>NC_134700.1:18259316-23806816 GCF_043290135.1 Rhipicephalus microplus | reverse complement strand
ATTAGACGGGGGCGCTGTATTGTGCACCTACGTACTGCGTAATTGTGTTAAACGCAAGTGCAGTGTAATCGTGTTTAAACGCAAGTGTGATGAAACACGAGCTCTCAGTGTACACGTGCAGTGCTGCTCTGATGTAACTGCGCATCCACTATTGCACCGCGTTATCGCGGGACCTTTTTTCCTGTCGGGATTGTATAAAAGGCAGCGCTGAATAAACTTTTGCGTTTCTTGTTGCGTAGAACTCGGCTCATATGTGTCATATGTCAAACAAAGCTCAGATAGCGGCGACCCGAATAGCATTATTGGGATTTACGCTTGACGAGGGTCGCATCTTGCTAGATAAGGGTAAGCTTGAAGCAATAGTCAGCTATAAATCACCGAATAATATCGGTGAGCTGAAACGCTTTCTCGGGACGGTGAACTTTCCTTTAACGAAGCTCTTGAGAAAAGGCGAGCGTTGCGCTTGGAGCCAAGAGCAGGAGGCCGCATTGCGTCGCCTAACGAAGTTGCTGGCCAACACGGCTCAGCTGCAGCTACCCGATTTGAACAGGGAGTTTGTGCAAGCAACCTGGGCTTAGGAGCAATTCTGCTTCAGGAGCATGGAGGTTCCCTCTGACCAATTGCGTTCGTGAGTCGTATGTTGACGCCGGCGGAAAGGAACTATAGAGTGTCTGGCGATAGTTTTTTTCTCTCCGTAAGTTTGACTTTTACATAGACGGAGTCGCATTCGTAACTGAGACCGACCACATGGCGCTCACGGGGTTGAGGCGCTTGAACGAACCAAGTGGCCGCCTGGCGCGTTGGGCATTGCTGCTGCAGCGTTACGACTTCACCATTCGCTACCGCAAGGGTAAGAACAATGCAGTGACCGACGCGCTATCGCGTGCTCCGGTCCGAAACGAGGCAAGTCATGCGACTAATTCGGAACGAACTGAGAGCGAGACACTCGCGCTAACGCAAACAGCGGAACAAACGTTAGTTCGAGATAAGAGCGTGAACCACGTAGAGGGGTGTCGTTAGCGCAGGGATTGTTTTCAGCAGAAGGGGACTGTTAGAAACTCAGCGGAAAGATCTATTTGGTCGAAAGGTGTTCGACGGGCTCCGGGAGCCGGTTTGTAGTGAGGCCACCGCGCACAAGGGGGCAGCTGGTATTGCTGTCGGTTCGGAGTGCTCGGCAACAGCTGGTAGTGCTGTGAGCGCGCTGGATTCATATCTGCTGGATTCTGACGGTGTCCTCATCCCATCCGACGATGACACAAGTGAGTTATTCAAAGTCATGATACCGAGCACGTTAATGGGAGCACTTTCTCGCTACTTTCATGACTCGTGCATTGCTGGGCATGCGAGCGGCCCTAAGAGTTACGCTAAGTTGTGTCACCTCGCTACCTGGCCAGGTATGAAGCGGGATGTGATTTGCTAGACCGTTCATGTCGTGTGTACCAAAGCGTCAAGCCATGAGGCGGACGTCCACCCGGCCTCATGCAGCTAATTAACAGTCAGACTCCCTGGCGGCATGTGACGTAATGGGCCCGTACCTCACAACTCCTGGCAGAAACAAGTTCTTGCTGGTGATCACGGATCACTTCACTAAATGGGTGGAACATTTCACCCTTAGGAAGTTGACGGCTCGAATGATTTTAGAAAAGTTGATGGAGGTTTTCACCGAGTTTGGGTTCCCTGAGCAGCTGATTACAGACTACGCGTCTTATTTCACTGCGAAGGTGTTCGTTGACACGTGCGCCGCGTTGAGCATTAAGCACAAGAAAACAACCACCTACCATGCTCAGTCGAACCCCACGGAGCGAGTCCACCGCAACATCAAGCACATGTTTGTTGCGTTCTCTGAGACACATAGGGACAGGGATACCTACCTTCCAGAGATCGGTTTTGCATTGCGATCGACCGTTAACCGGTCGAATGGGTATGCGCCTTCTTCTCTGAACCCGGGGAGAGAACTGCCGAATCCGATAGACACCGTACTTGCGGACCGCAGTGGAGTGCCAGTGGCGATATGAGCACGCGCTGAATACGCAATGCAGCTGCGCGAGAAGCTAGCGGAAGCTTTACATAAAGCTCGGTATAATCTCAGCACAGCTAGGGTACAGCAGAAGGCTCAGCACGACCGCAGGCATCGGAACATACGCTACGATGTGGGCGATCTGGTGTTGCGGCGCCATCATGTTCTCAGCGATGCTAGCAAACAGTTTGCTGCCTCGCTGGCACCGAAACTGTCCGGTCCGTACCGAGTGCGAAAGAAAGTTTCCTCACTCGTTTATCGGCTCGCCAACATGAAAGGCAAGCCAAGCGGCGGACTGGTGCATGTATGTGACTTGAAACGCTACGTGTCACGGGAGGAGCACGAGGACTACAGCCTGTCCCCCTCCAAGCCGCACGCAATGGGTGATATCGCTCAACACCGAGTGAGGAGCCCACAACAGCGTTACTTCCTGCATGACAGGTGAATACAACTATCCACGGCAGGCCGCGTTTGATATGTTCGACGCGAGGGGCAAAGGTTCGCGCGCAACACATGATCGATTGTTAACCTGGTCTTTTTCTGTGTCGACTTTCACCGAGCAGATGGAGAGCCGAAAGGGAAAGAGGTGCCGCCGGAACAGCTCGGAGAGAAAACCGCTCCTCTCGCCAGATCACCCCAACATCATCCATGTCGTCATCGCGGCCCCACCCAACCAAGCAACGCCACTCCCAACCTCATCACCGGGCCTGCACGCAAGGAGCGCAAGGGTGACCGACCGCCAGCCCAGCCAGGAGGCGTGTTTGACAACCGTATGCTGGAAAACGCACGAAAGAGAGGGGACACCCCCATTTCGTCTGCTACGGCGCTCATTGGCTACCACCGCTACAAACGTCATTTCTTCGCAATGTCTTACGCCCTTGTCTGTCCTCGCCATCGTCGCTGCGCTCGCGGGGTGAGGGTGCTGCGTTTTGTCAATATGCCAGTGATCCGACTGCTATGGGGTTGTTTCCGAACTACTGAAGCCATTAAGTAAACAGTGTCAGGGCTGACTGCGTGGACAGGTGGCATCTGCAGACTCGTGGTAATACAAGTAGTAGACGGACAAGATTTTTTACGCGTTGGAACAAGACGTACGGCCGTGGCCGCGGTGTTCCATCGCGTGGGGAGCTCGTTTTTCGCCACGCGTGTATAGCTCATGCCGAAGTTTTACCCCCTTTATTGGATTCGCTCGCAGGATTTCAAGCTGGACGGTTGTGCCCTCGCGATCTCCGACTTCAGCGTAGCTCCCGCCGACTGGTTCGCCCTCCGCGGTCTCCTGACGCCGTGTAGCTCTCGCACTGTGGCACCCCGCCCTTGGACTGCTTCGACCGGATCCCCACTTTCCTATCTCCTTCTTTTTCCTCTCGTTGGCTGTCTTCTTCTGCTTCTACTTTCCTTCTATCCTTTTTATCCCTCCTTCACCCCACCCCTATAAGGCACTGCGCCGTGTCGCCTGAAGGCAGACAGAAATTAGGTGCCTTTTTCCTCTTCATTGTAACCACTACCACCACCCCTTTAGTTGCAGTTTTAATCCCCATTCTAACGGCCGCATCTAACGGCCGTACGCTGCTGTTCATATTTTGAACAGTTTCCAGTGCTTGCTTGTACTTGCGAGTTTTAAACAGATCGGTACGACTTGTGTAAATCCAATATTTTGCAATGTATACACCTTTTCACAGGAGAAGAAAAAAATACCGTTATGATGGGCTGTGCGCGGGAGTAGAAAGGCTAAGGGCGCAGCTTTGTCAGTGCATTTTCGAGGGGACGCGCCAATTTGCACAGCCCAAGGAGGGCTATGGCGGCGCCCAGGAAGGCGTTTATGAAAAGGTGAATATACCTACCGGCTCAGTTCAGTTCGCTAATGCAGGCAAAGTTTCTTCGTTCTGTTTCTGAAAACACTGTTTACACTTGAGTGCAGCGCGTTCAAGTCATTATATGTCAAGTTTATTAAAGCAGTTATAGAAGAGCTATATTGCAAAAAAAAAATATCATACTAGCAGGTCCCATAGTTCACAAAACTGCTGGGAACGTATTGTGAATATGCATGTTGCCTGTCTGAAGCCATTTTTTTTTTTTATTTACAAATACTGCTGTCTCACAGTTCGAGACATTGCAGGAGTGGGTCCATAACAGTGAATACACACTAAACTAACAAAACACATGGTTTGGTAGTTCATTCAAAAAACTATTGGTAGGCAACTTTCGGAGAGAAACATCCAGATTATTCCACAATTCCACTATGAAAGGAAAAAATGAAAACTTAAAACAATCTAGAAATGGCATGAAGGGTGTGATGTTAATGGGGTTTGACCTGCGAGTGTTTGCAACAGAGTTGGCAAAGGAAAAGGGCATGTCAATGGTAATTACCTTGTTCACGATTTTATGTAAAGTGCCGATACGCTCGCAAGTACGTCTGTGTTCAAGTGATTTGAGTGATAGACGTACAGCGTGTGACGAAGGCGAAAAATTGTGATCATAACGGTGATATATGAATCTTATTGCTTTTTTTTGAACACCTTCCAAGTGTGCTATGCCATCCACATGAAGACAGCAAGAGCGACTCACAGCGGAGGCTTAATGTGGAAGCGTAAAAATAATTGAGTTGGTGACAACGAAAGAGAAAAAAAATGCTGAAACAGGAGAAACCGGATGACGTTATTCACAGGATCTTTACTTCCTCTGTCCATTAGTACTTTCTTACTTATAATGAAACACCTGATCATTTCTGAAGCACGCAACCATGCATAGAGGTAACACTGTAAGTTTAGAAATTACTAATGCTTACTTTATTTGTGTGCTTTGGATTTTCTGCTCCCTCCTGCGGTGGCATCAGGCCTTGGAGGTAATACAAATAAAACATCTGGCATAAACAAACACATTCTTGGAGAAATTTATTGAAAACTAAAGTAACCTTTAACCATCATTCAATTTCCTTTTGCACCATCTGCATGTGATCTATCTTTTTTTCTATTCCTCATTGTAGTAAGCTACTCAGTACCATCACAGTGATACAGTTGGGAGCCATGCACATGTTGTCAAATCTGTTTTTTGTTTTGCACTGCAACTACCTCATATCTCCCTGATTTTGCTTCAAATATTACCCACAGTCACCTGCAAGTTATAAACGTGCAGTATTTTGGAGAATGGCTGCTGCCCAAAATACGCGAAGCTGCGGGCAGGCATCACGAACCGACATTGCAATGTCAAGTAACTAGGCCGTTTATTTTGAAACAGGACATACTCAGAGATTGAACACCGTTTCATGTTTTTGCGCCGCTCTCCCTGCAGGTAAAAAAAGAACGACTGGGGCGTATTATGAACACTTGATAGTTTAAACTTGCACTTACTAACGATATGCAACGATCGTGTAGGCAAGACCGTCGGTAGCCTCGAACATGCTCAAAACATGAACGGTGACGTATGGTCGTACTGCAACAGCGCAGTAAACCGACCGGATGAAAGCTTGACATGCGGTTAAGAGCCGCGACGAACATGCTGCGAGTCTGCGGGAAAAAGTGGGCCCTGATGATAGCGACGCTGCGGTAAACAAATATGTCTTATGTGCAGTCCATCTACGCTATTTGCCTGAGACTGTTTACTTACTGTATCAGTATTTCGGAAACAACCCAAAAGCAATCTGATTCACAAAACACATCACACACACAGCTGCTCGCAGTACCGGCGCTACCGGCGAGTCCGCCGCGCCTTGGCTGCTGGCGCGGCAGCCGGAAAAAACAGAAACATGCTAACTGAACGCGGAAATTACGTTCGTAGTATGGATGAATGGATTGATGGATGGGTGGATGTGGCTGTACCCTGTAGATCGGGCGGCGCCTAACGCCACCTAGCCGTAATACTTAGTGAACTAACCATTAGATTTATCTTTTTTTCCCTTTAAATAGCGAGGTTGAGGATTCGTACTTTGCAATGAAGGGTCTATTTTCACTCGTGCCTTGACTTTAGCCACCAATCAGATAACCTCCTTCTAGTTAAGTCTACCCGCTTAATGTCCATTTTGTCCTCCCTGTCCCTAAACCCCAGTGCTTTGAAAAACACTGCGCCATCATCCTGAACTATAGGGTGAAGCCTTTAACAGAACATTATCAAGTGTTCGGCAGTTTCTTCTTCTTCTCCACACGCACTGCATACTGTGTCTACCCCTTCGTATTTGGCTCGATATGTCTTGGTTCCCAATACTCCCGCTCTGGCCTCAAACAGTGAAGAACTACTCCGAGTATTACCACAGATCCTTTCTTTGGCAATTTGCTGCTTAAAAGTTCGATATATCTCTAGTGCGGACTTCTTAATCATGCCAATTCTCCACATGTCAGTCTCCGTTTCCTTCACTTTCTTCTTAACCGATAGTTCTTTTTGGTTTGGCCACCTACTGTTTTCTAAGTATTTACCAGTCAATTTCCTGATTCGCTTCCTCCATTTTGTATCGACATTCTTCATGTACAAGTAGCTGAAAACCTTCCTAGCCCAACGCTCTTCCCCCATTTCTCTCAATCGTTTCTGAAATTTTATCTTGCTGCTAGCTTCCTTGCCCTCAAATGATGTCCATCTCATATCACCTTGTACTCCCTGATTTGGTTATTCCCGTGAGCTCCTAAAGCAAGCCTTCCTATTCCACGTTGCTGAATTTCTAATCTTGCTTGAACTTCTCATCTCATGCACAAGAACGCATTGCCAAACGTCAGCTTGGGAACCATGACCCCTTTTCATATTCCTCTCACAACATCATATCTATAGTAATTTCACGCGGTGCCCTATTTTTCATCACTGCTGCATTCCTGTTACCTTTAGTCGTCACGTATATTTCGTGTTCCCTTAGGTACTCGGTCCCATTGCTTATCCATACGCCCACATATCTGTATTAATCTGTTATCTCTAGCGTGATCTCCTGTATTCTAAGCTCACTACTTTCGTTATCATTAAAAATCATGACTGCTGATTTTTCCTTACTGAATCTAAAATCCAACCTATCTCCCTCATTACCGCAGATGTCCATCAATCTCTGCAAATCTTCCGTGTTGTCGGCCATTAGCACTATATCATCTGCGTACATTAATGCTGGTAGTGCCTGATCAATAAGTTTTCCTTGTTTGACTAAAGAGAGGTTGAAGCCAAGTCCACTTCCCTCAAATTTGGCCTCTAATCTTTGTAGGTACATCATGAATAACAAGGGTGACAGAGGACACCCCTGCCTAAGACCCCGTTTCACCTCTGTGGGCTTGGATACCTGTTTTTCCCACTTTATAACTACCTTGTTACCGTTATAGATATCCTTTAAAAGATTAGTGACTACATATTCCACGCCTAGTGTGTCCAGTATTCCCCACAATTCCTCTTGAACTACGCTATCGAACGCTCCCTTGATATCCAAAAATGCTAGCCACAGAAGTCTGTGTTCCTTTTCTGCTATTTCGATGCACTGCGTCAGTGAGAAAAGATTGTCTTCCAACCTCCTGTGTTTCCGAAACACATTCTGCAGTTCCCCCAGCACCCCCTCATCCTCTATCCATGCTTGCAGTATTTCCTTAATAAACTGCATCCCCAGCCTGTAGACCACTGATGTCACTTTTAAAGGACGGTAGTTGTATATGTCAGCTTTGTCCCCCTTTCCTTCATAGATCATGCTCATCCTCCTAAGTTTCCATCCATCAGGGACCTCACCATCGATTATTGTTCTGCTCACTGCCTCTCTCAATGTCTGTTTAGACTTTGGACCCAATGTCTTTATCAGCATAAAAGGAATGCCATCTGGGCCTGTTGATGTACTACTTGGAACCCTCTTCTCAGCCTTTTCCCACTCTAGTTGTGAAAATGGAGCCATTGTGTCACTTGATCCATCCCCGTCTATTGTGGTGCATAAGGCACTTCTTTGTTGAAATTTTTCTGTCACCCTTGTTCTTATATATTCAATAGCTTCGTCCCCTTCAAGCCTAGCACCTTGAGCTGTAGTTATAAACCTCTGCTCTAGGTTTGTTTCCTTTCTTAGGGAGTTTAGATGGTTCCGAAATTTCGCAGCTGCCTTTCTGTCCTTTTTATGTACTTCTGCCAGCCACTGAGCACCCTTTCTTCTAATCTTTTCATTGATCAGGAGGGATGCTTTCCTTCTAGAGCTAACCGTGGCCACCGTACCATCTGGTGAGCGGAAACGAAACGGCGCCACGCATCTACGCCAGCCACCGTGGGAGTTTGAGAACTGGTTAAAATGTAGTGCGGTGCGGCACTGTTCATGCAGGAAACGAAGAATCTCATTAAGAAGCGTCAAATCGTGAAAGTCTCAAGTACAACAGACAAAATAGAACTGGCAGAGCTTTCGAAGTTATTAATAGGCGTAAGGTGTCCGATGTAAGAAGGTATAACATGGAGAGAATTGAACACGCTCTGAAAAACGGAGGAAGCGTCAAAGCAGTGAAGAGGAAACTTGGGATAGGCAAAAATCGGATGTATGCACTAAGGGACAAAGAAGGCAAAATAACTACCAATACGGATAGGGTGGTTAAAACAGCCGAGGGGTTTTACAGTGATCTGTACAGTAGCCGGGACAACCACGACTTTAATACTATAAGAACTAGTAGTAACCCAGATGACACCCCACCAGTAATGATAGAAGAAGTCAGAAAAGCTTTGGAGAGCATGCAAAGAGGCAAAGCTGCTGGTGAAAATCAGGTAACATCAGATCTGCTGAAAGATAGAGGACAGATTGTGTTGGAAAAACTAGCCACCCTCTTTACGAGATGTCTCCTGACGGGAAGAGAACCAGAATCTTGGAAGAATGCTAACATCATCTTAATACATAAGAAAGGAGATGACAAGGACTTGAAGAATTACAGGCCGATTAGCTTGCTCTCTGTAGTATACAAGCTATTTACAAAGGTAATTGCTAACGGAGTAAAGAAAACATTAGAATTCAATCAACCAAAGGAACAAGCAGGATTTCGAATAGGCTACTCAACAATCGACCACAATCATACTATCAATCAGGTAATAGACAAATGCTCAGAATATAGCCAACCACTATACATAGCCTTCATAGATTGCGAGAAGGCATTTGATTCAGTAGAAATATCAGCAGTCATGCAGACATTGCGGAATCAGGGCATCGACGAAGCATATATAAACATCCTGGAAGAAATATACTGAGGACCAACGGCTACCATAGTGTTTCATAAAGAAAGCAACAGAATACCAATCAAAAAGGTTGTAAAACAGAGAGATTCAATCACCCCAATGCTATTTACTGCATGCTTACAGGAAGTTTTCAGAGACCTAGAATGGGAACAGCCAGGTACAAGAGTTAATGGAGAGTACCTTAGTAACCTGCCCTTCGCCGATGACATTGTGTTGCTGAGCAACTCAGGGGACGAATTGCAACTCATGATTACGGAGTTAGACAAGAAGATCAAAAAGGTAGGTCCTAAAATTAATCAGTAGAAAACGAAAGTAATGTACAACCACCTCGGAGGAGAGCAGCACTTCAAGATAGGTAATAGTGCACTTCAAGTTGTAAAAGACTATGTCTACTTAGGGGAGGTAACAACCGCGGAGCCGAACCATGAGATTGAAATAGCTAGAAGAATAAGAATGGGGTGGAGCACATATGGCAAGCACTCTCAAATTATGACAGGTAGCTTGCCACTATCCCTCAAGAGAAAGGTATATAACAGGTGTATCTTGCCGGTACTTAGCTACGGAGCAGAAACATGGAAACTTACAAAGAGGGTTCAGCTGAAATTGAGGACGACGCAGCCAGCAATGGAAAGATAAATGATAGGTGTAACCTTAAGGAGAGATACTCCCTGAAAACTTATTATTTGTGCTAGAGACTTAGAAAGTCAGCCAATTAGACAGTCCTTCATGTAGATTTCAAATCTACAATTAGTTTTTGTGTAACTAATACAGTTATTGAGTGATATTATACTAAATGACAAATTATAGCTGTCTGTACGGGTACATTTTCATGTACTGAAATTTCACAAAAAGTATCGTGCTATGGTTTATTTCGCTCTTAGTAGATCATAGAGTGCCGATATCTAGCAAAGAAATGTGTACAGTTACTAGAAAGTCCTAAAAAAAATTATGACATTTCAACTATTGTTTCTCTCAGTTCTCTGAAACATAACCTTGTTTTATTGAAATTACTACCGAGAGGTAGTGCAATTTCAAGTAGATATCGGCACTCTACATACCTTGAAGAGTATGTACGCCAAATTTTGTTAGTATGCGCCAATTCTAAGTGTACAAAAGGTTTTCCGGAAAACATGTCAGTTTCCAAAAATTTGAAGGTGAGAAAAACAGGCTTGAAAGTTAGAAAAGCTTGTATTCTTGAAAATTAAATTGTTACTATGTGAATCTTCGATCACATTGTGGTGTACACGTATCCCGAAGGAGTACGGCCACCAGCGTGGGTCCGGTCTTAGCGAGCCGCAGGGCACGCGTTAACCGTCGCCGTGGCGAGAACACGATACTGCTCAAAGTTGCAACACTTTATTGTCTGTGGCTACCGAACGCAGTACAGCCCGTTGCAAAAGGCGCGGCGGGAAAGCAAATAGGCTTATCCATGCCACGGGCACAAAGTACTACACAGGGTGCCACGAGCACTTCTCCGCGGTAAAGGTGATCCACGGAGACAACGGGACCAAGGCCCGGTTGCTCGAGCGAGGGCAAAGGTGCTCGCGTTGGCTTCGAAGGGAGACGGTCGGCGTAGCTAGGCCACGCACTAGGACACCGTACCGCCCCTCGGCCGTGCGTACGCAGCGGGGCAACAAAAGGTGAGCGTTCGCCTCCGGCGCGAGGCGCCGTCAGCGAAGTCCGACGAGCCCCCGAGCGACGGGAGTCGACGGACGGAAAAGATAGCGCGGCTCACCGTTTGCTGTCCCGGAGAGTATCTGCCCGCTCCCGACGCAGCGCACGAAAACCTCTCGGGAGTCCCCGCGCGCGGCGCCACAGTCAACATCCGCTTCCGGGTGAGGAAGTTAAGAGTCACTCCGCTCTTCCCAGCGCGGCAGACAGCAAAGGAGGGCAGACATGTCGGGACATGAGAACGGAAGAAAAGGTGGCAAAGCCCGAGCAAAGGCAGCGGGCTAGCCTCAATTTCCACAACATTGAATAGCAGCCTTTACCGAAAGCACACAAAGTGTTCAGAACCCTCCCGCACTGTAGCTTTGCCCTTCACGGCTCCTACGGTTGGTCTCCTCTGTGCGAGCCTTTTTCAATGCATTCCGACGGTGTGCACTTGCTTCTGCCGTGCGCTTTAAGTTCATTTTCTTTATGCGCAGGTGATCACAACGGTCAGCGTGCACGGCTAGCTCTTCTGGGGGAGGTACTCCAGTCTCTTGTAGGACATGCTCAAAGCTGGCATGGTCTTCATTATACCAAAGCACGGCAATAGCTGTGGCTGTCTCCACAGATGTCCGGAGAGCAAATTGCGTTTTCGGACAAAGCAACCATATTTTACTGTTGAGTGACTCGGCTGCGTTTCGCTTCTTTCCATGGAGGCACCGAGCCATGAGCTTCTCATCAGTAAGGCGCTTATAAATAGGCATAATTGCCAAGCCCTGTGTTTTAGTCAATAAGGGGGTGTGGCCAGGTGTAGGCTCCCCTAATGCTTAAGCACGCCTATGCTTACACCACGAGTCTGGTCCAGCAGGGCAAAATTTATAACTACTGGCTCCATCACTGGAGCAAGAATGAAAATAGGAGGCTTATATAGCAGTGTACATGCTGCGGATACTGCCCTTGTTATTTGTTATAGCTATTTGATAATATGTCTGCAGCTTCTGAATGGCTGTGACATTTAGTGTTTCCCCTCGTGGCAGCAGTGTTGCCATTTTTCGCAAAGCAGTGCCTAGGCATTTTGAGACGTGGTTGGTGCACTCTTCTTTTTCGATTACACTATTGCCATACACCTTTGCCTCACAGACAGCAGTGGAGGCCTTGCTGTCGCCATCACTCAAAAAATTTGTGAAGCGCAGTGGGGTATTGTATAACAATGTCCTCTGCCATACACGTGCTGCTGCTTCAGATTCCATTGCATGGGATGAACACTGTTTTTTTCACATACAGGGCGGTCGAAGGCTTCCCAAATTTCTTCATCGCCACTTCTGTCCTTGTGTATACTGCAAGCGAGGCAGTAATTCGAAAGGACCTCAAAGTCGAGGCAAAGACCTGTGTCTAGGGACACAGCTGTGCCCACTCCGTTGTGGCTTTATGGCCCCTTTTTTGCCAAATCCCATCGAACATGACCAGGATGCCGCCGCCGACGGCATCCTCGTGATCCTTCCTGCTTCTTCCAAGTTTTGGCTAACAGCCTTCATAGCAGTACAATGGAGCTTCTTGACAAAACCATGAAATGTCTTCTGATGCATCGGTTTTGGCAGGCCAATAATCACACAAAATCGCAAAAGCTAGTCATGTCCTGCACCTATGGCACGCGCTGCCAAAACAGCCTGCACGTTTATGTCAAAGCCGCGCGAGCTCCCGCTGTCGTAGCGAATGTTCGCGCTGGGGTCACCGCACTCGCCGGCCGAGTTAATACGCTTCGATGTATGCGTAGACGAAAGCACAGACTCCGGGCACTCAGCATTGTCGCAACGTAGCTCTAAGAAGGAAGAAAGTCCTTTGCATTTCTCGGCTACTTCTCGGACGGCGAGTGGCAAGGTTCTGTTTGGCGTTGCATAAGTCAGTTGCCAGACTGCTACCAAACTTAGCGAAGAAATTTGCTGCCGTAGTTGTGGCTTCTTCGTGAGGGTTTGGTGTCGTCCGCGGTGCATTTTGCGAGTGCGTGTGCTACGTTGGTCGTTTTAATGAACAAAACGAATGTAAAACGAGCGTTACATAAGTAGGGGCACCCCTTCAGCACGTGTGATGAACAGCGGAAACGAAGAAACGAGCACTGTGTAGAAAGTGTGTTCGCGGATGCGAGTGTCGTCGTTTCCTGTGTTTCCTGGGTTGTACCGTCCATCTTTCAAGTGTAACCGCAAAGAACTTCGAAGACCTCCGTTATGTAATCATCCACCTTTCTAAAGCAGGATATGCGTTTATTACACGTCGAAGTGAAAAGTTTGTAATCATCGCAACAAGTGTTAGCGTCGGGTGCGTTCTGAGTGTGCCGTTCGTCGCAGCAAATAGTATGAATTAATTTTAAACGCTTGCGAACGTTAGCTTCTGCTACGATAAGGATGGGCAAGCTTTATTGCCCGTCTTTGTTGTCATTCGTAATATGCAACGTCGTACGAGTGCTGTTGTGTGTAGCGCTGTGGTAAAGTTCTGTGGACCGTGTCACATTTGAGTGATTCTGTCCAGTGTTGTGAAGTGTGTTCATGAAATGGAAACCGCGAAATATTTGGGAGTGTACAGCTCAGTTTCCAATTTGTGTAGTTGTGTGCACGTGCCCTGAAGAGTAGCTTGCATACAAGACATTTTTGGGCATGTAGCCTCCCCCCCCCCCTTATTTAAGCTACGCATTACGATCGATTGTCAATGAATGCGTGAAATAAGTTATTGTGGACCAAGTTTAAGACAACTGTAAGTATTGCAATAAGTTGTCAGATGTTCGACAGTAGCTGCTAATGCAGTATCAATAATTTTGTCAAGATTAGAAGCAGTCATGCTACATTACTTGAACACCATGACAACTGAAATTGTCACGGGGTCGTGACGTGGCCGAAGACAGGAGACTTCGTGCTGAAATTTAACTGTTTATTTGGACGAACCTGTGCCCCGTAAACGGAAAGTCCAATTACAGCAGCAGTGTCGCACAGATAGCAGTCTCGGACTGATAGCGGCGAACGGAGCGTCGGCCTTCGATCAACTACTCACAAGCGACGAAGCGCGTCGGCATTTATACTCTTGCCGTCGAATGTTCTAGCATTATCGCTGGCGGTGGCGTAGGTTCTAGAACAATCTGTACCGTTCGCACAGTGGGCGTGATATTATCGAAATGATCAACTACAGTCCGGAACCTTCTCGAAACCTGCAGGCGCGGTTTGCGCCGAGAATCGTGTGGTGTTTCGGAACGATAACAAAAACTTGTGAAATGGAACGTGGCATTGCCCCCCTCTGAAAAAAGGCATCGTCCCGATGCTTTAACTAAAGATGAAAGTACAATAATAATGCAAGAAAGTACAATGAATAAATTACGATACAACAATAATACAAAAAAAAACACCGGTTCAGTTTGTTAACGCGCATGAAACGGCTTGAGGCGCGCGACATGGACGACTTCAGGTCGCGATCGGCGTCGTTGAGAGTTCGTGATGCCGTCGGGGACAACCTCGTAATCAAGTGGGCCGAGACGTCGAACCACCCTGTACGGTCCGAAGTACCGTCGCAGAAGCTTTTCACTTAGTCCACGTCGGCGTATCGGCGTCCACACCCAAACATGTTCACCGGGCTGGTATTCCACGAAGCGTCGTCGAAGATTGTAACGGTGGCTCTCGGTCGTCTGTTGATTCTTGATACTGAGACGCGCGAGTTGTCGGGCTTCTTCGGCGCGTTGAAAGTACTCACTCACATTGAGGTTTTCTTCCTCGGTGACGTTGGGTAACATGGCATCGAGCGTCGTTGCCATGCTCCTTCCGTAGACCAATTGAAACGGGGGTATCTGCGTCGTCTCCTGCACCGCCGTGTTGTATGCGAAGGTCACGTACGGAAGATAGCGTCCCACGTCTTGTGTTCGACATTGACGTACATTGCCAGCATGTCGGCGATCGTCTTGTTTAGCCGCTCGGTGAGGCCATTCGTCTGTGGGTGGTACGCTGTCGTCCGGCGGTGGTTTGTCTGGCTGTATGCCAAGATCGTTTGAGTTAGGTCAGCAGTAAATGCCGTTCCTCTGTCGATGATAAGGACCTCCGGGGCGCCGTGACGTAGGACGATATTTTCGACGAAGAACTTAGCTACCTCGGATGCACTGCCTTTTGGCAGGGCTTTTGTCTCGGCGTAGTGGGTAAGGTAGTCGGTAGCTACCACGATCCACTTGTTTCCGAAAGCCGACGTCTGGAACGGCCCCAGTAGGTCCATACCAATCCGCTGGAAAGGTCAGCAAGGTGGTTCAATTGGCTGCAGACGTCCCGCTGGCCTTGTCGGCGGTGTCTTGCGTCGCTGACAGTCCTGGCGTGTCCTCACATAACGAGTGACGTCGATGGTAAGACGTGGCCAGTAGTACCTTTCTTGTATCCTCGCGAGCGTGCGAGAAACACCGAGGTGCCCAGCCGTCGGATCGTCGTGCAGGGCCTGCAGGAGTTCTGGTCGCAGAGCTGAAGGCACCACAATGAGGTACTTAGCTCGAAGCGGTGAAAAGTTTTTCTTTTGGAGAAGACCGTTTCGTAGAAAGAACGACGCAAGTGCGCGCTTGAATACCTTCGGGACTTCGGCGGTCCTGCCTTCGAGGTATTCTATTAGGGCCTTAAGTTCCTGGTCGGCCCTCTGTCGTTCAGCGAAGTCGTCGGTAGTTATCGTTCCTAAGAAGTAGTCGTCATCCGGGTCGTCGGGTAGCGGTTGGTCGACAGGCGCACGAGAGAGACAGTCAACGTCGGAGTGTTTTTTGCCGGACTTGTAAATGACAGTAATGTCATATTCTTGAAGTCTCAGGCTCCATCGTGCGAGGCGACCTGAAGGGTCCTTCAAGGTGGCAAGCCAACACAATGCGCGGTTGTCGCTCACAACTTTGAAGGGCCTGCCGTAGAGGTAGGGGCGAAATTTCGACGTAGCCCAGATGATGGCGAGGCACTCCTTTTCTGTTGTGGAATAATGTGCTTCTGCTTTGGATAGCGATCGGCTGGCGTAACTAATAACCCTTTCAAGTCCGTCAGCCCTCTGCACAAGAACGGCGCCAAGACCTACGCTGCTTGCGTCAGTATGTATTTCTGTCTCGGCGAATTCGTCGAAATGGGCAAGTAACGGAGGCGTCTGGAGGCGATGTTTGAGCTCCTGGAAAGCGTGTTCCTGTGGCGTTTCCCACTTAAACTCCATGTCGGCCTTGGTAACGTTAGTGAGAGGATAGGCGGTGCGGGCGAAGTTTTTCACGAACCGCCTATAATAGGCACACAGGCCCAGAAATCGGCGCACGGCTTTCTTGTCAGAGGACGGCGGGAAGTCGGCGATGGCTGCTGTTTTCCGTGGATCGGGACGAACTCCAGACTTGCTGATAACGTGCCCCAGAAACAAGAGCTCCTCGTACGTAAATCTGCACTTTTCTGACTTCAGTGTGAGTCCAGACGTCTTGATGGCTTGAAGTACAGCTTCAAGGCGCTGAAGATGCTCGTCGAAACTCGAGAAAAACACGACGACGTCATCCAAGTACACAAAGCAAGCCTGCCATTTCAATCCTGCCAGTACTGTATCCATAACGCGTTGAAAAGTTGCAGGCGCTGAGCAAAGGCCGAAGGGCATCACCTTAAACTCGAAGAGGCCGTCCGGTGTTATAAACGCCGTCTTCTCTCGGTCTTTTTCGTCGACTTCGATTTGCCAATAGCCAGTCTTGAGGTCCATTGATGAAAAGTACTTGGCGTTATGGAGCCGATCAAGTGCATCGTCTATTCGTGGGAGAAGATAAACGTCCTTTCTTGTGATTTTGTTCAGGCGGCGATAATCGACGCAGAAACGTAGGGTCCCATCCTTTTTCTTCACTAACACCACGGGGGATGCCCACGGACTCTTGGACGGCTGGATAATGTCATCTCGCAGCATTTCATCAACTTGTCTCTTCATGGCCTTACGTTCTCGCGTCAAAACCCTGTACGGACTCTGACGGAGTGGTGTAGCATTTTCTTCGGTTATGATGCGATGTTTCGTGATTGGGGTCTGCCGAATTTTCGATGACGACGAAAAGCAATCTTCGTATTGCAGGAGCAGGGCCTTGAGTTGTTCTTGCTTATCGTTCGGAAGTCTGGGATTGACGTCGAAAGCTATGGGAGGGGCTTGGTTCCTCTGAGCAGGTTCCGCAGAATTGGCGAGGGCGAGAGCACTGGTGGCTTCGACAATTTCTTCTATGTATGCGACCATTCTATGTATGCGACGTCTGTCGACGGTAGTGCGACGCGGCGTTTTGGCGAAGACGGGGAGGAGCGTTGTGGCGCAGTGCAGCGGCGTAGCTCATAGCTTCCGGCTCGGGCAGAGGTGCGTGCGGAATTTGCAGCGATTGCCGATCTTCTTCTCGCACAATGTTGGCGATTGAATCCACTTGAGGCTGTGCCGAAGGCAACAGCTTGCGCAGCTCTTCCCGCACGATCGGTCGGATCGTTTCACGCAGGTCTCCGGAGTTACTGGCTTGAGCAGCAGCGCAGTCTGCAGTCAGGCGACGATTATACTGTCTGGTGCGCATGTCCAGGGTCTTTTCGATAGTGGTCGCTTCGGCTACAAATTCGTGGACGGTTTTCGGTGGGTTTCTCATCAGTCCCGCGAAGAGCTACTGTTTGACCCCTCGCATGAGGAAACGAACTTTTTTCTCCTCAGGCATGTCTGGGTCAGCGTGACGGAATAGTCGGGTCATTTCTTCTGTGAAAATGGCGACATTTTCATTTGGTAGCTGAACCCGGGTCTCTAACGAAGCAGCAGCCTTCTCATTGCGAGTGACGCTCGCGAACGTTTGCAGGAATGCGCCGCAGAAAACGTCCCACGTTCGGAGCGTGGACTCTCGATTTTCGAGCCAGGTCCTTGCAGTGTCTTCCAAATAGAAGAACACACGACGCAGCTTTTCGTCATGGTCCCAGTGGTTGAGGGCGGCCACACGGTCGTATGTTTCTAGCCAGGACTCCGGGTCTTCGAACGATGACCCATGGAAAATTGGTGGTTCCCTGGGTTGATGCATGACCATCGTGGGCTGGGACACTGCGGTTGTCATTGTCGCTGCAGTCGCGGTCTTGGCCTTGGTCTTCCGTGCCTTGTCTTGTAGAAGCCCGTACTCCGGTGGTAGCCCTTGCTGTCAGCGGCTTGTTCGCTGCCCCTGGTTGGCGTCGGTGTCTTCTCCGCGACGTGGGCTGGGTTCACGGCTTGACGGGGGCGTCCGGTACATGAACGAAGCGGCACCTCCACCAGATGTCACGGGGTCGTGAAGAAATTTGCTGCCGTAGTTGTGGCTTCTTCGTGAGGGTTTGGTGTCGTCCGCGGTGCATTTCGCGAGTGCGTGTGCTACGTTGGTCGTTTTAATGAACAAAATGAACGTAAAACGAGCGTTACATAAGTAGGGGCGCCCCTTCAGCACGTGTGATGAACAGCGGAAACGAAGAAACGAGCACTGTGTAGAAAGTGTGTTCGCGGATGCGAGTGTCGTCGTTTCCTGTGTTTCCTGGGTTGTACCGTCCATCTTTCAAGTGTAACCGCAAAGAACTTCGAAGACCTCCGTTATGTAATCATCCACCTTTCTAAAGCAGGATATGCGTTTATTACACGTCGAAGTGAAAAGTTTGTAATCATCGCAACAAGTGTTAGCGTCGGGTGCGTTCTGAGTGTGCCGTTCGTCGCAGCAAATAGTATGAATAAATTTTAAACGCTTGCGAACGTTAGCTTCTGCTACGATAAGGATGGGCAAGCTTTATTGCCCGTCTTTGTTGTCATTCGTAATGTGCAACGTCGTACGAGTGCTGTTGTGTGTAGCGCTGTGGTGAAGTTCTGTGGACCGTGTCACATTTGAGTGATTCTGTCCAGTGTTGTGAAGTGTGTTCATGAAATGGAAACCGCGAAATATTTGGGAGTGTACAGCTCAGTTTCCTATTTGTGTAGTTGCGTGCACGTGCCCTGAAGAAGAGCTTGCATACAAGACATTTTTGGGCATGTAGCCTCCCCCCCCCCCTTATTTAAGCTACGCATTACGATCGATTGTCTATGAATGCGTGAAATAAGTTATTGTGGACCAAGTTTAAGACAACTGTAAGTATTGCAATAAGTTGTCAGATGTTCGACAGTAGCTGCTAATGCAGTATCAATAATTTTGTCAAGATTAGAAGCAGTCATGCTACATTACTTGAACGCCATGACAACTGATATTGTCACGGGGTCGTGACGTGGCCGAAGACAGGAGACTTCGTGTTGGGATTTAACTGTTTATTTGGGCGAACCTGTGCCCGGTAAACGGAAAGTCCAATTACAGCAGCAGTCTCGCACAGATAGCAGTCTCGGACTGATAGCGGCGAACGGAGCGTCGGCCTTCGATCAACTACTCACAAGCGGCGAAGCGCGTCGGCATTTATACTCTTGCTGTCGAATGTTCTAGCGTTATCGCTGGCGGTGGCGTAGGTTCCAGAACAATCTGTACCGTTCACACAGTTGGCGTGATCTTATCGAAATGATCTACTACAGTCCGGAACCTTCTCGAAAACTGCAGGCGCGGTTTACGCTGAGAATCGTGTGGTGTTTTGGGACAATAACAAAAACTTGGGAAATGGAACGTGGCAATATAATATGCAATGGTTATCTGATTGCATCAAGCATTTGAAAAATAGTTAAACAATATTTTCAATATCCTGCCAAAATACCCATGTCGGTCTTGTTAAACATGCATCTGTCATCAAGTATGTAGCAAAATATTTCAAGCACATGTTAGGTGAAGAAAACGTTAAACAACAAAAATGCTTACTATCCTTAGCTCAGTGTTGGATGTCTGCTCCTTTCCAATAGTGCACAGAAACTGAAAAACTTGTCTCCAAAAAAGTATGCAGTCTTTCAATTAGCTAAAATATTTTATTATTAAATTACATTAATACGATGAGAATTCATCATTCTTGTCGGTAGTAGATATTTTTCAATTTGTACAAAGTAGCCGAAGAACCTTGTGGGCAATCCTGTACACAGATCACCCATTGTTAGTAGTTGTTGAGGCTTTTTAGGTACGTGAAATCAGCATAATCTTCTAAGCCGGCTATAATGATTAAATCCAGCTATATGTGCATGTTTTTGCGGGGGAGGTGTTGCAAAGATTTCTGGAAAAAGCTGGAGCTATTCCACTTTGTGAAGGTGGGTGACCAGCCAAGCTGTGTCACACAAGGATTTTGTTTGCTTACTTTTTATATTTATGCATTTATTAATTTTAGCATATATTTTTTCAAGCAATTCCACTTCAGTTTATGTAGCCTAGAAGTGCAACATGCAGGTTATGTATTTATGTATACATTTATTTCTTTGCTGATCATTCTTTTTCTTTCATTCACCTTTTTTGTGTCTATTTTTTTATGCACCAGTAGTGAGCGGTAATGTTGGCCCCATTTCTGTGGTGCATACCCTCTAGGAGCTTTCTGTAGATTACGTATGTGTTTGCGGAGTCGCAGTACATACATACTTATTACTCTCATTGTTGCCTTGACGTCAGTCAATTTGCCTAGTGCGTCAGCTGCCAATTCAACTCAGCCTGGACGCACACTGTCTCTTAATTCAAAATTTCAATCTAGAGACAGTTGACGACCATAATTTTCTGTTGAATAAGTAAGCTCGTGGAGTTGTGTGGACCTATACAGTAGAAACTTACTGATACATTCCCGCTTAATACAATTTCCCAGCTGATTGATATGTGTGGTTTAACATCCCAAAAACACAATATGATTACGAGAGACGCCGTAGTGGAGGGATGTGGAAATTTTGACCACCTGCGATTCTCTAACGTGCACGCAAATCTGAGCACACGGCGCTGCAGCATTTTCACCTCCACCGTAAATGCAGGCGCCGCAGCCCGGATTCAATCCCCCGACCTGCGAGTCAGCAGCCGAGTACCTTAGCCACTAGACCACTGCGACAGGGCAATGATTTCCTGGCTGCTACGCTCACAATCATGAAAATAAATTAAACCGATTTAGATCATAAGTATTCTCAGATGCTGCATTTATTGTGGCCATTTTTTTTTTCAGAAACGTATCCACTTTTTTTTTTATTATGAATGTAAGACATGATTCTAACATTGCGACTTAGGTGACTTCGAGGTAGTCTAATCACGTAGAGATTAACCTGTTTTGATGAGACAGCGACATTGCTGGAATTTTGTTGTGTCTCTGTGCATGAATAACAAAGGAACCAGCACGTAATGTACTGATAGCACTCACAACATCAGAGTTCACATCCCACTGTTTCGGTACTGCAACATGGCTGTTTTAGGGCCAGCAGTGCATGCCGTTCATAGCCTTGCTGTCAAGAACACTGATACTCGAGTGCAGTGTGATAGCATTAGCAGCAGCCATTTTACTGTATTCACATTTGCTTGCCATTCATTGCTCTATGAACACGTGAACCGTGCTGTGCCATTGTGCTCTGGGTTGAGGTCAAGTCCAAATTCGTGCACATTGTAGAATATTGGCCGTTGTAAACTCTCCTGGGGTTCCAATTGTGATTGCGACCGTAAAGTACCTACTATGTGTCTGTTAAACAAATCACGCTCCTGTGTAGCTGTGAATGTTTTAAATGCTGTGGTTGTTGTTGACGATGAATTATAGCTGGGCACTTTGTAATGGTTTGTCTTGCTATGACTTATATTAGTGGCCGATAAAACACTGGGCTTTTGTTAAAAGGAACCTGGAACCGTTTTGGTGATTTTGTACAAACACATTGGGCTGGTAGATTAAGTCTCAATGGTTATTTAGAGACCAATTTCAACACTCTGCGCAAACTGTGTAATTTATTACTACGCTTGAAAGCTGCCAATCGCTGAAAATTGGTGCAGATCATTGCAACTCGGTCGAATGCCTTTTGAACAGCCCATTCATCGAGCAACATGCTCCTCCCAGAGCACGTCAGAAGCCACGTTAACATGGCTGCTTATCTGACTGGCTGTCATGGACTGTTTAATGTGCAGAAGTAAGATCAACTGGTAGGGTGGCAGCACCTATGAGAGCAGATATCAACGACTTACTTCGTGGTATTTATTTCTGTTGCCAGACGGCGTGCGTGCTTCCGGGCGTACTGCGTGATAGCCCCCAAGACTGCACGAAACCCGTCAGTGTGCCATCTCGGAGGTGTAGCCTGGTAAAAACTCAAAAAGGCGAGCACACTCATGACAGCTCTGCGATCGCCAGCCTGCCTCGTGAGCTGCGGCAGTCAGGCATAGGTGAAAAGGAGGGCATCATATTGCCACGTTCCATTTCTCAAGTATTGTTATCGCCCCAAAACACTACATAATTGTCAGCGCAAACCGCGCCTGCAGTTTTCAAGAAGCTTCCGGACTTTAGTAGATCATTTTGATAAGATCACGCCCACTCAGCGAACTGTACAGATTATTCTGGAGTCTATGCCACCTCCAGCGATAACGCTAGAACATTCAATTGGCAAGAGTATAAATGCCAACACACTTCGCTGCTTGTCAATAGTTTATTGACGGCCGACGCTCCGTTCACTGCTATCTGTGCAAGACTGCGACTGTAATAGGACTTTTCGTTTACCGGGCACAGGTTCGCCTAAATAAACAGTTAAATCCCAACACAAAGTATCCTGTCTTCGGCCACGTCACGACCTCGTGACATCTGGTGAAGGTGCTGCTTTGTTCATACACCGGACGCCCCCGTCAAACCGTGAACCCAGCCCACGACGCGGAGAAGACACCGACGCCAACCAAGAGCAACGAACAAGCCGCCGACAGCAAGGTCTCCCACCGGAGTACGAGCTTCTACAAGACAAAGCGCGGAAGACCAAGGCCATGACCTCGACAGCAGCGACAATGACAACAGCAGCGACATTGACAACCCCAGCCCGCGATCATCATTCATCAACCCAGGGAACCACCAACGTTCCATGGGTCATCGTTTGAAGACCCGGAAACCTGGCTAGAAACATACGACCGTGTGGCCGCCCTCAACCACTGGGACAACCAAGAAAAGTTCCGTCGTGTGTACTTCTACCTGGAAGACACCGCAAGGACCTGGCTCGAGAATCGGGAGTTCACGCTCCGAACGTGGGATGGCTTCTCCGGCGCATTCCTGCAAACGTTCGCGAGCGTCGCTCGCAAAGAGAGGGCCGCTGCTCTACTAGAGACCCGGGTTCAGCTACCAAATGAAAAAGTTGCCATTTTCACAGAGGAGATGACTCGCCTATTTCGTCACGCTGACCCAGACATGCCTGAGGAGAAGAAAGTTTGTTTCCTCATGCGAGAAGTCAAACAGGAACTCTTCGCAAGACTTATGAAGAATCCACCGAACACCGTCCAAGAATTTGTATCCGAGGCGACCACTATCCAAAAAACCCTGGACATGCGCACCAGACAGTATAATCGTCGCCTGACTCCAGAATGCGCTGCTGCTCAAGCCAGTGACTCCGAAGACCTGCGTGAAACGATCCGAGCGATCGTGCGGGAAGAGCTGCGCAAGCTGTTGCCTTCGGCGAAGCCTCAAGTTGATTCAATCACCGACATTGTGCGAAAAGAAGTTCAGCAATCGCTTCGAATTCCCCAAACACCGCTGCCCGAGCCAGAAACTATGAGCAACGCCGCTGCAGTGCGCCACAACGCTCCTCCCCATCCACGCCAAAACGCCGCCCCTTCGCACTTCCGTCGCCAGACGCCACCCCCCCCCCTCCCCCGACGTCCTTCCGTGCGCCGGCGGGCCAGCACAGTGTGCCATGTCAAACAGACGTCTGGCATGCACCTGACAAACGCCCGCTCTGCTACCACTGCGGCGAGGCTGCACACATACCGCCGTTGCCAGTACCGACAGACTGGACTGCGTGGCTTCACCGTCAATGCACCGCGTCCACAGCCAGGAGAACGACCACGTGACATCGCCGACTACCTGACAGGAACTCGGTGGACACCACGAAGCCCTTCGCGTTCGCCGTCGCCCAGCCACCGCACGTCACCGCACCACCGGCAGTACTCTGGCCCAACGCGGGGCCGGTCTCCTAGCCCGTATCCGGGAAACTAAGGGCAGCAACTGATGGAGGTGCGGTTGCTGTGCGAGGAACTACCGAAGATCCTTCGACGACGACGACGACGCCACTTTCCGAACACAACGCCAAACAGGCAAAGCCCTGACGGCGAAAGCTCACTTACCAAAGGTGGCCTGACGACGCATAATGGAAGCAGCGGAACAAGCCGGCGCAGCCGTGACCCGACGCCACGCCCTAACTGTAATGCGAGACGGCGAACTAGCGACCTCGACGTTCTTATCGACGGCCACAGTGTGACCGCTCTCGTCGATACTGGAGCCGACTATTCCGTCATCAGTGGGTCGTTCGCCGCGAAGTTAAAGAAAGTTAGGACAGCTTGGGAAGGCCCTGAAATCCGCACAGCCGTAGGTCATCTCGTAACGCCTGCAGGAATCTGTACAGCGAGAGTCACCATTAATGGCCGTATTTATCCTACAGACTTCATAGTCCACCAGCGTTGCTCGAGAGATGTAATCCTTGGCATGGACTTCTTATGCCTCCATGGTGCTGTCATCAACCTAAGAACAAAGTCGATAACCTTATCCCCAGAAGAAGCACTATCGCCGCGCACGTTGTCAGGGAACCATGCCTTGAATGTGCTGGAAAAACAAGTCACCATTCCGCCTCGCTCCAGCATCATTATTTCAGTCGGAGCTCCTAAATTACCTGACTTGGAAGGCGTCGTTGAAGGCAGTCAGCATGTTGGTCACCCGAAATATTTGCGTCGCGAGAGGAATTACAGAGCTGCAGGAAGGCAAAGCAACGGTTATGCTCACGAATTTCAGCAATGAGTACAAACATGTGAACAAAGGAACGACGGTCGCATACATCGAAGAAATTCTGGACGCCACCAGCGCTTTCACCCTCGCCGATTCTGCTGAACATGCTCAGAGGAACCAAGCCCCTCCCACAGCTTTCGACGTCAATCCCAGACTTCCAAACCATAAGCAAGAAAAGCTCAAGGCCCTGCTCCTGCAATACGAAGATTGCTTTTCATCGTCATCGAAAATTCGGCAGACCCCAATCACGAAATATCGCATCATAACTGAAGAAAATGCCAGACCACTCCGTCAGAGTCTACAGGGTTTCGACGCGAAAACGTGAGGCCATGAAGAGACAAGTTGATGAAATGCTGCGGGTTGACATCATCCAGCCGTCCAAGAGTCCATGGGCGTCCCCCGTGGTGTTAGTGAAGAAAAAGGATGGGACCCTACGTTTCTGCGTCGATTATCGCCGCCTGAACAAAATCACAAGAAAGGACGTGTACCCTCTCCCACGAATAGACGACGCACTTGATCGGCTCCATAACGCCAAGTACTTTTCGTCAATGGACCTCAAGACTGGTTATTGGCAAATCGAAGTCGACGAAAGAGACCGAGAGCAGACAGTGTTTATAACACCGGACGGCCTCTTCGAGTTTAAGGTAATGCCCTTCGGCCTTTGCTCAGCGCCTGCAACTTTTCAACGCGTTATGGATTGAAGTGGCAGACTTGCCTTGTGTACTTGGACGACGTCGTTGTGTTTTCCTCGAGTTTCGACGGGCATCTTCAGCGCCTTGAAGCTGTACTTGAAGCCATCAAGATGTCCGGACTCACACTGAAGCCAGAAAAGTGCAGATTTGCGTACGAGGAGCTCTTGTTTCTGGGGCCTGTGATTACCAATTCTGGAGTTCATCCCGATCCACGGAAAACAGCCGCCATCGCCGACTTCCTGCCGCCCACCGACAAGAAGGCGGTGCGCCGATTTCTGGGCCTGTGCGCCGATTATAGGCGGTTCGTGAAAAACTTCACCCGCATCGCCAATCCACTCACTAACCTTACCAAGGCCGACGTGGAGTTCAAGTGGGAAACGCCGCAGGAACACGATTTCCAGGAGCTTAAACATTGCCTCCGGACGCCTCCGTTCCTTGCTCATTTCGACGAATTCACCGAGACAGAAATACACACTGACGCAAGCAGCGTAGGTCTTGGCGCCGTTCTTGTGCAGAGGGCTGACGGACTTGAAAGGGTTATTAGTTACGCCAGCCGATCGCTATCCAAAGCAGAAGCCAATTATTCCACAACAGAAAAGGAGTGCCTCGCCATCATTTCGGCTATGTCGAAATTTCGCCCATACCTCTACGGCAGGCCCTTCAAAGTTGTGAGCGACCGCCACGCCTTGTGTTGGCTAGCTACCTTGAAGGACCCTTCAGGTCGCCTCGCACGATGGAGCCCGAGACTTCAAGAGTATGACAATACCGTCGTTTACAAATCCGGCAAGAAACACTCCGATGCCGACTGTCTCTCTCGTGCGCCTGTCGACCAATCATCACCCGACGACCCGGATGACGACTACTTCTTGGGAACTATAACTACCGACGACTTCGCTGAACAATAACGGGCCGACCCGGAACTTAAGGCCCTAATAGAATACCTCGAAGGCAGGACCGCCGAAGTCCCGAAGGTATTCAAGCGCGCACTTGCGTCGTTCTTCCTGCGAAACGGTCCTCTCCAAAAGAAAAACTTTTCACCGCTTCGAGCCAAGTACCTCCTTGTGATGCCTTCAGCTCTGCGACCAGAACTCCGCAGGCCCTGCACGACGATCCGACGGCAGGGCACCTCGGTGTTTCCCGCACGCTCGCGAGGATACAAGAAAGGTACTACTGGCCACGTCTTACCACCGACGTCACTCATTATGTGAGGACATGCCGGGACTGTCAGCGACGCAAGACACGACCGACAAGGCCAGCGGGACTTCTGCAGCCAATTGAATCACCTCGCCGACCTTTCAAGCAGATTGTTATGGACCTACTGGGGCCGTTCCCGACGTTGGCTTTCGGAAACAAGTGGATCGTGGTAGCTACCGACTACCTCACCCGCTACGCTGAGACAAAAGCCCTGCCAAAAGGCAGTGCATCCGAGGTAGCTAAGTTCTTCGTCGAAAATATCGTCCTACGTCACGGGGCCCCGGAGGTCCTTATCATCGACAGAGGAACGGCATTTACTGCTGACCTAACTCAAACGATCTTGGCATACAGCCAGACAAACCACCACTGGACGACAGCGTAGCACCCACAGACGAATGGCCTCACCGAGCGGCTAAACAAGACGATCGCCGACATGCTGGCAATGTACGTCGATGTCGAACACAAGACGTGGGACGCCATTCTTCCGTACGTGACCTTCGCATACAACACGGCGATGCAGGAGACGACGCAGATACCCCCATTCGAATTGGTCTACGGAAGGAGCATGGCAACGACGCTTGATGCCATGTTACCCAACGTCACCGAGGAAGAAAACCTCAATGTGAGTGAGTACCTTCAACGTGCCGAAGAAGCCTGACAACTCTCGCGTCTCCGCATCAAGAATCAACAGACGACTGACAGCCACCGTTACAATCTTCGACGACGCTTCATGGAATACCAGCCCGGTGAACGTGTTTGGGTATGGGCGCTGATACGGTGAAGTGGACTAAGTGAAAAGCTTCTGGGACGGTACTTCAGACTGTACAGGGTGATTGGACGTCTCGGACCACTTGATTACGATGTTGTCCCCGACGGCATCACGAACTCTCAACGACGCCGATTGCGACCTGAAGTTGTCCATGTCTCGTGCCTCAAGCCGTTTTATGCGCGTTAACAAACTGAAACAGTGTTTTTTGTATTATTATTGTATTGAAATTTATTCATTGTACGTTCTTGCATTATCATTGTACCTTCATCTTTAATTAAAGCATCGGGATGATGCCTTTTTCAGAGGGGGGCAATGCCACGTTCCATTTCTCAAGTATTGTTATCGCCCCCAAAACACTACACAATTCTCAGCGCAAACCGCGCCTGCAGTTTTCGAGAAGCTTCCGGACTTTAGTAGATCATTTCGATAAGATCACGCCCACTCTGCGAACTGTACAGATTATTCTGGAGCCTACGCCACGGCCAGCGATAACGCTAGAACATTCGATTGGCAAGAGTATAAATGCCGACACACTTCACCGCTTGTCAGTAGTTGATGCTCCGTTCACCGCTATCTGTGCAAGACTGCTACTGTAATAGGACTTTCTGTTTACCGGGCACAGGTTCGCCCAAATAAACAGTTAAATCCCAACACAAAGTATCCTGTCTTCGGCCACGTCGTGACCCCGTGACAATATAATTGTCTGTAGCGGCCTTGGTACACTGCGTGTCACTCAATTTATGGTGCGAATGGTTTCATGATGCTCTAACCCAAACGCTGACAATACTTCAAAAAACTGTTTCAGTGTCTCTTCAATGAAAGTTTGCCGAGTTGAATAAGTGCTGAAGTACAAGAATAGGTAGGGGTACATAGAGGCAGGAATGCATAATAGAGATTCAGGTGGGGGAGCGGCCTATGTGCAGAGTCGGAGGGGCAGACACTTGATACTTCATGAGCTCGAAAAGGAGGAGGAGGTGTGAATGAATAAAGAAGAGGGATCTGTAACTTTTGTAAGCGCTAAATGAGTGAAGGACACAGGACAAGCGGTTGGCTCGTCTTACATACGTGCATTTAGTGCTTACAAATGTTATGGATCAATACCAACTATCCTGAACACAGTGGCTTCTCAGAGAAGGAGGAAGTGGCGAAGTGTAAAGGAGCATGTGGCTGGTGTAGGATGCTGCAAACAATGTTTTGTGTCATCTGTGCATAGGCGTAGCAGCCGTGGAGGGCAAGGGGGGCGCGAGCACCCCCCCCCCCCTTTCCCCCCCACTTTCGACAGTGGTGACTGTTGGCTGCATGCCAGGAAAAGCAACAATTGAGGCGAAGTTTTCCTTCACCACAGTATTCACCGAATTATGTTAATGCGAGGGAATATTACAATATAGTGAAATTTCTCCAACATTGTAGTTGTGACGATTTTCCTTGTAGGCTCTTGCGGTGCGAGCCACCTAAGCGGCCGCTTTGGTGCCTTGTGCCGTAGCGTTGCTGAGCAGGCCAGTGCTGAACAGGGGCCCAATAACATTGTATAGCTTGTCCACGCTTTCGTTCTGCTGCGACTGGCTGATGCAGTTACGAATGCAAATGAGCAAACTTTTTATGGACTGGTCAAACGATCTGCAACTTCAGGAAAATTATTTTCTTTGATCAAAAATAGATATCAATGCTGCTTTGTCGAAGCTGCTGTGAGCTGATTTATGTTACAAATCTTTTTTAATGTTCTAGTGTTATCTGGAAGTACCAAAAAGGGGTCTCCGCTTTAGTCTCCAACAAACCTTATCAGCCTTGCTTATGGTAACTTGGAGCAATGATGGCAGCTTGCAAAGTGGCGACGAACAAAGCAGTGGACTCGAGCACAATGGGAATCTCACCTTTTAAGCTTGTCCTTTAACTTGAGCCACCGGACCAAGGAGAAGGTGAAAGAGTATGGTTTTTAGCAAAATACAACTTGGACAGCAAAGAAGCGCACACGTGCAGCACTGTTTATTTCTCTCTCTTCCTCTCTTTCAGCAAGGACGAGCTCACAGAGATGTGTGCGCGCACGAACTACTAAACGCCTTAATGCTGCAAGTGAAAATATTTTATTACGCTCATGTTATTTCATTTTGGAAGCTGCTATAAGTAACCGTTGATAATGTGACCAGCGGCTACTTTACTTGAATATTATTTAAAAGAATATGCTCTCCGACTACCCCAAAAAAATTTAGGTATTGTTCAGTGCGTGAATGCCCTGTTTAATGTGCATGTGCTGTAATGAACAACGCAAAATTTCATAGATTCCTGATGTAAGAGGCAGGCGATTTTATGGCACACAGACAATTTTAAATGCCAAAGAAGCAATGGCAAACAATATGCTGCCGTATTGAAAATAGTTTATTCTCTTACTTTTTTCATGGTCGTTTATAAGTGTTCCCTACACGATGAGTGTGTATGTGTGTGTGTGTGTGTGTGTGTGTGTGTGTGTGTGTGTGTGTGTGTGTGTGTGTGTGTGTGTGTGTGTGTGTGTGTGTGTGTGTGTGTGTGCGTGTGTGTGTGTGGTTAGGTTAGCCCCCCCCTACTCGCGAAAGATTCGGTACGCCCCTGCATTTGTGGATCTTTTTTGTTACATTCATCCCTTTCTGAAGTCAATCCTTCAACCAACTGTGAAATCCTGGAGCCTCTTTGGAGGCTGTATGGTCCGGCAGAAATTCCAGTCTGCTTTGGTTGATCTGTCTCTGGCTCACTGACTTCAATGTGTTTGTCTGAGGAAGGGCTTGCCCTGTTGAGTACTCGCTTCCTTCTCAGGATGCTGTCTTCCAACTGAACTTCATACGACCTGTCATAAATTCTCCTAATTATTGTCTTTGACCCATGCTACTGTTTTATTTGGTTGAACGGGGACATCCACTGACCCTTTCTAATGCCTGATGAATCCTTCGCTTGTCTGTGATGGTAGCTCGGCTCGTGCTTTTCAGCCTCTTCTACATTCTTATTTCACTCACATCGACTGTTTCTCATTGCAGTAACTGTGAAGCTAGTGGCACACTCATTTTAGTGTGGCAACTCATTGACACTTGTGCTGGAGTACCATTCTTTTCTTGAAGAGATGTGTTTTGTTAATAAACAAATGTCATTAGTGGGTCTGATTTGTTAACGCTAGTCGAACCCAAGCTTCAGCAACAATAATACACTAATACACATAGATTGAGGTTGAGGCAGAGGCTTGCACTTGTTGAGCTTAGGGCACTAGGTCTGGGTATCTGCCTTGCGCACGATAGAGCAAGGTTGTGACTTGTCTGTACCGAAATGAGCTCACACTGGGTCGACACCTGGCCCAGGCCGACTGCAGGGATCTACCTTTTTTTTTTTTCCATTAAACAGGGTTTTCTGTATTCTTCACGTTTGCCTATCAACATACTTGTAAAACTGCACGAGATATGAAAGTTGGCATGCAACTGTTCACTTGCCTAACATCCCAGCGGCCTAGTGGCATAAACAGTGCAAATCAAGATTGTGCATTCTTCTCTTCCTCGTTGCCCGTTGCATGCTACAACAATCACCCATAAGGCGAAATGTACACATTTAATTTCTCTCAGTTTTTAGCCCCTCCTTGGTCGCAATCCAAATGTATTTTTTGTTTTATTGAAATAGAAAAGAAACGGAGGAGTTTTTGTCACTGTTACTTAGTGACGGCTTCCCTTTTCCACTTAATTGGTACAAATAAAAATATAAAAAAACAATAGCATATATACATATATACAGTCCTACGTGGGTGAGAGCAGAAGTTCTCCTATGGGCAGAACAAACACGTAGATGCCACGCTCGCTCACTTTTAACTTTTGTCCGCTCAGTAGTTGTCACAAATCTTCGTTTCTTCGAAGAACTGTTGCAGCACCTTCATCGCTTTGCCATTTGTTTTGGATGGCCATAGACCTAGTATTTTATTCAGCGCAAATGGCCGCTCGGGATCTAACTTATGCAGTTCCTGTTCTAGTAGCCTTCGGTGTGTTGTGTTTCGGACAGTCGATCGAGCAAGAGGTGACAGATATCCTTGTCATTGTGGCCGCATGAACATGCTGACGATGTTGCACGCTGAATATGAAGTAGGAAGTGCTTTGTGTAAGCAGTTCCGAGCCGTAGGCAATGAATGAGTGTGTTGATACGTCTTGGGAGGTCACGGTCTAATTGATATTCAAGATTAGGATCAACAGAATACAGGATCGATTCCTTTGTTTTGTCTGTGAACCAGGTAGACAGGCATAATTCACGTTTTGTTGTTCTTAAAATTCTATTTACACATATTGAGAAATCGGAATAAGACACGCTTGCGTAGAATTATGAGCGGTTTTCGCCAACTCATCCGCCATTTCATTTCCCTTAATTACGCAGTGGCTGGGAACCAGCTGAAATGCCACTCGATGATTCGACTTCGTTGTTTCTGAGAGCTCTTTTAGAATAGCGTATACTATACGCACATCAATGTGTCTTGAAGTGGCACTTTCCACACATGCCAGTGCTGCCAGAGAGTCTGTAATTACCACCCATTTTCTTGGTGTCGTTGACAGTTTAATAAAGCTTACGGCTAGCAAAATCGCTACAAGCTCCGACGCTGTTGAAGAGGAGAGGTGGCCCAACCGACATGCATATTCTTCGCACAATTCCGGAATTATGAATGCTGATGTCGCTGTCTCTTTGGTGACGGAGTCGTCAGTGTACACGTGAGTGTGTCCTTGGTACCTGTCAAACAGATGATGTGATGCCAACTGCTGTGCTGCAACGATTGGCACTTCATGTTTGCTGTGTAGTCCTTCTATTGACGTTTCAATAGTTAGTAGCTCAAGCAGCCATGGTGGGTAGCTTTGGTTCAGTGGCCAATGTGTCAACACAGGAAGCTGGGAAATGTGCTCTTGGTACACATGGTGTATTTGCGATCCAGCAAGGTTCAAGATGTTGGATATGAGCGGATGGGAAGGGTGTTGCGTGATTCTTTGTGGGCTTCTATCTCTGCAGCCGATTACAGAATTACTTGGAAAAATATGTTACAGCTGGTGCTAGGCACTGCTTCATTTAAACAGCTTCTCCAGGTGGGAGTGATCGCTACTTAAGGAACAGCAAAAAGAGTGTGTTAAGCTTGCGTGATACCACCTTCTTCTCGAAAGTGTATTCTGGGACATAGAAATACTGCAGTTCTTGGTTGTGGCTCCCGTAATAACCTTCAAATATGGATTGACTGTACACTTTAAACATTCCTGGCTAACAGCCTTGACTGATCAGAGTGCACAGTGCTGTCTGTAGCCTCTTATTACACTAAGGAAGGCTGTCAGTTGGCCTGCTCATTAACAACTACAAATGATCCTTCGTCGTGACAGCAAAGTTCCCTACACTCACTGGACAGACTTTTAGTCTGGCTGATGAACCACTGGCCTGCTTTTTAAACTCCTCACCAGATACTGCACTCCCTACCACATCAACGAGACACGTCTCCGGTCAACCAGGTCTTGGAAACTGTCAGTTGATGGAAGATGTCGTAAATGTGACACTGCATGTCCAAAGCCTCTAACTTCATGACAACCTAACTGTCCTCTTGTCGCCTTGCATTGTCAGGGTGCATCCTGTTTCTCCAGGGGCATTTGCATTTACCTACAAATGCCTCGGAAGGGATACCATATGAGCACATACCATCTTCATTGTCTTACTGGTGAAGACATGCTCACGACATTATATTGTGCCAGTCTAAACAAATGCTCAGTTTAGACAGGCACGTTCCAGGAATGAAAGTCAACCAAATTTCATTACAATTGTTTCAGGCGTTCACTGAGTGGAATTTTTTGGGATTAATGATTAGGAGTGTTAAAAATATTGACCACAGAGTTTGATTGAAAAGCCATACAACAAGAAAGTCTATTTTCTGATGGCAACAGCAGCGTACACCACATGTGACATGGTGGCAGCATTAAGTCAGTCACACTGAAGTTAATAAAAAGAAAAAGAACAGTGCATCATCGATGCATGTGCACGAAACAAAGTTCACACTCGGATTGTTTCAAACAAGTGGACGCATCCATGATGCACTGTTCCTTGAGTGCACACTGAGTTGAAGATGTCCTGCAAGAATAGTTTACAAGCTGAGTTTCATGTGGCAACATCTTCCTTGCATAATCCTGAGGTATATGCAAAAAGAATGAGCAAGGTTGGCACTAGCAAACAAGTGCTGGCAAACATAAAAATTAAAAACGAAAGCAGATGACAATTACTGGCATACCTTGTAATTTTTCATTCGCATAGCATGGTGGTTTTCTCCTTCTAGTGAAAATGTAGCCAACATAATGTGGTACCAAAGCATGCGTAACCATCAGCACAGTGTTTTGAAGGAATCATTATGTGTTAAAGTAAGCACATGAGCCGTAACACTAGAATCTGAGCACTACAGTGACTTCAGCAGATATTTCTTTGATGAAGCCCTCACAGAATGTTTGTTCAACTAGGTTTTACATAACATATGTGGAATATTTTGAGCTTTAGCTCATCATTTACAGCTTATGCCTAGTTGTGTTTTCTACTGTCTTTCTTATGAGGTTATGTATCTATAAAGTTAATTTATGTTTAAAAGTTTTACAATAATATGTTTTGTTGCTTTTTCGTATTGTACAACCTGTATCAACCTCTTAGTAACGTGATGTTTAGTCTTTTTATAATGTTATTTATCTGAAGAGTGTTGATGTTATCTTTATTCCTACATAATGTTTGTTGCTTTTCATGTTGTATATACTACCTGTATTTTTGCCTGTTTGTTTCCCCTCTACAATAATGCCCAGTTGGGCGCTGTAGGTATCTGAATAAATAAATAAAATAAATATTATGACTAGCATGTTAGCACCCATAAAAAAGTAAATAATTGATGATTTGATTGATTGATGTGTGGGGTTTAACGTCCCAAAACCACCATATGATTATGAGAGACGCCTTAGTGGAGGGCTCCGGAAATTTCGACCACCTGGGGTTCTTTATTCCTACATAATGTTTGTTGCTTTTCATGTTGTATATACTACCTGTATTTTTGCCTGTTTGTTTCCCCTCTACAATAATGCCCAGTTGGGCGCTGTAGGTATCTGAATAAATAAATAAAATAAATATTATGACTAGCATGTTAGCACCCATAAAAAAGTAAATAATTGATGATTTGATTGATTGATGTGTGGGGTTTAACGTCCCAAAACCACCATATGATTATGAGAGACGCCTTAGTGGAGGGCTCCGGAAATTTCGACCACCTGGGGTTCTTTAACGTGTACCCGAATCTGAGCACACGGGCCTACACCGCTTCCGCCTCCATCGGAAATGCAGCCGCCGCAGTCGGGATTTGATCCCGCGACCTGCGGGTCAGCAGCCAAGTACCTTAGCCACTAGACCACCGCGGCGGGGCAAGAAATTAAATAGTTCTGTCCTAATGTAGAAATGCAATGTAAGATTTCACTTTGCGTAGGTTGTTGGTCAACACTACTTGCGTTGGTTGCACACAAAAGCAAACCGTTTCGCATGAATGCACATCTTTTTTGCTCCTCAGGAAGCATAAAAGATGCTTCTATTCTTATCATCATAATAATATCCACACTGCAAGCATGCAAAAGAGATTCTTTATTTTGGGCCAATGAGTACTCGCACTTGAATATGTCACGTGTGTTGCCAGAAATTATTTAGATTGAAATGCTTTGATTTTGTCACCTTTACTGAAAAACATGAAAGAAAAGCAGCATGCATCACATGAAACACATGGTCCCTTTGGAGGGTACGACATAATGCATGATTCTGAAGGAACACAAGCTTGTTAATGTTTGTGAAATAATAAATTGCTTCGTGTAACATGAGACAACAAAGTGATGCAAATAAGTTCTGTGGAAACCTGCAAGGGTGCAGAATGGTTCAGAAAGGGAAACTAGACAACCACCCGTTTGTGGCACGAGGCCACAAGGAAATCTGTACGGATTCCTCACAAGGAAAAACTAGTTGCCGAAAAATTTATCCTGGTCCGGGGATCGAACCAGAGACCAACGCCTTTCTGAAGCGGTCGCTCTACCAATGCGACAACAAAATGACAGGTAGCAGAAAACAAAGGCATACAGGGGTGGCGCAAGGATTTCTTCACTATGGGGGGTCACCCGTGACACGCGAGTTCCTTCAGGGGGCAGGGACACTGAGAACTTCTGTGCTGTGTTTCACTATGTTTGCTTTTGTGGTGGCAGGGGGAAGGGGGAGCAGGTGGAAATTTTCAGGGGGCTCCAGCCCCCCCTCCAATTCCCCCCCCCCCCCCCCCCCCGCTGCTGGCACTGCCCCTAGAGGTGTACTTACTGAATGACAGGCAACTGTTTGTCATTAGTAATCCCATCAGCAATTTTCTGGAAACCAGTTTTCCATGCAAAAATGTCACTGCTCCAGAATTGTTGAAGTTGAACTCACCATGTAAGTGGCAACACATGCTGTTTACACTTGCATTGAACCACTTTAATTGTTTCAAACCAATAACTCGTATAGTAATTGGCAATGTGGTTGCAGACACACTTCCAAAAACATAATTTCAGTTATGTGTTCAGTTGTAGTACCGCAGGTTCGGTATGATGTCCTACATTTGAAAGTTTTGCTCTAAATTGGCAACATATATTTTTTGGCTTGAGTTCAGGCGGGTTTTGAGAAAACTGATTTGGATTGATTCTTACTAAAAATTACTCTTTGGGTACAGTTATTTTTATTGGGGTTTGATGCAACACCATGGTGTTACTACATATAATGAACAAGCAAATATGTTGCGAAGAAGGCATCTTACAACATGGATGCCGACTAGTATAAGCATGACGTGCACAGTGCCTTCCTCGGCGACCCACTTAAGATTGCTTTCAGTGCAATAAGTGACAATTCCCATGATTTGTCAGGCTTAGTGCTTAAAAGCTCGTGTTTGGACTTAGCTCAGATTTTATTTTGAGGAAATCAGGAGTGGGGAGGGCGGGGGGGGGGGGGGGCAATATAATCACTATGTACATACAAATGTGAGTGTACATGATCTCGCACATTCAAACTGCATCATTTTTTAGGTGTTTCAAACATATCCTTTAGCTTGTTTGTGGTCTGTAGCATAGGCAATATGGGAAGGAATGAAGCATTACTTGTGATGTGTGGATTTGCATTGAGTATATGAATGCACGATCAATTGACCTTTAGCACAATAGCTTGGCTGCTGTGGCTTTATAACAACACAGTCTTAAATTGTTTTTATAGTGCTGATCGGGCTGCTTCCATTATACTTGTTTATATGAATATCTTACAGTAAAACATGCTCACAGTATCACATTTGTATGCAACGTATTCTGCACTGTTTTAATGTGGTGCCCAAGAACTGTGAGTCTGTACTACAACCGAAGAACAACGTGACATGTTTTCCTGTATACCCTACGCTATATCCTGTGCAAGCTGCTAATAAACTACCTTGTGTTGTAATGCAACTATTATCGTCTTTCATTAAAGGACGCAAAAGTTATTCAGACAAAACTAATGAATTGATTGCTCATACCTTGCAGCAGATTACAATTAGTACGATAGCATATGTGGCTCAATTTTCTATTCTATGTCATTTGTTGCAAGCTTTCATATCATTGTCCACTTAAGCAGCTTGCTAGAAGAAATGCACGTGTGCTAGAAGGCAAACCTTTTTTTCTATGACACCACTGAACCCATTTTAAATTTTAATCAGTGAGTTTTCTTGGTTTAGTTTAGAATAAAAGACAGATACTGAGAAGCTGTGCATGTCATTTCATTTTATATAATTTAGCAAGTGCTGACCTTTTGACACTTTATCACTGTGCTATACATTTTTAAAATAAAATGTAGTGGCAGATGGTTAGCCACCAGGACCTTGTTTTGTAGGTTTTGGTGCCCCCTCTGTACTTGTAATGCTTTATACTCAATAAGTGCATGAATCAAATTTGGCACTATCCATCCCCACTGTGAGAAGAAATACCACGGGTGGATTTTCATCTACTGCTATTTTTTTCTCACAGTGGTGCCATTAAAAAGCAATAATTAAAATCAATATTGAATTTGTATAAGGATGCTGCGATAGTCTGGTTCAAGACACGGGAAGAGAGCAAAATATAAATTTTCTGCAAATCAAAACTTTTTTTTTTCAGTAACGTGGTTTTTCTGAAGCAAAATTTTCTAGTAAAACAACAGCTACAGATAGAGAATTTCACATAATACAAAAGTAATAACACTGCAAGTAATCATGTTCTTGGGGAGTTCATGAGTATGTTGAGCCATTCCTGTTCTGCTCTATGGCAACAGACTGTCACAGACAGACAAAATGTCTCATCAAACTGACTCAAGAATGGCTTGCAATTTGCTGATGATGCTTCAGTATTACAAGAGCAATATGTTATCAAGAGACTCATGTTATCAGCAGAAAACACTTCAGGTTATCAGAAGAAAACAATTAGTGATCTACCCACTACATTTACATTAATACCACAGGAGACAGAACGAAACGGCTCGATGGGCTAGTACAGCATGACTGATATTTGATTTTAGGATGATACAACAAAAAAATTAGCATGCCAATGCCCCATCTCAACTCCACACGTCACATCATGTTCACCCTGTAGTCAGTGGAAAGAGACTGTGCATACACATCTTATGCTTAGTAGGGCAAGGCATAGAACGTTGATGCAGCCCAGTGGCAAAGCCAGGGGTTGGCACACCGGGCTCACACCCTCCTCCTTTTTCGAATATTGTCACGGGCTAAGTAGATGCCTCAGGATGACAACGACGAAGCGCTGAACGTGACCGTGCTCGGACTGCAGCAGCGTTGTACGCTTTAGCTCGCCAGTACATTCGCCAGTACGCATTTGCTCGCTAGTGTACACTTTATTCCCCGTAACATCATTGGTGGAGGTGCGGGGTACCACTCGCTATACAGCCCAACGAGCTGGATCTTCGCAGCGGACGGCGCATTGCAGCTACCACGATGACTGACCAGGCTACTCAATGTCAACAAGATGCGTCAGCCCCGCAGCCGATCGTTGTGGTGCAACCTCGTGATCCAGGCCCATTCAACGTCACAAGTGGCAGAGACGTCGATGACTGGCTGGTTCTATATGAGCGCGTCAGCAGCAGCAACCATTGGGATCCGACGCTTATGTTGGCGAACATCATCTTCTACTTGCATGGCACGGCAAAACTCTGGTACGAGACACACCAAGAAGAGTTGATTGATATGTGGGGTTTAACGTCCCAAAACCACTCTATGATTATGAGAGACGCCGTAGTGGAGGGCTCCGGAAATTTAGCCCACCTGGGGTTCTTTAACGTGCACCCAAATCTGAGTACACAGGCCTACAACATTTCCGCCTCCATCGGAGATGCAGCCGCCGCAGCCGGGATTCGAACCCGCGCCCTGCGGGTCACCACCAAGAAGAGTTGACTAGCTGGGACGTCTGTAAGCAGAAATTGCGCTATCTATTTGGGAAACCCATCGGACGTCAAGTGGCCGCAAAGAAAGAGCTTGCGACTCGTGCCCAGACATCCACAGAGCCGTACATCGCGTACATCCAGGACGTGTTGGCTTTGTGCCGCAAGGTCGACAAGGATATGCTCGACGAGGACAAAGTCTGACACATCCTGAAAGGAATTGCCGATGTCGCCCTCAATTTTCTCCTGTGCAAGGACTGCTCGACGGTGGAGTCGGTCATCGAAGCATGTCGTCGCTTCGAACAGGCAAAAAGTAGGCGCATAGTTCACCGATTTGACCGCCTTCCCAACACGGTGGCTACGTCCTCTTGCGAAGATTTGCCCACACTACACCAACCACCAGTGCCAGAAAACGTCACCAGAATAGTCCGTCGGGAACTCGAGGCTATGGCTCTCGCTAAGTGTAGCGTCAGCGCGCCAGGACACAACCTCGATGCTGTTTCAATGATACAGGCCGTGGTTCGCCAAGAGATCGCGAATACGGGCATTTCGCCACCTCATCAAAATGCCCCTGCTACTTCCAGCTCGGCTCCAGTCGTTGCGGCTGCCACTCCGAACCGCTCGATCGCGCCATGACGAAACCCAGCTGAATGGCGCACTCATGATGATCGGCCCATATGTTTCACGTGCCATCGGATAGGACACATCGCTCGCCGTTGCCGCAGCCGTTGGACCTCATCCCCTCGACCGAGCTTCTATGATTGGCAGCCTCGCTCTGAACGTGCACCTTATGCCCCAACCTACCGTGCTGAGACAGGTGCAGAGCATAATCTAGAACGTCGGACCAGCCACTCGCCATCGCCCGTGCGTCGTCAGTCCCCCTCGCCCCAACCCCGCCGTTCTCGGTCTCCCTACGACCGTCGCTCGGAAAACTAGCTGGTGCAGCCCCCGGAGGTGACGCTGCATACACGACTCGGACTGCAAATCCTCTGATTACTCCCGACCAACGGTGCAACCTCCTTACAATTCTCGTTGATGGTTTACCTATAACTGCTCTTATTGATACCAGTGCACAAATATCTGTGATGAGCTCAGACCTCCGCCGCCGCCTCCAAAAAGTTCTGACGCCTACGATTGCACCTACCGTTCGTACAGCGGATGGGAGTACTCCTGCTGTGCTTGGAATGTGCACTGCGCGATTAACGATTTCTGAGCATCAAACTTCAGTTCTGTTCGCTGTACTGGAAAATTGCCCTCATGACCTCATCCTTGGACTCTACTTTCTGACTTCACACGCTGCGCTCATTGACTGTTCCAAAGGTCTTCTTCGGCTCGAACTACCATCCTTTTCGGAGACCGTCTCTACCAGCCCACCTCGTCTACGCTCTGTCGATTTCCTTAGACTTCCGCCGCAAGCCTCAGTCCAAGTCCAACTCTCGCCATATCCTGCAGTACCCGATGGTAATTATGTTGCTGCCCCAATTTCTGACGTCGCCATGACACGCAATGTTGCACTCCCCAACACGGTGGTTACCGTTAAGGACAACCGAACTTCGTTTCCCGCTTTCAATTTCGGCCTCTCAGCGCAAGTTATTCCTCGTGGCATGTCACTTGCGCATCTTACACCACTGGTCGACCACACAGTTTCCGCTCTAACCACCGATTCGCCACCCGATTTTTCATCAACGTCGTTCTCGTCACGTTCCTGTTCCGACCTTTTCAAGCCAATGCTATCTGACAAGCTCACCTCTGAACAAGTCTCTGCTTTTTGCCGTGTGCTTGCTTCTTATCAGGACATCTTTGACTTCGGCGACCGTAATTTGGGCCAGACATCCGTGGTAACCCATCGCATCAACACCGGTGACGCTCGACTCATTCGCCGACGACCCTACCGTGTGTCAGCCCCGGAGCGTGCTATTATACAGCGAGAAGTCGATAAAATGCTTGATAAGGGCATAATCGAACCCTCATCTAGTCCCTGGTCCTCGCCCGTTGTACTTGTTAAAAAGAAGGACAATAGCTGGAGATTCTGTGTTGATTACCGCCATCTCAACCATATTACCAAGAAAGATGTCTATCCCCTACTGCGCATAGATGATGCTCTCGATTGCTTGCACGGTGCCAAATATTTCTCTTCAATAGACCTTCGCTCAGGCTACTGGCAGATCGCTGTGGACGACAAAGACAGAGAGAAGACGGCCTTCGTGACTCCTGATGAACTTTATCAGTTCAAGATGATGCCTTTTGGATTATGCAATGCCCCCGCGACATTTGAGCGCATGATGGACTCTCTCCTTCCAGGCATGAAGTGGACCATCTGCCTCTGCTATCTTGACGACGTTATTGTTTTTTCGACTACTTTCGACGACCATCTTACCCGTCTGTCCGCAGTGCTTGATGTTTTTCGACGTGCCAACTTGCAACTTAACTCGTCCAAATGCCGCTTTGGGTTCACGTCATGATACAGCTGGATTTTCCCCTTTTTACCTACTGTTCGGTTATGACCTGCCTTTGCCCATGGACACCATGCTCCAATCTGACGTCTCCTCATCAACTGCTTATGCTCGTGATGCCCTGGCCCGAGCTGACATCGCCCGCCAAGTCGTCCGAGATCATTTATGTGCCTCGCAGCTTTACCAAAAGAGTGCTTACGATCGCCGGCACCGCGACGTACAGTACTCTCCGGGGTCGCTCGTCTTGCTGTGGTTACCTTCGCGTCGTGTTGGTCTCTGCGAAAAACTGATGTCCCGTTACGTTGGCCCCTACCGCGTCATACGCAAGGTCACCAGCGTGACCTATGAGATAGCTCCACTCTATACCACGTCAGTACCAGCTTCAGTCCCGACCGATATAGTGCACATCTCACGGCTTAAACCATACTACTCATGCCTCGAGAATTGATCACACCGGGACGGTGCTTCTGCCGCCGGCGGGTAATGTCACGGGCTAAGTAGATGCCTCAGGATGACGACGACGAAGCGCTAAACGTGACCATGCTCGAACTGCAGCAGCGTTGTACGCTTTAGCTCGCCAGTACATTCGCCAGTACGCATTTGCTCGCCAGTGTTCCCCGTAACAATATTTTCCCCGTAGTATTCCCCGTAACAATATTCCCCGTAACAATATTTTCCCCCCGTAGTATACTGAGTGCAAATTGACGCTCGATCACATTCACGAATCGGGCCCCACCTAAGATCATAGTGGTGCCCCTCCTCTGAATCCACGCCCACAAAAAAAAAAAAAATCTGCCTACACCCCTGTGGCAGCCCACACACACATTCTGGTGCTCACTTCAGTGTTGTCAATCGTTGCCGTGACCATGTGTACACATAATGTGAAGGCACACATTTCAAGCACATTTAGAATAGAAGGACATGCGTACAAAAAAATAAAGTGCTGAAGCTCAAGCACTTTCACACCAGTCAGAATTTGGGATAATGCGGCAGATTTTGCAAAATAGTCTATACAGGTTAACTTGGCAGCCAAAAAAGAAGACATAACAAATTGTATCACAAGTTGTCCCGAGGACAGCTAGTTAAAGCCAGAGCCATGCCTTGTGCCAATAGAATGGTCTTACACAGCGGATTACACTACGTTGTGGCTGTTCTTGTTTATGTAGCCAGAGTTAAAGCAAACAGAAGTGTTCTTGTCTCTTCTGAAGCCTTACATATTTCAACACATTTACATTTTCAGCAAGGTTTCTTTGCAAGAACCTTAAAATTCATGAATTGCAGAAGTGACAAGTGATTTGAATTTACTGATACAATTATGCCCCAAAATGACAGATAGCTGCAAGTGTGTCTCAGAAGGAGACGTTGTGCACAGCTCAATTGATCATAAAGGGAATGCCTTGGATGCTGCCCATGTTTGACTGCATTTGACACTCTGCGCCAGCTAGCAGAACATGAAATGAAGGAATTCAGGCTCCCCAGAAAAGACTGAGATATTAAGTGATGAGAAAAAAGGTTTACCTAAGAGTAAGCCCAAATATGCATCAGTGAACGAGATTCATGGTTTCATTGGCTTCCAAAAAGAAAAATGCATTTCATTCAAACATGCCTTTCCCTGGATTACTGTGAACATAGCCAAACAGAATATTTCCTGCTAACAATTAATCAAACGGGGGAAAAGGAAGCTGAAGCAGCAAAAATTTGTCACACATCATCCACAGAACATTCAAGTGAGTGGAGAAACCTAATATTCTGAAATGAAAACCTGGTTATGACATCATGTTAGTCCATGTAACATTGAGGCTGCGTCGGGGTATGTAATGGACCATATAGCCAATGAGAAAAAATGATGAGGTAAGCAACAGGAACGTAGAAGTGAATGGGTTGTAGCAAATAAATTGTGAAACCTTCAGATGAGCTAAAATAGCAGTGATGTTTGTGGTGTCATTTTTACGTACACCAACAAAATATGCAGACGTGTTTTCGACAGCAACAAGGTGTTTTGAATAAAATGTAAATACAACATTACGCTTCATATTTGGATTTTTTAAAAACAAGCTATAGCGCCTCTCATATGATGCCTGACTACTTGATATGCACATACATTTAATTCCAGCTTTAATGAATATATCATACATGCTAAACATTTTCTTCTAGGCTGAAACTTCAATTACTTCAATACTTGTCGAGCTCATTGTGGCGTGTTATAGAGCAAACGCGAACTTGTATAGAGAAAAGTAAAGAGTGTGTCAGCAAGCCCCGCAAAACGATATACACCAGCGCCCAATCATAAACATTACTGACCAGTCAATTCCTTCAACTATTTGTAGATAGCATCGCGGTATCGCAGCGTGCAATGCCACTGCCACTGTAGGCCTTTTCTTCATTGTAATACAAAGCGTTTGTGCGTGTTGGCGCCCGCATTCCTGCTAGATGTAAAACATCGCCGTCGCGCCAAATGCAACTCGAGCGATACAACCTGTGTGCAGTAACGACGACGACAACAACAAAAAGGGAGCGTGTAATTAGCCTCGAACACAGATGACTACGGCGACGCAACACTTGCGGCCGAAAAACCCGTTGTGAATATACAACAGCCTCAATTTCATGATAAACGCGGCGGCTTGAACCAACGCATTCAAGAACTTGTCAGCGTCGTCTGCTGTTGGTGATGGTTGCCGACCTCGAAAACTGAAACTCCGCCAAATGGTTCCCAGCCTCAACAGCGTCGCATCGTCCAACCAGAGTGCGCATCAGAGCCGCTCATGCGGCTAGCGCTTGTGTTGCATTTTGGTGCCGGGTCGCCATTTCGCTCTCCATTCGCGGGCGGCAGGAGTCTCGCCACGTGTGCGGCTAGCGCGTGTAAGGGCCCTTAAGGCACTGCGTCGTGCTCCCAAACGGGTTGCAGAAATTAGGTGCCCTTTTTAACCTTCTAACCACTACCACCACCACTCTTGCACGCCCCAATGATTGCAAACAGCGGGCGGCGCTGCCCAACTGCGTCGCAACAATGCTAACGGCGCGAACTTTTGCGACATTAGTTGAATTTTGGTGTCACTGCCGCCCACTTAGGCACACTTTTCGGTGACATCTCGTGCGAACTGCGGCTTGATATTTACAGAAATAAAGGTTCATATACCAAAGATGACAATACAAAGTAAACCAAAAAAAGTGATTTTTTTCAAAGAAAACCGCGACTTTTCAACCCGCGTCTCCCCTTAAGAGACAAGAAGAGAGCAGAGTGGATTAGGGAACAAACGGGGGCTAAGGATATCATAGTTGAAATCAAGGAGAAGAAATGGACATGGGCCGGGCATGTAGCGCATAGACAGGATAACCACTGGTCATTAAGGGTAACTAACTGGATTCCCAGAGAAGGTACACGGGTTAGGGGGAGACAGAAGGTTAGGTGGGAAGATGAGATTAAGAAGTTTGCGGGTATAAATTGGCAGCAGCAAGCACAGGACCGAGTTAACTGGTGGAACATGAGAGAGGCCTTTGTCCTGCAGTGGATGTAGTCAGGCTGATGATGATGATGATAGTCTGCACTTTTCCTTGTCTTTTTCCCGTCCATGTTTTCTACCGCGTAGTATAGTTAGATCATGAATTATATCTTTCTCGTACAATGATTGTCTTCGGTTCATTTAATATATTTTTGAGGCACATACTTCGGTAGGCATTCACGCGCAGTGTCACAAATTTCAAGAAGGAGAGCATCTACATTGCGAAATTCACTACAACATTATAATTCCTGAAAAGATGAGCCTGAAGTGTCCAGTATGGAATGGTTACCAACTTTAAGAGAGTTAAAAACAGTTTTTGTGTCGGGTATTTGAAGAGAATGCACTAAGTTTGAGGCGACTCGGAACAGTTTTATGGTCAGACAACCCTTTGACGACTTTACATTCACATCGTGCAATAAGAGCACGGAGCCTCATAACTAAGGCTGCCGCTCTTTTTTATCTGATGTCGCGAAATTACCAAATGCTGGTGTATGAGAATATGGCCACTCCGGAAACAGCAGTGGTCATATAGTGATATTACAGCGCCTAAAAAGGTACACGAGCCATTCGCTAATGCCAGCGTGGGACCGTGCCATTATATGTGGAGTTCACAGTTAAGGATTGAGCCACAAATCCTCCTACCTGAGTGTCTCTTCATACTCCTTAGTCCAACAAAAGACAGACAGGGCTTTTCTCCCAGTTGAGGAGCAATAGACGGCAGGCATTGCACCCGGAGTGATGTTATCGCATGCGGTCTCTGTGCGATGAAGATGGGCAGCTTGTGTCATCTATGCTTTAGCAGTATTCCTCGCTAGCGCTCGCGAGATTTTATCTCCGGGAACAACATACAGTGTGTGCACAAATTGATTTGGACTTTATACAAAACATGACGGCGGTGACGAAAGCCAGTAGAGAGTTTCTATATAACATTTTCTTGCCATCCAAAAATATACAAAAGCTGTAAAAGCAGGCTGGCCTTTTTCATGGTATGCTGCATAATCTTCACTGTAATAAATCCAATCCATCGGGAGAATAAAATAATCCCGAGCCTTTGGTTTTCTTCTCCACTCCACTTGCGTCACTACAATTTTGACAGGCTTTATCTCTTTGACATTTATGTCTTTGTAAAGCATGAGTCCAATATGTGAGCAGTAAGAGTTGAGCCTTTCAGGATCTCGAGCTTGTAGGCTGCACTCTGTCATTGAGCCTTGTGCAACCAGAAACTAACAAAATACAGCGAAATCACAAGTTCATCAGGCGTGATATCACGTGAGACATGAGGGAGAACGGGAAGGGGGAGCAAATGCATGGCAAAGCAGGGTAGAAAACAATTTACAACCAATATTTTTCGTATACCTTTCGAGAGATGGGCCCCTGTCATGTCACTGAATCACCGTTCTGGCGTCACATAAGAGCGCCGAAAGAATGACTAACGCCAAGAGAAAATAACACGCTCGATTGTGTATCTTCAGAAACTGTTTAGGGCCCTTATATAGACAGGGCATGTAAACCCGGACTTAAGAAAGAAGTCAAGACACCGCAAACACAGCTCTGAAAAATCCTAATGCTGTAGAAAAAAAGGTGTAGTGGTGTATTTTATGCCCAGATTCCTCGCTCGGGTTGAAATGCGACAAACGGAGGGGCACCGCAATTAATGAGCCGCGAGAGCAGAGACGTGGTCTCTCTCAGAACTTCAGAGGCGGCGCACAGCTCTGCACTAGTACGTGCATTCACGTTTGCAGCATTTACGCCGCCGCCAACAGGAGCAGCCTCGTACCAAACAACATCTCGAGTGATCGGTTCACCAGTGATGATGGAATAAACTCCGGTCTTGTTCAGAGCATAGTGCATCCCAATCAATTTTTCAGAACACCGAGAACTGCCAGCACATGCAGCACAAGTTTAATTACGCTGTACTCTGCACCATCCATGCCTGGTGGTTGCCTGTTTTGGGCAATCACATGCGAGTTGTTGAGATTTCAATGATGGCATCAACTCCTTCACATTCATTCATGTTTGTGATATGGGATCAAAACACAACAGAAACTACCAGCCTTCTGTAGAGGCGCAATCACAAATGCGAGACGTTTGTGCGTGCTTGTGCGCGCTTATCCTTCGGTGAAGAAAATCGCACGCCTTCAACTTTGACCGGAACGATTGCGTTTAGTTGCCGGGCGCACAAAGGTCACTTCGCTAGCAGGACAGGCGCCGTTTGTGAAAAGAGTGCGCTTTTTAAACACAGCAAAGTAACAACTGAGGCACATTATTCGTTCGCACTCATATCTGTACCTATGATTACATTTCGTGTCTCAATCTTGTTTAAACAGCGCGTTGACTGTCGAGCGGTAAACGTTGCCAGTTCGCTCTCATCCTGTGTATGCTGTTTTCATGCGTCATTTGTACGGGAGCAGCGTGCTGCCCGTTTCGATCTGCTTGCCGTTCTCAGTGTTAATTTCAAGTTGTTGGTATCACATTGCTTCACACTTGAGGCGAAACTGTGACTTTTCTTCATTTCGGAAAACCGTGTCGTCACTATCGAGGGGATGTCAGATTAGGCGCTGATGGAAACTCTCCGAGACCACGGTGACAACGGATATTCGAGGTCGACTCATCATCTACCGCGTAGTATCAGGATAACCATTGGTCATTAAGGTAACTAACTGGATTCCCAGAAAGATACCTACAGATATGCCTTGCGTCGCACCGCGAGTTTGAGTTCGCAAGCTGGTAGCTTTCGCGATTAGCCAATTAGTTCTGGCAACAGCACGACGGTATGTTGAATGGAATGCAATGAACGCAACAACAAAAAATCGCAATGTTATAAGAAGTAAGGCTGGCAGCCTTACTTCTGGATTCGATATCGCGGAACTCCTACAAAACGCTGGTGTGAGCAAATACGGCCGCTCCAGGGAGAAGTTCTCTTTTCACACAGTCCCTCCGCGTTGCAACCACACTGATACTCTCCGAGATAGCAAGTGGGCCATCGATCGCGACCGCCCTAAAATCGAAGTTCAATATTACTACTCGAGCTATTCCCCTCCCCCCTCCTAGCGTTGTTTCATGCTTGTTCAAGACGGGTGGTTTTGAGCATTCGACGGCAGTTATATCATGCGGGAGATATTGTCTTATGCACTTTCCAGGCGATGGGAATGGACCGACTCATTTGATCTCTGCTTCAGCAGCCCTCGCACGCTTTTACCCGCTCATGAAAGTTACGATGCGCAGAGGCATGTTATCAATTTGGACTTGTTACGAAACATGACGGCGATGGCAAAAACCTGACGAGAGCGTCCATATAATTGCTATCTCAATAATAACACAGTTCTTTACTATAAAATTAGTGTTTTGGGTTAGCTCTGCCCTCAATTCCGCTATTATTTAATTTGCACGTTTATTTTCCGAATTGTCGTACCAAATCTGTATATAACAAAATCCTCTATATAACGAATTTTTCTGGGAATTTATCAATTTCGTTATATTCAGGTTTAACTGTATATACATGTTTAACGGGCCAAGACGCCAATCAAGACAAGACTAGACGACATTTGCTAATGAGGACATGGAAACTAGGCGGTAGCTACAGCTTTCCCTCAGTTGGTATGCCCATACTGGAAGTTCCAACCGCACTGGAAAGAAATCTTCCCCTGGCTGCTGGCATATTCCAAATATCAGTTCTGTGCTTTTTGTAAAAGAAAGTTCAGGCTAGGTGACTTACCAAGTTCTTAGTGCAAGCCTGGTCCTCACTGCATTCACACTTTGAAAGAGCCCGCTCGAAAGTCTCAGAAGCCACAATGAGTGCGACTATTACAGGTCCGCTGCTTTACACGCAAAAAATTTTCTAGAAGCATTCAAAGGTGAGTCCATTGCTCAAAAGATGGAGTCATTAGCGCAAGCACAAAATGAATTAAACAGAAAAAACTGATCTCCATCATAGACGCTATGATCTTCTGTGGGCGACAAGGCGATCATGAGAGATGATTATGAGAACCACAACAAGATTCTGAGGGACGCCGTCGTGGGGCGCTCCAGAAATTTCACCACTTTGGGTCTTTATTGTGCACAGAAATTCAATTGCACGTCCCTCGAGCTTTTTTTGGCTACATCAAAAATACGAAAGGGATTCGATTCCGTGACCTGCAAGTCAGCGATGAAGCACCATGAACTCCGGACCACCATGATGGGTAGTAAAAAAGGCTGTTTGAGTAAAATCATTTTGCGCTACTTTTCGTCCAGATGTAAGGGTGTGATTCAACCTATTGAGATATACATTGCTCAAAGTCACTTTCACACCATGGCAAAGTGGTTCCATTCTCTCACGTTGCCTACTACTTGATTTTCGATGGCACTTGCAAGTGTGGTTCATAAATACAAAAGGTGTGAACGGCAATGGAACAACCCAAGTTTTTATGTAAGAATTACCGTAAATTTTGGTTAGTTTATGTGGCACATAATGCGGCATGCAAAGCCCAAGATCATTTTTGTGTCAATTGAAAAAGATAATCAACAGTATTCTCCTGTGTCATGTGTCTCTTTGCTGCTTGAAACATTGAGTGCACAGAGTTTAGCTCATTTCTTATAAAAAATGATGCTTACTATGTATATTGTTCTTTATTTCACATGATAACATGTCCATCTATGTTTCTTCATTCTGTGCATTTTTTGCTGAGTGTTATGTTGTTAGTTGCCAAAATCGCTTGTTGTGCCCTTATAGTCATGTCAATGTAAAAGGATGAACAGATGAAGTGAATCAATATAAATATTTTAATTCGTCATATATTTTTTTCAGCTTTATGTTCTTTATTCTTGCGCTGTTTTCCACACTGCTGAACAATAAAACTTGTGCTCACTACAATTGCCCACACTACATATTTTTTATTATGCAGCTTAGGTTTATGAGCATAGTCTTTTTATTTATCAACTTAAGTTACATGACGAGTATTTTAGTAGGCTTTTTTAAGATAGTGATTGGTCTGCATGTTTGTCTGTTGTTCCTTCTCACTAGACATTTCAGAGCGCCTTTAGCCGTTAGGACATAGGGAAGGTCAATATATTGTACACACGCGTACAAGCAAAGTTCGCTAAATTAACCAAATGTTCTGCCGCGCGTGCGCATGTGTGTATGTGTGTGTGTGTTTATGTTCAGATGCAAGCAGAACGTGCCAAAGTTCAGTAGAAATGTCAGTCTCTGGCTAAAATATATCTTAGCACACGCTAAACAAGCCACACTATCATATGCTTGAACGTGGCCTATCAAACCTTGGAACTGTGTCTGGCTTTTACCATTAGAGCGAACCTCTGCTTAGTGAAAATTATTGCTGTGGTCGACTACACTGATATGTGTTCCGGCGGGTGCAAGTATGACAACCGCTGCCGCATCAATCCCTTCCCTGAGCCAACTTAACACTCGCAGCAAATATTCCTGGCCGAAATGTCAAACCCTTGACAAAGACTGTGACACATTTTTCCATATGCAGACAGTGAACAATGTCCAGGAATTTTATTACGATAATGGACCGATCAGTTTCTAAATCATGTCAGCACGAAGCGACAAAAAAAAAAAAAAAGGTGGGTAAGTGGTGGTGTAGAAGAAGGCTGAACCCCTCCACCCCCCCCCCCCCCCCCCAACCACTGGATGGTACGTCGGGCAAAATGGTAGGTGTCATAATTCACGTTTAAATGAGCATGATTACAACTATAAGCATATTAGTCACCTGAGTAACTTAGCTGCCCATTGCAGCAGGTGCCATTATGAGCCAGATTTTAAAAACACCGTTGTTGTATCGAGATCTAAATATACGAAGGAAAGAGAAATCATTGAAGCTTTCACGATGCGCATGCTTGGCGAAGACTGGTGTGTTGGTGCACCATCTATACATTTGTCAGACGATGAATTTTCTTTTTTACATAGTAATTTTAGATAGTTGACAAGGCCAGATGTGATGATGCCCCACAGATGGTCGCTCTTTTGTTGTGCGCAGTGCGTAGGTTCATGCTTCATTTCTTTTCCCTTCACCCACGGGTGCAACAGCCGAAATAGAATTTGGAGCAATTTTCGGAACAGCAAAACGCTACTTTTGGAGCACTAAAAGCCATATTTGGAGCAGGTTACAAGATAAAAAAAACAATAATCCTTTACTAAAAAAGACCAGATTTCAAGAAGTTTGAGAGAGAAGGCTTAGATTTTATAAAAGTATATATGTGCAAGCCATTTAACATTCCCTAAATCATGCACAGTGACTATGAGCACTGCTATTTCAGCAAAATAATATTTTCTTTAGTCACCCCAATCAGCAAACAATGATGAGGTCTACATTAGAAGTCACCATGCCTGTCAAATTAATTGACAGAGTCTGAGAATTAAAATGTGGATCCCCCAAGATGGTGACCGAGAAATTCGCAAAACTGGAAAAAAAAAAAAAAATTCGACTCTTTAGACCTGCAGATATGTCATATTGCACTCGAAATCATTTTGCAAGTAACTTTTTTAGACATCAACGAGCATATTAGTACTCACAATTATGTGGTGTATACATGCATCAGTCATTAAACAAACTGTGCAGTGTCTAGAGACTACAACTATAAGCCCCTTCCGAATCTTATAAAGCTTTTCCGCAAGCCACCCATGTACCACGGCAAGGGTGGCTTAAATGGTGTTACTGCACAGGTTAGAACAAGATCAATAAATTTTCTAACTACAACACCCCCCCCCCTCCCCCCTTCATTTTTTCATGAAGTGATTAAGTTTAGGGCACTGCTTCTTGGCTTGCTTGCAAGGCGCATTTGACCAGATAAAAAAATAATGGCACGCGCCTGTTCGCCTGGCAATGGCACCGGATATCTATCGCATGTGCCATTGCTATGACAACTGATGTGGTCATGGCATAAACTAAAGCTGGAAGCGTACAAGGTTGACGTGCTGAGAGTTTGAACACTTGTAGCTTTAGTTCTTAATGGTTCTTAACATGCCATGGCCGCACTTTCCGACTAGGAAATTCATATTTCCCATGAAGTGTTGCTGGCTCCGGCAACAGATTTTTTTGTTGAAATTGCGTCGTCCCCCCATTAACTATCTGCTGCAGTCAGCAGACCGACAGGCGCGCCGACCGCAGCACTGACCGCCTTGTTACTTCATCTGATCAATCACGTTTCGAGAGTGTCTTTGCCTAATGAGCAGCTATCTTACACTGCAGTTTAGGGTTAGGGTCTGTCCGCACAGATTGACGACGCAAACTACAGGTGGCTAAAGTGGCCTCCATTTCTCACTCAAATTAGAGCAATGGAGAAAATTTTGAGGCTGGTCGGGCATTTTTGCGCAGCGTGGTGCAATGTCGGCAAATTTTATGGTTTTAGCACAACTCGGCGTATAAATGAGGAATTTTATCAAATTGGCACAATCGGCGCAGCTGTTGCACCCTTGCTTCATCCTATGTACATTTGTCATGTTTCCATCGAATAAACAGCCGTTAGTTTGTGCTCGAGTGTGTCCTACCTGTGCCTTCCGTGTGTATTTTTTATTGTGCAATTCAATGTGTCACGTATGTCAACTATGTACAATCAACTAGCCCCTACGCTGGCCCTTCTAACTCAAAAATCAATAGACATGCAAGGCGTCATTGAAGGTGACCAGCACCTGTTGTTCAACCAAGAAATTTGCATCGTCAGAAGAATAGCCGAGCTGCGAGGAGGGGATTGCAAGAGTGACACTCACGAACTTCAGAAACGCGGACAAGCACGTGATCAAAGGCACCACGGTTGCTTACATTGAAAACATAGTGAAAGCCAGCAACCCTATCGCCTTTCCTGAGTCTACCTAATCTGCTACGACGAACCAAAATTGTCAACTAGCTTTCGACGTTAAAGCAAGCCTTCCGACGCATAAGCAAGAACAAATAAGATCTCTGCTCTAAAAATACAAGGAGTGTTTTTCATCGTCGTCAAGAATTCGGGAGATCCCGGTCACCAAACATCGCATCCTTACAGAAGAGAGTGCCAGGCCACTCCATCAGAGCCCGTACAGTGTGTCGAAGCAAGAACGTGAGGCCATAAAGAAGCAAGCGGAAGAAATGCTACGCGACGACAATATTTAGCCCTTAATGAGTCCATGGGTGTCATCCGTTGTGTTAGTCAAAAAGAACGAAACCCTACGCTTCTGCATCGACTATCGTCACCTGAACAAGATCCCGAAGAAGGATGTGTATCCTCTCTCTCGGATAGGCTACACCCTGAATCCGCTTCACAATGCGAGGTACTCTTCTTCGATGGATCTCAAGACCGGCTATTGGCAGACTGAACTCGACGACAGAGACTGAGAACAAACTGCCTTAATAACACCGGACGGCCTGATCAAGTTTAAGGTCATGCCTTTTGGTCTTTGCACGGCACCCACAACTTTCCAACGAGTCGTGGATACAGTACTGGTTGGCTTGAAGTGGCAGACTTGCCTCCTTTACTTGGACGACGTCGTTCTGTTTTCCTCGAACTTCAACGAACACCTACAGAGCCTTGCATCCGTACTTCAAGCTATCAAAAGCTCCGGTCTCACCCTGAAGCCAGAGAAATGCCGCTTCGCGTAAGCTCCTCTTTGTGGGTTACATGATCAGCAAGTCTGGGGAAAGCCCAGACCGGCAGAAAACAGTTGCTATCACCGCATTTCTGCCATCCACTGACAAGAAGGCCATGCGCCAATCTTTCGGGTTGTTTGCCTACTACAGACGCTTCAAGGCCTTCTCACAGATCGCCGAGCAACTAACGCAGCTCACGAAGACAGACGTGAAATTCAGGTGGGAAATGACGCAAGTTGACGCATTTCAGGAACTACGACTGCAGACGCCTCCGATACTTGCACACTTCGAGGAATACGGCGATACGGAAATTCGCACCGACGCAAGCAGCATATAGGACTCAGCGTTGTTCTAGTGCAGGACACTGATGGAAAAGAAAGAGTTATCAGTTATGATAGCCGGTCACTATTCATGGCAGAAGGCAACTACACCAAAACCAACAAAGAGTGCCTGTTATTGTCCGAGCTACTTCAAATTTTCACCCTTATACCTCTATGGAAGGCCCTTCGAAGTTGTGAGTTGTCACCACGCCTGTGCTGGCTAGCTAACTTGAAGGACCCTTCAGGTCATCTGGCACGGTGGAGTCTAGACTTTAAGAATTCGATATTTCTGTCGTGTACAAGCCCGGACGAAAACCACTCGGACGCCGACTGCCCGTCCCGTGTCTCCGTTGAACCACCACCGGAGAATGACGAGGACAGCGACTACTTCTGGCGAACCTTACATACCAATGACTTTGTTGAACGAGAGTGAGCGGATCCTGAACTCAAAGGCCTTCTTGAATACCTAGAGGGCAAAGCCACCGTTGTTCCAAAGGCATTCAAAGGAAGAGTTGAATTGTTTTTCTTGTGGGATGGCGTTCTCCTGAAGAAAAACTCACCACTTCGGGCCAACTACCGCCTCGTAGTGCCTTTAGCGTTACGTCCGGAAGTTTTGGATGCTCTGCACGACGAGGCTGGACCTCGGTGTTTCCTGTACGCTCGCAAGAATACAGAAGTATTACTGGCCACGATTTGCCGCCGACGAAAGACACCCCTGACTAGGCCAGCCGGACTTCTCCAGCTCCATGCCGCTCCCAGCTTCAGGAAGTCCATGCCGATTTGCTGGAACGACCTCACCGGCCGTTCCAGCAAATCGGCATGGACTTCCTGAAGCCGTTTTCGATGTCGAACTCCGGAAACAAATGAATCGTCCTAGCTACTGACTTGCTCACCCACTATGCCCAGACAAGGGCTCTGCCCAAAGGCAGTGCCTACAAAGTAGCAACGTTGTCTGTTGAGAAAATCGTGTTGCGTCGTAGAGCTCCATAGGTCATCATCACAGACAGAGGTACAGCCTTTACAGCGGACCTAACTCGGACAATCCGGAAGTACAGCCAGACAAGTCACTGCCACACTACTGCCTACTATCCAAAGACCAATGGCTTCACCGAGCGTTTTAATCAGACAATCGCCAATATGCTGGCCATGTACATAGACGTCGAGCACAAGACGTGGGATGCAGTCCTTCCGTACGTGACCTTCGCACACAACACGGCCGCCCAAGAAACAACGCAGATGACGTCGTACAAGCTGGTGTATGGAAGGTGCCCGGCAACGACGCTCGACTCCAAGTTGCACAACATCAGCGACGAAGAAAACATTGACCTGACTGTACCTCCAGTGTGCCAAAGACACTCAACAACTCGCCCGCTTCTGCATCAAAAACCAACAGACGACCGACAGCCGCCGTAACGATCTTCGATGAAGTTTCGTGAAATACCAGCCTAGTGACCGTGTTTGGGAGTGGACGCCGATACGCCGACGTATAGACGCCCATATTCCAAAGTTATATACCTTCCTCTTGAGGGATAGCGGCAATCTACCTGTCATAATTTCAGAGTGCTTGCCGAATGTACTCCACCCCATTCTTATTCTTCTAGTTACTTCAATCTCGTGGTTAGGCTCTGCGGTTATTACCTGCCCTAAGTAGACATAGTCTTTTACAACTTCAAGTACACTATTACCTATCTCGAAGCGCTGCTCCTTTCCGAGGTTGTTGTACATTACTTTCGTTTTCTGCAGATTAATTTTAAGACCCACCTTTCTGCTCTCCTTGTATAACTCCGTAATCATGAGTTGCAATTCGTCCCCTGAGTTACTCAGCAATGCAATGTCATCGGCGAAGCGCAGGTTACTAAGGTATTCTCCATTAACTCTTATCCCTAACTGTTCCCATTCTAGGCTTCTGAAAACATCCTGTAAGCACGCGGTAAATAGCATTGGGGAGATTGTGTCCCCCTGCCTTACACCCTTCTTGATTGGTATTCTGTTGCTTTCTTTATGAAGCACTATGGTAGCAGTTGATCCCCTGTAGATTTCTTCCAGAATGTTCATATATACTTCAGCTGTATCTTGCCGGTACTTAGCTACGGAGCAGAAACCTGGAGACTTACAAAGAGGGTTCAGCTTAAATTGAGGACGACGCAGCGAGCAATGGAAAGAAAAATGGTAGGTGTAACCTTAAGAGACAAGAAGAGAGCAGAGTGGATTAGGGGACAAACGGGGGTTAAGGATATCATAGTTGAAATAAAGAAGAGGAAATGGACATGGGCCGGGCATGTAGCGCGTAGGCAGGATAACCGCTGGTCATTAAGGGCAACTAACTGGATTCTCAGAGAAGGGAAGTGGGTTAGGGGGAGACAGAAGGTTAGGTGGGCAGACGAGATTAAGAAGTTTGCGGGTATAAATTGGCAGCAGCAAGCACAGGACCGGGTTAACTGGCGGAACATGGGAGAGGCCTTTGTCCTGCAGTGGACGTAGTCAGGCTGATGATGATGATGATGACTCCAAAGTGGACTCAGTGAAAAACTTCTGCAACGCTACGTCGGACCATACAGGTTAGCTTGACGTCTCGGTACACTCAACTACGAGGTTGTTGCCGACGACATCACGAACTCTCAACGGCACCCTGCACGACATCAAGTCGTCCATGTCGTGCGCCTCAAGCCGCATGCGCGAACCTCAGGATTGTATTTTTTTGTTGTTAATGTGCTTTATTGCTTGTACTTGCTGTTTATTATCTTACTTTATCATTGAACTTCCATCTTTTGTTACAGCAACAAGGCGACGGCTTTTTTTAGAGGAAGGCAATGCTACATTCCCTCCTCAAGTTTTGTTATTGCCCCGTTTTACTGTCACCGATTTCCAGCACACACTGCGCCTGCAGTCATCGAGAAGCTTCAGGACTGCAGTAGATCATTTTAATAAAATTACGCCAACTTCGCTAACATTGCAGGTTATTCTGGAACCTACGTCAACGCTAACGATAACGCTAGAATATACGATGGCACGTGTGTAAATGCCGACGTACGTCACCACTTGTCATTTGAACGACGACCGACGCTCTGATCGCCGCTATCAGTGCCAGTGTCTTCCTGTAATCTTACTTTCCTTTTACGCGGCCACAAGCTTGGCCAAATAAACAGTTTAACATGAACACCCGGCCTGCTCCCTTCATCCAAGTCACAACCCCGTGACAATATATTCTAAAATATTCTTGTCAATCGTTTCTATATATTTGCAGCAAAATGTAACGTACTCTCCACTTGTCATTTGAACGACGACCGACGCTCTGATCGCCGCTATCAGTGCCAGTGTCTTCCTGTAATCTTACTTTCCTTTTACGCGGCCACAAGTTTGGCCAAATAAACAGTTTAACATGAACACCCAGCCTGCTCCCTTCATACAAGTCACAACCCCGTGGCAATATCTTCTAAAATATTCTTGTCAATCGTTTCTATATATTTGCAGCAAAATGTAACGTACTCTCCCATCAGCAACACAGATTTCGACCAATTATTATGACCCTTACTCAAGTTATGAGCACAGCATTAAATGAAAATAAATTAGTAGTAGTTATCTAGACCTAGAAAAGGTATTTGACACTGTATACCACAGAATACTGCTAATTAAATTATCACATTACGGTTTCCACGGAACCATTTGATAACTTCTTTCGGACTACCTGAAAAGTCGTGAACAGCCTGTTTTAATTATTAATTTCATGTCTTCTATTAGTCACTTGAATATTGGTGTTCCCCATAACTGGGTGCTGGAACCCTTGCTCTTCGCCTTGTACATATCTGCCAAGTTCAAGGATTTTGATTCAGGGAGATTTACACAGCAGGGGGAGCTGAATTATTTGCCCTTACTTTTTTTTACCAAAAAAAAAACCCAAGGACAAACAAACAGAACATTGCGAAAAACAAGAGAGGGTGGGGGGGGGGGTCTCAATCGCAAGTGCCAACATCAGCGGTGTGGTCTTATAGTGGCTTGGAGTGGCCGAACACACAAAGGTACCCAAGAAACACGAAACGTCGTAAAAACTTGTCGAAATGACTAGAAAGGTGTGTGGACATCTAAGCATATTATGTGACGATGAATTAATGTTTCTCACAGCAAGACTTTTAGAAGATGTTGAGAAAACGTTCTGTACAAGAAGACTTCTTCAAAACTTTTACTAAATGTTATTTTCTAGAACTTTTGATAGAAGTGGCGGATGAAGTCTGGATTGTCTATGCCATATATGCAGGGTATTTTCTATGTTTCTTTTTTAAAAATCAAAATAATGTTTGCTTTACATATTTGTGTAGTATATATATAACATATTTTTTACATATTTAAATGTAATAAATAAGCTCCCAAGCCAGCATTAAGAAATTTGGATACGCAAATGCGGTGTGCGCCTGCGCGGCTAGAACAATTTTACTTGTCGGGACGTGTTTGCCGGCTGTTCAGTCGCCAATTGAAGAAGCGGCTTTGAGTCGATTTTTCTCGTGTTTTAAAAGTGTGCTTGCGCTTTGTGTTCGTGTTTTGTGTTCTGCCAGTGCTGCTGATTACGAAGATGCGCTGTACTAGAGCAAGGGTGTGTATCATGGAGCACTCGCCAGGTATGTACCACATTGCTGCTGTTGGGGTTTTGTTATCACCGCGTTCACCAAGTTCTTCCTGCCATGTGCACAATAAGTGAGCTTTTCTTTACGTGGCGACCCAGTTTTTCAGTAGTATTTCAGCAGTGTAAAAGCAATGTTGTGCGAAATTAAGCACGGACAAGTTTTTTCTTTTGTGTGGAGTGCGAAGCATGCACACGCAGCAAGAATTCGGCGGCAGATATGAGCAGAGTTGTGATGGCGGCCACCTCTGCCAACAGTGGTGTTGGAGGGGGAACCTGCTCGAGAGTGACTCCTATTTTCGTTTAACAATTCTGGGTCATTTGTTAGCTGTAGGCGTTGATCATGCCTAGGGCGGATAAGCCTGTTAATGTTTCATTTGCTGTACGTTTCATTTTGAAAACCCACAGTATCGTTACGCGTTATGACTACGATGAGAGATGTTTTTTCTTGCGGGTGGCCGAATGTATGCCGGTGTATGCATATGCCGTTGTACGCATATTTATAAACTACCGTGATGCTCGAGTTGATGCGTGTTCGTGTGCAGCGCGTTGCATCGTCTTAAGTAAGGCTCGCAAAAGTTGCACATACACTTAAGTGTTCATGCAGCTCGTTTAGTAAAATTCTAACTTTCGGGATACACCAGCAACATAGGTTGCCTCATGCGGCCTGAAGTCGTGCATTTTAAGCCATTTGTTTATCTTTAACTGTATTTTAGAACGAATATTTCATGGCTAAGTGTGGCCAAATTGCTTTACCTTACTGTGCGAGCACTAATTCAGTCATAAGTACACACGTTTGAGCAGCATCAATTTTACTCTGCCTGTTTCCACTATATATGTATTTTGATTTGGTTTAATAAATCTCAATGCACCTCAACCAACCTTGGTGTTGAAACTTTGCAAAACATTTTCCCGTGTATGAACATTATAAATAGTTTATAGCACCACCTCCAATGAAATTTTCTGATTAATGGCAAGCTTAACACTATATTGGATAAAGTAAACTTTCCAGGCATGCGCTGCAGATGTTGACGGAATCTGTGGTATGTGCAGAATCAATATTTTATTTATCACTTAAAACTCACGATAATGTTATAAATCACGGTAAGCATGCATAGGTCATGCATGTAACGCTGTTAAAATGTAAAATTAGACACCGTATTTATTTCAGAATAATAAATATAGACTGCAAGTTTTCAAGCTATTGGCACTGAAGGAATTATAAAAATTCGGAAATCAGTTTTATCAAATCTTATTGCTAAAGCGTGGTCAATAGCTTCTAAGATTTTGGTTCCCGGAAATTGTTGCAGAATCTTGCATGCTTTATTGGGATGGTGAATGGTTCAAGATGAGTGCCTCGTATTTGCACCTTTTTTTTTTTTTTTCATTAGACAGCCTTTGATGCTTAAGTGAGGTGTACCGTCTTTTTAGCCAACCAGAATCATTGAAACTGATGACCATAATTTGGTAGCACACAAAATTAATTTATTGACACCAATTTATGACATTATAGGTATAATTGTCCCAGTGTGAGCAGCCTGAAAAAAGCTACATTAGTTGTACTTGAAATCAAATTCATGTTCAATAATACAGGTTACCTGCAATGGATACTTGATGGAAGTGCGTACCATCATGTATGTGTTGGAGGTATCATTGAATTTGCTTTCAATGCACTATGCACGAGCGCAATTCAAGCATGGTTTTGACACATCTGTAATGTGGAAATTGCATTTTCTTTCATAAGGTTACAACTGTGTTTGCCAAAAACATCAAGAAAGTTTTGCTTGTAACATCTTTGGTTTGTGTTCATCATGCTTGTTTTAAGACACATTGTTCCAAATCATTTTAAATATACTCACAAATTAAGCTTTTCTAAGCGACACATGTCATTAAATTGATTTTTGGGTGTTTCCATAGCAGCCTGTGCATGCACCTCGTACAAACTGAGTGTGAAAAAATTGCGAACAAGCCTGCCATCAATGGTGGCTCGTGGAAAAGTTGGCTACTGAATGTACAGCAGCTGCGCATGACTTCTGTTTCCTATGGAAAGGAAACTTCCCTGAGCCACCTGATTGCTGTATTCAAGTAGCTCGCTTGTCCAGGATGTTCAATATTAGGCCTTTTGTTTTTCTTTAAAAAAGTCAGTGCTGTAAGTTGTGTGTGTAAAAGCCACCTTTGTAGATAGCCAAGTGTTGAGGGGAACACAATGTGCAACAATAGTTATCAATGTCAGCCGTGCCCTTGAATAAGATTCAATAATTAACTTATTAGTGACTGCAGCAGGCGGCCATGCACGTGTTAAAATTTTTAGCCAGTCACATTTCTACATGGTCCAAAGAATTCTGGCATGCCTGTGCTCAGATATCCCGCTGGAAAGTATAGTTGTAACCTGTATCATTATGCATGCAGGACAGTGAGCACTAGCACACAGCTGCTACTCTGAGGTGCCACATATAATCTGATCATGGATCGAAGCCATAGACAAGCATTATAATGGTTACCTTTTTACTACCGGCTGGAATAGCAAGCACTGACTGCTTGTCTCACCAGGGAGTAATGTTTGGTGATCCTCGCTGCCTTGCATGCGTAATCATGAAAAGCACAATAAACTTCCGGGTGGAATATGTCAGGGCATAGACATGCTCGAAGAATTTTTCCTAGCGGGAGTGTGTAGAAAACACGATTGCTACAAACTGTTCTACGCAAACATACCCACTTATTGTAGGCACCAAAATTTCAGTATTCTTACTTGATTGGGCAGCTGCCAGCATTATTGTCTTACTTTGTGTTCTCCTGGAAACATAAGTTAGCTGCAAAGGCAGTTTTCTGTTCTTAAGGCTGCATTTTATTACAAGCACAAAGCAAGTCTCTGAATGTGTCAATGCTGCCTTCTAATGTTTTATATCATGTTTAATTTATGTGTAATCTGCAGTTCACTTAAAATTGAACGTTTTGCATTGCAATAAGGCTGTAGCTGATCAATGGTTTTATTTTCACTGTAATATTGACCGAATATTTTGTTTTATTGTTATTGTAACCTTATTTCATTGTCTTCTCAAATTTAATGCCGTAAGTGCAATCAAGTGATTTTCTATTGTCATACTTAATCATATCTAACTTTGCCAATACCCAACCATTTGTGATATATTAGTGATACCTAACCATGTTTAACATTGCTAATGATGACTGACAGAAGGCATTCTGGAATACTGTAGCTTTTTTAACTTTACTGTGTCTTATGTGCGAGTATTTTGGGATGGAATTAGAATTCGGGGTGTAGCTAAAATCACATTTTGATTGTTAAACACAGATTTGAGGTGAAACCCATTATTTTAACTGCTCATGGTTCTAACATACCTAAATTTAGGGGTGAGAAAAAATCACTTGTTCGACTGCTGCTTTTTGGCTGTAACAAATTTTCTACCTATAGTAGTGGGGAATTCGCAAGGCACTGACTAGTGGGATCATCTCTCTCGGAGTGCAAAGCGCGAGTGTGTGCACGAGCTGTAGACGCTGGACTGCTCGAGCATTTCTGTCCGTACCGGCTGCCTGCCTACTACCTGGCGTCGCTATTAAACTCCCTTGCAAAGTGGTGGAGGTGTGCTAGGTACGCAAACCTGGAACTTCGAAACCGGAAGCTGCCCACTGCATCAGCAATGCCTGATCAGACAACCGAGCAAGACACCCCCCCCCCTTTCTCTTAGCACTGCGAGCGCCCAACAAATTGAGCCCGTCGCGGCATGTACGGCAAAAGTGGTTATTCGAGACGTGTTGTACATCATTGAATTTCACGAGTTGGCTTCATGTTCCCCCGACGTCATCCTAGGATGGGATTTCTTATCACATCATCACGCCGTCGTGGACTGCGCTCGGGCCGAAGTAGAGCTGTTACCGTTTCGTGATGCGCCTTCTGTTGATGCGGCCGTATCCAGTATGGCTAACCTTGTCGTTGCGACGGACATAGACCTTCCTCCTTTCAGCACCCAGTTTGTCCCTGCCTGCTGCACTTCACTTTCTGGCGCTACCGTCCTGTTCACGCCATCTGACATCTTCGGTAGCCACCATCACACATCGCTGCCATTCGCCGTTCTTGCACTTTGTCAAGACACTACCGGAATATTTATTTCCAATCCGGACTCGTGCCCTCTCAGTTTGCGCCGCAACGAGACGCTCGGCCACATTCAGCTTATCGATGAAGGTACTATCGTGCCTACCGATTTCTTCGACACCAAGCCAAATATGGAGCTGAACGCGTTGGTTCCTCACTTTGCCTCGAACAGTGTGTCGTCCGATGCATTTCATCGTTCTATTGACTGCCATCTAGCCCCGGCTCAACGAGAGCAGCTTGTTACCCTGTTGCAAGAATTCAGGCGTTCGTTCGACTTTTCCCAAGTGGTTCCAAGAAAAACGAACGCCGTTGTGCACACAATTGACACAGGAAAGAGTACTCCTTTGCGCCAGTGCCCCTTTCGTGTGTCCCCGGCGGAGTGTCGCATAATTGCAAAACAAGTAGACGACATGCTACAGCGTGGAGTCATGAAGCCTTCTTGTGGCAAACCTTGTAGAATATGTCTTCTTGTGATGATGATATATGGTGTTTTTTGGCGCAAGGGCCATTTGATGGCCAAAGAGCGCCAGTTCATGAGACAGGAATGTGGACAATGGTTGTGATTAGCGGCTGTATAAGGGCCATAAAATTCCTCGCAGTAAAGCGGGTAAAAACATACAAGTAATAAAATCATGACCATGCCGTGAAAGGTGTGTGTGGTGTGAATAGGTGACAAAAGTTGGTGATAATGAAAAACAATGGTGGACATGTATGGCATTAGCACAAGTACCTCACACGTTAGTACCCTTGCGTGCAAGGGCCGTGAGGCAAGTGCTTTTCTGTGTAGCCACCGCAGCAAAAACCTCTCTAGAGAAGTCGTGCTACGGTATGCCCGGGTATATGATATGAAAATTATGAATTTCCTTTAAAAACGCTAATAATGATTTGTGACTAAAAAGCGATTCCCTACCGACGAACATTGCAGGGTGTAAAGGTATATGTTGTCGGTAGGATAGTGGGAAGTGTTGTCTTCTTAGAGTGTCTAAATGTTTACATTTAATTAAAACGTGAAGAACTGTTAATGCCTCACCACATTTATCACACAATGGTGGATCACCACCGGACAAAAGATGTGTGTGTGTCGTGTATATGTGTCCTATCCTGAGTCTTGTTAGTGTTACCTCTGTTAGACGTGATTTTGATACTGGTGGCCAATGGCCAAGGTGTGGCTTGATAACGTGTAGTTTGTTTTGTGTGTGTGTATCCCACTTGCTCTGCCAGTAGTCCCTGAGTTTTCGTTTGAGAGACGGCTTAAGATCAAGGGCCGGGATTGATGTCGGTGTAATGGCGGTGCTTTCGTGGGCGGATGCAGCAAGCTGATCCGCCATCACGTTGCCTTGAATCTCACGGTGCCCTGGCACCCAGCACACAACAACATGTCTGTTGAGTGTGTAGAGGGTGCATAAAATGGAGTAAAGTGAAACGAGGACAGGGTTTTTTTGTTTTTTAAGACTGTGCAGAGCCGTTACCACACTGAGGGAGTCTGTATAAATTACTGCTTTTTGTATTTGTGATTGTTTGATGTGTTTAGCTGCCACAAGTATCGCGTAAGCTTCCGCTGTGAAGATACTTGTGCCTGGATGTAGAGGGCCAGCATCCGAAAAAGATGGGCCGACAGCAGCGTAGGACACAGAGGAGTTAGACTTGGAGGCATCTGTAAAGAACTCAGGACGTGTGTATTTGTGTTGAAGTTCCAAGAAGTATGTTCCAATATGGGCAATAGGCGCATGATTAGTAACTTCTAGGAAAGACACATCGCAATCTATAGTCTGCCACTGCCACGGTGGCGGGTATGCTACAGGAGCCATTAAACTGTGTTCGAGTGACACTCCAGTGTCCTCAGCTAGACCCTTCAGGCGAACTGAGAAGGGCTGCCTCATTGAAGGCCTGTTTTGCAAAAGAATGGAGCTCGACAAGTCATTAATAGTAGAGTATGAGGGGTGCCTCTTGTCTGCTTTCACCTTAAGGAAATATACAAAGGACATGTAGGTTCTTTGCAGATGAAGCGACCACTCATTTGACTCAACGTAAAGGCTTTCTACGGGGCTGGTACGAAAAGCACCCGTAGAAAGGCGGATGCCCGAATGGTGCACGGGATCCAGCATCTTCAAAGCACTTTAGTCGCTGACTGATAAACAATGGCCCCATAATCTAAGCGGGTGTGAATAAGGCTTCTATACAGGTTCATGAGGCATTTCCTGTCACTACCCCACGTAGTACGTGACAACACTTTTATAACATTCATGGCTTTTAAACATTTGGTTTTTAAATACTTTATGTGGGGTACGAAGGTCAACTTGTTGTCCAAGATTAAGCCTAAAAATTTATGCTCGGCTTTGACGGACAGACGTTGCCCGTTCAGTCGAATGTCGGGTTCCGAGTGCATGCCTCTCTTTCGGGAGAACAAGACACACGAGCTTTTTTGTGGGTTAAGTCAAAATCCGTTTTCATCTGCCCATTTGGAGACCTTATTTAAACCAAGCTGAACCTGCCGCTCACACATGGCCAAGTTGCATGACTTGAAGCCAAGCTGAACGTCGTCGACATATGTACAATAGAACATATTGCGAGGAATGGACAAGTGCAAAGAATTCATTTTGATAATAAAAAGTGTGCAACTAAGCACGCCACCTTGTGGCACGCCTGTTTCCTGGACAAATGTTTGGGAGAGCACACTGCCCAGACGGACACGGAATGTCCGGTTTGACAGGTAACTTTCGATTATATGAAACATTCTTCCGCGCACACCAAGGTGGGACAGGTCTCTTAGAATTCCGTAACGCCATGTAGTATCATAAGCCTTTTCGATATCGAGGAACACAGAGAGAAAATATTGTTTATGGACGAACGCGTCTCTGATCTGTGCCTCGATACGAACAAGGTGGTCTGTGGTGGATCTACTTTCTCGAAACCCGCACTGAAATGGGTCGAGCAAATTATTTGTTTCAAGAAAATGTACTAGTCGGCAGTTTATCATTTTTTCGAAGACTTTGCACAAGCAGCTTGTAAGTGCTATAGGCCTATAACTCGAGGGTAAAGAAGGGTCCTTGCCCTCTTTCAAAATGGGAATAACAATAGCCTCTTTCCAGGAGGTAGGAATAGTGCCAGAAGACCAAATAGCATTGTACAAACAAAGTAAGGTTTTCGGGTTTCGTTTGGTAGGTTTTTTAACATTTCATACATCACACGGTCAGAACCTGGGGCAGAAGTACTGCAGGAGTTTAGAGATGTTCGGAGCTCAGCTAAACTGAAAGCTTGATTGTATTGCCACGTTCCATTTCACAAGTTTTTGTTATCGTTCCGAAACACCACACGATTCTCGGTGCAAACCGCGCCTGCAGGTTTCGAGAAGGTTCCGGACTGTAGTAGATCATTTCGATAAGATCACGCCCACTGTGCGAACGGTACAGATTGTTCTGGAACCTACGCCACCGCCAGCGATAACGCTAGAACATTCAACGGCAAGGGTATAAATGCCGACGCGCTTCGCCGCTTGTCAGTTGTTGATCGAAGGCCGACGCTGCGTTCGCCGCTATCAGTCCGAGACTGCTATCTGTGCAAGACTGCTGCTGTAATTAGACTTTCCCTTTACCGGGCACAAGTTCGCCCAAATAAACAGTTAAATCCCAACACGAAGTTTTCTGTCTTTGGCCACGTCACGACCCCGTGACATCTGGTGGAGGTGCTGCTTCGTTCATGTACCGGACGCCCCCGTCAAGCCGTGAACCCAGCCCCCTTCGCGGAGAAGACACAGACGCCAACCAAGAGCAGCGAACGAGCCCCCGACAGCAAGGTCTCCCACCGGAGTACGGCCTGCTACAAGACAAGGCGCGGAAGACCAAGACCATGACCTCGACTGCAGCGACAATGACAACCGGAGCGTCCCAGCCCGCGATCGTCATTCATCAACCCAGGGAACCACCAACGTTCCATGGCTCATCGTTTGAAGACCCGAAAACCTGGCTAGAAACATACGACCGCGTGGCCGCCCTCAACCACTGGGACAACGAAGAAAAGCTCCGTCGTGTGTACTTCTACCTGGAAGACACCGCAAGGACCTGGCTAGAGAATCGGGAGTCCACGCTCCGAACGTGGGATGTCTTCTGCGGCGCATTTCTTCAAACGTTCGCAAGCGTCGCTCGCAAAGAGAGGGCCGCTGCTCTACTCGAGACCCGGGTTCAGCTACCAAACGAAAAGGTTGGAATTTTCACAGAGGAGATGACCCGCCTATTCCGTCACGCTGACCCAGACATGCCTGAGGAAAAGAAAGTTCGTTTCCTCATGCGAGGGGTCAAACAGGAGCTCTTCGCGGGACTAATGAGGAATCCACCGAACACCGTCCAAGAATTTGTATCCCAGGCGACCACCATCGAAAAAACGCTGGACATGAGCACCAGACAGTATAATCGTCGCCTGACTCCAGAATGCGCTGCTGCTCAAGACAGTGACTCCGACGACCTGCGTGAAACGATCCGAGCGATCGTGCGGGAAGAGCTGCGCAAACTGTCGCCTTCGGCGCAGCCTCAAGTAGATTCGATCGCCGACATTGTGCGAGAAGAAGTCCGGCAATCGCTTCGAATTCCCGAAACACCGCCGCCCGAGCCAGAAACTATGAGCTACGCCGCTGCAGTGCGCCACAACGCTCCTCCCGGTCCACGCCAAAACAACTCCCCGTCACACTTCCGTCGCCAGACGCCACCGCCGCCACCACCCCAACCGACGTCCTACCGTTCCCCAGCGGGCCAGCGCAGTGCACCGAGAAAAACGGACGTTTGGCGTGCACCTGACAACCGCCCGCTCTGCTACCACTGCGGCGAGGCCAGGCACACATACCGCCGTTGCCAGTACCGACAGATGGGACTGCGTGGCTTCGCCGTCAATGCACCGCGTCCACAGCCAGGAGAACGACCACGTGACATCGCCGACTACCTGACAGGAACTCGGTGGACACCACGAAGCCCTTCGCGTTCGCCGTCGCCCAGCCACAGCACGTCACCGCACCACCGGCAGTACTCTGGCCCAACGCGGGGCCGGTCTCCTAGCCCGTATCCGGGAAACTAAGGGCAGTGCGACGAACTACCGAAGATCCTCCGACGACAACGCCGACGCGACGGAGCTTTTTGAACACAACCCCAACCAGGAAAAGCCCTGAAGGCAAAAGCTCACTTACCGAAGGTGGCCGGACGACGCAACATGGAAGCAGCGGAACAAGCCGACGCAGCCGTGACCCGACGCCACGCCCTAACTGCAATGCGAGACGGCGAACTAGCGACCTCGACGTTCTTATCGACGGCCACAGTGTGACTGCTCTCGTCGATACTGGAGCCGACTATTCTGTCATCAGTGGGTCGTTCGCCGTGAAGTTAAAGAAAGTTAGGACAGCTTGGAAAGGCCCTGAAATCCGCAAAGCCGGAGGTCATCTCGTAACGCCTGCAGGAATGTGCACAGCGAGAGTCACCATTAACGGCCGCATTTATCCTACAGACTTCGTAGTCCTACAGCGTTGCTCGAGAGATGTCATCCTTGGCATGGACTTCTTATGCCTCCATGGTGCTGTCATCAACCTAAAAACAAGGTCGATAACGTTATCCACAGAAGAAGCACTACCGCCGCACACGCCGTCAGGACACCATGCCTTGAATGTGCTGGAAGAACAAGTCACCATTCCGCCTCGCTCAAGCGTCATTATTTCAGTCGGCGCTCCTAAATCACCTGACTTGGAAGGCGTCGTTGAAGGCAGTCAGCATCTGTTGGTCACCCGAAATATTTGCGTCGCAAGAGGAATTGCAGAGCTGCGGGGAGGCAAAGCAACGGTTATGCTCACGAATTTCAGCAATGAGTACAAACATGTGAACAAAGGAACAACGGTCGCATACATCGAAGAAATTGTCGAAGCCACCAGTGCTTTCGCCCTCGCCGATTCTGCGGAACCTGCTCAGAGGAACCAAGCCCCTCCCATAGCTTTCGACGTCAATCCCAGACTTCCGAACGATAAGCAAGAACAACTCAAGGCCCTGCTCTTGCAATATGAAGATTGCTTTTCGTCGTCATCAAAAATTCGGCAGACCCCAATCACGAAACATCGAATCATAACCGAAGAAAATGCCAGACCACTCTGTCAGAGCCCGTACAGGGTTTCGACGCGAGAACGTGAGGCAATGAAGAGACAAGTTGATGAAATGCTGCGAGATGACATTATCCAGCCGTCCAAGAGTCCGTGGGCATCCCCCCGTGGTGTTAGTGAAGAAAAAGGATGGGACCCTACGTTTCTGCGTCGATTATCGCCGCCTGAACAAAATCACAAGAAAGGACGTGTATCCTCTCCCACGAATAGACGACGCCCTTGATCGGCTCCATAACGCCAAGTACTTCTCGTCAATGGACCTCAAGACTGGCTATTGGCAAATCGAAGTCGACGAAAGAGACCGAGAGAAGACGGCGTTTATAACACCGGACGGCCTCTTCGAGTTTAAGGTGATGCCCTTCGGCCTTTGCTCAGCGCCTGCAAATTTTCAACGCGTTATGGATACAGTACTGGCAGGATTGAAGTGGCAGACTTGCCTTGTGTACTTGGACGACGTCGTCGTGTTTTCCTCGAGTTTCGACGAGCATCTTCGGCGCCTTGAAGCTGTACTTCAAGCCATCAGGACGTCCAGACTCACACTGAAGCCAGAAAAGTGCAGATTTGCGTATGAGGAGCTCTTGTTTCTGGGGCACGTTATCAGCAAGTCTGGAGTTTGTCCCGATCCACGGAAAACAGCCGCCATCGCCGATTTCCCGCCGCCCACTGAAAAGAAGGCCGTGCGCCGATTTCTGGGCCTGTGCGCCTATTATAGGCGGTTCGTGGAAAACTTCGCCCGCATCGCCGATCCTCTCACTAACCTTACCAAGGCCGACTCGGAGTTCAAGTGGGAAACGCCACAGGAACATGCTTTCCAGGAGCTTAAACATCGCCTCCAGACGCCTCCGTTACTTGCCCATTTGGACGAATTCGCCGAGACAGAAATACATACTGACGCAAGCAGCGTAGGTCTTGGCGCCGTTCTTGTGCAGAGGGCTGACGGACTTGAAAGAGTTATTAGTTACGCCAGCCGATCGCTATCCAAAGCAGAAGCAAATTATTCCACAACAGAAAAGGAGTACCTCGCCATCATCTGGGCTACGTCGAAATTTCGCCCTTACCTCTACGGCAGGCCCTTCAAAGTTGTGAGCGACCACCACGCCTTGAGTTGGTTAGCCACCTTGAAGGACCCTTCAGGTCGCCTCGCACGATGGAGCCTGAGACTTCAAGAATATGACATTACTGTCATTTACAAGTCCGGCAAAAAACACTCCGACGCCGACTGTCTCTCTCGTGCGCCTGTCGACCAACCGCTACCCGACGACCCGGATGACGACTACTTCTTAGGAACGATAACTACCGACGACTTCGCTGAACGACAGAGGGCCGACCAGGAACTTAAGGCCCTAATAGAATACCTCGAAGGCAGGACCGCCGAAGTCCCAAAAGTATTCAAGCGCGCACTTGCGTCGTTCTTTCTACGAAACGGTCTTCTCCAAAAGAAAAACTTTTCACCGCTTCGAGCTAAGTACCTCATTGTGGTGCCTTCAGCTCTGCGACCAGAACTCCTGCAGGCCCTGCACGACGATCCGACGGCTGGGCACCTCGGTGTTTCTCGCACGCTCGCGAGGATACAAGAAAGGTACTACTGGCCACGTCTTACCATCGACGTCACTCGTTATGTGAGGACACGCCAGGACTGTCAGCGACGCAAGACACCGCCGACAAGGCCAGCGGGACGTCTGCAGCCAATTGAACCACCTTGCCGACCTTTCCAGCGGATTGGTATGGACCTACTGGGGCCGTTCCAGACGTCGGCTTTCGGAAACAAGTGGATCGTGGTAGCTACCGACTACCTTACCCACTACGCCGAGACAAAAGCCCTGCCAAAAGGCAGTGCATCCGAGGTAGCTAAGTTCTTCGTCGAAAATATCGTCCTACGTCACGGCGTCCCGGAGGTCCTTATCATCGACAGAGGAACGGCATTTACTGCTGACCTAACTCAAACGATCTTGGCATACAGCCAGACATTACTTCAAGAATATGACATTACTGTCATTTACAAGTCCGGCAAAAAACACTCCGACGCTGACTGTCTCTCTCGTGCGCCTGTCGACCAACCGCTACCAGATGACTCGGATGACGACTACTTCTTAGGAACGATAACTACCGACGACTTCGCTGAACGACAGCGGGCCGACCCGGAACTTAAAGCCCTAATAGAATACCTCGAAGGCAGGACCGCCGAAGTCCCGAAGGTATTCAAGCGCGCACTTGCGTCGTTCTTTCTACGAAACGGTCTTCTACAAAAGAAAAACTTTTCACCGCTTCGAGCTAAGTACCTCCTTGTGGTGCCTTCAGCTCTGCGACCAGAACTCCTGCAGGCCCTGCACGACGATCCGACGGCAGGGCACCTCGGTGTTTCCCGCACGCTCGCGAGGATACAAGAAAGGTACTACTGGCCACGTCTTACCACCGACGTCACTCGTTATGTGAGGACATGCCGGGACTGTCAGCGATGCAAGACACCGCCGACAAGGCCAGCGGGACTTCTGCAGCCAATTGATCCACCTTGCCGACCTTTCCAGCAGATTGGTATGGACCTACTGGGGCCGTTCCCGACGTCGGCTTTCGGAAACAAGTGGATCGTGGTAGCTACCGACTACCTCACCCGCTACGCCGAGACAAAAGCCCTGCCAAAAGGCAGTGCATCCGAGGTAGCTAAGTTTTTCGTCGAAAATATCGTCCTACGTCACGGCGCCCCGGAGGTCCTTATCACCGACAGAGGAACGACTTTCACTGCCGACTTAACTCAAGCGATCTTGGCATACAGCCAAACAAACCACCGCCGGACGACAGCGTACCACCCACAGACCAACGGCCTCACCGAGCGGCTTAACAAGACGATCGCCGACATGCTGTCAATGTACGTCGATGTCGAACACAAGACGTGGGACACCATTCTTCCGTATGTGACCTTCGCATACAACACGGCGGTGCAGGAGACGACGCAGATATCTCCATACAAATTGGTCTACGGAAGGAGCCCGGCCACGACGCTCGATGCCATGTTACCCAACGTCACCGACGAAGAAAACCTCGATGTGAGTGAGTACCTTCATCGCGCCGAAGAAGCCCGACAACTTGCGCGTCTTCGTATCAAGAATCAACAGACGACCGACAGCCACCGTTACAACCTTCGACGACGCTTCGTGGAATACCAGCCCGGTGAACGTGTTTGGGTGTGGACGCCAATACGCCGACGTGGACTAAGTGAAAAGCTTCTGCGACGGTACTTCGGACCGTACAAGGTGGTTCGACGTCTCGGCCCACTTGATTACGAGGTTGTCTCCGACGGCATCACGATCTCTTAACGACGCCGATCGCGACCTGAAGTCGTCCATGTCGCGCGCCTCAAGCCGTTTCATGCACGTTAACAAACTGAAACAGTGTTTTTTTGTATAATTGTTGTATTGTAATTTATTCATTGTACTTTGTTGCATTATTATTGTACCTTCATCTTTAGTTAAAGCATCGGGACGATGCCTTTTTTTCAGAGGGGGGCAATGCCACGTTCCATTTCACAAGTTTTTGTTATCGTTCCGAAACACCACACGATTCTCGGTGCAAACCGCGCCTGCAGGTTTCGAGAAGGTTCCGGACTGTAGTAGATCATTTCGATAAGATCACGCCCACTGTGCGAACGGTACAGATTGTTCTGGAACCTACGCCACCGCCAGCGATAACGCTAGAACATTCGACGGCAAGGGTATAAATGCCGACGCGCTTCGCCGCTTGTCAGTTGTTGATCGAAGGCCGACGCTGCGTTCGCCGCTATCAGTCCGAGACTGCTATCTGTGCAAGACTGCTGCTGTAATTAGACTTTCCCTTTACCGGGCACATGTTCGCCCAAATAAACAGTTAAATCACAACACGAAGTTTTCTGTCTTTGGCCACGTCACGACCCCGTGACAGTATGCTTCGTATCTAGTAGATTTGTGTTCGAGTTTCTGATTTTCTATTCTTGTTCTGCATTTTTGGAAAGTGTCTGTATAGTGGGACGAGCTGGATACCCGTTCAAAATGTGCACCGAGGAAGTTTGCCTGATCTTCCAAGGTATCACCTTGAGTGTTTACGAGTGGAAGTGTGTGTACTTGTTTTCCTGCTATCCTACCAACCATGTTCCAGACTTTAGCCTCCTGTGTGTATGAATTGATCCCCGATAAAAACTTCTGCCAGCTTTCTCTTCTGGCCTTCCGACGCGTTCTCCTGCCTTGGGACTTTATTTTCTTGAAGGTGTCAAGATTTTCGGCTGTTGGTGAGTTCCGAAGCAGCCTCCATGCCCTGTTCTGTTCCTTTCGCGCATTACGACACTCTGTGTTCCACCATGGGACGTGTCGTTTGGCGGGCATTCCAGATGTTTGCGGTATGCACTTGGCTGCTGCGTCAGTTAGAAAAGCTGTAAAGTACTGCACAGCTTCATCTATGTCTAACCTACATATGTCTGTCCAACTCAAACGTGTAGTGTTGTGGAACTGTTCGCAGTCTGCTTTGTTCATCAGCCATTTGGGAACATGTACAGGACATTCATATGTTGTTTGTGAACTCAACACTACAGGAAAATGGTCACTTCCATATAGATTATTTATGATTTTCCATTTCAGTAGGGGTAGGAGTGAAGGTGATACGATGCTGAGGTCTATAGACGAGTAAGTATTGTTGGCAACGTTATAGTATGTTGGCTTTTTCCTATTCAACAAACAGGCACCGAAAGAGAAGAGAAATTGTTCAATGAGACGACCTCGTGCATCACAGCGAGAATCGCCCCACAGTCCACTATGTGCATTTAGGTCTCCAAGAAGCAAATAAGGTTCAGGCAGTTCGTCTATTAAAGACTGGAATTCACGTCTTTCAAGACGTTGGTGCGGAGGTACATACAAAGAGCAGATGGTGACGAGTTTGTTTAAAAGTACCGCTCGAACAGCCACCGCCTCAAGGGATGTCTGGAGTGGTAAATGTGTACACGCTACTCCTTGGTTAACAATAATGGCTACGCCACCGGATGACGCCACAGCATCATCTCGGTCCTTTCGGTATATGACGTAAGCACATAAAAAATTTGTATTGGAGGATTTTAGGTGTGTTTCCTGTACACACAGCATTTGAGGTGAGTGTTTGTATAAAAGCTCTTGGACGTCGTCGAGGTTTTTAAGCAGGCCTCTGACGTTCCAATGAATAATTTGTGTTTCCATATTGGAAGTAAAGTAGTGCTGTGTGTACGTTAAGTGAGTGACTTGTTTAAGGTGAAAGGTCAAGCTCAAGTAACAGGGCTATTATCAGGCCCTGTTATGGGCTTCTTAGTTCTCTTGGCGCGCTCCAGAGAGCCGCACCGCTCTTTTGGCACCAAGGGTGCCGCCGTATCCATTGCCTCCTCGCTTGGGCCTCGCCTGGCGAGGTGAGGCCTTGAGACCCGAGGACCCTGGAGTCTCTGGTCTCTGTTCAATAGTAGGCGGAGTAGACTCAACTACTGCCGCCTTGGGGGCAGACGCCACAGCCAATGGCTCGCTCTGCGCAGGCCGAAGGAGTGGCGAGGGCTGGTGCGGCACTGCCCCCTGGCGCGCCGCATCAGCATATGTGGGGCCATAAAATGGCGAGACTCTTTTTCTTGCTTCTTTAAATGTAATGTTTTCTTTTATCTTTAAAGTGATGATCTCTTTTTCTTTTTTCCAGAAAGAACAGGAACGTGAGTACGCAGCATGATTACCGCCACAGTTCACACAGTGTGCAGGTGCTTCGCAGTTGTCGGACGCATGGCCCACGACTCCACACAAAGCACAAGTTTTCCGGCCACGACAGCTTTGCGAGCCGTGGCCATATCTCGTGACATTGGAAGCAATGGCGGGGGTTGGGAATATATGGTCTCACGGATGTCTTTGTGTACCCAGTCTGAATAGTTTCCGGCAAATCGCTCGAAGCAAAGGTCAGTACTAAGTGTTTGGTTGGGATTTCCTTTTGATCTCTTCTGATCTTAATACGCTGTACATTTGTCACGTTCTGGCTCTTCCATCCTTCCAGAAGTTCAGCTTCCGTCAGCTCAAGCAAATCTACGTCCGATACGACCCCGCGAGATGAGTTCATGGACCTGTGTGGTGTAATACTGATGGGTGTGTCTCCAAACGTTGTGATGGTGTTCAGTTTATCGAATTGGTCTTTTTCACGTATTTCAAGGAGTAGATCTCCACTGGCTATTTTGGTAACCTTGTACCCGGCACCGAGAGTTTCGGTTAAGCATCTAGAAACTACGAAGGGGGATACAGTTCTGGCTTGCTTGTTAGTTTTTTCGCAGTGTATAACGTGGAAATGAGGAAACATTTGTCTTGGCCGGATGAAAAAATTGATGTCTTCGGTGCGTACCCGCTTTGAGGAGGCACGATCACTGAGTAAAGGGAATGCTTTATGCATGCTAATTGTATGTTGTTCAGCAGCGTTGGCGGCCACCCACCACGGAGCCCAACGAGGGGACGCTACAAGTTTGCGGATGCTGAAACCTGCAGACGCCAGCCGTACAACGCCACTATAACCCAATGCGCCTAGACCAAGGTAGGCTATTTGCACAGGGTTAACCCTTGCCGCCAGGAAAATTGGAAGTAAACAGAAGAGAGAAGTAGACAGGAAAGCTAAAAAAGTAAGAAAGACGAAGATGTAGGGAGAGAGAGATAGGAAAAGGCGACTGCCGATTTCCCCTGGGTGGGTCAGCCCAGGGGTGCCGTCTACGTGAAGCCGGGGCCAAAGGGGTGTGTTGCCTCTGCCGGGGGGCCTTAAAGGTCCAATCACCCAGCGTCGGCTCAACCCCCAGGATCCCCTTTTCCCCGGGCACGGCAAAGCCACGCACGGCTAGGCGTGGGAGGGAGTAGAAACTCCCCCGTTAGCTCGGGTCCGTGGTGTCGCTACACACCAAACGCCTACTTGCGCAGGCGCCCCTGCGGGGAATATGTCTTCTTGTAGTCCTTGGTCTTCACCAGTTGTACTTGTCAAAAAAAAAAAAAAAAAAAAAGGATGGTTCGATACGGTTCTGCGTAGACTACAGGCGCCTAAACAACATTACGAGGAAAGATTTTACCCTCTTCCCCGCATAGATGACGCTCTCGGTTGTCTCCAAGGTGCAGAATTCTTTTCCTCGCTTGACCTTCACTCAGGTTATTGGCGAACCCAATGGCTGAGTCTGATCGTCCAAAAACGACGTTCGTCACACCAGATGGTCTCTATGAATTCACCGTAATGCCATTCGCACTCTGCAATGTGCCCGCCACATTCGAGCGAATGATGGACAGCATTTTACACGGTCTCAAATGGAACATATGCTTGTGCTATCTTGATGACGTTGTGGTCTTTTCACCCGATTTCACTTCGCATCTCACTCGTCTGCGTAAAATTCTACAGTGCCTTACAAACGCCAGGCTTCAGCTTAACCTGAAAAAATGTCACTTCGGGGCTTCGGGTCATGTCGCCTCGAAAGCCGGCATCCTTCCTGACCCTGACAAGCTTCGTGCTGTAGCCGAATTTCCTAAGCCGACTACAGTTAAAGAACTACGGAGCTTTGTGGGCCTGGGCTCCTATTTTCGTCAGCTTGTCCGGAACTTTGCTTCCATCATCGCTCCGCTCACCAAACTCCTTGCTGGCCCTGCAGATCTTTCGAATTAGAAAGAAGCCTGTGACGAATCCTTCACAACACTGCGCCAACTCCTTACCTCACCACCCGTACTGCGTCATTACGATCCTACTGCGCCGACCGAAGTACACACGGATGCAAGTGGCGTCGGCCTTGGTGCAGTACTCGCGCAACGCAAACCAGGTTTTACAGAGTATGTGGTCGCCTATGCCAGCCGCGCCCTCACTAATTCAGAAGCCAACTATTCTGTTACGGAAAAAGAGTGCCTGGCGATTGTGTGGGCGTTAAACAAGTTTCGCCCCTATTTGTATGGCCAAACTTTTGACGTGGTAACAGACCATCACGCACTGTGTTGGTTGGCTTCACTGAAAGATCCTTCTGGTCGCCTCGGACGTTGGGCACTACGGCTCCAGGAATTCGACATACGCGTCGTCTACCGATCGGGGCGAAAGCACTCTGACGCAGATGCGCTTTCACGATCACCCGTGAAATCAAATGATACAGAAATATCAGCCCTTGACCTTCCCCTCTCTGCCGTCAGCGTCACAGACATCTCATCCGAACAGCGGAAAGACCCTTGGAATGTCTCGCTCTTGAATATGCCTTCTGACGCATCAACTTCTGGTTTCCCGCGTGCTCTTTACTGCCAAGCAACGCATTTCGCCATACGAGAGGGCCTGTTATACCGTCGCAACTATCAAGTGGTGGGTCGTAAATGGCTGCTAGTCATACCCAGCCATATGCGCTCAGTTATTTGCGAATATTTTCATGCTGAGCTGCAACACGCACACGCCGGTGCGCTAAAGACGTATGAACGGATCCGCCAACGTTACTACTGGCGGAGTATGTACACGTTTGTACGCAAACACATTCGCTCATGTTTCCTGTGTCAGCAGCGCAAGACATTCCCTCATTCACCCGGTCAACTGCAGCTTTTACCATGTCCTGCGCGCCCATTGGACCGTGTTGGAATTGACCTATATGGCCCGCTACCGTGCTCTGTTGGTGGTAATCGATGTATGATTGTGACTGCCGACCATCTGACAAGGTACGCCGAAACAGCAGCGCTACCTTCGGCTGATGCTCGTGACGTTGCAACCTTCATCTTGCATCGGTTTGTTCTTCGTCATGGTGCACCACGGGAGCTCCTGAGTGACAGGGGCCATGTATTTTTGTCCGAAGTTCTGCAGTAGCTCTTACATTCATGCCGTACGGTACACCGCACATCAAAAGCCTACACCTTCAGACGAACGGCCTAACGGAACGTTTCAATAGAACCCTCGGAGACATGCTCGCATGTATATTGATTCCGACCACTCCAATTGGAACGTTGTCCTTCCTTTCGTGACGTATGCCTACAATACAGCGATTCAATCAACAACGGGCTTTTCTCCATTTTTTCTTTTATATGGTCGTGACCCATGCAGCACACTCGACACAATCCTGCCATACAATCCTGATGCCTCCGAGTTCAGCCCAGTTTCTGAAATGGCAGAACATGCCGACGAGTGTCGTCAGCTTGCACGGTCCTTCACAGCCGATAATCAAGCCCTCCAAAAAGATCGCCACGACCATGATCTTGTTCAGGACACTTTCCCCGTCGGTTCCCTCGTGTGGCTCCGACTGCCTTTCCACTCTCCGGGACTGACTCCCAAGTTTGCACCGAAGTATACGGGCCCTTACCGCGTCATACAGCACCCTTCTTCTGTCACCTATGTGATTGAACCGCTCAAGCCATCCACGGACAAGCGCCGCCTTGGTCGTGAGACGGTCCACGTCAGTCGCCTCAAGCCCTGCTACGACCCTCCTGTTCTCTCGTCACCTTGAGTCGCCAGGATGGCTCGTCTTCGTCGCCGGAGTATTGTAGTGGGGAATTCGCAAGGCACTGACTAGTGGGATCATCTCTCTCGGAGTGCAAAGCGCGAGTGTGTGCACGAGCTGTAGACGCTGGACTGCTCGAGCATTTCTGTCCGCACCGGCTGCCTGCCTATTACCTGGCGTCGCTATTAAACTCCCTTGCACTATATATATTTGCTACTGGGCCAATATGTTTGCTAAGCTAGCCTTTTAAATTTCGTTGCACTGATAAAAGTCTGCTCGAAGAGACCAGTTTGTGCCTTTTGTATGTGTGTAGGTTCCTGGACCAAGCATCTGGCCAGCCCCTCAATTGTTTTGTATAATTATATTTACTATAAAGTGTCCAAGTTTTGGGACAAAGCATGTAGTCATTGTTATGTATAATAAAGGTAACAAGTATGCAACAAGATTTGTTGAAATTTTGCAGTTACTTTTGGATTTGCAGTATGATGCATTCCAGGCAACACCAGAAACGAAAATAAGTTTACATCTAAAAGCCTGCCTTGTCTCCAAGCAAAACAGATTATCGTAATCATAGATGGCAGTCACTAATTCATTCTTTCAATAAATAGAGCACCAATTTCGCTGGTTTGAAAAGTGCCAGCAATCAATTTGATGCCAAATTATGCTGCTGTTCCTACTTGTCACTCTCAACAGTGAACAGCTAAATGCACCGATTGCAAAACGCTGACATGATGCAACAAATTAACCTCAGGAAACGCTGAACAAGCTGGTTTGAATGAAAAATAAATGTCCAAAAAAGTTGTTAAAAGATCTAGCAAAAGTCTTCTTAGAATTTCGGCAAGAAGTTTACTAGGCTTCTAATATTATAAGTATAGTAAACGTTTACAATGTTCATTAAACAGTTTAGGAAGACGTTCTAGAATTATTGCTAGAAATTTTCTAGCCGTATAATAATGTGATGTTAGCACAGCTACAGAAGGTTTTCAAGCTGCTTAGGTTTAAATAACATCATAACAACACTTCTTATATACCTATAGACTCTCCTTTTTGGACATTTACTATAAGTTCTTTAGCTTGTAATTCGTGCGTAGGGCTTCTCACTAAAGTGAGAGTCTCAAAGGATCAACACAACTAGCAGAATTTATTTCCTTCAAAACAACTCGTGTATGTCTTACTAGGACACACGTGAACGGATGGGACGGTGCAGCCTCCAGCTTTCACTGGAACGATTGCGTAAGTTGCCGTGCCCACAAATGTCACTTCGGTCTCGGCACAGGCCCCGTTTGGAAATAACCACGCTTTTCATACACAGCGCGGTTTAACTGGTACACTTATTAGTTTGCACTCATCTGTACCTGTGATTATGTATCCTGCATCATTTTTCTTGTTTGTTTGTTTAAACAGCGCGTTACGTGTCGAGCGGTAAACGCTGTTAGTTCACTCTCGTCTTGTGTGTACCGTTTTCGTGCGTCATTTGTGCGTGAGCAGAGCGCTGAGCGTTTCCATGTGCTTGCCGTTCTCGGTGTGACATTCCGAGATGGATGGATGGATGTGGCTGTACCCTTAGGTCGGGTGGCGGCTAACGCCACCTAGCCATAATACTTAGTGAACTAACCATAAGTTCTATATTTTTTTTTTCCTTTAAATAGTGAAGTTGAGCACTGGTACTTTGCAGTGAAGGGTTTAATTTTCACTCGTGCCTTGACTTTAGCCACCAATCAGATAACCTCCTTCTAGTTAATTCTACCCGCTTAAAGTCTACTTTGCCCTCCCTGTCCCTAAACCCCAGTGCTCTGAAAAACTCTACGCCATCATCCTGAACTATAGAGTGAAGCCCTTTACAGAACATTATCAAGTGTTCGGCAGTTTCTTCTTCCTCTCCACACGCACTGCGTACTGCGTCTACCCCTTCGTATTTGACCCGATATGTCTTGGTTCGCAATACTCCCGTTCTGGCCCCAAACAGCTAGTAGAGAACTACCCCGAGTATTATCATACATCCTTTCCTTGGAAATTTCCTGCTTAAAAGTTCGATAGATCTCTAGTGCAGACTTCTTAATCATGCCAATTCTCCACATATCGGTCTCAGCTTCCTTCATCTTCTTCCTAACCGATAATTCTTTCTGGTTTGGCCCCCTGCTGTTTTCCAAGTATGTACCAGTCAATTTTCTGGTTCGCTTTCGTCATTTTGTATTGACATTCTTCATGTACAAGTAGCTGAATACCTTCCTAGCCCAATGCTCCTAGCCCAACACTCCTCCCCCCATTTCTCTCAATCGCTTCTCAAATTTTATCTTGCTGCTAGCTTCCCTACCATCAAATGATGTCCATTCCATATCACCTTGTACTCCCCGATTTTGTATATTCCTGTGAGCTCCTAAGGCAAGCCTATCTATTCCACGTTGCTTGATTTCTAATCTTGCTTGATCTTCTGATCTTATGCACAAGATCGCATTGCCAAACGTCAGCCCAGGAACCATGACCCCATTCCATATCACTCCCACACTATCATAACTATTTTAATTCCAAAGTGTCCTATTTTTCATCACCGCTGCATTTCGTTTACCTTTAGTCGTCACGCATATTTCATGTTCTCTTAGGTACTCGGTCCCATTGCTTATCCATACGCCCAGACATTTGTATTTATCTGTAATCTCTAGCGTGACTTCCTGTATCTTAAGCTCACTACCTTCATTGCCATTAAAAATTATGACTGCTGATTTTTTCCTTACTGAATCTGAAATCTAACCCATCTCCCTCATTACCGCAGTTGTCCACCAATCTCTGCAAATATTCCTTGTTGTCGGCCATTAGCATTAAATCATCTGCGTACATTAATGCTGGTAGTGCCTGATCAATGAGTTTTCCTTGTATGACGAAAGAGAGGTTGAAGCCAAGTCCACTTCCCTCTAATTTGGCCTCTAAACCTTGTAGGTACATCATGAATAACAAGGGTGACATAGGACACCCCTGCCTAAGCCCCCGTTTTACCTCTGCAGGCTTAGATACCTGTTTTTCCCACTTTATAACTACCTTGTTACCTTTATAGATATCCTTTAAAAGATTAGTGACTCCATCTTCCACACCTAGTGTGTCCAGTATTCCCCACAATTCCTCTTGAACCACGCTATCGTACGCTCCCTTGATATCCAAAAATGCTAGCCACAGGGGTCTGTGTTCCTTTTCTGCTATTTCGATGCACTGCGTCAGTGAGAACAGATTGTCTGCCAACCTCCTGTGTTTCCGAAACCCATTCCGCAGTTCCCCAAGCACCCCCTCATCCTCTATCCATGCCTGCAGTCTTTCCTTTATAACCTGCATCGGCAGCCTGTAGACCACTGATGTCACTGTTATAGGACGTAGTTGCTTATATCAGCTTTGTCCCCCTTTCCTTTATAGACCATGTCCATCCTGATCATGCCCTTCACAGATTTTTCAGCAGGCACCCCCCCTGCTGTGCTGTACAACTTTTACATATTGTTAATTCGTTGTTGTAATGCATTCTAAATTGAACGTAGAGTGTATTTATCATGTGTTGTCAAATGTGAGGGTTGATTCGGGCGGGGTTTTTTCCAACCTCCCTGTCCTTCCTCTTTCAATCCTCCTCCTCCTCCTCCTCATCTTGCTAAGTTTCCATCCATCGGGGACTTTAGCATCGATTATTGTTCAGCTCACTGCCTCTCTCAAAGTCTGTTTAGACTTCGTATCCAATGTCTTTATCAGCGTAATTGAAATGCCATCTGGGCCTGTTTATGTACTAGTTTGAACCCTCTTCTCAGCCCTTTCCCACTCTCGTTGTGAAATTGGAGCCATTGCTCCAATTCCTGTAGTTCCATTCTTGATTTGGTATTTATAAGCTGTGAACTAGAGCAGCACACTGTTTCCGTGGAACAGGGCCAGTCTGATCACAACTTGGTTGGTGTATCCGTTCCCCTTACCAGATGCACGAGCGATAAAAAATCATCGGTTCGTTGTTTCGAAGATTACTCACGAGCAGATGACGTATCTGTGATAGACTACATGGAATCGTGTTTTGCTGTATTTGATGCTGAAGATGTCGGAACAATGTGGAACCGATTTAAAGCAATGTGTCACCATTGCATAGACAACTTTATTCCGAATAAACGTAAGAAGGTTCACAAACAAACTCCTTGGATTACGCGCGATATTATTCATTTAAAGCGAAAAATAAAGCGATTATGGAAAAAGCAAGCGCAGACTAGTGCTCTTTCAACCCTCAAGGTCAGCCCTGCACTGGCCGTACGCTCCTCTAAAGATTGCTACTTTATGACACTGCCGCCCAATTTCATAAAAAATGACCCAAGTAAATTCTGGAATTTTATTGCCGACAAAAAGGAACCCATGACAGAAATAGCAATTGAGGGCGTGATTGTTACTGACCAGAAAGCGGTGGCTGAGCATTTTAATACGTATTTTCAAAGTGTGTTTTCTGGTTCTAGTACATACGTACCAAGCGGTAAAGCTTTCGATCCATCTGAAGCATCTTTATGTCTTACTCTGGCGTATTCGCGATGCTTTTAAACCTTAAGTCCAAAACATCGTGTGGACCGGATGATCTGCCAAATATATTTATAAAAAGGTATGAACATGTCGTAAAATTCCTGTATAAAATTTTTTGTTTCATTGTTGTCATCAAAGCTACCAGGTGACTGGAAGGCCGCTCGCATTAGTCCCGTATTCAAAAAAGGGAACCGCCTTTCTCCTCAAAATTATCGTCCTATATCTCTAACGTCATCCTGCTGTAAATTAATTGGACATATTATTGCCACCCAAATAGTAAATTTTTTGGACCAACATTCTATTTTGACACAATTTCAACACGGGTTTAGAAAGGGATATTCAACAGTAAAGCAATTGGTTACAGTAATCCACTCATTTGCACTAAATCTTGATAACAATAGGCAAACTGACATAATTTTCTTAGATTTCAGTAAAGCGTTTGACAGAGTACCTCACGATAAACTGATTCAAAAACTTAAGCGGATTGGCCTTCCAGACATTCTGGTAAACTGGATTGCCGAATATCTTACTAACCTGTCACAGTTTGTTGCCATTAATGACCACCGTTCACCATCTCTTCATGTCTCATCAGGTGTGCCCCAGGGAAGTGTACTGGGGCCATTGCTTTTTCTCATTTATATCAACGATCTTGTCAATGTCATAACACCTACAGTACAAATTAGATTATTTGCCGATGATTGTGTTTTGTTTCGTGATATTTACTCTGTTCATGATCAAAACAATCTTAACACAAATCTTTCCAATATAGATCAATGGTGTAATGAATGGGGAATGACCCTCAACGTAGACAAAAGTGTCTGTATGCATCTGACACATAAAAAAAAATCCGCTAGACTATATCTACAAACTAGGGCCGTCATCCCTGAAAGAAGTCACTAGCTATAAATATTTGGGCTTGACCATAACTAACAATTTATCCTGGAACGTCCACATAGACAACATATGTTCAGCTGCCCTCCGAAAACTCGGCTTTTTAAGACATAAACTGCGTAACTGCCCTCCAAATGTAAAGCTTCTTAGTTATTTTTATCTTGTAAGACCTAAATTAGAATATGCCAGCGCAGTATGGGATTCTTACACTAAGTTTAATATTGATAAAATTGAGCGGGTTTAAAGGAAAGCAGTTCGTTTTATATACAACAAATACTTACCATCTGATTCACCCTCTGCACTAATGACTGCAAAAGACATTCAGCCACTTGCTTCGCGCAGACTCAAACAACGGCTTGATTTCCTTTTCTTGTTACTTAACAATAAACTCGCCATTTATCCATCACCGTATCTATCTTTCCTGTCAACTAGGCAGACCCGACATCACCATCCCAATTTGCTTACCCCATATTTCGCGAGAACTGATGTCTTTATGTATTCTTTCTTTCCACGGACAGTGTCTGATTGGAACAAATTATGTGATCCCCATTCATTGTGAATTAAGTAGAGTGAATTGCATTATGTATGGTGCATGTTATTCCTGTTTTTTTTTTATGTGATGTGCCCTTCCTGCTTTGACAATTTATGGTTCGCAGTATGTACTAAAATAAAATAAATGTGCCACTTAATCTATCCTTGTCTATTGTGGTGCATAAAGCATTTTTTTGTTGAAATTTTTCGGTCACCCTTGTTCTTATATATTCAATAGCTTCGTCCCCTTCTAGCCTAGCACCTTGAGCTGTAGTTATAAAACTCTGCTCTAGTATTGTTTCATTTCTTAGGAGTTTAGATGGTTCCAAAATTTCGCAGCTGCCTTTCTAGATTTTTATGTACTTCTGCCAGCCACTGAGCTCCCTTTCTTCTAATCTTTTCATTGATCAGAAGAGATGCATCCCTTCTACAGCTTAGAAAGGTTTCCCATTCTCTTTCAACATCATCTGTCGGTTCACCCCGTTGCTTAGCATGTCTGTGTTCCGCAGAGGCTTCCTGACGTTTTGCTATGGCTCTCTTAACTTCTTCATCCCACCAACTCTTGGGCTTGTGTCTTCTTTTCCGGGGTGACTTGTGACGTGCCTTAGCAAGCTCTAGCCCAAACAGTCTAATTAGATTTGCGTATGTCCACACTTTTATTATCTTCAGCGATTACTTTCTCAATTTGTTTAGTAGCAATTTCTATTTGCCTTTCTGAATGAAAATTTTCCTGTAGTCGCTCATCTAGTTTCCTTCCCACTTTCGCTGCTCTTCCAAAACTTAGCTTGATACGTTTGTGATCACTACCCACACTTCTGGAGCCACCTTCATCTATGTGCATTCGCCTGAGCTTATCATACATCCTACGTGACATTAGTGCGTAATATATCGTTGACTGCAGCCTTCCTACCTCCCATGTTATTTGCCCTTCACACTTCTCGGTACTGTTGCAAATGCTCAAATCATGCCTTTCACACATATCCATGATCATTTTGCCTGTTGAGTCAGTATACCCATCTATATCTTCTATGTGCGCATTCATATCTCCTCGTATAATTATCTCGCACTCTACTCCTAATTCCTCAATGTCCTTTGATATACACTCCACCATTGCCTGGTTTTCCTCTCTGGCCTTTGCTCCCGTTCACAAGTACACGAAACTAAGGAGTGTCATTTGACCTGCCACTTTCCCTTTTAGCCATAAATGTTCCTTGCACTCCTGCTTGACCCTTTGCCAGTCTGTACTTTTATGAATGAATGCCCCAATACCACCCCCCTTTCTGCTGCCTTCTGTTCTATTACAATATTCCCACGTGTAGTCCGGATTGTTCGGAGCTTGTTCCATGTCCCTGAGATGTGTTTCTACAAAACCGTATACCATCAGCTCCTCCTGCCTCAACTGCTCTTCTATCTCTTCCCACTTTAACCTATTCCTGCCACCCTGCATGTTAATATAGCCTACGTCTGACTGAGCTCGGTCCTTGTGCTTACGTCGATTTCTTTTCCCACGTACTGCATGTGGCTTGAATATTTGTGCCCCTTTAGAACCGTCTTTGGCTACACTGTTGGCCACAGGCCTCCGGGTCCCCCTAAAAAAGCTGTGGCTTGACAAACCATTCTATTACCGACCCTCCTGCCCGTCGCACCACTGCCGTGAATGCCATCCTGTGCAAAGGGGCGAGCGCCGGGCTCGTACACGTCTTGGTTCACCTCCATTATGCTGTATCCGAGTTGGCGGCTCATACCCTTGATCACACCGTTGGCCTCCACTACCCTCCTTTCAGTCCCACGAGACTGCCCCCAGACCTCTGGGACTGTACATATGGTCACATGCAGACTCCCAGAGGCTTCTCGGAGCATACGCATGCCATCCTCTAACTGTCTCTGAAGGTTCTGATCCTTGCCCTTCAACACATCATTGAGCCCAGCATGAATAATGACGAGATTTTCGCCCTCCATGCTGTTCTCTACAACCTCCTGAGCTTTGGCCAGTGCATTCACCATGCTCTTCCCTGACTGAGCCTCCACACTGACTCTCCCATCTTCCTTCACTGTCTTGAAGGCGCCATCCCTAACCCTGACCACGTTAAAAGTCCCCCACCACCAGGACACTTCTACGCTCCAATCGCTGGCTTCCTGTTTGTGATGGTGCCCCTGTTTGCTTCACCTGTTTCTCTCTCTGCCATCTGCCCTGTGTTTCTGCCCTGCTCGAAAACTTCCGTGTCACCGAGCTGTATGTTCTCGGAGTCTCCGTGTTGTGGCCAGACACTGCGGCCCCCTGACCTCCCTTCTCGCCTGTTCCTTCCCGCCTGTTCCTTCCCGCCTGTCGCCTTCTCCGCTACCCACGCCTTCCGTCTCACATCACTTGAGGCCGAGCAAGGCGCCACTAGCTCCTTTACCCGCTGCTCGAGCTCGGTCCGCCCTTCCTGTTCTTTTCAAAGGTCGCTCTTCATTTGCTCTAATAGGCTGGCGGTAGCCTCCTCCCGCTCATGCGACGCTCCGAGCTGTTTTTGTAGTTCTGTCCTCTGCTCCCGTTCCACCCTAAGCTCCCCCCGAAGCCCCTTGATGCTAATCTCCATGCGCTGCATGGCCGCCTTCAGTGCCTCGCACAGCCTGCACACGAAGCTCGCCTTCTGCGCGTCGGCCAAACTCGAGAATTTTGTCTCGTCCAAGTAGCACCAGCGGTTGCATTCTTCGCACTGCACCAACTCACTCTCACCCGTGGTTTTCATGGCCTCCTTAGCCATCGCCTGCCCGACCATCGGACCAAGCGCCCAACAGCCCTAAGCTCAACCCTAATCCCGCTATCCAGCCGCCTCCGCTAACTCTCCTACCTCAACAACTGTTTGAAGCTGCCGCCCAGCCCGCACACACACGTGTTCAATTTCTCTAGTGGACTCTCACTAGGTCCCCTTCGTGTTCGGCTCTAGCTGTTTAACAACTAACCGGGCGCCCCGAACTTCGTCAAAACAGCCGCCTACCACATTCACGTGGTCAACGTCACTGCAACGTTGCCCGTGTCCCACACCTACAGTACTCGCAACGCAAGCTATTGATTAGGATAGAAAAAAAATAATAGTGTTCACAAACACAAAGAAAGAAAGGAAAACTTATCTCTTGTTGCGCGCTGCTCCTGCACCAACAGACCTGCTCGACCTTGCACGACCTTGCACGACGATCAGTAAATGCTGTCGCATTTACCGCCCCCTTGCAGCAAAACTGACTTCCTTTTTACGTATTTACTGCCTCTAATTTACCACTGGGTGCTCTAAGAGCTCGTAGATCGCTATCGCGCCACCGCGACCGCGATGTTGTGCGCGGCGTTTGCAGCAAATGGTTGTTCCTTTTTCAATCCCTGTGCGCTTGACTACGCACGCGCCTTCAAAACAAAGTCGTTTTATGCCATCTACAATCGCATCTGCCGTGGTTTTATCCGCAGGGTTTGTGGAAAGCAGCATTGCTTTGACTCGTTGAGTGTTGCAGCACACTTTCGGGGCTCTGTCAGTTATGTCATTGTCATACATGATCGTGTCAAGAGCGACCCCGGTTTCGGCGACAGTGGTTGTGGCAAGGACAATCATGCACACTGTAGAAGACAGTGTGTGCGCCGGTCGCACGCGTACTTCCGAAGCTTCGAGTACGCTGCTCTCGGCCTTCATTCTACGATTTCTATACTAAAGTTCGTATGACCCACAGCGATTAGAAAATCTGTTCGGAACATTTGAATTTAGGCCAGATAGACATAGTGGAATTTCGCTGGGGAATTTCAAAAATTCGTAGCTGCTGCGGTTTTGCATCACTGAGGTTCTACTGTATGTTTAGATGAACGCCTTTTAAACTCATGCATAATGAAATGGGGTAGGTTCGAAAAGCCTGGAGCGGATTGAGCTGCTGTTTTGTCAAGGCGGCCAGACCATGCACAGAAATTTTGATTTCCGGGAGATTTTCATGACAACCTTACAAACGAAAGAAATGGTCCAAATCCGAAAGTCTCCTGGCCAACCTGGGAGACTTGACAGGTATGCCTTCTATATTAATGACCTTCTGCAGATATTTTAACACTGATGTACGCTAACGATACCTGTGACATAGTAATATGTGACAATCTAGGTGACCTTGAACCAGTCTAATATCGAGTTTTCTAACTCGATATTAGACCATTGATTATCAAATAGTAGACTATGCTCATTGATTACCAAATAGTACACTATCTATAAATACTGATAAGACTAAATGTATTACATTTCTATCTAGCTTAAAATTCATGATTGCTAATGATATAAACATTACAATTTATGATTCTGTGACCGAGCAAGTAATCAGAATTAAATATCTTGGAGTCACTATGGATAACTTACATTGGCAGATGCACATTCAGAACGTGTGCTGCAAATTAGCCTTAAGGTGTCATGCACTTACTCAGGCTCATCAACATTTCAATACCACTACTCCACGAATACTTTATTATGCTTTCAATCATTGTCATATCTCATATTACAATGAGTCTTGGGGCCACACGTACACAACTTACCTTGACCCGGTTAGGCGACTTCAAGAACGAGTTGTAATAAATCATTACTTATTCTAAGCACAATGACCCCAGTAAACCTCTGTTTCCTCTATTACTTATTTTCCCATTTGATAAGCTATGAAAATTAAAACTAGCCAAACATGTATACAAGGTTATAAATTAAAACCAACCTTTTAATGTGTCTGTTTCCCCCCCCCCCCTTTCTCATTCTACCAGACAACTAACCTTTGGTAAGTGGAATATTCCACGATATAACAACATATATGGTGAAGGAATTTTACAGTTCGCTGGTATTATGATCTGGAATGATTTACCTTTTGAAATAAAAATGTGTCCATACTTCACTAAGACACTGGAAAAATACTGTTTAGAAGAATGTACTTGTAGCAAGAGAGGAAAACAGGACAGCGGCCAATGTGGTCGTGTCATTCTCTCGCCACTTTATTCCATGCCTGAAGCGGAGCCGCGTGGCTTTCCACGCCCGACACACCAAGTGCGCTAGCTTGTTCTAATCCTCGCGCGGCTCGAGCTAGCATCAGCTGCGCGAGAGGCGCGGCGCGGTGATTGAGAAATGATGATGGCACTACAGGGCTCCCCCCTAGCGCTTTGCGTGATTTGAAGGCATATGAAAAAAAAAAAGAAAGAGAGCGACAAATGCTATATACATGAACGACAATCCATAAAGTGTTCATTTGGCAAGTCCAGGTTGTCAACATTTATGGGCCATCAGTAAGCAGTGTGTCTCCAGTGGGCGACTCTGGGAGAAGCGCAAGGGACGAACAAGGAAGTGCCGGGTCGCTGTGGTCGCCGACAAGCGGGTCTCACGATGACCTGGTCGGACAGGCCGAGAGTGGACCGTGTGTCGCGAGGTCATGCTGCTAACGTCGGCAGCGCGGGTTTTGACGTTGGGGTCGACGCAAGACAGACCTCAAAGTCGAGCGGCGTCTGACGTGCCGGTATAGATAGACGTGCCGACGCATGCAGGAACGTGTCCTAACAATGCCGCCAAGTGTACGGTGGGTAGTCGGGTACACGACTAGTGGTGGGATATTGCGTCAAATAGGCCGAGTAGGCGCTTGCGCCGTCTTCAGTGCTGTGACTGCAACTCGTGGCTACGTAGCAGAGCGGCTCAAAAGTTGCCGCAATGTGTGACGCCAAGCACGTTGTTGTCGCCGACGTAGGGTAATGGGTAGTAGACACGTATGAGGTATCGTCGCGTTTGTGACACACGAGCTGGCGTTGTGGACACACGTCTGGTTGTTGCCGTCTGGAGGCAAAGGCTCCGGGGAATGGTGGTGGTGGAACCCAGTCAGCGTGGGCTCGCCCGGAGTATTGGACGAGACACCTGTGCCCGTGTAATGACCTCCGGTAGTCCGCGCACGAGGGTTGGCGTGCAGGTCTGCATAATTGATGGCTGCCTCTAGCCAACACCCCCTAGATTGCTCCACCGCAGGCGTGGTATGCCTGGTGAGCCCTGTCTGTAACGGACCGGGCACGTCGTCCTCAAGCACATCAGTCATAGTCGCAGCGTCTTGGAAGCTTGGCCGTGGTGATGGCTGGTGGCTTTAACTTCAGCTGCGGGAAACTGCGAGGACGATGGTGGTCGTTGCTGGCAGGAGGTGCAGAGCATTGAGGCTGGTCGACAGTCGCCTTTGAACATCGAGGAGGGTGAAGGTTCCGCAACCAAGAGGTGAATAGCCGGCGTGACAATGCCCATAGTCGTGGTAGCCACCAGGGCGTTCGGTGATGTTGCCGTCGTAGAACCTGACGTGTCAGCCGTGTTGTGAGCCATGGAGGTCAGCCGAGACGAGCCGGTGGTAAGCATGCCTGCAGCATCGTCGGCCGAGGACGATGAAAACACAAACCTCTTGGCTGACTGGTTGCATTCAGCCCAAATGTCGAGAACCTTGGCGGATGGGCAGTCGGGCGCAGGACACGCGTCGCTAGTGGCCAGACGAGAGATTAAGTCTCGTTTATCGGACGTTGTTGAAGGCGAAAGCTTCGAGGTCGGGAAGTCAATAACGGGCGAAAGGTCACCTGTGCCAGGCTCCGAGGCGGGTGGCAAGGTGGTCGTCATGGAGTACATACTGAGTCATGGCACTACATACTAATTACTACTGACTGGTCATGTTTAGTGAGATGGCTTGCTTAATTTTAGTATGTAAGTAGAAGTCTTTCATTTTTATTTTTTCTCCGTGTGGAAAGTTTTCTTTTCTTGCTCTTTGTGTGATTATCTCGCGCACTGTACTGTTTCTTTCTCAATTATTTATTAGGTATCATATACCTTCTTTGGTTATGCTTTTCTAAAGTGCAATTATAACATGTCTCCTTTTTCTACCCAAACTAGCCTTTGGCCCCACAAAGTGTATGCAAACTTTCTGTAACAATTGTGAGCAGTAAAATTCAATTCAATACTTAACACTTAAATGAAAGTGACAATTGAATTTTCTAAATTAAACACCAGTACCCCAGCTCATCAGTCACCCTGCAATGGCACAGGTTTCAGTACATTTTTAGTAGTTTGCCAATGTAAGTTCAATTAATGCTAAAGGCTTCTTAACTCTTTTTTTACCATGCCTATTAAATCAGTCACTGGTGATCGACGACTTGGATCAACGATTTTGGCACGCTGAATTTGTTTTTCATGCACCCAAGCACTGTCTAATAGTTAGTCCAGCCACTCAACTTTCATAATCAATTTGAGTTTGCCCATTCTGGCAACATCATGATTTTCGACAGACCTTTGCACGAACCAATGTGCATGTGTTTTAAAAACGCATTTGGCTGGCGAACTTGACAGAAGTGCATGCTTCTCATGGTTACGCTACAGTAACATAGAAGTTCTGTAATCAAAAGACCTTTGCAAAGACAAATATCAAATTGAAGGACCCCTGACATCAAACTTGGAAACTCAAGATGCTTGTATTGTTTGATAGCCCTGCATGCAGGAACACGTTTTGACGGATTATTAGTGACAAGCGTTGCTTATAAGATACAGTAGACGCTCAGCAAATGGAACCTGAAGGGGCTGGGAAAATATGTTCCATTTACCAGGAGTACCGTTAAGTGAGAGGTAAACATGGGTGCAGAGTACAAGTCCAAAAACCAAATATTGCAGAGCCAATAGTTCCATTTAAGCAGTAGTTCCATGTAACAGATTTCCGTTTACTGAATGTTTACTACTATATCTTAATTTGGTTTTAAAATAACGATGCGTACTCGTCCAAGAATTCAGGTGCAATTGATATTTTATGTGGTTTGACGTAGATAGGGTATTCCCTCGGGACGTTGCAAAGGTCAAGCGAGTATTGTTGGCGTCAAAGCGTGCGCACAATGCCCCGATTGGCGGCCAGCGAGGACTATTGTTTGTCAACCTTCATGATAGGTCGTCGGGCTGTCTCAAGACGGTTCAAAGCAATTACATCGTTTCATTCTTCACTACCTGCGGGTTCCCCTATTTGAAAACAGCGTATTCAACGTCACTGAAGCTTGAGCGAACATAGTCTCAGGCAGTGCTGCGCTGTGTGGCGCTAGTTTCTTATGATATTTAGGCAGGTGCTTCAAACTGATGCAAAATTGTTTGGTATTAATGATGGTAGCATAAATTAATACGATATGTTAGATCATTTACGATTCAATTTCGGCATTACCACATACAGAACTACAAATCACAGTAAAAACCCGCAAACAAATCTTTTGCTGTCAAAGGTCCTTTAAGATGTCAACTTCGCAATCTGACAGTGTTAAGCAGTAATAATTGCCAGAAATTTACGCCAGCTATTCAATAGAGAGCTGTTGATAGGAGTTGGAGAACGTTTATTCTACAAAAAATGCAAGGGAGTTTAATAGCGACGCCAGGTAGTAGGCAGGCAGCCGGTACGGACAGAAATGCACGAGCAGTCCAGTGTCTACAGCTCGTGCATACACTCGCGAAAAGTGAACGAGTTCTCTTGTGTGTCAGGAAAAACCAAGCATGCTTCACTGCATGCCATGAGCAATGAAGCAGCACCTCAGTTCTGATTTTTGTTGTCTATGTAAATAGAAACATCTTGCAGAACATTTATTATTTCTATTTTCTTCCTTGGTCATTTATCTTCAAAATATATCACCTAAATTGTCTTTGTTTTGAGCATTTTTACACATTAAGTTCTTTATTGCACTACTTACCAGCTGGCAACAAAGAATAACAGACTTTTGACATTTCTTTCATTACTAAATATTTTTGTTGCTCTACAACATAACTTTTTAGAAAGAGCATTTTATTGTGCAAGATTTGGCAGGCTATAATACGTGGTGGAGTACACTTTTCAAACTGGCAAAACCTATCTTCCAGAGACATATGAAAAATAACCATTTTCGCACAATAAGGAAAGGACTGAGCTTGCCCTGTTTTATCCATAGACCACTTAGAGCATGATACAGTCTATTGGTACCAAAAATGAATAGTAACTGACCAGGCCCAAGCAGATGCCATTAGAGGGGCCCTGCAACAATTTTTGAGCATGGTCAGAAAACGCTGCCAATTGGTAGTAGAGGCTCCCGACGACACGCGAGCCCAGTTTTATAGTGCAGCGTGCGGCCTGGAATTCACAATAAATATCAAAGTCAGCTAAAAATAGCTTTCTCTTCTCCCGACAAATCACGGAATAAGCCCAAAGATCCCTCGTAATAAGCCCATCTAGCAGACATTGGCTGATTTGAACGTGGCGCGCTCAGTTGTTACAGAGGTCCCCATGAGAGGCCGTCAGTTGTCCACGCGTGCATGCGCGATCGCACTGAAAAAGCCATGTATTCGAACAAAAAAATAAAGGAAAAAAGTGCTCAAGGTCACGAGGCACGAGTGACACTTTTTGTTTGACCCTCCCATCTCTCCCTGCTTCCTATCTCTTCAAGCGCTTTCGTCGGGACGAGAGAAGAGAGAATGCGATTGCACCGTGTGACAAATCTTTGTAACTCTGCTCGTACTGGATGGACTCTTAAAATTTTGACAGCGTTGAATTTTTGAGGCAATACACTTTTCCAGTGAATTAATTTCACGATTACTCAAAAAAGTGTTTCAAGGACCCTTTAAAACACATGATTTCAAAAAGAATATCTTCAAGGTGGTACCACCATACATATTCCTTTCTTGGGGATTTCCTGGCATACACAGCCTTTTCTCACAACAGCAGCGACTTCTTCTGGCTCTGTAGGTGAAACTGTTTAACAAAACTTTAAACAGGGTTTTTTTTTTCATGCTCCTAAAAACTTTCTAGGTATGGTGCTACCGAATGTAGGCGTCTAGGTGCATGAGGACATCAATTGATGAAATCTGAGAGCCTGAAGGCAAGACTCTACTCCTACAAGATTAGAGTCAACTTCAGATATATGCTGCGATATGTGCACTGTATCCACACAGGCAATAATAGCCAATCTTTAAAAAAAAAAAAACAGAGATACAGTAAAGATCGAAAGCAAGCTCACCATATCATCTTCAGCTGAGCTGAAGTGCTCCTCACTGCCACTGCTATTGCCGGACTTGCCCTGTAGAGGAAGAGAATCTGAGCATCAATTACAAAAGCAGTAACACCGATACTATTATCTGAGATTTTACGTCCCAAAATTACAATATCATTATGAGGCATGTCGTAGGAGAGCTCCAGAAATTTTGACCACCTAGTATTCTTCAAAGGGACAGCCACCAAGTTTTTATAGTATCTGTTTTCTACACCAGAACAGAGCAAATTCAGTGCGTGCTGCCATACTTAGAATTGTCAATACGCCATCTGTTGCAAGCGCTGTAAAGCAACACCTTGAACTGCCAATTGAGCAGATGCTCCATAAATCAAACAAGAAACTTCCCACTCGAGTATGGCTCAGGGCATGTTTCGCGATCCTTTCCTCCTGGGAACTTGTGCTCTTCTCTCGTGAAACCTCGAGAAGACTTTCCTCCACGGTCCGGAATGTCTACAGCACGTTGCACTGCTGAGTACGGAAACAACTTCATCAGGTATGTCCTATCGCAATAGAGATGCAAGTGGATTTTGACTCAGTCGACATACCTTGACTGTCGCTAGTTAAAACTTATGCTGTCGGTGTCACGGTAGTGCCAGAATCCTCCTCCGTCTTGCACTGCATGTGCTCCTCTTTTGCCAGTCATGCCTGGCACTCAGAACACACAGGCGGTGCGAAAGTGCCAGCCAGAGCAAGATTTTGATGGTGATTGGTGGAGTTTCGTGACGCAAGGACCATGGGTGGCCAAAGAACAAAATGTCTTTTATGCACGTTGACCAACAATTGTGATGACAGGGTGTATTGTGGCTGTACAGAGGCCTAAAATCATGCGCTGCATACAAGCCTAAAAGGTGTACATAGACTATAAAATTATGGCATTGATATAGAATGTGACCAATGGGTGTAGAATGAATTACAAATGAACATGGCATCCACAAGTGTGAACGAAAAATAGCCCGAATGCCTCCTTCAAGGCCTTTGAAAACCAAAGGCTGGTGGGAACTAGGTGCTTACGTGAGCAGCTACCGCAGCAACCACCTCTGTTGGGAGGTTGTCCTACGAATTTTTTGTATATCACGTGAAAGCTATGAATGTCCTTTAAAAATGCAAACAATAGCTCAAATTTGAAAATCAAATTTTGCCTATAAACATCCAAAGATGCAGTAGAATTTCTTCTCAGTAAGCTAATGAAAAGCATTTTTTTTCTAATCAGTCTAATTCACTGCTCTCAATGAGAATGTGAACGATGGTGAGTGGTTCACCACACTGATCACACAAAGCTGAATCACCACCGGAAATGAGTGTGTACTATGTTGTTGTCCTGTCCTTAACCGGACGAGTTACTTCTGTGTGGAGTGACTTCTATACCGACGGCCAATTTATGAGAAGTGGCTTCATAAGATGAAGTTTGTTCTGTGTTACCCGTCCCACAGCCCCTGCAAATGATCTCTCATCTTTCACTTCAGAAGAGGTTTCAGGTCAAGTGCAGGGACAGCTACGCCTGTATAGGCAGCACTTTCAAGGGCGGATGCAACTGACTGGTCCAGCAACACGTTTCCATAAATCTCACACTGCCCTGGCACCTAGCACACTACAAAATGCTTTCTGAGCATGTAATTTGTGAATAAGATTGTGTATAGTGAGACAAGGACAATATTTGTATTTTTTCATCATTGTTAAAGCTTTTACCAGACTCAGGAAATGAGTGTATATTGATGCATTCTATATTTTAGCTGTTTAATTTGTTTTGGGGTTCCAAGTATAGCATAAGCTTCTGCTGTGAAAATGCTTGTATTAGAGTGCAGAACGCCGACATCTGAAAAGAATGAACTCACGACTGCGTATGAGACAGAAATGTAAAATGTGTGCTGCAGTTCAAGGAAGCATGTGCAGATATGTGTTTCATAACTTCCACAAATGACACATCACAATCTATTAACTGTCACTGCCATGGCGGAATACTTGCTGCGGGGGAAGCCAGATAATGCTGCTCGAGAAGTGGCACACCCATTTCTTCAGCTAGGCTCTTCACACGTGCGTACGGCTGCCACACCGAAGGGCAGTTGTGGAAAAGAGCTGAGGAGGACAGGTCGTTAACTCAGGGTCTCTACCAGTTTGCTTTTTCGAAATTCCCCGACTTTTTCACAATGATTTAAAGGAAATTCCATGACCGTTAGGTCAGCTTCGCAAACTCTGTGCACTGGAAACAACCCAACGAGTGGTAAAAAAAATCAAGCAAAATAAGTAAATAAATGTACCGCACATGTTCAGAATGTTCCGAGTTCCTGTGGTAAATATGAAAAAATTATATATATCTGGCCAAATTGATACCTCCGAGCCAAAGAGTCAGCAAGTTAGCCTTTTGGCAGAATGCAAACACACGAGTTGAAATTAACCTCAGATGAAAGCTGGAAGAAGCCCACGATAGTCCTACAACGCAGCCACAACTGGTAGGAAATGTAGAAGTGGCACCATCTCATGGCATCTGTGTAAAAGTAGGATGCATGAACCCGGCGGGTTTTACCACTGGGATATATTCCAGTTCATTATAACGGTTGCAGCCTAGGCTACTTAGGATGTGAATTGGATGGGATTAGATCGACCTGTATTTACTCACTTTACAAAGGATGTGCATTTGATGTGACCTAGATTGCTGTATTTACTATTCATTTACACCTCCATCTAAAAATCGTACACCTCTAATATATAATTTTCAGCAGAAAAAAAATAACTATATAGTACTCGTGCATTCTACCTTGCATTGACAATGACTAACAACGTCGCAAAAACGGAGTCGCACTGCATTATTTTCATTTTTCCGTTATTTTTTTGTTTCTCTTTCTTTCTTTTTCCATAACGAGCACATGCATGTTGATGTTTTATTTCTCTGGGCTCTGGCACTTAAACTTCGATGAAGTCCTCAGATACCTGCAATGAAAGCTAGGGGTAGCATTTAAAGCGATGACATTCGAATATGTGCTGGCAAAAAGGAACCAGCCTGGTCATATTAGCTCCCTCGATTCCACAGATTTATCGCAAATGCGGGTGGGTTACCTTCGTTCTTGTACTCTTCCATGAACATAATGCTAATAATTATTCACAAATTTAATAATATCATCTCCACAAACTGAAACGAGAAATGTCGATGAAGTTACCCAACTCTAACCTTGAAACACAAGCTACCAGCAATAAGTGCGTAGCTGAGGACGTTCGCTGTTGCATTCAACAGCAAACAGCATAATAATAAAAATTGACAAATCGCACACACACTGGGAATCGATGATATGCGAAGCACGAATGAGGAAGGTTGATGTGTCATATTAAAATCAGTAAAACATTACGTGGACATAAATTGTGCCAAACATGACACGCATGTCATGATTATCATGTTTGGACGTGTCATTTACCTTCCTTGTTTGTTCACGTCACATAATACCAAATTTGGTATATGTGAAGCTGGCGAAACGGCCCAGAGCACGGAATGAGCATAGCATGTAGTCATGTTTTACATGACACACATGTCATGATTATCATATTTGGACGTGTTATTTAACGCTGTCCTCCGTTCGCGTCCCGCAATACCAAATTTGGTATAAGTGAAGCTAGCGAACGGCCGCAAGCGCATCGTGAGCATGGCATGTAGTCATGTTCTTACATGACACACATGTCATAACTATCGTGTTTGCACCAGTCATATACCTTTGTCATCCATTCACGACACGCAATACCAAATTTAATACATGTGAAGCTAGCAAAATGAACCCGAGCACACCATGAGCGTGGCGTGTAGTCATGACTGGCATGACATGCACGTCATGATTTCCATGTTATTGCCTGTCACTTATGTTCATGATCCAGTCTTTTGCAATATGTCATGTGAACAAAACCACCACAAGAGCAGCAAGACCATGACGTGTAAAATATGACATTCATGACATGCATGTCGTGATTTTCATGTTACAACTAGTCACTTATGCTCATCATAGTTATATGCCGCACCAACTTTGGTATAGATCCTGTTATCAAAACGGCCAGAAGAGCTAAAAGTCATAAGTGGCTAGATAATAGATACATAAGGTCAAAGTCACCAAAGCGCATTTATTGATCATTATAAAAGGCATTACATAGCCTGGCAAGCCTTTGCTAATGGCAGTTCTATCCAAACCACAAGGCCTTTAAGCATAGCCGAAATCATGGTCAAGACAAACATGCACAAATTTACCGACGTGTGTATTGTTGTTGTTAGAAAATCAGATATGCTGTGCAATATGTACAAGCAACATCAAAACAGTGAATGTATTAACATGGAAGCTAAGGAACGCTCTGGACAACATAAAGGACAAGTTGCCAAACAAAAATTTCCACGGTCTTATTTATGCTTTGGGCTGCCACAATTGTGACAACCAATGCATCGGTGAGACCACTGATTTCAGGAAAAGAGTTAAACAACACGAATATGGCGACAGGAAACAAGGTGCGACCTCACACGCCTTCGCTAAACACGTGGAATCTACAGGCCACCAAACTTACTGGTGAAGCGCGCGTATTCTGGCCAAAGAAAAGCTTGCACCTGCCTGCACTAGGAATAAGAGCACATGCAGACAACTGCACTTACGCTGAACAGGAGTGATGGGACCCTTCAAACAATGCAGTTCTGATGCTTGCGTCACATACTTAGGCATACTTAAATACCCTGCGCCTTTTTCATGACTATTATTGAAAATAAAGCTCCCGTAGTCGGTGCCATAATGTCATTGAACTTTGTATTCTTTTGGTAGGTGTATCCTTTCACGTCTTAACTAAGAAGCAACCGTTCCGCACTGCTTTTTTTCACACATCATTAAGCTGTTCGCTGTCGTTGCAGCTGAAGGAGTGGCATTTAAAGCTTTGATTAATGGTAATGCTTATTTTTGTGTTGGTCACACAGACTGCCGTCAGTTTCCATGACCAGGCCCGATTTTTCAGAAATACCCAGACTTTTCCAGGTTTTTCAGGTTGTTAGACACCCTATTCACTGTAAGATGTGAGGGGTGTTCATTGTTTGCGTTCATCTTTTGAAAATATACGAATTACAAGTAACAGTTGTGGTCCAGCGAGTTTACGATTTGGAGCAACTTTGGGGCAGGAAAAAGTCATGTTTTGGACCACATGCTGAGCAAGGGGAACTGTGCTTAGTAGCAGGTTTGGAGCAAACGAAAACTGTATCTAGGATCACTTGGATCAGAACATGAAAAAATTTTTGGAGAATGTTCTTATTAGCGGGCAAACTTGAAACACTGCTGCAATGCAATTAAGAGGACAAGGGCAATACCTGGAGAGCAGCCACTAATTATGGTGTCAGCACTATAGATTGTCACACCCTGGCTTCACTGCACTACACAAAATGTGTGTTGAAGTGAAGCATTAGTGACAAGGCAAGCATACTGATACGGTGCCATAAGAATAATGAGAACTAACATACAATACTGCCAGAGAAAATACAGGGGTTGTTATTAAAAGTAATTGTAATGTTTATGTGAAGAAAAAAAGGTGGACGAGAAAGTAACTTGCCATTGGCAGGATCCGAACCTGCGACTTCTGAATAACGTGTCCCATGCTCTACTAATGAGCTACAGCGGTGGTCATCCCTCGGTCCACTTTAGAGAGTATATATGTTTATTTAAACGAGGGAACTTAAGTGAGCGTCATTTGCTGCCATTACGGCAAGTGTGGAGCACTTTCTTTTTTTTGCTCTTGTGGGATGTCGTGATGACAAAAGGATGGATCAAAACATAAAAACATAACTGATTTCTCAGTCTATAGGAAAAGCATCGAATCAAGCGTACTGACGCTACGCTCGTCTGAGCGTAACGAAGCAATGATAAAACCGAGCTTGGAAGCTTGGGTTTTACAGCTACCAGTAGTGACAAAGCGTCTGGTGAAACTACTGGTGCTGTCCCTCATCGGAAGCGTGCAGCTGCAAGTGGCCGTGTCATGCTTGACTAAGCAGTGACGAGACACGAGGCTTCGCAGGGTTTGTGCGCAGTGGTCACCACCACACTTCTCTGCGGAGTGCAAAGCCCTCAAGGTCTGTAGAAATATAGGATGCGTACCACAGTCACGTACAGAGCGTGTTGTGAAGAGAGCAAGCTGCGACGTCGGCGCCTGTGGAAGAATGCCTGTGCAAGGAGTGGTGCTGCCTGGTTCATTCGCGGCGACTAATGCAGTCTTGAGTCTGTCAATCAAGACGCGAACGTCTTTGTATACCCGGTTTGAATACCCGGAAGATCACTTGAAGCAAATGTAGTAAGTGTTTTGTTGGTATTTGTTTATTGCCTCTTCTGATAATAACCCACTGTTCATTAGTCCCATTTAGGCTCTTCCATCCGTCCCAAAATCAAGCTTCGGACAGGTCAAGCAAACCTGCATTAGACACCATTCCACGAGCTGAGTTCATAGATCAGTGCAGTGTAACACTAATTGGTATGTCGCCAAAAGTTGCAAGACAGTTCAGCTTTTCAAACTGCTCTTTCTTGAACCTCTAGAAGATCGCTGGGCATTTTGACAACTTTGTGCCCGGCACCAAAAGTTTTTGTTAGACATCTGGCAACTACAAAGGGGGATATGATTCTGGCTTGCTTATCGTTTTTCTCACAGTGTATGACATGGTAGTGAGAATGTTTCACTTGGCCGGTTGGAAACATTGAAATCACCGGTGCGTACCTGTTTTAGAGCTTAGCAAGGGGAATGCTTTGTGCATGCCAGTAGTATTTGTTCAGCAGCGATCGTGACCACCCACCATGGAGCCCAACGAGGGTGTGCTGCAAATTTGTGGATGCTGGAAATTTGCACACACCAGAACACACAACCCTACCATAACACATGCGCCTGGGCCAGGGTAGGCTATTTGCACAGGGTTAACTCTAGCCGCCAAGAAATTCAGAAGAAATTGGGAAGAAAGACGAAGATGTACAAGGCAGAGAGAGAGAGGGAAAGGCGACTGCGGCTTTCCCCTTGGCCGATCAGCCCAGAGATGCCGTCAAACCAAGCCACCAGTCCGATCTTCCATTGCCTATCCTTGCGCACGGGCATTTTTTGACGGGCCGTAACTGCAAGTGAAACTATATAACGCAACATGTTTTTATTGACTGTGAAAGCTGATGTGCAGGAGAATAAGTTGGAAAAGCATAAAAATATCAAAAATGGAATTTTTTTCATATGCTCGTCAGAAGTTTCCCTTGCATGCTCTTCTCTTAAATTAAGCGCTATATCTTTTGATTGAACACTGTTATTAATATAAGCTTTGGCAGATTTAAAAATTAACATGCTGAGAAAGTAATGCAGAATTTTAACCACTCTCTCATAGGCCCTTTTTAAAATAAAGGCCTGCAAACTAAGAAAAAAAATGCCTTTTAGGTCAAATTTCAGAATTTTTGCTTAAAAATCTACACTGCACAAAGATTCGAAATATAATCGAACGTAAGCGCAAGTACATCTATATTTAGCTAAAGAAATTCGAGGTACATAGCGTTAATATATTTTGTGTAATTCATCGCCAAAATTGGAAAAACAGCAAAGCAAGTAAAACATTCCACCTCTATGTCATTACTGATTTACTGTGCTTAGAAAAAATTTTTCAAAGCAAAACCAATTGCGAATCTCTTCTTTGCACTGATGAGACAACAATATATAAAATTTAGAAAAAAAAATTTAAAAAGTCGACCAGCCATGCTTTCCTCAATCTTATGTGGAATCACCCAGCAGCAAGCACAGAACCGAGTTGACTTGGCCGAACATGGAAAAGGCCTTCGTCCTGCAGTGGGCGTAGTCAGGCTGCTGATGATTATGATGATGACTAGGCAAACTTCTTGCAAATTACTACTTTTAAGCAAAACAGCTGGCTTCACGTTTCATTAAAGCAGTCAGTGTACTTGCTCGCACACTTTTACTGGGCTCATAGTTTTTCCTGTTGATTACAATTCTCCACTGGCAGTGGAGCTTGGCATTTTTCGTTGCAGATAGAAATCTGTGCAATCTGGAAACACCGTACTGCAACCCTTCCCATGGTAAGTTGTGATCTTGACAGACAGTGCTGCATAATCCCTTCCTCTTGCGCTGGTTGTTAACAAATCTAAAGTGGTGCCCAGACGACTTCTTGTAAGCGGTAGCGGGCACTTTCTCGCATTTTATGGTCACAGATCTGGCGCTTCCCATGTTAACATAGCGCGATGATAAAAGCCTTCGCAGTTCTAAATAAAATGGCGTCTGGGTGTGAAAGTACACTGTTGGTTAGAGCCTAGGCCCCTGGGAGTGAGATGAGCATGCTCAGGTATAGAGCACACTGGAAAGCCTACTAGTGAGGGTGTTCAATAAAAAATTTGTAACGTGGAACATGCCGTCAAACATTTGTAATCAGAATTTTCTTATCTCTGGCAAACATGAAGTCGTATACATGCATGACAAAACATGCTGCAAACAGTAAGCATGAAAGACGTTCACGTTCAAGCACAGTTTGGTGATTTCAACTTTCTTTTAAGCAACTGGACATGCCGTCACACTGTCAAGAAATAGCATCGAAAGTGATTTCCTGAAAACATGTCTTACATTCATTCTATTTCAATTGGCCACTCAGCCAACACGCATTTCAAATCACCCTTCAAACATTCTCGACTTACTTTTTACAAAACACACCGATATCTGTTCCTCATTAACTTATCTTCCACCACTGAGTGACCACTGTATTATTCATGGTACCTTGTCTACTTATATTATTAAAACCAAGAAAACTTCAGAAACTTTGACCTTGCACGACAGAGGTGAAGACACTTCTGTGACTGATGAGCTAGCTGTCTTTTGTGATGAATTCGAAAATCATTATCAGTTGCGCTCCATTGAAGCTAACTGGTCAATGTTTAAAAATGGAATGCTACGTGAGCACATTCCCCGTGGTTTAATGGTAAACTGAAGAAACTCAAGAATAAGAAAGAAAGATTATTCAGGTCTGCAAAGTGTTCCAATTTTAACACTGCTTGAGCGAGGTACTTCACTGTAGCTAAGGATTACGTAACCTCAATCACACAGGGTCACTTTTTACGGTATTATGCAACTTTCATTGCTGCACAACAATCCCAAACAGCTCTCAAAAACTATTAAACCTGAAGAAATGGAGGTTTCGCTAATCAATTCTAATGGTTGCCTCATGGCCTATGAGGATGTCGCTATTGTACTAACCAATACCTTTTGGTCAGTTTTCACCCGTGAAACCACTCAGACCCTTCCTTCGTTTTTCACCCTACGCGCATCTGCTCATGAATTGTATTACCTTTAGACTAAGTGGCATTGTTGGTATCATCGACAAATTAAAAAACTGGTCAGCAGCTGGAACTGATGGTATCAATACCTAGGCGCTCAAAAACACCAAACATGTAACCGCCGTCGTACTATCACTAATATTTGAGCAATTATTAGAATAAAGTTCAGTTCCAGAGGACTGACGGATCGGGAAGGTCGTTCCCGTCTTTAAGAAAGGTAGTCGGTCATATCCTAACAATTACCGTCCCATATTCATCACCAGTGTCTGTTGCAAAATAGTGGAGCATGTAGTGTAATCTCTGGTAGCGCATTTCTTATCTAATATTAATTTTTTCCATTGTAATGAGCATTGTTTTCGTCCTGATCATTGTTGTCAAACCAAACTAGCCCTTTTTTTGCATGAAATTCATTCAAACCTTGATAATAATATTCCCATTAATCCTAAATTTCTTGACTTTGAAAAAGCATTTGATAAAGTTCCCATCCTCGCATACTGCTTACACTTTCATGTCTGAACTTAGACCCTTTGTGCTGAACTGAATTCGTCAATTTTTAACCCATCACCAGCAGTTTGTTGATTTGATTTGATACGTGAGGTTCAACGTTCCGAAACCACCATATAATTATAAGAGACGCCGTAGTGGCGGGCTCTGGAAATTTTGACCACCTGGGGTTCTTTAACGTGCACTAAATCTGAGCACATAGGTCTACCGCATTTTCACCTCCATCGAAAATGCAGCCGCCGCAGCCGAGATTAGATTCCGCAACCTGCAGGCCAGCAGCCGAGTACCTTAGCCACTAGACCACTGCGGTGGGGACCGGCACTTCGTTGTCGCTAACTCCTGTATATCCCCCCTCTTTCGCGTTCACTCTGGCGTTCCACGAGGTGCTATACTAGGCCCCCTTCTCTTTTCAATTTACATTTACGACTTGCCACATAACATCACCTACAATATTAGACTATTCGCTGATGACTGCATGTTGTATCACCCTGTAAGCACTATACAGAAGTGGTGTAGGGGTTCGTTAATGTCCTCAAATATTAACAAAACCTTCCTAATTACTTTTCATCGACGTAGAGACTACGTCGCTACTTACACTCTACAAAACTACCTCGTAGCCGCTACCAATACTACAGAATACTTAGGTATTCGTATCTCATCTGATCTAGCACGAATATTACATATCATTAGCATCACTAACACAGCTAATCGAATTTTTAGATTCCTTCGTCTCAACCTTGCCTTGACACCTGCTGGGACTAAACTAATAGCTCATAGAAACTCGAAAGACCTAGACTTGAGTATGCTAATGCCATTTTTGATCCTCATCAAGCTAACTTTTCCACTATGCTCAAATACATTCAGAACTGTGCGTCCAGATTCATTATGTAAGATTTCTCGACTAACATAAGTGCATGAGCAGTCAAATCTCAACTTAATTTTCCTCATCTTGCCTCTCACCATAAACTTTCATATTTGTGCCTGTATGATAAGTTCTTTCATTCCTCGCCACAAGGCAATGCATTCATCAGACTTGCGTATCGGACATCGCGCCATTGTCACCCCAACGTCATACATCACATACGCCCAAAAACAAAGACCTTCCCGAAGTGATTTTTTTCTTCAGACAGCGCAAGATTGGAATGACGTTCCTGCCCACATCGCCATGTCATCTCAGTTTGACCCATTTAAAACTGCCATAAAAAGCCATATTTTACCTTTATGGTTCGAAAGTCACATATGCTGTGTGATAAGCAGAAACAACAGATATCAAAATAGTGCATGTACGAACATGGAAGCTAAGGAATGGAAGACAAGTTACCGAGCAAAAATTTCCAGTCTTCTTTATGTTATAGGCTGCCACTGTTTTGACCACCTTGAGACCGGTGATTTTACGAAAGAAGTTAAACAGCATGAATATGACCTCAGGAAATCATGAGTGATCCCACATACCATCGCTAAACACGTGAAATCTACAGGTCACCAAATTAACTGGTCAAGCACACGTATTCTGGCCAAAGAAAAGCATGCATCATGCCTGCACCTGGAATCCCTGCACATACAGACTACTGCCCATACACTGAACAGGGGTGATCACATGCGTTTAACAATGTACTCTTGGTGCTTACGTCACCCACTTAGGTGTACTTAAATATGCTCATTTTATGGCTGTTATTGTGAACAAGGCTTCCGTAGTGGGTGTCGAAACTTCCAAAAACTTTGTATTCCTTTGATAGGTGTTTTTTTTTCCCCTTCTACAATAAGACACAACAGTTAGCCCTTCCTTTTTTTTTTCTTTCATGGGTCTTCTCGCGGTTAACTGTAACTGCAGCAAAAGGAGCAACTTTTTAAGCTTTGATCTATGGTAATGCTTATTTTTGTGGTGGTCGCACGGACTGCCGTCAGTTTCCATGACCAGGCCAGACTTTTCAGAAATTCCCTGACTTTTCCAGAAGGGTCCGAATACCCTGACTTTTCCAGGTTTTCCAGGTTGGTAGACACCCTGATCATAAGATCCATCCAAGTAATTTATGTTCTGCCTGCGTGTAAAAAACTATGAGCCACAGCGACAAATGCGCCTGAAGTGAAGATGTAACGAGACGGCCATCAGTCTGAGGGCGTCGTCGCTCCCTACAGTCGAAGCAGAGAGGAAACACCATTCTGCCCTGTGTGCGTGAAAAGACCTGAGGGGGGGACGGGAGATGTCCCTCAAGCAGCCACTGAGAGCATTGTCTCTAATGGGCAGTCACGATCACTGGTGCGCCACTATCACAGAAGCCATCAGGGGGTGGCTGGCCTAGCCTTCTACGTGCTGCGCTGTCAACGTGAAGAGACTTCCGAAAGGGTTGTTTTCCCTGAAGTTGCCATATTCTTTTACACCAGCATTTTGTAGAGATACGCGAGATCATATCCAAAAGAGTTAGCTGCCTGTCTCCCGTTGTGCAACATCACAAGTTGTTTCATCGCTTCACTACCGTGCACCACGCCCTCTTCCTACGAAGAAAGAGGGCACACTGCAGCACGTGTGGTCAAGCTTTCACAGCTGCTGCTAGAGTGATCACAGCCTTTATGAAAAACTATAACTACTTCAGTGAAACTGAACTCGCAATGTTTTGGCCATGTTTCCAGGCACGGGGCTTGATGGCTATCACAACTTGTGGCTAAATTCAGGTACTGTGGCGCAGTACAGCGCTGATAAATGATTTTAGTGCAACAGGGGTAGTTTGGCGCAGGAAAATAAGTTCGCACCAGACAGTGCTAATGGCGCAGCAGTTCCACCCTTGACCAAATTAAAATGTCTTAGAGGCAACAATCACATGTGTAGTCCAGGCGCTGTGCTTCACCTTGCCTCTTAAACCTGGATTGCGTACATTCACCTGGCGCAAGTCCTGTAGCATATCTGCACCTCTGTATTTGTTTCATGTTATGTAGCTGCCCCGCTTAATGGAAAGCATAGAGAGCTTCACAATTTGTGGGTTTTTCATGACCCACTGTGAAGTGGTTCATAGTTGTTCTTGCCACAGAACAGACCTTGAGTACAATGTAAACCACCAAGGCACTACGACACAATCTGCCAACTGTGCCTTCTAGCTGTCTTGGCCTTCCCACATTTATTGGAACTCTTGCATCAGAAAAATAAAATACTCCTCGGCAATCCTACATGTACAAGATGACCACACAGAATTCCATGTTTTGTCCAAAACTCTATAGGAATGTCGACAAACCTTGTCCTGAACAGTGCACTTTGGAAAGAAAGCATACCGGAGATGCCACATGCAAACAAACACCTTATCTAATATTACAATGTGCGTGGCGAGGCTCAACAAATTATAACAAGGTTTTCTATTCTTTTTAAAAGACAGGGACGCTCAAGAGAAAAGTCAACACCCCACAAATGCCAAGTAACAACTGCAAAGACGAACAAAGGTGGAAAAAGAAAAACAAGGTTTGCGCAAGAAGGCCGTGCAAGCCCATGCAGTAGGAAAATTATCAATCCAGCATGCATAGGTGTACGTGAAAGATAAATATTGAGGCATTTCATTTCTTGATTAAGCAAGTTGATTGATTCGCACATGCACTACTACTATCAATATACCATGCCTCAATCATTACACACATTTATTTATTCCTAGGCCTATAAAAAACCGCACATTCATCAAATTTTGGCATGCACTGTCTCGAAAAAGTAAAGCAGGAAATGGAAACCATTGTGAGAGTACAACTAAAAGAGGTCACACAAGAACAGACGAGAACAGGCACGCACTAAGCTCTTCTAAAGCAGAAAACATGCCGGTCACTATGGCGGGCTGAAGAGCAAGTGTGCCCAAGGGTAGACAAAGCTGGGCAAGATGGTGACACACACTTAGGTAATCCTCGATTATCTAAATATGTTTGCATAAAAATATTTAAGGACAAGTGAACCAGCATTTACATATTTCACCGAGCACAAGACATAAAATGGGCAGTACTTATTTTTACATGCGCAATTTTTACTTGCAGCAAATTACTGCATGGTTTTAATAAAATAAAAGTACCATTCTGCCACTTCAAAGCAACCTTACAACACTAAGGTGCTCGTCAACCAATGCTGTGTGGTCAACATTAGACTAGTTACTTCAACACACTGGGCAGAACAGGAATACACAAAAGCACGCTAAAGCTGGCGTGTTTCAGTGGTAGAGTGAGAGGCCGAGTGAGCAGAGCACGATGGAAAGCAGAGTGCGACAACCGTCACGTGACGTCACATTTTTCATATTTGTTTCATTTTGCTTCAGCTAGCTAGCGTGGTGGCAATGGTAACAGCCATGTGTCACCACATGGTTGGAACATCAATGACACCGCTGCTGTTCAAAGACGATGGCTACAAAGGAATGTTTTGATGGCATGGTACATTGCTCCCCACTCGCCACCCACTCTCCAGAAGTGTGGCGCATTCTAGTGGCAGATCAAGTGGCCCTGTCTGCCTACCACTCTTCACTGCACGATGCCCCTACTCCTATTCTATCAGTAGAACTTGACACAATATTCTCAGCATCAGCTGAAGAAAAGAGAGATGGGTGACATTTAAAGGGCCCGTGAACCGCCCAGAGGTAGAAATGCAGTTGTAGTGTAGAATCGTGCACGAGTGTACGACGAACACGGAGCCGTGAAAACTTTTCAAAACAGTGCAATAATAGCGGAGTTGGGCACGTTTGATTATCGAAACCATGACGACCACATGTTTCGCTCTCTCCTGCACTTCCCTCTGCTGATATTCTCTCCCACGCTGCTTTGCCCTCTCGCTGAGCTTCTCCCAATCTTCTGTGGCATACGTGATCGCCAACACGCTGCTTTAAACACCGTCTAATTCCAGTAGCCATGACTCCGTCTGTTGTGTTGTAGCTGCATGCTTGTTGGCAAACCGTGGCTGCCATAATCGTGCCGGTATGGATCCCGCATTGCGTGTACACCTTCACAGGATAACCAACGAGATAGAATCATACGGGGCCCGCCGTGCCCCGCACGTGTTGCACACACACGGGCAACATGACGAACAACAAGCAGCGCGGACAGCTACTTGCAGACTGACCGGAAGCTGTAGGCTCTTGCTCAACCAATCACAGCATATTTGGCATATCTGGCTCAGCACGTCAGAGATGTGGCTCGGCGCACTACGTGGAGGCTCGAAAGGCCCTGAAAGAAGGAGGGATTGCTTATTGGAATTTGTGGCGCGCCTGCGGCTCGTAGCGCTGCCACGTGTAGAATCGTTGATCGCGACGGCATTCTGCACACGATGCGCGTGTTTACTTGAAATGCTTGAAAAATTATCTGATGTGGTTTGCGGGCCCTTTAACACTGTCAAATTAAGAATGGGTGTTGTTCGACGCAAGGAGATACGGGAACACATTAAATGAGTTTTAAAATGCCCACTGATGTTCACGAATCATAAGCAGATAGAGTGGGTTGAAGCGTTGCACCACGACATAAAACGCAGAGCTCTAAATCGTCAACATGGGCACGCGAGCATCGGTGCAGTAGAACTTTCTTTTCAATTTTGCATATGTGTATGTATACACGTACGCATACAAAATGCATACATAAGCATACACAAGGGGTGGTTAAACCCTTACACAAAAATATATACTTGGCTATGGCTACATCGCTTCACATTCAAGAACCGTTAGTGGTAGTATACAGCAATGGGTTGATGATCGATATGTGGGGTTTAACGTCCCAACACCATCATATCCCTTTCTGTCCCAGCGACCAGTGAACTGGCCATACCAAAAAAGGCAGTGTAGAAAAGCAAGTCGAACCACAACCAGAGCCAAAACTATATTTGCAGCTTATGTAAAAGGTGAGCAATATAATTTTGCATGTTTATTTTTCTCTCAGCCCCACTTTTTTATGCGCCTTAGAATATGGGCATCATTCAGGTGGAAAAGTGTGCACACGGTGTGGTTACGTATCCAAAATCATTTTAGGAGCTTTCTTCGTGCAGTTTACACATTTTAAATCGTGCGACCTTACTGATGACTTCTTCAAACAATGGTGCAAAGGATAGCTTTTGTAACCATTAGTTTGCCTCCTGACGGGAAGAGTACCAGAGTCTAGGAAGAATGCTAACATCATCTTAATACATACGAAAGGAGATGACAAGGACTTGAAGAATTACAGGCCGATTAGCTTGCTCTCTGTAGTATACAAGCTATTTACAAAGGTAATTGCTAACGGAGTAAAGAAAACATTAGAATTCAATCAACCAAAGGAACAAGCACGATTTCGAATAGGCTACTCAACAATCGACCACAATCATACTACCAATCAGGTAATAGACAAATGCTCAGAATATAGCCAACCACTATACATAGCCTTCATAGATTGCGAGAAGGCATTTGATTCAGTAGAAATATCAGCAGTCATGCAGACATTGCGGAATCAGGGCATCGACGAAGCGTATATAAATATCCTGGAAGAAATATACTGGGGACCAACGGCTACCATAGTGCTTCATAAAGAAAGCAACAGAATACCAATCAAGAAGGTTGTAGAACAGGGAGATTCAATCCCCCCAATGCTATTTACTGCATGCTTACAGGAAGTTTTCAGAGACCTAGAATGAGAACAGTCAGGTACAAGAGTTAATGGAGAGTACCTTAGTAACCTGCGCTTCGCCAATGACATTGTGTTGCTGAGCAACTCAGGGGACGAATTGCAACTCATGATTACGGAGTTTGACAAGAAGATCAAAAAGGTAGGTCCTAAAATTAATCTGTAAAAAACAAAAGTAATGTACAACAACCTCGGAGGAGAGCAGCACTTCAAGATAGGTAATAGTGCACTTGAAGTTGTAAAAAAACTATGTCTACTTAGGGCAGGTAATAACCGTGGAGCCTAACGACGAGATTGAAGTAACTAGAAGAATAAGAATGGGGTGGAGCACATATGGCAAGCACTCTCAAATTATGACAGGTAGCTTGCCACTATCCCTCAAGAGGAAGGTATATAACAGCTGTATCTTGCCGGTACTTAGCTACGGAGCAGAAACCTGGAAACTTACAAAGAGGGTTCAGCTGAAATTGAGGACGACGCAGCGAGCAATGGAAAGATAAATGGTAGGTGTAACCTTAAGGAGAGATACTCCCCGAAAACTTATTATTTGTGCTAGAGACTTAGAAAGTCAGCCAATTAGACAGTCCTTCATGTAGATTTCAAATCTACAATTAGTTTTTGTGTAACTAATATAGTTATTGAGTTATATTATACTAAATGACAAATTATAGCTGTCTGTACGGGTACATTTTCATGTACTGAAATTTCACAAAAAGTATCGTGCTATGGTTTACAAAGAGGGTTCAGCTGAAATTGAGGACGACGCAGCCAGCAATGGAAAGATAAATGGTAGGTGTAACCTTAAGTAGAGATACTCCCCGAAAACTTATTATTTGTGCTAGAGACTTAGAAAGTCAGCTAATTAGACAGTCATTCATGTAGATTTCAAATCTATAATTAGTTTTTGTGTAACTAATATAGTTATTGAGTTATATTATACTAAATGACAAATTATAGCTGTCTGAACGGGTACATTTTCATGTACTGAACTTTCACAAAAAGTATCATGCTATGGTTTATTTCGCTCTTAGTAGATCATAGAGTGCCAATATCTAGCAAAGAAATGTGTACAGTTACTGAAAAGTCCTAAAAAAAATTATGACATTTCAACCATTGTTTCTCTCAGTTCTCTGAAACATAACCTTGTTTTATTGTAATTACTACCGAGATGTAGTGCAATTTCAAGTAGATATCGGCACTCTACATACCTTGAAGAGTATGTACGCCAAATTTTGTTAGTATGCGCCAATTCTAAGTGTACAAAAGGTTTCCCGGAAAACATGTCAGTTTCCAAAAATTTGAAGATGAGAAAAACAGGCTTGAACGTTAGAAAAGCTTGTATTCTTGAAAATTAAATTGTTACTATGTGAATCTTCGATCACATTGATAACAGCCTTTACCGAAAGCACACAAAGTGTTCAGAACCCTCCCGCACTGTAGCTTTGCCCTTCACGGCTCCTACGGTTGGTCTCCTCTGTGCGAGCCTTTTTCAATGCACTCCGACGGTGTGCACTTGCTTCTGCCGTGCGCTTTAAGTTCATTTTCATTATGCGCAGGTGATCACAACGGTCAGCGTGCACGGCTAGCTCTTCTGGGGGAAGTACTCCAATCTCTTGTAGGACATGCTCAAAGCTGGCATGGTCTTCATTATACCAAAGCACGGCAATAGCTGTGGCTGTCTCCACAGATGTCCGGAGAGCAAATTGCGTTTTCGGACAAAGCAACCATATTTTACTGTTGAGTGACTCGGCTGCGTTTCGCTTCTTTCCATAGAGGCACCGAGCCATGAGCTTCTCATCAGTAAGGCGCTTATAAATAGGCATAATTGCCAAGCCCTGTGTTTTAGTCAATAAGGAGGTGTGGCCAGGTGTAGGCTCCCCTAATGCTTAAGCACGCCTATGCTTACACCACGAGTCTGGTCCAGCAGGGCAAAATTTATAACTACTGGCTCCATCACTGGAGCAAGAATGAAAATAGGAGGCTTATATAGCAGTGTACATGCTGCGGATACTGCCCTTGTTATTTGTTATAGCTATTTGATAATATGTCTGCAGCTTCTGAATGGCTGTGACATTTAGTGTTTCCCCTCGTGGCAGCAGTGTTGCCATTTTTCGCAAAGCAGTGCCTAGGCATTTTGAGACGTGGTTGGTGCACTCTTCTTTTTCGATTACACTATTGCCATACACCTTTGCCTCACAGACAGCAGTGGAGGCCTTGCTGTCGCCATCACTCAAAAAATTTGTGAAGCGCAGTGGGGTATTGTATAACAATGTCCTCTGCCATACACGTGCTGCTGCTTCAGATTCCATTGCATGGGATGAACACTGTTTTTTTCACATACAGGGCGGTCGAAGGCTTCCCAAATTTCTTCATCACCACTTCTGTCCTTGTGTATACTGCAAGCGAGGCAGTAATTCGAAAGGACCTCAAAGTCGAGGCAAAGACCTGTGTCTAGGTACACAGTTGTGCCCACTCCGCTGTGGCTTTATGGCCCCTTTTTTGCCAAGTCCCGTCGAACATGACCAGGATGCCGCCGCCGACGGCATCCTCGTGATCCTTCCTGCCTCTTCCAAGTTTTGGCTAAAAGCCTTCATAGCAGTACAATGGACCTTCTTGACAACACCATGAAATGTCTTCTGATGCATCGGTTTTGGCAGGCCAATAATCACACAAAATCGCAAAAGCTAGTCATGTCCTGCATCTATAGCACGCGCTGCCAAAACAGCCTGCACGTTTATGGCAAAGACATTGCGCGAGTTCCCGCTGTCGTAGCGAATGTTCGCGCTGGGGTCACCGCACTCGCCGGCCGAGTTAATACGCTTCGATGTATGCGCAGACGAAAGCACAGACTCCGGGCACTCAGCATTGTCGCAACGTAGCTCTAAGAAGGAAGAAAGTACATTGCATTTCTCGGCTACTTCTCGGACGGCGAGTGGCAAGGTTCTGTTTTGCGTTGCATAAGTCAGTTGCCAGACTGCTACAAAATTTAGAGAAGAAATTTGCTGCCGTAGTTGTGGCTTCTCCGTGAGGGTTTGGTGTCGTCCGCGGTGCATTTCGCGAGTGCGTGTGCTACGTTGGTCGTTTTAATGAACAAAATGAACGTAAAACGAGCGTTACATAAGTAGGGGCGCCCCATCAGCACGTGTGATCAACAGCGGAAACGAAGAAACGAGCACTGTGTAGAAAGTGTGTTCGCGGATGCGAGTGTCGTCGTTTCCTGTGTTTCCTGGGTCGTACCGTCCATCTTTCAAGTGTAACCGCAAAGAACTTCGAAGACCTCCGTTATGTAATCATCCACCTTTCTAAAGCAGGATATGCGTTTATTACGCGTCAAAGTGAAAAGTTTGTAATCATCGCAACAAGTGTTAGCGTCGGGTGCGTTCTGAGTGTGCCGTTCGTCGCAGCAAATAGTATGAATAAATTTTGAACGCTTGCGAACGTTAGCTTCTGCTACGATAAAGATGGGCAAGCTTTATTGCCCGTCTTTGTTGTCATTCGTAATGCGCAACGTCGTACGAGTGCTGTTGTGTGTAGCGCTGTGGTGAAGTTCTGTGGGCCGTGTCACATTTGAGTGATTCTGTCCAGTGTTGTGAAGTGTGTTCATGAAATGGAAACCCCGAAATATTTAGGAGTGTACAGCTCAGTTTCCTATTTGTGTAGTTGCGTGCACGTGCCCTGAAGAGGAGCTTGCATACAAGACATTTTGGGCATGTAGCCTCCCCCCCCCCCCCAATATTTAAGGTACGCATTACGATTGATTGTCTATGAATGCATGAAATAAGTTATTGTGGACCAAGTTCAAGACAAATGTAAGTATTGCAATAAGTTGTCAGATGTTCGACAGTAGCTGCTAATTCAGTATCAATAATTTTGTCAAGATTACAAGCAGTCATGCTACATTACTTGAACACCATGACAACTGATATAATATGCGATGGTTATCTGCTTGCATCAAGCATTTGAAAAATAGTTAAACAATATTTTCAATATCCTGCCAAAATGCCCATGTCGGTCTTGTTAAACATGCATCTGTCATCAAGTAAGTAGCAAAATATTTCAAGCACATGTTAGGTCAAGAAAATGTTAAACAACAAAAATGCTTACTATCCTTAGCTCAGTGTTGGATGTCTGCTCCTTCCCAATAGTGCACAGAAACTGAAAAACTTGTCTCCAAAAAAGTATGCAGTCTCTCAATTAGTGTGGGGAGCAGGTGCGCCCAGCCTCCCTTTCCCTTTTAGGGCAGCGCACGCGCCTGGTTGCGGGGACCCCTTCCCCCACGGCCGGCGCGTGCGATTCCCCCCCCTTTCCCGGCGCCAGGAACAGGTTCCCCTCTCCCTCAGCGAGGAAAGGTACCATTCTCGTCAGGGAGAGGGAAATCGGGTCGGGGAACAAAACGAGCGGGCAAACGGGCGCTCGCTCTCTGACACCAGCGACCATCCCAGGAGGACGAACCCGCAACCCCTCCTGCGAGCCGAGGACGTCCACGACCGAGGTGTAAGCGTCAACACCTTTGTTATCTGTAGTATCTCCCCGCGACAGTGACGCGCGATTGCTAACGCTTAGCAATAAAGTGTTTGTTGTTGATCTGGCCAGTTGCCTTATTCGCCCGAACCCGTAGTAGTAGCTGCAATGAGGCAAGCTACGGTTGGGGGACGTTAACCGTGCACGGAACGACTGTGTGCGGCTGAAACATTAGCTATAGGCTTCTGCGTCAGCCGTACATAGGACGGTCCCCCAACATCTGGCGCCCAACGCTACCCAACATCTGGCGCCCAACGTAACGAATTTGGCAACGCGGCTAGTTCTGTGGACGCGAGCAAGTGCCAGGGCGCTCTTCCACACGTAGGATAATAGGCATGTCGGAATTCCAAGATTTGTCAATGTTGTCGGATGTCGCGTCGCAGAGTGGCGATCCTTTGGCTAACGCGGGGGTACTGTTAGGACTTTCCGACAGCGTAGAGCTTGGTCGTTTCACGCGGGATGATCAGGAGGGTGCAGAGACCGCGTTAGCAGAGAGTAGGCCTACGACGGAGAGCGGCCCGCATGGCGCTCCGGCATCTCGCGACGCGAACAGAGAGGCGCCGCCACAAGTTACGACACGCGCCTCAACTATAGGCGAGTCTTCGGGCAACAGTTTGCCCTCGAGCGAGGTACTCTTACAGAATGCGCTGTCAGTTATGCAAAGCCTCGCGAGCGCCCTGCAGAACACAGCGCAGGCCCCCGTGCAAAATGTGCGACCACGTGTCAAGGTAGACGTTCCGACCTACACGGGTTACCACGACTGCAAGAGCGCCAACGAGTATCTCGACCGGTTGCTCCATTATCAGCAGGCGACGGGTCTTTCTGATGCCGAACTTCTCGAGCGCGTGGTCCCGGTGTCGCTCACGGAGCAAGCGGCTCGGTGGTTCCGACTAACCGGACATCGCGCCCGTACGGTAGAAGAGTTCCGCGAAAGCTTTCGCGGCGAATTCCTACCGGCTAATTATGAGTGGCGTTTGCGGAGGGAGTTGGAGCTGCGCACCCAGCATCCGGACGAATCCTTGCTGGAATACGTACGGGCGATGGACGAATTGTATCGTCTCGCGAACCCTCACGCCACCAACGCGGAAAAGGTCGAGCGTGTTACCCGACAGGCGCACCCGACTTTCGCGGCGCACTTCAGGGGATGCAGGTTCGCAGACCTCGAAGAGCTCGCCACCGAGGCGAAGCGCATACAAGGGGACATCCTCGCAGCGCGTTCGTATCGCCCCCCTCCGCCCGCCGCGCAGTCAATCGAGCCTCGCTGTGCATGGAACGGCGGCGCAGTGACTTCAGAAGCGTTTAGGGGTAACGCATCAGCATCGTACGCTGATGAGCACGTGTCACGCGGTTGGGAGCTGTCAAACCGCGCTTTAGACCCCTACGCTTACGCGCTCCGTACGGCACACGCCGCCCCTGCGCGTGACATTCCAAGGCAGGAGCACGTGGTTGACGCGAGGCCTAACGAGCGGCGCAATCCAGAGCGAGGACCACCTGATCGAGGCGAGTTACGAGCGAACCGGCGTGGTGTCCGCGGTCCTTGCTATCGGTGCGGCGCGCCAGGGCACATCGCTCGCGAATGCGACCGCACGCCGGGTCAGGAGCAAACGCGCGGTTCGGGAAACGGACGGCGCCGCCGGTGATCCACATGGGACCCCGCGCGGCGATTAGTAATCCTACCGATGCGTTCGGATCACTTGCACCGTCGGTCTGTCGCGCAGGTGATGCCGTAGACTCGCCCGCGCCGCTAATCGAGTTAACGATAGCTCGGAAAAAGTTCGTAGCACTTTTGGATACTGGGGCAAGCGCTTCTTTATTCGGTGACGATGTGTTGCACCATCTCCGCGAGAACAACATCCGCTTGAGGCAAAGCAACACCATCTTCCGTCTAGCTACGGGCACAGCACAATCGAGCGGCGCGGCTAGGCTAGTGATCCGCTGGGACAGACGCGTGAGGCGACAACGTTTCGTGCATCTTCCAGGGCTGTCAATGTCTCTAATCCTGGGTCGAGACTTCCTCGCTAAGTCGGGTATTGTCATTGACATTGCAAACGGTGGTTACCGAGAGCGCGACGGAGACGCGCTGAAGCTTTTCTCGAAGGCCTCCGCATTGACAAAAGCATGCCAATCGCAGGGAGAGGCGCGAGTACGCGAGGAGGAAAGCGCGCCGAGAAAGCGAGTAAACGCCCCGCCGGAGCAATGTGCTGCGCTGCAGGAAAGGGCAGTGCACCCGCTTTTGGTACAGGCACAGAGCCTACTAGAGGGGGAACGAGCGCAGCTGTCGTCGCTGTTGTACGAATATGACGCGATGTTTACTGACTGTCCCGGCCGCACTACGCTGGTTAAGCATAGAATTGACACGGGTGATGCACGCCCTTGGAAATGCAATCCCCGACCAATCAGCTTAGCTAAGCGGAAAGCACTAGACGCCGCCTTGGACGAACTCATCGAAACAGGCGTAGTTGAGAGGTCAAACAGCCCATGGGGTTTCCCGGTAGTTCTAGTTCCAAAGAAAGATGATACGTATCGCCTTTGTGTAGACTACCGCAGGCTGAATGAAATTACGAAGAAGGACGCGTATCCTCTTCCCTCCATTTCATCGTTAGTATCCAATCTAGGCGGGGCGAAGTACTTCACAACGCTCGATGCTAGCCGCGGATATTTTCAGGTTGAGATGGACGAGCGGGATAAAGAGAAGTCAGCTTTCACGTGCCACAGAGGACTTTTCCAATTCAGGAGAATGTCGTTTGGCTTGGTGGGCGCTCCCGCTACGTATCAGAGGCTAATGGACCGTGTTTTGGGAGATGCAAAGTGGCAGCACGCACTCGCATATCTAGACGACATAGTGGTTTACTCGAAAACGTTCGAAGAGCACGTGCGCCACTTGAGAGACGTTCTAGAACGGCTGAGGTCTGCGGGCATCACTTTGAACCCAAACAAAGCTCAGATAGCGGCGACCCGAATAACATTATTGGGATTTACGCTTGACGAGGGTCGCATTTTGCCGGATAAGGGTAAGCTTGAAGCGATAGTGAGCTATCCATCGCCGAACAATGTCGGTGAGCTGAGGCGCTTTTTGGGGATGGTGAATTTTTATCGCCAATTCATTCCAGATTGCGCGGCAGTGCAGGCGCCTTTAACGAAGCTCTTGAGGAATGGTGAGCGTTGGGCTTGGAGCCAAGAGCAAGAGGCCGCACTGCGTCGCCTCACGAAGTTGCTGGCCAACACGGCTCAGCTGCAGCTACCCGATTTGAACAGGGAGTTTGTTATTCACACCGATGCAAGCGACCTGGGCTTAGGAGCAATTTTGCTTCAGGAGCATGGAGGTTCCCTCCGACCGATGGCGTTCGCGAGCCGTACGTTGACACCGGCGGAGAGGAACTACTCAGTAACCGAGAAAGAGTGTCTGGCGATAGTTTTTGCTCTCCGTAAGTTTGACTTTTACATAGACGGAGTTGCGTTTGTGATTGAAACGGACCACATGGCGCTCACGTGGTTGAGGCGTTTGAACGAACCAAGTGGCCGATTGGCGCGTTGGGCATTGTTGCTGCAGCGTTATGACTTCACCGTCCGCTACCGCAAGGGTAAGAACAATGCCGCGGCCGACGCACTATCGCGTGCTCCAGTTCGACACGAGGCAAGTCACGCGACTAATTCGGAACGAACTGAGAGCGAGACACTCGCGCTAACGCAAACAGCGGAGCAAACGTTAGTTCGAGCTAAGAGCGTGAACCACGTAGAGGCTGTCGTTAGCGCAGGGATTGTTTTCAGCAGAAGGGAGCTGTTAGAAGCTCAGCAGAAAGATCCATTTTGTCGAAAGGTGTTCGACGGGCTCCGGGAGCCGGGTGGTAGTGAGGCCACCGCGCACAAGGGGGCAGCTGGTATTGCTGTCGGTGCGGAGCGCTCGGCAACAGCTGGTAGTGCTGTGAGCGCGCTGGATTCATATCTGCTAGATTCTGACGGCGTCCTGCTGAGGTACATTCCATCCGACGATGACACAAGTGAGTCATTTAAAGTCGTGATACCGCGCGCGTTGAGAGGAGCGCTTCTTCGCTACTTTCATGACTCGTGCATTGGTGGGCATGCGAGCGGCCCTAAGACTTACGCTAAGTTGTGTCGCCTCGCTACCTGGCCAGGTATGAAGCGGGATGTGATTCGCTACGCCCGTTCATGTCGTGTGTGCCAAAGCGTCAAGCCGCGAGGAGGACGTCCGCCCGGCCTCATGCAACCGATTAACAGTCAGACTCCCTGGCAAATCGCAGCGTGTGACGTAATGGGCCCGTACCCCTCAACTCCTAGCAGAAATAAGTTCTTGCTGGTGATCACGGATCACTTCACTAAATGGGTAGAACTTTTTCCCCTTAGGAAGCTGACGGCTCGAGTGATTTTAGAGAAGTTGATGGAGGTTTTTACCAGGTTCGGGTTCCCCGAGCAGTTGATTACAGACAACGCGTCTTATTTCACTGCGAAGGTGTTTGTTGACACGTGCGCCGCGTTGGGCATTAAGCACAAGAAAACAACCACCTACCATGCTCAGTCGAACCCCACGGAGCGAGTCAATCGCAACATCAAGCACATGCTTGTCGCGTTCTCTGAAAGACATAAGGACTGGGATACCTATCTTCCAGAGATCGGTTTTGCATTACGATCGACCGTAAACCGATCGACTGGGTATGCGCCTTCTTCTCTGAACTTGGGGAGAGAACTGCCGAATCCGATGGAGACCGTACTCGCGGACCGCAGTGGAGTGCCAGTGGCGACATCAGCACGCGCTGAATACGCAACGCAGCTGCGCGAGAAGCTAGCGGAAGCTTTACATAAAGCTCGACATAATCTCAGCACTGCTAGGGCACAGCAGAAGGCGCAGTATGACCGCACGCGTAGGAACGTACACTACGAAGTGGGCGATCTGGTGATGCGGCGCCATCATGTTCTCAGTAATGCTAGCAAACAGTTTGCTGCCTCGCTGGCACCGAAATGGTCCGGGCCGTACCGAGTGCGAGAGAAAGTTTCTTCGCTCGTTTATCGACTCGCGAACATGAAAGGCAAACCGAGCGGCGGACCGGTGCATGTATGTGACTTGAAACGCTACATAGCACGGGAGGCGCATGAGGACTACGGTCAGTCCCCCTCCAAGCCGCGCGCGGCGGGTGAGATGGTTCGACACCGGGTCAGGAGCCCAGAACCGCGCTACTTCCTGCGTAACAGTCGGAGGCAACTATGCACGGTAGGCCGCGTTTGATATGTTCGACGCGGGGTGCAAGGGTTAGCGCGCAACACATGTGCGATTGTTAACCTGTCGTTCTTTATCTGTATCACTCTCACCGAACAGATGGAGCGCCATTGGGAACAGCACCGCCGGAACAGCAAGGAGAGGAGACCACCTCCTTACGGCCAGCCCCCACCCCCACCAACGTCCACATGGCAGCCCTACCCCACTGCGGCCCGGCCGCGAACGCCGAGGCAGAGCCACTCGAGCCGCCGCCACCGAGGGGGTCCGCGCGCGCTGCCGCCTGGTCACCAACTCTCGGCTTCGCCGTCACCATCACGACCCGCCGGTTCACAGGGAACGAGACCAGGGTCCCAACGCGGCGAGCCGACCGCATCGCCTCACGGCCGCAACCACCGAGACGTGGCAACCTGGACCAGCCAGGATGGAGGCGACCCTCCGGTGTCTTACGTCTCCTCGAGGCCCTGGCGCCGGCAGGAAAGGGCCCGAGTTGGGGTCGCCCCAGCGCACCTGTATCGCCCTTTTCAGGGGCGCACGGTAGAGGACGCGGACCGGAGGGCTAACGGGGCTTGCCTTCCAGTGCCCGCAGGGACGCGGTTCTGCGAGTGCGGCGCCGTGGTGATCCATAACTCCCACGAATTGGGGAAATTACACCGGCACCGCACCCAGGCTACCCAACCATCCAGCCGCGAATCATCCCAGGAGCGCTCCGGCGCCGCGGTTCGGGCCATGCTGGCGCGGGCGGCCCAGGAGGCGGACTTCGCGCAGTGGCTGCTGAGAGTTGCCTCAGGCCACGCGTCCAGCGAGAGTCCGCCTGCGCCGCTATCAATAACGGCTACCGTAGAGCGGGGGGCGGCGGGGCCGGGAGAGACATTGGTGGCGGCTGCATTGACACCGGAGGTGGCGTCAATGACCTTGGAGGCGGGTGAGAGAGCGGTGGGGGCTCCGGCGGTGCCCGCGGCAGACACCGAACGGTCCGAGGGCATGGACGTAGACCAGGCCCTTCTGGCCTATCTAGAGGACGAATAAAACGAATTATTCCCTCTTTGCAGTCTCTGTCGTTCGGGGGCCTTCTTAAGGGGGGAGGAGATGTGGGGAGCAGGTGCGCCCAGCCTCCCTTTCCCTTTTAGGGCAGCGCACGCGCCTGGTTGCGGGGACCCCTTCCCCCACGGCCGGCGCGTGCGATTCCCCCCCCTTTCCCGGCGCCAGGAACAGGTTCCCCTCTCCCTCAGCGAGGAAAGGTACCATTCTCGTCAGGGAGAGGGAAATCGGGTCGGGGAACAAAACGAGCGGGCAAACGGGCGCTCGCTCTCTGACACCAGCGACCATCCCAGGAGGACGAACCCGCAACCCCTCCTGCGAGCCGAGGACGTCCACGACCGAGGTGTAAGCGTCAACACCTTTGTTATCTGTAGTATCTCCCCGCGACAGTGACGCGCGATTGCTAACGCTTAGCAATAAAGTGTTTGTTGTTGATCTGGCCAGTTGCCTTATTCGCCCGAACCCGTAGTAGTAGCTGCAATGAGGCAAGCTACGGTTGGGGGACGTTAACCGTGCACGGAACGACTGTGTGCGGCTGAAACATTAGCTATAGGCTTCTGCGTCAGCCGTACATAGGACGGTCCCCCAACATCTGGCGCCCAACGCTACCCAACATTAGCTAAAATATTTTATTATTAAATTACATTAATACGATGAGAATTCATCATTCTTGTCGGTAGTAGATATTTTGCAATTGGTACAAAGTAGCCGAAGAAACTTGTGGGCAATCCTGTACACAGATCACCCATTGTTAGTAGTTGTTGAGGCTTTTTAGGTACGTGAAATCAGCATAATCTTCTAAGCCGGCTATAATGATTAAATCCAGCTATATGTGCATGTTTTTGCGGGGGAGGTGTTGCAAAGATTTCTGGAAAAAGCTGGAGCTATTCCACTTTGTGAAGGTGGGTGACCAGCCAAGCTGTGTCACACAAGGATTTTGTTTGCTTACTTTTTATATTTATGCATTTATTAATTTTAGCATATATTTTTTCAAGCAATTCCACTTCAGTTTATGTAGCCTAGAAGTGCAACATGCAGGTTATGTATTTATGTATACATTTATTTCTTTGCTGATCATTCTTTTTCTTTCATTCACCTTTTTTGTGTCTATTTTTTTATGCACCAGTAGTGAGCGGTAATGTTGGCCCCATTTCTGTGGTGCATACCCTCTAGGAGCTTTCTGTAGATTACGTATGTGTTTGCGGAGTCGCAGTACATACATACTTATTACTCTCATTGTTGCCTTGACGTCTGTCAATTTGCCTAGTGCGTCAGCTGCCAATTCAACTCAGCCTGGACGCATACTGTCTCTTAATTCAAAATTTCAATCTAGAGACAGTTGACGACCATAATTTTCTGTTGAATAAGTAAACTCGTGGAGTTGTGTGGACCTATACAGTAGAAACTTACTGATACATTCCCGCTTAATACAATTTCCCAGCCGATTGATATGTGTGGTTTAACATCCCAAAAACACAATATGATTACGAGAGACGCCGTAGTGGAGGGATGTGAAAATTTTGACCACCTGCGATTCTCTAACGTGCATGCAAATCTGAGCACACGGCGCTGCAGCATTTTCACCTCCACCGTAAATGCAGGCGCCGCAGCCCGGATTCAATCCCCCGACCTGCGAGTCAGCAGCCGAGTACCTTAGCCACTAGACCACTGCGACAGGGCAATGATTTCCTGGCTGCTACGCTCACAATCATGAAAATAAATTAAACCGATTTAGATCATAAGTATTCTCAGATGCTGCATTTATTGTGGCCATTTTTTTTTTTTCAGAAACGTATCCAATTTTTATTGTATCATGAATGTAAGACATGATTCTAACATCGCGACTTAGGTGACTTCGAGGTATTCTAATCACGTAGAGATTAACCTGTTTTGATGAGACGGCGACATTGTTGGAATTTTGTTGTGTCTCTGTGCATCACTGCTACATTCCTGTTACCTTTATTCGTCACGTATATTTCATGTTCCCTTAGGTACTCGGTCCCATTGCTTATCTATACGCCCACATATTTGTATTCATCTGTTATCTCTAGCGTGACCTCCTGTATTCTAAGCTCACTACCTTCGTTATTAAAAATCATGACTGCTGATTTTTCCTTACTGAATCTAAAATCTAACCTATCTCCCTCATTACCGCAGATGTCCATTAATCTCTGCAAATCTTCCTTGTTGTCGGCCATTAGCACTATATCATCTGCATACATTAATGCTGGTAGTGCCCGATCAATGAGTTTTCCTTGTTTGACTAAAGAGAGGTTGAAGCCAAGTCCACTTCCCTCTAATTTGGCCTCTAATCCTTGTATGTACATCATGAATAACAAGGGTGACAGTGGACACCCCTAAGTCCCCGTTCCACCACTGTGGGCTTGGATACCTGTTTTTTCCCACTTTATAACTACCTTGTTACTTTTATTGATTTTCTTCAAAAGATTAGTGACTCCATCTTCCACACCCAGTGTGTCTAGTATTCCCCACAAGTCCTCTTGAACCACGTTATCGTCGCTCCCTCAATATCCAAAAATGCTAGCCACAGGGGCCTGTGTTCCTTTTCTGCTATTTCGATGCACAGCGTCAGTGAGACCAGATTGTCTCCCAACCTCCTGTGTTTCCAAAACCCATTCTGCAGTTCCCCCAGCACCCCCTCATCCTCTATCCATGCCTGCAGTCTTTCCTTTATAATCTGCATCCCCAGCCTGTAGACCACTGATGTCACTGTTAAAGGACGGTAGTTGTCACGTAAGAGTGAGGGTAGCCCGAAGACAGGAGACCGGGAGGTTAGTAGAAATAGCAGGAGATCCGTTTATTTGGCGGACTTGCGCCCACTAAAAGAAAACAGACGCGCTGGCTTAGCGGGTGGCAAACAGCGCGTTCGACGGCCGTCGGGGAACAGAATGCCCCACTGGAACGCAAGGCGCGTTCACCATCCGAGATACAGTCGCCGTAGCGTCTGGCGCTACGGCGACTCCTCGCGGCATTGCTCCCCTCCTCAACGTAAGCATCGACCCGATGTTTTGTTTAAAATAAAACCAAAACAAAAGGACAGCCTGTGCGAAAGTAAATGGCAAATAAGCACGAATGACACACAGATAAACAAAACAAGAGATGCAAACAGAGAGCCTCCTTTAGCGCGCATGATAGGGCTTCAAACAGGCGACGTGTACCACTTCTTGTCGTGCGCGGCGTCGTTGGGATGAGCTAGCCCCATCAGGGACCACTTCATAGTCCACTTCACCCACTTGACGGATGACTTTGTATGGGCTGAAATAACGGCGCACGAGTTTTTCGCTTAATCCTCGGCGGCGAACGGGCGTCCAAACCCAGACTTTGTCTCCTGGCCTGTATGTTAAATCGCGTTTCCGCAGGTTGTAGCGTCTTGCGTCGTTTCGCTGTTGGTCTTTTATGCGCAACGAGCAAGCTGCCGGGCTTCTTCTGCGCTGAAGGTAGGCGGCCACGTCTAGGTTGTTTTCATCGGTGACATTAGGCAGCATGGCGTCCAGGGTAGTAACGGCGTCCCTCCCATGGACGAGATTAAATGGTGTCATTTTAGTGGTCTCCTGCACCGCGGTGTTGTAGGCAAAGACTACGTAAGGCAGAATTAAGTCCCAGGTCTTGTGTTCTGTGTCCACGTACATAGCGAGCATATCGGCAATGGTCTTGTTCAAGTGTTCCGTGAGACCATTTGTCTGCGGATGGTACGCAGTTGTTCTTCAATGATCTGTATGACTGTAATGTAAGATTGCCTGAGTAAGATCAGCCGTAAACGCCGTTCCCCTGTCTGTTATTAGTACCTCAGGTGCGCCATGACGGAGGAGAATTGATTCGACAAAAAACTTGGCAACTTCTACGGCTGTGCCGTTCGGAAGGGCCTTAGCTTCAGCGTATCGGGTAAGGTAATCAGTGGCCACTATGATCCACTTGTTACCGGATGTTGACGTGGGGAAAGGTCCGAGCAGGTCCATACCAATCTGTTGGAATGGTCTCGACGGGGGTTCAATTGGCTTGAGAAATCCAGCTGGTATTGTTGGAGGTCTCTTCTGGCGCTGACATTCACGGCAACTCTTGACGTACCGCGCAACATCTGAGGAGAGGCGGGGCCAGTAGTATCGTTCTTGAATTCTGTGGAGTGTGCGTGTAAAACCGAGGTGGCCTGCAGTGGGTTCGTCATGTAACGCTTGTAAAATTTCTTCTCTGAGGCTGCTTGGGACGACAAGAAGGTAAGCTGCCTTATTCGGTGCGAAGTTCTTGTTAACTACCACCCCGTTTTGCACACAGAATGAGGATATCCCACGCTTGAACAGTGCAGGCGGTATGGAGGCCTTTCCTTCGATGTAGTTGATCAACTGTTGTAGGATCGGGTCTGAGCGCTGCTGTAATGCAAAGGTGCAGCTGCTGATAGGCCCAAGAAAGGCATCGTCGTCTTCATGGCTTGGTGGTGCGCTGACAGGGACTCTTGAGAGGCAGTCTGCGTCGGAGTGCTTACGACCAGATGTGTAGACTACCTTCACGTCAAACTCCTGAAGCCGTAGGCTCCATCGAGCGAGGCAGCCAGAAGGGTCTTTCAAACTGGCCAACCAGCACAACGCATGATGGTCTGTTACGACCTTGAAGGGTCTGCCATACAAGTATGGGCGAAATTTCGAGGTGGCCCATACTATCGCAAGACACTCCTTCTCAGACGTGGAATAGTTCACTTCCGCTTTCGACAGTGAGCGGCTTGCATACGCGATTGCGCGCTCGCAGCCCTTGTGCTTCTGAACGAGAACGGCACCTAAGCCGATGCTGCTGGCGTCTGTATGTATCTCAGTTTCGGCATTTTCATCAAAGTGACCCAGCACAGGCGGCGACTGTAAACGTTGTTGAAGTTCTTTGAATGCCTCACGTTGCTATGCTTTCCATTCGAAAGAGGCGTCCGACTTGGTGAGCTGCGTCAAAGGGTCAGAAATGTGTGAGAAGTTCTTGACGAAGCGCCGGTAATAGGCGCACAGTCCTAAGAATCGGCGCACTGCTCTCTTATCTTGCGGCTGAGGAAACTGTGCGATAGCCGCTGTCTTCTCGGGATCTGATCTTACGCCATCTTTGCTTATAACATGGCCAAGGAACTGTAGTTCTTCATAGGCAAAATGGCATTTTTCTTGCTTCAGTGTCAGCCCTGATGACTTAATTGCGTCCAGTACTGTCCGGAGTCTTTTCACGTGGTTGCTAAAGTTGGAGGCGAAGACGACCACATCGTCCAGGTATACGAGACATATTTGCCACTTGAGACCTGCCAGTACTGTGTCCATTAGACGCTGGAAGGTTGCTGGAGCGGAACAAAGTCCTAATGGCACCACTTTGAACTCATACAATCCATCCGGCGTGATGAAGGCGGTCTTTTCTCGGTCTCTTTCATCAACCTGAATTTGCCAATACCCTGTCTTCAGATCAATGGACGAGAAGTACCTTGCATCACTAAGACGATCTAGGGTATCGTCGATCCTTGGTAAAGGGTACACGTCCTTCTTGGTTACACTATTCAACCGTCGGTAATCGACGCAAAACCAAAGACTTCCGTCTTTCTTTTTGACAAGGACGACTGATGCCGCCCATGGGCTTTTCGATGGCTGAATTACATCGTTGTGTAACATTTCCTCAACTTGCTCTCGGATGGCCTGACGTTCACGTGCCGACACACGATAAGGGCTTTGATGGAGAGGGCGGATGTCTTCTTGTGTTATGATTCGATGCTTTGCCAGAGAAGTGTGTCGGACCTGTGAGGAAGTGGCGAAACAGTCGTCATAACATGGAAGGAGGTTCTGGAGCAGTTGCTGCTTGCATTGAGGCAAGGAAGGGTTAATGTCGAATGACAGCTGCGAGTTGTGGGTCTGTGGGGTGAAGGTCGCTGGATTCGAAAGGGCGAGGGTGTCACTGGCTTCCGCGATTTTATCGAGAAAGGCAATCGTCGTGCCTTTGGCCAGGTGACGGTGTTCATGGCTGAAATTTGTTAGCACTGGGCCCTGTCCATTCCGGAAGTCCGCAATGCCTCTTGCGATTGCGATATCACGGCCAAGCAAAAGCTGTATGTTACCTTCGACGACGCCATGAGCATTTTCGGCAGTACCAGTGGTTACGGAGATTAGGGTCGTTGATCGGGGTGGGACGCTCACGTCATTCTCGAGCACACGGAGGGCTGCGCGATTATGTGGTGCAGAGTATGAATTTATGGCTTCATCCGAGGAGAGTTTGATGGATCTGGACGCCAGGTCAATAACTGCGTGATGTTGAGTCAAGAAGTCCATGCCGAGAATGACGTCACGGGAGCACTGTGGGAGCACCAAGAAAGTGGCAAGGTATGTGTGACCATCGAATGTCACCCTTGCAGTACATCGCCCCGATGGGGTGAGGAGGTGGCCTCCCGCTGTGCGGATCTGCGGGCCGTCCCAAGCCGTCTTAACCTTCTTCAGTTGTGCTGTCAATGGTCCGCTGATGACTGAGTAGTCAGCTCCTGTGTCAATCAAGGCAGTTACCGGGTGGCCGTCGATAAATACTTCAAAATCGGTGGCCCGTGGGCTGGAGTTGCGCGTTGGTTTTGGGTTCGGGTCACGGCTTCGTCTTGTTGCTTCATTTTGCTTCGTCTCGCAGCTTGGGTTGTTGTGCGTTGTCGTCGTCGTAGATGATGTGCTGTCGTCATATATGGTCGTCGGTGGAGGGTCTTCGGCTTTTCCCCTTGAAGCAACCTCACCTCCAAAGGTTGCTGGTTTTAGTTTCCCCTACGGGGGCTTGGGAACCTTCTTCGTTCGTTGTTGCTGCGGTTCGGTGACATGAAGCGTGGGGATGGCGGTGATGGAGAACGGTTGGACAAGTACTCTGTATGGCGCAGGTAGTCTTCGATTGCCGGAGGTCGTTGTCCAGGGCGTGGCCGTGGTGCCTGAGACGAGAAGCCATGCAGTCCCATCCGCCTGTAGGGGCAGTGTCGAAGAATGTGGCCGGCCTCACCGCAGTGAAAGCATAGGGGACGGTCGTCGGGAGTTCTCCAGGTGTCGCATTTTCTTTGGCTCTGGCGTCTCTCGTATGTAGGGTGGGCGGGTAAGGGCGGACGGCTACTTGGGGCTGCAGCGTACCGTCGAGAACTGGGCTCGTTTCGTCGGGGTGGCCTAGTGTTCACTGCAGCGGCGTAAGTCATTGCTTCGGCCTCTGTTCGAGTCGTCGCTGATGAAGAGCCAAGCGCCTGCTGGACTGCATCACGCACTATGTCCAAGAGAGATGCTCCTTGGGGGGGGCTGGGGGGTAGGAGGTAGCAATCGGCGTAGTTCTTCTTTAACCACTTCTCGAATAGCTTCCCGCAGATCGCTGGTGGTTAGCCCACCTCGAATCGGTTCCGAGTAGAGCGAGCTGAGCTGAAACGGGTGGTTGTATTGCCGAGTCCGGGCGTCCAGGGTCCTTTCTATGGTGTGCGCTTCTTCAGTAAATTGGGCGACTGTTTTAGGAGGGTTCCTTATGAGACCGGCGAAAAGCGACTCCTTCACCCCTCGCATTAGGTATCCGACATTTTTGTCTTCGGTCATGTCTTGGTCCACTCGCCTAAAAAGACGTTTAATTTCTTCGACGTACACGTTTAGGGTCTCATTGGGCTGTTGGGTCCTCGATTCTAGCAGCAGCTGGGCCCTTTCTTTTCGCATGATGCTGGTGAAGGTCCTGAGCAACTCATTCTTCAGAAATTCCCAGGTGGTCAAAGTGGTCTCATGGTTTTCATACCACGTTTTGGCGGGGCCGTCCAGAGGAAAATAAACGTATCGCAGCTTCATTTCTTCATCCCACCTGTTTATGGTAGCCACGCGCTCGAATTGGTCGAGCCATTTTTCTGGGTCTTCAGCGGCATAACCATGGAAAGTTGGGGGCACCCGCGGCTGCTGCAGCATGACAGGGGTAGGTGATTGCGGGGTGCTCATGGTGGCTGTGGAAGCGTCCTTTCGTGGTCTCGTGGGGTCCGGTAGCGGTCCCAGCTCAGGTGGCAGGTTTCGGAGGCGGCGACTGCTTCGAGTATCTGTGTTTTCAGCGTCCTCGTTCTCTGCAGTGGCTGTTTTAAGGTCGTTTTTGTGCATACCCAACACCTCCACCAGATGTCATGTAAGAGTGAGGGTAGCCCGAAGACAGGAGACCGGGAGGTTAGTAGAAATTGCAGGAGATCCGTTTATTTGGCGGACTTGCGCCCACTAAAAGAAAACAGACGCGCCGGCTTAGCGGGTGGCGAACAGCGCGTTCGACGGCCGTGGGGGAACAGAATGTCCCACTGGAACGCAAGGCGCGTTCACCATCCGAGATACAGTCGCCGTAGCGTCTGGCGCTACGGCGACTCCTCGCGGCAATCTAATCTTTGTCCCCCTTTCCTCCATAGATCATGCTCATCCTGCTAAGTTTCCATCCATCAGGGACTTCACCATCGATTATTGTTCTGCTCACTGCCTCTCTCAAAGTATGTTTAGACTTCGGACCCAATGTCTTTATCAGGATAATTGGAATGCCATCTGGGCCACTGAGCACCCTCAGTGCCACTGAGCACCAGCCACTGAGCACCCTTTCTTCTAATCTTTTCATTGATCAGGAGGGATGCTTTCCTTCTAGAGCTAACCGTGGCCACCGTACCACCTGGTGAGCGGAAATAAAACCGCGCCATGCATCTACGCCAGCCACCGTGAAAGTTTGAGAACTGTTTAAATTGTAGTGCGGTGCGGCACCGTTCATGCAGGAAACGAAGAATCTCATTAAGAAGCGTCAAATCATGAAAGTCTCAAGTATAACACACAAAATAGAACTGGCAGAGCTTTCGAAGTTGATTAATAGGCGTAAGGTGTCCGATGTAAGAAGGTATAACATGGAGAGAATCGAACACGCTCTGAAAAACGGAGGAAGCGTCAAAGCAGTGAAGAGGAAACTTGGGATAGGCAAAAATCGGATGTATGCACTAAGGGACAAAGAAGGCAAAATAACTACCAATACGGATAAGGTGGTTAAAATAGCGGAGGGGTTTTACAGAGATCTGTACAGTAGCCGGGACAACCACGACTTTAATACTATAAGAACTAGCAGTAACCCAGATGACACCCCACCAGTAATGAAGTCAGAAAAGCTTCGGAGAGCATGCAAAAAGGCAAAGCTGCTGGTGAGGATCAGGTAACATCAGATCTGCCGAAAGATGGAGGACAGATTGTGTTGGAAAAACTAGCCACCCTGTTTACAAGATGTCTCCTGACGGGAAGAGTACCAGAGTCCTGGAAGAACGCTAACATCATCTTAATACATAAGAAAGGAGATGACAAGGACTTGAAGAATTACAGGCCGATTAGCTTGCTCTCTGTAGTATACAAGCTATCTACAAAGGTATTTGCTAGTGTAAAGAAAACATTAGAATTCAAACAACCAAAGGAACAAGCACGATTTCGAACAGGCTACTCAACAATCGACCACATTCATACTATCAATCAGGTAATAGAGAAATGCTCAGAATATAGCCAACCACTATACATAGCCTTCGTAGATTGCGAGAAGGCATTTGATTCATAGAAATATCAGCAGTCATGCAGACATTGCGGAATCAGGGCATCGACGAAGCATATATAAACATCCTGGAAGAAATATACTGGGGACCAACGGCTACCATAGTGCTTCATAAAGAAAGCAACAGAATACCAATCAAGAAGGTTGTAGAACAGTGAGATTCAATCCCCCCAATGCTATTTACTGCATGCTTACAGGAAGTTTTCAGAGACCTAGAATGCGAACAGTCAGGTACAAGAGTTAATGGAGAGTACCTTAGTAACCTGCACTTTGCCGATGACATTGTGTTGCTGAGCAACTCAGGGGACGAATTGCAATTCATGATTACGGAGTTAGACAAGAAGATCAAAAAGGTTGCTCCTAAAATTAATTTGCAGAAAACGAAAAATAATGTACAACAACCTCCGAAGAGAGAAACGCTTTGAGATAGGTAATAGTGCACTTGAAGTTGTAAAAAAACTATGTCTACTTAGGGCAGGTAATAACTGTGGAGCCTAACGACGAGATTGAAGTAACTAGAAGAATAAGAATGGGGTGGAGCTCATATGGCAAGCACTGTCAAATCATGCGAGGATGATTGCCACTATCCCTCAAGAGGAAGGTATATAACAGCTGCATCTTGCCGGTACTTAGCTACGGAGCACAAACCTGGATACTTACAAAAGGGGTTCAGCTTAAATTGAGGATGATGCAGCGAGCAATGGAAAGAAAAATGGTAGGTGTAACCTTAAGAGAAGAGAGCAGAGTGGATTAGGAAACAAACAGGGTTTAAGGATATCAGTTGAAATCAAGAAGAGGAAATGGACATGGGCCGGGCATGTAGCGCATAGACAGGATAACCGCTGGTCATTAAGGGTAACTAACTGGATTCCCAGAGAAGGCAAGTGGGTTAGGGGGAGACAGAAGGTTAGGTGGGCAGATGAGATTAAGAAGTTTGCTGGTATAAATTGGCAGCAGAAAGCACAGGACCGTGTTGACTGGCGGAACATGGGAGAGGCCTTTGTCCTGCAGTGGACAGAGTCAGGCTGATGATGATGATGAGTTTGCTCCTGATTCGAGAATGTTTATATTTCCAGTGCACTGGACACCAGGACTCCATTTGATCACATCGTGCTTCATGCAGGAAAACAAGAAAAGTAGTAGTGAGCCTCAGGCGATAAACTTGAAGCCCAGCCATCAACAATGAAATAGGAGCACCCTAAAATTTTACCAAGAGCACGGCGCACGAGGAGGAAGCGGCGTCTGAGGAAGTTGGCTTGTGGGCGCTATGGGTGCTGTATTCCTACGTTTTCCTTTATTTTCACGACGCTATGTACGACTGCTATGACACAATTAACACGATTAACCAATTAACACGATTAACCTTCCGGCAGGACCAAAGCAACCCTTTTTCAAGGAAGGTAACAGAACGTCTATACCCAAAAGAATCTTAGTGTCCAGTATACTGGACATGGTTCAACCGGGAACTCTATTGTACTTACTGTCTCCACAATGTTTTCCATTCTTTTATCAAAAGCCTCTAAGCTATAAACGAACGGAAAGAACTTTTTGTTCTTCCTTTCCGAAAAATTCGGGACGCACAGTGATATGATTATGAGAGATGCCGTAGTGGAGGGCCATCTGGGGTTCTTTACCGTGCACCCAAATCTGAGCACACGGTTATACAGCATTTTCGCCTCCATCAAAAATACAGCCGCCGCAGCCGGCATTCAATCCCGCGACCTGCGGGTCAGCAGCCTTAGCCACTAGACCACCGCGGCGGGGCCATACAGCAACAATGGGAGCGCGTCACACACTGGCCAGTCAACATGCAAGGCAAGGCTCATGCAACGGTGTGGCCTGTACTCCTTCTTGTTTGACGGTAAATTTGCAGCTTAATCCACAGCTCAAAGCGCTTGGAGCACCTCTGTCTAATGACTCATGACTATCGACTCTGCAACCAGATACAAAACTAATGGCCAACTGAAGGTTCGCGATAATGCTGGTGTCCCACGTGAAACGGCATGATCTTGACGAACGAAAATTAGGCACTTCTCACCATGGAATGACACTGTAATGCACACGCTGTAGTTGGACACGACACACACTGGTCGTCACGCCACGAACACGTTCATGACAAGCTTAGACATTTGAAAACGCGGTGACACTAGTTACACCACGGAGGAAGGAAAAAGGTTACACAAACACAACACGAGGCGCGCGCACATGCGCATTGGATGGATGGATGGATGGATGGATTGATGTGGCTGTACCCTTTAGATCGGGTGGCGGCTAACGTCACTTAGCCATAATACTTAGTGAACCATCATCTAGATTTATCTTTCTTTTTTTTTTTCCTTTAAAAAGTGAAGTATAGGACTGGTACTTTGCAGTGAATGGTTTAATTTTCACTCGTGACTTGACTTTAGCCACCAATCAGATAACCTCCTTCTAGTTAATTCTACCCGCTTAAAGTCTATTTTGCCCTCCCTGTCTCTAAACCCCAGTGCTTTGAAAACCTCTGCGCCATCATCGTGAACTATAGGGTGAAGCCTTCACAAAACATTATCAAGTGTTCGGCAGTTTCCTCCTCCTCTCCGCATGCACTGCATACCGTGTCTACCCCTACGTATTTGGCCCGATATGACTTGGTTCGCAATACTCCGGTCCTGGCCTCAAACGGTACAGAACTACACCGAGTATTATCATAGATCCTTTCCTTGGCAATTTTCTGCTTAAAAGTTCGATAGATCTGTAGTGCGGACTTCTTAATCATGCCAATTCTCCATATGTCATTCTTCGTTCTTTTCACCCTCTTATTAACTGATAGTTCTTTTTGGTTTGTTTTCTAAGTATTTACCCGCCGATTTCCTGGTACGCTTTCTCTATTTTGTATCGACATTCTTCATGTACAAGTAGCTGAAAACCTTCCTAGCCCAACGCTCCTTCTCCATTTCTCTATATCGCTTCTTAAATTTTATTTTGCTGCTAGCTTCCCTGCCCTCAAATGATGTCCGTCCCATATCACCTTGTACTCTCTGATTTTGGCATATTCCTGTCAGCTCATAAAGCAAGCCTACCTATTCCACGCTGCCTAATTTCTAATCTTGCTTGAACTTCTGATCTCATGCACAAGACCGCATTGCCGAACGTCAGACCCGGAAACATGACCCCTTTCCATATTCCTCTCACAACATCATACCTATTGTAATTCCACAGTGCCCTGTTTTTCATCACTGCTGCATTCCTGTTACCTTTAGTCGTTAGGTATATTTCGTGTTTTCTTAGGTAGTCGGTCCCATTGCTTATGCATGCGCCCACATAGTTGTATTTATCTGTTATCTCTAGCATGACCTCCTGTAGTCTAAGCTCACTACCTTCATTATCATCAAAAATCATCACTGCTGATTTTTCTTTACAGAATCTGAAATCTAACCAATCTCATCATTACCGCAGATGTCCATCAATTTTTGCAAATCTTCCCTGTTGTCGGCCATTAGCACTATATCGTCTGCGTACATCAATGCTGGTAGTCGCCCGTGTGCTCAAATTTGGGTGCACGTTAAAGAACCCCATGCAGGTGGTCGAAATTTCCGGAGCCCTCCACTACGGCGTCTCTCATAATCAAATGGTGGTTTTGGGACGTTAAACCCCACATATTAATCAATCAATGCTAGTAGTGCCTGTTCAATGAGTTTTCCTTGTTTGACGAAAGAGAGGTTGAAGCCAAGTCCACTTCCCTCTAATTTGGCCTCTAATTCTTGCAGGTACATCATGAATAACAAAGCTGACAGAGGACACCCCTGCCTAAGCCCCCTTTTTACCTCTGTAGGCTTGGATACTTGTTTTTCCCGCTTTATAACTACCTTCTAACCTTTATAGATATCCTTTAAAAGATTATAGACTCCGTCTTTCACACCTAGTGTGGCCAGAATTCCTCACAAGTCCTCTTGAACCACGTTATCGTAGCTCCCTCGATATCCAAAAATGCTAGCCACAGGGGCCTGTGTTCCTTTTCTGCTATTTCGATGCACAGCGTCAGTGAGAACAGATTGTCTTCCAACTTCCCGTTTTTTCAAAATCCATTCTGCAGTTCCCCTAGCACCCCCTCATCTTTTATCCATGCCTGCAGCCTTTCCCTTATAATCTGCATTGCCAGCCTGTAGACCACTCATGTCACTGTGTTTATGACAGCTTTGTCCCCTTTTCCTTTATAGATCATGCTCATCCTGCTAAGTTTCCATCCAGCGGGGACTTCACCATCGATTATTGTTTTGCTCACTGCCTCTCTCAAAGTCTGTTTAGACTTCGGACCCAATGTCTTTATCAGCATAATTGGAACGCCATCTGGGCCTGCTGATGTACTACTAGAAACCCTCTTCTCAGCCCTTTCCCTCTCTCGTTGTGAAAATGGAACCATTGCGCCACTTGATCCATCCGTGTCTATTGTGGTGCATAAGGAACTTCTTGGTTCAAATTTTTCTGTCACCCTTGTTCTTATATATATATTCAATAGATTCACCCCCTTCTAGCTTAGCACCTTGAGCTGTAGTTATGAACCTCTGTTCTGATTGATTGATATGTGGGGTTTAACGTCCCAAAACCACCATATGATTATGAGAGACGCCGTAGTGGAGGGCTCCGGAAATTTCGACCACCTGGGGTTCTTTAACGTGCACCCAAATCTGAGCACACGGGCCTACAACATTTCCGCCTCCATCGGAAATGCAGCCGCCGCAGCCGGGATTCGAACCCGCGACCTGCGGGTCAGCAGCCGAGTACCTTAGCCACTAGACCACCGCGGCGGGGCATGAACCTCTGTTCTATGCTTGTCTCATTTCTTAGGGAGTTTAGATGGTTCCAAAATTTCACGGCTGCCTTTCTATCCTTTTTATGTACTTTTGCCAGCCACTGAGCCCCCTTTCTTCTAATCTTTTCATTTATCAGAAGGGATGCTTCCCTTCTACAGCTTAGAAAGATGTCCCATTTTCTTTCAACATCATCTGTCGGTTCACCCTGCGTCTTAGCATGTCTGTGTTCCCTAGAGGCTTCCTGACGTTTTGCTGTGGCTCTCTTAACTTCCTCATCCCACCAACTCTTGGGTTTGTGTCTTCCGGGGTGACTTAATTGTCACGTGCCTTAGCAAGCTCTAGCTCAAACAGTGTAATTAGATTCATGTATGTCCACACTGTTTTATTATCCTCAGTGATTACTTTCTCAATTTGTTTAGTAGCTATTTCTATTTGCTTTTCTGAATAAAATTTTTTCCTATAGTTGCTCATCTTGTCTCCTTCCCACTTTCACTGCTCTTCCAAAACTTAGCTTGACACGTTTGTGATCACGTACTACCCAGACTTCTGGAGCCACATTCATCTATGTGCATTACCCTGAGCCTATCATACATCCTATGTGACATCAGTGCAATCTCTCTGGTTGACTGCAGCCTTCCTACCTCCCGTGTTATTTGCCCTAAGGTCCCTAGATGAAACAAGGTAGCGTCACTCATTGTTCTCGAACCGTCCTCCTCACTCTCTCGATTACTCCTCTTTTTCTGTCATCCGCGTCTGTGATTGGTGCATTACTTGCACGTGATCTTGCAAATGGCTGGTGGTGTTATTTATTTTAAAAAAGGTTAAAAAAGGTGCAAAAGCTTCAAAACGAGTACGCATGCGCATATGGCTCCAGCCGGATTCTCGCCGTGACCAAAGTAGCCAGAACATAAACCGAAGAGGAGGAGCGTTTCGATGTTGCATTGAACGGCCATGCTCGTTCAATGCAACATCTGCGTTTTTCAGCAATGCTGCGTTGCCGTAAACAACAGAAAATGGTTTCGCTCTCTTCAACTTACCTCGTGCTTTCCGAGATGAAGCGCACCATGAAGTGCAACTATGAACCGTTTCACGCGAATGCTTTCGTGCAACTCCGTCAACGTATGTCGACGCGGATCTGCGAAGCGAGTTCACTTGTCGGTTTTTATTGAAAGCCAGACGCGCGTCTAATGCGTGTCTAGTGCATGCCAGTTGGTACAAATACATGTGGGTATGCACGTATACAGAACAGCTGTAGGTTGTAATCAACGCACCTTCAGAAACATTTCACTCTTGACCAGTTCCCGCTTGAGCCGAAACGCGCTGTTTCGAGACACCTCACCAGTAGAACTCTCACTTTTCAGGAAGTTCCCAGCACCGCATCAGAATCACTTGGCATCACGATTGTCCAAATGGGCACATTTAAAAAAAAAACGTCATCGCAGTGCTGCTGGACGAGTGTTCGTACCAGTCTGGTCGTAGTTTTTTTTCTTGCGTGTGCACAAGCCGGTTGTAATCACTCGTCACAAAATCACGCCCTGTGGCCACTTACAGGATCCAGCAAGAAGCACGTTCACTGTGTCACAGCACGAACAAAGCACAATCGGAGAAGTGGACTAGTTAGAACTGGACGAAATACCACGGCCGTGGAACTAAAATGTACTACGCGAGACGCCATGGCTAGTGATGTAAAGTATAAAACTGCCCAACGTTGCCGGTTGAGTAACGCACATCCCGCTTGCTCTTGTGTTGTGCCGTTTATGTTCATAAAGATAACTGTTTATTCTACGTCTTATTTTGTTCCATTTTGTTTCATTTACATCTATTCACCGTAGCAACAGAACCTAAACATTCGCTTTTGGATGAAAGTTTTAAACCTTCTAGGGGGCGCTTCAGGAAAATAAGCGAGGAGGAAAAGGGAGGGTGTCGCTACACTTCCTCCGTGGTGTCGCTATCTTGGAAACTTGTTTCATCTAGGGACCTTAATTTGCCCACGAGCTCTTCGCCACCTGGCGTGTTTTGAATAAAGTGAAAAAGACATGTGAAGCTGTTCAACGTTTAGAAACGTTGAAGCTGTGGGTGTCATATCAGAGTCAGAAATGACCCTCAAAGATTCTTAATCACATGGGTACCACTACTGCCACAGAGTTTCATACAATAAACCCAGCGCTGGAGTTTCTACAAGTGGCAGTCCCGGCCGCGAGTTTACAAAGGCGAGCGGATAGAGCCACCCACAATGCACCGCGGCTTAGCGCTCTTGGAGGCTATACAATGCACCGCGGCTCAACGCTCTTGGAGGCTATGCATTTCCGCCGGCCTAACTGTATCATCGCGCTGTCGCTCCCCGCACTTTCGTATAGTGTTGCCGGAGGCTGCTGCTGTAACCTAGCGGGGGGTCGCGCTCGCGGGAAGCCCTGCCAGGGCATATGGCCCTGCAATGGGATGCTCGCGAAGTAATCGTGTGCGGCTCGTCTGACCGAACGTGCTGCGCTGAGTTAGATACTCGTGAAGAAAGCGTGTGCCCCCACCTCCCACTGTCGCAAAGCCGCGTTATTCAGGACGCAATAAAGCCGAGTCGCCACTACGCCTGTTGCCAAGTGCTAGGAAGGAAGCCCTGCGCCGAGTAGGATACTCGCGAAAGAAGCGTGTGCGCCCACCTCCCACTGAACGAACGCCCTACGCCGAGTTGGATACTCATGAAGAAAGCGTGTGCCCCACCTTTCACTCCCGAGTCGCAAAGCCGCGCCGTTCAGGATGCATTGAAGCCGAGTCGACTGACTACGCCTGATACACCTAGGCCTGCTGTGAAAAACGCCGCACCGGAGATTACTGAACTGCACTTGGTGAGTTTTTGTTGATTATCAGCATGCTGTTATTGAAAGCGCGTTTCTGATACTGTCGTTTTAAATAAGGCTACGAACTGAGTTCGGGCAGCAAGGACAGAAATGTAGTGGTGATACATGCGTGCGATCGTAAAATCCTTGAAAGCCTGCGCGCAAAACTTTGTCGTGCGTCACTACCACAATGTCGAAGCTAAAAGCTAAAAGTAAAGCATGCAGCCTCAAGACATTGCCTTTAGTCGAACTAATGTGAGACAAGAGAATTAAACTTATTGGAAAGCTCTTCGCGGATGTTTTTTTTTTTTCATGGCTTCACTGCAATACGGCCCCGTATTCAGGTGAAGGCAAGTTAGACTCGCAGTTATCCTCGCCCGTTTGTGGTTGTCGCTTTTTTTTTCGCCCCCCCCCCCCCCCCGTGTTATTATGTGATCTGAAAATAATCTGCCACACTTCTCTATGAACCTGTCGAGTGCACTCCATGTGGCTCTACTCTGCATGATGTCTCCTTTGAGAGGCTTCTTCAATAAAAGAATGTATTAGGGCAAAGCTTACTAAAATCACAGCTGCCAACTGTTGTAACCACTACACCCATGCAAAAATAAATATGCAATACATGAGATAATAATTTATTAACATGAAAACTGTCCCATGAGAGAACACTGAAGGTATTTACAGGAGAATGGCACAACAAAGATAACACTTTATGCGTCAAGCATAGACATGCGTGAATGTACACATTGGTGAGTTCGTGTATGAAGAGTCATGGTAATAACTTTGAAACGCAAAATGAACTCTGCTTGTAGTGCAAGCCGAAGGAAAAATGAGAATGGAGACAGGAAAGAGCGTACTCTTTCCTGTCCCCCTTCTCGTTTTTCCATCAGCTTGCACTGCAAGCAGAGTTTTCAAGTATGAAACCAACTAGTCTGCAAAAAAGTATTGATTCAAAAGCACAAAGTCTTTGTTAGAATTTCAGTGGAAGCGGCATAGCAGGCACGTATATTAAATGGACACTATCGACACGATGCTGTCATGCCAATGTGTGTAAAGTACACAGATGAAGCATGGTGCATACACAGGCAATATCGATTTGACTTTCTGTTGACCAGAAAGCACTATACTGCACTTAGGCTCAGCCATCTTGAGAATAGAGTAGGGCTCTGTTGTTTTGAGCTAAAATTGAAAATGCAAGTGGCACATCGATACTAAAAATGTGGGCTCGGTAGTTGGCCATCATATAATGATGCACTGGATGATGTGGTGTTCACAGAAGGGCATACTATTGCTGACAGCACAGGTAGTTTGCCGGGTTAACACATGAGTGTGCATTGCAGGGAACTTGGTGGTGACAAGTGGTGTTCTGGTACCGTTTTATACATTGAGTGATGTGGGCCGACAGCACTGAGGACCAACCCACCACATCTAGTGGTGACCTGCAGGTTACGGCATTGAAATCATGGCCGCGGTGGCAGTCTCGATGCAGCACATTGGAATGAAAGAAAAAGGATGAGTGCACTATACAATGGAACGGCGTGTCATAACGCAAAATAGCTCAATCGGCCGCTATCAAGCAAGGTATCAAATAAAAATAAACAGCAAACAACAAAATGGAGAAGATGAATTAAAAGAAACCATGCTAAGTTGTCAATCCACTGTAATGTTGCTAATTAGACGAGTCGCGGAGCAAGAAAAGTACGGTTAAAGTCTAGAAAAGTGCGCGACTACACTTTCTGGAAGCTAATAGCAGTTTCTTGAGGTGCCTTCTGGGAGAACCTCATAGGATACTTCAGTATTTCGCTGTAAAACCCTGTAAGGCCCGAAATAGAATCATAGCCCAAAAACCTTCTCCGAAAATATGTCTGTGCCCCAACGGGTGTTTCATAAATGATATTGTTACTGGTAGATGACTGAAAACAGGTATATTTACAATATATGCAGTCACAGTAATGCGGGTAAAAACAACTGCGATAGCGAGAGCAGGCACCACCTAGTCCTTCACTTTTTCGTCCTCTCTATGTGAGCGGCACATAACGTTACCCTCCGGCGGTGAATGCACCGACTCGGTGAAGTCAGAGAAAGACGGTATAGAGGTGGTTATTATACATGTGCGTTGCAGCAGCCCGGTGTATGACATGGCTTCAGACGTACAACGTAAACGATGTTGGTACGCGGTTGAGTTGACGAGGACAAAGACAATTCAATTTTTATGTCACGAAGGTCACTTGGCAGTGCATAGGGTACGGTTCGGAGGGTGGGAACAGTAGCTTTGTAAAAAGCCCAATACAGCGTGCTGGAGACCACAGCACAGGAATCCTGGAGGAAAGTGAGTGTTTATATGACTGCTCTCGTAACAAAATCGTTGGCCCGCTTGCAACTCGGTTAGCCGAACGCACAGAAGTTGACGTGTATGGTCGGCATGGGCTATAGCTTATTGAGCGTATTCAGTGGGTGGGCATGTTGAAGGAGGCATCATTGGTGTCCATTGGCAACATGGATTTCAGTCAAATAAAATAAAGGCGAACAGCCAGCTGCCTCGTGTTACGACGTATATGTTGCACAAGACTAAGACATCTTGTAAGTAAACTATGTACGGCTCCATTGAGGTTCGGGCACGGCACGAGAGTTCTTTATGTTGGCGTGCAACGGGCTTTCCGAAAAGGTTTTTTTAATTTTTTGAAGCACATTGGATGAAGCACGAGCCAAAAAAACGAGCGAACCTCTTTGAAGAACGTGTAATAGGGAAGTTGATGACGGCGCGTATTTTTGCTGGATCAGCTCGTTTACTTGCAGCGTCAACAAGATGGCCAAGCACGGCGATCTCAAGGCGCAAAAAGCAGCATTTTGAAGAGTTGAGTTGAAGATCAGCAATGTGAAAGACTTGCAATATGGCCGACAAGTTTTGCAGGTGACTAATGAATGTAAGGGGAGAAAACTTCGATATTGTCCAGGCAGCAGAGAGGCATGTGGACCACTTGAAACCCCTCAGTAGAGAGTCCATCACACGCTCAAAATGTTGCTGGCGCATTACACAACCCAAAGGGCATGACTTAACTCCCAATCATTTTCATCGACAGCTATTTGTCAATAGCCCAAACGAAGGTCGATGGAAGAAAAGTACCGTGCACCAAAAGGGAATCAGTGGCGTCGTCTATTCGCAGCAATAGGCAGAAGTATTTTTTGATTTTGTTGAAGTGCTGGTGAAATGCCGGTAGTCGACGCAGAACTGCCAGGTGTTGTCTTTGTTTTTTACAAATACTACGGGCGACGCTCAAGGGCTCGAAAATGGCTCCATGATGTCCTTAGAGAGTATTTCATCAACTTCCGTTTGAATGACGCTGCGATCGGTCGCCGAGACATGCTAAGGGTGTCGATGAATGCGTGTTGTGTCCGCATTGTCAATTCGATGCCTCACTAGATATGTTTGTCCAAGTTTGGGTGAAGCGAAATCAAAAGTCGCGGTATGACTCCTAGGAATGGCGTAGGTCTTGGCTTTTAGAAGGGTCAGGGTTTGGGGCAATCATGTTTTCGAATGTGTCATTAGGTGTCGGGCCAGCAGCAGGGCTGCCTGAAGGCGACTGTGGGGCATCAATGGCCAGAGCAACAGGGTTGTTTGCGTCTAAAGGTGATATTGTGCCCAGCGAGATACCTTCAGGAAGCAGTTGTGCGCAGCATCCAAAGTTCAGGACAGGTGTGCAAAAGTTGTTCGCAGAAACAGTCACAAGATAGTGAGGCAAAACTAATCTTCACGTCAGTAGAACGTCCAAGGAGCAACGTCCAGAACAGCAAAGAGAACTGAGGTGTTGTGGTCATCGAAGCTGACATGCCAAAGCACATTCAAAGGACGGTAGGTATACGGCTATTGGCTTCGCGAACAAGTGATGAGGCGCGTGTAACGACTTTACGAAGACGACGAGAAAGGTGAGCACTCATCAATGATTATTGGGCCCTTGTGTGGATGAGTGCTGAAACAGGCATGCCCTCTACATCTACATCCATAGGCTTTTGTCAAGATGCTAGAGTTAACAGAGGATTTCCGAGTCGATCAGTCAAGGCAGCATCACCTTCCAGGAGCTGCACTGGTCTGTTTTCCCGAGGAAGGACGGTGAGGGGGAGCGACGGGACATAAGCAACCGAGAAAGTCGTTCGGTCTGGGGAGACGGCGATGGCTCGTAATGTGGGGTCGATGTTCGGGCATGAGTGTTCAGTGGATTGCCGTGCAAAGGGGAGGATGAAGTGTCGTCTGGACAGTATGGTGCACGAGGAGACGATGGCCGACGATCGCGACAATAGAGGGAAATGTGACCGGCGCCATTGCAGTTGAAGCATATCGACCCGTCTTCTCGCATGCGCCACTGGTTCGAATAATGGTACCCGGAATAAGTCAGTTGTGGCTGGTAGTATGGAGCAGGGCTGACGTAGAACGACTTTGGGCACATACAGGCTGGATGCCTGCATTCGCCAGTTCTTCGCGCACGGCGGCCTGAATTAATGACACTGTCGGGTGGGCCTCCTCGTGAGAATTAGCCTGGGGAGCAGATGGAGTTGCTGCCTCGATATTGCGCCGCACGAGACGCAGGAAGTTTTTGGTACAGGACGGCGGCTGGATCTAGACGTCTTTGCACGACGACGTGGCAGCAGTGGTAGGGAGCTGAACAAATTGCTGCGTAACATGTTGGCTTTTTGCTTCTTTGAAACTTCAGCACTCCCTGATAATGTCGTAAATGGTGGAGCAGTCTTTGTACACAAGCAAGTGAAGGGCGTCGTGAGCGATGCCTTCATTAATGTGGGTGACTGTTGGCTTCGGCCATTTGGCTATCAACTTGCCGGCAGAAGGCTAAGACATCTTGTATGTAAACCATGTGCAGCTCCTTTGAGGTTTGGGCACGGCACGAGAGTTCTTTCTCTTGGCATGCAATGGGCTTTCCAAAAAGGTGTTTCAATTTTTTTGTTTACATACGTCTTCTTTTTTTGTTACGTACGTTTGAATTCTCCTCGTGTGTGTCGAACCACACGCTGGCCCTACCCCTGAGGTAGTACCTGACGTTTGCAAGCATCAAAGTCGAATCCCAGCGAGTGGTCTTGCTGCTGCACTCTTAGTTGGCCAGCCACTTCTCCACCTGGCTGTTATCAGTCCCGCAAAAGGGGCCTGGGCCTCGGAGGTGGGTCACGACAATGTGACTGGGTGCATTCGGTATAAGCGGGGGCTGGATCAGCAGAATTGTCTGCCGGCATGATGGACTGTCCAAGAATACGCCCGCTGCGAAGTTCCGTTGTGTGCTCTTGATGTGCCCAGCACCTCCACCAAAGATGTTACGGGGAGATGACAGAAAACGAGTGTATTTACAATATTCATAGCAACAATACTGCGGTTAAAAACAACCACGATGTCCAGGACAGGCACCACCTAGTCTTCTAACTTCTTCGGTTTCTAGGTAAGCGGCACATAACAATACTGTAAGTGTCGTGGTTTTGGGACATCAACCCCCCCGCCACTCAAAAAACGCAATTGAAGAGAGCGTTACTCCTGACGGTAAGGCGAAACAAAAGTCGCTCATGGTGGAATGGCACAATGTTACTGCACAACATTGATGAGTGTCTGATTGTGACTTGTGAGGGCCACACCTGGTGGATCCAAGAGACTAGTGGGTTTAGTGGGCACCATTCTTTAACATCGATTGATATGTGGGGTTTAACGTCCCAAAACCACTATATGATTATGAGAGACGCCGTAGTGGAGGGCTCCGGAAATTTAGACCACCTGGGGTTCTTTAACGTGCACCCAAATCTGAGCACACTAGCCTACAACATTTCCACCTCCATCGGAAATGCAGCCGCCGCAGCCGGGATTCGAACCCGCGCCCTGCGGGTCAGCAGCCGAGTACCTTAGCCACTAGACCACCGCGGCGGGGCATTCTTTAACATCAGCTTTGACAAGGCTGTATGCATGATACTGAGGTAGTAGTGCAGAGCCAAATGCTTCTGCCTGTGGCTAAGGTGACCAATTGTAAGGTTATGATATTACAGCTAATGCGAGGAGTCGTTCTCGCTTTGGTTCAATCAAAGATGAAGCATCAAGTGCAGCGGTGGCGATGAGCTGCCCCGTCGCATAGATTTAGGTTCACTTTAAAGAATCCCACATGGCCTAATTTGATCCGAAGTCACCCACTGTGGGCCTCGTCGCGGTGGTCTACTGGCTAAAATACTTGACTGCTGACCCGCAGGCCGTGGCATTGAATACCGGCTGTGGTGACTACATTTCCGATGGAGGTGGAAATGGTGTAGGCCAGTGTGCCCAGATTTGGGAGCCCGTTAAAGAACTCCAGGTGGTCGAAATTTCCGGAGCCCTCCACTACGGCGTCTCTCATAATCATATGGTGGTTTTGGGACGTTAAACCCCACATATCATCAGTCGCCCACTGCGGTGTGCTTCACAATCATATCATCGTTTCGCCACATAAAACCCTAGAAATGATGTTTGAAACCAAGTTGGCTCTGTGCTTAGAACTGTCGTGAGCCCAGTTGGTGGGAGGCAGCTGCCATTCAGTGCAGCCTTGCACCAGGCACATTTTTCTCCATGCTGTGGCTCAAAGATTGGGGCCTCTTCTTTGCTCTCTTGGCAGCTGGCTCAACTGCTGGGCGCCCTATAGGGACCCTCTTAGACCCCTTTGTAAGCCCTGGCCTACGCCTAGCAGTGCTGGTCGGTTGCACCCTTATGTGACGGGCCCGGCAACGTCTTGCTGCAGCGGTAGCCTTGAATGCCAGCATCAGTCCTGTCCCATCGCTGCTGTTCTGAACACGAGCAAGCTCCTCTGCAAGGCCCTTCACGATATCAAGGTGAGCTGGATTGTGTGCATTCATAGAATGCACACGCTGCAAGTGGACCTCCAGGAACTCATATGCATGTTCTTGGGCCTGCACCAAAAGTGATGAAAGAAATATACTTCAAGTGTACAGCACACCAACAAGAACTGCACATTTATTTTGCTCCTCTCTTACTGCAGACAACTGCTCAAGAATAAAGTTCAAGCTGAGGAGTCAGTTTAAGTTAAGGTTTTCCTGTCACCTGTTTTTACTATTCTGTTAGTAGAAATGCTGCTAATACCAACAATTGGTGACCTGTAGTCCCAAACATGGAACAATACGACACCAATAGTGTTGAAATCTTGAAATCGCCCTCAGAATGATGACATCCACCAATATGAAATTGTAAATTCGTGAGTGCGGTGGAGCACAATAATATGCTTACAGGAATAAAAAAAGCCTTGACTACTCTTCAGTAGCATTCCCTATGTTTAATTGAAAAGTACCGTATTTACTCGATTCTACCGCGCCCTCGATTGTAACGCGCACCCGATTTCCACCACGAAAAAAAAAAACGTAAGACATCGATTGCAACGCGCACCCATTTTTCTCGCTGGCCCGCACGATCACACCACTCGAAAAAACGACTCCTTTCGGGAGCGTCTTGCATTTATATATGAGGTACGGGCGAAGCTTGTGCCCATCTGACGTGTAAGAGAGCATTGCCATCACTGTTGTTTTACCGTGGACCGATGTCAGCACGCGAACTTGCTTCGCCTCCTTCTTCTCGATGGTTGTGGTGCCAGGCATGTCGAAGTAAAGAGGCGTCTGATTGGCATTCCCGATTTGCCCAAGCAGGTAGCCGTTGTTGCGCCGCAAGTTTAGGACGAATCTCTGAAAACTGTGAAGCTTTTCATCGTACTCCTCCGCAAAAGTTTTCGCATATGCATGTTCCCCTTCGGAAGGGAAAGCCTTTCCTCTTCATAAAGTTAGTTAGCCAGCACCTGCTCGCTTTAAACTGGCTCCGCATTAGACCTTTTTCTAAGACTAATTGCATAGCCCGCACTTGGAGCAGTTCTGTCGTCACGGGCCGCTGTGCCGCTCGCTGCTCAAGCACATACTCGCTGAGCAGCTCTTTAATTTGCGGAAACCGACCCTGCTGTGGTCCACTGAAGCCTTTGCGTGAAGCTTTGCTGTCGACAATCTTCTGCTTTTGTTTCCGCCGGTCCCGCACGGACGTTTCGGGAACTCCGAACGACCGCGATGCGGCCCGATTTCCGTCCGTTTCTGCACACGCGATGACTTTTCTTTTAAAAGCGTCATCGTGGTGCACTCGGGTTTTTGGAGTCGGCCCTTCCACGCCGTCGATGCTAATGCACTACTAGATGACGAACTCCTCAGCACATGTACGAAGTGCCGCACATGGGAAACACATAGGCAGAAATGGCCGACGCACCATGCCGACGCACGTAGGGGGCGGACATTTTGGATTTGCCGATGGCAATAGATTGACCGTAATTTTTTTGTTCGTACTCGATTCTAACGCTCATGCGATTTATGAACTCGCTTAACAGGAAAAAAGGTGCGCGTTAGATTCGAGTAATTACGGTACTTCAGGGCCCTTTCAAGGGGCTTGTCCTACCTGGGCAAGTTGGGCTGCATCAGGCACCGACGGTACAGGTGCGAGGTGTGTGGCTTCTTGCGTGCTGGTGCCTTGCATTGCTTGGAGTTCGTCTGGCTCCTCCTGCTGGGCACTGATACCTGCCGTGGTTCTGGAACTACTGCTGGGCTCCTCCTCTTGGAAGGGTTCGAAAAATATCCTGGGGGAACACTTCTCGCCCAGGGCCAGCTGTCCCAGTTGGTACCGGTCGTCAGTACTCAGTGCCGGAGCATTCGGAAACAGTCTTCGTACTTTTTCTGCACCAAAGCCTGGTGCTTACAAAATGCACCTTGTTTACCAAAGAGACACGTACATAGTCCTATGTTAGCATAGACCTCATAACTGGAGCTGGGGTGTGTCGCACTAGGCACAATGTACTGTCCCTGGCCTACCACTTGGATGGCCTCGGCTGCGTCTTTAGGCATTCTCGACAGCAGCCGCTTGTACAGCAGTTGATGCGCTGCAACACGGCTGTAGGCGTGTCGGAGGATACGGCTTTCAAAGTATTTCTCCCACACCAGAGCCACCGAGTCTACGAGTGCGACTGCATTAAATGCTTCGACTCTGTTCAGGATAATGTCTTTGAGCACGCGTATGGTTGCCTCCGCAAAATTGTTGGTGTTGTGGCCCCTTGTCAACACGTCCAAACAGTAGAGCTGCACCCACTCTTCTTGTCGGCGCAAGAATGTCAGAACTCTAGACACGAAGGCATCGTGTTGTAGGGCCTTCACTTCGGCAGTGGCAGCTTCAAGTTTTTCTGCTGTGCCTGCATACATGACCTGCAGATAGCAGGAAATTTTTCAATAAGGTGCTCGTATTTGGATATTTTCGCTTTTTTTAAACTGCATCATAATACAGATTCATGCTTCACTGTCTGCATTGAAGTCACTTTGTGATCTGCACATGCTTGCCCCAGTTCAAAGGGCCAGTAAACAACCCCCAAGGACCAAAAATCAAAAAATATGTGCACCTTTGCTCCGTGAACATGCTGCCTCCTCAAGGATTTTGCAAATACTTTATTAAGGAATTCACAGGGGTTAAAACATTGGTTTCAGCTAGTTTCAAATTTTCGTGCGGTCTCGCCATCCTTCTCTTTCAAAGGGAGGAAAAAGCGTAGCCTGCCGTCGTGACTGGTTTAACCCAATCGATGAGCTGCGTGCTTGGTCAAGTCGCCGATCGGCGAATTTGTGTCACTGCTCATGAAAGGAGGATTGGTCAGGTGTAAGGAAGGAGCGCGGGAATTTTTTTTCGAAATGGAGGCTGTGCACGGTGTGCAGCGCTGTAATCTGGAAATTGATTGCCGCGGTCTGCTCTAGGAATCGCCAAGCGGTGGTTCATAAAAGTTGATGCTGCTGACATTTTCTGTACGCTTGTGCGAATAGGGAATTTTAGGTTCGAAGTGAATTCGAAGCGAATAGTGATTTTGGTCGAATAATATCTAATTGAATTGTAATAGTATATATATTGCATATTATAAACAAAAAGGGGGCATATTTGTCATCGCCAAACAAACTTGCACAGATCTTTAAAAATTGAAACAGGGCCTATGCAAAGGCCTTTTTTTTTCATCAAAGGAAGTGGCAACAACTTCGAATTGTAGCAGCATTCGACTTTTGGTGCAGTCCAAGTAATAGCCAGTAAAATAAGCTGCGTTTCAATTTTTTTTTTACTTAGAGCATATAAATCTGTGTAACGAGCTTTTAAACTGAAAAAAAAAAAAAAAGCAGAATCGATGTCATTGTAATTCTTTATTAAAACCTTGAAGTGGGGCTTTGCTGCAGTGCGAATTTCTCTTGATTACGTGTTTTCACGGCTTAGCAACAATTCACTGCAGTGAAACCACTTTTACATGTGGTCTAATATGCTTGGGTAAGCGCTGTCATGGTTTAGCATCCCTCCACTGCCGTGAAACCACCTTTACAGAGTGTAACATGTGGACTAATATACACCTATTTTGTTAGTTTTTAATCATTCAAAATTTTCAGCAATTTAACTTCGATTGAAATCAAATTTGATTACTGCATTATTCATTTGAATATTCAAAGCATTTGAATATTTGTACAAGCTTCATTTTATGGCATTTGAAATCATTTGAACCCACCAGACGTTTACTGGTGTACTTTTTAAATGTGATTAAAATGGACACAAATACTGTCTGCATTGTCATCTGCAGATTAGGGCATCTTGTGCGGCATACTCTCCAAATTATATCACGAGGAAGTGAAGGTAATTCATGCACTAGCCTTGCAGGACAGCTGTGCTTTTTATACACCTATGCTGCCATGCCAGCGCCATCATCTTGGAAACATGAAACGAATGCTAAAATAGCAGACCATTGTGAATTTGTTCATTAAGTGCAGATGCAACGAATGCACCTCATATCTTAGAGCTAGAGTTACAACTAGATTGCAAAAAAACTTGCCAGTTGGAAGGCAGACATGAATCGTCTCCTCTGGTCTTTGTCGACAGAGTTGTGAGATGTCGTCAGCCAGCGCCACTCCGCTTGTGCCACATGAAAATTGCACAAAAGCTGCCTTGCTGACGGCCATGTCTGCTGCAGGGCGGCCTTCTCAGCACTTGAATTGTCACTCATGAGTACCTGTGGGGCCTGGCAGACAATGCAATAAAGTTGAAAGCTGTTCATAGTTATAAAGGCATAGAAATGTCGTGGATGTTGTGAGAACAATTTTTGTGGGTGAATCTAAAAATATAAATAGCCTTGGCTAATAATTTTCTATTGAATTTGAGTTCGCTATTTGCTTTTTAATAAACTATAGAGAGCAGTAACATTTATGGTAAGTTTCAAGGTTAAAGACAAGTGTAAGTTTGCATCTGTTACCAGTATTTTAAAGAGAGGAGAGAGTTCGGGCAATAGGTCCACGAACTCACTCATTGGCCAACTCACACGGACTCACTCAGACTCACATTATGAGTCTGAGTCTGGATAAGCACTATTTTTGTGAGTCGAAGTCCGAGAGAGTTTGTTTGAAGAAAATTTTAGTGAGTGTGAGTCCGATCGGGTTCGGCTAAGCAAAATTTTGGAGAGTCCGAGTCCGAGTGTGTCTAAAGCGCAAAATATATTTCTTGAGCGAGTTCCACTTTCTTTTGCCGACTTGAGGTTCCACCTAGACATTTTCAGCATTACTCAGCCTTACCTAGATTCACATTTATACTCACATCTATGCTTAGGTATTCCAAAGCAGTGTTTTTTATACACCGTTTCAATATTTATTAATTAGACGTTTGAATTATACAAGGGGGCGTCTTGGCAGTCCCAAGCTAAGTCTTCCAGGGAATTTCTCGACTATTATATTTTAACATCTCCTCCAAGAAAAATGACTTTACTGGTTTGGAAGCACTCGGAACTCGTTTTCGAAAATGCTGTGTGAAGCGGCACCAAGAAGAGCACCGATTACATCAGATATTGGCGTTAAAGAGCATTGACACCACAATCAAAGAAGCTAATTCCATTCTGATGAACTCATGAGTTGACTCAGTAGTACTCACTCACACTCAGGTCCAGCCGTGAGTCTGAGGCTGAGTGTGTGCGGTTGAGTAATGTTTTGGTGCGTTTGAGTCTGAGTGAGTCCGGCTTAAGAACCTGTATGGGCCTGTACAAAGGCTTACAGTATTGTTAAATAAATAAATATGTGTGAACGAGAGTTTGGGTGAGTTCAGCTCAGAAAAAATTTCGTGAGTGAGTACAATAAGTGGAAAGTTCAATATACAAGGTGCATTTGATTTACCTGCACCAATTGAAACCGGTTCACGGCTGTGCATGCAAAGTTCAGAAATTGTGAAGCGCAAGTTCAGTGGTGCAGGCACAGTGCAACACCCAAAACGAATGACGATGTGCTGATGCAGGCCTTATTTCTGTTCACTTAGTTAACACCGTTAAGGTAACACTGACCGATGGCCAAATGATTATGCATACAGTTTATGAGGCACAAACTTCTTAGCAAAAAGCATACAGTTTATGAGGCACAAACTTCTTAGCAAAAAACACATCGTGTTAGTGGAGGCAGGTACGGTGCCTACACCAAAGTATTGCGTCGTCTGCTCAGCTGCACGCGCGGCTGCACCAAGCTGGCACTGTCAATGTGGGAGGGGCGGGAAAATCGTGAACCAGCGCTGTACCTCTTCTGCACCTTTAGAAATGAATGGCAGGGTTCAGAGGTTGTCAATGCTGCACCGCTGAAACGAATGGCAAGACGCAGAACATCGTGAACTGGTTCACGTGGTGCAGGCAAATTGAACAGACTGATATATTTCATGAATGAGCCTGAGAGAGTTCCACAAGCTATGCCGACCTATGGTGTGGGCACATGTTTTAGCTTGAGAAACGCTTATCTAGCCTGAGTGAAATGCACAGAACAGGCACACTTCACCCACAATGATGGTGTCACATGGGAAAGATTAGAATTCATAGCCAAATGTGTGATGATGATCATGAGAGCATGTAGGTGATTTCTATAAATGCCCACAAGAACCACAAAGGCCCTCTCCTGTGGCTTAGTCTGTGCAGTATTGTTTAATTTTGTTTTTGTCACAAATAATTTCTGTCCTGGTACAACTTTTTTTTTTTTGGTCCAGCTTAATGGAGCTATTTGCTATTGTGTCATTACTTACACTATGAGAATTCAGAAATGTCTTCAAAAGTAGTTACAGAAGTTCCATAGGAAACTACAGGTTTTCCCGCTCACTTTGATCCAAGTGGCAGCTTAGATAATCTGCACGCCATTGAAATAATCTCAGTGTCAACCTCTTTAATCCATGTGCCAAACATTTAATCCAAGCCCCAACATATTTAATCCTAGTGCCAACTCAATCAGGCCGCGTGCCAGTGATTTTAATCCAAGTGCCACCATGTTTAATCCAATCGCCAATGACTTGAATTCAGGTGCCAGTCAGTTCAATCCATGCACAAAAAGCACAATACGGAGCGTAAAAATGGCAACGCATTTCAAATGCAGTTTCTACAATATAAAATACTATAGTCGGAAAGTAGAATAAATCATTATTATTAGTATTCGCCGCTAGTATTCAAGGAAACAAAAATTCCGTGGTTCGCTTGAGCCATGTGTGCAGTGCTTATACTGTGCTATGTACAAGTTTGTAGATGAGTGCTTGGCCCGGGTGGAGTCATTTTAATAGCAATGAAAGAAAAAAAGCAAGGATATTTTGTGTTCGTCAACAAAGCTCATAATTAGATTTGTATAGCATTACATGTCTGGGCCAGGTCATGTAATGCGGCAGACATAATATTGTTATTGGAGTGCTGGGATGCATAACAAGATATGAAGAACTTGACTGTGGGCAGTAGTGAGTCAGAAACAGGTACATGCTCAATAAATTAGGGCAGAGCAAATTAGAAATCATTTAAGCTTTCGTCCTGCAGGGCACATAAGACAAACTCGTCACCCTGATGTGGAAAACAGAAGTCATATTTTATATTCATATTAGTTATCTTTTATTCAAACAAAATTATGTGTAGTCGATGAACGCGTGTTTCAAGCAAACACGCTTCAGGAATACTAGCGTTGTCTTTTTATATGAAAACGGGAGTTTCTCTTTTGATGCTTTTATAAAAAACTTAATTCCAAATGAACCGAAACAAATGCAACTTGAGTTTTAAATGGTTGTTTCTTATTTCAAGAACGAATGAATATCAAATCAAATCAAACTTTATTTATTTACCAGACAAAAACTGGAGGGTCGCCAAGGCTAAAAGCCGCGAGAAGGGCTTGACAAAGGCCCTGGTGACCATCTGTCTATCACCGTTATCACCGGGCTGAGCAGACGACTGCGAATGCCTCAGCGAATAAGTAGCCGAAAGCCGTCTGCTTAGCAGACGACACGAATCTATGCATATGGGATGGTGTACATGGTTAGCCAGAATAATGCAGTAGCGACGAACCATACACTGACTCTATGAGCAAATACTCTTAGTACCCATAAATGCAATTAACACACACTGTTCTTTTTTTATTTTGAAGCTATGACACCAAAATGTTAGGAGGAAATAGCAATGCGCACTTCATTTCATAAGCGCAAGCATGTATAGGTGAAGGAAAAGTTCTTCCTGTGACTTCATGTTTGTTATTTTCACATTTATACTGTATAAAGGGGCAAACTAGTGTTTCTAGTGCGTGGATTAAAATGACTGGCACATTAATTAGTCATTGGCAATTGGATTAAACTCACTGACATGCGGCCTCATTGAGTTGGCGCTTGGATTAAATGTTTGGCACATGGATTAAATGTGGCACATGGATTAAATGGGTATGGCATGGGCAAAAAAAAAATGTCACACGTGCCTTTTGTCATTGAAAACTTTCTCTTTGTTTTTTTTTTTTTTTCGCTTTGAATACATGGTCTTTTCTGTGTGATCGCGAGCACGCGTGGGGACAAGTTGCGGCCTCTCGCGGCGATCCCTGTAAGGACCGAACGCGCCATGTTAAAATCAGCTAATGGCTCATAGATGGCCTTTGAATGATTTTTCAGCTTCCTCCGTCATTTGTTGAAACGAGAGAAAGCAATTTTTAGCTGACTTTGGTCATTTATATATTACAAATTCCAAGCCAAGTGCTGCACTATAATATTTGGCCCGTGTGTTCTCGGGACCCTCTTCTACCAAATGGCAACATTTTCTGGCCATGCTCAAGCCATGCTCAGGGCCTCTTTAAGACAAAACTGACAGCGGCAGCGTTTGCTCGACAAACACAAAAAAAAAATGTCAGGGTGCGAGCAGGGCCCCGCCGCGGTGGTCTAGTGGCTAAGGTACTCGGCTGCTGACTTGCACGTCGCGGAATCGAATTCTGGCTGCAGCGGCTGCATTTTCGATGCAGGCAAAAATGTTGTAGGCTAGTGTGCTCAGATTAGGGTGCACGTTAAAGAACCCCAGGTGGTTGGAATTTGCGAAGCCCTCCACTACAGCGTCTCTCATAATCATATGGTGGTTTTGGGACGTCAAACTCCACATATTAATCTATCACTGTGCCAGCAGGAGTCAAACCCAAGCGTAATGCGAGGCAATCAAGAATTCTACCACAGAGCCATGCTAGATCTCGGAACTATTTTTCAAATAGACCGTAATGTTCGTAAAACGTCAAATGTGGTTGCAGTGCTGGCTATGCAATCTCATAAAGATTACATATTTACTCCTATGCTACAACCTTTATGTTGTGTAAACGTGCATTGTAGTTAGGTGCCATGCGCAGAAGTGGATTTATGTACCAGTGTCCAGGGCTACCATCCTTGCAAGCACAAACCCTTCATATCAGCTTATCACTTCTGGTGTTGCTAATACTCATGTTACTGATGGCACCATTGTGCAAATGCAAACAACTGGTTATAGAAACATCTGCAACTGTTCAATATGCATCTGTTCCTGCAACATTTGTACATATATTTAGCATCATTTCATAACATGTCGCTGAATAAAAAAATTTACATCACGGCCACCTTTTCTCCGCATGCTTCACATAATGTGAAGTCCCAAAGTATATGGGATCTGCTGAATTTTTTTTGTTAGTTTCGCATCTGTCAAATAAGGTGTTCTCTGTTTCGGCTCTACTTCTCAGTCTTCAATGGTATGGCGCCAGGACCAGGATAAGATAGGTTTAAGATACCTGACCATCTTCCTGAACAGTGAGAGCAATCGGTGCCACCAAGCTAGGCGGAATGTGCTGCCATGCAAACGAACAGGAAGAAAGCGGAGCAAGCTGTTCAAAGAAACATATCAAGCCGTTCATCCAGTGATTCATATATGTCATAATTCAGTGTTCGTGCGGCTGTGTGTCTGTGGTACAGACTGGGCGGTGCATCAGTTATAGGCCTCGCAAATGTGTCAATTCATGTTAAGATTGGTGTTTGTAGTAATTTAGCCACACATTGTGCTAGGCATGGCTGCAGCATGCCTTCGTCTGTCGGATGTTACAGTCCTAAAATGCTGTTGTCAAAGGCTCGCACGGGAGATATTTGAGGCTTTTGCCATCCACCAAAGGGGCCATAGATGTGTGAGCACTCCGCTACTTAATCTGTTTGAAAAAAAAAAATCAATTTGATATGACGCACATGACTGAAGATTTGTAATCTAACCATTTTTTTTGTATCCGTGTATCCTTGATTTTGTTGATTAAAATTTCAGTTGGCAGTCAGCGCCCATTTTTGTATTGCCTTCCTTTGTCCCGTTCTTGCGCTTTACGCTTTTCTTTTTTTTTTTTTCTCCGAAGTTTAAATGGCCTCTCTAGATTGACCTGTGTGGCTGACACTCTGTACAGCTCTGGTTGCTGCTGCTGTCATGCTTTCCGAAATTTCAACACTTCCTTTAATGACATTTACAACTAATCCTTTCAAGTAACAGCCAAGAAGAACAAAATGCCTTTGACAAAGATAAATACTTACATTGAAACATAGGCCGGCCAGTATGAGGCATCTCATCTCTTTTTTTCATGTTTTATATTTCACAATTTGTTTCCATGGGCTGACTCGCGAGCTTCATTAATGCTGGTTCCCTGTGAATTGATGCTGATGCAACGTGTCAGTTGGTCTAGATTGCCAACTTATGCCTTGAACCAAAAACTTTTTAAAAATAAGTCAGTGTCGCTTTCAAAGAAAATAAATAAGGTTTTTGTTATTTCTTTTATCTGGTCATGTATATGTTCTTCTTCCCCCCTTTCTTTTTCTTCATTTTGGTTTTTCTATCAATCTGATCTGGTTTTCTGGTTTTGCCACTTGAAACTCCGACCACCTGTGCACCTCTTGGGCTTTAAGTTTGCCATACTCAAGGTTACTCCAAGTATTTGATGTTTCTGATTTCACAGGAACATAAATTCATCAAAAAGTTGTGGGTTTCAAAGTAAATACATCATTTCTTATTTCCCAAGAAAATAATGGTAAATGTATGCTCTGACTGGCAGGTGCAGTGTACAACCAAGCCACTGGCATGAATCACAAGTAGATGAGGCTTTGTGCTGAATGTGTCTGTAATTTGTCATAGCTACAACTTCACCATTCACACATTGAAAATGAGTGCTTATGAATACTGTTTTACGTAGAGGACAGATTCTCCCACAAGTTAGGCATATCTTGAGCTTCATACAAAGAAGCCTTTTCCTCCAGTTTCAGCACTGGGTCGATGTAAGTACCACCAAAACAGGCCTCCCTCCAAACGCTGTGCCAGTGGTAGACCGTTCTTTGAGGCGGATTTAAAGGCGCATTGGCCAGCTTTGCAGGGCCATCATCTTCCATGGAGAGCTTGCTCTCATGCAGTCTCCTTGCTTCACTAGGGGTCATGCCTTCGCTGAAGTAACGGAGGAATGTTTGCCTTGTTGACCTGGTGCCCCGAAGTAGCCGCAGAGCATCCGCTGAGTCGGTGCTGTGGCTGTGCCTGTCGTCGGTTCGTATCACTGCAGAAAGAGGCACCTCTCTCTGCAGATACTTGTCCCTGCGTTTGATGTCAAACGTGGCCAGCTTTATTTTTAGATCAACTTTGGCCATGCACTTGGCATTGCGTGGGCCACTCTTATTCTTCTTTGTGTGATGCTGGCAGCGCCAAATTTTGTGAAAAGCCATCCTGCATGACACACATGGGTGCAAATGGGGATAAGCTCTTTCATAATGCACTGCTTTGTAAAATATAATTATCTAAGTAAGAATAACTAGAAGTACAAAACTCTTTTCACAGTTGCACTGCTGTAATAGCTATGCTTTTATCACATTTGCAGCTGGCTGCTCGTATGTTGTATTCTGTGCAATGGCATGGCACCGTAGGATTGCATGAGCACCATATGAGTGGTTGTCGCACATCTCACTGGGGCACCCCAGAGGTGCTTCAGCCGCCATGCCATCATGAAGATGATGGTAGTGTTGAACAATCGTTCGGCTCGGTGCACGCCAGGAAAGGACTCTGTCTGTACAGACTGTTGACTGAAAGCAACAAAGAATTGTTCAATACTCACAATAACCTTTAACTTCACCAATTATGACATATTTTGGACTCCACAACTTAGTGAATATTTTTTTGCCTGACTTGACAATGTGTTAAATAAGTTGTAGTTGGTATTGTTTGCGACGGTCCCCTCTTCCCCTCCCGAGCCAGAAAAAAAAAGAGGCATCTAGAATTTGTGGCAGAATTGCATAGAGACGGGCACTATATGAACGTGACATTAACATCAAGTTGGGTATTTATACCAAGAGCCTGCTACAACACATGGCAAGTTCAGCTACCACCCTTTTCAGCATCGCTGGTTAGGCCAATACTTTTAGCTTTTGCAGAGCCTGCTAAGTGAAATGACACATCATGTTGCAATCTATATGCACCAAGCAAAGTTTTATGGTAGGGCACATGCTTCAATGCTGAAGTTGCCACATTCAAGATACTGCAGTGTGCGCATGTCATTGCAGTAGTGCAAGACCGGTTGCAGCAGGCAAAGTTTCCGAACAGATGGTGGTTATACATGAATATCGTGAGCTCAACCAAGAGCTAGGTGGCTTTTGTCAACTGCCTCTTCATTATCATTAGCTCAAGCAAATAATCTCTGTTGAGTATTCAGTTATTGAGTTAAGATGGCTTGTTGGGCAAGTTTGTATATAGTCTTGGTGGGAACCCCAGCAGCATCAACAGAATGCAGAAGCAACCAAGGCAAAAAAAGACAGGGACAGGAAGGACGCTAGGCTGCCAAGTGGCGTGTCTACTGCACTGTTGGTATTCCCACCTAGATGTTATTGGCCTGGAGAGATTTTAGGACTATGCAGCTCTTATCTGTGTTGTTCAATGAGCACTAAAATTTACAGCAGTAACTTGGAGACCCTGCTACATTTTTCAAGTAGTCATCTAATGGCTATTTAAAGGAGTTCATTGTCGTACGAATCGACTGCCGCAACAATTTTCAGTGTCAAGTATGGCCAGAGTCAATGGGGTTGGTCGCGTTTTTAAGTGCTTTCTGTACTAGCGAGCGGGCTGACAGCTACACAAGCATGTATAAAAAAAACGCAAGATTAGGCACACCTGTTCTCCAGCGTGCGTCGCCTTTTTTTTTTCTGGGAATGCTAAGCTACTTGCAGCGCGAGCGAGCGAACATTGCCGCATTTTGTGACTGCCGCGGTAACATTGCCCATCACGGGGTGTCAAATCAGCCAGTGGCCGTCCACTTTGAGTTTATGGCACGGTTAGGTTGACGGCATCATTGGGGGGAGAGGAGAGCGAACGATTTAAAGGTGTTTAAGAATTTTAAATTCTGTTTCATGTGCTGCACTATGTTTGGCTCACATGCCCTGAGGAGCCTAGACTACCGATTGGCAGCACAATTGAATATGATGCGCAAGTAGGCGCGTAGAGGACACGGGACAGAGCGCGTTTTTTCGCCATGGTGAAAAATGGTCGAGCACTCGTGTTTCGATCGCCTACCACTTTTTTTTTTTTTTTTGCCGAAAGACCGTAAAAACGTCTTGGCGCACGCTCAGCGTTAATTGTGCCTCTTCTGTCCAAATGTTTCAGTATGTAGCAGTTTTCACATCTCGGCGCAATTGCCGCAGCAACCTCATCACCGCAAATGGAGCTGCCGCCATGACATCAATAAAATCGCCTTGTAGCGCGGCGCGGAATTTCGAAACTATGATTTCAGGTGTAAGCCCTGTGTAAATGATCGCTCAAACGGCTGTAGTGCAGTAAATGGCATCGACAATGCAAACCCACCTTTCCCCAGCACTCTGGGCGCGCCAGACAATCCAAGAAGTGTTGGTCCGTACGCTGTACGCTTCCATCCATTCATTGACGGCGTCTTCGTCGGCCAAGTTCGCTCGGAACACGGACTCGTGTTTAGTAGACTGCTGGTCATCTCTTACGACCTCAAGTGGCTGACGCATCTCCTCCATTGTGCCTCGATATTGTGCAACAACGCGATCGGCACTCGTACAAACTTGACGGCCACAACCACAGTGGTAGGACGAACTTCGTGGAGCGATCACCCCCAATGGTCTGACGTCACCGCCGATTTAGCATGTACACTGTGGCCAGTGATGTTTCATTCTACGCCAAAGAATTCGCGGTCATAGACATGAAAATTCCCTATTTCGGGAATTTTTCCCTGTTAACGTTGACGAACGTTTCAGCATATTTCCCTGCATAACAGTACTCATTTCCGCCCTCATCTACGCAAACACTATAATTACAAGTGTATGACGTACTGGCCACTTTTGAAATCATGACTAGCCCACCCGCTGCCGCACAACAAAGCCATGGTATATTCATTCATATAGTGAGAGTACACTGCACATTGTGGGCTTCAAGTCTAACACCAATAATGAACTAGAAATCACTCCGCGTATATCAAATCTCAAGGGTTCTGCTAGCGTGGTGCATGCACCAGAACCGATAACAGCAGATGAAGGCACACTGTGACCGCTAATTATCAGTCGTCATATGAGAATTTAACCATTCCTGAAATACCCTGCAATATTGCGAAGATTTCTTTTGGCTCAAAATGACAGGCGAATATTCCCCGATAAAACAAAAATTTCCTGCACGGAACATCACTGAGTGGCTGCGCCTGTGAGACATACTTCACCGTGTGTAACCGCTTTGAAAGGTGGTTTCACTACCGCATAGGTTCTCTGTGCGGTGAAACCAACCACTTTGGGGATATTCGCAATGCCGTGAAGCGACCTTTCAAGACTGAGTTAGGTTATAGTGCCTGCAACCCTGTTAATTTTAAACAGCGAAGTTCATTGGACATTTGTATTTATAGTGGGATCATATCATAACATCCATCTATATTAAAACACGTGTGGGCTGTTATCGCAATAAGAACAAAAATTTTTTGAGAAAACTGAGTTCATGTGTGCTACAAAAAAAAAAAAAAATCAAGCAATGCTTTATACCGCACGGCACTAGCAATGAAGTGGCACCTCGCTTCCAATTTTCTTTGTCTATTTGAATAGAACCATCATATGCATCATTTATAAATTTGTTGTACTGTTCTTGGGTCATTTATTCTCAAATTGTATATTCTGAATTTTCTTTGTTTTGGAAATTTTGGGTATGCAGTGTTTTTATTTCATAACTTGATAAGACAGATGCTTGGGCTAGTTGGTGATAGGGATTCAACATATTTGTACAGCGCAAGACTACGAGTAGTTACGATGTAACTACAGATGAAGAGACAAGGACAGAAAGAGCGCTGACAACTGAAATTTTATTAACGAAAATGCTGGAAATATATACTCATGACGGAACACCACCGCGCAATGTATTGCATCACAGCAAGACAATCATCATCTCATTATATGGTTACAACGCCACAGCTCAGCACAAGTTCACAATCAATTGTGTCGAAGCCAGAAACTCGCTTTCTTTTTTAGTCAGAGCAAGCGAAGGCATGCTGATACATCGATCACCCAGCATTTGCATTTCATTGGCCTCCATAATCTCTCGTGTTAGCTGCTGACGGTGTTTGGCTACAACAGTGCACTTTTCGAAGTGTTGGAGGGCCCTATTAAGTTTCAAAGCTTGTTATATGAGCCAAGTAGGAAACCTTTAAACACAAATATTTCACTGTGTACAACTTGCAATGTAGTCATATTTAAATCATACATTTAATAGAAACTTGCTTCCACTTTGCTTCAACCCAAGGTAGCGTAAGTCAGAAAAGCTTGTGGAGCTTGCTCAGACTCGGACTCGATAAACATTTTTGGGAGCCGTACTCACTATCACAAAAATTTGTTCAGCTGGACTCGCTCGGACTCACTGTCTTTTTCGACCACAATGCCAGTGCTTTTTAACACCGAAATTTCACGTAATCGATGCTCGTCTTGGCACCTTTTCATATGGTGCCTTCGAATACGAGTTACGAGTGCTCGTAAACCAGTAAGGTCGTTTTTCTTGAAAGAGATGACAGCGCAATATATATTCATCACGAACTTCTTTTTTTTTTTCATTAAATGTATGTAAGGAGAGGTTATCACCAACTTCCTTTAGTTGTCAATGATTAGGGAAAGGTCGAGGCCTTCCACCATGTAATTCATGCCACTGATCAAATATTCAAATAGTATATAAAAGACACGGCTTTGAAATATGTGAGCATTGACGCGAGTATGAACGCTGATCTAGGTAAAGCAGATAGTAATACTGAAGACGAGTAGGTATGACCATAGCTTGGCAAACAAAAATCGAACTCAGATTCCCTCAGGAAATGTATCTTGCACTTTGGACTCGCTCGGACTCAGAAAACGCCGAAATTTTCCAGAGACGGACTCATTCAGACGCACACTCACAGAAACGTTAACTCATTCTGAGACTAGCGTCTCGATCTGAGTTGGAGTGAGTAGACTCTGAAGTGAGTTCACTAATATCTACAAGAAAGAGACATTCCTGGTATAAGAGCAAAAAAGGACACTGCTAAGAGGCGAGGAAATTGCACAAGCGTATGTGATCTTCGTACAAGCCTAATTCTTATTCGTAAAATTTTTAAGGTTATTGGATCATAATAAAAATGCTTGATTTAAATGATTCAACCAAATTACTACTTTTTCAACCTCACATAACTATTTGCCCATCACTAAACCTTGCAGTTTTTGCTTCTTCTGGCTGTTTTGGACAGGTGCATGGAAGAAGTTGTGGCCGAAAATCACATGCATGTTTTCTGACAGGGCGAACTGTTGGAGGCCTATATTTTTCAATCAAATGTTGAATGGTAGAACTGAAGATTACCAAGCATATACAAGCTGTCTTGTCAGGTTTCATGCATATTTGGAATTCGCTGCGAGGAGGGCTTGTTATATGTAATCAATTTGCAGTATTTCTAGTGCAATGAAGCTGTAATATTGTGGTACAATTTTTTAAAGGGACTGTCTACTGCACAGAACTTTTTGCTTATTATGGTGAAAATGAGAAGACTGTTAATCTCATCAGCACCAGTGAGCATGTTTTTGTACCATATAAAAGGAGTAATTTTGATGTTGAAAATCTACAAAGCAACTGCTGGCATCACCCAGCAGCTATGTGGTTCTATTTATCCACACAGAAATGCTCGCAAGTAGGCTGATTTTGCTTAAAAACAAACATGTTTACGGTAACTTGAAATTGCATTTCATTCCCTTGAGGCAACTTTAGACGGCACAAGAGAGTACTTTTGCTTGTTTTATCACGCGTCCAAAGAGGCACCGTGGCCCTGCCGGCGAGACGGTCGCGTGCTTGCCTACGGCGGAGAAAAGCGAGTGCTGCTTCTGGCGCCGCTCTCAACAACAACAACAAAAAAAAGTCTTTGGCAAGTATTAGCACAACTGATTTCAGTAAATTTTCAAACCTTGCCCGTGGGTCCAGTGTCATCTAGTAATGTTGCGCGAGCCTTTGTGCTTAAAGTGCACAACAGTACTTACCAAAGTTCTAACATTGGAGAACATTTTGCCATCAGGTTTCGCTTAATCATGTTGCCCATGCTGGCTCTCATCCCATATGCAACGCAGAACACCTAAACACAACTGCAAGACAGCGGGGACATTCTGCTGTTTTGTGAAGGACATTTCATGTTTGTTTTAGTTGCATGCACACTTGGCAGGAGTAAAACCACTACTGTTCGTTTCACAATGCTGGCGTACCAGTGTTGCTGGAACAAACTCTTCCCCTCAACTGTGGTGGTTTTTGAGGCTAACTAAACAAAGCTGGAGAAACTTCGGTAATACATTATCTGACAATTTCCATGCTTTATACGACCAGAACGGTGTATGTAGTATTATTGGTGAAGGCCTTGCAAAAACTGCACACGGTTTCAGTTTTAGACTTTCACACCACTGTGATCACGTCCACCAACCATCGTTCCGGGCGTTCATCACTCTGATGGAAGAAGACTGAACGCAGAATAAAAAATTTTTTTCCGAGGATTTCTACACACTCGCCAGAGAAGCCGTTGGAATGTTGGACACTTCAGACGTATGCTTTTTATTGCGATACAAAACAGCAAAGCAGTGGAGGACTATCATAGTCACTTGAAAGTGAAAGACTTACTTGGGGTGCTGCCTTGCATTCTGGCCTTCAGAGCTTGCATTTGAATGACTAAATTACTTATGAGTCCAGACTCGGAGAGGACACTGCACTTGTTTCATCATGAACCTTTACCTACACGCCCAACTGGCAGTCATCCTACATACTTATGAGCGCTAAATAAAGCTAGAATAGATTTATCGTCATTGTACCCTACCCACCAGAAGCTTCAGATGGTCTCGTCTAGCCTCTTGATGCCAGTGGGGTGTGTGAAAAATGATGCAAACAGACAGTTTTTATTTCACTTGTGTATTTGCTTACTTGTAAATAATAAAATCACCAATGTTCATTTTCATGGGTTTGGTACAATAAGGACATAATAGTAACATGCTGTTAATACAAAATAATTGAACTCTCTTTTTTTTTTCTTGCAAATGGTGCTTTCATTCCTTATTGAGCCACCTTTGCTGCTTCTCAGTGCACAAGCTCCATCATCCATTGCCGCGCTCCCCCACAAGGCAGTCCTACATGCCCATGAAGCATAGAAAAATGTGAGCCATGTTAACTCAATACTGTGTGCCCACAGTTGACATGCATCTCCATGTGCAGTACACTATAGGTGTGCTGCTTGCCGAAAATATATCTGGTAAGCTTAGTGATCAAAATATGTCATCGACAATGCACTTCTCATGGTGTTGTATGCATTATGTCTTGGGGTCCCCTTTATTGTGCTGCTTGTGTGCTTCTCTGTGTGTTAAATTTCCTGCCTTCTTTTTGACTTGTACTATAGTTCTGATACATCTAGGATTGCTGACTGTTCCCATTTCCTCATATTTCCTTGTAAAGTTCTGAGAAACTAGAATAAAAATTGACTTGAAAGCAGGTCACAGAACTCGATACTTAAAAACACTTTGGTATCTTTCCTACTTGCAGGCTGGCCACCAAAAACAGTGTGAACTTCGGTGCTAAGGGCTTGAATGCCACTGGGTTGTAGTGCCACCAACAGCAAGGGGATCGCGTCGTGATGGAAGAAGGGGATGCGCGTGATCACGTGCGATGCAGCAGCAATACTGGCGCGAGGGGGACAGAAAATAAAGAAAACATTGGTTGTGTGAAAACCTGTAGAGTCTTTTTCTCACATGTGCTACACAAGGTATACTAACGTTCTCCTCATTGTGGACATGTACTGTGATAGGGACAGCAGCTGCCTTTGTGTAGTATTTCTGAATGCTTTGTTGTTGTTACTAACACAAAGCTGTCACATAACTTAACCTTTACTTCACTAAAATTATAAATGAACTGTAATAATTACAAGAGCAAGCCTAAAAATGTTGATGCTTCATGTTACTTTGCCTGAAAAATGTTAGTTTTTGAAGCATGAAGTTGGTTTTGTTTAATCCCAAACAAGCAAACTCCACTTCTTAAAGGAGTGCCAACCCCTGATGTTCGACTAAGTTGGCATAAAAAGGACTGAATCATCGGCTTTCAGTGCTTGCAAGGAATGCTGGGTGAATGTCAACTGTTTGACACGCTATGTACACAATTGTGTACACCCCTTGATTTTTCTATTTATATAGGTAGGGGCTAAGAAACATCAAAATATATTGACCTTCTAATCTCTTTATTTAACTTCGTTTTGCAGCATACAGTTGCATATTTATTTTTATTTTATTTACTCTCGAAATCCTTACGGTATTAATAGAGGGGACTGGTTACAAAGTAGACAAGGAAAATGCAGCATCAAAAGTTACTAAACAAAGAATAAACTCATCATTACACAATGTTAGCTGTGTAAGGACAACAAACACAATACATAATTCAGCCTGTAAATACAGAATGTTAGTTAGTCTATTTTGGATAATTACAGAATACTGAGTAAAGTTTATTGGAAAACAATTACTAATAGTGACATGTCTTCAGGTAGTTGGTTTCAATGTACCAATGTACAAGATGAAAACACTGGGAGTTGCATAATCCGATGCCAACCTTATGGCAAGGTCACTGCAATGTTCATGTACTGAGGATTCAGGATTAGTTGGTCATGCGGGGTGGTATGACAGAATAATTCGTGAAATGAAGCCAAACAGGATATTTTCCAAGGGGGTGCAAAAGAAGCAAGGCTTCGGCTGGATTTCATTGAAGTTATACCAGCAATGCAATTACAGTGAGAAGGTTTCAAGCGGATGGAATTATTCTGTACAAACAAGTGAATCAAGTTGTCGTGGCAAGGGTCTCGCTCAGAAGAGGCATATTCAAGTTTGGGACGTAATAATGTTTCATATAGGAGTAGTTTTAGTGTATATCGGGGTTTCGAGAAGGTGCAATGTATGTAGCCTAACTTGTAATCGGCATTATTAGTAACATATTCAGTGTGAGGTGCCTGAGGTAAGTTCAATGAGATAAGAACACCTAATTATTTATATGAGTTGACCCGATTGCGTAGGACATTTACCTTGTATGTTAGCAAGATGTCTGCATATCTTATGCACGTTTGATTACAGTTACGCATGTTTAAATCTATTTGCCATGTGCTGCACCAAGCTGCTACAGTGTTGAGGTAAGATTGGAGAAATTAACTGCCATTACCACTAGTTATTTTATTGAAAATTACGCAGTAATCTAAAAAACATTAATGTTTGAAGAAGTTGAAGATTACAGGCTCAAGGTCGGCGTCGGGTATCTTTTTTGGCACTGGAGCTGGGTTCATGGCTTGATGGGGGCGCCCAGAACATAAAAATAACCACCTCCACCAGATGTCGCATAGTTGTGATATGGACTAAGGCAGCAGGCGGCACTTCCAAGATGAAATTTTTTGTTTGGCCATACTTGTGGCCGAGAAACAAAATCAAAGACTACAGTAAAGCACAAGTTCGGTTTCTTTTTGAATGCACCTCGTGTAATGCAGCTATTTTTGTTGCAATAGAATATCGAGTGCCTTGAAATGTCAGTTTCACACAAGTACATACAGTTCTACGTAGGTGGTATCTGAAAGGGCTAAGAGAGCAGTTCACTTTTATTACTTTTTTTCTTCTCGCAAGAAACCCTTGCACCACTTGGGCCGTAGCCCAATCATTCGCAAAGTTTGAGATTAGCTAGTTTGTATGACGAGACCTCAATGTCGAGGTGTTTCATGCATTTGGCACTGTAGTCACTGCCTGCATTGCTTCATTTATGGTGCTGGCAACAGTGCTGTAACCAGGGATATTTTAGGGGAAGAGAGGAACACATGCTCAGTACAGTACTTGCAACAACCCTGAATGGCAGTGAAAAACTTGTGCAAATACACATGCCAGTCATGAGGCATATGAACATCGATACTTGTATAATGCCTTGCTGAATCGAAACTTCGTATAGAGATTAAATAAGAGGTGTGAGCATAACATTTCACAGCTCTGCATTTGGATATCCTCGCACTTTTTGAAATTTATATTTCGGGCTTCTGGATTTATAGATGTCCACATCTCTTTGAGAACCATAAACTAGTATGCCAGCAGTCGTCAAGCTTCTAATCTTCATAACTGCAAAAATATTAGAAATGTATGCAAAGGAATAAGCTATCTTTTATCCTCAATGCCAAAAGACATAATAAACTGGGTGTATTATGCTGTGTCTATAGGCGCTATTATGAATATTTTCATAGCATTACAAAGACTTAGCATCGATGTGTACAGCCGACTGAAATGCGTGGCCTCCACACTAGACCAGCAGCTTATGTTGGCAAGTATTTTTACATTTTCAAGGCCACTTGTGGCAGCCTCGGTTGGTCTAATTTTGTTCAGAATGCTTCTTCAAAATTAAGAAATATATTGCTTTTTTTTTTTTTACAACAGCTTATAAGTCTTACAGGCGGTTTACTATTTCCTCTGATTTTAACATTACATTGCAGTGAAACGCCAAGTTCATAGGCTGAAGAGGTGTATAGGCATTTTAGACAACTCGTGCAAGAGCTTTCAGAGGTTCGCAGAAAATAGACATTGCTGGCATTAACCGATATATTTGCCACCATGCCTGTGAAGGCTTTGCAAAACAATTTCCAGAATATATTTGCCTTTGCTGCATTTTCTACCTGGCATATGCTGTGTTGCAAAAGGCAGTTGAACTATTTGCTGCATTGAATTCAATATCTGTTTCTAAAGTGTATACTAATGAATTGTAAAGTCTTATTGCATCTTGTAATCCTTGCACAAATCAGGCAGTCATATGCACGGATGTTTATTTGAACAGGTACATGCGTAAGGACTGGCTCTCACCTATACAAGGTTGGATGATGAGGGGTCTAAGCAAGCAATGATCCTGTGATACTTCGAATGGCATTTCACCAGCAAAGCGTTGTTTTTAAATGATGCAAAAGTAAAACAAGGTGTAATTGCAAGATCCTGGGTGACTTTTATGGTCTCATAGTTTCCTAAAAGTAACTCTGGCACTGCAGTCGTTTAGTTGCAATGGGAATGATGGGTACTTCACAGATTTGCCTAGTTTTCGTGTTTGCAGGCTTCCCATGCACTTGTGGCTGTGTTTATAGCTATGCATTGATTTTAAACCTTTGCTAAACTTTGTCTTGTGGCAAAGCGAATTCAGGCCACACGGAGCTAAAAGAACGAACATTAGACACATTCGTGTACTACCCATCCCTGCCATGCTAGCTGAAGTGCTGTGCGTTGCAGCTGCCACAGACACTAGCACCAAAGTTCTCTATGTTTCATTCAGAGCATGGTCTATGCTTTAGAACATCCTCCAGTGTATCTCTATGCATGGTCTGCACTCCTGCTTTTATTTCAATTTCATGTGACGGCTATGTGACACTTGTGGCCAGGAATGTTTTTTTTTTTTACTTGCCATCAAGTTTGCATGACTGCTTGTTGGACAAGGGCGGGTTGTAGAAAAAAAAAAGAGAAAAACATCATGTCGAGGTGCTCGGTCGCATATTATAAAGTTGCGCGTGCCCTCACAGCTTCACCGCATTACACATGCATGCTGCACTGAAGCGCCAAAAAAGAAAAGAAAACACGGGCGCTTTTTTCTGCAGGACGCACCAGAAAAATTTTGTTTTTGTTCGAACCTTATTTGCGCCGATAGGCAATATTTAATCAGCGGCGTTCTTTTGCCTTAACGATGGCGTATTAGCTTGTCCGTGTAATAAACCAAGGAGGCGTTGAATATATGAACGGGCGAGGCCGGAAGCTTTACTTTTTTTAAGCCGCACAATGGTGTTTGGAAGGTCTTCGTGTGGCATGGCACGTTCCTATTCATAATGCGTAGCTTAGAAGTCAGTGCTGAGCATCAGCTAAAGCTAATTAACCCCGAAGTGACGACCGCGACGTAGCGGAGTGTGATTTTTCCGAAACCCCTTTTCTGACCAGCGACGAGGCAAGGCTTGCACAAGTACCTGATCGCGTCGTTTTGTGTTGATTGCATACGACTTAGTAAACATCTAAACTTACATCGTTGATAACAGGCCGGCAAAACGTTGGGCAGAGCGAGGAGCGCAGCGCAGCGGCGATACAAGGCGCGCACACTGCTTGAAACATGAACGATTGTGAGATGTCAATCGTAGAGGGTTTTCCTTTCCTTGATCACATCGTTCCAGTGCCCACTTGCGTCATGAACGAGCCGGCTTTCGGTTGCGAGAAGCGACAGGTGGGCGCACCCGATTTCTTCGCGAGTATCCAACTCAACTCGCCGCAGGTCCAAAAGCCTTGAGGGGTTTCCTTTGTGAGCAAGGCGGCCCCCGCTGCGAGTTTACAAAGGCGAGCGGATAGAGCCACCCACAATGCACCGCGGCCTAGCGCTCTTGGAGGCTATGCATTTCCGCCGGCCTAACTGTGTCATCGCGCTGTCGCTCCCCGCACTTTCGTACAGTGTTGCCGGAGGCTGCTGCTGCAGCTAGCGGGGGCCGCCTTGCTCACAAAGGAAACCCCTCAAGGCTTTTGGACCTGCGGCGAGTTGCGTCCCGGCCTCCGCCAACAGTACAGACTGCTGCTGCTTGCTTCTTGTCGGCCGGCTAAGTGATCTGTGAGGAGACGCCACGGAGGAAGGAAAGGTTCTCTGGGAGACGCGCCAAAAGAATATGGCGCCTGGTGCATTTGTTTTGCAGCGCCTACCAACTGAATATAAGTTTTTAAGCACTTGTCTAAGTGATTAGCGCAAACAAAAGACGCAAAAAAGTTTTCTTCCGGCCGAATGAAATGTCCTTTTATATAAATACTTCATCAGCTTGGCCGTCGAGAGTATGCATTTCTCAGTCGAATGACTTCTGGCGATGGTCATTTCGTTCGTCCGTGTGGCACCGCGCGAATGGCATTAAATCTGAATGCATTATGAGGTAAATGCTATTTTTTTTGCCCGTGTGGCACGGGTCTTGCCTGGCAGCTGCCTGCAACGTTATCGTGGGATGACGATAGTCATAGCGCGAGAAAAAAACGACGACACAGAGACAAGAAGGACACGAAAGACACGAGCGCGATGTCATCCGTGTCCTTCTTGTCTTTATATCGTCGTTTTGTTCTCGCACTATAACTATCGATGTCTTTCGTGTCCTTCTTGTCTCTGTGTCGTCGTTTTGTTCTCGCGCTATAACTATCGTCATTAAGATAGAGGGACTTTATTCGTCATGCCATACCAACGCCTCCAAGAGGAGGCGTTCGCCATACGAACTAGCCTAAGCTGCCACATTTCTATGTTATCGTGGGCGCTCGCACGCGTACTCGTAAACCGCCTACGCTGAATGAGAGACGGCACTATCGAGTAGTTGGTGCTACCAAGCTGGTAGGTGTTCTGTGGCGCTACCAATTAGGTGCCTTTATAAAGTCGCGTTTACGAGATTGTCAGTGCAATCAAGTTCGCAAACGATGGTCAGGTAGGCCCCCTCTAACGCCTCCTAGATTTCCCGTGCCTGCCGGATGTGCGCGAAACGCTGGTCATCTATGACGGCCCTGTCTACGTAAGCGTAAGGATTTTGTACTTGGCCTTTGAGATTGGCAATTTAGGCGTTTGCTACTAATTTCAGAGGATGCCTTGTATTAAAGAAGTTGTTTGCTGAATGACGGCGTCACTTACGCTGGGGTATTTATAATTACGTTTACGCTTTTTAAAAATTTTTAACGTTATTTTTGTTGCATATAAACTCTAAAAACGTAAAAAAATCTATTTGAAGACATCCCTACTTGAGTGACGCCACCACCGTAGTTCTGACCATAGAGTTGCTCAAAATTAACTAGTGGTGCAATTATATACAAGTTTGAAATCTTGACAAAGGCGGTCTGTTCCATTAAGTCGCACGCGATTGGCCCATACAAGTTGTGACGAATGTTGTGGCGTTATGAGTGACGTATCTGGAGTGTCACGTGACTGCTTTTTTTTTTTCGGTTTTTGGAGAAAGGCGAAGGAACGGTCGGAGAAACCATCCGAAAGCAACCGGATGGATTGAAATGGCTGCGAGAAGGCCTGGATTGGATTGAAATGGAAGGGATTCGCGACTTTTCGGAATCGGGGCATTGAGACAACATGGCGTTTCCCACTGACACGGTACTTCGTCTTGCCTGTGCGGTAGCTTTAACCGAGCAGAGGCGACGACGCGAGGTAAAAGATGCATTTGAAGAGTTCAGCGAAGAAGAGTTCCGGCAATGTTTTCGTCTGTCCAAACGAACATTGCGTAGCTTGTGCGACGAACTTGACCCTATCATCGGATGCCAGCGAGCCAGTGGCCCTTCCGCAGAGAGAAAGGTGTTGTGCGCGCTGCAATTTTTCGCTACCGGTAGCTTCCAGAAGAGCATTGGTCGCGAGGAACACATTGGTATGTCTCAGCCGGCGGTGAGCAACACCATTCACGAGGTGACGGAGGCGATCATTACCGTGGCTGCTAGAAAAAGGGTGGTGGACTTCCCACTGACCACAGTTGCCAAGAATGAGGCTAAAGCGGAGTTTGCACAACGTGGTTGCATCCCAGGCGTGCTGGCGTGTGTCGACGGCACGTTGGTCGCCATTCGCAAGCCAGAGGGATACAGCCTGGCCGACACGGCGAGTTTCATGTCCAGAAAGGGCTATTATGCCCTGAACGTCATGATCGTAAGTACCGTTAGCATCCTTTCTTACTCGCCCATCGGAGTAGTTGTTCAGTTTTGACGTCAGAGCTGGGAAAAGTACCAATTCAAAGAATAAGAGAGAACATGCGGAGAAATGGGTGCGTGCTAGTTGGTGGCTCGCATGGCCTCGTTTATCATAAGTGGCAAGTGTTTGTGTAAGTGAGCCAGTTGTCGTATTTTGTGTCTTCGTTCTGGCATGCATGCGCAATGGAGTTGAGCATTTTGAAGGTAATCAGAATATGGGCTGTAGTCGTAGCAGAATTATATACACAATAGGGAAGTATTTCAAGCACGAAAGTACTTATAACCACAATTGCATGGGCTAGCTGTGGTATTTACGAGTGTTATTTCCCAATAGCATGGCGTAGGTTTTCATTTATCGATCATTCAGTGGAAGTCGTAGCCATGTGTACAGGGGAATGGTCATTGCCCGCTTCCCTCCTCATTTGCTACACCCTGTCCCTGTGTTCCCCTCTAGGTGAAACTGCCTGTACCAATGACTGTACTAGTATGCATTGTTTCTGGCTTATGTGTAGCAAGAAGGGGCTTGTTTGGAGCATAGATGCAGTACTATTTTGTATCACTCATTGCAGGTGTGCAACGCGCGGCTGCGCATCCTTGTCGTGGACCCATGATTCCCAGATTCGTGCCACGACTCCTGGGTTTGCGAACACAACCCTTTGCATGCACGCCTAGCTGCACAGCTGCAGCCTGGCGAATATCTGCTTGGTAAGTATTAATGTGAACAAACTGGGCTAGAGCACTCAGCCGCCATTTTTCTATTGCAGGAGATGCAGGGTATCCCCTCGAGCCATGGCTCCTCGTTCCAGTCCCTGGCAGTCACCCCGGCAACACTTCCGAAGGCCAATTCAACAAGGAGCACGCATCCATGCGCAATGTTGTGGAAAGATGTATCGGAGTGTTGAAGAGCAAGTTCCTCTGCTTGCAGCACTTTCGAACGATGCTCTACAACCCCGATCGAGCAGGGCGAATTATTTATGCTTGCGCTGCTCTCCACAACATTGCATTGGACGCGGGGGACTGGACCTTGGATGAGTATGTTGGGGACATGCCACCAGCTGAGGATGACGATGGGGAGCCAGAAGAGAGCCATGTGCTCACACCGCGCAACGTGCTGCTCAGAGGACAGCAGCAGCGCAGCGCTGTCGTGGGCCTTTTTTGAAGTGCACAGGCACGCGGTAAGCTGTCATATCACACACAATTTATTCATACTGATTCCAGTGCACCCAGGCAAGACAGGGCAGTGTTTGCCACAACACAAAGTACTTACTCGTGCTTCAACATGATGCATGGTGGCAATGGGAAAATGCCGCATTTTCTTTAAATGTCACATGAAATAGGCAACGGAAACACCCTTTTCTATATCAGTGATCACAGTCACAACAGACTAGGTTGGAGCAAGCGCATATGAGGGGCACCCTGTGCTGACTGTTGCCATCAAAAGATTGTGGGAACAATGCAGCAACGTCACACAACTTCTTTCACGAAAACGCATAAAAATTGCAGTTACATTAGAAACATGTTGCAAGAACGCATGATACATATGTCCGTCTCTTCTCATAGTCATTGACTGCAAGCATTCAATTGTAGACGCTAGGCTTGCCGAGCACAATGCCGTGCCGGCTTTTTGTTCATTGTCCTCAACATAGTATAAATATTTAAATAATATTTCATTTGATTTGAATTCTCGACTGCAGTTATACTGCAATGCTACAAAATACGTAAATCAAAGCAGTAATTAACATGTGGGTTGTTTTGATGACATACGGCATGAATATTTGGCTCAGCAATCTTGCTGCTCCCAAAGCATACCACATTCAAAATTAATTCCTGCAATGAGTAATTTACAATGAAAACTAGATGAAAACAGTCGCTGGCATGTTGCTGTGATGATGACCATTTTCATTAGTGAAACTGTGCGACATACCCACTTGCTAGTTTAGTGATCTCAAAAAAAAAACTTGGTTGTAGTTGTACCTTAGCCTCATTGCGCTGAAATGACATTATCACAGTGTAAGCAATTTTCGGCGGGTAAACATGCTTCATAAAGAATGCAGCGAGCTGCGAAACAGCGTGAGGCTAAAAGATATCACAGTCCAACACTATGTGGTAATGCTGCATGAAAAGCGCAGTGAGCTAGAAAACAGTGAGGCAACACAAATATTGCAGTGCCAAAAACATTCACAAAAAATGCCAACTATACGCTCTTGGTCTTCGTGTGGATGACTAGACACCTTTAAGATGGTAGGGGGAGGGGGGAGACGCTGCCTCACGAGTAGGTCGAACATAAATTGAGAAACGCATATATTGAACATCAAAAGAGATGAAAGACATGTGAAGAAAAAAATGCTGTACTCCTTGTACTAAGTAAATGCTAACTTAAAGCTAGTAATATGTATTAAATGCAAAAAAACAACGTATGAAATAGAACATTGACTGCAACACGTAAACATATAAAAACTAACAAACCAATAATGCATGATAAACATTTAAAACATTGAAAACATGATGAAAAACTTAAAATAACTATGTAGCTCTTTCCCGCAGAGGGCCCTCAACCATGGCCCTGTCCAAGGATTGGACTGCCTGCAGCATGCTCTCCTGCAACGCTGCCGCCCGCTCCTGTGCTGCTGCCATACGCTGCGCTAGAGAAGTGATGTGGATGGCTGACCTTTTGATCCCCCGCACCACCTGCAATGAATCATCATGGTGGAAATGTTTGCATGAGCTGCTGAAGAACTCTCGACCATCTCGTGGCTCGAAGCTGCTGCTGCGGAGAATTGCAACGTGCACAACAATTTCCCCTCAGTTGAAAATTCATTGGCCTGGTGGCATCCTTTGAAAGTGTGAAGCTTCGTGTACAAGCTATGTCATCTTCGTTTGGATCAACAAACAATTGCTGGAACTACTCTTCATCAATCTCCTCAAATGCATCTCTTACCATCAAACAGCCCTTTTCAGGGCTAACCAACCTTTTGCCCGGCAGTTTATCATTGCAGATGTCAGATACCGTGCCCTCAATACAATGCATGTTTCTTATTTACAGCCCAAGTTGGTTTCAGTCATCATAACAGAGCATCAAAAATGTTCACACCCTTTATGTAAAATTTAAACAAACGGTCTACTCACATCAAGCAACTGCTCATTCAGCTCGATGCTCTGGCCGCACTGCGAAGACACCCGCAACAAGGTGTCGGCGCGCCGTGGCCTCTGTCGACGGCGAGGCCGCACAGGAGGCTGAGACACTGAAAACATGCAGCATTTTCGTCACCGCATGCTGTGGTAGGCTTTAAGTCTATGGCCATGTTGTGGACAATTGGGCAATTCGAATAACATACGAGAGGTTATTTTCTCAAAACACTTTGATGATCAATAACTTACCCGGGGCAGCGGGCACGCTTTCAGGGTAACTTGGGGGGCCTTCTGTGGAGTAAAGAATAAAAGTTCACAAACTGGGGGCACATAAGTCGTATAATCAATAAAAAACTAATTTCTCAGATGCTTACGTGTCACTGTGTCACTGTCACCTGCAGCCGCTTCAGTGGCCTCCACCTCCACTGCAGGACCGGGAACATCCGCCTGCTGGAAAGTGTCGTGGGCATAATCTTTCAGAAAAAGGGTATTCGTTACTCTGGCTATTTTACAACTTTACGTACTAAACATCTGCGGAAATGTTCTGCAGCTATTCAGTGATCATTGATATCATGTATTACCATTTTAGTGCATGCACTTGCCCGCAGGCATTGCGTGTCTGTTATGATAACTAAATACGCCTTTTACTGAAAGGGCTGCAAAGTGAGATTTCAGTTGATAAACCTCCGTGCTTTTGGATTCTTTTTCCTGCACTATCTTACTGTTAAAGGTTCCCCTAAAGGCACCCCTTACAAAATGGGCAAACTCTCTCATGGCACCGCTCAGGAACCCGTGATACTGCGGCGGCAGAGTGCTTACCTGTTGATATTCGAGGCAAGCGAAGGCGCCACCGAAGCGTGCCAACCCGGTTAGCTGCAACAAGCGACCACGGAAGCCTGGCAGACGACACCCTCCAGTGCCCCTGGAAATATACACCAATGTCAAAGAACAAATCATCCGCACATTCGACGGTCACTCATGTTTGTGCCTCCTTGATGGCGGCGACGTCACGGCGACCCTCGTGCACCTGCCTGCGCCACCAAGCCTGTTTTTCTCATCCACGTTTTTCTGCGCAGGGCCTTTAAGGTTCAGCGCGTCGCTGAGCTCTTGCCACAGCCGCCGCCGGTCGGCGACCGTGACGCCATGCTGCAGCTCAATGGCTTTCGCCGCGAGCTGTGGATGTTCGGTCATGAAGGCGAGCACCAGCGCGCGCTGACCCTCGGAAACGCGGATGAGCCGCTGCTGCTTGTGGCTAGCGGTGCCGTTGCCCTCCGCCATGACTGCGCTCGACCGAGCCAACGACTTCGAAAGTTGCGCCGTTTAGTAGTGGAGTTTTGAAAACAGTAACTGCTTGAAACAAAGTTGTACCTAGCGCTACCACTGACCGTCCCGCTAAATTTAGCGTTGTTTAGAACAATAACAAAAAAAAATACATTTGGATTGTATCGCATTCTTTATTAAACAATTGAAAACTAGTGCCAACACATTTTAATAGGGCGCAATAATAGTCAAACACTTCTGAACATGTTACAAACACTTTTTACTTTACTATACGGTCCCCAAGTCAACGTCAAAATGCTGACGCAAGCCTCTATTTCCCTCATTGGCTGTTCACTTTCTCTTGTCCTCGCGACCTTTGCGGACCGCCCACTTTTTGACGTCACCGATAGACCGCCTCTAGAGGGCACTTTGTCGCTGCGATCGTGCGATCGAATAGAAGATATAGATGGGTATACCGACCCGACAGGCAAAATGATTATGGATATGTGTGAAAGGCTTGATTTGATCATTTGCAACAGTACCGAGAAGTCTGAAGGGCAAATAACATGGGAGGTAGGAAGGCTTCAGTCGACGATAGATTATGCACTGATGTCACATAGGATGTATGATAAGCTCAGGGGAATGCACATAGATGAAGGTGGCTCCAGAAGTCTGGGTAGTGATCACAAATGTATCAAGCTAAGTTTTGGAAGAGAAGTGAAAGTGGGAAGGAGACAAGATGAGCAACTACAGAAAAATTTTTATCTAGAAAGGCAAATTGAAATAGCCACTAAACAAATTGAGAAAGTAATCACGGAGGATAATAAGACAGTGTGGACATACACGAATCTAATTAGATTCTTTGAGCTAGAGCTTGCTAAGACGCGTGACAAGTCACCCCGGAAAAGAAGACACAAACCCAAAAGTTGGTGGGATGAGGAAGTTAAGAGAGCCATAGCAAAACGTCAGGAAGCCTCTAGGGAACACGGACATGCTAAGCAGCGGGGTGAACCGACAGATGATGTTGAAAGAAAATGGGCAACCTTTCTAAGCTGTAGAAGGGATGCATCCCTTCCGATCAATGAAAAGATTAGAAGGAAGGGAGCTCAGTGGCTGGCAGAAGTACATCAAAAAGATAGAAAGGCAGCTGCGAAATTTTGGAACCATCTAAACTCCCTAAGAAATGAGACGAGCCTAGAGCAGAGTTTCATAACTACAGCCCAAGGTGCTAGGCTAGAAGGGGACGAAGCTATTGAATATATAAGAACAAGGGTGACAGAAAAATTTCAACAAAGAAGTACTTTATGCACCACAATAGACAAGGACGAATCAAGTGGTGCAATGGCTTCATTTTCACAACGAGAGTGGGAAAGGGCTGAGAAAAGGGTTCCTAGTAGTACATCAACAGGCCCAGATGGCATTCCAATTAGGTTGATAAAGACATTAGGTCCGAAGTCTAAGCAGGCTTTGAGAGAGGCAGTGAGCACAATAATAATCGATGGTGAAGTTCCCGATGGATGGAAACTTAGCAGGATGAGCATGATCTATAAAGGAAAGGGGGACAAAGCTGACATAAACAACTACCGTCCTATAACAGTGACATCAGTGGTCTACAGGCTGGCGATGCAGATTATAAAGGAAAGACTGCAGACATGGATAGAGGATGAGGGGGTGCTGGGGGAACTGCAGAATGGGTTTCGGAAACACAGGAGGTTGGAAGACAATCTGTTCTCACTGACGCAGTGCATCGAAATAGCAGAAAAGGAACACAGGCCCCTGTGGCTAGCATTTTTGGATATCAAGGGAGCGTACGATAGCGTGGTTCAAGAGGAATTGTGGGGAATACTGGACACACTAGGCGTGGAACATGTAGTCACTAATCTTTTAAAGGGTATCTATAAAGGTAACAAGGTAGTTATAAAGGGGGAAAAACAGGTATCCAAGCCTGCAGAGGTAAAACGGGGGCTTAGGCAGGGGTGCCCCCTGTCACCCTTATTATTCATGATGTACCTACAAGGATTAGAGGCAAAATTAGAGGGAAGTGGACTGGGCTTCAACCTCTCTTTAGTCAAACAAGGAAAACTTATTGATCAGGCACTACCAGCATTAATGTACGCAGATGATATAGTGCTAATGGCCAACAACAAGGAAGATTTGCAGAGATTGATGGACATCTGCGGTATTGAGGGTGTTATGCCAGCGAGTCCTCGTCAAACGTCCGTGCCTCTGAAAAAGGCAATCTGGGTCAAGGCCAGCCCGCAGTCCGCCTGGCGCGATCAACTCGACGGCGTGAACACGCGCGGCGCCCCTCTGGCCCACGTGCATTGAGTCAGCTGCGCACGTGACAGCGAGCCGGCGTCCTCGTGTCTGGTGGTCTGACGCATGGCGCGGCGACCCCATTGGAGGAATTTGCCCGGACGACCAGCGGCGCTTCTGATTGGACATTTTGGTGGGACCCGGTGTAAATAAAAGAAGCCCTGCGGTGCGTCGCGAGCGGCGGTCCTGAGAGAGGAGTCCCCATGTCGGAGAGCCGACATGTGTATGAGTCAGCGGTCTTAGGCGAAAGGCTGATCTATGGTTAGAGAGGAGAGCTCGGCTCTTCGAGTCTCTGTCGGCCCCAGTGCCGAAATTGTAACGCCTCTGTATATATGCTGTACATAAACCTTGTTTAACTCACCGTCGTCTCGTCCGCTCGTCTTATCAGCTCTGCGCAGAAGCGGTCGCGAGCTGAGAAACATACGCTACCAAACGGCTGGTGACCTTCCCGGCGAAGTTGAAAGCAGTGGCGCCTTCGAGGCCGTGTTGGCGTCCCCGTCTTTCGCAACAGTGGTGGCTTCGGCGGGATCGGTCCGTCTTCGCAACAGTGGTGGCAGCGGTGGGATCGGTCCGTCGTGCGCAACAGTGGTTGGCAGCTGTGGGATCGGTCCGTGCTTCGCAACAGTGGTTGGCAGCTGCGGGATCGGCCGGCGTCAGCGACATCGATGCGGTGAGTGCCTGATGTTTTCCCCTCAGTTCACCAGACTACTCTAGCTCAGGTTGTAGTAGTTTAGAGAAGGGCTGTGTGAAGCATTAGAGTGAGCTTTGATCGTTTCAAGCAAAGTCGAAGTGCTTTGAAACCAAAGTTAATGCGGAGGGGGTAAACACGGGAGAGTGAAAAATTGCTTGCGCGTCTTGCTAGTTGACTTATAGTGGGTACGGCAAGTAGATTTTTAACAGGGGCAAACAGCAAGAGGCTAGTGTGAACGATGGAGAACCTTAAAGTGAAGGAACTCATCGAAATTTGTGAGGAACTCGGCATTACTTTGGGCCGTGCGAAACGAAAGCAAGCGATCCTTGAGATCATGAAGGATGAGGGAGTGTCGGCTGAGGAAGTCGATGAGGCCTGGGCGGATATTAAAGCACGCCGTGAGGAGGCTGAAAGGCGAGAAGTAGAAGCTCGCGAAGAAGCTGAAAGGCACGAAGCTCGCGAAGAAGCTGAAAGGCGCGAACGTCGCGAGGAGGCCGAGAGACAGGAGCGTCTCGAGTTGAAACGACTAGAATTGGCAATCCTACAGTGTTAGCAGGCGCCTAGCGTAGCTTCTCCAACAGTTCAGGTCAGCGGTTTTAGAATTCGGGACCAACTGCCACCGTTCGTAGTAGGCGAGGACATGGCGAAGTATCTCGTCAAGTTTGAACACGTCTGTGAGCGAAACGCTTTGGAGCGGCCTCTTTGGGCGCGGAACCTGCTAGCTCTTCTTCCCGGCGAAGTGTCCGACGCGATAACTTGCTTGTCGAGGGAAGCGTTTGAGAGCTATGACGAGGTTAAGGAAGTGCTCTTGAGACGTTATAAGTTGTCACCCGAGGCTTTCAGGCAAAGGTTCCGGTATGCTGAAAAGGGGAATGAGTCACACGTTGACTTTGCGTTTCGTCTTAAAGCCGATTATATTGAATGGCTCAAGGGTGAAGGTGTTTATGACGACCGCGATAAAGTGGTGGAATGCGTTGCATTGGAGCAATTCTACCGCTGCATCGAGGATAATGTCAGACTTTGGCTGCAGGACAGACTTGGTGAAGTACAGCTAAACAAGGCAGCAGAGTTAGCTGAGGAGTATTATACTCGCCGAAAGTTGCACAGCAGGGCAGTGCGCGTTGAAAAGGATGAGAGAAAAGGGGGCTTTTCAAAGAAACCTGATCAACGGAAACCCGCTCCGCACCGTAATTTCAAGGACCCGTCTCTTACGAAGGACAGTGTAGGGGAAGGGCAAACAGAAGCGGAGAAATCGAGTGAGGTTTCTACCACACAGGCATTTGAATCGGAAAACAAACGGAAGCCGCTAATCTGCTACAACTGCAAAAAGGAAGGGCACATCGCGAGAAACTTTCAGGAAAAGTTTGCTTTCGCAACGATCCGAGAATCAGAAAAAAACATTCGGTTGTTGGAGCCGTATCTCCAAGAAATTAGGGTGAATGAGAAAACGTGCCGAGCACTTAGAGACTCAGCGGCAACCATGGACGTTGTCCATCCTTCATTGGTGTCTCCGGATGACTTCACAGGAGAATGCGCGTGGATCAGGCAAGTCGCCGAGGAGCAGAGTGTGCGCTTACCAATCGCCACGGTTGTCATTGAAGGCCCGTTCGGTGAGCTTCGCACCGAAGCGGCTGTGTCTGCCGCGCTAAACGATCGTTTTCCTTATCTTTTCTCCAACAACTCAGAGCAGCTTCTCAAAGAGCAGGGCAAATCGTTCTTCCCCAACTTAGCGTGCATGGCTCTCACGCGATCGCAAGCGCGGAAGCTATCGCGGCAGCTTGATCTGGTTCAATGCGGTGAACTCTCAAGTGACCTTGTCGGCGGGTCGACGGAACCCCAGAAGGGAAAGTTTCCGCACGAGTCATGTGAGCAGTCACGCGAGCGGCCCGTCGCCGAACCGACCGGCGCGGTTTCCGTAGAAAGGGGAGACGACATGGCGCCATTGAGTCAGAGCGAGAGGGCTGCAACGCTCTCGCCTGTAGCGGAAAGTTGGAGCGAGCTGCCGAGAGTTGATCGAGAGACGCTCATTCGAGAGCAGCGTGAGGATCTCTCGATTGAAGCGCTAGTGGAAAGCCAAATTGAAGCGCTAGTGGAAAGCCAGAAAAACGCGACAAAAGTGCTGTCGAAGGAGCACTACGAGGAATCGGTGAAGAAGCGTGCTTTTGAAGTTGATAATCAGGTAATGCTGCTGCAGCCGTACAAAAGGAACAAGCTTGAGGTTGATTGGGAAGGGCCCGCAAAAGTAGTATCGAAGCTTTCTGATACCAATTGTGAATTTAAATTAGGAAGGCGGCCGAACAAAGTTTACCACAGTAACTTGAAAGCAGTCGTAAATTTACTTTTAAGTGCTTCGGAGGAAGAGGAAGCAGAAATTTTTAATTCTAGTGAGATAATCGAAAGGAAATCGGAAGTAAGCTGGGAACAGTTGAACCTGGAGCCTAGCTTAAGTGAAGGAGGACCTGAGAAAGAGGACCTGAGAAAGATTGGTTCCGAGTTTGGAAACGTGTTTTCGGACCGCCCCGGAAACACGAGGGTGATCGAACACGATATCGAGCTAAGCGGTGAGGAGTCAATCCATAGCAAGCCGTATCGTTGTTCCCATGTGCAACGTCGAAAGTGTGAGCCGCTCTTGGTGCCGCATAGGTATCGTCGCCTAAAAGTGGCCGGTTACTGAAGTGGAGCATGTTGCTCCACAGCGCAGCTTTGACGTTCGCTATCAAAAAAAAAATAAAGGAAAGGTAAACGCTAATGCAGGTGCATTGAGCAGTGCGTTCCAGCTAGTAACTTCTCAACCTTTCGGTTTCTCGCTGGCGATTCGGGGCAAAATTTTGACCTCATCACGACCTGGGCTGAGCGCTCTCGTTCAGAGTGATCTCAAGGGGCCAACTTTATGTGGTATTCTAATTCGTTGCGTTGTTGTAATTGTGAAAAATTCAAGTTCTTACTTTAAGAGTCTTGTGTCCCACATGTGCCTCTTGATGTAGAGGGAACAAAATTCCGATAGACACGTAGATAGGTACATGTTGTACTATACTTTGTCTGGTGTTCTGTCGGGTGACCGAAGGCACTTGCGTGTGTCGTATGTTGTCTGTTGTCGATCCGTTCTTGGCAAGTTGCAGAACCATCGACAAGTGCTGAAACCGAAGATGGTCAGAAGAGACGAGTGAAGCTGGTCGACAAGTTGTGGCGACAAGCCAGTGGAGCTGGGATCCGTCGTCAAAAATGGGGCGTGTTCCCGGAACAGTCTGGAGCTGTATTCTCCCCATGGCCCTGGAGGCGAACCTGGAGGGACCTGGCGAACGAGCGCACCTGACATCCGAGCCCCGTGGAAGCAGCTCGTCTTTCCGGTGCATTGTCTGGCGGCGGGGGTGCTGTTATGCCAGCGAGTCCTCGTCAAACGTCCGTGCCTCTGAAAAAGGCAATCTGGGTCAAGGCCAGCCCGCAGTCCGCCTGGCGCGATCAACTCGACGGCGTGAACACGCGCGGCGCCCCTCTGGCCCACGTGCATTGAGTCAGCTGCGCACGTGACAGCGAGCCGGCGTCCTCGTGTCTGGTGGTCTGACGCATGGCGCGGCGACCCCATTGGAGGAATTTGCCCGGACGACCAGCGGCGCTTCTGATTGGACATTTTGGTGGGACCCGGTGTAAATAAAAGAAGCCCTGCGGTGCGTCGCGAGCGGCGGTCCTGAGAGAGGAGTCCCCATGTCGGAGAGCCGACATGTGTATGAGTCAGCGGTCTTAGGCGAAAGGCTGATCTATGGTTAGAGAGGAGAGCTCGGCTCTTCGAGTCTCTGTCGGCCCCAGTGCCGAAATTGTAACGCCTCTGTATATATGCTGTACATAAACCTTGTTTAACTCACCGTCGTCTCGTCCGCTCGTCTTATCAGCTCTGCGCAGAAGCGGTCGCGAGCTGAGAAACATACGCTACCAAACGGCTGGTGACCTTCCCGGCGAAGTTGAAAGCAGTGGCGCCTTCGAGGCCGTGTTGGCGTCCCCGTCTTTCGCAACAGTGGTGGCTTCGGCGGGATCGGTCCGTCTTCGCAACAGTGGTGGCAGCGGTGGGATCGGTCCGTCGTGCGCAACAGTGGTTGGCAGCTGTGGGATCGGTCCGTGCTTCGCAACAGTGGTTGGCAGCTGCGGGATCGGCCGGCGTCAGCGACATCGATGCGGTGAGTGCCTGATGTTTTCCCCTCAGTTCACCAGACTACTCTAGCTCAGGTTGTAGTAGTTTAGAGAAGGGCTGTGTGAAGCATTAGAGTGAGCTTTGATCGTTTCAAGCAAAGTCGAAGTGCTTTGAAACCAAAGTTAATGCGGAGGGGGTAAACACGGGAGAGTGAAAAATTGCTTGCGCGTCTTGCTAGTTGACTTATAGTGGGTACGGCAAGTAAATTGTTAACAGGGGCAAACAGCAAGAGGCTAGTGTGAACGATGGAGGCCCTTAAAGTGAAGCAACTCATCGAAATTTGTGAGGAACTCGGCATTACTTTGGGCCGTGCGAAACGAAAGCAAGCGATCCTTGAGATCATGAAGGATGAGGGAGTGTCGGCTGAGGAAGTCGATGAGGCCTGGGTGGATATTAAAGCACGCCGTGAGGAGGCTGAAAGGCGAGAAGTAGAAGCTCGCGAAGAAGCTGAAAGGTGCGAAGCTCGCGAACGTGAAGAAGCTGAAAGGCGCGAACGTCGCGAGGAGGCCGAGAGACAGGAGCGCCTTGAGATGAAATGACTAGAATTGGCAATCCTACAGTGTTCGCAGGCGCCTAGCGTAGCTTCTCCGACGATTCAGGTCAGCGGTTTTAGAATTCGGGACCAACTGCCACCGTTCGTAGTAGGCGAGGACATGGCGAAATATCTCGTCAAGTTTGAACACGTCTGTGAGCGAAACGCTTTGGAGCGGTCTCTTTGGGCGCGGAACCTGTTAGCTCTTCTTCCCGGCGAAGTGTCCGACGCGATAACTTGCTTGTCGAGGGAAGCGTTTGAGAGCTATGACGAGGTCAAGGAAGTGCTCTTGAGACGTTATAAGTTGTCACCCGAGGCTTTCAGGCAAAGGTTCCGGTATGCTGAAAAGGGGAATGAGTCACACGTTGACTTTGCGTTTCGTCTTAAAGCCGATTATATTGAATGGCTCAAGGGTGAAGGTGTTTATGACGACCGCGATAAAGTGGTGGAATGCGTTGCATTGGAGCAATTCTACCGCTGCATCGAGGATAATGTCAGACTTTGGCTGCAGGACAGACTTGGTGAAGTACAGCTAAACAAGGCAGCAGAGTTAGCTGAGGAGTATTATACTCGCCGAAAGTTGCACAGCAGGGCAGTGCGCGTTGAAAAGGATGAGAGAAAAGGGGGCTTTTCAAAGAAACCTGATCAACGGAAACCCGCTCCGCACCGTAATTTCAAGGACCCGTCTCTTACGAAGGACAGTGTAGGGGAAGGGCAAACAGAAGCGGAGAAATCGAGTGAGGTTTCTACCACACAGGCATTTGAATCGGAAAACAAACGGAAGCCGCTAATCTGCTACAACTGCAAAAAGGAAGGGCACATCGCGAGAAACTTTCAGGAAAAGTTTGCTTTCGCAACGATCCGAGAATCAGAAAAAAACATTCGGTTGTTGGAGCCGTATCTCCAAGAAATTAGGGTGAATGAGAAAACGTGCCGAGCACTTAGAGACTCAGCGGCAACCATGGACGTTGTCCATCCTTCATTGGTGTCTCCGGATGACTTCACAGGAGAATGCGCGTGGATCAGGCAAGTCGCCGAGGAGCAGAGTGTGCGCTTACCAATCGCCACGGTTGTCATTGAAGGCCCGTTCGGTGAGCTTCGCACCGAAGCGGCTGTGTCTGCCGCGCTAAACGATCGTTTTCCTTATCTTTTCTCCAACAACTCAGAGCAGCTTCTCAAAGAGCAGGGCAAATCGTTCTTCCCCAACTTAGCGTGCATGGCTCTCACGCGATCGCAAGCGCGGAAGCTATCGCGGCAGCTTGATCTGGTTCAATGCGGTGAACTCTCAAGTGACCTTGTCGGCGGGTCGACGGAACCCCAGAAGGGAAAGTTTCCGCACGAGTCATGTGAGCAGTCACGCGAGCGGCCCGTCGCCGAACCGACCGGCGCGGTTTCCGTAGAAAGGGGAGACGACATGGCGCCATTGAGTCAGAGCGAGAGGGCTGCAACGCTCTCGCCTGTAGCGGAAAGTTGGAGCGAGCTGCCGAGAGTTGATCGAGAGACGCTCATTCGAGAGCAGCGTGAGGATCTCTCGATTGAAGCGCTAGTGGAAAGCCAAATTGAAGCGCTAGTGGAAAGCCAGAAAAACGCGACAAAAGTGCTGTCGAAGGAGCACTACGAGGAATCGGTGAAGAAGCGTGCTTTTGAAGTTGATAATCAGGTAATGCTGCTGCAGCCGTACAAAAGGAACAAGCTTGAGGTTGATTGGGAAGGGCCCGCAAAAGTAGTATCGAAGCTTTCTGATACCAATTGTGAATTTAAATTAGGAAGGCGGCCGAACAAAGTTTATCACAGTAACTTGAAAGCAGTCGTAAATTTACTTTTAAGTGCTTCGGAGGAAGAGGAAGCAGAAATTTTTAATTCTAGTGAGATAATCGAAAGGAAATCGGAAGTAAGCTGGGAACAGTTGAACCTGGAGCCTAGCTTAAGTGAAGGAGGACCTGAGAAAGAGGACCTGAGAAAGATTGGTTCCGAGTTTGGAAACGTGTTTTCGGACCGCCCCGGAAACACGAGGGTGATCGAACACGATATCGAGCTAAGCGGTGAGGAGTCAATCCATAGCAAGCCGTATCGTTGTTCCCATGTGCAACGTCGAAAGTGTGAGCCGCTCTTGGTGCCGCATAGGTATCGTCGCCTAAAAGTGGCCGGTTACTGAAGTGGAGCATGTTGCTCCACAGCGCAGCTTTGACGTTCGCTATCAAAAAAAAAATAAAGGAAAGGTAAACGCTAATGCAGGTGCATTGAGCAGTGCGTTCCAGCTAGTAACTTCTCAACCTTTCGGTTTCTCGCTGGCGATTCGGGGCAAAATTTTGACCTCATCACGACCTGGGCTGAGCGCTCTCGTTCAGAGTGATCTCAAGGGGCCAACTTTATGTGGTATTCTAATTCGTTGCGTTGTTGTAATTGTGAAAAATTCAAGTTCTTACTTTAAGAGTCTTGTGTCCCACATGTGCCTCTTGATGTAGAGGGAACAAAATTCCGATAGACACGTAGATAGGTACATGTTGTACTATACTTTGTCTGGTGTTCTGTCGGGTGACCGAAGGCACTTGCGTGTGTCGTATGTTGTCTGTTGTCGATCCGTTCTTGGCAAGTTGCAGAACCATCGACAAGTGCTGAAACCGAAGATGGTCAGAAGAGACGAGTGAAGCTGGTCGACAAGTTGTGGCGACAAGCCAGTGGAGCTGGGATCCGTCGTCAAAAATGGGGCGTGTTCCCGGAACAGTCTGGAGCTGTATTCTCCCCATGGCCCTGGAGGCGAACCTGGAGGGACCTGGCGAACGAGCGCACCTGACATCCGAGCCCCGTGGAAGCAGCTCGTCTTTCCGGTGCATTGTCTGGCGGCGGGGGTGCTGTTATGCCAGCGAGTCCTCGTCAAACGTCCGTGCCTCTGAAAAAGGCAATCTGGGTCAAGGCCAGCCCGCAGTCCGCCTGGCGCGATCAACTCGACGGCGTGAACACGCGCGGCGCCCCTCTGGCCCACGTGCATTGAGTCAGCTGCGCACGTGACAGCGAGCCGGCGTCCTCGTGTCTGGTGGTCTGACGCATGGCGCGGCGACCCCATTGGAGGAATTTGCCCGGACGACCAGCGGCGCTTCTGATTGGACATTTTGGTTGGACCCGGTGTAAATAAAAGAAGCCCTGCGGTGCGTCGCGAGCGGCGGTCCTGAGAGAGGAGTCCCCATGTCGGAGAGCCGACATGTGTATGAGTCAGCGGTCTTAGGCGAAAGGCTGATCGATGTGTTAGAGAGGAGAGCTCGGCTCTTCGAGTCTCTGTCGGCCCCAGTGCCGAAATTGTAACGCCTCTGTATATATGCTGTACATAAACCTTGTTTAACTCACCGTCGTCTCGTCCGCTCGTCTTATCAGCTCTGCGCAGAAGCGGTCGCGAGCTGAGAAACATACGCTACCAAACGGCTGGTGACCTTCCCGGCGAAGTTGAAAGCAGTGGCGCCTTCGAGGCCGTGTTGGCGTCCCCGTCTTTCGCAACAGTGGTGGCTTCGGCGGGATCGGTCCGTCTTCGCAACAGTGGTGGCAGCGGTGGGATCGGTCCGTCGTGCGCAACAAGGGAGATAGGTTAGATTCAGTAAGGAAAAATCAGCAGTCATGATTTTCAATGACAACGAAGGTAGTGAGCTTAGAATACAGGAGGTCACGCTAGAGATAACAGATAAATACAAATATCTGGGCGTATGGATAAGCAATAGGACCGATTATCTGAGGGAACACGAAATATACGTGACGACTAAAGGTAACAGGAATGCAGCAGTCATGAAAAATGGGGCACTGTGGAATTACAATAGGTATGATGTTGTGAGAGGAATATGGAAAGGGGTCATGGTTCCTGGGCTGACGTTCGGCAATGCGGTCTTGTGCATGAGATCAGAAGTTCAAGCAAGATTAGAAATTAAGCAACGTGGAATAGGTAGGCTTGCTTTAGGAGCTCTCGGGAATACACCAAATCAGGGAGTACAAGGTGATATGGGATGGGCATCATTTGAGGGCAGGGAAGCTAGCAGCAAGATAAAATTTGAGAAGCGATTGAGAGAAATGGGGGAGGAGCGTTGGGGTAGGAAGGTTTTCAGCTACTTGTACATGAAGAATGTCGATACAAAATGGAGGAAGCGAACCAGGAAGTTGACTGGTAAATACTTAGAAAACAGCAGGGGGCTAAACCAAAAAGAATTATCGGTTAAGAAGAAGGTGAAGGAAGATGAGACCGATATGTGGAGAATCGGCATGATTAAGAAGTCCGCACTTGAGGTCTATCGAACTTTTAAGCAGGGAATTGCCAAGGAAAGGATCTATGATAATACTCGGGGTAGTTCTCTACTGTTTGAGGCCAGGACGAGAGTACTGCGAACCAAGACATATCGGGCCAAATACGAAGGGGTAGACACAGTATGCAGTGCGTGTGGAGAGGAAGAAGAAACTACCGAACACTTGATAATGTTCTGTAAAGGGCTTCACCCTATAGTGCAGGATGATGGCGCAGAGTTTTTCAAAGCACTTGAATATAGGGACAGCGAGGGCAAAATAGACTTTAAGCGGGTAGACTTAACTAGAAGGAGGTTATCTGATTGGTGGCTAAAGTCAAGGCACGAGTGAAAATTAAACTCTTCACTGCAAAGTACGAATCCTCAAACTTAGTTTTTAAGGAAAAAAAATAAATACAGTTTTTGGTTCATTAGGTATTACGGCTTGGTGGCGCTAGCCACCGCCCTATCTAAAGGGTACAGCCTTATTCTTCCATTCATTTATCCGTTCGGCGACCATGGGAATGATGGGTAGTACTCACGGAGGAAGAAAACAGTACTACAACAGGTTTTCCCGCTCAATTTAATCCAAGCGCCAGCCATATTAATCTAGGCGCCAGTCAATTTAATCCAGCCGCCACTGAAATTAATCCAGGTGCCATTCATTTTAATCCAAGTGCCACTGAAATTAATCCAACTGCCAGCCGATTTAATCCGGACGCCAGCGAATTTAATCCTGATGACATTGTGACTTCAAAACGACCCAGAATTTTCGGGAATGCGTGGAGTGAATAGCTTTGGAGTGAATTTAACAGGAAAAAACCATGAATGAGTCACTCGTGACACAATGTGACTCGCGCGACATTATCTCGCCTATCACCCGCGTAAGCACTATTCACACCTTCTACAGGTTTTCCCACTCAATTTAATCCAAGCGCCAGCCAAATTAATCTAGGGGCCAGTCAATTTAATCCAGCCGCCACTGAAATTAATCCAACCGCCAGCCGATTTAATCCGGACGCCAGTGAATTTAATCCTGATGACATTGTGACTTCAAAATGACCCAGAATTTTCGGGAATGCGTGGAGTGAATAGCTTTGGAGTGAATTTAACAGGGAAAAACCATGAATGAGTCACTAGTGACACAAAGTGACTCGCGCGAATTTATGATGTCTATCACCCGCGTGAGCACTATTCACACCATCGACATGCATATCAAAGGAAAAGCCGTCCACACAGTAATAACTTGATAATTATTAACCAGGCCAATGATCTCATCACGAGTGACTTAGGTGACGTCCTCACGCATATCACCCACGCACACACTGTCTTAACCTTCCGTCATGCATATCAAATGAAACGTCTTTGAAAGGGCGGGATCTTGATACCTAAAACTCGGCCAAGCCACCCGATCACCAGTGACTCAGGGGACGTCATCACCCATATCACCCACACACGTAATTTACTTGCCTACCGACATGCATACCAAACGAAACGTCTTCGAGAGGCTAATAAATTGAACGCTGTCAATCGGCAGAGTGACGTGATCACTAGGGACTCGTGTGACGTCATCGCGTTTGACACCCACGCACGCAGCGTCAACCCTGAGTTTATACATATCAAATGAAACGTCTTTGAGAGAGTAATAACTTGAACGCTGTCACAAGGCCCAGTGACGTCAACACTAGTGACTGGCGTGACGTCATCACGCCTAAGACTCACGCAAGCACTCTATAATGTGCCTTCATGCATATCAAACAAAACGTCTTTGAAAGGGTAATAACTTGAATGCTGGCACTAGGCCGCGTGACGTCATCACTAGTGACTCGTGTGACGTCATCGCGTTTGACACCCACGCACGCAGCGTCTAACCTGAGTTCATACATATCAAATGAAACGTGTTTGAGAGAGTAATAACTTGAACGCTGTCACAAGGCCCAGTGACGTCATCACTAGTGACTAGCGTGACGTCATCTCGCCTAAGACTCACGCAAGCACTCTATAATGTGCCTTCATGCATATCAAACAAAACGTCTTTGAAAGGGTGATAACTTGAATGCTGGCACTAGGCCGCGTGACGTCATCACTAGTGACTCACGTGACGTCATTACGCCTATCACACGCACACGCAGTGTCCAAACCTGTCTTCATGCATATCAAACGAAATGTCTTTGAGAGAGTAATAACTTGAACGCTGTCACAAGGCCCAGTGACGTCATCACTAGTGACTGGCGTGACGTCATCACGCCTATCACACGCACACGCAGTGTCCAAACCTGTCTTCATGGATATCAAACGAAATGTCTTTGAGAGAGTAATAACTTGAACGCTGTCACAAGGCCCAGTGACGTCATCACTAGTGACTGGCGTGACGTCATCATGCCTATCACACGCACACGCAGTGTCCAAACCTGTCTTCATGCATATCAAACGAAATGTCTTTGAGAGAGTAATAACTTGAACGCTGTCACAAGACCCAGTGACGTCATCACTAGTGACTGGCGTGACGTCATCACGCCTATCACACGCACACGCAGTGTCCAAACCTGTCTTCATGCATATCAAACGAAATGTCTGTGAGGGAGCAATAATGTTATACTTATGACTCGGCCAACCGACTTGATCACTATTGACTCACGTGACGTCATCACGACTAACAGTAATGCAAGCATTCTCTAACGTGCTTTCATGAATATAAACGAAACGTCATTGAGAGAACATTAACTTGAAGGCCGTTGCAGGCAGCGTCTGCTAGTAAAAAACTAACCTCTCGCGCTGCACAGCCGTTCACCAGCTAACCGGTATACGTAGGCCCCAGATCGCGCGTTTCGAATTCCGTCAAAGGCGTCTTTACATGGCTTTTGTTTGACTTGACGCTTTTCCTGACTCGTGTAGATGCGATGGAAGCAACAGTACCTTCAAGCAGCAGTGTGGTACAACCCAACAACAGTGTCACATCGCTCGTTGAGGGCAGCGCTTCTCCTTCATTCAATAAATAGAAATATTGAAGTCGAAATGACAATTAAGCCTTTTACAAACCATACTCAATTACGCAACATTCAACCGATACCCTCACCTCCCTGCGACACGTTTACTCCAGCTCGTCGTGTGGGTAGATGTACGCGTCTTTTTTGTTGCTTCTCGTGTTTCGTAGAATGCCTTGAAAATGCGGGCAGCCAGGCCGCAATACTGTGAACGGATAGGCTTTCTACACTAAACAGGCACGCTTATTCCAAGCACACTAACCTATAAGAAACGGCTTGGCGTAGAATGTAGAAAGGAGGGCACGAGTCAGGCACAACATTGAATGGCGCATCAGCAAATGGCCAGTTGCAAATAGCAATAGTATGTATCTCAAGTATGGGGACTGCCCTCTATTACAACGGATTTGTTTCACAGGATAACCAGATGAAATAACTGTTGAGCCGAAGGAGTGGTAGACAAATCTTTTTGTAGCAAGCTTTGGAGCAGGCAGACCATGCGTCTTATGCTTGATTAAGGATATACAGTGTTATGACTATAGCCGAATTATATGCAAACGCCTGTTTCGTTTCTTGTGCTCATATCGTGTCATTTTGACACGTGAGCACAAATTAGAGCGCGAGGAGAGCTTTTATAGTGCTTTTATAGTGCCTATATATACCTATTTCGGGCGTTGTAGCCTCAATTCGTATAGGTGCCTGTAAATGTCTGTTTTCAAAATCGATGCCTATATAAACGCTATTTAACCTGAAATTTTGCTTTCAAGTACCACTGAGCCCGGTATTCATGTTACCGGGCAAAATATAGGTTTCGGGACACTGTGTGGTGCAAGCTACTCTTTATTTCACGAGTTACGTTTAGAACTGTCAAACTCAGAAGGCATTTTAGCCAAGAGGGAGGTAGACTAGCCTCTACACATGTATACCATTCATGTCGCGTCGTCTGCTCAGCCTCTTTCCAGTGTGCTCTCAGATGCGTAGGGAGCAGGAGGTGCCTCTGTGCAGCGGCAGGAAGATGAAGAATGAATGCGAAACTGTGGAGAGTCATCAGGGGAAGTAAGGAAGTAGAGTGCAGATAAAAAAAGCAATATCTATGTAGTTTTTGTTTTTTGTTTGTCATTTACATGTGGTGCTTCACTGGGTCACCTGAAAATATTTATTTAGGCAGTGGAAAATGTTGCCTGCCCAATGAAAAGGTTTGTGTCACTAGAAATTTTAATTTGATCATTAGAAGCGGCGAAAGCATAATCTCAGGAGGTGAGCTTGAAACCTTCGCCACTAACTCTAAGAAGACTTCGTAAGTCTAATTCCTCTCCCGCTATTGGTATGAAATTCACTCGGAGCTGGAGCATCACACGACGTGCATCAGCACGTCATGCGCGCGTAACCTACACTCGCATGAGATGCCCATGTCAGCCCGTGCGTGCAAGCGGTGTTCTGCCGTCTCGATGTTCTTTTGTATTGTACATCGAGTTTTTGGGGGATGGATCCCTATCTGCGCGCACGTTTGGAGAGGCTGGCTTGGATAACGTATCCTTACCCCGATACACAGCGTCACACCGCTGCATCTTCTGCTAGAAACGATACACCAAATCCACGTCAAGCGTTGTGAATGCTGGCCCCGACACAATGCGCAAACTTCGAGAACACCAACGCAAACAAAATGGAGGCACCTTAGTCTCGCGTCTCTCTCGATATGAAATTAAATAAATAAGGCGAATAGATTTCGCCTGTGTGTTCTAACATTTTTGTAAACTTTCATGCTTCTATTTAGGCAACAGTTTGTACAAATTACACACGTTGTCTCAAATAGTTCTCGCAGTGTCACGTAGTATTTTGACATAGGCAGGACCATTCTATCACCTTCACCATGTTGGGGTGCACGCCCATGAGATGAAGGTGAAGCCGTGTTCAGTTTGGCCTATCACCTCTTTATGCCACGCGTAGTACGGTAAATCTTGGTAAATGAGATCTTGAGCGCTCAGTGCATTCATTCCTTTACGCTTCTCAAAACTCTTAAGTTTGTGTAACGACCCTTAAAGTGTTCACAGACAGAAGAAAAATTGAGCCTGTGTGGTTAGGCCAAGTTAATACGCCACAAAAAAAAAATCCTTCTGGCGCCTGGCACTCTGACTATTTGCGCATGTATAGCCCTTCTTAGCTATGGCACACAGAAAGAGACCCAGAAGCATATTTCTACGATGGTGCACACTTAACTGACCATGCTGAACTAGAAATGGAGAGACCGTATTCTGCGAACCCCGCGGGAAAACGCATGTTTATGCTAAATCCTTACCCGTTTTTACAATTATAAACTAGAACACTTTTGCTTACTTTCATGTCGTAGAGACAGATACCACACCTGTTTATTGGAAAATTTGAGTTTTGTCAAAGATTATTCTGCCTATATTCACAATTTTGGAAGCCTGAAAGAGTGTTTTGGCCACCTATTATTGGTGCCTAAATCCCGGTTTTTCAGTGCCTATAGAGCTGGCCTCTATAGTTACGACCTACCTGACATGTTTTCGCAACGCCGAAGCAAATATGATGCCCGTTTAAAACATCTACCGTACCTCAAGAAAAAAATTGTTGTTCTGATAACGTCGAGCTCGTCAAATTGGTTATGAAATGGGTGATGAAAGATAACTGGGGCAAGTCCGTGAGAAACAAAATTTATTATTATACAGGCAAAGCAATTTTCATAAACACGCACCCATAGATGTGCTGCTGAGCAGTGTTCTACATATCAAGGCAGTCGAGGGCAGCTTGTACAAAAGTGTAATTGTGCCTATCATAAGCGGCACAGTCCACACGCTAGATGTGCTGCATAGAGCGCCCCGCGGCCTCAACCAGCAGAGCACGGCGATGTTCTTTCTTGGAGATCCCTTCCGGTGTCGTGAGGAGATCATCCCTCCGCTCGCTTAGGAATCCCTTTACACCTGCCTTGAACTTTGAGAAGAGCTCCTCAATCGGATTGAAGAAAGGACTGTATGGCGGTAGCCATGCACTTGACTGTGTGGTCGCTTGCCACGAGGACAGCCTGTTCGGCGCGGCGGTGCGCTGGTGCGTTGTGAAACAGGAACACTGCCTGTATTCCTGGTTCCTGCTGTGAAACTTTACTCGACACTTCTGCAAGAAAGTCGTTGAAGACAGCCCAGTGGACCTTGTCGGCAATTATCCAGTGGAGAAGGCCATTTGATGACATGCAGGCTATAACATTTACATTCGCCCCTTTCGCACTAGTTGACAAACGGCATGCTGGAGCCCATCGTTTCGCCCTTCCGAAACTGCGCGAGCACCATACGTTGAAGTTGGTCTCGTCGATGTAGTATCGTGTTAGCGTAGTTCCCTCGCTCTGAAGCCACTGGGCATATCGGCATCGCAGCTGTTTCACGTCGGCGCGATTTCTATCTACTGGGCTCGGGGTCAGCAGCTTCACCGAATAACCATGGCCATCGAGAAGCCGATCAATCGTCGACGTGCTCACTTCAATGTTAGACATCTCATCTTTGAGAGCTCTCTTTATTTGTTCCAGTGTGAAGGATGGGTTTCCCTGTACGATTCGTTGCAGGGCGTCCACCACGTCCGGTGCAAATTTCCTCGACGAACCACCACGTGTTTTAGTTGTGTCACGATCACTAGCGGCAATAGAACGCACGGTCTTTATATTGATTTTGAGTGTTTCGGAGAGCACTTTTAAGTCACCTCCGCGCCTGTGAACATCTATTATACGGCAACGATCTACAGGAGAAACGCGAGCGTACTTTTTCTTCGGGTCATCAGGCGCCTTCCGTGGCCTTCCGGGCCGCCGAGAGTCTCGGTCTTCCATAGCACCAGTGGTCGAAGCGCAAACTTTCACTTATTCTCAGGACTGCAAAAGCGCTCACCTAACGATGACTTGGCCGGAAACTTTAAACTACGCCGTCTTGTCGCTTGCGTCGCACAACGTCGTCCTGTCGTCTGCGTGAAAGAGACTCGCCGAAAACAGCTACGACACAATGTCGTCTGCTTCAGTTCTACTTAGAGCAATTGCTTTAATTCATAAATAACCAGCATTAGGGTATTCTAACACGAATTAAAACGTATCTTCAATTCTTCGATTCATTATTTCGTGGGATTGTCATCTGCATTGTAGAACGTCTGCACGTCGTCTGCATGACGACGGGCAGTCATGCAGACGGCAGTGCACACGACAATCTGACGGTGCAGACGACGATGCAGACGGCGACAGACGACGGTGCAGACAACGGTGCAGATGACTGCCCGTCGTCATGCAGACGACGTGCAGACGTTCTACAATGCAGATGACAATCCCACGAAATAATGAATCGAAGAATTGAAGATACGTTTTAATTCGTGTTAGAATACCCTAATGCTGGTTATTTATGAATTAAACCAATTGCTCTAACTAAAACTAAAGCAGACGACATTGTGTCGTAGCTGTTTTCGGCGAGTCTCTTTCACGCAGACGACAGGACGACGTTGTGCGACGCAAGCGACAAGACGGCGTAGTTTAAAGTTTCCGGCCAAGTCATCGTTAGGTGAGCGCTTTTGCAGTCCTGAGAATAAGTGAAAGTTTGCGCTTCGACCACTGGTGCTATGGAAGACCGAGACTCTCGGCGGCCCGGAAGGCCACGGAAGGCGCCTGATGAACCGAAGAAAAAGTACGCTCGCGTTTCTCCTGTAGATCGTTGCCGTATAATAGATGTTCACAGGCGCGGAGGTGATTTAAAAGTGCTCTCCGAAACACTCAAAATCAATATAAAGACCGTGCGTTCTATTTCCGCTAGTGATCGTGACACAACTAAAACACGTGGTGGTTCGTCGAGGAAATTTGGACCGGACGTGGTATACGCCCTGCAACGAATCGTACAGGGAAACCCATCCTTCACACTGGAACAAATAAAGAGAGCTCTCAAAGATGAGATGTCTAACATTGAAGTGAGCACGTCGACGATTGATCGGCTTCTCGATGGCCATGGTTATTCGGTGAAGCTGCTGACCCCGAGCCCAGTAGATAGAAATCGCGCCGACGTGAAACAGCTGCGATGCCGATATGCCCAGTGGCTTCAGAGCGAGGGAACTACGCTAACACGATACTACATCGACGAGACCAACTTCAACGTATGGTGCTCGCGCAGTTTCGGAAGGGCGAAACGATGGGCTCCAGCATGCCGTTTGTCAACTAGTGCGAAAGGGGCGAATGTAAATGTTATAGCCTGCATGTCATCAAATGGCCTTCTCCACTGGATAATTGCCGACAAGGTCCACTGGGCTGTCTTCAACGACTTTCTTGCAGAAGTGTCGAGTAAAGTTTCACAGCAGGAACCAGGAATACAGGCAGTGTTCCTGTTTCACAACGCACCAGCGCACCGCCGCGCCGAACAGGCTGTCCTCGCGGCAAGCGACCACACAGTCAAGTGCATGGCTACCGCCATACAGTCCTTTCTTCAATCCGATTGAGAAGCTCTTCTCAAAGTTCAAGGCAGGTGTAAAGGGATTCCTAAGCGAGCGGAGGGATGATCTCCTCACGACACCGGAAGGGATCTCCAAGAAAGAACATCACCGTGCTCTGCTGGTTGAGGCCGCGGGGCGCTCTATGCAGCACATCCAGCGTGTGGACTGTGCCACTTATGATAGGCGCAATTACACTTTTGTACAAGCTGCCCTCGACTGCCTTGATATATAGAACACTGCTCAGAAGACATCTATGGGTGCGTGTTTATAAAAATTGCTTTGCCTGTATAATAATAAATTTTGTTTCTCACGGACTTGCCCCCGTTCTCTTTCATCACCCATTTCATAACCAATTTGACGAGCTCGACGTTATCAGAACAACAATTTTTTTCTTGAGGTACGGTAGATGTTTTAAACGGGCATCATCTTTGCTTCGGCGTTGCGAAAACATGTGAGGTAGGTCGTAACTATAGAGGGCAGCTCTATAGGCACTGAAAAACCTGGATTTAGGCACCAATAATAGGTGGCCAAAACACTCTTTCAGGCTTCCAAAATTGTGAATATAGGCAGAATAATCTTTGACAAAACTCAAATTTTCCAATAAACAGGTGTGGTATCTGTCTCTACGACATGAAAGCAAGCAAAAATGTTGTAGTTTATAATTGTACAAACGGGTAATGATTTAGCATAAACATGCGTTTTTCCGCGGGGTTCGCAGAATACGGTCTCTCCATTTCTAGTTCAGCATGGTCAGTTAAGTGTGCACCATCGTAGAAATATGCTTCTGGGTCTCTTTCTGTGTGCCATAGCTAAGAAGGGCTATACATGCGCAAATAGTCAGAGTGACAGGCGCCAGAAGGATTTTTTTTTTGCGGCGTATTAACTTGGCCTAACCACACAGGCTCAATTTTTCTTCTGTTTGTGAACACTTTAAGGGTCGTTACACAAACTAAAGAGTTTTGAGAAGCGTAAAGGAATGAATGCTTTGAGCGCTCAAGATCTCATTTACCAAGATTTCCAGTACTACGCGTGGCATAAAGAGGTGATAGGCCAAACTGAACACGGCTTCACCTTCATCTCATGGGCGTGCACCCCAACATGGTGAAGGTGATAGAATGGTCCTGCCTATGTCAAAATAGTACGTGACACTGCGAGAACTATTTGAGACAACGTGTGTAATTTGTACAAAATGTTGCCTAAATAGAAGCATGAAAGTTTACAAAAATGTTAGAACACACAGGCGAAATCTATTCGCCTTATTTATTTAATTTCATATCGAGAGAGACGCGAGACTAAGGTGCCTTCGTTTTGTTTGCGTTGGTGTTCTCGCAGTTTGCGCATTGTGTCGGGGCCAGCATTCACAGCGCTGGGCGTGGTTTTGGTGTATCGTCCCTAGCAGAAGATGCAGCGGTGTGACGCTGTGTGTCGGGGTAAGGATACGTTATCCAAGCCAGCTCTCCGAACGTGCGCGCAGATAGGGATCCATCCCACAAAAACTCGATGTACAATACAAAAGAACATCGAGACGGCAGAACACCGCTTGCACGCACGGGCTGACATGGGCATCTCATGCGAGTGTAGGTTACGCGCGCATGACGTGCTGATGCACGTCGTGTGATGCTCCAGCTCCGAGTGAATTTCATACCAATAGCGGGAGAGGAATTGGACTTACGAAGTCTTCTTAAAGTTAGCGGCGAAGCTTTCAAGCTCACCTCCCGAGATTATGCTTTCGCCGCTTCTAATGATCAAATTAAAATTTCTAGTGACACAAACCTTTTCATTGGGCAGGCAACATTTTCCACTGCCTAAATAAATATTTTCAGGTGACCCAGTGAAGCACCACATGTAAATGACAAACAAAAAACAAAAACTACATAGATATTGCTTTTTTTATCTGCACTCTACTTCCTTACTTCCCCTGATGACTCTCCACAGTTTCGCATTCATTCTTTATCTTCCTGCCGCTGCACAGAGGCACCTCCTGCTCCCTACGCATCTGAGCGCACACTGGAAAGAGGCTGAGCAGACGACGCGACATGGATGGTATACATGTGTAGAGGCTAGTCTACCTCCCTCTTGGCTAAAATGCCTTCTGAGTTTGACAGTTCTAAACGTAACTCGTGAAATAAAGAGTAGTTTGCACCACACAGTGTCCCGAAACCTATATTTTGCCCGGTAACATGAATACCGGGCTCAGTGGTACTTGAAAGCAAAATTTCAGGTTAAATAGCGTTTATATAGGCATCGATTTTGAAAACAGACATTTACAGGCACCTATACGAATTGAGGCTACAACGCCCGAAATAGGTATATATAGGCACTATAAAAGCACTATAAAAGCTCTCCTCGCCCTCTAATTTGTGCTCACGTGTCAAAATGACACGATATGAGCACAAGAAACGAAACAGGCGTTTGCATATAATTCGGCTATAGTCATAACACTGTATATCCTTAATCAAACATAAGACGCACGGTCTGCCTGCTTCAAAGCATGCTACAAAAAGATTTGTCTACCACTCCTTCGGCTCAACAATTATTTCATCTGGTTATCCTGTGAAACGAATCCGTTGTAATAGAGGGCAGTCCCCATACTTGAGATACATACTATTGCTATTTGCAACTGGTCATTTGCTGATGCGCCATTCAATGCTGTGGCTGACTCCTGCCTTCCTTTCTACATTCTACGCCACGCCGTTTCTTATAGGTTAGTGTGCTTGGAATAAGCGTGCCTGTTTGGTGTAGAACGCCTGTCCGTTCACAGTATTGCGGCCTGGCTGCCCGCATTTTCAAGGCATTCTACGAAACACGAGAAGCAACAAAAAAGACGCGTACATCTACCCACACGACGAGCTGGAGTAAACGTGTCGCAGGGAGGTGAGGGTATCGGTTGAATGTTGCGTAATTGAGTATGGTTTGTAAAATGCTTAATTGTCATTTCGACTTCATTATTTCTATTTATTGAATGAAGGAGAAGCGCTGCCCTCAACGAGCGATGTGACACTGTTCTTGGGTTGTACCACACTGCTGCTTGAAGGTACTGTTGCTTCCATCGCATCTACACGAGTCAAGAAAAGCGTCACGTCAAACAAAAGCCATGTAAAGACGCCTTTGACTGAATTCGAAACGCGCGATCTGGTGCCTACGTATACCGGTTAGCTGGTGAACGGCTGTGCAGCGCGAGAAGTTAGTTTTTTACTAGCAGACGCTGCCTGCAACGGCCTTCAAGTTAATGTTCTCTCAATGACGTTTCGTTTGATATTCATGAAAGCACGTTAGAGAGTGCTTGCATGACTGTTAGTCGTGATGACGTCACGTGAGTCAATAGTGATCAAGTCGGTTGGCCGAGTCATAAGTATAACATTATTGCTCTCTCACAGACATTTCGTTTGATTTGCATGAAGACAGGTTTGGACACTGCGTGTGCGTGTGATAGGCATGATGACGTCACGCCAGTCACTAGTGATGACGTCACTGGGCCTTGTGACAGCGTTCAAGTTATTACTCTCTCAAAGACATTTCGTTTGATATGCATGAAGACAGGTTTGGACACTGCGTGTGCGTGTGATAGGCGTGATGACGTCACGCAAGTCACTAGTGATGACGTCACTGGGCCTTGTGACAGCGTTCAAGTAATTACTCTCTCAAAGACATTTCGTTTGATATGCATGAAGACAGGTTTGGACACTGCGTGTGCGTGTGATAGGCGTGATGACGTCACGCAAGTCACTAGTGATGACGTCACTGGGCCTTGTGACAGCGTTCAAGTTATTACTCTCTCAAAGACATTTCGTTTGATATGCATGAAGACAGGTTTGGACACTGCGTGTGCGTGTGATAGGCGTGATGACGTCACGCAAGTCACTAGTGATGACGTCACTGGGCCTTGTGACAGCGTTCAAGTTATTACTCTCTCAAAGACATTTCGTTTGATATGCATGAAGACAGGTTTGGACACTGCGTGTGCGTGTGATAGGCGTAATGACGTCACGTGAGTCACTAGTGATGACGTCACTGGGCCTTGTGACAGCGTTCAAGTTATTACTCTCTCAAAGGCATTTCGTTTGATATGCATGAAGACAGGTTAGGACACCGCGTGCGTGGGTGTCAGGCGTGATGACGTCACGCCAGTCACTAGTGATGACGTCACTGGGCCTTGTGACAGCGTTCAAGTTATTACTCTCTCAAAGACATTTCGTTTGATATGCATGAAGACAGGTTTGGACACTGCGTGTGCGTGTGATAGGCGTAATGACGTCACGTGAGTCACTAGTGATGACGTCACGCGGCCTAGTGCTAGCATTCAAGTTATTACCCTTTCAAAGAAGTTTTGTTTGATATGCATGAAGGCACATTATAGAGTGCTTGCGTGAGTCTTAGGCGAGATGACGTCACGCCAGTCACTAGTGATGACGTCACTGGGCCTTGTGACAGCATTCAAGTTATTACTCTCTCAAACACGTTTCATTTGATATGTATGAACTCAGGTTAGACACTGCGTGCGTGGGTGTCAGGCGCGATGACGTCACACGAGTCACTAGTGATCACGTCACTCTGCCGATTGACAGCGTTCAATTTATTAGCCTCTCGAAGACGTTTCGTTTGGTATACATGATGGCAGGTTAGACATTGCGTGCGTGGGTGATAGGCGTGATGACGTCACCTAAATCACAAGTGATCAAGTCAGTTGGCCGAGTCATAGGTACCACGTTATTGCTCTCTCAAAGACGTTTCGTTTGGCATGCATGTCGGCAGGCGAGTAAATAACGTGCGCGGGTGATATTTGTGATGACGTCCCCTGAGGAACTGGTTATCAGGTGACTTGGCCGAGTTTTAGGTATCAAGATCCCGCCCTTTCAAAGACGTTTCATTTGATATGCATGACGGAAGGTTAAGACAGTGCGTGCGTGGGTGATATGCGTGAGGACGTCACCTAAGTCACTCGTGATGAGATCATTGGCCTGGTTAATAATTATCAAGTTATTACTGTGTGGACGGCTTTTCCTTTGATATGCATGTCGAAGGTGTGAATAGTGCTTACGTGGGTGATAGGCGAGATAATGTCGCGCGAGTCACATTGTGTCACGAGTGACTCATTCATGGTTTTTCCCTGTTAAATTCACTCCAAAGCTATTCACTCCACGCATTCCCGAAAATTCTGGGTCGTTTTGAAGTCACAATGTCATCAAGATTAAATTCGCTGGCGTCCGGATTAAATCGGCTGGCAGTTGGATTAATTACAGTGGCACTTGGATTAAAATGAATGGCACCTGGATTAATTTCAGTGGCGGCTGGATTAAATTGACTGGCGCCTAGATTAATTTGGCTGGCGCTTGGATTAAATTGAGCGGGAAAACCTGTAGTACACACATTTGCCTAGTCTTCGTACTTGCGGGCGGCGAATCGTACTTGCGGCTTTGTTTTTTGCTGTGTTTCGCTTTTGTTTTGAAAGAAAGAACAAACCCTTTTGAACTTAAGGACCTGATTTGAAATAGTAAGTTTAAAAAATAAGGTTGTGAAGCACAAACGGTGAACATTTGCTAATTTATGTTTTCGTAAAAAAACAGCTTCAAGCCACACGAACACACACGGAGCCAGAAGCAGGCCAGAAGTACGAAAATTAGACAAATGTGTGTACTATCCATCATTCCCATTACAGTGTACTAGAATAGAGGCAGTGTGCTCACTGCCCTATCCTTGCGGCGCTCCGCCGTAGCGCACTCTGTGTCGACTTTCACGATGCCCACCAGGGGCGCTGACGCTTGACGCACCTGACGCATCTCGTTGTAATTGCGGGAGGGTTAAATGACGTCCTGAAAAAAGAATCGTCAGGACTAGCGACGGCCTTGGCGAGAGGGGTGGATGACATGCGCACCGTGTCCCCCCAGGTGCAAATTGTAGTATGCACAGTACCGGAAGTACCGGTGCGCAACGTCAACCTGCGAAGAGCGGTTGTCGACGCAAACAAGGAGATATGGCGGATTAGTCGAGAGAAGGGTTTCGAGGTAGTGGATTTAAACAGGGAAGTGCACAGGTGGGGTGGATTCCAAAGAGACAAGATTCATTTCGATAAGAGGCTTGGACACGAGGTGGGCTGGCGACTGGCAGGACGCGCAGTAGCTTTTTTGGGGGGCTCACGGGCCCTTCGGAGTCCGGGGTAGCTCGTAACAGGGAAAGCAACCAGGAGGACGCTTTGACAGGTAGAATTGCGAAAAACCAGAAAAAAGGTAAAAGAAAAAGGAAAAAGGCGCGTGTTGCAATTAGTTACATAAACATGCAGGGTGGCAGAAAGAAGGCAAAATGGTTAGAGATTGAGGAGCAGTTAAACAAAGAACAGATAGGCGTGTATGCGGTTACAGAAACACACCTTAGAGACTTGGAAGAGCCACCACATATTAAAAATTATGTTTGGGAAGGGTGTAACAGGACCATATCGGAAAGGAAAGGTGGGGGTGTAGGAATGCTAATTCACCGCGGAGCCAAATGGGTTAGAGTGAAACAGACGTGTTCAGAGCACCTCTGGGTTCGGGGCACAGTAGGTGGAAAGGAAACGTGGCTAGGGGTAGCCTACTTGTGGACGGGGAATAACTGCAGAGAAAAGAATCAGGAGATAGTGGATTGCATGAGTGCGGATATTAAGGAATTTGGTAATGGGGCCGAAATCATCCTTCTAGGGGACATGAATGCCCACATACATGACCTTGACGGATATTCAGACACCAATGGGAAGTTATTACTAGATCTTTGCGAGCAACATAGTCTGGAGATAGTTAACACGGGGCCTAAATGTGACGGCCAGATCACATGGGAAGTCGGAAACAAGCAATCAAGTATTGATTATTGTCTCATGACTGAAGGAATTTACCACAAACTGACAGAAATGAGGATAGACGAGGAAGGCATTAACAGCTTGGGTAGTGATCATAAACGAATAACATTACAAATGGGATACGAAACTGAAAATATGAGCATGGAATCAAAGTCTGGCAGCTCGTATTTAAATGACAAACAAATAATAAATATAGCCGCAAGAGTCGAGGAAGAAGTAGGCGAAATACCAGGCAAGGACTGGGAGTATAGTGAGCTGTTACATCTAATGACGAAGGAGATAGGGAAAGAGAAGAAAACTGTTTGCTGGAAAGGAAAAAGGAAGCCAAAAAGTTGGTGGAACAAGGAAATCCGGGAGGCGATCGAGAAGCGACGCGAAGCCTCACGGGAGCATAGAAAGGCAAAAAAGGAGAAGCGGCCGCAGGACGAAGTCAAAAAAATATGGGAAATATATTTAGAGAAAAAATCCCTTGTACAGAAATTGGTAGAGGCAAAAATTAAAGGTGAAAGTGAACGCTGGATGACAGAGATACACGAAAAAAAGGAGGCCGCGCCTAGAATTTTTTGGAGCCACATAAAGGCGCTAGGTAGGAAGTCTGTCACAACGCAACAACATATTCTAGATGAAGGAGGAAATCAATTGGAAGGGTACGAAGCGCTAGGTTACATCCAAAAGGTAACAGCCGATTCGTTTCAAAAGAGCGTCCAGGGGATCTCCCCGGTGAGTAAAAGTGTGGCGGAGAAAGCAACAGAGGAAGAGCTAGTACTTGATAATTTCAACTGGAAAAAGGCCGAAGGAAAAATTCCAAAGCGCACTGCCGCGGGTTTAGATGGGATTCCCGTTAGCCTCATTAACGAACTAGGACATAACACTAAAGAAGCATTGTTAAAAGCAGTAGAAAAAAGCTTAAAGGACGGACAAATACCGGACAGTTGGCGACAAAGTAGAATGAACTTAATCTATAAAGGCAAGGGAGAAAAGGACAAGATTCGCTCGTATAGACCACTAACAATTACATCGGTACTATACAGGATGGCGATGCAAGCAGTAAAAATGAAAATAGAAACATGGGCCGAACATAACGATATTTTGGGAGAACTTCAGAACGGATTTCGAGTCGACAGGCGGTTAGACGATAACCTGTTTGTTCTCACTCAGTGTATAGAAATATCCAAAATAGAGAATAGGCCCTTGTACGTGGCTTTTCTAGACATCACGGGGGCATACGACAACGTTAATCAGGAAATTTTGTGGGATATATTGAAAGGAATGGGCATGGGCGACGACTGTATACAGCTTTTGAGGGAGATATACCGAGAAAATACAGTTTGCATAGAGTGGGAAGGAATGCGTAGCAAAGAGAACGTTGAGGTTAGCAGGGGTCTGAGACAGGGATGTCCTTTGTCCCCGCTGTTATTCATGCTGTACATGGTGAGTATGGAAAAAGCGCTAGAAGGTAGCAACATTGGTTTTAATCTGTCACACAAACAGGGCGGCATGATGATTGAGCAGAAGCTTCCAGGTTTATTTTATGCGGACGATATCGTCTTATTTGCGGACAGTCGAGATGATATACAGCAGCTGGCGAATATATGCGGAAGGGAAGGTGAAGCTCTTGGACTAGGATTCAGTGTAACGAAGTGTGGATTGATGGTATTCAATGATCCCTGTGATCAGACGGTGTCCATACAAGGCCAAGAAATACCGAGGGTAAGTGAATACAAGTACCTTGGAGTATGGGTAAATGAGAGTGATAGATACATGGAGGTACAGGAAAAAGCCTCGGCAGCAAAAGGAAAGAGGAATGCGGCAATAATGAAGCACAGAGCGTTGTGGGGATACAATAGGTATGAGGTGCTTCGAGGTCTGTGGAAGGGTGTAATGGTTCCAGGGCTTACTTTTGGGAACTCAGTGGTGTGCATGAGGGCAGAGGTGCAAGCGGGAATGGATGTAAATCAAAGGACTGTGGGACGCCTCGCGTTGGGTGCTCACGGGAAGACGACAAACGAGGCTGTAAAGGGCGATATGGGGTGGGCAGGTTTTGAGGCGAGGGAAGCGCAGAGCAAAATAAGGTTCGAAGAAAGGCTAAGAAATATGAAGGAGAGTAGATGGGCAGAGAAGGTGTTCCGTTATTTGTATAGGCAGAGCGTGGACACACAGTGGAGAAAAAGAACTAGAAGACTCACTAGTAAGTATACGGCTGGTATTGTAAGCCGTATGTCAACAAAGAGCGTTAAGGGAAAAGTCAGGGAGGCGGAGAGAATTTACTGGATGGCAGCTATGGAGAAAAAACCGGCTTTGAGTAACTACCGAAAGGGCAAAAATGAAATAAGGAGGGAGGCATTTTACGATAATTCAAGGGGAAGCGCTTTACTGTTTGAAGCGAGATCGGGTTGCCTTAGAACGCGTAGTTATAAAGCAAGATTCAGTAAAGAAGAAGAACAATGCACATGCTGCGGGAAAGATAAGGAAACGGCGGAGCATGTTCTGATTGAATGTGGAGATATCCACCCAGGTGTACGTTTGGGCACGAGCCTACAGGAAGCCTTGGGTTTTAGGGACAACAATGGAAAGCTGAACACACCCGCGATTGAAATAAGTAAGAGACGGTTAGAGTATTGGTGGCAGAAAATTAGAGAGAAAGGACAAAAATAAATATTGGAAAAATAAAATATGGACAGTGTGCCGTAAATGGCAGAGAACTTAAGCTGAAAATTTACCTTTTTTTCTATTAAGATAGAATTTATCGAAGTAGAGGCATTAGGCCAACATAAAAAGAAAAAAAGGGTTTTTTTTTTGTCGAGCCTGGTGGCATACTTGTCACCACCCCGTCATAAAGGGGACGCTCATAGCATCCATCCATCCATCCATCCATCCTGAAAAACTTCTCTTGGTTCGTGTTGGCCGTGTTGGCGGACGGGGCTGGTTCGCTCAGTTCAGTTCGATCGGTTCGATTGGATCAACGTGGGTACCCCGTGTGCGTGTTTTGTACTTTATGCTTAGATCATTGTGTAGTATGTGTTCGTGAAGATGCCTAACCGCCGTCGAAATTACTGTTTTGCGCCCGGTTGTCGAACCGGGTACAGTCGTGTGCAGCATGCACCACAGGCGTCTTTGTTCAGCGTCCCGCGTGATGAAGAACGGCGGAAGGAGTGGGAAAGAAATCTCCACCGTGCAGATAAGAAACTGGATGAGTTTTCTGCGGTCTGCGAACTGCATTTCTAACCGAGGTTCGTTATCAAGGAGTTCGTGCACCATATAGATGGCAAAGAGGTACGCATTCCTCGTGATAAACCGATGCTGTCGGAAAACGCCGTCCCCACGATTCTTCCCAATTTGCCGCAGTACCTCACGAAGAAGATGCCAAAACCGAGAGCTAAAAGGAAGATGTGCGAAAATGACCATGCAGCCGCAAAGAAAAAGAGCCGAAGTGCTCTCGAGACTGACTGTACTGAATTTCCACGGGCTGCTATTGGTGATTCAGGGGAGGACTGCGACTTCACATAGGGTGATGTTCCAGCGGAGCCCGAGCATTGCTTGTCGTTTTGTTATAGTTTAAAAACTCCTTCCAAGTAATGGTGCATATCAATGTGTAAATGTCTCGATTTGCCATTATTCAGCCTTTTTTTACCCTAATATTTCTTGTGCAAATTCTTTCATCACTTATTTGTAAATAAACATTATTTCATCAATTTACATGAATTATTATCATTTCTTTTTAATTTGCTACGTCATTAACTTGATGGATACACGAAATATGAAAATTCAGAGGCAATGAATGGAATGGACTCTGGCAGTGAAGGACAGGAGCGGGTGTAAATCAATGAAAGAGGTCTCCGTCCTGCAGGACCTAACAGGCTGTTGATAATAATGATGCTACGTCTTGTTTACAGCAAGAATCACGCCACCCACCAATCATCACCTAAAGTCTCGAAGCAGCGATGCTAGAATGTTAAACGTCGCGCGTGGTTGTCATGGTGGTTAAAGTTTGGGTTTAGGGCGCGCATTCCTGCAGCAGGCACATAATCAAGAAAAACCCGGCGTGGAGGCTGTCTAAGGCGTTGTACTGTTGGACCCAAGGACGTGTGTTCGATCCTAGCCGCGGTGGCTGTTCTCCTGACGGGGGAGAAAAACGAAACAAGCCGTTTGTCGGCATTTCGGCTGACGTTAAAAATTCTAAAGGAATCTAAATTAACCTGCAGCCCTCCGCTATGGCGCACCTCATAGCGGAAGTGTGGCTTCGGTTCGTTAAACTCCAAAATTTTAATTCTGACATTGCGAAAAAAAAAGTGCGTAGTGTTTTTCGCACCTCGGAACCGCAGTCGACATGACTGCTGCATTAGCGAAACCACTTTGAACATTTAAACGGCCGGAAAATAATACAATGTCAGTTGCTTCACGCCCTGCACACTGATAAGATGCCCCAAAAGAAGTGTCGTGCATTGCATGTCGCGAACGTTGCATAATTTCTGGCATTTCAACAATTGCGCTGTGGCTCTCTACTTCGGCCCGCAAAGGAGTTTCAGGTGACGCTGCGAACCGCGCCGCCTCTCGGCTTCGACACGAAGTGGGTCACCCACCGCCGCCTGTGAGCACACTGCCTCTATTCTACAGGTTTTCCCGCTCAATTTAATCCAAGCGCCAGCCAAATTAATCTAGGCGCCAGTCAATTTAATCCAGCCGCCACTGAAATTAATCCAGGTGCCATTCATTTTAATCCAAGTGCCACTGAAATTAATCCAACCGCCAGCCGATTTAATCCGGACGCCAGCGAATTTAATCCTGATGACATTGTGACTTCAAAACGACCCAGAATTTTCGGGAATGCGTGGAGTGAATAGCTTTGGAGTGAATTTAACAGGGAAAAGCCATGAATGAGTCACTCGTGACACAATGTGACTCGCGCGACTTTATGACGCCTATCACCCGCGTAAGCACTATTCACACCTTCGACATGCATATCAAAGGCAACGCCGTTCACACAGTAATAACTTGATACTTATTAACCAGGCTAATGATCACGAGCGACTTAGGTGACGTCCTCACGCATATCACCCACGCGCGCACTGTCTTAACCTTCCGTCATGCATATCAAATGAAACGTCTTTGAAAGGGCGGGGTCTTGATACCGAAAACTCGGCCAAGTCACCTGATAACCAGTTCCTCAGGGGACGTCATCACAAATATCACCCGCACACGTAATTTACTCGCCTACCGACATGCATACCAAACGAAACGTCTTTGAGAGAGCGATAACGTGTTACCTATGACTCGGCCAACTGACTTGATCACTTGTGATTTAGGTGACGTCATCACGCCTATCACCCACGCACGCAATGTCTAACCTGCCATCATGTATACCAAACGAAACGTCTTCGAGAGGCTAATAAATTGAACGCTGTCAATCGGCAGAGTGACGTGATCATTAGTGACTCGTGTGACGTCATCGCGTTTGACACCCACGCACGCAGCCTCTAACCTGAGTTCATACATATCAAATGAAACGTGTTTGAGAGAGTAATAACTTGAACGCTGTCACAAGGCCCAGTGGCGTCATCACCAGTGACTGGCGTGACGTCATCTCGCCTAAGACTCACGCAAGCACTCTATAATGTGCCTTCATGCATATCAAACAAAACGTCTTTGAAAGGGTAATAACTTGAATGCTGGCACTAGGCCGCGTGACATCATCACTAGTGACACACGTGACGTCATTACGCCTATCACACGCACACGCAGTGTCCAAACCTGTCTTCATGCATATCAAACGAAATGTCTTTGAGAGAGTAATAACTTGAACGCTGTAACAAGGCCCAGTGACGTCATCACTAGTGACTGGCGTGACGTCATCACATCTGACACCCACGCACGCGGTGTCCAAACCTGTCTTCATGCATATCAAACGAAATGTCTTTGAGAGAGTAATAACTTGAACGCTGTCACAAGGCCCAGTGACGTCATCACTAGTGACTGGCGTGACGTCATCATGCCTGACACCCACGCACGCAGTGTCCAAACCTGTCTTCATGCATATCAAACGAAATGTCTTTGAGAGAGTAATAACTTGAACGCTGTCACAAGGCCCAGTGACGTCATCACTAGTGACTGGCGTGACGTCATCACGCCTGACACCCACGCACGCGGTGTGCAAACCTGTCTTCATGCATATCAAACGAAATGTCTTTGAGAGAGTAATAACTTGAACGCTGTCACAAGGCCCAGTGACGTCATCACTAGTGACTGGCGTGACGTCATTATGCCCGACACCCACCCACGCAGTGTCCAAACCTGTCTTCATGCATATCAAACGAAATGTCTTTGAGAGAGTAATAACTTGAACGCTGTCACAAGACCCAGTGACGTCATCACTAGTGACTTGCATGACGTCATCACGGCTATCCCACACGCACGCAGTGTCCAAACCTGTCTTCATGCATATCAAACGAAATGTCTTTGAGAGAGTAATAACTTGAACGCTGTCACAAGGCCCAGTGACGTCATAATTAGTGACTGGCGTGACGTCATCACGCCTGACACCCACGCACGCGGTGTCCTAACCTGTCTTCATGTATATCAAACGAAATGTCTTTGAGAGAGTAATAACTTGAACGCTGTCACAAGGCCCAGTGACCTCATCACTAGTGACTGGCGTGACGTCATCACGCCTGACACCCACGCACGCGGGGTCTTAACCTGTCTTCATGCATATCAAACGAATTGTCTTTGAGAGAGTATTAACCTGAACGCTGTCACAAGGCCCAGTGACGTCATCACTAGTGACTGGCGTGACGTCATCATGCCTGACACCCACGCAAGCACTCTGTAACCTGCCTTCATGTATATCAAACGAAACGTCTTAGAGAGAGTAATAACTTGAACGCTGTCACAAGGCCCAGTGACGTCATCACTTGTGACTTGCGTGACGTCATCATGCCTGACACCCACGCAAGCACTCTGTAACCTGCCTTCATGTATATCAAATGAAACGTCTTAGAGAGAGTAATAACTTGAATGCTATCACTAGGCCTAGCGACGTGAATACTAGTGACTCACGTGACGTCATCACGTCTATCACACACGCACGCGCTGTCCTAACCTGTTTTCATGCATATCGAACGAAACGTCTGTGAGAGAGCAATAATGTTATACTTATGACTCGGCCAACCGACTTGATCACTATTGACTCACGTGACGTCATCACGACTAACAGTCATGCAAGCACTCTCTAATGTGCTTTCATGAATATCAAACGAAACGTCATTGAGAGAACATTAACTTGAAGGTCGTTGCAGGCAGCGTCTGCTAGTAAAAAACTAACTTCTCGCGCTGCAAAGCTGTTCACCAGCTAACCGGTATACGTAGGCACCAGATCGCGCGTTTCGAATTCAGTCAAAGGCGTCTTTACATGGCTTTTGTTTGACTTGACGCTTTTCTTGACTCGCGTAGATGCGATGGAAGCAACAGTACCTTCAAGCAGCAGTGTGGTACAACCCAACAACAGTGTCACATCGCTCGTTGAGGGCAGCGCTTCTCCTTCATTCAATAAATAGAAACAATGAAGTCGAAATGACAATTAAGCATTTTACAAACCGTACTCAATTACGCAACATTCAACCGATACCCTCACCTCCCTGCGAGACGTTTACTCCAGCTCGTCGTGTGGGTAGATGTACGCGTCTTTTTTGTTGCTTCTCGTGTTTCGTAGAATGCCTTGAAAATGCGGGCAGCCAGGCCGCAAGACTGTGAACGGACAGGCGTTCTACACTAAACAGGCACGCTTATTTCAAGCACACTAACCTATAAGAAACGGCGTGGCGTAGAATGTAGAAAGGAAGGCACGAGTCAGCCACAGCATTGAATGGCGCATCAGCAAATGGCCAATCGCAAATAGCAATAGTATGTATCTCAAGTATGCGGACTGCCCTCTATTACAACGGATTTGTTTCACAGGATAACCGGATGAAATCATTGTTGAGCCAAAGGAGTGGTAGACAAATCTTTTTGTAGCAAGCTTTGGAGCAGGCAGACCGTGCGTCTTATGCTTGATTAAGGATATACAGTGTTATGACTATAGCCGAATTATATGCAAACGCCTGTTTCGTTTCTTGTGCTCATATCGTGTCATTTTGACACGTGAGCACAAATTAGAGGGCGAGTAGAGCTTTTATAGTGCTTTTATAGTGCCTATATATACCTATTTCGGGCGTTGTAGCCTCAATTCGTATAGGTGCCTGTAAATGTCTGTTTTCAAAATCGATGCCTATATAAACGCTATTTAACCTGAAATTTTGCTTTCAAGTACCACTGAGCCCGGTATTCATGTTACCGGGCAAAATATAGGTTTCGGGACACTGTGTGGTGCAAACTACTCTTTATTTCACTAGTTACGTTTAGACTGTTAAACTCAGAAAGCATTTTAGCCAAGAGGGAGGTAGACTAGCCTCTACACATGTATACCATCCATGTCGCGTCGTCTGCTCAGCCTCTTTCCAGTGTGCGCTCAGATGCGTAGGGAGCAGGAGGTGCCTCTGTGCAGCGGCAGGAAGATGAAGAATGAATGCGAAACTGTGGAGAGTCATCAGGGGAAGTAAGGAAGTAGAGTGCAGATAAAAAAAGCAATATCTATGTAGTTTTTGTTTTTTGTTTGTCATTTACATGTGGTGCTTCACTGGGTCACCTGAAAATATTTATTTAGGCAGTGGAAAATGTTGCCTGCCCAATGAAAAGGTTTGTGTCACTAGAAACTTTAATTTGATCATTAGAAGCGGCGAAAGCATAATCTCAGGAGGTGAGCTTGAAACCTTCGCCACTATCTCTAAGAAGACTTCGTAAGTCCAATTCCTTCCCCGCTATTGGTATGAAATTCACTCGGAGCTGGAGCATCACACGACGTGCATGAGCACGTCATGCGCGCGTAACCTACACTCGCATGAGATGCCCATGTCAGCCCGTGCGTGCAAGCGCTGTTCTGCCGTCTCGATGTTCTTTTGTATTGTACTGCGAGTTTTTGTGGGATGGATCCCTATCTGTGCGCACGTTTGGAGAGGCTGGCTTGGATAACGTATCCTTACCCCGATACACAGCGTCACACCGCTGCATCTTCTGCTAGGGACGATACACCAAAACCACGCCCAGCGTTGTGAATGCTGGCCCCGACACAATGCGCAAACTGCGAGAACACCAACGCCAACAAAATGGAGGCACCTTAGTCTCACGTCTCTCTCGATATGAAATTAAATAAATAAGGCGAATAGATTTCGCCTGTGTGTTCTAACATTTTTCTAAACTTTCATGCTTCTATTTAGGCAACAATTTGTACAAATTACACACGCTGTCTCAAATAGTTCTCGCAGTGTCACGTACTACTTTGACATAGGCAGGACCATTCTATCACCTTCACCATGTTGGGGCGCACGCCCATGAGATGAAGGTGAAGCCGTGTTCAGTTTGGCCTATCACCTCTTGATGCCACGCGTAGTACTGGAAATCTTGGTAAATGAGATCTTGAGCGCTCAGTGCATTCATTCCTTTACGCTTCTCAAAACTCTTAAGTTTGTGTAACGACCCTTAAAGTGTTCACAGACAGAAGAAAAATTGAGCCTGTGTGGTTAGGCCAAGTTAATACGCCGCAAAAAAAAATCCTTCTGGCGCCTGGCACTCCGAATATTTGCGCATGTATAGCCCTTCTTAGCTATGGCACACAGAAAGAGACCCAGAAGCATATTTCTACGATGGTGCACACTTAACTGACCATGCTGAACTAGAAATGGAGAGACCGTATTCTGCGAACCCCGCGGAAAAACGCATGTTTATGCTAAATCATTACCCGTTTGTACAATTATAAACTAGAACATTTTTGCTTGCTTTCATGTCGTAGAGACAGATACCACACCTGTTTATTGGAAAATTTGAGTTTTGTCAAAGATTATTCTGCCTATATTCACAATTTTGGAAGCCTGAAAGAGTGTTTTGGCCACCTATTATTGGTGCCTAAATATCGGTTTTTCAGTGCCTATAGAGCTGGCCTCTATAGTTACGACCTACCTGACATGTTTTCGCAACGCCGAAGCAAAGATGATGCCCGTTTAAAACATCTACCGTACCTCAAGAAAAAAAATTGTTGTTCTGATAACGTCGAGCTCGTCAAATCGGTTATGAAATGGGTGATGAAAGAGAACTGGGGCAAGTGCGTGAGAAACAAAATTTATTATTATACAGGCAAAGCAATTTTCATAAACACGCACCCATAGATGTGCTGCTGAGCAGTGTTCTACATATCAAGGCAGTCGAGGGCAGCTTGTACAAAAGTGTAATTGTGCCTATCATAAGCGGCACAGTCCACACGCTGGATGTGCTGCATAGAGCGCCCCGCGGCCTCAACCAGCAGAGCACGGCGATGTTCTTTCTTGGAGATCCCTTGCGGTGTCGGGAGGAGATCATCCCTCCGCTCGCTTAGGAATTCCTTTACACCTGCCTTGAACTTTGAGAAGAGCTCCTCAATCGGATTTAAGAAAGGGCTGTATGGCGGTAGCCACTTGACTGTGTGGTCGCTTGCCGCGAGGACAGCCTGTTCGGCGCGGCGGTGCGCTGGTGCGTTGTCAAACAGGATCACTGCCTGTATTCCTGGTTCCTGCTGTGAAAATTTACTCGACACTTCTGCAAGAAAGTCGTTGAAGACAGCCCAGTGGACCTTGTCGGCAATTGTCCAGTGGAGAAGGCCATTTGCTGACATGCAGGCTATAACATTTACATTCGCCCCTTTCGCACTAGTTGACAAACGGCATGCTGGAGCACCTCGTTTCGCCCTACCGAAACTGCGCGAGCACCATACGTTGAAGTTGATCTTGTCGTCTGCACCGTCGTCTGCATGGCTGCCCGTCGTCATGCAGACGACGGGCTGACGTTCTACAATGCAGATGACAATCCCACGAAATAATGAATCGAAGAATTGAAGATACGTTTTAATTCGTGTTAGAATACCCTAATGCTGGTTATTTATGAATTAAAGCAATTGCTCTAAGTAAAACTGAAGCAGACGACATTGTGTCGTAGCTGTTTTCGGCGAGTCTCTTTCGCGCAGACGACAGGACGACGTTGTGCGACGCAAGAGACAAGACGGCGTAGTTTCAAGTTTCCGGCCAAGTCATCGTTAGGTGAGCACTTTTGCAGTCCTGAGAATAAGTGAAAGTTTGCGCTTCGACCACTGGTGCTATGGAAGACCGAGACTCTCGGTGGCCCGGAAGGCCACGGAAGGCGCCTGATGAACCGAAGAAAAAGTACGCTCGCGTTTCTTCTGTAGATAGTTGCCGTGTAATAGATGTTCACAGGCGCGGAGGTGATTTAAAAGTGCTCTTCAAAACACTCAAAATCAATATAAAGACCGTGCGTTCTATTGCCGCTAGTGATCGTGACACAACTAAAACACGTGGTGGTTCGTTGAGGAAATTTGGACTGGACGTGGTGGATGCCCTGCAACGAATCGTACAGGGAAACCAATCCTTCACACTGGAACAAATTAATAGAGCTCTCAAAGATGAGATGTCTAACATTGAAGTGAGCATGTCGACGATTGATCGGCTTCTCGATGGCCATGGTTATTCGGTGAAGCTGCTGACCCCGAGCCCAGTAGATTGAAAGCGCGCCGACGTAAAACAGCTGCGGTGCCGATATGCCCAGTGGAATCAGAGCGAGGGAACTGCGCTAACACGATACTACATCTACGAGAACAACTCAACGTATGGTGCTCGCGCAGTTTCGGTAGGGCGAAACGAGGTGCTCCAGCATGCCGTTTGTCAACTAGTGCGAAAGGGGCGAATGTAAATGTTATAGCCTGCATGTCAGCAAATGGCCTTCTCCACTGGACAATTGCCGACAAGGTCCACTGGGCTGTCTTCAACGACTTTCTTGCAGAAGTGTCGAGTAAAGTTTCACAGCAGGAACCAGGAATACAGGCAGTGTTCCTGTTTGACAACGCACCAGCGCACCGCCGCGCCGAACAGGCTGTCCTCGCGGCAAGCGACCACACAGTCAAGTGGCTACCGCCATACAGCCCTTTCTTCAATCCGATTGAGGAGCTCTTCTCAAAGTTCAAGGCAGGTGTAAAGGGATTCCTAAGCGAGCGGAGGGATGATCTCCTCACGACACCGGAAGGGATCTCCAAGAAAGAACATCGCCGTGCTCTGCTTGGGTAGGCCGCAGGGCGCTCTATGCAGCATATCCAGAGTGTGGACTGTGCCGCTTATGATAGGCACAATTACACTTTTGTACAAGCTGCCCTCGACTGCCTTGATATGTAGAACACTGCTCAGCAGCACATCTATGGGTGCGTGTTTATGAAAATTGCTTTGCCTGTGTAATAATAAATTTTGTTTCTCACGGACTTGCCCCAGTTCTCTTTCATCACCCATTTCATAACCAATTTGACGAGCTCGACGTTATCAGAACAACAATTTTTTTCTTGAGGTACGGTAGATGTTTTAAACGGGCATCATCTTTGCTTCGGCGTTGCGAAAACATGTCAGGTAGGTCGTAACTATAGAGGCCAGCTCTATAGGCACTGAAAAACCGGGATTTAGGCACCAATAATAGGTGGCCAAATCACTCTTTCAGGCTTCCAAAATTGTGAATATAGGCAGAATAATCTTTGACAAAACTCAAATTTTCCAATAAACAGGTTTGGTATCTGTCTCTACGACATGAAAGCAAGCAAAAATGTTCTAGTTTATAATTGTACAAGCGGGTAATGATTTAGCATAAACATGAGTCTTTCCGCGTGGTTCGCAGAATACGGTCTCTCCATTTCTAGTTCAGCATGGTCAGTTAAGTGTGCACCATCGTAGAAATATGCTTCTGGGTCTCTTTCTGTGTGCCATAGCTAAGAAGGGCTATACATGCGCAAATAGCCAGAGTGCCAGGCGCCAGAAGGATTTTTTTTTGCGGCGTATTAACTTGGCCTAACCACACAGGCTCAATTTTTCTTCTGTCTGTGAACACTTTAAGGGTCGTTACACAAACTAAAGAGTTTTGAGAAGCGTAAAGGAATGAATGCACTGAGCGCTCAAGATCTCATTTATCAAGATTTCCAGTACTACGCGTGGCATAAAGAGGTGATAGGATAAACTGAACACGGCTTCACCTTCATCTCATGGGCGTGCGCCCCAACATGGTGAAGGTGATAGAATGGTCCTGCCTATGTCAAAGTAGTACGTGACACTGCGAGAACTATTTGAGACAACGTGTGTAATTTGTACAAACTGTTGCCTAAATAGAAGCATGAAAGTTTACAAAAATGTTAGAACACACAGGCGAAATCTATTCGCCTTATTTATTTAATTTCATATCGAGAGAGACGCGAGACTAAGGTGCCTCCATTTTGTTTGCGTTGGTGTTCTCGCAGTTTGCACATTGTGTCGGGGCCAGCATTCACAACGCTGGGCGTGGTTTCGGTGTATCGTCCCTAGCAGAAGATGCAGCGGTGTGACGCTGTGTATCGGGGTAAGGATACGTTATCCAAGCCAGCCTCTCCAAACGTGTGCGCAGATAGGGATCCATCCCACAAAAACTCGCAGTACAATACAAAAGAACATCGAGACGGCAGAACACCGCTTGCACGCACGGGCTGACATGGGCATCTCATGCGAGTGTAGGTTACGCGCGCATGACGTGCTCATGCACGTCGTGTGATGCTCCAGCTCCGAGTGAATTTCATACCAATAGCGGCGAAGGAATTGGACTTACGAAGTCTTCTTAGAGTTAGTGGCGAAGGTTTCAAGCTCACCTCCTGAGATTATGCTTTCGCCGCTTCTAATGATCAAATTAAACTTTCTAGTGACACAAACCTTTTCATTGGGCAGGCAACATTTTCCACTGCCTAAATAAATATTTTCAGGTGACCCAGTGAGGCACCACAAGTAAATGACAAACAAAAAACAAAAACTACATAGATATTGCTTTTTTTATCTGCACTCTACTTCCTTACTTCCCCTGATGACTTTCCACAGTTTCGCATTCATTCTTCATCTTCCTGCCGCTGCACAGAGGCACCTCCTGCTCCCTACGCATCTGAGCGCACACTGGAAAGAGGCTGAGCAGACGACGCGACATGGATGGTATACATGTGTAGAGGCTAGTCTACCTCCCTCTTGGCTAAAATGCCTTCCGAGTTTGACAGTTCTAAACGTAACTCGTGAAATAAAGAGTATTTTGCACCACACAGTGTCCCGAAACCTATATTTTGCCCGGTAACATGAATACCGGGCTCAGTGGTACTTGAAAGCAAAATTTCAGGTTAAATAGCGTTTATATAGGCATCGATTTTGAAAACAGACATTTAAGGCACCTATACGAATTGAGGCTACAACGCCCGAAATAGGTATATATAGGCACTATAGAAGCACTATAAAAGCTCTCCTCGCCCTCTAATTTGTGCTCTCGTGTCAAAATGACACGATATGAGCACAAGAAACGAAACAGGCGTTTGCATATAATTCGGCTATAGTCATAACACTGTATATCCTTAATCAAGCATAAGACGCACGGTCTGCCTGCTCCAAAGCTTGCTACAAAAAGATTTATCTACCACTCCTTCGGCTCAACAATTATTTGATCTGGTTATCCTGTGAAACGAATCCGTTGTAATAGAGGGCAGTCCCCATACTTGAGATACATACTATTGCTATTTGCAACTGGCCATTTGCTGATGCGCCATTCAATGCTGTGGCTGACTCGTGCCTTCCTTTCTACATTCTACACCGCGCCGTTTCTTATAGGTTAGTGTGCTTGGAATAAGCGTGCCTGTTTAGTGTAGAACGCCTGTCCGTTCACAGTATTGCGGCCTGGCTGCCCGCATTTTCAAGGCATTCTACGAAACACGAGAAGCAACAAAAAAGACGCGTACATCTACCCACACGACGAGCTGGAGTAAACGTGTCGCAGGGAGGTGAGGGTATTGGTTGAATGTTGCGTAATTGAGTATGGTTTGTAAAATGCTTAATTGTCATTTCGACTTCATTATTTCTATTTATTGAATGAAGGAGAAGCGCTGCCCTCAACGAGCGATGTGACACTGTTGTTGGGTTGTACCACACTGCTGCTTGAAGGTACTGTTGCTTCCATCGCATCTACACGAGTCAAGAAAAGCGTCAAGTCAAACAAAAGCCATGTAAAGACGCCTTTGACTGAATTCGAAACGCGCGATCTGGTGCCTACGTATACCGGTTAGCTGGTGAACGGCTGTGCGGCGCGAGAAGTTAGTTTTTTACTAGCAGACGCTGCCTGCAACGGCCTTCAAGTTAATGTTCTATCAATGACGTTTCGTTTGATATTCATGAAAGCACGTTAGAGAGTGCTTGCATGACTGTTAGTCGTGATGACGTCACGTGAGTCAATAGTGATCAAGTTGGTTGGCCGAGTCATAAGTATAACATTATTGCTCTCTCACAGACGTTTCGTTCGATATGCATGAAAACAGGTTAGGACAGCACGTGCCTGTGTGATAGACGTGATGACGTCACATGAGTTACTAGTATTCACGTCGCTAGGCCTACTGAGAGCACTCAAATTATTACTCTCTCTAAGACGTTGCGTTTGATATACATGAAGGCAGGTTACAGAGTGCTTGCGTGGGTGTCAGGCATGATGACGTCACGCCAGTCACCAGTGACGACGTCACTGGGCCTTGTGACAGCATTCAAGTTATTACTCTCTCAAAGACATTTCGTTTTATATGCATGAAGACAGGTTTGGACACTGCGTGCGTGGGTGTCAGGCGTGATGACGTCACGCCAGTCACTAGTGATGACGTCACTGGGCCTTGTGACAGCGTTCAAGTTATTACTCTCTCAAAGACATTTCGTTTCATATGCATGAAGACAGGTTTGGACACTGCGTGCGTGGGTGTCAGGCATGATGACGTCACGCCAGTAACTAGTGATGACGTCACTGGGCCTTGTGACAGCGTTCAAGTTAATACTCTCTCAAAGACATTTCGTTTGATATGCATGAAGACAGGTTTGGACACCGCGTGTGTGGGTGTCAGGCGTGATGACGTCACGCCAGTCACTAGTGATAACGTCACTGGGCCTTGTGACAGCGTTCAAGTTATTACTCTCTCAAAGACATTTCGTTTTATATGCATGAAGGCAGGTTTGGACACTGCGTGGGCGTGTGATAGGCGTAATGACGTCACGCAGGTCACTAGTGATGACGTCACTGGGCCTTGTGACAGCGTTCAAGTTATTACTCTCTCAAAGACGTTTCGTTTGATATGCATGAAGACAGGTTTGGACACTGCGTGCGTGGGTGTCAGGCATGATAACGTCACGCCAGTCACTAGTGATGACGTCACTGTGCCTTGTGACAGCGTTCAAGTTATTACTCTCTCAAACACGTTTCGTTTGATATATATGAAGGCAGGTTACAGAGTGCTTGCGTGGGTGTCAGGCATGATGACGTCACGCCAGTCATTAGTGATGACGTCACTGGGCCTTGTGACAGCGTTCAAGTTATTACTCTCTCAAAGACATTTTGTTTGATATGCATGAAGACAGGTTTGGACACTGCGTGCGTGGGTGTCAGGCGTGATGACGTCACGCCAGTCACTAGTGATGACGTCACTGGGCCTTGTGACAGCGTTCAGGTTAATACTCTCTCTAAGACGTTTCGTTTGATATACATGAAGGCAGGTTACAGAGTGCTTGCGTGGGTGTCAGGCATGATGACGTCACGCCAGTCACCAGTGACGACGTCACTGGGCCTTGTGACAGCATTCAAGTTATTACTATCTCAAAGACATTTCGTTTTATATGCATGAAGACAGGTTTGGACACTGCGTGCGTGGGTGTCAGGCGTGATGACGTCACGCCAGTCACTAGTGATGACATCACTGGGCCTTGTGACAGCGTTCAAGTTATTACTCTCTCAAAGACATTTCGTTTCATATGCATGAAGACAGGTTTGGACACTGCGTGCGTGGGTGTCAGGCATGATGACGTCACGCCAGTCACTAGTGATGACGTCACTGGGCCTTGTGACAGCGTTCAAGTTAATACTCTCTCAAAGACATTTCGTTTGATATGCATGAAGACAGGTTTGGACACCGCGTGTGTGGGTGTCAGGCGTGATGACGTCACGCCAGTCACTAGTGATGACGTCACTGGGCCTTGTGACAGCGTTCAAGTTATTACTCTCTCAAAGACATTTCGTTTTATATGCATGAAGGCAGGTTTGGACACTGCGTGTGCGTGTGATAGGCGTAATGACGTCACGTGAGTCACTAGTGATGACGTCAAGCGGCCTAGTGACAGCGTTCAAGTTATTACTCTCTCAAAGACGTTTCGTTTGATATGCATGAAGACAGGTTTGGACACTGCGTGCGTGGGTGTCAGGCATGATGACGTCACGCCAGTCACTAGTGATGACGTCACTGTGCCTTGTGACAGCGTTCAAGTTATTACTCTCTCAAACACGTTTCGTTTGATATATATGAAGGCAGGTTACAGAGTGCTTGCGTGGGTGTCAGGCATGATGACGTCACGCCAGTCACTAGTGATGACGTCACTGGGCCTTGTGACAGCGTTCAAGTTATTACTCTCTTAAAGACATTTTGTTTGATATGCATGAAGACAGGTTTGGACCCTGCGTGCGTGGGTGTCAGGCATGATGACGTCACGCAAGTCACTAGTGATGACGTCACTAGGCCTTGTGACAGCGTTCAAATTATTACTCTCTCAAAGACATTTCGTTTGATATGCATGAAGACAGGTTTGGACACCGCGTGCGTGGGTGCCAGACGTGATGACGTCACGCCAGTCACTAGTGATGACGTCACTGGGCCTTGTGACAGCGTTCAAGTTATTACTCTCTCAAAGACATTTCGTTTGATATGCATGAAGACAGGTTTGGACACTGCGTGTGCGTGTGATAGGCGTAATGACGTCACGTGTGTCACTAGTGATGACGTCACGCGGCCTAGTGCCAGCATTCAAGTTATTACCCTTTCAAAGACGTTTTGTTTGATATGCATGAAGGCACATTATAGAGTGCTTGCGTGAGTCTTAGGCGAGATGACGTCACGCCAGTCACTGGTGATGACGCCACTGGGCCTTGTGACAGCGTTCAAGTTATTACTCTCTCAAACACGTTTCATTTGATATGTATGAACTCAGGTTAGAGGCTGCGTGCGTGGGTGTCAAACGCGATGACGTCACACGAGTCACTAGTGATCGCGTCACTCTGCCGATTGACAGCGTTCAATTTATTAGCCTCTCGAAGACGTTTCGTTTGGTATACATGATGGCAGGTTAGACATTGCGTGCTTGGGTGATAGGCGTTATGACGTCACCTAAATCACAAGTGATCAAGTCAGTTGGCCGAGTCATAGGTAACACGTTATCGCTCTCTCAAAGACGTTTCGTTTGGTATGCATGTCGGTAGGCGAGTAAATTACGTGTGCGGGTGATATTTGTGATGACGTCCCCTGAGGAACTGGTTATCAGGTGACTTGGCCGAGTTTTAGGTATCAAGATCCCGCCCTTTCAAAGACGTTTCATTTGATATGCATGACGGAAGGTTAAGACAGTGCGTTCGTGGGTGATATGCGTGAGGACGTCACCTAAGTCACTCGTGATGAGATCATTGGCCTGGTTAATAATTATCAAGTTATTACTGTGTGGACGGCTTTTCCTTTGATATGCATGTCGAAGGTGTGAATAGTGCTTACGCGGGTGATAGGCGAGATAATGTCGCGCGAATCACATTGTGTCACGAGTGACTCATTCATGGCTTTTCCCTGTTAAATTCACTCCAAAGCTATCCACTCCACGCATTCCCGAAAATTCTGGGTCGTTTTGAAGTCACAATGTCATCAGGATTAAATTCACTGGCGTCCGGATTAAATCGGCTGGCGGTTGGATTAATTTCAGTGGCACTTGGATTAAAATGAATGGCACCTGGATTAATTTCAGTGGCGGCTGGATTAAATTGACTGGCGCCTAGATTAATTTGGCTGGCGCTTGGATTAAATTGAGCGGGAAAACCTGTAGTACACTCCGTCCGTTCGATTCACCTGCACCACGTGAACCAGTTCACGGGGTGCTGCACTTTGCCATTCGTTTTAGTGGTGCAGCATTGACGACCTTTGAACCCTGTCATTCGTTTCAAAAGGTGCAGCACTGGTTCAAGATTTTCCTGCACCTCCTACGCTGACGGTGCCGGCTTGGTGCAGCCGCATGTGCAGCTGAGCAGACGACGCAGCACTTACGCGTAGGTGGCTTAGGCGTCATACCCGCCTCTACAAATGCGGTGTGTTTTGCCAATATGTTCGCGCCTCATAAACTGTCCAGATGTGTGGTTCGCCATCGTTCAGTGTTAGCTGTACGGTGTAAATTAAGCGAAGAGAAATAAGGCCTGCACACTGTTGGCACATCGTCATTCGTTTCGGGGGTCGCGCTGTGCCTGCGCCGCTGAACTCACGCTGCACAATTTCTGAACTTCGCTTGCACAGCCGTCAACTGGTTCCAATTGGTGCAGGTGAATCGAACGGACCTCTATGCTCGTTGAAGTGCCGTGCGTTGCAACTTGCAGCCCCCATAAGATGGATGAATGAATGTGGCTGTACCCTTTAGATCGGGCGGCGGCTAACGCCACCTAGCCGTAATACTTAGTTAACTAACCATTACATTTATATTTTTTTCTTTAAATAATGAAGTTGAGGATTCGTACTTTGCATTGAAGGGTTTAATTTTCACTCATGCCTTGACTTTAGTCACCAATCAGATAACCTCCTTCTAGTTAAGTCTACCCACTTAAAGTTTATTTTGCCCTCCCGGTCCCTAAACCCCAGTGCTTTGAAAAACTCTGTGCCATCATCCTGAACTATAGGGTGAAGCCCTTTACAGAACATTATCAAGTGTTCGGCAGTTTCTTCTTCCTCTCCACACGCACTGCATACTGTGTCTACCCCTTCGTATTTGGCCCGATATGTCTTGGTTCGCAGTACTCCCGTCCTGGCCGCAAACAGTAGAGAACTACCCCGAGTATTATCATAGATCCTTTCCTTTGCAATTTCCTGCTTAAAAGTTCGATAGATCTCTAGTGCAGACTTCTTAATCATGCCCATTCTCCACGGAAGTGTTTCGGTTCCCCCGGTGGCACGAACCTTTTCGAGGCAAAACGGTTCGGTTCACCCAATAGCCGCTTAAAACCGGCTTGACTTGGCTTAAAGTATATGAATAGATGGCGTTAGAATCAGTGTGTTAAAAAACAGTTTTCAGGCGATTTGGGCGTTCTTTATTCTGTGGTTCAGGTAGAGTTCCTCACTAGCTTGTGACACACAGTCTGTGGCGGGTTCATCGTATTCTAGTCGTGATGTTTTTTTCTCCGATGTTGGTGTTGGATTGGACTGTAATCTGTTTGAAATGGCGAGAAGCGCCTCTGCCCGTGGGGTCGTGGTCGCTTTCTGTTGTTAGAAAGTGATTCATACGCAAGTCGCTGCCGCTTTTCTTAATTCCTGTGATGTCGCCGTGCTTATCGAGTAGTTAACGTCATTCGCCCGAAGCACAGAATTAACACCTACCAGCCCGAAGTGTTTGCCACCAAATCTACAAGCAATGACTACGAGCATAAAATAAAGGCCTTTGGAACGCGATTTGTGAATATTGGTCTGATGCATGTACTACGCGGATGTATGGTAGGTGCATGCGTGTTGCTTGAGGACCGATCAAACAGCTGGTGTCACTTGGGAGGAAGTATATACTGTGCCAACGCTTTCATTGAAGCTTGTTCTTGAGTAAGTGCGCGAGATAGATACGGAATGCACAAGTTGGAATTAGAGAACGTTCTTGTCGGAGTGGCTTTATTAAGCAGTCGCAGATGATAGCAATTTGTTTGCTTACAGTGTGTGTTTAGATTGGCGTAACCAACAGTGAAGGTAGTTGTGTGTGGGTGAGGAAATTAGTTTTCTTTGTTGCGGTGCCTTCCAAACAAATCCGTTATTTCTTCTCTTCATTGCGTCGGTCTCTTGATGTGGCACTAAATTTTGCTATGTGCTCTTCGTGACACTTCCTCTCGCTCTAGAATGCTCTAGTAAAAGTTGACGCTTAAGTTCAGCTGAAGTGTTTAAAGTTCCTTGCAGCTAACCACAGCAACATTTCTTTGTCTATGTGATCAGACGGACGCTCGTTACTTGGCATGCCTTTTATAACGCAAAACGTTTCTTTTTTTTTTTTTTTTTCATTTACTGAACAGTCCGGAAAAAATCGGGGACATTTGTCCCGACTGGGACAGCGCGGGCAAAGTCTTGGACAGTCCAGCGAAATTCGGGACGGCTGGTAACACTAGTTTAGGCAAGTGTATAACAATGAAAAAAAAATGTAATAAAATAGAAATTTCATTGCTGGGAGCATTGTCGAGCTTCAATTGCTAACCCGTAAAGGTCTTTTTAAAAGTTAACATTGCCGCAATACACCAGTGTCATGGGGTGAAGTGCTTGCAGTGTATTGCAGTAAAGCATACATTATGCGCGCATGTGTGTGTGTGAAATGGAAGCGTAGCACTGCTATTAGGCCTAATGCGATGCGCCGTGCTTTGTCTCATTACTGGTCATGCGACAGACGGCATCAGCACCAACTTCAACCTTTGTAAAGAGTCCATATGTTCCCCCCATAATTATTTTTTTTTTAATTGTGGCAAGTGATTCACACTGCAGTAAACTTCTAGTATATCGCATGAATAATTTAAAATTGTTGCATGACCCCTAATAAAGAAGTGAAAGATACCTGTGACAGACTCCTTGGTACTCCAGATTTTGTGCCATCAGATATGTGCTCTAAAATGAAAATGATCATTATTAGTGAAATATATACTCAGGCTAGGTATTGGAGACGATTGTGCATGTTTTGCAAATTTCCTTTTAAAATATGATGCTTCACTTTATCGGGCTTTCTTTAGTTATTAAGAAAAATAGCTCCCCAAGAATGGTCTAAAATTAAATATACAGTTTGTCATGGGGCAAGTTGAGCTTAGCAAGAAAATGATTTATGAAAACCATTCTGTCGCATAACTAAGAGCAAGCTGGTTTCAGGAAACATGTTGACCTGAGATGATGGCACGTGTTCACGCATCTTACAAAGGCTGCTTGTTGTTATAATGTGGCTGTAATTGGACAAATGTCTGTCATCAGGTGTGGAGATACATCGCATCTCTGATGATAAAATTTTTAAAGAATAGGTTTTCAGGGGATGCTAAAAACTTTTTTTGAAGGGGTGAGCATTAGAGAGCATTACTTTATTAAAGTCTCCAATTTCATTAGGTTAGCACTGAGGCTTGCAGGTATGTTAAATGAGCATGGTCACTTGAGTAACACTCAGAGGTCAATAATTATAGGGTGAACAGCAAGGTATGTATGAAACAGGATTATGCAAATTGCAGAAATAGACATAATGAAGTTGTCGAGAAGACTTTGTTAACAGTACATTTACAGGCTTCATGCAGAATTTGCTTTCCAGCAGGGTGCATTTATTTTCGCTGATGCTTTCGATGGCATCATTGCAGTTCATAAGCACTGGTTTTACAGACTGCACGTGATGATCTTGTTTTTTCAAGGTTCATGTACTGATTAAAAAGTATAGGATCAAGAAACTTACATGCTGTCTTAAGGCATAATCAGGCTCACCATAGAGGTAAGTGGTGAGATTTTAGTTAGTTGTATGTGGGAGGTCTGTGTACATAACATCATCTATAGTAATCTTGCAATGCTGTAGCTTTATTTGTGTAACAAGTGAAGCTTCTTTTCCTGTTAAAAATTTCTGCCAAGCAAACAAGTTCCAACAGTAGGATTCGCCCTTGGGTAAAGCAGGTGGTAAGAGTGAGCTTATTCAGAAGCCCTTCAAGAGTACCCACTAAAGGAATTAGTACCTATAGGGCAAAAATTCCAGTGCACCAAGAAGGGCAAGGGAGGACGGTGCAGGTTAACATTTCAGGAGGGCATCTTCTAGACATCATCCTTCTCTAGCCACAAGCTTGTATGGCCAATGTTTAGCAGACTCCTACTAACATAAACTAGGTATAAATGTTGCTTCTCTATTGCAAGATGACACACCATATACCTTTTGAGAGTCTCCTCACCACAAGCCCTTACATTAGCCTAAAAATATTTTTTTCTACGGTGCCCTTTTTTTGTCGTAAACAGTTGTCTGAAGCAACAATATGCACATTGTGACAGTCTAGCTGGTGACCAGAGATGGCTCCCGCCATCACGATGTATACTCCACTCAAAATGTAAGACACTGCAAAATCCTAGCCCAGTGTGCGTGCATACGACCTTGAACATGCAAGCAGTGACCACTTCTCTTGTGTTCTCTGCACTGGCGCATGCTTGTTGCACACCTGTTCAAGATTGTGACAGTGAAATTAGTTCTGGCAATGCTGTCTCAGAGGTAAGACTGTGTACGCCCTTAGGAACACCATGGTGGAGCGAGCAGAGATTCATATCAAATGTAGTAATAAACTGGCAACACCAAGGTGACATAAGCACTCTTGCATTAATTTATTACATTTTTATTGAGGCAGCCATCACACAGCTAAGCCTACTTGTGATCTCTTTTCATTATTGTCTACATAGTTTTCCCATTGGTCACAGCACAGGAAGAAAAATTTCTCTGTGGGAGCACCATATTTTAAGCTTGCATGACTCCAATGAAGCACTGTGCCAACAGATATATTGAAAATGTCAATACTTCGGGTCCTATAAATGGTGAACTGGTTGTCACATTCAGCCGGTGATCCTGCAGGAGCTTTAGCATATACTCTAAGGTCATTTTGCATCAACAATGCCACATACAATAGTTTAACAATGGTTGTTAATGGGCAGGAGGATGCATAGCTTCAGGGAGGTAATTAAGCCAAGGGAGAAAATTATAGATGCCTAAGCACCACTGGAAAAATGAAAAAGCACAGAAAATGAGCATCGGTCGCAGCTGAACTACAGAAATTATTTACATTGCACCACACATTCGCATCGTCTAGAATTTTCCCTAATAATGTTATACCAACCTGCCTAGCAGCAAGTACTTCTAAGGTAATAAAGTGCAGAATGACACTTGCATAAGACAGGGAACAGGACGCGAGTTAACTGCCATCTATCTTTGTTTGTGGCTTTGGTAGAAAATATATAAGAAAACAGACACATGTGAAGAGTGACAGTGTGCAATGTCACAGTCATCAAAAACATCACGTAACATTGCCTGCTCGAGAAATTTTCCTGGTTTTCAAAGTTTCAACAAATGTGTCACCATTAAATACACCACTTCTTTTCCAGCTTGAACTGCTTCCAACAGTCCACATCTATCAGGACTGCTGCCTGTAATCTTTGTCTGGTATTTAATCTGAACTGACATGCCCTAATACTTACACACAATCAGCCATATTTGTCTATCTACCCTTAACAGCCTGTAAGTTCACGTGTAACATCACACGCTCCACCCTTCCAGTGGTCATAGTCCATACGGGTCATTATATCATTCAGTTAGCTGCTAACTATACTTTCATTCATTCACTTCATATTTCTTGAAAATAGAGATATGTGAACCCTACAACTGCTTTGCAAAAAACAAATGAAGTACCACACTTGCTATGATGGCTTAATTAAAAAAATTATTTCACAATGATGGCCCAGAAGCTTTCTCTAGAAAACATGTAAAGCCCATATGGAGAAGTATGCGTCCCAGAGAAATTCTGCAACTGCCAAATTCGAAGAGTGTGCAAAATATTCTACGATTTCACATACCAAGTTGAATACTGTTCTATTTGATTCAGTCGCCATTATTTGTAGAACTAAACATTTTTTACTAGTTTATTAAAATTTAAAATGTTAAGTGCACTGAAATAAAACGAAAATGTGTAAAAGTATCATAAGTTTCATCCCTGGCAGGTTATACGCATTAAACATGACAGCTTATCTATGCTTAACATACAGCTGGCTGCTTCGCTCTAGGAAAGTAATTTTGCTACCTATACAATTGTCACTTACCCTTTCTTAACACTTCTGTAGATTTCAAGGGCTTGATGTTTTTGCCAGATACTCGATTCCTACTTTTAAGATTTCTAGGAGTCCTTATCATAGCTGCAAAGGGAGATACAGCCAGTATTTGATGTACTTGTTTTTATATTGCAATAGAAATAATACATCAACTGGGAAAAAGCAATGAAACATTTTGTGTTAAATTTTATTTCAAATTCGTTTTGCTGCGCAACTTGTGTACCAAACAGTGGCTGACAACCATTGGGTGTATTTGCACCATGCTCTGCCATGACGAAGCACATGCATGAAACTTGAGAGACAAAAGCTCATGCATGCAGGTGCAATTATTATGCAGTCATCCCTTGAAACATCCTTGGTAATTTTAAATACTTGGCTGGGCAGATGTCTGTTAAGTTATTCTCGAATGTCCAGGCTGGCTACAAAATGAGCAATGCTAATAATGTTCTTGGCTTGTGCCACAAATTTTTTACCACTCAATCTTTAAAAATATTTCCTAACGCTGTTGTTGTACAACCAAACAAGAATATGTACATGCTCTTTAGCATACTGTTATTCACAAACTAAATGCCAGTTCATTAAAGCTCAAGATAGTTAAACATTCATATTCCATAATTACGATCAAACTGCAGGTGAGTTACCACAACAACCAATCTTCCACTGATGTCATTATGTTTTCATTATGAATTTGGTAATTTGCATGCTTGCTTCTTTTTTTAAGAGTATGCATATTATTATACAAGACACCACAACTAACTCATTTATCAACTTCAGTATTTTATCACTTTCAATTAACCATCATATTGCAAAGTCTTGAAACAAGTCACTTTTAAGACCCACAAGTTTTCTTGTGCCCTTACAGTGCATCAAAGGCCCTGAAGTGTCAAACAGGCCAAAAGGCATTGGTAAGGCTTGTTCATAGGCATTGGACAAATCTGCTTACAAAATGTGTTAAAGGCACATGCGTGCACATGTTTTGGTTTGATTGTACGTTAACATTAAGAAAGGAAGGAGTGGTGCGACATTTCTCGCACAAGCCAAGCATGTGGTTAGCATTGCTAACTTTCACTTCACTTCACTTTATTATCTTAAAGACCCCGGTGAGGGGGTATTACATAAGGGGTAGGTTAACAAATGGAGGTTACAGAGAGTGATCTTCTGACAAGCAATATGTATTTATGTTTTGCGCACACGTTGATGAACACGTGATGGCTGCAATGTCACGGAGAAGGCCATTCCAGTCCACTGCTGTGCGAAGAAAAAATGAGGCAGCAAAAGTAGTAGTGCGAGCGCATGCGATTGAATAAGAATGGGTTGTGCGGTGAGATATGCGCGTTGGTGGGATAATGTAAGGTGCTTGATTGAGGGAACTGTGAAAGAACTTGTGAAACAAACAGAGGCTGGCGATGCGGTGATGCACAGAAAGATTATCAATATCAATGTCATGTTTTAGGGATGATATGCTTATTTCATATGAATATGAAAAGTGAATGAACCTAGTGGCACGATTTTGTACAGATTCTATTTCGTTTATTAGGTATATCTGGTGCGGGCTCCAGATGGGTGCTGCATATTCTAGTTTAGGTCTGATGAGCGATTTGTAAGCCAGAAGTTTTATGTCTAGTGGTGCGTGACGCAAATGACGCTTTAGGAAACCGAGGGGTCTGTTCGCGGATGATATGATGTTGTTTATGTGAGTGTTCCAGGAAAGGTCAGATGTTAAGGTGACGCCTAGGTATTTATGACTGAACTTGTTCGATAGCGGAATTAGAGATTAGGTATGAGAATGATAAATGATTACGCTGGCGTTGAAATGAGGCGAGTTTGCATTTAGAAGGGTTAAGCTTCATTAACTAAAGATCACACCACTGTTGCACGAGATCCAGATCCTGTTGGAGTGTAGTTTGATCAGAAACGTTAGTAACTGTGCGATAGATGACACAGTCGTTGGCAAATAAATGGATATGGGAAGATACATGAACAGGAAGATCATTAATATATATTAGGAACAAGAGGGGTGCGAGTACAAATCCTTGGAGAACGCCGGATGTTACTGGGAGGGAGCTAGAACGGGTATTTTTAATGGAGACGAACTGAGAGCGGTTAGTAAGAAATTGTGTGGTCCATGCAAGAATGCTGGGGTGCAGGTTCAGCTGGGAAAGTTTTAACAGTAAGCGTTTGTGCGGTACCTTATCAAAGGCTTTTGCGAAGTCGAGAAAGATTGAATCGATCTGAAAGTGATGGTCGAGAGAAGAGTGTATATCATGAATAAATATAGCAAGTTGGGATTCACTGGATAATGATTTACGAAATCCGTGCTGAGAAAAATGAAAAAAATTGTTGGTGTCAAGAAAGTTCATGATGTGTAATTATATGATATGTTCCATGATTTTGCAGGGGACGCTTGTTAGAGAGATGGGTCAATAATTTAGGGGGGACTGTCTGTTACCTGATTTGTGGACTGGAATGACCTTTCCCTCTATCCAGTTGTCTGGTAAAATTCCTGTTTCGAGTGACAATGAGAACATCATCGAAAAGTACACTGCAATAATTTCCTTAGTATTTTTTAACAATTTAGAGTTAATATTGTCTACGCCAGCTGATGATGAAAGTTTTAATTTGTCAATGAGTGATGAAATGCCACTAACGGATAACACAACAGGGTCCATCTCTGGTAATGTCGTAGTAGGTGGCGTAAGAAATGGTACGTTGGCTTCTTTAGTGAACACTGATGAGAACGCGGTGTTAAAGATATTGGCACAAACAGTGTCGCTTACGTCATTTTTATCGTTTGTAAGCGTGATGTCTCGTGTTAGTTGCGGGTTTATGATTTCCGAGAATTTTCTAGGGTTAGATATCAGAATTTTAGTTAAATCATTGTGATAGAATGTCTGTTTCTCTTTTCTAATTTCAGCATAATAAGCATCTTCCGCAGCATAGTACTTGCCCCATGCGCACGCATTACCATTAAACTTCACAGCTCGGAAGAGGCGCTTTTTTATTTTCAAATGTTTTCAAACTTGTGCAAAACCATGGTTTATTTTTATTGGCAGTAAAGCTCACTGTGGGGATGAATTTATTAGTCAAGTCAGTTATCTTGTCCTTAAGCATTAGCCAGCTGTCATTGAGAGAATAGGAACAGAGATTGAGTTCGAAGTATGGTAGGAAATCTCGTAATTCACAATTAATTAATTCATAATTACCCCTATCATACAAGTGCATCGTTTTGCGGAAAATGGAGCGTATTTTTTGGGTGAAGTTAAATATGGTGTGGATGACTTTGAGATCGCTGATTTCACGTAAGTATGCAATAGATTTTAAGCTTTCGGGCTATTTGTTAATACCAGGTCTAAAATGTTTGAGGATTCACTAGTGACGTGCGTTAGTTCGGTTACCTGTTGGATGAGGTTAAAGTTGAGGCAAACATCGACGAATTCTCTCGCTTCAGTATTTCCCGAGGTTGGTGAAACCTGATTGAGCCAATTAATGGAGGGAAAGTTAAAATCCCCATAAAGCAGAGTACGTGCATTAGGGTGTTTATTAGTTAGCTGGGATAAGATTTCGTTAAGTTTGCGGGGGAAGTCTGTGTCAGTTCGAGGGGGCCTATAGCATACGCCAAGTATTATTGCTTCGGGAGGGGCACGGCATATTACCCATAATGATTCTAGTTGTGAAGATGTGTTGATTAGAGAGCATGATAGTTCTTCTTTAGTGGCGATGAGTATGCCTCCGCCACGTGAATTTTTACGATGGTGACGAAAGAATATGGTATTTATCCCGCACTAACTTTATAGTTAGTGCTGGAGTTTCAGATTAATTCCAGCCTATTTTTTTAGCAATATATCTATAACATGTGGTACAAATAGTTTCTGTTAGTAATTTCACAAATGACAACACTATTTTCAGCAAATCATGACGAAATTTAGATGATAGCAAGGAAGGGGCATTGACAGTTTAAATGAGAAATAAGCTGGGCTTAGCTGAGCACAAAGTGAGTTCAATTTCATGCGAAGCATTCAAGGTACTAAACTTTGTTCGGTAGTGCCAAGGTCCAGATGACTTAATTTTAAAGTAAATGTTCATGACTGACCTTGTCAAATGTGTTAGAAAATTCTAAAATAATTCAGTCTATGAATCAGTCCATCAAGAGAATAGCACAATTTATGAGTAAATAAGTGGAGTCTAACTTTGAAGCGTAGTTTTAAATCTATACTGCATAATGTTGTATGAAATGTAGGGTGATATAGAGGTACTTAGCTGCTGAATAAGCTTTGTTAGAATATAATATTAGTAGTGGTATTACAACATATCTGCAAGTTAAAATGAGGAAAAATAATATTAAATTTTCAAATTCCAGAAGAAAAAAAGAAAATTAAAAAAATTACAGCAATTTCATGGAGTGATTGATGATGAGTGGGGTGAAGCGTCCGTCCATGCATGCGTCTATGCGTTCGATCGCGTTTGAGAATGCAGATGACGCATGGGTAACACCGATGAGACGCGTGCCAAAGGAGCCGAGCGCAAGCGTCTTTGACCTGCCCGCCACTCTGCTTCGTTCATGCCCCACCAACGATCCACTACGTATGGTGACTATAAAGGACACTGAGAGATCCGCTCATTCTATGCATATCCAGGCACAGCCCCCCATGCAGCCAATCTGAGAGTGGGGGTACAGCGCCATCTAGTTATCTTTACCCAACTGCAGTTTCTATGTAATTCTTAAGAAAGCGCTGTCTATTATACTGTTCGGCAAATACTGCCTTCCTTTCTTTGTTTTCTCTCCTCTCGGTTATGCGTGATGCTTGTACCATATCTAAGGACACAGTGAAAGATGAGGCATCAGTACCAAAAAGACTTATTTGGTTTACATTCTTTTATGGTTTGGGGGAAGTATGAATATTTATAGCAACTTGATTTAAAAGTGTATTTATTATGCGTTTGCGAGTGCCTGTAAGGTGTTAACTTAAAATGACAGAAAAAAATTACTTTTGGCGTGTCTATGTTTATGTCACTATGAATTAATTGAAACAAAATCTTTAGTTTTGCTATTTTTGCCCTACCTTGTTGTGTTAATAGACCAGCTTTCATTTGCAACTCAGTAGGAGAATTCGTTAGATTGGATTTGTTATAAATATACCTCATTGCCTTCCTGTGCACCCCCTTTTAATCCTTGCAATTAGTTACTTTGTATGTGGAAACCCCACAATACTATTATAATCATGTTAGTAATATATTAATTTTTATGATTATTATTATTGCATTGATAACATTGCACTTGATTTGCAGTTTACTCATTAAATCTGTATTTCACTGTTACACTGTTCAAGGCAGTATTTATTTTGTCCTTACAAAGACCTGCATATTTTAACTGCATTTAATGGACTCAGATATATCAGCCAGTCTTGTGGCACACCCTACAGGACAAGAATATTTTCGTCATTTCAGGACATCCCGGGGATGTTTTGAATTTTTGAAGGAGGTACGTATTAGGGAATGACTGATGTACGGCTACCTGTTTTTCATGCAACCTTACCTTATCTCCAAAAGATCAGGTGATGGCAGTAAAAGGCAAAGCAGTTAGACCTTTTCAGAGTAGCTTTATGCCTTTCTATAAATTGCAGTGCCATGTCCTCCTCTGGCAGAGAGGTGCTAGGCAATAGGAGGTAAGGGAGTGCCAGCACGTTTAAACTTCGATGCAGCACACAGCAATATTTGGTTGTGCATATGTCCTGTGCTTTACACAAACTATTTTTTAGTTGTTTGCACTGCTTGAAATACCCTGTGCCTTTTTGAAATGAAACTTGTACTGGCATACAATGAACTGTAAATGTCAGCATTAGATGTACAAAAAAAAAAAAAAAACCATCATGAAGGCAATGTGCCTTATCACTTATTTGCCTTGCACTACAGCTATTCTGGGATGAAGAGAATGGCCATAAGGAAGATAATAATAATAATAATAATAATAATAATAATAATAATAATAATAATAATAATAATAATAATAATAATAATAATAATAATAATAATAATAATAATAATAATAATAATAATAATAATAATAATAATAATAATAATAATAATAATAATAATAATAATAATTCACACCAACTGGTTTCATTATAACAAATGATTCCAGCTGGTTTCATTTTCAGTCTCGAGTGGTTCATGCTGGGACCAACTGGAACATGTTGCTAATGTGATGGCTTGTACTTAATCCCAGCTGTATACAGCCATGGTTTCAGTTAAAGTGAACTGAAACCGTGGAGTATTTTCACCTGGAAAGGAAAAAATGTAGAAAGTGATGCATCCAAAGGCAGAAAAGAAAACAAAGAGGAAAGATAAAACAGAGAAAGAAGCAAGAAAAAAAGGCGAGCTCTCAAAGAGAAAGAGAGAAGAAAAGAGAGAAAGAAGGAGGCACACGCACACTGAACTTCTCTCGCCCTCATTTTTGAGGGCTCCTCGTTTTTTCCCTGTCTCACTTTTTTACCGTTACCTGGCTAAATTTTCGCTCCTATACACAGATCGACTGAATCGACGGTGCACTCAGATTTAGCGTACATGCTCGTTGTCACATCCTGTCCCAAAATTCTCATGCCTGTCGTGCCAGAAAACAGCTTTGCAATGAAAATCACTATCGTGCAGCTGAGGAGCTGTATCATGCACAGATCATAATGTCAGCCTGATCGCACGAAGTAACGGTAATAACTTAGTAGTACACCATGCATAACACAAACGTTCAGTGGGCCCTTAAGTTATGTTGTCTTAACTGCAAAAGTGCAAGTTGTGCTTTGCCAGCATTTTCCTCAACTATGAGCCATACACTACAGATGTGTTTTGTGTGAATATAAAAGAGAGTACTGCTTAAAATGTTAAGTACACTGACTATACAATTAAAAATATGGTAATCGGCATTTCTAAGAGTTACATTTTCTTGTAAAAAACTGACACATACTTATGTCAAGATTCGTGCCAAAAGTACGTCTTGCCCAAGGATATTTCTGAAAAATTCAGCATATTCCACGTAGCTCCGGAATCTACATTATGCGAAGCATGCGGAGGCATGCTTAGCTTGACCATGTTGTGATTTTTTTATAGCGGCACGTCATGAAATTATGCCAAATATACGTCCAAATGTTCCACACACAGACATACATTGAAGAATTCCAAGTGTTTATATAACCAGTTGTTTGCACTTGTGCAATGATGCAAACATGAACTTGAGCATCAGGAACACCAGAATCAATAAGCTGGTATGAAGTGCTGGTGCTAGTGAGGATGGTAGCCCTGGACGCTGCTGCATAAATCAACTTCAGTGCATGGCACCTAGGAACAATTGATGTGAACCCGATATCACAGCTGCATCATAGAAAATTGGGCAATCCTTAAGGTTTGCTTTCAAGAATTGAACACGATAATGATACCCTGGCCCTAGTGCGCACTTCAAGCACATGGTGCATGAAATATTTTCGAACTTGGTATGCACTCACTATGTGGTCTGAAGGAAATGTGTGCAGCAAAATGTGTGCGTTTTGTTATGGCTGGCCACCTTTTAACTATGAAGTCCTTAAGATAATCACATGTTCTGATGCCTGATTACAATGCACACTTGTATCAAGAAATATTACTGTGATATTACATATTGAATTGTGAAGGCAGAATACAGGACACATGTGTTTGCAAAGCCTAACATTATTTTCACTGCATTTTCAAGCAGATGAAGTTATTTTCCTTAATTTCCAAGCAGATGTGTGGCTGTGCGGTAGAACGCCTGCTTGCCATGCAAACGGCCTGGGCTTGATCCTCCCGCAAACTGGGAAATTTTTTATTACTTATTTTATTTGCATCTTTCTTGATTTTTCCAGTTGCTCACAAGGTTCATCACTCACAATCAACGATGCCCACGAGATTTTTAAAACTATCGCGTTAAAACTGGCATAAAAGGGTAACAATGTATGACTGATTGAATAAGCTTTTGCAGCTTATGCCAAATCACATTGGTGTGATGTTAAAATCCCATGGTCCATTGTTAGACTACCAAATGTCATGGTTTTCACTTTTATGTCTGTTTAGGGGTACAGCAATTAACTGGCCAGGAAGTGTAAATAGATCTTTATTTGGAAACGTGCAGAAGTATGATAAAGTCAAACTCCCTTTCCCTTGAGTAATTTGAGTTGTATATGTATTTTTAAATGGTGTTTGAAAATCACAGCAGCTGTGCCATTACACCGCTTCATGGCAAAAGCTTAGTATCGAGTTCTGGAGAATTCCTGCACGTTGCCTGCTGCAGATCAGACAATCGTTAATCTGGCTTAAAATTATATAGTATATATATTGCATTCTCACTTTCAATTTTGCTTATTATGCAATTTAACTTACCCTTCGTGAATTCATCGATATTTTTCACATAATAACAGAAATTTGCAGAACTTCATGCCTAAAAATAGTGTGACACAATCTTCACTAAAATATGGCCATCAGTTTATGAGAAAAAAGTGGGACGCATGTGGCTCATCGACCCATGAAGCATCTTTGAATAAGTGAGGCAACACATGTCACATTGTCTCATAAGGGCACTAAGCTGTAATTCTGCTGCCAAATTTCTTGCCCAAAAAGGCCCAATGGAAGCAGTACAGAGGAACACTTCTAAAACTGTGGGAGAAAAAATTTCAGATTTTCTATGCAATTCTGCGCCTCTGCCTGTGGCATTGAGTCTAGCGGCTCTGTCCCAAGGTCTTCACATACACGTACCCTTTCAGCTTGTGTCTGTCTTGTCGGTAGGTGGCAATAATATTGAAACTTGTCGAAAACAAGGAGAAAACAGCAGGCATAGATGAGTGCACGCATTCATATGAAAATAAAGAAAAAGGAGAATATTGCTTTTCATTCACATTTAACGAAGCTGTGTCTATGCATGTCTTGTCTTGTATCTGCAATGAATAAGGGCGAACATCTTAGTTAAGCCTGCATTTTCGCAAATAATTAAAATTGTGGTAATGAATCATGGCAAGCCACTTTGACGTGGTGTCAATGCACTGAATGCTGTAAGTGTGTTAACAAATGCTGCATCATATTCGTGTACTCTATTCAGGTGTGACATATTTGCTTTTCTCATATATCTTGCATGATTTGATGATCTTGAAAATTCATGTTCTCTTTTGCATCCTGGCTGTATGAAGCAACGATTTTGCCATATTTTTCCTTTGGCACAAAATTTTAGCAACAGTGTCTTAGCCACAGCTTTTGGTCTCATTGGCTCTCCTCATAATGATAAAAAATATCAAAGAATGTGCTGTTTTGTGGCATCCATCAAACATGAAAAAACAGTTATGCATGTATGCTATGTTGTTAGGCTATGCAAGGAACTGCTTCATTTTTCATTCGAGTGCACTTCCACAATGATTTTAGGCAGATATAATTTTTGCAATTTAGAAAGAAAATCTATAGTTGCATGCTAAAATTCTTTAAAAAATCTGAACAGAAGAATACCATAAATTTGAAACTTTAGCTACCTGGTACGCAATATGACACCGGCTGAAAAAAAAATATTAACAGAATAAAAGATTTTAAACTCAACATATCACTACCATGCATTGTAAATGTGCAATATATAGTTTCTCAGTTTCCTAATGTTTCTGGTACACCGCAACTGGAAGGCATTGTGCTGATGGCAACGTAAAGTGGCAGAGAAAGTTTTACTGAGGAAAAAGTGGGATGCATTCATCCTATTAACCATCAAAAGGTTAAGAAATTGATGCTCAGCAGTGGAGCTTCCTCCACAGCAACAAAAAACCTGCATTGAACCACAGTGCATGCACACACTATCTCTCCAGCACTTTGCTCATGCACTCTGTCATGGCAGAATTTGGTACCAATGCAGTGAACAGCTGTAGGCCACTGTTTTCAACATGTGTTGCATATAAGACTCCATCAGCAACAACGGTTGATGAAAACTGTTTCATTGCCTTTTTTAAGTTGCCAATGCGTGATTAGACATTCTGAATTACGAGCTTTCCAGTGACATAAAATAAATGCACATTAAAAAAAATTGATTGGCCGTAGGAAATAACCAGGCCCTCGAAATCCACAGAACCGTTAAGGAAGGGTAAGTATTCATTGGTACAAGCACATTCCTGGAGCTGAGTAGCCAGCTGTGCTACACAACTTCTCAAGTCTTATTTCTTTTAATGTGCCAGGGCGGATGCCGTGTATCATACTGTTGCACAAGTTTTCTTTTATTTTGGTGTACTTAACATTTTAAAACATTAGTAAACTTTTAAAACATATACAGTTTTGCAAATCATGACTGTTGAATCGAACACAACAAAATTAAATTTGGAGTGTTAAATCACTTAATATTTCTAGAGATCGAATCACACTTGTCTAAAACACCCAGCCGACCGCTCCAGTTGCTGTTTTCTGCAGAAATATGTTAATGCCGACGCCGTCTGAATATATAACATGGCATACGGCATGCTAGGCCTTTGTGCGATAATTTAAGCGTGAACAGAAGCATGTAGCTAAGGTGACGTAGAAGCCGTCACTAACAAGAGCCATGCGCTCCGCTGCTCTGGACAAGTGTGGTTCCACCTGTACAGCTGCAGTGTTGGCATTTTTTTGGTGCATGAAATTCTCCATGTTCACTTTACATCTGGTCTACTATATAAAAACATGGAAATAAAAAGAATAACAAATAAAACCTTTTAGGTCTGAGTGAGAATAGAAGCCAAGCTGCTTGTGTGGCAAGCAGGCATTCTACCACAAAGCCACGTGCCTGCTCAAAAGTAATTTTCATGCTTTACAAATACACGCGTCTAGTATACACGCTTCACAATACAATATGTAATATCGCAGTATTTCATGGTACAAATGTGCATTGTCACTAGCCATCAGAACGTGTGATTATCATAATGACTTCGTTGTTTAAAGCAGCCATGAAAAACAAAAGGCACAAACGCTACTGGAGTATTCTCTTAGGACCATGTACTGGGTGCATATCAAGTGTAAAAACATTTCATGCACATAGTTGCTCGTGGTTTAAAGCATACTACACAGTACCTGTATTGCGTGGTCTATCCTGTGTCCCATCTCTGCGCTCTTCGAAGTAACTATGTGTACGTATCAACAAGCTCGCTTAGCCACCATTTAGAAATCCATTACGCAGACTGCAACTATATGCGAAACCCTTACTAGCACAAGCCACTTTAAACATTGATTACGTAGTAATAATCTGCAGTATGAACTTTTCAAGTAATGTTACCCTGCAAAAAGTATGCACTAGGTGGTTGGAGTATGCACTAGGGATAGGATATCACTGTTGTGTTCTACTCAAACCTTGAGGGTCCCCTAATTTTTTTCACCAAACAATTGTAAGATTCATAGACAGTAATGTTCCACAAGCATGGTATTGTAAATAATCACCCTTTTGGCCAATACTAGAAGAGTGGAGGGGGTGTTGTTAGGAGTGAATTTACAGGCTGTTAAAAGTGTATGGAAAATTTGACAGATTGTTGTGTAAGTATGCAAGCATTAGGGCATGTCAGTTCATATTAAATAGCTGAAAAAGATCACAGGCAGGGGTCCTGATAGGACTTTTGAAAGCATTTCATCCTAGGAAAGAAGTGATGTGTCATTGACACATTTGTTGAAACTTGGAAGGTCAGAAAAGTATTTCAAGCGTAGGTATGTGACGTTTCTTGACAATACATGACTGTGACATTGCACACTTCCATACTGCACATGTGTCTGTTTCCTAACATACTTGCTAGCAAAGCCACAACAGGGTGTTTATCAATTTAAATTTTTTCAAATTTAGTGATTTTTCCAGGTTTTTCACATAGATTAAAAGCAAACTCCAAGACCATAATGTCTTCTTGGAAAATGTGCGGTGGAAAGAACACTTTAGCAGTAAAAAAATAAAATAAGAGGCACTCATACAAAACAAATGAACACATTTTACACACTCACTCCTAATGTTGTGAGTGTATGTGGTAAATATGAAAAAATGTGTGTATCTGGTCAAAACAAAACTTGCGACCCAGGCACTGAGGAAGTTGGCTGTTTGGTTTTTGGAACAACCAGAACACAACCACACAAATAAAATCAACTGCAGCTGCAAGTTTGAAGGAGCCTGCGATAGTCCAACAGTGCAGCCAATGCTGCTAGGAAACGTAAAGGTGGCGCTATCTCGTGGCATTCGTATAAAACAAGGATGCAACAGCCCGACCAGTTGGCTTACTGGAGCACATTCTAGTTCATTATAATGGCTATAGCCTGCAGGCCATTTAGGATTTGATTAGATTACCTTGATCTAGACTACTGTATTTACTAATGATTTGCATCCCCGTCTCATTTGTACATGTCTAAAATATACTTTTCAGCAAAAAGGAGTACTTACGTATTTTATGCGACCTTGTCTTGACAACGACTAACAACAATGTCGCGACAACGAAACTGTACAGCAAAATTTACTTTATCCTGTCTTTCACTCTCTTTTTTTTTTTACACAATGCACACATGCTTGTTGGTGTTTTATTTCTCTGGGTTCTGACACGTGGAGCACAATGAAAGTACTCAGACACCTGCAAAAAAAGCTGCGGTAGCATTTGAAGCGCTGATGTTTGAATATGGGGTGAAAAAAAGGAATCTGTCAGACCGCAACTGCTTCGCCGATTCCATAGGTAAATAAAAGATGCAGAATCGTGAGTTAGGCAAATTGGTGAGTGTTCACCGTAGAATATTTTACAAAGGAACGGGTTAGAAGCAGTCAGAGAGGGTCACAGCGCTGATTTCACAACTGAAATTTATTTGGAAAAGGAAAGAACATATATAGAAAATATTGACTCATCAAAACTATGCCCATGTACACATTTGTTACAACACAGAATGATTCATGTCTTCTCTAAGACCTTATGTTCTTCATCTAGACGAGTGTTACATGAAATACTTATGCACTTGTTGTTAGATCTAATGAAAATGCTTTGGCTACTTCACACATGCGCTAATCAACATGTCAATATTTGATATTTGTTTTCTACAAGTGCTGCACACACAGGGCTGGGTAGTATCGCAATAGTATTTAAGAGATACTTTTGAGTGTCTGTATTGCTGTATCGAGGCACTTTTAAAAAATGTATTTGTATCTCAGTAGTGAAATACTTTCACGGTGTATCACATGTATCGCGATACTATCCAGGACACGGGTATCTTGTTACTTTTTTTTTTTCGTAAATGAGCTGAAACGTGTTGACAATGGGGAAAAAAATTTCTGCTGTGACCTTGGCAGTACACGGCAAAATATGCACCCACCATTTCTACATTTCTGCTGAGGGCGAAACTGACTCCTACCTTCTTGAAAGCGAGCTAGTTGCTTTGCTACCCGCATCCCATGATGTGTTTGAATGATGGCCTGCTTCAGCGTGACAACAATGTTATACTGCTATATTGAATTCCAGCACAGACATTTTCATTGTGAGGAGTATTGTATACTGCACAATGGGCGCCATTTTTTAAATGTATTTCCTCATGCCAATTGAACGAGTAGTGTTTGTTTTTCTCGTTTTTTTTTCCACTTTTCTTTTGCAGCGCCCATTTGAAAAACTGGAGCTTATTGCGGAAGCCACAAACCACCCAAAGAGAATTTGGTGCCATGTGCCATCTACGATACTGCTTTCTGCAGAGCATTTCTGAAAAACGCCAGCATGGCCAAACAGCGATTCGAAAGAGGTCTTTTTGAGTTTCCTTTCGCATTCCTTGTTTTGTCCGTTCTTAATTCTTTCTGCCTTTTCTAAGATGTTTCTAGAAAACACTAAACCTTCAACTGGAAGTTCGTTTGTTTATGGTTCCAGCACTTCGCTTGAACTATGCTCCTTCTAGCATAACTAATAGTGTTGCTGTTGAGTTCCGGATTTCAGTGTACAATGCGTGTGACTGATGCTCTCATATGGCATAGTTTTTTATTGCCACTGATATCTGTAAATATGTGGTTATTAACAAATATGTGCAGTGTAAGCATTTTTTGTAATGCCTTAATGACACTCAAAGAATGGCAAAAATATAATAACTCAATTTCATTTGCAAGTTTTAATGTGCTGCACATAACAAATGTTTGTATGGAGTATAACTATCCCCGACATAGACAAAAGTATTTTAGTATATGTATTCTGAAATACTTTTTTGTCTTTTTGCAAACGTATCTCTGAAATATCCTGTCACATGAATTACAAATTTATCTCAGTATCTGTATTTTATGCTTCCAAACCACGCATTTCGATATCTGCATTCCAGAATACTTTTTCGGGCATCTCTGCCCAGCCCTGAGCACACATCCACATGGCCTACAACGAGCTGCCAAATTAGACGTGATTTTAGCATCTGATAGCATTAGCCCATGCTCTCTTAAGCACACGTTTATGTAATGCCCCATTTCACCTAAATATTCGCAGCTGCAAGACAGTGGAATCCCATAAACCACGCCAGTAGTGCAAGGAGCATATCTGTGGACATGACTGGAGACACATTTGTTCCCTTTCCCTGGCTGCTGACACAATGCTCTGCCTAGACGATGGCGTTCCAGACACTGCGATCAGATTCAACTCCGTCTTTAGGGTATAAGGCAAAAAAATACTTGTTTATTTAACTGCGTTCGGAAGCGCTCTGCTGTCACTTGAGCGTCCCCGCGTCCCTCGCTCGCGCTCTTCTTCTTCTTCGTTTCCTTGTCCCAGCCCAGAACGTGAAAAATAATCAACATTCCCGGCCGCGCAAAGTTAAACACATAGTTCAAGTGGGTACAGTCTTTGTATCGGCCTGATCCCAAGGTGACCGCCTTGCAACTTGATCTTGCAAGAACGAATGACACCGTCTGCACTGCGGTACACTTCCGTGACCCTTGCAAGCTTCCATAGCTGGCGTGGAGTGTTGTCCGCATGCACGAGAACGATGTCCCCTTGCTTCAATGCTGTATTTGATTTCGTGTCGGCAAAGTGTGCAGATCGTAACTGCAACAGGTATTCTTTTTGCCAACGCTTCCAAAAACTTTCAACCAGCAGCTTCCTGTAGTTGTGTCTGCGTATGGCGTCTGATCGTTTGGAATTACTGTTGACTTCGTCAGCGGTTGCATACGGTATGGAAGTCAATCTTCGTCCAAGGAGAAGTTCGGCTGGCGTCAAAGTGCAAGGTTCTCCTGCATCTGTCTCGATGAAAGTCAGAGGCGTAGAGTTTACGACTGCTTCTACCTCCGCCAGCACTGTCGATATTTTTTCGTAGTTCAGACGAGCTTTGCCGATAATTTTTCGCAGCGGAAGCTTCACTGATTGTACAAAGCGCTCCCACCATCCACCCCACCAAGGAGCATTTGGTGCTATAAACTTCCACGAAATGCCGTTGGTGCTGATGTGACCAGCGACGTCCTCTTCAGAGAACATTCGGTTTAGCCGCTTCATGTCTGCCGATGTCTTGTGAAAGCTTCGTGCGTTGTCAGAATAGATCACCCTAGGTAATCCTCTCCGAGCTGCAAATCGTCGTAGGCACAGCAGGAAAGCCTCGGATGTCATTTCCGAGACAAGCTTGAGATGCACGGCTCTAGATACGTCGCACGTTAAAAGTGCAACGTAGCACTTCGTGTCCCCTTTCTCCGTGCGTGCATACAGAGGGCCTGCGAAGTCGACTCCTACAACTTCGAACGGGTTCGTTGGTGTCACTCGATGACTTGTTAACGGAGCAGACTCAGCAGTTCCTGGGCCCGCACTGAAACGCTTGCATATATTGCAGCCATGCAGCACTCTTTTTACCAAAGAGCGAGCTCGACAAATCCAGTAGCGTTCCCGAAGCTGCGTAAGTGTATCGCTAACTCCTCCATGTAAGACTTGAAGATGGGCTCTGTTTGCCAAAAGTGTCGAAAAGTGGTGACTTGACGGCATTATGATTGGGTGCTTGACATCTTGTGTGGAATGCATGAGGCATAAACGGCCTCCAACCCGAAGAATTTCGTCTTTGTCTATGTAAGGGCGTAGTTCAGGGATTCGAGATGTAGACGGTCTTCAATCGTTGGGAAATAAACTTCCAAGGTTACTAAATGAACTTAGGGATAACGAAATTGACTTAGAAAAAATCACCTTTAAACAACTGCGGAATTATTTCCTCCAGGCGTCATGATCACTCGTTTCTGTTACTTGTAATTTCTGAAGAATGTATTTTTGTATTTTGTTTTTGTTGACGTGTATTTTGTATACTGCTTTGTGTTTTTTTTCACGATATGTTTCTTGGTGTCTTGTTTTTTTTTAGGAAATGAGTATGCATTTTGTGGTGTTGCCAAAGCAATAAATTAGGCATATTTCTTCTTTTTATGATGCTTTTTTCTGTGTTTTGCAAGGCAAATGCGCCTGTATTTCACAATGCGAAATTATTTGTTTATAGCATTATATGTACCAATATGTTACACCTGTACAGTGTTGATTACTCATTTTTTTCGTATACATGTTTGTATGTTTCGCTCAGATGTATTACGCAAATGCTTCCTTTTTTTAAGGCAAATACGCCAACATTTTTTGCATCTTTTGAAATAGATTTTTTGTTGTTGTTGTTTAAGCATTAGACGTTTCGTTTTATAACACATGTACAGTGATGATTTCTTTCTTGTCATAGACCTGTTTATTTTACGCGTATGTTCCCGAATGTTTTTATGAAAGTGTTACCGCTGCTGCAATGTGTTCGGGGAGGGGGAAGGGGGGCCTGCGGCCTTGTCAAGCTGGCATCACGCCGGCTTTTTCTGCAGGTCTCCTGCATCATGTATCCTTGATGCGAAATAAAGTCATTATTATTATTATTATTATAGACTCGACTGGTTGGCCGTTGGTCAAAGTGGTGAGTTCTTCAAGAAAGCCTTGCTCTTGTGTACATTTTATCCAATACTGTTCAGCGTTCAGGATTTCTGTTGCCACGAGATGTCCTGTATGATTACTTCTTTTTCTGCATCGGTCAGTAAATCTGAAAATCCACGCAGTGACTCTGAGTAGCTGTTGAAGCCTGCTGTACCGTTGAATATCAATTATCGGAACTGAGAAGCGTGTCATTAGTGCGACGTGGACTGTTGTAACTTCACCTTGGGTGGCTTCCGCTATGTCTAGTTCACAGAACTGTAGGGGCCATTCAGACATCGGTTTAGTTAGCCACTCAGGACCATGCCACCATTTCGAGCTGCACATCAGTCTTTCAAGCGTCGCGCCACGTGTGAGTAGGTCAGCCGGGTTGTCCGTTCCAGGACAGTACCTCCACTTTGATGGATCTGTAGTGCACCTAATTTCATTGACTCTGTTGGCTATGAACTGTTTCCACTTTTTGACGTCACCTTTTATCCATGACAACACAATGGCAGAATCTGTCCACATCGTGTAGTCAACTTGAACATTCCTCAAAGCCCTTTTCACGTATGCCAACATTCTTGAGCCGATTAAGGCAGCCAGCAGCTCCAATCGCGGCAGCGTTGTCTCCTTAATGGGTGCTACATGGGACTTCGCAATCAACAGTATCGGCTTCTCAGGACTTGATACGACGTATATCGCTGTTCCGTATGCCGCTGGACTGGCATCGCAGAAAACATGTACTTGAAGCACATTGGTCTTCCTTGCTCCGCCGCCCAGATAGCGAGGAACGACGACGTCTTGCAGTTGCGGCAGCTGGATGACCCAATCATTCCATTCTTTTTGCAGGTCATTGGGTAGGACTTCATCCCAGCCAATTCCTCGTATCCACAGTCTCTGAAACAATATTCGTATGGCAATAGTATATGGTCCTACAAATCCCAACGGGTCAAATATTCTTGATGCTGACTGCAAGACAAATCGTTTTGTACCCGTCTGTGCTGTCAAAAACCGGAGTAGGTTTTCAACCGAAAAGTTGAATTCATCCTTTGCAGGATTCCAAACCAAACCCAGGACCTTGACCGACGTCTCGTGAAGAACGACCATCTCATTACTAGTAGATTCCACTTGATTTTCAAGCGTGCGCATCAAATTTGCTGAATTTGTTGTCCATTTTCGCAATGTCATGCCGGCCGATTTCATTATTGTGCGCGCTTCTCGGCATAGTTTAGCGGCTTCCTCTTCTGTGTCGGCACCAGTGACTAAGTCATCCACGTAAAACGACTCGGCAAGAGTTTGCGCAGTTTGTACCATGACAGCCGGTGCTGTTTTCACGTGGTAGAGAATAGTAGCTGTGAGCAAAGATGGGCTACATGTGGCTCCAAAGGGCACTCGTGTCATCCTGCACTCTTGCAGCTTGCGCTTGGATAAATCTCCTTCTGCAAACCAGAGAAAGCGGAAAGCGTCTCTGTCGTCCTCCCGAATCCCAATTTGAAGGAATGCCTTTTCTATGTCCGCGATAACTGCCACCGGGTGCGTTCTGAAGCGTAGCAGAATTTGCACGAGGTCTTGGTATAAGTTGTCTCCCTTTTGAAGGCAGTCATTAAGGGACTTGCATCCTTTGGCATGTGACGAAGCGTCAAACACCACTCTCATTTTCGTCGTCAGTGCTTGTTCACGCATGACTTGCTTGTGCGGCATGTAATATAATTTCGTCACCTCTGCAGGTACGTCACTGACTACTTCGGCGTGTTCTGCCCTCAAGTACTCCCTTATGGTACGGTCATACGTTTCGAGCAGTCCTTTTCTGGAGTTGAGACGGTTGACAAGCTTGTCCAGTCGAGTAACGGCTACTTGCCTGTTGCTTGCAAGCTCGAAATTATCCTTCCAAGGGAGGGTCACTTCATATCTTCCGTTTTTGAAGCTAATCGTTTGCTCAAAGTGCCTCATGGTGTCGCTCATTTCAGGTGGCTTGTTTATCGCATCGTAATTCCTATGTTTTCAAGTTCCCAAAAGGAGCGCAATATCTCGTCGGAATCGGTAGCTTGGGCTTTTAGCACGCACACCATCATTTGTGAAGTAGTTGGGTGGGACACCAAGTGCGATGTGCTTTCCTGGAAGGTCCATCCAAGCTTGGAGTTCAGTGCGATCAATGATTCGTTGCCTTCGCACCGTGAAACTTCGCCGGTCAACACTTTCCACATTGATCGGACCCGATAAGTACGCTGATGCCACTCTTAGTTATGATAGATCGATGTTGGAGCTCATCGGCAACATCGTTTCCCAGCTTCTTGAAAGACGCAACGAAGGCTACGTCAATTGCAGTCTCTGCGACGTCTTGGCAGATGCTTGGGATCTCTATTGCAGTTAAGACTATTTCCGCATCGGAAAACTGGCTTCGCAGTCGTAGTTATACTATGCGACGCCTCTTAGCCTCTTGGTCCGATGTATTTGCGAAAGTATTGAAGGCTATTCGAGTTGCTCCCACGCTTTTCAGCTTGAGGTGCTTGGACAGATCTTCAGTTACGAAAGTCCTCTGACTGCCACCATCGAAAACGCCTCGTATGTAGCGGCAGGTGTCATCATTCATGGCCCATGCTCTGAAAGTCTGAAGAAAAACGGAAGTGGTAGAGTCTTCCTTGACGGGTCTTCTTCCAAGTGATGCACAGACTGTCATAGTTTTTTCGTAGTTCTTGTAAGCATAGTCTGACTTTCGCGAACACCTATCGGGATCGCACATGCTTGTAGCGTGTCGAGCTTGGCATCTGGAGCAGGAAATCCTCTTTTTGCAGTCCCGTGCCCGATGTCCTTTGGTGGTGCAGCGGAAACACCTTTTGTCGTTGGAAAGCAGTTCCTTCTTCTGCGTCAGTGACAAGTCAGCTGTGCAGGCTTCTGATGCGTGATGGCTGGACGAGCAGAATACGCATTTGTCCTTTTTTTCTCGTACCGAGTTGCTGTGAAGCACAGATGACGTCGGTTTCCCACGCCGAGAGTACGTCGGCTGACTGGCCACGGGGAGTGTTCCACGTTCTCGTCCTTTGGCATCCTTAAAATCACTCTTCTCCAGGCTTTCCAGCTCGATACACAGGAAGTTGAGCACACGGTCCAGTCCTAAGGGTGTAGCTTCAGCTCTCGAGTCATATGCCAACTGGACGGCACATGATCGATGATACTGCACGACTATATCCCGTAGAAGAGCACGCAGTAGGATGTCGCAGAGCATTGACGAAAATGACGACTTGTGCACGCCCAAAGTCTCTAAGCCTCGGATATTCACGAGAACTTGGTCGTACAAGCTGCGTAGCGCTTTGGTGTCAGTCGATGAACGGACAGGGCTTAACATCCGTAGATTGGCAAAATATTCTTGCTCCAGGCGCGTCTTGTCCCCAAATCGCTTCTGTAGCATTTTCATGGCGTCACTGTAGCAACTTTCTGTCGTCGGAAGGCCCGCAATTACTGATGCAGCGTCTCCTTTAAGATACAGTCGCAGGTAATGGAACTTCTCTGTGGCAGTGATGCGATTGTTACTATGAACAATTTGGCAAAATTGTTCCCAAAATTCGGTCCACTTGCATATATCTCCAAAAAAAGGAGCTATTGTCAGTTTAGGCAATTTAACTCCAGTTCCGTCTGATGGTGCTACGACTGTCTGGGCAACTGTTTCTTGAGTTCCGGTCGATGTCCTTAGCATGCGATCTTTCTTGCTGAGAATCTCAGTGAGAATGCGCGTAGCAACGTCCTCGTATTGTAAGACAGCGTTATACTCGACCTCGAACTCCTCGTCAGGTATATGCGGCTCAATCTCGTTGTTCAGGTTTTTAAGCTCTTCGTTATTAGCCTTCAGCCTCTCATATATGGAGTTGAGCTGGTCATAGGAGGCAGAGTTGTTAGCGAGGAGCTCACTTGCCTCGTTTATAATCTTCGTGTTCTGTGCTCGCCGCGACGTCCGCTTTGACTTCAGTCGCTCCATGCCGCTGCAGTTGACTGGTAGCCGTCCGTGGGGTCCTGGTTTTCAATCCCGGTTCTTCGGCACCAATGTTTAGACGATGGCGTTCCAGGCACTGCGATCAGACTCAACTCCGTTTTTAAGGTATAAGGCAAAAAAATACTTGTTTATTTAACTGCGTTCGGAAGCGCTCTGCTGTCACTTGAGCGTCCCGGCGTCCCTCGCTCGCGCTCTTCTTCTTCTTCGTTTCTTTGTCCCAGCCCAGAACGTGAAAAATAATCAACAGCTCTATCCACCAAAGTACACACATTATGCACTTTATTACGTGCTGAGAATGACATGTTTATGCAATAACGAGCACCAACATTTTTCAAACCATGTGCTATCCTGTGTATGTATGGGATAACTGCCTGCCTCTTTTTCTTGCTAATTTCTAGTGCACTAGAATCACAATGATAAAACTTCTCGATCTTTGAAATAAGTTTTTCCGACAAGGAGCAAGTCACGTCACTCGGAAAGCCAGAATTTGCAAGGGGAGCAACTTGTGCATCAAATGCATGCGCCATAAGGTGCTCGCGTAACTTCTGAAGAGCGGCACCCAGCACAGTTGATGCAATGGCTCCCTGTATGGTTTTGAGGGGCCAGAATTAAAATTTAGAATTGGCTTTATGAATCTAGGTTGGTATTGCTATATATGTGATCTTTGATGAAAGCCTGTCTTAAATCGAGAAACTGTAGCTCATAAATTTTTTGAAACTCCAAAGTGAAACGCTGACATTTCGTTTTCCTTAACATCTTTCTTTATATTAGCAACCAGTAAAGAGCAATTGTTAATGTCCAGTAGAACTAAGAAGTCATGTACATATCAAACAGCGTGTGATGATAACCAATTCAAATGCTTTTGCAGCTGCCCGTCTACATACCCAAGAAAAATATAACAAATACAGGTATATTCATGATTCAATGCAGATACCAGATTTTTGGACAAAATTATTTCCCTTCCAAGACACAACAGTAGAATTTAGGTGGCCTGCATGAGCTCTAAAAACGACGCAATAGAGATGCCACACTGGCACTGAAACAACAACTCATCATTATCTTCTCTCATGCACTGCTTTATACACTTCAAATCTTCACATTGGAGCAAACAATAATATAAATCTTTTACGTCTATACCGAATGCATTGCGGCACAAAAAAGGTTGTTCACTTAGTGATAAGATGATAGATTCTCAGTTAGAAATTCTTAGCGGATCACAAGTCTTCAAACGCTCCGAATTTCTTTGAATATACTCTGAAACATTTATTTACCAAGTGTCTTTTTCTGAAACAACAGCTCTTAGTGGCAACATGAATCTTCACTGAAATAAAAACTGATAGTTTTTGCCTTTTTGCTTTTTTTACACTTGCCGCTACATGTTCCTGATTAAGTGTTAGTAACAGGGCATAAACTTATTCGTTCAGTCACCCGCTTTGTGCATCAACACTTTTTTTTATTAATATATACCCTAAAGGCCCATTCAGGCATTACGCAGGAGGTTTTAGTTATACAATAAATTTGCAAATCAGAACATTGCCATTATAAAATTAAAGTGGTAAACAATGTAAAATACAGTTCCATAGACAAAGATGCAAAAGGAAAAAAAAATCGTGGCAGGAATGAAAACTCAATAAAAGACACACAGCTATAGTGCAAAAAAAATATATATACAGAAAATTGCCATGAAAAAAATTGCCCCCTATCTGCATATTTGACCAAAAATGTCGTCGAAAGACTATTGTATTTCGTCTGAAAAGAGTGAATAGACAGAAATATTTATTTGATGTTTTGCACGAGAAAACTGGTGAATGGGATCCTGGAGGTGTTGCGTGAGACATGAGTGCCATCTGGCGGTAATTTCAGAAAACGAAAGAATGGCCTTTGTTATAGCGAGCACGCAGCACGCAGCATGCGTGCAATCTTGGAGGCCATATTTTGTAGATTTCAAGACAGGTAGCAGCACAGTATCGTTTTAGCAAAGCGTAGGAGACTCGCCTTTCCATGCGAAGCGTCGCATTGTCAGCTGCAGTGCTTAGAATTACTTATTTATACCTTTTCTAGTATAAATAAACACAATGTACAATATCGATGTGTTGATATTGTGCCTCAAATATGCTCAATATTTGCTTTTTATTGACAATCGTACAAGTATGAAGGCAGACACTTGAGCAATACTGGTGGATGCTGTGGATGTGGTCGTACTTGAGCTTTTTGCTGACAGACCAAAATCCCAAGCAAGACTATCATCTTTAAGGAGAAAATATATTTACAATTAAAGAAGAGTAAAAATAAGCACATACATGCACTTACAAACTCACACAGATAGGTAAGTCATATGTCCAAGAAAATATCGAATTGGTTTACAAAGGTGGCACGATCAATGAATCAAGCGATGTCGCTTGGCAGTGTGTTCCAGTGATGTGTGCTTCGAAGTAATGGTGAGTGTTGATACATAATTGTGCGTGCCAAAAAAGGGTGTATTTTGAATTGGTGATCAATATGTTTCAAAATATTATGAGGTGTGTTTGTACAAGCTTCATGAAGGCACATTTACTATGATAAAATGTACGAAAATGCAACAACAGTGACGACAGTCTGCGGTTTTCAAGAAGGGGTAATGAAAGTGAGTGTGTAATATCTGTAGTGCCGCAGTTGCGAGAATACCACTTGGTGATAAATCCTGCTGCTTCATTTTATTTTAATTCTAGTTAATCGATGAGATATGATTGATGTGGGTTCTACATGATGGATGCATATTCTATCTTTGAACGGACAAGTGTAGTGTATGCTAGCATTTTAGAGGTATAGTTCACCAAGTAAAGGTTTTTTTGAATAAATCCAAGTGCTTTTGACCCCTCACTAGTTATGATATCGATGCGCTTATTCTAAGGCAGGTCAGAAGATAAATGAATTCCAAGATACTTAAATAGAGATACTTTTTCAATGGGGAGAGCTTGAATTTCATATTGACTCATTTCTGTTTTATGTGCTCTTGTAAACGTCATGGCCTTAGTTTAGGAAGTGTTAATTTGCCATGGTGACACCAAAATGCGAGTTTATTAGGGTCCAACTATAATGACTCGTTAGCTTGGGTAATGTCAATTTTTCTATAAATGATGTAGTTGTATGTAAATAATTTGATAGTAGATGACAAACCATGTCCAATGTCGTTGATGTAAATGAGAAACAAAACTGGTCCCATGATTGATCCCTGGGGAACACCAGACTTTGCATGTGAAAGTGAAGATGCATGTCCATCCACATAAATTGATTGGCTGCAGTTGCTCAGAAAATGATTTATTCAGCTTTTTTCCAAACCACTGGCTACCTTATCATTATACATAGAGCCATCTAGAGTTGAAAAGAAGCCTTCCTTGTCAGCAACCAAAACATGCAACTTAGCTTCCAGATGCGCCTCAGACAGCATGAACACCGTTGTGAGGAGTGACCAGGCTATGTACAACAAAGGCAAGCTGAAAAAGCCAGTAGGCTTTTTTTGTGAAGCTAAGTTGCGTGTTTTGGTTACCTTCATGCTACCTTCATTTATGTACTCTTCTATGAACATAATGATAAAAAATACTAATGGATTTATAACACCATCTCAAGGAAATGAAATGAGAAGAGAGTGTGCTACTCTTGAAATATCTGCAATAAGTGCATAGCGGAGGACGTTTGCAGCTGCATCGCCAATAATAATAAAATAGCAATAATATTATACAAGGCAAGACATAGCCCAGCAAACCTCTTGTGATGGCAGTTCTAACATAAGCACCAAACTAAAAGGCCTTCAAGCCAAGCCAAATTTGTGGCCACGACAAATATGCACAAATTTACCGATGTGAGAAATGCTGTGCTTGGAAAGTCAGATATGATATGTGATATGTAGAAGGAACATACATCAAAATAGTGCATGTACCAACATGGAAGCTAAGAAATGCTTTAGTCAATGGGAAGAATAAGCTGCCGAGCGAACTTTCTGTAGTCTTCTTTACACTGTAATCTGCCACGAGTGTGACAACATGTCAGTCTATGAGACGTGTGATTTCAATGAAAGAGTTAAACAACACAACAGTTCAAAACGAAGTCACCAAATAATGGGTGGCCTTGGATGCCCTCGCTTAACATGCGGAATATACAGGCTTTCAAATTGACTGGTCAAGCAACCGTGTTCTCGTCGAAGAAAACAAGCTTGCATTATGCCAGCACCTGGAATCCCTGCACATTCACACAGCTGCACATATACTGAATAAGATTTATGGAACGCTGACCATATACTTTTGGTGCTTACATCACGCACCTAGTCATACTTAAATACGATGTACCTTTCTTATGGCTGTCATTCAGAACAATATCAGGTGCCCAAACATCAGTAAACTTTGTGTTATTTTGGTCGGTGTATCCTTTTGTTTGTACACGAAGAAGAAACAGTTATGCATTGCCTTTTTTTAGGCCTCTTCTAGCTGTTCACTGTAGTTGCAGTCGAAGGAGTGACTTTTTGAGTATTGATCAAGGGTAATGCTTATTTTTGTGATAGTGGCACAGACTGCCGCCAGTTTCCATGAATTAGCCAGGTTTTACCAATGTTCCTACAGTTTTCCAGCAAGGCCCCGATTCCCCGACTTTCCCAGGTTGGTAGACAACCTGCACAAACAAAGATAGATCGCAGTTAACTCGCGTCCTGTTCTCTGTCTTATGCAAGCGTCATTCTGCACTTTATTACCTTGGAAGTACTTGCTGCTAGGCAAGTTGGTATAACATTATTAGAGAAAATTCTAGACGATGCGAATGTGTGGTGCAGTGTAAATATTTTCTGTAGTTCAGCTGCGACCGATGCTCTTTTTTTGTGCTTTTTCATTTTTCCAGTGGTGCTTAGGCATCTATAATTTTCCTCCTTAGCTTAATTACCTCCCTGAAGCTATGCATCATCTTGCCCATTAACAACCATTGTTAAACTATTGTATGTGGCATTGTTGATACAAAATGACCTTAGAGTATATGCTAAAGCTCCTGCAGGATCACCGGCTGAATGTGACAACCAGTTCACCATTTATAGGACCCGAAGTATTGACATTTTCAATATATCTGTTGGCACAGTGCTTCATTGGAGTCATGCAAGCTTAAAATATGGTGCTCCCACAGAGAAATTTTTCTTCCTGTGTTGTGACCAATGGGAAAACTATGTAGACAATAATGAAAAGAGATCACAACTAGGCTTAGCTGTGTGATGGCTGCCTCAATAAAAATGTAATAAATTAATGCAAGAGTGCTTATATCACCATGGTGTTGCCAGTTTATTACTACATTTGATATGAATCTCTGCTCGCTCCACCATGGTGTTCCTAAGGGCGTACACAGTCTTACCTCTGAGACAGCATTGCCAGAACTAATTTCACTGTCACAATCTTGAACAGGTGTGCAACAAGCATGCGCCAGTGCAGAGAACACAAGAGAAGTGGTCACTGCTTGCATGTTCAAGGTCGTATGCACGCACACTGGGCTAGGATTTTGCAGTGTCTTACATTTTGAGTGGAGTATACATCGTGATGGCGGGAGCCATCTCTGTGGTCACCAGCTAGACTGTCACAATGTGCATATTGTTGCTTCAGACAACTGTTTACGACAAAAAAAGGGCACCGTAGAAAAAAATATTTTTAGGCTAATGTAAGGGCTTGTGGTGAGGAGACTCTCAAAAAGTATATGGTGTGTCATCTTGCAATAGTGAAGCAACATTTATACCTAGTTTATGTTAGTAGGAGTCTGCTAAACATTGGCCATAAAAGCTTGTGGCTGGAGAAGGATGATGTCCAGAAGATGCCCTCCTGAAATGTTAACCAGCACCGTCCTCCCTTGCCCTTCTTGGTGCACTGGAATTTTTGCCCTATAGGTACTAATTCCTTTAATGGGTACTCTTGAAGGGCTTCTGAATAAGCTCACTCTTACCACCTGCTTTACCCGAGGGCAAATCCTACTGTTGGAACTTGTTTGCTTGGCAGAAATTTTTAACAGGAAAAGAAGCTTCACTCGTTACACAAATAAAGCTACAGCATTGCAAGATTACTATGATGTTATGTACACAGACCTCCCACATACAACTCACTAAAATGTCACCAATTACCTCTATGGTGAGCCTGATTATGCCTTAAGACAGCATGTAAGTTTCTTGATCCTATACTTTTTAATCAGTACATGAACCTTGAAAAAACAAGATCATCACGTGCAGTGCATAAAACCAGTGCTTATGAAGTGCAATGATGCCATCGGAAGCATCAGCAAAAGTAAATTCACCCTGCTGGAAAGCAAATTGTGCGTGAAGCCTGTAAATGTACTGTTAACAAAGTCTTCTCGACAACTTCATTACTTCTACTTCTGCAACTTTTATAATTCTGTCTCTTCATACCTTGCTGTCAACCCAAAAATTATTGACCTATGAGGTGTTACTCATATGACCATGCTCATTTAACATACCTGCAAGCCTCAGAGCTAACATAATAAAATTGAAGACTTTAACAAATTAATGCTCTCTGCTACTCACCCCTTCAAAAAACATTTTTAGCATCCCCTTCAAACCTGTTTTTTTAAAGACTCAACAGGCACAGTGACGTGACTCATGAAAGGCATATCCGGAGCTTGTGGTGCAACTAAAATCTTTTTGGAACAGCATAAAAGCCGCCTTAAGCTTTTAAGCTAGAGCTGTTGCACCACATGTTACAGGGAACTAGTTCATGAACATACTTGGACTTCTGCTCAACATAAACGTAGGCTTTTTGCTTTTTTGCAGACATCCCCAATTTATATAAAGCTACCTAGCACTTTCTGGGAATTCACATGGCATTTGTAAATGACTCTGGCTTTCAACGATAGTTTAGCTACAATATTGAATCACGGACTGGTAAGACTATTTATGCATTGTATTTACTTTCCAAAAAAAAAAAGAGTCTGATTATATTAATGCTTTTATTAGTACAACCTACTCGTTCAATCTGTGGAGAAGTGGTTGCTGACATCGTTTATGTACAGAATTGTTAGGTCCCCGATTAATGAGCACTTCATAAAAAAAGGATTTTGTAACTGGTCCTTACTGCCAATTATTTATTATGGCTCGACAAAATTTAGAGTTATGGGGGAGTAAGTAGTTACACTTGGCAAACTGTTTGACATGTACAGTCGTCGAGGTCGAGAAGCCCAGCCGAGACATACCGGAATAGTGGAACACCCTGCTTTCTAGGAGAAGTAAAAGTGATTGTACAGCATGCGGTACTGCTGATAAAATTTGCCCACTGTATGGACCTAAAACTTAACCACCTTGTATGAAATATTTTGAAAGTAAACTGTAACAAATAGGACCGCAAATAAAAAAAAATAACTAAGTGGTCAGTTCTATATGCAGGTACTAAATTACTGTATTTTAATACAGTAGAGCAAGACTGTTGTCCAAGCACAACTAGCTCATTATTACTTTTATCTGACAGTAACCACAACAGTTAGAAACTATTTGGCTGAAGTCACGTGGTAACTTTTGTAGTATAAGCGGGTTCAGATTGTTAAGAAAGTTGGTGCCCAGCAACGTTTTCAACTACATTGCACGTTCATGTTTACTGTGATAACATCTTCAAATCGCAGGGGTAACGTATGGATTTCAAGCGTATGCCATATACTTGCTCCCTGAGAGAACACAACAACGAAGAGTGCACGCATGGTTGACACAAATAATGAAATTTATGAAAAAGATGTAGCAGGTTTCGTCTCTTGGTGCAGATCCCTGCAGGCACTTACCTAATTCTCACCCCATTTTGCCAACAAGCAGCCCATGTAAAACGTTCGAACATGCGCTATTATGTCGGGTCATAACCAGTTTCCTCTAACCACCTTGCACTTAGTTCTGGCACGACATACGTTTCAAAGATCTATTTCTTGCAAACTGTGTGAGTAATTGTAGACCATTTTTCAACAGTTATTTTTGTGCTTACTCGATAGGAAAACATGAGCTACAAATTTTCTAAGTTTCTAAAATATGAATGGTAATTGAATTGTGAATGGTAATCTACACCCAGCCTTGGCATACATTTCCTTTATAATCATTTTCAATTTGAGGCATGGCACAAATTTTGAAGTACGACTGAAGCCTCTCATATGCATGTTTCGTTTATTTGAACGTGCCATTTAACAATCTTGAATTAATCCTGCAATGAACTAACATCTGAATGCCTTGCGAATTGCCTGCCACAAAATATATTTTACTAGGTAAATTGTTCTGTGCTTTTTACACAAGCTGAAGATGATGACGATACTGACTGCCGCATCGTCACTGATGAGGCAGAGGATAGCGCGTGTACAATTTAGGTGCACACACGAGGCCCAATGTCAGTGCTACATTTCCAATTTAAACATGAGCGCGCGCAATATGTATGCTTTACCGCAATACACAGAGTGCACTTCACCGCAAGGCACGACTGCCTTGCGGCACTGTTTAATTTTAAGAAAACGCTTAAGGTGGCAATTTTGACCGGACATTTATAGTGCTCCCAATATATCTTCAATTTTATTTCCTTTTTTTTCCCTTTGTATACACCACAAGAACAGACATAGCTTATAAAACCGATTATCGTAATCGGCGACAGCATATTTAAGCCACTGGGAAAATAACGTCGTGTGAACGCCTGCGAATACTCCATCGCTTCCAACTTGTGCATTTCGTATCTGTCTCACGCAGTTACGCAAGAAGAAGCTTCAATGAAAGTTTTGGCGCAAGCATACACTTCACCGAAGCGACACATCGATCCTTACGCTACACACGCACTTACCAGACATACACGTACGGCATACATCCACAAATAGCATAACACACGGTGTTCATGATCGGGCAAGTCGTTACCACATTGCTTATAGACAGTATTACAGAACGAGACCACGTATCCATGCGCAGAGGCGGTTCTCGCGAATGCATAAAGCTCCCAGCCAAGCAAAGACCACGGATAAATAACCACCGCACGGTAAAGATCCTCACAAGTTAGTGAGGAACCTTAGACCTTTCGTTCCCACCACCTAAACGTCCCCCAAAAAATGTCCAACACGGCGATCTTGTCGCCGTCTATTTATACGTTTTCAGCCAAGTCAAACCGGTTTTAAGCGGCTATCGGGTGAACCGAACGCTTTTGCCTCGAAAAGGTTCGTGCCACCCGGTGGCAGCAGACGCGGCCCATTCTCCACATGTCAGTCTCCGTTTCCTTCACTTTCTTCTTAACCGATAGTTATTTTTGGTTTGGCCACCTGCTGTTTTCTAAGTATTTACCAGTCAACTTCCTGGTTCGCTTCCTCCATTTTGTATCGACATTCTTTATGTACAAGTAGCTGAAAACCTTCCTAGCCCAACGCTCCTCCCCCATTTCTCTCAATCGCTTCTCAAATTTTATCTTGCTGCTAGCTTGCCTGCCCTCAAATGATGTCCATCCCATATCACCTTGTACTCCCTGATTTGGTGTATTCCCGTGAGCTTCTAAAGCAAGCCTACCTATTCCACGTTGCTTAATTTCTAATCTTGGTTGAACTTCTGATCTTATGCACAAGACCGCATTGCCGAATGTCAGCACAGGAACCATGAGCCCTTTACATATTCCTCTCACAACATCATACCTATTGTAATTCCACGGTGCCCTATTTTTCATGACTGCTGCATTCCTGTTACCTTTAGCCGTCACGTATATTTCGTGTTCCCTCAGGTACTTGGTCCCACTGCTTATACATACGCCCAGATATTTGTATATATCTGTTATCTCTAGCGTGACCTCCTGTATTCTAAGCTCACTACCTTCGTTGTCATTGAAAATCATGACTGCTGATTTTTCCTTACTGAATCTAAAATCTAACCTATCTCCCTCATTACCGCAGATGTCCATCAATCTCTGCAAATCTTCCTTGTTGTTGGCCATTAGCACCATATCATCTGCGTACATTAATGCCGGTAGTGCCTGCTCAATAAGTTTTCCTTGTTTGACTAAAGAGAGGTTGAAGCCCAGTTCGCTTCCCTCTACTTTGGCCTCTAATCCTTGTAGGTACATCATGAATAATAAGGGTGACAGGGGGCACCCCTGCCTAAGCCCCCGTTTTACCTCTGCAAGCTTGGATACCCGTTTTTCCCACTTTATAACTATTTTGTTACCTTTATAGATACTCTTTAAAAGATTAGTGACTACATGTTCCACCCCTAGTGTGTCCAGTATTCCCCACAATTCCTCTTGAACCACGCTATCGTACGCTCCCTTGATATCCAAAAATGCTAGCCACAGGGGCCTGTGTTCCTTTTCTGCTATTTCGATGCACTGCGTCAGTGAGAACAGATTGTCTTCCAACCTCCTTGTTTCCGAAACCCATTCTGCAGTTCCCCCAGCACCCCCTCATCCTCTATCCATGTCTGCAGTCTTTCCTTTATAATCTGCATCGCCAGCCTGTAGACCACTGATGTCACTGTTATAGGACGGTAGTTGTATATGTCAGCTTTGTCACCCTTTCCTTTATAGATCATGCTCATCCTGCTAAGTTTCCATCCATCGGGAACTTCACCATCGATTATTACTGTGCTCACTGCCTCTCTCAAAGCCTGCTTAGACTTCGGACCTAATGTCTTTATCAGCCTAATTGAAATGCCATCTGGGCCGGTTGATGTACTACTAGGAACCCTTTTCTCAGTCCTTTCCCACTCTCATTGTGAAAACGAAGCCATTGCACCACTTGATTCGTCCTTGTCTATTGTGGTGCATAAAGTACTTCTTTGTTGAAATTTTTCTGTCACCCTTGTTCTTATATATTCAATAGCTTCGTCCCCTTCTAGCCTAGCACCTTGGGCTGTAGTTATGAAACTCTGCTCTAGGCTCGTCTCATTTCTTAGGGAGTTTAGATGGTTTCAAAATTTTGCAGCTGCCTTTCTATCTTTTTTATGTACTTCTGCCAGCCACTGAGCTCCCTTTCTTCTAATCTTTTCATTGATCAGAAGGGATGCATCCCTTCTACAGCTTAGAAAGGTTTTCCATTTTCTTTCAACATCATCTGTCGGGTTACCCCGCTGCTTAGCATGTCTGTGTTCCCTAGAGGCTTCCTGACGTTTTGCTATGGCTCTCTTAACTTCCTCTTCCCACCAACTTTTGGGTTTGTGTCTTCTTTTCCGGGGTGATTTGTCACGCGTCTTAGTAAGCTCTAACTCAAAGAGTCTAATTAGATTCGTGCATGTCCACACTGTCTTATTATCCTCCATGATTACTTTCTCAATTTGTTTAGTGACTATTTCAATTTGCCTTTCTAGATAAAAATTTTCCTGTAGTTGCTCATCTTGTCTCCTTCCCACTTTCACTGCTCTTCCAAAACTTAGCTTGATACATTTGTGATCACTACCCAGACTTCTGGAGCCACCTTCATCTATGTGCATTCCCCTGAGCTTATCATACATCCTATGTGACATCAGTGCATAATCTATCGTCGACTGCAGCCTTCCTACCTCCCATGTTATTTGCCCTTCACACTTCTCGGTACTGTTGCAAATGATCAAATCAAGCCTTTCACACATATTCATGATAATTTTGCCTGTCGGGTCGGTATACCCATCTATAACTTCTATGTGCGCATTCATGTCTCCTAGTATAATTATCTTGCACTCTCTTCCTAACTCCTGAATGTCCTTTGATATACACTCTACCATTGCCTGGTTTTCCTCTCTGGCCTTTGCTCCCGTCTACAAGTACACGAAACTAAGCAGTGTCATTTGACCTGCCACTTTCCCTTTTAGCCATAAATGTTCCTTGCACTCCTGCTTGACCCTTTGCCAGTCTGTACTTTTATGAATGAATGCCCCAATACCACCCCCCTTTCTGCTGCCTTCTGTTCTATTACAATATTCCCACGTGTAGTCCGGATTGTTCGGAGCTTGTTCCATGTCCCTGAGATGTGTTTCTACAAAACCGTATACCATCGGCCTCTCTTCTCTTGGCTGTTCTTCTATCTCTTCCCACTTCAGCCTGTTCCTACCACCCTGCATGTTAATATACCCTATGTCTGAATTGGCTCGGCGCTCGTGGCTACGTCTATTTATGCCCCGGACTCTACCTATCTTAGATATTGGTGCCACTTTGGAATCATATCTGTCCATACCACCTGTTGAACAGTCTGCCTGGTTGTTTTCCTCGTTACTAGCTATTCTGCACCCCGAAGGGCTCGCTTGCCCACCAAAAAAGCTACTGCGCGTCCTGCAAGTCACCAACCCACCTCATGACCTAGCCGCCCATCGACATGAATTCTGTCTGGTTGAACACCACCCCACCTCTCTTGTTTATTTCCACCACCTCAAAGCCTTTCTCTCGACTCATCCGCCATATCTCTTGGTTTGCGTTGACAACCGCTCTTTGCAGGTTACTATCACGCACCAGTACTTCCGGTATCGTGCATATCACTACCTGTACCTTAGGAGAAGTGGCGAGCATGTCATCGATGCCTTTCGCCAGTGTGGCTGCTAGCCCTGCTGTATCTTCATTTAAGACATCGTTTAAACCGCCTGAAATTATCACGAGGTTTTGTCTATCAGCTGTTGTTTTGAGTTTTGCGCTCGCTTGCCTCATGACTGCTTCAAGCTTGCGTCCTGGGAACGCCCCTACTGCAACCCTCTTGTCACCTCTTACCCTCTCTTTGATGGCTTCTATGCATCGATTTAAATTCGAGTCCCCGGCGATTATCACATGCTGTGACTTTTCAGCTGGAGCATACTGCACCTGGGGGCTACTTGCACCTGTGACGCCGGCTGCTTTGTTCCCTCCCAGCCCCACCACTACCTTGCTGAAGCTGGGCCTTGCGACAGTTGAACCGGCTAAACCTGTTTTTTCCAAACTTGCTTGCTCTTCCTTGTCCACCGTTCTGTTTGCCGGTTCCCTACTGTTCTCTCCGTAGGCCGCTTCTTTGTTCAGCTTCGCTAGTGCTTCCTCGGCGGACTTCAGTCTTTCTCCCATTGCCCTCGTTTTCTCTTGCTCTGTCGCCAACGCAGTCTCGAGCTCGGCGATTCTCATCAGCAGTTCACTCTGGGCAACCATCATTTTCTCCATTTTTTCCTCGACCTCACATTGCCTACACTTCGCGTCAGCCTCTTCTCCATCCGTTTCTACACTTGGGTCCACTTTCAAACTCACTCCACATCCTGAACACTTTACAGTCTTTTTAACCATGTCTTTCTGACACCAATCGTCCCTATACTCAATAATTACTAAACTCGAGCCCTGCACTACGAGAAAAAAAAAAGAAAGTCTAAGCTCTACTACAAAAATTTGCGTGTCCAATGTACGCGCACCTCCCCCACGGGGTGGCAAAAAAAACAAAAAACAACAAAAATTCAAACACACACACCCGCACTAATAAATACCTGATGACTGGCCCCCGAAAAAGCCGTACCATAAAATAAGTGCTACGAAGATTTCAACCGCTGCCTTATAATTATAAAGACAAGCTCAAAACATGCAAAAACACTTATCTGCGCAGTCGATCCGGAGCGCTCAAAAAACACGTCCATCCACCGTGACAGCCCGAACTGAACCACTAGCGCCAGAGTTCCCTCTAGTTAGTAATGTGGGAAACTATGGTTCTGACGACCGCCGCTTCCCTAGTGACCGCCGATAATCCGGCAGGCACGGGAAATCTACGAGGCGTTGCCCCCTCACTGTTACGATTACACTGCGCTGACGGGACCGCTAACTGCGCCTACAGCGTTGATCTTTCGAGGTGCAGTGGGTACGTACGTAGTTGGTGCTGGTGTGCGACTTCAGTTCGAGTCGCGCTGAAGTCGAGCTGACCAACTAAAATTTCTCTCTTTCTTTCCTGCTTTAAATATTGTCTAGAGTAATGTTCCCCATTCTAAAAAGATAATTGCGTTGGGCAGGATCCACAATGGGTGGAGGCACTGGCCAGCGAGAACCTGGACGATCAGCTGAGTCGAGGTTTTCGCTGACGGGCCCAGCTCGTTGAGAGGCAGCCGCCGCATAGCACTGGTCTGAGCTCCCCCCCCTTCTCTGCAAAATCTACTGCAAGTGCACTTAGTGTAGCGAGTTTTCACCACCACCATTGAAAGCGCGAGCACACTGCACAGACACTACTGCATCAAGGTAATTAATACAGCCGTAATGATGTAATTATGAGGAGGCCCGTATTTAACAACATTGTCTAAAGTGACAGGCCTCAACATAGATCTGGTGTTTGTGGTCTCAATGAAGGGATTCAAAAAGTTTTTATTGTTTTTTTTTCTCTTTCCTGCTGCGCGGGATGACTGCGATCAAGTTCGACCCCTACGGCTACCTTCACTCAGCGTTAGGACACATTGAGGCTGCTAGATTCACTTTCATGCCTGCGTATTTGTTTCATCGACTAGGTCACACTTTGCGGTTTACCCAAGCCCGCAGCCGCACCAGCCAGCACTTGCAAATTAAGGTCCCCAGACGACCGCTCACGCCCATCCCCGAAAACGACATGGAACACTTTTGCTCCCACCGGACAAGCGTCATCTCAGGATGGGAAGACAGCTACAGAGAGCACACCATTGTCAAATTATCTACCGCACCGTAGAGAGCTCGAATGTTTATCTACGTTTGCATAGCAATGGCACACATTCATCGGACAAAAACGACGTGTGTGGGACAAGTCATTGCGTGCAATTTGAGGCGAAGTAGGCCCGAAGTCAGAGCCACTTGTATTGTCTATGTATTGTAGTTTTGGGACTTACTGAAGCGTACTGTCCAACTACACAGGCCTCAGGGTGGGAAAACATTATATGTTGACCTGAAAGTTTGGCACCAACCCCATATGTCCCTTTAGTACAGCGACAAAAAAAATATGCGGAATGGATCGATTTAGGAACATCATACTATGTGTAACAAATTATTAGTTAAAACTATGGTATCAATGCAAAGGGACGAAAACCCCACCGAGGGTGGTTGTTTAATGTGATAATAAAGTTAATTCACACACATACAATGGAACCTGCTTGCCTAGGGCAGTATCAATCGGAAATCATCGGGAAAAAATCTTCATTCCACCTTGGACATAAAACAAAGTTAATAGGTGAATCCCCGATGAATAAACATGATTATCATTTAAAAGTAAGTAACAATACTTGAAATATTACTGAGAGCAGAAAATAAAGAGCTCGATTCGAACCAAGGTCGGACGCCAACGATACTGTGCCGCGAAATCCACATGGTAGGGCTGTATAACAACCACAGCAGAGAGCGACACGATTTCCTTACAGCATTACCTTGAAAAAAAAGAAAAATGAAGCAAAACATTTGAAAACGGAAATTTGAAGTGAAGGCCTGCGGCACGACCGCTTTCCCAAGTGTGCGTCAACCCACTGTGCCACTAGAGAAGCTAGACGGTGGCATCTAAAACGAATACAAATTTACGGCAACGAGCCCCCCTCATTTTTGTCATTGCGTTACGGTGACCCTCTCACCATAGCCATTGCTTTACCACCGGTAATGGGACCCGTCGCTATAGCTGCATTGATATTATGACAAGCCCCCTAACTATTACGATTTCACATGTCACCGTAATTACGATTGCACTATGCTGACGGGCCTCTTGCGTTGATGGGCCTTGTCACTGTAGTCACGATTAGAGTACTCTGACGGGGGCACCCTCACTGTAACGATAGCACTGCCTTTTAACATTAAGAAATATATCTCTGGAAACGCCATTACGAATCCTTGGATTAGCTTTGACGTCAAACTTACTATCCCTACGTGCACATACTCTTGCGCAGAACAGCGGGAAAGTGTGCGAGGCTGTGCAAGATTTCAATGAAGAGTCAAAGAGATTTACCCAAGAACCTCAAAACCAAAGGTTCTCAATTAACGAATGTGGGCTATAGGAACATTTTCTTTGATATCAATCATTTTAAATAGACTGAGATACTATATACCAACAAATGTCAAGCTCCAAATTTACTACGCACTAGTGCATTCACGACTAACATACTGCTCCTTGGTGTGGCTAACAACGACCACCACAAACTTTAATTCTCTGTTGATATTACAAAAGCGTGCTATACGTGCTATATCTAACACTCCCCTTTACGAAAGTGCTCGACCATTTTTTAAAATGTGCAAAGTATTGCCTATAAAACTGTTATACAGACATAAGCTATGTCTAGAAATATTACACCAGTATAATCTAAATACATCACTATTCTTCGATACATATTATGTGAAACAAACACCATACGAGCTGAGAAAGAGCCTAATATACAAATATAGATCATGCACGAACTACGGTGACCAACGATTAGCGTCACAAATTCCAAACATTCTAAACAAACACCCAACTATATTACATTTACTGGAAGACGGAATTTCAGCTAGATCATTAAAAAGAATAACGAAAGAGTTTCGAGCGGATGAAAGCGATGCTTTTCTTGATTTTTGAAATTTGTAGTTAATGATGTTTTTGTATTCGTTGCACCTTGTTCATTATTGTCCCTTTGCCTGTTGTTTATTATACTCTAATTTGTCTTGTAGAGCAACTCGATTTCCTAGTCAAGATGTCTCTTGTTAATTTATTTGATAGAAAACATGATTTTGTTCGTATTTCCCACCACTCGAATAAGGACTGTTTATATTTCTATTCTTTTATTCAACACTTTTTCCAGTTCCTGTTCGACTATGATACCCATGTAAGATAACACATGATGTTGTAATTTTCTGGGTACTGTACTTGCGGTATGTTTCTGCTTTGCTGCCAGGGTGACACGACCAAGTCAGGCATTTACTTAGCCTTTAGTCGTGTCCCCCAAGGCAATCTTGTTCAATTTTGCCTTGAATAAAGCAGACCAAACCAAACCAAATTTATTGCAATTTCAATAGGAACTAATTATATATATATATATATATATATATATATATATTCCCTTTTTTTAAGCTACCCCATTCTTGGCCAATCCACCAGGGTGGGTGTGAGCCAAAAATGTAGTATCAATATATGTATGTTCGCTCAGTCATTGTATGCAGGTGCATCTTATACTCGAGAGCTCTTGCTTATACACTTCATCTTCCTGTAGTCTTGGTGAGACAAGCTTTGAGATTATGCTTAGGTCTTAGACACTTTTTTGCAACCAAGGTTTTGTATATAGAAGCTTGGCTCCCTTCACTTACTATCCCGTTTAAATTGTTCGCAGTACAGCCACTTCTGAAGCTGTATGACTCCCCCATTGGGCGTTCAGAAACAGTTTTTATTACCCATCCTCACTTGTTCGTTGAAGCATTTCATACTCCTCATATTTTAGTCATACAAAGCCTTCTTGAAAAAATAGAATGTAATAGAACGTTCAAATTAATGACCTGTCTGCAATCAGTAACATTAACAACTCTATTAAAAGAGGGTTTAGTGATATTTTTTTCAAACAATGCAAAACTAATGTCGCTCCGCTTATTGAACGCTACATCAACCATTACCTGCAACATATGCCAATAAAGACAGTCATAGCAATGAATGTTTCACAAAGTGAAAAAAAAAAAAATGTGGAATTAGAATTTTCTCTCCTACTCCAGATTGGTTGTTTTTGCTTCGCCTTCCGAATTTCGTGCCCATCTTTATAGAAGAATTTCTAGCAATCGTTCTAGTTCTGCGTAAACTATAGCAACATCAATAACCTCAGTGATAATTTTGACGTATTCACTATCGGTATGTTCAGCCCTCATTTAGGCATTCTGAGTGTTTTCAAATTACTGGTTTCAAAGCACATAAATTTAATTAAGTTAGTTTGGGTTTCAGGACACAAGGGCTATAAACGCACACACGAGCATATTTTATACGTATGGCTGAACACCCCCTCTCCATTTTTGGTGTCGGCACATGTAACCACTGATCTGCCATAGTCGACCTGAGAGTTAAATAGAATACCTAAAAAGATGTCATAGACGCAGCAGCCGTAGAAGCTCGCTTGTTTATCCAAGGCAGGGAAAGCTTAGCTGAGTTGAAAACAAACACAGACAAAGTAAGCAACTATACTCCGCTTCACAAGCTGTTGGCAGTGTTGTGGAAGGTATTAGCGTTCTCAGCTAATCATGCTAAGTGCACCTCATTTTTTGTGTTCCTACGCGAATTCCGCATCCGTGAATATGACAAGTGGTCCCATCTGGGTGGAAAAATGTGTATCGCGTTAATTAACTTTCTAGGTTTGTTGTAGATGGCACTTGGCCCCTTCGTCTGTTTTGTATTTTTGAATGGGCTTACATGCATTCTAAAGTCTGGTCCCGCTTTATGTATATACGTAATGTCACTTATTCCTACAAGTTCTTGTAACGCCGTAGCTTTTTTTTAAAATGTTTACGTCAGTGCTGCAGAAAAAAATATTGACTTCAAGCAATCAATTAATCAATATAAGGCTTAGTTTTTGCCATAACAGAGCATTGTTTTTTGTTATGTTGGCTACTCTGACAACATTGGTACTGAATGATCCTGTCCTCTACCGTCTACGCACCTATAATGATTGCTGTTAGATCATTGGAAAGGTTCACATCTCATCGTGCTCATCACAACTTGAATTTGGTGTCGCAGATCTGCAGAAACCGGCAGTGACAGTCCACAATGTGTGTCAGTTTTATGAGAAATGCGTTTAGAGAGTACTTTTTGTACTCGAAGGCGACCTGCTTCAGCATCATGCATCGTCATTGTGGACATAGTCGGTAGCGTCTCGTCCTCTTCGAAATGCTGCACTAACTTGGCGGCAGTTGAAATTTCACCTGTTTAAAAAATTGCCTCCACCTCCTGGAAGGGAATCGTGAAAAAATGCTAATGCAATTCTTGCGCCGAGAGTACATAGCGTAGTAATTTTAACGGCATAAATTAATGACAAGACGAGGATTTGTACCAAAACATTTTATTTACACATGCATCAGCCAGCGAACGGTCGACAGTGAGGCGCACGCTTCACTCTATTTATATATATGTACGAGCGAGCGCACGGAAGAGTGGGGCGCAGGCAGGAGAGCGAGCGATGGGCGAGAGAAGCAGCACCGAAGCACTGTATCTACCCTCCTACACTTTCTCTACACACGCGGGAGCGCCACCCAGCTCCAGTGATGCGAGCGCCCTCACACACCAGAGCGCGCTCCTCCTCTCCACTTACTCTCCACTACTCCCCCCGCGCCACCTGCTCTGGTTGCTAAGGACAAGAATAAGTGCGCGCAACCGCAGCTGTTGTTATGCGAGAGGGAATAAGAGCAGAGAGATAACACCAGCCGGCGCACAGGCTCCGCCCGACGCCTGACATAGACCGGCTAAGAAATGGCATTTAAAAAAGATGTATACCACCTATTGAAACATGCTCACATTAAAATCATCCGGCTTCTTCATCTGATCGCAGCCTTTCCCACAAGAACGCTTGTTCTGTGGTAGGGCTCTGCTTGAGCTCCCTGCCGATAGAGCATTCGCTCTCTTATTTAGGTAAGTTTTGCTGTCCTCTGAATAAGTGAATCCACACCTGCATTCTCCACACTCGACGCGAAGCACTTGAAGAAAGTTTAAATATATCTGCTTCGCCAGCTAGAGAAAATCACACACACTCGATGATTGGCTCACCGGCGACAGCTTGTGGGACGCGCTCCAGACACACGACGAACTCGGGCAGTGCCATGTTGTCAAGAGGCATCGCACCACCACCTCACAAAAATCCTCCGCTCAACCGCATCCATGCGGCTTTTTCTATGAATTTCACGAATGAGTAAAACACTTTGGATGCTATGAGTTATCAATCCTAACCATACTGACAGGTTATGTGGTTGTAGTCTGCAAAATAGTTTCGGGTTGCTAAAATGGCTGAGGGACTATTTGCTGCGCTGTCCCAGCCCTGATTTGACAAGAGAGCTCTACCTTTGGTTGCACTGCCAACAGCTTGTGAAACGAAGTATAAACGATGCGCTCGTACATCTAAAATGTAGAGAAAACAAGAAACGTCTCTGTTGAACGTTGATGCATTGCTGCTTTCATTCGATGAAGTGAATGCCCACTCACACTCTTGCACCGACTAAAATCTTTCGGGAGGGCTTCGAGGTGGACGCCATTGGCGACGGAGACCAGGGTGTCTTCATTCTTGCCTATATGAGTCGGGACGCAGACGGCTTTGGGCTCGTTCTACTAGCGTACTAATATGCACTGTAGTGAAAAAGATTAGGTGAGCACGACTTCTGCATCTTGGCATCGCTTGCCTCACACTCATGCACACTGGCCAATCAGTGGTGTTGGGGGTAGGGGCGACGGTTTCCATCATCGATTAATCGAAATGTTTTAATAGATTAATTCAATTGATTGAAATGTAAATACTGATTATTATTCGGCAAATTATGTTGAGTGGAGGATTAATGGACCAAATATTCCATTAATCAATAATCGATTTTACCATCTCTAGCTCAAATACAGAAAAAGAAATAAAATGTTCAGTGGCATCGCACATGTATAAGCACAGTTCGAGTGGAAGGTATTGGCAATAACATTTTATTATTAAAAAGTTGTTTCAGTTTAATGAGGCAAATCTGTGAAAGTGCTGGGGCTCAAACTTGAGACCAGATGCAGACCCTCTTGTCCCGATCTGAGCTAGCAATGTAGTCGCCCCTGAGATTCCAGGAGCAGGCAATGATGGGTGAACTACAAAGAAAAAAGAACAATGTTGACCATAACCTAAAAAACTGTGTTAAATGAGATATACTAAAACACATAAAATTGGCACAATGAGTACAAACTAAGGTTTTAGTTTAGCACTGTTGCATATACGTGGTAAGCATAAGAAAGTCGCACAAACAAGGAGCATTAATTTTTGCAAGGTAGAATTCACGTCTTAAAACTATGAAACATCAAAAACATGCACAAGTTTTCGATGAGACAATCTTGCTTTTGATGAGACATTGCTGCCATGAATGAATTGGGAACCTACGGGTACTGTATTGGTACTTTTCATAGGCGATAATGCAGTGCAATATTGAAATAAAAAATTTCTGAAGTTCACACAACATAACTGCAGCAGTTGGGCCAAGGGAAACATAACATGATGTTATTGATGTACAATTCTATAAGCGCAGTTAGCATGGCTCAACCAGTTGATGCACTAGGACAAGCCCTCCTGGGCAAGAGATGGATAATTTAATGTCGCGTTGAGAGCCATATACATAATGTTTGCTGAATGGGTGTGAACCAGTCAATGCTCTAACAAGAAGGGGTTAAAACGTGCACTAAGTAACTCGTGTTTTCAAGTGTGCACTGACTTTTGATCTATGTAAACACTGATTACAACTCAGTTTATTGCAGCACATGCTAGGCTGGCCAGCACATGTATTGTGGCCTAAGTTTTTTTTCCTAGGCAAGATGGGATACTCCGAAGAGCCAATAGAAATAAACCTTCTTTTCTATCATACCATGTGTACCTGGCACTAGCCCTGACTGTTTGCCCTGCATAGAATCTTTTTTCTTTTGGAAGTTTCTTTGTCTAAGTGATCCTATAGAGTTTTACTCTAAAAAAGTACACAGCTATTCTCGAGAGGCACTGGCGCCTTTCATTTTCCTAGGAATCGCCGGCCCCTGAATGGAAGGCACACTCACGACCACCAAAATGTGTTTCTTAAACTGCATATTCTTAAACTGCACAAAAAGATAAGCACATGAAAAGAAGAACATAAAAAACACCACAAGAGCAGACTACCAACTAACTGGTTATTTCTTGGTTAGCCAAGAACCGATATTTCAACTAGGAACCCATGCATATGACCAATCTGTGGATCTTGCATGAGCTAACAAACATAAGAACATTGCTAAATAAGAGTGCAGCCCAAGAGAGCGGCCAAACGAGCACCGCAAAATGTGAAAACAATCTCAGCATTGCTCACGTGAAGGAACAACAACAACAAAAATCCAATTGTCACTTAACAAATAACGTGAACAAAAGTGAAAGGATAAGGGTTCAACATCCCTTGAAGAAAACATAGAAAATTGATCACTTAAATAATAATTTTTTTACATGTTTTCTTACTCATGCCCTCTAGAATGTCTTATTAAACTTTGCAAATTCAGAACTTTCCTCGCGGCTTCAACTTTGCATGTCAGCATCAAATGCCGTTCTAGGAGATGTTGATTTGAAGTCTTTTAATGATTCCTTTATAAAAAAATTGGCCCCGTATCTGCATTTAATCTGGAAATGCCATCGAAAGACGACAGTCCTGCTTGGAGAGAGTGAACAAAACATTCATTTGATGTCTTGTTCAAGAAAATCGGTGAATGGTATTGCGTTGCGTTAGAGTGCCTCGAGCGTGCAGCGGAGGCGAACAAGCACATCAAGTCACTTCACACGTGAGACATGAGCGCCACCTGGCAGTTTCTTTCAAAAACAAAGCACGTGGGCGTGCGCACCCGTCTCAGAGGTGATAAAGTGTAGAACGCAAAGCGACGGGTAGTTGGCACTACCGTCTCGTTTTACCAAAGAGTTGGAAACACTTGCCTTTCGTGCAAGCGTTGGATGGTCAGCGCAGCGTAATAAGCGCTACGGTCCTTAAAATTACTTATGTATGCCTTTTCTAGTAAAAGGCGCACATGCAGAATATATACGTGTTATGGTGCCCTAGACACGTGCAATAATTGCTTTTTAATCGACAATTGCACAAGTATGAACACTGAATTTTGAGCAACATAAGTGGGCGCTGCGGATGGCTTCGGCCGTTTCAAATACCCGATGCTGTTAAGAGTGGACAAACAGACAACTAGACAGAGAGACAAACCAAAATTTTTGCGTCGAAGGTCCCTAAGAAAAACTATCGTCTTTAAAAGTGTTCTTTCATATCATCTTTAAAGTTGAACATAATGATTGATTTGTGGGGTTTAATGTCCCAAAGCCATCATATGATTATGAGAGACGTCGTAGTGGAGCGCTCCGGGTATTTTGACCACCTGGGGTTCTTGTGCAGCCAAATCTGAGCAAACAGGCCTACAGCATTTTCACCTCCATCTAAAATGCAACCGCTGCAGCTGAGATAAGATCCCGCAACTTAAAGGTGAACGAATTCAACAGAGATGTGGTTCATAATCACCGCACTTCTTCCATCAGACCAGTTGTGCATTCTGAAAGCAGGACTTTCTCAGAGCCAATATTGTAGAAACCTGCAGAGTAATGCACTATCCGGGAGCAGCCAAACACTGCTCGCAAGCTGCTCAACACCGTAACGCAGCCCTGGTGCCGTCTTGAGCAGTTTCTTTTTTTTTTTCTCTTTTGCCTACAGATGATGTGACGTTTAACAGACCCCCGCAATTACGGTACGGCCCATGACGAGTTTGTCATATTTCCATGCCTGGTATTCACATTTTCCCCTGTAGGTGAAAATTATGGCCGAGTGCCTGAAAGTGCGTCAAATTTACACAGCATTATCTGAAGGCAAAATATATTACATTTCATGAAAGAAAATAAGGTTATCTGTTGGCTTGGCAAGTTTTAGTACTCAATCATGATTAGCCAGGAATAAAGATGTTTTATTATTCTGCAGTGTCATGTTTCATTTTTATATACAAATGAAATCATAGGATTAAAATTCACTCTCAATTTGTTATGGTTGTAATTATCTTGAGCAAAAAAAAAATAATTTAATTAAAGGGCCCCTAAACCACCCAGAAGTGGAAATTCAGTTGTTATTGGGAATTTGTGCACGAGTGTACAAGAAACACAGAGCTGTGAGAATTTTTCAAACTGATGCTGTAATAGTGGAGTTAGACGCGTTTGATTATCGGAACTGTGATGATCCCTCTTTTCACTTTTTTTCTGTGCTGCCCTCCATGATATCTTCTCCCAAAACCGCTTTTCCCTCTCGCCAAGAACCCCTCCCATGCCCCTTCTAATCTCGAGTAGCATATGTCATTGCTGACGCACTGCTTGAAACACCATCTACTTCTGGTTGCCACCGTCAGCTGCGTGCTTGTAGGCGAACCACAACCATCACGCTAGCCCGTGCTTATACGAATCGTGTCGATATGTACCTTGCGTTGTGCGTACTCCTTCAAAGGATAGCCAACATGATGGATCTATGCACATATGTGCGGTCAACATAGCGAACAACAAGAATCAGCGTGGACGGCTGCTTGCAGACTAACTGTAAGTCATAGGCTTTTGATTAACTAACCACAGCATATTTGAATGGCGCGTCAGAGATATTCGTACAGCGTGTCAGGGGGTGGCCCGAAAGCTTTGGAAAGAAGAAGGGATTGTTTCTTGAAATATGTGGCATGCCGGCGGCTCATAGTGCTGCCACGTGTAGAATCGTTGATCGCGACAGCATTCTGCACACAATGCATGTGTTTACTTGAAATGTTTCATGCAATATCGGAGGTGGTTTAAGGTCCCTTTAAACACTTTTTCATACTAGTAGTCACTGAATAGCTCCATCAAAGGAGTTATCGCTAGAGGCCGGATTACAGGCAAATGCCTATTTTATTCCTTGTGTTCCTATCATGCCTCTTTAATATATGAACACCAAATAGAGACCAAGAATGACCTTTATAATGTTCTTATAGTGCCTGTAAGTGCCAATTTCTGGCATTTGTGCCTAATACCTATGAGAACCTATAAATGCCTATTCTTAAAATTGGTGCCTCAGTGAACACTGTTTAACCTCAAATTTTACTTTCGAATGCAGTTTAAGACTGTTACCATATTTACTCGTTTATTTTTCGCACTTGCTAAATTCTCGCACCCCCCTACATCGCCCAACAAAAATAAGCTTTTTTTTCCTTGAGTAATTATCGCACCCCCAAAAATTGTCGCAATAATGTCGTCGCCTCGTTCCAGCCGTTGATGATGATAGCGCGCACCATCTGGCGCCATCTCTTAAGCATCAAGTGTACTATTATTGCACGGAGATTCAATCCAAGCCAAGCCAAAGCGGCAAGTGTGCGTTGCGGCATGTTTCGTATGTTGTGTCGGTAGTCTTGCCACATTATGGGGCGATACTGAAGCTACACGGCTGCTTTTAAGTAGAAAGTGATTGATCATGCACTAAAGAACAGCAACAGGGCCGCCGGTAGGGCCTTCAAAGTCTTCTACGAGTTTTGTGCTCGCTACTTGTGACGGCTGCTAAAGCCACCTAAACGCGTTGGGCCTGCCATGTGCCTAAGACTGAGATTGATGGTAAACTTTATTTCTTCAGAAGGAAACTGTGAATGATTCTGTTAAATAGCCATACGCCCGATGCTGACATCCTACGCTTACCTTTTGAAAGCTCCTGTTAAGTGATGAACACTGCTACTACGCCCGCAATGTCCACAAGCTTTGCGTATGCTATTCTAATTCTCAACTATTTTCTTGCACCTTTTGTGTCTCAAATAAATCTTGTCTTGTGTTGAACCTGTGCTTTTATTGTAGAGGTAAGTTTTAATTAGTACTTCTCAAAGCTTGCTGTTACTTGCTGGTGTGAGAATCCCGATTTGCAGCCACTTCGTTTTCTTTTTCGCTCTGTACGTTTTCGTAGAAAGTTTTCCCCGCGTAATTCTTGCACCCCCCAACTTTGTATCGGTTTTCCGCCAAAAAAGTGCGAGGATTATGCGAGTAAATATGGTATTCATGTTACCGTGCACATTGACTTTTATGAAATGTATGGGGTTCAGCCCAGCCTTCCATAGTCTAACACAACTTAATAGGTTCGGAGATGCTCCAGCCCAACAACTAAAGTGCTGTAACCAACTGCCTCCGCGACTAATGAAATATTCCTGCTCTCGCCCGCACGCACTTACATACTCTGAAGGCGGAGTCACAAGCCGTCCAGCTCACGACGTCAGTCGGGAGCAGCGCCCATAGGTGCAAGTTTGTGTTTATCCGCTTTTGAATAGAAATTCTAAAGTGGTATCCGATTGTAGTTCAATCAACTTCCGGAAATCAACAACTACTAGAGCTGAAAGGGCACGAACGGTAGCAGGAGGAAAAGTTGAGGAGAGGAAAAGGCGTCATTTCTGCAATCTCTGTGTGGAGAGTGAAATAAAGATTGGAAGATGAGAGGGAAAGAATAGGAGAGCGGCGTCAATGGTAGAAGGTGGCTTCTACAGCCGGTCGTTCTACCCTGTTTCCCCCCAAAATTGAAGAACCACCTTAAAGATCTGGTTGTGGCGGTGCACAGAAAGTTCCTTTGCAGCAATATCCAAGAGCATGCATGTGCGAAATTGCAAAATGACAGTGAGACCAAGAGGGCAAACCTTCATCCTCCTCGTTTGTAAATGGAGCGAGATACTCATTTAATGTTCCACTGCACATGCGCTCTACAGTTACTCCTAGGCATTTGTGTTACAACAATGCAGCACGGTTTCTTTTTGTGAGTAGTCTCTTCATCTCACCCTTTCCTCGCGCAAACGAGAAGTGCAAGCAGCATTCAGTTTGATATTTCAGTTCTCTCAGCAGAGCATATATTGTTGCAGATCTTGGCAGACGTGAATGTGAGCACCGAGTGCATGCGTCACACTTCTAAGCTCAAGAAGCGCAAATCTGGTGAAGAGCAGGCGTTCACCGACAAGGAAGACCCTACTGAATTAGGCTTGGCCGATACAAACCATTCCTCTCTTCTGGTGGTCTGCTTCTGTGCTGCCCTTCTCAGCCATGCCGGAAAGTAAGATACACAGGAGTGCACTGACTTGATCCTTGACACATGGCTCACCATGCTAGACAATAACAGCAGAAACCGTGTTCTGCCAACCGCGCGGGAGAAAGGACGATAGCATGCCTATGCCTAACTGTTGTACCATCATAATAGACGTTCTTGGTTTCCTTTTTAAATATAGAGGTCACACACGTCTTTTCTTGAAAATATTTGATTAGACGTAAAAGTTTATTGCACCTATATTTACCATTTTGGAAGCCTTAAACGGTGTTTTGCCTGCTCATTTTTGACGCCTGGAACGCACTTTTTAATTCCTAAAGATCCGATCTCTAGTTGTCTTTTCTTGAAATTATTTGATTAGACGTAAACGTTTATTGCGCCTATATTTACCATTTTGGAAGCCTTAAACAGTGTTTTGCCTGCTCGTTTTTGGTGCCAGGAAGGCATTTTTAATGCCTAAAAATCCGACCTCTCGTCATCGTCTACCACTTCAAAAAATTTCCAGAATCCATCACAATCTGGAAAAGAGATACTCCCTGACAGAACTGATAATTATTACAAAATTCCAACTTTAGACTCCCGAAGGAAACTAGCTAGACTTAAACTTTTTTTTTCACCTATCTAAGAAAAACACTATCATAGACCTTTCGCACGTCCTCACTCCATTATCTTCACGTCCCACTAAAGGATACCATTCTTACAAATTCACACCTGCCTTTAAACGCACTAGCAACTTCAAGTACTCTTTTTTTCCGTCGTACAATAACAGACTGGAACGAACTGCCGCACCACATTTTTTAGTCTGAAAATGTAATAAAATCTCTAGAATATTACTTTGAAGTGCGAGTTATGTTATCCGCAAATATATTGTACATCTGTGTGATTTATTTTTTCTGTCGTCGTTGTTGTTGTTTTCTTAGTTTTTTTCTTCTTTCTGTACACCTGTATCTATTAATTGGTCATATCATTATCATTGTACCACCTCCCACTCCTGTTTGGGCCATCTTTATGGCCTGCAGTACTTCATGAATAAAATAAAAATAAAATAAAAATATGAGCGATGTTAGAGATATTTGTTGCATGCTGAAAAAGGAAGATGACAAGGGACCAAGAAGTTATGTCCGTTCGTGCATATGCATCATGACCTAGTGCTCCCAAACATTCCATGTACGACAGCATTTGCCCGATTGTACGGTCTCGTGGCGACAAGCAAGGCTGCGACAATTTTGGTGGTGGCTTTGCGATGAATATGTTTTGCTATCGGTCACAAAAGCGATAACTGCTGTGACTGCTTATCGCTGTCATGAACCGGTGCGTGGGAAGCGTGTCGTTCGTATGCGAAACATTAGGAAGCACTGGAATCACGGCGCACCTTGCACAAGTGGGTTTATCACGTGGTATCTTTCTTGTATTTCGGGGACATTTGTAGTTAGTAGAAAAACACTAGTACAGTTAAACCTGCTTATAACAAACTTTCATATAAAAAATTCCTCGATATAACAAAGTTTTTTTATTGCCCACTTTTGCTCTATAGAAGCACATGTATTTGTGACCTCCATGTAACAAAGTAACAGAGGCAGACAACCTTGATATTGCCGCACCTACAGAAGTCTTGCGCAGCTTCCTGCTCTTATGAATTCCGCCACACCAACTGAATGCCAAACGCACCAAGCTAAACGCGCCGTGCAACGCTGGCTGCACGTGTCACCACACCGCACGCTGGAAAAAAAAGGCTGGCGGCTTTTCGAAGGAGTGGCACGCGGCGAGACGCAAAAAGAAGTTGACGAGATTTTCACTAACGAGCTCAGGACAACCTTTGTGCATTTAGTTGATGGGCACAAGTTCGCCATAGATAAATAGTTGTTTTTTGCTTCCGGCATTGTATTTGGTCGTAACAAACTGGTGGAGGTGCGGGGTATGATTCCAAGCCTATCTCAGGTTAGTGAACACAGCCCAGAACCCCGAAGGTAAATCCAGCGCAGTTGACTCCGGTACACCAACGCACGAGTCACCGCCTACAAGGTGAGCAGCCTGAGTTTGGTGCCCTCTTCAATTCTTCGAGACCAGTGAAGGCCGTAAGTTCCGGAGCTCCTGCAATGGCCCCCCAAGCTACTTACTTCCATCTCATATCGTCATGGACCTGCCCCGAATACCAGAGGTCTCCCACGGTGATATTTTCGAGGATTCCGAGGACTGGCTCGAAAGTTTCGAACACATCGCCAGACTGAACAGTTGGGATGAAGCCAGGAAACTTCGTTACGTCTACGCGGCACTGCAAGATTCTGCGCGCAAGTGGTTCGAAAACCACGAAGCGTCCTTGTTGTCATGGGACGACTTTCGAAGGGAGTTCCTTGCTATGTACCCAAACACTGATCGCAAAGAAAAGGCAGAGGTCGCTCTTCAGACGTGAAAGCGTCGCCACGTACATTGAAGACATGTCCCGACTATTCCGCCGGGCCGACCCGAACATGGCTGAGGAAAAGAAGTTGCGGCACCTGATGCGTGGAGTGACAAAGCAGCTTTATGCAGGCCTGGTGCGTAACCCATCCAGCTCTATTGCTCAGTTCAGATCAGAGGTGACAATGATACAAAAAACCCTGCAGCAGCACGCGCGCCAATACAACAGGAACGAGAGCATATCATCTGTTAGCGTGGCGTCGACAACCCTCACGTGCAACATTAACCTCTTGCGTGAAATGGTGAGTCATAAGGGAAGAACTTCAGAAAATACAAATGACTCAAGGTCATCTAGCGATGTCCTCGCTTGCCAACGCTGTGCGCGAAGAAGTGCGGCAAGCGATTATTCAACCACAACCTCAGGTACTATAGCGCGCACTACCAGAGCCTCCGCCTCAGTTTTCGTACGTGCAAGTTGTACGAAAGGACCTCGGACGCATGAATCGAACGGCTACAACTGCTGTGATGCCTCCGACGTTTTCTCTGTGTACGCCGCTACCAACGCCGGAAGCAAGACCACGTAAGAGCGATGTATGGCACACTGTAGACCGGCGGCCCCTCTGCTACCACTGCGGGGAAGCAGGTCACCTTTACCGGGTGTGCCAGTATCGTCGGGCGGGACTGCGTGGTTTTCTAGTCAATGCCCCGTGCCTGCCGAACGATGAACGGCCCTACGAAATCGAAGAGTACTTGTCTTTACGCTATTCCCCTCAAGACACACAAAAACGGGAGTCATGTTCGACAGCACCGATGCGCTATCGGTCGCCGAGTCCTCGCCCGTCATCAAATCTCTGAAGACCACGTTCACCTAGCCCGCAGCGGGAAAACTAGAGCCAGCGACCTCTGGAGGTGAGGCTGCTGATATACTGAAAACTGAAGACCCTCCACTGTTAGCCCGACAAGACGGCGGCAGTTACGCAACGACGGACAAGTGCAGTAGTAGCGACATTACCTCCGAGATAATTGTCACGATCGACGACGTCGAGGCTATTGCGCTAATAGACACTGATTCCGTTGTAAGTAATGCTCTTGCAAAGAAGCTGAAGAAGGTAATGATTGAATGAACCGGACCTCAGATTTGTACCACTGGAGGGCACTTAGTTAGTCCCGTGGGATTATGCACCGCAAGGATAGGAATAAAAGGATTCGTGTATGTCTACAGCTTTATTGTGCTTCCTGAATGCTCCCGTGAACATGGCATGGACTTCTTGCAAACAAACCATGCAGTAATGAACTTGCAAGAGTTCCAAATTTTGTTTTCCATGGAGAATGCCGTCGCCATCTGTCATGCGGAGAGACCAATTGTTCTACTTCTCCGCATGTGGACAAAGATGTAACCGTGCCGCCACGTTCCAGTGTGACCTTTCTTATGAGGAGTGCAGTTCTCTGTGACTTTGACGGATTAGCGGACGGAAACATTGGACTGCTACTAAAAAAAGGACTATGCGTGGCAAGAGGCCTTGTGAGCCTTCGTGAGGAATGTGCGTATGTTCTATCAACTAACTTTGGAAATGAGCTGTAGCATCGCTGCATGAGTACGTGCAAGCCTCAGATGTTTGCACTCTTGACAATGCTTCAGAGACAGTAGATAATGTACTCCAATCAGTAGACATTGACAGAGAGCTCTCGTCATCTGAGACACAACAGATTGCTGACCTCATCAGAGAGTTTGCCGAGTGCTTCTCCACCTCGCCGAAAGTCAGACGTAATTCCGTCGCAAAGCACCGCATCGTGGTCAAAGAACACGTGAGACCTGTGCATCAGCGCCCATACCGAGTAGCGCCAAAAGAAAGAGAAGTCATCAAGAACAAAGTGCAGGAAATGCTCAACGATGACATGATCCAGCCATCCAACAGTCCGTGGGCATCACCGGTAAATGAGTCAAAAAGAAGGACAACACTGCGATTTTGCGTTGACTACAGAAAACTGAACCAAGTCTCAAAGCGTGATGTTTACCCATTTCCGCGGGTCGATGATGCCTTGGATATGTTATGCAATGCTCACTTTTTTTAATCATTGGACTTGAAAAGTGGATATTGGCAGATCGATGTGGACGAACCAGATCGCAAGAAAACAGTCTTTGTGACCCCAGACGGACTATACGAGTTCAAAGTACTCCCTTTTGGTTTGCCTTCTGCTCCCACTACCTTCCAGAGGATGATGGACACTGTGCTCTCCGGACTGAAGTGGCAATCGTGTCTCGTCTACCTCGACGATGTGGTGGTTTTTTTCCTCTACCTTCGAGCAGCACATCCACCGACTGAGAACGGTACTGGATGCCATTCGCGTAACAGCACTGACCATCAAACCGAAAAAGTGTCACTTTGGATTTCGTCAGCTTCAGTTCCTCAGACACATAGTTAGTGCGGAAGGCGTCCGCCCGGACCCGGAAAAGATTGCAGCAGTTGAAAATTTTCCGAAACCGCAAGACAAAAAAGCCGTCAGACGATTCCTAGGACTATTGCCTACTACAGACGCTTCGTTGAAAACTTTGCTAAGGTCACTGAGCCTTTGACACGGCTAACGAAAGAAAGTGTACCATTCTCTTGGCAGGAAGAACAAGATGCAGCTTTCTCGGAGTTGCGACGCCGTTTGCAGTCTCCTCCAATACTTGCTCATTTTGATGAAGAGGCCGATTTAGACATACATACCGACGCGAGTAACGTTGGTCTCGGTGCCATTCACGTTCAGTGGCAGAATGGAGAAGAAAAGGTCATCGCTTATGCGAGCCGCACTCTATTGAATGGCGAGTCCAGTTACTCAGCGACAGAGAAACAGTATCTCGCAGTTATATGGGCTAACAGCAAGTTTCGCCCATACCTCTATGGGAGACCGTTTCGAGCAATTAGTGATCATCATTCATTGTGTTGGCTGGCAAATATCAAAGACCCTTCAGGAAGACTTGCTAGATCGAGCCTGTGTCTACAAGAACATGTCATCACTGTGGTGTACAAGTCCGGTCTTAAGCACAATGACGCGGATTGCCTATCTCGCGCACCTGTGGAGTCTCCATCATCTTACCAAGAACAAGACATCCCATTTCTTGGAGTTCTGAATGTGTCGGAGATGGCTCGTCTTTAGTGAATGGACCCGGAACTATGCCCGCTTATCCAATACTTGGAGGATCATCAAATTAAGGTACCATGAGTTTTCGTCCGTGGATTGACATCCTATGCCCTCCGGAACGATGTCCTATACAAGCGCAACTTCGCAAACAGCGGTGAGACGTTTCTTGTTTTTGCACCATCATCGCTGGGAGCAGAAATTTTCTAAGCGTGTCATGACGACCCATCGGCTGGACATATGGGTAGTAGTTGCACTTTGGCCAGAATCCGCCGGAAGTATTATTGGCTGAAATTAAGGGATTCAGTGCACCATTATGTCAAGTCATGCTGGATTGCCAAGGACGCAAAATACCACCATCGAAACCAGCGGGTCTGCTGCAACCAATAGAGCCACCAAAAGGGCCATTTCAGCAAGTGCGAATGGATTTGCTTGGTCCATTTCCTCTCTCTTCATCGAGAAAGCGCTGGATAGTTGTAGCAACAGACATACATGACTCGATATGCTAAGACATCACCTCTCGCAAAAGGAATAGCGAATAAAGTAGCCCAGTTTTTCATGACTCAGATTGTACTACGACATGGCGCACCGCAGGTTGTCATTACAGACAAAGGAACAGCATTAGGTGCCCGTTTGATGCAGTCTGTTATGGAGCTCACCCACATCGACCATAGAAGGACTACAGCATACCATCCGCAAACAAGCGGATTAACCGAAAGACTCAACAGAACTCTCGCTGACATGATCTCGATGTATGTGGACGTAGTACACCAGACATGGGACAGTATTTTGCCTTATGCTACATTTTCGTACAATACCGCAGTACAAGGAACGACACACTTCACGCCATTTCAACTTGTTTATGGTCAAACGGTCACAACGGCCTTAGACGCGATGTTAATTGTCAACGATTCGAATGAGAGTGAGCCGGACATCAGCGACTACGTAGAAAGGGCAGAAGAGGCACGGCAATTGGCAAGACATAGTACCGTTTTAAAAGAAGGCTCCGACGCAACTAGCTATAATGTGAAGTGGGGAAACGTACAATACGAACCCGGAGACAAAGTGTGGGTGTCGACGCCTGTACGCGCACCTGGCCTATGTGAAAAACTGATGCGGCGCTATTTCGGCCCTTACAAAGTACTTCGCCGGCTAGGCACGCTATACTACAAATTCCTGAAGGTCAAGTGTGCTCAACCCCACACAGAAATCCCCCAGAAGTCATATATGTAGTACAAATGAAATCGTACTACGAAAGGTACTGAACGAGACAACTGCTAAATGTGCTAAAGTATCAGATTAATACTCCTTTACAAAAGTGTTCGACGTCAGCGTACGCATCGGGACGATGCGTTTTGAGAGGGGGACTAATGCTACATGTTGTTAGGCACCTACCGAAGTCTTGCACCGCTTCCTGCTCGCTCTTATGAATTCTGCCACACCAACTGACAAGCCAAATGTGCCAAGCTAAACGCGCCATGCAATGCTGGCTGCACGTGTCACCGCACCACGCACTGAAAAAAGAAGGCTGGCAGCTTTTCGAAGGAGAGGCATGCAGCGAGACACACAAAGAAGTTGACCAGGTTTTCACTAGCGAGCTCAGGACAACCTTTGCCTATTTAGTTGACCGGAACAAGTTCGCCATAAATAAATAGCTGTTTTAGCTTCCGGTGTTGTCTTTGTTTGTTGCAATATAATGATTGATTGATTTGTGGGGTTTAACGTCCCAAAACCACCATATGATTATGAGAGACGCCGTAGTGGAGGGCTCCGGAAATTTTGACCACCTGGGGTTCTTCAACGTGCACCCAAATCTGAGTACACGGGCCTACAACATTTCCGCCTCCATAGGAAATGCAGCCGCCACAGCCGGGATTTGATCCCGCGACCTGCGGGTCAGCAGTCGAGTACCTTAGCCACTAGACCACCGCGACGGGGCTGTTGCAATATAATGTACTTCTCCCACAGACAACCTAGGAATTTAGCCCCGGATTTTGGTGGGAGCATTCATCTTCTGCGGGTGCCGAAGCGGCGTAGCACGCACGGCGCAGCAGGTGAGAGCGAGCGCTCATGATTGTGCACGGGAGAGCGCAAGACGGGCAGGCGTGCCTGCGCATTGCGAGGCGGTGTTGGCGCCGTTCTTGCCGCTGCAGGTGCATGCACACAGGTGCCCCTTCTCCCGTATAAACGAAAAACAAACCAAAACAAAAAAAAAACTACTTTTGCGTTGGAAGTGCCACACTTTCAGTTAGCGTCACATATGCAGAACCGCGCTGCATATGAAGGAGGCTTCACTGAAAAGCTGGCAGCCAACTTTTTTGGATCCGATATCGCGGAACTCCTTTGAAACGCTGCTGTGAGCAAAAACGGCCGCTGCTGAAAGAAGTGCTCTTTTCACACAGTCCCTTCGTGTTGAAAGCGCACTGATACTTGCCGAGATAACAAGCCAGCAATCACGGCCGCCTTTAACATCGAAGTTCATTATTGCTGAGAGATCCCCCCTCCCCTTCCCGCTTTTCAGGCTCATTCAACACGGGTGGTTTCCTCTCTGTTTGAGCATTTGACGACGGTTCAAACACGCAGGGGACGTTATCTTATGCGCCTTCCAGACGATAGAGATGGGCCAGTCATTTGATCTCTGCTTCAGCAGCGCTTGCCCGCCTTTCCCCGCTCGTGACGATTACGATGCGCTAGGGCATGTTATCAATTTGGACTTGTTACGGAACATGGCGGCGGCGGCGTAAACCTGCTGAGTGTGTCTATATAAATGCTATTGCAATAGTAATGCAGTTTTAACTGCTACATAAGAGTTTGGGGTTAGCTCTGCATTCAGTCTCCCTTTTGTTTAGCTTGTTCACTTATTTTCCGAATTTTCGTACCAAACCTGCATATAATGCAATCCTCTTTACAACGAATTTTTCTGGGAATGAATATGTTTCATTATATCCAGTTTTAACAATTATTAACAGATATAAAATTTGAAACTGTCTAACTGGACATTTTGCAAATCGATCAACAACTTTCTTCTTGGAATTTTGGATACATCTTCTTTCCTTCAAAAGTTAGTTAATTAAAGAGGCCTAATTAAACAATTAAGCAGAACACAAGAAATTGTATTACTCACTCCAGGCAATGGTCAGCAACATGCATTTGGTTGTATCGTCATTGCATGTGTCTGCATATTTTTAAACTCTGGCTAAACCCCACATAGCTGGGGCATGCTGTTTACATACTACGCTGCCCGTAAGGACCATGCTCAAAGAAATATGCACATCCTCTCTTGGGGGGGAGGGGAGGGGTAGATTCGGTGAGGAAAAGAAAACATGACAGAAAGGACGCTCACATGCAACTGAATTTATTCAAAAAAGCTTCACGCCATAACAGTCTTTGTCACAAAAAGGTTTTCCCAAATCGCTAGCGAACCCAGCAACAATCTAAGAGTTGAAGAGGGCAGGGGAAATTTTATCATTAAACTGCGGCTAAGAAATTCTGTCAAAAGTGACTGATGCACTTGTCTGCTTCAGCATTAATGTGGTCCACCTCTGGAACCTCTCTTTTACGCCTGCCATTTTCTTTACTGATGAGGTCAGCCTCCTCAACAAGTGCTGTGCAATCAAACTTCCTGCAATGTGCAGGAAGGCGCGCCCGTCATTGTGAGCATTCATCGTAGCCGAGTGTTCCCTTAATCTGTCGTTAGAACGTCGGCCGGCATGGCCGATGTAAGCTTTCCACAACTGAGTGGAATCTTGTAGCCCACTTCCATAGCACAGGAAACAAATGGTTTTTTATGTTTCTTTTTTCACGCTGTTTTCTTCATTTGTCTATCGATAAAAGCACACAAATGGGAAAGCTTCAGGGGTGCCGTGATGTTCATGCCATGCTTCAATCATATCCTCTTCACATAGTGGGAAATGATGTGAATGTATGGCACGACTTGTTGGGCCTCTCTCTTGGCACACCTTATTTAGTCAAACAACCAAGGCACCCTCACGGCACATTATTCTTCATGTTATGGCAAGATACAACAATTCCTTGTTATGTACTGTCACCAACGCCTGACTGATACATGCTTGCAAAAGTTTGGATATGTTTGAGTTTCAACCAGTTATCGCGCTTTCTGGCTTTAGTGTTTGAACAAAATAGAGAAGTGGCGCTAAAAACGGGTGTGCATCCACACTAGCGGCAATGCATTGACAAGTGTGAACTTGCAGGGACTTTCAAGGAATTGTGGTGCTGCCTTAACCGCACATTAAGGCACTGGCCCATTTGCCTCACATATACGCGATTACATGACAAAGGTATCAAATAAACACGTTGAAGCAGTAAGATATTTATCTATGGATATTATTTACCGTGCTACCGTGCAACCAACAGTTTAAGCATCTCGTTTATTTTTTATGTGGCGGTTCACCTTGGCGCACTGTCTGCTCAACTTGTTTCATTCCGAGATCAAAACCAGTACACTGTACTCGGAAGCCACTTTTGTAAGTTGGTGAGCAAGGACATGAATGAATAAAATTACGGCAAACTTTTTTTGTGTGTTTCTTGAACTGGCTCAGGTTCATTGATGCAGCCTTTTCTAAAATTCTTGAGTAGATGCTCGCAATCCTATTGCAAAAACCCAACTTCTATCAATTTCAGCTGACCTATGACACTGGATCCCATCAGATAAGATTTTTTCATCAAAGAGTGAGAACAGAAAAGAGCAATAGCATTCGACTTTGTGGGACCAGAGCTGTAATTCAATGAAGATTTGACTGATCTGGGTGTGTATCACCAGCAAACATAATTCAGTGTAAACACTATTTTTAAATGAAGAAACTGTATCGAGTCATCCATTAAGAATTCATGAGTAAATTTTAGGCCATGGCTTTTTTGCTTAAAACTACGCAAGATTTCAGCAGCCTTTACGTCATGAGAGTCATTGTCAAAGAAAACTACGTAATCCTCGACATTGCGAAAAACTTTGGTTGTGAGCGTTTCAAGTACTGTATCTAGTGCCCTGTCAATTTTAGTCAAGGAGATATCACTGACAATAGAAGCAACGCTGGGCTCTATACATATTGCAGCCTTTTGAACATGGTCTTGTTTTTTCATGCTGCTTGCAACCCTGCACTAATAAAACAACAGCCAGGTTGCTGACTAACAGCCAGTGGTTTATTCCTTTGAAGTGCAATAAGTACGAAAGCTTCACGCTGAACACTAACGAAAGCACAGTATCTGTGCAGAGATAGAAAATAAATCATCCTGACACCTGCGTCAGCAAAAAGCACGCTGTCACATTTTCAGCGAGTAACTGATTTCACAGTTATGCAGAGTAACCAAGGGCACACTGACATCTCTGTGTACATATGCACGTCTCATCTCGCTTGCTCTCTGCACATTTACAAAGTAAGCTGAATAGGCACAGAATATTGGAGCAAGCATGCTTGCTCTCATAGCAGGTCGTGCAAGCATCAGCCTGTTCATCCAATGTACTGCACACAACAGTAGCACGAAAAAGGAGGGGGGGGGGGGATGGTTCTGTTTTAGCTTAGTGGCATTGTTAGAAAAACAACAATAGCCATGACAGAGGGACAAGTAAACGTTGCTGAACTCACCTCATCTCTTTAAGTTTCTTCTCAAGCTTGGCGGTCTGTGTGTTCCAAATGAAGAGAGTGCCATCGTGGGAGCCGACCGCCACATAGCTTGCATCAGGACTGAACTTGGCCCTTGTCCAATCACAGGCCACTTTAAAGTTGTCATCCCTTCAGTATAACATCGCAAAGCCACCATATGATTATGAGAGACACCATAGTGGAGGGCTCCGAAAATTTCAACCACCTAGGGTTCTTTAACGTGCACCCAAATCTGAGCACACAGGCTGTTGTTAATCGTAAATGGAACATTTGAATGAGCAACTGACAGTTAGGAGTGTAGAACAAGAAAGCACAATAACGAACTAACCAAACAGCGTACCTTTCCAGGAGACATTATATATTGTGAACTACAACACTTCTGAACCAACATTGATGAAATTTCACACAACTAAGAAAGAAACCTCCAGTTTCAGATTTAATAAAACTCGCCACAAAAAGTAAAATAGTTCAACTCTGCATTTAGATACAGCCGGTACCGGATATATCGAACTCGAAGGGGATCGTGAAATAGTTCTACATATTAATAATTAAAAAAAACAAAGTATGCATTTTTAAGGTGTAAATTATAGCACCTCACACCTCGGAACAGTTTTTAAAAATTGTAAGAAGCACTTGCATAATGATTCACTCATAGTATAATAAAAAAGAAGGTATGATCGTTTTTTTTTGTAAGTTACCACATGTTATTTCGCTTGAAGATAGTCCGTAAACTTGTCTCACTTCTTGCCCACCATCAAGTTCCAGTTGTCCTCAATACCACGAGCTTTCCAAATAAGCAAATTAAGCTCATTTGGCCACAAGCACGTTGGTTGATGCAGAACACAGTGTAAGCTCCGTAGAGCTTTAAAAAGTTGGTTAGTAGTGGAAGCAACACACTTTCGCTGCACTGGCAGCGTCGATCGTGGCTTCGGCATTGATTCAGTCGGAAACAGCGACGTTGTCATTTGCACCATTGAAGCCGCCCTTTGTCCAACATGGTGCCCGGAACGCGAACAAGTCATAAAATTCAATGAGGCACCATGTGCCGTTGTCAGCAATTATGAAGCAGCCAAAGTCTTATCCTGGCACCAAAGCCCGCAAGGAACAACAGTGCTTTAAGTGACGTCGCTCCTAGCACCAGTCATAGTTTTTACTTTTACGAGCGGATGTTTAGTTCCGACTTCCAAACGATGGTTTATCAGGAATGAGGTGAGTACTGAAGCCGCAAAAGACAACGCTGCCCACAAACAATAAATGAGTGGGCTCCTACTGTCGACATGTTGGTGATAGTGATGACACTTGTGGCTTTGTTGTTTTGTAGCAGGCAGCCACTGCTTTGGCGCAGTAAACCGAAAAAAAGCGTAGCCTCCGAAATATGCGTTTTAATTCCAAAAACACAAAACTATGTCACGAGGTTGCACATATTGAAGGCCACGCTTATCGTACCTGCATGCCATAGTGCACGAAGGAATACGAACATGACGAGATCACCAAATCACTTCATCATGGTGGCGTCGGCAAACAGTCGTTTTGAAAAACACCATACCTGTGCGTTAAAACCTGCAGATCGCACATCAAGCATACCAATGCACTCACAACTGCAGCACAATTACATGAACACAGTGAAGTTTCGCCTTTCCACTTTTCAACACCACCTTTTTGTCACTTGCGTGCGAAAAGAAATCAGAACTCGTTAAAACGCGGCCAAAAAAGATCTCTAATCGATAGTAAAATGCAATTTCTGGGCTTCAGCGCGCTCGGTGTTCAATATAGCGGATATTCTGGTGTGCAGGAGTTTAATATACATGTGCACCAGTCCCATACTTTCGCATGAAAAATTCAAGAGAATTTCTTAACTGTTCGATTTAGCAAATAATTTGATATATCCAAGTTCGATATAAGCAGGATCAACTGTACTATTTTGACAGTGAAAGTCGCCTGCTTAGAGCATGAGAACATTACTTTCAAAACTTTTATTATGATGCCTAACAAATTTACAAGCATTTCTACAAAGAGTGACAAATGTCTAATGCCATTACTTTCAAAATTTTGATCATGATGCCTAACAAAGTTACAAGCATTTCTGCAATGAGTGACAAATGTCTAATGCAAAGCACAAACAAAAACATTTCAATTAAACTTCGCTCGAAAAGAAATTTGTGATAACAGACTGGTGGGCATCCTTGAGTGATGATTAGTTATTTTGCGCCACATTTCAGTCACCTGCAAAACTTGAACTATTGGCATGACCAAAGCATTATGGTCCCTAGAATATACCGGCTAGTCTGTCATCTCCACGCCGTCCCCATGCAAGACCTTGTCTGTGCCACTGATGCATGCAAAGGGGGTGCTGCAGTGTGTCAGAGTGTGTTTGTGGCGCATTCGGATAGACTGTGCAGGGAGGGAAGGGAGGAAGGAATCGTTTGCACACTGTGCTTTGTCTTTTATTATTGTATTCCCGGATGAACTACTCATTCGCTTTCTGTTTGAGTGGGCAGAGACCGAACCATTTTTGACCGACCAAATGCCGCATCCATCATTTCTCTTCGGGGCACAGACGTGATCACTGTGGCGGAAGCAGCCACTTATTGAACAGGACGCGGTGTCTTGAAGAAAAATTAAAGGGCGGAATATTAATTTTTTCGTTATTTAGAAAGGCTTCCATTATAGTATATTTACTGTTAACTTGTTCTCACAAACGTATAAACTATTTGTAAGCTCAGTTTTCCGGCCTGCATGTAAACATTTCTGAGAATGAAAACATCATACTACTATATGTTTACAGCACTAAGTCTGAATAATAGAGATTGGTTCTCGGTGGGTCACAGAGAAAAGAACATGCAATGATATTTTCAGAATGAGAGGGAAAATTCATCACACAGGTTAGTATGCTTCAGTTAAAGTCTTTTTTAAATTTTTTATGCACAGTCAACAAAGTTCATAATATTTCGTTCAAATGACACTATTTATGGCCAGACAGTATAATGATGCAAGAAATAAGTTGTTCCTCAAATTTTAACAGCAGAACATTTGACAAAGTTCTATCAGAAGCATATGTGTATCAGCCTCTCGTACGCCATCAAAAGCATATTACTGCTCTCGTAATTCATGTCGTCCGTATTTTATGCCTTCTTCCCCATATGCATTCGTTCTTTAAAATTGTTGAAGGCTGCAGGATGGAACGCGAAACAGGTGTGAAGTAAGCATTATTTGCACAAACGGTGGATGGTAATTTCAATCTTTTCAGTTGCATACAATGCAGAAAAGTTGAATGCACAACTGCATGCACATGCTTTCTTTTTTTCTTTATCACTGTTTCACGTGCTCACGAAAGGCACGTTCGTGGCACAATTAAAAAAACGTTTAGCAAGATGTGCCACTCAAGGTCATCTATCGGCCGCTCTACCACCACGCTTGTCTCGCACTGCAATTATTTCTTTGCTTTGCTACGTTTGTTTTTATTGGCATATAGGGACCACTTAATTCATGCTGTACGTGCCCAACAAGATACTCGACTTTGTTTTTGCTTCCTGAACAGTGAACATACATGACGAACTCGGTCTGCATATTGCCTTTCCATTAGTGCAGCTTATCCTGTTTAGGTTCCGGTATGAGTTTCTATTTTTCAAGCGTATATGTCACCATTAAGTAATTAAAGAAGGTAGACATGTATAATAAAAAGATAGAGACTTAAACAAGGGAGAAAGAGCCTAAGATGTTTATCTAACAAGCGACGGCAACACCAGTGTTGCTTGAGAAAGCAGAAATAAATTACCATATTTACTCGCGTAATGAACACACTCGCAAAATAAACGCACTCCCAACTTCAGTCATCAAAATTTAGATTTTTTTTCCCCCGCATAATGAATGCACCCCTTACACTCATCAGCTGCAGTCTCGCTAACTGACACCTGGTGCCTCTTCACTCGTTGGATCTTTTCTCTTTTTTATTACTTTGCCGACCCCCCCCTGAACTATCTTGGATTGCTCCCTCCCTCCCCCTCCACTTATCTGTAATAAACGCACCCCCTACATTCATCCGCTGCAGTCCTGCTAACCGACACCTGGCGCCTCCTCACCCGTTGGATCTCTTTCGTTTTTTATTACTTTGCTGAACCCCCTCAACTACCTCGGCTCACCCCCCCCCCCCTTTGCATGCTGCCGTTTGCTTATTGCTTTTCTTTCTATGTGTGCGCGGCATGTTCCCCGTCCTATCTGTGGGCTATAGCAGGGTTCACAAGCTGTGCGAGTGTAGAGACACTGCAGCTAATAAGCACACAACAAGCGAAGGTCACCAAAGAGCGCCATTAAATGACGTTGGTCGCTTCCTGTATATCCCCCTCACCTTTTAACCTACTTTCTTTTTTCTTCACTCAAACTGTCCCTTCATTCCCCGTTCCCCCGTGAGTGTATCGGTTAAAGTGTCCTCACATGAGAGACAGTTATCGTGCACTCCACACCCATTTTTCTTGTCTTTCCACTTTTTCTAAGAAATCATGTACTCCCCCTCGCCTCCCAGAAAAGGAAAAGCACAACGACGTGCTTGCAATTTTCGAGCGATGACGGCAGGATTTTCTGTCGCGAAGGTTGATTCGTTGCAATCACGTTGCAGGTTTCTCGAAAACCAGAAAAAAATCTAGTCGCCCAGAGAAGATCGTGACGATTTCCGCAACATGTAGCGCCCTCGAATATTGCTTCACTTTTTATCCACACGCAGAGGCACTTCTCAAGTAGAAATGGGACGGCGGCCATACTTTGTCGTTAATCTTGTTATTGACGGCTTGTTTTGATGCTACAGGGGCAGCTTGCTGCAATGTTGGTTACTTGCTAACACGCCCTCGTCATGCGAGGTTGCCGCGAAGTGCATCGTAGCACCTGCTTTTGGGCACCCCTCGAGATTACAGTAGATACCACTGTTGCGGTTAAGGGTTTGCAAAAAAAGATAGCAGCAAAACGTTTTTATGGCGTGCGCGGGCAGCCCGGGGACAACTTGCAGAAGATAGCGCCATCAACCACCAAAGACGAGTAATGTGCACCAAAGAAGCTGTTTCCAAACAGTGTACGCATATCTAATTTGCGAAAGGCTAAGCGACCTAACTTTTTTTCTGCATTATCGCATTGTTTGCTCGTCCCATAAAAGTTTTCATAAAATTTACCCAGCGTAATAAACGCACCCCGCAACTTAGCTCTAATTTTTCAAGAAAGTGCGTTCATTATGCGAGTAAATATGGTAGCTTATTTACTGTTAGTCCAGGTTGGAAGCCGAATAAAAAGTAAACGCCTTGGGTGGGCACCCAAGGCGTAAACACTACCACTAATTTGTACTCAATGCCACCACATGTAATAAGAAAGACCGTAGAACTTTGACCCAGAAAAGCCCACGAACGCCAAAGCGCAAACGGCTGCGCCAGCCTGTCCGTAGGTGCGAGTCTGCTCAATGAACTCCAAGAGCGTATAGTGCCACTACTGCATGCATCACCGAGCGGCCGCGGCGGAGAGCGGAGACGGCAGAGTAGCCAGTATATTATAGGGACCATGAAAGCACTCCCAAGACTGCCTTGCCCGGAGGCTGCTGAAAGCAACCAATGCTGCTAGCCACAATTTAAAATTATCGTGACTTTAAAGCGCAGACAGCGGCCTGGTATAGTCTGTTGTTAGACCGCATCAATGAAGCAAAAGTATGCTTGATGCACCCAATTTTGACAAAAAATGTCAATGAATTCGTCCGCTGTACCCTATAGTTCGTTGTATCGCAAAATGTAAAAGCGAACCTTGCTCTGTTAATTTCTTACACAGACCAAATTTGGACTGAAAAATTGTACACGAGTCTAAGATAATGAGAATGGACTATATGCCGTTCCTTTCTTGAAACATTTTTCTACGTGTTTTATAATGCAAACTCAAATGATCAATGACTGATTATCTCATGCTGCTGCTATGTTGTCAAGTAATGCGAAAACCTTCGTCAAGCTTAAATGGCTTTTTGCTTTTGCCTCACAGCATCACTGTCTTGCGACCTTTGTAATGTCTCCAGTCATGTAAAAATAAACTGAATTAAATGAAAAAAAAAAAAAGAACCGAAGTATATCTTCAAGGTGCTAAATGTGCTTGTTGAAGCTTAAGGCAAGTACAACGAAGCCATCCAAATACATGAGGCAAGTGTGCCACTTCAAGCCAGCCAATTAACACTGTATCTATAAATGCATTGAAAAGTAGGAGGTGCTTCGAAAAAACCGATTTCCATATTGCCTTTGAAATTCAATGATGGATATCTCAAACTACATGTGACTTTTCTGATTTATATTAAAAATAGGCATGACATGAAATGGCACACACTGCAATCATGAATGCACTACAACCACCTGTATTCAAGTAAATAATTAAAAAGTTAATTAATGAGCTTTTGTGAACTAGTTGAATCACTGTAATTTTAGCTGCAAGAAAGTATTTTTGCAATGACATATAGTCAATGTACAAAAACAACTCAAGCCTGACGGTCATTGAGCTTTTATTAAATATCTCAATAGTCTAAAAAACACCATGTATAATAAAAGAAGCATAGTCACTCTATTACAAGCATGGAGAGTACTTAAAGTGCACTCACTGGAAGCTGATGAGGACCTGGTTCATGCGCACATCCAGCAGCTTGATGGTGTCATCACGCACGCAGCATAGCAGCTGACATCTGTCGGCCGACAAGTCCAGCGAGCTGATCAGGCCACCGAGCACAATCTCGTTGGCACTGCTCTCTGCTCGCGAGTCCCAGAAACGCAGCCGCTTGTCGAAGTGGCCACTAATGATTGTTGTACCCCCGCTGTCACTGGCCACCAGGTCATTGCAGGAAGAGCCAGCAAATATGGTGCGGATACCTGCACACACACGTCATGCTGTGTACTCTATAGTTCAGTCCAGTTCCCTAACATCCAGGGAGCACTATCGACAAACAACAAAACACCAAAGGTGATGTTTAAGACACGTCTTGAAAAGCAAATGATAAAGTGCACGTATTGAAGCAAGCCATTCCAGTATACATTTGCTCAAAAATAGCATGAGGCACAAAAAGTGCGTGATGATGAGAGGAGAGCGGCTGCTATGCTGTGCCTGTTCACAGGTACAGAGTGATCAATAAAAGAATTTATGACAAAGGCTCAGACCTACAATGTCACAACAGGGAGGCTACATAAACTGGCATTCTAAAGGAAAAATAATTTTCTGTGTATTACGGAAAATATAGTGTGCTCTGTCCTATCTGGCTTTTTTTTCCTTCTCAAATATTTTGTGCGTGCGCGCGCGCACACACACACACACACACACACACACACACACACACACACACACACACACACACACACACACACACACACACACACACACACACACACACACACACACAAAATATTCCTTTTAGACTAGAATGGGGCATGGAAATATGATGAGTTCACCCAAAGACACATGCTCAAAATAACCATGATTCCCAAGTTTCAAAATAAAAGAGATCTTTTCGAAATGAGTATCTTTGCCATACAGATGTGCTTTCATTTCGTCGTTTAAAATGCATTTTTTTAGATGCAATTTTAGTAGGCTTGGGTGAATAGCGAATTTTAGGTTCGAAGTGAATAGTGATTTTCGTCAAATGATTTCGAATCGAATTCGAATTGTATATATCACATATTATAAAGAAAAAGAGGCATATTTGTCATGACCAAAGTAACCTGCACAATATTTTTGAAAATTTGGACAAGGCCTATGCAAATGCCATTTATTTGTTTTGCATCAAAGGAAGTGAAAACAACTTTGAATAGTAGCAGGATTTGACCTTCCGTAAAATGCAAGTGATAGCTCGTAAAATGTGTTACGTAGTAAAATTTATTACACTTAGAGCATATAAGTCAGTATAAGGAGCTTTTAAACAGAAAAAGAATTGATGTGAGGAAAATATCTTCATATAACATTGAAGTGGGGCTTCAAGGCAGTGAGGAATCCTCCTCATTATGTGTTTTCATGGCTCAGCACCACTTCGCAACAGTGAAGTACTTTTACAAAGACTTACATGTGCACTAATATACAATTGAACAAGTGCTTTCACTGCTGAGCACGCCTCCACTGCAGTGAAACCACCATTACAAAATATTACGTGCGGATTAATATGCATCTATTCGTTCATCTCGAATAATTCAAAATTTACAATAATTTAAATTTTATATGAAGCGGATTCGAATACTGCATCTTTTGTTTGAATATTCGAAGCATTCGAATATTTACCCGAGGCTAAATTTTAGGCAGCTTTTTGAGTCACCCCTGTTAAGTCATTTATGCCTCGCAATACACTGTGTTCCGCGGATGGGCCACATTCATGTTTAACAGCTGCCGAACGGTAGGTATGCGGGTTCTCCATCATCATCTTTATGGTTAGCACCAGCAGGCTAGGTGGCCACACAAAAAACGTTACCGATTCTCTTTGATGATCGAGCAGCAATAGGAATGGACATCTCCTGCAGGGGCTGGCAACCGTGGGTCCTTTCTGGTGAATCCCTCTCATCTTCAGGTTACCTTATATGTTTGTTGTGATGTTGATTGAGTGTATTGGAACAGGGTTCGTAGAGGTTTACAAAGCGAAAATTCAAGGATATTTAAGGACTTTCCAGGAACTGTTACAAGTTTTTCAGGGACTCAAAGCGGCAAGCTAAATTGAAATTTTTCACTCCAAAATTTTCGAAAATGACCGATTTTATTGCGCTCACAATAAATATATGGATATCACAATTATAACAAAATATCTTGTTTTAATAACTTCTCACACCCTCTCCCTCAATCTGTATAGGGAGAGGGCATGATGCCATGCCAGAAAGTTACGCGATGATGGGCTTCAATGGGTATGTGTAGTCGGGCCTTAAGGGGGAGGCTACTCTTCATGGGCAACTTTTAAAGATGATAGTCTTTCTTGGGAACCTTTGACAGAAAAATTTTGGTCTGCCTGTCTGTACATTTGCTGTTTGTCTGCCCTAACGATACCTCAAACGGCACTAAACGGCCAACCCCATCCGCAGTGCCCACCAATATTGCTCAAGGTTTAGCGTTCATAGTAGTGCGATTGTCAATTAAAAAGCAATTATTGCACATATCTGAGGCACCACAACAATGCTTCGATGTTTTCTATGTCTGCCTTTATACTAGGCACACACACAAGGCACACACAAGCAACTCTAAGGAATGTAGCGTTTAATCACGCTGCACTGACAGTTCAATGCGATGCTCAAAAAGGTGTTTCCAACGCTTTGCTACAGCATCACGGTGATGGCACCTGCTCGTCGCTTTGCGTTCTACACTTTATCACCTCCAAGACTGGCGCGCATCTTTCTCCGCGGGCTGCATGCCTTCGTTTTCGAAGATAAATGCCAGATGGCACTTGTGTCTAACGTGCCTCAATGCCCTCGTTCGCCTCTGCTACATCCTCGAGGCACTCTAACGCAGGGCCTGCAGAATACTATTTACCGATCTTCTTGCGCAGAACATCAAATAAAAGTTTTGTTCACTCTCTCCAGACGCAAGACTGTCGTAATTCGACAACATTTGTGGTGTAACATGTAGATTTGGAATCATTTTTTTATTTATGTATATAGATCTGAACACAATTTTCACAGTGTATTTAAATAGGCAGATTCTAAAAATGTAATTACTATTTTGATAAGTCACGTAATTTCTGAGATACTCTACTCCACAATCAATGTATAACCTGGGTCCCTTGTTTGGAGCATAATTACCAGCTAAGCAGGAAGCACCAAAACAGTGGCGACAGTTTAGAAACAATGCAGGATGTTTAAGGAGTGTAATATGCTATAAATCAATTTGCTGGACCGATTTTAACAAGAGTTAGAGGACATCAATGTTCACAGTGAAAAAAAAGCCACCTTCACCTGTCAGGCATGTTTCTCAATTAAAAATTTTTGATGCGTATATTATAGGCTTATGCGAATGTTCGAATATTCGAACAAATAGTTGAGTATTCGAATTTACTTCGATTTGAATTTAAATTATCGAATATTTTCGAAGTATTCGCAACGAACGAGTAGGTGTATATTAATCCACATGTAACCGCTTGTAAAGATGGTTTCACTGCAATGTAGGGGTGCTAAACCGTGAAAGCATCTATCCAAGAAAAATTCGCTTTGCTGCAAAGCCCCCCATCAAATTTAAAGGCGCCCTGCAACATTTATTCAGCATGGTAAAAAAACACTGCCGATCCGTAGTCGAGAGAACATGCGAGCCAAATATTATAGCGCAGCGCGCGGCCTGTAGTTCACAATAAATGTTCAAAGCTAAAAATTTCTTTCTTCTCTCGGCAAATGACACTACAAGCTCAAAAATCGCTTGTCACAGACAAGAAGGAATATACCGCTCTGGTCACAGCCACTGGCCGATTTGAGCATGGCGCGCTCGTCATTACCGGGGCCGCCGCGGGAGGCCACCGCTTGTCCACGAATACATGCGCGATCGCACTGAAAAGCTGCGTATTCGAAGGAAAAAAAGAAGTGCTCAAGGTCACGAGGTGCATGTGACGTATTTTCTTTCGCCGTGCCTTTCCTCCCTGCTTAGCTTCCAGCTATTTCGTCGGCATGAGAAGAAAGAATGCAATTGCTGTGTGCAACAAATTTTTGGAACTCTGCTCGTACTAGACTGATTCAAGAAACTTTGCGGCGGTAAACTTGTGAGCCAACAAGCATGTTTACTGGATCCATGGCTACTTAAAAAAGTGTTGCAGGGCCCCTTTAATGAAACATGTTACTCTCAAATCAATTCATTTTATTAAGCTCGTTATGGCAGCTTGTATTCTCCAAGTATAACAAATTTTAAAACGTTAAGTATCTTACAGGTTATCACTTGCATCCTATTTAAACTACCACTCAATGTTGTTTCAACTTCCTTAGAACGAAAAAAAGAATGGCATTTGCATACAGCCCCTACTTCAATTCAAAAGAAATATTGTGCAGGTTAGTTAGGTCATGATAAATATTCCCCCCCTTTTTTTATGTCATACATACCATTAGAAATCGATTTGAAATCATTCGAACAAAATCGCTATTCGCTTGGAATGTGCTTTGAACCAAATATTCACTATTCGCACAAGTTTGGTATACTTTGAAAATAGGTATATTGCATACTGCATGCATTTATCTTTCCGGCAAAAAAAGAATTATGCTGATAGCTCGAATTGAACAGAAGTTATTTTCCCATCAACTTTGCAAATGTGCCGAAAATTGCTGTTTTGAGAAAATGATGAAAAACATTTCGACACACCTTTATTGAAAAAATAATGATAAAATCTTATGAAAATGCACCAGGGGCATAATCTAGATGCATACAATCCTTATGCTTCTTCTTGACCAGCTTTCTTCTCCCAAGCCCTCAGGAATGTGCTGCTGAATATCATGATGTCCAGCCGCTCTAGAATCGCGCCAAATGCATTGATATTGCCTATGTTGAAGCGCAGCACAGCTTCTGCAGCACTAGGTGGCACAGCAAAAAGAAAAGCGTGCTGCTCTTTTGATACCAAACTCTAAGTCACGGATTGGAGGCTTTTGTGTTAATTCTGAGTCTTGCCTTGCTGCCGCACTACTTGACTCAGAAAAGTGCTAAATTTTTTGCACTGTTACCTACACCGACGAGAGGCCCTCAAGCGTCGTGGTTGTCTCGCGGGGGCGGGCGTCGCGAACTTCACTGGCACCGATTACATCAGCGTCTACCCGCACACGGCTAGAGTTGACATCGCGGGCTCTGTCAGGGAGGCCCGTGTCTACATGCGCCTCATTGTTGCCGATAGCATCGGCGCGGTCATAATCCACAGAGCATCTGCTGTTACGACTTGCACCGCCGTCAACACTGCTACGTAGTGCGCCGAGGTCACGGGCCGCCAAGGTTGTTCTGTTGTGCGTTTCTCAGCTCGCGGCTGCTTCTGCGCAGAGCTGATAAATGAGCGGACAAGACGACGGTGAGTAAAAGCAATGTTTATGTACAGCATAGAAATAGAGGCATTAGATATTCGGCACTGGGGCCGACAACTTAGAGACTCGAAGAGCCGAGCTATCTTCTCTCTGGCGCATATGCCGGCTGCTTGGCATTGTGCCACTTGCTTTTTTATATAAGCCCCTAGTGATGCCTTACGTCACCAACCTCCAATCAGAACCCCCGCTGGTGGCATCAGCTTCCTCAAATCGGGACCCGCCGTAGGGCGGCGTCATGATCCTCCAATTCAGAGCCGCTGCGCTGGGTCGCACCCACGAGCGAGTGGTATTGCCGCGCATTGCGTAAGACTCGCCAGACTGGATGGCGTTTATTGCATCATCGGGCTGCTATCGGGCCCGTGGGTTGAGGGAGCTCGCCGTGCGTTGCGTAAGACAGACCGGCACCACCGGGCTAGATGACGTTAATGTGATGGCATCAGGCGGGCTCGCTTGCCTTGACACAAATTGCCTTTGCAGAGGCAATGACGTTCGGTCTGGACTACCAAGCGTAACAGCACCCCCGCCGCCAGACAATGCGCCAGAAAGACAAGCTGCCTCGACGTGGCTCGGATTTCAGGTGCGCTCCTTCGCCAGATCCCTCCAGGTTTGCCTCCAGGGCCATGGGGAGGATGTGGCTCCAGACTCCGTTCCGTGAACACATCCCATTCTTGAGGACGGATCCCAGCTCCACTGGCTTGTCGCCAAAACTTGTCGACTAGCTTCGCTCGTCTCTTCTGGCGATTTTTGGTCTCAGCACTTGTCGATGGCTCTGCAACTTATCAAGAACGGTTTGACAACAGGCAACACACGACGCAAACAAGTGCCCTCGGTTACCCGACAGAACACCAGACGAAATATAGTACATCATATACCTAGCTACGTGTCTATCGGAATTTCGTTCCCTCTACATCAAGAGGCACATGTGGGACCCAAGACTCTTAGAATGAGAACTCAAATTTTTACACGTACAACAACATAATAAAATAGAATATAACATAAAATTGGCCCCTTGAGATCACTCAGAATGAGAGCGCTTGGCTAAGGCCATGATGAGGACAAAATTTTGCTCTGATTCACCAGCAAAAGAGCGAAAGATGGAGAAGGTACTAACTAAAATGCACGGCTCAATGTCTCTGCATTAGCGTTTAGCTTTCTTTTTTTGCAGCGAAAGTTGTGCTGTTGGAGTATCATGCTCCACCTCAGTAACCGGCCACTATTAGGCGACATGTTATTTAACCAGATTAGAGGACAGTGGTACGTTTCGACCACAAACCTCGAACCGGAGACATAACAGGCTAGCTTTTGAACTTTCCACACGAGGCAAGCGCATTGCTTTTCAGAGGTACTGTATGCCTCTTCTCTGCAGCTCAGTTTTCGACTTAAATACAAAACTGGCCTTTCGTTACCAGCGCTGTCTTTCTGACACAATATAGCTCCCATGCCGCAATCACTCGCGTTGCATTGAATGACAAAGCCCTTAGAAAACTCGAGCGCTATGAGAACGGGTTTTTCGCTTGGGGCCTGTTTCAGCTCACAAAATGCATTCTCTTTTTCCGAGCCCCATACCACTTTAACCGGCTCGGACTTTCGAAGTGTGTCAGTTAGAGGGCTGGCAATGCTAGAGTAGTTTTGCACGTAATGCTGATAGTATCCAGCTAGGTCCAAGAATGTCCTTATTTCATATTTTGTGGTTGGTCATGAATAACTTACAACGGCGGATACCTTAAGGGGGGATGTGGCTTTGGAAAATCTACTTTCTCAAAACTTAGCAGATGTTCATGAAAATTGGCACAAATATTCAGCATGTTTGCCTAATGCTTCCACAACAGTTTCAGAGAAGTATCTTCAGAACTTTTTATTTAAAATTTTTTTTTACTATTTGCAGTCTTTAGCCCTTTGCACAGTGCCTGGAAAGTTTTAAAAATGCACTAGAAGGCAAAAAGAATATTTGCTGTACAGCTGATTCCACGCTGAGTGTCATGACATGCTCCTTCAATTTTTTTGGCTACACAAAATTTTTGTATTGCAATTCTTTTTGCAACCTTCATACTAGGCACACTCTAGGGGTGAACAACTAGTCACATCGTAAAATTGCAAAGACTCAAACTAAGAAAGAAGGTGTGTCATGATATACATTGAAGTCCAATGAATATGGCAAAAAAAAAAAAAAACCCAGAGTCAAGATAGGCCAGACGGTTACGAAGAAAATGGCTGCGCAATCTCAGCAGGTAGGTAAAAAAACACTTTTGAGAAAAAGTTTGTCGAAGTTTTCCACAGGCTTTTTTCGATGAGCTTTCTCGTTGGATATTGATGAAGATTAGCAGAGACACTAAGAATGACCTTACAGTGCTTCCATAGAAATTTTAAGGCGATACCACAAATACTTTAAGAGAGACAAGTTATTTCTTCATTGAAACTTGGGGAGGAGCTGAGCATAATGTAAAAAAAAAAAGCAGTATTCAGAAAACTGCGTTTAAATTTGTAACTTTTCTTTACGTCTGACACCTAAAAATTGTGATCTCAGGTTTGTCTTGTGACATTTGACTTCTCAGGCATCTGGTCTACCAGTGTGCCTTGGTTACCTTTTTTTTTCCATAGCCTCCTTTTCATGATTTACAAAGAACAAGTATGGATTTCAAACCAAGTTCTTTGTATTGACTCATGTCTACATGTGGACAAAAACGATGATGAGGGATTTAGCGGACACCAGATAGTGGGCCCCTGGCTTGACTGGAGAACGAAGAAAAAATTCTTGCGGCTCAGCTGTTGAGAACACGCTGCTTTCGCTGCCTCAATGTGTACTTGTGCTTTGTTCGCGTTGTACTGCGACACTGGTGGAGGTGCTGGCCCGCGACCCCGCCTGATGCTCCACACTCCCACAAGGAGCTGTTCATCCAGCCCAGAAGCACTTGTCGACACTCCCGTGCATCGCTTCAGTTTTCGCTTGCGAGGCCTCCTTGTAGAGTTCACCCTCTCACAAGAAAACTCTACAAAGCATCGTTCACATCTACCAATGGCCACCGCCAGTCCACAACAGTTACTACGAGACAGTAGTTTGCCAACCCCATCTCAGGTAACCTTTTTTTGCACCGCTGGTGCCTGATCGCTTTGGTGGTGGAGCACATGAAGACGTCGAAGAATGGCTTGATCACTATGAAAGTGTCGCTTACACCAACCAGTGGTCCCTTGAACAAAGGCTTTCCCGCACCTATTTTTATCTCGACGACAGCGCTAGAACTTGGTACGAGAACAGAGAAGGCAGTTTGTCAACATGGAGTGACTTTAAAAGTGGGATGATTGACAGATTTGCCGATGTCGACCGGCGCGAACGTGCGCAGCATTTACTCGAGCTACGTGTTCAGAAACCCAATGAAACGGTCACAATGTTCGCTGAGGACATGGCCCGTCTCTTTTGTAAAGCTGACACGCACATGATCGACGACAAAAAGTTGCACTACCTCATGCGCGGCGTTAAAGAGCAATTGTTCGCCGGACTTATGCGGAACCCGCCAAGCACCATGACAGACTTCATCAAAGAAGCTACGGCTATCGAGCGGGCGCTTCACTTACGATGCCGACAATACGATCGCTTGTCCGGCAGCGCCCACATTCAAGTCGCCGCTACGACATTTGACAATCAAAGCTCGTTGCGCGATTTAATAAGAGAGATTGTTTACGAAGAGCTGCTGAAGCTGCGAAATCTGGTCACTGAACCACCCACGGCGTCTGTCGCTGAAGTCAACCGCGAAGAAATACACCAAGCCTTTCCAACAGCTGATCCTACTGACGATCAGCGACCTATGAGCTACGCAGCCGCGCTTCACCGCCCACCGCCCGTTGCGCCGTCGTACCGCCAGCCATCGGCAGCCGTTCCTTGGTCGCCACCGCAAGAACATTCATTTTCATTCATTTTTATTTCCTTAAGGACCCCACTGGGGGGCATTACATAAGGGGTGGATACACAGGAAAAGAGAACATTTGAACACGTTAGTTTTCGCAGCATAGGTGATTTGTAACATTTGTCGCGAAGGATGATAGGCAGGTGGTTGAAGCAATGGAGCAAGGAAGGTCGTTCCAATCCTTGACGGCACGGGGAAAAAAAGAAGCGGAAAAAGTGGCAGTTCTGCTAGATAACGGGACACTTGAAGTGGATGGCTTGTGCGGTGTGAAATGTATGTCGGGGGGAGGATGTAAGGAGCTGCATTGAGAGAAGAATGAAAAAATTTATGAAAGAGAGAAAGGGTGGCGATACGGCGGTGAACAGAGAGGGCTGATAAACCGGATTGTGCTTTCAAGGATGAAATACTGATGTCGTATGAGTACTGGGAGAGAATGAATCGAACAGCGCGATTTTGGACAGATTCAAGGTCGTTAATGAGGTATGTTTGGGGCGGGTTCCATATGGGGGAGGCATATTCGAGTTTCGATCTGATGAGGGACTGATATGCCAGAACAGACATCGTGGCGCTCTGCCGTCCTGCCGCCGTACGAAATGTTACCGTACCAAGAGCCGTCTCCCAACGAGACGCGGCATTTGCCACATTACGAGCTGTTGCGGCGTCCACAGCTTCGTAAAACAGACGCCTGGCGCACTGTAGATAGGCGTCCGCTTTGTTTTACCTGCGGAGGTGTGGGCCACATTTCCCGCCATTGCTGGCACCGTGTAGATATGTTTCGACCTCTTCGGCGATGGTCCGACGATCGACGCGCCAACGACTGCTATGCACCACGCCGAGACGCTCATTCTCAAGGATCCCCCTTGTATTAGTCCCATTTTGACAACCGCCGTGCCAATAATGATGACAGTGTGCCTGATTACCAGCCAGGTTTGGGACGTCGACCACGCTCTCCGTCTTAATCGCCTTCATCGCGCCACCGAACTACAGCCGACGTCACTGCAAGGAGGTCACCGAGTCCACGCCGGGGAAACTGAAGGCGGGGACCTCCGGGGGTGAGGTTGCAGGCCGTCAAGGCGACGAAAAAAAAAGCCCCCGTTACTTGTACCACAGGACGCCGTAAAGCCAAGAAGTTGTAACACCGACGAAACTGTGACCACAGATCTTACCGTTTCGGTAGACGGACAGCAAGTAACCGCCTTAGTTGACACCGGCGTCGAATTTTCTATCGTAAGTGAAGACCTTGCCGTACGCCTAAAAAAAGTGAAGACTACGTGGACAAGACCTCACCTGAGGACAGCAGGCGGCCAGCTGTTGATGCCTGTCGGAAGGTGTACAGCAAGACTCGACATCGGTGGCTCTTCTTTCGTGGCGACGTTCGTCATCCTCACCTCATGTTGCAAGGACTTGATCATAGGGATGGACTTCTTAAAAGAATATGGTGCCGTCATCAACATCCCCGACCGTTATATTACATTCCACAACAGCCCTGGTTTAGTTGACTGTTCAGACGCAATACATAACACATTACGTATAATTGATGATGATGTGGTCGTCCCGCCCCGGTCATGCACTCTTGTTTCGGTGAAGGCCACGAAGTGTTTGATGGCGAAGGCCTTGCTGACCAAATTGGCTCGCTGCTATGTAGTCATGGCATTTCGGTCGCATGAAGTATCGTCCATCTCACTGATGGACGCACGAATTTACTTCTGACGAACTTTAGTGCTGAGCGCCGGCACCTTCCGAAGGGTACAGCTGTCGCTTCGTACGACAATACTGTAGAAACGCGAGGCAGTTTATGTTTGTCGGTATTGGACGAAGCGCCTAATCAAGAACCAGAACCCGTTCTCGACATTGGCACCACCCTGTCAAAGGACGAGCGACAGAGACTTCTTCAGCTGCTAGCCGAATTCCGCGACTGCTTTTCAACGACATCACGAGTTGGTCGAACACCTTTGACAAAGCACTGAATAATCACCAAGGACACGGTGAGACCTATCCACCAGAACCCTTATCGTGTAGCTTCAAAGGAACGCGAAGCCATACAACAACAAGTCGCGAATATGCTTGCAGATGACATCATTCAACCGTCACAGAGCCCCTGGGCATCGCTTGTAGTGCTAGTAAAGAAAAAGGATGGCACCCTGCGTTTTTGCGTGGACTACAAGAAGCTGAATCGGGTGACCAAGAAAGATGCGTACCCGCTCCCACATATTGATGATTCCCTTGACAGACTTCGGCACGCTCGCTACTTTTCTTCCATGAACTTGAGAAGTGAATACTGGCAGATCGAGGTAGACCCAAGAGACCGAGAGGAAACCGCTTTTGTGACGCCAGATGGTTTATACGAATTTAAAGTCTTGCCTTTCGGTTTGTGCTCCGCGCCCGCGACTTTTCAAAGGCTTATGGACACGGTACTTTCGGGATTAAAGTGGAAGACGTGCCTAGTCTATCTGGACGACGTTATAGTGTTTTCGACCCCTTTTCACAAGCATCTCAAAAGGCTGGAAGCTGTTTTACGTGCCATACGGTTCGCGGGCCTGACATTGAAACCAGAAAAGTGTCATTTCTGTTTTCACGAACTTCAGTTTCTCGGTCACGTCGTCAGCAACGCAGCCGTCCGGCCCGATCCTGGAAAAATTGCCGCCGTCGCACAGTTCTCAGTACGCTCCAATGAGAAGGCTGTCAGACGCTTCCTGGACCTTTGTGCCTATTATCGCCTGTTTATCGCAGACTTCGTCCGCATCGCGTCACCACTAACTCGTCTCACAAGAGACGATGTTGCCTTTCAGTGGAAAGAGGAACAGGAGGCTGCCTTTAATGACCTGCGTCAACGTCTTCAAACGTCCCCGGTGCTTGCCCACTTCGACGAAAAAGCCCCGACGATGCTTCACACAGATGCTAGCAATGTAGGTCTTGGGGCTGTGCTTGTGCAACGGCAAGAGGACACAGAAAGAGTGATCGCCTACGCAAGCCGAACGCTAACACGCGCAGAGGCTAACTATTCAACAACAGAGAAAGAATGCCTCGCCGTAGTATAGGCAGTAATAAAATTTCGCCCGTACTTGTATGGCCGGCACTTCAGAGTTATTAGTGATCATCACTCCCTTTGCTGGTTAACTAATCTAAAAGATCCCACCAGCCGATTAGTGCGTTGGAGCCTAAAACTGCAAGTGTTTGACATGACGGTCCTGCACAAGTCAGGCAAGCGACATATGGACTCTGACTGTCTGTCCCGTTCACCCATTGAGTCGGCAACCCTACCTGAGGAAGAGAAAACGGCATTTCTCGGTGTCCTCGACACGACCGCCATTGCGCAGTAACAACGTCACGACACTGAGTTGCTTGGCTTAATTAACTACTTGGAAGGCAGATCTCAGAAGGCGCCAAGAGTTTTCGCAAGAGTGTTGTCATCGTTTTGTTTACGGGGCGGAGTACTCTACAAAAGAAACTTTTCGTCGACAGGATCCGCCTATCTGCTCGTCATACCAGCAGCCGTTCATACCGAAGTACTCAAAGCATGCCACAATGAGGTGACCTCTGGCCATTTAGGTTACATGAGAACGTTGGTCAGAGTACAGCAAAGGTATTACTGGCCGAGACTAACCACAGCCGTGAAACACCACGTTCGTACCTGTCGTACTGCCAGCGACACAAGTCACCACCGACTAAACCAGCTGGCCTCCTGCAGCCCGTGCAGGTCCCAACAGCTCCATTCTACCAGATAGGAATGGACATTTTGGGCCCACTATCTACTTCTACTGCAGGGAACCGCTGGGTTATTGTCGCGATGAATTATCTGACCCGTTATGCCGAGATAAAGGCTATCCAGAGAGGTACAGCAGCAGAGGTGGCAAGAATTTTCATCGAAAATATTGTACTGAGGCATGGTGCACCAACCGTCGTGATCACAGACGGAGAAACCGCATTTACGGCAGCTCTTTTGGATCACGTCCCGATACTGAGTGGAACAACGCATCGCAAGACCACCGCCTACCACCCACAAACAAACGGGCTGACGGAGCGTCTGAACAAAACCATTGAAGACATGCTTTCGATGTACGTAGACATTGAACATGAAAATTGGGATGAAATCTTGCCATACATACGTTTGCGTACAACACGGCCAAGCAAGAAACGACCCGCATGACCCCGTTCAGCCTCGTTCATGGACGAGAAGTACGAACTATGTTAGATGCGATGCTGCCGCACGAAAGTGATGACATCGACCCAGATGCCAACACGTTTACGGAACGCGCGGAAGAAGCTAGACAACTGGCACGTTTATGAATCCGCCAGCAGCAAGAGTACGATGCAGGCCGCTACAATGCTCACCGCAGAGCAGTTGTCTATCAAACTGGCGACAAAGTATGGGTTGGGACATCCGTACGGAAACGAGGAATATCAGAAAAGCTCTTAAGGAGATACTCTGGGCCATACCGAGTGCTGCGACAACTGAGTGACGTCACTTACGAAGTCGTTCCCGACAAATCGTGTAGTACCAAGCGTCGCCAGCACCATCCTGAACTCGTTCACGTAGTGCGCATGAAGCCTTACGTCAGCGAGTGATTGCATGAGACTTTTCTTTAAAAAAAAAAATGCATTATTGACTTCGCATTGGGTCGATGCTCTATGAGAGGAAGACAGATGACCCGTGTCTACATGTGGACAAAAACGATCATCGGGGATTTAGCGGACACCAGATAGTGGGCCTCTGGCTTGACTGGAGAACGAAAAAAAAAAATCTTGCGGCTCAGCTGTTGAGAACACGCTGCTTTCGCTGCCTCAAGGTGGTGTACTTGTGCTTTGTTCGCGTTGTACTGTGACAGTATGAAGGAGTGATGTGATAGGCATATCAGAGAAGATTGTAATTGAATAAGACCATATACTGAAATGATTACACATATTTCTTGCGCTGAAGTTGTAATTAGCATAGTTAAATACTTGATTACAAATAATCACTGAACATTTCCTTATTTGGAGAGAGGTTTATTGCATCAGAAAAATGGATCACACCATGACACCCAATGCCTTCTTTCCAAATAACAAAGTTATGGGCAGAAGACTGGTGGCACAGGAATTTTTAGCAGTATAATGGCCATGGACGCGAAACGGGCATATAAAAATTCGCGCCCCTGATTCATACATGCTCTTTTACCACTCTAGCAGTGAAACGCATCATCATACGGCCAGTTGCGGAAACGCTAAACTACAAGGCTTTCATTGCCTCAAAACATTCGTAGACGTTCGCGGCGATACCAAGCACGGCTCCAAGCACGTTTTATCGCATCATAAAAGCTCATTGACAGCACTCCATATGACCGTAGGGTCATATGGAGTGCAGTGCAGCCGGCACATAATGCACTGGCCGGCGGCGTTCGGTGACGATGCGCGAAATCAATAACTGCGATGACAAAGAAAAAAAAAAAAAACGGCGCGCACTGCGCTTGGCATTGCATTTTCGAGTGACGACGCGCAATCCTTGGCGGTGACGAGCTTTACTGCGTGGTCCGCTGCCGATGCGTAAAATGCCCGTACGTGGTTCAGAGGAGCTAGCGAGTGATGTGCTTCATTCCTTGCGAAACGGTCGCCAGGAGTGCGCTAGCGCGCCGTTCCTGCCCGCAGTTTCGCTGTCAGCGGAGTTAGGGCTAAAGCCGACTCCAAAGACGCGCCGCGCTCGTAGACCATGCGCCCGCTCGTAGTAATCTGATCGTGCATCCGGTGCGGCCACTCGTAGAAACCTGATCGTGCTGCCGCTTACAGCTTCGTTGCTTGCGAAGAAGCACGTCGCCACGAGTGCGCTAGCAAGTCGTTCCTGCCCTCAGTCGGCGGAGTTAGGGCTAAAGACGACTTTAATGACGCGCCGCGCTCGTAGACCGCACGCCCGCTCGCAGTAACCTGATCGCGCATCCGCTTACTGCTCCTAACTAAAGCGTAATTATATCTTAAGCGATCATCGAGCCATGAACGCGTCACGAAGTAGCGATTTTTGAAAGCCATGTCCTCGCGACGCACAAGCAGCAGACGACAATCTCCCGGCGCGAGCATCGGGCCAATGGCGAGGCGAGCTGAGGCAACATGACGGCCACAGCTAATCAGGGGCCTCAAATTGACCTTAATACATTTGCTTTTTGTGCGCTTGTTTTTAAAGGGAGGAGCCAGCTGAGGCGGGAAAGTTAAACACGGGGAAATGCTCTTCCCGATGAGCCCAAGAAGCCGGTTTACAGCCCTGCCATCGCGAAGCTATAATTTTTTATAAATCGCTGTTTTTTCGCGATTTCTAGAAAAGGTTTCACTACCTAGGTGGGTGAAATGAATTTTCCGAAGCACTTCTACGCGGTTTTCAGTGTAAACATTTTGGAATCAGATAGAAAATAGAAAAAGGGTTCCAGAAACTAAAAACTTAATTAAAAAAAAATCGATTTTTTTGCCATTTTTCGCAATCCCAAAGCCACGTCCCCCCTTAATTTCTGAACGTCTACGCCGGCCACGCCCCACAACGTGTCCCACGTAAGACACATCGCCGCACCCTAAGTGATATTTAGCAGGTTTCGTGGTAGGACTAGCTTCTTTCAACCTGTTCAGCACGACTCATAAATGCTCGACATGTTCTTCCCAGCTGTTTGAGAAGATGGCGACATCGTCAAGATACAGCAAAGCGAACTCGGAGAGGCAATTAAGAATGCAGTCCATTAAGCCTGAAAAACAAAAGGGCGCATTTTCAATCTAAAGGTGAGCTTAAGTGATCGATACGTTCCGTTGGAGAAACGAATGCGGCATAGCGGCTTGCTCGCTCCGTAAGGGGGACTTGCCAATACCCTCGCACAAGATCTTACGTGGAAATGTAGCGAGACTGTGACACAGTTTCTACCCTCTTCTTTTGATTTGGTATCGGGCAAGATGGGTCTCAAGTTATGGCATTAAGATGTCGATAATCGATGCATGGCCTTGGATCTTTTCGGCACTTGAACCAATACTACAGAGAATGTATAGTCTCTCAACTCCAGCATTTTATCGATCTTCTCTGTCATAATCTGCTTTTGCACAGGGGAACATTAATATGGCTTGCTACGGATAGGCTCTTTACAAGTTAGCTCAATATCATGTTTAATCTCTGTCGTGTTTCCGGGACAGTCCGAAAACACGTCTTTAAGTTCGGAGACAATCCTCCTCAAGTCTGGACTTTACTTAACCTAGGCTCCAGGTTCAACTGCTCCAAGATTAACTCTGATCCTCTTTCGATTACATCACTAGAAGTCAAAATTTCTGCTCCCTCTTCCTCTGAAGCATTCAAAAGCAGATTTACGACCGCTTGTCGTTGAACGTATGGTTTCATGAAGTTACTGTGGTAAACTTTGTTCGGCTGCCTTCCTAATTTTACTTCATAATTGGTATTAGAAAGCTTTTTTTTGTAATTTTTACTTCATAATTGGTTGGTATCAGAAAGCTTTGAGATTACTTTGGTTGGCCCTTTCTAATGAACCTCAAGCCTTTTTTTTTTTTTTTTTTTTTGACGGCCGCAGCAGCATTATCTGACTACCCACTTCAAAGGTGCGTTTCTTTGCCAATTGGTCGTAGTACTCCTTCGACAACACTTGTGCAGCCTTCATGTGGCTTTCCACAAGATCTTGAGTTTTTCCAAGCTTTTGAACTTTTGAAGGAGGTTGAGAACATACGCAACTACATTAGGGTCCTCATCGAATCCCTCCCAGGACTCATGTAGCGTTCGCAATGGTGTTTTCAAACTCCTGCCATACACAAGCTCTTCAGGGCTAAAACCAATACTCTCATGAGGAGCTAATCTCAAAGCAAATACAGCAGGAGGAATACACGCCTCCCAGTCGCATTTGTGCTCGTAGCAAAGAGCTCTCAGTATCCGTTTCAGAATGGAATGCATATGCTCTATTGGATTAGATTGCAGGTGATGGATCAAGCTGTGCATTACTTTTATTCCGCATTTATCCAAAAAGGTAGAGGTAAGAAAGCATGTGAAGACACTAATGCTGTCGCATTAAATTTCAGAAGGAAATCCGATTTGATTGATTGATATGTGGAGTTTAACGTCCTGAAACCACCACAGATTATGAGAGACGCCATAGTGGAGGGCTCTGGAAATTTCGAGCACCTGGGGTTCTTCAACGTGCACCCAAATCAGAGCACACGGGCCTACAACATTTCCGCCTCCATCGGAAATGCAGCCGCCGCAGCCGGGATTCGAACCCGCGACACACGGGTCAGCAGCTGAGTACCTTAGCCACTAGACCACCGCGGCGGGGCAGAAGGAAATCCGAGGCATGTGAATATAGAGAGCCGAGCATTCACGACATGAGGACAATTGAGCTCCTTAAGTGGTATCGCATCTGGAAATTTTGTGGCTACACAGAGGGCCGTCAGAATGTACCGACAACCTTGCCTTGACTCTGGCAATGGCCCGACGATATCAATTACTAGGTGCCGAAAACGTTCTGTGATGATTGGCAGAAGTTTCATGGGTGCCTTCCACTTGCCCGTGGATTTCCTCGCTTTCTGACAAGTGTCGCATGAACGTACAAATTCTTCGATATCCGTCTAGCATTTCGGCCAATAAAACTCCACGGTAACTAACTCCACAGCCTTAGCCTTCTTTATGCCGAGATGCCCTGCCAACGCGTTTTCATGCGCCAGTTCCAATAGTTGGCGACAATACTTTTGTGACACCAAGAGCTGTTCATACTTGCGACCTTGTACATTTGTGTAGCTCCGAAACAGGAGCCCTGCCTTCTAAAAAAAAAAAAGAAACATTCTTTTTCTTTGTTCCTAATTTTACACTTTCCATTAGCGATTTAATTGAGAGGTCCTCACGCTGCTCTCGAATGAGCATTTCTCGATCAACCCTCGACAGCTCACTCCAACTTTCCTCTACAGGTGAGAGCGTTGCACCCTTCTTGCTCTCACTCAATGGCACCATGTCGTCTCCTCCGCCAACAGAGACAGCGCCAGTTGCTTTGGCAACGGGCCGCTCGAGTGACTGCACGAGTCACTCACCCGGAGAATTTTCTGTCTGAGATTCACTCGACGACTCGCCGCCAAGGCCTCGCATCTCGGCCGCTTTTGCAGGCGGTATTTCACTAAATTGAACACGATCAAGTCGCTGCGAAAGCTTCCGTGCTTGGAATCGCGTGAGAACCATGTACGCTTAGTTGGAGTTGCTTTTTGAGAAACTGCTCAGAGTTATTCGAAAAAAAAGTAAGGAAAACGATTGGGAAGCGTGGCAAACACAGCCGCTTTGGTGCGAAGCTTACCGAACAGGCCTTTAATGACAAATGTAACGATTGGTAAGCAAGCACTTTGCTCCTCAGCCACTTGCCTGATCCACGCGCATTCTCTTGTAAAGTCGTCCGGAGACACATACGAAGAATGGACAACATCTATGGTTGCCGCTGAGTCTCGAATTTTTTGAAGATATGGCTCTAACAACTGATCTTTCCGCTCGGACTGTTGCGAAAGCAAACTTTTGTTTACAGTTTACCACAATATGCCCTTCCTTTTTGCAGTTGTAGCAGATTAGCGGCGTTCGTGTGGTATCAGTTTAGGAACCTCACTCGATTTCTCCACTTTCGTTTGCCCTTCCCCTACAGTGTACTTCGTAAGAGATGGGTCTCTCCTAAAATTACGGTGCGGAGTGGGTTTCCGTTAATCAAGTTTCTCTGAAAAGCCTTCTTTTCCTTCACCTTTTTTCAACGCGCACTGCCCTGCTATGCAACTTTCGGCGAGTATAATACTTCTCAGCTAACTCTGCTGCCTTGTTTAGCTGTACTTCGCCAAGCTTGTCTTGCAACCAAAGCTTGACGTCATCCTCGATGCAGCGGTAGAATTGCTGTAATGCAATGCATTCTACCACTTTATCGCGATCATCTTAAACATCTTCGCCCTTGAGCCAGTTAAATCGGCCTTAAGACGAAATGCGAAGTCAACGTGACTCATTTCCCTTTTTTTGCGTACCGGAACCTTTGCTGGAAAGCCTCAGGTGACAACTTATAACGTCTCAAAAGTGCTTCCTTAACTTCGTCATAGCTCTCAAATGCTTCCATTGGCAAGCACGTTATCATGTCGGACGATTTGCCGGGAGGTAGAGCTAACAAGTTCTGGGCCGAAACAGACCGCTCCAAGGCATTTCGCTCACAGACGTGTTCGAACTTGATGAGATACTTCGCCATGTCCTCGCCTACTACGAACAACGGCAGTTGGTCCCGAATTCTCTGACCGCTAACCTGTACTGTCGCAGAAGTTACGCTAGGCGCCTGAGAACACTGTAGGATTGCCAATTCTATTCGTTTTAACCCGAGGCGCTCCTGTCTCTCGGCCTCCTCACGGCATTCTAACTTTCCAGCTTCCTCGTGTTCGCGAACTTCTCGCCTTTCAGCTTCCTCACGACATGCTTTGGTATCCGCCCAGGCCTCATCAACTTCTTCAGCCGTCACTCCTGCATACTTCATGATCTCAAGAATTGCTTGCTTTCGTTTCGCACGGCCCAAAGTAAGGCCAAGCTCCTCACAAATTCTAATGAGTTCCTTCACTTTAAGTTGCGCCATCGTTTACACTAGCCTCTTGCTGTTTGCCCTTGTTAAGAATCTACTTGCCATACCTACTATAAGTCGACTAGGAAGACGCGCAAGTAACTTTTAACATTACCGTGTTTACAACCTCCGCGTTAACTTTGGTTTCAAAGCGCTCCGAATTGCCTTGAAATGATCAAAGCTCACTCCAATGCTTCATACAGCACTTCTCTAAACTACCATAACTTGTGCTAGAGCAGTCTGGTGAACTGAGGGGAAAACATCAGGCACTCACCGCATCAATGTCGCTGGCGCCGGCCGATCCCACAGCTGCCATCCACTGCTCCGGCTCGCACTGCCGCCAACATGGTTGCGTATGCCCCGAGCTCACGGGCCGCCAAGGTTGTTCCGTAGCGTGTTTCTCAGGTCACAGCTGCTTCTGCGCAGAGCTGATAGACGAGAGGACAAGACGATCGAGAGTTAAGGCAATGTTTATGCATCGCATAGAAATAGAGGCGCTGCATATTCGGCACTGGGTCCCACAGCTTAGTGTCTCGAAGAGCCGCAATGTCTTCTCTCTGACGCATATGTCGACTGCTTGGCGTCGCGCCGCTTGCTTTTTTATAGGCCCAGGGTGACGCTTTACGTCACCGATGTCCAACCAGAAACGCCGTTGCTGCCGTCAGCTTTCCCAAATCAAAACCCGCCGCTGGGTGGCGTCATGATCCTCCAACCCGAGCTGCTGCGCTGGGTTAACTGTTACTTAGCGCCGAGGAATCGGCAAAGCGTGTAGATTTTTGTTGAGTAGTATACGCGCATGCACGACTTTCGGTGCTGAACATAATAAATATGTAGTCGTAACAACACTGCGTGTTGGGACCGCTTCTCGGTCAGATTGTCATGTGTGCAGCGCTAAGGTTACTAACGATATACATTTTGACCGAATCTTTGCTTGAACTTTCAATTGCATTCGGTTCCGGTAAAAAAAAAAGCAAGTGTAACACTAAACCATCGCACTGCCTGTGAGGAGTTTCAATAAATACTTATCCGTAGTGGCAAATGGCACACGCATCGCACATTTAAAAGACACCTTTCGACCTCCATAAATACTTGCTGCAAGTACCGGTGCTACATGGGTGACGCGGTGGCATTGTTTCAACTCACTCCTGGAACTCACTTAGTTCCAGTGGAAAGTTGAACAACGCAGAAAAAGTTCGATTGCAAGCGCAGCTGACCATGGAACAGGATCTTCCTCCAGAATGCAGATTGTGCAGCAGCTGGCCCAGCAAGTGGTTCGTGACGTCACGGCTAGCGAGTGTGCCAGTGTTGCCGAACTCTCAAGCCGCTCGCTCGTTTAAGAAAATATTCTATTAAAAATTAACGACTCGACAAAATTGGCTCAAATTGTACCAGCTTGTCTCTGAACATACAAGAATTAACCCGCACAACACAGATTATGGTTGAAAATTGGGTGACGACCCCTTCAAGCAGCATGCTTTCAGTGTTTAGTAAGCTTGTGGGAATATTCAAATGCTTCGAATTATCGAAGGAATAGTACCGTATCGGCATTCGCTTTGACTTGAATTTCAATTATTAAAAATTTCGAAGTATCTGCAATGAACGAATAGTTGTATGTTAAAACGCACGCAACCTCCTGTTAAGGTGGTTTCTCTGCATCTTAGGGGTGCTAAACCGTCACAGAACTGTGCCGTTCAGTAGTCAATGCTCCCGAGAACACATGAGCCAAATATTATTGCGCAGCAGGTGGTCAGAAATTTGCAACGAATTTTCGAAGTCAGCTGAAAATTGCTTTCCCTTCTTTCGTCAAATCGTGCTACAAGCTCGAAAATTGCTCACCACAGCCAGTGTATCAGCTATTGGCTGATTTGAGCATGGCATCTTGGTCGTTGCTGGGGCCGCGACTTGTCCACGTGTGCCCATGCAATCACACTGAAAAGCCGTGTATTTGAAGGAAAAAAAAACAAACAAACAGAAAACACGCTCAAGGTCACGAGGCACGCGTGAGGCATTTTCCTCCCCCGTGCCATCCTTTTCTGCTTAGCTTTCGGCGCTTTTGTCGGGATAAAAGAAAGAAGAATGTAATCGCAGCGTGTAGCAATACTTTGTAACTCTGCTTCAGCCAGACAAATTTTAAAAATATTCGCGGCGGTGAATTCGTGAGGCAATAAGCGCTTTTAGTAAATACAGTCCATGGCCATTAGAAGAAGTGTTGCAGGGTCCCTTTAAATAAACATAATACCCTTATATCAATTCATCAATTTTGTTAGTTTAAAAGCTTGTTATGCCATTTTATATGCTCAAAGTATAGTAACTTTTAAATGCAACATATTTTACTTGCATTCTATCGAAAGTGAAATCCTGTTACTACTTAAAGTTGTTTCGACTTCCATTGAACAAAAAAAAAAATGACCTTTGCACAGAGGCCTCATTCTAATTTAAAAAAAATATTATGCAGGTTAGTTAGGTCATGATAGATATGCCCATTAGACTATATATGTGATATAGACAATTTAAATTTGACTCGAAATTATCTGACCGAAATCACTATTCGCTTCGAATTCACTTCAAACCTAAAATTCACTATTCGCACAAGCCAAGTGTTTAGCTGTGGCAGTTGTTTATCAGCACTCATGCTGAGCGCTTTTTTTTTTTTTTCGTGCATCCTTAGTGCATGCGTGCCCCATAAGCATGTATGGACTTGCTAGCACTTCTTCATGCGACATGATAATTTTTTGCTCTCGCATTCACTGCTTCATTGTTGCCACGAAACTAACTTTTTTTTTAGGGACGAAGGTCCTTATAGTCTAACCTTGTGACTAGTCACGCGTAACCATGAGAAGAAGAGATGAAAAAGCGAAATGGATGACCATTTCTTGTCTCATTTCCTAGATGGCGTTACTGTACCACTACTCTCAGAAGTGCTGCTACTCTTCAATTGGATGCTGTGCCTGTTTTGCCTGTCGGTGTTACTCGCGCGCCGCATAGTATGGGAACGAGTGCCTCTCTCAGTTTCCTGGATATTCGCCTTACGTGGTGGATCGTTAGTGGGGTACGCACGGAGCAGAGCAGCAGGCACGTTTAAGACGCTTGCACTTGGCTTCCTTGGCTTGCGTCTCGTTGGTATTACCCGTGCGCCATCTGCACGGTATGTGAATAAATGCCTCTCTCAGTCTCCTGGATAGTCGCCGTATGTTGCAGATGGTTGGTGGGGCGTGGATGGAGCACAGCAGTGGGCGCGTTGAAGATGCTTGAGCTCAGCTTCCTTAGCTCGCATCTTATTGGAGTTACCTGCGTACTGTCTGCATTCTTAAACGCGATTGGACGCATAGATTCATGCATAGACGGACACAAAGAGGGACGCTTCGCCCCACTTATCATCATTCACTCCGTGGATATGCTGTGATTTTTTTACATTAATTCTAGCAAAATGGGACCATGTACGCCCACGCCCCATTACTGCTTCAAGAATGGGGAGTTTGACAGACTGACACACTGATCTACCACATTTCGGAGGTCACGATGTCGATATTAGAGTGCACTGCTCATGAGATTCAAGGATTTTCAAGGATGGCAAAAAATTCCAGGACATTCAAGGGCCTTGAATATGCATTCCTTAAATTTAAGGGTTCTCAAGGATTTCAAAGACTTGTATGCATCCAGTAGAATATTGTATAAGGTTGCTTAACGTGCCACTAGTGGCAAATTTGATTTGGCTGGTAATATTGTTGTTTGTAAAAGCAGTCAATAAATGGAAACATGTTTAGTTTGCTAAACTGCGTCAGCTGTGTCCATTCATTTTGAGAGCGCGTCATCTTGAGACCTGTGGGGGTGTTATCACCTCCTGTAATGTTGTTTGCACCTCGTGGCGCACACGGGTCCAGCGGATAAGCCGCATTTAGGAATGAGAGCCATTGAGTGGTAGGTGGCGTTTTGCTCACGCGTGTTGACCAGCACCACCAGCATCATCATTGCAGCTAGCGCGGCAGTGCCAGCAGTGACACCTGGCAGCGAGGCTAGGTGGCCGGACAGAAAGATTGGCGGGCCTCTTTGGTGTGTGGCGGCTGGCATATGTGGTCACCCCCTGACAGGGTCCTGCAGGGTGCGGCGACTGCAGGTCGCATCTTGTGGGTACCTCGCGGCGAGTCGAACATTGGTGGCACCACCTTCACGTAACCTTGTGTTTGTTATGTTGATTGAGTGTATTGGAATATTGTGTAAAGTGTGTTTTAGCGTGTTGATCACTAATGATGAGCTTCATTTGGCTGACGATATCGTTGATGTAAAAATAATCAAATAAATGTTTTATTTGCTTTGGCCCGACCGCGTCTACTGTGCCCATCCACTCCCAGAGCGCAACCTCTTATTCGAGACCCCACAGCTCGCACATCATGTTTTTTATACTTCCGATTACCAAATCAGCATCATGTTTTACCCATCATCATCATCCTGACTATGCCTACTGCAGGGCAAAAGCCTCTCTAATGTTCAACAAATTAACCTGGTCCTGTGGTTTCTGCTGCCATGTTGTACCTGCAAACTTTTTAATATCATCTGCCCACCTAATTTTCTGTCTCCTCTCTCTCTCATGCGTATGCCTTATTTTGCAAGCTAGTCAGTTGACCTCAATGACCAAAAATTATATTTTACCAACACATTTTTAACATAAGAAGAGTGCAATTATCTCCTTTAAAACATGCTATTACTTATTTACATGCTATATACATGGGCTATACCGTATTTACTTGCGTAATGATCGCACTCGCATAATGATTGCACCCCTAAATTTTGTAGTCTAAACTCGACTTTTTTTTTCCCAACATAATGATCGCACCCTGAACTTGCCGCATCGACATGTCATGTGCCAAGTCTAGCTGAACGCGCCTATCATTGTTTCTGTGATCTGAAAGTGGGCATCACTATGCTAATGCCGTAAATTTACTAATTAAAATGAAAGCATTCCTTATTTAGATGGAAGAAACTGTTTTGACACGCGTGACGTACTCACAACCTCCGTAACTGACGCAAAGAAGAAAAAAAATGCGGTGGCTTCGCTCCACGGAGTGCTTCGCTCCGTCAGCCGCCATGTTTGTTTTGACATCCCGCACTGTTACAGCGGCGGCCGCCTGTTGATCGACCTGTGTTCATCCCGCAGCAATGTCTTTTTTTTCCTGGGACCACATTTTTTTTTTGGTGTGCTTTGTGATCGTCTGTTGAAGCGCCGTTTCACCATGGCGCAGTATGCGAGCTTTATTGCCGCATTCAAGCTGAAGGCGCTTGACTTTGCGCTAGAGCACGGCAACCGCGCTGCCGGCAGACATTTCGGCATCGATGAGATCCGGATCTGACATTGGAAAAAACAGCGCGACATGCTCATGGCTACTAACAGCACGCGATGGGCTTTCCGCGGACCCGAATCTGGCAAGTTTCCTGACATTGAAAAGGCAGTCCTCGAATACGTGAAGGACATGCGCAAGGACGGTTATGCAGTGTCATTAGACATGATACGGACGCAGGCGTGCACAGTTTTCTGGAGGCTAGGAATAGCCACAAAGGACTTCCGTGCCAGTTCCGGCTGGACGACACACTTCATGCGGCGGAATGGACTGTCACTGGCATTTTCAACGCACTTGACGGAACGGAAGATGACCCTCTGTGGGACAGTGAAGAGACTGCCGGTTCCGACAAGAAATCGTGCGGCGACGACACTGATGCCAGTGATGCTTCGAAGTCTGAATGAAGGAGGTCAGAGAGGTAAAAAATAAAAGGGCAGTGTGCCATGCGTGTAGCCCCTGCGTAGTGCTTGCATTTTTATTACAAAGGTAAGCCTTCATTTACTTAATTTTGGTTATGTTCATGACAGCTACCGTAAGAATTCTGATTAGCGACTTTTTTGTGTTTCCGGTGCTTAGAATATTTTTTCACGGAAAATTTACCCCGCGTAATGATTGCATTGCGAATATGGAGTCAATTTTTTTGAAAAAAAAAAGTGCGATCATTATGCGAGTATATACGATATACATGGGCTGAGCATTCTAAAACTTCTCACATTACTATTTTTCTTGTTCATTTAAATGTCTTACAAACACTTTCTTGATAGCTATTTGCATCTTATGGTTAATATAGAGCATTGTCTTCTCTTTCAAGTGTATCACATGTTTTCTTCTTTCTTATGCATTTGAATTGTTCGTAACCACTGCTTCCAAAATGAACATAGAAATTTTCCCTCCTTCCTGTCAATGCAAACGTCAAAATTTTTTCCAAGTTTGCCCTGTACAGGAGGTCTTGATTCAGTCTCTGACTCTGGACCTCCTCCTGTATAATCGATTGCAATAACTTAATTTTATAAAAATAATAAAATTTCTTATTCTGATTCAATATGAGCTATTAATAGTGCAAAATAACAAAAACGCTGACCAAAATAAAATACACAAAAATTAAACAGACGGTTTGACTGCCTACACGGGAGCCTTGTTCACAACCACAATAAGATTGCGAATTAGGTTCGATGTAGGAAGCCAAAATGTCTCTACAATTTTCGTGTTTACTTTGGTGGGCGTTTTTGTCATTTTGCCCCATGTATGTCCCTGACGACACGGGATTCCGTACAACTTTTGACTACAGAAATGAGCTATTAATGGCTTATAATTGCAAAAGCGCCCAAAGATGTGTCTAGAAAAAGCTATATTTTACACCGATAACTACGTGATTTACTTTGAAACTGGTTACATACTTGAAATCCACACAAAACCTTTTGTAAACAGCAAATATTTCAGGATACAAATTGAAGAAACTTCATTTTTTTTTTTCGAGTAGCATCTCCTAAGGGCAAGTAAGACTTGTTGTTGGGCGAGTTGGTTAACGTCGATGCAGTATGTTACAGCGCAATTTTGGAAAACACAGATCAGAGAAAAGAAGTAGAAGGGAGCAGAAAGGTCGGGTACTAAACTACTTCAACTGTTTATTTGAAAGAACAAACCACCAGATTACAACTCTATGTGCATCTTTGCACCAAAATCAGTAAACACTGGTCTAGAAGCTGCAACTGATTTTTGTAAAGTCAAACAGACGTATCATTATTGTAGCCTGTGCCTTTCTTGGTGTGAAACACCTCCAATAACTCTCACGCTCATGTGTCATTGCTTCTGCTTACAGTTGAATCCCGCTACAACGAAACTCACGGGGTGCGGAAAATATTTCGTTGAAGCGAGAATTTCGTTGTAGTGAAATCGAAAAAATAAAGCTGATCTGAGCTTGCAAAACAAAGAAACACTTATTCTTAAAATTAAAGAAGTGCCCGCTGCTTACTATTCTTTCCCAGTAGCATCACGACACGATTCTCAGTCATGCACAGTGATGCCATGGTGAAAAGCACGCTGAAACAACGCCTACAACTGCTTTCGTGCACGTACCAAAAATGTCATTAACATGTTATCACCAGCAGCTGTCCGCCATCAAAGTGTATCCAACAAAGCCGAGATGGAGGATGGGTGTCGTGGAGCGGTGACTTTTGCCTTATTTTATGCCATTCTTATCATCCATCACTCGCGGCTAGCTGATTTGGTTGATAATGCAGACGAAGAGCTGCTCTGATTAGGTACCACACTGGCCAAGCGGGGATAAAATGGAATCTGAAAAGGCATTGCTCGGCGGTTGCACCCAGCAATTGCAGCAGCCATGGAGTTAATATACAGACTCTAGAGGAAAAGCTCCCCATAGGGCCCATGTGTTAAAACCCATAACCGCTCGGGTGCTGCCATGATGGAACAATACTCGGATTTCGGGTGACGTTCACTCGCAGTCGCCACTGCATGCTGCAATTACACCCGGCATTTTCTCTCTTTCGTGGATCTCTGTTACATCACAGTAAAATACTGTCACATGAAGTCGAGTTTTTGGCTCATGGCAACAAAAAATACAGATCCCCACGCTCTTAACTTTACAAAAATGATGGCGCCATCCACTGAAGAAACCTGCAAACACTCCTTTCCGCACTCAGTAAATTAATTAAATGGCCCTTGTATCTTTCCTGAAAGTAGTTTATATAAATTTTATACAATTTTTACTCATTTAAATTACAAGAACAAGCTTTTTTAAGATTTGTATATCAAAATTTTGAGTATTTTAAGCATTTAAGTTTAGCGCTTCTTTAAAGTACTGTGATGGCAATATTGACAACGTTCCAAGATGTCAGCACTTTCGTGGTTATAGCTTTCCCAGCTGAGCTTTTTCTCTAGAATCAGTATATCAACTCTATGGCGGCAGCTGCATGAAGAAAACCATGAACTGAGCGACTGAGCTTCAGCTTCCAATCGTCTGCGACTCGAAAGCAAGCTACGGCTTGAAGGCAAGCCAGTGGCAAAAGCAGGGCAGTCTCGTTGCCATCACTATTGAGCAATGGCAGCGTCCATGCTTGCTGAACAGCCGCGGTTTCTGATGGTGGCAACGCGTGTTTTAGGCTTTGTTGACATATCTTCAGGTTCTGAAAATGCATCAAAATGTTAAATATTTGGTTTCCTGTATAGCAAAAAATATCTGAGCCTGAAATTGCACCGGGAAATTTGGTTGAAGCGGTACGGCAGAAGAAAAAGTGTTTGTTGTGGTGACAATAAGTATGCGTTGACTCCTATAGACTGCTGACGAAGAACCGCGAATTTTTCGATGTAGCAGAAATTTTTTTGAAGCGGCGTTTGTTGTGGCGGGGTTCGACTGTATTATCTTGAACTCCCGAAGCCGAGGCTCACATCCAGAGGCTATATACAGTGCGCAGGTAAGTGTGCATGTATTTTATTCTTTGGGGATAAGCATTACCACATTTTTAAGGATAAGCTTTAAAGTAAACTTCACCACTACTGAGTGGTATATTATATACTAATTCTGAAGCACAGGTGACAAAAGCCTCTTTTATGCTTCTTTCCACATGCTCTTTTTCTGTTTTCTCACTAGCAAGAGTGCACAAACGGGAAAGCTTAAAACTAACTAGCCCAACAAAACTAGCCCAATCAACTAGCCCATTTTGAAATTAATGCCAGTTTCAACGCGCCAGTCACCCATCTTTCAGGGGCAGGTTATTCTCGTGAGACAACGGCCACAGTCGCTTCGGTTTTGTTAAGTACAAGTATGGCTGCAGAAAGCAACTCCTTACATTTATTGTGTATATCAAAGAAGGAGGGTGGGGGTGTATATACAGCGTTTACCACGTTTTCATGGCTGCTAAATAAGGTATGTGCCGCTGTGCAAAGAAAGAATGAGCAGGTAGAATACCACAAGTGGACGGAGGTTTGTTTTGTGAAACACACTAACAAGTTCACTGATTGCTGTACAGGTGTGGTCTCCTTTCAGCTGCAACCACTTCTACGTAAAACAGATGGGCCGCTGTGTTAATCTGCGATAATCTATTTTTACATTGTTCAAAGTGTTCGTGCATGGCAAAATACTAATCAGCCACTGCTGTTACAGGAATGAAGAAACGGGCCTGCATATCAGCAAGAGCGGTAGCAAATGCATGAACCAACTTTTGAATAACCTGCATAAAGACGAAATCAAGTGCTTTTACAGTGATTCTCACATATGCCTGATGGACTGATACGTTCGCCTACTGTCTGGTTTTTGTGCCTTCTGTCTTTTCCGGTGTTGCGGTTCGGCATTTGTGGTGTCTCGACTCTTCTCTTGCGTCCGTGTTTGCACGTCCCGTCTCTTAATTAAAGTACACCAGCTCTTCCTATGCTTTTCTTTTCTTCATGATCTCATTTTCACAAGTATTGCTTTCTACAGGCATTCCATAGGAATAATAAGCGACGCAAAGAATGCCATGTGGACTCAGAGAAAGACAGAGCAACCCCCTTGTCACCCACAATTAGTGCTTTCTAGGAATGACAGCTCCTGTTTGAATTAGGCTAACGATGGCTCCTTGTGCATCCTTCACATGCCATACGGGCTGCTTTCGCAATGATGCAGAAGCTGTTCAAGATAATCAGGCTCCAGGAGCTGCTCACATCAGGGGAGGAAACGGTCCGAGATAGGAAGCGTTTTAGAATGTGGGCCTTAGCTCACCCCAGCTCAGGAAGTCCACAATGAATCATCTTTCATAAAAAAAAAAAGCTAAACAAAACTATACACAAAGCAGCAAGTGCGATTGAAGAAAATAAATGTTTTGAAACTTGAAAGATTCTGAAGTGTTAGTAAGCATTTCAGGACCCACTACATCCACGTGCGTGGCCCCTATACCTTAGCTGCATGATAACATGATGAGTGCAATGTTATGAATGTCAAGAAACAAAATACGGCTTGTGTGAAAATGAGACTACCGTATATACTCGTGTAAGGGCCGCCCTCGTGTAAGGGCCGCACCCCAACTTTGAAAGCGGATATTTCGAAAAAAAAAAAAAACAAAAGTTCAAAATGTCCATGAGGGTGGCGATTTGGGCTTGTTGGTATGGTTGCATGATGATGGATGGTAGCGCAGACAACGAACACGGACAAGAGAAGGCACATAGACACAACACAGCGCTAACTTTCAACAACAGTTTATTACACGCAGATCTCCGTGGTGTATGCGATCCACCACGCCAACGTCGCACGTGCGTAGCTCTAAAAACCATCAAATATAACCAACGCGCGTGTTCCAATACTTTACAATTTTATATTTTTCAATCTTTTTTTACTTTTTCTTTCTTCCTTTTATCCCATGTTACCACAAACCCTATCGCGAATACATGTAATCAAGTTCCTTATCTGTCAACACCACTGATGGGCTGCTCACACACGTGTCACCTAGCTCTGCAATTCTGCCGGCCTCCAATACCAACCGCGTCATCTCGTGCCTACTTCTATTGATTATAACCGTTTCCTTGAATTTCGGTGTGCACTTACATCTCTGGCAATGAAGGGAAAGAAAACCATCAGGAACAACACTATTTACTTTGTTATTGTGCTCGCGCAAGCGATCGTTTATGCATCTACTGGTCTGACCGATATAACACTTTCCACAAGTAAGTGGAATGAGGTATACAACACACATGATGCACTCCACAAATAGGTTTCTATGTTTCTTTTGGCATACATTTGATTTTCCCTTGTCTGGTCTTGTGCCTCTGCAAAGACTCACCAACTTATTGGGTGCCGAGAAAACTACGTTAGTGCCACATTTTTCCGCAATCTTTTTTATCCTGTGAGAAACCTTATGCATGTATGGAATTACGGCAAAACTTTCCTTTCTTGAGCTCACCCTATCCATCCCTTCACATCTTTTCTCCAGCACTTTTCTGTGCAATCCTTCAGCAACGGACACGACGAGGCTCTTGGGGTACCCGGCATTGCTTAGCCTCGAGACCTGTTGTCTGAAGCTTTCATTCATGAGGCACCGGCAGGACTTCTTTAGTGAGGCACTAAAGAAGTCCTGCCGGTGCCTCATGAATGAAAGCTTCAGACAACAGGTCTCGAGGCTAAGCAATGCCGGGTACCCCAAGAGCCTCGTCGTGTCCGTTGCTGAAGGATTGCACAGAAAAGTGCTGGAGAAAAGATGTGAAGGGATGGATAGGGTGAGCTCAAGAAAGGAAAGTTTTGCCGTAATTCCATACATGCATAAGGTTTCTCACAGGATAAAAAAGATTGCGGAAAAATGTGGCACTAACGTAGTTTTCTCGGCACCCAATAAGTTGGTGAGTCTTTGCAGAGGCACAAGACCAGACAAGGGAAAATCAAATGTATGCCAAAAGAAACATAGAAACCTATTTGTGGAGTGCATCATGTGTGTTGTATACCTCATTCCACTTACTTGTGGAAAGTGTTATATCGGTCAGACCAGTAGATGCATAAACGATCGCTTGCGCGAGCACAATAACAAAGTAAATAGTGTTGTTCCTGATGGTTTTCTTTCCCTTCATTGCCAGAGATGTAAGTGCACACCGAAATTCAAGGAAACGGTTATAATCAATAGAAGTAGGCACGAGATGACGCGGTTGGTATTGGAGGCCGGCAGAATTGCAGAGCTAGGTGACACGTGTGTGAGCAGCCCATCAGTGGTGTTGACAGATAAGGAACTTGATTACATGTATTCGCGATAGGGTTTGTGGTAACATGGGATAAAAGGAAGAAAGAAAAAGTAAAAAAAGATTGAAAAATATAAAATTGTAAAGTATTGGAACACGCGCGTTGGTTATATTTGATGGTTTTTAGAGCTACGCACGTGCGACGTTGGCGTGGTGGATCGCATACACCACGGAGATCTGCGTGTAATAAACTGTTGTTGAAAGTTAGCGCTGTGTTGTGTCTATGTGCCTTCTCTTGTCCGTGTTCGTTGTCTGCGCTACCATCCATCATCATTCAAAATGTCCCGCCAGAAAAGTGTAGTTAGTTCATTTACAGCCAGATGGCGCTGCACGCTTTTCCGCTTTTATTCTACTTCCGCCGACGCGCCGACCACGCTGTTGACAGCGCGCCGCCATATTTGCCTTGTGCGGCCTCTTTGTTGGCATCGTTCCTAGCATCGTGTCGATACGTTGGCAGCGCGACTTCAGATCGGTGTCGTCGGTGTCACTTTGTTGGTTGTAGTGAACCCTGCAGAAGCCAGCGCACGTGACGGACGATGGGCCGGCATCTGAGATCATTCACTGCAGCATTTAAGCTGCAAGTGATTGACTATGCCGAGGAGCACGGGAAGCGGGAAGCTGGACGAAAGTACGACGTCGATGAGAAGCGCGTGCGTTACTGGATGAATCAGAAAGATGCCCTCGCCGCTACTAACAGGAGCCGAAAGGCGTTTCGCGGGAAAAAGTGCAAGTACCCGCAACTCGAAAGCGAGCTCGTCAACTACGTCGTCGACACACGAAGGGACGGCTACGCCGTATCGACTGACATGATACGCGTCAAAGCCCTCAGCATCGCTCGCCACATGGAAATACCCCCGGCACAATTCAAGGCAAGTCGGGGCTGGGCTACGCGGTTTATGAACCGTAACCAGCTTTCTATTCGGCGCCGAACGACGATTTGCCAAAAACTGCCGCGCGAGTACGAAGACCACGTCATTAAGTTTCATCGCTTCGTGAATGCTCTCAGGAGGGAGCATGAATACGACCTGTCCCAAATTGGGAATGCGGACCAGACACCTGTGTGGTTCGATGCACCGGAAAGCACCACAGTGGATTTAAAAGGTGCGAAAAGTGTGTCTGTGCGCACGACTGGTGCAGAACGCCAAAGGTGCACTGTGATGTTGTGCATCACGGCAGACGGCAGGAGGCTTCCGCCGTACGTCGTATTTAAAAGGAAGACTCTCCCAAAAGAGAAGTTCCCTCAGGGAATCGTCGTACGTGCGCAAGAGAAGGGCTGGATGTCCGAGGAACTGGTCGTTGACTGGATTAAGACCGTCTGGGCAAACAGACCTGGAGGGCTGTTACAACGGAAAGCCCTCCTTGTTTTGGACAGCTTTAGGGGCCACTTGACCGACCGCGTCAAGAACCGAGTTGCCGCAACTCGTACGGACTTGGCCGTCATTCCCGGTGGCCTGACGAGTGTGCTGCAGCCGCTCGACGTATGCGTCAACAGACCATTCAAAGTGGAATTTCGCCGATGTTACTCTGAATGGATGGCTGGAGGCGTCCACGAGAAGACCCCTACAGGACGGCTGAAGCGGGCGTCGCTCCAACAGGTGTGTGAATGGATTTTGAATGCGTGGCGTGCCATGTCAGTAGAAGTAGTTGCTAAAAGCTTCAAGGTAACGGGAATTTCGAACTCCATGAACGGCACCGAAGATGACCGTCTCTGGGAAGACGCGGACGCCGAGGCGAGCTCCTCCGAGAACGAGGACAGCGAAATGGAATCCGAATAAAAACATTTCTGGCATGTCATTTGTGACTCTTGCACTCTGCTACTGTTGCATAAACAGTACAGACCTTTGGCCTGTACTGCCTGTACTAAATCGGCCTGATTCGTGTAAGGGCCGCACCTAGCAAAATTTTCGAAAAAAAAGTGCGGCCCTTACACGAGTATATACGGTACAATAACAATGCTTCACACAATGCCTCCAACACTGGCCATGGGAGGATGACAGAACTCACAGGCTCGACTGCGAAGATCCCAGATCTTGAGGGTACGATCGTGGCTTCCTGAGGCAACTCGCCCCGTGTCGCCCAGAAACTTGGCCGCCAGGACTTTACGACTGTGGCCAGTCAGCGTGTGCTGCAGAAAGCCACCACAATTCCATCAGTTAAGCCCAATATCTAGAGAAAGCAACCGATCTGCAAACAAAGAACTCTTTGCATGCTGACAGCCACAGCAACTAACTTCCTCTCTCACAAAAAAAGCACGCCACTGACAACAGCGATAGAAATTCCCCTAGGCCAACTATGGCACAGCTCCAACAAAAATTGCTCTAAACTTCACTAAAGCTTTCCTTCGATGCTTCAAGAACTCCACTTTGGGCAGCCAGTCTGAGATCTGACAGGGCAGCTCTCTGAACAAACACACTGTCCAGCAAACAAACAAATGAACAGGTATTAAATACCCCTACATAATGCTGAGCTTGCCTGCAAAATTTTATAAATAACTAGCAACATTCTAAATAACCAAATACAATGCCAATACAGGACACAGAGAACACACTGCACAAAACTTACAACAAATGTGTTGTCACTTTCTGGGGGACGTGAAAATGAGCCACAATATCATTCCCATGAAGCTTCTGCAACAGAGGTCCGTCCACAGCTGTATTAAAGAGCGAAAGACCTTTTTTTCGTGCCTCATGCAAATTCATTCCTGCCAGGCTGCACCGCTGGCACAACCATGCAACCACAGTGCGATCTCCTACCTGGCGGCAAAGCTAACTGTGGTAACTACGATGCACGGGAGCCATGATGTGAAAATCAGCAGGTGATGTTAAAAACTTGGCAAAGCGAACTACTATGTGGGCGTTGCATATGCGTCCTTACTTTTGTTGATCCTCCCTTTCCCAAATGGAGCCCCTGCAAGAAGTTTTGTCGGCTTGGCACAAAAGTCCAGCTACTATTGCTTGCAGCTGCTACAAGTAAAGCAGCCATAGCTCCTTAGGTCTAGTGTGTTCTCTCGCAAGCTTGATTCAGACAACCTCAAGATCCAGTGTTGAAGGGATCACACTTTTGGACACGAATGATCTGGAGCAGTTTGCACGCAATAAAGTTTGCAGTCATTGCCAAGTGATGAGCAACTTTCCAGCAAAAGTTCACCAAGCATCACCAAGCAAAGGCCCGCCAAGTCTGATCAGGTCCATAAAGCTTATTTGCAGATCACCGCTAAAACTTATGGTGTTGTCAAGGCCGACAAACCTATTTAATATCCCAAAATATAGCAGCAACAGACACTTAATGGGGACACACACGTGCAATAAGACTAGAATTGCATGTCGGACGTCCTTGACGTTGTTCCAATGCCGAGCTACGCAGAACTGTACTTACGTTCAACATTCTGGTGTCTTGGTTGCCATTAGTGCTGCAAATGTAGACGTGTAGGCTGTATGACCAGGTGGCCAGGTACAAAACTATGTTTTTGCACAAGCATTATTTATTCTGAGGGCTTGAATGCAAGCTCACAGATATGAGTCCACCTTGTAGACAAACAAAACAGCTTATAAAGAATGCATGTTTATTTGTCCGCCTTTTTAAGCAAAGACACTGCATTGTTTTTCTTCAAAATGAATTGTTTTTTTCTGAAAAAGATTATTGCAGCCGTTCTCAAGCAACCATCGCATGTGGCGGCAAAAGAGGAGGAAGGAAGGACAGGGAAGTTAGCCAGTTCTCCGACCGGCTGGCTACCCTGTGGCGGCAAAAAAAGTTCCCTTTCCTGAATACCCTTTAAATGCCTACTTAATAATTCTTGATTGTTTAGAACCCAAATCAATCACTCTTTTGGCACTGGCTCCACAAGGTTTCCTTTGTGAAACTCACCCTCAGCCGCTGGTCGCTAAGCGTCCACACCCTGCTAGAGAAGTCATTTGAGGCTGCCAGGATCAGGTTTTCCTGGAAGGCAGCATCCAAATGTTTCATCCACACTATAATCACACACAAAAAGTGCCACAAACTATATTCTTTAATAAGAACTAACGGTATCCCAGGGAAAGTAAATGGAATGTTATTAAAAGTAATTGTGGTGTCAATGTGAAGAAACAAAAGCGGACAAAAAGATAAGTTGCTGCTAGCAGGGACAGAACCTGCAGCCTTCAAATAATGCGCCCGATGCTTTGCCAACTGAGCTACGACACTGGTCATCCCTCCATCCACTTTATAGGGTATATACCTACTACGTGCATTTAAACATGGGGGCATCAGTCAGCACCGCCAGTAGCCCTTAAAAAAAAACGAGCCCTAAATTTACACAGCTGTACCCTTTGGCGCACACACCCCAGCCAGATATTCATTCATAATAAAATAAAGTATCAAACAGGAAGAAAAATTAGCCAGTACAGAATAGATAACAACACACACAAGTTCAGATCTTCTCTGGTCTTTACATAGAAAAGTTCAATGTAAGATTGAGTGTGCAGGCACCAGGGGTGGTTATGGCTGACGCACGAGTACAGTCAGACGCTTCAAGAAGACTACTTATTGTACTACACAAGTGGTCTGCATGGCGGTGTACATTGCTTGTAGTGAAAATAAGCCAGCTACGCATCGCTGATCCATTGCATCCCTTTAGTTGGAAACGAGCCCAGTTTCAGGCAGAGTTTTCCCTGTTGCCAAGGAGACCGTGAGCTCGTCAGGGCAATATATGTCTATAACAAGACAAGCCCACTCATGAAGGCTAACTGTGGTCACAGAGCATCTGAGACGAGGGCTCCCCTGAAAGAAAAATACCCTTGGGACGTCAACAGGAAATTTAAAAAAAAAAAAAAAAACAGTTTCTTCAATCTGTAGCCTTGGGCAATAAAATTCTTGCTGTGTACGTAGCTTTTCAAATATGTATTTAGTTTTGTAGTAAGTTACAATGTTTGGTTTTGACAATGTATTAAGTAGAATAGCTCATTTTGGACACACTTTTTCTACCACTCAACTTTATTTACTGTAAGCCATTAAAGCCTCATATTGCTCCACAATAATTGTAAAATGCTTGTAACCATAAAGAGAGTTTCTATAAGATATTTTAATGAACAATAAAAATTGTAATATGAGAAGTCTTAAGATGCTCAGCCCATACTAATTGCTTATTTTAAGTTCACAACAATTGTGAAAGTGATGTCAAATTCTAAAGAACATAATTGTACTTTTCACTTAATAAGAAATATTAGGTCAAAATTTCATACAGATCTGGACACCATAATTGCCAGAAACCAAGCTCTCATGGTTTTCGAAACTGCATGGTGTGCTTGCATTGTGAACCGCTATTCCGATTTGCAAAAATCCTAGGCAGAAGTAGACATTATGGCTCACGAAATGTTAGAATAATTTTTTCATTAAGAAAACTGGTCAGAGTGCATAGGCGACATTTCCACTGTGCTGTACAGTGTGGTAGTTATATTCCTTTTGTGCCTTGTTTGTATTATTTCTCCTTGGTTGTTGTGACGGTGCACCTGCACCGCTTGATGATGTATAAAGGTGTGGATCTGCCATCAATAAAATCAGTTGCTATATGTGTGCACCTGTGCTTGCCTGTTCCTTCCTGTGTGTTCTGTTTAGTTGCGATAATAACGATAGTTTTTGTCCCACAACACACATCACGAATTGGTATAACATGGGATGCAATAACTCTGATCGGCAAGAGAACAAGTAAAGAGAGTGGGGGAAAAAAGATAGAGATAGATAGATAGAAAGAAAGAAAGGAAGGGGAAGAAATTGTATGGCAAAAAAAAAAAAATGTTTTGACAAGGTGCGACTTGAATCCATGTAGTACTTGCAATCTGGAGGTGAGCGTCATGACCACTCTGCTATCCATGCACACTCGCAAAGCATCGCACAGTGTAGCAAGAAGGTGGGGAGGAAATCGAAGGTGAGAGGGCAGAGTAAAGCATGACATTGATAAGGAAGGATTCAAAGAAAGAAAGAGAAAAAAATAAAGATAAAGCAGGAAATAGAGAGACATGAAAGAGAAAAAAATGGGACTGAACAGAGACAAGAAGGACACAGACTAAGGCAGAGGAAATAAGGGTGCCCAGTTCTGCACTTACACCACTAGTGCGAAACTGCCTTGTCTTCTTTTTGTTTGTTTTTTAAATTTCAGTACCCATTCTATTGAATTCCCTATATGTACACTAAAAAGAGCCCTGGCACTAGTGTCTATGGCAGCTATAACGCATACCACTTCAGCCAGCACAGGAATTATTTGTAGTACATGGGTTTGTCTAATCTTTGTTGTCAGCTCCAATGGGCTTCGTGGGGCCCAAATTCACTTTGACGCAAGATAAAGCTCAGTGAAGGTTCAGCAATTACGCTTCACTACTTTGACCTTTTCAGGCTCACCTAATCAAATCGGCTCACAAAGTGCATAACAATGCATTGCTTTATTTTAAAAAAAGCAATAAACAGCAATCAACAAAGCCACAAGTGCATTAGAAGCACACAAATACGAAGACTAGACAATTCCATGCTCTACCCTTCCTTCCCATGGTGCCTGAACAATTGTAGTGCCAGAGTCGCCTGTAATTAATTTTAGGAAACTCTACAACCCTTCCTACGTCACCTTTAGCACTGTTGTTATGGGAAAAAAGGGGGGTGGTGCTTACACTCCAGCTTCGGGGTGAATGATGCAATCAGCAGTGCCTTGTGTTTCCTTGGCACAGCTGACCTTTCATGTACACGCTGCTGTTGACAGAGCAATAAGGTATGGTCTCTGGCCTGGCGTCCTAACCACATCATTTGTTCTGCTACACTAAGCTGAACAACCATAGTACAGGATTAAACAAGGCCGCACACTCACCCCAGTGTCCATGTCGAGCGACATGACGGTTGCATTGCTCCCACCCAGGGTGCCCCTCAGCAGAGCCTGGTCTGAAATGTGATCCCATTGTAAGACAACATGCACTGGAAAAAGTTCATTGGGCCCTCCAAAACTTCTGAAGTACCCATATTTTTATTCGTGATTTCAGTAGACAGGGAATAATTTTAGCATAGGTTTAAGCACTGATATCATCGAGAGATTTAGTCATTTATTCACTCAATAAAGTCACTACATCCCTACCAACTGCATCGGCGCTTAGTAGCGCTTCACTGGTACTTCTGAAGGTACCAATGATGACTCATCTAGCAAGCCTGCGATTGGGTAAATGTAACATTGTAAGTGATCGTGATGTGGGATTGAAACAGCTATTAATGTGTTTTTTTTTTCTTCTGTGCTTTTTGACTGAACCCCAAATAGACGCTGTAGCAATGAAAAAGAACACTTGAAATGCAAAGCACGACGGATACCTGGCTGCTAGTTTGCTTCCGAATAAATTTTTTGCTTGTATTGGTCCGATGTCCACATGAAAGTTTTGTATCTCTAGTGAGCAAGAATGTACACCTGATAACTGCAGCCAGTCGAATCCCCTGCAGAGACTTGTAAGCTCCAGTTTATCCTATTCACAAAAACCCATAGCGCGAGTGCCATCTTCGAGATGTAACGAACACGACATTTTTCCCTCTTTATAAGATGTCTTCATGCACGTTTGCTATAATACTCTATATATGTATGTGTGCGAGCAGCCTCTTTCTGCACGTGCTCTTGATTGCTGTTGAAGTGGTGCAAGTAATTATCTTTGTTGAATTAATGCTGCTGTGCCTTTGCATTTCCATTTGGCATGGTCAGTTGGCTCATCGAACAACAAGAATTATGGGTAATCGTGCTTCACTACCCTTGCTGCTCCACAAGTTCCCTTCTCAGGATGAGAGGAGAGAAATACATGAAATGGGATTGTAATGAGAAAAGTACATGAAGAAGACAAGCCCTCGTTTTCTTTTTGTCATCATTCTGATCTCGTGCCATAATAATCCTCAGGTCATACCAACTAGCCCAAACCGCCACGCTTTTGACAAGTCAAGCGTCAGGCACTACTTTTGTCGCTACGGCAACGATGTCAACGATATACAGGAAAGGACTAGCAACTACAAGAAGCAAGCTTTCCCTACATAGGAGCTTCCAACTTATTCTATTGGGGCACTCGAAAATATCACAGGGCAATTGAAATGTGCATGTCGTAATCATTTAACTGTGCTAACACAAGGACAACAGGGAAGTGTACAGCTGCTTTACATCTTGTCCTAGCATGAACACAGTAAACTCATTGCAGAGTGAATGACGTCAACCAACCAACCCTACTTGGTGCTTTTCTGATTGAAATGTGGTCATGCGACCTTCGAAAAATTTAATTTAGCATGAGCATTTTTTTTTCTTTCCAATTTTTCAAACCAAATAACTTTAGACAGCATCTGATATAGCTGCACTAACCTGTCCATACTTCAGTCTACATGACTCACCAGTAAAAATGAGGTGTTGAATAGCATCAGAGGGCCCGCTCAATGTAACAAATGCTAATGCTGTCCTACCTGTACACCAACTTTGACTTTGCTCCTGGATTCTTACCACAATCCCTGAACACTACAGGAAATCAAAAATACCAAACAGCTGCCTCAGACGCACTTGCCATTATGACTGCTTTACAATAATCTTTTTTAAAGGATATAGAGTTTTAAAATATAGCCAATGCCTGTTACAACAAAATGCCATAATCCAGCTACAAAAATCAATCACGTGTGATGTCTGTTCTACCCGAAATTCGGGGTCATGACACTATACTCTCACAAGCATAAACCACACAAAATATACATAAAAGTTGGAGTTGATGTTAAGGTGCAAGTTTTATGGAAATTTAGGTTCACAAGTTGGCTTCATGGTGTATAGGTAGCTACTAGTATCTAATATGTTGGTTATTAGTGCCCCAACTAGCTGTCAAAGGTTTGCATCAAGTTAAATAAAGAACAGTTACTTTTTGGGTTCAGCACAGACTGGCTGCCTCGCTGCAACCTCCTCAAGCTATGGTTTGGTTACCGCTCTTTTGAACTAGCAAAGTACTGCTAGGCAGTAATTTAAGGAAGTGAGGTTCATGGAAACGTGAGAGAATAGTTTATTTCTCACATTTTACTTTTCTGCAGTTTGTACTTGGAGGTGAGGGTTGGATGACACACAAGAAAATACAGTATGCCGGAAAATGCCAAATCTGTTCTTTGAAATTCCACAGGGTCAAGAAAGTGAAAATTAACACCTGCCTGTTCGCATCACAAAGCTACAAACCCATTTGCACTTCTCTAGAAGTGAAACTTTAGAAGCAGGAAAAAATTCGTCTTGGTTCGAGAGGTCAAAAACAAGACCAGTGAAAATGGCCTATTGCTTTCGAAGTACCTGGAAATAGGAGTGTATCACAAAAACACGGACTTGCACAGCCAAGAACAAATGTGCTCGTTCTAGTCTGCTTAGGTCCCCGCTTTAGTTATGCACTCGTACTTCAAGTAATAAGACCAGTGCTTCAATTGGCAGTAGCTCTGCCACCTGAGTAGGTCCCTTTTGGGCTACTGGTACTGTCGACAGCTTCACCCGGCGTGGCGTTCCATGATAGACGTGACACTCCGGAGATCACCTTAGGTGGCTCACTTCTGAAAGGGGGCTTGCACAGGAAACACTCGTACTTTCTGGGTGCGGCAGCTGTGTCTCCGAGAAGCTTCCTTTCGACTGTCATCAATTTTGCTGGCCACCTCGACGCCCGCGTCTCAGTCAGCTGATCCAAACGGCCGTCACTTCCATCACCGGTGAATGCAGATGTGCGACCTTCCGCCACCGAGTTCCCAGATACAATGCCAGCTCACCACCTCCTCGTCCTTCTTTTCGACTCAGTTCTTGTGCCTCGAGTTCTCTCGAACATTCCAAACACCCACCTGTGCCACTTCGAACGCTCGTCTTTGTCCTCTTTCAATCTCGCAGCTGTCGCTCATGACAGGGAAGGTCAGAGCAAAACAAGGTATGACGCTATGATGATATGATATGTGGGGTTTAAAGTCCCAAAACCACCATATTATTATGAGAGATGCTGTAGTGGAGGGCTCCGGAAATTTTGACTACCAGGAGTTCTTTAACATGCACCCAAATCTGAGCACACGGGCCTACAGCATTTCTGTTTTCACCGGAAATGCAGTCGCCACAGCCGGAATTCGATCCCGCAACCTGCGGGTCAGCAGCCAAGTACCTTAGCCACTAGACCACCGCAGCGGGGCTGCAAAGTGCTATGAAAGACAGATGGGCATTGAAGGTGTTCTGATACGGTCTAACCCATTAGTAACGAACTCCAAAGTGCCACAACAAATGGTTGTTATGCAGTATTAGTAGTTCGTTCTATATGAACCCACTCATGATAACGTCTACTTAGTGACTAAACCAGTTTTTTTCCCTGTGTATTCTTATTGAATATTGAGAACGACCTCTCCGCTGACAAGTTAAGCCATTTCGCGTGTTACAGACGCCTGTTTGCTCACGAGTGAATACACCCACCTTTCCAATGAACTCACGCTGCTCCTTTGAAGCGCGGTACCGCTACGTCAAACTAATAATTCTTGGCTAGTTGCATGCGGCACGTCGCTTGCTTGGCTGTCACTGTCGTGTGCCAGTTCACTTTCAGTCGAATAAATATGTGCATTTGTGCATTCTTCGCACATGCTTCATTCAGGATCATGCTCGGGTGCAGCGAGTAGCCCATTCATTTAGCACAATGAAGAATTTTGTGAACCACGCGGGCAAGCAGCTGCACACGTCACAGAGGCGACGTACTTTCGAAAGACAGCATCACACACTTGTACCGCTGTCAGTGGCTCTACCAAGCAGCTATCTGCAGATGACTGTGATAAAGTTGCCGGCAATGAGTCAAAATGGCACGTTCATCGGCACTGGCAGCCTCCCCACCGCTCTTTTCTGGTGCTTATTCATTCGGGCACTGCCAGAACCATGCGCAAGTCGTTATCACTAATCAACCGGTCTCTGCCGTCACTGAAAGATGGAAAACTTATTGCAGCACAGTGTGATGTTGGAGAGGTGAGTGTCGCAGTGAAAATTTATGCGATAAAAGTTATTGCTTCTCGCATTTATGGCTTCTTGCGTTCGAAGGCATTGTTGGTTAATTACCGCCGGTCATAAATGCCGACAACGATGTCAGAAAAGCTTGCCACGCGAGTGCTGGCCGTAAGACTTCACGCTGCCTCTTGATACTTCTGTTTTTTTTTATCCTCACTTCCATTCGGCCTGTGAAGAAACCTCTGCGCAGTGAGTGACCTCGCTCGCAACGTCTGATATTTGTGTGTAGTGCTCGCCGAAATTTGTGATATTTTTGTCGCAAGTAAACTGCAGCAGGGCACAAGCGAGCGCACGGCTATCACATGTTTTAGAATGCCTGTTATTAACATTTTTTTTGCTTCGTATGATCATATTTTTACCGCAAACATGTCAGAAGTTTTCGTTAAAAGTAGGAGGCTTTCAAAAATCTTCGCTCTATGTGGACTCAGTTTCAAAGGATAGCAGAGGAAAATCGTCATTGCATTAAAATATGGTCGTTATAACTGATAGATCCTTATATCTAAGATCGTTATAAGTGGGTTGAACTGTATTTGTATAAGAACGTTAACTCACAGTGGAGAAGAAGAACTAGGAGAGTCCTCCACAAGTGTACGTCTGACAGCCTAAGTGATGTGACAACAAAGAACATTAAGCAAAAAGTAAAACAAGTGGAGAGAACTTACTGGATGGATGTAGAAAGAACCGGCTATAAGTAACTACCAAAATGGCAAGAATAAAATAAGCAGAGGCATTTTATAGAAATTCAAAACAAAGCAATTCATTCTAATTCTGATTCTAATCACTCACAATACACAACCACAAACGGCTACAATTCCACAATGTCCCCTGTTGCCTCAGGAGTGCCCCGAAGGTCGGTTCTCCATCCTTTGTTTTTTTCAATATATATTAGTGATCTACCCTTACAAGCAACTTCTAACATTCACCTTTCCGCTGATGATTGCATTATTTTTACAGAAATTACTTCAGACAACGATTGTAGTCACCTACAATTCAATTTAAATAATATATCTGATTGGTGTAATACATGGCTCATGGAATTAAATACCAACAAGTGTAAAGTTATGCATGTATCTAGGTCACCTAAGTCTTCACAAGTATATACTACTTGAATAACCTTCCTTTAGAGCAAGTAACCTCATACAAATACTTAGGAATTCATATTGCATCAAACTGCACCCTTGGCTACCTCAGGCGAAACTTTTTTCATACTCCGGACTCTTTAAAACCATTACTCTATAAAGCTTTAATCCACCCGAAATTAGAATACGCTTCAGCTCTTTGAAACCCACATAACACAAACCTAATTAACGGATTGGAACTAGTCCAGATTAACGCAGATCATTTTATTCTTTCCAATTATAATCGAACTGCCAGCGTAAAGCCATGAAAACTAACCTACCACTTTCATCTCTTGCAGCCCAGCATGAAATATTACGTTTATTATTGCTTCATAAAATATTTCACCACCCAACACTGCATGACACGCTCATTCATAATCCATACTATGTACCGCGTCGCATCGACCATTCTCATTAGGTTCACGTTCCTTCTAGCAGCGCAAACACAATTTGTCAATCATTCATTCCCCGGACGTCACTAGAGTAGAACCGCCTTCCCCAAGACATATTATCTATTAGTGATAATTCCTTGTCTCAAATTGCTATGAACAATATTGATAACTAGAATGTCATTTATTCACTCATATATATTGCATGTCTGCTTTTCTTGTGTTTTATTTTTCATGTTTTTATGTTTGTTTTCATTGTATAACTTACCTTCACTTTATGCTTTGTAATGGTTTTGTTATGTTTTTTTTTTTGTTCTTTGTATTACATCCCTCTTTATGTTTTACCTATGCTGTACAAACTTCTTATTCTCACTTAATGCCTTGTTTGGCCCTGAGGGTACAATAAATAAAATGAATTGAAATTGTTGGAAATGAGGTCAGGTTGCTTCAGAATGTAGGGACAACAACAAAAAAGTCAGCATGTCCATGCTAGGAACAAGTGAGAGATGACTAAAAGATTGATGGCAGAAAAGTAGCAAGACAAAAATAAATAGCAGGAAGAATAAGTTAAGTCCATCATAAGTTCAGCTGTGAATTTGTGGCCTTTTCTTTAATAGAAAAAATAATTTATTAATAATAATTGATGACGTTTAACATCCCAAAACAAGCATATGATTATGAGAGATGCCACAGTGGAGGGCTCTGGAGATTTTGAGCACCTGGGATTTTTCTAATCTAAGCACACCGGCTTCAAGCATTTTCGTCATGACAGCTGCGGACAGGATTCGATCTCGCGACCTGCAGGTCAGCAGTTGAGTATCTTGGCCACTAGTCTACAGTGATGAGTTAGAAAAAAATTATTTAGGAAGAAGGCAAGGCATTAAGAAAAATAAAAAAATGGGGTAACCTTAAGCTTTGCCTTTAAAAGTTGAATGCAATAGTGACATCCTGTCCTTAGTGTGAACTTCAACCACTTAGTGGATACTTTTTTTTGTATGATGTTACTCGAGAAGTTTAAATTGTGCATTACTATAATGTAATTCATAAAGTTGAGAGTAGCTTGTGCCAGTGAAGCTTTCGCATATGGCTGTATTCTGTGTAATGGGTAGCAAGCTGTAAAATGAGCAATCACACGCATGAAATATTTTCTAACTTATTATGCACCCACTACACAGTCTTAAAGGGACACTGAAGCGGTTTTGCATTCGTGAATTTATCGCGAATTCAGTATTTGCAACCTTTTACAACATGTCTACAAAAGCTTTTTCGCGATTTTTGATTAAACAACGGTGCTATAAGCGAACAAACTTTGACCGAGAGAACCCCCTGCTCCCTCCGGCACGCGCGAAGTGCAGTGGTGGAGCTTGGGAGACATAGACACGTGGGGAGGTAACGTTACTGAAAGAAAGAAAACCGCCGGGTCGCCTGCGTTTCTCCGAGCTGAGCTTGTTTACTTATTTTACTTCGAGATTGTTTCTTGTTTTTGTTGCCATCTGCTACCTAGTGGAGCACCAGTTCCTTCAGTTTGTAGAAATATTTCTAGCCATTGCACCATTCTTTTCTTCTTATTACAATTTTGTAGGCTTGTGCGAATAGTCAATTTCAGGTTCGAAGAAAATTCAAAGCAAATACTGATTTTGGTCAAATAATCTTGAATCAAATACAAATACAATATATAACATATAAAAAAAAGTGGGCATATTTATCATGACCTAACTAGCCTGAACAATATTTTTGAAAATTGGAATAAGGCCTTTATGCAAGTGCTTTTTTTTTTTCTTCTATTCGAAGGAAGTCTAAACAACGTTGTGAAGTAGCAGGATTTGACTTCCAGTAGGATGCAAGAGACACCTGTAAAATACGTAACATAATTCATTACAGTTAGAAAGTATTAGTCGGCAAAAAAAGCTTTTAAGCTTACAAAAATTATTGATCGATTTGAGGATCAAATGTTTTTTTAAGGGATTTTTTAACAGCTCTTCAAGTAACCATGAAATGGATTCACCAAAAAAGTTCATTTCCTCACTAATTCACTGCGGCAAAAACTTTTAGAATCTGTCCAGTATGAGTGGAGTTTTACGATTTGCCACATGCTGCAATTGCATTCTCTTTTCTTGTCCCGATAAAAGCACTTGCAGCAAAACCGGGAGAGATGACATGGGGAAAGTAAATATGTCACGTGCACATTGGGACCTAGAGCATTCTCTTTTTTTTTTTCTTTGAATACGAGGCTTTTCAGTGCCATCGTGCATGTACCTGTGAACAAGTCGTGGCCACCCGCGGCGGCCTCAGTAATGACCGAGCGCCCCATGCTCAAATCAGCCAATGGCTGGTACGATGGTTCTGACGAGTGATTTTTTACTTTTCTGAGGGAAGAGGGCAATTTTATCTAAAAATTTTTCGCGGATTTCAAGTTTCGTGCTGCACTATAATATTGAGCTCACATGTTTTCAGTAACCTCGACTACCGATTGTCAGCTTTGCTGACCATGCTCAAAAAGTGTTGCAGGGCCCCTTTAAACTTGAAGTGGGGCTTCGCGGCAGAACAAACTTCCCCTGACAAGATGCTTTCACGGCTTATCACTACTATGCTGCAGCAAAACCACCCTTAAGCATGAGGACTAACTGTTGCTTATCGGTTATGCGAAAAGCTTTTTATGTGCTTGAGATAATCTTTCATTGTAGAATCCTGGTTCCACGACATTTCTCTCTCGTAAATTCTGACACTTGGGTACTTAAATTGTTCTTTACAAATAACATAAAAATAGAATGACGTGGTTGTGATTAAACTTGAGTTGCTCGGCGAAATTTGACACTGAGTAAAATTTATAGAGACACACCTAGGATCTTAGACTTGGGTTCACCTAAAAGAGCCTAGACGGTCAAAATTAATCTAGATGGCGTGCCTCCCACATGTATAATTTCATGCAGAACGTTATGTTTTCCTATTAATACTTTTCTATTATTTCTTTATTATCTTGAGCACTTTAGTGGCATTGTGATAGACTGACAAAAGGAGCGGACATTATTCACTAGAAAAAAAACTGTCCCGTCAAATTACTGAACTTTTGTTGCCCCATTGTGATGCAGATAATCAATATAACAAAGCTGCATGCTGCGCTGTTACCTTTCGATACTGTTATTGGAGTGATAACAAGTGTACATCATGCGCTGTTACCTTTCGATACTGTTATTGGAGTGATAACAAGTGTACATCATGCACTGTTACCTTTCGATACTGTTATTGGAGTGATAACAAGTGTACCAAAGTGCTGTCAGCCACGTAGTTTTCCTGAATAACTCATCAACTGTTTTATATCATAGAGAACTGAATAAGAAAAAAAATGTGGATGCATATTCGCAGTTGTTTTAGCTCATTGCCCAATATTATGGGATATCTTTCTCTTTTTTTAGATATCCCAAACCATCATGCATGAAGTGCATAGTCGGTGGGGAGACAAGTTCAAGACTGACAAATAATAATACAAGAAACGTTGTGGGGTCTCGTAATGAGATCACCGCCCTCAGAGTACCAAAGAGAGTAGATGCGGTTGAACCAAACCAAACATTTGCTGCACTACTTTTACATCGACAATATTGCCAGCCGAATGAATACATCACTAGCTATCAACATGCTAAACAACATTAAACAATATTCCAAACACCCAATCAAACATAAGAACAAACACAAGGTGACGTGAAGGCGGCCTATCTAACGTTCAACTCACCACAAGGGGCCCATGGGAAAAGATCCACCACCCCGTCCCCATAGACCTACATCAGGAGGCGACTAATCGAGCCAGCTGTCACACACCAAAGAGAGCCGCTCATGACTCATGTGCCGCTAGCAAGCCTTACTGCCAGTTGTAACTCCTGGCACTACTGCACTAACCACAATAATGATGATAACAAAATGCACGCAAACACGCCGCTAATTACCGCTCGATAACCCTAAATGTGGCCTATTCGCGAGACATGTATGTGCCACGAGGTGCAAACGACTTTACAGGGGGTGACAGCGGCCCCACAACGTGACAGAGTGCGAAAACGCAGACAGTCGCCACGCGCGGACATCTTTTTCAATGGCAGATTTCGTTTCTCTCCCAAGTAATAGTAACATCTGGCAAGCCTCATGGATCCATTGAGCATAGAATGAAGTACTTATTATGAATAGGCTGCAGTCAACGCATGCTGTCCACTGGCAATTGGCTCACACTGCTCAGAAAAAAGTGCCACGGCGAACATAGGTATGCACACCGCCAGTCGCCTATCCACAGACTAGCGCGGTGACAGTGCTGTCACCTGTAGCCCTATCTCGGGGCGAATATTTTAAAAACAGACACACAAGGGCTCATTAGGGCCTCAAAGATTTGTGTGCAGACCATCTCAGAGCTTATGATAAATTGCTGACTGAAATTCCAGCATTGCAACATTCATTTAATGATTCATAAAGTGGCTTTTAACTGTTTAACCAAAAACAAGCACTGATGTTTTTTCTATTAAGCTCAGCACATGCAAACAAACAGATGCTATATAGTCTATTCAGGCGATTGCAAGCAAACTACTACTTATGTGTCTCACGAATTCACAATTCTGGCAGGAAAACTAAAAAACAAGTTATATTGCAACTACAAAGTAGATTATGTGGCCGTTTCTGACAAATAGCAGTGTAGGATTGGTCCAGGGCACTGTGTGGGCTACGTTTAGCAAATATGCCATCTGGTTCATGCTGCTCGCACATAATTGCTCCGACTTCCCAGCAGTGCAGTCAGCACCCATTTCAAACTGTGAGGCAGTGTAGGTTCATATTTATTTATTTATTCAATACAGCAGGCTCGCAGTGCATGCGGGTGGTAATATAAAATATCACGGGTGAAATTAAGTTTATGACAGCCAAAACTTCACCAAATTGTTGGCTAATGAACCTTGAATGGGACCAGAGGAAAATTTGTATCAAACCGAAATTCTTATAGGTGATTACCGTATCACAAAAAGTCTACTATGTTCTAATACAGACAAACCCATTTATAATAACCCCCCATATAACTATCTATTGGTTATTGATATTAGTAATGACCATAATTTGATGCATTTACTTTTTCCCCCGCTACCCATTGAACCCACATAATGTAGCAAACATTTTTCAAAGCCTACTTTTAAAATGGACACTTCCGACACAGTCGCAGCAAAAATATGGCGCAAAGAACAGGAAAAAAAGGGGGGGGGGGAAACATTTTAAAACATGAGTATGCTTGTGCATGCCCCACTGCAATTTACTTGCGACAAAGATATTGTTAACTGTGCCAAGCACTGCACGCCTGGAAAGTGAGCGACCTCACTCACTTTCGGAGTATTTTTCCAGTGGCAGAACGGCAGTGAGGAAAAAAATGAAATAACAGACAGCATGAAGGCTTGCCATCAGCTTTCGCACGACAAACTTTTCTGACACCGTTCTCTGCATCTATGACGATCGACGATTAACCAAATGCCATCGAAAGCAAGAAGCTATAAATGCAAGCAATAACTTTTTGTTGCATAAAAGTTTGCTGCAACTTAACTCGCCGACGTCACAATCAGCCGAAAAGGTCTCCCGACTTAGTGACGGCAGAAACTTCTCGATTAATGATAACAACTTCTGCATGGTTGCAGCGGTGCCTCAACAGATTGTGGGAGTGCTATCAATCTCTGTAAAGACGTGCGCCTCATGGGGCACACGTGTTCTGCGGATAGGTGGCATTTAGAGATAACAGCCACTGAGTGGTAGGTAGTGCAGCACTCGCACGCAATTTTCACCAACATCATCATTATAGGTTAGTACTGTAGTGCCAGCAGTGATGCCTGGCAATGAGGCTAGGCAGCTGTACAGAAAAGATTGGTGAGCCTCTTTGACGTGTGGCAGCTGGCGTCGATGGTTGTCTCCTGACCAGGTCCGTTGAGATGTGGCGGCCGAGGACTGTATCACGTGGGTGTGGACTGTATCACGTGGATGTGGCGACTGTGGACTGTATCATGCAGTGAGTCGAACATCGGTGATGCTGCCTTTGCATTACCTTGTGTTTGTTCTTATGTTAAGTATATTGAAATATTGTGTAAAGTGTGTTTTAGCGTGTTAATCACTGCGATGTATTTTGATTCGGCTGCCAATATCATCCTTGTAAGAGCAGTTAAATCAATGTGTTGTTTGGTTTGGTTCAACTAGTGTCTGCCGTGTCCGTGTTTTCCGAGAGAAGCGTGCCTCATTTCGAGACCCCACAAGATAAGCATCAAAAAAGAGCGATGTGGCTGGTGGCGATGAATGTACCGTTTTGACTCATTGCCGACACACTGTCATCTGCAGATATCTGCTCGGCTGCGCATGTTTAAATCGCGTGGAGTGATGGCGGTACAAGCACGTCGTGCTGCCGTTCACTCGTTCCTCGCGAAATGCATGTCTTTGTCATGTTTAACTAACAGGCTATTTAGCACACCCGAGCACAATCTAGAGTGATGCATGCACAAAGAATGCACAAACATATGCATACATTAGACTGCGAATGGCCCAGCATGTGACGGTGAGAGCCAAGTAAGCTATGTGCGGCACGCAACTAGCCCCAGAGATGATTGATTCCACGTGGCAGTCCTGCACCTCAGTAGAATGGCATGAGTTCAGCGCAGGCGTGGTTTAACTCACTTGTGAGAACACAGGGGTGGTCATTTAACACGCGAAAAGGCTTAACTTGACCCTAAAGGAGTTGTTAGCACTTATTAATAAACATGCACTGAAAAAAAAAAAAAAACTGCTTGGTCACTAAGTGCTCGTTTTCAAGGGCGAGTGCATTATAAACTGGTTTGGCTGTAAACCCCTGTAAACACACTACTAAACACACCCCCTGTAAACACACTACTAAGAATAAAAGATTCAGAGAATATGAACCTCATTTTTCTCATCAGTTACACTAAATATCTGTCAACTTGTAAGCATTGAAAATCTGAGGTGCACTACCATTTACTCTAATACTACAGGGAGCTTACAACTTGCATGTGAGCCCACTTCCTACCAAATTCATCTCTATTGTTGTGGTATTCATTATTGCAAGAGCAATCACCGTATTTACTCGATTCTACCGCGCCCTCGATTGTAACGCGCACCCGGTTTCCACGACAAAAAAAAAAAAAAAAAGTAAGACATCGATTGCAACGTGCACCCATTTTTCTTGTTGGCCCGCACGATCACACCACTCGAGAAAACGACTCCTTTCGGGAGCATCTTCCGTTTAAATATGAGGTGCGGAGAAAGCTTGTGCCTATCTGACGTGCAACGGAGCATTGCCGTCACTCTAGTTTTACCGTGGCTTGATGTCAGCACGCGAACTTGCTTCGCCCCCTTCTTCTCGATGGTTGTGGTGCCAGGCATGTTGAAGTAGAAAGGCGTCTGATCGGCATTCCCGATTTGCTTAAGCAGGTAGCCGTTGTTGTGCCGCAAGTTTAGGACGAACCTCTGAAAACTGTTAAGCTTTTCTTCGTACTCCTCTGGCAACTTTTGGCCCATGCCCGTTCGCTTTCGGAGGGAAAAGCCTAAAGTTAGTTAGCCTAAAGTTAGTAAGCCAGCACCTGCTCGCTTTGAGCTGGCTCCGCGTTAGCCCTTTTTCTAAAGCTAACTGCATAGCCCGCACTTAGAGCAGTTCTGTCGTCACGGGCCGCTGTGCCGCTCGCTGCTCAAGCACATACTCGGCGAGCAGCTCTTCAATTTGCGGAAACTGACCTTGCTGCGGTTCACTGAAGCCTTTGCGTGAATCTTTGCTGTCGACAATCTTCTGCTTTTATTTCCGCCAGTCTCGCACGCACGTTTCGGAAACTCCGAACGACCGCGATGCGGCCCGATTTACGTCCGTTTCGGCACACGCGATGACTTTTCTTTTAAAAGCGGCATCGTGATGCACTCGTCGAGTTTTTCGAGTCGGCCCTTCCATGCCGTCAATGCTAATGAACTACAAGATTACGAACGCCTCTGCACACGTACGAAGTGCCGCACATGGGAAACACATAGGCAGAAATGGCCGACGCGCCATGCCGACGCACGTAGGGGGTGGCCATTTTGGAAATGCCGATGGCAATAGAACGACCGTATTCATTTTTTTCGAACTCGATTCTAACGCGCATGCGATTTATAAACTTGCTTAACCGGAAAAAAGTGCGCGTCAGATTCGAGTAATTACGGTATATGTACACACTACAGCTGCACTTTTGCCATCACCATGGGGTTTCGTCCACACTGATAACAACACAACTCAGGTTCTTTTTGAGACAGTGAAATCATTCCAGTGTCACTATGGCCAAATGCGCATGCACAGTTTATCTTCACAGGGACAGCCTGAGCCTTTCGGCATGCTATGCTTCGCCCACTTACCTCGCAATGAATTAACCGACAGCACAACGCTCACTTTTCTGGCTGGAGTGGCCGCGTCGCCTCTCGCCAGCGTTTTGCAGAGTTGCACCTGATCGGACGCTAGCCCTATTTTTTGCATAAAATTCCAGTTTGCTGCAATCACGTTACCTGCTCTGCTCTTGAGGTAAAAGTGTGACCTTTTACAATTATTTGAACTGGGACGTATATGATTCCATAAAATATTTTACTGCTTCGTTTTGAAAAATAAAACCTTGAAGTCTTCCCCTTTTTTCTTTTTCCTCTATTTTATTGATGGGTTGAACAGTAATCATTTATGTAATTTGCATGATTTCGTATGAGTGCAAGTTTCACATGCTGTCACTGCAGTTTTGTTTCTGCTCCTCAAAAATACGGACTATTAAGTTGACCTTGGTACTTAAGTATACAGGTGCACCGTGATGCCACTCGCCATCTAAAAACTCATAGAGCTGATGCAAAAGAGCCCTCTCTCTCAATGGCATAGAGCAAATTCACACATGCTCACCCCGGGTGAACTCCCAGATCTTCACCTTGCGGTCACCACCACCCGTGCAGAGGAGACGGCCAGAAGATGAGAACTGCACTGCATTCACCTCCCCATCATGCGCCTCCTGGACATACACACAAACACACTCACACATAGAAAGCTTCCTTTTCTGGAAGGCACTCTTTCCACAACAACAAAGCCCCCTCGAGGGGGCATTTTATGCCCCAGGCAGTGGTGGTCCAGCCATTTTATGGTTTTAAAGGAGCACTGACATCAAATTTCAAGACCGAGATGTGCCCATCATTCGATCGCTTGGTATGCATTGGTCTTCTTGGCCAAATTTGAATGGCATCCGCTGCGTGGAAGTTACTTTAATTCAATGTCAAACAGCATAGAAAAGCTAAGCAGAAAAAACAGAAAATAGACTGCCCTGCGACATCGACACTAGCGCTACGTGTTCAGTGTGATACATTCCACAAATACCATCCTGAGTGACGATGCCCTAGCAGGGATGACATGTACGATCCGAGTGTTCTTATCGTGGCGCCGCTTGGCGCAGAAGCGCAGAAACGCACTCGCTCATCACGTCTGATCTTCGTCGCATCGGTTTGAATGATTTCGTGAAACTATCAAGATAAAAACCACCTTTAAAAAAACAGCGAAAGAAAAGAGCATGATTAAACAGGTGCTTGTCGGCCAGCATGTCTGGGAATTGTTGTGGGTTGCAGGTTAGTTGGAGTCGTCTAGTTCGAAGCAGGGAAAACGTGTTGATGTGTAACACGTATGTGTTACACATCAACACGATCACAAGCTATCAAAAGTGGAACAGCGTATAGTCAGATATCATCGCTAACAAGTAACACCCAGGTATCATTGAATTTTAGTTCATCTGTAGACTTTGCATGCACAAAAAAGTGGTAATACCATGTTAACTGCGAGAGGCTGGATAGGTGGGGCCATCTGGAGGCGCAGAAAAGAACCTGGCAAGCAGGAAACTTATTCTATTTCTCCACTGATGCTCATTCGCGATAGCTATATTGCATTGACCCCTCTGCATATACCTCAATGCTTTGCACGCCAAAACACACCAAAATAGCTAACCGAGACACACAAGCGAACATGGCTGAAGTGTGCATTCTTGGGCCCCTATGCAGTGCTGCTTGCAACGGCGTCCATTTCGGAATCACTGCTCTGCAAAAGGTCGATCGAAGCAAAAATAATTCACGACGTCGCGAATAGCGGGGATTCCAAGCTCCAGACTATCGTACTGAACCCGAGTCGGCACTTTGTATGGCGACGACAGCAATGGAGGTGACAAAGCACGACTGAATGTGTCCGCCTAGCAGACGAAATGTTTGCAGAGCAGCTGAGCCTGACGTCACTCTTTTCTGTGGAGAAGTGGTCAGCTGTGGCGTGATCTGGAGGTGACCGCGAGGTAGCGCCACTGCTGCTTCTTCCAGCGCTAAAATTGGCGGGATAGCTGTCAGTTTTGAATAGTGCTAGATACCAGTGATATAAATCAATAAAAGTGATAATTATTCATCCCTCAGTTGCATTTTAGGTCGCGAATCCCTGCTACGGGGTCTATAGCTACTTGCTGACGCAAAAATCTTGGCATGAGTAAATTTGATTTAAAGCAATTTTTGCAGCAGGAAGAAAGTCTGTTTTGTAGCAGATTTGGAGCAGCCAAAACGGGATGTAGGATAACTTGGAGCAAAACACGTCAAAATCTTCAGTGAGAATTCCTATTAGCTCACTTACTGAAAGTGCCGATGCGATGTAAACAAGACAAGGTCAACACCCAGAGAGCAGCCATTAATCAGGTTTTTAGCATCAAAAAGTGCCATATTTTGGCTTCACTGCACAGCACAAAATATGAATTAAAGTGAAGCATTAGTGACGAGGCAAGCATAGCACATACGGTCTCGGCAAATGACAGATGTCACAAAGTCATTCTGGAAAAAAAATATCATAACAAAAAGGCCACCAATCTTACAATTAAAAGTAACAAAGAAAACTCACTGTAAATGAGAACATACTGTTTTAGACTTCCTGCATAGTTAGTGCATTTGACGATATCCACAGCTTAATCTAGATAATGCTCTATTGTACTCAAAAATTATTAGAGGTGTGAGCACCGACTGATATTATTCTTTTACTTGCAAAGACTCTCTCTGGTTGAGCTCTTTATTCCGGTTTTCCAAAAAATAACAATTCTAAAAAATAAAACAGTACCAAGACTTGGGTGAGTTGCTATTCCACTTTCAAGAAAAATGTGCAAGAAATATGGAAATGCGCTTACGCTGTTCCATTCTCTTTTATGCCACGTTTCTGCTGCTTTTTTCTCTAAAACTGGTACGAAGGGGGCAGGATCAGTGATTAAAGCGGAAAGCATGTTTTGCCCAAGGCAGCCTCAAAGAAGACAAGTCTGCTTGTCGACACATAGGTATTCACGACATTCCATGTTCCCGAATTTTGTGCCATTGCTGAGTAGAGTCCTCGTGCTACTTGAAAAGATTGACAACAGATATCTATCGACCCAGTTTTTTCTGGCGCAATAGAAAGCTTACCTTTCATAGTGTTTGTAGCTGCAGTAGTTAACCCCAAAATCTCGTAGTCATTTTAGAAGCAGTATTTTTTTATCTAAAAAGCTCTCAACACGGATGAGCCCTTTTATTCAGCAATGCTGTGACTTGATAGCGATGCCAGTAGCCTTTCTGGCTACTTGGGCACGCTGTCGTAGTTCTGCTTTCACACGAGTTCCTGTAACTAGGCTTAATCACATTTATTTGGACCTTTACAGCTATTTTTTAAAATAAGAAGCCGTTACAATGAGACGATGCGGCTTCATATAGCTTCCCTGTATTTGTACTGCATTGCGTATGCCTGCGCCCAAGGTTGACGCGCATGTGTCGTGGATAACTTGTCCCATTGCCGTTACTCTCTTGACACGCAAGCTGAGCCAAGTCGCTGAAAACATCGCTGTGCATATGTGCAGCCGTGCTGAGAAGCAATACATGCCATTTCTGCGACAAAGTGTAGGTAGAAAAACCACCCCGCTTCGAAATCTTAGTGACCTAGAAACTGCTCGTACAGTTTCATTAGAATGCATAAAAGTTGCTCAAGACGTGCTGACAAACATAGGATCATTACGTCAGGCAATGGCAGTGCCACTTTAATGTGTACTACTAACGCAGGTCATCATTTTTATGAGTAATATCTTTTACTATGAGTAACTTACGGGAAGAATTACAGCTCATGGTCACTGAACTGGACACGGAAAGCAGAAGAGTGGGACTGAAAATTAGTATGCACAAAACTTAAATAATGTGCAACAGTCTCGGCAGAAAACAGCGCTCTGTGATGGGTCAAGAGACACTGCAAATTGTAATTGAATATGTCTGCTTAGGGCAGGTAGTAACCACGAAGCTGAACCATGAGAGTAAAATAACTAAAAGAATAAGGATGAGGTGGATCACATTCAGCTAGCATTCTCAAATCATGAATGGTAATCTGTCACTAAACCTCAACAGGAAGGTATATAACAGCCTGTAAGAAGGTGAACTAGAGAACTTTAGCGCAGTTGGAGCAAGCTGCATTTGAGTGTGTGCAGCAAGGCACAGCGATATGGAATTGTAGCAAAATGGTGCAACTAGCACAGTTCGGCCACCACTGCCCAGGTCACTTCTTATTCAGCATAGTTGTTACTCCAATGTAGCTGGCTCATGTTGCAAGCATTTGAGCGTTTACCCTGGAAACCTGCTACCGAATCGAAGAATATGCAGCGTCTTCTCACAATTTTTTTTTCAGCTAGGTACATGAGCATGGTCTGACTCTGAGCTTCTTCGACTGGCCATGTATGGGACCAATAACTGGCGACCTCCAGATGCTTTGTCTTATAGATGCTACGTCACATGCCACCGCTATCACGTGATCCAAAAGTCCCGAGTGGCTTCACGCTGCCTGCAGATTTGCTGCTGGCTGCGCTCTCTACGGTGTGTGCTATGCCATCTGCTGCATCCTTACTGTGACACCAGCTACAACACCGACCTAGCTCCAACCTCAACAGTGGTTATACAGTGAATTATACCCGCTTCCGTTTGACACCCCTTAGTGTAAGTGAACTACTCGAGCAGATGTGCATGGGCGCTCTACTGCTGTTTCTCATGGCGAACATCGCGCATATTTGCCCAACCTTCAAAAACAACGTGGCTCAGAATGCTGAGGATAAGAACTCATTGCGCACACAAAGCGAAAAGCGGACAGAAAAGCAAAGAGAGAACAAGAGAGTGCCAAAAATTGTCTAACTAATGTAAGATGGCCACACGAATAACGCTCAGCCATGTGCACTGCACCCCACGCCATCATCTGCTAGCTGTCACAAAGAAATTGTTTGGACAAAACCGGGGCATATGAAGGCCGCCAGGCACGCAAAAAACTATCATGCATCCCAGCAGTCTGGGACCAGCGGGCTGAGCTTCCTCTTGGTCCCCGAGAAAAAACAAATGCAGTACCAACATCTTGGGCCATCTGGAGCCATTCAGAACGCCTAAAATCTGTAAATCTCACTGATCCCGAGCTCATAACTGCACGCAAGCTCTATAAAAAAAGAAAATAAACCAATAAAACTATATGTAATCATAATTACATCGAATGATCATTTTACTGTGACAACACATCAACAAGAAAGGGTTTATAAATTTCGTATCTTTATGAAATCAGTATGAATCTTCCATAACTTCTTTACAGTGATGCTATTGAATTGTGCTGTTTTAAATGTTTTCACTCACCTCACTACTGTCCGTGTTTTTTTGTTTTTTTTTGTCCTCAGCCAGGATCTAGGCCTAGTCAGGAAACAGTTACGTCTGTTTCCTTTTGCCTCATCTCGGTGGCATGCAAATGTGTGGTACACATGCCAAAATAAAGTATTGCAATTATTATTGGAAGTAACATAATGCAACGAGGCTTGCAGGGCTCTGTTGGCATGCTCACGAAACGTCATGCCGAGGATAGTGCAGAAGAAGACTTCGTTGTGGCTACTGCTAAGGGAAAGTCCTCACAATATTGCGGAGTTTGGACATGACTTGCACGTGCAGCATAATAACAAATAGTTAATCAAGTAGTATGACCTTTTTCTCATAAGTCACATATGACAGGCAAATCATTTATCAGACACTTCCAAAAGCTGCAAACATTAAAGGAACAAGCTGGGCAAATATGCTACAGTGAAAAACAACATTATTAAGAATTACAGTGCAAGCATCATGTACAGCATTCTTGAAATACTTCCTATCAGTGATTGTGACGATAGTAGTGAGAATGTGGTTCCATGGCATGCTATCTTCTGGGATAAAAAAGCCATGACAATAAAAATTAGTACCACATGATGATAGGTAAGAAGATTAGATAAGGCTAATAAAACAGAATTTACAAAGGTATATTTACCAAATGGACTGAAACAGGTACGATTACAGAGCAGCAAAATGTTACAAAAAGCGAGGGTACAATTCAATAATGACACACTGTCGTTGCAACAGATAACAATAATAGCTTTAATGAATTCGAAGCCATAAAGAGTGTCACTTGACAGTGTCCTAAACAATGGGCACTTGCCACTCTTCCTTGTTGCTTCATTTTAAGAGCGTGTATTTTTGTGCCACATTTTCGTGTGTATTTGAGTTTATTACAAAAAAAATTATGTTTTGTACAATTTTACTTTTAAGGTAAAAGTAAACACTAGGTCGATTGGCCATTGTCCATATGTTCAATTTGAGAAAAAATCATGTTCCCCTAGCACAATCTGCATAATCACCCATAGAGCATGGAGAATGAAGTTGCATGCACCATTACCACCAGAACCTGGGAAGTGGCGCTAACATGACCAGATTATATCCCATGGCTGCTGAATCCTTGGCAAGTATCAATGTCCAGAAAAGCTAGCACTGAACCATGCATTATTGAAAATGACCAAGTGGGAGTGACACATCATAGTTAAGGAAAATATGTTAAAGATGGCATACATGAGGTATTTAATACGCCCACAATGTAGTTTGTGGCACTTGTGATACTCGTGGAAAAGATGTTTAATGAGAAGAAGAAGAGTGTTGTGGCACTTGTGGAAAAGATGTTTAATGAGAAGAAGGAGAAGAGGTCGGCCATTTATTAACTAGTACTAAATTGGATTGAATTGAGTTTGTTGCACAACAAGGTTGCGAGAAGACCAGGCAAAAAAGCTGCAGCTTGAGAGGAACCTGGCCCCCTCACACTTTTGGCATGCTAATCACAAGGTCTAATCCACATGGTTTTATTTAGACATACTCCATTAAGAGTGAGTAAGCGCAAAACAGACAAGGACGTAGAAGAGACAGACACATACAGAGCGCTACTTTCAACTGATCTTTTATTTTCGCACGAACCGATAAATATATACCGAGCGAGCGGAAATAACATAAACATAAAGAACATATCGCGGAATCACATCGTAGAACCAAGCACGTGTAAATTGCACTACATAGTAAAAGAACAAGTCACTGTGTCGAATCAAGGTAATGAAGTTCTTTTTGAGAAAGCGATACTGATGGTTGGCTAACGCACATGTCAGATAATTTCGCGATTTCGTATGCCTCCATAATCTCCCTTGTCATTTTGCCAGGAGCCTTAGATAGAATTTTAGTTTTTTCGAAGAGGGGTATACATCCACAATCTCGGCAATGGATGCCCAAATGGCCCGAGATTGCTTTCGTGACATTATAATGATGTTCTTTCAATCTCTGATTGATACATCGGCCAGTTTGACCAATATAGGTTCTTCCACAAGAAAGCAGAATAGCATAAACAACATTGCGAATGCAGTTCACAAAAATTGTTCGATGATTAATAAGGCAGGTGTTTGCACTGTTACACTGTGAATTAACGCGTCGACACAACCTATGTAGACGTTCGGGAGCTGAAAAGATCACATCCACTCCTGCCTTTCCCGCGATCCTTCTGAGATTATGCGATACACCATGCAAGTACGGAACGACGGCCACTTTTTTTGCTGTACGACCATTACTGCCTTTAGGTGGGTGTTTTAGCTTCCTGCTCAAACCCTCTGCGACAGAGCTCAGCACACAAATTGGGTAACCAGACTCTGCTAAGCGCTTGGCTTGATTCAGAAAACTGCTTTCAACTTTGTGATTACAGGACTTCCTAAGAGAGTTATTAAAACAGGATTGCACAACGGCGCGTTTCACGAGCTTTGAATGGGCGGAGGAAAACGGCAGGACGGGCTTATTGCCCCTTGGCTCATAACTCCAACACACTTTCTCAGATGAAAAGTAGATACCTAAGTCCAAAAACCTAATGAAATTGCCCTCGGGCTTTTCATGCGTCAAGACCAATGGAGAAAGGGTTTCCGTGAAAGTGGTTACAATTTTTGAAACCTCATTGTCGAAACTACATGAGTCATTGTTTAAAACAATTAAGAAATCGTCGACAAATCTAAACACACGTACAACATCAGGGTGATTTTTGAGGCGATCATAAAGGGCCTGGTCGTGATAGGCTAAGTACAAGTCACTTAAGCAAGGGGCAATACAAGAACCAATACAGATTCCATTCTTCTGTTTAACAACAGTACCATCCCATGAGGCGTAAGTGGAATTAACATACAAATAAAGAAGTTCCAAGAACTGATCGCAAGTCAAACCGGAGGCGCTTTGAAAACGTACTGATCCAAACTTGTCTAGGCAACGGCCTACACATGTCATAAGGTCATCTTGAGGGAGAGAATAATAAAGATCCTTCAGATCAATAGAGAAGGCTAAAAAGTTTCTGTCATGATTGTTTTTAAAGAAATCCACGACATGTTCAGAGTTACTTACTAAAAATGGATCTTCGACTGGCAAAAGCTTCAAAAACTTCTTTAAAAATACTGCTACATGTTTCTGCCAGCTAGCGTTTTCCGACACTATCACACGGAACGGGAAACCCGGTTTGTGCGTTTTTGCTGAAAAAAATACATCAAGATGATTCTTCGTGCTTTTTTCAATGGATCGAGACAAATGATCGAGCTTGAAGCTTTTGCACAAGTTTTTTGCGTCGTTTTGAACTTTCTTAAGGGCCACGTCTTTATGAACCCTAAAAGTAGACGAAATAGATTCATGAGCTATTGAATTATACCTAGTCCGATCTAAAACCACAAAACCACCTTCCTTATCCGCGGGAACAAGTGTGAGCGAATGCTCCTTCATATACTTAACAGTTCTGAACAAGGAAAACTTTCCTGCTAAGGAACGGGAACGCATAAGTACATCCACACCTTCCGATACACACCTATCCGACTCGGCGTCAGGCACTTGCTTGGACATTATCATTATAATGTCACGAAAGCAATCTCGGGCCATTTGGGCATCCATTGCCGAGATTGTGGATGTATACCCCTCTTCGAAAAAACTAAAATTCTATCTAAGGCTCCTGGCAAAATGACAAGGGAGATTATGGAGGCATACGAAATCGCGAAATTATCTGACATGTGCGTTAGCCAACCATCAGTATCGCTTTCTCAAAAAGAACTTCATTACCTTGATTCGACACAGTGACTTGTTCTTTTACTATGTAGTGCAATTTACACGTGCTTGGTTCTACGATGTGATTCCGCGATATGTTCTTTATGTTTATGTTATTTCCGCTCGCTCGGTATATATTTATCGGTTCGTGCGAAAATAAAAGATCAGTTGAAAGTAGCGCTCTGTATGTGTCTGTCTCTTCTACGTCCTTGTCTGTTTTGCGCTTACTCACTCTTAATGGATTCAAACCAACTAGCCCACCAACGTGTTTAGACATACTCAATCCTCTTATCTCAATCCATTGGAACCTGAACTTGGCAACGTTTAATGCTATAACCTTATCTAAAAAAGGAAGTCTAGCTGTACTATTCGAGGAAATAGAGGGTGCTAAATGGGATACAATAGGGCTCAGTGAGGTTAGGAGGACAGATGAAGCCAATACGGTGCTACAGAATGAGCACGTCCTTTGCTATCCGAGCTTGGATGACAAAAGAGAACTGGGAGTGGGGTTCCTAATTCACAGAAACATAGCTGGCAACATAGAGGAATGCTATAGCATTAATGAAATGGTGGTAGGTACCGTAATTAAACTCAATAAGAGATATAAGATGAAGGTGGTACAGGCTTACGCGCCTACATCAAGCCATGATGATGCTTCAGTTGAAAGCTTCTACGAAGACGTGGAATCGGCAATGAGTAAGGTAAAAACACAGTATACTATACTGATGGGAGACTTTAATGCAAAAGTAGGGAAGAAGCAGGCTGGAGACCAGGCAGTAGGAAATTATGGCATCGGTACTAGAAACGCCAGAGGAGAGCTACTAGTAGAACTTGCAGAACGCAATAATTTATGGATTTTGAATGCCTTCTACCGAAAACGAGGAAACCGCAAGTGGACATGGAACAGCCCTAATGGCGAAAATAAGAGCGAAATAGACTTTATAATGAGTGCATACCCAGGCATCGTGCAGGATGTGGAAGTGGTTGGCAAGGTTCATTGCAGTGACCATAGAATGGTACGGTCTCGAATTCACCTAGACTTGAAGAAGGAGCAGAACAGGTACTCTGCTCTTAGTGAGGAAACCAACCTTAGCGTAGATACAATGAATGATAATCTGACGAGTATCAATACGGAGTGTGCAGTGGAAGTTGGAGGCAGGGTAGTTAGACAGGACACTGGCAAGCTTTCCCAGCAAACGAAGAATCTCATTAAGAAGAGTCAAATCATGAAAGTCTCAAGTACAACAGACAAAATAGAACTGGCAGAGCTTTCGAAGTTGATTAATAGGCATAAGGTATGCGATGTAAAAATGTATAACATGGAGAGAATTGAACACGCCCTGAAAAGTGGAGGAAGCGTCAAAGCAGTGAAGAGGAAACTTGGGATAGGCAAAAATCGAATGTATGCACTAAAGGACAAAGAAGGCAAAATAACTGCCAATAGGGATAGGATAGCTAAAATAGCGGAGGAGTTTTACAGAGATCTGTACAGTAGCCGGGACAACCACGACCTTAATACTATAAGAACTAGGAGTAACCCAGATGACACCCCACCAGTAGTGATAGAGGAAGCTAGAAAAGCTTTGGAGAGCATGCAAAGATACAAGGCTGCTGGTGAGGATCAGGTAACATCAGATATGCTGAAAGATGAAGGACAGATTGTGTTAGAACAACTAGCCACCCTGTTTTTGAGGTGTCTCCTGACAGGAAGAGTACCAGAGTCTTGGAATATTGCTAACATCATCTTAATACATAAGAAAGGAGATGACAAGGACTTAAAAAGTTACAGGCCGATCAGCTTGCTCTCTGTAGCATACAAACTATTTACAAACGTAATTGCTAACAGAGTAAAGAAAACATTAGAATTCAATCAACCAAAGAAACAAGCAGGATTTCGAATGGGCTACTCAACAATCGACCACATTGATACTACCGTAATTACTCGAATCTAACGCGCACCTTTTTTCCGGTTAAGCCAGTTCATAAATCGCATGCGCGTTAGAATCGAGTACGAACAAAAAAATTACGGTCAATCTATTGCCATCGGCAAGTTCAAAATGGCCGCCCCCTATGTGCTTCGGCATGGCGTGTCGGCCATTTCTGCCTATGTGCTTCCCATGTGCGGCACTTCGTACGTGTGCTGAGGAGTTCATCTAGTAGTGCATTAGCATCGACGGCGTGGAAGGGCCGACTACGAAAACTCGAGTGCACCACGATGCCGCTTTTAAAAGAAAAGTCATCGCGTGTGCAGAAACGGACGGAAATCGGGCCGCATCGCGGTCGTTCGGAGTTCCCGAAACGTGCGTGCGGGACCGGCGGAAACAAAAGCAGAAGATTGTCGACAGCAAAGCTTCACGCAAAGGCTTCAGTGGACCACAGCAGGGTCGGTTTCCGCAAATTAAAGAGCTGCTTGGCGAGTATGTACTTGAGCAGCGAGCGGCACAGCGGCCCGTGACGACAGAACTGCTCCAAGTGCGGGCTATGCAATTGGTCTTAGAAAAAGGTCTAATGCGGAGCCAGTTTAAAGCGAGCAGGTGCTGGCTAACTAACTTTATGAAGAGGAAAGGCTTTTCCCTCCGAAGGGGTACATGCATACGCGAAAAGTTTTGCGGAGGAGTACGATGAAAAGCTTCACAGTTTTCAGAGGTTCGTTCTAAACTTGCGGTGCAACAACGGCTACATGCTTGGGCAAATTGGGAATGCCGATCAGACGCCTCTTTACTTCGACATGCCTGGCACCACAACCGTCGAGAAGAAGGGGGCGAAGCAAGTTCGCGTGCTGACATCGGTCCACGGTAAAACTACAGTGACGGCAATGCTCTGTTACACGTCAGATGGGCACAAGCTTCGCCCGTACCTCATATTTAAATGGAAGACGCTCCCGAAAGAAGTCGTTTTTTTTTTTTTTTTTTTCGAGTGGTGTGATCGTGCAGGCCAGCGAGAAAAATGGGTGCGCGTTGCAATCGATGTCTTACGTTTTTTTTTTTCCGCGGTGGAAATCGGGTGCGCGTTACAATCGAGGGCGCGGTAGAATCGAGTAAGTACGGTATCAATCAGGTAATAGAGAAATGCTCAGAATATAACCAACCACTATACATAGCCTTCATAGATTATGAGAAGGTGTTTGATTCAATAGAAATATCAGCCGTCATGCAGACAGTGCGTAATCAGGACGTCGATGAAGTATATATAAACATCCTGGAAGAAATCTACAGAAGATCAACTGCTGCCATAGTGCTTCATAAAGAAAGCAACAGAATACCAATGAAGAAGGATGTAAGGCAGGGAGACACAATCTCCCCAATGCTATCTACCGCGTGCTTACAGGAGGTTTTCAGAAGCCTAGAATGGGAACAGTTAAGGATAAGAGTTAATGGAGAGTACCTTAGTAACCTGCGCTTCGCCGATGACATCGGAGGAGGAGGAGGAGGAAAGTTTAAGCGGAAAGACAGGGAGGTTAGCCAGTTCTTAGACCGGCTGGCTACCCTGTGCTGGGGAAAGGGGTGAGGGGAATGAAAGATGTTAAAAAGAAATGTTGCGAAGAAAAAGAGAAATTACAAAAAAAAATTGCGACAGAGAAAAGGCAACATCAAAGAGTATAAGACACTAGGGTCTGTCTCTGAGGCCAGTTGTCCGCAAAAAGCGCAGCAAAGCTTTCAAAGCCTTCTGGGCTGAGGATGGGCTCGGCCAATGACCCAGAATCTTTTGTTCCGACAAAGGCCGATCGTCTAGTCTATCCAGAGCTGCAGTGAGTTCTTGTCTTTGCGCGTTGAAATAGGTGCACTCACACAGAAGGTGCGCGATGGTTTCTTTGCAACTGCAGTAAGTGCATGTAGGAGAGCTGGCCATCCCAATGAGATAAGAGTATGCGTTCGTGAAGGCCACTCCAAGCCACAGGCGGCATAGAAGAGTCTCCTCAGCTCGAGATATCTTTGGGGGAAGACGAAGCTGCAGATTGGGATCCAAGTTATGCAGGCGCGCGTTTGTGAAGTCTGTTGAGTTCCACTGTACCAGTGTGAGGTCACGTGCAAGCGAACGAAGTCTTGTAGATGCGTCGGTTCTTGAACGCTATGGCTGTGTATTGGGTACCATCGTGTGCAGATCTAGCGGCCTCATCTGCGCGGTCATTGCCAAATATACCGCAATGACCTGGTATCCACTGATACACTATGCTGTGCTGTTTTTCGATTGCTTGGTGATGAAGAAGCCTTATTTCATCTACTAACTGTTCATTAGGTCCATGGCAACAGGGTGACATAAGACATTGAAGAGATGCTTTCGAGTCCGAGAAGATAGACCAAATTCCCGAAGGTTCTTTCACTATAAACTCCAGAGCTGCACGTATGGCCGCAAGTTCTGCAGCTGTCGACATCCCATTGCTGAGTAACTCAGTGGACGAATTGCAACTCATGATTAAGGAGTTAGACAAGGAGAGCAGAAAGGTGGGTCTTAAAATTAATCTGCAGAAAACGAAAGTAATGTACAACAACCTCGGTAGAAAGCAGCGCTTTGAGATAGATAATAGTGCACTTCAAATTGGAAAATACTATGTCTACTTAGGGCAGGTAATAACCGCGGAGCCGAACCACGAGACTGAAGCAACTAGAAGAATAAGAGTCGGGTGGATCACATTTGGCAAGCACTCTCAAATTATGACAAGAAGATTGCCACTATCCCTCAAGAGGAAGGTATATAACAGCTGTATCTTACCGGTACTTAGCTACAGAGAGGAAACCTGGAGACTTACAAAGAGGGTTCAGCTTAAATTGAGGACGATGCAGCGAGCAATGGAAAAAAAAATGGTAAGTGTAACCTTAAGAGACAAGAAGAACGCAGAGTGGATTAGGGAACAAACGAGGGTTAAGGCTATCATAGTTGAAATCATGAAGAATAAATGGACATGGGCGAGGCATGTAGCAACGCGGTTCTTTGGTAATGCTTTTTTTAACATTCAGAAATATGAATGCTTGTAAGGACGACGTATTGCAGGCTTCAATCATCGTAAATGCAAAGCTATATGCTCAACATGTTTTGTGCAGCTGCGGCCTTTAAGAAAGGTTGCTTTGCATATAGTGCGGTACCGCGTATAGTGCGGATCTTCGCGACTTCTGCTGCCTACATTATAAGCGGTCTGCGATTTTGGAAAGAACTTGCATTTTTTTATTCGTATCTCCCCGTACTGCTTAAACACAAAGAAGGATGTAACAAGCGCAGAAGTATGGATAGGATGAGCATGAATTGACAATAATATCTGGTGGCCCCAAAACCATGTGAGATGCTATAGAGGAGGGGCCCTGGAAAATTTGACTACCAAAAGTTCTGCACCTAAATCTATGCACACAGGTGAGAGTGAATTAACAACTGCTTCTTTGTGTCAAGCAGCATACTTGTTACGCAAATGCAGACACTACAGTGAGCGAAGTCACCTTCTCTGGAACTTCTACGTCAGGACAAGACATACAAACCGCCCAACCCCATCACGAGATATGTGCATGTGCATCGAAACGCAAAGAGTGACGATCTTAAAAGTGCCTTGCTAATCATAACGAGAACATACCAAAGTTGCCCAGTACCAAGAAAAGTGTATGGTGTATATACAATATGTACTCGCATAATAGGCGCACTTTTTTTTTTTTCCAGAAAATTCGGTGCAGGGTGCACCTTTTGCATGGTGTAAAATTTCCAAAACTTTTATTTATGACTACAGCATAGACCACTCATACCGCAAGTTGCCAAAATCATGATATCTGCACTACAGCCGAAACAACATTTTTCATAGGCTACACTAGCACAAAACATATTGAGCATGTCGTCTCGCGTGTCTGAGAATTGATGTGATGTGCTGTGTTTACAAGCATCTATATTTACAAAAATTACCATAAAAAGACCATTGTTGCTGACAGGATGAATGCAGTAAAAAAAAAGCCATGAAAAGAAAGCACCATCGCGGAAATTCCCAGAATACGTTTCAGGCCACCGAGATATGCACATTATCCAGACCGATATGTTGCACGCTGAACGGTAGAGAATGTTCAATTCACGGCCCTGCACCCCATATCCAAAGGCACTGCAATCGAATTTCGAACTGCCATTCGAGTGTTACACAATCCACCCATGCATGCCTTTTTTCCTTCAAGTAGGCCTGCCGCAAAGAGTTCCGTTGACTCCATACAAAACCGCAACTTTGAACGCCACTGACTGTTACCGAAAAATAACAAAAGCTGATCAGGCTTAGTCTACAGTTTGGCATGTTGTCGCAGGAAGTCGCGAGACAACATGTAAATTGCACGTCGAAAAGACCGCACTCAGGCACTGATCCAAGGGCAGCCTGCGTAGTGACAGCAAAGGCGAAAGCTCATGTCAGAAAGCCAAAAAGCTTTTGAATTTGGGGACCAGGTAGCAAACGCAATAGCAACCACATTATTTCTGGCAGGAAAATCAAAGTGCACTTGAGAATGCAATCGCATGTTCCAGTGCAAATGACACCAGTACAGCATCAATGAAAAGGTTGCCCAGGCAACTGCCCTTCGTCCTCACTCAGTGAACCCAAGCAGCACTGCTATGGTCATTTTTTTTCTGACTCCAGTTAAGTAAGAGGGTGTCGAACTGAAACCGTGCAAATACGGTACAGAACAACTAATCATGGCCAAGTTCGAGGTGCGCCTATTACGTGCGGTAATAAAAAAAAAACTGATTTATTGCAATGAAAAATTGTGAGTAAATACGGCAAATAGCTTGTCATTAGCACTACAAGGAACTTAGAGTTTGCGGCCGAGTTGTCTCGGGCTATGCACTGCAGAGGAAATGCACGACAGAAATACGAGAACTAGAATTAGACAGAAAGAACACCAATGTTCGGCGCCCTTTCAGTCTCATCTTCGTTCTCGTTTTTAAACTTGCACTGCATTTTTGAAGTTATGATAGCGCACTTAAACTAAGAGATCTGGTGACTGTTAAAGTTACTTGCACGATGCACGGCATATTGTCCTCACTACTATAAAATGTCAGCAAGTGCCCACCCCCCCTTTTTCGAGAGATCTGAAATACTGAGCAAGCGTCCCTTCCCCTGCGACCAATTTTTTTTTTTTTCAAGACGAGCTTCACTTGTGTAAAAAGAACCACAAAAATGAGTACACTGAATGCGTATCTATTGTTGTTCACGAAATTCTGGCCAGTCGTACATTGGTCAAACTGGGCACTGCTTCAATATGGACACAAAGGCTCTCCATGTACCGCCAGAAGATTGCAGGTCTCTGCAAACTGAAAGCGCGGAATTAACTTCTGTGTCTGACTCTGACAAGCTTGACAGTGACGAGAGGGAATAAAAATAATAAATAAAGAATTTATTAGAAACATGGGTGGGCATTGTTTATATTTAGCTCACAATATAGAATTTCGGCCCCCACCCCCAAATCTGGTTGGAGAGTAGCCTTTGACTGTTGGAGAGGGGGCTTGCTTGGCCTTTTACGGTACATACTTGCCAAGTCACATTTGAACCACGGCAACCATTTTGTAGCTAGAACTGTAGGCAAAACATGCATAATTTCACACATTTTGACTTCTATTACTTTAGTTTTTCCATTTTTAGTAATTTCATCATTTTAAAGTTTTAGTACGCCCTAAACCTGTCTGTAAGCATCCAGGTTTATGATCTATCGGCAATTACACCAGTAAGATGTTACTGTCATATGCCTTCCAGTCAAGTGGTACCTGTCGTGCAGGGGTGTAGCAAGAAGTTGCAACACAAGCTGGCATGTGTGGTAGAGCGCCATTTTGGCGTCTACACGCCATGGCGAAACGAAATTCGGGGCAAGGAGAGCACAGGCCTAGTGTGCTGCCCCCTGGCTACGCCACTTCTGCCATTCATGATTTGAGAATGCCTGCCAGATGCACACGGCAGGCTGGCTGCAAGTGGTAGAGTTTTGAGCCACTTAGAAAAACTTGTTACTACTGAGCTAGTTGAGACTTGCTTACTTTAATTACTTTAATAGAGAAAAGCACCGAACACAACAGGGCATCCCTTTGTATTTATTTATTTATTTATTTATTTGAAATACTGCAAGCCAACATTTTGGCTTAAGTGGGATGGGCTTCACTAACAATCCAAAATTAAGTATACAAACAATGCAACGGGCAAACACGAGAAACAAAAAGAACAATAAAAGTAGTATGACAATCATTTAAAAATAAGGCTATCAAAACATGTGGTAAAAACAAGTAGAAGTGTTAACAACACAAAGGGCTAAAACTTTAGAACATGGCATTGAATATTACTAACAATGCCATCACAGCTGAATATGCTATTTTGCAACAAATTCCAATCTGCAACTGTACGAGGGAAGAAACTATACTGAAATGCTTTTGTGCGAGCAAAGATTGGTGCTAACGAATGTTTTTCATTGTGCCATGTTGTTCCTATACTAAGATGCTATAGAGATACTGGAAGAGATAAATCGAGAAGGCTTGTAGCAACCAGCCCAGCAACTAGCTTTAAGTACTCAGTTACATTTATTCTATGGTTGGCTCCCCGCCACAAGTTGTTAAAAGCGAGCAAATGACCACACTTATTTGGCAATTTTTTGAAACTTGCGCTCGCTGGCAGCAGTTGCTAAAATCAGACAATGAGTGCTGCTCACTGCCAACTGCACGAGCACACGATAGACTGCAACACGGATTTGGGGCTTCAGCTAAGTCATCAGTATTCCCAACATTGTCACCTACCACCTGTTCTGCTACAACAGATGGCAGGGTTTACTTCAGCTGCCCTGTTTCACAAAGAATGCTCACTATGCTGAAATATTGAGGGTGATGCATGCGTGCACACCTTGTGCCTGCACTTGAGCAGAATTCGGCAAAAGCGTTTCACTGTTTTGCTGATACACGATGTGCGAGTTTCAAATGACACCGCCAATCTGCCCTGCAAATGCCGTGCAAAGAATAAAGAGATGCTTGAGTTACGTACATATTTCAGCAGCAGCCGATTCGGCACAAATGACTGCAGGCACACAGGTGGCACCGCCCGGGTGCTGGAAAATGCAATGACAAAGTGATTACTAGCTTGCCTAACTTGTGCACTGTTCCAGGCTTGTTTGCACCACTGCAGTTCCTTACAAGACCCGACCTTCTGATAAGAATACGACCAAAAGGTAACACCAATAGCACTGCACTGAGCAGTGCATCAACTCATTTTCATTTCATTGCACCCAGCGGCCTTTTCCGAAAATGTTTCCTCCCGTTACAGGTATTGTTTTTGTTAATGAGTTTCAAGTGCTCATAGTTTTTTCAGTTTTTTTTTGTGATGGCCAATTCAAGTGAATGGTATACAGATGTAAAACTTTGGTTCTTGGTCAGGAAAAATTCCTCAGAATCCGTAGAGCTATTAGAGAGCTTTTACAAGGGTGCTGCTATAAGAAAAAAAAACGAAGAGTTTGAGCGGTTTCCTACTTTTAATAGAAGGCAATGACAATTTATGACACCTCATATCCACGAAAATCCCATTTTCATTCATAGACACATATTTTTATTTGTGCATTTATAAATACTGCTCAACTCAAGTGGAGTCGTCTTGATAAATTTTCACGTTCCTGCTCCATAGTGATGCTATATACCTCCCTCTTGAGAGATAGCGATAGATCACAATAATTTGAGAATGCATGCCAAACGTACTCTAACCCATCTAAGGAGATGATTTAGACTCCAACCAAAAGTTTTTAGACTGCAACCCTTCCCCCAGTGTATTTACACGGACTGCGCTCCATGACAAAATGAGAGAGAGAGAGAGGTCATTAGCCACACCGCGAGTGCTTTGAAGACGACGCTGCTTGTAGCCTCCGCAGTTGCCCCCGAGGAAGGAACCAAGTCGGTTCCAAAACGTCGGGTTTCTTCAAAACTTTTGGTTGGAGTCTAAATCATCTCCCAGTTTCATACCCAATGAGACAGACTTCTGTCGAATGTTTACTTTCAAGTCAATCAGCCAAGACTTCGGACACAATACAATGCAGCTCGTCAAGCATTAACATATGCATTAACAAAGGCATCTCAGTCCTCAAGACTCATCTCAACTTCAGCCACACCTGCAAAGAAAACAAAGTTGTTCAAAGCCGGTGCCTAAAACGACCTGTCCCGACCCCTGAGGGCTTGGAAGTCGTCACGAGAGCTGAAGAATAAAATTTCGTCTTCATGAAATTAACGCCTTTCTATGGAAAAAAGAACTGGATGTGTTCTTCGCCAAGCGTCAACTTGAGCACCGCATCCCTGAGTTGATGTCTGCGGTCGATGCGTTCGCGGACTACGTTGTGACATCGATGGCAAAAAAGCACCGGACCATTCAGGATAAGAAACTCTCCTACCTGTTAGACCGGAGTTCCACCCAAAGCACCCAAAATTCCAGGTTTGTCACCAATCTTTCATCTCGTCCACTCACTGATTGGGGAACTTCTGTGCTAGCAAAAGGACATAGCTATAGCATGTCAATGACGCCCCGTCTACCAAAACTTATCGCGGCTGTAGAAGAAGCCATCCAAAAGCGTGAGGCCGGGCGCCAGAGAAGAACTTAGGCTGAAATCAATTGGGAACCTTCCGAAATTACTGTCACAAAAAAAAAAGGACTTGACCATGGAAGAGAAGCAGGCACTTTGGGAACTCCGACGGGATCGAAGCATTGTCATCTTGCCCGCCGACAGGAGCAATTCGACGGTGGTGTTGGACAGCGGGGACTACGATCGGAAGGTTTCAGCACTCTTAAAAGGGGACGCATACACGCAGCTAGTAAAGGACCCAGCAAAACAAACCCAGACACAGCTAAACAAGCTACTCGAGGAAAATTTCAAGCATTACCCGGATCTCAGAACACCTTTTTTGCGACTAATCTACAGTAACGGATCCGCACCGAGTTTTTATGGACTACCAAAAATTCACCAGCCTGACGTCCCCCTCCACCTGATTGTAGACTTCACTTCCTCCCCATGCCGAGCCCTTTCAAATTTTCTACACCAAATCTTCGCCCCACTAACCCGGAAGACACCAACTCATGTCCGTGACGCCAGCCACTTTGTGCAGCTAGCGTCAAATGTGAGATTGGCAATGACAAGAGCATGGTCTTGGTCTCGTTTGACATCATTTCATTGTTCACCAACGTGCCAGTTCCCTTAGCTGTCTCCGCTGCCTGAGCTACACTTGAGGAAAACGCAAGCTTGAGTGAAAGAACTCCTTTGGTGGTTGACGAGCTCTGTCGTCTACTGGAGTTCTGCCTCTCCAGTACATACTTCTCCTACAAAGGAACTATTTTCAAGCAGAGCAGTGGAACGGCGATGAGAGCTTCCATCTCCGTCACGATGGGAAACCTGACCATAGAGTACTTAGAAGAGAAAGCACTCAGCTCCTTCTTGCCGCGACCCAAGCTTTTTCTGCGTTATATCGACGATTGCTTTTGCGTCATTAAGACGGCTGAAGTTGAAAACTTCAGACAACACCTAAATTCCGTGCACCCAGCGATACAATTCACGACCGATTGTGAAAGCGACCACTGTCTGCCTTTTCTCGACGTCCAGGTGCCAAGAAATCGCAACGGCCTGGAGTTCTCCATTCATAGGAAGCCAACGCACACTGCCCGCTACCTTTAATTTGATTTTTTCCACCCCGCCTGCCACAAGGCCTCGGTTGTGACCATGTACTGGGGAGAGCTAGGAACTTATGCTCTAATGGCACCGAGCGAAAGAAAGAGAAGGCCCGCGAAATTGCTGATCACAGAAAAAACGGATACCCAAAAGACTTCATTGGAGCCACCACCCGCTGCGCAGAGCAACAGAGGATACGAAAACACCAATCAACCTCAATTGGCAGCCCCCCGAAACGAGTACCGGTTCCATACGTTCAGGGAACCGGCGAGATGTTAGAGCGGATCTTCAGGAAGGAAGGGGTTCGCATCGCGCACGTGCCTTCGTGTACGCTGGGCCGCCTCCTCCCCGCCCGAAAGACCGGCCAACAATGGACAGGCGCCCCGGTGTTGTTTACAAAATTCCGTGTGCCGAGTGCCCCTCGTCGTATATCGGCGAGACGAAAAACCTACCGGAACGACTGAAGCAACACGCCAACGATGTGCGATGTGCGGAATTTCTACAAAGAGCGCAGCGCAGTCGCCGAACATGCTGAGAAGTTCGATCACAAAATAAATTTCGAAGCGACGGCCATCCTTGAAAGCGAGCCGAACTGGAGGAAAAGGTTGTTACTCGAGTCGTGGCACATACAGAGGACAGCCCATAATATCAACCGCTCTCTCAAAACCCTTCCCCCAGTACATTCACACGGACTGCGCTCCACTACAAAACGAGAGAGTGAGAGGGGGGGTCATTAGCCACCTTGCGAGTGCTTTGAAAACTCGCTGCTTGTAGCCTCCGCAGTCACCCCTGAGGAAAGAACCAAGTTGGTTCCGAAACCTCGGGTTTCCTCAAAACTTTTGGTTGGAGTCTAAATCATCTCCCAGTTTTATACCCAACCAGACACAGTTCTGTCGAATGTTTACTTTCAAGTTAACCCATCTACTTTTATGGTGACAGTCTGCTGCTCCTTCGTAGCCATATTGCTTTACACCTTTCAGTGTCACACCACTTATCAAAAAGTGCTGTTCTCTGCTAAGACTGCTGCACATTACTTAAGTTTTATGCATATTATTTTCAGACCTACTCTTCAGATTTTCTGTCCAGTTCAATAATAATGAGCTGTAAATCATCCCGAGTTACTCATCAATGAAATGTCATGAGTGAATCGCATTTGACTAAAATACTCTCCATTAACTCTCATGCCTAACTTTTCCCAATCTAAAGCCCTGAAAACCTCTTGTAAACACGCGGTAAATACCATTGGAGAGATCGTGTCTCCTTGCCTTACACCCTTCTTTATTGGAATTCTGTCACTTTCTTTATAGAGAACTATGGTGGCTGTGGATTAAGGGGTGGGAGCAGGCTAGTTGGTATTCCATGACTTAAACAGCTGAAGCGCAAATATGTTGCAGCTACGAGCCTCGTTCTAAAGAACCTTTGTTGCTTTCCGCCTCGGCTCATAGCAAGCTGGTCAGTTTCAGGTGGGCAGTTTCAAGAGGACATAGTTGATACAATAAGTGGCATAAAAATTGTTTCGGTTGAGTGTTTCATACACTCATAGTGAACACAAGAAGCGACATAGAAAATTATTTCGTAATAACGCATGTACCGGACAAAAGAGAAAAAAAAGACACCATAAATCTATACTGTATATGCTGTGTGATTTAAGTAAAAATAAATACATATTAAATACAAAACAATAAACACAATAATTTTCACAGTTCAAGCCAAGAAAGAAATGAATACATATGTATACAATAAGAACAGCACATAAGAAGAAAAAGAAAAGGAAAAGAAAAACGCTGTAATAAAAGATCAGAAACCTGGATTTGCAAGACAATGCTATTTAGAGCAAAGGAGAAATTGATTCTATGAGGATGCCTGAGTTGTTTCGTTCCAATCTGAGACCGTGCATGAAAAATATGAGTACTTGCAAGTGTCTGTCCTGCATAAATAAGGTGTTAGGAATTTGGCGTGATGATGCCTTGTGGGTCTGGTTGATAACTGTGTCAGGTACGGCGATGGGTCAATCACAAGTTTGTGGTTCAGAAGAAGAGAAAGAAAGTCAATTCTTATCTGTTTTGAATGTGCGCTAAGAAGAAAAATGCTATTGGCTTTCATTATTTCAGAAGGAGAGTCGACTCCTGAGAACTTGTTAAAAATGAACCGGATGGCTGTTCTCTGTATTCTTTCCAGGCACTTGATGTTAGTTTGAGTGTATGGGCCCCATACTGCCCTCGCGTATTCTAATTTAGGTCTTACTAAAGGATAATAGGACAGTAATTTAACATTGCTAGGGGCATCATGAAGCTTATGTTTTAGAAAGCAGAGGAGGGTATAATATTTATATTGCTACGGTATGAGCCGGGCTGTAGTATGTGTCGGGTGGGTAGAAGAGAAAGACGACGTTGTCTGGTGTGGCCTGAGGACTCCATCTTTACCGCGACAGCCGAACTTCATCCTCACCCTGTAAATAAATCAACCTACCCTTTAATTCAACCGTAACAGTTTTGTGGTGGAGGTGCTGGGTAGTTATTGCGCTGTGACCTTGGTGGTGAGGTTGGCCTGTAGTTGCAGTCATCGATGCCTGCTGCGGCAATTGACATGGGAGGGCGAGAGGGAGGCGGTGCGGGTGTAGCTTCGTACGACGTCGGGCGAGCATGTCGAGTGAGCTCTTCTCGAAAGATCTGGCATATTGTCGACGCAAGATCAAGCGACGTGTATTCGTCAACACTTGCCACGGTGGTTACATTCGGTAGGCGACCGAATTTGGGGGTGATACGCCGCATCTTCAGGGTCTCGAATGTACGACAGTGGCTTATGACATCGGTTATTGTAGCAAGGCTGTCTTTGCTGATGAGGAACTGATACACGTCCTCGGCAATGCCCTTCAACAGGTGGCCAACTTTGTCTTCCTCTGACATAGAAGGGTTGACAACCTTGCAGAGCTTCAAGATTGCCTTGACATAGGTCGTGCACGTCTCTCCTGGGATTTGAGCTCTCTGCAGTAACGTTTGTTCTGCCTGCTTTCTCTTAGCTACGGAGTCTCCGAAGCATGCTCTTATTTCGGAAACGAAATAAGAGCATTGCGATGAAGGGCAATAAACATTGCCCTTCATCGCAATGTTTATTTTATATTCAGTTGAAAACTTATTATTGCTTTAATGCTTTATACTTTGTAACATGCTTTCTTCTATTGTTTTGAAACAAACTTCACCACTGTCTGCCTGGGGGACCGGAGCTTTGTCAAGCCGAAGAACTATCGGCTTTTTCTCCAGTTCTTCCTTTTTCAGCTTTGTATGAAATGGTGAAAATAAAAGATTTTTGATTGATTTGATTGATAGTTTCACGGCTTGAGGGGCACGGCTAAAGTTGCGTCGTAGGTACCCTAGCATACGGTTGCTATTGTTAATAACATAGTTAATATGATGCTCCCAGTTCAAGTCAGATGTCATATGAATCCCCAAGTATTTATACGAAGTTACAGACTCTAGATCAGCGTCATTTAAGATGTAGTTAGCAGGGGGTCCGGTAGTTCGTGAGATGCGTAAAACTTTACATTTGTTAGTGTTGAGGTATATGTGCCAAGTTCTACACCAGCTGGCATTATTATTAATGGCACTTTGCAGAAAACTAGCATCAGAGCTAGATGAAATTTCTCGGTAAACAATGCAGTCGTCTGCAAAAAGGTGAATCGAAGAAGTTACAACATCGAGTAAATCGTTAGTATAAACAGGGAATAGTAAAGGGCCCAACACAGAACTCTGGGGCACACCAGAAGTAACGGGAGAAGAGGGTGAGCTGTAGTTGTTGGCAACAACGAATTGTGAGCGATTAATTAAGAAAAACTCGATCCAAGCAAGAATGCCGCCATCAATATTAAGGGTCCTAAGCATATATAGTAGCAGGTGATGATTAATCTTGTCAAAAGTCTTCGAAAAATCTAAAAAAATGCAGTCGACCAGTGAACTGCGATCTAGAATGATATGTAATGAATGGGTAAAACAAAGCAACTGCGTTTCACATGAGAATTAACCATGGTCTTTCACGCCATTTAACAGGTTGCAACAGTGCTGGTGAAGTGTTGGCAGATTTATTGGCCTCCAGGCAGATGTGACAGTTTTTCACTGCTGTTTTCACTTCTTTATCCATTTGCGGCCACCAGAACCGCTCACGAAGTGCGGGTGATACTATGGATGAGTCTCGTGAGCAGTGGAAATGATCTGCGCAGTGAGGGAGGATGGAACTACGAAGCGATCTGCACGCAGCAGATCATCAAAAACAAAAAGTTTGTTTCTAAGAAAGTAGAATGGCTTCACATCTTCTAGCAAGGACTTGTGTGGGAGCCAGGAACTCAGTACAAAGGACTTGACGGTTCCTAGACAACTATCGTCAAGAACGGCCTGCCAGAACTTTTCTGCTAAGGCACGTTGTCGGGCTGATTGGTTGAGATTCATCATTTTCACTGGTATAGCGCACCATGACAAGAACACACACAAAGGAGAGAAGCAGCGCTGCTAGCGCTGTGTGTGAGTGCTTCTCTCCTTTGTGTGTGTCCTTGTCGTGGTGCGCTATACCAGTGAAAATGCAGAACTTTTCCTTTGACGCAAAGGCTGGCTCAACATGAGACACAATTTCTTCCTCCTTTCCGAGCTCTGCTTCTGAGGTAGGGGCTGGCAGGCGAGATAGTGCATCTGCAACAGTCTTTGTGGACCCCTTACAGTATTCAACAGTGAAGTTATAACAGAGAAGTCTCGCACACCAGCGTGCAATTCGAAGTGGGCGTCTTCCTGGTCCCTGTGATGACAGCAAAGAGACAAGTGCCTGGTGATCTGTTTGAATTTTGAAATAGCAGCCCCAAAGGTACGTGTGCCATCGCTCACAAGCCCAAATACATGCCAACGCTTCTCGTTCCCCAACTGAATACACACTCTCTGCTGGAGACAGTGTACGCGATGCATAAGCGACTGTGCGAAGCTCTTGGCCATCTTGTTGCTGGAGAACTGCTCCCAGCCCACAGTCAGAAGCATCTGTCAACACGATGACTGGAAGTATCGGAGTGAACATTTGGAGGACTGGACTAGAAGAAAGCATTATTTTCACCCTGCTGAAACTGCTGTCTGCTTCAGCTGACCAGATGAATGGCCCATTTTTGCGAAGTAGGACTTGCATAGGCTCGACCACTTGTGCCAAACGTGGAACAAATTTCGAGTAGTATTCTACAAGACCCATAAACGAATAGAGGGCAGCAACATTGGTTGGCACGGGAGTGTTAACTATGGAGTCAATCTTCTCAGGAAGTGGAGAGATATCGTGTGCAGTGACCTTGCGTCTTAAAAATGCGAGCTCTGGAACGTCAAAGACGCATTTGTTGTTCAGTTTCAGGCCTGCATTTTTTATCTTCTGCAGAACTGTTTTGAAGTTTAAGAGATGTTCTTTGGCAGTCTTTCCAAAGACCATCGCATCATTAATGCAGAATAACACACTAGGGCCACGGTCAAAAATTACTGCCATCATCTTCTGAAATGCCGCTGGGGCCGAAGCTAACCCAAGGCATACTCTCTTGAACTAAAAAAGTCCATCGTGAGTGATGAAAGCTGTTAGGTCCCTGCTGTCAGAGTACAAGAGAACCTGATGATAAGCGGAAGCCAAGTTGAGTTTTGAAAAGTGTGTAGTGCCTACCAAAGCATGAAGGAGTTCTTCTGTGTGCGGCAATGGGAAATTATCTGGAACAATTGCCATCATCTTCTGAAATGCCGCTGGGGCCGAAGCTAACCCAAGGCATACTCTCTTGAACTAAAAAAGTCCATCGTGAGTGATGAAAGCTGTTAGGTCCCTGCTGTCAGAGTACAAGAGAACCTGATGATAAGCGGAAGCCAAGTTGAGTTTTGAAAAGTGTGTAGTGCCTACCAAAGCATGAAGGAGTTCTTCTGTGTGCGGCAATGGGAAACTATCTGAAACAATCGCCTTATTCGGCTCTCGGAGGTCTACATAGACCTTGATGCTGCCATCTTTCTTGTCAACGGCAATGGGGGACAGCGACTCAGAAGCATCGATGCGCTTGATGATGTCCAGGCTTAGTAACCTTTGAAGCTCATTTGACACAGGCACATAGAGTAAATATGGCAGACAGCGAAGCTTGGAAGTTACCGGCTACACGCCCTGATGCGTCTTGACCCGATTAGTGAACCCCTTAGCAAGGCCCAAGTAGTGACTGAAAAGTGAAACGAACACTTTTGCCAAAGCTGGCGGAAGGTTTTCTGGACCGAGCTGCATGTTGGACAGTGTGGGGCTGGAACGAGGTACCGTGTCATAGACACGTGTCAACGGAATAGACATCGTATGTAAGCACTTGAAAGCTTTAATGCCATCAACGTCAATAAGACAGATTCCTCGGCGAACAACATAAAAACAGAGTGATGCGGTGCGACCTTTGAAGTGTACTTCTGCTGTAAAACAGCCTAGCGTGCAAATAGGACATGAGAATAGTCAAACAAGCTGACAAGTGCAGGCAGAAGTGCAGGTAGAAGTGAAGTGCTCTCATGATGATAAAATTCTTGCTCTTACAAAATTGAAACAGATGGCCCTGAATCAACAAAGTGTGTAAGCCAGATGTTGGCAACCAGCACTTCTATGTGAATTCCCTCACGAGCGAAATGTGCTACAGTTAACACTTGCTCAGCACTGCTGCACGAAGCAACATCATCATTACATTCAACTTCGGGTACCCTGCCTTGCATTCGAGCTCGTTTGCAGTAGCATACATTTTGAAAGTAGACCTTTCGACTGCAAAAAAAAAAACAACTTTTTGTATGCACTGGGCGCTGCCTATCTGATGCAATATGATCCCGTGAGCCGCATCGGAAACAGGGCGGCGACGCGGAATGGGTGCTGCGTTGGTTGGAACTGCTCACGTGGTTTCGAACCTCATCCTCGTCGACAATGTAGGGTCTAAAGAAAAGGAGTCAGCGGTTTTGCCACCACAATGTATGAAACAAGAACCTTTTTTTTATAAAACTATGTGCATGGTTTATATAACAATAAGTAAATGCGCCCCCTGGGGATGAAAGAACAGAAGCGAAACCCAAACTGATTACAACAGTCATGTACTGCACAAACCAGTCATTGTCCGTGATTGCCATCATGGCATATAGTGGGCACCTTGCATGTCCCGTGCGGTGATGGCAGAAAAAATGTGTGGTCTGGAACATGCTTGTTCTTCGTCGTCATCAGTGTCAGCATGATTATCAGTGGTGGCTACAGCAAACAAAAATGCCAACACCAACAGACAAGCCTCGGCCTTAAGCAGCTTCGCCCCTAAAATTCAGGAAAAGTATGTTTTTACATATCCGCTCTACCCCCGCCACCCTAACAAGCTTCTATTGGTATATAACACTGAAGCCTCTGCTTCAAGCAACGGATGTGTGCTTTGAGTTTTGAAGCTGTGAAATGCTGTATGTAGCTCCGTCTGTTTGGCAAGTCACTTCTACTGTATAAACCGGAATATAGATCCCGATATTTTCAATAGAACAATGAGCTAATGTCGCCCCTCGTCTTATATAGAGCTGTGTAGCAGACAGCGCACCGCTGTCTGGCAACATGTGGCTTGCATGTGCATGAGAAGTTGGGCACGGCCATATCCGCATTCAAATCCCATAGCAGGTTTTTTTTTTTTTCTCTCGTCTGTTTTTTTTGCGTGCATGATTTGCTTCCGATCTGTTCTAAGTTCTCGCTTCGCTTGACGTTGTGTTTATTTGTAGTGGTCTTTTATTCATTCACTGAATATAAGTAGCGGTACAAGAAGGCAGTACTCAGCTGCGTTTAAACTAGAGGTTGTTGAGTTCGCAGAAGTGAATGGGAATATTGCTGCTCAGCGCCGCTTTGGTGTATCGGAAAAAAGCGTGCGCTATTGAAGGGTGCAGAAAGGGAAGCGGCAGATGTGCGATCCTCGGAAAATGTCATTTCGTGGGTGAAGTGCGGTTCATCTGCAGCAGGAGAATACGGTAGGAAACTTTGTGTGGAAAGTACATGCGTGCTCGCTGCAAGTGACCGTGGATACCATTCGCAAGAAAGTTGTGGAACTCGCTCGAGAAGCTGGGCTCACGAGAGAAGAGTTTCGTGCACCAAACTCTTGGGTGCGTTGATTCATGAGACGCAAAAGATTTTCTTTCTGGTAGCACACATCAATCTGTCTGAGTATGAGGACAAGCTTACAAACTTTCAGGGCTTCGTGAACTGGCTTCGGGAGCAGAACAACTACATGATGGGGCAGATTGACAATGCCGATGAGACCCCCGTGTGGTTTGACATGCCTTCATCAACCATGATCATGCAGCATGGCGCCAAGGATATGAAGCTGTTGTCCACTGGCAACGAGCACTTGTGCTTCACTGTCATGCCGTCATGCATGGCAGATGGTAGAAAGCTTCCGCCCTTCATCATTTTCAAATGTAGGACAATGCCAAAGGAAGTGTTCCCGCCCAGTGTTGTCGTTCGCGTCAACAAAAAGGAATACATGAACGAGGCCATGATGCTCGAATAAATACGAGTAGTCTGGAACCGTCAGCACAGTGCACTGCTGCATCTTTGCAGCATGCTGGTGTTAGGTGCGTTTTGTGGTCACTTAACTGACGCTGTGAAGTGCGCACTGGGCGATGGAAAAACGAACCTCGCCGTGATACCAGGTGGTATGACGTCCCCCCTCCAACCAATCGACGTTGTGCTAAACAAGCCGTTCAAGGACCGAGTGCGGCTGGAGTACCAAATGTGGATGTCCGGTGACAACCCAAAGACACTGACAGGCCGTCTAAGGAGGCCTCCGCTTGTGACTGTTTGTGGCTGGGTGCTTTCCGCCTGGCATTCCTTGCCAGATTCCATGATGGAAAATGCTTTTAAAAAATGTTCCATGAGCAACTTGCTGTATGGCACGGAAGACAACGCACTGTGGGACGCCAGCAACAAACTCTCTTCTTCAGAAGACGGCGATGCTTCGTCTGACGAATAGGAGCAGTTGCAATGGTAGTTGAGGGGAGCTCCGACGATCGGGGTGTGGTGCGCCCAATTTGTAAATAAATGTCGTTCGGCAAACTTGGGTTGTCTTGTTTTTTTTTTTTTCGGTAACCTGAACTTGGGGTGTCGACCTATATTCCCACTCGACCTATAGTATGGTTTACACAGTACATTTTCGGTCATCTCAGTGCCTGCACAAAAGAAGACGGCAAGCACTTGGCTCATCGAGCTTCTGTATTACTGGCATGCAACGAGGAAAAGGCGGCCAGTGTGCTCACCTTCTTTAACAGCGTCATTATCTATGACAGCTGTGTCAAAAGAGCTCATGCACTGAGTCGATGCAGCCTCCAAAGTCAGCTGCTCAGCTGACGGTTCCCGGCAAAGCTTCATAGGCGGGCGAGCTCTCGACCTTTATGTACTAGATAAGTATGCTGGGAGGCCGTAGAAAATCTTCGGCACAGCGTCCGGCGAAAATTTCGGAACATTGGGCAGTGTCTTCACAACAACTCTTCTGATTAGCCACTAGTTAGTGCGAAAGATCCCACTCTCATCGAAGTGCTTTTCATCCACACGCACCTTCCGAGGATCAAATGTGAAACCACCAGTGCCTTGTCGCGGAAAAGCGCACTTCCACTTTTCTCGCCATTCGCTGTCTAGGCAGCCAGAACATAAGACACTTTTTCATCATTTGCCTTGTAACCGGATCGACACTCATACACACTACATGTACATGGCACCCTTTTCGATCTTCAGACGCAACGTGCACAGCACCAAACATACGATGAAAAACACGCGGTGACATAACACAGTATGCAGCCGTCATTTTCCCGATGTTTCCTGCGAGGACGCAGCGCCGCCTCATGGCCTACACTTGCAGCGCACAAAGCTCTCCCATAGAGTCACGCAAAAGCTTCATGCCCAGTGAAAGTATCGAAGGACTGTGCTAATACGTCCTAAAACCAATTTTCTTTTTAGCGTCCCTTCAAGGACTTGTTAGATAAAATCGAGAACAAATGAACCAGGCATGTGGAACAAAGGTAAGATAACTGATAGACCTTACAAGAAAATGCGAGTTGAGAAATGGAAGTGTTTTTCCCCGAAAATACATATTTCATGCTTACTTGCTTTCATATGTCGAGTTTCTCTGTTTCAACAACAACAAAAATACAGAAGATCGTAATTGAATTCAAAGCATGTTAAAATTGATTTTAAAGAGCACAAAGTGGCTACTAAAGAACTAAAAAGTGCTCAGTGCCTAGAGTATTCTGGAAATTGTCACCTCATTGCTTGCCATTGCATTTACTAAAGACACATGCTCAAAATAAGCATGATTGCGAAGCTCTCATGATAGAAGACATATTCTTAAAAACCATATTTTTGCCACATAGATAAGCTTTGACTTATACCTTGAAACTGTGTTCTTCTCAAGATCCCTTTTTGAGCAACTTCTTGAGTTTAGACATCATGTTGTTTGTACTTCTGGTAGCTAGATTAGGATAAAATTTTGTCCACATATTCCTTAACATACGAAGTGTGGAAGTATGTCATTTAAAGTTTTATATTGCCTGCATAATTACTATGAACCCAAAGTAAACAATTAGTACCGAATGATAACTCTGATATTTACAATTTTTCTTGTCCATTAAAATGTCTTGTAGGCACTTTCTTGATAGTTATTTGAATTGTACAATTAATGTGGAGCAACTTGAGCCATTAATGGTTTAGATTCATAAAAGTTCAGCGGCATAAAAAGTTTGTCCAAAACAAACCATACTTTTACATTGTCATGGCACAAAACAAAAGCTGTGCAACTTACTATAACAGATTACACATTTGAAATTAGCATAGCAGCCTATATAGACAGCAAAAATTTCATTACCTTGGGCTACAATATGATTGAAACTTTTTTTCCCATTCCCATCTCCTCTCAAGAGCGACAGACTGGATTCCAAGAGAAGCCCAGTGCACGTAGGGTACGTAGAAAGTTAATGGGCAGTTGACGAAGTTTATGGAAGTTACTTAGCCCAGAACCAGGTTGAGTGGCAAAACAGAGGGGAGGCTTTTGCTTTGTAGTGGGCGTGGTCAGGTTTATGATGATAATCTAAGAGGTTTCTTTTGGAATCATCAGACGGCACACTATCACAAAAAAAGACAAGTCAAGTTTTTTATGTTCTGACCCAAGAACGATCAAGTTTCCATCGCAGTCGAAAGTTCAGCATGGTCATTAAACTATTCTTTGTGCATTGTTTAAGATACCTACATTATGTGATCATCCACAGCAGTGGGACTCAAAGCGGGGTTTAATAAAAAAAGAAAGGTATGTTCCGTAAGGACAAAAGGGAGGGCTGAGTTGCCTGTACGAGGGAATACTAGGCTTGTGCAAATAGTGAATTTTAGGTTCGAAGCGAATAGTGATTTTGGTCGAATAATTTCAGATCGAATTGAAATAGTATATATGTTGCATATGATAAAGAAAAATGGGCAATGGGCATATTTGTCATGGACTAACCGACCTGCAAAATATTTTTAAGCATTTGAAACAAGGCCTGGTCAAGTGCCACTTTTTAGCATCAAATAATGTGCAAACAAGTTTAAATAGTAGCAAGATTTGACTTTTGGTAAAATGAAAGTGATAGCCTGAAAAATATGTTGCTTTTTAAAATTTTCCATACTTATGGCATATAAGTCAGTATTACAAGCTTTTAAACTTAAAGAATGAATTGATGTGACGGTAATCTCCTCATTTAACTTTCCTTGAATAGAAAGTTCATGGCAATAAAAAGTTCACCTGGATATGTGTGTTTTCACGGCTTAGCGCCATTTTACTGCTGTGAAACCACTTTTACGGGGGGTAACATGCGCACTAATATACACCTAAGAAGGTGCTTTCACGAATTAGCTGCACCTCACTGAAGCAAAACCACCTTTACAGGATGTCATTAGTGGATTAGTGTGCATTTATTTGTTCGCTTCGAATACTGCGTTATTAGTCTGAATATTCACACAAGCCTAGTAAATACAAAACTAACAGAAGTCTGCTACAGAAACAGTGTGGTAAACTATCGCCCCATAAAGTCCTCCACATCAGAAGTGACAAAAACAGCAGTTCTTACCTGTCATTGGGCACCACCACAGGCTCCCTTGCTGCGTCCTCCAGGTCCCTCTTGACTTGAGCTTGCTTCAGCCTGCACAGGGGAGCCTTCATTGTGCACCACTCCATTGGTGCTCTACAAATTAAAGAGTACACTGTTATTTATCTCATGTCCCCACTATATTATGCAGAGTAGAATTTTACAGTGTGCTACTAAGGCCTCCATTCACAAACCAACCTTACCTTATAGCTAGGGGTGTGCGAATATTCAACATTTGAAATATCTTTATTATACTGCTTACTCTCCAATTGGATTTGCTCTGGAATTTTACTATTCAAAATATTCAATCTTCCAGAGCACAGATAAAGCTCACGTTCAATTGACAATGACTCCTTCAAATTTTCAATATGCCCCACCTCACTACGCTCTTGTAATGCAGTAGAGCTGCCTTTCAAGTTCTGATCCAGTTGCAAATGCATCAGCTTAAGGAAACACTGGTTCCAGCATGCACACGATACATGTGACAGAGGCGAGAAGGCTAAACAAATGCTATTTTGTACCTAAAACTTTTAGCCTTTAAAATTTCTTATACAAGGGGCCCTGGCTATCTTTCTTTAGCCAGAGTTATGCTGACTGAAATATGATGACACACACAATCATGATGCGACCAAATGCATGTTGCTGACCATTGCCTAGAGTTTGTCAGACAATTTTTTTGTTTTAAAATATTGCTTAATTAGATCTGTTTAGTTAACTAACTTCTGAAGGAAGGAAGAAGAATAGAAAACTTCAATGAGAAAATTATAGATCCATTTGCATAATGTCTGACTAGAAGTTTCGAACATTACTATATCTATTATTTATTAGTGCTTTTGTGCTAACTATAAATGCCCACGAAATACAAAAAGATACCATGTGACAAACCCACTGGCACGCCTATGCGAGTCGTGATTCCGGTGCTCTCTAACGTTTCGCGTACGAATGATACACTTCCCTCGCACCGGTTCATGACAGCGAAAACCAGTCACAGCGGTTATCACTTTTGTGGCCGATAGCAAAACGTGTTCATCGCAAAGCCACCATTATCGTTGCGGCCCTGTCAAGAGCACAATCGGGCAAATGTTATGGTCATTTGTACGCCGAACATTAGGGAGCCCTAGAATTATCGTGCACACTGGCGCACAAGTGGGTTTGTTACGCGATACTTCTTTGTATTTCGTGGTCATTTGTAGTTAGTAAAAAAACACTAATAACTAACAGATATAAAGTTCAAAACTGTCTAATCAGACATTATGCAAATGGATCCACAACTTTCTCATTGAAAACTTTTATCCGTATTTGTTCCTTCAAAAATTAGTTTTTTAAACAGATCTAATTAAACAATATTTTAGAACACAAAAGATAGTCTGACTAACTCCAGGCAACGGTCAGCAACATGCATTTGGTCGCCTCGTAATTGCGTGTGTCGGCATATTTTTAAACTCTGGCTAAAAATAGCTGGGGCACCCTGTATATCAAGGTCTACAAGGCAGATTTAGAACTCCTGCCTCAAAGAGAGCACGCCTTTGTCCACCACTTCAGTTGGGCTTCCACAGAAGTTGAAAGAGTTGGTGAGGCTGGGGAAATGGCATATTTGTCTTTCTCGTGTAAAGTGTTGTTGGCAACACAATTTTTTTTGCAACAACTAATGTACATAAATACGTTTCAGCCACTGCACTGCCTTATTCTTGGTAAGACTACGAAACAACCCACTGCCAGCACATCAGAAAATAAACTTTCATGTTGCTATCTCATAAGAATATTGCAATTCACAATAACCATTTATTACTCCCCCTTTCCCCCATCCCATATGCAAGGTAGCTAACCAAGCCTAGCTGAGTTAAAACCCCCCTGCCTTTCTTTTTAACACAAAAGTATTTTACGCCAAGGTCCACCATGGCTCCACTGACGTACTTCCGTCATGAATTTGACATTGTAAAATAAATCCTAATAGTTTGCAAAAAAAAAATGAGAAGAAAAACTGCTGTTTCAGGGCGTCGAACCAGCGACCTTTCAATTAGCAGTGCGCGGCGCTAACCACTAGGCCATAGAGCGTACGTTGCCAAGCATGCTAATGGCAAGCCATCTATCAACACCATGGACAGTCCTCACAGCTTAGCAACTTCACGTTTTTGTGATCAGTAGAGAGATGGTGCGAGAAGTGCGCATTGGGCCCACTTGCTCAAAAGGTCATCACCCCACGCAACCCCGCTCGTTTCTATCCACACGCACCTCCACATGGAGTGGTCGCTCACTAGAGCATATGCTTATCTCTAGGTTTGGCGCTTTGTACCCTTGTCTTTCTACTGCAAGTTTTCTTCGAAGTTGCAGTGGTTAAAGGAAACACGAAGATCGCTTTGCTCGCTGCTGCGGCCGCATTTACGGAGAGAGCATGCTACTCACACACGAAGACACAAAAATTGTGACAGGCTATGCTTGTCATGTGTATACTTTTGCATTCGTTTCGTGCATAATATTTTCTGTTTGTGCAGCGTACTTTAGGTGTTGAGCTACGACAGCTGGTTGTCTGCTCTTGTCCTGTGTGTGCTCATTTTATGCGTGCTTTCTGCTTGAGATGCGCGTGGCAAGTTTCGAGTTGTTTGTTATTCTTCATTGCTGCAGCATTCATTCCTTTGCCCTTGCGGTGAAACAATGCACAATAAACTCTCGACTACCTTTGTGAAAACACGTTTCATTTTCGTGTTATACCGATCCCTAAAAAAAGAGATCAGCCACGTTTTTTGTTTCTCTCTCTTTCTCATTGCCTTACATGCCGAGAAGGTGCGTGCTGACACCGCCCTTGTTTGTTTTGCTATTGGGCTGATCTCTCGAAGAGCACATAAAGCTGTACGCATAGCTTGAACCCCGTGTTTGCCATGCCTCATTATCCCTCCTCCAGAAACGCATCATCCCGATGCGTCTGGCAGAAATGTTGGAGACAAGTTCTGATGCCTGATCTTCGTTGGAGGGAGTATTGGTAGTACTAATTGGAGGAGCGTAGTGGCACAAGGTTCACTAATTGTCAAAGAATGGGTTCATCCTCACCACATGCACAGTTTCTGTGCAACTCCGGCACCTGGATGAGTTCACTTGTCCTTCCAGTATAACCTCGTATTTCAAAGGGCCCATTCGATACAGAACTCTGTACGGGCCGGAATAACGACCCAAAAGCTTTTCGTAGGGGCCAGGCGTCCATATGGAAGTCCATATCCAAACTCTCCCCCTTCTCTCCGCTGCAGGTTTTATCAGTTAGCATCAAAGCGTTGTTATTGCTTAATGCGATGTCGAGCCAACTACCATGCTTCTTTGACTCTCTGAGCGAACTCTCTGACATCAGGCTTGTGCTCTTGATTGCCACTTATAGGCAGCATTGCATCTAAGGGCATGGTAACTGTCGGGGTCTCCTGCAAACCAGTATTGTAAGTCAACGTGGTATATGGCAGTATCTTGTCCCATGTATGGTGCTCGAAGATGACGTACTATGTGGACAACATATCAGTCAGCGTCCTATTGAGTTGCTCGGTTAACTCATTTGTTTGAGGATGATAGGCGGCTGCTTTTCTGTGGGATGCATGAGCAAGTCTCACACTAGCAGACTGCATCAAATTGGCCGTGAATGCAGTTCCTCGATCCATGATAACAACTTAAGGGACACCGTGTAATAGCACTACGTTTATAACAAAAAAATTCAGCTGCTTCAATGGCAGTTTCTCAGACCAGAGCAGCTGTCTCGGCATATCGTGTGAGATAATCTGTTACTATTATCATCCATCACTTGCCGAAGAATGATGTCTCAAATTGGCCAAGCAAGTCCATTCCTACTAGTTAAAATGCTGCTTCGGGGCACTCTATCAGTTGAAGGAGGCCTGGTGATTTTAATAGTAGCGTTTTGTGTCTTTGGCATTCTTGACAAGTTCTCGCAGATGTGACTGAGGAGTGGGGGGCACAGGTAGCCACCCAGGTGCCCGGGAAGAACACTTACGAGGCTTCTTGATGACAAAAACACATGATTTATTTACATATTTACAGCAGTCCAACCCTCCAGGCGTGAAGACGCGCCTTTACACGAGACATGACAGGCCGAAACAAAGGCCAGAGAGAGAGCCCCAAGCGAACACGCGACGTACTCTTCATACCCTGGGTCCTTGCACATGCTTCTTGTTACACGTCGACTGCATCTCACAGCGTTCGTGTGCGACGCAGACCGCATATCACTGGCACGCCGTTGCGCGTTCCTTGCAGCGCACTTTGGAGAGTTTCCGCTGTCTTGTGGGACGCAGACAGTGTTCTTGTCGATGCGGACCACGCAAGAGAAGTCAGCTGATGGGCATCTCTTGCTGGCTGGATCCTTGCATTGAGGGTCATAACAGCCCATCCACCACCCGAAGAGGTCACGTAAGGGCTGCAGTAGCACTGCTGCCTGAAGTGGCCATTGTACGCCACCACTAGCACTTCACTCATTGTTCTCCACAGCACAGAGACTCACACCACACAGCTGATCTTTAGCTTTGCACACCTTGGCATTGCTACCATCCACTACACAACACACGCATGGTCATAGTTGGCGGTGTCCACAGCTGTAGAGTCCCGGTTGCCGTTGCCCTGTCGACCCTTGGTAGAAGGTGTCACGCAGCGTAGAAAGAAGGCCCCAAAGGCTGGTTCTTTCTAGGCAAGTAGACTTAACTGAGCTTCTTCTCTGTCTGGCTTTAGCGGGGGAGGGCGCACTCAAACAAGACACCAACCCTGAGAGCACTCAGTTCTTCAGAGATCAACCAGGTGTAAGCTACTACAAGGCTTACACCTGGTGTAAGCCTTGTAAGCCTTACGCCTGGAGTAAATGTTTTAACATTTTTGCACAACAGAAGCCTACACCATGATGGTAACCAGTTATTTATCTTGACACTTACGTGATAGCATCCCAAACCCATTTTTTAACAGGCTCAACCGACCCTTCACAAAAACGCTTTTTGGAGCGCGTTCTTTTAGACCCGTGTCTGGAAACCCGCGTTACCCCATTCAGACGCTTCCCGGAATTTCCCTCCATGGTGCAACAAAGACAGGGTTGAAACCAAAAGATTTGTCTCCGCGCGCAGAAAGAAAGAAGGGTCTGCACGACCCACCTCTTGCAAGCGAATGCCTTCTTTTGGCTCAAAATTCAACATACTTATTATCTTTCATTTGATCAGAAAGCCTCCAGGCAAGTTATCATGCGATCGACTGGGAACAAAAAAACGTGGGCGACTGTGATTTTGTCCTGCACTGCAGGCGGTCGCAAGCTACCACCCTATGTGGTGTTCAAACGAAAAACCCTGCCAAAGGGGAGAAGTTCCCAACAAAAAAATGTCGTCATCGGCTGCCAGGACAAGGGGTAGATGGACGAATTGCTAGTGCTTGACTGGATAAAGTCCGTGCGGTGTCGACGGCCCGGAGCACTGCTGGGGCCCCCTTCGATGCTTGTGCTCGACAGGTTTCGGTGTCACCTGATTTACTCCGTAAAGCGAATGCTGCACAACTCCCGCATCGAGCTTGTCGTCATCCCTCATCACAGCTGCAGCCACTTGATATGTGCTTTAATAACCCATTTAGGGATTATGTCAAGCACCTGTACGCAGGGTGGATGAGGTCCTCAGAATCAGAAGTGACCTCTGCCGGTCCGCTGAAATGGGCCTCACCAGCGATGCTGTGCTCGTAGATAGTCGAGGCATGGGCCTGCATTCCCGAGGCGCTCATTTGCTGCACATTCAAAAAGTGCTCCATCTCGAACACGCTTTATGGCACTGAGAATGATGTGTTGTGGGAGAACATTTCCCACAAAGGAGCTTTGGAAGAGAGTGCGTCAGACGACAATGAATGAAGTCTGTTAATAAACGAATTTTTCCATTTTACTTGGGCTATATTCGGGTGAAAATTGTTTTTATAGAGTTTGCTATCTCCAAATTACACTCTGGACTATATGGGGTCTGAGCTATATGTGGGCTTTTACGGTAGTTCTCGTAAAGTCTGCCGGTGTGAAGCGTTAATGTCATTTAGATGTGGTTGGGTAGCATCTTCAAGACCAGCTTACACGTCAAATACTAGAGGCCCTGGAGAAGGCTAGGCTGGATGATGCATGCATGAGCAGGCCTTCAGTTGCCCTATAAAGAAAGGAGGCTGTATTTTTGTCAGGTTGACTCCCCACGAAATGAGCATGTTCTTTATGACTATTGTTCATTTGTTTTCGACTGCCACCTTTGTTTCTTCTTTTTGTTTCAACTGTGCAGCTATATAATGCAGGGTTTAGTGAGTAAACTTTTGTAGCAAGTCAGTGCTCTAGTATGTGTCCTTCCTCACCTGGTCTGTCATCTTCCGAGCTGTTTCCCTCCAATATATCATACCAACATATCCAAGCAATTGCTTTAGCTGCCATCTTCAAATTCAGACAGTGATGTACTCAGTTGAAAGCTGCTCTCGAGATAGTCATCATTATTGCTGCACATACTTCCACAGTCACACTTTTGGTTATTCAAAATGACGTTCTCGCTGAGATGACAAGTTGGATAAAAGGACCACACTTCATTTTAAAACTCATAATGTTTAGGCCATCTTCCCAGCCACAATTCCTTATCGTACTTCCCGTAACCACACAAAGCTCACGCTGTAGTTGGATGACTGTCTATTTTCGTGTCTAGACTCCTTTGAGAGACCTGGAGGCAGTAGAATACATGATAGAAAAAACAGAAGCAGCCAATACTACATAAAAAACAAAAACAAAATGAAGCTGGGCAGAGCATGTATTGCATACAGCTGATCAGCTAGTGTGATGGTTCGGTTCCAAGCCATAAACATGGAATCTTAAATTACCATAAATACCCGCGTATAGTACGAGGTTTTTTCTAAATATTAGCGTTCCAAATTTTCGCTTTGTACTATGTGCGGATCCAAATGAAAACTTGTTCGAAAAACGAAATTGAGCTTGAAGTTTTGGTTTCGTAACTGCCACTTGGCTACGGCTTTGTTTTGTCTACGAGTGGCTACGGCTTGGCTTTGATATCTTCGCGCCCTCGCGTGGCGAAAGTGAGTGCTAGTGCCATTTCTTTCTTTGTTGTTGAGTTTTTTAGCGCTTGGACAGCGGACGGGCGGACGTGTGAACCTCGCTGTGTTCTGTGCCTCACTTCGCAAAGGTGCAACATGCCAGGGCACCGAAACCAGTACTCGGCTGCATTCAAAAGAAAGGTCACCGCAGCTGCCGAGGAAATCGGCAACAGTGCGGCCGGAAGACAATTCGGAGTCACGACGTGAAGTGTTCGTGGATGGCGACGACAGAAAGAAGTGCTTTTTGTGTGGAGCGGCAAGCGAAAAAGCTTTCGCGGTCCAAAGAAGGGGCCTTCCCAGAGACTAAACAACTCGCACTGACAGAGTTCGTTCGACAGCAGCGGGCGGCGCACTTGCCAGTTAACACGGAGTTGATGCAGATGAAGGCAAGGGAGCTGATGAGAGAAAAGGGGATGTCGAGCTCAAAATTCAAAGCCAGCAAGCACTGGATATACCGTTACATGTGCCGAGCCGGATTTTCCCTGCGCCGGCGAACCTCCATTTCTCAGAAGCTCTCTGAAGTCTTTGAAGAGCTTCTTATCTCATTTTAACACCATGTAATAATATTATTACGTTGCGCCACTCGCAGAACTTCCAGCTGGGACAAATCGGTACACCGACCAAACGCCAGTTTACCTGCACATGCCATCGCCCCGCCCCTTACAGTTCATGAGAAGGGTTCGAAGCAGGTTAGTGTCCGTACCGCCAGCAATGAAAAAACGCGTGTCACAGTGATAATATTGTGCACGGCGGGCGGCCATAAGCTCCTCCCTTATGTCGTCTTCAAGCGCAAGACAATGCCGAAAGGGGAGTAACTACTGAAGAATGTCATCGTGAGATGTCACGATAAAGGCTGGATGAATGAAGACCTTGTTCTAGACTGGGTAAAGTCTGTGTGGTGCAGACGGCTTGGTACCCTGCTCTCTTTTCCATCCATTCTGGTGCTGGACGTGTTTCGCTGCCGCTTAGCCGACTCAGTGAAGAGGCTCCTATGCAACTGTGGCAAAGAACTGGTCGTGATCCCGGGTGGGATGACATCTCAACTGCAACCTCTCGACGTTTGTGTGAATAAGCCATTCAAGGATGGGGTTAAGTGTTGCTACGTCGAGGGGATGTGCTCAGGTGAGCCTGCAGTGACACCGACCGGGCGGCTGCAACGGGCGTCGCCGGCTACCCTATGCAAATGGATCGTGGACGTTTGGGCAAGTATCCCAGAGGACCTTGTGCGTCGTTCCTTCAAGAAGTGCGGCATCTCTAATGTCCTCGATGGCACAGAAGACGAGCACCTCTTTGACGATTTGTCTGATAAGGAAATGTCCGAGGAAAGCGCAGTTGAAGACGACAGCGATTGACGTTGCGGATGTGTGCTCAATAAATGTGTTTTTGGTTACCTTTCCTACGTCGTTTTATACGCGGGTACAATATTTTTTTTTCATTTCGCGCCTCTAAAATTTCGCCTCGTATTATATTCGGGTTCGTATTATACGCGGGTATTTACGGTAAGCATAATTTGGAGATGGGCTGTTTTTACAGCAGTGGGGGAAAAAAAAGCACTGACCGCAGCATGCGCTCATTCTCAGCATTGAGCTTGTCGGCGTCTCGCGACTTGAGCGCCATCCAGCGCTTGACGAGGTCCTGGTGATCTCGCTCTAGAGTGCTAAAGTTGCGCTCCAGGCTGTTGTACACCAGCTGCAGGGCTTCGTGCTCATCCTTCAAGAGCTGCACACGAGACAAGCAATCACACTGGAAAAACACCACTTTGCCTCTTTTGTACATGCACGACACTGTGACACTGCGCATTTTAGAGCCTGCATGTTCTGGCCGAGAGAACGTTTTTCGTTCAAGCATTCCCTCCCAATAAATATTGTGACTGAGCTACAGTGATCTGTAGCTCAGTCACAATCTCCCCGACCGGATTGTCTTCATGGATGACGAGAATTTCACCTTTGTTCAAACCAGTTTGGCATTTGTAAAAAATTAGCACTGTTGCTTGAAGGTCCTTGGCAAACTGAGGATGGGAAAAACCCATCTCCCCAAAAGCATCACAGTCTGTGACGAAACTCCAAAACTTGGAAAGAATAAAGCTTGTTTCTGTGTAAATAGGCACAAAACTCAATGCCAAGGTCTACTGCCAGCTGATTCAGGAGGGCATCATGATTGTGAGAGCAGAAGGACATGCAAAAAACATTGACTGGTGGTGGCTAAACAGGGAAGAAAACCTTCCCAGCTTCTGGAGGAAAAATATTTGGCAGTCAAATTTGCCCAATCTCAGGCCTATGGACTTTTTGTTTGGGAGATCTTGGAGCAATAGCCATGCTCTTTCAAGCACATGCAATGAGTCATGCAAGCGTGCCATGAAAGAAATGAACTCCACAACACTTCACATTTGTTTCGAAGACCTCCCAAAAGCGCTTTCACACCTGTATAAAAGCACATGACAAACATTTTAAATCAGAAATTTGAGTTTTTTAATACAATTAGCCACCCTTACTCAGCTATTCGAACTAATAACCGATATTCATGAAGCGATACACAATAAAACAGACATTGATGCTCTATTTATAGACTTCACCAAAGCCTTTGACAAGGTCCGCCATAACCGTCTAAATATGAAACTGAGTGCCCTGAACATCAACCTTAATATCTGTAAATGGATTTCTAATTTCTTGTCCGATCGCAATCAGTCTATTTTTTGTTAATAATACCTTGTCTCCATTAGTAAAGGTAAAATCAGGTGTTCTGCGAGGTACCGTGTTAGGACCAATCCTATTGTTAATTTAAGTTATTCATATAAGTAACCAATTGTCGTCACCAATCAGACTTTTTGCAGACGATTGTGTAATTAACTGACAAATTACTAACCCTATCGATGTGAGTGCGCTGCAGTCCGACATTAATCAAATCACCCACTGGTGCTATCGATGGCCCATAGAAATTTATGTTTCAAAAACAAAGTACATTCAATTTACATGAACTACAAAACCTAGGCTAATCGAAAATGTGACCACAATAAAATACTTAGGAGTTCATGTTGCACACAACCTCTCATGGAAAGCTCATGTTGAGGCAACAACGAGTAAGTCTTCAAGAGCTCTAGGATTCAATAAACGTAATTCGCACTCTGCTAACCAGTCCACCAAACTTCTCGCATACATAACATTAGTTCACTCGAAAATGGCATACGCCGCCCTTATTTGGAATCCTAACCAGCAATACCTTATTCATAAACTTGAGGCTTTTCAAAACAAAGCAGCCCGCTTTATCACAGGAAAATATTCCTGGGTATATAGCACAACAGCTATTAAAACATTTTTAGAATTACCTACTCTAGAAAAGCGCAGGCTTATCGCACTGCTTGTCTCATTTCCACACGCTTTATTTCAGTGAGTGATGCTCCTTACATTCACAGATTTAACCAGCTTATCCTATTTTTCCACGTGTGGATCTTGCTTACAAAATACAACCCATGTTTGCCCGTACTAACTTCCTTCATGACTCACCACTGTTTCTTGCGATTTATCATTGGAATAAACTACCAAGTGATGTTGTAACTGTGCGTGATCATGACACGTCTGTTAGCAAATTAAAGCAGATGTAGAATGTAGAACTGTAACATTTTGTAGCTTTTTTTTTTGTTTAGTCTAGTGCCAGTATTGCATCAGTTATCGCATACCTCGCTTCATGCCTTACTGAGTGCTGCATTGCAATACTGTTTCTTTTATGCGACCTTTTGCTTTCTGCATTTATCTTTTTATTTTTCATGTTCTGTGTAATTATTTCTTTTGTGAACATAACCCTGCCGTATTGTATCCCCCCCTGTAATGGCCACATAGGCCCTTAGTGTATATTAACAAATTAATAAGTAAATAAATAAAAAAACCATGCCTCATCTCGTTCATCCATGAAAGACCTATGGTCATTCATTCATGTAACACTATTTCTCGGTCACCCTGTATATCTACCACAGATCATCTTTCTGAGCGAGTTGTTTCATACCCAGCACCTCCACCACTTTGCAAAGGGGTTTAATAGCGACACCAGGTAATAGGCAGACAGCCGGTATAGAAACAAATGCTCGGGCAGTCCAGCGTCTACAGCTCGTGCAACCGCTCGCGCTTCGCACTAAGCGATGGTCCCACTAGTCATTGCCTTGCGAATTCCCCACTACACATAGTTAAATGTAATGTAATGTAAAAGTGCAAATAAACGACCAGGGAAGCGCCAACTAATAACGGTGCTTAATAACGAGAAGAGCCCACTTTGAATGTCCAAGTGAATCATGAAAAATACACAAGCATGGCACAAAACAAGACAAATAAGATGAAAAAGAAAAACAGTCATCGAAAGGTCTGGCACAAGAAATAGTGATCTCCTGCCATTTAGAAACCAGATAACCACTTTCAGAAGATGCATGAGACAAGAAAGCGCCACTTGTTGCCAAATGCCTGAAGGGGAGATGCGAGTTAAAAAACACAAGTTGTTTTTTAAAATTACATATTTCATTTTACATGCTTTCGCAAGTTTAGTTTTTCTACTGTCATGACAAAAAAGAAGCTGAAGATTGTAATTAAACTCAAAGGTTAAAATCGTTTTCCAAAGAGCGCAAGGGGCGTACTAAAAAAACTATAAAGTGCTGATTGTCTACTCTGGAAACGGTCACCTGGCTGCTTGCCATTGCATCTCACATAAGGGTTTACCAAAGCCACATGCTCAAAATAACCATGATTTCTAAGCTCTCATGTAGGAAAAAATCATGTTGAAAGACGTCTTTCCCGCATAGATGAGCTTTCACCTATACGTTTAAAAAGCATTTTTCTCAAGATACATTTTTGGTAAACTTCTCGAGATTAAACGTCCTGTTCTTGGTACTCCTGATAGCCACATCAAGATGAAATTATGTCCAGATATTCCGCAACATGTGAAGGCTGCAAGTGTCTCCTTTAAACCTTGATATCGCCTGTATAATTATTACGAACTTAGGGTAAGCAGTTAGTATGAACTGAGGATTCTGAGAAATGTCATATTCCAATTTTACTTGTCCATTAAAATGTCTTATACACACTTTCTTGATAGTTATTTGCATTACACAGCAAATGCGAAGCTATATGAAGCATTCATGGCTCAGAACCATCAAGGTTTAATGGCACAGAAAGTTTGTTCGAAAGTTACTATATTTTTATTTATTTTATTTATTTGATACTGTCAACCCAGTGTTCGAGGTCATTACAGAGAGGGTGTCACATAAATACATATCACCCGAACAAAAAAAGAAGAGAAAAGAAAACATCCCATAGCACATGGGAATAACATAAATAACCAGCATAACAAAATAAGAAACAAACTACAGTCATTATACAAACTACCGTCATTATGCAAGCAAAAATCGACTAATAAATGCTCGTGCGGGGAATCAAAGAGCATCACTACAGAAAAAAACGGTCCAATACATCTTCAAAATCGGCTGATGTTGCATGTTGAACAACAGCACTTGGTGAACTATTCCACATTTCTATTGCGTAAGGGGAGAAGGTGTGTCGGAAAGCATTTGTGGGTGTGAAATAGGGCCGAACAGAGCTAGTGTTATGAAGACGACCACATAGCCTTCCAGGAGGCTCAAGATATAAGTCCTTGTTTATTTTTGTACGCCCGTTTCAAACCTTAAAAAGAAACTTGAGGTGATGTTTGCACCTGCAAAACTACAAAGACTGAAGCTCACGGGATTTTAACAAAGCTGTGATAGAATATGTGCGTCGGTATTCACAGCATATGAAACGGACCGCTAATTTTTGAATTTTTTCAATTTCAGCTCTCAAGACTAAAGTAAGGTGAGCACACAATACCAGCAAACTCTAAGACTGGTCGTATGAATGTCTTCTAAGCTGTTAGCTTTACAAATTGTCATGGCCTAAAACAAAAAGTGTGCAATTTACAATAAAACTACATATTTGTAATCAGCATAAAAGCCTACAAATTCAGGAAAAATTTCACTTCCCTGGGATTTCAATTGTGGGGGTGCTAACACCCCCTGTAAAGTAATTCGTGCCTCATGGAGCACACATGTTTTGTGCAGAGGCCGCATTTAGGGTAACAACCATCGAGCAGTAAATTATATTGTGCTTGCGAGTGTTTATCACCATCATCATCATTATGGTTAGTGCGATAGCACCAGAAGTGACGCCTGGTGGCGAGGCTGGCTAGCGGCATTTTTGGGGTGTGGCACCTGGGGTTGATAGTTGTCTCCTGACGGGGTCCAATGATGTGCTGCGACCGCGGGCCATACTGCGTGGCTTCCTAGCAGTGAGACGAGCATCGGCAATGCACCACCTACGCGTTACCTTGTTTGTAGTTAAACTGATTGAGTGTATTGTAAAATTGTATAAGTTTGTTTAGCGTGTTGATCACTTGTGATGTATTTGATTCAGCTGACGATATCATCAATACAAAAGTAAAATAAATGTGGTGTTTGGTTTGGTCCGACCGCGTCTGCTGTCTCCGTTCATTCCAAGGCATGTGCTTCCTTTATAGAACCCACAAGATTAACACAACTTTCCAAATTGCATCTCCCCTCAACATGTTTGCTTTCTAAACTGGTACGCGGGGTCTTTGCTTTTGCCCAGAACGATCGTCCCTTTTGAATCTGGCTACGGAAGCTGTGTACAACTAAGCGTGCATTCAGCTAATCAAGTTTTTCTATTTTCTGAGCATGTTCTTGTAAACAGACAGAGATACAATGCCCAGTTTCTGCAACATGAGACATTCCCCAAAACCACTCAAATGAAGCATCTCACAAATGATGCTTCGCGATTCTTCTAGCTTCCAGATTTACTGGAGTTGCAAATATGTGGGCACCACTTTTGAATCTTATTGAGGGAAGAGAAAACAACTGCTGCGCTGTGTTTACTTTATAATAATTGAGGCAAAGTTTGTGGATGTAGGGTATGATGTCAGACATTTGAAACCTTCCAGAGAAAATCAGCCATTGTTCTCCCAATTCCATATTTAAAATTTTTAAGGAGGTTTAAGGAGGGTTTTGGAAATGGCAGTTGAGACAGAACAGCCAAAAGATCTCGCATTTGATGCGAGCACAATTTTGGGAGGGCAGATTGCTCTCTTGAATGTCTTGTGCAGCTCGGCTGCTGACCCGCAGGTCGCGGGTTCGATTCCCGGCTGCGGCGGCTGCATTTCCGATGGAGGCGGAAATGTTGTAGGCCCGTGTACTCAGATTTGGGTGCACGTTAAAGAACCCCAGGTGGTCAAAATTTCCGGAGTCCTCCACTACGGCGTCTCTCATAATCAAATGGTGGTTTTGGGACGTTAAACCCCACATATCAATCAATGTCTTGTGCAGAGCGCCGAGTCACAGGGCAGCAACTCTGTTATTGCTGTTTTTTTGCCATATATACCGTATTTACTCGATTTAATCGCGCCCTCGATTGTAACGCGCATCCGATTTCCACCGCGAAAACAAAAACAAAAACATAAGACATCGATTGCAACGCGCACCCATTTTTCTCGCTGGCCCGCACGATCACACCACTCGAAAAAATGACTCCTTTCGGGAGCGTCTTCCATTTAAATATGAGGTACGGGCGAAGCTTGTGCCGATCAGACGTGTAACAGAGCATTGCCGTCACTGTAGTTTTACCGTGAACCGATGTCAGCACGCAAACTTGCTTCGCCCCCTTCTCGACGGTTGTGGTGCTAGGCATGTCGAAGTAAAGAGGCGTCTGATCGGCATTCCCAATTTGCCCAAGCAGGGAGCCGTTGTTGTGCCGCAAGTTTAGGACGAACCTCTGAAAACTGAAGCTTTTCTTCGTACTCCTCCGGCAACTTTTGGCGTATGCCCGTTAGCCTTCAGATGGAAAAGCCTTTCCCCTTCATAAAGTTAGTTAGCCAGCACCTGCTCGCTTTAAACTGGCTCCGCATTAGACCTTTTTCTAAGACTAATTGCATAGCCCGCACTTGGAGCAGTTCTGTCACGGGCCGCTGTGCCGCTCGTTGCTCAAGCACATACTCGCCGAGCAGCTCTTTAATTTGCGGAAACCGACCCTGCTGTGGTCCACTGAAGCCTTTGCGTGAAGCTTTGCTGTCGACAATTTTCTGCTTTTGTTTCCGCCGGTCCCGCATGCACGTTTCGGGAACTCCGAACGACCGCGATGCGGCCCGATTTCCGTCCGTTTCTGCACACGCGATGACTTTTCTTTTAAAAGCGGCATCGTGATGCACTCGAGTTTTTGGAGTTGGCCCTTCCACGCCGTCGACGCTAATGCACTACTAGATGACGAACTCCTCAGCACACGTACGAAGTGCCGCACATGGGAAACACATAGGCAGAAATGGCCGACGCGCCATGCCGACGCACGTAGTGGGCGGCCATTTTGGATTTGCCGATGGCAATAGATTGACCGTAATTTTTTTGTTCGTACTCGATTCTAACGCGCATGCGATTTATGAACTCGCTTAACTGGAAAAAAGGTGCGCGTTAGATTCGAGTAATTACGGTAACAAATCTTAAGATCTAAAATCTGCAAAATTGGAAAATCGCGCAGTTTATGTGTAACATGCAACACAAGTACAATTGCAACACTTGGTAAAATTAGCCAGACTTGGCCTACTGTAGGAAAGTAGGTGAAGGCAGACCACTTTTGTAGGAGTACTAGGAAATCGTCAATGAACCTGAAAATTTTAGAAACGCCCACCTCCCACCAATAAAATTTGCACACCTGATTGGCATCCTTCATGTCCTGCAGCTCCTTTGCAGTGGCACTAAGCTTTTCCTTTAACAGGTCCAACTCGGCTTCGCATTCCTGGATCCTGCACGTTTAAAGAGGCAGAGAAAAGACAAACAGTCTGTGTATGTCTCAACCTACACAAATGGCTTTCTTTTTCTCTTTAACTTTTTCAGCTGTTAGTGGTTCAGAAATTATAAGTGAGTGCTGCATAACAATCAATTTTCGAGAAATTATCAGTGTCCATAATCGCTTTCCAAAGTGGGCCAATGTTTTTTTTTTTTTTATATGAGGCACCCCCATTCATTGTTGACGGAGAGTGGGAAGGGACAGGAGTTGATCCCCCTGTTCCCCCCGCCTCGCCCAATGGTCACTGCCAAGCTTTAAATAAAGTTTATTCATTCATTCTAGTCCTTTAGAAAGATTTCTTTCAAGTTGCCTGTAGTGCCCATCTTTCTTGCTGGTGATTTAAACTTTTACATACACAGTGGCCAGAGCCATACTGTCCTCAAATAAATCATCTACAGTTTTAGAATGTTTCCTTGGATTTCAATCTATTTTATAACTTGACAAGACAAAAGACAAAGTTAGATTTGCCATGCCACTGCCGTCTCGATCTCTCGGTTCTTTCATGTGCAAGCACTCCTAAGGTATAATAGAGTTGTATGGCATCAACTCCGTGAAATAATGCTTTGCTTAGGGAAAAAAAAAACTGTGCTAGTGGTCACAAAAGCATTTATTGTGACCACTGGCACCCACTTTACTGCTAAAAGCAAGAAGCAGACATGAGTCGTACACCATAAAAACAAGATTACATTTCTTTCAAGGATATTCAATTTGGGCTCATGAAAAAAAGGGGGCCTATGACTTTTGTGCATCTAACAAGCACGGTTGCACATGGCACACTGGTCGAATAGCTGGACCACACAGAATGTGGGAAGAACATGCAACCATGCTTTAACAAAGGAGCAATTGGCTATTTTATCACAGGACTATTAGCAAAGTACAGGCATGAGGACCCAATAGGATGAAGACAAGAAGGTGCAACACAATGCATCCAGAGGTGCAGATCATTCTAAATGCATGCTTCACCCACCACCTTCCTTGTAACAACTCTACACAAACAGTACATGGCAATTGACTAGGTTCGTGCAAATAGTGATCCCGGTCCAATAATCTTTATTCGAATTCGAATTGTATATATATCGCATATTATAAAGAAAAATAGGCATACTTATCATGAAGTAGCTTGCACAATGTTTTTTAAGCATTGTAACAAAGCTTGTGCAATGCTTTTTTTTTTTCATCAAAGAAAACGGAAACAACTTTGCACAGTAGCACTATTTAACTTTCAGTAGAATCCAAGTGGTAGCCTGTAAAATATGTTATTTTTTAAAATTTGCTATAACTGAAGCATATACGTCGGTGTAACAAGCTTTTAAACTTTAAAAAAAGTGAAACAATGCGAAGGTAACATCCTCATTTAACTTTGAAGTGAGGCTTCGCGGCAGTTTAGATTTCATCTGGATACTTGTTTTCATGGCCTAGCACCACCTCACCACAGTGAAGCCACCCTTACAAGGTGTCACATGTGGGTTAATATGCACCTATTCGTTCGTTACGAATAATACAAAATTTTCAATCATTTAAATTTGATTGAAGGTAAATTCAAATACCACATTATTTGAATATTCAAATCATTTGAATATTCGCACAGGCCTACAATGACACTTTGCAAGAACATATAGGATTACTTTCCTGTAAGAATACTTTACGAGTGACTGGTTTTCCTGCTCTAATAGCATTCACTCCTCTTAGGAATCACTGCTTGCCATTCTTCACTTTGTCATAAATTTAAGCAAATAATAGCGTAACGCAAAAGTTCTCAAACTTTCGAGCCTCGGGAGCTGCAAGCCCCTTTTAAGTGAGCCACGAAACCCAAACCCATGACCTTTTCTTGAGCATAAAGCAATGTAAGCAGGGAAGGTGGGGAGAGGAGAGATGATACCACGTCTCAACCTGTGCAACCACGACATTAACACAGCCCACACTGGCCTGTTCTCTTTCCTTTAGTACTGAAAGTGATCACTGTTGATGAGGAATTCCTGATAATACACAGACTTGTGATACCCTCCCAAACTGCTCCGTAAGTCACAAAAGTTCCGCAAGAACAGAGTCCTGTTTTGATTTTTGCAAAACAATAAAAAAAGCCTGTTAGTCGTACAGCAAAACAGCCATCGATCTATACACGGGTTGTAAATATAAGCCACAATGCATGTGTAGCCCACAGCAAGCATGCATACCAAAATGCTTGCTGCATCTCTCAATTACAAAACCAACATAGAGCAATAGAACATAAGTGTGCATAGAAACTGCCACGAGCCAAGATGAAGTGCCCATCAATGTCGTCTGAACTCATGCACATGAATTACCAGTGCTTCGTGTGTTCTGTCACCACTGATACACAAATCGTGCCATGGCGCGCACTAGACCTTTAGTGCTGCAACCACATGGGCCTGTCACTACTCGCAAACAGCCGATGTGGCATGGGACAGCTTTGTTAAGTAAAAATAGCAATGCGAATTCGCTTTTGCAGTCGAATCCCGCAATGATGACGCCGGGGTGTGGGAAAAAATTTGTTGTAGTGAAATAAAAAAGTATAGCTGACCTGAGCTAGAGAAACAAAAAAACATTTATTTCCTAAATTTGGAAAGTGCTGGCTGCTTTCTTTTTTTTTTTTTCCAGGAACCTCCCGACAGAATTTTCCCATGCATAGCAATGCCATGTTGAAATGCATGCTGAAACAACGGCCCCAGTGGCTTTCCTAAACGAACCTTCTTTTTGCACTTGGCCAGTGTGCTCACAGGCCAAGCTCGAAAAGAAAAACCAAAAGCACTGGCCTAGGAAAAGACATCATTCTGCAGTTACATCCAGCAGCAGAAGCAGGTTTGAAACTCACGAAACTTGAACTGAGCTTCAGTTTTAGATTGTCTGCAGCTCAGAAGCAAGTCAGAGGCAGAAGCCTGGCAGTCTCATTGCCATGCCTATCGAGCAATGGCAGCCCCCTTGCCTAGTTAACAGCGGTAATTTTTTGGTGGTGCAAATGTGCATGTTGGACTTTGTAGACGTATTTTCATTTTCTAAAAGTAGATCAAAATGTTCAAGACTGCGTTGGCTGCACGGCATTAAATATCTGAACCTTGAATCGCACGGTCAAACTTTGTTGAGGCATAACGGCAGAAGAAGTGTTCATTGTAGAAAGCATATTTATACATCGACTCCTATGGACTGCTAATAGGGCACTGAAAAATTTTCGTTGTAGAGGAAATTTTGTTGAACCGGCATTCATTGTAGCGGGGTTTAAATGTTTACTTAAATAAAACGGTTGCTAATGCCGGTAAAATGGGAGTGGGTTGCACTCCTTCTGGCTGCTCGTGGAAACCTAGAATGTCCTTCAAGAAACCCAGTTTGAGAACCCCATGCTATAAGGAAAGCATGCTCTTGCCTTGTGTCCTTGAGGTGCAGTTGGCGCTCTTTTTCTTCCAAGCTGTTCTTGGCATCGATCAGCTGCTGTGAGTGCTGGGGAGTAGAATAAAAACTTGTTAGGCTTCAGGGCAGTCACGCACAGCTCACAACATTGTAAACAATCCTAATTACCGTATTTACTCGATCATACCACGCCCTCGATTGTAACGCGCACCCGGTTCCCACGACGAAAAAAAAAAGTAAGACATCGATTGCAACGTGCACCCATTTTTTTCGTTGGCCCACACGATCACACCACTCAGAAAAAAGACTCCTTTTGGGAGCGTCTTCCATTTAAATATGAGGTACGGGCGAAGCTTGTGCCGATCAGACGTGTAACAGAGCATTGCCGTCACTGTAGTTTTACCGTGAACCGATGTCAGCACGCAAACTTGCTTCGCCCCCTTCTCGACGGTTGTGGTGCCAGGCATGTCGAAGTAAAGAGGCGTCTGATCGGCATTCCCAATTTGCCCAAGCAGGGAGCCGTTGTTGTGCCGCAAGTTTAGGACGAACCTCTGAAAACTGAAGCTTTTCTTCGCACTCCTCCGGCAACTTTTGGCGTATGCCCGTTAGCCTTCAGAGGGAAAAGCCTTTCCCCTTCATAAAGTTAGTTAACCAGCATCTGCTCACTTTAAACTGGCTCCGCATTAGACCTTTTTCTAAGACTAATTGCATAGCCCGCACTTGGAGCAGTTCTGTCACGGGCCGCTGTGCCGCTCGTTGCTCAAGCACATACTCGCCGAGCAGCTCTTTAATTTGCGGAAACCGACCCTGCTGTGGTCCACTGAAGCCTTTGCGTGAAGCTTTGCTGTCGACAATTTTCTGCTTTTGTTTCCGCCGGTCCCGCACGCACGTTTCGGGAACTCCGAACGACCGCGATGCGGCCCGATTTCCGTCCGTTTCTGCACACGCGATGACTTTTCTTTTAAAAGCGGCATCGTGATGCACTCGAGTTTTCGGAGTTGGCCCTTCCACGCCGTCGACGCTAACGCACTACTAGATGACGAACTCCTCAGCACACGTACGAAGTGCCGCACATGGGAAACACATAGGCAGAAATGGCCGACGCGCCATGCCGACGCACGTCATTCGGTCATTCGACGCACGTCATTCGGTCAATACGGTCATTCTATTGCCGATGGCAATAGAATGACCGTATTCATTTTTTTTTTGGTACTCGATTCTAACGCGCATGAGATTTATGAACTCACTTAACCGGAAAAAGGTGCGCGTTAGATTAGAGTAATTACGGTATCACTATAGTTTGCCACCACAGTTCGAACCACTATCAGCTGCAGTAGCCAACAAGAAGCAGTTCGTGCACTGTTATACTCAACGATATAATTCAGGACCCACACGTCTACTATACACTCTGCACATCCTTTATTCTCAGCACCAGATATCCAACATGAACGACTTCTTTTTTGAACCCAACTCCTTTCCTCACGTATTCCCGTGCACAACCCCTCCCCCCCCCCCCCCCTTTCTGTTCACTCAACACCCACGCCATCTCGTTCTTCCACCGTCAACCACACACTCCCTACTCGATCTCATCTCTCAAAATTCTATCTTCCACCCCCCCCCCCCCCCCTTCGAATTGCGATTCTGTGGCAGAAAGGAGTATTGGTTCATGGTACAGCACCAACTGATAAGCATGAACAACGGTTCGAGGACGTCCAGTGGCTGCGTGTGTCACTGAGGATGAAGTCAGTTTTGTCACCCTGCTTAATTGCACAATAAGGTCCACCTCGTCGCAGTTCCAACTTGGCTGCAACACCCTTGGCCGCATCACTCAAGGTGAGAGTATCCAAGAGCACAAGGTCATCTTCTTTGATGTTGTTGACCGTCGATGGCAATCATATCTTGACTTTTGAGCCTGCCAAGCAGCTGCTTGGTGCTTGTTAGCATACCTTGAAGAGAATCTCTCCTATGTACACTGACGCAGAAGCATAGCTAATGTCCCAGTTGCACACAGTCGTACCGTGCACGATTAACATCCCCTTTTTGTAGCTAGAGTCATCGCAGCTACACGAGTTCAGGCGAATACAAAACATCTTATTGCTACGGTAGCAATAACGTGCGAATGTCGTCTAGAGGGACTTCCGGTCTAGGCAGATAACAAAGGGTAGACGCTTACACCTCGGTCGTTGATGGCCTTTGCTCGCAGGGAGTTCTGGGTTCGTCCTTCCTGTTTGGTCGTCGGTGCCAGAGAGCGTCCGGCCACTGGCACACTTGTTTTTTCCACCATCCTAATTTCCCTCTCTCTCACGAGAATTCATTCCTTCGATGAGGGAGGGGAAACCTATTTTGTAAACCGGGAAAGAAGAATCGCGTGCGCAAGCCGTGAGGTGCTCCATCTTTTGCAAGAGGCTTCAACAAGAGGCTTCATTAACACGTGTCTCGAGAAAACAGACATGTACTCACTCGCAACTAGGCTGTTGTGTTGCCGTAAAAGAGAAAGGCTGGCTGGGTGCATGTGCTCCTCAAGGCTTTTCCAAGGCACTGCCCGAGTTCTGCAGCAAGCACATGGTGTGCCGCTTCTGGAGGCTCCGTGTCCTCCTTGACGCCTGGAGGTTCCCATGGGATGCGCAACTCTCTGCCAGAGCAACGCAATGCTGGAGTATGTCTGGTTGCTATGCTCTCCGACTTGCGCATGGCAAGAGTGATCTCTGGTATGTGATGGTCCCAGTTTTTGTTTTTGGAGCAGTAGGCTCATTGACAGTGTTGACCGTGCCATTGTGATGCTCCACCATCAGTCCAGCCAGCTGGTAAGGTACAGCATGATGATTCTTGATTCCACAGAGTTTGAGAAGATTGCGGCATAATGAGCAAACAAATGGCTTCCCACTGGTTATAGCTAGAGGTGTTCCATGGAGGGAGAAGACCTAGACCATGCACTCCAGTATTTTTGTACTGATGAACTGGAGGCTGCTCGTAGAGGAAATAGCTCTCGAAACTTTGTGAGCTTGCCAATGACCACGAGCAAGTATTTATAGCCACAAGGTGTAGACGGCAAGTGTCTATGTCCCCAATAAGTTCTTTCGAGAGTGCTGTTGCCCACTGACTGCTCATGTTGCACACTGACCTCTTGCGCCGAGCTTTTGTGCGCTGACAGATTGCACATACCTTGATATGTCCACCTGCATGCCCCGCCAGACAAATTTTGCCACCACTCACCTCAAAGTTTTGAAAAATCCTGCTTAGGGTGTCGTGGGGTGGTCATGCACCATTTTCAATGCCCTGTGCCAGAGGTAGGAAGGCAGCCATGGTACCTTTTTATTGCTTCTTTGCTGAACCAGCAGTCCACTTTGCTCCAGTTCTGTTGTTTCTGATAAATCATGAAAAAGACGATCATCAGGGTCTGAATTTGGGAGCATAACCCCCTGGACCACAGTTTTTAGTTTTGAGAAGCAGCTGTCACAAGCCTACTGTTGAACAAGTTGTCCGGTGTCACTTAGGAATGTCATATTGTCCTTCAAGGCAACTGCTAGTTTCTGAAATGTTATTTTCCCTTCAGGTTCTTGTGCAACAATGGAAAACAGTCTCTTGGGCAAGCTGCCATCGGGATGGTCCACATATTGAGAGGGAGTCAACTCAGGGCATCTGCAGGTGTATTCGCCAGCCCCCTGCCTGTGCTTGATCTGCAATTGCAACCCTGCACACGGAGGATTCAACTCGGCAAAGCCTGGTCGGTGCTAAACATCTATGACAAGGATGAGTAGTCACAGTGTATCTCAAAATCTGTAAATTCGAGATACGCCCTGCATTTGTCCACTGCCCATACAACTGCGAGGCATACCCACTCCTGGACAGTATAGTGGCTTTCAGCCACCGTGAGAACCCTGCTAATGAAGCAAACTGGCTGCAGTCCGTCAGGGCAGCCTGAAGTAGCAGAGCGGCAATGCCAATGCCACTTGTATCTGTTTCGCCTACAAAGGGTCAATTTAGATCTGGAAGATTTATAACTGCATTCTGGGCTAAGAACAGCCTGAGCAAAGTGAAAGCTTGCTCTTGGTCCTCTTCCCACAACTATGCCTTATTCTTCTTGAGAAGGACAGTGAGTGAATGTACTGCCAGTGAGATGTGTGGTATAAAGCTGCGATAATAACCAGCAAGTCCCAGGAAAGCCTGCAACTGTTTGATCGTGATAGGTCTTGAATAATCCAGCACTGTCCGCTCTTTCTTTTCATCTGGTCTGCCCTGCCCAGAGGAGATGACGTGGCCCGAAAACTTAAGAAACTGACAACAGACCTGCATTTTATCAAGGTTAATCGCAAGGCCAGCCTTCTCAATGCCCCGCAGCCCTTCCCTTACATGTTTACCATGGCTCTCGACACTTTCGGATTAGACAAGGACATCATCCAGAGTTGCCATGACGAAGCTATAATGTATTCCTTGCAACAGCCAGTCCATCAAAGTTTGAAAAGTTGCCGGACCACCCGCCACACTATAAGCGATTCTTGTAAACTCAAATGTGCCCTGATGGCAGATAAAGGCTGTTTTCGCTATATCAGCCTCTCACACAGGGCTCTGAAAAATCCCTGGGAGAGGTCGAAGTTTGAGAACGATGTGGCATGGCCCAATCGCATTAGCAGCCAGTCCATTGGAGGCATTGGGTAGACAGGTGCTCGGATACATGCATTCAACGGCCAGTAGTCCACAGCAAGCCTCAGACTTCTTAGCAGCAAGCCCTGGTGCACTAGTGCAAGGGCTGGTGCCAGATCTTATTAGGCCCTGCAAGAGCAGGGCCTAATATTTTCAAGTTGCATAATATTTGCCAAGTTGCATTTTCTGGGCCGTAGCTGATGACGAAAACGTCAGTGGAAACAGAGAAGCTGACGCTACAGCAGCACGTAATGATGAGTGTGTCATGACAGCACTGAGGCACCATATGACTTCCGGATTAATGACCTCTTTGTCACACTGAAACAAATCTTCTGCTATACTTGGAAGCTGGAAGACTCTAGGCAGGTGAAAGCTACACAGATCCTGGTGTCACTGGCCCTGTCTAGGTCACACTGGCGACCGACCGTCCACTTGCGAGCGGCGTAAAAAATAATGCTACAGAGGGTGTCCCGGCTCTGCTCACAGCAAGTTCATGCTTTTTACTATTGGCGTGGCTTGTCACTGCTCTCTTTCCCATGTTACGAATTGAAGACTGTTTTCTGCACAGCACAAAGTACACCGCATTCACGTTCTTTTCATCGTGCCTTATCCAAGCTACACACTCACAATGTCCAGGATTCGCTCTATCCTGGACGAAACTGCACTTGAATGCTGTCATACTTCTCAAACGAAAGTTACTTGCGGCACCACTGCCATGTTTAAAAAAAGGTCAGTTTAGATTGATAACACAAAAACAAGAGACAGTTCATCACTTTGCACCTCTGTCATTGTCACAAACCGAGCACTCCATTAGGCGCAAGCGTCACCTTCGAACGACGGAAAGCAGCCAAGGCAGCCAAGCCGCCAACGGGTTCCTTTTCAAAGCGCTCACAACAAAAAAGAATTTGGCAGCATATCCACGGAGTGAATGATGGAGAGTGGGGCGAAGCATTCGTCCGTTTATTCGTTCTTGCTTCCGTCCGTCCATGCGTCCGTCTGTGTGACCGTCCATGCGTCCATCCGCCCGTCCGTGCATGCGTCTGTTCGTGCATCCATCCCTGCGTTCGTCCATGCATCCGCCCCTGCGTCCGTTCAAGCGTCCATCCATGCATCTGTCTGTGTGTCTGTTCATCCATCTATTCAACACTTCAAGTACCACCATCTCGCATCTTTTCATCATATATTCCGCATATAGAAGCACTGCCATCCAGAGGACATTCCAAGGACTGAACGAGGGATGGCACATGCACACTCTTTTACTGCTTGCGCTTCGGGTCTACTTCCCACCTTTAACCACCTCGAGTTCAGGGTATATACTAGTTCACTGTATTCATGGCACTGCGGCTCAACGCTCCCTAACCCTTCCTAAAACTAAGGAGGTTACACCCAGCGAGTATAACGTAGCAACCCTTTCTTGTCAGATAGTGCTCAATGTACATGCCAATGGCTGCTAATGGGGAATGAGAGACAGAAGCATTCGGCTTTTAGTTAACGTGCACGCCGCGAACTTTTTATTGTTCAACAAAGCACAGGAGAAATCTCCCACCGGCACCACCTTGCAGGTCAAAATGTAACACTGGTTACACACTACGACTACGACTACGAGGGACGAACGGGTGCCGCTTTGAGAAGCTTCGCCCCTAAAACAACCATTAAAGATGGCGTGACAACGCATCAGGCACCCAGCAGCGGTGCATCAACCTTCTTACCACTTGGAAACAGCCGCCGGCATTGACTAGAAATACGGAGAAGGATTAAGAGAAAAGGGATGACGCCGTAGCTTGCGACACCATCATTGGCGGGATGTCCCAGAGAAGACGAGAAGCGTCTGTAGCTTCCACTGTGCTGCATGCAAGCGAAGCATCCGACTGAGACTGACTGTTCCCCACCGCTGCATGCTTTTGTAGCCTCACGCCCGGATTACAGATGGTATTCGGGTCTTCACTTGCGTGCAGCACAGTGGAGGCTACGAATGCTTCCAGTTTTCTTTGATACTTTCCGCCGACGGAGGCGTTGTAAGCCAGAGTGTCATTTCTTCTCTCTCAATCCTTCTCCGTCTTTCAAGGCGATGATAGCAGCTGTTGCCAGTTGGCAAGGAGGTTGACACGCCGCCGTTCAATGTCTGACGTGTTGTCGCACCGTCTTTAATGGTTGTTTTACAGCGAAAGCTCTTATGGGATCACAACTCGGGTCTCGTGCAGTTGCATGTTGTCTGCTGCCACTGTCGCGCCGCCGATGCCGGTGTCTGTAACCACATCACGCGAAATTAGAAAAAAAAAAAACCTAGCGCCAATGTCACAGTGGGGCTTGAACCCGGGCCCGCTGGGTGCCAGCCCAATATTCTACCCCTGAGTAACGCCGGTGCTTGTAACTTGTTGTCAAACTTGCCTTAGGCACGCATGACTTAGTACCAATGGCACAAAGGAGCTCGAACCCGGGTCCACTGGGTACCAGCCCAGTATTCTACCACTGAGCTACTCCGGTGCTTGTGACTTTTCGTCAAACTTGCCTTAGACAGGCTTGATGTCAAGAAAGCAAGTGCGTTAATACGACTTATAAAGCGTTTTACAACCGCGAAAGAAGAACCAGTCATCGCACAATGTGATTAACGTAACGAGCGGGCCGTCCAATGCTCCAACCCAACACAAAAGCTTGTTCTTGTTTTCTATTAACTTTGATGCTTACCCCCTTCAGCCATAATTCCTCATCGTTGTCAGCCACTGCATGGACGATTGGCACAAAATTCCTAGCAAGTGTTTAGTGGATACCACGATTCTCAGAAGACTAACGAAAAATAGCATAGCGAATGCCGGCCTACTAACCAAAAGTACTACCTAGTGGGTACCAAGCATGTGTGCTTTCAGTAGTTACCCAATGAGTGTTTTGAAAAGGCTCTGAAAGGCCGCTCTTCCAGCTTTCGCTGTGACTGTGCTACGCCTACCGCACAGGCCTGGAGTTTTTTTCGTTGCACATGCTTTGATGGGGAACCCGCTGGCGGCCCGGCTGCCTTCCATCGTTCAGAGGCAGCGCACGCGCCTTATGGAGCGCTCGTTTTGTGACATACGGTAACAACCTAAAGCGGATTTTAGCAGCGCTCCAACGGCCTTCGTTTACAAGGTGCATAGCTAGAGCCAGCATTACTGCGACTTTCGTGCCCTCAATAAAGTTTCAGCTGATTTTCCCTGACAGAAGCCTGAATTCCCCAAGTTTTCTCTGATGTTTTCCGGTTTTCCCAGTTGGTAGACACCCTGTAAAGGTATAGCAATACCTGACGAAAGGCCTTTGTAACAGTTTTACAAATATAGTAAACAACAAATGGATAGAAAATTGTTCATGACATACAGTTTTTGGTTTGAATGTAGAATGGAAAAGGCAGACAAAACCACAATTCACAATACCTAGTGACCGAACTAAAAAAAGGTTCCTTTGTACGGAAGTAAAAGAAAGTATAAAGATAGCATACCTGCTAGTACATTTCATTAAATACAATATTTGTATCCAAAATAAATAAAACAAAAATTAAAGACACATGTATGTCTAAATGAATATATGACAGGTCATTATACAGAAACAAAAATTGCATATACAGTCGAGCCCGCTTATAACGAACCTGAGCGTGATGCGGCATCCATTCGCTGTATCCCAAAGTTTGTAGTAAATGAAACACTTTTAAAGAAAGGTGCGAGTGAAAACACAAGCTTTTCTTGCCCCAAAAAGTCCATGATGCACATTTTTCGAAGAGCAGAAGCAATAAGGGCGGTCTCGAGTTCACTTAAAACAGCAGGGTGCTCGTTCGCCGAGGCCCGTGACATAATCTGCATAAGGCACTGGCTCCGAAGTTTCGTTGTTCTTGCAATCCCATTCCTTCAAATCGCTCTCGCCACGTACATCATTCACAATGCCTTCACAATGCCCCAATCTGCTCATGGTTCCGCAGTGTCGGCATCATCGTCGTCCGTAATTAAACCATCGCAACAGATGTCTCACCCGCTCTCCCAGGTCGGGGTCAACGACGCGCTGCCACAAATCACCGCCGCAGTTCGGAAGCTTCAGGCTCGGCATCGGGCTTGACGTCGACGAAGTCGACCTCGTGAAAACAGTTTCGCGCGCATGTAGCCGTCACCGCCGCCCACGAAATATTCACCATCTCCACAGCTGAATACCGGGACGCCCGAAGCAGCAAGTTGGCTGCCAGCTGGTCAACAGCTATGAGCAAGCGCTCCGCAACGCGTCACCTAACGCGCAGATTACACTCAAGCCAAGCAATCACACTTTTGACGTTTTGTTGAGCGGCAGGAAAAAGCGTGCAAGTCCTCCTGTCGGCCATCATGACCACACGCGCACGCCAAGAGCAAGCAAGACGCGCACATGCGACACACATGCCAGAAGGCGTGGAACAGCTTTGGGCCCCGTTTCTAGTCAGAAAACTAAACTATTTCGAGCCAGCGTGGCGGGCCTCGCGGAGTGGTGGAGACGGGCGAAAGGGTTGTGATCAAGAGAGGAGAGCAGATTTGCAAGAGAAGGGCAAGGAGTTGCGATAAAGAGAGGGGAGGATGCGGCAGGAGGGAGACCTTAAAAACCAAAACACACGGGAAGGAGGCAGGTTGGGTGGCTTTTTTGAAAGGTCCGCGAAACACGCGCGTGAAAAAACTTGGAAAGAGTGCCTACGCATGCAGAGGTCAAAGCACGCATGGCCGCCTGGATTGGTGCGCGCGGCGGTGTTCGAAGAATCGGCTGCCGTGGTCAAAAAATCGTTTTGTTGCGCTGACGGGTCTGTGTGACCTCACGAACTTCGATATTTCGCGATTCTTTCCACTCAAATTGAAAGCCGTTTTCGCGCTTCCGCACTCCGCGGAAGGCTGCCGAGCCGAGTGCGAAGTGAGCGAGAACAAGTCCTAAACACGAAACGAATCGCGAATCATCTGAGTCGGTGGGGTAGTGCGCGCGCGTGCACTAGATGCAGACTATCGGATATAGTCGCTGGCCGATGATGTTGGCAAATGGTCTGGTCACTTCAGGCCGGTGATGCTACGACAGCACCAGTGATCAAAAACAGGGTAGATGGCCAACCGGTCTTCGAAAGATCGGTGGCACCGTGAAAACACGGGCTTCATCTGGCAATGCGGGGTGCTCAGAGTAGCGGGGGGGGGGGGGGGGGGGGCAAAGGACCGAGGGGTGCGTAACAAAAAGCAGTCGGGGCATGGAGGAAGGAAACGGCTTTCCTTCCTCCATGGGTCGGGGAGAGCGGCAACTAGAGGGTCGCGGAGGCAGGATCGGCGTTTAGCAATAAGAATGTATGGGCACCTCGCTGATGCCTGATTGGTGGTCGAAAGTGGTTTCCCGGGAAGGCGGCAGACCGCTGACTCCGTTCGTTGTAACCGATTAGCGACCTTCGGAGACGTTCGTTGTAAGTGCGATTTGTTGCCATTGAACTAATGTATATTTTCACGGTCAAGCGGATATTGTTCATTCTAAGCGAAAGTTCGTCTTAAGTGGGGCCATTATATGTGGGATCGACTGTATATGCACAAAATAGTAAGGAACATGTACTTTAATAGGACAACCTGGAAGGGAGTGCATTATTTATTATTACCTTTTTCAGTTGTTTCTTAACATTGTTTGGACTAAAATTGAAGTCCAAATCTCTTTCCAATCTGTTAAGAAGAAACATAGTTTGATAGTATTTCCTAGATTGCTTACCATACTATGTTGTGCAATGTTGCAAACTATTATCTAATGAATATGTGTAACAATCATTGAAACCTCGGTGAGTTGATAAAGGTGCAAACTGCTGCACATGGGACACAAGAAAAAAGTGAAACTCAATGCAAACAGTAAATCGGTTGCAAGCTTGCGCTCGTCTGTCTTGCTTCATTCCTTTTTTTTTGTGTGTGTCCTGTCTGCTGCACAGCTTGCTATCTTAAGGAAGATGAATTGACGGGCTTGATTGTTCCTCGCGTGACACGGACGTGATGAGCGACAATCAGCTGTCAGAGCTTGACGTTCTGCTATGAATTGAAACTAACTTGTACCTAAACCAACTTAGCAATCTGAGCATCATTTGTGATCAAGGCTCATATTGCTCGAAAAATTCAAGAAGTGCCCTGCACGCATCCAGAGCTATTTCGGACGCAGCTGTCGCACAAGGACGAATAAGCAAGCATCAATTTTCATCAAACTACCCTCTTTTTTGTTTTGTTTCTTCCGGACCATTTCGCAATTTTTGAAGTATCATAATTGGACATAGCCTCAAGTTGAATAACCTTGTCGCAGTCTGGCACAACTGAGTTCAAGTAACACAAGTGCAGCAAAGCAGAAACAGAGCCTGCACGAAGACCACCCTCACCTCAGACTTGTGGCGTAGTAACTCTGTCATCTCCTCCTGCAGCTGGTAGATCTTGGTTTCCAGCGCTGCCCGTGGCTTCCCAAGGCTGCCAACCACACAGAAAAAAAAAAAGTGCACGTCGCTCACACTTTGGTTCACTAGGGCCCTCATTTAAAAAAATTTAGGTAAATGTCATTCATTGCATTACCAGGAACAAAAGCAGACAGACTCCTCCTTGTGCAAGACAGAATACCTATCATCATGACCGCACAATTTGTGTTTCTATGCTGCCCAGCAACGTGCATTAGCACCAGGCGAGTGGGTGATTCCTTATTCGAGTATGCAGAGTGCACCCCTTCATTCAACAGGCACGCAAGCATCTTCGTTCTTTTCACTGTCATAGCCATTTGAAAGACATCGAATATTGTGGCTCACCAACTAGCCCATTGATGGATTTGTGGGGTTTAGCGTTTCAAAACCACTATTTGATTATGAGAGACGCCGTAGTGGAGGGTTCCGGAAATTTTGACCACCTGGGGTTCTTTAACGTGCACCCAAATCTGAGTACACGGGCCTACAATATTTCCGCCTCCATCGGAAATGCAGCCGTCGCAGCCGGGATTCAATCCCACGACCTGCCGGTCAGCAGCCGAGTACCTTAGCCACTATACCACCGCAGCGGGGCCACCATCTAGCCCATCAATCGAAAACAGAATGTTTATTATTTTTTTATTCATTTATCAAGTACCTGCTTTGCCAAGAGGCATTACAGCAGAGAGGGTACATTACATATAAATAAGCACATAACAATACATTAACAAAGCATGGAAAAAAAAACATTATTTGAATAAATACAGACAGTTTAAGGTGGCAGGGTGTTCCAGACTCGTATCGTACGAACAAAGTGTAGCAAAAGCATCACCCTTAAAAGATATCTCGCGTATTATAAAGTAATACTGACACCAAATTTCATGGCTGTGATAGTCCGCGGGGTCGATTTTTATGAACATGTATATATCAACCGGGAATATATTTGGAAAGTAATTCAGGGCAATTTAAAAGTTTGAATTTTGAAGGTACTGAACCCTTTTGAAGGTACTGAAGTTTGAATTTTGAAGGTACTGAAGGTAAAAACCCCCTAATTTTCCTCACGTCCCAGTCAATAACACTGCAGTCAATAAAACAAGTTATGATGATGTCATAGCCGCCATCTTTTTTTTTTTTTGCCACATGTGTTCTAGGAGTCTATACTTCTCGCAGCTGGTCTCGAGTGCTTGGCTGCGGTACAGGTGTTCAAAGTTATGTGTTTAGCGGCACTGCTGTCCCTTTTTTTATTCTAAAAGCATTCTTGATGCGAACTGTGTGAAAGTGTCTCGCAGTTCTGTGTGCTGACGTGGTCGAGAGCTGCACACGCCAGGTGGCGATAGTTGCACTTTGCAACTAGTCGTTTTTGGAGATCTCTCAATCCGAAACTGAAACTGGTCAATAATGAGGGGCCTGTATATATCTGTCATTTGCAGCAACAAATGACATGCCATGTTATGACGAACAGGTCTCCATCAACACATTGCAGCAAAATAAAAAACCTGAAGCCAAAGTTTTTGTGTGTTAAATATTGTGTGAACGACGAAGATAGTCGCTATCATCATTAGAGGGATTAGACAGGTTTTCGAAATAAAGAACAGGTCGATCGGGTGGGCTTCGCCATGGGCACGGCGGCTCGTCCTTTCCTCAACATTTTGATGCAAACACAGTTGACATCGATCATTTGGAAGGGGAAATGGAAGAAGCCGAAGTTTATGAATGCGAGATTATTCTAGCGAGGGTGAGAGCGGAGTATAACATTGAAGACGCACAAAAGGCTCGGCAAAGTCACGTGGAAGCGATAAAACAACGGATGAAAGCAGAAGCAGATAGGAAAGTACTCTCTTCGTCTCCGTCACCACCATCTAGCCATTACGTGACGAATAGCAATCTTGTCCCACAGAAGCTAGATGAGTTGGCCTCAGGACAAAAGAGGGAATAAAACAACAGCATACAAACCAGGGTTCCCACGACAGAAAAGGCAAACCAAGAACCTAACACCGAAAAAAAAACCTCCAAGTCTGAAGACACCTTCCACGACTTTAGAATTCACGCCAACGGACTGTACCCACGAAGATAATGACAGACTATCTCAGCTGATCATGGTGGAAGACATTTCTTTGATAGGAAACTGGGAAGCCTTTGAATATCACAAAGGTGAACCGCCAGGTCTTAAAGGTGAATGCACGCGGAAGACGACAACTCCAGGCCAAATAATGTCACCACCAATATGCTTAGAAGCGCCTGGCGAAAGCAAGACAAGACTACTTCTTAAAGCGAGTGGAAACAGAAAGAATACTGCGAAGACACAGATGCAATCCCTTGTACTGCATTTAGGTTCTCTTTTTTTAGGAAGCTACAAACGTCAAGATTGAGGGCAATATGGAGGACCCATCTTATTTCAGCAAAGAATGCCGAACTAGCATCACAGCCACATATAAGACAGAGCAGACCAAAACAGAAAGAGAGGGCTGGTGCTTCTGAGGTAAACAAAGGCAAGACGAGAAAATCAAGAAAACTGTCCAAAGCGAGCTACAGTAAAACATCATGGAAGAGACTGCATCATCGTTGTTCATGTGAACTTAAAGTGTTCATCGAAAGTCCACCATGAAAGTCCACCATTTAATAGCACGCATTTGGAACAAGCATCGGAAACACCGCTGGAAGAGCTGGCACAGGAGAAAACTTGGATTGTCCCACATGGACTGACTTGGAACTCGATTAACTACTGACTAGTATTGTGTACTAAGAAGCTGGGTGTGTGCTTAGTGTTCTTCGTCGTCATGCGTCATTATGGGGGCGCGGAGGATGTTAAATATTTTATGTAAACGAGGAAGAGGGCAGTATCATAATTAAAATATTGCCGCGCCCGAAACAAAGAACGAAGACGATGTGCGCGCCAACAGCCTCGTGAAAAGGGGGACTGAAGAAGACGACGTGCTTTTGTTTTGCTCACCTGCTCTTGGCTCCTGCATAAAAACACACGCCGTCGGTGCTCAGACTCAACGTCTCGGTGCACTGCTTACGTTGAACCGCGACAATATACTGGCATTCGAAATAAAGAAGAGGTTGACGTGTGGGCTTCGCCATGGGCACGGCGGCTCGTCCTTTCCTAAACATTTTGTTCGCACATCAGCTTTGCCGAAGGCGGCTTCCCAGGTTTCAGCACCAAAATGTTCAGGAAAGGACGAGCCGCCGTGCCCATGGCGAAGCCAACCCGTCGACCTCTTCTTTATTACGAATGCCAGTATATCTCGATGATGATACGGCCCTCTTCCTCGTTTAGACAAAATATTTAACACTGTGTCTGCACGCCTCATAGTTCTTCATTGACAATCAACATGCGAAAATGCATGGATACATCCCCGTGGCAACCACAAACATTGAGTACAGCACTTTACCTGCAAATGATATAATAACATTTTATCATTGGGTGTTGTTACATTAAATGCATATATCAGTTTGCATTTTGTTTGTGTGAATTAGTAATGCAACACCTTCACTCAACCCCCCCCTCCTCCCCAAAAAAAGATATGCTGAGATAATGCGAGTTATAACCTTCCATTCTAATGATGTCACACTTGATTTCACACTCGATTTCACTGGACGTGATAACCAAAAAATGAAAACAAAATTGACTCGAAAGTTCTCCTAAAACGAAAGTTTTGCTCTAAATAGGACTGGTGTTTAAATAGACACATTTCAGTCGATTTGATCTAAAACTAGTAGTCACCTTCAAGTCATCCGGCGAGTAGAAATAGGGCTCATTTGTATTTATGATTTTTCGTTGAGGTAATGCCGATTGGGCACATTATTTAGGCTGAAGGCAATCAAGGTCATAGCAGCACTTGATATGAATGGCATTCACCCCATCATACCTTAGCAAAAAACTTTTCCATATATGTGCTATACACGTTCAAACCCCGATTCTTTGGCCTAGGATTTTGTTGTGTGATACAGCTTTTTATTGCAACGAGTCCAGTTTCATTGGATAAACATGTGTGGATAACAATCTTTTAGGTCGTTTCTTTTTTCGAACCATGAATTTACGAGCACCTGCTTCATGAAGCGCGTGATTGTTCCTGGTATCTTTCTTTGTGAAAGCCCGTGAACTGAGGTAATGTCTTGCTGAATAAAGTGAAACGTTTTCAGCATGTCTGCAACATCATATACGTAGTACTTCTTGCAATAGACATTTATTGTCTTCTCGATATTTTAAATAATGCGGCATTCAGACATTTCACACAATTCTTCTGGTCCTATGAAACATAAAAAAAACGTGCTTCTACTGTAATCACTAATTAATTATCCATATGTGGACAGTACCATACCAAGGGGTAAACAAAAATATTCAGTGAATTAAGCGGTTAGTACCCCCCCCAAAGCTAATCTCAAAGGTGCCCGACATGCATCTTGCCCTGAGTTTGGCAGGCATACAAGGTACACACCTGGACTCTGCATTCATCTGGAGGTGCAAGTTTTCCTGCTGCAGGCGTTCCTTCTGCACAGTCAGCTGCACATTGTTTGAACGAAGAGAGTCCACACGCTCGAAAAGCTGCGTGCCTGCACAACAAGAAGGCTCACTCATCAAACTGGCCAGCTCTGACGATGAAACAGACTGTGCACATACGAAGCAGCATCCATGCAAACTATGCGCAAAGGTGTTGCCTAAAGCAAGCAAGAACAGGCATTTCCTACCGACAGACACATCGGAGAATGAATTCTGGTGCAATGCGTCATGTGGCTTACAGTTTCACCAAAACGGCTTCCCTGGTAGTTAATGGTGATAAGCAATTTAGACAAGTTTCACTGCCGGAGACTTTCCCCAGGCGTCACATACCTCATCAGCACACTTGTCCATGTTTCATCACGTCTTTCGTTAATACTGCACTATGGGGGACATTCGGCCTTGTTGGTGTATTTACTACAAAAGGACGCATGGACAGAATACCAATAAAGAAGGGTGTACGACAATGTGACATGCTATTTGCTGCATGATTACAGGAGCTTTTCAGAGGCCTGGAATGGGAAAAGTCAGAAATACGAGTATACGGGTATAAAGTGGCAGCAGCAAGCACAGGACCGAGTTGACTGGTGGAACATGGGAGAGAACTTTGCACTGCAATGGGCGTAGTCAGGCTGATTGTGATGATGACACAAGGGCGAGAAGGGAGGACAAAGTGGTGGTCACCACTGTATATATTCATGCTGCGGTTGAAATGAACTATTCTGTTGAAAGTAAGCGCACGTTCTGTGTCTTCCCTTCCTGTCCTTGTGTCACTTTTCACTAAGTATTGCCTAATTCCCGTAATATTGCTAGATTTTGTCTTGAGATGGCAGTATTTATATATAACAACAAAAGCTTGGCCTTTATTAAATTTGTTACTGAGTGAGTTGGCTAAAAAAATAATGGTATGAGCATTTTTCATATCACGTGGCTCTTAACCCTTTGAGGTCAAATTATTTCCCTACTGGTTTTGAATGTATGAAATGTGCAAGGTTGGGAAGAAATTTTAAAAAAAATGTCCCGACCAGCATTTTAGTGTCACTCTCACTGAGAAGTGCAAAATTTTCTGCAGTGTTTCACAAAGTTGGCATTGCTTGACACATGGGTCTACACGCACTGTGCCTCGTCACAGTCTGCACACACAAAATACATGTCTGTTCTCCTCGTAGAGCGATGAGTTGCTTTTGCGAGGGTGCAACAGCCAACAAAAGACTTGGAGCAGGTTACAAAAAACACACTCTACATTCAAGACCAAATCTTGAATTTGGTGCAGTATAACAAAACAGACTTACTCTTAAAAAAGAAAATAAAAATATGCACAAACCATTCAAGATCAGCTGACTCATGCACTGTACATGCCAGCACTGCCATTTAAAAATACACAATGGGTTGAATTACCTGACAGGGCCGACAATCACCCCGTCAACATCAGTATTTGCAGCACCTGTTAAATCTAATGTGGACCTTCCAATGTTAATGCGATGCTAATGTGGACCTGTTGACCTGAAAACCTTGAGTTTCGGGAGATCTGAAAGCAGCAGTGAGTTGAGATAGGAAAAAGAAAGCTGGCATACGTTTTTGTTTATTATTTCTAAGGGCCTTAAAGACGTCACAAGCGACTCTGAGCAGTTGCCAGTAACTTTTTAGACATCAATGATCATATAGTAGCCCGTTTAATTATACAGCATGTGGACGCATCAATAACTAAAAAACAAGATGTACTGCATCCTGTGACCGATAAAACCAAACGTCTTTTCCAAACCTTAGTACCTTTTCCTGCAAGACATTGATCTACTGAGGCAAAAGTGGCTTACGAAATGTTCTACATGCTATACCATAAAATCTTGAGCAAGCGCCCCCACTCATGCAAGCACCCCCTGGTTTTATTTTTTTTTTATGATTTGTAACATGCACCCATAACAGAACAAGCTCCCTCCCTGCCTTTTTTCCCTGTTTCATTCACCATTCTGGACACTGAATACATGCGTACTGAATAAAGCATTTAATTAAAGAACCATGGGTGTGCACTTTTTTTTTTGTGGCTGTTCCTTTGCCATGCTCAGTGATGAAAGTGACTTTTTCCTTTTTGGAGCAAATTTTGCAGCAGGAAAAGTACTATTTTGGAGCAGCCATAAGTGTTTTCGGAGCAGAAAAGTTGTTAGTTTCCAGCAGCTATTGGTGTTTTAGGAGCATATGAAAACATTTGTCATACACCCATGCAGTTCAAAGCATCGTCGAAGCATCTCGTAAATATTAATATTTATAATAAAATATATCTTAATGTATCAGTGTAAATTGTAAATAAAATGTAAATAAAAATGTATATATATCAATGTAAATTTCAAGAAGCAAGCAATAACATGGCTGGTTGTCAAAAATAAGCTGTGAAATGATTTATATAATTAACTACACTCTGTTTAACCGCTTTGGTTCAGTACCACTAAAGCTACAGGGTGTAAGAAAGCCACATACTTGAGCAGCGAAATGTAGTCCCACATACAAGTGCCTTAAAATTAACAGGGTTGCTAAGCATTGGCATTTCTTTGGTGTGTTTTGCGCCAAATCGATACATGATACATTTATTCTTCTTCGCATTTACTTATTGGTGTCGGTTACCATCGATAACTGTGTTTACACCGCCCGCTTCGATACAGACTTGCTCTTGCTACACACCCATTAGGCTGACAGCAGTAAACAAATGGTGCAACCAGCCATTGATTTGTTTCTTCTCACTTTGGGATTAAAGCATCAGGTACGTTTTGTCAATATTAGCAAAATATGTTGCTTGCTTAGCCACACGTGTCAAGTCTCATGTGTCACGGCAATGCTCGGACTGCATCGTCAGACCAAGAATGCTGCATCTCCGAATATCAGACATGCAACTTTGCACAACGTTCCGTGCACGTCAGATCCTCCTTCGATGAAAACAAAAAAGAAAAAAAGGAGCACTGCAGCGAGAGACGCGAAGATACCGATCGACGGAGAAACAGACATACGAGAGCCACGAACAGCATCGAAGAAAAACATCCACAAAGTGAAGTTATCTGCCAGCATGAGATTCTACCGACCGATCTTTAGCAGAGCAACAAATTCACGCTTTTTCAAGTTCCCAGCGTAATAGCTTGTTTATTAGCTTTACTGCATTTTGAAGTTGATAAGCTAGCCCTAATTATTACAATTCTGTGAGCAGACGCCATGAACACGGTGAGCAGACGACACGGGGCGCGAATGAATACATGTAGAGGGGCTAAGCACCTTTGCTATTAGACGAGGGGCCTGTAGCCTCCACAGTGTTGAAGGGAACTTCTGAAACAGAGTATACTATTTGTAGAAAAAATTAAATCAAACCGATATACCGGTAAAGCATTTTAGAAGTAACCTCAGTCCCCACATAACTGTTGCCAAATAAGCAGTAGATATTTGGTCTTAGATAAAAGCAATCCTGCTCATTTCCACATTTCACCACACTTGCCTGCAAGTCTAGCTAAAAAAATTAAAAAACCCACCAAATGAGCTACATGCTTAATATGACAGTTCTTGTTGGACAAGTGCGATCAGAACGGACAATGCTGCACACTAGTAGCATACTGAGACGATAGTAAACAGATTCTTTTCAGTTCAATTAGGGCTTATGAGCCGGCCACAGTAAATGTTCGTCAATCTCATTCTCCCAGTGCCATTTTGGAGCAAGTTTGGAGAAATTGCTAAAAAAATTTCGAGCAGTTTGGGGCAATTGTAGGAGCACTTCCATCACTGCATCTTGAATTTTGCTCCATGACCAAACAAGGGCCCTTGTTCTGGATTTTATGGTAGAACAAGGCCAGAATATTTTACAATCATTGTGAGTTTTTCTTTTCTTTTGCTATAAGGTTAGGGTCTGTACATTTGAATTGGATTGGATAAGAAAGCATAAGCTGAAGATACTAACGCGGCCTCCATTTCTGGGTAAAATTAATGCAATTGAGAAAAAATAAGACAGGTTGGGCACTCTGGTTCATGCAACATGGCGTGATAACTAGAGGCCGGATTTCTAGGCACTAAAAAGGTGTGTTTTAGGTGCCAGAGACAGGCAGGTAAAACACCATTTTAGGCCCTCAAAAGCATAATTATAGGCACAATAAATTTCTAAAAATTAAAATATCCCAAAACAATGACATCGGTGATTTGTATCTTCGACAAAAAGCAAAAAAATGATGTTTAAGATAGCATAAAGGTAGCAACAATTTAACATAGGCATGCCTTTCTTGCGCAATTCGCAGTATGTGGTCTTTCATTTTATTGTCTAGCATTGCGCATCAAGTGTCCACCAGTCAATTAACACTCTCATGGGTCTCTTTCGTTTCGTTATGGCTGGGAAGAGTGGCGCAGGAGCAAATAACCAGACTACTCATACGCCAGAAGAGAGGCGTGCTATAGGTCTCATCACTTAGGATCAATTTCTCCCCTAACGGTGAACACCTTAAAGGGCCCATCATTAGGTTTAAGCATTTCGAGCTGACAAGCGTAATAGTGCACTAGGCACTTCGGATTATTCCTGTTAAGATTTGCAAAATTACATGTCGCGGAAAAATGCTCAATTTCTAATGTATGCGACTTGCCCTTCTCACGGGCGTGCGCCCCAAGATCTAAGGAGTGATGTACAGCAAGGAATGGTCTCGTTTTTACATCGCTCCTTTACGTTGACATGGGTGTGCTGACATCGCATACTGTACGCTCTTCATTAAAACTTCGTTGAATTCTAGCTCTATCTATAAAACAGACAAAAAATGTTCCGTCTCCTGACCATACCTGCATTTTAAATGGTACCACATTGAGAGTGTTGCACGTGACATTATTTTACTTGGCATGTGCAACTTGTGTGTTCTGTTATGTAGCATGAATGAGGAGTACTTTGATTTGGGCTATCTGCTTTATATCATATTGAAAGGGAAGCGCGAAGACAAAAGAAAAAGGACAATGCTCTTTGTCTTTATATCTTCCTTTTCCCTCTGTCTTACCACTGCTCTTTCAAAATCAGTATAATAAATGAAAGCGGAGAAAAATTTGAAAGGGAACCGCAAAGACAAAGGGAAAGAAAAAACAGCACTCTTTGTCTCTATGTCTTTCTTTTCCCTGTGTCTTTGCACTGCCCTTTCAAAATCAGTATAATGAATGAACGCTGAGAAAAGTAACAAAACATGCAAACGGAATCTCAGCTTGTTATTATTTTTATTTTTGTTTTGAATAGCCTCGAGATGCTATTCACTAATCGACCCTCGTTTAGCGTCCACCTCAGTGGACCGGTCGCTATAGGGTGCTCTGCTGCTGACCCGAATGCCGCGGGTTCGATTGCGGCCGCGGCGGTCACATCTAGATGGATGCGAAAAAGTAGATGCCTGTGTACTGCGCGATGTCAGTGCACGTAAAGAACACCAGATGGTCAAAATTTGCGGAGACCTTCACTACGGTGTCCCTCATACTCCCATCGTGTTTTTTACGTAAAACCACACATACAACAACAACAATTACTACTACTAATACTACTACTTACTACTACTAACTACTACTACTACTACTACTACTACTACTACTACTACTACTACTACTACTACTACTACTACTACTACTACTACTACCACCACCACCACCACCACCACCACCACCAGAAGTAGATTAAAAACAAAACAAAAGCCGTGTGCACATCACATTTTTTACCTGAAGGCGCTGCAGCAGACGGGTTACAATGTCAAAGAAAACATGCCTTCATTGATACACACGCTTTGTTGTCTTTATTCTGTCATAAAACTAATAAAAAACAAATTATTAAAAAAAGTACATCTGATACGACGTTCTAAAATCTGAATTACCATGGCGCAAAGAGAACTGTTTAGGTGTATTCATTTTCAAATGTGAGTTTAGCATGAAATGCTTGACATAGGAGCTTTAACAGCAGTTCTGTTCAATGTGATGATACTAATTCCCATCTTAGTTATTATTTTATGTTGTTACAGCTGTCATTTTTTAGTAATGGCTTCGGACAAATTTTGACGCAATGTTCCGTATTTTTTTATGTTTGTCACTTAAAGACATATGACAAGGGATCTCAATTGAAACAAGCGTATTAAAACATACGGTGAATGTATGCTAAGTACACCATTGATTGTAAACATACCGACGCCTGTCTCAGGCTTCGCTGTATAAAGTATAAAGATTTGGTGACCTTCACCACCACTGAATCAACAAGAGCATTCCATGAGTGGTCCTCCATGATTTTTCATTTGTACTCCAGCTACCCGCGGCTACCCAGAAAAACCTGCTCCTCCTTTCCCACCGCAACACCTAGGTTTTCAGGGGTTCTTCAGTTTCTTCAGGGCACTGGATAGCTATTTGTAGAAGGTAGTCGCCACGTCCTCGGCCATAGATGTCACTTTTATTTTCTCACCCCATCTTTAATTCTCTCTCCTCCTTCTGCAGACGCTGAGACATTCTTCCACTTAGGGCTGCAGATATATCACCTTTTTCACTCCTCATGCTCCTCCTCCAATCGCTCGCAGCAAGTCAGCTTTGTTTTCGTTGAACCTTATAGTGTTTTTAAATATCAATGCTGCCTATTTTACATGAATAACCGTGTCACACCACGCTCGAAAAAAAAATTTGGGCTTTAATAGCACTCATACGTGCGCTCATTTAGAAAATAGGCATTTGTAGGCACTTATAGACATTTAGGCACGAACACTCAAAATAGACATTTATAGGCACTATAAAAACTCCATAATAGCCCTTCTTAACCTCTAATTCATGCTCATATACAAAAATGACATGATAGAAATGCAAGGAACAAAATAGGCATTTGCCTATAATCCGGTCTCTAGTGATAACAAGGAGTAGTATGACTGGGCGAGTGGGCTCATGGCGGTAGGAAGGCACAGCATGACTGAAACAAGAGACAAAGAACACACACACACCACACGAACGCTGACTTAAAAATGATTTTGCATGAGAGGATGAGCATGAAATTATCGAAGCTTTCTTCCTTATTAAATCCTCTGACAATTGCGTAAACTGGACTTCTGCGTTATTGAATGATGCAGAGATCGAGTTGCTCGTTTCGTTTAGTTTCATCAGTGCTGCACCACTGGATATGTTGTTATTGCTTTCTTCATTTCTTCTCGCACTTACATGTTCATTGAATACGACTGTGCGCACAGTAAAAATGCCTTCAGATGTGCGATTTGATAATGGTTATTGATAAGCGTGCACTCTTGGGTTTTGTTGCTTGGTTAACTCGGACAAATGGTTCTTGAAAAAAGAAATAAAATTCATGTTGTTCTATTTTGCTTGATAAACCACGTACGACCTTTTTTGTTGTGGAGATAGGTTTGCGAAAGGTTTGCGAAATATACTGGGTAGGGGTGCAAAAATTTCCACTGCCGTTGCACACAAAGACGCTACGGCCTGGTTCATCGACTCTACGAGGCGGCACAGAGATGGCACTCGAGCCAGGTCGTCAACAAAAGCAAGTTTAATTACCCAAGATACAGTACAGTGCGACAATCACAAGCTTTCGGGCCAGTAGGGAGCTTCGCAAGACCGACTGAGTGTACGCTCACAGACAGGTGCTAGGGCTATTACACAAAGAGCAGCAGCTGAGCACGCATATGAGAAGCTGCCTGCTAAAGCAGTGCGTCTACCTCTCGTGTAGGCCTGTGTGCATCTGCCTGGTGGCGGGCGACCATCGAGCGAAGGCAAGTTACTAGGGCAGGAACTATCACGGGTGGCCAATGGTGCGGGTTCTTCATCCCTTGACTCAGTCGCGCTGTGCCTTTCCATTGCAGTAATAAGAAATCATATCGAATTGGCTTACCCCAGCACTCGGCTATATCGCTGCTTTGCTGTGCATCTGAAGAACCTTTGATGAACTGGAAATGAACAAGCTAAGAGCACCACCAACAAAGATGGCAATCATACTTGCCCAGCAAGCTTCGGCTGCGAACCGGGAAATGCAATGGGTATGAGCCGAGAGAGGAGAAGAGGGGGAAGATGTGAAGTGGTGTAGATACCGACGCCATTATTACCCGACCATCAACCTCGCCCTGCTAATAAACAACCTTAGACTTTAACCGTAACAGTTTTGTCGTGGAGGTGCCATGGTCATCACCCAAGACACGGAACCACTGCCGCTAGGTCCTCGCCGAAGCCGACGCCTAGCGCGACTGCCTCCAACACTACCGGAGCTCGTGATGTTGAACAACGGTGACCAACAGTCATCTTCAGCTCCTCCGGCACAGACACCCAGTGCCTGGATGCGTCAGTTGGAGCCGCGCATTTTCTAAGGGAAACTCGGAGAGGACGTCGAAAAATGGCTCACACACTACAAACGTGTGAGCAAGTGCAACGGCTGGGGTGCTACGACTCAGCTAGAGTATGGTGCTTTCTTCCTGACAGACACTGCTCTTGTGTGGTTCGAGAACCACGAACAATCGCTAACAACCTGGGAGCACTTCGCTATCCAACTCACAGAGTGCTTCGGGGATTCCATTGCGAAAAGAAAGCGAGCCGAGCAGACATTAGTTCAGCATGCTCAAGTGCCATGTGAGACTTGTACCACGTACACTGAGACGATCCTAAAGTTGTGTAAGATGGTGAATCTTCGTATGTCCGAAGAGGACAAAGTCGGGCATCTTCTGAAAGGTATTGCCGAAGACGTGTATACGTACTTGATTGGCAAGGAGAGTCTCAGTTCGGTAGCTGACGTGATCAATCATTGCCGCAAATTTGAGACTTTGAAGCTACACCGTATGACGCCAAAGTTCGGCAGGTTGGGGAATGTTGCGATGGTTGCAGGCATTGAGGACAGATACAGTATTCATTAGGACCTTGCGACCAAAGTGAGGCAAATTGTCCGTAAGGAACTTGAGCGACACAGCAAATCAGCGAACGTCGTGAAGACCGAACAGTTTTGTTGCATTTTTACTCAACCTCACGAAGCTGCCCCAGCAGTTTCTTCGCTGCCCGCTATGCCAGGCGTTGCAAACAGTCGAACCGATCCCCTACAACAGCGCCACCATACCTTTCTTGATAACGTGACGCATGACCAACACGCTTATCAAGGTACGACCATGAATCGGTACTTGGAAGAGCATGTCTACTACTCGCAGCGTCTGAGGGCGGCTTATCCCGAAATCTACAATGTCGGCCGCCCTTCACCTGTTTGCTACAGCTGCGGTGCTATAGGACACACCTCTTGTTTTTGTCGCCGTCACCGCCAGACGAGGTATGGCCCACCACCGACTTGGCCTAGCTTTGAAGGCGTCAACGATGATCATTGGCCGGCAGAACATGGTGCAATAAATGCAACAGGCTTGCCACCCAGAAATTCCTTCCATTACTCCAACAGGAGGAGTGACTTACCAGCATCAGACTTTAGCCTGATACCACCAACCAGTCGCTTATGTCATTCACCATCACCACGGCGACATTCTACGCCACCACCTCCATCGGGAAACTATCCGGCGCGGCCGATAGAGGTAAGGTCGCCGGCCGGTCTCTGTCTCTGCAACTGCTCCTCTGCCTATTATGGTGTCTCAAAACTAAGTGTGTGTGTTAATTGATAGTGTGCCTGCAACTGCGTTAGTGGAAGCTGGTGCTATGGTTTCCGTCATGAGTACCACATTCAAGGAAAGACTTGGTCGGAAGGTTATGTTCCCGTGGAATGACAGTGAGACGTTTCCTGGTGTCAGCAGAGAGTGTCTCGTTCCTCTAGGTATTTGTGTTGCTTGCAAGTGTTTTGTTTGGTGCTGAATATCTCGTCAAGGAATTTTTGGTATTACCGCGGTGCACTCATGATGTGATTCTCGGGATCGACTTTCTTCAGGATTGTGATGCTTCCGTTAATCGTGGCACAGGCGAAATTACGGGGAATAACACTCTTCTGTCTATGCTTCCAGAGACATGTTTACCGGGAAAAAATTGTTTCGTCGTGTCAAATGATTCTCTTTTAGCGCCGTGGTCTCTATCACGTGTTCCTGTTAATCTTGCTGCTGCCGACCTTTCATCGTTTGACGCGCAAATTCAACCACTCGCGACGGGTTGTGTGAAGAAAAATGTACTTGTGCCTCGTTCTTTCGTGACAGTTGTGAATGGCACCTCAAGCTTATGGTGTTTCCATTGTTCTTCGGTGCCTGCTGTTCTTCCGCGTGATATGAAGCTTGCAGAATTCGACGAAATCATGTACGGCACTGTCACCGTTTTAAGCGAAGAGCAGCAGTCAGAAAAAATTAACCCCCAGAGAAGCAGTTCTGAAGAACAGACCATAAGAATGATCAGCAAGTCCCTACCCTCACATGAAAGCCACGCTTTTGCACAAGTTCTTACGACACATCTTTCGGTGTTCGATTTCATACAAGGTGATACGGAGACTTCACTACCACGTCCTGATGCTCATCACAGAATTGACACCGGATCTGCACACCCTGTTCGTCAAAATCCTTACCGCATGTCGTTGACAGAAGGGGCAGTGATAGCTGAACAGGTCACTGGCATGTTACGCAAAGGTGTTGTCCAAGAGTCATCTAGTTCTTGGGCAGCGCCTGTGATCTTAGTAAAGAAAAAGGATGGATCATGGCGGTTTTGCGTTGGCTATAGTAAACTAAAAACGATCACCAAAAAGGATGTGTATTTACTTCCTAGAATTGATGACGTCATTGATTGCCTGCATTCCGCTGCCTACTTTTCGTCACAGGATTTGCGATCAGGGTATTGGCAAATACCCATGCACTTAAACGACAAAGAGAAAACGGCCTTTGTGACCCCTGACAGCCTTTATAAATTTAATGTTACGCTGTTCGGACTTTGTAATGCACCAACAACGTTAGAACGATTTATGGACGCAATACTTCGAGGACTTAAATGAGAAATTTGTGCTACCTAGATGATGTGATGATTTTCGGCAGCACACTGAACGAGCATAACAGACGTCTTAGTCTTCTTTTTGATTGTATAGAAAAGACCGGCTTGATCCTTAACTCTAAGAAATGTCCTTTTGGTGAAATGGAGACATTAGTACTTTGACATCTCGTTGACAAAAATGGAGTAAGGCCAGACCCATGAAAAATCGAGGCTGTCAGCTCTTTAGAACCACCAAAATCGGTGCAGGAATTGAGGAGCTTCTTGAACCTATGCTCATATTTTTATCCTTTCGTTCCGAGGTTCGCAGACATGGTGCATCCCTAACATGTCTTCTTCAAAAGGACGTCCCTTTCAAGTGGACTTCCGCTTGTGACGATGCGTTCCGCCAGCTAAAATTTCTGCTATTGTCGGGGCCCATACTGCGTCACTTTGATGCCTCCTTGCCTACGGAACTGCATGCTGATGCTAGTGACATTGACATCGGTGCTGTACTTGTGCAGCGTCATCAAGGAGCAGAGCACGTAGTGGCTTATGCCAGTCACTCTTTCAATAAAGATGAACGCAACTATACCGTAACAGAACAAGAATGCTTGGCAGCTGTTTTTGCGGTACACAAATTTTGACCTAATATCTATGGACGTTCGTTTACTATCGCTACCGACCATCGCTTTATGCTGGCTGATGAATCTTCGTGACCTGACTAATCGACTGGCGCGTTAGGCTCTTCGACTTCAGGAGTACGACTTCGTCATCTCGTTCAAGTCTGGACGCCGCCTTGCAGATGCCGACTGTCTCTCTCACCTTCCCCTGAAGACAACCAAGTATGAAGAAGACAGTTTTGACGACTGTCTTGCCTCCATTTCTTCGACATTCCCAGACTTAATTACTTTCAGAAAAGAACAAGAGGCTGATATTAGCTTGGAGCCATTACTTGTCGCGGCATCACGTCCTCGAGCCACCGGCCACTTTTGTGTCCATGACGGCCTTCTATACAAGACAAATTATTCGGCTAAAGGCGCAAGCTTCCTTCCAGTTGTACCACAGAGTCTACAATTTGACATACTGAAAGCCATGCACGACGATGCGACAGCTAGTCATCTGGGGCTCATCATAACTTTGAATAGAACACAGGAGCACTTTTACTGGCCCAGAATGCAGGACACAGTCAAGCACTATATTGAAACTTGCGAAGAATGACAATGCTACAAGCGGCCTACGACTCCTTCGCCAGGTCTTCTCCATCCACTACCACCTCCTCGTCTACCATTTGATCAAGTTGGTATTGATCTTTTGGGCCCATTTCCACGCTTATCTAACAACAATCGATGGGTGATAGTATGCGTCAACCATCTGACTCGTTACGCAGAAACTGCGGTGATACCATCCTCGACAGCAGCGTGCGTGGCCATATTTTTGCTTAGATTCATCATTCTTCAGCATGGCCCTCCCAGAGTGATTATTAGTGATCGTGGTCGTCAGTTCGTTGCGGATGCCATCGAAGAACTGGTTCATCTGTGCAATTAACAGTTCCACCATTCATCCTTATATCACCCTCAGACGAATGGGCTGGTAGAACGTACGAACAGAACTCTGACTAACATGTTAGCCATCTACGTATCATCTGACCACAAGGACTAGGATGACGTTCTCCCCTTCATTACCTATGCATATAACATGGCCAAACATGAGACAACCAATTACAGTCCTTTTTTTACCTTTTTTACGCATGTTCACCGTTAAGCTGCATCGATACTATTCTACCATTTGTCTTCCATCGACTACCCTGTCTCCAAGACGCTCTGCCTAGCCGAAGAAGCCCGGCGTATTGCTAGTCTTCAAACTGTGGCTTCTCAACACCAATCGAAGGAAAGCTATAACAGCCGCCATCAGTCTGTTGCATACTTCAAAGGAGACTTTGTGTGGTTGTGGACGCCACAACATAAACGAGGCCTATGCGAGAAGTTTTTACCCCAGTAGAGTGACCCATTCGTCATTGTTGATCGCATGAGCGATTTGACATACGTGGTAGCCCGGCTGTCATCAGCTGGCCGTCGGTCAAACCGGACTCAGTTGGTACATGTCGCTCGCCTTAAACGGTTTCACCCTAAACATTCCGAGTGATTAATACTCGCCCAGCGGGCTTCATCTGGAAGCCGGGAAATGCAACGGGTATGAGCCATAAGAGAAGAAGAGGGGGAAGACGTGAACTGGTGTAGATACCAATGCCATTATTACCCGACCATCAACTTCGCCGTGCTAATAAACACCCTTAGACTTTAACCGTAGCAGTATCGAATTGGCACACCCCTGCACTCGGCCATATCGCTGCTTTGCTGTGCATCTGAAGAACCTTTGATCAACTGGACATGAACAAGCTAAGAGCACCACCAACAAAGATGGCAATCAACTTCTCCAGTGCCTGCAAGAGAGTACCGATATAGAAAAAAAATCATTCTGTGCACCTTCACTGAGAATGTCTGGCAAAACTGTACTATTAAAGGGCATTGCCACCAACCGCACGATGCACTGAAGTTGCAAAAACAGTTCTACTTAATACCGTAAGGAGGCAGCAGAATCAAATTTGTTTCAGATGCTTCTCGTAAGTCTTAAAGGTGGAAGCAGCTCCCAGCTCGCCTGCATATTAGGCTGTACGGGAACAAAGCGTCGAAACCGTTCCTGTATGGCAAAGACCTTGCAGGACAGAAAACCGCCAATGTTTTCAAAGGATTAAGAAAACATTCTTGGTAACATTTCGGCGAGCACAGTGGCTAGAAAAACGGAAGGCGAGAAGACAAACAAGAGCGAACTCACAACCCAGTTTGCTGAAGAAAACACAAGAAATATATATCCCAGGCTAGCCCAAGAGTGCATGTGTGTAAAAACGAAATGAGATAAAGCAAAAGGAAGAACCATAACACACCATAACACTAGATTTTGCATAAATGATATCTAGCAACAGAATGTGAAGTATGGTTCAAAAAGGTGAATTCCTTGTCAGTTAGTGCAATGGATGGGCTGCTTATGCATTTATCAGCACACCTACTGATATGAAATGCTTCTACTAATTCCCGAGTTAGCTTGTCTTTGTGATAAAACAAAATTATCATGTCACACCAAATCATTTTTGCCTTGCAAAATAATGTGGAAAGTTTGTGAGGTGCACGACAGGGGTAGTCAATTTATTGCCCCTAACTTGCAGTCGTGTATATATACAAGGTGAGACTGGCCAGTGCATTAATACTCGCATTAACGAACATTTGAAATCTTTGGAAAATAGCCTTCACTCCCACCTAGCCGAGCATTTCAGCAGCTGCCAATGTTATTCTGTTTGGTGTGACAAGATCATTTTGTTTTATCACAAAGAATGCTAATGAAACTGACGTACACTTAAGCCCCGAAAAACATGGCGGACAGTATTTGTGATTTCTTAATTCTAGTCTAATGATTCTCACTTAAACTGAAAAAAAGAAAATTTTTTTTAAATGTCACAGCTTGGGCACAAGGCTGAACCAATAAATGCGAAAGCAACACATCGGGCTGTGATACAAAGTAAAGCTAGGTGGTTTAGGGACCATACGAAATGTAGTGAACATGATTGATTGTGCTTGAATTGACAGTAATGCAGCAATCACAATATTGTCACGAGGTCGTGACATGGACGAATGGAGCAGACTGCGGGTCGAATAATACTGTTTATTTTAACCAGACTTGTGGCCTCGTAAAAGGAAAGTTAGATTACAGCAAGACGCTGGCACTGATAGCGGCGAGCAGAGTGTCGGCCGTTGATCAACTGACAAGCGGCGAAGCGTGTCGGCATTTGTACACTTGCAATCGAACATTATAGCGTTATTGCTAGCAGCGACATAGGTTACAGAATAATCTGAAAGGTTCGCGAAGTGGCCTTAATCTTAACATAAGGACCTACTACAGCTTCGAAGCTTCTCTAACACTGTAGGTGCGATTTGCGCTGAACATAGTGTAACGGGGCGATAACAAAACCTGAGGAAAGAACATGGCAATATCTAAACAGATGTGAATAGTTGAGTGCTTGACGTACGACAGGAGGCGAAGTCCAATTCCAGCATCGAGAAACACGAGAGGTCACTGGTTTTCCCATTGAAGTACATTAACGTAAAAGCTTCCAGTGACCGTCACATCCTGTAGGTACACTGTATATAAGTTCTGCAGCATGAAGTTCATCATGTCAGTCCGCAAGGCTCCTAGTGAGGTGCAGAGTGTTGCAACGATAAAGCCGTGCATTGTTTTAAAGGCACAAGCGTCAGCACAACTGATCTGGGGAAATGAGTTGAGTTCATTCATCTAAAGTGATAGTGGCGGTACAATTTTTCATGGGATCCAAATCCATAGGCACAACAGGACAAGCAACTTGCCGAATAGTCCTGTACTTGATGGGATCAATTTTTCGTGTTGTTTCAGAGTGAAAGTGGGGCCAGAGAAATTTCGGAATGCCCGTTTCATCCAACTGTGCGGTCTTCAGTGACCCCCCTCCCACTCCTTGATCAAGTCATCAGACATGTCAATATTTAGGGAAAGCATGTATGGCTTGTCCAAACAAAGTACATGCTTTGTTTCTTTTAAGTCTACTGACAATAAACTAGATAGTTGATGACAATAAACTAGTCTACTGACATGGACTAGTTGGTTGGTGCAGCACGCCGAGGAGCAAGAAGTCGCTGGTTCAAATGTTCAGTAGGCACCTTGAAATTGTTTTCTTCAGATTTGTTTTTATTTTATACAAATCAGGGCCATGACGGCGACGGCGAAAATCAGCCTAGATTCCATATAATTGGTATCGAATAAAAATCATTGTTTCCACCTATGGGGTCCGCAATAACCACCTTTGAGTTATGTGTCCACACTCACCGTATGGGCTACGAGTAGTGCTGCATAACGCTTCCAGGTATTACACACACAAAAGCACCCTGCTTATAATAGAGTGAAGGAGCGAGTTCAAATGGTTGAGTGTAATTCTAATGTCACGGGTTCAGATCCTACTGACAAAAAGAGTGACTTTTCTGGCCACTTCAAGTGAAAACCTTTACACAACAGCTAAAAAACCACAAATAATGTACCCTATACATGGCATGACTTTCCATGGCATGACTGCTTATCGGTCTCATGAGTTATGCATCACACAGAAAACAAGCCTTTCAAACAACTCCCCTTTTTATTATATTCTCAAAGGTCTCGCGTGAGACTTTACAAGAGGGGTTGGTGATACAAATATGGTGGTATAGATACAAGTGCTGATTATGATGCAGCTGCGTTTGCTTCCTGGATCACATTTTTTGGTCACGCCATATTGCAGATAACTGCTGCTCCATTCTGAATGCCATTTCAGTCTCTGGGGGTGCACAGGAAGAAAGACTGCTGAAATTAATTGCTGTGAGCATGTGGCAGAACCAAAGCGTTTGGTTGACTTGAAAGGTATGGTTGGATAAGCTGTATGTCACACGTGGAGCTGAATGAAAGAATCTGTGAAAAAGTCAGGTAAATAAAATATGACGACAAAGAGGATCGAAAGTTTTCGCTGCGATTTTAAGGCGAAGATGCTTTAGCGGGAATAATCTGAAGTGATGAATCTAGTTGCTCAGTTTTGCAGTAACTCCAAAATTTTAATAGGTTTACTTTGGCGGGGATAAAAGACAGCCGATGCATGCTCAAGTTCAGGTCTAATGGCCACGCAAGCGAGTATTTTAACAGAAGGTTGTGCATAAAAATGCTACGACATATGTATCCAAGGGCACGTTTAACGGAGCTAGTTATGCAATTTATATGGTCGCCCCATAATAGGTCACCAAGGTATTTTATTGAGTTAGTAGCAACTATATGACAGTTGTTCATTAAGTACCTCTTGCAGTTCTTCATTCTTTATTCTTCTACCTTTCTTTCATTGTTTCATCTCAGGTGTTAACAGACCACATTAAAGTGCATCAAAACAGGTAATAATGCCACAGAGTTGAGGCGTGCACGATGGGAACAGAGTGTATGTATATGATGAAACTGTTTATATACCGAACTTGTGGCCAATAATCGGAGACTCAGATGACAGTGATACACACTGGCACTGATAGCAGTGAACAGAGCGTCGGTCGTCGATCTACTGACAAGCGGTCAGGCGCATCGGCAGTTATACACATGCCATAGAATATTCTAGTGTTATCGTTAATGGCGACATAGGTTCCAGGATAATCTGTAATGTTCGTGAAGTGGGTGTAATCTTAACAAAATGATCTACTGCAGTCCTGAAATTTCTTGAACACTGAAGGCGCAGTTTGTGCTGAGAATAACTGATAGCAAAACAGGACAATAACAAAACTTCAGTATGAAATGTGGCATCGCCCCCCTCTGAAAAAGGCACAGTCCCGATGCTTTAACAAAAGGTGAAAGTACAATAATAAGGTAAAATAACGAACAATAAGCACAAGCAATAGAGCACAGTAACAACAAGAAAATATAGTCCTAAATTTCGTGCATAAAATGGCTTGAGGCACACAACATAAACAACTTCAGGTCGTCCACGGCGTCAGGTCGTCAGGTCTTCCACGTTCGTAATGCCGTCGGGAACAACCTTGTAGTCGAGCGGGCCGAGACGTCGAACTACCTGTATGATTTGAAGAACCGTCATAGAAGTTCACGTCGGCGTATTAGCATCCACACCCAAACACGTCGCAAGCAGCTTGGCGCCGGCGGTTGGCAGCGGCCGCGTCGGCGGACTCGCATTTGCTTGCTGCACTCGCACTCGCTCGAGGATGTGGAAAAGGGCCACATTACTATTGGTTTCTTCGGCGCTCGCTCGAAACCATCTTGCTGCTGTTCGTGATGGCAGCCCAGCGTACGCTCGCTCTCCTGTTCAAGATTCCCTGGCAGCAGACGCTCCACGTGCAATGATGTGCTTCGTCTCGCATTCGCTTGCTCGAGCTGAACGATGTCGCTCACTTAGAACTCGTCAACTTGTTGGCGGCGCGGTGGTTCGAGGCGCCTTAGAGTTATGGCTGCGGCCCCTGCACTTAAGCTGTTGCACTATGGGGATCGAAATGCATCTTTGACGATGTGTGACATCACGGTAAAATTATTTGCATGTCATATTTTGTCCCGGTGAGACTATTTGCATGTCAATGTCAGTCCCTTGAGCTAGTCTGTGAGGACTGACTGTTAGACCTGGTGCCATTAGTCTTTAAAGGGATTAGTAGTTGTGGCAGCCCCATTAGTCCCCAAATGGACGAAGCACACACCCTTTTAACACCCTTTAGAATTTTGTCGAAGGTAGAGGGGTTAAGCAAAGATGGAAGGGCATGACCTTGAACTCGAAGAGGCCATCTGGTGTTATAAATGCCATCTTCTCTCAGTCTTCCTCATCGACTTCGATTTGCCAATAGCCAATCTTGAAGTACATCAACGAAAAGTACTTCATGTTGTGAAGTCGATTCAAGGCATTTTCTATCCGTGAGAGAGGATAAACATACCATTTTGTGATTCTGTCCAGGCGACGATAATCGACACAGAAACGTAGGGTTCTGTCTTTTTCTTCGCTAACACCACGGGTGACGCCCATGGACTTTTAAACGGCTGGATGATGTCATTGCATAGCATTTCGTCGGCTTGTCTCTCTACGGCCTTGCATTATCGCACCAAAACTCTGAATGAGCTCTGACGTAGTGGCCGGGCACTTTCCTCTGTTATGATGTGATGTTTCGCGACTGGGGTCTGCTGGATTTTAGACGATGACGAAAAGCAGTCCTTGTATTGCAAAATCAGGAGTTTGAGCTGTTCTTGCTTAAGCTTCGGCAGGCTCGGATTTAAGTCGGAAGCTGAATGAGAAGCTTGGTTTCTCTGAAGAGGTTCTGCAGAATTGGCGAGGACAAAAACATCTGTGGCTTCCATAATTTCGTCGAGGTAGGCGACAGTCGTACCTTTGTTCCCATGCTTGTATTCATTGTTGAAATTTGTGAGCATAACTGTTGTTTTCCCTCCCTGCTGCTCGGCGATTTCTCTTGCGACACAAATATTGCAATTGATCAACAGGTTCTGATCGCCTTCAACAGCAACTTCCAGGTCTTTTGTTGGAGTGCTGGCAGAAATTATGACACATGAGCGAGGCGGAATGGTGATTTGTTCTTTCAGCAAATTCAAGGCATGGTTCCCTGGGCATGGTCCCCGCAAACAAGGACTGAACCCCGGTCCTTTCAAGATGTTTTCGCTCGTTTCTTAAACCCACGCATAAAAAATAAGGAAAAGAAAACCTTCGGTGTAACGAATGGGCATTCCGGAGTGGAGTACCTGGAAGGATTATTTGTACTATTTTCGCGGGCTCCCCCGCGCAAACACGAGGACCGGGCGGCGCCTTGTCGTCTACAGACCGTGTAACAGTGTACGGTGGAGATAATCCGCGCGCACCCTTCAGATTTGTGGCATGGGGGAGCAGCAGAGCCCCTTTTGTTGGTTCGGGGAATGCGACCCTGCCGCAGCGCCTGTGCCGGGTTCGACCTGACTTTTCGTCAGCCTCCGTGGCTCCAGTGCTCATTACTGCGTTCTGCATGGATGACCACCCGCGGCGTTGAATGACGAAGAAGCGGCGACTACGGAGAATTTCGCGGAAGACACCGAGCTGCATGGAGACGTCGAGACTCGTTCTGGACATCGGCTCGTCAAGTACCAGAAACCGGGACAATCCGTTCGGGCGAAAACTTTTCGGCACAACACTGCAAACTCCAAACGTTGGCCATTACAGACGACGCACTTTGTCGGAAGCATCGGGACCATTGTTCGCCCGTAATTAAAGTGTCTTGGGACAGCTCGCCCATCTCTCTCTCTGAGGCTTGAGCTTGTACATTGTTACTTGCTCGCATTTGTTTGGGAGAAGGTTTTCTACTGGTGTGGGCCGCGGGGGCAGCCGTCAAAGATGATACACTCCAACTGACAAGAAAATATGCCGCGTCGATAGTGGTGATTGGTTTGGTGCCCCGGTAGGGCGGAGTCGGGTCCTACAAAAAGGGACTACGAGACGATACGAAGAGAGTCAGAGATACGATGCGAAGGAGTCAGAGATACGATGCGATGAGCTTGAGATGGTAGAGAGACGGATGGAAAAGAAAGATGGCAAGGACGGTACGATGAGGAATGAATACTAGGGATAGGAGGCGAGTCAATGGAACATTACAAAAGAGGGCTAAGATGGAAATCACTGAGAGGCACGACGAAGGCGACGATGACGAAGACGATGAAGACGCTGACGAATTGGACAATGACCCCAGGGAGAAGCCCTGAGCCCTGACTCGAACAACCAGCTCCGAGGCCCCCGTCAACATAGACCTTTCGTGAGATGGACTTTATGCACCTTATTTAGATTAGCTTTGCGGGAAGGGAGGTGGCGAATTGAGACATTGCGTGGTTTTATTAATTAATGGCTTAATCATTTGTGTCGTCGTGTGTTTACTCTGTAATGAGGCATCCTTGTATTGTCACAGTTACTTTCTTTATGTGCCTGCCCTGTGTCGAATGTCGCGAGTGTCTAAATCATGTGTTATAATTTTGTGTAGTGGTTGAGGTACGCGGGTATACGATGTTTGCAGTTAGTGATAAATTAAATGAATCAGTAAACAGAAAAGATTGTGACGTCTCTTACTTCCTGGCCAAAGCAGGAATCCCTGTATGTGGAAAGTGATTGAGACACGTAGCCAAGAGGGAACAGGATAGACAAGGGGCTGAGTGGTCTTCCCTCTCTTTGGTAATTGGTTGCGTAGCGGGGGACGTCTCAAGCTCTTACTTCCCGGCCCCAGCACGAATTCCTGTATGTGGAAAGTGATTGAGACATGTAGCCAAGAGGGAACCGGATACAAAAAGGGTTGAGTGTTCTTCCCTCTCTTTGGCGATCGTTGGCTTAGCGGGGGACGTCTCGAGTGAGTGGTACCACCTGGGATTGATTAACACCTAATGATGGGGGAAGAACATATAGTCAGACATACGATGCGAAGGGAGTCAGAGATACGATGCGATGAGCTCGAGATGGTAGAGAGACGGAATGGAAAAGGAAGATAATGGTGTGAAGAGATAGCAATGAGAGTCGATAAGATGATATGACGAGAAATGAAACTTAGAGATGGGAAACGAGAAAGTGAGTGATTGCAGGATGTTATGAAAGAAGATTAAGATGGAAATCGCCGAGAGAGACAACGAAGACGATGAAGACTGAAGACATGGACCATTCGTGAGACGAACTTTACGCACCCTATTTAGATTAGCTTTGCAGGAAGGGGGGTGGCGTGTTGAGACATTGCGTGGTTTTATTCATTGATAACTTCATCTTTTGTGTCGTCGTGTTTTTTTTTTATATGCATACCCTTGTATTGTTACAGTTACTTTCTTTATGTGCCTCCCCTGTGTCGAACGTCGCGAGTGGCTAAATCATGTGTTATAATTTTGTGTAGTGGTTGATGTACGCGGGTTGCAGTTAGTAATAAATTAAATGAATCAGTAAACAGGAACAGGTCATAGCGTCTCTTACTTCCCGGCCCCAGCCCGAATTCCTGTATGTGAAAAGTGATTGAGACACGTAGCCAAGAGGGAACCCGATAGAAAAAGGGTTGAGTGTTCTTCCTTCTCTTTGGCGAGCGGTGGTGCAGCGGGAGACGTCTCAGAGGTTACACAGAAAAAGAATGATGTAGACTACGAACTCCTGGTGAACAATGCCAAGAAAGTATTTTACATGATTCGAGTATTAAGGTAGCATGAGCGGAATGTCAAACCTACAGCAACAAGGTCTTTATAGGATGCTGTTATTGCCTTCCTCATACAAACCAATTTTTTCTGGACGAACTGCACAGAAACATTTCTAAAGCTCTTGAGCTCTGTCATGCTGATATCATGCATTCCTTTGGCGATTTTATTTTCTCCTCATTGACTGAAGTAACCTATCATTCACTTGTTGCACATCAATAAAGTTAATTTCGTTAACACTACACTTCAATTTGTTCCAAATGATTATGCAACCTACTCATGGCACTAACAATTTAGACTTGATTGATTGATATGTGGGGTTTAACGTCCCAAAACCACCATATGATTATGAGAGACACTGTAGTGGAGAGCTCCGGAAATTTCGACCACCTGGGGTTCTTTAACGTGCACCAAAATCTGAGCGCACAGGCATGCACCATGTCCGCCTCCATCGGCAATGCAGCCACCACAGCAGGGATTCGATCCTGCGACCTGCAGGTCAGCAGCCTAGTACCTTAGCCACTGGACCACCGTGGCGGGGCAACAATTTAGACTTAGTTTTCACCAAATCCCCTGAAACTGTTAGCGACATCATCTTGTTGGATGGCTTCAAAGATTATAAACTACTGCAGCTTACTCTTTATATATGTTGCTGTTCACGGGAGTCTTAAACAAAACCATTTGTGACTACAACAGAGAATACTATAAAAAAATAAAAAAATAACTTGAGACTTTTCTCTCTGGCACACTCTTACATCTGTTTTCCGATCACTCAGTGAATTAAAACTGGCTTCTTTTTAAAGAAAAGCTATGTCTTTTAATCTAAAAGTATATCCCGCTAATCAAGATACGAGGCCACATGCGGAACTTTTGGCTCACCAAATGCCTTCAAAAGCTAAAAAATAAAAAGAGAAGGCTATAAGCAAATGCAAATTGCATGAGCTCGCTTATGGCATTAAACAGATACACTGTCTTTTTTAAAGAGTATTGCGTAGCTTTAGCAGAAGCTGAAGATAAATACTACTGACATGATCTTCGATCACTACTTAAACCCAACCACCAGAACTTTTGGCAGGCCATTTCATGAAGTAACGGTGCGCATCACATTTCAATATTTGATAGTAATGAAGTTCCTGTTAGTGACAAAGAGTGCACAGTTGCCTCTCATACATTCTTTTCCTCCATATTCGCTACAGAAGACCACTCAAACATTCCGCAAGTCACTGATACTTATTACCAGTATATATGATTTCACTGACATGCATTTGTTGTAAAATGACTGACCATATCACTGCTTCCCATGTATATCACCAATTAGAATTTAATCTTTTTTTTCTTTGCAAACCAGCATAGGTTTAGGAAGGCTTTGTCATGCTAGACCCAGTTACTAGAATTTACTACAGACATACATTTTAACATGGATTATAGCCTTCAAACAGATTGCATCTCTCTAAACTTTTCAAATCCTTCGGCCACGTAGCTCTCATTCATTTAATTTTGAAATTATCCGTTCTAAAATTCGGCAGTTTGACACTTTCCCCGATCCGCAACTTTATAACAAACCATCAGCAGTTCACAATCGTTAATAACTATACGTCATCACTTACACATGTGACCTACGGTCTACCACAGGGTAGTGTGCTAGGGACATTCCTCTTGCTCATCTATATCAATGATCAGTCTAATATTATTTAATTTTACATGCGTGTATTTCCACATGACTGTATATTATATCGAGAAATTAGAAGCCCCAATGATCATCTCGTTTTACAACATGACCTTGCAATCATTACAAATTGATGTGAAGCCTGGCAAACGCATCTCTACTCATCTAAATGTAAAATAATGATATTCTCAAGCATAACTTCAAATCACAACTTTCGGTATCACATAAATACAGCCCTAATGCCTCAGACTTCATCACACAAATATCTGGATGTAAATCTTACACCAACCCTTTCCTAGACCTCTCATATCACAACCATTTGCGCTAACGCTTCCAAATCTCCTGGGTATATACGTCACAACCTATATAAATACCTATCTAACATTCGTAAACTTGCCTTTTAAACATTTGTACGTCTGCAGCTTGAATTTGTTACTCATATTGTCTCCCTATCATGAATACTGATTCCCATGTTAAAGACCATCCAAAATTGAGCTAGTCTATTCATTTCCAGCGATTGTAACTACTACTCAAGCATAACGCAAATAAAACTCAACCGTTCCCTTCAAACTCCAAGTAATTGGTGTGACATACCACTCTTGCCTTGTTTCGCCGATATGCTCATCAAATGAAGCCATCAAACTTGCTATTGGTACACACATCCTGCACACCACGACGTCTTCACAACGACCTCAGTTATAATTGAATTTATGGGAACACAGATGCATTTAACTTCTCAGCCTTGCCACAAGCTATTCGATTATGGAATTCACATCCTAATAACACTGTTATACAAATAAAGACCAATTTAGGGAACTTGTAACTATACTTCTCATCATAACAAATATCCATAAATATTCACGTTCTATCGTTTCTCTGCAGAGAAAAAAATAAGGATCATTGTGTAAGGGCCTTTTCACTATCTTTGTTCCCAAGTCAATCCCAGCTTATCGGTTCTAGGCTGTGAGATGATAAACAGAATGCCTTGATAGTGTACACTGCTGGCCTTCCAAGATATTAATCGTGCATGTGTCCTATGTATATATTCAAGCCTTCGTGCTATCAATAAATCAGTTGGAAAGTGAGCGCTGTGCGTGTTTCATGCCCAAGTGTATGCGTGTGTGTCATTGTGTCATGTGCTTGTACTCTAATTAATTTTGTGAAATGGTCTACCAACTAGCCCAACAACAAGTTATTTTTAATCTTCCCATAAAATGCATCAAGAGAATGGTTATATGATATGCATGGACAACGGAAGGCCCTTAGACATCAGGAGCAGCTTTTTAGAAAAAAAAAACTCTTGAAAAGAGGGTGTATCATCGTCATGAGTATGTGGACTTGTGGAAAAATAGGGAGAAACCGAGAAAGTAGAAATATAATAAAAGAAGGGTATCAACGAAGATACATAAGATAAAGAAGATCATACGTTAAAGCAGAGTTGAAAAAGAACACAAAGAAAAAGAGGTTGGAGAACCGGAACGAGAGAAGGATAGAGAGCAGAGCGGATTCGACCGTGGTAGCAACAAGGCGTTCGCTCCAACTGCACCAGCAGAGCTCCTGGCAAAGTCTTCGCAGCAACGCACTGTGACCTGCGAGGCGCGACAAGGAGGGCGACAAGCTCAGCCCAGCGACGCCTTGCTCCTGAGGACGCGCAAATGTGCTGAGTCCATGCTCCATGGGCTACGCACCTGAGGATGAGTGGTACAGCTGCGGCAGTTAGCAGCAGCTACGGGGACCCGACAATGTGTCAGGCGGTCATGCTCCGGTGAAGCATAGTTCTTCCCGGACACTACGAGACTTCGACCCTGCACCGCAGCCATCGCGTGAAAGCCATCAACCAGTGATGAAACTGTAAATATCCTCTTAGTTTTGGGAACATAATGTGTGTCAGAGACATTGATATTTTTCATTACTTATTGTGTATATAGATAATTTTTTGTAACATAAGGAATTTTTTATTATCCCCAGTGTTACTGTTTCATTGACCATCTCAGGACCATGACACAGGGACAGACTAGGTGCTACCTGAATCTGCACCTCTGCGAATGCTACAAGGTACTAAACCCTGCCCTGGGCTTACATTAGTCCAGTCATTGCATAAAGTGTGGTGGCGTACCTGAATTTTCCCGCACATCTGTTTCATACGTACATCAAAACAAAAAGTTCGGAGAATGTGGAATCCTTTTTCACACACACACAAAAAAGAAAATTGATAACTGTGCTAGTTCACCTTCTGTATCTCTTTTACATTTTGAAATCTCATTTCTGGAGAAAAGTAGAAAGGTGGGCGAGTTGAAACTGATGCATTCTTGAAAGCTTTTTAGTGAGACGAAGCACAAAGAAAAGAATAACATGTGTTTGTGTCCTCTTTATGTGCTCTCTCTAACTCGCGCTGAAAAGTTTTCAAGATTGCTCGTTTCTAGACACTTCATTACAGTAGAACCTTCTCTTTCGCTTTTCCCCTCTCGTTCGCGTTTTTCTGGGATATATCATCCTCTGTGACTAAATACAAGTCTCAGTCTGCACCTGTTTGTACAACTTTCTGTGTCCTGTTAGTTTGCAGAGCCAATATTCCAGTATAAATCCATACCACCTAGCCCGCTTTCCACCCGTCTGACATTGGCCGATTTTGTCAATCATAACAACATCTATGGAACTTGCACTTTCCCAGGGCAATAACTCCGTCTTTGAGAACACTGAAAAAGTAGCTCATGTTTGCGCTTCTGGTCTTGAATGACTACTGAATATTCTATTTTCGCCGACGTTTATGAGAAGTGGCAACCCCACACGCATGCTGCTTCAAACACCATGTGCCTGTGTTGGCCACTTGTTTTGTATGAAGCCAGCTACAACAGCATTTACCGGTGTGTTCAGCACAACCTTATTGAAGGCCACCAGTATGCCTGCCAGCGCAATGCCAGCGGTCTTACACGTATGCCACAACCTAACTGCTTCAAGGACATCACTTGGTGTTTAACTATGTGAAACCACTTTAAAGTGCACTACCTGTATTCGACAACTGTTTTTAAGTCAAGCTGACACAGGGCATTGTGCATAAGGTAGCTCAGCCATACTTCAGCATAAAAGATGGGCGTTGTGTCTGCTACGACAAGCTCAGTGTCGTACTAGCACATTGTTCTCGTGCACGTACCAAAGCCAGCACATGCTGAAGGAGATACCGATAGCCAAGAAAAAGGACGAAGGTGTGCACTGACCGTTCCGTTTTGAACTAAACTATTAAGATCAAGGGCACATGGCAAAACACAATTCAGTCCTGAGTGCAATAAATAACAGACCCATGTAATATGTATATATATATATATATATATATATATATATATATATATATATATATATATATATATATATATATATATATATAGCAATGAGATACAGGCACTCTTTGCTTTCTTTTTCAAACTTTACACTCCTACAATATGTTTGGTAAATATGCACATTCTCATGAGTAGAGCCTGTTAAGAACTGTGGTCACAGATCTGTAATATCTACTTCAAAAGGGCTGGCTCCGCACCCTAACTTTTTTTTCCTCCTTCCTCTCGTTCCTGCCCCACTTGTGCTGCAGGCATCCAAGCACTTCATAGGGACGACTCCAAAATGCTGCAGTAAACCGTCTACAGGAAAACCCGAATGCACCACCAACGCCACACAACAGATGGAAACAACCAAGATGGATGTGCATGCATCATTAACAGCAGGCTTCACTTCAGAGTGGTGTCAGAGACGTGGTGACTGCACAAGAACACCTGGTCGAGTGACATAACTGCATCACAAACGAGACGAAGTGGTCAGAGCCTGCTCTTTGCATTTGGCAAATGACTCCATGATGAGCAAGCCTGTACAAAAGTTGTATATGTTGCAAGCAACAGCATTACTTTTCCCAGATTTGTTCCCTCCCTGTTGGAGAATGTTGCAAATAATGAAATAGGGCATGGGAGGAGGCGTAAGATACGAAAGGAAGGCGAAGAACGAAGAGCGGATTCAGAGCCAGCCCTTATGAAGTAAAAACATGTTCCAGATCTACAACCATAACTCCTCATTCTTAACATTTGCACAGAAAACAGTATCAAGCGATAACCACTTTCGAAAGTGCTCGGATACACGCAGAGACATTTCTCGCTACAGCCCTGTGCTTTGCTCCATAGGAATACGCTGGCTGCGATGCTAGCATGGTTGGTTCAAGTGGTGGCACTTCTGCTTCAGCTCCTCTCTCAGAGCTCTCCGAATCACTTTCAGAGACAGAAGCAGCGTTTTCACCTTTATTTCTAGGCCACTATTTCCTTGTTCTATTATTGGCCAGTTCCTCGGAGCATAGCGGAATAAAGGCCTGACGTCCAGCCTTTGCATCTAGCAACGAGTACGTGACAGGAAAAGTGGAAAGGCTGCTCGTTCCACCGACCAGCCGATTGAATTGGTCATTGTTGATGGTGGGTAATCTGTCAGCAGGTTCCTTGGCACTCATCATCAGTTGGCCTATGACAGCAACGTGCTTATTTTCATCATTCTTATTATACATGCCATAGCTTCCACCATTTCTTCAACTTCCTTCTGCTCTTCCAATATTGCCAATGCCTTGATCTTCTCTCAGTTTTCCATCTCACTTTAGAATACTTCCACAATGCCCAAATGGTTGTTCCTCTCCTGTAGAATTACCAGCGCGATATGTTTGCACCAAAGAAACTTTCCCGCAAATCACTATCACCTGATCACTACCAAAAGAGTCACGAATGACTGAGTTCTGATGTAGTAGCTCCACACTTCTGCATGCTGTTAAGACCAATTCGGTGCTATTCCCTTCAACCTCAACAGAATTGTCTTGACTCGCAGACTTTCCCCTTTTGCGGTTGCAATTTGTGCCTTCCAAGCATCTGATGTCCGATTTAAGAAACCAACTCGGCTGTAGTTGACACGGTTATGCCTGATGTAAGAACGCAGCTGATAGCTCGTGTCACTTAGGTGAACAAAATGTTCGCATTCATAGAGGAAATACTGTCCCTCAACAATTGCATACATGATTTTCTCATGGTAGGCCACACCATCCTCATCTTCAGTCATGTTAAGGATCTGCTTGTCCAACTGACGGAGCTCAGTTTCCTTGGTCAACAAAGCGGTGACTTGCTTGTTGACCTCGCGTGCCTCAGCGACGGAGTCCTGCAGTAGTCCGACAAGGAGCATAATATTCCGAGAGGCACTGGCCCTGACAGTCCCACACACCTTAAAAAACGTTCAGCCGAAGTCAGCGCAGTTCAGTACCGATAACTACCAGGTTTCGGCACCAAATGTTAAGAATGAGAACCCATGGTTGTAGATCTGGAACACACTTTTACTTCACAAGTACGAGCCCTGAATCCCCACTTTGTTTTTTCCCCTTCCTTTCGTATCTCGTGCCTCCCACCAAGACCATGCCCCACTTCTTTATTTTTAGCAGAGCCAATCAAAACAAGTCATTACAACTCGAGCCAATGTAAGATCTGCAAGGCTGGCCAAGCAGCTGCATCTAGCAATTCAAAATTCCTGTAAGCACAGCTTATTATCTGTTAAATCTAGCTTCAAGCTGTACACATACCAGAATAGAAAGGAATGATGCAATCACGGCTGTGATGTTAGAGCAGGCTCTGCAAGGTGTAAGCTTATATAACACCTCCTTTACCACATGACACATTAGAAAGGGAGGCAATCTATCGGTCATTCATGACTTATGTGACAAAATTCAGCATCACGTAGGCAGTCCCGACTATTTGCTTTTGTGTCCCAACGTGCAAAACCTCTGTTAATTACGGGAATTGTCTGGTAACTGATTTTATACATCGTTGTAATATTGCGAGATTTTGATGTACAGCTGCAACATGAAACTACAGACACGGGTGAATTGCTGTTTATTTATTTTTTAAAATGTTTCATTTATGCTGATACGTGTTTGTACAATGTACAACAGGGCACACGGAGCCTAGCACGAAGGCTTCCCACTCGAGACACACCTGCCAACCAACGAAAGAAAAAAAAAAAAAAAAAACGTTCCCACCATATTTTGTGCCTGCATCTGTGAGACAATTTTGCGCATACATGGTACAACCCCCCCCCCCCCCCCCCACGATTACCTGTTCGTTCAGCTAATGCGTCCACAATTCGGCACAACTACTGCACGTATAAAAGCACGGATCAAATAACTACTTTGGGAAACAAGGAGGCCAGAAATGCCTACTGCCCACTGATTGTTCCCCGCGTGTGACGTTGTTTCCTGTTCAATGCCACATTGCGTTTTTGTTTTCTCTCTGTGTTGTTGTACCTTCAATTAAAGTGAGCACAGCTTCCATTAAAATTTCATTAAAAGCCCGACAGCGCTTATATCGTGTTTCTATATGTTCGCCGCTTCGAAGAGATCTCTTCGTTTCACGGCAAGTACAACACAACGTGCTAAGCCACCGTAACCAGCACACAAACAGTGCCTAAATTTAGACCAATTTGTTCGAAGACGCTGTCAGCCCATAAACCGCTGTGCGGCAGTTATGAGAATGCAAGACGACGGCCAGCTATGCAGCTTGCAGTGGTTCGCCAAACCAACGAACCAAGTGCGAATCCGAAATCACTCACTGAACACAATGATGTCTTCGAACTGCTTGCATTGCATGTTGTTTCTGTCCTGCAAAGATTTCACAATTTGCTGCCTCCAGTCCACAAACGTACTTCCTTTAGTTGCCATTGCTATCACAGCCACGGAACACCTGTAACAGCGATGAAGCAAAATAAGGCTCTCATGGCCAGCCGGGCTCGGCTTGTTGACGCTTCACGAGCGTAGCAGCATTTCCGGCTCGAAAACTGCACAGATTAGTAGGCTACGAATCGCACTTTCCCTTGCGGTTTGATACAAACAACACAAATGCCCAGAAGACTGATTGTGCTTGCACCTATGAGGAGCGTCGTTCTTAAGAAGTTTGAGAGCTTCCTTCGCGATGATGAATGGTTATAGACCAGAGAAACCCTACATGCTACCATTTAGAGAAGGAAAACGGCAACAAAAATAAGTGTAGCGGTGGCGTTCTAAACTAACTTATCCGACCTAGAGATGACGCTGCTATCATTGTGTTGAATAATCGATGGTGAAGTCCCTGATGGATAGAAACTTAGCAGAATGAGCATGATCTATAAAGGAAAGGGGGACAAAGCTGACAAAAACAACTATCGTCCTATAACAGTGACATCAGTGGTCTACAGGCTGGCGATGCAGATTATAAAGGAAAGAGCAGAGACTGCTGCGCCACGCGGCGCACAAACCACCCCCACACAAAAACTAGGAGGATATATATAAAAAATTTTTGTATATATATCCTCCTAGCACAAAAACGGCTGCTGCGCCGCACAGAAGTGACGTAATGCATTTTTTGTAAAGGCGCTTTGTTTGAATAGTCGGGAGTGTCTAGCGGTACGTCTAGGCATAACAATAAAAGCCGTTAAAATTATGTCCAAACGAAAAAGTGAACAAAAATGTTATTTAGGTTTTGCGTGACAACAATACAAAACAGGATTGTTTGTCACCTCAAACCGATCGGCAGCTGTGGCGTAGTTTTTCAATTTATATAGAGTCATTTTGCCAAAAAGTCATGAAAAGCAATAACATAGTGGGGTACAAACTACAAGAAGCTGAAGTACGGGTACTGGCATACGCAGATGATATAGCTGTGTTTTGTAAAGATTATGATAGTATCGCTGAAACCATAAAAATTGTGAACCTTTATTGTAATGCAAGTGGTAGTTTGGTAAACTGGAGCAAGTGCCTGGGTTACTGGCACGGCGAATGGCCTGTGACTCCACAATTTGTGGCTGGTATTTCATGGACTACTACTCCGGTACGATACCTAGGTGTGCCATTAGAATATTATTGTGACAGTGAACCGTACTGGCGGCGTCAGGCTGTGGAGCTACGAGAAAAAGCTGAAAAACTCATTGGTTTCCAGCTATCAATTTTCGCCAGAGCGACATTTTGTAACGTATTTTTAGTCAGTAAGCTCTGGTATGTCCTTCAGGTTATGCATTGTTCACGTGTGAATCTACAGAAGCTTCATCGAATATTTGCTGTTTTCTTGTGGGGTTCTTCTTGGGAGCGAACAAGTAGAACTAACTTATTCAGACGGGTTCGCTCTGGAGGACTTGGTCTGTGTCATTTGTACCTTCGTCAGTTAGTTAATCGGTTTATGTTTTTCCGAAATAATCGAGACCCATTCATACGTACTGTTATACAGCTTAGGCTTGGAAGACGGCTGCCAGAATTTGTGGTAGCATCTGTTCACATGAAAGCAAGTGTTAGAGGTTTCTTAAAAGAAGTTGTTGATTCATGTCTCTTTCTAAAAACGCGTTTTTCATTGGAATACCTCAGTACGGTTTCGCGTAAAAAGTTATACAAAGATTTAGTAGAAACAGTTCTTCCTGTTACCCTATATAGAGCATTATACTAGAGTGCCTAGAATATTCTCCTAGTGTCATGAACAGGCGCCTTCCCCATCGGCGACTGGGAAATTGATTTGGATTCAGCGTTAGGGGGCGCTACTTGCAACTGGCGCGTCAGTTTGCGTGCCGGCCGGGCCTTTCAACGTTGTGTCGGGTGGCGACTTGTCTGTGTGGTGAAGCCTGTTCTCGCTACGTTTCGAATATGTGCCGTGAATTCTCGTGCAGCGATTGTGTGTGACTATGCATGAAAAAAAAAAAGGAAGAACGTGCTTTGTGCCTTTGTGCAAAGGCGGGTACAAGTCTTTCAAGGAGAAGGTGTCTCTGTTCAGGGCCCTGGCAGATCCTGTTCGTCTTCAAGAATGGGCGCAAAACATCAAAAGAGGTGACAAAGTTCTAGACAAAACTTGTGTAGTGTGTTCTCGTCATTTTGATGATCGCTACATCCAAAGAACTTTCAAGCATGTCATCAACGGTGAGGACGTCGAATTCGACCATGAACGACCATCGCTAACGCCGGATGCCGTTCCTACCATTTTCCCGGATGGCCCCGCTTACCTGACTAAACCAGTGCCTCGAAAAAGAAAAGAGAGGAATATTGCTGACTGCACAGCTCCGCCTGCTAAGCGTAAAGAGCCGAATGAACACACGACTTCCCAGGCCTGTGACGATGCTGCCGCTGGCGAGGAAACAGCACAGGCGCCGCACCCGTTTCACAGCATAACACCGCCGTCGGCATTTTGCAGCAAAATTTGCTTGCCCAGTAACCCAGAAGCATTGTGCTTCGCATGGCACTACAATACAGTGCCGGGTGACGTGTGCGTGTTGAAACACGTAGTGTTTTCGTCAAGCAAGGAAGTAGGTGCTGCAGATGGGTACCTTTGCAGTACTTACTGCCGCGGCATAAATGTGGAAGAGCACTATGTCAGCACCGAAACTGACGCACTCGCTTCGCTGAAAAGGGCCGACAATCTGCTTCTTTGTTGCGGTTGCGAAATTGAGCCTGCCGCTGGCACTAAGTGCGTCCGTTTCGGAAGCGGATGTTTTTCGCCCAAGTGCTTGGTTACTATGCAGGATGGGAAAGCTTGCTTGAGGTGCAAGTACCTGAGGAGACTGATTCAAAATCAGCGGAACAGACTGAAGAAGAAACGCAGAGGCACATTCAAGCAGCGCATTTTTAGGAAGTCTGAGCAGTTGTTCCGGGCCAAGAAGAAGCTGCAGCTAAGGCGCAAAGGAGCATTGAAGAGCTACGGGCAGTCAACAATGGAAATTGCCAGGGCTGCTTTAGAAAAAAAGTTGAGTGGTCTGCCAGTGAAGCAGCGTATTGCTGTCAAAACCTGCTTTCAGGCAGCCACTCGGAAGTCGACCAGAGGCATGTCGTATGACAAACTGTGGATATTGGAGTGCATTCTTATGCGAATGAAAAGTCCACAGCTTTACGAGCATGTCCGCAGGCACTGAAGAAGTGCTGGAAAGGCATGCCTCCCTGCTTGACCATGATGGCATGGTAGAAGAAAAGAGCGATAGCCAGCTAATTTTCTATATAGCTGGCTATGTTGTGCGCAAATCTCTGAAAAAATTTTCCATGCCCTGATTGTGCATCTTGTCTCTGCATTATGCCTCTGCAAGCAGAATCGAACTGCAATGCCACGCTGACGAATCAGTTCAACCATGGGGGCCTGCTCTACCCATCAGACGCTCTTGAAAAGCTCATCACAAAGCTTGAAAATGCTTTCACTGTGTTTTTCAGCCGGAACAAGCTTCATGCCGAAAGCTTGGTTAGCTTCTTGCTTTTTCTTCAGGGTCATGAACTTGAAAAAGTTGGCTGCATTGAGCACGGTCGTAAGCTCACTACAGCGATTATTAAGTTTTACGCACTCACCAGACTGTACTTCTTCACGAAAGCAACAAATAAGAGCCTGTCCTCTAAGCGAGAGAAGCAAAAGCTCTTGAAAATGCGGCGGTGTCAGTAAGGTGTTCAGTGCTGTTCATGTAAAAAAATGTAAATAAGTTCCTGGTACAGGGGCTTTTGTAATTAAGAAATCTGGCATTGTGAATCTGTTACGAGTTCGGAGCTGCCAAAGTGAAAAATGTAAAGAAATTCTTGACACTGGCTTCTGCAATAAATGTTGATATTGTAAATTGACATTTTGTATTGGTTTGTTTTTCCTTACTGCTGGTAACTCATTCGCAGGGGGTCCTGTTCGCCAGTGGTTTCGTCTGGCGCACTGTCATTGCTTTGGCATTATTTATTTTTCTGATTACTTCGAGGCGTGAAGGGCCAATCGAAGAGATAATGACCCTTGAACGTGGGTGCGTCCAGGCCTGCCACCGAGTGCAGGGAAAGTAAGTGTCCATAATACATTGTATATATAAAAAGTTGCGAGGAGAGGGTTTGTACAGTGCCTGCGATTCTGCACATGACAACAAAGTCGCGACAGCAGCCTACGGGAGGGAATGGTGGTCGCGGATGAGGAGAGAAATATGTGATTTTTTGTGTTGAACAGTCGTACCGCTGGGAGCCCCCGGTTGGCCACCCCTTAATTACCGCAATTTAAAAAGTAGCATTGGTAACGCGCGAGCGGCCAATCTATGAAGAGGCGGCACGGCAGGACACAAAATCTCAACAAGGCAGAGAGCTCGCATACATTTCGTTCAAATTCCCACGCTTTATTTACAGTCTGCGTGGAAAACGCAGGATAACAAGGCAATCGCGTGCTAAGCCATGAAACCACCACTGCAATTTCAACACAAAGCGTCTCCGGCTTGCTGCCTCCCCAGCTTGCCGAAAAAGCAGAGCGCGAGAGAGCGGTACTGCCACCTGGCGGCTGTATTGCATACCATTTCCCCTCGGCCGGCCCGTTCACGACACTAGGAGAAATATTCTAGGCACTCTAATTATACCGTGTAGGCCCAGGCCAAAATGTCTTAAGCCGTGTTAAAAAAATGGAGGTAACACCTGGAGCGAAATCCTTTTTCTTTAAGTTGCACACTGGGACCTTGCCCGTGAAAACATGGATGCAAGAAAAAGGCTTATTCGTTCCCTGGGGTGTTGATTGCCTTCTCTGCAAAAAGCCGGAAACAATTGAACATGTTTTCCTGGACTGCTGGGATGCAGTCTTTTTCTGGGATGTTCTTCAAAGGACTTTGAAAAAGGATCTGCCTCTCGATGCCTATGGCATCAGATTTCTACCAGTATCAAATGAAGAAGGAATACCTTTCGACCTAGTTATGTTACTGGGCCTGCACGGTATATGGCAATCTAGAATGGCGGTGCGCCATGCTGATGTTAATGCACGTCCGGTTAGGCAATATTTCTTTCAATCTGTCTGTTCGTTCGTGGAAGCACAAAAGGTTCAACAAGAGGTGCCCGAATGGCTTCATCAAGTAGAAAGCCTTCTACAGATGAAGGAATTTTAAAAAGCCTGTTAAATATGATGCTTTTTACCCCTTTTTTTGTTTCATGTTTCTACTTTGTTTGATGTATACATGTGTGTGAATGTTGTATGTAAACAGGCAATAAAGAAAGAAAAAGCAGCTGTGGCGTAGTTGGTTAAAGCAACACATGAACTGGTGAGGTCGGTGGTTCAAGTCCCATTGCAGTTATCGGTACTCTTTTTTTTTGTTCACGCATGTATTGTTTTAACATTTGCGCTTCCTCATCAGCCCAACTTGCTGCTGGTGGTGGTCCCGTCCACAGGCCCTTTAATATTGGATCTTCAATGACGCTTGCAGGATTGACTATATTTATTATGATAAAGTGTTTTGCGAATTAGTGCTCTTAATCGGCGAGACCCAAAAAGCCACAAAAACTCGAATGCAGCTAGCTGCATTGGTTTCTTCAGCACAGGTGTTAGGAATGTTGATTTCCACGGTTTATCAAAGTCTTGATGACAGAAAGGTGCACCACAACGTAGTCTTGAGCAACTTTTTTTATGTCGCTCAGTGTACCATCACCTGACGAGGTAACCGGCAGGCCGCTTTCTTTAAAAATACTGACTTGTCACCGCAATGTTCTCGGCGATCAGCACTTGATAAACAATGCCCAAGGGCAAGTGCCGACGGCGTTAGCCCATCTAACTACTTGTCTGCGTTGCTCAAAAACACGCGCGGCCTGTGACAGCACGGGAGCATTCACGTAGCAACGGATGAGAACGGCCGTACGCGTTCGCACTTGACAAAACAGACGGCAATGCAGTAGCTCTGGCCTTCGGAGATCACAGGCTTCGCAAGAACATTACAATAAAGTTGTTTCCATCCATCGTATGAACACTTCGGCGACGCACTGGGGTTTCATGCATGTGCGTCCGGTCAGTCACACGTGAACCGTGCGACAGCGTTTATTTCATCGTCGACCTTGTCCTTCGCGACAAGCAAAACTCGGCAGCAAGAACACTTTCTCCTTTGACAACACCACGCTTGGCATAGCAATATGAAAAATGCAGTACGTCCAACGACTGTAATCCGCACATCATACTGAGAAACTTTATGGCGCACACACTCAGATGAAGCTGCAGCGCGGTGGATGGCCGCGCTAGCTCCAACCACCAGGTTCAACTAAGCATCCAGCAATCACATGAAGCAGCGACGACACTCCAGTCCTCCTTGGGAGTGGCCTAGGCCATGGCCACGATTTCATCCGAGTTTTCACCATCAACACATCGCACGTGGCTACTATCTCTCAGTGTTTACCTTTCGCAGCCGCAGCGCCCATGGCACCCCCTGTGTTCAAAATACTTGTAATATGTATTTAAATAACAAACCTGAGTTAATGGACACGTTAAACACTTTCTTAGTAAAAATTTTGTTGGTTTAACGCTATACGCACGAATAATTTACCCATATAACTAGCTTTAGGTAATAACAATTTAAGTGACGTCACTTCCGTGCAGCGCAGAAGCCAGTTTTGTGTGGGGATGGCTGCTCCACCGCACGGCGCAGAAGACGCTGCCTAATTTTAACGGCTTTTATTGTTATGTCTAGACGTACCGCTAGACACTCCCGACTATTCAAACAAAGCGCCTAACCGGAAAATGTAACACGTCACCTCCGTGCAGCGCAGCAGTCGTTTATGTGTTGGGCAGGCACCTACCCGATCTAAAGGGTACAGCCATTATCATCTATCTATCTATTCATCATCACGGCGACGGGCGGTACAACCAGCTAAGCGTTTTTCATCTACGGCCCATAGGGGCGCGTCAGTCGAGAGTTGTTCGAGACCTGCAACTGTGCCTCACTGTTTTGAAGGCTATGCAAAGTGTTGCGTTGTTGCACCGTCCACCACAGGCGACGCTAGCGACCGAGAACATTTTAAAGTGAAAGAGGAAAAGGGTAATGCAGCTGTTTTCTGCTCATGCGGCATGCATCTTCCTAGAAGAGGCGTTGCCCTTTTTTTCCTCTGTAAAGTCATGGATGACTGGATGCGGCTGTACCCTTTAGATCGGGCGGCGGCTATCGCCACCTAGACGTAATACTTAGTGAACTAATCATTTGATTTATCCTTTTTTCTCTTTAAGCAGTGATGTTGAAGATTCGTACTTTGCAGTGAAGGGTTTAATTTTCACTCGTGCCTTGACTTTAGTCACCAATCAGATAACCTTCTTCTAGTTACTTCTACCGCTTAAAGTCTATTTTACCCTCCCTGTCCCTAAACCCCAGTGCTTTGAAAAACTCTGTGCCATCATCCTGAACTATAGAGTGAAGCCCTTTACAGAACATTATGAAGTGTTCGGAAGTTTCCTCTTCCTCTCCACACGCTCTGCATACCGTGTCTAACCCTTCGTATTCAGCCCGAAATGTCTTGGTTCGCAATACTCCCGTCCTGGCCTCAAACAGTAGAGAACTTCCCCCGAGTATCATGATAGATCCTTTCCTTGACAATTTCCTGCTTAAAAGTTCAATATATCTCTAGTGCGGACTTCTTAATCATGCCCATCTTCCACATGTCAGTCTCCGTTTCCTTCACTTTCTTCATAACCGATAGTTCTTTTTGGTTTGGCCACCTGCTGTTTTCCAAGTATTTACCAGTCAATTTCCCGGTTCGCTTCCTCCATTTTGTATCGACATTCTTCATGAACAAGTAGCTTAAAACCTTCCTAGCCCAACGCTCCTACCCCATTTCTCTCAATCGCTTCTCAAATTTTATCTTGCTGCTAGCTTCCCTGTCCTAAATGATGTCCATCCCATATCACCTTGTACTCCCTGATTTGGTGTATTCCCGTGAGCTCCTAAAGCAAGCCTACATATTTCACGTTGCTTAATTTCTAATCTTGCTTCAACTTCTGATCTCATGCACAAGACCGCATTGCCGAACGTCAGCCCAGGAAACATGACCCCTTTCCATATTCCTCTCACAACATCATACCTATTGTAATTCCACAGTGCCCTATTTTTCTTCAGTGCTGCATTCCTGTTACATTTAGTCGTCACGTATATTTCGTGTTCCCTCAGGTACTCGGTCCCATTGCTTATCCGTACACCCAGATATTTTTATTTATCTGTTATCTCTAGCGTGACCTCCTCTATTCTAAGCTCACTACCTTCGTTGTCATTGAAAATAATGAATGCTGATTTTTCCTTACTGAATATAAAATCTAACCTATCTCCCTCATTTCCGCAGATGTCCATCAATCTCTGCAAATCTTTCTTGTTGTTGGCCATTAGCACTCTATCATCTGCGTACATTAATGCTGGTAGTGCCTGATCAATGAGTTTTCCCTGTTTGACAAAAGAGAGGTTGAAGCCCAGTCTACTTCCCTATAATTTGGCCTCTAATCTTGGTAGGTACATCATGAATAATAATGGTGACCGGGGACACCCCTGCCTAAGCCCCCGTTTTACCTCTGCAGGCTTGGATACCTGTTTTCCCACTTTATAACTACCTTGTTACCTTTATAGATATCCTTTAAAAGATTAGTGACTACATGTTCCATGCCTAGTGTGTCCAGTATTCCCCACAATTCCTCTTGAACCACGCTATCGTACACTCCCTTGATATCCGAAAATGCTAGTCACAGGGGCCTGTGTTCCTTTTCTGCTATATCGATGCACTGCGTCAGTGAGAACAGATTGCCTTCCAACCTCCTGGGTTTCCGAAACCCATTCTGCAGTTCTCTCAGCACATAACCTACCCATGCCTGCAGTCTTTCCTTCATAATCTGCACTGCCAGCCTGTAGACCACTGATGTCACTGTTATAGGACGGTAGTTGTTTATGTCAGCTTTGTCCCCCTTTCCTTTATAGATCGTGCTCATCCTGCTAAGTTTCCATCCATCGGGAACTTCACCATCGATTATTATTTTGCTCACTGCCTCTCTCAAAGCCTGCTTAGACTTCGGACCTAATGTCTTTATCAGCACAATTGGAATGCCATCTGGGCCTGTTGATGTACTACTAGGAACCCTTTTCTCAGCGCTTTCCCACTCTCGTTGTGAAATTGGAGCCATTGCAGCACTTGATTCTTCCTTGTCTATTGTGGTGCATAAGGTACTTCTTTGTTGAAATTTTTCTGTCATCCTTGTTCTTTATATTGAATAGCTTCGTGCCCTTCTAGCCTAGCACCTTGGGCTGTAGTTATAAAACTCTGCTCTAGGCTCGTCTCATTCCTTAGGGAGTTTAGATGGTCCCAAAATTTCGCAGCTGCCTTTCTATCTTTTTATGTACTTCTGCCAGCCACTGAGCTCCCTTTCTTCTAATCTTTTCATTGATCAGAAGGAATGCATTCCTTCTACAGCTTGGAAAGGTTTCCCATTTTTTTTCAACATCATCTGTCGGTTCACCTGGCTGCTTAGCATGTCTGTGTCCCTTAGAGGCTTCCTGACGTTTTGCTATGGCTCTCTTAACTTCCTCATCCCACCAACTTTTGTGTTTGTGTCTTCTTTTCTAGGGTGACTTGTCACGAGTCTTAGCAAGCTCGAGCTCAAAGAGTCTAATTAGATTTGTGTATGTCCACACTGTCTTATTATCCTCCGTGATTACATTCTCAATTTGTTTAGTGACTATTTCATTTTGCCTTTCTGAATAAAAAATTTCCTGTAGTTGCTCAACTTGTAACCTTCCCACTTTCACAGCTCTTCCGAAACTTAGCTTGATACGTTTGTGATCACTACCCAGACTTCTGGAGCCACCTTCACCTATGTGCATTTTCCTGAGCTTATCATACATCTTATGTGACATCAGTTCATAATCTATCGTCGAGTGCAGCCTTCCTACCTCCCATGTTATTTGCCCTTCACACTTCTCGGTACTGTTGCAAATGATCAAATCAAGCCTTTCACACATATCCATGATCATTTTGCTTGTCGGGTCGGTATACCCATCTATATCTTCTATGTGCGCATTCATGTCTCCTAGTATAATTATCTCGCACTCTCTTCCTAACTCCTGAATGTCCTTTGATATACACTCTACCATTGCCTGGTTTTCCTCTCTGGCCTTTGCTCCCGCCCACAAGTACACGAAACCAAGGAGTGTGATTTGACCTGTCACTTTCCCTTTTAGCCATAAATGTTCCTTGCACTCCTGCTTGACCCTTTGCTAGTCTGTACTTTCATGAATGAATGCCCCAATACCACCCCCCTTTCTGCTGCCTTCTGTTCTATTACAATATTCCCACGCGTAGTCCGGATTGTTCGGAGGTTGTTCAATGTCCATGAGATGTGTTTCTACAAAACCGTTACCATCGGCCTCTCTTCCCTTAGCTGTTCTTCTATCTCTTTCCACTTCAGCCTGTTCCTACCACCCTGCATGTTAATATACCCTATGTCTGAATTGGCTCGGCGCTCGTGGCTACGTCTATTTATGCCCCGGACTCTACCTATCTTAGATATTGGTGCCACTTTGGAATCGTATCTGTCCATACCACCTGTCGAAGAGTCTCCCTGGTTGTTTCCCTCGTTACTAACTATCCTGCATCCCGAAGGGCTCGCTTGCCCCTCAAAAAAGCTACTGCACGTTCTGCAAGTCGCCAACCCACCTCATGACCTAGCCACCCATCGAAGTGAATTCTGTCTCGTTGAAAACCACCCCACCTATGCACCTCTTTGTTTATTTCCACCGCCTCAAAGCCTTTCTCTCGACTCATCCACCATATCTCTTGGTTTGCTTTGACAACCGCTCTTTGCAGGTTGCTATCACGCACCGGTACCTCCAGTATCATGCATATCACTACCTGTACCTTAGGAGAAGTGGCGCGCATGTCATCGACGCCTTTCGCCAGTGTGGTTGCTAGTCCTGTTGCATCTCCATTTATGACATCGTTTAAACCGCCTGAAATTATCACGAGGTTTTGTCTATCAGCTGTAGTTTTGAGTTTCGCGCTCGCTTGCCTTATGACTGCTTCAAGCTTGCGTCCTGGGAACGCCCCTACTGCAACTCTCTTGTCACCTCTTACCCTAGCTCTCTTTGATGGCTTCTGCGCATCGATTTAAATTCGAGTCCCCGGCGATTATCACATGCTGTGACTTTTCAACTGGAGCGTCCTGCACCTGGAGGCTACTTGCACCTGTGACGCCGGCTGCTTTGTCCCCTCCCAACCCCACCTCACTGAAGCTGGGCCTTGCGACAATTGAACCAGCTGAACTTCTTTTTTCCAAACTTGCTTGCTCTTCCTTCTCCACCATTCTGGTTGCCGGTTCCCTACTGTTCTCTCTGTAGGCCGCTTCTTTGTTCAAATTCGCTAGTGCTTCCTCGGCGGACTTCAGTATTGCTCCCATTGCCCTCGTTTTCTCTTGCTCTGTCGCCAACGCAGTCTCGAGCTCGGCGATTCTCATCAGCAGTTCACTCTGGGCTACCATCATTTTCTCCATTTTTTTCCACGACCTCAAATTGCCTACACTTCGCGTCAGCCTCTTCTCCATCCGCTTCTACACTTGGGCCCACTTTCAAACCCACTCCAAATCCTGAAAACTTTACAGCCTTTTTAACCATGTTTTTTTGACACCAATTGTCCCTATACTCGATATTTACTAAACTCGAGCCCTGCACTACGAAAAAAAAAAGAAAGTCTAAGCTCTACTACAAAAATTTGCGTGTTCAATGTACGCGCACCTCCCCCACAGGTTGGCAAAAGGAAAAAAACAACAAAAAATTCAAACACACGCACCCGCACAAACTAATAAATACCTGGTGACTGGCCCCCGAAAAAGCCGTACCATAAAATCAGTGCTAGGAAGATTTCAACCGCTGCCTTATAATTATAAAGACAAGCTGAAAATATGCAAGAACGCTTATCTGCGCAGTCGATCCGGAGCGCTCAAAAAACATGTCCATCCACCGTGACAGCCCAACTGAACTATATTGTCAGTCGCGAGCGCTACCGCGCGGAGATCGTTTAAAACTGAAGCAGGCCAACTCCGCTGGGAGCGCGAGCCATTCCTCAAGCATCTATCTAGAGGAGGCGTTAGAAAGGGGGAGAGGTTCTTTGCAGTACGTTCCACATAGGTCTCCTTTGCGCATGGGGATTCGCTCGCAGGATTTCAAGCTGGACGGTTGTGCCCTCGCGATTTCCGACACCAGCGTAGCTCCCGCCGACTGGTTCGCCTTCCGCGGTCTCCTGGCGCCGTGCAGCTCTCGCATTGTGGCGTCCCGCCCTTGGACTGCTTCGACCGGATCCCCACTTTCCTATCTCCTTCTTTTTCCGTCGCTTGCTTGTCTACTTCTTTGTCTATTTTCTTTCTATTCTTTTTATCCCTCCTTCCCCCCACCCCTATAAGGCAGTGCGCCGTGTCGCCTGAAGGCAGACAGAAATTAGGTGCCTTTTTCCTCTTCATTCTAACCACTTCCACCACCTTTGCGCATGCGTGGCCGTCGCCTAGCAACGGAGACGCGCTTTGCGAGCGTAGCCGAGCCGAATGGTGTTGGCCGAGCACAGGCATGTCGGGCGTGTAATAGCGCGATAGCGCCGCTTGGCCGCTGTGACTACGCTCAGCACTTGTTGAGAGCAGATTCCATGCCACTTTTCCTGCGGCACGGGCTCTATGGAGCCTGCAGTGGCGACAGCGCCCGAAGAAGATGTATTAAGGAGGCACCTACGGGACTTGAAGAAGTGTGGAAACACGTGGACCGGCTATGCTGACTGCAGAGAGGCATACGAAGAGGTTTTAAGGGAACTCGCCGCTGTCAATGTGTGCTTCCAGACTGAGCACTCCGTGAAGCCAAAAGGTATGTTCATCGGAAATACGCAGCGCGTACGTGCCGCCTCAGGATGGTGCGTGATGGATGGATGGATGGATGGTCAAACTTTTATATTAAGAGTCCTGAGAGATGCGACTAGCGCGCAGTGGGCTCCTTCCTCGTTGGGGTGGATGATGTAAAGATTTGTTTTATCTGTGCGGGCAGGCTGATGTTCAGCACTCAACGAGGACATGTGGTCATAAATGAAGACATCCCTTTTAAGGTTGTCCAGACCACGGACAGAGGCTGCCTCTTTGGGAGAAACCTGCACAAGGTGCAGAATTCAAGAAATCGACAGGTAACATTCGCACGGACACATTGATCGAGCCGATACGGTTAGTTTAATTTGTCACATGCACTCATATCTTTTTCGCATTGAAGCGTGCAAGTATTGGTACGTCGCACAAAATCCTACTGATGCGCATTCACAGTGACATGCCTTCACGACCACATCACTGTAGGGAAACAAAAGAGCAAACCCACGCTGATCGACATCGTTAACGTTTATTAATTATTTGGCAAATTTTATTTTTATTTAGTTATTATATAGGACATAAAAGTTTCATCTGTTTATCGACTGATTAACGTTTTCATGGCGATCGAGGTACGTATTACCAGATATTAGTGAAAAACGCTTGGCTAAAATGTGAAATTCTCTGATACTGGAACCAAGTGAGCCGTATTCTAACAGCTGGACTTCCACTGCTGTCTGTCATTGCTGAATGCACGTAAAATTGTAACAGCGAAACTCGTACAAACAACTGCTGCAGTTGCGGAGCGACACGAAATCCATAAATGAGTAGCACATGGGGCATCGAATAATGTTAAAGTGAACATCTTTGAAAATAATCTGTCTTTGTCAAAGAAATATCAATGCAGTTTTTTTTCTTTTTCGGTAATACACCTGTTCATCAATAAAGCTAGATAAAACAGTAATTACTTAAAGGAGGGTAATATTCAGGTTAAAATGATTAAACGTACAGCCCTATTAGCATTTCTTGTGGTATCTCTGTTAACTATGCTCTCTTATGGTGCTCTTCTTCACTGTAGTGTAGTGGAGTCTGCCACACATGCTACCAGTGTTTATTTTTAGTTCTTGTTATTAGTTCCTGAAATGATGTTTGTGCACTATTCTTTTATGACTAATATTCATTTCTGTGCCACCAATGTGTATTTACCTCGTGTATAACACTCATTGCTTTCAAGTTTTATTTTTATAATGTTTGTGCAGTATTGTTTTATGACACATATTCATTTCTGTACCACCAATGTGTATTTACCTCATGTATGTGACTCATTACTTTTAAATGTTATTTTTATGCTGATTGAACAATTGACATGCATTTGTAATATTGAATATGATGTATATTCTGTCTCTGATGCGTCTCTTGAGACAGCATTAGTCTTGCTGCTTGGTACAGCATGCCCTCAAACATCAGACCTTCTTCTGTGTACCATTTTTATTCGTAAATAATTAAGCGCTAACAAAAATAAACTGTATTCTGATGTTGATGCACCGTGGTCAGCAGTTCACATTTTCTCATTCTTGCATGCCTATTACTACGACAAACAACGAGCGAAACAGCTGAAGTGTTCGTGGATTTCGTAAGAAAACAGGCGATTTGTCTTGGGTCTGCCAACGTTCATAAAGTGGTCAGCACGGCTGCTAATGATGCTTTTTTTCCAAGATATTTTGCTTCTACTTGCGTGGCCGTCTTGCATGCTTAGCATTCGGTGCCAATCTACATGCCACGCAGTACATGCGCTATTTAGTGAACCCGCAACCATAGGTCGGCGTACTCACTCGTGAGTTGACTCACTCAGGCTCGGATCGGGCCACCAGTCTGAGTCGGTATGAGTCCAGGTGAGTGATATTTTGGTGAGTTTGAGTCCGATCGAAGAAAATTTTCGCGAGTGTGAGTCCGAGTGAGTCCGGCTCGCAAAAATTTTGGTGAGTGTTAGTCTGAGTGAGCTCCACAATTTTTGCTGACCCATGCTCGCAGCCACCCCAGCATCGCACTGTAGCTGAAACCCAGTATCAGCCCAGCCAGACAGCCATGCGGTAAGTACCGTCATAGAGGTGTGTGCAGGGTTCCCCATCATTCAACGCAGCGCCCCCCCCCCCCCTCTTGGGTGACTTGGGGGTCAATGTATGGGGCAGATTTTGCGCCCTCCCCTCCTAGGTGACTAGGTGAAGCCCCCCCCCCCCCCCCATGCGCACGCCTATGAGTACCGTAACGTGTCGCCTTTCCTACTGCATAGACAGGCGACCGACATTTGCGTGTGGTAGATGCCGTATTTTCGGCGTTTACCGTATGGAGGTGCTAAGATACCCCAATGAAATGGCCTGTACTGAAGTACAATAAAAACTCGGGCTCCCTTATGCATTTGCCTGAGATGACTGGAAGGTAAAAGCCATGAAGACGATGTTCTAGATGAATTACCAGTTCAAACGCTCACCGTTAATGGGCCTAGTTGCTGCAAAACTTTGCAGGTAAGAACTTCAGCACAAACGAGGACTAATTACAGAGAGATGAAACGAGCTTTGGCGCAGTGCGCGTGTTCCGTCCTGATTAGCGCTAAAGTTTTCACCTTCAAAATGTACTGAAGTAACATTTGTATCGGATGGAGAGAAGTAGCACAAGCACAGACCAGGAGCGTAGACCGAGGGGGGGGGGGGGGGTTACCCTCTTCGAAATTTTTCAGTTTTGCACATGTATATATACACGCACGCACGAACACCCCCCCCCCCCCCCAAAAAAAAAAAAAATTCTGGCTACGCCCCCGGCACATGCCTGCGTGCAGCGCATATAATCGCCCATCGTAGCAGCTGCACGCCCAATACTTCTTTCAAATGTGCCCGCGTGGGAGCCTTCGTCTGTTTTTCCTATTCTTCTAAGCTTGATTTGGCCTGTTGTAGAGCGACATTTTTAGTTCGGTCCTCATAAGCGTCTGATAGTGACGCGAGCAAGCGCTGCCCATGGTTGCCAGACATGGCCACGCATGCGCAAGGAAGACCGATGTGGAACGTACTGCAAAGAACCTCTCCCAAAGAAAGGTGTTACCTCTATGATTAGTCAACGCCTCCCAGATTTTCTGTGCCTGCCGAATTATCGGCGGTCGTCGGAACTACGGTGGTGGCGCCACAGAAGTAGGTTTTTATCTTCAAATGGGTTTTTACGTTTTTGGAGCTTATATGCAACAAAAGTAACGTAAGAAAGTTTCAAAAAGGCGTAAACGTAATTACACTTAACCCTACGTAAGTGACGCCATCATTCACCAAGAAATTTTTTAAATACAAGGCATCTTCTGAAAGTAGTAGCAAACGCCCAAATTGCCGATCTCAAAGGCCGAATACAAAAACCCTTACACCTAATGTAGGCAGCGCCGCCATAGAAGACCGACGTTTCGCGCTCATTTGGCAGGCACGGGAAATCTAGGAGGCGTTGTTACAGTGTACTAGAAGGGAACAGTGGAGTGAACGAGGCGACCGCGCCGTATCTCGGCTGATTCTCCGGTGGGTGACAGTAGCGGCAGCGCTAAAGTCGCATGATACTGAAGATCTCAGAAACGTCTGCATTGGGAGCGCGCGCGAGTAGCCCGCGAAAGCGTGTATTTGCGTTTTTTTAGCGCGTTTAATCTGTTTCATAGCCTTTATCCGTGTATGCACACCTGCTAAGCGCAATAGTGCACAAGTAAATATGCAGTCACGCAGAAATTGCGTCGGGACATTCACTGTTTCAAGAGCCAGCAAAAAAAAAAGAACATGATACAGCCAAAATTTGCACGGATCTGCCTAGCTTTTCACTCAAGCAGCGCTTTGAGTGGCGCTAGATCGTAAGTGGCTACTGGCGAGCTGCAAAGAGGGAAGTATCAAAACCGCGAATAAATCCTACGCTCATTTTGTCGACAGTTTCTATATCCATAGCATTCTTCCTCATAAAAGTCCACACGCCCTCGATTGTTTCATGAGAAACCCGATTATAAGTAATGATGTCACCACATTTATATCGGTGACAACTTAGTTTTATCCTCCCAGTTTAGCGAAAGATAATAGTTGATGCTTTCTGAAAGACTTTCTTGTTTTAACCGCGTGCTTTCGCGCTCACTTTGCCTCTTTTATGCAAGCTCCAGCTAGGAGGCCGATCCAGGGAGCCGAGCTGAAAGAACACCTGTACCTCCTAGTCAAGAACTCCACGCGAAAGGGGTTATATTGAGGATAATAAAGAGTGCCAGTTGTATAGCATACATAGCCTGTCTGTTACTCTGCGTAAATTCACTGTAACCAGTTCTCATTTTGTATCGACAGCTTAAATTGTACTGCTTTCCTAATAATATGGTGGCGTAACTCCGTTGCAAGCGAGAAAATTAATGACGATGTTTAGTTTTATAGGTGTAGTTCTTTTATTAAGTGTCCAAAGTGTAGGCAGGCGTTAGTGCATTTTGTTTTGAGAAATATAACTTGTATATTATATACACAGTAAACACGCGCACAAAACGATATATATATATATATATATATATATATATATATATATATATATATATATATATATATATATATATATATATATATATATATATATATATATATATATATATATATATATATATATATATATGTATATTTATATTGAAACGGGGTGTTGAACAAGCAGGAGTTGACTCGGCGAACAAAAAAAATATTTATTTAGCTCAAGGGCTAACTGAATGCAAGCCATTCCAGTGCGTCTTCTTTCTCTACCCGAGCTCCGTGTCCACTGCTCTCGTTACAATCACCCCCGGGCGACGAGGGAACCATGCTGGTGACCTAAGGACAGGTGTACACAGAAGGGTAATGGTATGGCTTGAGCCGAGAGACGTGTGCGATTTCTTGTCCCCGATGGCGCTTGTCCGGAAATGAGTCCAGCGGCTCGACAAGATAGTTGACAGGGGATGTTTGGCGTACAACTCGATAGGGATTATGGTACCTGGACGAAAGCTTGTTAGGAGCAAAGCTCATAGGCATGGTTGACGCGTCGTGGCGATGTTTTTGGCGCGTCTGGTCGTGTGACGCGAACGCACGGGCAAGCTTCCGACATTTTTCAGCATGTGCCGCTGCTCGTGAAACGGTTGTTAACTCTGAAGGGTCCGGTCGATAAGGAAGAATAGTATCGATTGTTGTTGATGGCTCGCGTCCATAAAGAAGGAACAAAGGCGAAAATCCAGTGGTGCTTTGCGTTGAAGTGTTGTATGCATATGTCACAAAAGGCAGTATGCTATCGCAATTTGACTGGTCGGATGAAGCTTTTGGGACGTTAAACCCCACATATCATCTGGTCGGATGAAGCGTACATGGCCAGCATATCTCCAAGTGTATGATTAAAACGCTCTGTCATCCCATTAGATTGCGGTCGATAGGCTGTGGTAGTGCGGTGTATGATGTGACACTCGCTCAACAACGCTTTGATGGCATCGGAGAGAAAAAGGTGGCCATGGTCGCTTAGTAACTCCCGAGGTGCTCATGCCTTCGAACCAGGTTTTGCAGTATAAAACATGCAACGTCTTTTGCGGTAGCAGAAGGTAAAGCAGCTAGCTGTTCATCGTACCGCGTTAGGTGGTCGATAGCGACAATGACCCAGCGGTTGCTACTCGTAGTATAGGGAAGCGGACCGTAAAGGTCGATTCCGACACGATCGAAAGGTCGTGTTGGACATGGCAACGGCTGCAAGGGACCAGTAGTAGGTTGAGCGGGCATCTTGCGTCGCTGGCACGTAAGGCAAGACTTTACGTCACGGTGAACGAAACGGTACATACCGCGCCAGTAGTACCGCAGCTGCAAGCGAGTGTATGTTCTTAACACGCCGGCATGGCCATATTGCTGGTTATCGTGGAACGGGGCGCAGATGTCAGAGCGGAGATGTCGGGGAATGACCAGCAACCACTTACGGCCGATCGAGCGGTAGTTTCGGCGGTAAAGCAGGTTATCTCGAATAGCAAAGTGTTTTACTTGACGGCGAAGCGTCCTGGAAACTGGGGCGGGCGTCCGGTTTGAGAGGAAGTCCAAAAGGGAAGAAATCCAAGCGTCTTTGCGTTGCTCGGAAGGCATGTCCGCAATGCTGATGGTTAAGGCAGCATTGGTGGAGATAGGCGAATAGACAGGCACTGAAGCCAACGGCGAGCGTGTGACAGGGCATCGGAGTCGGAATGCTTCCAGCCAGAACGGTAGATAACACGGATATCGAATTCCTGTAACCGCAATGCCCAACGAGCGAGCCGACCATTCGGATCTTTTAGTGAAGATAACCAGCAAAGCGCATGATGGTCTGTCACAATATCAAACAGACGTCCATATAATTAAGGCCGAAATTTTCCAATTGCCCAAATAATCGCGAGGCACTCCTTTTCAGTGACACTGTAATTCTCGGCTTTACTGAGGGTGTGGCTGGCATAGGCGATGACGTACTCGTCAAAGCCATCCTTGCGTTGGGCCAGCATGGCCCCTAGCCCGACACCACTAGCGTCCGTATGAATTTCCGTTGGAGCAGATGGATCGAAATGTCAAAGTATGGGAGGCGTAGCGAGGAGCCGTCAGAGTTCCTGAAATGCATCATCACACACCTGCGACCACGCTGACAACTAGAACTTCCAGCGCGAAAATTGGTCAAGGGGGCGATAATGGAGGCGAAATTGCGGACGTGGCGCCGGAAGTGCGAACATAGGCCGGTGAAGCTTCGGAGCTCTTTGATGGTGGTTGGTTTTGCAAACGCCGCGACTGCATTAAGTTTTGTAGGGTCCGGAAGAATGCCATCCTTAGAAGCCACATGGCCGAGGATTACAAGCTTGCGAGCGCCAAAGTGGCATTTCTTCAAGTTAAGTTGAAGTCTCGCCGTGGAAAGGCACGTAAGAACTTGCTCAAGGCGGCTGAGGTGGGTCGCAAAGTCGCTTGAAAATACCACAATATCGTCCAAATAACAAAGGCACGTTTTCCGTTTCAGACCTCGCAGGATGGTATCCATCATCCTTTCTAAAGTGGCAGGCGCATTGTAGAGGTCAAAGGGCATCACGGTGAATTCATATAGTCCATCCGGTGTTACAAAGGCTGTCTTCGGGCGGTCACTCTCTGCCATGGGCACCTGTCAGTAGCCGGAGCGTAAATCTAACGAAAAAAAGAACTCTGCTCTTTGTAGGCAGCCGAAAACATCGTCGATGCGAGGCAGGGGGTATACATCTTCGCGCGTTATCCTGTTCAGTCGGCGGTAGTCAAAGCCAAACCGGATGGATCCGTCTTTTTTTCTTGACAAGAACAACCGGGGAAGCCCAGGGACTGTTGGAGGGCTCGATGATGCCACATTTCAACATGTCGTCTACTTGTTCGTTGATGACGCGGTGTTCAGCAAATGACACACGGCATGGACGCTGTATTAGCGGGGCTTGTTCACCGGTGTCAGTACGGTGAACGACCGCAGAAGTTTGGCCTAAGCCTTACTGGTCACAATCGAATTAAGAGCGAAAACGGAGTAGAAGACTTATAATCTCTTGGCGCTGAGTTGGTGTGAGCTCAGAGTCGATAGCATCCGAGAAGACGCCCAGAACATCATTAGGCGCGTTGGTAGGAGTGACAGCACAAATTGGGAGCAAAACCGTAGAATCGGGTATATATATAGTAGCTGGAAGAATGCACTCGTAAGGTTCGTAGCTTCCCAGGCATTCTCCCCGTAGTAGGGATGGCGGGCTGTCCGAGTGATTGCACACATAAATGGCAGCGTGGTCGTTGCGACAAACGATGACGGCAAACGGAAGCATGAAATTTCGACGGCACGCAGATGTGACCGATGGCATAAACAACACAGGCGATTTCGGAGGACAGGCACACGACATCGGGATAACAGCTGAGAAAGGCGCAATGTCAACGTCAGAAGCAGCAAACACTCTACACGAAGCGCCAACGTCGGGGTCATAGCACGGCACAGATAACGCGAGTAGAACGAGCTTAGTCGACCAAAGCAGAATTTGATAAAAGAAAGTCCATCCAAGGATAACGTCATGCGGAGAATGGAATAAAACTACAAATGCGACGATGTACATCACACCTTAAATGACGACTCGTGCAGTGCACAAAGCTGAAGGCTGGACGTGGTGGGACGTAGCTGTCTGCAAAGATAGGTCGGTAAGTTTTGTGGTCACTTTCTTCAAGTTTCGGCACAGTTTCTCGCTGATTACAGATACGGCAGCTACAGCGTCAACAAGTCCATGCACCCTAATACAATCAATATAAAGTTCGATTTCGTTCGGGGGACAGCAGATAGGTCTTGAAATTTTCGCTGTCAACGCAGTTCTTGCCTCCGGAACTGCGCCCGTCAGTTTTTTCCCTCGTGGTGGGCTGTTGCTACGTAACATTAGAGAAATAGATCTGCGACGAGGACAGGCGAACGGCTTGAGCCGGCTGGGTGGCGACCGGGACGTACGTCTATGTGGATCGGCAGGAACGGGATATCGCGGCTGAGTGGGCATGTAGTGTGAGGCCCCTGCAATGTCATGAGAAGGGATGCTGCGATGACGGCAGTGACGAGCTATGTGGCCTGGGATGCCACATGAACAAACATATTGGGCGATTATCCGGAGTGTGCCATTGACTGACGGTAGGGGCACTTGTCGTAGAAAAAGGTACCAGAAACGGTCGTGCAGGCGGCGGCGTCATATAAACGTTACGGGACAGTCAACGGGCAGGCAGGCGGCGTCGACGAATAAACGTGGCGAGTTGCTTCGTAGATAGCCGGACACGATGGAGCACGTGGCCGAGCAACAGCGGCTGCATATGTTAGTGGTGCGGTAACAGATGGTGGAGCCTGAGCTGGCGGCAATGCTTCGGCGACTTGCGATTCAATGACCTGGCAAAGCGAAGGTGACAAGGGTGCCACCGGCTCCGTGGTTCTGGAGATTATAGATAGCTGCCTGGCGACCTCCCCGCGTATGGATTGCTTTATGATTGGCATTAACACAGAGTGGTCGGCAGTGTCATGGCGATAGTCGAGGGATAAGAGGTCCGCGGTGACTTGAGCAGCGCAACGTGTGGAAGCTCGTTGCCTACACAGCTCATCATAGCTTTGGCAGAGCTGAATCACCTCGGCGGCCGTCTGGGGACTCTTCACAGCAAGCATTTGGAATGCACCGTTGTCGATTCTTTTCATGACGTTTTTTATCTTGCCTGCCTCATCCAGAGTCGGGTTGACGAGCTGGCAGAGGAAGAGCACACCTTCGATGTAGATCGTGAAAGTCTCATCTGTTCTCTGTACTCTGCCACGAAAGCGCTGTTCAGCATGAAGGCGGCGGACAGCAGGACGGCCAAAGACTTCTGAGAGGGCTTTTGCTAATTCCGACCAGGTACTTAAATCACTTTGATGATTCCTGTACCATAGTTTCGCCACCTCAGTCAGGTAAAAACTCACATTCATGAGCTTATCGGCTGCGTTCCACTTGATTTACGTGCTCACCAGTTCATACTCGGCAATCCAGTTGTCCAGATCTTGTTCCTCTGTCACCAAATATGGTGGGGGGTGTCGCGCTGCCGGAGAGCGCCAGCGCAGAAAACAGGTATGGGTGCGAGACGTGGAGTGGCAGCCTGAGACGGTCCCGGATCAGTCATTGCCAAAGGTGGTTGGAGTGTACGGCTGCAAAGTTCCAGGGTGAGGACCAAATGTATCCTAGCACTTCCACCACTTGAAACGGGGTGTTGAACAAACATAAGACAAAATAGAGTACGATGCACGTTGGTTTTGCACGGTATATACTGACTGACGTTTCGGCTGGTGGACCAGCCTTTGTCGAAGTTCAGACATCCCAATTGGTAAACCAGCTGACTTTGACAGAGGTTGGTCCACCAGCTGAAACGTCAGTCAGAATATACCGTGCAAAACCAACGTGCGTCGTACTCTATTTTTCCTTAATCTACCGGGGCCAGCGTTACTTTCTGCAACTATATAAATATATATATATATATATATATATATATATATATATATATATATATATATATATATATATATATATATATTTATATATATATTTATATATATATATTGGCACGTTACAACGTAACTGTAAGCTGCAGATAATGACACACAAGGACGTCAAACTGATTCGAACAACGGCAGTATGACTATTGTTTTTCTCTGCACGCGCATCTTTGTCCTCTTCTGAACAGCGGCACATACAAGCATGCCAGCATCTGTGTAAATAATACTTGTAGAACTTGTACTAGTGGCATTGCCCCCCTTCCCAAAGGACATCGTCCCGATGTCATAACATAATTGCCAGATGAAAATACGTACGATAAGCAGTACACAAGGGGGTGTTCACAATCACTGTAAGTCTACTCAAGGGAGTGTGACGAATAGTCAGCGTTGGTAAAATGGTTTCATCCTCGAAATATGGACGACGTGTCGCTGTTGTGAACGGCGGTATTGACGAGCCATGTCCTCGTCAAGAACCTCGTAGTTCACTTCGCTGAGACGACGGAGAACTCTATAGGGACCGAAATAACGGCGTAACAACTTTTCCGACCGGCCTCGTTGTCGAAGAGGAGTCCACAACCATACTCGTTCTCCGGGTTGGTAAGAGACATCGCGACGACGAGCGTTGTACCGCAGCGAGTCGATTCATTGTTGCTTATGGATTCGTTCGACTGCAAGCTTACGAGCCACGTCTGCCAGTCTGATAAATTCGTTCGTCTTGACACTAATCTGGTGTCTGTCAGGCAGAAGCATGGCATCCAGCATTGTAGTGACCTCCCTGCCGCGAAGCAACCGGAATGATGTGAATCCAGTTGTTTCTTGCACAGCGGTGTTGTAAGCGAACGTGACGTAAGGGAGGATGTCATCCCAGTTTTTGTGGTCTTGGTCAACGTACATGGATATCATGTCGGCGATCGTCTTGTTTAGTCGCTCGTAAGGCCGTTGCTTTGTGGGTGGTATGCAGTAGTTTTTCGATGTACTGTGCCGCTAAGCTGCATGATGTCTTGTATCATCCGGGCGGTAAAAGCTGTGCCACGATCAGTTATGACAACTGCTGGTGCTCCATGTCGGAGGACGATGTTTTTCATAAAAAAGTGGGCAGTCTCAATAGCGGTGCCACGTTGTAATGCCTTCGTTTCGCAGTAGCGCGTCATGTAATCAGTAGCGACTACAATCCAGCCGTTGCCGTCACGAGACTTGGGAAAAGGTCCGAGTAGATCCATGCCAATTTGTTGGAACGGTTGTGTCGGAGGAGCGACGGGCTTCATAAAGCCGGCTGGGCGCTGATGTGGTGCTTTACGGCGCTGGCACTCGTGACACGTCTTCACGTAATGCTTCACATCTCGACTGAGCTTAGGCCAGTAGTAGTGTTGGCGAATCCGGGCCAAGGTACGTGTGAATCCCAAGTGGCCTGAGGAAGGCTCATCATGACAGGTGGACAAGACATCGGCTCGTAACGCTGGTGGGACAACGAGCAGGTACTCAGTCACGTAAGGGTCGAAGTTTCTTTTATAGAGGATATTTCTGCGGACGCAGAACGATGATGACGAGCGGGCGAATGCTGGTGGTGGATGCGGCGTACGACCTTCGAGATATTCGATGAATTGTCGAAGCTCGGAATCGTTCTTTTGCTGTTCAGCCAAATCGGATACACTAACGGCGCAGAGAAAACGGCCGTCGAGATCGTGATCACCTGACGCTGTCTTAAGAGGTGCTCGGGAAAGGCAGTCCGCGTCAGTATGCATCCGGCCAGATTTGTACACGACTGTCAAATCGAACTCCTGAAGGCGTAAGCTCCACCTGGCCAGACGTCCGGAAGGGTCTTTAAGGTTCGCCAACCAGCAGAGCGCATGATGATCGGTAACAACTCTGAACGGGTGACCATACAGGTACTGTCTGAATTTAGCTATTGCCCAGACAACAGCTAGGCACTCCTTTTCAGTTGTTGTGTAATTCGCCTCCGCAGATGATAAAATCCGACTCGCATAAGCAATAGGGCGTTCGACGCCGCCTTGCCACTGGACGAGGACTGCACCAAGGCCGATGTTACTGGCGTCTGTGTGTAGTTCAGTGTCGGCATATTCGTCGTAGTGTCCGAGTAAAGGCTCAGACTGGAGACGATGCTGGAGCTCGGAGAAAGCGCGTGTTTGCTCAAGGTCCCACACGAAGGGAACGTCGTCTTTTGTCAGACGAGTGAGGGGTTCGGCAATGTTTGCGAAATTTTGCACAAAGCGTCTGTAGTATGCGCAGAGGCCTAAAAATCGACGCACATCACGTTTGTTGGTAGGTGGTGGAAAATCTGTGACAGCCAATGTTTTGTCTGCGTCAGGTCGAATACCATCAGGGCTAACAAGGTGACCGAGGAACTTTAATTCGTTGTAACCAAAATGACACTTTTCTGGTTTCAGTGATAGGCATGCCGTGCGAATTGCAGCAAACACAGATCTAAGTCGCTGCAAATGCTGCTCAAACGTTTGGGAGAAGACAACGACGTCGTCTAAGTAAACAAGGCATGCTTCCCACTTGATACCGGAGAGCACTGTATCCATCATCCTCTGGAATGTCGCAGGGGCAGAACACAGACCGAAGGGCAGCACCTTGAATTCGTACAGACCATCAGGCGTTATGAATGCTGTTTTCTCTCGGTCGCGTTCATCAACTTCGATCTGCCAGTAGCCACTGCGCAAATCCATAGAGGAGAAGTATCGGGCGCGTCGGAGGCGGTCTAGTGAGTCGCCGATGCACGGAAGCGGATAAACGTCTTTCTTTGTGACTTTGTTGAGTTTGCGGTAATCGACACAAAATCGGAGAGTGCCGTCCTTCTTTTTTACTAGTACGACGGGGGACGACCATGGACTGTTCGAGGGTTGGATTACGCCATCTTCGAGCATCTGCTTCACTTGAGAACGTATAGCCTCTTGTTCCTTTTGTGATACTTGGTAGGCGTGCTGACGTATGGGCCGCTCAGCATGGTCAGTGACAACGCGGTGTTTTACGGTTGCGTTTGTTTTATCTTGGATGTAGATGCGAAACAGTCGCTAAACATGCGGAGTATACAGCGGATTTGCTCTTTCTGCGCACATGACAGGTTCGGATTGACATCGACTGCATCGGCTACCGCGGTGTCACTTTCAACGGCTGCAGAAATTGGGGCTATCGTCGCACACGCTTCATCGTCAATGGATTCGAAATGAGCAATAGTTGTTCGCTTGGCCAAATATTGGTATGCTCCACTAAAATTGGTTACCAACAACTCAGTCATCCCACGTTTAAATTGAATTATTCCGCGGGCAACGCAGATTTGCTGAGACAAGAGCACCGAAAGGTTGGCTTCAGCGATACCACTACTGTCATGGTCTATGTCGTCCTGTACTGTAACGAACATACTGGTGCATGGCGGAAGTGTGACGGTGTCGTCGACAATGCGAAGCGCAGTCTTCTGCGGATTGGTATCTCTAGGCTTCGGGCCATAGTCGTTAGCAAACGTTACGAGGCAGTCTCGAAGATTTATAACAGCGCCGTGCTCACGAAGGAAATCCATGCCAAGGATAACTTTCCGGGAGCATTCGGGAAGCACAACGAAAGAAGCAATGAACGTCGACTCACAGATTTGCAGCCTTGCGGTGCATCTCCCGATTGGTGTCAAGAGATGACCACCGGCTGTCCGAAGGTTTGGTCCATGCCCACAAGGAGTCATGACTTTCCTGAGTTCAGCCACAAGTTCAGCACTGATAACTGAGTAGTCGGCGCCGGTGTCGACCAGAGCAGTCACTGGATGGTTGTCGACACGAACGGCAATGTCAGCAGAAACGGGTTCGTCAGCGATGTGAGTTGTCGGCTGAAAGGAATCATCGAAGGTCGGTGGATGGGTCGGAGGAGGCTGTTTTGATGATAGCTTAACAGCGGTCCCACCCCCGGGGACCGCTGATTCTAGTTTCCCCGGCGTGGACTTGGGGACCTAGCGGATCGTACCGCAACAACATCGGCGAACGTGGAGTATTGATTCGCGGACGAAGAGCGTCGAGGAGACGGAGAGCGTGATTGGCGTCGCTGAAGATTCGGAGACGGTAGACTTGCCAAGTACTCTGCGATGGCACGGAGTCGTTTGCCATCCCTGGGCCGACGAGCGTCTGGCCGAAATCCAGGTAAGCCCATCTGTCTGTACGAGCACTTCCGGTACAAGTGACCTGGCTCACCACAGTGGTAGCATAGTGGCCGATTGTCGGAAGCGCGCCACACGCTAGATTTCCGCAAATTAGGTCGCGGATTCTCATAGTGAGGTGGGCCCGAGAAGTACTGCGGCATCTGCAGGCAAGTCAGTCGTTGGTTTTCATAGCGTGGTCCGCCCGAGAAGTGCTGTGGTGTCGGCAGGCTAGTCGGTCGGGGGAAATAGCTGGCTGCCGGGGCAGGAGTACGTACAGCTTCCGCATACGTTAGCAGAGGAGCTTCGGTTGGAGGTGGCGCTAATGGTCGTACCAGCTGCCGCGCACCTCTTCACGGACAACGTCAGTCAGAGCAGCCACTTGAGGCTGTGAAGGCACTGCATGAAGCTTTTGCAGCTCGTCGCATACAATGCTACGGACTAGCTCAGCAAGGTCTCTCACGCTCGTGACATCGGGTGTTAGCAAGGGTGCTGACAGACATTCAAGGTTGTCGGACCGTTCATACTGCGAAGACCGCTGTCTTAGCATTCACTCCATGGTCGTAGTTTCACGGAGGAATTCTGCCACGGTAGCTGGTGGGTTTCGCACAAGTCCTGCAAACAGCTGCTCGTTGACACCCCGCATCAGAATGCGTACCTTTTTGTCTTCCGTCATTGCAGAATCCGCTCGACGGAACAGACGAGACATTTCCCCAACGAACATGGCCACGCTTTCATTGGCTCTTTGATTGCGAGAATTGAGGAGACGTTCAGCTTGTTCTTTCCGGTCGGCGCTACCATACGTGTTCCGCAGCCGAGTGCAAAACACCGGCCAGGTTTTCAGGGCGGCCTCGTGATTCTCGAACCAAATACGCGCCGAATCCTCCAGGTAAAAATAGACATACCGCAGTTTCCGGTGCTCGTCCCACTTGTTGGCAACGGCGACTCGATCGTATTAGTCCAGCCAGTCTTCAACGTCTTCGTAGGGCTCCCCATGGAAGGGCTTTGGCGTTTTAGAGGCTGATAGCCATGGTGCTGGCGGAGTCACGGTCGGTTCAGTCTGGCTTGCAGTTGTCGCATATGCCATGGTTCTGGAGCGTTCCGAAAGAGGGCTGAATTGGGGTGGTAGGCCTAGTTGCCACCGACTGCGTCGAAGGTTGGCTGTTTATACTAAGGCGTCGATGTTGGGACCGAGATCTTCCTCGTGGGAACTGTGCATAGACTATTGCCCAGCACCTCCACCAGTGTCACGTTACAACGTAACTGTAAGCTGCAGATAATGGTACACAAGGACGTCAAACTGATTCGAACAACGGCAGTATGACTATTGCTTTTCTCTGCACGCGCATCTTTGTCCTTTTCTGAATAGCGGCACATACAAGCATGCCAGCATCTGTGTAAATAATACTTGTAGAACTTGTACTAATGGCAATATATATATATATATATATATATATATATATATATATATATATATATATATATATATATATATATATATATATATATATATATATATATATATATATATATATATTGTAACGGACTAGTAAAACGTAGAGAAGAGAAGGAGAGGAAGACGAAGAGTCTTGGCACGATCGCAGTGTGCTGCCGCGAACGAACATCGTTCACCTCCTGTAAATAAAGCCATTTTATCACAGTTCACTGTTACAGTTGTGGTGGAGGTGCTTTCCGAAGAAGAATACCATGGCGAAGACAGAAACACACTTAGTGTGATTGATGAAGTGATAGCACCATCTTGGAGCCTGACACTCGTTCGAGTCTCTTCTACAGTGGTTGATGATGCTTGTGTTGACCTCGTAGTGGGGCCTCTACGCAAGAACTGTTCTAAGAAGGACATACTTGTGCCCTGTTCTGTTGTGTGCATGACAAAAGCAGTAGCAAGATTGTGGGCGCTGAACTGTTCTGCCACGCCGGTTGTGCTTCCTGGCGGGATGAAGATAGCTCTCTTCGATGAAGCCTCATGCAGCTCGATAGCAGCACTAGCTACGGACCTCACCACCTCTTCCTTTCCTGGTGATATTCGCCATAATGAAGATTTATTGCTTGGTATGGTCAGCAAGACTCTCAGTACGACGGAACGGCAAGCGCTGGTGCAGGTCCTTTCCCGGCACGTTGCTGCTTTCGACTTCAAACATATATAGAGATGCACCACTTAGGTTACCCTCGTCCCGCGCTCGTCACAGAATTAACACCAGCTCTGCACACACCATCCGCCAAAAGCCCTACCGAGTGTCATCCTCTGAGCACAAAGTTATCGCCGAACAAGTTAAGGACATGCTGAACAAATGTGTCGTGCAAGAGTCGTCCAGCCCGTGGGCAGCCCCGGTAATTCTTACCAGGAAAAAGGATGGATCCTGGAGATTCTGCGTAGGTTACAGGCGTCTAAACACTGTGACGAAGAAAGATGTATATCCCTTACCGCGGATTGATGACGTCATAGATTGCTTGCATGCCGCTTCCTATTTTTCAACGCTTGATTTGCGGTCAGGTTATTGGCAAATACCTATGGAACCCGGCGACAAAGAAAAAACTGCTTTCGTAACTCCGGATGACTTATTTGAATTTAATGTCATGCCTTTTGGCCTTTGTAATGCTCTAGCCACCTTTGAAAGATTTATGGACACAGTATTACGTGGTCTAAAATGGGAGATATGCATGTGCTATCTTGACGATGTTGTGATCTTCGGCCGTACGTTTGAGGAACATAACAACCATCTCAGTCTTGTTCTCGACTGCATCGAAAAAGCTGGGCTGGTTCTGAACTCTAAAAAAAATGTCGCTTTGGCGAACGTCAAACTCTCGTGCTGGGTCACTTGGTCGACAAGAATGGTATCAGACCCGATCCTCGCAAGATAGAAGCAGTGAGCTCTTTTGAATCACCGCAGTCCGCACGAGAACTTCGATAATTTGTCGGCCTGTGCTCATATTTTCGTCGTTATGTTCCACGATTTGCGGAGATCGTGTACCCGCTGACAAGCATCTTGCGACAGGATGCAACCTTCAACTGGACACGAGAGTGTGACGCCGCATTCTCACAACTTAAGTTTGTACTAACGTCAGAACCACTGTTGCGTCACTTCGATCCATCTTGCCCGACTGAGGTCCACACGGGCGCTAGTAGTATCGGTATAGGAGCGGTGCTTGTACAACGTCACAATGGCGTAGAGCATGTCGTGGCATATGTTAGCCGTTGCCTCAGCAAATCTGAACGCAATTATATAGTTACTGAACAGGAATGTCTGGCAGCTGTTTTTGCCGTACAGAGGTTTCGTTGTTATCTTTACGGGAGGTCATTTAAGATAATTACGGATCACCATTCATTATGATGGCTGGTCGGTTTGCGTGACCCCTCTGGCCGCCTCGCACGTTGGGCGCTGCGACTTCAGGAATACGACTTTACGGTGTCGTACAAGAGTGGCCGTCGTCACGCTGACGCAGACTGCCTCTCCAGGATTCCTCTTGCGACTACCGACTGCGATGCTGAGAATTTCGACGACTGCCTTGCTGCTGTTACAAGCACGTTCCCTAATGCGGCTGATTTCTAGAAAGAACGACGCAACGATCTCAACCTGGATCCTCTTTTTGCCGCCGCACGTGCCTCCCAACACAGCGGTCGCTTTACGGTCCGGGACAAGTTGCTCTATAAAAGTAACTACTCCAGGCCTGGAGCACGTTTTCTTCTAGTTGTCCCCGAGAGCCTTCGCTGCGATTTCTACGTGCCATGCATGACTATGCGACGTCCGGTCATTTCGGCTTCATACGAACGCTGAACCGCACTCAGGAACGCTTTTACTGGCCCAAGATGTACGAAACAACGAAGCGTTCCGACGCTAGCTGTGAGACGTGCCAACGTCACAAGCGCCCGGCCACCACTACACCAGGTCTCCTTCAGCCAATAACACCACCCAGCACACCTTTTGAACAAGTAGGAATTGACATTATGGGTCCATTTCCGTTGTCTAACAATAAGAACCGTTGAATAATCGTGTGCGTTGATCATTTTACACGGTATGCCGAAACCGCAGCCATTCCCTCTTCTACCGCTGCATTCGTGGCAGACTTCTTGCTCCACTCCGTTGTCCTTCGCAATGGCCCACCACGTGTTATTATCAGCGACCGTGGCCGCCAGTTCACTGCTGATGCCGTTGAAGAATTACTACGCATGTGCACGACACAGTTCTGTCATTCCACACCGTATCATCTGCATACGAATGGCCTCGTTGAACGGACAAACAGAATGCTGACCGACATGCTTGCCATGTACGTTTCTTCCAATCACAAGAACTGGGATGAAGTGCTGCCTTTTATCACGTACGCGTAAAACGCGGCAAAATATGATACAACGAACTACAGCCCATTTTATCTGTTGTACGCCAGGTTGCCACTAAGCCCTCTAAGACACTTTATTACCCTTCATTCTACACAATGACCACTCTGTATCAAACACCCTGTGCCTCGCGGAAGAAGCCCACCGAATCGCTCGTCTTCGGACTCTGGCCTCTCAACGTTGTTCGAAGGAACGATACGACGTTCGTCACGAACCGGTTCTATTCGAAAAAGGTGACTTGGTGTTACTTTGGACACCGCAACGCAAGCGTGGATTGTGTCAAAAGCTTCTGTCACGATATTCAGGCCCATTTGTAGTTTTGGAGCGTCTCAGCCAGCTCACTTACGTAATAGCTCCTCTTTTGTCTAATGGTCGACGATCGAGCAGAACGCAGCTCACTCACGTTGCTCGCCTGAAACCTTTCTACCCTCCTTGTGCATCATAACTCGCCCTACGGGCTTCGTCTGCTTGCGGGAGAGTGTAACGGACTAGTAAAAGGTAGAGAAGAGAAGGAGAGGACGAAGAGTTTTGGCACGATCGCAGTGTGCTGCAGCGAACGACCATCGTTCACCTCCTGTAAATAAAACCATTTTATCACAGTTCGCTGTTACATATATATATATATATATATATATATATATATATATATATTACAAGTATATATATATAATAATAATTATAATAATAATATATTATAATATATATATATATATATATATATATATATATTGTGAGGAACCGGTTTATTCAGCCAGGCTCGAGCTAAATCACGCTGGTGATGATGTTTTTAGATGAAGAAGATGTACAGGTGATGATTATATCAAAGAGAATAAAGAGTCATTCGCTTGTCGCGCTCACACTAATTCCCCCGCGCGGTGAAAGCGGCCGCCTGGTCGCTTAACAGTATTATGAAATGCGTTGCGCATAAGGCTTTAAACGAGATACGTGCACTATCTCTGTTCCTCGGCAACGATGATCAGGACTGGCGCTAAGAGGAGAAACGCGGTAATTGACAGGAGATGTCTGTTCGACCACCGTGTACGGCCCAATGAAGTGACTGATGAATTTGTCGCATAGGCCGGGGACGCGTAGTGGGGTCCATAGAAGAACTTCGTCACCAGGGGAAAAACTCACAACACGGCGAGACGAGTCGTAGCGAGATTTTCGAGTGTCTTGAGAGAGGCCGGTGTTAACACGGGCCTGGTGACGGCAGTGTGCGAGACGAGATAGGAATTCTTCAGAGAAAGGAGCCGTCGAGGGTGCAGGGGCCGAAAGAAAAGAGACATCCAGAGCGAAACTCGGCGAGCGACCATGGACGAGAAAAAATGGAGAAAAGCCGGTAGTGCGTTGAGCAGCCGTATTATAGGAGAATGTCATGAAGGGTAGAATTGCATCCCAGTTCGTGTGGTTGGGGTGAGTGTACATGGCGATCATGTCCGATAGGGTCCGATGAAACCGTTCAGTCAATCCGTTGGTCTGCGGGTGGTAGCTAGAAGTGGTCTTGTGAACAGTGTTCGAGGCACGCAAAACTTGCTCGACAATGGAAGATAGGAATACTTTGCCACGATCACTGAGGAGAATGCGTGGAGCTCCATGACGCAAAAAGATGTGGCGAAGAAAGAAATCGGCGATCTCGGTGGCAGTCTCAGATGGTATAGAAGCTGTTTCTGCGTAGCGGGTAAGGTGGTCGACGGCCGTGACAATCCAGCAATTCCCATTGGATGATATAGGAAGAGGGCCATACAAGTCGATTCCAACGACTTCAAAAGGCGAGGCGGGACAAGGAAGAGGTTGCATTAAGCCAGCCGGAGCAGTTGTCGGTCGTTTTCGCCGTTGGCAATGGACACAGGAGGCGACGTCCTTAGCGACGGCTGAAGAGAGGCCAGGCCAAAAACAACGACTTCGTATTTTGTCGTAAGTCTTGTGATAGCCTAGATGAGCGGCGGTTGGATCATCATGAAAAGCTTCCAGAACTTCACGTTGCAGAGAACGTGGGATGACGGGTACCCACTTGTTGCCATTGATGTGGTAAATGTAGCGACATAAAACATCGTCGACAAGCTTAAATTGTTTAAGTTGTCGACAGAGTCTGGCGTTTGGAGGAGTAGTAGAGCCGGTCAAGCGGTCAACAATGGTGCGGCAGTATGGGTCGACACGTTGTTGTGAAACAAGGACGGATAGGGTGGCAGGTGATGAGCTTAGCACTGCGATTGGAGAGGTGCTGTCGTTTTGGAGTATCGATGGTGAGTGGCTTCCGCTGGGCAAAGGACAGCGCGATAGAGCATCAGCATCTTGATGCTTCTTCCCAGATCTGTAGGCGACATCGAAATCATACTCCTGCAAGCGAAGCGCCCAGCGACAGAGGCGACCCGTTAAGTTTTTCAGCGATGAAAGCCAGCATAGGGCGTTATGGTCGGTCACGCCGGTAAAATGACGGCCGTGAAGATATGGTCGAAATCTTTGCACTGCCCAAACAACAGCAAGGCACTCCTGCTCGGTGATAGTGTGGTTCTTTTCTGGAGCGGTAAGAGCACGACTTGCGTAAGCAACGACGCGTTCGCGTGAGTTTTTGTCACGCTGCAAGAGTACCGCACCAAGACCATGACTACTTGCGTCGGTGTGAAGGATGGTGGGTGCGGTGGAATCGAAGTGGCACAGTACCGGATCCGACGTGAGGGCTTGCTTCAATGCCGTGAAAGCGCTTTCGCAGTCTTCGGACCAAATGAAGGGGACGTTCTTTGCGAAGAGTTGATGGAGCGGAGACGCAAGTTCCGCGAAACCACGTATGACGCGCCGGAAGTAAGAAGATAACCCAAGAAAGCTGCGCAGGTCCTTTTGACGTAGTGGACGAGGAAAATTGAGAACAGCGCCAAGCTTCTCGGGGTCGGGCCGAATTCCTTCTTTGCTGACAAGGTGGCCGAGAAACTTGATTGTCTTGCTAGCAAAGGTACATTTCTTGGTGTTAAGCTGTAGATCGGCTTTTGCAAGGCATGTGAAGACTTCGTCAAGACGTTGTAGATGCTGCGAGAACGTGGATGAAAACACTACTATGTCATCGAGATAACACAGACATGTTTTCCATTTCAAACCACGCAATACGCCGTCTATCATGTGTTCGAAGGTGGCGGGCGCATTACAGAGTCCAAAAGGCATCACATTGAACTCGTACAACCCATCTGGCGTTGAAAAGGCGGTCTTCTCTTTATCAGACTCCGACAATGGTATCTGCCAGTAGCCTGACCTAAGGTCGAGGCTAGAAAAATACTCTGCGCCCTGTAATGAATCCAGTGCATCGTCGATCCGAGGGAGAGGATAAACATCCTTGCGCGTTATTTTGTTTAGCGCACGGTAATAGACGCAGAAATGCACTGTCCCATCTTTCTTTTGAACGAGAACAACTGGGGATGACCAGGGACTCGTGGAAGGACGTATGATGTTGCGTCGTGGCATGTCTGAGACGTTTTCCTTGATGATCTTACGTTCTGCATGAGACACGCGATATGGACGCCGATGCGAGATACGAGAGCCGTCAGTCTGGATGCTGTGAGTAGCGCTGGTAGTCATGCTGAGGGCGGGCGAGTTCACGTCAAATAGAGAACGGTGTCTATTTAACAGGGCGAGCAAATCTTCAGTTTGATCAGGTGTTAAGTCATTGCTTATTGTTGCGGACACAGGTGTGGCAGAGGCATTGAATGGCAGTGATTGTGACTTCGGAACATCGTTGTGGTTGTTGTTCGGAAGAGTAACAATCGCAACAGGCTCACTGTCGACCGCGCAAGATACTGTTGAGCCACAGGGGAGCTGTACACACTCGGGCCTTTGATTTATGGCGGTTAGGTACGTAGACCCATCGAAGAAGCGAATAAGCCCTGGTGTGATCACAATGCCCCTACGTAGGGTATGACCGCAAGGGAGAATTAGTACGTCGCCATCCACAATGTCGGTGCAATTAACACTTATAATTTCTTCGATGTATGGCCGAAGTACACAATCTGACTTGGTGACAAGGCGGATGCGTCCATCGTGTTCAACCGGAGAAGAGTCAGTGGTATTTACATGCAGGAGGCGCTGATGACATGATATCATGTCATCAGCGCCTCCTGATGACATGATGACATGAGCGCTGAGACAAGAAATCCCACCCAAGAATGAGAGCGTGGGTGCACTCAGGAAATACCGCGAAAACAATGTGATGACGAATGCCTTCTATGCAGACACGAACGGTACACTGCGCAAGTGGACGAATGAAAGCGTTGGTCGCCGCACGTAGAGGTGGGCCGCCATAAGGTGTGGTGACTTTTCGAAGGCGGGAACAGAAATCAGCACGAATAATCGAAACAGCAGCGCCAGTGTCTACAAGAGCCTCAACACGTACACCTTCTAGAAACATCACTATCAAATTCGATGGCCGCTCTGGAGGAATTGTTAGCTGTCCAAGGGATGCAGTTTCCCCTCCTAAAACTGCATTGGGGAGTTTTCCGCGTGGGCGTTCGTGGAATGGGAGGCGGGCCGTAGAGGCGACACTGAACGGCGACTGAACACTGACACTGAACGGCGCTTGTCGCGCTCACAATATACATAAGTACACGCTTTAAGTCACACGTCACCACCCCTCAACAATATGCCCTTTTCGCCGCTATTTCGCGCCGTGCATTTTTTTTATCCAACTACGTTATACTTGAACTTGTTTTGAGACTTCATACTGTGAAGAAGGTAAAATTTACGATGCGAATTAGTAGGCACGCTATGTTCAACTTCACCAACTGTAAACGTTCGGCGCAGGGCTACCCAAGTTTTCTTTTTTTTTTGAGGGGAGGGGAGGCCAGCAAAACTACTAACTTTGGCAACTTTGAATACGTGTAAATACTTTTGTATACCCAGAAAAGTTAAATTACGAAAACATTTCGTGTTGTAGGGGATTCAGAATTCCTTTCTCGCCCCTCTACTTACGGCCTCCTGGTTCTGCCACGTTTGACACGGTATTTTTTTTTATCCAACAGCTTTCTGAGCGCGGCTAACTTCCAATAAATTGTCTCAGTTATTCCTAATATTGTAAACGCCTGCTCAACGAAGGGAGAGTTGAGAGAAGAAATAGAAAAGGCACGCCCTGTCTAAATAATTTTCGATTTCTCACAAGGACTTTTATGGAGCTCAAATTCAGTAAATTGGCGTGTCATACTTCAAGGGTTATGACATAATGTGCTAGACATTAATGATGGGCAGGTACGGAGAAATCTGCATAAAAAAGCGCACCGGAGAAGCCGGAGCGCATAGCAGTTCGTGCGCACGGCTCTTTCAGTGGAAGGGTGGATGGATGGATGTGGCTGTGCCCTTTACATTGGGTGGCGGCTAACGCCACCTAGCCATAATATTTAGTGAACTAACCACTAGATTCATCTTTTTTTTTCTTTAAATAGTAAAGTTGAGGACTGGTACTTTGCAGTGAAGGGCTTAATTTTCACTCGTGCCTTGACTTTAGCCACAAATCAGACAACCTTCTTCTGGTTGATTCTACCCGCTTAAAGCCTATTTTGCCCTCCCTGTCCCTAAGCCCCAGTGCTTTGAAAAACTCCGTGCCATCATCCCGAACTATAGGGCGAAGCCCTTTAAAGAACATTATCAAGTGTTGGGCAGTTTCCTCTTCCTCTCCACATGAACTGTATACCGTGTCTACCCCTTCGTATTTGGCCCGATATGTCTTGGTTCGCAATACTCCCGTCCTGGCCTCAAACAGTAGAGAACTACCCCAGGTATTATCATAGATCCTTTCCTTGGCAATTTCCTGCTTAAAAGTTTGATAGATCTCTAATGCGGACATAATAATCCTGCCAATTCTCCATTGTCAGTATCCATTTCCTTCACCTTCTTCTTAACTGATAGTGCTTTTTGGTTTGGACCCCTCCTGTTTTCTAAGTATTTACCAGTCAATTTCCTGGTTCGCTTCCTCCATTTTGTATCGACAGTCTTCATGTATAAGTAGCTGAAAACCTTCCTAGCCCGACGCTCCTCCCCCATTTCTCTCAGTCGCTTCACAAATTTTATCTTGCTGCTAGCTTCCCTGCCCTCAAATGATGTCCATCCCATATCACCTTGTACTCCCTGATTTGGTGTATTCCCGTGAGCTCGTCCTAAAGCGAGCCTACCTATTCCGCATTGCTTAATTTCTAATCTTGCTTGAACTTCTGATCTCATGCACAAGGCCGCATTGCCAAACGTCAGACCAGGAACCATGACCCCTTTCCATATACCTCTAACAACATCATGCATACCTATTGTCATTCCCCAGTGCCCTATTTTTCAAGACTGCTGCATTCCTGATACCTCTAGTCGTCACGTATATTTCGTGTTCTCATAGGTACTCGGTCCCATTGCTTATCCATACGCCCACATATTTTTATTTATCTGTTATCCCTAGCGTGACCTCCTTTATTTTAAGCTCACTACCTTCATTATCATCAAAAATCATTACTGCTGTTTTTTCCTTACTGAACCTGAAGGGGATTTGGAGCCGGCACACTTGCCGACATGTCGCTGACGCAACTGTTGCTGGTGCAGGTACCTCTGCTGCTGGTTTCTGCGATCCACTTCGATGCAGCGGAACGCAGGACACAGCCCTTTTTGTCTGATCCCTGGTCAGCATCTGCAGTATCTCGACTATCATCCACACGTGTGCATGGGTCATCATCTGTCGTCAGAGGCACGTGTGGCTCGAGCCACGGATGGATCAGCGAGGATCAAGCAATCAATTTGGGCCAACAGAACTCACGTGGTGCCGATCAGGCGTATATAAGCACTCAGCACGATGGCTTCGTGGGATTTGAAGCCGGCACACTTGCCGACATCAGTTGCTGATGCAACTGTTGCTGGTGCAGGTTAGTCATTACTACCCATCTCAATCGCGGAGACTTGTATATGCATTGCCGGCTCCTCCCACGTTGCTAACTGTTCGTAACAAAAACCACGGATGCACGATGCATACGTCACGTCTGAAGAGATTCCGATTATTTCTAACAGAGTGCTGTATTTGATTTTGTTGTTAATACTGGCGGGGGATGTTGAACTGAACCCAGGTCCTGCTAAGACACCGGAGATGGACGTGCTGAAATGTTTGCAGAGTGGGCAGGAAACTTTAATTTCAAAGTTAAACGGCATTGAATCCAGGTTCGAAAAAAAAATGAGAACATACTGATGGAAGTAAAAGATAATCTTAGCCAAACTCAGAACCAGATAAGGGACATCAGCGAAATTTTAACAGAACAGGCAGTTATAATACGGCAACTCATGCAACAGGTGAAAGATCTGCAAAAGAAAACAAAGGACCTCGAAAACAGAAGTCGCCGGAAAAATCTTGTTTTCTGTGGCGTTGATGATAAAACCTCAGAATCCTGGGAAGAATCCGAAGCTATAATAAAGAATATTTGCAAAACGAGCCTTCGAATGGAACTCGAATCTGTGGAAAGGGCACATCGCTTAGGACGCTATGATGAGAATAAGAAGAGGCCAATTATTGTTAAATTCTCATTGTACAAAGAGCGTCAGGCAGTGCTTCTCAATGCCAAAAGATTCAAGAATTCCCAGTACAGCGTTAGCGAAGATTACTCACATGAGACAAGAAGTATCAGGAAGAAGCCGTGGGAATATGCTAAGACAAAAAGAGAGGATAAGAACAATAAAATGAAGCTGAATTTTGACAAACTGATTATTAACGGCAGGGCTTTCAGGTGGGATGACGAAAAAGAAGAGGTCGTCCCAGTACGCAGGCAATGACAAACTAGAAAAAAAAAGAAATACCGATGTCAAAAACATGTTGCCGTCATCGTGAACTGCCGAATCGTAGTTAATAAAGTTGCTGAGCTCTTGGGCTTAATTGAGAGTGTTAACGCAGATATAGTCCTTGGCACAGAATCTTGGCTAAAGCCCTCGATTGCTGATAGTGAGGTGTTTCCGCAAAATTACGTCGTCTATCGCAACGATAGGCTCACAGCAGGTGGTGGTGTTTTTTTTACTTGTTCGTTCTTGCTTACAGTCATTTGAAGTTGATTATAAGTGCGACGCACTGGAGTCTGTATGGTGCAAGATAATACTGCCTGATAACTTCGCGTTTTTGGTCGGAGCGATTTATCGCTCGACGACATCAGATATTACCATAATGCAAACATTAGATGAAATTCTTTCTGAAGCGTCAGCCCAGACAATACTCCTAGGGGGGGATTTTAACCTGCCTGGCTTATCCTGGGGTAATGGTTCCTGTATAAGTAAAAGCGGGCGCATGAACCTTGCGATGAAAAATATCGTCGACACGTTTGGTTTGACGCAGTACGTTACCACCCCTACTCGCAATGACGCTGTGTTAGACTTGTTGTTTTGTAACTTGCCAAATTTCGTAAAGGACGTGACTGTGATTCCAGGAATTAGTGACCATCTTGCTGTTGTTGCTTGTATCCGAAAGAAAAAAGTGTGTGCGAAGATACCTACGAGTAGAAGGACCTACTTTTATGACAAGGGTGACTACGATGCAGTTTCTAAAAAACTTCGTAATTCGTTCCTTGTTTTCGAATGTCTTTTTGAGGGGGGCAATGTGCATGATATGTGGGACAAATTTAAGAATATATTTTCCGAGTTAACAAATAGACATATCCCCAGTGTTCATTCATCACGGCTAAAAAAGCACAAACAACCATGGGTAACAGCACATATATTAAAACTTATCAACAAAAGGAAAAAGGCAATAGGCGCATTCAAGAAAAGCAAATGAGTTGCTCACTTTGAAAAACTGAAGTCGATTACCCACGAATATAAGCTAAAGATAGAAAAAGCTAAAGATGATTACTTCACTGAGCTGAGCAACAAAATGAAATTAAATCCTAAAATGTTTTGGAAGTATTTAAAACAGTGTGGCTCAGATTCCTTTGGAATACAGGAGTTAAATTATAACGGCAAGGTAATTACGAATGACGAGGATAAGGCTGCATGCCTAAACAACTTTTTTCACTCGGTATTCTTACCCAAATACAGCTGTAATTATCATCCAACTATTATGAGCATTTCGCCTATGCTTCCTGTCGAGCTTAGTGTTAATGGAATTGAAAAACTATTGAAGGACGTTGATGAGAGTAAATCTAGTGGTCCAGATATTTCTCCGCGTGTACTCAAGCGTTGTGCGGGGCCAATTTCTATGTATCTCTATGCAATTTTTGAAAGATATTTAGCGACAGGGACCTTACCACATGACTGTGAAAATTGCGCACGTGGTACCGATACATAAAGGTGGGTCCAAAAAAGACGTTGGTAATTATAGACCAATATTGCTTACGTCTATCCCGTGTAAAATTCTCGAACATATTTTATACAAAGAAATAATAACTCATTTAAACAAGCATAAGGTACTAATCAACGAGCAGCATGGATTTCGCAGAGGGCTGCCTTGCACAACACAATTAGTCGAATTTTATCATGATGTAATATCGGGCGTAGATACTGTAGGACAGGTTGACGGTGTGTTCTTGGATTTTCGGAAAGCGTTTGACACGGTGTCACATTCACTCTTACTGTTTAAGCTTACCACCCTGAACATTGATAAGACTGTTTTTAAATGGATCAAATGTTACCTTACCCAAAGAACACAAACCGTAGTACTGAATTGAAAATGCTCCGAATACACCGATGTGACCTCAGGGGTCCCACAAGGCTCCGTCCTGGGTCAACTATTGTTTTTATTTATGTTAATGATATCTCTGCAGGAATTTTATCTTCTATACGGTTGTTTGCGGATGACTGTGTTGTGTACAGTAAAATTTTTGATCATATTGATGTATTAGAACTTCAGAAAGACTTATCGCTCATTCATAGCTGGTGTACCAAATGGAAAATGAATTTGAATATAACAAAGTGTGTACATATTTCATTTACCAAAAAGATGAAACCATTCCAGTCACAGTACCATCTCAACAATGTACAGTTGAAACAAGAGAGTACATATAAGTGCCTAGGTATAATACTATAGTCTGAATGTTCATGGAGGCCTCAGGTTGACACTCTCATAGCCAAAGCTGGTAAGCCCTTAAATTTCATTCAAAAAAAAAAAAACCTGTGATGTTCGCATGTGAATTTAAAACGTAGGGCATACACTACTTGTATCAGACCTATCTTAGAATACGGTTGTGTCGTGTGGGACCCCGCCGAGGTAGCCTTCATTGCTGCTCTGGAACAATTACAAAATCGTGCTGCCAGGTTCGTCTTGGGACGGTACGGAAGGAGAGAGAGCTGCACTGCAATGAAGGCTGAACTAGGATGGGAGTGTCTTTCTGACCGCCGCCAGAAGCAGAGATTAAAATTTCTTTACTGCATTTACTACAATAAAACTGAAATTAATAGAGAAATGTACTTACACAACCCTCATTACACTTCAAAACATTTTGATCATAGTTGCAAAATTTGGGAATACCCAGCTAAAACAAACATGTATGCCAATTCATTTTTTCCTAGAACGATTAAACAGTGGAACAGGCTAACTGAAATGCAAGTACATAGTGGGAACGAAGCTGTATTTTATTCACTGCTGTAAACCCGTGTTGTAACCTGAACGAAGATGTGATGATGTGTGAACAAAATTCTACTATGTGTGTGAACGAAAATGTATATCAGTTATTTATGTGTGAACAAAGTTGTATTGTGTGTGTGAACGGAGATGTAAGTCATTTATTGATGTAACCTCCCTGCTATAACGCCTTCGGGTGCTGCGGGGTATCTGATGAATAAAGAAATTAATAAAGAATAATCTATCTCCCTCATTACCACAGATGTCCATCAATCTCTGCAAATCTTCCTTGTTGTCGGCCATTAGCACTATATCATCTGCGCACGTTAATGCTGGTAGTGCCTGATCAATGAGCTTTCCTTGTTTGACGAAAGAGAGGTTGAAGCCAAGTCCACTTCGCTCTAATTTGGCCTCTAATCTTTGTAGGTACATCATGAATAACAAGGGTGACAGAGGACACCCCTGTCTAAGCCCCCGTTTCACCTCTGTGGGATTGGATACCTGTTTTTCCCACTTTATAACTACCTTGTTATTTTACAGATTTCTTTTAAAAGATTAGTGACTCCATCTTCCACACCTACTGTGTCCACTATTCCCCACAAGTACTTTTGAACTACACTGTCGTACGCTCCCTTGATATTCAAAAATGCTAGCCACAAAGGCCTGAGTTCCTTTTCTGCTATTTCGATGCACTGCGTCAGTGAGAACAGAAGGTCTTCCAACCTCCTGTGTTTCCGAAAGCTATTCTGCAGTTCCCCTAGCACCGCCTCATCCTCTATCCATGCCTGCAGTCTTTCCTTTATAATCTACATCGCCAGCCTGTACACCACTTATGCCACTGTAATAGGACGCTAGTTGTTTATGTCATATTTGTCCCCCATTCCTTTATAGATCATGCTGATCCTGCTAAGTTTCCATCCATCGGGGACTTCACCATCGATTATTGTTCTGCTCACGGCTTCTCTCAAAGTCTGTTTAGACTTCGGACCCAATGTCTTTATCAGCATAATTGGAATGCCATCTGGGCCTGTTGATGTACTAGAACCCTTTTCTCAGCCCTTTACCACTCTCGTTGTGAAAATGGAGCCATTGTGCCACATGATTCATCCCTCTCTATTATGGTGCATAAGGCACTTCTTTGTTGAAATTTTTCTGTCACCCTTGTTCTTATATATTCCATAGCTTCGTCCCCTTCTAGCCTAGCACCTTGAGCTGTAGTTATAAACCTCTACTTGGCACTGGCGACGGCACTTGGCAGTGGCGACGAACACGCTTCGATATCGCCTAATCCTTGCTGCCTTTTCGCTGCAAATTGCTGCATCTGCACAGCTGCACTTCGCACTGGAATCGGCGCAGATCATCGCACGTGCGTACGTGATCAGCTGGCCCAAGCAAACTGCGACCAGGAGGTGCTACCGTCAGCTGTTTCCGGCGGCACTGCAGCATCACGGGACAGCGGAGACATCGATAAAAGGCTACGTTGGCTGAGGACGGCTTTAGTGGTGACGAACACGCTTCAATATCGCCTAATCCTTGCTGCATTTTCGCTGCAGATCGCTGCTTCTGCACAGCTGCACTTCGCACTGGAATTGGCGCAGATCATCGCACGTGCATACGTGATCAGCTGGGCCAAGCAAACTTCGACCAGGAGGTGCTACCGTCAGCTGTTTCCGGCGGCACTGCAGCATCACGGGACAGCGGAGACATCGATAAAAGGCTACGTCAGCTGCGGACGGCTTTCATTTGGCAGTGGCGACGAACACGCTTCGATATCGCCTAATCCTTGGTGCCTTTTCGCTGCAGGTTAGTGGTTGAACATTGTAGCTTTTTTATCTCTTTTTTTCTCGTCGTCGTCGCTGCCAAGCTTGTAAAATTTGTGACTTTTTTTGTAACGGACGCGTAAGCGCACACTGTTGTTGTTGAACTATGGCAAAGGAACTGTTAAAGCTTAAGGAAGAACTACGGGCGGAATTCAAACAAGAGCTTGCAAAGTATAAAGACATGATAGAACGGGATCTTCGAACGGAAATTCGAGAATTAAGAACTGAGCAGCGGAATATGACTAACAGCATTAAATTTGCTTAGCAAACAATTGAGGAACTGAAGCAAAGGCTGAGTACTGCGGTCTCGGTAAATGTTGAACGAGAAAAACAAAAAGCTTCTTCGGGCTAAGTGCACAGCTTTGGAGTCTAGAGGTGCTGACATGAAAAGGCGACGTCTGCTTGCCGAGCAGTACTCTCGCAATGTCAATCTAGAAATTCAGGGTGTTGCTAGAAAAGAAAATGAAAGCGTGTCGCATATCCTGTCAATGATTGGAAGTGCCATTAATGAGCCAATCAGAGAAGCCGACATAGAATCTTCTCAAAGAGTGCCTACGCGAAACCCTGAGCGATCCAACATCGTTGTACAATTCAAATCAAGAGCGAAGCGTGATGCAACTCTGAGGAAAGCAAAGAAGGCTCGACTAACAAACAAAGACGTGGGACTAGATATCTCGACACCGATATACATCAATGAGCACCTTTGCCCGACATTGAAACGGCTACTTGGAATGGCAATAAGAAAAAAAAAACATGAATGCAACTGGAAATCTGTGTGCACAGCGAATGTCAAGATTTTCGCGAGGCAGAGCGAGCTTTCAGCTGTAATTCAGATTCATGATGAAAGTTCTTTATCTAAAATAACTTCTTGTTCGTAAAGGCTCACTGTTTGGTCCAAGAAAGATGGAATACCACGAGTTCGTATTGCCTCATTTGCTTAGTGCTCAAAACAGATTCCATTCGACTGTGTTGCATTTCAATGCTCGATCTGCAGAGTTTAAGAGTGACGTCATACACTACCTTCTCAATGATTTCCACTTCAAGTTTCAAGTCATCATGATGACTGAAACATGGTATGACGGCGCAAGCTGCCGGCCGAAGTTTAATGGATATGAGGCATTTTTCCTTGACCGTCGTAACAGGCGTGGTGGAGGCGTTGCTATTCACGTAGACAGTCGCTGGAAGTATAATTTAGTATCGGATTTCTGTGTCACGTGTGAGGACTACGAAGTATTGGCACTCAGGCACAATTCAGACATGATAGCTGCTGTGTATCGTCCTCCAGGGGGCAATATTTTGAGCTTTCAAAGCTTTTTTGATAAATTTCTGCATTACGTGTCGTCCAATAATTTTACACTGGAATGTGGTGGCGATTTCAATATCAATATCTTGAATGATAACCCTATTACCATGGATTTTTTGAACATGCTTCAATGTGCCGGATTTAGGAATGTCATTTCCGCAGCAACGCGTGTTACACCATTATCTGTCTCGTGCCTTGACTTATTAATAACAAATATGAAAGCCAGTGTATTTCAGTGTGGCACAGTTTTATCAGATATAAGTGATCATTGCCCGGTATTTATGTGCTATTCCCACAAGCCGAATATTAAGGAGATGTATCGTGAACCGTACAAAATACAAACTGTAACAAACCACAGTTTAGAATCTTTTAAGAAGGATATTAGTGAACATGATGGGTCTTTTCTTTTCAACTTAACTTCTGCAGACGAAGCCTATCGAAAATTTCTTGCTGTCTTTGTACATATATACGTAAAACACTTCCCGTTCAAGCAAGTTAAACTATCGAAAAAAATACGTAAACCATGGTTGACCCCCTCTCTTGCTAGTATGATACGACTTGAGAATAAACTTTACAACTTATTCTTGAAATCAAGAGCACTGACAGATTTGGCAGAGTTTAAAAAAACACGTAACAAGCTGAACCGGAGCTTAAGCGAGCTAAGGTAACTTACTACGCGAAAATGTTTGCTGAAAGCGCCCAGCAATCACCTGACGTTGTTTGGCGCTTAATTAATGATGTGCTTGGTCACGGTAAGCGGGACTCCGCACCAGCTAAGATTACCGTTGACAATGTCGAGCTCACTGGTAAAGAATTTGCGGATCACTTGAATAATCATTTTGTAAATGTGGGTGTATCAGCAAACGTGCCTTTGCAGGCAGACTCTTTCAGGGCTACACTAGGAAATAAACGCCCCGACAGTATTTTTCTAGCACCAACGGATGAACGAGAAATTTACACGACATTCATGAACCTAAAGAACAGTAAGGCACTAGACATTGAGAACATTAAAATAAAACCTATAAAATATGTCTTAGATTGCATTACTCCTGCGCTCAGCCACATTTTTAATTTGATACTTGAGTCGGGTGTTTTTCCAGAAGATATGAAAAGAAGCAGAGTGACTGTGTTGTTCAAGGGTGGTGACAGTAACCTGGTGACTAATTATAGACCTATATCTATTATTTCTGTGTTTTCTAAGGGATTAGAAAAGTTAATCGATACGCGTATATCTGCCTTCTTCTGTTCCAGAAATATAATCACTGACTTTCAGTTTGGTTTTAGGAAAGGAAGGTCAACGGAGACGGCCCTATTAGCACTTAAGGAAATGATACTGCAAAATTTTGAACGAAATCTTTTCACGTTAGCTGTTTTTCTTGATTTCAGCAAGGCTTTCGATTGCATTAATCATAACATTTTACTGCTTAAGCTAGAATCATACGGAATCCGTGGCACGTCACTTCAGTTAATAAAGTCATACTTGCAAAATAGACAGCAATGCGTTCAGTTAAGCACTCATACGTCATAATATTTACCTGTTCTAAATGGTGTGCCCCAGGGAAGCGTGCTGGGGCCGCTATTATTTAATGCTTACATTAATGACATCGTAGATATTGATCCCAGTGTGAACTTTGTTATATATGCTGATGACACGAACTTACTTTTTTCAGGCCCTGACGCAAATGAGCTAATTATCCGGTGTAATAAGCTATTGAACAAGCTTTTCTTGTGGTCTAGCAAAGAAAATTAATCCACGGAAAACAAAAGCCATCGTATTCCGAGCTAAAAACAAAATGTTTTCATCAACACAAGCGTTAGCTTACGCCGGTGAAGACATTCGTTTTGTGGATGAACATAAAATCCTTGGCGTCACGTTTTCATCAAACCTCAGCTGGAACCAACACGCCGTTGACATCTGCAAAAAAGCCTCTAGTGTAGTTGGTGTGCTAGCCCGTTGTAGATATATCTTACCCGCAAAGGTGAAACTGCAAATGTACCATGCTCTTTTTCTTTCGCACATAAATTACTGCAGTTTGGTGTGGGCCACCACGACAAAAACGAACATAATGAAACTTCAGACCATGCAGAAAAAAATTATTAGACATGTCGCTAATTTAGATTATTTGTCATCAACACAACTTGTGTGTCAGGACTACGGTATTATTAAAGTGGAATATATGTATATCTCTCACATTCTGCGATCCTGCTATTTCTCTTCCATTTCCTTTAAACAATTCATTGAAAATACCGCATGTCTAACTGCAAAAAAATGTTTTGTGAGGAACAAGAAGCAGTGATGTTTGGTTTGTTCTGAGGTTTCGCAATAATTACAAATCTCAAACATTGCAATACAATTTACCAATGATTCTCAATAAATAGAGTCACGTAAACAGTTTCTCATTAAAAGAACTACGATCCTTTTTTGTAAATATAGGCTAACTTTTTCACGTTGTAAAATGTGCTGTCTGTACGATAGTACAATCTCATTTTTCTTTCAGTGTGTATATCCATGCTGTACCGAATAGGCTATATGATATAATTCTGTCTGTATAATTTTGTCTGTCTGACATGTGATGTACATTGTATGATGCAGCACATACACAAGGAGCAACTTTGTATATATCTTCCCTGATATTTTCATCATTTATTTATTTTTTATTTTATTTTTTGGCAATAATGGTGTTATGGTTGCTGGATTTTTCTTTTGTTTTTCTTTGTTTTTTTCCTTTTTGCTCGCGTCCATGTAATCTTCTGTGCTATGCTGGTAACAGGATGTTTCGTAGCAATGTATATATATATATATATATATATATATATATATATATATATATATATATATATATATATATATATGTTTTTATTACACCGTATTTGTTATTGTAATGTTAGCTTTTTGTTTTTATTGTTATACGCATCTTTGTCATTGTCCCACCTCCCTGGTATAAGGTTCACTGGCCTCGTCAAGCTGTCCATAAACCACTTTTAGCCAGTGAACCTCTCTAGAACCTGTTTCTTTCTGGGAAAACAAAATGATTTGATTTGATTTGATTTTGCTCTAGGTTTGTTTCATTTCTCACGGAGTTTATATGGTTACAAATTTTCGCAGCTGTCTTTCTGTCCTTTTCATATACTTCTGCCAGCCACTGAGCCCCCTTTCTTCTAATACTTTCATCGATCAGGAGGAATGCTTCCCTTCTAGAGCTTAGAAAGATGTCCCATTTTCTTTCAACATCATCTGTCGGTTCACCCCGCTGCTTAGCATGTCTGTGTTCTCTAGAGGCTTCCTGACGTTTTGCTATGGCTCTCTTGACTTCTTCATCCCACCAACTTTTGGGTTTGTGTCTCTTTTTCCAGGGTGACTTGCCGCATGCCCTAGCAAGCTCTAGCTCAGTCTAATTAGATTTGTGTATGTCCACACTGTTTTATTATCCTCAGTGAATACTTTCTCGATTTGTTTAGTAGCAATTTCTCTTTGCCTTTCTAAATGAAACTTTTCCTGTAGTTGCTCATCTTGTCTTCTTCCCAGTTTCACTGCTCTTCGAAAACTTAGCTTGATACGTTTGTGATCACTACCCAGACTTCTGGAGCCACCTTAATCTATGTGCATTCCCCTGAGCTTATCATACATCCTAAGTGACATCAATGCGTAATCTATCGTTGAATGCAGCCTTCCTACCTCCAATGTTATTTGCCCTTCACACTTCTCGGTACTGTTGCAAATGATCAAATTATGTCTTTCACACATATCCATGATCATTTTGCCTGTTCAGTCAGTATACCAATCTATATCTTCTATGTGCGCATTCATATCTCCTAGTATAATTATCTCGCACTCTCCTCCTAATTCCTCAATGTCCTTTGATATACACTCCACTATTGCCTGATTTTCCTCTCTGGCCTTTGCTCCCGTCCACAAGTACACCAAACCAAGGAGTGTCATCTGCCCAGCTACTTTCCCTCTTAACCATAAATGTTCCATGCATCCCTGCTTGACTCTTTGCCAACCCATGCTCTTAAGTATAAATGCAACAATTTCACCCCCCTTTTTGCTGCCTTCTGTTCTATTGCAATACTCCCGTGCGTAGTCCGGATTGCAGGGTGGTTGCTCCATGTCCCGAAGATGTGTCTCCACAACATCATATACCATCAGCTCCTCCTGCCTCAACTGCTCTTCTATCTCTTCCCACTTTACCTATTCCTGCCACCCTGCATGTTTATATAGCCTACGTCTGACTTAGCTTGGCCCTTGTCTTCTCCCACGGACTTCGTGTGGCTTGAATATTTGTGCCCCTTTAGGTCCATCTTTGGCTACACTGTTGGCCTCAGGGCTCTGGGTCCCCCTAAAAAAGCTATGGCTTGGCGACCCATGGATGAATGGATGGATGGATGGATGGATGGATGGATGGATGGATGGATGGATGGATGTGGCTGTACCCTTTAGATCTGGCGGTGGCTAGCGCCACCAAGCCGTAATAATTGATGAACCAAAAACTAGATTTATTTTTTTCTCTTAAAAAGTGAAGTTGAAGATTCGTACTTTGCAGTGAAGGGTTTAGTTTTCACTCGTGCCTTGATTTTAGCAACCAATAAGACAACCTCCTTCTAGCTAATTCTACCCGCTTGAAGTCTATTTCGCCCTCCCGGTCCCTAAACCCAAGTGCTTTGAAAAACTCTGCGCCATCATCCTCAACAATAGGGTGAAGCTCTTTACAGGACCTTATCAAGTGTCCGGCAGTTTTTTCTTCCTCTCCATACGCACTGCATACCGTGTCTACCCCTTCGTATTTGGCCCGACATGTCTTGGTTCGGGGTACTCCCGTCCTGGCCTCAAACAGTAGAGAACTACCCCAAGTATTACCAGAGATCCGTTCCTTGGCAATTTCCTGCTTAAAAGTTCCATAGACCTCTTGTGCGGACTTCTTAATCATACCAATTCTCCACATATCGGTCTTAGCATCCTTCACCTTCTTCTTAACCGATAATTCTTTTTGGTTTGGCCCCCTGCTGTTTTCTAAATATTTACCAGCCAATTTTCTGGATCGCTTCCTCCATTTTGTATAGACATTCTTCGTGTACAAGTAGCTGAATACCTTCCTAGCCCAACGCTCCTCACCCATTTCTCTCAATCGCTTCTAAATTTTACCTTGCTGCTAGCTTCCCTGCCCTCAAATGATGTACATCCCATATCACCTCGTACTCCCTGAATTGGTGTATTCCCGTGAGCTCCTAAGGCAAGCCTACCAATTCCACGTTGCTTAATTTCTAATCTTGCTTCAACTTCTGATCTCATGCACAAGACTGCATTGCCGAACGTCAGACCAGGAACCATGACCCCTTTTAATATTCCTCTGACAACACCATACCTATTGTAATTCCACAGTGCTCCGCTTTTCATTACCGCTGCATTCCTGTTACCTTTAGTTGTCACGTATATTTCGTGTTCCCTTAGGTACTCGACCCTATTGCCTATCCATACGCCCAGATAATTGTATTTACTGTTATGTCTAGCGTGACCTCCTGTATTCTAAGCTCACTACCTTCATTGTCATTAAAAATCATGACTGCTAATTTTTCCTTACTGAATCTGAAATCTAACCTATCTCCCTCATTACCGCAGATATCCACCAATCTCTGCAAATCTTCCTTGTTGTCGGCCATTAGAACTATATCATCTGCGTACATCAATGCTGGTAGTGCCTGTTCAATGAGTTTTCCCTGTTTGACGAAAGAGAGGTTGAAGCCCAGTCCACTTCCCTCTAATTTGGCCTCTAATCCTTGTAGGTACATCATGAATAATAAGGGTGACAGGGGACACCCCTGCCTAAGCCCCCGTTTGACCTCTGCAGGCTTGGATACCTGTTTTTCTCACTCTATAACTACTTTGTTACATTTAAAAATATCCTTTAAAAGATTAGTGACTACATGTTCCACGCCTAGTGTGTCCAGTATTTCCCACAATTCCTCTTGAACCACGCTATCGTACGCTCCCTTGATATCCGAAAATGCTAGCCACAGGGGCCTGTGTTCCTTTTCAGATATTTCGATGCACTGCGTCAGTGAGAACAGATTGTCTTCCAACCTCCTGTAATTCCGAAACCCATTCTGCAGTTCCCCCGGCCCCCCTTCATCCTCGGTCCATGCCTGCTGTCTTTCCTTTATAATCTGCATCGCCAGCCTGTAGACCACTGATGTCACTGTTATAGGACGGTAGTTGTTTATGCCAGCTTTGCCCCCTTTCCTTTATGGATCTTGCTCATCCTGCTAATTTTCCATCAGTCGGAAACTTCATCGATTATTAGTTTGCTCACTGCCTCTCTCAAAGCCTGCTTTGACTTCGGACCTAATGTCTTTATCAGCATAATTGGAATGCCATCTGGGCCTGTTGATGTACTACTAGCAACCCTTTTCTCAGCCCTTTCCCTGTCTCGTTGTGAAAATAGAGCCATTGCGCCACTTGATTCATCCTTGTCTATTGTGGTACATAAAGCACTTTGTTGAAAATTTTCTGTCACCCTTGTTCTTTATATTGAATAGCTTCGTGCCCTTCTAGCCTAGCACCTTGGGCTGTAGTTATAAAACTCTGCTCTAGGCTCGTCTCATTCCTTAGGGAGTTTAGATGGTCCCAAAATTTCGCAGCTGCCTTTCTATCTTTTTATGTACTTCTGCCAGCCACTGAGCTTCTTTTGTTCTGATTTTTTCATTGATCAGAAAGAATGCATCCCTTCTACAGCTTAGAAAGGTTTCCCACTTTCTTTCAACATCATCTGTCGGTTAACCCCGCTTCTTAGCTTGTCTGTGTTCCCTAGAGGCTTTCTGACGTTTTGTTATGGCTCTGTTAACTTCCTCATCCCACCAAATTTTGGGTTTGTGTCTTCTTTTCCGGGGTCACTTGTCACGCGTCTTAGCAAGCTCTAGTTCAAACAGTCTAATTAGATTCGTGTATGTCCACACTGTTTTATTATCCTGCGTGATTCCTTTCTCAATTTGTTTAGTGGCTAATTCAATTGGCCTTTCTGGACAAAAATTTTCCTGTAGTTGCTCATCTTGTCTCCTTCCCACTTTCACTGCTGTTCCAAAATTTAGCTTGATACGTTTGTGATCACTACCCAGACTTCTGGAGCTAGCTTCATCTATGTGCATTCGCCTGAGCTAATCATACACCCTATGTGACATCGGTGCATAATCTTTTGTCGACGGCAGCCTTCCTACCTCCCATGTTATTTGCCTTTCACACTTCTCGGTGTTGTTGCAAATATCAAATCAAGCCTTTCACACATATCCATGATCATTTTGCCTGTCGGGTCGGTATACCCATTTATATCTTCTATGTGCGCATTGATGTTTCCTAGTATAATGATCTCGCACTCTCCTCCTAACTCCTGAATGTCATTTTATATACACTCTACCATTGCCTGGTTTTCCTCTCTGGCCTTTGCTCCCGTCCACAAGTACACGAAACTAAGGAGTGTCATTTGCCCTGCCACTTTCCCTTTAGCCATAAATGTTCCTTGCACTCCTGCTTGACCCTTTGCCAGTCTGTACATTTGTGAATGAGTGCCCCAATACCACCCCTTTTCTGCTGGCTTCTGTTTTATTACAACATTCCCATGCGTTGTCTGCATTGTTAGGAGGTTGTTCCATGTCCCTGAGATGTATTTCAACAAAACCGTATACCATCGGGCTCTCCTCCCTCAGCTGTTCTTCTATCTCTTCCCACTTCAGCATGTTCCTACCACCCTGCATGGTAATATACCCTATGTCTGAATTGGCTCGGCACCCGTGGCTACGTCTATTTCTGCCCCGGACTCTACCTATCTTAGATACTGGCGCCACTTTGGAATCGTATCTGTCCATACCACCTGTCTGTATCTTTTTCTGTTTCTGGTATACCTTTTGCTTGACCTCCTACTGTGGTTTTCTGGGTCGTCTGTTTTCGCTTAAAAACTCTTGCTTACCTTCGTGGCGTGCGAGAACCTCAGCTTCAAGCTTCGTAATGCCCCGCCATGGTGGTCTAGTGACTAAGGTACTCAACTGCTGACCAACAGGTCGCGGGTAGAAATCCCGGCTGCGGCGGCTGCATTTTCGATAGAGGCGAAAATGCTGCATGCCCGTGTGCTCAGATTTATGTGCACGTTAAAGAACCCCACATGGTCGAAATTTCCGGAGCCCTCCACTACCGTGTCTCTCATAATCATAAGCTGGTTTTGGGACGTTAAACCCCACTTATCAATCAATCAAGCTTTGCAATGACGCCAAGCTTGCTATCTATATCTGCTAGACGCTTTTTTAGTTTTTTTGATGAGTGAAGCTATTTCGCTAAGTTCTCTGGCGTTTTTCTTGAATTCTGGGCCAAGGTAGCTTCAAGTGCCTCCGCGCAGCAGCAATAGCTTCTTAAATGATGTTATGCGCAATCCATATACCACGTCAAACTGCAACCAATACCACAAGAAATGGTCACTTGTACGTATGAATTTTTCAAACCACTTTGTCACCTGAAAATCATAGAGTTAATATACAGAATCTAGAGGAAAGGGTAGGGCCCATGCATTAAAACCTATAACCGCTTGGGTGCGCCATGATGAAACGAAAATCAGCTTTTGGGAGACGTTCTGCAGTCGCCACTGCAGTCGCCTCTGCATGCTGCAATTACAACCAGCATATTTTCTATTTCATGGACTTATGTTACATAGCAGTAAGAGACTGTCACACGAAGTCGAGTTCCCGGCTCATGGCAACAAATAACACGGACGCCGACTCACCCGGCACACTAGCAAAGGCGCAATCGGCCGCACGCTCCATCGCCACGCTACAATGGCTAGAATAAGAAAGTGGATTGAGCGGTAAGCGACGCCTATAGAGCGCACTGAAGCCTCCGAGGAGGAGCCGCGCGGGGGCGCGCGCAACAGTTTTTCGAGTAATAATCGAGTGAGACAAGTCATACGGAGAATTGGTGTCGAAAAGACACGGTTAAAAAGACTGTAAAGTGTTCAGGATGTGGGGTGGCTTTGAAAGTGGACACAAGTGTAGAAGCGGATGGAGAAGAGGCTGACGCGAAGTGTAGGCAATGTGAGGTCGAGAAAAAAAACGGAGAAAATGATGGTTGCCCAGAGTGAACTGCTGATGAGAATCGCCGAGCTCGAGACTGCGTTGGCGACAGAGCAAAAGAAAACGAGGGCAATGGGAGAAAGACTGAAGTCCGCCGAGGAAGCGCTAGCGAAGCGCGAACAAAGAAGCGACCTACCGAGAGAACATTAGGGAACCGACAACCAGAACGGTGGAGAAGGAAAAGAAAGCAAGTTTGGAAAAAACAGGTTTAGCCGGTTCAACTGTCACAAGGCCCAGCTTAAGCGAGGTAATGGTGGGGCAGGGAGGGAACAAAGCAGCCGGCGTCACAGGTGCAAGTAGCCCCCAGGTGTAGGAGGCTCCAGCTGACAAGTCACAGCATGTGATAATCGCCGGGGACTCGAATTTGAATCGATGCACAGAAGCCAGCAAAGAGAGGGTAAAAGGTGACAAGACGGTTGCAGTAGGGGCGTTCCCAGGACGCAAGCTTGAAGCAGTCATGAGGCAAGCGAGCGCGAAACTCAAAACTACAGCTGATAGACGAAACCTCGTGATAATTTCGGGTGGTGTAAACGATTTCTTAAATGAAGATACAGCAGGACTAGCAACCACACTGGCGAAAGACGTCAATGACATGCGCACCACTTTTCCTCATGTACAGGTAGTGATATTCACGATACCGGAGGTACCGGTGCGTGATATCAACCTGCAATTAGCGGTTGTCAACGCACACCAAGAGATATGGCTGATGAGTCGAGAGAAAGGCTTTGAGGTGGTGGAAATAAAGAGAGAGGTGCATAGGTGGGCTGGTTTTCAACGAGACAGAATTCACTTCGATGGGCGGCTAGGTCATGAGGTGGGATTGCGACTTGCAGGACGCGCAGTAGCTTTTTTGAAGGATAGTTAGTGACGAGGAAGCAGGATAGCTAGTGACGAGGAAAACAACCAGGGAGACTCTTCGACAGGTGGTATGGACAGATACGATTCCAAAGTGGCGCCAGTATCTAAGATAGGTAGAGTCCGGGGCAGAAAGAGACGTAGCCACGAGCACCGAGCCAATTCAGACATACGGTATATTAACATGCAGGGTGGTAGGAACAGGCTGAAGTTGGAAGAGACAGAAGAACAGCTAAGGGAAGAGAGGCCGATGGTATACGGTTTGGTAGAAACACATCTCAGGGACATAAAACAGCCTTCGAACAATCCGGACTACGCGTGGGAATATTGTAATACAACAGAAGGCAGCAGAAAGGGGGGTGGTATTGGGGCATTCATTCATAAAAGTACAGACTGGCAAAGGGTCAAGCAGGAGTGTATAGAACATTTATGGCTAAAAGGGAAAGTGGCAGGTCAAATGACACTCCTTGGTTTTGTGTACTTGTGGACGGGCGCAAAGGCCAGAGAGGAAAACCAGGCAATGGTATAGTGTATATCAAAGGACATTCAGGAGTTAGGAAGAGAGTGCGAGATAATTATACTAGGAGACATGAATGCGCACATAGAAGATATAGATGGGTATACCGACCCCACAGGCCAAATGATTATGAATATGTGTGAAAGGCTTGATTTGATCATTTGCAACAGTACCGAGAAGTGTGAAGGGCAAATAACATGGGAGGCAGGAAGGCTGCAGTCGACGATAGATTATGCACTGATGTCACATAGGATGTATGATAAGCTCAGGGGAATGCACATAGATAAATGTGGCTCCAGAAATCTGGGTAGTGATCACAAACGTATCAAGCTAAGTTTTGGAAGAGCTGTGAAAGTGGGAAGGATACAAGTTGAGCAACTACAGGAAAATTTTTATCCAGAAAGGCAAAATGAAATAGTAACTAAACCAATTGAGAATGTAATCACGGAGGATAATAAGACAGTATGGACATACACAAATCTAATTAGACTGTTTGAGCTAGAGCTTGCTAAGGCACGTGACAAGTCACCCCGGAAAAGAAGACACAAACCCTAAAGTTGGTGTGATGAGAGAGTTAACAGAGCCATAACAAAACATCAGAAAGCCTCTAGGGAACACAGACAAGCTAAGAAGCGGGGTTAACCGACATATGATGTTGAAAGAAAGTTGGAAACCTTTCTAAGCTGTAGAAGGGATGCAGCCCTTCTGATCAATGAAAAAGATATAAGAAAGGGAGCTCAGTGGCTTGCAGAAGTACATAAGAAAGATAAAAAGACAGCTGCGAAATTTAGGAACCATCTTAACTCCCTAAGAATTGAGACGAGCCTAGAGCAGAGCTTTATAACTACAGAAGGTGCTAGGCTAGAAGGGGACGAAGCTATTGAATCTATAAGAACAAGGGTGACAGAAAAATTTCAACAAAGTGCTTTATGCAGCACAATAGACAAGGATGAATCAAGTGGCGCAATGGCTCCATTTTCACAACGATAGTGGGAAAGGGCTGAGAAAAGGGTTCCTAGTAGTACATCAACAGGTCCAGATGGCCTTCCAATTATGCTGATAAAGACTTTAGGTCCAAAGTCTAAGCAGGCTTTGAGAGAGGCAGTGAGCAAACTAATAATCGATGGTGAAGTTCCTGATGGATTGAAACTTAGCATGATGAGCATGATCTATAAAGGAAAGGGGGACAAAGCTGACATAAAGAAATACCGTCCTATAACAGAGACTTCAGTGGTCTACAGGCTGGCAATGCAGATTATAAAGGAAAAACTGCACGCATGAATAGAGGATGAGGGGGTGCTGGGGGAACTGCAAAGCGGGTTTCGGAAACACAGGAGGTTGGAAGACAACCTGTTGTCACTGACTCAGTGCATCGAAATATCATAAAAGGAACACAGACCCCTGTGGCTGGCATTTTTGGATATCACGGCAGCGTACGATAGCCTGGACAAGAGGAATTGTAGGGAATACTGGACACACTAGGCGTAGAACATGTAGTCACTAATATTTTAAAGGATATCTATAAAGGTAACAAGGTAGTTATAAAGTGGGAAAAACAAGTATCCAAGCCTGCAGAGGTCAAACGGGGGCTTAGGCAGGGGTGTCCCCTGTCACCCTTAGTATTCATGATGTACCTACAAGGATTAGAGGCCAAATTAGAGGGAAGTGGACTGGGCTTCAACCTCTTTTTCGTCAAACAAGGAAAACTCATTGAACAGGCACTGCCAGCATTGATGTACGCAGTTGATATAATGCTTATGGCCAACAACAAGAAAGATTTGCAGAGATTGGTGGACATCTGGGATAATGAGGGAGATAGGTTAGAGTTCAGATTCAGTAAGGAAAAATCAGCAGTCATGGTTTTTAGTGACAATGAAGGTAGTGAGCTTAGAATACAGGAGGTCACGCCAGAGATAACAGATAAATACAAATATCTGGGCGTATGGATAAGCAATAGGGTCGAGTACTTAAGGGAACACGAAATATACGTGACGACTAAAGGTAACAGGAATGCAGCGGTAATGAAAAGCAGAGCACTGTGGAATTACAATAGGTATGATGTTGTGAGACGAATATAAAAAGGGGTCATGGTTTCTGGTCTGACGTTCGGCAATGCGATCTTGTGCATGAGATCAGAAGTTCAAGCAAGATTAGAAGTTAAGCAATGTGGAATAGGTAGGCTTGCCTTAGGAGCTCACGGGAATACACGAAATCAGGGAGTACAAGGTGATATGGGATAGACATCATTTGAGGGCAGGGAAGCTAGCAGCAAGATAAATTTTGAGAAGTGATGAAGAGAAGTGGGGGAGGAGCGTTGGGCTAGGAAGGTATTCAGCTACTTGTACATGAAGAATGTCTATACAAAATGCAGGAAGCAAACCAGAAAATTGACTGCTAAATACTTAGAAAACAGCAGGGGCTAAACCAAAAAGAATTATCGGTTAAGAAGAAGGTGAAGGAAGATGAGACCGATATGTGGAGAATCGGCATGATTAAGAAGTCCGCACTAGAGGTCTATCTAACTTTTAAGCAGGAAATTGCCAAGGAAAGGATCTATGATAATACTCGGGGTAGTTCTCTACTGTTTGAGGCCAGGACGAGAGTACTGCGAACCAAGACATATCGGGCCAAATACGAAGGGGTAGACACGGTATGCAGTGCGTGTGGAGAGGAAGAATAAACTGCCGAACACTTGATAATGTTCTGTAAAGGGCTTCGCCCTATAGTTCAGGATGATGGCGCAGAGTTTTTCAAAGCACTTGGGTTTAGGGACCGGGAGGGCGAAATAGACTTCAAGCGGGTAGAATTAGCTAGAAGGAGGTTGTCTTATTGGTTGCTAAAATCAAGGCACGAGTGAAAACTAAACCCTTCACTGCAAAGTACGAATCTTCAACTTCACTTTTTAAGAGAAAAAAATAAATCTAGTTTTTGGTTCATTAAGTATTAAGGCTTGGTGGCGCTAGCCACCGCCCGATCTAAAGGGTACAGCCATATCCATTCATTTATTCATCATTCATTCATTCGTAGACTAACTGTATATGGTTCATATACAGTCACTTTAGCTGCGTGTGGTCTTGAGCCGCACACACGAAACCTAGTTGCGAAGCGCCCCAACATTCAAATTTGTTAACTCTTTTGTGACGGCTATCGGCTGCTGACCCGCAGGTCGCGGGTTCAATTCCCGGCTGCGGCGGCTGCATTTCCGATGGAGGCGGAAATGTTGTAGGCCCGTGTGCTCAGATTTGGGCGCACGTTAAAGAACCCCAGGTGGTCAAAGTTTCCGGAGCCCTCCACTACGGCGTCTCTCATAATCATATGGTGGTTTTGGGACGTTAAACCCCACAAATCAATCAATTTGTGACGGCTAGTTTTCGGCCTGACGTAGCATAACGATAGAGCTTCGTGTGTGCTGTGTGGAATAAGTATCAATTTTGCCGATAAATTTTCGTGATGAATACCTCGAAAAACGACCAACTTTCGTTTTTCTAAAAATTAAATGCGCTCTAATTTGGCACGCACTACTACAGCTTTGCACTTGTCCTCAAGTCGATAATTGAAAGCTTATTGGGCGTGCTGTTTTGTTAATTATACGAAACAGTGTCATTACATTTGCGGCAAAGTATTGTTCATTGATGTGGAGTTAGTGGGTGGAAACGTGAACCTTATTATCATAGTATTTTTGTTAGACATCTGTGTTGTCTAAGAAAACGCCATAAATACTGTGTGCTCATTTTACTGCCACACACAGCTCGACATAACGCCACGTAGCTGACGCACATTTTTCTTAAATTTCCACTTTGGTTCCTTATAGCTGTCGGATATATTCTAATTATTCAATTTGAACCAGCTAAAATTATGGTGATAAACATGTACGTCACATTTACTTCTGTTTTAACAAAAGTGGGCGGAAAAAATTTGAGACTGTAGTGCTCGTAAATTAGACGGTTCCGAAGAGTGATCACGTTTGACATGGCACTAAGTGCAGCTCATCATAAACACATAATTTTGTAAATAAATATTTTGTTATTCTGGCATAATTCAATTTTGCGTGATTAATTCAGTAAGACAGAGACGAAAAGAGCTCATGGAGATAATATGGATCAGCTGATAGATAAGTAAGTAGATGTCCTTAAACACCATATTTTCTATTGCACTGTCACATCGGCTGCTAATGCACAAAACTTAAGATATATATGGCTATTGACTACAGCAGATGGGATATAAATCGGAGACTGAGATAAACATTCACGAAACTCACAAGCACTGCATGTAGAAAGCAATGAGTGCAAAAACGTCTCACAGAAAATATTCAGACTAATTGGAAGTAAACTTAACGTACAAATGTACCCGCCCATCTTACTAGTAAACAAAATACAGTCTCACTTAAGGTAGCACTGCAGTGATGAAACCTTTTCAGCAACTTCTCCTTTATTTCCGAGACAAAAATAAAATGCCCATTATTGAAAACATTCGCAGACACCCTTTTAAGCACAATAGTTCAAAAATAAGACTCCTAAATGGCTCCTTGTCGTTATGTCCTGATATGGCGATGTCACATTCCAAGGAGCATATAACACTTCTAGATAATTAACTTCTAATTTTTATGTTACCAAATAACTTGAAATATTTTTTACCGTAAGCTTCAGGAAAAGGACACTATCAACTTTGTCCCCTTGTAGCAGTTCCGGTGGACTTTGCATAGGTATGGCACTTTGCTACATGTACAGTTACCATGGATCTATTCAACACAGCTTCTTTAGCGATATTCCGAGATCTCAACGAAACATCCAGAAAAGTAAATGCTCCAACTGCAAATAAGACCACAAGCCTGATTACCCATGTGGTGACTAGGAATTCGATCATTCAAATTTGTTTTATGCCTATTATGTTCGCATCATGGGCAGCTCAGCCATCGGCAAATCACACACAGTGAATAGTAGCATTAGATATCCTACATTTACAATGCACTGCGGACGACTGAGTTTAACAAAGCCATGGCCCTACGTTCGGCTTCAAGCCCACCATCTTCGTATAACGCTACAACTCGGCATCTACACACAATAGTTCAATGTTGTCACAGCTCCAGCACACATTGACGAGTGTTATTTGCACATTGAGCACAGAAGCGTACCATCAATGAAGTATATGAATGATGACTTAGTGCAGCAGCGCGGAATGCCTGGCTTAAGAAGTTCCGACTGATCGTGACACATTAGTTCCGTTGGTTGCACTCTGTTTCCCTGGAGCTTTTAGGCGTATACTGGTGTCTATGACATACGGTCGCAGATGGTAAACAAAGTACTCCATAACGTACATCATGTCAGGACTGACGTAGTGGAGTGAGATGGCTGTATCACTGCAGCAGTCCATACCCTGCAAAAATAAAGTACGGTCAAAATGAGCTGAATTCATGTACTTCACACATCGTAACACCTCAAGAAGATACAATGTGTACAAGTCAACTAATCCTTCCTTCGTGCAAATGAACTATTCCTTGAAGCATAGCAAGGAGGTGAACTCACAATATAATTTTTATGCAGTATATCCTTTGAGAATTGATATAGTTCAACCGAAAAGTGGTCAAAATATGTGTTTATCAACCTAATGATTGGGCGTGAAACTTGTATTCATTGACACGACAGCGTTAAAGAGCTTGTTTTGCAGAAATTTCGGCGTCAGTATCGTTGGTTGTAAGCGAAAATCATCATCTTCTGAGTGACCGAAAATCGCGAATGATGCAATTAGAATATAAATAAATGATAAAAAAGTTTGGAGCCGAGAAGGAACCCAACAAGGGTTGTTCGGATTTAAGTGGGGATCGAGCACGGGCCGTTTGCATGGCAAGTATTTGCTCTACCACACGGCCACGCCTCTACTTGTAGAAACAGTGAAAAGAACTTCCTCTGCTTGAAAATACAGGGAAAGTAACTCATGCTTTACAAACAGGCGTCCTGTGTACAGGCTTCACAATGCAACATGAAATCTTGCAGTAATTCCGTGTGGTGCAAGCGCCCATTGCCAGCTGGCATCAGAACATGTGGTTATCAATGATAACCACATGGCTTAGTCACTTAAAACCAGTCACCTTCAACAAAAGGCACAGACACTACTCCGCCTATTTCCTTAAGGCCACGTAGTGGGTGCATAGCAAATTCGAAAATGTTTCATGCACTAAGTGTTTGAAGTACGCACCAGAAACAGCACATCGCTATCTTGTTTAACTCTTAAAGGCGAAGCTTTAAGGTCCATTAATTTTTTTCGGGGTGCTGCCTGGTACTTCTTTTTCAAAATATTAATTTGCAAGACTTTTCACTTAGCTAGTCCTCATTGCTTCACAGCTTTATCATCCTCCAGCAAAGCTCTGCGTCGCTTAGATTGCATCTAGTATGACCATTTCAGAGCAGAAGCTGCCAGATTCTGTTCAAAAACAAATATGCAACTTGTAAATTTAACGCAAGATTAAGATCAGTTTGACCAATTTCCACAGGAGCATAAGGAGGGACACTCAATAGGGTCAGTCTAAATGCGGCTTTGTTCAGCCACAATTAACAAGATAAAAATATCGCCACTACATGCGAGATGAATGCAAAAAAAGGACATATTCATTAGGTATGGTACGGTTCAGACTGTCTGTACGAATGCCGTACGGTGTATTTTGTTTCTCATGAAGCCCTTTCTCCCACCAGGTGTGATAAGAACGCCAGTGGGTTCCAGTCATTTGGGCGACCATCTCAAGTGTATTACAAAATCACTGCGCTCATGTATTACCTTGAAAGCAATGCATCACTACAACATTCCGGAGTGAAACATTTTCACTGAATGCCGCTGAATGGATGTTTTCCAGAACATTTATTCGGAGTTTGTTATCGTTTCTTTCAATACATACTGTAAAAAGTATGAGCCGAACATGAAAAAGAAGAAGGCGTAAGCTGATGCGTTTTACTGACACCACACATCTAAACATTTATGTAAAGAATAATATACAAAAACATTACTTTTGTTGTACAAAATGTGACATATCTTGCTAGGATTTAAATACTTTTCACCCTGGGGGACTGGTCAAAAGCAGGTGGTTTAGAATATATACATTGATATGTGCCGCTTACATAGAGGAAGAACAAGTGAAGGACTATGTGGTTTCGTCTCGCCGTCTTGGTTGTTTCTTGTTTTGTTTTTTCCCCAAGCCACTGCGACTGTGTAATACTGTACGTATACCCATCTTTTGTCGTCTCTCTGTAACATCTTTGGCGGAGGTGCGAGGTACATCCGAAGCACATCACGAAACTTCGCTGCAGGCATCTTTTTGGATAGACAACCATGTCGACAAACAGTTCCACCGATCCAGCGCCGGGAATTCTAAATGCACCCAGCCATGTTGTTGTGACCTACCTCCGAGACACTGGCCCCTTCTGCGGAACTGATAAGGTGCACGCGGAAAAGTGGCTGGGCGACTACGAGCGCACCAGTAAGACCAATCAGTGTGATCTCACATTGATGCTCAAAAATATCAGCTACTACCTCAGGGGTACGGTCAGTGTGTGGTTCGACACGCACGAGGAAGAGCTGACCAGCTGGTACGTATGTGAACGAAAATTGAAAGACCTTTCCGGAAAGCCTATTGCACGCAAACGAGCCGCCCAGAAAGAACTCTCGTTCTGTGCCCAAGCTTCGATGGAGCCATACATGGTGTACATACAAGATGTCTTAACCTTGTGCCGGCAAGTTGACGGCCAAAAGCCCGGAGCTTACAAGGTCAGCTACATTCTCAAAGGCATCACTGATGACGCCTTTCATTTGCTTGCGTGCAAGGACTGCTCCACCATAGATGACATCATTCAGGGAGTGCCGGCGGTTCGAAGAAGCAAAAAGCCGTCGAGTCGCTGTTGCCACGGACTATGCCACAAGGTTTGTTTTCGAGCGCTTCTCACCAGCTGCGCAACCCACGTTGCGGACGCCATCCTTCAGCACGGAGCACCGTGGCAGTTCCTAACGGACCATGGCAGGCAGTTTTTTCTAAGGTCATCAATGATATATTAATGTCTTGCTCTACAAAACATAAGCTAACTATGGCGTACCATCCGCAGACGAATGGCTTGACGGAGCAGATGAACCAAACCATTAAAGACACGCTGGCAATGTACGTGTCCGCCGACCACCAGGATTGGGGTGCAGTACTGACTTTTTTTCACGTTCGTCTATAATTCGTCACGCCTCTCATTGGCCTTTATTTCTTTCTATTGCCAAAATCCAACGTTACCTATGGACATGATAGTGCCTCCTTCAATGTGTCCACCTACTGAATACGTTCAAAAAGCTATAGCCCGCGCTTACCATGCACGTCAACTTGCGTGTGTTCGGCTAATTGACCCGCAATCGGGGCGAAAATCGCGTTACGACAGCAGTCACCAAAGCGCCCATTAAATAGAAAAAGAGGGGAGAGAGAGAGATGGGACACAACTTAGTGGTTGTCTTATTTATTGCCAACGATTTCGACCGGTGGACCGGTCTTCGTCAGGGTTTGCGAATGATAAATGTAGACGTAAAGCATAAGCTTTTGGCTCACAGCCACCCTTGAGGATTAGCCGAAAGACGGGTGTATATATATATATATATATATATATATATATATATATATATATATATATATTAAAATAAAGGTGTTGTACGTCGAAAAAGGTTCAGACGCAGCTTGGCAAAATGTGCTTTATCAAGCAGGTCTGGCTAATGGCGAGCCGCGTGCGCGAGCTACTACTACATCCACCCATCATCCTCGTCGTCTTCATTACCAGCAGAGCGTCCGGTATTCAGATTCATTAAAATTACCTCCCGCAAAATAAGGAGCCATCCTGGCGACCTATGGACAAGTAAACACAGGAGGGTCGTAGCAGGGCTTAAGTATCGAGACGTGGACAATTTCCTGGCCACGACGACGTAGGTCAGAAGATGGTTCCAGTGGCTCAATGAGGTAATTCACTGGTGACGTTTTCTGTAGCACACGATATGGGCCGTGATACTTGGGGACAAACTTGGTAGAAAGGCCAGGTGTAGCAGAAGGGACATGCAGCCAGACGAGTGAACCTAGATCGTAGGAAGCAGTGTTATTTGATGCGTCATGGTAGTGCTTTTGGCGTCCTTGGTCTTGAGTTGTGAATGATCTTGCCAGCTGGCGGCATTATTCAGCGTATGTAGCGGCTTGAGACAAAGTCGTGGACTCTGAGGAGTCAGGTTTGTACGAAAGAATGGTGTCCATAGTGCAAGAAGGTTCGCGTCCGTAAAGGAGGAAAAAAAGGAGAGAACCCAGTAGTGCTTTGAATGGCGGTATTATAGGCGAACGTGATAAACGGGAGCACTCGGTCCCAATTGGAGTGGTCTGACGAAGTATACATAGACAGCATGTCACCAAGGGTGCGGGGTAAGCGCTTTGTCATTCCATTGGTCTGGGGATGATAGGCGCTTGTAGTGCGGTGAACGACGTGGCACTCACGCAATAATGCTGTGATGACGTCTGACAAAAATACGCGACCACGATCGCTCAGTAACTCCCGAGGTGCTCCATGACGTAATACGATGTTGTGAAGAACGAAAGTCGCAACGTCTTTTGCTGTAGACGAGGGAAGGGATGAAGTTTCGGCATACCGCGTGAGATGGTCGACGGCAATTATGATCCAGCGGTTACCGTCAGCAGTGTTGGGAAGGGGACCATAGATATCGATGCCGACGTGGTCGAATGGTCGGGATGGGCATGGTAAGGGTAGCAAGGTACCGCTGGCGTGATAAGGGGGAGTTTTTCGTCTCTGGCTCGTCGAGCAGACCCGAACGTATTGTCGTATAAAACGGTACATGCCACGCCAGTAATATCGGAGATGTATGCGAGAATAAGTCTTCAGGAAACCTGCGTGGCCACATTGGGGGTCGTCATGAAACGTGGAACAAATTTCAGATCGCAGATGACGTGGAATCACGAGGAGCCACTGACGTCCACCGGGTGCGTAGTTGCGTCGGTACAGCACGTCGTCGCGAGTGGCAAAATGCTCGACTTGCCGACGCAAGAAGCGAGAAGGGGGGGAAGCCGTCCGCCCAGCCAGGATGTCTAAAATCGAAGCAACCCAAGGGTCCTTGCGTTGCTCAGATGGCATGTCGGCGATGGCGATGGAAGTGGCATCACAGGTTGGACTTTCGCAGCAGTCCGGGTCAGGGGGTAGAGGCGAACGGGATAGGGCGTCTGCGTCCAAATGTTTCCGGCTGGAGCGATAGACCACGCGAATATTATATTCTTGGAGGCGTAATGCCCATCGGGCGAGGCGACCGCTTGGATCCTTCAGTGACGACAACCAGCAGAGGGCGTGGTAGTCAGTCACGACGTCAAAAGGGCGCCCGTACACGTAAAGTCGAAATTTATCTATCGCCCAAATAATGGCGAGACATTCCTTTTCAGTGACGGAATAGTTGATTTCGGTTTTGCTAAGACTTCGGCTTGCGTAGGCAACCACGTACTCTTGGAAGCCGTCTTTCTTTTGTGCAAGAATAGCGCCTAGCCCGACACCACTAGCGTCGGTGTGGATCTCTGTGGGTGCCGATGGGTCGTAGTGTCGCAGAATAGGCGGCGATGTTAGGAGGCGGCACAGTTCATTGAAAGAATCGTCACAGGTAGCAGACCAGGCTGAAAGGTCTCTAGAGCCGGCGAGGAGCTTGGTCAAAGGAGCGATGATCGTCGCGAAATTGCGAACGAAACGCCGGAAGTAAGAGCAAAGGCCTATGTAGATTCGGGGCTCTTTCATGGTGGTCGGTTTGGGAAACACTGAAACGGCTGTAAGTTTGGCAGGGTCAGGAAGAATGCCGTCTTTTGAAACCACGTGGCCAAGGATCGTAAGCTTTCGAGCGGCGAAATGGCACTTCTTCAGATTCAGTTGCAGCCCCGCGTCAGAAATACATGCGAGGACTTTCTCGAGGCGGGTTAAATGGGTTGCGAAATCAGTTGAAAAGACGACAATGTCATGTAAATAACAAAGGCAAACGTTCTATTTGAGGCCTCGAAGGATAGAGTCCATCATCCGCTCGAAAGTGGCTGGCGCGTTGCAGAGGCCGAAGGGCATGACTGCGAATTCGTAAAGGCCGTCGGGCGTGATGAAAACTGTTTTTTCGCGATCGACCTCCACCATGGGTACCTGCCAGTATCCAGAGCGCAGATCTAAAGAAGAGAAAAATTCGGCTCCCTGTAGGCAGTCTAAGGCATCGTCAATGCGTGGCAGCGGATAGACATCCTTGCGCGTGATTCGGTTGAGACGTCGGTAGTCCACGCAAAACCTGATGGATCCGTCCTTCTTCTTCACCAACACAACTGGAGAGGCCCAGGGACTGCTTGACGGTTCGATTATGCCACGTGTCAGCATGTCGTCAACCTGTTCATTGATGGCACTGCTGTGTTAGAGGCTGGCTGGTCTCGACGAAGCAGAAGAAGAAGACGGCCGACGGAGACGCCGACCAGCCCGAACACGCGGGTTGGCGCGAAGCGCCGAAGGAAAGAACAACAACCACAACCGCATTTTATTTACAGTCGCCTTGAAATCCTGGATGCCAGAGCGGTGCCCCCTGGCATCCTCACATGTCATTCCAAAACCGAAACATAGAACACAACAACCATCCCCTCCTCGAAAGAAGTACACCTATACACTGTTTATATTTACACATGATCGATACCACGTATTATACAAGGTATGTACAATATGTGAAGAAGAAAACGCATCGTTGGCAAGCAACATCGCCTCCGCTTGGGTACTGGGTCCTGGGCTTCGCTCGCTCGGCTCGTGCTGATCATCGCCGGCATCTGCTTGACCGTTGCTCTTTCCCGATCGTGTTTCATTGTAGGACCACCGTCGCAACAGTCGCCAATAAACCCCTTTTCAAATAGAACACATGAAAATTCAGAGCACGGCACACCGAACTCACACACTATGAGTCCTGAAAATACACTGAAAAAATGTACATTGGAAGTCCTGAAAATGCACTAAAGATTGTATACAACTCAGTACAATATAGATTTGGATGCATTGGACCTTTGCACAAAACAATAATGTTCACGTGAACAAGAGTGCTACGTCACGTAGTCTTCGAACTGACGCGGCTTCTGCCGCTTCCGCTTAGGGCGGGCCCTCTTGGGTGTAGAATTAGGTGTCTCTGCACCTTGGTCACTTGTGCTCTGATGTGACACATCAAGAGCAGAAGAAGATTGTGAAGGCTCTGAACAAGCGTTAAAATTCGCGGTCTCATGAGAGCTTGCAGCATGAGCTTCGGAAGAATTTTGCGGACCGGAGTCCGGTTCAACGGTTCCAGCCGTATTTGAAGGTTCGAAGGGAACCGTATGACTTGGTGTACTTGAACCAGCGACACCGACTGGTAACTCCTCCCCCCTTGAAGAAGAAATGCCTGTACATGGAGGCCACATGTAACAGTCTGATGCGTAGTTGAAAGGCTTGGACGGAACGTGATGAGGAAGACTTTTAGGTGTTGAAGGCGAATCCGTATGAAAAATAACAAGGCGCGAAGCATTCCAGATTGTCACAGAACGAGCGCTCAAAAAGGGCACACCGTCAAAGTCTCGCGATGAAGCGCCAGAGTGACGCCGCGAGGTCAACGATATAAGAACAAAAAAAGAGAAAACAAACATCCAAGGCTCCCCAGGCGCGCGACTCTCTCCCCGCGGAAGCGTGGCTTCGCCGACGAACCTCCTCACCCCACAACGGCGGCCGAGCAAGCACTTGATTTTTCTAGATGGAAAGGGGCGTGGTTATACCGAGTTGAGTCATTCGACGCGGAGGGCATTCGAACCGTCTCGCCCTCTCCCCAGCCTTCGCTGCGTATCGCGCCGACGAAATGACGAGAACCTTCTGGAATCTCGCGCGGAAGGTATGTAATCGAGCGGCCGAGACGAGAGAGCAGGAGAAGATGGAAGTTAGCGCCAGAGCGGGTAGTGTATACCACCGTGTAGTCGGCGAAGGTTTTGTCCGTAGAGACAAAGCAGGAGAAGAAGATGATTTCCACCTGAGGGGTGACGACTCGAGCTGCAGGCAAGAGTGTGTGTTTACCGCTATCGAGCGAAGACGCGTGGCAACAGCTGCGTGTGTGAAGCCGACGTGTTTCCGGCGAAGAAGTTTGAAGCTTGGAGAGTGGCCAAGTGAAGACGTGAGGTTTCCTGGAAGAGAAACTTCGGCGAGGTTTTCTGGAAGAGAAACTTCGGAGGGCAGCGGAACGACAACAACACTGGACTTTGAGTGAGTGATTCTCGGAAGAGTATCATCCAGACTTTTGTTCCAAGAACTTTGGACTGAATAGGTTTCCTATCTCTTTAGTCTTTAAGTGTCTTGGTTGTTCAATGCATGCGACTGCATTGTCGTGCGTATTGTTGTCTGTGTCCGTTGTTTCGAGTGTGGCTTATTGTACTGTGTAGTACGTTGTTAGATTGGTGACATATTGTATGCAACTATTGTGGAGTGTGCATTCTTGTGTATTGTTTTCGATCTGCCATTATTGAGAATATAATTTCGTTTGTTTATCAACTCTCGGCTCTGACTTGTTCTTTGGGCCACAGCCAGCGTCCGCTGGCGCGCCAAAAAGGACCACTTCTAAATTGTCCACGCTTTCGTGGTGCGGTTCGGGGGGCCGATATTTCGGCCCTTGGAACTAGCCCGGCGATCGCCTCCCTAATTAACGGGACCTGTGTGACACAGATGTGACCATCACTTAAGCGAAAAGAGGTGGGGCTAACCTGGCCCAAGACTTTGTAAGGACCCCGATACTTCGGGCGCTTGCCTGGCACATGAACCTTGACTAGATCGCCAGTGCGAACTTTGGACTGCTTTGCTCCTCGACGGGTGTCGACATAGTTTTTCATTGCTTGTTGATGAGAAAAAACCCTGGTACGGATTTGATCAGGAGGAGACACTGCTATGTTACGAGGCAAAGAGACTATGTCGAGAGCAACTCGCAGTTGCCTACCGTGGAGAAGTTGAGCAGGAGACACTCCAGTGGTGCCTTGTGGTGTGAACCTGTACGAAGCTAAGCATTCAGTCAAGACTTGCTTGAGGGGACGGTGCTCTAAGTGGGCGATCTGGATATGTTCCTTCAGAACGCGATTAAAGCGCTCGATTTGCCTATTTGATTGGGGATAGAAAACTGATGACCTCAAGTGCTGAATTCTTCGTTGTGAAAGAAAAGCCTCGAAATGTTGGGACTGAAACTGTGGACCATTGTCCGTAACTATGTCATCAGGAAAACCTTCCCGGCTGAAGATTGAAGACAGAAACTCAATGATGACCTCAGAAGTAACCGTATGTGTAAAACAAAGCTCTGGCCATTTGGAATGGTAGTCGATGAGAGAAACAATAAACCGGGCATTTTGCGGAACATTATGCAAAGGACCGATGATGGTTATACCGAGTTTCTGCCAAGGCCGATCAGGCCACTGGACTGGCTGCAACGGAGAAAATGCAGGTTTGGCAGACTTGTCAGCTGCCTGGCATATATGGCAGTTGTAAACTGCATGCTCGACCTGCTTGTCTAAGGCTGGCCACCAGTACCTGTCTCGGAGATTCTGTTTGGTGCGGACAATGCCTGGATGGGCCTCATGGGCAAGCTATATTAGCTTGTTACGTAAAGAAGCAGGGGGACTCACGCGTTCATCGCGGAAAAGCAAGTCCTCGACAAAAGACAGTTTCTGTCGGACTGTGAAGTAAGGCAAGAATTCAGAAGCAAGAGCACTTTTGGAAGGCTATCCTTCACGTAAATATTTGAAAACTTAAAACAAAGTAGAATCTGCAGCGGTAGCTACCTGAAGCTCAGCTTTAGTAATGCAGGAAGTAACTAAAGAAGCAACTTCCTCATCCGGCTCTTCAGTAAGCGGTATCTGAAGAGGAAGGCGCGACAGTGCATCAGCAACCACGTTATTAGAACCTTTACAATATTGAACACTGAAATTATAATACATGAGTTTGGCACACCAACGGGAAATGCGAATGGGGCGGCGGCCTTCGGATCCCGCAGAAAGAAGAGCACCTAGTGCTTGGTGATCTGTACGTAATGTGAAGTGCCGGCCCCACAAGTAAACATGCAATTTCTCACAGGCAAAAATACACGCGAGAGCTTCACGCTCTCCTACTGAATATCTGCGTTCAGCAGGGGTCAATGTACGAGATGCAGAAGCGATAGTGATCAGCTGATCACCTCTGATTTGTTGAAACACTGCTCCCAGTCTAACATCGGACGCATCCGTCGTGATGACGATGGGAAGCTTCTCATTGAAAATACTAACAGCTGGCTTTGAGGCCAGTATTGACTCAACTCGAATGAAGCTCTGCTCAGCCTCAGCTGACCAGTTGAAAGGCTGTGCTTGACGAAGTAGAAGTACGCAGTGGTTCAACAACATCAGCATAGTGAGGTACAAACTTGGCATAATAACCAACAAGACCTAAAAAAGATTGCAAGGTTTTGGCATCAGTAGGCCGTGGGGCATTGACAATGGCCTGAACTTTAGATTCAACAGGTGTCAAGCCACGGGAACTGACATTATGTCCTAGAAGTTGTAACTCATTCACAGAAAAAATGCACTTGTTATTAGGTTCCTACCACATTCACTGATGCAGTTGAGAACAGTATGCAAGTTAGCATCGTGCTCTTCGCGAGTACGTCCCCACACCAAAATATCATCCAAGTAACAAGGGGCACCATTACAACCCTTAAGAATAATTGACATCATTTTCTGAAACACTGCAGAGGCAGATGCAAGCCCAAAACACACGCGGCGAAACCGAAACAAGCCTTCGTGCGATACAAATGGGGTTATGTCTCTACTGCACTCAGAAAGTTCAACTTGGTGATAAGCGGACGCGAGGTCCAGCTTGGAGAAACATACCGCTCCGGAGAGCTGATGAAGCAGTTTTTCAAAGTGAGGAAGTGGAAACCCGTCTACGACGATCACCTTGTTCGGTTCTCGTAAGTCGACGCATAGTCGAAGGGATCCATCTTTTTTGTTGACGACGACCAGTGGAGAAACCCAGTCGGAAGCAGAGACAGGCTCGATGATTCCGCTGGCTTGAAGGCGAGACGGTTCCGCAGAGACTTGCTCACGGAGAAGGAGAGGAATGCGGCGCAGCTTGGCACGCACAGGGCACACACCTGGTCGACGCATCACTTTATGCACAAAACCGCGCACACAACCCAGTTCACGGGTGAACAGGTGGTGGAATTCAGAAGGCGCGTTGGCCGGAAGATCATCTTGGACGTCGACTTGAGCACACGTCATAGACGCACTGACGATGTTGATGGACAAAGCCCTGATGGCATCACGTCCCAAAAGTGAGCTGCCATTGGCTGTTACATAAAAAGTAATGGAAGCAGTGCGACTGCAATAGGAGACATGAGCTGTAAAATGACCTAAATTATCAATCGTTTCCTTAGAATATGTTTGTAGAACGACGTGTGAAGGCAAAAGCCGAATGTTGGAAAAATGACTGTGAAAGTCAGCGGCACTGATTAAAGAGACTGGGGCACCAGTGTCCACGAGAAATGACAAGGGCACATGGCCCACTGAAGCTACGATGCTGGGCTCGGACGTAGTGTGGAGGCCATCCACATTTAAAACAGTGACCGTATTGGTCTGTGCAGTGCTCGAAGGAGCGGACGAAAAAACTGGTTCAGGAAGATTTGCTGGACGGGAATTGCATACGGACTGAAAATGTCCGATTTTTCCGCACGCAAGACAAGGGCGGTTTCTCGCGGGACACTGCGCAAAATTGGCTAAATGCCGAGCCGATCCGCAACGAAAGCAATGCGCGGTTGCGCTTGGAGAGGAAAATTGCGAACACGAGTTAGGAGCTCGGTGCTGTTCCTCAAAACCAGAATTTGGTGGAATGGGGTCGCCATATTGCCGGCTTCCTCGCCCCCGCGATGCAGAGAGGCCGCCATGTTTGCCGCCACAAAAGGACTGTGCAGGCGGGCGCCCATGTTGGCCGCCGCACCGAGACGAAGATGAAGGGCCGCCATGTTGACGCGTCCCGTGAAACAAAGAGCCGCCGCCTTGGCCCCCCGCAGCAGAAAGTTGCTGCACTGAATGCGGAGCGAATTGCTCCAACTGGGAGCGAATAAGCTCGTCCTCTCACGCAATCGAGAGGGCTTCGGATAATGAAATGGAGGAGCCCTTTTTAAGCATGCGGCAGCGGACGTTTTGCGAGGCTACCCCGGTGAAAAGCTGATGGCGGATCATATCGTCCTCGAGCGCGCCGAAGCCGCACGACGCGGCGAGAGTTCGAAGAGAAGTAATGAACTCGACGACTGGCCCGCCCAGCAATTGTCGCCTTTCTTGGAATTTTACGTGTGCGAGATAATCGCACGAGATATCTTTAAAATGCTTATCGAAAAGTGCAACAGCATTCTTGAAGGCATCGCCCGACGCTGGCATCGGCGACGCGTTGGTGGCGTCCAAAGTATAGAAGAGCTTTAACCCGGCAGGGCCCAACGCGTTGAGCAGCAGGGCCTTGCGACGCTCGGGCTTGCTGGCGTTGTCCCCGGCCGCGTTTGCGTAGGCCTGAAACACCAATTTCCAGTCCGCCCACGGAAGTGGCGGGTCTCCGGGCGAATGAAGAAATAGGGGAGGTGGAATAAGAGACGCCATTTCAAGCAAGAAGAATGGAGAGGTGCTGACGAGAAGAAAATGCCGCCAGTACACTGTTTGAAGACGAAGGCAGAGGCGGCGTAGCTTAATGAAGAATAAATGAAGTGACGCAGCACGCAGCAGCCACCTTGCTGGGAACAAAGAGCGTCTAGGGTTATCAGGGTAGGTCCGTTAAAAGCAAGAAAAAGACGAACACGGAGAACGAAATGGATTCTTACAGGTCCTCGACGCCATTGCTGTGTTGGGGGATGGCTGGTCCCGACAAAGCAGAAGAAGAAGACGGCTGACAGAGACGTACGCGGCCGGCGGGGACGCCGACCAGCCCGAACACGCGGGTTGGCGCGAAGCGCCGAAGGAAAGAACAACAACCGCACTCCACAGTTACCCAACACACACTCATTTTATTTACAGTCGCCTTGAAATCCTGGATACCAGAGCGGCGCCCCCTGGCATCCTCACATGTCATTCCGAAACCGAAACCTAGAACACAACAGGCATGGCGTTCGGTAGTTGACACACGATATGGACGCTGCCGTAATGGCGTCTCTTGACCGGTATCTATACGGTGAACAACAGATGACGCTCGACCTAAGGAAGGCTTATTGTGGTCAAACGAGGCTCGAAATCGCTGTAGGAGCTTGATCAGCTGTTCCTGCTGCCCAGGCGTGAGGTTTGTAATCAATGTACTTGCGGAATACATCCATAGGTTCATTAGCGTCAGTTGCGGGTGTAATGACACAAGTCGGTAAAAATGGCTTGTCTGGATAGATCGGGTCTTCGAAAATACAATTTAAGGTTTCGAGGCTTCCCAGACACTCGCCGCGTAGCAGGATGTACGGACAAGCAGAAACGTTGCACGCATAAAGTACCGCCGAACCATTGGAAAAGTTGATGACGGCAAACGGGAGGACAATGGTTCGGTGTTGCACACTAGCTATAGTTGGTTGGAACAGGAGCGTCGAGTTAGTGGCAGCAGGGAAAAACACAGGCACTAGGGCAGCGGACAACGGCGCGATGCGGACGTCAGCTGCGGCAAACACTTTCGAAGAACTGTGGTGGTTGATATCAAGGCACGGATTCGTCAACGTGAGTTCAGCACGAGCGCAGTCGACGAGGGCCTGATGTGTAGAAAGGAAATCCCATCCTAGTATGAAGTCGTAAGATGAACGTGGGAGAACGACAAAGTTGACGGCGTACCAAACATCTTGAATAAGAACGCGTGCTGTGCACTGAGCTGTCGGCGCGATGAAATGGGAGGTGGCTGTACGCAGAGCAAGATTCGTAAGCGGCGTTGTAACTTTTCTCAAATCGCGACACAGTTTTTCACTAATTACAGAAACGACGGCGCCTGTGTCGACAAGTGCACGTACAGCAACACCTTCTACTAGCACATCAATTTCGTTGGTCGGACAAAGAGGAGGTCTTAGAAAGTTCGACGACGACGCAGTTCTTGCCTGCGGAACTGCGGTTGTCAGTTTTCCTCTCGAGCGGGGCTCGTGCGCCGAAGCATCGGGGAGCCAGATCGGTGACGGGGTGGTAATGACCGGCGAGAATCGACAGGGCGTCGTTGGGACAATGAGACGGTGATAGGAGAAGATGGTCGCTGGGGATTCTGGGCAGCCTGGTAATTTGCAGAATTACCATGGTCTGGAGGCTGGAAGTTGCGACGGCGATAGTAGCGTGCTATATGTCCCACGAAACCGCATGCGAAACAGATGGGTCGATTATCCAAGGTGCACCATGGGTTAACGACCGAAGGTGCAGGGGGCGAAACGGGATGGGGTGCCGTGTGTGTAGGCAGTGTCGTAGGGTAGGAGGACCCGGTGCATTGGTATGCACCAGAGGCAGGTCTGGCTAATGACGCGGCTCGTCATTAGCCAGACCTGCCTGATAAAGCACATTTTGCCAAGCTGCGTCTGAACCTTTCTCGACGTACAACACCTCTATTTTAAGTGGTGGAGGAGCCGGGGTTCCCATCAACCTGGAACTTCGCAATCAGACGCTACCCTCACCGTTCACCATGACTGCTTCTGGCCCTTCTCAAGCTGCCTTATCAACGACAGTCTACTGTACTGGCGTGCCTTGGCAACGCGGCCCACCAATTTTTCGCTCGGATATTTTCGGATATATATAAGTTTTCGGATATATATATATATATATATATATATATATATATATATATATATATATATATATATATATATATATTATTTGAAAGTCTTCTTGAATTCGGTCAAGTTATAAGTCACCAGATGAAGCGGACGAGCAAACGAAAAACGGTGCTTTATTGCCAACGTAATGGCTGGGGACCGGCCTTCATCAAGAGACACACACACACACACAAACACAAATATATATATATTTATAAATATATATATATATATATATATATATTGTACAGAAGCCGCCGAACACTGAAGTGGGTCGAACTCTTATGTGCCTTCTAGTGGGTCTGCCCAAAGAGAACGCCGCTCGCGCGGAGACCCCTTGTTTTGGCCGTTACTGTCGCCATTGTGTAGACTCGCTGTGTGCCGGCTAATAAACGCCATAACAAATAGGTGGAGAGTGCTACGATCCCCTTCGATGCCCTTGGAACTACGCTCACGTACGCTGCAATCTACCATGTCCCACGACGCCTCTCAGCAAACGCCTCCTCCCATGCCACCCCCATGTCCCGGTGTCCCCAGGATCCGCGATCCACCCATCTTCACGGGCGCCGATGGCACTGACGTGGAGGACTGGCTCGCCATTTACGAGCGCGTGAGCGTCCCCAACAAATGGGACGAGGACGGCAAGTTGACAAACTTGGTGTTCTACCTTGCGGGCGTTGCAAGTTTGTGGTACACCAACCACGCGTCCGAGTTTGCAACCTGGTCCGGTTTCAAGACTGCTATCACCAACGTTTTTGGTCGCCCTGCCGTTCGCAAGCTGCAACCCGAGCAGCGCTTACGCGAACGCGCTCAGCAGGCCGGTGAGTCATTCACCAGTTACATTGAAGATGTCCTGGACTTGTGCAAGAAGTCGAACGACAGCATGTCCGAATCAGACAAGATCCGGAACGTCATGAAGGGCATTGACGATGATGCCATCACGATGCTGCTTGCCAAAAACCCAGGCACAGTAGCTGAGGTCATCACGCTGCGCCAGAGCTACGAGGAGCTCCGCCGGCAGCGTTCGATGACCCGTCGCTCCACATCACGAGATGCAGGGCTTGCAGGCTTGGAAGCGAGCTGTGATCAGGTGGCACTGCTGGCAGATCTCAAGTCCTTCATACGTGAGGAAATCGCGCGGCAGTTCTCTCTCCTGCCCTTTGCCCACCCACCGGCTGCTCAACAATCGGCCCCTACCATTCTTCCACCCATCCGCCGAGCGATTGAGCAGGAAATAGCGGAGGTCATGCCTGCGTACCACCCACAACAACTTCCGGCCCCTGCACCCCCAAGTTACGCCCAAGTGGTCGCAAGGCCGCCTCCAGTCGTTCAAGCGCCTGCACCAGTGACTTACGCCGAAGCTGCCGCACGACCTCCGTCCTTTGCAGCGGGTATGCCGGCTGCATATGTTGGCGCAACCCCTCAGCCTCATTTTCAGCCCACCATGCAGCCTTTCCAGACACCGTTCCGGGCGAGACCCACCCCAGCAAACCGATGGCGCACACCCGACAACCGGCCCATCTGCTTTGCTTGCGGTTACGCCGGTCACGTAGCCCGTTATTGCTCTCGACTACAGCCGGCTCCCACTTCTCCTGTTGCTGGCCACCTTAGCCGTTCGTATAACGAGGAACTGCCGTCTCTGCCACTGTCGTCTCGCCCAGGTCCGTCTGCTCGAAGGTCGCCGTCTCCACGACGTCGGTGTCTGTCCCCCATGCGGCCAAGTTCTTCTGCTCATGAGCGGGAAAACTAGTCGTCGCAGTCCCAGAGGCAAGGACTGCGACGCTATCGCATTGTGAAAGCCCTCAGAGCCGCCCATCTAATGTCATTGACGTGCTTGTGGACGGTGTTCATGCATCTGCTCTTATTGACACTGGAGCTGCGGTATCAGTTATGAGCGAAAACCTTTGCCGCTTGCTTCGAAAAGTGACGACACCGATTTCTGGACTGTCCCTTCGTACCGCTAGCTCACATCGTATTAATCCTACAGCAGGCTGCACAGCTCGCGTTGTCGTTCAGGACGTCCTGTATGTCGCCCAATTCATCATCATTCCTGCATGCTCTCATGACGTCATCTTGGGATGGGATTTTCTCTTCGCAACGACGCCGTCATTCATTGTGCCGCCGCCGAAATTGAACTCTCGCCCTTCTCGCATTTGACGCCAGAAGACGGTCCCTCGACACTGAACAAGATTCTTGTGAAAGACGATACTATAGTGCCTCCAAGCTCGACGATGGGCGTATCGGTCTACTGCACCGGTCTCTCCGACACAATTGCACTTGTTTCGCCATCCTACCGTGCTTCCAGGAGGAAAGGGTTGCTAGTACCTTTCGCGACCGTGCAAATCACCCAAGGCAACGCCGTTTTTTTTTGTGACCAACCCATCCGCGTACACTGTTACCTTGGTTCAAGGGGAATGTCTCGGCAGAGTGGAAGCAGTCGACGACGCACAAGTCCTGGACGTACCCGAAGACTCGCGTTGTCCCGATTCACGTACCATCAGTGCTGTTTCTACTTCTGACCCATCATCTCCTGATGTATTCGGCCCATTCATTGATGACAACCTTACGTCAGTGCAGCGTTCCCAGCTTCTAGACCTGTTGCAAGAATACCGTTCTTCTTTCGATGTCGGGCGAAGTTCTCTCGGTCGCGCGTCCACTGTTACGCATCGTATTGACACTGGTGCCCATCCACCATTACGGCAACGTCCATACCGCGTGTCGCCTGCTGAACGCCGGCAAATTAACGAGCAGGTTGACGATATGCTCCGACGCGACGTCATTCGGCCCTCGGACAGTCCATGGGCGTCTCCTGTTGTTCTTGTTGCGAAGAAAGATGGTTCTGTACGGTTCTGTGTGGACTACAGACGGCTCAATAAGATCACTCGCAAGGATGTCTACCCACTGCCGCGCATCGACGACGCAATTGACAGCCTTCACGGAGCCCAATTTTTTTCTTCTCTCGATCTGCGCTCGGGGTACTGGCAAGTACCCCTGGCTGATGACGCTCGACCGAAGACTGCCTTCATCACACCCGACGGCTTGTACGAATTCAACGTCATGCCGTTTGGTCTGTGTAATGCACCTGCGACATTTGAGCGCATGATGGACACCGTACTGCGCAACTTGAAATGGCACACGTGCTTGTGTTACCTCGATGACGTTGTTGTCTTCGCTCCAGATTTCTCCACCCATCTCCAACGTCTAAAAGAAGTTTTCGCACGTGTGAGCAATGCCGGCTTGCAACTAAATCTGAAGAAGTGCCGCTTTGCAGCACGCCAACTCACCATCCTAGGGTACGTCGTGTCCAAGGATGGCATTCTTCCTGACCCAGCCAAGCTTCGGGCCGTGGCCGAATTCCCAAAACCTGCGTCCGTCAAAGAACTGCGTAGTTTCGTGGGCCTGTGCTCATACTTCCGACGCTTTATACGAAACTTCGCCACGATTATATCACCGCTGACGAAGCTCCTCGGAAGTAACGGGCCCCTCAATTCGTGGTCGTCAGAGTGCGACAACGCGTTCTTGAAGCTCCGCCACTTGTTGACGTCTCCTCCCATTCTCCGTCACTATGACCCTACGGCCCCAACAGAAGTGCACACGGACGCCAGTGGTGTAGGCCTCGGCGCTGTCCTGGCGCAGCGCAAACCCGGGTTCCCTGATTATGTTGTGGCATATGCAAGCCGTACGCTCACAAGAGCCGAGACAAACTACACCGTCACGGAAAAAGAGTGCCTGGCAATCGTCTGGGCTTTTACAAAGTTTCGACCTTATTTGTATGGTCGCCCATTCGATGTCGTCACTGACCATCATGCACTATGCTGGCTGTCATCATTGAAGGATCCCTCAGGCCGCCTCGCCCGTTGGGCTCTTCGCTTACAAGACTACGACATCCGCGTCCTCTACCGCAACGGACGCCAGCATGCTGACGCCGACGCCCTCTCGCGCTCCCCTCTGCCTGAAGCTGACGTGCTCTGCTCAGTATCCTCGGTTGTTGTTTCTGCCATTGATGTTGACATCATCACTACCGAACAGCGAAAGGATAATTGGATCGCCCAACTGATCGACTTGCTCTCTGATCCGTCCGCAACGCCATCCACGCGTGCCTTGCGTCGTCTAGCTCACCATTTCGCCATTCGTGACGGCCTCCTACACCGACGCAATTACGACGCCGATGGCCGGCAGTGGCTACTCGTGATACCCCGCAGTCTGCGGTCGGAGATATGTGAATCCTTCCATTCTGATCCACAGTGCGCGCACTCTGGGGTATTCAAAACCTACCATCGCATTAGACAACGCTACTTCTGGCGCGGGATGTACCGCTACGTCCAGCAGTTCGTTCGCTCCTGTCTCGCTTGCCAACGCCGCAAACCGTCCGCACACATGTCACCAGCTGGTCTGCAACCGCTACCTTGCCCTGGCCGTCCGTTTGGGCGCATAGGTATCGATTTGTACGGACCACTTCCTCTGACGTCCACTGGCAACCGCTGGGCCATCGTCGCCGTAGATCATTTAACGCGATATGCCGAAACCGCCGCTCTCACTGCGGCTACTGCGCGTGATGTTGCGTCCTTCCTACTACATCGATTTATATTGCGCCACGGTCCACCCCAGGAGCTTCTCAGCGATCGAGGCCGTGTCTTCTTGTCAGAAGTCGTCGATGCCATTCTCACTGAGTGCCATTCTGTCCATCGCAAAACTACTGCTTACCACCCGCAGACGAATGGTCTGACCGAACGCTTTAACCGCACCCTCGGCGACATGCTGTCGATGTACGTCGCCGCCAACCACACGAATTGGGATACCATACTGCCCTTCGTCACTTACGCCTACAACACCGCCCCTCAGAGCACGACTGGTTTTTCACCTTTCTTTTTGCTGTACGGAAGGCACCCGTCACACACCATCGACACAATACTCCCGTACACGCCGGATCCATCTGAGTGTACACCTATTTCCGAGACCGCCAGGCTTGCTGAAGAGTGTCGCGAGCTTGCCAAGACTTTTACGACGCATGAGCAAGAGCGGCAGAAGAGTATTCGTGATGGCTCCGCCACTTCTGAGCCCACCTTCCTTCCTGGTTCCCTTGTATGGCTCTCAATCCCGACCTCTGTAGCTGGCCTTTCTTCCAAACTACTCCCGAAATATGAAGGTCCCTACCGTGTGATCGAGCGCACATCTCCGGTCAACTATCTTATCGAGCCAATTGAACAATCTTCGGACATGCGCCGCCGCGGGCGCGACATAGTCAACGTGGAGCGTCTGAAGGCTTACTATGACCCGCTCGTAGTGACAAGCTGTTAGGTCGCCAGGCGGCTCCTTCTTCGACCCCGGGGTAATTGTACAGAAGCCGCCGAACACTGAAGTGGGTCGAACTCTTATGTGCCTTCTAGTGGGTCTGCCCAAAGAGAACGCCGCTCGCGCGGAGACCCAGTGTTTTGGCCGTTACTGTCGCCATTGTGTAGACTCGCTGTGTGCCGGCTAATAAACGCCATAAGAATATATATATATATATATATATATATATATATATATATATATATATATATATATATATATATATATATATATATATATATATACTGTAATGAGCGAGAAAGAGACAACACCCGTTCGTCGGGCAAGCTGTTCTATTCTGCCTCTTTTTCCTCGCTTTCCAGCCCATGGCCCACAGCTGCCACGCCGCTCTTCGTCACATTCGGCCACACTGCGGACCTGACAACGAAAAAAAAAAGAAATTACAGTTCATTGCACCTGCAGTGGTCCGACTGCTTTTTTCAAGCGCGACACATGCACGGCAAAGTTGTTTCTTTTGCGTTTATCCAGAGTGTAGTTGGCATCTGAGGCGTTCACACGCCAGGTGTTTCCTCCTACACGCTGAGTAATTATGAATGGCCCGTCGAACTTAGTGAGTAGCTTCTTGCCAGGCCCGCTGGTGCCCCTTTGCACCCAGACCTCGTCACCGATGTTGTAAGCAGGAGCGGGTCTACGGCGTCTGTCATAGTGGCGCTTTTGATTTTCTTGTGCGTGGGTGGCTTTCTTGATCGCCTCAGTTCGGATCTTCTGACAGGCCGCTTTGCGATTGTTGGCACGTGGAATTATAACGGGAGCATCCAGACTGAGGACCGCTTTCAGCTGTGGTAGTTTCCCATAAACAATTTCCTAGGGCGTTTTCTCGGTAGACGTCTGCAGTGTCGTGTTAATCGCAAAGGCGGCTGACGGAAGGTGGACGTCCCAGTCGGCCTCTCCTCTTGTTCCTGCTTTCGTATATGGAGTGAGTCGTGCATGGATGCTCTGGTTGGTTCTCTCGGTAAGGCCGTTTGCTTGAGGATGAAACGCGGATGCGAAGTGGTGCTGCACGCCTGCCGTGCAAAGGTACTTTTTCAGTTCCCCGCTACGAAACGTTGTTGCCCGTTCAGATATTAACTTTTTTGGTAAGCCATGTCTCCATTCAAATCGGTACTAGAGGAAGTCGATTAGGTAAGTGGATGCAAGAGATGGCACGGCCTCCACTTCCATGTATTTTGACAGGTAGTCTACTGCTACAATGACGTAACGATTTCCCGCAGTGGTGGTGGGTAGAGGTCCCATGTAATCAATGGCAATCGTATGGAAAATTGTTTCAGTTATCTGGATTGGTGTTAGTAATGCAGGTTGACACCCAGGCAGTCGCTTAAACTGCTGGCAAGTTTTGCAACTGGCGACATACGAACGGACGCTACTTTGCATCTTCGGCCACCAAAAACGTTCTTGTAGTTTCCGGAGTGTGGCTCGTTGGCCGGTGTGTCCGCCTTCTGGGGAGTCGTGAATGGCTCGTAATATTTCTGACCTGTGGGATTTCGAGATCACCAGGAGGTAATGTTCTTCGGATCAGTCCGCTCGCCAGTGACGCCGGTACAATGCGGCATTGCGCATCACAAAAGTACTGTGATTTCCCTTGTCAGTAATTGATGCAATAATGGATGCCAAATCTTTATCCTTCTGTTGAGCTCGGGATATATTCATCTGGGAGAAAAAAATGTGGGTTTGCCTGGTTTGTTGCGCGCAGTCAAGGGGGTTCCGTGAGAGTGCATCGGCGACGCTGTTTAGCCCCCCGGCACGGTGGCGCACGTCAAAATCGTATTCTTGCAGCGTGATTATCCACCAGGCAAATTTTTGCTTAAGTTGCTGCTTGCAGAACATCCATGCTATAGCAGCATTATCAGTCACAACAGTGAATTTACGCCCGAAAAAATAATGTCGAAACTTATCATCGACGCTCCATACCACTGCAAGACATTCAAGCTTGTTGGAGTGATAGTGGCGCTCGGTGTCTGAAAGTTTTCGGCTGGCATAAGCGACCACGTGTTCCACGCCGTCTGGATCACGCTGCACTAACACAGCTCCTACTTGGCTGGCATCAGTGCTTTGCTGGCATCAGTGTGCACTTCGGTGGACCAGTCTTCATTGAAGTGACTTAGTATGGGACAACAAGTGAGCTTTCGTTTTATAGCTAGAAAAGCATGTTCTTGTGAGACGCCCCATTCAAACCGTGCGTATTTTTTAAGAAGACCGCTCAAGGAAGCTGCGATCGAAGCGAAGTGGGGAATAAACCTTCTAAAATACGACGCCATACCCAGAAATGACTGAACCTGCTCCAAGCAGGTTGGTGTGGGATACTGCGACACGGCATCTATTCGCTCCGAGAGTGGCTGAATGCCGACAGGAGATATATTATGTCCCAGGTACGAAAGCTTGGACACCCCAAACTGGCATTTCTCTTTGTTCAAACGAAACCCTGCTGCATAGAGTCTGCGTAGTACTTCGTCCAAATTGCGAAGGTGTTCATCCTCCATTCTGCCAACGACCAGGATGTCATCTAAGTACACCACACAGGCTTGGTTTTTTAATGGTCCGAGCACTGAATTCATCACACGCTGAAAAGTGCTAGGAGCCGTTCTTAGTCCAAACGGCATGCGGTTGAATTCATATAAACCGAAAGGTGTGCGAAAGACCGTTTTACATCGATCTTCCTCCGCGACGTTAATCTGCCAGTACCCTGCGCGTAAATCAAGCGACAAAAAGAACTTGCAGTGACGTACTGTATCAACAGCGTCATCAATGCGCGGTAAAGGGTAGGAGTCAGGCATTGTACACTTATTTAGCTGCCTGTAGTCCACGCAGAAGCGTAGTGATCCGTTTTTCTTGCGAACAAGGACGACTGGCGCTGCCCACGGACTCGATGACGGCCTAATAATGCCCGCGGCAAGCATTTCATCTACTTGTTCTGCGATCACTGCCCGTTCTCGTTCAGCGTATCTTCGCAGTGGTACGCATATTGGCGGATGATCTCCCGTTGGTATGCGATGGAGCAGCAAATTAGTGCCTGGCAGTTCTGCTCTATTGCTAGCGAATACTGGCTGATGGCGAGCCAATATAGAAGATAAGGTAGGCGGAGTGGACGGCTCACCTGTCGGTGGTGGCAGGGTTGTGGCGGTAGTCCCAGCTGTTGAAGACCGGCGCTTGACGTGGCCGCGATGTATGGTGAGCTCAATGTCATCAGATAGCAAGAAGTCAGCACCAAGGATCATGTCGGCAGGGAGGTCTTCAAAGACGGGAATGGCTGGAAGAACTTTAGTGCCCGCTACCGTCCGGACTAAAATGTCGAGCATTCCGACTGGCATGGCACTTCCTCCAAGTTCGCAGAGGGGAGGTTGCGTCCACGGTCGGATAGTGTCCGGAGCATGACGTCGGCGTAGCGCCGTTCGTTCTGCACCGGTATCCACCAGAGCAGATAGGTCACCTATTCCCTCAACATGAATGGACATCCGAGGAGTTTGACAAGCTTGCTAGTGGATTCGGGTGTGGAAAGGTTGACGACACTCCTTGGCGTTGTGGCCAATGCGACCGCATCCCTGCTTGAAGCATCCGTGTCGTGTGGAGGCGTAGGTCGAACGGACAGTCGGTAATCTGTCCATGCTAAGCCGACGACGAGAGTTTTGCTGAAGTTCGGCTGCCTTTTGAGCGAAAACCTGGGTTGACGCTTCAGGTGACTGGCAAGATAAGATGGCAGCATGGGTAGGGTGAGCCAAGCCATCAATGACATACTGGCGGGCAGCCGGAAAGATCCATGTAATGCCACATTTGTCGAGAAGCCCGAGCTTATCTTAAACAAATTTACGTGCGTCTTCCGATGGAGTCTGCTGACGCAATCACATGCGCATGAAATGGTCGTCGTAAGTTGATGGAAGTGGTGGGAAGGCCGTGACGAAGATCCAGTCACTCCAGGATTTATACTTGCAGCCATCGTATTGATGCCACGCTTTGGCGGACTCGCGCAGTCGGCTTACGGCTAGCGATAGCGTCACGTCATCAGTCCATGCATGTCGACGGGCCAACGAATGGATTTCATCCAGCCAGACGGTTGGGCCTTGATCAACGCCAGTAAAGTCAGGAATTTCTGCCATAGACGGAGGAGGCAACGTGGTGCGTGCACAGGCTGCTGAGAAGGCGACGGTGGCGTCTGCAAGACGCTGGCTCGAAGTAGCGATGGTCTGCAGAACCATGCAGAGTTCACTGGCGGCTACAGGCGAGGAATTACGCCTGTCTTCTGGCAACGGTACCGACGTTGCTCCAGGGATCGTACCTGAGGCGAAGTCCAAGGGAGCGCGTACGGCGTCCCTGGGCAAGGAGGCGGTTTGCGAAGCCAAGTCAGTGGAGTCACCTTGTGGTTTGGCAAGGACGCCTGCAGGCAGCGCGCTGGCTTCGGTACCCACGGTGGCCAGGTCGGATGCCATGGCCACGGTAGCAGGAGCTGCGGGCTGCTGGAGAGTGCGTCCGCTCCGTAGGACGGTTTCTTCACGCGGGTCGTTGCACACAGGTTCATTGAACGGCTGCGCCATTGTAATGAGCAAGACAGAGACAACACCCGTTCGTCGGGCAAGCTGTTCTATTCCGCCTCTTCTTCCTCGCTCTCTAGCCCATGGCCCACAGCTGCCACCCACCCGTCTTCACGGGCGCCGATGGCACTGACGTGGAGGACTGGCTCGCCATTTACGAGCGCATGAGCGTCCCCAACAAATGGGACGAGGACGGCAAGTTGACAAACTTGGTGTTCCACCTTGCGGGCGTTGCAAGTTTGTGGTACACCAACCACGCGTCCGAGTTCGCAACCTGGTCCGATTTAAAGACTGCTATCACCAACGTTTTTGGCCGCCCTGCTGTTCGCAAGCTGCAAGCAGAGCAGCGCCTACGCGAACACGCTCAGCAGGCCGGTGAATCATTCACCAGTTACATTGAAGATGTCCTGGACCTGTGCAAGAAATCCAACGACAGCATGTCCGAATCAGACAAGATCCGGAAAGTCATGAAGGGCATTGACGAAGAAGCCTTCACGATGCTGCAAGCCAAAAACCCAGGCGCAGTAGCTGAGGTCATCACGCTGTGCCAGAGCTACGAGGAGCTCCACCGGCAGCGTTCGATGACCCGTCCCTCTACACGAGAAGCAGGGCTTGCTGGCTTGGAGGCGAGATGTGATCAAATGGCGCTGCTGGCAGACCTAAAGTCCTTCATCCGTGAGGAAATCGCGCGCCAGTTCTCTATCCTTCCCTTTGCCCACCAACCGGCTGTTCAACAATCGGACTCTACTATTATTCCACCCATCCGCCGAGCGATTGAGCAGGAAATAGCGGAGGTCATGCCTGTGTACCACCCACAACAACTGCCGGGCCCTGCGCCCCCAAGTTACGCCCAAGTGGTCGCAAGGCCGCCTCCAGTCGTTCAAGCGCCTGCACCACTGACTTACGCCGAAGCTGCCGCACGACCTCCGTCCTTTGCAGCGGGTATGCCAGCTGTGTATGTTGGCGCAAACCCTCAGCCTCATTTTCAGCCCACCATGCAGCCTTTCCAGCCACCGTTCCGGGCGAGACCCACCCCGGCAAACCGATGGCGCACACCCGACAACCGGCCCATCTGCTTTACTTGCGGTTACGCCGGTCACGTAGCCCGTTATTGCTCTCAACTACAGCCGGCTCCCATTTCTTCTCCTGTTGCTGGCCGCCTTAGCCGGTCGTATAACGACGAACTGCCGTCTGTGCCACTGTCGTCTCGCCCAAATCCGTCTGCTCGAAGGTCGCCGTCTCCACGACGTCGGTCTCTGTCCCCCATGCGGCCAAGTTCTGCTCATGAGCGGGAAAACTAGTCGTCGCAGTCCCAGAGGCAAGGACTGCGACGCTATCGCATTGTGAAAGCCCTCAGAGCCGCCCAGCTAATGTCATTGACATGCTTGTGGACGGTGTTCATACATCTGCTCTTATTGACACTGGAGCTGCGGTATCAGTCATGAGCGAAAACCTTTGCCGCTTGCTTCTAAAAGTGACGACGCCGATTTCTGGACTATCCCTTCGTACCGCTAGCTCACATCGTATTAATCCTACAGCAGGCTGCACAGCTCGCGTTGTCGTTCAGGACGTTCTGTATGTCGCCATATTCATCATCATTCCTGCATGCTCTCATGACGTCATCCTGGGATGGGATTTTCTCTCCCGCAACGACGCCGTCATTCATTGTGCCGCCGCCGAAATCGAACTCTCGCCCTTCTCGCATTTGACGCCAGAAGACGGTCCCTCGACACTGAGCAATATTCTCGTGAAAGACGATACTATAGTGCATCCAAGCTCGACGATGGGTGTATCGGTCTACTGCACCGGTCTCTCCGACACAATTGCACTTGTTTCACCATCCAACCGTGCTTCCAGAAGGAAAGGGTTGCTAGTACCTTTCGCGACCGTGCAAATCACCCAGGGCAACACCGCTATTTTCGTGACCAACCCATCCCCGTACACTGTTACCTTGGTTCGAGGGGAATGTCTCGGTAGAGTGGAACCAGTCGACGACGCACAAGTCCTGGACGTACCCGAAGGCTCGCGTTCTCTCGATTTGCGTACCATCAGTGCTGTTTCTACTTCTGACCCATCATCTCCTGATGTATTTGGCCCATACATTGATGACAACCTTACCTCAGTACAGCGTTCCCAGCTTCTAGACCTGTTGCAAGAATACCGTTCTTCTTTCGATGTCGGGCGAAGTTCTCTCGGTCGTGCGTCCACTGTTACGCATCGTATCGACACTGGTGCCCATCCACCATTACGGCAACGTCCATACCGCGTGTCGCCTGCTGAACGCCGGCAAATTAACGAGCAGGTTGACGATATGCTCCGACGCGACGTCATTCGGCCCTCGGACAGTCCATGGGCGTCTCCTGTTGTTCTTGTTGCGAAGAAAGATGGTTCTGTACGGTTCTGTGTGGACTACAGACGGCTCAATAAGATCACTCGCAAGGATGTATACCCACTGCCGCGCATCGACGACGCAATTGACAGCCTTCACGGAGCCCAAATTTTTTCTTCTCTTGATCTGCGTTCGGGGAACTGGCAAGTACCCCTGGCTGATGACGCTCGACGAAAGACTGCCTTCATCACACCCGACGGCTTGTACGAATTCAACGTCATGCCCTTTGGTCTGTGTAATGCACCTGCGACATTTGAGCGCATGATGGACACCGTTCTGCGCAACTTGAAATGGCACACGTGCTTGTGTTACCTCGATGACGTTGTTGCCTTCGCTCCAGATTTCTCCACCCATCTCCAACGTCTAAAAGAAGTTTTCGCACGTGTGAGCAATGCCGGCTTGCAACTAAATCTGAAGAAGTGCCGCTTTGCAGCACGCCAACTCACCATCCTAGGGTACGTCGTGTCCAAGGATGGCATTCTTCCTGACCCAGCCAAGCTTCGGGCCGTGGCCGAATTCCCAAAACCTGCGTCCGTCAAAGAACTGCGTAGTTTCGTGGGCCTGTGCTCATACTTCCGACGCTTCATACGAAACTTTGCCACGATTATATCACCGCTGACGAAGCTCCCTAGAAGTAACGGGCCCCTCATTTTGTGGTCGTCAGAGTGCGACAACGCGTTCTTGAAGCTCCGAAATTTGTTGACGTCTCCCCCCATTCTCCGCCACTACGACCCTACGGCTTCAACAGAGGTGCACACGGACGCCAGTGGTGTAGGCCTCGGCACTGTCCTGGCGCAGCGCAAACCCGGGTTCCCTGATTATGTTGCGGCATATGCAAGCCGTACGCTCACGAGAGCCGAGATAAACTACACCGTCACGGAAAAAGAGCGCCTGGTGATCGTCTGGGCTCTTACAAAGTTTCGACCTTATTTGTATAGTCACCCATTCGATGTCGTCACCGACCATCATGCACTATGCTGGCTGTCATCATTGAAGGATCCCTCAGGCCGCCTCGCCCGTTGGGCTCTTCGCTTACAAGACTACGACATCCGCGTGCTGTACCGCAACGGACGCCAGCATGCTGACGCCGACGCCCTCTCGCGCTCCCCTCTGCCTGAAGCTGACGTGCTCTGCTCAGTATCCTCGGTTGCTGTTTCTGCCATTGATGTTGACATCATCGCTACCAAACAGCGAGAGGATAATTGGATCGCCCAACTGATCGACTTGCTCTCTGATCCGTCCGCAACGCCATCCACGCGTGCCTTGCGTCGTCGAGCTCACCATTTCGCCATTCGTGACGGCCTCCTACACCGACGCAATTACGACGCCGATGGCCGGCAGTGGCTATTCGTGATACCCAGCAGTCTGCGGTCGGAGATATGTGAATCCTTCCATTCTGATCCACAGTGCGCGCACTCTGGAGTATTCTAAACCTACCATCGCATTAGACAACGCTTCTTCTGGCGCGGAATGTACCACTACGTCCAGTAGTTCATTCGCTTCTGTCTCGCTTTCCAACGCCGCAAACCGTCCGCACACATGTCACCAGCCGGTCTGCAACCATTACCTTGCCCTGACCGTCCCTTTGGGCGCAAAGGTATCAATTTGTATGGACCACTCCCTCTGACGTCCACGGGCAACCACTGGGCCATCGTCGCCGTAGATCATTTAACGCGATACGCCGAAACCGCCGCTCTCCCTGCGGCTACTGCGCGTAATGTTGCGTCCTTCCTACTGCATCGATTCATACTGCGCCACGGTCCACCCCAGGAGCTTTTCAGCGATCGAGGCCGTGTCTTCTTGTCAGAAGTCGTCGACACCATTCTCACTGAGTGCCATTCTGTCCACCGCAAAAGTACTGCTTACCACCCGCAGACGAGTGGTCTGACCGAACCCATTAACCGCACCCTCGACGACATGCTGTCGATGTACGTCGCCGCCAACCACACGAATTGGGATACCATACTGCCCTTCGTCACCTACGCCTACAACACCGCCCCTCAGAGCACGACTGGTTTTTCACCTTTCTTCTTGCTGTACGGAAGGCACCCGTCACACACTATTGACACGATACTCCCGTACACGCCGGATCCATCTGAGTGTACACTTATTTCCGAGACCACCAGGCTTGTTGAAGAGTGTCGCGAGCTTGCCAAGACGTTTACGACGCATGAGCAAGAGCGGCAGAAGAGTATTTGTGATGGCTCCGCCACTTCTGAGCCCACGTTCCTTCCTGGTTTCCTTGTATGGCTCTCAATCCCGACCTCTGTAGCTGGCCTTTCTTCCAAACTAATCCCGAAATATGAAGGTCCCTACCGTGTGATCGAGCGCACATCTCCGGTCAACTATCTTATCGAGCCAATTGAACAATCTTCAGACATATGCCGCCGCGGGCGCGACATAGTCAACGTGAAGCGCCTGAAGGCTTACTATGACCCGCTCGTAGTGACAAGCTGTTAGGTCGCCAAGCGGCTCCCTTTTCGACCCCGGGGTAATTGTAGAAAAGCCGCCGAACACTGAAATGGGTCGAACTCTCAAGTGCTTTCTAGTGGGTCTGCCCAAAAAGAACGCCGCTCGCACGGAGATCCCGTGCTTGGCCGTTACTGTCGCCATTGTGTAGACTCGCTGGGTGCCGGCTAATAAACGCCAAACAATATATATATATATATATATATATATATATATATATATATATATATATATATATATATATATATATATATATATATATTGAATGGCCGGACAACAACCATCCCTAGAAGATTTTCAAGGAGCCTGCCGTCATTCTGCTTACGTAGTGGTGTTCTCTATAAGAAGAACTTTTCTCCCAGAGGAAGCACCCACCTACTTGTCGTTCCGACGTCACTTCGTGAGGAGATACTTTGTGCTTGCCACGATGAGCCAACGTCTGGTCATCTCGGATACACAAACACATTGGCCAGAATCCGACAGAAATACTACTGGCCAAGACTTCCAGCTATTGTGAAGCATTACGTGCGCTCGTGCCTCGATTGCTAACGACGAAAATCGCCACCGTTAAAACCAACTGGGCTATTACAACCAATTCAAGTACCCATGGTACCTTTTGCCCAAATTGGAATGGATCTCCTTGGACCATATCCGACTTCTCATGCTGGCAACAAGTGGGTAATAGTCGCCACTGATTATCTTACGAGCTATGCCGAAACAAAGGCTTTGTCAAGTGCCACCGCCATTGAAACCGCACGATTCTTCGTAGAAAATATCGTCCTGAGGCACGGTGCTCCAACAATCATAATAACGGATCGAGGTGCCGCTTTCACGGCCGCGCTCCTGAAGACAGTGCTTGAGCTCAGTGGAACCGCCCATCGGAAAACCACTTCCTATCATCCACAAACCAACGGCTTAACAGAACGCCTCAACAAGACTATTGCCGACATGTTGAGTATGTACGTTGACGTAGATCACAAGAAATGGGACGACATTCTACCGTACATCACGTTCGCCTTTAATACAGCGCAGCAAGAAACTACACGAAGAACGCCGTTCAGTCTCCTTCATGGCCGTGAAGTGACGACGATGCTTGATGCCATGTTACTGCACGACTGCAATGACATCGATTTGGACGCTGCATCTTTTATCCAACGAGCAGAAGAAGCGAGGCAGCTTGCGCGCGTCCGAATCACCCAGCAGCAAAATTATGACGCGCAACGTTATAATCTGCGACACCGACATGTCGTCTATCGGGCCGGCGACAAAGTCTGGGTATGGAGTCCTATCCGCCGCCGGGGACTGTCTGAAAAATTGCTGAAGAAGTATTTTGGCCCCTACGCAGTTTTACAACGCCTGAGCGATGTTAATTACGTGGTCGCTCCTGACAACCCCTCGACAACTCGCCAGCAAAAACCAGAAATCGTGCACGTTGTGCGAATGAAGCCCTACTTTTCGGACTGATTTACACCATACATCTACTACACCGTCTTTTGTAGAAGAGCATCGGGACGCTGCTCTCTGGAGAGGGGGCAAATGCCACATTGAATATGCAGCACGAAGAGAACAACGAAGAACACGCGCAGCGAGTGAAGAAGACGAGGTTCTCTTCCGATCAGTTTGCTAGTATTCTAATACAATTAAAGTGAGTTCCCTGGATTCGACTGCTGCTGTTTCTGCATTGTGACAATATATATATATATATATATATATATATATATATATATATATATATATATATATATATATATATATGACGTATGAAGTGATGGTTGGTAGAAGCTGACGAGGAAGAAGTCAGAATGAAAAAGAACTTGGCGTATGAGCCAGGCCACGTCGCCCATTCATCATAGCGTCACGCGTCACACGAGTCGACAGGATGAAGAGCTGGCGACCACTTCATCAACCGGCCACCATCTTCGAACGCCTCAGCAAGACGCAGTGACCAAACGTGGACCACAAAAGTACATCCCAACTCTTCACCAATATCAGCATCATGACAGCATCATCAGACGACCTTGACATCCCCAAGTACACCGGATCAGCAGACGACGGACCCGTACAGGACTGGTTCAACCTTTTCGAGCTCCACGCTGCCGCTGCATCCTGTTCGGAATGGGAGATGATCATGAAATTCACTGACTACATCTCAGGTGAGGCATTCAAGTTTTACCTCACCCACATCTTCGAGAACAAAGAGTCATGGCAAAAGATCAAAGAGGAAATGATTACCCGTTTTAATGACTATGACCAAGTTTGACAGTTTGACTATGACCGTTTTAATGACTATGACTCATGGCCAACCATCTAGAGACAACCGCACACTATCGTCAATTTCCTAAGCAGTTCTCAAGCATTCGAAAGCCCAGCGCGAATCGACAAGTGGCTCAAGACAGTGGCACATGCGTTTACTTACAGAAGGCCATGCGTATATTGAGAAAACCCCAACCGTCAAGCACGTCTCCCTTCTACACGAAAGTCGGCATTTCCGAAGTCATCGCTTCAGCATATGACACAAGACGTTGCTCAACCACCTGATGCCCTTCACTCTTCGTCTCGCATACGTGTTCCACCACCTGGGTTTTCGTCACGTGGTTCTTCAAGCACTCCTAACGCTCACCACTTGCCTTATAAGGACGCCGTATTCATGGTAGATGACCTGGCGCATCGAGAAAGTACCCTGTCAAGCCATTCTTCTTCCGTACGGTTTCATGCATCACCGTCCAGTGCACACACCCTCGACAGTCCAAACAAAACAGAACGCTCAGACGCATCGAACGTCGCACGCTACCACGCGCAAGGACCACTCGCAGTGAACAGCGAAAAAGAAGCCCCTGAAGAGCTTCCTGTCATTTCTACGGCACCGCAGAATTGCCAAAATCTACAGTTCAAACCTAGTAATGCCAAGTCACCTGTGGTGCCCACATACAGAGCTCACCAATTCATGAATCGAACAAATTCAGAAGTACATAATACATCAAACCTCGTACACAGTTGTCTTTCGGAAGCAGTGCGTAATGAACCACGTCACCGAAGCTTCTGAAGAGCCTGCTAGCAATGATGATGCATTACCAACTATGCCCGACAAGCAAGACACCAATCCACCAGCATCAGCTGTCTACAGGACGCATCAAACCTCGAAGGAAATGAATGCCCAATTCCAGAAGGGGCGCCACTACAGCCATCTCCTGAGCAGCACCAGCAAAACGAGCACAGCCAAGTACACAAACTCAGGAGACAACGAAAGAGACTGCAACGAGGGCATAGAAAAACGCAAAATTCAATGGAAGTGCACTCACCAATTGAAGAACATAGGAAAATAAGATCTTGAAACCAAAGACCAATTCAAGACGTCAGACACTTTCGCACAAAGAAAAGTCACCAGAGACACTCCCTGCCTCAGCTACTACACCAACTGCACCACCACAGAAAACGCCGAGAAAGACGCGGAAGCACTGCTTGCACACCGCAAGCACTCAGGCACTTCGTCACAGTCTGTAAAAAAGCAAGCAAAGAAAAGAACACCGGGATTGCACCATTTGCGACGAAAAATACAACCGCGACGACATCCGAGCTGCCGATGCAACAATGCGTTCCATCCTTGCTCAGTCCCCAGAGGAGTTCAAGCAGTATTGTCAGTATCCATGTGTAGCCCGCTCTGTCCGCAACGCAACAGTCAAGCTCGTCCACCAGAGTCGTCATAAAAATCACCGGACTGCTCCCTCGGCCTTGAAGATTTATTGAGATTGTGGAACTCCGTCGGGACGTGAAACTGCGAATTGGGCCTTTATTTTGTTTATTTTGTTTTCAATTTGTTGTAGTTTGTAACCAGTGCCAGCTTTCGGGGGGAGGAGGAATCGTGTGACATATGAAGTGATAGTTGGTAGAATTTGAGGAGGAAGAAGTCAGAATGAAAAAAAAAAACATGGCGTATGAGCCAGGCCACGTTGCCCATTCATCATAGCGTCACACACACACACACACACACACACACACACACACACACACACACACACACACACACATATATATATATATATATATATATATATATATATATATATATATATATATATATATATATATATATATATATATATATATATATATATATATATATATATATTGTGACGAGGTTTATTAGTCGATAACGACAACGGCAAGACAGCGTGAAGAACCGTCCAGCAGAGATCAGCACAGCAGCGAGCCGAAGCACGAGCCGAGAGAGCCGGGCGTTGGCGATGCTGCTCGCCGCAGGCGGCACATCTTCACAATCGCCCCCGCTGAAAAAGGAGCCATCCTGGCGACTTAAGAAGTTTCAGGCAGAGGCTCATGGTATGGTTTCAGTCGGGCAACATGAACGATGTCACGTGCGCGCCGGCGCATGTCGTCCGACTCCGATCGAGAAACTGGCTCAATTAGGAAATTAATTGGAGAGGTTTTTTCCAAAACGATGTAAGGCCCCTCGTACCGGGGGACAAGTTCCGAGGAGAGTCCCGATGTTTGGTGTGGAATGGCGAGCCACACAAGAGACCCTGGGGCATAGCTGGGATCTGAAAGGGCGGTGCTACGGTGTTCTTTCTGGTGTTGCTGCTCTCTCGAGGTGAACGCACGGGCAAGCTGGCGGCACTTTTCGGCTTGTCGAGCAGCGTCGGAGACAGGTGGGCACTCGGAAGCATCAGGACGGTAGGGTAGTAGGGTATCAATCGTATGGGAAGGCTCGCGTCCATAAAGATGAAAAAAAGGTGAGAATGCCGTGGTGGTTTGTACTGCGGTGTTATATGCGAACGTGACGTATGGGAGAACACGGTCCCAGTTGCTATGATCAGATGCCACGCACATTGAGAGCATATCACCCAGCGTGCGGTTGAACCGTTCCGTTAGCCCGTTAGTCTGCGGGTGGTATGCTGTCGTTTTCCGATAAATGACGTGGCATTCCGAAAGCAGAGTTTCGATGACCTCGGAGAGGAAAGCGCGGCCTCTGTCACTAAGGAGCTCACCATGTCGAAGGATAAAGCGACGTAAAATGAAAGAGGCGACATCCTGAGCTGTAGCGCTCGGCAAAGCGGCTATTTCGGCGTAGCGTGTCAGGTGGTGAACTGCCACTATAATCCACCGATTACCATCTGATGTCAATGGAAGGGGGCCGTAGAGGTCAACGCCGACGCGATCAAATGGCTTGGCAGGGCATGGAAGTGGCTGCAATGCGCCAGTCGCACGTGGCGCTGTTGATTTGCCTCGCTGGAAGTAAGGACAGCACTGCACGAATTTGTGTACAAAATCGTACATGCCGCGCCAGTAATAGCGATGGCGAAGGCGTTCATATGTTTTGAACACACCGGCGTGGCCACATTGCGGATCGTCGTGAAGAGAGGCACATACTTGTGATCGTAAAGTGCGTGGAATGACCAGTAGCCACCGGCGGCCATCGGGAGCGTAGTTGCGTCGATGAAGAAGTTGATAGCGGATGGCGAAATGGAAAGCTTGACGTCGGAAGGATCGAGATACTGGAAGGTTGGGCGTGCCAAATAGATATTCGATAAGAGATGTGATCCACGGGTCACGACGTTGTTCGGTTGCAATCGAGTCGAGATTTAGCGATGACAAGGTCTCGAGGCGAGTGTTTCCGCACGTCAGATCTGGTGGTAAAGGTGAGTGGGACCGGGCGTCAGCGTCAGAGTGTTTGCGTCCGCAGCGGTATACGACGCGAATGTCGTACTCCTGGATGCGGAGTGCCCATCGCGCAAGACGGCCAGAAGGGTCTTTCAAATTGGAGAGCCAGCAAAGCGCGTGGTGATCAGTTACAAGATCGAACGGGTGGTCGTATAAGTATGGCCGGAATTTTATAAGTATGGCCGGAAACAGCGCCTAGCTCGACGCCGCTGGCGTCGGTGTGCACTTCGGTAGGAGCCGTCGGGACAAAGTGGCGAAGAATAGGTGGGGAGGGGAGCAGACGGCGTAGAGTAGTGAAGGCAACGTCACATGCAGGGGACCAGAAGGAGAGGTTCGCGTCACCGCGAAGAAGCTGGGTTAATGGTGAGATGATAGATGCAAAATTGCGAACAAGCGCCGGAAGTACGAGCATAGGCTTACAAAACTGCGACGTCCTTTCATGGTCGTCGGCTTGGGAAATTCTGCGACTGCTCGAAGTTTTGCTGGGTCAGGTAATACGCCGTGCTTGGACATGATGTGGCCTAGGATAACAAGCTCGCGTGTAGCGAAGCTGCATTTTTTCAGGTTATGTTGCAGGTCAGCGTTGGTCAGACAATTCAAAACGTGCCTGAGGCAAAGGAGGTCCGTAGGAAAGTCATGCGAGAAAACCACGACATTGTCGAGGTAGCAGGGGCACATATTCCACTTGAGGCCATGTAGCGTAATATCCATAAGTCGTTCAAACATGGCAGGCGCGTTACAAAGCCCAAAGGGCATGACGTGAAACTCGTATAGCCCGTCAAGTGTAATAAAAGCTGTTTTTGGCAATCGGCTTAAGCCATTGGGATTTGCCAGTAGCCAGACCACAAATCTAACGACGAGAAAAATTCCGCTCCGTGAAGGGCGTCGATGGCGTCATCAATGCGCGGCAAAGGATAGACGTCCTTGCGGGTTATCTTATTCAAACGACGATAGTACACGCAAAATCGGATAGATCCGTCTTTCTTACGCACGAGGACGACAGGAGACGCCGAGGGACTGTGAGATGGTCGAATGACGTCTCTACGAAGCATATCTTTGACTTGATCGTTGATGACGCGGCGCTCTTCAGCGGAGACACGGTATGGTATTTGAAGCAGTGGCTGGTGTATGCCGGTGTCAACATGATGTTTGACTTGTGACGTGCGGCCCAGTTGAGACTGCGACACATCGAAAGAACTCCTGAACTCTTGCAGAAGATCCAGCAGGTTGGCATGTTCGGTGGGAGTGAGAGTGTCGGCGATGACACTGGAAAACGTATCATTGGACGACTCCCCGAGTTCCGACTGTGCTTTTGGGTGGTCGCTGTAGTCATCCGGGACATCAACCAAAGCCGAAGGGTCGAGATCCTGCACGCAGCCGAGGCATTCCCCCGCAAGCAAAGTGACAGGTGTGGAAAGCGGAGTGCTTACGAACATATTGCTTTATCCGGCGGCAAGGTCAATGGTTACGAAAGGCAGCGGCAGAGCTCGACGACTCTTGAAGATGTCGGAAAGCATAAAAAGGCATGTAGCGTCAGTGTAGACGTTGCATGAAACGGGAACAAGGGCGAAATTTCCAGGTGGAATATCGGTATCTTCATGAACGAGCAACTTCGGCGGCTGATGAAGAGCGTCAAGTAATAGGACATCACACAAGGGTGAAAATTCAACTTCGGCGCGAGCGCAGTCGATGGCATTATGACGGGATAGGAAGTCCCACCCGAGGATGACGTCATGCGAACAGACAGCGAGAAAAATAAATTCCACGAAGTAAAGAATGCCTTTGATGGACACTCTTGCAGTGCAGGCTGCGAGAGGCGTTACTTGCTGTGCGCATTGCGGTGTGAAGCGACAGTCCCGAAAGCGGCGTCGTGGCTTTGCGCAATAAACGGCAGAGATTAGCGGCAATAACAGAAACAGCTGCCCTGGTGTCCACAAGGGCGAAAGTACAATAACCTTCAACAGTTACTGCGACCACGTTAGCAGGAGAGGGGCGAGGGCTTAGACAGTTCGAAAACGGCGCAGTTCTTGCCTCTTGAACTGCGGTGCTTAGTTTTCCTGTTCGAAGGGTCCGGGCCGGCGACGCATGGCGGAGGGCGATCGCCGACGAGGCGACGGTGCGCGCTGCGACTGGAAGTCAAGGTGGTCAGTAGGGGCATAGCGAGGTGACGAGACCGGCCCGTATTGGTCGAAGGGTTGGCTGCCGGGTTGCGACGACCGGGCATAGTTGCCGAACGTCTGAGGTCGACGGCGGCAGTAGCGGGCAACGTGTCCGGGAGTGAAGCAGGCGTAGCAAATCGGTCGGTTATCGGGCGTCCTCCATGGATTGGCGACTGGTGGTGCCGCCCAAGGTGTAGTATAAGCAGCCAGTTGTGTGGGCTGTGAGCGCGTGGTGTAGGGCGGTTGCGGAAGCCTACGCACAGCGTCTGCATATGTCAGCGGGGCGGCTACGGGCTGCATCTCTTGCGAACAGGCGACTGGAGGAGGCACAGGCTGCGCTGCATACGTTAGGGGCGCGGCCACAGGCTGAATCGCTGGCGATAGGCGACAGGGGCACCTACCGGCTGTGTGACAGGCGGGCAGTGGACACGGCTAGATAGAGGCGGCTCGTAGTGCGCAAGGGGAACAGCTTGTGCAACCTCTTCCGATATAGCAGTGCGAAGCGGGGCGGGTAGACGGGTGGTGGTCTCGTGAGTAAAAGGCACTAGAGAAAGTTGGCGGGTGACTTCCTCACAGACGAAGGCTCGGATTTGCTGAAGCAATGGTGAATTGTCAGGCATGGTGTCGAAACTGGACAGCGACTCACCACCACGCTGAGGTTGTCGAGTCAGAGAGCGTTGCTTCTTCAACTCGTCGTAGCTCTGACACAAGCTGACGACTTCAGAAACTGTCTCGGATTTATAGCCAAGAGCATTTGAAATGCGCCATCGTCGATGCCCTTCAGTATGTGTTTGACCTTGTCCGACTCGGGCATGGTGTCATTCGCGCGTCGACAAAGGTCGACGACATCCTCAATATAGGTGGTGAAATTTTCGCCAGTCTGCTGAGAGCGGGCGCGCAAGCGCTGTTCTGCCCGCTGCTTGCGGACAGCCGACCGACCAAACACCTCAGCACATGACGTCTTGAAGACGCTTCATGTGGGGATGTTGTGTTTGTGGTTGTTAAACCACAATTCTGCGACGCCGGTGCGGTAAAATATGACGTGTCCCAGCTTTTCGGCTTCATCCCACTTATTATTGGCGCTCACCAGCTCGTAGTGCTCAATCAAGCCAGTCTTCCACGTCAGTACCATCCGCACCGCTGAAGACCTTCGGGTCCCGTAGCCTAGGATGGCCAGGGCAGTTGAACTGGGGCGACGATGCCGATGGGTTGGCGTTGTCAGTCATGAAGAGCGGTAGCGTGCAGCTTCGCAGCTCCAGGGTGTAGCGACGGAGATAAACAGCACCCTCTACCAGATGTGACGAGGTTTATTAGTCGATAACGACAACGGCAAGACAGCGTGAAGAACCGTCCAGCGATCGGCACAGCAACGAACCGAAGCACGAGCCGAGAGAGCCGGGCGTTGGCGATGCTGCTCGCCGCAGCTACATCTTCTTCTTCACAATATATATTTCATTTCATTTCATTTTATTTCCTTAAAGACCCCTTGCGGGGCATTACATAAGGGGTGGGTACATAAAAATTGAGCAGAAAACAATCGTTTGTCCTAAAGTGAAAGATGATTAGTGATACTGGTTGTGAAGGTAGAAGTACAAGTAATGGCAGGAATGTCGCCTGAAAGGCCATTCCAGGCAACTGCCGTGCGAGGAAAAAATGATGTTGAAAAAGTAACGGTGCGTGCACGTGGGCGTCCGACTTGAAGTGGATGATTAGTTCGTTGAAAGATGTACGCTGGGGGAACAAAATAAGGTGGCATGCGCATCGAGCTGTGAAAAAACTTATGAAATAACGAAAGACTGGCGATATGGCGGCGGAGGGAAAAGAGGGGCAGTTGAAGTTCTGCCTTTAGTGAAGATACGCTGACGTCATGGGAGTAAGAATTATTGATAAACCTAGCGGCACGGTTTTGAATACACTCAAGGGCGTCTTCAAGATAGGCCTGATGCGGGCTCCAGATTGGGGAAGCATATTCAAGTTTAGTTCTAACAAGGCTTTTGTAAACTAATAATTTTACATTTCTAGGTGCGTTACGTAAATGACGTCGCAAGAATCTCAATGTTTTGTTTGCCGATGATATGACTTTCGTGATATGCAAACCCCATGAAAGATCGTTGCAGAGTGTGACCCCCAGATATTTAAAAGAATTAATAGTTTCAACTGGAATATTACTGATGGAATATGGAAAAACAAGTGGAGAACGGCGGCGGGTGAAGGATAAGGCTTTGCATTTGTGAGGGTTAAGTTCCATTAGCCAATCATCGCACCATTGTTTTACATTGTTTAGATCACTCTGTAGAGCTAATTGATCAGAAGCGTTACAAACAGTGTGGTAAATAATACAATCGTCGGCAAACATTCGGATTTTACAGGATACATGAGTTGGGAGATCGTTAATAAATATCAGGAATAAAATCGGGCCCAGAACCGACCCCTGCGGGACACCAGATGTTACCGGAAGTGAAGTAGAGGTAGCATTGTTTACAAAGACAGCTTGAGTGCGGTTACTTAAAAATTCACGGATCCACTTTAGGACGTCGGGGTGTAGGTTTAAGCGGAAACGTTTCAACAGAAGGCGCTTATGTGGTACTTTATCGAATGCCTTCGCAAATTCCAGGAATATGGCATCAGTCTGTACGTTAGAATCTAAGTTAATATGCAAGTCGTGCGAAAACATAGCCAGTTGAGTCTCGCACGACAAACCTTTACGAAAGCCATGCTGCGCGGAATTGAAAAAGTTATTTGAGTCTAGGAAGTCCATAATCTGGGTGTAGATGACATGTTCGATGATTTTGCATGGAATGCTAGTTAATGAAATTGGTCGGTAATTGAGGGGTGACTCTCTAATACCTGATTTGAATACTGGGGTGATATTTCCGGGTTTCCAATCACTAGGAAGCTCACCCGTGGAAAGAGACTGCGAGTAAAGTAGACACAAAAATTTTGCACAGATCTGTTGAGTGTTCTTTAGAAATTTCGAATTTATGTTGTCGATACCTGATGATGAAGATAATTTAAGTTTATCAATGATTGCCAAAACTCCGGGTTCAACAAAAAGGATTGGCGGCATGGAAGTACTGACTACGGTAGGCTGTGGTGGGGGTGGAACGTCAGCTTCTTTGCTAAAAACCGATGAGAAAGCTCTATTAAACAGGTCGGCACATTCCATATATATATATATATATATATATATATATATATATATATATATATATATATATATATATATATATATATATATATATATATATATATATATGAGATCCAACAGACAGTAATGCCAAGGAATGTACAGGGGAAGTTATTAGAACCAATGTAATGTAAATAAGAACAAAGAAAAGTGGATGAAAAAATAACCAACCATGGGAAGTATTATGCCTTGAAAAAGACGGGGTGCCCGTCGAAACGTCGGCACAATAAACAGTTGTTATGTGAAAGCGCATCTACTTTCACATATATATATATATATATATATATATATATATATATATATATATATATATATATATATATATATATATATATATATATATATATATATATATATATATATATATATATATATATATATATATATATATATATATATATATATATATTGTTATGTCCGGTGTTGTCGTCGGCCCATAGACGTACGCGTTGGTCACGGTAGTCCAAAAAGCTCAGACAGCCTCGAACGGTTAAAAACAAGTTTATCCCTATTCGGATGGAGGCGGCGGCCGAACTGCCGGGGGAAACGATGGTGGCTCGTTTGCGCCGAGCGGGGGAAGGGGAGGAGTCAACATCTGGAAGCAGTTTCAGCATCGGGTCCTTCGCGGGTTCGGAGGCTCGCTAGTGACACAGGGGTGCTTGGAACACAACATCTCCTCCCTCCTTAGCTTGTCGCTTGGAAGCGATCTGGGGGCCGCCGTGGGCGCGTGGACGCTCTAGACGCACTAGGAAGAGAAGCTTCCGCTCGCTGGGTGTCGTTTCTCTTGTGTTCAGGGCCGGCGGGCCGCGGCGCCGATTCATCTGGTGCGAGATGCCAGGCTAAGTGGAACGAAGCTTCCGTCGAGGTGGCTGCTTGAATGGGAGGTTCCCTTGGCAAATTACCTGAACGGCGTAGCTGATTAAGGTGGCGGCGTGTGGCCTTTCCACCAATGTCGACGAGCCATGACCGCAAACCTATGCGTTTGAGTGCCGTCACTTCAACCCAGCCGGGCTTTCTGTGGAACTGGCGGGCGTATATGCGCTGTCCACTTTCAATTCTCCTGCTATGCGGGAGCTTTTCTTCCCCCGACGGTGCTTTCGCTGAGGGCTCCGGGACAATTGCTGTCAGCTGGTTTCTCATTTCTCGTCCGAACATCAATTTCGCTGGCGTTTGATCAGTAGTGCTTTGAACAGTGTTGTGCTGTCTGAAGAGAAAGCGCGCGATGCGGCGTTGCATTGTCCCAGTCTGGTCTTTAGTAAGGGCGCGCTTTAGCTCAGCCACGTAGCGCTTGGCTTGTCCGTTCGTAGCCGGGTGGTAAGGAGCTGATGTAACAGACGTGACGCCGTTGTCGCTGTAAAACTTGAGAATCTCTGTGGACACAAACGGAGTGCCGTTGTCCGAGACCACCTTGCGTGGTAGGCCAAACATTGCAAACAACGACCGCAGAGTGTTGATAACTGCCGCCTATGTCGTTGTAGCCATTTGTTTTACCTCCAGCCACTTGGTGTATGCGTCTACAACCATCAGGAACGAACACCCTTCGATAGGTCCAGCAAAATCAATGTGCAGGGTGTGCCAAGGCGTGTCTGGTCTTTCCCATTCAGGAATAGGGGCTCTTGGCGGGCTTCTGTGGTTGCATTGGCAAGGCTGGCAATCGTGAACTGTTAATTCTATATCATGGTCGATACCAGGTCACCACATATAACTTCTGGCGCACTTTTTCATGGCAACAATGCCTCGATGACCTGCGTGGACAAGCGACATGGCCTGTTCGCGAAGTGCCGCTGGAATTACAACTCTTGATCCCAAGGTGACGCAACCGCGATGAGTGCTCAACTCCGCAGCTCGCTAGCGGTAAGCGTTGAAGTGTTCACCCTTTAGCTTCTGCACGTTGCCTTCTTGTATAGCTGCGTAGACTTCTTTCAAGACAGTGCACTCCTGCGTTGATGCTGCTACCGTGTCAGCTGTTAGCGGAGGGTTCGGCAGCGCCTCGAACATGAGTATATCACCCGGCGGGGGTGGTTCATCTATTGTGGTGTCTAGCGGCAGGCGGCTTAGTGCGTCGGCGTTCTGGTGTTTCTTCCCCGTGCGATGTACGAGTTCGTAATTGTACGCCGACATCTTGATGCACCATCGTGTCATTCGCGGCGACAATGTCTGTGGCATTGGCTTCTGGGGACCCATAATACCCAATAAGGGCCGGTGATCTATTATGAAAGTCACTTTCCTGCCGGTGATGTACTGCCGAAAGTGATCTGCTGCGTAGACGATGGCAAGTCCCTCTTTATCTAGCTGGGAATAATTCCTCTCTGCCTGCGATAGGGTGCGCGAATCAAAAGCGATCGGGGCTTCCCGTCCCTGGTTGTCAACTTGGGAGAGGACTGCTCTCACTCCGTATGGTGATGCGTCACAGGCTAGCAGTAGGGGTCTCCTTTGGTCGTAGTGTCGCAGAACAGTAGACTTGCGAAGAAGTTGCTTAAGGGCAACAAATGACTCTTGGTGGCGTGGCGACCTAGTCCATGGGACTTCTTTCTGCAGGAGCTGATATAGATCGTTGGCCACTGTAGCTCGATGTTCTAAGAACCGGTCGTAGAACGTCAATAGCCCCAAAAATGACTGCAGTTCTTTCTTGTTAGTAGGCGCTCGTGCTTCGGTGATTGCACGCACTTTGTCTTCAGTGGGATGGATGCCCTGCGCGTCAATTTGATGTCCAAGAAACTTCACTTCAGGCACCTCAAAAACACATTTTTCATTACTGATACGCAAATTAGCATTTGCTAGCCTTTCCAAAATGAGCTCCAAGCGTTCTGTGTGCTCTTCATTGGAGGCGCCACCGACAATAACATCGTCCAAGTAGACGCAAACACCTGGGATCCCGCTAAGTGTAGACTCCATAAATTTCTGGAAGATTGCTGGCGCTGCAGATATTCCGAATGGTAGCCTTTTAACTTTGTAAAGACACTTAATAGTGTTTATTGTGAGCAGTTCAGACGTTGATTCGCTCACCTTCAGCTGCTGGTAGGCTTGTGTCAAGTCCAAGGTGCTGAAGATTTTTCCACCACGAAGCGTGCTAAAAACCTCTTCCGGTGTCGGCAGTGGGTAGAAAGATGCTTTTTTCGCCAGGTTGACAGTGCTCCGGTAGTCTCCGCAGAGGCGTAGGGTACCGTTCTTTTTTCGAACGACAACGAGTGGTGTCACCCATTCCGAACGTTGCGTCGGTTTGATGATCCCTTGTTCCTGCAGTCGGTCAAGCTCATTCTCGACTGACCTTCGTAGGGCGAAAGGCACCGACCTAGCTTTCAAAAATTTCGGCGTCGCATCCTCCCGCAGCTCCAGTGTGACTGGAGGTCCGTTGTTCCCTGGTATTTCTTCGGAGAAAACCGCTTTGTACTTATCTTGAAGCTGCTCCACTGACGGATAACTGAGTGTGTGGTGAACTCCGCCAATGACCACTCCAAGGGGGGTGAACCAATTTCGTCCTAAAAGGCTTGATCCAGAACCGTGGACGACTAGCAAGGGGAGCTGATGGGTCTGCCCGTTGTAGTACACGTCTACGTTGGCACAGCCTAGCAGTGGAAGGGAATGTCCGGACCACGTTCTTAGCTGCGTGTCGTCTTGCTGGAGAGCTGGCGCGTTCTCACGCCAAGTAGCGCGAAAAGTGTCCTCGCTGATGAGCGTACATGCAGCTCCGGAATCCACCTCAAACCTGATAGGGCGCTGGTGTACCATAATTTCAGTTGTAATCTTCGGTCTCGTTCCGAGGTTCACAACGGCGTTTAAGTCATATAGTGCCGATGACGTTAGTGCTGTTCGGCTTGTATCTTGCGTCTGGCCCTCCTGTGCGTCAACATTGTTGTTCCGTTGCACTGAAGTCTTCGGTCCGAGCTGTTTGCGCTTCGAGATGCATGCCCTTTCAATGTGTCCCAGTTTTTGGCAAAAATTGCAGGTCGCTGTCTTGTATCGACATACCTGGGGATCGTGCATGTCGTCGCATCGCCAACAGCGCTGTGTCTTTCTGCTTGATTTCGCCTTAGACGTGTAATGACCTGACTGCTGACTGGTGTGATGCACCGGCTCGACGTTCCGTCGAATATCCCCCTGCTGGTGACGAGCGCTCTCCGCTGGTTGGGCGATGTCGTAGGCTTTGGAGAAGGTGAGACCCGTCTCCGCGAACAGGCGTTGTTGTAGGCCTGCGTCACGCAGTCCGCACACAAAACGGTCACGCAACATAACGTCCAAGGGGAGCATAGTGGTGTTAGCAGGTGTGGCAGTCGATCCTCCCTCCTGCGCAGTAGCTGCAGCTGTCGCAGTCAACGTCCCAAAATTGCAGTCAGCAGCGAGCTTTTTGAGAGCCGCTACGTATTCGGCCACTTTTTCGCCTTCCAGTTCGTCTCGCCGTTGGAAGCGGGCTCGACAGTAGACCTCCGATGGCCTTGGGTCATAGTGCTCTTGTAGCGCTGCTACGATGTCGTCGTAGTCAACGGCTGCTGGAGTGCGTGGCTGAATCAGGGCACAGACTGTGTCATATGTCTGCTCCCCACACAGCGTTAGCAGGTTGGCCCTCTTCATTGCTGCATCAGTGATGTTGTTAGCCTCGAAGTAAAATTGCAGGCGTCCAAACCACGATGACCATGATGAGCCGTTGAATTCGGGTAGCCGATTTGGGAGCCCGTGCGTAGCCATAGCTTGTAGCTTGTAAATATCGTTGCGTAGCGTTGGTCCAAATCCACTTCCTTGTCGCCACTGTTATGTCTGGTGTTGTCGTCGGCCCACAGACGTACGCGTTGGTCGCGGTAGTCCAAAAAGCTCAGACAGCCTCGAACGGTTAAAAACAAGTTTATCCCTATTCGCATAGAGGCGGCGGCCGAACTGCCGGGGGAAACGCCGGTGGCTCGTTTGCGCCGAGCGGGGGAAGGGGAGGAGTCAACATCTGGAAGCAGTTTCAGCATCCGGTCCTTCGCGGGTTCGGAGGCTCGCTCGTGACACAGGGGTATATATATATATATATATATATATATATATATATATATATATATATATATATATATATATATATATATATATATATATATATATATATATATATATATATATATATATATATTAATAACTGAGGCCCCGCAAACATGCCACTCCTCACAACAAAATCATTTTCTTCCACATTCTAGCACAGATTATGCTAGTTTATCCGCTCAGTATTGACTAATGTTCATACTGCGCTGGCTTTGACAGTGCTAATCTCACGTCCGCACGATTGTCGCAGCTTTCATGCTTAGTAATAAATGGCTAGACAGAATGGAAGATACAATCTTAGATACCATTTAGGTACCTTGTACTTGTATCGCGATAGGTGTCGAAAAGCAAGTATCTGTTATTCCGATACATTCATCTTAGTCTCGTGTATCTTCAGTTAAAATATACTGCTATCGGAACATTACCGGTGAAACAACACTCGTTGGCTGAACTCTGCTTCTCAGATGGGTATGGGGCCACACTGCCACCTGAATAAAGCAAAGGGAAGCATAATTTCATCTTTCGCTACTGTCCACCATTGAGGGGAGGCGATGAGTTGCACCCATCGCTTTTGGTGAGCCAGAGCGACGTGGCATGCTCCCGCAGTTTCGACAGAAACAAGCTCGTGAACGAGTAGACATTCACCCACTCGCTCACGTCCCTATAGCTCTGCAGATTTTGCAGTGAAAGCTGTTATGAGATCCCAACTCGGGTCACTGCCACCATTGTCCGTAACCATATTCGCACGAAATATGAAGAAAACGTAATACCAAGGACACAGTGGGGCTTGCACCCAGGTTTGCTGTGCACCAGCCTGATATTCTACAACTGAGTCATGCCGGTGCTTGGGACTTATTCGCTAACTTGTCTTAGGTAAGCTTCATGTCGGGAAAGGAATCGCATTAATATGAGTAAAAAAATTAGGCAACCCTAAAGCTTCACTTTTAGGAGTTGAACGCAATAGGACATCCTATTCCTTTATAATGCGTATTTAAAACACCTAACGCATGCAACCTTTACGAATTTCTACGCACCCACTATACTTGGGCTTAAGGGTATAGGCGCTATGCTGGTCTCGCAGCTCGCATTTGACGGGTCAAAGCGTCCGCTATCCAGCCAGTTAACGGTCGAACACTTGTGAAGATTTAAGCAAAAGTAACTTTCATTAACGGGAATTTGGGTCACATTTTAACAAACATTCACAAGCACTCAGTAAGTCCCCGTAAAAAAGCGGTGCTGTGGCTCGGGCTGGTAGGGTGAGTCTGCCCGCCGCCTGGCATTTCTTCTTCCGTCGACGACCAGTGCTTTCACTCTCTCCGTGAGCCGACCGAGAAGATGACCAATGACGCTCTGAAGGTCGTTTGCGGTGCCCGTTTAGAAGTGGCCATAACAAAGAAAAAAGGGGTTTCAAGACGTGGAAGTAGCCCCTATTAGGGGATTAAGCGTCTCCCCCACTTCCGTTGGCGGCACTTGAAAGGCAAACACGGCTCCTGGCCGCTCTCTTCGAGAGGGGACGGCACAGGCGCAGTACCGTGTATGTCTTTTGTAGTCGTTTGCTGGCTTTCAAGCACGGAGCCGTCATAATAATAATAATAATAATAATAATAATAATAATAATAATAATAATAATAACGTTTTTATTGTGTTCTGTGTGACGAGTTCTATATAAATGTGTGTTTTTGCTCGACCAGATAGCTCATGGAAGAACTTTAAGTTTTTTCGACGGAGGCGAAATGGTGTTTAATATTATTACATGCAGTGTAACGTTCCAAAAGCATGACATGATTATAATAAAAGCAGGCCGGGATTCTATCTCGCGACAGGCGGGTCAGTACTACGACCAGTAGATCACCCATGCCAGCGCACGTTAAGGAATCCCAAGTAGTCGAAAATTCCCTTCAGTACAGCATCCCTCAGAATGATCAGATTACCGATGATCAGATTACCGACGACCAACGACTTCTATTGCCCCTATCAATGTGCTTTGCCTTGTGTTTTCACTTTATGTTACTTTTATCTTATGTTTATAATATGTTATCTTTATGTAACTTTGATGTTGCTTTATGTTAAGGTTCGTTTCTACCAGAATGGTGCTGTCTTTAAGTCACCGCGACGTTACAAAGCAATAGGTGTGAGGCGTTTCTGGGGTGCGCAGGTTGCCTCGTTATATATAATTCTATATTACGTAAACGATCTTTTAATATTTGAGCATCAAGGTAAGCAGCTTGTCATCAAGATGAGCAACAACATTCAACAATCACAAAAATCACAAGCAAGAAGCACTGTCAGGCAAGTGTAGAAGATGTGAACCTAATACGTTCTTACGGTACTAGCACACATTTCATTAGGCACTGCTACTCAGTGTTAAGAAAACAGTCAGGTTCAAGTTCAATACCGCACATTTCAATGCCCCTTTGAATTAATGCAACAAGCAGCAATACTGAACCTCCGTGACCTTACAGAACTTTCTCGCCAGAAAATGTTTTAACTTTTCACAATCACCATCGTATTGAAAGAAACACATATATTACCAAGAAACTAGGCCCTCACGTCATACGCACCCTCAAATTTTAAGGAGTACCTGCACAGAAGTAACTGTTTTCAATTCTTTTTTTTTTCCACAGGCCATTAGGGTTTGAAACACTCTTCATATATACATAACTACTTGAAATAAGAAAGAGCACTTCCTGTCACTCTATATAAATACCCTTGAGATTCCCAAACATGAGCTTTTTGTATAGCACTATCTTCACCGTTTTGATTCGTGTGATGATAATATTCTCATTATTTACCGGCATATTCACACATTACTTTATTTTTATTTTTATTTATTACATACTGCAGTCCTATAAGGACCAAGCAGGAGGGCAGATGGGAAAGTTACATGTATCGCATGGTAGCGGTGAATACATATCAATTCGCATAGATAGGCACCATGCTTTCCTTGTATTCATTTCTTTAGCTATAACATTGCACCGTTCTATCCAATTGGATTCGTTCAGTTGGGCAGCATATTCATCCGCTTGCTTACTCAACTTGGCTATTCTAAGTTTAAGCTTGCGGTTGAATTCGTTTTTTCGCCAACGTTTAGTTAAGCTTCTGCGGGCGTCCCAAAGGTGGAGCAGGTACTTATCGACGGCGGGGGTGTCTTCCGTTGTCTTTATAGTTTTAAGACACTTGGAATTGGCTGCAAGGAGCTGTTTTGCCCATCCCGTATATCCTCCCGCCCCTGGCACAGAGGGGATCACCTGTGAGCGGAAGGCTGTCCAATCTGTCAGCTTAGCTTGGCTCCATGTTCTACGGCCTATGTTGCCGGAGAGTGTGATTCTGAGGAGACAGTGATCACTGCCGAGCGTTTCTTCTAAGTTTTCCCGTGTTTCGTAGGAAATGTTCTTAGTCAGTGATAGATCCGGGCAACTATCTCGGTTTACAGAATTCCCGATTCTAGTGGGTTTCATTGGATCTGTGAGAAGCGATAGACGAAGAGTGGATATGAGTTCTGCCAATTTCCGTCCCTTGGGGACTTCGTGGGTGTAACCCCAATGATAGCTGGGGGCGTTAAAGTCACCCAAAATCACCAGTGGGTTCTTATCTGCTTCCTTAATCGCTTTATAAAACATTTCATTGAAGACACATTGCCCGGATTTTGGAGAACGGTATACATTTAGAATGTACAAGCTAGGATCTCGTCTTTTATTGGGAAGGACTTTGACCATTGTGTATTCATGCGCCTCTGACAGATCAAGGTCTATCTGACAAGCGGTATACTCCTTGTGTACAAGAACACAGGTGGACGCACTTCCCTGAAATGAGTTGTAACCAGGCAATTTCGCCTGTAAGCCGGTTTCTTGTAGCGCCAAAACTGCAGGGGTAAAGTGTTGATTCTGCAGGAAAAGGTTAAGAGTGGCCCTCTTTTTCCTATCTTTAAACCCCCTGCAGTTCCACTGGAAAATATCGAGTTGCTGTTGTTTGGAGCTTTTATTATTATGTTTAGAATTGCCTGCCATCATGAATTTATTACTGAGGAGGTGTCATTTTCGCCACTGCATCCAGCGTGGGAGCCTAGAGAGGCGTGGGGGACTCAGTTTGGTTGGTTAACGACTGGGCTATGTTGTTCTCGGATTCAGAATTTGCCAGGTTACGATGAACAATTTTGCGTCGGGGTTGTTCTGTTATCTTAATGCTAGTTTTGAGTTGGTCCAATTGGGGTGTGAGCCAATTTTGAACGGTTTGTAGTACACTGGCTGTGAGAATTGGCAAAATGCTTTGCTTGAGGTCTTGCATAGCGGCTTGAACTGATAGGTTCAGCTGCTGCGGAATAATGTCTTGTACTGTAAGCTTGGTTTGTTCTAGGATCATTTTGCTCTGCTCCTCAAGCTTAGCCTCTAGTCTGCTTAGTCGACCTTCTATGTCGTTCGAAGCACCTACTACAGTTTTAGACACACTAGTGTTACCCAGTACGTCTGACTGAGTGTCGTGCTCATCGTCCGAGCAGTCGGAGGTGTGCATAGCCACCGGTTCCGACGGTGGTGGAGGAGTAGCAGCCTGCGACGCCTTCAGCGCCCGATTTTCGCGTTCCAGAGTTTCAATGCGTTTTTTCATGGCTTCCAATTGTTTTAAAATTTCAGAATTGGAGGGGGAGGCAGTGGTGGTGGTGAGAGACTGAGAGGAGACCCCTACCCAATTGCTCACCTGTTTGGGCGGGTTTGCCAGTGACGGGAAATCCTCGGTGCCGAAGGTAGGCGGCCTCGACTTCTGTACGGCTGGGGCTTTGATCGGCTTGGGCTTGTTATGCATGGGCTTCGCTTTTTCGTCAGTCCTGAGAGAAGCTGGGGGCTCTTGCTTGTTTTTTAGTCCATGTTGCCGCTGTGTTTGAGCGGGCTTCCATGCCTTCCGGAATTTTCCGACGCACTGCGCTGAACCGGTGAAATGGTTTTCACTGCATATAAGGCACTCGGGTTGACAGTCGTGCTTCGCTGGGCCCTCCGGAGTGAGTTCCACCTTTGCACCACAGTGAATGCACCGCTGATTGTCCGGATTGGGGCACGCATCCGGTCTGTGGCCCACCGTTCCACACCGGTAACATGCCGGAACCATTTTCTTGTAGTAGCGCACTGGCACGTTTTCAGAGCAGTAATGAATGAATCTTGGAACGCGGCGTCCTTTGAAGGTCACCATTGCAACGTTGGATGTTCCGAGTTTTCGCACATACAAAATTTCGCCGTCGATCCACTAGAGCTTGTGTCGAAGGGATTCCAAAGTTTCATTGTCTGCGACGCTGACGACACCCTTGCAGGTTTCTCCGGCTGATTTCAAATGTCCTTGAAATGGTACCTGGCGGTCCCCGATCGTCAGCGTGATGTCCCCGATGAGCTTCGAGGCCAGGCTTCCCGTTTTCACACCTACAACAACGATGTTTTGGTCCCACACCGGCCACACGGAGATACCAGCGTTCGTGGTGCTGCCGGTGAAGCGTTGCACTGCTGTGCCAATCCCGCCTGGGCCGAACGCAGCGTGCAGATCCATGGTTATTTTTGGTTTAAGCACAATAACCAATTCGTCCGACCGGATTCGAGGCGTGTGTGTTGGCTTCCACGTCGCCAGCTGCCGCGGCGACTCAACGCAAGCTGCGGGTGTTGATCCTGTTTTGCGAGCCTGTGGCTGGGCGGCGGCCGTCGAGCCTCGGGGCTTCATTTTAGCGAGCTTCTCTTGCATTTAGCGAACCATGATCTGTAGATATTCGTCTTCACCTGTTATGGGGTCTTCCCGTGTTTCTGCCACCTCGATGTCAACCCACTGCATCGTGCTGGGGTCGTAGCCTGTCTTCGTGGACGCTGCCATGGCTGGGGAGCCCGGGCGTAAGCCTCGTCAGCGTTAGGCTTAGCCGGGCTCGGGCGTCGCGTGGTGTTGAACCAGTCGTAAATTGGCGGAAAATGGGCCTACCTGTATAAAATAGGTATCCAGAGGTTCATGATGGCTTCGCCGAAACGCTGAACCTGGTTTCTGGTGTATATTTGCCAAAAGTCCACAACATTCGTCGATTTCCGACGGAGCCGACGTGACATGCGTCTCACGCGCGCGCTGAAACGCCGCGTCTCTTTGCTCCAGAGGACTTCTATCCCCCATCGTCATTAAGAACTCGTCTGCGAGTTTATGCTGTTCGCAGAATTCTGGTGAGAGAAAACTGCAACCGAATTATTTTGACACTTTCCATAACGATCATGTAACTTAATGCTTAAGTAGTTTCAGTGGTTGTTTATTTGCATTTAATTGTTCGAAGCATCGTGAAAAATCGGGTCTTTCTGAAGATCCCCTCCCCTCTTTTTTTTTTCTTGTGACATATCTGTTGAGGCCCACGCGACGTAATGTACGTCTCGATCTTGCTGCAGGGGATGCTTAGGCGGGCTGTGTTTGCGCTTCAAATGTGTCTATAGAATACGAAACACCGAGAAATGTGCGCGCACTCGTGTGGCAGGCCTTCGATGCCGACAGTTGCAGGCCTACATGAAACACAAAACACTCGCGGCGTGAAAAACCGTACGTACAGTAAAGCATGGGATAAAAAAAAAAAACACGCGTTTCGGGTAAAAAGTGGATGGCATTATCTTAAGAAAGCTCGCCTCGGCGCTATCATGAACTAATGTAATTAACGGCGCTGCGAGCTCACCGCTTTCCGCCGAACTGAAGATATAGCTATCGCGGCACCTGCGGTTGGCGTGACCCATGGAGGAAACAATTAGGCGATATTTTATATTGCTCTCTGCGAAAGTCACCGACCGTACCGCACCTACGTTCTTCGCAGTATACAGGTGTTTTCGCCTTCCCCGCTCCTGGAAAATATATATGGCTATGCTGCTGTTTCATGTTGTGCAGTTCCATCTTTCTTTCGGCATCGCTTAATAATACTTGCACTGAGCCCGGATGAAATCGTTCATTAACCACATTTTGTGAAAGTACCCTAGCTCGTAAATTTATTTCTGTGACACACTTTGACATCATCTACACTAAGAGTTGAGGTCGCAAGATTGCCTTTTTAAAGCCGGAAGTAACCACAGTGAATATACTCTGATTAATTAATATTCAAATTAGCTGTTGCAGCTTACGTACACATTCATCCAAAGTTTAGGCTTCATGGACGTTTGCGTGAGCATTTTTGCAAACTTTATTTACAGACTTCAGTATGTTTTGAGCAGGTTCATATATGATAACAATGTTTGCCGTAAATGCATTTCTCTACGCATGTTTCGGCTACAGCAACCAGGAGGCGCATATGCAGCAGCTCGAAGCACAACATTCGTGCCAGCACATTCCAAAGAGGCTGCATCAACAGAAGTATCACCTGTACGTTCTTTACCTTTCCTTTACTGCAATTTGAAATTAAGCAACAACTTTGTTCCTGAGTGTGCCTTGAAAATAAACTGCAAAAGTGTGGGCCTTGCTTTTAGGTGCCCATGGCTGTTGAAAGTGCAAGCAAGGAGGCTGCTGTGGGGCCTTCCCTAATCTTCGAAACTCGCACGGATGTATTGTCATGTGCAGAAGTACGTACAATAATACAGAATTTTATTTCTCTCTGCTACTGCTTTTCGTGGTGATTCAAATACATTTAAAAAGACAATATTAGTGCCATGTCAGTGATAGCGTAAAGCCCAATTGGAAGCACAGGTATGTTAGGCACTGACAGCTTTCCACATAGATACCAGCCATCAAGATCCCAATGTACCTGCAAACAGCAGTGCCGGCTCCATTGCAACACCCTCAAGCTAGACAGCTTGAACATGTTCAGTTTGAAAATCTGTGATTATTGGCTTCTGTTCATGTGTAATCTAGTATTTTGCTTACCTTCAACTAGGGCGTTAAAAATTGCTTTAGCGGCATTTCATTAGGTTTGATTTGTCTAAACAACGGTTCTTTTGTGTGCATCAGTTCTTGAGGTATGAGATTTTTTACAATGAATCAACAGCAAAAACAAAAACATGAGAAGAGTTTTTAATTGTTGATGATTCTAGGGCCCCACCAATGGATTGTGAAATTGCCTGAACAAATGCTCTACTCAATGTAACTTCCATTTCATTTAAAGTATGATAACAGTTTCACAAGTCGCAAAACAAATGATCGAGACACTCATCATTTTCACAGGCAACCACGGTCATTAGTGAGGAGCTCAACGCAGTGCTTCCAGGGCCCTCGGAACTCTGCAGCAGGGTTTTAGCACCTGGGCAGCCTTCAAAGGTAATCATAGTCTATGGAAAGCAGGGGACTCTGATATATGTGCCAGTGAATTTAGTACCATTTTACGAGAAACTAGCAAATTTTTTACTCATATGCCAGATGTGTGTTTCACAATTGTATTATATTTTAATGTGTACCTTCAATCATTCATATAATAATTCTTTTTATAAAGCACATAATCTGTCATAGTGATGGCCACGACATAATTTTTTTCTCTTGTTCTTTCTTTTCTATTTTTTATTATGACTCTACCTTTCTCCTACCACACATTGAGCCAAGCATGGTTGTTAACTTCCCTGACCACCTACTTCGTTTCACTCTCTCTCTCCTAGACTTCCACAAAAACAGTTTCCTTTTTTATACAACAGCACAAGAGCTAAACAATAATGTTATGTTTAGAAAAACTTAGAGAAATAACCATTGAGAAATACTGAAAGGACAGCCAGAAAAATGACATTCTTGCATTCTTATCACATTGGCATATCAGCCAACCCAGCTGATTCAGATTATCGGCATAGCTTTGTGTGGTTACAGTACCAGAGCACAAGCACCGTAACTTCAAGATCAGACACATGTGATACCTGGTAAAGGAGCCAATATAATCGTAAAATGTAACGTTAAAATATTCATTGTGCAATGCAGGTAAAACATGTGCATCATATATATAATTATATTCTGTGTGTGTGAATCCTTCAGCTCACCTCAGTACATGAGAGAGACTGACACACACGATGTGGAATTGGCTAATAAAAGGATACATTAGTCCAGCATATAATACTGGGTTATGGGACTGCAATAGACTACATGCTATTGCAATAGTAATGGAAACTACAATCATGAAAACCTCACCAGCACAACTGTATAGTATAAATATAAATTTCATGCTCTATTCTCTTCTTTACTTTCTTTCTGTGATGCCACACTGCCCATCTCACAGAAGCCCATCAGGACCAGCATTTGAAAACAGCCCCAAGAATAGAATAAGCAAGGTAACCATTGTTGCATGTACCCATGGCATATGCTGGCATTTCTGTGCAATGCCTCGCTATTGCTGACATAACCTACAGTAAAAAGTGCATGCAGTTGGAAAGGCTGGGCAATTGAACAGTATATGCGTGCTGTATAGGTCACAGTGCAACCATTCTTTGCTACTCGGATGCATTCTCTTATTGCATTAAAAAAAGTGTGACAACCTTCTGCATGTTTACGATTCCTTTACTTAGTCTTTAACCAGTATTGCCTCTATTGCTGGCATTTCATTGTCAGAGGGACCAACTGGGAAAGTAGGTGTGCTGTCGAGTAATGACAGTGATATAAGTCAAGACAGGATTTCACTATTTTGCTCTCAGAGACTCATCATAATGTTCATCCTACTCATCAAATTGAAGAACCAATTTAAGTTACAGTTAGATGTAATTATGCACAGGAGCTGCCCATACCAACTGCCATGCTGCTAACACCAAAGACAAAAAGGAAGGGCATCATGGTAAACGATGCTGCCAATGAAATTGATTGTCACATGCTCAGTTATGAGGAATGTTTGCATGTGAAAATGTGCATCTGTCCGTGTATGTGTAAATGAAGTTGACGCATTTTTTGAAATGTAGCTGACTAATAAAGAATGTTCAGGCAACATTGAACGTGCATGAACAGGCTCACCATGACCTTTATAACAATGTACTAACATGCATCATGCATGCATGTAAAAATGAGTCAATAAACCAGTGATTTCTTACATGTGATTTACCTGCGTTTTCATGTGTAGAGGCTGTTGTGGAACATTTTTAATTAGCAACAGGGAATCACTCTACGAATGTTGGTAAGCACTAATGACACAAATTATATTTGGCTATTTCTGAGCCCCACTGTTACCCTGAAATCTGGCTAGAAATGTTTCTATTTTTCTATTCTATATTTCGCATTTTTGCTGCATATGTCAGGTCATCTATACAAATAAACTCAGTACTGATTTTATTACTTTATTATGATTGTGTCTACCACCTATCAAAACCACAGCAAAACATCAAGATAAAGCCAGCTTGTGTACGGCAGTTGAAGAAAAAAACTGCTGCGCACGAGTTGAACTTGTCCACCATTCTTTAGGGCTGAGTACAGAATGATCCAGGCATGGAACAGTCAATGAAAAAGTGCATTTTTTTGTCGTATGATGATTGTATGTCATGAGCTGTCATACAATGAGATCAGTCAAAGTGGACAAAAAATCACCGTTGTCATTTCACTGAAAGAAATGGTGAAATTTTAGTCCATCTTGACTCAAAAAAATTTACATTATTGATAGACTGTAGTTAAAGACAACAATTAATGACCCCTGCACTTTTACTAGTCTATTCATCTGTTAAATTCATTAGGTTGTGTTTTACAACAAAATGAGCCCTTCTTTCCAAAAAAATTGCCTTTCTTTCGATCAAGCTGTCATGCAAATGACTTGCTTCTACTTCAAAGGAGAACACACCAGAGAAGGCATGCCTGCGAGACCGTGCAGCAAACTGTGCTGCACTACATTCATCATCAAGAAAGACCATAAAAAATTGCAACAATCAAGGTGGCGACTTAAAAAAAAGGCAGTGATGAAGTCTGTCCTAGACTCGCTGATCAAAGATAACATCCTCCTGAAGGAAAGAGTAGACACTCTCAACAGTCTTGGATCTGCCAACAAGCACCTTCTTGAGAGACAAATTGAAAAGTGCACAGGGCCGCCACAGCAAAAGCAGTATTCTCCTGAGCTAAGGTCATTTGCTCTCACATTGAACTTTTATTCCCCTCGTGCATACACCTATGTGAGAAAGGTCTTTGATACGTGCCTACCACACCCAAGAACCATAAGGAAATGGTATCAGACTGTTGATGGTGACCCTGGATTTTCAACCGAGGCCTTTCGTGCACTGCAAATGAAGTTCAATGAAACACAATCAAGAGGCCACCAGACAGTGTGCATTCTAATTTTGGATTAGATGTCGATCAGGCAACAAATACAATGGAACACTGGTAGATTTGAAGGCTTTGTTGATATTGGCGCTGGAGACGATAGCGACTCACTGCCACAAGCAAAGGCAGCTTTTGTTGTAATGGCAGTGTGTATCAATGGCAGATGGAAGCTACCTTTAGGGTATTTTTAGTGGATGGCATTGCTGGGGAACAGCGAGCGAATCTTGTCAAGCAATGGCGGCTACTTATGCATGATGCCGGGACTATAGTTGGAGCTGTTACATGCGATGGAGCAGCTGCTAATATTGCAATGCTGCATGAACTTGGCTGTGACCTTAGCAACCTGAACCACTTAAAAACAACTTTTCCACACCCAGCCAGACATCAGCCCATAGCAGCCTTCTTAGACCCATGCCATATGCTAAAGCTTGTGCGAAATGCTTTAGCTCATAAAGGGTCTTTTGTTGATCAATATGGTAGAACCGTGGCATGGAGGCACATAGAAAAACTAATGTGCGAAAACTAATGTGCACATACTAAGCTAATGTGCGAGCAGAGCTCTTCTGCTTTACTTGCAGATAAATCTCATTCTATGTTATTTTCTCTCATAAAGAGAAAGACTAGGGGAGGGTTGCAGTACCCTTCAGAAAGTGTCATCGGAATATGCCGCAAGTGTGAGTCACTTGTGCGAATGGTACTTCACTGTAAGATGTTGGCATCGAAGACATTACTGCATGATCTCTTGCATGAGGTTCTTGAAGATTTTCACGGAAAAAAGATCTTTGATGAACTCCATGGGCACATGTTCGATAACAACCCACTGGAGAACCATGATGTTCACCTTGTGCGAAGTGTGGCCGAGTGCTATTTAATTATGCGTCTTTTTCATCTTGGCAGAGAAACAACACAAAATTCGCAAGATGGCCGCGTTCGACAAATGTACAGGAAGTTGACCCAATTCAAAGGGCAGTAGTGACCTTTGTTTGTTTCCCTGGGATGATGGCTCATATCCACTCAGGGGGATTGGCCAAGAAAGTGTAGTGCAGTTTTTCTGTGATCATTTTAACTACGTGTAATGAATTGGTATTATAATAAGACTAATGTAAAAAACAACATAGAAAGAGCAAATAAAAAAAAAGTCAAGTTGAACAATTTTGAGATTTGAGGTGTTATGATTACCACTCAGCTGCGCTTACTTCACTCTGCCCTGGGGAGTAATAAATAATAATTTTTTGATTGAAGATCACAAAAGTATACGCTTGGTTGCCTGAATATAATTGCAAACGGCTTTGAAAGCATCCCTGTGGCAATGTCCCAAAACTGAGGCACCAAAGCTTAGCGCCATTTCCGCCATCAATCTAACGTCTATTTTCAGAAATGGCATAACCAGTAACCTTTTTCGAAGTATAGCGTAGCAGCGACAATACAAAAAATAATGATCTAGTGATTCCATTTCTCCGCAGAAAGCGCAGAGGGGTGATGTTGTCTGACCAGCTCTGTGTAGATACAGGTTTAAAGGGGGGACACGACATCGAAATTTAGTAATTAAGACTTAGAGTTTTCTGGACTGGCTCCAGTGGGGTTGCCATGGAAACATGAGGTGGTTATATTCTGTGCGTGTAGTTACTTTTTCTATCGTATCAGTGGAGATTGCTGATTTTCGATATCTTATTGCCGTGATATATCCAACATCTGGCAGTATGGGCAAAACTGGCCCATCAAGTGCGGCTCGTGCTAAGGAATTGGCCAATTCATTTAATCTTAATGATGATGATGAGTAGATTTTAGTGGCGCAAGGGCCAATTGATGGCCAAAGAGCGCCATTTCAATTGACTACAGATATGAACAATGATATGGTGCGTGGCTGTAAAGGGGCCTTAAAATTCCTCGCTCTAACGCGGGTTAAAACATGAAAGTAATAAAATTATGACAGTGGCGTGACATATGTGTGGTGATAGCTGATGGCAAAATTGTCTTGATAATCAAACCATGATGAAGATATAGTCACCGCAGCGACGACCACACTATACAGGTCGTGCTACGGATGACCTCGAAATATCGGGTGAAAGCTTTGCACATCTTTTAAAAACCTAAAAAGTGTATGCAGTTTAAAAAGCGGATCCCTACCGATGAGCATCCCAGGGTGTAGAGGGAGCTGCTGTCGGTAGGGCAGTAAAAAGTGCTTTTTTCTTAGAGCATCTAGCTCATTGCACTGGACGAGAATGTGGAGAACCGTAAGGGGGTCTCCACACCTCTCACAATATGGTGGATCACCGGTGGACAGAAGAAATGAGTGTGTGGAATGTGTGTGTCCTGTTCTAAGCCTTGTTAGTATTACTTCTGTGTGTCGTGATTTTGATAGTGGCGGCCAATAACCTAGTTGCGGCTTAATAGCATGTAGTTTATTATCTGTGTGTTTATCCCACATCCTCTGCCAATACTCCCTGAGCTTTCGTTTTATGAAAGGTTTTAAGTCAAGTGCAGGGACTGGTGTTGATGCATTGGCAGTAGTGACATTGGCGCAAGCAGCCAGATTGTCGGCCAAAACGTTTCCTTGTATTTCACGGTGCCCTGGAACCCAGCAGACAACGACATGCTGTTTTGATGTGTAAAGTGTGCACAGAAGTGAGTAGAGTGACACCAGCACGGGGTTCTTGTGTTTTTTAGGAGTTTTCAGGGCTTTGACCACGCTTAGGGAATCTGTGTATATTACCGCCTTTTGTAATTTTATCTGTTTAATGTGTTTTACGACCACCAGTATTGCGTAAGCTTCTCCTGTGAAAATGCTTGCATTAGGATGAAGAACGCCAGCCTCGGAAAAGGATTGGCCTACCGCTGCATATGACACAGAAGTGTTTGACTTTGACGCATCAGTAAAGAACTCGGGGCATGTGTATTTATGTTGTAGTTCTAGGAAAAATGTATGTATGTGTGCAAGTGGTGCGTGCTTTGTGACATCAACAAAAGAGATATCACAGTCTATAAGCTGCCACTGCCACGGTGGCAGATATGTTGCAGGAGCCATCAAACTGGGTTCAAGAAGAGGCACACCTGTTTCTTCGGCCAGGCTCCTTACACGCAGCGCGTAGGGCTGCCTAAACGAAGGACGGTTCTCGAACAAGCCAGAACAAGACAAATCATTAATTATGAAATGGGAAGGGTGTTTCTTGTCTGCCTTCACCTTCAAAAAGTACAGAAAGGACAAGGAACATCTTTGTAGGTGGAGCGACCATTCATTTGAATCCACGTACAGGCTCTCCACAGGGCTGGTGCGGAAAGCACCCGTAGAGAGGCGAATGCCTAGATGGTGGACAGGGTCGAGAATTTTCAAGGCTGATGGTGTTGCCGACTGATAAATTATAGCACCGTAATCTAGGCGTGTGCGTACGAGGCTTTTATATAAGTTAATTAAACATTTCCTGTCGCTACCCCATGTAGTGCGTGACAACACTTTCAAAATGTTCATTGTTTTTAAGCACCTGTCCCTTAAATACTTGATGTGTGGGATGAAGGTTAGCTTAGTGTCTAATATGAGACCAAGAAACTTGTGCTCGGTCTTCACTGACAGAGGTTGACCATGCAGGTCAATGTCTGGGTCAGGATGGAGGCCCCTCTTTCGGCTGAACAAGACACAAGTGCTCTTTTGCGCGTTGAGTATAAAACCATTTTCGTTTGCCCATTGAGATACCTTGTTCAACCCTAGTTGAACTTGACGTTGGCACATTGAGATGTTGCACGATTTGTAACCAATCTGCACATCATCGACGTATATGCAGTAAAAAATATTTCGTGGGAGAGACAGGTGCAAGGAATTCATTTTAACTATGAAAAGTGTGCAGCTCAATACACCTCCTTGTGGCACTCCTGTTTCTTGGACAAATACTCGAGAGAAGACGGTGCCAACTTGGACACGGAATGTACGATTGGACAGGTAGCTTTCGATAACTGTCAGCATTCTACCCCGCACACCTAAATGTGACAGGTCTCGCAATATGCCGAAGCGCCATGCAGTGTCATATGCCTTTTCCATATCGAGGAACACAGACAGAAAAAATTGCTTATGAACAAAAGCATCGCGAATTTGTGCTTCGATACGGACAAGGTGGTCAGTGGTGGACCGAGCCTCTCGAAATCCACACTGGTATGGGTCAAGTAGGCCATTAATTTCAAGGAAGTGCATCAGGCGCCTGTTAATCATTTTTTCAAAGACTTTGCAAATACAGCTGGTTAATGCTATTGGCCTGTAGCTGGAAACTGAGGCCGGGTCCTTGCCTTGTTTTAGAATTGGGATAATGATAGCTTCCTTCCAGGCTGAGGGTAGCTCGCCAGATGACCATATCGCATTATAGAGAGAGAGGAGAGCTTTCTGGGTTTCAGTGGGCAGGTGTTTCAACATTTCATATGCCACATGGTCCGGGCCTGGGGCAGATTTATTGCAGCAGGCAAGTGAGGCCTGCAGTTCAGCCAAACAGAAAGGTTCGTTGTATGCCTCATGTGTTCTGGGCTTGCGCTCTAATCTCTGTTTTTCTATTGCGGTTTTGTATCGTCGGAACGCTTCACTATAGTGTGTTGAGCTGGAGACCTGTTCAAAGTGTGCTCCGAGAGTGTTTGCCTGGTCTTCCAAACTCTCGCCTTGGGTGTTCACTAGAGGAAGAGAATGTGCTCCTCGTCCTGCCACCTTACCAACCATACTCCAGACTCTCGACTCATCTGTGTATGAGTTAATGCCCGACACAAATTTGTGCCAACTTTCTCTTTTCGCCTGTCGGCGCGTCCTCCTTGCTTGCGACTTAACGTTTTTAAAGTTTACAAGATTCTCGGCTGTGGGCGAGTATCTAAGCAACCTCCATGCCTTATTTTGTTTTTTTCGAGCATCACGGCACTCATTATTCCACCATAGTACTCGTCGTTTGCTTGACGGTCCACATGTTTGGGGAATACATTTTGTTGCTGCATCAACCAAGAAAGCTGTGAAGTAGCATACAGCATCCTCTATGCTCAATGTCGCCATGTCAGTCCAAGATAATAAAGTCATTTTTTGAAACTTTTCCCAATTGGCTTTGTCGGTGAGCCATTTGGGAACTTGTGCAGGACATGTATTTGTTATTGATGTGCTAATAACGATAGGAAAATGGTCACTACCATATGGATCATTAATGACTTCCCATTTAAGTAGAGGCAGGAGTGATGGGGATATTATGCTGAGGTCTATTGCTGAGTACGTATTGTTAGCGATGTTGTAATATGTTGGCTCTTTCCGATTCAGCAGGCACGCACCGGAAGAAAACAGGACCTGTTCAATCAGGCGACCTCGAGCATCGCAGCGAGAGTCACCCCATAGATTGCTATGTGCATTGAAATCTCCCAGGAGAATATAAGGTTCTGGAAGTTCCTCTATGAGGGACTCGAATTCATGCTTTTCAAGACGGTGTTGCGGAGGTATGTAGAGAGAGCAGATGGTGACGAGCTTATTTAAAAGAACTGCTCGAACAGCCACCGCCTCAAGGGATGTTTGTAGTGGTAGGTGTGTGCATGCAATCCCTTGATTGACTATAATGGCAACACCACCGGATGGCACTATGGCATCATTCCGGTCTTTCCGAAAGATAACGTAATGACGTAAAAAGTTGGTGTGTTTAGGTTTCAGGTGTGTCTCTTGTACGCACAGCACCTTAGGTGTATGTTTGTGTAAAAGTTCATGGATATCGTCGAGGTTTCTCAACAGTCCTCTGACGTTCCACTGTAGTATTTGTGTCATTTTAATGTAGTGTGGTGCTGTGTGTACAGAGGTGTTGCGTTAGTTTACAGGGCCTTTTGAGGACCCCGTGATTCGAGGTTTTTCTTTTTTGGCGCGCTCTAAGGAGTTGCGCCTATCCTTCGGCGTCTGAGGCGCCGGAGGAGTGGGACTTGTATCCATCACCTCTTGTGAGGTGGTGGATGGTGCCTGCTGGGCAGGCACATTCACTGAACTTTTGGACCTAACTGCGCCTGCAGTGGTCCCAGGTTCGGCAGACACCGGGGTCTGCCGGCCCTGTTTGTCAGGTGGCGGAGCAGTACAGGCTGCTCCAGCCGGGGGCGCTGGCGGCACGACCGCGGCCACACACTGTGTGACATTCGCGGGTGCCGAGGCATGTGGCGCGGCGCCCCGGCGCGTCACATCTGCAAAGGAGGGATAAGATGGGTTGTGTATTGCGAAACGTTGGCGTGCTTCTTGGAATGTGAGATTGAATTTAACCTTGAGTTCTACTATTTGTTTTTCTTTTTTCCATGCGGGGCATGATCGTGAGTAGGCAGCGTGATCTCCTCCACAGTTCGAACAATGAGATGTTTCTGAGGTGCAGTTGTCTGATATGTGTTGAATGGATGCGCACTTTGCGCAAGTGGCACGCCCTCTGCAACTCTGCGATCCATGACCGAAACGTTGGCACTTGAAACATCGACGAGGGTTGGGAATGTATGGTCTTACACGAAGCTTACAATAGCCGGTTTCGATTGATTCTGGTAGGTCACTTCTTCCGAAGGTAATTATTACGTGTTTTGTAGGAAGAAGTTTGTTGTTGCGCCTTATTGTTATTCGTTGGACTTTGACCACGTTCTGGTCCTGCCAACCTTCGAGCAGCTCACTTTCAGAAAGCTCAGTAAGGTCATCATCAGAAACTACGCCACGGACAGTATTCATGGACCTGTGTGGGCCCACCGAAACAGGGGTTTCCCCAAAGGCTACAAGCTTAGACAGCTTTTCATACTGGGCTTTGTCACGTACCTCTAAAAGAAGATCGCCACTTCCCATCTTTGTCACTTTATAACCTGGGCCTATTGCTTCTGTGAGAGTTTTGGAAACGAGGAAAGGTGAAATGGCTCGGACTGTCTTGTTTTCGTTTTGACTGTGGATTACATGGTACTTTGGGAATGTCGGCTTTGGTGTGTTTAGCAGGAAAGTATCATCGGTGCGCCACCTTTTTAGGGAGCGATCAGGAAGGAGGGGAAAAGCTTTTGCCATAAAAATACTATAAAGTTCGGCGGCGATGGTGGCCACCCACCACCGAGCCCAACAAGGGGACGCTACAAGGTTGACTAGTGAACACTTGGAGACGCCAGCCATGCATCGCCGCTATAACCGAATATAACTACCCAAGGTTGGGTAACTACACAGGGTTAACCCTCGCCGCCAGGAAATTCGGAAGTAAACGGAAAAGAGAAGATGACAGGACAGATAAAAAGAGAGAGATACAGACGAAGATGTAGGAAGAGAGAGATAGGAAAAGGCGACTGCCGATTTCCCCTGGATGGGTCAGCCCAGGGGTGCTGTCTACGTGAAGCCGGGGCCAAAGGGGTGTGTTGCCTCTGCCGGGGGGCCTTAAAGGTCCAATCACCCAGCGTCGGCTCAACCCCCAGGATCCCCTTTTCCCCGGACACGGCAAAGCCACGCACGGCTAGGCATGGGAGGGAGTCAAAACTCCCCCGTTAGCTCGGGTCCGTGGTGTCGCTACACACCAAACGCCTACTTGCGCAGGCGCCCCTGCGGGCATTTAATCTTAATCCACCGTGTCCCAGAACCCATAGTAACCTCAGGAGTCTCAACTGTGGGAGTACTAATGTTTTGAATGTGACCTATGTCACACTAACTTCTAGCTTCTTCTTCTTCACCTCTTCTTATGGCTCTTACCCAATGCAGAGGATTGGCTGTTAGATGATTTTTTTTTTCAAGTGCTTCCTTCCAATACTTTTTGTATAAGTTAGGAATAGTTAATACAACAAACATATTTACAGAATATTAGTATTGAAATATTTAAAAGGGTGAAGAATTTAATAATCTTTAAGTCTGACTGATAAACTTTTCTATGGTGTAGTAAACATCCCTGTGACTGTAGCCCAGAGTAGTGGGGCCAAATTACAGAACAACTGATTCAGATATTTCCAGACCCAAGTTTCGAAAAGGTGTTGCTATGAATCTTCTCCTCAATGACGTGTACAGGTGACGGGAAAGAGATTAATGACTAATTGTTTACTCATCTTTATAGAAAAGACACAAAGGAGACAGTGCTTGACTTGCTCTATCTTGTTTGCTTGCTTTATGTTTGGCTCGTACCCACTACGGGGGATTGGCCATTTAACTGGCGGTTGTTATATTGAGGAGAAAAGAATATTAAATTTTATTAAGGAAAATGAATAAAATAGATATCTAGGGAATATGAAATTTAACAATCCTAAGGTCAAGTACGATTAAAGTAGAAGAGTAGATACAATCGAATATGTTGGAACCATAATTCTAATTATCCTAATTGTGACTGTAAGCTGCGTGCAAAGAAATAATATCCCTTGCAGCAGTGAAGAACGCAATGTCGTCTGCATATATGTACACATGGACATTATTGTGAATTGGGACTGAACTTAATAATAAAATATTAAATAGAACGGGAGAGAGAATGGAACCTTGAGGAACCACTCTGTACTGGTGATATATTGGGGCAGATATACCTCTGTGGCAAAAATAAAATGTCCTTAACCATTAGAAACTTGCACACCAAATTAACAATATGTCCCAGGAAGTGCGAGCTTTCTAATGAATTGAGCAGGATAGCGTGTTCAACACTGTCATATGCCTGAGCGAAATATATTGATAATAATGTTGAAAATTGATACCTGTGATGAGCAAGCTTGATGAATCCCTCTAAATCTATATGTGTATCCCATATAAAACATCCAGGTCGAAATCTTATCTAACAAAGGCTCAGTAATGAGTTGTTTGAAATAATTTATAGATTCTAAAATATAAAGCTGTTTCAATTATTTTATAACATGAGAGGTTAATGCAATCGGCCTTATGTAATTGATATGTGCACCCGCTCTTTTTTTTTTTAAGCAAGAGAATTATTTTTGCGATTCTTCAGTTTGGAGGAATGGAGGAATCCAGCCCTTCCCAAGTGAATGGTTGACGAGATTAAGGAGATCTTGAGGAGACACCTCAAGTAGCATTTAGCATGTATGTTGTAATGCCAGCATTATAAAAGAAGTGCATAATGGTTTTGTTCATTACTTTTTCAGCGTTTTTTTTTTCTTCAACCAGAGGTACTGTACACATGATGAATTGCTGTTTGTATCGTTTCCTGTCGAGATTTCACCACGATAAGAGCTTTTTGAAACATTGCTTTGGTATATTTGTAATAGCCCAATTAGTAGGGCACTGGTTGATAAGAAGTTTTTTTCTATGCTGTTTGTTTGTTGCCTGTGAGCACTGGTCCATACCAACTCTGGGGGATTAGCCATGAAAGCTTGTAGTCATTTATATATGATACACTGATTGTGAACCCTATTACGTTGTCAGCATTTCCTTTTTTTTTTCTCCTCAGCTGGAGGTACTGCACACATAATGAGTCACTGTTTGTATCGTTTACTGTCGAGATTCAACCATAGAAACAGTTCTTTTAAACACTGCATGCATTAGCGTACTTGTAATTGCTCCAATTAGTAGGACACTGGTTGATAAGAAATTTTTTCTATGCTGTTCGTTGCCTGTGAGCACTGACACATATACTCTGGGGGATTGTCCACGAAATCTTGTAACTTATATCTGATACACTGATTGTGGACCTATTACTTCTTTATCGTTTTCTCCCTTTTTTCTCTTTAGTCGGAGTACTGCACACACAATGAATCGCTGTTTGTATCGTTTCCTGCTCAGTATACGTGGCGCTGAATACACTAAAGTGCAATAAATATTTTGTTCTCATACTGTGTAGACTTATTATGCGGTGTGCGCATACACCACCTTTTGGACCAAAGAGGTCGATTACGCGCATGTCGGAGTTGCGGTGACCATTCACTAAATCGGCGCTGAAGATAATTCAGTGCCGCACGCACTTCGCAAATGCACGTACAGCGTACTCCTGGCTGTTCGGCCACTCGATCGCAAGATTGGGCGACGTGAAAAGAAAAAAAATATTCTTTAACGTGAATGTCTTGAAATGAGAGCGCACTACTTAGACGCGGACAGAAAGACAGCGTCTAAGTAGTGCGCTCTCATTTCCAAACAGTCGTGTATCACCAACTCGCCCAATCAACCATATTAACAAATTCTCTAACGCCCACCATAATTTCCAATAGATTATCCGTCACCTCTTGAAATGCGGTCAAATGAAGAAGGCAAAAGTTCTTTCAAGTAAGTTCGAACACGATGCGGCAGGCGCTGAATGCATTTTTATTACGGCCTCCCCCGTGATTTCGACAATCTGGACGGTGGCACAATGTCGCTCCTCGCAGCATTCGGCCCGCAACGCCAGGCCTTTTAACCACGAAGAGTCAGGTGAATGTATACTTACAAAATTTCACAACGTACAGACTGCAAATCAATCGTCTAATTTCAACGAACCTTCGAATCTGCGGAAGAACGAATCCACACCGAGGAGCGTCTGCTGTTTTGTTTGCCCCATACGGGTTGGTTTGCCCCATATTTTTGACGTGACTTCCGCCACACTTCTCGCAATGCATTGGGATAGGATAGGGCCTCTCCTATATTTTTCCTTCCTCCATGCGTCAGGGCCACGGAGGAAGGAAAAGGTAAGGAGAGGCCCTGACGTCACTCGTTGTGAAGCCGCGATGAAGCCGGAAGTCGGCCATATTGAGTAGGCAAATTCTCCTCTCTTGTTTACATATGAATGCGAAGCAGAAGGCGCGACTCCCTTTCCGGCTCGGAAAGCACGTGGGCTGCGCAGCGCGTGTGTCGTGACGATCCGAAACTAATGGAACTGGGCTCATCACTCAGAGCCAGCGGGACACCTTCGGCTAAATCGCTTCGTCCGAGTAATAACAAAGAGTAACAGCTCACTGACAACGAAGCAACTACGAAAGAACGCGCGCTAGATGCACTGACAACGGCGAGTGCTTTCACGTCATTAATTCAGCAACTGTACAGACAACACGATCGGTCGTGCGCCTTCTACGGTTGCATTCCGCCACGCGACGGACGCAGCGTCCTGCCACTGTGTCCGTGTTCCGCGTGAAACTCACCTGCGTCAGCATTCTGCGACCGTGGTGACTTTGAGCACGGTGCTAGTGACAGTTGAACGTGGTTGCTGTTACGTTGAGATTACATGCAATGCTGGTGGAAAGTGTACCAAGCGGAACAGAAAAGGTGTTTTAATACGCTCATGCAAGTTGTTACTGTACACACACAACACGAAACTACGTATGTGCACATGGTCCTCACGGTGTCTTGCTGGGCTCAACAGCGTCGTCCGTTGTCACAAGCAGGAGCAGTGCTCAACCGTCACTGACCTGCAAGGCGTTCGTCGTCATTCAGCTTCGTCATGGTGCCCAACGCAATTTCGCTGAACACTAACTGCTTCATCCGCGTCATCCGCCGCACGACACATGGATATGCACTTGTTCTACGCACTGTTGAAACCCCGTGATGGACAAAGAGATTTGTAAACGTTGCTAAGAGTAATGTAACAGCCAGACGAACACTGCGTAACCAATAACGCGGCGCAGAGCACAGATATTGTCCGCCACGGCTCAGCACGAGACAGGGGAGGCACACATTCCGCCACCAGCCGCGGCCGCTCACCAGCTTCACTAGACCAGCTTCACTATGGTGGCTATAAGGGGGAGGTGGCGTCAGCGCCCATGCGCCGCCGCAGGGAAAGCGATTCGTCGTTTCATGACACGGCCGCGGTAGCCGGGGTGGCGCTCCGGCCAGCTCTTCGATGCCTGTCGAAAGTGAAGCGAGGGGGTTGGCGCTGTTTCTTCCGTCGTTTGTTTACCGTTTCGCGCACGTGTTTCTTTGTGCCTTACAGGCTGAGTTCGTCGCTTTTTGTGTGACAAGCATGTCGCACAAACTTATTTCCAGTCAGTACTGAGTGCGGTGATCTAAAGCGCAATGAGCTCTGGCGTGAAACGGAAAGCGTCGCAGACGCACTGCTTCGCGCCCGGCTGTTCTTCGGGCTACGTCTCTGCGAGGAAGTCCGGTCGGCAAGTGTCGTTGTTTTCTGTGCCCAAAGACCCTGAACGCTTCAAAGCCTGGCAGCGAGCAGTGCCACGTGCGGACAAACCACTGGAAGCAACCTCAGTTCTTTGTGAGCTGCATTTCGACGAACAGTACCTCGTGCGGTTTTTCACGCACACTATCAACGGTGAGACAGTGCGAATTCCTCGTGACCGACCTAAGCTTACGGATAATGCAATCCCCACCGTTTATCCGAACGTCCCTGCGTATTTATCGAAGAAACCGCCCCAGAAAAGAACGTCGAGGACGTCTACGGGGGGCCTACCTGCAAAGATTCCGCGGTGTGAAGGAAGCGCCTCTGTGCATGACAACGCTGCCGACTCCCATGAAGACGGAAGCTTTTCCAACTCTCCAACCGCGCTTGATATCGCGAGTTGTGAACCACCAAGTGCCTATTCGGCGAAGCTCAGGATCGCTGAGGGCAGACAGTGCTACAGCATTCACAGTTTGTGCCATGAATAACGGTAACCTCGCCTTAGAAAAAGTCGTTCTCTTCACTGCAAACGAGTGCAGCGTTCAAGCGAAAGTTTCCGTTCAAGCCACGGTAGTGAAGAACGTACAGGTCAGTAGCACTGCAATGGCGCAAGAGCTGCTTGCGGAAGCGGATTCTCTGATACCGTGCAAAGGATTCGGCGAAAAGGGCGTGTTCGCTGCTAATCCCAAACGCCAAGAAAAGACCTGTGGTGGGAAGACTTTCAGCATGTCTTGCCCCGGAGTGGCACAAGAACTAGGCAAAGCCTGCCCACAGTGTAGATACCTAAGGAAGCTACTGCTCAACCAGGCCTCCTACAAACGAAGGAAGGCACATGCTTGCACCCGGCCCCTTTCATACAAGCTGAAGATTTGGAGCATGCAACTGAAGAGGACGAAATCGAAAATTCTGAGAGTGAAGTTGAACATCGAGAAACTAAAAAGGAAAAATGCAAGTGAAGATTCCTCGGTGTTTGTGGATGCCATCAAATCCCTGCCCTCAAAGCAGCAGCAGCAGGTAAGAGTATGCCTAGCAGCGGCGAAGCGCAAAAGCACCAAAGGAATGAAATATGACTCTGAATGAGTGCTTGAGTGTGAAGTCATGTGCATGAAGAGTCCACGGCTCTATGAGCCCATAAGAAAGCATAAGATCATGGTTCTTCCATACGTACGTGTCTTCGGCGCTACTTGAAGAAGTTCAGAAGTGGCTTTGGCCTCAGCAGCAAAGTTTTTGCTGCTTTAAAAGAAAAAAACAAAGTCGATGGACCCGTTTCAGTGCCACGGTGGCCTACTCATCGATGAAATGAAGCTATCGGAAAACTTGAGTCTTGCTTCGGATGGCAGCATTGAAGGCTTCGTTGACCTCGGGAAATTCACACCTGAAGCCAAGCGCTCACTTACATGTGATCATGGACTGGTGGTGATGTTCCAGCCCTTCAGTGGGAAGTGGCATCAGATTATTGGAGTATTTGCCTCGCATAGCAATGTTAAAGCAGAGACTCAAGCCAAAATAATCCTGGAGTGTTTCGTACTGTGCGAGAATGCTGGGCTCCACGTGGATTTCGTAACGTGTGACGGAGCTTCATGGAATCGGGCCATGTGGCATTCATTTGGTGTGGTTGGAACGAAGGAAAAAACTGTGTGCAGAAGAAAGCACCCCAGTGACTCCGAGCGTTTCCTTTACTTTGTATCAGACTTCCCGCATCTCGTCAAATGCGTGAGGAACAGCTTTGTTCGCACAGGCTTTGAGCTTCCAGAAGGGCACGCTGATGTTGACGGTATAGACTGTGCCCGAAACTCTGATGAAAGTCGTAGCACCACGCTCGAGGCAATGCCACACGTCAGTAAGTCCGTGGTTCGGCCTACTGGTTTTGAGGCTATGAGGGTCAACTACGCATTTTTGCTGTTCAGTGATGAAGTCCTCCGTGGCCTTTTTCTCTACAGAGAAGATATTGAAGAGAAACATGGAGACCAATTTCCCACTGTCAACTTTGTAGAAAGGATGCGAAATCTTATTGAGGCCATGACTTCTAGGTGTAGTTCAGGTGCACTCAGGCCCGGTAATGCCCACAAAGCCTGCATTGAAAGCTTCTTGGCTTACTTGGACCTGTGGGAAAAAAAGTGTGAAAAAAAGTCTGAAAAAAAGGGGTCAGCTGGCTTCCTTAGCCAAACCACCGCAGAAGGACTTCGCGTCACGCTCTCAAGCACCCTACTCCTTCTGGAGTACGTGACAACGAAATTGAATTACAAGTACCTCATGACAAGCCGGTTGTGCCAAGATCCGATGGAAAGGGTCTTTGGAATTGTTAGGCAAATGTCTGGGTCTAATGATCACCCGTCGCCCAGCCAGTTCCTCATTTCCATTAATACTCTGACCTTCCAAAATCTTGCCAAGTCACCGTCACATGCCAATGCATCTTCAGGAGTGCTAAGGAACCTGATAGACACCGAGGGTGCAATGGGCACCACGTCTCATAGGAGGATCGATGAACTGCTAGACATAGGCAACCTCTGTGAAGCACGTGAAGTCCTCAGCGGGTGTGGGCTTGACCACACTGACATGGTAGTGGAAGCCAGTGACTCAAAGCTCATCTATTACATTGGCGGCTATGTGGCAAGGAAAAGCATCGCAACCACAAAGTGCACCGACTGCTGTGCACAGCTCCTGCGACAGAACGATGGGTCACTGCCAGCCGCAGCATGCCTCACCAATGCAGTGAACAGGGGTGGCCTGCTGCATCCATCAACCAAGCTGAATGACCTGGTGACTTCGCTTGAGAACGCATTCACACGTTGCATCAGCATCAAGGAGATCAAAAGTGACAGTATCCTGGACTTGATCTCATTTTTGCAGTTGGCTAAGTTGACCGTCGTGGGCTGCCCCGACCCCAACACGGAACTCACAAACAAGGTCATCAAATTCTACGTCCTCACCAGGCTGCATTTTCTTGTGAAAACTCAGAATGCCAGCCAAGGTGACAAGCATAAGAAGATGAAGATGCTAAAACTAAGAAGAGTGCTGTGAATTGAGTGGATTAGTTGCTTTTCCTCACTCTACTTTCAATGCAGCCTTTGTGTGAGTTGTGTAAATATGTTCAAAAGTGATCACCATAGTTGAAAATGTATGAACATGACTGACTTTTTTTTGTCGTCGAGATGAATTGGTGCCGTACTCAAATGCAAACGTTTTTATTGTATTTGTGCATGTTTTCAATGAAGTGAAGCGCTTTTACCTTTTCTCCCAATTGCAGACTTCATGTTTTTATTTTGCTTTCAGTAAAATGTGTTCTAAATTTGCAAAAAAATAATCTGTACTTAAAAACTGAACAGTCTTTCTTTTATTAGTTAAAGTGATGTGCTGCAGTCGCAGATACAGACGCTTTCTGTTTACGTGCAGTTATTGATTTCTTGTCAGTTGTTCGGATTGGAAAAAATAAATCGTTTTTATGCTTTGTGTACTCATGCAAACAGCGGGTATGGTCTCTTCCTTGTATTTTATTGAAACTAACGTCGAGTGCAAAATGGGAAGTGTGGAGTAGAGCATGGAAGTCGGAAGCGAGGGATCAGTGCCGTTCGGGATTGCATCGGTCATGCGTATCGGAATAGAACACTTCGACGTGCTCAGTACGAGTTCCGAAGTATATGCCACTTAAGGCCACTTGCGTGCTTAGTAAAATTAGACTTGCGCGTGCGGCGAACTTCTAATTTGCGCTTCCGCCACGCGCCCAGCCGTAGAGCGAGCGGCCAAGCGGGCATCGAACTACGACAAGCAGCGCCACCGTGCGCCAGGCATGAAACGGCGCATCGCTTTTGACCGGCCCTTGGCGTCACCTTCCCCTTCTAGCCACCATAGCTTCACTGCGCAACACGTAACCATAACAGCGCCGCCATTGTGCCTACTGAGTATGGCCGCCATGATGTCGTTTCCGCCACATTTTTTACGCCCTACGCCGGCTGGGCATGCCCTCTCCTTAGCTCTTTCCTTCCTCCGTGCGTCAGGGCCATAGAGTTTCCTAATATATTTTATGGTCAGGGCCTCTCCTACCTTTCCTTCCTCCGTGCCCTGACGTCACTCGTTGTGAAGCTGCGATGAAGCCAGGAGTCAGCCATACTGACTGGGCAAATTCTCCTGTTTTGTTTACATCCGAATGTAAAGCCAACGCCTCCTCTAGAAAGATGCCTGCCGCATGAGAAGAAAAACAGCTGCCACACCCTTTCCTCCTTCATTTTAAAATGTTCTCGGTCACTAACGTCACCTGTGGCGGACGCTGCAACAACGCAACACTTTGCATAGCCTCCGAAACAGTAATGCACAGTTGCAGGTCTCAAACAACTCTCGACTGATGCGCTCCTATGGGCCGCAGATAAAAAACGCTTAACTGGTACTAGAGTGTACTAGAATAGGTTGAGTGGCGCGATCGCCGGGCGCCGCCTACGCTATCTGGCGAAGCCCGAACTGCGGAAAGTTAGCGTGGGGGCGCTGCGATCGAGGCGGCTTGGAAATTTCCTTCGCGTCCGCCGCCGGGCCATTGCAATTTGCAGCGAAGGCGACGGGGACTGCGTGTTCTCATCAAACTGATGACCTCCAAATCCAAGTCCGAGGCTCTTTGGCCACACTCAAGTGGTAGTTCTGCGCTCTCCAGTTTTCTAGACTACATTGACAAATGGGAGCAGCATGTCGGCAAGGGCGTCGGGTTCCTTAGCATGCAGACAGCTACTGGCCTGAGGGTTACGCTGTCCAGTGTGCTTTCTTTACTGGACTATGTTACCACAGAACTAAGCTACAGGTATTTGATGACGAGTAACCTAAGCCAAGATCCACTCGAGAACTTGTTTGGAGTTGTGCGGCAGTCGTCGGGCTGTAATGAGTATCCGACCCCAGAGCAGTTCTTAATTGCTGTCAACTGCCTGAGCTACTATAGCCTAGCTAAGCCAGTGCACGGTGCGAGCGTTACACCATTGGTGCTTACATCACTGCTCGACACTGGAGATGCACACTCGGCAGATGCAACAAGCCTGCAGCAAACAATTGATGACCACATCGCTCAAGGAGATCTTGACGTGATAGAAAGCGCTGCCTGCCATGACAGTATTGCTGCCCCAACTGAGCATTACAGCCTTGTGGGAAAAAAAGTGACTCTCGCCTAGCATATTACATGGCTGGATATGCTGCTAGAAAGTGTGTGCAGAAGTCAGGATGCACTGCTTGTCGTACTTCACTGCTTGTTCCAGCTTCAGAAGGGAAGGAACATGAGTGTTCGGCTTTTACGAACTTTTGCGACAAAGGCGGTTTGTTGTACCCGTCTAAGGAGCTGTTTGACTTCGTTAGCTATTTAGAAGACACATTTACAGACTGCTTCAGCACTAATGAACTGCGAAGTGATAGCATTTTAGATGTGCTGCATCTGGTCAGGGTTGAAGGGAGACCCCGTGGCTGTGCTCAACATGCAAAAGCAGTGAAGTCTCATGTGGTAAAATTTTATGTTGTCACTCGATTGCACTTTTTGGTTAAAGGAATCAATAGAGCTAAGGAAGAACGGCGCAGGAGGCTGCAGCACCTAAAGCTCCGTAGGTGCGTGTAGGATTCCCGTACAGCTGAGTGCTCCACTCGACCTGTCACATACCTGTAACAGTTTTTTTTGTACATAGTATTTACAGTGATTTTTTTGTACTTTGAAGTTTATCTGTGTACATAGCCAGTGTAACAGTGATACTTCTTTGTATATATGTAAAGCAATAAGTTTTAAGCATCTTTATTTTTATTTTGTTTTCATTTAAAATGTATCTTTATGCATAGTGTGTGTGACTGATATTTCTTTGTATATAGCAGCCGATTTTAAACATCTTTATTTTTATTTTGTCGTGTCTGTAAACACATTTAATATGCTGTTGACAGGTGAAAAAAAACCGCGTTGGTTTATGCCTGGCTTTACCCTTTGGCTAAATTACAGCTGCTTGTTTCTACACATTGAACAATATTTGTATATTTGCTGCTGATCCAATAAAAAGCTAAGGGACGCAGACATCGCTGTTGTCCTTTTAATATGGGTGTAAGAAAAAGCAGTTTTCTATTAGCATCGTTATTTAAAGCATTCCTTCCCGTAGCCGAGGCGTTGTGACAAAAGCACACGCATAGCTTTCGCTCACGACATTCATTCCAATTTGAACTGCTATTTACAGCTTCGCTTTACTGCGGCCATGCACAATGAGACGGACAGCACGCGGACTTGACAGTTTCTCTCAATTGGTAAAAAGACTAAAAAAATGGAATCGCGAAGAACCTACGCAAGGGGCGCATTCGCGCGTCACCGTAGCAGACGCTCAGAGCCGCGAAACCAGTGCAGCAACATTTAGGGGCAATATTATGAGGCGAAAGCCTGATTATCGTGTGGAAACACCATTTTTAATGCTACTCTGACAGTATAAATCTATAGCCGTACACCGGTAAGAAACTGGCCGTCGCACGTGTCGCCAAAGGCGCAGAAGCCCGGCAACGCACGACCGCGCGAGCGATGCGCGACCAAGCCGGATTGCTCGTAGCGCCCTCTATCGCAACCGCGTACGGAGCTTCAGGAAAACAGCGGCGGTCGCGCCACTCGACCTCTTCTAGTACACTCTACTGGTACCATTAATACCGCCCGCCATGGAGGAATGTCGCCCGCCGTCGTGATGATGGATGAATGGATCTGGCCGTACCCTTTAGATTGGGCGGTGGCTAGCGCCTTCAAGCCGCAACACTTAATGACCCAAAACCTAGATTTCTTTTTTTTCCTTTTAAAGAGTGAGGTTGAGGATTCGTACTTTGCAGTGAGGGGTTTAATTTTTCACTCGTGCCTTGACTTTAGCCACCAATCAGATAACCTCCTTCTAGTTAATTCTACCCACTTAAAGCCTATTTTGCCCTTCCTGTCCCTAAACTCAAGTGCTTTGAAAAACTCTGGGTTTTTCAAATGATGGATGGATGGATAGATGAATGGATGAATATGGCTGTACCCTTTAGATCGGGCGGTGGCTAGCGCCACCAAGCCGTAATACCTAATGAACCAAAAACAATATTTATTTATTTTCCTTAAAAAGTGAGTTTGAAGATTCGTATTTTGCAGTGAAGAGTTTAATTTTCACTCGTGCCTTGGCTTTAGCCACCAATCAGATAACCTCCTTCTAGTTAAGTCTACCCGCTTAAAGTTTATTTTGCCCTCCCGGTCCCTAAACCCCAGTGCTTTGAAAAACTCTGTGCCATCATTCTGAACTATAGGGTCAAGCCCTTTACAGACCATTATCAAGTGTTCGGCAGTTTCTTCTTCCTCTCCACACGCACTGCATACTGTGTCTACCCCTTCGTATTTGGCCCGATATGTCTTGGTTCGCAGTACTCCCGTCCTGGCCTCAAACAGTAGAGAACTACCCCGAGTATTATCATAGATAATTTCCTTTGCAATTTCCTGCTTAAAAGTTCGATAGATCTCTAGTGCAGACTTCTTAATCATGTCCATTCTCCACATGTCAGTCTCCGTTTCCTTCACTTTTTTCTTAACCGATAGTTATTTTTGGTTTGGCCACCTGCTGTTTTCTAAGTATTTACCAGTCAACTTCCTGGTTCGCTTCCTCCATTTTGTATCGACATTCTTCATGTACAAGTAGCTGAAAACCTTCCTAGCCCAACGCTCTTCCCCCATTTCTCTCAATCGTTTCTGAAATTTTATCTTGCTGCTAGCTTCCCTGCTCTCAAATGATGTCCATCCCATATCACCTTGTACTCCCTAATTTAGTGTATTCCCGTGAGCTCCTAAAGCAAGCCTATATATTCCAAGTTGCTTAATTTCTAATCTTGCTTGAACTTCTGATCACATGCACAAGACCGCATTGCCGAACGTCAGCCCAGGAACCATGACCCCTTTCCATATTCCTCTCACAACATCATACCTATTGTAATTCCACAGTGCCCTATTTTTCATGACTGCTGCATTCCTGTTACCTTTAGTCGTCACGTATATTTCGTGTTCCCTCAGATACTCGGTCCCATTGCTTATCCATACGCCCAGATATTTGTATTTGTCTGTTATCTCTAGCGTGACCTCCTGTATTCTAAGCTCACTACCTTCGTTGTCATTGAAAATCATGACTGCTGATTTTTCCTTACTGAATCTAAAATCTAACCTATCTCCCTCATTACCGCAGATGTCCATCAATCTCTGCAAATCTTCCTTGTTGTTGGCCATTAGCACTATATCATCTGCGTACATTAATGCTGGTAGTGCCTGATCAATAAGTTTTCCTTGTTTGACTAAAGAGAGGTTGAAGCCCAGTCCACTTCCCTCTAATTTTGCCTCTAATCCTTGTAGGTACATCATGAATAATAAGGGTGACGGGGGGCACCCCTGCCTAAGCCCGCGTTTTACCTCTGCAGGCTTGGATACCTGTTTTTCCCACTTTATAACTACCTTGTTACCTTTATAGATACCCTTTAAAAGATTAGTGACTACATGTTCCACGCCTAGTGTGTCCAGTATTTCCCACAATTTCTCTTGAACCGCACTATCGTACGCTCCCTTGATATCCAAAAATGCTAGCCACAGGGGCCTGTGTTCCTTTTCTGCTATTTCGATGCACTGCGTCAGTGAGAACAGATTGTCTTCCAACCTCCTGTGTTTCCGAAAACCATTCCGCAGTTCTCCCAGCACCCCCTCATCCTCTATCCACGCCTGCAGTCTTTCCTTTATAATCTGCATCGCCAGCCTGTATACCACTGATGTCACTGTTATAGGACGGTAGTTGTTTATGTCAGCTTTGTCCCCCTTTCCTTTATAGATCATGCTAATCCTGCTAAGTTTCCATCCATCGGGAACTTCACCATCGATTATTATTGTGCTCACTGCCTCTCTCAAAGCCTTCTTAGACTTCGGACCTAATGTCTTTATCAGCCTAATTGGAATACCATCTGGGCCTGTTGATGTACTACTAGGAACCATTTTCTCAGCCCTTTCCCACTCTTGTTGTGAAAATGGAGCCATTGTACCACTTGATTCGTCCTTGTCTATTGTGGTGCATAAAGTACTTCCTTGTTTAAATTTTTCTGTCACCCTTGTTCTTATATATTCAATAGCTTCGCGCCCTTCTAGCCTAACACCTTGGGCTGTAGTTATAAAACTCTGCTCTAGGCTCGTCTCATTTCTGAGGGAGTTTAGATGGTTCCAAAATTTCGCAGCTGCCTTTCTATCTCTTTATGTACTTCTGCCAGCAACTGAGCTCCCTTCCTTCTAATCTTTTCATTGATCAAAAGGGATGAATCTCTTCTACAGCTTAGAAAGGTTGCCCATTTTCTGTCAACAGCCTCTGTCGGTTCACCCCGCTGCTTAGCATGTCTGTGTTCCCTAGAGGCTTCCGGACGTTTTGCTATGGCTCTCTTAACTTCCTCATCCCACCAACTTTTGGGTTTGTGTCTTCTTTTCCGGGGTGACTTGTCACGCGTCTTAGCAAGCTCTAGCTCAAAGAGTCTAATTAGATTCGTGTATGTCCACACTGTCTTATTATCCTCCGTGATTACTTTCTCAATTTGTTTAGTGGGTATTTCAATTTGCCTTTCTGAATAAAAATTTTACTGTAGTTGCTCATCTTGTCTCCTTCCCACTTTCACTGCTCTTCCAAAACTTAGCTTGATACGTTTGTGATCGCTACCCAGACTTCTGGAGCCACCTTCATCTATGTGCATTCCCGTGAGCTTATCATACATCCTATGTGACATCAGTGCATAATCCATCGTCGACTGAAGCCTTCCTACCTCCCATGTTATTTGCCCTTCACACTTTTCGGTACTGTTGCAAATGATCAAATCAAGCCTTTCACACATATCCATGATCATTTTGCCTGTCGGGTCGGTATACCCATCTATATCTTCTATGTGCGCATTCATGTCTCCTAGTATAATCATCTCGCACTCTCTTCCTAACTCCTGAATGTCCTTTGATATACATTCAACCATTGCCTGGTTTTCCTCTCTGGCCTTTGCTCCCGTCCACAAGTACACGAAGCCAAGGAGTGTCATTTGACCTGCCACTTTCCCTTTTAGCCATAAATGTTCCTTGCACTCCTGCTTGACCCTTTGCCAGTCTGTACTTTTATGAATGAATGCCCCAATACCACCCCCCTTTCTGCTGCCTTCTGTTCTATTACAATATTCCCACGCGTAGTCCGGATTGTTCGGAGGTTGTTCCATGTTCCTGAGATTGGTTTCTACAAAACCGTATACCATCGGCCTCTCTTCCTCTAGCTGTTCTTCTATCTCTTCCCACTTCAGCCTTTTCCTACCACCCTGCATGTAATATACCCTATGTCTGAATTGGCTCGGCGCTCGTGGCTACGCCTATTTATGCCCCGGACTCTACCTATCTTAGATATTGGTGCCACTTTGGAATCGTATCTGTCCATACCACCTGTCGAAGAGTCTCCCTGGTTGTTTTCCTCGTTACTAGCTATCCTGCACCCCGAAGGGCTCGCTTGCCCCCCAAAAAAGCTACTGCGCGTCCTGCAAGTCGCCAACCCACCTCATGACCTAGCCGCCCATCGAAGTGAATTCTGTCTCGTTGAAAACCCCCCCAACTATGCACCTCTCTGTTTATTTCCACCACCTCAAAGCCTTTCTCTCGACTCATCCGCCATACCCATTGGTTTGCGTTGACCACCGCTCTTTGCAGGTTGCTATCACGCACCGGTACCTCCGGTATTGTGCATATCACTACCTGTACCTTAGGAGAAGTGGCGCGCATGTCATCGACGCCTTTCGCCAGTGTGGCTGCTAGTCCAGCTGCATCTTCGTAGAGGACATCGTTTAAACCGCCTGAAATTATCACGAGGTTTCGTCTATCAGCTGCCGTTTTGAGCTTTGCGCTCGCTTGCCTCATGACTGCTTCCAGCTTGCGTCCTGGGAACGCCCCTACTGCAACCCTCTAGTCAGCTCTTACCCTCTCTTTGATGGCTTCTGTGCACCGATTTAAATTCGAGTCCCCGGCGATTATCACATGCTGTGACTTTTCAGCTGGAGCATTCTGCACCTGGGGGCTACTTGCACCTTTGACGCCGGCTGCTTTGTTCCTTCCCTGCCCCACCACTACCTCGCTGAAGCTGGGCCTTGCGACAGTTGAACCGGCTAAACCTGTTTTTTCCAAACTTGCTTGCTTTTCCTTCTCCACCGTTCTGGTTGCCGGTTCCCTACTGTTTTCTCGGTAGGTCGCTTCTTTGTTCAGCTTCGCTAGCGCTTCCTCGGCGGACTTCAGTCTTTCTCCCATTGCCCTCGTTTTCTCTTGCTCTGTCGCCAACGCAGTCTCGAGCTCGGCGATTCTCATCAGCAGTTCACTCTGGGCAACCATCATTTTTTCCATTTTTTCCTCGACCTCACATTGCCTACACTTCGCGTCAGCCTCTTCTCCATCCGCTTCTACGCTTGGGTCCACTTTCAAACCCACTCCACATCCTGAACACTTTACAGTCTTTTTAACCATGCCTTTCTGACACCAATTGTCCCTGTACTCGATAATTACTAAACTCGAGCCCTGCACTTCGAAAAAAAAGAAAGTCTAAGCTCTACTACAAAAATTTGCGTGTTCAATGTACGCGCACCTCCCGCACGGGGTGGCAAAAGAAAAAACAACAACAACAACAAAATTTCAAACACACACACCCGCACTAACTAATAAATACCTGGTGTCTGGCCCCCGAAAAAAAAAGCCGTACCATAAAATAAGTGCTACGAAGATTTCAACCGCTGCCTTATAGTTATAAAGACAAGCTCAAAACATGCAAAAACACTTATCTGCGCAGTCAATCCGGAGCGCTCAAAAAACACGTCCATCCACCTTGACAGCCCGAACTGAACCTTTGAACCTCTGAACTGAACCTCTGATGATAGTGTCGTTCGCGAGCGCCCCTGCGCAGAAATTGTTTAAAACTGAAGGCAGGCCAACTCCGCTGGGAGCGCAAGCCATTCCTCATGCATCTTTCTAGAGGAGGCGTTGCTAAAGCACACGGAGGAAGGTAACCTTTCCTTCCTCCGTGGTAAAGCAGAAGGTGCAACTCTCTCTCCGGCTCGAAAAGCACGTGGGCTGCGCAGCGCGTGTGTCGTGATTATCCGAAACTAATGGAACGGGGCTCATCACTCTGAGCCAGCGGGACACCTTCGGCGAAATCATTTTGTCCGAGTAACGGCTCGCCGACAACGAAGAAACTACAAAAGAACGTGCGCTAGATGCATTGATAACGGCGAGTGTTTTCACGTCATTAATTCAGCAGCTGTACAAACAACACGATCGGTCGTGCGCCTTCTACGGTAGCATTTCGCCACGCGGCCGACGCAGCGACCGGCCACTGTGTCCGTGTTCTGGGTGAAATTTACCGGCGTCAGCATTCTGCGACCGTGGTAACTTTGAGCATGGTGCAGATATGGGATAATGATTACTAAGCAACGTTACTTGCAGTGGCCATTGTAGACTAGTTTAAACCGGCCAGTGTCGCAAGTGACACTTGAACGCGGTTGATGTTACGTTGAGATTACATGCAATGCTGGTGAAGAGTGTACGAAGCGGAACAGAAAATAGGTGTTTTAATACGCACGTCCAAGTTTTTACTGTACACACACAACACGAAACTACGGATGTGTACATGGTCCTCATAGCGTCTTGCTGGGCCCAACAGCGTCGTCCGTTGTCACAAGCAGGAGAACTGATGCTGATGGCCTCTGATGGATGGCGCTTACCCACAAAGGGGTATGGGCCAAGAACCGGGCGGCAGGATACTTAAATGAAACTAAAATGAAAATAAAGCCAATCTGAAAAAGTAGCTTAAAATATTACTACCAAAAAACAAAAATGTTTGCTGAGCAAGCGGTCAAACCATCGTTTGTTTTTGAAAGACATAACTACGAATTATAAACTAAAGATCTGAAAAGATAGGGGTTCACTAACACGGTAATCTTTTAGTTGCGTTGATTTAATCAAACACAGCGGAGCATACATCCCTGTGGCCGTAACGAAACGAAGTTCCGCCAAGTGATAAAATTATTGGTAGATTTACTTGTATTCCTAGCTTTTGTAATGGGGCTACTAAAAATCTTTTTTTTTTCTGATAAGAATAACGATGACAGAATAAAAAGAAATGTTCAATTGTTTCAATTTCGTTGCACCAAATGCATAGCGGTGACGCCTTGAGCCGAGCTTTCTTAAAGTAATAATTTAGTTGTGGAACTGCACAGCGCAATCTGGTATAAGTGACCTCTAACTGGCGAGATGTAAACCACTGTTTATTCCAGCAATAACTCAAATGCTCGAAATTTTTGAATTTATCCAAATTTACCTTTTCCCCATTGCGGGCAAGCGTTTCGGAACCTTAGCGCGGTTACGTAAGCCGTATCTGGCAAAACTTGGATGGTGCGCCCACCCAGGAATACTGCTGCTAAAGAGTCCGCCATTTCGTTCAAATATAATCCGCGGTGGCCTGGTACCCATAGAAAATGCAGTTTTTTACGTTTTCGGTACTAAATGCCGAAACGTATTCATCAGCTCTGAATTTACTGCCGCAGAAAGTGCATTACAAACTGATAACGAATCTGTAATGATAACTGCTAATGATTCGCTTGAGGCCAATTTGCGTAGGGCAAGAACAATGGCCAATAATTCTGCAATGAATACCGGGGTATAATCTGGGAGTCGAATCGAAAAGGACCAGTCCAAAGAAGGAGAGAAGATGCCAACCCCAGCCTTTTCTTTTCACACAGATGCATCAGTCGCTATGATATTGCTTATCTCTAGGTGAGCTAGATAATCTGCTAACTGGTAATTTAAATACCTATATGCCAATTGTTTTGCGTTATGAGGAAATGTATCATCGAATTGTATGCTAAGCATTGACTTTAGGTTATGTATTGGACCAATATGTTTAATTGTTACATTCAATTGCTGTAGTAGCGCTTGTGCAAATACTATTTGCGGGGTGTGTAGTCGCGACCAATGGGTTTCGAAAAATAAAGTTGGTTCTTGAATGAAAGCGTAAAATGAGAGTCTTTGGTGTGAACTGTATATCTTTAAGAATGCTTGCACTGTAAGAATTTTAAACCTGTTTAGCAGAGAAGGTAGGCGAGCTTCCATATACAACACGTTATTTGCAACAAACTTTGGTAGACCCAGACACAAACGCAACGCTTCTCTTTCCAGCAGTATTAGGGGTCTCATTTTATAAGCTGCGCTGCCAGAAAATAATACACATCCGAATTCCGTGATGGGCCGCACATAAAGTTTATATATCATTATTAGCACATCTCTTCTTAAACCCGCTTTACGGTTTGCAAGCTTCTGTAGCCACCCCATGGCCCGTGTTGCCTTGGAGTACACATCATCAATGTGACTTCTCCAATTTAATGTGCCATTATATATGATGCCCAAATATTTAAGAGAATTCGCCTGCGGAATGAGCTCATTACTATACATTAACGAGATGTTGATAGGCTGCAGAAAATAGAATGCAAGAAGCACACTTTTCTTCACGTTCAAGGTCATATGATTATTTTTAAGCCATCTTTCTATCATATTGAGATAATTTTGTAGACTCTGGTATAATGATTGAAGGTCGGTATTACTTTCAAAGAAAGCAATATCGTCCGCGTACACATACAACTGAATATCCTTAGTTGATGGAATGGAGCTTAAGAAAATGTTAAATAAAACTGGCGACAGGACAGCCCCCTGTGGTACGCCACGTGACTGCTTATATCTATTCGATGAGTACCCATCTTTAAAGCAGTAATATTCTCTCCCTCTTAAAAACTCCGACACCCACACAGTGATGTAGTTGGGAAAGTGGTGATATTCCATCTGTTTTAATAAAATTGAATGCTCAACCCTATCGTACGCTTTAGCCAAATCCAGAGTAACTAAAGCACAGTATTGGCGCCGACGCCGAGCCAGTTGTATTCGGCTCTCTAAATCAACATGCGCACACCATATTGAGCAACCGGATCTAAAACCAATTTGACTGGGGTTTAATATTGCGTTATTATTAATATACTTCATTACCCAGGCATTCAAAACTCTTTCAATTAGCTTAACCAGATTTGACGTGAGTGATCTCGGCCTTACATTGTCCAAGGCGTATCCTTTTTCCTGCTTTTTAAGAAGTGGAATGACTTTAGACAGCTTCTATTCCACAGGTATCTAAGCTTTTGTCAAAGAAAAATTCACCAGATTAAGTACTTCAGTTGGACAAATCTCGAATATTACTTTTATCATTGCATTTGTTACCCCGTCTGGTCCAGGTGCCGAAGGAGATAAGTGCCTTATTATCTCTGCCAGCTCATCTAAAGTAACCTCCTCGAAATCCTCGCCTGCCATTAGGTTCACAATGTGCAGTGGTATAGTTGACATAAATCTATCTTGGAGCCCTTTAGTAATATTTTCTACTAAATCAGAGAGCTCACGGATGGAAAGAACAGAAGAGTCAGTATTTTCAGCGGGTGGTAACATCTTTTGAGATCTTAAAAATCTGAAGAGCGCTTTTTTTGTTTTTAGCCCTAGAAAGATACTCATGTTGTTTCATATTATAACCATCTTTTGCTGTACTTACTGTGCGTTTGAAGTCTGCTGCTGCGAATTTATAATCACACCAATTTTTTGGACATTGGTTGACCAGCAGTTGTTTCCATGCTGCTTTCCATTTTCTATAGCTCCTCATGCACTCTTCAGTCCACCATGGACTAAAAGAACCTCTTGTGGCCGAGCCTAATTTAAACATTGCGTCTTTTACTGATCTTTTTAACACTGCACAAAGACTCATAGCCCTAATGCCACCTTGTATGTCCTTGCGGTGATCAAAAGTAGCCCTCAAGTCTTTTTCTAATATTCTATAGTTGAGGAATGAGCGGGCCTTTTCGGCGACATGTATTCTTGAAAAGTTCAGTACAAAACTAATAGGCAAGTGGTCACTGTTAGTAGCACAGTCTAAGGTTTGCCACGAACATATATTTAGAGATGAGCTTGAAAATGTCAAGTCAATTACAGATTTAGAGAGACCTCGGACAAAAGTAGCAGATTGCGAATTTAAACAAGATAAATTCTTGTCAATAGCCTATTCCCACAAGCGTTTTCCGCTTAAATCTGTTTTAAAACCCCAGGCCACATGATGTGAATTGAAGTCTCCAGTGATTAATATATCCTTTCTGCAGGCAGAGAACATATCGTCCAGACTTCTTGTGTCTTGCACCCCGGCTGGGAAATACGCATTTACAAACGACAAGGGAGAAGCTTCTGGTAATATTATGTCTACTATCAAAATTTCGCAATGTGGAGTCACACAACGATAAGAGATCGTAGCTTTGTGACTAAACCTAGTTGCTATCAAGACAGCAAGCCCACCACCTCTGCTAGGTCGGTCCAATCGAAATAGCCGATAATTTTTTAGGTAAAACTTCTGGCTGGTTGAAAGCCAGGTTTCTTGCAGTGATATAATATCCGGGAAAAGTTGTGAAGAAAGGTATGATAGGTCTGTGGCTGCGGAAAATATAGATCTGCAATTCCACTGTAATATGGTTAGTGAACCTATTTTGACGACAGAAACGTCGCAGAAACTGCTTGGTCCAAAATGTCCTTTCGCAAAAAGTCTTTCTTAGACATGTTCTCAAAGAATTCTTTTTTTTTTGGATAGATACTTTTTAGATTTCGAATTATGCGAAGAGTTTTTTTATTGGGGAGGTCGGGTTCGCTTCAGAGCCTTATGAGAGTCCATATCCATATCTGCACATGCTTCCGAATCATCCGTAAGATCACCGTCTTCCGTTGTTTTGGAAGTCCCTGCCTCAGGAGAAACCACTCGCTGACGTGTTGTCGCACTTTCTATTTCCGTACGCTGCGATACTAATGATGTCTGAGGAGCCCAATCGTTCGTAGATGCTACACCTAGAATTTGAGATAGTTGATTGGAAACCAATTGTGCCAAGCTTTCAAAAAGGTTGTTTGCGAGGCGTTCCATTGCCTTTTCCATAGCCTTCTCTACGGCCTCTGCGATGGATGTTGCGAGAGATGCATCCATGGTGGTGGTATTACGTGCTGCAACACCTGCATATCCTTTGGATCTCTCCTGTATTTCTGCAACGGCTTCTCTCCGAGAGCACCGCTTGCGTTCTACAATATCCAATATGGCAAGCTCCCTTTCTTTTGCCGCACAGTCTGCGGAGTCTGCAGGGTGCGCCCCATTACATAAGCCGCACCTCTCTTTCTCAGAGCTGCACTTGCGGCTGTCATAATTTTCACCACACTAACGGCATCTAAAAACTGATCGGCACCCTCTGACGCTATGTCCATATCGCCAAAATTTCAAACACTGCAGGGGTTTGGGGGAAAGTGGCTCTACCTTACAGATCAGAGGCCATGCCTTAATTTCGGAAGGTCGGACTGTTCCTAAAAAGGTCAATATCACTGATTCCGTTGGGGATTTTATGTTGTCAATTGTACGGGTGCACTGTACACTGAAATTACACCCGCCACCGTAAACAAATCGAGCACTTCTGCAGGTGTCAGGTTTGTGTCTACACCGCGGACTAATCCTTTCGAGCATGCGAGGTGTGCCGGAATAAGTGGGCTTGCCGGATGCGCTGCGAATTCGGAACATTGCAGGAGCTCACGAATGCATTCCTGATCTGCGAAACAGCACAGGATGCCTCCGCGACCAAACTGGCGGACCTGAGTGATCTCCTGGAGATGCGAAGTGGCTTTTCGAAGCTCCACTTGAATCGCCTTTGGGTTCTTCATCGGAATACTGCCCCCATCTGTAAGTACCAGCACCACAGGGACACTTCTCGCTCCACTGCGTAACAAATAGTCTATCGGCCAATCCTTGGCGGGAGTGGAAGCTAACCAAGGGGAGTGCCCTTGGTCGGGGGAAGAAAATGACATCAAGATCGAATGACTCGCTTCAGCTGAGAAAGACCAATACAGTTACCGGAAAATAACGAACTCTCAAAGAACAATAAGGATACTGCCGCCCGATCCTGAGCCCGGGCAGCTTCTTCACAGTCAAGCCTCACAGTCGAACCACTGAGCTGGAACTGCTTCACGAGCGGAGAACTGCTCAACCGTCACTGATCTGCAAGGCGGTCGTCGTCGTCCAGCTTCGTCATGGTGCCCAACGCAATTTCGCTGAACACTAACTACATCATCCGCCGCACGACATATGGATATGCACTCGTTCTACGCACTGTTGAAACCCCATGATGGACAAAGGGATTTGTAAACGCTGCTAAGGGTACAGTAACTGCCAGGAGAACACTGCGTAACTAATAACGCGGCGCAGAGCATGCCACGAGACCTGGGGAGGCACTCAAGCCACCGCCAGCCGCGGCCGCTCACTGCGAGACCAACTGGTAGATGTTCTTTGGCTAGACCAGCTCCCATTCCTCTGTGCCTCTAGTTGATGCTGATAACCTCTGATGGATGGCGCTTACCGACAAAGGGGGATGGGCCAAGAACCGGGCGGCAGGATACTTAAATGAAACTAAAATGAAAATGAAGCCAATCTGAAAAAGTAGCTTAAAAAATACTACCAAAAAACAAAAATGTTTGCTGAGCAAGTGTTCAAACCATCTATTGTTTTTGAAAGACATAACTACGAATTATAAACTAAAGATCTGAAAAGATAGGGGTTCACTAGCACGGTAATCTTTTAGTTGCGTTGATGTAATCAAACACAGCGGAGCATACGTCCCTGTGGCGGTAACCAAATGATGTTCCGCCAAGTGATAAAATTACTGGTAGATTTACTTGTATTCCTAGCTTTTGTAATGGGGCTACTAAAAATCTTTTTCTGTGATAAGAATAACGATGACAGAGTAAAAAGAAATGTTCAAGTGTTTCAATTTCGTTGCACCAAATGCATAGCGGTTACGCCTTGAGCCGAGCTTTGTTAAGGTAATAATTTAGTTGTGGAACTGCACAGCGCAATCTGGTATAAGTGATCTGCAGTATAAGTGACTCTAGTTAATTTTAGGAAACTCTATGGTGTGGGGCTGGCTGCTGCGTCGTGCAGGAGACGCTGCCTTAATATATACTGATGGCGTAGGGCAAACTAACGAAATATAAAGTGCATATTTATTATTTATCTTCATTAGAGTATTAGCTCTAACTGCATTGAAATTCATACAATAACTCTATGCTGTAATTGACTACACCTATCATCATCACCATCAAAATGAAAAATGGCAGCGCCCTTGTATCAAACGTTCTCTGGCCGCATTGTTATAGTACAGTGCCTAGAATATTTGAAGTGTGATTACCGCCAAGCGGCGCGTATGGGAACCCTAGAGGCAGCTTGGCGATGTATCCGCTAGGTGGCGCGCTCTCCCGCTTACACGATAATTCAAGGGGAAGCGCTTTACTGTTTGAAGCGAGATCGGGTTGCCTTAGAACGCGTAGTTATAAAGCAAGATTCAGTAAAGAAGAAGAACAATGCACATGCTGCGGGAAAGATAAGGAAACGGCGGAGCATGTTCTGATTGAATGTGGAGATATCCACCCAGGTGTACGTTTGGGCACGAGCCTACAGGAAGCCTTGGGTTTTAGGGACAACAATGGAAAGCTGAACACACCCGCGATTGAAATAAGTAAGAGACGGTTAGAGTATTGGTGGCAGAAAATTAGAGAGAAAGGACAAAAATAAATATTGGAAAAATAAAATATGGACAGTGTGCCGTAAATGGCAGAGAACTTAAGCTGAAAATTTACCTTTTTTTCCATTAAGATAGAATTTATCGAAGTAGAGGCATTAGGCCAACATAAAAAAAAAGAAAAAATGTTTTTTTTTGTCGAGCCTGGTGGCATACTTGTCACCACCCCGTTATAAAGGGGACGCTCATAGCATCCATCCATCCATCCACGTCAGGCCGCCACGAGAAGCACATGTGTGCATGCTGGACTGCGTGCGTTGTGCGTGCCTTTCGTGTTGTTTTCTTCATTTAAATGATGCCTTGAGAAGCAGTGATGAGCCGACGACAGAGTCACTGTTTTGTACCCGGTTGCAAGAGCGGGTACAAGTCGTGCAAAGAAAAAGTCTCGTTGTTCGGCGTGCCCAAAGAAGCGGACGTATTTCAACAGTGGCGTATTTCTTCGTTTACGGATTTCTGCGACCAAGGAGGTCTTCTGTACCCTTCCGTCGAGTTCTTTGCATTTATTGAAGCTTTGGAAGATGTTTTTACGATGTGGTTCAGCTGGAACAATCTTCAGCGAGACAGCATGACTGAAGTTTTGCAGATCATGAAGAATGTTCCCCGCGTTGGGTGTCACACACATCAAGACGAGCTGACAAACAACGTGATCAAGTTTTTTCTTCTAACCAGGCTTCATTTTTTTACTAAGTCCCTCAACAGAGAACGAGCTTCAGCGAGCGAAAGAAGGAAGCACTTGAAACTTAGAAGAACGACTTGAATGTCAGAGACTCTTGCTGGACCTTTAGTGTGCTTGCTCTTGTCCTTTTTTTTTACAGTGTGTAATATGTTTGTTCCAAGGGGCGTAGCCAGAAATGTTATCAGGGGGGGGGGGGGGCACCCTTTTTATCTGAAGTGTGGGCCGGGCTGGCCAATGTGTTCGAGTGTCATTTTGTGCTCTGTATGCTATGGCGAAAAATTCACTGATTGATATGTGGGGTTTAACGTCCGAAAACCACCATATGATTATGAGAGACGCCGTAGTGAAGGGCTCCGGAAATTTCTACCACCTGGGGTTCTTTAACGTGCACCCAAATCTGAAAAATTCACTGATGATCGATACTGCCTAATGCAAATTTTGAGCGCAGCTTCGTGTTTTGAAAGGCCACTTCTGTTTGAAGTTTGGGCTTTCCGCAATCTATCAACTAAGCCATAAATCATAATTTTTGTGAAGAAAGACGGCACTCACCACGCCATTATTCTTCTTTCAGCGGATGAGCGAGGTATCCGCTACACATCTGTGAAGTGTTCTGTACCCTTTGTTGAAGGTGCATGTGGCCGAGGACGATGAAGAATTATGGCTGAGCACATTGAGTTGGGTGGGAAGCATTATACCACACACTCGTTGCGCAATTAGTATTGTGTGATCACTGCTTGTTATCTAATGCGACTCCTTGCTCTACATCATGCCTGTATAGAGTCTTTTTCGTGAACGCGTTTCAGGCTTTCGTCTTTTCCTTTTTCTCTGTTTAGCTCTCAAGACTGATTTTTTTTCATCCGATTGTTTTATTGTGAATATATTTTTCTTTTGTGTTTGTTATAAGTCAAAACGGCCAATAAAGAAAACAAAACCCAGCGTGGCTCTGTAGTAGTATACTGGACTGCCACGCAGAGGGCCTGGGTTCAAATCTCATTCCAGCCTCGGTATTATTTTCTCCTTTTCATCTATTTTTTTTTTCATGTCCATCGGTTACATCGCCAACGGCGACGCCGCTCAACGCAGGAACGGGCTCCAAAAAATTTCGGATGGTGAGGGGGTTCACGGGCCCGGAGTGCCACACGCTGGCTACGCCCCTGGTTTGTTCTAAATTGAAAAAAAAAAAACAGTTCAGACTGCAATTTCGCAATTCATTCGATGTTTCATTGCCTCTCATTTGTGGAGTAAAATATTTTTGCAGCAGAGGCTTGCGTTTAGCGCACAAAAGAAGAACAACCGAATAAACACTTCAAGCAAAAAAAAATCATGCAAACGAAGGTGCAGCTATAACAAGAGCACATTTTAATCACTCATTCTTGAACGCCGCGTGCTCGGCAAGCACCGTCACCTTCGATTTCGGCACTACAATCCATGGATCTTTGGATGAACCAGAAGCTCGATAGCGTCTGCGATTAAAATTTGGACTGAAATTGTTGCCGTGTCCACAAGTTATAGAAACCACGATTAAAAAATAAAAGCGCGAGATCCAAAAGTGATCTGTTTCAACAAGTCACGGCAAAAAAAAAAAAAACATTGCTTCCCGACATTCTTAATTCACACTGGCCCAACAATCATAGCTGGCAAATGGAGATGCAATTACATGTGCACGTAGCAGAATGAAGACAGTGGAATTTAAACGCACGGTGCTAAATAACGGCCGACTAGCTGCGCGACAAGCAGACGACTACACGGTGAGCGGACGTGGATGGATGGATGGATGGATGCTATGAGCGTCCCCTTTATAACGGGGTGGTGACAAGTATGCCACCAGGCTCGACAAAAAAAAAAAAAAACCTTTTTTTCTTTTTATGTTGGCCTAATGCCTCTACTTCGATAAATTCTATCTTAATGGAAAAAAAGGTAAATTTTCAGCTTAAGTTCTCTGCCATTTACGGCACACTGTCCATATTTTATTTTTCCAATATTTATTTTTGTCCGTTCTCTCTAATTTTCTGCCACCAATACTCTAACCGTCTCTTACTTATTTCAATCGCGGGTGTGTTCAGCTTTCCATTGTTGTCCCTAAAACCCAAGGCTTCCTGTAGGCTCGTGCCCAAACGTACACCTGGGTGGATATCTCCACATTCAATCAGAACATGCTCCGCCGTTTCCTTATCTTTCCCGCAGCATGTGCATTGTTCTTCTTCTTTACTGAATCTTGCTTTATAACTACGCGTTCTAAGGCAACCCGATCTCGCTTCAAACAGTAAAGCGCTTCCCCTTGAATTATCGTAAAATGCCTCCCTCCTTATTTCATTTTTGCCCTTTCGGTAGTTACTCAAAGCCGGTTTTTTCTCCATAGCTGCCATCCAGTAAATCCTCTCCGCCTCCCTGACTTTTCCCTTAACGCTCTTTGTTGACATATGGCTCACAATACCAGCCGTATATTTACTAGTGAGTCTTCTAGTTCTTTTTCTCCACTGTGTGTCCACGCTCTTCCTATACAAATAACGGAACACCTTCTCTGCCCATCTACTCTCCTTCATATTTCTTAGCCTTTCTTCGAACCTTATTTTGCTCTGCGCTTCCCTCGCCTCAAAACCTGCCCACCCCATATCGCCCTTTACAGCCTCGTTTGTCGTCTTCCCGTGAGCACCCAACGCGAGGCGTCCCACAGTCCTTTGATTGACATCCATTCCCGATTGCACCTCTGCCCTCATGCACACCACTGAGTTCCCAAAAGTAAGCCCTGGAACCATTACACCCTTCCACAGACCTCGAAGCACCTCATACCTATTGTATCCCCACAACGCTCTGTGCTTCATTATTGCCGCATTCCTCTTTCCTTTTGCTGCCGAGGCTTTTTCCTGTACCTCCATGTATCTATCACTCTCATTTACCCATACTCCAAGGTACTTGTATTCACTTACCCTCGGTATTTCTTGGCCTTGTATGGACACCGTCTGATCACAAGGATCATTGAATACCATCAATCCACACTTCGTTACACTGAATCCTAGTCCAAGAGCTTCACCTTCCCTTCCGCATATTCGCCAGCTGCTGTATATCATCTCGACTGTCCGCAAATAAGACGATATCGTCCGCATAAAATAAACCTGGAAGCTTCTGCTCAATCATCATGCCGCCCTGTTTGTGTGACAGATTAAAACCAATGTTGCTACCTTCTAGCGCTTTTTCCATACTCACCATGTACAGCATGAATAACAGCGGGGACAAAGGACATCCCTGTCTCAGACCCCTGCTAACCTCAACGTTCTCTTTGCTACGCATTCCTTCCCACTCTATGCAAACTGTATTTTCTCGGTATATCTCCCTCAAAAGCTGTATACAGTCGTCGCCCATGCCCATTCCTTTCAATATATCCCACAAAATTTCCTGATTAACGTTGTCGTATGCCCCAGTGATGTCTAGAAAAGCCACGTACAAGGGCCTATTCTCTATTTTGGATATTTCTATACACTGAGTGAGAACAAACAGGTTATCGTCTAACCGCCTGTCGACTCGAAATCCGTTCTGAAGTTCTCCCAAAATATCGTTATGTTCGGCCCATGTTTCTATTTTCATTTTTACTGCTTGCATCGCCATCCTGTATAGTACCGATGTAATGGTTAGTGGTCTATACGAGCGAATCTTGTCCTTTTCTCCCTTGCCTTTATAGATTAAGTTCATTCTACTTTGTCGCCAACTGTCCGGTATTTGTCCGTCCTTTAAGCTTTTTTCTACTGCTTTTAACAATGCTTCTTTAGTGTTATGTCCTAGTTCGTTAATGAGGCTAACGGGAATCCCATCTAAACCCGCGGCAGTGCGCTTTGGAATTTTTCCTTCGGCCTTTTTCCAGTTGAAATTATCAAGTACTAGCTCTTCCTCTGTTGCTTTCTCCGCCACACTTTTACTCACCGGGGAGATCCCCTGGACGCTCTTTTGAAACGAATCGGCTGTTACCTTTTGGATGTAACCTAGCGCTTCGTACCCTTCCAATTGATTTCCTCCTTCATCTAGAATATGTTGTTGCGTTGTGACAGACTTCCTACCTAGCGCCTTTATGTGGCTCCAAAAAATCCTAGGCGCGGCCTCCTTTTTTTCGTGTATCTCTGTCATCCAGCGTTCACTTTCACCTTTAATTTTTGCCTCTACCAATTTCTGTACAAGGGATTTTTTCTCTAAATATATTTCCCATATTTTTTTGACTTCGTCCTGCGGCCGCTTCTCCTTTTTTGCCTTTCTATGCTCCCGTGAGGCTTCGCGTCGCTTCTCGACGTGTAAGCGGGTGTCAGCGCCCCCTAGAGTTCTCTTTTCGATGCATCGCGGAGCGGCGCGGTCTGCACACTTTCCCTAGTTATAGTGTTCTAGAACACATTAGCATGGTGTGGGCCATGCATGGTTTGGGCATTTGCCGCTGTCCGCTGTGAATGCCCTGAACACTTGATATGGATGCGTTATTAGCCAGACTAGTCTTCGGTGTTTCCAGATTAAAGTGTTTTTGTGGCAAAACACGCCTACAGCGGTCGCTTCGAACCGCGGCTCGGAGGTGAGAAGGCGATGAATGCTCTGCTGTTTCTCTGCCCATTACTACTGTCGAGCAGTACTCCTTCAACCGCTGTGCTGTCAAACCGGTTATGACAGATACCGGGTATTTTGGTTTTGCAGAATCCACTTTTAACCAATTCCAGCACCCAGCAGTGAAGTCATGCCCCGCCGTGGTGGTCTAGTGGCTAAGGTACTCGGCTGCTGACCCGCAGGTCGCGGGATCGAATCTCGGCAGCGGCGGCTGCATTTCCGATAGAGGCGGAAATGTTGTAGGCCCGTGTGTTCAGATTTGGGTGCACTTAAAAGAACCCCAGGTGGTCGAAATTTCCGGAGCCCTCCACTACGGCGTCTCTCATACCACTGCCGCATCAGACCACCGCGGCGGGGCCACTGCACAATTTAGGTGATGTCGAATGGTTTATACAGATTTTGTTTCTGAATGTAAGCCTTGTTTTTATGCTGCTCCGAATATGGTATCTTGTGAAAAAAATTGCATATTTTTTTATTCCTGTAACTTGCTGAAAATTTACACTTTAATGCTCCAAAAGTAATATTTTGCTGCCTCAAAAATTTCTCCGAGGTGTATTTTGGCTGCTGCACACCTGGTTTCAAGAATTTCAAGAATTCTTCAATTCAATCAAGAATTCGAGACCAGACTGCAGGATATATACATTATGGCGCACCGAGAATTTTATCACAGTATTGGCATGATCTACAAATTTTGCATGTTTTTGCTTTAAAAAACTGCTTTAGCTTGACTATAGTATGGTGCTGCTAAATGATACAAAAGAATGTAGAATGTTACTCAAGACAGTTGGTGGCAGTAGGAAAAGAAAACACTATATTCATTCAACAGTGCTTCATCGTTCCAGCATAACTGAATGATTCAATCTAGAGGGGGAGGGGGTGCTCAAACTTCCCCAGGTATTTCAGTGTGTGGATGATTTTGAGCTTTTGGACAACTTGACAAAATTCATGAGGGTCACTGAATGCCTGCACCTTCTATTTGTAATGGCAAAGACAGTTTATGGTGTCATGGGTATGTTGGTCATATTCTCTGCATGGCAATAAGGCCGTGTTGGTGTTTAATTTGGCCCATGCAAAGCTGGTGAGAAAAGCATTGCTGCTGAGATATGTTGTTGGACTGTGTTGTCTGAACTCGCTCCAGTTTGTCCAATTTCAGAAGGCATACAAATACTAAAAATCAGTAAGTTACTAATGAAATGTTTTGAAATGTTGCGCATCAGAGAAAAAAAAAAAAACTCTAAGCCTGGCAAAGAGTCTTCTGCCGCGATGTGTTGAAAATAGCCTTGATGGAACTTGACAGAATTATTAGGCTACATTTTTTAGATACTATCACTTGTTTATTTTACAAAGTAGAAGACTTTTTTTACCAGCTTTATTTTTATGCTGTTGTCAGTGAATATTCAGTTTTTTTTTTAGTTTTTCCTGTGTGTACCTTATTGCATGCTACTGTAGCAATGATAAGTTGCAGAAGAAGGCATGTTAAAATCAGGTTCTCACTGTCTCTTGCAAGGCAGAGCTGTGCCAATGTAAGTATGAAATTATAGCGTGCTAGTCCTACCAGCACGAAATATCGCACCACGTAGTTTCTAAAATATTTAAAGGATTTTCTTTCAACAGCGTAGTTGTTAAGGTTTTCAGCAGGCTGTGTAGTGTATTCAGTAATAATACTAATAATATGTGGGGCTTAACGTCTCAAAACCACCGTATAATTATCAGAAATGCCGTAGTGGAGGGCTCTGGAAATTTTGGCCACCTGGGGTTCTTCAACGTGCACCCAAATCTGAGCACACGGGCCTACATTATTTCCGCCTCCATCGGAAATGCAGCCGCTGCAGCGGACATTTGGTCCCCCGACGTACGGGTCAGCAGCTGAGTACCTAAGCCACTAGACCACCACGGCGGGGGGATGTGGTTTATTCAGAAAACTCTCATCACGATTTGCCTTCTTGATCTTCTGCTCAGACACAAAAGATATGTGCAAGCTTTTCGGGGTGAGAGGCGAGTGCAGAAAGAGGGAAGTTCTTGACAAAAGAAACTGGTCACATGAATTTCCAGCAAATCACTTGCTGATGTGTGGTGGTCTTGATACGTTTCATTATTACGTTGAAGTAATGTCAGTGATAATCGCTTTGCAGTCGCTGTAGTAGACCGTGATTTGTTTCCCAACCCTTTCAGGCAAATGAATTTGTTCCTTTTGTCAAGCATTGTATTCTTGCCATTCTTCTGTTGCTTTTAATTTCTATGGTCCTCGAATGAACTGAACAAGTTGCTGGATGGGTCTCCCTTCTAATAGGAAAGCGGAAAAGGCATGCGGCCAAAAGAAAGGGCTGTTTGACATCATTGAAGCCCTTGTGTGAAGTCCAAAGCTGCTGCAACTTATTTTTTACTGGCAATGCGTGAGAAGGTCTTCCCGTTGTTCATATGCACCTTGTCCAGCATATGGTTGGGACACTTGTTTTATGCTTTTCTTTATTGCAACAGAAAGAGAGAGAGAGAGAGAGAAACAACTTTATTTAAAGGAAAAAAAAAATTCACAGAGGATTGGCAATAGGCCGTACTTGGCCTCCACCATTGCAATAAATAGTGAGTTCTATATTGTATGCCTGATTCCAAAGAAGGAGACCTACGCCGTTTGCCTGCAATTTGAGAATCGGCCTGTAAAACATGCACGGTTTGAAATTTAGTTGTGGTTTGGCAGTTGTGCATATCTACAGCGCATGCGCATTCGTCAACTCATCTGTACTATCCCCTCCCCCCCAAGCACTTCTTCTCAACGTCTGAGGTGAAAATGCAAGGGATGCACGCACCTGCTAGCCGAGATTCACACGTGCGCGAATGACTGTCAATGGTTTAGGAGCTTGGTGTTTTGTTTTTAGCCTACGGAGACGAAACTGCTCCGGAGTAAAGTATACAGTTTCAGCGCAAAAAATTCTTCACAGAGTGGGGTCTAAACCCTCCATATAAAGGCTGTGAGAAAGAAAGACGCTTAGCATAGAAAGGAAGAGAGAAATAGAAATAAAGACAGACAGGCACTTCTTTCCTCTTGGTGCAGCCAATATAAACGAATGAGCTCATAATCTAATCAAAGTCTGTGCAGAAATGTTTGTCCTAAAACGGTGTACACGAGTCCTTTGTACTTGCAGAGTGGTTCCTCTGTTTGACAAGGACAATGGCTTGAATGAGGCACCGCCCGCTGAGCTGAAGCAGCTGAAAATTAAAAAAAACGACGGTGCTTGTCTGGAAAGTCTGGGCAAGAAATTCCACGTTGAGGAGGAAACCAAGTTTGACAAGTAAGTTTGTTCAAAGGAAATTTGGAATATTTGTTTTACACAAAGGGCAATATAAATGGTGTGTTGTTTTGAAATGAACTCCATCATACATTTGATATCAAATTGGTCATTGGTGAACTCGTATGCTGCATGTAATGGCCTGCTATGCAATCTGAATGATTGGGGATGCTCAGGGTATTCATCTTTAGCTCTTATGAACCCCTCTAGGGGGTGTAACATAAAGGGCATGTTGATTGCACAACGAGTAGATACTGAAGAAATAATGTCAGTGATGGCTGCGGGGTTGGTTGTTCTGTTTGGACGATGCACACAGAAAGAGAGCTGGATAATGCCGTAGTGTGGCTGCTTGGCTTTAAGCCGTGCGATGTTGTCTGGAAAAGTAATGAGATCTCAGTGGTTCTGTTCCTGCACCAAAGGGTCTTTAATGTACAATTATGGTAAAATTGACATAAATTGCTTCAGAGTCTCAGGCTTGATGGCACCCATCACCAGCAGTACAGCTATGACTGGGTAAAAATGTCATATTGCCGGGAGAGTGAAGAAAGCAGCTGCAGCCAGTAAACATCAAACTCTTAATTGGGTGAATGTCTGCCCAGAAAGCGACTGACGCTCAAAGTGCAATGATGCCAGTGCATTCAGTTGTCAAAAGTCAAATAATCTGATCAGCGGAAAGGCTCGTCGGCTTTTAGACATGCGAAATAAAAGAATGAAAGCTTATCTGTGTGGCTATGATGTGCTCTTTAATCTCTTTTCTTCCATCATGAGAGTGTCATGGTTATTTGGGTATGTGGCTTTGGTGAACTCCCCGTGCCAAATGCAATGGCAAGCAGCCAGGTGACAATTTCCAGGAAATCGAGACAATAAGCTTTCTTTAGTTTTAGTATTCATCTCAACTTTAACCTACTTAATGTTTAATGATAGTATTCCATTTTTTTTGTTGTAAAAGTAGAGAAACAAAACTAGTGAAAGTAAATAAAAACACTGTTAAGAAGTTTATTAGCAGGCACTCGGCAAGATGCACGACAGTAACAGTCAAGGGGGAGACCGACTCTCTGCACGAGCTGCTCTTTTTCCTATGAATAGGGTGACCCACTAGAAAAAGCTGGAGAGGACCATCCTCTGTATAGTTCCAAGACTTCGCTACAATTACCCCGGGTACGAAAAGGTAGTCACCTGGCGACCTAACAGATGGTTACTATGAGAGGGTCATGGTAGGCCTGGCACATCGACAATGTCGCACCCTTGACAGCGCATGTCCGAAGATGGTTCGATGGGTTTGATCAGTAGTTCCCTCGGGAAGTGCATTCAACGACACGGTACGGGCCTTCACATTTGTGCAACTGTTTTGAAGAAAGGCCAGTTGCAGCGGTAGGGATCGAAAGCCAGACAAGTACTCCAGGCAAGAATGTGGGCACAGAAGTGCTGGTGTCAGTGTGAATGCTTTTCTGCTGCTCTTGCTCATGTGTTTTAAAGGACTTTGCAAGCTATCGACACTCTTCAGCAAGCTGCTATGTCAGAAATAGGCTCACACTAGGATGGATCCGGCTTGTATAGAAGCATCGTGTCGATGGTATGCGAAGGGTACCTTTCATATAACAAAAAGAAAAGAGAAAAACCAGCAGGGCTCCGAGAGGCTGTATTATAGGCATAGGTGACGAACGGTAGAATGGCATCCCAATTCGTGTGATCGGCAGCGACATACAGAGGGGTCCCCTGTTAAAGGGAACACCGGAGCGCGTGTCGTCTGCAAAGCGCCACCGCGGGCTCACGGCGGCAACTAGTTTCACGCAGGAGCAGTGAGCGCTGTGGGAAGTGCTCGTTCGTCATCTGCTACAGTTACGGCCGCGCTTCAGCTCGTCGCGAAGCCAGCCATTCTTGTGCTTTGAAATTTAACCGCAGGCTGAATGGCCACGTTCAGACGGAAAGCTGTGGCGAAGCTCAAAAGAAATTAGATTATGTAAAGTAATACTTCACTGATACTTTTAGTGGTTAAAGAAGCATGACTTCTTCTTTCTGGGTAACCTGGTGTGCGCAAATGCTGACGAAAGACAACAGAAAAGAATAGACGGGGACAAGTGAAAAATAAATTGCTGGACATGTTGCTGCCATGATGTTGTCTTCGAAACGAATACTCTGAAAGGATGTTCAAATATGTAGGAATATTTCTTCAGGACAATTTGAAAAAATTGACTTTTCAAGATTTGTTTCTCATAAGAAGCTCCTCTGACTTGGTCCAGAAACTGGGGGAAAGTTTTTGCTGCAATGTGGTGGGATTTTCAGCAGACGTTGTGAACCTCTGTTACTCTGTTCCTTGTGATAGCCTTATTTTTGCTGTGAAGAAGTGTTTTAAAAAACAGGAGATGCACTTTCAGGATATTATAGGCATGAACTCTGACAATTTTATTACACTTTTGGAATTTTATCTCAGTTTGACTACCATCAAGTACGATGGGCAATTCTTAATCCAACGCACTGGCATATATATATAGGTTCATCATTGGCCCCACTTCTTTATGACATCTTATCTGTGATTGACAAAAGCATTTCTTCCAGCCTTGCATGTGTACCAGTACTCAGGGTGTATTGCTATGTTGATTGCTGTACCTTGTGCTTGTAGAAAAAACTGGACATATTTGTTTTAATGACAACCTTGAAGCTGTGCTCAACGTCTTCAAAGAGCACTCTTGGGGGCTCAAATTAACATTTGAATTGCCAAAAGACAATGATATCTAGGTTTTAGACATTCAGCTTTCTTTTTCTGATAATGCCCATACTTGCTGGTGCTATCAGCCCAGGAGTGCTAAGTATGTCCCGCCTTTGATAGTGTGCATTCAAAATTAGTAAATAGAGGAATCGTCACCATGTGTTTGGCCACCCTTCAGAAGTCATGTGAGCACAAGGGTGAGGTCAGCCTTAAAAATCAGATTAAAAAACTAAAAGATGCTGGGTATCCCAACAGCATCATCATACCCATTTGGGAAACCCTCCTGTAGAAAGTTAAGATAAACAAAACAGGACCAAGAGAAAAACAGAATGACCAAAGACCTTTGCATGTTATACCGTACGTACATAAGCTTTCGCACAACTTAAAGAAAAAAGCGAGCACATATAAAATTAACTTGTTGTTTTCCGCACCTTGCAAGCTTTCAAAAGTGTATGTACAGCAACAGGAATAGTCAGTCTTGCACCATCCGTCACGAGAATAGGTATACTGAATGCCAATCTAATGTCGTGTATCAGATACCGTTGACATGTTAAAAAGTAAACATAGGACAAACGGGGCAATGCTTTAATGATCGAGCAAAACAGCATGCGTCAAATGTTAAGAATGGCTATGGTAGTCTCATGGCTGTACACTGTAAAGAATATAAGTGCAGTCCCATGTTTCATAAAACACTTAAAAAAAAAAGCAAGAACAAAAATGAGAGGTTTTAGAAGCATTTTTTATCAGGAAGGCCAAGGATCAATGCATCAGTACACCTTCACTTACCCTTTCCGAAAGAGAGTATTCTTTTCTCAGTTAAGATTATATTATCATGGTCACACATGTATCATCGCGCATGAATACTGTGTTTTTTGTACTCTGTATAAAAGCGGTCGTAGCTCCTTCAATAAAATACGGTTGACAGTCAGTGCTCTTCTCTGTCCTTTTTGTCTCTTCCTGAAATTGTCGCGCTGTTACTAGAACACAACCAAACACTGGAGCATTACGAAAGCGTCGTCGCAGTGTGACGACCACGAATGGAGAGGCCCGTTACTGCCCAGGAACTTCGTCAGCGGTGACATCGTGGTCGTGAAATTTTGAATGAAGCACAGAAAGCAGGAACACAGTCCTACAAAACTGCGCAATTCCTCCACAAATGTCGGCTCTGGGAACTCAGTCACGGCCCGAAGGTTGACTGGATCTGGAAGAATTCTGTGCTCGCCATCATCTATTCAATCACATCATCTATTCGCGGTAGTGGATAAACGTCCTTATAAGTGATCTTGTTGAGTCTTTGGTAGTCCGCACAGAACCATCCTTCTTTGCAACGAGAACGACAGGAGACGCCCAGACGCTGTTAAAAAGTTGAATAACATTGCGTCGAAGCATGTCGTCAACTTGCTCGTTGAATACACGACGTTCTTTGGGAGATACGTGATATGGGCACTGCATCAGTGGTGGTTGGGTGCCTGTGTCGACGTGATGCCTAACGGCGGATTCGCGGCCGAGGAGAGGTTGAGTGACATCAAAAGGAAAAATGGAAATTCTTGTGTTGGAAATTCTTCCAACAGGCCCAGAAGCTGTGAATGCTGAACTGGTCTAAGGTATTCGGTAATGGAGGAGCCAAATACATCAGGGGATGATAGAGCAGCTGTAGAAAAATTACAGCATATCCATGGAGTGAATGATAATGAGTGGGGCGAAGCGTCTGTCAGATCGTCCGCGCTTTCCGTCTGTCCGTGCATCCATCCTTCTGTCCGTCCATCTACGCATCCGTCTGTCCGTGCATCCGTCCATCTGTCCGTTTGCTTGTCTGTCTGTCTATCCATGCATCCGTCCGTTTGACCATCTAGTGAACACTCTAAGTACCGCTATCTCGCATTTTTTCATCAGGATCGTAGTGGTGTGATCGTCTCTCTTCTTCCCCTGTGGCACATACCCGTCTATCCCCTGTCGTGTATGTGCCACCGGTGACATGTCGTGTATGTGCCACCCTGGGGGATGCACAAGGACAAAGGCCGCTATTACATAAATAACTTTTTTTCTCAATTATTAGGTAGTCAGAAAGGAGGACGGGGGTCTTTATTTCAGATTTTATGGTATAGAACATGCATATGCAGTAAGAACCGCTTGGAGAACAGCGGGTACGGCAGTTGAATGCCACAAGCTCAGCGCTTTTGGTTGGTTTGATCGTGAACATAGGTCGAAATTCTTTGGTCATGAGTATATAGGTCAATAGCTGGTTATGAACAACATTTTCGGGAAAAAAAGGTTGACCTATATTTGAGTAAATTTGGTGAATTGCTCGGTGGAGGGGAGGCAGAAGTGTAGTTGATGGCTGTTCAGCAAGTTGCTGTTCAACACAGTCAAAATGCTGTTCAGCATGGGGAAGGCATTGTCGGCGATGCCTTTCAGAACATGAGTGGTGACTTCGGCACGCTCTTGGCTACTTTTTTGCACAAGTTAAAAATGTCCTCGATCTTAGTGAAGGACTCACCGGTCTGGTGAGCTCGTTCACGCAACCGCTGTTTTGCTTTTAGCTTACAAATAGGAGGACGGCTCAACATGTCGACGACGGTGGTCTCAAAAGCGGACCAAGTTGGGAAAGCAAGTGCATGGTTGTCATACCACATGCCAGCCACACCCGCAAGGTAGAAAATCAGGTTGCTGAGTTTGCCTGCCTCGTACCAGTGATTGGGGATGCTCACGGTTTCATAAATGGTGAGCCAGTCCTGGACGTCGGTGCCATTCGTGCCAGTGAAGACAAGAGGGTTGTGGATGCGGAGGACATTGGGACATGGTGTCAGCCCCGGAAAAAGCGTTTGCTGAGCAGCGTCTTGGGGCATGGTAGAAGGCGTTGTACGAGATCAAAGCTCCAAAGGCATCGAATGTGGAATAAATTTGTTTTAAAGGGAGATGCTACTCGAATACACTTTTTTTTTAAATATTCACCCCAGAGCAATGAAACTTGAGCTGTTTATGGAACTTTTTATGCTGATTTCAAATATATAATTAGTTTTCTTGCAAGTTGCATACATTTAGCTCACAACATGACAAACTAAAAACCTTAACCCTTTTGCTCAATTCTTTTCGTCCCTAAATTTCTGTAATTTTTTACTATGCATAGTTCATAATGTTTAAAATAAAGTGTAGAATGCAAGTAACTAATTAGGAAACACATACAAAATATGTAATACGCGTGAAAAATAATAGACCTAAAAAGTCCACATTTCACCTACCCTAGTAAAGGTTTGCATACAATTTTTTTATTATACAATGAAATATTGAAATTTAAACTCGATAATTGCATTTGTCGTACTTTGCAAAAAATTTGAGCAAAATTTCATGCAGATCCGAGCGCTAAAAGTGCCCGAAAAAAGAGGGGCACATTGGGAAAAATGGCAAAATTTGCGTCTTGAGAAAAACGAGCTTTTAAAGTTAAAATTGAATTTTCATTTATGAGAGATATCATTAAATCTGATGAAGTTTGCACACCAAAAAGAACAATCCTTCTTGTAGTGGCCACTGAGACTGAAATACGTCAGCACCATGAGTTTGTCCCTCTCGTCTTCTTCGAACAGACTCCTCACAGACAGGGCCATGAAACGCTTGCCAAACTTCCGCTCCATCTGGCAGAGCCTTGTGTCAACTGCAAGCTAGGAAGAAGTTCGACAGGACTGCGAAATCCAAACTAAGTCCAGTGTCATGCCATTTTGCGGCCATGTTTGTGCCACATACCGTCGTACCTAATGGCAATGTCGTCCCTGCTAAGTTCTCTCATTGCGAGCTCTTTCGACCTCGCAAGATTGGCGCTGATGTCATTCATTGCCGCATCACACACTTTCCGGCTGGCGGGTGTGAATAACTTTTGACGCATTGGCTTTTGCAAGCCAACAAATTAACTGCTGCAAATTGGACCAGCTGCTTGTAGCCTATTCCTACAGAGCATGCCGCACAACGGCTTTCACTTGCGAGCAATTCCTTTTTTCATTCATAACGGAGATAATTACACGAGAAAAGTATTGTTCAGCTGCGCTGCTTGGCAAGACATGGACTCCGCAAATAGGTTTCACAGCACATACAGGCGCGCAGCGGCCAATGGCGGTCTCCCATACGTACCACGTGATAAGCCAGTCACGGCACTCAAAAAACGTGCAGAAGAGTGCTTATTTTTATGATTTCTTGCGCTGCATTAGCGAGAGAAACTGTTGGTATTTGAAGAGTGAAGCTAGACTCTTCGACTCATGCGATCAACAATGGCGAGCGGTGGTGCATTATCGGCGGCAATGTGCTCGAAGACTGCACACTTTGGATCTTTTAACAGGCACATTGTGCTCTTTAGATGCAATTTTAAAGCATTTCCTGTTAAGTCTCGACCTCTATTTTTTTTTTCATAACAGTAGAGGTACTAATCTTATAAAAAAACAGGCAAAAATAAAAAATCGGTAATTTTGAAAAAAATTGCCGTTTTTCGACCTGCATCTCCCCTTAAGGGAGATGCAGGTCGCACTTTTCACCACATTATCAGCACTTTTCACCAAATTATCAAGACGTTTATTGGCAGGCACTCGACGAAGATGCACGACAGCGACAGTCAAGGCAAGAACGGACTTTCTGCCTATTTGTATGTTGCCTGTGAACACTGGCACATACCCACTCTGGGGTATCGGCCAAGAAATCTTTTGTAGTAGCCTATATGTGAGTGAGCTGCTTTTCTTCTTCGAAGAGAGAAGGCGCTGGAGAGGACGGCCCACTGTTTACAGTGTCGACCATTTACGATATAACCCCTTTAAGTGCAGAACCGGTTACAATGAAGTCTTTTTTTACTCTCTTTTACCCTCCCATAAAACCTCATGTATACCCATACATCTTATTGTGCAGTCCCCCACGCTGACAGACCGGTTATAAACTTATAATACAGTTGCTAGAAAATCTTTGTGACAAATGCGGTAGCGATTGCGCGTCTGAAGAAGGGTGCGCTGGGTGCGCCGCTGGGGAGCGAGCGACGAGGTCCCTATGAAGGAGGGGGGGACGCGGATTAAACGAAGGAAGGCTGAAGGGAACAAAAAGAAAAGAGGAAAAAAAAGGTGGTTGCCTCGGCCACGGATAAGCCTTTGCCCCCGGCACTGACGCCGCTGTTTACTAGCGTCGCTAGTGTGGCTCCCGTGGGATCCGGTCCTTATCAGCTGCGCTTAACAGTTTCCTGTCTGGTGAAGGGTTGTCGTAATTGAGCTTGCTACAGAAATCGCATTTGCTATCTTTTTACGGCTTTATGACGCAGGCTTTCACTTTTGTTGCCAGTGCGCTGTCTACATTATAAGCGTTTCAGGTTTTTGTCGTTGATCTCCCGGCCGTGAACGTAAACTTTATATCACGCACACTGTTCCTTGTTCAGTGCTTGAGTGAGATCTTTTCAACGCCGGGTTTTCAAGTCTTGGTCAAACTTCCTGCGACCACATACCAAACGCCACACTAGGCCTGATTGACATTCTTGCGTTTCGGTAGCGGTCGCATGCTATATAAGTTGTGGTTTGATACAGAATCAACGAAAATGTGGCTTCACTTGATGGGAAGAGATACATAACATTAACGAAAATGAGAGTGGCACGTGTAGCGCTCGAATGTTGGCTCGCGATTCGATTGCAAGGTCTCAAAATTATGTGCGCACCCGGGAAGTCGAATGATTGGAGTCTTTCAGCATGTAAAATTTTGGACGTGACTCAACATAGTTTTTGTGTAATGCGCATAATTGAGGCGGTCTTAGAAGAATTTGGCGAATTCGCTATGGTGCTTTCGTTTAAATTTTAGACTCTCTCCCCTCTTTTTGCGTTCATGTCGTTGGAAACGCGTGTCTTAGGATGTTATTTTTTTTGACATCTGCAAATTTAAATGTTTATAAGCACCACACATCACATGTTTCGATTCTCGGGCACACGAAGCTGTATGCTCAACACGTTTTGCCAATATGCGGGGGCCTTGAAAAAGGCTGTTTTGGTTAAAGTGTGGTACCGCTTATAGTGCGGACGGACGGATGGATCGAAAAAAACAACAACAAAAAACCCTGCAAAGTTGCTGGCCCAGGTTCAGGCCACCCGGACGTTTTGTGCGGTGAGGTGTAACCTTTTTTTTTGCGACTCCCGCGACTTACGTTATAAGTGGTTTATACTGTAGTTACAAGGCTTCACTATAACACAAACTATGTAAATTTAGGAAAAGAACTTGTGTTTGTCAAATTGCATTTCTCTTTAAGCAGTGTCATTCCTCGTATTATTGTTCTCCCTCCACTCCTCTTTTTTGTAACATTATGTTTCGATTATATTTGATTCTTTAAATGTAGTTGTTGTTGGGCTAGTTCTTACCTCATTAGGAAAACGAATTGATTGTGTACAATAGTGATTTTAATTTTACGTGAGGCATTGTTGTGTGCACATATGTGGCACAGTGTAAATACTTTCTGTGGTTCTTTGGCAAATGCCTAATCTGCTGCAAGTGTGACGCTCTTTCTCTGTGCTTCTTTGTTCTTGTTGTGTTTTAGGCATCTAAAATTTTCTCTCGTAATCTTTTATTCTTTTTTTCCCAGCACAGGGTAGCAAGTTGGTGTGAGAACTGACTAACCTTTGTGTCCTTCCATTTTTCTTTTCTTCTTCTACAATAACCACGAACGGTCAACATTACGGCGCAGTGCATGTGAGGCAGTGATAGTTCATACATTGGGTTAGTGACATGAAAATAGAAAAAGAAACCCGCGTGACAATGCACGCCTGTCGCCACATTCGTTTTTCTCGGGGACCAACCGGAAGCTCCGCCCACTGGTCCGAGATCGCTTGGACACATGTTCGTTTCTCTCGTGCCTGGTGGCCTGTGGGCGGCCCGGGACTGTCCGAACGATTTCTTGCGGGCACATGGCAGCCGACAGCGCAAAGCGCATGCCATTGCGGCCATATTAAGTTGGACACGAAAATTTTTGACGTGCTCTTGCTCTCTCTTTGCTTTTCTGTCTACTTCTCGCATGTTTGTGAACTTCGCATTGTTTGCGCACCCTGTCCTTGTCATAGGTGGTCTGAATGACGTTGAGCATGTGCATATCTCTGAAGGTCGGGCAAACACGTGATATACTCGCCTGGTGAAACAGCGGTGGAACAACCGTGCGGGTCTACGATGTGTGCGTGCTCAAATAATTCACTTACAGTAAGTCACATCACAACAGAAATAGGTGTAATTCACTACCTAACTTCTGTTTAGGTTGGAATTAGGTCAGCTTTGTGGCCCGTGTCACAGCCATGGCGGGAGAGGACGGCATAGCAGACGCCACAGCGGGCGCAGACAGCATCAAGCGCGCAAACGGCCAGAGGCCGTTTGGACTGGCTCGGGACTTTTGGATCACATGCATGTGGCGTAGCCGCCTATGAGCCAAGGCGTCCGCGGGCCTCCGGGGAGTGATCTGGGACTTGGTAAATTGATGAAGCTCTGTGAAAAAGCATCCTCTTGAAGCTTGAGACAGAATATGGAAGAAAAGTGTGTACACACAAACAAAGCTGAATGATGAAAAAGAGCTGCAATGTAGAGTCTGCTAACTCATATAAATTTAAGGCACATAACATGCGACAACCTTTGGTTGTGTTTAGTGCACAACCTGAAATTTCTTGCAAAAGGGCCATGGAGATTGATTCCACAGCTTGTTACCCTTCATGATGAGTTAGGTGTCAGCGACATCAGTTTTATGGTACACTTTATGTGCTATGTCCTCTGTGTGTTGTAATGACATTATATATTAGGTTATTTGTTGTGTAACTAGTTATTCGTTACATTCGACGGGTGAGCTCACTGATGTAAAAGCTGTTGATAAATGTGCATCTATTGTGTCTGTTCCGAGAGCGTTCAGATCCCACAAGCGCTTTCCGCACAGAAAGGGCAGTTCCAGTGTGTGTGCCTCACCTGTTCAATCAGCATACCAAATGATATCATGCATTGTGGGCAGCGAGTGCCTTAGCCCACTCCATGAGAGACTCACTAGGCTGGTGCAGTCTTTTGAGGTGGTAACAATGCCCTTTCAATCCATATGTGCCAGGGTAACGAGTGCAATAAAAATTCTCAAAACGAATTTATGAAATACCCTGCTACACTCTTCATACTATCATACCTTTGGTTCCCTCAGTGGTAGCAGGCCATTTGCATTCACTTATAGATATGCCACTGTTGCACTTTGGAGGACATGCTTCAACCTTTATTTATTTTTTTTTGGAGGGGTGGGAGCGGGGATACTGACACATGTACATAATTCTGGAGTAGTTGTTGCTAGCAAAATGTGACATTAGAAAGTAATGCATGTCATTGCCAATCTAGAAATTAACTTTTTAGCTTCGGTACAGTTGTTGCAACATTATGTAAACCTGCACTTATCTGGTACGCAAGTGATACCTCTGTTCTAAAATGGCTTCAGGTCTCGTGGTACTCGTGCCAAGCTTCAAACTAGAGCTGGATATTTTCCTTTTCTGCAACTGAATGCTTTCTGAAAATGGTATGTGAATAGTTTGCTATTTGCTGCCTGCTTGTGCCTAAATAATGTATTCAATGTGCGAGTATTCTATTGCCAAGCCAGTTTGAGATATGGACTTGCTTTCAATAATCGCAATTTCTCTTGACTAATACCACTGGCTGCTCTTGGAGACATACGTTTTGTGTAGCACGTACTTCAGTGTGCCCTTGCTTCTTTTAATGAATATAGTTGCCGCATGTGAAAGCTCTTGGCAGATCATCTGGGTGAGCCTTTGTTAAGTCTGCCTTTGTTGGCAGATGAGCTGTCCCTTCAACGAATAAGTGGCTGTTGATTCTGGCATGTGATTGTGCAGGCTAGCCTACTCTGTGACACCCCTTTGGCGACATCCCTACAAGAAACAGTTGATGGTGAGCCACTCTGTTCATAGCTTCCTCTTCTCTCCAAATGCATAGTCTTTTGAACCTACACCATTTCTTGGTTTACGTTGCGGGGTCTCTAATTAGCGAGCGAGCACCACGCCACGCTCTCGGAGTGAACGGACACAGAAGACGCGGTCGGTACAAACCAAACCACATACATTTATTTAACTAATTTACAACGACGATATCGACTGCCGAATGATCCATAAATCGTTATCAACAGGCTAAGTCATCATTACACAAAATTACCAAACACTCAAACAACATAGCATAAGAGCACACAAAAGGCGGCGTCGCCAACGCTTCACTCACCGTAAAAATGTGGACTGGTTGAAAGTATACCAACCAAATGTCCCGAATTTTTTTAGTAGACTCCCACATTTGGACCATTTCTTAGGTTTGTACAGTTGACAGAAAAATCTCTTAGAAATAAAAATATCTGAGTGTGGTCTGGTCACATTAACAAAAATAGTTTATTGTGGCTTTAACACAGCCACCAACAATAACGCTGAAATATTCTATCCTAGATGTGTATAAGCCAATGAGTTCACGTTCACGTTTTGTTTTCTCTTTTAGGCTTTTGCAACCTCACCATTTGCATACATCAGTATGTCATACTGTTGTGTACATCTTTGCATACCAAACGGAAAGAAATCAGATTGTCTTTTTTTATTTCTCATTAGTTATAAACAAAAAAACACACAGGTTCTCTGCTCGATTCACCGTAGACGACGGAAAAATGAAAACCATCTTCTTTTTCTTCCCATTCAATGTATTGAACGTTTCCTGCTTCCCACCAATATATTTCTGTGCCCAATGTGGTTTTCGTACTGCATCAAAGGTTGCAGACAATGCTAGCTTTCTGCCCCTCATCTGGTTATGCACTGTGATTGTGATTGGTGATCTGCCCATTTAGACCATGCCAAAATGTAATGTGATGACGTCACGTTGTGTGACCTTCATATATGTCAGACCATTTTATTAACTTGGACGTCGCATGACGACGTTTTCACGTAATCATGATATCTTGTATCACTAAGATCATGTTGACGCCGCTGACACAAGGCAACACTGGATGCCGTAGGTGATTAATTTTTGCTTTTGATGATGAAGCTAAGTGAACCAGGCGAGCTATTAAAAAAACACTTGAACCACTCGAGCTATTAAAAAAACAAATTGAAGATTTGGAAAAAAAACTACCTCATATAGTGAGGTTTACTTGAGATGGAGCCAAAAATTAAAAAAAAGATTTTGGGGCCCATGTCCCTCTTGATACTACACTGTACGGCTGTCGTTCCGTGAAAGTGCTGCTGCAGCTGGTGTTCAGGGGAGGTTTATTTCAGTAATCAGCCGGTCAGAGTGCGTTCAGGTCCTTGAAATCCTTCAAAACCATTGAATTAGAAAAATGTCTTTTCAAGGCCCTTAAAAGTCCTGGAATTTTTTCCGTCCTTAAAAATCCTTGATAATCCTGAGCAGTGCATTCTCATATCTACATTGCGGCCTTCTAAGCACAGTGGATTGGCATGTCAATCTGTCAGACTCCCCATTTACGAAGCAGTAGTGCGGTGTGGGCGCACGCGGTTCTAGTGTGCAGAATTGCACTGCACGTTAAAAAAAAGTCAGTTTTGTGGAGATGGCGAAGCATTGAAAGTGATAGCAACAATGTTTCATAAACAACAGCAAGTAACTCTGCACATGCAGTGCTCCACTTAAGCATGAAGGACGCACGAAAATAACACACACAGGATGAAAGGTAACGAACTGTCACTGCTTGACATTTGTAAGGTGCTGCTTAAGCACAAAGATGGATGCTCGAAAAGAATGCGCAGGTGTGCACAGGATGAGTGTGAAGTAACAACTGTCATAGCTGTTACTTGTGCACAACCTAACGCTTTTAAATTTTGTTTTGTGTTCTTGAGAACTGCTGCGCATGGAGTACGGCCTCTGAGTTGTTCGACCTACAAGTTCCCCTCTGCCGTTTCAATTGCACAGAGACGGCGTAATTTCACCGACACCTCTGCACCACGTCACTCACCACTGAGGCATTATCGAGGCAAGCGTCGCGGTTTCGGTGCGGCTTCAGCCTACTGATATGATTTTGGGCTACTGTATGATGTTCCACATATTTATGACTGGTGATTGTGTGCAGCAGTAGTGAACGTGTTAGAAACCACACAAAAACATCATGTGCATTTTACACGCTGTGTGCACAGTGGTGATATCGAAATGTTCTCTCAGTTGTGCAGCTACGGTTATCCTGCGTAGGTGCACAGCACTGCACTTACCGAAGGTAACTGCTGAAATTCTCAGTTTAAGCTGCATGAGCAGGTGAAAAAGAAATCAGGTCTAGCCCACACTGAAGAGGGGCTCTAGATAAACTGACCGAACTTGTCACCCAGCAAGAGACATACTTTCTCCCCCCTATGTCGCCACTGCTACCGGGTCTGAAACAGCCAAGCAGACCAGCTACGAAGGTGAAATCTGTGCTTGCATAGCTTTCCATCCTCTCCAGCACAACGCTTCGCGCCTTTCAGCTAGCCTCCTGTACTTCCCTTCCACACTAGTTGGGGGCGGGGGGGGGGGGGGGGGGGGGTGAACATAAAGTTTAGCATATGCTGCATGCTTTTAAGCGTGAAGTGACCCTGCCGCTACCGCTCCTCGCACATGAAATCAAGTTTATGCCTCGTACATGTTTGTCAATCTTTGTGTAAGTCAAATAACATTAAGCTTAATGTTTGGAATATGTTTGATGAACTTTACAGAGTATACAGTGGAGAAATCTCAGCCGCTGTTGTAAGAGTACACTGTGTTGTGAGCTTTTTTTTTTTACTGTTTAAGACTTGCAAAGTGATCCAGGCTACTTGTTGTTGTACCATTAAGATATACATTTACTCATACTAAATAACGCTGCACAGGATGTTTTCGGTGCATTTGAATAATTTCAAGCCTATGCTGAAAAAATCTGCCCTGGAGAAATTTTTAAGACTAGATGTTTTTGTTGTAAATGCAAAATGCATTTTTATTGTAAGTGCAATAATATGCGTCATTTTTGATAATTTTATACGATGAAATTCCAATGTTGCATGCCACTATGAGTTCTTGAAAAACTTGTGACAGATCCTGGAAAGTCTTTAAATATCTTTGAATTTTCGCCTTGAAAACCTGTGCGAAACCTGGGTGATATAATTGGTCTTTCAATACCTAATATATTTTCGAACTACACTCGAATGTGTTACCATCATTTACAAGCCAAATATTTTATACTTCATAAGAAGTGACTGTGCAAATCTACTCTTCATGTTTGCAAGCATGGCAGTTAGTATCACTAAACGTCATTGCACTGTGTCTGAACAGTCAACGAATGAGTCTATCAGTAGAAGCATTGCATCATGATCACTGCCGTGTGCAATGCTAACATTATATTTCGAAGCTGAATGGAATACTCTTCATGTTTGCAAGCATGGCAGTTAGTGTCACTAAACGTCATTGCACTGTGTCTGAACAGTCAACGAATGAGTCTATCAGTAGAAGCATTGCATCATGATCACTGCCGTGTGCAATGCTAACATTATATTTTGAAGCCGAATGGAAACCCATGGGCAGCACATGAGCTATTGGCAAGACAAGCAAATTATCATGTGCATTGTCGTAATGAATGCATGCTTAAGGCTGAGCAGGGTGCCCTGTGCATTAAAAGCATTCAGGTCAACTACCATTAGGCCTCTGCTTTTCTCACTGCTGAAGAGGCCAGAGGGAAGAAAAAAAGAAAAGCAGGGCCGAGGAGCCAGATGCTGAGCCTCGTGGGGGAGCACGTGCGCCCAGCCACCCTTTCCATTTTACGGCAGCGTGACAGCCTAGTTGCGATGACATGACTGTCCCTTCAAGACACAAGTCAGTAAAGCCTCTTGCGAAAGGATGGGACACCCCGGGACCGGCGCTCGCGATTACTCTTTCCCGAACTGCGGAACAGGTTTCCCCTCCATCAGGGAAGAAACGAATTTTTGTCAGGGAAGGATAAACCGGGATAGTGAAGAAAACTAGCGTGGTGACGGCCGGAGGCTCTCTCTGACGCCGGCCACCAAAGAGGAAGGACGAACCTGGAACCCCCTGCGAGCCAAGGACAACAACGACCGAGGTTTAAGCGTCTACACTTTTGTTATCTGAAGTCTGTCTACGCGACTTTTACGCGTTATTGCTAGTGTATAGCAATAAAGTGTTGTTTGTTGATCTAGCCTGTTGCCTTATTCGCCCAAACCCGTGTAGCTGCTATGACTCAATCTACAGAAAGGGGACATTAATTGTGCACGGTACGACTGTGTGTGGCTGGAACGTTAGCTAGGCTTCTGTGTCAGCCGTACATAGGACGGACCCCCTACAGCCGACAACAATTCGTCAAATGCCAAATGAGCTTAAGCAACTCACAACAGGCCGCATTTTTCACTGCTGTCACATTGGCTGAAGTTGTAAGCTGGCCTTTAGACTTTAACAATAGCGCCGGTTCAAAACATTCGCCATGGTTGCAGGAATTGCATGGCATATGCAGCTGTTTTTTTGTTCGTGTGTTTTTCGTACCACCACAATTTCACTATTTAGGGCCTCTCACCAGGTTTGACTATTTTGACATGGCAAGCGCAATGCGTACACTGGGCGTTCACGATAGTGTCTGCCAAAATTCGCAATCTCAAGCGCCGTAGAAATGGGTCAAATTTCAAGATGAATGCCCTTTGCCCTTTTTCTCAAGCGCTCACGCCCAGAAAATGAGGGGACGACGTATATGGCAGAATTGTTCTACGTCACAGCACTACCAAACGGTAGTGCTGTGACGTCAGTCCTCTACGAAAACGACTGTGCTCTGACATTATTAACAGCGCAGTGGCACGTGATACGGCAAAAATAATTTGTCACGACATGTGTAGCTTGAGGAATTTTTCGCTTGAATAGATGAATGAAACTTGACGAAATAATGAGACACGCAAAGGGAATGTTTGCGTCTCTTTTACTTTGTTCTCATGAATTGCAGTGATATGCGGGGCTAGTGTGCATTCGTTTCGCATGCATTCACGCTCCTGCAGTAATAAATTGAGCAACAAATTTAGCAGATGCCAGCCCTAGAAACTAAAATAATCTTCTGGCATGTTTGAGCCCTCGTTATGCTAATTTATTCTACCACGTCCAACTAAACCTTAATACGACAATGGCCCACGATCCCGCCACTCTAGTGTCAGTGAAATGTCGCAGTTTTCGTGCTTGGTAATAAGTTGCAAGCTTGATTATGGGCTGGAATTTGACCACAAAATAACGCTGGTCAGCAAAACAACACCACATGCATTGCTCGGGCTCGTAATGCGCACGTGCCCTGACGTCCGCATGACCTGTTTCTTTCGCTGGGATGCTCTAGAGGATAGGAAAAAGGTTTGGCTTGTGAAGGCTACGCAGGTCGAGTGACAATAGTTTCAAGCTCCTCTCCTCACACCGTGATTTTGCACCGCTTCAAAATACCAGTTTTCTCAGCTTGTAATGAATCAATGGAAAAAAATTCTTGTGGCATAATGCTCTTAATTGGACTCACAACAACTGCCAAAGTCTAACTAAAATTCGTTAAGGGGCCTGGTCAGAAGCTCTTAAAACTTGAAAGGGTGAAATCGCCTGGCATAGTTCATTTTCTAGCAGATGTGCTCTCTGTCATTGGCAACACATGTAGTACTCAAAAACTGTACGAAGGGAACGGGTGATCACGGGTGCACCCTGGAAGCAATCTAATGGCATTTTGTGCTATTTAGCGCATAGCTACAGTGCTTGCGTATAACTCGCTACACCTCTAGACAGCAGCAAGCATCAGGGAACATTAGGCACCCGAGCTTTAAGTATTACCTCCTGGCGAATGGTGCTGTCAAAAATTGATTTTCAGTGAGTCGAAAAAAATGCCAAGCCTGCACGGTAGGGCGCAGCACAGTCACAGCGCAGGATAGAAGAGCAGATTTTCAGAGCCTTTTCAAAACACTCATTAGGTAACTACTGCAAGCGCACTTGCTGGATACCCACTAGGGCATTAATACATTAATAATAAACTTTTGGGTAGTAGGCCGGCATTCGCTATGCTATTTTTTGTCATTCTTCTAAAGAGTGTGGTATCTGCTAAACACTTGCAAGGAAGTTTCGTGCCAATTGTTGATGCAGTGTTTGACGACGGTGAGGAATTATCGCTGAAGTGGGTATGCCCCATAGTTAATAGGGTAACAGAGATAGAGAGAGAGATAAAGATGCAAGGAAAGGCAGGGAGGTTAACCAGACGCACATCCGGTTTGCTACCCTGCACTGGGGAAGGGATAAAGGGGAGAAAAGAGGTTGCAGAAAGATGAGAAGGTACACACAATCACGAGCACACTCGGGGAGCACACACAGTCTACAGGCGATCGCTCAGGTTTGTTGACTTAAGGTAAAGTAGCAGTGCTTTAGTTGCTTTCTGCGCAACTGAGGCAGATGCCCAAGATCCTAGTATCTTCTGCACACAAAATGGTCCGGGGTCAAGTCGATTCAAAACCATCCGGAGCTGGCATCGCTGTGTGTCGTAGCAAGCGCAGCTGCACAGGACGTGTTCGATGGTCTCTTCAGCTCCGCAGTAGTCGCATGTAGGAGTGTCTGCCATACCAATACGAAAAGAGTACACCTTTGTAAATGCAACACCCAACCAAAGGCGGCATAACAGTGTCGCATCGGAGCGGGAAAGTTGTGATGGTAGCTTTAGCTTGAGCGAAGGATCCAGTTCATAAAATTGACACCTTTAGAAGCTGGTAGACGACCAGAACGTGCATGTGAGATCTCGAGCCAGCAGGTAAAGTTGTCTTGCTGCGTCATTCCTTGATAAAGGAATTGGGATTACACGGGTTTCTTCATGGGCTGAGCGGGCTGCATCATCGGCTAATTGATTTGAATAGGGTAACAAGAACAAGCTTTTGTAATTGGCTGAAGCATTGGGCGGCCCACTCTTTACGTTTGTTTACTCGGGAGTACCTCATGGATCGGTACTTGCCCCAATTTTGTTTTTAATGTTTATTAACGGCATTCAATTTTCTGTTAACAATCCTGTTCAAATGCGACTATTCGCAGATGACTGTGTCGTGTACACAGTCGTACACAACTCAAGCGATCAAGTTAACCTGAACAATTCATTGCAAATGATCTATTCCTGGTGCGATTTGGGGCATGAAATTAAACACAAGCAAAACACACTTCATTTCATTCACAAATAAGACCAACCCCCTTAACTTTACTATAGGAAACAGAACTATCGACAAAAGCGACCAAGTAAAATACTTAGGCGTTACTTTCTCATCGAACCTCAACTGGGAACCACATGTTTTAGCCATATGTCGTAAAGCGGAGAGGAGGCTATCCTTCCTGAGGAGAAAATTGCACTCTGCACCATCACACCTTAAACTTGATGCATACAAAACACTAATTATGCCATGTTTAAAGTACGCCAAACTCATCTGGAGTCTACATCAAAAGCACCTCATGAATAAAATAGAAAGAATGCAAAAAATTGGCAGTTCGATTTGTATATTCAGACTTCTCGAGGCAATCCAATTCTGCAGACTTGCTCGCAAGGGCAAACTTAAAACCTCTTTCCCAACGCAGAATTATCTCGCGACTAAAATTTCTTTACCAATTATGTGATGGTCAATCCCGCATATTGCGATCTCATTACCTGCTAGACCCGCCCAAACACCCATGACTGAACCAATCCAAAACTATCCACCAACCTTTCAGTCGTGTTAACGCTCACAAACATTCCCTTTTTCCGTCAGCTGTCCACCATTGGAATGGACCAGACAACAATATTGTGTGCTGTAACACTATTCAATCATTTATGAACTTAATACAGTATGTCTATTTTGAATTATGAGCTGTGTGACAATATATCTTCTTTCTTGTTCTTCCGGTATGTATTTTCTTCCGATGCTTAGTATGTATCTTCTCGTCCCCACTCTTGCATGGGCCGTGAAAAGCCTGCAGTATGTTCAAATAAGTAAATAAAAAAAATTAGCATTGTGCGACGACTGGTTGTTCTTTCGCTCTTTTAAAACGCTTTATAAGTTGTATTAACGTGATTGCTTTCCCGACCTGCCAAAGGTAAGTTTGCCAACAAGTCACAAGCACCAGTGTAGCTCAGTGGTAGAATTCTGGGCTAGCACCCAGCGGACCCGGGTTCGAGCCCCACTTTGTCTTTAGTGCTAGGTTTTTTTTTCTAATTTTATGGGATGTGGTTACGGACACCGCTGGCGGCGGCAGACAACTGCGTGTGATCCGAGTTGTGATCTCATAACAGCTTTGGCTGTAAAACCAACTCTCAGTCAAGTGAACATGATGGTGGCAAAACAATCTTTCGCAGATCACTGGCATGCGCTCTCTGGTATTGGCCTGACAGATGACTTGCCTCGATGAAGTAGTCGCAAATGACAAATGGCTTTGAAATGGGCTGGGCACCCAGAACGACAACTGCTTCATGATTCTAGTTTACAGGTTTTCATTATACTTTAAACAGTGCAAATACAGCTGAGAATGGAACCGTATAGCAGCTTTGAATGCAGCCACGGCATTCCTTTGCGCGAGAGACGATGTGTCGGCAGATATACTCCTGTGGTGGCGCCTGGCGACTAAAAGCGGTATTAATAGCTGACGACCTTTTCTCATTGCGCTCCCCTTCTCCACCCAGGCACTGAAGAAATAGACGAGTCGCTGGATCAGATTACAAACGACTGCCGTTATTGTTGTGTTGTGGGTGTTTGTACAGTGAGCATTACTCAAATTACAAGGCATAAGTTCGCTCACTAAAGGGTTTTGCTTTTATCATTTGACTGCTGCCTTCTTCGTAGTCACAGCCAGGCAACGTGTATTTTTAAAAATTTATCTTGGCCCTAAATGCTCGATGTTTTGCAGTTGAAAGAATGCTTTACTGAGTGAGTTTGTGCATTGTTTTTAGATAAAAGGGAGTGCAAGATGGGACAAAAAAGACTGCACTCTTTTTCTTTTTTGTCCCGTCTTTGTGTCTGCTCTCTGCGTTATTTCAAGTCTGGAAATCACTCTGGAAATACAGCTTTGGGAACAAAATAAATGCTTGAAATTGTGCGTATCTGTAGGTGGGGGCCTTTAAAGTGTGCACTGTGCTGAAGCAAAGGTGAATGATATTTCAGTTCAAGTACCAAGATGTGTGCAAGCAGTTGCAGCGCCTGGGGCAGAAGCTGCGCAAAGTGGAGGTTGCATTTCCTACGGACCCCAAAGGTCTGCCGTGCCCGGTGCGGCCTGTGCTGCCTTCGGTGAGCGTTTACACTGTGTTAAAGTCAGCATATTTATTAGGCTTGTGTGAGTAGTGAATTTTACATTCAAAGCAAATTCATTTGTTTATTTGTTTAGTTACAGATATTGTCAGTCCTTACATAGGGCTATTACACGAGTGGAAGAAACGTAAAAACAATATCATTCCACAATTAGAACGAAAGTACCATGTATAATTGAAACTTACAAATTAAGGAACAATAGGGTCATTCCATGCCGAATCATCCAGCATTTTTTCAACTGTCACAAATATGGGTGAAATTATTTCCACGTGTCTCTCAAAGTCTAATACTTGCCCTGGTCGTTTATTTCCGTTGCCAAAAATTTTCCTACCTATTTATGAGAGTCTGTAGTATGGCGCCAACTGAGCTAGGGGGCGTCAAGAACAATTTTTTTTCAAAAGATGTTTTTGAAAACCACTTGATAAAATGGTATTTGTGGCAACATAACGAAGTGATCTAACTGACAAAATAGTGACTTACTTATAATATCTATTGTTCGAGGACTTTTCTCATGAGCAGTATTGAATAAAGTTGCAAAATTCGAGTTTTTTTTTCGGGAACATGGCAAGTTCAAAGGACACAAATAAAATATGTGCTTGTGACCTGTTTAACAAAGTGCTGATGCCCACCTGTTCCGCAATTTCTTGTATAATAAACAGGACAGTATCACATCACTACAGCGTTCACTTTGGCAATGACTTAGTCATTTCTGGAGCATGACTCACACTCCAACAATGTGTGGCGGTTTTTAAACCAGCTGTGTGACCCCTCAATCTGTGTGCTGCTCATAGCATTGTCACCGAATGCCGTTTTTTGAATGGTTCCCACTTGTCTGTTACCCAGTTTCTGGCAAAATTTGATGCAGTAGCGGGGCCCCAGTTGCTCCGTCAATTTCTTCACAATAAAAAAACCGACGACTGCACTGCACACTGTCTCACTCACTTCGTCCCAGCGACTGATGTTTTCAGGAGGCGAGAAAGTATTCCCGCATGCGCATGAAGGCTCAAGGTACACCGGCGCAAGCACGCTTGTTTTAAATTTATCAAATGTTTACAAAAAATTAAGATTGAATATTTTTTAACAGACCTCGTGTTTCGACATATTTAGGTTATTTGCTACCGAAATCGCATACCTTGGCTAATGATAAAAAAAAGCTCTTTTGTTATATTCGTTGGCTGATTTGAGCAACTCCACAAAGTCTTGTATTTCTTTACTGTCATCATAGTGTTGAAGTCACTGTCTCATTATGTCATATGCTCTTCCTGCAGTTTCTGAAGCGCGTCTTGTTGACGTTTAATTTTCATCGTGAGCCAGTGCTCAGTCTTTTTTGCACTGTTTTTTTGCTTAATTCAACATGTTCACAATGTTGAGCGTTGTTTCGCATGCTTTGTCGAAAAGGAAAAAAAATTTCTGGGATTCATTTCCACCGTCGCCTCCGAGTTCTTGTCACTCATTTCTCTCAGAAGAAACTGAGGCAACTGCACCTGCTCTTGCATGCCCTAATTCTTCACGATCAGCCGTTGCTTCTTCCACTGTATCAAAAACACCCCCACAAGTTCTTCGACGTCGTTTCCGGCCCTGTGTTTGTTCGTTTTTTTCATGCATATACTCTTGAGTGGTTTAGGAAGACACCGGGAACAGCTGTTGAAAGCAATATCTTCAGCTTCGTTCACTTCTCATGGTCATTGTTGGTGAAGTGTGGCAAACACACCAAAGGCCTTAGCTCCCAAGGGCTTCCTCTTCTTCTTGATACCTGGTAAGAAATGTTTTTCAGGCGTGTTTTATGGCACTCTGCATTGCACCGAAACTTGTGGTATCGGATTAATGGGTCTCTTCTAGTATTCGTATTACACAGCGGCACACAACAGTAGTGCGGCATAGTATCACATGTAACATGACAAGAATCTCAACAGGTCTGCACTACCGCGTGTGTGCACAAAAAGCGAGCACGCGAGAAGCGAGATCTCTCTGACTTATACAGAGACGTCGTCCTCAACTAATTCATGCTGGCTTCCCGGGTGAGAGTGGCCCCAAGCTATTAGTGCCCTCACAAAAAAAAAAAAAAAGCGGCAGCAGCTGTCAACTTCCTTTTCACAGCTGCGCCCATACAAATCCACGCGACGTGGCAGGCCAAACCCCTGTGTGTGCTTTTCATGAAGCGGCCATAAAAGCACCTTTCATATATATATATATATATATATATATATATATATATATATATATATATATATATATATATATATGTGACGTATGAAGCGATGATTGGTAGAAGTAGAGGAGGAAGAAGTGAGAACGAAATAAACATGGCGTATGAGCCAGGCCACGTCTCCGACTCATCATAGCGTCACACAAGTCGACAGGATGAAGACCTGGCGGCCACGTCATCAACCAGCCACACATCATTCATGAAGCCACCAGCAATACGCCTCAACTGAATATCGACCACAGAAGAGGTGATCTCAGGCGCAAGCAGTTACCGGCATCATGGCAGAACCATCGACCGACCTTCCCATCCCCAAGTACACCGGAGCAGTGGACGATGGACCTGTACAGGACTGGTTCGACCTGTTCGAGCTCCACGCTACCGCTGCATCTTGGTCGGAACGGGAGATGGTTACGAACTTCAGCGACTATGTCACCGGTGAGGCATTTAAGTTTTACCTCACCCACATATTCGACAACGACGAGTCTTGGCAAAAGATAAAAGAAGGAATGATCATCTGGTTTCAAAACTATAGTGAAGATTTGATTAGCACACGCACTCTCAGTGCATTCAAACACAGTCATCGCAGTCATAAGCAGCCTTCACGCACTCGAGCACAGAGCATGAATTTACAATTCCCATCAGGTGAAGTTAGCCACATGCTCACGGAAAGACCACGTGGTCGTGTTCCCAACCTTCCACCTGGTTCCTCATCCGCGGATATATCATCAATGCTCAACTCACCGCTGCATAAAAGAATTGAATCCACTATTAATGACCGAGATGCATTTAATACTTCATGCCACATGTGTACTTTGCAAACTGACTTGGCATTCAGCTCAGCAGTGCCACAAAGACAGAAGCATTCACAATTAGCATCTTGTGAAGGAAAGTCTTCTGCAGAAGCGTCTAGTGTTAATCAATTACAAGATCGAAGTGACGTGAATCCAGTATACAACCTCACTGCCAACAATGAAAACAAAAGAAGAGGTGCGACTTCTGATGACACAAGTAATCTTCAGGCAACCACCAACAATGAACGATTTATTAATACAGAATATTCAAGTGCACGAAACCCCGCACATTGTTTTGTGCCGGAAATATCTGCATTGGTTCACGTCGTAGAAGCCTGCAAAGGACTTGCTAAGAATCCTGACAAAGCACGATCAATGTCACACCACAAGCAAGTCGACGAAACCAAGAAACTACAACGTCAACGTATACTTCAACATTGTCAACGACGAAAGGAAACCTCATCAAAACCGCTTTTAAGGCTCAAAGAACATTTCAAAAAGGCCCATCGTCGTGGATACATTCTCCACCAAAGATCAAGAATGTGCCTTCCATCAAACCATCTGCGACATTGCCATAGAAAAATTTGCAAAAGCCACAAAAGCACCCCTTGTACTCGGCAGAAACACAGGCAGCGCCCAATCAACCTCGATCAACGCGCACGCAAGCTGCCTGCACGACCTGTGCCACGACGAAGAATCCCATGCCTACGATATCCGAACTGTCCATTCTGCAAGGTGTTCGAACCTCGTTTGTTCTTCACAAGAATGCCGGCTGTGATTTCCGCTATCTCCACGTCCAAAGCATTCTTGTATTATCCAGGACGCAACCATCAGCCTCGCCCACCAGAACTCCTGCGTTAACTGGACTGCTGCACTCTTTCCTGAAGTTTTGCGAGTTTACGGAACACCACGGGGCCATGAAACCAATTGTGCATTTTGACATTTGTGACTTCTCAACCTCTCCTTGTGTACTTTTCCTTGTTCGTAATCCATGCCTTCTTTCGGGGGGAGGGGGAATCGTGTGACGTATGAAGCGATGATTGGTAGAAGTAGAGGAGGAAGAAGTGAGAACGAAATAAACATGGCGTATGAGCCAGGCCACGTCTCCGACTCATCATAGCGTCACATATATATATATATATATACATGGAGAGTAATATTTCAATGGCCCAGCTTGGCTTCGCGAAGATATGGGTTATAACTAGAGGCCGGATATAGGCACAATAAACTTTTACAAAACCCAGATTTTCGAAGGAATATGTGTGGGATCTGTGTCTACGACAGGAAAGCAAACAAAAGTGTTTTAGTTTATGATGATACAAAGGCGTAATGGTTTAGCATAGCCATGCATTTTTTTCCCACAGGGTTTACGGAATACGGTCGCTCCATTTTTAGTCCAGCATGGTGAGTGAAGTGTCCACCGACGAATAAACATGATTCTGGGTCTCTCTCTTTTTGGCATGGTTGAAAAAGGCTACACAGGTTCAAATATCCAGAGCGCAATAGGCCAGGAAAGTCTTTTTGCCTCATATTAACTTGGTATAACCGCTAGGCACAATTTTCTTCTGTCTGTAAACACTCTAAATTGCCCTTATGCGTGTTAAAATAATTTTGAGAAGTGAAGAGGAATGCATGCACTGGATGCTCACGATCTCATCTGCCAAGATTTGCAGTGCTACGCGCGCCATGAATAAATGAAATGCCAGACTGGACACCGCTTGGCCTTCATCTCATGGGCGTGCGCCCTAACATGGTGGAAGGGATGGATTGGTCCTGCATACGTCGAAGTTGTCTGTGGTGCTGTGAGAACTATTAAAGACGACGTGTGTAATTTGTGAGAACTATTCAAGACGACGTGTGTAATTTGTGCAATCTGCTGCCTGAATATAAATATGAAGGTTGACAGAAATACTAGAATACACAGATGGAATCTATGCGCATTATTTTTCTAACTTCGTATCGAGTGAGATGCGAGACTAAGCTGCTTCCACTTCATTTGCCTTGGTGTTCTCACTCTTCTCGCATTGTGCTACAGTGCAGTCCACTTATAACGATACCACATATAACGATATATCGGTTATAACGATGGGTCGACTTAACAGTCTCATTTCATGCATTGGGGCTATGGGGAAAAAAACCATATATAACGATATGTTATCCACCGCATATCGGATACAACGATGAAAAGTTTGCCGTGGACGGCATGTTTCATTCAGAATAATCGTAACATTTAGATTGATAAGTTCCTCTGAAACGAACTATGCCGAGACAAGACGAATAGTTAGCGTAGGCGAGTACGTATCTGCCGCCACTGCAGCACAGCGCCGGCAGCGCGTCCCGGCTGTTCAAAAAGCCGAGGAGAGCATCGCGAGTTGGCGCGACGCGCTACAGATGGCGCCAGCTGTGTCACGTTTTGCGCCTCGCCACGCGTCGACCGCGGAGAGGCTGAGAGAAATTTAAAAAAAAAATGCGAAAAGCAAAGCGCCGCGCTCCGCGGCTCCCCGCCTTCTACAACGGCAAGCCGGCAAGCTACTCGTAGCTTGCCGAACGTAAGCGGGAAAGAGAGAGAGAAAATAAAAAAAGCGAAAAGCAAAGCGGCGCGGCGGCATCGGGGCGGGGCCTCGTTGCCATTCCGGCTGTGTACCTCTGGCTGTGCTTTCTTCCTCCCACTGCTCCCACCCCGCCGTCGGTCAGTCTCTCTTCCTCAGCGAACCCGTGATGCGTTCTTCGGAGTAAGAAATAAAGTCTTGTTTTGACATCCTACTATCTACAATATTTATTAATTGGTGAAAATAGCGAAATGAAGCCGGGAGCTACAAAAGGTACGTCCGGCGACGATTTTTTGGTGGCAGTCCAGATATAACGATCACCGGTTATAACGATCATATTTTTAGGTTTTCTCGATATCGTTATAAGTGGACTGCACTGTAGTGCCAGCATTCACAACGCTTGGTGTGTTTCTAGTGCATCATCTCATAGAGGAGTTGCAGCGGTGCGAGGCTGTGTATCGTAGTAAGGATACGTGATCCATGTCAGCCTCTCCAAACGTGCACGCATCCATCCCACAGAAATAGGGAGCACAATGCAGAGAACGTCAAAATGACAGTGCACCGCTTGCCTGCACGACCTGGCATGGGCATGTCGTGCGATTGTAACCTTCTGTGCGCATGACGTGTTGATGAATCTGTGTCGTGTCAACTCCAGCTCCGAGTTGCTCCGATACTATATGGGGCAGGGAAGGAATTGGGCTTGCGAAGTCTACATCAAGTGTGTGGCAAAGGTTTCAAGCTCAGCTCCTCACATCGTGCTGTCACAGCTTGTAATGAACCAATTAAAAAAATCTAGTGATACAAGACTGCATGATATTGTTTTTTTATTTACTCTTCACTTTCCCCTGATGACGCTCCACAGTTTCGCATTCGTTCTTCATCATCCAGCCGCTGCACAGAAGCACCTCCTGCTCCCTAGGCAAGCGAGCAGATGCCAGAGAGATGCCGAGCAGACGACACGACGGGGATGAATACATGTGTTGAGGCTCATTGACCTTCCTATTGGCTAAAAAGGCTTGTAGGCTTGACAGTGCTGAAAGTAACAAATGAGATGGAGTATATGTTGCACCCCATAGTATTCAGAAAGCTCAATTTTGCCGTGTAACATGAATACCAGAGTCCAGCGGTACTTGAAAGCTAAATTTGAAATTAAATAGGCACCGATTTAGAAAGCAGGCATTTATATGCACTTATAGGAATTTAAGCATCAACATTCAAAATAGGCATTTATAGGCACTATAAAAACACTATAAAAGCTCTTGTTACCCTCTAATTTGTACTCGTATGTCAAAATGGCACGGTAGGAATGCAAGAAACAAAATAGGCATTTGCCTATAATCTGGTCTCTAGTTATAATACAATAGAAGCATCAGCAATCAAACAATGATACATATATTTATTTCCCAACAGTTTCAGGAGGTGTCCTCCTTCTGTCAGGGGATGAGTTAAACCAGCGTCCACATTCAAACTTACATGCTGCCACGTTCCTCTCGCTTTGCCACGTTCCTCTCGTTTGCGAGATTGCGACAAAGCTAGAAAAACCAAAAAAAAAAGAAGAAAAAAAACAAACGACATTACAGAAAGTTTTGAAATAACGAAGAAGAACGCAAGCAAGACTGTGAACTGTGAACAACAAAACCAGACTGTGCACAGCCAAAGGTCGTTGGAAGTCCCCATCTGGTTCTGATCCTGTGCTGGCCGCTTCTCGACGTGCGTCGGGCTACCCAAAATAGTTGCCGCGGTAGGTGAAAGGAGCCCGCACCCCGCGCTTGAGAGAAGATGTCCCTCCTCCTGTGTTGGCTCTTCATCTTTCATCTCCGCCTGTCTCAATGACCCTCAAGTGGTAGGGGAGCGTAAGCACTTGAGGGAAGAGTTTTCCCTTAATTGGTCGGCTCTTCATCTTTCGTTCCTGCCTGTTTCTTCTCAATGGCCTTCAAGTGGTAGGTGCTTACGCTCCCTACCACTTGAAGGCCATTGAGATGAAGCAGGTGGTGATGAAAGATAAAGAGCCAACCCACTAAGGGGAAACTCTTCCCTCAAGTGCTTTCCCTCCCCTACCACTTGAAAGCATTTGAGAAGAAACAGGCAGAGATAAAAGATGAAAAAAAAAAAGACGAAGTGGTCGCGAATTGGAATTCTCACGTTAGCAACTGCAAGCTTTGAGAATACTAATCAAGACTTACCTTAGCAATAAAACCACAGGTTCACCGCAAGGCATGATTTTTGAGACTGAAAAGCTGCAAGCAAATAGAAAGTTTTAGAGTACTGTACGCAAAGCTTGCAGGTGTTGCGGGCGCAGTGTTAGCATTTGTTGTGCAACGGGAGCCCACGAAAGGTTAGTGTATACATCATGAACATTGGGCTGATGACCATCTAATGCAGAATCGTCCATAGTTTCCTTCTGACAAAATAAGTTTTACCATCTATCCCAGTCTTGGGTACACGTAAGGCCCTCCAGTAGCAAACACCAAACTCGTCGTCTTCAAAGTGCCTACCGACGGCCCTTTTGCCGCTGTTTAGTGCATGAACAATCACTGTAAACTTGAAAGCAGCTGTGTAGATTTCGTATCACCCCATAACCACAGAACCGACACAACATCATACCGCAACGCACTCTTTCTACTTTGGGCTTGGTTTGGATTAGATTGCGGCTACGTGCATTGATACCACGTATAATGCTTAAGAGACGGCGCCAGGCTGTCGTGCACTATCATTGTCAGTGGTTAAGGAACAGATGATTTGTTTGCTGGAATACATATTTCGGAGCGCGATAATTACTTGCAGAAAAAAAAAATGTTATTTTTGTTGGGCAATGTGGAAGGTGCGAGAATAGTGCTCGTGCAAGTATTACGCAATTATATACAGTTTGGGTGTGTGTGCACACACACACACACACTCACAGGGTGCGTAAATTATCACGCAGCATGATTAAAAAAAAAGGAACCAAACCTAGTGCATATTGTCGCCAGTATAGTGTAGCAGCCTCTACTAATTGTTTGTTAATTACAATTGAGTAATTATGCATTACTATATTTATAGCTCAAGAATCACTCACCTATTTATCGAAATGTCATTGAGGCAGATGTGTGCATGTTAAAACGACATATGTTTTTGCTACTTTCAGCAGCGCACTAATAGCGTGCTCATTTTTTCATTGTGATAACGAAAGCGCGCAGGGGGTGCAAGTGCTGCGCCAATTGTGCCATTCTGTGCCAATCTGACCTGCTGCGCCAGGTTGCACCTAAACGACAGTTTCTGCGATAATTGTCGAGTGTAAGCGTAAGCCGCTTAATGTAGCCAATTATTATCGTCGACTGAGCAACACTGAGTGTTGGCTACACAGAGGACACGGCCGCATCCATATCCAGTGAAGTTTGATCACGTGTTTGATCATGATTGCATAATTTAGTTCATTCTAGTGCTCGTCCCATCGCTGTTATCGCCGTGGTTTTCCCGCAAAAGTGGTAGCACCAACATGAGTAACTGCAATTAGTAATGCAGTGAAACCTCGATAATTTGTCTGTCTTGAGAAATTTTTGTGCAAGCACTCAGGAACACAGAAAGGAAGACAAATGGGCGCAATCTAACAACTTGTTTATTTTTCGAAAAACATTCACTTGCTTCAATTTGTACCAATCGGAAACGCAGCATGTGGGCGTTTAGTGCATGATCATGCACTAAGTTGCAGTGCGCGTTAAGAAGCACAAATGTTCATCTCCTGACGTACGCCATCGCCACCAATAAACAAATACAGTACCACCACAGTTGTGGCCTAAAGTACCAATCAGAAAGTTTTTTTTCTTTTTACATTTTTGACAAAGTTTCAAAAACGACACTCAGCTGGCATTCTCACACGAGAGTTTTATAATGCGTAGTGGCGACATCAAAGAGCATTTCGAAACTATTATAGCACCCGGGATATGCAGCGACTAAGATAGCGACAAAACGGACATTATTGGCTTTCTTATATATATATATATATATATATATATATATATATATATATATATATATATATATATATATATATATATATATATATATATATATATATATATATATATTTTATTTATTTATTTTATTTTATTTGGACAATACTGCGAACCTTGAAAGGTTCGCAGTATTATATATAAATATATATATATATATTTAGTATGAGGCACCGATTACGGGCGTCTTGTGTGTAGCGCAATCAATTCCGGCTGATACAGAGCGCAGAGCCAGTTCCCGACCCGTCAACTAGCAAAGCTGATCGTTTCCGTGAAGGCGAACGCAGAAGACCCGAGCACGGGAAAGGAAGGAAGCAGACTTCTTCATTCATGCGGTTCACGAGCGGAGCTGTCAAGGTTGCCCCCGTTCGGGATTAGAAGGGGAAAGCTTACTCCGAAGAGTGTCTGGCAAGAAGCAGGCCAGGTGTCGCCGTCCGAGTTGAAGCCATTATTGGCGTGCACGCGTGCCATTGAGAATGACGCGGGAACGCGACCACTTGGCTGACCCAGACATAGTGGCGGCAGGGAGACGAGCATATCCTCCCCCGCTGTACGTCATTACCGAGTGCTGTTAGGATGTCGGGACGCCTCGCTTTCGCATGCAGACTTGGTAACCGCACAGAACCCAACGGTATACTCGCCGCTCTTAAGGAGGCTTCTACGAAGCAATGAAAGGCTGATGGGACTCAAGCGTGGGAACGGCTGCCGACGGAAGTCGGCCGACGGAGGCAGCACGGCCTGGCATGGGAGAGAGTGTCACACGCGGAGAACCTATCCCTTTGCATGTATTATTTGGTAACGTGGTTTTTATCAATGTAGTGCCTGTTATGAAAGTGTTTCTGTGATTGGTTGTGATGATGCGAGTCCCAACATGTGATTGGTTTGTGTGAAGACTCTTTGTTCAACTGAGGGTTGAAAAAAGGATGTTTGAATCTGAAATGAAGAGCGGAGGTTCGGGCTTGGACTCGGGCAAACGCCGGAGGCTGCAATAAAGCGTCTCTTCATCGAACTACGGCTCTTCCTTTGCGCTGCCACCGTGCACTCGTGTCATCGAGAGAACCCATTCAGAACCTGAAACATCTGCTCTCCTTTGTTAGTGTAGAAGCTAGTCGAGGAGGAGGAAATTAACTGGCGCAGTCGATGCGAAGTGGAGAGCTCGCAGCGAGGGAGGCGCTGAAGTCTGGGAAGCTGTCAAGACGCTCACCACTTCGGGACCTGCTGTTGTGCTTCAAGAAGCAGCATTGACATTCGGTACGAGCCTGCCGGTCAACATTGGAGCCTGGAGTTCGGCAGTACTGCGTGTCACTGAACGAGAGCAGAGCCAAAGGTCGTCACTGAGCGACGGACTCACCGGAGAGGCGCTGCAGGGTGCTGCTTCAGGAGCAGAGCAGCAGGGCAGTCGATGTGACAGACTGAGTCAGCGACAGGGGTGACCGGGCAGAGACCTGTTGCATTGTAAGTGGTCATCGCACATAGCGTTGGTGATGAGATGGACGCAGTTCTATATACTGTCAAGTTCATCGGGCTAAGCATCACTGCAAGGTGAGGCCTGCTTTGTGCACTCTCGGGGCCCCCAATTTTTTTTTTTAGCTGAATGCACTTGCGTTCAGGCACACTTTGGGAGATGGCGGATTGAGAGCGAGATGTCATGGAAGGTGACAGTGTGAATGAATCGGATCGCACCCACGAGTTGCTGCTTGAGATTGAAGTGTTAAAGCTCAAGCTTGAGCTAGAGAAAGTGAAGTCATCGTGTGCCTTGTCAGAGAAGCCGGAAAACTGGAACCAGCATTCTAGTATCGCACAGTACACGAAAGAGCTGAAAGCAATCTTAGCACCTATGCACACTAATGAGCCTATGATTCCCGCTTGGTTCAAACATGTGGACGCTCTCTTTGTGGCATTGAGCATACCCGAGGAAATACAGGGTACGATTATGCTGCCATTTTCAAGCGACAAGATGCGCACGTTTGTCGCCAATCAGGCAGAGGCTGGGGTGATGCCGTACTCGGATTTGAAGTCTAGAATGTTAAAGGAGCTGCGTATGACTCCAAGCGAGTACCGCAGTATGTTTGTGGAAATCAAAAGTGAGGAAGGCGAGTCGTGGAACCAAGTGATGGCGCATCTTACTACGTTAGAAGTAGAGAAGTGGAGACATTTGAAGGTCTTCAGGAGTTGCTGATAACGGACAGGCTAAAACAGTTAATGCCAGATGATCTCCGCTTGCTGGTAACTCAGCAGGAAGTAAAGGGTTGGTTGAGGCCCAGGGATATTGTGGGTGTAGCCGCCAATTTCGAAGAAAGCCTCGGCAGCGGCAGGCAGGGCAGCTACCGCAATGATGGGCCAGGAAATTCTAATTATAGGTCGCAAGCCAAATCATCGGCTAGTGCTAATTTCGGCGTTAGTTCAAGAGTATGTTTTCGATGCGAACGGCAGGGTCACTTCCAAAGTGATTGCGAGCTCTCACGTGACACAGCTGCTAATAAAGCAGAAATTACTTGCGTAGCTGCCCAGAATGAGCGGTCATTTGAGAGCCGAGCTACATCGTCATGACACCCTGCCGTCGTGAAAAACTCACTCATGAGAGACCCGCGTCTTGACATTTTTGTGGAAGACAAACCCTGTTTCGCGCGAGTTGATTCAGGTGTGGATATAACGGTGATACGGGCGAATGAGGTATCCACTGAGTTTTTGCGTGAGAGCAGTGGCACAATAAGGCTAGCTGACGCTTTTGGACAGGGTGTTACAGCGCGCCTAATGTACGTGCCTCTCAATCTCTCACACTCATCAGATAGCGCTACACAGCGTGTGCCACTGCTTTGTGCAGTAAGTGATAAGTTAAGCACCAGTGCATCCGTACTTCTTACTCAGGAGGATTATGAGTGCCTTTGCCACTGTCGCCAGGAGTTAATGAGTGATCTGCAGGAGTATGAGGCGATGAGCTGTGCAGCACTGGAAACTGTGCCGGAGCGCCGTTTGCCACTTGGAAAGCCAGAGCAGGCGTCTCCATGTTCCAACCCTAGCTCTAAAGCCGTGCAGCACGCAGCGGAAAAAATACCTATTTGCGGACAGGAGGCTAACACTGAGGTTGAGGGGAACTCCTCGTTAGAAGAGAAAGCAGATGAGGAGAGGGACGCAAGGGAATTTGAGCTGCAGACCATTAATTGCATGTCAAATCTGGAGCAAGGGCAATCGGAAAATCAGAAATCTGCGGTGCAAGATAACACGGCGGAAAGCGGGCGGCTTGGTCCGGTCACTGAGAATTCTTTCGCTCAAGAGCAAAAATGCGATGAGTTGCTGGTCGATGCTTGGCTGCAAGCAAGAAATGGGTCACACAGTATGGTAATCGATGGCCAGTTGCTTTATCACAAAGAGAAGTTGGGTGGGAGACAATGTCTTCAATTAGTGGTACCAAAGTCGCGCCGAATGGGGGTGTTAGAGTTAGTGCACGACAGTGCTTGTGGTGGTCACTTTTCGGAAAAGAAAAGAAAGAAGCGCATTAAGGCGTTTTTTTACTGGCCATCAATGGGATCAGATGTGAAGCTCCATTGTCAGAGCTATCACGGGTGCCAGGTGCATGCGCGGAAACTAAAAACTGACCGGGTGCCAATAACACCTCTGAACAGACCGCAAACACCTTTTGAGGTAATCTATATCGACTGCATAGGTCCTCTGGAGCCTCCTTCTTCACGAGGTCAAAAATATGCATTAAGCGTTGTTGATCTATGTACACGATGGGCAGAGGTAATTCCACGGCTAGCATTGACAGCTAAGGCAACGTGTCAGGCGCTAATCAAGGTATTTGTCGCTGCGGAACGCCTGAGCTCATATGCAGCGACCAGGGGACAAATTTTACTGTCAGACTAACCGCAGAGCTGATGGAGAGGTTGGGAGTGAAAATAAGGTTTGCTACGCCCGACCACCCGCAAAGTAACTGTATCGTAGAGCGTTGGAATGGTACTTTCAAGGGGATGCTGCGGCATGGGATTGACACTCACAGTAGAGATTGGGACCGATTCGTGCCTTGCTTACTGTGGGCATACTGCGAGGTGGTGCTTGAGATGACTGGGAAGTCACCGTTCGAACTAATGTATGGGCACGCATCACATGGACCCCTGAGCATTCTCTGCAAATCGTAGATGGGCAAGTAGACTCCTCGGATCGGACTAAGCAAACCGGCCGCTGTATATCTGAAAAAGCTCAGACAACAGATGAGTGAGGCCGCGAAAGTAGTGGATGAGTGCAGTGGTGAAATCTAGAAACTCTATGCACAGAGGTATAACCTTCGCTCCTCACGGAAGGACTTTTCGGTAGGGGATCAGGTCTTCGTCATGCAGAGTGAGGGCGGCAGCAAACTACAGCCAAAGTGGCAAGGACCCGTGGGTGTCAAGGAGAAAACTCGGACAGACAGTTACGTTATAGTGGACGCAGCGTGGGCCGAGAGGTTAGTCCATGCTAATAAGCTCCATCACTATCACGCGCGCGCCAAGTGGTGGTATTCGAGGCCGACGCCAAGTTCGGAAACATCGAGATGGCACCACAGGCTGTCAGCTCTTGCGAACAAATTTGCGTGACCTTACTGGTAAATGACCTGAGTTCGGGACAAAGCGAAGAACTCAATGCAATTCTTAAGGAATACAGAGAGGTTATGTCGGAACAGCCTCACCGAAGTAAACTGGGTGAGCACAAAATCATATTATCACCTGGCACTAAGCAAACACGACCACATATCTACAAAGTACCAATGGCTTTAAGGGCGGAAGTTGAGCAGCAGATGCACGACTTGCTAGCGTGGGACTTTATCTACCCGGTGCAGAGTGCAGTTGCCCACCCAGGGGTATGTGCGGCTAAACAGGACGGATTCATTAGAATATGTATAGATTACAGGTGCTTGAACGTGATCACAGAACCTGACCAGTTTCCCATAAGAAATGTGACCGAGCTCCTGTACTCCATAGCTAGGGCAAAATACATATCAGTCTTGGATATGACCCGCGGGTATTGGCGAATACCGCTAGATGAAGAATCGCAAAGGTTGACAGCCTTTTCAACGCTCAGTGGCTTGTATGCATGGAAGGTAATGCCTTACGAGTTGCGCAATTCAGTGGCTACTTTCCAGTGAGTGGTAATTGAGTTGCTAAGCAACCTTTGTTCGTATACGTGTGCGTACGTTGACGATATAGCCATATTTTCGGAGACTTGGTAAGATTACATGTGCCATTTGCAGGCAGTATTGCGAACCATTAAGGAAGCAGGTCTCACGGTAAACCCATTGAAATGCAAGTTTTCCCAGCCGTAAGTAAAGTATCTTGAGCATGTGGTGGGGTCAGGTGTACATGCTCCGGACTATGACAGAGTACGCGCTATACAATGGCTCAAGCCTCCTATCACAAAACGTAAACCAAGGAGTGTGCTGGGGCTTCTAAACTACTACCGGTACTACGTGCCGCACTATTGAAGGCTCGTGTTGCCACTGACGGCACTCACAAACAAAAAAGTTCCGAACACTCTGCCGTGGAACTCGGAGGCTCAGGTTGCGTTTGATTCAGTTAAAGAGGCTCTTGTGTCAATTTCTGGGATGGCAGTACCAGACTCCAGCAAATCATTTTGTTTGGCCACGGATGCATCGAAAACGGCAATTGGGGCGTGCCTTTCCCAAAGGATAGGTGAACATGAACAACCAGTTGCATTCCTCAGTAAGAAATTGAGCCCGTCGCAACAAAAGTAGTCCACGATTGAACAAGAAGCGTATGCAATTGTGTGGGCGCTAGAGCCCTTGGGAACATGGTTATTTGGCACAAAGGTCAAAATAATGACTGATCATGATCCGTTGACTTTTCTGACTCGTGTATGACATAGAAATTGTTCATACTAAAGGCACACTGAACAAGGCTGCTGATGCTCTTTCGGGTCTCGGCTGATGATTGGATTCAGTGATTGTAACTGTTTAGAGGCAAGGTGGTGTTTTGTCTGTTTCATATGGTTGAGTTTTTTTTCGTTGTTCTTGTTGTTGTATAGCCACTCAAGTAGCTTCTGTAAATTGAATCACTTTACAGGAGTTTGCATTGCACGTTTAAGTGTTATGTGTGATGTTAAGTGTGTCGAAGAGACTAATAGTTCCGGCGTGATGTGAAAGTATTTAGTTTGTTGTACCAGGCATTTTTCGTTGTGTTGTTGTTGTTGAGATGCGTGTGTCACATGCGGAGGGCCTATTCCTTTGCGTGTATTATTTGGTAACGTGGTTTTTATCAATGTAGTGCCTATTATGAAAGTGTTTTTGTGATTGGTTGTGATGATGCGAGTCCCAACATGTGATTTGTTTGTGTGAAGACTCTTTGTTCAACCGAGGGTTGAAAAAAGGATGTTTGAATCTGAAATGAAGAGCGGAGGTTCCAATAAAGCGTCTCTTCACCGGACTACGGCTCTTCCTTCGCGCTGTCACCGTGCACTGGAGTCATCGAAGGGGCCCATTCCGAACCTAAAACATCTTCCCTTCTTAGCTAGTATAGAAGCTAGTCGAGGTGGAGGAAGAAATTAACACACACGCACACGCACGCACGCACACACACACACACAAACACACACACACACACACACACACACGCACACACACACACATACACACACACGCGCGCGCGCGCTTCTCTACTGCGATCTGATACTAAGCGACAACTGACAGATTCAATCAAACACGGAGTGGTTGGGTGGACTCGATCATCTCTGCTCCGAGTGCAGCACGGTGCCTATGCTGCCTACGCCATCGCTGCCGGGCGGCTCGCTTCGTGCGGCTCCGTGTGCGTGGATTTTTCATGTGATTTTTCATCTAGAGCGAGCACAGATGAGCAGAGCAGCTTGTATAATTAGCATGGGGATAACAAACTTCCGCCAAGCGAAGTGCGCCACGATTATATAGCAGTCATAAAAACGAGATAAGCATCGCCTATTTCTTGTTTTCTCCGAGGTATTTTTCTGTCGCATGTAATGTTTAATGATGAGAACACACACACGCACAACAAATTTTTAACTTTGATTGACGAGGATGTTTGACCCTAGAAAGTTGCTTCAAAACTAACTTGCATTGCTCCAAAACCCACCTTTTTGTGCTGCGAACCTGCTGAAAAACTCCCATTTTGCTGCACCAAAGCTGTCCCAAAACAGCATTATTATTGCTCCCTGAACTGCTTCGAAACACTAAAGTCCACTTCCACCCCTGAGCACGCGAAATATAAAAAGTAACACGTGGCTAGACTACTGCATGCATATGTAAGTAGTGCCTTCGGACAAGGTCACTTTTGGCCAGTATCAATGAAAAAAATGTAGAAAGAAAAAATACCCATCACACTAGCCACTTCCCCTGTCATCTTAGACAGGTTGTAATCAGAACAGTGTTCCAGCCACTTTATCAATGAGAACAGCTGGCTGCGAGATATGAATAGGGATAATGACACATAATCAAGCGAAATGAATTCCTGCAAAGTTGCGGCACACGTTGTCGGCGCCCAACCCGTAGCTTTGCAATATGTGGAACGCTGTCTTTGGCAAAGGAAAAAAGCAAGGTGGTTGCTGACACTAAGCGTTTTTGAGGGCGCTGCTTTCTTTTGCTAGTAGGAGCGCAGTCACGTCTTATTTTTTATATATTGTGGGCTTTCTTTATTAGCAAAAAGGAATCAATTAGTTTTTCTTTATTGGCGTCATAAAAATGTAGTACATTGCAAGTAAATATGCAGGAGGAGGTCCCAAGGTAGCTAACCGCAGGTGACGCGGGGCCTCTTATGTTAATACAAAGAAAAAGCTGAGATACGAACAACGAAATTCTAGTAACAAGGACATTTCGAAGTGTTTAGATTAGTATTCCTAACTTTTGTTACAAACAAAGCAAGATATAGGAAATTTAGAAAATGCAGCAGTTATATATTTAATAGACATTTTTTTGATTTCGTCTTAAAAACATGAATGTGCATTAAATCTTCAACATCACAAGGTAAAGAATTTCATAATGAAACTGATGAAAAAACAATGCTAATTTTCCCATAATTAGAGTAAACTTTAGGTAATAACAGGTTATTGGCAACTGTAAATTTAGTTTTATTGGGAATATTCAATAAGACAGTAGAAAATATGTCGATAATGATGGTGCGGTGAAAACCTTGAAAAACAAAACACACACATTATAAACATACATTTGACAGATGGGTAATACATCAAGCTGGGGGGGGGGGGGGGGGGGGGGCAAAAAATAGGATGCGATGGCATCTGACGTGAAGTTATGAGTCGCATCGCTTGTTTTTGCAATACCACTAATGACCAAATGTGCACTGAATATGAATTACCCCGTGATGTAATGCAATAACTGAGATGACTGTATGAATGCATAATGCAATTCCTTCAGAGTGTCAATGTTAAAACGCATTCGTGACTTGGCCAATATCCTGATACCGTATGAAATATTTTTACAAATAGAATTGATATGTTGCTGAAGTTTCATATGTGCGTCCATTATAACTCATAAAAATGACACATGATCACATATAGGAATAACTACCGAATTCACAAAATGGTGTAGAATCAATGCTTGTTTTTTGTTCGGTGAATGAAAAAGCACAAAACAGGTTTTGGAAGTAATATTCAATATTCTATTATAGGTTGCATCAGTCAACAAGAGAATTAAGGTCAGCTTGAAGTCTGGACACGAGAGTCGCAGAATACAAGTGATGAGAAAAGAGAGTCATATCATCAGCGTAAAGTAAACAAGAAGAATAATTCAGGCAACGCTCAAATCATTTATAAATATTAAAAGTAATTACGAACCCAAAATCGAACCTTGAGGAACACATCTAGTAATGGGGTTGGGACTGGATGTAAAGTTATTGACCGAGACCACCTGAAACTTATTAAGAAGAAAGCTCTCTAATAGCGTTAATACGGGACCAGTTTTGTCACAGTATTCAAGTTTAGGAAATAGAACCAAATGATCAATACTATTGAATGCTTTAGTAAAGTCGACAAAGACAGATCCTGAGATGTTATCAATATCAACGAATGACCTGATTTTGTCAGTGAAACATGTAATTACAGTATCAGTGGAAAGACCACCCCTGAAATCAAACTGACGAGGGGAAAGTATGTTAAATTTGCTTAAGGTCTTGCCATTCGGTTTGTGCTCAGCCCTTGCTACCTTTCAAAGACTCATGGATACCGTGCTTTCTGGGTTGAAGTGGAAAACATGCTTAGTATATCTGGACGACGCCATAGTGTTTACCGCGACATTTGACGAGCACCTTGAAAGGCTTGAGGTGGTCTTACGAGCCATACAGTCTGGCGGCCTGACGTTGAAGCCTGAGAAGTGCCACTTTTGCTACGAAGAGCTGCGATTTCTTGGTCATGTCGTCAGTCATGCTGGTGTTCGTCCCGATCCTGAAAAAATCGCAGCCGTAAAACAGTTCCCTATGCCGACCGATAAAAAGGCTGTCAGACGCTTTCTCGGCCTCTGCGCATATTATCAACGATTTATCGCGGACTTCACACGCATAGCATCACCACTAACTCGCCTCACGAGAGACGACGTCGCCTTTGGTGGAATAACGAAGAGGAGGCTGCTTTTAACGATCTTCGCCAGCGACTACAAACACCCCCCGTCCTTGCCCACTTCGACGAGAGAGCCCCTACGATCCTTCACACCGATGCTAGCAATGTTGGTCTGGGAGCTGTGCTTGTGCAGCAGCAAGAGGGCACAGAAAGGGTAATCACTTACGCAAGCAGAAGGTTAACACGTGCTGAGGCTAATTACTCCATGACTGAGAAGGAATGTTTCGCCGTGGTATGGGCGGTTACAAAATTTCGTCCGTATTTATATGGCCGCCCCTTCAAAGTAATTAGCGACCACCACTCACTGTGTTGGTTAACTAATCTTAAAGACCCTACCGTTCGTTTAGCGCATTGGAGTCTCAGGCTGCAGGAATTTGATATGGCAGTTGTACATAAGTCAGGGAAGCGACATATGGACGCCGACTGTTTGTCCCGTTCACCCATTAAGTCGCCAACCCTACCCAGGAGGAGGAAACATCATTTCTCGGTATCCTCGACACGACCACCATTGCGCAGCAACAACGAGACGACGCTGAGTTGCTTGGCTTAATTAACTACTCTGATGGCAGATCTCGAAAGGCGCCAAGAGTTTTCGCAAGAGCGTTGTCATCATTTTGTTTACGTGGCGGAGTACTCTACAAAAGAGATTTTTCGTCGACGGGATCTGCCTATCTACTCATCATCCCAGCAGCCCTTCGCACCGAAGTACTGAAAGCATGCCACAACGAGGTTACCTCTGGCCACTTGGGTTACACAAGAACGTTGGCCAGGGTACAGCAAAGGTATTACTGGCCAAGACTAACCACAGCCGTGAAGCACCACGTTCGTACCTGTCTCGACTGCCAGCGACGCAAGTCACCGCCAAATAAACCAGCTGGCCTCCTGCAACCCGTACAGGTCCCAATGACTCCATTCCACCAGATCGGCATGGACATTTTGGGCCCACTCCCTACTTCTACTGCAGGCAACCGATGGGTTATCGTCGCGACGGATTATTTGACCCATTATGCCGAGACAAAGGCTATCCAGAAAGGTACAGCAGCGGAGGTGGCAAGATTTTTATCGAGAATATTGTACTGAGGCATGGTGCACCAACCGTCATAATCACAGATAGAGGAACCGCATTTACAGCAGCTCTTTTAGACCATGTTTTGATGCTGAGTGGAACAACGCATCATAAGACCACCGCATACCACCCACAAACGAATGGGCTGACAGAGCGTCTAAGCAAAACCATTGAAGACATGCTTTCGATGTACGTAGACGTCGAACACAAAAATTGGCATACAATCTTGCCTTACATATTCTTTGCATACAACACGGCCAAGCAAGAAACGACCCGCATGACACCTTTCAGCCTCGTTCATGGACGGGAAGTACGAACCATGTTAGATGCAATGTTACCGCACGAAGGCGACGACATCGTCCCGAACGCCGACACGTTTACGGAACGTGCAGAAGAAGCTAGGCAACTTGCACGTTTACGGATCAGCCAGCAGCAAGGCTACGATGCAGGCCGCTACAATGCTCACCGCAGAACAGTTGTCTACCAAGCCGGCGACAAAGTATGGGTTTGGACGCCCGTACGAAAACGAGGACTTTTCGAAAAACTCTTAAGAAGATACTTTGGACCGTATGCGACGACTGAGCGATGTCACTTACGAAGTTGTTCCCGACTGTTCGTATAGTACTAGGCGTCGCCAGCATCATCCTGAACTTGTTCACGTAGTCCGCATGAAGCCTTAGGTCAGCGAGTGATTGCGTGATACTTTACTTTAGCAAAAAAACTGCATTACAGTCTGCGCATCGGGGCGATGTTCTTTCACAGAGAGGCAAATGACGCGTGTCTACATGTGGACGATAACGATGATGGGGCATTTAGTGGGCACGAGGTAGTGGGCCTCTAGCTTCTCTCGAGGTCGAAGAAGACGATCTTGTGGCTCAGCTGTTGAGGGCACGCTGCTTTCGTCGTCCCAAGGTGTATCTGTGTTTTATTCGCATTGTACCGCCACAATATTTAGATATTCTTAATATTCTTACTTCAATTAGTTCTTTTAATGTTTTATCTAGGAAGGGAAGGACGGATATGGGCCTGTAATTGCACACGCTAAGGGGGTCGCTTTTTTTTTAATACTGGCACTACCTTCGCAACTTTTATTTATCAGCAAAATGCCATTTTTGAAACAGCGGTAAAAAATGTTGCTTAATATAGGAGCAACAAAAGATCTTACAAGCTGAATGTGTTTTGAGTGGATGTTGTCTAACCCAGTTCCAGTAGCTTTTAATCCTGAAATAATTTAGCAAGTTTCAGAAGCACAAGTAGGAAAAAGAAACATCGGCTGAGGACTGTGAGAAAATGGAGGAACATAGTCTGAAGAGAAGGCAATTGCAAGGCTATTAGAAAAGTATACATTAAAGGGGTTGGCTACGTCACTGGCCACAGTGAGGGTGACGTTGTCACCCTCTGGGCAGAATTTAAAAATTCTTTTAAAAGCTGTCATTTTTTTCCACAATACTCCCGCTTATAATAACATTGTTTCACCTTTCTTGACAGTGTAGTCAATGTGCTGGAGTAAGTTTTATAGCGTGCTTTCAAGTGGAAAATAAAAATCTGATGTTTCATCTTTTTATATAAGTTCTCTCTCTTGCGAAGAGATCGTATCAGTAAATCAGATAACCAAGGGCACCGCTGGGCAAAGTAGCGTCTGTTAGATGATTGCAATGTGGTTGAACGCTCAACTGCTGAATAAACAGTGCTGTAGAACCTGGTCAAGGCCTCTTCAGAATCATTTGCGGCATATTCACTGGACCAATGTTCATCGGCAATGAGCATGCAGTACTTGTCCGAATAAATGTGATACCTTTAAGGTATTACGCTGCTACGAGTGATTACCTGTTCAAAATATAGGAATACAGGAAAGTGATTGGTATATCACTCGCAATTACAACTTTGACTGACGTCATCAATGTTTGTGACGGTGTAATCGATTAATGACTGTAAGCCATCATCAGAACAGTGTGTTGGTACAGACATTAGCGATTTAAACCCAAAGCTATAAAAACATGTATACTCGAGGGCAGAATGGCTAGAGGAATCTAGTAAATTAAAGTTCATATCACTCATAATTATTATATTCTTGGGCTCAGCAGTAAGTTTATCAAGCAAGTGGTGAAAAGCATTACAAAAACCAGAGGGGTCACTGGAAGGGGATCGATAGACAGCAGCAAAAATAGTTTTTGATTGATTCTGACAAAGACCCAACCGATCAATTTCCAGCCAAAAAGATTCACATTGTGCAACAGTTGAATTTAAATCATAACGCCTTTTATACAAAATGTTCTTTGATATAAAAATAGTGGAACCGCCATGAATATCATCAGTACGGTGACAATATTCGCTTGTATAACTGGGAAAGCCATACTAGTCACCATGACCACGTGACAGGCAAGTTCCGAAGCAATAGATAACCGAGAAATGATGATTAAGGGGAGCTAGTAAAGCGGTAAAACTGTCATGATTCTTAGGCAGACTACGAGAATTAAAATGTATTGAATAAAAGCCCCAGTTCTGCAAAGAAATGTTATGTGCGAAGAAATGAGAAAAGTCACTTGGAAGGAAATAAGCCATTATGCTTTTTTTTTTTTTCAAGCTGAACATTATTTCACGCCTATGCGTTGAACAGATGCAGATCAACGTCACTGACAATTCTGTGCACCACACTATCAAGAGCTTGTCTTTCCTTAATAACACAATTGTCAGTCCACAAAAAAGCCCACTTTATTTGTTTCTTGAGAGCAAGTGCTTTAGAAAACAGCCACTTATTATCAGACGTCAGGGGCTCATTGACGTATATTGGTTTTTCTTGTGCTCCCAAAAAACCGAGAAAGTCTGTTTTTGGCCACGACTTGGGAGCCTATTTCAGAAACTCGGTGCGCTTGTTGCACGAGCAAAAGCGCACAAATATGTTTTTCTTAATTGTGCCACGTGTTGGTACTCTGTGTACAGTGCCGATGTCCTCAGGTTTAACAGGGCAACCGACTTTTTCACCGAGAAGCTCAACAATGTTTCTGCAGTTTTTGCCTTGTGTTGTTGAAACACCTCTTGTTTCCAAATTATTGAGGTGGAAATGCTGTTCCAGATGGCCAATCCTTTGCAGCAGTGTCTGATTATTTTCTTTCAGGTGCTTGTGGTCAGATATAAGGCCACTGTTTTCCGATTTTGGCAGCTTCAAACTTGCTGCTCATGAAATTCATGGCTTTGTTTATGTCATCAACCTCAGATTTCAGCCCCGCCGCGGTGGTCTAGTGGCTAAGGTACTCGGCTGCTGACCCGCAGGTCGCGGGTTCGATTCCCGGCTGCGGCGGCTGCATTTCCGATGGAGGCGGAAATGTTGTAGGCGCGTGTACTCAGATTTGGGTGCACGTTAAAGAACCCCAGGTGGTCAAAATTTCCGGAGCCTTCCACTACGGCGTCTCTCATAATCAAATGGTGATTTTGGGACGTTAAACCCCACAAATCAATCACTCAAATCAACCTCAGATTTCAGATTGTTCACACTTGCAGGATGGCACTCAGTCACTGCATATTTTACCGATTCTAACGTCTTTTGAATGGCAGCTAATTTTCTTTCAATTAACGCCTTAAAGTCTTCAAAATCTTTAAAAAGCAATGCAATGGTAGGAGCCATATTAAAACGAGCGATCAGAGCACCTCAGTGAGGGAAAAAAAAATTAAACGCAAGAATAAAGCACTTGAATCACCTGTGTATGCTGTGAATCACAGTTAGTATGCTGTTGAAAGTAACACAGACAGATATTGTTTCAACATGCGCACATCTGCCTCAGTGACATCTTAATAATTAGGGAAGTACTTAAGGAGTCATAAATATAATTGAGACTAATTAATTGCCATTTAGGAAAAAGTTAGTAGTGGCTACTACAGCAAACAGGGACAATATGCACCGTTCATGTAACGCCGTTCCTCTATCTTTAAATCATGCTGTGAGATATCTAGGACAACCTGTATACTATATATACTACAAGCTCTATCATCACACACAACAAAAGCAGCACAATAAACTGATAAAAAATATTGCTGTCCCACCTTGCCAAAGCTCGCTTTGCCTTGCAGAAATTGCTTAAAGGGGTGGTGCCACTATTTTTATGATATGTGCATTCTTTGCTGCAAGCATTTTCTATAGCTCCAGGAACCATGATACACGCACCAAGATTCATTCATTCTCGCTAAATTAATTGATATCGCCTTTGCTATGTGGAAAGTTTTCGGTTTAGGCTTCTGGGCGCCGAATCGGGCTGTGAAGTGGAAGTATAGCTTGGTCACGTGGCCACACAAGGCTGTGACGCATGTCCTGGTGATTATAATCTTGCTGGCTTTCTCGCACACACGTGCCGCACAAGCACCTGCAAAACAAACTTGTAGCAGTCGTGACTTTGCCAAGCTTGGTACATACGTGGTGGAGGTTTCGGAAGGTAACTCACCTCACTACAATAGGCATGCGCATGGGAGGGGGGTAAGGGGCAGTCACTTTCATAGTCACCTACGAGAAGGGGGGGGGGGGGGTGCAAACACAGTCCCACACATTGACTTAATAGGGAGGGGGTGTGAAGGCAGACCCAAGCACTGACATAATAGCGAGGGGGTGCACTGTAATGAACTTTTGTTCACCGTGGAGGGAACACTTGCACACACCTACACTCACTACAGATCTTCTTACAGAGCTACGATCGTTGTGAACATGCGTGCATTGGGCTTAAGTCGGGAGAATGAGCATTTTGGTACACTTTGGAGGCGAATTAAAATATATTCTAAACGTTTGCGGTGTCCGACCGTTCGTGTGGAGTGTCCTAGCATAGAGAGTAAACCCACAAGAGGCTTGTTTTAGCCTCAAAATTTGATGGCACTACCCCTTTAACGCCTGCAGTATCTGCCACCATCCAAAAACACAAGGTTTTTATTGGACGAGGCAATTCGTGGTTTCCTCACATTACACACTCGTATTTCTAGTAATCATAAATCACAAACTTGTCCATTCAGCGGTTTTACTGTTACCTAGAGATGAATGCATAACCATTGTTGTTGCCTCTCGTAACAGAAGTATTGCACTGCTCAGCATATGAATAAAAGTCAAATGCCCGGCATAGTGGAAGGAAACTCATAAGTGTCATAATTGTGAAGGTTTTATGTCCCAAAACCCCGATAAGAGAGACAACATAGTGAAGTGCTTCTGTAATTTCAACCGCCAGGGGTTTTTTTACGTGCACCTAAAACCGAGAACACAAGCCTCTAGCATTTTGCCTCCATCAAAATGCTACTCGGGTTTGATAGTGTGCCCTTCGGGTTGGCAGTCAAGCACCATTTTCAGTGAAATATAGAAAGACGGTAAGCCAAGTAGTCTGGCACAAGCAAAGCTTTGCTTGCCCCTATTTTCCAAATAGGGCTGCTGATTTCCCTTTCATTGCCTTGCTTTTTTAGCCCTGAGTTATTCTTGCAATCTCAAGAAAAACTGTTTTCCCAGCTCGGGTTACAAAAAACCAGGCTGCCATTCAATCACAAGTGGGTTGAGTGAAGGTGCCTGCCGAGCTATGGGGCCTGTCGACAAGGCCACACGCGGCAAAGTTATGTGTACTAGGCACTGTATTGCTGGTGTATTTTGCTAACTTTTACTTGCGTGGTCAAGTATCTCGTAGCTGCCACCGTGATGTGGTTGAGTGGCTAGACTGTAACGACATAATTGTTAACTGACAGCTGGTTACTTAAGCAACCCTAGCATGGTCGTGTGCCACCTTAGCAAGTGCTTTCTGAAGCGACAGGAGTCCTCTGGAGTTCTTAGTGACAGTTTCTCTGATAATGTGGTGATGTGCACAGTGCCATCTTGTTGAAGTTGCATACATTACACTACGAATCTAGAAATTCTTGCGTACCTTACTTGATGTTTCTGAACAAAATGTACTTTACTAATTCTAGGAATTGATGTATAGTTTAACTGATATAGCATGAATTCCGCTTTGCCTTGTTCATGTTACCCATAGCCCGTGCGGTGTGCCTTGATGTCTTGCTAGTGCGTAACCGTAGCATGCTGTCCTCGCAGCCGGTCATCGAAGGCTACCGCAACAAGGATGAGTTCTCCATCCGCCAGGGGCCCAATGGTGAGCCCAAGACAGTGGGCTTCCTGGTGGGCAGTCCGGCTGGTGAGTTGTGCTTTTCAAAAGAGAACTCTTTACACTTCATAGATGCAATGCTTTGTCGTCATTCTTTGTTAGCACAAAATTTATGCATCAGTTTTTAGGCAGTTCACTGTGGACATGAAAATCTTAGGCACAATACCTTTGATTTCCTTTACTTGCTCTTGAGCTGTAAACATCAACAGGTCTTTGACCAGACCATAGACGAAAAGTTTTCATTTTCCCAAAAGCGGCTGTGCCCGACTTGCTCTTCCACATTGTTAGTTCTCTCTCTTTATATATACGTATATATATATATATATATATATATATATATATATATATATATATATATATATATATATATATATATATATATATATATATGTATATATATATATAGTGGGGAAAAAGAACATGCAGACCATAATAGACAGGAATGGGGAATAAAGACTTTCGTTAGTTTGGCACTTTCTATTTTCACTAACGTTTCGTCTGGTGGACCAGACTTTGACCACTGTGTACAAATAATTTGAAAGTGGAATTAGCTGAATGGAATACTACACGCAAGGTACCCTGGGCAACTCAAAGACTTCTGCTTCTACCTTGCGCCCCATGCCTGCTCCGGCAGTGCAGATTGTGTTCTAATCGCAGATTTGGAGGCGTTGCTCTACGGCAGAGTCTAGTGCTCGCTCACAGTGTACATCAGCTGCTCCGACTTGCCATTGGAATTCAACATGAGTTGTTTTTCAAGCAGTGTGGTGTCACAGACAGAAAAGCAGCACTGATAGGATGCAGACCTTGGGCTAAGGTCGACATTTAGCCTCATGTTGACGAGTTGAACACCACAGCCGGGCTAGAGGGAGACGCAATGCGCATCGGATCTCCCCTGTAGTGAGGGGGCAATTTTCTTACTGTATGTATAATATATATATACATACAGTAAAAAAATAAAGGAGCACGCTTCTGAAAATTGGATATTCCTTTACTCTTTTACATTACCGCCGTGGCACGAAGGCCATGCTGCAGCCGAGATGTAAACAAGTAAAGGAATATACAATTTTCCAAAGTGTGCTCCTTTATTTCTTTACTGTATAGGTGCACTGCGCATCAGATCTCCCTGTAGTGAGGGGGTAATTTTCTTGGGGCAAGCATAACTGAATGTGGTGTTGGAGCTAGGGAAGACAGGTGCATGTCGCAGAGCTGTGTTCAACGTCGATGGATGCTATAGGGGCGTACGGCTCAAGTTTCGCCGCGCGCGTGCAGCGCCGTTTCCTCCCCTGGCGGCCTTTGCTCCAATTCATTGCCGCACACGGGGCGCGCTCGTCCGCAGATTCGCTTGGAGTACGCTGCTTGCTGCTTCGCCGTGATGAAAACTAGCGCGCCTAAGAGGAAAAGACCGGGTTCTAAATATTGTTGTGTAGTTGGGTGCCACAACAGCGTCGCAAACACGAAGGGAAAAGAGCCCATCGTCAGGTTTTATTCGTTTCCCGGCAAGTGGTACGAGACAGACCGCCGAGAAGCCTGGATTAGGGCTGTGCGGCGGAAAAAGTGAGTGACCGTTTCTCTGTCTTTCTCCTGTCATTCAGTAGCTGAACTGCACTAAATTACCTTGCTTTCTAATAGCTCTGATGGCTCCCCGTGGCTCCCGCAAAAAAACACACGAATATGCAGCAGGCACTTTGTGAACAATGCGAAGAGCGAGAACCAGGCCAACCCAGCCTACCTGCCGACTCTGTTTCCGGATGTTTACAAAAAGCGGCGGGTAAGCGGTGACAGACACGAAAGGTAAAATGAAGGGTAGAATCAGCCAGATTTTGCACTGATTTATACTCGCCCTGCTTTTACCGCAGGTGGGCAAAGTGGAGTCGATCAGCTGCTAGAAATTTGACGTCGCCTCATCCACCCGAGGAATCCTCACCCGTGGACGTGCTGTCGAACGCGTCGGAGGCCGACTGCTCGCTAGACGCGAATGCGCAATCCAAAGCCTTGGAGCAGGGCTCGCTGCTCTTGACGGAGGTGGAAGTCGACGCTCAGCAGTTCACATTGACTTGCGTCGCGGTTAGTTGTCTTACAACGTGCAGATCGCAGGCTATGTGACCGGTGGCATGTAGCTCACCATGTATAATTGTTTTTCTTCGAACTACATTCGAACTTCGAACGGCTCTAGAAACATTCAGATAGCTGTGTATGGAAAGTAAAAAGAAAGACTTCGAGACTGCATTTTTTCTCAGCCTCTTGCAAATGCATAGAAATTGCAATTTCGGTGTTACTTTCACGAAGAATGCAACGCTGCTAGCATGAAACTAATCAGCTTTTACTCGGTTTAACAGTAGAGATAGGAGGAGGAGAAGTTCACGAAACCAGGGTATGTCAAGAAAGCAGGTTCGGTTGCCGGCCGCGGCGGCCGCTTTCATGACGCAGGCGAAAAGCAACAACGCCCGTGTGTTTGAGCTTTCGGCACACGTTAAAGATCCTCAGGTGGTCAAAATTAATCCGGAACCCTGCACTACGGCGCGCCCCGTCGTCTGTGTAGCGTCGGCACGTTAAACCTCATAATCAATCAATCAATCACGAATCCACGATGAGAAGAGGAATCGAGCGAACGCATTCCTAATCAAAATCAAAGCCGCAATAGAACGCCAACGTGTTACTCGCCATTGAAAACCAGCAGCGGCGGCACGGCAGCTCGGTATGCCTGCGGCCAACTAGGGCGGTTCTCCGCCGCGCGCAGCGCTGCTAGTATCGCTCCGGTGCGCCACCTGGCCCAGCCGTACGCCCCTATGAGCGATGCTGATGTTTGGGCACCATCTTTTGGTGCGTTAAGGCATTGCCAAATTGCACTTCTCCATTTGGGAAACGTGCCTAATTGTACAGGCACCTAGCAACAATATGTTGCAGAATCTAATTGTGGAGGCCACGGTTGTGCTGCACCCTGCTGAGCAAGAGCACTCTGAGGGGAAACTGCGAGATGCAATAAAACGCATTTGTGTAGCCTCCAAAGTATGCAACCGTGGCACAGCGCTCGGCTGCCGATGGTCATGGCTTTGAGTTTCAGTGACGCAACTTTTTTTAACACTTGAAGGTTATATGGCCATATATATAGCTTTCACATCAATTCATCATTATTTTTTTTTTATTTAAAGCTTGTTAACCGGCTTATATGCTCGGAGTTTAGTAGATTATAAGCTGAAAGGTGAGTCGAAAAACGTGTTTTCTTTTTCAAAATCACGTAGTTATAGTTTTTATGTGCTTTCACAAGTTTAGTTTTTCTGCTTTAACAACAAAAAAAGAATCGAAGATTGTAGTAAACTCGAAGGAGGGTAAAATTGCTTTTAAAGAGCGCGAGGTAGCAACTAAAGAACTAAAAAGTGCTCATTGTCAGAGTCCTCTAAGAATAGTCACCTGGCTGCTTGCCATTGCATTGCACATGAGGGGTATAATAAAGCCGCATGCTCAAAATAACTATGATTGTCAAGCTCCTATGACGGAAAGAATAATCTTTAAAAATATATCTTTTCCGCATAGGTGAGCTTTCACTGATACCTCTAGTATGCATTTTTTTCAAGATCTATTTTTAAACAACTTCTAGAGTTTGGATATATCATGATTTTGGTACACCTGATAGCCCGATTGGCATGAAATTTTGCCCACATATTCCTTAACATGTGAAGGGGGAAAGTATTTCCTTTAAATTTTGATACAAACCTAAAGTAAGCAGTTAGTATGGTTAAGGATTCTGAGAAATTTTATATTACAATTTTTCTTGGGAATCAAAATGTTTTATACATACTTTCTTGATAGTTATTTGCAACATATAGTTAATTTGGAGTAATATGAGCCATCAGTGGCTCAGAACTGTAAAAACTTAGTGGCATAAAAAGTTTGTCGGAAGTAAACTACGCTCTACGAATTGTCATGGCACAAAATGAGCGTAAAAGCCTATATATACAACAGGAATTTCATTTCGCTAGGCTGCAGATTAACTCTACTTAATTGCATCTTCTCTTATGATGTAACATATTGCCACCATTGATGAACGAGCCGCTGTGGCTCATACTCATTTTGTGCTGAGAAGAATAAGAGAACACTTTCGTTGCTCTGGTTCAGGTGAACTCCTGGCTGTAGGTCTTGCTTTGCTCCTGACATAACTGGCGGAGGTGCTGGGTACGTTTACTTCGGCTGTGTTGGCCATCTTGGAGACAGCTACATCTCCCAGAGCAAAAAGCAGCCGCCGCCTGCGTCGGTTACCCCTCTGAATTTGGTTCCTTGGCATGGACACCCAGAAAGATGGCAACTCCGATGACAAGCCAGGCGGTCCAAACCAGCGATGCCCATGGTTCTCTTCTCACGCATAATTTTTATGCGCCACAGACACCAAAGCCGTTTTATGGAGACATCTTTGAGGATGTTGATGACTGGCTTGAACACTTTGATCGGGTTGCCAGTATCAACGAAAGGGACAATGTTTCCAAGCTGCGCTGAGTTTACTTCTACTTGGAAGATTCTGCAAAGACGTGGTACGAGAACCACGAGGGCTCCTTTGCAACCTGGCAAGAGTTAAGCCGACAGCTTTGTGACGCCTGTCGCAACGACGAGATGAAGGAGAGGGCTGAAAAAGCCATGTCCTGCAGAAACCAGCGTCCGAACAAACGAGTATACATGTTTGTCGAGGACATACTTCGGCTCTTCAGGTGCGCGGACCCTGCCATGCTGGAGGAAAAAAAGGCGTGGCATTTGATGCGTGGAGTAAAAGATCAGCTTTTCACTGGGCTAGTGCGCAATCCACTGACAACAGTTGCCAAGTTCATCAGTGAGGCAACCACGATGGAACGTACTCTGCAGCAGCGGTCGTCACAATACGAACACCAGATCCCGGCCACCGCATGCTCTATCGGCTCTGACAGTGAGAGACAGGCCCTCGCAGACTTCATTCGAAGTATCATTCGGGACGAATCGCGACAGCTTTAGGCAGTGGGATCGCATCCACCTGTGTCGCACCAATCATTCCCGAGGCCCCAGTCCTGACATGCGCAGCGACATTGCAATCCCCTGCGCCACCGGCTGCAGATCCTGCTATGCGGCCAAGGTACCAGGCTATGCAATCATTTCAGGACACAGCTTCGAGCCCACCTCTCGCCTCAAGGTTTCCGAGCTCTGCTATCACTGCGGCGAAGCGGGTCACGTATACCGGAACTGTCAATACCGGCAACTAGGTCTCCGTGGCTTCCATCCTGACGCTCGATGCCCATGCTATGGTGAGCGTCCCCGCGAAATCGAAGCCTATCTCATGGGCCAGCAAACTCCTTCGACTATTCAGCACCACCAGTCGAGATCACCATCGCCTCACCGGTCTACGTCACCCAGTTTGCTCTCATGTCTTCCGCTCCTTTCAGGAGCCGGTCACCAAGTTCCCGCTGGGGAAACTAGGATTGGCGACTTCTGGGGGTGAAGTCACAGTCCGGCGAACTGTCAAAAACCCTCCTTCGACGCAACGACCCGATGAGGACCATTCTGTTTCTACAGTGTTCTCCGAATATAGAAAGATTGTTTCTGCCGAAATCGCCGTCTTTGGCGACAATCATGCTGTCAACGCCCTCGTCGACACCGGCGCCGACTATTCTGTAATGAGCGTTACACTCGCATCTGAACTGAGGAAGGTTACCACACTGTGGCAAACACTCCAGTCGCGCATGGCAGGTGTCTATCTGGTGATGCCCTACTGGTATGTGCACGGCACGCATTCGAATACGTACATGAAAACTTGCAGGCTCTTTCCTCGTATTGCGTGTGTGCTCTCGACCAGTCATTCTAGGAATAGACTTTCTTCGTAAACATGGTGCCGTCATCGACCTCCGTGAATTACTTGTGTTGTTTGAGGATTCCTTTTGCGCTGCAACTGACAGTACGCAATTCCGGAAAAGAGCGCTCCGTGTTACCGACGATTCTCTGACTCTCCCACCTCGAAGCAGCCTCTTTGTCAAAGTAAAATTGGGACAGGACGTGCCTGACGCGGTAATTGCAGAGGTCAATTTGTCTCTCCTTATTTCACGACAAATCTGTGTTGCCCGAGGAATCATTCAGCCTAGCAACAGGCATGTTCACATGCTAGTCACGAACTTCAGCGACGAATATCACCACCTAACCAGACACACTGCCATTGCATATTGTGGAGAACTTGCTGATGCCGATGGTTCGTCCTCGTCAGCTTCATTTTCATTGAATGGCCACCCTGACTTCGCGAGCACTCTCGACGTAAATGAGAGACTACTTCGGCTCAACAAGAAAGCCTTTTGTGTATACTCTGCTCATTTCAAGACTGCTTTGCCACTACATCAAAGGTTAAACAGACACGACTTGCTCAGCATCATATCATCACGGAACCCACCGAGAGACCCATCTGACAACATATCTATAGGGTGTCTCAAAAAGAGCAAAACGCTATACGTGACCAAGTCCAGCAGATGCTTCAGGACGACGTCATCTAGTCATTGACCAGTCCCTGGGCTTTGCCAATTGTGCTAGTAAAGAAGAAGAATGGTACGTGGGGCTTTTTCGTTGATTACCGTAAACTGAACAAGGTCACCAGAAAGGACGTTTATCCTCTACCCCGGATAGATGACTCGTTGGACCATATACGCAATGCTAAATATTTTTCCTTCATGGATTTGCATTGTGGCTACTGGCAAATTGCAGTGGATTAGCACGGCTTTTATTACTCCCGACGGCCTGTACGAGTTTAAAGTGTTGCCTTTCGGTCTATGCTCAGCGCCAGCTACTTTCCAAAGAATGATGGATACGGTTCTCCTGGGGCTCAAATGGCAATCATGTCTTGTTTACCTTGATGACGTCCTGGTCTTTGCAGACACGTTTGAACAACACGTCCAACGCCTTTAGGCAGTTCTTCAGGCAATCAGAACAGCGGGGCTTTCTCTCAAACCCGAGAAATGTAATTTTGGATATGAAGAACTGAAGTTTCTTGGTCACGTTGTATGTTGTGCTGGCATCCGCCCAGATCTGGAGAAAACCCGTGCCGTTGCTGCCTTTCCCGTGCCCACAAATAAGCACGACCTGCGCCGATTTCTGGGGCTCTGTGCGTATTACAGGCTCTTTGTCAAAAACTTTTTGAAGATTGCTGAACCCCTCAACAAGCTTACAAAAGACGGTGTCTCGTTTGTTTGGGGTCCGGATCAGCGCCATGTGTTCGACACCCTCCGAAACCTTCTCCAGGCTCCGCCTGTACTGGGTCATGTTTATGAAAGCACCGACACGGAATTACACACTGACGCCACCAACGTTGGATTAGGAGCGGTATTAGTTCAGTGGCATAATGGCATAGAGCGCGTGATTGCTTATGCAAGCAGAACGTTAGCCCCAGCGCAGAAAAACTATTCTGCAACCCAAAAGGAATGCCTCGCTGTTGTCTGGGCCATAACAAAGTTCCACCCATACTTGTATGGCCGCCCATGCAGGGTAGTTAGCGCCCATCATTCCCTTTGTTGGCTTGCGAATCTCAAAGATCCCTCAGGTCGTCTAGCACGATGGAGCCTTCGGCTACAAGATCTTGATGTCACCATCGTCCACAAATCTGAGCGGAACCACATTGACGCCGACTGTCTTTCATGTGCACCAGTCGAAAATGCAAACGCTGACCTTGAAGACGACGACACTTTTCTTTCTGCCGTATCAGCAACCAGCTTCGCTGAGCAACAGTGTCAGGACTCGGAGCTCATCCTGCTTGTTGACTACCTGGAAGGGCGCAATTCCCACCCTCCTCGAAGCTTTGCGCGCTCGCTATCCTCCTTTTGTTTCCGAGATAGAGTGCTTTATAAAAAGAACTTCCATCCTACACAAGCTACGTATCTGCTTGTTGCGCCAACTACGCTTCGTAGTGACATTTTTTGTGCGTGTCATGACGAGCCATCATCCGGACACCTCGGCTATACACGCACGCTGCAACGGATTCAACACTCTTACTACTGGCCACATCTCACAAAGACTGTGAAGCACTATGTTTGCCCATGTCGCGACTGTCAGCGACGTAAGATTCAACTTTTACGACTAGCGGGACTACTGCAACCAATAGGCCCACCAAAAGCGCCCTTTCATCATACTGGCATGGACTTGCAGGGGTCATACCCCACGTCTTCACCTGGAAACCGGTGGATTGCGGTTGCTACTGACTACTTAACACACTTCTGTGAAACAAAGGCACTTCCAAAAAGCAACCGCAGCAAACGTCGCCCAATTTCTCGTTAACAGCATCGTCTTACGTCACGGTGCGCCAGCTAACGTCATAACTGATCGTGGGGCAGCTTTCACCGCAGAGATGCGGCAGGAAGTCCTGCAATTAAGTGGCACGGAACATCATAAAACAACGGCTTAGCACCCGCAAGCTAACAGGCTGACTGACCGACTCTATAAGACAATTGCAGATGTGCTGTCAGTGTATGTGGACATCGATCAAAAGAACTGGGATGCCATCCTTCCTTACATAACTTTTGCGTGTAACACTGCTGTTCAAGAAAGTACCGGTTTCACACATTTTGCTTAGTCCACGGTCGTGAGGTCACGACGATGCTCGATGCCATGCTACTGCCCGACATCTTAGGAATATACCACAGGGATGCCGCCAAATTCGCGCAGTGTGCAGAAGAGGCCCGTGAACTTGCTCGTCACCGCATTCAATATCACCAAACCGCGAACGCACGCCGCTGCAGTCTTCGTCGCCGTGAAATTATTTTCAAGCCTGGTGATGAAGTCTGGGTGTGGAACCCTATCCGACAGCGTGGCCGTACAGAAAAGCTTCTTCGCCGCTACTTCAGCCCTTACAAGGTCGTACGATGTCTCAGCGACGTTACTTACGAGGTTCTCCCAGAAGGCGTTTGAGATGTCCTGTTGCACCCCGCAAACTGAAGTCATTCGCATTTCACGGCTCAAACCATACTTTTCGTGCTGTGAATCACCAGTGGAGTGACTGACTTTATTGGTAACTTCGCGTCTTTCTTTTTGTGTCGTCTTTTCCTTACATTCTTTCCAATTTTTCTTATTTCTCATTTGACTCCACAACCGACTACGTTATTCCACCTTACACCATTCATTTTGCTTGCATAGTAGTTTTTATATCATTTTCTTTTTTCTCCTTCATGTACAGCATCGAGACGATGCGTCTTGGGAAAGGAGGTAATGCCACCATTAATGAACAAGCCGCTGTGGCTCATACTCATTTTGGGCTGAGAAGAAGAAGAGAACATTTTCGTTGCTCTGGTTCAGGTGAACTCCTGGCTGTAGGTCTTGTTTTGCTCGTGACAATATTTTACAGGTTTTATCGAGTCGACGTTTCCACAAGTAGACTTGTCTTCCTTAAAGACTCCACCGGGGGTATTACATAAGGGGTGGGCTACAAGATATACAACAAGGTGAACATTTTGTTGCATGGTATATTATGATGTGACTGCTTCCATGAAAGCAGATGGGTTTGAGTTAGTAATATCCTTACTCAGATCATTCGAGTCCTTGGCTGCTCGAGGAAAAAAAGACGCGAAGGTCACAGCACGAGCATGAGGATGGGCAACGTTTAAGGGGTGGCCTATACGATATGATATGCAGGATGATGGCAAAATATACGGTGCTTAATTTAGTGTGCTGTGGTATAACTGTTGGAATAATGGTAAACTAGCAATGAGACGGTGATTGGAAAGTGTTTGTAAGCCAGATTCTGCTTTTAAAGTTGTTACGTTGATATCATATGAAATATCAGAATGGATGAAACGAATGACACGATTCTGAAAGGGCTCAAACGCGTTTGTAAGGAAAATCTGGCGAGGATTCCAAATGGCTGTTGCGTACTCTAGTTTGGGCAGTATTAGTGTCTTGTAAGCTTGTAGTTCGACATGCTGGGGAGCGCTGTGTAATTGTCGTCGTAAAAACCCAAACATTTTGTTAGCTGATGAGATTACATTTGTCATTTGTGCTCACTAGTCGAGGTTACTAGATGTCATCACACCTAAGTACCACCTCCAGTGGCAGATTTACTATGTATTTTATATTGGAATTCTAACGTGTTAGAGCGACGAGAAAATGGCATTATTTTTGCGTTTACTAGTATTTAAAACTATTAACCGGCATTAACACCAATCTTGAATGTTTTTCAAGTACTGTTGAAGAGCAAAATGGTCAGTATTGTTAACTGAACAATAAATAACCATCATAAAACCTGGATTTTGCAAGTAACGTGTAATGGTAAGTCACTTATGTATATTAGAAAAAGTAGGGAGCCTAAGGCATGCCTGATCCTGCTGGAAGAGGTTCAGAGTTAATTACGCACCATGACTGCAGGAAGTTAGTAAGAAATTGCTCAATTCATGTTACAACTCCAGGATGCAGATTTCTTTGTGAGAGTTTTATTGTAGTAAGCACTGATAAGCTACTCTGTAGAATGCTTTCACAAAAGCAAGAACAATTTTATCTTTTTGAATGGTAGCGTCTAGATTCAGGTGTAGGTCCCGAAAAGAGGCAGCTATGTGATTGTGTAACCCATGCCGGGACTGCTTAAAAAAATTGTTAGCATCAAGGAAGTTGATTATAGTGGGAGATAATTTAGACTCTAACCAAAAGTTTTGAAGAAACCTGACAATTCGAAACCGACTTGGTTTCTTCCTCAGGGGTGAACGCGTAGCAGCAGCGTCTATGACCCCCCCCCCTCTCTCTCTCTCGTTTTGCCGTGAAGTGTAGTCCATGTGTATACACTCGGGGAAGGGTTCGAAGGGAGCAGTTGATGTTATTGGCTGTCCTTTGTATGTGCCACGACAAGAGTAATAACCTTCTCCTCCAGTTCGGCTCGCTTTCAAGAATGGCCGTTGCGTCGAAATTTATTCGGTGATCCAACGTCTCAACATGTTCGGGGACTGTGCTGCGCTGTTTGTAGAGCTTCCACACATCGTTGGCATCTTGCTTCAGTCGTTCCGGTAGTTTTTTCGTCTCGCCGATATACGTAGAGGGGCCCTCGGTGCAAAGAATTTTGTAAATGACACCGGGGGTCCTGTCCATTGTTGGCCGGTCTTTCAGGCGGGGGAGGAGGCGGCCCAGCGTACACGACGGCACGTGCGCGATGCGAACCCCTTCCCTCTTGAAGATAAGTGCCAACATCTCGCTGGTTCTCTGAGTACAGTGTACTAGAAGGGGGCAGTGGAGTGAACGAGGCGGCCGCGCCGCATCTCGGCTGATTCTTCAGCGGGTGACAGTAGCGGCGGCGCTGTAGTCCAATGGTACTGAAAATGTCAAAAACGTCTGCATTGGGAGCGCGCGAGTCCGAGCCTGCGAAAGCATGTAATTGCTCGTTTTTAGCGCGTTTAATGCATTTCTAAGCCTTTATTAGGGGACGCACCTGCTACGCGCCATGGTGCACGAGTGAATATGCAGGCACGCCGAAATTGCGTCAATACATTCACTGTTTCAAGAGCCTGCCGACCCACACACACACACAAAAATGTCAATCGCAATTAGCACGGATCCGTCTAGCTTCTTACTCAACCAGCACTTTGAACTACGGTACATCGTAAGTGGCTACTGGCGAACTATAAAGAGAGGAGAAGTATCAAAACCGTGATTAAATCATACGCTTGTTTTGTCAGCAGTCTCTATGATATCCAGAGCACAGTGTTCCTCATATGAGCCTACATGCGCTCGACTGCTTCCCGAAAAACTACATGCGCTCGACTGCTTCCCTTCTGCCTTTTTTATTCTAAGCTGTGCTATGGCGCCCTGGTGTGGGGAACAACTACCAAAACTAACTACAAGAAACTTGTACTTCTACAAAAAAGGGTTCTTCGCATATACTGCAAACACCAAGGAAACTACGCAAACTTGAGGACAGCACTTTTATTTCAAAGATATCATATGCTTCGTGCCGATCAAGTCTATTATATGAAAATATTGCAAATCATATACAGCAGAAAACTGTATGAGCCCAACGAAGGAGCTAGACAACACAGTTATCCGATCCGCCAAATCTTACGCCGTCCACAACGAACAAGAACAAATTATGGTAAACAAACTTTTACCCGTCAAACAACTTGCATATTAAACAAATTAGAACATAAGCTTAATTTTGACTGTACAGAAAAAGCATTTAAGGTACAAGTTAAAGAAGTGCTAATGCAGGAAAACATACTTTTTGATGGATCCTAAAAAATACTGATGTTAGCAACGGTAGTAGTCGGGCGATGGAAATCTTGTACTGCATGTATTTTATTAACTATAGATTATAATGGTATGTATCACATGTCTCTAATGTTCTAGTCTGATTCCTTCCTGAGTGATTGTTATTTAAGTATGTTATGTAGTAAGTATGTTACAAGATTTGTATAATCAGTAAGATTCAATGTAACCTGATATTTTTGTCAGCTATTCTTTGCTTTGTTGCTTCTTTTGTTCATGAAGGTCTGGATGCCGCGAAAGCTGTTTTTTATTCTTATTTCTTTGATGTACGAACTGTGTACAAGGGTGTTGGGTCCTCTGTCAGGCTATATGCCTTTAGCCCCAACATCCTTTTGTTTCTTGTGTCTTGTACAAGAAAACAACAAAACAAATTTTGAAAATTGAATTGAAAAAAAAAAACCGAGTATAACTAACGTTCTAACAACATTAATCGGTGACGACTCTGTTTTATCACGCCAGTTTTGTGGAAGATAATAATTATTGCTTTCCAAAAGGCTTATTACATATTAAACCTATTAAACAAACACACAAACATATTAAAGATTGCCAATTGTATATATAGCCCGTCTGTTAATCTGCGGGAATTCATTGCAACCTGTTCTCATTTTGTATCGACAGCTTAAATCGTGCTGCTTTCCAAATATTCCATTGGCATAACGCCATTGCAAGCGAGCAAGTTTATGACAACGTTTTGTATTATAAGCTCAGTGCTATTATTAAGTATAAGAAGTGTTGGCAGGCAGTGGGGCACCTTGTTTTGAGAAATATAACTTCCTTATATATATATATATATATATATATATATATATATATATATATATATATATATATATATATATATATATATATATATATATTGTCACGGGGTCGTGACGTGGCCAAAGACAGGAAACTTCGTGTTGGGATTTAACTGTTTATTTGGGCGAACCTGTGCCCGGTAAAGGGAAAGTCTAATTACAGCAGCAGTCTTGCACAGATAGCAGTCTCGGACTGATAGCGGCGAACGCAGCGTCGGCCTTCGATCAACAACTGACAAGCGGCGAAGCGCTTTGGCATTTATACCCTTGCCGTCGAATGTTCTAGCGTTATCGCTGGCGGTGGCGTAGGTTCCAGAACAATCTGTACCGTTCGCACAGTGGGCGTGATCTTATCGAAATGATCTACTACAGTCCTGAACCTTCTCGAAACCTGCAGGCGCGGTTTGCGCCGAGAATCGTGTGGTGTTTCGGAACGAGAACAAAAACTTGTGAAATGGAACGTGGCATTGCCCCCCTCCGAAAAGAAAGGCATCGTCCCGATGCTTTAACTAAAGATGAAGGTACAATAATAACGCAAGAAAGTACAATGAATAAATTACAATACAACAATAATACAAAAAAACACTGTTTCAGTTAGTTAACGTGCATGAAACGGCTTGAGGCGCGCGACATGGACGACTTCAGGTCGCGATCGGCGTCATTGAGAGTTCGTGATGCCGTCGGGGACAACCTCGTAATCAAGTGGGCCGAGACGTCGAACCACCTTGTACGGTCCGAAGTACCGTCGCAGAAGCTTTTCACTTAGTCCACGTCGGCGTATCGGCGTCCACACCCAAACACGTTCACCGGACTGGTATTCCACGAGGCGTCATCGAAGGTTGTAACGGTGGCTGTCGGTCGTCTGTTGATTCTTGATACGAAGACGCGCAAGTTGTCAGGCTTCTTCGGCACGTTGAAGGTACTCGCTCACATCGAGGTTTTCTTTGTCGGTGACGTTGGGTAACATGGCATCGAGCGTCGTTGCCGGGCTCCTTCCGTAGACCAATTTGTATGGAGATATCTGTGTCGTCTCCTGCACCGCCGTGTTGTATGCGAAGGTCACATACGGAAGAATGGCGTCCCACGTCTTGTGTTCGACATCGACGTACATTGACAGCATGTCGGCGGTCGTCTTGTTAAGCCGCTCGGTGAGGCCGTTGGTCTGTGGGTGGTACGCTGTCGTCCGGCGGTGGTTTGTTTGGCTGTATGCCAAGATTGCTTGAATTAAGTCGGCAGTGAATGCCGTTCCTCTGTCGGTGATAAGGACCTCCGGGGCGCCGTGACGTAGGTCGATATTTTCGACGAAGAACTTAGCTACCTCGGATGCACTGTCTTTTGGCAGGGCTTTTGTCTCGGCGTAGCGGGTGAGGTAGTCGGTAGCTACCACGATCCACTTGTTTCCGAAAGCCGACGTCGGGAACGGCCTCAGTAGGTCCATACCAATCTGCTGGAAAGGTCGGCAAGGTGGACCAATTGGCTGCAGAAGTCCCGCTGGCCTTGTCGGCGGTGTCTTGCGTCGCTGACAGTCCCGGCATGTCCTCACATAATGAGTGACGTCGGTGGTAAGACGTGGCCAGTAGTACCTTTCTTGTATCCTCGCGAGCGTGCGGGAAACACCGAGGTGCCCTGCCGTCGGATCGTCGTGCAGGGCCTGCGGAGTTCTGGTCGCAGAGCCGAAGGCATCACAAGGAGGTACTTGGCTCGAAGCGGTGAAAAGTTTTTCTTTTGGAGAGGACCGTTTTGCAGGAAGAATGACGCAAGTGCGCGCTTGAATACCTTCGGGACTTCGGCGGTCCTGCCTTCGAGGTATTCTATTAGGGCCTTAAGTTCCAGGTCGGCCCGTTATTGTTCAGCGAAGTCGTCGGTAGTTATAGTTTCCAAGAAGTAGTCGTCATCCGAGTCGTCGGGTAGCGGTTGGTCGACAGGCGCACGAGAGAGACAGTCAGCGTCGGAGTGTTTTTTGCCGGACTTGTAAATGACAGTAATGTCATATTCTTGAAGTCTCAGGCTCCATCGTGCGAGGCGACCTGAAGGGTCCTTCAAGGTGGCTAGCCAACACAAGGCGTGGTTGTCGCTCACAACTTTGAAGGGCCTGCCGTAGAGGTAGGGGCGAAATTTCGACGTAGCCCAGATGATGGCGAGGCACTCCTTTTCTGTTGTGGAATAATTTGCTTCTGCTTTGGATAGCGATCGGCTAACCCTTTCAAGTCCGTCAGCCCTCTGCACAAGAACGGCGCCAAGACCTACGCTGCTTGCGTCAGTATGTATTTCTGTCTCGGCGAATTCGTCGAAATGGGCAAGTAACGGAGGCGTCTGGAGGCGATGTTTAAGCTCCTGGAGAGCGTGTTCCTGTCGCGTTTCCCACTTGAACTCCGAGTCGGCCTTGGTAAGGTTAGTGAGAGGATCGGCGATGCGGGCGAAGTTTTTCACGAACCGCCTATAATAGGCGCACGGCCTTCTTGTCAGTGGGCGGCGGGAAGTCGGCGATGGCGGCTGTTTTCCGTGGATCGGGACGAACTCCAGACTTGCTGATAACGTGCCCCAGAAACAAGAGCTCCTCATACGCAAATCTGCACTTTTCTGGCTTCAGTGTGAGTCCGGACGTCTTGATGGCTTGAAGTACAGCTTCAAGGTGCCGAAGATGCTCGTCGAAACTCGAGGAAAACACGACGACGTCGTCCAAGTACACAAGGCAAGTCTGCCACTTCTATCCTGCCAGTACTGTATCCATAACACGTTGAAAAGTTGCAGGTGCTGAGCAAAGGCCGAAGGGCATTACCTTAAACTCGAAGAGGCCGTCCGGTGTTATAAACGCCGTCTTCTCTCGGTCTCTTTCGTCGACTTCGATTTGCCAATAGCCAGTCTTGAGGTCCATTGACGAGAAGTACTTGGCGGTATGGAGCCGATCAAGGGCGTCGTCTATTCGTGGGAGAGGATACACGTCCTTTCTTGTGATTTTCTTCAGGGGGCGATAATCGACGCAGAAACGTAGGGTCCCATCCTTTTTCTTCACTAACACCACGGGGGATGCCCACGGACTCTTGGACGGCTGGATAATGTCATCTCGCAGCATTTCATCAACTTGTCTCTTCATTGGCTCACGTTCTCGCGTCGAAACCCTGTACGGACTCTGACGGAGTGGTCTGGCATTTTCTTCGGTTATGATTCGATGTTTCGTGATTGGGGTCTGCCGAATTTTCGATGACGACGAAAAGCAATCTTCGTATTGCAGGAGCAGGGCCTTGAGCTGTTCTTGCTTATCGTTCGGAAGTCTGGGATTGACGTCGAAAGCTATGGGAGGGGCTTGGTTTCTCTGAGCAGGTTCCGCAGAATCGGCGAGGGCGAAAGCACTGGTGGCTTCGACAATTTCTTCGATGTATGCGACCGTTGTTCCTTTGTTCACATGTTTGTACTCATTGCTGAAATTCGTGAGCATAACCGTTGCTTTGCCTCCCCGCAGCTCTGCAATTCCTCTTGCGACGCAAATATTTCGCGTGACCAACAGATGCTGACTGCCTTCAACGACGCCTTCCAAGTCAGGTGATTTAGGAGCGCCGACTGAAGTAATGACGCTTGTGCGAGGCGGAATGGTGACTTGTTCTTCCAGCACATTCAAGGCATGGTGTCCTGACGGCGTGCGCGGCGTTAGTGCTTCTTCTGTGGATAACGTTATCGACCTTGTTTTTATGTTGATGACAGCACCATGGAGGCATAAGAAGTCCATGCCAAGGATGACATCTCTCGAGCAACGCTGTAGGACTACGAAGTCTGTAGGATAAATACGGCCGTTAATGATGACTCTCGCTGTGCAGATTCCTGCAGGCGTTACGAGATGACCTCCAGCTGTGCGGATTTCAGGGCCTTTCCAAGCTGTCCTAACTTTCTTTAACTTCACGGCGAACGACCCACTGATGACAGAATAGTCGGCTCCAGTATCGACGAGAGCAGTCACACTGTGGCCGTCGATAAGAACGTCGATGTCGCTAGTTCGCCGTCTCGCATTACAGTTAGGGCGTGGCATCGGGTCACGGCTGCGTCGCCTTGTTCCGCTGCTTCCATGTTGCGTCGTCCGGCCACCTTCGGTAAGTGAGCTTTTTCCTTCAGGGCTTTGCCTGGTTGGTGTTGTGTTCAAAAAGCTCCGTCGCGTCGTCGTCGTCGTCGGAGGATCTTCGGTAGTTCGTCGCACAGCAACCGCACCTCCATTGGTTGCTGCCCTTAGTTTCCCGGATACGGGCTAGGAGACCGGCCCCGCGTTGGGCCAGAGTACTGCCGGGGGTGCGGTGACATGCGGCGGCTGGGCGACGGCAAATGGGAAGGACTTCGTGGTGTCCATTGAGTTCCTGCCAGGTAGTCGGCGATGTCACGTGGCCGATCTCCTGGCTGCGGACGCGGTGCATTGACGGCGAAGCCAGGCAATCCCATCTGTCGGTACTGGCAACGGCGGTATGTGTGCCCGGCCTCGCCGCAGTGGTAGCAGAGCGGGCGGTTGTCAGGTGCACGCCAAACGTCCGTTTTCCTCGGTGCACTGCGCTGGCCCGCTGGGGAACGGTAGGACGTTGGTTGGGGTGGTGGCGGCGGTGGTGTCTGGCGACGGAAGTGTGACGGGGCGGCGTTCTGGCGTGGACGGGGAGGAGCGTTGTGGCGCACTGCAGCGGCGTAGCTCATAGTTTCTGGCTCGGGCGGCGGTGTTTCGGGAATTCGAAGCGATTGCCGGACTTCTTCTCGCACAATGTCGGCGATCGAATCCACTTGAGGCTGCGCCGAAGGCAACAGTTTGCGCAGCTCTTTTCGCATGATCGCTCGGATCGCTTCACACAGGTCGTCGGAGTCACTGGCTTGAGCAGCAGCGCATTCTGGAGTTAGGCGACGATTATACTGTCTGGTGCGCATGTCAAGGGTTTTTTCGATGGTGGTCGCTTCGGATACAAATTCTTGGACGGTGTTCGGTGGATTCCTCATTAGTCCCGCGAAGAGCTCCTGTTTGACCCCTCGCATGAGGAAACGAACTTTCTTTTCCTCAGGCATGTCTGGGTCAGCGTGACGGAATAGGCGGGTCATCTCCTTTGTGAAAATTCCAACCTTTTCATTTGGTAGCTGAACCCGGGTCTCGAGTAGAGCAGTGGCCCTCTCTTTGCGAGCGACGCTTGCGAAAGTTTGCAGAAATGCGCCGCAGAAGACATGCCACGTTCGGAGCGTGGACTCCCGATTCTCTAGCCAGGTCCTTGCGGTGTCTTCCAGGTAGAAGTACACACGACGGAGCTTTTCTTCGTTGTCCCAGTGGTTGAGGGCGGCCACACGGTCGTATGTTTCTAGCCAGGTTTCCGGGTCTTCAAACGATGAGCCATGGAACCTTGGTGGTTCCCTGGGTTGATGAATGACGATCGCGGGCTGGGACGCTCCGGTTGTCATTGTCGCTGCAGTCGAGGTCATGGTCTTGGTCTTCCGCGCCTTGTCTTGTAGAAGGCCGTACCCCGGTGAGAGACCTTGCTGTTGGCGGCTCGTTCGCTGCTCTTGGTTGGCGTCGGTGTCTTCTCCGCGACAGGGGCTGGGTTCACGGCTTGACGGGGGCGTCCGGTACATGAACGAAGCAGCACCTCCACCAGATGTCACGGGGTCGTGATGTGGCCAAAGACAGGAAACTTCGTGTTGGGATTTAACTGTTTATTTGGGCGAACCTGTGCCCGGTAAAGGGAAAGTCTAATCACAGCAGCAGTCTTGCACAGATAGCAGTCTCGGACTGATAGCGGCGAACGCAGCGTCGGCCTTCGATCAACAACTGACAAGCGGCGAAGCGCGTCGGCATTTATACTCTTGCCGTCGAATGTTCTAGCGTTATCGCTGGCGGTGGCGTAGGTTCCAGAACAATCTGTACCGTTCGCACAGTGGGCGTGATCTTATCGAAATGATCTACTATAGTCCGGAACCTTCTCGAAACCTGCAGGCGCGGTTTGCGCCGAGAATCGTGTGGTGTTTCGGAATGATAACAAAAACTTGTGAAATGGAACGTGGCAATATATATATATATATATATACGGAAGCGTGAAAGCACGACTTACGAGGAAACACTTTTATTAATCACATACGTTTCAGCTGGTGGGCCAGCCTTCGTCAGTGTGACCACTGATTGGTCACACTTCCGTTTTTACTTCGGAGCCAGTGCGCTTCTTTCCTCGCTACACCTATATATATATATATATATATATATGTATATATATATTCATGCAATGCCCCTTAGCACAGCTACTATTTTTAGGCGATGCATTTCTTGTCCGATTACGTTAGACTTGAACTACTTTGAGACCTCATACTGTCGACAAGGTACATTCTACAGTGCGCACATTTGTAGAGACATGCTATGTTAGCTTCGCCAACTGTAAACTATTTGCGCAGGGCCACCCATGGCAGATTTCTTCTTTTTTTTTTTCTAGGGAGTGGGGTGTGCAGCAGGACGCCTAACTTTGGCACTTGGTGGTCACTGTGAGTGCATGTAAATATTTTAGTATACCCTGAAAAGTTAAATTACGAAAACATTTCGTGGTATAGAGGTTCAGATTCCCTTTCTCTTCCCTCTTTACTAAGGCTTTCTGGTTCTGCGTGTGTGTGACAGTATTGGTTTTTAATCTCACAGCTTTCTGAGCACAGCTAACTTCCAATAAATCGACTCAGTTTTTCTGAATATTGTTGACACCTAACCATCGAAAAAAAGTCAAGAGAGATGAAATCAGTATAATACACACCCTTCCTGAATTATTTTTGATCTCTCACAAAAGCTTTTATAGACCTCAAATACAATAGATGGGCACGTCATAGTTCAAGGGCTTTGGCATCATGTGCTAGACATGAGTGATGGCCAGGTACGAAAAATCTGCACCAAGGAAGCACCAAAGAGGAGCCGAAGCGCATGGCAGTTCCTTCGCGCGGCGCGCAGCTCTGTCAGTACTGTTAGACTGCAGCACCGCCACTGCGGGCAACACTGAAAGGATCGGGCGGCGAGGCGCGATCAGGCCACTTAACACTTCTAGTACACTCTACCCTGAGCGTATGAAACCGGTACGCGTTTCGGGGGGCTGCCAATTAAGGTTGATTGGGGTTTTCGTATCCTCTGTTGCTCTGTGCGGCGGGTGGCAGCTCAAATGAAGTTTTTTTGGTATACGTTTTTTCTGCCCAGTTGCCGTTGTTTAGTGCATGATCAATCACTTTCAACTTGAAAGCAGCCGTGTAGCTTTAGTATCGGCCCATAACGTAACAGATTACAGACGCAACGTACAAATTACGCCGCAACGCGCACTTGCCACTTTGGCTTGTATTGGATCGGATTGAATCTCAGTGCAATAATAGTACACTCTATGCTTAGGAGATGGCGCCAGACGACGCACGCTATATCATCAGTGGCTGGAACGAGCAGACGACATTATTGCGGCAATTTTTGGGGGTGCGATAATTACGCGAGGAAAAAAGAAATCGTATTTTTGTCGGGCGATGGGGGGTGAGAAAATTATGCAAATGCAAGGATAACGCGAGTAAATACGGTAGTGCAAGTTTACTATGGCTTGATGGTTTGCCAAAATTTCTTAGCATTTTCACGAATCATCTCAGCCAGGTCGTAGTGAAAGAAGGTGAAGTTGCTTTGACGGATTGCTGCAAGATAGGCACGTTCTGTTCATAGTACTTTCCCTATGAGTGGTACATTGGGTTTTGTTTAGCCTGACGAAAAAGTATCTTTTTCTTGATTTCTAGTCTTTTAAGATTTTTCGGGTGTCATTGTTTGTGACAATTAGCATTGATTGATAATGTTGGAATGTATCTACCGGTCAGATATGCTATTTTTTCTTTGAAAAGAGGAGAGAGTTCATGACTGTCGCACTGTTGAAATGTTGCTTCATATTCAATCAATCAATCAATTTTTTTCAATTTTTTATTTGGCATTCATTACAGCAAGATAATGAACACGAGGACAAGAACAAAAAGCTGCTATACAGCAGCTTGACAAAGGTCCTTGCCCCAATTCTCGACAGCCAAAAACAACCTACCATGCATTTAAACATCTCTAATTTCACATTTCTATTAAACATTTTCGGTTATCACATCTAGCAGAAAAATCATGAAACAGTGCATAACGCAAGCGGAAATAATGTAGAATAATGGAATACACAGGTTATTTCGCACAAATGAGATGTACAAAATTTGTATGCGCAATAAAGACCATTATGCATCATGTATGTAAACATCTTAACAAACTGAGAAGCTTGTATAACAGGCAAATTTTTTGATAAAAAATAACTTAACGTAACGCGCACTACTACTTTGAAGATAAGTGCTCACCCACATACCGTTTTATTGCACTTCTTGAAGATCTTTGTATGCAAATGCCATTTCTTTCAAATTCGTTGAGCAAGCGTGGCACAAGGTATGACAGACTGCTCATCCCATATTTCGTTCGCGAAAAAGGTATGAGCCATCTGTCTCTCTCCCTTATGTTATATGAGATAGCTTTAGGTATAGTCAGCTTGCATAATAACAAAAAACTATGGTTGTTGCATCGGAAGTATTTTTGGCATTTTAAAGCGAGGTTAACGTTATAGAAATTTTCGAGGGGGCAGATCTTAAGGGTGGAAAATAGTTCTCCAGTATTGGCATCATACTGAACATTTGCTATGTGACGAACTGCTCTTTTCTGAAGCACACTCAACCTATGTAAATTGACTTTTGTAGTGTCACCCCATACTAACTGACAATACGTTAAGTGAGGGGAAAATAGGGCGTTATAAATCATGCGTTTAACGCTCCTCGGTAAAGTATAGCGCAGTCTACAGAGCACCCCACAGGCTTTCGCTAAACGGGTGGCAATGTGATCAACATGATCATTCCAAATGAGATGATTGTTAAAAACAACTCCCAAGGTTTTGACGTTTGATGCAAGTTCTATGCGAGCAGATCCAAGCTCCAATCTGAAATCTTTAAGATCATGTCGTTGCGGCGGGGTGAAAAGGACCGCCTTAGTTTTTGCTGTATTCAGTTTTAATGAATTAACGAAACTCCATTCGGCTAAGCATTTCAGTGCACTGTTAGAGATGACCGAGAGAGTACTTATGTCACTTGATCTCAAGAAAATGCTGGTGTCATCTGCATAAACTATGAAGTCAGCGTCATTAGAAATATTTGTTATATCATTGATATAAATGTTGAATAGTATGGGCCCCAGTATGCTACCTTGCGGTACTCCTTGAGTTATTTTTTGTAGTGTAGATTGTTCTGACATGATGGCAACGCATTGCCTTCTGTGCTTTAGATACGAAATTATTAACTCAAGAGGAGTGCCACGAAATCCGTAATGTTCTAGTTTTGTAAATAAAGTGCGGTGATTCAGGCGGTCAAACGCCTTAGAATAGTCAACAAAGATACCCAACATAAATTGTTTATTTTCAAAACTGTTCAAGATTAACTCTTTTTGTGTTAGTAGGGCAAGTTCTGTTGACATTCCTTCACGGAAACCGTACTGTTGCGCTGTTATAATCGAGTGTTTATCGCAGAAAGCCGTTATTCTTTTGCAAATAATTTTTTCCAATCCTTTTGATATAACAGGGAGAACAGACACTGGCCGATAATTCGAGAATACATTTCTGTCACCAGATTTGAAAATGACGCTAACTTTCGCGCATTGCATTTCCTGAGGAAAGATTCCGGCACATATTGAAAGATTAAAAATGTGAGTAAGTGCAGGTGATAAGATGTCAGCCACAAACTTTATCGGTCTTATCTGTAACCCGTTTATGTCACGTGCTTTGCTATTTTTTAAGGACATAAAAGTTTGGAAGACTTCATCGGAAGTTGTGGGCGCAAAAAAAGCTGTGTATGCATTGCGCGGACCTAAAAATTCAGTCGCGGCAATATTAAAATCGCTTTTTTCCAGACTAGTAAAATAATCGTTAAACTGATCTGCAAGTTCTACGCCTTTTATGACCCTGTGATTATGTATTAGCTCAAGCTCAGCAATCTGGCGGTTGTTGCGGTTTAACAACTGGTTAATTTCGCGCCAAAGCAAGTCGCTCCGACTACTTATTTGACTGAAAAGGTTTTCAAAATAAACTTTTTTAGTATGTCTCAAGAACTTTGTTACCTGGTTGCGATATTTCTTGAATGCCGCAAACTCACATGGGTCCCTTGTTTTGACAAAATTATTATATAGTAAGTTCTTTTTGCGTATCATGACTGCGCACTCGTTATTAAGCCAAGGTTTGCGACCTTTCGCACATTTTTGTACGGTTCTAAACTTAAAACACTTCTCATAGATACCTTTCAAAATGTGTAGGAACGTGCTATATGCTCTATCAGGGTCATTACAGTGAAACACGGTTGTCCAATCTACGTTTCCAATTTCGTTACGGAACATGCTTAGCGTTTTATAGTTTATTTCCTGGACAAGAAAAGTCTTGGAGTGACGAGCACCCCCAGAAGATGCACTGAATGGACAGAACATATAGATTGGCAAATGATCACCCATGTCAGCTACGATAGTACCTGCTTTCGTGTCTTCGATAGTGCAGTTTGTTATAAAAAGGTCAAGGAGGCTATCGGAAGTGCTGCTAAGGCGCGTAGGTGTTGTTATCACATTTCTACAATGAAATGACTGAAAAATAAGTTGTAGATCACGCGCGCATTTGGTATTTTGCAAAAGGTTAACGTTGAAGTCACCACCTATCGCGAGGTACAGGTCGTTTAGGCAGATGAAACTTAGCAGCCTTTCGAGAAAAAGAAGGCATGCGTCGATATTTCCGTTTGGCGGGCGGTATAAAACAACGAAAACATATTTTTTACATTGCACGCTTAAAACTTCATAGTCTGGCGCTATAAGGCAGAATTCTGGTAGCATCGTGCATGACAGCTCATTCGATACCAGCTGCAGCACGCCTCCACCACGACGTGTAGGTCTGTTTAAGAAGAAAGTTTGATATCCGGGAACGCTAAGTACGTCGTCAGCATATTTGTACCAAGTTTCTGATAACATTATTACATCGAAGTTAAAAGAAAATGCATCAAAAAACAAAGTCAACTCGTCGTATTTATTCCTCGCGGACTGCGCATTTAAGTGTAAAAATTTCAGATAGTCGCCATGGTTCGAAATATCCAGTTTATAAAGCATAATTTATCACAACAACGAAGTAAAATGCAGAAAGTGGCACTCACAAGTGTGCAATTAGCTAGTAGGCGTTTGGTCGACCATTTTTTCTAGGTCAATTTCACATGCAATCCGCACAATGCGTGATGTTTCCGTTTGCCGCGCGAAAACTTTGCCACCTTTGGCCCACGCAAAGCGCCAGTTCAGTTCCCGTTTTTTTGCTATGGTCATCCCAAGCAGCTTCTTCAGCCGCGGGCAGAGGTGCTCATTAATATAGACCGGCTGCTTTTTCGTGTAGCCGATGTCTGCTGCAGTGAACCTACTTTTTCTGGCCCTTTCGACGATAGCATCTCGCTTAGCACGGTTGTTGAAAACGACTAAAATGTTAGGGTCAGAATCGGCACTCCGCGTAGGCAACCGGTGGCAAACTTCAATGTCATCTTTCCTTGTAGAACTGTTGAAATTCACTATTGATTGCTTCATAATTACCTTTATCGTAGAGACAGATTATGATCTTATGCAAAAGACTGATGCGCTTGGTGAAAGCACCGATTCTTTAGCGTTAGTTTGTCTACGCTTCACACCTTCTCCCCCATCCTAACAAAGGAGGGGAAGGGGCAACATTGGGTATGGGGGTGTGAAAGAGCAAGGGAGGGGGGTTCCTGGGACGAAGTGTATGAGTGAAAAACAAACAGGTACCATTCTGTGAATAAAAAGAAAATAAGGAAGCGTTGGGGAGGTAAGGATGTACTCGTGTCGCTGAGTCCCAATGTCGAACCAGTTGTCAGAAGTTAACAATGGCAAGTTCGAAATTTCTAGGCGGAGAGCTTAACTCGCAACGGTGTTCTTTGTGTTTGTACCGAATGGATTCAGGAGTTCTTTTATAAACATTTAGGCCTACTGGCTGGAGTGTATTAAACTTGTGAATGAGGTACGACTCTATATTTTCTGTCTCTTGCAAACAGAAGGTTTGACTGAAGTGCCACTGCTTTCGATAATTTCTTTGAAAACTGTGTAACAACTACCCTTGCCACACTGGAGGTTTTAATGTCATTCGAACAGAATGACATTCACACCTAATAAGATTATGTGGCTGTTACACAGTGATAATGTCATTAGAATGGAATGAGTTATAGAAATGCATTCACCATCGCACTAGCACCGAATGTATACTTTCAACTCCACAGACTACTTGAAATGTGGCTCATCATTTTCAATTTGAGAGGGAATAATGCAAACACCCTATAAATTTTGAGTTTTTTTTTTTAGATCTTAACGAAAGCAGTTGTGTGTGTGAAAGGCTGTCGCAAAACGTTTGTACTCCCGATCTCAGTGGTATAGAGACTACTCGCAGGTTTCCGGCCGACGGCGTGGTCGGCCTTAATGTAAACAAATACAGGCCGACGAGCTTGTGTGCTTTTGGCAATGGCATCAGCTCCACAAGCGCACTGGATCCAGACGGAGACGCTTGCTTTGATAAGGCTATGGCAAAATAATCTGAGCGGCCTGCGTAAAGCCAAGTGTATGCCCGGATTGTTGAGGAGTTGTGCAAACTTAAAATCGAGAAGACCCTGAAAAAGATGAAGACAAAAATTGAAAACCTGGGGAACAAGTACAGGTAAGTGTGACTTTTTCTTTTACACGCTGCACATATTTATGAACTTATCAAAAATTAAGTAACTGTACTGTGCACTGCTCCTTTGCAAGCAGTTATCGCGCATAAATGTGAAAAACAGCACTTTTAAATTGACAAAGGCGGAACGGTCTTGTTTTTTCTGAGCCTGCTGTCGCATCACTAACTGCCATGGGAGCCTCTATGACTTCGCGTTCTAGAGAACTTCAATAGGCGCGACTTGTATTTTTTTCATTCATTTTTTTTCTCGTCACATCGTGGATGAAGTGAATGCACGTCTCAATGTTTTCGCTTGGAGGCTTTTCTGAGTGCATGGGATTGATGGAGTCCTAGCAGATTCAGAGAGCTCGGCATGACTATATTACTACTCTCATTGTTCTGAACACATTTCAAGAAAGCTAGAATGAATATTGTCCAAGCGAGCGACTTGAGTGCGTAGCAGCTGATCGAAAATGTTCACTTGTTTATGTTGACAGTGTAGTGTAAACATGCCTTGAATTTCACCCTTGTTATTGCAGAGACATCATCAAGAAAAAAGGGTAAGATTACGTGGCCCTACTACGGGGAGATCAACAGATTTCTGCAACCACTGCCTATGAATGATGTAAGCCTGCTGCACGAAATGGCATGCAGTGACAGCAGCGCAGTGGAGCAGCTGAGTAAAATGATGGCAGTTGTCTTTGTAATGTGGTTGTGTAGTGGTTACATCCATACATTAAAAAAATCAGGTTTCCTGCTCAGAAAAACTTTCATCTTATTTTCTGAATTGGATTCAAGTTATAGTCAAAATGTGTTAGCATGCAGTAGAACATACTATTGTGTCTAACAAAAAAACGAGCCCTTGTACACTTCTTTCATTAATAATAGCTACAGTATTATGAGTATTAACTTTATAGAGTAGTTTGTAAGTTTTGATGTAATGCCTTTCTTGTGCTGGTTTTGCAAAGTTGACAATTCTTAAATCAGGAATACACAAATAAATATAGGCAGACCACTTTCATTTTCAATGTATTTATTGTTTCTTTTTCAGATCATAAGGGATATAGAGATGGGTAGCACATGTGAGTAGGCGGATGTTACCTTGGGGGGCGACGAAATTTCTGTACAGGTGACAGACCCCCCAGCAACACAAGAAATGGAAGCCAGCGGCAGTCTAATAGAAGGTGCAGATACAGGAACGAGCGAAGAGACAACAGCAACACCAGCTGCAGAAAAAACAAAGCAGCGGCAGTTCAACAAGAAGCAGTCACCGCAGCAAATGCTGATGTCCGAGCTTATCGAGGAGCAGCGGCAGCTGCGCCTCTCTTTGAAGCGTTCTCAAAATAAAAAGCTGCAACTGCATGAGAGACAACTAAAATGAGACCAGGCAGCAGGGGATCATGAAGAGCAGCTCATATTTGTGCTCAAAAAGATGGCCGGAAGCTAATTGTATATGTATCATTGTAAGTAAACAGTATTTATGTTGTCTGCACTTATTGAAGTGATCTTTACAGGAGCGTTACATCACCAAGATCTACTTTAAACAAATATATAAACCCTAGCTAACACCTACTCCACAGCTTGGTGTACCTTCATGTCCGACACACACTTCTGTGAGGCTGGTCTAGCAACGGTGCTGCGACAGACTTAAGCTTAGGCCTGCCTTGAAGTGGTGTATTTGGAAGTGTTGATGGCCGGTTGACCCATGCAGGGTCGCACGTGTACTGGTGTTCGCGTTGAATGACGCATGCTTTGTACAGAGAACAAACAAGCATTCAATTAGAACAACGTCAATGTCAAGAGCTAACAAAATCAATGAAGAGGAAGACAAAAATATGCATTATGAAAAATAAAAAAGGGCACAAAACAGTATGCACTGAATGAATAACACTACAAGTACAGAAGAGAAAAACAGACAGCACGGCATGTGAATTAAAAAGTTGCAAGAAACAGGCAATGATAAATTAAAAACAGAAAAAAAAACACACACACAAAAGTTCCGTAAGGACCATGCCAGGTTGATGTGCTCGTCAGGGAATTTATGGGGCACTGCAGATGGTCTCACCACTTCAGGTAAATGATGACGGTGCCTGGTGTTATAGTTGACTTAGTTTATTACGTGGGACACACCTCAAACGCGGACTCCACAAGATTTGTGACACCGATCACAATTGACTGGTTAAACGTCCACTGCCATAGCAGCCGAATTCTTTCGTGGTTTGCACACTTTCCCAACAGGTGACTTTTGCTGCTTGTGTGGAAAACCACCCGAGGCGTCGTTCCTTCAAAGTCAGTCATAGGATATTTTTCTTCTGACACCAGTGAGAATCGCAAACCTCTCTGACAACCCCGCCACAATGGTATAGTAGCCAAGGTACTCGGCTGCTGACCCGCAGGTCGCGGGATTGAATCCTGGCTGTGTCGGCTGCATTTTCGATGGAGGTGACGATGCTGTAGGCCTGTGTGCCCAGATTTGGGTGCACGTTAAAGAACCCCAGCTGGTCAAAATTTCCAGAGCCTTCTACTATGGCATCTCTCATAATCATACTGTAGTTTTGAAAAGTTACACCCCACATATCAGTCAAATAATCAAACCTTTGTGACGTCTAAGAGTTATGGGTTCTGTTTCAACTTCCAAAAGCACTGCGCAAGAGCTCCCTAACTACATCACCTGCATCACTGGATGCAGTTGTAGTGTGCGATGGCTGCTCATACAGAGCATCGAAGACACAGGCTTTTTGCTTCTACTGTTCCGTGGTGTTCCTAAAGCCTTCACATATGTTGTGTAAAGTACATGATGCCCTGATGGCGAGCTTCGCATTTGCCAAGGTACATTCCATTCTTTTTGTTACAATTCTGAAGCGCGCCTTCAGTCTTCCGAATGCATTTTCGACAATACTTCTAGTCCTTATAAATTATAGTTGAATGTAGCTTCCTCTGTGTTTGGCGACACATTAGGAAATGACTTGAGCAGGTTTGTTGCTAGAGGAAAAGCCTGGTCACACAGTATTATTGGCTGCACCTTGTCGCTCTCAATCACAGCCACGGGTAATTACAGGCACCTACCGTCAACCATCTTCGACAGATTTGACCTTGCATACACGTTGGCAATGTGGCACCTGCCAGGGGCTCCACTGTTGATATACCGAAAACGGTACATATGATCGGCCACTGCAAGCAGTACTGTGCTGTACCTGCAAAGGAGACATGTATTAATACCTGTTTTTATGCTGCACTTGCACTACAGTAACATGCAAAATAACTTCCTGACAAAGTGATACAAGCATCTGCACTTCTTTAGAGTCATTATAAGACTTCTGCACTAATGTAAAGCAGTAGTTTTGTGCCCTCCTAACATCAAAATATATTCCACATTAATAAATCGGTCACTGAAATACCCTGACTGTGAAACTTGAATAGGCAACCAGAATAAGAAGAAAGCTCAATTGAATATTTCACTTGCATACTTCTGTCATACTTTTATTTTATACATCTATGTATTCATTTGAAGTACTTGCAAATTTTAGACTAAACAACCACGTGAAAATTTGAATTTCTCCTAAAACATAGAGAAGGCTGAAGCTGGGCTGATCAAAAGCCTTTAAACCAAAACAACTTTCGGGTTACCATTCTTTGTAGTGATGCTTACCATCCACCGCATGTTCTTTGGGTGGTAACACACAAAAGTGGCAGCCGTAGAGGGCACCTATGCTCTGTGGAAACCCGCTGAAAGCGAAAAATTTCTTAATATGTTCTTTCATGTCATCCTGCCGGATCATTTGGAGCCACTCGCGTTCTAGTTGGCAAATTACAGCCTTGCAAAAATCTTTATAGAGTGCGTTCACTGTGAATCTGCAGATTCCTAAAATATGCGCAATATTTCTGTCTTCTGCACTCGAACACAACCGGTAAAGTCCCACCGCCACTCTCTTTTCTACGGAAATGGGCTTTCTCAATCTTGTTGTCCGGCGTTCTAACACACATTCGCAGGCTTCCACCAAATGCCTAAATGTAGAGGATGATACACCAAAGGCTTGTTTGAAGTGACGGTCTCAAAGGTTTGGCTGCGTATCTTCACACCATCGTTCGTTTCTTTGGAAGGTTCAATGTTCCCGGCGAATGATCAATGCATTAGCGAATTCGTTCGTTTAGATGCGCCGCTGAATGTTGTCCCTGCGTCTACATTCTTCGTTTATCTCGTACTAAAGCCTCTTCCTCTGGCTAACGCGCTTCTCTCGAAACGCCAAGTAGACAGCAACTAAGTGCTTTAGTTGCTGCAGCTTAGCGTTGTTGTTCAATGGCACTGCCATGTCTGCCATGTTGCCTGTGTTCATTCTATCAGCTGCGGCTAAAGGCTAAGGCTAGTGTTGTCTTGTAGTGGCCAGAAGTATTCTAATACTAAATTTCTATGTGTGTTTGTTTTAGTGAAACAACTCCCTGCATGTCTTTTAAAAAAATAACGTTTTATACCACGCTGCAGTTACCTTACTCAACTTTTCTGACTTTATTTCTAAATTATCGACATTGGTACGTGTAGTGTTGTGCGTTTACACCAGATGGCCTTTTGAGTCATTGGACTCACGATAGATGGCGCCACTGTGCTCGTGTGTATATAAATGATATTCGCTGATTAAACTGGGTTAGTGTCATGGATCGTACAGTGGTGTAGCATGGTTACTTTCACGTGTCGCCGTGCCGGCTACACGACATTCTGGCGACGAGGATGGCTTCCACGGGCATTTTGCCACCTCCTCCTTTTTTGGCCACCCCCAGCACGCCCGATGTGCCATGGGCTCGATGGTTACGACTGTTCGAAAGGTTTCTGCTAGCGTCCGGAGCGAACGAGCTATCCGCACCCTGTCGCCGAGCCCTCCTGCTGCACTGTCTTGGGACGGAAGGACAGCGCATTTTCGACGCGCTTCCACCTAGTACGACGCAAACCAAGGCAGAGATAACGAGTGCTGCACCCGGTGTCACGGCCACGCCAGATGCCGCCGCTAGAATCATCGGAACCACTGCACCTACTGGAATGCAAGACATGACCACAGAAGCCCTATGCCCAGCTGATGAGTACGACGTAGCCGTTGAGATGCTTTCGAAGCATTTCGCCACCCCTTGCAACGTCCGCCTTCAACACCATCGATTCCGGGAGCGTCGTCAACTGCAGGGTGAGCCCATCACTGATTTCGCCGTAGCGCTTCGGGAGTTAGCAGCTCTTTGCAATTTCGCCACTCAAGCGGACGAAAACCTGTGTGAACAGTTCGTAGCAGGCGTCACGTGCCCGCGGCTACGAGAGCGATTGCTGCTGGAGGGCGATAACCTTACGTTCGATCATGCTGTCGAGGTAGCACGGCTTCGTGAGCAAACCCAGCGTGAATCCAAAGCCTTTGCCAATCCTGTGCAGCGCATTCAGCAGCAGTTGCGACACAGCTCAGCCAGGCACGATCGATGAGATAACGGCAATAATGGCACACGCCTCCCGGGCCGTCGCCACTTCAGCTGCTCACGCGCGTACAGCGCACCTTCACCTGATATGAATGCCGCCGCCGCTGCTGTCCCCGGGCCTAGAAATGTAAATGCCTGCGAAAACTGTGGCACAGCACGGTGTTCGCCTACGGAATGTCCTGCACGCGGTAGCACGTTTTGCCTGCGGACGCCGCGGCCATTTTAAGAGAGCATGTCGCAGCTACCGTCACGGCCGAGAAGGGTATTCTGCAGAGGTCCAGGAAATTGTTCCGGAAGAGGATGCTACCAGTGTCATTAGCATCTTGGCGGTCCGTACTGATAAGAGCACAGGCGTCTACGTGGATGTCAATGTCGCGTCAAGTACCGCGACGACACGGGTGCATACCATGAACTTTTTGGTGGACACAGGCTCGGCCGTGTCTATTATGGGTGAGCACCAATTCCAAGGCTTGTTCACAAACGCAGTACAACTGACAAGTTCCCATCTTACATTGCTGGATTTTTCGCGCAGGAAGATTCCCGTTCTCGGGTCATTTCACGCCATAGTCACATACAAGGGGAAAGAAGCCATTGTAACTTTTCATGTTACGCCATGTGGTACATCTCTCCTTGGCCTGGATGCTGTTCAAGCCCTTGGCCTTCGCATCATGGGAGAGGAATTGCGCTGCCTGCAAATGTGCACACAGGAATGCCGAGAGCTTCCAGCAATGAGTTCAGGCCTTCCCCAAAGCCCCAGGCATGAAAAACCCCTTGGCCCTCCCAAGTTTGGAATGCCGCCAACACTGTAAACCAAGTTTGGCCACTTGTTTTTGCCTGGCCTGGGACTTGTAAGAGGGGTGCAACACAGAGTTAAGGTGAAAACTTCCATCGCACCAGTCGCACAAAAAAAGCTGTGACCCCTACCATTTTCAGTCCGCCAGCCAGTCTTTGACGAGATTGAGAAGCTACTTGTTGCTGATGTCATTGAGAGAGTCAATGCTTCCGAGTGGGTATCTCCTATTGTAGCAGCCCGCAAAGCAGATGGTAGCATTCGACTGTGTGTCGATCTCCGGGAACCCAACAAAGCTATAGCAGCAGACAACTTCCCTTTGCCTCATATGGAGGAGTTGCTTCATGCCCTCAATGGAGCCCGCTGCTTTTTCAAGGTGGACCTGGCATCAGCCTACTACCAGGTTGTGCTGCACCCAGACAGCAGGGACCTAACTTCATTTATAACTCACGATGGCCTCTTTAGATTCAAGAGGGTCTGCTTCGGGTTGGCATCGGCACCAGCTGCGTTTCAGCAGATCATGACGAAAATTCTTGAAGGTTGCAAAGTGGTCTTATGCTACTTGGATGACGTAATCATTTTTGGCAAGACGGAGAGTGAACACAGGCAAAACTTGGAGCAAGTGCTGGAACGAATAGCAGAAGCTGGGCTCAAGCTCAACGAAAAATGCGTCTTCAACACGTCGGAGCTGTCGTTTTTAGGACATCGCGTCAGCGCAGAGGGTATAGCACCGCTCCAGACCAAGATTGATGCAATCATCAATGCTCCTGCGCCTAGAGATGCAGCCACGCTACGCTCCTTTTTGGGGCTAGTTGAATACTATTCCAAATTCGTGCCGCGACTGGCAGAGCAAGTAGAGCCAATGCGCCATCTACTTCGCAAAGACGTGCACTTCGACTGGGATGACGCTGCGAAAGAGAGCTTCGCGGGAGTAAAAAGACTTCTAGCATCGCACAAGGTCCTCCGAATGTTTGACCCGACGCTACTTGTCATTGTCGCAACAGATGCCTCTGCGTACGGTCTCGGTGCCATACTGCAGCAAGTGGAGGGGTCCCATGTGCGTACTGTGGCATTTGCATTGCGGACATTAACAGAGACAGAACGAAAATACTCTGCCGGAGAGCGCGAGGCCCTTGCCTGTCTGTGGGCCTGCGAGAAGTGGCACGTTTACCTCTGGGGCAGATCATTTACTCTACTGACGGATCACCAGGCTTTGGTGGCACTGCTCTCATCCCGTAGCACAGGACAGCAGCCACTTCGTATTGCAAGGTCGACCGCACGACAGCTGCGCTACAACTTCAAAATACAGTACCGCAGCGGAGCCCACAACCAGGTAGCAGATGCCTTGTCCAGACTGCCCGTGCCAGACACAGAAGGGGGCTTCCATGTTGGTGAAGAGGTTGTGTTCTTGGTTACATCGTCTGTACATCAGGAAAATCTTCAGGTTGCTACCGCGGAGGATGACATACTACGGCAGGTAATGCAATTTATCCAGTCTTCATGGCCAACAAGGAAAAGACTTGCCGCAGAACTGACTCCGTACTACGAAATACGAGACGAGCTCTCGGTAGTAGATGGGTTGCTTCTGCGCACAGAACGCGTTGTAGCGCCGGCCAAGCTAAGGGATACATTCATCCAGTTAGCTCATGAGTCACACCCGGGAATTGTGAAGACTAAGCAGCGCATCAGGGAGAAGTACTGGTGGCCTTGCCTTGACAAGCATGTGGAGGCCGCCGTCCGGAGTTGCAGCGCCTGTCAAGCCTCGGACAAGAGTGTCAAGAATTGGCAAGCCCCACTACAGCCTGTCCCGCTTCCTGACAGGCCTTGGGACAAAATATCAATAGACATCATGGGCCCCTTTGAACGTGCACCGGCCGACTGTCGATTTGTCATCGTGGTAGTGGACTACTTCTCCAGATGGCCAGAGATTGCGTTCTGCAGTGACATCACTTCTCGCACGGTGATCCACTTTCTGCTTGCTGTCTTTGCGCGAGAGGGTTACCCGACTGAACTAGTCTCAGACCACAGCCGACAGTTTACGTCGACTGAATTCGAGTGCTTCCTTGCAGACAGGGGCATCAAGCATTTCTTCTCGGCAGTTTACCACCCTCAAGCCAATGGCTTAGTGGAAAGATTCAACAGGGTCTTGAAATCGTATGTACAACTAGCTCTCCTAGAGCAGCGACCAATCAAGACCACAGTTATAGAGTACCTGGGTATTTACCGAGCCACACCCCACAGCGCCACTGGCATCTCTCCAGCAGTGTTGCTTCATGGCCGCCACATGAGGACATCATTAGATGTTGTTGGCCAGCCATCAGCGGATTTCGGCACCCATCCCGCCCGTGAACTGCGTAGACTTCGTCGTCGTGTCTGCAAATACCAACAAAGAAATAAAGCGTATGCAGACAAGCGAAGAGCAGCCGTGAGCCCAAATTTAAAGTGGGGGCCTATGTGCGAGTGAAACGCCCGGTACCTGGAATAAAAGGCACTCCTAGTTTTGGGGCTCCACTCAAAATACTGAGGCGAGTAGGACGATGGTCATTCCACTTGGAGGACGGCCGTACCTGGAATGCCTCCCAACTGTCGGCTGTACCCCATGAAGCTGTTCACGAAGAAACGGGGGCAAGACAACAACCGCTGTGGGCGGACATCGAGACAGACGGGTCGGCAGGAAACGCCACAGCACGAAAACCGTCCTCGAAGGCAAAGAGCCACACGACCCAAAATATCCCAATACAGGAAGCTGCACAGTTTCCGGGGGGGGTCAGCACTGCCTCCTCATACGCCAAGCTCATCACGGCCTCCACCAACGGGGAACACGACCGCAGGACTGGGTGCTGATCGTGCCGACGAACCAGAGGTCGTCCATCAGCCAGAAGAGCAGCCGGTGCCCCTTCATCGCTCTAAACGGGAGTGAAGACCACCAGAGACTCGGGGACTATGTGCAGTGACTTGTTTACAGGAGAGACTTACTATAGTTTTCTGTCACGGGTAGTGACTGTTTCTTTTCTATGCACATAATCTGTGTTCTATTATCAAGGGAGGGGGTAGATGTAGTGTTGTGCATTTACACCAGATGGCCTTCTGAGTCATTGGACTCACAATAGATGGCGCCACTGCGCTCGTGTGTATATAAACGAAACTCGCTGATTAAACTGGGTTAGTGTCATGGATCGTACAGTGGTGTAGCGTGATTACTTTCACGTGTCGCCGTGCTGGCTACACGACAGTACCACGAACGAATGACTTTACTTTTTCCTTTGAAGCACCAGCTCATATCGAATGACATTCATTGCGCCAAATGACCTTCGAACCAAATGACATTAGAACGTCCAGTGTACCAGGGGTTTAAGTTTCTGTGACAATTGCATAAGTGGCACTCCTGTTGCTCTGTATAATGCAGAAATTAATTTACTGTGCAGCTTTTGATCTTGAGTTGCTTTTCCTCCTCTCTATTTTCCCTTCTTTTCCTTCTATATATTTGGAACATGTGGAAAAAATGTGCACATATATGCAGTGACGAAATGGGTAAAATGAGTTTGTGTTCCCTCCATTTACTCTGTCTTTCCTGTAATTATCTGATCAAATGTGCAACGATTCTCATAACAGTTGTGCACCAACTTGTCCAGCAAGACGTTCTTCTAAAATACTTGAAAGCAGCCGTGTAGTTTTCGTATTGATCTATAGCGCAACCACAGAGCATGCACAAGACACGCTGCATCGAAGCTAAATGGACAAGCACTACTAACACTAACACATCGCTCTGCGTACTTGTGACTTTGGCATGGCCTAAATTGGATTGGGTCTCCATGTGTAGATATTATGCATGGTGCTTCAGAGATGGTGCTAGGCTGTTCTACACTGTCATCATCAGTGGTTGAAAGAAGTAGACGACATTAGTGTAAACACAAGAACTGCAGCAGTAATTACTCGCGGGAAAAGAATCTTATTCTTGTTGGGCAATAGGGGGGGGGGGGGTAGAAAATTATGCGAGTGTGAGGATTTTTTGAGTAAATTGGGTATAGCTTTCATGCAGAAATAGGAATATCTTTCATGACAGGCCAGCAAAGTAAACGTATTTTAAGCATAGTGTCTATATTGGCATGCATGCTGCTTTTTCTATTGTCATGTAATACACGTATATTACACATATAACCACGGTCTTGCACATGCCGTGTCAGTACGTCGAACATTTCCCAATTATTTTAGATTGTTCCGATAAGCTTGAGTGTGCAATGCAAAAAGTTTATTTTTGAACGGACGGAGCCCCCAATCGTCAGCGTCGGCAGTTGCAATGAGAGCTGTTTCAACAGCTTTTGCTGCATACTACAGGCCTTACCTTCCGATTCACCTTTCTTTCAAGACTTCACAGAAATTTACTTTGGTACAGCACGTATGAAAGTGCCTCTAAACAGTTTCCAATGATGCCGTTAAGAAAATTGATGACCGGAAGTGCCTACTTATGGTGCCTACCTATGTTGTGCACAGATCTGGACCGTGTAGTGTGTGTGAGCCCAGAAAATTGATGACCGGAAGTGCCTATAATGATGCCTGCCTATGTTTTGCGCAGATCTGGACCATGTAGTGTGTGTTATTCCGGAAAATTGATGACTGGAAGTGCCTATAATGGTGCCTACCTATGTTGTGCGCAGATCTGGACCGTGTAGTGTGTGTGAGCCCCGAGCACATCGTAGTGTGCAAGGACAGTCACAAGCAAGTAGCCAAGGTGAGTGCTTGTGTAGAGCTGGCAGCATGTTGAGCAAGTCACCACAGAAACCGCAATAAAGTTGATGCAGCACATGGAATGAAACACCATCTTTGGAATCTAACGGCGCCAAGTGTGACGTCAATTCAAGCAGTGCTAGCTCTCTTTGCTCATCCTGTGCCTTGTCAAAGAAGAAAGGAAGGAAGGAATAAGCGGAAGGACAGGGATGTTAGCCAGTTTTCATACCGGCTGGCTACCCTATGATGCGTATACAGTTGAACACGGATATATCGAACTCGAAGGGGATTGCGAGTTAGTTGGATACTATATGAAAAATTCGATATAAGGAAATACAGGCCTCAAGAGCTTACCAGTAGCGAATCATCGCTTACAATAGGCCCATTCAAGAATGACAACTAATTCTGCACACATGTCGTAACAGAATGATTTATTTGCGTGAAAAAAATCGCCTATCTTGGCCTCTTTTTTCGTTTTTTAAATGTTGAAGACGCTAGTCTCGATCTTATCAAGGCTATCCAGGTGTGACGACAGCCCAGTTCCCTCCATGTGGCTAATACAACAACGAATTACGCCAAACGCTGCCGCCACTTCAGCGGCGGAGTATGCGCGTATAGCCAGCGCCTCATCCGGAAGATCCTCCTCATCACATGAGCTGTTGGCCTGTGCATCATGGGTCCCTGTGACCGCAGCTACTATGTCCTCATTATCGAGGCTTGCAACAGCCTGGACATAGCAGTCCGCTTCCACAAAGTCGTCCGCAGACACTTCGTGTGAAACTGCTGCCGGGAAGCGGAACGTCAACTCGCGAAATGCGTCATCTATGCGCTTGCTGTCATCTTCACCGGTTTCCACAAATTCCGCTGTCTCGAAGCCTGCCTTGTGGAAGCAGTTGACCACTGTGTTCATCTGCACGTCTCGCCAGACATTGAAGATCTCCGTGGGAGAAAACTTCGCAGAGATATTTGGCCACTGCTTCGTCATTTACTGCTGAATGTCCTGGCTGCTGACAGCTTCGCTTTGGCCAGAAATGGTTTTGCCAACGATGTTGTAGCACTGCTTAAATTGCTTAAATCGCACCGCTTAATATCTGCTTTGTTCTTCAACAAGGTACTCAGAATGCTCCGTGGTATGCCAAAGTCGTCCGCGACAGTCCAACATTTCTCGCCCGCCTTAACACGCGGAGTAGCCTTCAACTTCATTGCAAAGTGAAGGGTCTTGTGCTTCTTTACGCTGGCCATAGCTACACGAGAAATCGACAATTCGAGGAGTCCGCAGCAGGTTTTCACACTGCGCACATAAAAGAGAAATGCTGCACATGCGGTGGTACGTAGGCCACGCGACAACGGTCGCAACAAAGCGCTTGCAAGGCAATGGCCACCTGCGAGGGCAACAGCAAAAGGCGCGCGCTGTGGTTGTGCTGATCAAAACTCGCAAAATAACAACAAAAAATAAAATAAAAGGCCAAAAGAGAAGGACATCGGCTCCTTCGTTGCTGCTCTCCGAGCCGACGGACACGTGGAAAAAGCATGAGAGAGAGAAAGAGAAGCAAAAAAAAAAAAAAAAGCCGTTCCGCAAGTTGGAGATTGTGCAGTCATGGTGTAGTCCGAGCCCTCTTGCCCTTATCTTTTTTAAGAATTTCAGGTTTTGGCGAAGGCGTGGTGCCACGCAAAGATTGCGGGGCGCGGAAAGTGCCAAAGCGCACCTTCCAGCTTATGCAGCGTGCAATATATCCAGAGGTGGGTAAAAATATCGTTTGGTATAAAAGTGCGAATTTATATACTTTTACATGGTAACTTTAAGGGGTTAACTTACGAGTTCAATATACCCAATAATTCGATATATGTGGGTTCGATATATCCATGTTCGACTGTATTGCCCATCTTGTTTCGTTTTGACGGGAATAACCAACATCATAAAGCTGTTCAAACTCTGTTTGGTGTCAAGGAGAAAAAGGGTTATGCCCGAGCCACATAGACACAGAAAGTGGCATTAATCTTAAGGCTTTAAGATATAATGCCATTTGCACAATATCACACAGGCAAAGTAGGTGGCATTTGCCTAATGACATTTATCAATAATGCCTTCGCTAGAACTCATTCGACTGAGAAATGTGTATTCTCGACACCAAAGCTTCCTCAGTGCAGTGCATATATACAGCCTGTAAAATAAATCATGCGAGAATTATTTTAGCATGATTTTAAAGGGGCCCGGCAACACTTTTTCAACATTGTCAAAAAAGGCTGTCGATCGATTGTCGAGCCTCGAGAGAACATATGAACCAACCATTGTAGTGTAGCATGCGGCTTGGAATTTACAATCAATTCTAAGTCAGCTAAAGATTACCTGAACTTTTCTAGAGAAATGACGCCATATACCCAAATCACCGCGCCATATACCAAGTCATCATAATCACAGTGGAGGCGTGCAAAACTTTATCGACCCTCTCTTGCAGGGACAATAAAAGTTTATTTCCATGTTTATTGGTGAGGTTCTTAACTTGTTTATCGCTGACACTCACGAGGTACAGTGGAACCTCGATTATACGACTTTCAGGGGACTACGCGAAACCGTCGTATAATAAAGAAAACTAAGATTTGAAGCAGTGGCACTCAGCCTTGCAAGCCTGTAACTGCGAGTATGACTCAGGCAGGAGATCAGCTGCATGTCGATCAGGAAAGGTTTCGACGGGCCGAGGATTCGAAAATATGCGCTTTTCATCCAGCTAAAGCTATTCTTGTGTGTATAAGAGCCTGACTAGGTAACGATCCCAGATACATACGCATGCAATTGAGGCTTATCTAGAAGCACATGAATTTCCAGGAGAAAAAATTTTCCATTCTAAGAATACATTCTGTCTCTCTACTGTTGTAATCGTCGACCCAGAGGAATACAAGTTCACATTTTGCACTCGTGAATATTTGCGTGACAATTGATTTGAGTAAAGGTGTTTTTTTTTTTTTTTCGGATAGAATCTGAAAGTCGTCATAAGATATGGGGTCGGTTTAAAATGCATCGTACTGTATAACCAAAGTTTTTAATACATTATACTTTTATGGGGATTTCGCAGGGACCAAACCACTCGGCAAGAAATACTGTTCGCCGCGAAACCGGATGACATATAATCGAAGTTTTATTATTCTCATTTTCCTTCATTACCGAATTCACTGTGCCCAATGCTGCCACTCGCAGCAAAGCCATGTGTGTGCCAGCACAACTCATTACTTCAAGAAGAAAACAGGGAAGTGCTTGCTATGTGTGCAGACGGCGATGAGGCACTGTGCATAGACTCGTGTTTCAAAGAACACTACACTCTGAGTACTATTGAACATTTTTCAGTTCGGAGTAATACTGACACAAAAAGCTCTTCCTGATTTCTTTTCCAAAGCTTCTCTGGCTTTACACATTTGTGTATTAAAAAGCTGCAGTAAACTATTTTGATCACCTGTAAAATTTCTTTTCAGAAAAATACAACCTAAAATAGTCAACACATGGCAGGTTATTTCTCAATCGCATTTTGGCAAAATTCACTAAAATTTGCCATGGCTTTGACATGACAAACATCACTTCAAATTCTAGACCTCAGATGATTTATTTATTGATTTATTGATTTATTTTTATTGTAAATGTCATTACACAATGGTAGGGATCAAGATAAAAACTGCTATTCACCTGGTGTGTGACCAACCGCAGCCCTGCCAACCACACCTGTATGGCGTCAAAGCGGGAATTCATGCGCTTTTATCTGCTACGTAGGCCCGGCGCTGTGTAGAAAGCACTGTCATGGTAAAACTCAACGAATATGTAATTCACTTGGTTATCTTCTGTATAGTTGGTACGGATGCTGTTTGAAAAACTGCAAGTCACTGCTTTTTGTGTTCATTTTAGAAGCATGGTACTTTGTTTCTTAGTACTGTGACCGCTTGTCTCCGCGGCGAGTCTGCACAATAGTGAAGTACTGCTCTGTGCCTTAGTGTATTTCGTCCGCCGGTGAAAAGGGCATTCGCTTTCACAACTATTCAAAGGACTTGAAGGAGTGGATAGTCAAGCTCAGAATGGGAAAGCGCCCCATGCCTTTATTAACTGTGTGCAGCCAACACTTTGCTGACAGTAACTTCGGCAATACATGCCGTACGCACCACTCTTTGATAAGCTTGTAACCGTGCTTAAGTGCCTCACCAGTACTTCAGTCATTTATTGCACTCGGGTTATGAGCGTAGGCGACCTACACTAGGTGTGGTGCCGTCCCAAAACTTGCCGCAAAGCCCCCTAGACAGAAAGAAGACGACGCACCCTTCGGTAAGGGCGCCTCGTGAGTGCAGCTGAGCAGCACAGAATATTTGACACCATGGCTTTATTTGGTTGATGTTCATATGCATGTAGCTTACTCAGGAAGACAAGCGCACACCTAGTGGACTGCTTGTCATAAATTCATAAGCAAAACCTGCTGCTGCCTTAGGGCACATTTGCCAAAGGTTTTCACCTAAGGCAGTGCAGACACTTAAGCAAAAGGCAGAACTCTTTCACCTTTTCTTTATGCCACATGCATGAACGAAGACTTGACACAGCTTGCCTTTGCCATGTTTATTACTCTGGCGCTGTGTGCATTACGTATAATCAGCAATAGCTATTTGTTATGTTTCGATTCCCAGGTGATGGCCCTGTGTGGTATTAATATAAACTACTTCGTGACATCGTTCTCACTGAACCAAGATTACTGAGACGTGAAGTAATGCTGCAGTCATTCAACTTGTCTCTTCGTGCCTGGTCTAAAGTGTATTCACAAAACCTTACTGTCCTACTTAAAAAAGCTAAACGAACCTACTATCAAAATAAAGTGCTTGAGAAATGAATGGGAATGGCTGTAGAAAGAACTGGAACGTAATAAGTAATTTTTACATCTTCATCAGCCAGACACACTTCCAACTATAGTATAAAGTTGGGCATGTTGGTAAGACATAATTAATCGACGTAGCATGTTAGAATCATAGGACAAGGGAAGGGAAGGGAAGATTTTTAGATATCGCTCTCATTTTTCACCTAGACCACATTTGTGGGACGTACAAACCGAGGAGTAACAAACCCTTGCTTCCGTACCACTCCGCCCATACTAAGCTCGTAAAACGAGGCATTGTAAACATGTGCTTTAGTAACGCCTTACAGAAGTCTTGTCCACATCTGATGGCAGCTAGTTTCAAGGAACAAGCAGAACGACTTCTGGACGTTGGCTACCCCTCTCACGTACAGGTTTCCGTCGCGGGAATTCTGGTCAAGAAGCTTCAGTCCTTGCAGCAAGCTCTCCCTCATGTTGAGCCAGTAAGACGTCAGAAGCTTGCCGTAGAGCCTTATCTGCATGGAATCTCCCACAACTTGAAAAAGGTTGGGGAGCGGGCCAATGTAAAGGTGGTGTTTTCTGCCCCGAAAAAGCTCTCGTACTTGTGTATAAAAGTCGTTTCACATGCAAAACCGGGATGCTCTAAAAAGCACTTAACACTGTTTGTCACATGCGCGCAATTTGTAATCTATCAGATACCTCTTTCATGCGGTAAACACTACATAGGACAAACTGGCAGGTGTATTAATGACCGGCTCCCCGAACACGCTTGCAACGTAAAAAATGGTTGAGATGGTTTTTTGGCACTACATTGCAGCACGTGTGGCTGTAAACAACTTTTTCATGGTACGGTAATCATAGGAAGAAACAAAGATAAAGTGACAAGGGAAATTATTGAAGCAGAAAGGATTAGTAGATTAGGGCTGAACTGCGTCAGCACTCCTTCTCTCGGTCTTTGTGATAAAGAATTGTCGTTTTTGAGATCATAAGTTTTTAGTGCATGGCAATAGAGGGTTTTTCATCTGTTTGTCTGTTGTATTCGAATTTCGTGAGCATATATATGTACGCTCCTCGAAATAAAATTTTGTTGGAAGTAAGCGCTCTCTTCTGTCCCGTCCCTTGTCCTATGATTCTAACGCGCTACGTCGATTAATTACACTTCCAATTGTGTTTTTGGACGTCACCAGCACTATAACCAACCCCTTCGCTATCGACAATTCATTTAACGAATCATTTTTTAATAACTCTGTATCGACTGTCACTACATTGCCTTTATTTCCTCGCTTGTCTTACTTTTTTTTTTTGAAACCCACATCACCTGATGAAGTTCTACGCACTATAAAAAGTTTGAAAACAACAGGATGTGACCTAGACTCAATTTACTCCTCCAAAATCAAACTTGTTGCCCCTCGATTTATCATCTGTTTTTTCAGAAACACTGCATTTCGTTCTGGTGTTTTAGCTACTATCCTTAAACAAGGAAAGGTAACACCTGTATTTAAAAAGGGAGACCGAAAAGTTTTCTCTAATTATCGCCCAATAACCTTCCTCCCATTTTTTAGTAAGGTTATTGAGAAAGTCATTGTTAATCACCTTAGTGACTACTTAACCAAATTTAATCTTTTGTCACCTAAGCAGTTTGGTTTTCATGCTAAGCGGTCTACCAAATTATCACTAATAAAACTAACTGACAGCTTAAAACAGTTTATAGATAAAGGCCTATGGACAGTGGCGGTATTTATTGACTTAACTAAAGCATTTTATATCATTACCAACTCTATTTTGTTTGCTAAACTTGAATCCCTAGGAATTTGTGGGCCTACTTTAGCATTTCTACAAAGTTACCTTTCTAACAGGGCCCAAGTTGTGAACTGCAGCGGTGTTTTATCCTTTCCAATGACAACTGACTAGGGAGTTCTTCAAGGCTCAATTTCGGGACATTTGTTATTTCTCATCTACATTAATGAATTATCATCATCGTGTACTTTTTTTAACTGCATCCTTTATGCTGATGATACTACAATATTTTCCAGTGACAAAGATCTCACCAATATGCTATCAAAATTAAACTCGGATGTTGGGAATCTTGTTTCATGGTACAATAACAACATATTGAAAATCAACCCATTTAAAACAACTTTCATGTTATTTCAGTCGCATCTTAAAACGTGACAATAAATCCGGAAATATACATAGATAGCTGCATCATTACACCATCAAAGGTCATTGCTTTTGTAAGTGTAACATTAGATCCTCACCTTAAATTTAACTTTCATATAAATTCCGTCATCAAGAAGGATGCTTTTGGAATTCGCATACTCATTCACTCTAGACATTGTTTTCAGCAACACATTCTCAAATCACTTTACTATGCATTTATTCGCAGTCATCTTAATTACTGCATTTCATTCTGGGCCAACACGTACACCACTCATCTAGCATCCATCATTCACCTTCAGAAATCCATATCATCACTCATAGTTCATACACTGCGTAAGCAGTACCCATATTTAGCACTCTTGAAATTTCACCTATCACCTCCACTTTTCAACTCAACTTGGTGTTTTGTTATTCAGAAGTAGAACAGGTGACATTACAACTGACATAATTACCCTAATACATTTTCACAATAATAATAATTACACTTTTCTGAAAATAGTAACCTCCTGCTTCCAGAAATAGATACTAACTACAGTAAAATGACAGCATTGTTTACTGCAATTTTAGCTTAAAATTCACTTCCATCAACTATTCAATCAAGCACTTCAATACATTATTTCCGGTGTCAACTCAAACAATTTTTACTAGCCACATTCATTGCCAGATCGTATTTGTGCTACACGGTCCAAGCTTATCCGGTTCGAACTTGAATCAGACGAAGTGTACCAAGTGTCATGTCTAAAATCTTCTAGAATACAAGGAACACAATGTGCAGGTTGTTTATCAACTCCTTTTCTTTGTACATTCTGTTTAGCTTGTTTGTAAGCTAAAAAGAAAAGCTTTACGCTTGTTGCATTTCTATTCGAACATCAGGCATCGTTGACACTTGGTAATGCAGGCAGTCATGCTTTCTGCTGTCTGCTTTTGGCACCAGGCGTCGTGAATGTTTGGCTGCACTAGCGAAATAAGTGCCACAAAAAAGTGCAAAATTGCTGCTCTTTTAATGACATATGATGGCTGTTGAGCTAAATTAATGGGGGCGTACGTACTGTACATACTCTAACACTAGAAATAATATCTAACATTCACATGTCATTGAAAGAAAAACAGCGTATAATATACTTCTATAGAGGCCTTTATCTGGAACGTCATTCGTACAAGAAACATATGAAAATAAAACATTATGTGCCTCTACTAAAGTAGTTTTATAAATCCATCATTCGATGTAGTTTTCCTTGCACTTGCCTGTATTTCTGTGTGATATCCTCCTTGAAGTTTTGTGCTCAGGCACACAGGGACAATGATGAGAAACATATGGGCACAATCTAACCACTGGCTTATTTTTTTTGAAAACCTTCACTTAAAAACCTCAGATCTGTGCAATCTAGTCAAAAAAATATTTGAACAGAACACGTGGCACAACTTGTGATTACATGCTCAATGGACAGAGACAAGCGAAATTTATTATATCTTCGTCTAAACAGGGGCGAGACCGGCAGGCAGCACACGGTGGCTAAGTGCAACACATGTTTATTCGGTCACACAACCAACTGTTTTACAACCAGGAAGGAAAAGGGGCGGTTGCTTATATACATGATCGAGCCACTATCACACCGAGCATTGACGTCACGAAGCCCAACCGTCCGAGTCAGGGTCACCGCTGATAGCGAAGCGCGTCTGCGTCAGCCCCCCTATGCACAAACACGATAACACAACACTCCTCTCCCCCCAGAGGTTTCGTCTCATGGCACGAACAGTCTGGAGGTCGCCTAAACTGGATAGAACGTCGAAGCTGCGGTGTTGATTGTCTCGAGGGGTCGCCGTTCTGGAGACCACTGTCTAGCGCCGGCCCGCTGTCGTGTAGAAGGCCCGAAGAAGGCTCGGTAGAAGGCCCTGCCGATTCAGCAGCTGGTGACGTCAAGTTCGATGCTGGTTGTTCCTGATCGTTGAGCCGAGCAGGCGTGCTGGTCGAGGTGGGCTCTCTAGTGTCCCTGAAGAGCGGACCTTTGTTTTTCACTCTCGGCCTGTCCAGCACTGTTCCCGCCGCCTTAAGCCAGCTCCGGTTCTCCTGAAATGTACGCAGTCGCAGGTTATCAGCGTGAACGTATCGGTCTTCATCTCCGACGCGAACAATGTACGTGCATGCGCTGCACCGCTGAGCAATTGTACCCAACAGCCATTTGTCGTCGTCCGGGCGGAGCCCTTTTACCAAAACCTGGTCGCCTTCCCTAAAGTCTCTCCATGGCCCTCGTTTCTGGTCTACGTGGAGCTTCGCCTGCTCTCCCCTTTGGCGCATGCGTTGTTCCATTTTCGGGTGCAGCAGACTCAGCCTGGTTCTTGGCTGCCACGACAAGAAGATCTGGGCCGGGGTCTCACCAGTGGTGCTGGACGGGGTGTTGCGATAACTGAAGAGAAATTGGTCTATGCAATGTTGTATTGACTTCTTGTCTCCTTTTCTTTCTTCGTCTAGTATCTGTTTAAACAAGTCCTTCTTGACGGTCTGAACGCACCGTTCGGCGCTATCATTCGAAGCTGGGTGATAGGGAGGAGATTTGGAATGACGAATTCCATTCCTGCTCAGGAATGTTCCGAAGTGCTGCGATGTGAATTGGGGACCGTTGTCGGTTACGATCTCCTCTGGTAGTCCGTAGGCCGCAAAAACACCTCGCAATTTCTCTACCGTCTTTTCACTTGTTGTTGTTGTCATGACAAACACCTCAACGCACTTCGAATGAGCATCTATTAGGACCAAAAAGTAATGCTGGTCCCTTTGCGCAAAATCTAGATGAACTCGCTGCCATCTACATGTTGGCAAGCCCCATGACATTAGTGGCACTCTAGCTGCCGCATTCTGTGACAACTGACAAGTGATGCACTCTTTCACCGCTTCCTCTATGTCTAGCGTTAAGCGAGGCCACCAGACATGGCTCCTTGACAGCATTTTCATTCTAGTCATCCCTGGGTGACCTTCGTGCAGCATTTCTAGAACCTTCTGTCGCAACGAAGCTGGTATAACCACGCGATAGCCCCATGTTACGTACTCTTGGTCTACCGACAGTTCGTTACGGCGAACGAACTATGGTGAAAGATTGTCGTCCGACACAGGCACAGGCCACCCGTTCTGCGTAAAAAACAACACTTTGGACAGCAATCGATCTTTACGCGTTTCCGATCTGATTTCCTTTGCCGACAATGGAGCCTCATCCAGCACCGAAAAGAAATAAACGCCCTCCGACTCCTCTGCTTTGTCTCGGAGCGGTAGCCGTGAAAGGGCATCGGCATTTTGGATTTTGCTTGCCTTTCGGTAGACCCATCGGTAGTCATACGCTGCAAGGATTAAGGCCCACCGCTGTATCCGTGCTGCTGCCATTGTAGGGATTGGCTTGCCATGCCCGAAAATTCCAACCAGAGGTTGGTGATCTGAATAAACGGAAAATTTTCGACCAAACAAAAATTTATGGAACTTCTTTAGACCGAAAATAACTGCAAGAGCCTCTTTCTCCAGGTGGGCGTAGCCTTGCTCTGACTGACTTAGTGTCCTCGATGCGAACGCTATCGGTCTTTCGACCCCCGCGATTTTATGGAATAAAATTGCCCCTAGTCGATATGCCAAGGCGTCGCATACGATACCCAGTTCCAGATCCGGATTTTAGTATGTTAGTACTCTGGGATGCATAAGCCAATCCTTAGATATCTTAAAAGTATCCGCCACCCTATCCGTCCATTGCCACTTAACATTTTCGCCCAACAACTCGAACAATGGTTTCAGCTCTGATGACATGTTCGGAACGAATTTGGCATAAAAATTGAGCATACCCAAATATGCTCGAAGCTCCTGTTTGTTCTTGGGTGTCGGCGCGTCTTTGATAGCGCGCACCTTATCCTCAGATGGCCGAATGCCATTTTCGTCCAGCACGTGACCCAGATACGACACCGATGTTTAGAAAAACTTGCACTTTTCTTTGCTCAATTTAATGCCTCGTTTCTTGAACCTTGTCAGCACGCTTTCCACCTTTTCCCAACACTCCTCAAAACTTTCCCCGGCAATCAACACATCATCCAGGTAGCAGGCGACTTTATCTAGGCCTCCTAGAACATCGTCCATGACTGCCTGGAATATCGAGGGTGCACTGGTTATCCCATACGGTAGGCGCATAAACTTAAACAGCCCCATGTGCTTATTTATCGTGAGCAAAGACTGCAAGTCAGGGTGCAACTGCAGCTGCTGATATGCGGTTGAAAGGTCAAGCACAGTGAAATATTTGCACCCATGCAAGGCTACAAACAAATCTTCCATGACTGGCAGCGGATAATGATCGGTGTGCAAGCAGGGATTCACCGTCATTCTGTAGTCTCCGCAAATCCTGACCGTTTTGTCTCCTTTTGGAACCACCACCAGTGGAATGGCTTAGTTGCTTTTTAGGACGGGAACAATCACCCCTGCGTTCTGCCAGGCCCTCAATTGTTGGGAAACGGGATCTCGGAGTGCGAAGGGCACCGGTCGAAGTTTACAAAAGACCGGTGTTGTGCCATCCTTGAGCAACAAGCTTACTTGACAATCCGTTATCTGTCCGAGCTCTGGTTCAAACACTTCCGAGAACCTTTCAAGCAAGCTAGCTGCTCGATCGATCCCCACCCCACTCACACTCAACCAATCCAATTTAAGAGATTCCAACCAGTCTTGCCCTAGCAATGCAGTCTCACTCTTTTGCAACGTGCGGACCACGATCAGAGGCAGCGTCGCTGTCTGGTTGTTGTGCTCTACTGGCATCATCAGCTTGCCCAGAACCGCTAACGGCGTTCCCCCATAGGCTTTTAGCTTTATGCTACAAGGCAACAACGGTCGCCCGGCCCAGTGTCGCTGATAGAGAGTCTCGGGGACGATAGAAACAGACGCGCCCATATCTATCTGCATCGGCACATTACGACCCCCGACCCGTACGTTTACAGTATAGTTTCGGACCCTCTAGTCACAGGAAAATACATTCTGTAGCAAAATATTGTCCTCACCACTACTGTCCTCCGCATAGTGCGCTGTGCTGGCGGACGATCGGCACGCTCTTGCCAAGTGGCCCACTCGTTTGCATGCGCGGCAGCGGTATTTCCTGAACGGGCACCTTTTGTCGGTCTGGGAGGTGGCTCCGCAGCCGTAGCAAGCCCAACCAGTTGTTTCTTTTGTTGCTCTGGTTCCCGTGTAGTCTCCACGCGGCTGTCCCGACCTTGAACTCAGAGCTTGTCGTTGTACGGCGTGGACACCCAGTTCTTGCCCCTCCGGCTGGAATTTCTTTGTCTCGGAACGGGCTAGTTCAATACTTCGGGCTAGTTCGCACGCCTCTGCAAACGTCAGTGTGGCCCTCTTCAGAAGCTCTGCTTGCGTTGTCTCGTCTTTCAGCCCGGCAACGAAACAGTCCCGCAAAGCTTCATCCAAAAATGCCCCGAAATTGCAGGAGGCAGCCAGACTCTTCAATTCCAACGCAAAGCCCGCCACCGGTTTTGTGTCCTGCTGAATCCGGCGGTTGAATCGGAAACGTTCCGCTATGACCATGGGTTCCAGAGCATAATGCTTCTTGAGGGCTTGAATTAGTTGCGCATATTCTTTCTCCTCGGGCTTCGCGGCAGCTAATAGATTTTTCAGCGTGCGATAGGTTTTCTTCCCAATAGCGGTAACCGGGACTGAAACTTTGAGGTCGTCGCTCACCTTGGTCGCCCGAAGGAAGTGCTCGAACCGCTCGATGTACGATTCGAAATACTCGTCTCCGTCCTCGAGGAAGGGTTCGAACTTGCCAGCCGCTGCCATGTTGAAGTCTTCCGCTCCCAAAAGTGCCTGGCGTCTGTTGGCAGTGCAGATTCACACGGATCCCATCCTCGTCGCCACTATTATATCTTCGTCTAAACAGGGGCGAGACCGGCAGGCAGTACACGGTGGCTAAGTGCAACACTTGTTTATTCGGTCACACAACCAACTGTTTTACAACCAGGAAGGAAAAGGGGCGGTTGCTTATATACATGATCGAGCCACTATCACACCGAGCATTGACGTCACGAGGCCCAACCGTCCGAGTCTGGGTCACCGCTGATAGCGAAGCGCGTCTGCGTCAGCCCCCCTATGCACAAACACGATAACACATTTTTCAAGCAAGGCAACGGATGAATGGCTAACACACTTTTTTTTCACCTCGTCACTGTAATACGCTTCCATTATTGCTTCTGTTTTCTTATCGTGAACATTTCCAAAAAATTAACTAGTTGTTAGATTGTGCCCATTTGTGTTTATCATCTTTGTCCCCGTATGCCTGTGCAAAAACTTCTAGACAAGTATGTTCCAACCAGGCCGAACCACAGTTTTGCTTTGCGATATTCTAAACATTCACTTTTAAAGCGATAGCGTTAAAGAGCTTGTTTCGCAGAAGTTCTGGCATCAGTTTCAATGGTTGTCAGCGAAAAATGTCATGTTATACATCACTGAAAAATCGAGAATCATGCAAATAAAATAAATAAAAGATCAAATATCGTGCAGCAGAATGGCGACTGAACCAGGGTTGATTGGGTCCAAGTGGGGATCAAACCCGAGTCATTTGCGTGGCAAGCAGATGTTCTATGACACGGCCATGCCTCTGCTTCTGAAAAGAGTAAAAAGAACTTGCTGTGCTTGGAAATGCAGTGAAAGTAGCTTTCATGCTTCAAAAACACATGCATCCTGTACACATGCTGTAACGTTGTGGTTCTTGTTTGGCACAACATGCAGGTTCGACTTCAGAGGTCCGAGGAGCCACCTCAGGACACTTCCCGAAGGACGAGTCTGTTTGAAGCAAACATTTACTACTGAAACATTTACTACTGAAACATTTAATGGCAATAGCTTATGACCACTTAATTCGAAATATAACGAGCCATATCTCTCGGATACAGTTACATAGAAATACAGCAGCTGTATCATCATAAGCCTGACTACGTCCACTGCAGGACAAAGGCCTCTCTCATGTTCCGCCAGTTAACCCGGTCCTGTGCTTGCGGCTGCCAATTTATACCCGCAAACTTATTAATCTAATCGGCCCACCTAACCTTCTGTCTCCCCTAACCTGCTTTCCTTCTCTGGGGATCCAGTTAGTTACCCTTAATGACCAGTGGTTATCCTGTCTATGCGCTACATGCCCGGCCCATGTCCATTTCCTTTTCTTGATTTCAACTATGATATCTTTAACCCCCGTTTCTTCCCTAATCCACTCTGCTCTCTTCTTGTCTCTTAAGGTTACACCTATCATTTTTCTTTCCATTGCTCGCTGCGTCGTCCTCAATTTAAGCTGAGCCCTCTTTGTAAGCCTTCAAGTTTCTGCTCCGTAGCTAAGTACCGCAACATACAGCTGTTATATACCTTTCTCTTAAGGGATAGTGGCAATCTACCTGTCATAATTTGAGAGTGCTTGCCAAGTGTGCTCCACCCCATTCTTATTCTTCTAGTTACTTCAATCTCGTGGTTCGGCTACGCGGCTATTACCCGCCCTAAGTAGACATACTCTTCTACAACTTGAAGTGCACTATTACCTATCTCGAAGCGCTGCTCTCTTCTGAGGTTGTTGTACATTACTTTCGTTTTCTGCAGATTAATTTTAAGACCCATCTTTCTGCTCTCCCTGTCTAACTCCGTAATCATGAGTTGCAATTTGTCCCCTGAGTAACTCAGCAATGCAATGTCATCAGCAAAGCACAGGTTACTAAGGTACTCTATGAACTCTTATCCCTAACTGTTCCCATTCCAGGCCTCTGAAAACCTCCTGTAAGCACGCAGTAAATAGCATTGGGGAGTTGGTATCCCCTTACCTTACACCCTTCTTGATTGCTATTCTGTTGCTTTCTTTATGAAGCACTGTAAAGCAGCTGTATATTAGTCCCTAAACACAAGTCCTAAGCACTCAGTTTCTACACAGAGTGGGTCACGGAACGTCAAAGGAGTGGCGTCTCACCCACATCGTTGTATAGGAGCCTGGGCACGAAGCACGGGGTAGATGCTGTTGTCGTCGTAGTTGGCATTGGGCAGATACACGGACCGAAGGAGAAGCAGCCTTCCTAGGCTGCCGGTGGACACTGCACCAGCTGACGCTGCATTTCACTTACTGGCCTCGAGGTCGAGTCACAGCCAGACAGCCTCGCCTGAGCTCGAGCTTGAAGTTCTACAGCTCAGACTTGTCGACGGGCACGGGAATGTCAGCGCTGCCTGGTTGTTCTGAAGCCCCTCAGGTCACCGGACGATGGAGGTATCAGCCTTGGCTCGGGTCCAAAACTCGTCTGCCCTGATGCTTGGCTGCTCTTCCTTGTCTTGTCTTGTCGCCTAGAAGATCTTGGCTCATACCCATAAGGGGGATCGGCCACACTGTACCTTATAATAGATATTTTTTGTACAATGCTTGCTAAATAAAAGAGAGAAATTAGATAAGAAGAATAATAATGTCCCTTTGAAAAAACGTAAAAAAGTGCAGAAGAATTCGATAAACTAGAATATGTAAAACAAATTAGCAAGAATAAAGAAGGGGGACAAAAAATTGGATATATGTGGTAGTACCACTAGCAGCGTATCCTTCCGGTTGCCTGAATGAATTTATGTAGCGCTGACAGAATAGCATTGCGGCCCGCACCCAACTGACTGGCTCTTAACGATAATAGGGTGGATGTATTAACTGGCAATCGGAGCATACCAATTGGTCTCTCAAGAATTATTCGGCGCAGTGCGGCGAAGAAGCGGCATGTGAGAAGAAAGTGATCTATTGTTTCCGGTTCATTGCAAACTGCACATAGGTAAGGTATAGTAAATCCTGATTTGTGGAGATGAAAATTTAACCGAGGAACTCTACAGTGAAAGCTTGTGAAGGTCACCTCACATTGACGGGAAAGGCATTTTGCGGTGTTCCATGTGAATTGCAAGTGCTGAAATTCTTCAGATTGCAGGAGCGATGTTTCGTTGATTTTTAAGATTACCAGGTGTTTGAATCGTTCGGCAGTAATAAAAGGAAACTGTGGAGCTACTAGCACCACTGGCAAATCGAAAGATGCTGAAGTGAGCGAATCAGCAATTTCATTTAGCACAATTCCAGCATGCCCGGGGACCCAAATAAAACAAACTTCTGATAGGCCATGCGGTGTGGGAGACCAAAATATCCTGAGAAGAGGAGACTGCTATGTGGACGTTAGATGTGTATATACAGACAAAGCATCCGAAATAATAATAGCTTTTAATTGCTGAGAATTTTGTTTTCGAAGAGCCAATGTAATAGCTAGGAATTCTGCGAGATAAATTGGTGTGAAGTCAGGCAATTGAAGTGCAAAAGACTAATTAAGCTGATCAGAAAAAATACCTACTGCAGCCTTCTGAAGATTTTGCGTTGCATCCGTCCAAATTACTACGTAATTGGGAAAATGACTGAGATGGTCTTGAAGGAGGCCCTCCAGAACATGCTTTAGGAGTAACTTGGTATTTTTCGGAAAAATATCATTGAAAATTAAGTCAACTGGCACCGAGCATAGGGTTTGGGGAGTTAAATTCTAAAGGGAAACATGAAGATTTGATAACAGAGACTCGACGAAAATGACTTGGGGTCTTTGATAACGACACCACGGGCACTTAAAGAAACTGGATATTTGATGAAAACTGTCTGTGAACAGAAGAGGGGCGCATCGGAGAGTTTTAGAAATGTTTGCACAGTAAGCTGTCGAAATCTAGTATCAAGAGGAATGATTCGAGCTTCCAAATAAAGCACGCTATTCGCGTTTCACCTAGGTAGCTCGAGACACAGCCGCAGAGCTTGCCTTTCTAGCAATATAAGAGGTATTAATTTGTACTCGGCACTTCCAGAAAACGGAACGCAACCAAACTCCAGAATTGGTCGTTCGTAAAGTTTGTATATCATAAGTAATGTATTCCTTCGCATCCCTGAATTCTTATTGCAAAACCGGCGTAGCAATCCTAGAGCGCTTTCTGCTTTACGGGTGTTTGATGCTATTTGTTGCTGCCAATTTAAATTGTCAACATAAACAATGCCAAGATATTTCAGTGCTGTTACTTGTGGAATCGGATCATTTCGATAATGCAGTGAAATAAATATGAGAACGGATAGCGGGAATACAAGCAGAGCACATTTGCTAACATTAAGTGAAAAAGACAGCCCGCCAAGCCATACCTCAAGCTCACTGAAATATGACTGTAAGATTTGATACAAACTATTGATATCTCGGGATGACGAGAAAAAAGCAATATCATCGGCGACGACGTAAAGAGGAACATTTTTATGAACGGGAATGGATGATAATAAGATATTAAATAAAAGAAGCGACAGAACTGATCTTTGCGGAACACCTCTTGTTTGCTTATATGAGGCAGAAGTAATTCCCCCGTGGCAACAAAAGAACTGTCTCTCAAAGATAAACTCCTGAACCCAAGATATAATGTACTTGGGCACCTCACAGTCCACTAATCTTGAAATATTGTACTGTGTTCCACACTATCGTAGGCTTTTGCAATATCTAACGTGACTAATGCAGAAAGCTCACCAGATACTTTTGCAAGGCGAATTCGGCTTTCCAAATCAACATGAGCCGACCATATAAAGCACCCTTGTCTAAATCCTACTTGCCTTGGTGAAAGGATGTCCTGACGAGCGATGAATTCACTGAGCCTTCTATGAAGAATTTTTTCAATCATTTTAACTAAGTTTGAAGTAAGCCAAATTGGCTGAATGTTATCCAGGACATATCTGAGGCTTAGATTTTTTCACAGCAACACAACTTTAGCAATTCCATGCGCTTGGAATCCATGTGTGCTGTAAGGAGCGGTTAACAATATTTAAAAGCTCATCCGGATGGGAATTAAATATGAATTTAATCATAGAGTTTGTAATCTGATCTGGAACGGGAGCCGCTTGATTTACAATTAGTATGACATCTGCAAGTTCCGCCATAGTGACTTCCCGAAAGTCCAAGGTTGAGCTTTTGAGTGTCATAGGTCTCAAGCATGACGAAGCGAAACACGCTTCAAGTCCTTTTGCGATGCCCTCTAACAAATCAATTGTCTCTTTAGGAGACAGCACTACTGAATGCGAATATGTTGCTACCTGCGTTGATTTTTTGTTCTGTAGAAACCTGTATAGGGCAGATCTTTTATCAGGTTTGTATAAATGTTAATGTAAGTCAGATTTGTGTTTATATTTAGCTATAGGAACTGTACGCTTAAACAGTGCTGCGTGGAATTTATAGTCAACCCAATTTTTCGAAGTATGGTTGTGGCGTAAACGTTTCCAAGCAGCATTACGTTGCCTATACGCAAGCGTACAATCTTCATTCCACCAAGCTGAATTTGACGGTGTGCTGCCGTACTTAACAGAAAACTCTGCCGGCTGAACAGAGTCACTTAGACACGCTACTACTGAAACAGCTCCTTGCTGTCCGACACGTCCTCTCAATGACGAGAGGAATGGCAGAGTTTAAAACAGTTTTATAAATTTTATAGTTGGTGAACCGTTGTTGCCGGATACAAGAAGTAAGTGGTGGTAGCATTATTTTGTACGTAATCGGTACATGATCACTACTCGTCCATTATCAAACGTTTCCCACAATGAAATTATAAACTGGTCACATGAAAAAGTTAGGTCTAATGTTGATGAGCTTATCCCGCGTAGAAAACTAACTTGTCCAGAGTTATGACAGCAAAAATTATTATCCTGCAACCAATTCCACTATCTATCGCCATAGCCATCTGTTTTAAACCCCCAAGAAGTGTGATGCGAGTTAAAATCCCCTGCCAATAAAATTGAATTTGACAAAGAATTCTTGATAACACAATCTAGGTGATCTGTGCGTCTTACTCCATTTGGAAACTACGCATTAATCACTGTAATACTGTTGGAGTCAGGTAACAAACAATCTATTCTTAACAATTCACAATCCGGACAAATTTGTTCAAAAGTTACAGTAACATGATAATACATTTTTGAAGATATTAGGGCCAATAATCCACCTCCCCTACCTGGCCGATCCAGTATAAAAGTTCGAAAATATTTCAGAGTAAATGTTTGGTTTATTGAAAGCCAGACTGTTGAAGTAAAATATATTAGGATTTGTTTGCTGTATGAGATAATTAAGATCTATGTAAGCAGAAGATACAGAACGACAATTCCACTGGAGAACTTTTACAGGCACTACGATGGACCTAATATAGTTGACTCGACTGCACAACGCAAAACGTCCTGCTCGTTGTTGCTATCAGTAGTAACATCTTTAGGTTTTGACATTGGCAAACTGGTTGGAGACAATGGAGCACTGCTTCGTTTATGAATGATATTATCAAGCCTCATGTCACCAAACGACCCACTGGGCCCCACAGTGGTCGGCGACTCAGAGCTGACGAGCTTTTCTGGGGGAAGATCTTCTTGACACCGATCATTTTGTTCATTGCGAGATGCTCAGCTTCACCCTGGACCGTGACAGTGTGTGCAGCGAAGAAGGTAATAAGGCTGTTTAACCTGGTGGCGAGCATCTCGGTCAGACCTTCAGCAAAGGTGTTGAAAAGCCGTTCCATAATCATTGGCATGGCCTTATCTATCGCTGCCGACACTGCGGAAGTGACCGTCGTTTCAATAGACCCACACTGGCGTGCCGTAGCAGCAGCGTACCCTACTTCGCGCTCTTTAATGAAGGATGTTGCTTCAGACCGAGAACAACGGTGTTTCTCCATTATATCTAGAATTTGTGTTTCAGGTTCTTGAGCAGGGCAGCTATTGTCCGTGGCTATGTGTGCTCCATCACATAGGCAACACCTGCAGTATTCTACCTGACAATCTGATGCGGCATGTGCCCCAACGCAATTCGCACATCTCATTGAGGACCTGCAAACATTAGCGCTATGGCAGAATCGCCAGCAGTTACGGCATTGCAATGGGCGAGGTGTCAAGGCCTCTACACGGAATAGATAAGGCCAGGCCTTCAGCTCAGAGGGGCGTGCGAGACTGGCAAAGGTAACGATGATGCTTTCATTAGGGACTCGCGTGTCACCTACAGGTCTGGTGCATCTGTAGACAGATATCACGCCAGCTGGAGAGACCATCTTTAAGAATGCTGTAAGACTAATGTTAGTTGGAACACCACGAACAATGCCTTTCACGCAAGCAAGATGAGGGGGATAAAAGCGCGAACAGCAATGAACACAAATCTCGTGGCGGCCAGTAAGTTTGTTAAGCATTGAATATTTTAAGACCTGCATAGTATGCCAGTCTTGCCGAAACGCCTCACCTCTGAGATGTCCAGAAAATGACCGCTTATGTTGTGAAGTTCTTCTTGAAACACCTCCGTTTCACTCAACCGAATGGCTCCACCATCAGTGGGCAAAAGCGCGACGGGCAAACTGCTTACGCCGTTCTCGAGGAAACACTCCAGTGGTACCGATTCCAACATGGTTCATGGCGCGCACTTTAAATCCTGCTCGTCCCGTCCGTTTCAAGTTTCGCGCGCTGCAACCACTTTAAATTCCGCACACTCCATCGCACATGCTTCACAGTGCAACATGAAATATTGCAGTAATAATGCGTGGTACAAGCGTCCATTGCCAACGGGCGTCAGAGTAGGTGATTGTCATAATGGCTCCGTGGTTGAAAGCCGGTGCCCCACTTCAAAAAGCACACACGCTACTGTGCCTATTCCCATGAGGCCACGAAGTGGGTGCATAGCAAATTTGAAAAGGTTTCATGCACTAAGTGTTTGAAGGACACACTAGGAACAAGACGTTGCTGTCGCATTCAACTCCTAAAGGCGAAGGTTTAGGGTCCGCTCATTTTTGTTTTTCATGGCATTCAGTCATAGCGGCAAAGCGGCAATCTCATTATAGGTGCCAGAGTTTCATTTTAGCGCCTCCCAGCTCCTCCTCGCAATGGTCAAGTACAGTATATTCTCAGTAAACGGAACCTGAAGGGACCAGGAAATTGCCTTCCATTTAACAAGAGTTCCATTTACTGAGAGGTGAATTAGGTGGCTACATTCAAGTATGAAACCACACAGTGACAACAATGACATGCTAGGGACGTCCACAGGACACCCCTAACATGATAACAGTTATCGACTGCATTTCCAAAACAACAGCAGCGGACATCCCTTGCAGGTAGATTTGGCCGCACTTTCCTGAACCCAGGGTTATCTCTTGCAAGTCCCGAAGGACACGCTGTGTACATGAGAGGGAGAATAAAGGATGTCTTTTATTCAGGGTGTCTTCTATCTTCTATAGTGTTTTTTTTTACTCTCTGATGTTGAAATGTCAGAAGTTCAAGGCATGAATAAGTTATGCTGTCCTTTCAGATGCTAAATTAATTAGTTGTTCTGGACATGCACTGATATTAATAACATTAGACTAAAGCACACACAATTTTTTTACCAAAGTGGATTTTTGAAAAGAACTAATCAAATTAGCACCTCGGCCCCGCCGCGGTGGTCTAGTGGCTAAGGTACTCGGCTGCTGACCCGCAGGGCGCGGGTTCGAATCCCGGCTGCGGCGGCTGCATTTCCGATGGAGGCGGAAATGTCGAGGCCCGTGTGCTCAGATTTGAGTGCACGTTAAAGAACCCCAGGTGGTCAAAATTTCCGGAGCCCTCCACTACGGCGTCTCTCATAATCATATGGTGGTTTTGGGACGTTAAACCCCACAAATCAATCAATCAAATTAGCACCTCAAAGCATAGAAAAACTTCTGCGTGATTTAAACTTCTGAAGTTGCAACACTTTCATTAAATGAAATTTGACAGATGGCAACATAAAATGCTAAACGTTCACTTGTGCTAGAGAAACATTGAATCAAGTGTATTGCATACACACCTTTTTATTTAGGCACATAGCACAGAAAACATGTATATTGCGCAATGTGACTAGATGTTGCATACATACATGTTTAAGTTACGTGTAAACTGGAATTGAATATTAAAGAAATATGTATCGACATGTGCGGAAGATACTACAAACTAGAGATAAAGAAGCTGTGATATAACAAAACAGTACATGACCTGCCCCTGGAGAATGTCATATTCATTAGAGTCGTGCCAATTTCATGTCTTCAACTGGCGCCCCAACGTCTTCCTGTTTCCTTGGAGGTGACGTGTTAAATTAGGAGGTTTCCTTTAAGCAAATGCAAAGAAAGCAAATGCCTCTATAAAATGCTATTTTCCTGCTACACGCATGCCATTCACAGGAAAACTGTCATAGAGAGCAAAAGTTATTGAAAGTGACTGATAAAAACAAAATCTAAGCTTGCTGTCACTCACACACATTCGGAAAGTGAAGTTCTCTACACAACAACGTATTCCCACATGGTGCACTGGCTCAGACAGCTAAGGCGATCTGATACTCAGCATGAGATGGCGGGATTAAGTCAGAGCTGATGGAACCACATTTTGATGGAGACATAACAACTACTACAATAATATTAATTATATGCCATGATATGATTATGAGGTTGCCATAGTGGAGGGCTCTGGCAATTTTTACCATTTGAAAGTGGTGTTTAACGTGCACAGATATCACACAGTGGCCTTTAGCATTTTATTTACCTTCATCCGAATGGGACTGCCACTGCGAGGATTGCACCCACGATCTTCAGGTTAGCAGCAAAGTAATACTATCGCAACGAACAGGCTTAGTGCCATTGTGCCGACGTGCTTTCGTTGTAAAGCATATCGTACTACCCAGGGGGTAAAAGTTGATATAACGTCCTTGATTATAGCACATAATTCATTATATTTTTTGAAAGTGAAACTCCAGAGTATAACGTGCAAAATTATGTTCTTTGACAAAAGGTGAAGAGCAGTACCTCTGGACAGTGGGAGCTGGCATCAGCACTTTCTGCGCTAAATTCAAGAAGCCTGCTTAGAATGGCACAAAGGCAGAATATTTCCACCATCAACAAAAAAATACAAAGATGACCCTACCTTATTAGAAGTAGTACACGTAGTTGGCCACACAAACCTCGTTTTGCTCAATGAAAGGTGATCACCACAAAAACACATTTCCGATATTATAAATCTGTGAAACAACACATCTGGTTTTGTGCATCTGTAAGCGGAAACCAATTGAAATACAGAAGAACATTTTACAATGGCATAGGCAATTTGCAAAAGGTTAGAACCCATCTTTGTTGTGCACAGAGCAGAATAAAAACCACAACACAACACTAGAATCCTGGCATGCTGCAAAGGTGAAGTACATCATTACAGATATCATATACATATATATATATATATATATATATATATATATTGCCATGTTCCTTTTCTCAAGTTTTTTTATGGCTTTGTTACACTATATTCAGCGCGAACCGCGCCTACAATGTTGGAGTAGTTTTGAGGCTTTAGTAGATCGTTTTGTTAAGCTTACGTCCACTTCGAGAACGTCGCAGATTATTCTGGAACCAATGTCGCCGCTAGCGATAACTCTAGAACATTCTATGGCGAGTGTATAAATGCCGACATGCTTCGCCGCATGTCAGTTGATCGATAGCCGACGCTCCGTTCGCTGCTATCAGTGCAAGACTGCTACTGGAATCTGACTTTCCGCCCTGCCGCGGTGGTTTAGGGCCAAAGGTACTCGGTTGCTGACCTGCAGGCCGTGTGGGATCGAATCCCGGCTGTGGTGGCTGTATTTCCGATGGAGGCGAAAATGCTGTAGGCCCGTGTGCTGAGATTTGGGTGCATGTCAAAGAACTCCAGGTGGTCGAAATTTCCAGAGCCCTCCACTACAGCGTCTATCATAATCATATGGTGGTTTTGGGACGTTAAACCTCACATATCAAATTATAAATCGAATTTGACTTTCCGTTAACTGGGCACAGGTTCGCCCAAATAAACACTTAGATCTCAACATACAGCCTTTGGCCACGTCACAATTTTATGACAATATATCTGTGTGTTTGTGTGTGTCTGTGTGTGTGTGTTTAATTTGAGAGTCAATTCATCATCTAGGATTATTGCGTCTCATGCATCATATTTTGCTTGAAGGTTCCCATTGTGCTATCTCTCGATCATAAAAAGAGTGCAAGAACAACACTTGAATAATGGGCATTTGTCTGAACAACAAACTTGTCCGGCTTACTAACGCTTTTTCCTCCACTTAATTGTCAAAACTATTGAGTTAAAAGGCACTCTTGTTTGTATGCTTAATTGCAGTTCACATAAGCCACCATAATCAGATCTCAAAAGTCAGGTGTTGAGCAGCTAAATGTGCTGTCCAAGTATGCCAGCAATTATATAATGGGTGATAGAGACATTTTCTTGAAGAAGTAAAGCCATGCTGAAAGCATCATACCAAGCAGGACTTGGCAGCCTGCTGTCTTCTGAAGCGGCACCTTGCCAAATGTAATTTGTAGGCACCTTATCCGAAAGCACGTCTCTTTTCATTCTCTTGACCGTGTCTGGCAAGCTAATCTCACAAAATTTTTTTTTCCAACGTGTTTTCTGTAAAAGCAACAAAACACAACACTTGCAGAGAGAAGCAACATGCTAGTACATAAATTGATCCAGTAAAAAAAGTGCACATGCATTTCAGTGCTAAAACCTTTAAATATTTAGATTTTCACTGCAGGAAAAGGCTGCACTGCAAAGTTGAGGACGAAAAACTGGACTGGCACTGGGAAAGTGCATCTAACAACTGAAGTTTATGGAAACAAATAGCAAAAAAAAAGGGGGGTTGGGTGAAGTAACATCTCTGCTGTATTACTCGTGCTTTTATTTTTTAGAAATGTTTTTAAAAAAGCTTGATAAAAGAACATGTAATACAGCATAGATAGCACCCCGATAGGATCATGCGTGGTTTGCTTGCAGTGCCCACATTCTTGTGTGTTACTCCACCCCCCGCCCTTTTTTTTGCTATTTGTTTCCATAAACTTCAGTTGTTAGATGCGCTTTCCCTGTGCCAGTCCAGTTTTTCGTCCTAAACTTTGCAGTGCAGCCTTTTCCTGCAGTTTGTTCCAACTAGCCCCCACACAAGCTTTTCTGAATGTAAGTTAGATCCGCACGTCTGCTTGTCATTACAGGATTGTGTCCTGAAAGTCTCAGCAGTTTGAGACTATTGAAACTTTATCCTATATTTGACAGAAACAGTCCCCTCCCCCCAGCTTCCCCAAACCGGCAAAAGTGATATAAAGTTTTTTTTTTTTTCAGCCTGTTCTGCGCATCTTTGTCAGTGGCAGGCACAAAAAGCATTAAAGTAATAAAAACTTGTTAATTTGACTGTCACGATACAAGTAAAATTATCCAAATTAAACGAGTGCTGAGTTACCCAAAGTATCAAGAACACAACAAACAACACTATTACTTAGTGCGTTTTCATTTCCAGGATGAACGCGTAAATCCAGTGCCTACTTTGCATAAGAGCAGTGTAAAAGCTGCCATTTTCGTCATTCACAACATTCATCATGTGAGTGTGGTTGAAGACCGCTGTCTTCATCGAAAGCGTGGTCTAACCACCACTACAATCAAGCGCATAGAAAATTTTTTGGCAAGGTTCTGTTTGGTGTAACATATCTCAGTTGCCAGCGCCAGACAGAACCCTGCCCATTTTTTTTTTGCCGCAATAATAGATACACATTGATTATTTATCCAGATAATTTCCCTACAATAGCAGAGAACACCTACTAATTGACAACAGCCGAAGAGCCTGTGCGGATAACGGCGATATCACGTAAGGCCCTTTGATCTTTGATTTTGGGAAAGTAATGGCAGACTCCTCCACGCGCCTTTTCTCCTCGATTCTCCTCGGCCGCTTGCAGTACGTGCGGCGTCATTTTTCGCCGACGCTCCTGTGGGCACGCCGCAAAATTTAATGGAGGTGGTTTATTTGCGGCAGCTTGAGTGCCACAGTAGTGCTGGAATATTTTTAAATGGTGATAGTAAAGTTTAGAACACTGAGGCAACCATTTATTAAAAGCTTTGCTTCTTCCAACAGTTGTATAAGTGGGGCATGCTAAGTAAATAAAAATTTTTATGGGGAGTTCTATGATTCGGATGTTTGTCTGCCACATGATAACTGTACGTTTGCATCTGGTGCTGCTTCTCTTGTGGCAGGTTCCTCTGTGTTCAAATTGTTTTTCGCGCTTGTGTGCCAATGTACGACACAGGTACTTACAGCGCCACATATTGCAATGACTTTGTGGGTGGTGGATCGTTTAGCCATGTGTTCATCATCTTGGTGTTAAAGTAGCTTTGCACAGTGGTCTCCAAACTCAAGAAAGGCTTTGAGCAATGTCAATACGATTAAGTGTCACCAATAGTGACTCATCTACCAGAATAACAGAACTATAAAAAAAAATGATTAATTAGAACTGTGATTTCACGTTTTCGTCAAAGAAACTAGCGATCGGGTTACTTGTGAGAGGAGAAACTCTGCATCAGGAATGTCATCATAATCTGCATGTCGATAGCGACCAAAAAATCCTACCCAGACTGACTGATTCCGGTCAGAAGTACCCATGTGACACTGGTATAAAAGATAATATAGTTTATTATTGGGGAATAGAAGACATGCTTATGCAGGCATGACCAAAAGATTGCGGCCATGGTCTCCTAGAAAATGGCTCACTCGCTATCACTGTGCTATAGCTTTTTTTTTCATTCCGTCTCTGCATTTCTTTGTTTCTTTCGATGGACCGCATCCTTCTCATAATTTTTGTGGGTTAACTTTCTCTTAAAAAACAAATAACAAAATAAATACCCTTACGGAAACGAGTGCCAATTAGTGTAATCTCTATTCATTCATTCATTTGTTTTCTCCAACAAACGTTCTCGGAAACCAATCCTAACAGTCACAAAAAGCGTAATAGAGAATCTGTGTCATCCCTCGTAATTGTTCGCAGCAAAAGCAAACTACAGTTGTGCATTTTGACGATTGCCGAGGTGCGTGCGAGGTGAAGAAGTATGAGCGAAATATTTTTATTTATTTTATTCATTTTCTTAGAAATACTGCAGACCAGCATTTTGGTCCAGGCAGGAGGGGCATTAAGAAACATCAAGTGACTCGTAACAGCAAAAAAAAAAAGTATCTATATGCCAACAGAGGTCACATGTCTGTGAGACAGCTACAAAACTTATAACACATTTGAACACTCTAATCACTAAGTAGATAACGTTTCAGCGACACAGCAAAGTTGTCAGCCCAAAAATCTCATGAGGCAGTGAATTGCATTCATCAACTGTTCTGATAAGATAACTGTATTTGTAAGCATTAGTTGGTGCAAATATGGGTGCCAAGGATCAATCATTTTATGGCGGCTATTTCTAGCAGTGACTGGCTGAACGAATAAGGTACATTTAAGGCAACTTTCCCTGACACAATTTTGTATAAAAAGGTTAAAGGCTTCAACTTTCTTTTTGTTTCTAACAAAGGAATTCATCATATTGATGACAGCTTCACTTTGAAGCAACACACGAATAGCCGAGAAAAAAATCACAGCATAATAATGAGGTGAATGATTACGAGTGGGGTGAAGCGTGCGAACGGACGGATGGATGCACACAGGGACGCACACAAGCATGGACAGACCGTCGAACGCTTTGTCCCACTCATCATCATTCACTCCGTGGATATGCTGTGTCACCGTTTTTATGGACATTTAATGCAATGCAACTGGCTATTACGACGACTACGACAACACAGCTGCTTATAATAAAAGGCCTGAAACAACACAACTACGGCAGATTGTTCTGCTAAAATTTAGTAAATTCAAAATTCATATGTTGTATTTAACAAAATCTCATAAGTTTAATACTGAAATTAAGTAACAGTTATATTTTTTTGCATTGTTTCAGGTTTTGAAAGACTAATGAAGTAGTGCAGTGTTTAAACAAACGAAGTTGGTCGGAATTTTTGTGATTCACTAATGTGCACAGCTTTCCCGTTTTGAAGATGTGAAATTTCAATTTAATACCTAATTTATATGCTGAAAATACACTTCGTCATTATTGTTTATTCGATTTGACAATATTTATATTTTTCTGTTTTTTTTATTACTTCACTCGATGATCATTTTTGAGTGAAGTAAAATGTAGCTAGTTTTATTTTGCGTGCGGTGGGTGCCAAGCCGCAATCCGAAGCAGGTTGAGAACAGTGAATGTGTACGGAACTACATTTTTATGGATGTCTGAGACAGGATATGTTTAGGATATTCCTTGTGGGACACATTTAACTCAAATTGAAATGGGTGTCTATTTGCTATTCTTCACAGGTCCGTTGATGTCCGCAAATGTTTGGAGTTGTTTTGGATGTCCAGCGGCTATTGTGTTTTCATTGGGCAATCATATCACAAGCAGTTGTTCTATTTAAGCAGCACTTTTGTTTACTGAAAGTTCACTGTAATGTACATGTCTCTTCATATGAAAGGTAAAGAAGACAACCACCTGTTTGTAGCCACAAGGAAACCACAAGGAACTTTTTAACCCTTCCGCCACCTTCCAGAGTTTTTGCAAAACTCATTTGCAAGTCTCTTTATACGCCGCGACATAGCCGAAAAGCTGGCAACACTTATAGTTTTAATTCGCTTTGAGGTGCTCCAACTCCTGCGATGGTGCAACAATTGAACTAAGGACTGAAGGCAACGGTAGTCGGCTTATCATCTGCTTCTCCCATAACTACATAGGGTCTATACAAATCTGAAAATATGTAAATAGTATTGTTTCAAATTATGCTTCAACAGTTTAGCATTTTTTTTATGAAAGCTGACTTTTTAAATGTCATTGTAATGCACTCTGCTTGATTTTCTTGTTTGTTGTGCATTCACCAAGCTTGGCCAGGGAGTGTGGACGTCAGCTAAATCGTGATCTGCGCGGATCGTGACAGTCCTGATCTTGATCGAACCTGATCACAATTAAAGTGACCGTGTAGCAGCACCTAAGCCGGGTTGTGCTTAATCCAGACTGGTTCTGATCGTTATTAAAAGTGCCAGTGTGACACCGGCATTATACAGCGATTATCACACATTCACTCATTTTCACTTTCATTAGCAATGCACTGCAGAAAAAAAATATTCTACGTATAAGGGCAGGCATGCCCTTATCCTGAGGATAGTTGTGAAAGTTTACACCCTCTTGACAGGCAGAAGAAGCACACGGAAGCACAGAGCAGTGCTTTACTATTGTGCAACTCTCTTCGCGGAGAAAAAAAAAATATTCGTTTGTAACACACAGTGTACAGGAAAACTGAATGTTCACTATACGCCATGAACTCGATTGGCACTGAGACATAGTGTGGCGGGTTCGTAAGTCCACTTGTTTGCAGGATCAGAACCGCAGTAGTGATGCGATCTTAGTTGAAGGCCACGTCCGCGCATTCAACGTGGCCTGTTTCATATGCCGCCTAACACTCGATGAGATGGTGTGACGTTTCACAAGCTTTATCTACATACTTACAGAGGATGGAGAAAGCACACTCACTGAAATATGAAAGTAAACACCCAAACTAGTTAGAATCATACAATAAAAATTGTAGTTGACCAGCGAGAACACTCACACATATAGTTTCACTTTCCTACCAGCTATGCGGTCAGTGGTATCGGTGAGCTTGGCGGCCAACCGGCAGACTTCTTGGCCTTGTTGATTGGGCCGCAACTAAACCAAGTTCATAATTGCACTCGAAAACATTTGCTGTAGGCATTGATTGACCTTTGCAAGGCGGTTCCTTTGACAAAGTTCATTCCTGAAGCAGTGGATCCGCACACAGGAGTAGTGGCCACTGCAGCATGGTTAAGAGCCAAGTCCCCACTTCGATGTCAAATGTAATAGGGCGTCACTCCAACATTTCAAGGGGAATAGGCAGCTTGAGAAGCTCGCAGCCCCCGGTGTTATATGGTGGCAGCAGGTGCCAGAGATGGCATCATTGAGTTTTAAGAATCGGCATTTCATATACAATGAATGGCATAAATTACATAACTGACATGACTACGACACCATGCTTACTGAACTCGCTCACTTGTTTTTCTGGTGTTAATGGCCACTGCTGCCTACAATTTACTTTAAATATTGATATTTCACCCCGAACTAAGGTCACCAAGACCATAAGAAACTACCAAAAGGGGGACTACGCTGCAATACACGTGGAACTTGAGCAGTTTATTTTTAACTATATGCCTGTTTTTTATTGACCGATCAGTCGAGCAGAATCGGTGTTGTTTTAAAGACAAAGTTGCTTTATTGATTGGTAGACATATGCTGCTTCAAATAATATAAAAAAAGCAGAGATCGCCGTGGTTCACCACAAAATTAAAAAGACGTAAATAAGAGGAAACGCCTCTTCTGCTCGGCTAAACTCTCCAGCAATGTATTTTGTTGGCAGGCTTATCGTGATGCTCTTTCTGCGTATCGCTTTTCCATAAAAAATGCCAGGTAGAACTGCTTTAATACTACATTTCTCTCATTATTGTCTACTAACCCATCAATATTTCGGAAAACTATCAACCCAATAAAACAAACTGTCATATCACATTACATACAATATTAACATTGCCAACCGTTCTCTTGGTTTGCTCGGCAGGAACTTTCGCCAAGCACCCCCACACCTCAAATTACAGCTGTACCAAACATTAGTCTGACCAAAATTAGAATACGCATCTGCGATTTGGAACCCAGCTCAATCAACATTTAATGGAAGCTTTAGAAGTTGTCCAAAACTGCTCAGCCCGCTTTTTTCTTAACAACTATGCTCAGACTGCCAGCGTGACCTTAACGAAATCTGCTCTATAACTTCCTGATCCGGCCACTAGAAGAACAATATTTCGTCTGTCACTCTTCCACAAAATTTTCTTTCATAATCAAGTACTTAGAGAGAAATTAATCGGGGAGCCTGCATATTTTTCATCTCGTGTTGACCACTGGAATAAAGTAGCCATTCCCTTTTGCCCCACGAACCATTTTCTGCAATCTTCTCAAGACAAGCTGAGATTGGAACCACCTTACCCCCTCCATTGCTCCCACTAAGGATCAAGGGCTGTTCAAGTCACCAGTTTCAAAACACTTGATGGTGTGACTGTAGGCTACTGTTCTTTGCCTGCTCATGTCTTTAGTTTTTTTTCATTTTTCTTCACCATTGTGATTTGTTCTATTTCCTTTAATGCTGTTATTATAACTTTTGCCGCTTTCGTATTGTGCCCACCCTCTGTGTAACGCCCTCCGAGTCTTGAGGGTATATCAATAAATAAATAAATAAATAAATAAATAAATAAATAAATAAATAAATAAATAAATAATGCAATAAAAAAACAGAATAATGTACAATGCATAAATATAAGTACAAGTGAGGAAACAGTCACTCGTCCGACAATGTGATTTTACAGCATGATCAAGCACACTTCTTATTTATTTATTTATTTATTTATTTATTGATACTGCAGTCTCGAACAGAGACTATAGCAGGTGTGAGACAGAGGTACAGAGTATTCTGAAAGGGCAAAATAATATACACGCAGAAAATGCATAACGCGGACAATATAATGCATACAATTCATACTACAACAAAAAAGCTACGAAAGTGACCGAATAAGCGAAACCAGCTAAAACCATGTTATGTTAAAGGTTTGAAATCTAGAATTCTCAAGTGAATTCAGAAATCTCGGTAATTTGTTTCTCATAATTTGCATGCCACAATTTGTTCATGATTGGGGTACAAACCATACTTTACCGTGACGGGTATTGTGAGTAGCTGTGTTTTTATGTAGACAGGCTGTTTCGTTAAATCAGTTGTTTTTCAAGTTTATGTTGGAGTGCCATAAACGTAGCAGGAAACGATTGTGTAAGAAATAGATAGTGGGGATGTTGTATCGCATGAAAAAGTGTACAGGGTAATCTAACACCTCTCACCTAGTCAGTGTATCTTTTTTCAATGTGTAATGGTGGAAGTTGCTGTGGTTGGTTACAATACTTCAAAACACAAACTGAAGCTAATGGCACAATATTGTACTTACTTTCACATTTCACTATACCTGAACACAAGCAGATTAGAGTGGTGCAGGTTTATATTTTATTAATCAACCAAAATTGATCATTTGAAAGGTTGCTTCTAATTAGATTGTCAGATCAAATGTCATGAAATTTAGATGTTTAAGTGACCTTTACTACTGCACCACAGAGACTGCATTTGGTAGACTTTTAACAGCCCATACAGCATGTTAAATGCCCCTCATATTTCATATGCGTCAAACATTTTCATCACTATTGATTTCAATAGAGAGCATGTAATTTAAAATTGTGCAAGTGAATTGAGAAGCAGAACTGTCAGTAGCTCAGAGTCATTGAATTGTGCTAGTACACTCAAACCTCATTATAACAAAATCACACCTGCCACGGAAATACTTCGTTATATCCAAATATTTATTGTAAACATATATTTTCAATGCTGTATGTGTGACAGACCTATTTTTCAATTACTTCGTTCTATCCAGTTCCGTTATATTGAGGTTTAAGTGTATTTTATTTACGCAGCCGAAGGTCTACTGGTTGTTTGTTCGTCATCGATCGGCAGAAAAGTTGTTTTTCTATTCTTTTGCCTTTCCATTTGTCGTAATTGCAACACCATAATTAGGAAAGCTACAAATAATGTCCCCTGTGGGCTTTCCCTGGCTTCATTTTCTGTTGCCGTCACTAAGGTTTGGCAAAGAAGCTGTGTCACAATTCGCTTGCTAAGAGTGACTACTACAGTCACACCAGGGACGAGCACACCTGTTGTAGTCCAGCACTTACATGGGAAAGAATCGGCAATGCTAAGATGCGAAATGGAACACTTTCCACCACCCGCCCCTTCTTAGCACCTTCAATTCTCGCGCTGGCATGTTTAAAATCAACGGCGTATTCAACATACATTCGGCCTATGCTTGAATACGCTTGTGTTGTGTGGGACCCCTGGCAAAGTACTTTAAGTGACAAGCTTGAAACAATACAAAATAGAGCTGCAAGGTTTCTTTAAAGTCGGTACTCAAGAAATGACAGTTGCACCAATATGAAAAATGAGTTAGGATGGGAATTACGTTCGTCACGTTGGAAAAAACTACGGCTAAAGCTCTCGTACCAAATATTTTAATGCTCTTGTACCAAATATTTCACAATAAAACCGCCGTTCGAAAAGAAAATTACCTTCACAGTCCTCATATTTCTTCGCGAAATGATCATTGTTTCAAAATTCTAGAGTGCCATGCCAGATCTAATTTGTATGCTAATTCATTTTTTGTTAGTTCCATTAGAAAATGGAATTGCTTACTTAATGAACAAGTGTGCTGCATAAATGAAGATGTGTTTTTCTCAACATTGTAACCCCCCTGCTGCAGCGCCTTCGGGCTGAGCAGGGTAATCATTGAATAAAGAATAAAGAATGTGTCGCCAGCTCACTTGATTAATTTTTTTTATGAACCCTTACGGTTTCGACTGCACATAAGAGAATCGCATGTGGAAGTAAAGACTTGGTGTCGTACTAATTAATAGTTGTCGGCACTTTGCATCCTAACCTGAAATTACAGATTTAGAAAGTCTTTGTTAACTAAATTGTCATCAAGTTTACACTTGTGTCAGGGCAATAAAAAAAACAACATTGTCATGAGGAACCTAACGCCTTATCTACTGAATGTCATTTGTTTGCCTGTGGGTATTGCTTATCGTTAGCTATGTACATAGCCTAGTCAACATTTGCCAGCTGTGGTATTTTTTTTTTCAAACACAACATGGTAGTGATCTGTATACAGCTTTACTAGTATCATCATCACTATTTATTTCAATAGAGAGCATGTAATTTAAAATTGTGCAAGTGAATTGAGAAGCAGCACTGTCAGTAGCTCAGAGTCATTGAATTGTGCTAGGTACACTCAAACCTCATTATAACAAAATCACACCTGCCGTGGAAATACTAAGGAAGTACATTCCTTAGAATAGAGTTAATGTATTTCACAACTTTGCTACGGTGCCTTTAAAAACAAAATAATTATTGCTATGTGACGAATATGAAATGGGCTTCGAAGTTGACAGTAATGTGTTCTGTGCTTATCTTTTATATATTTGTAGTATTGATTTACATGCAGCATGTGCAGTCTCCGACCAATCATTCAAATGGCTTGAGGACCTCTCAAAGCCAGATCATGATAGTGGAGCACAAAGTATCACATTTTCGTTATTCGAAGGTTGTAGGCTCGGTACCTGTTGGCGCTTAGTTATGTTTTCGTCCATTCTATTTTCATCACATTTATGTTGCAATTGCTGCTAATAACATCCCCTATACTTTCCTGGTTATCATTGCTTGTTAGTTCTCATTGATAATGTGTCTAACAAAGAAAAATGAGCTTTTAATATTTTTACTTCTTGCCAGAAAAGGAGTGACCTCCTTTTGGAGGTGGCTTATAAAGAAGGAACATATTTTCAGGGGACCATTCATGGCAGGCATTACATCTATGCTGCCAGCATCACAAGGGCATGGTTGTATGACAGCAAAAAAAAAAAAAGTGCTTTTGCAGCCACCTTCACTTTCATAGAATTTCACATGAGTTTCACAGGTGTCAGTGAAGCTTTGGCATATGGCTGCATTCTGTGTAAGATACTTTAAACCCTGAGCAATTATGTGTCTGAAATCGTTTAAAACTTGCTATGCACGTATAAGTAATGTAACGTTGCCCTTTTGTGTTCGCTTTAAACCACAAAGTTGTCGTGATAATGTCACACTCGATGAAATTGTATGCTTGTGCCACACAACATTATTGCGATATTACATGTTCCGTTTTGCAGCCTGTATACAGAATGTGTGTGTTTGTAAAGCATGAATGTTATTTTAACTGTATTTCTCAGCAGGTGTATGGCTGTGGGGTAGAACACCTGCTTGCCACACATACAGCCTGGGTTCGATACTTACTCGAATCCGGAAATTTCTATTATTTATTTTGTTTGCATCTCTCTAAATTTTTCGGTCACACACAAGAGGACAATTTTTAGCTCGCAACTAACGATGCCAATGCTGGAATTTCTGCGAAACGAGCTGTTTAATGCTATCGAATTGAAAACACCACGAGTCTAGATGGGAACGTCTTGGAAATTTAACTCAGGCACAGGTTTTAGAACCGCAACAATGATTTCCAGGCTAGTATTGCAACAAAGAGTTTCATTCTCTGAAAATAAATATAGAAATTTTACCTGCAGAAACAACTTCTTTTTCGATTCTGCAACTTGGCCATTGGTGGCTCACTAGTGAAATTTGCAAGTCAGTGGTCGCAGTACGCAGTGAAGTCATTAGGGAGAGGCTTTTTTTTTTCATACTTGAGGGTTTGGCAATGAGCTTTGGGATGGGCCCCTGGACATGTATCGCTGTGCTTGCTTGTGCATTGAAGCTCACGTGAGCAGGCTGAATAAGTCAATTCGCCATTTAGCTCATGAAGATTTACTCTCTGCCTGCCTTACAGCATTTTTCTGGGCCTGAGCAACCTTTGTTGTTTGGAGCACCTACATAAATTTTAAGGGTGACACAGTTCTGAAGGCATGCCAGTGAGCTTATTGGCAAATTTGCATAGTTGGAAATTATCATTGCACTTATTCTCTCTTGCAGTCATTCCAGGAGTATATTCAGTGCTCCCCGCTGCCTGGTTGCTACGAAAGCAACTTCCAGGGCTACTGGAAGCAACTGGTCGTGCGTTCCAATTCTGCTGGGCAGCTGATGGCCATTGTCGTCATGCATCCACAGCAGCTGTCACCTGTAAGATGCCGCCCCTTGGTAACCTTCTTTAAATAGTATAAGAAAAGGCGGGCAGGGGGGAGCGACTGCCCACGCCTATGCGCACACCTATGTCTGCAGGGAAGAGCAAAAAAGAGGTGTAAGGTGTAACTGTTGGTTCTGCCCATTTCTTAGTTGCCAAACCTGATTTACTTGTGCTTGTTTGTCTTGGTCATGACCTCGGCTTTTTTTGAAGGCATTCTGGTGGGGCCAAAAGCACTATGAGCATGGTCTCGCTGGGCTGGGTCATTCAGGAAGATGCTGTGACAGGCATCCCAGTTTTTAGAAGAGCCCCATCTCCTTTCTGGAAAAGACACACAATACTTGAGGGATATGCTTTCATTGTGCAGGGGTATAAGTGTTGCGCCAATCTGACTTGCTGTGCCAGGCTGTTCACAAACGGCAAATTCCTCGATAATTGTCGATTGGAAGCATAAATGGCCAAATCTAGCCGATTATTATAGTTGACTGAGCAACGCTAAGCATTAGCTATACAAAAGATGTGGCTGCATCCATATCTAGTGTAGTTCAATTACATGTTCAATAATGATCACCTTGTCATTCGGTTCATTTATTGGGCTTGCTAGTGCTCCTCTCATCACTGATGTCACTCTGGTTTCTCAGCAAAAGTGGTGACACCAACATGAGTAACTGTGGATTATCTAGTAATGCAGCGGCACCTCAATAATTTATTTGTACCAGCCGGGAAAGCAGCATTATCACGCACAAAAGGGCAGTGCACGTTTACAAGTACAAATGGGCATCTTCTGACGTGCGCCATAGCCGCCAGTACTAAGCAAATACTACTCTACCGCAAGGTGATTCCAAGAGAGATCAAACATGCGCGTCCGGACAATATTTTTGTTTTGTTTTCATTTTTCAATGTTATGTGAGTATAGTGCAGGTGCGCGTAACCAAAATTTTATTTCCAAAAACTGATTCCAGCACTCCAAAAAAATGTTTGAAAGTGGTGGCACTCGCGTGTCGCTACAGCTTGCCACATTTCCCGATTTTACAGGTGAATTAAATGTGCACTGAAAACGTTGTGTCAAAATTTTTTTTCTTGTGTTAATACGCATCTCGGGGAATTACATCCACGCTTTTTTTAAGGTGTCTGCAGAAACAAAGAAATTCTGAAAAGATGGCAAACTCGGTCAAAATAATGACACAATGTGACTTCAAATTACGCGCGCTAGCCGATACTTGTGCCCTTTAGATGGTTTGCGACGCACGAGCCTGCGGGACCCAGGTGCGCGCAAACCGTGTTAGAAAAAAAGAACGTAGAAGAGGCAAAAGTGAATCCTCGAGACAATCTAGCTGTGTTATCATTCTTGGGCATAAGTTCGCCCTGCCTAGGTTAGCCTATTAAAAGAGTTTATTGAAGAGTGCGTTACAAATCTGGTGGAAGTGCTGGGTGTGATGCCAAGCCCCTCTCGAGTGACGTAGCACAGTCCAGAACCACAGCGATTTTGACCCAACGAGCTGACGCCTGTTCATCAGCGCTGTAGTCGACGCCTACGTGGTGAGGGTCCTGAGTTTTCACCTTTATCGACTTCCTTTGGAACATCAATGGCTGTGAACGGGTACGCAACCGACATGGCAGCTCAGGTCACTCCAGCCAACATTGTAGTAAACCAGCCAATGCTACCAAAGCCTTTCCACAGCGAAAGCTACGAGGACTTAGAGGACTGGCTTGAACACTTTGAACGTGTCGCAAAGGCTAACGGATATGGGGAAGAGCGCAAACTTGGAAGTGTTTACTTCGCACTGGAAGATAGCGCACGGACGTGGTATGAAAGCCACGAAGCTAACTTCTGGTCGTGGAATGATTTTCGACGGGAGCTGCTCGCTGCTTTCCCGAACACAGACCGCTAAGAGAGAGCTGAAGCTGCGCTCCAGACAAGAAATCAGCAAAATAACGAAACTGTCGCCATGTATCTGGAAGACATGTCTCGCCTATTCCGCCGAGCGGACTCAAATATGAGCGAAGACAGGAAGCTGCGCCATCTGATGCGAGGCGTGAAGCAAGAACTCTTTGCCGGACTAATTCGAAGCCCGCCGCGCACCGTCGCCGAGTTTCGTTTCGAGGCGACTACAATGGAAAGGACTCTACAACAGCGAGCAAGGTTATACAACCGGGATGCGATCGTTACTTCCTTGGACATTTTGCCACCAGTCTTCGGTAACGGCATGGAAGCACTACGCGAGCTGGTGCGGTCTGTTGTGCGAGAAGAGCTGCAGAAGCAGCGTCTTGACCAGAACACTCCAATGCTTTCGTCTCTGGCCGATGTGATCCGTGAGGAGGTCAGGCAGGTGGTACGCGAACTTTCGAGCAACGCACAGCGAGGGCCGCCACTACAACAGAAGACGAGAATGACGTATGCTGATGTGCTACTACGAGGACCTCCAGGACGTGCAGACGTCGCGGCGGCTACACCTATGCAGTACCCGATGCCATTGAGCACCCTGCAGCCAACGCCAGAGAGGAGACTAAGGAAGATCGATGTCTGGCGCACTCCCGACAGGATACCGCTGCGTTACCACTGTGGGGAGCCTGGTCATCTCTACCGAACGTGCCACTACCGCCAGGCAGGACTATGTGGTTGTCCTGTTAATGCACCTCGACCACAAAATGGTGAACGTCCCTTCGAAATTGAAGAATACCTGTTAGGTCGACAAGCCTCAAGTGGCTTCCAACGACGCCAACCTCGTGCAACAACAACGGGGAGGTATAGATCGCCTAGCCCTCGACCTTGAGCAATCTCCCCAAGGTCTCGTTCCCCAAGCCCGCGCTGGGAAAACTAGAGTCAGCGACCTGTGGAGACAAGGCCGCTGTCGACGCTAATGCAGAAAAACCTTCATTGCTGACTCTGAACGACGACCTATTCAGAAACCGGTGCTTCGATAGTGACGTTGCTTCTGATTTACGTGTGTTCGTTGACAGCTACGAAGTCATCGGACTGGTAGATACCGGCACAGATTATTCAGTGATGAGTAGCGGACTTTCTAAAATACTGAAGAAAGTGCTGACTCCTTGGAAGGGACCACAGGTTCGCACAGCAGGAGGGCACCTCATCGACCCTACTGGAATATGCACAGCAAGAATCGGAATACGGGGTTTCACGTACGTCGCCAGTTTTATTGTGCTGCCGGAATGCTCAAGAGACTTGATTATCGGCATGGATTTCTTACGAGCTAAAGGCGCTGTAATGAATTTGCGAGAATCTTCCGTCTCATTCTCGACTAGGCACGCGATTGCTACCTTTGAAACGGAAGAAAACGTATACGACCTTTGTATTGCAGATGATAGCGTCATGGTGCCGCCAAGATCGAGCATATCTGTCGCAGTAACCAACAAAGCATTCAGTGATTTCGAAGGATTTGCTGACAACAACACTGCCTTACTATTCCAAAAAGGGATCTGCATGGCATGCGGCCTTGTTAAGTTACATGACAGATGTGCAAATGTTCTACTCACAAACTTTGGAAATGAGGTGCAGCACGTTGCAAAAGGAACCGTCATCGCCAGTCTGAATGATTTCGTCCAGGTTACGGAGCTGCGCACTTTCGAAACCAATGAGTCTGATTTCGAAGACGTGGAGTCTGTCCTTGCAGCCATCGACATCGAGCCAGGCCTACTACCAAGCGAAAAAGAGCAAATAGAGGGTCTTTTAAGGGAATTCGCCGAATGTTTCTCGTTGTCATCTAAGGTTCGAAGAACTCCTATCGCCAAACATCGCATCATTGTCTACGAGTCAGTGAGGCCAATACACCAGCATCCCTACCGAGTGTCACCAAGAGAAAGAGAAGCTATTGGTAATAAGGTTAAAGAAATGCTCAAAGACGATGTAATTCAGCTTTCATCAAGTCCATGGGCATCACCTGTTGTTCTTGTGAAGAAAAAAGACCAAACTTTACGTTTCTGCGTTGATATCAAAAGCTGAATGCCGTCACCAAACGGGATGTTTATCCTCTGCCAAGAATTGATGACACTCTGGATAGGCTGCGAAATGCCAGGCATTTTTCCTCATTGGATCTTAAAAGTGGGTATTGGCAGATAGAAGTTGATGAAAGAGATCGCGAAAAGACAGCGTTTGTGACACCGGACGGTTTATACGAGTTCAAGGTACTCTCTTTTGGCCTTTGTTCAGCACCCGCTACATTCCAATGGATGATGGACACAGTGCTTTGTGGTCTGAAATGGCAGTCGTTTCTGTTTTATCTCGACGATGTCGTAGTCTGTTCTGCTACCTTCGAGCAACATTTGGAAAGGCTCCGGGCTGTGCTCACGGCGATCAAATCGGCGGACTTGACGATAAAACCGCAGAAATGTCATTTTGGCTTCCGTGAGCTCTTTTTTCTCGGCCTTGTCATCAGTGCAGAAGGCGTCCGCCCAGACCTTGCAAAAACTGAGGCCGTAGCAAGATATCCGAAGCCAACAGACAAAAAGGCTGTTAGGCGATTGTCAGGTCTCTGCGCCTATTATCGACAGTTCGTTAAAAAATTTTCACGAATTGCTGAACCACTGACGCGGCTGACAAAAGAGGAAATGCCTTTCGTGTATGGCTTGCCGAACAAGAGGATGCCTTCAATGAACTACGAAAGTGCCTTCAAAGCCATCCTGTTCTGGCGCATTGTGACGAAAAAGTGGAAACCGATATCCACACGGATGCAAGCAATTTAGGTCTTGGAGCCGTGCTCATCCAATGGCAAAACGAACAAGAACGAGTCATTGCGTATGCCAGTCGCACTCTTTCGAAAGCTGAGGTGAATTACTCAGTGACCGAGAAAGAATGCCTTGCCGTGGTATGGGCTATCAGCAAGTTTCAACCATATTTATATTGTAGGCCTTTTCGAGCTATAAGCGACCATCATTTGCTATGCTGGCTGGCTAATCTCAAGGACCCATGTGGACGGCTTGCACGATGGAGCTTGCGGTTACAGGAGTATGATATCACGCTTATGTACAAGTCAGGTCGCAAGCACAGTGATGCGGACTGCTTGTCACGTGCTCCGATTCAACCTGCTGCCTGTGCTTCCACCGAGGATGGTGAAGATTTTATTTTCTTGGGAGCTGTGACACCATCAGAGATGGCACATCAGCAGCGATCCGACCCTGAGATACTCCTCTTGATCAAGTACCTACAAGGACAGTCTGTCATTGTTCCACGACCTTTTGTCCGCGGCTTGTCAGCGTTCGTCCTACGAAACAACATCCTGTATAAAAGGAACTTTGACAACAATACAGCGACATTCCTGCTTGTCGTCCCTTCACCTCTGCGACCAGAGATTTTGGAGGCTTGCCTCGACGATCCATCAGCTGGACACTTAGGAGTAAGCAGAACGTTAGCACGCATCCGCACTAAATACTACTGGCCGAAGTTGCTTAGCTCTGTACGACACTATGTCAGAACCTGCCGGGACTGCCAAAGACGTAAAACGCCACCGCTAAAACCAGCAGGTCTTCTTCAACCGATAAAACCACCAGAAGCCCCATTCACACAAGTGGGATTGGACTTACTGGGCCCATTTCCTACGTCGTCATCGGGAAAACGGTGGGTAATAGTTGCGACCGACTATTTAACCAGATATGCCGAGACAGCGACTCTTGGTAAAGGATCAGCCGTTGAAGTAGCTTCGTCTCCAACATCGTACTGTGGCACGGAGCTCCAAAAGCGTTGATCACGGACCGAGGGACTGCATTTACAGCCGACCTGATGAAATGTATTATGAAATTGACGCACACCAGTCATAGGAAAACGACGGCATATCATTTTCAAGCAAATGGTCTTATGGAACGGCTCAATAGAACGCTGGCTGATATGTTGTCAATGTACGTTGATATAGAACACCGTACTTGGGATAAAATATTACCCTATGCAACATTCGCCTATAACACTGCGATGCAAGAGACAACACGGATGACGCTATTCCAACTTGTTTTTGGCTGGACGGTAACGACACCTTTAGATGCAATGTTACCTATTGACGAGACGCCCGAGAATTGCTATGACGTTCATGACTACATACAAAGAGCAGAAGAAGCCAGACAGCTGGCACGATATCGCATTCTCCAACAGCAGAAAACCGACACGCATCGATACAATCTGCGAAGAAGAGACGTCCAGTACGCACCAGGAGACAGAGTATGGGTGTGGATTCCTGTACAAATACGTGGCCTGTCAGAAAAACTGCTTCGCCGTTATTTCGGTCCGTACAGAGTGCTCCGCCGCGTCGGCTCGCTCAACTACGAAGTTATGCCAGAGGGACAGGATATTTCATCCCGACGGCGGCATCGCACGGAAACTGTGCATGTCGTCAGGATGAAACCATATCACGACAGGCAATCAAACGCCGAAGATACGTTCTTTGACGTTAACGACATCCCCGACGAGGGTTTGTGAATGACTGCCATGCAACCAGCTCAACACAAGCATCGGAACGATGCACTCTGGAAAGAGGGGCAATGACACAATGTGACTTCAAATTACGCGCGCTAGCCGATACTTGTGCCCTCTAGATGGTTTGCGACGCACGAGCCTGCGGGACCCAGCTGCGCGTGAACCGTGTTGGAAAAAAAGAAGAACGTAGAAGAGGCAGAAGTGAATCCTCGAGACAATCTAGCTGTGTTATTATTCTCGGGAACAAGTTCGCCCTGCCTAGGCTAGCCTATTAAAAGAGTTCATTGAATAGTGCGTTACAATGAAAAAGTTTATCTTTGATGCACATTTGCGCATTTTATGTTTCACGTAAAAATTTAAAAGGGAGTGTCAATATAGAGCGATATCTTTTCAACGTTCCTGCAAAATATTGTTTTCCTAGGCGTGGTGTGATGAAAGAAAAAAAAATAGTTAAAGAAGCGAGTTTTTTCAAAAAAAGCTCATTTTTGAAAAAGAAAGTAAAAAATTCCCAGTCCGAATTTTTAACCAAAATATTTTATTGAAGTCTGCTTATGTCACTCAATACATGGTTTCAATATTATATGTCTTCATTTGCTTTGTTCACAAAATACAGTGGGCCAAAGTGGCCTTGCCGAAGGCCTTCAGTACTGTGATGTCACCTTTCAGCTTGTGAATATTTATGTATTATCCTAAAAAAAGAAGAAAAATAGCAGGCAATGGTTGGTACAAACTAAGAAAGATCTACATGCGTCTCTTATTGTGGCAATGACTGAGAATGTGCTTTTTGCTTTGTATTCTCAAATTCAAAGCAGAAGGGGACACTTCTTGTGGCGCTCGAAAGAGTTTATTAAAGTTACCACCCAGAAAGGTTTGATTTCTCTCAGCTAGCCAGTGGCAGTTCTCGCAACGAGCAACACATATCCACTTGATCAATCGGGCGCTCACATCCACACATTCCATGACATTCTTCAGCTTGTTGTTGAGTTGAGATACTATCTCATAGGCTGACTGAATGGATTCGATGCTTCCAGACCCGAGGTTGTGCAGGGATGCTTAATGCTTAACGAGTCCACCCACTCCGTCACAGGCATTCTTTTCATGCCCGGTAGTGGCAAGCAGCCACTTTGAGGATGTGCACTTGGTGCGACACAACTCATAAAGTTGATACCTATTTTTAAAATGGCTCGCTGCACCACCACTGGCATATGTCGCGTGACAGTATATGAGTGCTTTCTCATATGAAATTTCATGCACTCTACCTAGGGCGTAACAGGCATGTGCTGCGTCATGGTGCATATCGTTGCTTATGACAGCAAAAATGCATGGGGCTTTTAGTCTTGTGGCGACACAGGTGAAGATGGAGATTTGATTTTTATGCCAATGGTACGACTGCGTTTAGTTTCAGAGCAGGACATTAAAGTTTTCTGCTAAATCAAAATGCGGAAGAATGCTTGCACGCTGCTTGCACATCTTCACTTCATGAATAGCCACTGCTTAAGTGCAGCACATGTAATCGTGGGGAATTCATTTGGCCACTTGTTTGACGAGCTTTTTCAGGAAAAGGGTTGGAGACGTCTTCTTTATCATATTGCCATTTTCCCACTCAGCAAATGTAATTTTGTACTCGTCAAGCATTCGGATATTAGTCAAGGTGAGGCTTTTAGTCCATAGACAGCATTTGCACTTGCCCAACATAAAATCTGCTGTTTTGGAGCCGCAAAGGCACAGTTCTTTTATGCCTTCCAGTGACATTTCTCTACCAGATGCATTCTCGAGTGCAGAGAGGCAAAGATTTGCATTAGCACAACAAAGGCAAACATCATGTTTTTGTGCGAGCAACAAACTTTTGGACGCAGGCTGTAAAACTCTGACAGGCCAATCACAGTTTCGAGGTGCGCATCTTTGAAAATCTGAAAAGTTTTACGTACTGAGTGGGTCATGAACCACTTTGAAACATACTCTGTCTGACCATTCATGATGACGCACATAACATCCTTCTTATTCAGGCTCTGCCGAGAGTACTCAAGTTCATTCTTGGTGAAATACTCAAGTGCAGCCTGCACATCGAATGGGCTCAGCCTTGACCCCGTGTAAGGATCGAAATCTGGCTATACACCATGTGCTTCTCGTGGCAGTTTTGAGCCTTTTGGAGCATGTATGTTGTGGCAGCTGGGATTGCCTCTTGGATGCGTTTGTTCTCAATTTCTGGTGGCACAATAGTTAAAAGAAGGAGGGGCTCTTGATAGCAATCTAAAGCCTCATACGCTTGCTTCAAGCTGTTGAACCATTCATTGCATAATCGACAACTTCTCATATGTGATACAGCTGTGCTGACACTTCGTTGTGCATTGCTTAAAGCGGAACGAATCTTCGTCACCACGGCGCATTAAATGTGGACCTCTTTTTTTCTTTCTGTAAGACTGTCTGATGTGTAAATGTGGACCTCTTTTTTTCTTTCTGTAAGACTGTCTGATGTGTTTCTGAATGGAAGACGGGAGCTTTAGCAGTGAAACACTGGAGTAAAGGTGGACGCACCTGTTCAAGTTGCCCTTAGCTTTTTCTCCCTGAAGGAATGTCTGGCCTGCTTAATCGCACTTCTCATTAAGTGAAGAGAGGATTTCCATGAGGTGTGTAATACAGTGCTGGCACACCTCGTCGGTGTCACAAATAGCTTGACCCTCCAACAGCAGATTTCACAGAGACGCAACATACAAAAAGCTTATGCAACGAAAATTTATTTTTCTAGTCATCTTCATCTTGTGACCACGTAAATAATCGGCACATATTTATACTTGGTCTGAGCTATGTGCCCGATTCATCACGTATAGTGAACAACTATACTAAGTCAAGACGTTTGCACTGAACAGCGCCGCACTCGTTCTGTCGCTTCTCCTACTGCGCTGCCATCACTCATGAACGCCTCGTAGTTTCATGTTTCAAGCAGAGGACTGTCTAAAGCTTTTGCTCTGATAACGTGTAGCCAATCCTGTGTGTCGCATGAAGTCCATCTGGTGCCACTGGTGCCCCTGTGCAGTTCTCTATCCAGGTCATGAAGGTTGCATTTTGATGGTGACAGTGGTAGACGTGATGGACCATAAATTTAGGTGCACGTTCATGATTAACAGAGGTTCGAAATTTTCGGAGCCCCCTGCTGCAGCATCTCTCATAATGATGTAGTGGTTTTGCAACGTAATACAAGAGCTTCACGTTTTCAAACAGCCATATTGTCGAGATAATATACAGGAAGAAGTTATCTGAGTGCAACGTGGAAGAAGTGATAACTGGAGACAGCATAAATGGCTGGGTAAATGGCTGAGGTAATGCCTCCAAAAGCTTATTTAGGCTGTGCATTGCACTACGTGGTTGAAGGTCCCCGTATCTGCTGCATGGGCTGCAAGGGAAACAGGCAGTGAGAAAACCCCTCTATAACAGCACAGCTGCTCAATATGGAAGCCGGCAGATAAGGGTTTCTTGGCGCCGATCACACAAGTTGTACTGTGTGTGCCTGGCTGGTTTTGGCAAGGTCATCCAAAACATCTTCTCGCGATGCTTTGCACGGTCCCAACGACAAAATAATGTTGGCGTTGTTGGCTGCAAACCGGGCATGCATTATCGCTGGGCAGCTGTCCTCTGGCCTGGCGCACTGGTGGCACCCTAACTCCACTAAATCCTCAATATAGTTTTGTTCAATTCAAGCTATTGGAATGATGTTCTTCTGCTGCTGCAAAAAATGAGAATTGGAGGTTTTAGTAGAATGCAGGCTTATGGACAACCAATGAGGGCCGTGAACCAAGCACCCTTATCAAGGACCACTTCGGCCCGCTCTATTTTTTGAATAAAGCAAATGAGTACATATAAGATTAAAACCTTGTATTGAGTGACATAAGTGAACTTCTATAAAAAATTTTGATTGGAATTGGAACCGTTTTCTTTTTTTAAAGTGACCTTTTTGAAAAAATCCACTTTTTAAACTATTTTTTTTCTTCTATCATGCTGAATTTAGGAAAAAAAAGATGATGCTGTATATTGGCACTTTTTAAAAATTTTTGTGTGAAATAAGAAATTATGCCAAGGGACATCAAAGCTACCAAACTTTTTTCATGTAGACTGAGTTTGCCATTTCATTAGAATTTTTTGTTTCTGCAGACAGCTTAAGGAAAGCATGACTGCAATTTACTGTGATGTTTAATAAAACAAGAAGGAAACACTTTTGACACATTGTTTACAATGAGCATTTAATTTGCTTGCAAAATCGGGAAATGTTGTGGGAAGCAATAGTGAGATGCACGTACCGCCACCTTCAAACATTTTTTTGGCATGCTACGATCAGTTTCTGGAAATTATATTTTAGGTTCCGTGCATCTTAAAAATACCCACATAACATTTGAAAAAAAAAAAACAGACAAAACAAAAATATCATTCGGACATGCATGTTCGATCTCTCACAGCAGATGTTGCCCAATGTGCCCATCAGAGTCTTTTCATTCGTTTTTATTTTTATTTTATTTTTGCCAAAGTGAAGAAAAGATACTGGGCTGTCACTCTTGCATGATCGTTTCATAGAGCGCAGTGACGACGCCAAGGAGCATTTTAAAACTAATACAGGGTCCAGGATACGCGGCGACTCAAGTAGTGGCAGAACGGACACTATTGGCTTTCTGCGACACATATCTGCGCATCTCCACAGAGATCTGATACTAAGCTACAACTGACAGTTTCATTAAAACACGGAAACAGTTGTGTGGACTCTATCATCTCCTGGTTAGTTGTGAGCAGAGTGGCACTTATGCTGTCCACTCTCACGCTGCCCGGCGGCTGGTTGTATCGGGCGCACGGATTTGCCATGTGTATTGCTTGTCCCCACTTTACTCTAGACGAGCACAGATGAGCAGAGTAGCTTATTTGGTTAGCTTGGGGAAAAAAAGCAATCATCCGCCAAGCGAATTGTGCCACAATTATCTAACGGTCATCAAAACAAAGCATAAGCATCGCTTATTTCTTTTTTCCGAGTTATTTCTTTGCCAGTTGTGATGTTTAATGATAGGAACATGGATGCATGCACATACTCATGCATTTGTAGGTAGTAAGTATGGTTATCTCATTAGTACTAAATGTTTATATATGAAAACCATTGGAATGTTTATTTACCAGCAATAATTTTGATTGACAATGATGTTCGACCCTAGAAAATTGCTCCAAAACTAAGTTACTTTGCTCCAAAACAAACCTTATGGTGCTCTGAAGCTGCTCCAACACTCCAATTTTACTGCATCGAAGCTGCTCCAAACAGCATTATTCCTGCTCTCTGATCTGCTCGGAAACACTACCCAGACAACACTCGATGTGCTTAGGTCGTCCTCATATGGTACAATCGTCCTCGTACAGCTCTCATTGACCTTAGTACTTACTGAGGACGACGCAAGCTGGTTTGCCCCGGAAACGTCTTTTCGAGTGATTTCTGAGGACAACAATTGGTCCGGAAAAGGGCCTGTTAAGGATCTTTTGGGGATGACAAAAGCATTGCACTGAGCACTTAGATATAATTCCTGAAGACCTTTGCGCACCAAGTAGATGCATTTTATTCGTGAAAACTTTCTCCACGAGTTTGCTTCTTACAGTCATAAAGTTATTGTATATTTTCACCTCGTTTTTTTTTGCAAAAATATTTCAAATTATGCGTTGCGCTTTATGAGACACACAAAATCAATTGGCTTAGGTATTGAACACGGTATTGCGAAATGTCCATTTATACAGTGTGTTCCTAAAGTCACAGCCTTAAATTAGAATTATACTCCGCTGTTACGCGTAATAACAAACTAGCAGCTGGAAACCATTGCCTATGCGGCACCATTCTATATAGTCAAATCGCCAAGCCATTCCAAGCCAACTGACTGTCAAAATGGCAGCTGCGGCCCTGTCAGAGAAAGTGCTGTGAACTAGTGAAGGTTCGTGTCCTTTGTTGTTTGTGTGCATGGTTAAAAGTAAGATATGTGTGAGAGTGTAAGTCGTAGGTGATGACGGTAGGTAAATTGCCGTGTTGATGGGTGCACTGGGCTGCTCATCATTCAGACTGATCATGGATGCATTGTCACCAGCCGACCGCAGCGAGGTGTGGTTCGAAGCAGCCTGGAACAACAGACAATCGAGATCAATTGGGCTTCGAAGCAGCCTGGTCACAATGTGAAAGGATCGACTTCTGCATCTGACACATGGCCCGACCTCGGTCAAGTCAACGCCCATGTCGAGTGCACTGATAGTCTGTCAGAGCGCAGCCTCTAATACTAGTGAGTCCATTGGACGCGATACACGTGATGATAAGGACACTGTGTCAAACTTTCAAGGAAGATTACAAACGTAGTTGATTGAGCTGTGTTGACCGCCCTGATGCTGCTTTTCTTTTTTTCAGACTTGACGCGTACTCGAATGCCTGACAAAGCTGTCAATTCTGAATAATTACTGTTAAATAAATAAATTTCAGTCAACAAGCTTTGTTTGTTTTACTTTAATAATCCAGCACTGTCACCTCTCTGTTGATTGATACAGTATATATACTCGAGACCTTGCAGGTGTTTTTCTTTTGAGGTATGGAAATATTATGAAAGAAGTAAATCATAAGTAGTATACCTGGCCACAGTACCAAACCGGCCACGCTATCGTTGTTCTGAAAAGATTCTGAAAAAGTCCTGAATTGTTGTTTTGAGGACGTGCTGAGGTTGTTATGTGTATGGACAAGGGGACGGGACTAGCGCCTTTCTAGTACCATAAGAGGACATTCTGAGGGCGTCATATTGTCCTCACGGATGCATACTGAGGACGTCCTGAGGTTGTGTTTGTGTTGTCTGGGTACAATCTATTTCCACCCCTGATTATGGAAAACGTGTATGAGATTTGAAAACATTAAATTTGTATGCCTTTGGGGAAGAGGTGAAAGGAAGACGCCAAGCAAAAAGTACTTTAAGAATAACAGACGTATGGGGGCCTTGTTCACAATCAATGATTTATTGCGAATAAGGCCCCCGATGGGAGCCAGAACATCTGTTATTTTTAAAGTGCTTTTTGGTCGGCGTTTTGTTTTACCCTTTTGACTACTATTATTCCCAACCAGATTATGTATTTTTGTGTTCTTTAAGAGCTGTGTCTTCTAAAGGATCCGTACCAACAGTCTGTTAAGTCATGTTGGTTCTTCTAAGTCCTTTGTTTTCATCTCTCAGATGTGGAATGCTCATGGGTTGTGCCCAATGGAATGATGCAGGAGGAGCTTTCACGTGAGAAGCAAGGCCTGGTGGAGCACTTTGTTCGTGGCCCTGGTCAGGACTGCTGCCTGTCATCCCTCTACTTCCAGGCCTGGTCAGTTTGGTTGCAAGTGACTTTGAACAGAATCGGGGGAAGCGGCATCTGTGCACTGGCCAGGGGGCTAGTGCAAAGATGCTGCTGTTGTTCGCTGTTGATATTTTCAAATTATATCCTCTTCAGGCATAAATTGCGATGCAATGTCTGTAAATGTGTCACACCTGTATGACATGATTTTAAGGCACCCAGTATTACATGGGAAGAAAGAAAATTGCTGAGATTATCTCGGGAGTGTTTGCAGCTGAGATAGATGGAGAGAGAGACGGGAGATTGTGGTAACAATACAAACACAATTTATCACACATAAATGATAAGCAAACACACACTTGCAAACACTCAAAATTAACTCAAACAAAACATGCACAGTACAGTCCACTGTTAGGGGCAATACGCGAGCGTGTGGCCGTCGCTCCGCGGGGCGCTAAGTGCTGGCGACATTCGAAGACGCAGAGCATGCGCAAAAAATCGCAAGGACCATTCGTGCTCTGCGTCGTCTGCTACTTCTTCGCCCTATACTCGGCGACAGCTTTTCTTGACAGCACTGTGGAAGCTATAGAGCCGAACCGCCTGCATGCGCACGCGCCAGGAAATAGTACCTATTTTATTTTCTGATTCTAATAGCTACTTGGCCCGAATAAATAAAACTTTCTTCATTATAAGGATAGAACAAGTATGGGACGCTGTTCATGGAAAAGAAGTCATCGTGCGCCCTAGTTTTTTTTTTCTTTTTTATTTCTTGGACGGCACCACGTTTTCCACACGCCGGCTGCGTCTGCTGCTTGCTCTTGCAGCGGTGAGCACAGCATCGGCCGTGGAAAAGCTGCTCATCGTTGGGACGCGCCGTCTTTTATACATCACGCATCGAACTTTCCAGCCTTATCACTGGTGGCCGCGCAAGCTCTGAAATAAGCTTCACTGTTTGCGTCTTGCGTGCAATCTTAACAACGATCTACAACAATTGTGAGGCTTCTCAAACACTGAGGCGCAGTCTTCGCCGATCGTTGCTGACAGCCTTTGAGGGCGTAAACCGAATACAGCAAAACTGAAACAAGACAGGCCCGTGGCCGGATCATGCCGCAACCGGCCTTCCATTTCGCCTGTACCAGGGCTCAATACCGTAAACGTTAACATTCGATCACGTGTGGCGCATACCCGTATATACTGGGCTGAACACGGAACCTAAACTTCACTGTTATAAAGGCTGAATAATGCTGGGAAAATGTTCTGAACAACGGAAAATTTTATATGTACCAGTATATAAACAGCACAGTAACTAGCTGCATGTATACACTCTCATCAAAGTTTAACTCTGACGTTCCCATTTTGCATGCATACATTTTGCTATAATAAACACACTAGCGCAGCGAGCAAGCAAAAACCGAAACTGGAACCGAAATCGGCTGCCAGCTGCCGGACTACTTGCGTAGTAACACAAATGAGCGGAGGCCCTGCCTACGTAGCCTTCGCTCCAATGTCAAGAAAAGCTGTCGCCGAGTATTGAGCTCGGTGCACGCTTACGTCGTGCTATGTTTTTGTGGTTAGGAGGAGCCGGCTACGCTCGTTGCATCAAGAACCAATTTCCTTGTCTGTTATCAAAGGTGGCTGGCTCGTTCGAGCATTGTGCAAAGCTTATGGCTAAACTTTTGGTGAGCATTCAGAGTGACAGGCTACGCAAGTGAAGTGCTTTCTTATCGATTTCACAGAACTCCGCAGCTGGAGGCGTAATTCTTCGTTGAACGAATTTTTGGTGGTGCCAGCTCTTAGAGTTGGCATGGCCAGGGTACCTGAGAATGAAAGGCTTCTCATAGTCGAACTCTACACTAACGAATCCAGTCAGTGTGCTTTGTGATAAACAAGCCACTGAAGACTGTGACGGTGCTCATGTGATTAGTCGTAACGAGCTTTTCTTTGCGTCGCTCATAATTATACCGCTGTTCTGCGATGTTAAACCCCAAGATTTATTATAATAACTGTTTATTAATATGCTTCTAAATATAATGGCATGGCTTTTCATTTTGTATCGCCTTTTTTCAAAATTCTACCGCTTTGGGCATGAATCGCATAGTAGGTTGAGAACTAGTGAGATACCACAGCAAGAAACAACCTGGGTCTTTTGTGTGCCTGCTGATTATCAGCATACCAGCGGCGACTAGAATTGCTATGCGAGAGAATGAAAGTGCTTCAAAAGCGCAGGGGCGGAAAGTAGCCGACGAAACCCAACAAGCACCGCCTTTGTGCTTTTGTGCGCGTGCACCACATTTACAAATCTTGCCACTGATTCGTGCTGCTGGCCAGGCGTTTGCGTGTTCCCCGTAACAGTGGGCCATACTGTACATAATCAAACCAGAATTGACCATTATCCAGTTCAAGTCCACCTCTAGCCCTAGCTGGTATCTAGCCAATATGGCGTCTCGGTAACCAAACCATCTTACATGGTTCACCACATTGACTCTGTGCATTTTGCCGTGTCAACAGTTCGTTGAGTCCGTCATCAACGTACTCCTCTAGCTCCTAAAATCGCCGTCAGTTGCTTCCAATCAATAAGCTGCTTGTCTTCATCATTGGTGTCTCAGTCGTCTTCGGTGTAGCTCGGTTAGGCCTAACTCGTCAAGGGCACCATTCTGTCGCCAGACCCAACTGATAACGGGAAATTCGAATGAATGACTGTGGTGTGGATCACTGCTGTTCAGGCGTGAAGTGGAAGAGCTGTAGGCCCACTGAGAATTGCTGAGAAGAGGTGTGGCAAGTCTGGGCAGCCTCATTCGGGTCTCCCAAGGTGGATATATCCACTCCCCAGGCCTCTCACACCAACAGTCTTCAGGACCGGGTGGCTACTGCTTCCATTACTTTAACCACGCTGACCTCCCTGATCTTTGCAGCTCGAAGCCCCCACAGAACAATGACACCTCATTTTCTGGGAGTTTTCCACCACAGCTCAGGTCACCCACAGTGCGCACCATCGTGGGGTCACGGACGATCATCACATTCTGTCGTTTGGCACATGCCTCATGCCCTTTTACTGGTGACAAAAATAAAGGAATGTATTGTTTTATGTGAGTTTTCAGTAGTTAATTCTAATTAGCTTTTATTAAATACCTTATTATTTTACAATCAGTGAGCTTCAACTCTTGCATAACAATAGAATATTAGGCATAAAACAAGTGCACAGTTTGTTTCTTGGTTGTACTCATGTCAAGTGAAGGCAAAATACTTTTGACAATGGTCCTGGTATGTGGGACGTTGGAATGATTATCGGACATGGTAGTGTCTTCGGCAAGTGATCCTTTGCAGCACACTGAAGTTAATTGACCGCTAGTTGTCCACCCAGGAAGCTTGCACAAATGTGCACATTGCATTTAAAGCTAGTTTGAAGAAATGCGCAGAACGTAACACGGCTCTAAAGTTGATGTGTACACACCACCGCTGAGGGTAATATAAGCATGTTCATGAGAATCAATCCTGCAGGCTATCTTGACCACAAAAGTTTATGCTTGTGCCCATTTAAGGTGGCCTGTTCCTGTCTGGGCCTTGAAGGGACTGTTTTGAAATGCTTGCAGCCGCCACAGCCGATGCACGCATGCCCAGGCACCCTTTGAGCTGCTTCATGGTCAGCCTCACTTCGAAGAGATGCTGGGGGGCGTGCGCTTCCGCATCTCACCCGAGTCCTTTTTCCAGGTGGGCCTACCTCTTCCTTTGTTGCTTTATGAATGTAAGCTTCACCAATCAGTTCCCCCAATAGGGAAAAGGCTGATACTATATTCTTTCATAGGTATTAAGCTTGTGCTAACATTTGAATTAATATTGCAGTATTTCAATTCACTTTGATTTGAATATAAATTATCGGAAATTTCGAAGCGTTCGAAATGAGCATACAAATTAATATTTGTCTATATGCAACCTTCTTGTAAAGATGGTTTCACCGCAATAGAGGGGTGGGGTACAGAAAATACACTTATCCAAGGGAAATTTGCACTGCCATGAAGCCCCACTTCAAGGTAAATGAATGTGTACTCTCACATTATTTCATGATTTTTTTAAATTTAGGAGCTTCTTCTACCAGCTTATATGCTCGAAGTATAATAGATTTTAAAACTTGACTCATTTCATGGGGTATCGAAAGTCAAATTCTTCTACCGTTCAAAGTTTCTTCCACTTCCTTTGAATCGGGAAGAATCACATTTGCATGGGCCTTGTTTTAGGCTTGAACAGCATACAGCGCAAAAATATAGACAAAGACTGAGGAAGAGATGACACAGCACTGAACTCTCAACGAAAATTTATTCGGCGGAACACACATATATCAAGCACAAAACCTAATCATGTGGCACACCATAGCATCTGGGCCGCAGAGCAAACAGAGTACAAAAAAGATCTAATCATGGCAAAAAGCTGCATGTATAAACACCCGAAAAAAAAAAAGAAGGAAAAAAAACAAACGTACTGGCAAAAACATGCGCAACAGTCCACAAAAAGTAATAATCACTTTAACCTGGTAGCGCTGAATACATTCCGTGGTAAATTGGCGGCATGGGACTGCCAGACATAAAGTTAAGGTCAACCCGCCCCCTTCTCTTTTTTTTTTTAATGGACTGTTTCGCATGTTTTGCCAGTAGGTTTGTTCTTGGGTGTTTGCACATGGGTAGCTTTTCCCCATGATTAGTACATTTTGTACTCTGTTTACTCTGTGGCGCAGACACTATGGTGTGCTGCGTGACTAGGTCCTACGACTGATATATGTGTATTCCCTCAAATAAATTTTAGTTGCAAGTTCAGCGCTGTGCCGTCTCTTCTTCCGTCTGTGTCGCTATGTTTGCGCTGTTTTTACATAGAAGCATGAACCACCAACTAGCCCAGCTTTTGCTTCTAGTGCTTTTTTTTTCAATTTTTGAAGGAGTATTGTGCAGTTTAATTGAGTCATCGCAAATACGCTCTATTTTTATTAATAATATGTGATGTGTACTATTTGAAGTCGATTCGAATTAAATTGACCAAATAATGGTTTTCTTCAAGCCTAACATTTAGTATTCGCACAAGCCTTATTATTCAGCATAAGACAAATTTTACGCTCTCTTTAGGCAGAGGGGCCAGGTGTGTCCTGTCACAACGCTTCCTCCTTGAAGCTTTGCACAAATAGCCTCGGGAATTAGCCTGCCTTTGACTTACGATGTGGCATCACTGATATACTAGTTTAAAACTCAGAAAAGGAAGCAGTCAAAAAAAAGGATAGGAAAGAAACATTGACATACCGTAACAACTCTAATATGGATCGGATCAGAACTTCCACACCCCTGACTTAGGCTACTAAAATTTAAAAAAGTACGTGGAACAGCCGAGGTATCTAAAGATGCCTTTACCGTGAAAGAAACGCAGTTTCAATTGGCGAAGAGTCAAAATGTCGTTTATTTACATGTGCTTAGATGTAGGTTCCACATGGCAGAAAGGCAAAAGGTAGGCTCAAGCATTATCTTCGTAAAACATCAGAACCGTCTTGACAGCCTCAATTTGGATGCACTGTAACGTCATTGACAACAATCGCGACACGAGCGCGGCTCCTGGATAAACTCTGCTACCTTTGTCTCCAACTCTAGATACGCTGTGGTCTGGCACGAAAACAGTTTCGTTTGATCCATGTGATTCCGCAGTGTCCACCAATAGTGAATGCTTCTGTGGTGCACTCGATCCGCCTACTGATCATACGTGCCGCTGTAACCAGAGCTGCCGGCATCGCAGGAAGCAACAAAGAAATGGCATCTGGCGAAATTGGAGGGACGAAAACACTCGGGCAAGAATAAACTTTGTGTTATTGTTTCTACCTCACGGCTCCTGCTCGTGTTCACGGGTACTAACATGCCACCGCATCTTTCATGCACTTCAGACCAGATTTCTTCATGCCTTGGTGAACTCGATCGCTTTTTCTTAAACACTACAAAAAACAGTCATTGGCCACCAGTCCAGAGCAAGAAAAAAGCAGCTCACTGCCCAAACACATTCACAAGACAACAACAACAACACAAAATGAGGTTGCCCCTCAGCACACAGCACAAGGCTTGTAGTAAACAAAGCAACGCTATTGATGGTGATGAAGGCAGCTGACTTCAGCTGCCCATAGTGGTCAGACTTTAAGAGTCTTTCTACCAATGACCGATATATAAGATGGGCGTATATTTTTTGTGGCTGTTTCCTGGAAGAAAATACTAAAAAGTTTCCACCTATACTATTTCGGTTATTACGGTAGTCACGATGGTGTCAGAGGATGCCATTATTGATGCTTCATTTAGGCGAGAGGACAAAGAAGAGGGCCACAGCTCCCTCGTGGCGATGGAGGACTTTATGAGACAGTCACATTGCTCAGTTGTTTTAGCATTAAAGGGAGATGCGAATCGGAAAATGCAAGGTCTTTTTTTTTTGTAAAATTACATATCTTTTGTTTTATTTGCTTTCACTTAGTTTCTCTACTTTCACGACAAAAAACTGAAGATTGTAATGAAACTCATCCAACTCGTCTGTTATGCATTCCCAGTTTCTGCACTTGTGATAAATCATGGTTTAGTGGGTGCATTGCTGCTTGCAAAGTTATAATGATTTGTGGCATTTCTTGCAAATTAGCTTGTGCGAATATTTGAACAAGTAGTAGCGAGTTCAAATTTAATTTAATGGTGATTTCTAGGCATTCGAAATGAGTGAAAAGTGCAGATCAGTTCACATGTAACCCCCTATAAAATTTGTTTCACTGCATCAGAATACACCTTTCCAGAGAAAATCTGTGCTGCCACAAAGCCCCATTTAATGGTTAATTGAACATGTTACCGTGACATAGAATTTTTTTAAGTTTGTTATACTTCTTATACTGGCTTATATGATGTGAGTGTAGTAAATTTTAATCTTTTAATGTCTGGATAATGAAACAGCCAAACAAAATAAAAAGTGTTTATATGGCAAAGTTAGTGGCTAATTCTAACTATGTTGCAGGTAAATAGCCCAGTGGCAACATATATGTATGATGCTGTGCGACAATTGCTCCATCTAAAGCCTCAGGACACCCTGCTCGATGTTTGCTGTGGAACAGGTGAGTGAACTGCTCTCTATTACGATGCTATAAAATGACACCAAAGGAAACATTGGTGCTCTGAGAACTCTAATGCCACAAGTTTTGCTATTGTAAATTCATTATTAGCAGGGACAACCAAGGTCGAAGTTTCGTTTGTAAATTTCGCACGTAACGTCATTTTTTATTGATAGACTTGATGAAATTTTCAAAAACTTGGTATGTCAAGTCCTTGGCACCCAAAAATGACAATGTACTTAATTTTTACCAATTAGAAACTACATAGGGCCCAGCAGATGGCCTCAAAATCTATGATGTCACAGTGTTTGGTGTGGAAATCTCAAGGTGGTATTTCCACTCACTTTCTTTTCTTTTTTTCACTCGTTTTCTTGCTTACCGAACATCATCTTGCGGTAAGAGTGATGCTTCCAGGAATGTGATACTTTACTTTACTAATAGGTGACAAATACAGTCCTACCCACTTATAACGATCCCAAGTATAACGACCATATTTCGGTGCACTTACGATTTTCCCATGCCAAACTAGGTCCACATATGTACAGCGAACATTTTTCAAAGCCTCCTACCTTTGCAACGAACATTTTTGACACAGTCGGGGCAAAAATATAGCGCTTACGAAGTGAAAAAACAAGTCAAAACGAGCTTTCTGAAGTATGTGATAGACGCGCTTGTGTGTGCATCGCACGCAGATTTCGGACGTCACGAGTGAGGTCGCTCACTTGTGTAAGCGATTCTTAAGAGAGGGGAAAGAAAATAAAAGTGAGCCCTGTAACTGTCTTCATCATAGTGCGACAGCTAAACAGTGGCTCACGAGGGATAGTGGTAAGGAGGGATTAAAAGGGATCATCATCATCATCATCAGCCTGACTACGTCCACTGCAGGACAAAGGTCTCTCCCATGTTCCGCCAGTTAACCCGGTCCTGTGCTTGCTGCTGCCAATTTATACCCACAAACTTCTTAATCTCGTCTGCCCACTTAACCTTCTGTCTCCCCCTAACCCGCTTCTCTTCTCTGGGAATCCAGTTAGTTACCCTTAATGACCAGCGGTTATCCTGTCTACGCGCTACATGCCCGGCCCATTTCCATTTCTTCTTCTTGATTTCAGCTATGACATCCTTAACCCCCGTTTGTTCCCTAATCCACTCTGCTCTCTTCTCGTCTCTTAAGGTTACACCTACCATTTTTCTTTCCATTGCTCGCTGCGTTGTCCTCAATTTAAGCTGAACCCTCTGTGTAAGTCCCCAGGTTTCTGCTCCATAGCTAAGTACCGGCAAGATACAGCTGTTATATACCTTCCTTTTGAGGGATAGTGGCAATCTACCTGTCATAATTTGAGAGTGCTTGCCGAATGTGCTCCACCTCATTTTTATTCTTCTAGTTACATTAATCTCGTGGTTCGGCTCTGCGGTTATTACCTGCCCTAAGTAGCATAGCCTTTTACAACTTGAAGTGCACTATTACCTATCTCGAAGCGCTGCTCTTTTCCGAGGTTGTTGTACATTACTTTCGTTTTCTGCAGATTAATTTTAAGACCCACTTTTCTGCTCTGCTTGTCTAACTCTGTAATCATGAGTTGCAATTTGTCCCCTGAGTTACTCAGCAATGCAATGTCATCGGCGAAGCGCAGGTTACTAAGGTACTCTCCATTAACTCTTATCCCTAACTGTTCCCATTCTAGGCTTCTGAAAACCTCCTGTAAAGAGATAGGGAGGATTAATTAAAGGGATAGGTATAGAGATGGGGCAGGGACAGAGAGACCTACAAACGGAAATAAGGAGAAGATAGGAAAGATGGACACGGTCGCAGGAGTCCGAGGACGGGGCACCACTCAGTGAGAGCTCTTGTCAGCGGCAGGAGATGACATAGGGCAAGCCAGTCGACCAGAGCTACGCTGTCGTCGGAGATCCCGGGGGTGCAACCATTCGGCACGAAATCCAGAGACAGACGTTTCTTTATCGGCAGCACAGAAGTGAAGGGAAAAAAACAAAAAGACACTATAGGAGGCAGTATGGAGAATTGCAGTCACGCACAGCAAACTTTTCTGACGCCAAAAGGATCTGGTTTTGGGCTAGTTGGCGCATACTTGGTGCAGAAGACTGAGGCGCAAAAAACATATCGTGAAGCAGGAAGAGCAGTTCTTACCATCTATGACCGCCGACAATAAAACAACAATGCCTTCAAATGCAAGCCATAATTGCAAGAAGCGGTAGTCGTTATTGCACAAATAGTGTTGAGCATGCAGTCTCGCATCAACGCGATGCATGGTGCCTACAACCATTTAAATTTCTGAATGTTATAAAAATTCAACATCCAAAGACCTGCATTGCCAATTAAGGGGAGATGCGAGTCGAAAAATCGCGTTTTTAGCGAAATTTCTCGTATTTCTGATTTTTATTGCATTGTAATCTTTAAACTTTCTTCTTTCATCTGTGAAAATTTCAAAACTAAATTCGAACCGCAAAATGCAAAAAAATGTGTATGAAGGCATCGTGGTGGCTCAAAATTTCGTGAATTTGCGCCGATATTGGTCATCTTTGACTGCGCGCTGCTCCCCGTCGCTACAGTGAACTAGAAGGTTTTTAGTGGCAAGAGCGAAGCGGGCGTCTATAGGAGGCGCTGTGACGAAAAAAGCTGTCCGCCGCGCGTAGTGCTGCAGTCAGATTCGCGAGGCCAGCCAGGCAGGCTCGACCGGCGAGTTGACTGCTATCAGGGCGCTTTGCTGCTGTGGCTTTCGATTCTTCTTGTATCTTTTTTCTGTGCTGGAAGAAAACGTTCTCGGTACCACCATGAACAAGAAAAAGAAGACAGATACGCACTGTTTCGCCCCGGGTTGCCGGTCAGGCTACTCCGGCCATCGCGTTGAAAACGGGCGGAAGATTTCGCTCTTTTCGGCACCAAAGGACGAAGACCGACGAAAGGTTTGGGAGCGGAACCTCAAGAGGAAAGACAAACCTCTAACGGACACATCCGCGGTTTGTGAAAAACACTTTGCAGACCATTTTGTCGTTCGTGATTATGTCCACATCATCGGTGGCAAGGAGGTACGAATCGCTCGAGGAAAGCCTGGTCTTACTGCAAATGCAGTGCCAACGTTTTTACCTGACCTGCCCGCATACCTTTCCACATCTGTGAAAAAACCAAGGCCCGAGCGAAAGCGCTGCTTAGTTTCTACGTCTGGATCGGCGAAGAAAGTTCGTCTCTCTCGTCGCGATGAGCACGAAGCGAGCTTGCTCGGCGAAGAGAATTCTGACCCGAACACGAGCCCTGCCGAAAACATGCAAGCGAGCCCGCTCAAATCAGGTGACTTAAGGGACCTTGCCACCTGCTTAAGTGTTTCAAGGCTGTGGACGAAACTGACCACTCCAGACCTTGATCTCCTTGTGTATGCCACTACACGCACAACAAAACAGCCTTTCAGTGTCTCCCACGAGAAAGTGATCTGTTTCAGCTTAGATAGCAACAGTGATGTGTGTAGCCCCGCCGCGGTGGTCTAGTGGCTAAGGTACTCGGCTGCTGACCCGCAGGGCGCGGGTTCGAATCCCGGCTGCGGCGGCTGCATTTCCGATGGAGGCGGAAATGTTGTAGGCCCGTGTGCTCAGATTTGGGTGCACGTTAAAGAACCCCAGGTGGTCTAAATTTCCGGAGCCCTCCACTACGGCGTCTCTCATAATCATAGAGTGGTTTTGGGACGTTAAACCCCACAGTGATGTTGTGGCAAGCTGTTATCTCGGTGCGAGAGAAAAGAAGTACGGCAAAATCACCTCCCTTCTTGAAGCAACGAACATATTTCAAGAAGTTGACACTGCATTGCTTTGTTCAAGCGCTATGAGCAAAGACGCTTATGACGGCCTTGCTCAGAACCTGACCGAGAAGATGAAGCGCACCCTCACCCCCGCGAGTGACGGCGTGTTCAGCAAGAACTGTCTTGGAATGGTGACAGTCAAAGGTGTGTGTTAATATTTTTAATAAGAAACAATGTACTATCTGTTCTAGCTAACATAGCCTGCTACTTTTTTTTCATAACCTAAGCATAGCCTTTGTATCTAAAGCAACCTGCATTAAAGGGAAATAACACTAGTCAGGACCTGTTAGCTATTACCCACTTTGTAATAGCTCTGGAGTTTATTTTTCCTCCAATTATCTGTTAGCCCTTGTTTCCATGTCTTGCAAATAGTTCGAAGTAAGGAAGTGGCTTATTTTATGTTTTACGTTTTTCAGGAACCATCTGTGTTCATTGTCGCTATTTGCGAAAGTCGCTGCTGGCACGGAAGTCCAAGTTGAAGAAAAAACGTGTCACGCATAACTTGTCTCACAACCTGCGAATGACCAATCAGAAGACAAAGCGAATTGCTTCACGCTTGTGTACCCTGGCAGGCCAAGTACGAGCCATGAAAGAAGAAAACTCCAGGCTAAGTGATGAGACTTTCCTTGGCCGAATTAAAGAACTCCCCCCAAAGCAGCAAGAGGCTGCTTGGGGGGAGTTCTACACATGTTCAAGGCTGCGAAGAGGAAGAGTGTTAGAGGGATGATGTACTCGAAGGAGTGGATTTTGGAATGCCTCATCATGCGCATGAAAGGGCCAAAGCTTTACGAGGATATGCGGAGGCAGAAAGTTCTTGTTTTGCCGAGCAAGGTTACTCTTCAGAAGTATCTCAGGTCGTACAGGACGGGATTTGGCTTTAATGCCAAAGTGATGAGCATGCTCAAGCAGAAAGCGTCTTCCATGGATGCCTTCAAAAGGCACGGAGGGCTCATCGTTGACGAAATGAAACTGTCCAAGAATCTGTCAGTCTCATCGTCAGGGCACATACAAGGCTTCGTGGACATGGGCCAGTTCACCCCCAGCAGTGACAAGCATAAAGTGGCTGACCATGGGATGGTCATAATGTTTGTGCCGTTCATTGGCGAGTGGACCCAAATACTTGCTTCTTTTGCCACGCAGGGCAACATGAAAGGAAATTTGCTCTCGAAAGTGATGCTGGAGGCAGTGATTCTAGCGGAAAAGGCTGGGCTATTTGTTGATTTCATAACATCCGACGGTGCGACCTGGAATCGAAACATGTGGTCCACGATGGGCATTTACGCGACTGCATCTAGCACAAAATGCAAAGTGCAACATCCAGTGGACAACAAGCGGTCACTTCATTCCATTTCTGACTTCCCACATCTTGTCAAATGCATCAGGAATGGGCTACTCCAAGCAGACTTCACCACTCCAACAGGACCAGTAAGTACAAAAATTTATGCCTTTATCAATATGAGAATGTTTTTATCCCCAGGAAACATAAAAACACAGCACTGCAGTGTCTTATGAAGCATTTTGTTTTTCCATGCAGGTATCGCTTCGTCCTGTAAAAGAGGCTTTGACACTTGATGGCTCGAACGTGACTCTTCAAGCCATGCCCGGTATCACAACCCGCCACACTCAGCCCAACAACTTTGAGAAAATGAGGGTTACCTACGCCTTCCAACTCTTCAGTGACACGGTTCTAAATGGCCTTCGTCTCTACAAAAATGATGTTGAGGCCAAATGCGCGAGCATCCAGCCTGTCTTGACCTTTTTCGGGTAAGTTTATTGCCTCAAGTACTGCTCCACATGTATACAAGCTGTTAGGAGCATACTTATATTTCACTTTTTTGTTTTTATTTACCTTTCGCTGCAAATGAACCTTCCAACCTCTTGGCTAACTGTTTTAAAATCTTATTGTGTGCTCTATGTAGTTCAGCATGATGAGAGACCTTATCGAGATAATGTCATCTCGATTCCCCGCAAAGGCTCTTCGTCCTGACTCAGCTGCCATGGATAAGCTGCTGTCATTTCTAGCCTACCTTGTTGAATGGGAGGTTTATGTAGCAGAAAACTTGTGTCAAGCGAAAAACGAAGGCCGAGCCGAAAAGTGGGGCCGCTTTTTGTCCGAGTCTACCGCAGTTGGATTGAGGGTCACCATTGCAAGTGTCCTGTCGCTGCTGGACTACCTGAGCCAACAACTCGCGTACAAGTTCATCATGACATCAAGGCTGAGCCAGGACCCAGCTGAGAACTTTTTTGGCATTGCACGGCAGTCGTCAGGCTGTAATACTCACCCCACACCCCAGCAGTTTTTGATTACAGTTTCTTGCTTGAGTTTTTACAGCTTTGCCAAATCTGTGTCACACGGGAATGCAGAGCCAGGCATTTTGGCTGCACTGCTTGGGGCTGATGCTGCCGGTGGGGATGACCGTACCAAACAGTTTCTGCTGGACCAGCTGATTGCTGATGGGGATCTTTGCAGTGCTGAACTGGCATTGAACAGCATTGAGAAAGCTGCACCAGATCATGTTGCTTGTGTGTCTGCCAAAAGTGATGAGCGGCTAATTTTTTACGTTGCTGGATATGTAGCACGGAAGTTCTTGGCCAAAACCAACTGTGATGCTTGTAAAAACATTCTGCTTGCAGACAAAAACGACATCAAAAACCTTCAAGCTGCTCAGCTAACTCAGCTAAAGGATAATGGCGGCCTGCTGTACCCGTCGGGTTTCCTATTTAGGTTCCTAAAAAACCTGGAGAACCTTTTCACGGGTTGCTTCAGTGCACAAGAGCTTCATCACGAAAGCATCATGGATGTAATTTGGCTAATCAAATCCCGACCACAGCACCGTGTTGGATGTACTGACCACGCTGAAATGCTTACTGCTAAGATGGTGGCATTTTTCATTACCACTCGGCTGCACTTTTTCGTAAAATCACTCAACCGAGCCAGGATGCAGAAGCGGGAAACGGCAAAATACCTGAAACTTAGCCGCTGTACATAGACTGCTCTTGCCCCCATTTCAGCATTCATATGTCTGCAGGGGAATCGTGTTTGTTTATCCATTTTCTCTGTGCCATTCTTGTATTTTTATACGTACTGTTGTCATAACTTACTGTGCAATAATTCTGTGCTTTTGCAGAATTCATTTGGAGTCTGTCTGTTACAAACGCCTAGTTCTTTGCAATTTAACAGTTTTATTTGTCATCAAGACCCTCTTAATGTATTTCTGGTATTTTTACTTCACTACGTGTAAGGTAGAATGCTTGTTTGATGTATTGAACTTCTGACAATTGTTTTTTTTTGTTATCTAGTGAGCTATTTCTGTTTGACATTTTATTTTTTCATAGTCACATCGTTGTTTGTCATTGTATAAATTTTTAATGTATAGCTTTATGTTAAAATGTTTTTAATGTGAAAGCCTTAGATCTCTGTTTCATGGAATACATGAGGTACTCAACATCATTGTAAGGTCCACAAAATTGTACAGAACATTGGAGTGCTAGCCGGGAAGGGAGCACTGCAGCAGAAGGGTTGGAGGAGGGCTAGAAAGTTAAATAGCAGTGCAAGAGGGGAGGTCGCTGCCATGTGCAATATGAGCTGCCTTTAGAGCTGAAGGTTTTGACAGGTGTGAACAGGAGGCTTCTAGTGTTGGTGAGCCAGGATAACAAGCTTTTGGAGGATGCTGTCTATTGTGCTATTCAAGTGGTGATGGGAACTTTCGCAAAGTTCAACAGAAAGTTCAAGAACACATTAACAGAACTTCAACTAAACTTTCACCGTCACATTTTTGGAAAGTTCTATATGCACCCCCGTAATTGTTAAAACGTTCCTAGTATGTTTACTGTACTGTGATAAGTGAAAAGTAGACTGCCCGTTTCATTTATTGCAGTCGTAATGGCAATTCGCGCAACCTGGCAAGCCGTTTTAATTTTGCACCTGATTTGTTCATAGCCGCACCATTGTCTTTGAAATTTCCTTTGAAATATTTTAAGTATATGTGTATATTCCTGTCTTTTTTTTTTATTGTGTGAAAAGTAGACTGCCTGTGTCTTGCATTGTACTGTGCTTGTGATCAGTTTTTGCTTTCTAGCTGGTTATTTTTGTTTGACATCTCACTTGATTAGTTCATTTGGCATGTAGTTACAACCTAAATAAATGTTGTATCAAGTGTTGCCGAAATATTTCTTTCATTTGCCATTTTGTCACACAGCCTCTTCTTTATAATAACTATTCTCCTGGCTAAAATATTGTGGGACTCCAAGTGCTGAAAGCGGTGCTGACAGGGCTATCTGTTTGGTCTACAAACTAGTGTAGTCGTGCAAAAGTTGTCCGCATGTGAACCAACAGCAAGAAGTCCTGCTCTACTGAAAAACGAGTACCGCTTACGGCACACATTTGAAATGGAATGCCGTCCATAATACACCAGAAGGCCGATAATCGAGACAAACATTGTGGTTCGAGCCGCTAAATTGCTACTCTGGTCAAGGGCGTCACCAGTCGTGGCTCGTGGCACGTTAATGACAAAGAATTCAGATCAGATATCCGTGATTTGAAGCTGAGGTGCTCTGAAAAAACACGAGGCTTACTACAAAAAAAAAAAAAAAAGCCCGTCCAACGCTACGTTGCGAAGTCGACGGGAGCTGCACATGATGCTGCTCTTCACAGTGAAGCACAGGCTCGCAAAGCGTTCAGTACATAATCTCAGCACGCAAAACCGTTCGCCAGGTTAGTCGATTGTAGCTGCCCATTTTTTTAAAGTGCGATGCAACGGAGAAAGAAAGGGAAGAAGCTTGCGCAGCTGTTCGAAAGATGCCCAAATCCCCGCAGCAGCACCTCGCGATTACTACGCCAGCGCCGCCCGCGGCCGGCAGCTTCCTGAGACTCACGAGCAGGGGGGCGCTTTTGCCACTACAAAGTATTCTAGTTCACTGTACCGTCGCAGTGCCGCCCGCCATCGCGATCGGTTGGAAAAGTTGCGTCCGGCCTTCTTCTTACAGCTCCGACGACCGCCAGTTTCGTACCTGGGCAAAAAAAATAAAAAGAGGCCTTTTTATCACGTGGTTTGAACGGTTTGAAAGGCGCGGCACCCTAAGCCGCATCGCCATTGGCTACCGAGTCATTGTCAGCCATGGAGACCTTTTTCCTTCCTCCGTGTTGTCAGCTGTGTTGGTGGCGGCCATCGGCATTTGGTCCGTCTGCTTTTCTGCTCGTCTACGCATATTTCCGCGATGACAAGCCCGAAAAAGTGAAACGTGAGACCGCAGAAGTTTCGAACGAAGCATAAGTTCAAGGGAAGGCGGCGTAAAGCGCCCCGAACGACGGCGATGAACGAGAACGCGCCTACGTGTGCTAGGCCTGACGGCGGCATCGACGAGTGCGCGAGCGACAGTGGCTGCGATGAAGGGATTGACGCTGCGCTTTCTTTCGTCAGGGCTTCGGAAAAGAAGCTCGGCTTCTTCAAAAAAGACGAAAGACAGTGCCATGAGGTTTGTGCAACGACAGTTTTGTGCGACACCCTCTTGCTGGCGGCACTTGTGGCAGGTGCGGCATGCCCTGCTTGCTGTATTCAAAAACTTGCCGTTTGGGAGCCGGCAGAAAAGCGCAAGAGACTTTCGTCGCTCCTCGAACTTCATTGCGAAAACAGCGAATGCTCAGCGACTGTTCTTTCGTGCTCCTATACGTCACTGCGTGTTACGGCGGACGGCAGCAGCCGAGTGAGCCAACGGCACGACAGTGGGAGCTCCCGAGATAGTTTCGCTGTAAATGTGAAGGCGGTGGTGGCTGCACACGCTGTCGGCATTGGGCATGAGCAATTGTCGAGATTTTGCTCCATTATTGGACTCCCAAAGCCAATGCACCACCGAGGATTTTTTTCGATAGCAAAGAAGGTGCACACCGCTGCCATGGCAGCTGTGAGTGAAAACTTGCGCTGATCCAGAGAGTTGACGAAAGAAGTAGCAGGCGAAACTGATGTGACTGTTATGTTCGATGGCACTTGGCAGAAGAGGGCCACAAAAGCCACAACGGGATTGGCGCGGTTATCTCCTTAGATACTGGCCTCTGCTTAGACTTCGAGGTCATATCAAATTCCTGCCTGACATGCAGTAGGCACAAGGATATTGGCCCCGACGAGGAAGTGTGGCAGGCATTCCATGGCTCAGTCTGTGAAAAAAATGCAGACTGTTCCTCCCATGCCATGGAAACGGAGGCTGCAATGTGCATTTGGCAGAGAACATCGACTTGTGACACCCCACTGCATTTTATGACATTCTTGAGTGACGGTGACAGCAAAGCATATAGTGCAGTTGCAGAGTCAAAAGTCTATGGTGCTGTCAATATAGAAAAAGAAGACTGCACTAATCATGTGGCCAAAAGACTTGGCACGGCGCTACGGACGCTGCATGTGCAGCGTCCCCACGAGGGCAGAAAATGAAAGAGCCAGCCATTCAGAAGCTCCAAACATACTATCAGATTGCCATAACAAGCAACAGGGGGAGTGTACGGGATATGTACACTGTAGTATGGGCTTCGTATTTCCACTCATGCTCTACTGACAATGCTGGCAGCCACAAGTTTTGCCCTGCAGGAACAGAGTCGTGGTGCAAACATCAACGCGCTGAAGCACTTGGTGAACCTGCACCACGCCACACATCTCTCCTGACAAAAGCACAGGGATTGGCTGTTTTGCCCATTTATAAGCGGCTGACGGATGAGAAGCTCCTTGCTCGATGCAAGGAGCTTCGGAACGCATCGGAATCCCTGAACAGCAAAATTTGGCTACTTTGCCCCAAGACTAAGTTTGTCTCCCGAACGGTTGTCGAGACTGCCGCAGCTATGGCAATCCTGTGGTTCAACAAGGGTCATGCTACTTTCGAGCACATCCTGGAAGTGCTCAACATACTGCCATCTAGAGATCTAGTTACTTTCAGTGATTCCCGCGATGCGAGGCGCATCAAGAGAATGTCCGAGCGTCTGACAGCATAAGCAAGGGCCCACCGTCGTCGTGGAGTGAAAAGGGCACGGCTAGAAGAGAGTGCTCGCAAGGACCGTGAGGGCACAACCTATGCTGCAGGACAGTTCTAGTAACTTGCAGTGCTTTTCAAAGTTCTGTTGAACATTATGGACAAAGAATATGCATTTCTAACAACTCTGTGATAAAAAAAAAAAAAGGTTTCAAACTTTCCAATGCGTTTTTCTCCTTTTGCAGTTTTGTGTGATCTGTGCTTCTCATACATGCTAGTTCGTATACTTAGAATTGTCATACCTCTATGAAATTTTGCACATAGCATGATGAAGGCCCATAGAGTGCAAGTATCTATTCAGATTGTCAATGCTGCTTGATTATGTTTTTCAAAAATTACATAACATTGAAAGCCCTTGGCAACTGGAGCCATAGTAAATTTTTCTATTTTATTATTGTATTTCACCTTTTTACACACATAATTTATATAGTTTTTTGTACTCTACAGTTCCAAAGGATCATAGTCAGCTATATCTGCATGCTTTATCTCAAATTTTTATAGGTCAGAATTGTTGCATAACAATGGCCATAATTTTGCAGTATCTGACCTGCAGAAAGAAAACCAAGCAATCTACATGAAAATAAATAACATATTTGAAAAGAGGAGAAAAAACTCTATTAGCATGCCAATTTGTGTTAAATTCAGACTCTTATTAAAGAAAATCGTTTTTCGAGTAGCATCTCCCCTTAAATGAGCACGGAAGGGGGTAAGGGGGGATATAACAAAATAAAGCACTATTGCGGTAATTCGCCGACTACTACTCGGACCGCCTCGATGATGCGCATTGCACAGAAACTATGTTGAATCACGTCCGAATTTCACGCAATGAACCACACAAATCCTTCGATTTAATGGGTGCGCACCTGATTTAAAGACATCACAGTTGAATTGTGAGCCACCATTCGAGTGCTATCCGTGCCATTCGTGTTTTCATTAACAATAGCCGCCGCAAAGAGTTTTGTTGATTCTGTACCAAACTGTAACTTGGTATGCGACTCCTGCCGAAGTGCAACAAATGCTGAGTAGGCCTAGCCTGCCATTCCGTTTGATGTCGCGGGAAGTTTTTCCAAGACCTGAAGATTGGGCATCGAAAAGATTGCACTCAAGTACGGAACCACAAACAGCGTGCGTGATACGAAGTTTGCCTTCGCGACCGGGAGATCATAAACGAAAACCTGCCAAGCTTGTGTAAAACCACGCCCTGGCAGCAAAGGCGAAAACCCACGTCATAAAGCCTTAAAAAGAGCGATAGCAAAGTGGCCGACATCGACGAGCGTGCCATTTTGACTCACTGTCAGCGAGCTTATCACAGTCATCTGCAGATAACTGCTCGGCGGAGTGACGGTGGTACAAGCGCGTCATGGTGCCTTTCGTGCGAGTCCGCTTGCACATGTTGCTTGCAAAAAACGAACAGGCTACTTGCCACACCGTACCCGATCCCAAGTGAATCATGCACGAAGAACACACAAATGCGCGCATGCATTGGACTGCAAGCAAACTAGCATGCGACAGCGAGAGCAGCTAGAATAAGCAACATACTGCGCGCAACTAGCCAGGGATGATTGGTTCATCATGGCGGTACCGCGATTCAATAGAACAACGTGAGATCATCGGATAGGGTGTCATTTAACACACGATTAGTCCTAACTTGTCAGCAAAAGGGTCGCTCACACCTTTTAATAAAAATATGCACAAAAATAAATGGATTGGCCACTACGTGACCTTTTTTATGGGCGGTTTCATATATTACGAACTACCGATATAACGGCCATTATTGCGGCACTTTCGAGTTGGTTATAAACCAGTTAGACTGTAGTTTTTTTTTTTTTAGTGTCTCTTCGAACACTGCAGCGCAAGCATTTTGTACTGTGGCGCTTCTTTGGAAGGTGTGCATAGCCCAAGATGCCAACACTTTTGAGTGGTAGTCATTTAAAAGCTGCTATTTCTAAAAATATTAATAACAACGGTGAGTGAATGTGCTGTGCCTGCTCGTGTTTAAAATTTGTCCTGTGTTAGTTCAGAATGAGATCTTGTTTGGAATAAAACTCTTTTCAAATATAGCACACGTCCTTGTTTTTTGACGCCATTTGTGTAAGTTTTTGCACTTATGATGATTCAGTATAAAGTATCAACCAGCTCAAACCATCTCGCATGGTTGTGTATGACTGTGCCCAACATAGAGTTGATGTACTGACTCTATAGCAAAAGCTCCCCAAGGTGTCCATGCACGCAAATCTCCCACCAAATGGATGCCTCCTTGCATGCAAAAAAGCCCCTTCCTGTGGAATAAAATTTGTCTCAAGTTCCACATTCATAGTGTGATATTCATCTAAGTCCACTTGTGTTTCTTGATGTGCTGCATACGTGTACAGCCACCCAAATCTTTAAGTGGCATGCCTCAGTGGTAGCTTTTCTCTGCGTCAATGCCACGTCACAAAGCCAACTTGCAAGCGTAGATTAGCAAAAAGAATGGAGTTTATTCAAGACTCATTCAAGAAATATATTTTGGGCTTAAAGCTTACTCGGGCTTGAGCTTGCTAAAATTTTTCTCGATTGAATTAACTCCAACATCAACTTATCAAAATTTTCTTCAACCAGGCGCAAACTTACTGATCTGCTACTCGGATACTCATGGCGCGCTATCAGCGAGGGAACTCGTGACAGAGCTTGCCAACATACAAGGCTAGGATAACTGCATGGCCACATACTGCACTCAACGGTCAGCTAGGCCTTCTCGAATGCGTAACTCGGTCACATGGTGCTCACACACACGAAAGTCTCTGCTCATGCACGCTAGTTTGAGCACCTGGGCCATAATTAATCTCTTAATGCTATCTCAAAGTTGTTTGTGGCTTTTCAGTACTATTAATTTTTAATATCGTGGAAAAGCAAACTCTGTCTTGGAGAGTTCGGGGCATTCACGGAGGCATGAGCAGCTTACGGTTTCAGAATGGTCTTGTGTATTTCACTTTTGCATTTCTGTGCCTTCTAATGTTGGATTGTCAATGTTTCCTAAACATGCAGGCACAATTGGGCTGACGCTGGCACCTCGACTGCACTCTGTGTTCGGCATGGATGTCTCGACACAAGCTATCGAGGATGCCAATTACAATGCTCAGCTCAATGGTCAGTGAATGGCTCAGAACTTTTTTGAGCTAGGCTGTCTGGTCACTTTGACAAATGGTCTTAGAAGAGTGTGTGTGCCTCATCATATTCTTAGCTAGCTTGCATAGATAAGGCACGTGCATAATTAATTCACAAATGAATATGAAATTCAGCACTCTCTGAAAATCTTGCATTAGTGATAAAACAGGCTGTAACGGTGAGACCTCACATGAGATGGTCTCGAACTGCCAAATAGTTGTGCCTTTCTGTGCCGTATGCACTTTCAGTTTTTTGTGAATCCAGGCTAGTTTATTTCTTAATGCTGATAAAAAAAAACAAAAAAAACTGGAGGGGGGAGGGGGAGACACTACTGGGCTCTGGGTTGTGTTAAGGGACCCTAAAACACTTTTTTGATGTTTAGTCAGCCTTTAGGCTCAAGCATCATCAAATCGTTGACACCACAAGTTTAGCGACGTGCCATGTATGGAGGCCACTACAGGCAGTTATATCTATGCCCTTTTTTTTCACCCTTGCCTTGCCTTCTCAACTCATGAGAAACGCTGGCATCTTTGGCAATCACAGCACCCTCATGAGCACACTTGATGGCTTTGTAACTGTCAAGTGTGCTCACGGTCTCCAAGATTGCCCACTGACAGGTTGTGAGTGATCTCAGAGATTATAGCACAGTGCGCCCAGTTGCACACATGCCAGAAGGTAACAGAAACTAAGATTGTGGAGTGGTTGATATTTGCTCCGACAGGTGCCACAATCATACCAGCTGATCTTGCTTTCACACATTCCACAGCCAATCAGACCAGTAGCCTGGGTGATGACATGTATTAAGAGGATGTTGTACTGTGAATGGCCTTTTGAAAACACATCTGGCTGAGCCGCAGTGATAGGCAGCGACTTGCAGTGTTAAAGCATTGCAAAAAATTGCACAGTTTTTGCAAAAAGCTTAGATCAGTCTGTAAACGACCCTTAAAACTTGGTCTACTGGCCCATTGTGTTTCTAAAGAATAATCAAAACCGTTATAAGGTCCCTTCAGGAATTCACTGAGTACAGTGAACTCGGCAAGTTTGTACTGATTAATTACGTTAGAGAGGCCCTGTGGCACTTTTTTAGCAGGGCCAGAAAAAAGCTATCAATCGCTGGTCGAGGTTCCGGAGAACATGTGAGCTAACCATTACAGAGCAGCACATGGCCTGGAATTGGCAATTAATTCCTAAAGTCTGCAAAAGACCAATCTCTGCTCTTTCTACAAATGATGCTGTAGCGCCACGCTAGATTTGGCCAGCTGACCATGCCGAAAAGAAGCGTGCCGCATGGCAGATGGGGTGTGAGCCACGAGAATATTTCGAAACGGCTGAGCTCTTGGCCTGGCTAGACGCTGCAGCGGCGACTCCGCCTATGCCTACGTCCTAAATAAAAGATGTGACCTCGGCGCGGGCTCGTCGCTGCCGTCTCGCCTCTCGTTCCTCAACATATGGTGACCACGGACCAACGGACAATTGACCGGCGCTGCCACTGAGCTTTACGGCCATGTTCCAGCTAGCTCAAGCATTGCAGCCGCACTTTGACCCGCATCTGCCACCGTTTCGCATTACCGGCGTCGAGTTATAGTTTCAAGAGTTCGAGGCTCAACAGCATCTGGCTTCAAGAATTCATGTTCGAGGTCCTGGAGTATGTTTTTCCACCTGACCTCAAATGACGCCTCACCTATTACTCTTGGAGCCTTTGCCCATATGACGGACTACGGGGTGCTGTCCTACGGTTTTGCAGCTATGAACATTGCCTCCTACAAAAGACCGGCCACACAAAAGTTGCTTTATCAACGCTGATCAAGCCTTCCTCGCGGTTTTCATCGACTGCAGCTCATCCTGCACTATGTCACAACAATGAGGTAGACGACCGTCCTATGACAAATGACTCCACGAACGTATCGCAGCGTACACCGCTCGAAGATCGGCCTTTGGTTGACCGGTCGGCGCCTTTGAACACGCCGGTGAACACGACGTTTTCAGCGCCTACTGACGCAGTGTGCGACACCCAAACCAGCACTACCTGTCACCTGTTCGCTGACACCATGTGTGGCACCGTAACCGAACTAGCTGCCGTCTACCACGCCAGTAGCCAAGCTACTGTCAGCATGGCAATGGCTTCAGATGACGCTCAAGTTATGCCCATGTCCAAGTTACCCACTTGTGACTTCCTTGCTACGCAAACATATGACCATCATGCCGTTCTGAACCCAAGCTCTCCTGTGCCGGCTGGAAAAGGTGGTCCCGTATCCACATACACGTCGCACTATGCCCTGGCACAGCTTGGGCTGTCTGCGATGCACGACTTGGCGCCAAACACCTCTAAAGACAGCGCAGAAAAACTTGAAATCGATCAGCACACCCCACACGACATTCATCGTCACAGTCGTTATCATCAGTGCTGCGCAGGTCGGCGCGACAAAGATGTGTCAGCGTCGGTGCCATCCAGGTACACCACGAGCTCGCGTCGCCAGCCCATCTCTGTTAAACGTGCCTCCCTGCCACCTCCTCTACAGCATTCCAGTGACCTTTATGTAGCGCCACACTAGATTTGGCCAGCTGGCCACGCCGAAAAAGAAGGGAGCCGCGTGGCTCGGAAAGCACGAGTCACAAGGAATGCAGAACGGCCTAGCTTCAGAACCTGGCTGGACGCTGCAGTGGCGACTCCACCTGCGCCTGCGTCCCGAATAAAGCTGCGACCTCGGCACAGGCTGATCGCCGCCGTCTCGCTTCTCCTTCTTCAACAAGTGATGACCACGGACCAACGACCGGCGCTGCACAGCGGCCACTGAGCTTCGCGGCCATGTTCCAGCCAGCTCAAGCCTTGCAGCCGCACTTTGACCCGCCTCTACCACCATTCCGCCCCTCCGACATCAAGTCATGGTTCCAAGAGTTCGAGGCTGCCTTAGAGCTCAACAGAATCTGGTTCCAAGAATTCATGCTCGAGGTCCTGGAGTATGTTCTTCCACTTGACATCAAGCGACGCCTCATCTATTTTTCTTGGAGCACCCGCCTATATGACGGACTACGGGACACCGTACTACGGTTTCGCGGTACTGAACACCGCCTCCGACAAGGTACAGACCGAACACAAGGCGCTTCTCTACCAACCACAATCCAGCCTTCTTCGCAGTTCAAAGTTCGCAAAAGCGACAGCATGGCGTCAGCTACGCCTCTCGCACCATGGTCCGTCCAGACTATCGCTCTGCCAACAACCACCGGCTACACAACTGACGGAGCTCACCCTGTCACTTCAAGCGGCCCTCCGACCAAAAGGCCCATCACCCTAGTGTCTCCGCTGCCTGTTTCCAAGGAGTTGGTTCTGCCACCAGGCCCACTTCCACCTCTCTCCTTGGCAGATTTGACGCCGGTTACAACTTTGGACACATTCGGATTCTTGCCACAATCCTGTCCTGCCGCACAGGCTCCCGAATCGCCAATGACAGATGAGCCAGCTGATCCGCCTGTTGATTTCTCAGGCACAACCGCAGAGCACCCCACTTGAACGGTGAGGACCACGTACAACGAACCAGGCCAGCCAGGATTGCATTTACCTGCGTATGCTGAGCAGTCAATCAACATGCTGCCCTGAGCGCGTGCTGTTCGTCACCGAACCTTCAAGAAAATAACACCACCACTGGTTCAAAGTCTAGTCCTATTGCGGTGTCTGCACCTCTTCTGCGTGACATTCCCTATAACGAGTCTCGGACATGCCAATGGTCAAGTCCTGGAAATGCAAGCGCGTTAGCCCCAAGTACGCCGACACCGGGTCAGGGCTAGGCCTCTATCCTGCCATCGTTTCAAAGACGACGGTGTCGTTCGTGCCACCAGCCACATCAAGGCTACATCTCCAATGCCACAACACAACTTGCGCTGCAGCACAACCCCGACAGAACGCGTCATGCGGACATCACGGCACGTTTCATCATCGGTCAACCTGTGCACTCACGGCAGCACTGTGGACGCAGCACAACACGACAATCGAGATGTCATCCCAGATTCCAGCGCCTACGTCGGGGGCACAAGACGTGCGTAGCCCGCCCATACTGCCGACCACCAGCATGTCTACCGGCAGTTTCCATCCCTCGCAACCCTCGCCCGCTGCGATTCTCCCAGAGTCGCCCACCGGAGACCCACTGCTTACCGATGGCCACTCCACGTTGACAACCTGGACATCTCAATGGACACCTTACAGATTGCTGTTCATGTATATAGTATTTGCCCTTTTTTAAAATATGTTTTCGATTGCGCAAAGCGCTAGGGGGTGGTCTATGTAGCGCCACTCTAGATTTGGCCAGCTGGCCACGCCGAAAAAAAACCAAGCCGCGTGGCTCAGAAAGCGCGAGCCACGAGAATGCAGAACGGCTTAGCTTCGGAACCTGGCTGGACGCTGCAGCGGCGACTCCGCTTACGCCTGCATCCCAAATAAAGCTGTGATCATGGTACGGGCTTATCACTGCCGTCTTGCCTCTCCTTCTTCAACAATTCCACATACAGTGCAGACCACTTATACCATAACTGCTTATAGTGCAGTGTTTCAGAAGGACCAGAAAGACCGCAGAACTGATACATGTTCGGTTTATTATTGACAGAACGAGATTAAAAAAATATATAGAGCGTGCGCCTGGCCACTTCTTCCTCGTCTTCGAGCTCCAACTTCATTCTGTTTTCTACATCTTCCCGCCGACCAGATTCAACCGAAGCAACCTTCGAGCGAATTCAACAGTTGAATCGGCCTCTTGACCAGTTTTTCTTCAGGTGTATGAAGCTAGCATGCTCTCGCTAGTTTATCCATGGCTGGGAAAATCTTTTCAACCTTGCAGAGTTTCAACTGTTTCTTTTCGCTCTTCTCCAAGCAGAAGTACATCTCCTTCTTCTATACTTCTGTGACCCTCTATTTTTCTGCTGGCACACTTAAGCTCCCTCAGGTACTTCTTTTTCTATCTGGTCCACCATGTTATCATTGCCTCTTTTCTTGCACCCCAGTAATCCAGCAAACTGTATTCTTCTATTCTGTTGTCCTCCTGCTTGTTCATTGCTTGCCTGCCTCCTATAACGTTCGCCGGTGTGATGGGTTGTGGCTCGTTAGGATCATCATACACATAAGTAAGAGGCCGTTTGTTAATTACACCTTCTGCTTCAACAACCACAGTTTGTAGTTCTTCTTCGTCCAAAAGTTGAGCACCTATAGTTTTTGTCATGGACGTCTTAAAGCTTCTGATCAGTCTTTCATAAAATCCTCCCCATAAATTTTCAGGTTACTAGTATACTGTTGCACCCTTTCATCTTCCTTCTTTAATATCTTGTTCACCTCTTTCTCAGATTTCTTGAATGCTCTTGCATTATCACTGTAAATTGTTGTGCACAATCCTCTTCTAGCTACGAAACTTTGTAATGCTTGTATAAACGCTTCTGATGACATCCTCTTGACCAACTCTAGTTGTACGGCTGTTGTCACTGCACAGGTAAATCTCACATTGTAGAACTTTTTCTTTATTCAAGAATTACCCCGCATCGCCCTTGGACGTTACAGCAGGGGGGTTTACAACAGTGATACAAATAGATCTTCATTTACACAACAGACTTGTTCTTCAGAGAGCTTGTTCCATTCGCCTACACACTTCGGAAAAAAAGAATTCGCAAACATGCACGTCCTGGGCCGGTATTCACAAATTTTGTGTTTGTGATCATTACGCATTAAAACATAAAAAGGTGTATTTAAATAATTATCTTTGTTTATGTCTACCTTGTTGTTGTATATTTGAAAAAACAGTTTTAGTCTTAACTTTCATCTTCGTGAAGACAACAATTCCCCATTCAATTCTTTTTTCATCCTTGTGACACTGTCCATTCTATGGTACCTACCCAATACGTACCTGGCTGCTCTGTTTTGGATACCTTCTATTTGAGAAATAAGACTGGCTTTCGATGGATTACATAGTTGGCAGGCGTACTCTAATATAGGTCTAACACATGTAGTAAATGCACTCCGTTTTAATTCAACTTCACGACATCTTAGGTTTCGTTGAACGAAGTTCAGCGTCTGTCCAGCCTTACCAACTGTCTCACTGATGTGCTCATTCCATGAGCAGTCAGCAGAAAACACAATGCCTAGGTACTTAAAGACATTAACTGTGGTAAGAACCTCCTTATGTATAGAATAGTTATATATCGTTGTTTTTTTCTTTCTAGTAAAACACATATGGATGCACTTTTTCGTGTTTAAACACATGTTCCACTGTTTACACCAATCATATATTTCATTCAAGTCTCCCTGCAACGCTGTTGCATCATCGTCGTAATATATACTTCGGTACACCACGCAGTCATCTGCGAACAGTCACAAGGAGGACGTAATACCTAAATTTATATCATTTATGTATATAAAAAATAATACAGGTCCCAATACAGAGCCCTGAAGGACTCCTGAGTTGACGTTGGCATAACTCGATTTTTTGCCATTAATAACAACACACTGCCCGCGCTCCAATAAAAAATTTTCAATCCATTTGACAACTTCTCTATGTGTACCTATTTGCAGTTTGTGAATAAGCAGCGAATGCGTAACCGCGTCGAAAGCATTTCGAAAATCTAAAAACAAACAATCTATCTGGCCCTCAGCATCAATTTCACTTCCTAAATCGTGATAGAATTCTACAAGTTGTGTAGTGCAGGACAAGCCCTTGCGAAAACCATGCTGTACTTTATTTAGGGTATTGTTCTCGGTGAGGTGACTCATGATGGCTGAGTACCTGCCAAGTCTCCCAGATTGGCCGGGAGACTCCCGGGTCTTGACCGTTTTTTCTGGTTGTACGGTTGTCATGAAAATCTCCTGGAAGTCGAAATTTCTGTGCCTGATCTGGCCGCATTGACAAAAAAAGCAGCTAAATCTGCTCCAGGCTTCTCGAACCTGCCCCATTTTATTATAAATGAGTTTAAGAGGCGTTCATGTAAACGTACAGTATAATCTCAGTGATGCGAAACCGCAGCAGATACGAATCCTTAAATTCCCCGGCCAAATTTTACTATGTTCATTGGGCCTCAATTCAAATGTTTCAAACACATTTCCTAATCGCGGCGGGTGATACGAACTTTAGTACGAAAACTGTCAAACGAAGCCCGAGAGCAGCGTTCTCGAAGCTTCGGAAGTACGTTTGCGACCGGTGCACTACAGTGCGTGTGATTGTCGTTGCCACAACTGCTGAGGACGGAACCGCGGTCGCTCTTGACACGATCATGTATGGCGACGACGTGACTGAGAGAACCCCAAAAGTGTGCGCTCAACCAGTCAAAGCAACGCTGCTTTTCGGCAAACTCTGCGGACAAACCTGCGGCAGATTCTATAGTAGATGCTATAGTAGGCATAAAACAACTTAGTTTTGAAGGCGCGTGCGCAGCCAAGCGCATGGGGATTGTGAAATGAACTACCGTTTGCCACAACCGCCGCGCACAAAACCGCGGTCGCAGCGACGTGATAGCGATCTATGAGCTCCGAGGGCACGCTGCAGTAGGCTAAAGGCACTAAATACGTAAAAAATAAAAAACGTTATAGTTTCCCCGCGAGGGCGAATCAATAAATGCGACAGCAACAACTTTGACTGTCACACTGAGAACGGCAAGCAGATCGAAACGTGCAGCGCGCTGTTCGCACACAAATGACGCACGAAAACGATACTCTCAGGACAAGAGCGAACTAACAGCGTTTATTACTCGACATGTAGAGCGCTGTTTAAACAAATACAATGCACAATACGTTATCACAGGTACACATGAGTACAAACTAACAAGTGTCCCAGATATACCTCGCTGTGTATAAAAAGCATGCTGTTTTCGCAAAAGGGGCCTGTGCAGAGACTGAAGTGACCTTTGTGGGCCCGGCAACTAATGCTTTCGTTTTGGTAAAAGCCGAAAGCATGCGATTCTCCTACCAAAGGATAAGCGCGCGTGTGGGGCAATGTACACGTGAGAGATAAGCACGCGTCGGTGCGTCGCGACGAGCTCGACGCCGAGCGCGGGTGGCTTTTTTCTTTGAGTGCTTATATATATAGATTCGTATACATATAGGGTGAAGGACGACGGTGGGGGTGACCTCAAAAAAACAGCCTGGACTGTCCATATAATTGCAATCGCAATAAAGAGGGGCCAGACACGTTTTGGCATTCATGTCAAAAGTATCTAGCAGTGAGCAAAGCTTTGACCCGCGTTTTTGCGGCAGCCAGCTGCGCCGTCCTGTTCGTTCACGTTTTCCCAGGAAGACACATGCGAGTTGTTTTGACTGAATAAGATTCTGCTAGTTGTGTCGATCCTTTGAGACTCTCACCTTAGTGAAAAACTCGACCCTCGTGTGTTCGGCCACTCCTAGCCACTATAAGACCGCAACGCTGATGTAGGCGCTTGCGATTGAGACCCCCCTCTCACCCCCTTTTGTTTTTTGCCATGTTTTTGTTTGTTTGTTCGTTCTTGATTTTTTTAATGCCCCCCCATTGCGGATATCTCCCGGGTTCAGAATTCTTGAACTTGGCAGGCGTGTGAGTAAATGATATGCTGCATTAATTCGCATACAATATATGTCAGGGAGACGGGCCTACAATTCTGCACATCTTTTTTCGAGCCCCCTTTATGAATTGGCACAACGTGGGCTCTCTGTAAGGCAATTCACTAGCACGAAGCGACTGCGTAAAGATAACGAAAAGATAAAGGGAGACCGTCGCAGCGCAGCGCTTTAACACACGAGGTGAAATACTGTCAGGGCCAACTGCCTTGGTTTTGTTCAATTGCTCCAATAACTTTTTGATACCAGACACGCCGAGTTCCACCTGCATCATAGGTGACGCATTGCTAGCAGCTGTCATTATACTGTCGGGTTTCGCTGGAAGAAATACTGAATGAAAGAAGTCATTTAGATATGTTGCCTTTGCTTTGTCGTTCGTTACGATTTGGTCATTGCAAATGATTTCTGGAATGCCGAGATCACTTGATCCGCACCCCTTTAAATACTTTCAAAAATCCTTAGGATTGGTTTTCAATCTTTCAATAAGTCCCTTGAAATAATTTTCTTTTGCGATCTTAGTAGTGAGCTTGTAATGAAGCATTATTGTGCCAATCTCTCATAATGAGCCTTGCTGTTCGTTTTCTTATACTTCGCGAAAACCCGTTTTCTTTTTTGTATAATTTTATAATGGGTGATGTTACCCAAAATTTTTTTCATTTTTTAAGCTTTGAAAAATGTACGTGTGGTATATGTTCCTTCACAAGCTCACCCAATTTCACTTTAAACATATTCCACAGTTCATGAATGTTACAGTCGTCTGCTAAGCATTGAAACGTTGGTAGGTATTGAAGTAGTTTTTGGTTGATACCTTCAGAATTTCCTTTATCATAAAAGAATGTTTCTATTTTCACAAAAACTGAATCATTGAATTTGGTTTTGACGGTCGCAACAACAGCCAAATGGTCGCTAATTCCTGGCACGACTGTTAAAGAGCTTGGGTAACACATTAGGTGCGCTTGAAAACAACAGATCTATGATATTACCTCCACGTGTTAGTTCTCTTACGTATTGTACTAGGCCATATGTGTCTACAATCTTCATCATTTCAGAGTTCACAGTACAACGAGCAACAATGTCACAATAATCATCCTGCCAACACAAATCCCGCAAAGTAAGATCACCACCGAACAATATCATTTCACCAGACGCTTCTGAGATTATCTCAGACAAGGCACAAACTGCGCTCGGATCAGAGTTCGGCACACGGTAAACCGAGCCAACAATCAAACTAGAGTTATTAGGCAACACGATTTTGCACCACACTGTTTCGATAGCTTCGTGACAGACATCTAGAGCGCTAGACTGCAGTGTCGTATGAACAAGCATAAAAATGCCCCCTCTGATGCTCGGCCGATCTTTATGATAAACCACGTAGTCTTGTGGAAACACCTCACTATCTCTAATAGTTGGTTTGAGCCAAGATTCAGTGCCCATTACAATATCTGTTTTTACTGATTCTATCAATCCAGCAAGCTGGTCTACTTTATTTGTTACACTTCTGCAATTAACTACAAAGACAACAATATCTTTGTGTTCTTGAGCTTTACTTTTATTTATTGGTCATGTTCTCAAAACGGGACAACCTCAACCTTTTCTTTATCCCAGTGAAACGCCCTACCATTCATGATGAGCTTATCAAAACTCAGTTTAACTTTATTTTTTTATCGGCCTTCTTAACTTTAGCATATTGCCATAGCTTTTTTCTGATAGCACACGTTTCTGGTCAGTAATCTTCGTCGATACCGTACGTGGTCCCTTTAAGTTTCCTGGTGTTTGACAGAATTGTTTTTCCTTAAAAGATGAAAGACTTACAATGATTGGCCGTTTTGCTTTGTTGTCATAACGTCTGACGCGATGTTCCCTTTCAACGGCTTTAAGTTCAATGGCCAGATAAGATTTACAAATATCATTAATCAGCTGCTCTGATTTGTCCCAAGTTTCAAACTGATCATTATGCTCTACACCGTAGAATACAATGTTTTTTCTACGGCTTCGATTTTCTAAATCACAACCTTCAGTTATAATTTTCTTACTTTATCTAAGAGATATTTAATTACATCGGCTTGATCGGAGACCAATTTACTGACCTCTTGCAATTGTCGTTCAGTGTCATCTAAGTTTTTGCTCATTTCTGTCATTGAAGTTTCATGTTTCATAAGTCTTGCATCGATGGAGTCTAGTTTACTCAAAACGGCAGCTTGGCCATCCCGGATGTTTTTCAGCAAGTTATCTGTGTCACGTGGGCCAGCATTTGGCTCAACATCACCTGATAGCAACCACAACAACGCAAGATAAAGCATTCTGCTTAAGAAAAAAGAACAATTTTTCCCACCCCTCCCATAGACCTGCTTGTAACAAGGCAACGTCACACTTGCCAGAGTGGGTCGAGCCGGCACAACTAGTAGAAATTTACGAGTCGTAAACGGACAGTTTCAACTAACCTACACAAGCAGCAAAAGCGTCAGTCGCATGTCGGCGAAGGTGCCGGCTCCAAATCGTACGGTGGCAAAGTGTTGCTCGCTTAAGTAGCCTTCTTGGTCATCACGTGGTTCATCACGTGGTTCCCAGCCAGCAAAACGTGGCGGAACGATGCTTCCGATGTCCTTTCATCTGTCGTGCGTGGACAGTGGCTGTCCGTCGACGTTACCGACTACCGGCGGGAGCCAGGTGATGTCCGATGCTGTGCACAGGCCGGTCCTGGAGCACAGCGTCACCCCTCCTACTTCGTCGAAGGTAGATTCACGGAACGTTCAACACTAAAACAACGCAGATACTTGCACAAGCAGCAAAGGCGTCAGTCGCATGTCGGCGAAGGTGCCGGTCCAAATCTCTTGTATTTGTAGCTTTGTAATTTTGTTGCTTTTCTCCTCTCGAGCATTTAGCGGTCCAGCAGAGTCTATACCAACTGTGTTGAATGGCCTCGTCTGCATTATCCTGTCAGCTAGTAGTGGTGAAATTTCTTGAGCCATTGGTCTATAATTAAACCTCCTACATGTGATGCATTTTTTTTATAACATATTTCACCATCTGTCGGCCAGGCACAATTCTAAACCTCGTTCTTAGATGTGTCAATGTCGCCAATGCCACCGTGCATTGGCACTTGATGGGCATTCAGAAGTAGGAGTTCTGAAAAGTGACTCTCTTGGCAGAATTATAGGATGCTTCTCATCAAAGCTCAAATCACTCCACTGAAGCCTCCCTTTTACTCTTAGGACACCTTGATCATCTTCGAAGATGTTTGTGCCGTACAGATTCATGTTGTCATATATTCGTGTCACTGCATTCCATAACGTTTTCTGCTCCTGCTTTATCAGCACAAACTCTGCGTTGTCCAATTCTCCTGTGAGTGAACCTGTTTTTCTTTCTTTTTGTCAGTTTTCTATGTAACGCATTACCCATGCAGTAGCTCGTAACGCTTTCTTGTATGATCCAAACCTGTTCACATCAATTATTTTTTCTTGACTCGTGATGGTAGTTAAGCTCGCTACGGTCTTTTCATCATCTTTGTTGTCATCACTGTCCGCTTCTTGCATGGGGTCATAATCAGGCCTCTGTTTTTCATTCTTGATCGACGTGGGGCCTTTTCACCATAATTCACTGTTCAGCAAACGTTTCGTCTTCATCCCCCTTGTCATCAAATCCGCAGGATTTTCATCACATTTAACATAGCCCCATTGACTCTCGTTGGACTTGCTCTTGATTTCTGCTCTGCAGTTGCGAACAAACAGATCTTTCATTTTGTTTGACTTTATCTAGCATAATGCAATTTGAGAGTCAGTCCAGAATTTCACACTCTTTAGTTTCCTGACGAAATTCTCAGTTATATGACTGGCCAATCTGACTGATATTATGGCAGCCAACAACTCCATTCTTGCTAGTGTAATCTTTTTGATTGGAGCGACTCTACCTTTTGTAATGATTAAGTTGGCTTCATTGCTTCCATCGGAGTAGTATGTTACAGTGTATGTTGCTGCTCCATACGCCATTAGACTTGCATCGTAGAACACATGTAGAGTCGATGCTTTTACTTCAGCTTGCCTGTTGTCATAGCATCTGTTAAAGGGCCAGAAAACAGGCTCTGACTTTTTTTTACACCCCCCATACAAGCTTGGCAATTCGTAGATTAGACGGCAGCGATCACGTTTTCTGAATATTACAGCGCTGCACGCCGCGCAGAGCCTCTACTCCGAAAAACAATTCCCGCACATCTTTCCTACGCCTGAGCGACTCCCTTGCATGCGCAGTGACATAGCACGCAGCTTGCCTATTGGTCTAAATCGGGTGTGAAAAAACAGTAGTGAAGTCAACATCAGTTTCTGTGCTACGAAACTGCCCCTTGTTTCTGGGCACTGCGGTAAAAGAACCAGCCTCACAGTTGTCGCGTGCACGTGTACACTCCTCGCTCAACTGCAGCGCCTGTGCGCGTGTGCGAACGTACTTCACCTTTGAAATGAGCCACACGGGTAAAAAGCGTTGCTCTGTCGTCGGCTGCAAAACGAGTGACTGGGCAGCGGAGAAGCATCGGCACCGGGTGCCTCACGATGGGGCCCTGCGCGTTGCATAGCTGAAGCGAATCGGCCATCTAGCGACATACGTCAAGGACCTGATTGTTTGTGGTCGACACTTTGCATCTGACGCTTACACGGTTGACCAGCGGCTGGTGCGGCAAACGGTAAACAAAGAACCACGCTTCGCAGCAAGCGGAAGTGTGTTGCGACTGACCGAGTTCGCCGATGACGTCCATTGCTGACGTGTTGTCACGTTGCCGAAGTGGACAGAGTAGCGACGATGGGCTATGCCTTCTCCTTCATGGAAGGGAGAAGGGGGTGGGGCCGTGCGAAAATTTGAAACTAGCCTAAACCGATGTTCTAACCCCTGTAACTTCTTTTATATAGCACGTATTCGCAAAATTCTTGCAGCAGGATGTTTGCAAAGAATAACTGCACATACATCTATTTTTAAAATTTTTGCACCTCAGGGCTGTTTACTGGCCCTTTAATGGTGAAGTCATCTAAGTGCTGAAGCTCTTTCGACCAGTCCTTCCAAGCTGATTGATGCTGGTTTGGTAACGGGTCGTCCAATTTCAGTATTTTCATCCAAATTTTTTGCAGCAATATTTTTGCTCTAACTGAAAATGGTGTCAAAAAACCTAGAGGGTTGTATAGTCTTGTTAAAGCTTTCAAAACCTGTCTTTTTGAGAGTTGTCTCATGTTCTTGTCATTTCGCCATATAGTGTCGGGGAAAGCTCAACACGTCGTCTACAAAATTCCATTTCCGTCCCGAAATCTTAATATGTCCCTCTTTTCTTATCCCTCGATCCAGATTATCTCCTTCTTGGTCAAATAGTTTTCTTAGTTCGGCGTCATTTGAAGTCCATTTTCTTAAATTAATTCCCGCATTACGAAAAATGTCTCGTGCTTTTTTGTATATATTTGTCGATGTCGAGTATTCGACGTCTCCTAGTAAGACGTCATTGACATAGATTCCTTTCCGGAGTTGCGCCACAACTGCAGGATATTTCTCTTCAAATTTATCCGAATGTTGCTAAATTGTGGTCGCTAGAAGAAAGGTACTTGGTGTAGTTCCGGCAGTAACCCTCATCATCCTCCATGTTTTTATCTTCGGGCTTGGCATTTCTTCGCTGGGTATTCTTTCCCACCACATAAATCGCAGTGCGTCTCGGTCATTTCCGTGTATTTTGATCTGTAAAAATGTTTTTGCCATGTCGGATGACATGGCGATCTTGTGGTGTCGAAAGTTCATCAGCAAACTTGTGATGTCGAGGTTAAGGTATGGCCCATTTTCCAAGTTGTCATTCAAGGATTCCCCTGGATTTTGGCTTGACAATGCGTCAAAGAGGATCCGTATCTTTGTCGTTGTTCGTTCCTTCTTAGTTACCGCTTGATGCGGCATGTAGTATACAAATTTGTTCTGTATATCTGATCCGGCATCTTCTTCGACGTTTTCTGCTATTTCTTGCTTGAAGTCCTCTCGGATAGCTTTGTTGTAGGCTGGGAGGTCATCTTAACCTTGTATAACTTGTCACTTGGATAAGCTTCTTCTCTGCAATAGTGTTGTTGTCGCCCAATGTTATGTTTTCTTTCCTTGGTAGCCACACTTGGTATCTTCCTGCTTTGAACTCCATTGTTTGTCAGACATACTCTAGCACATGGTCATCGCTCATCTTTGTTGCTGGTTTCTCCTTGATTCTCATGCTTTCCATGTCCCAGAATCGCCGAAGTTCGTCAACAATCGTGTCCAACTTGGCACTGACCTTGAGTGCCATAACCGTCGATGATTTCATTGGCACACAATGAAATCCTGCAGGACCTTGGACCGTCCATCCCTACATTGTTTCTATTGCCATTACTTTTGGATGAATCTCGCGAATGCAACCAGTTACTACAATCCAGTAATAATCTGCTCCCATTAATATCGAAGTTTCCATATTATTTATTTCTTTGTCTGTCTTCTCACTGTCATCAGCCAAACAAATTTCCATCGATCTTGCTCTTTCGTGTATTGTCTACAGTGGTGATGGTGGCACGTCACAGGATATAACTTCTATCTCCAGTGCCTCAATCGTGACTCGCTCCGATGTGGGGTCCTTCCTCACACGGACCTCGACGACTTTCATGTCTACTTCCATCTCTCCTCCTCCAAATGATCCTACGGTAATCCTTTCGGATCATTTTACCTTGCACGCTAGTTTTCTTGACAGTCTTTTGAGGATGAATGTCCTCTGGCTCCCATTGTCCAGCAGAATTTGTGCGTAGCACCCTCTGTCTTCTCCCTCCATCCATGGAAAGGCTGTCTGCAGTAGTATGCACTTGTGCTCACCAGACTGCTGTGCGTGCATTTTGCAGGACTTGCTGGTGTCTAACTGGTCAGGCTTATACGTGCTTGCTCAACATCATCCCCGCTTTGCTGCTGTGCAGACTTTTCTGCAGGCGTACGTGGTCGACATATGGATGTCGCATGCCTTCCCTTGAATGTTTTGCAAGGTAAGTTAGCGCGGCATATCTTCACCGTGTGGTGAGGTCTGGTGCATCTGAAGCACCTTCGCTCCCATTGCAAGGCTTCATTCTTCTGTTGCATAGTGACGCTTTTTCTGCAATCTTCCGTGTAATGTCCAGTCATTTCTCAGAAGCGGCATTTTTTTTCATTGAGGTGCTTTGAAACGTAGATGTTTTAGTCCGCCTTATACTGTGCAGTGACTGGGTCACGTCGTATTCCTCCTCTCTCTTTTCTTTTATGCTGCGAATATATATCTTTAAAAACTCCGTAATTTCTTTCAACTTGCTCGTGCTGTCTCTTGACGCTGAGCCCGATTCCGTAGTTACTGGTTTGTTGTCACCTTTCTCTATCTCCTTCATTTTCATCTCAATCCTCATATCCACCGGTAGCGCAGATTTTATAACAGGAGCTACCAATGTGGCGTAATTATCCATTTCCACTCCTAATGACTGCAATGCTCGTGTGTTCACTTGCAACTTTTGGAAGAGTTTCTTCAACCCATCTACATCTTTAGAACTCTTTACTGCTTTTACGTTTGCTAGCTCTTTTATGTAGGTTTCTCTTAAATTATCTTGTCGTCCGAAGGTCTCTTCCAGAAGAGCGACTGCATGCTTGTAATTCTGATAAAAAAAACTGCAAACCTTCTATTAGAGACGCAGCCTCCCCGCTCAGAGACGCCAAAAGGTAATTAAATTTTTGATTCTTCGGCATGTTCAATTTGTTATGCACCGATGTCTCAAACTGATGCCAAAACCTTGGCCATGCTGTTTTTTTCCCATCAAATTTGATCATTTCAAGACGTGGCAACTTAACAAGCTCTTGCGTCTCCGAGATTTGGTTAGTACCTTGCACTGAGCTTGCCTGTTCTTTGAATATTCTTGTAGTCAGTTGCGTCGCTTGTTCTAACTCACGTAATCGCCCCTCTATTTTTGTCCTTGCGGCGACGATCTTCATCTTATACTGCAAAACTCCTTGAAATTCTGCCTCCGCGTCTTCTTCTTCGATGAGCAGTTCAATCTGTTTGTTAACTTGTCTTAACGTCTGTGACATGTTCTTCATTTGGTTTAGAGGCATCATAAGTTGCGCTTGATCGGCGTCTTCTTCCATCTTCTTATCAATTTCACTCGTAAGCGTTGTCACATTTGCTCAAAGAGTCTTCCGCTTCTTCGATAGGACCTCTTTATTCATGCTTAAAACGCGTTGAAAGAGCTCTTGCATATGTATGTGCGTCGTCAACAGTCATCGGTCATGGTCCTTCTCTCGGCGGTTCGTCGTTGAGCCAGACGCCGCCTTTTTGTTCTTCAACCCGTTAGTGTGAATGGGGTTGAAGTCTTTGCGTCTGTCTTCAGATATCCTGGTCACGGCACCATGTTTCAGAAGGACCAGAGAGACCACAGAATCGATACTTCTTTAGTTTATTGTTGACAGAACGAGATTTAAAAAATATACAGAGCGTGCCCCTGGCCACTTCTCCTTCCTCGTCTTCGAGCTCCATCTTCATTCTGTTTTCTACAGTGCAGAACTAGTTATAATGCAATTCTTTTTCACTCTCGTTTACCGTCCCATAGAACCCCATGTGTACACATGCCGATTATTGTGCAGGCCCCCCCCCCAAGATGAAAGATCGGTCATAATGCGGGTGCTGAAAAATCGTTTTGACAAACGTGGCAGTGAGTGCCCTTCTGAAAGGAGATGCACTGGCTGCGTCCCTGGGGTGCGAGGGACGAAGTGTTTAGGGGAGGAGGAGGACGTGAACTCTTTTCACAAGAAAACAAAAATTTACTGAGAAAGTGTACGAGCACACATGTGTCTCACGAAAAATTATCCAATGCTTCACCGCATGGCATGAGCAATGAAGCAGCACCTTGGTTTTGATTTTGTTTGTCTATATGAAGAGAAACATTTTGCACAACATTCATTATTTTTATACTGTTCCTGGGTCATTTATCTACAAAATGTATATTTCGATTTTTTTTGTGCCTTGAATTTTTTCGCAATTATAGGGCTTTTTATTCCACTGTTTACCAGCTGGCGACCGAAAATTTCACACTTTTCACATTCTTGTTCATCGTAAGATATTTTTGTTGCTCTACAACATATATTTTTAGGGAAGAGCATTTCATTGTGCATAAAGTTTGGTATGGGGCAATGCGTGCTGGAGTACTTTTTAAACTGGCAAAAGCCATCTTTCCGAAACACATGAATAACAATAATTTTCGCACAGTAATGAAAGAATTAAATGACACTCGTTTGCTTATGTGTGAATTCAACCATGTTTGCAATGAACTCACATCATTCCACTGAAGCGTGGTACCACCACGTCGAACAGATCACCCTTGGCTAGTTGCGGGCAGCGTGTCGCTTACTGTGCTTTTGCTGTTGCATGCCAGTTCGCTTGCTGTTTACTGTATATGTGCGTTTGTGCATTCATCACGCATGCTTCACTCGGGATCATGCTCGGGTGCGGCTAGTAGCCTGTTCCTTTAAAACAACAAATAATTTGCGGGCAACGCGTGCGAGCGGCCTTGCATGATGCACTTGTACCACCGTCACTCTGATGAGCAGCTATCTGCAGATGGCTATGATAAGTTTGTCGGCAATGAGTCAAAATGGCACTTTCTTCACCACCGGCCAAGTCGCCATCGCTTTTTTTATGCTTATTCATTAAGGCACCGCAACAACCACACGGAAGTCGTTATCACTCATCGATTAGTCTCTGCCGTTACCAAAAAGTGGAAAACCTTTTGCCGCACATTGTGGTGTCAGAGAGTTGAGTGTCGCAGTGAACTTTTATGCGACAAAAGTTATTACAGTTAAACCTGCTTATAACGAACCTCCATATAACAAATTCCTCAATATAATGAAATTTTTCAATTCCCCGTCGTCGCTCCATAGAAGCACATGTATTTGCAACCTCTATGTAAAATAGTAGCAGCGGGTGACAACCTTGATATAACCAATTTTTCCCACGGACAGTCTAAGAATTTCGCTCCGCATTTTGGCATTTAGGTACGAGCGTGCATCTTCTGAGGCTGCCCCGCCGTCGACGATGCGGCTGAAGCGCGTGCAACGCACCATGTGAGAGCCGAGCGCTCGTTATTCCGCGCGGGTGTGCGCCAGGCGGGCAGGCGGGCCTGCATACCACAAGCCCGAACGGCTGCCGCTCTCGCCGTCGCAGGCGCATGCGCGAGTGGGCCCCTCCCAACTCTTAACCAAAATCAAAACAAAGAAGACAAAAAAGAAAGGAAATTACATTTGCGTGTTGGCAGTGCCACGCTTTTAGTTAGCGTCACATATGTGGGGCCGCCTCGCCTATGAAGGGCGCTTTACCGAATGGTTTTCCGTGGTATTCGTGTCTGTGTTTGTGTTGTTTGCTCATCGTTTCCAACGCCGCGAGCGCGCGTCCAGTTTCACTGCTTGCGCATGGTGTGGCCCCGACGACGTTCATCTTGTCTTTTTTTTATTGTGATAGCAAATATATGGATAGTCTCGGCTGAATTTTGTTTTTTGCCGCCGCCGCCATTCACCGTGCATATATATATAAAGTCGTGCCCACATATAACGGCCCCACTTAAAACGAACTTTTGCTTAAAACCAACTTTGACCACCGATCAGGCATCGGCGAAGTGACCATACATTCTTATTATTAAACGCCGATTCTGCCTCCGCGCCCCTCTAGTTGCTGCTCTCCTCGACCACTTTCTGTTACGCACCCCGCCGTCCTTTGTCCCCCCGCTACTCCGAGCACCTCGCCAGACGAGGCCTGTGTTTTCACACTGCCACCGATCTTTCGAAGACCGGTCGGCCATTGACCCTGTTTTTGACCACTAGTACTGTCGTTGGCGTCGCCGACCTGGAGTGACCAGGCCATTTGCCAACATCATCGGCCACTGACTGTATCCGATAGTCTGCGTCTATTGCACGCGCGTACACTACCCCACCGACTCTACTAATTTGTGATTCGTTTTGTGTTTAGGACTCGATCTCGCTCACTTTGCACTCTGCTCAGCATGCATTGCGCGCGCGTGCGGAAGCGCGAAAACGGCTGTTAATTTGCGCGGAACGAATCGCGAAATATAGAAGTTCGTGAGGCCACGCAAACTGCCGGCACAACAAAACAATTGTTTGACCACGGCCGCCGATTCATCGAACACCGCCGCGCGCACCGATCCAGGCGGCCATGCTTTGACTTCCTCGCGCGCAGGCACTCTTTCCAAGTTTTTCTACGTGTGAGTTTCGCGGACCTTTCAAGCAAGCTCCCCAACCTGCCTCCTTCCCGTGTGTTTTGGTTTTCAAGGTCACCCTCCCACCACATTCTCCCCTCTCTTTATCGCAGCTCCTTGCCCTTCTCTCGCAAGTCTGCTCACCTCTCTTGATCACAACCCCTTTGCTCGTCTCCACCGCTCCGCGACGCCTGCCACGCTGGTTGGAATTAGTTTCGTTTTCTGACTGGAAATGCGCCCACAGCTGTTCCACGCGTTCTGGCATGTGCGTCGTGTGTGCGCATGTTGCTCGCTCTTGCTGTGTGTGTGTGTAGTCATGATGGCCGACGGGAGGACTAGCATGCTTTTTCGTGCTGCTCAAAAAATCGTCGGAAATGTGACCGCTTGGCTTGAGCGTAATCCGCGCGTTAGGTGCTGCTTTGCGGAGGGCTTGCGCGTAGCTGTTGGTTACCTGGCAGCCAACTTGCCGCTTCGGGCGTCCCGGTATTCAGCTGTGGAGATGGTGAATATTTTGTGGGTGGCGGTGATGCCTACATGTGCGCAAGGCCGACTTCGTCGACGTCGGTCCTGATGCCGAGCCTGAAGCTTCCGAACAGGACCACTGCGACGGTGATTTGTGGCAGCGCGTCGTCCACTCCGACCTGCGAGAGCGGGTGGGATATCTGTTCCGATAATTTAATTACGGCCGATGATGATGCCGACACTGCGGGACCGTGCACGGATTGGGGCATTGTTAATTAAGCACGTGGCGAGAGCGATTTGGAGGAATTGGATTGCAGGAATGACAAAGCTTTGGAGGCAGTGCTTCATGCAGCTTATGCCACAGGCCTTGTCGAACGAGCAGCCTGCCGTTTTAAATGAACTCGAGACCGCCCTTATCGCTTCTGCTCTTCGAAACACGTGCATCACGAACTTTTTCGGGCAAAAAAAAGTTTGTGTTTTCACTTGCAATTTTTTTCAAAGCTGTGTTTCATTTACTACGAACGTCGGGATACAGCGAACGGATGCCGCGTCACGCTCAGGTTCGTTATAAGCGGGCTCGACTGTGTGTGTGTATATATATATATATATATATATATATATATATATATATATATATATATATATATATATATATATTTATCTATGTATGTATGTATGTATGTATATAAAAGAAAAAACGCCGTCTGCGCTAGGCGCCCTGCAGCTCGTCACGACCGGAAGTTGGGGTGGAGTGGGGTGGGGTGGAAGGGTTGGAGGTTTGTGTGTGCGCGTGCTTATCTTTGGGGGGGGGGGGGGAGTCACGCGTTTTCGACTTTGACCGGAATGATAGCGTTTAGTTGCCGGGCGCACAAAGATCTCTTTGCTCGCTGGGTAGGCACGGTTTGCGAAGAGATTGCACTTTTCAACACAGTGCAGTAGCAAAATTAACTGCGGCACTTATTAGTTAGCACTCATATCTGCACCTGTGATTGCGTTTCGTGCCTCGTTTTTGTTTAAACAGCCCGTTAAGTATCGAGCGATTAACTTTGTTAGTTGGTTCTCGTCCTGCGTATGCCGTTTTCGTGCATCATTCGTGCGTAAGCCGTGCGCTGCATCTGTCTATCTGCATGCCGTTCTCAGCGTTACATTCCAAGTTGTTGCCATCGCATTCATTGCTTCGCGTTTGCGGCGAAACTGTGACTTTTCATATCCTCACCACCGGGGGGGATGTCAGGTTAGGTGCTGATGGAAACTTTCCATGACCACGGTGACAACAGATCTTCGGAGGTTAGCTCGTAATGCGCTTTCGTCTCGTGCCACGCCGCAAGTTCGCATTCTGGTAGCTTTCGCAATTAGCCAATTAGTTCTGGCAACATAACGGCATGTTGAATGCAGTGCTATGAACACGATTGCAAAAAATTGTAATGCTATAAGAAGTAAGGCCTGCAGCCAATTCTTTCGGATCCGATATTGTGGAACTCATACAAAATGCTGGTGTGAGCAAATATGGCCGCTCCAGGGAGATGTGCTCGTTCAAGACGGGTGGTTTAGTTTCTGTTTGAGCATTCAACAGCAGTTCTAACACGCAGGAGATGTTATCTTATGCAGTTTTCAGGAGATATATGGTGTGCCGACTCTTTTGATCTCTGATTCAGCAGCGCTCGCGCGCTTCTACTCACTCATGAAAGTTACGATGTGCGGGGTCATGTTATGGAACATGGCGGTGACGGCAAGAACCCGCCGAAAGTGTCCATACAATTGCCATCGCAATAATAACGTAGTTTTTTACTATAAGATGAGTGTTTTTGGTTAGCTCTGCCTTCAGTCCCCTTTTGTTTATTTGTGCGTTTATCTTTCAAGTTTTCGGGCTAAACTTGCATATAACAAAATCCTTTTTATAACAAATTATCCGGGAATTCATCAATTTTGTTATATCCATGTTTTAACTGTACTTCTCTCATTTATGGCTTTTTGTGTTCGAAGGCATTGTTAGGTAATTGTCGGCGGTCGTAGATGCCGACAGGAAAGTTTGCCGTGCGAAATCTGACCGCAAGTCTTCATGCTGGCTCTTATTTCTTTTCAGTTCTTTTTTTTCTTAAATCCGCTCCACCAGCAAAAAAACATCTGGAAAGTGAGCTTCCTTGCTCACAATGCCCCAAATCTGCGTGTCGTGCTTGCCGTGGTCTATGATATCTTCGTCGCAAGCAAACTACAGCGGGGAACACATGAGCGTGCACCTATTACTTGTTTTAGAATGCCTGTTTTAAAATTCTGTTTCGCTTCGTATGCATCATATTTTTACCGCAACCGTGTCGGAAGTGTTCATTGTAAAAGTAGGAAGCCTTGAAAAATGTTCCCTGTATGTGGACTCAGTTTCAAAGAGTAGAAGAGAAAAACCGTAAGTGCACCGAAATATGGTCGTTATAACAGATAGATCGTTATATCTTGGATCGTTATAAGTTGGTTGGACTATACCACCAAAAAAGACAAAGCTGTTGGCTGACATGCAGAAAACAAACAACAAAATGCTTTGCGGCATTACCGTATTCTCCTCTAAAAAAAAGAGCATTGCCCGATTGCTAAAAAGATTGCATGCACAGAGGTAAACACGGAAATAAGCACGAATCACACACGTACACACACACAAAAAAAATGTAACTAGAAGTGCAAAGACAAAGTGTCTTATAGTGTGCATGATGGGGCTTTAGACGGACAACATGCACTACTTCTGGTCATGCGCGGCATCCCCGAGATGCACTAATACCATCAGGAATCACTACGTAGTCCAGTTGGCTGACTCAATGAATTGCTTTGTATTGGCCGAAATAATGGCGCAAGAGTTTTTCAGCTAATTCACAGCGGCGAGTGGGTGTCTAAATTCATACTCTGTCACCTGGCTTGTATGGCACTTCGCGTCTTTGGAGGTTGTAACAGCGATTCGCCGCTGGCCATCTATGCGTAGCCGCGCAACCTGCCAGGCTTTTTCTGCGTGCTGGAAGTCATCATCATCATCATCATCATCAGCCTGACTACGTCCACTGCCGGACAAAGGCCTCTCCCATGTTCCACCAGTTAACCCGGTCCTGTGCTTGCTGCTGCCAATTTATACCCGCAAACTTCTTAATCTCGTCTGCCCACTTAACCTTCTGTCTTCCCCTAACCCGCTTGCCTTCTCTGGGAATCCAGTTAGTTACCATTAACGACCAGCGGTTATCCTGTCTACGCGCTACATGCCCGGCCCATGTCCATTTTTTCTTCTTGATTTCAGCTATGACATCCTTAACCCCCGTTTGTTCCCTAATCCACTCTGCTCTCTTCTTGTTTCTTAAGGTTACACCTACCATTTTTCTTTCCATCGCTCGTTGCGTCGTCCTCAATTTAAGCTGAACCCTCTTTGTAAGTCTCTAGGTTTCTGCTCCGTAGCTAAGTACCAGCAAGATACAGCTGTTATATACCTTCCTATTAAGGGATAGTGGCAATTTACCTGTCATAATTTGAGAGTGCTTGCCAAACGTGCTCCACCCCATTCTTATTCTTCAAGTTAATTCAATCTCATAGTTCGGCTCCGCGGTTATTACCTGCCCTAAGTAGACATAGTCTTTCTACAACTTGAAGTGCACTATTGCCTATTTCGAAGTGCTGCTCTCTTCCGAGGTTGTTGTACATTACTTTCGTTTTCTGCACATTAATTTTAAGACCCATCTTTCTGCTCTCTCTGTCTAACTCCGTAATCATAAGTTGCAATTTGTCCCCTGAGTGACTCCCCTGAGCGACTTCCAGTGAATCCCCTGAGCGACTTCCAGTGAGTTGGAACAGAGGTCTTGCACTGGTAAGGCGACGTGAGGTATTTCCCGCCTTATGTATATCATTGCGCTTCCATTTGCAAACGACGTTATGCTCGGGTTGCCGTGTCGGGTGTACCCTGAGAGCGTCCTTGCATTCGGTAGACCGGCTTCGGAGAGGGCTAGAATCGGTATTGGAATGTCGCGCAGGAAAAGGTTGAGTTCGCACAGACGTTTTAGAAGACTGGCGCAGTTCCATTGCATTATTAAGGGCACTTTTGAAGGACAAAATAGACCAGGTGGGCGAGACATTGCAATTGTTCTACTGTGTGTATGTGCAAGCAGAGCAAAGTAACACTGACTCTAGAGTCAGGACTGCTTCCAACATGTCCTTCGTTGAACTCGCAGGCATCTTAGCGACGTGGGAACGTAGTGCGGTGAACAGAGCGCGAATAACGTGCTCGAGGTTTTCTTGCTGTTTGCTTCCAGATGGTACTTGAGGTGGGCTCAGTGCAACAGTGTAGGTGCGCTTGGCGGACTCTTTCTTGATACATTTCTCACCAGCGTTGAGCACTTTCTCTGACTCAGTAACAGCTCTTGCTGGATTTAGGCGCAATTTCCTGCGTACTCGTTGTCCAAACCGCCATGTTGTGGGGCGCCGAACGTCTTCTTTGTGAACGATGGTTCGTTCACAGTCTTCGGGCCGAGGACAAACGTCTCATTTCTTCGCAGCGCAGCTGTTCGTGCTGGACATCGGCTGTAGCTAGCTGGGTGGTCGCCGCCACAGTTTTCACACACAAGTTTTTCTTTACTTGTACACGTCTTAGTCATGAGGCCCCCCACAGCGCTTACAGCTTTGTTCCCCACGACAGTGCTTAGCAACATGTCCAAAATGCTGACATTTAAAACAGCATAGGGGCGTCTCCACGTAGTCTGTAAGCTCGTGTCTGGTGAAGCCAAGGTTGATCTTCTCTGGCCGTTCTGAATTGGGAGCGAATGTGAGAACCACAGAGTCAGTGCGCCTTGATTCCCACTCGGAGGATGAGGTTTGAACTCGTATGATTCTTCTTGCGTGGTATACTCCCTGAGGTCTCAGGTAGGTTAACATCTCTTCGTCCGAGTACCATCTTGGGTCTCCTTTTATAATGCATGTGTAGTGGAGCATACGCACCAACGCGTATGCGCCTTCGGAAGACAACGAAAAGCCCGTGCTCTGCTTGGGCGAGAGTTTGTGCCGCCTTTGCCAGACTTGCCGTACGCCCACTTTCCGTTGCCACCTCGTTGCGACTTCTCTGCTCGAATAAACGTCATCACATTCGGTGAAGGCTGCTGAGATCCCCAAGCAAACCTGGAGCTCCGCTCTCGCAAGTTGCCTGAAAGACTACCGCCAAACATGACTGACGCAGTCGCCAACCAGCCCGTCCCAGCCCAGCCAGCACCATCGGCTGCCCCGTCTACCTGCCCCGGCGCTACTCGCCAGTGGGACCCACCAATCTTCAGCGGAAGTGGTGAGCAAGACGTCGAAGACTGGCTCTCCTTGTACGAACGCGTAAGCGCCAGCAACAAGTGGGACGAGGACTCTAAACTCGCCTACGTTATCTTTTACTTGGCAGACGTAGCTAAGCTTTGGTTTACCAACCGCGAAACCGCCATCGCCAACTGGTCCTCCTTTAAGACCCTTGTAACAGAAGCGTTCAGCCGACCAGAGGTCCGCAAGCTCCGCGCTGACCAGCGTTTGCGCCACAGAGCCCAGCAACCTAACGAAACGTTTACGAGTTACATTGAGGATGTGCTCGACCTCTGCAGGCGTGTTAACCCATCTATGCACGAAGAAGAGAAAATTCGGCAGATTCTCAAGGGCATTGAGGATGGTGCATTCCAGATGTTGCTAGCGAAAAGCCCGACCTCGGTGGCAATCCTCGTAAGCCTGTGCCAGAGCTTCGATGAATTACGCCGTCAGCATTCCATCGCCCGACAGAGTGTCTCACCACCAGATTCGATCTCTGCTGTCGCACTCGCAAATGCCAACGTTCGCCAAGAAAGTCATCTCCTATGCGTCGTAGACCACCTCCTGAGGAGGGAAACTAATCAGTGCAGTTTCAGAGGCAAGAACTGCAACTTCTGCGCAATTGTCAAGGCCTCCATTTTCGCCGCAAAATGTTGTTGATGTCAATGTTGAGGGAGTTGCCACACAAGCGTTAATTGATACTGGGGCCGCCGTTTCTGTGATGAATGCAAAATTTTGTCGCAAACTGAAGAAAGTGACCACATCTCTCTGTGGCATCGTGCTGTCCACGGCTAGCGCGCAATGCATTCAGCCCTCGGCTGTGTGTACGGCGCGCGTCGTCATCCAAGACGTTTTGTACATCGTCCAATTTTTTGTACTACCATCTTGCTCTCATGACCTTATCCCGGGTTGGGATTTCTTATCAGGTCATGAAGCTATCATCGATTGTCGCCGTGCGGAAGTGTCCCTAGTGCCAAGTTGTGAATTTCCATCGCCCGACCATTCACCACTGCTCTGCAAACTCATCGCTGACGACGACATCACCTTGCCTCCGGAAGCTTCAGTCCCTATTAGCCTTTCATGTGTGGCGCAACCTGACGCCACGGTGGTGTTTACGCCATCCCCTGTTTTTACTGAACGCAAGGGCATCGTGCTCCCATTTGCCGTTCTTACGATTGCGTCTGGTTTAACCGTAATGCTGGTTACCAACCACTGCAACTACCCCATTGGCTTGCTTCGTGGTGAAACGTTAGGATATGTGCAACCTGTCGACCATATCAATGATACTATTCTTCCCGACGAAACGCCATGTCACATTGCCGCAATCACTCAGGCGTCTGAGCCATCAAGCTCGCCAGCCTTCGACAATGCAATTGACGCAGACCTTCCCCCCTCGCATCGCAGCCAACTTGTTGCTCTCCTTAACAAGTTTCGCTCTTCTTTCGACTTTCAGAAACCTGCTTTGGGCCGCACCACGACTGTCACTCATACTATTGACACCGGCTCACATTCGCCTCTGCGACAGCGTCCTTACCGCGTTTCTGCCGAAGAGCGCCGCGTCATTACGGAGCAAGTAGATGACATGCTTAAACGTGGAGTCATACAGCCTTCTCAAAGCGCTTGGTCGTCACCCGTGGTTCTGGTAAAGAAAAAAGATGGCACCGTTCGATTTTGCCTGGACTATCGCCGCTTAAACGAGATTACAAAGAAAGACGTCTACCTGCTACCACGAATATACGATGCTCTTGACTGTTTACAAGGCGCCGAGTACTTCACATCCTTGGATCTGCGTTCTGGGTATTGGCAGGTGCCAATGGCTGAAGGTGATCGCCCTAAAACAGTCTTTGTAACGCCGGATGGCCTATATGAGTTCAAAGTCATGCCATTTGGGCTCTGCAACGCGCCTGCGACGTTTGAGCGCATGATAGATACCATATTGCGGGCCCACAAGTGGAAAACTTGCTTGTGTTACCTTGATGACATCGTAGTCTTTTCAGCTGATTTCCCGACACATCTTTGTCTTCTCCACGAGATTCTGACGTGTCTAGCTTTAGCAGGCCTACAACTTAACACCAAGAAGTGCCACTTCGCAGCCCGAAAACTAACCATCTTGGGACACGTCATCACAAGAGACGGTGTTCTTCCGGACCCCGATAAGCTTCGAGCTGTCGCTGACTTCCCAATGCCCACATCACTGAAAGCCCTAAGAAGTTTCGTTGGTCTTTGCTCTTACTTTCGTCGCTTCGTGCGCAACTTCGCGTCTATCATTGCACCTCTGACTAGTCTGCTTTCCAACAGCAAAGGTATATCTGCATGGTCACCTGCATGTGACGACGCATTTCACCAGCTGCGCCGCCTGCTGACCTCGCCACCTATTCTTCGCCACTACGACCCCACTGCTGCCACAGAAGTTCACACTGGTGCAAGTGGCGTTGGTCTTGGCGCAGTTTTGGCACAACGGAAAGGCACCCAAATCGAATACGTAGTCGCTTATGCAAGTCGCGCTCTTAAGAAGGCTGAATTGAATTACTCCGTGACAGAGAAGGAGTGTTTGGCCATAATCTGGGCGCTTACGAAGTTTCGCCCGTACCTTTACGGCCATCCTTTCGAGGTGGTCACAGACCACCACGCCCTATGTTGGCTGTCCACCTTGAAAGACCCGTCCGGACGTCTGGGGCGTTGGGCACTTCGATTGCAGGAATACGACATCCGTGTCATATATCGTTCCGGTCGCAAGCATGAGGACGCCGATGCACTTTCCCGATCGCCATTAACACCAGATGTGGCTTCTCTGTCACCCCCTTTTACCACCTTGTCACCACTCGACAGCACCGACATGCTTTCGGAGCAGCGTAAAGACCCATACCTTGCCTTGTTAGTCGACTACCTTACCGATCCGTCTGCTGTCCCTTCCACGAGAGCGCTACGCCGGCAAGCAGCCCACTTTTCCTTACGAGACAACATTCTGTACCGCCGCAACTACATGCCTGGTGGTCGGAAGTGGCTCCTTGCTGTCCCAACTCATATGCGCTCTGACATCTGCATGAATTTCCATGCAGATCCCCAAAGTGCTCACGCAGGTGTCCTGAAAACCTACGAAAGGCTGCGCCAACGCTATTACTGGCGAGGAATGTATCGCTTTGTGCAGAAATACGTTCAGTCTTGCACCACTTGCCAACAGAACAAGACACCTCCGCGGCACCTTACTGGCATGTTACAGCCGCTCCCGTGCCCGGCTTGCCCATTCGACCGCGTGGGTATAGACCTCTATGGCCCCCTTCCATATAGTAGCTCTGGAAACCGGTGGATTATTGTCGGAGTCGATCATCTGACACGCTACGCTGAAACTGCAGCTCTATCGGCAGCGACCGCCCATGAAGTTGCACTCTTCATTCTCCGCGGCTTCATTCTACGCCATGGTGCTCCGCAGGAATTACTCATTGATAGGGGTCGAGTGTTTCTGTCGGAGGTCATCCAAGCTATCCTCGCTGAATGCTACATTACCCACCGGAAATCTACCGCATACCATCCACAGACAAATGGTCTTACTGAGCGGTTCAACCGCACACTTGGCTACATGCTGAGGATGTACACCTCCTCCGACCACACTAACTGGGACGCTGTATTACCATTTGTTACCTTCGCTTACAACACCGCGACGCAAGCGACTACCGGTTTTCCCCCGTTCTTTCTGTTGTACGGCCGCGAACCTTCCCACCCACTCGAAACCATATTCCCGTACCGCCCTGATGCATCGGAGTGCTCCCCGCTTTCGGAAGTCGCCAGATACGCTGAAGACTGCCGTCAGTTGGCTCGGTCTATGATAAGTGAGGCTCAAGGTCTACAAAAAACCCGACATGACGACGTTCATCACATAGCGCCTACGTTTCGTACAGGCTCCCTTGTGTGGCTTTGGGTACCCCCGCACGTTCCTGGCCTCTCTTCTAAACTTCTGGCATGGTACCATGGTCCATACCGAGTCATTGACGCAACCTCGCCGGTGAATTACATCATCGAGCCATTAACACAATCATCAGATTTGCGCCGTCGAGGGCGCGAGACCGTACACGTCGACCGTCTCAAGCCCTACTACGACCTCCTCATTGTGCCTACTCCCTGAGTCGTCAGGATGGCTACCCTTCACCCCGGGGGTATTGTAGTGGAGCATACGCACCAACGCGTATGCGCCTTCGGAAGACAACGAAAAGCCCGTGCTCTGCTTGTGCGAGAGTTTGTGCCGCCTTTGCCAGACTTGCCGTACGCCCACTTTCCGTTGCGACCTCGTTGCGACTTCTCTGCTTGAATAAACGTCATCACACATGTATTTTTCATGTAGCTCTGTGGTACATGGGCAGATATGGCAAGGCTGTAGATAGTGTTGGTCTCTAGAAGCGTATTAGCTTGGTGTTCTGTCTCTATATTCAAGAGCAGGGCTCCCTGTGCTGTGAAATGTCTCTTTACTTGGGCTCTACCGAGAATAGTTTCAATTTCCGAGTATAGGTCAATATGATTCACTTGCCTCAAAATAGCTCTTTCGGATGTTGTAGCAATTAACACAGGAATGCCCACCGCCCTGTCTTTGCGATGTCGCACAAGGCGGAAACCACCCTCGTCTATGTCTAGATCTGTGAGGTTCGCCCTGTTGTGGTTCCCGACGACAGTTGATTCGTCCTCTGATTCAACGCTGTGTTGTCGCTTGTAGTAAGGTATGCTTGCACAAACCAGCTGGTGCTTCTGATCTGGTGTCACACCTTGGGAGGTCATGGCCGCGCTCTCACTGATGCTTGTTTCGTTTCTTCTAGCACCTTTCGACGTGGCGGGCTGCGCAGCACCCGTCGGTCGCCGATACGGCAGGTACCTTTTCGAGTCGTTCAACATCTTGAGCAGTGTTGAGCCGTAATAAAAACAAAAATAACGATAAATGCAGACAGAGCTACTTAGCCAAGCAGCAACAACTTCGTCCTCTTCTCCGTTATTGGTAGTTATTTTGCCTTCTTTGTCCCTTAGTGCGTACATCCGATTTTTGCCTATCCCAGGTTTCCTCTTCACTGCTTTGACGCTTCCTCTGTTTTTTAGAGCGTGTTCAATTCAATTTGTCAATTAACTCGAATTGAACACGTGCTGGAAGTAGGCGGCGACATCTAGGTCATTGTCGCTGGTGGCATTTGCATGGTGTCCAGAGTAGTGGTGGCATCCCTCCCGTGGATAAGTTTAAAAGGCATAATTTTGCTGGTCTCCTGTACTGCAGTGTTGTAGGCAAAGACCACATAAGGTAGAATCAAATCCCATGTTTTGTGCTGCGGGTCTTCGTAGATAACGAGCATGTCGGTATGGTCTTGTTCAGGCATTCCGTGAGACCATTTGTTTGCGGATAATACGCAGTTGCTCTCTGGTGGTTTGTGCGACTGTAATGTAGGATGGCCTGAGTCAGCTTCGCTGTAAGCGCTGTTTGCCTGTCTGTGATGAGGACCTCTGAGGCTCTGTGTCACAGGAGAATGGATTCCATGAAAAATTTGGCGACTTCCACTGTGGTATTATTTGATAAGGGCTTCGCTTCGGCATATCGTGTCAGGTAATCTGTTGCCCCTATAAGCCACTTGTTGCCTGATGTTGACTTGGGAAAGGAGCTCAGCAGGTCCATGCCTATCTGTCGGAATAGTCTCGAGGGTTGTTGAATCAGCTGCAGGAATCCAGCTGGCCTTGTTAACGATGTTTTGTGGCACTGACATTTCCAGAAACTCTTCACGTAATGTGCGACATTTGTGGAGAGACGGGGCGAGTAGTACCTCTGATTTTTCCTGTCTCCTCTTCGCTTCTTCTTACTTCCATGTTTCTCAGCAGCAAGGGTTAACCGTGTGTGGATACCCAGTCTTGGTTATTCTACATTAGGTTACAGAAGCGTTGTACGACCGGCGTTGGCTGGATTTGCCCAGCATTTGCTGCTATGTCACCCTGTTGGGCTTGATGGGAGCTGCTGGCACTGCTGCCGAAACTTAGGCCATCTGGTATGTTCAGTGCATTTTCTTTAAAATTGATTGTAACCTAAAAAGGTTGCACATGAAGCAGCCACAACACTTCCCGAAATACCATGTAATGCATATTGTACAGTCTTATGGAAAAGCAGGAGCTGTCTCACCATTTTGGGTAGCTAGAAATCAAACAGAGAAACCAGGACTTGGTTACATGCGCTCTAAAATAGCCAGTGGCGACCTGCGACTTGCACTGTGAGACAGGAAGCAGTTCTGATTCTGACATCCTCTGGAAATATTCCACAGTCACTCCACATAGGTCTATGAATATCGTTCAAGGCATTGTCTTTGAAAAGCACACCATAGCTCGAAAAGCACACCGACACGAGTACGTGCTTCATTGTGGCAAGACTGATCCATACATAAGACCGCATTTTTAACGTCGTACACTAGCTTATGTTGTGGGGCACGGACCACTCATTGTCATCAAGCTTCTGTTTCAAAGGTTGTGCACAGAATTGCAGTTAGGAGCCTTGGAAGGATCATTGCATATCCTCTGAAGCTTGTTTTTATGAAGCGCTTAATCTCTCGGTTCATGTAAACCTATGTGCAGGTGAGTGTGCAGCTGAGTGCTTGTAAAGTATTCAGGACACTTGTATTCTAGCCGACAACTAGTCAACAATGTCTCGTTCTTGAAAAAGCAGTTTTTATTCCTGCAGTCCTGCAGTTCTAGTGTGCAGGGGAAGGCTTTCGAAGTGACATGGAATCCAAAGCAGCTTGTTACGGGCCTGTTAGGTTGAAGAAATGAAAATTTAAGTTCTTTGCACTTTGCCAGTAAAGTCGAATTGCAGATTTTTAAATGCTGAGGTTTGGATTACCAGTGAATTATTTAGTTTTCATGATTTTTGCTTTGATATCATGATCAGTTCAGCAGTGTGTAAAATTCATTGAACCAGGCAGCATGGAAAACATTCTTCAGGCATTTCTGTGTTTTTTTGCAGGCATTAGTAATGTGCAGTATCAGGTAGGCCGTGCCGAGGTGTTGCTGCCCAAGATACGGCACCAGTTTGTGGCTGAGGAGCTCTGTGCTGTTGTCAACCCAGGTCGGGGTGGGCTGAGTAAGTCTCCGTCTCATTCCTAATTTTACTGGGCTCACCGCCCATGTAGGTAGTATGTTGGCGCTATAAAGTGCAGTATTTACGGCATTACACAAGCTTGCACAGTGTCCAACAATTTCAAGTGACATTGTGGAGCAGGTTGCGCCAGTTTTCGCCAGCATGAGGAAAAAATTAGGGGTGTTTGGACTGTGACTTTTGCTTTTCAATGCTAGCATAACAGCAGTTGTTGGCTGGTGCACTGTGGCATGTGATGTCAATACTGAGCCTCGAGGGATTTATATGAGTGGACTAGAACAAACTGAAAACGACTAGGTAGGAGTAGTGCGTGTGTGTTGTGCATGCGTCTATTATGAGTCACTTTGTCACTAGTCTAAAAAGATGGCAATTGTCATTATTCAGGTTAATATGGATATTATGACGGCTCCCTCCACATGAAAGCCCCTTAGAAAAACTCTGTCAAGAATGAAAAGGCCATGGCATATTCCATGCTTTTGCAAAAGACTCTAGTTAAAGGGGGTGTGGCTACGGAAATGGCAAATTTGATAAAAATTCTTTTTTTTCTGCAATCCTAATACTCAGCACTGAAAGTTAATGGTACATTCGACTGGTCGTTTCCGAGCGCTCCGGCGGCTCTTAAAAATCTACGTAAAATAGCGACTAAGCACTGCCGCTAAAGTAATCGGGCAAACACATGATCAGGAAGGAGGGACATGACTCGCATACCTACTGGGTCTTGTTGTAAAGCCTTAATAGCTGCCGAATTCGCCACTTCGAAACACGGTGAGAGCGCTCGAAAACGACCACCCGAATGTGCCATAAGAAAAAGCACTTTACTAGTGTGCTGAGATCAAAAACGATCAGAAAATCAGGCTTTACAAAACTCGCATCATCAGCTTTTTCTTGGCACAGTGCCATCATATTGACATCATCGTAAGAGGACAGGTCAGAGATCAAGATTGCCACTAAACTGCATTTTTCAAACAAAAAATCAAACCACCTTCTAACTGAGTTCTGTTTTCTTAGCTTATGGCTCCATTTCTTTGAACATCTTTTTTAGCATTTGTTACCGGTCATCCCTGTGTCATTTCACAACAAATGAAGATATAACCATTTCATTTCTTGCACTCAGATCCTGAGACTAAGCTTGTACGAATAGTGAATTTGAGGTTTGAAGCGAATTCGAAGCGAATAGTGATTTTGGTCAAATAATTTCTAATCGAATTCAAATAGTATACATGATGTATAAAGAAAAATCGGCATAATTATCACAACTTAACTAACCTGCACAATATTTTAAGAAGTTTAAATAGGGCCTCTATTCAAATGCCTTTTTTTTTTTCGCTCAAAGCAAGTCAAATTAACTTCAAGTAGTAGCAGCATTGCAGGATTTGACTTTCGGCAGGATGCAAGTCATAACCCCTAAAGTATGTAACATTTTAAAATTTATTATACTTAGAGCTTAAAAGCCATCTTAACAAGCTTTTCAGCTGAATAAAATGAATTGATTTTAGGTTATATATTAATATAATAGGGTCCTGGTATACTTTTTTAAGTAGCCATGGAGTGGATTTACCAAAGAAGCTTATTGCCTCATGAATTCTCCGCCACAAAAAATTTTAGAATCTGTCCAGTATGAGCGCAGTATATGCTGCAAGCGCATTTTTCTCGTTCCGACGAAAACATTGGAAGCTAAGAAGGGAGTAATGGCACGGGGAAAGAAAATACGTCGCACGTGCTTTTTGAGCTTGTGGATACATTTGCTGAAAGAAGAGAGCAAGTTTTAGCTGACTTTGAAAATTTAATGTAAATTGCGGGCCAATGTGCTGCGCTATAATATTTGTCTCATGTGTTCTCGGTAGCCTCGACTACCGATCAGCAGAGTTTTCTGAGAGTGCATAATAAGTGTTGCAGGGCTTTTTTTAAATTTGATGGAGGGCTTCGCAGCAGGGCAGATTTTTTCTGGATATATGCTTTTACGGCTTAACATTTCTACACTGCAGCGAAGCCATCTTTACAGGAGGTACATTCGGTATAATATACATTTATTTGTTCCTTGCCAATATTTCTACATTTGAAATAATGTAAGTTTGAATCGAAGTGAATTCTAATACCCTGTTATTCGTTCAAATATTTGAGGCATTCGAATATTCGCACAAGCCTACCTGAAACCTTGGTGAGTGCCATAAAGCTGTTCATATTTGTCTGCATATCATACAGATTTTTATAATTGGCTCTTTGCAAAAGCTATTAGTAAGATGATATGTACAGGACATTCGAAGATGTTTAGTGTGCTTATTTGAATATTTAAAAAGTAAACTAATAGCATTACGGCACAGATTCAGGTGCGGAAGTGCTGCGCCAATAGAGCATTTGCAAGCAATCCCAGAATGCGCCGCGGACGCGCAAAGCACTATGGGAGAAGTTGGTACGCCGAGAGAACCGGTCCTTCCTCCGCCGAATGCTCGTTGGCGCCGTGTGAGCATAACACGAAAAAAACATGCCGCCCCTTATTGAATAGGGATCGAACGCAGACCTGCATGTATATCTACGCATGAAATGTGAAATGAATTCGCAATGTTCATAGACTGTCGCGCTGCCTAGCGGAATTCAGGAGCGTCTTCTCAAGGATTATCAGTAAGCAGACGCTCTCTTGTTCGGTGGTGCTAGCCTGAGTGTTAACGCATGAGCAAAAAACGAGTACAAACCACTTCGTATGTTGCATGCATCAGTGAATATACCAGGCTGTCTGTGACACTATAAATCTGATTCACTGTTGGAGAGGCGAAGTAAATCGTGAAAATACATGGCAACTTGCACTTTTGAATATAGCTTGCAGAGAATACATATCAGCTTTGCGAGAATTCCTGCAGCCACGTTGAACAGTTAAATGTTATTGTCTAACCTTTGCAGCTGAAACTCGCCTTGTTTTACATGCGTATAGCATTTGTCAGTGTTTTTGTAGGGCTTGAATCCCATAACATTCATTGCAAGCAGAAAGTAGCGCAGGCTCACGATTTGCACTTTCAAACCTTGACCTACGCTGCGCCGCTTGTTTTTTACATTCGTTGATAGATGGCAGCACACTGCAAGCAATTCCTCCTTTCATGCCTGGCATCGGAGCGAAATGTTCTCCGCACTCAGATAAACGTGGTTAGTGACGCCATGTTGGGGTTGGGCAATGATGCGTTATTGGTGCAATCGAAGTCGTTCGGTGGAGAGAATTCCTCAGATTGCTCAGCAATGATGTTTAAAGAAACTGTATTGTCGTTGAGGATTTTTCACTGGACGTAGATGGTTGTCAACACGCTAAAAGTGACAGCGACGATGAACAATCAGCTTCTAGTTCACGAGCAGCGAGTTGGACTTCCCGTTCCGTCTTGCGTTAATGTTTTTTCTAGGCTCGTAAGTCACTTTAATTAAATTTATGGTGTAATCTCCTTCAGCGAGCTCAAAATGAGAAAAAAACATAGTTTTTCTTGTAACACCACCACCCTTCACACTGCGGCAAGAAATCAGGTTGCGAACATTCAGCAGTTGGGAAAGTATTTTGTTCCAATATAGATTTATTTGAAGATCTAGAGTTCATCCGGTGAAAGCGGCACGGGGAATACGTCTGTACGACGTATGTTGTCCTATGCGAGTCCACGGGTTGATCATCCCTCCGTAGCCATCTAAGATTGCACGGCGCGCCACCTATAGGCCGTGGGCATTGCAAATAACGCAGACTGTGTAGGTATCATTGTACGGGTGTGCATAGAAGATAAGCTGCATGTGAGTTGTTGCGTATCGATACATGTGGTCAGAACATGCTATCGTGAGGAATGCGAGCTGGAACACTGAATGTATAGTTATTCAACGATGAACTGCTCATGAAGTGCTATGGCTTTTAATACCATTGCAGTTTGATTGGGCCATTAACAAAAGACTGCAAAAAAGTGTTACAGTTGTAGAATTTTTAAAACTTTTATGGACAAGTCAGGTGCTGAAAAAAGGAAAAGTAAACACATTCTAAACATGTTTAAAGACGAAGGAATGGAACTAGAATTCACATGCGAGATACATAGTTCTAATAATTTGCGGTTTCCTATAATATGCTTAAAAGGGCCCTGAAACACCCTTTTTAGTAACCATAAAATTAACTCACTGGAAAAGCGTACTCCCTAAAAAAAAATCAACGCCGCAAAAATTTTAAGAATCTGTCCAGTACGAGTGAGGTCACAAAGATTTGTCACACGCTGCAATCGCATTCTCTCTTCTCTCGTCCCGACGAAAGCACTGGAAGCTAAGCAAGGAGGGGTGGGAGGGGCAAACAAAAAACGTTATGCACGCCTCCTGACCTGGAGCACATTCTCTCTCTCTCTCTTTTTTTTTTCGGATGCGCGGCTTTATCAGTGTGATCGCACGCATATGCGTGGACAAGTAGCGGCCTCCCGCGGTGATCTCTATAACGACCGAGCGTTCCATGTTCAAATCAGCCAATGGCTGATAGATGGGCTTACTACGAGTAATTTTTGGGCTTATTTCCGTGATTTGTCGAGAGAAGAGAAAGCAATTTCTAGCTGACTTTGACAGTTGTTGTGAATTTTAAGCCACCTGCCGCGCTATATTATTTGGCTCGCGTGTTGTCGGGCGCCTCTACTACCGATCGGCAGAGTTTTCTGACCATGCTCAAAAAGTGTTGCATGGCCCCTTTAAACTTAAGTGCCTGCACAGAATGTTTACTGGCGGTATACTCCGCATTGAGTGAGACCACTATTGAATTTCCATTGGCGCATTCAAATATTGTTCAATGAGGAATAATTATGTCGTACTTATGCTCGGCGAAAAAAAAAAAAGCTTGGGCGCATCACATGAGCAAAAGTTAGCAGCTACAAGAAGGCGTGATGTCCTGCTCTATCGTATTGCATTGGTTCGTGAACAGCTCATTCGCACTGCAAACAAAGATTAATTCGGACAACCTTCACCTGCCAAGAAACTAGGGATGTTGCAGTTATTTCATGTATACGTTCTGCACAGTCTGCACCACATGATAGCGGAATCCTGTATACTACATTCGTGACACATTGGACAAACTGGGATTTGTGCCTAACATTGCAGGAACACTCGGGCTTAATGTTCGCACATGTCAGTTTGGCGAGCTGGGAAAGTTGTGCGGTGCTGTAGTGCGTGCTACATTGGGCAGACTGGGAGGTGCCTCAACGAGCGTCTGCGCGAACACGCACGCAATGTTCGCAATCGCAACGAGGGCTTCTTGGCTCAGCATGTTAGCAGGTGTTTTTGTCATGCGCTGTATAAAAATACAGTTGTATTGTACAGGCAGAAAGATGATCACACATGCATGATTGTTGAAGCAGAGAGAATGGCCCAAGAACCTGACAACTGCATGAGCAAACCATCATTTGCCCTCCTAGATAAGGAGCTTCAATTTCTGGCAAATGGCGCATGCATGTGATTTATCTGATATTCTGCCTCGTGCTTCGCGTATATGAAGTCTGACGTTTTTTCAAATGCTACTTTCCTTCCTGTGTGTCTTTCTTCTCTTTTTTCCTGGTTGTTATTTATGTATGCAATGCGGGATGAATAAACTTTCAGTTGATAGTCTGCGCTTGTCCTTGTCTTTTTCCTGTTCGTGTTTTCTACCGCGTAGTACTCTTTGATCATGTATCACCCACTGCCCCAATCGTTCACCTTGAACTCATCATAAAGAGCACCACACCTTGTTTGAGCCAGTTAACCTTCGCTATCGCTACAACACGAAAAACTTAACTTTATTAATTAACTGTAAACACGTGCTTCAGTTGTTAGTCTTTTTGGACCTCTTTATGACATGCACGATGCACCCCCATTTTTTAATGTATGTTTGTTAACACATGGGATAACCATTCAGTCTTGAGTGAGCATTTCCGGTGTGCATACTTCTTTCCTGGTCGTAGTTGTTTCTTTCTGCCTTTATTCCAACCTGCAGTTACAGTGCCAAGGGAAGTTGGTAGATGCACATGCTGCGAGCACTTCGCAGTGGTCTAGTCAATGTATTTTATTTTAATAAATTGCACTTATTTCTAAAGCACCCTTTAAATATCCCAGAACCGTACAATTTACTTGTAAACAGCGTCAAAGGACATTGATTCCTATTGCATCCGTGAATTTAGGAACAGTGCTCTCCCCTTTTAGGCAATGAAGTTGTATTGTTTTTTATTTATGCCTGAAGCGGACTGACGCCAAAGAACAATAGGAATTAACTGATGCTTCTGAGCTGCTCAGCTGGTTGAACACGGGGACAAGTGCAAATTGTGGGCAGGCCATCACACGCAAACAATGCAGTTTGTGAGTGCAGTAATATGTCACACCGTGCCGAGTTCACTTGATTTGAGAAGCGCTGGCACGGTGCAAACAGAAAGTTGAAGCATGAAGTCCGCGCGCTCGTTGCGGCGGCTGCTGCAGCGTACGAACTTTTCCCACAAGCGTTTGCACGCCCGTTGGCAGCGCTAGTGGGTTCCAAAAAGGTCTGTTGCACCATTCTGCACCTATCTAACCTACTGCACCAAGCTGCATCTAAACAACGATTTGTGCGTGCAACGCCAAATTTAGCAGAGTCTTATCTTCGACCAAGCAAAACACGTTAGATACACAAATGACGCAGCCACAACCATTTCGGTTCCGTCGTATTTTGGTTCATGCATGGCGTTGGCACCATGCGTAAACTTACCACAATGCATGGATCCTTGCTCCACATGAACTAAATGCGCGAACCTTGTTAAGGTGGCATTTGTGTGCAAACCTCATTATGCGAGTTCATCTTTTAACAGCGAAGCGGTTAGGCGGCAGCGGTGTTGCAAACGACTCGCCACACTGTTGTCGAGCAACCGCCGAGCGCAGCACGTGTGCTTCGAAAGAGACCACCGACTATAAAATTTTCTTTTAATTATAAAAAGAATTGTTTCCCCAGCAAAGCTATGAACATAATAGCAACAAATTGTAATGTTGTGATGATAATGCCACATGCGCTCTTTCTTTTCTTGTTTGTTTTTTTGTTATCGTTCATTATATGTGTAACGCTGCCTTGCGCCAACCGTGCCCGCGTGACTGAGAACCATCTAGATAATTTTCCGTTGAGAGTGCGCTCAATGCATACATTAGAGTTCTTTCTGGAAATTACGCAGCCGCTAGTTATAATGCTGGAATCTCTAATCGCATGCTGACATGCTTCACTGCTTGGCAGATTATCGATAGCCAATGCTCCATGTTTTGTTTGTTTGTTTGTTTATTAATACTGTCAACCCCAGCTGGGGTTTTTACAGGAGTGGAAAACAAATGAAAGAAATGGTCATGAAATACGTTACAAAATAGAGACATACAGCGAACACAGGTATTTACACTAAAAGACAAAGTTAAACACAGGCATGTGCACTTGCATTCTGCGCATAGAAAACAACAATTAACAAAGCGAGAGGCAATATACATTGACATCGTGAATTATGACGCATCTATTTCGGAGAAAATAAGCGATTCTAAAGCTGCAGAAAACGCCGTGATAGAGGAAGACATCGCGACTTTGTTTGGTAGTTCATTCCATTCTTTAATTGCCCTCGGAAAGAAGCTGTATTTAAATGCGTCGTTTCGGGTGGCTGGTGGCTGTATATATAAAGTGTGTTTGTGTCTAGAGCGCGGATCTGGAGAAATTTCAAAGAAATCTAATGAGTTGATTTTAACCTGACTACGAATAATGAGGAATAGGAATTTCAAACGGTCATACTTAGTTCTAAGTTCTAAGGCTTGTAGGTTTGCACGGTTGCAAAGATCGGAAGCAGAGTGCATGCGTTGATATTTATTGAATATAAACCTGGCAGCCATTCTTTGAACTTTCTCCAGTTTATGTAGGTTAGTGGTGGTATGAGGGTCCCATACTATTTTACAATATTCAATTATTGGGCGTACTAGCATTTTGTACGCAAGACTTTTTACTTCGGGTGTTGCGTCATGTAACCTTCGCCTCAGACCCCATAGAGTTTTGTTTGCCTTTCTACAGGTGACGTCTACGTGAGTATTCCACCTCAAATCTGGAGTGAATATTAGCCCTAAATATTTATATTCTGTTACCCTTTTTAGATCGTGGGAACCAATATTGTAATTATATTTGAGAGGTACCTTTTTTCTTGTTATGCTCATGCAAACTGATTTTACGGGGTTTAGAACCATCTGCCATTCATTACACCATAGTAAAATTTTGTTTAAGTTGTTGTTCAGGTCTACCTGGTTCCCTGCTATCAGTGTACAGCATGTATTGCTTGTACAGAAACAATTAGTTTACCGGGCTCAGGTGCACCCAAATAGAAGTTCGGTCATGAAAATGGCATTAGCTGTTTTCATTAACATCACGACCTCATTAAAATACAAAGTAAGGCTGGCAGCTAGCTCTTTTGGATCGAAAATCACGTAGCTGTATACGAAGGGCTAGTGTAAGAGCAAAGGTTTTGTCGCCCCAGGCAGAAATGCTCTTTTTGTACGACCTCTTCCTGATGGGAGCGCACCACGTAGATGGGTGTACAAGCTGACAACTAATGCTTGTCGATATAGTGCGCACGCGCTAGCGATGGTGAGCGTGCCCATAAAATCAAAGTTTAGAGCTACTGCTAGAACAACCTCTGCTCTTACCCCCGCCCCCCACCACCATCTTTTCATGCTCGTTCAAGAAGGGCAGTGTGTCTCCTCGCTGCTTGAGCGTTTGACGGTAGATCTAGCTCATGGCTGGATGCTATCACGTGCACCCTTCAAGGGACACATTGACCGCTTTGTTTAATCTCTGCTTGAGCAGCACTCTTCGTGCCCGCTTGCGTGATTTTACCGGCAGGTAATACGTACGATGCGCGGGGGATGTTACCAACACTTGGAGTTTATGTGGAACATGGAGGTGATGGCGAAAACCCGGAGAGTCTCCATATAATTCCTATCGCAAAAAAAAAAAAAAAAAAAAACAACTCCAGGCCTGCATGGAACCTGCAGCACTGTGATAGCGAGAGCTGGAAAAGCAGCCTTTCTGGGCTTTACACTTCTTTGGTAGCTGCTGCAAGCACATTTTCAGGGGACCCACTACGCTATAAATCATTGTATAGTAGACAGGCATTCATTATACCATTTTTCGTCATTCTTTGGAGAACCATAGTACAGGCTGCACACTTTCAAGGAATTTTGTGCAATTTTTGATGCTTTCAAACTTGGCCAATTTGGTAGGGCATAACTGACTTGTTTTTTCACTCCCGTAGTTAGGCTAGTTAGGCTGTAGCTACTTCTAGGTTGCGCTGTTCGTAGGTTCAATTTTTGCTGCTATGGCTGACGACGATGGACAATTATGTCAGAAGATTTTGTAATTCCCACAATCTCCCACAGTGGGTATGTGCCACAGTTAATAGGTGAACAAGATTAAGCTTTTGTATTGGGTTGGAACATTCGACGACCCACTCATTGCGAAATTCGCATTGTGTGACACCTGGTTGTTCCTCATGGGGTGAGGTTTATTTAACCAGAGAAGTTGCGACGAGGTCGCAACAGAAAAGGGCCGTACGACAAGGCTGGCAAAGGCAGCACAGGCTCTCGCGCAATAAGAGCACGGGCTTTTCATCGTTCTCCAAAGGCGCAAATGGATTGGTGAGTATGCTCCACTACATTACCTCCAGGGTGAAGAGTAGCCATCCTGGTGGCTCGGGGAGTAGGCACAATGAGGGGGTCCTAGTAGGGCTTGAGGCAGTTGACGTGTGCGGTCTTGCGTCCTCGATGGTGCAAGTCAGGCGATTGTTTTAGGGGTTGAACAAAGTAAATCACCGGCAAGGTCACGTCAATGACACGGTACGGATCATAGTACCGCGCCAGAAACTTAGAAGAAAGGCCAGGGACGTGCGGGGGCACCCAGAGCCACACAAAGGAACCAGCACAAAACGTAGGAGCTGAGTGATGAATGTTGTCATGTTGAGTCTTCTGTCGACCTTGAGCCTCACTTGTCAGAGAAAGAGCCAACCGAAGCCAGTCTTCAGCGTATCTGGCGACTTGAAAAAGTGGATAGCAGTCAAATTCATTAGGACGGTACGGGAATATGGTGTCCAGTGGGTGGGAAGGTTCGCTGCCGTACAATAAAATGAAAGGGAAAAGTCAGTTCTTTGCGTCGCAGTGTTGAAAGCGAAGGTAACAAAAGATTGTACAGCGTCCCAGTTAGTGTGGTCGGAGAAGGTGTAAATCCTCAGAATGTTATGAAGTGTGCGCTTGAACCGCTCGGGGAGACCATTTGTCTGTGGATGGTATGTTGTAGATTTCCGCTGGATGATATTGCATTCAGCGTAGATAGCTTGGATGACCTCCAACAGGAACACGTGACCCCTATCACTGAGTAGTTCCCTAGGAGCTCCATAGTGTAGAGTGAAGCTGCGTAGAATGAAGAGTGCAACTTCATGGGCAGTCATTGCCGGTAGAGCTGCAGTCTCAGCGTAGCGTGTCAGATAATCTACGCTGACAATAATCCATCGGTTTTCAGAGCCACTATACGGGAGGAGGCCGTAGAGCTCGATACCCACGCAGTCAAATGGGCGAGCCGTGCACGGGAGCGGCTGTAATATGCCAGTGAGATGCCGCGGAAGTGTCTTGTTTTCTTGGCAAGTAGTGCAAGACTGAGTGTATTTCTGCACAAAGTGATACATTCCTCGCCAGTAATATCCCTGATGCAGCCTTTTGTAGGTTTTCAGGGCACCGGTGTGAGCCCTTTAGGTATCTGCATGAAAATTCACGCAGATGTCAGAGTGCATATGACGAGGGACAGCAAAGAGCCACTTCCGTCAGCGTGGCATGTAGTTGCGGCGGTACGTAGTCTTCCGTACCGCCTCATGTAGTTACGGAGGTACGGAAGAGTGGGCTGCTTGACGGCGTAGCGCTCTCGTGGAAGGGACAGCAGGCAGATCGGTAAGGTAGTCTAGTAACAAGGCAAGGTATGGGTCTTTATGCTACTCCAAAAGCATGTCAGTGATGCCGAGTGGTGACAAGATGATAAAAAGGGGTGACAGAGAAGCGACATCTGGTATTAATGGTGAGCGGGAAAGTGAATCGGCATCTGCATGCTTGTGACCGGAACAATATACAATAAGAATATCGTATTCCTGCAATTTCAGTGCTCAATGGCCCAGGCATCCCGACAAGTGTTTCAAGGTGTAAAGCCAACAAGAGCGTTGTGGTCTGTGACCACGTCGAAAGGACGGCCATAAAGGTACAGGCGAAACTTTGTCAACGCCCAGATTATCAACAAAAACTCCTCTGTCACGGAGTAATTTAATTCTGCCTTCTTGAGAGCGCGGCTTGCATAAGGGACTACGTATTCAGCTTGGGTGCCTTTCTGTTGTGCCAGAACTGCACCAAGATTGACGTCACTTGCATCGGTGTGAATTTCCGTGAGAGCAGTGGCGTCGTAGTGACGAAAGGTAGGTGGTGAGGCCAACAGGGGCCACAGCTTCCAGGTGACCATGCTGATATACCTTTGCTGGTGGCAAACATACTCGTCAAAGGTGGGATGATGGATGCGAAGTTATGCACGAAGTTGCGAAAGTAGGAGCAGAGACCTACCAAACTTCTGAGAACTTTCAGCGATGTGGGCTTTGGAAATTCCGGGACAGCTTGAAGCTTATCGGGATCCAGAAAAACACCATCTTTTGAGATAACATGTCCCAAAATGGTTAGTTTGCGTGCTGCGAAGTGGCTCTTTTTGGTGTTAAATTATAGGCCTGCAGAAGTTAGACACGTGAGAATTTCGTGCAGATTACCAATGTGCATCCGAAAATCAGCTGAATATACTATGATGTTGTCCAGGTAACACAAACAAGTCTTCCACTTGTGGCCTGACAAGGTGGTATCGATCATGCGCTCAAATGTCGGAGGTGCGTTGCAGAGCCCAAATGGCATGAGTTTGAACTCATACAGGTCATCGGGCGTTACAAAGGCTGTTTTAGGGCAATCACATTCAGCCATTGGCACCTGCCAGTACCCAGAACGCAGATACAAGGATGTAAAGTACTCGGCCCTTTGTAAACAGACAAGAGCATCGTCTATTCGTGGTAACGGGTAGACATCCTTTTTTCGTAATTTTGTTTAAATTGTGATACTCAAGGCAAAATCAAATGGTGCCATCTTTTTTTTTTTTACCAGCACCATAGGTGATGACCATGGGCGTTGAGAAGGCTGTATGACTCCACGTTGAAACATGTCATCTACTTGTTTTGTAATGACGTGGCGCTCTTTAACGGAAACTCGGTAAGGACGCTGTCGCAGGGGCAAGTGTGAGCCGGTGACTGTATGACTGAGAGTCATGGTGCGGCCTTACGAAGGTTGCTGAAAGTCGAAAGAACATCGAAAGATGTTAAGGAAAAGGTTAAGGTTAAGGAAAGATGTTAAGTTGGCGGCGAGAAGAAGGGGGAAGGTCTGCGTCAATGGCGTTGTCGAAGGCTGGCAAACTTGATGGCCCAGGCGCATGAGTGATTGTTGCAATGTGACAACATGGGGTTTCATTGCTAAGATCAAGATAATCGATATGATCGACAGGTTGTACATATCCAAAAGTTTCACCACCGAGCGAGCCAATGGGGTAGTTGCAGTGGTTGGCAACCAAAATTATGGTTGAACCAGATGCAATTGTGATAACGGCAAATGGAAAAATGATGCCCTTGTTTTCAGTAAACACTGAAGATGGCATAAACACCACAGTGGTGTCAGGTTGAGCACCACATGAAAGGGTTAGAGGGATTGAAGCTTCCAGAGGCAAGTTGGTGTCGTCATCAAGGATGAGCTTGCAGGGCAGAGGAGAACGGTCGGGCAATTGAAATTCACATGTTGGCATAAGGGACACTTCCGCACGCAAACCATCAATGACTGCTTCATGACGTGATAGAAAATCCCAACCCAGCTAGACGGTAGAACGAAAAATTGGACAATGTACAGAAGGTCCTGGATGATGACGCACGCCGTACGCACAGCCGAGGGATGAATCCGTTGCGCTTTTGCCATGGATAGCACCATGTCACAGAGAGATGTGGTCACTTTCTTGAGTCTCCAACAAAAGTTTTTGTTCATCACACAAACGGCGGCCCCAGTATCAACAAGTGCTACTGCGGCAACTCCCTCAGCATGTATGCCAATAACGTTTTCCTGCGAAAATGGAGGCCTTGAGAACTGCGCAGAAGTTGCAGTTCTTGCCTCCAGAACTGCACTGATTAGTATCCCTTCTCAAAAGGTGGTCGACGACGCATAGGCGATACCGATCGGCGAGGAGGGATCAGTTGATGGGCGGCAATTCTAGTCAAAGTGCCTCTCTTCAGATGCAGACATGGTGGCATGTTGCAGCGCGTAGGTAGGAGTTCCAAAGGAGGTGTACGCAGGTGTTGGACGGCGGCGGCAGAGGCGTGCAATATGGCCAGCAATGCCATATGCAATGCAGATAGGGCGGTTGTCATAGGTGAATCAGATGGACGGAAAAAGCGAAATGGGGCTGTAAACTAAAATAGAGGTGTGAGGAGGTGGTGTCGACAAGGAGTCTGGATGCTACGGGGGCCACGCGACTGCATCTGCATAGCTGAGAGGTGAAGGTGGCACAGGTGGTGCGTAGCCAACAGTCGAGGTATGAGATGGCAGGGAAGTGCGTGGGTAAAGGGCCGTAACTGTGGAAAGGGCATCACAACTTTCAGTTCATATGGCGTGCTGCAGTGTCGAAAGCAGGCTTGCGGTGGGTGCGTTGCTATGTGGAAGCAAGAAGAGCTGTCGGGCAACTCCCTTCCTGATAAAGTCTTTGATCTGGTTGGACAGAGTTCCTTGGCGAAAGTTGCCGTTTGCGAGTGCGATGGCCGAGATCGTATCTGGTGGTGGGACACTCTGATGGGCGATGGAACGCTGACGGCGCAATTCTTCAAAGCTCTGGCACAGGCTTACAAGGATGACCACAGTGGTCGGGCTTTTCACTAGCAACATCTGGAATACGCCATCCTGATTGCCTTTGAGAATGTGTCGAATTTTCTCTTCTTCGGGCATAGATGGGTTAACACGTCTGCAGAGGTCGAGCACATCCACAATATAACTAGGAAACATCTCGCCAGGCTGCTATGCATGGTGGCATAGATGCTGGTCAGCGCGGAGTTCGCGGACCTCTGGTTGGCCGAACGCTTCGGTCACGAGGGTCTTGAAGGTGGATCAGTTGGCGATGTCAGTTTCGCGGTTTGTAAACCAAAGCTTCGCGATGTAAGCCGAGTAAAATATAACGTAGTTGAGCTTAGAGTCGTCGTCCCACTTGTCGTTGGCGCTTTCCCATTTGTACAAAAAGAGCCAGTCTTCAACGCCTTGCTCACCATTGCCGACTGCCGCTTGAGATGGGAGGGTCCCATTGACAGGTAGCACCGGAGCAGGGAGATGGGGCAGCCGATGGTGCTGGCTGTGCTGGGGTGGGTTGGTTGGCGACTGCATCAGTCATGTTGTGCGGTGGTCTCTCGTCCAACTTGTGAGAGCAGAGCTCCAAGTCTGCTTGGGGATCTCAGCAACCTCCACCAAATGTGATGAGGTTTTTTCAACCAGAGAAGTCACAACGAGGTCGCAACGGAAAAGGGCTGTACGACAAGGCTGGCAAAGGCGGCACAGTCTCTCGTGCAATCAGAACATGGGCTTTTCGTCCTCCTCCGAAGGCGCATACGCGTTGGTGCATATGCTCCACTACACTTTGCTGTAGTGGAGCATACCCGCAGGTTGCGGGATCGACCCGCAGGTCGCGGGATCGAATCCCCGCTGCGGCGGCTGCATTTGTGATAGAGGCGAAATTGGTGTAGGCTCACCTGCTCAGATTTGGGTGCACGTTAAAGAACCCCTGGTGGTTGAAATTTCCGGAGCCCTCCACTACGACGTTTCTCATAATCATATGGTGGTTTTTGGACGTTAAACCCCACAAATCGATCAATAAATCATCATTCATCTGAGTTCTAGTCCAAAGCATTGCTTATGTCTTTTCTTTGAGTTGCTGCACTATCACCTTTCATGTTGTCAGTATATATATATATATTTTCCCGGACCCCGGCCTATATTATATATATATTCCCAGACCTTCGCTGAAACATAGGAATTCATAAATGTTTTTGTACGGTACGTTCGTCCACTTAAACCAATTTTTATTTAGCACTGGATTCACAGAAGGCACTCGCCTGATATATTTATTGTTGAGCACATGGACGAAGACTATGGAGACTAAGGTGAATATATATATATATATATATATATATATATATATATATATATATATATATATACTTGTTTTCAGACCCCAGCTGGAACATAGGAATTAATAAATGTTCTCATATGTTTGTCCGCTCAAACTAATTTTGACTTAGCACTGTATCCACAGAGGACACTTGCTTGATATATATATTGTTGCGCACATGGACGAAGACAATGAAGACTACGATGAACGCACTTGCCGCTCCGAGTTAAAGAAAGAAGTGAATCGGGAAGGTTTCCAACTAGTTGGCCACTTTTTAGCTCACCTTCACGGCCTAATAAACGGCCCCTCTCAGCCTTTGACAGCCTCCTTCAAGCATAACAGAGTGGTGGAGGTGCTGAGTAAGTGCTTTCAACTACGGAACGATCACTGCTGCAGCTTCGATAAAGCCGTCGACTTGCCGGCCTCCAACCATCTGCCATGACTGCTTTCGACATGCCTAAAGAAGCGGACGTTCCTAGGACAGCACCGTCTAGTTCGCTTCCGTACTACTCAGTACCGCCGCCGTTCGTAGGAAAATTCGGAGAAGATGTCGACACCTGTCTCATCAAATACAAGTGAATGAGCAAGTCCAACGGTTGGGATACAGCCGCTTAGCTAACCAGCGTGGTGTTCTCCCTGATCGACACCACACTGGTGTGGTACGAAAATCACGAGGACACACTCACGACTTGGGACCTTTTTGTTGAAGAGGGGCGTGTTTCGGCGATTCGGTTGCTAAAAAGAAGCGGGCTGAGCAAACACTGTCGGCAAGTGCACAGCTACCATGTGAGACATGCACAACTTACATCGAAGAAGTGTTAGTGCTGTGCAATGTGGTGTGCATTACCATGTCGGAAGAGTAAAAGTTGGTCATCTGCTCAAAGGAATTGCTGAGGACGTGTACGATTGTCTAATTGGAAAAGAAAGCCTTAGTTCTGTGTTGGACGTCATTCAGCATTGCTGAACGTTTTAAACGCTCAAAATGCATTGGATTGTGCCCAAGTTCGGTCGGCTGCCTAACGTTAGAACTGTTGCCACTGTAGACTGATGTGACCGAAGAATAGAGCATAGGCCTTTATCCAGGCGCCAAGGCAGGAGAAACTCTTGCGAGGCTTCTTGCTCGCACAAACTACACACGATTGAATTACATATTTACAGGTGTTCAATAGACTGGGCGTCGAGACGCGCCTTTGCACAAGACACGACAAGCCCAAGCGAAAACCAGAGAGAGACCTCCTTTTATAATCCCTGCTTCATGCACGCGCTCCTTCTTCGACGTCGACTTCGCGTCTCAGCGACACCCATGTGTGTTCTCTGCAAGACACACAGACACTGCTTGCGTTTCTGCAGGATGTGTATCACGTTTGGACGATACACTAACGAGCGTCTCTTGGAGGTCATGTCCTCGTTCTGCCGGTCATAACATGACACAAATCCTGGCCTCGACCTTTTTTTCTACGATTTGACAGATTGTTCGCGAGGAACTGTCCCTCAGAGAAATGCCTTATTCGACAGTGACCATCCTGAGTTGTGTATGCCACGTGAGGCTATGGATGTGCCTTCTTCAACACCATGGCAATTGACGATGAGCACGGCAACTGTGGAGTACAGCCTAGCCCCACAATTAAGGGTTACAACCCAATTTCTCGCTTCGCGGTATGACCGACGCCCTCAGCACATGCCTTCTCGACGAACGTCTCATTACGACGTACCCGACCAGCATACCATTATAAAAGAACAAATGATGATGCTCGATTCATTGATGAGTGACGAACGTTTCGACCTCTGCCGGTGTGCTAGTATTCTTGCAGTGTTCGGGGCCACATATCGCAGTTTAACAACCGTCAGGTGAGACTCCATGGTATGACCAGCTATCTGACTTTTCACAACCCTTCGAACAGCCTCGTGGTGTCTTGCGGTCAGCCCACATACCATGTGGTGACAACTATTGGGCTAACAACTTCCACAACCACTCCTTGGCATCTGACAGGAGTTTAACGCCTCCACCGCGACCTCATGCTCATTGTTCTCCTGCCTCGCAAAGCGTTCTCTTCGCCACCGGAAAACTAGACAGCACGGCCGGTCGAAGTGAGGTCACTGGAAACCTGCTTCTGACAGAAATATTTACTGTGTTGAGGTTTAAAAACAAAGTGCGTGTTTTTGTGGATGAAGGCCTGTGATGACCTTGGGGGACACGGGCGGCAATTTTCGTGATGAGTGCTTTTCTTTAAAACGTGTTAGGGCGAAAAGCAGTCTTTACGTGAGATGAAATTTCGGATGAAATTTCGAAGTTCTATGGAGTGAGTGAAGAGCCGTTGCGTCTTTTTGGTGTGTGTAGTGCTCACGTATTTTTGGGAAGCCTTATCATAACAACAGAGTTCGTAATTATTCCTCGGTCGACGCATGACATCATTCTGGGCATGGACTTCCTGCGAGGATGTGGTGCCACTGTAGACTGTCGCACAGGAAAAGTCTTTGTGAGTGGCCAGATGCCGTCAGGACTTGTGGAAACCCCTGCGGCTGAAAAACTATGTATGTCTTGGGCGATACGGTCATACCTACGTCATCTACCGTGCATCGTGCATGCTCCTGTTGTGTGTGGCGGTGCAAATTCTGACAGCTTCGATGCGAGCGTAGAGCCAATGCACATAAACTGTGTGAAGAAGAATATGTTGGTTCCGCATCGTGAGGTGTCGATCCATGGCGGACGAACTGGCCAGTCCATGGGCTGTAAACTGTTCCTCATGACCCGTGGTACTACCGGACGGTTTGAAATCAGCTTCGGTCAGCAGAGAACACGGGTCCTTATCAGTGGCTGAACTTATAGCCATGCCAGAAGAATGTGCTAAAACTGGTTGTTACACTTCAGACGGGATGCTTATGGCAATGATAAGTTGCTTAGCTCAAGTGAGCGCCGAACTTTAATGGACATGCTGTCGAAGCTAGTTTCGGTATTTGACTTTGCGCATAAGGGCAAAACAACCACTGTCCCCATGTCTCGAACGTGCTATATCATCAACACTGGCGGAGATAGTTCCATTTGGCAAAAACCATATCGTGTTTTTCCATCAGAACAACAAATTATCAGTGATCAAGTGCAGGAAATGATGCAAAAGGGAATGATACAAGAGTCAGCCAGTTCATGGGCAGCGCCGTGATCCTTGTTAAGGAGAAAGATGGATCTTCGAGATTTTGCGTCGACTATCACCAACTGAATGCCGTGACTAAAAAAGACGTATACCCACTGCCACGTATAAATGATTCGACTGCTTACATTTGCCTCTTATTTTTCCTCCGTGCACTTACGATCCGGCTATTGGCAAGTTCTAATACACCTAGAGAACAAAGAGAGTGCCTTTGTATCTTTTGATATGCTCTTTAAAGTCAACATAATGCCATTTATTCTATGTGATGCTCCGGCAACGTTCGAGAGGTTGATAGACACCATTCTGCATAGCTTGAGGTGGAACATCTCTATGTGCTACCTTGACGTCGTTGTCATCTTTGGCTGCATGTCCGTGAACACAACTCGCGTCTGGATATTGTTTTGAACTGCATCCGAAAGACTGGCCTAGTTTTAAACAAAAGAAAATGCCACTTTGGAGACTGCCAGACCCTTGTTCTTGCATCTCGTTGACAAAAATGAAATCCACCCTCACCCCCAGAAGACAGCTGCAGTTGAGGCGTTCATTGCCCGGCATTTCCTCAAGGAGCTTTGTAGTTTACTGGGCCTTTGTACCAAGTGGCTGTGGCCCTCGCACTCGTACAGCCAAGCGTGGACACAGTGGTCACCGACTCAAAGACAGCCTATGAAAGCTTCCGAAAGGGAGTAATCTCATTCGCGGCCTGAGCCATTCTATCCAAATGCAAGCCTCCGGGAAGAGCCGTAGAGCTAGTGTGTGTCCCAGCTCACTCGCAGGTAGCTAGCAGCACCATTGCCGACTATCATGCACGAGAAATGTCAATCTGGGCCGAGCATGAGCCGAAAGAGCTACCGTATTTACTCAATTTTACCGCGCCCTCGATTGTAGCGCGCACCCGGTTTCCACGACGGAAAAAAAAAAAGTAAGTCATCGATTGCAACGCGCACCCATTTTTCTCGTTGGCCCGCACGATCACACCACTCGGGAAAACAACTCCTTTCGGGAGTGTCTTCCGTTTAAATATGAGGCACGGGGGAAGCTTCGGCCTATCTGACGTGCAACGAAGCATTGCCGTCACTCTAGTTTTACCGTGGCCCGATGTCAGCACGCGAACTTGCTTCGCCCCCTTCTTCTCGGCGGTTGTGGTGCCAGGCATGTCGAAGAGGCGTCTGATCGGCATTCCCGATTTGCCCAAGCAGGTAGCCGTTGTTGTGCCGCAAGTTTAGGATGAACCTCTGAAAACTGTGAAGCTTTTCTTCGTACTCCTCCGGCAACTTTTGGCATATGCCCGTTTGCCTTCAGAGGGAAAAGCCATTCCTCTTCATAAAGTTAGTTAACCAGCACCTGCTCGCTTTAAACTGGCTCCGCATTGGACCTTTTTCTAAGGCTAATTGCATAGCCTGCACTTGGAGCAGTTCTGTCGTCACGGGCCGCTCACTGCTCAATCATATACTCGCCGAGCAGTTCTTCAATTTGTGGAAACCGACCCTGCTATGGTCCACCGAAGCCTTTGCTTGAATGTTTGCTGTCGACAATATTCTGCTTTTGTTTCCGCCAGTCCCGCACGCACGTTTCGGGAACTCCGAACGACCGCGATGCGGCCCGATTTCCGTCCGTTTTGGCACACGCGATGACATTTCTTTTAAAAGCGGCATCGTGGTGCACTCGTCGAGTTTTTGCAGTCGGCCCTTCCATGCCGTAGATGCTAATGCACTACAAGATGACGAACTCCTCAGCACACGTTCGAAGTGCTGCACATGGGAAACAAATAGGCAGAAATGGCCGACGCGCCATGCCGACGCACGTAGGGGGCGGCCATTTCGGATATGCCGATGGCAATAGAATGACCGTATTCATTTTTTTTGTGTACTCGATTCTAACGCGCATGCGATTTATGAACTCGCTTAACCGAAAAAAGGTGCCCGTTAGATTCGAGTAATTACGATACCACACCCGATTACCAGCTTTCGAGACATTACCCTGATGTACCGAGAGGGAAGGTGCAGACTACCACAACCGCACCCCGACCTGACCAGGACACAACAGACGATATTACGTCGAGCGCAGGCGGGATCGCTTGCACATCTTGTACTGTTGAACCGCATGTATCCTGCGGAACACTACACGCTCTGTCCGTTTTGTAAAATATAAAATGGCACTCTGCCACACATCTTGGCAGAGTGCACAGAACTTAAGAACCCACCACTGTCCCTTCCTCCCGACACACCGAATTCTCAACCCCTTGATCGATGGGAGACCTTGTTATCCATCCCCGTTCTAGTGACTCAGCGTGCACTAACGGACAGGGGCCAGGAGCTGCTGGATACATACGGGTCCCGCAACTAGGGAACCGCCCCGTCTGGTGCCTGCGCGCACTGCCAACAATGTTGGACCCAAGAAATGTTGATTCGTCATCCACCGCTTTATTTCGAAATTTGTCAACGTAGCGTATCCTCTCGCATGCCTCTTACGAAAGGACAATTTCTTTGAGTGGACTTAGGAGAGCGGTTCTTTATTTCGTTAGTTCTAGTTTCTGCTGACATCAGGACCCATCCTTCAGCACTTCAGTCCTTCTGCTCTGACAGAACTTCATACGGATGCTAGCGGCATAGGTATCAGAGCCATCCTAGTCCAACGCTACAGTGTCCGCGAACATGTCATAGCATACTCAAGTCACCCCCTAAGCAAACTGGAGTGAAATTACACTGTCACAGAACAAGAATGTCTGGTGGCAGTATTTGCAATTCAGCGGTTTTGGTCTTACCTATGTGGACGTGCATTCACACTCGTCACCGACCACCGCTCATTGAATTGTGTTGGCTTGTCAATCTTTGCGACCCTTGCGGCCGCCTTGCGAGCTGGACACTCTGGTTGCAACAATACAGTTTCACCGTCGTTTACAAGAGTGGTCGCCGACATGCCAATGCGGACTGTCTTTCACGTTTGCCACTTAGCACAATGGACTGTGACGCCAATGACTTTGACCACCTTGTAGCATCTGTGTTGCCTACTTTCCCAGACTACCACAGTGTCAAAGCAGAACTGTGAAAGAACGCTAAACTGGCACCACTCTTCGCCGCTGCAGCTGCTTCCACTACTGCACACCGTTTCTATATGCGTGCTTGACTGTTGTTGAAGTGAAACCTCCGCAGCAGTAGCGTACGTTTCCTTCTGGTGGTGCCCGAGAGTCTGGAAAAAGTTATTATGAGTGCCATGCACGACAGCTCTACATCTGGACATTTGGGTTTGGCACGATCACTTCACAGGACTAAAGAACATTTTTATTGGCCTGGTATGCAAAATCCGCTGAGATTGATATAGCCAGCTGAATGCAGTGTCAGTGTCACAAACGTCCCTCTACTGCTCCAGCTAGTCTTTTACAGCCGATGCCAACTCCAAGCGCACCTTTTGAACAAGTGGGGATGGACTTCCTGGGCCCATTTTCAAAATCGGCTAAGGGCAACTGATAGATAATTGTTTGCGTCGACTACCACACACACTACTGCCGCACAACGGCCATCCTCTCCGCAACTGCCAGTGGCATCTCGTCGTTCTTGCTACAGTACGTCATTCTCTGACATGGTCCACCTCGTTTGATCATCAGTGATCGTGGACGACAATTCACAGAAGATGTCGCGGAGGAGCTGCTTCGTTTGTGTGAATCCCGCCTGCGTTACCATACTACCCCCAAACTAAGAGGCTGAAGGAGCGTGCCAACCGTCCGATTATTAACATGGTGTCTATGTATGTCTCATCCGACCACAAGAACTGGGATGATGTACTCCTGTTCATTACGTACGCGTTCAACACCGCGAAGCAAGAGACTACAGGTTATAGCCCTTCTCGCTATATGCACATTTGCCCGGGCATACAGTCGACACAGTCTTACCTTTTTGTGCAACATCACTGTCACCGAGACCCTCTGTTTCGGTGACAGCTCGACTATGCACATTGGCATCGCAAGACAAAGGGAAAGCACGCTATGACATTCATCACCGACCTGTGACTTATCGCCATGGCGATTTGGTGTGGTTGAGGACTCCTATGCACAAGTGCGGGTTATGCCAAAAGCTTTTGGCCACTTACAATGAATCTTTTGTCATTGTCGACAGACTCACAAAGGTCACCTATGTAATAGCTCACCCCATGGCAAGTGGTCGACGAGCTGAATAGACCCATGTGGTCCATGTTGTCTGCCAGGATTTATACACGCGAAGACAATGAAGACTGACTCATCCGGTGGCCTTTGTCTGCGCGAAGAGGAATGTTGCACACATGGACGAAAAACAACAAAGACTACGGTGAACGGGCTTGCCGCTCTGAGTTAGAAAGGAAGAGGATTAGGAGGATCTCTAAATAGTCGGCTGCTTCTGAGCTCACCTTCACAACCTAACGGCCCCTTTCAGCTTTCGACATTCTCCTTCAAGCGTAACAATATATATATATATAAGAAAAAGGTGTGAGCAGACGAACGTATGAAAACATTTATTAATTTCTACGTTTCGGCCTTCATCAGGAAATACCTTCATCGGGGTATTCCTTCATGAAAGTCAAACCCTGGCCAAAATGTAGCAAGTGATAAACGTTTTTGTACGTTTGTCTGCTCAAGCCATTTTTTATCACTCGGTCCACAGAAGACAAGGATATATGTATATCAATTTGGAGTAAGTGTGGTGTCTTTACTAGTATTGGATGTTTAGTTAAAACCACTTAAACTTTAATTAAGAGTGATGTTTGACACTGGAAATCCGCTCTAAAACTAAACTTCAGTGCTCTAAAATACACCTTGTGGCGCTCTAGAGCTGCTCCAAAACTCCCCTCTTACTGCTCCCAAGCTGCTCCAAAAGACTTAAGCCCGCTTCCACCCCTGGGAATGATTCATTGTGCAGAAATCTTGACGAACTGAAGTCTCATTGGCTAATTTTGGGATGACAATGAGAGTCTCTCGAGTATTGTAACTCAAGAACTACAACGGATAGCTCAAAACTTATTTCAGATACAATATCAGAACAATTAATCACACCTGCATGCCATATTTCATCACTCATTCTCTCATCATCATCGTCACTCAGTTGGTCGGTCTAATAAACGCGCGGGCAACTAGACAGATGATGCACTCATTGAAAACCAGCTTGATACTTTAGTGGTGTTGCATTAATGTACTAATGTCTCAAATTACGTGAGTGTACATGTGCCACCTTGTGTTCCTAAAAACTAAGTCAGTGTTGTCAATGAAAGTACAGGGAATGCTATTTGTGTACTGTAGATTTATTTGCATGCTATAGGGAACGTTATTTGCATACTAGATAACTTGCCGCTGTCTGGGATTGAACCTGCGACCTTCAAATTGGTGAAGGTCGCAGGCCCCTGCCAGCAACAGCTTGTCTTTTCGTCCACTTTTTTTTCTTTCCACATTTACATTGCAGTTACTGCTAATAATTTTCACTGTGGTTTCCTTGGAATTATTGACTGATAGTTCTCATTAATATTGGGTCTAACAAAGAAAAACAAGCCCTTAACTTCCTGCTTCTCTAGTGAAACTTTTTGTTGGGCAGTTGGTACATGCTTACTGAATTATAAAAAAGACGCGTACCATTAAGGGAGAAAAATTAAGGACAGAACAGAAAGCACGCCCCTTCTTTTATTTTTCTTGCATCTTGGTACGCGTCTTTTTTTATATTTCAGTCCTACTTCTTTTCTTTAGTGTTCCTAGCATGAGTGCTGGCCGTAGAGTTATGCATGTTATCAGCAGAGTTTACGGGAAAATGGAAACTTGAGGCAATGAAAAAATTCTTGAATGCTTGGTGTGACTGGAGCAGACATTTCAAAATGTGGTCTTGTTGAAATATTGACTGTAGCTGCACTGTGTTGAAGGATTTCTCGTCTGCCATAACAAAATCGTAATCTCTCTGTCCATGTCTTGTCAGACACACGTGCCGTCCGAGCCCTACGGGAGTACAAACAAATCAAGCGTTTGGTCTACATCTCCTGTAAGCCTGAAGGTGCAGCCATGGACAATGTTGTTGAGTGAGTAATTTGTACACTGTCTTTCTATGGGTGACATCATGCTGCTTGATGCAAGCTTAAGTGTTTAGATATTGGGGCACATCTTTACAATTTATGTGTGAACTGTGATGGTTGGGGTTGCCGTTTAGTAGACTATTTTGTAGCATTTGCTAGATATGATAAGCTATGTCACAGTGCGGGTAATTATACTTGAATAAATTTAACCTGTTGCAGTGCACTAGTCCAAACTGCCCTGCCGCCAAATAGATTGCTCCAAACAATTGAAACTTAGAAAGGACATCTACAAATCAAAATGACAAAGGGGGAGTTTAAATTTTTTCTGTGGAAGGTAACGTGGCTAAAGAAAAAAGAAAAGAGTCAGTGGTTTCTTCATTGCTTAAAAATTGAAGCTATGAAGTGGCCAGGCTAACAAGAAAGTCGTGGGATGTCAGTCACTGTTTGTAGTCAGTTGTCTTGGCCGCTACGCCTAGGAGTGTTCGCCGAACCAGCACCACTGGTGGCATTCCCATGCTTCTGTGCAGAGGTGACGCTCCAGCCAGTGTCTTGAGAGCTGGTGCACTTAGTGAGAATGCAAAGGTACCGAAATGAGGACCGTCCTAGATTCTTCCTCCATGCCTTGCCTTCCTCCTGTATGAAAAGAGTCGCTTTCATTATTTCCTTCTTCTGTGGCTGCTCCACTTTTTTCGACGTATCCAGCGTTGTTCTCCTAACTAGCCATCTTGTTGAGCTGCCGTAATATAGTATATGTCGTATTATGATTCATTGGCTCACCACGGGGCCACTCATCATAAATGGATATGTGCCACAGAAATTGGGTAAGTTCCACTTCTCACCGCTGGTTCACTTAAAAATTCCTCTCGCTTGTAGTTATGACAACAGGGGCTTATGGGTAGCTGTTGTGAAGATACAGAGCCAATGATGTTTGCGAAAACTTCAGTCACTTGGTAATGTAACGCAAGTCTTCAGAAGAGGAGCAATGACAAGAAATGCCAGTTACTGAAAATTAAACCATGTGGACAGTCTTTCTTGGCAAGGATGAGCTCAAGAAGAACAGGGATTCCCAAGAGTGATGACTTTGATGAACAACCTTACTCAATAAATGACTGCTTGTTAATAGCTGCTCTCATTCATTCATACTTGTGTTAGACACAGTATTAAGGAGAACTATTAGAGGATGATGCCAAGGAAAGTATAGGGGACCTGCCCCTGGTGATGTTGGGAAAACTGTGACAATTGGATCAACTGTACCGAGGGAGAGATTCAGAATGTAAACTTGTGTCGTAATCTTCCAGTGGTGTGTTCAAATCATGTTGCGGTATGTTCATAGGAGCATCGTACGTAGGTCGACCATCATGCAAAGTATAATCAGGACAGCAAGGAAATTTGAGTCCTGAGCGTCGTGTTTACCACAAACTCTGTAGACGTGCCCTGCTTCGCCACAGTGAAAGCACACCGTGGGTCAGTCAGCGATGCACCACAAATCGGTTTTTTGATGCTGGTAGAACAGCAGGGATTCTTCATGGAACCACGTTGCGATGTTCAGATGACTATATGACAGCCTTCATGACGGGAAGATCGGGGGCACTAGGAGAGTCAACAGCGATAAGAGCGGCTCTGTATGCAAGGTTGGTGGTGGCCTAGACGTTGAAGTTGGCGGCGTCGAAAGTGTGATGATGGGTTGTTTAACGAGCATCAGCGTAAATAAGATGCCATGGCATATTATCATAGCCAAACTAAAAAATAGCCTGACGGATCTCTTCTCGTACAACATCAGCGACAAAATACAAAGCTGCCATTAGTTCGGTTGGTGGATTTAAACCGAGCTGGCAAAGCTCGTCTCGCAGTATTTTCTGGATGACTTCCCACAGGGACTTGTCGTTTCCCAATGTCATACTGGAGATACTCGCTACAAAGTTGATCACGCATGGTTCGTACAGGTCCTTGAAATCCTTGAAAACCCTTCAATTTGAAAAATGCATTTCAAGGCCCTTGAAAGTCCTGGAGTTTTTTGCCATCCTTGAAAATCCTGGAATTTTCTGAGCAGTGCACTATTATATCAACATTGCGACCGCTTAAATGTGGAACATCGGTGCGTCAACCTGTCAAACTCCCCATTTCTGGAGCAGTAATGTGGCGTGGGTGCACATGCTTCCATTTTGCAAAAGTGTATGTGAAAAGAAAGTTTGTTTGTAGCAAGGGTGAAGCAGTGAATGTGATAGCAAGAAATCAGAATGTCATGCGAAGAAGGCCAAGCAACCCTATACATGCAACGCGTCGCTCAAGCACATAGGACACATGAAAATGAACCGTACAGGACGAGTGCTGATGATGATGAGTCCACAAGATGAGTGTAAATTAACCACTGTCACATTCGTTACTTCTTGGTTGTTGAGCAACGTGCTGCAAGTGTCAACTGAGCACAAGCCGACGCTCTTGATGGGGTGGTGCCCTTAAATTTCAAGGCTATAGCAAGCATCGTGTGGGTTTAAGAATATATTTTAAGTCAGTTCCCAAGTATACCAAAATGCTCATTCTCCTAATCGAGGCCCATCGGGAGCGCATCCAGCACTGACGTAGCTCTATAAGAAGGGCAACGAAAGTTTTAATGACTTCACACCAGATCTGTAGTCAGGTGAGTGACCTCCTGACTTCCATCCCATAGATGCCGGTAAAGCATCACGGCTGTTTCAGGTAGTGGCGAGTTCGTTTTACAGGTGCTTGTGAGGCACATGTGTGCAAGAGCTAACAATACTCAGCATGACGCCTGCAAAGCTTTGTGATCACGTGACTAAGCCAGCTACACTGCTACGTACCTACCCAACTCTGTCGCCACAAACAGGTACTGAAAATTGTTCATATCAAAAAGGCGACAAATTAAAAGGCGACAAATTAACAAATTAATCTTGGTGCATGTATTGTGTTTATTAGAGCTATAATTAAAGCTTGCAACAAAGAGCGTGCAAGCCACAAATATTGTGGCACGACCCCTTTAAGGCCTGACTACACATGCCCGTTGAAGACCATCAGCGCGTAACTTCTCGACATGGCATCATGCCCTCTCTCTGTGGAGAGTGTGGGAGAGGGTGTGAGAAGTTATTAGGACTACGCTCTTTTTTTTCATGATTGCGATATCTATATATTTATTGGAAGTGTAATGAAATTGGTCATCTTTGAAAATTTCAGAGTGGCAAAATTCCAACTTAGCATGCCGCTTTGAGTCCTTGAAGATCTTGCTACAGGTCCTGGAAAGTCCTTGAGTATCTTTGAATTTTCGCTTTGGAAATCTGTATGAACCCTGTCATGTCATTTTAATGATATAAGTGCTTTAGGGTCCGATCAATCACTGGGGCTGCTTTGGTGGACTCCGCTGCTGATGTAGATGGATTTCTCATAAGCGCAGCAAACAGTTGCTCCTTTACTCTTTGCCTGAGATATCGTAACTTTGTTTCTTCTGACCCCTCAAGACCTGTCTGCAGGTTACGTCTTCGGCGAACATAGCAAGCTCTCGTTTTGTTTCTGGGTGCGAGAAATAATTGTAATGGAAATATGATAAAAGAAAAGTGTACGAAAAGAGAACTTGTTGTGGCAAAGGACTGAACATGCGACCTTCGAATAATGCATCTGATGCTCTACCAACTTAGCTACCATGGCGGCTATCCCCCAGCCCATTTTACGGGGTGCATATGATCCCAGTAGAAGGTGCATATGACCTTATGCTAGCGTTCATAGTTCATGACCTGTATACTAATGGTGAAGTTAAAAACACTTTATTTATTTATAAATTTTTCTAACCTAAAAAATGCAAGCATGCCTTTGTTTTCACTGAGCGGAACAAAAGCACCTTTTGCTTATGGGGACGTGGTTGTGGCAATGGAGAAAGCAGCAGTCAGGTTGCTGAAAACTAAACATTTCATTCAGGCAAACAAGTGCCCAGGAAATAAGTCAGCATACAAGCATTGCACACTATACTGGGGGAATAGAAAGAAATGTAGATGGTGCGGCATCTACATTTTTGGCTGTTTCGCATTTCTTTTTCAGCAGATATATTCTGTATGGTAAGGAATATTCTGTATCATAAGGTCTAGGGTCATCCACGATACTGTTGTCACATGGTCATGTGATCAACGAAGGCATAAGTCCGCTTATCAAAGAAAAAACTCTTTATTTTGCCAAAATTATAGCCGGGAAATTGAAGGTCAGACAACAGCAATAGACACTGGCACTGATAGCGATGAACAGTGTCGGCCGTCCATAAAACTGACAAGCAGTGATGCACGTCAGCATTTATACTCGTGCTAGCGTTATTGCTAGCAGCCACTAAAGTTCCAGAAGAATTTGTAATGTTATTGTCATACATTCAATCTTAACAAATTGATCTAGTACAGTCCTGAATCTTGTCAAACACTGCAAGTGTAGTTTGCACTGAGTGTTGCTTACAGCCTTTGTAGGCAGAAGCAGAATAGTGCAAAACTAAAACAAGAAACATGCATGGCAATAACCTTCTCCCAAAAAGCATGGTCTCTGGGCTTAAATTAGAACAAGAAGGGGAAGATGGATTCAACAATAAATAACAGCCATGAAGCAAGAAAGTACAATAAACAATAAGCATTTGTGAAAAAGTATATCGATAAAAAAGTACACTCCTCAGGTCCGCGCTAAATATGGCTTGATGTGCACAACATAGACGACTTCAGGTCATGCTTGGCGCCGTTGATAGTTCATAATGCCATCTGGGATAACCTCGTAGTCAAGAGCGTCAAGACTTTGAAACACTATGTATTGACCGAAGTATCGCCGAAAAAGCTTTTCACCAACTCCACGTTGGCGTATTGGCGTCCACACCCAAACCCGGTCGCCAGGCTGGAATTTCATGAAATGTCATCGAAGGTAACGACTCATTCTTGATGCACAGGCGGGTGAGTTGTCAAGCTTCTTCAGCATGCTGAAGGTAAACGGTGTCGTCGAGGTTTCCTTCGTCAGCGACGTTGGGCACCATAGCGTCGTTGCCGGGTGCCTTCTGTAGACCAGATTGTATGGCGACATCTGTGTCACCTCTTGCACAGCCGTGTTGTATGTGAGGGTCACGTATAGAAGGATGGCATCCAAAGTCTTGTGTTTGATGTTGACTTACATGACTAGCATGTCAGCGATAGTCTTATTTAGATGCTCGGTGAGGCCGTTGGTCTGTTGGTGGTAGGCGGTGGTCCAGCGGTGACTTGTCTGGCAGTACCTCTTGATCCTCTGACTGAAGAAGTGAGGTCTGCAGTAAAGGCCACACCTCTGTTGGTAATAAGGACGTCTTTAGCGCCATAATGTAGAACAATGTTCTCGACGAAAAACTATGCTACCTTGCGCATACTGTCTTTGGGCAGGGTCCTTGTCTCCGCATAGCTGTTGAGGTAGTCGAAGGCTACAACAATGCATTTGTTTCTGGAATTAGACATCGGGAACGGCCCCAGTAAGTCCATGCCGATTTGCTGGAAGGGCCGGGAAGGTGGCTTGATCGGCTGCAGAAGTTCGGTCGGCCTTGTCGGCGGTGTCTTCCGTGGCTGACAATCTCGACAAGTTTTCACAAAGTAGGTGACGTTGGCAGTGAGGTGAGGCCAATAGTACTTGTATCTTCGCGAGCGTGCAGGAAAATTCAAGGTGTTGGGTAGTCATGCAGAGCATCCATAACTTCTGGATGTAACGCTGTAGGTGCTACAGTGAAATCTCGATACAACGAATTTGAAGGGACCGCGGAAAATAGTTCGTTATTTTAAAATATCGTTATAGTGAAAACATCGAAAATTCACATTAAATATCGTAAATGCAACAAAAGGAGTCGCCTACCTTTGCTGTGTACACATCCGCAAACGCTTGATTTTATGACGAGCGTGAAAAGAAACAAAATGCGAAGTATTCCGGAATGAGCGCACGTTTATTTGAAAAAGTCGGTGATCTTGGCCTGGCGGGTGCCGCTCAACTGCCGCAGGACGAACGCTTCGAAGTTGTCCACATTCTTATGCTCTGCTTCGGTGGCATTGCTGCACCTGCCAAGGTAAGTGCGCATCTTTCGCACGCATTCCATGATGTCGGCGTTGGAAAGCGATTCTTCTGGTTGGCTAACGGGCGCGGTCTCAGCGTCGTCTTCGCCATTGGTGTCCTCGTCGCTGTTATTTTTACGCCAGAAATTCGTTATTTTGAAGTGCTCTTAAGGTACCAGGGTGATAAAATTTGATACGTTATTCTGAAACATTCGTTATTCTGAAATTCGTAGTAGTGAAATATTTTTACATTGAACCAATGGACATTTGGAAGGGGATTTCCGAAATATTCGTTAATCTGAAAAAATCGTTAATCTGAGGTTCGTTATAACGGGAGTTCACTGTACAAAGAGATAGTAGCGAGAAGTTTTTCTTTAGGATTATGCGATTCTGCAAGAAAAACGACTCCAGTCCTCGTTTGAATGCCTTCGGATCAACGGTTGTCTTGCTCTTGAGGTATTATACAAGGCTCTTGAGTTCTGGATTGCCTCGCTGTTGTTTGGTGAAGTCATCGGTGACTAAGGTTCCCAATAAGTAGGCACTGTCCTTATCATCTTGTGATGGTGGGTCATTTGGAGAAGGGGACAGACAGTCAGTGTCAGAGTGCTTTTGTTTGGACACTCAAGTGATGGTAACATGGAATTCTTGGTGTCTCAGACTCTGTCGTGTGAGACGGCTTGAAGGGTACTTCAAAGTTAGCTTGTTGTACTTGTTGATGATGTTGACTTGTGTACTTGTTGATGAAGTTCGTGAGCATCACTGTTGCGTTCTCTCCTCGCAGCTCAGCTATTCTTCAGACGACGCAAATTTTGTGGTTGATCAACAGGTGCTGGTCACCTTCATTCCACTTTGCATGTCAGTTGACTTTTGAGTGCCAACAGAAATGCTGACGCTGGAGTGAGAAAGGATGGTGACTTAGTCTTTCATCACATTCAAAGGCGTGCTTTCCTGACAGCGTGTGCGGTGACAGTGCTTTTTCTGTGAAAAGCGTTATTGACTCAGACCTCTGGTCAATAATGATGCCGTAGTGGCTTAGGATGTCCATCTGAGGTATCACATTCCTGGAGCAATGTTGTAGAATTACAAAGCTCGCAGGATATGTCTGGTTATTGAAGATGACTCTTGTTGCGCAAATTCCAACTGGCGTTATCAGGTAGCCTCCACCTGCGGGGATTTCAGGTTCATGCCAAGCGGTCTTTACTTTCTTCAGCTGGCCGACGAACGGCCCACTGATGATAGAATAGTGTCGACGAGAGGGGTCGAGGTTGCTTGTTTGCCATTTCGCATTGCGGTTTGTTCGGGGTGGTAGATCTAGGCTATGTTGACTTGCTGCACCTTTTCTACATGGTGTCGTGAGGTCTTCTTTCGGCTCCGAAGTTTCGTCGACAGGCACCCTTCAGCATGCGACTTTCTTTCTTCAAGACTTTGTCAGGCTGTCGGCGGAGGATATTCTGCATTTTGTCGTACAGCAATTGCACTTCCATCAGCTGCTGCCCTTAGTTTTCCTGTTAAGGGCATAGAGATCAGCCCCGAGCATGGCTGACGTACTGCCTGCGATGCAGTGAGGCATAGCGGCCCGGAGACTGTGAACCGTAAGGTCATCAAGGTGTTTGCTGTGCTCCTGCGAGATGGTCGACGATGTCGTGTGGTCGTTCACCCCATTGTGGAAACGGTGCATTGACGTTAAAACCTCGTAGGCCCATCTGTCGGTGCGGGCAATGGTGGTGGGTGCGGCCAGCCTCTCCGTAGTGGTAGCATAGCAGCTAGTTGTCAGGGGCACGCCAAACTTCGGCTTTTTGTGACGCGTAGCGTTGGCCAACTAGAGGGCAATAGGACGTGAGTAATGGTTGCGGCGGCAGTGGCAGTGTCTGGCAGCGGAACTGCAGGGGCAGCATCCTGACGCACGCATGACGCGCGCGCTGCAGTGGCAAAGCTCATAGCTTCTGACTGGGCCAGTTGCTTCAGGAATTCCAAGTGATTGCCAAACTTACTCACGCGGTTGAATCCACTTGAGTGTGCGCCAAAGGTAGTCGGCCGCCAGTGTGAGAGGACTGCCGTGTTGAAGGAGCTGCTTGTGCTCAGTACACGATCACTTAAATGGTTTCACACAGTTCATCGGGGCTGAGGGATTGAACTTCGGTGTAATCTGTTGTTGGTAAGTGGCGGTTGTTGTGCCTTGTCCACATCTCAAGCGCTTTATCTATTGTTGCAGCCTTCATCAGCAATTCATCGACACTTTTGGGCAGTTTGCAAACAAGTCCTGCAAACAGCTCTTGCTTGATTCCTCACGTCAGGAAACAGAGCTTCTTCTCCTCAGACATGGCAGAGTCGGCGAGATGAAGCAGGTGATTCATTTCATGGTGTACATGCCGATGTTTTCGTTTGGGAGCTGTGCATAGCTTTTCAGGTGGGTTTCAAACTTTTCCTTATGTGCAACGCTAATGAAGGTTCTCAGGAATGAGGCGCGAAAGTGATCTCATAGTCACGGTACCCTCTCTGTTCTCGAACCAAATCCTGGCTCCATTTTTGAGGGTGAAGTTATACGTGGCGAAGCTTGTCATCAAAGTCACAGTTATTTAATTGGGCAATACGGTCATATTTTTCCAGCCAGCTTTTCCAGTCTTCACAAGGGGATTTATGGAAAGTCAGCAGTTCCCTCGGTCGATTCATGACGACTCATTGAGGTGACACAGCGGCTGTCATGGTTCCTGTTGTCTTTGTAGTCGTGGTGCTGGGCTTGTTAGGCAAGAGTCTCAACTGTAATGGCAGTCCTTGTAGTCTGTGGCTAGCTCGACTCTCTTTGGTGGTGTCGGTTTCTTCTTGGTGGCTTGGACTGGGTTCACGGATTGACCGGAGCATCCCGAACGTGACCCAACAGCACCTACTCCAGATGTCACGTAGTCGTGGCGTTGACAAAGGCAACAGTTGGCGTGTTAAAAAACAAACTTTTTATTTGGCTGATTTTGTGGCCGGGAAACTGAAGGTCAGACCACAGCGACGCACATTGGCACTGATAGCAGCGAACAGAGTGTTGGCCGTAGGTAAAACACACAAGTAGTGATGCAAGTCGTCATTTTTACATGTGCTGTCGAATGTTCTAGTGTTATCACTAGCGTTCACGTAAGTTCCAAAGAATCTGTAATGTTCGTGTCAAGCACGCAGTCTTAACAAAATGATCTGGTTCAGTCCTGAAGCTTTTCGAACGCTGCAGGCATGGTTTGTGCTGAGCATTCGCTACAGTCTTAGTAGGCAAAAACCGAATACAGCCATTGATGTTCTGTACTACGCCGAAGAATTCCCATTCAGAGACATGAAAATTCTCGGTTTTGGGGATTTTTCCCTGCAAATGTTGACCAAATTTCCAGCGAAATTCTCTGCACAACAGTACTAATTTCTGCCCCCATCCACGCACACACATACTATAATTACACGTGTCTCATGTACTAACGACTTTTTAAATCACGACTACGTCCTCCACTGCTGCACAACAAAAGCATGACTTTATTATTTCATATACTGTTAGTACGCTGCACACTGTGGGCTTGAAGTCTAACACCACTAGTGAACTAAGTATAGCTCCGCGCAAATATCAGAAATCAGTCTCGAAAGCCATGCTTGCGTGGTGCATGCATCAGAACCGATTACAGCAGATGAAGGTGCACTGTGACAGCTAGTTATCAGTCGTCATAGAAGGATTTAGCCATTCTTGAAATTCCCTGCATTATCAGGAAGATTCCCTTTTTCCTTCGGTTCAATATGACAGGCGAAAATTCCCCGAAAAAGGGAAAATTTTCCCCGAAAAAGGGAAAATTTTCCCCGAAAAAGGGAAAAAAGTGAAATAAGCAACACGCGAGGCACTATCCAAAATCATTTTAGCATATTCTTACTGCCACCTAGGTCATAGCAGGACAAAAAGTTTCTTTCCATCTCCTTTGTACAATGAGAGCAGCATTCATAATCATGGACTTTTCCGTAATCTGATCAGCTGTAAAGCCCATCAGCATCCACACGTGAGGCATCAAAGATTCCAGTGCTTTAGTTAGTGTCTATACTACCCAGAATGAACTCTGTTGTTTATGCTGCGTGCAAGAATAATCGGGAATGTTGCCATGCATTCGTGTGCAGCTTGCACAAGGGAGTGGTTATGTGTGTATAGAACTGGTCGCATAAACACAGAAAAAGAAGCACACATACTAATATGGTCTGATGCTCACTAGTGGTGGCGTGAACTATTTTAGCTGTGTACCTAGCAGCACCTGCAATCGAATTCGACAGGTACCAGTAGTGCCGTATTTACTAGGCTGTAAAGGAACGTTAAATGGTGACAAATGTACAGAAAACCGATTCTGCCTCTTTTTTTATATTCAAAAAGAGCTTCGAATGTCAAAAGGAAGGCAGTTAACCTCAGTTGCGCTCAATCCCATGAAAGCAAGAGGTGGAGCATAACTAGCATTTCACGGCGAGATTTATTGGTAGTTACCGTAATTACTCGAATCTAACGTTCACCTTTTTTCCGGTTAAGCAAGCTCATAAATCGCATGCGCGTTAGTATCGAGTACGAAAAAAATTAATACGGTCATTCTATTGCCATTGGCATTCCAAAACGGCCGCCCCCTACGTGCGACGGCATGGTGCGTCGGCCATTTCTGCCTATGTGTTTCCTATGTGTGGCACTTCGTACGTGTGCTGAGAAGTTCGTCATCTTGGTGTGTATTAGCATCGATGGCATGGAAGGGGCGACTTCAAAAACTCGACGAGTGCACCACGATGCCGCTTTTAAAAGAAAAGTCATCGCGTGTGCCGAAACGGACGTAAATCGGGCTGCATCGCGGTCGTTCGGAGTTCCCGAAACGTGCGTGTGAGACTGGCGGAAACAAAAGCAGAAGATTGTCAAAGATTCATGCAAAGGCTTTAGTGGACCACAGCAGGGTCGGTTTCAGCAAATGGATGAGCTGCTCGCCGAGTATCTGCTTGAGCATCGAGCGGCACAGCGGCCCGTGACGACAGAACTGCTCCAAGTGCGGGCTATGCAGTTAGCTTTAGAAAAAGGGCTAATGCGGAGCCAGTTCAAAGCCAGCAGGTGCTGGCTAACTAACTTTATGAAGAGGAAAGGCTTTTCCCTCTGAAGGCAAACGGGCATATGCCAAAAGTTGCCGGAGGAGTACGAAGAAAAGCTTCAGTTTTCAGAGGTTCGTCCTAAACTTGCGGCACAACAACGGCTCCCTGCTTGGGCAAATCGGGAATGCCGATCAGACGCCTCATTACTTCGACATGCCTGGCACCACAACCGTCGAGAAGAAGGGGGCAAAGTAAGTTCGCGTGCTGACATCGGGCCACGGTAAAACTAGAGTGACGGCAATGCTTCGTTGCACGTCAGATAGGCACAAGCTTCCCCCGTGCCTCATATTTAAACGGAAGACACTCCCGAAAGGAGTCTTTTTCCCGAGTGGTGTGATCGTGTGGGCCAACGAGAAAAATGGGTGCGCATTGCAATCGATGTCTTATTATTATTTTTTTTTTGTCGTGGAAACCGGGTGCGCGTTACAATCAAGGGCGCGGTAGAATCGAGTAAATACAGTAAGTTAAAATTGATTTTGGGCGGCACAAGAAACAAGACATTCTTTGTCGTCCAAGGCAATTTTTTGAGAATGTGAATGGTGTTTTGAGCTAATGAGGCTAGAAAAGACTTCAGGGCCAGTCCTGTTGGAAGGCGACTGGAGTACGTGGCACAGCAACCGACTTTGATTATCAAAGGTGAAAAAGATTTTACATTTGAGAAGTGTGCAATATTTACTCATTATGTGTAAGAAATCTAAATGTCCCAGTGAGATTTAAAGAGTGGCAATAAATTTACAAATACACAAAAATGGAGATGTAAAATACTTGAACTAAAGACCAATCAGAAATTTGTCTTATGCTTTCAGCATTGCACAAAACAATCACAAAGAGAAATTCACACAGGATAAAAGCCACACTTCCATTAACCGAGGGAGCATGCTGGCTTCAGGAAAGACTGCAGTCAGTGCCTTGTTGTGAAACATACTATTGACGAAACTGGCGAGTACAAAATGCCCTTTAATGCTATTCGAAAAGTCTCTGCACTCTACAGAGGTGCCATCAGTTTTGGTGGTATGGAGTATAGTACATGAATTGTACGTGAATACCATAGGCAATATAGATTCTGCGGCTGCCCTGCTCCTCCTCAAAAAAAGCACAACAGTTGTGATTGAGAAAGCGGTCCATTTACTGAATGTTTAGAGGAAGTATTTAAACTTTTGGGAGAAACAGCAGTAAAGAATGACGGAAGAATTGTATCACAGCAACCTATGGTTTGTAGACGACGCTCTAATCTTCAGTTTTTGACGGTGAACACCTAAACTGGAAAACGTTTTAAAGTAAAGTTAAAGATGTCTTTGCAGAAAACTAAGGTAATGCTAGGTGGTGGCAAAACAATTTGCATTTGCGAGAGATAACTGGACCCTACACATCTAGGTCCAATATTAACGGTACACTTGCAGTGAAATTTTCTCAAAGATTAAGCTAGTACGTTAAGACACTAAAAACTGTAGCTGAAGTGTAACCATCACATTATGGAAACCAACGAAGCAAGTGCCTCGCTCGAAACATGTTTCTTGTTGCACAGGTTGTGTGACCGCCGGCCCAAGGCTCACAAGGTGGGACCGCCATTCCGGCTGCAGCTTGCCTGCCCAGTCGACATGTTCCCACAAACTCGACACTGCGAGTTGTTGTTTCTTTTTGCGAGATAAATTATGTGTGACTGTTGAATATGAAAGACAGCGTCTTTCTTCCACCACAACACTGAGAAAAGTGGCGAGGGAGGCTTCATTGCAGCATTGTAAGTACACGCCTAGAAAAAAATATAGCTGGGTGATTCCACGAGAGATTGACATAGGTCTGAAAGTTAATCATTTAGATTTGTTTGTTTATTTTATATTTTGTGCACATACCAACCAGTAGCTCGAAAGGAACCTTCGTTCTTTTATTAACTGCATAATTTAGATGAAAAAATATATCGAAATTTTTTTGTATGGAGGGACCAATTTCATCCCTTCTCATTCCCAAAAGTAAACGACGACATAAAAACACAAATATCAAGGTGACAAAGACGATCTTTTTTCTAATAAATGTGTGCATAATGAAGAGCGAAGCAGCATTGTTTGGAACCTGTGTGTTGTAGCAAACTGTTTTTCAAAGATGTCTGAACAGGTGACATTTTTTTTTTAAGTTGCGATAGTTGAGATTTTTTTCCTCTTAATCTAAACTAGCTAGTTTTTTATAACTTGGTGACCTATTACAACGTAATGTTTACAATATTGCCAGTCAATATTGTAGCTGTACTTCAAACACTTATTTTTATAAATGGCCTCATAACTTTCGCTGGCAGTAAACCCTATTGAAAAATTATTATTTATAAAACCTTGTCTCCGATTTTTCTTAAAACCCCACAAAAGATCTCTCGGAGATCACAGAAAAAGAATATTAAAAATATGTTGCATTATTTTATTTACAACGACAATACTACAGGTAGAAGTTCCAGCTTTTCGAGGATGCACTTAGGTAATAAAGCACGACTGAAAAAAAGTAGGCATGAACTTCTGAGTCGTATGAACGGGATCACATAGAAAAAACAGCAGATTTGGTAAACAGGAATCACCGTTTTGAGCATGCCCTTGGAAAATACCTAAATGTGCCCGATTAGGCTGAGGCTTGAGACCCTCAACTTATTGGTACCTCGGTTACTGAAGCTTTTGCATGAAGCAGCTAAAACAGTCATCTGTTTTTAACGTTTTGGTTTAGTACACTTAAATGGGAATAGGCTCGTGAAAGGAACAACGGAAGCGTAACGAATATTGAAATTTAGTAATGCTGCTGCCACCTCCTTAATCTGAACACGGTTAAGGGTATCCTTCCGCTGGTTGTTTGCTCAACAATTAAATAGCGCCCCCTCTTGGAGACAATGTATGATATCATAGGGTTTTAACTATACAAAACGGTAAGAAATCAGCGATTTCTACGGAACTTAGTTTAGAAAAGCCTAGCAAAGCACGAGACCCCACTCTGCCCTTTAAGAGCAGCAAGCTTGAGAGGGATTAAGCCGGCATCTGAACTGGTGTCGTAAATGGCCTTATGGATGAAAAAAAATGTCTAAAATCCTCTAGGCTGATGCAGGTTACCTAGAAACCATTCGTTATTTTCAGATTTTTTTGGTGCATATTGCTGCCACGTGTTGCAGGCCTATGTTTTCGGAGCATTTGGTTACTCACCTAACGATACAAATCATGGTCATGATTTGTTAGTGTCAAGCGCTGCTGGAAGTCACCTGGAAAAAATGCAGCATTTTGAGCGCACCATGACTTTTGTCCAATGCATTCCTTAGCTTAAGAGGGAATAGGGGAGGCGGCTAGTCTCCTATTGTTCATGTTCTATTTTCCGTGGCCCTAGGCTGGTGTTCGAGCATTTTAATATATCGCATTGTCTGCAGATATGCATGGATTGCCTTAGAGTGTGTCACTCTGTATTGGCTTTGCGGCGTTAAAGCTGAGTAAAGCGCACCATAAATTCGCCTTTATTGAAATATGTTCCTCACAGTGCTGAAATTGCTTTTCCTCTGTAAGTATCGTACCGTTCAAACGACTCAGAAGCTCAATCTCACTTTTTTTCAGCGCGATTTTCGTGTGTTTATCGCCTAAGTGCTTTCTTAAAAAAGCTGAAACTTGTACCGGTAGTATTGTCGCTGCAAATAAAATAATGCAACATGTTTTCTAATATTCTTCTTCTGTCATCTTTGAAGGACCTTTTGCGGGATTTTAAGAGAAATAGAAAATGGAGCTTTTTAAATATTGATTTTTCACTAGGGTTTATTGTCAGCAAAATTCAATGTTTGAGGCCATTTGTAAAAATATGTGTTTGTAGTACAGCTACAATATTGACTGACAATGTTTTAAGCATTACTTTGTAGGTCACCAAGTTATGAAACACTAGCTAGTTTAGCTTGAGAGTAAAAAAGTTTGAAATATAGCAACCTTAAAAAAATTTCTCCTGTACAGACATTAAAAAAAAAAACAGTTTGCTTCAGCACACAGGCTTTAAACAATGCTGCCTTACTCTTCATTATGCGCACATGTATTAGAAAAAAGTTGCCATTGTCGCCTTAATATTTGTTTTTATGTGGTCATTAACTTTTGATAATGACAAGGGACGAAATAGGTCCCTCCATGCAAATTAACTTCGATATTTTTTTCCTCCTAAATTATGCAGTTAATAAAAGAACGAAGGCCACTTTCGGGCTACTGGGTGGTATGTGCACAAAATATAATATAAAGAATCAAATCTAAAATATGTACTTTCGGACCCGTGTCGATTTCTTGTGGAATCACACTGCTTGAGAAAAGTATTACTGCGCAAGAAAAAAAGAAACGCTGCACAAATGGTTATCTACCCTTCACTTCTTCTTTTTTTTTTTTTCCAAAAAATTGACTACAACTTCGGGATGCGATCATTATGCGGGGTAAATTTTCCGTCAAAAAATATTCTGAGCACCGGAAACGCAAAAAGGTCGCTGATCAGAATTTTTGCGGTAGCTATCATGAACGTAACCAAAAATAAAAGTAAATTAAGGCTTACCTTTGTAATAAAATGCACCCATTATGCAGGAGCTACATGCATGGCACACTGCCCTTTTATTTTTTACCTCTCTGACACCCTAACACTCATTCAGACTCCGAAGCATCACTGGCATCAGTGTCGTCGCCGCACGATTCCCTGTCGGAACCGGCAGTGTCTTCACAGTCCCACAGAGGGCCATCTTCCGTCGAGCGCGTTGGAAATGCCAGCGACAGCCCATTCTACCGCATGAAGCGTGTTGTCCAGCCAGAACTGGTGCGGAAGTCCTTTGTGGCTATTCCCAGCCTCCGGGAAACTGTGCATGCCTGCGTCCGTATCATGTCTAATAACACTGCATAACCGTCCTTGTGCATTTCCTTCACGTATTCTAGGATTGCCTTTTCAATGTCGGGGAACTTGCCAGATTTGGGTTCGCAGAAAGCCCATCGCGTGCTGTTAGTAGCCATGAGCATGTCGTGCAGTTTTTTCCAATATCGCATCCGGATTTCGGCGACGCCGAAATGTCTGCCGGCAGCGCGGTTGCCGTGCTCATGCGCGTAGTTAAGCGCCTTCAGCTTGACCGCGGCAGTAAAGCTCGCATACCGCCCCATGGTAAAACGGCACTTCAACAGACAATCACAAGTAGTACATCAACAGGTAACAGAAATTTAGTACTAAAGGTAACAGAAATGCAGCAGTGATGACAAAATAGTGCACTGTGGAATTACAATAGGTATGATGTTGTGAGAGGATTATGGAAAGGAATCATGGTTCCTGGTCTAACGTTCGGCAATGCACTCTTGTGCATGAGATCAGAAGTTCAAGCAAGATTAGAAATCAAGCAACGTGGAATAGGTAGGCTTGCTTTAGGAGCTCATGGGACTACACCAAATCGGGGAGTACAAGGTGATCTGGGATGGACATCATTTCAGGGCAGGGAAGTTAGCAGCACGATAAAATTTGAGAAGTGATTGAGAGAAATGAGGGAGGAGCGTTGGGCTAGGAAGTTTTTCAGCTACTTGTACATGAAGAATGTAGATACAAAATGGAAAAAGCAAACTACGAAATTGACTGGTAAATACTTAGGAAACAGCAGGTGGCCAAACCAAAAAGAACTATCGGTTAAGAAGAAAGTGAAGGAAACGGAGACTGACATGTGGAGAGTTGGCATGATTAAAAAGTCCGTACTAGAGATCTATCGAACTTTTAAGCAGGAAATTGCCAAAGAAAGAATCTATGATAATACTCGGGGTAGTTCTCTACTGTTTGAGGCCAGGACGGGAGTATTGCGAACCAAGACATATCGGGCCAAATACGAAGGGGTAGACACGGTATTCAGTGCATGTGGAGAGGAGGAAACTGCGGAACACTTGATAAAGTTCTGTAAAGGGCTTTACGGTATATTCAGGATATTGGCACAGAGTTTTTCAAAGCACTGGGGTTTAGGGACCGGGAGGGCAAAATAGACTTTAAGCGAGTAGGCTTAACTAGAAGGAGGTTATGTGATTGGTGGCTAAAGTCAAGGCACGATTGAAAATTAAATTCTTCACTTCAAAGTACCAGTGCTCAACTTCACTATTTATTTATTTATTTTAGAAGTACTGCTAGCCTCACACATGAGGCCTTAGGCAGGGGTGGGTGATACAAAAAAGGAAACAAATATGAAGATACAACAGGAAAGAAAACACGTCACGTAGAACTAGTGCATCAAAGTAAAACGCCAGTACTTACACAATTGAAGAGGTTTACGCGTACACACACAAAAAAAAACTATGATGGCAAACATCTGCTCATACAGAACTAAGAAACAAACGTCATATAACGGTTCGAAAATAGGCAAAATTTCAAAAATACAACGCATTGATATGAAAAAAGTGATAGAAAGTGGAACGTAAATGCAAGCCTGTTCAGGATGCACGGTGGAATAATAGAGGGCGAAGGGCAAAGAAAAATCGAAGTCAAGTGGGTTGCTGGTGTTTAAGTTTTTCTATGAACAACTGAACGGTTTCGCAGTTCACCAGATCGGCAGAAAGAGCATTCCAATCAGTGACAGTGCACGTAAAAAATGAGTTTTTAAAGGCTTTTGTTTGACAGGAATATTCCTTCAGTTTTTTTGGATGCTCGGAGTGAGTTGATCGGCAGCGAACCGTTTTTTTGTACGCGTGCTTGTCTATGCGTAGGTTGTCGTGGTAAAGTAGAAACATGTACTTCAATCGATCGTGTTGCCGTCTTGCCTGCAATGTATCCAAGTCAGCTTTTTTTAACAGTTCACTGGGTGACGTAAGAGCACTGTAGCGATTATATACAAATCGGATTGCTTTTCTTTGAATCATTTCAAGTGTTTTGATATTTACTTGGCTATAAGGGTCCCAAACCACAGATGAGTACTCGAGGATCGGATCGATAAAAGTTTTATACGCAATTAATTTTAATTTTTGGGTAGATTTGCACAAAGAACGTCTTAGAAATGCTAGTTTCTGTAAAGCTTTCGTTTCAATGTAGGCAACATGCTCATTCCACTTAAAATCTGCACATAATAGAACCCCCAAATATTTATAAGTTTTAACAATCGATAGTTTTTGACGATTGATGTAATATGAGTGTTTCAAAGGAAGCCGCTTGCGCGTAACGGTCATAGATACCGTTTTCTTTTCATTAATCTTCATTTGCGACAGTGCACACCAAGAAGATATTTTTGTTGACGCTGCGTTTAAAAGAACCCGGTCGTCTGCACTACGTATTTCCTGGTAAACAATGCAACCATCTGCAAATAACTTAACATAAACCGGGATATCATTGGCAATGTCGTCTGTAAAAATTAAAAAAAGAAGTGGCCCTAGCACACAGCCCTGAGGGATTCCCGATTTCACCGGTCGTGAATCAGACTGCACGTTATCTATAGAAACTATTTGATTTCGATAAGAAAGGTAGGCCTCAATCCATGAAGTTAATGTACTGTTCTTTAGTACAGGTTTAAGTTTCGCGAGAAGTTTTGGATGCGACACGCGATCAAATGCTTTTTCGCAGTCTGGTAAAATCATATCAATCTGGCCTTGCCTATCTAGAATAGCTGCAATGTCATGAACGGTTTTCAACAGTTGTGTGACGGTTGAGAATCCTTTTCGAAAGCCGTGTTGTCGGTCATTGATTAAGTTATTTTCTTCGAGAGGAACTGAGAGATGCTTGAATATAATATGTTCTAATACCTTAGCACATGAGCAAAGCAGGGAAATCGGTCTATAGGCGGACACGAGAGAAGTGTTGGGTGATTTGGGTATAGGGATAATTTTTACGAATTTCCAGTCATCTGGAAGCGTGCGATGTGACGGTGACTTGTGAAAAATGACGCACAAAAACTTCGAGCACCATTCAGCATACCTCACAAGGAACGCGTTAGGTATGCTATCAACTATCATTCGTCCAGTGTTAGAATATGGAGTGATTGTTTGGGACCCCTTCACTAAAGCTAACATAACTAAATTGGAAAACGTACAGAAGAAGGCAGTCCGCTTTATATTTAATAGCTTTGGACGCACCTCTATAACTGAACTCCTACATCGTGCCAATGAGCCTTCAGTTACCGAAAGAAATCGTTTAATACGACTACAATTTCTTTACCAAATAATTAAAGGGAATTATAAGCTTGATGTTTCCAACATCATTTCCTTTTCTTCTGGGTACGCCACCCGCCAAAGGCATCAACTTACAATAACCCCTTTCCGGTCCCGAAATAACTGCTTCAAATATTCCTTTTTTTCTCGTACAGTAACTCCGTGGAATGGATTAACTAATAACCAAGTGATGGAGCCGTCCTTAGAGTTGTTTGCAGCAAATTTGACCTGATTGTTTACATCATGCTGTTCTATTTTTTTTGTTTGTTTGTTTGGTTTATGCAATCTTGAGTGCCAACATTGTGAAAATTATATCTGTAACCACCCTGCTAAAATCTCTGTAATAGGGATTGCAGTATGAATAAATAAATAAATAAATAAATAAATACCAGACGTCTTTTTGGGATCTATGTTAAGAAGCAGAGAGAAGATTCCTTCTTCAGATATTGCAAGGTCACTTATTGGTGGGATATCATGAAGCGTTTTTGAACATAGCCTTCTCCCATCGTCATCAGCAAACACTCAACAAAAAAACGTGTTAAATGATTCTGCAATAGTTGCTTTATTAGTTACGATAGTCCCATTTACACATATATTATGAAAACGCTTCTTGTTTGGGGCAAAATGCTGCCAGAATTTTGCTGGCGATGACAGCAAGAAGTTTTCTAAAGTGACGTTATAGTGCTGATCTTTTGCTTCCTTGATACTGTCTTTTAATTCTTTACGCACGTTACTGAGTTTAAGCATAATCGACGGAGTGGTGTTCTGACAATGCTGTTTTCTTATCCTGTTTGCCTTTCGCCCCAAATGAACAACTGGCATAGTAATCCATGAGCTAACATTTTTTATTATTTTCGCTTTTTCTTGCACGAAGTCATGAACGCACTGCAACACAAGGTTTTTGAAGAAACACCAAAGGTTGTTAACAGTACAAGTACTACATTCAAAAAGTAAAGTGAATTGAAAGAAAAAAAAAGATAAATCTAGTCGTTAGTTAACGAAGTATTAAGGCTAGGTGGCGTTAGCCGCCGCCCGATCTAAAAGGTAGAGCCACATCCATCCATCCATACATGCAAACACACACAAAAAAACATGGTCTCAAGAAAAAAAAAACATTGCTGCGGGATGAACACAGGTCGACCAACAGACGGCCGCCGCTGCGACAGTGCGGGATGTCATAACAAACATGGCGGATGACGGAGCAAAGCACTCCACGGAGCTACAGTGTACCAGAACAGTGCAGTGGGCTTACTCCGCCGCTCCTCTGACGCAGTTGGTGTCGCATAGGAGAGGTGGCGTCACAGGCATCTTTGATGGAAGCTTCGCCTGCAGAAGCTGCTCGCCGCTCGTACAACTTGCGACGCGCGTTTTTTCTATATTTATTATAAACTTGCTTGCATTGACTTCTCTTCGACTGTACTGATCGCGTATCTTGCTCTCGGTTTACCATGATTTCCTTTATTTTGCGATAAATTTGCCGAAAGTCAGTCTGATGGCAGCTTATGCAGATATGCTTGCTCCTTTCTAGTGCGACGCAGTTAATGATTTTTTTTCTTGAGGTCGGGGGAGCTTGAGTTCTTTGCACATTTTGACAAACACTACATTTGTTCAGGCCACATTGTATTTTCCCCAATATAACACCTCGCCGAGCCCTAAAGGATGGTGTACCCGTCAAAATATACGGTTTCATACAGTGACCAGCTGTATACTTCGATCTAAGTGCAGGTTAAAGAACCCAAGATGGTCGAAATTTCCGGAGCCCTCCACTTCGGCGTCTCTCACAATCATGTAATGGTTTTGGGACGTTAAACCCTAAATATTATTATTATTACAGTGACCAGATACACGGTTACATGCTGCATAGACCTAACCTAAAATGATTTTGTAGCAAGATTGTGCCCTGCCTTCCACCAGATAATTAGAAAACAGTGCACGCTCGCTTCCTAGCCGAGCTTTAACATGCAGGCGTGCTGGCTGAGTTTGTTCCTTTGCTATGATAAAATGAAATTGCAGCTGAAATATTAATAGTACGTTATGTTGGGCTAGTTGGTACATATTAGGCTGAAATACGTGGCGCAAAGTTGACCAAGAGAAAAAAAAAAAAAAGACGAGACAGAAAGAGCGCCAACTCACAACTAAGTTTATTTTCACGAAGCATTCACAATATATAGGCTCTTGGAGGACATGCGCAGACCATTTCATTCACCGCACGTGCAGGCATGAACATTTTTATGATGTAGTAACCGATAATTGCAAACATGATATCTGGGAACCAGCAACAAACAGATATGCCTAATGTAGAGACGTCAAAAAAAACCAAACACACCCAAGCCTGCGCAAAAAATGCGACGAAAAACCAGGAAAAAAGGACTGACAGACACTTTGTAGCACCCAACTAAAGTACATCTAGACCCAACAGTTGGAATTCACTGTTATGTAACACAACTGAAGACACGCTGACGCACGAGTCACCTTTCTTCATTATGTGAAAGGCTTCGATTAACTCTCACACCAGCGCATCCCGGCTCCTTCCAAGTACTCGCGTGCGATCGAACTGCGGCATGCAGCCACACGAAGCACAGTGAAAGGGCAAATGAGACCCTGTTCCATTCCTAATTGATAAGGCATGCTCCCTTAGACGGTCATTTGTACAGCGCCCTGCCTGGCCGATATAGACCTTGCCACAACTCAGGGGAATTTCATAAACAGTGCCCACAGCACAACGCAGGAACAGCTTTACGTGCTTCTTATCGCACACCCCCTTAGCACCTCTCGAAGAAATGCGGGCACAGAGCCCTAAGAGCTTATTTGGAGCAGAGAAAACCACAGGCACATGGTGCCGATTTGCAACCTTTTTCAGGTTGTGGGAGATTTTGTGCATGTATGGTACAACATGCAGTCTTTTCCTCTGTCCTTGCAATGGCTCTGGCCTCCTGCGTTCCCGCTTCAGCCTCCGCAGCAATGTTTCAGACACACTGACTAAGTCCGAACAAGGAAACCTGGCTGCAGTGAGCCGTGATACCTGAATGGAAAAACTATCAAACACTGTGTGCTGGCATGACTTGAACAGCGCACAACGAAAACACATAGCAGCTATAGACCTCTTCACCACCTTAGAGTGTGCAGAATCATAAGAAAGAAGTCCTTTTCTCGTTCTAGGGCTGAACTTCCAACAGACATGACCCTCGCCCAGAGTCAGGTTAATATCTAAAAACTGCAATTTTTCGTCAATTGGCAGTTCATGCGTAAAAATCAAGCGTTTTCCATTTTGTCGGAACAGATTTAAAACCAAATCTACTTCACTAGAGTGTGTTACAGGGTTAGTAGAAGTTAACGTCACGAGGAAATCGTCCACATATCTAAAAATCTTAGGGACTTTTCCTGGATCAACAGCATTTTCTAAAGCACGATCAATAGACGCCAAAAAAATGCTACAAAGGACAGGTGCAACGCAGGAGCCAATTCAGCTATTCAGGTCCTGTTCAACCCTCGTTTGGCCACGCTAAACGCATCTGCGAAATTCTTAAGTCGGAACTTTGGAGGCAAGTACGCCTATACCATGACCTGCTACGACTGTGGTGTTTCTCGAGTTTCCTAGGAATTATAGCTGAAGAACAACTGCGGTTCTTTCGTCGCTCAGCAAAAGACACAACGGAGTACTGGTGGCAGTGCGTCTTGGTTCGACTTCCCAAGCTCCAGACCAAGCGACCAATGCCGGACAATTTAAGAGTTCTTGGGAACGTGGTTCTTCCTGAGAAGGTTGCTTTGGTGCTCAAGAATGGACCAAAGTTCAGCGTTGTTCCTAAGGTACCAGCCCACGAATTGCTTGCCCTGAACCGAGGCATTTAGCGCAGTGCTAACGAAGAAAATCGCGAGCGCTGCCTGCTTGAGGGTGCTGACTCACTTTTGCGGAACCGTAGAAATGACCGTCCCAAGTCGACCATAGGCGAGAGATCTCATACTTCTAGGAGCATGAACTTTACCTTCTTCAGGCGGACAAAGAATTCGGAGTTTTGGTGATGTCTATCTCCAGTTTTCAGGACAAAGCCAGTTCTGCTATTATGAAGAATTTTGAGTCTACAACTGTAACAGCGTCAAAGGTAAAACGTCGTGCTGTTGAATTGTGCAAGAGTTTTAATTTAGCCAATCTGGCTAAATCAGTTTTTGAATGCAAGAAAACTTCTTTGGAAGTGTTTTTCAATGTAAAAACGCACAAAGTTGACATGCCGTTCAGGTCAATTGTAACAGAAAATGGTAGTTGGCAGCTGCAAGTGAGTCGCTATCTTTTGAAAAATTTAAATACGTTAGTGTTTGTAGATTCTTTTGCAACAAAAAGCTCCTATGACGTCATAGATTTCTTGAAAACCAGAAGTGACATCAGTTATCTTTTTTCAATTGACGTTGAGGATCTTTTTTATTCAGTGCCTAATAATGAACTTTTATCTTGTGTAAGGGACTGTATCAAGGAACATGAGGGCACAACTTTTATCAATAGCTCTGGCATATCTGTTTCCAACTTCATGTCACATTTAGAATTTTACCTTCGTAGCACCTTTGTCTCTTTTAATAATGGGTTGTTTATTCAATGGAAGGGCATTTGTATTGTATACGGGTCATTTTTTGCCTAAGCTCGAGGACATAATTCACATTGTGTGTTTATGTCTGAATAAACGAGCACGAAGAATGGGTCTCCCGCGAGGTATCCGCACTTCTTTTACCTCAATAATATGCACGTAGACTCTGAACACATAACGCGGTTCGAAGTAAAGCTCGCACACTGCACTGGTGTCTTCCAGGGGCTTGTCCGATCTGCGCAGGCTCTTCTCCCATTGTTTACGCCTGTTCTCATCCTTCGGGACGCCAAACAACGACAGCTTCGGCCCACCCTTCACGAACACATAGCCTGTTTGGCACCCAGGCGCGTAGCAGTGGTTTTGCCGATATCGCGGCATGGCTGAGGCACTAAAGCACATACCGATTTATTGAGTGGTGCGTACGGCTCACAGCTGACGGCAAAAACTCGGCGCTACAATGGCCACAGCAATAGCATGTCGCTCGACAACTGCTGCTGCGTAAGAAATGGCCAGCACTTTCAGCCGCCACGCTCACCCAAAGTACAGTTCGCTGTACCCAAAGTTTCATGGATGGATGGATGGATGGATGGATATGGCCACGGAGGAAGGAAAGGAACCTTTCCTTCCTCCGTGGATATGGCTGTATCAGGTAGGTTTTCTGTGGCTGTACCCTTTAAATCCACGTGCTTTAAATCGGACGGTGGCTAGCGCCACCAAGCCGTAATACTTAATGAACCAAAAACTAGATTTTTTTTCCCTTTAAATATTGAAATTGAGGATTCGTACTTTGCAGTGAAGGTTTTAATTTTCACTCGTGCCTTGACTTTAACCACCAATCATATAACCTCCTTCTAGTTAATTTTACCCGCTTAAACTCTATTTTGCCTTTCCTGTCCCTAAACCCTAGTGCTTTGAAAAACTCTGCGCCATCATCCTGAACTATAGGGTGAAGTCCTTTACAAAACATTATCAAGTATTCGACCATAGCCTCCTCTCACCTATGGCTCTTGCCAGGTAGCCTCCGACCATAGCTAGAGCCGCTATATCTGGCGTCGGAAGTAGTTCGTTGCCCTCGCTCAGGTTCTCTGATAGCGCTATTAACGCTTCCCTCGGGAAATGTTCCGCACGAGAAAGAAGCCTCACGAGAAAGAAGCGCGAAAAATGATAGCAAAGCATGAAACCGGCCCTGCAAACACGAGGTGCAAACGACGTTGTTTGTTTACACGCACTCACTTATTGCCGCGTGTCATCTGTTCACGCAACACAATGAAGCAACAGTTAAATATCATACTTGCTGAAAGTACTACGCTGCGAAGATAGGTGCGCGGAAAAGTATTGCCAGAAAGAAGCGCGAAAAATGATAGCCGCGCTTGACAACGGCCGTGCAAACGCGGGGAACAAACGACATTGTTTGTTTATACGCACTCAGTTAATGCCGCGTGTCATCTGCTCACGCAACACAATGACGCAACAGTTACAATTATACTTGCTGAAAGTACTACGTATCGTTTTGGTCGTAAATAATTGGTGTTGCAAACGTATGCGACACGAACAAAGGTTTTCTGGAGATGCGTCGCCGCGGCTGAATGCGCCGACTCGGATGGATGGATGGATGGATGTGGTTGTACCCTTTAGATCGGGCGGCGGCTAACGCCACCTAGCCGTAATACTTGGTGAACTAACCATTACATTTATCTTTTTTTTTCTTTAAGTAATGAAGTTGAGGATTCGTACTTCGCAGTGAAGGGTTTAATTTTCACTCGTGCCTTGACTTTAGCCACCAATCAGATAACCTCCTTCTAGTTAAGTCTACCCGCTTAAAGTCTATTTTGCCCTCGCTGTCCCTAAATCCCAGTGCTTTGAAAAACTCTGCGCCATCATCCTGAACTATAGGGTGAAGCCCTTTACAGAACATTATCAAGTGTTCGGCAGTTTCTTCTTCCTCTCCACACGCACTGCATACTGTGTCTACCCCTTCGTATTTGGCCCGATATGTCTTGGTTCGCAGTACTCCCGTCCTGGCCTCAAACAGTAGAGAACTACCCCGAGTATTATCATAGATCCTTTCCTTGGCAATTTCCTGCTTAAAAGTTCGATAGATCTCTAGTGCGGACTTCTTAATCATGCCCATTCTCCACATGTCAGTCTCCGTTTCCTTCACTTTCTTCTTAACCGATAGTTCTTTTTGGTTTGGCCACCTAGCTGCTGTTTTCTAAGTATTTACCAGTCAACTTCCTGGTTCGCTTCCTCCATTTTGTATCGGCATTCTTCATGTACAAGTAGCTGAAAACCTTCCTAGCCCAACGCTCTTCCCCCATTTCTCTCAATCGTTTCTCAAATTCTATCTTGCTGCTAGCTTCCCTGCCCTCAAATGATGTCCATCCCATATCACCTTGTACTCCCTGATTTGGTGTATTCCCGTGAGCTCCTAAAGCAAGCCTACCTATTCCACGTTGCTTAATTTCTAATCTTGCTTGAACTTCTGATCTCATGCACAAGACCGCATTGCCGAACGTCAGCCCAGGAACCATGACCCCTTTCCATATTCCTCTCACAACATCATACCTATTGTAATTCCACAGTGCCCTATTTTTCATGACTGCGGCATTCCTGTTACCTTTAGTCGTCACGTATATTTCGTGTTCCCTCAGATACTCGGTCCCATTGCTTATCCATACGCCCAGATATTTGTATTTATCTGTTATCTCTAGCGTGACCTCCTGTATTCTAAGCTCACTACCTTCGTTGTCATTGAAAATCATGACTGCTGATTTTTCCTTACTGAATCTAAAATCTAACCTATCTCCCTCATTACCGCAGATGTCCATCAATCTCTGCAAATCTTCCTTGTTGTTGGCCATTAGCACTATATCATCTGCGTACATTAATGCTGGTAGTGCCTGATCAATAAGTTTTCCTTGTTTGACTAAAGAGAGGTTGAAGCCCAGTCCACTTCCCTCTAATTTTGCCTCTAATCCTTGTAGGTACATCATGAATAATAAGGGTGACAGGGGGCACCCCTGCCTAAGCCCCCGTTTTACCTCTGCAGGCTTGGATACCTGTTTTTCCCACTTTATAACTACCTTGTTACCTTTATAGATACCCTTTAAAAGATTAGTGACTACATGTTCCACGCCTAGTGTGTCCAGTATTCCCCACAATTCCTCTTGAACCACGCTATCGTACGCTCCCTTGATATCCAAAAATGCTAGCCACAGGGGCCTGTGTTCCTTTTCTGCTATTTCGATGCACTGCGTCAGTGAGAACAGATTGTCTTCCAACCTCCTGTGTTTCCGAAACCCATTCTGCAGTTCCCCCAGCACCCCCTCATCCTCTATCCACGCCTGCAGTCTTTCCTTTATAATTTGCATCGCCAGCCTGTAGACCACTGATGTCACTGTTATAGGACGGTAGTTGTTTATGTCAGCTTTTTCCCCCTTTCCTTTATAGATCATGCTCATCCTGCTAAGTTTCCATCCATTGGGAACTTCACCATCGATTATTATTTTGCTCACTGCCTCTCTCAAAGCCTGCTTAGACTTCGGACCTAATGTCTTTATCAGCCTAATTGGAATGCCATCTGGGCCTGTTGATGTACTACCAGGAACCCTTTCTCACTCTTGTTGTGAAAATTGAGCCATTGCACCACTTTATTCGTCCTTGTCTATTGTGGTGCATAAAGTACTTCTTTGTTGAAATTTTTCTGTCACCCTTGTTCTTATATATTCAATAGCTTCGTCCCCTTCTAACCTAGCACCTTGGGCTGTAGTTATAAAACTCTGCTCTAGGCTCGTCTCATTTCTTAGGGAGTTTAGATTCTCGATTCTGGGATGCGAGCGCCCCTGGCGGACAGCAGACGCAAAATGAGAGGAGGATGCGGGAGGCGGCTGAAGGGGCCTGGTGGACTGACTGCGCGGGCACAGAAAATAAAGGAGGCTATTTTGTTTTTGTTTTGTTTCCCTGGGAGGTTGGCTCATACCCACTCAGGGGGATTGGCCAAGAAAGTGTAGTGCAGTTTTTCTGTGATCATTTTAACTATGGGCAATGAATTGGTATTATAATAAGACTAATGTAAAAATAAAAACAACATAAAAAGAGAAAACGAAAAAAAAAAATCAAGTTGAGCAATTTTGAGATTTGAGGTGTTATGTTTACCACTCAGCTGCGTTTACTTCACTCTGCCCTTGAGAGTAATAAATATTTTTTTTTTGATTGAAGATCACAAAGGTATACGCTTAGTTGCCTGAATATAATCGCAAACGGCATTGAAAGCATCCCTGTGGCAATGTCCCAAAGCTGAGGCGCCAAAGCTTAGCGCCGTTTCCGCCGTCAATCTAGGGCCTATTTTCCGAAATGGCATAACTAGTAACCTTTTTCTAAGTATCTCGTAGCGGCGACAATACAAAAAAATAATGATCTAGTGATTCCATTTCTCCGCAGAATGCGCAGAGGGGTGATGTTGTCTGACCAGCTCTGTGTAGATACAGGTTTAGGGGGGGGGGGGACACGACATCGAAATTTAGTAATTAAGACTTCGAGCTTTCTGGACTGACTCCAGTGGGGTTGCCATGGAAACATGAGGTGGTTATAGTCTGTCCATGTAATTACTTTTTCTATCGTATCAGTGGAGATTGCTGATTTTCGATATCTTATAGCCGTGATATATTCTACATCTGGCAGTATGGACAAAACTGGCCCATCAAGTGCGGCTCGTGCTAAGGAATCGGCCAATTCATTTAATCTTAATCCACAGTGACCCGGAACCCATAGTAATCTCAGGAGTCTCAACTGCGGCGGTACTAATGTTTTGAATGTGCTTAGAATTCGAGAGTTCTCTGAAGCTGTCAGAGCTGCACAAACCTAAAGAGAATCCGTCATTATTATTGCATTGTTTTGATTTGATGGAAGTTTTCGAAGAGCTAAAATAATCGCCAAGAGCTCCGCTTCAAAAACTGGAGTAAAATCAGGCAGTCTCACTGAAATGAACCAGTCAAGCAAATCAGAGGCAATGCCTACACCTGCCTTTTGATTATTTACGAAAGCATCTGTGGCTATTATATTTTTAGTTTTTGCATGCTCCAAGTAATCTAATAATATGTTATTTAAAAATTTGAGGGATTGTAATTTGGCGTTTTGGGGGAATATATCATCATACTCAATAATAACATGACAATTCGAGTCATTAGTCTCAATTACATTTCTAATGTTCACATTTATACTTTGTAGATTTTTTTGTACAAACATTATCTGAGGTGTGTGAAACCGTGGCCAATGAGCAAGAAAGAAGGCGTCTGGGTTTGCGATAAAAGCATATTGAGATCTTCTTGCCTGTAAGCTATAAAATTTTAAAAATGCTTGTACGGTCAAAATTCGAAATCGACAAAGTAGTGTAGGCAGGCGCGCTTCCTGGTACAGTACGTTGATAGCCACAAATCTAGGGAGTCCCAGACACATTCGCAGTGCTTCTCGCTCCAAGAGAACTAGAGGTTTCGTTTTATAAGCAGGGCCACCCGAGAATAATATGCAGCCGAATTCCATGATGGGGCGCATGTACATCTATGGTTCGGCAGTTTCTTCTTCCTCTTTACACGCACTGCATACCGTGTCTACCCCTTCGTAGTTGGCCCGATATATCTTGGTTCGCAATACTCCCGTCCTGGCCTCAAACAGTAGAGAACTACCCCGAGTATTATGATAGATCCTTTGCTTGGTAATTTCCTGCTTAAAAGTTCGATAGATCTCTAGTGCGCACTTCTTAATCATGCCAATTCTCCACATATCGGTCTCAACTTCCTTCACCTTTTTCTTAACCGATAATTCTTTTTGGTTTGGCCACCTGCTGTTTTCTAAGTATTTACCAGTCACCACGGAGGAACCGTGCCAGTCACCTTTCCTTCCTCCGTGCCCACTGCCCTCTTCTAGTACGCTGTAGTTAGAGCACGGTGGAGGAATAGTGAGCTTGAAGATGTAGTGGAGCCATAGAGTTTCCAAAATTAACTAGAGTGGACTCTGGCGCTGCGATCGTTCAGCAACTATGGGAATGATGAGTAGTACACACATTTGCCTAGTCTTCGTACTTGCGGGTGACCAATCGTACTTGCGGCTTCGTTTAATGCTGTGTTTCGGTTTTGTTTTGAAAGAATGGTTCAACTCTTTTGAACTTCGTGACCCGATTTAAAAAGGTAAGTTTAAAAAAATAAGATGGTGAAGCGCGACCGCTGAACATTTGCTGATATTTGTTTTGCAAAAAAAAAATAGCTCTAAGCCACACGAACACACACGGAGCCAAAAGCAGGCCAGAAGTACGAAGGTTAGACAAATGTGTGTACTATCCCCACGCAGGAAAGATAGGTAGGAGAGGCCCTGACGTCACTCGTTGTGAAGCTGCGATGAAGCCAGAAGTCGGCCATATTAACTGGGCAAATTCTCCTCTCTTGTTTACATCCGAATGTAAAGCAGAAGGTGTGACTCTCTCTCCGGCTCACAGGCACTGCGCCGTGCTCCCAACCGGGTTGCAGAAATTAGGTGCCTTTTCTCATCTTCTAACCACCACCACCACCCTCTCCGGCTCGAAAAGCACGTGGGCTGCGCAGCGCGTGTGTCGTGACGATCCGAAACTAATGGAACGGGGCTCAGCACTCTGGGCCAGCGCAACGCCTTCAGCGAAATCATTTCTTCCAAGCATGAACAGCGAGTAGCAGCTCACCGACAACGAAGCAAGCATAGAGAAAGGAAATTGACCAATCCCCCAGAGTGGGTACGAGCCATGAATTAGAGGATACAAACAAACAAACGAAAGGAAAAGACAAGAGAGGACACTCCGCAAAACCTGGCCTTAGGATGTGCGTCACGACTACGTAACAAACTAGTGCTCTCACCAAACGTCAGAGGGCGCAAGCGCAAAAAAAAAACAGTTATAATCAATGCAACAGAATTGTTTTTACATAATAATAATTATACGCCCAAATTTGGTATGTTCTTCATACATAAAAACAATTTATTCAACACACCTTACGCGATTATTTTTCTTCAGCCGTACTGTCATAAACACCATCCACCCAGCGACAAGCCCATGCATGACTGACAGCGGGAAGCTTTCGTCGCTTTTGTCAACGTCGGCTGCGTCGGCGTTTTCGTGCGTGAGATAACAGGTGAGGCAGGTTTTCAAGCGAAGCTTGTTGAATGACATGTTGTTGGGCTTGTTGGGTCATTTTTTCAGAAAACGGTCACACCTGCGCGAATAAGACACCATGAAACAATCATAGAAAGATGCACACACACGCGTTGCGCTTCGTGTGTGCGAGTTTGTTTCTTACGTGGCGTCTCATTCACGCAGTTGTAACCTTTTTCTGAAGCTTGTAAGGACGCGGAGGTTCGCTAAAAAGAAAGTTTGTGGCTCTATGCAGCGGCTAGACGGGAACATTGTGCAACGTATGCAGTATAGCAAAGGCGGCACGGCGTCAAGCCGAGGCGACGCGTGCTGCGTCTGCCACGGACGCGAGCGTCTGTGCGCTGAGCATAGCTGGGCAGCTAGCTCATAGTCTCGGTGGCTCGGTGCAAAATATTGAGAAGCGTTCGCTGGGCCTCGCATGCTTCACGACGCGTTTCCCGAAGGCTCGGAACACGAATAATTCTTGGTGTGCCAGAGGCAAATCTGGACTAGCCAAGTGGCCATCATCTTCGTTTCTTCGCTAGCCTTGTGCCACTAGTGCAAGCTGCTCACAAATTTTTTTGACGTTTCCAATATAATTTTACCGCACAAATTTCAACTACAATTTTTCTTCCCAATGTACTGCTGATACTGCGTACGTACGAAGGTGTTCTAAAGTTCCCAGGCCGCGATACCATTGCAATACTAGGGATAGCGGCCTGGAAACTTCTGAAGATCTTTGTACGTGGTCTTGACGTATATCTTTGTAAGTCAGAGTTTTATGGGTCAGAGATGTATCACTGGTTTTGTATTGTGCATTGATTAGCTAATCATTCAAAGGGGTTTGTTGGTACACTTATGACGTGCACATATCTTTTTCGTAATTTGACAGCAAAGCATCCACTTACTAACATTTTCAGACCGCGCTGATGCCATTCCATCTGGCGGTCCAAGCTACGGCAGCTACTGCTGTGTATCGTGGTGCTTCAACAATGGCAGAACCCACAAGAAGCCTGGGACGAGTTTCTTCCGCATACCACGGGACGGCAGGTGTGTTAAAGCTTTTGTATGGTTTGCATGTCTTTAGGCTTACTGTTCGTACTTGCTCAGTGAGGGTAACAATAAAAAATCACTATTCAAGTACTTGCCCTTTCAGCTGATAGTTCATTGCCAATGCAGGATGAAAGCATGGATGCAGTATGCTGGACACGATGATCTCCTGAGTAAGCCGGCCAGCCTATTGTACGCAACGTACAGGGTTTGTAGCGACCATTTTACTGCTCAAAGTTTCATGGACCCTGGGCACACAAGGCTTACAAGAATGGCTGTTCCCAGTGTGCAACCAGCTGCACCATGTAAGTGATTGACTGAAACTCAAATATGTGCAATAGCAGCCACTTGTATTGAATCAGTGGCGACAGTTAACCGCGAAGATTTTTGTAGCCGATAGAGAAACCTCACTATAGAAGTAACACTTGGAAAGTCTTAAATTTTGTGAATTGTGGGCTATTATCTTCCTAACAGCAGCTTTACATTTCTGTCGTTTTTTGATGCTCTTGACCTGCGCAACTTGTTTTGAAAGACTTTAAAGGGATATTTCACGTTATCTTCAAGCCTGAGTGCACATGCACATATACCTTTCATCGGTGAAAGCTGGCACTGTTGATAATTTCAAAAATCACAAATTACTTGTTTCCTAGTTGGTGCCTTCTCTTTTCTTCCACGTTCGACCAATTTATTCGTTTGAAAGAGCTGTTTAAGTTTCCCCATGCTACAAGCTTTGTAACTTGTACCAACTGCACATATATGCACGTTCTCTGAGCGTCGCTTCAAATAGTGACTGTAAAGGCTGGTGCACACCGGCGACTAGTCGCGGTCGCGCGACCATTTGCGACTGGTCGCAAGCAGTCGCGAACGGTCGCAAGCGGTCGCAAAGCGACTGTTTGGGCCAGTCGCTTCCTGACCGATTTTTCGGTCGCGCGACTGCAGTCGCAAAACAGTTTAACCAATCAGCGAAGACCAGAAGTGACGTCAGTCTTTGTTTACATCCGGTCTCCTCGTATGTTTTTTTTTCCTCGTTGCGCTTGCCTACTGCCGTGAGGTACGAACGACACGTACGTTCCTCCATGGATTCTTCCTCGCATCAGGCGAATGCCACCACGGCCAGCTTTGGGTAGTCGGCCGAGCTCCTCATCGACGCGACTAAAATGTACCCATATCTGTATGACAAGCGGCACCCTTCTTTTAAAGATCGGACAAAGAAGGACCGGGCTTGGGCAGATCGAAGCATGTTCGGCATGTCGAGTAAGTACCGAGATTTTTTGTTTGAGTAGCTATATAAGCAAAAACAGGTGTGTACTGCATGGCTGGCGTTGCCAATGAATGAACAATGAAAATATTGGTATTTGTACTGCAAGGTTACATGGTTAGTTTGCATGAGATGTATTGACTGTGATGTATGCGAGCGCAGTTGTGTGCATGTTTGTTCTCGCGACTTCCCGAGTTTAACATCGAAATCGACGTGACAGAACATTGTATAGCTGATCATAAAGCTCAGACGTTCGAAATACTGCTCGCAGTTGCCAACTCACATGCGCATGCTCCTTGCTGTGTTTGTACGTCATCGTCTGGCGAACGGAATGTGTGCTTTTGTGAACGTGCGGCATTTGCAATGCATAATATCTAGTGCGCGGTGAGGGAGGGGGGGGGGGGGAGTTACGCTTTAATTTTGCCTATGCATTGCAGTTGTGCTGCTTTAAAAAAGAATGCAAAGTAGCTTCTGCTTTGAGCGCATTTTGTGCACTCCACAGAGGAGCGTGTAATTAAAACATGAAAAACATGTTTAGCAGCACTCTCAAATGTCCGGATTTGGGAGTCAGACATGCTGTTGATGCCAAATGACATGCAATCGTAAAAAAAAAAAAGATATGGTAGTGTTCTAGTGGCTGGGCGAACACTGAAGGAAAGCACAGATGGGGGAATTTATTCCTCTGTAATGTGGCCCAAATCTAATCCTCATTTCTTCACAACTGCTCCTTTCCTCTCCTGTGTTTTTGTCTATTGGTGCCTATATATTTTATTCCCCGAGGTTATATCTCTCCGCTTTCAACTGTGCCTCGTTTTTGTTTGTTTTCTTTGTTCCTATATTTTAAAGTCAATTTTTCATGTCTGCTTCTATGTGTTGGTATGTTTTCATGTTTTGGTCCCTTTATTTTCTTATATTTTCCTTCCTCTCGCTCTCTCTATGTTACACTTTGAGTCATATACTATGTTTGTTGCATTTCTTTCTCTCGAAAATTGTCATCTTGCTCTAGTTAGTTTCATTCTTCTTTTCAAGTTATTTAACATGTTTGCTTTTGTTTGACAACAATCGCTCCCGCTGTACACGACAGTTGCGCTTGGCCGATACCAATGGTATATACTCACCTGTGGAGTTTTGCGCAATGCAGTAATGCTTAGAAAGCTTCACTGTGAAGGTGATAAAGACATCATGTGCTGGTTCATGAAATAGACTTTTTGCAAGTGAACTTCAATTTCCGACAGTATAAACAGCCTCTTTGTTACAATAGCTTGGCAGACATGCTTACCTTCAAGAAACAGTGTACATAACTCTTTGCGCAACTAATCATTGCGTCAGCTGTGATGTCGTGCACATGTAGGTGGACGGTCTAAAACACTAGGTGGGTAGCATTTCTGGAACCCTCGGCTGCAGGTTCCCTCAATCATGTCGTGGTTTTGCAATGTTTAAGCCCCTACCAATAGTTAAGTTTAGATGGCATGCGATTCATTTTGTTGCCCAATATTCAGATTTCTAGGGTGCTGCAGCCAAAATGATCTGGGCAAAGAAAATAAAGACCGCTCACAATTGTGCTGAAATAAAGTAGAAAATTTATCAGCGATACAGTATGCACAATACATTCTTACAGCAAGGGTTTTGTTTTCAGGTGTCCTTGTTGAGAAACGATTTAAGAACCTGCGTGATATCTTCAAAAAGAAACAACACGACATACGTGAAAAAACAAAGAAGTGGAGCCGGAGCAGCCGACATTCCAACAATAAAATGGCCCCATTTTGAGGCCATGCTTGAATTAATGGAAGGAGAGTCTGAGCCTGTGGCGTAAGTTCAATATTAGCTGACTATTGAGTACTAAACAAAAAAAAAGTTGATTTAATTCACATGACTGTTATACATACACATAAATACTCACATATCAATACACATAAGTACACTGCACATAAACATAGAAGTCCCAAGAGGTAATTCACAGTGGGCATGCATGTGATCATGAACATGATGGCAATGGGCTGTTTTGATGTCGAATAACTGTGGCTACAGCTACGAAGAATAACTCAGTGCATCATTCTTTCTGGATACTGTGCAACATGAGTGCCATTGACCAAAGGTAATGAATAATGCTTACCGTCCATTGAACAGAAAATGAAATGTTTTGGTTAGCATAGCACAATGCATCAGCACAACGCAAAAAATATAGCATACCGTACAAGTGGCACGTGGACAGCTTCACAAAACAGAATATTGAAGACAGAACAGTAAGAATGAAAGAATTGAGTGTACTTCTGTGTCATTCTCGGCTCTCATTTACCAAAAAAAGAAAGGCTTAATACAAAATATAAAAATCTAAAGAGATCGCTTATTGCATGTGTCATGAGGCTGTTCATAGACAAGCATTGCACATATTCATTACAAGAATGCAGCATAAGTACTTATATTGTAGCAAAACAGTGAAAATGCTCTAAAGATGCACACAATAGCACTGACAGAATCACATATTGCATGTTCTCTTGCAGCAGCCACATCACAGCAGAAGAGGCTAACGAGAGGTGAGCATGCACAAAAATTTTCGGTACCATGTGCATGCACTTGAAGCTGTACATGCATGGACTTGAACCTAGAAACATTATTTTTTATTACTAGGTGATTGTACTTTGCAAAATTATCAAAAATACAAGCGTGCTTGAAAGGTGGTGTTCAGGTCGTTAGCTTGCCCAAACCACTGCATTTTTTTCAATACATTCAGCACTCAACACTGAACAGAAGCACACCGAAATACATGAGGGCACAGGCATTGTTTCTGTGTGAATGTGGTTATTTTACAACGTCAAATATTTCTGAAAAAGCAAAGTATTCATCAGCAACAGGCTGCAATTACTTTTACTTCATCTCCGTGACAATATCTCTTGTTCTCATTTAGATGTGCAGCCTACATAGCATTTTATTAACATAATAGGCACAATGAACTTCTGTATGCACACCTTCCATACAGCAGTGCTCAATCAAGAGGTAACACAAGTGTAAAATAAACTTCGTGTTGAGCGAAATCATAATGGCATTTTAACTCCCAAAGAATGCCTAAAACTTTTCATGTACTAGCGGCATCATCAAATACATAGAAAGAAATTTTAATCACTGCAGATCACCGCCTCGGCCAAGACATGCAGCGGAACCGGAACGTACCCCTGATACGGCTGAGGAGACTCGTGTCGACACCTGCAGCAATGAGTAAAACCTTTATGAATCCACCTAAGTAATGACAAATGAAGGGCATGCATAGATAGCCAATCTATTAAATCTTAAAAACATGCATGTTCTAGCACATTTGAAGAATGTGCCTAATTTTTTTTTTTTTTTTTTTTACAGGTATCTTACAGGCCCTTGGTTAGGGCATTGAGTAAGGGGGGCTAACAAAGACATGTACAACAAGTAAAAGGGCGAAAGGTGCCAAAACGTAAGCTCGAGACATGAGTAACAAATAAACAAGAAATAAGTAAGTATAAATTGACATCATACATCGTTACCAAAAAACAAGAAAGATGCAGTTCATGGCACGCAGCAGTTAGGAAGTGTACAATACGTGTAAGTTAAATTGGCACAGATTGTGGTATAATACACTGGGAAAATCATGAAAGCGCTTACAGGAAGTGTGAACAGTTCGTCCTAAGCAAACAAAAATAAAGCACAAAAAATAAGGGGGCAATAAGCGCATTAGAAAAAAAACTTTTTGCACAGCATTATGAATGTCATATACATACAAGAACGAAGCTGTGAACATAAAATTATCAACCAAAATGTAAGACCAATTTGTTGCGGAAGGAAACAGGGTTAGTGTCAGATACCAAGTTATCGGGAAGATCATTCCACAACGTGATGGCACGAGGCAAAGCGGATGCGTTAAAAGAGTTCGTTTTGCCGTACATGCGCGAGAAACTAAGCCGGTTGTGTAGTCTAGTTGATAAATAGGAGGGTCGTTCAATTGGAAGTCTGGTCATTTTAGTGCTATTGACGTATTTATGAAAGAGGCATAAAAGAGAAATGTTGCGGCGAGTGGATAATAATTGAAATGAATAATCCATTTTAAGTTGTGTTACGCTGCAGGAGAAATTATAATTACGAGAAATGAATCGGACTGCCCTATTTTGAACTGCTACATGCACCAGATTTTGCTACATGCAATTTTTCACACCAGATTCTGCTACATGCAATTGCAACACTTTATAAGTTATATAATAATACTGCCTCCTCCTGCGGTGATGCTTCAGCAACCACCTCAAGAGAGCAGCCACTATCAAAACGGTGTGTAAACAAAAAAAATTATTTTAGGTACTCCTGGCAAGAGATCACAACCACAACTTTTCGAAAAGGATCACTTTCTGTACATTTAAGTAATATGTATAATTCACTGCAGGTCACGCTCGTCATGCAGACTGTATCAGGAGGTCAAGACCTCGTCAGGCTATTTAGCCTTTAGTCTTTGCCTCCCGCAGGGAAGTTTTTGTATTTTTTTTTATTCTTTCCTGCAAAAATAAACTTTGAAACTTTGAAACTTTGAAGACGACAACGGACCTGCGAGGGCGCTAGGTGAGATATACCCCTAACTCTTAGAGGATAAACTTGCAGATTTTTTTCTAACAATCCTGCGCATGCTACAAAACACAAAACTTTATAAGGTTCACGCTCGGTCAAGTTGGTACACAGACAGAGTAACAAAAAAGAGTGTGAGAACGACAAGGTAGAAACAGAAGAAACAGGACAGAGCACAGACTTTAAACTGATGTTTTTATTGTGGACACATTTATACTAAGGTAGACAGAACCCATGTAACTACCGTAATATTTAGACGTTAATATCAGAACATCAGCACCCTGTCCCAAAACACAAGTGTCCGTTTCAAAGATCAAAAGCCCATTTATTTCTCACAGAGAAGTAGACGCCCTATTGACACATTTATCTTTTAAGTGTGCTATTTAATTTGCTTCAGTTGCTCTATATTTTTTTCTTTCTTAGTGCCGAAAATCACAAACATTAGCTGAAAGTCAGTGCTCTGTATTGTTTCTTCTGTTTCTACTTTGTCGTTCTCACACTGTTTTTTTTTGCTAAATGGTGCTTTATGAAGTAACAATGCAACCTTAAAGCATTTGCATGAATCGCAATTCACACTTGCTTTGCAGCAATGCAGGAGAGGGCACAAGCCATGAAGCTGTGGCGCAAGCGTGCATGGAGCACCTTGAACACATCAGAGCGAACAAGGGGGTCATCAAAAAAGATAACATTGGTTTCTTCGCTCTACGTACCGATGCACCCCTCAGAGAGCTACCAGTGCACATTGCACAAGATGTAATGCATGCAGTAGAACTTATGCTGTATGAAGCAGAGGCAAAATTGCATCAGAGCAGTGAAGCAAATTGAAGTGTTTATATATATAAAGTCAATGACACCCACCTTTTTTTATCTTGTGTTCACTTTTCTAGTCCTAACTTAAAGGGGTCATGACTGGTCACTCAACAATTGACGGTTGTCAGCAAAAAACAAAACTACAGAGTAAAATGTGCTAGTACACGTGTGAAAAGGGGCCTTAAGAGATTATTTTAGTCAAAAATATGCCGTAGAAGTGCTCGGCTCCTAAAACTCAACCTACCACAAGTGACCGCCATTTTGTCATGGCGTGCGCGACGTCACAAGCCGAAGGAGCAGTGGCAAATGGTATACGCATTGCACATTCACGAAATTATTTGCTGCAAGTACCAACGCTACATTGCTGACACAGTAGCCATGTTTCGACCCCTGGAAGTCATTTAGCTTTAGTGGAGAGTTCAACAATGCAAAAAAATTTGATTGCAAACGCAGCTGATGACAAAACACGACCGTCTGCCAGAATGCACACTGTGCAGCAGCTTGTCGAGCAAGCGGTTCGTGATGTCATGGATAGTGAGTGCATCAGTATTGCCCAACTGTCAGGCGACTAGCTCGTTTATAAAAATATGCGATTAAAAATTAGCAGCTTGACCAAATCGCTCGAATTTCACCAGCTTGTATGTGAACATACAAGAATCAGCTCATGCAACACACATTATGGTTGAAAATTGGGTGTCATGACCCCTTTAAGGCCACTTATTTCTGTGATAATTATAGCGATAACCGTGCAATAACTCAAATATTTTAACATGAATTATTTATTTTTGTGTTTTCATGGTTATATTTGGACATGACAGTTTTCCCTGTAATGTATCTGTTGTGTCACGGGTGATTTTTTTCTTCTTTGTTTAGCTTAAGAAGATGCTATGTACATAAGTTCTGTAAGCAATAAAATGCATTTACAACCCACCTTCACCTTGTACGCCTCAAGTGCTGTTCACCACTTTGTCCTGCCAAGGCACCTGACCGTCTGTGACGAAGTAGTGCGCCAATTTATCTCGCACTTCCTTGGCATACCTACAACGCATAAGTGCCATGTGAAATTTCTGTCGGCACAGCCATGATGGAAGACACACACTGTAAAAGGAACATGCTGAGCTTGAAAATCTCACACATAGTTGCATTTCAGTGTCGTAGTCATGACGCTACATTGCCAAAGTGTTCCTCATTTTTATGTATTAATGAGTGCTACCTCTGCTGTCTATTTTCTACGACATCATCACAGCTTCTGATAGAATGCATATTTGCTGACTGACTTTAGAAATTTCGATATGTCAAGTTTCATGGCAGCCAAGGTCAGTAACTGCTCGCATTTGGACAAAACAATTGTACACTTTTGAGAGAACGATTGCCCTGTACAGTTAAACCAAATTAAGGCTGGTGCACACCGGCGACTAGGAGCGGTCGCGCGACCATTTGCAACTGGTCGCGAACGGTCGCACTGCTTGTGCACTCTGCAAGCTGTCGTATATGCAGTGAATATTTCTGTGCCTACACATTTTAGCGAATCATAAGCATGCATCAACCTTTTCATGGAAGAGCGTACGTGCTCATATCACTCAGGTTGAAGAAGGGCAACCTAAATGTACCTGTAGCAATTTCCTTAGCATGGATTTCTGAAAAGCTGTAAATTCAAGGAGAACCTATTTCGCAAAACGTACATCACTCAAGTCAATTGTTCAAATTGCTTTCACACAATGTGCTACCGTCCACAATACGTTTTGCCACTGCACTACTGTCCACAGTGTATTGAGTCACTGTCATTTTAACAGAACATACGTATAATTGTAGCAAGGTGCAGGGGTTAAACACTGCCTATGTTTGTGAGAAATTTCGCATGTGTACTTGTGCAAACACACACCGTCGTGCATGCAGATACATAAAGGGTGGTTGGTTGAACCTCCTCCCTCCCCGATGCTGAAAAATATTTTTGGCATGAATACTCTTTGAGTGCCTCGAACAGCACATCAATTTGTCCTAACAATTTGTGCATAATTGTACTCGCAAAGCTTAGGATTGTGTTTCACTTATTTTATAACATCATTAATAATTGCGTTCTATATAGTACCTGTGCATCAGGATAACAGAAAACGGGAACTGACCGGTCCACAATGTAATGTCATTGTGTAGCGCAGAATCCCATTTTCTGGGATTTTACAAGCGGAAACCACGTACTGATTACGCAATAAGCAACAACAGATGGTTTTGAAATATTCACCACCTGAGATTCTTAACGTACGTGCGCAACAAACGCGCCAACTTAAGTGCATTTCGCCTCCACCTAAAGGCGATCGATGCGGCCGTAATCAAACCCGTCACCTACGCGTAAACTGCCGGCCGCCGTAACGACTGCATCATCAAGCCCGCATACGTCATAAATGCAATTCGTTCTATCCGCCCAAGCAAAACTTCCTTACGAGCGAAGCGCAGCCGCAAGCCACAGCATATTAATCTTCAAACCACACGCTCTTACCTAATGGTCATGGCCAGGCAGTCGTGCGCCGAAATTGTAAGCCGGTGGTTTGTGTCCTGCTTGGATATTGCGGGGCGCAGCAGTTCGAGCACAGCATCGAACGTTCGTGGCGGCATCCGCATGAAGCTAACTACCAAAAATAGAATGAGATAACATGTTATGCACTATCTTATAAGCACGTAAAACAACCATAAACTTACTCTCGGAAATTCTCCTCGTCGTGCGAGCGCAAGAGCAGACGCCCTGTGTGGACGGCCACTTCTCGCGAGCGAAGGGACGGTCTCACCCACCATCGCCTTGCTTGCTTTGAAGGCTTTTGTGCTGACACGTTGGCTGAGCACATCAGCACCGCCACAACCTCTTCTTCATCACTCGACTCGAAGTCTATGATGCTGCCGGGAGAACGCTACGCAAACACAGCCGTCAAAAACAAACGCATCGCGCTCAGCGGGCTCCGTATCTGATCAGCTGATCGTCGCCGGTCGCCCAAGTTCTCGTTGATAACGAGATCTGTACGTGACTCTCCGGGTTTGCGACTTCTGGTCGCTCGCATGAATCCTTGCCGGTGTGAACGTCGCTCGCAGTTTGGTCGCCAGTCGCAAATGGTCGCGCGACCGCGGCTAGTCGCCGGTGTGCACCAACCTTAACATGATTGCAGAAGCTGCACTGCAAGGTGCGGATGAGCTTCAGTTTGTGTTATTTTAAGCCTCTTACTGACACATTGTCGTAATTTCATTTCTTCAGGACCTGCGGTAGAGGCTTCAAAAAGCGGCTCCCACACATTGAGGTGCCCCGATGAGCAGGGTGCGTTCAATGTCGCGATTTCTTTTTTTTACCCAAATTGACTGTTGACCAAACCTCTGCAGGTGGCAGCTCCCTTGTAGCTGGTGAAAGAATTTCTGCTGACTTCGTCTTGCCGGAGAAAACCTTAACCAGTCGTTCAGCTGTCACAAAAGGAACTTGTGTGACCGGTAAGTTGTATGTTCACTTCAACACCAGAGTGGATTGATATAGTGACTTCCGCAGGCCGCTTGCAAGATTGTTCCGACAGCACTGTCCGAGGCACTGAACAAGCTTCACAAGACCCTCGAGAAGACGTCTCCGCCAACAGCTCCACGCCTGAGTGCCCTAGAGAAAATGGTGACTATGCTTTTATTGCAGCTGTTTTTAATGTGCTATTTTATGTTTAGGACATTCTGAGGAAACTATCCTCAAAAGGACACTACGTGTGCACTTACAAAATGGTGGGCTCTCAGTGATTTTCATTTTTTTTGTGCATTGTCAACATTGTGAATGGTTTGTTTTTAGGTAGTGGAATCGAAAACTTTGCACCACAGAAAATTGTGCACCTTGGGTCTAAAAGAGCGAGGAAAGTGCTCGTATGGGATTAGTTTTTCTTCGCTTTTACATCCATTTTTTGTTTATTGCAGTGCGTTCCTGTGTGCCAGCGACAATGTCTCCATCCATGAAGTACAAGCAGACCATTAAACATCTGCAAGCCAAAGTAGCAGCACAGCGGACCCACCAGTATTTCACAATGCTCAAAGCATACCACGTCCCCAGCAAACTTCTTGGGAATCTCACTGTGCCATCAGAAGCAGCTTTTGCATACGTACAACAACTTGAATCTCACTTTCTTGCCAAGATTGAGGCCACCGCATATCACCTGAAAGTGTGCGATGTTTTGTATCACCATCAGACAAGTGTTGGCGATTTTCATTTCTGCTCTGCTGGGTGTTGCGCGAAGTTTCTGAATATGTTTTGCCGGGTTCGTTTATGTTGGCATGTGCGTTTTGTGAACCGAAACTTAGATAGGGTTAGGTTCCAGTCTTCAATCTCAGGCATACAGCTTGACAAGTTCAAAGGTTAGCAATTAGCGGCGGGTTTACACTAAAGTATTCGAGTTGAGCTGAATCCTGCAATAGCTTTGTTATGTTATTACTTCGTTACAGCAGACTTCATTATGGTCTTATATGCTTACATTCAGTTCAACTGGACTAACCACTCCTTCGTTGCATACATTGTTTTGGTTACCCACTATGAGGAGTAGAGACACTGTGTATTCGCTCGAAGTGATTTGCATAACCTTAAAAAGAATGTTGGGTATCCTGTCTGTATTTTTGTAGCAAATGCGGGCGAACTGTACATTTTACTGTGGGTCGCTTGGTCACTGTGTATGCTTTATCTCTTCAGCTCAAGTAATATATCGATAACAAAACCGCTTGTCGAAATGTCTTCGAGCGGGTAAAGAACACAGTATGAAGTGGGCACGGTTCACGTTATCACGCTTTTCGTATTTTAGCTTCTCATCAACCTCCTCATCTCGCCCATCAAAATTTTCAAAGGAATACCCAAACTTGTAGCGTTTGATGGGGCTGCGGATGCTGCCATTTTATTTTTATATAGCTTGTGAGTGATAACGTACGATGTAGAGCCTTTGTGAAAAATAATGAGCCAAAGTGGTTTCCTTCTGCTATTTATTAGCTTTGTAATACCGCTCTCGTAGCACCAATTAAGGTCCACAATTCTGGATAAGTGATGACTACAATCTATTTTACCTTGCAAGCATCACAGCAACACCCAGACGCAAATCACTTGGGATCTGAAGTTTTTGATGAAGGCGATGCATAAGAAGAGCCACAAGACCTGCCAGTGTTGTATCATAAAGTTTGTCTTTCACGTAGTGAGCAAGCTGCAAAGCCCTACCTTTCTGAGGACAAGCAGGCATCAAGTCTGCTTTTTTAAATTTTGGGATAGCTGTTCTGCACCTTTCTGAGGACAAGCAGGCATCAAGTCTGCTTTTTTAAATTTTGGGATAGCTGTTCTGCACTGCACCTTTGCCTTTCTGCTATAATGTGTCGTGTGGTTTCTGTGCGCTGTTTTTTTATGCATTATTTCGGTTAACCCCAGGCGTGATTCGCGACTTCATTGCTGTGTATATGTCACTTCTTCCTTCTTCATTAGCATTGTGCGCTGTGTTTTTGCCATAGATCCTTACTTACCCACTGGCCCGGTGTGTCATACGGTCATACTTCACCAGCTTCTCAGCTTCTGCCAACTCTAGCGATGTGTGCGTTGCCTGTGTTCTCTCTGTATTTGTTACAATATTTGTTACAATTCATTTGTAAGGCGAGATGCATTTGTTGTCTACCTTTGTCATATTGTGCTTTTTATATTCTCAGACTCTACCTTGTCTTTGAATAAAACATTGCGGATACTCTGTCTCTTTGACTGATATATACATTGATCACTTGTTCCAAAAGAAAAAAAACAAGCGCGATGAATAAAACCGTAGTGAATTATCATTACCTGCATCTATTTTATTATAACTTAATCAAAATAAAAATTACGTCACGACCAATTCGCACGAACCACTGAACAAAACAAAACAGGGAATCGCTAAATCAAAACGACCTACAAAAACTATCCGTTTGGGCGATGAAAAGTGGTCTAAAATCATGAACTTTCGTCATAGCCAAACATCGGTTACGCAAAGTAATTCAAAATTTGCGCCAGTGAAACCGAAACAAGAAGCGCACGCCACTTGCTCTCACCAACCACCAGGTGTGCTAGGGTCGATTGGGCCGCTGGGGTCTACGGGAGTGTCCACTCTTGACCTTTTTTTTTATTTCTCTATGAAGCAAGTACTAGAAACGCGCGCTAGATGCACTGACAACGGCGAGTGTTTTCACGCCATTAATTCAGCAACTGGACAGGCAACAAGATCGGTCGTGCGCCTTCTACGGTTGCATTCCGCCACATAGCCGACGCAGCACCCGGCCACTGTGTCCGTGTTCCGCGGGAAACTCACCGGCGTCAGCATTCTACGACCGTGGCGCCTCGACTTTGAGCACAGTGCAAGTGACACTTGAAATCGGTTGCTGTTGCGCTGAGATTACATGCAATGCTGGGGGAGAGTATACGAAGCGGAATAGGAAAGGTGTTTTAATACGCACATGCAAGCTGTTACTGTACACACACAACACGAAACTACGTATGTGCATATGGTCTTTATTGCGTCTTGCTGGGCTCAACAGCGCCTTTCGTTGTCACAAGCCGGAGCACTGCCCAATCGTCACTGACCTGCAAGGCGTTCGTCATCGTTCCGCTTCGTCATTGTGCCCAACGCAATTTCGCTGAACACTAATTGCTTCATCCGCGTCTTTCGTCGTACGACACATGGATATGCACTCGTTCTACGCACTGTTGAAACCCCGTGATGGACACAGGGATTTGTAAACGTTGCTAAGAGTACAGTAACTGCCAGGAGAACACTTCGTAACCAATAACGCGGCGCAAAGCACGGATATTGTCCGCCACTGCTAAGCACGAGACCTGGGGAGGCACACATGCCGCCGCTCACTGCTAGACCAGCTCCACTGCGCAACACGTAACCACAGCAACGCCGCCATTGTGCTCAGTGAATATGGCCACCATGATGTCATTTTCGCCACACTTTTTACGCCGCGCGCCGGCTGGTATGCCCTCTCCTGCCTTTCCTTCCTCCGTGACTACCCCTCATTCCCATGCTCGCTGAAGTGCCGTGCTATGGTGGCTAGAAGGAAAGGTGTCAGCATCGGCGCGCCGGAGAGCGCGGGAGAATTCATCCGGATGCAGCGGCGCTGCGGTCGTTTTCAAGATGCCCCTCCTCGCACGTATCAGTCGTTTTTCGTTGCAAATATTTCACGCTACCCTGCGAATCGTAACAAAGTCTACCTGTCACAATTCTGGCAGCGCGCTGCAAAGCGTGTATTGGCACTAAAAACTAGTGTTTTCAATTCACTTCGTAGTATATCAGCTACGAAGCTTAGAAGATAGAGAATCAAGTGACTTGCAGTTTTCAAATTTGATGCCGCAATGTTCTCCGTGAAGTCTTAAAGCACGTAAAGGTATCGCAAACCACTATTTTTATGACTCACACAATCAAGGTGTAATTTTACCAGCAAGGCATTTATTTTCGCGAAAGCAAAAAACAACAAGAAAATAAACGCAGCATCTGCATTAGGGTGAAGAAAACTGCAAGTTATATGAAACTCAGCTAAAGCAAGTGAATAAGGCTACTAAAAAGAACAGTAAATATACGAAGATACAATGGGCATACATACACACAACACATTGAGATTTCACTGGCAAACATAGATACAGTCACAAACCAGTTCACAAAAAATTGATTTCTGCATATGTGAACACAACCAGACAGTGATATCACAGTTGTTAATGGGGGATTTATAACAATGTGAACAAGCCAATATCAAAATCCCAAGAAACAGCAGAGTGTGAGTAATGCACAATAATATAAAATAAAGCCTTGTTCGCTGAGTTAATATTGTGACAGGTAAGTCAGACGTCTCAACTTCAAGAACTTCATTTTTTCTATCTTTTTTGATTGGACGCATTTTCTCCAGCAAGAGAAAATGAATTCTGGTCAGTGTAAAGAATCTAATTATCTATATTTAACCTCTTCACAGACGGGCAAGAGATAAGGTCTGTTATGCTGTCACTTTTCAACTCGTTGAAACTGAAGCAATAGGTGAGTGCATCTTCCATAGCTTTCACCAGGTCTGCTAAGGACTCGAACGGGTACAGAAAGCATGATTCTGCTGGAAGCAAGCTGGAATTCCGAGTGAAGCAGCAACCTGCTACATCCGTTGCACTTCGTCTTTTAGGGGCGAAGCTCCTTAAGGTGTGGGTCTGTCCATCCTTGGCGTATGTATGTAGCCACCTCTAGTTTGTAATAGAATCTGTTCGCTGTTGGCGCGCGCACAGAGTTGCCCGATGGTTAAGGCCGCAGAACGGCGAGCGCGCAAGGCGGCGGCAGCGCGTGCTCGCATACAGAATCCCGATCTGTGAGCCCGCGAGGCAGAAACGCTTCGTGAAGCTGTGCGACGCCGCCGCCAAGATCCTGCCGTACGAGAGTGGGAGGCCGAAGCGTGTCGTCTGGCTGCGCTACGCCGCCGCCAAGATCCCAGCGTTCGAGAACGAGAAGCCCAAGCGTCACGGCAACGACGCGAGGACCCTGCCGTACGCGAAGCGGCACGGCTGCTGCGCGAAGAGGATCTCCAAAACGTCAGAGAACGGGAAGCGGCGAGAAAGCGCGCGTATCGGCAGGCAGACCCCGATGCAGTGAGAGCTCGTGAGGCGTCTGCAAAACGCACCAGGCGAGCTCAACACGAGCATATATACACACACAGTGTTTCTCACGTCTTTCTTGAGGATGTAGTGGGCGAACTTTCACTGAAGAGTCACGGTTTTACCGATTATTTCCCCTCAGAAGCTTCGCCCACTGAACATCATTCACCTCGTGGATATGCTGTGATTTTTTTCGCCATCTTCCGGGCCACATAGAAACTGACGTAATAAGTGATCCGGGAGTCACATTTGCGTCCATGAGGTCAGTCTAGTCAGGGAGGGCTTCACAAGCAACAATAATTTCATAAACATCATTAGGGTGCCCCCCCCCCCATCTAGCAGCTCATCCAGCTTATTCTGCAATTTTATTGAATTATTGTGGATGTCCGGACATAGAAGGCTGCTCGGAACTCCAGAAGGTATGTTTGCACTGGGAGTGACTGTGCCAAACTGTAAAAACTGAGGCAAGTCACAGAGATCAAAGATTGTGTCGGCGAAGGGGGATAATTCGAGCCAGACATTCGCTTCAGAATTCCAAAACGATTTCAAGTGCATCTTGGCAGAGGCGAGACGTCATCAAGTGTAAAGAATCTAGTTATCTGATTTGTCACTTCCAGTTTGTGGTGTTCACAGCCGACCATATTTAACCTGTATGTTCATAGCCCAAGGTTTTCGTGACATAGTGCTGGAGGGCAAGGGTGCTGTTTAGAGAGACGTGGTGTCCTTCGGCAGTTGATTCACTCAGGAACCCACCCTCCTTAAATACAGCTTTTTCCCAAGTTGCTAAGAACCCGTTGATAACATGCTTGTAGCAACGGCAGATGAACCTTTCGTCGAAATGAGCTTCGCACACAACGCAGTTCTTTTCCAGTGGTTTGTCAGCGCGAGGAATCGTACGCTCCCAGGTCTTGCTCTGTTCATTGTCGGCGGGAGCAGAGAAGAGAGACGCTTTCTTCCCTTGTTTGCGGGTCGAAGCATATCCCGCATTGCATCCAGGTGCAAAGCAGTGCCTTTCCTGTTTACTCATCACTGTTGCATGGTCACATTGGCACGTATTAATCCCGAATAAGTACAAATAGGCAAAACGCCGAAGTTGCGACTTGCGAGCACACGAGCAAGCGACTAAAGGTGCCGTGCTAGCGGCTGGCAAGCGCTCTCGACCGATCACGGTGGCAACCTGTGCGTCGCTCCACGGCGAGATGAAATACCAGCATGCCTCCTTCACGGCCGTAGAGTGCCTAGAATATTTCTCCTAGTGTCGTGAACAGGCCGGCCGAGGGGAAACGGTATGCGATACAGCCGCCAGGTGGCAGTACCGCTCTCTGGCGCGCTGCTCTTTCGGCAAGCTGGGGAGGCAGCAAGCCGGAGCAGACGCTTTGCGTTGAAATTGCAGTGGTGGTTTCATGGCTTAGCACGCGATTGCCTTGTTATCCTGCGTTTTCCATGCAGACTGTAAATAAAGCGTGTGAATTTGAACGAAATCTATGCGAGCTCTCTGCCTTGTTGAGATTTTGTGTCCTCCTGCCGTGCCACCTCTTCATAGATTGGCCGCTCGCGCGTTACCAATGCTACTTTTTAAATTGCGGTAATTAAGGGGTGGCCAACCAGGGGCTCCCAGCGGTACGACTGTTCAGCACAAAAAATAACATATTTCTCTCCTCATCCGCGACCACCATTCCCTCCCGTAGGCTGCTGTCGCGACTTTGTTGTCATGTGCAGAATCGCAGGCAGTGTACAAACCCTCTTCTCGCAACTTTTTATATATACAATGTATTATGGACACTTACTTTCCCTGCACTCGGTGGCAGGCCTGGACGCACCCACGTACAAGGGTCATTATCTCTTCGATTGGCCCTTCACGCCTCGAAGTAATCAGAAAAATAAATAATGCCATAGCAATGACAGTGCGCCAGACAAAACCACTGGCGAACAGGACCCCCTGCGAAAGAGTTACCAGCAGTAAAGAAAAACAAACCAATACAAAATGTCAATTTACAATATCAACATTTATTGCAGAAGTCAGTGTCAAGAATTTATTTACATTTTTCACTTTGGCAGCTCCGAACTCCTAACAGATTCACAATGCCAGATTTCTCAATTACAAAAGCCACTGTACCAGGAACTTATTTACATTTTTTACATGAACAGCACTGAACACCTTACTGACACCGCCGCATTTTCAAGAGCTTTTGCTTCTCTCGCTTAGAGGACAGGCTCGTATTTGTTGCTTTCGTGAAGAAGTGCAGTCTGGTGAGTGCGTAAAACTTAATAATCGCTGTAGTGAGCTTACGACCGTGCTCAATGCAGCCAACTTTTTCAAGTTCATGACCCTGAAGAAAAAACAAGAAGCTAACTAAGCTTTCGGCATGAAGCTTGTTCCGGCTGAAAAACACAGTGAAATAATTTTCAAGCTTTGTGATGAGCTTTTCAAGAGCGTCTGATGGGTAGAGCAGGCCCCCATGGTTGAACTGATTCGTCAGCGTGGCATTACAGTTCGATTCTGCTTGCAGAGGCATAATGCAGAGACAAGATGCACAATCAGGGCATGGAAATTTTTTCAGAGATTTGCGCACAACATAGCCAGCTATATAGAAAATTAGCCGGCTATCGCTCTTTTCTTCTACCATGCCATCATGGTCAAGCAGGGAGGCATGCCTTTCCAGCACTTCTTCAGCATGCGGCAGGTTTCCTTCATCCAGAAGGCTATCAACAAGGGCTGTTACACGAGCTCCCTTTTGTTCGGGCACATCAGAAGGCTCTAAAAGAGCAGTAACCAGTTCAGGAGGAGAGTTACCTCCTTTAGGGGGTCTGGCGAGGCTGTAAAATGCCATGTTATTATCAGTCTCCTCAGGTACTTGCACCTCAAGCAAGCTTTCCCATCCTGCGTAGTAACCAAGCACTTGGGCGAAAAACATCCGCTTCCGAAACGGACGCACTTAGTGCCAGCGGCAGGCTCAATTTCGCAGCCGCAACAAAGAAGCAGATCGTCGGCCCTTTTCAGCGAAGCGAGTGCGTCAGTTTCGGTGCTGACATAGTGCTCTTCCACATTTATGCCGCGGCAGTAAGTACTGCAAAGGTACCCATCTGCAGCACCTACTTCCTTGCTTGACGAAAACACTACGTGTTTCAACACGCACACGTCACCCGGCACTGTATTGTAGTGCCATGCGAAGCACAATGCTTCTGGGTTACTGGGCAAGCAAATTTTGCTGCAAAATGCCGACGGCGGCGTTATGCTGTGAAACGGGTGCGGCGCCTGTGCTGTTTCCTCGCCAGCGGCAGCATCGTCACAGGCCTGGGAAGTCGTGGGTTCATTCGGCGCTTTACGCTTAGCAGGCGGAGCTGTGCAGTCAGCAATATTCCTCTCTTTTCTTTTTCGAGGCACTGGTTTAGTCAGGTAAGCGGGGCCATCCGGGAAAATGGTAGGAACGGCGTCCGGCGTTAGCGATGGTCGTTCACGGTCGAATTCGACGTCCTCGCCGTTGATGACATGCTTGAAAGTTCTTTGGATGTAGCAATCATCAAAATGACGAGAACACACTACACAAGTTTCGTCTAGAACTTTGTCACCTCTTTTGATGTTTCGCGCCCATTCTTGAAGACGAACAGCGTCTGCCGGAGCCCTGAACAGAGACACCTTCTCCTTAAAAGACTTGTACCCGCCTTTGCACAAAGGCACAAAGCACGTTCTTCCTTTTTTTTTTCAGGCATAGTCACACACAATCGCTGCACGAGAATTCACGGCACATATTCGAAACGTAGCGAGAACACGCTTCACCACACAGACAAGTCGCCACCCGACACAACGTTGAAAGGCCCGGCCGGCACGCAAACTGACGTGCCAGTTGCAAGTAGCGCCCCCTAACGCTGAATCCAAATCAATTTCCCAGTCGCCGATGGGGAAGGTGCCTGTTCATGACACTAGGAGAATATTCTAGGCACTCTAACGGCCGCCTGGATCGGGGCGTGCGGCGGTGTTGCTCCAGCCGTCCCATTCGAACGGAGAAGACTTAATTGCAGAAAGGGGCATGGCCGCTGCTCTCGCCGCACCACGGCGCGCGCCTACTACCTCTCCATTCCTTTGCTACCTATGCGGGAAGGTTTGCGGTGCCTTGAAAATATCGCTGTATAGTAACCGTGGGTTAGCATACCACCTCCCCCACCCTCACAAAACGCACATAAAAGAATGGACGGCGGCTATCGCTATATTATTTATTTTTGTGCATGTGTGCGCCAGTCCCTGTCGTGATAATGGTGCTCGAGTGCGCTAGCAGCTTCGAGGGCGCTATGGCACGTAAAGCTCGTGCATTGGCATTCCTTCTATAGAAGGAATGCCATGATGATTGTCTTATTTTGTACTTGCCATGTTTGTGTTCAAGCGCATTTGCAAGCATTACATGTTCACGATGCACAGAATAGTTTATTTAAAATAGAATAGTTTATAGTATATCATAAAATAGTTTAGTTTATTTATTTATTTTATGCAAGTCGGAAAGCCGACATGGGACGATTTCATCTGTAGTTTGAGGTCTGTATCCTGTTGAATTCACTGGGTGCCTATTCTCAATATTTTGGGGGATAGCCTGTATGTCATGAGTAGTTTCAGACTCCAGCTAGGTTTCAGAACTCGTGGGTAAGCTGATCACAGACAATTTATTTATTTATTTATTGATACTGCAATCTTTTACAAGATCATAGCAGGGGTGGTACAAAACATAAACATAAACATCAGTGGAAACAGGCAAACAAACAATCAAAAACAAATGTAATACAAACTTATGTAACTGATAGCTGCAGTGATTATTCGAGACAAGAGAATAAACAAAAAGCAAAGTACAAACATAGATAACAATCATTTCTGCAGTGACTCTTCAAATGCAGACAATGTATTTAGGGCAACAACATCGTTATGTGGATTGTTCCAATCCACGATAGTCCTCGGAAAAAAAGAATATTTGAAACAATTTGTTCGTTGCATCAATGGAGAGATAATAAGATTGTGTCTCTGTCTTGTTCCGTAACCCAATCAAAAGTGAACGATATGTGATGTGTCAACTGCATAGTGACCTTTTATTAACTGGAAAAGAAATTTTAAGCGCAATATTCGATTTTGGTCCGGAATGTTTGGAAATTTGCTTTTCAAGAGAAGTTTTGTAATTGAAGTAGGATCGTACGAGTTATAAATGAACCTAACAACCTTTTTTTGCACCCTTTCAAGTTTTTGGATATCAGTCTGAGTAAACGGGTCCCATATGACTACAGCATACTCCAGTATAGGACGGATAATGGCATTGTGCGCGAGAAGACGAATACTTGGTGTGGTTGATCTTAAAGAACGCCTTAGGAAAAAAAGTTTACGGAGAGATTTAGCTACTACAAAATCTATGTGCTTTGACCAGGATAGATTTTTTGTAATCCAGAGACCAAGGTACTTGTATTGAGTTACTTCTGACAGAATTGTATTGTTGGTGGAGTACTGGAACAAAAGAGGGTATTTTTTAAGGGTAATTCTCATAAAAACTGTTTTAGCAAAATTAACAGGCATCTGCCATTTGTCACACCACAAAATTACTTTTAGAAAGTTCCGATTTAGTTTAATTTGATCGTCAACTGAGGTGATCTTTTCATATAAGACACAGTCGTCAGCGTACAACCTAATGTGAAAAGAAAGGTCAGTGACGATATCATTTATATATAACAAAAAAAAAAAGAGGCCCAAGGACGGATCCTTGAGGAACGCCTGAGTTTACAGGAGCGTGTTTAGAAGATGTATTTTTTACCGTAACAAATTGACGCCTGTTTGTTAGATATGCTGTTATTCAGTCAAGGATCTTTTTGTTTTGTAGAATACAAGTTAATTTGTGAAGTAATTTAGCATGCGAAACTTTATCAAAGGCTTTTTGAAAATCCATAAATATGGCATCCGTCTGCTTCCCTTCGTTAATTGCTTGAGCAAAGTCATGCGTAATTTCCACTAATTGAGTATTCGTTGAAAAGCCCCGCCTGAACCTATGTTGAACATTTGTTAATACTTTATGAGAATTAAGGAACGTAATTATATGTTTATGAATAATGTGTTCTAGAATTTTACATGATGTTGATATAAGGGAAATCGGTCGGTAATTCGGAATAGATGACTTGTCTCCCGCTTTGTGTAAAGGCTTAATTTTGGCGATCTTCCAGTCATCTGGCAGTTGGCCCTCATTCAACGAATGGGTATACAAAATAAACAAATAGCGAGAACACCATTCTGCGTAGCGCTTCAAGAAGGCATTTGGAATGCCATCTGGCCCGGTTGATTTTTTAACATCCAGATTCAGCAGTTAGTTTAAAATGCCATTCTCGGAAATGACTAAGTCTGGAATAGGTGGGAGCGATATTGAAAAATCAGGAAGGATGCCGTTATCACAAGTAAAAACAGACTTGAAGTGGTTGTTGAAGGCGGAACAAACTATTTCTTCATTGCATGTTCTTTGGCCGCTTATCGTGAATGAGTTAATCGAGTGAGATGTTGGCGTGATCAGCCTCCGAAATTTCTCGGGTGATGTTTTGATAAAAGTTGGAAGCGATGTTTCGTGGTATCTTTCCTTGTCGCGCGCAATTTGCAGTTTTAGTTCGCCCGACAGGTTAGCTATCAGCGGCGTATAAGCAGCTTTATCATGAGATTTCGCTCTTTTGCTTTTTATTTGTTTAAGTTTTCGCTGTAAATGTAGCGTTTCTCTTGTAATCCAGGGGTTCCGGCATTTAGTTTTTTTAACGATTTTCGGTATGAAACGCTCCACGCATTCAAAGACAATATCTTTAAAAGTAAGCCACAGATCATTCACACTGCTACCCGAGTGTTTAAAATCATCGTAATGACAATCAAGGATATCCAGAATGGATTCATCGTCAGCTCGGAAAAAATTCGGAAAGGAAGTTTTTGTACAGCAGCGATCAACACACATATCTAAAAAAGTTAGCAAAACTGCCCTGTGATCCGAAATACCGCTGATAACTTCTCATATTGCCGTGTTTTGGATTGAGCCACTCAAAAAGAATAAGTCCAAGATAGATTTTGAACCGTTTAGTTCTCTAGTGTATTCTTTAACAACCTGCAGTAAATCGGCTATCACAGCGCGGCTGCCTCCCTGGAATCAAGCAAGCCGAACTGCTACGCAGATATGGACCGGAGCCATCGCCGCTTGCCGACTACGGTATCAGCAGCATCAAAAGTCCTCACACCGCAATATGGCCATTGCGACCATCTTCGGTGACGTCACATCACGTGTCCATCTTGGAAGCTACAAAAGGGCGTGAACCGGCGAGCCACCCCAGTGGGCCAGGCAGCAGCACTACCGGCGGGATGCTCAGTAATCCCATCTGCTTCGTTCTTCAGGTTGGTGATAACCGGCCATCGCATTGTTTTCGTAGTGACAACCCTTATTTGTTGCTGCTGCCTTGCCCACACTTTGTACTAAATGTTGTTACTTATATTTTCATCCTAGCAAAAAGTTTATTACTCTGTGGCGACATTGCAACAAACCCCGGTCCCTCCCAAAGTGATACGTTGCGTGAGTTACTGGCCGGACAACAAAAAATAATGGAAACCATGGCATCTATGCAATCTTCTCATGAGAAGATAGAAAAGAAATTGTCTTCAGTAAGCGACAGAATGGAGGCAATGGAGAAACAGCTGTCTAGTCTGGCCACATTGGGCGATAAGATTAAAAACTTAGAAGACCAAATGTCCCACCTTGATAGAAACTTCGTGGCGCTTAGGGACAAAGTAGATGATTTAGAAAATAGGAGTCGCCGAAATAATCTAATCATCTATGGTCTTTATGAACCCAAGAATGAGACACATGAAGAATTGGAAAAGAAATTTAATAAGGACATTGTAGAAGATAAACTGGGACTTAAAGCGGTCAGCATTGAGCGAATATGAATTCGCTCAATGCTGACCGCAGCATTGAGCGAATTAGCATTGAGCAGGTTAGGCCGCAGTATGGAAAATAAAAATCGTCCAATTGTAATAAAGTGTCTGGATTATAAAGAAAAGCTGTCAATTTTAAAAGTTTCGCATAAACTTAAAGGCACTTCATTGTCTATTGCGGAAGATTTTTCGCATCGTGTCCGTGAGCAGCGAAGGATGCTTTGGAAAACTGCTCAAGACGAAAAGGAAAAAGGGGCTAAGATAAAGCTTATCTATGATAAGCTAAGTGTAAACGGCGTTATGTACGGTTGGGACAGTGACAAGAAATGCCGCTTTCGGCTGAAAAGTGATAGGCGGGTTTGACAAAGGCAAAATGATGATCGATTCTTGAAACTTCTTAACATCAATTGTGGGAGCGTAGTCAATAAAAGCACAGAGCTTGAGGGGCTAATTATTGCTAACGATCCTGATATTGTTATACTGACTGAGACTTGGCTCAGTGATGAAATATACGATAGTGAATTCGTTCCATCAGGATACCGAGTTTACAGGAAAGACCGTGGTAGTAGGGGTGGTGGAGTTTGTATAATCTACAAAAGTGCGCTTAATGTATTCTTGATGCCTGAAGTTGCCTACATTGAGTGTTTATTCTGCAAAGTCTATAGTGGCGGCCTTAGGTATATTGTTGGTGCCATGTACAGACCCCCTAACTCTGATGCTTCTACCATGGATGTGTTGAAGGAGTATTTATGTGACCATGTCAAACCTGATGATCGGATAATCCTATCTGGTGATTTCAATTTGCCTGATGTTGACTGGCTAACAATGTCCCCCAAAAGTCGTAATGACAAGGTAGGAGAGGCAATGCTTGATATTGCTTTTGCCTTTGACCTTACTCAAGTTGTTGAAGGCTTCACAAGAATTCAGGATAGCAGTAAGACTCTACTAGATCTTTTCTTCGTAAGCGGTAGCATTTTCGAGAACGCCACATCTCAAATCATGCCAGGAATTTCCGATCATCAGGCCGTCTTCCTTAGCCTCAGCAATGTTAAAGTCGACAAAGCTAACGAAGTTTCATATTTTCGAAACTTTTCCAGAGCCGATGACGAAGCTATAATAGACGTGCTTTCGTTTCATCTAGATAATTTCTCTCGCACTGATGCAAATGTTCACAATCTTTGGGCTTCTTTTACAAAACTTATACATGAATGTATTGAACAATTTGTGCCATTGATACGCAAGAAAAACAAACGTGTGAATGCCTGGATAAGTCGTTCTACTATACATTTGCAGAGAAAATTAAAGAGGTTAAAGAAAAAACGTCGATCTGTAGGCGACTGCGTAAACCTGGAATCCAAAATTTCAGATTTGTCTCACAAAGTTAAAACACAAGTTGCAGCTGACAAAGACAAATATTTTTCAGTTTCTTTACCTAGTTTCATTACTAGTTCGCCGCAGAAGTTTTGGCAAGCAATTTCCCCATCTTACACTGATGTGGATGCTTTTACCATTAATGGTGTCCAAATTACTGATGCCACAAAAATTGCAAATGCATTCAATAGGCAGTTTCAGTCCTGCTTTACTAATGACGATGACAAACTGCCTAATTTTGTGTCACCATTACCGCCGATGCCCGACATTACCGTAAGTGAAAAGGGAATTTTCAACATGCTTTTGAAACTTGATGTAAAAAAATCTAGTGGTGCTGACGAAATACCCAATGCCTTTCTCAAAAGGTACGCTGAATGGGTCGCCAAATATCTTTGCATTCTTTTTACAAAATCGTTGAAAGAAGGACAGCTGCCAATCGATTGGAGGACAGCCAAAGTGAAACCACTTCATAAAAAGGGTAAGAAAGATGAAATTAGTAATTATAGGCCAATATCACTATTGTCAACAGTTTGTAAGTTGCTCGAGCATATAGTTCATAATCATATTTCGGAATTTCTAACTGCTCATAATGCCCTATCCGAGTCTCAACATGGATTCAGAAGAGGCTACTCTACTTGTACCCAATTAGTTCAGACCGTTCACGATTTTGCATTGACAATTAATAATGGTGAGCAGACTGACGCAATTTTTATGGATTTTTCAAAGGCGTTTGATAAGGTTTCTCACAAAAAATTAATTTTCAAACTAAACAACATACTCAAAAACAAGCAGTTAACTAAATGGATTTTATCTTACCTTCATAGCCGGCAGCAATATGTTGTATTTAAAGATAAATGCTCTGAGAGGGTTTCTGTGGAATCTGGCGTCCCCCAGGGTTCGGTACTTGGTCCGCTTCTTTTTCTTTTATATATCAATGACATTGTGAATGACATACCCGTTAACATAAAACTCTATGCAGACGACTGCGTTATTTACTCCGAGGTAAAAAATTCTAATGACCAAATAAAGTTAAATGCCGCATTTCAAAAAGTTAAATCTTGGTGCGACAGTTGGCAGATGCCCATAAACTTTGAAAAAACCGTATTTATGCGCATATCACACAAAAAAGAGCCCCTCTTGTTCCAATATTGCTGTAACAATATATACCTTGCTGAGGTGCAGTATTACAAGTATCTAGGGGTTTACATCACAAACAACTTGAAGTGGAATAAGCATATCGATTATGTTGCAGCTTGTGCTAACACAAGACTTTCATTTCTTAGGAGAGTTTTCAAGCACTCCACTCCCACTGTGCGCTTGCTGGCGTACAAATCAACAGTTCTACCCATTCTAGATTATGCAGTCGTTATATGGGATCCTTTTACGTTGACTAATAAAAAGAAGATTGAAAAAATACAAAGAAAGGCAGCCCGTTTTATATACAACAGTTATGGTCGCACATCTGTTAGTGCACTGCTAGCGAGAGCTAATCTTCCACCAATAACTGAAAGAAACCGAATTTCTCGTCTCAAATTTTTATATCAACTAATTAAGAAGCACTATAAGATAGACACTAGCAAATTATTATCTTTCTCCTCTGGGTATCCGACAAGGCATCGCCATAACCTCTCCATTACGCCCTTTCAAACACGCAATAACTGCTTCACGTATTCATTTTTTCCGAGAACAGTCGGGGAATGGAACAACCTAACTAATGACGTTGTTTTACAGCCATCACTTGAAAAGTTTGCCTTGTGTTTAACTGCATAATATATATGTGTGCATATGTGTGTATGTATATGTATGTATATATGTGTATATATTTGAAATTGTGTAGAATTATCACCCGTGTTTTTTTTTCCAGTCCTTGCGTATGTGACTCTGTTTCTGGAATATTTATTATCCTGTACATTTTGAATTGTATTTTGTCGCCATGGTTGATCATGTATTCGTGAATTTTGTATATCAGTTTTTCCTTTTTTTTTGTAATTCCGAGAACGGTACTTTGCTTCCGTATTTTGTTCTTGTTCAACTAGGAACATTTTATGATTGTACTTCCCACCCTGCTATAATCCCTCATGTGGGATTGCAGTATCTACAAATAAATAAATAAATAAATCGAACGAAAAAACAATATCTAGCATTTCGTGATTAGCATTGCTAGTAGAATGAAAAGAAAAATTTTCCCAGTCAATATTAGGCAAGTTAAAATCTCCTAACAAGATGAGTTTGTCATGTGGCTTTATATTTTGCCGCAAGTAGGTTCTAAGCTTATCCAGAACACTATCAGAAGAGTTCGGGGGACGATAAAGCGCACCTATAACATAACGAACTTTGCCTATATAGACTTTGCAAAATATGCCCTCAACTTCTAATATATCAGGCAATTGTTGCGGATGTAATGAGTTCTTGAAAAGTATCGCAACTCCTCCTCCTCTTCGGTCGCGGTCCTTGCGGAACACGTTATAGCCTTTTGGGACAAATTCGCTATCAAAAATTTCACTGCTTAACCACGTTTCGGTAAGTACGGCTACATCGGCATCGTGCGACAGTATGAGACCCTCAAGCTGGACTGATTTGTTGACAATGCTGCGGCAATTTACGTTTAAGATAATGAAAAGCGATTTCGTTTTGTTATGAAGTCATTCGGAATTTCCGGAAACCTTGTAACGCTTGCCTTTTTTTTCGTCCCATCTGTATATTTTCTTGTCAATGCTTAGCTTATCAAAAATCATTTTGACCTTACTACCAGCTTCTCTTTCTTCTGCAGAACTCTGCCAGAGCTTTTTCCGAATTTCCCGCACTTTCTTAGAAAAATCTTCCGAGACCGAAAACGGGGTTCCTTTTAATTTTGGACACGACTTCAAAATCTCCACCTTGTCACGATAATCTAGGAGCTTAATTATAACCGGGCGAGCTTTCTCGTTCTTTTTGCCAAGTCTGTGGCACCTTTCGATACTGCTCACCGAGATTTTAAGCTTCTCTTCGAAAACATTCGTTTTTATCTTATCGACAAGTTCTTCGGGTGTTTCAGACGGGTCTTTATCGATACCGTACAGAATCAAGTTCTTTTTTCTACTCCTATTTTCTAAATCGTCAACCTTTCCCAAAAGATACGACACGTTTTTTTCTAGTCTCACTACAGTACCCTTTAGTGCACACATATCTGTTTTCAAAGCACTTATTGCAGACAGCTGAACTTCAAGGCCATTTAAACGCTCTGTAACTGACGTGATACCTGCCTCAAGTTTCGTTGGCTTACTCAGAATTTCATTGATAGATGCTGTCATAGCAGTTTGACCAGAAAGAAGTTTAGCCAACATTTCCTTCTCGCCGGGGCCAGGGTTTGATTCAACGTCTCCGCAAATCAACAAGTTCTTAGCAAAAGTGCACACATCGAAATGTAAATTGAGAACACACAGTGGGCACGGCAGCAGAAACAAAAAGCGGTCATCGCTACGGTAACATTTGCCATAAGAATAGGGACTAACCTGCAGCGTACAAAGAAATGGATTGTTGAGCATCTTGCCCGTCGTGCTGCTGCCGAGCCCACTGGAGGGGATGGCTGACGTGAGGCAATTTATACGGGCTGGTAGGACCCCGTGGTAGTCCGTTCCTGAGGCAGGCGCCGGCGTAGAAGATACCGCAACCGGCACGATGAATTCTTCCGCTTCACACCGGTCGCAGGCCACTTGATAAGCCTCCGTTGATGCTCTGCAGTCGACAACGTTGGACGAAGGAAGTGGTAAAGGATCCAAAGCACAGCCATGCTCCGAAGATTGCGACACAAAAAAGTGAAGCAAGAACCTGCAGCGTACAAAGAAATGGATTGTTGAGCATCTTGCCCGTCGTGCTGCTGCCGAGCCCACTGGAGGGGATGGCTGACGTGAGGCACTTTATACGGGCTGGTAGGACCACGTGGTAGTCCGTTCCTGAGGCAGGCGCCGGCGCAGAAGATACCGCAACCGGCACGATGAATTCTTCCGCTTCACACCGGTCGCAGGCCACTTGATAAGCCTCCGTTGATGCTCTGCAGTCGACAACGCTGGACAAAGGAAGCGGTAGAGGATCCAAAGCACAGCCATGCTCCGAAGATTGCGACACAAAAAGTGAAGCAAGAACCTGCAGCGTACAAAGAAATGGATTGTTGAGCATCTTGCCCGTCGTGCTGCTGCCGAGCCCACACAATGGAACCAGCTGGTGGCTTTCTTCACGGCCACTTGGTGTGCAACCTTCGACACTGTCACTGTGCAAAGGACGACCTTCGTTACAGGAACTGCACACGGTGGTTGTTTCCGCTCCAAATTTTGTCGCTTCTGTGTTATTTGCGGCTGCGTATAGGTGGGGTAACCAGGAAAGACACTAGGAAAAGCAGTCCTCTTCAGACGCCGTCTCTTGGGTGAATCAGAAGAGTAGTTATCGCCCACAAAATGCAATGAGCAGACGACGCTACTGGCGGACTTGTCGTTTGGAATGAAATCTTTCCTGGATATGGCTTTAAGCCACTTTTGCTGGACAGCCCGGTCTGCAGGAAAGTCATGGAAGCTTACACCAAGCTTTTTCTTGGTACTTGAGTTGCAGTACGTCATGTTTCTGAAAAAAGACGGCAAATCACACACGGAATCTCAAAGTAGACCAAAAAACAAATTATTTGCCTTAAGTCAGTGTCGTATGACAACGTGAATATGCATATGAAAACATGTATGCAAGTCGCAGGAAGCCATATAAGCAGCCGTTCAGCCAAAGAACCGCTAGATTAGTTCGAATCTTAAAGGGCAAACAGTATGCACGCGATAATGGAGACAAAAATTGGGGCACCTTTAAGCCCAAACTCCATAAGCCAGAAAATGCACGCGACAGCGACGAGCGACGCGACGTAGATCGTCTTCGCGCGATCAGTCGCTAGCGCAGGCAAACCTCATTCACGCGACGACTTCGGCGAGCGAATTCCACTGTTGCTGGCATGAGGCCGTCAACTCGCACCAAGAAAACCGCGTAGCGAGCGGTTTCCAATTTAAAAATAAGATATATTGTTGTGTAATGGAACGGAAAGTGTTTATTATTGCCTTGCAGCATTTTTTATATGCGCATGCGTAATAAACATTGCGTTATTTTTTGTTGCGCATACGTGACTCGGGCAGGGTCACGTGCACCTATGTAGTCTTCGTCTTTTCCGGTTTTTCGCTATTGGCTGCTTGAGCCCAGCACTTCCGGGTGATGAGCGACGGTTTCCAAATCTGGAGAACCGAGCGATCGCGCGAAAACGAGCACGCGACACGTCGCGCGAACGCCATGTTTCGTCGCTCATAGCGTCGCTCGTCGCTGTCGCGTGCATTTTCGCGCTTATGGAGTTTGGGCTTAAAGCTTCACTTTAAGAGTTAAATGCGACAGCGATACCCCCGCGCGCGCGCGCATGCACGCGCACACACACACACACACACACACACACACACACACACACACACACACACACACACACACACACACACACACACACACACACACACACGCACGCACGCACGCACGCACGCACAAACACACGCACACCACCTGCTCAATTGCTACCATGCCTTCACTTCTCTGTGAATACCTATCGTTACTGCATCTACCTCGAATTTTCGCCCACAACCGAAGACACCGAAACCGGAGTTACTGCGAAACGAGCGCATTAATTTTATCGCGTGAAAACGACAAGCAACACCAAAACAAGAGAAAGTGGTCATTGCGCGAGCGGCCCTTAGCTAATTCCCAGGCGACAAGCGTCGCTACGCTTCCGCGTTCAAATTCGCCTACATGCGGCCTGCGCTTAAATAGGAACGTCGCATTCGCATCACTGTCGTATTGTGGAAACTTCAGAATGCAAAGAGACGTGTCCACACACACAAAAAATGTTGCCTATCATCGGCAAGGTGAAAAGGACTACAACATTAGCATTACCGTAATTTAGTTTTCCAACAACGTGTTGCTCTCAAGACAGCGCTCTATCACAGAACATAGCTATGCAGTGTCGATGATGACGAAACGCACTTACATTAAAAATAAAATAAGCATGGCGCGCGCCGATACAGGCGGCCGTGCGAGAAACGAGAACCAAAACAAAGAATGAGAAGAACGGCAAATCGCGCACTCGGCATAACAATGTGTCATGACAATTGAACGCGCAATGCAAACGAAGTCACCTGAGCATGCTGCTTGGCTCTATCTCAAGCGTAATACGCTACAGTGAACTGCACTCACTGAGTAAAGACTGATAAGAAAATATAACAGCGTACCTTGATTCCAGTCACCACGTGCACGAGGTCCAATGCGCATTTCTCCAAGCACGTCTGCGGCTGTCTACGGCGCCGCCAGTGCAGCGTCGTACGCAAGGATGAATGGATGGATGGATATGGCTGTACCCTTTAGATCGGGCGGTGGCTAGCGCCCCAAGCCGTAGTACTTAATGAACGAAAACCTAGATTTATTTTCCCCCCTTAAATAGTGAGGTTGAGGATTCGTATTTTGCAGTGAAGGGTTTAATTTTCACTCGTGCCTTGACTTTAGGCACCAATCAGATAACCTCCTTCTAGTTAATTCTACCCGCTTAAAGTCTATTTCGCCCTCACTGTCCCTAAACCCCAGTGCTTTGAAAAACTCTGCGCCATCATCCTGAACTATATGGTGAAGCCCTTTACAGAACATTATCAAGCGTTCGGCAGTTTCTTCTTCCTCTCCACACGCACTGCGTACCGTGTCTACCCCTTCGTATTTGGCCCGATATGTCTTCATTCGCAATACTCTCGTCCTGGCCTCAAACAGTTGGGAACTACCCCGCGTATTATCATAGATCCTTTCCTTGGCAATTTCCTGCTTAAAAGTTCGATAGATCTCTAGTGCGGACTTCTTAATCATACCAATTGCCACATATCGGTCTCAGCTTCTTTTACTTTCTTCTTAACCGATAATTCTTTTTGGTTTGGCCCCCTGCTGTTTTCCAAGTATTTACGAGTCAATTGTCTGGTTCGCTTCCGCCATTTTGTATCGACATTCTTCATGTACAAGTAGCTGAATACCTTCCTAGCTCAACGCTCCTTCCCCATTTATCTCAATCGCTTCTCAAATATTATCTTGCTGCTAGCTTCTCTGCCCTTAAATGATGTCCATCCCATATCACCTAGTATTCCCTGATTTGGTGTATTCCCGTGAGCTCCTAAGGGAAGCCTACCTATTCCACGTTGCTTAATTTCTAATCTTGCTTGAACTTCTGATCTCATGCACAAGAGCGCACTGCCGAACGTCAGACCAGGAACCATGACCCCTTTCCATATTCCTCTCACAACATCATACCTATTGTAATTCCACTGTGCCCTGTTTTTCATTACCGTTGCATTCCTGTTACCTTTGGTCGACACGTATATATCGTATTCCTTTAGGTACTCGGACCCATTGCTTACCCATATGCACACATATTTGTATTTATCTGTTATCTCTAGCGTGACCTCCTGTATTTTAAGCTCACTACCTCCATTACCATTAAAAATCATGACCGCTGATTTTTCCTTACTGAATCTGAAATCATACCTATCTCCCTCATTACCGCAGATGTCCACCAATCTCTGCAAATCTTCCTTGTTGATGGCCATTAGCATTATATCATCTGCGTACACCAATGTTGGTAGTGCCAGCATTGATGTACGAAGATGATATAGTGTACATTGATATTCTCCCACTCCCTTCTGCGTACATTGATGTACACAGAAGGATGGATGAATGGCTGGATGGATATGGCTGTACCCTTTAGATCGGGCGGTGGCTAGCGCCACCAAGCCGTAATGCTCAATGAACCAAACACTACATTTATTTTTTTCCTTAAATAGTAAGGTTGAGGATTCGCACTTTGCAGTGACGCGTTTAATTTTCACTCGTGCCTTGACTTCAGCCACCAATCAGACAACCTCCTTCTAGTTAATTCTACCCGCTCTAAGTCTATTTTGCCCTCACTGTCCCTAAACCCCAGTGCTTTGACAAACTCTGCGCCATCATCCTGAACTATAGGGTGAAGCCCTTTACAGAACCTTATGAAGTGTTCGGCAGTTTCTTCTTCCTTTCCACACGCACTGCATACCGTGTCTACCCCTTCGTATATGGCCCAATATGTCTTGGTTCGCAATACTCCCGTCCTGGCCTCAAACAGTAGAGAACTACCCCGAGTATTATCATAGATATTTTCCTTGGCAATTTCCTGCTTAAAAGTTCGATAGATCTCTAGTGCGGACTTCCTAATCATGGCAATTCTCCACATGTCGGTCTCAGCTTCCTTCACCTTTTTCTCAACGCATAATTCTTTTTGGTTGGGCCCCCTGCTGCTGTCCAAGTATTTACCAGTCAATTTTCTGGTTCGCTTCCGCCGTTTTGTATCGACATTCTTCATGTACAAGTAGCTGAATACCTTCCTAGCCCAACGCTCCTCCCTCATTTCTCTGAATCGCTTCTCAAATTTTACCTTGCTGCTAGCTTCCCTGCCCTCAAATGATGTCCATCCCATATAAACTTGCACTCCTTGATTTGGTGTATTCCCGTGAGCTCCTAAGGCAAGCCTACCTATTTCATGTTGCTTAATTTCTAATATTGCTTGAACTTCTGATCTCATGCACAACACTGCATTGCCAAACGTCAGACCAGGAACCATGACCTCTTTCCATATTCCTTTCACAACATCATAGCTATTGTAATTCAACAGTGCCCTGTTTTTCATTACCGTTGCATTCCTGTTACCTTTAGTCGACACGTATATTTCGTGTTCCCTTAGGTACTCGGCCTCATTGCTTATTCATACGCCCAGATATTTGTATTTATCTGTTATCTCTAGCGTGACCTACTGTATTCTAAGCTCACTACCTTCATTGTCATTAAACGTCATGACTGCTGATTTTTCCTTACTGAATCTCAAATCTGACCTATCTCCCTTATTACCGCAGATGTCCACCAATCTCTGCAAATCTTCCTTCTTGTCGGCCATTAGCACTATATCATCTGCGTACATCAATGCTGGTAGTGCCTGTTCAATGAGTTTTCCTTGTTTGACGATAAAGAGGATGAAGCCCAGTCCACATCTCTCTAATTCGGCCTCTAATTCTTGTAGGTACATTACGAATAATAAGGGTGAGAGGGGACACTCCCGCCTAAGTCCACTTTTATTCTCTGCAGGCTTGGATGCCAGTTTTCCCCCTTTATAATTACCTTGTTACCTTTAAAGATATCCTTTAAACTATTAGTGACCACATCTCTCACGCCTGGTGTGTCCAGTATTTCCCACAATTCCTCTTGAACCAAGCTATCGTACGCTCCCTTGATATCCAAAAATGCTAGCCACAGGGGCCTGTGTTCCTTTTCTGCTATTTCGATGCACTGCGTCAGTGAGAACAGATTGTCTTCCAACCTGCTGTGTTTCCGAAACCTATTCTGCAGTTCCCCAGCACCCTCTTATCCTCTATCCATGCCCGCAGTCTTTCCTTTATAATCTGCATCGCCAGCCTGTAGACCACTGATGTCACTTTTATAGGACGGTAGTTGTTTATGTCAGCTTTGTCCCCCTTTCCTTTATAGATCATGCTCATCCTGCTAAGTTTCCATCCACCAGGGACTTCACCATCGATTATAGTTCTGCTCCCTGCCTCTCTCAAAGTCTGTTTAAACTTCGGACTCAATGTCTTTATCAGCATAATTGGATTGCCATCTGGGCCTGTTGATGTACTATTTGGAACCCTCTTCTCTGCCCTTTCCCACTCTCGTTGTGAAAATGGAGCCATGGCTACACTTGATCCATCTCTCTCTATTGTGGTGCATAAGGCACTTCTTCGTTGATAATTTTCTGCCACCCTTGTTCTTACATATTCAATAGCTTCGTCCCCTTCTAGCATAGCACCTTTAGCTGTAGGTATAAACCTGTGCTCTAGATTTGTTTCATTTGTTAGGGAGTTTAGATGGTTCGAAAATTTTGCAGCTGCCTTTCTGTCCTTTTTATGTACTTCTGCCAGCCACTGAGCCCCTTTTCTTCTAATCTTATCATTGATCAGGAGGGATGCTTCCCTTTCTAGAGCTTAGAAAGATGTCCCATTTTCTTTCAACATCGTCTGTAGGTTCACCCCGCTGCTTAGCATGTTTGTGTTCCCTAGAGGCTTCCTGACGTTTTGCTATGGCTCTCTCAACTTCCTCATTCCACCAACTTTAGGGCTTGTGTCTTCTTTTCCGGGGTGACTTGTCACGTGCCTTAGCAAGCTCTAGCCCACACAGGCTAATTAGATTTGTGTATGTCCACACTGTTTTATTATCTTCAATGATTACTTTCTCAATTTATTTAGTAGCTATTTCTCTTAGCCTTTCTGAATAAAAATTCTCCAGCTCATCTTGTCTTCTTCCCACTTTCGCTGCTCTTCCAAAACTTAGCTTGATACGTTAGTGATCACTACCCAGGCTTCTGGAGTCCCCTTCATTTATGTGCATTCCCCTGAGCTTATCATACATCCTATGTGGCATCAGTGCGTAATCAATCGTCGACTGCAGCCTTTCTACCTCCCATGTTATTTGCCCTTCACACTTCTTGGTACTGCTGCAAATGATCAGATCAAGCCTTTCACACATATCCATGATCATTTTGCCTGTCGGGTTGGTATATCCATCAATATCTTCTATGTGCGCATTCATATCTCCTAGTATAATTATCTTGCACTCTCCTCCTAACTCCTGAATGTAATTTGATATACACTCTACCATTGCCTGGTTTTCCTCTCTGGCTTTTGTTCCCGTCCACAAGTACACGAACCAAGGAGTGTCATATTTCCTGCCACTTTCCCTTTTAGCCATAAGTGTTACTTGCACTCCTGCTTGGCCCTTTGGCAGTCTGTACTTTTATGAAATACCACCCCCCTTTCTGCTGCCTTCTGTTCTATTACAATATTTCCACGCGTAGTCCGCATTGTTAGGAGGTTGTTCCGTGTCCCTGAGAAGTATTCTACAAAATCGTATACCATCGGCCTCTCCTCCTTTAGCTGTTCTTCTATCTCTTCCCACTTTAGCCTGTTCTTACCAACCTGCATGTTAATATACCCTATGTCTGAATTGGCTCGGCGCTCGTGGCGACACCTATTGCTACCCCGGACTCTACCTATCTTGGATACTAGTGCCACTTTGGAATCGTACCTGTCCATACCACCTGTCAAAGAGTCTCCCTGGTTGTTTTCCTCGATACTAGCTATCCTGCACCCCGAAGGGCCTGCTTGCCCACCAAAAAAGCTACTGCGCGTCCTGCAAGTCGCCAATTGTCACAAAACGAGTGCTCAAAAAGGGCGCGCCGCCAAATTCACGCGACGAAACGCCGGGAGGATGCCTCGAGGTCAACGATAAAAAAAAGAAAACAAGCGTCCAAAGACTCCCTGGGCGCGCGTCCCTCTCCCCTCGGAAGCGTAGGTTCGCCAACGAACCTCCTCGCATCGGCGGCCGAGCAAGCCCTAGAGAGTTCTCAATGGAAAGGGGCGTGGTGATGCAGGGTTGCGTCATTATTCGCGGACGGCCCTCGTACGGTCTCATTCTTTCCCCAGCCTTCGCTGCGTATCGCGCCGACGAAATGATGAGAACTTTCTGGGATCTCGCGCGGAAGGTGTTTAATCGAGCAGCCGATTTGGGAGAGCAGCAGAAGAAGGAAGTTAGCGCCAGTGTGCGTGGGGTATTCCGGCGCGTCTGTCGGTGAAGGTTTTGTCCTTAGTGACAAAGCAGGAGAAGAAGAAAGCATGCGCCAGAGTGCGTAGGGTGTTCCGCCTTGTGGGTGAAGCTTTTTGTCTTCCGTGACAAAGGAGGAGAAGAAGGGGATTTCCACCTGAGGGGTGAAGACTCGAGCTACAGGCAAGAGTGTGTGTCTACCTCTATCGAGCGAAGACGCGTGGCAACAGCTGCGTGTGTGAAGCCGACGTGTTTCCGGCGAAGAAGTTTGGAGCCTGGAGAGCGGTCAATTGAAGACGCGAGGTGTTTTTGGAAGAGAAACTTCGGAGGTAGCGGAGCGACGACAACACTGGAGTTTGAGTGAGTGATTCTCGGAAGAGTATCATTCAGACTTTTATTCCAAGAATTTTGGACTGAATAAGTTTTCTAACTCGTTAGCTTTTACGTGTCTTGGTCGTTAGGTGCATGCGACTGCATTGTAGTGCGTATTGTTGTCTGTGTCTGTTGTTTCGAGTGTGGCTGATTGTACGGTGTAGTACATTGTTTGATTGGTGACACGTTGTATTCAGCTATTGTCGAGTGTGCATACTTGTGTATCGTTTTGATCTGGCATAACTGAGAATATAATTTTGTTTTGTTTATCAACTCTCGGTTCTGACTTGTTCTTTGGGCCACAGCCGGCGTCCGCTGGTGCGCCAAATAGGACCACTTCTAAATTGTCCACGCTTTCGTGGTGCGGTTCGAGGGGCCGATACTTCGGCCCTTGGAATTAGCCCGGCGATTGCCTCCCTAATTAACGGGACCTGTGACAATTAACCTGGCGTCCACGACGAGACCTTTTGGTGCACAGTGTGTCCAAAGTAGTGAGAAAGAGCCCGAGTTGTTGATATTGCTATCGGAACGATTTTGTGTGTTGCGCAGTGTTCTCGTTAACGAGTGCAGGGGAGTGTTCCGATAGACTGATTTAGGCAAATACTTTTTACACGCGGCAAGACTTCATTTGCGAGACACAATGAATCTCGAAAAGTTAGTAGCTCTTGGTGAGAAGATGGGTCTTTCTGGCGCTGAACTACGGAAGTGGGTAAGCCAAAAGGAGAATGAAGCGGTGGAGAGAGAGAGGTTGGCAGCTGAGAGGGCCAAGAAAGAAAGAGAGCAACTATTGAAGTTGGAGTTGGAGAGAGAAAATCTGGCCGCTGAAAGGGCGAGAGAAGAAAGAGAGGCAAAGGAGCGACAGCTGAAAGAAGAAAGAGAGGAAAGGGAATGGCAGCACGCGATGGAACTCGAGCGGCTCCGTTTGCAACACCGAAGTGAAACTCCCGTCCAAGCTAGAGTTGAAAGCAGCGAACGGGAAGATCATGGCTTCCGGTTCAACCCAAGCAAGCTGCTTGTAGCGTTTGATGAAAGGAAGGACGACCTTGATGCGTACCTTCACAGATTTGAGACGATTGCAAGGAGCCAGAATTGGCCGCAACATCAATGGGCAACTGCTCTGAGTACTTGCTTTAGTGGTGAAGCGCTCAGTGTGTACGGTAGGCTGACGCTGACTGATGCAGCCAACTATGCAAAGGTAAAAGCTGCTTTGCTGAAGCCATTTAGATTTACTGTGGAAAGTTTCCTGGACAGATTTCGGACAGGAAAGCCAGCTGATGGTGAGACGGCTACGCAGTACGCCTCCCGACTTTGCCATTATTTCGACAGATGGATTGAACTTTCAGGGACAGCGCAGGAGTACAATGAGCTTAGAGAGCTCCTGCTTAGAGGAGAATTTCTTACTAGTTGCCACCCAAGTCTGTCGCTGTATTTGAAAGAGAGGAGAGCTAAGTCACTTGAAGGCATGCTTGAATTGGCTGATCAAATCTTGGAAGCACAAGGTGGCACAAATTTGGCCAAAGTCAAGAAGGAGTGTTCCGAAGATTCGAAAAATTCGGCACCCGAACGAAAGAAGCGTGCACCGGAGAGTGTTCCACGATGTTTTCTGTGTAACCGAGTGGGTCATCGCGCGAAGAACTGTCGTACTAACTTTGCGAGCCCTATGGTAGTAAAATGTTTCAAGTGTGGTCAGACTGGGCACAAAGCAGACGCTTGTCGTAACGGAGTGAGTCAAACTCACCAGGTATCCTTTGTGCTAGCAGCACCGAAATCCGATGGTAATGCGGTCACCGACGGATTCGTAGAGTTGAAAGATGGGGAGAAACTTCCTATTGTGGGTGCTGTAATGACAAAACAGCCAACCGGTGTTACGAAGGGAATGCCAACGCTGCCTGGAAAAGTTGCGGGCAAAAAGGTTATGGTGTTAAGAGATACCGGTAGCTCCACTGTTATCGTGCGAAGAAATTTGGTGCGGGAAAGTGAGTTAACAGGCAAAACGAAATCAGTATGCCTAATTGACAGTACGGTTCGGATGCTTCCCGAAGCAGAGATTGAGGTTCAAACTCCGTACTTCAGCGGGAAGGCTACTGCGCTATGCATGGCGACCCCCCTGTACGACCTCGTCATCGGAAACATCGACGGGGCGCGAGGGCTGAACGAACCAGAACGTTTGGGGGAAGACCCGAAGATGGAGCCCCCGCCGACACAGGGACCGCGAGATACAGCGGAGAAAAATCCCGTGAAGGATTTCACTCGAGCCCAAGGTGAAGCCTGGGCGCAAGAGACAGTGAATGAGAACATCATCGTATTGAATGAGTTCACGTGCTGGGCAGCTGGACTTACATCGGCACCATCTCAACCGACCGGCAGTGTAAGGATGACGGAGTCGGTCGGTCAGGCCCAATGTTGTGACATGAACAAGCGGGTGAATAACCGAACAGGATCAGTTGAATGGCATGACCCGTTAACAATGTGGGAAGTGACAACGATGGCTGAGACGCCGCATCAGATACCGTCGTTGGAAAGGGCTCGCCGAAAAAGAACGAGGAAAAACAAGAAGTGATCGAGCGAGCACCACAAGAAAGGACGCAAGCGCATCTCGAAATACACGAGATAGGTGGTGAGGTCGAATCGGAATGTGTTTGGCAGTACTGAGTGCAATATGTTGTGTTAATGTGGGTGTTATCCTGTGTAACAACTGTATGTCGAGCGAGTCAAAATGTTTGTTACGGTGATGTGATGTATAGTATTGTACGATTGTTGTGATGAGAGAACTTTGTACATTTGTATGGTTTGGAATATGTGATGGAGTGTTGTATTTATGTACCTGTGGTTATATTTCATGTGTTGTGAGATTGAATTACAATGTACAATTGTATTGAGTGTTCTATTGTGAATGTGACGTGCAATGAGCAACGGACTATGTTACAGTCTTTAAGTGTGTGGTGACTGTTCGCGCACGTTTGTGTGGTTTTGAATATTATGAGATAATACTCTTAAAGTGCGGGGCAGTGTCACAAAACGAGCGCTCAAAAAGGCCGCGCCGCCAAATTCTCGCGACGAAACGCCGGGAGGATGCCTCGAGGTCAACGATAAAAAAAGAAAACAAGCATCCAAAGACTCCACGGGTGCATGTGCCTCTCCCGTCGGAAGCGCAGGTTTGCCAACGAACCTCCTCGCATCGGCGGCCAAGCAAGCCCTAGAGAGTTCTCGATGGAAAGGGGCGTGGTGATGCAGAGTTGCGTCATCTTTTGCGGACGGCCCTCGTACCGTCTCAGCCTTTCCCCAGCCTTCGCTGCGTAGCGCGCCGACGAAATGACGAGAACTTTCTGGAATCTCGCGCGGAAGGTATTAAATCGAGCAGCCGAGATGGTAGAGCAGGAGAAGAAGGAAGTTAGCGCCAGTGTGCGTGGGGTTTTCGCCGCGTCTGTCGGTGAAGGTTTTGTCCTTAGTGACAAAGCAGGAGAAGAAGAAAGCATGCGCCAGAGTGCGTAGGGTGTTCCGCCTTGTGGGCGAAGCTTTTTGACTTCCGTGACAAAGGAGGAGAAGAAGGGGATTTCCACCTGAGGGGTGAAGACTCGAGCTACAGGCAAGAGTGTGTGTCTACCTCTATCGAGCGAAGACGCGTGGCAACAGCTGCGTGTGTGAAGCCGACGTGTTTCCGGCGAAGAAGTTTGGAGCCTGGAGAGCGGTCAATTGAAGACGCGAGGTGTTTTTGGAAGAGAAACTTCGGAGGTAGCGGAGCGACGACAACACTGGAGTTTGAGTGAGTGATTCTCGGAAGAGTATCATTCAGACTTTTATTCCAAGAATTTTGGACTGAATAAGTTTTCTAACTCGTTAGCCTTTAAGTGTCTTGGTCGTTAGATGCATGCGACTGCATTGAAGTGCGTATTGTTGTCTGTGTCCGTTGTTTCGAGTGTGGCTGATTGTACGGTGTAGTACATTGTTTGATTGGTGACACATTGTATTCAGCTATTGTCGAGTGTGCACACTTGTGTATCGTTTTGATCTGGCATAACTGAGAATATAATTTTGTTTTGTTTATCAACTCTCGGCTCTGACTTGTTCTTTGGGCCACAGCCAGCGTCCGCTGGCGCACCAAATAAGACCACTTCTAAATTGTCCACGCTTTCGTGGTGCGGTTCGGGGACTGATACTTCGGCCCTTGGAATTAGTCCGGCGATCGCCTCCCTAATTAACGGGACCTGTGAACACCAACCCACCTCATGACCTAGCCGCCCATCGAAGTGAATTCTGTCTCGTTGAAAACCACCCCACCTATGCACCTCTCTGTTTATTTCCACCACCTCAAAGCCTTTCTCTAGACTCATCCGCAATATTTCTTGGTTTGCGTTGACAACCGCTCTTTGGAGGTTGGTATCACGCACCGTTACCTCCGGTATCGTGCATATCGCTACCTGTACCTAAGGAGAAGTGGCGCGCATGTCATCGACGTCTTTCGCCAGTGTAGTTGCTAGTCCTGCTGTATGTTCATTTAAGACATCGTTTAAACCGCCTGAAATATTTACGAGGTTTCGTCTATCAGCTGTAGTTTTCAGTTTTGCGCTCGTTTTCCTCATGACTGCTTCCATCTTGCGTCCTGGGAACGCCTTTACTGGAACCCTCTTGTCACCTCTCACCCTCTCTTTGATGTCGTCTGTGCATCGATTTAAATTCGAGTCCCCGGCGATTATCACATGCTGGGACTTTTCAGCTGGAGCGTCCTGCACCTGGGGGTTACTTGCACCTGTGACGCCGGCTGTTTTGTCCCCTCCCAGCCCCACCACTACTTCGCTGAAGCTTGGCCTTGCGACTATTGAACTATTGATAACTGCGGGCAGCCCAGGCACGTGTGCTTCGCCAGCACTGGCTAAGATTTTGGTCATCGCTATTGCAGACATAATCGCCTACCTCATGGATCCTTGCGGAAGCTGATCGAGCCGGCATCTACGCAAGATACGACGACGCAGCAAGCACTAAGCAGCAGCGCCGAAGCAACAAGAGCGACACCGGCTGGCCAGCACCTGGTTATATAAGCACGTCGTTACTGGATCTTGGCATAACTGCGGGCAGCCCAGGCACGTGTGCTTCGCCAGCACTGGCTAAGATTCTGGTCATCGCTATTGCAGGTACGTGCATTGCACATTAACTCTAGTTAGTTTATTGTCTGGGCTGCCCTGCGGTGTGTGCATTTTATAGAAATGACGACAGTCAAAGAAGTTGCTAAGATGGTGGCGGAACTAAGTAGTAAGTTTGACACATTCAGCTCGAAAGTGTATGCAGATATACAAGAAATCAAAAATTCAGTGTCATTTATGAACACACAGTTTGAAGAATTTAAAGCGACACTAGAGGGAGTAAAACATGAACAAACGACACTTAAGAAAGAAAACGGTTACGTAAAAGAGCAACTACAAAAAACACGGACTGAGCTTCTTGAAATTAAGCAATACAGTCGTCAACAGAACCTTGAAATCAAAGGCCTTCCCAGGAAGCCTAATGAAAAAACTAGCTGATGCAATTGTCGCAGTTGGCAAGAAACTAGATGTTCCACTGACATGCGCAGATGTAGACGTAATTCACCGGGTAACGAGCAAGGACAAAGAAAGGCCAAACGTGGTCGTAAAGTTTGTATCTCGCTCAGTGCGAGATAACGTTTTGAAAGCTGCTAAAAGGCATAGGCTTGTTCCGTCAGACTTTGGGCATGAAGGAAATGAAACAGTCTATATCAATGAACATCTGTGCATTGAAAACAAGGTGCTTCTTGGTAAGGCTACTGCACGCAAAAAGGAGAAAAAATGGAAGTATACCTGGGTTGCAAACGGGAAAATTCTTGCAAGGAAAGCAGATAATTCAAGCGTTCTACATATTAAAACTGAGGAAGATCTTTTGAAGATCTGCTAACGCCCACGACGATGGCTACGAATCAATTATCGAGTGATAACGGTGAAACTTCTATTTGTTCTCTGATGCAATGCAACGTGCGCAGCCTGAACAGAAATATTGACGCACTATGCTCTTTTCTAGAGGTGAATTCTTTTCGATTCAATTTCATAGCTGTTTCGGAGACCTGGCTAAAATCAGGTGAAGTTCAGAATATCCCAGGTTATTCATTCACTTCTATTGCTAGAAATTCTCGCGCACGAGGAGGAGGTGTTGGCCTATTTAAGAGAGCAAACATCAAATGCGAACTCGTCCCTCATTTTTCTTACTCTTATCTCCAGGAATTTGACTTTCTTGTTGTGAACTCAACCTCCATTTTTATTGCTGTTATCTATCGTGCTCCGAACGAAAACATGCAAACTTTCATGCAACATTTCGAGGCATTACTAGCATATTTTACCAGCATCAACTCAAAAATAATCATATGTGGTGACTTTAACATTGACTCCTTGAAAAATGAAAACAATGAATACTTCCATCTTGTAAACTCTTAAGGTTTCCATAATGTTCTATAAGAACCACCAGGGCAATTCGTAATTCATCAACTTCAATTGACGATATACTTTGCAATTTCGACACTACAACCAGACAGTGCAACATCTATCATACAGTCATCTCAGATCATTATCCAACCGCCATTTTCTTTCCCTTATCTGAAAATATTAGGAACACACCCACGATGTACCGCAATAGGATTAATCTTTGCAGTTTGAAACAACGCTTATTAGAAATTGATGACAGTATACTAGAATCTGGTGGTTCTCATCAGCAATATGCCGCACTGAGTGATAAGATAAAAGAAGCGATTACACAATCCAAAATCCCGTACAAAAAAGGTATCACCAAGAGCCAATTTGTCCTTGGATGACCAAGGATATTTTACAATTGGTAAAGGAAAAAGACTATTGGCACACAAAAGTTAAACAAAATAAGGGCAACTTGTACTATGAAGAAAAATTTCGGGTGGCCCGCAACATGGTAACGCAGTTTACTTGTAATCGTAAAAAACAATATTATTCTGAGCTAATTACAAAAAAACTCTGGAAATTGAAAGATAACGTGGAAAATTATAAACTCTGTTATAAAACCTATTCCTAATCAATGCGTTATGGCAGATACATATATAATGGGAATATCAGCAGAATTTTTGGTATCGACTTTTAATCAGTTCTTTTGTAACATTGGTAAAGAAATTGCGAATTCCTGCCGTGATGTATTAGTCGATACGATTCCGGATAGAGTTGTCAATTCCTTTGGATACATCGACATAACTCCTGCGGAAATCGTAACGCTCGTTAAAGCTATGCCATGCAAACATAGTGCGGGGTGTGATGAGATATCACCATTCATACTTAAAAACTTCATAGACATTCTATGTACTCCTCTAGAAAACATTTTTAATCTCGCATTTCACACGTCAACTTACCCAGATTTGCTAAAAATCGCAAAGGTTGTTCCAATTCACAAAAATCAAGACCGTAGCCTTCCCGAAAACTACCGCCCCATATCTGTATTAAGTTCCATAAATATAGTGTTCGAAAAACTTATCTCGAAACGGCTTCTAAATTTTCTCGATCGAGAGTCTGTACTAACAAATAACCAACATGGCTTTCGGAGCAACTGATCCACTTCCACTGCAGTGCTATTTCTTTCAGATAGGGTCAATTCCTACCTAAACAACAACATGATAGTGATTGGTGTCTTCATTGACGTTAGAAAAGCTTTCGACACCGTACATCATGATATACTACTCAACAAATTAGAACGGTATGGCATACGAGGGGGAAGTCTGGAATTTTTTAGAAGCTACCTTACGAACCGACAACAAACGGTTCATTTTTGTAACACTAATTCAGGATTTTTGCCCATTACATCGGGAGTACCGCAGGGATCGGTATTGGGACCTATTTTATTCTCTCTGTACATGAATGACTTCCCTTCAATATTACATAACTTCACCCCAGTCATGTACGCTGATGACACTGCTCTCATTTGCGCACACGAGTCCATCGATGGAGCCTTAAGCATGGCAAACAAAGAATTGAAACAAATCTGTGATTGGTTTCAAGCCAATAAATTGGCTTTAAATGTTAGTAAAACAAAATATATGGTAATTCATTCCCCATACAATGTTATTGCTTTGGATTCGTGTGTGCTCCAGGCTGAGAGCGAAACAATAGAAAGAGTAAGTAGCTTAACATACCTTGGAATTGTGTTGGATCATCATTTCAGCTGGAAAATGCATATAGACTCTCTCTGCAAAAAACTCGCGACAGTCTGCTATACTCTTTTCAAATGTCGCCAGTACTTCGATGCGGAAACTTTAAGAACAATATATTTTGCCCTATTTCACAGCCAACTCTCATATTGTATTGAGTCTTGGGGCCATACATACGATTCATACCTAAAGCCACTTATAGTCCTGCAAAAACGTGCTATCCGATTTATATCAAACGCAAACTATATGGCCTCATCTAAACCACTATTTCGACAGTACCAGGTAATGCCTCTACAACTAGTAAAAATTATAAAACAACAATAATGGCGTACAAGTCTCTAACATGCAATATCCCTCTTCACCGCTCCCTTTTTATTCCCTCACAATTGCAAACAAGAGCCCGTCATTGTGGTAATTTCCTAAAACCACTGGTTAAAAATGCTTATGGCAAAAGACGACTTTATAGTGTTGGAACGTCATTGTGGAATAACCTACCAGTGGAAGTGAAACAACATAATGCTTTCACATTAATGCTCAAACGTCATTACAAAGAGCTCTGTTAGACTACTGATAAGTTTCGTGAAATGATGAAAAGTGACATGATTTTAAACTAATGTTTTGTATGCTGACCAGGAATGCTATTACCAGATGTACAGAAATATTAGATGTATTACGTTAAGTATGCAAACCGAAAACGTGTTCAAAGTGTAGTGTATAAGTTGGATTTTTCCTCTTCAATGTGTTCGGTATCTGTGTATAAGTGATATGTTTATCGAAACAATCTGTATCTTAAACTAAAATGTCGTTCATTATACAACTCTTTCTCCTGCCTCTAAATAATGTATGTTATAATTGCATGGATTCATACTAGCATTCTGCTAAGGATCCAGATGTTGCTAACATGTTTTTCTTTACTGTATGTTGTTTATTCATCATAAAGTTCAAGTTCATAAAGAACCGGCTGAACCTGTTTTTTCCAAGATGGTCTAAATTTCCGGAGCCCTCCACTACGGCGTCTCTCATAATCATATAGTGGTTTTGGGACGTTAAACTCACATATCAATCAATATCAATCAACCTGTTTTTTTCCAAACTTGCTTGCACTTTCTTTTCTACCTTTCTGGTTGCCGGTTCCCTATTGTTCTCTCCGTAGGCCGCTTCTCTGTTCCCCTTGGCTAGTGCTTCCTCGGCGGACTTCAGCCTTCCTCCCATAGCCCTCGTTTTCTCTTGCTCTGTCGCCAACGCAGTCTCGAGCTCGGTGATTCTCATCAGCAGGTCACTCTGAGTAACCATCATTTTCTCCATTTTTTCCTTGACCTCACATTGCCTACACTTTGCGTCAGCCTCTTCTCCTTCCGCTTCTACACTTGGGTCCACTTTCAAACCAACCCTACATCCTGAACACTTTACTGTCTTTTTAGCCATGCATTTCCGACACCAATGGTCCCTATGACTTGTCTCACTCAATAATTACAAAACTCGAGCCCTGCCCCACGAAAAAGAGAAAGTGTAAGCTCTACTACAAAAATGTACGTGTTCAATGTACGTGCACTTTCCCCACAGGGTGGCAAAAGAAAAAAAAAACAACAGCAAAAAATTAAACACACACACACACGCACAAACTAATACATACCTGGTGACTGAACCCCAAAAAAGCCGTACAATAAAATAAGTGCTACAGGGATTTTAACTGCTGCCCTATAATTATAAGAACAAGCTCAAAACATGCAAAACAAATTATCTGCGCAGTCGATCGGGAGCACTAAAAAAAACACGTCAATCCACCGTGACAGTCTGAACCGAACTATCAGATGATGGATGGATGGGTGTGGCTGTACCCTTTAGATCGGGTGGCGGCTAACGCCACCTAACCATAATACTTAGTGAACTAACCATTAGAAATATCTCTTTTTCCATTTAAATAGTGAGGTTGAGGATTCATACTTTGCAGTGAAGAATTTAATTTTCACTCGTGCCTTGACTTCAGCCACCAATCAGATAACCTCCTTCTAGTTACGTCTACCCGCTTAAAGTCTATTTTGCCCTTCCTGTCCCTAAACTCCAGTGCTTTGAAAAACTCTGCGCCATCATCTTGAACTATAGGGTGATGCCTTTTACAGAACATATTCAAGTGTTCGGCAGTATCTTCCTCGTTTCCACGCACATTGCATACTGTGTCTACTCCTTCGTGTTGGGCCCGATATGTCTTGGTTCGCAGTACACCCGTCCTGGCCTAAAACGGCAGAGAACTACCCCAAGTATTATCATAGATCCCTTCCTTGGCAATTTACTGCTTAAAAGTTCGATAGATCTCTAGTGCGGACTTCTTAATCATGCCTATTCTCCACATGTCAGTCTCCGTTTCCTTCACTTCCTTCTTAAGCGATAGTTCTTTTTGGTTTGGCCCCCTGCTGTTTTTCAAGTATTTACCAGTCAATTTCCTAGTTCGCTTCCTCCATTTTGTATCGACATTCTTCATATACAAGTAGCTGAAAACCTTCCTAGCCCAACGCTCCTCCCTCATTTCTCTCAATCGCTTCTCAAATTTTATCTTGTGCTAGCTTCCCTGCCCTGAAATGATGTCCATCCCATATCACCTTGTACTCCCTGATTTGGTGTATTCCCGTGAGCTCCTAAGGCAAGCCTACCTATTCCACGTTGCTTAATTTTTAATCTTGCTGGAACTTCTGATCTCATGCACAGGACTGCATTGCCGAACGTTAGACCAGGAACCATGATTCCTCTCGATATTCCTCTCACAACATCATACCTATTATAATTCCACAGTGCACTATTTTTCATCACTGCTGCATTTCTGTTATCTTTAGTCGTCACGTATATTTCGTGTTCCCTCAGGTACTCGGTCCCATTGCTTATCCATACGCCCAGAAATTTGTATTTATGTGTTATCCCTAGCGTGACCTCCTGTATTCTAAGATCACTACCTTCGTTATCATTGAAAATCATCTAGGGGAATCCGTGCAAATTCCGATTGACGTCTTTTTTTCTGTGTCGGCAGGCTCTTGAAACAGTGAATGTCTCGACGAAATTCCGGCATGCCTGTATATTCACTTGTAAACGATGCGCGTAGCAGGTGCGTTCACTGATAAAGGCTCAGAAACGCATTAAACGCGCTAAAAACGAGCAATTACGCGTTTTCGCTGGCTCGGACGCGTGCGCTCCCAATGCAGACGCTCCTGAGATCTTCAGTACCTTGCGACTGCAGCGCTGCCGCTATTGTCGCCCACCGCAGAGTCAGCCGAGATGCGGCGCGGCTGCCTCGTTCACTCCACTGCCCCCTTCTAGTACACTGTACCCATGGTCGCTGAACAATCGCAGCGCCAGAGTACCCTCTAGTGACGGCGGAAGGAAAGGTAGGAGAGGGCATGCCCAGCCGGTGCAGGGCGTAAAAAATGTGGCGGAACTTGCATCACAGCGGCTATATTCACTGAGAACAATGACAGCGTTTTGTTATTGTTGATGTAGTGCGGTGCGGCACCGTTCAGGCGGTCCAGCGGCAGTGTGGGCGTTTTCATGGGCTTCGCACCTAACCGTGGCGTACTGCAGGTGTTCCACAGCATCCATTATTTGTGTCGCATTGTTAGCTACGCGATTTTCTTCCGGTGGTGGTTGTAACCAGGTGTCTGAACTGGAAACCGCGGAGAGAGCGCGCGTATGCGTACTCCGAATTTGCAGCGTCCGTGAAAACTGTGTCTAGCCCACAGCCTGACCGAAAATTTCATAAAGCCTAAAAAGAAACGCAAAAGGGGGAAAAATTGATCTGAAAGAAGCTGTACAAATTTCGGCCCTGGTTCGTCGCATGGCAATGTCCGAAATATCATCTTTACTTTGACAAAGAACACATCAAATATGAAAAAACTTGACGTATAACTTGCCGTGTTTGTCGTAAACGCAAGCAGTGCAAGAGTACAACACCCATACGCGGAGAATTCGTCAACCGTATCGCGAAAGGACAGCGTGTTGAAATCCGTTCCATTGGTTTCGGATAGCACCAGCACACGCGGCGCGCAGGCCACGTGCTTTTTGAGACAGAGAGGGAGTCGCGCCTTTTGCTTCGCATTCATATGTAAACAAGAGAGGTGAATTTTCCCAGTCAATATGGCCGACTTCCGGCTTCATCGCGGCTTTAAAACTAGTGACGTCAGGGCCTCTCCTACCTTTCCTTCCTCCGTGCCTCTACAGGTTTCCCCGCTCAATTTAATCCAAGCGCCAGCCAAATTAATCTAGGCGCCAGTCAATTTAATCCAGCCGCCACTGAAATTAATCCAGGTGCCATTCATTTTAATCCAAGTGCCACTGAAATTAATCCAACCGCCAGCCGATTTAATCCGGACGCCAGTGAATTTAATCCTGATGACATTGTGACTTCAAAACGACCCAGAATTTTCGGGAATGCGTGGAGTGAATAGCTTTGGAGTGAATTTAACAGGGAAAAGCCATGAATGAGTCACTAGTGACACAATGCGACTCGCGCGACTTTATCACGTCTATCACCCGCGTAAGCACTATTCACACCTTCGACATGCATATCAAAGGAAAAGCCGTCCACACAGTAATAACTTGATACTTATTAACGAGGCCAATGATCTCATCACGAGTGACTTAGGTGACGTCCTAACGCATATCACCCACGCACGCACTGTCTTAACCTTCCATCATGCATATCAAATGAAACGTCTTTAAAAGGGCGGGATCTTGATACCTAAAACTCGGCCAAGTCACCTGATAACCAGTTCCTCAGGGGACGTCATCACAAATATCACCCGCACACGTAATTTACTCGCCTACCGACATGCATGCCAAACGAAACGTCTTTGAGAGAGCAATAACGTGTTACCTATGACTCGGCCAACTGACTTGATAACTTGTGATTTAGGTGACGTCATCACGCCTATCACCCACGCACGCAATGTCTAACCTGCCATCATGTATACCAAACGAAACGTCTTCGAGAGGCTAATAAATTGAACGCTGTCAATCGGCAGAGTGACGTGATCACTAGTGACTCGTGTGACGTCATCGCGTTTGACACCCACGCACGCAGCGTCTAACCTGAGTTCATACATATCAAATGAAACGTGTTTGAGAGAGTAATAACTTGAACGCTGTCACAAGGCCCAGTGACGTCATCACTAGTGACTGGCGTGACGTCATCTCGCATAAGACTCACGCAAGCACTCTATAATGTGCCTTCATGCGTATCAAACAAAACGTCTTTGAAAGGGCAATAACTTGAACGCTGGCACTAGGCCGCGTGACGTCATCACTAGTGACTCACGTGACGTCATTACGCCTATCACACGCACACGCAGTGTCCAAACCTGTCTTCATGCATATCAAACGAAATGTCTTTGAGAGAGTAATAACTTGAACGCTGTCACAAGGCCCAGTGACGTCATCACTAGTGACTGGCGTGACGTCATCACGCTTATCACACATGCACGCAGTGTCCAAACCTGTCTTCATGCATATCAAACGAAATGTCTTTGAGAGAGTAATAACTTGAACGCTGTCACAAGGCGCAGTGACGTCATCACTAGTGACTGGCGTGACGTAATCACGCCTGACACCCACGCACGCGGTGTCCTAACCTGTCTTCATGCATATCAAACGAAATGTCTTTGAGAGAGTAATAACTTGAACGCTGTCACAAGGCCCAGTGACGTCATCACTAGTGACTGGCGTGACGTCATTACGCCTATCACACGCACACGCAGTGTCCAAACCTGTCTTCATGCATATCAAACGAAATGTCTTTGAGAGAGTAATAACTTGAACGCTGTCACAAGGCCCAGTGACGTCATCACTAGTGACTGGCGTGACGTCATCATGCCTATCACACGCACACGCAGTGTCCAAACCTGTCTTCATGCATATCAAACGAAATGTCTTTGACAGAGTAATAACTTGAACGCTGTCACAAGGCGCAGTGACGTCATCACTAGTGACTGGCGTGACGTCATCATGCCTATCACACACGCACGTGGTGTCCTAACTTGTCTTCATGCATATCAAACGAAATGTCTTTGAGAGAGTAATAACTTGAACGCTGTCACAAGGCCCAGTGACGTCATCACTAGTGACTGGCGTGACGTCATCACGCCTGACACCCACGCACGCGGTGTCCTAACCTGTCTTCATGCATATCAAACGAAATGTATTTGAGAGAGTAATAACTTGAACGCTGTCACAAGGCCCAGTGACGTCATCACTAGTGACTGGCGTGACGTCATCATGCCTATCACACGCACACGCAGTGTCCTAACCTGTCTTCATGCATATCAAACGAAATGTCTTTGACAGAGTAATAACTTGAACACTGTCACAAGGCGCAGTGACGTCATCACTAGTGACTGGCGTGACGTCATCATGCCTATCACACACGCACGTGGTGTCCTAACTTGTCTTCATGCATATCAAACGAAATGTCTTTGAGAGAGTAATAACTTGAACGCTGTCACAAGGCCCAGTGACGTCATCACTAGTGACTGGCGTGACGTCATCACGCCTGACACCCACGCACGCGGTGTCCTAACCTGTCTTCATGCATATCAAACGAAATGTATTTGAGAGAGTAATAACTTGAACGCTGTCACAAGGCCCAGTGACGTCATCACTAGTGACTGGCGTGACGTCATCATGCCTGACACCCACGCAAGCACTCTGTAACCTGCCTTCATGTATATCAAACGAAACGTCTTAGAGAGAGTAATAACTTGAATGCTGTCACAAGGCCCAGTGACGTCATCACTAGTGACTGGCGTGACGTCATCATGCCTGACATCCACGCAAGCACTCTGTAACCCGCCTTCATGTATATCAAACGAAACGTCTTAGAGAGAGTAATAACTTGAATGCTCTCACTAGGCCTAGCGACGTGAACACTAGTGACTCATGTGACGTCATCACGTCTATCACACACGCACGCGCTGTCCTAACCTGTTTTCATGCATATCGAACGAAACGTCTGTGAGAGAGCAATAATGTTATACTTATGACTCGGCCAACCGACTTGATCACTATTGACTCACGTGACGTCATCACGACTAACAGTCATGCAAGCACTCTCTAACGTGCTTTCATGAATATCAAACGAAACGTCATTGAGAGAACATTAACTTGAAGGCCATTGCAGGCAGCGTATGCTAGTAAAAAACTAAGTTCTCGCGCTGCACAGCCGTTCACCAGCTAACCGGTATACGTAGGCACCAGATCGCGCGTTTCGAATTCAGTCAAAGGCGTCTTTACATGGCTTTTGTTTGACTTGACGCTTTTCTTGACTCGTGTAGATGCGATGGAAGCAACAGTACCTTCAAGCAGCAGTGTGGTACGACCCAACAACAGTGTCACATCGCTCGTTGAGGGCAGCGATTCTCCTTCATTCAATAAATAGAAATAATGAAGTCGAAATAGCAATTAAGCATTTTACAACCATACTCAATTATGCAACATTCAACCGATACCCTCACCTCCCTGCGACACGTTTACTCCAGCTCGTCGTGTGGGTAGATGTACGCGTCTTTTTTGTTGCTTCTCGTGTTTCGTAGAATGCCTTGAAAATGCGGGCAGCCAGGCTGCAATACTGTGAACGGACAGGCGTTCTACACTAAACAGGCACGCTTATTCCAAGCACACTAACCTATAAGAAACGGCGTGGCGTAGAATGTAGAAAGGAAGGCACGAGTCAGCCACAGCATTGAATGGCGCATCAGCAAATGGCCAGTTGCAAATAGCAATAGTATGTATCTCAAGTATGGGGACTGCCCTCTATTACAACGGATTTGTTTCACAGGACAACCAGATGAAATAATTGTTGAGCCGAAGGAGTGGTAGACAAATCTTTTTGTAGCAAGCTTTGGAGCAGGCAGACCGTGCGTCTTATGCTTGATTAAGGATATACAGTGTTATGACTATAGCCGAATTATATGCAAACGCCTGTTTCGTTTCTTGTGCTCATATCGTGTCATTTTGACACTAGAGCACAAATTAGAGGGCGAGGAGAGCTTTTATAGTGCTTTTATAGTGCCTATATATACCTATTTCGGGCGTTGTAGCCTCAATTCGTATAGGTGCCTGTAAATGTCTGTTTTCCAAATCGATGCCTATATAAACGCTATTTAACCTGAAATTTTGCTTTCAAGTACCACTGAGCCCGGTATTCATGTTACCGGGCGAAATATAGGTTTCGGGACACTGTGTGGTGCAAACTACTCTTTATTTCAGGAGTTACGTTTAGAACTCTCAAACCCAGAAGGCATTTTAGCCAAGAGGGAGGTAGACTAGCCTCTACACATGTATACCATCTATGTCGCGTCGTCTGCTCAGCCTCTTTCCAGTGTGCGCTCAGATGCGTAAGGAGCAGGAGGTGCCTCTGTGCAGCGGCAGGAAGATGAAGAATGAGTGCGAAACTGTGGAGAGTCATCAGGGGAAGTAAGGAAGTAGAGTGTAGATAAAAAAAAGCAATATCTATGTAGTTTTCGTTTTTTGTTTGTCATTTACATGTGGTGCCTCACTGGGTCACCTGAAAATATTTATTTAGGCAGTGGAAAATGTTGCCTGCCCAATGAAAAGGTTTGTGTCACTAGAAATTTTAATTTCTTTTTTAAGTACTGGAAATTTTAATTTTTAAGTACTGGAAATCTTGGTAAATGAGATCTTGAGCGCTCAGTGCACTCATTCCTTTACGCTTCTCAAAACTCTTAAGTTTGTGTAACGACCCTTAAAGTGTTCACAGACAGAAGAAAAATTGAGCCTGTGTGGTTAGGCCAAGTTAATACGCCGCAAAAAAAATCCTTCTGGCGCCTGGCACTCTGACTATTTTCGCATGTATAGCCCTTCTTAGCTATGGCACACAGAAAGAGACCCAGAAGCATATTTCTACGATGCGTTGCGAAAACATGTCTGGTAGGTCGTAACTATAGAGGCCAGCTCTATAGGCACTGAAAAACCGGGATTTAGGCACCAATATTAGGTGGCCAAAACACTCTTTCAGGCTTCCAAAATTGTGAATATAGGCAGAATAATCTTTGACAAAACTCAAAATTTCCAATAAACAGGTGTGCTATCTGTCTCTACGACATGAAAGCAAGCAAAAATGTTCTAGTTTATAATTGTACAAACGGGTAATGATTTAGCATAAACATGCGTTTTTCCGCGGGGTTCGCAGAATACGGTCTCTCCATATCTAGTTCAGCATGGTCAGTTAAGTGTGCACCATCGTAGAAATATGCTTCTGGGTCTCTTTCTGTGTGCCATAGCTAAGAAGGGCTATACATGCGAAAATAGTCAGAGTGCCAGGCGCCAGAAGGATTTTTTTTGCGGCGTATTAACTTGGCCTAACCACACAGGCTCAATTTTTCTTCTGTCTGTGAACACTTTAAGGGTCGTTACACAAACTTAAGAGTTTTGAGAAGCGTAAAGGAATGAGTGCACTGAGCGCTCAAGATCTCATTTACCAAGATTTCCAGTACTTAAAAATTAAAATTTCCAGTACTTAAAAAAGAAATTAAAATTTCTAGTGACACAAACCTTTTCATTGGGCAGGCAACATTTTCCACTGCCTAAATAAATATTTTCAGGTGACCCAGTGAGGCACCACATGTAAATGACAAACAAAAAACGAAAACTACATAGATATTGCTTTTTTTATCTGCACTCTACTTCCTTACTTCCCCTGATGACTCTCCACAGTTTCGCACTCATTCTTCATCTTCCTGCCGCTGCACAGAGGCACCTCCTGCTCCCTACGCATCTGAGCGCACACTGGAAAGAGGCTGAGCAGACGACGCGACATGGATGGTATACATGTGTAGAGGCTAGTCTACCTCCCTCTTGGCTAAAATGCCTTCTGAGTTTGACAGTTCTAAACGTAACTCGTGAAATAAAAAGTAGCTTGCACCACACAGTGTCCCGGAACCTATATTTTGCCCGGTAACATGAATACCGGGCTCAGTGGTACTTGAAAGCAAAATTTCAGGTTAAATAGCGTTTATATAGGCATCGATTTTGAAAACAGACATTTACAGGCACCTATACGAATTGAGGCTACAACGCCCGAAATAGGTATATATAGGCACTATAAAAGCACTATAAAAGCTCTCCTCGCCCTCTAATTTGTGCTCACGTGTCAAAATGACACGATATGAGCGCAAGAAACGAAACAGGCGTTTGCATATAATTCGGCTATAGTCATAACACTGTATATCCTTAATCAAGCATAAGACGCACGGTCTGCCTGCTCCAAAGCTTGCTACAAAAAGATTTGTCTACCACTCCTTCGGCTCAACAATTATTTCATCTGGTTGTCCTGTGAAACAAATCCGTTGTAATAGAGGGCAGTCCCCATACTTGAGATACATACTATTGCTATTTGCAACTGGCCATTTGCTGATGCGCCATTCAATGCTGTGGCTGACTCGTGCCTTCCTTTCTACATTCTACGCCACGCCGTTTCTTATAGGTTAGTGTGCTTGGAATAAGCGTGCCTGTTTAGTGTAGAACGCCTGTCCGTTCACAGTATTGCAGCCTGGCTGCCCGCATTTTCAAGGCATTCTACGAAACACGAGAAGCAACAAAAAAGACGCGTACATCTACCCACACGACGAGCTGGAGTAAACGTGTCGCAGGGAGGTGAGGGTATCGGTTGAATGTTGCATAATTGAGTATGGTTGTAAAATGCTTAATTGCTATTTCGACTTCATTATTTCTATTTATTGAATGAAGGAGAAGCGCTGCCCTCAACGAGCGATGTGACACTGTTGTTGGGTCGTGCCACACTGCTGCTTGAAGGTACTGTTGCTTCCATCGCATCTACACGAGTCAAGAAAAGCGTCAAGTCAAACAAAAGCCATGTAAAGACGCCTTTGTCTGAATTCGAAACGCGCGATCTGGTGCCTACGTATACCGGTTAGCTGGTGAACGGCTGTGCAGCGCGAGAACTTAGTTTTTTACTAGCATACGCTGCCTGCAATAGCCTTCAAGTTAATGTTCTCTCAATGACGTTTCGTTTGATATTCATGAAAGCACGTTAGAGAGTGCTTGCATGACTGTTAGTCGTGATGACGTCACGTGAGTCAATAGTGATCAAGTCGGTTGGCCGAGTCATAAGTATAACATTATTGCTCTCTCACAGACGTTTCGTTCGATATGCATGAAAACAGGTTAGGACAGCGCGTGCGTGTGTGATAGACGTGATGACGTCACATGAGTCACTAGTGTTCACGTCGCTAGGCCTAGTGAGAGCATTCAAGCTATTACTCTCGCTAAGACGTTTCGTTTGATATACATGAAGGCGGGTTACAGAGTGCTTGCGTGGGTGTCAGGCATGATGACGTCACGCCAGTCACTAGTGATGATGTCACTGTGCCTTGTGACAGCGTTCAAGTTATTACTCTCTGAAAGACATTTCGTTTGATATGCATGAAGACAGGTTAGGACACCGCGTGCGTGGGTGTCAGGCATGATGACGTCACGCCAGTCACTAGTGATGACGTCACTGGGCCTTGTGACAGCGTTCAAGTTATTACTCTCTCAAATACATTTCGTTTGATATGCATGAAGACAGGTTAGGACACCGCGTGCGTGGGTGTCAGGCGTGATGACGTCACGCCAGTCACTAGTGATGACGTCACTGGGCCTTGTGACAGCGTTCAAGTTATTACTCTCTCAAAGACATTTCGTTTGATATGCATGAAGACAAGTTAGGACACCACGTGCGTGTGTGATAGGCATGATGACGTCACGCCAGTCACTAGTGATGACGTCACTGCGCCTTGTGACAGCGTTCAAGTTATTACTCTGTCAAAGACATTTCGTTTGATATGCATGAAGACAGGTTTGGACACTGCGTGTGCGTGTGATAGGCATGATGACGTCACGCCAGTCACTAGTGATGACGTCACTGGGCCTTGTGACAGCGTTCAAGTTATTACTCTCTCAAAGACATTTCGTGCGATATGCATGAAGACAGGTTTGGACACTGCGTGAGTGTGTGATAGGCGTGATGACGTCACGCCAGTCACTAGTGATGACGTCACTGGGCCTTTTGACAGCGTTCAAGTTATTACTCTCTCAAAGACATTTCGTTTGATATGCATGAAGACAGGTTCGGACACTGCGTGTGCGTGTGATAGGCGTAATGACGTCACGTGAGTCACTAGTGATGACGTCACGCGGCCTAGTGCCAGCATTCAAGTTATTACCCTTTCAAAGACGTTTTGTTTGATATGCATGAAGGCACATTATAGAGTGCTTGCGTGAGTCTTAGGCGAGATGACGTCACGCCAGTCACTAGTGATGACGTCACTGGGCCTTGTGACAGCGCTCAAGTATTACTCTCTCAAACACGTTTCATTTGATATGTATGAACTCAGGTTAGACGCTGCGTGCGTGGGTGTCAGGCGCGATGACGTCACACGAGTCACTAGTGATCACGTCACTCTGCCGATTGACAGCGTTCAATTTATTAGCCTCTCGAAGACGTTTCGTTTGGTATACATGATGGCAGGTTAGACATTGCGTGCGTGGGTGATAGGCGTGATGACGTCACCTAAATCACAAGTTATCAAGTCAGTTGGCCGAGTCATAGGTAACACGTTATCGCTCTCTCAAAGACGTTTCGTTTGGCATGCATGTCGGTAGGCGAGTAAATTACGTGTGCAGGTGATATTTGTGATGACGTCCCCTGAGGAACTGGTTATCAGGTGACTTGGCCGAGTTTTAGGTATCAAGATCCCGCCCTTTCGAAGACGTTTCATTTGATATGCATGATGGAAGGTTAAGACAGTGCGTGCGTGGGTGATATGCGTTAGGACGTCACCTAAGTCACTCGTGATGAGATCATTGGCCTGGTTAATAAGTATCAAGTTATTACTGTGTGGACGGCTTTTCCTTTGATATGCATGTCGAAGGTGTGAATAGTGCTTACGCGGGTGATAGGCGTGATAAAGTCGCGCGAGTCGCATTGTGTCACTAGTGACTCATTCATGGCTTTTCCATGTTAAATTTACTCCAAAGCTATTCACTCCACGCATTCCCGAAAATTCTGGGTCGTTTTGAAGTCACAATGTCATCAGGATTAAATTCACTGGCGTCCGGATTAAATCGGCTGGCGGTTGGATTAATTTCAGTGGCACCTGGATTAAAATGAATGGCACCTGGATTAATTTCAGTGGCGGCTGGATTAAATTGACTGGCGCCTAGATTAATTTGGCTGGCGCTTGGATTAAATTGAGCGGGAAAACCTGTAGTTAATTTTAGGAAACTCTATGGCTCTAAGGTACAGTGTACTAGAAGGGGGCAGTGGAGTGAACGAGGCAGCCGCGCCGCATCTCGGCTGATTCTCCGGCGGGTGACAGTAGCGGCGGCGCTGTTGTCCCATGGTACTGAAGATCTCAGGTGCGTCTGAATTGGGAGCGTGTGCGCCGTAGCCTGCGAAAGCGTCTAATAGCTCATTTTCAGCGCATTTAATGTGTTTCTGAGCCTTTATCAGTGGACGCACCTGCTACGTGCCATGGTGCACGAGTGAATATGCAGGCACGCTGGAATTGCGTCGATACATTCACTGTTTAAAGAACCTGCCCACCCACACACACACACAAAAAAAAGAAAATGTCAATCGGAATTTGCACGGATCCGCCTAGCTTCTCACTCAAGCAGCGTTTTGAGCTGCGTTACGTCATAAGTGGCTACTGGCGAACTACAAAGAGAGGAGAAGTATCAATACTGCTATTAAATGACACGCTCGTTTTGTCGGCATTCTCTACGATATGCAGAGCACAGTGTTCCTTATATGAGCCTACATGCGCTCGATTGTTTCACGAGAAACCCGAGTATAAGTAACGCTGTTACGACATTTATATCGGTGACGACTCAATTTTATCATGCCAGTTTTGCGGAAGATAATAATTATCGCTTTGTGAAAGGCTTATTACATATTGAACATATCAAAAAAACACAAGCGTAATAAAAGTGCCAATTTTATATATTGCCCGTCTGCTAGTTTGCGTAAATTCATTGTAACCAGTTCTCATTTTATATCGACAGCTCAAATTGGGCTGCTTTCCCAATAAACTATTGGCGTAACGCCTTTGAAAGCCAGCAATGTCAAAAGTGTAGGCAGACAGTAGTGCATATTTAACTTTATTTTATATGTACACACTAAACACACACACACACAAGAAGTGTATATATATATATATATATATATATATATATATATATATATATATATATATATATATATATATATATATATATATATATATATATAGGCAGATATGGTGGTTGAGTGGCCGTAGCGTTGCATATAGTCCAGTAGATCCTCCGTGAGTGATCACAACGTGGTTTATTTCGACGTTCCGGCCTAGAGTCTGGCCTTCATCAGGATTAAAGATACAGTTTGTTGGTGCTCAGCTTTATACAATCTCAATTCAGAGGGCAAGGAAAGAGGGGAAAAAAGAAGAAAACAGAGAAGAAGAAGAGAAAAATAATATACGGTGGACTCCCCTCGGGCGCCCCCCTCCACTCTTTTCTCCCCTTCCCCGTTCATCTCTCTCCACCTTCTCCCCTTCACCTTTCTGATGTCAGCGGTCTGTGTATGTTTCCTTTCACTAACGCATTCCTCCCGGTCAGACGGCGCCTCCTGGCACTGGCGGTTCGGTGTGGGGCATAAAAGAGCTTTTTTAGGAAGTCCTAAGCCTTTAGCTACTCTTTTTTAGGAAGTCCTAAGCATTTAACTACTCGGAGTCCCGTAAACAACTCGTCGTAGAAGGAGGGGTGCCGTGTATTGTGGCAGAGGCTGGTAAGCGGGCATTTTAGGAAGTTCTAAGCCTTTAACTACTCGGCGCCCTGTCAACATTTCGTCGTAAAAAGAGGGGTGCCCCGTATTGCGGTAGAGGCTGGCAAGCGGGCGCAATGCCAATTCCTTGCCCGTTTCTGGATTACGCGTGTAGTTGGGGCCTCCCGGCTGTGCACAGGGTTGCTGTTGGGCATGTCATGCATGGTACAATTGATTGGGTAGTAAAATAAAACAGAAAACAGACGACAGCTGCACTTAGGAAGAGTAGTTACACTTGGAATTGTTTTGGGTTGTCCAGTGCCCTTCGCAGCTGCAGTGCTGTGAACTCAGTTACTATTTTCATTGTTGCCGTTATTGTTTTGTAATGCTTTAATTGCTGCAAGTGTACCAGGATTCTCATTTATTCCTCTATCGAGGGTGTTAAATCGGTGAATAAGGTATGACTCTCGTTGTTCACGTTCTCGATTTGATTTAAGTCCCGTCTCTAAGAGCGTTACTGATAGTTTGTCGAATGCATGGTCGGGAAGATTGAGATGTTTTGATAGAGGTAGACTTAAGGCTGATTTCGCATGGGCTCTGTGATTATCGAAGCGAATCCTGAATGGTGTTCCTGTTTGTCCGATGTACTGCATACCACACACGTTGCATTCGAGTAGGTATACCACATTAGAGGAATCACATGTTAGGTTTCCTCGTATGTTAATCGTAAACTTGGATTGCGTGCTGGTTGCTTTGTCTGTTTCTCGCATCGCCTTACATACAAGACATCGTGGCTTTAAACAAGGGCGGCATGAATTATTGGGGGGTGATGTGTTAATTTGGGAGTGGACAAGGGTGTATTTGAGGTTACGTGGTCGTCGGTAAACGACGCCTGGAGCGGATGGGAATGCGCGTTTCAGACGTTCAATTTATTTCAGAATGTTGTAATGTCGTTTAAGGAGTTTGTTTACATTGGGGAAGTTTGTGCTGTAAGTCAAGCAGAGGTTTGTTCGTTGTGGGTCTTCTCGTGGTGGTCACTTCATAAGTAAGTCTTCACGCTTTAGTTTTCTCGCTTTTTGAACAGCGTCATTAATTAAATGTGGGGGGTATTTTTGTTTCTCGAGCATAAGTTTTAGCCTCATTGAGCTCGTGTCAAAGTCAGCGTCTCTAGAGCAGATTCGCTTAAACCGGTGAGCCTGGCTGTATGGAATATTGTTTTTACAGTGGCGTTTGTGATCGCTTTGGTAATGGAGGTATTGTGTTCGACTTGTTGGTTTGTGATATAGGGTTGTACAGAGCTTCTCTTCTTCTATCGTTATGGTAACATCAAGAAAATTTACGGTAACTTGCGAGTATGTGTGTGTGAAGTGTATGTTCGGATGTACAGCATTGTAAGTGTCGATAAAGCTGAGAAGTTCGTCCTCGCTGTGGGTCCAAATAAGAAAGATGTCGTCTATGTATCTTCTGTATAACATGGATTTCAAGGAACTTTGTGCAAGAAATTCAGATTCTAGCTTTCCCATAAATATGTTGGCATAATTAGGTGCCATTTTGGTGCCCATAGCGGTCCCGCTGATTTGTCGAAAATACTCTTGATTAAACTCGAATGTATTTAATTCGAGGACCATCCTCGTCAAAGTCGCAATGGCAGAGAAATCTGGGTTGTTAGATTGTCTATGGTTTGTGTACATGTTTTGTAATGCAGCTATGCCATCATCGTGAGGAATATTTGTATATAATGAAGAGACATCAAGAGTAACCAAGTACGAGTTTTTCGGCACACAGAGACCTGCACTGTCTTGAAGAAAATGTGTGGTGCCTTTTATGTACGACGCGAGGGTGCATGGAATGTGGCTTATTAGTTTGTCCACGTACCCTGATATGGGTACACTCTAAGCCAAAAACGGCCGAAATGGGAGCAACGGCCGTATTTACTCCTTCAGACCGACTGTTACTCTCCGAAAAGACCAAGCGGAACAAGATGGCCGACTTGTTCGAGAGTGGGGGAGCAACTGTATTCATCTTAAGTTTGTAAGGGAACAACGGAAGGAGGAACCGCTGTAAATGCTCTCGTCACGCAACGGATACTCCCCGGCAGGACACCGCACACAAATATGCATGCCACCCACATTGATATTCATGGGCCAGATTATTGTTTGTTCTGTGTGCCAAACTTCACCAAACCAAAACAGTGATTTATTTTGGCATCCGCAGATAATAATATAGCAGCGCTGGCTGAACACCGAAGGCCTGAGAATACAGCTATGGCAAATCCCTAACACACGCAGCAGCAGAATGGAGAGTTGGCACGTCAAAGCGGACCGAACGCCGAAACACGTGCAAAACAACGATAAAAAAAGCCTAGACACGCCATTCGTCCGCGAAGCAAGGGCGTCAAAGTCGATCAAGCAGCAAAACACATGCATAAAGAGCCCCCCCCCCCCCCCCCCCCCCGATATATCGGAGAAGAAAAAAAAAAGCGGACCCAGACATGTTTTTCATCAGCCGTACCCTTAGTAGCACGCTTCACCGTGTAGTTTGAGGGCAGAATGACAAATCTGCGCCATCTGCGCCCGCACGACAAGTGTGGCGCTAGTGTAGTAAGCGATGTAATTTACAAAGTAATTTTTATTCAGTGTTTATGTTTACTAGCACTGATTAAAAATTACACTCAATTTTTTATACTTATTTATGAGTTTTAGTGTACCTCAGTTTTTTTTATAAGTCTATTAGGAGAACACACTGAAAGCATTGCGCTGACGCTTGTGCTGCCGCTGCTCGACGTTTTTTTTTTCGGCGCAACTAGGTTCGCGTTCGCACTACTCATATTCATATGGTCTGTGGTCGGCGAGCACATGGACATGCGAGCTTGTGAGCTATGTTTTGATCGTGTGTGTGTGTGTGTCGCAGATTTGCGTTTCTACTTATTCGTGATGAAGGTTAGTGTATATTTATCTTTATGGAGCGCGAAGTTGTTGTGGATTTTGCTGCTGGTTGGAACAAACACATCGTAAACACGTCTACAGCTGCAAGCCTGTTCGCTCGTCGGACAAAGGACTGTGCATGCATCAGCGTGCAGGTGAGTGGCATTTCCAGCAACATTTAATGCTCTTACAATAGTTTGTTGAGTGGTTGCGCTATTAAAAGAGAAATGATTTGCTCTTTCTTATTTACCGTATCCATTGCTAGCCGTATCGGACTAATTTACCTCTATTATTACCGCCTGCATACCCTCTTGCTTCCCCTGTCACCACTGCAGTGCCAGTGTACTTTTGCAGTTAAAAGTTCATTTTCGCAACACTAACTCGATTGAAAAAACATTGGGGTGGGGTTGTAGCTGCCTTCATACTGGCACTTTTCTACCATTGACTTCATGTAACGTCAACGGCTGAGTGTTGGGACCTTGGGCCGCATTTTTTAGAGCTGTAAAGTGTATGTAAATCAGTAAGTGAACAAACCATTGTCGTATCACTTCACTGGCATAGCCAGGCGGTTGCGCACAGAATTTTTTTAGGCCGGGCGTAGGGAGCCCATAATCACGACCATATTCGCTTGCCCGGCCTTCAATTCAGATAAGCGCCCCCCCCCTCCCCGCACGCCTAAAAAAAAAATCTGCCCACATCACTGCGTCACTTGCTTCACCTCTGCGCTGAACGTACTATTTCATAAGCGTACCATCAAGCGAGCAATTTACAAATGGACAGAACAATTGGAGGGGGAATGACCCAAATCTTTCAGATTTTTTAGTCGTGCAAAACCTTCGCAAAACTGAATATTGTAAAAGACAATCAAAAATGCTGTATGTTCTCGTTAGCGTTGTCATTATTCTGCATCATTAAATCTTTATGCGCTGTGAAAACTTGACATGCCGTTGAAGTCACATATCGACGTTAATACCAATCGACGAAAATTTCGACAACCTCAATAACGCCGTTTTGGATGTGCCGCATGCACATAATTAGGATGATTCCCACTTGGCTGTTCTTAACCTGACTTCACTGCTACCAAATGAAACAATATTTATGCATGTCTTTTACTACTTTTTTTTCAGGGATATAACACAAATTTGGTTATACTGCAGATAAAGATGCTCCCATCGATGCTAAAGTACAGAAAGCAAGTGAATTTTGGTAAGTGCAGACTTTTTGTACTACGTATATGAAAGCATCGCTTTTTAGGGGCAAACTGTGCATGTGTTGGCCAGAGGATAGTTTATCATGCCACATGGTTACACTGGCACTGACAATTTGACATGGCTCCGCTCGCCCGTGTTTGTGCTCACACTGTTATCGTTAAGATAAAATGTTTATGTTTTCATTGCAGGGATTGCTGTTTGTATTAGAAAGCCAACTGCCAAGATTTGTTTACGCTGGTGCTCCTAAAAATACGCTTTCCCTATTTACATGGAGTTTGGCTTGCACAAAGCATAACACTTGGGCCTAGATTCACAAAGCTGTCCATGCGCAGGCCTTCATAACAGCGTTTCTTGACTTGCCTTTACCCTGTTTTCTGCAGATGTTTCATGGGTTTAAAAGTGCCACAGCATGTTGATTTCCCCCACTCTGAGAAATTCGCGTTCAAAGTTCTACAAGAGTGGGCTTAACTTTCTTGTGCACCTCTTTGCTGTTCCAAGATCCTGAAGTGTTATGCTCTTACTAGAGGTGGCAGTGTTTATAATGTTTGTATTTCCATCACATTGACCAAGTATGCGATCTTGGCTTGACTGGTAGCACATCCTCAACAAATGTCTTTGTGGCACATGTAGAAGGCAGTACAAAATAAATAGGCAGACATTCACACCGGGAGTTAACTTCTAATAATGCTTTTTTTTGGAAACCACGGTGCGCTTATTCCAATTTGTCTAACAGAGCAGTAACCTGTTTGGCTGTGAACCAACAGGACGTTGAACTAATAAAAGCTTCACATCTTGTTGCTCTCAGATATATATGTATTGGCAAGCTATCTGTGACACTGTCAAACAAAGAATCAGAATATCTGTGCATGCCTTAAGATATATTGTTTCGTTCACATATCTCGTGACTGTGACTCATCAACCGATTGAACAAATGTACCCTAGTTTACTAAACTTAAAGCATTTTTGGAAGGTAGCACGGTCTGCATTTATTTGTCTATAGTTTTGTCCAGTCGTTTGCGTCAGGTACAAAGAAATATACTGAAGATTATCATGTAGCTTCTGCAAATGGTTGCTTTCAAGCAGGCTTTGCATGCTTGGCTTGTGCCTACAGGTATTGCACAATTCAAGATGCAGCAGCGTATGAAAGAACAGTAGAATGGAGAGCAACTATGTGCATGAGCTAAATAAGTATTTTAACTTGAACGGACGGTACGTGTTATTTGCCACACACATGATCTCACTTAGAATGCCCATTGGTGAATGGGCTCTTAGAAATGTCACTCAGCTGTGTATAGGAAACAAGTTAACTGAACCTAAGGGTATCTTTAACTGCTACAAATATGCCTTGTCGAGGCGCTGCACATTTTCTTCCAGAATACTGCTGTCTGAGACATCATGTGAAAAGCATCTACCACATCAGCATTTATATGGCTTGCCAAGTAACGTTTGGCCGAACCTTCCTTTTTTTCACATTTCGTTTTGCAGTAGACATCCTAGAATGTAAGTGCTGCTGCAGTGTGTGTGACTCATTATGTATTGATTCTGGCATGTTTAACCTCACACGCCTATTTTTTTCTCGCAGCAATGAGATGCTTCACATATGCCTGTGGTGACATTCCGCTGCGCTAGCCTGATGGAAACACCAGCTGCGAAACTTGAGTCCTTCAGCATTGGAGAAGTGGCCCTTCTCTCACCATTGATGACACAGACTGCCCTATGCTATAAATTCAAGATTGTTTTTCCACGGATTACGCAGAAAACCTTTGATGTATTATGGTGCTTGTTTAGTGCTGGCTGTGGTGTGGCGAAGTCTACTTTTACGTGTGCTCACACGTCGCCTCATAAAAAGAATAATAAGGCATTTATTTTCCTTTCAATATTGTCCACTTTTTGTGTTAGAAGCATCCAAGCAGTGCTCTTCCAAGGAGCTCTTGCCATGTGTTAACCATGTGACAAGCATACTCGAGATAAATACTCATTTCCCCAAGGAGTAACTGGAAGCATGTGCAGTTGGTTTTCAAAGAGTAACTGCGAACACGTGGGAGGAACGGTAAAGAGTAACTGTTGCTCTTAGAAGAGCAACTGGTGGGAGTAATAGTTGGTCTGCAGGGAGCAACTGGTGGGAGTAAGTGTTGGTTCGCAAGGAGGAACTGGAGGGAGTGACTGTTCATCCCCCGAAGGAGGAACTGAAAGGAGAGCAACGGTTCGTCCCTCTGCAGTTACTCCTTTTAGGGCAGTAATGGGAGTGGCAATGCGATTGCTCCCTGAAAGGAGCAACCCCTATACCCCTGTTGCTCCCTTTTGGCTTAGAGTGTACAGTTATTGTACCGACGCCTGATATCATTGGTCGACCTGGGTTACCAGGTTTGTGAATTTTTGGGAGGATATAGAAGCGACCTGGACGAGGGTATGCTGCTCGCATCAGTTTGTGGTCAGTGTTGGTTATCTTTTCTGCATACAACAGTTTCTTTAGTTCTATTGATACGATACGTTTGTATTCGTCTGTCGGATCACCTGGGAGGCGTTCGTAAAATCTTGAGTCGTCTAGTTGGCGGTATGCTTCTTGTAAGTAGTGTGTTGTATTAAGGACTACAATTGCTCCTCCTTTGTCAGCGGGTTTTATTGTTATGTCTGTCCTAGATGCCAAATTTTTTATACTTATTTTTTTCAGATTTTGTGAAGTTTTCTCGGTTTCCTTTCTGTCTGTGGTATTCCTGTGCTATATCTTTCTGTACTGCGGTGATATGAAGGTCCAAGCACTTGTCTCGATTACTGTTCGGTGTCCAATCATTTGATTTACGGCAGTGAATTGTTTCGTGGTTAGAAGGCCTGTCCAAGAAATATTCGCGCAACCTTAAGCTTCGAGCGAAGTTGTCGAGGTCTCGGAGCAAGTGGAATTCACCGAAAAATTTTGTGGTCGGGCAGAAGCTTAGTCCCTTAGGTAGCAGTTTTTTTTCGTCAGGTGACAAGCTCGTGTCCGATAAGTTTACAACCACAGTGTTACAGGGTGTGTTCCTAGATGGGTGCTCGTTTGTACCATTAGTGATTTCCTGGGTAGTGGTGTTGTAGTGATAAGGAACTATATCATGGAACGTGGGTTTGGGCACATGGTCTATTTTGAGTTTATGAATTTTTGTGGTAATGATGGCTTGGTATTTATTCTGTTCAAATTCTGTTAATCGCGTGATTTCTTCGTTCGATAAAGTGTTGTGGCGGAGAATGGTGTTGGTCATAGCGATCAGTTTCTTTACCTGCTTATCACTGTGATTAAGAGCGATTTCTGTTAATTTAAGAGATGCCTCAAGGAGGACGTTTTTTCATGTTATTTGGTCGTGTTAATCTAGATTTGTAGCGGCTGGTGTGAGGGAGAGTGTCATACCCTTGGGGGCTATTCTAGCACGAAGGTCCACTTGCAATGTTGATTTATGCATTTCATCTGTAATTCGTTTGTCAGCAAGTTTTCGTGCTTTAAGGAAAGTGGCACTGCAACTGGGAAGCGATGAGCTGGACTTACATTTCAGAAGTCAATCTTCTTTTGGGTGCGGGGATGGCACTGACGAGGTGCGCAGGTTGTAGTTATGTTCGGCAGGCCTTCGTCGTTGTAGGGAGGATTTCGGCGTTGGGCTCCCGGCGAACGTGTTCGTTGGCAATTCCGGGGTCTGCAATAGGGGGACGCGGTTTCGTAGTTCGGCAGGCTTCCCTTTGAGGAGTGGTGTAGTGGTGCTGTCGTGCAGTGCTTTTGGTCTCGACATCCGCAATGGAGGGACGCGTTTTGGCTGTTCAGCAGACTTCCCCCCTAGTAGTGGTGCGCTGTTGATGATGGTGAGGGGGTGCTTGTGGCTCGCGGGAGTCACAGTTTCGCTGATCGTCGGGAACTCATCTGTAATGTTGGGTGGGTGTGGGGCTTCTGGTGTATGTTGATATGCAGAAGTCTTCTCGTGGGTGTCTTGTTGTGTTGAATTTATATTCACGGGAGCTGCTGGTTGAGTCGACCACCCCGTGGTAGCTTCGAAGTCTCCGCGACCGAGTGCTTTCTTGAGGGTTTCGGCAATCAAAGCGACACCCATAAAACTCGGATGAAGCTCATCCGCAGCAAGAAAGCTTCTTGGTGGCAACTGCTCGAATTGTATGGTAGTCAATATATGACACCTTGCTGGGTCTTCGGCAGTAGGCCTTGACTGTCTCGTTGAATTGACGAGCGTCCCGGTTGAAGCGGTGCACGAACAAACCTCTGCTTGACTTACAGCACAAACTTCCCCAATGTAAACAAAATCCTTAAACGACATTACAACATTCTGAAACAAAGTGAACGTCTGAAACGTGCATTCCCATCCGCTCCAGGTGTCGTTTACCGACGACCACGTAACCTCAAAGACACCCTTGTCCACTCCCAAATTAACACATCACCCTCCAATAATTCATGCCGCCCTTGTTTAGAGCCACGATGTCTTGTATGTAAGGCGATGCTAGAAAAAGACAAAGCAACGAGCACGCAATCCAAGTTTTCGATTAACATACGAGGAAACCTAACATGCGATTCCTCTAATGTGGTATACCTACTCGAATGCAACGTGTGTGGTATGCAGTACATCGGACAAACAGGAACACCATTTAGGATTCGCTTCAATAATCACAGAGCCCATGCAAAATCAGCCTTAAGTCTACCTCTATCAAAACATCTCAATCTTCCCGACCATGCATTCGACAAACTATCAGTAACGCTCTTAGAGACGGGATCTAAATCAAATCGAGAACGTAAACAACGAGAGTCATACCTTATCCACCGATTTAACACCCTCGATAGAGGAATAAATGAGAATCCTGGTACACTTGCAGCAATTAAGGCATTGGAAAACAATAACGGCAACAATCAAAATAGTAACTGAGTTTACGGCACTGCAGCGGCGAAGGGCACTGGACAACCCAAAACAATTCCAAGTGTAACTACTCGTTCTAAGTGCAGCTGTCGTCTGTTTTCTGTTTTATTTTACTACCCAATCAATTGTACCATGCATGACATGCCCAACAGCAACCCTGTGCACAGCCGGGAGGCCCCCACTACACGCGTAATCCAGAAACGGGCAAGGAATTGGCATTGCGCCCGATTGCCAGCCTGTACCGCAATACGAGGCACCTCTCTCTTTACGACGAAATGTTGACAGGGCGCCGAGTAGTTAAAGGTTTAGAACTTCCTAAAATGCCCGCTTACCAGCCTCTGCCACAATACACGGCACCCCTCCTTCTACGAGGAATTGTTTACGGGACTTCGAGTAGTTAAAGGCTTAGGACTGCCTAAAAGAGAGTAGTTAAAGGCTTCCTAAAAAAGCTCTTTTTTGCCCCACATCGAACCGCCAGTGCCAGGAGGCGCCGTCTGATTGGGAGGAATGCGTTAGTGAAAGGAAACATACACAGACCGCTGACATCAGAAAGGTGAAGGGGAGAAGGGGGAGAGAGATGAACGGCGAAGTGGAGGGAAGAGTGGAGGGGGGCGCCCGAGGGGAGTCCACCGTATAATATTTTTCTCTTCTTCTTCTCTGTTTTCTTCTTCTTCTTTTTTTCCTCTTTCCTTGCCCTCTGAATTGAGATTGTATAAAGCTGAGCACCAACAAACTGTATCTTTAATCCTGATGAAGGCCAGACTCTAGGCCAAAACGTCGAAATAAACCACGTTGTGACCGCTCACGGAGAATCTACTGGACTATATATATATATATATATATATATATATATATATATATATATATATATATATATATATATATATATATATATATATATATATATATATATATATATATATATATATATTGTGTGTGTGTGTGTGCGTATCGACAAGTACACGCATTTAATTCACACGCCACCGCCCCATTAACAATATCCATGCAATTGCCGTTAGCACAGCTGCTATTTTTATGTGGTGCATTTGTCGTCCGACTACGTTAGACTTGAACTAGTTTTAGGACTTCATACTGTCGAAAAGGTAAAATTCACATTGCGCATTCGTACAGAGTACAGACACGCGCTATACTCAGCTTCGCCATGTGTAAACCTTCGGCGCAAAGCTAGCACCCAGAATTTTTTTTGGGGGGGGGGGTGAAGCAGAACCACTAACTTTTGCAATTGGTGGTCAATGTGAATGCGTGTAAATGTTTTAGTATACCCTAAAAGTTAAATTACGAGAAAATTTCATGGTGTAGGGGGTTCACGTTCCCTCCCCCTGTCTCTCTACTAACTGCCTCCTGGTTCTGTGTGCTTGAAGTGGTATTTTTTTTAATTTGATAGCTTTCTGAGTGCAGCTAACTTCGAATATATCGGCTCAGTTATTCCATATGTTGTAGACGCGTAACTAACGAAGAAAGAGTTAAGACAGAAAAATCATTATAAGACACCCCTTTTCTGAATTATTTTTGATCTCTACAAGGGCTCTTATGAAGCTGAAGTTCATCAGATTGGCCTGTCATATTTCAAGGACTATGGCATATGTGCTAGACGTGAATGATGTGCAGGTACGAAGAAATTTGAATTAAGAAAGCATGACCGAGGAGCCGAAACGCAAAGCAGTTCCTGCACGCGGAGCGCGGCTCTCTCAGTACAATTCGACTGCAGCGCCGCTGCTATGGGCAACCTCGAAGGGGTCAAGCAGTGAAGTGCGGTCTCGCCACTCAAAACTTTTAGTACACTCTATCTAGAGTGTACTAGAACAAGGGGAGTGCACGGACCGAGCTCCGAAAAGGGAAGCCCAAAGAGAGTCAATCCGCTTGTGGCGCTGAGATCGGCAGTGTGTATTATATCGTCGTTTTAAGAGCAGCGCGCAGTTCCACCGAAGTGGTCAAGGGATAGAATGCTTGCTTCCCACTAAAAAAATCCAGGTTCCAATCCAAGATGTAGACAATAGACTTTTTTTCTTAATTTTTTTGCAGACGTGTATTGGTTGTTTTTTTTAAAAATCTGGCTTCAATTGCTACATATTGCTACAAAAAAATCCCACTAAATATGAAGTAAAAAACTTGACAGTGAGCGCATTTATTTTTAGTGCCACCACACGGGGTTCAATAAAAACTTAAAAGCATGGCTTCCGAGACTTGAGCGAATAAGAGAGAGAAAGAGTGTGTGTTGTCACTCGCCTGCGGTCGCCGCCCGCTGGCTCACAAAAAAAAAACTAAAAGTAAACAATCTTTGATCGGCGGGTTAAAAACACAGCGCAAACAACGGCAGGAAGAAAGGAAGAGACAGGACAGAGCGCTGCGACAGGGCGCTGAGACAGGACAGAGCGGCGGGAAATCGCAAAGGTTTGAATATTGATAAAGCAGCGATGGTCTGCCTGAGTTTTCAGTGTTCCTGCTGACACAAAAGACGAAAGCTATTGGCCTGTAACATTAATTAAATCGATCAAGAGGTGTGCGGGGACAGACAGGTGAACGTGCTGATAATTTTGTAGCAGACGATAAAAAAAGTGCCGTTCACAGCACTCGTGCGCGAAACTTCATAGTTGCCGCAGCGGGCCGACGGTGGAGCCGAGCAGACGACACGCGTGTTCCCCTTCAAATGTGGACCCCTCTGTACAAGTGAGAGTCTCACGCCCTATTACATCTTTTCGCAAATGAAACCGACGCGGGAGAACCACTGCTGTGTGCCCGGCTGCAGGGTTACCTACAGAGGATCGACTGAAAGCACTAAGTCTTCGCTATTCGCGGTTCCAACATGTCCGACTCAGAGGGAGAAATGGGAATACAGCTTACGCTTGCCAAGAGGGCATATGAAAATTTCAAGTGTGGTCTGCGATGCACATTTCGAGCCGCATCATGTATTTCGAGACTTCGTGCACATTATAGGCGGTAGAGAGGTTAGGTTGCCCCGTGACGAGCCAAAGCTTGCAGTCGGAGCAGTGCCTGCTAAACTCAGCGCACAACAACGTCCCGACGGGGGGGGGGGGGGGACAGGAGACCAATAATACCACAAATCTTCAGCATGCCAAAAAAGATGCCCCCGGGCCAATCAACGGCCAAGTGCGAAGAGAAAAAAGGTCCTTTAGCGCTGCGAGCTTGACAGAGAGGCATGCAAAGTGTGTGAAGTCGACAGCGCATCCCGTGATGGACTGCAAGTTGGAGACACAAGGCGGCAACACAAATGAAGGAAGACGAGACCTTCTTTTTCCGACGATGCCGTCAACCTCCAGATGGGCAGCCTTTCTGTTCCCGCATGTTGATGGTGTCTTTTATGTCACCTCCACGCTAATACCACCTCCGGAAATATCCCATGACAAAGTTATATTCCTGAAACAAGAAGAAGACGGGCTTCTCTGCCGAACGCATCTAAACGGCAGTCCTTACGACGAAAAACGGGGTCTATCTTTTGCGCAGGCAGAGGCACACATGAAAAAAAAAACGACGTAGCTTCTCTATGCCCTGGCGCCATAAAGAAAAACGAACCACATGATGGCCCATGTGGTTCGATTGAGACATTTGCCTCTGGACGGAACTTCAGTTTCAGTTTAGTTTCAGTTTCAGTTTTATTGAGCATTTTCTTCACAGAGTTGCGAAAAAGAAAACGCAGATGCCATGGAAACGCAGATGCCATTCAGATGCCATGGAGAAGCGTTTTACAGCAGAAGCTGTGAAGGTGTGGTACCTGACGTAGGAAAGTAGGTCTATATACTTCACCAATACGGACAGAGGCTAAACTAAAGCGTATAGGAAAGGGTCGTTTTGATAAAATTTATGGCTATTTTGATCGAGCTGCCAAAGTGTATTAATCGAAACGGCATTAATATGTACATGTTATTTCCATTTGCATGTTGTAATTGCTAACGGCCAGCGATGTTTTTATAACATAGGTATATAAAAAAAGATCGCACAAGTTTACATTTCTTGTATATATTTAATATCACGAAAATAAAAGAAAAAGAACAAGAGTGAAATTTATCACTGGTTAACATTATTGTGAGTTAATGTTCTTCCCATTACTCCTCTCAAATCGAGAAAGCTTGGTGGATGAGGGTGTGTGCGTTAATGCTAGTGTTTGTGGTTAGGCGTCTGTGTGTGCAAGCGTGTTCGTGTGTCTTTCTGTGGTGCGTAAACATGTAGTCAGACCTTTTTTTTTAACTGTGCAGGTATAAAATGTCGACCATGCGCCAAATCAAAGCTGTCCCTGATCAGGAAAAAAATGCAAGGTGATAGGTACCACTGCTGCTACTGGTGCCACTTCTGCAAAGCGAGCCCTTTGTCGCTAAACAAAAAACTTGAGACAGCAAAATCACCGACTCAAACTTGAAATTAAAACTTGAAACTTGAAATTAAAACTGAGAGATATGGTGAAGCAGAACAAAGCTATAAAACAAGGCACTTTTCAAGAAAGTATTGGTGACATGCCTCCAAAGCAAAGAGAAGCAGCACTACATTTTTTCCGTGCTTCTAAGTGAGCGAGTACTAGGGAATTAAAATTCACTGAGATTTGGATCTTAGAGTGTCTGCTCATGAAGATGAAAAGTCCAAAGCTATACAAATACATAACAAGCAACAAGATCTTAGTCCTACCAAGTGAAGACACGTTGAGGAAATATCTGAACTCGTACAAGACAGGGTTCGGTTTCTGCACAAGGGTTCTGAGTGCTCTAAAAAAGAAAGACGAGATCGATGGACGTAGTTAAGTGACACAGATGACTGCTAATTGATGAATTGAAACTATCGGAACACTTGTCAGTCACATCCTCCGCCACTATTGAAGGTTTGGTTGATCTAGGCTGTTTTACATAAAAAAAAGATAAAAGTGAGCCATGCAACCATGGCATGGTGATTATGTTTGCACCTTTCAGAGGCAAGTGGACGCAAGTCCTAGCAGTGTTCGCAACACACGGAAACGTTAAAGGAGAGCTCCTCGCGAAAATTCTGGTGGAGGCTGTATTACTTGCAGAAGATGCAGATCTTTTCGTGGACTTTGTCACTTGCGACGGTGCGACTTGGAACAGAAAGATGGGGAAGGTACTGGGAACTGAAGCAACGTCTGAGAACATTCAATGCAGAATGAGGCACCCCAAAGACAGCAGTCGCTACGTACGCCTCCTTTCCGACTTTCCTCATATCATAAAGGGTCTTCGCAACAACTTGCTCCTCCACGACTTCCAACACTCCTGATGGCCTGGTAGGTTTTGCAGCTCCCTTTTATTCTTTTTTCTTCTGTTTTTTTATTGTTGTGCATTAGTTGTAGAACTTGAACGAATGCTTCCCTATCACTTTTGCGTTTTTATTATGGGGATACACTTTGTCGTGAAATGTATACCTCGCGTTCAGTTGGTTGATTGAATAAACGTCGATTTAAGATAGAACTCGCACACTACTGCTGGGGAAAACAAACGGGGAAGAGTGATTGGAACAGGCACGAGGCATAAAAAAACAGCTTTTTTGACGTCACCTAATGTATGAGCAGCGCAGGTGAACAAATATATATATATATATATATATATATATATATATATATATATATATATATATATATATGATGAAAAGGTGGATATATATATATATATATATATATATAGATGAAAAGGTGGAACGAGTAATGATGCTCACACTTATTTTCCCCGCGCACTTGAGCACCCGGCCCGGCCGAGACTTAGGCGGGAAAGGTATGGCGAACAAAGGGTTTAAGGCGTGAAACTTGAACTATCTCGGATGCACGGTAACGACGGTCCGAGGAAACCTCGACGGGAGTGACAAGGTAATTGACAGGAGATGTTCGTTCACTAACAATGTAAGGTCCGAGAAAGCGTGACTGAAACTTTTCACACAATCCGAGTGTACGAACAAACGTCCAAAGTAGTACTTCATCACCAGGACGGAAGGTGACGTCTCGACGAAAGCTGTCATAGCGTTGCTTGTGGTCTAGTTGACTGGCCTCTGTGTTGAGGAGCACGTTACCGTGCGTCAGCGAGCCTGGAGACGGAATTTTCTGGCGTAGTCGTGGTCGTTTTTGTCGTTACATTAAAGAAAGAGGCGTCAATAGTGAATGTCGGTGCACGATCATAGACGAGGAAGAAAGGTGATACCCGGTGTTTCGTTGAGCAGTGGTGTTGTATGCAAACGTTACGAACGGCAAGATTTGGTCCCAGTTATCGTGGTTCGGTTCGATGTACATAGATATCATGTCAATTAGAGTCCGGTGGAATCGCTCTGTCAGGCAATTTGCCTGCGGGTCGTAAAGGGATGTGTTCTTATGAACTGTGCCACAAGTTTTTAGAATTTCGTCAAGAATTGTCGACATGAAGGCTTTGCCCCGGTCACTCAACAATGTGCGAGGTGCACTATGACGGATCACAATGGCTTCTAAAAAGAAGGTGGCAACGTCGGAGGCGGAGCTAGTGCGTAGAGGAGCGGTCTCCGCGTATCGTGTGAGGTGGTCGACGGCTGTGACGATCCAGCGGTGGCCCGCTGGCGTTACGGGAAGTGGTCCGACGAGGTCTATTCCGACAACGACAAAAGGTGTATCGGGACATGTTATGGCTTCTAATAATCCAGCAGGAACAGAAGTTGGTCGTTTCCGGTGTTGACACAGTGCACAAGAAGCGACATAATTAGCCACAAAGGTAGAAAGACCAGGCCAGAAGAAACTGCTCCTAACACGGTTGTAGGTCTTCTGGAATCCCAAGTGTCCAGCTGATGGGTCGTCGTGGAGTGCTTCGAGAACTTGTTTTCGCAGTGAACGGAGAACTACTGGTACCCAACGATGCCCATCCACATTGTAAGTATAGCGCTGCAGGACATTGTTGTCTAGCTTGAACTGCCGTAGCTGACGACGTAGTCTGGCATTAGGTGGAGAAGGCGAGTCATGCAAGTACCCGATGATGCGGTTACAGTATGGGTCGTCACGTTGGCACGCGGCAAACTGAGCGCTGCTGTTTAAAGATAGTGACCCAGCAACTGCCAGGGGCGATAACATGAGTGCAGAGGAAGCCGCTTGATCCCCTGAGGGGCATCAAAGATGCGTGGTTGGCGATGAAAGTGGCAGAGGGCAGCGAGATAGAGCGTCGGCATCCTGATGCTGTTTGCCAGACCTGCACACAACGTCAAAAGTGTACTCTTGCAAACGGAGTATCCAGTGACCGAGTCGCCCAGAGAAATTCTTCAGCGAGGACAACCAGCATAGGGCATGGTGGTCGGTAATCACAGTGAAGTGGCGTCCATACAGATAAGGTCGAAACTTCTGGATGGCCTAAACGACAGCAAGACATTCCTGCTCTGTTATCGAGTAGTTCTGCTCCACAGGTGTTAGTGCGCGGCTGGCATACGCAACTACTCGCTCACGTGAAGTGTCGGCGCGCTGAAGGAGGACGGCACTGATTCCGTGGCCGCTGGCATGTGTGTGAAGGAAATTGGGTGTGCTCTCATCGAAGTGACGGAGGACGGGGTCTGATGTCAAAGCACGTTTAAGGGCTTGGAAAGCACACTCGCACTCGTCAGTCCAAGTGAAGGCCGTTCCTGACGTCAGAAGCTTGGGTAACGGCCCCGCAATGGCAGCATAGTGACTGATAAAGTGGCTAAGGAAGACGCCAGGCCCACAAAACTTCGCAATTGTTTTTGATTGCCCGGATTTGGAAAATTAATTGCGGCAGCTACCTTGTCGGGGTCGGGTTGAACGCCATCTTTGCGGACAAGGTGACCCAAAACTGAGATGCTTCTGCTGGCGAAGTGGCACTTCTTTGTATTGAGCTGAAGCCCAGCGTTCGAAATTCATGTAATAACTTCGGCCAAACGCTTAAGTTGCTGAGGAAAAGTAGAAGAATAAATTACGATGTCGTCCAAATAACATAAGCAGGTTTTCCACTTGAGACCACGTAAGACAGTATCTATAAAGCGCTCGAATGTTGCTGGAGCGTTACATAAGCCAAAAGGCGTGACGTAACTCGTAAAGCCCGTCAGGCGTTGCAAACGTTGTTTTCTTCTTGTCTCTTTGGCGCATAGGTATTTGCCAATACCCGCATCGAAGGTCAAGGCTGGAGAAATATTCTGCGCCTTGTAGGGAGCCCAGGGCATCATCTATGCGTGGCAATGGATATACATCTTTTTTCGTTATCTTATTGAGCGCTCTGTAATCAATACAAAAGCGGACAGAACCATCCTTTTTCCGGACCAATACCACAGGAGACGACGAAGAGCTGAGTGAAGGTCGAATAATATCCCGTTTGAGTATGTCGCCGACGTTTTCCTCAATCATTTGCCGTTCCGCCGAAGAAAGACGGTATGGGTGGCGGCGCACACTGGTGCTGCCTTCAGTTTCAATGCTGTGCTCTGCAACAGAGGTGCGGCCCAAAACTATGGAATGTACGTCGAACGAAAAGCTGTGCTTTTGGAGAAGGTCTAAGAGGTCTTTTTTTGTTGCTCAGCAGTGAGGTGAGGACTTATGGTAGCATTTAAAGCAGCAGTGGTTGCCTTGGTATCGGTTGTAGCAGACAAAGGCGGTGATTCTACGTGAAGAGGAACCAACGAAAAAGGCTCGCTGTCAGCGAATCAGCTCACAGCAGTGCCCTGGGGCAGCATCACTGGCGAAGAAGTTGGGTTCAAGGCGGTGAACAATGCCCTACCGTCATTAAACCGCACAAGGCTGGGTGCAATGGTAAGCCCCGCCGGTTTGGAGCGAACTGATGGAGCAATGAACACGTGACCGTTAAATATATTATCCGAAGCGATCGTGAGAATTCGTTCATCTTCTGGCGAAATGAAACAATCCGCGGCAGCAACGAAACGGAAGCTGTATGGATCGACATCAGATGAACTCTCAGTAGCTGACATATGAATTAATCGCTGATAACATGATATGAAAGCTGATGCCGAAAAAAGGAAGTCCCATTCTAAAATGACTGTGTGAGTGCACAAAGGAAGTACAAGAAACTGAATGTGGTGAAGGATGCCATCTATGAAAACGCAGACTGTGCAAACACTTGAAGGCTGAATAGGAACTCCATCTGCGCAACGAAGGAGAGGGCCATCGTATGGCGTCCTAACTTTTTGAAGCAGGCACAAACGTCTGCACGAATTACGGAAAGTGATGCGCCTGTGTCTTGTAGTGCCTCTGTCGGTATACCTTCAACATACACCAATAAAACCTTTGATGGGTGGTCTGGAAGAGTTTGACGCAGTTCGAAAGATGCAGCTTTCCCTCCCGAAGCTGCACTGTTTAGTTTTCCAGTTGGCGGTCGGGAATCGAAGTAGAATGTCGAAGGGGAGAGGAGGAACGCCGCATCGGTGAAGGTGAGCGACGACGTGAGAAATGGGAACTGCCTACTGAGGCAAAGTTCTGCGGAGACAGCGACCGGCGTGCGCTGTTCTGATACAGTCGGCGATAAGGTGGTCCAGTTGGGTAGAAGTCGTCCGTAGCTTCGTCTTTCGTCTTGTTGACGGCGTCGGCAAAACCTTGAAGTATGACCACGGATGGCGCAAAAAAAGCAAGTCGGTCTTGTAGCGCGCCAGGTGTTGTAATGCTGGGAAGATGGTCGCGGTGCAAGCGAGTTGAGCGAACCACGCACATCGGGCGCTAGTAGCTGCATCGGGCTTTGCTGGGTGCAGGTGTCCTAGCAGCAACCTGAGCATAAGTTGGCATGGCCACAGGATATGAACTCGGAACAGGTGTGACAGTCATCGAGGCCAGGCTTTGGTCGGGCGCCGGCGTCGTTGCAGCAACGTAAGCATAACTTGGCATGGGCACAGGATGTGAGCTTTAAAATGGTGTGCCTGTGATCAAGGCCAGTTCGTCCCTAACGACGTCGCGTAAACCAGTAGCAGGTGGCGTCGTTCGAATACCAAGGTGGCGAGGGGAAGCCTGTGCATGAAGTTCCCCGCGGATGATAGAGCGGATCAATGCACGTAGCTCTGTTGTGTCATGACTCGAGCTGAGATCAGGCATATCAGGTTGCACCCGAGTGGTTTGAAACTCCTCGAGGCACAGACAGGCAGCTACAACCTCGGCTACGGTCTGGGGATTTTGCACCACAGGCGCATTAAAAGCGACAGTCGCAATGTCTTTTAGCAGGTGACGCACACGGTCGTTTTCCGCCCTATGGTTGTCGATGCGGCGGCGAAGGGCGAGTACATCTTCAGTGAAAGAAGTGTAAGACACGCCGGGGCGTGGAACACGTGCACCAAGCATTTTCTTGGTGATATCCGAGCGCACTGACGGGTTGGCGAAAATCTGGCGGAGCTGGCGCGTAAAGGCGGGCCATGTCGAAAAATCTCTAGCGTGGTTTAACAACCACGTTTTTGCGACACCGCTCAAGTAGAATGCAATGTGGATGAGTTTCGCAGGCTCATGCCAGTTGTTAATGGCACTCACGCAATCATACTTCTCGAGCCAGTCTTCCACGTCCTCACCCGGAAGCCCTGCGAACAGCGGAGGATCCTTTTGAGGGCTGGTGACCAGGTGAGAAGGGTTTCTTGGCGGTGGGAGCGGTCGCGCAGCTGCTGCGCTGGGCTGGTCAGCTTACGACATTACCGAACCCAGGTTGTTTAAGCGGCGGCCTAAACGGAGCTCCAGGAATGTGCTCTAGAAGACGCTGGGGTTGTCCGAGAGCGCGAAAGGACGCAGGAATCGGGCAGCACTCTCCACCACTTGTAAGGTGGTGTGCAGTACCCTCAAGACTCTTTTTTATTGTCTCGAGTATGTGCCCCGCAACCTAAACAGGAGTGATGATGAGTATGTACATGGAACGAGTAATTATGCTCACAATATATATATATATATATATATATATATATATATATAATATATATATATATATATATATATATATATATATATATATATATATATATATATATATATATATATATATATATATATATATATATATAAGGCTTATATGCAGAAGAATAACTTCGGTTGCCGCAAGGTTATAAATATGAAAGTAGACGCGCTTTCACATAACAACTGATCCTGGCAACTCAGGGAGTAGGCACAATGAGGTGGTCGTAGTAGGGTTTGAGACGGTCGACGTGTACGGTCTCGCGTCCTTGACGGCGCAAATCTGGTGATTGTGTTAGTGGCTCGATGATGTAATTCACCGAGGAAGTCGCGTCAATGACACACTATTGACCATGGTACCAGGTCAGAAGTTTAGAAGACAGGTCAGAAACGCGCGGGGGCACCCAAAGCCACACAAGGGAGCCAGCACGAAACGTAGGAGCTATGTGGTGAACGTCGTCATGTCGAGTCTTTTGTACACCTTGAGCCTCACTTGTCAGAGACCATGTCAACTGACGGCAGCCTTCAGCGTATCTGGCGACTTCCGATAGCGGGGAGCCCACAGATGCATCAGGGCGGTACGGGAGTGTAGTGTCGAGTGGGTGGGAAGGTTCGCGGCCATACAATAGAAAGAACGGGGAAAAATCGGTAGTCGCTTGCGTCGCGGTGTTATAAGCGAAGGTAACAAAAGGCAATACAGCGTCCCAGTTAGTGTGGTCGGAGGAGGTGTACATCCTCAGCTTGTCGCCAAGTGTGCGGTTGAACCGCCCAGTGAGACCATTTGTCTGTGGATGGTATGCGGTAGATTTCCGGTGGATGATGTTGCATTCAGCGAGGATAGCTTGGATGATCTCCGACAGGATCACTTGACCCCTATCACTGAGTAACTCCAGCGGAGCACCATGGCGTAGAATGAAGCTGCGGAGATCGAAGAGTGCAACTTCGTGGGCGGTCGCTGCCGGTAGAGCTGCAGTCTCAGCGTAGCGTGTCAGATGATCGACGCCGACAATAATCCACCGGTTTCCAGAGCCACTATATGGGAGGGGGCCATAGAGGTCAATACCCACGCGGTCGAAAGGGCAAGCCGGTCACGGGAGCGGCTGTACCATGCCAGTAAGGTGCCGCGGAGGTGTCTTGTTCTGTTGGCAATTGGTGCAAGACTGAACGTATCTCTGCACAAAGCGATACATTCCTCGCCAGTAATGTCGTTGGCGCAGCCTTTCATAGGTTCTCAGGACACCTGCGTGAGCACTTTGGGGATCTGCATGGAAATTCATGCAGATGTCAGAGCGCATATGAGTTGGGACAGCAAGGAGCCACTTCCGACCACCAGGCATGTAGTTGCGGCGGTACAGAATGTTGTCTCGTAAGGAAAAGTGGGCTGCTTGCCGGCGTAGCGCTCTCGTGGAAGGGGCAGCAGACGGATCGGTAAGGTAGTAGACTAACAAGGCAAGGTATGGGTCTTTACGCTGCTCTGAAAGCATGAAGCATGTCAGTGGTGTCGAGTGGTGACAATGTGGTAAAAAGTGGTGACAGAGAAGCCATATCTTGTGTTAATGGCGATCGGGAAAGTGCATTGGCGTCCGCATGCTTGCGACCGGAACGATATACGACAGGGATGGCGTATTGCTGCAATCGAAGTGCCCAACGCCCCAGATGTCCGGAAGGGTCTTTCAAGGTGGACAGTTAACATAGAGCGTGGTGGTCTGTGACCACGTCAAAAGGACGGCCGTAAAGGTACGGGCGAAACTTCGTAAGCGCCCAGATTCCAAACACTCCTTCTCTGTCACGGAGTAATTCAATTCAGCCTCCTTGAAAGCCCGACTTGCATAAGTGGCTACGTTTTCAGTTTGGGTGCCTTTCTGTTGTGCTAAAACTGCGCCAAGACCGGCGCCACTTGCATCAGTCTGAATTTCTGTGGCAGCAGTGGGGTCGTAGTGGCGAAAAATAGGTGGTGAGGTCAGCAGGCATAGCAGCTGGCGAAATGCGTCGTCACGTGCAGGTGACCATGGTGATATACCTTTGCTGTTGGAAAGCAGACTAGTCAGATGTGCGATGATGGACGCGAAGTTGCGCTCGAAGCGACGAAAGTAAGAGCAGAGACCAACGAAACTTCTTAGGGCTTTCAGTGATGTGGGCGTTTGGAAGTCAGCGACAGCTCGAAGCTTATCGGGATCCGGAAGAACACCGTCTCTTGTGATGACGTGTCCCAAGATGGTTAGTATTCGGGCTGCGAAGTGGCACTTCTTGGTGTTAAGTTGTAGGCCTGCAGAAGTTAGACACGTCAGATGCTCGTGGAGACGACGAAGATGTGTCGGGAAATCAGCTGAAAAGACTACATTGTCATCTAGGTAACACAAGGAAGTTTTCCACTTATGGGCACGCGATATGGTATCTATCATGCGCTCAAATGTAGCAGGTGCGTTGCAGAGCCCAAATGGCATGACTTTGAACTCGTATAGGCCATACGGCGTTACAAAGGCTTTTTTAGGGCGATAACATTCAGCCATTGGCACCTGCCAATACCCAGAACGCAGATCCAAGGATGTAAAGTACTCGGCACCTTGTGAACAGTCAAGAGCATCGTCGATTCATGGTAGTGGGTAGACATCATTCTTTGTAATCTAGTTTAAGCGGCGATAGTCTACGCAAAACCGAACGATGTCATCGTTTTTCTTTACCAGAACCGCGGGTGACGACCAAGCACTTTGAGAAGGCTGCATGACTCCACGTTTAAGCATGTCATCTACTTGTTCCGTAATGACGCGGCGCTCTTCGGCAGAAACGCGGTAAAGACGCTGTCACAGAGGCGAATGTGAGCCGGTGTCAGTAGTATGAGTGACAGTCGTGGTGAGGCCCCAAGCAGGTTTCTGAAAGTCGAAAGAAGAGCGAAACTTGTTAAGGAGAGCAACAAGTTGGCTGCGATGCAAGGGGGAAAGTCTGCGTCAATAGCATTGTCGAAGGCTGGCGAGCTTGATGGCTCAGACGCCTGAGTGATTGCGGCAATGTGACATGGCGTTTCGTCGGGAAGAATAGTATCATTGATATGGTCGACAGGTTGCACATATCCTAACGTTTCACCACGAAGCAAGCCAATGGGGTAGTTGCAGTGGTTGGTAACCAGCATTACGGTTAAACCAGACACAATCGTAAGAACGGCAAATGGGAGCACGATGCCCTTGCGTTCAGTAAAAACAGGGGATGGCGTAAACACCACCGTGGCGTCAGGTTGCGCCACACACGAAAGGCTAATAGGGACTGAAGCTTCCGGAGGCAAGGTGATGTCGTCGTCAGCGATGAGTTTGCAGAGCAGTGGTGAATGGTCGGGCGATGGAAATTCACAACTTGGCACTAGGGACACTTCCGCACGGCGACAATCGATGATAGCTTCATGACCTGATAAGAAATCCCAACCCAGGATAAGGTCATGAGAGCTAGATGGTAGTACAAAAAATTGGACGATGTACAAAATGTCTTGGATGACGACGCGCGCCGTACACACAGCCGAGGGCTGAATGCATTGCGCGCTAGCCGTGGACAGCACGATGCCACAGAGAGATGTGGTCACTTTCTTCAGTTTGCGACAAAGTTTTGCGTTCATCACAGAAATGGCGGCCCCAGTATCAATTAACGCTTGTGTGGCGACTCCCTCAACATTGACATCAACAACATTTTGCGGCGAAAATGGAGGCTTTGACAATTGCGCAGAAGTTGCAGTTCTTGCCTCTGGAACTGCACTGATTAGTTTCCCTCCTCAGGAGGTGGTCTACGACGCATAGGAGATGGCGATCGGCGACGAGGAGATGGGAAACGAGAAGTTGATGGGCGACGATCTGAGTCAGAGTGCCTTTGTTCGTGTGCAGACGTGGTGGCCTGCTGTGATGCATAGGTAGGTGTTCCAAATGAGGCGTACGCAAATGTGGGACGGCGGCGGCAGAAGCGTGCAATGTGGCCAGCGATGCTACACGCGAAGCAGATAGGACGGTTGTCGTGGGTGCGCCACTCATTAGATGGACGGAAAAAGCGAGGTGAGGGCCTGTAAGCCGGAGGCGCGGCCGGAGGAGGTGGAGCCGATAAGGATACTGGGTGCGGTGGGGGCCGCGCGACCACAGCTGCGTAGCTGAGAGGTGAAGGTGGCGCAGGTGGCGCAGGTGGTGCATAGCCGGCAGTTGAGGCATCTGATGGTACCGAAGTGCATGGGCAAGGAGCTGGAACAGTAGGGAGGACAGTTGAGGCCACAGGATATGAACTCGGAACAGGTGTGACAGTCATCGAGGCCAGGCTTTGGTCGGGCGCCGGCGTCGTTGCAGCAACGTGAGCATAACTTGGCATGGGCACAGGATGTGAGCTCGGAAATGGTGTGCCTGTGATCAAGGCCAGTTCCTCCCTCACGATGTCGCGTAAACTAGTAGCAGGGGGCGTCGTTCGAATATCAAGGTGGCGAGATGAAGCCTGTGCATGAAGTTTCTCGTGGATGATAGAGTGGATCGATGCACGCAGCTCTGTTGTGTCATGACTCGAGCTGAGATCAGGCATATCAGGTTGCACCCGAGTGGTTTTGAAGCTCCTCGAGGCGCTGACAGGTAGCTACAACATCAGCTACGGTCTGGGGATTCTGCACCACAAGCGCATTAAAAGCGACAGTCGCAATGCCTTTTAGCTGGTGGCGCACACGGTCGTTTTCCGCCGTATGGTTGTCGATGCGGTGGCAAAGGACGAGAACATCTTCAATGTAAGAAGTGTAAAACTCGCCGGGGCGTTGAACACGAGCACCAAGTTTTTTCTTGGCGATATCCGAGCGCACCGACGGGTTGTCGAAAATCTGGCGGAGCTGGCGCGTAAAGGCCGGCCATGTAAAAAAATCTGTAGCGTGGTTTAAAAACCACGTTTTTGAGACGCCGCTCAAGTAGAATGCAACGTGGGTGAGTTTCATCTCATCCCAGTTGTTGATGGCACTCACGCGGTCATACTCCTCGAGCCAGTCCTCCATGTCTTCACACGGAAGCTCTGCGAACAGCGGAGGATCCTTTTGAGGACTGGTGACCAGGTGAGAAGGGTTTCTTGGCGGTGGGAGCGGTGGCGCAGCTGCTGCGCTGGGCTGGTCGGCTTGCGACATTACCGAACCCAGGTCGTTTAAGCGGCGGCCTGGACGGAGCTCCAGGGATGTGCTCTACAAGACGCTGGGGTTGTCCGAGAGCGCGAGAGGGCGCATGAATCGGGCAACACTCTCCTCCACTTGTAAGATGGCGTCCGGTACCCTCAAGACTCTTCTTTATTGTCTCGAGTATGTGCGCCACAACCTAAACACGAGTGGTGATGATGAGTATGTACAGAAGAAAAGATGAAACGAGCAATGATGCTCACAATATATATATATATATATATATATATATATATATATATATATATATATATATATATATATATATATATAGATATATATATATATATATATAAAGTGATGACGTTTATTCGAGCAGAGACGTCGCAACGAGGTTGCAACAAAAAATGGCCATACAGCAAGTCGGGCAAAGGCTGCACAAGCTCTCGCGCAAGCAGTGCACGACGGGGCTTTTCGTTATCTTCCGAAGGTGCATACGCGTTGCTGCGCATGCTCCACTACAATAACCCCAGGGTGAAGGGTAGCCATCCTGGCGACTCAGGGAGTAGGCACAATGAGGGGGTCGTAGTAGGGCTTGAGACGGTCGACGTGTACGGTCTCGCGTCCTCGACGGCGCAAATCTGGTGATTGTGTTAGTGGCTCGATGATATAATTCACCGAGGAGGTCGCGTCAATGACATGGTAAGAACCATGGTACCGGGCCAGCAGTTTAGTAGACAGGCCAGGAACGTGCGGGGGCACCCAAAGCCACACAAGGGAGCCAGCACGAAACGTAGGAGCTATGTGGTGAACGTCGTCATGTCGAGTCTTTTGTAGACCTTGAGCCTCACTTGTCAGAGACCGAACCAACTGACGGCAGTCTTCAGCGTATCTGGCGACTTCCGAAAGCGGGGAGCACACAGATGCATCAGGGTGGTACGGGAGTATAGTGTCGAGTGGGTGGGAAGGTTAGCGGCCGTACAATTAATGAACGGGGAAAAACCGGTAGTCGCTTGCGTCACGGAGTTATAAGCGAAGGTAACAAAAGGCAATACAGCGTCCCAGTTAGTGTGGTCGGAGGAGGTGTACATCCTCAGCATGGCGCCAAGTGTGCGGTTGAACCGCTCAGTGAGACCATTTGTCTGTGGATGGTATGCGGTAGATTTCCGGTGGATGATGTTGCATTCAGCGAAGATAGCTTGGATGACCTCCGACAGGAACACTTGACCCCTATCACTGAGTAATTCCAGCGGAGCACCATGGCGTAGAATGAAGCTGCGGAGAATGAAGAGTGCAACTTCGTGGGCGGTCGCTGCCGGTAGAGCTGCAGTCTCAACGTAGCGTGTGAGATGATCGACGCCGACAGTAATCCACCGGTTTCCAGAGCCACTATATGGAAGGGGACCATAGAGGTCAATACCCACGCGGTCGAAAGGGCGAGCCGGGCACGGGAGCGGCTGTACCATGTCAGTAATGTGCCGCGGAGGTGTCTTGTTCTGTTGGCAATTGGTGCAAGACTGAACGTATCTCTGCACAAAGCGATACATTCCTCGCCAGTAATATCGTTGGCGCAGCCTTTCGTAAGTTCTCAGGACACCTGCATGAGCACTTTGGGGATCAGCATGGAAATTCATGCAGATGTCAGAGCGCATATGAGTTGGGACAGCAAGGAGCCACTTCCGACCACCAGGCATGTAGTTGCGGCGGTACAGAATGTTGTCTCGTAAGGAAAAGTGGGCTGCTTGCCGGCGTAGCGCTCTCGTGGAAGGGGCAGCAGACGGATCGGTAAGGTAGTAGACTAACAAGGCAAGGTATGGGTCTTTACGCTGCTCTGAAAGCATGAAGCATGTCAGTGGTGTCGAGTGGTGACAAGGTGGTAAAAGGGGGTGACAGAGAAGCCACATCTGGTGTTAATGGCGATCGGGAAAGTGCATCGGCGTCTGCATGCTTGCGACCGGAACGATATACGACATGGATGGCGTATTCCTGCAATCGAAGTGCCCAACGCCCCAGATGTCCGGAAGGGTCTTTCAAGGTGGACAGTTAATACAGAGCGTGGTGGTCTGTGACAACGTCAAAAGGATGGCCGTAAAGGTACGGGCGAAACTTCATAAGCGCCCGGGTTATGGCCAAACACTCTTTCTCTGTCACGGAGTAATTCAATTCAGCCTCTTTGAGAGCGCGACTTGCATAAGCGACTACGTATTCGGTTTAGGTGCCTTTCTGTTGTGCCAAAACTGCGCCAAGACCAGTGCCACTTGCATCAGTTTGTAAGGTAAGGTAAGTTTATTTACAGAAAGGCAGTGAGGTCGGCCTGAGCGATAGCCTGCTCTAGCCTGCTACTCTACACTGGGGAATGGGAAAGGGGAAAAGAAAGATTAATGGATGACGATGGTGAGATAGAGAGGTGAGTATGTAGCGTTTTTTCTAGCTGAGACACATTTCATAGCCTTGCACATAGTCCAGTTGTTTCCAAAAAGGTTATAACTGCTCTTGTGACCGCAGTTGCACTTTTCGTGTCCGGCCAAGGGTCCAACATGGTCTCATCAGTTAATGATCTACTGCGATATAGTTGAGTAGAAGAAATCAGTGTTTGTCTTTCACGTGCGTATGCTGGGCAGACACAAAATATGTGCTCAAGTGTTTCTGGCACATCACAGTGTTCACAATTAGGACCGGTGTCACTGCGACCGATGATATGTGCATAACGTCTGGTGTACGCTACACCAAGACGAATGCGGTGGATCATACTTGTGAGTTGCCGTTTCAATTTAGGGGGCATGCGGAACCTCATTTCCGGGTCCCATTTGTGAAGTCACTGGTGTCGCCGTTCCGGTTTGATCCAGTGCTGAAGTGTGTAGCTGCGCATCACGCAGCGAAGCAGGGCGTTCGTGTCAGCTCGTGAAAACGCAATGCGTACTTCAGGGGCACTGCTTAAGGCATTTTTAGCTTCAGCGTCTGCCTCTTCGTTTCCTATCACGCCGCAATGAGCGGAAATTCACTGGAAAGTTATAAGATGACCATTTGTTGAAGCAACCTGAATAAGTTCTGTGATTTCTATTGCCAAGTTGTAATACGGACCTTGCTTCATGATGCAATTAATGGTTTGCAAAGCGGGTTTGGCATCACAAAAAATCGTCCAGGCTCGAGGTCGCTCTCAAGAAATAAATCTTATTGCCTCCCGGATAGCGACAAGCTCTGCGGCAGTTGATGTGGTTTTATGGTCCGCTTTGAATCGTCGAGCGATATCCATGTCTGAGATGACAAAGGCTGCGGCGGAGGTGTTCAGCGTGGTGAATCCGTCGGTGTACGCGTGCAGAGAATCACTGTACGTTGTATAAATGTGATAGAGGGTCAGTTGTCGGAGGCCAACAGAAGAAATGAGCGACTTCCTCGCGATTCCAGGTATCGTAAAAGAAACAGGTGGTTTAGGCAGGACCCATGGAGGCACTGCAGGGACACTTGGCGGAGAAAATCTTGATGGTATAATGTTTTCATTCCGCGATATTACGCTTGAGAAACTGCAATCTGGGTGAGTGGCGGTAGTACTGACAGTGGGTGCTGTCTGTGTCTGCTCAGCAATCGGAGGTGAACTCTAAGTGGCTCGCAGAGCATGTATACACTGATGGGACAAGCCCGAGCCTCTGCGATTGTCCCGTTTGTTGAAGTACAGCGCGGTAGACCCAAGCATCTTCGTAAGCATTGAGCTTGAACACTCTCTAACGTCTTCACACAACTAGGTCTCATATTGGAGAGCACCGGCTTGCTGTATCGAATGTATCCCACAAATAGAGCATTGTACAATCGGAGTAGCGATGATTCTGATGGGCCCCATCTTGCACCTGCTACGTGGCGAAGAACGAGAGCAAAGCTCTTGAATTTAGATTTAAGTACTGCGACATGCCTCGTCCACGATAGATCTCTGTGTACGACAACCCCAAGGAACTTGTGGTGCGATACGGCAGGTATCGCTGTCCCATTAATAAATATCGGGTATTTCGACATATGCTTGCGCGTGAACACAAACACTGCGCATTTGTCGATTGAAAGAGTGAGCCCCTGACGTCGTAGATATTTGAATGTGATCGTCACTGCATGCTGTATTCGAGCTCGTAATTGCGGATGAGTAGTTCCGGGTGCCCATATGCATATGTCATCAGCGTATGCACTGATCTTAACCGTGCTGGGAAGTTCTGCTGCTAGGCCGATCATTGTGACATTGAATAAAATTGGGCTGAGAACTCTTCCTTGGGGAACACCACGATGAACCTTATATTGATCGGTGTCTCCGTTATTTGTCGTCATGTAAATGGTGCGGTCCCTAAGGTAGCTAAAAATCCAAGCATACAGTCGTCCACCGATGTCGAAATCTTCCAGTGCGTCAACGATCGCATAATGCAGCACATTATCGTAGGCACCCTTAATGTCTAAGAAGACCGCCGCCACTAGTCTGCGTCGGCTTCTTTCCTCTTCAACGCTGGTGATCAAGTCGACCACACCATCAATGGCAGATCGGCCTCTTCTGAAGCCGTTCATAAATGCAGGAAAGAAGTTGTTCTTCTCTAGAAGCCACTCTAATCTTGACAGTACCATTCTTTTCCGACGCAGCTGGCTAAGGCGATTGGTCGGTAGGAGGAAAGTGCATAAGGACACTTCCCCGGCTTAAGCAATGAAATAATGCGACTGCATTTCCAATTAGCTGGGACTTCTCCTGACTCCCATGAGGTGTTATAATGAGATAACAGGATACGTCGTGCTTCTGTATGAAGATGGTTGATTCCAGCATACGTCATTCCGTCAGGTACTGGTGCCGATGATCGGCGGGAGGCAGAAATCGCAGCGTCCAGCTCATGCATTGTAAAATGTATCTCAAGGCGCTCGTCAGACGATGGAGGCGCAATGGTAGTAAGAGGCTCATTAGTGGCAAGACCATCAGTGGTGTCCACGATGAGGCTACAGTAGTCACTGGCTATCTCAACTTCTGTCCGTCCCTGATGCAGAGCAACAGCTTGAAATGGTTGCCGGTGTTGGGGAGTTGTCTGCAAACTTCGAACCACCCGCCAGATCTTAGATAGAGGTTGCCTGGGGTCCAGAGATCCACAGAAATTTCTCCAATGTTGCCTGTCAATCTTGTCAAGATGCCGAAGAACATCTCGTTGAGCTAGACGACAGGCGGAAAGGTCTGAAGGCGACTTCGTTCGTCTGTATCGGCGTTCGGCACGGCGACGGATTGCACGAAGGGCCTCGTGTTGGGAGTCAACTGCTGATCTCTGCATCGGTAGGTTAACCTGTTTGGTTGTGTCACGCAGTGAAGAAGCAATGATGTTCTCTACCTCGGATGGATCAGTCGTGTGCTCACAGCCAGACTTGCCTTGAACAGTGTCCAGTCGGTTTGACGGATGTAGCGTGCGTGTTTGCGGCGAAACCACCTGAACTGAACTTAGGTTGGAAGGTGGTCACTGCCACGAGTGTCCAAATCTGTGCACCAACATGCGGAAGACAGGAGGCTTCTGGAAACGAAACAGAGGTCGAGGCAGCTGCTGTAGGACGTGTCCCGAACAAATGTAGGTGATACTTCGTTGAGTACGCTTAGTCCATAGTTGCATATAAACTTGGCCGAATCCCTTCCGCGATAATTAGTTGTAGTGCTACCCCAGAGAGGATGGTGTGCATTAAAATCGCCGATCACAATGTGTGGCCTTTGTGCTGCTTTAAGAATGGTCGCCAGGTGGAAGCAGTCCATCTGTGCGCTTGGGTGTATGTATCCTCCTATTACTGAGAATGTCCGCTTTTTATGTGTTATAGTCAGGCTCACGTAATCATTGCTGGTATGCGACGCGACTTCATTTCTCAAAAACGTCAAATCACGGCGTATATAAACGAGAACTTTGCTCGTACGTTGATCACTGCGGGACCAAGTCTGGATATATCCCGATATACGAAAAGTTGAAACCATATTCGGTTCACATATAACGATAACAGGAAATCGATATTTAAAAACCCATTGTCTGAAGTCTGACAGACGGCCGCGTAGGCCACGAGCATTCCATTGCATAACAAGCGACTGGCGCATGCGTTCTTCAAATATCAGTGCCATGTTCAGTTACTGAAGAACCAGTAGAAGAGGCTCCAAAACCTCAAGTAGCTGCACAGCCGCCTTAGCAGCGGGAGTATTTAGGCTGCTGATAATCTTACGCATCGAACCCATCAAATTTTTAAGCATAGCCTTGACATCTGCGTTGTCCATCTGCTTGTTTTCTACATTGGGGGTAGGGGCACTATGTGATGATGGCGCTATCGTAGCTCTTGACGGTAGTGAAGGCCACTGAGTCTCCGACGTGGGGAGAGCCAATGACTGGTTACATTCTACTTGCGTGGACTGTATTGGCATCTGAGCATCTGTATCCTCCTTTCTGGCCGACAAAAGTAGGCTAGTAGGTGGTGAGGGCACGGTTTTGTGTGTCGAATTGGTTAAGCTATGAGCACTGCTGCTTCGTTTGCGTCGGTGTCGCGAACGATGTTTACGGCACCGTACAGCCCTTGCAGCTTCTCTGTGAGTGGAGTGGTCTCGAACCATCTTCTTCAGGATACTAATTTCATTCCTCATTTTGGGACATTCCTTTGATGTTGCGTCGTGGGCGCCTGAGCAGTTTGGGCATTTGGCCACAGCATTGCAGTTATCACCATCATGAAGGCCACCGCAATGCTTGCAGGTTACTGCACCCTTGCAAACTGCACTAACGTGCCCAAATTTCATGCATTTATGACTTTGCAGAGGTTTTGGTACGTAAGGACGTACAGAGTGCCTCACGTACCCAAATTTTTACATGTGTGGGTAACGTCTTCGACTGAAACACTACTTTGACACATCGCGTGTGTCCAAAGCGGTGGAAACCAAGCACGGGAGCCGACAATGACAGCAGTTTCTCGAGACTCGGGTCTGTTATCTCTTCATCCACATCGTATATAACTCCTGTTGTCGTTTCTTCGTCACACGCGAAGACTGCATGAACCGGAATGTTTCCTAATCGAACAATCGCTTTCAGCGTGTCCAATAAAGCCTTCGTAGTGACCTCCACGGACAGTATGTTCTTTCGAGTATTTATGCGTATTTCTACGACTTTCCCTGGAGCGATAAGATCAAAGTACTCTGACAGACTCTGCCTATTCAGAGAGTTCAAGTTGTCTGTGTTTGATGTCGGCACATACGAAATGGTGTACGACCGCATGCTACTCGCCTTTGTCTGTGCTTGCCAGCCAGTCGGCGATGTCCGGCTGATTTTCCTCTTCAGGCGTCGGCTTGGTACGACCACGTAGTCGCTGTCCGAAGCCATATCTTCAACGGAGGAGTCATCAGAATTCTCAACGTGGACCACGCTTGGGCCGGGGTGAGAACTTGTGTCAGACGCACTATGATGTGGTCGGCCCGGTCCCAGTTGCTGGAGGGGGTTTTGATCCCCCATTCTAAAAGGGAACGCCCCTCCGAGGTGTGTCAGTTATTGAAAAGTCTAGGCAAAAGAGTTAGAAAACTAACAGAGCTCGAAGCAGAGGCTGTTCTCTGTGACAACTTCTTCTTCTTCCTGCATCAGTGTGAATTTCTGTGGCAGCAGTGGGGTCGTAGTGGCGAAGAATAGGTGGTGAGGTCAGCAGGTGGCGCAGCTGGCGAAATGCGTCGTCACGTGCAGGTGACCATGCAGATATACCTTTGCTGTTGGGAAGCAGACTAGTCAGAGGTGCGATGATGGACGCGAAGTTGCGCACGAAGCGACGAAAGTAAGAGTAGAGACCAACGAAACTTCTTAGGGCTTTCAGTGATGTGGGCATTGGGAAGTCAGCGAGAGCTCGAAGCTTATCGGGCTCCGGATGAACACCGTCTCTTGTGATGACGTGTCCCAAGATAATTAGTTTCGGGCAGTCATGTGGCACTTTTTAGAGTTAAGTTGTAGGCCTGCAGAAGTTAGACACGTCAGAATCTCGTGGAGGCGAACAAGATGTGTTGGGAAATCAACTGAAAAGACTACGATGTCGTCCAGGTAACACAAGCAAGTTTTCCACTTATGGGCACGCAAGATTGTATCGATCATGCGCTCAAATGTGGCAGGTGAGTTGCAGAGCCCAAATGGCGTGACTTTGAACTCATATAGGACATCTGGCGTTAAAAAGGCTGTTTTAGGGCGATGACATTTAGCCATTGGCACCTGCCAATACCCAGAACGTAGATCCAAGGATGTAAAGTACTCAGCGCCTTGTATACAGTCAAGAGCATCAGGTATTCGTGGTAGCGGGTAGACATCTTTCTTTGTATTCTTGTTTAAGCGACGATAGTCCACGCAAAATCGAACGGTGTCGTCTTTTTTCTTTACCAGAATTACGAGTGACGACAAAGCGCTTTGAGAAGGCTGTATGACTCCACATTTAAGCATGTCATCTACTTGTTCCGTAATGTTCCCGCCACAAGCTCTCGCGCAAGCAGAGCATGGGGCTTTTCGTTATCTTCCGAAGGCGCATACGTGTTGGTGCGTGTGCTCCACTACAATATATGTACTTCTAGAATGGTGCAGTATAGGAAACAAAACAATATTTATTTAACCTTAACAGTTTCGGCTGGTGGACCAGCATTTTTCGGAGGATCTAAGCGAAATGATATATACATTTCGCTTAGATCCCCTAAAGAAGGCTGTGTTCTCGAAGTTTATAAGTTTTATTAAGGTAGCCGGAAAAAACTTCGGTCATATATATGTAATATATATATATATATATATATATATATATATATATATATATATATATATATATATATATATATATATATATATATATATATATATATATAATATACTTGATTTGGCGAAGTTCCAGAGTTAGCGAACGAATTTGTCCGCCAAACCCAATTTAGCAGCAGAGGATATTTTTATTTTGTAGATAGAGTTTGTTCTTTGATCATGCTATCGCACTATAACGTATACAGACCTCCTCTTTTTTTAATGGAGAGTAGGATACCGTCCTTTCTGGGCTGTTGCATGGGAGCAATAAATCCGACGTCTCATGCTCAGCAGTCTTTTTTTTTTGCTTTTGGGGTAGTGGGGGGGGGGGGGTTAACAACAGCCCACAGAGAGGACTATGGCAGCGCCCAGGCAGCCTTCAGTGAGAAAGCCTGTACTTCTTACCACGTTAGCTTTTGTTTGACGAAGCCGCACGCAACCTACAGGCATTGCGCATTGGACACGGTAGCCGAGCTTTTACGTACCACATGAAGCGTGCGGCTATGGTCGGTTTCATGATTTCATGGCAATAACCGTCCACCTCAACCTTGTGCATCGGTCTCAGTGGCAGATCCAGAGCGGGGGTGAAGAGGGGGGGGCGATCACCTTTCAAAAAATTATCTTTCGGCGCTCCTCCCTCTCAATATAGGGCTCGGAGTTCATCTCATATCGTCAATCAGGACAAATTAGTGAAACCACTTTGAGCACATATTCACATGATTTGTGCAATGAAGAGGTTTTTCTGCTAGCAAAAGCAAAAAAATTCATGACTACTCCCACCTCTCCAAAGTTACTTCAGGTGACCCCCCTCCCCCTCCCCCCCCTCCCCCCCCCCTAAAATGAGTGGCTGGATCCGTCCCTGCTCACACAGTAACTTCATTCGTTTACCGCGTCCTTGCATATCGTGAATTAACCCGTCAATGCCACCTCGACTGGAAACGGTTCCATTTATGTCCGGGCGGCATTAGAGGAAGCTTCATGTCAGTGCACCCTAGCAAATTTTTGCATACGCATGGTTATATCGTTGGTATTAACGGTGACTTGATAGTATTTATTGGTCGCCTAGCTCGTTAAATATTTGAGGCCTTGAAGAGTCATAAAATTACTTCCTCAAGTTTAAAAGTTTCCGGTTTTTTTCCAAATAATTTGAGCGTCCCAATAACTTCAATAGAAGGAGTTTCAATTACATGTATGATTTATGTTCCAGATCTCCTTGAACGCTGTCAAAGACGTCTACGCGATGGATGGAAATATTGTAACACTTCGCGTGATGCATGGCATACGGGAGGCCCACCTCAATCCCAATAACTTTGAAAAGATGCGCGTCCCCTACGCCTACCAATTGTTTGGTCCACAAGTGACCGGTGGTCTGCGCTTCTACCAACAAGATTTCGATCCATCAAGACGCAACTGCATACAGGTGACTTTGTGGTTCTTTGAGTAAGTGTGTCCGATATCTTGACTGTGTTGGTCTCAGCAGCAATGCTTAGGATATGTTTGAAAAGTCAGGTAGAAGGAAATATTTGTTTGCACAGTTGAGTAGTTGAACAAGCAATATACACTAGAGTGAGTGTACCGTTCTGAGTGTGTATATACATCAGAGTCACCTGAAACGGCATATTGCAGAACACTTCGAACATGCTGCAAGGGAAGCCTCGAAACCACATAAAACGCTCCTATAAGTTTTTCGAACATGTTACTAAAATGTCAAGCTTACAAATATAAAGCAAAGTTTCCTCTACGCAGATTATATCATGTGACATTTACTGCGTTTCTTCTCGCCCAAACTCACAGCGTCTCTTGCAAACTTAGTAGTAAATTTTGCAACGTTACACGTGCTAAGTTGTACTAGAACAGTGTACCTCTGTCCAGAAACAAAACAGCATAAATATATCGTACTAATTTTGCAACATCTTTATGCACCTGGAATAATGAGCCACGAATCCCCACGATGACATGCAGTGTCATGTGCATTGCGCGTTGCTGCTAAAAATATCTTGCACACGGGCATAGAGTAACGCTCTTCTTACTTTCATCTCTTTTATGCAGGATGATAAACAGCATCATCACCATAATGTCCTCTCGATGCGCTAGAGTAGCGCTGCGGTTGAACTCGAGTGCGGTCGACTGCCTCTACACCTATCTTGCTTACTTGACAGAATGAGAGTCACACGCAAAAGGCAAGCGGGCTTCCTGAGTCCGTCCACTGAAGCAGGGTTTCGAGTAACCATCAAAAGCACCTTGCTATTTCTAGAATATCTGACGACAGAAATAGGTTATGCCCACCTGACGACAACCCGGCGGAACCAAGGCCCCCTGGAGAACACTTTTGGTATAGTGCGGCAGTGCAGCGGGAATAACGATCATCCTACACCGCAGCAGTTCCTCGACACATTGTCATGCATCAGCTTTTGCAACCTTGTGCGCTTGCCGGACTAGGGCGATGCGGCTCCTGACACACTTGACTCTCTTTTGTCCTCTGGACTGTGCCCGCCCCCACCACCGCCACCGTAGAACCCAGGCTTCACTACTGCACTAAATGAAATTCAGTTTAATAGCAATGAAAACGATATGTTCGACGATGTGATGCCACATGAGAGTCACCGTGAAGGATACGTGTCCGTCAGAAGTGGTCGCAGGCTGGTCCATTACATTAGCGGGTTTGTTGCGAGGAAATGCATCGTGCCGTTGCACTGTTCTGCTTGCGAAAACGACTTGTTGAATTCGCGAGAATCTGAAAGCGCTATCGCGCAGTTCACCCAACAGTGTGATTACGGGGGCCTTTTGTACCCATCTTCGACCTTGGTGAACTTTGTTGGATTTCTTGAGGACACATTCACCGATTGTTTTAGCACCCGTCGCGTGCACCATGACAGCATCATGGATCTCATAGAGCTCCTAAAGGTGAACAAAGTGAAACTGATTGGATGCGAGGAGCACCGTGAACATGTCACTCAGCGAGTGGTAGGGTTTTATGTGCTGACAAGGATGAGATTCGTCATAAAAGCCTTGAACCGTGCACAACCTTCTAGGCGGAAGTCTCCCCAACAAAGAAAACTGAGCAGGTGCTCGTAAAGAGCCAGCGTCGTTTATAAATAAAGCAGTGGGCATAAAAATGCAATTGTTAGAAATGCACGTGCCCTTTTGTGAACTAATGAAAGAAGATGTCGACTTTACAGAGAAACTCACGTACAGTTTGGCCTGTGTGGCGTGTGTTTTATTATGTGTTGGTAAGCTATTCTTCTTTATTACATGAGGTCGGAGACAACACATTGAGAGTTCGGTTTCGATGAGCATATTGAGTCCTCATGCAGTGCGTGTTTTATATTTTGCAAGCTGTATTTCGGTAAAAGAACAGCCTGAAGTTAGAAGTTGATGCTGAGTTGCTTCAACTTCCCTTTTCAGTCACACATGTTGACAACTATTGTGATGAACCATTACTTAAAAAAACTTTCTTGATGTTATAATTGTGCTGCAAACTAGCAGAACTGGTCAGACAAAGTTAGTTTTTTTTCTCCAATTTTTTGACATATATGACTGCACAAGATCCAGAAAAGCTCTGTTCCGCGTTGTTTGCTGGCTCCCACCCATTATAATACTGTGGGCATTTAGTATACCCATCCTCTTCACCTGTACATTATCATCAATATCATGCGTTGCTCATGCATCCTCGTCGTTGTCATCTAGCATCATCTTGGTTCGTTCATCGTAGCTGTCGGCTGCCGGTTCCTCGGGCTTAATAAAGGTCTTCCGAACCAAGACTTCATACGTAATGGAGCGTGCTGTTAGATCCCCTATCGTCATCTCAACCACTCTACCCCTGGAGCTACGTTCAGGTCGCCGCTTGGGCCAGGTGTTCGGAAATATGTCGCATCAAGATGAAGTCGGTGCTGCAGCCGTTCCCACTCCGTCACCACGTGCTGCTCTTTCTCACGTTATTAACAGCCTCCAGTGTGAGCCCCATCCCTTCGCTGGTATTCGCGGGGAAGATGTGGAGGAATGGCTTGACGATTTCGAACGTGTCGGCGCTGCTAACCGGTGGGATAACAGCTACAAACTCGCTCGCGTCTCATTCTACCTCACGGGTGTCACGAAGACGTGGTTCCTTCACCATTTCATCGACATCCCCGACTCGTCAGCCTTCAAAGATCAGCTTCGCCTTGTCTTTGGCACACTGGCTGTTCGTTCGGCTCTCGCAAAGAAAGCTCTCGCGACTCGGAAACATCACATCGGGGAGTCGTTTAGATCCTACATCGAGGATGTTCTTTCACTTTTCTGCTGGGTCGACACATCAATGACAGAGTCAGACAAAGTACGCCAGCTTCTTAAGGAGATCGCACGCGTCGCATTCAATGCCCTTGCAATCCAGAATCCGGCTACCGTTGCTGACGTTGCGACAACCTGTCAGCGCCTCGAAGAACTTGAGTCTATGCTCCTACTATCAGACAGTGACGCGGCCAGTATTACCGCGGATCCAAACCTACGAGACACAATAAGGGTGATTATACGCGAAGAATTAGAATCAATGGGATTCACACTGCCTTCAGTGTGTTACATTCAGTGTTCTTCAACGTCATTGCGAGATGTCATCAGGGAGGAGCTCACGTCCATGACCCACATGGTCCCCCGCCAGCCCACTGTCCCTCGTACTCTCCCATCGTTCTCGCATGCCGCCACCGCACCATCAGGCACCGTCAGCTCGACGTCGCCGCCACGAACGTACGTTTCGGTTGCTGCCGCACCTCCTACAAGCTTTCCCACGAGCTTTCCGTCACCACCACCTGAGCCGTCATCTGGCGCTCTCACTACTCCCTCTCCCGGTGCAGTTAACCCAAGCTACTACCCTCCTTAGCGATCGACTCGCCCTACGTGCTATTGTTGCGGCTATCGTGGTCACATTTCATGCTTTTGCCGCAAGCGCCAGCAAGACGAGCGTCGAGGGTACGACATACGCGAACGGGACTATACCGCAGGAGCCTTGTACCAGGGCCGCCGTTATTCGTCACCGCCACGTCGGTCTCCATCTCCACCAGCATCGGGTGAACTGCGCAGTAGTCATTGATCAACCCGACGCCGTTCACCGTCGCCCTACCGTCGCTCCTCTTCTCTTCAGCCTGCTTCCCTCGCTTCTGATCGGCGTCCGGAAAACTAAGCGATGCAGTCTTTTGGAGGACAAACTGCATTCCAACACAGGACTCTAATTCCTCCAGCGTGCCCTTACAATTTGATTTCAGTCACAGCTGAGGGAGGGGACGTTGATGCTTTGGTGGACACAGGGGCTGCGTTTTACATTATTCATGCTGATTTCTGTACCCGCATTCGAAAAGTCACGACGCCTTATGATGGACCAACACTGGTTACAGCCCAGAGAACAATTATTCACCCTTCCGCTCGCTTTACTGCCCGTGTGCTAATCGAGGACATTCTTCGTCATATAGAATTTGCTGTGCTATGCCCGTGCTCCCACGAACTCAGTTTAGGCTGGGACTTTTGTTCCTCTGCTTCCACGGCTATTTGTTGTGCACAACGTGTCGTCCATCTTACTGAAAAAGACCACTTGCTCAGCGACGAAACCTACAGGCCACTTCGACTCATCGCTGCTGTAGACATCCAGTTACCACTACACGAACATCAATTAGTCACAGTTTTGTCCAACCACGTCGACTCTGGTGACATTTTGGTCACTCCGTCACCCCGTTGCCTTAATAAAAGCATAGCTCTCGCATCAGGTGTGACTCGCTTCAACAATGGATCAGCTGTCCTCGCTGCTAGGAATACCACACCAGATAAAATTTTACTGCCACGGGGCACTACTGTCGCCTGCGTGGCCGATCTGCAGCTTGTGTGCGTCGTGCCTCTTACCCCTGTCTCCTCTAAAGGCCATCCTGCAGATCATGCTGCTTCCTCTGCCTTTACAGCAGCCATCAACAAAGGCCTGACAGACTCACGGAAGCAGCAGCTGCTTGATTTGTTGAAAAAGCATGCAAACTCCTCTGACGTTCATTCATCCACGCTGGGCCAGACAGCCGCTACAGCGCATCATATTCAGACCGACGGAACATGTCATGTGCACCGCCGTCTGTACCGCGTCTCTCTAGCCAAACGAAAAATAATTGAGGAAAACGTAGACGATATGCTGCAACGGGAGATAATCCGACTGTCAACCACTCCTTGGTCATCTCCCATCGTTCTCGTGCGTACAAAAGACGGTTCCGTACGATTTTGCGTCGATTACCGAGCACTCAATAAGATCACTAGGAAGGACGTATACCCTATGCCACGCATCGACGACGCCCTCGATTCCTTACTAGGAGCTCAATTCTTTTCAATCCTCTACTTGCGTTCCGGCTATTGGCGAATCCCCATGCACGAAGATGATAAAGAAAAAAAAACTGCCTTTGCAACTCCGGACGGCCTATACGAATTCAATGTTATGCCGTTCGGTCTATGCAATGCGCCCGCAACTTTGAGCGCATGATTGACACCGTGCTGCGTGGCCTGAAATAGAAGACTTGCCTATGTTACCTCAATGACATTATTGTCTTTTCATCGACGTTCCCTCAACATCTGCAACGCCCCGCCGCGGTGGTCTAGTGGCTAAGGTACTCGGCTGCTGACCCGCAGGGCGCGGGTTCGAATCCCGGCTGCGGCGGCTGCATTTCCGATGGAGGCGGAAATGTTGTAGGCCCGTGTGCTCAGATTTGGGTGCACGTTAAAGAACCCCAGGTGGTCAAAATTTCCGGAGTCCTCCACTACGGCGTCTCTCATAATCATATCGTGGTTTTGGGACGTTAAACCCCACAAATCAATCAATCAACATCTGCAACGCTTGGACGAGGCCCTGACTTGCCTTGCGGGCGCTGGTCTTCAAATTATCACCAAGAAGGCCATTTAGCCAGCAGATCTTTCAAGGTCCTCCGTCATGTTGTGAGCAAGGACGGAATTCATGCAGACCCCGACAAACTGCTGCGGTGCCTCGCTTCCCTCGCCCTGAAAAACCGAAAGATCTGTGAAGTTTCCTTGGTCTCACCTCTAACTTTCGGCGATTAATACGAAACTTTGCCTCCATAGCCGCACCACTACATAAGCTACTTGCTTCCGGTGTGCCCTTTCAGTTTTCTCAGGAATGTGAATCGGCTTTCGACAGGTTGAAGAGTGCCCTCACGACCGACCCTGTACTTTCTCATTTTCACGATGATGCACCGACCTTCCTGCACACAGACGCTAGTGGCCGCGGTTTAGGAGCCGTGCTCCTGCAACGCGAGAACTCTTCGCGAGAGCAAGTCGTTGCATACGCCAGCCGCGTCCTCTCCACAGCCGAAAGAAACTACACGATCACTGAGCAGGAGTGCCTCGCCATTGTTTGGTCAGTGCAGAAATTTTGTCCTTATCTGCACGGCCGCCATTTCACTATTGTGACCGACCACCACGCTTTATATTGGCTTTCAACACTTGTCGGGACGTCTCGGCCACTGGATTATACACCTCCAAGAGTATGATTTTGACATCATATACAAGTGTGACAGAAAGCATAGTGACGCTGATCCTCTTTCTCGCTGCCCACCACCAGCGGCTCCACTCAGCGTTTCCGCAATCACTTTGCACAACACACCCTCGGAGTCCACGTCTACGGCGGTTTCCTCTTTCGCCTCCATGGACCAGCTGCCTTCAGACGACCCCCACAATTTTCCTTCTCGACAGCTGGCTGACCCATACTGTCGACGTATTATAGGCTACCTCACTGGTAGTTCCCGTCCACCTAATGCGAGGCTCCGTCGCCAACTCTCGCAGTTTAAGCTGGACAACTCGGTGATGTACCGCAAAATTTACCATCCTGACGGTCAGCAGTGGGTTCCCGTTCTACCCCGATCGCTTCAGTCTGAAGTCCTCAGAGCGCTTTATGACCATCCGACTGCTGGTCACCTTGGTTACCATAAATCCTACGATCGCCTTCGAAGTTGCTTTTATTGACCAGACATCACCACTAGTGTAGCTTGGTACGTCGGGTCCTGCACTTCCTGCCAATGTAGAAAACTACCCACATCTGCTCCAGCCGGTACACTACAGCCTCTTCCGTGCCCAGCCACACCATTCGAAGTTGTAGGCATCGATATTTATGGCCCCCTTCCAGTCAGTGCTGCTGGAAACCGGCGGATAGTAACAGCCGTTGACCATTTGACGCGCTACGCCGAGACGGAATCCGTCACTATCGGTTCAGCTTCTGAAATTGCTGATTTCATCCTCCGAGCCATTATACTGCGTCATGGTGCTCCACGTGTACTGCTCAGTGATCGTCTAAGGGCCTTCCTTTCACAATTAGTGAACGAACTTCTTCACGCCTCCGGTACAACTCACAAGACTGCCTCTAGTCATCATCCTCAGTCTAACGGCCTCACTGAACGATTCCTCTGCACTCTTGCTCACATGATCGCCGCCTATAATCAACTAGACAACAACAACTGGGATAAAGTTCTACCATTCGTCACTTTTGCCTATAATATGGCCATTCAGCGGACAACCGGCTGCTCACCATTTTCCCTGGGTTATGGACGCTCCCATACTTCTTTCCTGGACGTCTCTTTCTTTACCTGCCACGTGAATACATCTCCATCCTCTTCAGAGGAATACGTTTTACGACTTGCACAGTGCCGCCACTGTGCTCGTATAAATACTGAAGCCTGACAGCAAGAGAGAAAGCTGGTTTATGATGAATCGCATCGTGCTGTATCCTTTCAACCTGGAGACGAAGTGCTCCTTTGGACGCCTATTCGCACACCTGGTTTGTGTGACAAATTTCAGCCACGGTTTATCGGGCCGTGCACAGTTCCTGAAGAGACTTCACCAGTGAATTATCGCGTGACGCCCCCAGCAGATCGCCGTTATCGAACTACTGAGGTTGTCCATGTCTCCCGTATGAAGCCCTTCATGCGACGTTCTTTGTCCCCTTGACTTGCCGCGGCCAGGCTGGCCGCTTTCACGTGGGGGGAATCAGCATGGGCATTTAGTATACCCATCCTCTTCAGCTGTACATATCATCATTATCATGTCTTGCTCATGCATCCTCATCGTTGTCGCCTAGCATCATCATCTTGGTTCGTTCATCGTTAGTGTCAGCTGCCGGTTCCTCCGGCCTCATAAAGGTCTTCCAAGCCAACACTTCATAATACATTTTTTTGCTATCTGTTGAATAAATACTTTGTCTGGTGCTTTCTCAAAGACATACACGATTGCATCGTGAAATGCCTCGATTGTTCTTCTATGAACATGATATTGTGCTGATCAGTGTTATTTTTTTACATCTAGGATTGTTTTAGTACGGTTACAGACCACATTACAAGAATCCCAAATGCATCTCACACAGCAGGCTGCAGTCGGGATACTTAGTCCGGCAAGGGTCTTCTTCACTGTAGCGTAGGAGGTTGACATGAAGGGTTGGGGGGAGCGTGAACAGTTAGCTATAGTTGCCGATTGAAAGAAGATATTTCACATATATTCTATGCGGGCTATTTATGAAAGGCACTTATTGTCAGGATTAAAAAAACTACCGATATTGATCTTCGAAGTGAATAAAATCAGTGTGCCGATTCCGACATAATATTGTCACGTGCTTGTCAAAAAGAAAGACAATGACAGTTGTGCATGTGCCATAAAATACAATGAAATGGATGAAAAAGAAGAACTCTCTTGCGCGTTCTATTAAAAGAAGCTACCTGCTTCTGGTGTCTCAGTTTCTGCCGCAAGACCTCTGTTTCGACGTCGTGACACTGGTAGAGGCGCTGGAGCCTACACCCTGATGCAGGACAGTCTTACTCGGACCCGTTCACCTAGTCCAGAAACTCAGTCCCTCGTCACGACTCCAGTGCACCGATTCAGTCGGCACCTACTAGGCCTAAGTCTAGAGTCCACACCTGTTACGCCTCTTTCCAGCATGGTAGCTCCTACGACATCCACGGTTATGCCGCCATCGCAGACCACTCTTCCCTCGCAGGTAACTCTTGAACATCCTCGCGTTCCTGAAGTTTTCCGTGGGGAAGAGTACGAGGATGTCGAAGACTGGCTCGAACAGTTCGAACGGGTCGCTGTATCCAACAACTGGAGCGAACAGCACAAACTTGGCCGTGCATATTTCGCACTGGAAGATAGCGCTCGCACGTGGTATGAGAACCGCGAGGCTACATTCCAATCTTGGGAAGACTTCCGTCGAAAGCTCCTCGCTACATTTTTGAACTCGGACCGACGGGATCGCGCACAGCAAGTGATTGAGGCACGCGTGCAAAAACCCAACGAAACAGCCGCCATGTACGCAGAGGGTATGATCCGTCTGTTTCGACGAGCTGACCCTGACATGCCCGAGGCGAAGAAGGTGCGTCACCTAAAGCAGGGGGTTAAGGAACAAGTGTTTGCGGGCCTCGTAAGAAATCCACCTACAACTGTAGATGAATTCATAAGAGAGGCAACAGTCATCGAGCGCGCACTGCAACAACGACGCCGACACTTTGACCGCCTGCAGAACCACACGGCAGTAAGTGCTGCAGCTCAGAACACTGCCGTATGCGAAAGTTTCCTGCGGCAAATAATTAGAGAAATACTGCGTGAGGAACTTCGGGCCCTCTGCGTTCCCCCTGCCCAACCGCCAGTCGCATCTGTTGCCGAAATTGTCCGCCAGGAGTTGAGGCAAGCCATTGCACCACCCGCGCCAAATCCTGAGCCACATCCAGCGAGCTACGCTGATGTGGTCCGTCGTAGTCCACCGACATTTGTGGCGACGCCCTTCCAGCCACAACCCACTGCCGTACCTTGGCGGCAACGAGATTCTACGAGACGACCACCAGTTCGCCGAACTGACTTGTGGCGCATGGCCGACCGTCGACCTATTTGCTACCGCTGCGGAGAACCCGGTCACATTGCCCGCTATTGCCGTCACGGCGATTCTGGGTTCGGGAACTTTTCTCGTCCCGCTTCTTTCCGCTCCGAAGACCGTCGTGCCCACGATGCCGATCAACTATCGCCTGCTCAAGCAAACCCACCGCGTCGCTGGCAATCTCCATCACCTGCGCGTCACCGTGACTTCCCTCAGAGCTACGCGGACGTCACCAGAGGCCGTTCGCCTAGCCCGCGCCGGGGAAACTAACTGATGCGACCTCGGGGGGCAAGGTTGCCAATCGTCGACACACTGAAAAGTTCCCCCAATCATCGCAAGAAGGGATGACGACAACGACGATGAATACGACGACGAATAATAATGCTGAAGAAGTTGTACGTGCCGATCTGAGCGTTCTCATTGACGGACATCACGTTACAGCACTGGTCGACACTGACGCCGACTTCTCAATCATGCGACAAGAGCTCGCCGACCGCCTCAGAAAGGTCAAGACACCGTGGACAGGGCCGCACATAAGGAGTGCTGGTGGTCAGCTGATGACACCCACGGGTAAATGCACCACTAGACTTCGCATCGGAGATTCTAGCTTCGTGGCCACTTTCGTCCTGTTGCCAGACTGCTGTAAAGAGTTTATTTTAGGAATGGATTTTCTTCAAGATCATGGCGCTGTTATCAACATCCCTCAACGTATGGTGACGTTTTGCGCTCATCCTTATGCCGACAACAGCAGTGAGGAACCACGCGGCCGTTTGCGAATAGCCGACGATGTGACACTCCCATCGAGATCCTGCTGCCTTGTGTCGGTGTCCAGTGGGTGTCCTTGCTATAAAGATGTGATAGCGGAGCACATAGTCACTCTTTTGTTCACGCAATGCATTTCCATCGCGAGGGGCGTCCTGGCGCTTACTGGTGGACAGGCGGAATTGCTGCTCACAAACTTCAGCAACGAGCGCCGTCAAATCCAGAAGGGTACCGCAATTGCCTACTACGACGATGTAGACCAAGCCGGGGATTGTTTTACCCTGCAACCAGATGACGCGGCTGTCCCCGCCTCGACAACTTTGTCGGTGGACATCTGCTCTACGCTACCGCCCTCTGATAGGAAGCGCTTGCTTAAACTTGTACACCAATTCGAAGACTGCTTTTCGCGTACGTCAAAGGTACAGCAAACACCATTGACCAAGCACCGCATCATTACTGAAGAAAACACGCGACCAATTCGGCAAAACCCCTACCGCGTGTCTCCGAAAGAGCGCGAGGAGATTCAGAAGCAAGTACACAAGATGCTCGTGGATGACGTCATACAACCTTCGAAAAGTCCTTGGGCGTCCCCCGTGGTTTTGGTCAAGAAAAAAGACGGCAGCTTGCGCTTCTGTATTGATTATCGCAAGTTGAACCAAGTCACGAAGAAAGACGTCTATCCACTGCGCCGCATAGACGATTCACTCGATCGGCTGCGTCATGCGCGCTATTTCTCTTCAATGGACCTCCGAAGCGGCTACTGGCAGATAGAGGTCGACGAGAGAGATCGTGAAAAAACGGCCTTCGTGACGCCCGACGGCCTCTACGAATTTAAGGTGCTTCCTTTTGGGTTGTGCTCGGCGCCAGCCACTTTTCAACGTCTCATGGACACCGTACTATCAGGCCTGAAGTGGCAAACATGCTTGGTCTATCTCGACGATGTTATTGTATTTTCAGCAACATTCGAGGAACATCTCAGCCGTTTATTCACCGTCCTCCAAGCCATACGTTCGGCCGGCCTTACTTTAAAACCGGAAAAATGTCATTTTGGTTTTAAAAAACTCAACTTCTTAGGCCACGTTGTCAGTCACGAGGGTGTTCGACCTGACCCGGCCAAAATAGACGCTGTAGCGCAATTTCCTGCACCATGCGACAAAAAGGCCGTGAGACGCTTTTTAGGGTTGTGTGCCTATTACCGGCGATTTATTGAGGACTTTTCGTCTATTGCGGCGCCATTGACACGACTCACGCGTGAGGACGTCACCTTCTTTTGGGGTGAACAACAGCAAATGGCGTTCAATGAACTACGACAACGCCTGCAAACACCTCCAGTCCTCGCGCACTTCGACCAGGAAGCCCCTACAGCGCTTCACACTGACGCCAGCAATGTAGGTCTGGGTGCCGTTCTGGTGCAGTGGCAAGACGGCTGTGAAAGAGTAATAGCCTACGCCAGCAGAACTCTCTCTCGCACGGAGGAGAACTACTCGACTACCGAGAAGGAGTGTCTCGCCGTGGTGTGGGCGGTCATCAAATTTCGTCCATATTTGTACGGCCGCTCCTTCAAGGTTGTTAGCGACCATCACCCTTTGTGCTGGCTCACCAACCTTAAAGATCCATCTGGCCGTTTGGCACGCTGGAGCCTAAGACTTCAAGAGTTCGACATGACCATCGTCTATAAATCTGGGAAGCGGCACACCGACGCCGACTGTCTCTCACGGTCGCCAGTGGAGACTGTCGGTCGTGATGACGAAAACATCGACGTGGCATTCTTGGGAGTCGTCAACACGGCCACTATTGCACAGGAGCAGCGCAGTGACCCCGAGCTGCTACCACTCATTGAATATTTAGAAGGACGACGTAAGGACGTGCCGCGGTTATTTGCCTGAGGACTGCCATCTTTTTGCTTGCGAAACGATGTTCTCTATAAGAGAAACTTCTCACCAACCGGCAACCCGCACTTGCTCGTCGTGCCTGCCTCTCTTCGAAAAGAAATTATGGAAGCGTGCCATGATGAAGGAACTTCTGGTCATCTAGGCTACACCCGAACATTGTGCCGACTGCGATGCAAGTACTACTTGCCAAAGTTACCCGCTGATGTTAACCATCACGTGCGAACTTGCACCGACTGCCAAAGACGCAAAGCACCTCCTAGCAAGCCAGCCGGTCTTTTACATCCAGTCCTAGCACCAGCGAAGCCGTTCACTCTGATTGGAATGGATTTCCTGGGCCCCTTTCCAACTTCCACAGCAGGTAACAGATGGATAATCGTGGCCACCGATTACCTCTCGCGATATGCGGAGACTAAAGCTATGCAGCGCGGCACAGCAGCAGAGGCCGCTCAGTTCTTCATTGAAAACATCGTCCTTCGGCATGGCGCTCCGATAGCAGTGATCACAGACAGAGGACCCGCCTTCACCGCAGAACTTTTGGAGTCGGTTCTCAGACTCAGCGGTACAGCTCACCGGAAAACAACTGCTTACCATCCGCAGACAAACGGACTGACAGAGCGCCTCAATAGGACCCTCACAGACATGATCAGCATGTACGTTGACACAGAGCATAAAAACTGGGATCAGATATTGCCGTACGTGACCTTTGCCTATAATACCGCTCGACAAGAAACCACTGGAATGACGCCGTTCAGTCTGATCTATGGTCGCGAAGTCACGACAACGTTGGACGCCATGTTGCCGCATGAGTGTTACGACATCCATGTGGACGCCGAAGAGTTCACTCAGTGCGCCGAGGAAGCCAGACAGCTCGCGCGTGTGCGCATCTGTCATCAACAGCATCAAGATGCACAACGGTACGACCCCCGACACAAGTTTATTAGCTACACACCAGGCGACAAGGTCTGGGTCTGGATTCCGATACGTCGACGTGGACTGTCGGAAAAACTGCTAAGACGATACTTTGGCCCATACAGCGTCACGCGACGCTTGAACGACGTGAACTATGAAGTTGTTCTTGACACTGACTGTAGTTCCAAGCGTCAAAATCATTTACCCGAAGTCGTACACGTCGTGCGTATGAAACCGTATTTATCCAGTTGACGCGACCACTTCATACGCCTGGTAGAGCGCCTAGGTTGCGCATCGGGACGATGGCTCTTTCGGAGGGAGGCAAATGTCACGTGCTTGTCAAAAAGAAAGACAATGACAGTTGTGCATGTGCCATAAAATACAATGAAATGGATGAAAAAGAAGAACTCTCTTGAGCGTTCTATTAAAAGAACCTACCTGCTTCTGGTGTCTCAGTTTCTGCCGCAAGACCTCTGTTTCGACGTAGTGACAATATAGTTTTTTTTCTCGGTTATGCTTCAGCAAATGGTGGCACCATGAGATATCTTGCGACCAGTATTGTCTGAGTCGTATCATGCATACTTATTGAGAAAACAGGAAATAATTATCTGACGCGACATTTTTGGGCGCACCGCTGGTCGCATGCGGCGAGCATGTTTGATGTTTGTGCTATATAGCTCCTTAAACATCGAATGCCTTTGATATCCTTGATCATTACATCTTCATGAGTGGTCTAGAAACTGCCAAGGGCTGTTTGACATTTCACTAGCCTGCTGTGTGCACAGATAAGGCATCCACGTCATCAATTATTGCTACTTCTCGCTAAGTCGGTGAAGCACGCCATATGCAAACAATCTTGTATCTGAAAACACATCAAACATAGGATTTTTTGAAATACAACCGCCTCTTGAAGTAAAATCGGGTGACGATTAACTTTCATAATTTGGTTTAAAATAACACTATATTCATCACGCATCGCCATTCTTTGTATCACAGTTAATATCCACATATAAGGACTGCTTCCTGAGTACACGGTGTAAATATTTATAAAGCGCTCAAGTACTTGTCAGACAACAAAACGCGATAGGTGGTTGGTGACGTGGCTTAGAGCAACTTATTTTCTAGTAATCGGTATCTAAAAATGTGCCGCTGATAGTAAACAAAATAGAGAAAGTGATCTGTCAGAGGTTCGGGCCCCCGAGCATGACATATATACGGGGCACATGGCTGAAAATATACCTTTTCACAGAGAATTTTCATTCATTGTTTGCAGTAAACCTACGACTCTGCCAGTTGAACACAACTTATGTGGTTAAGCGTTGAACGAATGAATCGTTACTATGTGCTTGCTACGTGTCTTTTACATGCGTCACTAAAAAGGCAAAACAAACCCCGACCACTAGCTTGCCTTTAGCATAGTATGCTACTTAGGATTACGAGACCTCACATTTACGGCTGACGAGGAAAACTCCCGTAGTTTCCATGCAACTACGGATCATTTCATGTCTCCATTTTAGGCTGCACGTCTGAAAAGAACCAACGCACTTTCAACAACAACAACAACAACAACAACAACAACAACAACAACAACAACAACAACAACAACAACAACAACAACAACAACAACAACAACAACAACAACAACAACAACAACAACAACAACAACAACAACAACAACAACAACAACAACAACAACAACAACAACCACAACAACAACAACAACAAAGGTTTTGCGTGGTAAAACTATATACCGCATGAGCCTTGCCCTATTCAGTATAGCACTCCGCAAATTATGACCACCGGTGGTTGTTAGCGCCAACATCCTAGAACGCGGGCCTCTATCATTTCCACGACATCAAAATGCGACGTTGGTCTGCTCGTCAGCAGCCGCGCGCACAGCAATCACCATTGTGCCATTGACAGCAAACCCGATTCCGGGAGGCTACCTCCACAACTCTAATGGGCAGGCCTGGCTGGTACGCTACTGGAACGATCATGAAATCTCTGTCATTCTCACTAGTTTGCGTCCCGTCTTAAGCACTGTTGCGTGCCACGCCATCTCTAAAATGAACGCTAGAGACAATCGGTCGTATGCAAAAAGTGTGCACCGCTAAATATGCTTTTAAAAGATAAAACGTATACGTTCACACAGATCAGTTGTACAAGAAAAGTACATGTGTATCCCAATGCAATTTCATGCCCGCCGACCGAGGATCGTTTACATTCAGTTTTTCTTTTTTTGCAAGCCAGCGGGCAGTGACCGCAGGCGAGTGACAACACACACTCTCTCTCTTATTCGCTAAAATTTCGGAAGCCATGCTTTCAAGTTTTCGTTGAATCCCGTGTGGTGGCGCTAAAAATAAATGCGCTCACTGTCAAGTTTTTTAATTCATATTTCGTGGGATTTTTTGTAGCAATATGTAGCCATTGCAACCAGATTTAAAAAAAAAACCAACCAATACATCTCTGCAAGGAAAATTAAGAAAAAAGTCTATTGTCCACATCTGCGATTTGAACCTGGGTCTTTTTAGTGGGAAGCAAGCGTTCTACCCCTTGACCACTTCGGTGGAACTGCGCGCAGCTCCTAAAACGATGACACATTACACACTAGCGATCGCAGCGCCACAAGTGGATTGACCCTCTTTGGGCTTCACTTTTACTGCATTGGTGCTGCGGACGTTCCGGGCACTCCCCTTGTTCTAGTACACTCTACTCTATCTAAGGAGTGCTTTGCTCCGTCAGCCGCCATGCTTGTTTTGACATCCCGCACTGTTACACTGGCGGCCGCCGGTTGGTCGACCTGTGTTCATCCCACAGCAGTGTTTTTTTTTCTGGCAAGTTCTCCGACATTAAAAAGGCAGTCCTCGAATACGTGAAGGACATGCGCAAGGACGGTTATGCAGTGTCATCAGACATGATACGGACGCAGGCATGCACAGTTTCTCGGAGGCTGGGAATAGCCACAAAGGACTTCCGCACCAGTTCCGGCTGGACGACACGCTCCATGCGGCGGAATGGACTGTCACTGGCATTTCCAACGAGCTCGACGGAACGGAAGATGACCCTCTGTGGGACAGTGCCGACACGGCTGGTTACGACAGGGAATCGTGCGGCGACGATACTGACGCCAGTGATGCTTCGGAGTTTGATTGAACGTTAGGGGGTGAGAGAGGTAAAAAATAGAAGGGCAGTGTGCCATGCATGTAGCTCCTGCATAATGCGTGCATTTTATTACAAAGGTAAGCGTTAATTTACTTTTATTTTTGGCTATGTTCATGATAGCTACCATAACCATTCTGATTAGCGACATTTTTGCGTTTCCGGTGGTCTGAATATATTTCACGGAAAATTTACCCCGCGTAATGATCGCATCCTGAAGTTGGAGTCAATTTTTAAAAAAAAAAACTGTGATCATTATGCGAGTATATACGGTATGAAAAAGACTGCAACTGAGGAAGAGGTAGTACTTCAGAATTTCAATTGGAAGATGGCCGAAGAAAAAATTCCCAAGCGCACTACTCCGGGCGGAGATGGGGTTCCCGTATGCCTCATTACGAACAAGGACATAGCACTAAAGAAGCACTGCTGAAGTCCGTAGAAAAGAGCTTACAGAAGAAGGGAATACCAGACACTTGGCGGAAAAGTAGAATGAACTTAATCTATAAAGTGAAGAAAGAAAAGGGTAACATTTTCTCGTACAGACCGCTAGCCATTACATCCGTTCTATACAGGTTTGCGATGCCGACAGTAAAATTAAAAATAGAAACTTGGGCAGAGCAAAATGATATTTCGGGAGAACTTCTGAATTCCAAATCGACAGGTGGTTAGACGATAACCGTTTGTTCTTACTCTTGCCCCGCCGTGGTGGTCTAGTGGCTAAGGTAATCGGCTGCTGATTCGCAGGTCGCGGGATGGAATCCCGGCTGTGGGGGCTGCATTTCTGATGGAGGCGAAATTCTGTATGCCCGTGTGCTCAGATTTGAGCACACGTTAAAGAACCCGAGGTCATCACAATTTCCGGAGCCCTCCACTACGGCGTCTCTCATATTCAAATGGTGATTTTGGGACGTTAAAGCCCACAGATCAATCAATCAATCAATCAATCTTACTTTGTGTATAGAAATGGCTAAGTTAGAAAAGAGGCCTATACGTAGCTTATCTGGACATTGTTGGGGCTTTTGATAACTTTAATCAGGAAATTTTGTGTGATATATTGAAGCAAGTGGGTGTGAGGGATGACTGCATTCAGCTTTTGAGAAAATTATACCGAGAAAATACAGTTTGCATTAAATGGGAAAGAATCAGTAGCAACGACAGCGCTGAAATTAACAACCCTTTGTCCCCTCTATTATTCATGCTGTAGATGTTGCGGATGGAAAAAGGGCTAAAAAGTAGCAACATTAGGTTTAATCTGTCACACAAACAGGCTGACGCGATAGGTGAGCAGAAGCTTCCAGGTCTATTTTATGCTGATGATATTATCTTATATGCGAACAGTCGAAACAATATACAGCGGCTGGCAGATGTATGTGGAAGAGAAGGCGAAGCTCTAGGGCTAGGATTTTATGCAATAATATGTGGATTTATGGTATTTAATGATTGCGAAAACAATAATGAACCAATAAATACTAAGGGTAAGCGCGTACAAGTACCTTGAAGTATGGTTAAATGAGGGAGATAGATCTATATACACAGGAAAAAAAACATCGGCAGGGGAAAAAGAAATGCTGCAATAACGAAGCACAGAGCGTTATGGGGATACAATTACTAGAAAGTGTTTTGAGGTATGTGGAAAGGCGTAATGGTTTCATAGCTTACATTTGGGAACTCAGGGGTGCGCACGAAGTCAGACGTGCAATCAAGAATGAATGTAAACCAAAAGCACAGTGAGACGGCTCGCGTCGGGCGCTCACGGGGAGACGACGAATGAGGTGGTAAAGGGGGATATAAGATGGACAGGCTTTGAATTAAGGGAAGCTCAGAGCGAAATGAAGTTTGAAGAGAGGCTTAGGGAAATGAAGGAGAGTAGATGGACTGGGAAGGTGTTCAGGTATTTGTATAAAACGACCGTGGACACAAAGTGGAGAAAAAGAACTAGGAGGCTGACCAGGAAATATATGGGTGGCATTGTTGGCGACACGGCAACAAAAAGCATTAGGTGAGAAGTCAGAGAGGCGGAGAGGATTTATTCGATTACAACGATGAAAATGAAGTCGGCTCTCAGTAACTATCAAAACGGCCGAAATGAATTAAGGCCGGAGAGGTTTTACGCTAATTCAAGGGGAAGTGCTTTACTGTTTGAAGCGAGGTCAGGTTGCCCCAGAACGCGTATTCATAAAATGAGATTCAATAAAGAAGAAGAAGAACGTACATGCTGTGGGGGAGTAAAAGAATGGAACATGCTCTTATTCAATGCGACGATACCCACCCAGGTAAACGTGTCGATACAAGCCTACATGAGGCCTTGGGTTTCAGGGACAAACATAAAAAGCTGAACACGTCCGGGATAGAAACAATAAGAGACGGTTAGAGTACTGGTGGCAGAAAAGTTGAGATAAAGGACAGAAATAGTGGGAAAATGGGGTCATTCTGTCTGAAAAAGCAGAGAGATAAAACTTAAGTTCATATTTTTCTTCGTTACAATAAGATCAATTTTATTGAAGTGGATAAGGCATTAGACCAATACAAAAAGGAAGATTTATCTTCATTCTTTTTTTCTTGCGAGCCTGGTAGCACACATGTTGCCGTCTCGTTATAAAGGGGACGCTCATAGAATCTATCAAAAGGATGCTGCACTGTTGGCGAAACTCGCATGTGGCGAGAAAAAATATTTTTGCGCTTTCATATAACCTTGCACTCATTCGGGAATGTTGGGCCAAGATGTACGAGAGGCAAAGTCAATGCTTTGACGGATATATTCTCAAATGGGCTTTTTTGCTGTAGATTCGCGCTGTCTATATTAGAGCACTTATAATTGCGATGCCTCTGCAAGAGAATCGCATGTGCATAAAACTTACTGTACTTCGAAGTTTGCAGGCTGTATGTATGGAGGGCACTGGCGAAGAAAAAAAAATGGCAGCCCGATCAACAAGCAAAGTTTGAAGCGTGCCACATTATACGCTCCTGAGTTATACTCGATTAAAATGGTTGCTTTTTCTTCCCTTGCATGGAACTAGTACTGCTTTTTATTGTAACGCCAGTGTTGCGAGTGAACAGACGAGGCGGCAGCTGCGGGCGTCGCGGCGAGCGTGTGGCAGTCAAGGGAGAAAGTGACGTCAACACACCGCAGCGGCTCGACCTTCTTAGCCCGACGCCAGCACCTGCGGCTCGCGGCGCGTTCGTATTCGGAGGAACAGTGTTACACAGGCTAGTCAAAAAGCTGCTTCGCATCTAAAAGAATTATGGAAGGTTTATTTCGACGACAAAAGCGACGTACACTCAATGTTGTCGTAGAGCCCGTTATGTGACTTTCACGCTCCCCGGAACGTCCAGCAAGGTTCGGCCAATATGGTCAGAAAGCCTACACCGGAATCGACTTCTTGTCCGCGTGTTGGTGTCGCATCATATGATATTATTAGAGTTGCCTCTACAAGTTGAGCTCGCATAAGAGGACTGTGCTTGGCTCCTCAAGTGATGTGTTGCAAGACTCGTATGAGTGTGCCATGTCTGGGCGTATTGCATTAGACAAAGAAACGACTGTTACATTTTTTCTATATAAACGTTTTCTCTTTATTGACGCGTTGCTACCTAGGTGCCATTTTTCTGCATTATGGTAAGCCAGAGCTTAAATGTTTGCACTGCCGTTCCATATGAGTGCCTGTTACACATTTCCTCTGATGTGATGTTGACATGTTGGAGTACTATGATGATTGTCAGTGAGAATTTTCATTTTCGTGGAGAAACAGTACAAAGGAAGCTTGGTAGGGAAGACAACAGAAATGGTTTGCACAGAAATAGTTTGTATGAAGTGTCCACCGTCCACAACCCAGACAACAGCGGCTCTGCATTTTTCAAACAGGTGCTTAATAACTCTGCACACTCACTTTAAAAAAGGGTAGTTCAATCTTGTGCTTAAATCGTAAACTATGTCTTCTTAAACATAAACTTCAAAGTGCTCCCACGAATGTTAAACTACTTTGTTACACAGCCCTTGTGCGGCCAAAACTAGAGTACGCGAGCATAGTATGGGATCCTTTTACAAAACGTAATGTATACACTCTTGAGCGTATTCAAAGAAAACCTGTTCGATTTATATTCAAGAAGTACTACAAGGTAGACTCACCCTCAGATTTAATGCTAGCCAACAACATTCCCTTACTGCGGGTGCGAAGACAAAAAGCTAGATTAGAATTTCTTGATCAACTTTTGAACAAAAAAATAGCTCTAGACCCATCCCCGTATTTGACACCCCTTAGTAGCCGGCCCTTCCGACACCACCACCCAAAGGCCTTGATCCCATATTTTGCTCGCACAGACCTACTGAAGTATTTGTACTTCCAAGAAGCATATGTGAATGAAACTGTCTAACTAATACATGTGATGAATGAAATAACCTACCAAACAACCTTCTTCGCCCTTTATTAATTTGTTTCGCAATTATTTTATATGTATGTGTCACTTTATACGTCACATATGTGTATTACCACCCTAATTGGACCTCGAGTTTGCAGTATTGAATGAATGAATAAATAAATAAATAAATAAATAAATAAATAAATAAATAAATAAATAAATAAATCGTGCTCGTATTTTTTGAAAACTACGCCTGCGTGTCTCGATCAGTACAAATTTGATGATCTTGTCTGCCACTTTGAATACACAGTGAATTTTCATGATGTATCTGGTCTTCTTATTTGAAATATCTTGCAGTCATTGCAGCAGCGATGAAACTATGGAGCTCGTTCTTTGTCACTGCCTACTTTACGGCGTGCAAAGGCGGCAGCTAGCTGCTGCATTAGCTCACCATGACGACAGACCTTTGTCAGAATAATCAGTGCTTGAAAGGCAACATGATTTGTCTTCGCACAGAAAATCAGTGAAGGCCTTATTGAACCTTTTGCGTTGTAGTGGCTTTATTGTATAGGATATAGCACCCCAGCTCACAATTTTTTGTGCGTCTATTTCGCTCTTCACTTTCTTTCCCATCTTTCTTCTCCATTCTCCCTTCCCTTAGTGCAGGGTAGCAAACTGGATTCTCTGATTTCTGGTTAACCTCTCTGCCTTTACCTCATTTTATTCTCTCTCTCTAGGCATCATCATGGAGCACATGATCACAGGATTGCTTAAGGTAGAGATAAATTTATTAGATATTAGAACAATAGCATATATCTTGTTATTGAAAAGCCTTACCACACTTACATGTAAAATTTATTTCGTTTGCTTGCTTTTCCTTGAGTGCAGTTTTTCTTCACTGCTACTTTTAATCACAGCACATGGAGTCCATTACAAGGCCCGACTCTGTAGCAACCCAAGTCCTGGAGCACATTGATAGAGAAGCTGAATATTTGGGGCTACGTGCTCAGATTATTTATGCTGTCACCCCATCAATTGAATTTCGTGCAAAATTTATTTCTACTTCATTTATAATAAAGCCTAATTACACAGCATGAATTAATTATTGCATTTGAGCATGTCTGCTCGTTCCATTACGTGAAAGTGAATTCTGAAGTGTGTCAATTATGTGCCTATCAGATTTATTATCAGCTCAATAGAAGCTTGCCTGTAGATCCGTGAGTATAGGGTAAATATACAAGTACATAGCTGAATTTCTTGGTCACCAGCGCGACAGCTGACCGAGATGCGAGTAAAATGACAGTTAAGAGCTTCCGGTTCCTTATTTCTTTTATTTTGTGTGGTAGTAATCAGGCTGCTAACCAAAGATGTCATAATAGCTTACTCAAATTCTTGTGCAGGAACACAGAGAGAAGCACAGCAATGAAAAGGCAAAAGAAGTCATTATAACAAGTTGGAAGGGTGCTGACTTGGACTTGTTGGTTTGCCATACTCGTAAACCTTTGCACGTGAAAGGCGTAGACAGCAATGCAGACAGGCTTTTCTGTGTTCCTGTCTACATCTTTCACGTGCAACAGTTTAGAAGTATTGGAAACAAACTAGCCCAAGTTGACGCCCTCCTAATATGTTGCACTGACTTGTTCTACATTTCTAATGCTACTACAGCAAGAAAACGAAAACATCTAAAGCTTGTCTTGCAAGACTTTTTTTTAGATTACAACTAGTGGGACATTAGCAAAACTATCCGACGGTCAGATTGCCGTATGCCGCTATAAAATGCCTTGACCAAGACATCTCATAGCCCTTTCGATTAGCCATGCAAGACGTTTATTAGACATGAAAGAGCTTATTTTGCGTTTTATGGTTTGCCATATATCACACACACTTCCAGCAGTATGTTTACTGGTCAGCTTCCTAGTTCTTTTTCTCTACTTTGTGTCCATGCTCTTTCTATGCAAATACCTGAACGCCTTCACTGCCCTTCTACTCTCCTTCGTTTAACTAAGCCTCTCCTCAAATCTCATTTTGCTCTGAGCTTTCCTTACTTTAAAGCCTGTCCATCTTATATCCCCCTTTACCACCTCATTCGTCGTCTCCCCGTGAGCGCCCGACGCGAGCCGTCTCACTGTGCTTTTGATTTCATTCATTCTTGATTGCACCTCTGACTTCATGCACGCCACTGAGTTACCAAATGTGAGCCCCGAAACCATTACCCCTTTCCGCATACCTAGAAGGACTTCGTACCTGCTGTATTGCCATGACGCTCTGTGCTTCGTTATTGCAGCCTTCCTTTTTCCTTTGCTGCCGATGTTTTTTTCCTGTATATATAGATCTATCTCCCTTATTCGCCCATACTTCAAGTCACTTTTACTCGCTTTTTCTCAGTATTTCTTGTCCCTGTATTGTCTTTTTAATCATTGAATACCATAAATTCACACTTTATTGCAGGAAATTTTAGTCCTAGAGCCTCGCCTTCCCTTCCCCATAAATCTGATGGCCGCTGTATGTCTTGACCGTTCACAAATAGGACAATATCATCAGCATAAAAAAGACCTGGAAGCTTGCGGGGTCTAGATGTGGCGAGTGCCATGCTCTTGCGCGAACGGACACAGCCGACGCGGTCCATCCAAACCAGACAACACACCTTTATTTACCTACTTTTTGATCGACGATATCGTCAGCAGAGTTATTATAACATCAATCGTTATCAACACGCTAAGACATCTTTACACAATATTAAACAACACTAAACAACATGTCAAACAAGGCCGTGTCGCTAACGCCTGACCCATCACGTGGGCCCATTGCAGACGGCCCGCAAAGCCGTCTACGGCAGAGCCACCGCTGGAGGCAACCGTCCGCGCTACCGCCCCACGCCACAGAACTACTCTATATACTACCACTTATGCTGCCCACGTCAACAGAGACCAACTTATTTCTTGCGCGCCACCACCAAGGCTTACCAGCAGGCGTGACCGCTGGTGCTAACGTTGTTTAACCATGAAGATGATGATGTTGGCGATAAACGCTCACAAGCACAACGCCACCAGCCGCTCAATAGTTGTGACTCCTAAATGCGGCTTCTGCGCCACACATGTGCGTTATGAGGTGCAAACAACCTCGCAAAAGATGTTGGCTCCTCCACAAGCTTCTGCTCACCTATCGCGCCAGCCTGTTTGGTTGACAGATTAAAGCCCATGTTGCTACCTTCTTGCCCTTTTTCCATCCGCACCATGTACAGCATAAATAACGGTGGGGACAGAGGACGTCCTTGTCTCTGCCTCTTGCTAATTTTAACGCTATCGTTGCTACTGTAAAACTTGCAGCTGGGTAAGTTGGTTCAGATTTTAGGGTAAACTGGTGTGCGCAAATTGAAGACAATGACACAGAAAAGATAAGACAGGGACAAGCGTGAGCTTTCACTTAGAAATAACAGGAAGGCCTATTTGCCTGCGCATGGCCAAGCTTGGAGGTGCTCACCGATTTTCAGAGAGATTAAGATTTCAATTTGTAGCAGTGATAACACAGCACGCAAACTGTTGGAAGCCTTTTATATTTCTGTAAAAGACAATGTTTGTTTTGGCGACATGTCCATTTTTTTATTTGATAGTGAGCATAAGTTTCTACGCGGCTTCTTGTAAGCTCTTTGGGTTTTGACCATGTGACCATGTTACGTGACTATGTTCTTTTCGTAAGTATATATTTAATGGTTGACGAATAATAAAATTCAGCTGAAAGTTCGCATTTATCCCTGTCCCGTATTTTCTGTGACCTTGTATTTAATTTGCACGCACCAGTTTATCTTGAATTATTCCTACCTTTTCCAATTCTACGCAAACTGTATTTGCTCCGTATATATCTATCAAAAGCTGCACGTATACGGTCGTCACTTATGCCCACTTTTTTAATTATATCACACAAAATTTCCTAATTAACGTTGTCATATGCCCCACATTGATGTTCAGATAAGCTAAGTATAAGGGCTTGTTTTCTATTAACAGCGACACTACCAAAGCCGTGGGTCTGTCCCTCATAGCTCGTTGTGGTACGTGACTGCCTAGTTTGATGACTCACTCAGCAGGTGTGGACAGACGGACAGATAGGTGGACAGATGGGCGGATGGACAAGCCATGGGTCTGTCCCTCATTGTGCTACGTGACCGCCTAGTTTGATGACTCACACAGCAAGTGCGGATGAACGAACGAACGGACAAACAGACAGATGGACGGGCAGGCCGTGGTTCTGTTCCTCCTAGCTCGCCGTGGTACATGAGCGCCTAGTTTGATGACTCACTCAGCAGGTGTGGACGAATGAATAGACGGACGCGCGGACAAGCAGACAGATGGATAGACAGACGATTCACCATTCACAGATAAAACCCTTCTCCCCACTCTTCATCAATCACTCCAGGAATATGCTGTGAATGTTTTAGATATTTCTGTACACTGAGTAAGATCAAACAGGTTATCGTCTAGCCGCCTGTCAATTCGCAATTTATTCTGAAGTTCTTCCAAAATATCATTTTACTCTGCCCACGTTCTATTTTTAATTTTACTGCCTGCATCTCCAACCGAGCTGTACAACACAGATGTGGTTAGCGGTCTATACGAGTGAATGTTAACTTTCTTTCTCTCTTGCTTTTACAGATTAGGCTGGTAGTACACAAAGTACAGATCCTTACAGATTAGGACGGTAGTACTTTCTATAATTCCTATGGAGGTACTAAGGTCCCTAGATGAAACAAGTTTCTAAGGTAGCGTCACTCATTGTTCTCGATGCGGTTCTCTTCACTCTCTCGCTTACGCCTTCTTTTCTCTACCATCCGCATCTGTAATTGGTGCGTTCCTTAAACGTGTTCTTGCAAATCGCTGGTGGTGCTATTTATTATGCAAAAGGTTCAAAACAAGTACGCATGTGCATATGGCTCCAGCCGGATTCTCGCCGTGACGAAAGACGAAATCGTAGCCAGGACATAAACTGAAGAGGAGGAGCGTTTCAGTTGGCACCAAGTCGGCCAATATTGTTTCGCGGGGCTCGTTCAATGCAACAACCGAGTTTCTGAGCAATGCTGCGTAGCAGTAAAATAACACAAAACCGTTTCACTCTCTTCAACTTAGCCGTGCAATCCGAAATGAAGCACACCCTGAAGTGTAGCTATATATAGAACTATTAACGCGAACGCTTTCGGGCAGCTCCGTCGACGTAAGTCGATGCAGATCTGCGAAGCGAGTTGATTTGTTGGTTTTTGTTGAAACGCCAGGAGTGCGTCTAATCCGCGTTTAGTGCATGCCAGTTGCTACAAATACTTGTGCGTATGCACTTATACAGAGCAGCTGGAGGGTATAATCAACGCACCTTCAAGCACATTTCAGGCTTGACCAGTTACAGCCACCTATATATAAAACGTGGCATAAAGTAACCAAAATGTGCTTCTTCGGGACACCTCGCCGGGAGAACTCTCACTTTTCAGGAAGTTCTGCGCACCGCACCTGATTCGCCTGGCATCACGATTGTCAAAATGCGCACATTAAAAAAAGTCATTGCAATACTGCTAGTCAAGCATTCGTACCAGTCTGGCGGTGGTTTTTCTTGCGTGTGCAAAAACCGACTGTACTCCCTCGTCGCACTGTTCTGCCTTGTGGTCACTGACAGGATCCAGCAAGAAGCTCGTTTACTGTGTCACACACAGCATGAACAAAACATATTTGGAGAACTGGATTAGTTATAACTGGAAAAACTACGATGTACCATGGAGAAATATACTACATAAAGAGTGGTCACTCGAGCCTACCGTAGTTAGAAAGGAAGGGGAGCTTGGCACCTGAAAGCGCCATGTCCCAGAGTATGTAACACTCAGCGACCCTTCATCATCTAGTTACGTTCACTCTGGTAGGGTTCCCGCCCTGAGGCTTAGGACGGAATCTCTTTGGTTTGGGTGAATGGTCCTACCCGGACAAGAGCGTTGCATCCACTTGGCGCACAGACGCAACAATTCTTGCAGCCCCACGCCAACGAGAGGGACGATACCTTACCCAGGCAAGGGGTTCACTCTTTAGCGCAGTTGACAAAACCAGTGTGGCAGAGCAAGAAAAGGTCTGACCAACCGCTAGATGACGTACCCATGCTCGCTTCTGCTTTTTTCTCAAGGCATGCAATAGCGGCCTCAGAAAGAAAATCGAAAGCCAAGTTCAGCATCAAATATTTCAAAGAAGAAACTTCATTGATTTCGGTAATTTTTTATATTCGCTCTTCATCATCGTCTCCCGCTGGGGACGTTTAATGCTTTACCGCAAAAATTAGTAAAGCCTGACTAGAAAATGTATTTCTGCATTTGTATTGCACGAAAGGTGCACAAACACATGGTTTAGTTAGACTGTACATGTATTCCCTTTAAGGAAGCATAGGTGTGTAGCCTAGTGGCAAAGATATTTGCTTTCGGAGCGTTAGGGTGCGTGTTCAAATCCCAGCAACATAAAGAAAAATTTTGTCATTTTAGTTATGCTGAAGACATTTCCGGGTCTGACCAGCTACTCGTGGCGCTGAAAGCTACTACGCTGCTTTCAGGCAAAAAGATCATGGATATGTGTGAAAGGCATTACTTGATCATTTGTAACAGTACAGGGAAGTGTGAAGGGCAAATAAAATGGGAGGTAGGAAGGCTGTAGTCGACAATAGATTATGCGCTGATGTCACATAGAATGTATGAAAGGCTCAGGGGAAAGCACATAGGTGAATATGGCTACAGAAGTCAGGGTAGTGATCACCAACTTATCAAGCGAAGTTTTGATACAGCAATGAAAGTGGGAAGAAAACAAGATGAGCAACAACAGCAAAATGTTTATTCGGAGAGGCAAATAGAAATAGCTACTAAACAAATTGAGTAAGTAATCACTGAGGATAATAAAACAGCGTGGACATACACGAATTTAATTAGACTGAGTTAGAGCTTGCTAAGGCACGTGACAAATCACCCCGAAAAGGAGACAAACCCAAGAGTTGCTGGGATGAGGAAGTTAAGAGAGCCATAGCAAAATGTCAGGAAGCCTCTAGAAGACACAGACATGCTAAGCAGCACGGTGAACCGACAGATGATGTTGAAAGAAAATGGGACATCTTTTTAAGCTGGCATCCCTTCTGATCAGTGAAAAGATTAGAAGACAGGGGGCTCAGTGGCTAGCAGAAGTATATAAACAGGATAAAAAGGCAGCTGCAAAACTCTGGAACCATCTAAAATCACTAACTAATAAGACAAGCCTAGAGCAGAGGTTTATAACTACAGCTCAAGGCGTTAGGCTTGAAGGGGAGGTAGCTATTTAGTATATAGGAACAAGGGTGACAGAAAACTTTCAACGAAGAAGTGCCTTATGCACCTCAATTGACAAAGATAGATCAAGTGGCGCAGTGACTCCCTTTTCGTGACGAGAGTGGGAAAAGGCTGAGAAGGGTTCCTGGTAGTACATCAACAGGCCCTGACTGCATCCCAATTATGCTGATAAAGGAATTGGGTCCGCAGGCTAAACAGACTGAGAGAGGCAGCGAGCAAAACAATAATCAATGGGGAAGTCCCTGATGGATGGACACTTAGCAAGATGAGCATGATCTATAAAAGAAAGGGGGACAAAGCTGACATAAACAACTACCGGCCTATAACAGTGACATTAGTGGTTTACAGGCTGGTGATGCAAATTATAAAGGAAAAATTGCAGGTATGAATAGAGTAGGAGGGGGTGCTGTGGGAACTGCAAAATGGGTTTCGGAAACAAAAAAGTTTGGAGGAAAATCTGTTCTCACTGACACAGTGCATTGAAATAGCAAAAAAGGGAGACAGGCCCCTGTGACTAGCATTCTTGAATATCAGGGGAGCGTACAATAGCGATGTTCAAGAGGACTTGTGGGGAATACTGGACACAATAGGTATGGAAGATGGAATCAATAATACTTAAAAAAATATCTACACTGTAAAAATGTCCTTCAAACGCACGGCAAATACTGGTGTAATACTCACGGACACCTGTTATTTTATGAAAACATGTCGTAAATAGCCGTAAAGGGCAACGGACATATGTTGTATATTCAAACACGGATATATTGGTTGTAGCGGGTAATTTTTAAATGTGGTTATAAGGTTGGTTGCACTGTTAAAGTAATTTCCAACCAAAGACCATTACAGACTACTTTTATTGCAATAACAATTATATGACCACTCTTGACGTGTTCTTGCCACCAGCGTCGCCGTCGCCGTCATGTTCCGTATAAAGTCCAAATTGATATCCTCCCTCATCACACGGTTTGGACCGCGGGTAGAACGCAGACGATGCGCATACATTACGCGACACAATACAACAAATTTACCTTAATATGTCACGCTCGAGAGCAGCGAAATAAATAATATTTAGCTGTCGTGTTGACATACTGCCAGACTGTCTGCGTGTATTATTTGCAGTGAAGTAGACATGTGCAAATATTCGTGCACAAGGAATACTCAAAAGAACATCACAGTATTCCCAGAGATAGAATAAGCGTGTATTACCACTCTCTGTGAAAGTGGTTTCATTGCAGTGTAAGAATGCCACGCGAAGAGAACACCTACAATCAACCCCATTCTGCGCTGCCGCTAAGCCGAACTTCAAAGTTGAATGAACATCTTACTCTCGCTCATGTTACTCAATTATTAACGGTTAAAAGCTTATTGTACGGGCTTATATCTTATGATTGTAGTATTTTTTAAAGTTTACTGTATTTTACTGGTTATCTCGTTTGATAGCAAAGGAAAACAAAATGAATACAGATTTTCACTTTTTCTTTCATGGGAATATTTATCGTGATTAAGAACTGTATCCTATTTTGTCAGGCACTCTCCAAGTTCAGAATTTAAGATCTTGGAAGTAAAGTATTTTTTGCTGTTTGTTTATGTGGACACAATTTGTATACATTTCATTTCGATCAACAATATTTTTTTTCTAAAACTATTTTCGAAATCATTGTTCTGAGCCAAAAACCTGCGCGTATAAGTTTCGTCAGAATCAGGAAGGCTGTCCATGGGACCACTGTATGGCTATGAGTCACGTCGTAGTGAACGGCTTCATAATTTTAGTCCACCTGGTGTTCTGCCACGCACACTGACATTTCACCCTACACAAGCTCCTCTATCGAGACGAAATTCAGTGCGGCCGCCGCGGCCAGCTTCGATGTTGTGCGAATATAACGTCACTACGCTTTAAAAAGCAGTTCGATTTAGCGATCTTGTACAGCAAAAATATTGGAATCAATAAAATAAATAAATAGTAAAAGTGAAACAGTTGGATGCGTATATGAAGAATGAGAAAAGATCTGCAATGTGTGTTGGTCACAGATGCACGCATTGCTATGCGAAAACAATCTTAAACACCTGGGACAATAAAATAAGTTCAATGTGATAAACAACGCAATCACCTGGCGTTCTGTTAACTGCAGTTCTGTCGCGGGCATTCGCGCCTTACGATCTCGCCTACCACAAGGAGCAAAATTGGAAGCACGTACCGCACTGACGTTCGCCTGTCTTTAGTATTTAAAAACACGTAATTGCAAATGAAAACTGTTTGGAGATTGTGAGATGGGCACTTTTTTTCGTTCCACTTGTTCCTGGAAGTGTTGAGTCAGCGCGAGTGATTATTATTTACTTACTTATTTAGTTATAATACTGCAACCCCATTAAGGAATGTTCGCAGGATGGAATACAAATATTTGATACAACTAATAGGGCGAACAAAACAATGAAAAACAAACTACGTGTGGTACAGAATATATGCAGGTATATATAAAATTGAAGCAACACCTCAAATACAGTTATCAACACAACGAAAAGTAAAATAAGCTAGTTGCACAATATGGGAGATGAATAAATTCAGAGATGGCTGCAACACCACATCGTTGGACAGTTGATTCCATGCATTTGTAACCTTGCGAAAAAATGAGCACTTAAAGCAGTTGTTGACGAAGATGTGGTTGCCGTACAGCGCGACGTAATAATGACGCCTACCAAGTTTACGGCGTGACGCTGTCAAGGTACAAAGTATGTCGCAGAGATAACGTCGTCAGCGCGCGGTAGTACACGCTTTGCCCTGAACCATATCCTCCTCTTGCGCAAAACGCGCGTTTGCGGCAGCGCACAGCCACTTCAAGCGCTTCAACAACCGGGCACCGGCGCTGGATTAGATGGCGCGGGCGTCGCGGCGGACTCCAAGTCACGTGATCAACGTTTCCCGCCTTTCGTCTCGGTCGTGTTGTGCGGGCTCTCCTCGGCGCACGGTCCGATCTATTCGAGTGTAGGTTTTCGTCGTTCAGGCAAGAGACTGCAGCGACGTTTGACGATCTTCAGGACAGGACTCACTGGAAATTTTACCGCAGGTGCGTGTGCTTCAGTTTGGCTTTTGCTATTGATATTCCACATAACAGGCACGCGAAACGTGTATGTGATCTAAGTAAGGCTCAAGGCGCAGCACTCCCGATCAATTAGCAATGAATCAGCAAAGCGTATTATCTTTATTAAAATCATAATGCCCGTAATAGAATGGCGTGAAATAAGGTTCCTGTTGCCAAACTGTTTACTGCTCTGACCAGAGCGGCGCTAGGAGGTTTATCTTTTGGGCAACAACAATTCGAAACTATACATTGTCAACCGTTGAGTTCTTAACTTTTCATGTTGGTGGTTGTTAACGTTTGAGCTGAACGTGTCGTGTGGCCTCATCGTTGTGTATTTGTATTGTGCTGAGAATGGTCAGAGTTTATCAGTTCAAGCTGGCGCTGTGCATTGAGTGACGTAAACACGTGTTTCTTGAGAGAAAAGTACGTGTTGCTGTATCTATAGGTGTGCGCAGGCTTCTCCTTCGGGGAGGGAGGTTTGTCGCAGTACCCCTCTTCCCCATTATACGTCTATGTATGGGGCTGACTTAGAGCCCTTCGTGCGCACGCCTACTATACTGTCCGTTGTGACATGTGGCTAAATGCCTCGAGCTATATTTTCGCGTGTTACACGCGTATGCTTTGCTGGCAGTGCACGTAGTCACGGAATATTTCCTGGAGCCCTGGTGAACCAGTGGAAGTGATGAGGACCCCTTGAATTGATTGAAAGGTCATAAACTAACACAACATACTGCGCGAAATAGGTGCCTTTTCTTTCTCTCTGCTATGGATTAATTCAGGTTGCCAATTCGATCTTAGCAGCTTGCCAATGTGTTGAGTGGTCTGCTGCCAAATTCCACCTGTTTCTAGCTACGTTTGGCCTTGAAATGTGCGAACATTGAAAAAATATTTCAGCGTGCATATGCCGTAGATAACCACAACAGAGTTTTTTTAGCCATTTCGCGGAGAAAAGGCAATACAAGTCAACTTCGCTGCAATGAAAAAATTGTCATGCGGCGATGCACACCAAAAATAGGAAGGAGCAGTTGTTATGGGAGGTAGTGTTTGTTTGCTTGTTTGTTTGTATCAAACAAAAGGCGTTTGTTTGCTTGTTTGTTTTTATCAATAATGGGTTTCACGCAACCCCATTGTAAACCTTCTGATGTAAACACCTTGTGTTGTTTTTTTCATCTGCTAACTGCTGTCTCATATTTCTTCGAGTTTCTGTGTGTGATGCTTTCAGGTAGATAATTAAAGGTGTAATATCACGTAGTGGGTGGCGTCATTTCCAACCTGACAACCCGTTCTGATCCGACCACTGGCTTGTACTGAAATGTTATCCGATTGTAATGAGCCTTTTGTGTGTGTGTGTGTGTGTGTGTGTGTGTGTGTGTGTGTGTGTGAAGCTCCTCGTCTGCAATTGCGGCTGCTATTGTGGTGTGCCCCATGGAACGACGTTAAGACGTTCAGAAAAGGTTATATCCTTAGAGGACCAATAGGCCAATAGCAAGTGGTCGTTGCTATTTGTTTACAGCACTGCATTTCTTTTTGAAAAACTCCGTATTCGTCCATGCAGAGCGAGTAAGTGCTGGCACCTTTCGGGGATAAAGTGTATTTTCTTTTTTGCTTTACCTAGCATTCTCTATGTTTCGTTTCTCAGAAAGTTTTTGCTATAGCATCCACGTATTGCAATGTACGGTCGCGCGTGGTCGCGCGATGGTTAGTGGGTTGTCAACGATGATATTTGTTTGCCCTTAAACTTGTCCATCCCGTTTCTCAACAAAATAGACAATCCCTCCTCACCCTTTAATTCCCTTTGCTTGCGGAATCACATCTGTTCACAGGCGAATACTGGTGCATAAAATGATGTTAATGCTCACCTGCCCGCGTGTCCCCCCTCCTTTCTTTATTGAATATACTGAACGGCATAGCTGTTGAAACTCGCCGTGATTAGTCAACCGGGGAACGGAAAGGATCACCATGGATCTGCTTCGCGTCCCAGAACGCGTGCGCCAATTTTTCAGGCCTGGGGTGCAATGCAGCATGGCCCGAGCTTCTCGGGCAGCCGAGTTGGCTCCGAGCTCGCTTGCGGTAGCTGTGACACGATGACAGTGCGGAGTGCGTGATAGCCGTGTTGATAGAAATGGCTACACGAATGCGCATGGCGTTAGAAACACACGTGGGACATTTGCGGTGGTTATCAAGGAAACAACGCGTGCGAGCACGTTAGCGCCACTACTCACTCAACATTTTAACAGTGCCGTGCGTTAGCGTCATTGTCGTGCTGTAATTGTGCCAACTCAACACGCGCCTCCCACTGGCGTGTTCGTGGGCGTATGTCCTCTTTCACACAGGTTCTTTCGCTCCACCTGCAGCATGCAAATTTTCAATCTCGAAGGCAGCTAGGCTGCTCACGCAACGCTCCCGTGCTGATTCTTTCGGTTCCATCAAGTATTTCGAATAAATTTAAAACAAAGTGGTCACCAGGGGTGCTCGCGTCTTGGCGGCAACGCGGCTGTGATTGGATATGTCGTGAGTGCGGTTGAATGGAGTATGAGATCATAGGGAGGTTTAAAATAACGTTTGCAGGTGCTGCGGGCGTTGCTTTAGTTGCGGGCGCCATATGAGTTTCGGAATAGCGTTTGCTCTTCCTGAGGAAACTTTCACCCCGACCGGAAACCCAAATGCACGGAAGCTACACACAGCAATTCGCGGGCCTCATGGGCCACGGTCGCCGCGCGCTATTTCGGATTTTCTGCAGGCGGGCCGCGAACTCGAACGGCGGCCCGCATTTCAAAGCATGTGCAGGGACAGCTACCGCACCGCAAGGGCTCGCGGTGCGCTATTATATACCTCCCTTATAGCAGCGACGTGGCTTCCTTTACATCTGCGTGCGTGTGTGCATAGTCTGTGCAGTACAGCTGGTAGATGAACCATGCGCTCGCTGGCGTTGCAACGTGAGCCCTGCTCCTCGGCAAAAGCAAAAGTGGTGGGCGGATTCGATACTCGCCGCGGGCTTCTGTCAATCAAACTGATGGATGAGTGAACTCGGATACAAACGATTCTGAGAAGGCCCGAGTTCAACTCGAGACTGTGATGGTGCTGCTGATACTGTCAAGCGTTTGATGCGGTGAACGCTACGCGGCAGCTTCCTTGCATATAAAACATGTGACGCGCTTTTTATCCCCCTCTGTCAGTGCACGCGCTTCTCTTGAAATGCCTACTCCGTGTCACAGCGTTCGTGTGCGACGCGGACCGCGTGTCACTTGGACTCCGGTACGCGTTCTTTGAAGTGCACGTGGGAGTGTTCCCGCGCTCTTGTGGGACGCACACAACGTTTTCGTCAACGAGCACCACTTGAGAGAGCTCAGCCGATGGCTGCACTGCCAGTCTCCAGTCATGATAGGGTCACTTCTGCACTCAGTATAATGACAAACAGATGAAAGAATTAAGATGCCTCTGGTTTGAAAACACCACCCAACTTAGCCGGCCGTCCCTGATGCGATGACTGGTTCGTCATAACCAATAAATCGTAGCGTGCTGAGGGGTGAATTTGACGTTTTTGTACTGTTGGCTTAATCTAAGGGGGGGGGGGGGGTATGAGCCCACAGGTACATCAGCACACCACTACACCTCATTTCTATGACGTGGGACGTAGCAGCGAGTAGTGGGAATTGCGCTGATTTGGTGGTAAACTTACCTGTTCATAATGCCGGTAGTTTCACCGCAGGATCAAATATATAAGACGGGTATAAGCAGCTTCGCTTTTATATCTGCTCAAGTGCAATGTCCAAAATGTTGAGATGCGTTTTTGAGGAAACGTACTCCTAACATTGGTCAAGTGTACTCCTCTTTATTTTCCAGGAAGGAACCAGCATCGCAAAAAAACTCCTTGAACTGTCACACACCCCTACTATAATTGCACTTGGTATGTTCAAATATGAGCTTACATTGCATTGCTATATATGTCCGAATAATTACGTCACCTAACTTGCATTGAATTTGCCTCACATGTTATCACCACATCTTCTCCCTTTATAGTAAGGAGAGCAGGAATGACTGCGATGTCAGAAAAGAGTATAATGTGCTCCTTTTTCTGACCATGTACAAGAGTTTCTTTCCTTAGGTTAGGGTTTCTGCTGGCTGTGCTCAAGGAATATAAAGGATACAAGTGTTTTTGTCTTGCGTATTGAACAGGTACTCTTTGTTTTTATTTTGATTAACTTGTGAGTACAGCTTTTAATGTGCTCTGGTGGTGGAAAACCCTGTCAGTGATAACCACAAGCAGCCTGCACATTCATTGCATCACGTTAGCTAGCTTAAGTGAGAAGATTGGTTGAAATGACAACGTAGTACATTGTCTGCTGCAAGTTGTCATCATGAGGAGAAGGTGGAGCGATTTGCATTAACAAACCGTATTGAATTTGTGTGCACTTAACTACTCTGTGGTACCCATTTGTAGCAAACCACATGTCCAATTGACTGCTTATATAAAGATGTGACGTTTGACACTATCTATGCCAAAAGTTGTTTCTATGCAGCTATGCAAATGACAGCCATCTAAACTAAATCTGTGGTGGGCATCTGTCACTGTAGAGCCTTTCAATGCAAGTTATGAAAAAGTGGAGGTGCTTTTCACATAAAGCTCTAAAGTCATACAAGAACCTACCTAAATCAGCTCTCTAAGTACTCTCCACAGTGTTCATCAGTGAGTAATGAAACAGATTTTTGAATCTCCTGTGCAGCTTGCTGCACTCACAAGAAAACAGCTGCTGCTATGACTGCAGGAAGACTTGATCACTGTTTCCCAATAGGTATAGTGTTGCAAGCTTAGCTGCGTTAATGCAAGAGAATGTGCTGCACATTGTATTAGCCCTTCGTCATCTTTTGAAACGTGGTTGTGGCACAGTTACAGCTGTGACTCATTAAAATCAGTTTCAATGCTGCTGAGGGAGGGAATCTGTAGGCTTAGCTGCGTTAATGCAAGGGAATGTGCTGCACATTATATTAGCCCTTCGTCATCTTTTCAAACGTGGTTGTGGCACAGTTACAGCTCTGACTCATTAAAATCAGTTTCACTGCTGCTGAGGGAGGGAGTCTGTATTCTGCTTAGCAGCATTTTTGGAAATTAAGAGCCAAAAGCCCTCACCAATCAGTTGATGTAGTCAGTATAATTGGTCATTTTTTAAGTCACACTTAAAGGGGCCTTGAAACACTTTTTCGAAGTAACCATGATATAGATTCACGAAAAGATTTTGTTGTTTCATGAATTCAATGCCGCAAGAATTTCAAGAGTCCTTCCTGAACGAGCAGAAGAACAAAAGTTTGATGCACTCTGAAATCGCATTCTCTGTTCTCTCGTCCGGACAAAAGCGCCGAAAGCTAAGCAGGGGGTGGGGGTGGGGTGGGGTGGCGTGGTCAATAAATATACGCCACTCACGCCTCGTGATATTGAGAACTTCTTTTTTCTTTGACCGCAGCTTTTTCAGTGGGATCGCGTGTGCACACGTGGACAAGTCACGGCCTCCCGCGGCGATCCCTGTAATGACTGAGCGCGCCATGTTCAAATCACCCAATGTCTGGTAAAAGGCCTTCTACGAGTGCTTTTCGAGCTTGCTTCATCATTTGCTGAGAAGAGAGAGCAATGTTTAGCTAAATTTGATAATTTATTGTGCCACGCTATTTATTGTGCCACGCCATGTGCCACGCTATCTTATTTAGCTCGCGTGTTGTCAGGAATCGGCAGCGTTTTGAGACCATGTTCAAAAAGGGTTTCAGGTCCCCTTTATTCCACCGACCTCAAACGGTACTCATCACGTGATTATGTACCGCTGCCGAAGACACGTCACAGATGTCAATTACTTTGCTTGCAGTTTTCAGCTGTACACAGTGGTTGTTGTCTATCAAAAACCACGTTTAGTGCCTTTCACGCGTGTTTTAATCTCGGCAACAGTCATTTCATAATGCTGTTTTGCAAGAAGAATGCCAGTGCCAGCATTAGTGGCATTTTGATATTCGTTGTCGACAGCGACTCGGACAATGCGTTTACCCGGCATATTGCTTCTGATGATGACAAGAGCAGCAGTGACGGTGATGTCGTGAGCAGTGCACATGTGTGGCATTGCGTGAACACTGATAACCGACCATTTGCGCAATAAACTTCTTAGCACTTTTCAGTGTGTTACCATGTATTGCATAATGAAAAAGCTTCAGGTTTCAGTATGCTGTGACCCATTACCACGTCATTCATTGAGTGAAAGCCGCACTCAACAGCAGTTTTTCTTTTCAAATTTTTGTGTGAATTCCAGAAATCAGCATGATAATAATTTGAAAATCAGAATTGCATAGACATATTGATGTGTATTGTAAAATCTTTACAATTTTGTACAATTTTCGGAAGTTAAATAGGAAGTTATATGGTTAAGTGGGAAGACCTCTTAGTCAAGTGTTTTACTTTCTGTTTACTGGGAGTTAACTGTACTCAATATTACCTTATTTTATTCTTAGGGGCCTCTATCATGTTAGTATATTGTGCAAACATTCAGTTCTCTGTTGGGAACTGTAAGCCATCTGCAGTGACACAAGTTCTATTCAGCCATATGAGAAAATTGCACTTGGCTTGAAACCTAATTCATATGTTGTGATCAAGTGCTTTGGATGCAGTAAATCTAGTGGGAACCTTTTGATAAAGCAGCTATAAGTTTCAGATTGCATTGATTATATTAATAATGAAGTGATTTCGATCCGTTGGCTTGTTTGCCATCTTTTCACAGGAAGCATTTTGAAGAATGAATGCTTTGTGGCCTGCAAACAGCAGCTTCTTTTCACCGAGGCTGTGGACTTTTCAGAGGCTACCTGTATTTTACTTCTGAGCTACTACATTTTCAACTTAGCTTATGCAGACCCTGTCACGATAACACTGGAATTTCTTCAGAGGTGAGATGTGCTGATGATGCAATCAGTCTCGGTGTCTTGATCCACCACAGTGGTCTAGTGATTATGGTGCTATACTGCTGACCTACAGGTTGTGAGATCCAATTCCAGCCATGGAAGCTGTATTTTAAATGAAGGCGATAATGCTGGAGGCTCATTTGCTTAGATTTAGGGGCCTACTAAAGGTCCTCAGGTGGTTCAAATTTCTGCAGCCGTACACTAAAGTGTCTCTCACAAACATATTGAGAATTTGGAACATGTAACTCTTGAAATTCTGAAATCTGATAAGGAATCTTGAAAGCCTAATATCTTGCTAAAGCTTAAGATAGATTTGTCAGTACCGGATGATTATAATAGACGTTTTGTTCAAAACCACCTGGTAGTACAACAATACCTATGCCTTCTATCTTTGAATAATGTTGGAAATTTTTTGTGACAAGGGGTTGTTCTGACGTAGACATAAGGGATCAACTTTCACTAACGATTCAGTTGGCAGTTTAGCACTAGTCCTTTTGGGTTTGTTCCCTTATTGCCCTCATTGTTTTTTTGTGCTGCTTCAAGTCATTTATAGAAAACAACAAATGAAGGGGAATTTTTTCGAGGAGCTCATTTTTTGTAAGACGGAATGAAATAAATGCAACAGACATTAAGGCCAAAGAAATTTTTATGGACATTATACAATTTCTTGCGTCTGATAATGCATGACTACAAATTATGGTTATTTGGCACTTGAAGAAGTGCTGTTGATCACATTTCAACATTTAAATAATTTTAGTTTGTAATGAGAATAATCACTGTGCTAGGCACTGCTTGAAATTTCTTGTGGTGCAAAGCAAAATGCCGAATTGTTGCTTTTGTCTGTGAGGCTTAGTTTTGTGGGGAGTTCTTCGCCTTTGTGGGTAGTCAAGTAATACTTCATTGTATACCTGTATTTTGAAATATATCAATAAAAGTGTTAATGTCAACCACAGACTTCATTGAGACAAGAATATATTAGGCCTATGTTAAACAGAACTTGAAGGAACCAGAAAAAAAATGTTATATCAAGTAGGAGTTACATTTATTGAGATCAACAAGGTTGAAAGCTAAGTTCGAAACTAATCATGTTACATGCAGTTGTTCCATTTAAGCTTTAGTTCTCTTTAACATTTCTGTTTACTTTGAGGTAACTGTACTCAACGTCATCCTACATTATTGCCAGGGGTCTCTATCATATTTTTTTATAGACAACTACCGCTGTCTACTACTAAGCAGCATGGCGAATTGAGCAGGCTGGTAAATGTTCATTATAGTTTAACTGTGGTACACAAAAAAGAAAGCTTAGACAAAGAAGCCTAGTTTTTGCTAAGCTTCTTTTTTCATGCAGTCCCACCACATCTTTCGACTATAATATGGTAATAAAATCAAAGTTACTTTGTTCTAGGTACTGTCACACTTGCCTCGTTACCTGAATAGTGCTCAAACTGTAGGGAAGTTATTGCAAAACGAAAAGAAAAAAAATCAGCAGCTAGCATCTGAGATGCAGTGACATGCAACTGGTTCCAATTTTGTGCCCATGCATAGAGCTTATGGCCTTGACAGATGGCACTTTACATTTTAAATATTGCCTATTGAATCTTTATAAATCACAAATTATGAGCACTTCAAAATTAAAAAAAAATAAAGCATCTTTGAGATGCTGCAAAACCAGAAAGAAACGCGTTAGTGACTTTATATTGTATGAACTGATGTTACATGTAACCAAACTAAATCACCAGCTAACTTATTTACATACCTTCCAGAAAGATGTTTAACATGAACCCGGAAAGGGGCAGTAAATTTTCTAAGGGCCGCAAATCAAGGACCACTGTGGACAACAGGATAATGAAGTTTGTGCAGCAGTTGCATGCGCTGAAGAACTGATGCTGTAAGCCGACTTTTGCTGGTGTTATTTGCTGATCTTCTGTAGTCTTATTGTGCGTGTATACTTTGCTATTTAATATTGTTTGCATGAATAATTCAAAGTTATTCAGAAATGTGAGGAGATTTACCATAAGAAGTTTTTATTGAAAGAAGACAAATGTTCTGCACAAGTTGCCCTTTATTAAAAGAAAGAAATTTTTTTTCAGATTTGCCTGGTGTGCCACCCCTCCCGTTGTACAAAAGCAGAGTGGCATTAGGATTCATACAATAAAGGCTTGTTAATTCAAACTAACGTCGACTTGGAACTGATACCCTAGTCCCGGCACAGCCCTGTGTATTATTCTATCGGGAAAGACTCCTGATAATTCGACCAACTCAATGTGTACGATAATGATTTGAACTGGGAGCCCTCTGGTTTCATCGCTTTTTGCGGAAATTAGTCTAGAGTGATTACTGCCATATGTTGTAAAACGAGACTATATGTAAATTAACTAGAGATGCAAAACAACAGAACAACAGATTTTCTCAGCTGATGATATTTCTACTAGAACTCATGGTCCGTCACCATTATTTGACAGAGATGACACTCTGCCTGACTCTTCTGACAAGAAGCAGTTGGCAACCCCGTTTCAGCTTTATTTTCATATGCAGGCATTTCTCGGACTTTATCGGTGGAAATATGCCCGATAGATTCTATATTTTTTATGGTTGAGAATAAAGATTTCCTTGCACCTTCTTCAACTAAGTAATGATGTCGTTAGCTCCGACTGGCAAAACTGGTTTAATGTACGTTCCTTGCAGAGCCACAAGGTCATGCCGTAGGCTTATTCAGGCAATCTGTGCCCTTTTTTCTTTTTGGTAAGGATCAGTGTCACCCTCTGTATTCTTGGTTTTCTGGTTTTATGACATGGTTTTGGGACGTTAAACCCCACAAATCATCAAATCTGGTTTTATGACATCCGAATTATACGACGGTTTTGAGTGATCCCCTGAAAATCCTATAATTGGGGTTCCACTTTATTGTCAGCACTGGTTTTGTTTTTGATTTATTGCCTGGATTACATTTCATGTAGTTGAAGACTGAGACACGATGTGAAAAGCTCCTGACACCTTGCATGTGTAGTGAGTACTGGAATAATTTTCCGAATTGTTTTGTGTAAAGTGAAGTCATGTCTCTGTTATAAAAAATGGAGCCTCTTCAGCCGCAGATTCATTCTTGGGCCTAGATTTTCTGAATCCTCAGAAGCTGGGGTCTGTACAGCTTAACAGCTCCAACTTGCAGGCGTTATGATCCAAAATGTTCGAAACATTGATTGTACAGTAAGACAAAGTTTGGCAAAATCAAGCTGCCTGTTTTTGAGCGAACACATTGAGCAATCAAGCCGAATAAAACTGGCACCGCCGGTGCCCGTTTCGGAAGTGTCTGACATTGGAGAAGAAAGTTCAACTGATACGTCAGATGCGAGAAAAAAGGCCGGCAAAGGTCTGAAATCGCAAGACAATTCGAAATACCACCGCAACAATATCAACTGTTCTAAATAAGGATCCTGTACTGGACAGCTTTGAGAATTTTTCAGGAAATGAAAGTGCAACCATGATTCTATGTACTATGAAATGGAAATAGTCTTCTCGAATAGTATAAAAGCATTAGAAGTGCAACCCTTCCTGTAAATGGGTCTGTATAGACTGCAGAATCCAAAGCCCTAGACACCTGAATGGGAAAGCAAGCTTTAAAGTGCAGCAAGGGCTGGCTTGAACATTTCAAAGGTGGCACGATGTGTCTTAAAATTGATCATTGGTGAAGGTGCAGCCGTGGACCACGATGTCGTGGACAGATGACGCAAGCGTCGGTTGAGCACCCTACTTGAGCAGTACGCAGATAGAGACATTTACAACTTGGACGAGGCCGCATTCTTTTACAAGCTATTTCAAAAGCGCGTGCACCCTACACAGGGTGAAATTTTATCAGGATGTAAACAAAGAAAAGAACGCATTACAGTGCTGTTGGGTGCTAACAAGATAGGGGAGGACAAATTTCCTTTGCTGATACTGGGAAAGGCAGCAAAGCCCCAGTCGACTAGCCGGCCGAAATAGTCAACTTGCTTGGAAGCCCTGATGAGGAAGATGAGCCGCTAGACTAACAGCTCCGTGAAATACCAACAATGGCACAAACGCAAAAGAGCCTTCGTCTGTTACAAAATAGAGTGTAGGGCTCGAGCGGCGACCATGACTTCATAATTTGCCTCAATAAACTCAGCAGGCAATCCTCGCGCCAAGCCAAAGCACCCGGAAAAGATAGCTGAATGACTTTTATGTGTGTGAATAATGATATGTTTCACGTGATACCACATCTGGGAAGTTGTCATAGCTAATTTGGCTGTACTTGCTTACCTTTTATCAGGCAGTTTATATCAAATCACTGCTTATATTGAATTTTGTCGCCGTTCCGCTGACTTCGTTATTACGAGGGTTTACTGTACTTATTGCTACAGAAAAAACAGGAAGTGAAGTTTTTTGTAAGTACTTTTAGGAGTTACATATTTATGATCTCTAAAGGACAGTGTAGCAATCAAGCTTAACGTGGTCACCCTTCAGTGTCTCCCTTTTGTGGCATCCACGCAGAAGTCAATCAGCTTTTTTGTTTTGAATGATAATTTTGTTCACTCGTCCAGACATTTTAGGTATACATGTCTTTTATTCTTCGACGAGTTTGGTTGTACTGTGGATGCATTAGAGCCGCTTTATGTGTTTCATTTGTTATTGCTAGGCATATGCAATAGTATTTTGTTTTGGAAAAGATTGCCTTCTTTCATTAGTTGACGTGTCCTAATATTTTTTGTTTGTTGTGTTTTTTTTCAGGTAAACCATTAGACATGGTGCAATTTGCGAAATAAATTCCACCTGTATATGTTCAGAATGGCTGGATGTTCAGAGTTTATTTGGCAAGAACTAGTATGTATGCACACTTCAGTCTATGGACTGTCTCACTCTTTGTAGGAAGGATAGTGAATGCTATGAGTTCGGCTGAGAAATATCAGGCTATGTTACCACAGGAGGCGTTTTATTGCTTTACTGTAATCTACGTGCTGAACTTGAAATGACACTGTTATCTGGGGCAATGCATGCCGCAGAAAGATTCGCTTTTCACAGAGACATGCTGCAACATTTGACCAGCTAGCAGAGTCGCAATGTTTATTGACCAGAACCAGCAGCTGCTTCCACTTAACTGCTGAAGAAACGCAAGACAGAGTTCAAGCAAAGCATGCACTACCATATTTTTTTTAAATATTGCACGTAGTCAGTTGCATTACGTTACAGGTTAAATTACAGCATAGCGAATCGAATACACAGTTAAGTATTGGGTAAACAAAAACAGATGTGTATATTCATTGTCCGAGCTTGAACATATGTTCAGGTCAGAAAAACAAGCCTCGTTGTACTTTATTTACAAATTCGCACATCATAGTAGGCTTCTGCGAGTAGCGAATTTTAAGATCAAAGTGAATAGTAATTTAGCTAGAATATTTTTAAATCGAATTCAAATAGTGTATTTCACATATAAAAAATGGCCATGTTCATCATCATCCAACCAACTTGCACAATATTATTTTCAAGTGAAACAAGGCGCGTGCAAATGTTAGTCTTTTTGGTTCAAAGGAAGTGCAATTAACCTTAAATAGTGCTAGCATAAATCGACTTTCTGCAGATTGCAAGTGATAACTAGTACAATATTTTACATTTTAACATTTGTTATACTTAGAGCATATAAGTCAGCACAACAATCTTTTAAAGTTGAAAACGAAAAATTGATTAGAGGGCAATATGTCAATTTACCCTATAAAAGTAATGCTTTGCAGTAGTGCGAATTATTTCTGCCAAGAAGTTTTCATGGCATAGCACTTATATACTGCAGTGAAACTTCTTTTTGCAGGGGATTACATGTACATGTGTTGCACGTAATTTCGGGCACCTAATTTTTTATAATCTATATTGTAATCAAAATTAATTCAAATGCATTAATATTCATTTGAACATTTGTCATGCTCGAGTATTCGCATAAGCCTACGGTATCACATGAACAGTGCAATATGTATATAAACCGCATGTATTGAGTCCACATATGGTGAGTGGTAAAATACCTGTGAATATATTAGCGATGCATATGATATTGATATATAAAATTGCCTTTAAAGAATATATAGTTTACCTTCAACCCGGATGCACTACACTATTGTCGATCTATATTCCAGGTGCAAACATCAGCCCTTTATTTTAGCGTGGTGTCTTTCGCAAGCACGGTGCATTATTTCACTTCATGCAAGTATGTGTATATATTGTGGTCTGTCAGCCCAAGGGGAAGATCAGCAAGCGCTTCACCCTTGCTGATCTTCCCCTGGTAATTCGCTTGGAACAGAAATGGAGAAGGAGGAGTTTTGATATTTATTTACTGAATTCGCTAGAACTCCACCACAGCATAAAAACCACACATTCTGGCTCACAGCATTTCCGCTAGTGAAAAACGACGGGGTGGGGGTGGGGGGTACAGGCAACAGCTTCAAGAAGGCAATCGCCCCTACTGCTCGCCCTCTTGATGCACCACTGGTCAGTACATCCCACAAAATATAATATTGACTTGAAATGACATCAAATTAGTCAGCAACAGTGTCGGTTTTACGTTTATTGCTATCATTAGGACCTACGTATACACTGTTCTTGGAACGGAGGGTTGCGTTTACATGTAACGTAAGATTTTTGTAGGAGACTTCTTCATAAGAAAACAGCTGTAATACAGTCACGGAAAGGTGCTTCTTCCGAATGAAGTACTCTGCTACATATTGTCACGGGGTCGTGACGTGGCCGAAGACAGGAGACTTCTTGTTGGGATTTAACTGTTTATTTGGGCGAACCTGTGCCCGGTAAACAGAAAGTCCAATTACAGCAGCAGTCTCGCACAGATAGCAGTCTCAGACTGATAGCGGCGAACGGAGCGTCGGCCTTCGATCAACAATTGACAAGCGGCGAAGCGCGTCGGCATATATACCCTTGCCGTCGAATGTTCTAGCGTTATCGCTGGCGGTGGCGTAGGTTCCAGAACAATCTGTACCGTTCGCACAGTGGGCGTGATCTTATCGAAATGATCTACTACAGTCCGGAACCTTCTCGAAACCTGCAGGCGTGGTTTGCGCCGAGAATCGTGTGGTGTTTCGTAACGATAACAAAAACTTGTGAAATGGAACGTGGCATTGCCCCCCTCTGAAAAAAGGCATCGTCCCGATGCCTTAACTAAAGATGAAGGTACAATAATAATGCAAGAAAGTACAATGAATAAATTACAATACAACAATAATAAAAAACACTGTTTCAGTTTGTTAACGTGCATGAAACGGCTTGAGGCGCGCGACATGGACGACTTCAGGTCGCGATCGGCGTCGTTGAGAGTTCGTGATGCCGTCGGGGACAACCTCGTAATCAAGTGGGCCGAGACGTCGAACCACCTTGTACGGTCCGAAGTACCGTCGCAGAAGCTTTTCACTTAGTCCATGTCGGCGTATCGGCGTCCACACCCAAACACGTTCACCGGGCTGGTATTCCACGAAGCGTCGTCGAAGGTTGTAACGGTGGCTGTCGGTCGTCTGTTGATTCTTAATACGGAGACGTGCAAGTTGTCGGGCTTCTTCGGCGCGTTGAAGGTACTCGCTCACATCGAGGTTTTCTTCGTCGGTGACGTTGGGTAACATGGCATCGAGCGTCGTTGCCGGGCTCCTTCCGTAGACCAATTTGTATGGAGATATCTGCGTCGTCTCCTGCACCGCCGTGTTGTATGCGAAGGTCACATACGGAAGAATGGCGTCCCACGTCTTGTGTTCTACATCGACGTACATTGACAGCATGTCGGCGATCGTCTTGTTAAGCCGCTCGGTGAGGCCGTTGGTCTGTGGGTGGTACGCTGTCGTCCGGCGGTGGTTTGTTTGGCTGTATGCCAAGATTGCTTGAATTAAGTCGGCAGTGAATGCCGTTCCTCTGTCGGTGATAAGGACCTCCGGGGCGCCGTGACGTAGGTCGATATTTTCGACGAAGAACTTAGCTACCTCGGATGCACTGTCTTTTGGCAGGGCTTTTGTCTCGGCGTAGCGGGTGAGGTAGTCTGTAGCTACCACGATCCACTTGTTTCCGAAAGCCGACGTCGGGAACGGCCTCAGTAGGTCCATACCAATCTGCTGGAAAGGTCGGCAAGGTGGATCAATTGGCTGCAGAAGTCCCGCTGGCCTTGTCGGCGGTGTCTTGCGTCGCTGACAGTCCCGGCATGTCCTCACATAACGAGTGACGTCGGTGGTAAGACGTGGCCAGTAGTACCTTTCTTGTATCCTCGCGAGCGTGCGGGAAACACCGAGGTGCCCTGCCGTCGGATCGTCGTGCAGGGCCTGCAGGAGTTGTGGTCGCAGAGCTGAAGGCACCACAAGGAGGTACTTAGCTCGAAGCGGTGAAAAGTTTTTCTTTTGTAGAAGACCGTTTCGTAGAAAGAACGACGCAAGTGTGCGCTTGAATACCTTCGGGACTTCGGCGGTCCTGCCTTCGAGGTATTCTACTAGGGCTTTAAGTTCCGGGTCGGCCCGCTGTCGATCAGCGAAGTCGTCGGTAGTAATCGTTCCCAAGAAGTAGTCGTCATCCGAGTCATCGGGTAGCGGTTGGTCGACAGGTGCACGAGAGAGACAGTCAGCGTCGGAGTGTTTTTTTGCCGGACTTGTAAATGACAGTAATGTCATATTCTTGAAGTCTCAGGCTCCATCATGCGAGGCGACCTGAAGGGTCCTTCAAGGTGGCTAGCCAACACAAGGCGTGGTGGTCGCTCACAACTTTGAAGGGCCTGCCATAGAGGTAGGGGCGAAATTTCGACGTAGCCCAGATGATGGCGAGGCACTCCTTTTCTGTTGTGGAATAATTTGCTTCTGCTTTGGATAGCGATCGGCTGGCGTAACTAATAACCCTTTCAAGTCCGTCAGCCGTCTGCACAAGAACGGCGCCAAGACCTACGCTGCTTGCGTCAGTATGTATTTCGGTCTCGGCGAATTCGTCGAAATGGGAAAGTAACGGAGGCGTCTGGAGGCGATGTTTAAGCTCCAGGAAAGCGTGTTCCTGTGGCGTTTCCCACTTGAACTCCAAGTCGGCCTTGGTAAGGTTAGTGAGAGGATCGGCGATGCGGGAGAAGTTTTTCACGAACCGCCTATAATAGGCGCACAGGCCCAGAAATCGGCGCACGGCCTTCTTGTCAGTGGGCGGCGGGAAGTCGGCGATGGCGGCTGTTTTCCGTGAATCGGGACGAACTCCAGACTTGCTGATAACGTGCCCCAGAAACAAGAGCTCCTCATACGCAAATCTGCACTTTTCTGGCTTCAGTGTGAGTCCGGACGTCTTGATGGCTTGAAGTACAGCTTCAAGGCGCCGAAGATGCTCGTCGAAACTCGAGGAAAACACAACGACGTCGTCCAAGTACACAAGGCAAGTCTGCCACTTCAATCCTGCCAGTACTGTATCCATAACGTGTTGAAAAGTTGCAGGCGCTGAGCAAAGGCCGAAGGGCATCACCTTAAACTCGAAGAGGCCGTCCGGTGTTATAAACGCCGTCTTCTCTCGGTCTCTTTCGTCGACTTCGATTTGCCAATAGCCAGTCTTGAGGTCCATTGACGAGAAGTACTTGGCGTTATGGAGCCGATCAAGTGCGTCGTCTATTCGTGGGAGAGGATACACGTCCTTTCTTGTGATTTTGTTCAGGCGGCGATAGTCGACGCAGAAACGTAGGGTCCCATCCTTTTTCTTCACTAACACCACGGGGGATGCCCACGGACTCTTGGACGGCTGGATAATGTCATCTCGCAGCATTTCATCAACTTGTCTCTTCATTGCCTCACGTTCTCGCGTCGAAACCCTGTAAGGACTCTGACGGAGTGGTCTGGCATTTTCTTCGGTTATGATTCGATGTTTTGTGATTGGGGTCTGCCGAATTTTCGATGACGACGAAAAGCAATCTTCGTATTGCAGGAGCAGGGCCTTGAGCTGTTCTTGCTTATCGTTCGGAAGTCTGGGATTGACGTCGAAAGCTATGGGAGGGGCTTGGTTCCTCTGAGCAGGTTCCGCAGAATCGGCGAGGGCGAAAGCACTGGTGGCTTCGACAATTTCTTCGATGTATGCGATCGTTGTTCCTTTGTTCACATGTTTGTACTCATTGCTGAAATTCGTGAGCATAACCGTTGCTTTGCTTCCCCGCAGCTCTGCAATTCCTCTTGCGACGCAAATATTTCGGGTGACCAACAGATGCTGACTGCCTTCAACGACGCCTTCCAAGTCAGGTGATTTAGGAGCGCCGACTGAAATAATGACGCTTGAGCGAGGTGGAATGGTGACTTGTTCTTCCAGCACATTGAAGGCATGGTGTCCTGACAGCGTGCGCGGTGGTAGTGCTTCTTCTGTGGATAACGTTATCGACCTTGTTTTTAGGTTGATGACAGCACCATGGAGGCATAAGAAGTCCATGCCAAGGATGACATCTCTCGAGCAACGCTGTAGGACTACGAAGTCTGTAAGAAAAATATGGCCGTTAATGGTGACTCTCGCTGTGCAGATTCCTGCAGGCGTTACGAGATGACCTCCGGCTGTGCGGATTTCAGGGCCTTTCCAAGCTGTCCTAACTTTCTTTAACTTCGCGGCGAACGACCCACTGATGACAGAATAGTCGGCTCCAGTATCGACGAGAGCAGTCACACTGTGGCCGTCGATAAGAACGTCGAGGTCGCTAGTTCGCCGTCTCGCATTACAGTTAGGGTGTGGCGTCGGGTCACGGCTGCGTCGGCTTGTTCCGCTGCTTCCATGTTGCGTCGTCCGGCCGCCTTCGGTAAGTGAGCTTTTGCCTTCAGGGCTTTGCCTGGTTGGTGTTGTGTTCAAAAAGCTCCGTCGCGGCGTCGTCGTCGTCGGAGGATCTTCGGTAGTTCGTCGCACAGCAACCGCACCTCCACCGGTTGCTGCCCTTAGTTTCCCGGATACGGGCTAGGAGACCGGCCCCGCGTTGGGCCAGAGTACTGTCGGTGGTGCGGTGACGTGCAGCGGCTGGGCGACGGCGAACGCGAAGGGCTTCATGGTGTCCACCGAGTTCCTGTCAGGTAGTCGGCGATGTCACGTGGTCGTTCTCCTGGCTGTGGGCGCGGTGCATTGACGGCGAAGCCACGCAATCCCATCTATCGGTACTGGCAACGGCGGTATGTGTGTCCGGCCTCGCCGCAGTGGTAGCAGAGCGGGCGATGGTCAGGGGTGCGCCAGACGTCAGTCTTCCTCGGTGCACTGCGCTGGGCCGCTTGCGAACGGTATGACGTCAGTGGGGGTGGTGGCAGTGGTGGCGTCTGTCGACGGAAGTGCGATGGGGCGGCGTTTTGGCGTGAACGGGGAGGAGCGTTGTGGCGCGGTTCAGCGGCGTAGCTCATAGCTTCCGGCTCGGGCAGCGGTGCGTGGGGAATTCGAAGCGATTGCCGAACTTCTTCTCGCACAATGTCGGCGATTGAATCCACTTGAGGCTGCGCCGAAGGCAACAGCTTGCGCAGCTCTTTCCGCACGATCGCTCGGATCGTTTCACGCAGGTCTGCGGAGTTACTGGCTTGAGCAGCAGCGCAGTCTGCAGTCAGGCGACGATTATACTGTCTGGTGCGCATGTCCAGGGTCTTTTCAATAGTGGTCGCTTCGGCTACAAATTCTTTGACGGTTTTTGGTGGGTTTCTCATCGGCCCCGCGAAGAGCTCCTGTCTGACCCCTCGCATGAGGAAACGAACTTTTTTCTCCTCAGGCATGTCTGGGTCAGCGTGACGGAATAGTCGGGTCATTTCTTCTGTGAAAATGGCGACATTTTCATTTGGTAGCTGAACCCGGGTCTCTAATAAAGCAGCGGCCCTCTCTTTTCGAGCGACGCTCGCGAACGTTTGCAGGAATGCGACGCAGAAAACATCCCACGTTTGGAGCGTGGACTCCCGATTTTCGAGCCAGGTCCTTGCGGTGTCTTCTAAATAGAAGAACACACGACGCAGCTTTTCGTCATGGTCCCAGTGGTTGAGGGCGGCCACACGGTCGTATGTTTCTAGCCAGGACTCCGGGTCTTCGAACGATGACCCATGGAAAATTGGTGGTTCCCTGGGCTGATGCATGACCATCGTGGGCTGGGACGCTGCGGTTGTCATTGTCGCTGCAGTCGCGGTCATGGCCTTGGTCTTCCGCGCCTTGTCGTGTAGAAGCCTGTACTCCGGTGGTAGCCCTTGCTGTCGGCGGCTTGTTCGCTGCTCCTGGTTGGCGTCGGTGTCTTCTCCGCGACGTGGGCTGGGTTCACGGCTTGATGGGGGCGTCCGGTACGTGAACGAAGCAGCACCTCCACCAAATGTCACGGGGTCGTGACGTGGCCGAAGACAGGAGACTTCTTGTTGGGATTTAACTGTTTATTTGGGCGAACCTGTGCCCGGTAAAGAGAAAGTCCAATTACAGCAGCAGTCTCGCACAGATAGCAGTCTCAGACGGATAGCGGCGAACGGAGCATCGGCCTTTTATCAACAAGTGACAAGCGGCGAAGCGCGTCGGCATTTATACCCTTGCCGTCGAATGTTCTAGCGTTATCGCTGGCGGTGGCGTAGGTTCCAGAACAATCTGTACCGTTCGCACAGTGGGCGTGATCTTATCGAAATGATCTACTACAGTCCGGAACCTTCTCGAAACCTGCAGGCGCGGTTTGCGCCGAGAATCGTGTGGTGTTTCGTAACGATAACAAAAACTTGTGAAATGGAACGTGGCAATATGATGCACGTATTATTATTTTGTTTTAGAGCAGTTGATGTGTTTCAGTCACGGAAAAGTGCTTGTTATTAGAAAAATGGCAGCATATCCACGGAGTGAATGATGGAGAGTGGGGCAAAGCATTCGTCCGTCCATGCGTCCGTCTGTGTGACCGTCCATGCGCCTGTTCGTGCGCCCGTCCCTGCGTTCTTTCATGCATCCGCCCCTGCGTCCGTTCATGTGTCCATCCATGCATCTGTCTGTGTGTCCGTTCGTCCATCTATTCAACACTCCAAGTCCCACCATCTCGCATCTTTTTATCATATATTCCCCATATAGAAGCACCGCCATTCAATGGACATTCCAAGGACTAAACGAGAGCCAAGTGCACAACGAGCTATGTGAGGAACAATATTAAAACGAACGAGAAGTTAGGCATTTTAAAAACTGCTAATAAAGCATTGTCTTGGCTTCATCATTCAACACGGGGTTGTTTTCATAATTCCTTTATTTTTCCTGCATAAAAAAACTCAAGCTGAGCGTTCTGTTGTTATTACTAGCGCATATGTTTTCAGGTGCTTATTTTGCTGCAATCTTGGATAGGATATTTGGTAAAAGTGCTCAGTGGCATTAATGTTTATCTGCTCTTTCGTTTGGTTTCATGGTGCACTTTTTTTCTAGATTTGCACTTGTCTCTAAGTGCAGAGAATCCATATTGATCCTTGCGGCGTGTAGTAAATACCAAAGTAACTTTTTCAGACAAGGTTACCTTATAATTTTTAGTGATATGTGGGGTTTTACGTCTCAAAACCACCATATGATTATGAGAGACGCCTAGCTTTACATTTTCTTGTCAGTGCATTTTATTAAAGATTTCAATTTGTCCTGAGCATTATTTCTTTGACAGTATAGCCGCATGACTGATGCACAATTATTTAGAATTAGTTTGCCTAAGGAAGATGAAGAATTTTATTGATATGCAAAAGATGTATGTATGGGCCAACTTGAACACATAACCAACGGTTTCAAACATCCTCCGATGCAGTAAATGTTTCCTGGTGAACTTGTCTTCTGGTTTGTATAATTTGAAAAAAAGGTCATGGCAGTAGAGAAGGCTTTGAAAAATCACACTGCTAAATAATGCCATGAATTGTGATGAACCACACATTTACATGAAAAAAAGACTGGAAGCAGCGTTTTGCGAGCATTGTACATCTATGCTGGTTTAGAGAAAAATAATAAAATTAAGTTCTACGGTTTCGTGTCGCAAAACTAAAATCTCGTTATAGAATGCACTGTTTCAAGTGAAATCCTAATTATTTTGACCTTATAATATCTCTGAGTGAATTGAACTAGGGCACTAGAACATATTACAACTATTATAATGTGACTCCTGAGGTTTGGAAGCAATTCTGTTATAGACGCAGTGGCGGATCTAGAAGGGGGGTGCCAGAGGTAATCGCCTTGTTCCCAGATCCTGTCAGTACCCCCTCACCCTCTCTTCAGTGCTTGCCGTCCACCTATTATCAGCATTTAGGACAAATGGGTGGGATTCCTTTGAGCACACACTAATAGTATTTATGCTATGATAGAGTTTTTGAGCGAGTAAAAAACAAAAAAAGTAATGACCATGCACTTCTCTCCGGTGTTACTTTAAGTAACCCCCCTCCCCCTAAAATGATTGGCTGGATCCACCCCTAACGGCACGGAACCATTTTCATTTACCTTAGGGTAAGAATAGAGATGCAGACTTTCTTTCTTTTAGTGCACTACTTCATATTTAAATGAAAGCAGTCGCATTTACACTGACGATTTATAAAACTACATGTGTAGACCAAAAAAGCATATAAATGCGACCGATAGTATAGTGTCCTGTACAAACAAACAGTATATCTCATATGCTCTACAGTACAATGCTGAATAACCTCACTGCCTTAAGCAATAGCTTAAAAAGAAACCTCTGTGTGGTGAATGGGAGATGTGACAAATAATATCTTTTGGCATCTAGCATCAAACACTATGCTAAGTCGGAATGAAATACGACAAAAAGAGGCAATAATAATACATCTTTCGGGGTTGTTCAATTGTTTAAAATTTATTTATTTATTTATTCAGATACCTACTGCGCCCAACTGGGCATTATTGTAGGGGGGAAACAAAAAGAAAAAAATACAGGTGGTTTAAACAACATGAAAAGCAACAAACATTATGTAAGAATAAATATAACATCAGCACTCTAAACATAAATAACATTTTAAAAAGACTAAACATCACGTTACTAAGAAGTTGATGCAGGTTGTACAACACGAAAAAGCAACAAAACATCATATCAAAGTTAACTTTTAAACATAAATTACCTTTATAGATACATAACCTCATAAGAAAGACAGAATAGAAAACACAACTTGACAGAAGCTGTAAATGGTGAGCTAAAGTTCAAAATATCTCACACATGTCTTGTGCAACCTAGTTAAACAAACATTCTGCGAGGGCTTCATCAAAGGAAGTCGGCAACGACGGTACAACTTCATTCGAGAGACAATTCCAGCCATGGGCTGTCCTCGGAAAAAAAGAATGTTTATATAGGTTGATCCGACACTATATTTCCTAACCTTCAAGGAATGGTCTACGCGGGCAGATCTATAGGTAGGATCAAGTATGTAGGTTTCTTTCCTTAAGCCTGTTGCACCTATAAAAAATTTTTGGAACAGTTTCAGGCGCATGTATTTCCGCCTGTCCTGCAAAGACGGCCATCCAAGATTGTCCCGTATATCGGAAGAGCTTTTTCTGAAATCATAGTTTGATGATACAAATCGTGCTGCACGCTTTTGAATGCGCTCTAATTCGTCAACCCCGGTACATGTACATTGACCCCGGTACATGTCTTTGTACCGGAGTCCCAAGCGGAACATCCATATTCTAATATAGTGCGAACATTCGAAAAGTAAAGAATTTCTTTTAACTTAGGGGGAGCTTGCTTGAAGTTCCGCCTTAGGAAGTTCAGGACCCGACTAGCCTTCGCTGCTACGTAATCAATATGGTTCTTAAAGGAAAAGTCATTTTTGTGTAAAACCCCTAAATATTTGTAGCTGGGTACAATCGTGAGGCTTTTGCCATCAAGATAGTATTTCGTATTCAAAGTATGACGTTTTGTAGAAAACTTGACAATGTTACATTTAGAAAAATTTAGCGTCATATTCCACGTGTTGCACCATAGTAGTACCTTGTCGAGGTCACTTTGTAGCTGTACACTGTCATTCAAAGTATTGATTTCACGGTAAAGACAACAGTCATCGGCATTTAATCTGAGACGGCTTGATATTCCTTCGCCTATATCATTGATAAATATAAAAAAAAGGAGAGGCCCGAGTACAGATCTGTGAGGAACACCTGACAAGACCATTTTATGTAAGGAGGTCGTTCCGTTAAGAACAACACACTGTTTTCAGTCAATAAGGTAAGCCTCGATCCACTGGAAAAGAGCCGTAGCAATATTAAGTGCCGACAGTTTTACAAGTTATAGATTGTGTGCTACCGAGTCGAAGGCTTTTTGGAAGTCTAAGAAACTACAGTCCATCTGTTTGCCATTATTAATCGACAGAGCTATATCATGAGAAAACTCAATCGAGTGTCGCATGAGAAATCTCTCCTAAAACCATGCTGTACTGAAGTGAAAAAATTGTTTTCTTGGAGATGAGTCATTAGGTTAGAGTAAATGATATGCTCTAGTACCTTGCATGAAACACTAGTTAGTGAAATAGGTCTGTAGTTTCTACTCTGTGTGTTATTGCCGCTTTTGAATATAGGAATTACATTAGCATTTTCCAGTCAAGCGGTAAAGCACCGGAATCAAATGACTCTTGATAGAGAATCGTTACAGAAGGGGCAAACGATGCAGCACAATTCTTTAATACATAAGTTGAAATGTGATCGTGTCCGGGGGCTGACTTCACATTCACTTTTCGTAGTAGCGTTATTATTCCCTGCTCGCGAAAGGATATATCACTCATTTGTGGTAAGTTCAAAACAGTTTTCAGGCCACTGGCCTGGGGCATCGACTGTACGAATACAGATTCGAAGTAGTTACTGAACTTTTCAGCCTTTCATTTAAGGTCACCGGCATAATTATTGCCATCTATAATATCTGGACTAAGATCCTTCGTTGTTCGCTTGGTTCTGACGTTTTCCCAGACTTTTTTTGGGTTAGCTTTTAATTTTTCGCCCATTGCATCTAGATACGCGCTTTCTGCCTCGTGCATTTCTCTTGCTATATTTTTACCGAGTTCCTTCATCTTGCTGAAAAGGTCTGGATTCGGCGATTTGCAGTACCTGCGATACAGGCGATGTTATTTATTTATCAATGCGCGAATATTTCAACTAATCCATGGTTTATCTGCCTGACGCTTCGATGTGATTACTCGAGACGGAACGAATGACTTTATGAGCGATAAAAGTTTGGTTTTCAATAGGTTCCATGCAGATTCTATGTCAAGAACAGAAATGTGCTGTTTGAAAAAAGGCAGACATTTGTCAAGCTCCCGTGATAGTGAGGCATAATCAGCTCTATCATATTCGAGCACCTGTATCGAAGGAGGAACATGGCAACGCTTTAGAACACAAGACATGTGTGCAAAAACAATTTCATGGTCGCTTACCGGGTAATAAATTAACAGAACTAATGAGAGTGCGTTCAGGACAAAACAACAAGTCTAGCACATTTGCACTATTTGGGGCTATTCTCGTGCGAGTTTGTACAAATTGGAACAGGGTATGTGCACTAATCATTGCACAAAATGCAGAGTAAATAGGTAACGAAGTGGTTATTTTCGGCTGTTGACTGAGCCAGTCATTATTTGTTAAGTTGAAATCTCCTTCAAGAACGGTATACGTTGCATCTAAGGGCAGTAGTATGTTATTTAGGTCGAATATACATTGAGGAGTATTGGAAGCAGGTGGTCTGTAAAACGACCCAAATGCTATCGAAGTGCCATTAGCTAGGGTGACTTTGCACCAGGCTGTCTCACATGACGCACTTTCAACCTCAATACGACTACAATTCAGACTACTGTGAACCATGACGAAAACACCACCACCACGTGAGTTACGGTCCTTGCGGTACACTGTGTAATTTGACGTGAATATCTCGTTGTTAGTTTTAGTGCTGTCCAACGAAGATTCAGTACCAATCACTACTTCAGGGGTAACCAGATTTAACAGCGAATCAAACTGCTCTTTTTTGTTTTTAATACCGCGACAGTTTATAACAATAACCTTTAAGTCGTTTACTTGGCGCAGTCGCTTTTCGAGAGCATTTCGTGATGACTATTGGCCCGCCCGGATTACAGAACCACTTTTACTGTCATAGAAAAGCACTTCATGTCCCATAATTAGTTTATTGAAATTCAATTTAAAAGAACCACCGTGGTCACGGGCAAACTGAGCCAATTTCTTTCGAGCAATCCTGACATTTTTCGAATAATCTTGGCTGATAGGAAAATTTGTTTCCCTCAGCTTTGAAGTAGCCGCAAGCACTCGTTGTTTATCTTTGAATGACAAGAATTTGACAATCAGCGGTCGTGTTGATTCTACTTGGTACTTCCACAATCGATGCACTCTTTCAATGGATGTTGACTGATTGAGATATCTAGTTTATCAGAAAAAAAAAGAAATGACTTTTTCTTCGAATTCTGCCCAAGATTTGTTTACCGTGTTCAAAAGGCCATAAATTATCAAGTTGTTATAGTACCGATCGATTATCTAAATCATCTTGGCCATCGTGCAATGCCGCCAGTGATGAAATGGTTGTTTCAACACGTGTGGACATATTTTAAATTGACGCTTTTAAGGGCGGTAAATGCGAGGCACGCGTTTCTGCGCGTTCCACCTTGGCAGCCAGTTCCGTAACTTTTGATTCAATCGCCTGCTGGTCAGACCGAAGCGAACGAATTTCGTTAAGAATGTCTGTCTGTGTTTGAATCAATGACTGTATCTGCACGATAGCCTCATTTTCTGTTCCTGCTCAGCTGAGAGAGGTCCAGGGTTTTCCCCAGTATCACCACAGCACATTAAACACGTTTTGATAATGGCCGCAATGCATTCACAGTAACACCCGATACAACTTATTAGGTCAACAGCAATCGTACGCACACGGCGAGTGGGATCTGACGCCAGTTTTTTGAACGCTTTACCCCTTACAGTACGATATGAATAACCAACCTGTAGAAATGCAGCGTCATGCCTTTGGATGAAATGCGCAGGCATGAAGAAGAAGATAAATATGGTGTTACTATGTGTACATGCAACAAAGTGGAACCTCAATACTAATTACCTAAATTCAATTAGTTCTATGTTTATGGAGATCATCAGCAATGCTTTACTGAATGATGTTACCCTCTTCATGAGATGCAATGAAACACCACATTTGAATTATACAAGTTTCCTGTTTACTAAGTTGAGGCATTTGTTATTAGGTCATTTGACATCTGTGTTTGACAATCTGTGCGAATACATGGCAATTAAAACAGTGCCTGTTCAATTAAAGCGAAAATACTCTATTCATTACAGTGAAGTTCACTATGTTATGACACCATCCTGACGCGCTGAAGAAAATTCGAATAATTTGTGACAATCTTGACTTCAGAAGTTTTTCAATTTCTAGACATCTAATGTTCAGGTATTAGCAGTTTCTTATGAAAGGATAGGAAAGAAGATATATAAAGAGTAAAAATAGACCTTAATATAACATTTTTCGGAGGTCAGCAAAAGAGCTTAAGACCTAGAAAAACAGTTGACCTACCTCGGTGTTAGCGAAGGAGGTCAAAGACTAAGCCAAAGACTAGTAAAAAAGCCAAAGACTAGCAAAGGCTTTTTTTATTCACAATCAAGAGAAGCCTTGCCTTGTTTTTTTTTTGCTAAAAAAGCATTTTCTTTTCGACCACCAAAGCCTCCTCAGGGGGTGTTATAGCATCTAAAGATCATAAGTACTTTCACCTCCTCAAATAACTCTAACCAGACAAACTTACTAGTTAAAATGTATGGCTGCAAGAGGTAAATCGAATTATCTTATTGTGCTTTTAATGGAGAGCAACGTAGCTTCCTTCTGCTTTGCTGTGCATCAGCCTGCATGCACAGAAACTTATGCAAGTACAAAAGATCTGTACATAGTGACAGACTTCGAATAGTGCTGTGATCAAGTGCTTCCAGCTTTTACTTACCTGCAAATAACTTGCTTAAAGTGCTGCAGCTGTTGTTTGGTACATACTCACCACATATTTTAGATAAATACTATTACGCTGTGCGTAATCAGTAGGCATGGAGTGCCATTTGGGTGCTATTTAAAATCTAATGAACCAGCTGTTGTTGATCAACTGAGCATGTTTTAAGTACCAAAAATTTACACAGACAAATGTTGCAACATTAAAATTTATTATGCGTTAAATATGCCAAGCAGTGGTCTTTGATTTGCAGTTGAAAATTGCAATATAATACTGCGTGATCAAAGTGTCCAGGCCCTCCACTGCCCTGGTCCTTTTATTAATGTATGAGATGTGATATTTTCATAAATAATTTACATTATGAAGTGGAAAAAAGCAACAAGACCATAACTGATATTTTTTGCCCAAAATAAATTACTGCTATATCATGAAAAGTAGATGCACAAACCGATATACGCCGCACTTAACTCTACTGTGGAATGTACCATAATGTTAACGTTATCGCGTGTCATAAACATATCAAACAACACTTTCACATACAATCAACACCTATACGTCACATTCACTGAGTTTCTGAAGGTGTTTGACTCAGTCGAGACATCAGCTGTAATGCAGGCACTACTGAATCAGGGCATCGAAGTATGCTATATAAACATACTGGAAGAAATCTACAGTAGATGCACAGCCACCGTGAAGAAAGCGGCAGAATACCAATAAAGAAGGGTGTAAGGCAGGGAAATACAATCTCTCCAGTGCTATTCATCTCGTGTTTACAGGGTGCCCCGCCGCGGTGGTCTAGTGGCTAAGGTACTCGGCTGTTGACCCGCAGGTCGCGGGTTCGAATCCCGGCTGCGGCGGCTGCATTTCCGATGGAGGCAGAAATGTTGTAGGCCCGTGTGCTCAGATTTGGGTGCACGTTAAAGAACTCCAGGTGGTCGAAATTTCCGGAGCCCTCCACTACGGCGTCTCTCATAACCATATGGTGGTTTTGGGACGTTAAACCCCACATATCAATCAATCGTGTTTACAGGAGGTTTTCAGGACCATAGCTTGGGAAGAATTAAGAAAAACAGTTAATAGAAGGTAACTTAGTAACCTGTGATTCACTGATGACATTGCCTCGATGAGTAACTTAGGAGATGAATTACAGCTCGCGATTACAGAACTGAAGATGGAAAGCATAAAAGTAGGTTTGAAAATTAATGTGCACAAAACTAAAGTAACGTGCTACAGTCTCGGCAGAAAACAGCACTTTGCGATAGGTGGAGAGGTGCTGGATGTTGTAAAGGAATATGCCTACTTAGGACAGGTATTAACTGCGAAGCCGAAGAATGAGAGTGAAGTAACTAGAAAAATAAAGATGGGGTTGATCACATTCAGCAAGCAGTCTCCAATCATGAATGGTAATTTGCCACTAACCCTCAAGAGGAAGGTATAAAACAACTGAATTTCGCCAGTATTTACCTACGGAGCAGAAACCTGGGGGCTTACAAAGAAGGTTGAGCTTAAATTGAGGATGACCCAGTGAGCGAAGGAAAGGAAAATGATATATGTAACCTTAAAAGACAAGAAGAGAGCAGAGTGGATTATGGAACAAATGGCTGTCAAGGATATCATAGTTGTAATCAAGAAGAAGAAATGAACATGGGCCGGGCACGTTGCACGTAGGGAGGATACCCGCTCATAAAGGGTAACTGACTGGATTCCCAGAGAAAACAAACGCACGAAGGGGAGACAGAAAGTTAGGTGAGTCAATGAGATTAAAAAGTTTGCAGGTATAACATGGAAACTAAAAGCATAAGACCGGGTTGATTGGCAGATCACGGGGTATGCTTTTGCCCTGCAGTGGGCGTAGTCAGGCTGATGATGATGACACCTTCAATGTACGACGAGGTTAAGATTTAGGTGATAAGCAAAAAGTGATCATGCCAAAGTTTCACTGTAGGCAAAACACTCGCTTTTTATGCAGATCGCAATTTACAAGTGACCACTTAACACACCAATCATACAATATCTGTAAAAAGTGGTGGTCCACTGTGGCTCATGTCAGCAGAACCCTAACAACAAAATTTGCCAAAAGCGGGAGCAATAAGCTTGTTTGCAAGACCGAACGTGTACATGGGCTTCTTTGCAGACGTTTAATCTTTTCTAGAGACTTACCTAATAATGATGCACCGTTTCTGCGTAATTTTGATGTAAATAATAGACTGCTGTTTTCTTGCATTGCCATGTAAGCAGCAGCCAAAAAAGTAGAGGCCACAAAAGTGTATAGATTTGAACGGTATAACTTGGTATAAGCATTCACGTGTGATCACTGACAGGGGATCTCGAGGTCACAGCTCTTTTTTTTCTTTATGCTACTTCGACTACCTGTGCGGGTAGTGGAAGTGATGCGATATTCATACCACCGGTGTCACACAGACACTTGTGATCGCGGTCAGGGCATCTGCGCCAAACTCGATGTTGTGCAGCGCAGCAGTGACAAAGTTGTTGCGTGCGATCAAAATTTCTCAAGGAAAACCAGTATTAGTCACCGCTACATGGTCCGGATCAAATACAGTGCAGCGCGACCACATGCAGCAAGTACCCGTGTGGCAGCGTTCACGAAAGTGCCTCAGAGCGCACCACGCATTCTGAACTAACGTCCAGACAGAACAGTCAGCACTCACGCATCACCATATTCTCAAAGAATAATATCGCAATAATACAAACCGCCGCATAACACCAAAGTAGAGGAAGAGCTGAAAGACACTTAACATAGCCAGTAGCGCCTTTACATACCCGCACCGCTTTAGCCAGCGCGGGCACACCACTAGGGACTAAAGTGCCTAGGGATGTTCGCACGATTTCGTATACCTAGTCCGCGCGGGTCGTTAGAAAACCACCTAGCGGGGGGGGGGGCGAGGGGGCTACTCCTATTAGTTCGTGCCATGGCTCACCATGGCGCTACAGTCATCCGGCTGTAGCGGGAAGAACGGGAAGGGCAGACTGAGCTCGAGCAGCGGGTAAAGGAGCTAATGGCCCTTTGCCCCGGCCGCGAGCGGTGTTAGACGGAAGGCGTGGGTAGTGAAGAAGGCACCAGGCGGAAAGGAACAGGCAAGAGGAGAGGTCAGGGGGCTGCAGTGTCTGGCCACATCACGGAGGCTCCGAGAACGTACAGCTCGGTGGCATGGCAGTCTTCGAGCAGGGCAGGAACACAGGACAGACGGCAGGTGAAAGAAACAGGGGCCCCATCACGAAAAGAAAGCCAGCGATTGGAGTGTAGAAGGGTCCTAATAATGGGGGACTCTAGCGTGGCCTGGGTTAGAGATGGCGTCTTCAATACAGTGAAGGAAGGTGGGAGAACCAGGGTGGCGGCTCAGTCAGGGAAGCGCATGGTGGATGCACTGGCCAAAGCTCAGGAGGTTGTAGAGAACAGCATTATTGTAGAGAGTCATTATTCATGCTGGGCTCAATGATGTGTTGAAAGGCAAGGATCGTAACCTTCAGAGACAGTTGGAGGATGGGATGCGCAAGCTCCGAGAAGCCTCTAGGAGTGTGCATGTGACCATATGCACAGTAGCAGAGGTCTGGGGCAGTCTCGTGGTATTGAAAGAAGGGTAGTGGAGGCGAACTGTGTGATCAAGATTATGAGCCGGCAACTCGGATACAGCGTAATGGCAGTTAACTAAGACGTGTAGGAGCCCGGCGCTCACACTTTGCACAGGATGGCGTTCACTATAGTGGTGCGATGGGCAGGAGGGTCAGTAATATGATGGGTCTTCAAGCCACAGCTTTTTAGGGGGACCCAGAGCCCTGAGGCCACCAGTGTAGCCAAAGATGGTTCTGAAGGGGCATAAATAATCAAGCCACACGGAGTCCGTGGGAGGATAAAGCGACGTAAGCAGAAGGGCCGAGCGAAGTCAGACATACACTCTAAAAAGTATTGTGTAAAAAGGGTGTCTTTTTGTCCCAGAACAATAATTGTCATCAGGCTTGCGTGCGCTTCCTTTCTTGAAACCTCGGCGCTGGCCACGTTCCTATCGAGAATGCAATGTAACCCTGATAATGGGCATGTAGATCGTGACCGAAATGTACCCGGCGCGGGGCAATAGCGCAAGGGTGTAATATAGATGACGTTTATTGTTGTGGGACAAAAAGACACCCTTTTTATTCGCTCATTTTTTTAGGGTGTAGGTTATATTAACATGCAGGGTTGCAAAATTAGGTTGAAGTGGGAAGAGATAGAAATGCAGTTGAAGCAGGAGGAGCTGATGGTATATGAGATTGTGGAGACGCATCTTCGGGACATGGAGCAACCACCTTGCAATCCAGACTACGTATGGGAATATTGCAATAGAACAGAAGGCAGCAAAAAGGGGGGATGGAATTGGTGCATTCATACATAAAAGTATGGGTTGGCAAAGAGTCAAGCAGGAATGCATGGAACATTTATGGTTAAGAATGAAAGTAGCTGGGCTGAAGACACTCCTTGGTTTGGTGTACTTGTGGACGGGAGCAAAGGCCATAGAGAAAAACCAGGCAATGGTGGAGTGTATATCAAATGACAGTGAGGAATTAAAAGATGAGTGCGAGGTAAATATACTAGAAGATATGAATGTGTACATAGAAGGTATAGATGGGTATACTGACCCAACAAGCAAAATAATCATGGAAATGTATGAAAAGCATGATTTGATCATTTGCAACAGTACTGAGAAGTGTGAAGGGCAAATAACATGGGAGGTAGAAAGGCTGCAGTCGACGATAGATTATGTACTGATGTCACATAGCATGTATGATAGGCTCAGGGGAATGCACATCGATGAATGTGGCTCCAGAAGTCTGGGTAGCGATCACAAACGTATCAGCTAAATTTTAGAAGAGCCGTGAAAGCGCAAAGGAGACAAGATGAGCAACTACAGAAAAAATTTATTCAGAAAGGCAAATTGAAATAGCTACTAAACAAATTGAGGAAGTAATCACCGGGCATATTGCCACGTTCCATTTCCCAAGTTTTTGTTACCGTCCCAAAACACCACACGATTCTCAGCGCAAACCACGCCTGCAGTTTTCGAGAAGGTTTCGGACTGTAGTAGATCATTTCGATAAGATCACGCCCACTGTGCGAACGGCACAGATTGTTCTGGAACCTACGCCACCGCCAGCGATAACGCTAGAACATTCGACGGCAAGAGTATAAATGCCGACGCACTTCGCCGCTTGCCAGTTGTTGATCGAAGGCCGACGCTCCGTTTGCCGCTATCAGTCCGAGACTGCTATCTGTGCAAGAGTGCTGCTGTAATTGGACTTTCCGTTTACCAGGCACAGGTTCGCCCAAATAAACAGGTAAATCCCAACACGAAGTCTCCTGTCTTCGGCCACGTCACTGACATCTGGTACCCCGCACCTCCACCAACAAGAACGGCGGCTCACTGCTCACATGGGGAAGAGTGGGTGCGGGGGAGGTATTGTTGACAATGATGACATTGCTCGTCTACCTCTGCCCTACTCTGTTGAAATGCTGCCCCTTTCTAATTACGCCGTGTCGCGCTTTCTTTTTCTCCTAGATTTTCTATATTTTATTTAATGTTTGTCCTCCCGTTTCGCTGTTTCTTCTTTTTTTTTCTCTCTCTTTTCTTTCTTTTTTTCCTTTTTTTACTTTTCTTTTGACCCCTTTCCTCCTGTCTCGAAAGGCTATAAGAAGACACGGAACATGTGTAAATAGTATTATGCCTTGAAAAAGACCGAGTTCCCGTCGAACGGTCGGCACAATAAACAGTTGTTATGTGAAAGCGCATCTACTTTCATATTTATAACCTTGCGGCAACCAAAGTTATTCTTCTGTATATATATATATATATATATATATATATATATATATATATATATATATATATATATATATATATATATATATATGTATATGAGATATAACAAACAGTAATGCCAAGTAATGTACAGGGGAAGTTATTAGAACCAATGGAATGTAAATAGTAAGAAAGAAAAGTGGATGAAAAAATAACCAGCCGTGAGCAGGAGGTGAAAGGTCGTAGGTTTGTTTCCTGCTCACGGCTGGTTATTTTTTCATCCACTTTTCTTTCATCTCATTTACATTCCATTGGTTCTAATAACTTCCCCTGTACATTACTTGGCATTACTGTCTGCTAGATCTCATTATTATTGTGTTAAAACACGGAAAAATGAGCCCTTAGGTATACACTTCTTTCCCTTATTTCATTAAACGAGGGTCTCGTACTGGCAGACTTGGTCTCGTTAGGTAGTATACGAGGAACTATTATTCAGCTGCCCGCTCACAATAAGTTCACGTGCTACGTGGCACCAAAACATGCGCATAAAAGAGTGTTTTCACACTCGTCGCTTGGCTTATAGATGGCGCTGACTGTCACTCCTACTTCTAAACTCACATATAAACAAAAAAAGTGGATGGCGGGAAGGCCGCTGTGGTAGCTCAGTGGTTAGAGCATCGAACGCATTATTCAAAGGTCGTGGGTTCGGTTCCTGCTCACGGCTGGTTATTTTTCATCCCCTTTTGTTTCTTCTTATTTACATTGCATTGGTTCTAATAACTTCCCCTGTACATTACTTGGCATTACTGTCTGTTAGATTTCATTAATATTGTGTTGAAACAAGGAAAAACGAGCCCTTAGGTATACACTTCTTTCCCTTATTTCATCAAACGAGGGTCTCGTATAGGCAGACTTGATGTCATTAGGTTGTATACGAGGGACTACTAATCAGCTGCCCACTCATAATAAGTTCACGTGCTACGTGACGCCAAAACATGCGCATAAAAGAGTGTTTTCACACTCGTCGCTTAGCTTATAGATGGCGCTGACTGTCACTCTTACTTCTAGATTCACATATAAACCTCCCCAAAAAAGTGGATGGAGGGAAGGCCGCTGTGGTAGCTCAGTGGTTAGAGCATCGAACGCGTTATTCGAAGGTCGTAGGTTCGGTTCCTGCTCATGGTTGGTTATTTTTTTCATCCACTTTTTTTCTTATTATTAACATTCAACTGGTTCTAATAACTTACCCTGTACACTACTTGGCATTACTGTCTGTTAGATCTCATTATTATTGTGTTAAAACACGGAAAAACGAGCCCTTAGGTATACACTTCTTTCCCTTATATATATATATATATATATATATATATATATATATATATATATATATAGCTACTAGCATATATACAAAATATATATATATATATATATATATATATATATATATATTATGAAGTCTTGGTAGTCTGGGTTGCGACAGCGTTTAATTGAGGAAAGACCTCGCAAAACGAACGGGCAGAGCCAGCACACAGACGATGACGATGATGATGAACCAGAGTGGCAATGAGGACAAAGAGACAAGCGGATGATGGTGATTGTGATCATGCAGGGATGAGGACGATGCAAGTAACAAATGCCCACACTAATTCCCCCCACTTGGAAGCGGACACCCTGGCCGCCATAAGTCAAAGTGACAGGGAACGTCGCGTGAAAGGTTTCATGCGACAAACGTGGACAATCTCTGTGCTGCGGTAACGGCGGTCTGTTGGGGCGACGAGTGGTGTCACACGATAATTAACCGGCGAAGTCTGTTCTAAAACAATGTATGGCCCGATGAAGCGTGGTTGGAATTTGTCACAGAGACCAGGAGTGCGAATAGGTGTCAAAAGCAGCACCTCGTCACCAGGTTGGAAAAACACAACGCGGTGGGATTCGTCATAGGTGATCTTCCGCTCGTGCTGTCTCGCTTCAGTATTGATGCGAGCCTGATGGCGAGACTGAGCCAGGCGGGAAATGTATTCTTCGCTAGAAGACTGACACGAATCCCCATGGCTGCTAAAGAAGGAGACGTCGAGAAAGGTAGTCGGGGTGCGTCCATACACGAGATAAAACGGTGAGTAGCAAGTTGTTCGCTGAACGGCGGTGTTGTAAGCGAATGTCAGGAATGGTAAAAGAGTATCCCAGTTTTTGTGGTCGGGTTGGACGTAAACGGCTATCATGTCTGCAAGGGTTCGGTGAAATCTTTCTGTAAGACCATTTGTCTGAGGGTGGTAGCTTGAAGCAGTCTTGTGAGTAGTTCCAGAAGCGCGGAGTACTTCATTTACCATTTGTGACAGGAACACTTTGCCGCGATCACTAAGCAGTACACGAGGAGCCCCATGACGCAGTATTATTGCGTGAAGAATAAAGTCTGCAACTTCCACAGCTGAGCCTGTAATAACAGAGGAAGTCTCAGCGTATCGTGTCAGGTGGTCCACGGCGGTCACTATCCATCGTTTGCCAGCAGATGTGACGGGGAGAGGCCCGTAAAGGTCAACACCTACAACCTCGAAAGGCATTGACGGGCACGGAAGTGGCTGTAGAGGTCCAGCAGGTGCAGACGTGGGGAGTTTACGACGCTGGCATGGGTAGCAGGAACCGACGTACCGCGCTACACTAGAAGAAAGGCCAGGCCAGTAATAACGACATCGAATGCGGTCAAGAGTTTTTTTAAAACCAAGATGACCAGCAGTCAAGTCGTCGTGGAAGGCTTCGAGCACCTGAAGTCGAAGAGAGCGTGGCAGTACAGGAACCCAGCGCTGACCGTCAGGGTGGTAGACGTGGCGGTAGAGAACCCCATTGTCCAGCTTAAAGTGCAGGAGTTGACGACGGAGTCGCGCGTTTGGTGGATGAGAAACTCCCGAAAGGTGGTCCATCATGCGTCTGCAGTATGAATCGGACCGCTGGTGGGAGATAAATGTTGCCTGTTCGTCCGAAAAGGGTTGCATTATTGATGCGAGCGTATGAACTTTGGTAGATGTGGCGTTTGAGTTCTCACCAACGCTTATATGGGTGGTCGGAAGCGGGCAACGAGATAAAGCATCGGCGTCTCGATGTTTTCTGCCTGACTTGTAAGTTATGTCAAAGTCGTACTCCTGCAAGCGTAGTATCCACCGACCCAAGCGTCCGGACAAGTTTTTCAGTGTAGAAAGCCAGCATAAGGCATGGTGGTCCGTAACGATTGTGAAGTGACGGCCGTGGAGATAGGGACGGAACTTCTGGACCGACCAAACCACAGCCAGACACTCTTGCTCAGTTATAGTGTAGTTCTTTTCAGCAGGGGTGAGTACGCGACTGGCATATGCAACAACTTTCTCTAGGGAAGACTTGTCGCGTTGTAGAAGAACGGCTCCTATACCAAGGCCGCTAGCGTCGGTATGAAGGATAGTCGGTGCGGCTTCGTCAAAGTGGCAGAGCAGAGGTTCAGACGTGAGTGACCGCTTCAACAGCTCGAATGCCGTTTCACATTCTTGAGACCACAGAAAGGGGACGTTCGAAACGAGTAGTTGGTGTAATGGAGCAGCAATAGAAGCGAAGTTCTGTATAAACCGGCGAAAATAGGAGGCGAGGCCAAGGAAACTGCGAAGCTCCTTTGGTTTTTCGGGACGCGGAAAGTGAAGGACTGCAGAAATCTTGTCAGGGTCGGGCCGGATGCCATCTTTACTAACGACATGTCCTAAGACCTTGATAGATTTGCTAGCGAAAGAGCATTTCTTAGTGTTTATTTGAAGCCCGGCGCCGGCAAGGCACGTCAGAACTTGATCCAGTCGTTCTAGGTGCTCAGGAAACGTTGACGAAAAGATAATAATGTCGTCCAGGTAGCACAAGCAACTTTTCCATTTCAGACCGCGCAGCACGGTATCTATCATGCGCTCAAAAGTCGCGGGTGCGTTGCAGAGCCCGAAAGGCATCACGTTGAATTCATATAGCCCGTCGGGGGTTGCAAACGCCGTTTTATGCTTATCGTCTTCATGCATGGGAATCTGCCAGTACCCAGAACGCAAGTCGATGCTTGAAAAGAATTCCGCGCCTTGTAGGGAATCAAGGGCGTCGTCAATGCGTGGCATAGGGTACACGTCCTTGCGTGTGATCTTATTGAGCGCCCGGTAGTCCACGCAAAAACGCACAGAGCCATCCTTTTTGCGGACCAAAACAATGGGAGACGACCAAGGGCTAGATGAAGGACGGATGACTTCCCGTTTAAGCATGTCCGCAACGTTTTCTTCTATAATTTTTCTTTCAGTTAGAGACACGCGGTAGGGTCGGCGGTGTACGATAGATGTCCCAACAGTTTGAATTCGATGTGCTGTAGTATTAGTGCGGCCCAGCTTAGACGAGCAAATGTCGAATGAATTTGCATGTTTCTGTAACAATGCGAGCAGCTGCTGCCTCTGTGAATATGTCAGTTCGCTGCTGATAGCTGTGGTAAAGGCGGAGGAAGAAACATGCTCACCGAGGCAAGGTTCTTTGGATGTGATGACCTGAAGTGGCGTGACAAATACAGGCTCGAAGTCAGCAACATGGGCCACAGTAGTGCCCTGTGGCAGTAAGATCTTCTCCGGTGTAGAGTTGACAGCGGTGACAAGTGCCGAGCCATTGCAAAAACGAACGACACCGGACGGAAGAACTATACCTTTGCGAACGCAAAGTGGTGACGGTGAGACCAATACATCCCCGTGATAGATGTCATTGGACGTAATGCTGACAATTTGCTCTTGTAGTGGCGGCAGTTCGATGTCTTTCGCAGCGACCAGACGAAGTGGCTTCTGATTGTCGTCGTCAAGCATGTAGTCCGTGTCAGCAAGGTGAACGACGCGTTCTCCACAACAAATCGCCGCGGAAGCAGATGATAGAAAATCCCACCCTAAAATTAGTTGGTGAGAGCAGCGGGACAGGACAGCAAACTGGACATGATGGCGAATGCCGTCGATGAAAACACGCACAGTACAAAACGCGGAAGGGCGAATGACGTTCCCCTGGGCAGCAACTAATGTGGGGCCATCGTAAGGCGTCATTACTTTCCTTAAATGTTCACACAAATCAGCACGTATCACAGACAATGTCGCACCTGTGTCCACCAAAGCATCGACTCGCACTCCTTCCACTTCCACAGAAACCATGTTACACGGGCCCGATGGAGGAATTTCAGTTCTGATTCCGAATGCAGTTTTTCCTCCACAAACTGCATCACTTAGTTTTCCGAATGAATTTCAGAGGTGAATGAGGCGGGCCGAAGTGGAGAAGTGGAACGGCGGAAGGGCGAAGGCGAGCGGCGTCTCGTGTTTCGGCTGTTTCGTGGTGCAGTCGATGCAGGAGGAGATGGAGAACGGTGCGGGGGAGACGAATAACGCCGACCTTGATAAGACGCCCCGGCGTACAAATCCCGTTCACGCACGTCGTTCCGACGCTCATCTTGCTGGCGCTTTCGGCAGAAACGAGATATGTGGCCGCGATAGCCACAGTAGTAGCAAACAGGGCGAGACGAGCGCCACGGTGGGGAATAGAAGACATTCGGGGCACCTGTAGATAGCGCGGTCAGGTGGGCCGGAGGGTCAGGGGGTACGGAATGGTAGTTGACCGGGGGAGCGGCAGCAACTGACGCGTAGGATGGACGCGGCAATGTCGTGTGGGCGTCGCTGGGAGGCACGGCAGCAACTTCAGGGTACGTGGTTATGGGGCGTGAAGCATGTGGCTGTACAGGCGCAACGCCGGTCAGCGTTGTAAGTTCCTCCCTGATGATGTCACGTAAGGGCATCCCCGAAGGCTGTGTAGGTCGTGGTGTAGGAGGTGTGAAGCCCATGGACCGCAATTCTTCGCGTATAATGTCCCGGATAAGGTCGCGCAGGTGGCCATCTGACGTGGAGTGGTGGTCGCCAATGTCTGGTTGGAGGCGAACGGAGTACAGCGCATCAAGGCGCTGGCATGTCGTCACGACATCAGCGATGGTAGCTGGGTTTTGCACAGCGAGTGCATTAAAGGCAACAGGCCCAATGCCTTTCAATATGTGGCACACTTTGTCCGATTCCGGCATGGATTTATTGACACGCCGGCAGAGTGCGAGGACATCCTCGATGTATGAAGTATACGATTCACCGCGATGTTGTCGGCGAGTATCAAGTGTCCTCTTCGCGACGGCGGATCGAACGTCCGGGGTGCCAAAAACGTGTCGCAGCTGCTGCTGGAAGGTAGCCCAGTCGGGTAAGTCAATGACGTGGTTAAAATACCATGTCTTTGCGACTCCGGTCAGATAAAATGGGACATAACGCAGTTTGGCGGCCTCGTCCCACCGATTAGCGACACTTACGCGGTCGTAGTCGTCGAGCCAATCTTCTACGTCTTCTCCACGACGACCAGCGAAGAGCGGGGGTTCCCGCTGATGTCCGTGTATGTAAATAGGAGGGGCAGCTTGCGTCGGTGCGTGGTTGATGACATGAGCGCCGGTAGGCTCGGTCTGGGACATGCTGCCTGACAGTGGGCGCAATCGACGGCCTGAACGAAGCTCCAGCGGGTAGAGCGGGCTGCGGGAGGTAAGAGGACCGAAAATCCACCTCCACCACGTATGAAGTCTTGGTAGTCTGGGTTGCGACAGCGTTTAATTGAGGAAAGACCTCGCAAAACGAACGGGCAGAGCCAGCACACAGACGATGACGATGATGATGAACCAGAGTGGCAATGAGGACAAAGAGACAAGCGGATGATGGTGATTGTGATCATGCAGGGATGAGGACGATGCAAGTAACAAGTGCCCACAATATATATATATATATATATATATATATATATATATATATATATATATATATATATATATATATATATATATATATATATATATATATATATATATATATATATATATGACGCTACGATGAGTGGGCGACGTGGCCTGGCTCATACCCCATGTTTATTCTATTCTTCACTTCTTCCTCCTCGGCTTCTATCTACCATCACTTCATACGTCACACGATTCTCCCTCCCCCCGAAAGATGGCACCGTTTATAACCTACGAAAAATTGAAGAATCCAATAAACAGACAATGTGCAAATTCGCAGTATCACGTCCCGACAGAGTTCCACTGTCGCTTTAAATCTTCAAGCCCGAGGGAGCAGTCCGGTGAACTCTATAACAACTCTGGTGGGCGAGGCTGACTGTTGCGTTCCGGACAGAGCGGGATACACGTGGATACTGACAGTACTGCTAGAACTCTTGTTCGGGCTGACCAAGGTTGGAACGCCTTGTTGCATCGGCAGCTCGGATGTCGTCGGGGCTGTATTTTTTGCCGTGAAAGGTGCAATCCAGATGCTTCTTGCTTGCGCGCTTCTCGACAGACTGTGATGGAGTGTCTGAGTGCTTGCGGTTTGCAAGCAGTGCTTCCACGTCTTTCTCGGCGCTTTCTGTTGTGTTGCAGTCGGCGGAGTAGCAGACGCTGGAAGCGTTTCTGGCGACTTTTCTTTGTCCGAAAGTGTCTGACGTCTTGTTGGTTTGGAGATCTTATTTTTCGATGTTCTTCAAATGGTGAACGCGCTTCCATTGAAATTGGCGTTCGCCGATGCCCTCGTTGTAGTCTCTCTCGTTGTTTTCTGAGTTGGTGAACTTCGTTTTGCTTGCTTTGCTGGTGCTGCTCAGGAGAAGGCTGTAGTGGCGCCCCTTCTGGAATCGGGCATTCATTTCCTTCGAAGTTTGACGCGTCCTGTAGACAGCTGATGCGTGGTGAGCTGGTGTCTTTTTTATCGGGCATAGTTGGCAATGTGCAATCATTATGCTCTGCAAAGAATTCGGTAAGGTGTTCCAGTATGGACGCTTCGGGCAGACAGCTGCGTGCGAGGTTTGGTGTATGTATTACTTCTGCATTTTTTCAATTCTTGGAGCTGTAAGCACTGTATGGGGATACCACAGGTGACGTGGCAATACCAGGTTTTAACTGCAGATTTTGGCAAGTCGGTGGTGCCACAGAGACGACACGAAGCTCTTCAGGGGCTTCTTCGCAGTTCACTGAGAGTGGTTCTTGCACCTGGTAGCTTGCGACGTTCGATGCGTCTGAGCCTTCTGCTTTGCTTCGACTGTCCAGTGTGTGTGCACCGCACTGTGATGAATAAACATGTCCGGAAGGAGCATGGCTTGACAGGGTATTTTCGTGAAGCGTTAGGTCGTCTACCGAGGTCACGGCGTCCTTAAGAGGCGAATGGTGAGCAATAGGAGCGCTTGAACAACCACATGATGGAAAACCGCGTGGTGGACCGCATATGCGAGATGAATAATTAAGAGCATGAGGTCGGTGGACAACGTCTCGCGTCATAGGCTGGAGTGAGGATTTGCGAAATGCCGGCTTTCGTGCAGGAGGGAGGCGCGCTTGATGGTTAGTTTTTTCTCAAAACGCGCATGGTCTTCTGAAAGTAAACTCATGTGCCACTTCTTCTTGTGGCAGTTGTCGATTCATGTTGGGATTTCGAATGCTTGAGGACTGCTTAGGGAATTGACGATAGTGTGCGGTTTTCTCCAGATGGTTGGCAATAAGTAGGTCTTGGTCATAGTCGTTAAAACGAGTGATCATCTCTTCTTTGATCTTCTGCCACGATTCATCGTTGTCGAAGATGTGGGTAAGGTAAAATTTGAATGCCTCACCAGTCACGTAGTCGCCGAAGTTTGTAACCATCTCCCGTTCCGACTATGATGCAGCGGCGGCATGGAGCTCGAACAGGTTGAACCAGTCCTGTACGAGTCCGTCGTCCGCTGATCCGGTGTACTTTGGGATGTCAAGGTCTTCTGATGCTGCTGTCATGATGCTTGGTGGTCTTGGTGGTCGGCGTTCGGTCACTGCGTCTTGCTGAGGTCTTCGATGATGATGGCCGGGCGATGAAGTGGTTGCGAGGTCTTCATCCTGTCGACTCATGTGATGCTACGATGAGTGAGCGACGTGGCCTGGCTCATACTCCATGTTTATTCTATTCTTCACTTCTTCCTCCTCGGCTTCTATATCTACCATCACTTCATACGTCATATATATATATATATACATATATATATATTGCAACGAGCAAGGTTGCGTAAAAACACAGGTTATTATTCCAGAAACGTTAGCCGCAACAAGCTGGTACAGGCAGGAACCAGGCAAGCACGAGCCACACACGGACGTCAACGTCTTCTTTCACGCTGGCACAGAGCTGGCGCCACTATGCTTTGGTACAATTACTCCCCGCGCAGAAAGGAGCCAACCTAGCGACCTAGGGAAAGGACACGACAAGGGGGTCATAGCACGGTTTGAGGCGTGATACGTGTACTGTTTCACGCCCACGGCAGCGTTGGTCCGAGGGTGGATCAATGGGCTCAACTTCATAGTTGACAGGAGATGTTTGCCCCACCACACGGTAGGGGCCATGGTATTTCGACGAAAGCTTCGGGTAAAGACCGGGAGGGGTAGACGGGACCCAGAGCCAAACCAGCATTCTTGGGTTATAGTGTACAGTAGACGCAGAGGAATCGTGGTCAGTTTTCTGGCGCGATTGGTCTTGTGCGATAAATGAGCGAGCGAGTTGACGACACTCTTCGGCATAAGCAGCTGCTTCGGAAACAGGCGTCGCTTCGGAAACATCAGGCCTGTAAGGGAGAATGGTGTCCATGGAGCATGATGGCTCACGTTCGTACAGAATGAAGAAAGGAGAAAAGCCAGTAGTTGTCTGTGGCGCAGAGTTGTACGCGTTCGTGACAAAAGGGAGCACTTGGTCCCAATTAGTGTGGTCGTCAGAGGCGTACATGGCAAGCATATCTCCAAGGGTACGGTTAAAGCGTTCTGTCATGCCATTGGTTTGGGGATGGTATGCCAAGGATTTCCTATGGACAGTGCGACATGCCTTGAGTAGTTCGTCGACGGCGTTCGAGAGAAACACGCGTCCACGGTCACTGAGTAATTCACGAGGTGCACCGTGTCGCAAAATGAGATGGTGAAGAAGAAAGGACGCAACGTCTTTCGCAGTGGTAGCATGCAGCACAGATGTTTCAGCGTAGCGTGTTAAATGATCCACGGCGACGATAATACTGGTTGCCTCGAAGAGAGTTGGGTAGAGGACCATAAATATCAATTCCGACGCGGTCGAATGGTCTCGCTGGGCAGGTTAAGGGTTGCAAAGGGCCAGCAGTGCTGTGAGAAGGCGTCTTGCGTCGTTGGCACGTGGTGCATGACCGAACGTACTGGCGAACGTGCCGATACATGCCGCGCCAGTAGTATCTTAGACGAAGGCGAGAGTAAGTCTTAAATACTCCAGCGTGGCCACACTGGCGGTCATCGTGAAAGGCAGCGCAGATGTCCGAACGCAAATGACGAGGGATGACAAGGAGCCACCTACGGCCGTCCGTCACGTAATTGCGGCGATACAACAAGCCTTCACGGACAGCAAAGTGTCTTGCTTGACGAGAGAGGGAGCGTGAAGTCGTTTCTAACGAACTGTGAGAGAGGACGTCGAGCAAAGAATTGATCCAAGGATCCTTGCGCTGTTCGGATGGCATGTCAGTGATGCTCAACGATGACGAATCGCAAATGGCAGTTGATAAGCAGGCAAGGTCAGGATGCAGTGGAGAACGGGATAGTGCATCGGCGTCTGAATGTCTGCGTCCTGAGCGATAAACAACACATATATCGTATTCCTGAAGGCGTAAAGCCCAACGAGCGAGGCGGCCAGTAGGATCTTTCATGGACGCTAACCAGCATAAGGCATGGTGGTCTGTGACAACATCAAACTGGCGTCCGTAAAGGTAGGTGCGAAATTTTCCTATAGCCCAAATGATAGCCAAGCACTCCTTTTCCGTGACGGAATAGTTGGACTCTGCCTTCGTTAGTGTACGGCTGGTATAGGCGACAACGTACTCGTCGCAGCCATCCTTGCGTTGAGCGAGGATGGCACCGAGGCCGACACCGCTTGCATCCGTGTGAATTTCAGTGGGTGCATTGGGATCGAAGTGGCGGAGAACTGGCGGAGAGATGAGTAGCCGGCGTAGTGCCGTGAATGCCTCATCGCAGTGGAAATTCCAGCCAGAGAGGTCCGTGCTACGGGAGAGAAGCTGAGTCAGAGGGGCAATTATAGAGGCAAAATTGCGAATGAAACGCCGAAAATAGGAACAAAAGCCTATGAAACTACGAAGCTCCTTTAGGATAGTAGGCTTGGGGTACTCGGCAACGGCACGCAGTTTGGCAGGATCTGGCGATATTTCTTCTTTTGAAATGACGTGGCCGAAAATTGTGAGTTTGCGGGCGCCAAAACGACATTTCTTGAAGTTAAGTTGCAACCCGGCTGCCGTAAGGCACTGGAGAACTTGTTCCAGACGGGAAAGATGAGTTTCGAAATTCGCCGAGAATACAACTATGTCGTCTAAATAGCAAAGACAGATGTGCCATTTAAGTCCCCTGAGGACACTGTCCATCATTCTTTCAAAAGTCGCAGGCGCATTGCAAAGACCGAAGGGCATTACATTAAATTCATATAAGCCGTCAGGGGTCACAAACGCCGTTTTTGGACGGTCTGGTTCAGCCATTGGTACTTGACAATATCCAGAGCGCAGATCCAGTAAAGAGAAAAACTCCGCACCTTGAAGGCGATCCAAGGCGTCATCAATGCGTGGCAGGGGATAAACATCCTTGCGTGTGATGTTGTTTAGTCGACGATAATCCACGCAAAACCTGATGGAGCCATCCTTTTTTCGCACGAGGACCACTGGCGAAGCCCAAGGACTGTGTGAGTGCTGAATAACACCACGTTGCAGCATCTCGTCGACGTGTTGAGTGATGACGTCACGCTCGGCCTGCGAGACGCGGTAGGGGCGCTGACGAAGTGGAGTATGATTACCGGTGTCGATATGGTGAGCGACAACTGACGTGCGTCCCAACAGAGGTTGTCCGTGGTCGAAGGAGGCGCGGAAACGGTCAAGTAGTTGAATGAGCTGATTGCGCTGGTCTTGCGTAAGGCCGGTGTCTACGCTGCGCAACAGAACGTCTTCGTCAGGTAGTGAGGGCGCGGTGCCAGCTGTGACAGCATCCACGGACATCGGTGTCGTACCAGAACGGGCATCGAAAGGAAAGATGTCATCATAAGTGTCAAGACTCCCAATGCATTCGCCATGCAATAAGGTAGCGGGACAAGGGAACGGATTGCACACGTACACGGCACTGGAGCTATCGGCAAGTGTTATGACGGCAAACGGGACGACAAGGTTCCGGCGACGAGCGCATTCTTGTGACGGCATAAATAGGGCAGTTGAATCGGAAACGGAGTTGCACAAAAGAGATACCGCGGTGACCGAAAAAGCAGAAATGACGACGTCAGCGGCAACGATCACCTTTTTGGGTGAGCGAGGGAGATCTATGAATGTCGTGCTGAATGGAAACAAAACGAGTTGAGCACGAGCACAGTCGACAACCGCATGATTAGCGGAAAGAAAGTTCCATCCCAGGATGATTTCATGAGACGCATGCGGAAGGACGACAAATTCAACGAGGTAAAGCACTCCTTGAATCACAACACGAGCAGTGCATGTGGCAGAAGGTTGGACATGTTGCGAACTCGCCGTGCGTAAAACAATTTCAACCAGTGGAGTCATCACTTTGTTCAGTTTGCGGCATAACACTTCACTGATTATACAAATAGCGGCACCTGTGTCGACAAGAGCAGTTGTGGCGAAACCGTCCACAAACACCGCAATCTCGTTAGGGGGCGATAGATGAGGCCTTGGAAATTTCGTCGGTAACGCAGCTCTTGCCTCAGGAACTGCGACTGTTAGTTTTCCTCCTGGGCGTGGTTGGAACGGCGAAGCATGGGGGAAGGAGACCGAAGACGGGGTGAAGGAGATCGACGTCGGCTGAAGTCTGGTCGACGTGAGCGGGGGTCATGTGAATCAGGTGTCACATGCGATTCTGATGGCCGAGGTATGTTGCCGGAATGCCGCACATCATTAAAATAGAATCCACGGCGACGACAGTAGCGCGCGACATGTCCTGGAATACCACAGTTGTAGCAGACGGGCCGGTTATCCGGAGTACGCCAAGAGTTGACAGGTGCTCGAGCTGGTGGAATGGGCCGATTTACCGGATAAACTGAAACTGGTGACCTGTAGTAGTTAGTGGCTGGACTGTATGAAGGGAGCGGCGGTTGGGCAGAAGGTCGGCGGACGGCTTCTGCATAAGTCAGCAGTGCAGCCACTGATATTGGGGATGTGGGCGAAGGGAGAGCCTCGGCAACTTGCGTCTGAATAGCACGGCGAAGTGAGTGGTCCAGTGTTGTGGGGGTCTCGTTGATGGTGGCGACAAGAGAGAGCTGTCAAGCACTTCCTCCCGGATGTACTGTTGAATTTGAGGCATTAACACGCTGTAGTCGGAGCCACTGTTTTTGCACTCCAAGGCCGAAATATCAGCTGTCTGCGTATTAGCGCGACGTGTAGAAACTCGTTGCTTGCGCAGCTCATCGAAACTTTGACATAACTGAATCAAGGCCGTGACGGTCTGTGGGTCTTTGGCCACAAGCATATGAAAAGCGTTGTCATCAATGCCTTTCATTATGTTCTTTATTCTGTCAGCCTCCGTCATCCTGGCATCAACTCGCCTACAGAGGCTGATCACATCCTCAATGCAGCTCGTGAAGCTCTCACCATTTCGCTGGAATCGTCCCCGCAGTCCCAGTTCAGCGCGAAGCTTACGCATGGCTGGACGACCGAAAAACGAGGTGACGGCCTCTTTGAAAACCGACCAGGTGGGGATGTCGGCTTGGTGGTTGGTGAACCATAGGTTGGCCAAATCCGTCAAGTAGAAGATGACGTGAATCAGCTTCGCAGGGTCATCCCACTTGTTAATCGCGCTGGCATGCTCGTACTCTGCCAGCCAGTCCTCGACATCTTGATCTTCAGTGCCGTTGTATACTGGTGGGTCACGCAGACGAAGTACACCAGAACACATGACGGGTGGCAGCGTGGAAGAGCCTTGTGGGGGATCGACGCGCTCGGTCATCGTGGACTGAGATGGTAGCTTACGGCTGCGGAGCTCCAGGACGTTACCCAGCACGTTTCCACCAAATGCAACGAGCAAGGTTGCGTAAAAACACAGGTTATTATTCCAGAAACGTTAGCCGCAACAAGCTGGTACAGGCAGGAACCAGGCAAGCACGAGCCACACACGGACGTCAACGTCTTCTTTCACGCTGGCACAGAACTGGCGCCACTATGCTTTGATACAATATATATATATATATATATATATATATATATATATATATATATATATATATATATATATATATATATATATATATATATATATATATATATATATATATATATATATATATATATTATAGGTACACGCATTTCAGTGAAACGTCACCGCCTCATTAAACATATTCATGCAATGCCCCTTAGCACAGATTCATTTCTAGGCGGATTACGTTAGACTTGAACCAGTTTTAAGACGTCATGCTGTCTAAAAGGTGAAATTTACCACGCGCATTTGTACAAAGACACGCTATAATCAGCTTCGCCAACTGTAAACGTTCGGCGCAAGGCTACCCAGAATTATTTTGTTCTGTTTTGTTTGGATTGGAGGGGGGGAGCAGCAGAACGACAAGTATTGGCTATTGGTGGTCGCTGTGAATGCGTGTAAATATTTTAGTATACCCTCGAAAGTTAAATTACGAAAATATTTCGTGGTGTAGAGGGTTTAGATTTCCTTCCTCTCCCTTCTTTACTTATGACTTCCTGGTTCTGCGCGTGTTTGACACAGTAATTCCTTTTGATTCTCGCAGCTTTCTGAGCACTTCTAACTCCCAATAAATCAGCTCAGTTATTCTGAATATTGTAGATGCCTAACCAACAAAGAAAGAGTTAAGAGAGAAGAAATCAGTATAAGACATGCACTTTCTGAATTATTGTCGATCTCTCACAAGGGCTTTTTTTGGAGCCCGAATTCAGTAGATTGGCGTGTCATACTTCAAAGGCTATGGTATCATGTGCTAGACATAAATTACGGGCAGGTACGAAGAAATCTGCATCAAGAAAGCGCGATGGGGGAGCCGAACCACATAGCAGTTCCTGCTTGCGGCACGCGGCTTTTTCAGTACTACTCGATTGCAGCGCCACAGCAACAAGCAACGCGGAAGGGATCACGCGGCGAGGCGCGGTCACGCCATTCAATACTTTTAGTACACTCTAGGCGAGATGCGGTGCAGCCGCCTCATTCATTCCACTGCCCCCTTCTAGTACACTGTAGAATAGTGCTACCAAGGAGGGAGTGCAGTCCCGGCCACCGCCAACAGGAGCAAGTGAAGCCGCCCGCGGTCATATTGCTGGAGGAAAAACAGGGCGGAACCGCCATAGATCGCAATTGAATGCGCGTGTTGGGCGCATTGGTTTGCAGTTCTACGATATGAAAGAAAAAGAGATGGAAACCACTTTTAGGTTGCAGCAACGAAGAAATGCCGCTACTTGTCTATTAAACAAATTATTTCATGCAAATATTGTCAGCTGCACGCTTTCAGATCAATGTGTTGTCAAGGGATGCTTCGCATATCAAGCTTGCTGGCGCACTATTGCGCTACAAAAGGGTTGTAGTATATATTGGGGTTTTAAGAAATGTACCTGCAGATACTCATGACCTCGGGGAACGTGACACTTGCTCACCTCTTTCATATATGGGCTGGTGTATGTGTGTGTCGGTAGATTACCAGACAGTATATAAGGAAGTTGAATTAATTAAAGCTAAAGTTAGAAAAGAGAGGTAATTAAGTAAACTGGGAGTCACCAATAATTTTTCTAGCGTTATCAAATTCTAACCAATATACAGGTCGAACCAAAACCGAAGCACCGATGTCGCGTGCAACCGAAAAACTCCAGAAGACGCACCCCAAATGAACCGTTTATAAGAACGATTGCAGTGGCGCTAGTTATGCATAATATTTATCAACTTCCGTTGGCAATGTGTGTTGTCATGGCAACAAGGCGCAGCCTTCAGAGCCTAGAAACTAGGTAGCTCGATGTTTGATATAACGGCACTCACTCATTTTGGCAACCTCGTCTATCGGCGTTTTGATTTTGGTTTCGTCGGCAAGATAAAACAGAAAGGTGGGTCATCTTGTTTTAGATGCAATCACTTAATTTTGTGACTACAATATATTGAAGCTACGTCAAGGAGGTAGAAACAAACAGGTTTTTACAGAAGCGCTCAGAAAGCAGGAAAAATCGAAGGTGCACTTTCAGGCCGCAGTCTGGTCATTGTCTGCCCCGTTCTTTCGAAGCAGCATTCTCCGAAGTGAATAGAACAGAGGTGGTCACCGTGCATAGTCCTCCAACTATTTCTTCGAACAGCACGTTCCCAGGCAGAACGCAGCGCACTGTCTCCCGGAAACCAGTAACACGGATAATCATGGCATGGAATTATTCTCTACTATGTTTGCGAATTTCTCAATAAACATGCACCGAATTCGATATTCACTCGCCAAAAATATGCATGTACACCGTCAGTCTTGCCTTGTAAGACAACACCAGAAAACTTGGAATTCAAAGGGCATTCAGACGTCCTATACTCGTTCCAATGTTTGATACGTACAGCCAGAGACCGCAAGTGCTTTGTCCATAAACTTAAAACTCATGAACAACGTTGTGTCAGCGAGCATTTAAAGCTTCTAGTTACTTTCCATATAGCTATACGCAGGTAATACACGCATGCGCACCTTTCATATTGTTCCTAATTTAACAGCATATGCGAAAAAAAAACAAATGATCGTCAGGGAACGAAGCGAGAATACTTACACGTGAAAAGTGATCCCAGGCGTCGTCTTGATGCTATTTGTGCAGCCATAAGTGACACACGAAGTCACCATGGCCTTGTAAAATCTCTAACTGCTTTACAAAAGCATGTCACAGTCTCTAAAGGCCACTGCGAGGGCGGAGCTACGAAGCGCACTTTGTCGTCTGCTTCCGAGTCTTTCCTTTTCGAATATGGCGGCGACCGGCATCACTTATCGGGGAGCATCTCCACTCTATAAGACATAGTATAAAACCTCCTTGAGTACTACCCGCACTACCTCCTAGCCGTAAAGACGATAAGTACTTCGCGATTTCCGGCGAGCAGCCGCCGCAGCAGCCTTCGAAGCGGCGCTGGCTGAGTGGTAGAACAGGTGTTCTGTGGTAGAACCAAATGATAGTGTATAGGTGTTTTGTGGTAGAACTTTATGAGTGGTAGGTGTTCTCTATTGGCAGCGAGTCAATGCATGGGTGCTGCTTCTTTTGTGTGTTTTAGGAAAGCTGTGCGATGCCCAGCTGCAGTGTATTCTCGGTGCGAATCGCGTGCACCGCCGGATGTACCTGGTGGTACTTTTCACGTATGTTCGCTTCCCTGTCAATCAATAATGCATGGTATTTGCATGTGCAGCTCTCAGCTGTACGCTACGTTGGTTTTTTACTCATCGCGTCAACGGAGCTGGAACACGAGCGACCTTTCGTTTTAGTGTTGTATGCATCGCGTCGCGTTTTTTCCAGTTGTGTTGTTCATACGGAAGGGCAATAAACTGTTCTTGTTATCGCCTAAATGTGTATGTATTGTACGGCGCGCTCGCTGCGTGTTATAATGTGTGCACGTGCTCTGGAATTACAAACTTTACGTGCGCGATCGCATGTACAATACAGTTGTGCCTTCTTACCGACGTGAAGTAAGTCAAGTACTAGGCTGGCGTTGCACAGAATAGCTGCGAAGCAAGCTCTCAAAATCGTGCATTGCCACACTGACATTATATACGAGCGAAGAACTGCTAATCGGCCCGAAGATCGGGAAATGGCTAAGAGAGAGAATAGGAAAAAGGCCTTATGGCGATTAGAACGCGTAAGTCACTGCCGGGTGAGTTCGATTACTATGATGCAGGGGCTGAATGACTTTGATTACGACACGTACCGGTGCTTTCTGTACTGTTGCATAAAAACCCTCCACGAATTATTTCAGCACGCCGCGCTCGGGCCTGCCACGCACGAAGAGTTTCGAGAAGGTGTGCTCGCAACATTTTCTGCATGCAAACCACACAATACGCGTTAAGTTTACGCCGGGGCTCTAAGTCCGCGCAGAAGCGAACCAGCGCTGAGGGCACGTCGCGCAGCGTCTGCTGCTTTGTTTGCCCTATACCGGTTTGTTTATTCCATAAATTTGACGTCACTTTTGCCACACTTCTCAGAATACATTGAGATAGGATAAAGCTTCGCCTAAGTTATTCCTTCGTTCTTCCATGAATGACGTCAGGGCCGTACCCAGGAATTTTTTCGGGAAGGGGGGGGGGGGGTTTGCGTGTAGAACGGCTGCCATTTTTAAGATTTATACTGGCTTATTTTCGTGAATAAAACAAGTACACCGCTTACTTGTAATAATTCGATGGCACTTTTCAATTATTTGTACCCAAATAAAGAAATTAGTATGTCAACCTCGAATTCTGGTTAAAGCAAGAAAATAAGTTTGGACAATAGCACCACCAAAGCCGGGGACACCGCGACCAACGGCTCCTGATGAAGTAACACAATGTAACCGCGGTACAAAAACGGTATGTATGTGTTACAAGCTGCCACTGTAGTGTCGCCAGCGCGAAGTCGGTGACGGGAATGACAGCAGGTTAGGTCGTTCCGTACGTAAGCAGAGACAGTGAAGAGATCAGAGACGTATGTGGGGAAAAACAAAACACTAGTGATATTGCAGCACTGCAGAGGAATCTAGGAATATTGCAGAGGAATCTAGTAGAATATTAATACCAACTAACAAAATACATATAAAATCAATAAATCAGCTTACAAGAGAGAATTATTACAAACTACACAAAACTAACCAACAATAAAACTACAGATGAGAAAGTCCGAAGGTATAAACAGGTGAAAGGATACCTGTGATGACCGGAAGCGTTGAGTCCACGACGATCGGATGCGAGAAGTCAGAGAGAGTTCTGGCACAACTACGATGTCGGCGGTGCTGCAGCGCTGGTGTTTCCGGGAGGCTAGTGCTTGAAGCCGATCTCGGGCAGGTTGAGCTTACTCGAGATTCAGGTACCGATGCCTACGTTACAGACGTTAATTTCGCGTCACAACTAGACGAATGGCTACGTTTAGGTGGCCAGCCAACACGGAGTCACAACCACTTAAGGGATACTTCTTGATCTCCTTCTACACCATGTTGGTCAGCAACTAGACTGCTTAGCAAGGCGAAATCCTGCTCTTAAATCAACCTCCGTGTCCCCTCATTCTCGTCCTGGGGGAAAAGAGACATCTATATGGGTCCAATTATGCGCGTTTCATTGTTAGAAACTCCACCCTTAAAATATATTGACCACATCCCTTTTTAATTAGGAGAGGGTCCTCAACTGAGCGAGAGTGACAACCTGTTGGGGTTCTCTCATACGGCTTGTCCACAAGCAGTTTTGCCCGTGCGAATGGTCAGTTTCCTTGGTTTCAGCCGGTGCGTCTTGCAGTCTACAGCTAGTTCGGGGTGCATCGCGGCCTTTGACGACCCTGCCGACGCCGCCGTAGGTACAAAGGATCAAACATCGGCGACTAACGTTTGAAGAAGAACACCCCATTCAGTACTTCCCTGCACTAAAGGCCAGTCTTTTCATGAGCGAACGGTTCTACCGGTCAGCGGGGCAGTGTGGCGCCCGTTAATTTGCCCTTTCGCTGGGTCGCAAAATGGCAGCCCGTGACAGCATGTATGCAAGCAAACAAACAAGTCACTTGACATTCCGATCGTCTTGTTACCGTTCGCACATTCTGCTTGCTGGATAGTTTCCTCGTAATTGCGAAAGGATAGAAGGGTTGAAGCTTGGGCTAGCTGGGTTTAGCTTTTAATCGACTCTTGAAACATAGAGGGAAGTTTAAACGAGGAAGTTTTTCCTTCTCGGCAACTTGCAAAACTCAGTGAGGACTTGTTCTGGGGTCACTTGAAGTTCTCGATGAATGCTGAGCAGTGCTAGTCCGGTCAATCCGTCATTGTTCATATGATTTCGAAGGTAGCTCTTCAGCCTTCTCAGTGTGGAAAAAGTCCGTTCCGGGGTCGACGTCGACACGGGTAAAGTCGCCAGGATAGAAAGTAGGCTGTGGATGTTCGAAAAAAAGTCGCGGTTGCACATCTCTAAGACCTGTAAAGCACAAGCTGGGCGATTCTTTTCTTTATTCTGGCAGCGTTTGTTTACCCACAGTGTGAACTCTGCCTCGATGACATTAGCCGAGGGAATGTCGCCAAGGTAAAACTGCACTGCATCATCAATATTAGAAAGGCTAGCCGATGCGCAGAATTTCGGCCGCAGCATGTTAAGGCCAACCACGACCTTCTTATGGGCATCGAACCGGTCTCTTAATTGATTTTCGAAGTCAGCCAGCAAAGGCAAATACACATTCCTCCGGTAGTACTCTTCGGGAGTAGCAGAAGATACGTTGCTTCTTTGCATCTGCCTTTCAGTGATGCGTGGTAGGGCCATCTCTACATTTGTGATCTTCCGCAAAGAGAGCGACTTCAAAAAAATCTTAATAAATTCCGTTTCCGCACTAGCCCTTTTTGTGGAAAGAACGTCTATAACATTCTTTACGTGATCGCACGCTTGAGCCAAGTCACAGTCAATTTTTTGAAGAAACTTGCAAAGTGGCAGTGTCAAAGAGAAAAGGTCGCTACAGATCTGAAGCGAAACGACAAACTCGGGCTTTGTAATGGCATTGAGCAGTTGAGAAGCTTTTGATGAAGTGTCAGATGACGCGGCCTCTTCTTCCAAATATTCGAGGAATTGTACAACAGGCACGTACAGTTCAAGAAAACGCTGAAGTGCATCGTGACTCTCTACCCACCTTGTTTGGCAAAAAAAGAGAACTGATTTTCTTTTTTCTTGTGTTAAATCTTGTACTTTGTCTCGCAGTTGGTTCGTCCTCTGTGGTGAGGCTCTCACAAACGTACAGGTTGAGGATACAGTTCCCAAACAGGTGCGGATGCTGGGGGGTTTGCATGCGTGAAGCAGAGCAGGGTTCAACGAGTGGGCGCTACAATGCACGTAAAACGCTTTGGGCACTGTTTGACGAATGAAGGCTTGAACACCGTTAAGGTGGCCGCTCACTGATGCCACGCCGTCATATCCTTGCCCGCAAAGTAGGTTCAGGTCAAAGCCATGACCTCTAAAACTGTTCAAGATTGTGCTCGCCAGCGCCTTGACAGTGAGATTGTACACGGGAACGAAATCTACAAAATCTTCTTTCAGAATAGGCACTCCCGACGTGTCGTGTCCAACGTACCTTACACATAGAGAAATGTGGGCGGTGCGAGATATATCAGTGACCTTGTCAGCTATAACTGAAAAAAAACACGAACCTGAGTTGACGTTTTCCACTATCTTTCTTTGTATTATTTTACCACAGAGGGTGATCAACTCAGTTTCGATTTTTGGGCTCGTGTACACCGCATTCGCTGGAGATGTTTCCACGTGAGCTCTCAAGGCGGCATCTCCACATTTTGCTCTCATTCTAAGCAGTGCACGGAAATTTCCATCATTCTTGAATGGCAGCACGTCAGACATATTTATCGGACCAGAGTCATCTGTGCCGTGAAGCGGTACTTCTTGCCTGCCACAGAAAATGATTGTTTCTATTATTGGCAGCAAGTTCTTGCGGTTTTCTTCCGCCTGCTTTTTAAGGCCGTGGTCAAGTTGTGTTAAGATGTCATGCTCTGAGTGGGACCGGACTGCTAAAAAGTTCTCCGATTGCGTTGTTGACATGGCGTGATAACTGCTGGATGCGTGGCTCTTAAAGGCGTCCATGGCTTTCTTGTAATTGGTAAACTCCTTAGTTACAAAACAGCCCAAGCGCTGGTGCTCCCCTTTTCCTGTACACTTGCTTGCGAAGACTACGCAATATTTGCATAATGCTCCTTGAAGCTTCTCTGAATAAACAAGCCATGGGTAACAATCTACTCAGTGAGGTTGGAACTTCAGATTCCTTTTCCCTGTGGCTGGATAATCATAGTTAGCCGAAGGGGTCCACGAATTGAGCAGCAGCTTCTCCATCGTCTCTGGATCATTTAAATTATTGCTTTTCGAGACAAACAGTCCCAAGTCGAAAATATTCGCACTCGTCGCACAGAGTGGAGGCGAACCAGAATGTGTAGGTGCCATGCCACTCACCTTCATTGGGTATTTCCCAGTGGTAAAGGCGTCACTTTGCCCAGCGTTGACTGTAAAACAAAGATCACTTGGAGTTGCACTGCGGCCACCATCATTTCCCGGCGGGCATGTGTGTCCTGCTTGTGTTCGTTCTCAGGTGATTCATATAAACCGGTGCATTCTCGTGAGTCGCTACAGAAGTTCGGACGCGCTTGGCTCTCCACCAGTGCTGAGGAGGGGGAAGTTTTATCCTTCGAAGGAGGCGGTTCTTCTCCGTCCGCTTCATCGGTTCGAACTTTCTTGAAGTAAGACGCAAGACTCCTATGCTTCGTTGTTGCAGAGTCTTTTCATTTTGCTGCCGCAATCCTGTGCACGCACACAGAAGTGGCCAGTGGCTCCAAAAAGACGTTTGCGACTGTTTCGACTGCCTGGCGTGAACGGTGGGCGATGTTTTCTTCCTCTCTTATCCTCTTTACAGTGGCTAGAATGTAGAAGTGTGATGAACGTGCCGGCTACCGCGTGGTGCATGTGTTTTTTGAACGCTGCTACAGCTGGTGTGAATGCAGGCCCATTATTGTACTCCAACTGCAGCAAACTGGATTAACGCTACTTAAAGACTTTTTCACAGAAGACTACATGGGCACTGCATACTCCCCTTAATATACGTGAACCCCCAAGAATGCATTGCCGAGACATTTGCACTCCCGTGATACAGTCCAGAAAGGAGGTGTTGCTCCGTTCCTGTGAAAAAGTCACCTTTTCACAGACGGCTCTCTGGGCGCCTGCATAATTCTCTCTGGGCTGCGCTAATTAAATAGCCGTCACCCCCCGAAAATGTACTTTGTAGGCTCTGACGCCAGCCTCTGTACTCCCGCGCGCAGCCCAGCTTGGCGGCGTTTTTTTTTTTCCTGTGAAAGTTGACCGCTGGTGCCGGATTGTGTGCCAGCTGTATCCTCGCTTTGTGCGCTTTGTAGGGAGGCGCATATACCTTCTGTGCACAGAAGAGGTAGATTTCCTTGCGTGTGGTTATGGTTGTTCGAAGTTGCTCGGATATGCCAGTCTTTCAGTAGATGTCATCTTCGATGATTCGTTTCGGTGGCGAGGACTACAGTTTGAGAAATGTTTGCCCTGCAGCCTGCGTCCTTGGAATGCGACGCTGAGTTTTTCCGCTTAGGGGTTTCGTTCCCTGGCAAATTTGCGCACGTCGTGTTGGTGTTGCCGTTGCTGTCGAACTGTTTACCTTCACAGAAGTAGACGCGCTTTTCGTAAGAACCCAAAGCCGAGACATGCGGTCTGCACAGACGGATAACTTCTCCAGCGGCATTGCACAAGGAAAGCATCTGGAATCAATAAAGGAGCTGCTACGGTGTGAAAGACGAAAAAAAAGGACTCGAAGGAACGCGAGCGCGAAGTGCAAAGCTGTACAAATAGGGCACGTGCGCGTGCGGGGGAGGGAGCGCTGAGGTGTTCTGGTAAAAGGGTAGGTTTGAAGAAAGGAAGAGGGAAGCAATGCCAGGAAAGTTGCAGTGTAACTTTGGCAGCTGGTGGTCGCTGTGAAGGCATGTAAATATTTTAGTATCACCCGAAAAGTTAAAGCATCAAAAAAATTTCGGGGGGGGGGGTCAGAACCCCCTCAACCCTCCCCCTAGTTACGGGCCTGACGACGTGGTATTTAAACAAACAAAGCTGATCGGAGCTTTTGTGATTCATTAACGCACACAGATTACTCGCTTTGAAGACGTGAACTTTCAACTAAATGCGTAATTTGTTTGCTTAAAATATACCTCGTCATTATTGTTTATTGAATTTTACAATAACTATATTTTTCTGATTTTTTTACTTCTCTCGATGATCATTTATGAGCGAAGCAAAATGTAGCTAGTTTCATTTAGTGTGCGATGGGCGCCAAGCCGCAGTCAGAAGGAGAATGAGGACACAAAATGTGTACGTAACTACATTTTTTACGGATGTCTGAGACAGGATATGTTTAGGATACCTCTTGTGAGACATATTTAACTCAAATCGTAATGGGTGTCCATTTGCTATCCTTCACAAGTCCATTGATGTCCGCGGATGTTCGGAAATGTTTCAGATGTCCGACGGATATTTCGTTTTCATTGGGTTCTTCTTGGATTGAAACAGCAACTTGAAAGGAAGGCTGCACTTACGGGAGGGGGGGGGTTGACTTCTGGTGGGGGTAATCAACACCGCTGATTCCCACCCCCTTCGGTGCACCACTGACGTTGGTGACATGGCGACAAGCACATTAGGGCATATAAAAGGAGGGTTAGGTCGGCCTTTGGGGAGGGGTTACAACCCTCTAACCCCCCCCCCCCACCGTTGCGCCAATGGGGCTCACCCCATAGTTCAGGAGGAGGGCGCAGAGTTTTTAAAAGCACTGGGGTTTAGAGACAGGGAGGGCAAAATAGAGTTTAAGCGGGTAGAAATATAACTAGGAGGAGGTTATCTGATTGGTGACTACAATCCAGGCATTAGTGAAAATTAAGTCCTTTACTGCAAAGTACCAGTCTTTAACTTCACTACCTAAAGGAAAAAATATAAATCTAGTTTCTGGTTCAGTAAGTATTATGGCTAGGTGGCGTCCGCCACCCAATCTAAAAAGTACAACCATATCAATCCATCCAGCGGTGGGTTGGAGAGCAGTGCTTGAGTCTCGTTTGTTTGTGAGACCACTGTATCATCATACCAGCGCCATTTCTTTCCCTTAAAGGGAATACTGAAACAAAATTTTGGAAGCGAGATAACCTGTCAGATAGATTTGTGTAGACACAGACATCATCTACAAAGTACAAATATTGTCGCCCGGAACTTATTTAAAATCAATTTCGAATCACGTGCCGCCCCACGGCGTACTAAATATACCTTCGTTATTCAGGTAAACAAACAACCACCCCCGGCGTCACGAGTTTTGTGCTGGCTGCCGCTAACTCCTGGCGAACCATTTCTACGGAACGTGGGGAGACTTGTACGGGATTACCAAGGCTGGTGTTCGAGCTTCAGCGGCGTTTTTCGAAGGGGTCACGCATATTTATAACGCAGGCGAGGAGATCCCAGGAGTGCCCACAAAACCTCGTTGAAAAGACTTGTTGACGTGCACGTGGTTTTTTGCGTCCCCCTAGCCTGTTAGCTTTGTACAAAGACCAAGGATTCCTTTCCTCCATGCGAAAACCCCTCTAGGTCCCACCTCACTTAATTGGCGCTCTGTGGAACCAAGACTTCTGCAATAAATATCGCTCGCTCGAGCAAACGAGTTTTCCGGCAGTGGATTAATAGCTGCTTGTTGCAAAAAATGACATTTTTGGCGTAACTCCCCATTTGATCATATATTTCACAAAATAGGGGCTACATATGCATGGCCTTTAATGAAAAAACAAAGGTAAAATGACAATAATGTACGAAATGCTCTATCAAACAGAAATGATCCCAATTGTAGTTGGCAGGTTGAGGAAGATCAACAATATTGGATGAGATGGTGGTCACCATAAATAATGGCATCTTCGGCAGATGTGCACTGGTACCGTGATGGTGGAAGGAAAGTTTCGTCAAACACCACTCGAGTTTTATGCCTCACTACGGGCCAGCAGAACGTGTGAAACACAAAACTTGAATCCGCTACAGCAGCGCTGTATGCGAGAGACGTCATTTAGCAGATGACAGTTTGCAGCGTACTGTTTGTACTGGTAATAAGAGAGCACACAACAGAAAATCACACAATGAGAGACACTTTCGAGACGCTACGTGTCCTGTGGGTGCGCATCCAGTGGCGTACTAACTGCTTCACCACGAGTGGAGAGGCAAGGTGGCAACTTACCTAATTTGTTCCCGGAATATATATGTATTGTTGCGGATCCCGGCTCTGCCCGGTCTCTTGTGGTATCGTGGTGTAGCTTCGGGTTGAGGAAACGAACGCTCACAAGATGGGGATACGGAAAAAAACAGGTTTATGGCACTATTTACACTTATTTGCAGCATAGAAAGGTTAGGAGTTCACAAACCACGGGCATGGTGCTTGAACCGTTACACAGTTCAGAGCCACGTCTTGCACTCTGTGGCGTCGTTATAAGCCCTGTCGGGCTCCTCCTTCTTGAGTGGAACACCAATCACACACACACAACAGGCGAGGGGTACGAGCATGCACGGCCCACGTGAACATCCAATATTGAGTCGTGACCACTGCACTGCAAGGTGGCGCCAGAGGGGCTCTTCCTCATCGTGTGTGTGCCGCTGGTCGAGGGGTCCCGAGCTCCTGACAGCAGACTTCAAACGGTCCGCCGATCTGTCCGCTCAATTAGCAGGGCAATTTGTGGCGGCGGCCGCGGTTTCTTCCAAGGAAGACGCTGTCTTTGTTGTACTCTCTGGAACGGCATACGGCGTCGTGGGACCACGACGTCTCTTCCTCCGGCTAGCCGGGACAATACCTGGCGGGCGTAGGCAGCCGGCCAGTCGGCTACTCGTTTGAGGATTAAAAGAGCACCGCTTCCCCGTCAGCTCTGGAAGCTGGTTCCGAGAGAACTGGGGTTCCAGGCGTGGGAGCGCTGCCCGGCTACGCTTCTCAGCGACAGCATGGCGACTACTGACGACGGTCATAACAGCTTCCCCCTCGCCAGATGAGTCACGGAGGGTAGCAGTCACCGCTGCTGCTCGCAGGGACGACGAAAGGGTCCGTAGTTGAATGCCAGGAATATGGCCTTCGCTAGTGGCATGGTCTGGGTAATTGCCGAAATCTTCGACAGCATCTCTGAAACTCGACCACATGCACATGCAAGCACTGGGCCCCCTTCGAACAAACCAAGCCAAAAGAGGGATGGCAGACCAATTTTCTTCTCTAGCTTTTAACAAAAGGCTCACACTCAAAATTCTCAGGACTCACTTGTGCTGAGAAATCAAACGTGCGACCTTAAACATTCACATAATAAGATGCAGCAAAAAAACTAAAATACCTATTTTAATACATCAAGAGCACCCCAGAATGGTTTAGAAAGAGCGGCTGAGCGCGTGAGCGTTTCCCTTTAATTTGACCTTATACCTAATGTCAAAATGATATTTTTGAAGAATCAAGCTCCACCTCACAAGTCGACTGTTCTTCGATGTCATGGTTTGCAGCCACGTAAGGGGACAATGGTCTGTCTCTAATTTAAATTTAGCACCTCCGAGATAACTGCAACTATGAATGGCCAACACAAGGCAAGCGCACTCCTTTCCTGAAGCGCAGTACGTTATCTCACGAGAGCCCAGTTTCTGGCTCAAGTAAAGCGCAGCTTTGCTTGTTACCACTGTCGTCCTGACATAGAACGGCACCTAGGCCTCGATCTCTCGCATAACACTGAACCGTTAATTCTTGGTGGTAAACAAAAGCTCTCAAAACCGGATTACGATCAGTATCACCTCTTCACTTAAGAAGGCTGCCTCCTCCTTTTAATCACTGACTACTTTCATCGGTTCTGTCCTGCGGAGAGGATTGCTCAAGTACGCGAACGATGAATAAACTCGAATTCAGCGAGCGCTATAATTGTCCTAACGTCCGTCTTCGTCCATGGCCGCCAATAACCGTCTACTACTGAGACATGAAGCTCACCAGCCTCCCGAAAGCTTAAGCTAAGCTGTGACCTAACGTCTACCTCAATGGTAAGAGAAAGCCTGATGATCTGCTCATGATCACTCGATCATTCATTCTTCAAAGAAGACAACAACAAAAAAGTAACAAACACCGCCTTCTAGCAGGTTTGTTCAGTTAGTTACTTGCCTTTGCTAATGCCTTTGATTAAAAAAAGCACTAAGTTCTTCTGAGCGTTTTCAATTATTCTCATAGCGCGCAACGACAACTCCACTGTGTCGCGCCAAGCTTAATCATTTTACAAAATGCTTCAGCCTATGCTAACATCTCTTCTTCAAATGCTCATTCACGCCAAATCCCCATGGCAGTGAAGGCATATGACATTACATTAAACCTATAGAACACTAGAAAAACGGAATTTGTTCAGTTTCTACCTTCTCGGTATTTCGTACAAATGAATAAAGCACTTTGACTTTTACTTCGGCGGTTTTCCTTCTGAAAACTCTAAACCGAATTTTGTAACCTACACAGAATTAAAACGACTCAAACATAAATCTCCAATGTTGTACTGAAGAACCATACTTAGCGCGCGCGTGCAACAATTACTAAAACTGACCGTGCCCACTTTTCAACACCAGTTTCGCCTGAATCGCACACGATGGGGTCGCGGTCCCGGTGGTTTTCGAACACGCCAGAGGCTACAAAACGCATGAATGCTAGGCTGTGTCCTATTGTCACGCCTCATTCTGCACTTCGGCCGGCTTTCCTCAGGAGTGTGAAAGGGACGCCAGAAGCAGGGGTGAAACCTGCGCCATTTTCCTTTTGTGTTCTCCCCTACGCGGTATTTAGCCACTCTGCCCCTTCGACTCTGACCCTTCGGCAAAGGCCGCTTTCCCGAAGTTGTCGAACTGAACCGTGCGCTGCGTTGGGGTGGCGTACCTCCTTTTCTCCCTCTACGCCTGGCTCGCCACTTGTGCTTCCATGAACGCCACCATTGACGTTTCTTGAAACGGATTAATGGCCTAGCTTTTCATCTTTCTCGAGATGGAGTGAGATCTGCCCTAGGCTTACGCAGAGCCGAATGCTTTCGCTTCGTCCCTTTTCTGCGATGCTTGCAAACCACCTCGATGGTATTGCTGCACTGCTGAAGCATGGCGTTCTTACTCTCATCAGCCACTCCGCTAACCATGCCTACATTTGACGATATCGAAGCGTCCTTTCGAGGCTCGAAAAAGGTTTCCCGCTTCTTACTGGGCCCGTTAGGGCTGCTGGCACCTTCCTCATCCACGCAAGGAGCGTCTTTCGACATCGTCCCTACCTCCAGACCCGCCAAGGCCTCGTTCTCAGCATACTCTACCTTGATGGATTCTAGAATACGCAGGCCCTTTACTGGCGCGATCTCTGTTTCAAACGCTTCATGACGCACCTCAACTTCCGGTGATTTGTGACGCGCCTCGTTTTCAAACTCCGGTCTGAGTCTTTCTTTCTTTTTGCTAACAGAAGTTCCGAATCTCCTGATTAGCTCTGCTTTAACAACTTCGTGGTTGTTCGCGTGCTGCTCACTGAGTCGCGCAACAACATCCACTGCCTCGCAGGGCAGAACCGTGAGTAGCTTCTGAGACCACGTGTCTCGCTCACTGGACAGTTGCCTACACTTTCGTTCAAACAGTCTAAGATACAGGCCCATATCCCATGATACTTCATATGGCTGCATGTACCTAGACATCTTGAACTCTGCCTCATCTTCGAGAAGAAGTACTCCTCGCTGGGTTCCCAACCTTATACTCAACTCATAGTCTTGTTAGAAAAACTCCAACTCGAGGTCTAGTTTTTCGTCTTCTCCCTTTCCTTCAATCTGAGCTGCTCTTAACTTTACTTCAAAGATGAGGTCCCATTCTTCGCTTAGTTGCTCATCATCAGACCCCAAATCATTAATTGCTTGAGTGATCATGGGTTTTCGTGCCAAACCCTTTGTATCAATCCCCAATTCCTCACACAACAGCAACAAGTCTGACTTCTGCAGCTCCCGTAAGTCCATGATCGTACTGAGTGCTCGCTACTTCCAAAAAACTTCCCGAAAAGGCGAAACTGAGTCTTTCGGCAAAGTTAACTACCAGTTCTAAAATTTACCCTTTTTTAGAACCTGGTTCACTCAAAAAAAAAAGCCAAGCACTCACCCTTACGTGATCCATGTCTCGAGCCAGCTGGTTTCCTTGGGCCGACTGTTGTTGTCACTTGTAGCTTCGTATCCCACCGCTGCCACCAGTTGTGGTGGATTCCACCGCTGCCAACCAGTTGTTGCGGATCTCAGCGCTGTTCGACGCGTAGTTGCTTCGAATACCAGCACTGAGCACCCGTTGTAGTGGACCGGTGTCTACCCGGTCTCTTGTGGTAGCGTGGTGTAGCTTCGGGTTGAGGAAACGAACGCTCACAAGATGAGGATACGAAAAAAACAAACAGGTTTATGGCACTATTTACACATATTTACAGCATATAAAGGTTAAGAGTTTACAAACCACGGACATGGGGGTTGAACCATTACACAGTTCAGAGCCACGTCCCGCACTCTGTGGCGTCGTTATAAGCCCCGTCGGGCTCCTCCTTCTTGAGTGGAACACCAATCACACACACACAACAGGCGAGGGGTAGGAGCATGCACGGCCCACGTGAACATCGAATATTGAGTCGTGATCACTGCACTGCAAGGTGGCGCCAGAGGGGCTCTTCCTCATCGTGTGTGTGCCACTGGTCGAAGGGTCCCGAGCTCCTGACCGCAGAATTCAAACGGTCCGCCGATCTGTCCGTTCAATTAGCAGGGCAATTTGTGGCGGCCGTTTCTTCCAAGGAAGACGCTGTCCTTGTTGTCCTCTCTGGAACGGCTTACGGCGTCGTAACACCATGACGTCTCATGCTCCGGCTAGCAGGGACATTACCTGGCGGGCGTAGGCAGCCGGCCAGTCGGCTACTTGTTTGAGGATTAAAAGAGCGCCGCTCCCCCGTCAGCTCTGGACGCTGGTTTCGAGAAAACTGGGGTTCCAGGCGTGGGAGCGCTGCCCGGCTACGCTTCTCAGCGACAGCATGGGGACTACTGACGACGGTCATAACAATATATAGGTATGTAGATATATATAGGAAAGAAGTGTATACTTAAGGGCTTGTTTTTCCCTAATTGGACATAATAATAAGGAGATCTAACAGACAACAATAATAATAATGCCAAGTAATGTATTGGGGAAGTTATTAGACCCAATTGTAATGTAAAAGTGAAGAAAGAAACGTGGGTGGAAAGATAACATTTCGTGCGCGGGAACCGAACCGGCGACCTTCGAAGAACGCGTTCTATGCTCTACCACTGAGCTACCACGGGGGCTATCTCCCCAGTTACTTTATTGACATGACGATAGTTATAGCACGAGAACAAAACGACGACACAGAGACAAGAAAGAAACGAAGGACACGAGCGCTCGTGTCCTTCTTGTCTCTGTGTCGTCGTTTAGTTCTCACGCTATAACTATCGTCATGCCATACCAACTAGCCCCAGCTGCCGCACTTTAATAGGTTTACATGGAAGATTAAACGTGAGAGTGTGAGGCAGCCCCAACTGTAGCCAGGGCGGCGAGTGTGGCGCACTCTTTAAGAACCTGTTTGGCGTCACGTAGCACGTCAACGTATTACGAGCTGGCAGCTGACCAATAGTCCCTCATATACAACCTAACGGCACCAAGTCTGCCAGTACGAGACCCCGTCAATGAATAAGGGAAAGAGGTGTATACTTAAGGGCTCGTTTTTTTCGTATTTTGACACAATAATAATGAGATATAACAGGCAATAATGCCAAAGAATGTATAAGTTATTAGACCGAATTGTAATGTAAATGTAAAGAAAGAAAAGTGAGTGAAAAAACTTGCCGCGAAGAGGAACCGAGCAGGTTCCTGCTTGGTATATATATATATATATATATATATATATATATATATATATATATATATATATATATATATATATATATATATATATATATATATATATATATATATATATATATATATATATATATATATATATATATATTGAAAAAGGGTTTATTGACGACTGTTGCGACGGTGGTTCTACGAAGAAACACGATCGTGCAAGAGCAACGGTCAAGCAGATGGCGGCGATGATCAGCACGAGCCGAGCGAGCGAAGCCCAGCACCCAGTACCCAAGCGGTGGCGATGTTGCTTGCCAACGACGCTCTTTCTTCTTCACAATTTGCCCCCGCCGAAAAAGAGCCATCCTGGCGACCTAAGAGTCTGGAGGCAGAGGGCTATAATATGGCTTAAGGCGGGCGACGTGGACGATGTCACGTCCACGCCGGCGCATGTCGTCAGATGGGGAAAGTGTCGTCAGATGGGGAAGACGCATATGCTTGGGCATGTTGGTAGTTCATTTACTGTCTTTTTTTTTCTTATTGCACAAAAAGACTGAGAACGGAAAACAAGGGCGTGGTGTCCATGTCGCTCGTTTCGGTTCTTTTTCGTTTTGGGCGGTAACACTACCGTGGTAACTGGGGTTGATGCATCGAGTGACAACACAGCATATTGCTTCGCGTTAGGTGCGCCTCGCGCAGTTTGCCTACTTGCTAATACATTCAATTTCGTTAAATTTGTCTTCACCGGTATTTTCGTTCACTCGCAACGTAGCGTGACGCTGCTGACAGCCGTGCCTGTGTAGCGGATCGAGCACTGAAGTTGGACTTTTGTTTGAACAGACCTTTCGTCTGTGTGTGTTATCGAACTGCGGCTGAGAAACGTCGAATGAATTCGCGAAGTGCTGGAGGAGATTAAGACGCTCGGCGCGTTCATGGGCACTTAAGGTATCGGCGATGGAACTCGAGAAGGTGTCACTCGATGAGCACTCCAGTGGGGAAAGGGCATGAAGTTCGGTCGAGGCGCTACTGCACGATTCGTCTGGCATGTTAAGGAATAAACAGGAATCGAGGTACTCCACTCGACCGAGACATTCGCCGGCAAGTAGCGTAAGCGGTGCAGAAAGGGGGTTGTGGACGAAAATATTGCTTCGGCCCGCAGTGACGTCGAGTGTAGCGAAAGGCAAGGAAACGGCTCTGCGGCTCATGAAAATGTCGGAAGGTGTAAACATTACTGTAGCATCGTTATAGTCATCGCAGCAAACCGGGACAACGGCAAGAGAGGCTGGCGGAATTTCAGTGTCCTCACGCACGACAAGTTTTGGCGACCGCTCAAGGGTTTCGTGCAAAGGTTCGTCACACAGGTGCGAAAATTGAACTTCAGCGCGTGCGCAGTCGATGATGGCATGATGATTTGACAGAAAGTCCCACCCGAGGATAACGTCATGCGAGCACACCGAAAGGACGATGAACTCGACAACGTACATAGAGCGTTGGATGAATATGCGGGCCGTACAGGTGCCAAGAGGTCGAACTTGTTGTGCGCTAGCTGTACGAAGCGATAGTCCAGAGAGCGGCGTGGTCACTTTGCGTAGGGAGCGGCAGAGCTGGGCGGCTATAACAGAAACGGCAGCACCTGTGTCGACGAGGGCAAAGGTAGAAACACCATCGACAGATATAGCGACGACGTTAGCTGGTGAAGTGCGAGGACTTGAGCATTTCGACGACGGCGCAGTTCTTGCCTCTGGAACTGCGGCGTTCAGTTTTCCCGGTTGGAGGAAGCGGGTCTAGGACGCATTGGGGACAGTGATCGCCTGCGAGGAGATGGGGAGCGGGGAGAGTGAGTTTGATGCTGGTGTGACCGAGACTCAGGAAAGTTAGTGCATCCATACTGCGGTGAGGGATAGGGAGCAGGTATGTTCATGGGCTGTGGGTCATACGGTAACGGCCGAGTAGCGTCGCGGAGTGGTTGGAAGCGGCGGCGACAATATCGTGCCACGTGTCCTGGAGTACCGCAGGCGTAGCAGATCGGGCGATTGTCAGGAGTGCGCCAGGAATTGCTGACTCGTGGTGCGGCCCAAGGTGTCGAAAATGGGGCGGATTGGGGAGCGACTGAAGACATGGGTGGCAAATGCTGCTGGCGGGGTCTGCTACGTACCACCTGGGCATACGTAAGGGGCGCGGCCACGGGCTGCATAGCCGGCGCATGGGCAACAGGCATGGCCACAGGCTGCTGGTGGGCAGCGACGGGAACAGCCTGAGCTACCTCTTCTGCAATAACGTCGCGGAGTGGTGAGGGCAGACGAGAGGATGGCGGCTGCTGCGTGAAGGGAATCAACGACAGTTGCCGAGCTACTTCTTCACGCACAAAGTCTTTAATCTCTGGCAGGGTTGGTGAGTGGTCGGGAACAGAAGTGAGACTGGAGAGTGAGTCGGCGTGTGAGGAAAATGGGCGAGTCAGGGCGCGCTGCTTGCTCAACTCGTCGAAACTTTGACACAAAGTGACAAGTTCCGCAACGGTGGCAGGATTACGGGCAAGGAGCAGCTGATATGCACCGTCATTTATCCTGTTGAGGATGTGTTTAATATTCTCCGACTCGGGCATGGTGGTGTTGACACGGTTGCAAAGACGAATAATGTCTTCGATGTAGCTGGTGAAAGATTCTGTTGGCTTTTGTGCGCGAGTCCGCAAGCGTTGTTCGGCTCTGGACTTGCGGACTGCGGGTCGGCCAAAAACGTCAGCAAACAAGGTTTTAAAGATGGACCACGTCGTGATGTCGTTTTTGTGGTTGTTATACCACATTTCGGCCACGTCAGTGAGGTAAAATATGACGTAAGTCAATTTGTCCGCGTCATCCCACTTGTTGTTAGCGCTCACCAGTTCATAGTTAGCGAACCAGTCTTCCACGTCGGTCTCATCAGCTCCGCTAAAGACCTTAGGCTCTCGCAAACGAAGAACGCCGGGGTTGCTGGGGGATGGAGTGGAAGAGCCAGGTTGCGCGTTGTTGGTAGCCATGATGGGAGGTAGCGTTCGGTTGCGCAGCTCCAGGTTCAGGCGACGGCGAATGGCAGCACCCAGGTTCAGGCGACGGGGAATGTCAGCACCTTCCACCAATTGAAAAAGGGTTTATTGACGACTGTTGCGACGGTGGTTCTACGAAGAAACACGATCGTGCAAGAGCAACGGTCAAGCAGATGGCGGCGATGATCAGCACGAGCCGAGCGAGCGAAGCCCAGCACCCAGTACCCAAGCGGTGGCGATGTTGCTTGCCAACGACGCTCTTTCTTCTTCACAATTTATATATATATATATATATATATATATATATATATATATATATATATATATATATATATATATATATATATATATATATATATATATGAAGCGATGGTTGGTAGAGGCAGAGGAAGAAGAAGTGAGAATAGAATAAACATGGCGTATGAGCCAGGCCACGTCTGCCATTCATCATAGCATCACATGAGTCGGCACGATGAAGATCTGGCCGCCGCTCATCAGCCACGCATCATTCATGAAGCCACCAACTATACGCCTCAACTGAATATCGACCACAGAAGAGGTGATCTCAGGTGCAAGCAGTTACCGGCATCATGGCAGAACAATCGACTGACCTTCCCATCCACAAATACACCGGAGCAGTGGACGATGGACCTGTACAGCGCTGGTTCGACCTGTTCGAGCTCCATGCTACCGCTGCATCTTGGTCGGAACGGGAAATGGTTACGAACTTCAGCGACTACGTCACCAGTGAGGCATTTAAATTTTACCTCACCCACATATTCAAGAATGACGAGCAAAAGATAAAAGAAAAAATGATCATCTGGTTTCAAAACCATAATGAAGACTCGATTAGCATACGCACTCTCAGTGCATTCAAACTCAGGCATCGCAGTCATAAGCAGACTTCACGCATTCGAGCACAGAGCATGAATTTACGATTCCCGTCAGGTGAAGTTAGCCACATGCTCACGGAAAGACCACGCGTTCGTTTTCCCAACCTTCGACCTGGTTCCTCATCCGCGGAAATATCTCCAATGCTTAACTCTCCGCTGCATAAAACAATTGTATTCACTATTGATGACCGCGATGCATTTAATACTTCATGCCGCATGCGTACTTTGCAAACTGACTTGGCATTCAGCTCAGCAGTTCCACAAAGACCGAAGCATTCACAGTCAGCATCTTGTGAAGGAAAGTCTTCTGCAGAAGCGTCTAGTGTTCATCAGTCACAAGATCAAAGTGACGTGAATCCAATATACAATCTCACTGACAACAATAAAAACAAAAGCGCAGGTGCGACTTCTTTTATTTATTTATTCATGTTAGCCTACAGGCCCCAGAGGAGCATTGAGTAGGGGGTTAAAGAAAAAGTCACAATACATAAAGCATAAAAAGAAATATATCGAAGAAAACAAAGAAAATTGTACAATGGAAGGGAGAAGAACAAACACTATAAGCAAATGCAGCAAAATACAAAATGAAAAAAATAAAGCATCTTTATACAAAATGAAGAGAACATATAAATTTGCAGTAGCTCACGAAGTTTGGCCGGATCTCTCAAAGAAACAATTTCATCCGGAAAGCTATTCCAAACTGCGATGGCGCGTGGCAATGCAGAAATATTGAATGACTGTGTGTTGCCGAAGATGCGTCTGAAACTGAGATGATTGTGAAGTCGACTAGATGTACGCGAAGGAATGTCAAGCGATAGACGACTGGTCCACGAGTTGTAGTAGTACTTATGGAGGAGGCATAGACGGGTGACAGAGCGGCGGGAATCCAAGTTAGTAAGGGCAATATCGTGTTTGATTTGGGTGATGCTGAAGTGGCGGTTATACATTGAAGTGATGAAGTGGGCTGCACGATTTTGGATGGATTCCAGTTTATCTATTAGGTATTGTTGATGCGGAGACCAGATCGATGAAGCGTATTCCAGCTGAGGACGTACAAACGTTTGGTAGGCCTGCTGCCGAATGGTAGATGGGGAATGATGCAGATTCCGGCGCAAGAATTCCAGAGTTCTGTTTGCTTTCGCGCATATCTTGTCGATGTGAGTACACCAGGCAAGATTAGTACGAAGATGGACACCAAGGTATTTGTATGTAGATGAACGGGGAATTACAGCTGAACAGATAGAGTAAGAAAAGTTAAAAACCGATTTCCTATGGGTGAAAGAAAGTACGCAGCACTTAGATGTGTTAAGCGTCATATGCCAACGGTCACACCACTGATTTTTCAAGTCGAGGTCCTTTTGTAAATGTACGTGGTCTTTTTCAGAGTTAATAGTTCTGTACACTACGCAGTCATCACGAAAAGACAAATTGAGGAAGAAATGTTACAAGGCAAATTATTAATATATAATAAAGAAAAAAATCAAATCGTTAATGTAAATCAGAAAAAGAAGAGGGCATATTACACTGCCCTGGGGCACACCTGATGAAACAAATGAAGTAGACGAGCTGAAGTTATTGACAAATGTAAGCTGCTGTTGATTGGACAAAAAATTTCTAAGCCAAGATAATGTTGATGAGTCGAGTTTAATTGGAGACAGCTTAGCTATTAGGCGACACTGGGCAACTCTGTCAAATGCTTTCGCATAGTCTAAAAAGATGCAGTCGACAATTTTATTACTATTCATGCCGTTATTAAATCATACGTAAATTCTAATAGCTGAGTATCACAAGATAACGCTTTCTGAAAACCATGCTGATTTAGAAAGAAGTTAATTGACTCAAGATGGCTGTATATATGAGAGGTGATGATGTGTTCAAGCAGCTTGCAACAGATGCATGTTAGCGAAATGGGGCGGTAGTTACCAGGTGTGTGTTTGTTACCATCCTTGAATATCGGGATAACCTTTGCTATATTCCAGTCAGTGGGGAGTTGACCAGAAGATAAAGACTGTTGAAAAATGTGGCATAAAATTTGACTGGAGGAAGCGGATGTAATTTTAAGTACCTTGGAATTAATATTGTCAACACCACACGATGTATACAGCTTTAGACCTTGTATAAGTTTAGGTATGCCTTCAACAGTAACAATAATAGGAGACCTGAAGCAGTACTCATGATTGGAGACACAGGGAACCGAAGAAAAGTCTTCATTAGTAAAAACCGAGCAAAAAAAAAAACGAATTGAAGGTTGAAGCACACTCAGATGCAGAGACAGGAACATTATCGGTGTTATGTAATGTAACAATGTCACTGCCATGGTCAGGCGAAATGGCACGCCAAAACTTTTTAAGGTTAGTCAGTAAAAATGAAGACAGGTCGGCAGAAAAATATTTCTTTTTCGCTTCGCTAATCGCAAGACAATAAGATTTTAAACAGTCTTTATACATACATTATGACTTAGAAGATAATAACCTTTTAGTTGAAGCATATAGCCTTTTCTTTTTGTTTCTGAGTGATCTAAGCGATTGACTAAACCATGGGTTGGATTTGTCGTTAGAGATTGTTATTAGCGGAATATATTTATCTATGAGGAGCGCTATAATGTTTCTAAAGGAATTCCAGTTATTCTGAACAGACCTGTTGGTGAATGAGGGAAGAAATGTATTGTGTAGGAAGACATCAAGTTCAGAGTTCATTAGATTGTAATTTGCCTTGCTATAATCCCTGATTACCTTGTTCTGGACACCCGGAAACTTTAGTGGAATATTAATTGAATACTGTAGAAGGTTGTAATCGCTAAAACCATCTAATTGCACAATTGTACTTATGGTATGTGTCTCTGTTGTCAGAATAAGATCTAAAATATTTGTATCGCGAGTGGGCTCTGAGACAAGCTGGGTGAAATTAGAGTCAAGACATAGTTCGATGATTTCGCTTGACGTACTGTTCGAAGAACACGTGCGAGACCAATTAATATCAGGAAAGTTAAAATCACCGAAGAAGTAAATTTTTCTGGTGGGAAACAGGTCAAGAGCCCCGGAAATACTTCTGTGAAGCTCAGACACGAAAAGGCAGTCAGAGGACGGAGGGCGATCGCATACGCCCATCAAAAATTTTCCAGCTAAGGTAGGACAGGTGACCCAGACTATATCAAGGGGAGTGTCAGTATCGACAAGGAAAGAAGATATAGTTCGTTTGATGGCTAACAGCACGCCGCCACCCCTTTTATGTGCCCGGTCATAGCGATAAATGGAGTACTGATTTGAAGCATGATATAGCTCAGTGTCGCATACGTCAGCGTGAAGCCAAGTCTCGGTTAGCAATAGAATATCTGATTTACTGTCCTTGAGATAGGAATCAAGCAAGACACGTTTCGGTAACAAACTGCGAATATTACTAAATGATACAGAAAGTGAAGGAGAACATGAAGTAGACGGCTGCTGAAAATTAGCACTGCTTACATCGGCAACTAGCTTTCTAGCGGTTACCACGGTGTCAGAACAAGTGTCATAGATATATGTAGTATTATCGATACGAAGTTTGTCAACATTTAGTTTGAAAGGACCATTGTGTTCCCTAGCAAACTGAAGCAGTTTTCTCCGCGCTTGCCGTGTTGCTTGTAAAAAATCTTCTCTAATAGAGAAGCCAGTATTTTTCAGCCGATGTGCACCAGCGAGGATTGCTTGTTTGTCCTTAAAGAAACGTAAACTTAGCAATTGTCGGCCTACAATTGTTTGAAGCAAATTTACCCAGCCGGTGCACACGTTCATATTGAGAACTGGTAGTGGTGATCGCTAACTTATCTGAGCATACGGCGATAATTTTACTTTCAGAAGTTTCTCAGCTTTCTTTGTCCTCATCGGGAATTCCAAATAACAAAAGTTGAACCGTCGCATTCAACTTTCCGCTTCATCACACCTTGATACTACTGCTTGAAGGGGATCAGAAGTAGAACCATTAGCACCATCAGCAAAGTTGGATGACCGAGGGGCATTAGAAACCAGCTTTGCTTCCAGAGTGACCACTCTCATGGTCAAGCTTTTGATTTCTTTATCAGTGGCATCCTGTTTTTCTTTTAGCCCCTTAATTTCACCAATTATTGTACTCTGACCCACTTCTAGCTTACGAACTGTGTCAAGAACAATTGCGAGTGTTTCCTCGACGCCAGGGCCGGGATTAGATTCAATGTCACCTGAAATCAACAACAACAACGATGCAAACTTCCGGCGCAGACATGAAAGAAACAGCAATGTACGGAATATCTTATCACGCAGGTCAGGAGGGCACGACACCGCAACAAGGCAGTAATTGCTACTTTTTAAACAGGAAGCATCTTTGAAGTAACCAAGCTAGAAATACAGCAGCCGTAAGCGTCCCATTTCTTCAACGGCGTCGCACCCAACCGAATTGGAGCATGGCTGGCTTATATATCCTACGTCATGGCTTGCGAGGGCATCTGGGAGTGAACCATGTTACCAGCTGCCAGTAACCGAGGGAACCAAAAGTGGCCATCTTTGCACTTTCAGAAACGAGACTGCCTGATCAAGGCAGCGCGGCCAATGTTCGAGAACCCTCGAAGGCAGGTCACCGAGGAACGTAACCGAGGTGTTGTCTGGCAGGCCGCTGTATCCGGAGTCATATTCTGCGATGGCGTTCACGAGAGAACTGTGTCGCGGGCCGCCGGTAGCCGAAAGAACCAGCTCTGACCATCCCTGCACGCTTAGAAGCGGGAGCGGAACTTCATGGCCAAGACTGCACGGCCACCATACGAGAAGCCAAGTCGACCAAGCGCTGAGGAACGCAACCTCGAAATACAGCAGCGGTAAGCGTCCCATCCCTTCAACGGTGTCGTGCCCAACCGAATTGGAGCATGGCTGGCTTATATATCCTACGTCATGGCTTGCGAGAGCATCTGGGAGTGAACCATGTTGCAAGCTGCCAGTAACCGAGGGAACTAAAAGTGGACATCTTTGCACTTTCAGAAACGAAACTGCCTAATCAAGGCAGCGCGGCCAATGTTCGAGAACCCTCGAAGGCAGGTCGCCGAGGAACGTAACCGAGGTGTTGTTTGGCAGGCCGCTGTATCCGGAGTCATATTCTGCGATGGCGTTCACGAGAGAACTGTGTCGCGGGCCGCCGGTAGCCGAAAGAACCAGTTCTGACCATCCCTGCACGCTTAGAAGCGGGAGCGGAACTTCATGGCCAAGACTGCACGGCCACCATACGAGAAGCCAAGTCGACCAAGCGCTGAGGAACGCAACCTCGAAATACAGCAGCGGTAAGCGTCCCATCCCTTCAACGGTGTCGTGCCCCCACCTGAAGAGTACTTGTGATGACACAAGTACTCTTTAGGCAACCACCAACAATGAACGGTTTATGAATACAGAAGATTCAAGTGCACGAAACCCCCACTTTGTTTTGTGCCGGAAACATCTGCATTGGTTCGCGTCGTAGAAGCCTGCGGAGGACTTGCTAAGAATCCTGACACAGCACGATCAATGTCACACCACAAGCGAGCCGACAAAACCAAGAAACAACCACATCAACGTGTACTTCAACATTGTCAACGACGAAAGAAAACTTCATCAAAACCACTTTTAAGGCTAAAAGAACATTTTAAAAATGCCCATCGTCGTGGATACATTATCCAACAGAGATTAAAAATGCACGTTCGATCAAAACATCTGCGACATTGCTATAGAAAAGCCTCCAAAAGCCACAAAAGCAGCCCTTGTACTCGGCAGGAACACAGGCAGCGCCCAATCAACTTTGATCAGCGCGCACGTAAGCTGCCTGCACGCCCTGTGTATCACCCACGCCGAAGAATTCGATGCCAACAAGATCGGAACTGTTGATTCTGCAAGATGTTCAACCTCGTTCGTTCTTCACAAGAATGCCAGTTGTGATTACCGCTATCTCCCCGTCCAAACATTTTCGTCTTATCCAGGACGCAACCACCAGCCTCGCCCACCAGAACTCCTGCGTTACCAGGACTGCTGCGCTCTCCCCTTGTCTTTGAAAGTTTACGGAACTCCCCTGGAGCATAGAACTAATTGTGAATTTTGACATTTGTGACTTTTTAACCTCTTCTTGTTTACTTTGTCTTTCGTAAACCATGCCTTCTTTCGGGGAGAGGGGGAACTGTGTGACGTATGAAATGATGGTTGGTGGAGGCAGAGGAAGAAGTGAGAGTAGAGTAAACTATGCGTATGAGGCAGGCCACGTCTCCCATTCATCATAGCGTCAAACACACACACACACACACACACACACACACACACACACACACACACACACACAATATATATATATATATATATAGAACTTGAAGGGAAGGCACGACAGGTCCGGGTATTTTCTATATTGAATTAACTTGCAGATAGCACATAAGAAAAGGATCTTATTTACTAACGTTTCGGCCGTGGCACGGCCTTCGTCAGAGTAAGTAGGTATGATACAATGCAGCCGCTTTTATAGGCTCACGTGATGAACTCTCGGTATAACAGCTACGACAATCAAAGTAAAAAAATGGTAATCTGTCAGAACCTTGTGTTGACATGACTGACATGTGACGGGTGCATGAATATACAAGTCTCAAATTTCCTTGCGCATCGACACGCGGGGCACAGTATGGTTGGCAGGACATGCAAAAGAGCTCTGAAGTAAAGAAACCACGGTTGACTAATATACATTTTATTATACACTAAAATATTTTACTAATCTAAGAAGTCGTGTTGTTATAGTGCGAGGCAGGTGAGCTTTCCTACGTTTTCATTGATACCTGAACGAATGGTGTTAAATTCATTGATTAGGAAGGATTCCCTCACTTCCCTATCGTGATTTGTCTTGAAACCGGACTTGATAATACTGGCCCTAATTTTGTCGAAACCATGGCCAGGCATACTGACGTGCTTCGACAGCGGTAGATTAGGGAGGCTTACGGCATGTGCACGGTGATTATTAAAACGAATTCTGAAACTTGTCTCTGTTTGACCTATGTACTGAGCTCCGCATGTTGAACACTCGAGAAGATAGATGACGTTTATACTATCACACGTGCAGTTCCATTTATCTTAAAAAAAACTGGACGATGTACCTAAAACTGTTTTAGATGTCGTCATGTGCGCGCACACATTGCAACGTGGTTTGTTGCAGGGATGACAGCCTTCATGATGTGAACACGTGGTTTTAGATGAGGTTAGTAAATCACGAAGGTTCCACGACCGCCGGTAGACCACGCGTCGTTGTTCTGTAAAGATTCCTTTGAGCCACTCGCTCTGTATTAATATGTTGAAATGTTTCTTTAAGATATGGTTCACATTTGGAGCTGAGGCCGCATGTGTCAAAACTAGATTAGTCCGCGAACAGTATTTGGGTCTTTTGTTAGTACTCAGCAGGTCTGAACGGTCAAGCTCTTCTGCACGTTTGATGGCGTCTGTGATTATGCTGGCCGGATAGCTCTGTTTTTCGAGCGCGCTCCGAAGTTGTTCGCAGTGGCGGGAAAATTCGCTGCTATCAGAGCATATTCTTTTAAAACGGACTACTTGGCTGTAGGGAATACTAGTTTTGTTGTGTTTCACGTGACTACTGCTAAAGTGAAGATACTGCTGCCTATCCGTGGGTTTTCTGCAAAGATTAGTTATCAGCTTCCCGTTACGTAGAGTGACCATGACATCAAGGAAGTTTATGTTCACAGGTGAATATGAGTGCGAAAAAGAAATCGCCGGATAGGCGTTGTTAAGATCTGCTATGAAAGAAAGAAGTTGCGATTCACTATGGTGCCAGATTAGGAAAATGTCGTCAATGAACCGCTTATAGTAAAATGGCTTATATTCACAATTTGCAAGAAATTTGTTTTCAAGGAGTCCCATAAATATGTTTGCGTAGTTTGGTCCGATTCTTGGGCCCATAGATGTACCGCTAACTTGAACATAATGTGTCCCATCAAATTCGAAATTGTTAAGTTCAAGAATGAGCTTAAGCAACGTAGCTAACGTAGATGCAGAAACTGGTTTGTTGGCGTCGCAATCGTTGTACGCGCAGATAACTGCCTCGATGCCATCTGAGTGAGGGATATTAGCATATAGTGACGTGACATCTAACGTAACGAGAAACGAATTTTGAGGAACCTGTAGGTCAACAATATCTGATAGAAAGTGATTGGTATCTTTAATGTAAGAAGAAAAGCTGGACGGAATGGTGTTGATGAGGCTGTCTACATAACGGGAAAGGTTCTCAGTCACTGTTCCAATACCAGAAATCATCGGTCTACCGGGATTATCTCTCTTATAAATTTTGGGAAGAAGGTAAAACCTGGCAGCTACTGGACTCAATGGTATTAGGGATTTCAGAGTGCCATAGCTCATTTCTTTATTATTAAAGAGCGCAGTCAAAGTATCACGAACAATATCTTTGAACTCGTTTGTTGGGTCATGATCTTGCCGCTTGTAATATGATGCATCACTGAGCTGCCTATGGCCTTCGCTGATATATTTGCTTCTGTCCATTACAACAATGGCACCTCCTTTATCTGCAGGTTTTATAATTATGTCATTACGACTAGCGAGGGATTCAATTGCTTGTTGCTCTCTGTCAGTAAGGTTGCGGTGCAATGGTGTACGTTCTTTATATGCCTGCATGACATCGCGTTGTACAGCTCTGATATAAAGGTCCAGACATTTGTCTCTTTGGGAGGGGGGTGTCCAATGCTTGTAAGATGGCAATGATGAGCTATCGGTATGGTGAGCCGAGGACTGATCATAAAAGTACTCACGGAGGCGCATGTTACGTTCGAAATTGTGAAGATCCTTCACCAACTGAAATTCACTATAGCCTCCTGTTGCAGGGCAAAAATTAAGTTCTCGAGATAACACACTACGTTCCTCAATTGATAGATCTTAACATGACAAATTTATAATGTTATCCTGTCCAGAAGATTTACTTTCCAGCTCGGGCTGGCGCATTTCAGCTGTAGTTTGAATTCGTCGGGAGCATTCCTTTTTTCCTAAGTTGTCACGCGCGACCTTCTTTGACATTTTAGCATCCAGCTCGGCTAACTTCTGTGACCGATATAATTCGAGAGTTTTTAATTCTTCAGTCGTAAACTGAGATGATTGCACAAGCTGTTTTTCCTGATTCCGCAGACCTTTTTCTGATGATTCATAATGGCTAATAAGTATGCTGGTTAGTTCAACAGACGCCCGATTTAAGGTGTTTTTCTTTGACATCTCTGATGTGGCCGGCTGCACTTTTAGTTGTAAACCTTCAGGAGCACTTGTTGCCGCGACATACATTCTAAGCATAGAAATGTGCGATTCACAACGAGTACGTTTTTCTATAACCTTCCTGGTCCTTAAAAAGTTCATTGAGCCAACAGATAAAGTACTCTCACCCAGCTGGCGTTGTGTTAGTCAGTTCGTTCCTCTCGTGGTTGTGCCCCTGTTCCGGAGTCCGTAGCGTGGTTGAGACGGCGAAAGTGATGCAACGACCGCAGGCGGTGGTAGGCAAGACGTAGGCTGTGTAGATTGCAACTTGTTCATGTGGGCGCGTGATGCTTTCGAGGTGACGTTCTCTCCTACGGAAGGCTTGCTCGTCAGGATAAAGGTTGCTGTCGGCGCGGTGTTGTTTCTTGAGTTTGACTGTGTTGTAGGATGACTGGGTGCTGAAAAATCTGTCAAGGTGGCACAACACCTTAAATCGGGCGTCTGTTGAACTAACCAGCATACTTATTAGCCATTATGAATCATCAGAAAAAGGTTTGCGGAATCAGGAAAAACAGCTTGTGCAATCCTCTCAGTTTACGACTGAAGAATTAAAAACTCTCGAATTATATCGGTCACAGAAGTTAGCCGAGCTGGATGCTAAAATGTCAAAGAAGGTCGCGCGTGACAACTTAGGAAAAAAGGAATGCTCCCGACGAATTCAAACTACAGCTGAAATGCGCCAGCCCGAGCTGGAAAGTAAATCTTCTGGACAGGATAACATTATAAATTTGTCATGTTAAGATCTATCAATTGAGGAACGTAGTGTGTTATCTCGAGAACTTAATTTTTGCCCTGCAACAGGAGGCTATAGTGAATTTCAGTTGGTGAAGGATCTTCACAATTTCGAACGTAACATGCGCCTCCGTGAGTACTTTTATGATCAGTCCTCGGCTCACCATACCGATAGCTCATCATTGCCATCTTACAAGCATTGGACACCCCCCTCCCAAAGAGACAAATGTCTGGACCTTTATATCAGAGCTGTACAACGCGATGTCATGCAGGCATATAAAGAACGTACACCATTGCACCGCAACCTTACTGACAGAGAGCAACAAGCAATTGAATCCCTCGCTAGTCGTAATGACATAATTATAAAACCTGCAGATAAAGGAGGTGCCATTGTTGTAATGGACAGAAGCAAATATATCAGCGAAGGCCATAGGCAGCTCAGTGATGCATCATATTACAAGCGGTAAGATCATGACCCAACAAACGAGTTCAAAGATATTGTTCGTGATACTTTGACTGCGCTCTTTAATGATAAAGAAATGAGCTATGGCACTCTGAAATCCCTAATACCGTTGAGCCCAGTAGCTGGCAGGTTTTACCTTCTTCCCAAAATTCATAAGAGAGATAATCCCGGTAGACCGATAATTTCTGGTATTGGAACAGTGACCGAGAACCTTTCCCGTTATGTAGACAGCCTCATCAACACCATTCCGTCCAGCTTTTCTTCTTACATTAAAGATACCAATCACTTTCTATCAGATATTGTTGACCAACAGGTTCCTCAAAATTCGTTTCTCGTTTCGTTAGATGTCACGTCACTATATACTAATATCCCTCACTCAGATGGCATCGAGGCAGTTATCTGCGCGTACAACGATTGCGACGCCAACAAACCAGTTTCTGCATCTACGTTAGCTACGTTGCTTAAGCTCCATCTTGAACTTAACAATTTCGAATTTGATGGGACACATTATGTTCAAGTTAGCGGTACATCTATGGGCACAAGAATCGGACCAAACTACGCAAACATATTTATGGGACTCCTTGAAAACAAACTTCTTGCAAATTGTGAATATAAGCCATTTTACTATAAGCGGTTCATTGACGACATTTTCCTAATCTGGCACCATAGTGAATCGCAACTTCTTTCTTTCATAGCAGATCTTAACAACGCCCATCCGGCGATTTCTTTTTCGCACTCATATTCACCTGTGAACATAAACTTCCTTGATTTCATGGTCACTCTACGTAACGGGAAGCTGATAACTAATCTTTACAGAAGACCCACGGATAGGCAGCAGTATCTTCACTTTAGCAGTAGTCACGTGAAACACAACAAAACTAGTATTCCCTACAGCCAAGCAGTCCGTTTTAAAAGAATACGCTCTGATAGCAGCGAATTTTCCCGCCACTGCGAACAACTTCGGAGTGCGCTCGAAAAACAGAGCTATCCGGCCAGCATAATCACAGAGGCCATCAAACGTGCAGAAGAGCTTGACCGTTCAGACCTGCTGATTGATTTGTTGTGTTTAACGTCCCAAAACCACCATATGATTATGAGAGACGCTGTAGTGAAGGGCTCTGGAAATTTTGACCACCTGGGGTTCTTTAACGTGCACCCAAATCTGAGCACACGGGCCTCGACATTTCCGCCTCCATCGGAAATGCAGCCGCCGCAGCCGGGATTTGAACCCGCGACCTGCGGGTCAGCAGCCGAGTACCTTAGCCACTAGACAACCGCGGCGGGTTCAGACCTGCTGAGTACTAACAAAAGACCCAAAGACTGTTCGCGGACTAATCTAATTTTGACACATGCGGCCTCAGCTCCAAATGTGAACCATATCTTAAAGAAACATTTCAACATATTAATACAGAGCGAGTGGCTCAAAGGAATCTTTACAGAACAACCACGCGTGGTCTACCGACGGTCGCGGAACCTTCGTGATTTACTAACCTCATCTAATACCACGTGTTCACATTATGAAGGCTGTCATCCCTGCAACAAACCACGTTGCAAAGTGTGCGCGCACATGACGACATCTAAAACAGTTTTAAGTACATCGTCCAGTTTTTCTTTAAAGATAAATGGGAACTACACGTGTGATAGTATAAACGTCATCTATCTTCTCGAGTGTTCAACATGCGGAGCTCAGTACATAGGTCAAACAGAGACAAGTTTCAGAATTCGTTTTAATAATCACCGTGCACATGCCGTAAGCCTCCCTAATGTACCGCTGTCGAAGCACGTCAGTATGCCTGGCCATGGTTTCGACAAAATTAGGGCCACTATTATTCAGTCCGGTTTCAAGACAAATCACGATAGGGAAGTGAGGGAATCCTTCTTGATCCATAAATTTAACACCATTCGTTCAGGTATCAATGAAAACGTAGGAAAGCTCACCTGCCTCGCACTATAACAACATGACTTCTTAGATTAGTAAAATATTTTTGTGTATAATAAAATGTATATTAGTCAACCGTGGTTTCTTTACTTCAGAGCTCTTTTGCATGTCCAGCCAACCATACTGTGCCCCGCGTGTCGATGCGCAAGGAAATTTGAGACTTGTATATTCATGCACCCGTCACATGTCAGTCATGTCAACACAAGGTTCTGACAGATTACCATTTTTTTACTTTGATTGTCCTAGCTGCTATACCGAGAGTTCATCACGTGAGCCTATAAAAGCGGCTGCATTGTATCATACCTACTTACTCTGACGAAGGCCGTGCCACGGCCGAAACGTTAGTAAATACGATCCTTTTCTTATGTGCTATCTGCAAGTTAATTCAATATATATATATATATATATATATATATATATATATATATATATATATATATATATATATATATATATATATATATATATATATATATATATATATATATTGCCACGTTCTATTTCTCAAGTTTTGTTACCGCCCAAATACATTACACTATTCTCAGCTCAAACTGCGCCTGCAGTTTTCAAAAAGCTTCAGGACTGTAGTAGATCATTTCGATGAGATCACGGCCACTCCGCGAACTGTACAGATTATTCCAGAACCTGCGTCACCACCAGCGATAACGCTAGAACATTCGATGGCAAGAGCATAAATGCCGACTCAGCTCGCCGCTTGTCGGTAGTTGATTGACGGCCGACGCTCCGTTCACTGCTATCTGTGAAAGGCTAGGACTGTAATCAAACTTTCCGTTTACCGGGCACAGGTTCGCCCAAGTAAACAGTTGAATTCCAAGATAAAGTCTCCTGTCGTTGGCCACGTCATGACCCTGTGACATCTGGTAGAGGTGCTGGTTCGTTCATGTACCAGACGCCACCGTCAAGCCGTTAACCCAGCCTACGTCGCGGAGAAGACACCGACGCCAGCCAGGAGCAGAGAACACGCCGCCGACAGCAAGGTCTAAAACCTGAGTATGGGCCCCTGCAAGACAAGGCGCGGAAGAGCAAGGCCATGATTTCGACTGCAGCGACAATGACAACCGCAGCGTCCCAGTCCGCGATCGTCATGCTTCAACTCAGGAAAGCACCAACTTTCCGTGGATCATTCTTCGAAGACCCGGAGACCTGGCTAGAAGCACACGACCGCCAGGCCGCCCTCAACCACTGGGACAATGAAGAAAAGCTCCATCCTGTGTACTTCTACCTAGAAGACAACGCAAGGACCTGGCTCGAAAATTAAGAATCCGCGCTTCAAATGTGTGAGGTCTTCGGCGGCGCATTCTTGCAAACGTTGGCGAGCGTCGCTCGAAAAGAGAGGGCCGCTGCTTTACTAGAGCCCCGGGTTCAGCTACCAAACGAAAATGTTGCCATTGTCACAGAAGAAATGACCCGTCTATCCCGCCACGCTGACCCAGGCATCCCTGAGGATAAGAAAGTTCGTTTCCTCATGCAATGGGTCAAACAGGAGCTCTTCGCGGGACCGATGAGAAATCCACCGAAAAGCGTCCAAGAATTTGTAGTCGAAGTGACAACTATCGAAAAGACCCTAGACATGCGCACCAGACAGTATAACCGTCACCTGACTCCAGACGGCACTGCTGCTCAAGCCATTGACTCCGAAGACCTGCGTGAAACGATGCGAGTGATCGTGCGGAAAGAGCTGCGCAAGCTGTTGCCTTCGGCGCAGCCTCAAGTGGATTCCATGGCCGACATTGTGTGAGAGGAAGTTCGGCAGTCACTTCAAATTTTCTAAGCACTGCTGCCCAAGCCGGAAGCTATGAGCTACGCCGCTGCAGTGTGCTACGAAACTCTTCCCCGTCCATGCCAAAACGCCATCCCATCGCACTTCCGCAGCCAGACACCACTGCCGCCACCACCCTCACCGACGTCCTACCGTTCGCCAGCGGGCCAGTGCAGTGCGCCGAAGAAAACCGACGTTTGGCGTGCACCTGACAACCGCCCGCTCTGCTACCGCTGCGGCGAGGCCGGGAACACTTACCGTCGTTGCCAGTACCGACAGACGGGACTGCGTGGCTTCACCGTCAATGCACCACGTCCGCAACCAGGGGAAAGGCCACGTGACATCGCCGACTACCTGCCAGGAGCTCAGTGGACACCATGAAGTCCTTCCCGTTCACATCGCCCAGCCGCCGCATGCCGTCGCACCTCCGGCAGTACTCTGGCCCAACGCGGGGTTGGTAACCTGGCCCGGTGTCCTGGCCCGGAAACTAAGGGCAGCAACCGATGAAGGTGCCGTTGCTGTGCGACAAACTACCGGAGATCCGACGACGACGACGACGCGGTGACGGAGCTTTCCGAACACGACGCCAACCAGGCAAAGTCCTGACGGCGAAACCTCACTTACGGAAGGTAACCCGACGACGCAACATGGAAGCAGTGGAACAAGACGACGCAGCCGTGACCCGACGCCACGCCCTAACTGTAACGCGAGACGGCGAACTAGCGACCTCGACGTTCTGATCGACGGCCAGAGTGTGACCGCTGTCGTCGATACTAAAACTGACTATTCCGGCATCAGTGGGCCGTTCGCTGCGAAGTTGAAGAAAGTTAGGACAGCTTGGGAAGGCCCCGAAATCCGCAAAACCGGAGCTCATCTCATAACGCCTGCAGGAATCTGCACAGCGAGAGTCACCATTAATGGCCGTATTTATCCTGCAGACTTACAGCGTCGCTCGAGAGATGTCATCCTTTCCATAAACTTCTTATGCCTCCATGGTGCTGTAATCAACCTAAGAACAAAGTCGATAACGTTATCCACAAAATAAGCACTACCGCCGCGCACGCCGTCAGGAAACCATGCTTTGAATCTGCTGGAAGAACAAGTCACCATTCCGCCTCGCTCCAGCGTCATTATTTCAGTCAGCGCCTCTAAATGACCTTACTTGGAAGGCGTCGTTGAAGGCAGTCAGCATTGGTTGGTCGAACGCAATATTTGCGTCGCAAGAGGAATTGCAGAGCTGGGGGGAGGCAAAGCAACGGTTATGCTCGCAAATTTCAGCAATTAATACCAACACGTGAACGAAAAAACGATGGTCGCATACATCGAAAAAATCGTAGAAGTCACCAGTGCTTTTACCATCACTGATTCTTCGGAACCTGCTCAGAGAAACCAAGCCCCTCCCTCAGCATTCAAGGTCAATCCCAGCCTTCCAAACCATAAGCAAGAAAAGCTCACGACTCTGCTGCTGCAATACGAAGATTGCTCTTCAACGTTGTCAAAAGTTCGGCAGACGCCAATCACAAAACATCTCATCATAACCGAGGAAAATGCCAGACCACCCCGTCAGGGTCCGTACAGGGTTTCGACGCGAGAACGCGAGGCCGTAAAGACACAAGTGGATGAAATGCTACGGGACGATATCATCCAGTCATCGAAGAGTCCATGGGTGTCCCCCGTGGTGTAAGTGAAGAAAAAAGAATGAACCGTACGTTTCTGCGTCGATTATCTCCGCCTGAACAAAATCACAAAAAAGGACGTGTATCCTCTCGCACAAATTGACGACGCACTGGATCGGCTCCATAACGCCAAGTACTTTTCGTCAATGAACCTCAAGACTGGCTATTGGCAAATTGAAGTCGACAAAAGAGACCGAGAGAAGACGGCGTTTATAACACCGGACGGCTTCTTCGAGTTTAAGGTGAGGCCCTTCGGTCTTTGCTCAGCGCCTGCAACTTTTCAACGCGTTATGAATACAGTACTAGCAGGATTGAAGGGGCAGGCTTGCCTTGTGTACTTGGACGACGTCGTCGTGTTTTCCTCGAGTTTCGATGAGCATCTTCGGTGCCTTGGGTCAGCACTTCAAGCCATCAAGACGTCCGGACTCGCACTGAAAGTGCAGATTTGCGTACGAGGAGCTCTTGTTCCTTGGGCACGTGATTAGGAAGCCTGGAGTTTGTCTGGATCCACGAAAAACAGCCGCCATCGCCGACTTCCCGCCACCCATTGGCAAAAAGGCGGTGCGCCAACTTCTGTGCCTGTATGCCTAATATAGCCGGTTCGTGAAAAACTTCGCCCGCATCGCCGATCCCCTTACTAATCTTACCAAGGCCGACGTAGAGTTCAAGTGGAAAACACTGCAGGAACACGCTTTCCAGGAGCTTAAACAACGCTTCCAGACGTCTCCGTTACTTGCCCATTTCAACAAAATCGCTGTGACAGAAATACACATTGACGCGAGTAGCATAGGTCTCGGCGCCCTTCTTGTGCGGACGGCTCACGGACTTGAAAGGGTTACGCCCGCCGATCACTATCCAAAGCAGAAGCCAATTATTCCACAACAGAAAAGGAGTGCCTCGCCACCATCTGTGCTACGTCAAAATTTCACTCCTACCTCTACGGCAGGCCCTTCTAAGTTGTGAGTGACCACCACGCCTTGTGTTGGCTAGCTACCTTGAAGGACCTAGCTTCAGGTTTCCTTGCACGATAGAGCCTCAGACTTCAAGAATATGACATTACCGTCGTCCAGCAAGAAAGTCCGGCAAGAAACAGTTCGACGCCGACTGTCTTTCTTGTGCGCCCGTCGACCAACCACCGCCCGACGACCCGGATGACGACTACTTCTTGGGAACGACAACTGCCGACGACTTCGCTGATCGATAGCGGGCCGACTTGGAACTTATGGCCTTAATTGAATACCTGAAAAGCAGGACCGCCAAAGTGCCGAAGGTATTCAAGCGCGCACTTGCGTCGTTCTTCCCACGAAATTGTCTGCTCCAAAAGAAAAACTTTTCACCGCTTCGAGCCAAGTATGGTGCCTTCAGCTCTGCGACCAGAACTGCTGCAGGTCCTACACGACGGTCCGACAGCAGCACACCTCGGTGTTTCCCGCACGCTCGCGAGGATACAAGAAAGGTACTACTAGCCACGTCTTACCACCGATGTCACTTGTTATGTGAGGATATGCCGGGACTGTCAGCGACACCAGACACCGCCGACAAGTCCAGCGGGACTTCTGCAGCTAATGAACCACCTCGCCGACCATTCCAACAGATTGGTATGTACCTACTGGGGCCGTTCCCGACGTCGGCTTTCGGAAACAAGTAGATCGTGGTAGCTACCAACTGCCTCACTCACTACGCCCCGACAAAAGCCCTGCCCAAAGGCAGTGCATCTGAGGTAGGTAAGTTCTTCGAAAATATCATCCTACGTCACGGTGCCCCGGAAGTTCTCATCACCGACAGAGGAACGGCATTTACTGCTGACCTAACTCAAGTGATCTTGGCATACAGCCAGACAAACCACCGCTGGACGACAGCGTACCATCCACAGACCAACGGCCTCACCGAGTGGCTAAACAAGACGATCGCCGACATGCTGGCAATGTACGTCGATGTCGAACGCAAGACGGGGGACGCCATTTTTCTGTACGAGAGCTTCGCAAACAACACGACGGGGCAGGAGACAACGCAGATATCTCTTTACAAATTGGTCTACGGGAGGAGCCCAGCAACGACGCTCGATGCAATGTTACCCAACATCCCCGACGAAAAAAACCTCGATGTGAGCGAGTACTTTCAACACGCCGAAGAAGCCCGACAACTCGCGCGTCTCCGTATCAAGAATCAACAGACGACCGACAGCCGTTACAATCTTCGACGACGCTTCATGGAATACCAGCCCGGTGAATGTGTTTGGGTGTGGACGCTGATACGCCTACGTGGACTCAGTGAAGAGCTTTTGTGACGGTATTTCGGGCCATACAGGGTGGTTCGACGTCTCGGCCCACTTGATTACGAGGTTGTCCCCGACGGCATCACAAACTCTCAATGACGCCGATCGCGACCTGAAGTCGTCCATGTCACGCGCCTCAAGCCGTTTCATGCGCGTTTACAAACTGAAACAGTGTTTTTTGTGTTATTGCTGTATTGTGATTTATTCATTGTACTTTCTTGCATTATTGTTGTACCTTCATCTTTAGTTAAAGCATTTCTGATGGAGGCGGAAATGTTGTAGGCCCGTGTGCTCAGATTTGGGTGCACGTTAAAGAACACCAGGTGGTCGAAATTTCCGGAGCCCTCCAGTACGGCGTCTCTCATAATCATATGGTGGTTTTGGGACGTTAAACCCCACATATCTTTAGGTAAAGCATCAGGGACGATGCCTTCTTCAGAGAGGGGCAATGCCACATTTCATTTCTCAAGTTTTGATATCGCTCCAATGCATTAAAACTGCACCTGCAGTTTTCGAGAAGCTTCAGGACTGTAGTAGATCACTTCGATAAGATCACGTCCACTCCGCGAACTGTACAGATTATTCGAGAGCCTGCGTCACCGCCAGCAATAACACTTGAACATTTTATGGCAAGAATATAAATGCCGACGCATTTCGCCGCTTGTCGGTAGTTGATCACTGCTATCTTGCGCTTGTCACTGCTATCTGTGCAAGACTGCGACTGTAATCAGACTTTCCGTTTACCGGGCACAGGTTCGCCCAAATAAACAGTTGAATCCCAGCATGAAGTCTCTTGTCTATATATATATATATATATATATATATATATATATATATATATATATATATATATATATATATATATATATATATATATATATATATATATATATACATATATATATATATACATATATATATATATATATATATATATATATATATATATATATATATATATATATATATATATATATATATATATATATATATATATATATATAAATTGTAAAGAAGAAAACGCATCGTTGGCAAGCAACATCGCCAGCTCTTGGGTACTGGGTGCTGGGATTCTCTCACTCGGCTCGTGCTGATCATCACCGGCATCTGCTTGACCGTTGCTCTTTCCCGATCGTGGTTCATCGTTAGGACCTCCGTCGCAACAGTCGCCAATCAACCCCTTTTCGATTGGTGGAGGGTGCTGACATTTCCCGTCGCCTGAACTGGGTACTGTCATTCGCTGTCACCTAAACCTGGAGCTGCGCAACCGAACGCCACCTCCCATCATGGCTACCAACAACGCGCAAGCTGGCTCTTCCACTCCATCCCCCAGCAACCCCGGCGTTCTTCGTTTGCGAGAGCCCAAGGTCCTTAGCGGAGCTGATGAGACCGACGTGGAAGACTGGTTCGCTAACTACGAACTGGTGAGCGCAAACAACAAGTGAAATGACGCGGACAAGTTGACTAAAGTAATCTTTCACCTCACTGACGTGGCCGAAATGTGGGATAACAACCACAAAAACGACATTACGACGTGTTCCATCTTAAAAACGTCGTTTGCTGACGTTTTCGGCCGACCCGCTGTCGGCAAGTCCAGAGCCGAACAACGCTTGCGGACTCGCGCACAGAAGTCATCTGAATCGTTCACCAGTTACAACGAAAACATTATTGGTCTTTGCAACCATGTTAACACCATCATGCCTGAGTCGGAGAAGATTCAACACATCCTCAGAGGAATAAATCATGGTGCACTTGAGATGATCCTGGAGCGCAATCCTGCCACCGTTGCGGAACTTGTGACTTTATGTCAAAGTGTCGACGAGTTGAGGAAGCAGCGCGTCCAGACTCGGCCATTTTCCTCACACGCTGACTCACTATCTAGTCTTACTTCTGTTCCTGATTACTCAACAACCCTGCAAGAGATCAAAGACTTTGTGCGTGAAGAAGTAGCTCGGCGGCTGTCGTTGATTCTCTTCACGACGCAGCCGTCGTCCTCTCGTCTGCCCTCCCCACACCGCGACGTTATAGCCGAAGAGGTAGCTCAGGCTGTTCCCGTCGCTGCCCACCAGCAGCCTGTAGCCATGCCTGTTCCCCATGTGCCGGCTATGCAGCCCGTGGCCGCACCTCTTTGTTAAGCCGAGGTGGTACGCAGCAGACCCCGCCAGCAGCGTTTGCCCTCCATGTCTGCACTTGCTCCCCACTCTACCCCTCTTTCGACACCTTGGGCCGCACCGCGAGTCAGCAATTCCTGGCGCACTGCTGACAATCGACCAATCTGCTACGCCTGCGGTACTCCAGGACACGTGGCACGATGTTGTCGTCATCGCTTCCAATCGCAACACAACGCTACTTGGCCGTTACCGTATGACCCGCAGCCCATGAACCTACCTGCTCTTTACCCCTAACCACAGTATGGCTACACTAACCTTCCCGAGTCTCAGTCACCGGAGCCCCCATCTCCGACTCGCTCTCCCCGCTCGCCGTCTCCTCGCAGGCGATCTCTGCGCCCAATGCATCCCCGACCCGCTTCCTCCAACTGGGAAAACTGAACACCGCAGTTCCAAAGGCAAGAACTGCGCCGTCGTCGAAATGCCCAAGTCCTCGCTCTTCACCTGCTAATGTCGTCGCCATATATGTCGATGGTGTTTCTACCTTTGCCCTCATTGACACAGGTGCTGCCATTTCTGTTATAGCCGCCCAGCTCTGCCGCTCCCTACGCAAAGTGACCACGCCGCTCTCTGAACTATCGCTTCGTACGGCTAGCGCACAACCAGTTCGAGCTCTCGGCACCTGTACAGCCCGCATATTCATCCAAGGCTCTATATACGTTGTCGAGCTCATGGTCCTTTCGGTGTGCTCGCATGACGTTATCCTCGGGTGGGACTTCCTGTCACATCACCATGCCGTCATCGACTGCGCACGCACTGAAATTCAATTTTCGCACCTGTCTGATGAACCTTTGCACGAAACTCTTGAGCGGTCCCTAAAACTCGTCGTGCGTGAAGACACTGAATTCTGCCAGCCTCTCTTGCCGTTGTCCCTGTTAGTTGCGATGACCATAACGATGCTACAGTAATGTTTATACCTTCCGACATTTTCATGAGCCGCAGAGCCGTTTCTTTGCCTTTCGCTACACTTGACGTCACTTCTGGCCGAAGCAATATTTTCGCCCACAACAACCTTTCTGCACCGCTTACGCTACTTGCCGGCGAATGTCTCGGTCGAGCGGAGTACCTCGATTCCTCTTTATTTCTTAACATGCCAGACGAATCGTGCAGTAACGCCTCGACCGAAGTTCATGTCCTTTCCCCACTGGAATGCTCGTCGAGTGACACCTTCTCGAGTTCCATCACTGACACCTTAAGTGCCCATGAACGCGCCAAGCTTCTTAATCTCCTCCAGCACTTCGCGAATTCATTCGACGTTTCTCAGCCGCAATTGGGTCGGACTTCCGCAGTGCACCACTACATTGACACCGGTTCGCACCAGCAATTGCGTCAAAGACCGTACCGTGTCTCTGCTGCAGAACGTCACGTCATCAACGACCAAGTCGAAGAGATGCTACGCCGTCGCGTCATTCAACCATCGCACAGTCCTTGTGCGTCTCCTGTCGTTCTAGTTCGAAAGAAGGATGGATCGATTCGCTTTTGCGTCGACTACTGGCGATTAAACAAGGGGACGCAGAAACACGTCTACCCATTACAGCGCATCGACGACGCCCTTGACAGCCTCCAAGGAGCCGAATTCTTCTCCTGCTTAGACTTACGATCGGGATATTGGCAGGCTCCTATGGCAGAAGCTGATCGCCAGAAAACTGCGTTCATTACAGCAGATGGCCCGTACGAATGTAACGTAATGCCATTTGGGCTATGTAATGCTCCTGCCACGTTTGAACGACTCATGGACAACACACTGCGTGGACTAAAGTGGTCTGTGTGTCTATGCAACCTCGACGACATTGTCATTTTCTCTCCCGATTTTCCTACACATCTGCTTCGGCTTCGACTCGTTCTGACGTGTTTGACCAACGCTGGGCTCACACTGAACCTTAAAAAGTGCCGCTTCGCCGCGTGAGAGCTGTCCATCTTGGGACACATCGTGTCCAAGCATGGTGTTCTACCCGACCCTGCAAAACTGCGAGCAGTCACTGAGTTCCCGAAACCTACTACACTGAAAGAATTACGCAGTTTTGTTGGACAATCTCGTACTTCCGGCGCTTCGTGCAAAATTTTGCGTTGATCATGTCACCACTGACCAACCTCCTACGCGGTGACCCAGACCTTTCATCCTGGTCTCCTGACTGCGACGTTGTCATTGCCACGCTCCGTAGTCTGCTAACATCTCCACCAATTCTTCGGCATTTCGAGCCAACAGCTGCAACGGAAGTTCACACAGACGCTAGCGGGGTTGGTCTTGGCGCTGTCCTCGCCCAACGCAAGCCGGGCTACTCCGAATACGTCGTCGCTCATGCGAGTCGCACGCTTACTAAAGCTGAGGCCAATTACAGCGTCACTGAAAAGGAGTGCTTGGCGCTAGTGTGGGGCTTCGCAAGTATCGCCCTTATTTGTACGGTCGCCCGTTCGACATGGTAACGGACCACCATGCGCTTTGTTGGCTCGCCACATTGAAGGATCCTTCTGGCCACCTAGCTCGGTGGGCACTGCAAATCCAGGAGTACGACATTCACGTCATCTATCGCAGCGGACGCAAGCATTCTGACGCCGACGCCCTGTCGCGTTCGCCTTTACCTCCCGACTCGGCCTGCGGAACCACTGGTACCAACTCCATCGCATCTCTCGACCTCGACTCCTTTGCCAGTGAACAACACAAGGACCCGTGGATCGCTTCTCTTATTGCCTGTCTCTCTAGATTGTCAACCACTGCGGTACCACGATATCTCCGACGTCAAGCTGCTCATTCCGCCATACGTGATCGGCTGCTACACCGACGTAACTACGTCCCTGAAGGTCGTAAGTGACTTTTGGTTGTCCCGCGCAGCTTGCGATCACAAATCTGCGCCTCCTTTCACGACGATCCTCATAGTGGTCATGCCGGAGTTTTGAAAACTTACGAATGCAATCGCCATCACTTCTACTGGCGCGGAATGCATAATTTTGTTCGAAAATTTGTTATGGGCTGCCCTGACTGCCAACGCCGCAAGTCACCACCTTTCCACTCGTCCGGTGCGCTTCAACCGCTGCCGTGCCCTGCCAAACCTTTCGATCGGATCGGAATTGATCTCTATGGCCCTCTACCGACAACATCAGATAAAAATTAGTGGATTATAGTCGCTGTGGACCATTAAACACGCTACCCTGAGACCGCCGCCCTTCCAAGTGCCACTGCGCGGGACGTAGCATCCTTCGTCCTTCATCGCTTCATACTACGACATGGTGCACCTCGAGAACTACTAAGTGACCGAGGTTGATGATTGATGTGTGGGGTTTAACGTCCCAAAACCACCATATAATTATGAGAAACGCCGTAGTGGAGGGCTCCGGAAATTTAGACCACCTGGGGTTCTTTAACGTGCACCCAAATCTGAGCACACGGACCTACAACATTTCCGCCTCCATCGGAAATGCAACCGCCGCAGCCGGGATATGAACCCGCGACCTGCGGGTCAGCAGCCGAGTACCTTAGCCACTAGACCACCGCGGCGGGGCCGAGTCGAGCTTTCCTATCAGAAGTCGTCACGTCTCTGCTTTCTGAATGCCATGTTGTTCATCGCAAGAACACGGCATACCACCCGCAGACTAACGGGCTGACGGAGAGAATGAACTGCACCCTTGGCGATATGCTGGCGATGTATGTGACATCCGATCATACTAACTGGGATCGCATTCTTCCATTCATCACGTTCGCATACAACACCGCGGCACAGTCTACCACTGGATTTTCACCTTTTCTTCTTTATGGACGCGAACCATCCCACACCATCAACACTCTCCTTCCATACCGTCCTGACGCATCCGAATGCCCATCTGTGTCCGAAGCTGCCCGAAATGCGGAAGAGTGCCGTGAACTCGCACGCACCTTTACGTCACAAGAACAGCGGCGCCAGAAAGAGAACAACGCCGACTATTCAGAAAGCCACAGCTATTCCCCAAGACCACTTGTATGGCTGGCTGTTCCTTACCAAACCCCCGGCCTTGCCTGAAAACTTGTTCCAAAGTACGAGGGCCCATACCGTGTTTTGGAGCAAACCTCGCCGGTGAAATTTTCTCATTGAACCACTTTCCCCATGTGACGACATGCGCCGGCGTGGACGTGACATCGTCCACGTCGCCCGCCTTAAGCCATATCATAGCCATCTGCCTCCAGACTCTTAGGCCACCAGGATGGCTCTTTTTCGGCGTGGGCGAATTGTGAAGAAGAAAACGCATCGTTGTCAAGCAACATCGCCACCACTTGGGTACTGGGTGCTGGGCTTCTCTCGCTCGGCTCGTGCTAATCATCGCTGGCATCTGCTTGACCACTGCTCTTTCCCGATTGTGTTTCGTCGTGAGGACCACCGTCGCGCAACAGTCGCCAATAAACCACTTTTCAATATATATATATATATATATATATATATATATATATATATATATATATATATATATATATATATATATATATATATATATATATATATATATATATATATATATAGTCTAGTAGATCCTCGGTGACAACGTGGTTTATTTCGACGTTTCGGCCTAGAGTCTGGCCTTCATCAGGATTAAAGGAACAGTTTGTTGGTGCTCAGCTTTATACAATCTCAAATCAGAGGGAAAGGAAAAAGGAAAAAGACAGAAAAAAAGAAAAAAAGAAGAAAAAGAAGAAAAAGAAGAAAAAGAAGAAAACAGAAAAAAAGAGAAAAAAAAAGAATATAAGGTGGACTCCCGTCAGGCGCCCCTCTTCCATACTTCCTTCCACTTCCCCCTTCATCTCTCTCGCCTTTCTCCCCTTCACCTTTCTGATGTCAGTGGTCTGTGTATGCTTCCTTTCATTAACGCATTCTTCCCGACCAGACGGCGCCTCCTGGCACTGGCAGTTCGGTGTGGGGCAAAAAAATGGCTTTTTTAGGAAGTTCTAAGCCTTTAACTACTCGGAGCCCTGTCAACATTTCGTCGTAGAAAGAGCGGTACCGCGTACTGGGGCAGAGGCTGGTAAGTGGGCATTTTAGGAAGTTTTAAGCCTTTTACTACCCGAGGTCCCGTCAACATTTTGTCGTAGGAAGAGGGGTTCCGCTTATTGCGGCAGAGGCTGGTAAGCGGGCGCAATGCGAATTCCTTGCCCGCTTCTGGATTACGCGTGCAGTGGGGGCCTCCCGGCTGTGCACAGGGTTGCTGTTGGGCATGTCTTGCATGGCACAATTGGGTAGTAAAATCAAGCAGAAAACAGACGACAGCTGCACTTAGGAAGAGCAGTTACACTTGGAATTGTTTTGAGTTGTCCAGTGCCTTTCGCAGCTGCAGTGCCGTGAACTCAGTTACTATTTTCATTATTGTCGTTATTGTTTTCTAATGCTTTAATTGCGGCAAGTGTTCCAGGATTCTCATTTATTCCTCTATTGAGGCTGTTAAATCAGTGGATAAGGTATGGCTCTCGTTGTTCACGTTCTCGATTTGATTTAAATCCCGTCTCTAAGAGCGTTACTGATAGTCTGTCGAATGCGTGGTCGGGAAGATTGACATGTTTTGATAGAGGTACACTTGGGGCTGATTTCGCATGGCCTCTGTAATTATTGAAGCGAATCCTAAATGGTGTTTCTGTTTGTCCGATATACTGCATACCACACACGTTGCATTCGAGTAGGTATACCACATTAGAGGAATTGCATGTTAGGTTTCCTCGTATGTCAATCGAAAACTTGGATTGTGTGCTGGCTGCTTTGTGTGTTTCTCGCATCACCTTTCATACAAGACATCGTGGCTTTAAACAAGGTCGGCATGAATTATTGGGGGTAATGTGTTAATTTGAGAGTGGACAAGTGTGTCTTTGAGGTTACGTGGTCATCGGTAAACGACGCCTGGAGCGCATGGAAAGGCGCGTTTCAGACTTTCACTTTGTTCCAGTATGTTGTAATGTCGTTTAAGGATTTTGTTTACCTTGGGGCAGTTTGTGCTGTAAGTCAAGCAGAGGTTTGTTTGTTGTGGGTCTTCTATATATATATATATATATATATATATATATATATATATATATATATATATATATATATATATATATATATATATATATATATATATATATATATATATATATATATATATATATATATATATATATATATATATATATATATATATATATATATATATATTTATATATAGTCGCGACGTGAAGACAGAGGTCGTATTTGAAAAAGCTGAGAAAGCAGCAGTGGGTCGGTCTTTTTATTTATTGTGCGCCAGAGAGTTCCTCGTCTTTTCGTTGTTGCGTTCTGCATGAAAGCGCGCAGATGCGCGTATGCGCTGTTGCCTTCGTCTTTCTGCAGGACGCACGTGACATGTGCCTCCCTCGGAAAATGGCATCGTCTTGATGCGTAGCTAAGGCGCTCGACTTATTAAAACGCACATATGCACTGGTACCCATAAGACAAGCGAGAGTTAGCTGGACAAGTAGGGTTTCGTTCGGATGGCATGCACGATTTTGGATGAGTGGTTTTGGTGACTGGAACTACAACTGCCGTCGGGAATAACTTCGTAGTTGGTGTCGTTTAATCGTCGGGTGACCCGATATGGGCCGAAGCATCGGCGTAATAGCTTTTCTGAAAGTCCGCGTCGATGTATTGGGATCCAGACCCATACCTTGTCGCCTGGTTTGTAGGTTAGCAATTTATGTTGTAGGTCGTACCGTTTCGCATCTTTGTGTTGCTGGTGTCAAATACGCACGCGGGATAGCTGTCGGGCTTCTTCGGCGCGCTGACCAAATTCTTGGGCGTCAGCGTGAGTGTAGTCACACTCGTGCGGCTGCATAGCGTGCAACGTTGTAGTGACTTCACGCCGTGTATTAAACTAAATGGCGTCATTCGGGTAGTTTCCTGCCGGGTGGTATTATAGGCGAAGGTCACATAAGGCAAAAAGTAAATCCCAGTTCTTGTGTTCTGTGTCGACATACATGCAGAACATGTCTGCGAGGGTCTTAGTAAGACGCTCTGTTTGTCCATTCGTTTGTGGATGGTACGCCGTTGTTCTCCAGCGAGCTGTACCGCTGAGCCTTAGAACCGACTCCAAAAGTTCTGCCATGAACGCAGTTTTTCTATCCTTGATGAGAACTGTTGGAGCACCGTGCCGAAGGACGGCGTTTTATATAAAGAATTGAGCCACTTCTGCTGCTGTGGCCCTCAGCATGGCTTTAGTTTCTGCTTAGCGAGACAAGTAATTGGTGGCGACAATGATCCATCCGTTCCCTGTGGTATAAGTTGGGAATGGGCCCAGGAAATTCATTCCAATTTGGGCGAATGGCTTTGCTGGTACTTGAACGGAATGTAATAAGCTTGCGGGCTTGCCGCGGTGTGCTTTGCGTCTTTGGCAGTTGGCACAAGCTTAGACGTGATGTTTTAAAGCAGCAGGAAGGTTCTTCCAGTAGTAACTGTTTTGCAGTCGGGACAATATTCAAGTGTCGCCGAGATGACCAAAGGTGATTTCATCATGGCAGGCTTCCAGAATTTCTTTTCGCAGCGATGCAGGGACGACGGGCAAGTATGGGCTGCCGGTGGGAGAAAAGTTTTTCTTTTATAGGACGTCGTCCCTAAACAAAAGGATGGCAGTCCTCTGGCAAAAACTCGTGGCATGTCTTCACGTCGTCATTCGAAGAAGTCGATAAATGGAAGGAGGTCAGGGTCACTGCGCTGCTCTGGTGAAGTAGTGGCCGCGTTGATGACTCCCAAGAATGCGGCGACCATAGACTCGTCAATAATATATCGGCAGGCTCGACGGGTGGCCGCGAGAGACAGTCTGCATCGGTGTGCTGTTTTCCTGATTTATAAATTATGGTCATATCAAACTCTTGAGGCGAAAGGCTCCAGCTCTCTAAACGGCAGGATGGGTCATTGAAGTTAGTGAGCCAGCAAAGCGAGCGGTGATTTGACGACCTTGAATGAGCGACCGTACAGATACGGTCGAAACTTGAGAACCGTCTAGACCATGGTGAGGCACTCTTACTCGGTAGTCGAGTAGTTCGCTTCCGTGTGAGAGAGAGCGCTGCTGACATAGCCTATCACTTTCTAAGAGTTACCTTGCCATTGTATCAGTATGGCGCCGAGGCCTGCATTGCTTGCGTTGGTGTGAAGTGCTGTTGGCGCTTCCTGGTCAAAGTGCGCAAGAACCGGAGGTGTTTGGAGGCGTTGGCGTGATTCGTTGAATGAAGTTTCTTCCTTTTTGGAGGCGTTGGCGTAATTCGTTGAATGCAGTTTCATCCTTTTCTCCCCACAGAAAGGGGACATCCTCTCGTGTGAGCCGTGTCAAAGGCACCACAATAGACAAAAAGCTGGCGATGAATCGTCAGTAAAAAGTGCCGAGGCCTATGAAGCGTTTCACTGCTCTTTTGTCATGCGGTGCGGGAAACAATGCGACAGCATGGATTTCGCCAGGGTCAGGTCGAACACCTTCGTGGCTGACCCCATGGCCTAAGAAGCAAAGTTCGCGAAACCCAAAATGACACTTCTCTTGTTTTAAAGTCAGGCCAGCCGAACGTATAGATTGTTGTAGAACCGTGAATAAACGACTTAGGTGTTCGTCAAATGTAGCTGGGAAGGCGATAACGTCGTCTAGATAGACTAAGCATGTCTGCCACTTCAGTCCCCATAGCACAGTGTCCATTAAACGTTGAAAAGTGGCTGGCGCTGAGCATAACACAAGTGGAAGCACATTAAATTCATAAAGACCGTTGAGCGTCACGAAGACAGTTTTCTCACGGTCTCTCTCGTCGACCTCTATTTGCCAATAGCCACTTCGCTGGTCCATCGATGAGAAATAGCGTGCATGCCGCAGCCGATCAAGAGAGTCATCAATGCGTGGCAGTGGGTAGGCGTCTTTCTTTGTGACTAGGTTTAACTTGTGGTAATAAATACAGAAACGCAAGTTGCCGTTTTTCTTTTTAACCAATACCACGGGGGATGCCCAGGGACTTTTGTAAGGCTGTATTACGTCATCTTGGAGCATCTTTTGAACTTGCTTTTGGATCTCTTCGCGTTCTTTCGGAGCCACATGGTATGGGTTTTGCCGGATCGGTCTCGTATTTTCTTCAACAATGATTCGTTGCCGGATCAGTGGTGTTTGCTTGACCATAGACGTGCATCAAAATTAATTTCAAAACTTGTGTGTCAGTTCTAGTAGGTGCTGTTTATTCGTGTGTGACAGGTTAGAGCAAATGCCGACAGACAAAGGTGTAGAAGCTGGGACGGTCACGTCATTCGGTTGCAAAGCGAAGCAATCTCTGGCTTGGTCCACATCGTCGTAGTAGGCAATTGCGGTGCCCTTCTAGATGTGACAACGCTCGTAGCTGAAGTTGGTCAGGAGCGATTCTGCCCACCCACCAGTTAGTGCCAGAACGCCTCTTGCTATGGAAACACGTTGCGTAAACATAAGCGTGACTATTCGCTCCGCTATCACCTCGTTATGGGCCGGCCTTACGCATAACACCGACACAAGGCAGCAAGATCTCGGCGGGAGCATCACATCATCGGCTACACGTAAACGTTGCTGTTGTTCTCCAGTGGCGGCGTCGACGTAAGGTTGGGCGAAAAAGGTGACGATACGTTCTGGAATGTTGAGTACAGCACCCCACTCTCGCAGAAAATCCATACCCAAAATCAGCTCTTTACAACATTCTGGTAAAATGACAAAAGTGGCGACGAAGCTCGAATCACCGATTACGAGCCGAGCGGTGTATTTACCGGTTGGCGTCATTAGCTCTCCACCAGCACTCGTTATGCTCGGCGGACTCCACGGCGTCTTGACCTTCTTAAGGAGGTCGGCGAGCTGTTGTCACATAATAGAGAAGTGAGCAGCAGTGTCAACCAGCGCTGTTACGTTGTGACCGTCTATAATAACGCTAAGGTTGGCACGTAAAAATTCTTCGGCATTAGTACTCGTGGTTGTCGTCGTCTTCGGCATCACCGTCGACATGTCGTCTTTGTGTTGAGGCAAGGGTGTCTTTTCGGCGTCTCGGCAAATGGCAACCTTGCCCTGGACGTCGCGGTAGTTAGTTGCATGATCTCGCGAATAACAAACAACCATAAAGGCATGAGAGAACAAGATACCCTAAACTTGGTCAAAAGCCTCGTCATTAGTCGCATTACATACTCGCTTCCGTATCAAATTATGAAAAAGGAAGAGAAGGAAAAAGCGAACCAAATAATTAGAATGGCCTACAAGACAGCCCTGAGATTACCGCGGAATACTTCAAACGACAAGCTGCTGGCGCTTGGTCTTGATAACACAATTGAAGAATTATCCGAGGCCCAGTTACTAGCGCAAGAAAATCGCCTTCTTCAGACCCCAACAGGCAGAGCAGTCCTAACAAAACTAGGGCATGATACTTTATTACAAACACAACAAGAAACTAAAGGAATACCAAGCAAATTCAGAGAATAGTACACCGTATTGCCAATACCAAGCAACATGGATCCTACTCTGCATGCTGGAAGAAGAAAGCCAAGGGCTGACTACATAGACAAAAGGACAAGATTTTTGAACACGGCCAGATTCACTGACGCCGCGCCTTATCAGACCAATGCAAAGAGATATGTGTGTGTAGCCACCGACCATGGAGGGAAAATTACAGCCTGCGCTTCAATAGATCAGGCGTCGACAACACAAGCAGAAGGAGTTGCCATAAGTTGCCATAGAAATTGAAATTGAAATTGAAATTTATTCCGCAACAACAAAAAACATGTTACGAGGAGGGCAGGTAAAAGCTGTGAGAACAGCTTGAGAAGCCCTGACCCCCTAGTACACAGGGTAGCACAGAAAGACGTGCGGCTAAGGACAACCAAAATAAAAATGTTTCACAATGTGCACTAAAAAAAGAAACAATGAAAGATTACAATGAAAGATCACCGAGGTAGTCGCTAGATCACATTATTATATAAACACTAATCGCAATTTTTTTGGTGATATGCTAGATATATCAATGTTATGTTCCCTAATTATGCGGTTTAGAAGTGTAGGCAGTTGAAACTTTAACATTTGATTTCCGTATTTCGTTCTACATTTTGATATGTGCCACACTTCAGGTTGACGTACATTATAAGCAGGAAAATTTTTCTCTAACCTGGCTATTCTAGCAATCGTATCATTATTTTTCAATAAACCGAACTTATATAAACGGCTTAGTTTATAATCATATATTGATGCAACCTGAATGATGTAGTGTTTTTTAAACAATTCTGCTGTGTGGCTGCGATGTGGTAATTTAGAGGCAAGACGCAAAGCTTTCTTTTGCAAGATGGTAAGTTTGCAAACGTTTACAGTTGTCGTTGTGGACCATACAAGAAAGGCATAATTCAATAATGAAGAAAACAACGAGTTATATATGAGCATGTTTACAGAAACAGGAAAATAGTAGCAATGACGGCGCATGACGCCGATTATACGAGATAGTTTAGTAATAATATGGTTCACGTGATCATCCCATGTCATGTTTTGTGAAAAATACACGCCTAATGATTTAAAACTTTTGACGACTTCAATTTCTAAATTATTTAACGAAATGATGGGAAACTGAACTTGTGTGTGGCGGGGGTGAAATAAAACAGCTTTTGTTTTTTTTATGTTTAGTTTTAGAGAGTTTTCTTGGGCCCATGTGTTAATTTTAGACAGTGCGTTATTCGCTCGGCTACCTAGATCGCTGCTACATCTGCTTGAAAAAAACAAACTTGTGTCGTCAGCATATATAATGTAATGGGCAGATTCATCAATACGAACTATCTCATTAACGTAAAGTATAAAGAGAAACGGTCCCAAAATGCTTCCCTGCGGGACGCCTGTTTTAATGGATTTTGTTGCGGAATGTTTGCCTTGAATTACGACGAATTGAGTTCGGTGTTGCAAGTATGAAGTGATTAATTTGTGTGCAACGCCTCTTATACCGTAATGGTCCAACTTTTGTAGGAGAATTTTATGATTAATGAGGTCAAAGGCTTTTGAGAAATCAAGAAAAAGACCGAGTACCATATTTCGGGATTCAAAATTCTCTAGAATGTATTCTTTTTGTGCCAGTAGCGCGAGCTCAGTAGATTTATTTTTCCGGAAGCCATACTGCGCTGAAGTAATCAAGTTGAACTTGTCAGTAAAAGAGTTCAAACGTTTCAAAATTATTTTTTCCAGACCCTTAGAGAATACAGGTAGAATCGATATAGGGCGGTAGTTGGACATGTCATTTCTGGGACCCTTTTTATAGATAACTGTCACTTTTGCTATCTGCATGTTTCGCGGGAAATGTCCTGTGGACAAACATATGTTAAAAATGTAGGCAAGACAGGGTGCTAGTATGTCAATAACATACTTAACAGGTTTCATCTGAATATTGTCCGCGTCAGTGGCTTTGCTATTACTGAGTGTCAAAAATGTCGCTACTAATTCACTCTCTGAAATTGGCTCTAGAAATATTGTTTGGTTATTTCGAATATTCATATATTTTAAAGAAGTACTACTGGTTGTAGGGCCGCCAACTGACAAAAAGAAGTCGTTAAATGCATCAGCTAAATCAGGCCCTTGAATTTCTGTACCATCTTTCACAATTTTGGTTAATTCCTCCGGTGGATTATTAAGCGTACTGTTAATTGCCTTCCAAACGTTTTCTGTACGCCCTTGCGTTGAGTTAAACAGGTTCGAATAATATAGTTTCTTTTCATCACGAAGGCGTTTGGTGACAAAGTTTCGGTGCTTTTTAAATGCTTTGAGGGCTTCAGGGGACTTACTCACAATAAATGCCTTGAACAATTGGTCCCGCTTTCTTATAAGCTTAAGGCATTCTTTATTTACCCAAGGTTTCCGACTTTTTTTAAATGTTTTAAATGACTTTAGGGGAAAACATTGAAGGTATATTTCGGTGAACTTGTTCATAAATAAATCGTATGCCAAATTGGCGGCACTCGCTGCGAACACATTGCTCCAGTCGGTTCTGCCTAAGCGCTCTCTAAAGAGGGTTAGTGTTTCAGAATTTATAAGTCTATAGGAAAATTCTGCACGCACTTGTTTGGGTACGTTATTGAGTTGGTTAACAAACATAAATATAGGCATGTGGTCACTAATATTGTGAATCAAAGTGCCAGCCGTAACAAGGGAAGTATCAAAGTTTGTTATAAAAAGATCTAAGAGTGTTGATGACTGTGAAGTGATTCGCGTAGGAGCCGTTATAACATTTTGACAATAATGCGAGCTTAACATTGATTCAAGTTCTAATTTAACACTGCTCTCAGCTAACATGTTGATGTTGAGGTCACCACCTAAAATCAAGGCATATTTTTTTTCACTCACAAATTCTAACAGTGAGTCTAAAAAAGAAAAAAACAAACGGACATTATTTGATGGAGGGCGGTAACATACACAAAACACTGATGTACCACATCTAACAGTGAGTATTTCATATAGAGGAGAAATGCAGGAGAATTCAGACATCAATTCACAGTCTATTTTACTTGAGATTAGCATAGCTACGCCACCACCCCTTTTGCCTGTGCGGTTCATGTAGTATGATTTATAAGTTGGAAACGTAAATACATCATCTTCCGAAGCAAACCACGTTTCCGAAAACATCACAACGTCAAAATTTACTTGTGCTTCACTAAAAAAATATTCGAGCTCATCCTGTTTATTCCTTCCCGATCTAAGGTTGAAATGAACGCAACTGAGGCTTTTTTCACAACAAGTGTCATACAAGTTTTTAAGATTAATAAGGTCTATAGGTGCGGTTAAGGGAAACATGTTAAGACGAGTATCAAAAGAATATCAGGAAGTAAACAATGCAATGCGGGGTAACAGTATCACAGCTTATCAAGGTCACCCAAACGACGAATGACAACCGCGCTATCACCCTCTCTTTTCCTAACGAGAATCTTGCCGTTGCAGTGCCATGAAAAACGATAGCCATTGTTCTGTGCCCAGTCTTTTGCGTTGCGCAGCAGCTCTCTGTTTTGCTGGGTCATGTTTTCAGTGATCGAAACATTCGAAGCATCTCTTAGGGCTTTCCGCCTTCCTAGCCACTTATCACGAATTGATTGCTGGGCAAATCGAACTATAATTCCGGGTGTTTTGTTTGGCTTTGCCGGAAGTCTGTGGATAGCGGCGATGTCATTCCCAGTCAGCTCTGGCAGGTTAGCAATCTTGGCCACATCATTCAACTTACACAGCAAATTCTCGTCTGGCGTAACCCGGATGCCGTGAACTTCTATGTTTAGTCTCCGACTACGAAACTCGAGATCATTCACCGTAGCTTTCAGTTGTTGAATATCACTTGAGGTGCAGTCCGCCTCTAATTTCCCAACGCGTCTGTTTAAGCTACTAATGTCCTTTTCCTGCTTAGCTTGACAGTTCAAGATGTCATCGTACTTTTGTGACAACAGCTGGATTGAGACCTTAATCTCACCAACCTGAGCCGGCAGCCCTGCTAAAGCATCAAGCCTCCTAGTTATATCTGCCAGGCAAATGGTTAACTCAGAGTCCATGCTAGTTTTCTCCCCACTTTTCGCTTTAGATGAACGGCAAGCAGCACATCGCCATGCCCTGCGACCGCTCTCTCCTTTAGTCTTAAATGTCGTCTCCGACCAGCCAGAACAACTGCCAACATGGTAAGAGGACTCGCATTCGTTGCACTTCAGGACACGCCCATCACAGGGGAGGGGCTCATCACAAGACTGGCACGTGCTTGTCATGGTACGTTGTCCAGGCATTCACAGTAGCACTCAGTTCGCACTCAATTCGGGAGCATTCAATTAGGAAAAAGGCACATTATGCACAGAGAACTCAGCAAAGCACTGAAACACGGTGGCAACGGCGGTGGCGGTAAGGCGGTATTGAGAAATAAGCGAATTTACCAACCTGGGTAAGCAAAAAGAGCTGATTAGGCGAACGTCCTTTCACCGCCGCCGCCGCCACCCGTGTGTCCAGGTACGATGTCGACGCCGGAAACACGTAAACACTTCCGCAGGCTCAGTGACGTCAAGATGTGATTCCGTAGCCACGGCAACCGTTTTCAGGTAGTCTGGGTAAGCAAAAAGAGCTGATTAGGCGAACGTCCTTTCACCGCCGCCGCCGCCACCCGTGTGTCCAGGTACGATGTCGACGCCGGAAACACGTAAACACTTCCGCAGGCTCAGTGACGTCAAGATGTGATTCCGTAGCCACGGCAACCGTTTTCAGGTAGTCTGGGTAAGCAAAAAGAGCTGATTAGGCGAACGTCCTTTCACCGCCGCCGCCGCCACCCGTGTGTCCAGGTACGATGTCGACGCCGGAAACACGTAAACTGACGATTCACTGACGCCGCAATAAAAGAGGGATGGACGCGAAACGCTCCATTAACAATCTATAAAGATTCGCAAAAAGCTTGCAGAAACTATCTAAAGGGCAAAATTGGAGCACAAGCACTCCGTGTATTGGTTGGGACAGGATGGGACCCCACAGTGAAATACGTACAGGCTGTGAATTGGGCACCGGGGCACGAGGGCGTGACAGGGAACCTGCGCACGGACGAGGCGGTTCGAGGCTTCACAAATCACCGAGCCACTCATGCCAATGCAAGTGATGACCCTACACCCTTGGACTCTTGCTTCGCAACAATTTTAATGTACTACAGAGAAAATAGGCAGCTGTATCCACGTCCTCATAGCAAGCTCAGCGCTGTGGAGGTAACAGCGCTAAGAATAAGACTAATACTTACATAAACCTGCACACTCTTCAGCTGATCTACCCCACGGCATACAGAGATATATGCCCATGGTGTGGAGCCACCCCAACACTCTTTCACATCACATGGTAGTGTGCAGAGCATGACGAAGAGCACGACACCACTGGCACGTGGGAGGAATGGAAGGCGCTGCTGTCTGGCCCAGCCCTAGTGGATGAGCGGCGACTGATCCAAAGAGCTGAACGGATGGCTCGTGCCAGTGAGGCCCTGGAATAGGGGCTTCACCCTGCCGGACAGACTTCGCTCTCCAACCCGTATATTCCTCGGGGCACTGGAGTTCAAGCCTGTCTGGATTATGTATATAATAAAGTTTTCTACTACTACTACTACTACTTCTCTGGCACGGGCTTAGGTAGCGGTTTCTGATGGTGTCAGCGTAACTTTGGCGATGCGGGGAAGTTTGACCTCGTGCAAGTGAGGGAGACCCCCAGCGAGGACGTGGTGAAGAAGCTTGGTTGGTTGGCAGGTGATCAGCACCATGGTCATGAGCGTCTTCAAAATAAAATGAAGTGGGACGAGAAAAGTTTTTAAACCGGGCTTCTCGATGACGGCAGTAGCGTAAGATGTGGCCTGGTTCACCACAACGGGTTCGACGGTCGGCAGTGCGCCACAAGTTCGTCCGGCGTACTGGTGGTCGCTGCACAGATTCCCGCAGCCACCAAGGCAAGGTAACGGTAGAAAGATGACGGCGGACGGCGTCAGCATAGGTCAATGGACGTGGTTCAGGGGGTGGCACCGGTGATGGAAATGCTTGCCGTAGTTCGTGGCGCACGACTTCGGCAACAGAAGAAACTGGAGGCTCGTTACACGGAAGGCCGAGGGCCCGCAGCTCCTACCGCAGGATTTGCCTTATCATTTGCCGTAAAGATCTTTCGCAAACGGCAGCGTTTTGAGCGGCGGCGCCAACAGGCGTTTGGTCGGGCAGGTGGTCAAAGTGGCGGCATTGTTGCCGGAGCACCCGCTCGATGACAGTTGCCTCTTTAATAAAATTCATCCACTGTTGTTGGCCGATTTCGTTCGAGGCCGGCGAAAAGTGGTTCCTTAACTCCCCACATCAGGTGACGAACTTTCCTTGCCTCGGGCATGTCAGGGTCAGCGTGGCGAAATAGACGGGTCATATCCTCAGCGAACATGGCGACGCTTTCATTCAGCTTTTGCACGCGGGCTTCAATTATCTGTTGTGCGAGATCCCGTCAGTCCATACTCAGAAACGTCTCGAGAAGCTTTTGTCGGAAATTGTCCCAGGTTTGGAAAGTAGGCTCCCTGTTCTCGTACTACGTGCGAGCGCCATATTCCATTGAGAAATAGGCACGGCCAAGTTTCTCTTGTGTGCTCCAGCGATTTACCACAGCGGTCCGCTCAAACTGGTCAAGCCAGTCCTCGACATCCTCATAGGCTTCTCCACGGAATACTTCCGGAACACGAGGAGGCTCGAAAGTTACCTGGGAAGGAAGAGTCGTCTGGGCAGGAGGAAGATTCGCAGACGTCAAAGGGGTCGCCATGTTGGTGAGAGGAGATGCAGTCAAGAGTTCCAGACTTAGGACTAGTAGGCGCCGGCTGAATCGATGTACTGGAGTCGTAACCAGATTCTGAGGCTCTAGACTGGGTGTACGGTCCCGAACAACGCTTTCCTGCATCAGGTTGCAGGCCCCAGCACCTCCACCAGTGTCGCGACGTGAAGACAGAGGTCGTACTTATAGAAGCTGAGAAATCAGCAACTGGTCGGTCTTTTTATTTACCGCGCACCGTAGAGTTCCTCGTCTTTCTTCTTGTTGCTTTCTACATAAAAGCGTATAGGTGCACGTATGCACTGTCACCTTCATCTTTCTACAGGACGCACGTTACAATATATATATATATATATATATATATATATATATATATATATATATATATATATATATATATGTATATATATATATATATATATATATATATATATATATATATAGATGAAACGTCATCTGCGTTGCGCACTTCAACACGTAAAACTTCTCGCATACACATCCCTCATCAGGCCAAAACTGGAATACGCCTCTGCTATATGGAATCCACCTCAAATTTACCTAATCAATGACCTTGAATCAATTCAAAATCGCTCAGTCCGATTCATACATTCGTCATATTCTTATGACATCAGTGTTTCATCCTTAAAAGCCCAATCTGGATTGCAGCCACTTGCCCTTCGACGCCGCATAGCCACTCTTTCCCTGTTTCATAAGCTGTTTCATTCGCCCCTCAACCATCCTCCATGCGTCATCCCTCCGACGTACATTTCGCACCGCACCAGCCACCCCCTCCAAGTCTCCCGTTACCGCACTAGGACTGCTACCTTCTCCGCGTCCTTCTTTCCGCGTGCTGTGAAGGACTGGAACGACCTCCCAAACCACGTCGTCACAATCACCTGCCCATCAACTTTCGCTAAAAATGTAATAACTCATCTCTGTCAGTGAAACTATATGGCAATGTATATACCCACACCTATGTAGCATATTTTACATTTTGAATGTAGCAAAAGTTTTATATCCTGTATACCAGCCCCTTATGTGGCAAATGTCTTTTATATCCTGTACATCCACCCCTTATGTAATACCCCCTTGTGGGGTCTTTAAGGAAATAAAATATGATGATGATGATATATATATATATATATATATATATATATATATATATATATATATATATATATATATATATATTTAGGGCGTTTATTAGCCGGCCCACAGCGAGCAAGCACAATGGCGACAGTAACGGCCAAGCACGGGCTCTCAGCGCGAGCGGCGTCCTTGTTGGGTAGCCCCACTAGAAGGTACCCAAGAGTTCGACCCATTTCATAGTTCGGAGGCTTCGCTACAATTACCCCGGGGTCGAAGAGGGAGCCGCCTGGCGACCTAACAGCTTGTTATTATGAGCGGGTCATAATAAGCCTTCAGGCGCTCCACGTTGACGATGTCTCGCCCACGGCGGCGCATGTCCGAAGATTGTTCAACGGGTTCGATCAGATAGTTGACGGGTGAGGTGCGCTCGATGACACGGTAGGGGCCTTCGTATTTGGGACGTAGTTTGGAAGAGAGGCCAGCGGCGTAGGTCGGGATCGAGAGCCATACAAGCGCACCAGGAAGGAACGTGGGCTCAGAAGTGGTGGCGGCATCACGGATACTCTTCTGCCGCTCTTGCTCTTGCGTCGTAAAAGTCTTGGCAAGCTCGCGACACTCTTCAGCAAGCCTGGCTGTCTCGGAAATAGGTGTACACTCAGATGGATCCGGCGTGTACGGGAGTATCGTGTCCATGGTGTGCGACGGGTGCTTTCCGTACAGCAAGTAGAAAGGTGAAAAACCAGTCGTGCTCTGAGGGGCGGTGTTGTAGGCGTAGGTGACGAAGGGCAGTATATTATCCCAATTAGTGTGGTTGGCAGCGACGTACATAGAAAGCATGTCACCGAGGGTGCGGTTAAAGCGTTCGCCATTCGTCTGTGGGTGGTAAGCAGTAGTTTTGCGGTGGACAGAATGGCACTCCGTCAGAATGGCTTCGACGACTTCCGACAAGAAGACACGGCCTCGATCGCTGAGAAGCTCTTGGGGTGGTCCGTGGCGCAGTATAAATCGATGCAGCAGGAAGGACGCAACATCGCGCGCAGCAGCCGCAGGGAGAGCGGCGGTTTCGGCGTATCGCGTTAAATGGTCAACGGCAACGATGGCCCAGCGGTTACCAGCCGACGTCAGAGGAAGTGGTTCATACAAATCGATACCTACGCGGCCAAAGGGACGGTCAGGGCAAGGTAACTGTTGTAGACTGGCGTGCGACATGTGAGCTGACGGTTTACGGCGTTGGCAAGTGAGGCAAGAGCGAACGAACAGCTGCACACAGCGGTACATCCCGCGCCAGAAGTAGCGTTGTCGAATGCGATGGTAGGTTTTGAATACCCCAGAGTGCGCGCATTGCGGATCAGAATGGAAGGATTCACATATCTCTGACCGCAGACTGCGGGGTATGACGAGTAACCACTGCCGGCCGTCGGCGTCGTAATTGCGTCGGTGTAGAAGGCCGTCACGAATGGCGAAATGGCGAGCTTGACGACGCAATGCACGCGTGGATGGCGTTGCGGATGGATCAGAGAGATAGTCGATCAGCGGGCCGATCCAATTATCCTTTCGCTGTTCGGTAGCGATTATGTCAACGTCAATGGCAGAAACAGCAGCCGAGGATACTGAGCAGAGCACATCACCTTCAGGCAGAGGGGAGCGCGAGAGGGCGTCGGCGTCAGCATGCTGGCGTCCGTTGCGGTACAGCACGCGGATGTCGTAGTCTTGTAAACGAAGAGCCCAACGGGCGAGACGGCCTGAGGGATCCTTCAATGATGAAAGCCAGCATAGTGCATGATGGTCGGTGACGACATCGAATGGGCGACCATACAAATATGGTCGAAACTTTGTAAGAGCCCAGACGATCGCCAGGCACTCTTTCTCCGTGATGGTGTAGTTTGTCTCAGCTCTCGTGAGCGTACGGCTTGCATATGCTACGACATATTCAGGGAATCCGGGTTTGCGCTGCGCCAGGACAGCGTCGAGGCCTACACCGCTGGCGTCTGTGTGCACCTCCGTCGGGGCCGTAGGGTCGTAGTGGCGTAGAATGGGAGGAGACGTCAACACATGGCGGAGCTTCGCGAACGCGTCGTCGCACTCAGACGACCACGAATTGAGGGACCCGTTACTTCCAAGGAGCTTCGTCAGCGGTGATATGATCGTGGCAAAGTTTCGTATGAAGCGTCGGAAGTACGAGCACAGGCCCGCGAAACTACGCAATTCTTTGACGGACGCAGGTTTGGGGAATTCGGCCACGGCCCGAAGCTTGGCTGGGTCAGGAAGAATGCCATCCTTGGACACGACGTACCCAAGGATGGTGAGTTGCCGGGCTGCAAAGCGGCACTTCTTCAGATTTAGTTGCAAGCCGGCATTGCTGACACGTGCAAAAACTTCTTTCAGACGTTGGAGGTGCGTAGAGAAATCTGGAGCGAACACAACAACGTCATCGAGGTAACACAAGCACGTGTGCCATTTCAAGTTGCGCAGAACGGTGTCCATCATGCGCTCAAAGGTCGCAGGTGCATTACATAGACCAAACGGCATGACGTTGAATTCATACAAGCCATCGGGTGTGATGAACGCAGTCTTCGGTCGAGCGTCATCAGCCATGAGTACTTGCCAGTACCCCGAGCGCAGATCGAGAGAAGAAAAAAATTCGGCTCCGTGAAGGCTGTCAATTGCGTCATCGATGCGCGGCAGTGGGTAAACATCCTTGCGAGTGATCCTATTGAGCCGTCTGTAGTCTACACAGAACCGCGCAGAACCATCTTTCTTCGCAACAAGAACAACAGGAGATGCCCATGGACTGTCCGAGGGCCGAATAACGTCGCGTGTGAGCATATCATCAACCTGCTCGTTAATTTCCCGACGTTCAGCAGGCGACAGCGGTAGGGACGTTGCCGTAATGGTGGATAGGCACCAGTGTCGATACGATGCGTAACAGCGGACGCACGACCGAGAAAACTTCGCCCGACATCGAAAGAAGAACGATATTCTCGCAACAGGTTCAGAAGCTGGGAACGCTGCACCGACGTGAGGTTGTCATCAATGTAAGGGCCAAATACATCAGGAGATGATGAATCAGAAGTGGAAACAGCACTGATGGTACGCAAATTGGGACAACGCGAGTCATCAGGTACGTCCAGGACTTGTGCGTTATCCACTGGTTCCACTCTGCCGAGACATTCCCCTCGAACCAAGGTAACAGTGTACGGGGATGGGTTGGTCACGAAAATAGAGGCGTTGCCCTGGGTGATTTGCACGGTCGCGAAAGGTACTAGCAACTCTTTCCTTCGGCAAGCACGGTCGGATGGCGAAACAAGTGCAATTGTGTCGGAGAGTCCAGCGCAGTAGACAGATACACCCATCGTGGAGCTTGGAGGCACTATGGTATCGTCTTTCACGATAATCTTGCTCACTTACGAAGAACTGTCTTCCGGCGTCAAATGCGAGAAGGGGGAGAGTTCAATTTTGGCGGCGGCACAATGGATGACGGCGTCGTGGCGGGAGAGAAAATCCCACCCCAGGATGACGTCATGAGAGCATGCGGGAATGATGATGAATTGGGCGACATACAGAACGTCCTGAACGACAACGCGAACTGTGCACCCTGCTGTAGGGTGGATACGATGCAAACCGGCGGTACGAAGGGACAATCCAGAAATTGGCGTCGTCACTTTACGAAGCAAGCGGCAAAATTTTTCGTCCATAACGGATACTGCAGCTCCTGTGTCAATAAGAGCAGATGCGTGAACACCGTCCACAAGCACGTCAATGACATTAGATGGGCGGCTCTGAGGGCTTTCACAATGCGATAGCATCGCAGTCCTTGCCTCGGGGACTGCGACGACTAGTTTTCCCGCTCGTGAGCAGCTGAAATTGGCCGCATGGGGGACGGGGAACGACGTCATGGAGACGGTGACCTACGAGAAGATGAAGCTAGGCGAGTTGGCGGTGGAATAGACGGCGTTTCCTCGTGATAGGTACGCCTGATCTGGCCAGCAACAGGCGACGAGATATGGGGCGTCTGTACGCGAGCGCAATAACGTGCTACGTGGCCGGCGTAACCGCAGGCAAAGCAAATGGGCCGGTTGTCGGATGTGCGCCATCGGTTCGCCGGGGTAGGTCTTGTCCATGACGCAAGAGCCGATGAACGGAACGGTGGCTGGAAAGGCTGCAGGGGGTGCTGGAGCTGAGTCTGAGAGGTCACGTCAACATACGTAGCCGGCATACCCGCTGCAAAGGATGGAGGTCGTGCGGCAGCTTCGGCGTAAGTCAGTGGGTAAGTCAGTCAGGTTGCGAAATCAGACGCGTGGTTGTTATACCACATGCCGGCCACACCCGCGAGGTAGAAAACCAGGTTGCCGAGTTTACCTGCCTCGTCCCAATGATTGGGGACGCTGACGCGTTCGTACATGGCGAGCCAGTCCTCGACGTCGGTGCCATCCGCGCCGGTGAAGACAGGTGGGTCGCGGATGCGGGGGACACCGGAACATGGCGTCGGCGCAGGAGGAAGCGTTTGCTGGGCGGCGTCCTGTTGCATGGTTGAAGGCACGGTACGGGATCTAAGCTCCAAGGGCATCGAATGTGAACCGAAGATGTTTGAAGGGCACAGCACTCTCCACCAAAGTGTTAAGGCGTTTATTAGCCGGCCCACAGCGAGCAAGCACAATGGCGACAGTAACGGCCAAGCACGGGCTCTCAGCGCGAGCGGCGTCCTTGTTGGGTAGCCCCACTAGAAGGTACCCAATAGTTCGACCCATTTCATAGTTCGGAGGCTTCGCTACAATATATATATATATATATATATATATATATATATATATTGTTACGCCTGAAGTAGGGGTACGGGGGTTTATTGAACGGAAGCTGGGATGGCGAGGCCGCCCCGGATAAAACTGCCGAGAGATCTTCTTCTTCCCAAGTCCACACTTCTATTCCCTCTTATCAATCCGGCACATACACGTCGTAATATTTCCCCCTTCGCAGACGAAGCGCACCGCGCGTTTCATGCATCGTCCCGCAGTCTAAAAGCTTTGAGGCGAGCCACATGGGTAACCTCGGTCTTGGTTGATCGTCTCCCACTAGCTGTCAGTCGTGCTATTTTATAATCTACTGCACTGAGGCGCTCAAGGACAACGAATGGGCCAGTGTAGTGGGCGAGAAGTTTTGTGGACAAGCCACGCTTGCGGATAGGCTTCCACACCATTACAAGGTCTCCCGGTTCATATGTGACGTGGCGGTGCTTGCTGTCGTAGCGGAGCTTTGAGCGGTCTTGCGATGCTATAGTACGCAGGCGGGCAAGACGCCGAGTTTCTTCTGCAAGGCATAGTGTTTCAGCTAATGAAGGATCGTCATTGTCATAAAACGAAAAGATAGTGTCCAGGGTATAACGAGGGGGTCGAACGTAAAGAAGGAAGAAAGGGCTGTGGCCGGTGGTTTCGTGTTGGGCAGTGTTGAAGGCATACGTGATGAACGGTAAGACGTCGTCCCAGTTCTTGTGATTGGACGCCACGTACATTGAAAGCATATTCACCAGTGTCCGGTTCGTTCGTTCAGTAAGGCCATTCGTCTGTGGATGGTAAGGTGTCGAATGACGAAGTTCCGAGCCACACATACGGAGCAGTTCCTCAACAACGTCTGCCGTAAACTGACGGCCGCGGTCGCTTATTATGACGCGAGGAGGTCCGTGGCGCAGTATGATAGAGTGCAGGAGAAAGGAGGATACTTCGCCAGCAGTCGCAGATGGCAGGGCGGCCGTTTCGCAGTAGCGGGTCAGGTAATCGGCGCACACTACAATCCAACGGTTGCCTTTTGCCGAGCGTGGAAAAGGGCCCACGAGGTCAATGCCAACTTGCTCAAAGGGAGTGCTGGGAGGCGTCACAGGCTGTAGAAGTCCAGCCGGAGCAGTCGTGACTGATTTGTGCGTCTGGCATTGAGTGCAACTGGCCACGTACTGCTCAACTGACTGGCGCATGCGTGGCCAGTAAAATCGCTCCTGTGTACGAAGGAGTGTTCGCGTCATTCCCAGGTGACCCGAAGTTGCGTCGTCGTGCATGGCGCGCAGAATGGAGGAACGGAGTGTGTGCGGCACCACCAGCAAGAAGCGGGAACCCGTGGCCGAGAAGGTCCTCTTGTAAAGTAATCCTTCACGAACGCAAAAGCGTCCGGCCAAAGTGGACGCTCGTGCTTCAGCAAATAATGGCTCCAAGCTGACATCCTTCCGCTGTTCATTTTCAAAGGTGGTCTTGTCCGGGAATACTGGAGTCACTGACGCAATTAGGTGATCGAAATTGTCGGCATCGCAAAGTGTTGTAGTAAGCGGCATCCGCGAAAGGCAGTCAGCGTCAGCGTGCTTCCTGCCACTCTTGTATGACACCGTGAAGTCATACTCTTGCAAGCGGAGGGCCCAGCGTGCCAGGCGGCCAGATGGGTCTCGGAGGCTTACAAGCCAGCACAAGGAATGATGGTCTGTGACCACTTGGAAGGGACGACCGTACAGGTATGAACGGAATCGCTGTACAGCGAAGACGAGTGCCAAACATTCTTGCTCAGTCACTGTGTAATTCCGTTCTGGTTTACTTAAAGTTCTGCTGGCATACGCAATGACATGTTCCTTTCCACTGTGTCGTTGTACTAGAACTGCACCTATGCCAATGCCACTGGCGTCAGTATGAACTTCGGTCGGCGCCGAAGGGTCGAAGTGTCGGAGAATGGGCTGCGATGTGAGTAAGAACTTGAGTTGGTTGAAAGACGTCTCACAGTCATGTGTCCATTCAAAGCTAGTACCTTGACGTAGCAGACTGGTCAAGGGGAAGGCAACGTCGGCGAATGCGGGAATAAATCGGCGAAAGTACGAGCACAGGCCTAGGAAGCTGCGAAGCTCTTTCGTTGAGCGAGGTGGTTTGCACGCTTTCACAGCTGCTGTCTTGCTCGGGTCAGGCCTGATCCCATCTTTGTTCACAAGGTGCCCAAGTACTAAGGTTTGTCGCTCGCCGAAATGACACTTCTTCGAATTAAGAACAAGGCCAGCGTTTCTAATGCATTCCAGAACAATGTCCACGCGTTCGTTGTGCTCACGAAATGTGCGCCCAAAGATCACGATGTCATCTAGGTAGCACATACAGACGTTCCATTTTAGGCCACGCAGAATGGTATCCATGAACCTTTCGAATGTGGCAGGAGCATTACATAATCCAAACGGCATCACGTTAAATTCATAAAGTCCGTCTGGAGTTATGAAAGCAGTCTTTTCCTTGTCCGCTGGATGCATGGGAATCTGCCAGTAGCCTGAACGTAAATCGATAGACGAGAAGTATGACGCCGAATGGAGACAGTCCAAGGCGTCATCAATTCGTGGAAGAGGATAAACATCTTTCTTCGTGATGGAGTTCAAACGGCGATAGTCGACACAAAATCTCCAGGTACCGTCTTTCTTTTTCACAAGGATCACAGGAGCTGCCCAAGGGCTCGATGATTCTTGAATGATGCCCTTTTGGAGCATTTCACGCACTTGATTGTCTATTATCTTGCGCTCGGACGGCGATACTCGGTACGGTTTTTGTCGGATTGGCTGTGCTGTTTGTGTATTTATCCTATGGCGTATACGAAATGGAGGAATGGAAGGCGTAGGGTCACTCTGGGAGAAATCAAAAACTTGCAAGTACTTTAACAAAACGTCCACAAGCATTCTGCGCTTGTCGGCAGTCAGCGCCTTATCAACCATAGGTAAAACTTTCGAACTGTCTGAGCAGGCGGTCACTTGTTCATCCCGTCGAACGTCACTGAGGACAGCTACTGTTGTTGGCGAGTATTCTTTAAACGACGCTAGCTTAAGTCCTCCTGGTAGCAGCACCGGTTCGTTTGAATAATTCGTTGTCCAAAGGTCTGAACGACCTTCACTCACTGAAACTATGCTGTGGGGTACCAACGTGTTCTTCTTTATACAACTTAGATGGAAAGGCTCCACTAGCGCATCGAAACTGGTCTTGTTGTCGTTAATATGCGAAGAAGCTACTGGAACGCGCACAGCACAGAAGGCCGGGATAACGGTATCTTCATAGACTCGGAGCGCACCGCTTTCCGTACCCGAATTCTCGATAAGTCCATGAGGAACAGCGTCACTTATGATAACTTCGCCATTTCGACAGTCTACAGTGGCTCCGCACATTCGCAAGAAATCTATGCCTAGAATGATGTCATGAGTGCTCCGCGGAAGAACCGTGAATTCTGTCACAAACACTTGATCACTCAGTAACACTGCCGCGGTACAAACACCAATCGGACACAACGAGTTGCCGCCCACGCCACAGAACGTTATCGCTTTCTCCAACAAAAAGGTCACCTTTCTTCCCAAACGAGCTTTGAACGCAGCACTCATGATCGACACGGCGGCTCCAGTGTCCACCAAAGCCATCGTATGTACACCATCAACAAAAACTTGCACTTTGTTTTTAAACATAAGCACCGGTGGAGGTATCTCTTCTTGCAGCGAATCACCAGCGACCTCACCCCCAGCGGCCGCGCTGCCTAGTTTTCCGGAGGCGGCGAAGGGTAGCGGCGCCTAGGAGATGGCGACCGATTGGAGCGAGGGGCTGGCGGGGGTGTCAGACTGCGGTCAGAGGCTGGAGAACGGTTTCGCAGCGGCCTTGGTGTCTCGTAAGATGCGCTTCCAGGGAACGTTGGTGCTTGTGCAAAGTCGGACAGGTGGGATCTCGGTGGCCAGTCGTACCTCGGCGGCTGCCGGTAGTTACAGTACCTGGCAATGTGGCCTTCGACGCCACAGTTGTAGCAGATGGGTAGGGGTCGCTCGCCGAACCACTGCTGAGAGCGCTGGGCTGTGTAGGGTCGCCTAACCGAACGGGGTGGAGCAGATTGCTGAACGGGAGCTGCGCGCCTCTGTGGGGCGGGGCCGGGACGAAGACGTTGGTCATACCGCTGGTCAGACGCGAATGAGTCTCGGCGTGGCCACGAAGCCCTAGCTTCGCGAACGTCTGTCACACATACTGATGGTGGCAGAGGAGCGAACGGGGCCGGGTAGTAGGATGAACAGGTAGGCGTATGGCGGATGGTGTCGTGGAACAGTGTGTCTTGTCGCTGTAGTTCTTCCCGCACTATTGTCCGGATAGTAGCGGCAAGGTCGGCGGGCGGGCTCACGTCGACGCTGGCGACCGTTGTTACATTTGCCAGCCTACCAAATTTCGGGGCAATACGACGGGTCTTTAGCTTCTCAAAAGTACGGCAGTGACGTTGGACGGCGGAGACGGAAGTGAGGTCTTCCCTGCCTATCAAAAAGTTGTAGACGTCCTCTGCTATACCCTTCAGAAGGTGGCCGACCATGTCCTCTTCAGTCATGTACGGGTCTATGATCTTGCAGAGCATCAGGACCTCCTCTATGTAGGTGGTACACGTTTCTCCAGGAGTCTGAGCTCTTTGAGCCAACGTGCGCTCCGCGCTCTTCTTTTTTGAATCAGAGTCGCCGAAGCATTTCTTGAGCTCTTCAGTGAAACGATCCCACGTTGTTAAGGAATCTTCGTGGTTTTCGTACCACATCAGAGCTGTTTCCGTGAGAAACAGCGCGACATTTCCCAGTTGGTCGGTGGCATCCCAGCAGTTGTACCGGCTCACCCTTTTGTACTGTGTCAGCCACGCATCCACATCTTCTCCTGCTCTTCCCGCGAACGGGCGGGGTTCCATATAGTGATATCGAGGTGCAGCTGGCACTGACCTTTGTGTGGTTGAGAAGGCGTGACCTTCGCTCTCGGCCATGGCAGTTGGTGTCGGTGGCAGACCGGCAATACGACGGCTCCGGCGAAGTTCGAACAGCTGTGGCTCCGTGGTTCGTCGACGTATACTGCACCCAGCACCTTCCACCACTCTGTTACGCCTGAAGTAGGGGTACGGGGGTTTATTGAACGGAAGCTGGGATGGCGAGGCCGCCCCGGATAAAACTGCCGAGAGATCTTCTTCTTCCCAAGTCCACACTTCTATTCCCTCTTATCAATCCGGCACATACACGTCGTAATAATATATATATATATATATATATATATATATATATATATATATATATATATTGCCGCATTCTACCACCCCCCTCTCTCTCTCTCTCTATCTATATATATATATATATATATATATATATATATAATAAGGGAAAGAAGTGTATACCAAAGGGCTCGTTTTTTCGTGTTTTAACACAATAACAATGAGATCTAACCGACAGTAATGCCAAGGAATGTACAGGGGAAGTTATTAGAACCAATGGAATGTAAATAAGAAGAAAGAAAAGTGGATGAAAAAATAACCAGCCGTGAGCAGGAATCGAACCTACGACATTCGAATAACGCGTTCGATGCTCTAACCACTGAGCTACCACAGCGGCCTTTCCTCCGTTCACTTTTTTGGGTTTATATGTGAATTTAGAAGTAGGAGTGACAGTCAGCGCCATCTATAAGCCAAACGACGAGTGTGAAAACACTCTTAAGCGCTTGTTTGGCGTCACGTAGCACGTGAACCTATTATGAGCGGGCAGCTGATTAATTGTCCCTCTTATACAACCTAAACACACCAAGTCTGCCAGTACGAGACCCTCGTTCATTGAAATAAGGGAAAGAAGTGTATACCTAAGGGCTCGTACTAGCAGACTTGGTGTGTTTAGGTTGTATAAGAGGGACAATTAATCAGCTGCCCGCTCATAATAAGTTCACGTGCTACGTGACGCCAAACAAGTGCTTAAGAGTGTTTTCACAATCGTCGTTTGGCTTATAGATGGGGCTGACTGTCACTCCTACTTCTAAATTCACGTATAAACCCAAAAAAAGTGAATGGAGGAAAGGCCGCTGTGGTAGCTCAGTGGTTAGAGCATTGAACGCGTAATTTGAAGGTCGTAGGTTCGATTCCTGCTCACGGCTGGTTAATTTTTCATCCACTTTTCTATATATATCGCGGCAATTTCCTATATATATGGCGGCATATCTATGGCGGCAATTTTTTTATGCATCACCTTACAACTCTCTGAATAAGTACGATTAGTTCATCCTTGCCAAGAAAGACAGGGATATAAGCAGCGCTGCTCCTGTGCGCTTCTTTAAGTCTATTTAGTGCAAAAAACCACAAACTTTAACTATCTCCCTGGTTCGTGGCATCAAGTTTCAAAGAAAGAATATAAGCTGAGCTTCCTATTCTTGATTCCACTGTTATATTCGTCGCCATTTTGAAAGCTGGTGCCACCATTACAAGGTACAATAAGCAAAACTAATGACAGATTTGGTTGATGGGATACTGAAGCGCAACCCTTTTTTCCCTCTTTCAGTATGGCAAAACCAAACCTTGAAAATAATTCATCACACCCATATAGCTCACAGCAGCTTCGACCGAGCAGCGGTGATGCTATTATATTTGTACGGAAGAAAATTATTTTCGTGAAGCAGCATGCGCTTTCATTAGTCCATAAAAACTTTAGTCATTCTCATTTGTAGCTGCATCAGCCAGGCAAGCACAGAAGAATAAAAGCAATAGCCAGTGACGTAATAATATAGGGCCCTGTTCAGGGTTAGCCTGCTCTGGAATGCTACAGCGCAAGGCGCGAAAGCGTTGTACAGCGGTCCGCACCGTAAAGAGCCTTTTAAAAAATCTTCACAGGAGAATTGCTGGAAATATTTCAGTATATGTAACATTTCCTCGTATTATAATAATGCCCTCGTAACAATATAGCTATATAAGTGATTACTGTGCTGAAAGAAAACATCACCTTAGTTGTTTGTTTATTCATCGTGCAGCCATAATTGACCACTGTGGGTAGTGGGGGGGGGGGGGAGGCTCAGCTCCTCCACCTCTTCCTGGGAGGAGGGGGGATGGGGCTTGCGCATTTTTGCCCCCCTCCCGGCTGATACGCCTACGTGCGCATCTGTTCCCCAGGCGGTTGTACAAACTCGACGAGGCTTACGGTAATTTTCGCATCGCCTTCAGTGTTCAATTGAATCCTGGCAGCAAAAGTAGCCTTGTGCGAGTACGGTTGGACGATGTACGCTCACGCACGTTTCCCATGCCGTTCAGCCATGTCCTGCGGCAGCGCCGGCTGTAAATTACGCCTTCAATGATGGAACGTCACCGCGTCGTCTGCCAGCAGGCGTGGGCTGATGGGATTGCACCCCGCTTCACCATCCACCTCCGCGGTGCCGCCGTGCACTCGTGTCGTGGCCGGCCCAGCCGAACATGCGGCACCGCATGTGTGGTGCCCAGACAAACGTACGGCACGGCACAAGTGCACAGAAAACGCCACTGGTGCCGCCTGCCGAAGATGCCATAAGTTTGTGAGAACTGTGAAGTAACGCACAAAAGATGAATGGGGACAAAACACTGAAGCGTGGGTGTATTTTCAACGTGCCTTGCTCTGCACTCCGTGTGATGTACCACGCCGCGCTATCAAACCAATAATCTGCCTTTCCTTCACCCGTTTTTACCTCGTACCTAATTCAACTAACTATAGGTGCCGATTTTTCACAATTGTGTTTGAAAAAAGACACCACATACGTAGCTGCTCGGCGAGTTAGTTTATAATATTTTTGGAATTGAAAACTGAGGAGCTCAACCTCACAGGACATTGAGCGACATGTTTATTGCGGAATGTCCACAAACCCACGTACCAGAAGCGCATTCATGAAAAATAGGCTCAAGTGTTCCACAGCTGCACACCTAACACTACAAAGGCAAGAAGCCTGTCAAAAATGGTACAAACAACACACTTCCATGATCAATGTCATGTGCACCCACTACGTAGCAACGCAAACTCTTTATCCATCTATAAGGACAACAGAAGGATCACTTATACATGCGTTGCACTTTGCGCTGTGTTTTTGCTTGTTTGTTTTTTACCTTCGAATTGTCCCGTTCAATCTGTTTCTTCCTTTGCCAATGACACTGATATATCGGGGACGCAGAGACAAGCGAAGAAGTCAATTTTGCTCCTGAGGGATGTTCACACTGCCTACAAGTGTCACTATAGCCTCGACCAGAGTCTGATCAGAGTAGACACAACCGCATGACAAAGGAATTTCTTTCAAATCATTGAATGTCATTGGCAAAGAAAATATTAACATTGAATGCGAAACTCGTGAAGCCTTCAAAATAAAAACACAGCGAACTGTCTTGCGTCAGCGATCCCCCTGCTTTCCTCAGATAAAGAACTCGCTGTTCTACATAGCGGGGCGGGCACACTTGGCGTTTATATTTTGGTGCGCCATGGAAATCGGCTGATTATACCACTCGAAAACATTTGTTGGGAAACATCGTGCGGTTGACTGTGCAACTGCGGGTTTGCTAGCCTTTTTATGCATGTACTTCAGGTAAATTTGTGTAGGGGCTTTCTTTTATAAACATTTAGTTGCAAGTCCAGCACTTGTCTTCCGTGGTTCCTACGCTGCATTCGCGTTTCACGTTGGTTTCTTCTTACGTAGATTGGTAAAGATCGTCCCTATTATCGTCATGTGGGCATATGAACTACCCTTTCTCATTATCCCATATTTTACCATGGTGAACGCAAACAAAAGGTTTTTCTCAACGCGCGACGTGAACGAGAAATGTGTCACAATTATAGGTCGGCAAACTCATTGATGAGTCCATCAGAGAAATCGAATGACTCAGATGGAGGCGTGAGTCAGAGTCTGAGTGACTCCGACTGAGTTATACTGAGGCTAGTCTCAGTCCGAGTGAGCCCGGCTATGTTTTACCAAAGTAAGTCTTAGTTGGAGTGAGCTCGCTTCAGCAAAACTGTGGTTAGTCTGGAACTTAGTGAGTCCTGTGCGAAAACTTATTTATGAGGAAGTCCTTTTGGAAGTTAGTGAGTCCTGTGCGAAAAGAAAACTTATTTATGAGGAATACCTTTTGATTTTGCTGACCTGTCGTTGAAATTATCTTTAATCTCATTTTATATCGTGCCTTGTAATCGTGTCTGTGTCGGCTTGCAAAGCTACTGAATCGATTTTCCAAATTGTAAATCTCTCTAATTCCCCACACCCTTGAAACTCGTTGCAGTGAAGGTCCTTGATAAAAACCGCTAGCTCACATCTTCGAATAAATATAATAACCTTAACTTAAAGGCATGAAATGAAATGGTGCCATAAATTGCACCACTGAGATAATATATGAACATTAAAATGCTAACATGACTAAGAAGCTAATGTATACTACCTACTTTCCAGGTGTACAGCTATTTTAAAATTTTTTGCAGTGCATCGAGCTGATTCGGTTCGCGGCGTTAGCTCCATGACACTGCAAACTAAAGGTAGAAGTTCCAGCAATACGCAATTTCGCAATTTAAAGGCAGAATTTCCAGCAAAACGTTGGAAGTTTCTTCTAAAAAGCCGTGATTCTTGGTTATGTAATAGTATTTTTATGCATCGCATTGGCTTCAACTTTAGTGCTAATCGGTAATGCGTTCATAAAGTGCACCGTTCGCAATTAACACAAAGTAGAATGAGCAATTTTTGCTAATACATGCTATAAAACTCGTATGATCTTTTCCCAGAGGAGAGAAGAACGCTTATCAGATCGCGATACTAACGACAGAAAAAACTGAATAATTATCCGTAACGCCATTATTGTGTAATTTCATCTAGTGTAATTCATAACTGTTCGAAATAAATGAACATGGCTTTAAGAAGGCATGGAAAGGTGTTGTGCAGCATGTTCTGGCACATGAGCGATTCCAGGGAATTTTATTACATGATATCGTGGTTTACATTGCGTTTGATCTACAATTATGTACTAGCTCATTGAAATTTAGCACTGTATTCCATCTTCATAAAAAATGCGGCTTCCAAGGTGAAAGAACAGCCCAATTCGCGAGCAAAAAAGCCCGCTAAACGTGAAAAGAAGCCGTTTGACGGACCGCGAGCGCACTGCTATAGTGCCGCTAAAGGCCTTCTTTACAACGCGTTATTGAGGTACACAGCGACCGGGAAGATAGCAGTAACAGGCAAAACGTAGCCACGGAGCGAACAGTGAAGCGAGCAAGGCGACGGCAATACGCTTCCGCATGTGTCTGTATTGGGACCATGACTCAGCGTGACAGCAGGTGCGTCCGCAAGGCAGCCAGTGCCGCCCCGTTTATTCAGTCCATCACATTTACAATACACTCTGGGCAACGCCTTTTTGATGAACACGCGATAGCATCGAGATCGGGCGAAGCCCCCTGAGCCTATCGTGCGTAGCGCACGAGTGAGGCGCGATGCTTTACATCCTTTTTCTTTAGGAAAACAAGGAAACTGTGCAGTTAGTTACATATTCGGAAAACACGATAGCTTGAGGTGGCACTTCGTAGCAAATGAAGAACCTATAGAAACAAAGAAAGTTCAAGCAATTTGTTCAAAGTCTTGGTCATTCTAGATGTCGCAGTGGTGGTCTTTGCGTTCTCAGTGACCTTATGGGGGCTGGCATTGGACTACTATGTGCGCCCGCGGTAGTTGGGCCATTGCTTGGCGCTTCGTCTTCGACGTGCCGCGCAGCTGTCGAGGTGCTTGGCTCTACGTTGCTCCCGTTGGTAACAGAGTCCTGCTGGAAGGATTCTCCAGTCGCTAGCAAGTGCTCGCAGTTGCGCCGGAGGCAGGACCCTTCCTGTGTGATTACGTGGTATGACCTTGGATATGTTGACGGCTTCAAAACCCATGCTTTGGTTGCCCACGAGCCGCTCTGGACTCGCACAACGTCGCCTTCATGGAGTGGGGCTAGTGGTTGTGTGGACGGTCGAGACTGACGATGCTTGACGACTCTGTGGGAAGGGCCACACTGGTATTCGGAAAGCTGCGTCCGTAGCCGGCGGCCCAGGAGGATTTCTGCAGGTGTCAGTCCGCATTTCAAAGGAGAGGTCCTGTAGGTCAAAAGAGCCAACCTAAAATCCTGTTTAGCTTCGGCAGCCATCTTAAGGCTCTTCACTACCTGCACCCCCTTTTCAGATAGTCCATTAGAACGCGAGAACCCTGGACTTGAGGTAATGTGCTTGAAATTGTAAGTGCGCGCAAATGAAGCAAATTCACTGCTCGATAATTGAGGGCCATTGTCTGATAGCACCTCTATAGGTATGCCATAACGTGCAAAACTAGCACTAGTCTCGTTGATGGCGGTCCTCGCAGTGGTGTCTCGGAGGCATTCGACTTCCGGGATGTTTGATAATGTGTCGTAGACACACAGGTAGTACTTCCCGCCATAACAAAAGAGGTATATGCCTACGCGATACCAGGGTTGGTCAGGCATGAACTGCATCAGAAGTGGTTCCTTCGGCTGGCTGTACGCGTATTTTTTGCTTGTTGCACACCTCTCGGCAAATGCTTTAATTTCAGAGTTCATGCCAGGCCAGAAAACGAGGCGGAGAGCCCTAGCTTCACATTTGGCGATTTTCAAGTGCCCTTCATGGATCCTATGCAACGTCTCGCTTTTCATGCTGGTCAGAATTGTGACCTTGAGCCCCTTAAACAAGACTCCTTTAATGAAAGAGAGATCGGGTCGAAAAGGCTTCAGCGGGCCCTCGCTTGACTCAAACGTGGTCAGTTTTTGCAGCACTACTTTCAGATAGCTGTCTTTGGCAGTTTCTTCGGCCAGACGCTTCCACGTTCCCTCGCTGATAAATGAAGATACCGTACTTACGGCATGCACTTCTGCGTCAGTCGTGCTGACGTCAACCCTGCCTTTACTGCTGGGTGCTCTCGAAAGCATATCTGCGAGCATGAGCTGCTTCCCTGGAAGGAAATGCAGCTTAAAGTTATATCAAAGCAATCGCATGAAAAAAAACGTTGCAGTCTAGGTGGCATGTCGTCGATCACTTTCTTTGATTTGGCAATCAAAAGGTAGTGGTCCGTTTCAATGGTGACCGTTCAGCCGTACACAAAATGGTCGAACTTCTCGCAACCGTATGCAATGGCAAGGGCTTCTTCTATTTGGGAAAAGCGTGTTTATACTTCGGACTGCGTTCCTGACCCGTATGCCACAGGCCTCCACGAGCCGTTGTAGTTGTGCAACAGTGCGGCACCTACACCACTGCGTGACGCGTCAAATAAAATGTTCGGTTCTTTTGCTGGATCGAACACAGCCAGCAACGGTTGGCTAGTCAACTTGTGGCATATTTGACGCCATTCCTGTGCGTGATTGGGAGTCCATTCGACCACCGCGTCTTTCTGAATTACGCTGCGCAGTAGCTTCGTACTTTCAGATAATGTGGGAATAAATTTGCCGAAGTAGTTCACAACCCCTAGCATTCGTTGTGCTGCTTGCTTGTCGCGTGGCTCAGGAATCTGCAGCATTGCCTGCATGAGTGAAAGATTCGGCCTGAGGCCTTCCGCAGAAATTACATCGCCTAGGAAGCTTATCTGATTGACGCCAATGATGCATTTAGCTGGGTTAAATGTTAGTCCTGCCTTTTCTGCTGCCTTTAGCACATGCCTCAGTCATTCGTCATGCTCTTGCCTTGATGATCCCCAGATAAGTATGTCATCGAAGTAGACTATAGTTTCAGGCAAATCCTCGAAGATGTCGGTAAGGGCTTTCTGAAAAACCTCAGAGGCTGCTGATATGCAAAAGGCAATCGCAAAAATGGTAGCGACCGAAAAGCGTTGCGAAAGTGCAGATTTTTGACGCCTCGTCATGCAGTGGAATTTGGTAGAATCCTGAATTGGCGTGGTGTCTAGTCGCGTGAACATCTTAGCCCCTTCGAGCTCTGACTCGATATCTTCTCTCTTTGGCATTTCGAAGTGTTCCCGCTTTGTGGCCTCGTTAACTTTACGCGGGTCTATGGGGAACGTGCCTATGGAAGGACGGGGAACGTGCAGTTCCCCATCCTTCTTGCGCACCATGACGAGAAGGCTCACCCATTCTGTAGGTTCCGCGACCTTGAGAATTATGCCTTCCCGCTTCATGCGATCCAACTCGTTTCAAAGCGGCTCCCTCAAGACCAGCGGTATTCGACGGGCTGCCTGGACGACTGGGAGTGCTCTTTCGCGCAGGAGCTTGTGGTAGTGGCGTTGGAGACAACCTGTGCCAGAAAAAAGATGGCAAGAGTCTTTCACCACTGCTTCGGAACTGGTTTGCGAAACGGTGTCCACCTGTCGCGCGATTATTCCGAGCGTCTCGCATGCCTGCAGACCGAGAATCGCTTGATTTCCCTTGCGGACAATGAAGAAGTCCTGAGCGGAAGTACGGTCACGCAGTGTCACTTCTTGCCTCACGATACCCATATGTTTGATCTCATTTCCTCCATAGGAGCGTAAGACGCCACTGTTGGGCTTCAACTGTGGCTTGTGGTTCATGCTTGCGTACAACGAAGCTGGGAGCAAATTAGCCTAAGACCCAGTGTCCACTATGGAAGCAATAAGCTTTCCTCCCACTTCTGCCGTGACAATTCAGTCTGATCGACTGCTTTTATTACCAATCATGAGAATTTTAAAATCATAGCTTCTTTGCAGTTCACCTACTTGCGGCTCTGTTTTGCAGCATACGGCAAAGTGATTTTTCTGCTGACACGCGCGGTATGTTTATCCGTACGATGTGCATTGGCGCGATGCGTGCGTCCGACCACACTTTCGGCGTTTACTGCTGTTCTGCTGCTTAGCCTGTGAACTGCCACTTGTCTTGTGCACGGTATCTACTGGTTTCTGCTCGCGCTTCCAGATTTCGTGGTTTGCTGCCATTATCTCAGCTGCCTCGCATACTTCCTCGGCCTTTTGTAACGTTAACTTGTAGGACAAAAGCTTCTCTGGAGCTTTAGCTTCGTTTGTGACAAAAACAATTTGGTCTCTTATAGTTGAATCTGCTTGCTCTCCGAAATTGCGCGCTCCTGCCGTCGTCTTCGGCTCTCGTAAAAAATGTTCAAAAGGGTCACCTGGTTCTTGCTTTCGTGTACGGAACAGATAACGCTGATGTACCTCATTGACTGGAGACGCACAATAGTCGTCGCACTTTTTGAATACCACGTCGTAGTCATCCTTGTCCTGGTCTTAGGTGAAACTGAAGGTGTTGTACACCTCTATGGCTTCTTCAGCGGTGCTCAAAAGCAGCGCAGTTTTCGTCGAAGCACGTCGTGATTTCGTAGGCTCTGTCGCTGTCAAAATGAGCTCGAAGCGTTGCTTGAAAAGTACTCATCACTTGCTTATATCACATTCTTACCGCAGCGGCTCTGAAGCCTTCACTAATTCCATGCTGACATTCCTCGGATGGGCGGCTGGGGATACGGCCTAGATGCTTCTGACACCATGTATGGGACTATGAATCCGCGTGACAGCAGGTGCGTCCGTCAGTCAGCCAGTGCTGCTCCGTTTATTCAGTCCGTCACATTTATAATACACTCTGAGCAACGCCCCTTTGATGAACACGCGATAGCATCAAGATCGGGCGAAGCCCCTTCAGCTTATCGTGCGTAGCGCACGAGTGAGGTGCAATACAATACAGTGTCCATCTTCTTCCTCACAATAACCCCCGGTATCGAGAGGTAGCCATCCTTGCGACCCAGAGCGAGGTCATGATGATGATGAAAAACATTTAATATAAAAGAGAGAGGTACGGGGCCAAAGCATGACCCCGCTACATAGTCGGCGTCCTTAGTCCGGGACACCGCATGACGAGGCCCCTACTCGCGCCCGTCTCACCAGACCCCGTTGAGACTCTAGTGATGAGCAGTTGAGGAGGGCAGTCTCCCATGCCTCTGGAGAAGGGGTAGGGGAAAGGGGTAGGTGGGGATTTTTCGGACATGCCCATACCATGTGGAAGATATCACACGTATCCTCACAGTGTGGGCACCGCCCATCTGTTTTTGCATCGAAATGTTTTAGGATTGCAGGACAGAGTAGAGTACCTGTCTGCAGGCGCCTTAGAGTTCGCTTTTCCGCCTTACTCAGCCCCTTTGCAGGAGCCGGGTAAAGGCGGTGAGTGTCGTGATAATAGGTCAGAATTTCTTTGAACCGCAGCAGCGGTGTATTGGCCTCCGAGTCATAAAAGCCAAGGTGAGGAGCCCAGTAGGTAAGCGCTCGGGCGGCCGCGTCAGCGGCCTCATTACCTCGTAAGCCTTGATGGCCAGTAGCCCATACGATGCGTTTCGGGGCTGGATCAGCGAGAGCCCGTTTTAGAAAAAGAGGTCAGAGGGTCATAATACGGCTTGAGACGGTTAATGTGGACTGTTTCTCGTCCCCAACACCGAAGATCGGAAGATGGCGTAACGGGTTCAACCCCATAATTAACAGGAGAGGTCTGCGCAACCACGCGGTAAGGTCCGTGACACTTCGGAAGAAGCTCAGACGAAAGGCTGGGAGCAGTAACTGGCGGGACCCAAAGCCACACGAGAGAGTCGACGCTGAAGGAGTCAGGAGGAATGTGGGAGTCGTGACGCTGTTTTTGGTGACACTGTTGGTCGTAGGTGAAAGAACGGGCCAGTTTTCGGCATTTTTCGGCGTCGTGAGCCACCGCAGACACAGGCTGTTAGTCGTCAACGTTTGGATTATATGGCAGAATCGCACAACGGTGCTAGTTGGTTCACGGCCGTACAGCAAGAAGAATGGTGAAAATCCGGTGGTGGCATGGGAGGCACTGTTGTAGGCGAATGTGACAAACGGAAGAACAGATCGCAATCGCGTTAATCTGATGCAACATACATCAACAATATGTCACCCAGAGTTCGGTTAAAGCGTTCCGCTAATCTGTTAGTCTGTTGGTGATATGCGGTAGTGGTGCGGTGAATAATTCTGCATTCGGATAGGAGTGATTACAACGTGTCTGAGAGAAATACACGGCGGTGGTCACCGAGAAGTTCACAAGAACGCCATGGCGGGGAATAAAGCTGCGTAGAATAAACGAGGAAACATCCTTAGCTGTTGCGGCAGGTAATGCAGCGGTTTTGGTGTATCTTCTCAAGTGATCCACGGCGACGACATTCCAGCGGTTGCCAGCACCCGGGCATGGGAGAGGCCCGTAAAAGTCAATGCCGACGCGATCAAATGGGTGGGCTGGGTAAGGAAGCGGCTGGAGAGGTGCAGTGGAGAGGTGCAAGACTGGTTTGCGTCATTGGCAGGCGAGGCATGAGCGGACGTATTCGCAGATGAAGCTGTACATTCCGCGCCAATAATAGCGTAGGCGAAGGCGCGTGTACGTCTTGAACATGTCACCGAGGCCACACTGAGGGTCATTGTGGAAAGCGAAGCACAGATCACGACGAAGATGGCGGGGAACGACCAATAACCACGTGCGGCCATCGTTGTGGTGGTTACGGCGGTATAAAAGACCATCGCGGATAGCGTAATGCTGCACTTGGCGGCGTAGCGCTCGTGAAGCCGGGGTGGTCAGGGTGCTTGACAAAAAGTTTAGAATTGTGGCGATCCATGGGTTATTTCGCTACTACGAGACCATGTCCAAGATGTCAAGTGGCGAAATATCGTGATTGTGACTAGATGTGCTGGCGTCTGAAATGAGTGGGAAACGTGACAGGGCGTCAGCATCAGAGTGTTGTTGGCCAGAACGAAATACGACACGGATGTCGTATTTCAGGAGTCAGGGGGCCCACCAAGCAAGGCAATCTGATGGGTTCTTGAGGTTTGACAACCAACACAGAGCGTTGTTGTCTGTTACGACATCAAAAGAACGACCGTAAAGATAGGGTAAAAACATCTGTAGAGCCCATATGATGACGAGGTACTCTTTTCCGGTTACGGTGTAATTGGTCTCAGGTTTTGTGAGTGCACGATTGGCAAATGCAACCACGTATTCAGCGTTGGCATTGTCACGTTGTGCGACCACAGCACCAAGGCCTCAATCACTAGCATCAGTGTGAATATCTGTGCGTGCGCTCGGAGAGAAGTGACGCGAAATCAGTGAAGACGTAAACCGGCGTCGAAGCGTCGTAAACATATTGTCACAAGCTTCTGATTAGGTAGATAGTTTGTTGTCGCCTTGGAGGAGTCCATTGAGATGTGCGATCACAGTAGCAAAATTATGGACGAAGCGCCGAAAATAGGAGCATAGGCCAATGAAGGTGCGCAGTGCTTTCAGGTTAGTAGGCTTCGGGAACTCGGATACGGCTCAAAGATTAGCAGGATCGGGAAGAATGACTTCTTTGGAGACGACGTTGCCTAGTATAGTTAGTTTTCTAGTGGCGAATAGGCACTCTTTTAAGTGAAGCTGGAGACCGGCTTCTTGGACACAGGTCAGAACTTGATGCAAACGTTGTAGATGAGTCGGGTAATTTTTCGCAAAGACGACACTATCATCTAAATAGCAGAGGCAAGTGTGCCACTTCAAGCCGCGTAAGATGCTGTCCACCATGCGTTCAAAGGTGGCGGGCGCGTTACAGAGACCGAATGGCATTACAGTGAATTCGTATAATCCATATGGTGTCACAAACGCGGTTTTCGAGCGGTCAGTCTCAGCCATGGGCACTTGCCAGTAGCCAGAGCGGAGATCCGACAAAGAAAAGAACTCCGCTCCTTGCAAGTAGTCGAGTGCGTCATCAATTTGTGGCAACGGGTACACATCCTTTCGGGTAATCTAGTTAAGCTGGCGATAATCAACGTAAAATCGTGTTGTGCCATCTTTATTCCGAACAAGGACAACAGGTTATGCCCAAGAACTGTTGGAAGGTTGAATGACACTGCCTTTAAGCATGTCGTTCACCTGGTATGACACTGCCTTTAAGCATGTCGTTCACCTGGTCCTCGATAAGGCGCCTCTCACTCGCCGATACTCGGTAAGGACGCTGTGAATGGCGCACGGCTTCCGGTGCCGATAGTATGTGAAACAGTCGTTGTGCGGCCGAGTGCCCTTGCTTGGCAGTCAAAAGAGAAAGAGAAATCATCGAGCAAGCGAAGAAGTTGGTCTCATTGCGTCGTCGTAAGGTCGCTGGCTATAGTTGGTGTGAAAGATCGTGGTAGCGGCCGAGGAGTTGATGTTTCCAGGGTGGCCATATTAGTGGGGTCGTCCATGGTGTTGAATATCGAAGATGACGCCAGCAGCGCGGCTTTGCTGAGGGTTTCTCGGCGTCGCAAAGTGATTGGGTCGGGTGATGGACTGGTGATGTACATCACAGAGGCGCCTGAATAGAACTCGAGAATGGCAATTGGCAATGGCAGTTATCGGCGGTGAACTAGAAGTGCAGACAATTCGAAAAACACTGAGCCGCCGTCTTCAGAGTCACAAGAGATGGAGACAAGAACAGTAGACTGGGCAGGCATAATGGTGTCGTCACAAACTGTGATTTTCCGAGATGTGTCCTTATCATTGATGACACCTGTCGAAACTGGGAACTAGAGTTCAGTGCCGACGCACTTGATGATCGCATGATGTGTAAAGAAGAAATCCCACGCTAACATGACGTCCTTATAACAAGATGGCAGCACAATGAATTCGATCACATAAAAAAAATCCTGGATGACGACAAGGGCTGTGCAGGCACCGGATGGCTCGATGTGCTGCGCGTTGGCTGAACGAAGATATAGTCCCGAAACAGACGTCGTGAATTTTCCGACATGGTGGCGAAAGCGGGCATCAATCGCTGAAAGGGCAGCACCAGTGTCGACAAGGGCTAGCACCCATGTTCCTTCTATAGCGACTTCAATAACGCTTCGGGGAGAAACTTGAGACTTTATGCATTTCGCCGGAACCACAGTTCTTGCCTCCTGAACTGTGCTACTTAGTTTTCCTGGCGCACAGGGCTCCGTTGTCGGTGCATGGGGGAAAGGGAGCGGCGGCGAGGAGAATGCGAGCGGCGAGAGGAGGGTGGGGTCCGGGAAGTAGGATCAGATTCGTGGTCGTCTGAATAACTGCGGCGGGGCTGACGTGGCGCAAACGTGACCCGTGGTGGACACACACTGTTGGAGATAGGTGGTGCAAGAAAGCGTTAGTAACGGGCCACATGTCCAACAAGGCCACAGTGAAAACTAATGGAACGATTGTCTTGCCTGCGTCAAGGGTCGTCGGCTTGTGCGTACTGTATGACTTGGCGGGCGGGCGGCGATACTGGCGGACGAATAGGCGGACTACGAGGGCTTTAACCTTGCATCACAGGCCTGGAAGCGACTGCGGCGTACGTCAGGGGAGCAGCAGTCGGAGTTTGTTGGAGCGAAGGCGAGACCCCTTCGGTGACCTGGTCCCTGATGATGTTTTGGAGAGAGGGCGCCAACGAGGAATTCGGCTGGTCGTGAACAAGCGGCATCAGCGAAAGCGGATGAGTGATCTCTTCACAAACGAAATCCTTATTCTGTAGCAGCAGAGATCAGTTGTCAGGAGCAACAGCCAATCCTGTCATTGAAGTCGCCTGTTAATGAGAGCGGTGCGCGGCTGTGCATTGCTTGCGCAGCTAATCAAAACTTTCGCAAATACTGACAAGTTCAGACACTGTGGACGGGTTCTTTGCCAGCATCTGAAAGGTGTCGTCTACAATCCCTTTCAAGATATGCCTGATCTCATCAGCATTGATCATCGCGACATCAACGCGGTTACACAGGTTGACAACGTCTTCAACGTAGCTAGTGAATGTTTCACTATTCTGCTGCGCGCGACCGCGCAATCAGTGCTCGGCTCGAAGCTTGCGAACAGCGGGGCGCGCCAATACTTCCGTCACGTGCATTTTTAAAGCAGCCCACGTCGGGAGGTCACGTTGGTGGTTTCGATGCCACACCCTGGCGACGCCGCTCAAATAAAATTACACGTAGATGAGCTTGGCAGTGTCATCCCAGCGGTTGATCACGCTTACGCGTTCGTATTCGGCGAGCCAGTTTTCAACACCCTCCTCTTCTGTACCGCTGAAGATTGGTGGGTCGCGTTGGCGTGATCAGCCAGGGCAAACCAATGTGGTTGCCAGGACAGCAGGTTGTTGCTGCGGTTGATTTGGTACTTCTTCTGGCATTGCAGAGGCTGGCTTGAGTTTCCGGCTGCGAAGTTTCAGGTTGGTGCGACCCCGCACCTCCACCACTTGTTACGGGGGTTTATTGAGGTACACAGCGACCGGGAAGATAGCAGCAGCAGCAGCAGCAGGCAAAGCGTAGCCAGGGAGCGAACAGCGGAGCGAGCCATGCGATGCCAATGCGCCTCCGCATGTGTCCATCTTCTTTCTCATACGCGGGAGTGAGGAGAAGGCACTGTGATCGCCAGATCTCACGGACACGTTTTGCATGGACTCTGCAGGTTCACCTTGCTGCATCGCCACAAGTTCTGTTTTCTACGTCTGAAAAGTGACCCAACTCTCCATGACGACATCTGGCACCGTTGTAAATCCCAAGTTCACACCAGCAAGTGGTTATTTTGCTGTTGCGAACGCAACGCACGATGCCCGACTACGCTAGGCCGCCGTGTTTACCTTAACTATGGCGTCGCTGTGACAAGACGCCGCCTTTCTCTGTCAGCGTTCGCTTCTAGAGCGCGTCCCAGGCAGGAAATTGGAAGTTGTCGTAACACTAACGCCAATAACTAATGAAGAGTTTAATGACGGATCATGGTCACATACTGCGTTGGCCATGCAACGCCGATATCGCCGCCCTGATCCCGAGGACCGCCCAGACGCGGCCAACAATGTGACCACCGACACCCAACGCGGCAAGCCAACTCCTTGCCGTGCACGACCACCGCCCACTTCAAAGCGACGCCCACTGTCACTGTTACCGCTGGAAGAGTACAAAATAGTCCTGCGACCGCAGGGTTCATAACAACCAGCTGATCTGGGACCAGGCCGCCTCTTTGAAGCTTTATGCGCCGCTGCCGGATTCGACTCACCCGCAGTCTTTCACACCGACCAGATGCGCATTCACCAGACCAACAATACTAAAACTGTCAGCACGCCTGATGTAAACCATGCAATGGCTTACCTGAAGATTACCCAAATGAAAATTGCCGACCAAACCTGTGCCATGGCTATGTATGCCCCTGCACCCGACAACTTAGTTAGAGGCATAATATTCAATGCGCACAGCTTCGAAAGTGATGACCAGATTTTCAACGAGCTTCGCGCCCGCAACCCAACTATCGATATCGTAAACGCTCGGTGACTGAGAAAGACCAGACACTTCGTCAATACTATCGCCGGTCATACCCTACCCAAGTATGTCCGCTACCTTGCTTTCACGCTCTTGATATTTCCCTTCAGAGAACGGGTAGACACGTGCTTCAATTGCAGACAAACTGGTCACAGAACCGACGTGTGTCCGAAGCCGAAACAAGATAACTGTCGTCATTGTGGCAAAAGCCATCCGCAACCTATATACAGCAAAGAACTCATTTGCCCGGCGTAATGCGTCGTTTGTAAAAACGACCACGTAACCGGCAGTCGCAACTCTAAATACTGATTCCTGAAAAGAAAGCTTCCAGGAAACGATAAGAGCACTGACAAAGCAACTCAGCACCTTTCCGACTCCCAGACCGAGGGTACTACTACCGAAAATAAGAACTATCAAAAATCTTTCCTGCCGCTTGGGGGAAGGAGCTCTAGTGCTACTGGACCTGACAACGGTGCCCGCTCCCAATCCCCTTCAAGGATCGGGATCACCACAACAGACTTCCAGCTGTTCTACACGCAAAGAGCGCTGCTTGGTAGAGGGTAAAGCAGCGACAGCCGCAGGCACAAACCTTCGACAACCAACAGGTGAGGAAGTTGGCACAACAGGTAAAACTACTGCAACAACAGTTGGCTGCCGCTAACGAGAAAATTAAACAATGGGAACGCAAACAAGCACCCGCTAGCGCCACTATTACGAACAGTACCGACATGATCCTTGCCTGTGCCGCGCAAAATGAAAACACTGCCACAATGGACGTAGACGTGGTCAGCCCTTACGAAAATCCTATATACGGACTTGTATAAAAATCCCCATATATGGCTACATCAGGAACTGAGCGTATCAGGCTTTATATGGAAACCCAATATATGGGCCCTATGTAACCTGATATGCCCAATTCCTGATGTAGCCATATAAGGGCCTTATATACCTATGTATGGGTGACCATATATTGCCATGTATATGGCAATATATGGTCATTATCTATATATGACTATATGTAGAAGCATCCATATAAGGTCTTATATGGATGCTTTCGTATATGGCCTTATATAGATACCTTTATATATAGCTATTCAGAAGATTCATCTATATGAGTTAAGCTTGTGTCGCCGGCTAAAGTTATATCCGCAAAAATCATTCTTGAGCTAGAAATATAGCTGTTTGTTGAAAGGTCTAGATGCAGTCACTATAGTCTCCGAAACAAAGGCGGTACATATCCCCACAACATTCTTGTTCAATTAGGTTATCTTCATTATATCTCGAGTCATTCTCAAGAACTAATTGCTAAAAATGTAACTTGACAACATATTTAAAGTTTGTGGTGGGCACATGACCCTGTTAGTCCACTTTCCCCGAAGAAATACATTCTTTGTGCTTAAATTTGTTGCTTATTTATCAACACTTTCTTTATTTATCTATTTATTTCATAATGCAGAGCACCAATTGGCATTCGAATTGGGGAGCGTTTACAAAAAGTAGAATACAAAAAATACACAGTCAGCTCAATCACAATCAAAGTCACCTCAATCACAATCTGCAGCCCAAATACATATAAAAATAAAAAGTGTCACACACCGAAAATGCAACACACTAATTCTAACATGGAATAAAACAAATAATTTGAGATAGTAGAGGCAGTGCTAAACGGCAGTTGGTTCCATCCTCTGATTTTTTAGTAAAAAATCAATTCGAAATACGCCAGTCTTGCATGCGATTTTTCTGATCTTGAACCTATGGTCACTACGGTCTGAGACTTAGTATGGTGCAAGTAAACATTCAGGTGTATCGATTCCGACGTGACAATAATAATTAGCATAAAAAAACCCAATTTGAGTTTCGTAACGAGATTTTTCACAGTGTGTTTATTTAAAACTTTTCTGGCATGCGAATGGAGCGTCCATAGTGAGCCAAAATGAAATATTGACTTGCTGTTGACCGTATAGACTGCATTTGCACTGAATAACTTAGTTGATAATCAACTTTTAAAGAGTTCGGTCAAAAGCATTGGTATGCAAGCTTGTCATGTACAAGTATTGTGACTAGAAACGGCCTATAGTGCAACTGCTAAAACTGGTGTCTATAGGTCTCTGTGTGAGAGAGAACGGAGGCTTTTAGCGATATTTCTTGCCAACGGGACAATAAAAGATGTATTTTGTAAACGTAACCCACTTGCCGTTCTGCGAATAATGCATTATTAACGTAACAGCGATGAAGAGGTCGTTCCGCAAAAATTCCGGCGTAGGCATTGGCGGCTCTCAGTGAAAAATCGTCTTGTTCATGACCGAAAATTTAGAGAATGCAAATAAAACAAATAATATAAATTTTCGGGTTTGAGTGATGATCGAAATCATCCAGGCCATTTGCATGGCAAGCAAGTGCTTTACCACACAGCTATATGTATCTGCTTGGAAATAAAGCCTAATTAACTTCCTCTGGTTGGAAATACAAGCAAAATAACTGTCATGCTTAACAAGTACACGCATCCTGCTTACAGGTTTCACAGCACAACATTTAATATCGGAGCAATATTGCATGATGCAAGCGTGCATTGTCATCGGGCATCACAACACGGTATTACCAACGTGACTTCGCTGTCTAAAGACAACCAACCATTACAAAAGGCACACATGTTACTGCGCGTATTCCTTCACGACTGCGTGGTGGGTGCATAAAGTTCTAAAACATTTTACACATAATATTGAGAAGCACAGTCGGTAATTCACCTTAACTGAGTGGCGCGAAAAAATTCGACATGTACACAGCACACACTAACATCATCATCATCATCATCATCATCAGCCTGACTACGTCCACTGCAGGACAAAGGCCTCTCCCATGTTCCGCCAGTTAACCCGGTCCTGTGCTTGCTGCTTCCAATTTATACCCGCAAACTTCTTAATCTCATCTGCCCACCTAACCTTCTGTCTCCCCCTAACCCGCTTCCCTTTTCTGGGAATCCAGTCAGTTACCCTTAATGACCAGCGGTTATCCTGTCTACGCGCTACATGCCCTGCCCATGTCCATTTCTTCTTCTTGATTTCAGCTATGATATCCTTAACCCCCGTTTGTTCCCTAATCCATTCTGCTCTCTTCTTGTCTCTTAAGATTACACCTACCATTTTTCTTTCCATTGCTCGGTGCGTCGTCCTCAATTTAAGCTGAACCCTCTAACACACTAACAACTGAAACTTTATTGGAGAAAACAGACATTTGTATGCTGGTTACGAGAACACGTGAGGTGGAAAAAAATGATTGAATGAGCAGACATCTAATCATTTTCCTTCACCGTGTGGACATCGTGTGGGGTACAGCACTGCGCTGTCGTGCGGGAAGTATTATTTAGGATTCAGTTCTAAAATTGTGCATCACAAAGCTTCTCTAAAAAAACAACCGCTCTCAAACCAATCATCACAATGTAAAGAGTGCGCCCTTGTTTGATGATACGGTAGTTAAAGCTCGATTCAGGGACACGGTATTTCGGGAAATCTAAGAGGCGTATTTCATGAACAAAGCTGGTGATTCATGTGTCGCCTAACTCTCGGTTATGTTGCATGCCCCTGAGGTAGCTTTTCTAGAAACGCATCATTAATACAATCTGTCTGCTCATCTAATCATTTTTTCCACCGCACGTGTTCTCGTAACCGCATACATATGTCTGTTTTTTCCAACAAAGTCTCAGTTGTCAGTGTGCGCCCTGTCCAGGTGTCTTCCTTTTTTATTCCAATTTTTTCGCGCAACTCAGTAATAACATATTATTGCTCGTGCTTTAAACTATGCTTACCCTTCTTTACACAAAGTACAGCTATGTGCGAAATATTTATTGAGGCACTTTCAACATTCTCAATTACACAGTACTATTACAGCATTAAAATTGCTGAAGTAGCATCACGCAATAAAAAGTACATACTGAGTGATTCAATTACGCACAAAGAAACAGGATATTGCTATCGCGTTCAACTCTTAAAAACGGTGCTTAATTGTCCCCCAGCTTTTTCACACAATAGCGAGCCCTAATGCAACAGACCAGTTTATTTGTCGGCTTGCGTAAAACTATCTACAGTGCTCACGGATTGAAACGTGACATCACATTATTTTGTGTAAATATGTATGCGGGTATGTGCAGTTCCTAAAGATAACCACGCGATGTTGCGACATCAGTAACAATAATGTTGCCTGTGATGTACGCATTCCACTCAAATTTACACTTGTATCACCCGAATTGCAGATGGCGGAAACAAAATTATTGGCTAATCTTAAGATTTCCGTTTCGATCCTTGAGCATCGCACCCTGCTTTGAAGAACCAAACTAGCAAAAAATTTTTCACTGTGTGCCCTTATCAAAACAGGCGTAAATATAAAAACAAGGGGAACGTAGACGAAAAAAGACAAATTCAAATGCAAGACAAACTTAAACGCGGGCTCGTAAATCTCATGACACCCTTGGAGTTGGAAATAAGCAACAGTTTTTTACTTGTGATTGCGCAAGTTGTAAGTCATCCTTGGTTTTTCCTCAAGTGTTAAAATGAGCAAAATACAAAACAAGCATAGTTACATCAATATATTTATGAAAGGTACAACAGCACAAAACCCATATTTTCCTGGTGTAGAGTTTTCGAATAAATAGATCACTGTCTGGAAGAAATAAAAAAAAGAAAGTGTTGTCGTATCGCTTAAACAAAAGAGCCTATTGACGTAAGCACGATTAATATGAAGTTATTTACTCAGCCAGCATGCAATGCGCTATGTTTTCTGAGTTATCATAATATTTATGAACAACGTGCCAAGGTAATGAAAATGATGAACTTACCTCAACATTTAACCGAGAGTTGTCTTTCAAGGAGTCTGTTAACCCTGATAACCTATTCACGCCTTAGAGCCACCACGTCCATTCGTACTGCTTTTGGGAGAATTTTTTAAGGAACGCTTGCCCGCAAACATGGGGGCCATTTTTTTTTCGCACGAAAAGTTGATGAGCGCCAATCCAGCGGCGTACACACGCACATGCACACAAAAACACTTCCACGCCCGTCCACAATTTCGCCACGTACAGCGAAGTATATTCCTGAGAGCTGCGTGATTATCTTGTGTAAATTGGAGCAGTAATTGAACACGAAATAAGAGCAAGAGGAATGAAAAGTGACAAACTCGATCAGCATTCAGCCATGACTCCGGCGAGTAAAAAAGCAACAATGGCGCGGATGGATACAGTGCGAGCCGGCTTGTCAATGAACATTACAATGAACATTACATTACTCCTTGAGATAAATGATTTACACTATTTTCACTAGAACTATGTTTTCCTGAGCTTATTGGCGTTTAACGTTTCATTTTTTAAACAATTATTGACGCGGTATTATTAGCATATGACTGAATATTTGCGCAAACTATTTTCTTCGTCATTACTAGAAAAGGACCGTGGCACTCTCTTTCCTGCAGTGTCGATAGACTGGTGTAGGCCACGGCAGGGCTGCACCGCGCCTACGCGCGCTCCTTCGAACAACGTTCTCTGAATTTTTCACCCCTCCGACGGGCACTTTTTTGTATTTTTTACTGTGCGCACCCCTTGCAAACTTTCCAACAGCTGCAGTGCAGTCAGGCGAGTTTTTTGGGACAATGACCCTCAACTACCTCCCGCGGGCCCAGAAAGCTGCACATGCAGCACTTTTGAGACAGGCATTCCGTGGAGCTGAAATCACTGCTTCGTGTACGCTGGCTACCAAGACACGTTCCAGCCGGATTTTCATCCTATTTTTGAATCATTTATAATAATAATAATAATAATCAATCAACCAATCATCAATCACTTATTTTTTAACGTATCCAGGAACAACCATAGGGTCTTTCGTACTGGCGCGCGCAAAAATAAACAATACATTACAGACTGTCCACAGAAAAGCAAATCAACAAAAAGAGCGAAAACGAGCAGTCGAAAAGAAATCAATGCACAATGGGAACAACAAATAAGAGAGTAGGTATTCATGGAATGGGACTGAAAAATGATGTGGACTATACACAACAGTGTGGAAGGCTTCCTGAAAGACGGAGAAGAAAAGAATCTGTGCATGTGCAAATCTAGGTTAGGACAGTGCAGCCCTCACTGACAAAAAAATGACTGTAGACTATGAAAAACATAATGCATCAAGAAAGTTGATGTTAGAGAGACTCGATATTCTGTAAAGGATAGGGTGTTGAAAGAAGCTGGCAGGTACATGCAATGGTCGATTCCCTCTGGATAACTTACGCAGAGTTTGAAAATTATTACAACTGAGAAGGGCAGAATATCCCACCCCGAACAAGCTTGTAAAGAAATAACATCTCAGCACGATTATGACGGCCGTAAATGATGGCAAATATAATATTCTAGCAGGGTTAAAAGGATTCCAGTGAAACGATGGGGGTCAATGCTTATGAAATTTTTCTGGAGTCACTCAGCGGCGCTACTGCTGGATTTAGCAAGGCCATTCCAAATCAGATATGCTTATGTACTCAAGCGGAGCACGACATATCGCGGTGCACAATTTGTAGAAGGCCGCAGGAAAACCGAATTCTCGAGAGATGTTGTGCCAACAGGGAGAGAACGAAGGCCTCGCATGGAAGCACATTTAATGCAAGTAGAAAAAATTCAGCATGCTGTCAAAAAGAACACCAAGATCACTGATCTGAAAACTTACATAACGACACAGTGTTGACTGCATATCGAATTGAAAAGTTGGACGTTTTGTGAGATACAACAACAACAATAATAATACAAAATACCAACAATAGCAATAATAACTACAATAACAATATTAATAATACACTCACATCATTCTGACATGGCCGGAAATATCTGGCCTCATTAATTGAAATGCTATTTTGCGGGTGCCCATGAATCTCTATACGTGAGTGTGTAATTGCGCAGTTTGGTGGGTATGTACCGGCATACATATCTTATAGGTAAATGCACCACAGTGTTAGTGTTGAAAGGATATGTTCGCAAGCAGTTTTAATCATTACGCGCCTGCACAGCAAGGGGCTGTTTACGTATGTAGAGTTTGGCTTAGGCATCATGCCAGCCCGCAAAAAAGTGTCATACTAATTTTATTCGCAAGGCAATGTTTAAGCTGATCCTGAAGATGGCACATGCGCATTAGTGACCTTAACCAAGTAATGACACACCCACACAAAATAGAAGTTTTGTGAATTCGGCAGTCTATGTTAAATGTTGCTATAAAGCTTCAGCATTTCAATACATGGTCCATTAAATGTTTATCACGTGTGAGTCAGTTGCAACTTTCTTAACGTACATGTGTATGACGTGAGATTTATTTGACGCTTCCAAACAACACACCAAATTAATTGTTTACTAGTGCAATCCTAAAACTTTTGATAAATTTACTATGCGCACAGCCAAGAACCTTACACGTAGTCAAAGAAAATGCAACATGTATTTTTGCAATAAATTTGTACAGCTTACACCTTGAATGCATAATAGTCCCTGCAAGTTGCATTCACGTAAGTTCTTTTTGTTTTTGAAAATACTCCCTTAAACATTGCACTGCGCATGCAATTATGGTAAGTGGCCACTGAAAGCAATCGCAGATGAGGGGTCAACAGGAATAATTGAAATCTGATATAAAGGGAGCATATAGCCCTCAAAACCTTCAAATGATCAGCAATTTTGTCCGCCGATGTGGAAGCTAAAAATGCATTGAAAACACTATTTCTTGCTGCCACTCCAAACAATGCATTAATGTGAACAATATAAGTTGCATGTATTTTGTTTTTACATTATACTATATAGGATTGCTCTATAGTAATAGTGAGGTTCGAGAGCTTCAATACGTTTTGTGACCTGACACGATTCCTTCCTCGTAAAAGATATCTGCTCTCGTATACATTATTTACGTCATAATATATGCAACGTATTGTTTGAAACCCAAATGCCATGAAAAAATAACAAGGTAAATTACACGAATGCATGCATAATTGCAACAATCACGTGCACAAAGCTGACCTGAAATTTTGTTTTTTTGCATGGCAGAAACAACATATATAACTAGTACTCTTATTGTTGTAGAAAATAAGCAGGTCAGCTTTGTGTACAAATTGTTATATATTACAATCCGCATAAAAGTGTGATCAAGGTGCTAAATATCTACGTGGTTCATATAATATAGGGAGCATTTCCATATATAAGGATCCACTTGATATGTTATATATGGTGTGGTCGTGCCCTAATAAGGCCAGATTTGACTCTCTACAAGGGCCAACCGCGTCATATATGGCTGTATATAACCCGATACATGAACCAACTCCGCTAGATATACATCCATATATGGTAAATGGAAGCCACATATGCTGACATATATGCTTATATGGGGCCACATATGCTGACGTATATGCTTATATGTGGCCACATATATCCTATATAAGGGCCATGTATGGCATTTCTGTAAAGGAGGGGCCCGAAACGCAAGGCTGCCGAACCAACAGCCGTAATTACCACCGCAGATGTGAACGTCTCACAAATCAATGATCGAATTGAAAAGCTAGAATTTCTATTCGACAAAATTTCTAAGGAGCAAACAACTCCAAACCAACAGCTCACTGAGGTTATCGGTGCCCTTGGTATGGCTCTCACTAACCTTACAGCTCGCTTAGATGCGCTTCCCACTCTGACCAAGAGTGCAGCTGCGGCCGATGTAATCACATCAAAGACACCGTCCTCAACTCCCACGCAGCCCATTGCTCACAAAAGTCCTCAAATGCCCTCCACCCAAGCTGTCAGGGCAACGCCATATTCCCGAAAAGATGGCCAACGTGACTAGCACGCTTTTGTGGCAGTGCAATTGCAGGAGCTACCGCAACAAACGGGCAGATTTGCAATTTCACCTCTAATCCACCAATCAGTACCCTGATATATTTGCGTTACAGGAGACAGGCTATCCTGCTAAACTGTCTGAATGTACCGCATTCAAACGAATTTACCACTGCCGGTAAGCAACCAGCTACTTCCATACTGGTGTAACGCAATCTCACGCCAATCCAACATGACTTGCAATATCCAGAGTCTAAACACACTTTCTTAGATCTTCTCCCCCACAAATGCTCAGATAGCAGTGTTTACGTTTTAAATTTCTATAGCCCACCCAGAGATACTAGTACCCACGTTGCCTCACTTCTTAGAAAAGATAGCAGAATGGCGGGTAACTCACAGGTCATAATAATGGGTGACTTTAATGCCAAACATACCGAATGGGGCTAACTCAAGTATGACCGCAAGGGAACTAAACTATGGCAATTGATTAGGGACTTGAATATTACCCTACTCACGCTCCCCGATCCACCAACCAGGATTGGGAATACTGTCAGTCACAACACAACCGCCGACTTGACTGAACAACGCTTGCGCAGTTACGTGGGAAGACACTAAGCGACATTTAGAAAACGACCATTATCTGCTTTCTATCAACGTGCCCACTAAAGGCTGCAAAAAAAAACGAAATTCACTGCTATACACAAGAAAAGGATGTCTTTCGATTCCTGAGAGAAGCGTTTAACCACCATTATCAAAGATCTCAATGAGTGGACTACTGATCTCACTAATGATTCTGAATGGGCTACATGCAAAACCCTAATGGAGCGGGACGGCCCCATTCTGGACTAGAAGCTTGTGCACCTGAGGGAAGCACAAGCCAGTTTACATCGCCGATGGCTATGCCAAAAGCACAATCAAAAGTTGAAACGCCGACTAGTCCAAATTGACAGGGACATCAAGGAGTACTCAAAAAACTTAGTCAAGCACAATGGCATCAGCTATGCGACAGGCTCAACGGTCAGCTAGGAAATAAAAATACCCGGTATCTCCTCAAGCACTTATTGAATCCTGGGCAGACTAAAAGCACGTCGCACATTAAAATACATCAGCTTGTATACAAATACACGGGCACCAACCATGAATTAGCGCAAAAACTGAAAAACAGGTATTTACACACAGGTAGACGCGTCACAAATGCCTGAATACTCCGGAAATACTAACCATGAGCTAGATCGAGATATAACCCAGGCGGAAATACGTGCTGTTTTGAATAGTATTCGTACAACGCCTTCCCCAGGAAATGATCAAATTCCCAACAAAACATTGCGTAACCTAGACGATAAGTCTATTAAGGCAATTACTGACCTTATGAACAAACATTGGGCGCCTGGGACACTACCACCAAGTTGGAAACATGCTCGAGTAATATTTATTCCCAAGCCGGGGAAGACATTGAGTCTGGAAAATCTTTGGCCTATTTCCCTTACATTATGTTTAGGGAAAGTAATGGAACACGCAATTCTGCGATGAATAACAGCTTAAGCAGAGTCGAGGGACCTGCTACCCCCCCAATGGTAAGATTCCACCAGCAATAATCCGCACAGGATATAATGCTGCAACTTCACAATGATATATTAAATCCTAGACACACAGTGGCTACCACGACCATCCTGGGCCTGGATATCACTACAGCATTTCATAATGTGTCTCATGCTGCTGTACTTGACAACTTGGCTCAAATTAACGTCGGCAGTTACACTTACAATTATATCAGAACTTTTCTGCATGAACGCACGACTAAACTAACCATTGGCGACCTAAAAAGTGACAAAATCACCCATAGAACACGGGGCACTCCACAAGGAGCCGGGTTATCACCATTCTTCTTTAACAATACGATGCATGGCCTGCCCGTTCTCTTGGATCAGATCCCACACATTAGGCACTCGCTGTATGCTGATGATATCACCATATGAACCTGCACAGGTTCAGATGGGCAAATCCGTGACGCATTGCAAAACAGCCACCGACACTGAACAGGAGTACGTAAAGAAAGTGGGCCTTAGTTGTTCTTTCAACAAGTCCGAGCTTCTAGTAATCAGAACCGAAAACAAGGAGGATGACCCCTACCATGGAGCGCGCTCCACAATCGATATCGCTGTAAATGGGAACGTTGTCCCCACTGTTCGCCCAATTAGTGTTTTTGGAATGCTCATCCAGCATAACACTCATAACACAGAAGCTATCAACAAGTTACAAGCATCCGTACAAGCAACAACTCGGCTTCTAAGGAGAGTGGCAACAAAAAATCAGGAAATGAAGGAATCTGAGCCATGCAAGTTAATCCACGCTTTTTTAATCAGTGGACTCACCTACTCGTTCCCCTACTACCAACTCAGAAAGAAGGATGTGGAAAACTGAACTGCCCAATTAGACAAACATATAAACGTGCGCTAGGACTTCCCAGATACGCAAGCACAGAAAAACTACTGCGCTTTGGTATGCACAACACAGTTGAGGAACTAATAGAAGGGCATTTAACGGCCCAAGAAGAGTGGCTCTCCCGAACCAAAGCAGGCTTGCATATACTCAACCGTCTCGGACGAGGCACTAGTTGCACGCTCAACAAGAGGGTTTTCCTGCCAGCGGCTACTCATGCAGACACTATAAGTAAACCCCTGCCCAAAAATATGCTGGCAGGAATACATTAAAAGAGACGAAAGGCAAGAGGAAAAAACCTCGCAAAACAATTTCAGGATCGCCGAAACGTTCTGTAAGTTAACGCCGCTCGACAAGCGAGAGACCGTTACACCATATGCGCGTTGACCGGCAACGGGGAACTTATTACTGCAGCCGCCGTAAAAACGGTCTCAGCATTAGAGGCAGAAGAAGCCGCCATCGCGCTGGCAACCTCAATTTCGGCTACCAATTTCATCCTGAGTGATTCGAAAAGAGCGCTCATGATTTTAACGATGGGCTGTGTTGGAGCGATTGCGCCTAATGTTGTCAAAAATAAGAAACGAGACAATAAAATGGGTGCCCGCTCAAGCAGGGAATCCAGAAAATGAGGTGGCCCACCGCGTAGCACGAGGTTTAATCAACCGGGACGTGGACTCCTACACCCTGGACTTCTTGCAGGAAGGGATCACCACGTATAACGAAATTATTCCTTGACATATCTGTCCTACAGGCAGATATGTCAAAAGAACAGGCCACGGTTTGGAGGCAAATCCAATCAGATTCTTTGCTCAGCCCTCATCGGCTGTCTAAAATTTATCCAGAATAGATTACACCACACTGCCGACATTGCAGCTGCGTGAAAGCTACCCAGAACCACATTCTTTGGGAGTGCGAGGGTCACCCCTCACCAAGAACAATACTGCCAGCTTCCTCCCTCGAAGCGTGGGAGTCGCTGCTGTCGTCAGCTGACTACCGTCTCCAGGCGAAAGTGGTTAACTGGGCCGAAACGGTCCTGGCAAGCTTTTGGCCACCACCCTTCAAACCACCGGCCAATTAAGTTTACTGACCTTGCTATGCCTCCAATAAAGTTGTTTCTCTCTCTCTCTCTCCTCACACGCGAAAAAAATAACAGCGCTAGGCTTATTGCACAGGAAACAATTTTGTCGGTGGTTTCCGAAAATGCTCTACATCTCAGTGTTGATATTTTCGGTTTCCAGCCCCAAATAAAAAATAGGTAAGTAAAATATTTATTTAGTATGGGGACATGTAAAAAATAGTCTGAATACCCACAGGCTGGTTCGAGTAGTACGCGTTTGGTTAAATTCACCACTAAAGTGTCTTTCATATTCAAATTCTTGGCTGAAGTTATGTGGGACACTCTGTATAATTTCCTGCCATGTGATACGTTGAAAGCTTTCCGAGTGGATTCCAAGAAGCAAGGAGGCAGGAACACACTACTGCTGCCATGCGTGATGCTTAATCACTGGCAAAGACAAATTTGTTCAAGCTGTAATGCTGTCCAAGATACTTGTGACCCCTGAGAACTTGAGGAGCTTCTAAACATTTTGCCAGCACGCCTGCACTACAGGACTTCGTACGGACATTATATAGCAGCGCCCGTTTTTTTCGTATTTTTATTTTTTAGGGGCGAAGCTACCTATGGCGTGGCTTGTGCGTCCCTCATAGTACGTAACCACCAGTTGCACATACCCGGAATAGGTATAACATTTGACCTCCAAGGTGGTGCCGGTGAGAGATTTCTTCTGTGCGTTGTTTAACAATAAAAAATAGTGCTCAATGTACATGCCAATAGCTGCTAATGGGGAATGAGAGACAGGAGCATTCGGCTTTTAGTCAACGCGCACGCTGCGATCCCCATTAGCAGCCGTTGGCATGTACAATGAGCACTATCGGACAAGAAAGGGTTGCTACATTATACTCGCTGGGTGTAACTTCCTTAGCTTTAGAAAGGTTTAGCGAGCGTTGAGCCACAGAGCCATGAATACAATGAACTAGTATATACCATGAATGAATTCGAGGTGGTTAAAGGGGGGAAGAAGATACGAAGCGCAGGGTGTAAGAAATTGAAAGCTGAATCCTCCTGTCTCTCATTTCACATTAGCAGCCACTGGCATGTACATTGAGCACTATCTGACAGGAAAAGGTTGCTACGTTATACTCGCTGGGCGTAACCTCCTTGGTTTTAGAAAGGTTTAGAGAGCATTGGGCCGCAGTGCCATGAATACAGTGAACTAGTATATACCATGAACTCAAGGTGGTTGAAGGTGGGAAGTAGACCCGAAGCGCAAGCCGTAAGAAAGTGTACGTGTGCTACCTCCCGTTTAGTCCTTGGAATGTCCACTGAATGGCGGTGCTTCTATATGGGGATTATATAATGAAAAGATGCGAGATGTTGGAACTTGGAGTGTTGAATAGATGGACGAACAGACACACAGACAGATGCATAGATGGACGCTTGAACGGACGCAGAAGCGGATGCATGAACAAACGCAGGGGCGGATGCATGAACGAACGCAGGGATGGGCGCACGAACAGACGCATGGACGGCCACACAGACGGACACATGGACGGACGAATGCTTCGCCCCACTCTCCATCATTCACTCCGTGGATATGCTGCCATTTTTTTCTTATTCATACTCTTTTCCATTCATAGTCAGGTTTGACACGCGGAAGCACTTTCAGCTGTCCCTCAGCCAACCTTGTGTTCGCCCTATCTTATGTGATTTAATGAAAAGAAGAGAAATGTGAGCCCCATAAGTGTCTCTCAGGCGGAGGACACCTCAGGGGTAAAAGGGGATTAAAAGGATGGGAATAAAAGGTATAGAGATAGAGAGAACGGAAGGAGAGAGCGAGGTGCAGGAGCCACATGCAGATATAAGAAGAAGATAAAAAGGATGGACACCGTCGCAGGAGCCACATGCAGATATAAGAAGAAGATAAAAAAGATGGACACCGTCGCAAGAGTCCGAGGACGGGGCACCACACGTCGAGAGCTCTTGTTGGCGTCAGGAGATGGCGAAGGGTGAGCCAGTCACCCTGAGCTATGCTGTCGTCGGAGATCGCGGTGGCACAACCGTTCGACACAAAAATTAGCGAGCGAGTCTGTTCGCCCAGTCTACTCTGCGAAAAGCTTGACGACACGGGCATTTCGTAAGCTCAAGTTATTCATACCTGAGCTTTTGCGCTCTCTGTACGCCCCAAGTAATGCAGAGAGGCTACAAAACGCAGCAACGAGCTCTACGCTCCGGGTTTAGGGCATGCAACACAGATATCTGTAGTATTTTAAGGGTCAACATTTGGAAGAAATATGCTTGGCTGGGAGAACATAAGAAGAAAAAAAAACCCAGAAAACTGCAGCCAATATTTACATTAAGAAACCGGATGTTTTGAAACCTGATCAGCTTTTTTCTTCAGGGGAGAAAAGGCCCGATATGTTTGCTGCGACTCATCGCAAGCCCAGGAAGTAGAGAGAGGGCAGCTACCCCGTGGCGGCGGTTGTCGTCTCCCACTGTCTGCTGATTGTGCCAGGATTCAAAAGGAGGCCGCCGGTGTAGGTTTCTTTCTGCATAGACGATCACCGCGCCGTCGGGACTGGCATGGTCGCCAGCCCGCTTTTATTGTTTTCCTCTGCGCTCTATTCACTGCTCATTTGACGGAAGTCATTCCTGTGCTTTAGTAGGCATGGTGGCTGCCTGGCCGCAACTCGTGGGTGCGGGTGGCGAGTGGTCACGGAGCGCCGTGTGCGAAGCCGCGTTACGTCGAATGTGTTCACCGCTCTAGTCACAGTTGTTTCGGGAGAGTGCGCATCTTTGGCAAGCTCGCCGCTTCGTTGTTAGATATTCCAACGTGCGCTGGTATCCATTGCAGCACAAAGTCACACCCGAAGTCTTGCACCACTTCGAGCTTTCGCGCGGTGCGAGTGGCAACCGGAGATCTGCGGGAGTCCTATGCCAGCAGTTGGAGAGCAGCGCGTGAGTCTGAGAGAAGGGCAGCCGACTGAACTCCCAGTCGAAGGAGGGCATCGGCGGCGAGGTCAAGCGCGGCGGCGACATTACATTCCAGCACCGTTCCAGCCGGGTGACTGCTGTGCCACGGCGAGCCATGGCGCTAACTAATAAGAGTGGCCTCGCGCTAGGTGCTTTTCTCACAACCGCGCGCGGCCTAGGTACCAAATTGCGCGAACATTTCTAGGCACTTAGTCTCTTGTGGTGCTTCCGCGCTGGCGGGAGCGGTGCAGGTACGTAAAAGCGCCGCTGGCTGTGTTGTGTGTGTGTCAGCACTCTCTCTGTTTCGGTGTTGTGCAGTGGTTTGTATTATCGCGATATTATTCCTTGCGAATATGATGATGCGTGAGTGCTGACTGTTCTGTATGGACGTTATTTCTGAATGCGTGGTGCGCTCTGAAGCGCTTTAGTGAATGCTGTCACACGGGTACTTGCTGCATGTGGTCGCGCTGCACTGTATTTGATCCGGATTAGTTTAGACCGTGTAGCGGTGACTAATACCGGATTTCCTCGAGAAATTTTGATCGCGCGCAACAACTTTGTCGCTGCTGTGCTGTACAGCATCGAGTTTGGCGCAGATGCCCTGACCGCGATCACAAGTGTCTGTGTGACACCGGTGGTATGAATATCGCATCCCTTCCACTACCCGCACAGGTAGTCCAAGTAACATAGAAAAAAAGAGCTGCGACTGCGATGTCTCCTGTCGGTGATCACACGCGAATGCTTATACCAAGTTAAACCGTTCAGTTCTGTACACTTTTGGGGCCTCTACTTCTTTGGCTGCTGCTTACACAACAATGCAAGAAAAAATCAGTCTACTAATTACGTCAAAACTACGCAAAAACGGTGAATCATACTTAGGCAAGTCTCTAGAAGAGATAAAACTCCTGCGAAGAAGCCCATGTACATGTTCGGTCTTGCAAACAAGCTTATTGCTCACGCTTTTGGCAAAATTTGTTGTTAGGGTTCTGCTGACATGAGCCGCAGTGGACCACCGCATTATACATATATTGTATGATTGGTGTTGTTTCAAACTGTGTAGAGGACGTGGAGTGACATTATCATCATCGGGTATTAGAGCAGTGTTAGCAACAAAGAAGAGATCGATTGGGTGGGCTTCACCATGGGCACGGTGGCTCGTCCTTCCTCAACATTTTGGGGCCAAAACCCGAGAGGAAGGTTCTTCGGAGGTGAGACGCAGTGGCCTTCATAAAATTCGACCGCAGTCGCAGCCTGGAGGACTTTTGTGAAGCCGCCGTTGGTTGAAGCTGATGTGCGAAGCCAAACCGTTCCCGAGAACCAGATCAAGAAGCATGACACCTTGACATTGTTTGAGACTTCGTGCTGTGAAGCGTTTGTGACGGACACCACGTTGACTGCGACGTCACATAGTGACGTGATCAGCCAGTGATTTCTCACGTTTCCGAGACTGGACATGAAATGGAGGCTCTGTTCGCAAAGCGGAATGCAGTGCGCAAGGCCATCACAGAAGCCATCGCCAACATTAAACGTCTAGTACACGTGAAGCATCCGTCAGTAAGTGAGTTACAATAAATTTATCGAATTTTGATTGGGCATTAGAAGCCTCCCTAATAAATGTACAAGGAAGCAGAACACGCAGTTCAAATCGATCATTTGGAAGCAGACATGGAGGAAGCAGAGATTTATGAACACCAGATCATTCTAGCCAAGGTCAGAGTAGAATATAAGATCGCGGAGGTATAGAATGCTCGATAATCTTGCTTGGAGGCCATAAGACAAAAGATTTGGACAAAAGTACAAGCTAACGTGCACTCTTCATCTGTGGCGCCACCATCTAGTCTTTGCTTCTTCAGCAGCAATCTTGTTCTACGGAAGCTAGACGACTCATGACGAATCGCTGAAAGTGCTGGAAGCTGAAAAGTCGCCGATTTCACCACTGTAACGAGCATTCAACCAAGCACAGAACTGCAACTTTCAAAGAACTGGCCCACGCTGTTAGAACTCCCATCAGCGTACACTATGAATGAAGCAAAAGACACAACAGTTACAAAAACTCAAGTAAATATGGTGCAGGGACAAAGTTCTACTAATGAAAAGCAGGAAGCCTTTGAAGATCTAAGTGGGCATTCAAAGGATATCAAAAATGGGTGCAAACCAAGGCCAGCATATTAAGATGTTGCACAGTCTTTGCAGCCACGCGTATAAATGTCAGACAGAAGCAAATCAAGATGCATTCAAGTGAAAAAAAGCAAGAGAAGAACTGCAAGGGCAGAGGAACCTGCTGCCTAAATAGTCTTAAGGGCTCTACGAGTAAGTTACAAACGTCAAGTGGGAGACGAATGCGAACCATACAAGCTACCTTACTACCGACTAAGTATATGAGACAGAGTTAAAACGGCAAATGAAGCAATCAAGTCCGGGATGGAGGAAGAAGGATGATGCTTCCAATGTGAACACAGCCAAGGCAAGAAAATCAAAGGCAAAACTTCTCAAAATGAACTGTACCAGAAGCTCGCAGAAGAAACCATGTTTCTGCCAATGAAACCTTATCATCGAGAACGCAAGTTCACCAAACGTGACGCGTTGGAAGGCACATATATGGAACAAGCGTAGGAACCCTCCTGAAATGTTCCGTATGCGAGTCCAATAATTCCTTATGATTCCATAAAGAGTACATATGTTTCCCATATTTTTCGCATATATTTCCGTAAGATTCTTACGGAAACATACGGAATTATTGGACATGGGATACGGTACGTTTCAGTAGGGAAGCACCGTTGAAAACCAGGTGCAAGAGCAAACCGGGATTGTTCCACGTGGTTTGACTTGGACCTCAAGCTAATAGTGACGAACATCGTCTGTTTCGTGTTTACTGCAACTGTGAAATTGTTCGTCATGAGGCCACACTTGGGGGGGGGGGGACGTGGCGAATGTCGCAAATTGTGTAGAGGTTGAGGAGTGACATTATCGTCATCGTGTATTAGAGCAGTGTTAGCAACAGAGAAGAGGGCCATAAGGTGGGCTTCACTACGGGCACGGTGGCTCGTCCTTTCCTCAACAGGTGTGTCAAGTGGTCACCTGTAAATTGCGATCTGCATAAAAAGCCAGTGCTTTGCCTTCAGCGCAACTTTGGCATGCTCAATTTTCGCTTAACACCTAAATCTGAAACTTGTTGTACATGAAGGGAGTCATCATCATCAGGCTGACTACGCCCACTGCAGGGCAAAGGCATCTTACATGATCTGCCAATGAACCCGGTCTTGTGCTTTTCGTTGCCTAGGTATACCTGCAAACTTTTCAATCTCATTGACGCACCTAATTTTCTGTCTTCCCTTCGTGCGTTCGCCTTCTCTGGGAATCCAGTCAGTTACCCTTAGTGACCAGCGGTTATCCTGCCTACGTGCAAATGTGCCCGGCCCATGTCCATTGCTTCTTGATTACATATATGATATCCTGAACCATGGTTTGTTCGCTGGCCCACTCTGCTCTCTTCTTGTCTTTTAAAGTTACACCTATCATTTTTTTCCTTCGCTTACTGGGTAATCCTCAATTTAAGCTCAACCCTCTTTGTAAGCCTCCAGGTTTCAGCTCCGTAGGTAAATACTGGAAAGACGCAGTTGTTAAATACCTTCCTCTTGAGGGCTAGTGACAGATTTATGATTAGAGAATGCTTGCTGAATGTTGTCAACCCCATCTTTATTCTTCTAGTTACTTCACTTTCATATGGTTCGGCTTCGCGGTTACTACCTGTCCTAAGTAGAAATATTTCTTCACAACTTCCAGCGTCTCGCCAACCATCGCAAAGTGCTGTTTTCTGCCTAGACTGTGGCACATTACTTTAGTTTTGTGCACATTCACTTTCAGACGTACTTTTCTGCTTTCCATGTTCAGTTCCATAATTGTGAGCTGCAATTCATCTTCTCAGTTGCTCATCGAGGCAATGTCATCAGCAAATCGCAGGTTACTAGGATACTTTCCATTGACTTTTATTTATATCTCTTCCCAAGCTAGGGCCCTAAAAACCTCCCGTAAACACGAGATGAATAGCACTGGAGAGATTTTATCTCCCTGCTTTACACCCTTTCTTATTGGAATTCTGCCGCTTTCTTTATGATGGCTGTGCATCCACTGTAGATTTCTTCCGGTATGTTTATGTAGTGTTATTCGATGCCCTGATTGAATAGTGCCGGCAATACTGCGTATGTCTTGACTGAGCAAACACCTTCTCTTACTCTACGAAGGCTACGTATAGGTGTTGATTGTATGTGAAGGTGTTGTTTGATATGTTTATGGCACGCGATAACGTTTACATTATGGTACTTTCCACAGTGCAGATAAGTGCAGCGCATTTTGGTCCGTGCATTATCTTTGCATGATATAGCAGTATTTTTTTTGGGCAAGAAAAAATCAGTTATGGTTTTATTGCTTTTTCCCACTTCATAATTCAAAAATTTAATAGAAGAGCACATCTCATACATTAGTAAAAAGACCAGGGCTGTGGAGGTCCTTGACACTCTGTTCATGCACTACCATATTGAAAATTTCAACTGCAACTCAAAGACCACTGCTTGGCATATTTAACGCATAATAAATTCTATTGTTGCAACATTTGTCTGTGTAAACTTTTAGTTGTGAAAACATGCTCAGACGTTCGACAACAGCTGGTCCGTTAGTTTTTAAAAAGCACTCAAATGGTATTTCATGCCTACCGATTACAGCACAGTGTAATAGTATTTCTCAAAAATATGTGGTCAATGGGTACGAAACAACAGCTGCGGCACTTTAAGCAAGTTATCTGAAGTTAACTAAAAGCTGGGAGGACTTGATCACAACACTATTGGGAGTCTTTCATGATGTTCGGATCTTCTGTACTTGCATAAGTTTCTGTGCTTGCAGGCTCATGCACAGCAGAGCAGAAGGAACCTACGATGCTCTCCAATAAAAGCATAATAAAAAAAACTCGATTTACCTCTTGCAGCCATACATTTAACTAGGAAGTTTTTCTGGTTAGAGTTAGCTGAGGAGGTAAAAGTACTTATGATCTTTAAATGCTATAACACCACCTGAGTAGGCTTTGGTAGTAAAAAGAAAATGCTTTCTTAGCAGAAAAACCAAGGCAAGGCTTCTCTTGGTTGTGATTAGAAAAAGCCTTTGCTATAGTCTTTGTCAATAGTCATATTTGCAAGATGTTTCAGTGCGCGAACAAAGGAAAAAAGACAGGGTAGACAGAAAGAGCACAGACTTCCAACAAACTTTATTTCACAGAGTGGCAATATATACTGCTAAAAAAGGATGATAACAGAGCATGAAGGTAAAATGCAAGCCTAATATACACATCAGTAACAAAACACGTGTGACGGGTCCTCTATTGCCTCAAAGCCCAGCCAGGTAATCACGTTCAGCCTGTGATGAAGCAACCGATGATGAGATTACGCATTTATCTCCTAGCAAGTCCATTTTTCCGGCTTCGATAATTTCTCGGGTATGCTGGTCCCTGTGCCTTGCCAATATTGAGCACTGATCAAAGAGAGGGGTGCACCCACAATCTCGGCAATGATTGCGAAGATGCCCTTGTACCACATTGTGCACATTGTTTTGGTGTTCTCGGAGGCACTCATTTATGCTCCTGCCGGTTTGCCCGACATAGATGCACCCACACGTCAGTGGAATCAAGTATACGACTCCCACTGCGCATGGGACGTAGCGTGTCCTGTGCGCGAGAGAGCACGAGGCAGAATTTTCACGAGGTGTATTGACCCGTTTGCAAAGCCTCTCCAATTTTTACAGTGCAGAAAAAACCACCAAAACGTTGGCATCTTGAGCAATCTTTTTTAGCCTTTGTTAGACGTCGTGCACCTAAGGTAGTACGACAGGCCGGCTCTTTCTGACACTGTTTCGCTTATCCGGTTCGTCACCTCGCTTCACGCCAGTGACCAGCTTTTCCGCCACCAAAATGAGAACATGCGTTGGGTAACCAGCTTTGGTGAGCCACTCCACTTGTAGAGCAAAGCTGCAGTGTACCATGTGAGGGCAGGACTTCTTTAAGGCGTTGGTAAGGCAGAGGTTAGCGATGCCCCGCTTGACCAATTTAGAGTGAGCTGAGCTTAAAGGCAGAAGTGGCTTGCCGCTTCTTGGTTCATACATCCAGCAAACATGTCGGGATTCTAGCAAAAGCTTCAAATCTAGAAACTTCAAGTTGTTGTCAGTGGGTGATTCATAGGGTAGAACATAGGTTAGAAGTGGCAAGCCACTTCTCCCTTTCAGCTCAGCTCACTCTAAATTGGTCAAGCGGGGCATTGCTAACCTCTGCCTTGCCAACGCCTTAAAGAAGTCCTGCCCTCACATGGTACACCGCAGCTTTGCTCTACAAGTGGAGCGGCTCACCAAAGTTGGTTACCCCGCACATGTTTTTGTTTCGGTGGCGGAAAAGCTGGTCACTGGCGTGAAGCGAGGCGACGAACCGGATAAGCGAAACATTGTCAGAAAGAGCCGGCCTGTCGTACTACCTTACGTGCACGACGTCTCTCACAGGCTAAAAAAGATCGCTCAAGACGCCAACGTTCTTGTGGTTTTTTCAGCACCGGAAAAATTGCAGAGGCTTTGCAAACGGGTCAATACATCATAAAGGGTGCTTACCAGCGCAAGCGACAGGGCAGGAGGGGACAGGAGAAGAGACGAGACAGAGCGCTGAAGAGACGAGACAGCGCTCTGTCTCGTCTCTTCTCCTGTCCCCTCCTGCCCTGTCGTTTGCGCTGGTAAGCACCCTTTATGGTGTTATACCAACACGCCCAATCCCACTGTCTCTTGGGTCAATACACCTCGTGCAAATTCTGCCTCGTGCTCTGTCGCGCACAGGACACGCTACGTCCCATGCGCAGTGGGAGTCGTATACTTGATTCCACTGACGTGTGGGTGCATCTGTGTCAGGCAAACCGGCAGGTGCATAAATGAGCGCCTCCGAGAACACCGAAACAATGTGCACAATGTGGTACAAGGACATCTTGGCAATCATTGCCGAGATTGTTGGTGCACCCCTCTCGTTGATCAGTGCTCAATATTGGCAAGGCACAGGGACCAGCTTACCCAAGAAATTATCAAGCCGAAAAAATACACTTGCTAGGAGATAAATGCGTAAGCACATCATTGGTTGCTTTATCACAGGCTGAACGTGATTACCTGGCTGGGCTTTGAGGCAATAGAGGACCAGTCACACGTGTTTTGTTACTGATGTGTATATTAGGCTTGCATTTTACCTTCATGCTGTGTTATCATCCTTTTTTAGCAGTATATATTCTTGCCACTCTGTGAAATAAAGTTAGTTGGAAGTCAGCGCTTTTTCTGTCTACTCTGTCCTTTTCCCTTTGTACGCGCGCTGAAACATCTTGCAAATATGACTACGCACCAACTAGCCCAAGCTTCCAATCTTGTGAGTTTGTCAATAGAGTTTTAACGCCCTTCGCTAACACCAAGGAAAATCAACTGTTTTTCTAAGTCTTAAGCTCTTTTGCTGGCCTCCGAACAATGTTATGCTAAGCTCTATTTTTACTCTTTAAAGAGCTTCTTTCCTATCTTTTTATAACAAACTGGTAATACGCGAACAATAAATGTCTAGAAATTCAAATACTTCTGAAGTCAAGAGTGTCACAAATTATTCGGATTTTCTTTAGCGTGTCAGGATGGTGTCATAACATATTGAACTTCACTGTAATGAATAGAGTATTCTTGCTCTGATTGAACAGGTGCTGCTTCAATTGCCACGCATTTGCGCAGATTGTCAAACACATCACAAATGATTTAATAACAAATGCCTCAACTTAGTAAACAGAAAACTTGTATAATTCAATATTGGTATTTTATTGTATCTCATGAAGAGGGTAACATCATTCAGTAAAAGCATTGCTGATGATCTCCATAGTCATAGAACTAATTGAATTTAAGTAATTTGTTTTGAGGTTTCACTTTGTTGCATATACATATAGTAGCACCATATTTATCCTTTTCTTTATACCTTGCATTTCATTATAGACATTTGAACAACCCGGAAGTGTTGTATTATATTATCTGTCTCTGTCTTATTTCACTCCGACTTAGCATAGTGTTTGATGCTAGATTCCAAAAGAGATTATTATGTCACATCTCCCATTCACTATAAAGAGGTTTGTTTTTAAGCAGTTGTTTCAGGCAGTCACGTTATTCAGCATTGTGCTGTAGAGCATATGAGCAATACTTTTTGTTTGTACAGGACGCTATACCATCGGTTGCATATACATGCTTTTTTGGTCTGCGCATGTAGCTTTAAAAATCATCAGTGTAAATACGGCTTTCTTTATTTAAATATGAAGTAGTGCATTAAAAGAAAGTCTGTATCTTTATCTAACCGTAAGGTAAAAGGAAATGGTGACGTGCAGTCAGGGGTGGATCCACCAAATCATTTTAAGAGAAGGGGGTTGCTTAAAGTAACACCGGAGAGAAGGGCGTGATCCTTACTTTTTTGTTTTTTTACTAGCCTAAAAACTCTATCATAGCATAAATACTATAATGTGTGCTTAAAGGAATCCCAGTCATTTGTCCTAACTGGTGATAATAAGTGGACGGCAAGCACTGAAGAGAGGAGCAGGGGGTATCGACAGGTTATGGGGGGGGGGGGTAATCGCCTCTAGCGCCCCTCTTCTGGATTCACCACTATGTGCAGTTCTGCACGAGACCACACGATTGATTCCGAACCTCAGGAGTCGCAATATAATAGTTGTAATATGTACTAGTGTCCTAGTTCTATGCACCCAGTGAGATTATGAAGTCAAAATAATTAAGCTTTAACTTGAAAAAGTGCATCTCATAGCCAGATTCTAGTTTTACGACATGAAACCGTCAAAATTAATTTTATTATTTCTTCTCTAAACCAGCATAGATGTACAGTGCTTGCAAAATTCTGCTCCCAGTTTTTTCATGTGAATGTGTGGTTCATCACAGAATTCATGGCATTATTTAGCAGTGTAATTTTTCAAGGCCTTCCCTATCTTCATGACTTTTTTTCACATTTGTTCAAACCCGAGGACAAGTTCACCTGGGAACATTTACTGCATGGGAGGATGTTTGAAACAGTTGGTTATGTGTTCGAGTTGGCCTATACACACACCTTTTGCAAATCAACAAAATTTCTTCATCTTCATTAGGCAAACTAATGCTATATAATTGCGCAGCAGTCATGCATCTATACTGTCAAAAAATGTTCAGGACAAATAGAAATGTTTAGTAAACGTTACTGACAAGAAAATGTAAAGTTAGGCATCTGGGACGTTAAACCCCACATATTACCGAATATAATAATGTAACCTTGCCTGAAAAAGTTGCTTGTTATTTACTACACGCCTCAAGGATGAGTATGATTTCTCTGCAATTAGAGACATGTGCAAATCTCAGAAAAAGTGCATCTTAAAACCAAAAGAAGGAGCAGATAAACATTAACGCCACTGGATACTTTTTCTAATATCTTATCCAAGAATGCAGCAAATTAAGCACCTGCAAATATAGCGCTAGTAATAAATAATACCAATGGAATGCTCAGCTTGAGTTTTTCGATGCAGAAAAAATAAGGGAATTATGAAAACGACCACATGTTGGATGATGAAGCCAAGACAATGCTTTATTAGCATTTTATAAAATGCTTATCTTGTGACTCGTTCCAATAATGTTCCTGACTTAGCTCGTTGTGCACTTCGCTAGAGTGCAGATTTATTTCCACCACTGTCACGTATCCTCCTTTGAGGTCCTTGGCAGCAAGTACGCCTACCTGTAACAGACATGGCAAAGTACTCCAATTCCTCCTTTATTTGCCTGTACAATTCAAGCAGCAGCCTATTATTCCATTCCTAAATAAAGGTGGTGGTGAGTAAGCTGTGCATGCATGAACTTCACTGCATGACTCGGGCTGCAACTCAAAGCATAAACTCTCATAAGAAACTATAGTAAGTGTCCACTTTTTTCAGACTGCAGATATATATGGAAAATTTGTTGAAACACAAAAATATTGTTACGTGTGGTAAGGTAACTTAAGGGGTGGGGTTTTGATGCGCACCGAGTCCGCGATCCCAGTATGATAATCACCATTCTTCCACCATGGCTCGTACCCACTCAGGGGAATCGCTTGCTTGCTTGCTTGTTCCTTTATTTTGTGGCTCTCACCCACTAAGGGGGATTGGCCAAGAAGCCGGTGGTTAAAGCAAGTCAATACCTATAGATTTTCTAGATTAGGGGAATATGATTACTGTGTTTTGGCTGTGAAATTAATTTGGCGCAATGTCAAAAAAAGGGGGGGGGGAATAGTAGAATTTGTTGAATATCCGAGGTGGAATTGTTATATGAAATTCTCCTGAAAGTTGAATCATTGCAGTGTGTCAGCTAAATAATAAGTGGTAGTGTGGCGAGTAAAATTCGAGAGCTGATCGCTTGCTCAGCAAGGTAATCTTGTGTTATATATGAATTCGCAGAGAGCCCCGCAGATGTTCCTGTCGCTGTGTCCCAATGAAGTGGCCCCAAAAGACAAAATATTGGGAGTATTAAGTGATATTCGCAGTAGAAGCAACGTCGTCTTCCTTTTCTACCCGCGCTTTCCTTGTTTTTCCTGGAAGTAACACTTCTTATCATTCCTCCTGTCTCAGACGAAGCCCTCTGGGCGAGTCATTCTTGTATCCTTCGTGCAAACGGCTTCAGGCGGGCAACATGCGTCACCTCTGTCTTGCATGAACGTCGGCCACTAGTGGTGACACGTGCAATTTCATAGTTGATCTCGCTGAGACGATGATGATTCACGAACGGACCAGCGTAGTTTGCCAGTAGCTTTTGGCTCAAGCCACGTCTGCGTATTGGGGTCCACACCCACACTACATCACCGGGGGCATAGGTTACATGCTGGTGTTGACTGTGGTAGCGAGTTTTGGAGGACTCTTGTGCTGCCAGTGTACGTAAGCAGGTCATTCGACGTGTCTTTTCCGCACGACACAAAGTTTCCACAAGCGTTAAATTGTCATTGACAGCAAAAAGAAAGACAGTGTCCAGCGTATGTCGAGGTGAGCGAGCGTGTAGCAGATAGAAAGGGCTGTAGCTTGTCGTTTCGTGTTTCGCAGTGTTGGAGGCGTACGTTACGAATGGTAATACTTCCTCCCCGTTTTTGTGGTCGGAGGTGACGTACATAGAGAACATGTTGATGAACGTTTGGTTTGTGCACTCGGTGAGGCCGTTACTTTGCGGATGATACGCGGTTGAGTGTCGGAACTTAGAGGCACACAAACGAATTAATGATTCCACAATACCAGCGGTAAACTGTCGCTCACGGTCACATAATATCACGCGAGGTGGTCCGTGTCGGTGGATGACTGAATGCAACAGGAACTCCGAAACCGCGACTGCCGTGGTGGAGCATAAGGCAGCCGTCTCGCAGTACCGCGTCAGGTAGTTGGCGCATGCAATTATTCACCGGTTATCTTTTGAAGAGCGTCGAAATGGTCCCATCAGATCAATGCCAACCTTTTCAAAAGGGGAACCGAGAGGCTTTACGGGTTGCAGGTGACCAACTGGACCTGAGGTGGGCCGGTTGTGGCTCTGACACTGCGTGCAGCTGGGCACGTAGTTTTAAATTTTCTTGCTCATTTTCGGCCAATAGAACCGCTCTTTCGTGCGACTAAGTGTTCATGCGGTTCCTAGATGGCCAAAAGTGGGGTCATCATGTGTAAGACGTAGAAAAGACGTTTGGAGGGACGCAGGAACAACCAGCAGAAAGCGGGTGCCCATCGGGGACAAGTTTCTCTGGTAAAGAAGACCATTTCGGACGCAGAATAGGGCTTCGCTTACTGACGTTCTTGCTCCAGGGAAGATAGCTTTCAAGTGTGGGTCATTTCACTGCTAGGTGGCGAAAGTCATGGCTTCGGGAAAGCCAGACGACAGAGAAGCGATAACGTGGTCAAAATTATCGGCTGCACAATCTGTCATCGGTAGCGGCATCCTGGAGGGGCAATCCGCATCAGCGTGTAGACGGCAAGTCTTGTATGAAATAGTGAAGACATATTCTTGCAAACGAATGGCACATCATGCGAGGCGGCCGGGTTGGCCACGAAGGTTGACCAGCCAACACAGGGAATGGTGATCTGCGACGATAGTAAATGGGCGACCATAGATGTATGAGCGAAACCGTTGTACGGCAAATACTACCACTAGGCATTCCTGTTCGGTCACTGTGTAGTTGCGTTCAGGCTAGCTGAACGAAGAATGGGCGGCAAAAGATTGAAGTGCCGAAGTATTGGCTGCGAAGTTAACAAACACTACAGCTGGTGAAAAGCGGCATCACACTCGGAGGTCCACTGAAATGGGCTGTTCTTGCGTACAAGGCTCGTCAGGGGGTGAACGACATCCGCAAACCTGGGGATGAACCGGCGGAAATACGAGCACAGCCCGATGAAGCTACGCAGTTGTTTCACAGATTTAGGACGCTCGAACAATTCAACGGCCCCCACGGTTCTTTGTGGGTCAGGTCTAATGCCATCTTTGTCGAAAAGATGTCCCAACACCAATGTCTGTCGCTCGTCAAAGTGGCACTTTTTTGAATTCAATACAAGGCCAGCTTTTTTAATGCAGCTGAGCACGAGGTCTAGGCGGGTGTTGTGCTCCTCAAACGTACGTCCAAAAATTACGACATCGTCAAGGCAACACATGCATATGTGTTGAGTGGTCTTGACGACATATTGAGCGCTAAGAGACAGGGACAGGAGAGAGTGGACACCACAATGCGCTAACTTCAACAATTTTTATTTTCAGGAAACGCGAACCTATAAATCCGTGTACAGTGGCGCCACCAGTCTAACCACTAGCCCAGCAGAAAAGCCCTTTCTCGATCTAACAAGTCAACTGACGGTGCACTTACACATGCGTCACCTTTGCGAAAGATAGCATGGGCTTCAATTATCTCTCGCACGTCTTTATCTTTATGCTTCGCCAGAACACTGCAGGATGCGTACAAGGGTGTGCAACCACATTCCACGCAATGTACTGACAAATGGCCATAATTATTCTTGTTTTTAACATTGAGCTTATGTTCACGAAGACGGTCATTAAGGCATCTACCCGTCTGACCTATACATATACCACCACAAGTCAGAGGAAGCCCATAAACTACCCCTTCAACACACGCCACAAAATGATCGCGATGCTTCTTGGAGCAACCGACAGCAGGCTTGCGGTGCGGGTCCGTCAAGCGACTTATCCTGCCAAGCTTTTGTGGTGCTGAGAATACTACTTTAATGCCCACTCGACTAGCTACTTTCTTCAGGTTATGAGCAGTTTTGTGCAGGTACGGCACTACTGCAACTCTGCTCCTACTCACTGCCGGTTGGATGTCTGCTTCCCGAGGGCGACTGTCCAACCGGCATTTTTTAAGCAAACCCTCGACAACAGACACCTGTATCGACTCTGGGAAACCTGCTGCGGATAACCTCTCCGACTGACTCATGACACTTTTCTGAATTTTATGATGGCAAGATTTCCGCAATGCGTTCCCAAAACACAGATTGGCAATGCTTCTTTTTACTAGCTTCGAGTGAGCAGATTGGTATGGCAACAGGGGCTTATTAGCTCTGGGCTTGTATTCCCAACACGTGTGCTGCTGCTTGAATTCCAATTCAATGTCTAAAAACCGCAGCACGCTATCGGTTGGCTCTTCTACTGTAATAACGAGTGGGCTAAGGCAAGCAGAAAAAACAGCTTCGAGTTGACTTACTGCTACGTTTTCTTCACGCTCGAACAAGACAAGGTAATCGTCCACGTATCTCACAACTTTTGCCACCCTGTGCTGTGACAAGACATGTGCCAGATTTCTATCATGGTGGGCCAGAAAAATGTCACTCAGTACCGGCGCCAAACAGGAGCCGATACAGATGCCCTGCTTCTGAAGGAAAGTTTTTCCATTCCACGTGGCAAATGTCGAGCGGAGATATAAGCGAAGCAAGTCTAAAAAGCATTGAACCGAAATCTCGGCTGAGTTTTGAAACGCAACCACACCAAAGCTGTCAATACATTCTTCCACGCGCTCGATTAGTTCATTTTGAGGCAAAGAATAATATAAATCTTTTATGTCAAAGGAGCAGGCGAAAAAACCTTTGTCTGGGTTACTCTTCAGGAAATCTAATATTTCCCCGGAATGCCTAATCAAAAAGGGGTCGTCAATTTTAAGAATACCGAGCCTTTCTTGCAAGAAAAGGGCTAGGTTCTTCTGCCATGACCCTATTTCCGAAACTATTACCCTCAATGGCCATTCAGGCTTGTGCGTTTTCGCGCTAAACATAATATCAAGGCTATCTTTCTTGGCTGCGTCAATATTGTGAAACAATCTACTCAGGCCCAAATTTTTACAGAGACGTTTTGTTTCAAGTTTTACCTTCCTAAGAGACACATTATTGCACTCATTAAAAACTTTGGCAACTGCAGAACAGGCTCTCTCGTCATAGTCACCTTCCCCTAGGGTTTGCTTAAAAAATGCCGGTTGGACAGTCGCCCTCGGGAAGCAGACATCCAACCGGCAGTGAGTAGGAGCAGAGTTGCAGTAGTGCCGTACCTGCACAAAACTGCTCATAACCTGAAGAAAGTAGCTAGTCGAGTGGGCATTAAAGTAGTATTCTCAGCACCACAAAAGCTTGGCAGGATAAGTCGCTTGACGGACCCGCACCGCAAGCCTGCTGTCGGTTGCTCCAAGAAGCATCGCGATCATTTTGTGGCGTGTGTTGAAGGGGTAGTTTATGGGCTTCCTCTGACTTGTGGTGGTATATGTATAGGTCAGACGGGTAGATGCCTTAATGACCGTCTTCGTGAACATAAGCTCAATGTTAAAAACAAGAATAATTATGGCCATTTGTCAGTACATTGCGTGGGATGTGGTTGCACACCCTTGTACGCATCCTGCAGTGTTCTGGCGAAGCATAAAGATAAAGACGTGCGAGAGATAATTGAAGCCCATGCTATCTTTCGCAAAGGTGACGCATGTGTAAGTGCACCGTCAGTTGACTTGTTAGATCGAGAAAGGGCTTTTCTGCTGGGCTAGTGGTTAGACTGGTGGCGCCACTGTACACGGATTTATAGGTTCGCGTTTCCTGAAAATAAAAATTGTTGAAGTTAGCGCATTGTGGTGTCCACTCTCTCCTGTCCCTGTCTCTTAGCGCTCAATATGCCGTCAAGCTCCCTTTACCAACACGCCCAAAAAATGGCACTGTGTTGAGTGGGCATGGGAGCAATGCTACGATGCGGCTCACGAATATTTTTTGTCTCTGCCTGTTACAGCTGCCGTTCGTTGTCGACGCATGCGCGGTCGGTTTGCCTGAGTGGATTCCCGGTGACGCTTATCGTTCAACGCCGGTCGTCTCCGAACCAGCGCTACATGACGCACGCTCCGACATGCCGTGGGAGACCACCCTGACGCAAGTCCCTGTGGCTCCCCCTGGATCAACCTGGACATCTTCGATTACGTCAGCGACGCCGCCTGATATAAGCGCATCGGGCCAGCCGTGCCACTTTAGTGGGCATGGGAGCAACGCTACGATGCGGCTCACAAATATTTTTCGTCTCTGCCTGTAACAGGTTAGTGAAGCTCCTTCTAAGCGCTCCAATAACGCTTTTCTTGTTGTATTCCCATGCCCACAAGTGCTCTTACAACATGTAAATGAGTGCTTTGATGTGTTGAAACTGTTACTGTCGGGGGATGTGGAGCTTAACCCGGGGCCTACTAAACCTCGACAGGGTGGCACGCAGGTGTGCGAAGTACCACCGGAGCCTACGACCGATGTTGTTATAACAAAGCTGAGGGACCTCACAGCCCGTTAAAAGCTGATCGAGGATGGTCAGGCGCGCATACTCAATTCCATCGGAAGCTTAACGTCAAAACACGCTGAACTGAACGCGACGGTCACAAACATATCTGAAAGGTTAAGCTCCATGGAAAACAGGGTTGAAGTTCTGGAAGAGCATGCTGAAGACATAACTACAGTAAAAGAATCTATTGGCACACTTCAAAACGAAAATACTTTGTTAAAAGTACGTTTGTCAGACCTGGAAGATAGAGCGAGAAGGGACAACCTTTTATTTTTTAATGTGCCTGATAACCCCTCGGAAACATGGGCGGACTCGGAAAAGAAGGTCAAGAAGATTGTACTTGACCAAATGTCGATTAATCTTGTCGATAGCGATATCGCGCGTGCGCATAGAGTTGGCACACTGCATCGCGACAAAGCTCGACCAATAATAGTAAAGTTTGCAAATTACAAAACAAAAGAAAAAGTACTCAGCGCAAAAACCAAACTTAAAGGATCAGACATCACAATTAGTGAAGACTTCTCGCCAGCTACCCGACATGCCCGTAAAATTCTAGTAGACTTTGCGAAACGCTCAGCGCCGGATGAAAAATTCAAACACCGCTATAACAAACTCACTTTAAACAATAGATGTTACGAGTATTGCGAGGTAAGCGGTGAAGTAAAGGAAAAATGCGGAAACCCCAGCGCCTCTAAAGCTCCGCATTCAACTCTCTTTCCACATGCATCCACAGAATAGCTCACCGTCCGTCCACATAATGTGCCGCGGGTGCCAAGTAACATTTCAGTTCTTTTCACTAACATACGAAGTGTAGTCCGTAACCACGATTTTATTTCTTGTGCTGCTGACACTACTGCCGCTGACATTATTGTATTAACTGAGACTTGGTTGAACGAATCTGTACGGGACAGTGAAATTTTTTCTGCTCAAAAGTGCTACAATATTTTCCGATGCGATCGCTCCTCAAAGCGTGGCGGTGGTGTCTTAGTTGCTGTTAACCACAATTTTGAATGCTCACAAGCCAATGTCACTACAAATCTTGAGTTCACTTGCGTCCAAATATCTGTTAACTTCACGAAGTTTCTACTCTGTGTATGTTATCGTCCGCAGTCTACGCCACTAGGCTTTTGTAATGATCTTCACGACACTCTTAACACCATTCACACAGTTTTCTAATCAGCAGATATTTCTTTTCGGTGACTTCAATTTTCCCGATGTTAACTGGCAGTCACCCGCTATCTCAAGTGAAGAAACATGCGAATCATCAAATTTTGTGGCACTCTGTTCAACGTTTTCTTTGACTCAGGTTATCACTGAGCCAACAAGAATAACTGATTCCACGTCTAACACACTTGACCCATTGTTAACAACAGCTCCCGATCTTGTCACCGACATCAGCTATTTACCGAAAAGTAGCGATCACTCCGTAATACACGTAATGTTGAATGTCCCAACTCGTTTGTCCCATAATAACCCTAAGGTTATTTACGATTACGGAAAGGCTAACTTTTCGGCCATTAATGATGGGCTGAAGATTTTTCTGGATGAGTTTCTTGTTGGTTTCGACGAGAAATCGGTCACTGAAAACTGGCACCTGTTTGAAAGTACAATTCACAATTTAATTAAACATCATATTCCCCAAAAGGTCATTACCACTAACCGTCAGTTTCCATGGTTCAGCCGTGCAATAAAACGCCTTGCTAACAAAAAAGGCGTTTCTTCATCAGAGCACAGCGGTCTCGAAAATCGGAGCACTGGTCAGCACTTAAGGATGTCGTATGTACATATAAGAAAGCTTTAAAGCAAGCAAAACATAAGTATATGAATGTTACATTACCTGAACTTCTTTCCGCAAACCCTAAAAAATTCTGGAGCCTGATTAAGGATACAGATGATTCGACAATTTCTCTTATTGATTTGCAGTCAAACCGAATTAGCAACGCTAATTGCGCCACCACTCTGAATGACACGTTTGCAAAAGCATTTTCCAGTTGTACTAACTCGTCACTCCCTGCCTGTCACACTCATTATGATTTCCCCATGGACCCTGTTCATTTTAATTTTTATGGCATTGTACGCATTATTGAGAGTCTAAAATTATCTTCTAGTTGTGGTCCTGATGACATTAATACAAAAGGGCTCAAAAACACCTCGGTTTATTCTGCTATTATATTGTCCAAAATAATTAATCAGACTCTTCAGTCAGGGGAGCTTCCAGATGACTGGAAAATAGGTAAAGTGATTCCACTCCATAAATCTTGTGACAAACATTCTGCTTCGAACTATCGCCCCATTTTGTTAACGAGTATTTCTTGTAAAATATTTAAACACGTCATCGCTTCCCACTTGGCAAAATTTCTTCAATTATTCTCATTTTTTTCACCTGAGCAACATGGCTTTGGAAAATTATTTTCGTGTGAAACGCTGTTGGTAGCCTTCACAAATGACCTTCATTCTGTACTTGATAATGGTTCCGTGGCTGATTGCATATTCATAGACTTTTGTAAGGCATTCGATAAAGTTCCCCACAGCCTGCTTCTTCACAAACTAAGCCAACTGAATATCGACCTTAACGTTCTTAGGTGAATTAAATGTTTTCTAACAGATCACTCTCAATTTGTTCATGTTAATGGTTTTAACTCTTCAACCCTACCTGTCACTTCAGGCATCCCACAAGGCTCAGTTTTAGGTCCACTGCTTTTTCTTATATATATTAATGATCTGCCTAGCAATCTGACTTCTTCTGTGAAACTTTTTGCCGATGACTGTGTTATTTACCGCGAAATAAAAAATGCTACTGACGTTTCTTTGCTTCAACAGGACCTTGACGCTATCGATAATTGGTGCTCGACTTGGCATATGACACTTAATATTAATAAATGTAAAGTAATGCGGTTCTCACGCCAACGTAAATTAAACCCTTCCTCTTACAATATAAGCAGCTCCCCATTGCTACCAGTGTCGTGCTATAAATACCTTGGCGTTATTTTAACAGCAGACCTGAGTTGGAATATGCATGTCTCCTCTATTATCTTAAATGCTAACCGGACGCTTGGTTTTATTTGGCGACATTTTTCTCTAGCCCCCGCTTCTGTTAAACTGTTATGGTACAAGTCACTTGTTCGATCTAAACTCGAATACTCGTCTTCAGTATGGGATCCATGCAATATTTCGCTGATAAATGCACTTGAAGCAACCCAACACAGAGCATCGCGTTTCATCCTTCACGATTACGGCCGTTTATCAAGCGTAACGCAAATGAAAGCAACTCTATCTCTTGAACCATTCACACTGCGCAGGAAGATATCGCGCATGTGCCTTTTCTTTAAAATCTATAAATTGAACGCCACCCTTAAAACTGCTCTTATCTTACCCCCTGCTCATGTTTCATTGTGCATAGATCATTCTTGCAAAGTTGGTATCTCGAAATGTCGCACTGTATCATATTCAAATTCGTTTATTCCTAGAACTACATCAGAGTGGAATCGCCTGCCACCATCCCTAGTGCTTACTAACAATATTGACCAGTTTAGGAAAAAAGTGTCTGATTACTTCACTTCTGTGTAGCTTGAACTTTTTTAATGCGTTTATTTACCTTATAATGTGTCATATGCATGCAGTTGTCAATGTTAGTTTTGTTATCTTTTCATGCTAGCGGCAAGCAATACCTGTGTAGATTTGTGTTAAACTTTTGTATACTTCTACGCACCGCTGGATACTTGTTTGTTCAGTGATTTTGTTTATTTGCTCATATGTGTTCAATGTTTGTACAATTCGAACACCTTTTAACATCCTGATCCTCTACCACTCGCCTCAACAATGCCCTCTGGGCCATGAGGGTACCTGAAATAAATAAATAAATAAATAAATATATGCCATTTTAAATCACGCAATATAGAGTCCATAAATCTTTCGAATGTCGCTGGAGCATTACATAATCCGAATGGCATAACGTTGAACTCGTAAAGTCCATCGGTCGTAACGAATGCCGTCTTTTCTTTGTCAGCCGCGTGCATCAGAATTTGCCAGTAACCTGATCTCAGATCTACAAATGAAAAGTAGGACGCGGAATGCAGGCAGTCTAGGGCGTCATCGATGTGCGGCAGTGGATAGACGTCTTTCTTGATAACAGAATTCAGTCGTTGGTAGTCAACGCAAAATCTCCACGTACCATCCTTCTTCCTCACTAGAATGACAGGAGTAGCCCACGGACTTGCCCATTGCTGTAATATTTCCTTCTGCAGCATTTGTTGGACTTGCTCGTCGATGATCTTGCGCTCCAGTGGTGCCACTCGGTAATATTCCTGCCTAATGGGATGCGCCGACTCGGTGTGAATCTGGTGACGTATTCGAGACGCCGGGATTAAGGGCCTTTGGCTGTTTTTAGAAAAATTGAACACTTTCAAGTGCGTAGGTAGAAAATCGAGCAGTGTATAACGTTCGCTTTGGTCAAGTGACTTGCTGACTATTTGTAGTAATTCGGCATCCTCTGAACCTTCTAAGCCTAGATGTTCATTTTGGCTTGTAGCATCATTAAGTGCAACAAGCGTCGTAGATGATTCGGGTCTAAATACTGCAAGTTTCATGCCTCCTGAGAAAACTGCAGGCTCCATGGAACTGTTCGTTGTCCACACACCTGCCCGTCCATCAAGGACTGACACTATGCAATGGGGAATGAGGATGTTCTTTTTTCAGAGATGCCAAGGGAATCGGTTCGAGCATGGCGTCAAACGTGCTACAGTTGTTGCTGGAACATGTCACGGGAACACACACAGCTAAAAATGGAAGAACGACTGTATCCACGGAGACGAAAAAGATGCATTCCTCCGGACAGGAATTTTCCAAGAGCGCCGTTGGAAAGTTCCCTGTGTAGAAAGGTGCCCACTACTGCAATCTACAGTTGGCCCACACTCACGCACGAAGTCGATACCCAAGATAACGTCTTGTGTAGACCGCGGAATAACCACAAACTCTGTGCAAAACACCTTGCCACACAGCGAGACGTCCACAGTACAACATCCCACCGGACACAACTTGTCACCACTGACACCACGAAATGTCACCGCACGGTTCAGGCAAAACATCACTTTTGGTTCTAGCAGGTTCTCAAAATTTTCACTCATCACCGAGACTGTCACGCTTGTATCCACAAGTGCCATAGTAGCCAATCCATCGACAAATAAATGAACTTCGTTCTTCAACTTAAATGCTGACGGGGGTATATCTGTAGATAACACATGTGATCTCGCGGCCTCACCCCCACTGGCCACAACGATTAGTTTTCCGGCGGCGGTGTCCGTGTGCGTCACCGTGGCGATCGTGGAGCACGTGGAGCTGGTGGTGGCGTGAAACTTTGATCAGAGGCCGGCGAGGGGTAGCGTGACCCGGTAGGTGCGCGTGGTTTCCGCGACGTGGAGAGCGCATGGTCGGAAGGTTAATGAGACATGTACCAAGACTGTCGCTGATATGGGTGGTGGTCATAAAAACGTGTGATGTGACCAGGGACGCCATAGTTGTAGCACACTTGAATTGGTCGAGGGGCACGTGGCTGCTCAGAGTAACGACTCGTCTCGGAAGGCATGGGATAGTGGTGCCGCCCTTCAGAAGCACTGTAGGCAGGCGATGTTGGGTAAACAGGGGGGAGGGGGGAACTTCGTAGTTTGGAGGTGGTTGACGTGGGAATCCAGCCTGCCGTGTGCCTTGACATTCATAAGTGTCTGCTGCGTTGATCGATGGTTGCCATGGTGGAAAAGAAACAGGAGTCCGCACACGTTCTGGTTCGTTTGCGTACGCATCCTGAAAATCGCTGGGGTGATGATAGGTCTGCTTTCATCGAAGCAGCTCTTCTCTGACGATCTGTCGCATGATCAAAGCAAGGTCATTAGGTGGCACTGTTTCAACACTAGCAACAGTGGGGACGTTAGACAGGCGGCCGAATTTAGCAGAAATTCGTCGCATCTTGAGGGATTCAAAGGTACGACAGTGCTTCATCACGTCGGACACGGAGTTCAAGCAGTCTTTCCCAATTAAGAAATTGTACACGTCTTCGGCTATACCTTTGAGAACGTGTCCAACCTTGTGTTCTTCAGACATCCTTGCATTCATGATGTTGCACAGCTTCAAGATTTCGTCAATGTACGTCGTACATGTTTCTCCTGGAAGCTGTGCCCTCTGAGATAATGTCTGCTCTGCGCGTTTCTTCTTTGCATCGAATCAACGAAGCACTTCTGCACTTCTTCAACAAAACAATCCCAAGTCGTGAACATGTCCTCGTGGTTCTCGTACCACATAAGGGTGGTGTCTGTAAACGAGAACACAACATGATTGAGCTGTTCGTTCGAGTCCCAGCCATTGCTTCTGCTCACCCGCTTATAGTTCTTGAGCCACATGTCAACGTCTTCTCCTGAGGTCCCGCCGAAGTTTGGTGGCACTCTGTAGTACGGCACGGAACCCACCGAAGTTGGCCTCGAAGCGTTGGATGGCTGCTCTTGGGCCATTACGATCGGCGAAGGTGGAAGTCGGGCGAGGCGGTGGCTGCGACGAAGTCCTGTTAGAGAAGCTCCCGTCTTTGGGTTCGTCGGTTCGTCCTACCCAGCACCTTCCACCAAATTGTTACGTATGGTAAGGTAACTTAAGGGGTGGGGTTTTAGTGCGCACCGAGTCCGCGATTCCAGTATGATGATGATCACCATTCCAACGCCATGGCTCGTACCCACTCAGGAGAATCGCTTGCGTGCTTGCTTGTTCCTTTCTTTTGTGGCTCTCACCCACTAAGGGCAATTGGCCAAGAAGCCGGTGGTTAATGCAAGTCAATACCTATAGATTTTCTAGACTAGGGCAATGTGATTACTGTGTTTTGACTGTGAAATCATTTTGGCGCAATGTAAAAAAAGAAAAAAAGAGGAAGAGAAATAATAGAATTTGTTGAGTATCTGAGATGGAATCGTTATATAAAATTCTCCTGAAAGTTGAATCATTGCAGTGTATCAGCTAAATAATAAGTGGTAGTGTGGCTAGTAAAATTTGAGAGCTGATCGCTGACTCAATCGCAGTAAAAGCAACGTCGTCTTCCTTTTCTACCTGCACTTCCCTTGTTTTTTCTTAGTAGTAACACTTCGTATCAATATGAAAATAGGTGTGCATTTTTACTGTAAAGTATCGCATAGTTAAAATAGTGGGAAGAGAACACTCACAGATAGTGCAGATGAATTGGTTGCAAGCGTTCATTGGTTGTACGGGTAGTCACAATAAATGGGCCTTTTGGGCAGCCCTGACAATGCTATAAAAAAAGCGCATACCAGTGCCTCCATTTCAACTTCAATCGCGAGTGGGCCCTGCAAAGTACAGAGCAAGCGCCTCCTCTCATCCCGCAAATATTGTTTCAACCTGTTCTCCACTACGGCATTCTGAAGCAGCAGTTCTTTGGAACCAAAGTTCTGAGAACCCTAATATATGTGCAGGATTTTTTAAACACTTTTACAGTGTGATGCCTCGAAGCAGCGTTCTCAGTTTTCACAAATTGTCTGAACATTTGAACAACGTCTTTCCCACCTTGTCATAACACTTGAAATTTCTCACAAGGATTCTCCCGGGTCTGTAAAACAGTAAATGCGTGTGTATTCAATACAGAATTTTCTAAGAAACACAGGTGTGCATTTTTAATAAAGGCACTTCTATATTGAATTAGTGTCCGAGACCCAGCAAGGGCCCCTTCCAGGCCATCTTTCAGCGTCGAGGGGTTGATTTCTCGGGATTCTACAGTAGTAGGAAGTTGGAGGTAGGGCTTGGGCCAGTGTGCATCTCTCACTTTGAGGTACTAAAGACCTCGACAGCTTCTACTCCTACGCAAAGAGAAGAAACACAGCAAACCAAATACGTTTGCACTGTTTCAAGTTTAGCTTTACTGTGGTAAAACTAGCATGTCCATCAAACAAGTTGAGTAAATGAGGGCAATCTTCAGCCATGTGTAGCTTTTCAGCTTGTGAGGACATACTTCCCGCGTTACCAGTCATAGTCAGCATTGCTATACACTGTCATGGTTTATGAAAGCGGAAACTTGAGCCCGTGGCCTGCACTCAGCGGCGACTGGCTACAGTACCATCAACCTACAGCTGAAGAAAATGTACCCGCTGCTGTTTTTATCAGCGCCCATCCAATAGCCATAATTCATCCTTTTGTTTGCCAATAGATGCCTTCAAAAGACGATGTGCTTTGTTTAGCGGTTGTTTTGGTAGTTCCAATCCAGTTGGTAAATAATGGTAAGAGAGTACGGACACAAAAACTGGACGTGTCAATTATTTTGTTGCAATGGGTGGCTAATTGCCCTGTTATCTTGACTACAAACATTTTTAACGGAGTGCACAACAGTTAAATTGTTTAAAGTTATTTTGGTAGTGCTCTGCTGGGGCGTATTAACGTCGCCTCACATAGTACCACAGTGCTGCAGATCTGTGAGACTGCATATTTCTTTTGCTTGCTTTTAGAAAAGCAGTGCACGGGCTCGTTTAAATGTACATGTAATGTGTGTCTGTTGCAATAAATTGTCCTTTGTGTCACGCTTCCTATCCTCCATCTTCCTAGGAATATACGCATTGAGATGTGATACACCCAAGAATACAACTACACTGACTTTCATTTTTCTTAGGCCAGGTGAATGAGGTGGTCAGCTTTTCTACATCATTCTTGTTAGTTTTTTTCTTTGGGTGTTGAAGGGACACTAAAGAGCGAAATAATTTTTCGCATACTATTGAAGTATCATTTCACAGCACCACTTTTACCACGTCTTGACGCTTGGCAAGTGCGAAACCGCGCAAAGAAAAGGCCTCACCAAACATCACGACACCATTAATTTTAATGGCATTTACTGGGTTATACATAGTTTATAATCAATAAAAAGGAAGAAATTGCCATCTGTGGGCTTCATAGGCTTAGCATACGAAGTTTCAAAAATATCACCGAGCCAATCGCAAAATTGTGAAAATTACATTTAAAAACTTTTGACGTCACGCATGAACATTTCGGCACAACTTTCAATAGTGAAACTTCAACGTTAAATTTTTCCGCTAATAATGAACTTGGGACAGTGAAACATGTCATTGGTATTAGAGTTCTCGGAGTGCAGTTTGTCAATATAAAGAGGGTCACTGTTTCTCTTCAGTATCCTTGTGATGCTTTTGTAAAATATGCACAAGAAGCTTGTGAATCAAGTGCAAAGCTGCACAGCAAACTGGTGTTGGGAGTGTAGAGTTTGTAGAATGTGATTTCACCTATGTCACATTGCTGCAACGAAGGGAACCAAACTGCTCGAGACTACGGCAGCAGAGGCCTATAAATCCCTCCAGAGTTTCCTTCCAGAGTTTCAACCACATGGGTTCAATAGTGGCAAAAATGACATTTATTCCACTTGTTCTTTACAACTTTATCATTGACAGAGATTCATTGATTGATTTGATTGATATGTGGGGTTTAACGTCCCAAAACCACCATATGATTATGAGAGACGCCGTAGTGGAGGGCTCCAGAAATTTCGACCACCTGGGGTTCTTTAACGTGCACCCAAATTTGAGTACACGGGCCTACAACATTTCCGCCTCTATCGGAAATGCAGCCGCCACAGCCGGGATGCGATCCCGCAACCTGCGGGTCAGCAGCCGAGTACCTTAGCCACTAGACCATCGTGGCGGGGCGAAAGACAGAGATTAACACATGCATTTTTCTTGGTTTAAACGTTGTTTTTTGATCTTTCAGTGGATAAGTTGTCTTGAGGTAACACTGATATTATTGAAAATAGAATCATTTTGAAGAATCGATTCAATATCTCTGCTGCTAGCCTCCTTTCTGACATGCATTCATGACAATTGCATCAGTTTGCAATTGTAAGAAGTGACCCTAGTAATAAATTTACCATGCACCACCCTGTCAGCAAAATTAACTTCCTCGATATGATGGTATCTATTGAAACATTCTTTGGTGTGAGGTATGAAAAAAAGTACAAATCTTCTGGCCACACCATGAACCCACAGCAGGCAATGCCAATTAGAAAATAAAAATGAACAGGGCAGAGCGAGGTGAAATTTTGAGGAGGAAGGTTGTGCTGGAGAAGCGAACTCCACCCCCCGTAGAACTGAACAAAAAGAAAAAAAAAGATGTTGGTTTGGTTTACAATGTTGTTCTTGCTGCTAACGTGTCTGGCCAAACTTAATCTTCAGCGGTGAATGCTAGTGCTGCACATCTTAATGGGGCTGTCTTGGAGTTCTTTCTTTTACAGAAAAATCAAAGGTTACGCTCTACATAATGCCGATGAATAGCCAACTATAATACATAGACTACACAAGCCATAATCTATGACACGGCAAAGAAGAAATATTCGTCAGACAGGCAAAGCGTTTAGCAAGTGTTTGTAGCGACAACAATCACTATGCTCACCAATTAAGCGAGCAAAAGGAGACATTTGGCGAAATGACCTGCACAACAGTCTAAACACAATCCAAAATTAATCTTGAAAATGAGGAAATCATCACTAGCTGAACATAAACCATAGCACAGCCTAACCAGCCGCTAGCCTTTGCAGTCAAATACGAAAATGCACTTCCGAACTGAAATAATACCTTTCGCAAGCATTACCCAACATTAACTAGCAACAAGCCGCTTCAGAAAATGTTCCCCGACTTAGTGCATGCAAAAGTAAACCCGCATTTTTTGTACACATATTACCTATTTGTCATTTAAGATTTAAGAGCTGCAAACACTTTTAAGATTATGTTAAAATAATAGGCACTAAAAGTGATTTATGCATCTAGTTTTACCGGCACCAGTTCAAACATTATCAACATGAATAAATATACATATGGTCACGAACAGGACAAAAATTTAACATGGTGTAGTAGCACAACTTTGACAAGGACACAGAGTACAAGAAAACACGACACTCGCTTTTCTTGTCCTCTCTGTCTCTGTCGAAGTTGCGTTACTACACCACATGTTAAAATGATATCTCACCAACTAGCCCAGCTCTCAACCCTACTGAACAAACAGGACAACCTCTTAACGTTTTAATAAATAGACATCAAGCAAGCATGGCAAATAACTGGAAGCAATGGCGCACCAATTTATTGTGGCAGGAGATATCTTCAACGATCTTAAACTCTAGATAGAGTAACAAGGTTTTCGAAAAGGAAACATTGCCCCACCTTATTCACAAGTGTCATTAGTTCCAGGCAACAAGTATAAATGTTTCAAAGCGGGTACCTGAAGCAGTTTACATGGCACATACACAACAAAAAACCCATAAAGAATAGGCCATTCATCAATGAATTCCTAAGGCTAATTATCCCCATTGTCAGGTAGTGCTTCCTCGAGGCAAAGATAATTCAGCAAAATATCTTCTCCTTTTCTACCCATCCATGCAAAACTCTTGCTCCCTCCTACCCCTCATTTCTTTCTGTTTCATGGGTTTTTGATTGATTGCTCTTTTTACCCTGGCGCAACCCATTTCGGGGGATCGGCTTTTAACTCACTCAATTCAGCATGCCGACTCCTCGTTTTCATCTCCCCGTTCTCGCATGTGGCCTTCCCTCCTTTAAGTTGGAGGAGAGGGTATGAAGAATGTACGAAATGCACTAAGGTAGGTAAGGGATGAATTTCGGCCTTGTTGGTACAACATATGTGAAATAACTTGTGGTCATTTGCTGATTGTTAGCATTAGTTTATGTGGGTTCCCTTGATCTTGATAAATCTGCCCTACACAATTCAGATAGGTCGGCAGTTGCTTGAAGAAGTCTGCATGTGGAGACGATGGCTCTAGCGACAACCCGGGTTCACAAGCTTAAAGAAGCTTGTCTTCTTCTCAACTTCTGTGTTTTTGGTTTCATAACATGGCACTTCTGATTTTAAAAAAATAATAAAGTTGGTGCTGCCTTGTGTAATCTGTGTTATTATAGCTCTTTTTTGTCGGAATTTTGGTAGATTTTCAATGCACCCATTGTCTTGGTTTGTTTTGAGCAATATTTTGACTGAAATAGTGAATCAACGATTGCTCTTCATCGTTTATTTCCTGCCGTCTTTTGTTTAATTCCTGACATGTTGCGTCTGCAGACCAATACGTACTATACTACGACTAAAATATTGAAAAAACAAAAAGAATGTTGTTTTTACACTGCAGCACCGAAATTTGGATATTTAGTAATTGCGTCCTTTTATTTTATTATCAGCATGTCAAGTGCCGGAGGCATGGCTACTGGCTAACCAATGAAGAGTTAACTGAAAAACATTTACCTTCCCCTCCCCCGCCGACGCTCATTTGCCATTTTTTCTGGTGGTTCATTATTTCAAATAGCATAACAATTCGAAAAGTGGGCCAAATGTGACGTATCACCCTAATTTGTTATGAAGCACTGAGTAGTTCACTCTTCCATCACTCAGTGTTAGCGCAGCTGATTTTACTTGTTTGAAACGCTGCCGCTGCAGATCGGGCACAACAGAAGAACGACACGTAATCCTAAAACCAGCACGAGTTTAGATTACACACAAAATAAAAGGATATCATGAGTACACGTATCACAACAAGAGAAATACGCAACACGTATGGCGGAAGCACGGTAAACATTGAAAGTCTTACTTTTGCTGCCAAGATCTGTATCAGCTTTTACAACAATCACATGAAGCTGCTGTACAAACCGAGCAACTTGCGCAGCGAGAACGTTTTAGAATTGTGGTACATTAACACAGAGAGGTATTACCATCACTGCCACGAAATAATGGTGTAAAAGCGCGTTCACCCGGACATTAGTTAGAGGTTGACAGCTTGCCCGTCCTTGACACGAGGTGCACTATGAAGCGGTGAACATTTGTGTTCAATACTGTCGTCACTCAAGAATAGATTTATCACGAGGAAGAGTGCTTGCCGCAAATAAACACGTAGCTTGAACTTCGCGCTGGTCCAACGACAAAACTGAAAGCCGCCATGACACTTTTCCTCACAGGAAACAGACGCAGTGCCAACAAGCCCACGTAAGCCTAAGTTGTTGCGAGCAAAATTCAACGCATTACAATCTACCCTGTCATCTTCTCACTTCTGTTTACTTCCATCTACTAGGCGGCAAGGGTTAACCTTGTGTATGTGCCCTCTTTTGGTAACATATTATGGGGTTATAGTGGCTTTGTACAGCTGGCGCTGGCATGCCCTTATAATTGTGCTGCCGTGTCCCCATGTAGGGCTCGATGTTGGGCGGCTGGCATGGGTGCCGAATTTATATGTACTTTATGGCCTCTTTTTCATTTTCTTAACTGTCTGATCGCCCTCCTCCTAAGAGGGGGCGCACCGAAAGAACACTGAATGTATTTATAAAGCCGAAATAAATTTTCCCGAGTTTTCTTGTGATCCACTGTGAAACACAAGAAAAGAACGGAAGAACCGTTTCTCCGTTTGTCCTTTCCAAATGCCTCACGAATACCCTTGGTCCAGGATATCAGGCTACACGTATGGCTAGTGGGGACCTTCTTCTTGAAGTCCAAACGAAGACCCAGTATAAAAACCTCACAAAACTCACCTCTTTTGGAACAACGCCTGTATCTATCACTTCACACCGCTCCCTGAACAGCTCCCGAGGCGTAGTGTCTGATAAAGACCTAATTAGCTTGACAGAGAATGAGCTCTTCAAGGGCTGGTACGAACAGCATGTAACGCTTATACAGCGAATTAAGATTCGGCGTGATAACAAAGAAACCCCGACAAAGCACCTCATTCTTACATTTTGCACAAGCACACTTCCAGAATATATTGAAACAGGTTACTTGAAGGTAAAGGTCCGACCTTACATCCCCAACCCACGACGTTGTTTTAAGTGCCAGTGATTCGGCCACGGTTCTCAGAGATGCCGCGGCCGTCAAACCTTTGCAAAGTGTAGTTCGCAGGAACATGCTACAGACAAATGTGAAGAAGCCACTACCAACTGCGCGAACTGCGACGGTGGACACTCCGCTTACTCTCGTACATGCCCTACATGGAAACATGAAAAAGAAGTAGTCACCATGAAAGTAAATGAAAACATCTCGTTTAGGGAGGTGCGCAAGCATCTACTATGGCAAGGTCCTTCGTTTGCGGAGGTGGCACGAAAGGGGGTCGTGCCACCAAAATCCCCGGCACCCGCACGTACCACGCAAAGTGGACGAGTTGCAGCGCCATTCACCCCCTCAGCGGAAGTAGCACAGGCTCTTCCGCCACCAAAAGGTTTGCAGGCCTCCGGACCTGAAGCCCCATGGCCTTCTTTCTCGACAGATAGCCCTAATACCTTCATTCTGGCACTCGTGAACTGCGAATGGGCATCCAGCACCTCGTCTGAAGTGATGGACACAACACCAAGTCCAATGGTTTCTTCAGCGCCGAAGGACAGGCGCGGCTCATTGGAGCGCGCCAGAAAATAAAAAAAACATCAATACAGGGCCTGACAAGGCTTCTTAACTTGAGGCTATGCTCTTTAGTACACACAGCACTCATTTACACTCATAATGAATACACAAATAATATAATGGAACGTCACAGGACTGTTTACAAACCTTGACGATATCCAGGAACACTTACACGAACACTACCCAAAAGTGCTGTGTGTACAAGAGACACACTTAAATTCCAGAAACACCAATTTTCTACGTCGTTATGTAATGTTCAGAAAGGACCACAATGACGCTGTAGCGTCATCTGGCGGTGTGGCCATTATAGTTGATCAGGGCGTAGCACGTACACATCTACCGCTACAAACATCCCTTGAGACAGTGGCTGTTCGAGCAGTTCTTTTGAACAAATTTGTCACCATCTGCTTTCTTTACATACCTCCACAGTACCGTCTTGAAAAACACGAATTCCAGTCACTGTTACATGAACTACCGGAACCTTATGTGGTCTTTGGGGACTTGAACGCACATAATGGTCTATGGGGCGACTCTCGCTGCAATGCATGAGGTCGCCTAATCGAACAGTTTCTCTTTTCTTTGGGTGCGTGTCTGTTGAATAGGGAAGAGCCAACATACTTTAACCTCGCCAACGAAACCCACTCATGCATAGGTCTCAGCATTGTGTCCCCATCGCTTGTACCTCTACTTCAATGGAAAGTGATCAACAATCCTTTCGGAAGTGATCACTTTTCGATTATTCTAAGGACACCACTAGAAAAAGGTCCTCCACATGTTCCTAGATTGCAGACAGACAAAGCGGACTGGGAACAGTTTCACAACACTACTCATTTAAGTTGAACTGACATATGTAGGTTAAACATAGATGAAGCGGTGCAGTACTTCACAGCTTTTCTTACTGATGCAGCAGCCAAGTGCATACCGCAAACATCTGGTATGCCAGGCAAGCGACGCGTCCCATGGTGGAACACTGAGTGTCGGAATGCCCGAAAGGAGCAGAACAGGACATGGAGGATGCTTCGGAATTCACTAACAGCCGAAAATCTCGACAGATTTTAGAAAATAAAGTCTCAAGGCAGGAGAACGCGTCGGCAGGCCAGAAGAGAAAGCTGGCACAACTTTCTATCAGGGATAAATTCATATACACAAGGGGCTAAAGTCTGGAAAGATGGTAGAATAGCAAGAAGACAAGTACACACACTCCCACTCGTAAACACACAGGGTGACACCTTGGAAGATCAGGCGAACTTCCCCGGTGCACACTACGAGCAGGTGTCCAGCTCGTCACACTATACTGAAGCTTTCCAAAGATACAAAGCAAGGATAGAAGAGCAGAAACTAGAATACAAGTGCACAAATACAAGGCATATAACCAACCTTTCAACTTAGCTGAGCTACAAACATCACTAAACTTCTGCAAAATTTCTGCCCCAGGCTACGACCATGTCACGTACGAAATGTTGAAAAACCTGCCGCTCAAAACGCGAAAAACATTACTCTCCCTATACAATGCTATCTGGCTTTCTGGCACCATCCCTGCTTCCTGGAAAGAGGCTATTGTTATCCATATTTTGAAACAGGGCAATGACCCTTCCTAAGTTTAGAGATATAGGCCCACTGCTCTTTCAAGCTGTGTTTGTAAACATTTTGAAAAGATGATAAACCACCGACTTTTACATTTCCTTGAAACACACAATCTGCTCGACCGATTCCACGGTGGGTGTCGAGAGGGTATATCTACCATCGACCATCTGGTGTGCATTGAGGCAGAGATCCGAGACGCTTGCGTCCTTAAACAATACTTCCTTTCTGTGTTTCTCGATATAGAGAAGGCATACGACACAACATGGCGTTTTGGCAAATTAAGGGACTTGTTTCACCTGGGTGTGCGCGGTAGAATGCTTTCCATAATCGAGACTTATTTGTCCAGTCGGACATTCCGCGTCCGTGTGGGCAGTATTCTCTTCCAAACATTTGTCCAAGAAATGGGAGTACCGCAAGGTGGTGTACTTAGTTGCACGCTTTTTATTATCAAACTGAGTTCTTCGCACGTGTTCATCCCCCGAAACATGTTCTATTGTACTTATGTCGATGACGTCCAGCTTGGCTCTAAATCATGCAACCTGGCAATGTGTGAGTGGCAGGTTCAGTTAGGTTTAAACAAGGTCTTCAAATGGGCAGAGGAAAACAGATTCCGACTGAACCCACAAAAAAGTACGCGTGTCTTGTTCTCCCGAAAGAGAGGCATGCACTCAGAACCCGACATTAAACTGAATGGTCAACGTCTGTCTGTTAATGCGGAGGATAAATTTTCAGGCCTAATCTAGGACAACAAGTTGACCTTCATACCGCACATCAAGCATTTAAAAACAAAATGTTTAAAAGCCATGAATGTTTTAAAAGTGTTGTCACGTACTACGTGGGGTAGTGACAGGCAATGTCTCACGAATCTGTATAGAAGATCATTCGCACCCGCTTAGATTATGGGGCCGTGGTTTATCAGTCTGTGACTCAAATGCTTTGAAGATGCTGGACCCCTTCTAAATTTGGGCATCCGCATTTCTACGGGTGCTTTTCGCACCAGCCCCATAGAAAGCCTTTACGTTGAGTCAAATAAGTGGTCGCTTCATCTGCAAAGAACTTGCATGTCCTTTGTACTTTTGTTTAAGGTGAAAGCAGACAAGAAGCACCCCTCATACTCGACTGTTAATGATTTGTCGAGCTCCATTCTGTTTCAAAACAGGTCTTCGTTGAGGCAGCCCTTCTCAGTTCGCCTGAAGAGTCTAGCTGAGAAAACTGGAGTGTCACTTGAGCACAGTTTAATGGCTTCTGTTGCATTCCCGCCACCGTGGCAGTGGCAGACTATAGACTGCGATGTGTCGTTCCTAGAAGTTACAAAACGTACGCCTATTGCCCATGTCCAAACATACTTCCTGGAACTTCAACACAAATACACAAGTCCTGAGTTCTTTACAGATGCCTCTAAGTCTAACTACTCTGTGTCGTACGCTGCTGTCAGCCCATTCTTTTCGAATGCTGGCCCTCTACATCCAGGCACAAGTATCTTCCCAGCGCAAGCTTACACGATACTTGTGGCGGCTAAACACATCAAACAGTTACAAATACATAAAGCAGTAATTTATACGGACTCCCTCAGTATGGTAACGGCTCTGCACAGTCTTATAAAAAAAACCTGTCCTCGTCTTACTTTACTCCACTTTATGCACACTTTACACACTCGAAGAAAATGTTGTAGTGTGCTGGGTGCCAGGCCACCGTGAGATCCAAGGCAACGTGACGACGCATCAGCTTGCTGCATCCGTCCACGAAAGCACTGCCACTACACCCATATCAATCTCGGCCCTTGATCCTAAGACGTCTCTCAAACGAAACCTCAGGGACTACTGTCAAAGCAAGTGGGATAGACACACACAAAACAAAGTACACGTTATTAAGCCACACCTTGGCCATTGGCCGCCAGTAACAAAATCACGTCACACAGAGATAACACTAACGAGGCTCAGGATAGGACACACATACACGACACACTCATTACTTTTGTCTTGTGGCCATCCACCATTGTGTGACATATGTGGTAAAGCATTAACAGTTCTTCACATTTTAATCCAGTGCTAACAATTAGACACTCTAAGAAAACAACACTTTTCATTACCCTAGCGACAACATATACATTTACACCCTGCAATGATCGTCGGTAGGGAACCACTATTCACTCATGAAATGGTGCTAGCTTTTTTAAGAGATGTCTACTTTTACCATGTCATATACCCAGGCATTGCGTAGCGTGACCCCTCAAGAGAAGTTGCTGCTGCAGTGGCTCCATTTAGAAGCACTGGCCTCGCGGTCCTTGGACACAGGGGCGCTGATGAGGCACTTGTGCTAGTGCCAAATATTTTTACACATGTTTTTATTATCAAAACCTTTGTCACCCTTTTTACTATGCATATCCCGCCACTTTCATGACATTAGTACTTATGTTTTTACCCGTATTATCCCGAGGAATTTTAAGGCCCCAATACCGCCACGCAACATATCATTGTTCACACCTCTAGTCATTGAATTGGCGCTCTTTGGCTATCATTTGGCTCTTGTGCCATAAAGCGCCACACATCAAAATTCAACACCGCTACCACCTGAAATACAGCAGCGATGGCCGGCAATTCGTGCTTAATATGTTTTCATTTTTAATCTTTCATTTTAAATGTTTGTCGAAAACGATCTCTTCACATGCTTGAATACCATTGTCATTATCATCAGTAAGATCGCCAAAATTGAATGCGGAACTTCAAGGCACTCAAAAAAGGCATAATAATAATAATAATAATAATAATAATAATAATAATAATTAAAATGGAGCAATAAATAGGAGCTCTCAAAATGGAGCAGAGCTACACTCACGCGCATTCTCAGCACTGCGTTAAAACACTCGTATGCGAGGCCTTAGCACAAGAAAAAATTTATGACATAGAAGAAATTAACAAAACCATAACTACAATGATTCCTAAAACGCAACTGCAGTTAGGCTAAAGTACCCGGGCAAGAAGTAAGCAAAGTCTCCAAAATCACAAAAAGTGAAAAAATAAACAACAATTTACAAAAGCTACCCACTCAAGATCTAAAGTTGAGCTAACTGAGCTAAAACGGCTGATTAACAAAAAGAAAGTGTCGACATGGGGATTTATAGCACCAAAAATTAGATGAAGAATTGAAAGAAAGGAGAGAGCATGACAACAGGAAACTAATTACGAATGCACATTCCAACATATAGAGTAACATAAAAACGAAAAGATGGAAAAGATGGAAAAGGCTACGAAAAGGTGGAAAATTAGCTGAGGAAGGCAGAAGGCTAGCTGGGATTTGCACGCATAAGTTCGAATAAGCTTGCACAGGGTTGGAAAATTGTAGGTAACTGGGGGAAGCCTTTGTATAGCATTGGACATAAAAAAAGGCTGATATACAAGAAGAGCACGTGTTATCGGGCTGTTGCACATGGCTTGTTGGTTTTGATACCAACAGGTTATTCAACTCGCGTCGCAGTGCTACTGCTTACGTATTGTAGTCGTACTACGAACTGCTTTTCAGCAGGTTTCTAGCAACGTTGAAACATATCTGGAACATATAGCGGAACCATGTAAAGCCATGTCCCCGACTCTGTATAGTGCATCTGCAGCCAGGCTTAATCCATGGTACTTTGCGGAAGTTGTGGGCTCGGACGTGGTGTGCCCAGGAGCACGCGTGACCTAATAGATATGCTGGGCCGCTTCTCACAAGAGTGACCATGTTGAAAGGTGTGCCTGTTTAATCGTAGATGCTTGGTTCCTCAGGGCGCTTTCAGCACGCGAATTCGGAAAGATGACGCATTTCGACTGATAACACATGCCTGACTAGGCACTAGTTATTATGCCTGGTCAAGTATGATAAAGTTGGCGTTGCAAAACTTTTTAGCACCAACCACTCCAGATCCAAACCGAAGCACCTTGCATTAAGTTGGTAAAAAAATAAGCACGCCTGCCACCGCAATTCGGGTTTTAAAATTTTACATATTTGCTAACACAACCAAATGAAGGCATGACTTCCCCGAAAGGTCATGTTCTACAAGAAGTGAGTGCTCTTTATGAGGAAGTCACACCTTTATTTGATCATGTTACGAAAGTATGTGAAATCATAATTTGTGGCAGCACGTGTGCTTTCTTTACCTGCTTCGTGCACTTTGCTTGTGTTTGGGCCTGGAGTGGCTGGCACTGAAGAAGTTTCGCGATGCGAAGCGTTCAGCAGCCCACATCACTAAGGCAAACTGTAACCTGAATATAAGGCATGCTCGCTGTTTCATACTAAAGAAGCCTGCTCGCACGACCTGGGAAGGCCTCACTGGGCTAGGAAATGTTCACATTGCAGAAAGTGTACGCTATGTACTCAACAAAGGCCAAAAATTTAGCCACGAACCTCTGTTGCTGGCTCACTGATTACTGGCATTGCACCGACGAGTTGCGGCAAAAGTCGCTGTCTATGTTAAGGACTATTGCTTACAAGACAATGTCTAAGCTCTAGCAGGAACAGGGGAAAACCCTCTTCGTCAGGAGGATACGTTAGTGGGTGTTGTTATTGTTCAAGTGCGACAATATGTGCCAATTTCAAGTGGATAAATGTAGTGGCTCCATAGCTATGGATGTAGATTTGTGTAACTTTAAGGCAAGAGAAGCAGTCTACATGAGCTTCGTCAAGTTAAAAGTCATCAAAACAAGAGTTTTGAAAAGCAAGGCAGTGGCTCTGAGTAAGGACTTGGAACTTGCACAACTAGCAGAGTCTATTGCATACTGCAGCTAGCAAAAGAACACCCTTTCTGTGTTTTTTATGGCCAAGACGTATAAGCCGGGTGTTTCATTCAGGACGATTGTGAGTGATTGAGGTATCTGGGAGAACATGATTAGTCAGTTTTTAATGAAGCTGCTAGACTGGGTTGTCATGAAAGGCCCATTTTTAACTGGGAATTTCCCATGCATCATCCACTTTCTTCAAAGAATCCTTCAATGGGTACTTGTTCTTGGTAGATGTTGAGGACCTTTTTTATTCTGTCCAGCACGGTGAATTGTTTTTCTACGTAAGAAGTTGCACCGACGAGAGTGGTGTCGTTGCCTTCAGGAATGCCATGGGCATGGCAAGTATAAGCTTTTATGGCCCATCTCAACTTTTATGTTATAGATAGCTCATATGTTGCTCCTTTGTTGTGCAATTTCTTATGTTTGATCGCAACCACTTTTATTACGTTCCACCAGCATCTTAATTAGTGGGAGGTTTCGGAAGTTCTTACATATAATGATAACTTTTTATTATTTTAAAGCAACTAACCACCGTCACATATTAGCCCATTGTTAACAATGTTCTAGCAGGCTTTGGCAGACTGAAAAAGAATTGGTGTTTACTCATGAGTTGAAGGATTGTGGCTTTTTGCAGTTTTTGGCTTAGCGCATTACCTTGCAGAGTCATCATGGCGGTTGGCTTTTTTGTCTAGGTGTGCTGAAAAATTGTTTTCATACGAGTTGACGCATTCCAAAACTGTTAAAAGGGCCATAGCTGAACAATGCTCAGAGTATGTATGTGCAGGGTCGTGCTCACACGTTATGCAGAAGACTTTTCAAAGCCAATTGGACAGTTTTTATGTGGTTGGTTTCCTTCGCATGCTCTATAACGCTATAGCTGAGTTGCTCCCCCAGACTATTAACCCACGGTACCGGGGTTGAACAAGAGCGCTGAACAGCGAAACTTGAGCTGGTACTGCGTATGCACCGAGCTGCACATGACCTAAAAATGGCTGCAAACAGAGATGGCATGCCGATTCTTTTTTTTGCGCTACAAAAATCATCTCAGCTTTCTTATGTATACTATCTGATCGAAGCGACAAAGATAGGTATGGTAAGTGGCACGCCAATCATACACAAAATGTGTCAACATGGTCGTTTATAAATTTCCACTATCCTACGGCAAAAGATGAATGTTGGCCGGGCAAGAATATGCGTGAATGAGCGTGCAAAAAAACGTGAGCTTTCGTTAAAAGATAAAGATGTGGCACATTTCCTGACGCAGTGCGGTTCTCATAAGTGTGAGGCGTACCTGGATAAGGTATGGAATATTGGCAGAAGCTGGGACACAACTACTCGAGAATGCCTGGATGCATTCTGTATAAAATCACGAGGTTCATTAGGTATCAGTGATACTTTGTCTTTCTGGTAGGTAGAGAACAAGTTCGCAGATTGTGATTAGTTAGTATGCTCTCAATGTAAGCCTAGCTTACTCCACACATGTGGGCCTGTAATTTTCGATGCAGGATATGATGAATAAACTGTAGAAACTTTTAGCTCCCCTAGACACCTTTTTTCATTATTTTGCCAATAAAAGCAGCCATATTTTTGTGGCTTCTACAAGAACATGAACCGATTATAATATGAGAGAGTACTTCTAGCCTGAACTTTGTGTCTTAAAAACCAGTAGGGGCACATTTGACATAGAACAGGGACACCGTGTCTGGGTGATGCAGACCAGGGAAACATGAGGCTATGACAAGTTCCCAATATGCAATGACAAGAAGAATGAATTCAGTGATTGTGCGAGCATTCTAAGCTAGAAAAAGGCTAGGAGTGACCAGTGATTTTTTCGAATAAGCCATAAAATAAAAGCAACCACCGTCACCTCTGTCACCAACTGGAACGTAAGAGCACTACCAAAGGCTGAATTCATCCTTCATCTGCACAGGCTTACGGCATGCAGCTCCATAAAAGTAAAGCGAGGGCACATAAATGCTTCATTGTGGTAGTGTCAGAATGCATACTCAAATATGCTGCAGCAAAATAATTTAAAAAATCACTGCTTTTTTACTTAGTCGTTTTAAAAAACTTTCAATCGGTCTGAAGACAACGTTACATTCTACAGATTTTTGCTGGTGAATGGAAATTCTCGTTAGATTAAAAACTTCGTGACATAGTTCTGCTAGATAGCGTTTTCTTAGTATTTATTAGTAAAATTTACACTATTGGAAGCTATGAAAATTTTGTAAAATGGGGGGAATGCTGGAGACAACGTTTTGACAAGTGGACTTGTCTTATACAAGGCTCAACAAAATTTTGAGAAATTTTGTTCAATACAAGAACCACATTACTTTATCATTGTGCCTATTCCAAGAATTGAAGTTATGTATAATATAGAGGAGCCGAGAAATATAACTTGATGCAATTTTTTATTGCGCAAACGCACCAAGGAAGACCAAAAGCTTGCATCATGCACTGACTACTAAGCGGGTACTATTGCGCTAATCTGATAGTGAAGTAAACATAACATCTTTTTGATTAAAAAATAACGGGCAAGAAAACTAATAATAAGACCCAAAATGACATTGTACTTCCTAAAAAATAAAAAGTCCTTCAATTTTTATGTGGTACTTGATTTAGCAAGACTGAACACATACATGTGCTTGAACGTATTGTAACACAGGGTAGGACTACACGGATATTAGAAAAGAGACAAATCGCTCTTATTCCCGCATAGTCGTACGCTGTGTTAAAATATGTTAAAGTACTGTCACCAACTGGTCCAGCTTTCAGTCCTTCTGTGTACATGTGCTTATTTGCAGACGTCTCATTATTACAGACCTAGCTACCCAGTATGATGCACCTTTTCCGCATAATTTTGATAGGATAGCTTTGTATATTGTGTGCATTTAGTATACCAATCCTCTTCATCTGTACATTATCATCATTATCATGTGTTGCTCATGCATCCTCATCGTTGTCACTTAGCATCATCATCTTGGTTTGTTCATCTCAGCTGTCGGCTGCCGGTTCTTCGGGCCTAATAAAGGTCTTCCAAACCAAGACTTCATACGTGGTGGAGCGTGCTGTTGGATCCCCCGTCATCCTCTCGACCACTCTACCTGGAGCTACGTTCAGGTCGCCGCTTGGGCCAGGTGTCCGGAAATATGTCACACCAAGAAGAGGTCGGTGCTGCAGCCGTTCCCACTCCGCCACCGCGTGCCGCGCCTTTTCACGTCATTAACAGCCTCCAGCGTGAGCCCCATCCCTTCGCTGGTATGCGCGGGGAAGGTGTGGAGGAATGGCTGGACGATTTCGAACGTGTCGGCGCTGCTAACCGGTGGGATAACACCTACAAACTCGCTTACGTGTCATTCTACCTCACGGGTGTCGCGAAGACGTGGTTCCTCTACCACTTCATCGACATCCCCGTCTGGTCAGCCTTCAAAGATCAGCTTCGCCATGTCTTTGGCACACCGGCTGTTCGTTCAGCTCTCGCAAAAAAAGCTCTCGCGACTCGGAAACAGCACATCGGGGAGTCGTATACATTCTACATCGAGGATGTCCTTTCACTTTTCCGCCGGGTTGACACCCCAATGACAGAGTCAGACAAGGTACGCCACCTTCTTAATGTCTTGTGGCTGGTGCCGCGCCAGCGTGGCAGAGCACGAGCGGAGAGAGACGATACGCACGACAGCTGCTCAGCTAACGAAAAAGGGGCCTCCCACTTTATTCGGGGCAGAATATATACAATCTCAGGGGCGCCACCTGCCAGTGGCAGCCGAACTAAATGACTGAAGGGTGGCGACCTCTACACCTCCCCCCTTGAAGACCAGACGGAAGACAGAGGACGCCAGACACTGCACATCACATGTTCAGGCGGTTCGGAGGCACAACACGGCGGCCACTACGTGTTCGTGTCACACCATGACTGCGGTCACTGTCTGCAGAGGGCAGTCCAAGGGAATCGGGTGATTGCACTGTAGTAATTCGCTGGGGTTCCAGAGGAGGCAGCGTTCGCTGTGGCTCCTGCTCCTCAGACGGCGGTGGTTCCACCCTTGGCGCAGGAGGTGCAAAAGGCACTAGGTGACGCCGGTTGCGCTGTAGGACGCCAACCTGCTCCGTTTCCACGACATAACTTCGTGGTCGGCGTGCTGGGCTAAGCACTGTAGCTTTGACCTGATCAGGTCGTACCCAGACACACTGGCCTGTTCGAAGCGATGACAGATCTTGAGCTCTGTGATGCCTGTTAAAGTCAGCGGCCTGTTTCTGCTTGTAGGCTGCATCTGTTCTCCTCACGTCTTTCCTCGACGGCCAGTGAGGACATAACTGGGAGTCCTGTTTCGGCACTTTGGTTCGGAGTTGTCGTCTCATCAAGAGCTGGGCCGGGCTGAAGCCATCGACTCCGGGGGTGTCCCGGTAGCTGAGCAAGGCCAGATGAGGGTCTGTTGCTTTGCGAAACAACTCCTTGATGGTCCTGACCATTCTCTCCGCCTCTTCGTTCGATTGCGCATAGTGCGGGCTGCTGGTGACGTGGTCAAAGCCGTAAGATGCCGCCAATGCTGCAAACTCGCGTGAAGAGAACGGTGGACCGTTGTCTGATCTGACTTCTCGCGGAATCTCATGCCAGGCAAAGATGCTTTTGAGAACGTCGATGACTGCCTGAGCCGTTGTGCTCCTCAAGGTTACAACTTCAGGGTACCTGGAGTGGTAGTCCACCACCAAGATCAATGAGGTGGAACAGGTCCACGCCGACAAGTTCCCAGGGACGTCCAGGTAGGACCGTGGAGACCAGGGGCTCTGCAAGATTCACCCGAGTGGAAGCACATTGCTCGCAGTTAGTTACCAGAGAGGTAATGTCTGCCGAAATGCCAGGCCACCAAATGGACTCTCGAGCGAGAGCTTTCGTCCTGTTGATGCCTTGGTGTCCTTCGTGCAACAGCGTCAAAACAGCCGGCCGAAGAGAATGCGGGATGACCATCCTGGCGCCTTTCAGTAGAACACCGTGGCAGACAGAGAGCTCATCTGCTGCTGAGGCATACTGGGAGAGGTGCAGTGGCAGTTTGGACTTCTGTGGCCAACCATTCTGGCAGAAGAAGGTGAGGGCTCTGCATTCGCCATTGGACTCTTGTGCTTGTCGCACGTCCTCTGGGCTTAGTGGCAAGGCTTCTGACATGCCGCTGACCACTTGAGCTGCAAACAATTCCACGGTGTCCAGGGGGAGGGACGCCTTTTGGGTGATGCGTGACAAGGTATCTGCCGTAGCTAACAGCTTTCCTGGCACGTGGAGCATTCGGAACTGGTATCGCATGGTCTTTAACCTGAGCCTCTGTATGCGAGGCGGCACCATGTCCAGCTCCATCTTGCCGAAGAGAGAAACGAGTGGTAGGTGATCTGTCTCAACATCGAAGGTGATGCCGCGGACGAATTCGTCAAACCGTTGGATAGCCCATGTTGTTGCCAACGCTTCCTTTTCTGTCTGGCTGTAACGCTGCTCTGTCTCGGTCATTAATCTCGAAGCAAACGCAACTGGGCGGCGCTCTCCAGAGGGCTGTGTTTGCAGCAAGACTGCGCCCTGTCCGAATGAGCTTGCGTCAGCCGAAACTGTGGTGGCGTATGATGGATGGTACTTGGCCATGCAACAGTCTGATGTCAGGAGTTCCTTGATTTTCTCGAATGCAGCATTTTGTTCATGCTGCCACACCCAAGTCGCAGACTTGTTTAGAAGTGCTCTGATGGGAGCTGTGACCTCTGAGATGCAAGGCAAAAACCGGGCAAGATGGTTCACCATTCCGAGCAGTCGCCGGACACCTGCGATGTCGGTTGGAGCCTCCATGACTTTGATTGCTTCGACCTTGTCTGGACTTGGTTTGATGTGTTGTGCTGAAACGATGACTCCTAGGAAGGAGACTTCGGAGACACCAAAACGACACTTGTCTTGGTTCAACGTGAGGCCTGCTTTTGCAAGGCGAGACAGCACCTGGCTCAGTCTGGCATCGTGCTCCTCGCGGGTGCGCCCAAAGACCAGAATGTCGTCTATCATATTGGCGACTCGTTTCTGGCCCTCCAGGATCCTGGCCATCTGTTTTTGGAAGTACTCCGGCGCGGAGGTGATGCCAAAGGGGAGCCGGCAGAAGCAGTATCGGCCAAATGGGGTGATGAACGTTGTGAGCTCTTGGGAGTGGTCAGATAGTTTAACCTGATGAAAACTGGCTGTTGCATCCAGCTTGGAGAAAACTGTTGCGTCGCCAAGGAGGCCAAGGACTTGCTCTACAGTTGGTAGGATGTGGCGTTCCCGAAGGACAACCTTTTTCAGCTGAGTCAAAGAACTAAATGACTGAAGGGTGGCGACCTCTACACTTAAGAGGATTGGTATACTAAATGCCCACAATATGTTGTAAACTGTTTTTCTTGTATGCTCTCTACTGACGCAACCAGTAGCCAAGGAGCTAGAGACCACAAGAGCGTACAGAAAGGGTTTGAGCATTCGCACGGCTGATCATACCGGTGTCACACGGACACTTTTGATTGCAATCAGCTAGGGCGTCTGCGCCAAACTCGATCCGGCGCAGCAGCGACAGACCTGTCGATCTCGATCAAATGTATTCGAGTGACACCAGTATTAGTCACCGCTAACTGCCCAAACTAATCGGATCAAATATGATGCAGCCGTGATCTAACTGCGATGTAAAAGAATACGACATAGCAAACAAGTACCCGCGTGAAAGTGTTGTTGTCAGTACAGTGTGTCAGAACCTACATCTGCTTCGAAAGTATGTCTGCACAAACATAATCACGAGTAATTCAACGTTACGGCTCTCGTGAACCAGCCAACACTAATGTATCATCAAATGTGTAGGGAAATAAATTTGTCTAATAAACCACTGCGCAGCACACACAGAGAGCCAGCACTTGAGCATATCACATCGACGGGAGATGTTGGTCATTCAACGCTACCGCTTGCATGAAAGACCCACGGCATTCTTTCTCCCCCCTTTGAAGAATCGGTCAGCCGACGATCGCTGCCGCATCACCAGATTCACAAGGAATAATACCGCAATCTATACACACCACCGCACAACACCAAAATCCACCTTGACCAAACTAGAGGAAGCGCTCACAGTCGACGTCGGCTCACCGCTAGAGACTAAAGCGCCTAAGGATGTTCGCGCGATTTGGGTGCCTAGGCAGCGCGCCGTCGCCAGAAAAGCACATAGGGCGCGGCCACTCGTATTAGTTCTTTCCATGACTCGTCGAGGCACTGCAGTCACTGGCTGCAACGGTGCTGGAATGTAATGTCGCAGCGAGGTGAATTCGGCTGCAACGGTGCTGGAATGTAATGTCGCAGCGAGGTGAATTCGGCAAATCAGTGCCGCCTCGCAGGCGAGGCGGCACTGATTTTGGAGCTCTAGCGAAGGCGCAACACACGCAGCCGCGGTACAACCGTCGTTCAACACTGAACCATCTGTAAAGACGAGGAGTCACCCCGCGAGAAATCCGTCGAAAGTGGCGGCAGTGTCGGGCCGAAGCGCACACTCTGGCGTCGTCCGCTTGCTTGCCACTCCAGGAAACCGTGTCCGAATCTTCAGAGGGCGATGCCGGAAGGGCGGGGCACTATTATAGTAATTCACACCCGGTGAGCTCGGCATGAGGGCGTTGAATACCACAGTGCATTGCCTCATACGTCAGTGTGGCAGTGAGGAGAGCCAGAATACCAGCTACTGTCCATGACGCGAGTGTTTCATGCGCTCTATGTGATTTTGCGTTCGAAGTTTGGCCCTGAGTTACAGAGGTATGTCTCCCGCCTCATCGAGGGTTAAGCCGATTTGAAAGGATCGGGACAAGCTGAAAAACAGGCGAATTTCAATACGATGCTCTGTGTCCAGTGGCTCCCAGTTAAATTGTCTAAGCGCCGCGAGAGGAAGGCCGTACAAAATGCGCGCCGCAGCAATTTCGTTGTAGATGTGGAGGGCTAGAGTCGGTGTGCATCTGTTGCCGCGAGCAAGGAGCGCTCTTGTGGCGGAGGCGACCCTTCGTGCGTTTCGAAGCTGGTCGCTGACCATTGGTGACCAATTGAGGCATTGGTCCAGCTGTACTCCGAGGTAGGTCACTCGCCTCTTCCAAGAGATGGGGGTTGTTTGGAGAGTGAACATCGGTGTGTAGCGCTGGACGCCATAGCTGAAGTGCAGCAGCATCGCTTCAATCTTCGCTGGTGAAAGCCTCGTCTCCCTGCCCGTGATGAACACGTCAATAGAATCCAGGACGGTTGGGACACTGGTGCGATTACACCGGCCACTGGGCATAGGTCTTGTTGCGAACACCGTCCGCGTAGACCGCGACGCGCACATCACAGGGAAGGGCACGGGGAATGTAATTGTAATGTCAGCCAGGACGAGATTGAGCAAGAGGGGGCTGAGTACACTGTTCTGCGGAACACCGACACTCACGGGACGCGGCTCGCGGAGGACTCCACCTACGCGCACACGCATGGTTCTGCCGCCGAGGAAGGCAGTGATGTACGCGAAGAGGAGACCGGTCACTCCGAGATCGTGCACTGCGATCAGGATGGCTTGGTGTGGAAGGGAGTCAAATGCCACCTTGATGTGTAGCAGAATGAGGTAGCAGGCCTTTCCGTTGTACTGTGCCTCATCTAGCGTTGTGATGACGTCAGCAAGAGCTTCGGCAGTGGCACGCGAATGGCAGAAGCCGCTCTGCGAAGGCGAGAAAACATCGATTGTCTCGGCAATCCATTCAAATCTCCTCAATGCCATAGCCTCCAAAAGCTTGCCTGCTGCGGAGGTAAGGGAAACAAGGCGATAGGACACTTGCTCCGAGACGGGTTTATCTTCTTGAGCACGGGTACGACGATGGCTTTGCGCCACTCTTGCGGCACTATCCCCGTGCGCCACACATCGTTGTAGGCAGCCAAGAGCACTGGGAGCTGGGACTGATTGGTCTTGCGAAGCATCTGGTATGTCAGCCGTCAGCACCGGGCGCTGAGCGCCATTTGCGCGACGCCAAAGCCACGTGGAACTCCCCGAGAGTGAAATCCTCAGTGCATAAAGCGCGTTCTTGGTGGCGAATGCCGGCGGTGGGAAAAAAGCGGCGAGGTTTGTACCACTCTCGGAATATGGTGCAACGGGAGTTGGGGAACCTCGGGCAAGCTTTGGGGAGCACTGAGGCAGAGGGTGTCAGTCAGTAGCTTGGGCAATGGCTGGTAAGTGAGGCAATGTGCAACGGCAATGGCGAGGACCGAGAAACATAATTCAACGGGGCACAGGACGGCACTGAATATCCTCCACGCAAGCGCGGAGCGTCGCGGGTGGTTCAGCGTGACGCATAGAGTGCCCCAAGAGTGGTCGCGTATTTGCAGTGCGTGTCGGCGACACACGGCGTCAAGCGATTATAAAGTGTCCAGAGCTCCTTGTGGTCGCTTTTGGCCGGACGGAGTCTCTGGCGGGCCACGCGTAGTCACTGGCACTATTTTTTATGTCCGGAACTGGTGTTCCAACTGGCACTATGCACTTGCGCGAAGCCGCTTCGACGCAGCGGGTGACGTGCGAGAAGTAGGCGACGCCGGAAGGTGAGGAGGCAGCCGAGAGTTGCCGAAAACGCGGCCAGTCAGCAACAGTGTATTTGCGCGTGCCCACGCGGCGCCGATCAAGTGATTCTAGGTGGAGGGGGTAATGATCTGAGCCCCACGTGTCTGCCTCTCTCTTCCACTCGTACCGGCACTGGTCACTCACAAGTGAGAGGTGTATGGCACTGCTTTTTACACTGGGACGCACGAAAGTCGGACAGCCCGTGTTTATAATAAGCAAGCCTGTCCCAGCAATGGTGTCCAACAAGTCTTTGTCGAAAACGCGGCCAATCAGTAACAGTATATGTGCGCGTGCCCGCGTGGCGCCGATCAAGTGGCTTTGGGTGGAGGGGGTAATGATCTGAATCCCACGTCTCTGCCTTTCTCTTCCACTAGTACCGGTACTGGTCACTCATTAGTGAGAGGTCTATGGCACTGCTTTTTACACTGTGACGCCCGAAAGTTGGACAGCCCGTGTTTATAATAAGGAAGCCTGTCCCAGCAATGGTGTCCAACAGGTCTCTGCCTCTGCGGTCTATGTGGTCACTCCCCCAAGCCGTATGGTGCGAGTTGAAGTCTTCACAAATTACACAGTCCCCTTGTAGGCGTCGCACCAAACGGGTAACAAATACCTTGTCCCACCTGTAGACAGGATGCACATAAACACACGCCACTGCCGTGTCGCATGGCCCGAGACGCACTTTAACCGCCACACGTTCAACCTCACTGCACAAGGTGTCAGAAACGTCTACGGTGTTATAAGCGTGTGTATTGCGCACGTAGATGGAGGCGTAAGAGCGGGCGGGAGGTTGTGTGGGGTCGCAGCACACATCTAAGTCACAATTGCGCACTTGACACCTCGCTCTACAATGGTAGCCCGTGTAACTGCGGTAAGTCTACTTTCGCTACCGCGTACACAAGCCTCCTGTGTTGTGACGATGTCGTACTCGTTGAGCCGCAAGTACTCAGCAAGCTCACTATGACGGCGGCGCAAAGAACGACAGTACCACTCACGTGGCTCCACTGAAGGATGCCCGGCTGCCGTGCAGTTTTTACTCGCCTTTCTGTGTCAAAGCTTGTTACGTAGCCAGCGCTGGTATGCAGAGCGAGTGAACCAGACAGTCGCGAGGAAGGAAGTTCAATGCGGCAGGAAATGCGGCTGCGAGCCCCGAGATTGCCGAGGCGTTCTCTGGGGGGGGGGGGGGGGTGCTTGTGGATGCATGAGCAGTAGAGCCACCATCGACCACCGCATTTGAAAAAAACTTCTCAAGGGGCAGAATTTTAAGCCGTGGGGTCAATTGTTCTTGCGAACATTTGCTAAGGCCTCACGGCGTGTCATGGGGTGGGATGATTGCGCGCAGACCTCTCGTAGCTTACGCGCTTGTTGCCAGCTAGGACAGCGTGGTTCTGTGGCCAGGTTGGTGGCGCCACAGACACAGATTATGCAACACGGGTGCTGCGCGGTGCAATCGGCATGCGGGTTCGGCCCGCCACAGCGCACACAACGTTCATGTGCGGTGCAGGTGTTGCCCGTGTGGCCGTAGCTACTGCACCGTTCGCACTGCACAGGACGAGGGCGGCGAGCATGGACCGGGCATCGTTGTATGTAAAGTTCGATGTCCTGCGGAGGCTTCCGTCCAGATAACATTACGACGACATTGCGTCCCGAACACGTGCATTGCAGTACAGGGAAGCTGCGATGCGATGTTGTCACTTAGTTCCTCCTCCGTGAGTGCTGGCTCGACATTGTCGATTACTCCACTGCAGGTGTTGGTTGATGCCTGCCTTGCACGCGCGCGGATCTCTAAGATGTCTGAAACTGCGAGGAGGGGCGCGAGCGGTGCTCCCGCGGCAACATCAACCGCGATAACATTGCGAGTGAAGTTGATTCACCCGCAGTGTTCTCCTTCCACTGCCGCTAATTGTGCGGAGATAGCTTCTTGCGTCGCAGACCGAAGCGAGTTTTTCCTGGCGACGGTTCGCCTGTAGAGGGCGGTCGCCAGCTGGGAAGTGGAACTAGGGCTCGCAGGTAGCTGGAAAGGTGGGGTACATTTTTGGGTCGAAACCGCAGGCTTTTGTACCCCCTGGTTCTTTTGCCATGTGTTGATGGTAGGAACCTGTGGTTCGCAGGGTTTGGTGCCGTTTGGAGCATCTGTGGATGGCAGTGAACGAAATGGTTCCTCGAGCTGCCCCAGCACACAGCTGTTGCGAGCATGGAGGCGCGGCTGCGTTTCTTGAGATATGCTGGATTTATTTTTATCCCGGCGTAGCTAAGGAGACGCTTTTGAAAGAGGTGTAGTCGAGACCAAGTGGAAAACTTGTTTTCTTCCCTCGGCTTGTGGGGTAGAGAGGGCTGCCTTCCTAGGTGTCCCTGTGTCGTCACTCGCCAAAGGGGAGATAGAGGCCTGCTACTTGTGTTCCGGGCTGGTCCCTTCTACAGAGGTGTCGGGAGAGGAGGCTGGCGTGTTGTGTGACCATGACGAAAAGGAGGTGGGAGAGGACGTGTCAGTGATGGGAAAAAACCACCGCTGGTTGCGTCGCTCTTCTGAGGGGAGGGAGACTGCTCACTTTTTGTCTTTTCTGGGTAGCTACCCTTCTTGCTGCTGCTGCTGGCCTTATTTCTGTCTCCTGGCATGGAGACCAGATCTGCAAGATGGCGAGCGTTTAAAACGGTGGCGGCGGCTGTCTGCCTTCTCGTTACTGGGCGCTTTTTCGGTATGAAGTTTTTCGCCCTTCTTGCCCTGAGCCTTGGGCCAGCGTTGCTCGCGGTCTGCTGCGCAGGTTTGGACAGCAGGCCCGTGGCTGCTTTGAGTCTCCTTGCCCTGGTACGTGCGCTGGAGGTAGGGGAGGGACGCGGCGGGCTTGGTCGGCTGGCCGTCCCTGTGTGCAACACCTCTGCTGTTGTTTTGAGCAGTAAGTCGCCGGCCTTGGTTCTTTCTGCAAGTCGAGGGTTGACGGGAAGCCCTCAGACAGGCCGTCCGCCATTAGTGATGGCATTGGAGGACCATCGAGAGTGGTGCCATAGAAATAAAATAAGCGATGATAAAGAAGAAAAAAAGGGGGAGGGGGATTGAGAAATTACATGCTAAACCTTGGAGCTTTAAAAAAGGCTGCACTCGAAAGTGCTATTCAAGGTTTAGACGAGCAATAAAGAAATACGCTTACGCTTGGGAGCAAAACTGCCAAAATAAAAGGATCGGCGTTGGGAAAAAACACGTCTGCTCCTCGTGAGGCTCTCCGCGACTCTCTCGACAAGTCTTTTCAACGAAGGTTGTGATCGTCGCTCCAGCGTTGTAAATAGGTCCGTTCGATTCACCTGCACCGGTCGGAACCAATTCACGGCTGTGCACGCGAAGTTCAGAAACTGTGCAGCGTGAGTTCAGCGGTGCAGGCACAGCACGACACCCGAAACGAATGACGATGTGCCGACAAGGTGCAGGCCTTATTTCTTTTTGCTTAATTTAACCGTTCAGCAAACACTGACCGATGGCAAATCGAACATGCCGACGGTTTATGAGGCGCAAACATCTTGGCAAAACACACCACATTTGTAGAGGCGAGTACGGCGCCTAAGCCACCTACGTCTAAGTGCTGCGTCGTCTGCTCCGCTGCACGCGCGTCTGCACCAAGCCGGCACCGTCAGCGAAGGAGGTGCAGGAAAATCATGAACCGGTGCGGCACCTATCCTGCACCTTTCGAAACGAATGGCAGGGTTCAGCGGTCGTCAATGCTGCACCGCTGAAACGAATGGCAAGGTGCAGCACCTCGTGAACTGGTTCACGTGGTGCAGGCGAATAGAACGGACCTAATGCATGACCCCTTCAAAAAGCGCCGCTGAAGCTCGAACACAAGCCTTTGTATTCCCGCATATGTCTCCCCTCTTTCCGTTGAAATGGTTCGCCAAGAGAGAGTGGCAGCGAACACAAAACTCCTGATGCAGGGGGTGTAATTGGTAGTTTACGTGGTGCAAAATAAATTTTTAATACGTTCTGGGTGACAATATTTGTTCACATTTCGTAGATGATGTGCGTGTCTACACAAGTTTATCGGACAGGTCATCTCATTTTCAAACTTTTTGTTTCAGTACTCTTTTTAGGAAAAGAAAGGGGGAGGGCTTATGGGCTGGTACAAAGATAAAGAGTTTTCAGAAACAAACGAGACGCAAGCACTGCTATCCCCCCCGCACTGCTTTGCGTCTTTAAAGAATGCAGTCTTTGAAAAAGGAAAGAAAGAAAAAAGCGCTTGTCTTATATTATTTCACTCCTTTTGTATGCAGCACTTGCATCTTAAATCGCTGAGCAGTGTCGCCTCATAAGGAACAAATTAGCGCCTTTCTCGTGTGCTTCGTATGTCATTGTTACCCACGTAAATCGGCCCCCTGTCACTCCGAAAAAAAGCAGTACATTACACACGACGACTGTGAGCTCCGCTTGCCCCTACGTACCCGTTGAAAGAGGCATCTTCATTATCGATTTATTCAAAAGTAGCCTCAAGGCCGGAAAGCATGGAGGCAAGCGGTACATTTCATAATAAATATAATAATAACTGTTGCTTGGTAGTAAGAACAATACAAAGTGTAAGTTAATAAGTTATACTACCTGGAAAATATAACAGCAACACTGTGAGAGTAAAAAAAGTCAAATTTCTTGTGATTTTTTGTAAAATTTTAGTTTTAGCTATTTGAACAGACCGGGTGCGCTGAAAGAACATATATTCAATATTGCCACGTTTCTTTTTCTCATGTTTTGTTATCGCCCCATTACACTAACCAATTCTCAGCACAAACCACGCCTGCAGTTTTCGAGAAGCTTCAGGACTGTAGTAGCTAATTTCGATAAGATCACGCCCACTCCACGAACTATACAGATTGTTCTGGAACCTACGTCACCGCTAGAGATAACGCTAGAACATTCGAAGGCAAGTGCATAAATGCCGACGCGCTTCGCCATTCGCCCGTTGATCGACGGCCGAGGCTCCGTTCGCCACTATCAGTGCAAGTCTGCTACTGTAACCTAACTTTTCGTTTAAGGTTCGCCCAAATAGACAGTTTGATATGACAATTCAGTCTCCTGCCTTCAGCCACGTCACGACCCTGTGAGTGAGTGAGTGAGTGGGTGAGTGAGTGAGTGAGAACAACTTCATTATGGTCTAGTGCAGACGGTGATGTTGCCACGCGTCACCCGGCTACTTCCAAGTGGGGACCGGCAGGTGTAGCCTGACGGCCCTGTCGCGGGCACACTGGACGGCCAGGATTCGGTCCTGAAGTTATGGGCTGTGCAGAAGCGCATCCCACTCGGGTTTGCTATAAGTAGGTCCAAGCGCAGGCACTCCTAGAGCATGTGTGCTAATGTAGTGGTCTGCCCGCAAGTGGCACAGGCGGCATCAGAGAATTTGTGAGGATAAATTGCATTTAGGTATGCTAACGATGGTTACGAATGGGTTTGAAGTAAGCGCAACGAGACGCCCTGTGCTCTATTGAGTTTTAAATATGACATTGGGGATGCCTGCCTCCATGTAGTAATACTTGGTAACCTCGTTGTGTGTAGTAGGTGTGTCCTTATGTCCCGCGTCGTCGGTACTGGAGCCGTCGCCTAGGTCGAGAGCAGCGCGGTCAGTGAGCGCGCGTGCTGCTGTGTGGGCCGACTCGTTCGGGTTCAGTGCAACGCCGTTTACGTAGCCGACATGCGCGGGGAACCAATATATGGTGTGAGGGACAATCGTATCGCTGGTGGAGCTGTTCAAGATCCTGGCTGCCTGTGTTGATATGTGGCCCCTTTGAAAGGCTCGGTCTTCGAACTTGGAGTCGCTGTACACCTCTTCGCACCGAGCATTTAGCAGAGCGAGTGTCATGGCAACTTGTTCGGCCACCTGGGGGTTCATTGTGCGTACCGTGGCGCAGTTCTTAGTCAAGCCCGTCTAATCTATGACCACTGCTGCGACCTTCATGCCGTCTCGATATGCTGCAGCGTCAACGAAACTTGCATTTACGCCACCTTTTCCCAGTTGTTTCCCTAGAGCTGTCGCCCTTGACCGACGACGTCCCTCCGACCCCGTGACATCTGGTTGAGGTGCTGCTTCCTTGAAGTACCGGACGCCCCCATCAAGCTGTGAACCAACCCCACACCACGAAGACACCGAAGCAATCCGCAAGCAGCGATCCAGCCGTAGAAAACAAAGGCTGCCACCGGAGTACGGGCTTACACACGACAAGACTCGGAATACCAAGCTTTGGTGTCAACTGCGGTGACAATGACAGAACCTGTACCACCGGCACCGATCTTGCTCCGGCAAGCCAAGGAGCCGCCCACTTTCCGCAGTTTTCCAGTCAAAGGCCCGGAAAGCTGGCTTGAAAGATGTCTTGCAAGACGCCGCCAGGACGTTGTTTGAGAACCAAGAGTCTACCTTGACTTCGTGGGACACTTTTTCACTTCAGGTTTTCGGCTACTTTCATAGGCGTCGTCCGCATAGAGGGGGCTGAAGCTCTGCTCGAAACTCGCGTCCAACTACCCAACGAAAATGTCATGCTCTTTACAAAAGACAATACTTAACTCTTCCTCCAAGCAGACCCAGAAATGCCAGAAGAAAAGAAAGTACGGCTCCTCATGCGAGGAGTCAAACAGGAGCGTTTGGCGGGATTGATGAAGAATCCACCAAACAACGTCCTAGAATTTGTATAGGAGGCCACCACTATCAAAAAGACCCTGGACATCCGCACCAGACAGTATAATCTTCGCCTGACTCCAGACTGTGCAGTTGCTCAAGCCATTGACTCCGAAGAAATGCGTGACACGATCCGAGCGATCATGCGGGAAGAGCTGCGCAAGCTGATGCCTTCGGCGCAGCCTCAAGTGGATTCTATCGCTAACATTGTGCGAGAAGAAGTTTGGCAATCACTTCGAATTCCCCAAGCACCGCGGAATATATGAGCTACGCCGCTGCAGTGCACCACAATGCTCCTCCCCCGCGCGAACACCACCCCGTCGCACTTCCGTTACCAGACGCCACCGCCGCCACCACCCACACCGATGTCCTACCGTTCGCCAGCGGGCCAGCGCAGTGCACCGAGGAAAACCGACGTTTGGCATGCTCCTGACAACCGCCCGCTCTGCTACCAATGCGGCGAGCTGGGCACACCTACCGCCGTTGCCAGTAGCGACAGATGGGAGAGCGTGGGTTCGCCTTCAATGCACTACGTCTGCAGCCAGGGGAACAGCCACGTAACATCGCCGACTACCTGACAGCAAAGCAATGGACACCAGGAAGCCCTTCCCGTTCGCCATCGCCCAGCCGCCGCATGTCACTGCATCACCGGCAGTACTCTGGCCCTACGGGGGCCGGTCTCTAAGCCCGTATCCGGGAAACTAAGAGCAACAACCGATGGAGGTACGCTTGCCGTGCGACGAACTACCGAAGATTTTTCTTCAACGACGACACCGCGACGGAGCTTTCCGAACATCACGCCAACCAGGCAAAGTGCTAACGATGAAACCTCACTTTCCTAAGGTGAAAGCAGCGGAACATGGAAGCAGCGGAACAAGCCGACGCAGCCGTGACCCTATGCCATGGCCTAACTGCAACGAGAGACGGTGAACTAGCGACCTCGACGTTCTTATCAACGGCCACAGTGTGACCGCTCTCGTCAATACAGGAGCCGACTATTCAATCATCTGTCGGTCGTTCGCCGCGAAGTTGAAGAAAGTTAGGACAGCTTGGGAAGGCCCCGAAATCCACACAGCCGGAGGTCATCTCGTAACGCCGGCAGGAATCTGCAAAGCAAGAGTCACCATTAACGACCGTATTTATCCTGCATACTTCGTAGTCCTACAGCGTTGCTCCAGAGATGTCATCCTTGGCATGTACTTTTTATGCCTCCATAGTGCAGTCATCAACCTAAGAACAAAGTTGATAACGTAATTCACAGAAGAAGCGCTACTGCCGCACACGCCGTCAGGGAACCACGCCTTGAATATGCTGGAAGAACAAGCCACCGTTCCGCCTCGCTCCAGCGTCATTATCTCAGTCGGCGCTCCGAAATTCCCTGACTTGGAAGGTGTCTTTGAAGGCAGTCAGCAACTGTTGGTAACCTGCAATATTTGCGTGGCTAGAGAAATTGCGAAGCTGCGGGGAGGCAAAGCAACGGTTATGCTCACGGATTTCAGCAATGAGTACAAACGCGTGTACACAGGAATGACGGTCGGATACATCGAAGAAATTGTGCAAGTCACCAGTGCTTTTGCCCTCGCCGATTATGTGGAACTTGCTTAGAGGAAGCAAGCCCCTCCCTCAGCTTTCGATGTCAATTCCATTCTTTTGAACCATAAGCAAGAACAGCTCAAGACCTGTTCCTGCAATACGAAGATTGTTTTTGTCGTCGTCAAACATTTATTTATTTATTTAAGACATACTGCAGTCCGAAGACCAAGCAGGTGAGCAGGAATTAATTACATAGAAAGCATCAATCCGCATGGTAAATTGGTACACAATTCTGAAAATAGTCCAACAAGTGTGAAAAAAAAAGATCGCAGTACACAAAGAAACATAGCGGCACAGTAAATGTTTAAAATATTGCAGAAAGTACACGCTTTTCAAAATCCGACACATCACGCGCCGAAAACACATCAACAGGCAATCTATTCCACTGCTCGACTGTGCGGGGAAAGAAGGAGTGCTTAAAAAGATTAGTGCGTGCAAAAATTGGAGTTAGATTGTGCTCATGGGTGCTTCGAGTTGAACGAGATAAGCGGGGCTGAATATAAAGTCCTGGATTAATATTGAATTGTTGGGAATTAAGCAAAAACAGAAATCTTAGACGCGCAACCTGCCTCCTGTGTTCCAGGGTCATTATATTGTTGTTTTCCATGAGAAGCGATGGAGAAGCTCGGCTATGATAGCTGTTAAAGATGAACCGGACTGCCTTTCTTTGCACCACTTCTAATTTGTGAATGTCTTTTTTAAGGAATGAGTCCCATGCTGCGCTTGCGTACTCGAGTTGCGGCCTAACAATGGAATTATAAGCTAGCAATTTAACACGTGGAGGAGTGGCTTTTAGTTTGTGCCTGAGGAACACGAGTTTTCTGGAGGCCGATGCGCAAATTTTGTTAATGTGACTGGACCAAGTTCGTCGGCTTGTTATAGTAACTCCTAGATATTTATATTCGTCTACTTGTTTCAGCGTGTGGTTATTGAGCCTGTAGGAGGACGTGAATGCATTTGTTTTGTTAGTTACCTGGAGCAACACAGATTTGTCACAGTTCAGTTCCATGGACCATTTTACACACCAATCAGAGACAGCATCAAGGTTACATTGCAGGTTACTTTGGTCACTTGAGGATGAAATTCGTTTAAAGAGTACACAGTCGTCCGCAAACAACTTTAAACCAAACGACGATGCGTCGATAACGTCAGAATTATCATTGGTATAAATTAAAAAGAGTACGGGTCCCAGCACGCTGCCCTGAGGAACACCGGAAGTTACAGGGAGAGTATCGGGAAAACAGCTACTGATTTTAACAAACTGCTTGCGGTTAGACAGATAGCACTGGATCCATTTTATGAGTGTTGTTGGTAAGCCAATTTTTTGAAGCTTTAGGATTAGTTTACTGTGAGGAACGCGGTCGAATGCTTTGCTGAAATCTAAAAAAATGACGTCGATTTGTTCAGCCTTATCGAGTGAAGACGCAAATTCATAAATAGTGGTTACTAACTGGGTAAGCGTAGATAAGCGTCTTCTGAACCCGTGCTGACAAGGCGTTAGAATATTGTTGGCTTTCGACAGACCCCAATCCTGAAACATCGCATCATAACCGAGAAATATGCCACAACACTCCATTAGAGTCCGTACACGGTTTTGACGCGAGGCCGTAAAAAGACAAGTTGATGAAATGCTACGGGATGATTTCATACAGCCGCCCAAGAGTCCATGGGCATCCCCCGTGGTGTTAATGAAGAAAAACAATGAAACCCCACGTTTCTGCGTCGATTATCACCACCTGACCAAACTCACAAAAAAGGACATGCATCCTCTCCCACGAATAGAAACATACTGAATCGGCTCCATAACTCGAATCACTTTTCGTCCGTGGACCTCAAGACTGGCTATTGGCAAGTCGAAGTCTACGAAAGAGACCTAGAGAAGACGGCAATTATAACACCGGACAGCCTCTTCGAGTTTGAGTTGATGCCCTTCGGTCTTTGCTCAGCACTTGCCACGTTTCAACGCGTTATGGATACAGTACTGGCAGGATTGATTTGGCAAACTTGCCTTGTGTACTTGGGCGTTGTCGTCGTGTTTTTCTCGAGTTTCGATGAGCATCTTCGGCGCCATGAAGCTGTACTACGAGCCATGAAGACGTCAGAGCTCACCCTGAAGCCAGAAAAGTGCAGATTTGCGTATGAGGAGCTCTTGTTCCTGGGACACGTGATTAGCAAGTCTGGAGTCCATCCCGACCCGTGGAAAACAGCCGCCATCGCTGACTTCCCGCCGCCCACTGACAAGAAAGCAGTGCACCGGTTTCTGGGCCTCTGCGCCTATTATGTGGATCGTCAGATAACATCACCTGCATCACCGATTCACTCAGTAACCTTGCCAGGGCTGACATGGAGTTCAAGAGAATAACACCGCAGGAACACGCTTTCAAGGAGCTAAAACATCGCCTCCAGACGCCTCCGTTACCCCATTTCGATGAGTTCGCTGAGACAGAAATACATACTGACGCAAGCAGCGTAGGTCTCGGCACCGTTCTTGTGCAGAGGGCTGACGGACTGGAAAGGGTTGCTAGTTACGCCAGCCGATCGCTATCCAAAGCAGAAGCCAATTATTCCACAACCGAAAGGGACTGCCTCGCCATCTTCTGGGCTACGTCGAAATTTCACCCATAACTCTACGGCAAGCCCTTCAACGTTGTGACCACCACGATGCCTTGTGTTGGTTATAGCTATACCTTGAAAGACCCTTTAGTTCAGCTTGCACGATGGAGCCTGAGACTTCAAAAATATGACATTACCGTCGTTTACAAGTCCGGCAGAAACACTCCAACGCCGGCTGTCTCTCTCGTGCGCCTGTTGACCAATCACCACCCGACGACCCGGATCATGACTATTTCTTAGGAACGATAACTGCCGACGACTTCGCTCATCAACAGCGGGCTAACCCGGAACTTAAGGCCCTAATAGAATACCTCGAAGGCAGGGCCGCCAAAGTGCCGAAGATATTCAAGCGCGCACTTGCGTCGTTCTTCCTACGAAATGGTCTGCTCCAAAAGAAAAACTTTTCACCGCTTCGAGCCAAGTGGGATGCGTTCAGCTCTGCGACCAGAACTCCTGCAGACCCTGCACGATGATTCGGCGGCAGGGTACCTCAGTGTTTCTCGCACGCTCTCGAGGATACAAGAAAGGTACTACTGTCCATGTCGTACCGCTGACGCCACTCGTTAGGTGAATACATGACGGGACGGCCAGCGACGCAAGACACCCCCGACAAGGCCAGCGGCATTTATGCAGCCTATTGAACCACCTCGCCGGCCATTCCAACAGATTGGTATGGACCTACTAAGGCCGTTCCCGATGTTGGCTTCCGGAAACAAGTGGATAGTGGTAGCTACTACCTCACCCGCTACGTCGAGGCAAAAGCCTAGCCCAAAGGCAGTGCACCCGAGGTAGCTAAGTTCTTCATCAAAAACACCGTTTTGCGTCACGGTACCCTGGAGGTCCTCTTCATCGACATAGGAACGGCATTTACTGCTGACCTAACTCAAGTGACCTTGGCATACAGCCAGACAAACCACCGCCGGACGAACGCGTACCACCCACAAACCAACGGCCTCACCGAGCGGCTAAACAATACCATCATTGACATGCTGGAAATGTACGTTGATGTCCAACACAAGACCTGGGATGCCATTCTTCCGTACGTGACCTTCGCATACAGTACGGTGGTGCAGGAGATGACGCAGCTATCTCCATACAAATTGGTCTACGGAAGGAGCCCGGCAACGACGCTCGATGCCGTGTTGCCCAACGTCTCCGACGAACAAAACCTCGATATGAGTGGGTACCGTCAGCGCGCTGAAGAAGCCCGACAGCTCGCCCACCTCCGTATCAAGAACCAGCCAACGACCGGCAGCCGCCGTCACAATCTTCGACGACGCTTCGTGGAATGCCAACCAGGTGAACGTGTTTGGGTGGCCGATACGCCGACGTAGACTCAGTGAAAAGCTTCTGCGACAGTACTTCAGACCGTACAGGATGGTTTGACGTCTCGGCCCACTTGATTACGAGGTCGTCCCCAATGGTATCACGAACTTTCTACGACGCCGATCGCGACCTGAAGTCGTCGATGTCACGCGCCTCAAGCTGTTTCATGTGCGTTCACGAACTTAAACAGTGTTCTTTGTTGTGTTATTGCTGTATTGTAATTCATCCATTGTACTTTCTCGCATTATTGCTGTACTTTCATCTTCTGCTAAAGCATCGGGACGATGCGTTTTTCAGAGGGGATCTGTTTGTTTGTTTCCCTGGACTCATCGCTCACACCCACCCTGGGGCATTGACCAAAAAGCCTAATGCACTTTTTTGTGAGCATTTTAACTCGGTATAAAAAAGAATTTGTACAAAATATGACTAATGTGAGAAAAACCACATAAAAAGAGAGTAAATGGAAAAAATTTGAAAAATCAATTTGAGTAGTTTTGAGATTTCAGGTGTTGTGATTACCACACAGCTGCGTGTACTTCATCTCATCATTTAGAATTTTTTAAGATACCAAAAATAAATATTTGATCGAAGATAACAATGGTATTCTTTTTGATGCCTGAATATAATCTCAAACGACATTCAAAGCATATCCCTGTGGCAATGTCCCAAAACTGAGGCACCAAAGTTTAGTGCAGTTTCCGCCGTCAATGTAACGCTTATTTTCAGAAATGAAATAACGAGGAGTCTTTTTCTACGTAGAGTGTATCGGCGACCATAAAAAAATAATGTTCACTTGATTCCATTTTTCCGCACGATGCACAGAGGGATGATATCGTCTGACCAACTCTTTGTAAATACAGGTTTAGAAGGGGGGGGGGAGACACGACATCGCAGTTTAGTAATTAGAACTTCGAGCTTTCTGTACAGACTCCGCAGGGGTCACCATGATAATTTGAGGTGGTTATATTCTGTCCATGTAGTTACCTTTTTATCATGTCAGTGATATGATAAAGGCTACATGTCAGTGACAAGTAGCCTTTATCATGTAATGTAGTCAACCTTTATCGTGACATGTAGTCAAGATACATGTCAGTGACATGTATCTTGACTTATTGCTGTAATATATTCAACTTCTGGCAGTAGGGGCGAAATTTGGCCATCAAGCGCTGCTCTTGCTAAGAAATCGGCCGGTTTATTTAATCTTAATCCACAGTGTCCTGGAATCTACAGTAACCTCAGGAATCTCAACTGCGGTGGTACTAATGTTCTGTATGTCCTTAGAGTTCGAGGGTTCCTAGAAGCTGTCAGACGTGCACATACTGAAAGAGAATCTATCATTATGACTGCGTAAGCTGAAAAACAAAACAATTACGGAACATTTGCCAGTTCTCCAAAGTGTTCATGCTGTTTTCTCAGACATTACTGTTGAGTACTACTGAACTTCAGATAAATAGGCAGAAAATACACGGTAAAGAAGCTTTTTTTTTCGAAATTTTAGTTTCGGTTTCCACGCCGCCTGCGCTGCCACCACCGACGAAAAGTGGTCGTGCTCCACCGCCACGGAGGTAGGAAGTTTTTTCCTTCCTCCATGACGCCGCCACTGGTCCAAACCAACGTTTATAAATACTTTTTCATTTACGGAACTCTCCGATTCACCTTTCGGGAGCAGGCGGCTGGCAGCAGTTCCCGCCAACGCAGCACTGCAGGTCAACTTTGCGCCAAGCAAACGAGGGTCTTATGCTACAGCTAGGCGCGGTGCAGCAGTGCAGCCGGTGAGCAGCGCTTACATAACACTGCAACTTCTTGGTTTAGGCACGAGGAGTATAACGTAGAGCTTAGATGCGAGTGCGGCGTCTTTCCAGGTCCTAGGTGAAAATATTAGCTCACGTAGCGTGGTGCTAGACGAGCACTTGTCGAACAAAAAGCCATTTTGCCGCCCTGTAGCTTCTTGTTCTTCCAGGTAATAGAAACAAAATTTGGAGCTCAGTTGTATCACAAGCGTCTTATCGAAGCCGCGGTAAATGTGGTGACTCATCCGGTTCCAGCTTACTTGTTTAGAAGAAATTTTTGTCAGTGTCAGCATAAGGATCTTCGACGCTGCGCACATTAACTTGTGCAGCAAAAAGCACCTTGGCGAGCCGTACCCTAGAGGAAGTTGAAACCGAGTCATTACTGGAAGGCATAAACCACATTTAAAATCCCTGTGAAACCATGTTATTTTTCTGTTCAGCTGGTGCACTTTCTTCTTCTGAAGTATTCAGATTTATGGGTGTCTGAGTGAATAATACTTATAGAATCATTTAAAAAATGCGAAGTTTGCGAAAAGAAAACTGTATCCAGCACCGCATAAGAAACCCACAGCAGTACAATCGGTGGCATTACGCAGAATCCAAACAAGCACATAATGAACTTACACAGGCCACATGCATTCTACCCCACAGCATACAGAGATATATGTCCGTGATGTGGGGCCACACCAACTCTGTTTCACACCACTTGGGAGTGTACGCATCACAATGAAGAACGCCACAACATGAACAACACAGAGGAACAATGGGAGGCACTGCTGTCCAGCTCGGCCATTGTTGATCAGCGCTGGCTGGTCTAATGGGTAGAGATAATGGCTAGGGCCAGCGGAGCCCTGGAATAGGTGCCCGACCATTTGGAATGCTTCGCGTTATGCCCAATTAAAGTTTTCTCTCTCTCTCTCGAAAATAGAAAAACAGCAGTGTATTGACAGAAAAACACTTGTCCCTGTGACGAACTAGTTACGAGCATTCGAATTTTCATTTAAAACAAGCGCATGACTGAATTCCTGTGACAATTCGGGCTTGTGAGTGGCAAACAAAGCATAAGACAATTTGCTGTGTACCTATACCTAATCGTTCATTTTGTTTGTTGCATGATGAATGTACTATGAAGCGACACTTTCTTCACTTCAGGGAAATCTTCAATTAGACCAGTGAGAGCCGCTGGGGATGCAGTCTTTCTTTTTTTTCACTCAGCCGCCATATCTCAAGTTTTTTCCGTTCTCGAGCGGCGGTGGCACAAACCAAGGGTTTCCTCAATTCGCTGGTTGCTCTCTACACATTGTTCTTGGTTGTTCTTGTCCTGTTTTTTTTCATTGTAACAGCTAAAATGACACAAGACACACATCGTCTCTTAGTACCAGTCGTGCCCACACAGTCCTTGCAGCTATTATTTCTTAGCGGTGAACTTTCTCCTTTCGCTGTGCCAGTAGATGTATTCTGCGAAATCTGCGTTATAGAACTGGAGGTTTTTCCGCCTCCTGAAGGACCACCGAACTCTAGTTGAAGCACACTTTTTTTCAATCGCTCGGAAAAACTGGAGTCCTCCGAAGGACCGGAAACGTCTTGCCGGCCTTATTGTGGCAGATCGCAAGGCAGCAGCAGTTGGTTGTTGTACAGGTACCCTTTATTTTGCGGCTGCATTACAATTAAACTGGAAAATTTAAAAATAATAGGGGAACTCCATCGCTCCTCAATGCCCATGCACCTTAATCTGTTTAGACTTCTTCATTTATCATATGCCTACATGTAATCAGGAGAGCAAGAGAGATTGACTTTACTTAATCCTATCCTGAGGAGGCTGAGAAAGGGCCATTCCGACCCTTAATTTAACCAGGAGGCTCCACCCAGGATGGCGCTGGCAGCCGAAGGCTTGTAGCGATGTCGCAAGCCCTCTGGACCGCCTGTAGTTGCTGCTTGTATTCGTTGCTCTTGAGGGCTTCCTGCGAAGCCACTGGGGTATTTAGTTGTGCTGCGCTGTGGGTAGGGCCCGGCCAAAACATGTGTTCGAAATTGCAATAGGGATGGTAGCAAAGGGAGCATGTGGGTGCTGTGTCGGGGTCGACTCTGTGCAAGGTGGATGGTATTATGTACGTACGTGTTTGCAATCTTCCTAGAGTTAGAGCTTGTGCATTGTTAAGTTTTGGGTACGGTGCTGAGAAGGCACGTCTTTGTCCCCGGTAATGTGAATTGATCTCGTGGAATGTGAGTGCTTTGTCCTGGCTGCAGAGATTCTCGTACCGCTTACTCGTCGAGGGGTCCTTGTCCACGGGGCGGCGTGTGAGTTCACGCGCCAGTCGGTTGACCTCTTCGTTGGGATGGCAGCGGTTGAGTCCCGGTAACTGTCTCATGTGGGCTGGGAAGAGAGCCCAAATCTATGTATTCGGGATGTCGCTTTATTGAAGGTAAACATCGTCCACTTTGCGCGTCTTTTCAAGGCTTTCCTATGGATCTTTCCTGCTTCTGCAGTAACAGCGCGGGTGGGAGGGCAGGGAGAAGTGTCGGTTTTAGGAACTTTTCCTCTACCCGCTGATGCGCTTGGTCACAAAACACATCGTTATGATGTCCGAGTGGTCTGAGCTATGTCGCACGAAATAACAGCAACAGCAAAATTAACCTCGGGAGACGTACACACGTGCTCGGTGCGTCCACACGTGGTCAATGCTTAGATCGTGCCCGCGATGTCAACAATTGGAGAGTTTCCTACGTCGTGGATGTCTGAGTATCTTCGTGACATTAGGCGTAGAATTTTCTTCAAAAGACCGTGGAAGCATGCCATGCGACAAGATATGCCAATGTCAGATAGAAAGGAAAGGTGGCGCTGAAGGCACTTTGTCTCAGTAAGTTCGCGCCATGACTCGCCGTAGCGCTGCAGTCACTGCCTGTTCAGTTCGGACTGTCACGGTAAATGGACGTGTTTTTTGAGCACTCCCTATCGACTGCACAGATAAGTTGTTTAGCGTGTTTTGAGCTTGTCTTTATAATTATAGGGCTGCAGTTAAAATTCCTGTAGCACTTATTTTATTGTAGGGCTTTGTCGGGGGTCAGTCACCAGGTATTTATTACTTTGTGTGTGTTTGTTTTCTTGTTTTTGTTCTTTTTCTTTCTCTTTTGCCACCCCATGGAGCAGGTGCACATACATAAAATGCGCAATTTTTTGCAGTAGAGCTTTGACTTTCTCTTTTTCGTAGGGCAGCGCTCGGGTTTTGTAATAATCGAGTTAGGCAAGTCATAGAACAATTGGTGTCGGAAAGACAAGTTTGAAAAGACTGTGAAGTGTTCAGGATGTGGGGTTGGTTAGAAAGTGGACCCAAGTGTAGAAGCGGAAAAATGAGAGGCTGACGCGAAGTGTAGGCAATGTGAGGTCGAGGAAAAAATGGAGAAAATGATGGTCACCCAGAGTGACATGCTGATGAGAATCACCGAGCTCGAGACTGCGTTGGTGACAGAGCATGAGAAAACGAGGGCTATGGGAAAAAATCTGAAGTCCGCCGAGGAAGCACTAGCCAAGGTAAAAAGAGGAGCGGCCTACCGAGAGAACAGTAGGCAACCGGCAACCAGAACTGCGGAGAAGAAAGAGCAAGCAAGTTTCGAAAAAACAGGTTCAGCCGGTTCATCTATCGAAAGGCCCGGCTTCAGCGAGGTAGTGGACGGGCTGGGAGGGGACAAAGCAGCCAGCGTCACAGGTGCAAGTAACCCCCAGGTGCAGGACGCTCCAGCTGAAAAGTCACAGCATGTGATAAATGCCGGGGACTCGAATTTAAATCGATGCACAGAAGCCATTAAAGAGAGGGTAAGAGGTGACAAGAGGGTTCCGGTAGGGGTGTTCCCAGGACGCAAGAAGGAAGCAGTCATGAGGAAAGCGAGCGCAAAACTGAAAACTACAGCTGATAGACGAAACCTCGTAAAAATTTCCGGCGGTTTAAACGATGTCTTAAATGAACATACAGCAGGACTAGCAACCACATTGGCGAAAGGCGTCGATGACATGCGCCACTTCTCCTGAGGTACAGGTAGCGATATGCACGATACCGGAGGTACCGGTGCGTGATAACAACCTGCAAAGAGCAGTTGTCAACGTAAACCAAGAGATATGGCTGGTGAGTCGAGAGAAAAGCTTTGAGGTGGTGGAAATAAACAGAGACGTGCATAGGTGGGTTGGTTTTCAACGAGACAGAATTGACTTCGATGGGCGGCTAGGTAATGAGGTAGGTTGGTAATTTGCAGGATGTGCAGTAGCTTTTTTGGGGGGGCAAACGGGCCCTTAGGAATGCAGGATAGCTAGTAACGGAGAAAACAACCAGGGAGACTCTTTTACAGGTGGTATGGACAGATACGATTCCAAAGTGGCACCAGTATCTATGATAGGTAGAGTCAAGGGCAGAAATAAACGTAGCCATGAGCGCCGAGCCAATTCAGACATAGGGTATATAAACATGCATGGCGGTAGGAGCAGGCTGAAGTGGGAAGAGATAGAAAAACAGCTGAGAGAGGAGAGGCCGATGGTATACGGTTTTGTAGAAACACATCTCAGGGACATGGAACAACCTCCTAACAATGCAGACTACCCGTGGGAATATTGTAATATAACAGAAGGCAGCAGAAAGAGGGGTGGCATTGGGGCATTCATTCATAAAAGTACAGACTGGCAAAGGGTCAAGCAGGAGTGCAAGGAACATTTATGGCTAAAGGGGAAAGTGGCAGGGCAAATGACACTTCTTGGTTTTGTGTACTTGTGGACGGGAGCAAAGGCCCGAGAGGAAAACCAGGATATGGTAGAGTGTATATCAAAAGACATTCAGGAGTTAGGGGAGAGTGCGAGATAATTATACTAGGAGATATGAATGCACACATAGAAGATATAGATGGGTATACCGACCCGACAGGCAAAATGATCATGGATATGTGTGAAAGGCTGGATTTCATCATTTGCAACAGTACCGAGAAGTGTGTAGGGCAAATAAGATGGGAGGTAGGAAGGCTGCAGTCGACGATAGAATACGCACTGATGTCACATAAGATGTATGATAAGATCAGGGGAATGCACGTAGATGAAGGTGGCTCCAGAAGTCTGGGTAGTGATCACAAACGTATCAAGCTAAGTTTTGGAAGAGCAGTGAAAGTGAGAAGGAGACAAGATGAGCAACTACGGGCAAATTTTTATTCAGAAAGGCAAATTGAAATAGCCGCTAAACAAATTGAAAAAGTAATCACTGAGGATAATAAAACAGTGTGGACATACATGAATCTAATTAGAGTGCTTGAGCTAGAGCTTGCTAATGCACGTGACAAGTCACCCTGGAAAAGAAGACACATACCCCAAAGTTGGTGGGATGAGGAAGTTAAGAGAGCCATAGTAAAGCGTCAGGAAGCCTCGGGGGAACGCAGACATGCTAAGCAGCGAGTTGAACCGACAGTGTTGAAAGAAAATCGGACATCTTTGTAAGCTGAAGAAGGGAAGCATCCCTTCTGATCAATCACAAGATTAGAAGAGAGAGGGCTCAGTGGCTGGCAGAAGTACATAAAAAAGGATGGAAAGGCAGCTGCGAAATTTTCTAACCATCTAAACTCTCTAAGAAATGAGACAAGCCTAAAACAGAGGTTTATAACTACAGCTTAAGGTGCTAGGCTACAAGTGGACGAAGCTATTGAATATATAAGAACAAGGGTGACAGAAAAATTTCAACAAAGAAGTGTTTATGCACCACAATAGACAAGGATGAATCAAGTGGCGCAATGGCTCCATTTTCACAAGAGTGGGAAAGGGCTGAGAAAATGGTTGCTAGTAGTACATCAACAGGCCCAGATGGCTTTCCAATTATGCTGATAAAGACACTGGGTTCGAAGTCTAAGCAGGCTTTCAGACAGGCAGTGAGCAAAATAATAATCGATGAAGAAGTCCCCGGTGGATGGAAACTTAGCAGGATGAGCATGATCTATAAAGGAAAGGGGGACAAAGCTGACATAAACAACTACTGTCCTATAACAGTGACATCAGTGGTCTACAGGTTGGCGATGCAGATTATAAAGGAAAGACTGCAGGCATGAATAGAGGATGAGGGGGTGCTGGGGGAACTGCAGAATGGGTTTCGGAAACACAGGAGGAAGACAATCTGCTCTCACTGACACAGTGCATCGAAATAGCAGAAAAAGAACACAGGCCCCTGTGGCTAGCATTTTTGGATATCAATGAAGCGTACAATAGCGTGGTTCAAGAGGAATTGTGGGGAATACTGGACACACTAGGCGTGGAAGATGTAGTCACTAATTTTTTAAAGGAGATCTATAAAAGTAACAAGGTTGTTATAAAGTAGGAAAAACAGGTATCTAAGCCCACAGAGGTTAAACGGAGGCTTAGGCAGGGGTGTCTTCTGTCACCCTTGTTATTCATGATGTACCTACAATGATTAGAGGCGAAATTAGAGGGAAGTGGACTGGGCTTCAACCTCTCTTTCGTCAAACAAGAAAAATTCATTGAACAGGCACTACCAGCATTGATTTACACAGATGATATAGTGCTATTGGCCGAAAACAAGGAAGATTTGCAGAGATTTGTGGACCCATGCGGTAATGAGGGAAATAGGTTTGATTTCAGATTCAGTAAGAAAAAATCAGCAGTCATGATCTCTAATGACAATGAAGGTAGTGAGCTTAGAATACAGGAGGTCACGCTACAGATAACAGATAAATACAAATATCTGGGCGTATGGATAAGCAATGGGGCTGAATATCTATGGGGACACGAAATATACGTGTCGAATAAAGGTTACAGGAATGCCACGGTAATGAAAAATGGGCACTGTGGAATTACAATAGGTATGATGTTGTGAGAGGAATATGAAAAGGGGTCATGGTTCCTGGTCTGACGTTCGGCAACGCGGTCTCGTGCATGAGATCAGAAGTTCAAGCAAGATTGGAAATTAAGCAAGGTAGGCTTGCCTTAGGAGCTGACGGGAATACACCAAATTAGAGAGTACAAGGTGTTATGGGATGGACACCATTTGAGGGAAGGGAAGCTAGCAGAAAGATAAAATTTGAGAAGCGATTTAGAGAAACGGGGGAGGAGCGTTGGGCTAGGAAGGTATTGAGCTACTTGGACATGAAGAATGTCGATATAAAATGGCGAAAGCGAATCAGAAAATTGACTGGTGATTACTTGGCAAGCAGCAGGGGGCCAAATCAAAAAGAATTATCGGTTAAGAAGAAGGTGAAGAAAGCTGAGACCGATATGTGGAGAATTGGCATGATTAAGTAGTCCGCACTAGGGATCTATCGCCTTTTTAAGGAGGAAATAGCCAAGGAAAGGATCTATGATGATACTCGGGGTAGTTCTCTTCTGTTTAAGGCCAGGACAGGAGTCTTGCGAACAAAGCCATATCGGGCCAAATACGAAGGGGTAGGCACAGAACGCAGTGCACGTGAAGAGGAGGAGTAAACTGCCGAACACTTGGTAATGATCTGTAACGGGCTTCACCATGTAGTCCAGGTTGATGGCGCAGAGTTTTTCAAAGTACTGGGGTTTAGGGACAGTGAGGGCAAAATAGACTTTAAGCGGGTAGAATTAGCTAGAAGGAGGTTATCTGATTGGTGGCTAAAGTCAAGGCACGAGTAAAAATTGAACCCTTCGCTGCAAAGTACGAGTCCTCAAACTCACTATTTAAGGAAAAAAAATAAATCTAGTTTTTCGTTCAATAAGTATTACGGCTTGGTGGCGCTAGCCACCACCTGATCTAAAGGGTACAGCCATATCCATCCATCCATCCATCCACCCATCCATCCATCCATCCATCCATCCATCCATCCATCCATCCATCCATCCATCCATCCATCCATCCATCCATCCATCCATCCATCCATCCATCCATCGATCCATCCATCCATCCATCAATCCATCCATCCATCCATCCATCCATCCATCCATCGATTTATCCTCAGTGTCACACATAACTCATCAACCTATCATCATCCATATGATTTTCCCGGCATATCCCCTCCAGGGTCGTGTGATGGGAAAGTTTTTGTTTTGGGGTAGAAGGTCATACCCTGGCAAAGGGGCCACCACTAGGCGCCAGGTGCCAAACAGACGCGGCCTGCCTTCTAGTGTACAAGCCCGGTAGACCCAACAGAGGGGCTACCCTTCGTTGTGGTTATTCAATCACGACACACAAAGCAGATGTACCCTGGCAAGGTGGGCTGACGCAGCGCGTGAGGCGCGCTGCGGTCACGGCCCGTCTCCTGACCGCTAAGGCCCAGTGAGATACAATTTGTCCCTTTGGGACTGCAGGACTGCTGTTTGGTGCAGAGGCGGATTCCACTGCACGCAAACTCGACGTATCTCGGTGCACCAGAACGACTAAAAGCCGGCTTAACCCTTTACGAGGAAGGGAGCCACCCTCCACGTCGACAAGTAGATTCGCCGAGCCTGCAGAAGGGACCAACACGGACCTTGCGGGTAAAGCCTGACAAGGCGACAAGGGCCCCGTAGCGCATGCAAGAACTAGGTGAACGACCACACAAACTGAACTCTGGGGTCACCGGCGCACTAGGCCGAGTCGTAGACATTCAAACAAGACATACACACAGAAAAAAAAGAAGCTTGACCGAACACCAGCACGGAACGCACGAAACTGCATCGTTAGTGAAGCCAACAGGAACCAGCCGGTTACTTGGCGTGAAGTTTGACTGCAGCGCCCTCACACACCTTAGGAGCAAATCACGCCCGCCTCGAAACGAGGAGTTCGAGAACTGAAAAAGTATCTATAAACGTTGGGTCCAAACCGCCTCGGCGCCCACCCATGGAGGATGGAAAAACTGTTTTTCCTTCCTCCATGCGCCTACCTCTATTAGTATGGTGGCTAGAAGGGTTATCCTAGTGTCGCGAACGAGGCGAAAAAGCTAAAAGAGTTTACGATACAGCCTCCAGAGGGCGCAAACGCTCTCTGACGCGCGGCAATTACGCGTCTGAGTCCGCGCTCTTGGGCGTTTCTCGTTTAAAACAAGCTTTGTGGTAACGGAACAAAGTAGCTGTGCTCGTCACACAGGGCACCGATAAACTGTAAACGAAGGAAAAAAAACTGATCTTCAGAGTATACTGCCAGGTTATCTTCATCTTAGCAGCACATGCAAGCAGAATATAGCGCGCAATGAACGGAGATGTAAATTATTTGGGGCTTCGGTCCCAGTTTAATACCATTATTTTCTACACAGTTGCATTTTAGTGTAAATACGTCAATATCCATATATATTCAGAGTTGTTACATGAAAAAACAATACAACAACCAGATAAAAACTGCAAGGACACGTGGTTTGATGCAGAATGTCAGTATAGAGTGAAAAAAAGACAGGTATACCTCATTGAAATAAACTCTAAAGGATAAAAATAACTACAAATGGGCATAAGCAGACAATATAAATTGAAATTCATGCACACACGAAAAATAAGTATAGAACATATTAAGAAGCTGGGAGAAACGAAATAGATATGACTTAAATTACTATAATAAAAGAAGAAGAACAATAAGTAAAAGCCAAACAATAGCTGTACGTCAACTTCGATTTCTCAGCGCCCCTATTTGCAACAAGACTTTGCAGAAACAAAATCAAAAATTTCCAACAGAACCCCCCTCACCCCTAAAGGAACGGTGGCTGTCACACTCCTCTTCCACGTGCGACATAAGCTTCACATACTGGTCTCCAAAGAACTTTGTCGCTGCTCTTTTCTGCGTAAGCAAAAGAGCACTATAAATCGGGCACATTTCCCAAATTAACGATTGGCACTGACAACTCAGTTAAAAGAAACAGTGTGGCCTGTTAATTGCCTGTGTACTTTTTCCCTTCCGTTCGGCGGTTATGACCAATATAGCCTTTGCCAGCTGAAACATCTACCTTGGAGGAGGACGAGGTACATCGCATCAGCTTCGAACTCCATATTAATCTAATGCATATAGGGCAGACTTAGTGCCCTCCCCCCCCCCCTTTTTTTTAAGTGACGGTGGCTGTCCTTCCTTCCTTTTTTACCTGCACACACAAGCAAATGACACGCTGATTTTCAAGGAACTTTGTCTCAGCTGCTTTCTGCGTGCGTAGAGAGCAGAATAAGTCGGGTATGTTTACCAAATTAACAATTGGTACAGACAGCTCTAAAAAGTGCGTACTTTGTTGCATACTTTTTTTGTTGGTGCTTTATTAGTCTGGCAGTTACTTGCTGACCTCTAGCTTCCAGCCTTTGTCAGCTGAAACATCCACATTGATTGGGAGAAGGGGGGCAGAAAAGAAAGCATTGGTAAAACTGTATTGCAATGTATATGCCATTTAAGACTACTAAAATTGTGTGCGCGTGGCAAAAATACGTCGAACTCTTATATATACAGCTGTAAAAGGCAATAGTAAAAATTATATTTATTTACTTCTCTCCCTGCCACGAAAATAATTAGTGATAACATCTACGGTTAAAATCAGTGTTTCGGGGAGCAGTTTTGCGGCAGGGACGCATTTCCACCTCAGAACACCTATATACCACCACTTTTCACTGCCGCCTGATGCACCCCGTCGTCCACCACCGCCGTCACTCGCCAGCACGCCAGCAACAAACAGCGTCGCATCGTGGTGCAGAGAATTCGTTTTTTTTCGCCACCGCTTGGGAAGGCGCCCGTTCACGACACTCGGAAAACATTTCTAGCCACTATATTCTTCCTTCCTCCGTGAATCATCGTATAGTGTACTAGAACATGGGGCAGTGTGTTTAGGAAGAAGCTGTGGCTGCTGCAGTTGGTATCAACAGCCGCGAGATGGCGGCGCTTTATCATAAGCTGTTACATCACGCATTGCCTGGTATGCACTTCTGTGCTTTGATATTAGTAATAGCAGGGGTTTAACGTAATAGACAAGGTTTTAGTGCAGCCGCCGCGGCCGGGGTTCGTTCCCGTGACATGTGCTTGCATACGTCGCGCTTAATAGTCTTGTGTTTAATTGCTGACACGTCCGCGAAAAGCTTTCTTGATGGGTGTGTTCGTACTGTATTCAAACTAAAACGAAATGTCAAAGCTGCAACGGATGGTCCGAATGCTGGTATTAACAAACGACGGCGAAGCAGTAATCCCTGGGGAAGCTGCCTGCAGTTTTTAGAGCTCAGTTGGTGAACGAATAAAAATTAGAAAGGTCGAGGTATCGGAGGAGCATCTATAAACCCGAAAATTTCTTGTTATATTACTGCTATATCGAGTCGTAGTCTGCACAGTGCACAGTACAACAGCTTTGACTTCCTTCGTTACGCGCGCGGCACCATTCTTCCCGATAGTTGCATCATGCAATTGTAATTATGTGGTAAGGGGACAAAACTGCCATTTGATTGAGAGGCACGCAGTAGCTGAAGAATTGGGAATATTTTGAGAACCTTGGGTCCTCAAACCATACCTTGTCTGCTGAAATACTGCTGCTGTGGCCGGGATACTGCACTGTACAGTCAAAAGGAAACATCACTTTGCACCTCTGTCAGACTGTAAGAAGAAACCCTTTATTTGCGAGCGCTCATACTGTAGTGAGCAGTAACGTTGATCAAATTTATCGCCATTCCGTGGAGTTATCAGTTCACGATCCCTTCATCACGGTGGCATCTTTATGAACACAGACTGATTTTTGTATGCAGCTTTTTTTTTCGTTTTGCCTCTTGAGACTGGTTGATACCCTTAACGAAAAAAATTAGGTCATGACAGCACGTAAATTACAGCTCTCTTTGACGCGATAGATGCGGTGCGATCGACCTCATATAAATTGAAGGTGAACAAAGCTTGAATAAGCGTTCCAGTGAAGCTGCAGTCCTGTACTGTTCGCCACCTCGGGTTCGTTGTTCGCCACCCCGGGTTCGTAGTCAGCGGGAAGGTCCATTGATTGATTGATTGATATGTGGGGTTTAACGTTCCAAAACCACCACATGATTATGAGAGGCGCCGTAGTGAAGGGCTCCGAAAATTTTGACGACCTGGGGTTCTTTACGTGCACTCAAATCTGAGCACACGGGCCTACAACATTTCCGGCTCTGTCGGAAATGCAGCCGCAACAGCCGGGATTCGATCCCGCAACCTGCGGGTCAGCAGCCGAGTATCTTAGCCACTAGACCACCGCGGCGTGAAGGAAGGTCCATCGATGAACCTAAATCAGTGGCTTCACCGTAAACACTGGGTGCTGAAGTTTTCTTGGAGATGGTATAATCGACCGACGAGTTCTTCCGCTTTCTCAGAGGACTTGGATGAGACGCTTTCTTCGATAAGTAGCTTGGAGCGTTGGCCAGTTACATCGGCACAGCGTACGGCGTTAGCTCTGGTCTCCTACGTGGTACGTGAACTTCTTCGCCGTTTATAGCATGCACGTAGTCTCCGAGAACACATGAAGGCTCGAAGTGTCGCTCGCATAGAGAGCAGCTTTCGTCCAAGGTTCCATCCTTTCGATGTAAGTTTTGTTCCTAAACCTTCCTCCGTGGTTCGTCCTTGGGTGCAGGAAAAGCGACGGCTGCTCAACTTTTTTTCAATGGTATACCCGGTTTGGTACCTAGGTGCAAACCTGTGTCGTTTCCGCTGATGACTCGGCATTCAATCACTGTCGTGGGGCCAGCAAAAACACTGAAGAAAAACTTTCGTTAAGCGGGCGCGAACACAAGAAACAGGTAACTGACAGCACCCGAGAAGGCAGAGCGGCGCAGTGCTGACCATAATGCCAAGATAGATGAATGGATGGACGGATTCATGTGGCAGTACCTTTTAGATTAGGTGGCGGCTAACGCCACCTAGCCGTAATTATTAGTGAACCACCAACTTCATTTACCTTCCCTCCCCCCTTTAACTAGTGAAGTATAGGACTGGTACTTTGCAGTGAATATATTAATTTTCACTCGTGCATTGACTTTAGTTACCAGTCAGATAACCTGAGTCTAGTTAATTCTACCCGTTTAAAGTCTATTTCGCCCTCCCTGTCTCTAAACCCCAGTGCTTTGAAAAGCTCTGCGCAATCATCCTGAACTATAGGGTGAAGCCCTTTACAGAACATTATCAAGTGTTCGGCAGTTTCCTCCTCCTCTCCACATGCACTGTATACCGTGTCTGCCCTTTCGTATTCAGCCCGATATGTCTTTGTTCATAATACTCCTGACCTGGCGGCCTCAAACACTAGAGAACTACCCCGAGTATTATCATAGATCCTTTCCTTGGCAGTTTCCTGCTTAAAATTTTGATATATTTCTAGTGCGCACTTCTTAATCATGCCAATTTTCCACATGTCAGTCTCCGTTTCCTTCGCCTTTTTCTTAACTGATTGTTCTTTTGGTTAGGCCCCTTGCTGTTTGCTAAGTAATTACCCATCAATTTTCTGGTTCGATTCCTCCATTTTGTATCGAAACTCTTTATGTACAAGTAGCGGAAAACCTTCCTAGCCCAACGGTCCTCCCCCGTTCCTCTCAGGCGCCTCTCAAATTTTATCTTGCTGCTAGCTTCCCTGCCCTTAAATAATGTCCATCCCATATCACCTTGTACTCCCTGATTTGGTGTAATCCTGTGAGCTCCTAAACCAAGCCTACCTATTCTACGCTGCTTAATTTCTAATCCTGTTAGAACTTCTGATCTCGTGCACAAGACCGCATTGCCGAACGTCAGACCCGGAACCATGACCCCTTTCCATATTCCTCTCTAACATCATACCTGTTGTATATCCACAGTGCCCTACCTTTCATCACTGCTGCATTCCTGTTACATTTAGTCGTTACGTATATTACGTGTTCCCTTAGGCACTCGGTCCGACTGCTTATCCATAAGCCCAGGTATTTGTATTTATCTGTTATCTCTAGCGCGACCTCCTGTGTCCCATTCTCATTACCTTCATTATCATTAAAAGTAATGACTGCTGATTTTACCTAACTGAATCTGAAATCCAACCTATCTCCCTGAATACCGCACATGTCCACCAATCTTTGCAAATCTTTCTTGTTGTCAGCCATTACCACTATATCATCTGCGTACAGCAATGCCGGTAGTGCCTGTTCAATGAAATTTCCTTGTTATGAAAAGGAGGCTGACGCCAAGTCCACTTCCCTTTAGGTTGGCCTCTAGTTCTTGTAGGTACCTCTTGAATAACAAAGGTGACAAAGGACATCCCTGCCTAAGCCCCCTTTTTACCTCTGTAGGCTTGGATACTTGTTTTTCCCGCTTTATAACTACCTTCTAACCTTTATAGAAATCCTTTAAAAGATTAGTGACTCCGTCTTTCACACCTAGTGTGGCCAGAATTCCTCACAAGTCCTCTTGAACCACGTGTTCGTACGCTTCCTTGATATCCAAAAATGATAGCCGCAGGTGCCTGTGATCATTTTGCGCTATTTCGATGCACAGCGTCAGTGAGAACAGATTGTCTTCCAACCTCCTGTGTTTTCGAAACCCATTCTGCAGTTCCCACAGCACCCCCTCATCCTCTATCCATGCCTGCAGTCTTTCCTTTATAATCTGCGTTGCGAGCCTGTAGACCATTGATGTCACTGTTGTAGGACGGTAGTTGTTTGTGTCAGCTTTGTCCCCCTTTCCTTTGTAAATCATGCTCATCCTGCTAAGTTTCCATCCACCGGGGACTTCACCATCGATTATTGCTTTGCTCACTGCCTCTCTCAAAGTCTGTTTAGACTTCGGGCCTAATGTCTTTATCAGCATAATTGGATTGCCATCTGGGCCTGTTGATGTACTACTAGGAACCCTCTTCTCAGCCCGTTCCCGCTCTTGTTGTGAAAATGGAGCCATTGCGCCACTTGATCCATCCTTGTCTATTGTGATGCATAAGGCACTTCTTTATTGAAATTTTTCTGTCACCCTTGTTCTTATATATTCAATAGCTTCGCGCCCTTCTATCCTAGCATTTTGACCTGTAGTTATAAACCTCTGTTTTATCTTGTCTCATTCCTTAGAGAGTTTAGATGGTTAGAAAATTTCACAGCTGCCTTTCCATCCTTTATATGTACTTCTGCCAGCCACTGAGCCCTCTTTCTTCTAATCTTGTCATTCATCAGAAGGGATGCTTCCCTTCTACAGCTTACAAAGATGTTCGATTTTTTTTCAACAAATCTGTCGGTTCAACTCGCTGCTTAGCATGTCTGTGTTCCCTAGAGGCTTCCTGACGTTTTGATAAGGCTCTCTTAACTTCCTCATCCGACCAACTCTTGGGTCTGTGTCTTCTTTTCCGGGGTGACTTGTCACGTGACTTAGCAAGCTCTAGCTCGAACAGTGTAGTTAGATTCTGTGTATGTACACACTGTTTTATTATACTCAGTGATTACTTGTCGCGCGCCTTAGCAAGCTCTAGCTCAGTCTAATTAGGTTCGTGTATGTCCACACTGTTTTCTTATATTCAGTGATTACTTTCTGAAGTTCTTAAGTAGCTATTTCTGTTTGCTTTTCTTAATAAATGTTTTCTGTAGTGTCTCATCTTGCCTCCTTTCCACTTTCACTGCTCTTCCGAAACTTAGCTTGATACGGTTGTGATCGCTACCCAGAGTTCTGGAACCACATTCTTCTATGTGCATTCTCCTGAGCCTATCATACATCCTATGTGATATCAGTGCATAATCTATCGTAGACTGTAGCCTTCCTACCTCCCGTGTTAAATGCCCTTCACACTTCTCAGTACTGTTGCAAAGGAGCTTATCATGCCTTTCACACATAGCTGTGATCAATTTGCCTGTTGGCTCAGTATACCCATCTATATGTTCTATGCGCAGATTCGTATCTCCTAATATAATTATCCCGCACTCTCCTCCTAAATCCTCAAAGTCCCTTGATATACACTCCACCATTGCCTGGTTTGCTCTCTGGCCTTTGCTCCCGTCCACAAGTACACCATACCAAGAGTGTCATATGCCCAGCCACTTTCCCTCTTAACAATAAATGTTTTATGCATCCCTGCTAGACTCTTTTCCAACCCATACTTTTATGTGTGAATTCACCACTTCCACCGCCATTTTGCTGCCTTCTGTTCTATTGCAATATTCCCTAGCGTAGTCCGGATTGCAAGGTGGTTGCTCCATGTCCCCAAGATGCGTCTCCGCAACACCATATACCATCAGTTCCTCCTGCCTCAACTGCTCTTCTATATCTTCCCACTTTAACCTAATCCTGCCATCCTCATGTTTATATAGCCTACGTCTCACTTAGATCGGCTCTGGTGCTTACGCCGATTTCTTCTCCCACGGATTCCGTGTGGCTTGAATATCTCTGCCCCTTTAGAACCGTCTTTGGCTACACTGTTGGCCTCAGAGCTCTGGGTCCCCCTAAAAAAGCTGTGGCTTGACGACCCATTCTATTGCCGACCCTCCTTCCCGTCAAACCACTTTAGTGAACGTCATCTTGTGCAAATGTTTGAGCGCCGGGCTCGTACACGTCTTGGTTAACTGCCATTACGCTGTATCCGAGTTGCCGGCTCATAATCTTGATCACACAGTTCGCCTCCACTACCCTCCTTTCAATCCCACGAGACTGCCCCCAGACCTCTGGGACTGTGCATATTGTCACACGCACACTCCTAGAGGCTTCTCGGAGCTTACGCATCCGATCCTTTAACTGTCTCTCAAGGTTCTGATCTTTGCCTTTCAACACGTCATTGAGCCCAGCATGAATAATGACGAGATTTTCGCCCTCCATGCTGTCCTCTACAACCTCCTGAGCTTTGGCCAGTGCATCCGATATGCTCTTCACTGACTGGGCCTCCACCCTCGCTCTCCCATCTTCCTTCATTGTCGTGAAGGCGCCATCCCTAACCCTGGTTACGTTACAATCCCCCACCACTGGGACCCTTCTACGCTCCAATCGCTGGCTTCTTGCTACTGATGGCGCCCCTGTTTGCTTCACCTGTTTCTCTCTCTGCCGTCTGTCCTGTCTTTGTGTCCTGTTCGAAGACTGCCGCGCCACCGAGCTTTATGTTCTTGGTGTCTTTGTGCTGTGGCGAGACACTGTGGCCCCCTGACCTCACTTGTCGCCTGTTCCTTCCCGCGTGTCACCTTCTCAGCTATCCACGCCTTCCGTCTCACACTGCTCGGGGCCGGGGCAAAGCGCCATTAGCTCCTTTACCTGCCGCGCTTCCCGTTCTTTTCGAAGGTCACCCTACATTTGCTCTAATAGGCTGGCGGTGGCCTCCTCCCACTCACGTGACGCTCCGAGCTGTTTTTTAGTTCTATCCTCTGCTCCCTTTCCGCCCTAAGCTCCCCCTGAAGCCCCTCGATGCTAGCCTCCATTCGCTGCACGGCCGCCTTCAGTGTCTCGCACAGCCTGCACACGAAGCTCGCCTTCTACGCGTCGGCCAAACTGGAGAATTCTGTCTCATCCAAGTAGCGCCAGCACTTGCTTTTTTTGCACAGCAACAGCTCACTCTCACCCGTGGTTTTCCTAGCCTGCTTAGTCATTGCTCGCCTGACCATCGGACTGAGCGCCCGACAACCCTAAGCTCAACCCTAATCTCGCCATCCAGCCGCATTCGCTAACTCTCCTACCTTTTAAATTGTTAGAAGCTGCTGCTTACACCACGCGCACACTTGTTCAATTTCGCTAGTAGACTCTCACTAGGTCCCCTTCGAGTTGGGCTCTAGCTGCTTAACAACTAACCGGGTGCCCCGAACTTCTTCAAAACAGCCGCCTACCCCGCTCACGTGGTCATTGTCACTGCAACGTTGCCCATGTCGCCCACCTACAGTACTCGCAACGCAAGTTATTGACTCAGAGAGAAAAAATAATAATGGTGCTCACAAACACGAAGAAATAAAGGAAAACTTATCTCTCGCTGCGCGCTGCCCCTGCTCCAACCGATCTGCTCGACCTTGCACAACCTGCGCAACCTGACTTGCACAATGAATGGATGGTTGGATTAATGTGGCTGTACCCTTTACATCGGGCGGTGGCTAACGTCACCTAGCCGTATTACTTAGTGAACCAACAAATAGATTTTTTTTAAATAGTGAAGTATAGGACGGGTACTTTGCAGTGAATGATTTAATTTTCACTCGTGCCTTGACTTTAGCCACCAATGATAACCTTTTTATAGGTAATTCTGGCTCCTTTAAGCCTATTTTGCCCTCCCTGTCTTTAAACCACAGTGCTTTGAAAAACTCTGCGCCATCATCCTGAACTTCAGGGTGAAGCCCTTCACAGAACATCATCAAGTGTTCGGCAGTTTCTTCTTCCTCTCTACATGTACTGCATACCGTGTCTACCCCTTCGAATTCGGTCCGATATGTCTTGGTTCGCAATGCTCCTGTCCTAGCTTCAAACTGTAGAGACCTAACCGGAGTATTATCATACATCCTTTCCTTGGCGATTTTCTCCTTAAAAGTTTGATAGATCTCTAGTGCGGACTTCCTAATCATATCGATTCTCCACATGTCAGTTTCCGTTTCCTTCACCTTCTTCTTAACCGATAGTTCTTTTTGGTTTGGCCCCCGCTTTTTTCTAAATATTTACCCGTCAATTTTCTGGTTTGCTTTCTCCATTTTGTATCGACATTCTTCATGTACAAGTAGCTGAAAACCTCCATGTAGAAGCAGCTGAAAACGACCCATGCTACGTCAGCACCGCCTTGAGAACCGGTTTTTGTCTACGTGTTCCGCTTCACTCGATGCATGTCTATGGAGGGTGCCTGAACACACTACCTCATATTCGAGTACACTATAATCATAGTAGAGTGTACCAGAAGGTTGAGTGACGTGACCACACCTCGCCGCCCAATCCCTTTCGCTTTTCCCGCAGTGGCAGTGCTGCAGTCGAATAGTACTGAAACATTCGCGCGCCCAGTGCAGGAACTGCTATGCGCTTGGGCTCCTCCGTCGTGCTTTCTTGATGCAGATTTCTTAGTACCTGCCCATCATTCATGTCTAGCACATAATGCTGTAGCCCTTGAAGTATGACACGCCAATACGCTGAATTTGAGCTCCATAAAAGCGCCCGTGAAAGATAAGAAATAATTCAGAAAGGGTGTGTCTTATACTGATTTCTTCTCTCTCAACTCTTTCTTCGTTGGTTAGTCGTCTACAATATTCAGAATAACTGAGCCGATTTATTGGAAATCAGCTGCTTGTGCTCAGAAAGCTGTGATTTTAAAAAAACAAATGCTGTGTCACACGCACGCAGAACCAGAAAGCCATAAATAAAGAGAGAGAGCAAGAGAATATGAACCTGCTACACCACGAAATGTTTTCGTAATTTAACTTTTCAGGGAATGCTAAAATATTTACACGCATTCACTGAGAATAAAGTGGCAAAGTTAGGCGTTCTGCTGCACCCCCTCCTCAAAAAAAAGAAAAAGAAATCTGTCATGGGTAGCCCTGCACCAATTGTTTACTGTTGGGGAAGCTGAATATAGCGTGTCCCTACGAATACACACTGTAGATTTCACCTTTTTGACAGTATGAGGTCTCAAAACTAGCTCAAGTTGAGCGTAGGCGGACGAGAAATGCACCGCCTAAAAATAGTAGCTGTGCTATTGAGTATATATATATATATATATATATATATATATATATATATATATATATATAATGAGATATAACAGACAGTAATGCCAAGGAATGTACAGGGGAAGTTATTAGAACCAATGGAATGTAAATAAGAAGAAAGAAGAAAGAAAAGTGGATGAAAAAATTACCAGCTGTGAGCAGGAATCGAACCCACGTCCTTCGAATAACGTGTTCGATGCTCTAACCACTGAGCTATCACAGCATCGTACACGTTATTCGAAGGTCGTGGGTTCAATTCCTGCTCAAAGCTGGTAATTTTTTCATCCACTTTTCTTTCTTCTTTCTTCTTATTTACATTCCATTGGTTCTAATAACTTCTCCTGTACATTCCTTGGCATTTCTGTCTGTTATATCTCATTAATATTGTGTTAAACCACGGAAATACGAGCCCTTAGGTATACACTCCTCTCCCTTATATATATATATATATATATATATATATATATATATATATATATATATAAGGGAAAGAAGTGTATACCTAAGGGCTCGTTTTTCCGTGTTTTTAACACAATAATAATGAGATATAACAGACAGTAATGCCAAGGAATGTACAGGGGAAGTTATTAACATTAATGGAATGTAAATAAGAAGAAAGAAAAGTGGATGAAAAAATTACCAACTGTAAGCAGGAATCGAACCTACGACCTTCGAATTACGCGTTCGATGCTCTAACCACTGAGCTATTACAGCGGCACTCCCTCCATCCACTTTTTTGGGTTTATCTGTGAATTTAGAAGTAGGAGCGACAGTCAGCGCCATCTATAAGCCAAACAACGAGTGTGAAAACACTCTTATGCGCATGTTTGGCGTCACGTAGCACGTGAACTTATTATGAGCGCGCAGCTGATTAATTGTCCCTCTTATACAACCTAAACACACCAAGTCTGCCAGTACGAGACCCTCGTTCAATGAAATAAGGGAAAGAAGTGTATACCTAAGGGCTCGTTTTTCCGTGTTTTTAACACAATAATAATGAGATATAACAGACAGTAATGCCAAGGAATGTACAGGGGAAGTTATTAACATTAATGGAATGTAAATAAGAAGAAAGAAAAGTGGATGAAAAAATTACCAACTGTAAGCAGGAATCGAACCTACGACCTTCGAATTACGCGTTCGATGCTCTAACCACTGAGCTATTACAGCGGCACTCCCTCCATCCACTTTTTTGGGTTTATCTGTGAATTTAGAAGTAGGAGCGACAGTCAGCGCCATCTATAAGCCAAACAACGAGTGTGAAAACACTCTTATGCGCATGTTTGGCGTCACGTAGCACGTGAACTTATTATGAGCGCGCAGCTGATTAATTGTCCCTCTTATACAACCTAAACACACCAAGTCTGCCAGTACGAGACCCTCGTTCAATGAAATAAGGGAAAGAAGTGTATACCTAAGGGCTCGTTTTTCCGTGTTTTTAACACAATAATAATGAGATATAACAGACAGTAATGCCAAGGAATGTACAGGGGAAGTTATTAACATTAATGGAATGTAAATAAGAAGAAAGAAAAGTGGATGAAAAATTACCAACTGTAAGCAGGAATCGAACCTACGACCTTCGAATTACGCGTTCGATGCTCTAACCACTGAGCTATTACAGCGGCACTCCCTCCATCCACTTTTTTGGGTTTATCTGTGAATTTAGAAGTAGGAGCGACAGTCAGCGCCATCTATAAGCCAAACAACGAGTGTGAAAACACTCTTATGCGCATGTTTGGCGTCACGTAGCACGTGAACTTATTATGAGCGCGCAGCTGATTAATTGTCCCTCTTATACAACCTAAACACACCAAGTCTGCCAGTACGAGACCCTCGTTCAATGAAATAAGGGAAAGAAGTGTATACCTAAGGGCTCGTTTTTCCGTGTTTTTAACACAATAATAATGAGATATAACAGACAGTAATGCCAAGGAATGTACAGGGGAAGTTATTAACATTAATGGAATGTAAATAAGAAGAAAGAAAAGTGGATGAAAAAATTACCAACTGTAAGCAGGAATCGAACCTACGACCTTCGAATTACGCGTTCGATGCTCTAACCACTGAGCTATTACAGCGGCACTCCCTCCATCCACTTTTTTGGGTTTATCTGTGAATTTAGAAGTAGGAGCGACAGTCAGCGCCATCTATAAGCCAAACAACGAGTGTGAAAACACTCTTATGCGCATGTTTGGCGTCACGTAGCACGTGAACTTATTATGAGCGCGCAGCTGATTAATTGTCCCTCTTATACAACCTAAACACACCAAGTCTGCCAGTACGAGACCCTCGTTCAATGAAATAAGGGAAAGAAGTGTATACCTAAGGGCTCGTTTTTCCGTGTTTTTAACACAATAATAATGAGATATAACAGACAGTAATGCCAAGGAATGTACAGGGGAAGTTATTAACATTAATGGAATGTAAATAAGAAGAAAGAAAAGTGGATGAAAAAATTACCAACTGTAAGCAGGAATCGAACCTACGACCTTCGAATTACGCGTTCGATGCTCTAACCACTGAGCTATTACAGCGGCACTCCCTCCATCCACTTTTTTGGGTTTATCTGTGAATTTAGAAGTAGGAGCGACAGTCAGCGCCATCTATAAGCCAAACAACGAGTGTGAAAACACTCTTATGCGCATGTTTGGCGTCACGTAGCACGTGAACTTATTATGAGCGCGCAGCTGATTAATTGTCCCTCTTATACAACCAGGTTGTATAAGAGGGACAATTAATCAGCTGCGCGCTCATAATAAGTTCACGTGCTACGTGACGCCAAACATGCGCATAAGAGTGTTTTCACACTCGTTGTTTGGCTTATAGATGGCGCTGACTGTCGCTCCTACTTCTAAATTCACAGATAAACCCAAAAAAGTGGATGGAGGGAGTGCCGCTGTAAAAGCTCAGTGGTTAGAGCATCGAACGCGTAATTCGAAGGTCGTAGGTTCGATTCCTGCTTACAGTTGGTAATTTTTTCATCCACTTTTCTTTCTTCTTATTTACATTCCATTAATGTTAATAACTTCCCCTGTACATTCCTTGGCATTACTGTCTGTTATATCTCATTATTATTGTGTTAAAAACACGGAAAAACGAGCCCTTAGGTATACACTTCTTTCCCTTATTTCATTGAACGAGGGTCTCGTACTGGCAGACTTGGTGTGTTTAGGTTGTATAAGAGGGACAATTAATCAGCTGCGCGCTCATAATAAGTTCACGTGCTACGTGACGCCAAACATGCGCATAAGAGTGTTTTCACACTCGTTGTTTGGCTTATAGATGGCGCTGACTGTCGCTCCTACTTCTAAATTCACAGATAAACCCAAAAAAGTGGATGGAGGGAGTGCCGCTGTAATAGCTCAGTGGTTAGAGCATCGAACGCGTAATTCGAAGGTCGTAGGTTCGATTCCTGCTTACAGTTGGTAATTTTTTCATCCACTTTTCTTTCTTCTTATTTACATTCCATTAATGTTAATAACTTCCCCTGTACATTCCTTGGCATTACTGTCTGTTATATCTCATTATTATTGTGTTAAAAACACGGAAAAACGAGCCCTTAGGTATACACTTCTTTCCCTTATTTCATTGAACGAGGGTCTCGTACTGGCAGACTTGGTGTGTTTAGGTTGTATAAGAGGGACAATTAATCAGCTGCGCGCTCATAATAAGTTCACGTGCTACGTGACGCCAAACATGCGCATAAGAGTGTTTTCACACTCGTTGTTTGGCTTATAGATGGCGCTGACTGTCGCTCCTACTTCTAAATTCACAGATAAACCCAAAAAAGTGGATGGAGGGAGTGCCGCTGTAATAGCTCAGTGGTTAGAGCATCGAACGCGTAATTCGAAGGTCGTAGGTTCGATTCCTGCTTACAGTTGGTAATTTTTTCATCCACTTTTCTTTCTTCTTATTTACATTCCATTAATGTTAATAACTTCCCCTGTACATTCCTTGGCATTACTGTCTGTTATATCTCATTATTATTGTGTTAAAAACACGGAAAAACGAGCCCTTAGGTATACACTTCTTTCCCTTATTTCATTGAACGAGGGTCTCGTACTGGCAGACTTGGTGTGTTTAGGTTGTATAAGAGGGACAATTAATCAGCTGCGCGCTCATAATAAGTTCACGTGCTACGTGACGCCAAACATGCGCATAAGAGTGTTTTCACACTCGTTGTTTGGCTTATAGATGGCGCTGACTGTCGCTCCTACTTCTAAATTCACAGATAAACCCAAAAAAGTGGATGGAGGGAGTGCCGCTGTAATAGCTCAGTGGTTAGAGCATCGAACGCGTAATTCGAAGGTCGTAGGTTCGATTCCTGCTTACAGTTGGTAATTTTTTCATCCACTTTTCTTTCTTCTTATTTACATTCCATTAATGTTAATAACTTCCCCTGTACATTCCTTGGCATTACTGTCTGTTATATCTCATTATTATTGTGTTAAAAACACGGAAAAACGAGCCCTTAGGTATACACTTCTTTCCCTTATTTCATTGAACGAGGGTCTCGTACTGGCAGACTTGGTGTGTTTAGGTTGTATAAGAGGGACAATTAATCAGCTGCGCGCTCATAATAAGTTCACGTGCTACGTGACGCCAAACATGCGCATAAGAGTGTTTTCACACTCGTTGTTTGGCTTATAGATGGCGCTGACTGTCGCTCCTACTTCTAAATTCACAGATAAACCCAAAAAAGTGGATGGAGGGAGTGCCGCTGTAATAGCTCAGTGGTTAGAGCATCGAACGCGTAATTCGAAGGTCGTAGGTTCGATTCCTGCTTACAGTTGGTAATTTTTTCATCCACTTTTCTTTCTTCTTATTTACATTCCATTAATGTTAATAACTTCCCCTGTACATTCCTTGGCATTACTGTCTGTTATATCTCATATATATATATATATATATATATATATATATATATATATATATATATACACTCATTAGCACAGCTACTATTTTTAGGCGGTGCATTTCTCGTCCGCCTACGCTGAACTTGAGTGTGCGTGTGTTTACTGTGTACTTATACAAGGAAGGTAAATTTCTCAGAACGAGATGCACCACTGCCTGCCTACGCTTTTGACACTTAATATTATAACTAAGCCTATAATACAAAACATCGGCATAAATTTGTTCGCCTGAATGGCGTTATGCCTATAGAATATTTGGTAAACAGTAAAACTTAAGCTTTTGATACAAAGTGACTACTGGTTACAATGAATTTACGCAGATTAACAGACAGGCTATATATACAATAGGCACTTTTTAACAATATGTTTGTGTGTAACTGTATGCTTGTGTGTTTTGTTAAATAAGTTTAAATGTAATAAGCCTTTCGGAAAGCAATCATTATTATCTTCCGCAAAACTGGCATGATAAAACAGAGTCGTCACTGATTAACGTTGTGACAATGTTACTTATACTCGGGTTTCTCGTGAACCAATCTAGCGCATATAGGCTCATATGAGAAACACTGTGCTCTGGATATCGTAGATACTGGCGACAAAACGAGCGCATGATTTATTTGTGGTTTTGATACTTCTACGCTCTTTGTAGTTCGCCACTAGCGACTTATGTACACAGCTCAAAGCGCTGATTGAGTAAGAAGCTAGGCGGATGCGCGTGAATTCCGACTGGCGCTTTTTTTGTGGGTCGGCAGGTTCTTGAGACAGTTGCAAAAAGGGTTTATTGAAGGACTGAGCAAGCGGGTGGTAGCTCGAAAGGAACGCAGGCGGACCCAGATGACGGTGCTTGATCGCTGATCTCGTGCTTTTTCTTGTGTTGATGATTGCTTACCTGATGGTATCAACGTCTTTCTCATTCACTATAATTACCCCCCGGCGAAAAAGTTGAAGCCATCCTGGCAATCTAACACGTGGGGACAAGTGGGTCAAAGTAGGGCTTCAGATGGTTCACGTGAATGATATCACGTCCACGCCGACGACGGTCGCTTGGTGGCGTGAGGGGTTTAATGGCGCAGTTCACGTGTGAGGTAGGGTCGAGCATGTGGTAGGGACCATAATAATTAGAGAGTAGCTTGGGTGATACAACAGGGGCGCAGGGTGGTACAGGAAGCCATACAAGTGCTCCAGGGACGAACGTTGGTGCAGAATGATGGTCGTCGTCACAGGTCTCCTTCTTGCGCTGTGGGTCGGATGTAGTAAGCCGCTTGACTTGCTTGCGGCACTGTTCTGCGTAACGAGCAGCTTCCGAGACAGGCGTGGATTCGGAGGGATCTGACGAGTATGGCAGTAAAGTGTCGATAGTGTGCGATGATTGGCGACCGTACAGGACAAAAAATGTGGAAAACCCGGTAGTGACTTGCGTAGCGGTGTTATACGCGTATGTCCCAAATGGGAGCACGGGGTCCCAGTTTGTTTGATCAGAAGCGACATGCTTAACGGGCATGTCCCCCGGAGTACGATTAAACCGCTCAGTCAAACCGTTCATCTGTGGGTGGTAGGCTGTACTCTTCCGGTGTACAATATGGCACTGTTGAAGAAGTGCTTGGATTACATCGGAGAGGAAAACACGTCCTCGGTCACTGAGGAGTTCTCGAGGAGGACCATGACGAAGCACGAAACGATTGAGTATGAAAGTTGCGACGTCTTGTGCTGCAGCTGTGGGGAGAGCAGCAGTTTCAGCGTACCGTGTTAGAGGATCCATTGCCATGATAGCCCATCGGTTGCCTGCCGTTGTTAATGGTAGTGGTCCGTAGAGGTCAATTCCTACACGGTCGAATGGGCGGTGTGGGCATGGAAGTGGCTGCAATGAACCTGTTGCAGTATGTGGCAGGCTTTTCCACCGCTGACATTCGTGGCAGCCGCGAATGAACTGGCGGACAAAGGTAAACATTCCACGATAGTAATAACTTTTTCGTTGGCGCTCGTAGGTCTTGAAAACACCGGCGTGAGCACATTGCGGGTCGGAATGAAACAACACGCAGATAGTAAAGCGCAGCTTTCTGGGAATGACTAGTTGTCATTTCCTACCATATGCTGAATAGTTGCGCCGGTACAAAAGGCCATCCCCAATACTGAAGTGCGGAGCCTGGCGGCGCAGGGTTCGAGTGGTTGGAAGTGTTGGTGCCTCGGAAAACGCGTCAAGAAGCGAAGCGATCCATGGGTCATTGCGTTGTGCAGAAAAGATGGTGGCCTCGTCAAGAGCTGACAACGTGTTGTCTGAGGAAACAGATGCAATGTCCGGGGATAGGGGAGATCGCGACAGTGCATCAGCATCGGTATGTTTGTGGCCGGAACGATATACAACGCGAATGTCATATTCTTGAAGCCGAAGAGCCCATCGGGCAAGACGACCCGATGGGTCCTTGAGCGAAGATAACCAGCATAATGCCTGGTGGTCCGTTACTACACCAAAAGGACGGCCATGAAGTATGGGCGGAACTTGACTAGCACCCAAACGATCACCAAGCATTCCTTCTCGGTGACGCTGTAGTTTGATTCAGCCTTGGAGAGAGTTCTGCTGGCGTAGGCGACGACATACTCGGCGAATCCAGGCTTACGTTGCGCGAGAACCGCACCGAGGCCGACACCACTGGCGTCGGTGTGGACCTCAGTTGCTGCCGTAGGATCGTAGTGACGCAGTATTGGTGGTGAAGTGAGGAAACGATGAAGGGTACAGAAGACTTGGTCACACTCAGAAGACCATGACGAAATATCAGTGGTGCTGCCTATAAGTTCGGTCAAAGGCCCCATGATAGAGGCGAAGTTGCCCACGAACCGGTGAAAGTAGGAGCATAACCCCACGAAGCTCCGTAACTGCTTCATTGTCGTTGGTTTGGGGAAGTCGGCGACAGCACGTAACTTAGCCGGGTCTGGAAGTATACCGTCCTTTGATACAACGTGCCCGAGAATCGTAAGTTGCCGAGCAGCGAAGTGACACTTCTTCAGGTTGAGTTGGAGGTGAGTATTCCAGGCACGTGAGGACGTGTTTGAGGCGCTCGAGATGTGTTCCAAAGTTTGGCGCAAAGACGACGCTATCGTCGAGATAGCAGAGACAGATTTGCCATTTGAAATCCTGAAGAACCGAGTCCATCATGCGCTCGAAGGTGGCAGGCGCATTGAAGAGGCCGAAGGGCATGACATTAAGCTCATATATACCGTCGGGTGTCACGAAGGCTGTTTTTGGTCGATTGGCATCTGCAAGGGGGACCTGCCAGTACCCTGAGTGCAAATCTAATGATGAAAAAAACTCGGCACCTTCTAAAGTATCAAGGGCATCGTCAATCCTGGGTAAAGGATACACGTCTTTTCGAGTGATCTTATTTAGGCGCCGGTAATCCACGCAGAAGCGAACGGAACCATCCTTTTTTTAACGAGCACTACAGGTGAGGCTCATGGACTTTGTGAAGGTTGAATGACACCGCGTTGCAGCATATCGCTCACCTGTTCGGTAATAACTTGGCGTTCCGCCGCAGAAACACAATATGGTCGTTGTCGTAGTGGCGCATGGGAGCTTGTATCGATGTATTGTAGAGTGTTAGAAGTGCGGCCAAGTGAAGGTTTGACAAGATCGAAAGATTCGCGGTACTGGTACAGCAGTTGGAGGAGTTCAGATCGTTCAGATGGTGACAGTCCTTCTGCGATCGCCGAATCGAACACTTTCGAAGCCTGTAGATCAGAGTGGTCAAGAGCACTGACGGCGGCGAGGTCACTTTGGAATGATTCTTGCGGCACGGTAAAAATTTGTCCGTTATCAATGGGCTGTACGCATCCGAGAGACTCGCCTCTAAACAGTTTGATGGTATGCGGAAAGGGATTGGTAAGGCGAAGAGCACTGGCTCCATTATAAATTGAGAGGGCCTAATAAGGGAGCAGAAGTGGTTTCCGACTTAGAAAGTGGCTTGATGGCTCAAAAAATGCTACTTCATCACGCGTGCCGTCGGAGACCACAGGGAGCAAAACAGCTGTTGTCGGTGGAATGTCAGTGTACTTGTTGACAACTAGCTTGTGCGTGGCTTGATTAGTGTGGTCGTAGGGCTGATGGAACAACGGAAGCAGTTGAAGTTCGAAACGGGCACAATCTATAACAGCGCGATTACGCGATAGGAAATCCCAGCCAAGTATGATGTCATGAGAGCACGAGGAAAGGACGATAAACTCGACAATGTAGTGGTCATCCGCAATTGTGAGTCGGGCCGTGCAGGCGGCTATAGGTCGAACAGGTTCTCTATTCCCTGCACGTAAGGACATCATATCAAGTGGCGTGGTCACCTTTCGGAGCTTGCGGCAAAGTTTGGCGTATATAACAGACACAGCGTCACCGGTATCCACAAGAGCGTATGCATGGGCACCGTCTATAAAAACTTCGACGATATTTGACAGCAAGGTGCGAGGGCTTGAACATTTCGATAGCGCAGTTCTTGCACCCTGAACTGCGACGGCTAGTTTCCCTCATATTGAGGGGCTGGTCGTGGACGCATGGGTGACAAGAAGCGTTGATTGGGTGAAGGTGAGCGACGAGACGAAGTTGCCGGATAGTCACGGGAAGACGTGTTTGACTGACGATCCGAACTTTCATAACCAAAAGGGGGTCGGTCCTTGTAGTTGCTTCGTGGTCGGACTTCTGTGTAGCCGGGCACGCGACGACGGCCGTATCGGAAGATATGGCCAGGGCCGCCGCATGCAAAACAGATCGGCCGGTTATCGCGCGTTCGCCAGGCATTTGCAGCAACGGGCGCCATCCACGCGGCATACGACTGAGTCGAGGTTGTAGTAGCGAGGGGAGGAGCCCATGCGACGGAAGACTGAGTAGGAGTGGTGACATGCGGCAGTCCATTGAACGGCGAGGGCTGGTTTGGCTGCTGCCTCTTTACTGCGTCAGCATAAGTAAGAGGCGCGGCGACAACTTGCTGCTGAAAGGGCACAGGCATAGCCTCGGCAATCTGGTCCTGAAGCGCAAGTCGGAGCATGGGAGCTAACGGTGCCGGTGGTCGCTCTTGCTGCTGCTGCGGCAGCTCTTGGCACTGACAAAACGGCAGGAGGGAAAGCTGACGTGCGACCTCCTCACGCACGAAGTCTTTCATTTGTGCTAGAAGGCGGGAGTGGTCAGGTACAACGTCCAGTGCAGTGAGTGGTTGGTTAGGCTGAAACGGACGACGGGTGAGAGCTCGTTGCCGTAGCAATTCGTGGTAGCTTTGCCACAGAGTTACCACTTTAGACACCGTGCCAAAAGGCTTCGCAAGGAGCATTTGAAATACGTCGTCATCGACATCTTTCTTAATGTGCTGGATCTTGGCACTTTAGCTCATTGTGGCATCGAGGCGCCTGCAGAGATCGAGTATGTCTTCGATATAGGCGGTAAACGTTTCGCCAGGTTCTTGTGCTCGTGAGCGCAGGCGTTGTTCGGCGCGCAACTTCCGCACGGCAGGGCGGCCGAAAACCGAGGATATTGCCTGCTTGAAAGCGGCCCAGTTCTCAAACTCGGATTCGTGGTTTGTGTACCACAGTTTCGCCACATTAGCCAAGTAAAAGTTGACGGTGCTCAACTTAGCAGCCTCATCCCACCTGTTTGGTCCTCTGACGTTTTCGTAGGACGACAGCCAGTTCTCGACGTCCTGGTCTTCGGCGCCCGAAAAGATCGGGGGATCTCGCTGGTGAACCAGGCTGGGGCAAGTAGCGGCCGCGAGAGGTGCTGTCTGTTGGGCAGCGTCAACTTGCATGGTCGATGACAGGGTGCGGGATCGGAGTTCCAGGGTGTAGGTGATGTAGTTACCCAGCACGATCCACCAAATGTAAAAAGGGTTTATTGAAGGACTGAGCAAGCGTGTGGTAGCTCGAAAGGAATGCAGGCGGACCCAGATGACGGTGCTTGATCGCTGATCTCGTGCCTTTTTCTTGTGTTGATGGTAGCTGACCTAATAGTATCAACGTCTTTCTTATTCACTATACAGCGAATGTATCAACGCAATATCGGTGTGCCTGCATATTCACTCATGCCCCATGGCGCGTAGCAGGTGCGTCCACTGATAAAGGCTCAGAAACGCAGTAAACGTGCTAAAACGAGCAATTAAATGCTTTTGCAGGCTCGGGCGTGCGCGCTCCCAATGCAGACGCTTTTGAGATCTCCAGTACCATGGGACAACAGCATCGTCGCTACTGTCACCCGCCGGAGAATCGGCTGAGATGCGGCGCGGCCGCCTCGTTCAGTCCACTGCCCCCTTCGAGCACACTGTATCCTTGAGTTGCTGCCAGACTTCAAGGGTCAGTCTTGCCAGAGTGCCGCCATACTTGGCAGAGAAATTTGCTTTTGTAGTACTGGCTTTTCCGTGAGGATTTTGTGTCGTCCGTGGTGCACTTCGCGAGTGCATGAGCGACGCTGGCCGTTTGACTTAACGGAATGAACAGCGCCTTGCAGACTTTGGGACGCGTTCTTTTACCGTGTGTGCTGCCGTGCAATTAAGAGGCCGTTTTAAATAACGAAATGAACCACGCCTTGCAGAAGCCTGGGCGCATTCTCTTGCTGTGTGCGCAGCTGTGCAATTAAGAGATCACGTCTCAGTATTGAGGACAACAGGGAAATATGATTAGAGGCGCAGCCGCTAGTGCGCTGCCCCCCCCCCCGCTAGGGGAAGCGTAGCATATCCGTCGTGGCGCGTGGTCGACGCGGCCCCTAGTAAATATTCTTATAGAGTTCTGAATCAGTCTGATACAGTTTCCTATAAGTTGTACCAGTTTTGTCTTAGACTGAAACAAATGCTTATCGGTTCTTATAGACATACATATCAGTCTGATACATTTTCTTACCAGTGCTACCACTCTGATATCAGACTGATACACCGTCTTACCAGTGCTACCAGCTTTTGGTTAAGTTTGATTGGTCATTCATATGGCCAATCAAACTATAGGTGTCTATAGAATTTTAGTTTTTTGTTCAATTATCGGATCTTCATAAAATGCATTACTGTCATTTTAACAGTAGTTCTTTTTTGAACATACTGCCCACATATATACAATTGGTCATTTCTGCATGTATATTATTGTATCAGGGTTGTCTACTGAACACTTGGTGACGATTGTGTGAAGTGTTACGATCCCTTGAAGAGTGCGACTGGCAGCTTTTGGATGCGTAGGATACAATGTACAATGTTTCATGGTGGTGCATAATTGACAAACTGAGCTTTAATTATGCAAAGCAGGTTTCAGCCTAGATTAACACCTTATTCTATGTAAAAATGGGGTTGCAGGTGTCAGACAGCAACACAGTTTATGCTGAAAATTATAGAAGACATCTAGAAATTTCAAGATACTAGTATCTAAAACTTATCAGATAGCAGTATAAACAAAACTCAAAACAATACAAACAGAACTTCTCATCACAGAGCAACACTGACATAGATTTCGAAATTTTTAGCAATGGGCCAGTAAATATCCCAAAACATGGAACTTCATAATCAGTGCACTACTGTAATATGAGCATGCCGATACAATAATTGTTTGCAACGGCGTAGAGTTGAAAGCCTCGGGTGGTGCTGCAGTTTCTCCCTTTCACAACACAAGCCAACCACAGCTGTCTCTCCCACATAGTGCTTTGCTTTCAATAACGAGCCACTACATTAGTGCCATAATCCATACTGGATGAGATTCTTTGAAGAAACAATGAAATGCTCCTTTAAGTAATCAATAATTGACCTCATTGTCAAAACCTAATGCCTCCAAATTCACTGCCACAAATATTTCAAAGCAAGTCGAGGGGTTTATTGTGCAGTTCAACTGCTTTCTTTTTTTCTTGTCAGTCCCAATAAGCTGCGCTGAAAACTACAGGGAAGAATGGTAGTAAACAAATGCGTTATGTCAGGACGCATTATGACTAAAGCGTGCTTGTACAAACACGGTAGCTTTTTCGTGTAGCCGTTCCCAGGTGCGAGTGTGACTATGCAATGTTACAAGATTTCGGCTAGCAGTGCCAGCACGTGGCAGCACCCCGTGACAAGAAGCACGTTCCATTGAAACGCTGCTTTTGATTTATTTTGGTTATAGGCCAACAGCATGCTCTCAGTTGTTTTACACCACATACAGGCATCCGGAAATTCCAAGTGAGCACATTCATCTTTATGAAAGAAGTTGCTTGCAGCTGCAATATTTGGCTGATATGTTGATAGCAGCATCTGTTATTCATAGGTGTGTTTTTGACAAAGCCCAAGCGGTGACACCGACCTGTTTAATAATTGCCTGTAATCCTAACAAGAATGATAAATAAAAATGCATGTACTAATTAAGGCCAAAGCATTTGACTGCAAGAAAACACACACACACACGCACACACACACACACACTCACTCACTCACTCACTCACTCACTCACTCACGCACGCACTCACTCACTCACTCACTCACACAAGAAACTGTCTACCATAGCAAAAGTTCTGTTGTAAAGAGAACAACAATAGAAAAGATCAAGCCAAGTTTTAGTTGTCCTACCTCGCTAAACTCATATAGACTGGCTAGATGTGTCACAAGTTTCAAACAAGTTTGGTACATCAGCAACATTGCAAACACGTCCGACATTTATGTGCAAACACACTCTGTCCACATCTTTCGGCAGAAGCACTTTTTGCTCTGCTTCTGAGCGAAAACTGATGTGAGATGTCTTTTTGAATAGTTCAAATGTAAGCCTCACAACAACCTCGGAAAAGAGCAGCGCTTCGAGGTAGGTAATAGTGCACTTCAAGTTGTAAAAGACTATGCCTACTTAGGGCAGGAAATAACTGCGGAGCCGAAGCACGAGATTGAAGTAACTAGAAGAATAAGAATGGGGTGAAGCACATCTGGCAAGCACTCTCAAATTATGACAGGTAGATTGCCACTATCCCTCAAGAGAAAGGTATATAACAGCTGTATCTTGCCGGTACTTAGCTACGGAGCAGAAACCTGGAAACTTACAAAGAGGCTTCAGCTTAAATTGAGGAGGACGCAGCGAGCAATGGAAAGAAAAATGGTAGGTGTAACCTTAAGAGACAAGAAGAGAGCAGAGTGGATTAGGGAACAAACGGGGGTTAAGGATATCATAGCTGAAATGAAGAAGAAATTGACATGGGCCGGGCATGTAGCGCGTAGAGACGATAACCACTTGACGTTAAGGGTAACCAACTGGATTCCCAGAGAAGGCAAGCGGGTTAGGAGGAGACAGAAGGTTACGTGGGCAGATGAGATTAAGAAGTTTGCGGGTATAAATCGGCAGCAGCAAGCACTGGACCAGGTTAACTGGCGGAACATGGGAGAGGCCTTTGTCGTGCAGTGGACGTAGTCAGGCTGATGATGATGATGATGACGATGAAGCCTCACACACATGAGCACACACACACAGTCTCGCAGGTTATTGACAGGCACCAGTGTAAAATACACGCCATTGTTGCATTTAAAAAGTGTCACTCATGCTGGCATTGTTACGATCCGCATCTGCAGCTCGGTCGGAATCACTCGAGCGAGTTTTCCTCAAAGCCGTAAGTGTCGTCCGGATCAGAATTTTTATCTCTCTCACCATGCGCATCCCGCAGACTTCGCGTATCAAACGCCGCTTCTCCAGAACATCCATTACCTTCCAGCAAAGTTTGCTTGGGCCAGGCATGTTAAAACATCAGTGGCCAAGCTATCCATGCATGGAAAGTTATTGGAGGCCAAGGAGTGTGTGTGCTTGTGAAGTGTGACAAGCCTATCATTGGCCAAGCAAAGGAAGGCCGTGCTTGGAAAATCATCAGAAACACCTCTTTTCATGGTTGGCACTGCGTTTGAATAACATGCAATAGCCAAGCATGTTCTTGGTATGAGAGCCAAGCACTTTGACAAATGGAATTTCTGGCTCATTTATTCGTTTTTTTTCTTGGCTACAATTTAATGCCTTGGGTGGTTATTTTTCTAGATTTTTCATGCCCCTCCCCCACGAGAACAAGACAAATATTTTTTGTGCTTCAGGTTTATTTCACACGCATATTATAGAAGGCAATATGCCAATTTTTCCATTTCGCGAACTCTTGTGATTCTGAAATGTTGCTTTGGCATCTCTTGAAGTCATCTATCGTAGCGGCATGCCTTCTCGCAAAGGTGAACCTTCTTGATCTGAAGCAAACACGAGTCATCTTTGCGTTACGTCCAAAACAGCAACATCAGTTTTGATGAAAAGGGTGTATCTCACCTGGAATATGGGAGAAAAAAGCATCATGAGGCCCTCTTTTTTAAATAAGCCATCTCTTAGGTAACCGCTTTCACCAATTGTCAACAAAACACACAGTAGAAACATTTGTTGCGAAAATAATTGGTTATGCATGATTATGAGGATGACAGCACCAGCACAAACGGGAAGAAAATACTTGAACTGCATGATGCATTTTTATTACAAAGTAGTGTGCAGTCATGAGAGATCCCCATGAAGACAAACAATTGACAAAGAATTGTTTTGTCCTCACACATTCTAGAGCATATATTCTTTTAATTGAAAAAAAGGTAATTTTTTTAACTGATAGCATTCTGGAAGCAGCATTGGCGCAGAAGCACTGTTTAGTGTGCTTGTTTTTTGTAGTTACGTACCTTTATATATATAAACATTACTGAGGTAGTCAATGCATCTTTATTTACGAAGATTATTTTTGTCCCATAGCTTCTGTTGTCAATGCTTTATTTTATTTCAATGCTCATTATTGAGCAGTCCTGCCGCTCAGTCGTGCAGCTGACTGTTTAAACGATGAAATTGGTTATGTGATCTGGCTCCCACAAATCGGTAAGCTGACAGAACAGGAAATAAGTTTATACAACATTAAGATGTTGAATATGGTGGCAGTGAAACTGTTTCAATGCTCGATCTTGCTCCAGATTGCACAAGTTGGCTTTTTTCAGAAGGGCAGCATATATAAAGTGAAAAAAGTGTATTAGTAAGTCAAGTTGTCAAACAAACATCAGTGATGCAGTATGTGCTATATGCTGGTCCTACTGAAACATTTCTAAAGAGCAGCAACCAAAATATCACAGCGTCGAGAAACCTACAAAACGAAAAGTCATAAAGATGTTACCAATAAAAGGCAAAGCAAAACCAATTTATCTGGTTTCTGTTGATGCTCACCAAGCAGAAGCAGCATCACGTTTGCAGGCTTTTAAATGGAAGATTGTTCGCAGTGGCCTAGCAGTACTTCTTTGTAACCACATTAGTACAATATGATGGAGCATTCTGCGCACAGCGTATTCAGTATTGCTGACATTTTCTAGGAACAAATAGCTGACCTGTAAAAAAGCAATACATAAACGAGAAAGTTGATAAATGTAACACATTTTTAGAAGTTTTGAAAAAGCATCTACTATATGCAGTGGTTGTGGTGCCAACAAAAGGATATTCTTGCCATAACAAAACTGCATCAATTCATCAAAGTATTCATTGCACATTCTACGAAGTACTTGTAGGACTGGCAAAAGTATGCCTTTGTTGTAGAAAATTGTGGTTAAAATTGACAAAACCAACTGAGTATTTAGGCCTAAATATTTCTTGTAAACAGCAATCTCTGGCGTAAACTTTATAAAGACTATGTTGGACAACTGTTTTTGTGTGATTTATAAGTAGTCTGACGGGTAGCACTCACTCTATGCAAAAAAATAGAACCGATGTACGCAACTAACAATACATTTAGCTGATTATAGATAATTTACGATAGATTATACAAAGAAAGTTCTGAAGAAATCATTAAAATCAGAATAGCATCGCTCGCCAATGTTGTTTACCTATTGACTAACTACAACTTTCAAACTCTGCACATCTTCCAAACTCTGCCAACATTTGAAATGACAACTTTCTCAAAATCGATAAATGAAATACCAGAGTCGATGAAGCTAAAATTTTATCATAACACCTTTTTTCGAAACTATATTTCCATTAGTGTAGACCCAACAATACCGAGGAACCTTGTGGCGCCATAGCATTACGTAAAAGAAAAAATAATACAGGCGCGGCTGAATTTGGATGGTAGATGACCCATGGCTTTCTCGCTTTCGGCACAAGCCTTCATATCTATTTTACCTTTTGTATGACCGCACGCACAAGTTTATAATTTCGAATTAATTATTAAAGCACTGGCGTCCACCCTGAATCGCATGGTGCGTTTGCGAGATGCACTCGTCGTCAGCGACAGCAGTCCCACCAGAAGCGAACTACAAATGGCCGCGCACCTCGCGTCAGCATACACAACCGGCGGCTGGGCACCTGTCCTTCGGACCGGGTCGTTTCAGTTTATTTCAAGGTTTTCCCCGAAAACAGTGCATCGCTAGTTTTAAAGAAATACGCCGAATTGAATCGATGCTCGAACACTGTACCGAAGAACGTTTCGAATATGTCCGGTCTTCTAACAAGAGACTACGCCATGTGCAATCTCACTGAGACGAGTTAGCACTACAGCTAGGACTACGCAGCACCCGCTTCTTAACACATGTGCATTTTCGCCCCGTAAACCTGACCACCAATTCGTATATGGCACTGAGAGAACAAGGGCAAATACAAGTACGGCTGATATTTACTCACCTCCTATTTCAAATTTATTAAACAGCTCATCGCTGCACGGATGTGATGGCTGTGACATCCATCCAACGTGCGAACGAGGTGAAGAAGGCGCGCAGTCATACACGTAACACGCGGTGGAATGGGGAAGCGAGCATAAACGGTGCATGCGTGTATACTGGCTTAAAGCTAAATGAATTGCAATATTTTTGAAGACTTTTGTAGTATTACGTAAGTGCTTTACAGCCGTTCCAGTTTGTGGATTTCTGAAAATTGCCTGTTTGGATGCTTTGGTGAACTATTTTTTTTCTTAAGCGTGGTAGGGCTGTGCATGGGCCAAACGGCGCACGTGCGGCAAAAAGTGTGCAGTTTAAACACCACTTTGTGCGCTTGCTGGTAAACTTCGGTCCTTTGGATAAAAAGAAAAAGAAAGAGGTATTCCGTAGCGAAGCCAGTGCGAACTGAATTAATGACCGCAAAAAATGAACGTCCTTGGCTATTCGGTAGCTTTTCGTCTGACTTCACGACAGTGTGACCAAAAAAACGGACACACTCGCTCTAACCGCTTTCCTTTATTATCGCTTCTACGTATTCTCACGCCATGAATTTCTTTCGAATAGTATATAATACACAAAAGTAAGTAAGCTTGATGAACAGGTTAATTTTGTGAGCACTGGCCGGCAACCACGGTATGTGTCAAGAAAGCCCTTGGCCTCCAGGTTAGATATCAGAGGTATTTTCCAAAACTTTTTCGTTCTAATTATTAGGAAGGGCAAACAACTAAGAGAAACGCACACTTTTAAGAATAGATTTGAGGCTTTCACTTTCATGTCACCCATATTTTGCTTGCAGGCCATATTCTTTTCTGTCACGCTGTCCGGGCATTGACCAATGATAACGGAAGCCGATAGAAACCCAAGCTGTTTTAAATCATCGGTCATCGGCCAATGCTGTTAGGGTTATGAGCTAAAAACTGAGGAATGCTGTTGCTGAGTGTAGCTGGTCGGCAGTCTGCGCCTCCACCGCTTTATAAATAGGTTCTATGTCCGAGGTACTACATATTGCGATCCAGGCTCCGAACAGCGCTTTATTTTATTTGATCGAGGCTGGAGTTGAGTTGAATCCATCTCTTGTCGAACTTGACACAAACTTCAAATAGCGCGCTTCATAGTTTCTACGCAAAATTAGGCTGCGGGACTGATCATAAGTGACCGGGTAAAGATCGATTACATCGACCAAGTCTTCGCATTCACAACCTGCTTGCTGTGCCTTGAAGATTGTGTACGCGGCGCGGAATGTGCTGAAAACTATAACACGTGCCGCGATATCACGGCGCCAGATAGTAACCCCACAGAACACCTACCAGTTTCTTCCCGCACGCTTAAGGTGTACCTTTGTTCTGTTACAGAGTACTAGAAGGGGGCAGTGGAGTGAACGAGGCCGCGGCGCCGCATCTCGGCCGATTCTCCGGTGAGTGACAGTAGCGGCAGCACTGTAGTTCCATTTGGACTGGCACGGTGGATGGACGTGTTTTTTGAGCGCTCCCGATCGACTGCGCAGATAAGTGGTTTTGCATGTTTTCAGCTTGCCTTTATAATTAATGAGGCAGAAGTTAACTTTGTAGCACTTATTACATTGTACAGCCTTTTCGGAGATCAGTCACCAGGTATATACTAGTTTGTGTGTGTGTGTGTGTGTGTTTGTTTCTTTGCGTTGTTTTTCTTGCCACCCCATGGAGAAAGTGCACGTACATTCAACACGCAAATTTTTGTAGTAGAGCTTAGACTTTCACTTTTTCGTAGGGCAGGGATCATGTTTTGTAATTATCGAGTGAGACAATTCATGAGGAATTCATAAGCTTCAGCGAAGTAGTGGTGGGGCTGGGAGGGGACAAAGCAGCCGGCGCCACAGGTACAAGTAACCCCCAGGCAAAGGACGCTACAGCTGAAAAGTCACAGCATGTGATAAGTGTCTGGGACTTGAATTTAAATCGATGCGCGGAAGGAATCAAATAAAGGGTAAGAGGTGACAAGAGGGTTGCAGTAGGGACGTTTCCAGGACGCAAGCTGGAAGCAGTCATGGGGAAAGCGAGCGCAAAACTCAAAACTGCATCTGATAGATGAAACATAGTGATAATTTCAGGTGGTTTACACTGTTGAGAAAAGGACGAGCAGCCGTGCCCATGGCGAAGTCCACCCATCCACCTCTTCTTTATTCTGAATGCCGGTCTAATATCCCATGATGATAACGTCGCTCCTCGTCTTATACACAATTTGTAACATCCTCAGCGCCCCCACAGTGGTACAAAGAAAACTGAGTGCTCACAAGAGTCCGAGTACAAATATTTCATCAGTATTAGTAAGAGTTCCACGTCAGTCCTAGTAGTGCCATCCTAGTTGGATCCTGCACTTGATCTTCCAGCGGTGTTTTCAGCGCTTGTGGCACGTTGGTGCTATTGAGTGCGTGGACATCGATACACCTCTGTTGTCACTGAGCAGGTTTCCTTTGTATCTAAATTCCCACTAAAGGCGATTCCGGAAACATATTGTGCAGCTTTTTCTCAGGCAACTTTTTTTCGCTTTCTTTTCTGGCTCCATTTACCTTGCATTTCCGTTGCCTCCGTCATCGTCTCATCCTTTCTCTTCGGCGCTGTGGCACTGTCTTAGCATTTCGCCGTTTCGCGGTAATCGGCACTGCCGTACATATTCTCTTTCATCTTGATTTGTGCTCCTTTCTCATTGAGCAGAAGCTTAGCGCTGTGACATGGGGCTTGCTTTTTTGTCACCACGGGATTCTTTTCTTTTTCATTTCTTCTCGCTCTATGAAGTGGCCTTGATTTTCCTCGGTCTGGCACTTGTACGAACGGCGGTTAGGGCTTCGCCCCGCCGCGGTGGTCTAGTGGCTAAGGTACTCGGCTGCTGACCCGCAGGGCGCGGGTTCGAATCCCGGCTGCGGCGGCTGCATTTCCGATGGAGGCGGAAATGTTGTAGGCCCGTGTGCTCAGATGTGGGTGCACGTTAAAGAACCCCAGGTGGTCTAAATTTCCGGAGCCCTCCACTACGGCGTCTCTCATAATCATATAGTGGTTTTGGGACGTTAAACCCTACATATCAATCAATCAATCGGTTAGGGCTTCGTAACGTCTGAATCTGGCCGCCTTCGCTTGGACGCATTATCAATATCTCGCGAATGACCTTCTAGATCTAGGAAGTCTTCTTCGTTCTCAATCATGGGAATACCTTCCACCTCTAACAGCAGCTCGAATACCTTGCAGCTGTTGTAGACGTCTTGTCAATAGCTTGACGGGTGCAGCACGATAATGAGATCTCTAAAGGCGCAGAAGAGGCTTTCTCTGTAGCTGTAATTCTAGCTTGTGTGCTGCCATTTTGTCCCTCTATTTGTCCTGTGGTACACTCATCCATGTTCTGTGGGACAAGATGGCCGTTGAAGACGTAATTGTTAGATTGCGGTGACATTGTTGGAAAAAGCACTTTCTTCTGAGCCTTCGTTCTCATACGTTGTCGTATTAGGTCTAGGTGCGTCTGCCGAGCCTTAATGTATCTGCGATCTTATATTCTGCTCTGACCCTTGCTAGAATAATCTCGTCCTCGTAAACGTCAGCTTCCTCCATCTCTGCTTCCAAGTGATCGATGTCAACTATGTCCTCTACTTCCTTGTCGATTATTTTGAGTTCCTCGTACTGCTCAATCAAACTACGTCGTAACTCACAGATTGGTGGGCTATCCAATCGCCGAAGACATTCGATGTCTGCGATGACCTGCGTGCGTGTTTGACTCCGCTTTTCGTAGAGGGCCTCCATGATCCTGTCCAGTGTCGGAAACGTGAGAAGTCACTGGCCGGCCATGTAACGAGGTGAAGTCGGAGTCAACTCAGCCTCCATCGCAGACGGTTCACACAACGAATATCCGTCACTTGTCGGGCTGTCGTTCATCATTATCTTGTGCATATCGGAGGCCCGTGTGCTCAGATTCGGGTGCACGTTAAAGAACCCCAGGTGGTCTAAATTTCCGGAGCCCTCCACTACGGCGTCTCTCATAATCATATAGTGCTTTTGGGACGTAAAACCCCACATATCAATCAATCAATCTTGTGCATATCGGGCCATCGTCATGAAGGGCCAGTCAGTACTGAGCCGGAGAAGACGTGAGGGCTCCCGTCTCGCGAACCTCCAAACGGTGCCTGCACTCATGGGGCTTCGCTGTCAGGACATACGTCGTTGACCTATGAACTGCCTTCACTTGTGAACATCGGGCCATCGTCGTGAAGGGCGAGTCAGGAGGGAGCCGAAGTAGACGTGAGGGCTCCCGTCTCGCGAACCTCCAGACGATGCCTGCACTCGCGGCAGTTCATGGGTGCTCCTAGTAGTCTTAGTTACAACCGGAGTCGTGCTCCAAGGTCACAGTGGTGGATAGGCCTAGCAAATCAGCTTTAGCCACGGCGGCTTCACAAAAGTCCTCGAGGATACGACGGCGGTCGAAATTCGTGAAGTCCGCTCCGTCTCACCTTCGAAGGTCCTTCCTCCCGGGTTTTGCGGCACCAAAATGTTGAGAAAAGGACGAGCCGCCGTGCTCATGGTGAAGCCCACACATCCATCTCTTATTTATTCTGAATGCTGGTCTAATTTCCCATGATGATAACGTCGCTCCTCGTCTTCTACACAATTCGTAACATAAACGATGTCTTGAATGAAGATACGGCAGGAATAGCAACCACACTGGCGAAAGGGGTCGATGACATCCATGCCAACTCTCAAGTACAGGTAGTGATATGCACGACACCAGAGGTACCGGTGTGTGACGGCAACCTGCGAAGAGCGATTGTCAACGCAAATCAAGAGATATGGCGGATGAGTCGCGAGAAAGGTTTTGAGGTAGTGGGAATCATCAGAGAGGTGCATAGGTGGGGTGGTTTTCACCGAGACAGAATTCACTTCGATGGGCGGCTAGGTCATGAGGTGGGTTGGCGACTTGCAGGACACACAGTAGCTTTTTAGAGGGGCACATGGCCATTCGGGGTGTAGGATAGCTAGTAACGAGGAAAACATCCAGGGAGACTCCTTGACAGGTGGTATGGACAGATACAATTCCAATGTAGCACCAGTATCTAAGATAGGTAGAGTCCGGGCAGAAATAAACGTAGCCACGATGACTGAGCCAATTCAGACATAGGGTATATTAACAGGCAGGGTGGCAGGAACAGGCTGAATTGGGTAGAGATAGAAGAGCAGCTAAGGCAGGAGAGGCCGATGGTATACGGTTTTGTAGAAACACACCTTAGAGATATGAAAGAACCTACTAACAATCCGGACTACGCGTGGGAATATTGTAGTAAAACAGAAGGCAGCAAAAAAGGGGGTGATATTGAGGCATTCACTCATAAAAGTACAGACTGGCAAAGCGTCAAGCAGAAGTTCAAGGAAAATTTATGGCTAAAAGGAAAAGTTGTAGGGCAAATGACATTCCTTGGCTTAGTGTACTTGTGGACGGGAGCAAAAGCCAGTGAGGAAAAGCAGGCATTGGTAGAGTGTATATAAAGGACATTAGGGCATTAGAAGGAGAGTGCGAGATAATTTTACTATAAGATATGAATGCGCACAAAAAAGATATAGCTGGGTATATCAACCGATTAGGTAAAATTATCCTAGATATGTGTGAAGGGCATGATTTGATCATTTGCAAGAGTACCGAGAAGTGTGAAGGGCAAATAACATTAGAGGTAGGAAGGCTGCAGTCGAGGACAGATTACGCACTGATGTCACATAGGATGTATAATAAGCTTGGGGGAATGCACATAGATGAATATGATTACGGAAGTCTGGGTAGTGATCACAAATGTATGAAGCTGAGTTTTCGAAGACCATGCAGTGGAAGAGGGAAGGAGACATGATGAGCAACTACAGAAAAAGTCTTTTTCAGAAAGGCAAATGGAAATAGATACTAAAGAAATTGAGAAAGTAATCACTGAGGATAATAAAACAGGGTGGACATACACAAATCTAACTACACTGTTTGAGCTAGAGCTCGCGAAAGAACGTGACAAGTTACCCCAGAAAAGAAGACACAAACGCAAGAGTTGGTGGGATGAGGAAGTTAAGAGAGCCATAGCAAAACGTCAGGAAGCCTCTAGGGAACACAGACTTGCTAGCAGATGATGTTGAAAGAAAGTGGGAAATCTTTCTAAGCTGTAGAAGGGACGCCTTCCTTCTGATCAATGAAAGATTAGAATAAAGGAAGCGCAGTGGCTGGCAGGAGAACATAAAAAAGATAGAAAGGCAGAAGCGAAATTTTGGAACCATCTAAAATTCCTAACTAATCAGAGAAGTCTAGAGCTGAGGTTTATAACTGCAGCTCAAGGTGCTAGGCTAGAAGGGGACGAAGCTATTGAATATATAAGAACAAGCGTGACAGAAAATTTCCAACAAAGAAGTGCCTTATGCACCACAATAGACAAGGATGGATCAAGTGGCGCAATAATGGCTCCATTTTCACAACGAGAGCGGGAACGGGCTGAGAAGAGGGTTCCTACTAGTACATCAACAGGCCCAGATGGCAATCCAATCATGCTGATAAAGACATTAGGTCCAAAGCCTAAACAGACTTTGAGAGAGGCAGTGAGCAAAGCAATAATCGATGGTGAAGTCCCCGGTGGATGGAAACTTAGCAGGGTGAGCATGATTTACAAAGGAAAGGGGGACAAAGCTGACACAAACAACTACCGTCCTACAACAGTGACATCAATGGTGTACAGGCTCGCAACGCAGATTATAAAGGAAAGACTGCAGGCATGGATAGAGGATGAGGGGGTGCTGGGGGAGCTGCAGAATGGGTTTCGGAAACACAGGAGGTCGGAAGACAATCTGTTCTCACTGACGCAGTACATCGAAATAGCAGAAAAGGAACACAGGCCCCTGTGGCTAGCATTTTTGGATATCAAGGGAGCATACGATAGTGTGGTTCAAGAGGACTTGTGGAGAATACAGGACCCACTAGGTGTAGAAGATGGAGTCACTAATCTTTTAAAAGATATCTATAAAGGTAACAAGGCAGTTATAAAGTGGGAAGAACAGGTATCCAAGCTCACAAAGGTAAAACGGGGACTTAGGCAGGGGTGTCCTCTTTCACCCTTGTTATTCATGACGTACCTACAAGACTAGAGGCCGAATTAGAAGGAAGTGGACTGGGCTTCAAAATCGCTTTCGTCAAACAAGGAAAACTCATTGAACAGGCACTCCCAGCATATATGTACGCAGATCATATAGTGCTAATGGCCGACCACAAGGAAGATTTGCTGAGATTGATGGACGTCTGCGGTAATGAGGGAGATAAGTTAGATTTCAGATTAAGTAAGGAAAAATCAGAAATCACTTTTAATCTAATGAAGGTAGTGAGCTTAGAATACAGGAGGTCACGCTAGAAATAACAGATAAATACAAACATCTGGTCGTATGGTTAAGCAAAGGGGCCGAGTACCTAAGGGAACACGAAATATACGTGACGGCTAAAGGCAACAGGAATGCAGCGGTGATGAAAAACAGGACGCTTTGGAAATACAATGGGTATAATGTTGTGAGAGAAATATGGAAAGGGGTCATGGTTCCTAGTCTGACGTTCGGCAATGCAGTCTTGTGCATGAGATCAGAAGTTCAAGCAAGATTAGAAATTAAGCAACGTGGAATAGGTAGGCTTGCCTTGGGAGCTCACGCGAATACACCAAATAAGGGAGTACAAAGTGATACGGGATGGATATCATTTGAGGGCAAAGAAGCTAACAGCAAGATAAAATTTGAGAAGCGATTGAGGGAAATGGGTAGGAGCGTTGGGCTAGGAAGGTACTCAGCTACTTGTACATGAATGTCGATACAAAATGGAGGAAGCGAACGAGAAAATAGACTGGTAAATACTTAGAAAACAGAAATGGGTCAAACTAAAAAGATCTATCGGTTAAGAAGAAGGTGAAGGAAGATGAGACCAATATTTGGAGGTTTGGCATGATTAAGAAGTCCGCACTAGAGATCTATCGTACTCTTAAGCAGGAAATTACAAAGGAAAGGATCTATGATAATACTTGGGGTAGTTCTCTACTGAGGCCGGGACGGGAGTATTGCGAGCCAAGACATATCGGACGAAATACGAAGCGGTAGGCATGGAATGCAGTGCGTGTGAAGAGGAGGAGTAAACTGCCGAACACTTGGTAATGATTTGTAACGGGCTTCACCTTATAGTTCAGGATGATGAAGCAGAGTTTTTCAAAGCACAGGGCTTAGGGACAGGGAGGGCAAAATAGACTTTACGCGGGTAGAATTACCTAAATGGAGGTTATCTGATTGGTGGCTAGAGTCAAGGCACGAGTGAAATTTAAACGCTTTACTGCAAAGTATGAGTCCTCAACCTCACTATATACAGGGAAAAATATATCTAGTTCTTGGTTCACTTATTATTACGGCTTAGTGACGTTGGCCACCGCCCTATCTAAAGGGTACAGCGATATCAATTTATCCATCCACTGAAGATCTCAAAAACGTCTGCATTGGGAGCGCGCGTGCCCGAGCCTGGGAAAGCGTGTAATTGCTCGTTTTTAGCGCGTTTATTGCGTTTCTGAGCCTTTATCAGTGGGTGCACCTGCTACGCGCCATGGTGCATGAGTGAATATGCAGGCACACCGATATTGCGTTTATACATTCACTGTATCAAAAACCTGCCGACACACACACACACAAAACGCTGGTCGGAATTCGCACGCATCCGCCTAACTCCTTACTCAATCAGCGCTTTGAGCTGTGTCCATAAATTGCTACTGGCGAACTACAAAAAAGAAGAAGTATCAAAACCACAATTAAATCATACGCTCGTTTTGTGGGCACTCTCCACGATATGCAGAGCACAGTGTTCCTGATTTGAGTCTACATGCGCTTGATTGTTTCACGAGAAACCCGAGTATAAGAAAGTTGTCAGAACAATAATTGGTGACGACTCGGTGTATCATGCCAGTTTTGCGGAAGATAATAATTATTTGTTTCCGAAAGGCTTAATACATATTAAACTTATTAAAACAACTCAGAAACATATTTAAAAGTGCCAATTGTATATATAGCTCCTCTGTTAATCTGCGTGAGTTCATTGTAACCAGTCCTCATTTTGTACCGAGAGTTCAAATTGTGGTGTTTTCCGAGTAATATATTGACGTAACGCCATCGCGAGCGAGGAAATTTTGAGAATGTTTTGTATTTTAAGGGTTGTTCTTATATTATGTGTCAAAAGTGTAGGCAGGCAGTGGTGCATCTTGTTTTTAGAAATTTACCTTCCTCGTATATGTACACACACACACGCACACACGCACGCACACACACGCACACACACACACACACGCACACACACACATATATATATATATATATATATATATATATATATATATATATATATATATATATATATATATATATATGTATATATATATATATATATATATATATATATATATATATATATATATATATATATATATATATATATTGTTGCAGTGCAACGCGAACAATAGATGAACAGCAAGACGCCTGCTTCGTTGTCGTCCCGAAAACCATCTGTCCTACTAGCATGAGTCTGCAAAACATTCCTATCGTCGTTCTTTTTCATTTACACACGTGTCACTTGCCCCTCCTTATAGTAGCATCGTCCCGATGCTGACTCAGACCCACCGTATTTTTTTTAACGTGTAGTTAGTCGCTCACGTACGGCTTCATACGCACTACATGTACAAGTTCAGGCTGGTGTTGGCGACGCCTCGAGCAGTGGGGACTGTCGGAGACGACCATGTAGGTGACATCACTTAGCTGGCGCGATACTCAGTAAGACACGAACTATTGCTTTAGCAGCTTCTCAGATAGTCCACGTTTTCGTACGGGTGCCCAAACCCACACCCTGTCACCTATTTTGTACGTTACTGTTACATGGCGAGCATTGTAGCAGCCTGCGTCGTAGTATTGTCACTGGCGGATGCGTAAGCGGGCGAGCTGTCTAGCTTCTTCCGCGCGTTCAGTGAACACGTCAGCGCCTGTGTCGGTACCGTCCCATTCATGTGGCAACATCGCATCCAGCATTGTCCGTACCTCTCGTCCGTGAACCAAGCTGAATGGAGTCATGCGAGTCGTTTCTCGTTTAGCCGTATTGTATGCGAACGTGATATAGGGTAAAATTTCGTCCCAATTCTTATGTTGGACATCCATGTACATCGACAGCCTGTCTTCAATCGTCTTGTTGAGGCGCTCAGTTAGTCCATTCGTTTGCGGTTGGTACGAAGTGGTCTTACGGTGAGTCGTTCCACTAAGCATGGTCTAAAAGAGCGGCCGTAAATGCTGTTCCGTGGTCTGTTATCACGACAGCCGGGGCACGATGGCGTAGTACAATATTTTCTATGAAAAATCTCGCCGCTTCTGCTGCGGTGCTATTTTGGATAGCTTTTGTTTCGGCTTAACTGGTTAGGTAGTTTGTTGCGGTTATAACCCAGCGATTCCCAGCAGTAGAAGTAGGAAGGGGTCCCAAAATATCAATTTCTATGTGGTCGAATGTTGTAGGCGGAACCTGAACTGGTTGCAGCTGACCGGCGGATTTCTTTGCAGGTGACATGCGTCGCTGGCAATCGAGGCAAGTGTGAATGTGGTGCTTGACGGCTGTTGTGAGTCGTGGCCAGTAGTATCTCTGCTGTACTCTTGCCTATGTGCGAGTGTACCCTAAATCGCCTGAGGTCGGCTCGTTGTGACATGCTTGAAGCACTTCTGTACGAAGGGGTGCAGGAATGATGAGAAAATAGGGAACTCCGATGGCTGAAAAGTTTCTTTTGTAGAGGACGCCATTGCGTAAGCAAAACGACAATAATGCCCTTGCAAAGACTCTGGGTGCCCTCGAAGAACGTCCGTCCACGTATTTAATCAAAGCAAGCAATTCAGAGTGGCCTCGTTGTTGTTGGGCAATAGTGAACGCGTTGAGAACACCAAGGAAGGCCATATCGTCGTTGTCAGAAAGAGAGGTGGACTGTACTGGTGATCGAGACAGGCAGTCGGCGTCCGTATGTCACTTCCCAGACTTATGCATGACCGTCATATCGAACTCTTGTAACTTAAGACTCCACCACGCTGATTGGCCGGTTGGATCTCTTAAGTTAGTCAACCAACAGAGTGAATGATGGTCACTATCAACTTTGAAGGGGTGGCCATACAACTACGGGCGAAATTTCATAACTGCCAAGACCACGGTGAGGCATTCTTTCTTAGTTGTTGAATAATTGGCCTCAGCGCGTGTTAGCGTCCTGCTTGCGTAGGCGATCACTCATTCCGTGTCTTTTTGCAACTGCGCAAGCACAGCTCCGAGGCCTACATTGGTTGCGTCAGTGTGAAGCATTGTTGGCGCCTGCTCGTCGAAGTGGCAAGCACTGGAGGTGTTTCAAGACGTTGGTCATGAACGCTGCTTGCTGTTACTCGTTCCATTGAAAGGTGGCGTCGTCTCTAGTGAGGCGAATTAACGGCGACGCAAACCGTGTGAACTCGGTGACAAACCAGCGATAGTAGGCGCATAGGCCTAGAAAGCGCCTGACAATTTTCTTATCGGACGGTACTGGGAACTGTGCCACAGCCGCAAGTTTTTCGGGATCAGGCTGAACGCCGGTGCAGCTGACGACATGACCAAGAAACAGCAGTTCTTCAAAACAAAAGTGGCATTTCTGTGGTTTTAATGTGAGGCCTGCGGAGCGTATGGCTCGTAAAACAACTTCTAGCCTTTTGAGATGCTCGTCGAAAGTTGGGGAATACACTATGACGTCGTCTAGATAAACTAAACAGGTCTTTCAATTTAACCCTGAAAGTACAGTGTCCATGAGCCTTTGTAAAGTAGCAGGCGCTGAGCACAGACCGAAGGGCAGAACTTTGAATTCATATAGACCACCCGGCGCCACAAAAGTGGTTTTTTCCCGATCTCTTGGGTCTACCTCGATCTGCCAATATCCGCTTCCGAGGTCCATTGAAGAAAAGTAGCGAGCGCTTCAAAGCCTATCGAAGGAGTCAGAAATACGTGGAAGCGGATACACATCTTTCTTAGTCGATTCAGCTTCCTGTAGTCCACGCAAAAACGCAGGATACCGTTCTTTTTTTTTAACTAGAACTATAGGCGATACCCACTGGCTCTTTGATGGCTGAATCACATCATCTTCAAGCATTTTAGCGAACTTCTTGCTGTATCACTTCCCATTCCTTCGGAACCACAGGATAAGGATTCTGGTGTACAGGCCTTGCTGCATCGTGGGTATTCGATGCTTTGTTAGCAGCGTTCGACTGACCCATGATGTCGATGAAAAGCAGCCCTGGAATTCGGCTAGCAGCTCAAGATGTCAAGTTCGCTCGTCCCTTGACAGTTTAGCACCAACGTCAAGATTAGGTACTGATTCTTCTTGAGGTGCTTTGTCTTGTGCCGATAAAGTGCCTTGGATTTCAGCAGTATTGTCAAAGTAAGCGACGGCTGTACCCCTCGGGAGGTGTCGGCGCGCAGCACTTAAGTTAGTGAGCAGCAAGTTTGTGCGTCCCGCAGTGACAGTGACAAGACCTCGAGCAACTGCAATACCGTGGCTAAAGATCAACGAGCTTATTTTGTCGGCAATAGCGTCACCATCAAATGGCTCATTACCTTCCACTGAAACAAGTGTACACGATCGTGGCGGGACGACCACATCATCATCCGTCAGACGTAAAGGGTTATGTCTCGGCTCTGAAAAATCGACTAAAGCAGGGCTGTGTTTGCGAAACGTAATGACACTGTCAGAGATGTTGATGACGGCGCCATGTTCTCTCAAAATATTTATTCCGATAATCAAGTATTTACAGCATCAAGCGAGAACGACGAACATCGCCACGTAAGTAGAGCCACCGATGTCGAGCCTTGCTGTGCACATACCGAGAGGCATTAGTATTTGGCCGCCTGCCGTCCTTAGGTGATTGATTGATTGATTTGTGGGGTTTAACGTCCCAAAACCACCATATGATTATGAGAGACGCCGTAGTGGAGGACTCCGGAAATTTTGACCACCTGGGGTTCTTTAACGTGCACCCAAATCTGAGCACACGGGCCTACGACATTTCCGCCTCCATTGGAAATGCAGCCGCCTCAGCCGGGATTTGAACCCGCGACGTGCGGGTCAGCAGCCGAGTACTTTAGCCACTACACCACTGCGGCGGGGCGCCGTCCTTAGGTGAGGTCCCGCCCTGGCTGTCTTTACTTTCTTGAGGCGTACGGCAAGGTCATCACTAATAATAGAGAAGTCGGTCCCGGTGTCGACTAAAGTGCTTACTTACTGTCCGTCCACCGGAACGGTAAGGCCTGGGGTCACAGTTTCGTCGGTATTACGTCTTATTGGCTTTACTGCGCCCTAAGGTGGGAGTGATGGGGGCTTTTTTTCTTCGTCTTGACAGCCTGCAACCTTACCCCCTGAGGTCGCCGCCTTCAGTTTTCCCGGTGCCAGCTGGGTGACCTCGCTCCTCTGGTGTGACTGGGCAGGAGAAGGAGAGCGTGGTCGATGTTGGAAGCCCGGCTGGTAGTCAGTTATAATCTCGTCATCATTGTTACAGCGGCCGTCGAAGGGGGTTGAGTCACCAGAGGCCCTTGAGAACCGACATCGCCACAGCGGGATATGGGGTCGTTGGCATGTCGATTGTCAAACCGTGGCCTGAGAGGGGGAAACGAATCGGTGCGGTGCCAGCAATAGCGGGCTATGTGGCCGACACCTCCGCAGTTGAAACAGCGTGGACGCCTGTCGACAGTGCGCCAGGTGTCTGTTCGGTGAAGCTGTGGATGCCGTGACGACTCCTCACGTGACGAAGGCCATGGCAGGCCAGAAGACGACTGGTCGTATGGGGGCTGGATGGGTGGGCGCCACGAGGTCTCCCCCTGTGGTCGTGACCTAGGAACGGTTGCACGTGGCGGATAATATGAAGGTGGAACGGGTGGGGAGCTTCGAAGGGTGGCGGCGTACGTCATGGAACGTTGCTCGGGTGCAGGATCAGCTGTCGAGAATGCTTGGCGGATTTCGTCGCGGACGAGTTGAGCGACAGATGGCGTAGGTGTATCCACTACCAAAGTCCTCAATCTTTGCAGTTATTCACGAACAATCTCTAGAATGATGTCACGCAAGGAGCTATGATTATCAAACGTCACAGCGGCGGCCAGAATTTGGGGGCTGCTGCACAAGCGGTCATGTTGTCGGCAGCGTTGGTGAAGTGCCCACTCGATCGCCGACGCTTCTTTGATGAAGTCCTTTACAGCGCTTGGTGGGTTGTGCAGAAGTCCGGCGAACAGCTGCTCTTTCACGCCACGCATGAGGTATCGCAACTTCCTATCTTCGGTCATCTGCGGGTCAGCCCTCCGAAATAAACGTGTCATGTCTTCGGCGAACATGGCAACCGTTTCGTCGGGGTTTTGAACCCTTAACTCTAGTAGTTGGTGGGCGCGGTCACGTCTGACGACATAGGCGAAAGTTTCAACCATGTGCTGGTGAAAGTCGGTCCATTTAGACAGGGTGCCTTCTCTGTTCTCGTACCAAGTACGAGCGCTGTCATCAAGATAGAAGTAGGCCCGGCCAAGCTTTTTCTGGGCAGACCTTTGGTTGATCTTCGCAACATAGTCACAGTGATCTAACCAGTGTTCTACATGTTCGTGTGCGCCACCACCAAAGCGTCCAGGCTACAGCGATTGAAAAAACTTTACCTGGGATGAAGCGGGAGGACTGGTGCCGAGAAGTACCAACTGGGGGCTGGTGTTAGCCATTTCTATGTATCTTGTAGAGGACTTCTGCGAGGGGTTGAACTCTAGAGGAAGACCTCGTAACCGACGACTGAACGGCTCCCACTAGGAGTGTGAAGCATCGGGCAGCGTCGCAGCCCAGCACCTCCACCAGTGTCGCAGTGGAACGCGAACAAAAGATGACAGCAGCTTACGGCAGCGAAAAGAGAGCGTTCAGGATCAGCCGTACAACAAGACGCCTGCTTCGTTGTCGTCCCGAAAACCGCCTGTCCCACTAGCTGGAATCTACAAAACATTCCATCGTCATTCTTTTTCATATACACACGTGTCAATATATATATATATATATATTCATGCAATGCTTCTTAGTACAGCTACTATTTTAGGCGGTGCATTTCTCGTCCGTCTACGTTAGACTTGAACTAGTTATGAGACCTCATACTTCTGAAAAGGTCAAATATACAGTGCGCATTTGTAGAAATATGCTATATTCAGCTTCGCCAACTTTAAACTATTGGTGCAAGGCTAGTCATGACCGATTTATTTATTTCTTTAGGGGGTGGGGTGTGCAGCAGAACGCCTAACTTTGGCACTTGGTGGTCGCTGTGAGTACGTGTAAATATTTTAGTATACCCTGGAACGTTAAATTTTGAAAACATTTCGTGGTGTAGGGGGTTCAGATTCCCTCCCTCTCTTCTCTTTACTTATGACTTCTTCGTTCTGCGAGCGTGTGATACAGTATTTGTTTTTTATTCTCACAGCTTTCTTATTATAGCTGACATCCAATGAATCGGCTCAGTTATTCTGTGTAATGTAGACGCCTAACCATCGAAGGAAGAGTTGAGAGAGAAGAAATTAGTATATGACACACCCTTTCTGAATTATTTTTATCTTTTACAAGGGCTTTTATGCAGCTCAAGTTCAGTAGACTGGCGTGTCATACTTCAAGGGCTATGGCATCATGTGCTAGACATAAACGATGGGCAGGTGTGAAGAAATATGCATCAAGAAAGCGTGACGGAGGAGTCGAAGTCTATAGCAGTTCCTGCGTGCGGCGCGAGGCTCTTTCAGTATTCGACTACAGCGCCGCCGCTGCGGGCAACGTGGCAGGGATCAGGCGGCGATGCGCGGTCACGCCACTCAACACATCTAGTACACTCAAGTAGTGTGGTCACTGACTGCCACTATGGCTAGATGATTGCAGCCATAGAGTTTCCAACTATAACTAGAGGGGACTGTGGTGTTGCGATCGTTCAGCGACCATGACAATGATGATAGTACACACATTGGCCTAGTCTTCATACGTGCGGACGGCGAATCATACTTGCGACTTCGTTTATTGCTGGTCACGGTTTTGTTTTGAAAGAAAGAGCACGCCTTTTTGAACTTTGTGACCCAATTCAATATGTTAAGCCTGAAAGAATAAGGTTGTGAAGCGCAAACACTGAGCATTTGCTAATTTATTTTTCCTAAAAAAACAGCTCTAAGCCACACAAACACACATGGAGCCAGAAGGAGGCCAGAAGTACGAAGATTAGACAAACGTGTTTAATACCCATCAATCCCATGCCCACTGAAGCGTCGTGCGTTGCAGCTTCCACAGACACTACCGCAAGAGTTCCCTCTAGTGGACAATAGGAGACTGCTGCACCGCGCGGTGCACGAGCCACCCCCACACAGAAACGGCTGCTGCGCCGCACGGAAGTGACGTCACGTTTTTCTATGGTTAAGTGCTTTGTTTGAATAGTTGGGGTGTTTAGCGGTACCTGGATATAACTGTAGAATCAGTAAAAGATACGTTCACACGTGAAATTAAATAAAACTTGTTAGTTAGGTCCAGCGTGGCAAAAATACAAAACCGGCTTGCTAATCGTTCTAAGTCAATTGGAAGCTGTGGCCTAGTTGGCTAGAGCGGCCCAATATTAACTGGTGAGGTCAGTGGGTCGAGCCTTATTGCAGTCTTTGTCACTTTTCTTTTTTTTTGTTCTCGCATGTATTTTTTCAACATTTGCGCTAGCTCTTCGGCCTCCCGTCAGCCTGACTTGCTGCTGGTGGTGGCCTTGTCCACAGGCCCCTCAATATTGGATGTTTGGTGACTTTCACAGAATTGGCTATATTTGCTTTGATAAAGTGTTTTGCGAATTATTGCTCTTAATCGGCGAGACGCAAAAGGAGACGAAAAACTCGAATGCAGCTGGCTGCATTGGTTTCTCTTGCACACGTGTCAGGAATGTTGATTTTCACGGTTCATCAAAGTTTTGATGACAGAAATGCGCACTGCAACGAAGTCTATGTAAACTTTATGTCACTCAGTGTACCGTCACCTGACGAGGTAACCGACAGGCCACTTCAAAATACTAACATGCCACTGCAACAGTCTAGGTGATCAGAACTTGATAAACGATGCCCAAGAGGAAGTGCTGATGACGTTAGCCCATCTAACTACATAACAGCTTGTCTGCCTTGCAGAATAACACGCACGGCCTGTGACAGCATGGGGGCATTTACGTAGCAACGGATGAGAACTTGTTCGCACTTAACAAAGCAATGCAGTAGCTTTGGCCTGCGGAGATCACAGGCTTCGTAAGAACGCTTCAATAAAGTTGTTTCCATCCATCGTACGAACACTTCGCAGACGCACTGGGGTTTCATGTATGTGTGTCCGGTCAGTCACATGTGAGTTGTGAATAAGCATTTATTTCATCGTCGACCTTGCCCTTCGTGACAAGCGAAACTCGGCAGCAAGGACACCTTCACCTTTGATAACTCCGCGCTTGGTATTGCAGTCTCGAAACAACAATAATCCGTACTTCATCCTGAGAAACTTCAAGGCGCACACGCTCAGATGAAGCTGCGGCGCGGTGGACGGTCGCGCTAGCTTCAAGGAACAGGTTGAACTGGGCATCCAGAAATCACATGAAGTAGCGATGACACTAGGTCTCCGGTCCTCCTTAAGGACCGGAGACCCGGAGGCCGCGATTTTGTCGGAGTTTTCATCACCAACACATATCGCAGGCACCTACTATCTCGCACTGTTTACCTTTCGCAGCCGCAGGGCCCATGGCGCCTTGTATTCAAAATACGCTTAATATCTATTTAATTGAAAAATATAGGCTGATTGACTCGTCATCTACCTGGTTAGAAGTTTTTTTGTAGGCTTAATGCATTATATATCTTAAATTCATACATTTAAATAACTGTAAATAATGAGTTTTAAAGTCACGTCACTTCCGTGCAGCGCAGGAGCCAATTATGTGTGGGGCTGGCTGCTGCGCCGCGCGGCGCAGGCGACGCTGCCATTAGGAAACTCTATAATTGCCGTCATAATGATGCGATGGATGAATGCCTGTACCTTTTAAATCATGGGGCGGCTGACGCCACCTAGCCTAACCAACGCGAGAATGGCGACAGAGCGCATGACCTCCAAAATTGCCGCTGTGCACCCGCCATCCCGGAGACATGATGGGACATGATGGGACAGGGACATGATGTTACAGTAATTCTCGGAGGCATGATGGGACAGGGACATGATGTTACAGTAATTGCGTTCATTGTTTATATATTATTTCCTTTGGGCTCTAAAGACTACTCTTTAGACTTCTAAAAACATGAAGTTAATGTTTTTTTAAATAAGTCGTTTTCTTTTCAAAAACTGAATTGCAATATGCTGAGAAAGAGTTCGTGGTTGCATAAATAACTGGGAGATCCACAAATTCCACTGCCATCGTCATGAAGTGCAAGTTCATGGTGGCGTTGGTAGGGCTAGCGTGGGTGCGTGTATAGTGCATGTCACGGAGGAAGGAAAAGTAGGAGAGGCCCTGACGTCACTCGTGAAGCCGCGATGAAGCCGAAGTCGGCCATATTGACTGGGCAAACTCTCCTCACTTGTTTACATGCGAATGTAAAGCAGAAGGCTGTCTCTCTGGCTCAAAAAGCACGTGAGCTGCGCAGCGCACGTGTCGTGGCGATCCGAAACTAATGGAACGGGGCTGGGCCAGCGCGACACCTTCGGCGAAATCATTTCGTCCGAGTATTAACAGTGCGTAACAGCTCACCTACAACGAAGCAAGTACAAGAGAACGCACGCTAGATGCACTGACAATGGCGAGTGTTTTTACGTAATTATTTCAGCAACTGTAAAGACAACACGATCGCTCGTGCGCCTTCTACGGTTGCATTCCGCCACGCGGCCAACGCAGCGTTCGGCCACTGTATGCGTGTTCCGCGTGAAACTAATCGGCGTCAGCATTCTGCGACCGTGGTGACTTTGAGCACAGTGCAAGTGACACTTGAACGTGGTTGCTTTTACGTTGAGATTACATGCGATGCGGGGGGAGAGTATACGAAGCGCTTCAGAAAATGTGTTTTAATACGCACGTGCAAGTTGTTACTGAACACACACAACATGAAACTACGTATGTGCACATGATCGCCATTACGACTTGCGGGTCTCCACAGCGTCGTCCCTTGTCATAAGCAGGAGAGTGCGCAACCATCACTGACCTGCAAGGCCTTCGTCGTCATTCCGCTTCGTCATGGTGCCTAACGCAATTTCGCTGAACACTAACTGCTTCATCCGCATCATCCACCACGTGACACATGGATATGCACTCATTCTACGCACTGGTGAAACTCTGTGATGGACAAAGGGATTTGTAAACATTGCTAAGAGTACAGTAACTGACAGGAGAACACTGCGTGACCAATAACACGGCGCAGAGCACGGATATTGTCCGCCACGGCTCAGCACGAGACCTGGGGAGGCACACATGCCACCGCCAGCCGCGGCCGCTCACTGCTAGACCAGCTCCACTGCGCAACACTTAACCATAACAATGCCGCCATTGTGCCCAGTGAATATGGCCGCCATGATGTCACTTCCTCCAAACTTTTCACGTAGCATGCCGGCTGGGCATGCCCTCTCCTACCTTTCTTTCCTCCGTGGTGCATGTGAACTTTTGTTGCGTCTCTTAGTCATTCGAGTGTTTCGCTCAAAGGATTTGAAGCTGGACGGTCGTGCCCTCACGATCTCTGACGACAGCGTAGCTCCCGCCGACTGGTTCGCCCTGCGCGGTCTCCTGATGCCGTGAAGCTTTCGCATTGTGGTTCCCCGTCCTTGGACTGCTTCTACCGGATCCCCACTTTCCTAACTCTTTCGATTTTCCGTCGCTTGCCTCTCTATTTCTTCATCTATTTCCTTCTATTGTTTTTTATCCCTCCTTACTTCCATCCCTATAAGGCACTGCGCCGTGTCGCTCTTGAGGCAGACAGAAATTAGGTGCTTTTTTCCTCTTACTTACAACCACAACCACCGTCTCTTAATTGCTCAGTATCACGCCTGTACAATCGCATTTCTCCTAAATGCTCTGTTCCGCGATGATAACTAAAAATGAATAGTCCTGGTAAGTGCATGTAGGTACCTCAATCCGAAGGATACGGGCAATATTAATCCTCACAAGTGGTATCGGGTGTTCTGGAAGGATAACACACACTGCGACCACTACCACGCTCAAGTGATTAAGCTTTACGGTAAGTCCGCGCCTCTTGTTTTCCCAATACGAAAACAAAGAGGAGGAAGCAGTCATTCTGAAAATATCCACTGGTAATATTTTCTTAGATACCGGGGACGATGCAAGGAATGCAACAAAAAAATGAACATACATTCCGCAGACCCGTTAGCGACGCCTCCGATAGTTGCGGCTCAAATGAAGTGGACAATTAGTTGCTTAAAAAAGTAAGTTGCAATTGCTCACACTGCTACTGATATGCTACTTTGCAGCGTAACTATTAACGACAGCCAAGTTTGGCTAGCGTTGACATTGCGGCTGATGTGCTACTGCGGCATAATTATAATCAACAGCCGATTTTGCGCTGCACGTGATGCCGTGTCACGCATGAAGCACCAATGCTCTATTATACCCCTCACCCCCCCCCCCCCCTCTTTGGGAATTTATCAGAGGATTGTGCTCCACTACTGCACCACCCCGGAACGTCGTATTGAAGGTGGTAGTAAAGATGCAGCATGCTGAAGAGCTATTTTTATTTTATTCTATCACGGTATAAGCGCAGCTTAATCTTTTTTTTTTGTACAATTGACTGGTTTAAGATTATTTTTGCTTGTGCAGATACACGCCCTGTTTGCGCTTGCGTACTAGCAGTGATATTTTTGTGTTGGGTTGTCTGCATTTGTAAGAAACACGCTGTCAAGCTGCTGTTAAGCAGAATACAAAGCACGTCAGCAACCATTTTAAGAAGCAGCGGCGAGACCTGCTGATGATGAAAAAAAAACAGTGAAAGAGCTTCTGAAAGAAGTGAATAGATCTGCTGAGGGCTCAAAATACAAAGCTATTGGAAAAAATGATCCTACTGGAAAATGCCCTTCACAGTGTAAATTTCCAAATAGGTTTGATTATCATTTCTTTATCAGCTGTTGTAATGCACTGCTGCCAGGGTTGCATACATAAGCAAGTTGCCCTATTCTTATAGCGTGAAATTTTGCTGAAAAGCAGAATTCAATGTAAGCTAATATGTGGCAGTGATACATGCATGTTTTTGTAATCACTTGTGAGTGTGCTTTTGCAACTTTAACAGCATGGTGGATATTAAACAGAACACCACTTGGTTAACATTTCTTGAGCCCTTTACTACGGCATCCCCTATAATCACACCATGGTTTTGGAACGTGACACGCAACGTATCATTATAATTTAATTGCATATCTCAACTGCATGCTTTGTTTATTATATATGTTATTTGACCATGCACGCATAGGATGCTACCGTGACAATTAAGAGTGCAATTTACTTTCTTTCTGCACACTCTACTTTTTCATTGCAGAAAAGAACCTTGTCCTTTGCGAGTGCTGCAGCCACAAGCCTGAAAAACAGAAACTACTTGCACCTTTGCCACCACTATGTGCTGCCACGTTTGAGCCACCACAGCGACCATGGCCAGCCCTGAAGTAGCCCACATAAGTGTGAGAGAGGCTGTACCACTTATCAGTTATGTACCCACTGATAGAGACGTATTGTAAAACTCTAGTATGCTTTGTCTTAAAAGTCTATTGCTTTGCGTTAATGAAAAAACGTGCATTTATAAACTGATGTGTGCACATAATTTTTGACTTATTTTATAGTTGCATCGGGGCAAAACAATTACTGTTCCCAAGAGGTGTACAATTGCCTCATGGGCTTGAAAAGTGAGATCTGTTCGGGAGATGGCCGTGACCGTTTTCTCTACAGCGCGCCTAATCGGGCGAAGTGTTACTGGCGCAGCCTACAATCGGTCTAAAGGGGAAGTGAAACCTCCTTTGGACAAAGAAAAATATGCTGTGCTTTCAGGTAGGCATACCTGCCAAGTTTCCCCGAATGGCCGGGAGACTCCCGAATTTGGGCTGTTTCTTCCGTTTGTACGGTTGTCATGAAAATCTCCCGGAAATCGAAAATTTTACGCAGGATCTAGCCGCCTTGACAAAAAAGCAGCTCAATCTACTCCAGGTTTTTTTAACCTACCCCATTTTATTGTGAATGAGTGTAAGAGGCGTTCGTCTAAACGTACAGTAAAATCCCAGTAATGCGATACCGCGGCAGATACGAATTTGTGAAATTCCTCAGCGTTATTCTATTATGTCTATTGTGCCTGAATTCGAATGTTCCCAACACATTCCCTAATCGCGGCAGGTGATACGAAATTTATCACAGAAACCGTCGAACGAAGGCCGAGAGCAGCCTACTCGAAGCTTCGGAAGTACGCATGCGACCGGCGCACGCACTGTCTTCTACAGTGTGCGTGATTGTCGTTGCCACAACCGCTGCGGACGAAACCATGGTCACTTTTGACGCGGTCATGTATGGCGATGACGTAACTGACAGAGTCTCGAAAGAGTGCGTGCGTCCAACCTCACACAGCCAAAGCAACGCTGCTTTCCGCAAACCCTGTGGACAAAACCGCGGCAAATACGATCGTAGATGGCTTAAAACGACTTTGTTTTGAAAGCGTGTGCGCAGTCAAGCGCACGGGGATTGAAAAAGGAACTACCATTTGCCGCAACCACCGCGCACAACATCGCAGTCGCGGCGGCGCGATAGCCATCTACGAGCTTCGAGGGGACGCAGCGGTGGACTAAAGGCAGTAAATACGTAAAAAAAAGTCACAGTTTCGCCGCAAGGGCGAAGCAATGAATACGATAGCAACAAATTGGAATGCCACACTGAGAACAGCAATCAGATCGAAACACGCAGCGCGCTGCTCACGCAGAAATGACGCACGAAAACAATACACACAAGACGAGAGCGAACTAACAACGTTGCCTTGCCGCGGTGGTTTAGTGGCTAAGGTACTCGGCTGCTGACCCGCAGGTCGCGGGATTGAATCCCGGCTTCGGCGGCTGCATTTCCGATGGAGGCGGAAATGTTGTAGGCCCGTGTGCTCAGATTTGGGTGCACGTTAAAGAACCCCAGGTGGTCAAAATTTCCGGAGCCCTCCACTACGGCGTCTCTCATAATCATATCGTGGTTTTGAGACGTTAAACCCCCCAAATCAATCATTTTTGCAAACGGGTCCTGTGCATAGACATATTATACCTTTGTGGGCCTGGCAACTAACGCAATCGTTCCAGTGAGAGCCGAAGGCACACGATTCTCCCCACGGAAAGATAAGCGCGCGCACACGAGCATCACCCTCTCCCCTCCACCCACCCCCATCCACGGCGCAAAGTACGCATCAGAGAGAAGCGCGCGTCGGTGCATTGCGACGAGCTGGGCACCGAGTGCGGGTGGCTTTTTTTCCCCTTTCTAGAGTGTTATTATATATAGATAAGTATACATATACGGTGAATGACGGCGGTGGCGGCAACGGCAAAGGCCAGCCTAAATTGTCAATAACAAAGGGGCCAGACACGTCTTGGCGTCCCTGTCAAAAGAATCTAGTAGGGAGCAAAGGCTTGACCCGCGTTTTTGCGGCAGTTAGCAGCGCTGTCGCGTCCGTTCGTGCGTGTCCCAGTAAGTGTACCCGTATTCTAGTAAACTATACAGTAAGACATACACGAGCTGTTTTGAAGGAAATATTCTGCTAGTTGTGTTGATCCTTTGAGACTCTCACCTTTGTGGGAAACCCTACCTTCGCGTGTTCGGCCACTCTAAGCCGACCGCAACGCTGATGTTCGCGCTTGCAATTAAGACCCCCACCCCCACCCCTTCTTGTTTTCGCAATGTTTTTGTTTGTTTGTTTGTCCTGGGGTTTTTGGTTCTTTTGGTGCCGAAAAAGTTAGAACCAAATAATTCAGCACCACCCCCTCTGCTGCGAGAATCCACAAAATAATTTTAAACAATAATAGAGAGACAGACTGGTAGCACTCCTACTTATTTCCTTGTCATATTAACTCCTCTATTTAGATTGCACATAATTGTCGCTTAACAAGTGCCGATAATTTGCCTTTTTATAATGCAGATTTCTTCAACATCGTTCTGATTGGAGAGGTTGAGCAAAAGAAAGCTTTTCAATAAAGCATTGGCAAACAAATCTAATGACTTGAAGAAATCAAAAGACTAATAAAGGAATGGCACATCAAATAAAATATTTTGTTTGATTTCTGTGTTCATACTTGTGTCCTGCTTGCTCTTATCTAGAGGTGCACCTGCCAGTCGGCTAAGCACCGATTCGCTTGTGGGCTTATCAGAGTAGGATGCTACACTTATAGGCTGGTACACCTATACTGGTACACTGATAGACTGATACACTAATACACTGATACAATCATAGACTGATACATTCTAGACTGATACACTCATAGACTAATACGCCTATAGACTGATACAACTGTCAATAACCTGATAGGCTATCATTTTTTTTCAGAATTTTTGCTAGGGGCGCGATCAGCTGTGAAAAAAAAGGGGGGGGGGGCAGCGCACCACCTGCGGCGACTCTATTTAGTTTTCCTCGTCGTCCCTAATAGTAAGACGCGATCTCTTAAATGCACAGCTGTGCACGCAGCAAGAGAAGGCGCCCCAACTTCCGCAAGGCACGGTTCAATCCGTCAATTAAAATGGCCAGCGCTGCTCATGCACTTGCAAACAAGTTCTTCGCACACGCACTCGCGAAATGCACGGTGGACGACACGTCGTTGCTTTCCTAACTCAAAGACAAGATCTCGCAAATGCACAGCAGCACACACAGCAACAGAACGCGTCCCAACGTCTGCAAGGTGCAGTTATTTTGTTAATTAAAACGGCCAGCGTCCCTTGCCGGGTTCGGCAAGGGTCACTAATGCACTAGCAAAATGCACCGCGGACGACACCATACCCTCATGGAGAAGTCACAACTACAGAGACGAATTTCTCCGCCAAATTTGGCGGTAGTCTGGCAACTGACTGATGCAATGTCAGACAGAACCTTGCCCATTATGCACCTTCGTTTTCCCCATGAAGTCAAGGAGACGCCCGAGGTCATGGAGGAAGGAAAAAACTTTCCCCGTGCCCGAGGTAGACATAACGTTTATAGATACTTTTAAATGCGAAGCATTTCTTAGCGAACTTCGGTGACTTAGAGCATATCTATCTATCTATCTATCTATCTATCTATCTATCTATCTATCTATCTATCTATCTATCTATCTATCTATCTATCTATCTATCTATCTATCTATCTATCTATCTATCTATCTATCTATCTATCTATCTATCTATCTATCTATCTATCTATCTATCTATCTATCTATCTATCTATCTATCTATCTATCTATCTATCTATCTATCTATCTATCTATCTATCTATCTATCTATCTATCTATCTATCTATCTATCTATCTATCTATCTATCTATCTATCTATCTATCTATCTATCTATCTATCTATCTATCTATCTATCTATCTATCTATCCACCTACTACTTTTAGCTTTCCTGGTCGTTTAAATAATGGTATCGATAGCAAACTTGGTATGGCATAACATCACCGTATGAAGAACATATTAGACTGGTCATAACATGAAAATAATGGCATGAATGCCATGACTTAGATTTTATGATCCTGCAGCTCTTGCGGTAGTTACGTTCACGTGATACGTTGCAAAACTGGTATGGTTGCATGGCAAACACGAGTGACAGACCCTAACATGATAATCATGAAATGCGTGTCATGTAACATTATGACTACATGCTATGCTTATAATGCGCTCACGGCCGTTTCGCTTGCTTCACTTATACCTAATTCGGTATGACGGGACGTGAATGGATGAGGAAAGTATGATACTGGTGTCAACATGATAAGCATGAGATTTGTGTCACATCAAAATGACTACATGCTACGCTCATGATGCGGTCCCGGCCTTTTCGCTAGCTTCACATGTACCAAACTCGTTATTACGCGACAAGAACGGACGGCACAGCTAAATGACACATCCAAACATGATAATCACAACATGCGTGTCATGTAACAACATGACTACATGCCACACTCCTGCGTTCGCGGGCGTTGCGCCAGCTTCACATATGCCAAATTTAGTATTACGCGATATCCATGAATGACAAAGGTATGTGATTGGTGCAAACGTGATAATCATGAGATGCGTGTCTTGTGAGAACATGTATGACTACATGCCACAGTCAAGACGCCAATACATTTCGACACTAGGCGGTGCGCTTGCTCGCCGGCTGTCATTTCGTCGCATCACGCCGGTGTTGCCATGCCAAGTGCCGCTCCTGCCATACATTCGGAGGCACGCGCCGCGTTGTGTTGCTTTGTGCTCCGTGGCACCAGCGGCCGGGTGCAGGAAAAGTCCCGAAAAACACCAGTTCCCTCCGCCATCCAACCCGCCTTTACTGCAAAGGTGGGAAGGATCTGTGGGAAAGATTGGGAAATACCCGCATTAAACAGTGTTCGCTTTCAAGAAAATAACATCCGGAAGACATATATCATAAATGGAGAAGTTGAAATCGACCAAGTTACATGGGCATTAAGGAGAGATGCAGTTCCTTCTTTATTTCCGAACCTCCCATTGCACTTGTCATGAAGCCGCATAGGAAAGGGTACCTGTATCGCAATCAACTGCTGCTGCGATCTACCAGAAAAGTCCTGGCAACAAGCACCCTCTCCTTCGGAGGACTCCGGCTTTTCTGAGTGATGAGAAAAAAAAGTGTGCTTCAGGTTCCCTGCAACGAAACTTACGTGGTTCTTGAGGAAGCGGAAAAACCTCTGGTACTAATATTCTATAATGCTGAATTCGAAAAAAAAAAATATCTACTGGCACAACAAAAAGAGGTGTGCCGCTAAAAATACTATTTACAAGGGCTGTGTGGGCCTTTGACTGGTGCCAACAGAGGTATGAGTGTCCCGTGTCAATATTTAGCGAGAACACTTGAAAAAAAAAACAGAATGGCCAAAAAAAAGCTAGAACAAGGTGCACATGGCAACCAGCAAATTAAAGAAACGCTTGATCTGTGCCACCACCATTAAAAAACGGAGAAAACTTGAGATACGCCGGCTCAGTGAAAAAAAGAAGACTGAATTCCCAGCGACTCTCAATGCTGTATTGGTACATTTACCTCAAGTGCAGAAAGTGTCCATTCATTGTACATTCACCATGCAACAAGCAAAATGACCGAATGGGTATAGATACACTACAGATTGCTTCATGCTTTGTTTGCTGCTCACAAGACAAAATTTCTAGAAGAATTCAGCGATGCACTTGTTTGAAATTGTAATGCTCGTTACTAGTGTGTTAGAGCCACAAGTGATTTTTTCGTCAATGCACTGATGTTTCCAGAGTTTAGGAAATGTTAAACTTTTAATAATCCAAAATATATTCGCTCATAGACACCCATAAATCTGAATACTACAGAAAAAAAGTGCACTGGTTTATACCAGCTGAACAGAGAAATAGGATTGGCAAACACGTATGTCGGTGTGTTTTCCAATAAAAAAACTGTTATGCCAAGGGGCAGACTTTCGAAATGAAGACAGGAAATAAAGTTGTTTTAGGGGCTTTTTAAACGTGACGGATACCTTACAGCGATGACTTGGTTTAAACTCCCTTTATGGTACGGCATTCCAAGATGCTTATTGTCGCGCAAAGTTAATGAGCACAAGGTTGAAGATCCCTCTGCTAAGCCTCGTAAAAATAGTTTCTAAACAACTAAGCTGGAACGAGAGGAGTCACAGCTTTTACCGAGGCATCAGTGAGACGTGGCTAATAGAATTGAGCTCTACATTTTGTTTCTACTACCTAGAAAAACAAGAAGTTACAGAGCAGCAAAACGGTTCTTTAATTACCAATGCACGCCCAGCACCACGCTTAGGCGAGCTATTATTTTTACCAAGGACCCGAAAAGACGCCCCCACACATCTAGGCTTTACGTTATACTCCTCGTGCCTAAATCAAGAAGTTAGGGTGGTTTGTAAACGCTGCTTACCCGCTACACCTTGCCTAGCTGTAGGCAGACGACTCTCGTTTGCTTGGAGCAAAGTTGGATTGCAGCACCGCAGTGGCGGGAATTGCAGCCAGCCACCTGCTCCCCGAAGGCGGAGCGGAGAGTTTCGAAACTGAAATAGTATCTATAAACGTTGGGTAGAGTAATGGATAAAAAAAAATATAGGAGATACCATTACGTCATATTCGTGAAGCCACCGCATGGATGAATGGATGGATTGATGTGGCTATACCCTGTGGATTGGGCGCGGCTAACGCCACCTAGCCATAACACTTACTGAACCAACAACTAGATTTAGCTTTTTTCCCCTTTAAATAGTGAAGTCGAGGACTGGTAGTTGCAGTGAATGGTTTATTTTCACTCATGCCTTGACTTTGGCTAAAAATCAGATAACCTCCTTTTAGTTAATTCTACCAGGTTAAAGTCCCTCTTGCCCTCTCTGTTCCTAAACCTTAGTGCTTTGAAAAACTCTGCGAAATTATTCTGAGCTCTACGGTGAAGCCCTTTACAGAATGTTATGGATGGATGGATGGATGGATATGGCTGTACCCTTTAGATCGGGCGGTGGCTAGCGCCACCCAGCCGTAATACCTAATGAAACAAAAACTGTATTTATTTTTTTTTCTAAAAAGTGAGTTTGAGGATTCTTACTTTGCAGTGAAGAGTTTAATTTTCACTCGTGCCTTGACTTTAGCCACCAATCAGATAACCTCCTTCTAGTTAAGTCTACCCGCTTAAAGTTTATTTTGCCCTCCCAGTCCCTAAACCCCAGTGCTTTGAAAAACTCTGCGCCATCATCCTGAACTATAGGGTGAAGCCCTTTACAGAACATTATCAAGTGTTCGGCAGTTTCTTCTTCCTCTCCCCATGCACTGCATACTGTGTCTACCCCTTTGTATTTGGCCCGATATGTCTTGGTTCGCAGTACTCCCGTCCTGGCCTCAAACAGTAGAGAACTACCCCGAGAATTATCATAGATCCTTTCCTTGGCAATTTCCTGCTTAAACGTTCGATAGATCTCTAGTGCGGACTTCTTAATCATGCCCATTCTCCACATGTCAGTCTTCGTTTCCTTCACTTTCTTCTTAACCGATAGTTCTTTTTGGTTTGGCCACCTGCTGTTTTCTAAGTATTTACCAATCAACTTCCTGGTTCACTTCCTCCATTTTGTATCGACATTCTTCCTGTACAAGTAGCTGAAAACCTTCCTAGCCCAATGCTCTTCCCCCATTTCTCTCAATCGCTTCTCAAATTTTATCTTGCTGCTAGCTTCCCTGCCCTCAAATGATGTCCATCCCATATCACCTTGTACTCCCTGATTTGGTGTATTCCCGTGAGCTCCTAAAGCAAGCCTACCTATTCCACGTTGCTTAATTTCTAATCTTGCTTGAACTTCTGATCTCATGCACAAGACCGCATTGCCGAACGTCAGCCCAGGAACCATGACCCCTTTCCATATTCCCCTTACAACATCATACCTATGGTAATGCCACAGTGCCCTATTTTTCATGACTGCTGCATTCCTGTTACTTTTAGTCGTCACGTATATTTCGTGTACCCTCAGATACTCAGTCCCATTGCTTATCCATACGCCCAGATATTTGTATTTATCTGTTATCTCTAGCGTGACCTCCTGTATTCTAAGCTCACTACCTTCGTTGTCATTGAAAATCATGACTGCTGATTTTTCCTTACTGAATCTAAAATCTTACCTATCTCTCTCAGTACCGCAGATGTCCATCAACCTCTGCATATCTTCCTTGTTGTTGCCCATTAGCACTATATCATCTGCGTACATTAATGCTGGTAGTGCCTGATCAATAAGTTTTCCTTGTTTGACTAAAGAGAGGTTGAAGCCCAGTCCACTTCCTTCTAATTTTGCCTCTAATCCTTGTAGCTACATCATGAATAATAAAGGTGACAGGGGGCACCCCTGCCTAAGCCCCCGTTTTACCTCTGCAGGCTTGCATACCTGTTTTTCCCACTTTATAACTACTTTGTTACCTTTATAAATACCCTTTAAGAGATTAGTGACTACATGTTCCACGCCTAGTGTGTCCAGTATTCCCCACAAGTCCTCTTGAACCACGCTATCGTACGCTCCCTTGATATCCAAAAATCCTAGCCACAAGGGCCTGTGTTCCTTTTCTGCTATTTCGATGCACTGCATCAGTGTGAACAGATTGTCTTCCAACCTCCTGTGTTTCCGAAACCCATTCTGCAGTTCCCCCAGCACCCCCTCATCCTCTATTCACGCCTGCAGTCTTTCCTTTATAATCCGCATCGCCAGCCTGCAGACCACTGATGTCACTGTTATAGGACGGTAGTTGTTTATGTCAGCTTTGTCCCCGTTTGTTTTATAGATCATGCTCATCCTGCTAAGTTTCCATCCATCGGGAACTTCACCATCAATTATTATTGCGCTCACTGCTTCTCTCAAAGCCTGCTTAGACTTCGGACCTAATGTCTTTATCAGCCTAATTGGAATGCCATCTGGGCCTGTTGATGTACTACTAGGAACCCTTTTCTCAGCCCTTTCCCACTCTTGTTGTGAAAATGGAGCCATTGCACCACTTGATTCGTCCTTGTCTATTGTGGTGCATAAAGTACTTCTTTGTTGAAATTTTTCTGTCACCTTTGTTCTTATATATTCAATAGCTTCTTCCCATTCTAGCCTAGCACCTTGGGCTGTAGTTAAAGAACTCTGCTCTAGGCTCGTCTCATTTTTTAGGGAGTTTAGATGGTTCCAAAATTTCGCAGATGCCTTGCTATCTTTTTTATGTACTCTGCCAGCCACTGAGCTCCCTTCTTTTTAATCTTTTCATTGATCAGAAGGGATGCATCCCTTCTACAGCTTAGAAAGGTTGCCCATTTTCTTTCAACATCATCTGTCGGTTCACCCCGCTGCTTAGCATGTCTGTGTTCCCTAGAGGCTTCCTGACGTTTTGCTATGGCTCTCTTAACTTCCTCATCTCACCAACTTTTGGGTTTGTGTCTTCTTTTCCAGGGTGAATTGTCATGCGTCTTAGCAAGCTCTAGCTCAAACAGTCTAATTAGATTCGTTATCGCAAGCCCCCGGACTACCTCCTAGCGGAAAAGCAGACAAACATTTCGCGATTTCCGGTGAGCAGCCACTGCAGCGGCCTTCGAAGCGGCGCCGGCTGAGTGCTAAATGTTCTCTTCCGGCAGCGAGTCAATGCACGAGTGCTGCTTCTTTTGCGTGTTTTAGGAAAGTTGTGCGATGCCCAGCTGTAGTGTATACTCGGTGCCAATCGCGTGCACTGCCGGACGTACCTGGTGGCACTTTTCACGTATGTTCGCTTCACTGTTGATCAATAATGCACGGTATTTGCATGCGGATCTCTCAGTTGTACGCTCTGTTGGTTCTTATTCATCGTGTTAACTGAGAACACACGTGAACTTTCGTTTTTAGTGTTGTAGTTATCGTGTCGCGTTTTTAGAAGTTGGGTTGTTCATACGGAAGGGCAATAAACTTTTCTAGTTATCGGACTAAATGTGTATGTATTCTATGGTGTGCGCTCGCTGCGTGTTAGTTGTGTTCGCACTGGGATTACACACTTTACGTGCACAATTGCGCGTACAATACAGTGTTGCCTTCTTACCAAGGTGAAGTACGTCAAGTACTAGGCTGGCATTGCACGGAATAGCTACGAAGCAAGCTTTCTAAATTGTGTTTTGCCACACTGACACTATATACGAGCAAAGAACTGCTAATCGGCCTGAAGACCAGGAAATCTGGCTAAGAGAGAGAAAAAAGAAAGGCCTCATGGCGAGTAGAACGCGTAAGTCACTGCCGGGTGGGTTCGAATACGTTATGCAGGGGCTGAATGATTTTGCTTACAACACGTACCGGTGCTTTCTGTGCTGCTGCACAAAAACACTTCACGAAGTATTTCAGCATGCCGCGCTCGGGCCAGCTACGCACGAGCAGTTCTGGGAAGGTGTGCTCGCAACATTTTACGGCATGCAAACCATACAATACGCGTTAAGTTTACGCCGGGGTACAGTGGCTAGAATAGGAAAGTGTGATGAGCGGCAAGCGGCGCCTGTGGAGCGCACTGAAGCCTCTGAAGAGGAGCCGCGTGGGGGCGCGCGTAGTCGTTTCGGTTTGTACTGTCATGGTGGATGAACGTGTTTTTTGAGCGCTCCCGATCTACTGCGCAGATAAGTGTTTTGCATGTTTTGAGCTTGTCTTTATAATTATAAGGCAGCAGTTGAAATCTAAGTAGCACTTATTTTATGGTACGGCTTTTTCGGGTGCCAGTCACCAGGTATTTATTAGTTAGTGCGTGTGTGTGTGTTTGCATTTTTTTGTTTTTTTCTTTTGCCACCCCGTGGGGGAGGCGCGCATACATTGAACACGCAAATTTTTGTAGTAGAGCTTAGAGTTTCTTTTTTTTTCGTAGGGCAGGGCTTGAGTTTAGGAATTATCGAGTATAGGGACAATTGGTGTTCGAAAGACATCGTTAAAAAGACTGTAAAATGTACAGTATGTGGAGTGGATTTGAAAGTGGACCAAGGTGTAGAAGCGGATGGAGAAGAGGCTGACGCGAAGTGTAGGCAATGTGAGGTCGAGGAAAAAATGAAGAAATTGATGGTTGCCCAGAGTGAACTACTGATGAGAATCGCCGAGCTCGAGATTGCGTTGGCGATAGAGCAAGAGAAAACGAGGGCAATGAGAGAAGGGCTGAAGTCCGCTGAACTAGCACTAGCCAAGGTGAACAGAAGAGTGGCCTACGGAGAGAACAGTAGGGAACCGGCCACCAGAACGGCGGAAAAGAAAGAGCAAGCAAGTTTAGAACAAAACAGGTTCAGCCGGTTCAATTGTCGCAAGGCCCAGCTTCAGTGAAGTAGTGGTGGGGCTGACAAAGCAGTCGGCGTCGCAGGTGCAAGAAGCCCCTAGGTGCAGGACGCTCCAGCTGAAAAGTCACAGCATGTGATAATCACCGGGGACTCGAATTTAAATCGATGCACAGAAGCCATCAAAGAGAGGGTAAGAGGTGACAAGAGGGTTGCAGTAGGGGCGTTCCCAGGACGCAAGCGTGAAGCAGTCATGAGGCAAGTGAGCGCAAAACTCACAACTACAGCTGATAGACAAAACCTTGTGATAATTTCAGGCGTTTTAAACGATGTCTGAAATGAAGATACAGCAGGACTAGCAACCACACTGGCGAATGGCGTCGATGACATGCGCGCCACTTCTCCTCAGGTACAGGTACCGATACCGGAGGTACCGGTGCGTGATATCAACTTGCAAAGAGCGGTTGTCAACGGAAACCAAGAAACAAGGCGGATGAGTCGAGAAAAAGGCTTTGAGGTGGTAGAAATAAACAAAGAGGTGCATAGGTGCGGTGGATTTCAACGAGACAGAATTCACTTCGATGGGCGGCTAGGTCATGAGGTGGGTTGGCGACTTGCTGGACGTGCAGTAGCTTTTTTGTGGGCAAGCGGGCCCTTCGGGGTGCAGGATAGCCGCCAACGAAAAAAAAACAACCAGTGAGACTCTTTGACAGGTGGTATAAACAGATGCGATTCCAAAGTGGCAGCAGTATCTAATATAGGTAGAGTCCTTAGCAGAAATAGACGTAGCCACGAGCGCCGAGCCAATTCAGACATAGGGTATATTAACAAGCAGGGTGGTAGGAACAGGCTGAAGTGGGAATATATAGAAGAACAGCTAAGGGAAGAGAGGCCGATGGTATACGATTTTGTAGAAACACATCTTAGGGACATGAAACAACCTCCGAACAATGCGGACTACGCGTGGAAATATTGTAATGGAACAGATCGGGCAGAAAGGGGGTGGTATTGGGGCATTCATTCCTAAAAGTACAGACTGGCAAAGGGTCAGGCAGGAGTGCAAGGAACATTTATGGCTAAAAGGAGAAGCGCCAGGGCAAAAGACACTCCTTGGTTTCGTGTACTTGTGGATGGAAGCAAAGGCCAGAGAGGAAAACCAGGCAATGATAGAGTGTATATCAAAGGACATTCAGGAGTTAGGAAGAGAGTGCGAGATAATTATACTAGAAGATATGAATGCGCACATTGAAGATAAAGATGGGCATACCAACCCGACAGGCAAAATAATCATGGATATGTGTAAAAGACTTGATTTGTTCATTTGCAACAGTACCGAGAAGTGTGATGGGCAAATAACATGGGAAGTAGGAAGGCTGCAGTCGACGATAGATTATGCATTGATGTCCCTTAGGATGTATGATAAGATCAGGGGAATTAAGGTGGCTCCAGAAATATGGGTAGTGGTTACAAACGTATCAAGCTAAGTTTGGGAAGATCAGTGAAAGTGGGAAGGAGACAACTACAGGAAAAGGAACACCTACAGAAAAATTTTTATCCAGAAAGGCGAATTGAAATAGCCACTAAACAAATTGAGAAAGTAATCACGGAGGATAATAAAACAGTCTGGACATACACGCATTGAATTAGACTGTTTGAGCTAGAGCTTGCTAACACGCGTGACAAGTCATTCCGGAAAAGAATACACAAACCCAAAAGTTGGTGGGATAAGGAAGTTAAGAGAGCCATAGCAAAATGTCAGGAAGCCTATAGGGAACACAGACATGCTAAGCAGCAGGGTGAACCGACAGATGATGTTGAAAGAAAATGGGAAACCTTTATAAGCTGTAGAAGGGATGCATCCCTTCTGATCAATGAAAAGATTAGAAGAAAGGGAGCTCAATGGCTGGCAGAAGTATATAAGGAAGATAGAAAGGACGCTGCGAAATTTTGGAACCATCTAAACTCCCTAAGAAATGGGACGAGCCAAGAGCAGAGGTCTATAACTTCAGCCCAAGGTGCTAGGCTAGACGGGAACGAAGCTATTGAATATAAAAGAACAAGGGTGACAGAAAAATTTCAATAAGGAAGTGCTTTATGCACCACAATAGACAAGGATGAATAAAGTGGCACAATGCATCCATTTTCACAACGAGAGTGGGAAAGGGCTGAGAAAAGGGTTCCTAGTAGTACATCAACAGGCCCAGATGGTATTCCAAGTATGCTGATAAAGACATTAGGCTCGAAGTGTAAGCAGGCTTTGAGAGAGGCAGTGAGCAAAATAATAATCGATGGTGAAGTTCCCAATAAATGGAAACTTAGCAGGATGAGCATGATCTATAAAGGAAAGGGGGACAAAGCTGACATAAACAACTACCGTCCTATAACAGTGACGTCAGAGGTCTACAGGCTAGCGATGCAGATTTTAAAGGAGAAAATGCAGGCATGGATAGAGGAGGAGGGGGTGTTGGGGGAACCACAGAATGGGTTTCGGAAACACAGGAGGCTGGAAGACAATCTGTTCTCACTGACGCAGTGCATCGAAATATCAAGAAAGGAACACAGGCCTCTGTGGCTAGCATTTTTGGATATCAAGGGAGCGTACGATAGCGTGGTTTAAGAGGAATTGTGGGGAATACTGGACCCACTAGGCGTGGAACATGTAGTCGCTGATCTTTTAAAGGATATCTATAAAGGTAACAAGGTAGTTATAAATTAAAAAACAGGTATCCAAGCATGTTGAGGTCAAACGGGGGCTTAGGCAGGGGTGTCCCCTGTTACCCTTAGTATTCGTGATGCACCTACACGGATTAGAGGCCACATTAGAAGGAAGTGGACTGGACTTCAACCTATCTTTAGTCAAACAAGGAAAACACATTGAACAGGCACTACCAGCATTGATGTACGCAGATGATATAGAACTATTGGCCGACAACAAGCTTACGATACAGGAGGTCACGTTAGAGATAACAGATAAATACAAATATATGGGCGCATGGATAAGCAATGGGACCGAGTAGCTAAGGGAGCACGAAATATACGTGACGACTAAAGGTAACAGGAATGCAGCGGTAATGAAAAACAGAGCACTGTGGAATTACAATAGGTATGATGTTGTCAGAGGAATATGGAAAGAGGTCATGGTTCCTGGTCTGACGTTCGGCCATGCGGTCTTGTGCATAAGATCAGAAGTTCAAGCAAGATTAGAAATTAAGCAACATGGAATAGGTAGGCTTGCTTTAGGAGCTCACGGGAGTACACCAAATCAGGGAGTGCAAGGTGATATGGGATGGACATCATTTGAGGGCAGGGAAGCTAGCAGCAAGATGAAATTTGAGAAGCGATTGAGAGAAAAGGGGGAGGAGCGTTGGGCTAGGAAAGTTTTCAGCTACTTGTACATGAAGAATATCGATACAAAAATGGAGGAAGCGAACCAGGAAATTGACTGGTAAATACATAGAAAGCAGCAGGTGGCCAAACCAAACAGAACTATCGGTTAAGAAGAAAGTGAAGGAAGCGGAGACTGACATGTGGAGAATTGGCATGATGAAGAAGTCCGCACTAGAGATATATCAAACTTTTCAACAGGAAATTGTCAAAGAAAGGATGTATGATAATACTCGGGGTAGTTCTCTACTGTTTGACGCCAGGACGGGAGTATTGCGAACCCAGACATATCGGTCCAATCACGAAGGGGTAGACAAAGTATGCAGTGCGTGTGAAGAGGAAGAAGAAACTGCCGAACACCTGATAGTGTTCTGTAAAGGGCTTCACCCTATAGTTCAGGATGATGGCGCAGAGTTTTTCAAAGCACTGGGGTTTAGGGACGGGGAGGGCAAATTAGACTTTAAGCAGGTAGACCTAACTAGAAGGATGTTATCTAAATCGTAGCTAAAGTGAAACCACGAGTGAAAATTAAACCCTTCACGGCAAAGTACCCGTCCAACTTTACTATTTAAAAGGAAAAAAGATAAATCTAGTAGTTAGTTCACTAAGTATTACGGCTAGGTGGCGCTGGCCGCCGCCTGATCTAAAGAGTACATCCAAATCCATCTATCTATCCATCCATCAGTTCATCCATCCATCCATCCATCCATCCATTCATCCATCCATCCATCCATCCATCCATCCATCCATCCATCCATCCATCCATCCATCCATCCATCCATCCATCCATCCATCCATCCATCCATCCATCCATCCATCCATCCATCCATCCATCCATCCATCCATCCATCCAACATGATGTCCAAAAAGATGTCCATCCATACACATTGTTTGCACGTTTCTGACAGTTTCATCGGGCGCGATCGTCCTCACTTTCTTTTTATTGTAGTGGAACTCTTCCACTAATGCTTCTGTATGCACTTTCATGGCGGAAAAACAAAGTAGTTGCTTCGTCCCGGGGTGGACTACAGGCCACAAGTCAGGTTGCTCGGCGTTTCAAAGGACGAAGCCGTGTGCAGTGACAGAGAGCAATCCTGCGCGGTAACAAGCTGCTTCGAGAAACTTGGTTGTATGCGAGCTGCTTTCGAGGAGAGGTACATCTCCCGGCCCTTCGAGCTCACTGTGAACTAAGAAATTGTCCGTATTGAAAGGGGTAGGCCCACAGGCGTGCTTGTCATTCAGGGAGGGGGGTGGGTGTGAAGGTTTGATGCAGAGCGCCCCCTCTTTATTATTTAGTTTATTAGGCAAATTTTTCGCGCCCCTTTTAGTTGACTAAATGAGTCACCACCGCCTAGTCAATGTATATAGCGGATTTGGCGCCCCCCTCCCACGGGGGGCACTCGTCCTTTTTGCCCACCTCATGCGAACGCGTTTGAGTAGGTCTTTCGGCGAAGCTCCTCGCATTTGTTGACGCCCTTGAAATCCCCTTTTCAAAGTGGTTTAGCTACAACGAGCTTCACAGTGACAGCTTGAAAGAGCTGGTTTACTGATTGAAAAGAAAAAAAAAGATGTCACACTGGGCTGCACACAACATGGTCCGAGCCTCACCAATCAAGTGAAGAAGCTTTTTCTGCTCACCCACTTGCGTCTTTACACAAAGACAATTCACAAAGAGCGAGCATCTTTCCGCCAAGAGAAAGTACCTGAAGCTCAGGCACGTCACCATAGGCTCTCAACCCAAGAAAAACAATGTTCTGTGGGGCGCTTGTGAACTATAAAACTTTTTTGAGGAGCAAGGAAAATACGCGTGACCAATTACTAAGTATGCATTGTTGTAAACAGATAGTGAGTCACTACTCCGAAATGCAATGTATGACCAGTGGGCAGAAAATAAAAGGTTTTCATCCAGATAACGCTCGTGATTCTCGTCTCTGAGTTTGAAATTATAAAAAATTGGGCTTTATTCACAGATTAGTGCTTGAGGAAATAATGGTCCACCGTTGGAGGTGCTGCCAGCAATGGCTCACAACTTAGTTCATCAATCCACTCTTATACCACTTCACATCGATAAAATGCTTCAGTGCCGTGACGCGCTCACATACGGCACCTTGTCGATATTTCAGTTGAGTCGTGCACCTGCGTAGGCATCCTGTTGTTCTAGAAGCTAATTAACGTATTTTCTCGGTCGACTTTTGAAACCGTGCACGAGCTACAAAATTATTTTGAATGTTTCACATTGCCCGCGCGCATGGGTGATTCCCGTCTCTGGGCAGCGCATCGCCGGCTCGGGTGACGTATAGATTGTATTTGATTGATATGGCTACACTCTTTAGATCGTGTGGTGGCTGACACCACCAAGCCGTAATACTTAGTGAACCACAAGTTAAATTTATTTTTTTCTTTAAATGGTGAGGTTGACGACTCGTATTTTGCAGTGAATGGTTCAATTTTCACTCGTGCCTTGACTTTAGCCACCAATCAGATAACCTCATTCTAGTCAATTCTACCCGCTTAAAGTTTATTTTGCCGTTCCTGTCCCTAAACCCCAGTGCTTTGAAAACTGCGCCATCATCCTGAACAAAAGAGTGAAGCCCTTTACACAACATTGTCACGTGTCACTCACTTTCCTGCTCCTCTCCACACGCACTGTATACCGTGTCTACCTCTTCGTATTCGACCCGATATGTCTTGGTTCGCAATACTCCCGTCCTCGCCTGAAACAGTAGAGAACTACCCAGAGTACTATCATATATTCTTTCCTTGGCAATTTTCTGCTTGAAAGTTCAATAGATCCCTAGCGCGGACTTTTTATTCATGCCGATTCTCCACATATCAGTCTCAGCTTCGTCCACCTTCTTAACCGATCATTCTTTTTGGTTTAGCCCTTTGCTGTTTTCTAAGTATTTACCAGTTGTAACGAGGGCAGTGGACACGAAGCTAGAGTAGAGAAAACAAGAAGACGCGCTGTGATTGCAGGTACCCCCCTCCCCCCCCCCCAAACCTGTATCTACACAGAGCTGGTGAGATCATATCACCCCTCTGTGCATTCTGCGGAGAAATATAATCACTACAACATCATTTTTTGTATTGTCGCTGATACGCTATATTTCGAAAAAGGTTTCTAGTTATTCCATTTCTGAAAATAGGTGTTAGATTGATGGTGGAAACTGCACTAAGCTTTGGTGCCTCAGTTTTGGGACATTGCCACAGGGATGCTTTCAATGCCGTTTGCGATTATATTCATGCATCCAAACGTGTACCTTTGTGATCTTCGATCAAATAGTTATTACTTATTACTCCCCAAAATTTCTAAATGGCAAGGTGAAGTAAGCGCAGCTGAGTGTTAGTCACAACACCTGAAATCTCAGAATTCTCAGCTTGATTTTCTCTTTTTTTCTCGTTTGCTCTCTTTTTATGTGGTTTTTCTTAGATTAGTCTTATTATATTGCAAAGTCATTACACATTGTTAAAATGATCACAGAAAAACTGCACTACGCTTTTTTGGCCAATCCCCCTGAATGGATATGAGCCATCAGTCCAGGGAAACAAACAAACAAACAAACAAACTGAAAAAGGGTTTATTGCCGACTGTTGCGACGGTGGTCCTACGATGACACACGATCGTGCAAGAGCAACGGTCAAGCAGATGCCGGCGATGATCAGCACGAGCCGAGCGAGTGAAGACCAGGACCCAGTATCCAAGCGGTGGCGATGCTGCTTGCCAACGATGCTCTTTCTTTTTCACAATTTGCCCCCGCCGGAAAAGAGACATCCTGGCGACCTAAGAGTCTGGAGGCAGAGGGCTGTGTTATGGCTTAAGGCGGGCGACGTGGACGATGTCAAGTCCACGCCGGCGCATGTCGTCAGATGGGGAAAGTGGCTCGATGAGAAAATTCACGCTCCAAAACGCGGTATGGGCCCTCGTACTTTGGAACGAGTTTTGAGGAAATGCCGGGGGTTTGGTAAGGAACAGCCAGCCATACAAGTGATCCCGGGGAATAGCTGGGGCTTTGTGAAGAGTCGGCGTTGTTTTCTTTCTGGCGCTGTTGTTCCTGTGACGTAAAGGTGCGTGCGAGTTCACGGCACTCTTCCGCATTTCGGGCAGCTTCGGACACAGATGGGCATTCGGATGCGTCAGGACGGTATGGAAGGAGAGTATCGATGGTGTGGGATGGTTCGCGTCCATTAAAAACAAAGAAAGGTGAAAATCCAGTGGTAGACTGTGCCGCGGCGTTATATGCGAACGTGATGAATGGAAGAATGCGATCCCAGTTAGTATGATCGGATGTCACATACATGGCGACCATATCGCCAAGGGTGCGGTTAAATCTTTCCGTGAGCCCGTTTGTCTGCGGGTGGTATGCCGTGGTATTGCGATGAACAACACGGCATTCAGAAAGCAGAGACGTGACGACTTCTGATAGGAAGGCTAGACCTCGGTCGCTTAGTAGTTCTCGAGGTGCACCATGTCGTAGTATGAAGCGATGAAGGATGAAGGATGCTACGTCCCGCGCAGTGGCACTTGGAAGGGCGGCGGTCTCAGCGTAGCATGTTAAAGGTCAACAGCGACTATGATCCACCGATTTTCATCTGATGTTGTCGGTGGAGAGCCATAGAGATCAATTCCGGTCCGATCGAAAGGTTTGGCAAGGCACGGAAGCGGTTGAAGCGCACCGGACGAGTGGAAAGGCGGTGATTTTCGGCGTTGACAGTCAGGACAGCCCATAACAAATTTTCGAACGAAAACGAGGTTGGTCAGTGGTGACATGATCGATGCAAAATTTTGCAGGAAGCGCCGGAAGTACGAGCATAGTCCGACAAAACTGCGTAATTCTTTCAGTGTAGTAGGTTTCTGGAACTCAGCGACTGCTCGCAGTTTTGCAGGGTCGGGTCGAACACCATGCTTGGAGACGATGTGCCCTAAAATGGACAGCTCTCGCGCGGCGAAGCAGCACTTTTTAAGGTTCAGTTGGAGCCCAGCGTTGGTTAAACACGTCAGAACCAGTTGGAGCCGAAGCAGATGCGTAGGAAAATCGGGAGAGAAAACGACAATATCGTCGAGGTAGCATAGACACACAGACCACTTCAGTCCACGCAGTGTGTTGTCCGTGAGTCGTTCAAACATAGCAGGAGCATTACAAAGACTAAACGGCATTACGTTAAATGCGTACAGGCCATTTGGTGTAATGAACGCAGTTTTCTGGCGATCAGCTTCTGCCATAGGAACCTGCCAGTATCCAGATCGTAAGTCTAAGGAGGAGAAGAATTCGGCTCCTTGGAGGCTGTCAAGGGCGTCGTCTATGCGCGGTAATGGATAGACGTCTTTCCGCGTCACCTTGTATAATCGCCGGTAGTCGACGCAAAATCGAATCTATCCATTTTTCTTTCGAACTAGAACGACAGGAGATGCCCAAGGACTGTGCGATGGTTGAATAACGCGACGGCGTAGCATCTCTTCGACCTGTTCGTTGATGACGTGACGTTCTGCAGCAGAGACATGGTACGGTCTTTGACGCAATGGCTGGTGCGAACCGGTGTCAATGTAGTGGTGCACTGCGGAAGTTCGACCCAATTGCGGCTGAGAAACGTCGAATGAATTCGCGAAGTGCTGGAGGAGATTAAGAAGCTCGGCGCGTTCATGGGCACTTAAGGTGTCAGTGATGGAACTCGAGAAGGTGTCACTCGACGAGCATTCCAGTGGGGAAAGGGCATGAACTTCGGTCGAGGCGTTACTGCACGATTCGTCTGGCATGTTAAGAAATAAAGAGGAATCGAGGTACTCCACTCGACCGAGACATTCGCCGGCAAGTAGCGTAAGCGGTGCAGAAAGGTTGTTGTGGGCGAAAATATTGCTTCGGCCAGCAGTGACGTCAAGTGTAGCGAAAGGCAAGGAAACGGCTCTGCGGCTCATGAAAATGTCGGAAGGTATAAACATTACTGTAGCATCGTTATGGTCATCGCAACTAACAGGGACAACGGCAAGAGAGGCTGGCAGAATTCAGTGTCTTCACGCACGACGAGTTTTAGAGACCGCTCAATAGTTTCGTGCAAAGGTTCATCAGGCAGGTGCGAAAATTGAATTTCAGTGCGTGCGAAGTCGATGATGGCATGATGATTTGACAGAAAGCCCCACCCGAGGATAACGTCATGCGAGCACACCGAAAGGACGATGAACTCGACAACGTACGTAGAGCCTTGGATGAATATGCGGGCCGTACAGGTACCGAGAGGTCGAACTTGTTGTGCGCTAGCTGTACGAAGCGATAATCCAGAGAGCGGCGTGGTCACTTTGCGTAGGGAGCGGCAGAGCTGGGCGGCTATAACAGAAACGGCAGCACCTGTGTCGACGAGGGCAAAGGTAGAAACACCATCGACAGATATAGCGACGACGTTAGCTGGTGAAGTGCGAGGACTTGAGCATTTCGACGACGGCGCAGTTCTTGCCTCTGGAACTGCAGCGTTCAGTTTTCCTGGTTGGAGGAAGCGGGTCTAGGACGCATTGGGGACAGTGATCGCCTGCGAGGAGATGGGGAGCGGGGAGAGTGAGTCTGAGGTGAGGGCTGGGTTGACCGAGACTCAGGAAGGTTAGTGTATCCATACTGCGGTGAGGGATAGGGAGCAGGTGTGTGCATGGGCTGTGGGTCATACGGTAACGGCCGAGTAGCGTCGTGGATTGGTTGGAAGCGACGGCGACAATATCGTGCCACGTGTCCTGGAGTGCCGCAGGTGTAGCAGATCGGTCGATTGTCAGGAGTGCGCCAGAAATTGCTGACTCGTGGTGCGGCCCAAGGTGTCGAAAAAGGGGCGGAGTGGGGAGCGACTGAAGACATGGGTGGCAAATGCTGCTGGCGGGGTCTGCTACGTACCACCTGGGCATACGTAAGAGGCGCGGCCACGGGCTGCATAGCCGGCGCATGGGCAACAGGTATGGCCACAGGCTGCTGGTGGGCAGCGACGGGAACAGCCTGAGCTACCTCTTCGGCAATAACGTCGCGGAGTGGTGAGGGCAGACGAGAGGACGGCGGCTGCTGCGTGAAGAGAATCAACGACAGTTGCCGAGCTACTTCTTCACGCACGAAGTCTTTAATCTCTTGCAGGGTTGGTGAGTGGTCGGGAACAGAAGTGAGACTGGAGAGCGAGTCGGCGTGTGAGGAAAATGGCCGAGTCAGGGCGCGCTGTTTGCTCAACTCGTCGAAACTTTGACACAAAGTGACAAGTTCCGCAACGGTGGCAGGATTACGGGCCAGGAGCAGCTGATATGCACCGTCATTTATCCCTTTGAGGATGTGTTGAATCTTCTCCGACTGGGGCATGGTGGTGTTCACACGGTTGCAAAGACCAATAATGTCTTCGATGTAGCTGGTGAAAGATTCCGTTGGGTTTTGTGCGCGAGTCCGCAAGCGCTGTTCGGCTATGGACTTGCGGACTGCGGGTCGGCCAAAAACGTCAGCAAACAACGTTTTAAAGATGGACCACGTCGTAATGTCGTTTTTGTGGTTGTTATACCACATATCGGCCACGTCAGTGAGGTAAAAGATGACGTTAGTCAATTTGTCCGCGTCATCCCACTTGTTGTTTGCGCTCACCAGTTCGTAGTTAGCGAACCAGTCTTCCACGTCGGTCTCATCAGCTCCGCTAAAGACCTTGGGCTCTCGCAAACGAAGAACGCCGGGGTTGCTGGGGGATGGAGTGGAAGAGCCAGGTTGCGCGTTGTTGGTAGCCATGATGGGAGGTAGCGTTCGGTTGCGCAGCTCCAGGTTCAGGCGACGGCGAATGGCAGCACCCAGGTTCAGGCGACGGGGAATGACAGCACCCTCCAACAATTGAAAAAGGGTTTATTGGCGAGTGTTGCGACGGTGGTCCTACGATGAAACACGATCGTGCAAGAGCAACGGTCAAGCAGATGCCGGCGATAATCAGCACGAGCCGAGCGAGCGAAGTCCAGCAGCCAGTACCCAAGCGGTGGCGATGTTGCTTGCCAACGATGCTCTTTCTTCTTCACAAAACAAACAAACAAACAAACAAACAAACAAACAAGCAGGCTTGCATTCAGTTAGCCCTTGCGCTAAAAAATATTGTGTTCGCCGAGTGCACTCCTGCTTGTTCAACACCCCGTTTCAAGCGGTGGAGGTGCTGGGTACATCTGATCCTCACCCTGGAACTTCGCAGCCGTACACTCCAACCACCTTCTGCAATGACTGATCCGGTGCCGTCTCAGGCCACCACTCTAGATCTCGCACCCATACCTGTGTTCTGCGCTGGCGCTCTACGGCAGCGTAACCTCCAGCCCCCCATATTTGGTGGCACAGAGGACCAAGATGTGGACAACTGGATCACCGAGTGTGAACGGGTGAGCATGTACAAACAGTGGAATGCAGCCGATAAGCTCACAAATGTGAGTTTTTACCTGACCGACGTGGCGAAACAATGGTACAGGAATCATCAAAGTGATTTCAGTACCTGCTCGGAATTAGCGAAAACGCCTCTCAGAAGTCTTTGTCCCTCCTGCTGTTCGCCGTCTTCGGGCTGAACAGCGCTTGCGTGGCAGAGTACAGAAAACAGATCAGACTTTCACGAGATACATCGGAAATGTGCTCTTTCTATGCAAGCTCGTCAACTCGTTTCTGGATGAGGCAGGCAAGATCAAGAACATCATGAAAGAAATTGACAATGGCTCATTCCAAATGCTTGCTGCGAAGAGTCCCCAGATGGTCGAAGAGGTGATTCAGCGCTGACAAAGCTATGATGAGATGCGTAGGCAGTGCGGTTCCACACGTTGCCCTGCTCATGACACCGTGGACCTCTCATCCCTCGACTAACACCATCACACCGCCGACCACTTTGCGTTGATGCCACTTATAAAGCAATTCATACGCGAGGAAGTCGCCCGGCAGCTATCCATAATCACCAGAACTACCTAGCCGACGGCACCCTTGTCGTCTTCGCTTCGCCAGGTCATTGAATCGCAAGTTGCCGAAGCATTGCGGGCAGCTCAGGCTCCACCATCTGTTACCGCAGCACTAACGTATGCGACAAGAGTGGCGATGTTGGCTTGTTGGTGAAACATTTGAAAGAAATTTATGTATTGCGAATCGAAAAAACGGACACAGGAAGGAAGAGACTGGGAGGACAGAGCGCTACTACCAACAACATGTTTATTTTTGACCTCCAAGCCGCTTTTAAGCCATAATCGTCAGGCGAGCAAGCAGATACGCACGTGTATTCAGATAAATGCACGACAATGTCATCTACCTACAAGAAAAACGATAAATAGGACAACAAAAAACATCACAGATAAAATCACGTATCACTGCGTACGCAGGAACACAAGTTCCTTGGGTGACAAGGCATTGAAGGTTTGCTTATACATACATCCCCTAGAGCATCAATAAGTTTGGCTTCTATGATCAACCAAGTCATCTCATCCTTATGCCGACCAACATTGATTGTACTCTGGAACAAAGGCCGGCACCCACATGCGTGAATGTGAAGAGCGAGAAAACCTTCTGCCGACAGTTTATCCGCCTTGTAATTGTGTTCTCTCAATCGCTTATTCACACACCTACTGGTTCTGGTTTCTGTAATGGCACAGTATGCGCGGCCGTCCGGGACTATATTGATGAAACTAATAGGTTGACTAATTAACCAGTTTCATTATCTTAACATGTTCACCTAATTATATACGTATAAAATCAGACTAATGCTCTATTCTAAGAATAATTTTGTTTATGCAAATATTTCTATGCATTACATTAAGCACCACACTTGCCTATAGGCTATCGGTAATCTTTCTGTTATACCTCCATCATTCTAAATCTGAACGGTAAATTTTAAAGCCACTCGATTCTTGGCCAATCCCCCACAGTGGGTATGCGCCACTAACGATAGGAGAACAACAACAACAACAACAACAACGAGATAGGCCTCCGGTGCATGACCCTTTGAAGTCTACCAGTACGCCTCAGCGTAATAAATACATTACTAAACGTAACAGAGTGGTGGAGGTGCTGGGTACAGCACATCGACGAACCACGGAGCCACAGCTGTTTGAACTTCACCGGAGCCGTCGTCTTGCTGGTCTGCCACCGACAACAACCATCATGGCCGAGAGTGAAGGTCACGGCTCTTCAACCACGCAAAGGTCAGTGCCGGCTGCACCTCGGTATCGCTATATGGAACCCCGCCCGTTCACGGGAAGAGCAGGGGAAGATGTGGATGCGTGGCTGACACATTACAAAAGGGTGAGCCGGTAAAACGGCTGGAATCCCACCGAACAACTGGGAAATGTCGCGCTGTTTCTCACGGAAACCGCCTTGATGTGGTACGAAAACCACGAAGATTCCTTAGCAACGTGGGATCGTTTCGCCGAAGAACTTAAGAAATGCTTCGGTGACTCTGATTCGAAAAAAAACGCGCGGAACGCACGTTGGCTCAAAGAGCCCATACTCCCGGAGAAACGTGTACCACCTACATAGAGGAGATGCTGATGCTCTGCAAGATCTTAGACCCGTATATGTCTGAAGAGGACATGGTCGGACACCTTCTGAAGGGTATAGCAGAGAACGTCTACAATTTTTTGATAGGCAGGGAAGACCTCACTTCCGTATCTGCCGTCCAACGTCACTGCCATACTTTCGAGAAGCTGAAGACCCGTCGTATTGCCCCAAAATTCGGTAGGCTGACAAATGTCACAGCGGTCGTCAGCGTCGACGCATGCCCGCCTGCCGACCTTGCCGCTGCTATCAGGGCAATAGTGCACGAAGAGCTACAGCGACAAGACACACTGGCTGACCACACCATCCATCATCCGCCGACCTGTTCATCTTACTACCCGGCGCCGTTCGCTCCTCTGCCTTCATCGGTATGTGCGACGGACTTTAGCAAAGCTGGAAATTCCTGGCCACGCCGAGACTCATTCGCGCCTGACCAGCGGTATGACCGACGCCTTCGTACCAGCCCCGATCCAAAAAGGCGGGCAGTTCCCGTTCAGCAAGGTGCTCCACTCCGTTCGGGTAGGCGACCTTACACAGCGGAGCGCTCTCAGCAGTGCTTCGGCGAACGACCCCTGCCCGTCTGCTACAACTGTGGCGTCGAAGGACACATTGCCACGTACTTCACCTACCGGCAGCCGCCAAGGTACGACCGCTCACTGAGATCCCACCTGTCTGGCTTTGCACGAACACCAACGTCCCTTGGAAGCGCATCCCACGAGATACCAAGGCCGCTGCGACCCCGTTCTCCGGCCTATGACCGCAGTCTTTCACCCCCGCCAGCCCCTCGCTTCAATCGGTCACCGTCTCCTAGGCGCCGCTATCCTTCGCCGCCGCCGGAAAACCAGTCGGCGCGAGAGTTGGAGGTGAGGTTGCTGGACAGTCTTCGATTTGCACGGAAATGCCTCTTTTAATTTGCATGTTTCGAAATAAGGTTCGTGTGCTAATCGACGATGTCTCAACAATGGCCTTAGTGGACACAGGTGCAACCATATCAGTGATGATCGAGTCTAGCATTGAAACGCCTTCTTGGACGAAAGGTTATGTTCTGTTGGGACCGTACTGATACATTTCGTGGAGTGAGTGGAGATGTCTTACAACCTGTTGGTGTTTGCTCAGTGACGGATAGTTTGGGTGGCCAGAATTTTATCGCTGATTTTGTTGTTCTCTTTCATTCAACGCATGATGTAATTCTAGGACTTGATTTACTGAATCTTTGTCGTGCCACTGTTGATGGCCGCACAGGAGAGATTACAGTAGATTCAAATGTTCTGGTAGCGTTTATGGAAAGCCCACCCTGTATGGAAAGCACCCTTTGCGTGTCCATGGACACAACTGTACCACCCTTGTCTGCCAAGTGTGTTCATGTCGTCAGTTCCCCTGCAACCGAGACGACATTTGATGCCACCATAGAGCCCTTCACCTCAGATGCATAAATAAAAATGTTCGAATACCCTATTGTACGTTGTCGGTTGTGCAAGGGCATACTGGTTTGTCGGTGATCAACGGCTCCAATGAACCTTCGGTACTGCCAGAGGGTCTACAACTTGCTAAGATCCGTCAACATTAGGTGTTCTTCCTTGCCATTCTTGCAGAGAGCAGTGATTCTCCGGATAAGCCCGATTCCAATCATTCGCACGCCAGGGACACCTTCATAATGGCAATGATTGACAAGTCTCTTAGCACCAACGAGCGTAATGACCTGGCGAGTATTTTGCGCAAACATGCTGGACTTTTCGATTTCGCACAGCTACAGGCTCCACTGTCATTCCCTGCTTCTCGTGTAAAGTACCACATAGATACGGCATACCATAGGCCTCTTCGAGAAAAGCCATACCGGGTATCGCGTTCGAAACGCGCAGTGATAAATGAACAGGTTGGCGAGATGCTAAACAAGAATGTGATTCAGGAATCATGCAGTCCGTGGGCCGCTCCTGTAATATTGGTCTAGAAGAAAGATGGAACATGGCGATTTTGCGCTGACTACCACCGTCTCAACGCCATCACAAAAAAGGACATGTACCCACTGCCACGTATTGAGAATGCTATAGACTGTCTTTCATCAGCTTCCTACTTTTCGTCTGTTGATTTGAGGTCAGGGTATTGGCAGATTCCAATGCACGAGGAAGATAAAGAGAAAACGGCATTTGTTACACCAGATAGACTTTTTGAATTTAATGTGATGCCATTCGGACTATGCAATGCGCCTGCTACTTTCGAGCGCTTCATGGAGAACATTCTGCGTGGTTTCAAGAGGGAAGTATGCATGTGTTATCTAGACGATGTTGTGATTTTTGGGTGCACTTTCTGTGAGTACAACACACGCCTTGACCTCGTGCTGAACTGCCTAAGCAAAGCACGCCTGGTGCTAAACTCAAAAAATGTCGTTTCGGAGAGCACCAAACACTCGTCCTTGGACACTTGGTGAACAAAGAAGGCATACAGCCGGATCCCACGAAAACGGCTGCAGTGGCGTTCAAGCAACCTCACTCAGCAAAATAACTACGCAGCTTTTTGGGCCTCTGCTCGTACTTCCGTCGATTCATTGTTGGATTTGCCAATATCGCGCACCCGCTCACGTGCCTGCTTCAGAAAGGCGTGCCATTTGACTGGACTCCGGAATATACGTCCGATTTTTCTGAGTTGAGGTTCCTTTTAACATCTCATCCGATTCTTCGACAGTTCGATCCTCTGGCTCCCACAGAAATTCACACAGACACTAGTGGTGTCGGTGTAGGCGCCATGTTGGTTCAACGCTTGGATACCAGAGAACATGTCGTTGCGTATGCAAGCCGCTCCCTAAGTAAGTCCGAGCGTAACTATACCGTCACTGAGCAAGAATGCCTCGCCGTTGTCTTCGCGGTGCAGTGCTTCTGGTCCTATCTGTACGGACGCCCCTTTACCATCATGACAGATCATCGTTCGCACTGCTGGCTGGTCAATCTACGTGACCCATCTGGTCGACTAGCGCGCTGGGCACTCCGTCTGCAGGAATGCGACTTTACAGTTTCCTATAAAAGCGGCCGTCGTCACGCTGATGCAGATTGTCTTTCGCGACTACCGCTTCCATCGACGGACTGCGACGCGGGCAACTTCGACACCTGCATCGCGCCATTGGACCTGCCATTTTCTGATACCAATGCCTTTAAGATTGAGCAGCAAAGGGACCACACCATACAGGAGCTCCTTTCTACCGAGTCAAGACCATCGGCGACTCGCTTCTGCATGCGCGACGGACTTGTGTACAAAAAGAACTATGCTACGACCGGCTTACGATATCTTCTCGTAGTTCCAAAGAGCCTTCGTGTGTTCCGTCTGGCAGGATATGCATGATGACCCAACGTCCGGCCATCTAGGCACAGCGAAAACTCTTTGCCGGCTTCAAGAAAGATTTTACTGGCCGAAAATGCGCGAGACGACGGAACAGTACGTCTCTAGTTGCAACGAGTGCCAACGCCACAAGCGCCCTGCCAGTGCTCCTCCAGGGCGACTTCATCCAATTCCACCCCCTAGAACTCCATTCGAGCAAGTTGGAATTGACCTTCTAGGTCCCTTGCCGAGGTCTTCTAATGGCAATCGCTGGATAGTCGTATGTACCGATCACTTAACACGGTACTGCGAGGCAGCTGCTATACCATCGGCAACTGCAGCTGACGTGTGTTTATTCATGCTGCGTTTTGTGGTTCTACGACATGGACCTCCTAAAATTGTTATCAGTGATCGTGGGCGACAATTCACTGCAGACGTCGTGGAAGAGATGCTTCGTCTATGCGCTTCAAGCTTTCGGCACTCTACGCCATATCATCCCCAAACAAATGGCCTGACGGAACGAACTAACTGGACTCTCACGAACATGCTTTCTATGTATGTCGCAGCAGATCACAAGAACTGGGATGGCGTGCTACCTTTCATCACTTACACATTAAACACCGCACAGCATGAGACTACCAGCTACAGTCCATTTTTTCTTCTGTATGCTCGGCCATCTCGTCATACCCTAGATACCGTCTTCCTGTTTATGGACCACCATGATTACGGTATATCCGAGATCGTCTGCCATGCAGAAGAAGCCCGACGTCTTGCTTACCTGCGCACCCTCGCTACGCAAGATCACTCGAAGACACGTTTTACCGTCAACGTCGACACGTGACGTGTAATCGCGGAGACCACGTGTCGCTGTGAACGCCAAATAGGAAACGTGGATTGTGTGAAAATCGCTGGCACACTATGCGGGACCTTATGTTATTTTAGACCGCTTAAGCGATGTAACTTACTGCATAGCACGTCTTCATTCAAACGGCCGACGATCTGCAAAGACTGAACTAGTGCACATAGCACGTTTGAAGCGCTATATTCCCAGAGAGACTCTTTCACTCGCCCGGTGGGCTTCGTCTGCGCGGAGGGAAAAGTTGCTGCATATGTGATTTGGGTATGAGCCGGTGGGTAGCGGGGAACAGGCAGATTAGAGAAGAGGACGTTCGGCTAGCGAGATAGGCCTCCGGTGCACTACCCCTTGAAGTCTACCAGTACGCCTCAGCGTAATAAATACATTACTAAAGGTAACAATATATATATATATATATATATATATATATATATATATATATATATAAGGGAAAGAAGTGTATACCTAAGGGCTCGTTTTTCCGTGTTTTTAACACAATAATAATGAGATATAACAGACAGTAATGCCAAGGAATGTACAGGGGAAGTTATTAACATTAATGGAATGTAAATAAGAAGAAAGAAAAGTGGATGAAAAAATTACCAACTGTAAGCAGGAATCGAACCTACGACCTTCGAATTACGCGTTCGATGCTCGAATTACGCGTTCGAGCATCGAACGCGTAATTCGAAGGTCGTAGGTTCGATTCCTGCTTACAGTTGGTAATTTTTTCATCCACTTTTCTTTCTTCTTATTTACATTCCATTAATGTTAATAACTTCCCCTGTACATTCCTTGGCATTACTGTCTGTTATATCTCATATATATATATATATATATATATATATATATATATATATATATATATATATATAATACCTGTGTCACACGGGCGCACAAAAAGTCGTTTAAGTAAGCGGTCTTTTACGAAGTTAAAAGACTTTTAACAAAGAGGTGTTTGCGGCGCAGACACACGGCAGCAACGATCTCCTTTTAGTGTTTTCGTTCGAAGACGCTAGCGAAAGCGTGTTGCTAGCAGTTAAAAGAAATCAATGAAAATTAAACGATGTATCACGATGTACCAATTAAAGACTTGTTGCACTGCTCGTTTCTTCAAATAAATTTAAGAATAAGAGATGAAGAAACAACAATGTGAAAGTTTTTTGCACTAGATAAGGAAGCATTCCCATAACTAGCGACGTGCACAAGTCCGTCTGGCACCATTGGGCTTTTATTTACCGTATTTGTTTTTCGCTGCTCTCGACTGCTCTCGACACGTTATGGGCGACCGTACGGGAGAAAAAGCGAGGATCGCAAGCCTCACGGCCTGCCTTCTCGCTCTGGAAATCGAGGAAGACGCTGCAAAAGCCGCCAAGGAGAGGATAAAGCAGCAAATGCTGTTCAGCAATTCCTTGCTGTGCGCACTGGAGCTGTCGGAGAAGGCTTGCGATCGATCGATTTTGGCCTTCAGACGAAACGAGAGGTGGTTCGAGGGAACTGTACCTCAACTCGGTGAGCAGAACTTCAAGCAATCTTTTCTAGTGTACCCGTCCACATTTCGTTTCATTGTGGAGAGCTTGCGCAGTGAGCTCGAAAGACAGTGCATCAGCATGCTGGAAGCCATCACTCCTGAGGAGCGAGTCGGCATTGGCCTATACAAGCTGTGCTCGTCAGCCGAAGATAGGACTGTGGCCAACCTCTTCGGCGTTGGACGCTCGACAGTAAATACCTTATACAGGCAGTTTTGCGAGGCTGTTATCGCTGTACTGGAACACGAGTGGATCAAAATTGTGACCGCAGAGGAAATGGCGAGGCACATTCAGGAATTCGAGGCCGTCACTGGTTTCCGCCGAGGCGTCGAAGCCTTGGATGGATGCCACTTTCCAATCTCACCACCTAAGGAGCATGCCACAGACTACTACAACTACAAAGGCTAGTAAGTGGCCTAATACAACTTCCTAATGTAAAAAAAGCATGATTTATACCGGATTTTAATGTGCCTAGAAAACAGCACTATCCAACCTTTTCATTACTCTATATAGTTCACTCCTAGCTCTGCCACAAGGGCATGTCCACATCGCAATAAATAAAAAAAAGCGCTGCCAAGTGCTTTAGTCAACGCATAATTTGGTTCCTACCATCTTGCATCATTTACAGGCACTAGAGCTAGCCAACAGCGCAGTTTTCACGTAAGCATTTTAATGCAACAGCATGAAGGTGCCAGATTGCATTTGCAATGATAATTCCGACATGCTCATAACGGCCGCAGAAAGCAGCAGCTCATCTGCAGAAAACTTAATGTCTATTACCTACTATATTGAAGATATATGACAAGGCTGCAAGAAAAAAAACATCCCTGGCTCCATTAATGACCACAGAAAGCAGCAGATTCTTAGCTGTACACAAATATACAGGCTTTTGTGATAGTACTTTAATGTAGCTGTACGACTGTAACAACTACAAAAACACACGCACACTTTTGGTGTCCAATGCACTTCGCTGCATTCACCTTACGTGCCACGCTCTTTGTTTTTTGCAGGTATAGTATCATCTTGCTGGCACTTGTGGATCACAGATACCGCTTCAGGTATATCAACGTTAGAGCACCTGGACGCTGCCATGACTCGCACGTGTTTGGGTATTCGCAAATCTCCAATGATATTAAGGGTCCCCTTTTTAAAGCTCCACTTGCCCCCATAGCCGAGACAGTAATACCACCACTAATTCTGTGTGACCAAGCATTTTCATTGGCACCCAGCCTGATGAAGCCGTTTGGACACCGCGGGAAGATTAGTGAAAGTGAAAAAAAGTTCAACTATCATTGAAGTTCAGCCAGGAGAATGGTTGAGAATGCATTTGGAAGGCTTAAGGCCAGGTTCCGCTTCACTGCAAAAAGAATGGAGTGCCGTGTAGGCAATGCTCGCTTAGTAATACGGGCATGCTGCGTGCTGAGCAACATTTGTGAGCACTTCAATGACAATGTCCACCCGCAGTGGTTAAATGAGGTGCAGCAGTCAGATGTTGACTTCCCGCAGCCGTCATGCACAACAGAAGCCCAAGTTGGAAACGCAGCAGACATAAGGGCCGCGCTTGTGTACTACTACAGTCAAGTGAACTAAAACGCACCAATCACAAGAATCGCCGGAACGAGTACAGGAAATCGCATCACTTTTTATTTAAAAAATCAACCATTCCATCCACAAGTTTCTCCTGCAGCTTTAATAGTTTGGTGCGAATTTCCATTTCCTATTTATGGGCGGCTTCAAATTGCTCCCTCAAGAGCCGCTGCTCATTCAGCATCTTCTCCTTGATTTCGGCACCTGTGTATTTTCTACTTTTTCTGCGGGCGCCATTCCACTCTCACTTGAGCTGTTTCTGCGCCCGGTGACACAGTCTTGAATGTTGCTTGGCTGCTGAGGTGCTGATGAAGCCTGTGTGAATTCGGGTGCATCTACTTCCGTATCGTCACTTGACGATCCGGCCACCATGCCAGAGATGAGCTGCATTTCAAGAAAATGACAGAAATGCGGTGATTGCACATTTTCACTAGTGAAATAGCCATTAACAACTGTGTGCTATACGTCTGAGTGATGGAAATGTCACATAGAGAAGGAAATGTCAACAAGAGTGCTTTTTGTGTTACAATGCTGACTTCCACACGAATCGCTTGACCATTACGTTTACCCCGAGGACTGGTGTAATTGTTCCAAAAGCTCTGTGATGCCCAAATGGCAATGTGAGTGCAGATGTACTTCAGCCACTGCAGTATTTGTCCCATAATGTACTCCTATGACTGTTCCTGTTATATTTGTTCTGGTTTGTGCCACCATGTCATGTTAAATCGTACTTTATTGTGGTGATGTGGCTGATTAAACGCAAAAGAAAATGCTTTCTGAAAATATATTTATTTGTTGGTTTATTTGAAACACTACAGCGACAATATCTCGGAGAACATGGCTAAAGGCAAACATGAAGCACCAACGTGGTGCACACTGTGCTACACAAGTACAAAGAGTGGGTTACAGCTTCAAAAAACAAAAAGCCACTGCCATTACATTTAACGCTGCTATTTGCTTGCAATAAAGAATGTAGCTGCCACTAGAAGTTACTTACTTCCTCAACTGAGGGACTGCTGCTTGCTGGGCTCAAGCTGATCCCAGCCTCCTTCATTAAAGAGGGGTCGTTCACGGGCAGGCTTCCAAGAAACCTATGGATCTCTACAAAAAAGGGCCAGTTTGGTGTGACGAGCCCGTTGTCTTTTCTTTAAGGCATTGCCTGAAGAATACGAAAATAAATGATTAAACAGATGTTACAAGACTGACAACTGCGTGCCAAGAAAACCACTGGTACATGCAAAATGTACAATCGCGCGGCGAAAAATAAAAAGAAGCGAATTGTTAAACCTGCGCCACATCAAGTGCGCGTTTCCTTCTTTTTACATGACAGGTTTGCGTGCTTAACAAGCAACAAAGACGCGTTTCTTGACGTTTGTACCTAAACATGTGTAACTACAACATCGCGTCATTGTAAAGCAATCCCACTGCAAATCGCCGAAAAGAAACTTTGTGTGCGGCTAAAATGCGCGATAAGGATGCTTCCAAACGTGGCCCTTCACTTGGCGTTCAGCGTTTTGCCTACGGTGGGGCGTCGTTTCGAAAAGATTGTTTGGACGTTTCCGACGCCAAATGCGCTTCACCGGCTCGCGAAAAAATTCTGCTGCTCAAATAAACAGTAAACTTACTGGAAGCATTCGATAATATACCTGCAATACAATTAAAAAAATCATTTTTTCCCATGATCACTGTTGTCGTTCCACTTCCCTCCTCACGCTTACAGGCTGCTAAGACGCGTCAAGCCTACTCAAATAGTTTGCTTCACCTGTAGGTGTGTGTCAGATTCTCTATTTTCGTGTGCCCTTGGTCCTACGTGCGGGAGACACCCGCACTTGTGAGCGCAGCCGCGATGCTGGCGTATACTTCGCCGTTGTGCTTCTGCGCTCGCAACGAGTGCAGGTTTTCCTCACAGAGTCTGATTAGGCTCCACGTGCCTGCTTCCGACCATTGCAGACGCTGCCTTTTCCGTGGGGCGCCGGCTGCTTGATCTGCGGAGTTGGCCATAGACGCTCGGACTCGGACCACTTGAATGACGGGCAAACACACGACTGCCACGCTTTCCTCGCTTGTTCAAAATGGCGTGGCGCAAGACCGAGCGTCACCTCGTGATATTGCCGACGCGTTGTAGCTGCTTACGAGAGTAGAAAAGGAAATAACCATTAAAAGAGTTCAGTACACCTTCTGCAGGATATGAAATTTGTTTTTACAAAGAGTTTTGGTGACAGAAAAATAAGCATTGGCTCTTTTTTTCCCAACACTCGTGAATGGCTGGCGCCCACTGGTATCGAGGCTACTCATTCGGAGCCGTAAAAGAGATTGACGGACGCCGTTTACGATAAAGACCGCTTCTGAAAAGGAGTTCGCTCTGTGCCGTGTTTCTGCTGTCAGGAACTCCTTTTCGGAAAAAGACCGCTTACTTTAGAGACTTCTAAGTGCCCGTGTGACAGGGGTATAAGGGAAAGAAATGCATACCTAAGGGCTCGTTTTTCCGTGTTTTGACACAATATTAATGAGATCGAACAGACAGTAACGCCAAGAAATGTACACGGAAACTTATTAGAACCAATGAAATGTAAATAAGAAGAAAAGTGAATGAAAAAATAACCAGCCATGAGCAGGGATCAAACCTACGACCTTAGAATAACGCGTTTGAGCAGCGAACGCGTTATTCGAAGGTCGTAGGTTCTATTTCTGCTCACGGCTGGTTATTTTTTCATGCACTTTTCTTTCTTCTTATTTACATTCCATTGCGTTTAATAATTTCCCCTGTACATGGCATTATTGTCAGTTAAATCTCATATATATATATATATATATATATATATATATATATATATATATATATATATATATATATATATATATAGAATCATTCGTTTTCAACCCACCATTACCTCTGTTTCAAATCGCATCTGATAGTCTGCATCTATCTCTGCTCGTATGTACTCCTTTTTCGATTTCTAGCGTTTCTTTGTATATAATTTTTTTCAGTCCAAAATTACTTTGTGTTTGAAAAATCGCAAGCCTTTTACTTAAGATCCTGCCGCCCGGTTCTTGGCCGATCCCCCTTTGTGGGTGTACGCCAGAGTAACAAGGATTATCATCATCATCATCATCATCATCATCATAAACCTTTGCTCTAGGCTCCTCTAATTTCTTAAAAATGAGACAAGCTTAGAGAAGAGGTTCCAGAATTTTGCAGCTGCCCTTTTTATCCTCTTTATGTACTTCTGCCAGCCATTGAGCCCCCTTTCTTCTAACCTTTTCATTGATCAGAAAAAATGCTTCCCTTCTACAGCTTAGAAAGATTTCCCATTTTCTTTCAACATCATCTGTTGCTTCACCCGCTGCTTAGCATGTCTGTGTTCGCTAGAAGCTTCCTGACGTTTCGCTATGACTTTCTTAACTTCCTCATCTCACTAACTCTTGATTTTGTGTCTTCTTTTGCGGGGTGACTGTCACGTGCCTTAGCAAGCTCTAGCTCAAACAGTTTAATTAAATTCGTGTATGTCCACACTGTTTTATTACCATCAGTGATTGCTTTCTCAGTTTGTTTAGTAGCTATTTCTATTAGCCTTTCTGAATAAAAATTTTCCTGTAGTTGCTCATCTTGTCTCTTTGCCACTTTCACTGCTCTTCCAAAACTTAGCTTGATATGTTTGTGATCACTACCCAGACTTCTGGAGCTACATTTATCTATGTGCATTCACCTTGAGCCATCATACATCCTATGTGACATCAGTGCGTAATCTATCGTCGACTGCAGCTGCCCTACCTTCCATGTTATTTGCCCTTCGCACTTCTCGTACAGTTTCAAATTATCAAATAATGCCTTTCGCATCCATGATCATTTTGCCTGTTGGCTCGATATACCCATCTATATCGTCTATGTGCGCATTCTCCTAGCATAATTATCTCGCACTGTCATCCTAATTCCTCGATGTCCTTTGGTATACACGCTACCATTGCCTGGTTTTGCTCTCTGGCCTTTGCTCCTGAACACAGGTACACCAAACCAAGGAGTGTCATTAGCACTGCCACTTTCCCTTTCAACCATGAATGTTCCTTGCACTGCTGCTTAAACCTTTGCTAGTCTGTACTTTTATGAATGAATGCCCCAATAACACCCCCTTTCTGCTGCTTTCTGTTCTTTTACAATATTCCTACACGTAGTCCGGATTGTTACGAGGTTGTTCTATGTTCCTGAGATGTGTTTCTACCAAAACCGTATACCATCGGCCTCTCCTGCCTTTGCTTTTTTTCTATCTCTTCCAGCTTCAGCCTGCTCCGGCCACCCTTCATGTTAACATACCCTAAGTCTGAATTGGCTCGGACCTCATGGTTACGTCTATTTCTGCCCCGGACTCTACCTATCTTAGATACCGTGATACCGGTGCCACTTTGGAATCGTATCTGTCCATGCCACCTGTCAAAGAGTCTCCCTGGTTGTTTTCCTGGTTACGAGCTATCTTGCACCCCGAAGGGCCAGCGTACCCCCCAAAAAGCTACTGCGCACCCTGCAAGTCGCCTAGCCACCTCATGACCTAGCCACCCATCGAAGTAAATTCTGTCTCGTAGAAAACCACCTCGCCTATGCACCTCTCTGTTTATTTCCACCATCTCAAAGCCTTTCTCTTGACTCATCCGCTATATCTCTTGGTTTGCGTTGACAACCTTTTTTGCAGGTGGCTGTCACGCACCGGTACCTCCGGTAGTGTGCGTATCACTACCTGTACTTGAGAAGAAATGGCGCGTAGGTCATCGACCCCTTTCCCCAGTGTGGTTGCTAGTCCTGCGGCATCTTCATTAGGACATCGTTTAAACCACCTGAAATTATCACGAGGTTTCGTCTATCAGCTGCAGTTTTGAGTTTTGTGCTCGCTTGCCTCATGACTGCTTGCAGCTTGCGTCCTGGGAACGTCCCTACTGCAACCCTCTCCTCACCTCTCACCCTCTCTTTGATTGCTTCTGCGCATCAGTTTAAATTCGAGTCCCCAGCGATTACCACATGCTGTGACTTTTCAGCTGTAGCGTCTTTTGCCGGGCGGTGACTTGCACCTGTGGCGCCGGCTGCTTTGTCCGCTCCCAGCCCCACCACTACTTTGCTGAAGCTGGGCCTTGCGACAATGGAACAGGCCGAAGCTGGATTTTTGAAATTCGCTAGCTCTTTCTTTTCCACCGTTCTGTTCGCCGGTGCCCTGCTATTCTCTCCGTTGGCTGTTCCTTTGTTCACCTTCGCTAGTTCTACATCGGTGGACTTCAGCTTTTCTCCCATAGCCCTCCTTTTCTTTTGCGCTGTCGCCAACGCAGTCTCCAGCCAGGTGATTCTCAACAGCAGTTCACTCTTGGCAACCATCATTTTCTCCATTTTTTCTTTGACCTGACATTGCCTACACCTGGCGTCAGCCTCCTCTCTATGCGCTTCTGCACTTGGGTCCATTTTCAAACTCGCCCCGGATCCTGAACACATTACATCCTTTATACCTTATCTTTCTGACACCAACTGTCCTTGTGAATTGTTTGACTCGAGAATTACAAAACATGACCCCTGCACTTCGAAAAAGAGAAAGTCCATGCTCTACTACGAGAACCTGCGTGTTCAATGTACGGGCGTCTACCCACGGGGTGACAAAAAACACAATGAAACAACACACACGCAGAAACGAGTGAATAGCTGGTGGCTCCCCCCGAAAAAGCCGTACAATGTAATAGGTGCTACAAAATTAACTCTTGCCTTGTTAATTATAGAGGCCAGCTCAATAAGTGCAAAGCCACTTATCTGCGCAGTCGATCGAGAGCGCTCAAAAAACACGTCCATCCACCGTTCCAGTCAGAACTGAGCGTTGGATGAATGAACGGATTGATATTGATGTACCCTTTAAATCGGGCGGTGGCTCATGCCACCAAGCCGTAATGCTTTGTGAACCAAGAACTAGATTTACTTTTTTCCTTTAAATAGTGAGGTTGAGGACTGGTAATTTACAGCGAAGGCTTTATTTTCACTCTTGCCTTGACTTTAGCCACCAATAATATAACCTCCTTCTAGTTAATTCTACCAGCGTAAAGACTATTTTGTCCTCCCTGTCCCTAAACCCCAGTGATTTGTAAAACTCGGCGCCATCATCCTGAGCTATAGGGTGAAGTCCTTTACAAAACATTATCAGGAGTTCAGCCGTTTCCTCCTCCTCTCCACACGCCCTGCATGCCGTGTCTACCCCTGCGGATTTGGCCCGATATGTCTTGGTTCGCAATACTACCGCGCTGGCCTCAAACAGTGAAGAACTACCCCATGTATTATCATAGATCCTTTCCTGAGCAATTTCCTGCCTAAAACTTTGATAGATCTGTAGTGCGGATTTCTTAATCGTGCCAATTCTCTACGTATCGGTCTCAGCTTCCCTCACCTTCTTCTTAACCGATAATTCTTTTTGGTTTGACCCCCTGCTATTTTGTAAGTATTTAGCAGTCAATTTTCTGGTTCGCTTCCTCCATTTTGTATTGACATTCTTCATGTACAAGTAGCTGAACACCTTCCTAGCCCAACGCTCCTCTCCCAATTCTCTCAATCGCTTTTCAAATTTTATCTTGCTGCTAGGTTCCCTGCCCTCAAATAATGTCCATCCTATATCACCTCGTACTTCTTTATTTGGTGTATTTCCGTGAGCTCATAAGGCAAGCCCACCTATTCTACGTTGCTTACTTTCTAATCTTGCTTGAACTTCTGATCTCATGCACAAGACCACATTGCCGAACGTCAGACTTCGTGGTCTGACGTTCGGCAATGCGGTGTGCCCTAACTCTTTTTCATATCCCTCTCACAACATCATAGCCATTGTGATTCCACAGTGCCCTGTTTTCATCACTTCTGCATTCCTGTTACCTTTAGTCGTCACGTATATTTCGTGTTTCCTTAGCTACTTGGTCTCATTGCTTATCTATACGCCCAGATATTTCTATTTATTTGTTATCTCTAGCATGACCTCTTGTGTTCTAAGCTCACCACCTTCATCATCGTTAAAAATCATGGCTGCTGACTTTTCATAACTGAATCTGAAATCTAAGCTTTCTTCCTAATTACCGCAGATGTCCATCAATCTCTGCAAATCTTCCTTGTTGTCGGCCATTAGCACTATATCATCTGCGTACAACTATGCTGGTAGTGCCTGTTCAGTGAGTATTTAGGGGTGATGGTTCTTATAGCGGCACCCATTCGTCCCTCTAGTCGTAGTAGTAGTGTGTAACCAGTATTACTTTTTGACCTCCAAGGTAGTGCCGGTGGGAGATTTCTTCCGTGCGTTGTTGAACAAGAAAAAATTCGCAGCGTGCGCGTTAACTAAAAGCCGAATTCTCTTGTCTCTCCTTCCCCCTTAGCAGTCATTGGCATGTACATTGAGCGCTGTCTGACAAGAAAGGGTTGCTACGTTATGCTCTCTGGGTGTAACCTTCTTGGTTTTAGAAAGGTTTAGCGAGCGTTTGACCGCAGTGCCATGAATACAGTGAACAAGTATATACCATGAACTGGACGTGGTTATTGGTGGGAAGTAGACACGAAGCGCAAGAAAGTGTGCGTGTTCCTCCTCTCGTTCAGTCCTTTTTAATATCCGCTGGATGGCGGTGCTTCTATATGAGGAATATATGATGAAAAGATGCGAGATGGTGGTACTTGGAGTGTTGAATAGGTGGACGAACGCACACACAGACAGATGCATAGATGTACGCATGGATGGCTGCACGGACGGATGAACTCAGGGACGGACGCAGGAGCGGATTCTTGGACGAACGCAAGGACGGACGCACAGATGGACGTGCGGACGCACGAGCAGACACATGCACGGACGGGCGGATGGACGCAAGGCGGTCACACAGACGCACGCATGGACGGACGGATGCAAGAACGAATGGACAGACAGATGCTTCGCCCCACTCTTCATCATTCACTGCGTGAATATGCTGCCATTTTTCCTTGTTTGACGAAGAGAAGTAGAAGTCAAGTCCACTTCCCTCTCATTTCGCCCGTAATCCTTGTAGGTACATCATGAATAACAAGCGCGCTAGAGGACACCTGTGCCTAAGCCCCTGTGATAACATAGCCGATCTAGAAGATAGAGCTAATGAAGAATTAAGAGGTATTTATACGTGGTTTACTGTGAACAAATTTACACTCAACGCAAAGAAGAACAAATACACCATTTTTGGTGTAGTCGACGCTATACTGTTGCGTTGCGTATATCTACGGACGTTATGGACTTCAATTTTACTGATTTCCGCAGTTTTCGCAAAGCAGACGGGTCAGAGCGCTAGATACGGGCCGTCGCAAACGTGTTGGCTAAGCGAATTTACTCGCATTCTCCACAGCCGTTCGCACGAGAAAGTGTGATATTATGGTCTCCTGTTATCCTTTTGAGTAGCTTTGACTGAGATCCGCGGTAACTTTTTAACGGAGCCTCTTCCTCGGCTCCCACAGTGTACCGACCACGGCATCAATTGGTGCCTGGTGCACACAGGTGTTCCCAATAATGAACGGGCCGACTGACTCTCGTCCCCAGGACTCCGGCTCTTGATCAAGTCGTGCCACCTGTTCCCGGTCTGCGGCGGCGCTTCTCGTAACTATAAGGCAATGGAGAAGAAAACATCAATATCTCCTCTTCCTTACAGGTTTTCAAAAAGCATTCTTGCTTTTAAGTAGCTCATGTAGAAACCTTTGTTTTAGCAGAGTTACGTTTGACTGGTCCCAGTAATGCGAGTTCGACGAATCGTTATATGTAAACACACGGTGCCTATGGGAGCTTTCGAAATAACTGGCCATTTTCCCCCATTCGAATCGCTACTATGGCAATACGCTTGGAGATATCTAAAAGCACTCTTGAGTTTGAAGGGCCAGAAAACAGGTCTGAGGTCCATAATTTTTTAAAAAGAAATATATGTTCAGTTTTTCTTAGCGAACATGCTGCCACAAGAATTTTGTGGATACTTGTTATGTTAAGGAAGTTACAAGTGTTAGAACATCGGTCTAAGCTGATTTCAAATTTTTGCGGGGCCTCACCCCCCTTCTCTTTTCCATGAAAGGGAAGGCGTAGCCCATCGTCGTGACTCCTCCCACTTCGGCAACGTGACACCACGCCAGCGATTGACGTCATTGGCGAACTCGATCAGTCGCAACGCACTTCCACTTGCTGCAAAGCGTGGTTGTTTGTTTACCGTTTGCTGTACCAGCCGTGCATCAACCGTGTAAGCGCCAGGTGCGAAGTGTCGACCGCAAACACTCGGGTCCCCCGACTTACGTCGCTGGATGGCCAATTCGCTTCAGCCAGGTAGCGCGCAGGGCCCCAACGTGAGGCCGGTGCCGATGCTTCTCCGCAGCCCACTCGCTCAATTCGCAGCCGACGACAAAGCAACGCTTTTTACCCGTGTTGCTCATGTCAAGGGCGAAGTACGTTCTTACGTGCGCACAGGCGCTGTAGCTGAACGAGGAGTGTACACGTGCACGCACGGAGGAAGGAAAGGTAAGGAGAGGCCCTGACGTCACTCGTTGTGAAGCCGCGATGAAGCCGGAAGTCGGCCATATTGACTAGGCAAATTCTCCTCTCTTGTTTACATATGAATGCGAAGCAGAAGGCGCGACTCCCTCTCCGGCTTGGAAAGCACGTGGGCTGCGCAGCGCGTGTGTCGTGACGATCTGAAACTAATAGAACTGGGCTAATCACTCGGAGCCAGCGGGACACCTTCAGCGAAATCGCTTCGTGCGAGTAATAACAGGGAGTAACAGCTCGCCGACAACGAAGCAACTAGGAGACAACGCGTGCTAGATGCACTCACAACGGCGAGTGCTCTCACGTAATTAAATCAGCAACTGTACAGACAACACGATCGGTCGTGCGCCTTCTACGGTTGCATTCCGCCACGCGGCTGACGCAGCGACCTGCCACTGTGTCCGTGTTCTGCGTGAAACTCACCGGCGTCAGCATTCTGCGACCGTGGTGACTTTGAGCACGGTGCTAGTGACAGTTGAATGCGGTCGCTGTTACGTTGAGATTGCATGCAATGCTGGTGGAGAGTATACCAAGCGGAACAGAAAAGGTGTTTTAATACGCACATTCAAGTTGTTACTGTACACACACAACACGAAACTACGTATGTGCACATGGTCTTTACGGCGTCTTGCTGGGCTCAACAGCGTCGTCCGTTGTCACAAGCAGGAGCACTGCTCAACCGTCACTGACCTGCAAGGCGTTCGTCGTCATTCAGCTTCGTCAAGGTGCCCAGCACAATTTCGCTGAACACTAACTGCTTCATCCGCGTCATCCGCCGCACGACACATGGATATGCCCTTGTTCTACGCACTGCTGAAACCACGTGATGGACAAAGGGATTTGTAAACGTTGCTAAGAGTAATGTAACCGCCAGGAGAACACTGCGTAACCAATAACGCGGCGCAGAGCACAGATATTGCCCGCCACGGCTCAGCACGAGACCTGGGGAGGCACACATTCCGCCGCCAGCCACGGCCGCTCACTGCTAGACCATCTCCACTGCGCAACACGTAACCATAGCGATGCCGCCATTGTGCCTAGTGAATATGGCCGGCATGATGTCATTTCCGCCACACTTTTCACGCCCCGTGCCGGCTGGGCATGCCCTCTCCTACCTTTCTTTCCTCCGTGCGTGCACGCGACAACTTCGAGTGCGGTTCTTTCACCGCAGTGCCAGGAAGCAAGGGGCAGTTTCGTAGCTGTGGGTGGGAACACGAAGTGACGTTGACTTCACTACTGTTTTTTTCACACTTGATTTAGGCCAGTCGGTGAGCTGCGTGCGACGTCACGTTGCCGATTGCCGAGTTGACGTCACTACGCGTGCATCGGGGTCGGTCAGGCGTAGGAAAGATGCCCGGGAATTGTTTTTCGAAATAGAGACTCTGCGCAGCGCGCAGCCCCGTAATATTCAGAAAACGTGATCGCTGCGGTCGAATCTACGAATTGCCAAGCTTGTATGGTGGGTGAAAAAAAGTGGGAGCCATTTACTGGCACTTTCAGTACTGTAATGTCTTGGGTTCGAGATGGTGTAAACCATACTTTAGTCGTGCGCCAAAAAAGTTTGTTGGCCTGTTGTGCTCAGGGTGCGACTGCCGTCAGGCACTTGTAGCTCCCTTTCGCAATGAGATGGTGTACCATACGTCGGCAAAGAAAATTAAACTAGGGTACGTGTATTTCGTGGGGATTCCTTTTCAAGGTACTATTATTGTTCCACGAAACAATATTCAAGGCTCATTGCGTAAAAAATTAAGCTCATTAGGCTAGTGTGACTCGTCTATAGGGTTATTGTTAATAAAGGTCCAAGCACAGGTTTGCGGACATTAAGTGTGTGTACATATAATGGTGTATTTCCTGCGCACTTTCGAGTTTCTTAAGTTTTATAGTAGTTACCGCCATGAAATCATTAGTTCATTAGTAATATTAGCCAATGAGCACACATCTGGTTTTGGAATTGTGACTTATTCTGGCCAAATCCGGCTAAACTAATCAGCTAAATTAGCCGAAGTTGACTAATAATCCTAAGCAACATTTTAAAGCTACTGGATTTGAATTAATCGACTAATCAATACCCAATTGATACCGTTCAATAAGCTAGTGGCCAAGCTTTGGTTTACGAGAAAGATCACGTGAACGCTTCATGCACCTGTGTGTATGAACGGACGTTATCATCATCATCAGCCTGACTATGCCCAACGCAGGACAAAGTACTCTCCTATGATCCACCAACCAGCTAGGACTGGTTAGGTGTCCACTACAGTGTACTGTCCACCGTAGAGCTGTACTTCGTGGAAGTTTCGACCGGCTGTGGCATGGGGGTCGTTCGGCGTCAGCGTTGTCGTCGGTGCATGCGGGGTACGTCAACGGTGTTCACGGTGGTCATTTTTCATTGGCGGTTGCATAGATACCAAATTGACAAGTTCAAAAATTTATCTTTTTGCCAATTCTTTGCTGGATTAGCTGAAATACAGGGGTGTTTTGTAGCACTATAAGGGCTGCGGAAACAGCGAGAGAAATACTAGAGGCCAGAGAACTGGCAAACGTTCAGTAAATATTTGCGTCTGCAGCGTACATGTGGAAAATTAAAAGAAAAGGTAAGGGGTAAAAGGCACTTATCTAAAGTCATATACAGTGCATTATATTTTGAGATTTCATGCATGCCATGACTCTTATATGAAGATAAGGCTCACCACAGTGGACTGCACCTGAAGTTTCGACCACCCGGAGTTCATTTACGCGCACTGGCATCACTTAGCGTCCTTCTTAAAATGTGAGCACCGCGACCGGGATCGAATACGTGTTTATTGAGTCAGCATTAAAGCATCGTGCCACTCCTATACGTGTCCATGCTGAATGCGTGTTTATTTCACAAATGTGGCACGCATTTTTATGATAATGTTGGTACACGAGTGGTTTACAAGATTCATGGCCATACTGCCGACGAACGACGAGCCCAGCCTTGAATAATCCATGATACACAATACGAGAAAAAAGTTCTTGAACGCATAACCTGAGACCAGCAACTGTCCCACGAAACTACACGGCTGGAAAGGAAAAGGAAGACACATGAGCGCTGTACACGATGCATTACTGAAAAGCTCGGTGCATGAGGCAATCTAATAAAATTTACCATGACGCCCATGCACTCTCAGAACCAGGGACATGAAAATGCAGCACAATATACCTTCCAATTACATCTGTCTGGAAAGATTTAACAGATTTTTTTCATGATAACAATATGAAAGGCATACGATCGTGACTAAATTCTTGCTTTTCTTATTTGATATGCTTCAATCAGTCCTCTTTCGCACTTCGAGGCTGGGTACAATTAAAAGCGGGCGAGCAACCACATATTCTGAGCAGCAAGTCTTCTCTCTCCGATATGAGGGATGTCTCATGTATTTTCGGCACCCCAGTCGTCCTACGCCAATTTTATCACTAGAAAACGATATGCGTACATGTATGACAATTTTTATTCATTCGGTGAATTTAGTGAGACAGCGAGTAGAGCAAATGCTTGTGATTTCCGGTTTTCAATGATTTCACTAAGTGGTGACGGCTTGCATGAAACTAATAAAGTGGCAACTTTTCGCTCTAAGTAAAAAGTGTGTACTTTCACTAGCCTACTGTTCTCACTTTCACAGCCACCCGACATGCCAAGTTTCCTTCTTTTTTTTTTCTATTCGGTTTCGGCTCAACACTGCAGCCTCTTAATGAAGCCTCTCCAGGTGCCCCAAATCCCCTTCGCTATGTTGTGAATGTTCTCCTGTACATAGAAAGCGTACTTCTCGTAACAACATTTGCACAAGCTCTTGATGCATGCTAAGCGTAACAAGCACGTTTGGTTTACTGTGATGACGCATTTCATCTTGTGAATGTGCGCCAAATCTCAGAAAGGTGTGTTGATGAACTAGTTAATTATTTTAAAAATAAGTATGGCAAAAAAGTGCCGGGACGAAGTGAAGACCCCCCTTTTTAATAGCATATTGACTTGGGCGAGTTGGCACATACTCACATAGGCTTCAGCACAATATACACAAAGACCAAGGAGGCACACAGCGCTCGTGTGTGTTCTGTGTCTCTCCTTGGTCTTTGTATGAATGAAGCTAAACCTATTCCCCACCCCTTTTTTTCAATTAGAATAGTTGAAACTTCTTATCTTGAGGAAAATCTTCGATGAAGTGACAGAACGTGTCTGCCAAGTGTTTGCCAGTTCGTGGTTCACTTCGTCGCCGTCTTTTTGTCCTATACCTATCTTTGTGAGGGAAAACTCTTGTTCAACAATTGCTTCTCTAGTGTTTTTTGGAAGAGTCGCGCCTAATATTTTTAATTTGTTATTGCACGTGAAATACGAAACAAAAATGTGAATCTAATGTGATGTACAAGGAGTTATCATATAGCAGCACGCTGTAACAAGCGATGATGATGAAAACTTTATTTGGGTTCCGAGAAGACGCAGAAAAGGCCCCGTGCCACGCGGCTAATTTTACATAGGAACCGCCAAGCCGAGCTCGGCGGCCCGTTCGCATGCACTGTCGACAGCCAGGATTTCGTCGTTGCGTTCGGCGCTGCGCAAGAGCGATCGCTGCCGATAGGTAGGGCAGTCCGCACTGGAATACCGTTAAGGGTATATGGCATGATGAACTGCAGAGTTAGGATACGCAGGGGTTGGTATAGTGCAATGGTGATTGCCCGGCACCCTACTCAAGCCAGCGTGTGGGAGGGGGAATATGCATCTTGACCAACAAAAGTTTTTCGTTATCTCGTTGATCGCGAGCAAGAGTTCGACTCAAGACTGCGGAGGCAGCGTGGTCCTCCGGCGTCGTCGTCCGCACATTCAAAATTCGACGAATGCCTTTTCCAAACAATAAACAATAACGCCAAGGAAAGTATACGGGAAGTTATTAGACCGAATTGTAATTCAATTGTGAAGAAAGAAAAATGGTTGAGAAGATAACTTGCCGGGGACAGGAACCAAACCTGCGACCGTTGAATAACACGTTCCATGCTCTATTGCTGAGCTACCACGACGGCTATCCTCCCAGCTCCTTTATTGGGTTTATATGTGAATTTAAATGTGGGAGTGTCAGTCAGTACCACCAGTCGCCATTTCGGCGAGTGTGACAAACTCTTTATGAGTAAAGTATTTGAAAAATTGCTCGAAACTCGCCTGACCAAATACCTCAATAAATATCAAATTTTTTCACTTTCGCAATTTGGCTTTTGTTTAGGCTATTCTACTGACCTCGCTCTGTTATCTTAACGGAAAAACTAAAAAGAGCAATAGACAAAGGCTTCTACGCAGGTTCTGTTTTCATTGATTTTACGAAGCAATTCAACACTATTAACCACTTTATTCTTTTCATGAAGCTTGATGCCAGACGCGTATCTGGTCCTGCGGTAATGTCAATAAAAAATTACCTACTCAATAGAAGTCATATTGTAAGTCTGCCAGGTTTTCAATCCACAACGAAGGTAAACAATATTGGAGTACCGCAAGGTTCAATCCTCGGCCCACTTCGTTTCATAATCTATATCAATGATCTGCCAACTTCTCTTGCCACTTCAGAGTGAATACTTTACGCAGATGATACAACAATTATTACCACAGATAAATACCTCCAATCTCTCACACAAAAATAAGATAATGACCTTTTAGGCTTGACTGCTCGGTGTTTCCATAATGCTACAAATCAATCCCATCCAAACTAAGTTCGTTGTTTTTCACTCTCACCAACATGAACATAATAATATGCTGCCAATATTGATAAATCAATTTGCAATTGAAGCAGATGAGGAGGCTACTTACTTGGGAATCCAACTTGACCGCAACTTGAAATATTATTCGCATGTTGCTCTCCTACGAAGAAAAATGGCTTACAGCATACGTGTTCTGCTTTCCCAACCTACATTACCTTTATTGAACTATGCTTTTATTCATTCTCACTTTAATTACTGTATCACGTCCTGGGGCAATACTTACGATAGTCATCTTGTTTCTCTCCAAACTATGCAAAATCATTCTATTAGAATACTTACCCATAGTCGTTATCGCAGTAATGCTATAGCACTCCTACATGTCAACATTATCCTAACGGTCTTTGGCGCTTTCAAATTCAAACTAGGAATATAACTGTACAAGCAAATCAACAATCACCTTCCTGTGTACATTATCCCGGCATCTAATCCAGTGAATACAAACTTGACAAGGTTTGCACATGATCGGAATTTAATTTAACAAAGGTTCACAGGAACTATAGCAAACAAACAATTTACTTAATTGGAATTCATGTCTGAAATACTATATTCCTGTGATCAAAACTTTGCACTCGGTTGGCAAATTCAAAAAAGAACTTAAGACTTTCCTCTCATCACTTTCATGATCTGAGTAGTTTTTGTCACTTCTGTTACTCCATATCATTTCACAACATACAAGCATCGCGTCATCATCATTCATTGCTGAAATGGATGTGAGATTTGTTTTCTGTCCATTGTGTACTTTAAATGCTTTCTTAGTGCATTCGATCTTCTGAAAGCTGCAGAAAAGTGCTTAATTACCTGTATTTTAAATGCGAAGCATTTCTCAGCGAACTTCGGTGACTTTGAGCTTATCTATCTATCTATCTATCTATCTATCTATCTATCTATCTATCTATCTATCTATCTATCTATCTATCTATCTATCTATCTATCTATCTATCTATCTATCTATCTATCTATCTATCTATCTATCTATCTATCTATCTATCTATCCATCTATCCATCCATCCATCCATCCATCCATCCATCCATCCATCCATCCATCCATCCATCCATCCATCCATCCATCCATCTATCTATCTATCTATCTATCTATCTATCTATCTATCTATCTATCTATCTATCTATCTATCTATCTATCTATCTATCTATCTATCTATCTATCTATCTATCTATCTATCTATCTATCTATCTATCTATCTATCTATCTATCTATCTATCTATCTATCTATCTATCTATCTATCTATCTATCTATCTATCTATCTATCTATCTATCTATCTATCTATCTATCTATCTAGCCGCCTACAACTTTTAGCTCTCCTGGCCGTTTTGGTAACGCTATCAATACCAAACTTGGTATGGCATAACATGACTGTATGGAGAACTTGTTTGACTAGTCATACCATGAAAATAAATTACATCTATGTGAAGAATATCATAATTTACAGTTCATGGTCCTGGAGCTCTTGCGCTGGTTTTGTTCACGTGGCTTGTTGCAAAACTGGTATGGTATGACATAATGTTATCGCGAACACAAGCGACGGACCATACCATAAAAATCATGACATGATTTTCATGTAGCAGCATGACTACATGCCACGCTCACGATGCGCTGGCAGCCGTTTCGCTAGCTTCACTTATACCAAATTTGGTAATACGGGACGTGAATAGATGACGAATGTATGATACTGGCGCAAACGTGATAAACATGAGACGCGTGTCATGTAACAACATGACTAAATGCTACCCTCATGATGTGCTCACGGCCGTTTTGCTAGCTGCACATGTATCAAACTCGGTATCACGCTACGCGAATGGACGACATAGGTAAATGACACATTCAAACATGAGAATCAAGATATGCGTGTCATGTAACACGATTAGTTGCCACACTCATGATGCGCTCGCGGCTGTTTCCCTAGCTTCACATATGCCAAATTTGGTAATACGTGACTTCAATGGATGACGAAATATATGACTGGTGCAAACATGATAATCCTGACACGCGTGTCATGTAAAAACGTGACGACCTAACACGCTCATAGCGTGCTCGCAGGCGTTTCGCAAGCTTAACATAAACTAAGTTTGGTATCACGTGGCGTAAGTAGATAACGAAGGTAAACGGCACATCCAAACATGGTAATCATGACACGGAAGTCATGTACGGCATCATTTACCTCCGCCTTGTAACGTTGTGCAGATTTTAAAGTGACATATATCACTTCTCAGTCGTGCTTCGCATATAGTCTATTCCCACTGTACATGGGATCTTGGAATTGTGTAAAAATATAGAAAAAACTACATTACCTTTATGTTGGCTGATTTTGTAACTTTGTCTCTAATTATGAGCATTGAATTAATATTATTTTTTATGTAGTGTGCTTTTGTCCTTTGCCTTTTCTTTTTTTGCTTTGTCCTGTTATTTCCTCAATTTGTCCTTTTTTCAGCTTTCGCTGTATCTTTTCTTATCTTTGATGTTTGCTAATTCCAATAATGTTTTTCTGCATTCATTACTGAAGGAGGTCCCGATAAAGTCTCGGATTATGGGACCAACTTCTGTATACTAACAATTTGTAAAGTTCTTTATGACATAATAAAATTATTTCGTATTCTGTGTGGTGTCACGTAGCACGTCAACTTATTACCAGCTGGCAACTGACCAATAGTCCCTCGTATACAACCTTAAGGCACCAGGTGTTCCATTACGAGACCCTCGTAATGAATAAAAGAAAGAAGTTAATGGTTAAGGGATCATTTTTTCGTGTTTTGACACAATAATATTGAGATTTAACAGACAATGAGGCCAAGAAAAGTATAGGAGAAGTTATTAGACCGAATTTTAATGTACTTGTGAAGAAAGAAAAGTGGGTGAAAAGATAACTTGCCATGGGCAGGAACCAAACCTGCAACCTTCGAATAACATGTTCGATGCTCTACCACTGAGTTACCACAGCGGCTATCCTCCGAGCCCTTTTATTGGTTATATATGTAAATCTAAACGTGGGAGTGTCTGTCAGCGCCACCAGTAGCTATGGCGGCGAGTGTGGCACACTATTTATGAACCTATGTGGCGTCACGTAGCCCGTGATCTTATTACCAGCTGGAAGCTTATCAATAGTCTCTCGTAATCAACCAAAGGCACCAAGTCTGCCAGTACGAGACCCTCGTAATGAATAAGGGAAAGAAGTGTATACTTAAGGGCTCGTTTTCTCGTGTTTTGACACAATATTAATGAGATCTAACAGACAATAATGCCAAGAAAAGTATAGGGGAAGTTATTAGACCGAATTGTAATGTAATTGTGAGGAACGAAGAGTGGGTGAAAAGACAAATTGCCGTGGGCTGGAACCGAACCAAACTTGCCGTGGGCAGGAATCCTTAAGTATACACTTCATTCCCTTTTTATTTTTTATTAAGTTGGGTTTTTATTTTTATTAGGTTGGAGACCCCGAGGTTTGAAAACCGACTTAGTCACTTCATGAAAAACTGCCTGTGTTTGTCATAGAAGCATCTTACTGTCCTGTTTTGCCAAAGCGGCGACTTTCTGTTTTCCACATGTTTCCGAAGCCGTGAATGTATATTGAGGATATTGTTTTCAGAGTGGTTCAAGTTTGTTGGTGTGTTCTGAATGTTGCAGGATTCGCGACATGCACTTTTTCCGAAATTCTTCTTCATTTTTAGAACAGAATGCCATCTAAGTCAGTCATATATGGTCAGGCTTCTCGAGCGCTCTGCAAGAGCGCTGCGTTGTACTTCTATCTTCCTGACTTCGTTCTTATGTTGGCGTAATCTTAACAAGTGGGCATTAAAATTTATCGATTCACGGCAAGACGCACGTTAGTGTGCAGCGGCTGACTCCCACGTCAGGACCGCCAGGCCAAACCTTTTGGCCACTCTACGGGCCTCTTGAACGGAAACATTCGCTTTTGCCAACGTAGCTGGCTGGAAACTCTGAACATGGCACCTTGTAGATTACTCACTGGTGTTGCTTCTTCCTTCGGCCCTATTTGCAAACGGGTGAGCATCGAAGCAGGCTTGCGAACCAGCCCGACCCCTGCTTTTTCGAGAATTGCGGAGAGATCTTCACTGGTGCCCGGCACATATGGGTTGAAAATGCGCTGGGCTGGCTTCAATTATTTTTTGCCGGTCGGGTGACCAGAAAAGGTGGGTTGTCGCGTAGTGCGTCTTTCGCAGGTCGCTCCTGATGGTACAGCGGTCGTGCTCTTGACATACGTCGTGACACCCACTTGTAATAATAAAAACGCAGGCACAAACGGAACGAAAACGAAAGGTATGAAAATGCACAACGCTGGTTAACATTTTCTCGATCTTCACTTCTCGAGGGGGCTTCCCAAAAGTGTGAAAAGTGAACATTTCTGTTTACAAATGTAAAAGCTGGATAGAAAGCAGTAGACCAACAAAAATAGGAGTAATTTGTGCTGTCGTATACCCTAAATAAAAAAAAATGCCTTGGGTAAATATTGTTTTACTGTGTTGCTTCCCGTCACTAAAACTCAGCTGTTTCTCCAGTAGTTCGTCACGTCCACTTCATCACCCAGAACGTAACATTATACCTTCAGTGATGAATTATCTAATATGAGAAAGTAGTACCGCAAAAGCCGCTCAAGACCTCTATTGCTTTCCGCAAAGGCTATGGGTATTTTGTAGCTACACTAGTCTTCTAAACAATTCAGGCAAATGAGATGGGGCTCTGGTGACCAAGACTCAAAAGCCGTTAACGAATGATTCTATAAAACAGGCGCACCCATACGGTGAACAGTTTAAAGAAAGAAAAAAAGGCAGGCTTATCAACAGATTGCTATTGTAGTTCAATCACGCTTTTCATTGTCGCTTTCCTTTGTAACATTTACAAACTACACCACTTCAGGCACTTTAGCTCTGTGCAAAGAAATGCAGAGTACATAGCATCGATACATAAACAAAGGCCATTGCTGAGCAAAAGGAAAAAAAAGCTGATTAAACTGGCGTACACGAGAAGACTGAGTAAGCAACAGTGCTGGTGGCCTACCTCAACTCCTGTCCTTCCTCATCACTTCACATCTCCCTGTTTCCTTTCTCCCTTCTTGCTATATTATATTGTGACGATACTACAGACAGTCAATCGACTCGTAATTCACGTAAGAATATTATATGTGGCTATGCTTTGTTTCCACTTCACGCATGTGTTTTGAGTTTGAAGTGGCCGTCCGCCAGGCTGGAAATGATGCTTAAACATTCGGCTGCTAAAAATAAAACGCTATATTGTTACGGTGTCGTAACGTTGATGAAAGGAGCAGAATTCAGGTCGAAAATGAAACTGTTTATTCGGGCCGAACTTGTGGCCACGTAGAAGGAAAGTAAGATTAGAGCAGGATACTGGCACTGATAGGTGCGAACAGAAGAGCGTCGGCTTTCGATAAACTGACAAGTGGTGAAGCACGCCTGCATTTATACAGTTGTCATGGAATGTTCTAGCGTTATCGCTAGCGTTGACTTAGGTTCCAGAATAATCTGTTTAGTTTGGGGAATGGGCGTGATCTTATCGAAATGATCTAGTATAGTCCTCAAGCTTCTCGAACACTGTAGGCGTGGTTTACGCTGAGAATTACGTAGTGTAACGGGGCGATAACAAAACTTGAGAAAAGAAACGTGGCATTGCCTCCCTCTGAAAAAAGCATCATCCCAATGCTTCAACAGAGAATGAATGTACAATAATGCAAGAAAGTACAAGTGTACCGGAGCATAGTGGCGCCAGCTCTTTGCCAGCGCGAAAGCAGACGTTGACGTCCGTGTGTGGCTCGTGCTTGCAGGGTTCCTGCCTGTACCAGCTTGTTGCGGCTAACGTTTCTGGAATAATAACCTGTGTTTTTACGCAACCTTGCTCGTTGCATTTGGTGGAAACGTGCTGGGTAACGTCCTGGAGCTCCGCAGCCGTAAGCTACCATCTCAGTCCACGATGACCGAGCGCGTCGATCCCCCACAAGGCTCTTCCACGCTGCCACCCGTCATGTGTTCTGGTGTACTTCGTCTGCGTGACCCACCAGTATACAACGGCACTGAAAATCATGATGTCGAGGACTGGCTGGCAGAGTACGAGCGTGCCAGCGTGATTAACAAGTGGGACGACCCTACGAAGCTGACTCACGTCATCTTCTACTTGACGGATTTGTCCAACCTATGGTTCACCAAGCACCAAGCCGACATCCCCACCTGGTCGGTTTTCAAAGAGGCCATGACCTCGTTTATCGGTTGTCCAGCCATGCGCAAGCTTCGCGCTGAACTTGGCCCACAGGGACTATTTCAGCGAAATGGTGAGAGCTTCACGAGCTACATTGAGGATGTGATCAACCTCTGTAGATGAGTTGGTGCGAGGATGACAGAGGCTGACAGAATAAAGAATATATTGAAAGACATTGATGACTACGCTTTTCATATGCTTGTGGCTAAAGAACCACAGACTGTCACAGCCGTGATTCAGCTATGTCAAAGTTTCGATGAGCTGCGCAAGCAGCGAATTTCTACACGTCACGCGAATACGCAAACAACGGATATTTTGGTATTAGAGTGCAAATGCAGTGGACCCGACTACAGCGTGTGAATGCCTCCAATTCAACAGTACATCTTAGAGGAAGTTGCTCGACAGCTCTCTCTTGCCGCCACCATCAACGTGACCCCCACAGCACTGGACCACTCACTTCGCCGTGCTATTCAGACGCAAGTTGCCGAGGCTCTCCTTTCGCCTGCGTCCACAATATCACTTGCTGCACCGCTGACTTATGTAGAAGCCGTCCGCCAACCTCCTGCCTAACCGCCGCTTCCATTATACAGTCCAGCCACCAACTACACTCTAAATAATTTTGCACCCTAAAAAGTGTAAAATGGGTGTACGCAGTAAAACACTCATATGAACACCCTTTTTACGCTCCATTTTTAATATTTGAGGTGTTCGTAATTAAAACACCCTCAAAACACCCTGTTTACACCCTTATATTTGGGGTGTAATGAACAAGGCTAATATTATTTATTGATATGTGGGGTTTAACGACCTAAATTCACCATAAGATTATGAGAGACGCTGTAGTTGAGGGCGCCGGAAATTTCGACCACCTGAAGTTCTTTAACGTGCACCCCAATCGTAGCACACGTCCCTACAAGGCTACAAATGCACGACATTTTCGGGCCGTTTTGCTTATACTGTGAGTATACGTTAACCATGTTGATACATGCAAGGCTCCCACCACTAGCTGCTTGCGAGTCTAGTAATAAATTGAAGCAGAAAGTAATATGAGCGAAACGCAGTTTTCAACGATAAAGCACGCAAACTACTATAAGATGAAAGATACAATAGGAGCTACGTTTGTTCAATAGAGTAAAGGCCAATTCTCCTGTACCTGTTTCTTTCATCTGTGTCTTTTGCGGGATTAGTCAACACTCACAAAGTGCACTGATTTGCCTGAACAAGGTAATGTGGCGCACATTGGTGTAGCCATGCATAGAACACTCCCCCCGAAGATCGAAACTTTTAAAGCTGGAGATAAAACGTCCCCCTTCTGCAAAAAACAACAGCACAGTTGTTTATCCATAACCATCATGTCAGCAGGTCATTAGGTCTCTTTAAAACGAACATTGGCGTCATGTATTTTTAGCAGGCACGTTTTATTTAAAACTGTAGCGAATGTTCCTCTTCATGTGTCCTTAAGAGTGCGTCATGGAAATCAGGAAGAGGACACCGACCATAAAGAAAAATGCAGAATAAAGACATTTCGGTGACTTTGATGCAGCCTTGCTCACAATGACGGGAGCCTTGTGGACTAAATTGCGAACAAAGCTTTTCTCAGGGGAGCCGAAACGCATTTTCTAGTTCTCTCTCTCTCCATTTTTTGTGGATCCCCTTCTTTTAATTTACGTAACTTCCCGAGCAGACGTGCTTTGGTCAAAGCCTTGACTTTGTAAATAGTGCGAAAGCATCATTGATGGAATACTTTCAGCCCTGGTCTTGTTCCAAGAAATCCAAGCTAAGTACAAATGTATTGCTGCAACGTGAAGACAGAAGTAGTAATTACCAGGTTGAGAAAGTAGCAGCAGGTCCGTATTTTTATTTACTGCACGCCAGAGCGTTCCTCTTCTTTCTTGTTATTGCTTGCTGCATAAAAGCGTGCTGATGCGCGTATTCGCTGTCGTCTTCGTCTTCCTAGCAGTGCGCACGTGGCAATATGGTCTCATGAATTAGTGCGACGGCCGATGCACGCGATGTTGCGATGTCTTTACCGAAATGAAAGTGCTGATAAAATATCGCCTGCGTGACCTTGAATGTGCAGTCCCTAAAGACCTATAGAGCTAAGCAAAAAGCATCAGCTTAGCTTTTTTACCAAAATTCTCTACATTAGGTCGGTGAAGTTGCGCTAAACATTCCTCCTTAATATTACAAATGCACGTTCTGACTTGTAGCTCGTGCTGGCCGCACTGCACCATCACAAAGTTCACTGCGATTCAGATGCACTCAAAAGAACGAGAATAACGCAACAGATCAAAAAAAAAGCAGCACAAAAAAAAGCTGCCGCAAAAAAAAAAGCAGCACCCGCGCTATCAGCAGAGGGCCAGAGCTAGCGTTAAACCGCATCCAGCCGGTTTGAAAGCGCGCCGATGCCATGAAGTCTCATCGCCTAGACAACCTTGGCTGCCCGGTATTGCTGCGCGCCAGGCGCACAGCGCGGGAAAGGGGTCGACATCGTCTTACATGTCACTGCGCGCGCTGGCGAAAAAAACCCTCTCGTGTGTGTGCGTGTGGTGGGCGTGCCTTCTCGATCAGTAGAGTTTATTAGTCGGTGTTTAGTTTGAAATGTGCCTGCGCTCTGTGCTCCACCAGTGTGTTATGTCAGTGCTGATTATTGCGGAGGTGCACCATCCTGAAGACTGGACCTGTGAATTCATATTGTGGAGCACTCGAAGTGAAATAGTGAGTACCGCTCTCACGTTGTTCCGTTCAGCGCTTTGTTAACTGCGTGAGCACGAGAATAACGCCTTCAAACAATTTTTTTTCAACTAGTTGATGACAAATCAGCATTTGTTTACTTAGCGAGAATGTTTGTCCGAACTGTTTCACGGGGATGATGGCGAAGTGTGATTGTGGGCAAGTTTTTTTGTTTGTTTGTTTAGATTGTTTGGTGTACAAAGCAGAGTGAGCGTGCGCTGCTGAGGTTCAGCGAAGAAATTGAACAGATTTTTGCGGTGCCCTTTGTTGGCAGCCGTTTTTAACGGGGCCCGCTCGTGCTGCTCATCAATTTTTGTTTACTAATTATTACATGTGTGGGGACGGTGCCTGTTAGCTCTAAGCATCAACCGTATGTAAGACGCATATGCTTGGGCATGTCGGTAGTTCACTTACTTTCTTTTTTTTCTTATTGCACAAAAAGACGTAGAACGGAAAACAAGGACGTGGTGTCCATGTCGTTCTTTTCGGTTCTTTTTCGTTTTGCGTGGTAACACTACCGTGGTAACTCGGGTTGATGCATCGGGTGCCAACACAGCATATTGCTTAGCGCTAGGTGCGCCTGGCGAAGTTTCCCTACTTGCTAATACATTCAATTTCGTTAAATTCGTCTGCACCGGTATTTTCGTTGACCCGCAACGTAGCGTGACACTGCCGACAGCCGTGCCTAAGTAGCGGATCGAGCACTCAAGCTGGACGTTTGTTTGAACAGACCTTTAGTCTGTGTGTGTGGTCGAATTGCCTACTTGAGCAGTGCAAACGCATGTTTGTACATAACTGCTAACGTTCGAGCGCATTTTATTCAGATTGTTTTCATCATGTGTAACTTTCAAAGTATTCTTGTTATTCAGAGTTTTATTGCCATCGCCTCGCTTTGGCATTCAACTTCGCTAAGTACTTCAGATGTTAAAAGTATTTTCGCTATGTGAAGCGTATTATTAGTTTTTTTGTTGCACAAAAACACTTTAATGTTATACATACTGCACGGTATCTAAGCATATGTTGCAGCCAAAATGTAATACTGGGCAGCATATCTATCTGGGAACACAACACGCACAGCCACTGAACAGCCTACGCTACATCGGGAAGGAGTTATGCTTTCTCACCTTGACAGCATGATTGAAACAAATGGGCCCTAATTTAGCGGTATGCAATGGTCATTGAGTGATGGTAACAGGGTCGCTTTATTCGAAATTTCCCAGCCAATTTTGCGGCTATGGCAAATGTGTTTGAAAAAAAAATCGCGCTGATTTAATGCACTGAAAACAGTGAACTGCTTGAATATTTCGGAGATAAAAAAGTTTTTGGTCACGTGATTGCTTTTTGAACTTTTCAGACTGCTGTTTGAGTGTTGTTTGTGAAAAAAAAATATTTTACAAGTACCGCACCTTTTTTATACCAATTTCGGTACATGTTAAGTAAAGGGGCTTATGTAAGGTGTCTGAAACTAAGCAATAATATTACAAATTTTCGGCCACATACGTCTGCAAGAATTTAGCCAAAGTGTGTTATGTTTGCATTTTCTCATGGCTATACTGCGCTTTGTATGAATATCTGAGCTGTGACTACTTGCTTGACATAAAAGATATTTTGATGAGAAATAATTTCTAGACATCTTAAGCTGTTAACCTCTACGAGAAAAGATCTCCCATTTCGCAGAATTGTCATTTTTGTCCGTATTTAGACGCAATTCGCACCATGTGGGGGCCCAATCAAAAATGAGCTTCTACCTAAATTGAAAGCAAATAAACGGTTCTTTGTATGTGACAAGTTTCATCACTACGATTTCTATTTCAAGGAATAGATAATTTTTGAATTTTCCAATCAACGGCAATGGGGAACTTCGAGGCGTCGGCTGCTGTATGACCAAATGGCGAATGGGGTACTTGGAACTTCAAAAATCATTTAGGGGCAAAGCTCTTGAGGCCGTGGGTCGTTCCCTCCTCTGTAGTCGTACTAGTATTATGTAGCCACTTTATGAGTTGCGCAATAGATAGTGTTAGTGGTTTTCACAGCATATACACGGACAAAATGATGATTCGTGGGGCGAATCGTTCGTCCGTACATTTGTGCTTTCGTCCGTTCTTCTGTGCATCCATACGTCTGGGATTCCGTGTGTCTGTCTGTCCGTGAGTCCGTCCGTCTTTCTTTTCGTGCATACTGGCGTCAGATTGTCTGTCCATCCGTTCGTGCGTCCAGACAAACGAACGCAATCACAATCCATCAATGAAGCGAGACCTCATTTCACAACCGTCATACCACTCATCGCGCATTGATCATCAGCATAAGGTTGCCATTCCGTTTTGCCGCACCAAATTATTTTCAGCAGCCTTCTTACCGAAAACAGCTGCCGATTGGAACCACCTTCCCTCTTCCGTTGTATCAATAACAGACCCTTTGTTATTCAAGACTGCAATGTCTCAGCAATGCTTGTAACTATACGCAGTTTTCATTATCTATCTTTGTCTTGTATGTGCTTGAATTCTTATACATTTTTAGTTGACTTATGTTGCCTTCCTGATTTGCGCATCTGATACTTGTTTATTTATTTTGTCTTTTTTTCTTGTGTGTTATATATGTTGTACCCACCCCCTCTGTAATGCCCTACGGGCCCTGAGGGTATTCTAATAAATAAATAAATAAATAAATAAACGCTACGCCCCACTCATCATCATTCACTTCGTGGATATGCTGTGATTTTTTTCTCAAAACATAAATTGCTATGACAAAATTTAGCACATAAAAAGAACTGTTTGTTTGCCTCCATTCAGGTACAAAATTAGTTTAATTCAACAACCACATGGTGCAAGTTGCGTCTCATTATAGACAAAGCAATTATTTTGTGAAATTCGCGATTTTTTCTCGTAAAGTTTGACAGCTTGAGGGGTCTAAAATATTTTTTCCTCCAAATATACCTTATGTGGATTATGTATTCACTCCTCAGATGTTCATTCGAAGTGCAGTATTGATATTGAAAAATGCAGATATAACACATTTCGGCTAAATCATTTGAGGCGTATGTTGTCGAAAAATGGTGATAATATTACTGAGCTTTAAACACTTTACGCAAGCCCTTCACTTAACTTGTAGACCAATTTTGGGACGGAAGAAGAGATACTTATGAAATATTTTTTTTCGCAAACATCCAGACGAGATCCGGGGAAGTTCAGGAGGCAGCCACGTGACCAATATATTATTTGTTTGCGAAATATTCTAGCAGTTACCTTTTTTAATGCAGTAAAATGAGCGCGTTTTTTTTTTTCGAATACATTTGCGTTGGTCACCAAATGGCTGGGACGTCTGATGTAGAATGACCCAATAGCCAATTCTTCCATTATATAATCATGTCAATTTGAGCCAGTCCAAGAACACTAGTATCATTCGCATTTTTTACGTAACTGTACAGTACTCAATTTACAAGTTACCTGCACTGAATACCTTCTCAATGCGCATACCGTCATGTATGCTCAGTGGCATTGTGCTTTTGTACAATACAAATAAAATATGTATATGTTGTTGCGCGTCCTACTGTATTCCTTTTAATAAACTAATCGATTGAGTACCAGGGTAGATCAGCAGAAATACACATGCAGCTGTGTTGATCCCCTATTGAAAAAAGCTATATAATTCTATACAGGACCCGTATGCTTCAATACAGGAGTTACAGGAGCTAATACAGGAGCTGTACAGGAACCAAATGGGGGTAGATACGTGTTATACAGGACCTACATGGTGGTATGTAGTAGTTGAATGAGACCTGGGCAGGACATATAGGGGTATGTAGGAGCTATGTAGATATTATGGGTTTGGCATGTAGGTCCCATCTAGCACAATATAGGAGCTAATGGGGCTGAATGGGGGCCATACATAGCGCTTCATAGGGCTCAATGTCAACCTTAATAGTCAATGTTGGACATAAATAAACTTATTCGACCGAATATCAAGGCATGCATAACATTTTTTTTAGTTTTTTTGCATTGAAGGGTCTAAAATACTCAGTTTTTCAGCTCCATTAATTGGCTGCACACAACCTCCAGAAATAACCAATTTTACCTAGTGCTTATCATGAGATGCAAATATGAGCTAAAGTATAACAAATAAGTATATCAGATAATTACCAAAGTGCTTTGAATTCATTTGATCACCTTAGTTGTACACGTGTTATATTTGTACAAATAATGCTGCTCTGTTTTTATGAAAAAACAATAATATAAATGTTTTATTTATGCAATGAATAATATTTCTATTATAAATCTCTAACGGTAAATAGTTATTGAATAATTTCCTATTATATGAACATACACAAGAAGATAAAAGACAAGTCATCCTTATATTCAGGAGAGATAGACCAAGTCTCGCTCACGTGCTCTGTCATTGCCCCAAGGCACAAAGCACAAGGGGCCATGCACGACTACCAAGGAAGAGTGCGAATGAGCTCTACGCAGCTTGGACCTAGAGGCATAAGTGCACACGACACGGTCGAGGGTCAAGGCGTCTCCGTTCTGACATAGCAACGGCGCTTTCTGGTCTAAACACGCACACTAAAAGATTTCACTAATGTCATTAGTCTATGTAAGTGCAAAATAATTACATAAAACACATTGAAAAGGTTTTGCTATACTGGTGTTGTTGAAACAAGACTACATCAAATATTCTGCTCAATTTTCCACGCACTGCTACAAATGGTGAATCTGAGAGTTTGGTTGTCTTTTCACAAGCTTGCTCACCTGTGAACGGTACTTGGCTGTGTTTGGTTCTCAGAATCAGAATAAGAGCAAATAATTAATAATATTTCGTTTTGTGTGCTTCCATCTGAGCCATGCCATCTGAATTTGTGCCCAAATTCCTGCTTGTTTCTTGAATTTTCGCCTTTTTCGTTTTGCTGCTGCTGGTGCTGCCACAAGTGTTCTGTTGTCTGTATTGACTCATTGAGACATGGCGAAAGAGATAAGAGCACTTTTCGAGGAACTTAATCGTGAATTACGGGCTGAATTTAGAGGCTTCAAGGAAGCACTTGAGCGAGACTTTCGTAGTGAGCTGAGGGAAATTAAGTCCTCTGTAGCTTCCTTAAATACTGATTGTGAAGAAGTAAAGGCTGAAAATGTAAAGCTCAAGGCGACCAACGCTATGCTAGAGGCCACGTGCGCTGATCTTGCTCAAAAGGTGAAAGATCATGAGAGTAGGCTGCTACACCTTGAGCAGTATTCTCGTAATGCAAATGTGGAGCTCAAAGGTATCCCGTACAACGCCACTGAAAACCTTATAGATACAGTGATCAAAATTGGCGAGAAAGTAGGTGTACCACTTGAGGAAGCCGATTTTGAGTCGGTGCACAGACTACCAACCTCCAATCTAACAAAAAAAAGTGCCGCCATATCCACGAAGTGAATGATGATGAGTGGGCGAAGCTCCGGAGGTAAACCTGGTAAACCATGAATCCTCTGTACATTTTGCCCACTCGATTTTATTACATCGCTCCCCCTAGCGTACGTCGCCGCACTAAATCGAACGATTGCCTTCAACCAATAACACGCGCCATATGTGACATCATTCCTATTTTATAAGATCTCGCGTCTTTCATCAACTACAAGTACCGCTTTCTAGTTTATAACATGTTGCATCTTTTCATCATCAGCTACAAGTACCACCATCTAGTACACTACAAGAACTAAACGAGAGGTGGCTACATACAGGAGACGGTACCGCCATCTAGTGAACACTGCAAGAACTAAACTAGAGGTGGCTACATACAGGGGACGGTACCGCCATCTAGTGAACACTGCAAGAACTAAACTAGAGGTGGCTACATACAGGCTACAGGGGACGCACAGCCCACGCCCGAAGGAGCTTCGCCCCTAAAAGAACGTAGTAGTTCAGTTCGCACGGAGGCAGAAGAGGGACTGTTTCCTCGAGAATGCACGTACTGCCCGGCTCAAGTGCTCTGACGTAGGCTTTGACTCGGAGGAGCCGTTCTTTGTTAACGAGCACCTATGCCCAGAGCTGAAACGTCTACTAGGTCAGGCTACTGCACGCAAACGGGAAACTGGTTGGAAGTACCTTTGGGTGCAAAATGGCAAAATTTTCGCACGGCGCATGGACAACGCTCCAAAAATGAAGATTTCATGCAGTGGGGACGTTGCTAAAGTGGTTAACCCATTATGAAAGCTGGAAAATAAGACCAATGTTCCAAGCTTTGAAGGAGCCCTTTGTGGTGCTATAGCGCATCTTATCATGCCGTTCATATGTGTTAAGGAGACACATAGTTGTATATGTTGCGATAGTCTACCCGGAGCAAAGGCCATATGCGCATGCGCTGTTCGCCACACATTTGTTCTCTTTCCGATATTTGTTGCCTGCTTTTTTATTTTTTTGTCTTGTGTGCTTTAATATTGGAAGCACTGGTTTGTAGTTGCCGCTTTTGCTATTTCCTGGATTGTTTGCGTTTATGCCTGTATCGCGACATGAGCTGGGAAACAACTTGGCTGCGTTTTTCTGCCCTTGTTGATGAAATCTGTAGGCACAGTGATATTTTTCGTCGTCTGTTTCTCATTTGAAAGTATGTCACTACTTGTCTGCAAACTGACAGCACTTCTATGTTGACCCATAATAATCAGCAATGACTTTATCTTGTATTAGTCCAACCACACTCAAGTCGGATATTGTTGAAAAGTGTAAATCACCATTAACATTTTTACATATGAACATGCAGTCGTTACGCCAAAAATATGATGACTTTTGCATTTTAATAAACGAGTTCGGGTTTTCCTTCTCAGTTATTATGCTGACTGAGACGTGGTACTCTGATCTTGATACCATACATTTAGACGGCTACAGTGCCGTTTTTTTAATAGGAAATTGAAAAGGGGAGGCGGCGTATGCATGTTCACAAAACTGGGATTTACCTATGACCTCCTCGATGACTTTTCTTGGTCCACAACGGACATTGATGTAATTTGTATAAAATGCAACAATTTTGTATTTGCTGACGTGTATAGGCCACCTGATGGTAACTTGAGCGAATTTTTCACGTTTCTAGAGGCTATTTTTTCGTTTGCAAACATAAACCAATACTCTTGAATTTTAGGAGGTGACCTAAACATAGATATGCTGACAAAAACTCCTAAACAGGGCGAATTATCTGCGATCCTCGATTTCCATTTTTTGATAATGTAATAACCACCCCCACACGTATCAATGCAACTAGTGAAACTCTTATCGACCTTTTTATTACTAACCTAACAAAAATGACCTATTCTCTGGTACCATTAATGTGACAGCGACCACTTGCCTATCTATTTAGTAACTGATACGTACAATACGGCAAAAGAATTCACTGTAAATATAATATATCAAGACATCAACGCGGTTACACTGTCGCAGTTCCGAGATGAACTCGCCAGAACAAGCTGGAACGCAGTTTTTGCGTGCTCTACGGCTGATACCGCATATGACCATTTCATAGAAATTTTTTCTTCGGTATATAAAAAACACTTTCCGTACAAAGAAATAACTAAGCCAAACCGCGCACGTAAGCCTTGGGTAACGCTAAGTATATTGAAAATGATACGTACGAAAAACAGACTGTACCAGGTGTTCTCGAAAAATCGCGATTTGAATGCACTGAAAGCGTTTAGGGCCTACAGAAACAGTCTTTCAAAAACTTTAAGGCAAGCCAAACGCGACTATTACCATACTATTTTTAACGCTATCGTAGATGTCAAGCAAATGTGGAAAAAACTATACACAATTATATCTTCAAGTAATAGGACGCCCGGTGTCGACGAAATTACAATTGATAATCATATATTTAAAGGTACAGCATTAGCCAATAAATTCAATGGGTACTTTACTTCTTTGTCAGAAAGTACTTACGACGGAAATGTATTAAGATACATGCTAACACCTATAGCCCCCTCAATATTTATTGACCCTACGGAGCAAACTCAGGTAAACAACGTTTTCATAAAATTTAAAAAAAGCAAAAGTGAGGACATTGACGGCATAAAAATGGAACCGGTTATCTTTGTTATTGATTTATTATCACCCTGCCTGACGCATATTTATAATATTGTTTTAAGCACAGGTATGTTCCCTAAGCGGATGAAAAATGCCAAAGTTGCATTGCTTTATAAAGGTGGTGACAAAAATGAAATGAGTAATTACCGGCCAATATCGGTATTACCTATATTTTCAAAGGCTCTAGAAAAAATCATTTTCACTAGATTGTATAAATTTTTGGACTCGCATTCTGTGATTACAACAGCACAATATGGCCCCGCAGGGGCGCCTGCGCAAGTAGGCGTTTGGTGTGTAGCGACACCACGGACCCGAGCGAACGGGGGAGTTTTGACTCCCTCCCACGCCTAGCCGTGCGTGGCTTTGCCATGTCCGGGGAAAAGGGGATCCTGGGGGTTGAGCCGACGCTGGGTGATTGGACCTTTAAGGCCCCCTGGCAGAGGCAACACACCCCTTTGGCCCCGGCTTCACGTAGACGGCACCCCTGGGCTGACCCACCCAGGGAAAATCGGCAGTCGCCTTTTCCTATCTCCCTCTCCCTACATCTTCGTCTTTATCTCTTACTATTTATCTGTCCTGTCTTCTACTCTTTTCCGTTTGCTTCCAAACTTCCTGGCGGCTAGGGTTAACCCGGTGCAAATAGCCTACCTTGGTCTAGGCGCATTGGGTTACAGTTGCGTTGTACGGCTGGCGTCTGCAGGTTTTAGCATCCACAAACTTGTAGCGTCCCCTCGTTGGGCTCCGTGGTGGGTGGCCGCCAACGCTTCTGAAGAAAATTAAACTCGCATGCATAGAGAATTTCCCTTATTAAATGATCGTACCGCCTTAAAGCGTGTACGCACCGAAGACTTGGGCTTTTTCAACTGATCAAGTGAAAACTTCCCTCATTTTCATGTTATACATAGTGAGATAAGCAGCAAGCAAGCTAGAACCGTATCACCCTTTGTAGTAGCCAGATGTCTCACAGAAACTCTTGGAGCCGGGTACAAAGTTACCAAAATGGCCAGCGGAGACCTCCTCCTTGAAGTTCGAGAAAAAGAACAGTTTGAAAAGCTACAGAGTCTATCAACTTTTGGTGACACTCCCATCACTGTAACGCCACACAGATCAATGAACACAACCCGTGGAGTAGTTTCTGATGCTGATTTGCTCGGCTTGACTGAAGAGGAACTTCTGGAGGGGTGGAAGAGTCAGAATGTGACCAATGTACAAAGGATCACCATTAGAAGAGACAACAAGGTAACACCAACGAAACACCTGATACTCACATTCGCTTCCAGTAATCTGCCAGAAAGTATTCAAACAGGGTACACAAACACGTCGATCAGACCATACATACCTAACCCACGTCGTTGTTTCAAATGCCAGAAGTATGGCCACGGCTCACAAAGCTGTCGTGGTCACCAAACTTGTGCACAATGTGGAGTGTCAGGCCACAACTCTGACAATTGCGAAGAACCATCACACTGTGTGAACTGTGGCGGAAATCATGCCGCATACTCACGGTCTTGCTCATTTTGGAAAAAAGAAAAAGAAATTATCACATTGAAAATTAAAGAAAACATCACATTCAAGGAAGCAAGACGAAGAGTGTCGCCATTTTATGGCGCTACATATGCTGATGCGGCGCGTCAGGGGGCAACGCCGCACCAGCCCTCGTCACTCCTTCGGCCAGCGCAGAGCGAGCCGACGGTTGTGGCACCTGCCCCCAAGGCGGCAGTAGTTCAGTCTACTCCGCCGCCTAGCGAATTGAGGCCGGAGACTCCAGGGTCCTCTGGTCTCAAGGCCTCCCCTCACCGAGCGAGGCCTAAAATCCGAACCACCAGCTCGCATGTGCGGGCAACCAGTGCCTCTGGGGAGGCAATGGATACAACGGTACCCTTGGTACCAAAAGAGTGGCGCGCCTCCTTGGAGTGCGTTAAGAAAAATAAAAAACCAATAACGGGGCCGGACGACCGTCCTGCCACCTGAATTAACGAGCTCACTCCAACACAGGATACTCTCTGTACACACAGCAGTATCTCTCTTGTTTAAATATGCAGACAGAAATATTACAGTGGAACATCCGAGGCCTTCTTCGAAACCTCGATGACTTACAAGAACTCCTCCATGAACACAATTCAAGAGTGCTGTGTGTACAGGAGACACACTTAAAACGAACTAACACAAACTTTTTACGTAACTACATAATCTTCCGAAAGGATAGAGGTGATGCCATGCTACCATCCGGTAGTGTAGCGGTTATAGTAAGTCAAGGTATAGCATGCACACAATTACCCCTTCAAACTTCCCTCGAGGCGGTGGCTGTCCGAGTAGTTATTCTAAACAAACTTGTCACTGTTTGCTCTTTGTACAAACCACCGCACCACCGCCTCGAAAAACTTCAATTCCAGTCTTTAATCGACGAACTACATGAACCTTATCTAGTCCTTGGGGACCTGAACGCACATAATGGTCTGTGGGGTGACTCTCGCTGTGATGCCCGAGGTCGTCTCATTGAACAATTCCTCATTTCATCGGGTGCTTGTCTGTTGAATAGGAAAGAGGCAACATACTATAACCTTGCCAACAAAACTTACTCTTCCATAGACCTCAGTATCGCATCTCCTTCACTTGTACCATTACTTCAGTGGAAAGTCATAAATAATCCATACGGAAGTGACCATTTCCCTTTAGTTTTGAGTACACCAATAATAAATGAATGCCCTCCACATGTTCCCAAATGGCTGGTAAACAAAGCCAACTGGGAACAATTTCAAAAGCTTACTCACCTAAATTGGACTGAGATATGCGGGTTAGGCATAGATGAAGCTGTGCAGTACCTCACGGCTTTTCTTACTGACGCAGTAACCAAGTGCATTCCACAAACATCTGGACTGCCCGGCAAACGACACGTTCCGTGGTAGAACACCGAGTGCCAGAATGCGCGAAAGGAACAGAACAGGGCATGGAGGTTGCTGCGGAACTCGCCGACAGCGGAAAACCTTGAGAGCTTTAGGAAAATAAAATCTCGAGGCAGGAGAACGCGTCGGCAGGCCAGAAAAGAAAGCTGGCACAAGTTTTTATCAGGGATAAATTCATATACACAAGAGGCTAAAGTCTGGAACATGGTTCGTAGCGTAGCAGGAAGACAAGTACACTCACTCCCACTCGTAAACACACAGGGTGATAGCCTGGAAGTTCAAGCGAACTTCCTCGGTGCACACTACGAGCAGGTGTCTAGCTCGTCACACTACATTGAAGCTTTCCAAAGACACAAAGCAAAGATAGAAAAGCAGAAACTAGAATGCAAGTGTACAAATTACGAGGAATACAACCAACCTTTCAACTTAGCTTAGCTACAAACATAACTAAACTCTTGCAATAATTCCGCTCCAGGCTACGATCGTGTCACATATGAAATGTTGAAAAACTTGCCGCTCGAAACGCGAAAAACTTTACTCTCTCTATACAATGCTATCTGGCTTTCAGGCACCATCCCTGCTTCCTGGAAAGAGGCTATTGTTATCTCTATCTTGAAACAGGGCAAGGACCCTTCCTCAGTTTCAAGTTATACGCCCATTGCACTAACCAGCTGCGTTTGTAAACTTTTTGAAAAAATGATAAACCGCCGACTTTTACATTTCCTTGAAACACACAATTTGCTCGACCAATTTCAGTGTGGGTTTCGGGAGGGTAGATCCACCACCGACCATCTGGTGCGTATCGAGGCACAGATCCGAGACGCTTTTGTCCACAAACAATACTTCCTCTCAGTGTTTCTCGATATCGAGAAGGCTTACGACACAACATGGCGTTTTGGGATATTAAGAGACTTGTCTTACCTGGGTGTGCGCGGTAGAATGCTTTCCATATTCGAGAGTTACTTGTCCAATCGGAAATTCCGCGTCCGTGTGGGCAGTACTCTCTCCCAAATATTCGTGCAAGAAACGGGAGTACCGCAAGGTGGTGTACTTAGTTGTACACTTTTTATTATTAAAATGAATTCCTTGCACCTGTCCATCCCCCGCAACATGTTCTATTCCACATATGTCGATGACGTCCAGCTTGGCTTTAAGTCATGCAACCTAGCAATGTGTGAGCGACAGGTTAAGTTAGGTTTAAACAAGGTCTCCAAATGGGCAGAGGAAAACGGATTCCGGCTGAACCCAGGAAAAAGCACGTGTGTCGTGTTCTCCCGAAAGAGAGGCTAGCACTCAGAACCCGACATTGAACTGAACGGCCAACGTCTGTCTGTGAATGCGGAGCATAAATTCCTAGGCTTAATCTTGGACAAAAAGTTGGCCTTCGTACCACACGTAAAGTATTTAAAAACAAAATGTTTAAAAGCCACGAATATTATAAAAGTGTTGTCACGTACTACGTGGGGTAGTGATAGGCAATGCCTCATGAACCTCTATAGAAGCCTTATTCTTACCCGCTTAGATTATGGGGCTGTTGTCTATCAGTCTGCCACTCAAAGTGCCTTGAAAATGCTGGACCCCGTGCACCATTTGGGCATCCGCCTTTCTACGGGTGCTTTTCGCACCAGCCCCGTAGAAAGCCTTTACGTTGAGACAAATGAGTGGTCGCTTCATCTGCAAAGAACCTACATGTCCTTTGTATATTTCTTTAAGGTGAAAGCAGACAAGAGGCACCCCTCATACTCTACTATTAATGACTTGGCGAGCTCCATTCTTTTTCAAAACAGGCCTTCAATGAGGCAGCCCTTCTCAGTTCGCCTGAAGGGTCTAGCTGAGGATACCGGAGTGTCACTCGAACACAGTTTAATGGCTCCTGTAGCATACCCACCACCATGGCAGTGGCAGACTATAGACTGCGATGTGTCTTTCCTAGAGGTTACAAAACATGCACCTATTGCCCATATCCAAACATACTTTCTGGAACTTCAACACAAATACACACGTCCTGAGTTCTTCACAGATGCCTCCAAGACTAACTCCTCTGTGTCCTACGCTGCTGTCGGCCCATCCTTTTCGGATGCTGGCCCTCTACATCCACGCACAAGTATCTTCACAGCGGAAGCTTACGCGATACTGGTGGCAGCTAAACACATCAAACAATTACAAATACAAAAAGCAGTAATTTATACAGACTCCCTCAGTGTGGTAACGGCTCTGCACAGTCCCAAAAAACAAAAAAACCCAGTCCTTGTCTCACTTTACTTCATTTTGTGCACACTCTACACACACAAACAACATGTTGTAGTGTGCTGGGTGCCAGGGCACCGTGAGATCCAAGGCAACGTGAGGGCGGATCAGCTCGCTGCATCCGTCCATGAGAGCACCGCCATTACATCTATATCAATCCTGGCCCTTGATCTTAAGCCGTCTCTCAAACGAAACCTCAGGGACTACTGGCAGAGCAAGTGGGATACACACACACAAAACAAACTACACGTTATCAAGCCACACCTTGGCCATTGGCCACCAGTATCAAAATCACGTCTAACAGAGGTAACACTAACAAGACTCAGGATAGGACACACATACACGACACACACACATCTTTTATCCGGTGGGGATCCACCATTGTGTGATAAATGTGGTGAGACATTAACAGTTCTTCACGTTTTAATTCAATGTAAACATTTAGACACACTAAGAAGACAACACTTCCCACTATCCTACCGACAACATATACCTTTACACCCTGCAATGTTCGTCGGTAGGGAACTGCTTTTTAGTCACAAATCATTATTAGCGTTTTTAAAGGAAATTAATAATTTTCACATCATATACCCGGGCATACCGTAGCACGACCTGTCTAGAGAGGTTTTTGCTGCGGTGGCTACACAGGAAAGCACTTGCCTCACGGCCCTTGGACGCAAGGGTATGAACGAGTGAGGCACTTGTGCTAATGCCATACATATCCACCATCGTCTTATTATCACCAACTTTTGTCATCATTCACACCACACACATCTTTCACGGCATGGTCATCATTTTATTACTTGTATGTTCTTACCGGCCTTATCGCGAGGAATTTTATGGCCCTTATACAGCCGCTTATCACAATCATTGTCCATATTTTTAGTAAGATGAAATGGCCCTCCTTGGCCAACAAATGGCCCTTGCGCCAAAAAAAAAACACCATATATCATCACAGCACAATATGGGTTCAGGTCTGGTGTATCGATGGAGACAGCGCTGTTGCATCAAAAAGAGTTGATACTGGGCAACATTGAAGCAAGAAAGCTAACATTAGGCTTATTCATAGACTTTACGAAGGCGTTCGACAGAATTGATCACCAAACCTTGTTAGAAAAATTGTTTTATTACGGGATTAGAGGCATCGCGCTCAATTTAATAGAAAGCTACCTTAGTGATCGGTACCAGTGTGTGTCTATAAATAGGCAAACATCTATGCCCAAAAAAATCAAACGCGGTGTACCACAGGGAATCATATTAGCACCTCTTCTATTTAACCTTTATATCAATGATATTGTAAATGTGAATCACTCAATAACGTACATTATTTATGCAGATGATACAAGCTTATTCTTTACGGGAACAAATATAGACGATTTGATAAAAGCAGCTAATAAAACGTTAGTCAATTTTTTCGAGATGGTCCTGCCAAAATTCGTTACAGATCAGCAGCTCCAAAACCAAGGCCGTTCTTTTCCGCGCGAAAGGAATAACATGTACGTACACACAAAAACTGATGCTAAATAATTTCAATATCGAACTTTCAGAGACTGTCAAAACTTTGGGCGTCATCTTTCATCAACATATGTTCTGGAATTCTCACACTGAACAATTGTGTATTAAGCTAAGAAAAGCCCTTGGCGTGCTGAGAAGGTGTCAGTCGTTTCTACCGCTCCCCCAGAAACTTCTTATCTTTAATACGCTTTTTTGTTCTCATCTACGCTATTGTCAGTTGGTATGGGCTTCTGGAACTGAAACATCAAAACAAAAGTTGTATACACTTCAAAAAAGCGCTTTGCGGGCTGTTGCAAATATAGGTTACAGAGAACACACATCCCATTTATTTGTCAAGTTTAAAGTTTTAAAATTTTGTGTTGCATATGAACATAACTTGTTGTTATCTTTGAGGTCTGAAATTCGAAAGAATTGCGCAAACCTGAGAGGCTTAGCACATTTACAGCCGAAAATTTTGTTGCGTCCGATGCGGAGTTCTGAACACTGGCACATACCCCGACCGTGAACAAATTACGGACTCCAAATGCTAAAGCACTCTGTTCCCCATATACTAAATAAGTTCAAGCTCACAGAACAGCAATTGCGTCTCCTTTCAAGTAGTGATATAATAAACCTGTTTGTATAAGGAGGTATAAACCCAGAAAAATTACACCCAGTACTTGTAAATGCATAAAATTTTAAGTGTACCCCTTTCTGGTATAGCGTCTTATTTTGGTTGCCTTTTGTCCCAATAATTGTTTGTTTGTAAACACCCAAGTGTGCATCTATTCTTTACTTCATAAACAACCACTAGAATGTTATTTTCTTTTCTTTTTTCTTTCAATCATACGTGAGCACTGTATGGAGTTTGGTGTGCCATTGTTTCTGTTGCCTTGTACAAATGGGAGGTGGGGCTAGTCAAGCTGCTATAGCGCAGCTTTTTTCCTACTTTCCATGCCACAATTGTTTCTTGTTTGTGTAAATCACGGTGTATCGTTGTGGTGAAATAAAATTTCAACTTTCAATTTTCAACTTTCTTTCCTTTGAAAACAGCTTGTTGTACGTATGTATGAAAGCATCTTCACAACTGGCCAACTGAATGTTTCTTATGGTACTCATGTATTACAATAAAATTCATTCAAATATTCAGTTTATTTTCAGCAAATTACTTTAAATAGTTGAATGAGACTTTGGGTGGCACAAGCTTGCTTGCTCGTGAAATGTACTTTGCTGTGTTTATTGCTCAAAAGCTAAATAGGAGCACATAGTTCTCAAGATACTGTTTCGTGTGCTTCCATCTGAACCTTTGAAAACAGCTTGTTGTACGCATTCATGTACCGCATCATTCCAACTGAACACCTCTAATGGTCACGGTACTCATGTCCTGCAAACAAGAGTGGCTCAAGTTGTTGCTTTGAGCTTCCACGCATTGCTTGAAATGGTTGACTAGAGTGTTTAGTGGCACAAGCTTTCTTCTTCCCGATACTTGGCTGGGCTATCACAGAGAAGGTGCGCAATAGCAAATAATTCTTCACGCTTTGTTTTGTGCGCTTCCATCTGAACCTTTCAAAACGGCTTGTTGTATGCTTGCATGTATAGCATCATCTCCATTAGACAGTTATTTGTAACGGTACTCATGTCTTGCAAACAAAAGCGACTCAATTTTTCATTTTGAGTTTCCACGTATTGTTTGAAATGGTGGATGAGAGTGTTTTTGTGGCACAAGAATTCTTGTCTGTGATACTTGGCTGTGTTTATCACTTAGAAGGTGGACAAGAGGAAATAATTCTCCACGCTTTGTTATGTGTGCTTCAATCTCAACCCTTGAAAACAGCTTGTTGTACACATTCAAGGAGCACATCATTCCCACTGAACAGCTAAATGGTCACGGTACTCATGTCTTGCAAACAAGAGTGGCTCAAGTTGTTGTTTTGAGCTTCCACGCATTGCTTGAAATGGTTGACTAGAGTGTTTAGTGGCACAAGCGTTCTTCTTCCTGATACTTGGCTGGGCTATCACAGAGAAGGTGCACAATAGCAAATAATTCTTCACGCTTTGTTTTGTGCACTTCCATCTGAACCTTTCAAAACGGCATGTTGTATGCTTGCATGTATAGCATCATCCCCATTAGACAGTTATTTGTAACGGTACTCATGTCTTGCAAACAAAGGAGACTCAATTTTTTATTTTGAGTTTCCACGTATTGCTTGAAATGGTGGATGAGAGTGTTTTTGTGGCACAAGAATTCTTGTCTGTGATACTTGGCTGTGTTTATCACTCAGAAGGTCTACAAGAAGAAATAATTTTCCACACTTTGTTTTGTGTGCTTCTATCTGAACCCTTGAAAACAGCTTGTTGTACGCATTCATGTACCGCATCATTCCAACTGAACAGCTAATGGTCACAATACTCATGTCTTGCTAACAAGAGTGGCTCAAGTTGTTGTTTTCAGCTTTCACGCATTGCTTGAAATGGTTGACAAGAGTGTTTAGTGGCACAAGCTTTCTTGTTCCTGATACTTAGCTGGGCTATGACAAAGAAGGTGAAATAACTCTCCACGCTTTGTTTTGTGCGTTTTCATCTGAACCTTTCAAAATGGCTTGTTGTATGCTTGCATGTGCAGCATTATCGCCATTGGACAGCTATTTGTAATGGTACTCATGTCTTGCGAACAAAAGGGGCTCAAGTTTTCATTTTGAGTTTCCACGTATTGCTTGAAATGGTGGATGAGAGTGTTTTCGTGGCACAAGAATTCTTGTCTGTGATACTTGGCTGTGTTTATCACTCCGAAGGTGGACAAGAGGAAATAACTCTCCACGCTTTTTTTGTATGCTCCCATGTGAACTCTTGCATGAAAACGTGAACAGAAAATTCAAGGGATTCATCTTGCTTCAAGACCACAAGTACTTCCACACATATACAGTTCTCTGCTTGGCAGAAAGGTTTCACCCCTCGCTTCCGGTTTTTATGGTCGAAGTTTGTGCGCATGCAGAGCGGCAGGCTTCGATCGTCGTAAAGTGGCTGTAGGCATTCCGCTTAGTTCGCTGCACCTTGAACGCACATAGTGGTGTGCGTGAAGCTTGAGCACCGGCAGTTTAAGTGGCAACATGTAGCGAATTAATGTTACGTTTCTACAACTGCGGAGCGCATGTGGCTGCAGTTAGTATTGCTTCAACAAGAAGCTGCGCGTATTATTCGCGTTAAGTAATATCGTAATCTTCGTAGAATTTTCGGTTAGTGAAAATGGAGCGTGACTGGGGAAAGTGCACTAGAAATTATTGTGACTAATACGAGTGGGATCACTTTTTGGCCACGGGGTAAAGCATGTGATATGACAGGAATCACTGACTTGCAGCTCTGAAACCATAAAAATTGTGCCAGCTATGTAAAACTCTAGGTATTTGGTTAACAGAAAAGTTGCCGAGGAATGTGCAGGCCAGTTTTGTGTGTTAAGCTGTCTCACGTTTCAATTGCTCTTCCTACTAGCAGCACTTTAGAAAAGCTCCACGTTATTCAAAACAGAGCTTTACGCATCATTTACAACTTAGCCAAAGATAATTCTTCTCCACAGCTCAGCTGTTTTTGCACTATTACTTACGCTGAGTTCTGCCATATGCGTATACAAGATAAAGAATATATTAATGCTTACAGATACAGTAAGGTCAGCTGATTACTCATCTATGTAACACTTAAGGCTCGTGAAAAAATTTTAAACAACACTACACACTAATTACGGGGCCCAGACGAGATTATATCTACCATTACCCTATGCATTGAACAAAAATAGTCTATATATCGCAGATCTGCGCTTTATGATTTCATCGTTAATCTAGAATAACATAGTTGAATTTTATCGTTGATATTTTTTTTTCTGTTCGTCTCCTCGAAGTTCGGTGTACTGGTCGCGTTCTTTTGGCGATAATGTATGCTTGTGTATGCGAGTTGACGTATGCCGTCATGGCATGCTGCTGAATAATAATCAGATGGGAAGCTTAGTGAAGTTCAAAAAAGTTTTTTTTTCACATGCTCTCCGCTATAGGTAAGTCCAGTTTGTTACTGCGTCGATAAGAATCAACGGGATAATCGCCGAATGCTTAGCCGCCATTAGCATTTTTGCGCGACCGGATGTTTACAAGCCATAAGTCAACCCCACTTGACAGCCGCACTACGGAAGCCAAAATACAATTTTTGGTAGCGTGAAGAAAAAATAAACCATTCAGACCAATCAAACTTACTGCACGCTTTTTTACGCGTGCGAAAAAACGTGAGTTTATGATTTTGAAATTGTGTCAATGAGGTTTCTCTTTCTCACAAGCTTCGAGTTTTTTTTAAGTGAACTTCGGGAGAGTCGGTTAACTACAAGCGACCAAGGCAAGCCCATTTTGGAGTCATTAGTCATCAATATGGCGTTTGCGTGTTGTGCGATGAATTTTGTTGGTTGTCTTGAGCTACCGCGTTTATACGTATTCTGTGTGCAGCCTCTATGCCTCTACGAACTTTGCGGCAGGTGTAGAACAGATGTGGTTCAGTGAAACCGTGAAGAGTCATTTGAAATGTGGGGTGCACCAAAAGTCACGTTCGTCGTTTGTGGAGACTGTTACCGTGCCGTTGTGGACAACCTCGAAAAAGGCTTCATTTCGCTGAGCGTTGCCGATGTGGCAAAAAAAACCTTTATCGGCAAAGTGAGCCGGGTAAAGACATTCAAGAAGAGCTGCTTTCACAGGGATGTCCACCTTCTTCGAGGTGAGTGTCATTTTATTTTCCATGACGTTTTCGCTGGCGTGCAATTAGGCGAACAAAGGAAGGCACAATGAAAACATGTTTGAGTGCGTGTGTGTTTTATTTTTTATGTGCCACATTTTATCCGTGTGTTGTGTATGTTGGCGTGCTGCACCTGATACCGCGCGCGCTCGTGTCCCATGGGATCTTTCGATCGCAATCATGACCGATCTGGATTAAAATGTCTCTATTATGTGCGTCTGCACAGTGACATTAGTTGTAGCGGCCACTGTTGATCGCGATCAAAAACTACATTCGGGTCGGCCCTGATGGCGCTGGAAATTTCCGGTGTGACACCTGTAGAGTTATTAATATATAAGTCAACGTCCCTATTCCTGATGACCAACCTGCATTACATTGCATTTACTTATTGTTTGCGTGTAATAGTCACGCATTCTACGTTTTAATTTCTCTGTGGTAATTTATAGTAGCCTTAATTCAAACTTTATGTGTTCTCTGATTAAGCTATTTCTACTGACCTCGTGCAGATGGAGAAAAAAACGACTCGCCGTGCAACACAATCTTTTCTACCAGAGTGACGACTGTGAAAGGAACGTCAGAAGTTGGAAGGTAAATGTGCTTTATTAGTAAAACTTATTTTAACAACATATACAAAATGCTAACTTCCAATGTCCTGGTTGCTTTCACAAGCCGCACGTTTGTACAATAGTCGCTCTTTCAAGTACGTTTGCGCTAATAGGCAAGGGCCACTCATTCTATGTTACATTTTTTAAAGTTTTGTTTGGTCGTGGAGTGCTAACTAGAGCAAAAATGAAGACTGCGTCATTTGAAACGATTAGGCACATATACCAGCTACATCTGTACATATTTGCCATTTCGATTCAGACATTTTTCAGTGTGTAGCACCAACTCATTAATTATTTTATTCACAATACTGCAGCCTAGCATAGCCCAAGCTGAAGTGGAATCACAAGAAAGGAGAACGGTACAGAAGTAATTTATAACAATACTGGCACCACACGCAAATATGTCAGTTTTGCCAGGATGATTCTTACAAAGAAAAAGAACAGCACTAATAGTTAGCAACCACACTTTTGACTTAATAATGTAAGAGTGTCAGTGATTTAGTATTCAGCACAACAAATGTTGATCAAGGGCTTCATCAGAACTGTCTGCCTTTCAACTTCCTTTACTATCCGTCTAGAAGTTCAGGAAGTGAGTCTGCAGCAAGCAACAGAGCGAAGAACAGGAATGGGTGAAGGCACAGGCCTCGTAGCCTGCATTTTATGTTAGCAAAGATATGGCCCTCAGAGATAGCTAAGCTGAGTCTGTATGGTGTTGGGTGACTGAACTTCCCGCTGCTTCCTCTGTGGCCCCACGTTGTCTTGAAAAAAAAGACAGTGTCCTATGACATCTCTTTTTGCTTATTAATAATTGCGGTCTGTAGGCATTTGAGAGTTAGACCTACAATACTGCAGTTAGGGTCATGCCATGTCCCTTGAATAAGTGAGGCATAAACTTGCAAAGGCTCATGGGATGCACGCAGTCTGCACCAGCTGCCATTTCAATGGCTCTCCGTATGCTGCATCACTCCCTGAGTATCGGCGTTTATTGGTGTCACTCGCTTTCTTCATGGTAACCCAACGCGTATGCTGCAAATTTCTAGCACACAATAGCACGGCTGCACCTACGACTGACCAAGAAAGAGAAGCATTTGCTCTGATTGCCAAATAATATTTTCATTTGAAGGGGCAAACAACCAACTGTATGTGCTATCACAATTATGTGTTTTCTTTATTTATTTATTTATTTATTTATTTAAGTATACTGCAGACCTTCTCGGTCCAAGCAGGAGTGGTACATAGGATATACAAACAATGATGTCACGTACAGAAAGGCACCGACACAATCCAAGAAGAAGAAAGAAAAAACTATTGAATTCCAAGTAGCCAAAACAACAGTGTCATAATGCAACGTTCAGAATCATGCCAAAAGGACAAACCAGTCAAAGGGAAAAAAACCGCTCACAATAAATCCCTATTCGTACATTTGCGTCTATTGTTCAAAACTTATAGTTTTAATCTTTTCAATAAAGGATTCTATGGTGTCACAGTTCACAGCTATTAATGGAAGTTGATTCCAATATGCAATTGATGACGGAAAAACAGAGTTTTTGTGAATGTTGTTGTGACTTGTGGGCAGTCGTATTGTCTTATTGTGGTTAGTTCTCGTGGAATGCCTGAAAGGTTCAAGAAGATAGTCTGATCTGGATATTGTATATTTCCCATGATAAAGAAGATACAGGAATTTAAGTTTAGAATGTATTCTCCGTTCGGAAAGGCAATTAAGTTCGGCTCTTTTACGCAGATTAGTAACACTGGTATACCTGGAGTAATCGGAAAACACAAATCGAACTGCTAAGTTTTGCACTCGCTCAATTTTTCTAATGAGAAATTTATGATGTGGACTCCAAATTATATCGGCGTATTCTAGTGCTGGTCTAATCAGGGTCTTATAGGCGGTTAGCTTTACTGCAGGGGGAGTGTTACGGAGTTTTCTCTTTAGGAAGCCCAATTTACCTTGCGCTTTCGAACAAATAGCAGTTATATGTGGATCCCAATTAAGGTTGGGTGTTAATGTAACTCCCAAATATTTAACTTGATCGCTTTTGGTAATTTCTAAATTGTCTATTGTATAAGCAAATTTGAGTGGTTTTTTCTTATTCGTGAAAGTTATGGCAGCGGTTTTCCGCGCGTTCAATGTCATTCCCCACTGGGAACACCAGGCTTGAATTTTTGTTAATGGGTGATTAAGGTTAATCTGGTCCTCAGTTCGATTTACCCTTGTGTACACAACGCAGTCATCTGCGAAAAGCCTTATTTGAACGGGTGAGGAATGTCGTTGATGTAGATAAGAAACAAAATTGGTGCTAAGACTGATCCTTGTGGTACGCCCTAAAGGACGTTCAGGCGGTTTGACTTGTGGTTGTTCACAGCGACAAACTGCTTGCGGTTGTGTAGATATGATGCTATCCATGTAATAATATTATCTTCAATACCAATCGCATGCATTTTAGTTATTGGATCAGGGTGGCGAACGACGTCAAATGCTTTTGCGAAATCTAAGAAAACGGCATCTATTTGTCCTCCTTCATTCAGTGCATTCGCAATGTCGTTGGTAATCTCGGCTAGCTGCGTGACTGTCGATAAGCCAGATCGAAATCCATGTTGCCTATAGTAGAGTAGGTTGTTAGTTTCTAAATGTGTTATAATGGCTTTAAAAATTATATGCTCTAATACCTTACAACACGTGCTGGTTAATGAGACCGGGCGGTAGTTACTGGATTGTAATTTAGAACCGGATTTATGTTTTGGAATAATCTTTGCCATGCGCCAGTCATTAGGGATTGTCTGCGTAACTATTGATGTGGTGTAGATTTTATGTAGATATCGGCTTATCCAGTCAGCATAATTATTAAGAAAGGTGTTCGAAATATTGTCTGGGCCTGGAGACTTCTTAGTGTCAAGGTTGCGGAGCAGACACTGAACACCTTCATTAATCTGCAATTCTGGCATAGGGTGAATTAAAGGATATGATGGTAAAGATGCTCCAGAGGACCCATGCGTGAAAACTGAGTGAAAGAAGGCATTTAATTCATCGGCTATCTGGTCTGGTTGCGTGATAATTTTGTTGCACGATGTGAGCTGGGTAATATCAGAATGCTGCTTAGACAAGTAGCGCCAAAACTTTTTTGGCTCAGACTGCATGAATGATGGAAGCGTGTCAGAATGGAATCTAGACTTAGCGCTGCGAATTTTGTTGTTCAGTGTAGCGATAAGGCCTTGTAGTTGATCAGATTTTCCGGCCTTGCGTCGCCTTTTAATCTTCCTTTTTAAATGTATGATCTCCCGCGTCACCCACGGATAATCGCGGTCAACGCGTTTTCTTTTTAAAGGCACGTGACGAGCTTCACAATCGCCCACGATATCTTTAAAGCATGTCCACAGTTCGTCCACGTTGTTAATTTTATCGAAAACAGAAAACGACGATTCTAAGTGGGCGAAGATAGCAGCGTGATCTGCACGTGTATAGTCCCTGAAATAAGTAGCTCTGGATTCCTTTGTTTTTTGAACTAGTGTTAAAGGACACGAAAGAGAAACAATCTTGTGGTCGGAAATCCCATCTTCAACACTTATACAACAGTTTTCAAGGGAATTACTTACAAACATGAGATCAAGCACAGATGAACAAGAACCTACAATACGCGTAGCACTAGATACTAGTTGTGACAATGAGAAACTAAACGCTGTTAGCAACAATGATTCCGCACTTGCTACCTCTCGGTGATCATAACCCAATTCATGCCAGTTAATTCCTGGCAAATTAAAATCTCCGCATAAAATTATCTTCGAACGTGAATTTGTGTGTTGTGCAATATAGTCGTGCATAATATCTAAATATTCAGGGGAAGAGTTTGGTGGACGATACACTGCGCCCAAGAATATGCTTTTTCCATAGAAATTGATCCGGTCCCACACACTTTCATGGTTGCTAATATCCTCTAAACGGGAAAAATTCACATTCTTTTTTATAGCTATCGCTACTCCGCCGCCTCTTGTTGTTCTGTCTTTGCGGATGAATTTGTATGAGGAGGGGACAACCTCAGAATCAAGCACGCCTTCGTGCAACCAGCTTTCTGTAATAACTAAAATATGTGGATTGTGGTTTAGTACTAGGCTTTCCAAAAGAGTTAATTTGTTTAAAACGCCGCGTGCGTTAAGTGATACAATTCGAAGGGTTTTAGAACGCTCCCGTCATTTCTTCGTTTGAATTTCCAGCTGCCTTTGCGCAGGCGTAACTGATTTTGTCATTCTAACCCTTCGATTGTGATGCGAATCCCAGATGAACAGTTTTCCGTCCACTTTTAATTTGTCATAAATTAGCGACACTTTTAAGCCTTTGGCCCTTTCCTGTGTTGCAGAATGCCAAAGTTTCTGTCGTTTATCCCGCACTTATTTTGAAAAATCCTCCGAAAGTGCTATTTTCGTTCCTTTCAGTTTGCTGCAGCAGGACAAAATTCTGGTTTTTTCTGCAAAGTCATAAAGTCGAAGGATAATCGGACGGTGGCGTTCTTTATGATATTTTCCCACTCTATGAATCCTTTCTAATGACTTCACTTCTATGCCTAATACTTTCTGGAATACTTCTTGCTTAACTGTGGCCTCCAGTGACTTCCAATCTTCGTCTACTTCTTCATTAATACCGTATATTACGAGATTGTTGCGTCTGCTCCTATTTTCTAGGTCGTCTACTTTGGCCGATAGTTCAAGAAGTTGGATGTTTGAGCTGCTACAGGCTTCCTCACATACCGTCAACTTTTGTTCAAGCATTTGCAGGCGACATATTTCCTTTTGAATAGACGTAACCCTTTTTTGAACGTTGGTCACCGTAGATTCGACTCTTTTTAGGTCGGAAGTCAATTCTTTCAAAGATTTGGTAGTTTCCCTTTGCTGTTTCAAAATTTTTTTCAGTAGGTCGTTAGTCGAACTGGATTCAGACTGAGTCTGATGTTGGCCCCGGATTGGTTTCTATATCGCCAGCGGTTAGTAACAGCAACTTGATAACATCAGCACAATCTTTGACAGTTTCAAGAAGAAAATGTGGACTTGGCAGCACCATCAAGGTCAGGGAGTCATCTCGAATGGAAGAAGTGTATTGCACACTAACCTGGATAACGAACAGTAGAGGGATTAGCATCCTGTCCTTTCTGGTGCAATCAAGTCCACTGAAAGATCCGTCGTTGCGCCCGGTATTTATACGGTCGAGATGAGGGCCTTCTGTTGACGTCACTGTGTCAGTCCGCCACTGTCTGCGCAGTATGCTTTCGTTGATGTCGGGTGGTAGCAGTTTCGTTGCGTCCATGGCGCATTGGTCCGGCGCAGGTGTTGTGTTGACTTGCAAACTGGCTGGATCACCGGCCTCAGCGATATGCCCCGTAGAGCACAAAGCGACCTGGATAACGAACAGTAGAGGGATTTGCATCCTGTCCTTTCTGGTGCAAACAAGTCCACTGAAAGATCCGTCGTTGCGCCCGGTATTTATACGGTTGAGATGAGGGCCTTCTGTTGACGTCACTGTGTCAGTCCGCCACTGTCTGCGCAGTATGCTTTCGTTGATGTCGGGTGGTAGCAGTTTCGTTGCGTCCATGGCGCATTGGTCCGGCGCAGGTGTTGTGTTGACTTGCAAACTGGCTGGATCACCGGCCTCAGCGATATGCCCCGTAGAGCACAAAGCGACCTGGATAACGAACAGTAGAGGGATTAGCATCCTCTCCTTTCTGGTGCAACCAAGTCCGTGGCCTTTCTGGTGCAACCAAGTGGCGTGGCCTTGGTTGTCACGTCTTTCAACTAATTTTACAATTGCATATTAGCACACATCACCAACTAATGTGCTTATTTTTACGTGTTTGCTTCAGTGAGGGCGCTCAGCTGTTTTTTCATTTGCAATTGAAATACTCCGTCGCTGCCTCAGATTGCTGGATATATAGTATCTTGTATCAATGTTCATTGTGTGCAATGAGTATCATATGTTACTAAAACTACGTGTTCAGCGGAGACGGCCTGGCAAAATGTTCAAATGTTCGTGAATGACACCGACTAGAATGCTGTGCTGAAAAAAGTTCGAAAGAAAAATCTGTCCGCGGTAACTTTTATTAGTAAAGTCAAGCTTCTTGGGTGTTTCCGCATTGCATTGCATCGGTGAACAATCTGGTCTAGGTGACGCTGACGTCACAGTCAGGCACCGTGTTTGTTAAGCCTAGTTACCTGTCCTGCTTGCATGTGCACCAGATCAGGTATGAATAAATTGACTACTACGAAATAAATGCTTGGAGGAACAGTTGAAATCACTAGCAACACATTGTATATCTGTTCTATAAATAGAATAGTGTAGCGCCTTTTCTTATCTACATTGCATTACTGACACATCATTTTCTCGAACTGGTGCGAGGTTGTCGCCTTCTTAACCACAAGTAATTGTGTATACATCTCTGCAATTCGTGCCGGGGATTCCACAGTGTCACCCCTGGCAAATGTCATGTGGCTGTTGGCTGCTCGCCGACTTCCCGCCGCCCACTGACAAGAAAGCCGTGCGCCGATTTCTGGGCCTGTGCGCCTAGTATAGGCGGTTCGTGAAAAACTTCGCCCGCATCGCCGATCCTCTCACTAACCTTACCAAGGCCGACGTGGAGTTCAAGTGGGAAACACCACAGGAACGCGCTTTCCAGGAGCTTAAACATCGCCTCCAGACGCCTCCGCTACTTGCCCATTTCGACGAATTCGCCGAGACAGAAATACATACTGACGCAAGCAGCGTAGGTCTTGGCGCCGTTCTTGTGCAGAGGGATGACGGACTTGAAAGGGTTATTAGTTACGCCAGCCGATCGCTATCCAAAGCAGAAGCAAATTATTCCACAACAGAAAAGGAGTGCCTCGCCATCATCTGGGCTACGTCGAAATTTCGCCCCTACCTCTACGGCAGGCCCTTCAAAGTTGTGAGCGACCACCACGCCTTGTGTTGGCTAGCCACTAAAGGACCCTTCAGGTCGCCTCGCACGATGGAGCCTGAGGCTTCAAGAATATGACATTACTGTCATTTACAAGTCCGGCAAAAAACACTCCGACGCCGACTGTCTCTCTCGTGCGCCTGTCGACCAACCGCTACCCGACGACCCGGATGACGACTACTTCTTGGGAACGATCACTACCGACGACTTCGCTGAACGACAGCGGGCCGACCCGGAACTTAAGGCCCTAATAGAATACCTCGAAGGCAGGACCGCCGAAGTCCCGAAGGTATTCAAGCGCGCACTTGCGTCGTTTTTTCTACGAAACGGTCTTCTACAAAAGAAAAACTTTTCACCGCTTCGGGCTAAGTACCTCCTTGTGGTGCCTTCATCTCTGCGACCAGAACTCCTGCAGGCCCTGCACGACGATCCGACGGCAGGGCACCTCGGTGTTTCTCGCACGCTCGCGAGGATACTAGAAAGGTACTACTGGCCGCGTCTTACCACCGACGTCACTCGTTATGTGAGGACATGCCGGGACTGTCAGCGACGCAAGACACCGCCGACAAGGCCAGCGGGACTTCTGCAGCCAATTGATCCACCTTGCCGACCTTTCCAGCAGATTGGTATGGACCTACTGGGGCTGTTCCCGACGTCGGCTTTCGGAAACAAGTGGATCGTGGTAGCTACCGACTACCTCACCCGCTACGCCGAGACAAAAGCCCTGCCAAAAGGCAGTGCATTCGAGGTAGCTAAGTTCTTCGTCGAAAATATCGTCCTACGTCACGGCGCCCCGGAGGTCCTTATCACCGACAGAGGAACGGCATTCACTGCCGACTTAACTCAAGCGATCTTGGCATACAGCCAAAGAAACCACCGCCAGACGACAGCGTACCACCCACAGACCAACGGCCTCACCGAGCGGCTTAACAAGACGATCGCCGACATGCAGTCAATGTACGTCGATGTCGAACACAAGACGTGGGACACCATTCTTCCGTATGTGACCTTCGCATACAACACGGCGGTGCAGGAGACGACGCAGATAGCTCCATACAAATTGGTCTACGGAAGGAGCCCGACAACGACGCTCGATGCCATGTTACCCAACGTCACCGACGAAGAAAACCTCGATGTGAGCGAGTACCTTCATCGCGCCGAAGAAGCCCGACAACTTGCGCGGCTCCGTATCAAGAATCAACAGACGACCGACAGCCACCGTTACAACCTTCGACGACGCTTCGTGGAATACCAGCCCGGTGAACGTGTTTGGGTGTGGACGCCGATACGCCGACGTGGAGTAAGTGAAAAGCTTCTGCGACGGTACTTCGGACCGTACAGGGTGGTTCGACGTCTCGGCCCACTTGATTACGAGGTTGTCCCCGACGGCATCACGAACTCTCAACGACGCCGATCGCGACCTGAAGTCGTCCATGTCGCACGCCTAAAGCCGTTTCATGCGCGTTAACAAACTGAAACAGTGTTTTTTGTATTATTGTTGTATTGTATTTATTCATTGTACTTTCTTGCATTATTATTGTACCTTCATCTTTAGTTAAAGCATCGAGACGATGCCTTTTTCAGAGGGGGGCAATGCCACGTTCCATTTCCCAAGCTTTTGTTATCGTCCCAAAACACCACACGATTCTCAGCGCAAACCGCGCCTGCAGTTTTCGAGAGGGTTCCGGACTGTAGTAGATCATTTCGATAAGATCACGCCCACTGTGCGAATGGTACAGATTGTTCTGGAACGTACGCCGCCGCCAACGGTAGCGCTAGAACATTCGACGGCAAGAGTATAAAATGCCGACGCGCTTCGCCGCTAGTCAGTTGTTGATCGAAGGCCGACGCTCCGTTCGCCGCTATCAGTCCGGAAACTGCTATCTGTGCGAGACTGCTGCTGTAATTGGACTTTCCGTTTACCGGGCACAGGTTCGCCCAAATAAACAGTTAAATCCCAACACGAAGTCTCCTGTCTTCGGCCACGTCACGACCCCGTGACAATATTATAGTATTGTCCTCATCCTGCGTATCTTTTTTAATCAACTGAAAAAAAGAAACCTGAAAGCAAATGGCCCTTTACAGATGGTATATTTGTAGCTTCTTTTCTTTGTAAATTGACAAAAAGCATGAAATTTAGCATTTTTAGGGAAAAGAAAAAGCAGTACAACTAGTAATGTTTAAGCATTTACCGAAGTCAAACACAGTGAAATAGATAAGGTGGCACAGTAAAGAAAAAATAAGTCAGCACAGAAAAAAATTGTGCAATTTCCATTGCATAAGTTGAACTCCATCTTCTCAAAATGGCATTCTTTTTGTTATATCAGTATGGTAACTTTTAAATGGCAAAAGATATCATGCTGATTGTTTGTGCACATACTCAAGCAACACATGGTGGTGTACTGAACTGAACTTGATCCTTTAGAATAACTTTCATTTGATCTAAAGAAAAGTTTGTAAAACTTGTCTAAACTCATGTACAGTAGCAAAAAATTGATTTTTTTGTAAAGTAAACCATACGTTCGTTCGGTCAATAGAACATAAGGCTCTGAACAAATTAGTATAAACATCTGGTCGCTATCATTATTACATGCTTGAAAACAATTACAATAGGGTAAAAATTACGTGGAAGTCTGGGACTTGCCCGGTCTTCTCTAAGCAACACAGTGCTCTGAAATAAGGCAGAATTTACATACACCCGCAGACCTGTCTTATTGAATAATGGCAAAGTAGATACATGGTGCAGAAAAGTTATTGTCACTACCCCTTAATGGGAGGCAGTAACCAGGTAGACCCAAATGGCTGACTTAACAGCCCTCAAAATGCGCTGCTAAAGCTTGAACAGTTTAACATCAGGTCCTTTTAGCAGCGGTGCAACAGCTGCGCCAATTGAGCCAATTTGATGCAATTCCCGATTGTTGCACCGAGCTGCGCCAAACCCATGATATTGTTAAAATTGCACCACACTGCGCCTAAATGCCCAGCCAGCCTCAATTTTTTTTCAGGTGTACTAATTTCGCTGAGCAATGCAGGCCATGTCGGCCACCTGCAGCCTTGCGCCATCAGTCAAAGCGCGCAGACCCGAACTACAGTGCCTAGAATATATTTAAAGTAGTCTAGCCACCCGCCCTATGCTCGAGAGACGTTATCGACCAGATAAAGAAACAACACTGCATGCCCATCGGTCCACTGACCGCAACAGATACTTATCGGCGGGACGGTGGAACTTCAAAACAAAAATGTGTTGATGTAGCCACCAACGCTCGCGGAAAATGTAAGTTATCTTGCCAGTAACGCGGCTATGGCGTATTAAGGCTCGAAGAAGCTCAACGTGCTGCAAATGCCGGCGTTGATTACCTTTGCAATGGCACATAACACATTTTTGTCTGGAAGCTGCGTCGTCCTTTCCATGGTCTTGGCAATAGATATCTGGTACCGTTGCTGGGGCAACGGGTGCGCGCCGTTTTTACTTTATCTGGTCAAACTCGCCTTGCAAGGTAGCCACGAAATATCACAGGCTGGGTGAGAGGGGGGTGGTGAGCGGTTAGAAATTTTGTTGACCTTGGTTCTAAAGCTGCTTGAGTGACCTTTGCCGCACTAGACCGGTGCCCCGCGAAAAAGCGTGTTGAGATTTACAAGGGGCTGTTCCCGATACTGGGACACTTCGCATTTCGCCCAGTTACTCATGCGTTTGTACACCGTTCAATTCTGAGCTCCAGCATAATCACTGACGTATAAATAAGCTACTGCCAATCATTTGAAACAGTGTGTGACATTTATGCTTCTCTACAGAAACAAACTAAATTGTGCGCCAATTTTTTTTCACCACCTCTACTTCTTGTTTTTACGAATCTTCCAAATTTTAAGCTCACAATATCGGCAGATTGATATTGAAATCCTCAGTTTGTGAACTGATTTACCAGATGCCGTAAATGCTAATATGAACTTTATCATTGGTTCCTTAGCGAGGTGGTTCAAAATACTTCCTTCACTGAAATAATAGTAAATAGTATGCTCACCCTACATAATTTAGGTTATGTTGAATTGTTTATACATGTTTTTTTCTCTAAATGTAAGCCTTCTTTTTTGTACTGCTTCAAATTCGCTTTGTCATGATAAAAATGCATGTTTTTTTTTCCATAACCAGCTCCAAACTTGGAATTTGGTGCTCCAAAAGTAACCATTTGCTGCTCCGATAATTGCTCCAAATGGTATTTCGGCTGTTTCACCCCTGTTCTAGCACGCCAGAAAATGCCAGTTGGGGTCCAAAGATAAAGTCTGAGCTCAGAGTTTTGTTACAAGCACGAAGCAATGAATGAAATAGGAGCAAATGGGAATGCTATACAAAGATTAGCACCTAACTCTTCAGATTCAATCTCACAAAACGAAACACTGGTTAAAGTCAATGTCAGTGCAGCTGAGAGTGAGTGGGTTTTGGTGCTGTCAGTAAGTAGTCTCAACGAATAGAAAGTGCTGAGAGCACACCATGTAAACAAGCCGTGTAGTGATATTTACACAAAGCACGCTCCAGCACTCATAACTGCGCCCTTATGTTCAATGTTCAGCAGCTGTTGAAAGTGTCCATATAATTGGCATTGCAATAATTTATTCTAAATGGGCGGCTAGTTAAATCACCGAACAACTCAAATGGGTTTAACAATGGTGAAACAATCAAGTATTGCTCAACACAAGCATGAAACTAAGGAACTCCAGAATGTTCAATCCTTCAGGCAATGATTTCATCACCAGCCCAACTATTCCCTCTATGTAGACGGCAGTGTTGATCAGAGGCTCCCCTGCTGCAGTCGGTGAATACTTGTTACTCCTCAGTGTCACTGTGTGAGAATCTTATTCAAAACACCTCCTCAGTGACTGCACAGCATTATCAATTAAGTCTTCATCATAGACTGACTAATTGATGCCCTAATGAGGTGCTATTAGGAGCTATTTGGTATGCAAAACATCACACTGCGTTGTTTCAATTTTTTTCTAGTCAGTGTTTTTCTCGGAAGGTATGTAAGATGATCGATGGTACTACATAATAATGTAACACTTCTCTGGACAACCGAAGCATTCTTCTATATCATAACACATTGCCTCACCAACTGAACCACTTCTGCATTTACCCTGTCTCTGCGTGCTTATATTGAGCAGCACCCTGCATAGGTTAAAAAGAAATCTGGGAGTCATTCACACTCACTCATGAAATATATTTTTTCCTTAGGCCTTACTAGTGGACTCAGACTCGCGGCTCAATGCACGTATGACAAGTCTGGTGAGTCGACTTCAGAGTCCGTTAAAATATGATGATCTTTTTCACACATGGTTTCAATGCTTCTTAACAGCAATATGTTGCATAATTGGTGCTCTAGTTACAACCTTTCAATCCCAGACCTTTATATAGTCACTGCAACCCAGTAAGGTCATCTCTATTCAAAGAGATGGCGCCTCAGATATTTTATGAGAACGTCTCGGGAAAAAATTCACAGGAGGGCATGTTAAGAAACTTTTACTCTCCCCCCTCCTTGAAGTTCTGGCCTCTCAGCTATAAATATTGAGTAGGTGCACAAATGCTTGTGCATTGAGATATGTGTGAGCTGTGAAAATTGAGAGCTCAAGGCGCAATGCCAAGTGGAGGGAGGCCGCTACACTGCCACGAGACACTGCAAGGTGCCAACTGGAGCACCTATTATGCAATATGTTGCTTTTATGGAGCATTGAAAATACAGGTGAAAAAGATAATCATATTTTAACGGACTCGGAAGTCGACTCACCAGACTTGGTCATTGCATTGAGCCGCAAGTCTGATGGAGGCCAAAAAACAAAATATATTTCATAAGTCAGTGTGAAATATTTTTAGATTTTTTTTTGCAAACCTATGCAGAGCACTGCCTAACATGAGGAAACAGAGACAGAAAAAACGCAGAACTGGTTCGGTCGGCCAGGGAAGTGTTGCATTTCAAGTAGTGCCATTGGTCGTCGTGCTTGTGATGCGCTGCAGACAAGCACCAGAAAAAAAAACACAGGGTGATGTTTTATGTACAAGCTAGCCTCTAATACTGCTTTATTTAGGCATTAGGCACCCAGTCTATGAAGAAGTCAAAAGACATGACGCTGCACAGTCATAGAGAAAGTGTTTTGAAAAAGAGTCTCAGGCAGGGACACTGAGGACAAACAAGTATTCACCAACTTCTAAAAGGGAACCACTGCTCTGCACTGCAATCTGACTGGTCGTGCTGGCGAATATGAAATTATTGCTTGAAGTGTTGTTTGATATTCTGGAATGCCTGAGTCTACCTGAACACAATTTGATTTTTCCCTCAATATTCATAAACCCATCTGATTTGTATGGTAATTTAACTAGGTGTGTGCATGTATGTAAGAAGGATGGGTAGATGAATAGATGGTAGAACTTTAGAGTCCTGAAAGACGCGGTCAGCACACTGTGAGCTGTTAATACTTTATTCATTAAGAATACATTATTGCAATGACAATTATATGGACATAAAGCCGCAGTTGCGAGTGCTGGCACGTGCTATTTTGATAACTATCACAAGAAGGCTTGTTTACATGGTGTGCTCTTAGTGCTTAGTTTTTGTTGAGCCTACTGACCGCACAAAAAACCCTTCACTCTTGGGAGCCCTCACAATTGCTTTAACCAGTGTTTTGTTTTGTAGAGTTAAGTGAGACTGAATCCAAAAGGATAACTGCTAATCTTGATTCTTAATTGCTATAATTCTTGAGTAAAGGTGTCAACAGTTGCAATTGGCACCCTGGTTCGAGGAATATTGACATGACTCATCCATGCATAGCAAAACAAAGGCAAAGCCTTGAAATGAACAAGTTTTTTGCATGCCTTTCTGATAGCACTGTAGCGGCTTACACATGTTATTGTGTCTTGAGTTCTCTTTTTTAGGGGGCTTTTGCACCAGCATTTGGTGTGAAGCATGCTGGCTCTTGGCGCGGTGCCTTCTTTCAGAGAAAGGTGAAGGAGCATGCATGCTTCAGAGAAGCAGCTGTTGGTAGCTCGTGTGGCTGCAAAGGGCTCATTAGGGGCTGTGCTTGGGGGCTTCTTTTTTAATGTTGTTTAAGTGTTCACTTGTGTCAGCTATGGCTGCATGCTTGTGTGGAATCATCTTATTTAATGGCTGACTTAACTATCCAATTTTTTTCGCTTTTCGGGGGGCAGCACCCAATGGGGGACTGCCGCTCACAGTTTTGGCCCTCATAAGTAACAAAGTAGGCAGCTGTGCTTTTTTTGAAAATTTTTGTTTGCTGTTGATGCATTAGTACTCATTTCTACCAGTTTCACGACATTCCTCATACAGCCTGAATATGCCATTTACACTCCTGCTGCTTGCACTTATCTTTTTTGTATCCATGTACTGTATTTGCTCACATAATAATCGCATTTTCTTAATTTTTGGATAATTTAGTGATTTAAATGTGTGGATTGTACAGGGGGTAAAGTTTTGAAACAGGTCGACTAAATCTAAAACTGGAAGCTGAAATTGTGATGACTACGTTGTGCCATAACAAAACCATATCAGGTTGAAGAGTTCCTACCTTCATGATACAGGCACATGTTCGCATTGCCTTGTAATGAAGAAGCCCTGAAGAGCCTTTCTAAGTAATCATTAAATTTCTTCATTAGATTAGTTCATCCCAAATTGACTGTTGGAAAACTTTTTGCAATCTGCGAAGTACTAGCGGAGCTACAGGAATTTGTAACATGCTTTGCGTGCTTTCTTTCACCTTTCGTTCGAGTGAGCTCACTCAAAGCCACGCAGGAGGGAAGGACTAGGGGGCAAGAGGCTATGATTAATTATCAACATGCGTCCTGACCTTGAGCTCTTTTATTCTCCCCCCTTTTTTTCTTCAAACATGGGGCTTCTTCTCAGTGTAATCACGAACAGGTGCACGGGCATGTGGCAGCCTCTGGTTGCGGTTGTACACATTGCACTTGAAGCGCAGTCAGTTGGATTTGGAGCCTTATTTGTTGAAGGGAAACAGTGTCTTTCAGGTGACTGATGATAAATTATGAATAAGAGGCTGCGTGCTGCCCTATAATGTCTGTCTCACATGCTCCCAGGAGCCTCAACTACCCTCGGCAGCATTTTCTGACCATGCTCGAAAAGGGTTGCTGGGCACCTAAATTGCTTCATGGAGAATGTTGTGTATACTTTACTGAAATTGTGAAAGAAATGCCCATTTTAGCATGCCTAATTCTTGTATATCGCCATCTGCTACACTTTATAGGAACAATTTGAAAACTATTTAAGTGATGACAGTAGATGATCCAGGCTCTTAAATTGCTGGACATTATATGTTACTGTCGAGGCACTCGAAAAAAAAGAGGAAAAGGTCTCTCTGGCGCAAGTGTGCCCTTAATTGGCTATGATTTAAACGGTTTTGCCTGCTTCAACAACATCAAAGTGCTTGAAGAAAAAGAATAATTCTCTGTGGCACGAGTGTGCGATCAAATGCTCAGCTATTTCTGGTTTTAGCACTTATCTTGAAACTTATTGCTATAGTATGGGTGCCAAAGTGAATTTTAATATTGAAGTGTGAGTGCAAATTGAATAATTTTCTCAAGTTTATCGATTACTTCTAGAATTATTTTCAAGTACTTCATGTTAAATTGTAGAAAAAAGTTGGAGAGGCTTCCAAAGTTCATTCTTATGAGATGAAAGTCTTCCTTTTGGCAAAATTGATGATGTGTTTGTAGGGTAACGTTTCGTAGTTGCCTTAAAAAGAATACGGCAATGCCTAATTGAATTTATATATGCACGAATGTGTTTATATACACGATTTCATGCAGCCGAAGAGTTCATCGAAATTCAGGTCAAAAACTGCTATAAACAAGCCCTTGCCTCTGCCACATCTATCCTCTCCTTGTTAGAATTAGCCTTTTCTAGAGTCAGTACATTTGCGACCGTATCAGAGCCAGAAAGGCAGTTTTCACGCAATAAGAGTGTGGTGAGGTGAAACATATTAAAAATTTGGAGGGTCTCTTTCAGTCAGACATTGACGGTATTTTTTGTCTTCGGTAAGTCAGAATAGTTATAATAGCAAAATTTTCAATACAAACTAAATCGAATAGCAAACATTATTCGAAAGCTATTCACAAATATGTATATTTGTGTACCCCTACTTATTGTTTACCTCACATTTTTACACCATTTTTCGTTCTCAGTAGAAAAGACATGTGCCGTTCTAAATGCTGTGCTAAGGCCACAGATCAGAACTCATGCACGTGCCTAGAGCTCCACGCATATTCTTCTGTGAGACCTTCTATTTACCTGTTTGAATTCAAAACTGTGAAACCTCTTAGATCAATTTTCACTATTGCAACTTTATTCTTTGAAGTAGTTATGCTAGTAAGTTTTAAGTGTTATAGCAATAATTTAAGAGTGAGTGTAACGATGTTAACTCCCACACACAAGAAAAAAGGTTCACAGAGACATTTTTTCCAATGCAGGTTCATCTGAGAGGCAGAAGAAGGACAGTGGGCTTGGCCGTGGTCTTGATGCAAGGAGGCCACAAAGCTCCTGTGGAGTGTCCTTCAGCTTCAGAACAAGAGCCTCATAGTAGCCCCGTGTTGGAGTATTTGCGCATCAAGAGGACAAACAGGTGCCCCTGAACGGGGCCCTGACAGTGAGAAATTTGAAGGTTGTGGCTAGTGATTATTGCTTAAAGAGGTACTGACGCAAATTTTCTTCTTGCATTATTAACATTGTTGACAGGCTTTTAGTCACAATGTGGCGGATTGCTTGCTGGAGCATGGGACAGATAAACAATTGCTGTTTGTTTATTACAGACTAGTTTTATCTTGGCACAGCTCTGAGAACACGAGCCACCGAATGCAACAAATGCCAGCTAGCGTGCAAAATGGTAGACATAAAACGGGGCTTCCTGGCGTAAATAGCACTTGCACAGCAGGCCTAATAATAGTGAAAGCGGGCGGTGACAACCGACACAGTTATCAAGGCGCTGAGGCAAACAGCTCGCACTCGGCGCTTCTGGCTTGAAAGATGGCCCAACATGGCGTATTGTTCTTCTTCCTCCTTACACACAGAACACTGACGCACTTGCGTGCTGCCTGCATCATGTGCTCACATTCTTTTGCTGCTGCATAATGCAGCGCAATGTCGTTGTCGTCAACTTGATTGTTGTCGTTTGGGTGCAAAAATTTTCATGAAGCATCCTCACGTTCCACATGTTTACATCAGGCATAGACACAGCAGTCACTGAAGAGTAGCCTGCTAGCACGTGTGGCCAAAAGGCAACAACGACTATGATGTCAATAATGTAGCTGTGCCAACTCTGAGCTCGGCAACAATGGTGGCACGTGGAAGTTTGGACTCAGCTTCAGGTCACTCTCAGTAATTCAATGATGCGAGGTGCGGCATATAGCACTGGATCAGGCACGCAAACTTCAATATTCATATAATTGGCCATCTGATCTGTAATTGTTCATCCAATTTGTTGGTATACGCATGTTCTGGAGAATCGATGTCGAAGGCTATATGAGCCACAAAATTTTGTGTCAGTACTCTTTATGGTATTCTGCTTTATGTTTTAACTCACAGGTAAACAAATACATAAAGTATTTAGTAAGTGCTGCATGTATTTGCACATTACTGTGCAGATGGTTTTGCAAAATTGGTGAATCAGCCAGCAGATATGCATGCACCTAGCAAACTGAAAAAGATAAAAACGCTTTCTTGCAAAATGTTTAACCATATAAATAAATTCAAGGATGCAAAAATATTTGTCTTGTTTTTTTTTAGATGTCCCGAGACTACTTTACATACAATACTTTGTTCCATTCATTTATTCTACTGTACTTTCGAAGCACCATTAAAATCCCATTGTGGCATATTCGTATTTTTTACACATTATAAACTGGCATTGCCTTATTACCATGCTTACGCAAACATTATTTATGACCCTTACTACTTGCCCAAAGGAACCTGGGATGTTCTGCAGAAAGACTTGTTCTTGGGCTAGTTTATGCTCGCTTAAAATTATATGGTGTGTGGTTTTGTTTGACAGTTCTCTCTTTTTTTGCACTACATCATGATTTTCAGCAGGAACCGGAGAATTCATCGGACCCCTATCACCGATATTAACCACAAACCCTATAACTCCTGTATGGCCTGTATACCCCATATGCCCCATATGGTCCATAGGCCTTGTATCGCCATATGTCCATATGGCCCATAAGCCCTGTATCCCCCATATGGGCCGTAATCCCTGTATCACATGTATCCAATAACATCGTATCATACTGGTCCTATGTGTATAGGAATTTTCAGTAGGGGATGCATACTTAAGCATAGAACTTGACATTAATTTAGATTGGTCGTTGCAAGCAGCTAATGGAACATTATCAACTTGGAGCAGCACGCTGAAAGGGTAAAGTAAGGTTCATATTGTTGCGGCTCGGGGTGCTGAGTCGTATCCCACCTCTGCCAACCAGTTGTTGCGGGTCGGAAGGAAGGTCGCTGGAGGATACGAAAACAAAACCCGGTCTCTTGTGGTAGCGTGGTGTAGCTTTGGATTGAGGAAACGAGCGCTTACAAGATGGGGATACGAAAAAACAAACAGGTTTATGGCACTATTTACAAATATTTACAGCATGAGGTTAAGAGTTCACAAACCACGAGCGTGGTGGTTAAACCGTTACATGGTGCAGAGCCTTCACAAACTACGAACGTGGTGGTTGACCCTTTACTTGGTTCAGAGCCTTCACAAACTACGAACGTGGTGGTTGAACCTTTACTTGGTTCAGAGCGACGTCCTGCACTCTGCGGCGCCGTTATAAGCCCTGTCGGGCTCCTCCTTCTTCAGTGGAACACCAATCACACACACACACACAACAGGTGAGGGGTACGAGCATGCACGGAGCACGTGAACATCCAATTTTGAGTCAAGATCACTGCACTGAAAGGTGGCGCCAGAGGGGCTCTTGCTCGTCGTGTGTGTCACTGGTCGAGGGGTCCCAGGCTTCGGACAGCAGACATAAAACGGTCCGCCAATCTGTCTGCTCAATTAGCACGGCACTTTGTGGCGGCGGTCGCCGTTTTTTCAAAGGAAGACGCTGTCTTTGTTGTCCCCTCTGGAACGGCTTACAGCTTCGTGGCGACACGACGTCTCATCCGCCGGCTAGCAGGGACAATACCTGGCGGGCATAGGCAGCCGACCAGGCGGCTACCTCTTTGAGGATTAAAAGAGCGCCGCTCCCCCGTCATCTTTGGACGCTGGTTCCGAGAAAACTGGGTTCTAGGCGTGGGAACGCTGCCCGGCCACGCTTCTCAGCGACAGCATGGCGCCTACTGATGCCGGTCATAACAGCTTCCCCCTCGCCAGATGAGTCACCGAGGGCAGCAGTCAACACTGCTGCTCGCAGGGACGACGAAAGGGTCAGTAGTTGAATGCCAGGAACTGGCCTTCGCTTGTGGCATGGTCCGGGTGATTGCCGAATCTTCGACAGCATCTCTGATACTCGACCACCTGTACAAGCAAGCACTCGGCCCCCTTCGAACAAACCAAGCCAAAAGAGGGATAACAAACCAATTTTAATTACTAGCTTTAACAAAAGCTCACACTCGGAACTTTCAGGACTCACTTGCGCTGAGAAACCAGACATGCTACCTTACAAATTTACATACGATGCACGAAAAAAACTAAAATATCAATTTTGATACAGAAAGAGCACCCCATAATGGCTTAGAAAGAGCGGCTGAGCGTGTCAACGTTTCCATTCAATTTGCCCTTCTTTTAGCTAATGCCAAAATTATATTTTCGAAGAATCAAGCTCTGCCTAACAAGGCGACTGTTCTTCCATGTCATGGTTTGCAGCCAAAGGGACAATGGTCTGTATCTACTTTAAATCTAGCATCTCCGAGATAAAACTGCAACTGATCAATAACCTACACAAGGCAAGCGCATTCGTTTCCTGAAGCGCAGTACGTTATCTTACGGGAGCCCAAATTCTGGCTCAAGTAGAACGCATCGTACTCTACTCGTTGCCACTGTCGTCCTGACATAGAATAGCTGTCTCCTTCTTTTCGTCGCTGACTGCTTTCATCGGTTCTGTCCCGCTGAGAGCATCGGTTCGGTTCCGGATTCAGCGAGCGCTAAGATTGTCCTAACGTCCGTTTTTGCTTATGTGTACCAATAACCGTCTACTACTGAGACATTAAGCTCACCAGCTTCCCGAAAGCATAACCTAAGCCTTGACCTAACGGGCTACCTCAACGGTTAGGAAAAGCTTAAATGATCCGCTCATATGATCAATCGTCTCCAAAGAAAACCAACAAATCATAGGAGACAAACACTGCCTTCTAGAAGGTTCATTTGGTTAAAGTTATCTGTCTATGCTAACCCTTCTGAGAAAAAAAGACACTGAGCTCTCTTGAGAGTTTTCAATTAATCTCAATTCTACAGTGCTGCAAGGTACATGGTACTACTAACGAAAATGCTTATTCTATCACAGTTTGTCTAAATTATTTCAAACGTTACGTTGTAACACAACGTGTACAATACAAAAGTAATCCTGGGTGCAATAGTCAATAAAGCACCTCAAAACAATTGCATAGGTGTTATGCTAAAACCATGCCCCAATGGCTCTCAATTCTCATAGCGTGTAACAACTCTACCGTGTCGCGCCAAGCTTAATCAATTTACGAAATCAATCGGTTTATGCTAACATATTCCTCGAATGCTCATTCACGCCACATCCCAATGGCAGTGAAGGCATACGATATTACACTAAGCCTTCGAAAAAACTAGAAAATTGACACATTTTCTCTGTTTTTACCTTACGCAAATTTTCGCATTCGTGGTTAAAATAATTTGATGCTGATTTTCAGCCTTTGGCTCGGCGGTTTTCCTTCTGAAAATTTTCCACCGCATCACGTAACTTATCAAATTTAAACTAGTTGAAATCTGCATCTCCAATGCAATACTGAGTAGTCATAATTAATCCGCCTGTGCAAAAGTTACTCATATCGACCGCCCCCTTTTCTCATGGTTCCTTTAACCGTACACGATGGGGTCGCGGTCCCGGTGGTTTTCGAGCACGCCAGAGGCTACAAAATGTACAAACTCTAAGCAGTGCACTTCCGTCACACCTCATTTTACACTTCGGCTTATTCCCCGTAGGAATTTGAAAGTGACGCCAGTAGCTCGGAGGGAGCCTGTGCCATTTTCTCTTTGTATTCAACCCTGCGCGGTATTTAGCCACTCTGCCCTTTTGACTTTGACCCTTCGGGCAAGGCCGCTTTTCCGAAGTCGTTGAGCTGAACCGCGCGCTTCGTTGGGGTGACGCACCTCCCTTTCTCCCTCCACACCTGACTCGCCGCTTGTGCCTCCACGAACAGCCCCATTGACGTTTCCTTAAACGGACTAGTGGCCTACCCTTTCGTCTTTCGCGGGGCAGTGTGGGACTAGTCCTATGCTTAGGCAGTGCCGAACGCTTTCGCTTCTTCCTTTTTCTGCGATGTTTGCAAACCTGCTCGGTGTTATCGCTGCACTGCTGAAGCGTGGCGTTCTTGCCCTCAACAGCCACTGCGCTAACCATGCCTAAATTTGACAATGTCGAAAGGTCCCCCTGAGGCACGAAGAAGGTTTCCAGCCTCTTACTGGGCCCATTAGGGCTGCTGGCACCCTCTTCATCCGCGCAAGGAGCGTCTTTCGACATCGTCCCCACCTCCAGACCGGCCACGGCCTCGTTCTCTACATCATTTACATGGATGCATTCGAGAATATGCGGGCCCTTCTCTGGTGCAATCTGTTCCTGTCGCGCTTTATGAGGCGCCTCAACTTCCGGCGCTTTGCGACGCGCCTCGCTTTCAGACTCCGGTGCGAGTCTTTCTTTCTTTTTGCTAACAGAAGTTCCGAATTTCCCGATCAGCTCTGATTTGATAACTTCATAGTTGTTCGCGTGCTGCTCACTGAGTCGCGCAACAACGTCCGCTGCCTCGCAGGGCAGAACCGTGCGTAGCTTCTGAGACCAGGTGTCTCGCTCACACTTAAGTTGACTACACTTTCGTTCAAAGAGCCTGAGATACAGGCCCATATCCCATGATACCTCATATGGCTGCATGTACCTAGACATCTCGAACTCTGCCTCCTTTTCGAGAAGTACTCCTCACTGGGGTCCCAGCCTCTTACTCAATTCGTTATCTTGTTTGAAAAACTAGCTTGAGGCCTTCTCTTTCGTCTTCACTCTTTCCTTCCATCTGAGCTGCTCTTAGTTTTCTTTCGATGATGAGGTCCCATTCTTCACTTAGTTCCTCATCATCAGCCCCCAAATCATTAATCGCTTGAATGATTATGGGTTTCCGTGCCAAACCCTTTGTATCGATCCCCAATTCCACACACAACAGCAACAAGTCTGACTTCTGCAGCTCCCGTAAGTCCATGATCGTACTGAGTGCTCGCTACTTCCAAAATAACTTTCCGAAACGGCGAAACTGAGTCTTTCGGCAAAGTTAACTACCAGTTGTAAAATTTAATCCTCTTTTAGAACCTGGTTCACTCAAAGGAAAAGCCAAGCACTCCCCCATACGTGATCCATGTCTCGAGCCAACTGCTTCTCTTGGGCCGACTGTTGTTGTCACTTGTAGCTTCGAATCCCACCGCTGTTCACCAGTTGTTGTAACTCGGGGTGCTGAGTCGTATCCCACCGCTGCCACCAGTTGTAGCGGCTCGGGGTGCTGAGTCGTATCCCACCTCTGCCAACCAGTTGTTGCGGGTCGGAAGGAAGGTCGCTGGAGGATACGAAAACAAAACCCGGTCTCTTGTGGTAGCGTGGTGTAGCTTCGGATTGAGGAAACGAGCGCTTACAAGATGGGGATACGAAAAAACAAACAGGTTTATGGCACTATTTACAAATATTTACAGCATGAGGTTAAGAGTTCACAAACCACGAGCGTGGTGGTTAAACCGTTACATGGTTCAGAGCCTTCACAAACTACGAACGTGGTGGTTGACCCTTTACTTGGTTAAGAGCCTTCACAAATTACGAACGTGGTGGTTGAACCTTTACTTGGTTCAGAGCGACGTCCTGCACTCTGCGGTGCCGTTATAAGCCCTGTCGGGCTCCTCCTTCTTCAGTGGAACACCAATCACACACACACACACAACAGGTGAGGGGTACGAGCATGCACGGAGCACGTGAACATCCAGTTTTCAGTCAAGATCACTACACTGAAAGGTGGCGCCAGAGGGGCTCTTGCTCGTCGTGTGTGTCACTGGTCGAGGGGTCCCAGGCTTCGGACAGCAGACATCAAACGGTCCGCCAATCTGTCTGCTCAATTAGCAGGGCACTTTCTGGCGGCGGTCGCCGTTTTTTCAAAGGAAGACGCTGTCTTTGTTGTCCCCTCTGGAACGGCTTACAGCTTCGTGGCGACACGACGTCTCATCCGCCGGCTAGCAGGGACAATACCTGGCGGGCATAGGCAGCCGACCCGGCGGCTACCTCTTTGAGGATTAAAAGAGCGCCGCTCCCCCGTCATGTCTGGACGCTGGTTCCGAGAAAACTGGGTTCTAGGCGTGGAAACGCTGCCCGGCCACGCTTCTCAGCGACAGCATGGCGCCTACTGATGCCGGTCATAACAATATCTACGGCACGAAACGTGTAATAATTCTGCCACAGCGCGCTCTTTATTGCGTTTATTGCTCAGCATACGATTTCTAGCATTTCTCACTGCAGTGGAGCCCAAAGCCTCTGAATATGCTTGCTATGCACTCAGTTTATACTTACACATAAGAAAGCAGTTAGTTATGCATGGTGCACACTGTATCTTGCACTCTTTGTGAAATTTCAGTCACTGTTCCCTGTGTATTTATTTAGGTTTCAGGGATTGAATTTTCTGTACAGAAAGAACAGCTTCGCCCCACTTCTCTCGAAGGCACCAGTCATCTCAGCAGCTTAAGATGACTGTGCAAGCAACAGTGACGAGTGGTTTTGCAGTTAGAAGTTTACCAACACTATTACATGAATTCAGCCTCAATTACACTACCTTGTTGAATGTTCTCTTTCTAATGTCGAAATTTATACTGCGAGATGTAATAGGTTGTAAATGTGACTCCAGAAACTCGCTTACTCTTTCTAAGTGTTTTTTTTCTATTCTATAGGTGTCAATCAGACGCCATTCGTCTCAGTCATTTGCCTGACTAGTGAAAATGTTTTTGAAATTTGTGGAGATTCATTGTATTGAAAACAATGAATCTTTAGTATAGAGAGAAAGAAACTTGGTCCCGTGACATATTTCAAAATTTTGCAGAATTCCATCAGAGTCCTGTTTGTCAGATTTGCAGTTTTTCTATAATAAAGGCAGATGTTAACATATGGGCTTAATTGTTTTTTGCTTCGGCATTATGTTCGGTTGGACCTTACGCTACAGGTTACTGCTTGCACTCTTGTGGTGTGTGTGTGTGTGTGTGTGTGTGTGTGTGTTGTGTGTTGTGTGGTGTGTGTGTGTGTGTGTGTGTGTGTAAGAGCCTTCCGCGTCTTTGTCGTTTACGGCCCAGTCTACGTACACATATATAGAATGGTCTCATCACATCATTCAAGACCATGACACCTCATTTTATCAGCTGCATGCATGCAGGTATAAGTGCAGTGGGTGGCACCAGTGTCTTTCTTCTTCACTGTCACCCGCAGAGAAGGTTCATATATGCTTCTCTCTAAAAACAATTGAGGCTTGAGCCAGTTGGTGATGCATATTTGATGGAATGAAGTGCTGTGAACGACTCTCTTCAACACACGTCTAAGCGTCACCTCCTGTGTCTCTGCGTTTGTTGCCCGTTAATTGCGCTTCATTTGATCAAGTATGCTCATCCATATAACTGCCATCGTTTCAAAGGGGTTTTTAGTGTACACCCCACTCGCATGAGTGTAGCTTCATCCAACACCCATAGTTTAGGGATGTTCATAAACACCTATTAAAGTAGGGTGTAACGTTTCTTTACACTCTACGGTTTCAGTGTGTTTCTAAACACCTTATTGTTTAGGGTGTTCCTAGACACCCTAAAAGAGTGTTGCCCAAGTGACAAAACAAATACACCCTTATGAGTGTAAAAAGTTTTAGAGTATACTACAGGTCACAAGTTTCAGTTTATCCAGTAAATCTGCCCTTTTTACCACCCCAAGCACCTGTAAACTCTTGGCGTACTCCGGGTAAGCGGCCCGTCTGCAACAACTGCGGTATTCCAGGACATGTCACGAGCTACTGTCGTCGCCGTGGATTCTATTTTAATGATGCTCAGGATTCCGCCAACATACCTCGGCAATCAGAATCGCATATGACACCTGACGCACATGACCCCCGCACACGTCGACCAGACTTCAGCCGACGTCAATCTCCTTCACCCTGTCTTCGGTCTCCTTCCGCATGCTTCGCCATTCCAACCACGCCCAGGAGGAAGACTAACAGTCGTAGTTCTTGGGGCAAGAGCTACGCTGCCGACGAAACTTTCAAGGCCTAATCTTTCGCCCCCTAACGAGATTGCCGTGTTTGTGAACGGTTTCGCCACAAGTGCTCTTGTCGACACAGGTGCCGCTATTTGTGTAATCAGTGAAGTGTTATGCCGCAAACTGAACAAAGTGACTACTCCACTGGTTGAAATTTCTTTACGCACAGCGAGTTCGCAGCACGTCCAACCTTCTGCCACATGCACTGCTCGTGTTGTGATTCAAGGAGTACTTTACATAGTTGAATTTGTCGTCCTTCCGCATGCGTCTCATGAAATCATCCTGGGGTAGAACTTTCTTTCCGCTAATCATGCGGTTGTCGATTGCGCTCGTGCTCAACTCATTTTGTTTGTATTCAGCACGACATTCATAGATCTCCCTTGCTCACTCAAAAAGATGATCGTCGCCGCTGACGTCGTCATTTCTGCTTTTTAGGTCACCGTGGTATCTCCTTTGTGCAACTCCGTCCCGATTCAGCTGCCCTCTTTATGTCGTTGCAAGAATGCACTCGTCGCCGGAACCTTGTCGTCACGTTTGCCATCATAACACTTCGATGGCTCCAGTGCCGTGTACGTGTGCAATCCGTTCCCTTGTCCCGCTACCTTACTGCATGGCGATTGTATTGGGAGTCTTGACACTTATGATGACATATTATCTTTCGATGCCCCTTCTGATACAACGCCGACGTCCGTGGATGCTGTCACAGCTGCCACCGCGCCCTCACTATCTGACGAAGACGTTTTGTTGCGCAGCGTGGACACTGGCCTTACGCAAGACCAGCGCAATCAGCTCATTCAACAAGTTGACCATTTCCGTGCCTCCTTCAACCACGGACAACCTCCCTTGGGACGCACGTCAGTTGTCGCTCACCATATAGACACCGGCCATCATAAATCCACTTCGTTAGCGCCCATACCACGTCTCGCAGGCTGAGCGTGACGTCATCACTAAACACGTCGACGAGATGCTGCAACGTGGTGTTATTCAACACTCACGCAGTCCTTGGGATTCGCCAGTGGTCCTCGTGCGAAAAAAGGATGGCTCCATCAGGTTCTGCGTGGTTTATCGTCGACTAAACAAGATAACACGCAAGGATTTTTATCCCTTGCCACGCGTTGATGACACCTTCGATTGGCTTCAAGGTGCAGAGTTATTCTCTTCAATGCATCTGCGTTCTGGATATTTGCAAGTGCCAATGGCCGATCAAGACCATGCAAAAACGGCGTTTGTGACCCCTGACGGCCTATATGAATTAAATGTAATGCCCTTCGGTCTTTGCAATGCGCCTGCGACTTTTGAAAGGATGATAGACACTGTCCTCCGTGGACTTAAATGGCACATCTGTCTTTGCTATATAGACGGCATAGTTGTATTCTCGGCAAATTTTGAAACTCTTCTTTGCCGTCTGGAACAAGTTCTTCAGTGCCTTACGGCAGCCGGGTCGCAACTACACTTCAAGAAATGTCGTTTTGGCGCCCGCGAACTTGCAATTCTCGGCCACGTCGTTTCAAAAGAAGGAATATCGCCAGACCCTGCCAAACTGCGTGCCGTTCTCGAGTACTCCAAGCCTACTACCCTAAAGGAGCTCCGTAGCTTCGTAGGCTTGTGTTCCTATTTTCGGCGTTTGAGTCGCAATTTTGCTTCTATATTTGCCCCCCTGACTCAGCTTCTTTTCCATAGCGCGGACCTCTCTGGCTGGAATTCCCCCTGTGATGACACATTCACTTCTGCTGCGCCGGCTACTCACGTTTCCGCCAGTTCTCCGTCACTTCGATCCCAGTGCACCCGCTTAAATTCACACGAATGCTAGCGGTGTCGGCCTCGGTGCTATTCTCGCTCAAAGCAAGGATGGCTGCGACGAGTACGTTGTCGCCTATGCCAGCCATACCCTAACGAAGGTAGAGTCTTACTATTCCGTCACAGAAAAGGAGTTCTTGGCTTTATTTGGGCTATAGGAAAATTTTGCACTTACCGTTACGGACGCCAGTTTGATGTTGTCACAGATCACCATGCCTTATGCTGGCTAGCGTCCATGAAAGATCCTGCTGGCCGCCTCGCTCGTTGGACTTTGCGCCTTCAAGAATACGACATCCGTGTTATTTATCGCTCAGGACGCAGACATTCCGGCGACGATGCATTATCTCGTTCTCCACTGCCGCCTGACCTTGCCTGCTAACCAACTGCCATCTGCGATTCGTCATCGTTGAGCGTCACTGACATGCCATCCGATCTGCTCAAGGATCCCTGGATCAATTCTTTGCTCGACGTCCTCTCTCACAGTTCATCAGAAATGACTTCACGCTCCCTCTCTTGTCAAGCAAGACACTTTACTGTTCGTGAAGGCTCGTTGTTTTGCCGCAATTACGTGACGGACGGCCCTAGACAGCTCCTTGTCATCCCTCGTCATTTGCACTCGGATATCCGCGCTGCCTTTCACGCTGACCCCCAGTGTGGCCACGCTAGAGCATTCAAGACCTAATCTCGCCTTCGTCTAAGGTACTACTGGCACGGCATGTATCCGCCCGTGTACCAGTACGTTCGGTCATGAACCACGTGTGAACGCTGCAAGACGCCTTCTGACAGCACTGCTGGCCCTTTGCAGCCCTTAAACTGCCCAGCGAGACCATTAAACCACGTCGGAATTGATATTTATGGTCCTCTGCCCAACACTCTTCGAGGCAACCGGTGCATTATTGTCGCCATCGATTATTTGACACACCACGCTGAAAGATCTGCGCTGCCTACTACCACTGCGAAAGACGTTGCGTCCTTTCTTCTCTCATTTTGCGACACGGTTCATCTCGTGAATTACTGAGTGACCGTGGACGCGTGTTTCTCTCGAACGCCGTCAACGAGCTGCTCAAGGCATGTCACACTGTTCATCAGAAAACCTCGGCATACCATCCTCAAACCAATGGCATGACAGAACGCTTTAATCGTACCCTTGGAAATATGCTTGCAATGTACGCGTCTGACGACCACACTAAGTGGGAGCATGCACTCCCTTTTGTCACGTACGCGTACAGCTCTGCACCACAAACAACCACCGACTTTTCTCCTTTCTTCCTCCTTTATGGACGTGAGCCATCATGCTCCATGGACACCATTCTCCATTACAGGCCTGATGTTTCCGAAGCGACGCCCGTTTCCGAAGCAGCTTCTTATGCCGAAGAGTGTCGCGAATTCGCGCGCTCATTTACCGCACAATACCGATGGCGCAAAAAAACTGACCACGATGCCTCTGCATCTAGTGTCCACTATAACCCAGGATAGTTGGTTTGGCTCTGGGTCCCGTCTACCACTCCCGGTCTTTCCCGGAAGCTTTCGTCAAAATATCATGACCCCTACCGGGTGGTGCGACAAACATCTCCTGTCAATGATGAAGTTGAGCCCATTCATCCACCTTCGGACCAGCGCTGCCGTGGGCGTGAAACACTACACGTATCACGCCTAAAACCGTGATATGACCCCCTTGTAGTGTCATTTCCTAGGTCGCCTGGTTGGCTCCTTTCTGCGCGCAGAGTAATCGTACCGGAGCATAGCGGCGCCAGATCTGTGCCAGCGTGAAAGAAGACGTTGACGTCGGTGTGTTGATTGATTGATATGCGGGGTTTAACGTCCCAAAACCACTTTATGATTATGAGAGACGCCGTAGTGGAGGGCTCCGGAAATTTCGACCACCTGGGGTTCTTTAACGTGCACCCAAATGTGAGCACACTGGCCTACAGCATTTTCGCCTCCATCGGAAATGCGACGTCCGTGTGTTGCTTGTGCTTGCCGGGTTCCTGCCTGTACCAGCATGTTGAGGCTAACGCGTCTTGAATAATAACATGTGTTTTTACGTGGCCCCGCCCGTTGCACAAGCAATAAATTACGATACCGCAATGATACAACAAAATAAACTGTTTCAGTTATTGCGCAAGAAACGGCTTGATACGCGTTACACGGACGACTTCAGGTCGCGATCAGCGTCGTTGAGAGTTCATGATGTCATCGGGGACAACCTCGTAATCGATTGGGCCGAAACGTCGAACCACCCTGTACAGTCCGAAGTACCGTCGCAGAAGCTTTCCACTGAGTCCACGTCGGCGTATCGGCCACCCAAACACGTTCACCTGGTTGGTATTCCACGAAGCGTCGTCGAAGATCGTAACGGCGGCTGTCGGTCGTTTGTTGGTTCTTGATACGAAGGCGGGCGAGCTTTCGGGCTTTTTCAGCGCACTGATGGTACCCACTCATATCAAGGTATTCTTCGTCAGTGACGTTGGGTAACATGTCATCGAGCGTCGTTGCCGGGCTCCTTCCGTAGACCAATTTGTACGGAGATATCTGCGTCGTCTCCTGCACCACCATGCTGTATGCGAAGGCCACGTACGGAAGAATGGCGTCCCAGGTCTTGTGTTCGACTTCGACGTACATTTCCAGCATGTCGGTGATGGTATTGTTTAGCCGCTCGGTGAGGCCGTTGGTTTGTGGGTAGTACGCGTTCGTCCGGCGGTGGTTTGTCTGGCTGTATGCCAAGGTCACTTGAATTAGGTCAGCAGTAAATGCCGTTCCTATGTCAGTGATGAGGACCTCCGGGGTGCCGTGACGTAGGACGATATTTTCGACGAAGAGCATAGCTACCTCGGATGCACTGTCTTTGGGCCGGGCTTTTGTGTTGGCGTAGCGGGTGAGGTAGTCGGTAGCTACCACGATCCACTTGTTTCCGAAAGCCGACGTCAGGAACGGCCCCAGTAGGTCCATACCAATCTGCCGGAGCGGTCAGCGAGGGGGTTCAATGGGCTGCAAAAATCGCGCTGGCCTTGTCGGGGGTGTGTTGCGTTGCTGGCAGTCCCGGCATATCCTCACAGAATGAGTGACGTCGGCGGTAAGACGTGGCCAGTAGTACCTTTCTTGTATCCTCGCGAGCTTGCTGAAAACACCAAGGTGCCCTGCCGTCAGATCGTTGTTCAGGGCCTGCAAGAGTTCTGGTCGCAGAGCTGACGGCACCACAAGAAGGTACTTTGCTAGGAACGGTGACACTTTTTCATTTTGGAGAAGACCATGCCGAAGAAAGAACGACGCAAGTGGGCACTTTAATGTTTTAATTTTTTATTTGAACACACTGCAGGCTTTTCATGTGCCATGCAGTAGTAAAGACAAGAACATACATAATAATTAATAAATATCGAAAGAAAATACTTAATGGAATATTACCAAAGACGATACAATGTCAAGCAGCTCATAATTCAGATTGAACACACTGTATCATGTTCATGAATGATTGAGTGGTGTTACAGCACATAATATTGCTATCTAGTCTATTCCAGTGCTGGATTCTTGACGGAAAAAGGGAATGTCTGTGAGCGTTAACACGACTGAAAGGTTGGTGGATAGTTTTGGAATGGTTCAGTCGTGATGAGTGTTTGGGTGGACCTAGCAGGTAATGAGATCGTGATATGCAGAATTGAACGTGATATAATTGATAGAGAAATTTTAGTCACGAGATAATTCTGCATTGAGAAAGAGGTTTAAGTTTGCCCTTGCGAGCAAGTTTGCAGAACTGAATGACCTCAATAAGTCTGAATATACAACTCTAACTGCCAATTTTTTGTATTCTTTTTATTTAATTAATGAAGTGCTTTTGATGTGGACTCTAGATGAGATCAGCGTACCCTAAACATGATCTAACTAGTGTTTTCTATGCAATAAGTTTAAGGTGTGGTGAGGCAGTGCGCCATGCTCTCCTCGGGAACAATAGATTCCTCTCCACTTTACGACATATGGCTAAAACATGTGGTTCCGAGTTGAGGTTCAATGAGAAAGTAACGCCTAAGTATTTGATTTGGTCGCTTTTGTCGATAGTTGCGTTTCCTATAGTATATGTAAAGCTAATGCAGTTAGTCTTATTTGTGAATGAAATGAAGTGAGTTTTGATTGTGTTTAATTTAATGCCCCAAGTATTGCACCGGGAATACATAATTTGCAATGAATTGTTCAGTTTAACTTGATCGTTTGAATTGTGTACGACTGTGTACGCGACACAGTCGTCTGCAAATAGTCGCATTTGAATAGGAGTATTATCAAGAAATTGAATGTCATTAATAAACATTACAAACAAAACTGGAGCCAGTACTGATCCCTTAGGTACTCAGGAGTAAACATGAAGTGGTTGTGATAGATGGTTGTTGATTGTTACTCTCTGTTTTCGTTTGGTTAAAAAACTGTTAATCCACGCTATTTTGTCATTTATTATTTACAATTTATTTCTTTATTTCTTTACAAGTACTGCATCTTGCACACCAAGATATTGCAGGAGTGAGTACAACACAAGATAAGATACAATACATTAAGTCACACTAAATCACATTTATTCGCAATAAGTATAACACAAATAAAGTATACACATTGAGTATACACACTGAAGTATACACACTGAATGAGCAGAACATCAGAAAAGTATACACAGCTGATCAGTGAAGAAAGTTTGGGAATTGTTCAACAAATTCATCGTTTGAAAGCTCGCGCAGGGAGACCGGGAGACCATTCCAAGTATCAATAGTGTGAGGAAAAAAACTTCAAGCAATCAATGAATGACTTCAAAGGAGCTATGTTAAGGTGGTGACTTCTCCTTGTGATTCGAGAAGAAGGGTTAGTGAAGGTAATGGGTGCATCAATAAATGTTTCCTCATGATCGATCATATGCAACAGGACAAGACGGTCACAAGTGCGTCGAAGAGCCAAACGTTTTAGCTGTAATTCATTAGCATATACTGTGGGTGAAAAGTGGCGATCATAACGCCTACATATAAATCTGATGGCTCTTTTTTGAATAGAATTAAGCATATTTATGTCATTGGCATGATGCGGTGCCCATACGACAGACGCATACTCTAGGAGAGATAAGGTATGTAACTGCGCAAAAAACTGACGGAAACAAGAAGGAGAGAAAAAGGACAGACTGCGCTTGTCTGTCCTTTTTCTCTCCTTCTTGTTTCCGTCAGTTTTTTGCGCAGTTACATACCTTATGGATCAGTACCAACTAGCCCAACTTACCATTCTTCTGAAACTCTAGGAGAGGCCTTATTAGAGATCTGTATGCTACTAGTTCACATTTCCTAGTTGCATCTCGAAGGTTTTTCTTTAGGTAACCCAGCTTTCTTGACGTCTTATTTGATATATTCGGAATGTGGGCAAGTAATTTCAAGTCCGGGGTGAAAGTAACACCGAGGTATTTGAAAGTGTTTACGCTTTCAAGCTTGTGGTTACAACTAAAATATGAAAACTTTAACGGATGCTTTTTATTTGAGAAAGTCGTTGAGACTGTTTTTTTGAAGTTCAGTGACATCTGCCATGTCTTACTCCACTCGCAAAAACGGTCGAAAACTTTATTTAACTGCAACTGATCTTGAGTGCTAGTCACATCAAAATATATGACACAGTCATCGGCGTAAAGTCTCAATTTCACAGAAGTCCCAGCAGTTACTTTAACGACGTCGTTTATATAGATGATGAAGAGTAATGGACCCAGTACCGATCATTGCGGTACACCAGATGTGACACTTACCTGACGTGAGTGAGAACGAATAAATGCAACAAATTGTGTTCTTGAGCTCAGACAGTCCTGTATCCAGTCTGTAAGTTTAGTGTCATGAATTAGTTTCTTGATTTTAATGAGAAGCTTATTATGGCACACTGTACAGAAGGCTTTCCTATAGTCAATGAGGATGGCATCAAGCTGTCCTCTGGCATGAAGTGTGGATGCAATATCGTGGGAGAATTCTAATAATTGAGTCACCGTCGGAAAGCCAGAACGAAAGTCATGTTGAACATGTGAGAGAATATTCTGTTCAGACAATCACTCGATGATATATTCATAGATGATGTGTTCCAGTAATTTACTGGACGTTGATATTAATGAAATTGGCCTATAGTTGCACACCACCTGTTTATTGCCATCTTTATGTATGGGAACGACCTTGGTGCACTTCCAGAGTAATAGGACAGTGGATGACTCAACAGACTTCGAAAAAATGACTGATAAATACCGAGAGGTTCATTCAGAATAACGTTTCGAAAACATATTAGGTATACCATGTGGCCCGGCGCTTTTCGTTGTATCAATTTTGAGTAAGCGGTTACGAACGCCCGCAGTAGTAATTAGCACGCTTGGGAAAGGTTGTGGAGATGAGTTAGTAAAAAATGTGGGACTACGCCCATCATCACGTGTGAACACTGATTTAAAATAGTCAATAAATGCTTCAGAAATGCTAAGATTTCTTGCTAAGAAATGCTAAGATTGCTTTTTCGCAACTCTGTGAAGAAAATGCTCAATAAAAATGAAACTGAAAACTGAAACTAAGATTGTCCGAGCATGGTTTATCGAAAATAATAAATGAGGAAGGACAGCTCGGACTTGGGGGAATGATGGCTTCCCAAACCTTTGCGGCTTGTCTTTCATGAACGACGACAAAGTATTATTAAAATAGAAGCTTTTTGCACTTGACATAGCAGATTTTAAACTACTTTTCAGTTTAGGTAACACAGATCATTTTATTGGAGTGCCAGATTTGGAATGCTTACGAAGACGCCTGATACGGCGAATCAGATGTATAATGTCGCGAGTGTACCAAGGATGCTTGGGATGGCGTTTTATGCACTTTGTTGGAATGTAGTAATTAGCAATACATCGGTCAACAATTCCATTAAAGCGGTTCACTAGTACATCGACACGGTAATGGCTGGCGCTGTTTAAAAACTCATCAAAAGAGGATGCAAGTATCTCGATTATGGAGTTATCAGCATGCTCGTAGTTCACAACAGTCTGGTGTAAAAGAAGGTTAGGTACAGTCGTTAAGTTAAAATCAACTACGACACCCTTGTGATTCGACAGGCCTTCGACAGTGTTACAATGATAGCCATATTCTTTAATATGCTCATTAATGAAAACAAGATCAAGAATTGCATTTCCGCGGGTTGCAGAAGAAACAATTTTCGTCAGGTCTAAAGAAATTGTTAAGTCAATCAAATAGTCACAGGTGAGCTTGTGTTGGCCATGTGCTGATAGAGTTTTCCAGTCTATGGTGGGGGTGTTGAAGTTCCCAGTGATTAACATTTTGCAACCTTTAATTTTTGTCTGACTATAGATCAGAAAAGATACCAAAACCCGCATCATGAGATCAGAAAAGATACCAAAACCCGCATCAGGTGGATGATAGACAGCTCCAATAGCCAGTGTAAGACCACAAATCCTAATTTTACACCAAATGGATTCACAGTTGCTTACATCGGGGAGTACAGTGAATTCAATGTCTTTTTTCACAAAGAGCGCAACGCCACCACCACGACGGCCACATCTATCTTTTCTCAGAACATTGTAACCTGGTGGTAAAATTTCTGAGTCCTTGATATGTTCATTAAGCCAAGTTTCTGTTACGCATATTACAGAAGGATGATAGCATGAAACGAAGTGATGAAAGTCGTGAATCTTGTTAAGAATGCTACGGGCATTAATATTCGCTAAAGAAAAGTTACCAGGACACAGTCAGGTTCTAGGAGGCTGAGAAGATTGCTTCTTGGCTTGAATGATAGAGTCGCCCGCTTCGCTTAACACATAACGTGCGTTATCTATCAGCAAGGTATTGTACTGCAGAAGAAAGGAGGTGGCATTTTTTCTTTGGTTAGCTGAAAGTTTCCAAAGGGCGCTGCGTACCTTTCTAGCGCACTCTGAGAAGTCCTCGTTTATATATATTTGTGTTCCTTTCAACTTTCTGGCATTCTTTAAAACAGCAAGTTTAAATCTGTAATCCAAAAATTTATGTATAGCAGGGTGGGGCTTTTCCCCTCTACGCGCTCCAAGTCTGTATCATCGTTCGATATCGGTACATTCAAGACCAAGTTTAACAGACAGTAGGCTCGTGAACAATTGAAGCAGCTGCCCGGGAGACTCGGAATGGTGTTCAGGCACTCCGTAGACAATAATAATATTTCTACGGGACCTGTTTTCAAGTTCATTCGAACGGTTGTCTAACTTCGATACCAAGTTAGCAAGATGAGTTACCGTTTTTTCAAGTTGTTGAACATGTGGAATTGCTTCCTTGGCTGTTAATACTGAGACCTCAAGCCTATTCAGCCTTTCTTCGATGGAAACGAACTTGGCTGTCCATGAAGAGAGGTTAGAACAGATTTTTCTTGTCGCTCGAGCAGCTGCGACAGTTTTTTGTTTAACTTGTCAGAGCCAGGATTTCTCTCAACATCGCCGGATAAAAGCAACAAAATTCTACTGTCAGAGAAGAACGATAATGCCGCCATAAGTGGGTCAGGCAGCAGCACTAGACATCGATCATCATTCCTATTGCAATGGAAGTCGTATTTTGGCCCTACCTGTAAAACAGTGCAGACAAGCTTGAACCAAGTGCACACTGTGCCGCTGCAAAACCAACTGAAGAGCGTAGCATTCGCTGTCGGCTTTATAGCAGGCCAGAAGTGGCCAGCTGGGGACGCTGAGGTAGCACACCATGCGCAGATGGGCTCCTAAGTGTCCAAGTCACGCAAGTCGGGTGACTCAGTCCATAGATGATACGAATCCCGTATCAGACCATCCGATTCGGGGGTGGGGACGAGCAGCTGCTTGAAGGGTGGCGATACACGATCATGCGCAAAAGCGGATTCCTGAAGACGACTGCTGGATTCGGTGCAAGCGGCAATCTGTAAGACAGCGCAGACAAGCTTGAACCAAGTGCACATTGTGCCGCCGCAAGACCCACTCATCAATATCAAAGGCCGATACTTTTGTGAATAAATTATTGTGTGGAACAACGTCGAACGCTTTAGAGTAGTCTAAAAAACAGCATCTAATTGACTGTTCTCGTTAAATGCATTGGCTATGTCGCGAGTTGATTTAGCTAATTTGGTTGAAGTTGAGAGACCTGATCTGAAGTCATGTTGAAGTTTGTAAAGGAGCTCATTTGTTTCTAGGTTAGCTATTATGGCCTTAAAAGTTATATTTTGAAAACTTTGCAGCACAATCTCGTTAACGACACTGGGCGGTACTTGCTTATTTCTAGCTTTGAGCCTGATTTATGTATAGAGCCTACTGTAGTGTTGCGCCAGTCGTCCGGTAATTCCGAAGTGCGTAGAGATAACATGGATATTTTAAAGAGATATTTAGAGGTTTATTGCGCATATGGACATAAAAATGAGTTGGTAATTTAATCGGGACCAGTGGACTTTTTTAGATCAAGCTTGAGGAGAAGAGCATATATGCCTTCTTCATTTACAATTAATTATTCCATGAGTACTTTCACAGCATAGGGGGGTCGTACCACATTAGTGGCATGTTTCGTAAAAACTGATTAAAAAACTTATACATCTCATTAGCGATTTGTTTTGGTTCCCTAATAACTTGTTCTGAATGCTTAATTTGTGATATTGAAGCTCGGTAATCTGACAAGTATCGCCAGCATTTGTGAGGACTGTGAGTCATAATGGAAGGTAACGTACACTCTAAAAAAATTTACGCCCGTAAAGGTGTATTTGTTTTGTTCCGTGGGCAACACCCTTTTAGGGTGTCTAGGAACACCCTAAGCAATAAGGTGTTTAGAAACACCCTGAAACCGTAGGGTGTAAAGAAACGTTACGCCCTACCTTAATAGGTGTTTATGAACACCCCTAAACTATGGGTGTTGGATGAAGCTACACCCATGCGAGTGGGGTGTACACTGAAAAACCCCTTGAAACGATGGCAGTTATATGGATAAGCATACTTGATCAAATCAAGCGCAATCAACGGGACCACAAAAGCAGGGACACCGGAGGTGACGCTTAGTCTTGTGCGTTGAGGAGAGCCGTTCATTACCAAGTGGCCCAAGCCTCAATTATTCTCAGGGAGAAGCATATATGAACCTTCTCTGCAGCTGACAGGGAAGAAGGAAGGTACTGGTGTCACCCACTGCACTTATACCTGCATGCATGCAGCTTATAAATTAAGGTGCCGTGGTCTTGAATGAGCTGCATAAGACAAGTGTATTTATGTGTAGGTAGACCGGGCCAAAAACGACAAAGTAGAACGCGACGGGCACTTACACATGCACACGCACATACACACACACACGCACCACACCACTGTAGTGCAAGCAGTAACCTGCAGCGTAACGTTCAATTGAACGTAACGTCGAAGCTAAAAAAACAATTAAGCCCATAAGTTCACATCTGCTAATATTATAGAAAAACTGCAAGTCTGACAAACCGTACTCTGATGGCATTCTGCAAAATTTTGAAATATCTCACGTGACCAAGTTGTTTTCTCTCTATACTAGAAATTCATTGTTTTCAATAAGTCTCCACAACTTTCAAAAACATTTGCGCTAGTCGGGCAAACGAAGGAGATGTATGGTGTTGATTGACAACTATACAATAGAAAAAACACGTAGAAAGAATAAGCGCGTTTCTGGAGTCACATTTACAACCTACTGTATCTCGCAGTAAAATTTTCGACATTAAAAATGAGAACATCCGACAAGGTGAGGTAATTGGGGTTGTATTAATGTAATGACAGTGTTGGTATACGTCTAACTGCAAAACCACAGCTCGTCACTGCTGCTTGCACAGTCATCTTAAGCTGCTGAGATGACTGGTGCCTTCGACAGAAGTGGGGCGAAGCTGTTCTTTCTGTACAGGAAATTCAAACCCGGAAACCTAAAATACATACACAAGGAACAATGACCGAAATTTCAGAGTGCAACATACAGTATGCACCCTGCGTAACTAACTGCTTTCTTATGTGTAAATATAAATTGAGCACACAGCAAGCATATTCAGTGGCATTCGGCTCCACTGCAGTGAGAAATGCTAGAAAGGTATGCTGAGCAATAAACGCCATAAAAAGCGCGCTGTGGCAGAATCATTACACCTTTAGTGCCGTAGATATAAACCTTATTTTACCCTTTCAGCTTGTTCACGCAGGCAAATAAAAAGGTGCTGCTCCAAGTTGATATTGTTCCATTAGTTGCCTGCATGGACCAATCTAAGTGAATGTCAAGTTCCATGCTTAAGTATGCATCAATACAGCTGCATGTGTATTTCTGCAGAACTACCATGGTACTCATTCGATTAGTTTATTAAAAGGAATACAGTACAATGCGCAGCAACATATACATATTTTATCTGTATTGCAAAAAAAGCACAATTCCACTGAGCATACATGTAGGTATGCGCATTTAGAAATAATCTGTGCAGGTAACTTGTAAAATAAATATTTATTTTTTATTTATTGGTACCTCAAGGATCCCAAGGGACATTACATGAGGGGTGGGTATTATAAGTGAAGAGAAAACGATAAACATTATAACAATAAACATCAGTCAGACTAAAATACAAAATGCAGATAAAAATGGCGGCAATAAAAATAAGACAATACATTTCACAAAGGCAAGTCCAAAGGCATCAATACATGTATGTTCGATAGTATATCGAAAGCGTGTTGCATCACGGACAAGTGCAACATCTTTTGGAAGGCCATTCCAGTCTCGGGCAGTTCTGACGAAGAATGACTGATGGAATGTAGTGGTGCGGGTACGGGGTGGAATTACTTCGTTCAGGTGGCTTGTTCGGGATGAACGATGAGTCAGTTGAATCAACCGACTGTCACGTGGCATGGTGTGAAAGAATCTGTGAGAGAGGCAAAGGCATGAGATGCGGCGACAAGAAGCACAGGGCACCAGCTCCAGCTTAGACGTTAGAGACGAAACGCTTGTGTTATAGGAGTACTTAGAAAGAATAAATCTGGCGGAACGGTTCTGGACTGATTAGAGAGCTTTAGTGAGATTAGATTGGTGGGGTCAAAGATAGCAGAGGCATATTCAAGTTTAGGTTGCACGAGCGTTATGTATGCAAGTATGCATGCGACTGAGCCATGAAAAGGTGTCGGTGAAGGTAACAAAGCATTTTGTTCGCTGAATCTATAATGGGGGTGATCCGTCCAAGATAAGTCTTGAAACATGATTGATTGATATGTGGGGTTTAACGTCCCAAAACCACTATATAATTATGAGAGACGCCGTAGTGGAGGGCTCCGGAAATTTAGACCACCTGGGGTTCTTTAACGTGCACCCAAATCCGAGCACACGGGCCTACAACATTTCCGCCTCCATCGGAAATGCAGCCGCCGCAGCCGGGATTCGAACCCGCGCCCTGCGTGTCAGCAGCCGAGTACCTTAGCCACTAGACCACCACGGCGGGGCTAAGTCTTGAAACAGTATACGTAACTATACAGTACTCACGGAGTGAATACTGTATAGTTACGTGTTAAATACGAATGGTACTAGCGTTCTTAAATGTGCTCACATTGACACGATTATATAATAGAACAATTGGCTATTGGGTCATTTCACGTCAGACGTCCCAGCCATTTTGGCGACCATCTCAAATGTATTCGAAAAAAAATTGTGGTGATTTTACTGCATTAAAAAAGGTAACTGCTAGAATATCTCGCAGATAACTAATTTTTTGGTCACGTGGCTGCCTGATGAACTTCCCCGCATCTCGTCTGAATGTTTGTGAGAAAAATTACTTCAGAAGTACCTCTTTTTCTTCCGTGCCAAATTTGGTCTGGAAGGTAAGTGAAGGGCTTGCATAAAGTGTTTGAAGCTCAGTAATAATATTACCACTTTTAGACCACAAACGCCTCAAATAATTTAGCCGAAATGTTATATCTGTATTTCCCTATATCAATACTGCACTTTGAACGAATATCTGAGGAGTCAATACTTAATCCACATAAGGTATATTTGGAGGAAAAAATATTTTAGACATCTCAAGCTGTCAAACTTTACGAGAAAAAATCACGAAGTTCACAAAAGAGTTGTTTTGTCGATAATGAGACGAAACTTGCACCATGTGGTGGTTGAATTAAAATAGACTTTGTACCTAAATCGAAAAAAATAGAGTTCTTTTCATGTGCCAAATTTTGTCATAGCAATTTATGTTTTGAGAAAAAGATCACAGCATATCCAGAGAGTGAATGATGATGAGTGTGGCGTAGCGTTCGTCCGTCCAGACGCACAAACGGATCGACAGACAGTCTGACGCAAGTATGGATGGACAAAAAGACGGTCAAAAAGACGGACGGATTCACGGACAGACCGACACACGGAAGCCCGGACGGATGGATGCACAGACGAACGGACCAAAGCACAAATGTACGAACGAACGATTCCCCCATGAATCATCATTTTGTCTGTTTATATGCTGTGAAAACCACTAACGCTATCTATTGTACAACTCATAAAGTGGCTACATAATACTAGTACGACTACAGAGGAGGGAACGACCCACGGCCTCAAGAGCTTTGCCCCTAAATAATTTTTGAAGTTCCAAGTTCCACATTTGCAATTGGGTCATACAGCAGCCGACGCCTAGAAGTTCCCCATTGCCGTTGATGGGAAAACTCAAAATTATTTTATTCCTTGAAATAGAAATTGTAGTGATGAAACTTGTCACATACAAAGAACTGTTTATTAGCTTTCAATTTAGGTAAAAGCTAATTTTTAATTGGACCACCACGTGGTGCAAATTGCGTCTTAATACGGACAAAAATGACAATTCTGTGAAATGAGAGATCTTTTCTCGTAGAGATTAACAGCTTAAGATGTCTAAAATTTATTTTTCATCAAAATATCTTTTATGTCAAGCAAGTAGTCACAGCTCAGATATTCATACAAAGTGCAGTATCGCAATGAGAAAATGCAAACATAACATATTTTGGATAAATTCTGGCAGACGTATGTGGGCGAAAGATTTTAGTAATATTACTGAGTTTCAAACACCTTACATAAGGCCCTTTACTTAACATGTGCCAAAATTGGTATAAAAAGGAGCGGTACTGGTAAAATATTTTTTTCCCAAACAACACTCAAACAACATTCTGGAAAGTTTAAAAGGCAACCACGTGACAAAAACGTTTTTCTCTCCGAAATATTGAAGCAGTTCACTGTTTTCAGTGCAATAAATCAGCACAATTATTTAAAACACATTTGCCATAGCCGTAAAAGTGGCTGGGAAACTTCGAATAAAGTGACCCTGTCACTTCACTCAATGACTATTGCACGCTGCTAAATTAGGGTCATTTGTTTCAAATATGCTGGCAGGTTGAGAAAGCATAACTCCTTCCCGATGCAGCGTAAAGACTGTTCAGTGGCAGTGCCTGTTGTGTTCCAAGATAAATATCCTGCCCAGTCTTACATTTTGGCTGCAACACATGCTTAGATACCGTGCAGTTTGCATAAAATTAAAGTGTCTTTCGGCAACATAACAAACCTATAATACGCTTCACATAGCGAGAATACCTTTAACATCTGAAGTACTTAGCAAAGTTGAATGCCAAAGCGAGGCTATGGCAATAAAACCCTGAATAACAAAAATATTTTTAAAGTTACACATGATAGAAACAATCTTAATAAAATGTGCTCGAACATTAGCAAGTATGTTCAAACAAGCGTTTGCACTGTTCAAGTAGGCAATTCGACCACACACACAGATTAAAGGTCTGCTCAAACAAAAGTCCAGCTTCAGTGCTCGATGAGCTACACAGGCACGGCTGTCGGCAGTGTCACGCTACGTTGCGGGTGAACAAAAATACCGGTGAAGATGAATTTAACGAAATTGATTGTATTAGGATGTAGGAAAACTGAGCGAGGCGCACCTAATGCGAAGCAACATGCTGTGTTGTCACCCGGTGCATCAACCCGAGTTATCCCGGTAGTGTTACCGCACAAAACGCAAAAGAACTGAAAAGAATGACATGGACACCACGCCCTTGTTTTCGATTCTCGGTTTGTTTGTGCAATAAGAAAAAAGAGAGTAAATGAACCACCAACATGCCCAAGCATATGCGTCTTAGATACGGTTGATGCTTAGAGATAACAGGTGCCGTCCCCACACGAGTATTATTAGTAAACTAAAATTGATCTGCATTACGAGCGGGCACCGTTAAAAACGGCTGCCAACAAAGGGCACCACGAAAATCTGTTCAATTTTTTCACTGAACCTCGGCGGCGCACACTCACTCTGCTTTGCACTCCAAACAATCTAAACAAACAAACAAAAAAACTTGCCCACAATCACACTTCGCCAACATCCCCGTGAAACAGTTCTGACAAATATTCTCGCTAAGTAAACAAATGCTGATTTGTCGTCAAATAGTTGAAAAAAATTATTTGAAGGCCTTACTCTCGTGCTCACGCAGTTAACGAAGCGCTGAACGGAACAACGTGAGAGCTTTACTCACTATTTCACTTCGAGTGCTCCACAATATGAATCCACAGGTCCAGTTTTCAGGATGGTGCACCTTCGTAATAATCAGCACTGACAGAACACACTGGTGGAGTACAGAGCGCAGGCACATTTCAAACTACACACCGACTAATAAACACTACCGATCGGGAAGCCACGCGCACCACACGCACGCACACGGGAGGTTGTTTCGCCAGCGCACGCAGTGACATGTAACACGACGCCAGTCCCTTTCTCTTGCTCTGCGCCCGGGCGCCCAGCAATCCAGAGCAGCCAAGGCTGTCTAGGCGACGAGACCTCAAGGCGTCGGTGCCCACTCAGACCGGCTAGATGCGCTTTAACGCTAGCTCCGGCCCTCTACTGGTAGCGCGGGCGCTGCTTTTTCTTTGTTTGGCGCAGCGATCTGTTGCGTTATACTCGTTCTTTAAGAGTGCATCTGAATTGCAGTGAACATTGTGACGGTGCAGTGCGGCCAGCACGAGCAACTAGTCAGAACGCGCATTTGTAATATTCAGGAGCAATATTTCGTGCACCTTCACCGACCTAAAGTAGTGAATACTGGTAAAAAAGCTAAGCTGATGCTTTTTGCTTAGCCCTATGGGTCTTTAGGGACTGCACATTCAGGGTCACGCTGGCGATATTTTATCAGCACTTTCATTTCGGTAAAGACATCGCAACATCGCGTGCATCGGCCGTCGCACTAATTCATGAGACCATATTGCCACGTGCGCACTGCTAGGAAGACGAAGACGACAGCGAATACGCGCATCAGCACGCTTTTATGCAGCAAGCAATAACAAGAAAGAAGAGGAACGCTCTGGCGTGCAGTAAATAAAAATACGGACCTGCTGCTACTTTCTCAACCTGGTAATTACTACTTCTGTCTTCACGTTGCGACAAGACATTTGTTGTTAGCTTGCAGTCCTTGGATCAAGACCAGTGCCGAAGATATTTCATCAATGTTGTTTTCTCACTACCTACAAAGTCAAGGCTTTGACCGAAGCACGTCTGCTGGGGAAGTTACACAAATTAAAAGAAGGGGGGTCCACAAAAAAGGAGAGAGAGAGAGAACTAGAGAAAGCGTTTCGGCTCCCTTGAGGAGAGCTTTGTTCGCAATTTATTCAACAAGGCTCCCGTCATTGTGAGCAAGGCTGCGTCAAGGTCACCGAAGTGTCCTTATTCTGCCTTTTTATCTATGGTCGGTGTCTTCTTCCTAATTTCCATGACGCACTTTTAAGGACACGTGAAGAGAAACATTCGCTACATTAATTAAATGAAACGTGCCTGCTAAGAATACATGACGTCAATGTTCGTTTTTAAGGAACCTGATGGCCTGCTGACGTGGTGGTTATGGCTAAACAACTGCGCTGTTGTTTTTTGCAGGTGGCGGACGTTTTATCTCCAGCTTTAAAAGCTTTCATCTTATGGGGGACGGGCGGACGACGGGGGAGTGTTCTATGCATGGCTACACCAATGTGCGCAACATTACCTTGATCAGGCAAATCAGTTCACTTTGTGAGTGTTGACTATTCACGCAAATGACACGGATGAAAGAAACAGACACAGAATTGGCCCTTACTCTATTGAACAAGCGGTGCTCCTATTGTATCTTCCGCCTTATAGTAGTTTGCGTGCTTTATCGATGAAAACTGCGTTTCGGTCACATTACTTCCTGCTTCGATTCATTACTAGACCCGCAAGCAACTAGTAGTAGGAACCTTGCTGGTATCAAGATGGTTAATGTATACTAATAGTATAAGCAATACTGCCCGAATACGTCGTGTATTTGTAGCCTTGTAGGCACGTCTGCTCAGATTTTGGTGCACGTTAAAGAAACCAAGGTGGTCGAAATTTCCGGAGCCCTCAGCTACAGCGTCTCTCATAATCATATGGTGGTTTTTGGACGTTAAGCCCCACATATCAATCAATCACTTGTAGCCTTGTTCATAACACCCCAAATGCAAGGGTGTAAATGGGGTGTTTTGAGGGTGTTTTATTTACGAACACCTTAAATTAAAAAATGGAGTGTAAAAAGGGTGTTCATGTGGGTGTTTTTAATGCGTACACCCATTGTACACACTTTAGGGTGTAAATTTTTTAGAGTGTAGTGTTAAAAATTAGCTTTCACTTGGAGCATTTCGTTTCAAGGCTCCGATAAGATCGGATGTGTTGCTCTTTCTTCTCTTTTCCGCCGTCGTTTTATTTTTATTTTCAGTTGAATTCAGAACAGTGGCGGTCCTGCCTTCGAGGTAATCTATTAGAGCCCTAAATTCCGGGTCGGCCCGCTGTCGTACATCGAAGTAATCGGCAGTTATTGTTCCCCACAAGTAGTGGTTATCCGTATCATCGCGTGGTGGCGGGTCGACAGGTGCCCGAAAAAGGCAGTCGGCGTTGGAGTGTTTCCTGCCGGACTTGCAAACGACGGTAATGTCATATTCTTGAAGTCTCAGGCTCCTTCATGTGAGCCGACCTGAGGGATCCTTCAAGGTATAGATACACAACACAAGGCATGGTGGTCGCTCAAAACTTTGTAGGGCCTGCCGGAGAGGTATGGGAAAAATTTTGACGTAGCCCAGATGATGGCGAGGTATTCCTGTTCTGTTGTGGAATAATTGGCTTCTGCTTTGAATAGCGATCGGCTGGCGTAACTAATAACCCTTTCCCGTCCGTCAGTCCTCGCACAAGAACGGCACCAAAACCTACACTGCTTGCATCAGCGTGTATTTCTCTCTCTCGGCGAATTCGTCGAAATGGGCATGTAACGGGGGCGTCTGGAGGCGTCTGGAGGTGGTGTTTGATCTCCTGGAAAGCGTGTTCTTGCGGCGTTTCCCACTTGAACTCCACGTTGGCCCTGTTTAGATTAGTAAGTGGATCGGCGATGCGGGTGAAGTTTTTGACGAAGCGGCTATAATAGGTGCACAGTGGCAGAAATTGGCGCAATGCCTTCTTGTCAGTGGTCTGCGAGAAGTCGGTGATGGGGGCTGTTTTGCGTGGATTGGGAGGGACTCCAGACTTGCTAATCCTGTGTCTCAGGAACAAAAGCTCCTCATATGCAAATATGCACTTTTGTGGCTTCAGAGTGAGTTCTGACATCTTGATGGCTTGTAGTAGAGCTTCAAGGCGCCGAAAATGCTCGTCAAAACTCGAGAAAAGCACGACGATATCGTTCAAGTACACAAGACAAAGCTGCCAGTACAGTACTCATAACGCGTTAAAAGTGGTAGGTGCCGAACAAGGACCGAAGGGCATCAGCAACCCAGTAATACCCCGAAGTTGTTGCAAATAAAAATATATAGAGAGAGATTCACACTTCATATGCATTATAAGGGATAGGAAAATTATGTTTTATTTTCTTTCGATATATATTTATACACAATACAGAGCGTATCATATATAATACGCTGGGCATTGCTGCTAGTTTGTACATATATGCCTTACATATTATATGCAGCAAAACACTTACGGTTGTTATCAAGGCATAAGTTCACATTGCACTTGCTACAATAAATAAAATAAAAAGAGTTCTTTGCTGGAGAGCAATGCCTGCACCCGAGCCCGTTGGTGACCCATATTGGCATGTGGCCAACTCCATCCTTTTGCACTTCATCGTCGGATGAGCTTGAACACACTGCGTTTTTGGGAAGCTGGTACTCCGAAAGAAGACGGTCTTCCAACTGGTTTTTTGCCCACTGAAATTCGGCATTGGGCTATACCGGCCTGAAATTGTCGCAGGCTCACACTTTTTTTATTGAGGCTGTCGCAGTGGCGCCTGTAGAGAAGCCAGGCGTTCATTGTACTCATCATGAGAGTATGATAAAAAAGGCACATTTACCATATTCTAGATTTCAATCCAAACTTGTACAGCTCCACCAAGTAATTCAATAGATCAACTCCTCCCATGAAGGAGTTGTAGATCTTTATTGCAGCTGGCTCTGGAATATGAATGTACTTTTTATCCTTCCTATCCCATCTTTGTACAGAGCCAATTGCTGAGAGGATACGTAGTTTTATACAATGGCAACAGCTCTGTTGTCGTGCCACCTCCCTATCGATATATTCCACGAAAAGTCAACAGCGTAGTCGAAAGCACTGTATGGATAGCGCCACGAGCATATGGACGACGCTGACAGCAGCACGGTTGGTGCAAGTGGAAGGAAGACGACGGTGTTTATTGGGGCTCAGCTTATAAAGGCACCGGCAAACGCACTTTAATAGACTGCGCATAACTGACTCGCCGATACAATCAGCACACGTGCCCGATACATCCTCTCTCGTGGCACAAAAAAAAAACACTTGGATAACAAGAAACATTCGCCACAGCTTGTGGCTCTTGATTAAAGCGTTTGTTATAACGCAGTGTCTGTGGGGAGCGGGTGGCACGCGTCGACCTTCTGGGAGCTGGCAGCGAAGGGATGTCCGGCGAAGAACCATCGTTGCTTGCTAGTAGTGTTGTTCCCTCAGGTGGTTCTGGAGATGTCGTTTCACCTGCTTGAGCAATTGATTCGGAGGCTGCAGTAAGATCCGGTGAATGGGAGTCTATATTTTTGGGACTCTCGTCGTAGTTGCTAAACCGTTCCTTTGTCGTGAGGAGATGTCGGCATTTTCGCCGCGGCACGTAAAGATCCAGAGTTTTTACCAGGTAGAACCGTACAGTAGTTTCTGCGATTTCTTTATGTGCGATCACTACCAGCGGCTCATGGTCCATTTTGATCCGCATCGTCCGTCTGCACACGAATTCATGAAACTTCTCCCAGCCAAAGCATATCGCCAGGGCTTCTTTTTTATTTGCGCGTAGTTTTTTTCCGCAACTGTTAAGACACGAGATGCATACGCCACAGGCCGCCACTCAGCATTGTCTTTCAAAGCGTCGCAACTTATCTTGGTATCTCGCTGGGGATAAGAAATGGCAAGCAAAGGAGCGGTAGCCATAACATGCGTAAATATTTGCCACTGGTGTCCATGGTTTGCTGTTCATTGGAGCTTTGACCGAGACCTGATAAGCTCACGTAAAGGCGTCGTTCGCTTGGACAACCGCGGTACGAATTTTCCTAAGTAGTTAAGCACCCCCAGCATGCGCTGGACGTCGTTTTTAGCTGTGGCATCGGAATTTCCGCCAAGCTTTTGATTAATTTCGGGTCAGGCGATATGCCTGTTCGGCTGATGACATCACCGAGAAACTTGCGCTGCTTTCACCCCTATCTTGGATTTTTGAGCGTTGAAAGCAAAGCCTGCTTTCTCGGCAGCTTACAGCATTGCTATTAACCGCTCATCGTGTTCCTGCTTGCTAGAACCTCATACTACGATGTCGTCAATGTACACCAGTACACCCGGTAGGCCGTCAAACACTTGACTCATGCTTTGTTGAAATACCTCTGGTGCGAAGATATGCCGAAAGGTGAACGGAGGAAGTGGTACCTCCCGAACGGGGATGAGAACGTGCACATCTTAGAAGTTCGTTCGTCAAGTGGTATTTGGTGATAGCCCGAGTTCGCATCAAGACAGCTGAAATATGTGGCAATGGTTAGACGTGCTTCCAAATCTTCCCGTCTAGGAAACGAGAAGTGCTGCCGCCTTATGCACTAGCTGACGGCTTTGGGGCCCATGCACACCCTTAGCGAACCATCTTTCTTGTTTGCCTGAACTAAAGGGCTGACAAAGTCGGTTGGTTCATTCACGTTAACACTGGTTCCAGCACGCACCATTCTTTCAAGTTCTTTTTTTAGGCGTTCTTGCAGCGCCACAAGAACCCGACGAGCTGGCTCGACTGGCACTACTCCATGTTTTAGGACCATGCTGTACGCCTGTTGCAAACAACCAAGCCCTTCAAATACTTGTTTATATTGTTTGAGAAGTTCGTCCCTTGCAGTCTTACAAACGAAGGAAACATTACACTTGACTTGTCCCAGGGCTTCGAGTACGAGTAAAGCCGGCCGACCATTTTTCACAAAGAAAAACGTGACGATACCTGTAGCATACCCTAGTTTTACCTCGTGCGTAGACGTTCCAAAACAAGATATGGTACCGCTGTTATATGCCCACAGGACAGAGTTCGTCGGTTTCAACCCGCCTGCTCCGTCCAGTTTTTGGTAAATCGATATAGGAAACAAGCTTGCTTGTGATTCGGTGTCAACTTTGAATTTCATCTCGCAGTTGCTAACATCAGCCTTAAACATCCAACACCTCTCGCACCTTGCTGCTGCAATCTCGAGGATATCAAAGTCCTCTTCTTGCCGTTTGCCAACTTCACTTGCTACAGCTGACGAACAGCAACTTGCGAAGTGGTTAGGCTTATGACACAATCGAGATTTCCTTCCAAATGCTGGGCATTGTTTTGGTTTGTGCCAGCGGTTGCACCAGTGACAGCGATGTTATTCTTTCGCCAGTTTTCCTTCCTTTGAGGTTGACGGGCGCCTAGAGACCGCGTCCACACTGTCTTCGCTGTTACGCCGCACTTCGTTTTGCTGTGTTACCGTTTCCGCTGCCCTGCATATTTCCTCCGCTTTTTGCAACGTCAACTGGTTGTCCGGCAGCATTTTTTCGCTTAGTCTAGGATTGTGCATGCCAAATACAATTTGGTTCCTTATCATCAAGTCGTGCGATATGCCAACGTTACACTGGATTGCTTGCTTTTTCAAGTCGTGAACAAATCTTTCAAATGGTTCTCCTTCCGCCTGCTTTCTTGAACGGAATACATATCTCTCGTGCACTTCATCGCTAAATTCGGCGCAATAGGCATCAAACTTGCTCACCACGGTGCTGTAGTCGTTTTTGTCCTCATGGGACAGGAACAGGAAGTTGTTGAAGACGTCGAACGCGTCGTCACCGGCAATGCTCAGGAGTAGCGCTGCCTTCAAACATTCCGTTTTCGGCTGATCTACTGCCGCGGTTGCTTGGAAAAATAATTCAAACTTCTGCTTAAACCACTTCCAGTTTTCGTGACGTTACCAGACAGCCGCAATGGCTCCGCAGACGGAGCCTTCAGGAGATCCATGAAGTAGCAGACGCGAGGATGGTTTCCTCCTGGGTCAAGGAGCCACTTCTGACACCATGTATGGCTAGCGCCACGTGAATTTGGACGACCTGACAGCAGCATGGTCGGTGCAAAAAGACGATGGTGTTTATTTGGGCTTAGCTTATAAAGGCGCTGGCGATCGCACTGGAACTGACTGCGCATCACTGACGCGCATTCGCGCCGATACAAGCAGCACACGTGCCCGAACCCGGCACTTTTTTTTTCAGGTCACTTTCCAAGCTCAGTCTCCATTTCTGATTGATTGATATGTGGGGTTTACGTCCAAAAACCACCATATGATTATGAGAGACGCCTTAGTGGAGGGCTCCGGAAATTTCGACCACCTGGGCTTCTTTAACGTGCACCCAAATCTGAGCACACGGGCCTACAACATTTCCGCCTCCATCGGAAACGCAGCCGCCGCAGCCGGGATTCGAACCCGTGACCTGCGGGTCAGCAGCCGAGTACGAGTCTCCATTTCTTCAGTCTGTTGCTTCTTAGCGTACGGACAAATCCCAAGCCTCTCTTTGACAACTCAGCAGCCAGGTCAAGAGAGGAGAAGTAGTTATCTGCTGCTACTTTGTATACCCTTTTTCCGGCAGAGTCTGACACATCTTTAGCGTAACGTTGCCGCCTAGACTATACAGGTAATTTTTTTGCTTCTCCTTGGTAGACATCAAACTGATAAAAAAAGCCAGATGAACCAGACGCGCCCACAGTTTTATGCCCCAAGGGTGTGGTTTCGCTAACATGTACTGCTTGATTGGGCATCTTTTTGTAAAAAGATCATGACTTCGTCGACGCTGTTCAGATGTTCGGGTTCTGCAGTCAGAAAGTTGCGCTGAAGCTTGTCTAACCACGGACGGATTTTCCATACTTTATCCTTTTTTTGCTTCGGCGTTGGCTTTGTTTTTGTCTGTGAAGTGCAAAAGGCACATAATTTTCTCAGATCGGTTTCGTGGCGTTATTTCCGCAATGGGAGGAAACCGCGTTTCATGTTCCCAATAGCTGCGAACACAGGGCATCTGCACGAGTCCCATGAATAAGTAGAGACATACAAATTGCTCAAGCTCGCTCTCCGTGATATTCAGGAATTGTCCAGTCATCTGAATACTGTGCAGCTTGGTCTCACGAACTACTTCCCTCATCATTGATGGGGTTACGAACTGTCTGAAGTAAGACAAGAAAGAACGTACTTCAGCAGGCTGCGTAGATGGGTCTGTAAAAGTAGGTGCTTCTACTTCATCCATCAGGTGCTTCCTCCTGTGACCCCTATCCTCGCATCCGGTGCCGCAACGCGAGCTGCTCATATCCTCGTCATCCTGTTCTGAAGACTGATCAGAGATGTCAGTATCAGTTGTAACAAGCCTGGGTGCATTGCTTGGAATGTATTCATCGTCGTCAGTAAGGTCAACGAAGTCGCTGTCGTCACCCGAAGGCATGCAGGCTATGATATCGTTGATCCTGGGACCTGAAAAAAGAAGTTATACTAGAGATTTTTGTAGGTAATCTTAACTCGTATCATACACGATACGGACAGTAAAGTTTGCGATGAATGCCCTCTGTGTAATATGATACGCTGAAAACATGTTCCCGTCAAAACACTTTTAAGCATGACTGCACCAAACAAAACTAACTTAACCACACCAGCAAAGGTTCTTAGACACAAATCAGGTGAAAGATCGAACTATTTACCTTTGTTTTTTGCAGAACGGCCGTGACATAATCTCGGTGGTCGTCATGCCCCTTGAGCTGGGTTACAGTGGCTACCATAGCTGGGTGCTGCCATATTCGCTCTCGGACGGTTTTTTTGCTGGTTGAACTGTTTCGCCCATGTGACCATTCCGGTGACGTCACCAAAACGTCACGGCTGCCGCGGCGCCCTTTTTTCCCCTTTCATTCAATGTCCGTTTTGAGTCAAGACAGAGAATACCATCGAGACAAGCCGGGGTGAGGTGAAAAAGCTGTGAGCATGGCTGAAGAGGTGGCATGAAGTGTCTGAAAAAGCCTTGGATGTGAAGATTACTTCTTCCGTGGAACATACGAAAGTCGGCAAAGAGCACGTTCCGGGTCAGATCCGTCATCATATAGGATTTCGCGTGCTGAGAAGTGTTTGAAATTTGTTTCACGCCAGTCTACCGAGTACACAAACATGTGGAGGTTACTTAGGTGGCAAAGTGGTTTGTGCTTCTTGTTTTGTGAACTCTCATCGCTGTGAAATATGCGGCCAGTGCCGTATTGCCCCGTGTTGAGACTTCTTATTCGCAACGTTTAGAGGTGCAAACGACTGCATCCGCTGCTTCCAGTTTGTACGGACAAGCACGTACTATTACATGCTGCTTATAGGTGAACATCTTCGACAGATGGCTGAGTGAACTCTTATACTAATACCATAAACTCTCCAGCGAAGTTATAGTCAAAAAATAAAACTTGAAGATTGTAAACTGACTCAACGTTTCAGGACTGATTCGGTCCCTTTTCAGGGGTGACTGCTCGAACGGCTCTGAAGCTAGCGATTTTTCTTGGCGGTGTCGCCCTCTCCATGCTCCTTCTTTCCAACTTTAATGTTGCTGGAGTGTTTTTCCAACTAGTTTTGTAAACCGTGGACGTATACACTGGGTATACACAGGGAACTGTCTCATTCTGTCTTCACGAATCAAACAATTTGCGTGCCCCTATAGTGAAATGCGAAAAGGACAAAGAGATAACAACGAAAACAAGCATCTACAAGGTGATCAAGGCATGCACAGGACAGTTTGCTGATAAAAATGAAAGTTCAAGCAGGCAGCGCACAATGCATTCGCGCTTTCTTTCTAAGCAAAACTAATTGAACACGTGCGAAGGTTTTGCAGCATCAACGCAATAACATGTCATGACAGGCAAGCGAACGAGTGACTTAATAACGTTTTTGCACTATTTAACCACAAAACACTCGGTAAGGTCTGGCGGTGCAGGCCATGGAAGCGAGTCTTCTCGGTCTCAAAAGGGCGCGCTTCCCAAAAAGCCGATTCTCGGGAAACGATAATCTCGGAGTAAGCGCGCCCCCTCTGGCAAGAATAACGTGGTCAGTCGTGGCTTCTAGAAACCCACTAAATGGTCCCCAGACTGCGGAATGCCGGTGGGAGACGTGAGAACAGTGCATAGCCACCCATCCGTCAGGTTTAGAGTCCGTGGGACGGCTGTCGTGCTGGACAGCGTAGTCATCCCGCGGTAATGGAGGGGGCCCGCAGCCGAACGGTGCCACCATTGTGTGCGTTCGCACAGTTCGCGGAACGTGGTGTACAGGCCGGTCCGTTCGTCTCTCTCTTTCCGACGGAGCAGTCGAGTGCGGGAAGAAGAGAGGGAGAGGAGGGGACGGCAACAAGTGTGTTGTCTCTCCAATAAACAGACTAAATTGCTTTGGTTGGCCGGGAGGAGAATCGGGAGGGGCAGCCGAGGTATTAAAACCTGGCTTCCGAGTCCTCGCGGCTAGTTCTGATCGCAACAAGGAGTGCTCCGCACTATCGGCTCTGCCGAGGCAACATGCGACGGTTCCGGCGGTCAAGTCTTGTAAATATGTACATAAGTTTGTGTATATAAAATCGAGTTGTTGTCACGTTTGAGATGTGCTGGCTTGCATCTCTGAACAAGCAGCAGCAGCTACGAGAACACAAGACGGACACCGAGAAGCAACCAACCTTCCACTCCCTTCTGTAGCAACAGCCGCTACGCGACTGGGAGAGCTCTGCTCAAGGGAACAGAGGGAGTGGGTAGAAGGTTGAGTTTTACTGGCGCAGTCCGACAGGATCGAGACGACGACGACAAGAAGCGCTCTGCGCATTAAGGAGATCGTCGTGTTGCGGAGAACACGCAAGACGAGAAGCCAAGACATCGGCTGTTCCAACGAAGAGCCAAGCCACCGAGCTGAGGAGGCGGCAGTTTGGCAGCCATCGACACCAGGAAGCCAGGGGTCCAGCTACGGTCATCCCAATTCATCAGTCCGGCGACAACCCCGGCGACATCGAGCAACCAGCGAGCAGAAACTTCAAAAGTGGTGAGTCCTCTGGTGTTCTTACATCTCAGGGGTGCCGCTGCTTTTATTTTTGAGTTTTAGGGCGTCCTATGGACACGAGGTTTGCCCACTTGAACCCGGACAGGCGAGCGCATGCCATGAGTCGTGAGTCGGGGGATGAGAGCGACGTGGGAAACCCGGGAGAGGGTAGTGCGCGGGAGAGCCAGAAAGATGACCGTTTCGGAAACCTCACGCCGGAGCGTAGACTGCAGGAATCGCGGTTGGAGATGGAGAGGCTATCACAGATGATGGGCGGAAGCTCTCGGTGGATTGGACCCGAGTTCGGCAGGCGGGATCCATGTAGAGAACTGCGACGCTACTCAAAAGTCCTCACAGGGGTGTTACCCAAATTTCCAGCCGAGGCTGAAGCACCGGTGTGGTTTGTGTCCGTGGAAAGTGCCCTAGAAGCGTACGAGGTACAGGGGGAGTTTTGGGGACGGTTAGTTTTCCCGTTGGTAGCGGAGAGAGTCCCGTTTTTGTCCACGCGGCTAAGCCCAACAGAGCACTAAGATTATCAGGTAATCAAGCAAACGGTGCTGGACGAGCTCAGACTTTCAGCCGGGGAATATCTAAAAAGATTTTTAGGGGCAGGCAAGCGTGCGAACGAGGGGTGGAGACCTTTTTCGACACGTTTAGAGAGCTACCTCCACTTTTACCTTGAGGCAAGAGGGGTGTCGACAATCGAGGGCCTGGTCAAGTTTTGGGTGGCCGACCAAAACAAGAAAAATTTGTCGGAGGAGGCCTTGCGATATGTCACACTCCAAGAAGGTAGAGCGTGGATGAGCGCCCTGAGATATCCGCGTTGCTGTGAACGTTTGAGAAGCACAGGGCACGAACAGCGCCGCGAGGCAGGTGAAGCAATGCGCGGCGGGGTCGAGAAGCGTGAGCAGGGCTAGATCCGACGAAGAGACAATGAAGTGCCGCGGGGCTGGGAAAAACCATATCGTGGAGGGGAAACCAAAGCCCAGGGCCTGCTACAATTGCGGCAGTACAGGGCACCAGAAATGGAATTGCACGCAGCGTCAGAAACAGCCGACGGAAGTGCTTCCGAACAGTAAAGAAGACAGCTTGGCGGCACGTGTTTCGATTGAAGGTCACCCGCACACAGTGATTTAATCCCAGTATCGCTCGACTGCAAAGACAAACATATAGGAGCAGTGTTGGACACAGGTGCGGAAATCACAGTAGTCCGTGAGAGCGGGGTCCCGCCAGAGTTGGTGCAACCGCATGGGATGGTCAACCTGACTTCGGCGTTCGGGGAGAAAGTACAGGCCAAGCTCGCAGTTATTCCACTGACTATGTCGCGCGAGCGTGGAGTGGTTTCCGACGTTAGGGAACCAGTCCCAGTGTTGTGCGCGTTAACGGACCGTCTAACGGCACGAACAGATGGCCTACTTTCCGAAGAAGCATGGAAACTACTACACGAGGAGAGCACCCTCGAAAGGGTAGTGAAGGGTACCTCAGAAGTGGGCGGCGCTCGGCCAGAGTTCGAAAGCGAGCCTCAGCACGCCGAGGCCGTATGGCGTCAGGACGAGGTGGACACTCGTTTAAAATTGGTAGAGCGACACGCGACCAAGGAGGTGTTTATCAGCGAGGTAGCTGTAACAAACCGCGATGAAGGGGATAAGCGGGATGACAGCGTGTTGCATAACGAAGCCCCGAGCGTCGGCATGAAGGAGAGGTCCGCGCCAGACGAATTTCGCGAGAAACAACGGGGAGACTCGACTTTACAGGAAGCGTGGCCAGGAGCGGCGACAGGAAAAGGCAATATGCTAGTAATAGACGGGTTACTTTATCATAAGGATAAGGTGTTGGGGCAATCGGTAACGCAGCTGGTACTGCCGGAATGCCGCAGAGAGGAAGTTTTGCAACTGGCGCACAAGTCAAGCTGGGCCGGGCATTTTGGTTGCCGTAAAACGTGCTCTAGGATTAAGTACAGTTTTTATTGGCCAAGCGTAGGAAAAGCGAAGTACATAACGCTGCTCGACCTGCGAAGAGGTTATTGGCAGGTACCACTCGAGCCTTCTTCGCGCCTGCTGACAGCGTTTGCGTGTAATCGAGGACAGTTTGCCTGGACGGTAATGCCCTTCGGGCTTAAAAACGCTGCTCAAACATTCCAGAGGGCAATGGACGAACTGCTAAGCCCACACAGCGGATACTGCTGTAGATACCTGGATGATATAGCCGTTTTTAGCGAAACGCTCGAAGAGCACGCGGAACACCTGGGGCAGGTGTTTGAGACCCTAAAGCGGGTTAACCTGAAGGTCAAGAGGGATAAGTGCCAGATAGCTCGTCCATCGATCCGGTATTTGGGACAAGTGGTAGGTTCGGGACAGCATGCGCCTGACCCTGAGAAGCTTGCAGCGATCAAAGGTTTAAAGGTGCCGGAGACTAAAAGAGAACTACGCAGCGTACTGGGCCTGTGTGGCTACTACCGAAGCTATGTGAAAGATTACGCAGAGGTAGTGAGGCCCCTGACAGAGCTAACGGGGAAGCGAATCCCGAACCGAATTCCGTGGTCCGCGGACGCTGAAAGGGCGTTCCAGCTGCCTAAGATCGCACTGTGTGAGGCAGCAGCATTATCGACCCCAGATCCCGAGAGGCCGTATTGGCTGTTTACAGACGCGTCCGCGGTCAAGGCTGGAGTCTGCCTGTCGCAACGTGCGGACGATGGTACCGAGATGCCGATCGCATTTGCGAGCCACAAGTTCTCTTCAACTCAAACGCGCTGGTCGACTATTGAGCGAGAGGCCTTTGCAGTCATCTGGGGTCTGAGAAGGTTTGATTTCTGGCTCTTCGGCGCACAGGTTACCGTGGTGTCAGACCACAACCTACTAGCTTTTCTCACCCAGGGCACTCTTCCTGGGGCTAAGCTTACCCGTTGAACCTTGGCGCTCCAGCGGTATCATGTAGTGGTGCAGCACAGGAAAGGCGTCGAGCATGGCAACGCAGATGCGCTTTCGAGGGTGCCTAATGAGTGCTGGGGAATCGGCAGCGGTGCGCCGGGGGTCGAGACACTAGAGGACTAGGTGCATTGTGGACACTCAAGATTGACGTTCGCGAACCTGTGGACAATTGAACAGCACCACGCGTTGAAAGCCTGTGTGCCTCAGTGAAGTGTATTGTTTCTCTTGTGCGTGTGTGTAGCATGCAGGAGTTATTAGTATTTGGTTGAATTTGAACAGCACCATGTGCGGAAGGGTGTCTGTGTGTTTCAGTGAAGTGTTTTTTTTTGTGTATATGTACGATTGTAAGCATGTAGAAGTTGTTGTTTGACTTGCCTGCTTTATGGATTGTACTTGTGTACACAGTGACCTCGTGTCGGTTTTTTTATTTTTTTGCTATGTGGTGGCGTCCGTTTGGTGGGGCCCCAAGGGTTAAGCAGAGAAAGTGTTGCACGCGTTGCAGAAACGTCTCCGGCGTTCAAGGAACTGCGAAGTGTGGCCACAGGGTCGGGGACGTGCGGCGCCATACCTTTAGGTTGTTATTCGCGTAGCTGCATTTGAGCGCTTGCGCGAATCTTGGAAAAGGCGTGTAAGGTCTGGCGGTGCAGGCCATGGAAGCGAGTCTTCTTGGTCTCAAAAGGGTGCGCTTCCCAAAATGCCGATTCTCGAGAAACGATAATCTCGGAGTAAGCGCGCCCCTTCTGGCAAGAATAACACGGTCAGTCGTGGCTTCTAGAAACCCACTAAATGGTCCCCAGACTGCGGAATGCCGGCGGGTGACGTGAGAACAGTGCATAGCCACCCATCCGTCAGGTTTAGAGTCCGCGGGACGGCTGTCGTGCTGGACAGCGTAGTCATCCCGCGGTAAAGGAGGGGGCCCGCAGCCGAACGGCGCCACCATTGTGTGCGTTCGCACAGTTCACGGAACGTGGTCTACAGGCCGGTCCGTTCGTCTCTCTCTTTCCGACCGAGCAGTCGAGTGCGGGAAGAAGAGAGGGAGAGGAGGGGACGGCAACAAGTGTGTTGTCTGTCCAATAAACAGACTAAATTGCTTTGGTTGGCCGGGAGGAGAATCGGGAGGGGCAGCCGAGGTACTAAAACCTGGCTTCCGAGTCCTCGCAGCTAGTCTGGTCGCAACAAGGAGTGCTCTGCACTATCGGCTCTGCCGAGGCAACATGCGATGGTTCCGGCGGTCAAGTCTTGTAAATATGTACATACGTTTGTGTATATAAAATCGAGTTGTTGTCACGTTTGAGATGTGCTGGTTTCCATCTCTGAACAAGCAGCAGCAGCTACGAGAACACAAGACGGACACCGAGAAGCAACCAACCTTCCACTCCCTTCTGTAGCCACAGCCGCTACGCAGCTGGGAGAGCTCTGCTCAAGGGAACCGAGGGAGTAGGTAGAAGGTTAGTACTCACTCCAACATATTTTGCTTACATAAGCAGCATGTAATCGTACACGCTTCTCCGTACAAATTGGAGGCAGCGGATGAACTCATTTGCTAACGGCAAAAGTGGACAATAAGTTTCAACATGGGGCATCACGGGATTGGCTGGCTTTCTCACAGCAATGAGAGTTCACAAAACTAGAAGCACAAACCGCTTTGCCACCGTAGTGAGCTCCACGTGTTTGTATGCACCAAGACTGACGTGAAAGAAATTGCAAACACCTATCAGCACGCGAAAACGTTGATGACGACGGATCTGACACGGAACGTTTTTTCCATTTCTCAGGAGTAAGGCATGTTCATATCCAAGGCTTTCTGAGACACTTCTTTCCATCGCTTTAGCCGTGCTACAATAACCGTTATCACAGTTTTTCACAGTTTTTTAACCTGGCTCCGGCTTTTCACGACTTCAAACGAACTGCGAATTGAAAAAAAAGTGCCGTGGAAGCGGTGACGTTTTGGTGACGTCAAAGAATTTGTAACGTGGGCGAAACGATTCGACCTGCAAAAAACCGCCCCATTCGCTGTAGATTTGTGGCCCCCTCACGGTTAATTTCAGTACTCGTCAAAAGCGAAAATGTCTGTGATGTCCATGGCCATCGGTCCGCACTGCTTCGGCTCAGGTGTTGGTGAAACACGCACAGCCAGAAATTGCGAAAGACATCGTAGCATATATGATACGCTGGGCATTACAGGACTCGAAGAGGCCGTCTGGTGTTATAAACGCCGTCTTCTCTCGGTCTCTTTCGCCGACTTCGATCCGCTAATAGCCAGTCTTAAGGTTCATCGACGAAAAGTACTTCACGCTATGGAGCCGATGCAGTGCGTCGTCTATTCGTGGAAGAGGATACACGTCCTTTTTTGTAATTTTGTTCAGGCGGCGATAATCGACGCAGAAACGTTGAGTTCCATCCTTCTTTAATAACACCACGGGGGACGCACATAGACTCTTGGACAGCTGGATGATGTCATCCTGTCACATTTAATTAGCTTGTCTCTTTATGGTCTTGCGTTCTAGCTCTGACACCCTGCACGCACTCAGACGGAGTGGTCTGGAATTTTCCTCGGTTATGATGCGATGTTTCACGATTGGGGTCTGTTGAATTTTTGACGACGAGGAAAAGCAATCTTCTTATTGCAGGAACAGGGCCTTGAGCTGTTCTTGCTTATGGTTCGGTAGGCTGGGATTGACGTAGGAAGCTGAGGGATGGCCTTGGTTCCTCTGAGAAGGTTTCGCAGAATCGGCGAGGGCGAAAGCACTGGTGCCTTCCACAATTTGTTCGTTGTATGTGACCATAATTTCTTTGCTCACATGTTTGTACTCTGTGCTGAAATTTGTGAGCATAACTGTTGCTTTGCCTTCACGCAGCTCGGTAATTCTTCTTGTGACGTAAAATTTTGCGGGTGACCAAGAGATGCAGACTGCCTTCAACGATGCCTTACAAGTAAGGTGATTTCAGAGCGCCGACTGGAATAATGATGCTGGAGTGAGGCGGAATGGTGACTTGTTCGTCCAGCACATTCAAGGTTTGGGTCCCTGACGGCGTGCGCGGGGGTGGTGCTTCTGTGCATAACATTATTGACTTTGTTCTCAGGTTGATGACTGCACCATGGTAGAATAAGAAGTCCATGCCAAGGACGATGTCTCTCGAGCGACGCTGTAAGGCTACAAAGTCTGCAGGATAAATACGGCTGTTAATGGTGACTCTCGCTGTGCAGATTCCTGCCGGCGTTACGAGATGACCTCCGGCTGTGCGAATTTCGGGGCCTTCCCAAGCTGTCCTAACTTTCTTCAACTTCATGGTGAATGACCCAATGATAGAATAGTCGGCTCCAGTATCGATGAGAGCGGTCACACTGTGGCCTTCATTAAGGACGTCGAGGTCGCTAGTTCGCCGTCTTGCGTTGCAGTTAGGCCGTGGCGTCGGGTCACGGCTTCGTCGACTTGTTCCGCTGCTTCTATGTTGCGTCGCCAGGTCGCCCTCGGTGAGTGAAGTTTCGTCGTCAAGACTTTTACTGGTTGGCATCGCGTTCGGAAAGCTCCATTGTGGCGTCGTCGTTGTCGGAGAATCTTCGGTAGTTTGTCGCACAGCAACCTCACCTCCGTTGGTTGCTGTCCTTAGTTTCCCAGATACAGGCTAGGAGACCGGCCCCGCGTTGGTGGTGGTGCGGTGACATGCGGCGGCTGGGCGACGGTGAGGGGGAAGGACTTCGTGGTGTCCATTGCGTTCCATTCCTGCCAGGAACGGAACGCAATGCCACGCGGCCGTTCTCCTGTTTGCGGACATGGTGATTGACGGCGAAGCCACGCAGTCTCATCTGTCGGTACTGGCATTGGCGATAGTTGTGGTCAGCTTCCCCGCATTGATCGCAGAGTGGGCGGTGATCGGTGGTGCGCCACACGTCTGTCTTCCTCGGTGCGTTGCGCCTACCTGCAAGTGGGTGGCATGGCGTTGGTGGTGGTGACGGTGGTGTCTGGCGGTGGAACTTCGGTGGTAGGTTGTCTTGACATGGGCGTGGTGGGGCAGCGCTACGACGCACTGCAGCAGCGTAGTTCATAGCCTGCCGACGAAACTGCGCTGTAGGTTCGGAAATTCCCAACGCTTGCTGGACGTCTTCACGAACAATGTCAGTGATCGAGTCCACTTGAGGCTGCGATTCCAGAAACATATTACGCAACTCTTCACGAACAACTGCACGAATGGTCTTACGCATGTCATTGGCTCTGTGGGCTTGAACTTCGGCGTAGTCTGTTGTCATCGAGCAGTGGTCAACTGCCTTGTCCGCACCTCAAGCGCATTTTTTGTAGTTGTAGCTTCCGCGAGGAACTCGGCGACGACCTAAGGTGGGTTGTAGACACGTCCTGCGAAGTGTTCTTGTTTAAGACCCCGCATAAGCAGCCAAACTCTTTTGTCTTCAACCGTATCAGCTTCGGCAGGTCGGAATCGTTGGGTCATTTCTTCCGTGATGATGGCAACTTTTTCATTCAGGAGTTTTACTCGGGTTTCTAGCAAGGGAGCAGCCCTCTCCTTCCGGACGATACTAGCGATGGTGTGCAGGAATGCGCTGCAGAAATTGTCCCAGGTTTGGATTGGAGACTGTGGATTTTCAAACCATGTTTTTGCCGAGTACTCCACGTAAAAGTAGGCATGTCGGAGCTTGATTGATTTATATATCAGTTTAACATCCCAAAACCACCATATGATTATGAGAGACGCCGTAGTGGAGGGTTCCGGAAATTTCGACCACCTGGGGTTCTTTAACGTGCACCCAAATCTGAACACACGGGCCTACAACGTTTCCGCCTCCATTGGAAATGCAGCCGCCGCAGCCGGGATTCGAACCCGCGACCTGCGGGTGAGCAGCCGAGTACCTTAGCCACTAGACCACCACGGCGGGGCGCATGTCGAAGCTTGTCCTCGGTGCTGCAGTTGTTAAATGCAGCGACACGGTCGTATAACTCAAGCCAATTCTTCGGGTATTCGAGGGATGAACCACGAAAAGTTCGAGCCTCTTTGGGGGGCCGGAGTCAAATTGGCGCAATTTGCGCAGGAGCTACCATTGTCACCGTTTTTAAAGTCGGGGTCGTGCTTTGCCGGGTATTTAATGGTAGAGGCACCTTCTCTGGCGGCATACCAAGTTGCCGGTGGATTGTTCGTTGCTCGGGGTTGGCGTCGATGTCCCCTTTCCGGCTTGGGCTGAATTCGTCGCTTGACGGGGGCGTCCGGTACATGTAAGAGGCAGCGCCTTCCCCAGATGTCATGGCGTCGTGACGTTGGTGAAGACAGCAGAGTACTGGTCATAAGTGAAACTGTTTATTCGTGTCAAACTTGTGGCTACGCAAAAGGGAAGACAGGTTATCGCGGGACACTGGCACTGATAGCGACGAACAGAGCGTCAGCCGTCGATAAACTGACAAGCGGCAAAGCGCGTCAGCATTTATACACTTGCCAGCGAATGTTGCAGTGTTATCGCTAGTGGTGACTTAGGTTCCCGAATAATATGTTTAGGTTGGGGAGTGGGCGTGATCTTATCGAGACAATTTACTACAGTCCTGAAGCTTCTCGAACATTGATTTGATTGACTGATTGATTTGTGGGGTTTAACGTCCCAAAAGCACTATTTGATTATAAGAGACGCCGTAGTGGAGGGCTCTGGAAATTGTGATGACCTCGGGTTCTTTAACGTGCACCCAAATCTGAGTACACGGGCCCACAACATTTCCGCCTCCATCGGAAATGCAGCCGCCACAGCCGGAATTTGATCCCGCGACCTGCGGGTCAGCAGCCGAGTACTTTAGCCACTAGACCACCGTGACGGGGTTGCTTCTCGAACATTGCAGGTGCGGTTTACGCTGAGAATTACGTAGTGTAACGGGGCGATAACAAAACTCGAGAAAAGAAACGTGGCCTTATGTATCAAGCGTTTAATTCACCTAGTTTTTGAGCCTGTATACACTCTTGTCGGAGTGGTGGGGGTGTGAAAGTTGTAACATTCGTCCAACTTGCCACGCTCTTTCCTTTGGCTTTCTTATAAGCTCTCCTGCTTGCCGCAATATTGGCTCCTCTTGCTTTGTTTTCGCCACCCTCCGATTGGTCCCTCTGATTGAACAGCGCATAAAAAGCGCGTCGCTGAGTGAATAAAACAGGATTGTCTTCCTGGCACTGCTTGCGTCGTCTTTCCTCGGCACCTGTCTGTCGTCCAGCAGTCGAATATGTAACAGCTGGTGGCAGCGGTGGGATGGAGCGTGCGTCGGCAGTGGCCCTTGGCGTCCGTTTGGTGAGAGCACGGCTTGTTTGACTTCATTGGGAGCATTAGCGACATTTTCTTGGTAGTAGAGGATTTTTTTTACTTTGCTAGATTTAAGTATTACGTGTAAGAGTTACTTTTGTTATCAGCAGTCATGAATCGCATGTCACTAACGAACCCCAACCTTGGGTTGCTAGCTGAAGCATTAGGCATCAAAGTGCAGAAGTCAATGCGTAAGCTTGAAATTATCGAGGTAATATCCCACTGCGGAGCAGAGAATGACGAAGTATAGGAATGTTGGAAGGCCGTCTCCCTGCAATTGAAACAGCAAGAGGTAGAACTGAAGTTGAAAGAGATGCAACTGCAGAATCTTGAACGCAATGATAGCTTCGACATGCGCGGGTACGTGCAACGTTTTAAGGCTGGCAGTGACATCACTTTGTATCTCGTCAACTTCGAGAGAACGTGTATTAAGGCAGCACTTGACAAAGAAACCTGGTCGCAACGCCCGTTGACATTGCTTCCCAACGAAGCCGCCGACGTAGTCGCGAGAATTACAGATGAAGTTGCAAGTGACTACGAAAAAAATGAAGCTTTAGCTCAGGAAAAGGTACAGCTTGTCAACAGAAGCCCTGAAGATGAAATATCGTAACACAAGGCATAGTAAAGGGGAGACATACTCCGAGTTCAGCTACAAATTTATGAGCTTATTAGACGAATGGCTTAAAACTGCCAACGCATACGAGGACAAACAACGTGTGATTGAACCGATTGCGCTAGAGCAATTTAGTGCATCGATTCCGGAGCGAACGCGCCTGTGGATTCAGGACAAGCCAAACGTCGAAACATTGCAAGTGGCAACTAGTTTGGCTGACGAGTACTGTTCCCGTAGGATAGAAAGTTCGAAAGACCTGTGAAAGAAACCGTCGGGACCTTTCAGGAAATTTTAGAAAGGAGCGAGAGAAAGCAACCAAACGAAACCCATGAACGTCCCCCCTCCCCCAAGGGCACACGGTCACCCTGAGGGAATTCAAGAGTTCCAAGTTTGAAAAAAAAGACGGCCGTTGATCTGTTATAAATGCCATCAACCAGGCCACATCGCCGCAGGCTGCAGGCAGCCCAATGTGTCTGCTAATTTGCTAACAGAGGAAAGCGACTTGCTCTCACCTTACACATATGGCATGGCGGTGAGCGGCATCAGTTGGAAGGTTCTGCGTGATACAGGAGCGACATTTGATATCGTCCACCCGTCATTTGTTCAGCCCGAGCACTTCACAGGAGCGTTTGTGTGGGTGCGCCAGGCACTAGAACCCAACACGAAGTGCTTGCCGCTCGCAAGAATCGAAATGCAAGATCCTTTCGGGAAATTCCATACTGAAGCAGCTGTTTCGGACAAGCTCCCTCGAAAAATCCCGTACATTTTTTTCTAACAGATCGATGAGGGACTTGCAAAATGCAGGAATGCAACCTAATGCGAACCCCGTAATAGTGGTTACTAGGTCCCACACCTGAACGCACACAGCCAGCGCTACTCGTGCCGCCGAAATTGCAGCTGGCAGTGCCAACAGTGCTCCGCTGCAAGCTGCTGCAACGAGCGCAAGCGCCCCAGCCACGCCAGCCACTGAAAGCACTGATAACACCACTCCCGTCGCTTCCACGTCCGGAGGCGAATCGATAAGCCCAGTCAGTGAAAATTTTCAGCTTCTGGCCAAGGTGTACAAAAGCGCTCTCAAGATGGAGCAGGCAAACGACGAGTCAGTGCAGGCGTGCTGGGAAAGATCGAGACTGAAACAAAACGGACCAGTGTCGTTCATTGTCAATGACGCCCGCTTGTACAGAAAATTCAAGAACAAGAAAAGCCGATGTTCCGAACAGCTTGTAGTCACTTAAAGGTATCGCGTTGCGCTGCTGGGTTTGGTTCACAGCGAGAGCTGGGCTGGTCATTTAGGAATAAACAAGAGCAGTCTGCTCAATGATTACTACTGGCCGATGTGCTTCAAGGACTCGGAGAACTGGGTGCGCTCCTGCAGCGTTTGCCACGCAAAGATGATTATCCTCTCTCTCGGATTGACGACGCACTAGATTCATTACAGGGTGCCGAGTATTTTTCTAGCCTCGATCTTAGGTCAGGCTATCAGCAGATACCAATGTCGGAGTGTGATAAAGAGAAGACCATCTTTTCAACGTGAGATCGGTTGTACGAGTTTATTAGGATGCCTTTTGTCCTCTGTCTCCGCCCACCCCCTTCGAACGCATGACAGACAGCGTATTGCGTGGTTTGAAATGGAAAACGTGTCTGTGCTATCTCGATGACATGGTAGTGTTTTAATTCACGTTCTCACAACATCTACAACGTCTTGACGAAGTCCTCGCATGCCTTGCAAAAACCGTTCTACAGCATAACACCAAGAAATGTACCTTTGCTAGCAAGACAATCAAGTTTCTCGGTCAGCTCGTCAGCAAATAAGGAATTCGGGCAGACTTCGAGAAGCTTGCCGCCATCCTCAATTTTCTTCGTCCACTACGTCAAAAGGACCTGCGCAGCTTTCTTGGGTTATCTTCTTACTTCCCGCGCTTCACACGTGGCTTCGCGGAACTTGCGTCTCCGCTCCATCAACTAACTTCTCGCAAGAAACGTCCCCTTCGTTTGGTCCGAAGACTGCGAAAGCGCTTTCACGGCATTGAAGCAAGCCCTCACGTCGGGTCCGGTACTTTGCCACTTCGATTCAACCGCATCCACCATCTCTCACACCGACGCAAGTAGTCATAATCTAGATGCGGTACTCTTGCAGCGTGACAAAAACTGACGTGAACGCATCGTTGCTTACGCAAGTCGTGCTCTTACCGCTCCAGAAAAGAACTACACTATCACCGAGCAGGAGTGCCTTGCTGTTGTATGGGCAGTGGAACGATTCCAACCACTTCTTCACGGCCTTCATTTTAACATCGTTACCGACCATAACGCCCTATGCTGGCTTTCATCGCTCAAAAATATATCGGGTCGCCTCAGTCACTGGGTGCTTCGCTTGCGGGAGTAGGATTTCGATGTCGCCTACAGATCAGAAAAGAAGCATCAAGATGCTGACGCTCTATCGCGCTGTTCTTTGCCTGGTGGAGGCCACTCACCATCGATACTCCAAAACGATAACATCTCTCTAATCGTAGCGCTAAGTTCATCACCTGCCACCCTATCCGTCCTTGTTTCACAACAACGTGTCGACCCATACTGCCGCACCATTGTTGACCGCTTGACCGGCTCTACTACTCCTCCAAACGCCAGACTCCGTCGACAACTTAAACAATTTAAGCTTGTCGACGATGCTTTATGTCGCTACATTTACCACATCAATGGCAACAAGTGGGTACCCGTCATCCCACGTTCTCTGCAACGTGAAGTTCTGGAAGCCTTTTATGATGATCCAACCGCCGCTCATTTAGGCTATCACAAGACTTACGACAAAATATGAAGTCATTGTTTTTGGCCTGGCCTCTCTTCAACCGTCGCTAAGCACGTCGCCTCCTGTGTCTATTGCCAACGGCGAAAACAGCCGGCAGTAGCTCCGGCTGGCCTAATGCAACTTCTTCCTTGTTTCACCTCGTCTTTTGAAGTCATTGGAATCGACTTGTATGGCCCCTTTCTTATATCATACAATGGGAATTGCTGGATTGTCACGGCCGTCGGCCACCTTACCCGCTACACAGAAAGCACTTCTATACAATTTCGAACTGCCACTGAGGCCGCCGTTTTTTTCTTCACCACATCTTTTTGCGCCATGAAGCTCCACGCATTCTCCTGAGTGATCGTGGCATAGTCTTTCTCTCTTCTATTGTCGAGCAAGTTTTGTGTTCCTGGAACACTGTTCGCAAGACCACTTCTAGCTACCACCCGCAGACCAACGGTTTGACTGAACACCTTCATCGGACATTTTCGGACATGATCGCCGCCATGTACGTTCACCCGAACCACACGAATTGGGATGCAATTCTAGCCTTCGTGACATTTGCTTATAATACGGCTGCTCAACGCACTACCGGCTTTTCTCCATTTTTTCTCGTTCATGGTCGCTCGCCGAGTTTCACTCTGGACCTGTGTTTCCTTTCGGCCCCTACATCCTCGACGGTTCCTTTCTCCGAAGAATTTTTATATCGCCTCGCACACTGCCCTCACGTGGCCCGCGTTAACACCAACCTCTCTCAAGACACTCGAAAATCTCGCAACGACTCGTCTCGCCGTGTTGCGAGTTTTTCCCCTGGTGATGAAGTTATTCTATGGACTCCACTGCGCGTCCCCAACTTACGCGACAAATTCATCAGTCGCTTCATTGGTCTGTACACGGTGGTCGAACAGACATCTCCTCTCAATTACCGCGCTTCTCCTCTTAACACTAATCCTGATCATCGTTGCCAAGAGACAGAGGTAGTGCACGTATCAGATTTAAAGCCTTATGCGCGATGCATTTCATAATACTCTCAGGCGACCAGGCGGCCACTTTCACTGCTCGGGGGAATTTAGTGTGAGCGCGATAAGCGAATAACCCTTCATTCTCTTTAGATATCATCATCACCTGTACATCTTCATCATCTGTAAATATTATCACAGGTGTGATTTAGCTCGAGCCTGGCTGAATAAACCGGTTCCTCACAATACATACACAATACAGTTAATCAATGTCATTGCCTCAAAGCGATAAACTAGAATTCGCTTGGTAACAATGATAGCGAAGGGGCGCTAACACAGTGATCTTTATTTTTTTCAATGAAAAAGGCCTCTTACACTTAGGTGCAGCTTTACTCGCGCTTCTGCCTAGAATCTTCGTCTCGGAAAATTGTGCGTCACAACCACGCGAGTTGACATGCGCAACCAGGTGTGCATACTTGTCATCGCATTTTGTAAATTTTGGGCGTTTTCTCTTCACCGGCCATTATTACGTTGTTCGGTTTGGCCAATGTCCACTTTTCCGCAGGATAAGTGTATGGAGTACGCAACTGCCGTGGAACACCTAACAAAGGCCTTCTCATGCTTCTTCTCGCAGCCGCGCCTCTTGCTATTGCACACACGTTGCCACAGTCTTCCAGTTTTTTCGGGTGAGCAAAACACCATCGGTACGCCATGCCTGGCCACAACTTTCTTAAGCTTGTGCGAGAATTCATGGATATATGGCACAACTTGTGGCGTAATCTTCAAAGGCTGGGTAGCAGTCATCGCTTCCGTGTTCCACGTTTAAACTTCTGCAGAAGTGATTCAGCAATGGCCGTAATGACCGATCGAGGAAACCCAGCAGCCTCTAATCGCGTCACCTGATTGAGGAAACTAAGTTTCATGCTGTGTGGGCACGACCTCTTCAGCGCTGACTCCTAGCGAAGAGACGCAATGCCCCTCTTCACAATTTTTGAGTGGGTGGAATCGTACGGCAACAACTCCTTCTCAACACGACGATGATATGACCAGCAAAAATGCGAATCGTTCTACGTGAGACACAAATTTCAGAATTGTAGACAAGCTTCTTGTGGCAATTAAACAGTGAAGGAAAGCCCTCGTCCTAGTTTTACGAAAACGTTTAAAAGAAAATCAGGGGATGTAAGGTCTCCCTGCTTATCTAAAAGAATTAAAAATCGTCAACATGCCTAAAAACCTTTAGAACCGCCCCCCCCCCCCTATTAGAGGCATCGTCCAAGTCCCTGTCTACGTCCGCTAAATATATATCACAAAAAACTGGCGCGACACAGGAATCAATGCTGATTTCCTGCCGCTGAAGAAAGGGCTTTTTGTCAAACATTATAAAGGGTACGTTGAGATAAAATTCTAAAAGTGATAAAAATGGGCAACATAAACGCCTGCGTCATTGATAAAACCAACGTGACATTTCTCTTCAATGCAGCATTTTACATAGGCTAGACGCTTGTCATGCGGCATGGAATAATACAGATCTACGACATCCACTGACAAGGAGCTACCTGTAGTATCACGAGACCGCAAAAAGTCGCACACATCACTTGAGCCTTTCGTACGGAAAGGGTCATTCACCACTAAATTCTTTAACTTGCTCCGAAGAAATCTGCTAACGTTAATCTTCCAAGATCCTCCTTCACTAACATTAATGCGGAAAGGTGCATCCAGTTTGTGTGTATTGGCCGAGAAAATACGCTGAGGTTGCTCTCTTTGCTGTTATTTAAGTCCTTAGCTAACATCGTAAGCCCCGCAATCTTGCAAAAATCAGCAAACTTAGACTTAACGCGAGTCGCTCCCAACTTAACTGGGTGGACGTTCTTCTTGATAGCCGCTAAAGCCCTCTCTTTGTATGCTCCCTCAGGCATGGCCGCAAAACAACCTTCTTTGTGGGTTAGCATTAACGTTAATTTGTGGTCTTTAAAAAACGAAACGACGTTATTTAGGCCTATTACTTTAGGCCTATCTTGATCCTGTGGTGCACATTTCGATAAAGAGTTCATACCATCTTGTAGGCATCTGTCCCGGTCTTGATTGGCCTTCGTAGATAAGTTCCTGTTTAATCCGACAAGTTCATTGGCAGAAATGCGAGGTGGAACAGCAAACTTCAGTCCCTTTCGAAGCCATCTCTCTGTTTTTGAAGTAAACATTGGCCATACCGAACGACGTATTGATGACCGGTTAAGGCAACACGCCTTAAAATTGTCAGCATATGCACGGAGTGAATGATGGAGAGTGGGGCAAAGCATTCGTCCGTCCATTCGTTCTTGCTCCCGTCCGTCTATGCGCCCATCTGTGTGACCGTCCATGCTTCCATCCGCCCGTCCGTACGTGCGTCTGTTCGTGCGTCCATCCCTGCGTCCGTCCATGCATCTGCACCTGCGTCCGTTCACGCATCCATCCATGCATCTGTCTGTGTGTCCGTTCGTCCATCTATTCAACCCTTCAAGTGCCACCATCTCGCATGTTTTCATCATATATTCCCCACATGGAAGCACCGCCATTCAGCGGACATTCCAAGGACTAAACGAGAGGTGGAACACACACACACTTTCTTACGGCTTGCGCTTCGGGTCTACTTCCCACCTTTAACTACCTCGAGTTCATGGTATATACTGGTTCACTGTATTCATGGCCCTGCGGCCCAACGTTCGCTAAACCTTTCTGAAAGCAAGGAGGTTACGACCAGCGAGCATAACGTAGCAACCTTTTCCTGTCAGATAGTGCTTAATGTACATGGCAATGGCTGCTAATGAGAAATGAGAGACAGGAGAATTCGGCTATTACTTTCTTACGACTTGCGCTTCGTATTTACTTCCAACCTTTAACCACCTTGAGTTCTTTAATGGCATATACTAGTTCATTGTATTCATGGAACTGCGGCTCAACGCTCGCTAAACCTTTCTAAAACTAAGGAGGTTACACCGAGTGAGTATAACGTAGCAACCCTCTCTTGTCAGATAGTTCTCAAAGCACATGCCAATGGCGGCTATTGGGGATCGCAGCGTGCGCGTTAACTAAAAGCTGATTGCTCCTGTCTCTCATTCCCCATTAGCAATCAATTGCATGTACATTGAGCATAATTTTTTATTGTTCAATTGACAACGCACAGAAGAAATCTCTCACCGGCTCCACCTTGGGAGTCAAAATGTCATACTTGTTACATACTTCAACAGCTACGAGGGACGAACAAGTGCTGCTATAAGGAGCTTCGCCCATAAAAAATTGACAAAACGAGATGACAGCTAAGCGCACCTCGTTGCGCATGGCATCTCATGTGGCTGTGACGCACGATTCTCTGAGACGAAGATTCGCGACACAAGTGCAAGTAAAACTGCACGTGAAGTGTTAGGGACCTTTTTCATTGAAAACAAAAATAAAGATCACTGTGTAAGCGGCCCTTCACTATTGTTGTTACCAAGCGAATTCCAGTTTATCGCGTTGAGGCAATGACATTGATTCTCTGTATGTATTGATATTGTATGCTGCTGGCCTTCTATGGTGTTAGTGCACACATGTGTCATGTATATATTGAAGCCTTCGATCTGTGAATAAAGCAGTTGGAACTGAGCGCTGTGTAAGTTTGATGCCTGGGTTTGTGCGTGTGTGAGTGATCGTGTCTTGTGTTCACGCTCGAATGAATTTTAGAGATAATAACAATTATCTGGGCGTAGGATAAGCAATGGGACCGAGTACCTAAGGGAACATGAAACATACGTATTGAATAACGGTAACATGAATGCAGCGGTGATGAAAAAGAGGGCACTGTGCAATCACAATAAGTATGATGTGGTGAGAAAAATTTGGAAAGAGATCATGGTTCCTGGTCTGGCTTTCGTCAATGTAGTCTTGAGCGTGAGATCAGAGGTTCAAGCAAGATGAGAAAATAAGCAACGTGGAATAGGTAGGCTTGCTTAAGGAGCTCACGGGAATTGACCAAATCAGGGAGTACAAGGTGATATGCGATGGACATGATTTGACGACAGGGAAGCTAGCAGAAAGATAAAATCTGAGGAGCAATCGAGAGAAAGGGGGGACGTGCTTTAGGCTAAAAAGGTTTTCACCTATTTGCACATGAGGAATGCCGATACGAAATAAAGGAAGTGAACCAGAAAATTGACGCGTAAATACTTAGAAAACAGCATGGGGCCAAAGCAAAAACAACTATCGGTTAAGAAGCGGGTGAAGAAAACTAAGATCGACATGTTGAGAATAGGCATGATTAAGAAGTCGGTATTTGAGATCTATCGAACTTTTAAGCAGGAAATCGCTTGAGAATTCTCGGGGTAGTTTTTTACCGTTTTAGGCCAGGACGGGAGTACTGCGAACCAAGACATATGAGGCCAAATACGAAGAGGTAAACACGGTATGCAGTGCGTGTGGAGAGCACGAAGAAACTGCCGAACACTTGATAACATTCTGTAAAGGCTTAGCCCTTTAGTTCAGAAGGATGGCACAGAGTTGTTCAAAGTACTCGGGTTCAGGGACAGGGAAGGCAAAATAGACTTTAGGCAGGTACAAATAACTAGAAGAAGGTTATCTGATTGAAGGCTACAATCAATGCAGGGGTCAAAATCAAATCCTTCAATGCAAATGCCAGTCCGTAACTTCACTTTTTAAAGAAAAAAAAAGATAAATTCAATTTTTGGTTGACTAAGAATTGCGGCTAGGTGGCGTTAGCTGCCACCCGATCTAAAGGGCACAGCCATATCAATCCATCCACCATCCTGAGCGCCTGTGGATCCATGGCACTGCATGGGTTGCCGCCGACTTGAGAAGAGTTTCATCGCGCATTGTGTTTAAATGTGGCGCGTATCTTGAATTGTTTTATTTAATGCGACTTTCAGAATCGTGTTTTGTATTTTAGTTGACATTTCAGTGCACTATTTTTCAAATAGAACCGCCATTCAGACACGACATATCTATCAGCGTGCAAAACTTAGAAAGGATAATGACAGATGTAGGTTGTAAAGAGAGCTGACCGCCAAAGGTTTATTCAATTTGGGATACCAGGTTGTATATACAATGGTAGGCTTGTTGCCGTTGGCGTGCATTGAGCTGGCTTGCAGTTACTCTCTGGGAAGAAAGGGCAAGGACTGTGACATTTGACAGTGGCCGTGGCAGTCATTGCGCATAGGGAACAACCCAATATCGACAGTAATCTGCAGATAAATACCTTCGTCCCAAACAGCAAATTCAAATCACAGGTACATGAAAAATTATTGAAAAACACTCTGCCAGTGTTTTGAAACGAAACCGCACTTACAATCCCTTATTCAAGTCATTGTGGTAGCACATCCTGTGGTTCAAATGAGTAAAGAAGGTAATTTGTGTCTGTTGAAAAGGCCGACTCATTCACATTCTTATGCTGCCACATAATTGATTAGATTGATTAGAAAGGACAAAAATGATGGTGTTTACAGCAGTTATCTCAACCACTATAACAACCAAAACAAATGAAAACAAAACAAAAAAATATCTTTCTGCGCGCTGCAGCACCAAGTGACCTACAGATTTGGCTAGAGTTACTGTATACGCTACCTTTAGGTAGCAAAATTGCGCCAAGAAACGCCATCTTGTGTTCAAATGTCTTACGGGAAAGCCACTCACCACCCACGTAGGAGCAACACTCGCGCTTATAGCGTTGCTTTATTTATTTTTTGCTTTCTTTTCTTTTTATTTTTATGAAGGTACGAGACAGACTCAGTTGCTCTGATCACGCCTGGAAGCCTTGATTTTATGTTTACGTTTTCGCTAAGTAATAACGAAAAAACGTGCGTACATATGTATTCATTTATTTTTTATTTATTTATTCATGTTACCCGACAGGCCCCAGCGGAGCATTGAGTAGGGGGGGTTACAGTAAAATCACAATACATAAAGCATAAAAAGAAATATATCGAAGAAAACAAAGAAAATTGTACAATGGAAGGGAGAAGAACAAACGCTATATGCAAATGCAGCACAATACAAAATGAAGAAAAAATAAAGCATCTTTATACGAAATAAAGAGAACATATAAATTTGCAGTAGCTCACGAAATTTGGCCGGATCTCTCGAAGAAACAATTTCGTCCGGAAGGCTAATCCAAACTCCGATGGTGCGTGGAAATGCAGGATTATTGAATGACTGTGTGTTGCCGAAGATGCGTCTGAAACTGAGATGATTATGAAGTCGACTAGATGTACGCGAAGGAATGTCAAGCGATAGACGACTGGTCCACGAGTTGTAGTAGTACTATGAAGAAGGCATAGACGGGTGACAGAGCGGCGGGAATCCAAGTTAGTAAGGGCAATATCGCGTTTGATTTCCCTTACGGAAACGCCATTCATGGCCCATATATAAGTTATATCTGGCCATATATAAGCATATATGGCAGCATGTGTGGCCACATATAAGCATATATGGCAGCATATGTGGCCACATATAAGCATATGAGCCAGCATATGTGGCCACATATAAGCATATATGAATGTATATCTGGCGGAGTCGGTTCATGTATGGGGTTATATACGGCCATATATGACGCGGTTGGCCCATATAAGGAGTCAAATCCGGCCAAATAAGGCACGGCCACACCATATATAACATATTAAGTGGATCCTTATATGTGGAAGTGCTCTCTTATTTCTGATGAACCACGTATATATTTAGCACCGTGATCACACTTTTATGCGAATTGTAATATATAACAATTTGTACACAAAGCTGAGCTGCTTATTTTTCATAACAATAGGAGTATTAAATATATATATATATGTTGTTTCTGCCATGCAAAAAAAACGGAATTTCAGGTCAGCTTTGTGTAAGTGATAGTTGCAACTCACTTGAATGCATATATGCATGCATTCGTGTAATTTAACTCGTACATTTTTCATGGCATTTAGGTTTGAAACAATAAGTTGCAATTAATACGACGTAAATAATGTATACAAGAGCAGACATGTTTTACGAGGAAGGAATCGTGTCAAGTCACAAAACGTATTGAAGCCTCCGAACCTCGCTATTATTATAGAGCAATTCTATATAGTATTATGTAAAGTCAAAATGCGTGCAACCTATATGGTTCACAATAATGCATTGTGTAAAGTGGCAGCAAGAAATAGTAATTTCAATGCACTTTTAGCTTCCACATCGGTGGACCAAATTTTTGATTATTTGAAAGTTTTGATGGCTATATGCTCCCTTCATATAACAATATTTCTATTAATCCTGTTGACCCCTCATCTGTGATTGCTTTCAGCAGCCATTTACTCTAATTGCATGCGCAGTGCAAGGTTTAAGGGAGTATTTTCAAAAACAAAAAGAACTTACGTGAATGCAACTTGCAGGCACTATTATGATTACATACAAGATGGAAGTTGTACTAATTTATTGCAAAAATACATCTTGCGTTTCTTTTGGCTACGTATAATGTTCCTGGCTGTGCACATAGTAAATTTATCGAAAATTTAATGATTGCACAAGTGAACAATTAATTTAGTGTCATGTTTGCAAGCGTCAAATAAATCTCATGTCGTAGACATGTACGTTAAGAAAGGTGCAAATGACTCACACGTGATGCATATCTAGTGGACCACGTAATGAAATGCTGAAGCTTTATAGCAACATTTAACCTAGGCTGCTGAATTCACAAAACTTCTATTTTGTGTCGGTGTGTCATTATTTGGTCGAGGTCACTAAAGCGCACGTGCCATCATCAGGATTAGCCTAAACATTGCCTTGTGAATACAATTATTATGACACATTTTTTGCGGGCTGGCGTGATACCTAAGCCAAACTCTACATTATGTAAACAGCCCCTTGCTGTGCAGGCGCGTAACGATTCAAGCTGCTTGCGAATGTATCCTTTCAACACCAACAAGGTAGTGCACTTACTTATAAGATATGTATGCCGGTACATACCCACCAAACTGCGCAAGTGCACACTCGCGTATAGAGATTCATGGGCACCCGGACACTGGCATTTCATTCAATGTGGCTAGATATTTTCGGCCATGTCAGAATGATATGAGTGTATTATTACTATTAATAATATTATTGTTATTATTATTATTATTATTATTATTATTATTATTATTATTATTATTATTATTATTATTATTATTGTTGTTGTTGTTGTTGTTGTTGTTGTATTTCACAAAACGCCCAACAGCAAATCCATATGCTGTCATACTGTGTCGTTATGTAAGTTTTATGAGATCAGTTATCTTGGTTATCTTTTTGATAGCATGCTGAATTTTTTCTACTTGCATTAAAAGTGCTGCCATGCGAGGCCTTCATTCTCTTCCTGTTGGCTCAACATCTTGCGAGAATCTGGTTCTCCTACAGCCTTCTACAAATTGTACACCGCGATATGTCGTGGTCAACATGAGTACATATGCATATTTGATTTGGAATGGCCTTGCTAAATCCAGCAGTAGCGCCACTGAGTGAGTACAGAAAAAGTTCATAAGCATTTACCCTCATCTTCTCACTAGAATTCTTTCAACACTGCTAGAATATTATATTTGCCATCAGTTAACGGTCGGCAAAATCGCGCTGAGCTGTTATTTCTTTACAAGCTAGTTCAGGGTGAGATATTCTGCCCTTCTCGGTTGTAATAATTTTGAAACTCCGCGTAAGTTATCGAGAGAGAATCGACCGTTGCATGTACCTGCCAGCTTCTTTCAACACTGTATCCTTTACAGAATACCGAGTCTATCTAACGTCAGCTTTCTTAATTCGTTATGTTTTTCATAGTCTACAGTCATTTTTTTTTTGTCAGTGAGGGCTGCCCTGTCCTAACGTAGCTTTGCACATGCACAAATTCTTCCTTTTTCCGTCTTTCAGGAAGCCTTCGGCACGGTTATGTATATTCCACATTATTTTTCAGTCCCATTCCATGAATATCTACTCTTTTATGTGTTATTTCCATTGTGCGTTAATTTCTTTTCGACTGCTCGTTTTTGCTCTTTTATTGATTTGGGTTTCTGTGGAAAGTCTGTAATGTATTGTTTATTTTTGTTTTTTTTTTCACGCGCGCCAGCATGAAAGACCCTATGGTTGCTCTTGGGTAGGTTAAAAAGTGATTGATTGATTATTGGTTGATTGAATATTATTATTATCATTATAAATGCTTGCGAAATAAGATGAAAATTCGGCTGAAACGCGTCTTCGTAGGCAGCGTACACGAAGCAGCGATTTCAGCTCCACAAAATGCCTGTCTCAAAGGTCTTGCACGTGCAGCTTTCTGGGCCCGCGGGAGGAAGTTGAAGTCCATTGTCCGAAAAAACTCGCCTGACTGCTAGGTTGCAAGGCGTGCGCACATTAAAAAAAAATACAAAAAAGGGCGCCCATCGTATGATGGAAAATTTGGAGAAAGTTGTTCGAAGAAGCGCGGCGCGTAGGCACTATGTAGCCCTGCCGTGGCATACAACAGTCTGTCGACACAGCAGGAAAGAGAGTGCCGCGGCCCATTTCAAGTAACGACGAAGAAAATAGTTTGCACAAATATTCAGTCGTATGGTAATAATATTGTGTCAATAATTGTTAAAAAAATAAAACGTCGTTCGCCAATGGGCTCAGGAAAGTTTAGTTCTAGTGAAAAGTGCGTAAATCATTGATCTCAAGGAGTAATGTATTGTCCATTGCAATATTCATTGTCAAGCCTGCATGCACTGTATCCGTCCGCGTCATTGTTGTTTTTTTTGCTCGCTGGAGTCATGGGTGCCGTGATGATCGAGTTTGTTAATTTTCATTCCTTTTGCTCTTATTTCGTGTTCAACTACTGCTCCAATTTACACAAGATAATAGCGCAGCTCTCAGGAATCTACTTCGCTGTACGTGGCGAAATTGTGGACGGACGTGGAAGTGTTTTTGTGTGCGTGTGCGTCTGTACGCTGCTGGATTGGCGATCGTCAACTTTTCGTGCGAGAAAAAAATGAATACCCATGCTTGCGGGCAAGCATTCCTTCAAAACTTCTTCCTAAAGCAGTACGAATGGACGTGGTGGCTTTAAGGTGTGAATAGATTATCAGGATTAACAGGCTTCTCGAAAGACAAGTCTCGGTTAAATGTTAAGGTAAGTTCATCATTTTCATTACCTTCGCACGTTGTTCATAAATATTGAGATAACTCGAAAACATACCACATTGCATGCTTGCTGAGTAAATAACTTTATGCTAATCGTGGTTACGTCATTAGGCTGTTTTGTTTAGGCGATACGACAACACTTTCTTTTTTTCACTTGATCCAGACAGTGCTCTATTTAATCAAAAAATCTACGCCAGGAAAATGTTGGTTTCGTGCCATTGTACTTTTCATAAATATATTGATGTAAATATACTTGTGTTGTATTTTTCTCATTTTAACGCTTGAAGAAAAACCTAGGATAAATTACAACTTGCGCAATTACAAATAAAAAAGAGTTGCATATCTCCAACTCAAAGGGTGTCATGAGATTTATGAGCCCACGTTTGAATTTGTCTTGCGTTTGAATTTATCTTTCTTTGTCTACGTTCTACTTGTTTTTATATTTACGTGTGTTTTGATAAGGACACACAGTTAAAATTTTGTTGCTAGTTTGATTCTTTAAATCAGGGTGCTATGTCACGAATCCAAATGAAAAAACTCAAGAATAGCCCGTAATTTCGTTTCCGCCATCTACAATCAGGGTGATATAAGTGTAAATTTGACTGGAATGCGTACATCACAGGCGACATTATCGTTACTGATGTCGCAACATCGCGTGGTTATCTTTAGGAACTGCGCATACCCGGATACATAGTTACACAAAATAATGTGATGTCACGTTTTATACCGTGAGCAAGCCGACAAATAAACTGGTATGATGCATTAGTGCTTGCTACTGTGTGAAAAAACTGGGGGACCGTTAAGCTCTGTTTTTCACAGTTGAACGTGATAGCAGTATCGATCCTGTTTCTTGTGCGTAATTCAATCACTTAGTGTGTACTCTTTATTGCATGATGCTACTTGAACAAATTTAATTGTGGAATAGTACTGTGTAATTGAGAAGGTTGAAAGTGTCTCAATGAAGGTTTCGCACACGGCTGCATTTTGTGTAAAAAAGGGGTAACGTAGTTTAAAGAACAAGAAATATTATGTAATTACTGAGTTGCGCGAAAAAATTGAAATACAAAAGAAAGACACCTAGACGCAGCACACACTGACAACTGAAACATTGTTGGAGAAAACAGACATACGTATATATGCGGTTACGAGAAGAAAAGGATTAGATGAGCAGACAGATTGTATAAATGATGCGCTTCCAGGAAAGCTACCTCAGTAGCAAGCAACATAAGTGAGAGTTACGTGACACATGAATCCACAGCTTTGTTTATGAAATACGCCTCTCCGATTTCCCGCGCTATACCGTGTCACTGAATCTAGCTTTAACTACCGTATTCCGAACAAGGGCGCGCAGCCACACTCTCTACAATATGATGATTGGTTAGAGAATGGTTGTTAATTCCTTTAGAGAAGCTTTGTGATCTACAGTTATATAAATAAGTTCTAAATAATACTTCCCACACGACAGCGCAGTGCCGTCCACCACACGATGTCCACACTGTGAAAGAAAATGATCAGATGTCTGCTCATCTAATCATTTTTTTCCACCTCACGGGTTGTCGTAACCGCATACATATGTCTGTTTTCTCCAATGAAGTTTCAGTTGTTAGTGTGCGCTGTGCTCAGGTGTCTTCCTTTCGCACTTCAAATTTTTTCACGCAACCAAGTTAAGATGAAGTACCAACTCGCCCAGCAGAACGTGCTTCTCAATATAATGTGTGTAAAATGCTTTAGAACTTTATGCACCCACTACGCAGTCGTGAGGGAATACGTGCAGTAACAAGTGTGCCTTTTGTAATGGTTGGCTGTCTTTAGAGCGCAACGTTACGTTGGTAATAATGTGTTGTGATGCCCGATGACAATGCACGCTAGTATCATGCAATATTGCTGCAATATTAAATGTTATGTTGTGAAACCTGTATGCAGAATACATGTATTTGTTAAGCATGGCAGTTATTTTCCTTGCATTTACAACAAGAGGAAGGTATTCATGCTTTATTTCCAAGCAGATGCATAGCTGTGTGGTAGAGCACTTGCATGCCATGCAAATTGCCTGCATGATTTCGATCATCACTCAAACCCGAAAATTTATAATATTTGTTTTATTTGCATTCTCTCAATTTTCGATCATTGACAAGACGATTTTTCACGGAGAGCCACCGATGCCTACACCGGAATTTCTGCAGAATGACCTCTTTACCACTGTTACGTTAATGATGCATTATTGGCAAAATGGAAAGCGGATTACGTTTACAAAGTACATTTTTAGTGTCCCGTTGGCAAGAAATATTGTTAAATGCCTCCGTTCCCACGCGCACAGAGACCTATAGACGCCAGTTTTAGCAGTCGTTCTATAGTTCATTAGTCACAATACTTGTACATAACAAGCTTGCATACCAATCACTTTCGACCGAACTTCTTAAAAGTTGATTATCAACTCATTCAAGTTATTCAATGCACACGCAGTTCATACTGTCAATAGCAAGTCAATATTTCGTTTTGACTGACTATGGACGCTTAATTGACACACGAGAAAAGTTTTAAACCTAATACACTGTGAAAGTTATCTTTACGAAACTCCAATTGGGTTCTTTTATGCTATTTATTTTTGTCAAGTCGGAATCGATAAAGCGGAATATTTACTTGCACCGTACTATGTCTCAGACCGTGTTGACCATAGGTTCAAGATAAGAATAATCGCATGCAAGACTGACGTGTTTCAAAATGATTTTTTACCAAAAAAAATTACAAGATGGAACCAGCTGCCTTCTAGCATTGCCTCTACACTCCCAAATATTTGTTTTATTTCATGTCAGAATTGTTCCGATTTATATGTTAGAACATGTTCCGATTTATATATGAATTTCGCTTGCAGATTGTTATTCAGGTGACTTTGATTATTTGTTTGGCTGACTATGTATTTTTTGTATTCTACTTTTCGTAAATGCTCCCCCAATGTAATGCCAATTGGTGCTGTAGGTAATGAAATAAATAGAAAAATAAAAAAGTGTCGATAAGTAAGCAATAAATTTAAACACAAAGAATGTATCTCTTCAGGAAAAGTGGACTAACAGTGACATGTGCCCACCACAAACTTTAAATATGATGCCAAGTTACATTCTAGCAATTTGTTGTTGAGAATAACTTGAGATGAATTGAGGATAACCTAATTGAACAAGAATGTTCAGGCGGTATGTACCGCCTTTGTTTTGGAGAGGATAGTGACTGCATGCAGACCTTTCAACAAACAGGTATATTTCTAGCTGAAGAATGATTTGAGAAGCTAGCTATATTTTTTGCCGGTGACACAGGCTGCACTAATATAGATGAATCATTTGAATGACTTTATATAAAGTTATCCATATAAGGCCTTATATGAAAGCATCCATATAAGACCTTATATGGATGCTTCTATATATAGCCATATATGGCCATATACAGCAACACCCATATATGGGGATATAAGGCCCATATATGGCTATATCAGGATTTGGATATATCAGCTTATATACGGCCCATATATGAGGATTCTATATATGGGCCAGATATGCCCAATTCCTGATGTAGCCATATATGGGGATTTTTATATAAGTCCATATATAGGATTTTTGTAAGGGTTGGGTGATGCTGAAGTGGCAGTTATACATTGAAGTGATGAAGCGGGCTGCACGATTTTGGATGGATTCCAGTTTATTTATTAGGTATTGTTGATGCGGAGACCAGATCGATGAAGCGTATTTCAGCTGAGGACGTACAAACGTTTGGTAGGCCTGCTGCCAAATGGTAGGTGGGGAATGATGCAGATTCCAGCGCAAGAATCCCAGAGTTCTGTTTGCTTTCATGCATATCTTGTCGATGTGAGTACACCAGGCAAGATTAGTACGAAGATGGACACCAAGGTATTTGTATGTTGATGAACGGGGAATTACAGCTGAGCAGATAGAGTAAGAAAAGTTAAAAACCCATTTCCTACGGGTGAAAGAAAGTAAGCAGCACTTAGATGTGTTAAGCGTCCTATGCCAATGGTCACACCACTGATTTATTAGGTCGAGGTCTTTTTGTAAATGTACGTGGTCTTCTTCAGAGTTAATAGTTCTGTACACTACGCAGTCATCCGCGAAAAGACGAATTGTGGAAGAAATATTACAAGGCAAATCATTAATATAAATCATAAAAAGAAGAGGGCCTAATACACTGCCCTGGGGCGCACCTGATGAAACAAATGAAGTAGACGAGCTGAAGTTATTGACAAATGTAAACTGCTGTCGATTAGACAAAAAACTTCTAAGCCAAGATAATGTTGATGAGTCGAGTTTAAGTGCAGACACCTTAGCTATTAGGTGACAAGGGGCAACTCTGTCAAATACTTTCGCATAGTCTAAAAAGATGCAGTCAACAATTTTATTACTATTCATGCCACTATGTAAATCAGACGTAAATTCTAACAGCTGAGTATCCCAAGATAACGCTTTCTGAAAATCATTCTGATTTAGAAAAAAGAAGTTATTTGACTCAAGATGGCTGTATATATGAGAGGTGATGATGTGTTCAAGCAGCTTGCAACAGATGCACGTTAGCGAAATGGGGCGGTAGTTACCGGGTGTGTGTTTGTTACCATCCTTGAATATCGGGATAACCTTTGCTATCTTCCAGTCAGTGGGAAGTTGACCAGAAGATAAAGACTGTTGAAAAATGTGGCATAAAATTTGACTGGAGGAAGCGGATGTGTTTCTAAGTACCTTGGAATTAATATTGTCAACACCACACGATGTATACAGCTTTAGACCGTGTATAAGTTTAGGTATGCCTTTGTCACACAGGTCCCGGAAATTAGGGAGGCGATCGCCTGGCTAATTCCAAGGGCCGAAATATCGACCCCCCGAACCGCACCCCGAAAGCGTGGACAATTTAGAAGTGGTCCTTTTTGGCGCGCCAGCGGACGCCGGCGGTGGCCCGAAGAACAAGTCAGAGCCGAGAGTTGATAAACAAACAAAATTATATTCTCAATAATGGCAGATCGAAAGCAATACACAAGAATGCACACTCCACAATAGTTGCATACAATATGTCACCAATCAAACAACGTACTACACAGTGCAATCAGCCACACTCGAAACAACGGACACAGACAACAATACACACTACAATGCAGTCGCATGTATTGAACAACCAAGACACTTAAAGACTAAAGAGATAAAAAAACCCATTCAATCCAAAGTTCTTGGAACAAAAGTCTGGCTGATACTCTTCCGAGAGTCACTCAAAGTCCAGCGTTGTTGTCGTTCCGCTGCCCCTGAAGTTTCTCTTCCAGGAAACCTCGCGTCTTCAGTTGGCCTCTCTCCAAGCTTCCAACTTCTTCGCCGGAAACACGTCGGCTTCATACACGCAGCTGTTGCCACGCGTCTTCGCTCGATAGCGGTAGACACACGCTCTTGCCTGTAGCTCGAGCCTTCACCCCTCAGGTGGAAATCCTCTTGTTCTTCTCCTGCTTTGTCTCTGCGGACAAAACCTTTGCCGACTACACGGCGGAATCCCTACGCACTCTGGCGCTAACTTCCGTCTTCTCCTGATCTTTCGCCTCGGCTGCTCGATTAAATACCTTCCGCGCGAGATTCCAGAAGGTTCTTGTCATTTCGTCGGCGCGATGCGCAGCGAAGGCTGGGGAGAGGGTGAGACGGTTAGAATGCCCTCCGCGGCGGATGACTCAACTCGGTATGACCACGCCCCTTTTCTTCTAGAAAAATCGAGTGCTTGCTCGGTCACCGTTGCGGGGTGAGGAGCTTCGTCGGCGAAGCCACGCTTCCGCGGGGAGAAGGAGCGTGCCCGGGGAGCTTGTTTTCTTTTTCTTTTTCTTTTATCGTTGACCTCGCGGCGCCACTCCGGCGTTTCGTCGCGAGGAGTTGGCGGCGCGATCTTTTTGAGCGCTCGTTCTGTGACACTGCCCCCCCACTTTAAGAATATTATCTCATAGTATTCAAAACCACACAAACGAGCGCGAACAGTCACCACACACTCTCACAGACTGTAACACAATCTGGTGCTCATGACACTTCACATTCACAATATATCTCTCAATACGATTGGACATTACAATTCAATCTCACACACATGAACTATAACCGCAGGTACATGAGTACAACGCTTCATCACACATTCCAAACAATACAAACGTACAAAGTTCTGTCTTTACAACAGTTATGCAACACTATACATCACAGCACAAACACTTCGACACTTGTGACACAGGATAACACAACATTAACACAACATATGACACTCAGCACAGCCAAACACATTCTGATTCGACTTCAGCACTTATCCTGTGTACTTTGAGTGGCGCTTGCGCCCTTTCATGCGGTGCTCGCTCGATCTCTTCTGGTGTTTCCACGTTTTTTTGCGGCGAGCCCTTTCCAACGACGATATCTGAGGCGGCGTCTCAGCCATCGTTGTCGCTTCCGACACCGTTAACGGGTCATAACGTTCAACGGGTCCTGTCTGTTTATTTACCAGCTTGTTCATGTCACGGCATTGGGCTTGGCTGGCCAACTCCGTCACCATTACACTCTCTGTCGGTTGAGGTCGTGCCGACGTACGTCCAGCTGCCCAGCACGTGAACTCATTCAACTCGATCATCTTCTCATTCGCTTTCTTTTGCGCTGCGGCTTCACTTGAGCTCTAGTGAGATCCGTCACGGGATGCTCTTCCACTGTATCTCGCGGTCGCTGGGTTGGCGAGGGCTCTATCTTAGGGTCTTCTCCCAAACATTCCGGATCATTCAGTCCTCGCGCTCCGTCGATGTTTCCGATGACAAGGTCGTAAAGGGGGGTCGTCATACATAGAGCGGTAACCTTCCCGCTGAAGTACGGGGTTTCCACCTCAATCTCTGCTTCGGGAAGCATCCGAACCATACGGTCAATTAGGCAAACCGGTTTCATTTTGCCTGTTAACTCACTTTCCCGTACCAGATTTCTCCGCACGATAACAGTGGAGCTGCCGGTATCTCTTAACACCGTAATCTTTTTGTCTGCAACTTTTCCAGGCAGCGTTGGCATTCCCTTCGAAACACCCGTTGGCTCTTTTGCCATTACCGCACCCACAATAGGAATTTTCTCCCCACTTTTCAACTCTACGAATCCATCTGTGACGGCCTTATCATCGGATTTCGGTGCTGCTAGCACACAGGACACCTGGTGAGTTTGACTCACTCCGTTTCGACATGCGTCTGCTTTGTGCCCAGTCTGACCACACTTGAAACATTTTATTACCGTAGGGCTCGTAAAGATCGTACTACAGTTTTTCGCGCAATGACCCACTTGGTTGCACAGAAAACATCGCGGAATGCTCTCTGGTGCATGCTTCTTTTCTTCGGGAGCCGATTTCTTCGAATCTTCGGGACAATCCTTCTTTACCTTGGCCAAACTAGTGCCTCCTTGCGCTTCCAAGAATTGATAAGCCAATTCGAGCATGCCTTCCAGTGACTCAGCCTTCCTCTCTTTCAAGTACAGCGACAGGCTTGGGTGGCAACTAGTAAGAAATTGTTCTTTAATTAGGAGCTCTCTAAGCTCATCGTACTCCTGCGCTGTCCCTGAAAGTTCAATCCATCTGTCGAAATAATGGCAAAGTCGGGCGGCATACTGCGTAGCCCTGTCTTCATCAGCTGGCTTTCCTGTCCGAAATCTGTCCCGGAATCCTTTCACAGTGAATCTAAATCGCTTCAGCAAAGCAGGTTTCACCTTTGCATATTTGGCTGCATCAGTTGGCGTCAGACTACCGTACACCTTGAGCGCTTCACCAATCAAGCAAGTACTCAAAGCAGTTGCCCATTGATGTTCTGGCCAATTCTGGCTCCTCGCAATCGTCTCAAATCTGTGAAGGTACGCGTCAAGGTCGTCCTTCCTTTCATCAAACGCTACGAGCAGCTTGCTTGGGTTCAAGCGGAAGCCATGATCTTCCCGTTCGCTGCTTTCAACTCTAGCTTGGACGGGAGTTTCGCTTCGCTGTTGCAAACGGAGCCGCTCGAGTTCAATTTCGTGCTGCCGCTGCCGTTCCCTTTCAGCCATCTCCGCTTCTCTTTCTTTTCTCGCCCTTTCGGCTGCCAACTTCTCTCTCTCCAGCTCCTACTTCAATTGCTGCTCTCTTTCTTCTTTCAGCTGTCGCTCCTTTGCCTCTCTTTCTTCTTTCGCCCTTTTAGCTGCCAGCTTTTCTCTCTCCAACTCAGCTGCTTTTTCTTCCTTGGCTCTCTCAGCTGCCAACCTGTCTCGTTCCAACTTAGCTTCTTTTTCGGCTTTAGCTCTTTCGACCGCCAACCTTTCTTTTTCCAGCTCAGCTGCCTTTTCTTCTTCGGCCCTCTCTTTTTCCTGTTTCTCCTTCTGGGTGACCCACTTCTGTAGTTCGGCGCTAGAAAGGCCCATCTTCTCACCAAGAGCTACTAAGTTCTCGAGATCCATCGTGTCTCGCAAATGCAGGCTTGCCGCGTGCAAAAAGTATCTGCCTAAATTAGTCTATTGGAACACTCTCCTCCACTCGTTAACGAGAACACCGAGCAACACACAAAATCGTTCCGATAGCACTATCAACAACTCGAGGCTCTTTCTCACTACTTTGGACACACAGTGCACCAAAGGGTCCTGTGTCGTGGACGCCAGATTAATTGTCACACACAGGTCCCGGAAATTAGGGAGGCGATCGCCGGGCTAATTCCAAAAGCCGAAGTATCGACCCCCTGAACCGCTTCACGAAAGCGTGGACAATTTAGAAGTGGTCCTTTTTGGCGCGCCAGCGGACGCCGGCTGTGGCCCAAAGAACAAGTCAGAGCCGACAGTTGATAAACAAATAAAATTATATTCTAAATAATGGCAGATCGAAAACAATACACAAGAATGCACACTCCACAATAGTTGCATACAATATGTCACCAATCGAACAACGTACTACACAGTACAATCAGCTACACTCGAAACAACGGACACAGACAACAATACGCACTACAATGCAGTCGCATGCATTGAACAACCAAGACACTTAAAGACTAAAGAGATAAAAAAACCTATTCACTCCAAAGTTCTTGGAACAAAAGTCTGGATGATACTCTTCCGAGAATCACTCATTCAAAGTTCAGCGTTGTTGTCGTTCCGCTGCCCCTGAAGTTTCTCTTCCAGGAAACCTCGCGTCTTCAGTTGGCCTCTCTCCAAGCTTCCAACTTCTTCGCCGGAAACAAGTCGGCTTCACACACGCAGCTGTAGCCACGCGTCTTCGCTCGATAGTGGTAGACACACGCTCTTGCCTGTAGCTCGAGGCTTCACCCCTCAGGTGGAAATCCTCTTCTCCTTCTCCTGCTTTGTCTCTGTGGACAAAACCTTCGCCGACTACACAGCGGAATCCCAACGCGCTCTGGCGCTAACTTCCGTCTTTTCCTGATCTTTCGTCTCGGCTGCTCGATTGAATACCTTCCGCGCGAGATTCCAGAAGGTTCTTGTCATTTCGTCGGCGCGATACGCAGCGAAGACTGGGGAAAGGGCGAGACGGTTAGAATGCCCTCCGCGGCGGATGACTCAACTCGGTATGACCACGTTCTTTCGTTCTAGAAAAATTGAGTGCTTGCTCGGCCGCCGTTGTGGGGTGAGGAGGTTCGTCGGCGAAGCCACGCTTCCGCGGGGAGAGGGAGCGTGCCCGGGGGGGGGGGCTTGTTTTCTTTTTTCTTTTTCTTTTATCGTTGACCTCGCGGCGTCACTCCGGCGTTTCGTCGCGAGGAGTTGGCGGCGCGCTCTTTTTGAGCGCTCGTTCTGTGACAGCCTTCAACAGTAACAATGATAGGAGACATGAAGCAGTACTCACGATCGGGGACACAGGGAACCGAAGAAAAGTCTTCATTAGTAAAAACCGAGCAAAAATACGAATTGAAGGTTGAAGCACACTCAGATGCAGAGACAGGAACATTATCGGCATTATGTAATGTAACAATGTCACTGCCACGGTCGGGCGAAATGGCACGCCAAAACTTTTTAGGGTTAGTCAGTAAAAGTGAAGACAGGTCGGCGGGAAAATATTTCTTTTTCGCTTCGGTAATCGCAAGACAGTAAGATTTTAAACTGTCTTTATACATAGACCATGACTTAGAAGATGATAACCTTTTAGCTCAAGCATATAACTTTTTCTTTTTATTTCTGAGCGATCTAGGCAATTTATTAAACCAGGGGTTGGATTTGTCGTTAGAGATTTTTATTAGTGAAACATATTTATCTATGAGGAGTACTATAACGTTTCTAAAGGAATTCCAGTTATCCTGAACAGACCTGTTGGTGAATGAGGGAAGAAATGTATTGTGTAGGAAGACACCAAGTTCAGAGCTCAATAGATCGTAATTTGCCTGGATGTAATCCCTGATTACCTTGCGCTGAACACCCGGAAGTTTTAGTGGAATATTAATTGACAACTGTAGAAGGTTGTGATCGCTAAAACCATCTAATTCCTTAATTGTACCTATGGTATGTGGCTCTGTTGTCAGAATAAGACCTAAAATATTAGTATCGCTAGTGGGCACTGAGACAAGCTGGGTGAAATTAAAGACAAGACATAGTTCGATGATTTCGCTTGACGTACTGTTCGAAGAAGACGTGTGAGACCAATTAATATCAGGAAAGTTAAAATGACCGAATAAGTAAATTTTTCTGGTGGGAAACAGGTCAAGAGCCCTGGAAATACGTCTGTGAAGCTCAGACACGAAAAGGCGGTCAGAGGACGGAGGGCGATAGCATACGCCCATCAATAATTTTCCAGCTAAGGTAGGACAGGCGACCCAGACTATATCAAGGGGAGTGTCAGTATCGACAAGGAAAGAAGATATAGTTCGTTTGATGGCTAACAGCACGCCGCCACCCCTTTTATGTGCCTGGGCATGGCGATAAATGGAGTACTGATTTGAAGCATGATATAGCTCAGTGTCGCATACGTCAGCGTGAAGCCAACTCTCGGTTAGCAATAGAATATCTGATTTACTGTCCTCGAGATATGAATCAATATTTATAGCACGCTACGCATTAGCTTCGGCTTTTTTGCACTGTTTTTCTTATTTACATATATAAAATTATTCTGCAATCTTGATCGCTATCGAACCAGGGATGGAATATTTTCATCGCGTTGGGCTCATTCGTTACCTGTGTGAGTTAACCAGCTAAAGCTTTGTAGTGTTCAACTGAATCGAGTTGGATAGCGATCGAGAGTAGCCGTGTGACGCCCGCGTAAGGCGCGCATCTCGTATTACGATCGTATTACAGTCGCGGCTCACGACAATTGATGTGAATCGTTGTTCAACAACGCTGTCGTGTCTAACAATCTTTTCGCTTAAGGTTTCAAACTGCATTCCATTTACGCACTAACAGCAACACTTTGCTGACTCAAAACGCGCTAGTTTAAATTCTCCCTTTATATTTATCGTTTTATACGCCAGACTAATTTTGACGTATGCAGATGACAAAAGCTGCCCAACTTTGCATATATAACGTATTCACTACGGCATTTGTGGTTAAAACAAATAAAACAATTTTTGCGGTGCCCACGGCAGATTATATATATATATATATATATATATATATATATATATATATATATATATATATATATATATATATATATTGCCACGATTGATGAACGAGCCACTGTGGCTCATACGCGTTTTTGGGCGCGAAGAAGAAGAGAACATCTTCGTTGCTCTGGTTGTCAAGTCATGTAATTATTGAGTATGATGATATATTCCCGCAAAACGCCAAATTACAATCCCTCAAATTTTTAAATAACATAATATTAGATTACTTGGAGCATGCAAAAACTAAAAATATAATAGCCACAGATGCTTCCGTAAATAATCAAACGGCAGGTGTAGGCATTGCCTCTGATTTGCTTGACTGGTCCTTTTCAGTGAGACTGCCTGATTTTACTCCAGCTTTTGAAGCGGAGCTCTTGGCGATTATTTTAGCTCTTCGAAAACTTCCATCAAATCAAAACAATGCAGTAATAATGACGGATTCTCTTTCAGTTTGTGCAGCTCTGACAACTTCAGAGAACTCTCGAATTCTAAGCACATTCAAAACATTAGTACCGCCGCAGTTGAGACTCCTGAGATTACTATGGGTTCCGGGTCACTGTGGATTAAGATTAAATGAATTGGCAGATTCCTTAGCACGAGCCGCACTTGATGGGCCAGTTTTGTCCATACTGCCAGACGTAGAATATATCAAGGCTATAAGATATCGAAAATCAGCAATCTCCACTGATACGATAGAAAAAGTAATTACATGGACAGACTGCAACCCCACTGGAGTCAGTCCAGAAAGATCGAAGTCTTAATCACTAAATTTCGATGTCGTGTCCCCCCCCTAAACCTGTATCTACACAGAGCTGGTCAGACAACATCACCCCTCTGCGCATTCTGCGGAGAAATGGAATCACTAGATCATTATTTTTTGTATTGTCGCCGCTACGAGATACTTAGAAAAAGGTTACTAGTTATGCCATTTCGGAAAATAGGCCTTACATTGACGGCGGTAACGGCGCTATGCTTTGGCGCCTCAGCTTTGGGACATTGCCACAGGGATGCTTTCAATGCCGTTTGCGATTATATTCAGGCAACCAAGCGTATACCTTTGTGATCTTCAATCAAAAAAAAATTATTTATTACTCCCAAGGGCAGAGTGAAGTAAACGCAGCTAAGTGGTAAACATAACACCTCAAATCTCAAAATTGCTCAACTTGACTTTTTTTTTCGTTTGCTCTTTTTATGTTGTTTTTATTTTTATATTAGTCTTATTATAATACCAATTCATTACACATAGTTAAAATGATCACAGAAAAACTGCACTACACTTTCTTGGCCAATCCCCCTGAGTGGGTATGAGCCAACCTCCCAGGAAAACAAAACAAAACAAAACAAAATGCTCTGGTTCAAGTGAACTCAGTTTTGCCAGATACGGCTTACGTAACCGCGCTAAGGTTCCGAAATGCTTGCCTGCAATGGGGAAAAGGTAATTTGGATAAAGTTAAAGATTTCGATTATTTGAGCTATTGTTGGAATAAACAGTGGTGTGTATTTCGCCAGTTAGAGGTCACTTATACCAGATTGCGCTGTGCAGTTCCACAACTAAGTTATTACCTTAACAAAGCTCAGCTCAAGGCGTCACCGCTATGCATTTGGTGCAACGAAATTGAAACAATTGAACATTTCTTTTTATTCTGTCATCGTTATTCTTATCAGAGAAAAAGATTTTTAGTAGCCCCATTACAAAAGCTCGGAATACAAGTAAATTTACCAGTAATTTTATCACTTGGCGGAACTTCATTTGGTTACTGCCACAGGGATGTATGCTCCGCTGTGTTTGATTACATCAACGCAACTAAAAGATTACCATGCTAGTGAACCACTACCTTTTCAGATCTTTAGTTTATGATTCGTAGTTATGTCTTTCAAAAACAAAAGATGGTTTGACCGCTTGCTCAGCACACATTTTTGTTTTTGGTAGTATTATTTTAAGCTACTTTTTCAGATTGGCTTCATTTTCAGTTTAGTTTCATTTAAGTAAATTGCCGCCCGGTTCTTGGCCCATCCCCCTTTGTGGGTAAGCGCCATCCATCAAAGATCATCAGCATCAGCATCAGCATCAAGTGAACTCCTGGCTGCAGGTCTTGTTTTGTTCGTGACATTACTGGTGGAGGTGCTGGGTACGTGTACTTCGGCTGTGTCGGCCATCGTGGAGACAGCTACATCTCCCAGAGCAAGAATCAGCCGCCGCCTGCGTGGGTTACCCCCTGAATTTGGTCCCTTGGCATCAACACCCAGAAAGATGGCAACTGCGATGACAAGCCAGGTGGTCCAAACCAGCGATGGCCATGATTCTCTTCTCGCCCATGTTTTTCACATGCCACAGACACCAAAGCCGTTCCATGGAGACATCTTCGAGGATGTTGATGACTGGCTAGAGCACTTTGATTGGGTTGCCAGTATCAACGAATGGGACGATGTTCGCAAGCTGCGCCGAGTTTACTTCTACTTGGAGGATTCTGCGAAGACGTGATACGAGAACCACGAGGGCTCCTTTGCAACATGGCAAGAGTTTAGCTGACAGCTCCGTGACGCCTATGGCAACACCGAAAGGAAGGAGAGGGCCGAACAAGCCATATCCAGCAGAAACCAACGGCCGAACGAACGTGTATCCATGTTTGTCGAGGACATGCTTCGACTCTTCAAGCGCGGGGACCCTGCCATGCCTGAGAAAAAGAAGGTGCGCCATTTCATGCGCGGAGTAAAAGAACATCTTTTCGCTAGGCTCGTGCGCAATCCACCGACGACAGTCGCGCAGTTCATCAGTGAGGCAGCTACGATGAAACGTAGGCTGCAGCTGCGGTCGTCACAATACGAACGCCAGATCCCGGCCACCACATGCTCTATCGGCTCTGACAGCGAGAGACAGACCCTCGCAGACTTCATTCGAAATATCGTTCGGGACGAATTGCGACAGCTGCAGGCAGTGGGATCCCATCCACCTCTGTCAGCCCTCGCGGATGTAATCAGACAAGAAGTCTGGCAGGCCGTCACACCCCCTAGCCCCAATCGCACCGCCGATTCCCGAGGCCCCAGTCCTGACATACGCAGCTGCATTGCGATCCCCTGCGCCACCGGCTACAGATACTGCTATGCGGCTAAGGTACCAGGCTATGCGGCCATTTCACGACACTGCTTCAAACCCACCTCTCGGCTCAAGGTTTTCGAGCCCACCCACCTATCCGCCGTCTATCTCAAGACAAAGTGGTAGCAAGGCAAGCACGTGGTGCACCTCGGATAACCGTCCGCTCTGCTATCACTGTGGCGAAGCGGGTCACGTATACCGGAACTGTCAATACCGGCAACTAGGTCTCCGCGGCTTCCACCCTGATGCTCGATGCCCGCGCTACGGTGAGCGCCCCCACGAAATTGAAGCCTATCTCACGGGCCAACGTACTCCTTCGACTATTCGGCACCACCAGTCAAGATCACCATCGCCTCGCCGGTCTACGTCACCCAGTTTGTCCTCATCGTCTTCCGCTCCTTTCAGGAGCCGGTCACCAAGTCCCCGCAGGGGAAACTAGGAACGGCGACTTCTGGGGGTGAAGTCGCGGCCCGGCGAACTGTAAAAGACCCTCCTTCGACGCAGCGACCGGACGAGGGCGATTCCGGTTTTGCAGTGTTCTCCGACAGCAAAAACATTGTTTCTGCCGAAATTGCCGTCTTCGTCGACAATCATGCTGTTAACGCCCTCGTCGACACCAGTGCCGACTATTGCGTAATGAGCGAAACACTGGCATCTGAACTGAGGAAGGTTACCACGCCTTGGCAAGGACCTCAGTTGCGCACGGCAGGTGGCCATCTGGTGACGCCTACTGGTATGTGCACGGCACGCATTCGAATACGTACGTCAACATTTGCGGGCTCTTTCCTCGTATTGCGCGTGTGCTCTCGGCCAGTCATTCTAGGAATGGACTTCCTTCGTGAATACGGCGCCGTCATCGACCTCCGTGAATTATTTGTGTCGTTCGAGGATCCTTTTTGCGCTGCAACTGACAGTACGCAATTCCGGAAAAGAGCGCTCCGTGTTACCGACGATTCTATGACTGTCCCACCTCGAAGCAGCCTCTTTGTCAAAATAGAATTGGGACAGGACTTGTCTGACGCGGTAATTGCAGAGGCTAATTTGTCTCTCCTTATTTCACAACAAATATGTGTGGCCCGAGGAATCATTCAGCTTAGAAATAGGCATGCTCACTTGCTGGTCACGAACTTCAGCGACGAATATCGCCACCTAACGAGACACACTGCCATTGCATATAGTGAAGAACTTGCCGATGCCGATGGTCTGTCTACGTTAGCTTCATTTTCATCGAATGGCCACCCTGACGAGGCCTTCGTGAGCACTCTCGACGTAAACGAGAGACTACCTTCGGCTCAACGAGAAAGCCTTTTGCGTATACTCGGCTCATTTCAAGACTGCTTTGCCACTACGTCAAAGGTTAAACAGACACCACTTGCTCAACATCGTATCATCACGGAACCTACTGAGTGACCCATCCGACAACATGCCTATAGGGTGTCGCAAAAAGAGCAAGATGCTATACGTGACCAAGTCCAGCAGATGCTTCAGGACGACGTCATTCAGCCATCGACAAGTCCCTGGGCTTCGCCAGTTGTGCTAGTAAAGAAGAAGAATGGTACGTTGCGTTTTTGCGTTGATTACCGTAAACTGAACAAGGTCACCAAAAAGGACGTTTATCCTCTACCCCGGATAGATGACTCGTTGGACCGTATACGCAACGCTAAATATTTTTCCTCCATGGATTTGCGTAGCGGCTACTGGCAAATCGCAGTGGACGAGCGCGACCGTGAAAAGACGGCGTTTATTACTCCCGACGGTCTGTACGAGTTTAAAGTGTTGCCTTTCGGTCTATGCTCAGAGCCAGCTACTTTTAAAAGAATGATGGATACGGTTCTCACGGGGCTCAAATGACAATCATGTCTTGTTTACCTTGATGACGTCATGGTCTTTGCAGAGACGTTTGAACAACACGTCCGACGCCTTCATGCAGTTCTTCAGGCAATTAGAACAGCGGGGTTGTCTCTCAAACCCGACAAATGTCATTTTGGATATGAAGAACTGAAGTCCCTCGGTCACGTTGTGAGCCATGCTGGCATCCGCCCAGATCCCGAGAAAACCCGCGCCGTTGCCACGTTTCCCGTGCCCACAAATAAGCGCGACCTACGCCGATTTCTGGGGCTCTCTGCGTATTACAGGCGTTTTGTCAAAAACTTCTCGAAGATTGCTGAACCCCCCAACAAGCTTACAAAAGACGGTGTCTCGTTTGTTTGGGGTCCCGATCAGTGCCATGCGTTCGACACCCTCCGAAACTTCCTCCAGGCTCCGCCTGTACTACGTCATTTTGCCGAAAGCGCTGACACGGAATTACACACTGACGTCAGCAACGTTGGACTAGGAGCGGTATTAGTTCAGTGGCAAAATGGCGTAGAGCGCGTGATCGCTTATGCGAGCAGAACGTTATCCCCAGCGGAGAAAAACTATTCTGTAACCGAAAAGGAATGCCTCGCTGTTGTCTGGGCCATAACAAGGTTCCGCCCATACTTGTATGGCCGCCCATTCAGGGTAGTTAGCGACCACCATTCCCTTTGTTGGCTCGCGAATCTCAAAGATCCCTCAGGTCGTCCAGCACGCTGGAGCCTTCGGCTACAAGATTTAGATGTCACCATCGTCCACAAATCTGGGCGGAAACACACCGACGCCGACTGTCTCTCACGTGCACTGGTCGAAAATGCCAACACTGACCTTGAAGACGACGACACTTTTCGTTCTGCCGTATCAGCGACCAGCTTAGCTGAGCAACAGCGTCACGACTCGGAGCTCATCCCACTCATTGACTACCTGGAAGGACGCACTTCCCACCTTCCTCGAAGCTTTGCGCGCTCACTATCTTCCTTTTTGTTTCCATGATAGAGTGCTTTATAAAAAGAACTTTCATCCTACACAAGCTATGTATCGGCTTGTTGTGCCAACTACGCTTCGTGATGACATTTTACGTGCGTGTCATGATGAGCCATCATCCGGACACCTCGGCTGTACGCGCACGCTGCAACGGATTCAACGCTCCTACTACTGGCCACGTCTCGCGAAGACTGTGAAGCACTACTTTCGCACATGTCGCGACTGTCAGCGATGTAAGATTCCACCTTTACGACCAGCGGGACTACTGCACCCAATTGGCCCACCAAAGGCGCCCTTTCATCAGATTGGCATGGACTTGCTGGGGTCATTCCCCACGTCTTCGTCTGGAAACCGGTGGATTGTCGTCGCTACAGACTACTTAACACGCTACTTTGAAACCAAGGCAGTTCCAAAAGCCACCGCAGCAGATGTCGCCCAATTTTTTGTTAACAGCATCGTCTTACGTCACGGTGCTCCAGCTGTCGTCATAACTGATCGTGGGACAGCTTTCACCGCAGAGATGCTGCAGGAAGTCTTGCGATTAAGTGGCATGGAACATCGTAAAACAACGGCTTACCACCCGCAAACAAATGGGCTGACTGAACGATTCAATAAGACAATTGCAGACATGCTGTCAATGTATGTGGACATCGATCAAAGAACTGGAACACCATACTTCCCTACGTAACTTTTGCGTATAACACTGCTGTTCAAGAAAGTACCGGTTTCACACCTTTTCGCTTAGTCCACGGCCGCGACGTCACGACGATGCTTGACGCCATGCTCCTGCCCGACAACTTAGGAAAATACCACACGGATGCCGCCAAATTCGCGCAGTGCGCAGAAGAGGCCCGTCAACTAGCTCGTCACCGTATTCAACGTCACCAAACCGCAGACGCGCGCCGCTACAATCTTCGCCACCGCGAAGTTATTTTTAAGCCAGGTGATGAAGTCTGGGTGTGGACACCTATCAGACAGCGTGGATGTTCAGAAAAGCTTCTTCGCCGCTACTTCGGCCCTTACAAGGTTGTGCGACGTCTCAGCGACGTCACTTACGAGGTTCTCCCACAAGGCAATTCGAGACGTTCCTGTTTCACCCCGCAAACTGAAGTAATTCACGTTTCACGTCTCAAACCATACTTTTCGCGCAGTGAATCGCCAGTGACTGACTGACTTTATTGGTAACTTCGCGTCTTTCTTTTTGTTTCGTCTTTTCCTTACATTTTTTCTATTTTTCTCATTTCTCATTTAACTTTTGTCCCCACAACCAACTACGTTATTCCGCCTTACGCCATTCATTTTGCTCGCATGCTAATTTTCATCTAATTTTCTTTTCTTTTTTTGCCTTCATGTACAGCATCTAGACGATGCTTCTTGGGAGAGGGGGTAATGCCACCATTGATGAACGAGCCACTGTGGCTCATACGCGTTTTTGGGCGCGAAGAAGAAGAGAACATCTTCGTTGCTCTGGAAATATTTCCATTTCAGTCGTAGCAGTCATAACTGATTCATTACCAGTGTGCTCTTCTCTGTCCGCATCTGGTCACTCACCTATAGTGAAACTTTTTAAATCGTTGATCCCCTGTCATCTCCGAAGTATTCATTTAATCTGGACAGCAGGGCACAAAGGTTTGTTGTTAAACGAAATAGCTGATTCTCTTGCGAAGGCATCCCTTTCGACACCAATTATTCCTATTTTCCCTCATACAGTATACATTACGGTGGCGCGATTTCTCACACTTAAAATCAGGCAAAATTTATCTGACCCTGCACTGACGGCTTCTGCAGAGTACAAACACTTGTTATTTCCCTGGCGCAGTGAACTGACTAATTCAAGGATGATGGAAGTTGTCATCACGAATTTTCGTTGCCGCGTTACCTCCCTCAATTTTTACTTGCATATTGAATTCCCCTATGTGGATTTACTGTAATCAAGAGGAAACGATCAGTCATTTTTTATTACATTGTCGCCGTTTGGATTTATTCAGGCAAAGCATACTAGCACCACCTCTTCAAAGACTGGGCTTGCAAGTATCGCAACCTGATCTTCTTTCATTTGGAGCCTCTACACTGGGTTTCAGCCACAGGGATGTTTTATTCGCCGTTCAAGAATACATCACTGCGACTAAACGATTTTCGTGCTAAATTGCTGTCTCACTATTTTTCTTCTTTTTTTTTCTGCAAACTTGATATCGGTATTTCAAATCAAAATTAAGTTACAAAAAAATTTGTAGGAATGATGCAATGCTGAAAGTTTAGGGCAAATTCACCTTATAATCGGCCAATCCTCTTCTTTGGGTACGAGCCAATTGCACAGGGAAACAACAACAACAACAACAAGTGAACTCCTGGCTGCAGGTATTGTTTTGTTCGTGACCACTCCGCTCTCGACAAGTCCATTGATAGCTCGACTATAGCTATTCTGCTTGAAATGATTCTTCAGTACAACAACTTTGAATTCAATGGAGTGCATTATGTTCAAGTAAGTGGTACGTCTATGGGTACTAAGATCGGGCCAAGCTATGCAAATATATTAATGGGATTCCTTGAGAAGAAATTCTTGTCGGGTCGTTCGCTTAAACCTTTTTATTATAAAAGATTTATTGACGGCATTTTCATGATTTGGCCACATGGAGAGGAGAAACTTTTGTCTTTTATTTCGAGCTTTAATAATGCTCACCCTTCCATATCCTTTTCGCACACATATTCACCAGAGACCATTAACTCTCTCGATGTCACAGTATGTCTGGATAATGCAAAATTAAGCACTAAACTGTACCGCAAGCCGACTGACAGACAGAGGTATTTACACTTTCAAAGCAGCCACAAAAGGCACTGCAAATCCAGCATACCTTACAGCCAGGCTTACGCTATAAGCGAATTCGCTCTGAGCAATCTGACTTTGATAATAACTGTAACCAGCTACGCACTGCACTTTTTAAACAGAAATATCCACCCAAGTTAGTCGATGACACAGTAAGGCATGCCGACGCACAAGACCGTACAGCACTCTGCATCCCCAAAGAAAATCCTAAAAGTCACTCACAGGTTAACCTGGTTTTATCTCATAACGTATCGGCACCTAACGTCGCATCTATTTTCCGTAAACACCACAGCATACTTATGCAGAGCGAATGCCTTGCAAGAGTGTTTCCAGAACCACTACGTGTTGTGTACAGACAAGGCAGAAAATTGCGAGATTTAATAACTTTCTTTAAAACCAGGCATAGCAATAACGTCCAGACGCTTGGTTGCCATCCTTGTAAAAAGCCCCGCTGTAAAGTGTGTGCACACATGACCACAACAACACTTGCAGCCAGTACTGCGACAAACTCCAAGATCAAAATTAAGGGCAGTTTTACTTGTGATACTGCAAATGTCGTATATTTGCTAGAATGCTCAATCTGTCATGTACAATACATAGGTCATACTGAAACTGCTTTTTGATACCGTTTCAATAATCATAAAGCTCATGTGCATGCCCTTCCTAACTTACCGATTTCAAGGCATGTCACCGAGGCAGGTCATTCATTCAGTAACATGATAGCTACAATACTGGAATCGGGTTTTAAATCACACCATGAACGCGAAGTAAAAGAGTCATTTTTAATTCATAAATTCAAAACACTATCTGCCGGCATGAACGAGAGCCCGGGCACGCTTACTTGCATATTGCCTTAGTAAATCGCTTTTTTGTTTTACTGACAAGTGTATATTCTTCGCACGATGTTGGCCTATTGTCAAATATTACCTACATAATGTAGGTGGCCTTTGTCGCTTCACCATTTTACTCGCATTCATTTTGCTCAGCCTGCTTTGTGATTTTGTTTATCTCTCTAAACTTCTTTTTCTTTTTCAAAGGCTTACTGAATGTTTTTAGGCTGTGATTATCCCTCAGAACGTGTGACCAAGTGAGCTACTGCGTGCGCAGTCTGTTATTTTGCTGACCTGTTTCATTCCACACAAGTTGTAGAGTATCTAATACGTGCCAATTCACTATTGTATAATGATACGCGTTTTCAGCTGTATATGCACTATAGCCGCGTACCTTTGATGATATATAATCTTGTTTCCTAGACTACTGATAATGACTTAGCTGTGTGATACGCAAAAAACGGCTTATTTATGTGCCCTGTGTGCCATGTGTAACCATTCACTTCGACGAAGGCAGGCCCACCTGCCGAAACGTTAGTAAAACTAGTGTTTTTTCGCACGTTTGTCGACCTCTTTTTCTACCATATATATATATATATATATATATATATATATATATATATATATATATATATATATATATATATAGAGAGAGAGAGAGAGAGAGAGAGAGAGAGAGGAGACACGTGCATGGGAGTCAGCAGAGAAGTGGAAAAGGGGCCCTTGCCCCCCTCAAGCCACAACAGCACATGCCCTCCTCCAAGTTAGCACAGTGCTCTCGTTCTCCCTAAGCCGCAATGCAACATTGGTTCGCACCCTTAAGAGAAAGTCCTGTCGACGACAATGGCCGAACGTTTATTGCTTCCGACTGAATACTAATATTTCTATAGCAACACCCGCTGCACCCGTATCTAATCACATGGATTCTACGTAGTACAATTAAAGACGGAATGCATTTGCTGCCGCTTGGCTACACTACCGAAGAAGCGCGGCGAGAATGACAACAGACGCGGTCAACCCCGCTTGATCAGCCCGGCATCTACGTAGCGTTGGCTTCTCCGCAGTTGTTAAAACGATCCACCCATGACCACGTGATGGCGCTCGGCGAATAGGGGCGCTGAACTTCTGTAGGCGGAGCGAGTGGTGCCCGGAAAACAGTGGTGCAACTCTGCTACCTCTAGAATGGGTTAGGTTGCAGTGTCACAGGGTGCATAGCGGCAGGCGCCTGTAATAGAAAGGGCATGCTGGTGTTAACTCGCTGGGCAGGTCAGTAGTAATCCCGTCTTTTACTTGTATCTCGCAGCTTGCCAGGTGTGATGAGTGAAGAAAACGACGACAACGACGGAAGTGCGGGGCAAGGCGCGTGTATTGTGCGCGTGAGATCAGCCAATCAGCTGATGACCTGTGGTGACCCATAGAGGTGGCGGGCCACGATTGGGCCACGTGTGACCATTACGTGCCGGTAAGCTTTGTGGCTGGGGACGAGCCGAAGCAGCGGCAGACGGGAGGCAACAGGCCGAAGCGTCGGACGCAGGCGATCCAGGTTCCGGCCAAGGAACGCGGCTGTCCACGCTACTGCCGTCCAACTACCAACTGGAGTGACGTTGCCGGCACGAGTACTGCATCTCGGGGCGTGGCCTGGCCTGCTGTTCTCTTCCTTGCCGAGGGAATCACGGATCTCGGCGAGGCGTCTCCGTGGTCAGACGTTCAGCATAGCGACGTACGTGGCATGGCTAATGGTCACCGTTGCGCCGAGCATCACGTCTCGACGCAAGCTGTTCGCTGGACGGGCTGGCCCATTACACGCATGGAGCATCGCGTCTCCGATACGGGTTGACTGCTCCGTAGTCGTACCCACGCCCCCACTCCGCCAAGCGTCACCGTCACCAGAGCGTCGCCCATCGAGACGCAACCCGCTTCCGATCAACTACCACCGCCTCCTGCCCTGCACCTCGGCGTTCGTCGGGGCCCGCATCTCATTGTGAGGTTTTGGAACTCTGCGCCTTGAACTCGCGTTCATTTCTTTTATCATTCGATCAGACAGTTTTGTTAATTATTCGCTTTCGCGGTTTTTCTGGTTCTGTGTTCTGTTTTTATCTTTCGTGCTCTGTCATAAACGTCGTGTTTATTGTTACCGCGTCGTCTCAAAGTCAATGTCTCCTCGCACGACACGCAAAACAAGCGTTGACAAGCCTTAGTCCCGATAAAGAAGAATATTTTCATTACACCAGGTTTCTCTCTAGGCAATTTTGTGAGAAACTCTATGGCTTCACGTCCAGGGCATGTCCATAAAGAGTGAATGTACGAACAGCGCAACCTAGAAGTAGTAACAGCGTAGCTACGGAAGTGCAAAAAAAAAGGATAGAAAAGAGCACTGTTCATGACACCTGTTCGCGTGCCATCTGCATGGCCTCGATGACAACTCGGGTGCGCTCACCCCTGTGCTTATACGGCGTCGCTTAGTCCTTGAAGAGGGGCCCACAGTTGCACTCAGTGCAGTGCTGAACAAGAAAACCATCTTTCCCGTTTCTAACATTGTTAGCGTGTTCCCTCAGTCGATTGTTGAGACACGTACCTCCCGGTCGTTCCGACGTAACAGGCACCACAGGAAAGGGGGGTCCTAAAGACAACTCCCCGAGAACATGCCACATACCTGTACCTATGCTTATATTTACATCGAGTGGATGACTGCTTTTTCAGGGGGCTTGCAGATTTGGTGAGACTGATTGATTTGGACGGCGCAGAGAACAGCACACGAACATCCGCACGTTTTCAGATATTTTTTTGAGCCTGTGTGATATCTGGTGTTTGTATGAAACAACAGCTATCCTTTCACGCTCTGTACCCGTGTTGCTCGGATCCTGTCCCTGCTTCTGCTCTACCCTTCTCCAGGAATTGTAGACGTAACATGTCGCGTCTTCTCTCGGCGGTGGCCGGTCCCCTCACCGTAACTGAACGGGAAGTGCAAGAAAAAAAAATTACAACTCACGAACCAGACACGATATCAAAAACGACTCCCGTTTTTTAATACTACGTAACCACCAGAACATTTGAGGCCTAATTTCAATAACGTGCCACTAAGTGTCTTTCTTCTCAGACAACCTGAATATTTTTCAACGCAGCCAAAGGAACGGAACCAATTTTCACACAGTTTGGCCTCTTTAAACAACAATTTCAAAGCTTACAAAATGAATTTCAAAAATGACCCCTGATTTTAGATTGACCGATAAACGATCTTTCGATTATTATAATGCGTTATTTCGTAGCTAAAGGCGTGTAGCTTCCTGAGTCATTTTTGTCAACTTTATAAACCGTTTTCATAATAATAAAGCTGACTTTTCTGCAATGTGACGTGCATAGCGAAGAAGCCAGCTAAGATTTAGTAAATAGCGTGTTGCATTGTTTGCTTACGCTCTGACGAGAAAAACGCGTACATGTGCAACTAGGGCCTCAGTTACATTTGATGAACGGCAGATACTGCCGTTAGTTGGGCGAATATGCAGTGCAGGGAAGCGAACTTGCGGTGTACAAAATGTGCTTCTTAGTAGTTTTTAAGGCCCGCATTTCCATCGGTGTTTTTCAGAGCTGCTCACTGTGCTCACAATGTTTTTTAAATGCATGCATTTTGTCTTGCGTTTACTTTCTCACGTATCACTTGTATAAATACTGATGAAGTTTGAACTGCAATTCGTGCACCAAATAGAGGACTATGAATTGCTGCAGTGAAAATAGAATGCGTTGTGAGTAATATCATTCGGTATAACCATATCGTGCAAGAGTACCTAAAATCTGAAGCATTCAATAATAAACTTAGGTAACTTTGAGCGTATCTGTCTTTCTATCCAGCCACTTACGACTTTGTACTCTTCAGACCATATCGTTCATGAGATTTATATCAAAACTGGTGGGGCATAACATGACTGTAGGACGATCATAAATGACAGGTCATATTAAAATCATGTCTTGCTTCTCATGAAGAACATTGTTTATATGCCATGGTCATGGTGCTATAGTGGCCATTTTGTTAACTTGATGTGTACCAAAATTGATACTATGAGACATTTGTGTATGGCTAACATAAATGACAGATAGTAATGTGAAAATCATGACATATATATCATGTAGCATGACAATATGGCATACGCATGATGCGTATGTGGCCGTTTCGCTAGCTTTACATGTTCCCAATTTTAAATTTTCACACGTGACTGTATGACAATTATTGTAGGAGCTAAGATCGCAATCATGAAATCCATGGCATGTACAACATGATTTACGTGCCCTTCTCACGGTGGGCAAACGACCATGTCGCTAGCTTGTACAACCAAATTGATATTGCTTAATATGATGGTAATACAAACTAAATTACATGTCTACACAAGTAAATTATGACATGCATGTTATGTAAACTAAGCTTACTCCTTGCAGGCTGCTTCACATTACACCAGCTGAGTATGCGTTAGATAAAAAACTAAATACGCTATACTCGTAACTCAAACAGAAATGGAAAGCGTTACCACCCTGCGTTACTTCCATTAAACGGTAGTGCGTTACCGGTACAGTTACCAAAAAAAAGTAATGGACTGTTACCTGGACCGTTATTTCGTGGTCATAAGTTTTAAAATGTCTCTTTGCTGCAGGATCTCAAATAACAAATTTTAAAATCTCAAATATATGTTTCACATAAAACTTCTAAACTAAACTCGGATTATACCCAAAATGCTCATTTAACGCAAGTTACTTGCACAAATGTGCCGAAACTTAGCATTGTTCATCAGCTATCCGGAAGAAAGCATCATGAAACTCAAGAAATTTAGTTTCTTTTTCCTGTTCTTAACAGCACATCTACTGGACATCGTTCTGATATTGTACACCGGGTGCCAGTACAGGCAATCACGAAGGCCTGCATTGGCGCCTTCCTTTATTTATTATTTAAAGGCGGGGCGCTTGTACTATTATAACAAATGCACAACTTTAGTGGAAGTAAAGAAATGCTTTATCGGCATACGCAAGAAAAAATATCTGCGTAAAATTTTGTTTGTTTCAACCTGTATAGTCACCACAAAAGCTTGCGAGCGCTCATGTGAAGGTGTTCAAGCTTCAGCGTGTAATAAAGCTGGAACACATTCACATAACCAACAACATAGTTGCCGTCGCAAAGACGAAGAAGCAAAAATTGTTCTGGAAACAACGTATTAACTATCATGAAATATTGCATATTTAGACATTTCTCAAAAATAATTTTCTGCGCTTTACAAGTTTTAAACAATGTTATTTGCCCTTTGTTGAGCATACACTTCATGCGCAAAATGTCTTATTTGTAACGCTAAAAATGTCTTATTTGTAACGCTAATATTTGAGTTCACATCGTTTTTATGCATAATATAAGAAATATCAGTGGTTATTGTACTCTAGAACATATTTTAAATCAATTTTAGAATGACACTCCTGTACGCTGAACGCACCACATCCATTTGACGTTAGTGGCGTCTACCGCGTTCTTTGCATAAGTGGCTGTTAATATTGAAAACGAGCGTGACCCAGTGAGGTTCGTCGCCGGCGCTCCAATATTTGTCACTCTAGGGTGCCTGTTCTCGCCATTGACTATCAGCTGTAACTGAAAGTCAAGAGTCAGTAATTTTATTAAAATAACCTGCATTGACGTCACTATTGTCACCATCTTTAGATACCAGCTAGTGGATATGCTGCGTGAACTCTTGCTCGACCGCGCCGAGCAAGAAAAGGTGGCATCAGATTAGTGCCAGGGTGCCGCGCCATGCTTCCAAGCAGGCAACAAAATTTGGGCGCTTTCTTCTAACCACTACTACTACCATCCCCACCACTTCTTTGTGTGCTCCTTTGGCGCAGCTGGCACGCAAGGAGGTGGAGAAAGCACAAAAGATTGCGAGAGGTCCCGTCTCCGGGATGGCGCGCGGTGCGTGCGTGGCGAGAGCAGACACCAGTGACCCTTCTCTAGTACTGCTTTCTGCTTCCCTTCTCTCCCACAAATATGCTCCTTTCTCTCCCCACTACCTATTCCCCGCGCGTCATTGTTGAGGTGACCTTCTTCAGAGAGAGAGTAACGATGACGTGCTTTTCTCTTCCTCTTTTTCTTTAAAGACTACTTCGTGAAAGTTTCACTGTCATCCCTTGTCTCACTGACAGCCCCTCCATGCGTTTTTCGCTGGCTAGTTAAGTAGCGCCAACTCTTTCTTCCCCACTCCCTTTACATCTGTGTTTGACCAGCGGAAGTGGAGGTGCCCCGATGATGTTTCTGCTGCTTTTCCGATTCATGGACCATCTTTCGGCTAGCCGTCTGGAAATCTCACACCCCTTCACGCGCCCACTCCACCTCATTTATGCTGTCCCACCGCTCGGCCATTGACTCCGGCATGCAGCCTCGTGCGCCATTTCGAGGTGGCATTTCTTGCGAGCTTAGGAGGAAAGTCCAGACAGAACGACGAAACAGAGACAAGAAGGACACGCAGGACACGAAGGTTCTATTCTCGTGCTATAACTATCGTCATGTCATACCAACTAGCCCAAGCTGTCACACTTCCAGACAACACTTGTGAAACAGAAAAATAATATTTACTTTCTCAAGTGTTTAGAAACAAACGGGAAGGAAAAGAGTGGCGTAATAACTTCCTTTTGGAGGCTCCGGAACAAGGCGGTGGTGGTGGAACAATGGTTCACGCTAAGTTAAATATGCGGCTGTAGACGCACTGAAGGGGCTTTAGTCCCTTGCACTGGCGCTCTCAAGTGCGATAAAAGTTCATGATGGCTGTCACTTTCAGGTACCTAGCACAGAGAACCTGTCAGGGACGTCACGTGCAACTTGTTTTAAATGCCTGTTTTTGTTGCTCGTGTGGAAAATGTGTAATAAACATAGCTTGTGGTGTGTCGGCACCTATATTCTCGCATTTTGTGAGCAAAAATTAGCCCACGGTTGTTGGCCCCCCAAGATCTAATGGCTTGTGTAAAAAAAGTATAAAAAGTTTACACTTACCCTCACGTGATGAGAAGACCAAACAATTTACTCCCGGAAAGCTTATAGATTTAGTGAGACATGACGCTGCCCGACAGGCAGGCATAAAATTTTTCTGTAATGTTTATTTGTATGTATTTAAGGCGGAAAACTAGGAAGCCTAAATACGCAAAGGCATTAACTTCAAAGCGCTAAAAATTTAAATGCCGAAATATAATTATTCCGAGAAGATAAAACACCGCAAACTATACCTGGACCATGTTGAAAACCACGTGAAATTTGATCAATTCGGAGAAAAATGAACGAAGACGCTGTGTAGGGTGCTCCCTGAAAGGAAAAGCTAAACTTATTTGCAGAGACTGTTATGTTTATATGTTTGACAAGAAAGTAGGTTCTGCCGCGCCGTGCCGTGGGGGCCTAAAGATTATGGCGCAATTGCTAACCTGAAGGTTGCAAGACCACACCCTCGCTATGGCTGCTGTATTTTCCATGGAGGCGACAGTATTGAAGGTTCGTCTAGTTATATTCAGGTTCACGTTAAGAAACCGCAGGAATATTAATAAAATAATAATAATAATAATAATAACATTATTAATAATACTAATAGTATTGTTGTTATCGATATTATTATTATTATTATTATTATTATTATTATTATTATTATTATTATTATTATTATTATTATTATTATTATTATTATTGTTATTATTATTATTATTATTATTATTATTATTATTATTATTATTATTATTATTATTATTATTATTATTATTATTATTATTATTATTATTATTATTATTATTATTATTATTATTATCATCATTATTATTATTATTATTATTATATGGAAGCAGATTCTGAATGCTATTGGAGGTGTGAGAAGTGAGTGAAATGCAGCGCCAAAGTAGTTAGTAGTTATTGATCTTCCTGTAGAAGGTAAAGCCATAATCTCCAAAAAAGTTATTCATGGTTTTCTGGCGCATCACTTCCTTGAGAAGTGAACAAGCTGGACTCGAAGACAACGTCAAGGAAGTGATTAGAGGCAATAACCACCACTCACAGAGCAAGAACCAATGTTTTCCTAAAGCCTCCCCCCCCCCCACGCCCCTTGTTTCGGAAGACGTACGCGAGGCGGTATGCCGCCTGCATGGTGGGCTTGGTGTACGTAATTCCGCTTACTTGCGGTACACTTTTTATTGGCCACACAGGCCAGTGCATAAAGGACAGAATTAGGGAACACAAACTTTTTGTGGAAAATAAACCTTCGGCACATTTGCATGTGCACTGTGGTTCTTGCAAGCGTGAGCCTGGTTTTTCCAGTCCCCCGTTCTTATGCCTTAGTGGGTCAAATAACGAAACACAGTATACATTAAAAAGAAGAGAGATATGCGTTTTAGCGATATCTGTTGCTGTGCAACGTGGGGAATTTATTTTTTAGGACTTTTTTGTTTAGCGGTTTTTTCGTCATTATTTGTTTATTTTTTGTAAATCTGATCACGTTTCTTGAGAAGCATGTGAGGTGATGAGCGTGCGCATGGTTGCTACGGTTATATATGCCGCTGATGTTCTGAGAATGAAGTTAGTTGTGAGTTACGCCATCACTTTTCTTTCCTTATTCGTTTTTCCTTGATGGTACGCATATATTTTTTTAACTTGCGTTTCAGTAAGCATGTATCAACTAGCCAAACAGAAAAATTTATTAAGCTCCTTGTGTGTGTCATGTAACATGAAAATTATTTCTCAGCTTCCCTATGAGCAACCAGTATGATATCAGCGTTTCAAATTTTGACACAACATGTTTGTATGAAATGCAATATAGATTACGTGCACGTGACGTCATAATCATAGCTTCATCACATACTCGTTCACCAACATGGCACCGTTGACGTAAAGGCAGCATATTCACACCGCGTTTAACCTGCGTCAATATGATGACGATGTGGCGAGAATTTTGTTGGCCTCTGTCAGTCAATAACAAGAAAATTTTGACAGTACTGGAATAAACCTGAATGCATTAAAAAAGAGCTGACATAGGCAAACGCTGTCCTTCGTGTTTACTCTCGCGCTGTCAAAATTTTGTGGATGACGAAATACCAGCTCGCCCAAACACCCCCTTTAATCGGTTACGACACTAAGAGAAATCTAGAGACATAATGATAGCAATAACACATGACGTCACAAACATTGTGTGTGTCATGTGGTGGCCAACCAACATTGCAGATCAGTGACGTACGTCTATGCAAGGAATCGGTCATCTTTTCCATGACATATAGAGTTATGCATTTTTTTTTTGAGGCCTTGAAAACCATTCAAAGAGAACACGGCAGTTGGAAAAAAGGTGCAAAGCGTATAAACTTTGTACAAAGCTGACTGAACCTTTATTCGAGCAAAATACTTTATGTTCGACTATAGCTAGGTGATGAAGACATTTTGTCGTTTCGGCATTTCAGTGTTTCACCATTTTGCTTCTGCGGCATTTCAAATTTCAGTTTTTCCTGAATTCGACCTTTTATATTTTCTGTGTTTTAGCTTTAGCATTTTAATAATTCGTCATTTTCAATTTCGCTGTTCTGAATGCCTACAAAAAGCTGAAAATTACGAAGCTGAATTATAGAAAGGCCGATTGTGGGAACACCCTAAATTATAATGCCTAAAATCTTAATACTGAAAAATAAAAATTGCCGAAAAGACATAACGCTGGAGGCCACGTGAAATTTCTTTCATTGACTCAAAGTTTTATTTTTTTGGAGGAAAATGGACGAACACGTGGTGTGGTGTGCTCCTAGAAAGAAAAACCTAAATCTTCAAGGACGCCAATTGATTGATTTGTGGGGTTTAACGTCCCAAAACCACCATTTGATTATGAGAGACGCCGTAGTGGAAGACTGCGGAAATTTTGACCACCTGGGGTTCTTTAACGTGCACCCAAATTTGAGTACACGGGCCTACAACATTTCCACCTCCATCGGAAATGCAGCCGCCGCAGCCGGGATTTGAATCCCCGACTTGCGGGTCATCAGCCGAGTACCTTAGCCACTAGACCACCGCGGCGGGGCCTCCTAGTGAAGATAAGCTGCCCTGGCGCACATGCTGGTGCATAATGTTACCCGTCACGTCACCCACTTCACGGCATGCAAAGCCTAGGCTGGCCAGTGCCACCACTTTGACTTTTAGGTTTTAAGCACAAATATTATAGTCGATAGCAACTAAACAAATATTATGGCACAAAGGCTCCAAATCTCGGACAGCATGAATCGGCCGCCTTGAAACGTTCACCTTCGCAGGAACTCACGGAATTCGCACTGCGGATACTCTAGCCGTCAAGTTAAAATAAGCCAAAGTGCGAGCTCCAATAACGATTACATTGTTTCAGCCAGATTACCGAAGCTAGAATGGCCTGAAATAGAAACCAAAAATATGCCAGCCCCCTACCAACTGAATAGGTGGCGCTATCTAGTGTGGCCATAGTGAACTAGGCAATCAATACATTGTTATTGCAGAAACATTGTGCTACGTACGTCTGGTGCAAAAACCGCGCAGCGGCGTTATTACAAAGGAGTTGCTTTTTTAATCATTTTCACCTCAAACACATTACGCGTAAGCGAACATGTTCATGACTGTGGTTGCATGAAGGGTCCCAAGACGTCGATACCATCGTTACGATAGCCTTGTATTTTTCATTTTTTTTTGCGTATACCAGAATACTTTACACGACAAAAATTTTCGTGATTTTTCCGCAACGGTGATTCTGTTCAAGTTAAATGCAGCTTATATGCAGTTAGCATCACCATTTATGGTTTGCGAAAACGTAAATGCATACGCGTTTAAGTACGTACGGAAACGTTTACGTATGAGGAGCTCAAAACGTGGGAAGACGTGCGTTCCGGTAAGCCGGTAAATGCAAACTGGTATCCGGTAACACGTTAACGTGAAGAACTATATGTACAAGCTAAAAGTTACACAAAGGTACACGTTGCTATAGTGCACTAGAATATTCTAGTATGCTATATTCTTAGTATATATTTTCAGTCTTTATTTAGCAACCCAAATTCTAGTACACTATAACGTTACACCATTGTTCTGTTGTCGCGCTTGTCGGGCTCGCTGGGCATCGGCGATACCAGCTTCAGTCGCAACTGCGGCACATACGAAAAAAAAATGTTTTTCTTTAGTATTGAAAGTTGTCAGAATAATTAAAAGAATATATTGAAATTAATTCTCTTCAATTCAATATGTATGTTAAATTTAACACTTTAAATCGTAAAAACAATCTAAAATATACTTACGTGGCCAGACGCTATGGCGCTGCGAGCGCGTACGACCGTCGTGCGGCTCACGTTTGCGTGCGCGCCACCGTGGCGCCAACTAAAAGGCGTTCCAGTTTGGTATGGTTTGGGTGCGCATCGATGCGTACTACCGAGCCCGCAGCACCCCAAGAGATTGTGTACCCAGCACTAAAACTCTCTAATAAATGCAACCGATGCTACGGGTGTGAGTCGATTCTGAAGCGCAAAGACTTCTGAGACGGTCTCACAAGAACAGGTCTCAATCGCGTACTTTTGCAGTTTGACAACTAGTGCAGCAGAGCTAAAATACTTTTTTCAGCATTTTTGCGCTCGCATTTCGCCTTAATAATTTTATTATTAACAATAGTATGTAACAATAGTACAATAGTAAAATATGTAACAATAGTGCAGCTGGACAAATGACTGAAAACTGAAAGCTGGTCTTTTGTTTACATGATCCGCATCATACCGTGACAAAAAGTCTTTAATTTCATAGGCTGATAAGTTTAACAGATGCCACTGAATTACCTGCCCCAAACTAGCGATGGTGATAGCGACGGTGAAAGCCGGTGCCTTCCGAAACGTGTGTCGAGTCACAGCCGGGCTAGGCTGCAGCTGCGCCTGCTCCTTGCGCGCAGATGCAGCCTAGCCAGGCCGCGAGTTTACAAAGGCGAGTGGATAGACCCCCCACCCCCCCCCCACACACACACACACACACAATGCACAGCGCCAGGCGCTCTTACAAGGCTCTCGGAAGCTGCGCGCTCTTTGGTTCGTGCGTGATGTCGTCAGCAAACATGGCTGCGCCCAAGACGATTCTGCAGGGTTCGTGTGTCGGGCGGGGGCACAATTGATGAAGATGCCGCGACGAAAGCGAGACCAAAGTTGACGCTCGCACGCGTACTGGCAAACCGCCTACGATGAATGGGCACCAACTACTATCAAGTAGTTGGTGCCACCAAGGTGCTACAGAAACGCTGTGCGCACGCCTGTGTGGACGCTGCCGCAAGACTCGTCGCTCCGTTTGCAACAATCGCCGAAAGCATCGAAGTCGGCGCAGATATGCAGTGAAAAATTGATTATGACAGTTTGAAGATTTCTTGTGCTAACTATATAACAATAATAGTAACTCGATAAGCATTTGTTGAAGCTCGAAGAGCCGGTTTCGGAGCACTTGAGTGCCTACGTCGCACACGTCACTCGATCGCTCAGCTTGCACTAACTCTGGCATATCTTGGGCTACTCGCAGTGAATGCTACCGCTACTGATTGTGATAGCGATGCCGATTGAGAAGCACAAATATCTGTACCAGCTTCTCGATAGACCTGCAAACGAATGTCTTCGTAGTGTCATTCTATCAACACGCCAGGCAATTCCGTTCACACGAGGAGCCAGAGGCCGCGCTATTATTAGAAGAAAAGGACGTGGGTGATATTGTGTTACGATGTCAGGGCACTGTAGATATCGAAACTAGCTTTTAAAATGATACTGTTATTACTTTTTCGGAGTGCACTCGAACTTTGCAGTTTATTTTCTAGATCCTTAAAAATTGGGCCTTTAATTTCACGCAAGAAAATAAAACCAAAATTGCAGTTAGTACCCCTTTAACATCTGGGGAGGTTATAAAACAAGGGCTGCGGAAGTGAAGCAAGCTTAAGCAGTTGCAAAATATAAATTATTGCTTGCATAGGTAACTAGAAGGACTGAGGTAATAAAGAAGTTAGAAATGATGACAAGAAGAGAGTGTGTCTGTATTATGTGTAGTCTTTTTACATACCACCTGTTAGCAACTTGTACGATAGCCCTAGGTTAGTCTGCATTGAAAGAAAAATATGAACTTTTGCGAGATCACCAAAATTTCAGTTTGTTTTTTAAACAATGCATAACAAGTGTGTGTCAATAGCATAGCATTGTGCCATTTTGTTAGTTACACCTTTGAGTATAATGATGGTAATAATGTTAGCTTAATCTGTACAAATAAAACATTACCTGTCAACCTGAGGTGAAATAATGCTTTATGCAACGAGCAAGGTTGCGTAAAAACACAGGTTATTATTCCAGAAACGTTAGCCGCAACAAGCTGGTACAGGCAGGAACCCGGCAAGCACGAGCCACACACGGACGTCAACGTCTTCTTTCACGCTGGCACAGAGCTGGCACCACTATGCTTCGGTACAATTACTCCCCGCGCAGAAAGGAGCCAACCTGGCGACCTAGGGAAAGGACACGACAAGGGGGTCATAGCACGGTTTGAGGCGTGATACGTGTGACTATGCTTCGGTACATTTCTTTTTTTTTCATGGAGCCAGAACTAGCAGTGTTCCAAAAGGCCCAAGGAATTTCTCAGCAAGGTGCTGCAAACAGATTATAAACTGTTCATAAACTAAACATTCACAGCTCTGCAGCTAGTTTAGCACTCCCTGTCACATGCACTCGGCATACAATCATAATTCATTTGCCTTACGCAAACATGCATTCTCTGTAAAATGGAATGCTGAGGAGAGTGCATTTTTTAACACTACGTGCAACTTAGCTCCAGCTGGTTATTCTCTTCATTCACAGGACATTTGTCAAATAATTTACGTGTAAAGAATGCAAGCTCAAACCATTAAAGACTCTGGATTGCAGTTTTGATGTACACACTTCACTCTTCCCAACACTAACTGCAGTCATTTGCAACATGATGCTTACTCTGGGCACGCGATCGTGAAGATTCCCACATGCCTTCTCCAAAATACAGAGCAGCTCTGCGGTGAAGCCTCAAGTAACGCGTGCGTACTTTTTTTATTATTTGTTAGCTTTCGACAAATACTCAAAGCTGTGGGTTGCAGTTTAATTTTCTTTTTGTTGTGGTTTAACTTATTCCACTGAAGTCTATGCGCATTAAATGCACTGTGCAACAGCTTCAATTATGCTGGGTTGCGTGGTAACCGAAGCTGTGCCTGCCGGAGCATCGTTTGCGAACTTGAGCGCACCGACGATCTCGTAAGCAAGCATTTTATGGCTCTGTTCGGAACTGCAATAAAGAACTTACCGAGACCAGCATCTCGACGACTTCTTAATCTTTACTGGATACGACGGTCCACTTCTTGGTGTCTCCGGCAGTCGCTGAAAGCTGACTATCACTGCCGGCGACAGCAAAGTGCAGCTTCGGTAGAGGCACGCTCACAGCGTTTCTCGTCACACTTGAACTTTCCACGCATCCCTCCAAATGTTCAGAAGGCGTTTTTTTCGGCCAAGATTGCCTCAGCAAACAAAGCGTGCGAAGTCTTGCCTGGCAGCTGCCTACAGCATCGTCATGGGCACAGCCATGTTTGCTGACGACTTAACGCACGAACCAATGAGCGCGCAGCTTCCGAGAACGTTGTAAGAGCGCCTGGCGCAGTGCATGTGAAGGGGGGGGGTCTATCCGCTCGCCTTTGTACACTCGCCGCCCAGCCGCGGTCGAGCTAAGAGAGACACAACGCTCCGGAGGGGGTGTGGGAGGGCAAGAGCGAGGAAGAGTACAATGTCTCAAGAAATCCCCTCGACACTGCTTCGGTGGGCGCAACACGGGCAGAATTTTCGACCCAGCGGTGACACCTGGGCGGACACTTCCTAAACTATGTCTATGATTCCTGGCCATGGCATACGTAAATTTGTACAGTCAATCATGTCCTACCAACTCAACAAGTTTCCACGCTCCATAAAAAGTGGTTCAGGTGCCCCGCCGCGGTGGTTTAGTGGCTAAGGTACTCGGCTGCTGGCCCGCAGGTCGCGGGATCGAATTCCGGCTGTGGCGGCCGCATTTCCCATGGAGGCGGAAATGCTGTAGGCCTATGTGCTGAGATTTGGGTGCACGCTAAAAAACCCCAGGTGGTCAAAATTTCTGGAGCCCTCCATTACGGGGTCTCTCATAATCATATGGTGGTTTTGGGACATTAAACCCCACATATAAATCAAATCAAAGATGGTTCAGGTATGCTTCCCGCACCAGCACGGGACCAATCACAAAATGGGCAGCTTGAGGTTGGGTCAGTGCAGCCCCGCTTCTATCAGACTGAAGCCGTCACGGCTGCACTCACGCGGACCCTCGGAAGCGACACCTCCTGTTGACGAGTAAGTCCACTCGGGAGGTCATAACCTTGCCGAGGTATGAAAGCTCCCGTGGTGCAACAAAGATTTTCTTTGTGAGCGTCCACAGTGTCAGACGATGGCAGCAGGAGCAAAAATAAGGTGTACATGACGGTTACCGGATGAAAAGTTGTATCTGCGGCAGCATGAGTCAGAACACTAGATCGGAGAATCCAGCACGCACAAACTGAGCACGAATAAGCTGCAGCGCACCGGTGAAATAGCACTGCTACACCCACAGAATGGTCAACGCGACAGAGTGCGCGAACAGCGCTTGTGTCGAGTCCGCGTAAAGGATGACACTTAATTGATGGGTGCTGCAACTCCACGAGTGACTGATGTTCTGCAAGGACTACTGCAAAGAGCAACCAGCTCTGCCACTACAGAAATAATGGGGATCTCTAACGCAAAAGCACCAGTCTGGTCGACATGTGGGTGAGAAAGACACACTAAGGAAGCGTGCTTTAAGGATGGTGTTAACCCGGTATCTACATATGCTCTCAGTTCGAGTTGCTGAGATTCCGGAATTGAAGAGAGCAACTGGATATACCGAGAAGGATTCACCTTGCGACTAATACAGAGGCTTGTTGGTGCTCCCTTGACAATGATCTTATGGTGGCACTGCCAAAGTATGTTTGCCAAGCGAATGGGCTTTAGGCTCCGGGTAATACGTTAAGGCAGCAGCCACAGCAGCACTGCTGCGCTTTATCAGCCTTGCTTTGCATCTGTGATAAAAGAGCTCATCCAGCGTATAGAGTTGTGCTTCTACCTCCAGTGTCAGAATCAGAGTGAACCTTAGAAGGCCTGTGATCACACGCGTGACTTCTCGATTGATAGTTTTCAATCTCGTCCGTTCTGCTTTGGAGATGCACTGGAACTCTGCTTGGTACAAAACATTGTGGTTGGAATACCGAACATACCAGTTGCGAGTTCGTGCTCTGCTACTTCGCTTAGCGATGCGACAGGCTGTCCTGCGGGCACACCGAATCCCTAGTGAGACCCATCCAGATGCAGAAAAGCCTTCCCCAAGGACGCTGATTGTAGACGCTTCGATTAGAACACGACTATCAGTCTAAGTTGTCCATGGGTTCGGTCAAGTTTGCGGCAACCCCACTTATTGGCAATCTTCATGTAGGTATATTTTTTTCTGATGAGATTGTGAGTCCCCCTGAAGAGTATCAGACAAATGCGACATTGAGTGCTTGCCCGCACTTGATGGTCCAAAAAAGAGTGAGTCGACGACACTGTCACGTCATAAGCATTCAACAAAAATTTTAAGTCGGGAATGCTTGATAGCTTCCTTGCCATCAGTAGTAGTGCAACGTTGAAAAACATTGACGCAAGAACTGACCCCTGCGAAACTCCACGTTGCTTATTGAAGTTGCCGTAGCTTTTAGCTATAGTATTATACTTATGCTCAAGATGCGGACGGTGAAAGAGCCATCTCGAAGAAAGGTATCTGTGAATGCTCGGGCACGTCCAGGCAAGCGAATCTATTGAAGAACCTCAAGAATTACTTCGTGGCTGACGTTGTCGAAAGCTTCGTATATGTCCACTCAGCGACTCTTCCATTTTATCAATGCCAGCCATATGTGCCCGATCCAGCCGTTTACCACCCTCTTCTCCAAAAATTTTCTGCTTCCGCCCATCTCCTAGCCTTCGTTAGTGTTTTGCGGTCATGGCGAAAAGAGCCCATTATGTAGTGTCTCACGAAAGAAATCGTTAAGTTTTTGTTAAATTGCGTACAGATCCGTGGGCCAGCGTCTTGCAGTCTTCGTGTTCAAATGATGCCTATCACGCTGGCTCTGTAAAAGATACGCTTTTGAGATAGCATGTCGCCTTTCGTAGCGCTTTGCGGGAAACCAACGGGGAAGCGTTGCTGCAACGCAACTGCATGCGGTGACTTTCAGAGCACTGCGATGCAGCTGCGACATTGCTTCGATCGTCAAAGGGGCATGTTTTGGAATGATGAACAACCGTGAAAATTTGGTTGGCACACTGTCGAAGTTTGGGTAAAGAATATCGCAACCTGTGGTGCAAACAGATATGGATTTGTTCCAGACGCCAGGGACGCCATGTATGTATCGAGTAGGGTTCTGGTGCACCTCGCTTCATCGCCTGAAAGGTACGTCTAATCGAGTGAGTTGTAGAGAGATGTCAAGCGACGCGCACCGTTACATCCAGTTGCTTCTAAAAGGCGCCTTTAATGTCTGTGAGCCAATACAGTTAGGCGGTTGAGATTGTATCGATCCACAAAATAATCTGGGATGCAAGTACTATCTTTTTTTTTTGTAACGCGACGCTCTGCCCCCAACTGTATCAGTTGTATATGACGTGTGAGGCAGCACTCGTAGACCCAAGAACTCACGGTAGCTTTGGAAACTATAGTTCAAATCGGATCTAACGGAAATCCTCTCACGGCCTCCACAGTTGCAAATATCCACTCTTTTATATTCATTTTTATTTATTTAAGTATACTGCAGACCTTCTCGGTCCAAGCAGGAGTGGTACATAGGATATACAAACAATGATGTCACGTACAGAAAGGCACCGACAGAAGCCAAGAAAAAAAAACTATTGAATTCCAAGTAGCCAAAACAACAGTGTCCTAATGCAACGTTTAGAATCATGCTAAAAGGACAAACCAGTCAAAGGGAAAGAAACTGCTCACAATAAATCCCTATTCGTACATTTGCGTCTATTGTTCAAAACTTATAGTTTTAATCTTTTCAATAAAGGATTCTACGGTGTCACAGTTCACAGCTATTAATGGAAGTTGATTCCAATATGCAATTGATGACGAAAAAACAGAGTTTTTGTGAATGTTGTTGTGACTTGTGGGCAGTCGTATTGTCTTATTGTGGTTAGTTCTCGTGGAATGCCTGAAAGGTTCAAGAAGATAGTCTGATCTGGATATTGTATATTTCCCATGATAAAGAAGATACAGGAATTTAAGTTGAGAATGTATTCTGCGTTCGGAAAGGCAATGAAGTTCGGCTCTTTTACGCAGATTAGTAACACTGGTATACCTGGAGTAATCGGAAAACACAAATCGAACTGCTAAGTTTTGCACTCGCTCAATTTTACTAATGAGAAATTTATGATGTAGACTCCAAGTTATATCGGCGTATTCTAGTGCTGGTCTAATCAGGGTCTTATAGGCGGTTAGCTTTACTGCAGGGGGAGTGTTACGGAGTTTTCTCTTTAGGAAGCCCAATTTACCTTGCGCTTTCGAACAAATAGCAGTTATATGTGGATCCCAATTAAGGTTGGATATTAATGTAACTCCCAAATATTTAACTTGATCGCTTTTAGTAATTTCTAAATTGTCTATTGTATAAGCAAATTTGAGTGGTTTTTTCTTATTCGTGAAAGTTATGGCTACGGTTTTCCGTGCGTTCAATGTCATTGCCCACTGGGAACACCAGGCTTGAATTTTTGTTAATGAGTGATTAAGGTTAATCTGGTCCTCAGTTCGATTTACCCTTGTGTACACAACGCAGTCATCTGCGAAAAGCCTTATTTGAACGGGTGAGTCAATGACCATAGGAATGTCGTTGATGTAGATAAGAAACAAAATTGGTGCTAAGACTGATCCTTGTGGAACGCCCGAAAGGACGTTCAGACTGTTTGACGTGTGGTTGTTCACAGCGACAAACTGCTTGCGGTTGTGTAGTTATGATGTTATCTATGTAATAATATTATCTTCAATACCAATTGCATGCAGTTTAGTTATTAGATCAGGGTGGTGAACGACGTCAAGTGCTTTTGCAAAATCTGAAAAAAACGGCATCTACTTGTCCTCTTTCATTCAGTGCATTCGCAATGTCGTTGGTAATCTCGTTTAGCTTATATCCTAGTTCGTAACGTGGCATTTACGTGCTATCCTTGTGGTATACCTGCGTAGAGTCCAACGTGTATGGTTTAGTGGTCGCTTCTGCAAGGACTTGTTTTTGGGCTAGTTGGTGAATACTTGGTGCAGAAGACTGAGTCGCTTCCGCATTATTCTGGTTTCTTGCTTGCACTTGACTGATGCAGGGCCCAGCCACCAAGTGATGTCGGGAAAATGAGCAGCAACACCCGCATGATCGCGGTGTCAAGCTGATGACTCTGGTGAATTTAGCAGCTTGAACTACGCATCCAGAAATGCTTCGATCACCATTCGACTCCTATGACTCCTAGAGGGATAACCTCAGGCCATTTGTAATGCATTAAAGTCCCCTGTCACTAATATTGGTCAACCAGACTGCATGCGACGCAGTTGTCGAAACTACCCGAAATTAACGTGCGTGTGCTGTCCACTCTATTTATTTATTTATTTATTTCATTTATTTATTCATTTAATAATTATTTCTTTATTTATTTATCTTATTTATTTATTTCAAACACTGCAAGCCAACATTTTGGCTCAAGCAGGATTGGATTCACGTATTATGCACAACTGAATATACTAAAAAAACGCAATGGGCAAACACAAGAAACCAAACGAACAATAAAACTAGTACGGCAATCATTTAAAGATAGGGCCATCAAAACATGTGGTAGGAGCAAGCAGAAACGGTAAAAATGAAAGTGGTAGACCCTTAAAACATGGCATTGATATTGCTAACTTAGTCAGCAGAGCTGAATCTACTATTAGGCAACAAATTCTGATCGGCGACGGTACGATGGAAGAAACTGTATTGAAATGCTTCTGTGCGAGTGAAGATTGATGCTAACGAACGTTTGTGATTGTGCCATGTTGGTCTTGTACCAAGACGCTTGACCGATGCTGGGAGAGATAATTGACTTTACCTTCCAGGCAGTTGTGAAGGAATGAAAACTTTTTTCCGGGCTTACAGCGTTGGTATGTTATTGAACTTTGTCAATTGTGTAAGGAAATCTAGTCGTTCGTGTTTTCCGAATATAAATTTCACTGCTTTATGCTTAACATTTTCTAGTGGCAAAATACCTTTTTGATTATGCGGAGCCCACAAAATAGATGTGCACTGCAATTTAAACCTTATGCAGGCATTGTACGCTGGAAGTTTTACGCTACTGGGCGCTTTCCCAAGTTTTCGTCGAAGAAGCCTCAGTTTCCTGAGAGAGACTGCACAAATATCAGTTATATGTTCTGACTATGTGAACGTATTTGTTGAGTGTAATGCCTAAGTATTTAAAGTTTATCAGCTTCTGCAACCCATCTGTTATGAATTAAATATACAAAATTAATGACTAGTCTTGTTTAGTTATACGGAATAGCACTGTTTTGTCCGAGTTTAAAACCATTCCCCAATACTTACACGAATCTCCAATCGCAGATACACTGTTTTGTTATAAGATGTGGGCATTAGTAGTCGAAATTTTCTTAAAAACTGCGCAATCATCAGCAAACAACCGTATTGATACAGTACCAGGAACCACTTCAACCAGATCATTTACTTAAATAAGAAATAATAAAAGGCCTAAAGCACTACCTTGAGACAATTCAGAGGTAACAGGAAGCACAAGTGATGATGATTTTTATTTTTACAAATTGTTTTATATTGGAAAAATATGCACTAATTTATTTAACAATGAAGGACAGCAGGTCAGGGCGTTCAAACTTATACCATAGCTTGCCATGTGGTACTTTATCGAAGGCCTTTGAAAAATCTAAGAATAGAATGTCAAACTGCCCAAAGACATCAAGTAGAGCCAAGATCTTGTGCACTAGCTGTAGCACGACCGCTTGATAAAAAAAAAAATGCGGCCGGTGCGTGCCGCCGAAGTGGCGGGATAGGCCTAGTTCACCTCGCGCCCGCTCTGGCGCCACCACTCCTCCCAGGAGAGGCGCTTTCACACACATTTTCATGCGGGACCATAGGCCATAAATAACGCGTTTCATAGCTACACATCAGAGGTTCAATTCTGAATCCTTATTAGGAGTACCTATTACACCACATATGTGAGCAGCTTGCTCTAGGAGGGCGAATCTTTCCTAGAGTGTAGGCGTCAGTGAATGCTGCCCGCTTGATTTGCCTGAACTGTGAAAGAGTCTTGTACTACGAAAAAAATTGGGAGTAGCTGTACTTCTTTTTTCAAGACGAAGCAGCCAGTAATGCAAGGACTAGAAGAGTGGCCGAAGGACTCAGACGCCTTTGATAAATGTTTTTCCTCTGTTTCTTTGTTACAGGCAATATGGCTATTCTACGGCAGGTTGGGTAGGTTAGTCAATTTGACACAGTTGACAAATCAGTGGCACGTAAATAAATAGAGTCAAAAGAACATAGCTAAGCAATAATAGGTGATTTTCTGTGAAGCTTTTTCATTGCGCCTCTGTATTTTTTTTTTACTCGTGGCTTATTTCAGCTCTTGTCGTTGTTTTAGTTGGGCATCGCAGCGCCAGAAAACACTGTCTGCTACAAATGCGCACACAACAAAAACTGTACTCTACCAGAGAAAACATATGTCTAGCTTTCCACACACCTGATCACAAAGCAGTGACCATGCACAAACAAACCCCACGACAAAGCACGCGTTGATAAATCGTGCAGCAACCGCACTGCTGCACGCACCGTCGTCTACTTTGTGTACGGGGGCAATGTTATTCTTCCTCTCCGTGACGGTCCTTGGCCAGCATTATTCTTCAGCCTGGCTTCTCGACGCTGTACATTTCAGGAGAATTCGTGATACTGCAAGCAGCGTCTCTTGTAGCGTTCGACTTGAACAGCGGCACACACAGCGGCACAACAGACTTGTTGCATAACACCGAAAAAAAAATCTGCACACGCACACGCAATAAAAACTTTCCTCAAGCACAGAAAACACAAGGCAAACTGCCCTGCACACAATGTCGCACAATAAAAAAAATGGCCTAGTATCTGCATGTTTCACTGCAAATGTCGTCGAAAGGCGATAGTATTGCGTGTGGAGAGAGTGAACGAAACGTTGATTAGATGTTGTGTGCGAAAAAATCCATGAATGGTATACTGGAAGCGCCGTGTTAGAGAGTCTCGATCCGTGCAGCAAAGGTACAGCAGCTAGAGCGAAGGTCAATGAGCGCGCATCGAGACACGTTAGACCAGAGCGTCATCTGGCAGTCATCTTCGAAAACGATGAAAGGCGTGTGCACCCGCGGAGTAAGATGCGCACCAGTCTCGGAGGCGATAAGGTGTAGAACGCAAAGCGACGGGCAGGTTCTACCACCATGTCATCTTAACAAAGCATTGCGAACACTTGCCATTTTGAGCAATGCGTTGCACTGTCAGCGCAGCGTGATCAACGCTATGGTCTTAAGGGTAACTTATGTGTGCTTCTTCTAATATAAAGGCACACATACGAAACATCGACGTGCTGTTATGGTACCTGAGATATGCGCAATAATTGTTTTTAATTGACAATCGCACAAGTATAAACGCTGAAACTTGAGCAATATCGGTGGACTCAGCGGATGGGGTTGGCCGTTTGAGGCATTGTTTGGTGCCGTTTTGAGTATTGTCACCGCAGACAAATAGACGATTGTATAGACACACGCAAAGACAGACAAAGCAAAATTTTCGCGCCGAAGGTCCTAAAGAAAGACTACCGTCTTTAAAAACACGAGAAAGCACACGAAAGAGCACACGAACACGTCGAAATCCTCACGCACGTACCCATATTGAAACACGAACTGTCATCCGCTTTGGATGGATGGATGTATCCGGCTGTGCCTTTTAGATCGGGCGTTGGCTCACATCACCCAGCCATAAAGTAAAGTACTATCACTATGTGTTTAGGGATTGAATTTCACTCGCGCCTTGATTATAGCCAGCAATCAGTTAGCCTCCTCCTGGTTATATCTGCCCGTTTAAAGTCTATTTTGCCCTCAGTATCTCTAAACACCAATGCTTTGAAAGATTCCGCACCATTATCTTGGACTATAGGTTTGAGCCCTTTACAGAACATTATGAAATGTTGAGCCATTTTCTTTTCCTCTCCAAATGCACTACGTAACGTGTATGTGCCTATGTGTTTGGCTCGGTACGTCTTGGTCCGCAATACTCCCGTTCTTACCTCGAACAGCAGAGAACTACGCCGAGAATTGTCGTACATCTTTTCTTATACAGTTTCCTGCTTGAAAGCTCGGTAGGTGTCCAGGGATGATTTCTTAAGCATTCCACTCTTCCACATGTCCCTCTCTGTTTCCTTCACCTTCTTCTTACCCGTTATTTCCTTTTGGCTTATTGTGCTGCTCTAGTTTGAATACTTGCTTGACAATTTTCGAGTTCGCTTCCTCTATTTAGTATCAACATTCTTCGTGCACAAGCAGCTGAAAACTTTCCTAGCACAACGCTTATCTCCAACTTTTCTCAATTGCTCCTCAAATTCTATTTTGCTGCTAGCTTTCCTGGACTCAAACGATGTCCATCCCATGTCACCCTGTACCCTCTGATTTGGGGTACTCCCATGTGCTCCCAAAACAAGTCTACCTATGACACGTTGTTTAATTTCTAATCTTGCTTGAACCACTGATTTTATGCACAAGATCGCATTGCCGAACGTCAAACCTAGAACCCTTCCAAATCCCGCTCACAGCGTCTTACCTATTGTAGTTCTACAGTGCCCTGATTTTCATTACAGCTGCATTCCTGTTACCCTTGATAATTACGTATCTTTCGTACTCCCTTAGGTACTCAACACAGTTATTTATTCATACGCCCAAAGATTTCTATTTATTCAGTGTTTTATGCTCACTGCCTTTATTAGCATTGATAAATTCTGACTGCCGATTTTCCCTTGCTGAACCTCAAATTTAACTTTTGCCCCTCATTACCACATACGTCTATCAATCCCTGCAGATATTTTTTGTCGGCTAATAATGTTCAATGTGTTCTCCTTCCTTGAAAAAAGAGAGGCGGAAGTCGAGTCAACTCACCTCTGATTTGGCCCGGTAGATACAGCCCTGTAGATACAGCATGAATAACACAGGTGACAATGGACATCCCCGTCGAAGCCCGCGTTGTATTTCTGTAAGTTGAGTGATTTGTAGGGTTTAACGTCCCAAAACCACATGATTATGAGAGACGCCGTAGTGGAGGGCTCCGGAAATTTCGACCGCCTGAGGTCATTTAACGTGCACCCAAATCTGAGTACACGGGCCTACAGCATTTCCGCCTCCATCGAAAATGCAGCCACACCAGCCGGGATTTGATCCCGCGACCTGCGGGTCAGCAGCCGAGTACCTTAGCCACTAGACCACTGTGGCGGGGTGTATTTCTGTAAGTTCAGATACCTGTTCTTCACATTTGATAATTACATTGTTACTTTTGTAGATATTCCTACAAGTTGTCTAGCACCTTCTGTACTCACAGGTTGGTCCCTGTTTTGTAAATTCCCGCCACACACCAGGCAAGCAAAGCGCGCAATCAAAAGCTAAACTGCTCGTGTCCCCATACCACATGCTGGTGAAGAATGGCGGCTCGGAGAATGACCAGTACGAGACAAAGTCGGGTTGAAGTAGACTTCGACAAAGTTTTACATGTTTAGTAGCTTGAGTTAACGGGCACAGGTTCACCCTACATAAGCAGTTGTTTTAAATGAAGGCGCTGTATTTGTTTGGTACCAACTGGAGGAGGTGCTGGGTAATGATTTCAAGCCCACCTCAAGCTAGGAAGCCTAGCCCAGATTCCCAGAGATTACAGCCAGTGGAATTAGAACCTGTCTGCCAACCCGCGAGCCACCACCTTTGTGGTGAGGAATTCGAGTTTGGCCGTTTTTTAGATTCGTCAAGACCAGTGGAGACAGGAAGTCGAGAAGCTACTACAATGGCCGCCCCAGCAACAACATTTCCATCTCATGTCGTCATGGATCCACTCCGGACACCAGAGATCCTCCACGGCGACATCTTTGAAGATGCTGAAGACTAGCTCAAGGACTAAAACAGCGTTACGTCTTCGTAGCACTGCAAAATTCCGTGCGTACGTGGTTTAAGAACCACGAAACATCCTTCCTGTCATGAGATGACTTTCGTAGGGAGCAGCTTGCTACCTACCCAAACACGGACCGCAGAGAAAGGGCAGAGGCTGCTCTACAGATGAGACACCAAAGAAACAACGACAGCGTGGCCATGTACATTGAAGACATGTCCCGAATCTTTGGCCGAACAGACCCACATATGACTGAGGAGAAGTTGCGACACCTCATACGTGAAGTAAAAGAGGAACGTTTTGCAGGCCGCCCTGCTCTGTGGCTTAATTCATATCCGAGGCATCCATGATATAGAGGACACTGCAGCAGCACGCGCACCAGTACAACAGGGACGTAGGTGTTTTATCAGTTGGCACAGCGTCAGCAAGCTTCACGAGCAACATCAATCTCTTGTGGGAGTTGGTGAGAGTTGTCGTCCGGGAAAAGCTGCAGAATTTGCAACTGACTCAAGGAGCTCCAGCGATGCGCTGCTTTCCGCACGTTGTTCGTGAAGAAGTGCGGCGAGAAATTTTTTGGCCGCAGCCCCAGGTACCGCAGTACGCACAGCCAGAACCCCAGTCTCAGTTGTCGTGCGCACATGTTATACGGCAAAGCCTTGGACGCACGAACCATGCAGCAGTGACCACCGTCATGCCCCGGACAGTTTTCTCTAGTGCGCCACCATCCTTGCCGGAAGCACGACCACGTACGAGTGACGTTTGGCGCTCTGCAGACCGACGGCCCCTGTGTTACCATTGTGGACCGGTAGGTCACCTTTATCGAGCTTGCCAGTATCGTCGAGTGGGAGTAGCGGCGAGAGCTGTGTGCACGGGCTAAACTTTCTGGCACTCTTATCGCAGGGCATTTCAAGCAGCCGCACCAAAAGCGTCCAAACGGTCCACCGCTTCTCTGAAGCAATCCAGGGTCTGGTACCAGGAGGCGTCATTGTCGGCTGCGCCTGCGCCCTGTCTCCAGGATCAACGTCACGCTTTGCGCACTACAAAAGGAGCTACGTGGTTGTCGCAGCTTTCACTTGGCAGTAGCGGCGAGAGCTGTGTGCACGGGCTAAACTTTCTGGCACTTTTATCGCAGGTTAGTGTTCCTTATTACCTTGTTGCATATCTACGCTTCGTCGCTGCTGCCAAACAGTGAATCTGGAATTTTTTTTTCTTCTAATTGTCCTGCGTTGTATTCTTGTGCGGGCATTGAAAAATGGCTAAAGACATTGCTAAACTCAAGGAAGAAATGAAGGTAGAACTGCTAAAGATAAAAGAAGAGATGAAACAAGAGATGAAATCTTTTCGTGATTCCCTTGAAAAGGATTTACGGAATGAAATCCGTGAGCTAAAAAATGATCAGCGTCAAATGACGGGAGGCCTCGACTTTGCCTTCACTTCAATTGAGGAGCACAAGAAGAAACTGGACGATGTGATACAAAGAACAGGGATCTTGAAAGTGAAAATGCTGCTCTTCGTGCTGAGTGTAAATGTCTTGAGAGCAAAGGCAGGGATCTTGAAACAAGGCTTGTTCTTGCTGAGCAGTACTCGAGGAAGGCAAACCTCGAGATACAAGGTGTACTGAAACAAGACAACGAATCTGTTACTAACATTCTTCCTAAGATTGGCAGTGCCATAAATGAGCAAATAACTGCAGGTGATATTGAGGTCTGTCATCGGGTGCCGAGCCGAGACAGCGGCAGAAGTATTATCATCGTCCAGTTTAAGTCTCGTGCAAAGCGAGACAGCATTCTAAGGAAAGCAAAACGAGCTCGTCTGACTAACAAAGATGTCGAACTGACCAGTGAAAATGCTATTTATGTGAATGAGCATATTTGCCCAGCCTTAAAGAAACTTCTAGCTCTTGCTGTGAAGAAAAAGTATGAATACAAATGCAAATCCGTCCGGTCATTTAACGGGAAAATCTATGCGAAGCAATCTGACGATACGCCCGCTGTGCACGTTCCAAATGAGCATGATATTGATAAGGTTTTTTCGGGGTCGTCATATGCAACTGCGTAGGCGCAGGTGACAGGCTGGGCTGAACACTGTGCCGTATCATCAAAATTGATAACGACTGCGCATACATAAACTTAGCGTCACCTTCTGCTATTAAATCTGATTACCCGCCATGCCAATCAGTTTTGCATATTAACACTCGCTCTGTAATGAATAAAGAGGACGACATTTTGCTTTTTTTAGAGCAACTCTCATTCAAAGTGGGTGTTCTTATGCTGTCTGAAACCTGGTATACGAACAATAGTAGCAAGTTGAAACTGCCTGGATATGCCAGTTTCTTTTCCAATCGGTCGGATAAACGTGGAGGGGGTGTTGCGCTTTATGTGACCACAGAGAAGAAATGCCATTTAGTTTATGAATACTGCGTGTCAACAGAAGATTACGAAAAGGTCACTGTCTCCGATCAAAATGAAATGTTCGCTGTTGTTTATCGCCCACCGGGTGGAAATATTAGGCGTTTCCTAGCATTTTATTAAAGTTTCCTGGACTTCACTTGCAAAAACAACTTTCACTTGACATGCGGTGGTGACTTTAACATCAATATTCTTGATGACAGCACTACTTCCACGGAATTTGGTACACTGCTGTCTTCGAGTGGTTTCAAAAATTTAATTACTACACCAACTCGCATTACATGCGGCACATTGTCTTGCCTTGACCATTTATTAATAAATGCAGAGACAAAGATTTACACCACTGGTACCGTTGCTTCGGACATTAGTGACCACCTCCCTGTTAATGCGCTATATGAAAATCAAAGAGGAATTCGAAACCGTGAGGTAGAAACATTCACTGTTCAGCGAATAACAAATAGTGGGCTGGTTGCCTTTAAAACTGAGATAATGGCCCAAGACTGGTCTTCTGTCTTGGCATTAACGTCCGCCAATTAGGCATACAATGAGTTCATAGAGAAATTTATAAAAGTATACGAAAGGCATTTTCCTATGAAACAAGTAAAACCACCAAAAAAGCGAGAAAACGATGGGTAACGGAAGAAAACCTGAAATTGATTTCGCGTAAAAATTTCTTGTATAGTTCATTTTTGAAGTCTCGTTTGCAAATACAATTCAAAGAATTTAAAGCTTTTCGAAACCAATTAAATTGTGAGCTACGGCGTGCCAGACGAGCTTATTACGAGCAACTTTTTCTGTCCGCCTCACAGCAACGGCCCGATAAGACATGGAAAATAATAAACGATGTTCTTGGTCGTCGGACCAAACAAAGTGTTCCAAACAGTATACTTCATGACGGTACTGAGTTGAAAGGCGAGGCCCTCGCTGATCACCTTAACCAACATTTCATTAACGCTGCTATTCCTGCTGCCTACCCCACCTGCGCTGCAACGTCGGGAATAACAAACTCAAGTCCTATTGTCGAAAGCAGTTTCTTCCTGCCTACTGATGAATACGAAGTCTGCGCTACATTTCAATCCTTGAAAAATACTAATGCGTTGGACACCAACAACCTGCAACTAGGCCCTATTAAGCATTGTATAACTTCTATTTCTCCTACTCTTGCTCACATATTCAATTTAACGCTTCAATCGGGCGTATTCGTACAGGCAATGAAATACGCCAGAGTTTCGGCAATATTGAAAGTAGGTAGCCCTAATGACCCAAACAACTACCGGCCAATTTCGGTGTTACCTGTGTTCTCTAAGGGGCTAGAAAAAGTTATACACTTTCGCATGGTCAATTCCTTCGATAAGTTTGGTATCATAACTAACGTGCAACACGAATTTAGGAAACACAGATCAACAGAAACAGCCCTTCTGTCAATCAAGGAGACGATAATAAGGAACATAGAAAGGAAATCCTATGCGCTGGCGTTATTTATAGATTTCAGTAAGGCATTCGACTGCCTAAGTCATAACATTTTATTAGACAAACTAGAATGTTACGGAGTACGTGGTAGCTGCTTATCACTGTTTAAGTCTTACTTAAGTGACAGATACCAGTGTGTTTACGTGAACGGTCACAGGTCGTCTTGTCTAATAAACAAAATTGGCGTGCCTCAAGGAAGCGTTTTAGGGCTGCTTTTATTTAATTTCTACTTTAATGACATTGTGAACTTTAATACTAATGCAGAATTTATCATATACACTGATGACAGCACTGTCATATTCTCTAGGAACTACGTGCGCAACTTGACAACGGATTGCAATAAACTGCTAAGAAAGTTATCTACCTGGTCTCAGCTAAATCAACTTAGGATCAACGCGAAGAAAACTAAGGTAAATATTTTTCGCTCCAAGAACAACTTGCTTCCGTTAAATAATACTATTGCTTTTAAAGGTCAAATAATCGAAATAGTTGACAGTCACAAAATCCTTGGCGTGCACTTTTCTTCACAACTTACTTGGGACATGCATGTGAATTACCTATGTTACTTGGGACATGCTTGTGAATTACCTACGTAGTTTGCTACCTACAAAGGCCAAAGTGCAGATTTATAATGCTTTATTTCATGCCCACTTAAATTATTGCGCCTTAGTGTGGAGTACAACCACTATAACCAACATACGGAAAATTCTGATGCTGCAGAAGAAGATTACTCGCTATATTGGCAACATAGACTATTATTTTAGCACCAGAGAAGCGTTTCCTAAGTACAACATTATTAGAATTGACAACCTTTACACTTTTCGTTTATTACATACAGCGCGATATGCTTCTGAATCCCTCAAGAACTATATAAAACAGTTGGCATCGTTCGAACGTCGTAGAATTGATGTGAACACAAGGAACCCTGAGACATGGTCAGTTCCATATTTCAGGACGCACTACAAACATCAATCATTGGCATATAACCTATCATCTACTTTAAATAAATATAAAGATATTGACGCGGTCAGTAAAAAAGACTTCCGCTTATATTTCGTTCACTTGTAATGTCACATACTGTGACATTCTGTGAAATTGAATTGTGCGTAACTTATGTTGTTTCTTTAACATAGTCTTCTGCTTACATGAATTTCTTATATATGGCGAGTGTTTTTCTTTTATGTTTGTCCCGAATAGCTAGTATTGCTACATTGGTACGGTGTTATTATTCTGTGTTATTATTATTTATGTTTATTACTTATGTTATAGCCATATTTTATTGTATGTAGCACTTTTTTATTTATTTTTTCTAGCACTTTTTATGCACATGTATCTATTTTCACTTTTTCTTTCTGCAATCTTCCTGCTGGAAATCCATGTAAATCGCTGTATATGTACATACGATATGGTACTCTCTTTTACTTGTTGGACTGCTTGTTGTTACTGCCCTGTATAGTCTGGTCGTTGGGTCTCGTCAAGCTACTTATGTAGCTTTTAACCCAACGCAACCATCCGGCATGTATAAACTGGAAAATAAATTAAATTGAATTGAATTGACTGCGAGTCTTCCCAGTCAACGCACCCTGTCCCCAGAATGGTGAGCACCCTTACGAGATCGAAGAGTTTCTGTCTTCGCGCCATACGCTGCAGGATACCCAGCAACGGGAGTTGCGGTCGTCAGCACCAATGCGCTACCGATTGCCGAGTCCTCGTAAGTCATCAGATCTCCCAAGACGTCGTTCACTTAGCCCGCGCTGAGAAAACTAGAGCCAGTGACCTAAGGAGGCAAGGCCGCTGACACTTGGAAGACGGAAGACCCTCCATCCCGACCAGACGATGGCAGTTATGCAGCGACGGATAAGTGCAGTAATGGTGACGTTACGCCTGCGACCTGTCAGTCACCATCGATGACCTCGAGGCTGTTGCGCTGATAGACACTGGTGGAGACTACTCCGTGGTCAGTAGCGTCCTCACAATAAAATTGAAAAACGTGCTGACGAAATTAACTGTACCTCATATGTAGACGCAAAATACCTTAATTTAAACGAGCGGTTTTGTTGAAACCGATAGAGCTACCAAAGGGGCCGTTTATGCAGGTGGGTATGGCTTTCTTTGGCCCGTTTCCTGTATCATAATCGGGAGACTGCTCGATCATTGTAGCAACAGACTACATGACCCAATATTCTGAGACGTCATCCCTCGCAAGAGGAACGGTGAGTGAAATAGCGCACTTTTTTGTCACTCAAATTATACTGCGACATGGCGCACCGAAAGTGGTCGTAACTGACAAAGAAACAGCGTTCACTGCCCCTTTAATAAAGCAGAAATGAAACTCACGCTTACCGATCACAGGAGGACTACAGCCTATCATCCACAAACCAATGGATTAACTGAAAGGCTCAATAGAACGCTCACTGACATGATCGCCATGTATGTGAACGTTGAGCATCGTACATGGAACAATACTTTTCCTAATGCTAAATTTGCATGCAACACCGCAGTGACCCACTTCACATCATTCCAGAAGACCCACCTCACATCATTCCAACTTGTCTACGGTCGGACGGTAACAACGACATTAGACGTGATGTTACCTGTTGATGATTTGAATAAAAGAGACACGGATATTGGTGAATACATAGAAAGGGCAGAAGAGGCATCACAGTTGGCAAGACAGTGCATCCTTTACCAGCAGGGCGTCAACGCATATTGCTATAACCTGAGGTGAAGAGACGTGCAGTACAACCTCGGAGACAAAGTGTGGGTCTGGACACATGTACGTGCTCCTGGCCTATCTGAAAAGTTGATGCAGCGCGATTTCGGCCCCTACAAGGTACTTCGCCGGCTTAGCGCCTTAAATTATGAAGTAATCCCCGAGGGTGAAGTGTTCTCAACGCGACGCAAGAGTTACCCAGAAGTAGTACATGTAGTACCAACAAAACCATACTACAAAAGATAGTGAGCTTCTACATGTGCCCTACTCTCTGAAACAGTTGATTCTTCAAACGCATCGGGACGATGCGTTTCAGGAGGGGGACTAATGCCACAAGTTGTTTGGCCTCTTCTGTACTCGCAGGCCAGTCTCTGTTTTGTATATTCCGCCACACACCAGGCAAGCAAAGTGCGCATTTTAAACGCTTAACTGCGTGCTTCAGTATACCACGTGCTGAAAAAGGCTGACGACTCGGAGAATGACCAGCACGAGACAAAAAAGGGTTGAAGAGAACGTCGACGAAAGTTGGACGAGTGAGTTAGGACTTCTTCGCAAGTGGAGTAGCTTGAGTTACGGGCACAGATTCGCCCTCAATAAACAGTTGTTTTAACGGAAGGCACTGTATTTGTTTGCCGCAATGTCGTTTAGAAGATTAGTTATTCTTTTTCCACTTCTAGTTTGTCCAGTATTCTCTACAATTCTTCTTGAACCACACCATCGTAGGCTCCCTTGATATCTAGAAGTGCCAGCCACAAGGGCATGTGTCCTTTTTTTCGCTATTTCAATACAATGCATCCATGAAAACACATTGTCCTCCAACCTCCTTGGTTTGCAGAACCCATTTTGTAGTTCTCCCAGTACCCCCTCACTCTCCACAAATGTCTGTATTCTTTCCTTTACTATTCGCATCACCAGCCTGTAAACTACTTATGTCAGTGTTATAGGATGGTGGTTGCTGATATCGGCTTTGTCCCCCTTTCCTTTATAGATCATGGTAATCCTGCTTATTTTCTACCCATTTGGGGGCTTCACCATCTATCATTGCTTTGCTCGCTGCCTCTCAATGTTTGCTTGAAGTTTGGTCCTAGTTTTCTTATTAGCATAATTGCGATGTCTTCAGGGAATGTTGATGTGCTATTAGGAACCCTTTTCTCTGCCCTTTACCACTCTCGTAGTCTTAGTAGAGCCACTGCACTAATTGGTCTATCTTCGCCTGGTACGCTGGATGCAGCGCTTTTTTGGTGTTTAAAATTTTCTGTCAGTATTGTTTTTATATATTCTATTGTGTCATCTCCTTCTAGTCTGACCCCTTGGACTTTAGTTATAAACCTCTGTTCCATGCTTCTCTTATTACTCAGCGAATTGACATGGTTCCAAAACTTTGTAACTGCCTTCCTATTCTTTTTGTTTATTTCTGCCATCTATTGGGCCCCCTTCAATTTCTTCCATTCTTTTCACTGATCACAGCAGACGCTTCCTTTCTACAGCTCCAAAAGTTTTCCCATTTTCTTTCGACAGAATATTCCGGTTCACCCCTCTGCTTAGCACACCTGTGTTCTCTGGAGGCTTCCTGACGTCTTAGTATGGCTCTTTTAACATCCTCATCCCACCAGCTCTCTGGTTTGTGTCTTCTTTATCTGGTTGATTTGACTCGTACGTTAGCAAGATCTATCTCAAGCTATCGAGTTAGATTTGTGTACTTCTATTCTGTTTTAGGGTCCTCAGTGATTATTTTCTCGAGCTACTTAGTTGCTATATCTATTTGCTTTTCCTAATAATAATTACCATGCGGTTGCTCATAATGTCTCCTTCCCTCTTTCACTGCTCTACGAAAACTTAGCTTCATACGTTTGTGATCAATTGCCAAGCTTCTCGACCCATATTGATCAATGTTCATCAACCTTATCCGATCACACAGCTTATGTGAAGTGATTGCGTAATCTATTGTCGACTGCAGCCTTCCCACCTCCCATGTTATCTGCTCTTCGCATTTCTCAGTGCTTTTGCAAATGACTAAATCATGCCTTTCACACATATCCATTAGCATTCTGCCTGCTGGGTCAGTATATATATCCATATCTGCTATGTGGCCTTCATATCTTCTAATATAATTACCTCGCACTCTTCTCCTAAGTCGTCATTGAGAGTTTCTATGCACTGCACCATTTCTTGGTTTTCCTCCGTAGCTTCTGCCCCTGTCCACAAGTGTACAAAACCCAGGAGTGTCGTCGGCCCTGCCACTTTCTCTTTCAGCCATAAATGTTCCTTGCACTCCTGCTTGACCCTTTGCCAGCCTGTACTTTTTTGAAAGAATGCCCCAATACCACCCCCCTTTCTGATGCCTTCTGTTCTACTACAATATTCCCACGCGTACTCCGGATTGTTAGGTGGTTGTTCCCTGTCACTCAGATGTGTTTCTACAAACCGACATACCACCCGTTTCTTTTTTATTAGATGTTTCAGTTTAGTTTCAGTTTTATTGAGCATTTTGTTCACAGAGTTGCGAAAAAGAAAACGCAAGGATAAGAGCAAAAAGCTGTTATGTTTGCAGCTTGACGAGGCTCCAACCCCTTTTCACTTGGCATTACATAAATCTGCAGAGCACAAAACATGAAAAAACAATTTGACGTCGATTTTCAAAACTTCAAGGAATTAGGAAATAAAAAGGAAATGCATCAAAATTACATCAGTTTCAGGTTTACATAAAATAAGCAAACCACATAGAGAGAAAAACAAGAAAAAACAAAAGAAAAAAAAAGAGAACAGCGTGTGGTCAATCATGAAACAATGCACACGTTGTTAAACGGCTACCAAAGTATTACAAAATGATTATACAACGTTTACAACACTGGGTATGCGAAAAGCACAAGTTTTAATATACAAGGGAAACACTGATGTTCTTTTCTTTCTCCCAACATCAGCCTATTCCTGCCACCCTGCATGTTAATATACTCTACGTCTAAATTGGCTCGGCCTTCGTGGCTACATCGGTTTCTGCCCCCGACTCTGCGTGTCTTAGATATCGGTGCCACTTTAACATCGTATATGCCTTTACCACCTGTCAGAGAGTCCCTCTGGTTGTTTTTCTTGTTACTAGCTATCTTGAAATCCAAAGGGCCCGCGAGCCCCCCCCCCCCCCCCCCCAAGAAAAAGCTACTGCGCGTCCTGCAAGTCGCCAACCCACCTCATGAATTAGCCTTCTATCGAAGTGAATTCTGTCTCGTTGAAAACCACCCCACCTATGCAACTTTCTATTTATTTCCATTACCTCAAAGCCTTTTTCGCGACTCATTTGCCATTTCTCTTTGCTTGCGTCGACAAACCCTCTTTTAAGGTTCTGTCACGCACTGGTACCTCTGGTATAGCGCATATCGCTACCTGTACCTAGGGGGAAATGGCGCGCATATCATTGACCCCTTTCGCCAATGTGGTCGCTAGTCCTACCAAGTCTTCATTTAATACCGGTGTCACACGGGCACATTTAATCGCGATCAGTGTCGATCTGGATTAAGGGGAGATGCGGGTCAAAAAACGGAAGTTTTTTTTTCAAAATTACCGATTTTTAATTTTTGCCTGTTTTGATAAGATTAGTACCTCTAGTGTTATGAAAAAAATTACAGGTCGAAAATTAACTGGAAATGTTTTTATAATTGCATCTAAAGAGCGCAAGGTGCCTGTTAAAAGGTCCAAAGTGTTCAGTCTTCGAGCCCCTAGCCGCCAATAATGCGCCACCGCTCGCCATTGTTGATAGCATTAGCCGAAGAGTCAAGCCTCATTCTTCAAGCAACAACAGTTTCTCTCGCTGATGCAGCGCAAGAAATAATAAAAAGAAGCACACTTCTGTGCGTTTTTCGAGCGCCGCGACTTGCTTATCACGTGGTACGGATCGGGACCGCTATTGGCTGCTGCGCACTTGTATGTGCTGTGATGCCTATTTGCGGGGTCCATGTCTTGTCGAGCAGCGCAGCTGAACATTGCTTTTCTCGTCTAATTATCTCCGTTATAAAGGAAACATGCATTGCTCGCAAGTGAAAGCCATTGTGCGGCCTTCACCTGCGACCAAATAATCAAAATCGAACCATCTTGCGATCAATGCCAAATTTGCGGTCAATGCATCAAAGTCGAAACCAATGCATCAAAAGTCATTCATACCCGTCAGCCGGAAAGTTTGTGATGCGGCAATGGATGACGTCAGCACCAATCTTGCGAGGTTGAAAGAACTCGCAGTGAGAGAACTTAAAGGCTGGTGCACACCGGCGACTAGCCACGGTCGCGCGACCATTTGCGACTGGTCGAAAGCAGTCGCGAACGGTCGCAAAGCGACTGTTTTGGCCAGTCGCTTCCTGACCGATTTTTTGGTCGCGCGACTGCAGTCGCAAAACAGTTTAACCAATCAGCGAAGACCAGAAGTGACGTCAGCCTTTGTTTACATCCGGCCTCCTCGTATGTTATTTTTTTTCTCGTTGCGCTTGCCTACTGGCGTGAGGTACGAACGACACGTACGTTCCTCCATGGATTTTTCCTCGCATCAGGCGAATGCCACCACGGCCAGCTTTGGGTACTCGGGCGAGCTCCTCATCGACGCGATTAAAATGTACCCATATCTGTATGACAAGCGGCACCCTTCTTTTAAAGATCGGACAAAGAAGGACCGGGCTTGGGCAGAGATCGGAAGCATGTTCGGCATGTCGAGTAAGTACCGAGATTTTTTGTTTGAGTAGCTATATAAGCAAGAACAGGTGTGTACTGCATGGCTTGCGTTGCCAATGAATGAACAATGAAAATATTGGTATTTCTACTGCAAGGTTACATGGTTAGTTTGCATGAGATGTATTGACTGTGATGTATGCGAGCGCAGTTGTGTGCACGTTTGTTCTCGCGACTTTCCGAGTTTAACATCGAAATCGACGTGACAGAACATTGTATAGCTGATAATAAAGCTCAGACGTTCGAAATACTGCTCGCAGTTGCCAACTCACCTAGCGCATGCTCCTTGCTGTGTTTGTACGTCATCGTCTGGCCAAGGGAATGTGTGCGTTTGTGAACGTGCGGCATTTGCAATGCATAATATCTAGTGCGCGGTGAGGGAGGGGGGAGGGTGTTACGCTTTAATTCTGCCTATGCATTGCAGTTGTGCTGTTTTAAAAAAAGAAAGCAAAGTAGCTTCTGCTTTGAGCGCATTTTGTGAACTCCATAGAGGAGCGTGTAATTAAAACATACAAAACATGTTTAGCAGCACTCTCAAATGTCCGGATTTGGGAGTCAGACATGCTGTTAATGCCAAATGACATGCAATCGTAAAAAAAAGATATGGTAGTGTTCTAGTGGCTGGGCGAACACTGAAGGAAAGCACAGATGGGGGAATTTATTCCTCTGTAATGTGACCCATATCTAATCCTCATTTCTTCACAACTGTTCCTTTACTCTCTTGTGTTTTTGTCTACTGGTGCCTTTATATCTTATTCCCAGAGGTTATATGTCTCCGCTTTCAACTGTTCCTCGTTTTTGTATCTTTTCTTTGTTCCTATATTTTAAAGTAAATTTTTCATGTCTGCTTCTATGTGTTGGTATGTTTTCATGTTTTGGTCCCTTTATTTTCTGATATTTTCCTTCTTCTCGCTCTCTCTATGTTACACTTTGAGTCATATACTATATTTGTTGCATTTCTTTCTCTCAAAAATTGTCATCTTGCTCTAGTTAGTTTCATCCTTCTTTTCAAGTTATTTACCAAGTTTGCTTTGTTTGACAACAATCGCTCCCGCTGTACACGACAGTTGCGCTTGGCCGATACCAATGGTATATACTCACCTGTGGAGTTTTGCACAATGCAGTAATGCTTAGAAAGCTTCACTGTGAAGGTGATTAAGACATCATGTGCTGGTTCATTAAATAGACTTTTTGCAAGTGAACTTCAATTGCCAACAGTATAAACAGCCTCTTTGTTACAATAGCTTGGCAGACATGCTTACCTTCAAGAAACAGTGTACATAACTCTTTGCGCAACTAAACATTGCGTCAGCTGTGATGTCGTGCACATGTAGGTGGATGGTCCAAAACACTAGGTGGGTAGCATTTCTGGAACCCTCGGCTGCAGGTTCCCTCAATCATGTCGTGGTTTTGCAATGTTTAAGCCTCTACCAATACTTAAGTTTAGATGGCATGCGATTCATTTTGATGCCCAATATTCAGATTTCTAGGGTGCTGCAGCCGAAATGATCTGGGCAAAGAAAATAAAGACCGCTCAATATTGTGCTGAAATAAAGTAGAAAATTTATCAGTGATACAGTATGCACAATACATTCTTACAGCAAGGGTTTTGTTTTCAGGTGTCCTTGTTGAGAAACGATTTAAGAGCCTGCGTGATATCTTCAAAAGGAAACAAGAAGACATACGTGAAATACAAAGAAGTGGAGCCGGAGCAGTCGACATTCCAACAATAAACTGGGAAGGAGAGTGTGAGCCTGTGGCATAGGTTCAATATTAGCTGACTATTGAGTACAAAACAAAAGAAAAGACTTAATTCACATGACTGTTGTACATACACATAAATACACACATATCAATACGTATAAGTACACTGCACATAAACATAGAAGTCCCAAAAGGTAATTCACAGTTGGCATGCATGTGATCATGAACATGGTGGCAATGGGCTATTTTGATGCCGAATAATTGTGGCTACAGCTACGAAGAATAACTCTGTGCATCATTCTTTCAGAGTACTGTGCAACATGAGTGCCATTGACCAAAGGTAATGAATAATGCTTACCCTCCATTGAACAGAAAATGAAATGTTTTAGTTAGCATAGCAGAATGCATCAGCACAACGCAAAAAATATAGCATACCGTATAAGTGGCACGTGGACAGCTTCACAAAACAGAATATTGAAGACAGAACAGTAAGAATGAGAGAATTGAGTGTACTTCCGTGTCATTCTCGGCTCTCATTTACCAAAAGAAGGAAGGCTTAATTAATACAAAATCTAAAAATCTAAAGAGATCGCTTATTGCATGTGTCATGAGGCTGTTCATAGACAAGCATTGCACATATTCATTACAAGAATGCAGCATAAGCACTTATATTGTAGCAAAACAGTGAAAATGCTCTAAAGATGCACACAATAGCACTGACAGAATCACATATTGCATGTTCTCTCGAAGCAGCCACATCACAGCAGAAGAGGCTAAGGAGAGGTGAGCATGCACAAAAACTTTCGGTACCATGTGCATGCATTGAAGCGGTACACGCATGGACTTGAACCTAGAAACATTTTTTATTACTAGGTGATTGTACTTTGCAAAATTATGAAAAATACAAGCATGCTTGAAAGACGGTGTTCAGGTCGTTAGCTTGCCCAAACCACTGCATTTTTTTAAATACATCCAGCACTCAACACTGAACAAAAGCACACAGGAATACATGAGGGCACAAGCATTGTTTCTGTGTGAATGTGGTTATTGTACAACGTCAAATATTTCTGAAAAAGCAAAGTATTCATCAGCAACAATCTGCAATTAAGCCAACTAATGCATTATCTGCACACACTGGCAACACATTCATGTCAATTCGTTATGAACAAGTGCCAGCGCTGATAGCAATACAAGTGAGCTGAATAATGTGAAGCATTCACTCATTCGTAGCAGTAAAATGATGCTGCAAAAGTCGTATGCAGCATGTGTTCAAGAAACGTAATGAGAGCAGGCACAGTTTCATGAGACACATCGTTTGCACAGCCATTTAGGATTGACTGTATAAATTTCATTCACATAGCCAGTGAGATATTGTTACGGGGTTAGAGACTCTTGTACACATTGCGTTTACAGGGGAAAACCCACAGGCAAGATTCACAATGGCTCATTAACACCCTCGCGTGCTTATCAGCTGCTTGAGTTCTTCTTCTACCTTTACTTCATCTCCGTGACAATATCTCTTGTTGCCATTTAGATGCGCAGCCTACATAGCATTTTATTAACGTAATAGGCACATTAAACTTCTGTATGCACACCTTCCATACAGCAGTGCTCAATCAAGAGGTAACGCAAGTGTAAAATAAACCTCTTGTTGAGTGAAATCATAATGGAATTTTAACTCCCAAAGAATGCCTAAAACTGTTCATGTACTAGTGGCATCATCAAATACGTAGAGAGAAATTTTCATCACTGCAGATCACCTCCTCGGCCAAGCCATGCAGCGGAACCGGAACGTACCCCTGATACGGCTGAGGAGACTGGTGTCGACACCTGCAGCAATGAGTGAAACATTTATGAATCCACCTAAGTAATGACAAATGAAGGGCATGCATAGATAGCCAGTCTATTAAATCTTAAAAACATGTTTTGTAACCTTCTTCATGTTCTAGCACATTTGAAGAATGTGCCTAATATTTTCACACCAGATTCTGCTGCATGCAATTGTAAGACTTTATAAGTTGTAGAGTAATAGTGCCTCCTTCTGCAGTGATGCTTCAGCAACCACCTCAAGAGAGCAGCCACCATCAAAATGGTGTGTAAACGAAAAAATTATTTTAGGTACTCCTGGCAAGAGATCACAATCACAACTTTTCGAAAAGGATCTCTTTCTGTACATTTAAGCAATATGTATAATTCACTGCAGGTCACGCTCGTCAAGACGACAACGGACCTGCGAGGGCGCTAGGTGAGGTATACCACTAACTCTTAGAGGATAAACTTGCAGATTTTTTTCTAACAATCCTGCGCATGCTACAAAATACAAAACTTTATAAGATTAACGCTCGGTCAAGTTGGTACACAGACATAGTAACAAAAAAGAGTGTGAGAACGACAAGGTAGAAACAGAAGAAACAGGACAGAGCACTGACTTTAAACTGATGTTTTCATTGTGGGCACATTTATACTAAGGCAGACAGAACCCATGTAACTACCGTAATATTTAGACGTTAATATCAGAACATCAGCACCTTGTCCCAAAACACGAGTGTCCGTTTCAAAGATCAAAAGCGCATTTATTTCTCACAGAGAGGTAGACGCCCTATTGACACATTTATCTTTTAAGTGTGCTATTTAATTTTCTTCAGTTGCTCTGTATTTTTTTCTTTCTTAGTGCCGAAAATCACAAACATCAGTTGAAAGTCAGTGCTCTGTCTTGTTTCTTCTGTTTCTACGTTGTCGTTCTCACACCGTTTTTTTTTTTTTGCTAAATGGTGCTTTATGAAGTAACAATGCAACCTTAAAGCATTCATATGCATGAATAGCAGATCACACTTGCTCTGCAGCAATGCAGGAGAGGGCACAAGCCATGAAGCTGTGGCGCAAGCGTCCATGAAGCACCTTGAACACATCAGAGCGAACAAGGGGGTCATCAAAAAAGATAACATTGGTTTCTTCGCTCTACGTACCGATGCACGCCTCAGCTACCAGTGCACATTGCACAAGATGTAATGCATGCAGTAGAACTTATGCTGTATGAAGCAGAGGCGAAATTGCAACAGAGCAGTGAAGCAAATTGAAGTGTTTATATAATGTCAATGACACCCACCTTTTTTTATCTTGTGTTCGAACGCATCGAACGTTCGTGGCGGCATCCGCATGAAGATAACCACCAAAAAAAGAATGAGATAACATATTATGCACTATCTATAAGCACGTAAAACAACCATAAACTTACTCTCGGAAATACTCCTCGTAGTGCGAGCGCAAGTCGGGAAGCAAACGCCCTGGGTGGCCAGGCACTTCTCGCGAGCGAAGGGACGGTCTCACCCACCACCGCCTTGCTTGCTTTGAAGGCTTTCGTGCTGCCAGCGCTGACACGTTGGCTGAGTACATCAGCACCGCCACAACCTCTTCTTCATCACTCGACTCGAAGTCTATGATGCTGCCGGGAGAACGCTACGCAAACACAGCCGTCAAAAACAAACGCATCGCGCTCAGCGGGCTCGGTATCTGATCAGCTGATCGTCGCCGGTTGCCCAAGTTCTCGTTGATAACGAGATCTGTACGTGACTCTCCGGGTTTGCGACTTCCGGTCGCTCGCATGAAGCCTTGCCGGTGTGAACGTCGTTCGCAATTTGGTCGCCAGTCGCAAATGGTCACGCGACCGCGGGTAGTCGCCGGTGTGCACCAACCTTAACAGGGACGATGTTGCCATTATGTACGACGGTATGTGTCCCAAACATGGCCGCAAGATGGCACGACACTGGACTTAGTTTGGATTTCGCAGTCCTGTCAAACTTCTTCCTAGCTTGCAGTTGGCACAAGGCTCTGCCAGATGGAGCGGAAGTTTGGCAAGCGTTTCATGGCTCTGTCTGTGAGCGAAATGTCTGTGAGGAGTCCGCTCTAAAAAGCCGAGAGGGACAAACTCATGGGGCTGGCGTATTTTAGTCTCAGTAGCCACTACAAGAAAAATTGTTGTTTTTGGTGTACAAATTTCATCAGATTTAATGATATCTTTCATAAATAAAAACTCAATTATACCTTAAAAACTCATTTTTCTCACAATACAAATTTGGGCATTTTTTCAATGTGCCCCTCGATTTCGGGCACTTCTAGTGCTTGGATCTGCATGAAATTTTGCCGAAATTTTTTCTAAAGTATAGCATATGCAATTATCTTGTGTAATTTTCAATGTTTCATTGTATGATAAAAATTTTATGTAAATTTTTACTAGAGTAGGTGAAATATGGACTTTTTGCGTGTATTATTTTTCACGCCGAGAACATATTTTGTATGTACTTCCTAATTAGTTATTTGCATTCTAAACATTATTTCAAACATTATGAACTATGAATGGTAAAAAATTACGGATGTTCAGGAATGGAAAGGGGGGGCAAAAAGGTTAAGGTTTCCACTTTGTCATTTTGCAGAGCTAAAAGTAGGCAACTTTCAAAAAAGTAATTATATATTTGAAATCAGCATAAAAAGTTCCACAAACAGCTCAAGTTTCATTGCTCTAGGATGAATACTAAAAGAGTGTCTTCGAGTAGCATCTCCCCTTAACCACGATCCAGATTAGGTGCTGCTATACGGCCACTTTTATTCACGTTCAGGCGTGATCGGAATCAAGACTATCACGATCAGCGCATCGTGATCTGCCTGAGAAATCGCGCTTTTGCTGCCGTCTGCACCCCCTGGCTGAGCTTGTTGAAAGCACAATATACATGAAAATCGAGCATAGTTCGATAAAAAACGCTTTAAATCAGCTGTGTGTTTAGAAAAAGGCAAATTAGAAACTGTTTAAATAGAAACAATGCCTAAAGTATTGCATATTTTAGGATTCGCATCGACCTCATGTCGTTACGGGAGAAGCAGACGGAGCAGACGACAAGCAGTCGAACGTTGCCGCCCGCACTTAGTTCAACTTTCGCTCCGTCGGAGCTGTTGGGGCACCTAGAAGCAAGCTGATTATGAGTGTCGCAAGCCTTTCGACTATCTCGCAACGCACGTGCATTTCGTGGTCGAATGAAAAGATCTTTAGAGCAATTGACCGCTAGCAGGAGCGACTGCAACAGACTTGAGGTGCCAGAAGGGAAACACTGGCGCGTACAACGAGACTGGCGCTTCGCTGCGACTACACGGCCACGAGCGGGGGCCATCAGAAAAGTTTAAGAATCTCACACAGCAATACAGGTAAGTGATAGGAAAATTTATCGAATGGTGGATTTATGAAATCACTGTCGGAGTGGCCTGCAAACTTTTTGACGTTCGAGCGGTTCTTGCACGAATAACATTCCTGATGAAGGGCTCTATAGATACACCGTAGAAAGAGTTTTGTCAGTGGCATAATTTACGGCACGCAAATGCCACCTGGGGCGTTTCATCTGCCCCAATCTCAAACCGCTATAGCTTGGGCTCTGTAGCAGCGGTCTTAAAGTTGATCGCAATCAAGAGAACTAATCCGGATCGCCCTGATCACGATTAAATGTGCCAGTGCAACACCGTATGACATCGCTTAAACCGCCTGCAAATATTACGAGGTTGCGTATATCAGCTTTAGTTGTGAGTTTTGCGATCACTTGCCCCATTACTGCTTCCAGCTTACGTCCTGGGAACGTCCCTACTGAAACCCTCTTGTTCCTTTTACCCTCTCCAAGAATGCTTCTGCGCGACGATTTAAATTCGAGTCCTCAGTGATGATCACGTGCTGTGGGTTTCCAGCTAGGGTGTCCCGCATTTGGAGGTTACTTGCACCTGTGACGCCGGCGGCTTTGTCCCCTCCCACACCTACTTCACTAAAGCTGGGTTTTTTTGAAAATTGAACCGGCTGAATCTGTTTCTTCTGAAGCTGTTTTTTTATTCTCTGTCGTTCTGGGTGCCTGTGCCCTACTGTTCTCTCTGCCAGCCGCTCCTTCGTTCACCTTGGTTAGTACCTCCTAGGTGGACGTGAGCCTTTCTCTTATGGCCCTTGTTTTTTTCTTGCTCTGTCGCCAACGCAGTCTCTAGCTCGGTGACTCATCAGCTGTTCACTCTGGGCAATCATCATTTCCCGCATATTTTTTCATCGACGTCACATTGCGTGCACTTCGCATCAGGCTTTTCTACATTCGCGTCCTCACTAGCCTCCACTTTCCAACCCACCCCGCATTCTGAACCTTTCACACCCTTCTTTTGCCATGCTTTTTTGACAACAATTGGCCTTAAGAATTGTCCCACTCGATAAATACAAAACACGGTGTACTACAAACCCTGCCCTAAGAAAAAAAAGTGTAAGCCCTACTACAAAAATTTGCGCTTGGTGGGCATGTGCCTCCACCGCAGAGTGGCAGGGCAACACACCCACACACGCACGCACACGCACACACACACACACACACACACACACACACACACACACACACACACACACACACACACACACACACACACACACACACACACACACACAAGTAAGTACCTGGTGACTGACCCCCGAAAAGCCATACAATGTAATGAGTGGTATAAAGGCTTACAGTGCTGCCCTATTCAATTATAGAAGCAAGCTCGAAACATGCAAAGACACTGTTCTGCGCAATAGAGCGGGATCGCTCAAAAAACACGTCCATCCACCGTGCCAATCCAACAGTCTGTCCTCTCCCACAACGACGGGTGAAGCGTCAGCGCCGGGCAGAGCGTAAGTGCTCGGGTAGAGCTTCAGCGCCGGGTGGAGCGTCAGCGCTCGGGTATTGCGTAAGCGCCCTACTCAAAAAAGCGGCTGAAATGGTCACCTCTGGCCAGATGCGCTCACGCATTGACGGTGGCGCGACGCAGCAGGCCACACCTTGTTTTTTTATCCAGCGGCCGTGACTGTAGAAACCAATTGAGTAACTGTAGACAACGATTTTCTAAAGCAATGTTGATGTGGTGGCAATAGACTTCAATTGGTTAAAAAATCCTGAATGTAACATGCAACATTGTGCTCCAAGAATTTGCAAACGTGCTTAAGACCAAGACAGGGCGGTAACTGTTTACCGAAAGTTGGTCACCTTTCTTGTGGATTAGTGTAACACGCCCAATGCGCCAATCACTTGTGGTTATCGGTAAGGTAAACAAGAGAGACAAAAATCTAGAAATTCGCTCAGCATAACTTCTAAGAAATGTGTTAGAAAGCCGTATGAGTCAGTACTCTTCTTAATACTCAGATTTAGAAGCATGGCGGTGACGCCGTCTTGAGTTATTACTAGTGTTTTCTCTGGTTCTGTATTGCAATTCGAAGAATCGTATTCATATAACTCAAATAACTGGTCACCATGCAAATAACAGGACACCATAATCACGCCAGTGCAACGGAGTCGAACCAACACGGCGATCATTTCCTGCCACCAGTTGCACCATTCTGTCAAGGAGATGGGCGACTGGGGGATTGGATTGTTCACATAAACATCCACTTTTACAGGGATATAGTCGGAAGCGCCGCAGCACTTGTCTACGATAGTGGGGTAAGAATATGCATTAAACCATAGAGACGTGGCAATCAGTTCTGAGAAGGACGCAAGTTTTTGTGCTCCCGTCCTTACCCCGATCCTTGTTCCGCGCACTTAGCGAGCATCCCTTTTGAGGGCTACAAATGGCACCTCAGAGGCCACCGGAAGAAAACACCGCATCAGGATGCCGTCGAGGCAACCGCGGCATCGTCATCGGTGCCAACATAGCAGCAGCAGCAGGCACAATCCAAGCTGGCATGTTCCAAGAAAACGCAGCCGCAGAAGGTCAGCAGCCATCACAATACCACCCTGTCTCCGGCTTCGAGCGAAACGAAGGTGCTGACTGAAGCTCGCTCGTCTCCTGCCACAGCCGTGGCTTCCTGCGAGAGATAGGATGCGTGGTTTCCTGCGAGGTCTTGGGATGATGATGGCAACTGGTGTAGTGACTCAAGAAGTTCCATCGTCACGTTCGGCCAGGATTCGGAGTTCTTGCGTAGTTGTGACTGGCATGCTTTCGCCTTCCCTGTCACCTTGGGGTTAAGTAAAATCAATTCTTGTGTGCGTCGCTCACGTGTCTTCGAACAAGGCCCTCTGGCGTCTCTACAGTCACCATCCTTGCTCCCTCGCCTGACTTTCCCGTACCAGTATTCCACTTTTCTCCCTGAACAAAGTTGTGGACGTAAACATTCGTGTCTGGTGCCACGGTCCACTGATCCGATCCACGCGATCTTCCGGCAACTAAGTACGGAAAACATGGGTCCAGACGAGACCGAATTTGATAACCCAGGAAAAGTTCCAAAGGTGACTTGCCCGATGCGGAGGGTGTTCTCCGGCAATTGAAGAGTAGGCGGCAAAGACAACGTTCTGGTCGGCCGGCATGGTTAATCTTCTTAGTCCCCCTTTCCCAGTTCTAACCGCTTTCTCTGCCAGCTCATATGACTGTGGGTGAAACGCGGCCGTGCGCAAGTGAAATATGTATTTTTTCATGAAATCAGCAAACTCTTGATTGGTGAGCTGCGTTCCATTGTCTGAAACCAGGGCACGAGATATACCGAACCTGCTGAACACGCTGTGCAGGCAAGTGATAGTTGAAGATGTGTTCGCTCGCTTCAATGGTACGCCCTGGATCCGCATGCTGTGCAAATCTACAAGAACAAGAATCATGTGCCCACTCACTGATTGGCCCCGCGAAATACGCATGTACTCTCGACCAGTTTTCCTGGCATGTCGGCCAGTTGATTGGCGGGGAAGATGCCGGCATTGGCCGATTCTGAATGCAGCTTGTACACGTTGCTGACATTTGTTCAATTTCGTTGTCTATACCAGGTGACCAGAAAGCTGACAGAGCGATTGCGTTCATCGCCGATGAACCTTGATGCGTTTTGTGCAACATGTGCAACATTCTATGCTGCGCGTTGTCAGGTATGACAACCCTACGGCCGCAATCGAGCAATGGATGTGCCAGTGAAAGCTATAGTCTGCGGTAAAAAAAAACAGGATGCAACCTTTGTTTTAGTGCTTTGGCGCTTGTAGGCCATTCACTCCTTGTGTACTGCACTACCTTGGCAAGTACGGGGTCAATGGTGATTAGCGCCTGCAGTACTTCTGTGGAAACCGCGCCCTCCTGGACGCATGCAAGGGACAAAACATAGTCCGCTGTCTCGCAGTCTGTGAATGACTCTGAAGTCTGTCGTGGTAAGCTACTGAGAGCGTTCGCATTCAGAAGCTGCTTGGCTGGGGAATACTGCAGCTTGTGGCGAAAGCCTCCTAAATACAGCGCCCAACGCTGTATACGAGCAGCAGCTAGTGGTGGGTTTGGCCGATCTGATCTCAGCATGCTCCGGAGTAGCTGGTGGTCTGTGACAAGGATGAACTCTTCGCAGATAATCCCGAAACTTAATTACTCTGAAGACCAGAGATAACACCTCTCGTTCAAGCTCTGAATTTTGCTCTTTTTGCAACAATGTCCTCAAACGGAACCCGACGGGCTCGTTCTTGTTTCCCTTCTTGTGAAAAAGCGCTGCCCCATGCCTCTTTGTGATGCGTCGCACTTTAGTTTCATCAGCTGCGACGGGACAAAGTGAACAAACATCCCTGCTTGCAGCAAACACCGGTTAGCTTTGTTGTTGGTCGCAGTTTGTTGTTCGTCTGCCCGACGCCAATGGCTGTTTTTTTTCAGCAGGCGGTACAATGGAACGAACACAGACGATAGGTTGGGCAAAAACTTTGAGTAGACTAGAAGTGGGAGACTGCGTTGATTTTTAGCACCACTGACGCTTCTCCAGCTATCTTACGGGCGTCACTATCCGCAGCTTCTGTGGAGAGTGCCATTGTTTCAGCGTCCTCTTAAGTCAGATATTTATTTGTGAGCATCTGTTGTTGCACTGCACTCGATCTGATGCCGCACACTATTACATCTCGTAGCATACGGTCGAGCATGGCGTCAAAATCACAGTTATCTGTGATTTTATCATTACATATCTAGGTAATGAATTTTTGAGCAGACTCACCGTCCAGCTGGCAGTGGTTGAAAAAGCGGAAATTTTCTATTATCTTATGGCGTTTGGGATCAAAGGACTCGTCCAGGGTTGTCGCAACTTCGTCGTACTTTAAAGAGTTAAGCTTGTTAAGCGCTACTCTTCCTGCTAATATCTGGACTGTGTGAGTACTTGAGGCCGCCACTAGCACCGCTCGTTTTTTGGCCGGCACCGTCACGCCCATTGCTTCAAAGCATGCTTTTAAGCCTTGATAACATACGCCTTCCAGTTGTCCTTCTGGAAGTTGGGCAGCTGCTGGTGTGCCATAGCCGGCTCGTCACTCTGTGTGGTTGCGCACCTGCCGTCCTGCTTGAACCCTGTGGTTTCCTTTTCGTTTCTCGTCACCACTGTTACATCGCCAGTCGAGAACTGCGCATTGGCGCAAGTGCGATAGACACAAGCTGACAAACTCGTAGGAATGGGCGTTTATTTTCCGTGTACATTCCACCATAGAAACAAGTTAGAGAAAGGGAGAAATGAAAACAAGGAAAGGGAAACATAAGATAGGAGAGTTGGCTTCAGCTGAACCAAAAAGTGACAACAAGCGTGATACTTTAGTTACAACAGTTTCCTGTAGAACTAAAGCCCGCATATTTACTTTGTTCATGCACATGCGCTGATGAGGCTCACCAACGTTTGGTTTCTAACCACTGCAATTCCACTGTAGAACACGAGAGAGAGATTGGTTGATGACCTGCGAAGTCATTTTGGAAGATTATCTGCTAACACTGCTTATATGCTTTGCAGCTGTTTGGCTATAAGCTGCAGCAGGTCCGTAGCAGATGAGGCACTAAGTGAGGCAGGCACAGGCTGGGACTGGTGATATGATGGGCGCTTCGGCTCACACGCTTGTGTGGTCGGTTGCTGTTCTGATGTTCGGGTGATGCATTAACGTATTGCGGCACGACGCTGCGTCAGACGACGAACGTATTGCAGAGATGCCAAGCATTTATCCAGCTCATCTAACGAGGCATCTGAGTGCATTTCCCCATTCAAAGACGGCATGACCTCTTGCCATTTGTTTTTGGAATGTTTCTTTTTTACTGCATCGCAGTATGTCAAATGAATGGGAGGCGTAAGAGAGGTTTCTGGTTGAGTATCATCATTATTTTCTTCTTGTCTTCTTATATACTCGGCGACAACTTTTCTTAGCACTGAAGGGAAAGCTACAAAGCCATATGACGTGCACCCTACCACCGGGGAAAGTAGTTCCAGAGTAGCACCCATATTTTAAACGCCAAATATGAATGTTCCTCCTTTATTTTCTACGGGGAGCTATTTGAGACAGGACACAGTTTACACCTTTAAGATATTCGTATTTTGCTAAATTTATCTGTTGTGACTTGCAATTTTTTAACGCTTCAAGAAGTCCTACCTTTTTGCGTGCCCCTCAAACGCTAAGCGGCGTCTGCATGAAACGCTGATGGTGCACCCCACTGAAATATACTAAGGGGAGCTGGATGGCGCATTGAGCCAACGCCTCCTAGAAAACATATGCCTGTAACGTCGCTCTCTTTTCAATCGGAAGCCTCCTGCCAGCACGCAATCTCAGAGACCATGCTTCCGGCTTGTGTTGCGACCGGCCGCCGCGTGAGTCCACTCACCTCCGTACCACTCAGTCACGTGACATAACCGCATCTGTCACGTGACATCACCGCTGTTCGGAGGCAACAGTGAGAGCATTGGTGTGTTCGCAGGAGGCGACCGTCGGATCGGAGATGTTTGCCTTCGTACCCAAGGAGAAGGTTAAAGTCAGAGGGTAGGGCAGCGCGCTCACGGCTGACGTTCCAGGCATATTTTTAGGAGGCGTTAATTGAGCGCACGTAGTTGAAGCCACCGGAAGATGCCGTTGGTGTTCCGGACAACGTTTAAAGGTTAGTTGTGAAACTGAGCGATGTTGCGCGGCGCCGCCACTGCCAGCGACCAATGTGGCGCTGCAGTCGCATCCGGATTCACTCGCTGCATGCTCACTCATGTCACTCGCGTCTGCTCCCGTCCCCTCCGTTGGCAGTGCATGTTGCGATGCGTCGCTATCAGTGGAGCCTTCTTTCTGCGTAAACAGTTCTGCGCTTCAATGTGCCCTGTTCTGCTTTGTATGGGTTGCGTGTTTCCATCATGCGTACATGTTGCGTTTCCAGCTGTACGAACGGATACAGGAAATGAGAGACACCACGACAGTTCTTTTGTTCCCCGCATGTACTTTAGCAGCTAGAGGCACGGGACCAGGCTATTCCTTGTGCGGATGAGAAACTGCCCAGCACATCACGTGTGTGTGACTTGCACTTCCATGAGGAAGACATCCTGATGACTTTCAGTCACGTCATCAATAGTAAGAATGTACAAATGGCTAGAGGATAGTGGGACATCGTCGAATTACGCTTTCCAAGGATATTCCCGAATTCACCCGCTTACCTTTCAAAACCCATGACAAACAAGCAAAATCTGTCCGGTAGGAGTGGAGTACTTTCTAGAATATCATCGGCGAAAAATAATGGACCATTTCCAAGCACTGAGCTCGAAGACAGTGAAATAAGTCCCGACATGCCGTCATTGAGTGGCGTCGTTTGGCTTCAAGACATAAAAAACGTTTGTTTGCCTGCTGCATGCTGGCAGAGAGTTTTTTTTAAAAATGGCGTGACAAGACGTCTAGTGGTGTTTCTAGTGCGTAAAGAGGAAAAAGCGCTATTTGTAAAAAAAATGCGTAGTCGTCGCAGAAGATATGACAGTCACCATTAGCAGCCGTACCCATCGCTTAGCCAAGTCGCCCGGCAATGCATATACCATCACCCAATTGGCCGAACTTCTGGAAGACATATAAAAGCTGAATGTGTGTTCATGTTGCCCAATGTATCAGCAGGCAGCCTCATGAGTAATGAATACGTAGTGCTCACCGATACCCCAAAGTGCGGTCACTGCTGGAAGCTTTGGCTTCGGCTGTGCTAACAGGTTTCATTAGAAAGACTCAAGGAGAAGCAGTGGGAAGACATTCTCAGGAAAAGGGCCGCTCGCGCAGCTTTTTGATGGTCTAAGTTGCTGAAAAATGTGACTGACGGGAAAAAAAGCTGTCAACAGAACCAGACAAAAGCCAAAGGTTTTTGCTACATAGTTGTCATTTATTTTGCGGCGCGAAAAACTGTTACAAGAAAGGATACAAGACGTTGTAATGGGGTTTTTCGCGTTTAAAAATCAATTGCGAACGTACACCAACTAGCAACTAACTGACAGATTCGTATGTTGTGCCAATATATCAAGTATCATTTATTGTGGGCCTTTCAGAAAGCCATAATTACACTGTAATTGCCTTACACAATATAGTTAAAGTCACAGTCAAGTAGTGATAATGACGGATGGCTGATACATTGATTCTCATTTCTAGAATTGTGATATGCTTCGGAAATTTCACGCGTGGTTTGAAGCGGATGCCGGAACAGTACACTTGTTTTTTCAAACAACGGTTGACACTTGCAGTGCGTGAAAAAGCAGAATATGTTTGCAGAAACATGCAAAACAGTTTGTTAAGTGTTGTATAGGAGTGGCGTATCGCATACCGCTAACGTGCGGTCGAATGTACATCGGCCAGACCGAGCGATGTTTGAATATACGCCTCAGGGAGCATTTGAGTTCCTTAAAAGGTAGTCCTTTTTCCGTTTTAGCTTCACATTGCCATTCCTGGAAGTGTCAACCGTTGTTCGAAAAAACAAGTGTACTGCTCCGGCATCCGCTTCAAACCATGCGTGAAATTTCCGAAGCATATCACATTTATAGAAATAAGAATCAATGTATCAGCCATCCGTCATTATCACTACTTGACTGTGAGTTTAACTATATTGATAATTCGTTTACAAGTGCTTCGAATGAATGCCTTACACCACTAAACGTTACGCAGTATCAAGATTCTGCGGTTGCACAACAACAAATCCCCATAATACACTGTTGGCAAAGCTCTTTCAGAATGGCCGCCATGGCGTCTTGCCACGACGTCTACATGTTTTCGTCTGCTAGCGGAAGCTTGTTGCTCCGCCAGCGCCACCAAACCGGAAGTTGTCCCGGTGCCATGTGACGTGTCGTCTGACGCGGGCAGTTTTGCAAGAGACTGTGGGATTGGGCGTGTTGGTATATTATGATAAAGAGTGCTTACGTAGTGGCGTGGTTCTGGAAACGTTGGTTCCGGAAGTCGCCGCCATAAACAATTGTCTGCTGCGTGCGCAAGGGCTTTTCTCTCTCTTCCTAAATAAATTGCTGGTCTGTAGAGAGCTCTGAACTTTACTAATTGACCAGAAACGTCGTGGCGAAGACATTTTACGCATAAGTACCCCGATATTTATTCATTTTTACGCATTCTAGCTGCGAGGAAAATGTGGTATTTGACCGCCTAGTTTTTTATAAAGGCACGTTGAAGGTGTTTAGTTTTTCAATATGCAGTTTCCCACGCTCGAGGCCTCAAATATACGAGAACTGATTGAGTAACGTAAAGAGGGACAACTGGACGCCGTCTCCAAGAAACTGACTGCGGCGGGGACCATTTCGCAGACGTTTCTTCACCTCTGTGTTCCAAAACCTCATTTTTGAAATGAGGTCATCCCAACGTTGTTTTCTTTCTTGAACCAATGACAAAAAATAAACCTTTGCGATCCTGGCTACCAATGCACTCCTTCCTTTTTTTGTAAAGAAAATTCTGGGAGAATTTCTTTCCCCTGTCACCGTAATTAAAACATTGTACGGGACAACACTGCACCATATTCGAACGGCGTTGCTACGGCGCCTGACATTTTTCGTGTAGCATTAGTCAGTGTTCCAAGTGATGCCTAATCAAGGCCTAATCGTAGGCATGACAATAGTTATAGCGCAAGAACAGAACGGCGACAAAAAGACAAGACGTCGTTCTGTAATCGTGCTATAACTATCGTCATGTCGTACCAACTAGCCCAAACGGCCACACTTCTAATCAGAGGGATTGTTGCATGCACTACTAGATGTAGATCACATCAACCTGTCGTTTCGGACGGCGTCGCTACGGCCATATAGTTTCTTATTATAAACTCGAGGGAACTCTGGCGCTAGTGTTTATGGGAGCTGCAACGCCGGGCGCTTCAGCGAGCATAGAAATGATGGGTAGTACACACATTTGTCTAAACTTCCTACTTCTGGCCTGATTTTGGCTCCGAGTGTGTTCGTGTGGCTTGGAGCTTGTCACAAACGGCCATTTTTGGCGACATCGCGTCACGGCAATTAATGGGCGCCGTACTCCCCGACTGACCGTGAGAAACGGCGGCGCATGAAAGGGAGCCGAGAAGGGCAAAATGGGGTGCTCTTCTTAGAACGTCGCCGCCGACGGTTAATTTTTTTGTCACTGTGGCGGCGTCTGCAAGGTCGTAGAAGGCCACGGTATACCCTGACCAAGGATTAGACTACGAGACGCACCCGCTGAGAGCTAAATGGTTGACCGTTCCCACGGGGAAAAGCGTGGAAAACGCTCTGGTAACCAAGCCGTATGACAACAACCCGACAGGTTGTCACTCTCGCTAGTTGCGGGCCCTCTCTCAATTAAAAAGGGGTGGGGTCAAAATATTTTGGGGCGGAGTTTCCCCTCAATTAAACGCGCATGATTGGCCCCAGGTAGAGGTCTCTTGTCCCCAAGGAAAAGAGCGAGGAGACACGAGGGGGATTTAAGCGCAGGATTTCGCCCTGCTAGGCAGACTAGTCGCTGACCAAGATGGTGTAGAAACAGATCAACAAGCATCTCTTCTAGAAGTTTTTAGTGTGGCTTTGTATCGGCTGGCCACCTAAACTTAGCCGTTCGTCTAGTTGTGACGCGATATTAACGTCTGCAACGTAGACATCGGGACTTCGCCTCGAGTTAGCTCAACCTGCTCGAAGTCACCTGCAAGCACTAGCCTCCCGGAGCCACCAGCGTTGCAACACCGCCGACATCGCAGTCGTGCCAGAACTCTCTTCGACTTCTCGCATCCGATCGTCGGGGACACAATGCTGCCGGTCATCACACGTATGCCTTCACCTGTTTATATCTTCGAACTTTCTCCTCCGTCGTTCTATTCTTGTTAGTGTGTGTAGTTTGTAATAGTTCTCTCTCGTAAGCTGATTTATTGTGTCTGTTATATATTTCTTTAGTTGTATCAAGTGTCGATGTATTTTGTTAGATGTATTGAAGTGTTGTATTAGATCCCGTGTGCTGCAACATCACTAGAGTAAAGTTGTTTTGTTTTCGCACGTCTCTGATCTCTTCACTGTCTCTGCTTGCGTACAGAACGAACCGACCTGCTGTCATTCCCGTCGCCGACTTCGCGCTGGCGACGCTAGAGTGGCAGCTTGTAACAGAGCTGTTCTCTCGCAAAACAAAAATTACCAAATGTTCAGCGATTGTTCTTCACCACCTCACTATTTTAGACTTACCTTTCCTAATTGGGTCACGAAGTTAAAAAGGTTTTTATCTTTATTTCAAAACAAAATCGAAACACAGCAATTGTGACGTTCCCGCAAACAGGGACTGAACTCCGGACCTTTCGGGATGTTTTCGCTCGTTTCTCAAACCCACGCATAAAAAAAGGAAAAGAAAACCTTCGGTGTAACGAATGGGCATTCCGGAGTGAAGTACCAGAAGGATTACTTCTACTATTCTCACGGCCTCCCCCGCGCAAACACGACGACTGGGCGGCGCCTTGTCGTCTACAGACCGTGTGACAGTGTACGGTGGAGATAATCACCGCGCACCCTTCAGATTGGTGGCATGGGGGAGCAGCAGAGCACCTTTTGTTGGTTCGGGGAACGCGACGCTGCTGCTGCGCTTGTGCCGGGTCCAGTATGACTTTCCGTCAGCCTGCGTGGCTCCGGGGCTAATTACTGCGTTCTGCGCGGATGGCCGTCCGCGGCGGTGAATGACGAAGAAGTGGCGGCTACGGAGAATTTCGCGGGAGACACCGAGCTACATGGAAACGTTGAGACTTGGTCTGGACATCTGCTCACCAAGTACCCGAAGCATGGGGACCATTGTTCGCCCGTAATTAAAGTGTCTTCAGACGGCTCGCCCATCACTCTCCCTCAGGCTTGAGTTTGTACATTGTTACTTGCTCGGCTTTATTTGGGAGAGGGTTTTCTACTGGGGCGGGCCGCGGGAGCGGCCGTCGAAGATGACACACACCGACGGACAGAAATATGCCGCGTGGATAGTGGCGATTGGTTTGGTGCCCCGGTAGGGCGGAGTCGGGTCCTACAAAAAGGGACTAGGAGACGATGCGAAGGGGGTCAGAGAGATATGACACGATGAGCTCGAGATGGCAGAGAGACGTAATGGAAAACGAAGATAACGGTGCGAAGAGAAAGCGATGAGGGGCGATGAGATGATGACTGGGGCAAGGACGGTACGATGAGGAATGAAAGTTGGGGATAGGAGGCGAGTGAATGGAGCATTACGAAAGAGGACTAAGATGGAAATCACTTAGAGGCACGACGAAGGCGACGATTACGAAGACGATGAAGGCGCCGACGAATCGGACAATGACCCCTGGAAGAAGCCCTGAGCCCCGACTCGAACAGCCAGCTCCGAGGCCCCCGTCAACATGGACCTTTCGTGAGACGGACTTTATGCATCTTATTTAAATTAGCTTTGCGGAAAGGGAGGTGGCGTGTTGAGACATTGCGGGGTTTTATTCATTAATGACTTGACCAATTGTGTCGTGATGCATCTACTTTGTATCGTCGCACCATTTTATTGTCAAAGTTATTTCCCCTATGTATCTTGCGTCGCACTTCGCAAGTGTGTAAATGAAGTGTTATAATTTTGTGTAGTGCTTGATGTACGCGCGTATACGATGTTTGCAGTTAGTAATAAATTAAATGAATCAGTAAAGAGGAACAAGGCGTAGTGTCTCTTACTTCCCAGCCCCAGCACGAATCCCTGTATGTGGAAAGTGATTGAGACACGTAGCCAAGAGGGAACCAGATAGAAAAAGGGTTGAGTGTTCTTCCCTCTCTTTGGCGATCGGTGGCGTAGCGGGGGACGTCTCAAGTGGTGGCCGTGGTGGGATTACTGCTGGGGCAACGGTGCGAGATTTCACCCTCGTACTAGGGAAGGAGAGGCGGCAAAATGAACGAGCAGGCTACCAAGATGGCCGACAGAGTCTACCCACTAGAAATGAGTGCGTTAATGTTAGCGGACATGGTTCCGTCGTTTACGGGAGGTGATACGGGTCCGGATGTTGGGGTCTTCTTTAAAATTTTGGAGCAGGTTGGTCGCTTGGGTGGATGGCGCGATAATGAGCTGGTCTGCATAGCACGATGCAAGATGGTAGGCGCAGCGCACGATTTTGCGTTGTGAGATGATGGCGTCGCTGCGGCTTCAACTTTTTCTGAGTTCAAATATTTGGCCCTCAAGAGGTTCGATACGGAACCACTTATCTTTGAAACGGAGCGGTTTTTAAACGCGAGGCAGAAGGCAGATGAGGAGGTGAGGTCGTTTGCAAGTCGCTTGCGCATCCTCGGGACTGGCGAGCTCCGATAGTCAGGATCCGGTGAAAGCTTCACTGCGCCGCGAAATTCTAGCCGAACAATTACTCTCACGATTTTTATTAGGCCTGAGGGATCCGGTCCGCAGATTTGTGTCCTCTCGGGATCCAAAATATTTGACGAGGCCATTGCCATAGCGTTGAAGGAGGAACAGAATGAGAAAGTGTCGAGGAGCCATTCGTTACCCGTTGAATACGTAGAAGAGAACACAGATGTTCATGAGATGCATAGCCGCCTTGACCGCCTCGAAAAACTTGTGGAGAGCTTGGCAGTACGCAAAAAGTTGACACAAAATTGGCAGGCATTCCCGAAGCAGCTCCCTTATCCCGGCGGGTGCTCTAACTGTGGCAGGTTTGGTCACTTTTGGCGAGAATGCCACCGATACCGGCGAGGAAAATGGAATTCGATGGGTGGCAGCCGCACTCACAAAGGCAAGGAGAGGGCGGGAAAATTCGAATCAGGAAACCTAGACGCAACGCCTCCTCATGACGTTGACGCGCAGAGGTCAATCGCGGTCGTAAATATTCGCGAGGAAACAAACTCTGTAAATATGAGTCGCGGTTCACCGTGTGCGGAAGTGGTTATTGTAATTTCCGTGATCGAGGAGGATGTTCCGCCACTGAGCGAGTTTGTGTTTGAGAGGAACGCTGGCACGCTGGTGCCACTGGGTGAAACAAATGCTGTCGATGTCGAGGTTGCTGGAGCGGATACAGACGGTTCAGCTGCGGCTTCTACCACGAAGGTCCCACGAGACGATGAGACATTACCAGTAGGAGTAGCAGATATGGAGTTGGATGAGAATGGGTTTTCTGAGGATGCAGCTGTCGGAGTCTCGGAAGACACGGTGGTAGACCGAACGTTAGAGGGAGAAGGTGAGATTGAGGAATGCCTAGATCGCAACGGGGTGGTTTTTGTGGGGCCAAAGTGGAACTGCAGCACACTCGATGTACACCGCACCAAACCCGGACATGCGCAGTGGTGGTCTTGTCACATAGCTTCGCACATGCCTCACTCCACGACTGAGTCGAGTAGGTGGAAGTTCGGACCATCCAACGAGGGTCCGGAACTCAGAGTCAGGGAAGCGGTCTGCATACAGGTAGACGCTGAGCGCTCGGGGATCGGCTAGGGTCATAAGAGTCCACAATGTTGTATGCCATTTTATGTCCTATAATTTCTACTCGGTCATTCTGCATGTTACTTTAGTGAAGACCTTGTGTCGAAGTTTAAGTTTTTCATTTTGTTTTAATTTGGCTTGTACAGTTGTTTTATTCATTTTGTTGATTGTGCTTTGAAATGAGGCAAGTAGTTCGCTTGGTTATTGTGCTTTTGAGTTGTTTGCGGCATCTGATGTTGATCACTTAGTGAGTGGTACCACTTGGGATCGATTAACACGTAATGATGGGGGAAGAACACATAGCCAGTGAATGTGAGGTTACCGAGATCTCGCCACTTGTCGGAAAGGAAGGTGAAAAAGGGACTGTTTAAGAAACGAGAAAGTTTAGAAAGTTAAATTGAAATGATTTCACGGCGTCTCCCCACACGGAAGCGTCGCACCTCGTTAGGAGGCAGGGGACGTCGTGATCGGTATTGATGTACAACGCCCAATGTCACATTTGCATAGGACAGCATATACGCTACGTTCTCAGCCAATCCGAACACGCAATTCGCGTTGAAGGTCCCTTTCCTTCACCGACAGGTGCTGCAGAGGCCGGGCAGGAGATGGTACGCGAGGGTAATTCAGTATTGCTTACTGTATGACGTATGTTCTCCCGCCATCCCGCTTTTAGTTTGGTTTGAAATGTTCGGTGAGGTCTTAAAATTTTGTGCATGTGTGGAATGAAAGTGTATTGAAATGTGTGTATCCTCTGTTGGGTTGTGCCGAGAGTGGACAGTGCAGGCGATGTGTGTGATGTGCTCGCGTGGTACACTGAACCTTCCGCACACTTGACCGAACGTCTCGTGCCGAACCATCAGACGAGCAGCTGTGACCAGTGTGCGTTTTTTCACGTGCCATCCACGAGTTTCTGCGGTGATACTCAAGGTTTCAAGTGTGTTGTGCGCGGTGGAAACACGGCATCAAAGTGCTTCGTGGTGGGTGATGGTACAGCGACAATCACTGACTGGTTCCTCTCGGCGACGAGCTGCCGCCAGGGCTGAATCACAAGTGTTCTGTGTTCGCTTACCGTATTCCTTGGACTGCCGCAATGTCTCAATTTCGCTGCGCAACCCGAAGGCGCTATGCGCCCGCATTTCTCGTGTTTGAATTTCACCGCTGGGAAAATTTTTCTGCAAGAGGAAGGGATTGTGACGTCCCCGCAAACACAGACTGAACCCCGGACTTTTCGGGATGTTTTCGCTCGTTTCTCAAACCCACGCATAAAAAAAGAAAAAGAAAGCCTTCGGTATAACTAATGGGCATTGCGGAGTGAAGTACCAGAAGGATTATTTCTACTATTCTCACGGGCTCTCCCGCGCAATCACGAGGACCGGGCGGCGCCTTGTCGTCTACAGACTGTGTGACAGTGTACGGTGGAGATAATCGGCGCGCACCCTTCAGATTTGTGGCATGGGGGAGCAGCAGAGCACCTTTTGTTGGTTCGGGGAATGAGACGCTGCCGCGGCGCTTGTGCCGGGTCCAGTATGACTTTCCGTCGGCCTCCGTGGCTCCAGGGCTCAATACTGCGTTCTGCGCGGATGGCCACCCCCGGCAGTGAATGACGAAGAAGCGGCGGCTACGGAGAATTTCGCGGGAGACACCGAGCTACATGGAAACATTGAGACTTGGTCTGGACATCGGCTCACCAAGTACCGGAAGCATCGGGACCATTGTTCGCCCGTAATCAAAGTCTCTTCGGACGGCTCGCCCATCACTCTCCCTGAGGCTTGAGTTTGTACATTGTTACTTGCTCGAATTTGTTTGGGAGAGGGTTTTCTACTGGTGCGGGCTGCGGGAGCGGCCGTCGAAGATGACACACACCGACTGACAGAGAAATATGCTGCGTGGATAGTGGCGATTCGTTTGGTGCCCCAGTAGGGCAGAGTCGGGTCCTACAAAAAGGGACTAGGAGACTGTGCGAAGGGGGTCAGAAAGATACGATACGATGAGCTCGAGATGGTAGAGAGACGTAATGGAAAAGGAAGATAACGGTGAGAAGAGATAGCGATGAGGGGCGATGAGATGATGACTAGGGCAAGGACGGTACGATGAGGAATGAAAGTTGGGGATAGGAGGCGAGTGAATGGAGCATTACGAAAGAGGACTAAGATGGAAATCACTGAGAGGCATGACGAAGGCGATGATGACGAACGCGATGAAGGCGCCGACGAATCGGACAACGACCCCATGAAGAAGCCCTGAGCCCCGACTCGAACAGCCAGCTCCGAGGCCCCCGTCAACATGGACCTTTCGTGCGACGGACTTTATGCATATTATTTAGATTAGCTTTGCGGAAAGGGAGGTGGCGTGTTGATACATTGCGGGGTTTTATTCATTAATGACTTTACCATTTGTGTCGTGATGCATCTACTTTGTATCGTCGCACCATTTTATTGTCAAAGTTATTTCTCCTATGTATCCTGCGTTGCACTTCGCGAGTTTGTAAATCTTGTGTTATAATTCTGTGTAGTGGTTGATGTACGCGCGTATACGATGTTTGCAGTTAGTAATAAATTAAATGAATCAGTAAACAGGAACAAGGCGTAGCGTCTCTTACTTCCCGGCCCCAGCACGAATCTCTGTATGTGGAAAGTTATTGAGACATGTAGCCAACAGGGAACCGGATAGAAAAAGGGTTGAGTGTTCTTCCCTCTCTTTGGCGATCGGTGGCTTAGCGGGGGACGTCTCACAATAAACGAAGCCTCAAGTACGATTCCCCGCCCACAAGTACGAAGACTGGACCAATGTGTGTACTACCCATCATTTTCATGGTGGCTGAACGATCGCAGCGCCAGAGTTCGCTCTAGTTAATTTTAAGAACCTATAGGGCTACGGCGTCTCTCAATTTTGATGTAGCGTTGGGTTACCACAAAAATGTCATATTATAAAAAGAAAACACAAAAATAAAATGAGAACAACCGCCACTAGACAATGTATTGTTACGTTTGGAAGAGACTGGTAGACGTTGAAAGGGGCCGTTTATTAAGTCGTGAGGGGCAGCTCAGAAGTGGCCGACTGATTTATGATTCTCCTGATCCTCTTCTTCCTTTCTCGCTCTCGGCGACAAGTGCGTTCGCCGTATACGCTTCCTTGTCTTCGTGCATGTGCGCAACATTCCTCTCCACGCAGACGAAGGCCGCCGGACTAGTCAGTCGAGTTGTCGTGGCGTGTACAGTTTCAGGTGGGCAACATGAACCACTTGAGTTTTGGCAGCTCGTCAACCACTCGCCGTGAGACTAGCTATTACATAGTTGACCTCTGTGAGTCTGTCGACAATAACAAAAGGTCCATCGTAAGTGGCCAAAAACTTTTTGCACAACCCGCGCTTGCGCATCGGAGTCCACAACCCCACAAGATCACCACAGCGATAAATTACTGGTCGATGGTGAATGTCATAGCGTGCCTTCGCTTTGTCTTGTGATGCCAATGTACGTAGTCGAGTTAGCGACGCGCCTCTTCAGCGAGGCAGAGAGCGTCGGCGACAGTGACGTTGTCATGATCACAGAAAGATAATACTGTGTCGATTATGTGCCGGGGCGAACGTGCATAAAGCAAAAAGAAAGGGCGATAGCCTGTAATCTCATGCTTCGCGGTGTTGAACGCGTAAGTAATGAATGGGAGTACGTCGTCCCAGTTCTTGTGGTCGCATGAGACATACACAGACAACATGTTGATAATGGTGCAGTTAATACGCTCCGTCAGCCCATTAGTTTAGGGGTGGTATGGTGTCGAGTGACGCAGTCGGGATTCACATTAACAGAGTAGCTCCTCCACGACATCCGCTGTGAATTGTCGTCCACAATCGCTGATGATCAGGCGAGGTGGACCGTGTCGGAGGATGACGTGCTGTAACAAAAACGACGAGACTTCACTGGCAGTTGCGGAGAAGACGGCCGCCGTTTCGCAGTAGCGTGTGTGGTAGTCGACGCAAACAATTATTCATCGGTTGCCCTCAGCCGATTTAGGAAAGGAGCCCAGAAAGTCAATCCCACTTGTTCGAAAGGTGCGCTTGGAGTAGGCATCGGCTGTAGAAGACCATCTGGACCAGTTGATGGACGTTTGTGACGATGACATTGCATGCAGCTTGCCACATAACTCTCAACATACTTTTGCATACCAGGCCAATAAAAGCGCTTTTTAATCCGGTGAAGCGTCCGCGCCAAACCTAAATGTCCAGATGTAGGGTCGTCGTGCATGACACTCAGAATAACTGTTTGCAGGATCTCCGGGACCTTTAGAAGGAAGCGCGCGCCACTGCTGGAGAGGTTCTTCTTGAACAACAGTCCATCACGCATACAGAAACGGTGTGCACTAGTGGAAGCGGATGCAGCGGCGAATACTGGTGCTAGTTTAGCGTCCTTCCGCTGTTCTGCTCTTAAACTGGGATAGTCCAGGAACGTAGGCGACACAGACGCTACAAGCTGGTCAGGGTCATTGGATTCACAGTCCGTTGTGCTAAGTGGCATACGTGAAAGCCAGTCGGCGTCAGCATGTCGACGACCACTCTTGTAAGCGACGGTAAAACTGTATTCTTGTAGCCGGAGTGCCCAGCGCGCAAGGCGGCCACAAGGGTCACGAAGGTTGACAAGCCAACACAACGAGTGGTGGTCGGTTACGACTGTGAATGGGCGTCCGTACAAGTATGACCTAAACCGCTGAATTGAAAATAATACCGCCAGGCATTCTTGTTCCGTAACAGTGTAGTTTTGTTCCGGCCTGCTTAGGGAGCGACTTGCGTATGCGATGACGTGTTCGCGGTCGCCGTAACGTTGTACTAGGACGGCTCCGATTTCTATGCCGCTAGCATCCGTATGAAGCTCTGTCGGAGCAGAAGGACTGAAGTGCTGAAAGACGGGTCGTGACGTCAGCAAAAACTTCAATTGACGGAATGAAGAATCGCACTCCGGAGTCCACTCAAAGGAATTGTCCTTTCGTAAGAGGCATGTGAGAGGATACGCAACGTCGGCAAACTTCGGAATAAAGCGGCGGAAGTACCAACAAAGCCCCAGAAAAATACGAAGCTCCTTGACGAAACGCGGCGCATTGAACGCCTCAACTGCTGCTGTCTTCTGGGGGTCAGGACGGATGCCATTCTTGTCAACGAGATGCCCGAGCGCAAGCGTCTGGTGCTCTCTAAAGTGGCATTTCTTCGAGTTTAAAATTAGGCCAGCGTTTCGGATGCAGTTCAAAACATTATCCAGACGAGAGTTGTGTTCACTGAACGTGCGGCCAAAGATGACGACGTCGTCGACGTAGCACATGCAGATGTTCTACTTCAAACCACACAGAATGGGGTCCATAAACCTCTCGAACGTTGCCGGTGCATTGCACAGTCCAAATGGCATCACGTTGAATTCAAAGAGCCCATCAGGGGTTACAAAGGCAGTCTTTTTCTTGTCCTCTGGGTGCATCGGATTTTGCCAGTAACCGAATCGTAAGTCTGCGGAGAAAAAATGAGAGACCGAATGTAAGCAGTCTACTGCGTCCTCTATACGGGGCAGCGGGTATACGTCCTTTTTAGTCACGGCATTCAGTCGGCGATAGTCGACGCAAAATCTCCAAGATCCATCTTTCTTCTTAACAAAGATTACTGATGCTGCCCACAGACTGGCTGACTCTTGTACCACTCCCTTTTGCATCATTTCCTGCACTTGGTCGTTAATAATTTGTCTTTCTGGCGGGGAAACACTATATGGTTTTTGGCGAATCTGACTTGCCGCGCCAGTGTTGATGGTATGGCACGTTCGAGACAGGGGGATCGGAATCACTCTGCCCTTCTGCGCAAAGTCAAATACCGAAACATGCTTCAACAGCACATTCATTAAAGTTCGGCGCTTGCTTGAGCTAAGCGACTTATTTATCGTTGCCATAAGGGTCCCGTCCAAATTGTGACAACAAGTTCCGTCACATTCTTCCGGCACGTCTGTGAGCTCGACCACTGATAAGGTCGCGTGTTCTTTGCTGCTGAAGCTAATTTCAAACCATCGGGTACTGTCACGGGCTCAGAGCAACCGTTTACAGTCCATAGGCCAGTTCGTCCGCCATCTATCGACACCACACAATGGGGAACCAACACATTCTTCTTCACGCAGTTTATGCGCATTGCTTCTACGCTCGCATCGAAGCTGTCAGAATCCGCGCCGCGACAAACAACAGGAACACGTATGGTAGACAACGGAGGTATGAACGTATCGTCACAGACACACAGCGTAGTTTGGTCATTCGCTGGAGTTTCCAGAAGTTCTGACGCATCTGGCCACTCACAAAGACTTTCCCCGTGCCACAGTCTACAGTGGCACCACATTTTCGCAAGAAGTCTATGCCTAGAAGGACATCATGTGTCGACCGAGGAATAATCGCAAACTCTGTCGTTATCATAAGGCCTCCCAAAAATACTTCAGCACTGCACACACCCATAGGGCGCGATGGCTCTCCACTTACTCCAAAGAACGCCGAAGTTTCATCCCAGGTAAAAACAACTTTCCGCCCTAACACGTCTTTAAAGGAAGCACTCATCACGGAAATCGTTGCACCTGTGTTCACCAAGGCCATCACAGGCACATAATCCACCAAAACACGCACTTTGTTTTCAAACATACACACAGGAGGTATTTCTCTCAGTAGCACGTTTCCAGCGACCTCACCCCCATTGGCCGCGCTGGCTAGTTTTCCGGTGGCGAAGAGGGCGCTTTGCGACGCAGCGGTGAAGGAGAACGATGAGCACTAGGTCGCGGTGGGGGCGTTAAACTCCTGTCAGATGCCGGGGAGTGGTTGTGGAAGTTTCTGGGCCAATAGTTGTCATCAGGTGGTATGTGGGCCGGCCGCCGGACACCATGAGGCTGTTCGAAGGGTCGTGAAAAGTCGGATGGTTGGTGATACCGAGGAGTCACCCGACGGTTGCAAAATCGCGATATGTGGCCTGGCACACCGCAGGAATAGCACACCGGCCGAGGTCGAAACGTTGGTCACTCGTCGATGAATAGAGCGTCATCATTTGCTCTTGTGTGACGGATGTACTGGTCGGGTACGTCGTACCGAGACGTCGGGTGTCGAGGCGGCATGCGCTGAGAGCGTCGGTCATACCGAGACGCGGGAAATCTGGTTGTCATCCTTGACTGTGGGGCTGGGCTGTACTCCACAGTTGCCGCGCTCATCGTCGGTTTCCATGGGGTCAAAGGAGGCACATCCATAGCCTCACGTGGCAGACACAACCCGCGATAGTCAGCTGTCGAACACGGCATTTCTCGGTGGGACAGTTCCTGACGAAAAATCTGTCGAATGGTAGAAAAAAGGTCGAGGCCAGGATTCGTGTCCACAATGGCAATAATTGCAACGTTAGCCAGCCGACCAAACTTGGGCGCAATTCGACGCATCTTGGGCGTTTCAAACGTCCGGCAATCCTGAATGACGTCGGACACAGAACTGAGGCTTTCTTTTCCAATTAGAAAATTATACACGTCCTCAGCAATCCCTTTGAGCAGATGCCCAACTTTGTCCTCTTCTGACATTGTAGCACAGACTAACTTGCGCAGCCTTAACACTTCTTCTTTGTAAGTGGTGCATGTCTAACCTGGTGGCTGTGCCCGTTTCGACAGTGTTTGCTCAGCCCGCTTTTTTCTAGCAACCGAGTCGCCGAAACACGCCTTGAGCTCTTCAAAAAAAAAGATCCTACGTCGTGAGTGCGTCGTCGTGGTTCTCGTACCATACCAGTGCGGTGTCGGTCAGGGAGAACACTACGTTGGCTAGCATAGCGGCTGCATGCCAACCGTTGGACTAGCCCACACGTTTGTATTTGGTGAGCCAGGCGTCGACATCTTCTTCGGATTTTCCTCCGAAGGGCGGTGGAAGTCGGTAGTACGGAAGCGGGGCAGACGGTGCCGTCCTGGAAACGCCTGCTTCTTCGGGCATGTCGAAGACACTCATGGCAGATGGTGAGAGACCGGCAAGTCGACGGCTTCGTCGAAGCTGTGGCAGTGATCGTTTCGTAGTTGAAGCGCTTACCCAGCTCCTCCACCACTCTATTACGTTTGAAAGAGACTGGTAGACGTTGAAAGGGGCCGTTTATTAGGTCGTGAGGGGCAGCTCAGAAGGGGCCGACTGGTTAAAGATCCTCCTGATCCTCTTCTTTTTTTCTCGCTCTCGGCGACAAGTGCGTTCACCGTATACGCTTCTTTGTCTTCGTGCAAGTGCGCAACAATATCAATCACACGCCTAAAACGCCCTGAAGACGCTAGCTTGTGGGACACGAAAGGAACCTTCCGGTGGCTTCACAAGCGCCCGCATCGGTGAGTGGGAATGCGGCGTCCAGTCTTTTTAATGGAGGTCAGTGGTGCGCTTCCGTCACTTTTCACAGCATACAAGACGCGTGTCAAAACGAACTACTTCACGCAGGACTGCATGTGCAGAAGCTCTGCCTCCATAGCATTCCCTTCAATGCGAAGAAAAGTTATCGTCGAGTATAGTAGTGCAAAGCAATTGGTTGTGAGCACTGCAGTAGCGGAACCTGGGTTTGCTGTCTTGTTTTTGCGGTGTCCCTTCCATTTAGCTTTTGTGGCTTGCTGCTTGGTAGGGCAAGCCTTGTCTGTACTTTCATGGCCCTTTGATTATCACGAGCTACATTTACATGCAGCAGCGTCTCCCGCCGTCTTAATGCAATCGGCCTCATAGACACCCGACAGTAAACCAGAGGGCACGACAAAGCTTTTTGGGCTAGGGAGCCTTCATATGCACGCGTCTTCATGTTTTAGGGTGGTGTCAGCCTTTGACCTACCACTTGCCGCCGCCCGCTAAAACACAATGTTGCCAGTCTGGGATTTTTTTTGGCACAAGCGCAATGTTGGTTCCCGCGGCCAGGCGTTCCTTATCCGCCGCACTGCACCAGCTGCATGTTGGCGCGCGTGTGCAAGCTTTGGTATGAGCTGCGTTTAACTACACTGTAGACCAAGCTTCCGCTACGACTCTATCTTCTCGCTTAGCGAACCTAAAACAATTGGCGGATCCCGCGTACAGCGGGAATCGAAGACATGCGAAGCACGAACGAGAAATGTTGATATGTCACTTTAAAATCAGCACAACGTAACGAGGTAGAGGTAAATGATGCCGTACATTACTTCCGTGTCAGGATAATCATGTATGAATGTGTCGTTTACCTTCGTCATCTATCCACGTCACGTGATACCAAAATTAGTATATGTGGAGCTAGCGAAATGGCTGCGAGCACGCTGTGAGCGTGGTATGTTGTCAAGTTCTTACATGACGTGCGTGTCAGGAATGTCATGTTCGCACAAGTCATATATTTCGTCATCCAACGACGTCAGGTAACACAAAATTTGATATACGTGGAGCTACTAAAACAGCCACGAGCGCATCATGAAAGGCTCAATGTACTCCAATGTAGCGTTAACACGCACACACGTTGGGCACAGTTACGTAACGTTAGCGAAACGTGAGCACTTCTGACGTCAGGCACGACCAGCGTCCGTCGACGCGGCCTGATAGGAACCGGCACGAAAAGCCACTTTCTGCGTTTCGCGCCGATGCGTTACCCACACAACAATGCGTCTCCGTTTTTTCGTGACGGGGGGACGCTGGACGCGCTGAAACGCACATGCGTCAAAGGAACACTGCGCGGTGCGCACCTGCGAGTTTTTAGCAGGACCGGTGCTTGACGTGGCAACGCCGGCATGACGCGTCAAAATGAACGCCGGCGAGCACGCGCATCGCGTCACGTCGAAATGTATTGGCGCCGTGACTGTGGCATGTGGTCAAGTTCTCAAATGCCACGCATGTCATGCTTATCGTGTTTGCCCCAGACACATACCTTTGTCATCCATTAACGTCACGTATTACCGAATTCGGCATATGTGAAGCCAGCGAAACGGCCGCGAGTGCATCATGAGTGTGGCATGTAGTCATATTGTTAGATGACACGCATGTCGTGATTATCATGTTTGGACGTGTCATTTACCTATGTCATCCGTTCGCGTCACGTATTACTGAGCTGGGTACATGTGTAGCTAGCGGAACGACCGCGAGCGCATCATGAGCGTAGCATGTAGTCATGTTGTTACATGACACGCATCTCATGTTTATCATGTTTGCACCAGTATCATACCTTCGACATCCATTCACGTCCCGTAATACCAAATTTAGTATGAATGAAGCTAGCGAAACCTCTACCAGCGCATTACGAGCGTGGCATGTAGTCATGTTGTAGCATGACACGCATGTAGTGACTATCATGTTTGCACTGGTCACATAACCTCGTCTATCATTCACGTAGCGTAATACGAAATTTCCTACATGTGACCTTGGCAAAACTGCCACGAGCGCATTATGAGCGTGGCATGTAGTCATGTTGTTACATGACACGCATGTCATAATTTTCATGTTAGGGTCTGTTGATTGTGTTCGCCATGCAATCATGTTATATCATACCAGTTTTGCAACATGACATGTGAACAAAACCACCGCAAGAGCTGCAGGACTTTGAAATGTAAATGATGACATTCATGACACGCATATCAAAATTTTCATGTCATGACTAGTCAAATGTGTTCTTCATACAGCCTTGTTATGCCATGCCAAGTACGGTATTGATACCGTTATCGAAACGGCCATGAGAGCTAAATGTCGTATGCGGCTAGATAGATAGATAGATAGATAGATAGATAGATAGATAGATAGATAGATAGATAGATAGATAGATAGATAGATAAATAGATAGATAGATAGATAGATAGATACTCTCAACGTCGCCGAAGTTCTGTAAGAAATGCTTCGCATTTAAAAACTTTGGAATGTAAATGCCAGGGTGCTGCATTCTGCAACGCAAAACCATCTGGAGACTGTTCCGCTTGCCGACTTGCTCTAGCCGACGTAAACGCTGGATTACACAACTGAAGCAAGATTGCTTGAAGCCGACTACTTCATTCTGTGTTTGTAAGGTGAGTACCCGTTGTATTGCGAGTGCATTGAGCATATCACCACATATTTATTGAAATTATTGACTTAGTCATGCGACAAAAAGTTTGAGCAAAGTAAACATCACAACTTGCACAGTAAAAAATGGATCAGGCTTAGCTCTGCTCCGCTAGTTTATGCAAGTAATAGCTGGTTAACTTGAGTATGCTTGTTTATTTCCGTAGTCAGATAGCAGTTCACAAATTTTATAATATGACCAGTCGAGCGTGCGGTCCTGCATGCGTTCGCTATTTACGTTTCATCGGTCTGCGAAGCTGTCGCCGCATTCGTCGCGGGAAACGCCAGGCCTGTAAACCACCGACAGAAGCTCGCGTTTGCGTTTTCCTTTTCTAGCAGATGTTCGCATTTCTGCACTTTCACCTCAATCGCTGAAGAAGAGAATTTTGAGTGGTAGACAGACATGCTGATAAACACGTTCCCTGCAGACTCTTGTAGTCTTCCACAGTTGCAACACAACTAAGTTTTGTGCGGCTTGCCATGGTGAATTCGTTATTCCCTTCAATGACACGCGGAACCACACCAAAACTAGCTCAACAATATAACAAAAATTCGCTTTAATATTATGAATGCGATAGATTTACGGTTCGCGCCTGTTCCTCCTGTCTGTCTGCAGTATATGTGCACTATACAAGTCGGTTGTTGGCCCATAACTCAAATATATTCTATGAGAGATTGGTGCTGTGTCGTTATTTTTGTCGTCCTTTTGTTTCATAACGGGCCACAACGATGATTTGATATCGTGAACTCCTTTTGTATATAATGTTGTTGAGAAAATGTGTATGGACCCCGTATCTGTGGTCAGGGCCGTGCATGATTGTTCACCCTATTGCTTTATTGCAGGCCCACTGCGAGGACACAAGCTTCCAGCAAAGGAGGCAGGCCGGTTTGAAGAAGTTAAGACCAGATGCTGTTTGGATGCTGTTGGCACTAAAATCTGACCTGCAAAACTTAATTTGGCCCTTGTTTCCCTTTTGCTTTTCTTCCAGCGTAATATGCAGATTCCCCTTTTGCTTTTCTTCCAGCGTAATATGCAGGTTCAGGGGGGAGGGGGAGGTTGATGTAGTATATGATTAAGTACACTACTATTTTCTGGCAATGCTTACGGCTTGTAATGTTTTTAAGCAGTCCATTGTACACATTCGCTTGCAGGCACTAAACTTGCTGGAGAAAACATATTATGGACAAAAGCAATATTTAGGGTATATAAAACAGGCTACCGGAGTTATGCGGTTTACAGAGAACATCGCGAGCTACCCGGTTGTTTGATCTGCCTTCCCTTTCGTTATGGGTACTGTCTCATAGTACAGCACGCTCTCAAGCCTTGCACTAGAAGGCCTTCGAGGTGTCTGCATTAATGAGGTGAATTTTTTTCAGGAATGGCGCGCAGACATTGAACTCCGTTCACAGTGACACCAAGGTTCTGCCTCTCGCAAATATAGGCTTTCTAAATATCCTCACTGTGCCTACGCGGTGAGTCTACTAGGTGGAAGAAACAAACTGTTTTAAACATATTATGGACAAAAGCAATATTTAGGGTATAAAAAACAGGCTACCGGAGTTATGCGGTTTACAGAGAACATCGCGAGCTACCCGGTTGTTTGATCTGCCTTCCCTTTCGTTATGGGTACTGTCTTATAGTACAGCACGCTCTCAAGCCTTGCACTAGAAGGCCTTCGAGGTGTCTGCATTAATGAGGTGAATTTTTTTCAGGAATGGCGCGCAGACATTGAACTCCATTCACAGTGACACCAAGGTTCTGCCTCTCGCAAATATAGGCTTTCTAAATATCCTCACTGTGCCAACGCGGTGAGTCTACTAGGCGGAAGAAACCAACTGTTTTATGAAAACTCGAGTCAGGAACACGTTTTCTCTGCTTTCCAAAGCGGCAGCTGATTTCAGAAGACATCCCTTTAGCTTTCAGTAGTAGTAGTAAGAGACTTTTATTCAGCCACAATTTACAGGCCGAGCATTTCGACTACCTGTGCGACCAGTCAACGCTGTTCTTCTTCCCCTTCGGCGCCGAGCCAGTCAAGCCAAGAGGTGATGGAAAGGGATGGGGTAGGGTAATAGCTGGATTGCTGAGCAGTTGGGCAGTAAAACGGGCAGTGTGACAGGTCGGCATATGGGGAGGGGCAATTAGGACAGCAGGTGTTAGACCTATATTTATAAAGGAAAAGGCGAGAAGGGGTTATCAGGCAATTCATTTCGATATGCCGTAAAGTTCGAGCCTCAAGCGCAGTGAGTGATGGATGAGGGGGAGGGTAAAGACGCTTGTCGAGCCGGAACTGGAGATATACCTCTTTGATAGTGTGATGCAAGGAGATCTGCCCATCGTTATTCGCGGAGCCTTCACTGTCTTCCGAAGGTGGGGGCCAGGGAATGAATGTTGCCCGGTGCAATATATCACCGTCAAGCTGATGAGCTAGCTCATAGCCGTTAATACCTGAATGCCCAGGAACCCAGCGGAGGAAGTCGGTGGAGGGTTGAAGAGCAGAGGCCACTCGCTCAACCTCCTGTTGAACAGCAGGGGGCAACGTGTTGTTCTGTATGTGACGGATGGTGGCGTGAGAGTCAGAGTAAATTGTGTACCCGGGAGAGAAGGGAGGGGGGAAAATTACTGCATGGCATGGACTATGAAAAGGACCTCGAACGAAAGTACATTTGGCGGATGCAAATATAGCCCGCTAGTGTGCGTGTCAGGTGCCGAAATATGTGGATGTTAGATAAAGAGAGAGAGAGATAAATAGAGAGGAAAGGCAGAAAGGTTAACCAAGCTTGGCTCGGTTGGCTACCCTACACTTGGGGTGGGGGAAAAGGAGAATAATAGAACGAAAAGAGATAGAGAAGAAGAGGAGTAAGAAAGAGAAGCATGAATAGTCAGCTCGAGACTACACAGCACGGTCTCGCATAGTTCTTTCACAAGCGGTCGTGAAGTCTGGTGGTCCTTAAAAAGTACAAGAGGGCTTTCGTGGCTTTGCGCGTATGGGAAGCCGTCGGCCAAAGTCCCAGGATCTTCTCTTCCGTAAGCGGCCGTGAATCCAGCTGACAGAGCTTGGCTTCCATAATACGTCGTTCGGTCTGGTATGCTGGGCAATGACATAGAATGTGCTCAAGCGTTTCCTCGCAGGCGCAGATGTTGCATGCCGAAGTGCTCGCCATTCCAAGGAGACGAGAGTACGACTTCGTAAATGCCACGCCCAACCTCATGCGACATAGTAACGTAGCCACATCAGCCCCAAGGAGCCATGTATGAGGCATCTGTGTAGACAACTGCCTGTGTAGAGAGAGAGGAAAAGAATGATGTTGTGCTGCCGCATGACGCCGGCCAGCGTGAAGCACGGGGGACATATTGGATGGGATGGGAAGGATGCGAAGATTAGAAGCAGGGGTGCTAGTGGCAGAAGGCAGGGTGGGAACGGAATTGGGAATGTGAGGGATACCAGCTTGGGTCACTAGCCATTGGCATTGACGAGTGAGAGAAATACGGGCAATCTGAGAGTCATGATGCAGAGAAATAAGTGAACGTAATGGATGGAATAGGCCTGTGGCAAATAGCTTAGTGGTAGAGGTAGTGACAGGAACGTTTAGAGCTGCCTTGTAGAGGCATATTAGAGCTCTTTCGAGTGTGTTGAGCTGCGTTTGGGTGAATTGAACGTAGGGTGCAAAGTACAAGAACTTGTTAGGGGGAGCGCATGAGCAACCCGGCACGCAGGAGTCTCGTGGAGCCCCGACTGCCGAGTGACAACGCGTCGCAGGAGGTGAATCACCGAGTGGCATGTCCTCGCAAAGTGATGTAGGGCCTGCGCGTTCTTTGTCGCGTGCAAAGGGAAGCGACGAACTTTGCATTGCTGAACAGTGGGGATGAGAGAGCTAGAAAGATGTAGGGAGATGAGGGTGTTGTGGGAGCGCTGGCACACAGACCTGTTTAGCAAAAGTAGTTCACATTTCTCCGGTGCTGGAGACAGGCCAGCAGTAGCGAGAATTGAAGCAATAAGGTCCAGGCCACGTTGCAAAGTATTCTGCACGTGGTCGGGACATCCAGACGTACACCAAAGAGTAATGTCGTCTGCATAAAAAAATATGGTGGAGGTCAGGTGTTTGGGACAGTTGGAAGGCAAGGGGGGCATAGCTATATTAAATAGAGTAGGAGATAGTACGGCACCTTGAGGAGCGCTGCGGGAGAGGGAGTGTGGGTTAGACAAATGAGTATCGACTCTAAAGCGAACAGCTCGATTGGAAAGAAAGGTTCAGATGTAGAAATACATGCGGGAGCCACAAGACAAGGAGGAGAGCTGAGCGAGTATGTGGTCATGACTCACGCCATCGAATGCCTTCCGTACATCGACGGTTACCAGCGCATGGATTTGACTACGAGAAGGTGATAAAAGTATGCTGAAGAACAAGGAACATGTCCTGCGCACATACGTGGCGTCGGAAGCCAATAAGAGAAGGAGGGAAAAACTCTTTCGCCTCAATAAAATTAGACAGTCGAGTCAAGGCCATTGGCTCGAGAGTCTTGCCAACGCATGACGTCAAAGAGATAGGGCGAAGGTTTGAGAGAGATGAAGGCTTGCCCGGATTTGGAATTATGCAAATTAGAGACGATGTCCAAGAGCTTGGACGACAGCTGCTGTTCAATGCTTTATTGAGGGTATGTAAGAGAAATTCCTTCGCGTTGTCGAGGAGATTACGTAGTGTAGTATACGTTATCTCATCATCACCCGCAGCCGAGCGGACAGATTGAGTGGCTAAGGCAGCTTCCAGCTTCTTGAGCATGAATGGGCGGTGCAGGTCTGGGTTAGCTTCGCCACAGTAATTTGGGTAGGAAGGTGTGAGGGGGTGGGAGATAGAGATTTTAAATTTTCAAAAACATCAGAGGGAGTCCCTTGAGTGAGAGCTTTAGCTAGGGTGGGAACAACGGCAGGCTTGGCAACTAAAAGGGACCTAGACAGAGACCATGTAGAGCGCGAGCGCAGTGTGGAGTCAAGGCTGTCGCACAAAGTGTTCTTACGCGACTGCTCGAGGGAAGTGCCGTAAGCGATAATTTCAGCCCGGAGAACATCAATGCGGCAGGAAATTTGGACGTTGTGTGGCTGGGAGCGGAAGGAGCGTTTCAAACGTTGATGGCGTCGCCATAAACGGAGGAAGTGAGGATCAGGGTCAGGAATGGGGAGCTGAAAACGAGCGCGGCCACTACTGGATGTCATTGCTGCGGAGATCCGCGACGTCCAGTCATCATAAGTTTTAAAGGAGTCAGACAAAAGGTTATTACGGGATGCTTCCCAGTCAGTGTGAGCGACTCGTTGTTTCCGCCTGTTGTGGGAAAAAGGGGTGGTGATGTGTATGAGAAAGTGATCACTGAAAAGGTTTTCAGCGGACATCTGCAAATGAAAAGGAAGGGAACTCCGAGAGAAAGTGAGATCTGGTGTAGTGGAGCGCTGTGAAACAGTGCCCACTCGAGTAGGGGTGTTAGGGGTAATGAAAAGGGTGAGATGGCGTTTCTGGGCGAGGCAGTGTAGAAGGTGACCTGGTTTGAGTGTTTGGGGGTAACCCTAGAGCCTATGAGGAGCATTATTGTCACCCCTAAAGAGGATATGGGTGGTCTATGGAAAGCAGTCCAGGAATTTGCCAAGAGCACTAATTATAGAGGACTTTACCAGGGGGTTGTAAAAGGACATCAGAGTGAGAGAAATACAAGTACATGGTTGCTAATAGACCACACCAACTAAACATTTCAGAAGGGGGGAGGGTACGTCTAGTGGTTCAACTAAAACGTCATTGCGTACATAAATGGACGCAAGTGGCGTTCCCGTCGTAGCGTGATATGCACGGTAGCCCGGGACGGCAAGTGCCGTCCGAGTCTCCTGTATAAGAAAAAAATGGGGTAATGTGGGACGGGTAAGAAGATATGGGTGGAGAGGGGTCCTATTATGACGAAAGTTGCGGTAGTTCCACAGCAAAATCTCGAGTTCCTTTTCACGTGCCGTCTAGGCCTTTGAAGTAGCGTAAACGCCTGCGTGTGCGCATTCCTTCTTTTTTGCCGGGGGAAGCGACTTTTGCACGGAGTTAAAAATATAGGTTAAAGATTCCAGTTGCTTGGATTGGGTTTCGAGGGTAGTAAGAATCCGGACAATTGAATTTTCTAGCTGGACGAAACGAACGTGATGCACAGTGGTGGCGGTTTCGACCATGTCGGCCAATTTGGTTACATGCGAGCGCGAGGTCGGGGCGTTGAGTATGGCGAGTTGACTATTTAGCTCCGTGAGTTGAGAGGTAAAAGAGGATGTGGTAGCTGCGAGTGTATGCGTCAGTGCGAGTATTTTCTGCTGTAGCTCTACAGAGACGCGCTGTTGCTCGCGCTGGTTGCACTCCAACATAGCCAGTCGCAGATCGAAGGAGCTCTCGTTACTCAAAGATGGCGAAGGTGTGTTTGATGAAGAAATGCACACGGGAGGTGTGCCCTTAACCTTAGCAGCGTATGAGCCCGGGGGGGGGGATGATGTTGCGGGAGGTGAAAGGAACTCAAGCACTGAAGAGGAGGGTGGCAAAGGCTGAGTGGCTCGGCGCATGGCTCTGTGACGGAGAAAAGCTGCTTTGGCCCAATCGCGTTGCTTAGCTAGAAGGCAGGGGCAGGTGGAGTCGAGAGATGAGTGGGTGTTGACTTGGCAATGGATTCGCCAGGGTTGTGCGCAAACGTGAGCATCTGGATATGCTGGTAGAGGAGAAGCACAGCGGCAGCCCTTGGCCGGAACACTGTGTTGGGGGCATTGATGAGCACGGTGCCCTATAGCAAGGCACCGAGTGCAAGTAGGGGGCTTAGGTTTATGTGAACGGCATCGGAAAGAGACGTGTTTAAAATACACAAAGCGAGGGATGACGGTTCTAGCTCTTGTTATGAGGACGGATTCAGTGGAGCCCTTTATATGTGCAGCGAGTATGTCTGAGTTAAAGATTCGAGGTCATGCAAGGGCTGAGATAGTGCGAAGTGACCACCGACGTTGTGTATGACGCCGAGACATCATGTTGGAGGACTGGGGGCATAGGGCTTATTGGTGATCGGCTTACCATTAGGTTGCAGACTTGTAAGGGACAGTAGGAGGTGGGCATTGAGGGGCGACTGCGTTTTCAGAAACACAAGGCTCTGAGCAAATTTGGCCTGAAGGGTGACCTCCACAATGGTCTTGGGAGAGAGATTTGCGGCAGCTATGATGGTAGAAAGCCGGTTATAGAGATGCAGTTTCGGCGTGAGTGTTCCGGGTGGAAGTTGGATTCCCACGGTGATGTGCTTGCACTGGGGGCGGGTGGTCGAGGCAGGTTTTCGATTGGCACTAACGGTGTCCTAGCTGCCTTCGGGGGATCGCGTATTGTCTTCATTGACCTGCGATGCCGTGAAGCCCATTTCCGTCGATGGGTCGTCAGCTGAAGTGATGGAAGGCTAAATTTTGGCGATGAAAGGAACGATGCCCGTCGAAACACGCTTGTCGACAGACTCAGAATTTCCAATGGGTAGGCCAGACGCAGACACGGCGGTAAGAGCAGGAGGCTTGTTGATTGCAACTCCAACGCTGCACTACGGCTCTTGGGCTCCGGCATTTGCATGGCTATCAAGCTGGGAGTAGCAGAGACGCCGCCAGTGTTGCACGTTGCTGGACCGTGTGCGCTGTCGAAGAACGCCGCTTCTTGCTGTATTGTTGTCGGCGCGGGGCTGGTGACATTGCCAGATGTTGACAGCGGAGGCACGGCTGTTCAGCGGTACGACCGGAGGTGGCTGGGCTTACCGACAGGGCGTCAGTTGTCGTTGGTGTCAAGTGCTGAGTGGGACGCTGCATCGCGGAGGTGCAGACGCAGCGCGTTAGGCTTAGCGCCGCGCCGCTTCGTACTTTTGAAGGGGCCTGGAGGTCACGCCTGGGGTCAGCCTGGGGTCGCACTGGGGCTCGGATGCTATCGACGTGTCCCGTAAATCTTCTAGAAGGAATATTAACTTGTCCAGACACGGGCGGGGCCCGGTAACGGGCCAAGAACACGTGACAGCGGAGCACTGTATGCAGCCGGATGGATGGATGGATGGATATGGCTGTACCCTTTAGATCGGGCAGTGGCTAGCGCCACCAAGCCGTTATACTTAATGAACCCAAAACTATATTTATTTTTTTCCTTAAAAAGCGAGTTTGAGGATTCGTACTTTGCAGTTACGAGTTTAATTTTCCCTCGTGCCTTGACTTTAGCCACCACTCAAATAACCTCCTTCTAGTTAAGTCTACTTGCTTAAAGTCGATTTTGCCCTCCCGGTCCCTAAACCCCAGTACTTTGACAAACTCTGCGCCATCACCCTGAACTATAGGGTGAAGCCCTTTACAGAACATCATCAAGTGTTCAGCAGTTTCTTCTTCCTCTCCACACGCACTGCATACTGTATCTACCCCTTCGTATTTGGCCCGATATGTCTTGGTTCGCAGTACTCCCGTCCTTGCCTGAAACCCCGCGGTTGGGGCGTCGTGAAGCTGTGTCCCGCGGTTGGGGCGTCGTGAAGCTGTTCAAGTGCAGCGGAATGGAGTGTCGCAGAAACTACGAGTAGTAGCTCTGGTCCTTCGGCGCTGGTGTTGCGTCGGTAAAGAATGCCATCGCGTAGAACGAACAAGTGTAGCGACGGGTCTACGTGGGGCAAGCGTAGACTCTGCATGATAGACCGCAAGTGGACATCGCTGAGCTGTTCCCTGCGCAAGTCGGCGATAGCCGACATGGCGAAGACACAAGGGTCCGAATCATGTGCTGAAAGGCCAGGGGGGTCCACGGGCTGACGGGATAGACAGTCGGCATCCTGGTGCATTAGGCCAGGTTTGCATGCCACGTCGAAGCTGTATTCTTGTAGTTTCAAGGCCCAACGACCAAGTCGTCCTGTTGGATCTTTAAGGGACGACAGCCAGCACAAGGCATGGTGATCTGTAATCACGGAAAAGGTGCGGCTAAACAAGTATGGTCGAAGTTTTTCGACTGCCAGACTAGTGCGAGGCACTCACGCTCTGTGATGGATAACTTGCTCTCCGAAGGAGAAAGGAGGCGACTTTCATAAGCAATGACGCGATCCTGTCCTCGTTGCCGCTGGGCGAGAACAGCACCGATTCCATGTCCGCTTGCATCGGTGCGAACTTCAGTATGGGCTAACGGGTCGAAATGGGCCAAGATGGGTAGGGAAGTAAGTATTGTTGTAAGGGTACTGAAGGCAGTTGCTTGGCCAGTACTCCAATAAAAAGGCATGTCCTTCTTCAGTAGCTCCGTAAGTGGTCGGGCAATGTCAACGAAATTCTTCACGAAACGTCGAAAGTAAGAACAAAGGCCGATGAAACTTCGTACATCTTTTGCGGCACGTGGTATGGGAAAATCTTTGACAACTCGAACTTTGTCAGGATCAGGTTGCATGCCTCGAGCACTGACAATGTGGCCCAGTACAGTGATTTCCCGACGGCCAAAGCAACATTTGGAAGAGTTGAGCTGAAGTCCTGCTTTCCGAAAAACCTCAAGAACAGCCGTTAGGCGGCTAAGGTGGCTTTCGAATGTAGGTGAAAATACGATGACGTCATCGAGATAGCACAAGCACGTGGTCCATTTGTATCCACGCAGGAGAGAGTCCATCATCCTTTCAAATGTAACTGGCGCATTCATCATCATCATCATCATCAGCCTGACTACGTCCACTGCAGGACAAAGGCCTCTCCCATGTTCCGCCAGTTAACCCGGTCCTGTGCTTGCTGCTGCCAATTTATACCCGCAAGCGTCTTAATCTCATCTGCCCACCTAATCTTCTGTCTCTCCCTAACCCGCTTCCCTTCTCTAGGAATCCAGTTAGTTACCCTTATAGACCAGCGGTTATCCTGTCTACGCGCTACATGCCCGGCCCATGTCCATTTCCTCTTCTTTATTTCAACTATGATATCCTTAACCCCCGTTTGTCCCCTAATCCACTCTGCTCTCTTCTTGTCTCTTAAGGTTACACGTACCATTTTTCTTTCCATTGCTCGCTGCGTCGTCCTCAATTTAAGCTGGCGCATTATACAATCCGAATGGCATAACCTTGAACTGGAAAAGTCCATCCGGTGTGATGAATGCGGTTTTCACACGGTTTCGATGACCGACAGAAATCTGCCAGTATCCTGATCGCAAGTCGATAGATGAAAAGTAGGCAGACCCATGTAGGCAGTCGAGAGTATCGTCAATCTGCGGCAGTGGATACACGTCCTTACGTGTTACTTTGTTTAAGTGACGGTAGTCTACGCAGAAGCGCCAGCTGCCATCCTTCTTCTTGACTAGCACGACCGGCGATGCCCATGGACTGCAGGAAGGTTCGATGACGTCTTTTGTGAGCATTTCTTCAACTTCCTGCTGGATAACTTGTCGTTCAGCATTAGACAAGCGATAAGGACGTCGTCGGATGGGGATCGTCTGCAGTGTTAATCCTCTGAGTTACAAAGGATGTCTGATCCAAAGGGCAGTCATCAAAATCAAAGATGTCGCGGTATGATTTCAGCAGGTGCCGGATGTCAGCTGACTGTGCTGGAAGAAGGTCCGAAGCGATCATATTGTCGATGGTGGCATCCGCTGCGCTCTTCGAGGATGAAAACGGAGCAGAGGACGAAGAAGATTCGGCAACGAACGCTGAAATGGCAGCATCTATAAAAAAATTTTGCCAAAGTCATACCATCTAGGATAACTTGAGCGCACCAGCTGAAGTTTAGGATTGGAAGAGATGCTGTATTTCCCGTGACTGTCAAAAGTATGTGAGGCACGGCAACATTTTTGGCCAGCAGAACGTCAGCAATAGGTGTCATCATGTAGTCACCATCGGGAACAGGAAGGACAGATCTCAGGTTCACGTAAGTGACGGCTTGAGGTGCTAAACGAACGTGATCTGCAGAACACAGACGGGGTTGAGCTGGTGTTGGGTCGTCATGGTAACACGGTAAATCAAGTTGAAGCATGCCGGTTCCACAATCAATAAGGGCAGAGTGGACGGATAAAAAGTCCAAGCCGAGGATAAGTTCATAGGAACATTTCTCGAGCACAGCAAATAGCACTGTCGTGGAGCGATCAGCCACACTTATTGGAGCACATTCTTATTGGAGCAAACTTAGGAGCACATTCTAAGCACGGGAAACGTGCCACTGTCGGCGACCTGGATGAGTGGCACTGTGGGTGGCGTTAAAACTTTCCTAAGGTGGCAACGAAGATCTGAATTCATCCCTAATATGCGAGCCCCCGTGTGTGCACAAGTGCAACAACTGGTGTGTCATCTACTTCAACGTCATTAGGGTCGCGTCGAGTCGGCAGCATGGTCAGAGGATGTGGCGGCAAGTGGTCGATGCAGCATCACCTCCGGGAGCTGCATCATCTAATTTTCCCGCGGCAGGTGGTTAGTCGGCGACGTTGGTCGGCGAAATTGGGGCGAGCGAGACGATGGGCGACGGGAGAGTGGCGAACGAGACTGGTGAGCATGTGGAGATGAAAAGCGACGACGATATGGCGGCATAGAAGGAACGTCTTCACTGGTAGCCTGAGGTGACTCCCGGTAAGTTTGAAAGCGTCCATGATCCCTCTCTGGCCGATGGGAGTACTCATAGGATGCCTGATGCCAATACCACCGAGTGTTACAATGGCGGGCCACGTGTCTGATACGGTGGCAGTTGAAACAAATCGGGTGATCGTCAGCAGTCCTCCACTCGGCTGGATTGCGAGGGCGCGCCGGAAGGTTTTGGCTTTGGGCATACGAAACATGGAGTCGACGACGGTTGATCGGCTGAGAGGGAGCTGTAGTGCACTCGGAGGCCAGCCCAGCATTGGAAAACTCTTGTCGCACAATGGCATGTACCAGTGACACCATCTGATGGCTAGAGACACAGGCATGGGAGCACGTGGACGCAGGAGACAGAGCTTCAAGTTCACGTCTGATGATCTTGGTCACGTGCTCTGCAGTTAACGGCGTCTGTAGCGCAGGCCTGTCTTCGCACGATCAGGTTGCTGCTGTGTTTGGTAGTCGAGTGAAATTATGGGTGATATGTCGACTTTTTGCAGCCTCAAAACGCTGGCACTCCTTGATGATGGCATCGACCGATTTGCAGTCCTTGCATATGAGAAGGTTGAATGCATCATCTGCAATGCCTTTCATATGTGAGCTACTTTTTCGGTTTCTTCCATACCGTTGTCCGCTTTTCGGCAAAGGGCAAGCACGTCCTGTATGTAAGTCACGTAGGACTCTGATGACGTTTGTGCACGAGATGCCAACTCCTTCTTAGCCGCTGCCTTTCTACCCACAGACTTGCCGAAAAGGGCGCGCATCTTATCTTTACACGCATCCCAGCTTCCAATTTCACATTCGTGGTTCTCGAACCACACTTTTGCTGTTCCTTTCAAGTAGAACAGGACATTGGCTAACATAAGAGTTTCATCCCAGCGGTAATTCGTACTTGTACGTTCGTGCAACGGCAACCATTCTTCAATGTTGACATCATCCGTGCCACAGAAAGTGCCAGGATCTTTTAGCTGCGGAAGGACAACAGTCGTTGTTGTAGTCGCCTCGGTGGGAGCCGGTTTCTGGTTTGCCATGGTGGAAAAATCCAAGCGTCGGCCACTGCGGAGCTCCGTTATATCGTTTTGTACCCCGCACCTCCACCAAATATCACGGGGGTGAGAGAATGAATGAAATTAATATATTTACAAAATATACAGGGAGACTCAGAGGCAGCTGCAGCCAAGATGGAAGAACAGCAGCAACAGCAACACGAGCACAGTCGCTTTCATCATCTTCGTTATCTATGATGCTCTTTCGTTGCCGATGTCGTGTAACAATATTGTCACGTAGGTGACGTTGAGCTGACCGGTGCACAGATGAGCAGAAAGGCAGACCCCGGTGGCAATAAAACTTAAGGAACTTTATTGGGGCTGACTTGCACGTCATGACGCGCAAGTCAGCCCCAATGGGCGCGTCATGACGCGCTCTGAGATTTTGTGAAAGTAGGTTGGTGGCTTCAGAACAATATTGCGGCAAGATAGGAAATCCGAGTCTTTGTAATAGAAATTTTCCCTGTGGGGTGCCGCAGAGTTGTTCTCGATGGGAAACGAGTGTGGAAACTACGAGCTCCCCGAAGGTATTATGCACCCCCAGTTCCAGTAGGAGTTGCGTGCCTGTGCTGGTAGGTAGCCCGAAGCCTGCTTTAGTCGCAAGTCGAATTAATATGTCCGCTTGCACCTGCTATGTTTTCAGGGTTGTGTGGTAAGGGAGACCATAGGTAAGGTGACTCAGAACAGTGCTTGCACTAGCCTCAGCGTGCCGTGCTCAGTCATGCAGTTATATCCTCTGGAGATTCTTCTGAGTGCCGTCAGGCTTTTTACTGTATACTTCGGCTTTTCTAAAGCTACCTTGACACTCGTTGTTTCCTGAATGGGCACGCCGAGTGTTCAAAGGTTACTAACTCTTCTGAGTGGCAAACCTCCCAAGTAAAATATTAGCTCATGTGCTTGGCAAGACCGTGACTTATGTGAATGTATGTTGACTTCACTGGTGCGCACTTCATCCCGGCTTTTTTAGGCAGTCTTTCACTACACTCAAGACAGTTGTCAGGGTATCCTAGCGCTATCCGTAGAAACTTTGGGTGGTCCAAAAGGTGACATCATCTGCTTACATTGCAAAGCCAAGGCGGGGTTCATGAGTGAGCATTATGACCAGCTTGCGTAGCCCATACGTTAAAAAGAGAGACAATACAGAGCCTCACGGTGTACCTGGATTGGGCATACTGAAGGGATTGGATTTGAGTGAAGCCAGGGCAAGACTTGTGGTGCGATTGCGCAAAAAAGTTTGAACGTTGTGTTAAATACGTTGGCCACATCCAACATCTTCCAATCCTTGCAATATCGTTTCGTGAGAGATAGTGTCAAACGCTTTGTGCACATCCAATGCCGCGACTATGCTACCAAGACTGCCTGAGGGTGGATTTATTACTTCGTTCTTGAGTATAGGAAGGTTGTCCTGTGCCGACACTCCTGCATGGAAGCCGTACATCATATCTGGCATGAGCTGCTGTTCCTTAACATGCATTTCAAGTCGCTGCAGCGTGACTTTTTCGAACAGCTTCCGCAGACACAAATTCACTGATATTCGGCGAAGATATCTGAGTGTTTTGGGTTTGCCTGGTTTGGGTATAAGAACTAAATTAGTCTTTTTCCATGGTGCAGGTGGTTCTCCTTCTGGCGATCAAAACTACGCTGTAAGTATTCTGTGAGATCTTGTAATGTTCCTCTGTCAAGATTTCTTATCTTGCCATTGGTGACGCCATCAGGGCCGGAGGAAGCATTTTGTTGAAAGCTCTCAGTGGCTCATTAGAGCTCCTCGACCGTGATTGGAGCGTCAAGAATGAAATTTCAGGACCCCATGTATTGTCGTACAGTTACATTGCTCGTGGTCGAGGGCTTGACGCTGCCGATGTAACTTTCCGTCAGCTCGTCGAAAAGTTGGTCGGTGCTCCCGTTATATTCAGTGGCTAGTTTTGTGAGTGTATTCTTAATTTTGTTTCTCGTGCAAGCAGGATGTAGCATTGCGCACAAGATGACCCAGGTTGTTTTGGTTCCTAAAGTGCTTTTGAGCGAATCACAGAAAGTTACCCAATTGCATTGTGTGAGCTCTGCAGCGTAGGAGTGGGCTTCGTCAGTTAGCTGGCAGATCGGCTGCTCCAGTTTACGATTAGGTAACTCACTATTTATGAGACCACACAATCAGCACTACACGCAAGGCAAGGACGGGTCTCCTGCTTGCATAGACTGCGGTGGCTTCCCAGATAACGCTCACGTTCTGTGGTAATGTCCGGGTGGGCGTGCAGACATGGGCGAGAGCCTCAAGCACATACCTATAAACCTAAGACCTGTGACCCTAGAGGAATGGCTGGCGGGCTCCTCCGCAGACATCATGAAGACAATGCTCCAGAATTTGAAACTTCTAGGCCTGTCTGATAGATAGGCCTTTTTTAGTAGACCCGGACTGGTGTACCTTTATTTTAATAAAGTTGTTCTCTGTCTTTCCCTTAGGCCTTTGGAGCTCTCACCGTTTGACAAGTCCCCGCCATGCCTGCCACATATGTGCTAGGTGATTGTCCACCGCTTGTCTGTCCACTGTGGTTTAATACGTCTTGGTTACTAGAGCACGAGTTTCAGTGATGTATTCTCCCCCCTCTAGTGCGAGGGTTCGTTCGCGGTGTCTGTTTTCATGTGCCTCGCGGTATTCCTTACAGTTTATTAACTTTGTTTCCAAAGTGGCCGTATGGGGGTGGAGCTGCATTGGATATGCGTTATGTAATGATCACTTCCAAGGGTTCCCCTAGGTTCTAAATGTGAAGCCTTAGCGAACTTCGATGACTTAAAGCGTATCTATCTATCTATCTATCTATCTATCTATCTATCTATCTATCTATCTATCTATCTATCTATCTATCTATCTATCTATCTATCTATCTATCTATCTATCTATCTATCTATCTATCTATCTATCTATCTATCTATCTATCTATCTATCTATCTATCCTAGCCGCCTACGACATTTAGCTATCCTGGCCGTTTCGACAATGGTATCGATACCAAACTTCGTATGATTGCCCCGCCGCGGTGGTCTAGTGGCTAAGGTACTCGGCTGCTGACCCGCAGGTCGCGGGTTCAAATCCCGGCTGCGGCGGCTGCATTTCCGATGGAGGTGGAAATGTTGTAGGCACGTGTGCTCAGATTCGGGTGCACGTTAAAGAACCCCAGGTGGTCAAAATTTCCGGAGTCCTTCACTACGACGTCTCTCGTAATCATATAGTGGTTTTGGGACGTTAAACCCCACATATCAATCAAACTTCGTATGACATAACATGAACGTACTAAAAACTGATTTGACAAGTCATAAATTGAAATTTATGACATGGATGTCATGACTGTCATGATTTGATTTTCATGGACCTCCAGCTCTTGCAGTGGTTTTGTTCACATAGTATGTTGCACAAACTGGCATGGCATGGCGTGATTGCATGGCGAACACAAGTGACAGACTTTAACATGAAAATCACGACATGCATATCATGTAACATGACTACATGCCACGCTCATGATGCACTTGCGGCCGTTTCGCTAGCGTCACAAATACAAAATTTGGTATTACAGTATGTGAAGGAATGACTAAGGCATGAGGCTGGTGCAAACATGATAATCATGAGATGCGTGTCATGTGACAACATGACCACATGCCACGCTCATTATGCGCTGGCGGCCGTTTCGATAGCTTCACTTATACCAAATTTTGTACTACGGGACATGAATGGATGACGAAGGTACGATACTGGTGCAAACATGTTAAACATGAGATGCGTGTGATGTATCAACATGACTACATGCTATGCTCATGATGCGCTCGCGGCCTTTTTGTTAGCGTCGCATATATGAAAACTGGTATTACGGTACTTCAATGCACGACATGGGCAAATGACACATCCAAACATGATAATCATCACATGTGTGTCATGTAACAACATGACAACATGTCACACTGATGATACACTCACGGCCGTTTCGCTAGCTTCACATATGCCAACTTTGTTATTACGTGACACCAATGGATGACGAAGGTGTGTGACTGGTGCAAACATGATAATCATGAGATGCGTGTGATGTGAGAAGATGACTACATGCCACAGTGAAGGCATCAATACATTTCGACGTGACGTGGTGCGCGTGCTACCAGCGTTCATTTCGCCGCGTCACGCCGTCGTTGGAACACCAAGCGCCAGTCCAGCCATATATTCGCAGGCACACACCGCGCTGCGTTGCTTGGACGCATGCGCGTTTCAGCACGTCCAGCATCTCTCCGCCAAGAAAAGAGGGAGACGCAGTGCTGTCTGGGTAATGCATCAGCACGAAATGCTGAAATGAAGAGTGTCGCACTTCGCGCGGGTTGCCGTCGGGCCACGCCGACGGACGTTGGTCGCACCTGGCATCGCGTTTCGCTAACGTGACATATCAACAATGCTCATTCGTGCTTCGCATATCATGGATTCTCACTGAACGTGGGATCTGCCAGTTTTATGGGCGAAGCTCCTTATGGCGTGGCTTGTGCATTTCTCGTAGTACGTAACCACCAGTGGCACATACCCGAAATAGGTATAACATTTGACCTCCAAGGTGTTGGCGGTGAGAGATTGCTTCTGTGCGTTGTTTAACAATAAAAAATAGTGCTCAATGTACGTGCCAATGGCTGTTAATGGGAAATGAGAGACAGGAGCATTCGGCTTTTAGTCAACGCGCACGCTGCGATCCCCAATAGCAGCCATTGGCATGTACATTGAGCACTATCGGACAAGAAAGGGTTGCTACATTATACTCGCTGGGTGTAACCTCCTTAGTTTTAGAAAGGTTTAGCGAGCATTGAGCCGCAGGGCCATGAATACAATGAACTAGTATATACCATGAATGAATTCGAGGTGGTTAAAGGGGGGAAGCAGATACGAAGCGCAAGCCGTAAGAAATTGAAAGCTGAATCCTTCTGTCTCTCATTTCACATTAGCAGCCACTGGCATGTACATTGAGCACTATCTGACAGGAAAAGGTTGCTACGTTATACTCGCTGGGCGTAACCTCCTTGGTTTTAGAAAGGTTTAGCGAGCATTGTGCCGCAGTACCATGAATACAGTGAACTAGTATATACCATGAACTCAAGGTGGTTGAAGGTGGGAAGTAGACCCGAAGCGCAAGCCGTAAGAAAGTTTGCGTGTGCCACCTCTCGTTTAGTCCTTAGAATGTGCACAAAATGACGGTGCTTCTATATGGGGAATATATTATAAAAAGAATCGAGATGGTGGGACTTGGAGTGTTGAATAGATGGACGAACGGACATACAGACAGATGCATGGATGGACGCATGAACGGACGCATGGACGGTCACACAGACGGACGCATGGGCGGACGAAGGCTTCGCCCCACTCTCCATCATTCACTCCGTGGATATGCTGCCATTTTTTTTACATTGCACTTGCCGTATGTTGTTGGTGAAGGCAAGGTCTGGTGTAGAGTGTCTCCTGTGACGCTATTGCCCAGTCTAGTTGGTATACCTGGGGGTGTGAGCAACTCGAAATTGTCGTGTTGGGTTGCCTCCCACAGCTTGGTCCCTTTCGGACGATCTAATCTATAGCTCCAGGTAGTGCTCTAAGCGTTGAAGTCACCAAGAAAGAGTAAGCGATGTTCGGGAGTTATGCTTTATTAATTGTGCTTATTAGTGTGTTAAACGGTCTGTAAACAACCAACGGACACTCGCGTGCTACTCTCCGGGCCTTTCTCTAAAGAGAACAGCTGACATAACGTCAACTGGCGCTGTTTACATTACAAATGACGCTGCGCACCAGAGATGCTGTGATTGGGCGAAAGAAAGCCTGTTGTCTGCTGGCACATGCACACGCCTTGCCGCGGGCCCCGACGGCATAACTAATAAGACCCTGCGCAACCTGGACGACCGGTCAATCGACTACCTCACCGAGGTCATCAACGAGGCATGGAAGAGCGGCGAGGTCCCCGACCCGTGGAAGGTCGCACGCACCGTGCTCATTCCTAAGCCGGGGAGGTCACCCAACTTGGAAAACATGCGCCCCATTTCACTCACATCTTGCGTGGGAAATGTAGCCGAGCATGTAGTCCTCAATAGGTTGACTCGGTACCTGGAAGACAATGGGCTCTACCCGTACACCATGATTGGTTTTTGAGCCAAGCTTTCGACGCAAGACGCAATGAGGCTGCTCAAGCACCAAGTCATCGACTGCAACACTCGAAACATGCGGGCCATTCTCGGCCTCGACTTAGAGAAAGCCTTCGACAATGTTACTCACTCTTTCGTGTTGCGGTCGATTGCTGAGGTCGCCCTAAGAGTCAGATTCTGCAAGTATGTCAAATTGTTCTTGACCCGTAGGAGAGCCACCCTGAGTTTGGAAGACCTTGTTTTTGAGGAGATCAAGCTCGGATCGCGTGGCACGCCACAAGGGTCAGTGATATCGCCCACCCTGTTCAATCTTGTCATGGTCGGGTTGTCTAAGAGGCTCTCATGTATCGAAGACATTAACCACACAATTTACGCGGATGATATTACCATTTGGTGCATAGGTGGCAGCGACGGGCAAGTCGAGCGCTCCCTGCAGGAGGCCATAGACACCACGGAAGATTACCTCCGTCCCACAGGCCTGAGGTGTTCCCCAAGCTAGTCCGAGCTCCTCCTTTACCAAACCACTAGGTGAGGGCCCAAGCCCAAAAACTGGCAACCGATCTCTAAGAGTGATATCAAGCTCTACACCGGAGATGGCAGTGCAATACCCAGAGTCGACTCCATTCGGGTCCTCGGCATGACCATCGAGTCCAATGGTTCTAACGGCAAGACTATACTCAAGCTTGCCGCCAAGACGGATAACGCGGTTCGGCTGGTTCGGAGGGTGACCAACCGCTACCAAAGCCTCAAGGACAACCTAATCCGCCTGGTCAATGCCTTTGTGCTCTGCCACTTTTCATATGTCGCGGCCATGCACAATTGGCAGCGTGCCGAGCGTGACTAGATCAACGTCTTGCTCAGAAAGATTACCAAGCGGGCCCTCGGTATCCCGATCAGGACGCGCACCGAGCACCTGCTCCAGCTCGGAGTACACAATACGTTGGAGGAGATTGCCGAAGCGCAGGAGCGGGCCCAGCTCGCGCGCCTTTCGAGCTCCCAGACCGGCAGACATATACTCCGAGAGCTCGGTCACTCTCCGGCTGAAGTGGACGATAAGATGAGACAGGTGCCCCGTGAGATTTGTGATCACCGTGGCACCGATACCGAGGAATGTCCATCCCGAGCACAATCGTGGTAGACGACGGGCTAGAGCTGCCACTCTTCTCAAACAGTTTCACAGTGAGGAGCACGGCGACAGCTTTGTCGACGCGGCAGCGTACCGTGGGAGCCGCGCCTTCTTCGCAGTCGTCGTCGACTCCAAGCAACAAATCACCAACTGCGCATCGGTTCACACTGACGATCCAACGATTGCCGAGCAAGTGGCCATCGCCCTGGCCATCCTAGAAGGTGAAAGGGAGGTCATCTATAGTGACTCTAGGTCAGCTATTCGCGCTTTCGAGCGCGGTGTAATCTCCATGAAAGCCCTGCACGTGCTCCAAATTGGTGGCCGCGACAGCATCAAGCACCACGTACTTATTTGGTTTCCTGCACATGTTGGACAGGTCCAAGGTGCTCCCCCCAACCTCAACGAGTCTGCCCACGAGGCCGTGCGCGCACTAACCGACCGCGCGGGTTCCGGGCAACGATTCGGAGCCAACGGGGTGGCGGAAAACAGGGACGCGCCTGCCACGTACAACGAAATAACAAAATATTTTTACCTCGCGCGGAGACTATATCCACTCCGTCATCCAAATCCTAATAGGCCACAGGCCCTTACGCTCAGACTACTGCAGACCGACACGTACCCTAACCTGAGATCCCTTCACGCTATTTATCCTGACGTGTTCTCCAATGACGCTTGCCCCGCATGTGGGGATGTATCTACGCTGGCGCACATGCTCTGGGAGTGCAAGGCAATGTACACTAACCCCAACACTACATCGGTCAGGTGGGAGGCGGCCCTCGCAGCTCCCTCCTGACCGACCAACTTTGGGCCGTCCAGCAGGCCCGCGGAGCGACCGATAGGCTTGGCCTAACGGTCCCGACGTGGAAGTCGCCCGCTGCGCGCTGACGCGCGCCTTGCAGGACCTCAATAAAGTTTCGCAACCAACCAACATGCACACGCCTGTTGCATTTCTGCCTCGGACGCTGAGGAATGGCACCAAATGAGGTGGTCAAACGAGCCGACGATTGCACCCTATAGCCAAGGAAAAAGCGAAACGAGTAAACTCGTGCACTTATACCAGCGTTCACTGCGTACACGTACACATCTGAAATGCCACATCTACATTTCCGCTTCTTTGTGGTTTACGGGCCCTTTAACCCTTTGATGCCCAAAATTTTGTTTAAATGCACAACATGAAGATAACTCTGGCATGCATAAAGAAAGGTCACAATATGCCAATTACGTTGTGAGAAAAAATTATGTTTATTCATAGGTGAGTAATGAGGTGTCGCTCCTGAGCAACATTGGGCACTTGAGGCACTACTTCACGTGGAATGCCTTGAAGCAGTTGCGGCTTGGAAGGAGGCACAAGTGCATGTTGCACTTAGCGCAGTACAGAAACGTGTAGCCGAACTTGCAGAACTTGCATCGGTTCTTTTTTTCGCCGTACTGTGGCCAGTGGTTGATGCCATCGTACCTCACATCCACTGTGGGCCTCGGTGGCACCGGAGAATGGATCAAGTGTTTGGCGGGCACGATTCCAGCTTCAGCAGCCATACCTGACCTTCTTTTCAAAGGATTTGACTTCAAATATGCAAGGGTTTGGGCAATCTGCATTCGAAAAGCTAGCAGAGACAACCTTCTTTTGATAGATAGCTTGGCACAGTGGCGTTTATACAGGAGCCACCCATTGACAATAGAAACATCCACCATCCAGTAAAAAATGAGCATGTACCATCTTTTCGATTTGTGGTCTGTGCGGTACAGCTCAATAAGCATGTCGGCGAGGTCAACACCTCCCATGAAGGCATTGTACTCCTTTACGGTGAAAGGGCGTGGAACATCAATGCTGCGCTTTCTTTGCTGTTTCACCGCTTGCAAAGGTCGGTTGGTTAGACACCAGCGTAGTTTCACACGAGGTGTACGGAGTTGCTGTCAAACCATTTGATGACTCCAATGTTAGAGTCCTCGTCCACGCGAAAATCCACCGAGCCTCTTCCTTGCGCCTTGAGAGTTGCGTCAGGTGCCAGCAGACACTTCTCCGTCCTGTCGACTATAACGGTACCAACACTCAGAAATCATTTGCGCTTCAACTCGTCTACCAGGCGCAGACCATTGAACCAGTTATCAAAAAAATAACTTGTGCTTCCTGTTTTCCGGAAGATCCTTCACCAGATCGATGACTATATCACCAGAGATGCCGAATCCATTGTCATGAGCAGTACCATTACCTTCATGATGAAGTCGTGCATAATTCCGGAGACCCCTGCCCTTGTGAACACCTTATAGCCCAACTTGTGGGGCTTCGATTTCATGTACCGCTTTAGCGGTGAGCGCCCCTTGAAGGGAATAATTGGCTCGTCCACACTCTGCCATTCTTCTGGGGCCACTGCATTCATGTTCTTCTTCAGGTGTTTCACAAGTGGTTGCACCTTGAAAAGGCGGTCGTGGCCCTCAGCGTCTCGTGGCTTTGCCTGACAGTAGTCGTTCATATGTAGGCATTGATGTATGGCCTCGAATCTATTTCTAGACATGAGGTCCGCTACAGGCTCAAACCTCGTTCCACACTGCCAGAACTTCCGGAAATGAGGCACCCTGATTGTCCCCGAAATCACTAATATGGAGAGATATTTCGTCATCTCCTCCTTGGTGAAATTTGCACAGGTGCCATTCTTCTGGGTGGAATACACATTTGATTAATAGCACAGTGTGTCTACCATCTTTTCATCGAAAAAGGCACAAAAGTATTGGTATGGACTTAGCACATCGTCGGTCGGTGGGGGCAGCTCACCCTTCCAGGCTGTGTCATCAAGCATAACGTCTTTTGTTGTCCTTTTTCTGTGAACGCTTTCTTTCAACTTTCTGCGCGGCGCGGCCGTGGGGCGGGATGTTCCCGGAACAGCTTCAACCAGGTTGCTTGACATTCCTCCGTCGTCGTCTTCTCGCGGATGTTGATCGCGAAGATTTATCACAACTTCGAGCGGACAGGAATCAATTAATTTTTCATCATCTATAGGTTCATATTCGGGATCATCTGGGTCACTATCAAAATCAACATCAGATAATTCACCATCCGGAAGGAAGATTAGCTCCTGTATTCATCTGTCAGCGATTTCTTTTCTTTTGACATCGCCATCTATACATGAAAGACAAAAGAATATTGCCCAATAACTATCACTTATCGTATTTCGTAGAATTAAGATTATGTTAGTGGGTGTTTTTGCGTTCAGTCAAGCAGAGAAACGCATCAAGCGTCCAACCCTATATCGGCTTGCACCTCCGCAAATGCCCGACGTTGCTCGTGAGCAACAGCGTTTTTGGAGATAAGATTTCTAACGCGTAAAATGTGGCCACACCATTCAGCCTCTTCAAAAGTGTTCTACAACGCCTTATGCGCAAGTTTTAGTATAACATAGCTCGCAGTAGCGTCCCGTTCCGCTGTAGTAGGATAAATTTACTCACGTGTGCGGACCTTGCGTTGCCACCTCTCAAACGCTCGAACAAAGTACTAGAAAAAGGCAATGCTGCCATCTGTGTGTATTTCTTTGAAGCTTAGGACGCTTGGTAGACTTTGTCTCTTTGCACAGATGGCGCTAGCAGTATCACACAACAGTATGCTTTTGCGGAAAAAATTATTTTTGGGGTTGTTGCGCCAGAGCAACAGTGGGCATCAAAGGGTTAAAGGGCCGCTCACCAGGTTGGTGCAGTTTGAGCTGACAAGCGCAATGCGTAGACGAGGCGTTCATGATCATGTCCGCCAAAATTCACAAAGCTACGCACCGCGGAAATGGTTCGAATTTCAAGATGGACGCTTCTCCTCCTCCCTTCTTCCGGCGCGTGCCCAGAGAATGAGGGCATGACGTGCGTGTATGAATGGCCATACTACACGTCAGTGCTGTGACGTTGGTCCTCTACGTAGACGACTCTGCTCTGACGTTGCAAACAGTGGCACGTGACATGGCGAAAATTATTTAACACGGCAGGTGTAGTTTATGTAATATGTTGCTTGAAGATATTAAGAAAGCTCTAGATACACATTGAGACGCAATAAGGAAATGTATGCATCTTTTTTTTGCCATTTTTCTCCCGTGAATTGCAACGAGATTCGGGGCTAACGTGTCGGTGTTTTGCATGCGCTCGTGTACCCGCGGTCAGCGCATCGAGCAGACGACCACCATGAAACGCTCCTACGCATTCGCGCACTCATTGTGTTCATCTAAGGTGCAATTATATACAGATTCCAAATCCGGATGGAGGCGTTCTGTTAGTGACGTCAAAAAGTGGGTGGTCCGCAGCGGTCGTGAAGACGATGGGAATCAAACAGCCTATGAGGGAAAAGAAGGGCTGCGTTCATCAATTTGACGTCGACATGGGGACCGTCTAGCAAAAAAATAAGTGTTTGTAACATGTTGAGAAGTGTTTTACTATTATTTCTCAGTATTAAAATGTGTTGGCACTAGTTTTCAAATGTTGAAGAAGCAATACGACACAATCCTAAAGTATTTTTTATGTTATTGTTTTGAAACGACGCTAAATTTTGTGAAATGGTTAGTGATGGCGCTAGGTACAATCCTGTTTCAAGCAGGTACTGTTGTCATATCTCCAACACCAAACGGCGCAACCTTCGAAGTTCTTGGCTCAGTCAAGCGCAGTCATGGCACAGGGAAACGGCATTGCTAGCCACCACCAGCAGCAGCTCATCCGCGTTTCCGAGGGTCAGCGCGCGCTGGTGCTCGGCTTTATGACCGAACATTCGCAGCCCGGGGTGAAAGCCATTGAGCCGCAGCGCGGCGTCACGGTCGCCGACCGGCGGCGGCTGTGGCAAAAGCTCAGTGACGTGCTGAACCGTGGAGGCCCTGCACATAAAAACGCGGATGAGTGGCAGGTTTGGTGATGCAGGCAGGTGCACGAGGCCCGTCATGACGTCGCCGCCATCAAGCAGGCACAAACGTGAGTGACCATCGAATGTGCGGGCTATTTGTTCTTTGACATTGGTGTATATTTACAGGGGCACTGGAGGGGGTTGTCTGCCAGGCTTCCGTGGTCACTTGGTACAGCTAACCAGGTTGACACGCTTCGGTGGCGTCTTCGCTGGCCTCAACTATCAACAGGTAAGCACTCTGCCGCCGAAGTATCACGGGTTCCTGAGCGGTGCCATGAGAGAGTTTGCCCATAATTGTAAGGGGTGCCTTTAGGCGAACCTTGTTGAACAGGAAGATAGCGACGGAGAAAGAATTCAAAAGCAGGTAGGTTTATCAAATAAAGTCTCAGTTTGCAGCCCTTGTAGTAAAAGGCGTATTTATTTATCATACCCGACATGCAATGCCTGCGGGGAAGCGCATGGACTAAAATAGTAATACATGGTATCAATGACCTCTGAATAGGTGCACAACATTTCCCCAAATGTTTCGTAAGTAAGGTTGTAAAATAGCCAAAGTAATGAATAGCCACCTTCTAAAGGGTCACACTCACGACCCTTTCTAGCAGGTGGGTGTTCCCGCTCCTGCAGTGAAGGTTGAGGTGGAAGCCACTGAAGTGGCTGAAGGTGGCAGTGACACAGTGACACGTAAGCGTCTAAGAACTTAGTGTTTTATGGATTATGGGACGTATGTGCGCCCAGTTTGTGGACTTTTAATCTTGACTCCACAAAGCCCCCCCCCCCCCCCAATTGACGCTGAAAGCCCACCCGCTGCACCTGGTAAGTTATTAATCATCAAAGTGTTTAGAGAAAATAACCTCTCGTATGTTATTCAAATTCCCCAATAATCCCCAACATGGCCATACAATTGAAGCCTACCATAGCATGCGGTGACGAAAATGCTGCAGTTTTCAGTGTTCCAGCCTCCTGTGCGGCCTCGCCGCCGACAGAGGCCATCGTGCGCCGACACCTTGTTGCGGATGATTCGCAGTGCGACCGGAGCCTCGAGCAGAACGAGCAGTTGCTTGATCGGAGAAGACCCTTTGTTTTCATTTTACATAAAGGGCATGAACATTCTTCATAGTCTGTTATGATGACTGAACCCAACTTGGGCTGTAAATAAGAAGCCTGAATTGTATTGAGAGCACGGTATCTGACATCAGCAATAACAAACTGCCGGGCAAAGGTTGGTTAGCTCTAAAAAGGGCTGTTTGATAATAAGAGATTTGAGGAGATGAACGAAGAGTAGTTACAGCAAATGTTTGTTGATCCAAATTAGGAGGGCGTAGCTTGTACACGAAGCTTTACACTTTCAAAGGATGCCACCAGGCCAGTGCATTTTCAACGGAGGGGAAATTTCTGTGCTTTTTGCAATTCTTGGCAGCAGCAGCTTCGAGCCACGAGATGGTCGAGGGTTCATCAGCAGCTCATGCAAACATTTCCACCATGATGATTCATAGCAGTTGCGGCGAGGGATGAAAAGGTCAGCCACCCGCATCACTTCCTCGGCGTGGTGAACGGCAGCAGCACAGGAGCGGGCTGCAGCGGTGCAGGAGAGCATCCTGCAGGCGGTCCAATCCTTGGCCGGGGCCACGGCTGAGGCAACGCCACCTAAAAAAAAATTCAGGCCTACTCACTGCCGACGTGATGTCACGCGTCTTGACTGAGTGAGCGAGAGCACGGGAGGCTGAAGGCATTGCTACCAGCGTCTCCCGTGAGTAGACGAAGCGTTCGCGGCGCCTTTCCTGCGTGTGCGACAACTTCATTTCGCCTTTAGCGTCGCGATTGGCGTCAGTTTTAGGAATGCATTATGCTTTGGCATTTATGACAATTTGTCTGTAAGCCATTAATTATTCCACTTAAAAAGATTATACGCTATAGAACGTGCGACCAATGTATCAGAGAAAAACGTTTGATGGCGCATTGAGTTGATGAAATAAATGAAATAAATTGTAATTATTCTTTATGGTTTATTCTGACACATACACGACACACACACGCACACGCACACACAAGAAACACTGTTCCAGAAGATGCGCCGAGACTGGTAATACTCATTTTTTGAATTTCTGCACATTTCTTGGTTGTGCCTGCGCTTTTGTGTTCTTTAGAACATCTGTCTTCATAGACACATAGTTATTGAGGAGAGTGTTCGCTGCTGCCACAAGTATGTTATTTAACACAATGTCTGGGTGATAGCCACTAAAACAGACATCGAAATCTTCATTTTCACAGAAGTCTCTTGTGACAGCCACAAGAAGCCCCCTATGATTTGGCGTTGCATAAAAAACGCGTTGCATTCTGTTTTTTTGTAAGCTGTTCGAGTACAATGTGGGCATGCAAGGAAGAAAGTTTAAGCGGAAAGACAGGGAGGTTAGCCAGTTCTTAGACCGGCTGGCTTCTCTCTGCCGGGGAAAGGGGTGAGGGGAATGAAAGATGTTCAAAAAATGTTGCGAAGAGAGGGAGAAATTACAAAAAAAAATTGCGACAGAGGAAAGGCAACATCAAAGAGTATAAGACACTAAAGTCTGTCTCTGAGGCTGTATCTGGCAAGGCTATTGCATCATGACTGCACATCGGACATGCGCACATACTCACGGCGCGCTATCGTGCGCCTATATAATCAGTGACTGAATAAACCGATGCCACTTCTTGTTATGGCCATCATGCTGTATCGTCGTCCTTGCTAGTTACATGGTATCAGAAGTGGCCACCGCGGACCGAAGCACGGCAGCAACGGCGCGGAATCGCCATGGACCTACTGAAGCCGCCGGAGCCATTGCGCCTATCGGGCAACCTGTCTGAAAATTGGAAGCGCTTCAAGCAAAGGTTCGAGCTTTTTCTGCAAGCAACGGCAGCCGAGAAGTCCCCGAGAAGTGACTCCTCGAAAGTGGCGCTCTTGCTGAGCTTCGCGGGAGACGAAGTGCTCGACATCTTCAACAACTTTCAGTACGGCCCCGGAGAAAGCAAGGAATGTTACGACACGGTCGTGCGGAAGTTCGACGCCTACTTCTCCGAGGTGAGCAATGAAATTCACGAAAGATACGTTTTTCGTACACGAATCCAGGCGGAGAAAGAACCTTTTGAGAAGTTTGTGCGGTACATAAAGAAGCAGGCGACTCAGTGCAACTTTGGGGATCAGCACGATTCACTGATTAGAGACCAAATTGTGTTTAGTACGAACGACCCAAAGCTGCGTGAAAGAATGCTTGCCGAGAGAGGCCTGACGCTACTAAAAGCCGAGGAAATGTGTAAAGCGGCAGAAGCAGCGGCACTAAGGAGCCTAGTTTGGAATAGGACAGAAGACAGCATTGACGCAGGTTCAAGTGGCGAAACGGTGACGAAAAAACGGCAGCAGCGGAAAAAAAAAGCAGAGTCGCGATAATCGAGATATTTGCTGCAGGAAGCGCAACCGCAAAACATAAACCTAAGCAATGCCCCGCGTATGGTAAATTATGTCATTCTTGCCGCAAATACAACCACTTTGCAAGTTGTTGCCAGAAATCTACTGCTGTTAGCGAAGTAGCTAATCTCGTTGAGAATGACTTTGAGATTCTCAAAATTGGCTCCGAAAATTGTCGCAAGAAAGACTGGACAATCAAGGCTCGAGTAAATGGCAGAGAAGTGACGTTCAAAGTGGACACCGGTTCGCAGGCAAGCTTACTTCCATTTACAACATACCGTAAGCTTGAATCCAAAGAAGCGTTGCAACCTACCGGGTCAGTGTTGTGCGCCTACAACGGGGGCGTTATTTCAAGTTATGGAACAACGTCACGAAAAGTATCTGTCGGAACCACCGAGATAAGCGTGAAATTCTTCATCGTAAATAATGGGCGCCAAGCCATCCTTGGGCTCAATGCCAGTGAAGCGCTTGGATTGGTTCGACGTACGGTGGACGCTGTCAATGCCTCGTTTAAGTATGAACTTTTGAAAGAATTCAGGCACCTGTTCCAAGGGCTCGGCTGCTTGAAAACGCAGTACAGAATGGTCCTGGATCCAGACGCGGTTCCGGTCGTTCAGCCTGCTCGCCGGGTTCCATTTGCACTTCAGGAACCTCTGAAGAAGGAGCTACAGCGAATGATCCGGGGGGAGCATCATCGTCAAAGAAAATGAGCCAACCGACTGGGTAAGCCCTCGGGTACTGGTAAAAAAAAAGACGCTGCTCTAAGGGTTTGCATGGACCCCAGAAGAGTGAACAAGTATATCAAGAGGCGGCATTTCCCTTTACCCAGACGCGAGGACTTGGAAGCACGGCTAACCGGTGCTACTTATTTTAGCTGTTAAGGCGCAATCTTCATCACCTACTTCAAACTGGCGAACGGTTCATCGAGGAAAGCGACGACGACATTGATACCAGCTCAGCGGACAACAACGTTGGTGGCCATCCGACAGTGGCAACTTCAACCTCGCCAGCCAATGGCCGACGTCTCGAAGTTTGGACGTCGGGCGACCCTTCGCCACCTGTGGTGCGTCAGTCAACTTCACCACCGACGCCAGCTTTGAGACGGTCGACTCGAACCGTGAAGCCACCACAGCGTCTTCATTATGACAAGGACTTTAACCAAGTGTATGATATCATTTTTTGAAATGCCATGCACTTACCACTGTTTCGGTGGGTATGTAAATTTGTTGTTAACGGAAAGGATGTATCCGGCAAGGCTATTGCATCACGACTGCGCATCGGACATGCGCAGATACTCACGGCGCGCTATCGTGCGCCTATATAATCAGTGACTGAATAAACTGATACCACTTCTTGTTCTGGCCATCATGCTGTATCGTCGTCCTTGCTAGTTAGAGGCCAGTTGTCCGCAAAACGCAAGACTGCATGAACGACAGCCGGCTTGGTAAACTTCAGAGCGCCCCTCTAAAGGTTTATAATTAACTGATTGCTCTCACATTGATTTTCCTGGTCCTGGGTTGTAATATTCTTGGCACAATACTCACAAGGCAGCCTTCCTAATACAGCATGGGTGCAAAAGCCAGCGATGTACGTGATTACTGGCAAAATTGACCTCTTATTTGTTAAGCCACGGTCTGATATCTTTATACTGCACTCCTCTGTCAACTGAGCTCCGTCAAGGGGCACAACACATGGCATCTGTAATTCTTGCATATCTGGAGATACCAAACTGTCCTGGAGCCTTAGTTTTTTCTCCGACTGGAACACTTGCTGTATTGAGATGTGATAATTCGTTGCCTGACAGCCGATGGTACTGTCCGAACCTTTCCTCAAGACTGTCTGTTTGAAATTTGCCCAGCAACACGTAGTAAAAATTCAATTCTTCAAGGCAGTAACCACACAGCTCTACAAGCGCGTAACAAGTCAGCCGCAATGCTGAGTGCGTTTCCGTGGATAGTGCGCCTGTATCCATCTTGATGTGTCGCCATGTGTCCAACCAATTCATAAAATTATAAAGAAATTCTATCTGCTTGCCAGTCAAACTTCTGACTGGGTCCTGGAGAGGATCTCTCAGGCGACGGCACATGGAGGATCTTTTCACGTTGAGCACATGCCACCACTCAAAATCAGCTCAATGAAGTGTGCTGTCCTTTCGGCGTAGTTCAAATTGAGCTCGTCTCTGTGCATCTTTATAGGCTCTACCACAAATGATCTATAACCAAACTTTGTGACGCTGTGCTACTCTGAAGCGTGCAAGTCTCGAATAGCTTTGAAAGATGCTTCGTTGTCCCGTACTAACGATGATGTGCTGAAAGTTTCAGGGTAAAAGATACACGTTCCTGGATTCTTTTGGTTCAACCAGTGGTTTCTGATGCACTTCAGAAGGTGCACGGGATCTACTACATAAAAAAGGGGTCTTGCTTTGTTCATTGTGTGAGGGTACACACTACCAACTATCCGTGTTTCAGGAAACAAGGACATCAAGTTCTGTTTATGGAATTGGTATCCATTACTGCGATTTCAGTAAGGCCTGCATTTTCAAGCTCTAAACTTGTTTTTGTCAGGGCTGCATGCAGTTGAACTGTTTCAATGTTGGCTACTGGTAGAATGTGTGCAACATCCTTGTGCGCTGATAGCAACGACTGAATCATAAAAACATGCGCAGTTTTGCCCACTTCGGAGGAATTAGAACTGCCCCGGTCTTTGAGCCATCTTTGTATTCAAAGTACGGCTGAATATGAATCTTGTCCATCATTATAATGACAATTTTTTCATGTGGTTTGAGAAGGCTTGACCGCTTCTTCACATAACGCGAAAACCCCTCGTCGTTCGGCTCATTAGCAGGATTCACGTTATACTGCGAGCAAATTCGCATGATCATAGATAGATGTGGCAGTGCGGTCTTGCCAGCACCGCGAATGAATCGGTAGGCATGTGGGGAAATAGTCTGTAGAATACTGGAGAATATAAAAGTTCTGCAGAGTATCGCAATGAATGGTCCTTTCTGTGCAGTAGATCAAGCTGCTCCTTTATGAAATCAAGTGCTTCTGTTTTCTCTTGCGGCAAAGCATCACCCGACTTGAGGTCGTGGGGCAAAGAGAAAAGCAAGCTGAAGGTTGCCTTCACTTTCTCTTCCTTGTCGCAAACGTCTGGAGCCTTGAAACTGCTCATACGGTGTAGTATGGTGTGAAGGCTGCGCAGATCATCCAGTGTAGCAGGAATGAGGAGGTCCTTGGCAGGGACTTTCAATTTCTTTCAGAAGGCCGTAATTTCCATGTTCCTACTAACAATGACAGACCTTTCGACAGCTGGTGGATCTTCGCCACTTATGTGAACAAACAGCACAGCATTCTCTGCTTTTATTGTGGCCCAGTAGGTGGAAATGCTGAGACCCTGCATGCGCGATGCGAGGTCCTTATACGACGACAGTTTATTTCGGTGCTCTTCTTCCTCATGTAGTGCTATCGACTGTCGAATGGCTTCTTCAAGATAGGATGCTTCTAGGCGTTTTTACTTTTGGTCTGGCTTCTCTCACACATGTGAAAAGTTGCTCAAATAACTTGGGAAATAGAGAAATATTATCGGTACTGCGTCCGGAGTAAGCCGAGTAGCATCCATGGAAACTTCTGTTATCCTGCCGGTTCTTTGCGCCGTGTATTTTGTTGTCATCCTAAGGTACTGGGGCTTGAAATGGAGCTCGCACACCTGAAAACTATGTAAGAAAGCGCTTTGTCATTGCCTTTTTGCTCTTCACGCCCTTTATTTACTACGTCATAAAACAAGGAAGGTGTGGAGGTGTTCACTGGGATCATAAATTAGCTGAGTTGCAGTAGCACATATTTCAAAGAAACAAATTAGGCAAACGTTCCGGCGGAGATGGCGCAAAGTACCGCGAACAGCTGTGGGCCTGATTTTTTTTCTAGGTGGCGCTGGCTGAGGGCCCTCTGCGGGAAAAAAGATACATAGTTAATTTAAATTTTTCATCATGTTTTCAATGTTTTAAATTTTTATCATGCATTATTGGTTTGTTAGTTTTGACATGTTTACGTGTCAAAACTGCTGTCCATGTTCTATTTTACATAATGTTTGTTTGCATTTAGTACATATTACTAGCTTTAGGTTAGCATTTACTTTGTACAAGGAGTACAGCACTTTTTGCTTCACACGCCTCTCATTTGTTTTGATGTTCGATATATGCGTTTCTCGACTTATGTTCGAACTGCTCCCGAAGCAGGGTCCCCCCCTTCCCCCTCTTAAAGGTGTCTAGTCATCCACACGGAGACCACGAGCGTGTATTTGACATATTTGTGAACGTTTTTAGCACTGTGATATTTAGTTGCCTCACTGTTTTCTAACTCACTGCGCTTTTTATGCAGCATTAGCACATGGTGTTGAACTGTGATATCTTTCAGCCTCACACTGTTTCACAGCTCGCTGCATTACTTATGAAGCATATTTACCTGCCGAAAATTGCTTACACTGTGATATTGTTATTTCAGCGGAATAAGGCTAAGGTACAGCTACAATCAGTCTTTTTTGAAATCATTAAACTAGTAAGTGGGTATGTCGCACAGTTTCACAAATGAAAATGGTCATCATCACAGCAACATGCTAGCGACTCTTTTCATCTAGTTTTCATTGTAAATGACTCATTGGAGGAATTAATTTTGCACGTGGTATGCTTTGGGAGCAGTGAGTTTGCTGAGCCGAACATTCATGCCGTATGTCATCAAAACAACCCACACGTTTTTTGCTATTTTGGTTTACGTATTTTGTAGCATTGCAGTGTAACTGCAGTCAAGAATTCAAATAAATTGAAACGTTATTTGAATATTTATACAATGCTGAGGACAATGAACGAAAAGCCGGCACATCATTGTGCTCGGCAAGCCTGGCGTGTACAACTGAATGCTCGTAGTGAATGACTATGAGACGAGACGGATCTATGTATCATGCTTTCTTGCAACATGGTTCTAATGTAACTGCAATTTTTATGCGTTTTGGTGAAAGAAGTTGTGTGACGTTGCTGCATTGTTTCCACAGTTTTCGATGGCAACATTCAGCACAAGGGGCCGCTCATATATGCTTGCTCCAATCCAGTCTGTTGTGACTGTGATCACTGGTATGGAAAAGGGGCTTTCCGTTGTCGATTACACATGACATATAAAGAAAATGCAGCTTTTTCACATTGCCACCATGCATCATGTTGAAGCACGAGTAAGTACTTTGGGTATTCAAAGTGGCAAACACGGCCCTGTCATGCCTAGGAGCACTAGAATTAGTATAAATAAATTATGTGTTTGATATGACAGCTTACTGTTTCTGTGTACTTCAAAAAAGGCCCACGACAGCGCTGCGCGGCTGCTGTCCTCTGAGCAGTCCATAGTGCGATGTGAGCAATTGGCTCTCTCCTGGCTCCCCATTGTCATCCTCAGCTGGCGGCATGCCCCCGATATACTCATCCAAGGTCCAGTTCCCCCGTTTAACGCAATGTTGTGGAGAGCAACGCAAGCATGAATGATTCGCGCTCCTCGATCAGGATTGTAGAGCATCGTTCGAAAGTGCTGCAAACAGCGGAACTTGCCATTCAACACTCCGATACGTTTCCAGAACGTTGAGCATGAATGCGTTCTCCTTGTATGGGCCTTCGGAAGTGTTGCCGGGGTGACTGCCAGGGACTGGAATTAGTAGCCATGGCTACAGGGGATACCCTGCGTCTCCTGCAATAGAAAAAATGGCAGCATATCCTCAGAGTGAATGATGGATTGTGGGGCGAAGCATCCCTCCGTCTATTCGTTCTTGCTTCCGTCCATGCATGCGTGCGTCTGTGTGGCCACCCGTGCGTCCATCAGCTCGTCCATGCGTGCGTCTGTTCATGCGTCTGCACGTTCACCTGTGTGTCCGTCCCTGCTTTCGTCCACGCATCTACTCCTGCGTCCGTCCATGCGTCCATCCGTCCGTGCAGCCATCCATGCGTCCGTCTATGCGTCTATGCATCTGTCTGTGTGTCCATTCGTCCACCTATTCAACACTCCAAGTACCACCATCTCGCATCTTTTCATCATATATTCCTTGTATAGAAGCACCGCCATCCAGCGGACATTCCAACGACTCAACGAGAGGAGGCACACGCACACTTTCTTACGGCTTGTGCTTCGTGTCTATTTCCCACCTTTAACCTCCTCGAGTTCATGGTATATACTTGTTCACTGTATTCATGGCACTGCGGCCCAGCGCTCACTAAACCTTTCTAAAACCTAGGAGGTTACGCCCAGCGAGTATAACATAGTGACCCTTTCTCGTCTTCTGTGTGTTGTTGAACAATAAAAAATTCGCAGCGTGCGCGTTAACTAAAAGCCGAATTCTCCTGTCTCTCATTCCCCCTTAGCAGCCATTACACAGAATTACACATTCAAACATTATCATGTTTGGATGTGTTATTCTCCTATATCGTCCGTTCGCATCGCGTAATATTGAGTTTGGTGCATGTGGAGCTAGCTCAACGGCCGCGAGCGCATTATGAGCGTAGCATGTAGCGATGTTGTTACATGACACGCATCTCATGTTTATCATGTCTGCACCAGTATCATACCTTCGTCATCCATTCACACCCTGTAATATCAAATTTGGTATAAGTGAAGCTAGCGAAACGGCCGCCAGCACATCATAAGCGTGGCAAGAAGTCATGTTGTTACATGCCCGCATCTACTGATTATCGTTTTTGCACCAGTCGCATATCTTCGCATTCATTCACATACCGTAATACCAAATTTGGTATATATTACGCTAGCGAAATGGCCGCGAGCGCATCACGCATCACGAGCGCGGCTTGTAGTCATGTATTTACGTAATACGAATCTCATGATTATCATCTTCTTTCTAGCCATATACCTTCACCCTCCATTCACCTCTCGTAATACCAAAGTTGGTATATGCGAAGCTAGAGAAACGGCCGCATGCACATCATAAGTGTGGCATGTAGACATGTTGTTACATGACACGCATGCCATGATTTTCATGTTAGGGTCGGTCACTTGTTAGGCATGCAGTCATATCATACCATACCAATTTTACAACATGCCATGTGAGTGAAACCACCACGAGAGCCGCAGGACCATGAAATGTAAATCAGGACATTCATGAAGTACATGTCGTGATTTTCATGTTATGACAACTCAAATATGTTTTTCATACAGTCATGTTATGGCCCTACGGAGTTTGGTATCGCTACCATTATTGAAGCGGCCAGGAAAGCTGAAAGTCGTAGGCGGCTAGATAGATAGATAGATAGATAGATAGATAGATAGATAGATAGATAGATAGATAGATAGATAGATAGATAGATAGATAGATAGATAGATAGATACGCTCAAAGTCACCGAAGTTCGCTTAGAAATGCTTCGCATATAAAAACACGAACTTGTTCTTGGAATTCGCCAATAAAATAGGAGGCACCAATAACTACGATTGTGTCAGTAAAATGCCACAAGGCTGCTCGCATCACATACTTGTCGGTTGACTCCCCCCGGCACAGGCCGACACAAGCCGCTAACTAGAGACTGACTCCTAGTTTTTTTTTGAAGACGATAGTCTTTCTTAAAGACCTTTGACGAAAAAGTTTTGGTCTGCCTGTACATTTGTCTATTTATCCGCTGTTAACGATACTTCAAACGCCTTCAAACGGCCAACCCCATCCGCAGCACCTAACAATATTGTTCAAGGTGTAGCGTTTATAGTTGTGTGATTGTCAATGTAAAAGCAAATACTGCGCATATCTGAGGCGCCATAACAACACGTCTTTGTTTTGTATGTCTGCCTTTATACTAGAAGACGCACACACAATTAACTTTGAGGACTGTAGCGTTTATCGCGCTACGCTGACAGTGCAACGCGATGCTCAAAAAAGTGAGTGTAAAAGGACGACACGGTGGTGGCACCTGCCCGTCGCTTTGCGTTCTACACCTTATCATTTCCGAGACTGGCGCGCATCTTTGTCCGTGGGCGCGCACGCCTTCGTTTTCGAAGATAACTGCCAGATGACGCTTGTGTTTAACGTGCCTCAATACGCTCACGTGGTTGCTTGGGCAGTGCTGCTGTTTATCTCCTTCTTTCTTTTGTCTCTCGTTATTGGCGCTGTTTTTTATGTGAATCAATACGCTCGTTTGCCTCCACTACACGCTCTCGATACTCTAACGCAGCGCCTCCAGAATGCCATTCACCAATTTTCTTACGAAGAACATCAGTAAACGTTTTGTCCACTCTCTCCAGAAGCAAGACTATCGTCTTTTGACGACATTTGCAGTGTAACAGGCAGATAGGGATCAATTTTTAATTTGAATATTTTTCTTGGGATATGACATTGGTGTTGTACATTGCGCAATCCTTTCTGAATAGTGTGATAAATGCGTGCAGGTTCTTTTTATATGTTTTGGTAAAGACTATTTGTTCTTGTATTATATTTATTGTGACCTCCTGTCCTACATTTGTTAGATATTCGATTGTTCCTCAAAGGCTTTATGTATAGTACTTACTTTTTGTATTGCCCTCATGTTACACTCTTAGATGAGAGCTGCAGAGTTGGAAATACATAAAGAATAAATAAATAAACCAAACTTTACTCTCTCTCACCCCAAAAAGTTCTCGCTACGCCACTTCCGCTCACCTTGGTCGTTGTTGTTATTGACAATGTCTTGAATTCCTAAGAAAAAAAAAACGTGGTGCTCTTAGTGTTTACGCCAAACAAACTCCATCAGCGAGACAGACATGCAGAAAAAAGCAGTGAGCGTGCGACCTTCGCTTTCTGTCACGCCCAGCGTTTAACAAGCTCTTGCAACGTCGCCTCCTCCTCAAGCAAATAAAAAAAGAAGAAGAGAGTGGAAAGCAATTCGTAATCGCTACCCCAGGGATTGATGATCTCTCAATGGCGTCATCAGAGAGAGATCGCAATTTATTGCCGAACAGCACACAGGAAGAAAACATCGCTTTGCCTTCAAAGCGGTCGGGGCCCGAGTGGGAAAAAGTAGCAGACAAAAAACCCTCACGTGACAAACCCCCTCTTGGTTGAGTCACGAGAAGCGAACTCGTTCTCGTATCACACGTGTGGTGGAACACAAGGTGGAGCGCAAACAGCGACGAACGGAGCTGGCTAGCAGCGCAGCATTATTAGTGCGAGGCACCGAGTGACGCAATCTGCTCACTCGTCCTTCGAGCGGCTCACCTTTCCACCCCGGTGCCTCGGAATGTGCAGGTGGCGCCGAACCAAACACAAACGAGTGGGCTGACCTTTGTCCCTGCGACTTCCGTGAGATGGTCGCTAAAGCGGAAAACATTTCTCCGAGTAACGAGAAAATTGAACGGGCGGATGGAAAGTCCCTTGTAACAGGTTCTCTGGAGGGATAATAAATGCGAAGCATTTCTTAGCGAACTTCGGCGACTTTGAATCTATCTATCTATCTATCTATCTATCTATCTATCTATCTATCTATCTATCTATCTATCTATCTATCTATCTATCTATCTATCTATCTATCTATCTATCTATCTATCTATCTATTTATCTATCTATCTATCCATCCATCCATCCATCCATCCATCCATCCATCCATCCATCCATCCATCCATCCATCTATCTATCTATCTATCTATCTATCTATCTATCTATCTATCTATCTATCTATCTATCTATCTATCTATCTATCTATCTATCTATCTATCTATCTATCTATCTATCTATCTATCTATCTATCTATCTATTTATTTATCTATCTATTTATCTATCTATCTATCTATCTATCTATTTAGCTAGCTAGCTTGCCGCTTACGTTTCGGTGCTCTCGTGGTCACCCCATTAACTTGGTGAGAACCAAACTAAGCATGGGAAGGTATGATGGTTTGGCAATTATGACGTGCTGGTCAAGACATGGATGATGCCCCAATCCTGTCGCGAACGTCACCAAACACTTTCCGCCAGACAGTGGCACATATCCACGGGCGGGTATGTGCCGCTGGTGAGCGGGTATGTGCCACAGGGGTTTGACAATTAGTATCTACCCAAGAATGACGAGAACTCACATGGGCAATTTTAACGTGCGATCGTTAAGAAATACCCCACAATGGTATTGTCGACCCAACGAATGCAAAGAACAAATGTCAGTGTTTACAAAACTGGCATAGGCTGCGTTGACCGCCCGACAAACGCTAATAATAAATTCCGGGGTCTAAGCAGGTATCGTACCCAAGCATTTCGCGCGGCAGTCAAGTATATTGCCACAGATCTGCACCAGGTCTCGAAACTCCTCTTCAAATAGACGCTAATCTTCATGAAACGTCAATAGTGGTTGTAGTGCTGCCTACCCAATTTCATGAACATTACATATTTATTTATTTATTAGAATACCCTCAGGGCCCGTAGGGCATTACAGAGGGGGTGGGTACAACATATATAACACACAAGAAAAAAAGACAAAATAAAGAAACAAGTATCAGATGCGCAAATCAGGAAGGCAACATAAGTCAACTAAAAAATGTATAAGAATTCAAGAACATACAAGACAAAAATAGATAATGGAAACTGCGTATAGTTACAAGCATTGCTGAGAAATTGCAGTCTTGAATAACAAAGGGTCTGTTATTGATACAACGGAAGAGGGAAGGTGGTTCCGATCGGCGGCTGTTTTCGGTAAGAAGGCTGCTGAAAAGAATTTGGTGCGGCAAAACGGAATTGCAACCTTATGCTGATGATCAATGCACGATGAGTGGTATGACGGTTGTGAAATGAGGTCTCGCTTCATATAAACTCTTTTTATACAGCCGTCACGGCGGGTAACGTCAATTGTGGCTATGTGCTATGCGCTGAAGTCGATTATAGTAGCGCTGTCCAGGGCCAGCATCTTCGCGAGCATCAGCGCTTCATATTAGCTTCTGGTGTTGCTAATACACATGTTACAGTTGACATGGTTGCGCAAGTGCAAACAACTTGCTATATAGACTTCTGCAGCTCTTCAACATGTCTGTGCGTGCAACATTTGTACATATAATTAGCGTGATTTCATGACGTGCCGCTCAATAAAAAATTGCAGCATGGTATCCTCCCTTCCGCATGCTTCGCATAACGTCGATTCCCAGGTACGTGAGATCAGCCGAATTTTTTTATTATAGACAACAACAATGCACTTGCAAAAGTGAGGACGAAATGCATCAACGGTGTTCACCCACGCGTAATACAACTTTCCACACATGTGCTGCTAACATAAACGAACGTTTTGTTGAATACATCGAAAACCTATATGAGCAGAAAGGAAAAAGAGAACATACATTATCGAATGTGCCTATCAATTACATATTAAAAAAACATAAAATTGCAAATATCCTATAATTTCTGTACACGCGCAAACAAGAAGCAGTTTAGGAGATGTATCTCATTGTAACTAAGTGCAATAAAAGGTAGCAAAGAAGTGGTTAACTGATTTAGCACTGCAGTGTCTTCTCTTAATTTGTGGTTTTTTCTGTGCATTGATTGTTGTTCAAAAGTGTTGTTATCGGGTAGTGCAACTGATAGTATGTTTTCATCATGCTATATCTATAGGCAGCATTTCGAAATGCATGAGGCGGAAACATATGACGCTTTTCTAGCGTAAGCAAAAATGCAGGGTCATCGTCAAATAAATGACTTCTGTTGAGAACCAGCCGCAGAAACTCTACGTTTAGTAAGGTTGATACATTGCCATGAGCGTTTCTTATTTTCGAGTTTGTTCCATTTGGTTTTCGCCCACAGAGCCTGTCAGGAATGCTCAGCGCGAACTGCTCCTCATTATTCGAAAATGTTCGCGATTATTGTAGATCGTTCTGTTTAGATTGCGAGCAAGAAGTGAACGCTCGAGATAATTGCAATGTTTGCGGGAGTACCAGCGAGAAGGCTGGAATATTCGATGGCACATGTATAAAAGCCGACGCGCTTCACCGCTTGTCAGTTGATCGATGGCTAACGTTCTGTTTGCCGTTATCAGGGTCAGTGTGTATCGCTGTAATCTGACTTTCTGCTTACCGACCACAAGTTCGGCCAAATAAACAGTTTCATTTTGTACAAGTCATCTCTGCCTTTATCGCCCGTGAAAATTTGTTAAAAACTGAGACTTGTTTTGTGGGTATGATCATGTGTTTCTGCGTGTGTGTGTGCGCGTGTGTTTTAGTCTGAATACTATAAACATTGTTTTGTGTACAATAAAAAATAGGTTACAAAAATGTTGCACCATCTCCCGCTAACGGGAACCAAGAAAGGAGAGAGATGGTGAGCGGCTGGGTGGTCACACCGCACACCGAATCGTGCTCGACCCAGGTGCTTTGCATTTAATAATATTGCGGGGGGTGCTTTACAGTATATTTGGTGTTCCAGTTGTAAAATAAATAAAATACAACAAAATGATCAAACGAAAAGACGGGAAGCCTTCCTTTCTTTCAGCGATTTTCATTTGAGTCCTAGTGGCCATTGCAAAATGCCAGGGCATCTCGTGCGGTGGCGGCTGCAGCAGCCGTGGAGGCTAACGCGGTGTTCGTTGTTGTTGGCACCATTTGATCGCTTGCAGTTGTAGCAGAATTCTGGTTTGAGCTCGTTGACACTGTTTGAAAACTGAGGGTACTTCTCGCTCAAGTTTTGTTTTCTGTCCACGCTAAATTTGTGCCAAATTCAGCGAGAACAGATAACGATCAAAACGAGGACAGATAACAGATCCCCAGTTGCAATAGTGGTGCATCCGAAGCGTCGTTCAAACCTGACGCTTGCCTTGCCGCGCTTAGGCCGGTATTCACAAATAAGCCTAATTCTTATGTTGTGTTTTTCTTATCTTTCTATACAATCAGCATATATTTTAAGGCCACAAGAATGGTGACAGTGTGAACGATAATGGCAAGACTGCTTTGTGAGAACCTGTCTACATCGTTAATCGAACAAACGAAAAGCACAAAACTGATCAGGAAAACGCAAGGTAAGGGTATGATAGATTTGTGAATACGGGCCTTTGCTTTCGCAGCGTTCGTGTTGGTGGAAAAAAATGCCTAGCTACTGCTGCGTTGAGGACTGTCATAACAGAATCTTCGATCTCGTCCCAACATCGCATAAGTTCCCTAGTCATTGCTGGGGTTTATCATCGCACTCGCAAACGTTTCCTAGAAGTGACAAGTGGGGCAGACTTTGGATACGTGTTTCTGAGTGAGAACGTTGAACCTGGGCATATTGGAAATTTGATGTCATTTGTTGCGAAAAACACTTAGTCGCTTGCCGTAGCTCTGTTGGCAGTGAAAAATTGCAGCATATCCATGGAGAGAATGATGACGAGTGGAGCGAAGCATCCATCCGTCCGCGTCTCCGTCCATCCGTGCATGCGTCCATGCGTCTGATCGCACTGGAGAATGTAGATGGCGCGCGGGTATCACCGACGAGACGTGAGCCAAGGAATCCGAGCGTAAGCGTCTTCAAGCGCCCGCTGCTCTGCTTCAACCATGCCTCACCAACGTCCGCCACGTACGGCGTCTATTCCGGAGACTGAGAGAGGCACTCGTTCTCCCCGTATGCAGGCACAGCCCGTGCAGCAGCTAATTGAAGAGTAGTGGTAAACTGCCATCTGAAATTTCCTCACTCAACTGCAGTTTGTATGTACTTCTATGAGACAGCACCGTCCATTATACTGTTCGGAATAAACTACCTTGTTTTCTTTCTCATCCCTTCTTTCAGTAACGCGTGACGCATGAAAAGTTTAGACCAAGAAAAAAAGGAAAAAAAAGTCACAAATTTGCCGGAAAGGCGGAAAAATGAACGCGATAGCAACAAATTGGAAGACCACGTGCAAAATTACCATCAAATCAAAACGCGTCCCACGTTTCTCACGCACAAATGACACAAAAAGCATATTGTCAGGTACAGATGAACGCCATGAAGCGTCTTAGTTGTTACTTTGCTGTCACCGAAAACTGCATTTTTTTTCGCAAACGGAGACTGGGCAAAAGTTGCAGTGACCTTTGTGCACCCGGTAACTACAACAGAATTGTTCCTGTGAAAGCCGAAGGCCAGCCAAAGCACACAATCCTCCCCACTACGGTATAAACACGTGCGAGTGAGCGTCGCCCACCTGTTCTTCGCGGGGCGAAGTGCACATGGGAGATTAGAGCACGCTCATTGCACCATCTGCTGGTAATGGCGAAAACACGATTATTCTTCCTCGAGTTTTCCGTCACCAGAAGTAAGTGCAAGATATAAATAGCTTACCGTTTCAGCTTCCAAAGACGTGTTCCTCGGTGGCTCAGTGATTAAAGCCTCGCACTCAGGCTGCGGAGGTTCGAAGTTCGATTCTACGCGTGGTAGTTTTTTCTGGATTACTTTTTGCGCTTTGGTATATACAGATACGCATACATATATGGTGAGAGGCGGCCACGCTAACGTGGACGCCGGCAGGAAAATACAGTCGAGAGTGTACATATATATTGCTATCGCAATAAAAAGCGAGCCCAAGGGATGAGATGGTGCACCATCTGGCTGTGATGCGGACAAAACGAGGTTTGCTTTCGAATGTTGCATTAGCTCTACCGTAATTGTGATGAACCACTGTCCAGTATTCAACCATTAAAGGGTTTGTTGTGGCATGGACGGGTGAGTAGCTGCCGAATGCACAGCGATATCAAATGGCCGAGCAATTTCATAAACGTCGCATTGCCTCATAGTGCTAAAAACGAACCTGCGCAGCGGTGGAGCACCAACCGCTTAGAGACAAAGCGACGAAGAACGATGGCTCGATTAAGCCGTATTGACCGACCTTCTGCCTCAGCGAGGCTGGTAAAAGAAGGCAGTTTAGACCCTCCGCGATATAACATCTTCGATCCATCCATCCATCCATCCATCCATCCATCCATCCATCCATCCATCCATCCATCCATCCATCCATCCATCCATCCATCCATCCATCCGTCCATCCGTCCATCCATCCATTCATCCATCCATCCATCCATCCATCCATCCATCCATCTATTCATCCATCCATCCATCCATCCATCCATCCATCCATCCATCCATCCATCCATCCATCCATCCATCCATCCATCCATCCATCCATCCATCCATCCGTCCGTCCGTCCATCCATCCATCCATCCATCCATCCATCCATCCATCCATCCATCCATCCATCCATCCATCCATCCATCCATCCATCCATCCATCCATCCATCCATCTAGCGGTTATCCTGCCTACGTGCTACGTGACCAGCCCATGTCCATTGACCCTTGACTTAACGCCGGTTTGTTCCCTGACGCATTCTGCTCGCTTTTTTCTGTTAAGGTTACACCTATCATTTTCATTTTCATTTACGTCACTCGCTGCGTCGTGCTGAATTTAAGCTGAACCTTTTTGTTAGCCTCCAGGTTTCTGCTCCGGGGTTAAGTAATCACAAATTGAAACTGTTCTATACCTTCCTCCGGAGGGCTAGTGGCAGAATACCATTCATGATCTCAGCATTTCTGCCGAATGCAATCCACCACATTTTTCTTCGTCTCGATATTTCACTCTCATGGTTCGGTTCTGCGGTTACTACCTGTCCTAAGCAAACATAATGTTTATGGGGTGTGTTCCAATACTCACAGTAGACAGCCAAATAGACAGGTAAATAGACGGCGGCCATTTTAAGTCACATTCCAATTCTCACGTAGCAAGCAAAATAGAGAGCTTCGAGAAGACCGCAACGTAGACAAATACGATGCAGGCACCTTTGCTGTTTAAACAAGATGGCGGCTCAGCGAATCACACATATACATCAGATCTTGTCGGAACGGTCGTCTGCACACAAGCAGGTGCTTCTTCAGACGCTCATTGTGAATAACGTTAATCGTTTTTAGATTTTAACATGAAATAAGTCAAAATTACATGAAATAAGCCGAATTACAACCGTTACGTTTGTTTATTTTGGTTTTCTTTTCTCAACGCGAGGTGGGGCATCGTCGCGTAAAAGCTGTCCAGACGTGTTCCAATTCTCGGACAGCATGGGCACGCTGCTATTTTCTAAGCAGTCTGCGCAGACTGCCTACGTGCTGTCTAGGAATGGCAACACAGCCTTTGACAACTTCCAGCGTCTCTCCACCTGTTGCAAAACCCTGTGACGAGACTGTTGCAAATTACTTTAGTTCTGTGCCGATTAATTTGAAGACCTACAAAACTTCTTTCCATGTGCAGTTCAGTAATCGTGAGGAGGTTCAGTAATCCGTTCGTTGAGTTACTCATCGAGGCAATGTCATCAGCAAAGCACAGGTTACTAAGAACATCATCACCATCAGCCTGACTACATCTACTGCAGGACAAAGGCCTCTTCCATGATCTGCCAATCAACTCCGTCCTGTGCTTTCTGCTGCCTTTTTATACCCGCAAACTTCGTAATCTCATCTGCCCACCTAACTTGCTGCCTCCCCCTAACCCTTGTCTTCTCTGGCGATCTAGTCAGTTGTCCTTAATGACCATCGGTTATCTTGCCTATGCTTTACATGCCCAGCCCATGTCCATTTTAGCTTCTTGATTTCAACTATGATATCCTTAACCCCGGTTTGTTCCCTGATCCACTCTGCTCTCTTCTTATCTCTTAAGGTCACTTCGATCATTTTTTTATCGCTCACCTCATCATACTCAATTTAATCTTAACCCCGTTTGTAAGCCACCTGGTGTTTTCTCGGCAGGTAAGTACCGGCGAGATGCTGCTGTTATATACCATCCTCTTGAGGGATAGTGGCAATCTACCAGTCAAAATTTGAGTGTGCTTCCCGAATGTGCTCCACCCCATTCTTATTTTTCTAGTTACATCAATCTCCTGGTTTGGCTCCGTGGTTAATACCTGTCCTAAGTAGACATAGTCTTTTGCAACTTCAAGAGCACTATCACCCATTTCGAACCACTGTTCTCAGGCGATGTTGTTGAACATTATTTTTGTTTTCTGCAGAATAATTTCAAGACCTACCTTTCTGCTCTCCGTGTCCAATTCCGTAATGATTAGTTGCAATTCCTCTCCTGGGTTACTCAGCAATGCAATGTAATCGGCGAATCGTAGGTTACTAAGGTACTCTTCATGAACTCTTATCCCTAACTAATCCCATTCTAGACCTCTGAAAACCTCCTGTAAGCACGCGGTAAATAGCACTAGGGATATTGTATCCCCCTGCCTTGAACCCTTCTTGATTGGTATTTTGTTGATTTCTTTATTAAGCACTATGGAAGCAGTTCATCCCCTGTAGATATCTTCCAAAATGTTTATATATGCTTGGTCGACGCCCTGATTCCGCAGTGTCTGCATAACAGCACATATTTCTACTAAATCAAAGCCTTCTCATACTCTATGAAGGCTATATACAGCAGTTGGCTAAATTCTGGGCATTGCTCTATTGCCTGATTGATAGCATGATTGTAATCAATTGGTGAGTTGCCTGTTTGAAGTCTTGCTTGTGCCTTTGGTTGATTAAACTTTAATGTTGTCCTAATTATGCTAGGAACTGCGTTTGTAAATAGCTTGCATACGACGGATAGCAAGCTGATCGGTCTATAATTTTTGAAGTTCTTGTCATCTTCTTTTTCAGGCACTAAGATGATGTTAACATTCTTCCAAGACTCTGGTACCCTCCCCGTCCGAGGACACTTCGTAAACAGGGTGGCTAATTTTTCGAACACAATATTTCTTCCATCTTTCAGCAGATCTTATGTTCCCCTACGCTCACCAACCGCTTTGCCTCTTTGCATGCTCTCCAAGACTTTTCTTACTTCTATCATTACTGGTAGGATTCTTTCTGAGTTACTGCTAGCTGTCGTATTAAGGTCGCGGCTGTCCCGGCTACAGTACAGATCTCTGCAAAACTCACGAGCTATTTTACCTATCCTATCCATAATGGTAGTTATTTTGCCTTTCTTGTACCTTTGCGCATGCACTTGGTTTTTGACCATTCCAAGTTTACTCTTCGCCGCTTTGATGCTACCTCCGTTCTTTAGAGCGTCCACAATTCTCTCCATGTTATAAATTTTTACATCGGATACCTTACGCCTAATAATCAAGTTCAAAAGTTCTGCCAGTTCTATTTTGTCTGTTGTGTTCGTGGCTTTGATGCCTTGACATTTCTCAATGAGTTCCTTCGTCTCCTGGGACAGCTAACCAGTGTCTGGTCTTACTACGGTGCCTCCAACTTCTACTATACATTCCGTAATGATACTTGTCAGATTATCATTCATTGCGTCAACGCTAAGGCTGGTTTCTTCGATAAGAGCCAAATATCTTGTTCTGAAGCAAGAGTCTAAATTCTTGTACTTTCCCTCTCAATGTTAGCTCATTGAGTAACTTCTAAGATACCCTGCATTAACTGTTATTCCAAACTCTTAATTATTTATGGCCCTGAAAGACAGACGTACACACGCGGTGGATACCATTGGAGACATCGTGTGTCCCTGCCTTACATCACACCCTTTTTCATTGCGATTCTGTCACTTTATTTATGGAGAACAACGATGGCTGTGGATCCACTGTATATTTTTTCCACTATGTTTCTGGCGGGTTTGTCGATGCCCCGTTTCCGTAGTGCCTGATATCTCGACTGAGTCAAGCGCCATCTCGTAATCTACGAAGGCTGTGTATAGGGGTTGGTTATATTCCACACATTTTTCAATACCTGATTGATAGTATGAATATAGTCTACTGTGGAATAGCCTGCACGAAATCCTGCTTTGCCGCTGAGTTGATTGAACTTTATTGTAATCTTAATTTTATTAGCTACTAATTTTGTAAATAGTTTGCACACAACTAACAGTAAACTAATCGGCCCTGTTTTTTCGAATCCTTGACATCTCCTTTCTTATGGATTAAGATGATGCCTGCGTTATTACAAGATTCTGGTACCCTTGCCGTCAAAAAACACTTGGTGGCCAGTTTTCTTAACCCAAGTTCTCCGCAATCTTTCAGCAGGCCCTTTGTTACTTTGTCCTCACCAGTGGGTCTGCTTGGTGAGAATAAGAAAACAGGAAGATAGGGGGGCAAGTCTCATAATTAGGTTAACAAAATGTATAAATTGAATGTTGTTCAGGCGTACGCACCTGCGTCGAGCCATGAGGATGATTTTGTAGAACGCTTTTAGAAAACATTCTACAGAGGCAGCTATTAATAAAGTTAAGACAGAGTATACTATCCTGATGGGCGATTTTAATGCAAAAGTAGGCAAGAAACAGGCCACGGACCATTCTGGGAGGCAAGGCGTACATGACATTGTCTCTCGAAATGCCAGAGGGGAGTCATAGAATACCTTCTTCAGAAAACGGGCTAACCGTAAGTGGATGTCGTGAAGTGCTAGCGGTGAAACTGAAAATGAAGTAACCTTCTTTCTATGTGCACACCCACACATTCTACATGATGTAGAAGTAGTTGGCAAGATTCGATGCAGTAACCATAAAATCGTAAGAACTCGTATTTGCTTAGATAAAAAAAAAGCAAACGTATAAATGGCTACGCAAAAAGCCAATTAACGAGCTAACGGTGAGAGGGCGTGTACAGGAATTCGGAGTTCCGCTTCGAAATAGATTCGAGGCTCTAAAAGAGATAACCAACATTAGCGTTGACAAAACGAATAATATACTTACTACTATGATCCAAGCGTGTGCAGTAGACGTCGAAGGTATAGTCGCTAAGCAAGACACTGGCAAACTATCTCAGGAGATGAATTATATCTCATTAAGAGATGACAAACCAGGAAAGCTTCAAATACAACGGACAACATAGAGTTAGTTAGACAAAATTGAAAAAAAAGCTCCTACACGCAAGCACGCCAAATCCCCTATGTTTCCCCTCTCTGCTTGCTCATCTCCTCACGCACTGATGTTTGCCGAGGGAAGGTGTTACGAAACAACGCAGACTGCGAGTGCTTGAGAAAGACAAGCAATATAACGGGACGGGAAAGTCCACGCTGTTTTTTTTCCTTCTGTTCTGCGAGCCCGCAAACACACATGTGAACACAGTGGAAAAAGATCCTCGAGAGGCACGCATTGTCGGCTGTGCGTCTGTGGCGAAGTTTTTGCACGGCCTATCAAGTGTGTGTTTGCGGCAATAAAATGGTCAACAAGGTTTGATCATTTACTTCACGTATCCGCACCGCGTGATTGACAAGAAAGCATTTGGGTGCCATTTGATTGAATTCTTCATACAGAAAGCAAAAAAATCTCAACGAAGAAGGGTGTAAGGCATAGAGACACGATTTCTCCATTGCTATTTCCTGCGAGTTTACAGGAGGTTTTCAATAACCTAGATTTGGAAGATTTAAATATAAGAGATAATTGAGAGTATCATAGTAATCTGTGATTAGCTGATGACATTGCTTTGATGAGGAACTCAGAGAACGAATTACAGCTTAGAAATACTGAACTGGGCACACAAAGCAGAACAGTAGGTCTGAAAATTGATGCGCACAAAACTAAAGTAATTTGCAACAGTCAAGGCAGAAAACAGCATTGCCGTGTGTCACTGGCACAACTCCTTCTCCGTCGAACCCACTAGAGAAGATTTACGTTGACGGTGTTCAACGGAGTTTGGTGGTGGCCGTGTGACAGGGGTATAAATCTCCCCTAGGGGGTTCGACGGAGAAGGAGTTGTGGCAGTGTCACACGGCAATGACAAGGTTGTAACAGTTGCCGCGAGGGGGCTCAGCTGGCGCTGTTTCATTTTCGGAAAGTATTCCAATTTCATCCCTATTGTTTCTTGCGAATCCTCGTTATGCGGTTTTTACCAAAAAAAAACACTAATAAGTAGGTATGCGATTAACAAACCATTAAAAATAATATCAAATAAAAACGCATTTGCTCAATGTAACGATGCTGCTAGTGACGCTGGCCGCATTGTGCTTTTAGTTGTTTTGTTGCCTGTGTACATGCCCAGTACAGCAGTTATTATGCTTCCTTGCCTCGTGAGCGCACATTTTGTGTTCTTCAGCCATGGGTGACACAGCGGACGACGCGAGGAAGTGGTACAATATTGTGCTCGTAATGACGTTGATCAGCTGGCGCCAGCTGGCCCGACTCGCGAGGCACGGTGTTTAGGGCATCGATGTTGAGAGTAAGTGAACTATGGCGGGCGTAAATATATGTAAACAAACACGCGTTGTGAATGAGTACTACAATGAAAAAAAAAACGTTTAATATTGCCAAAGTGTATTATTCTTTCACTGCGGCCACTTAGTGCTCGAAAATTTTCTCTGACCTCTAGACTGCTGGGGGCGAGAGTACCTCGTTTCACTACGAAGGGAGATCGTTGAGCGTCTTTTGCGAAATGCTCCGTTTACCTTCGTTTGCGTAAAGGTGGCCGTGTGACACGGACCACATCTTCATTGTCGCAAGGACGAGGGAGCTAAACGGTGTTCGTGGGTGCCCGTGTGACAGGGGTGGGGTATCAGAAACTATACGAGTGCAACCAAAGCCGTGAAGCGGAAAGCGGATCCGGTTTCTCGTAGCAAAAAAAAATCAGTCTCGGACTGATTTTTCTGTTGTGGCCGCGCGGCGTAGTTTTCCGGCTTCTAAGGCGGCGAAGCAAGTGAATTTCTTGTGAGTTTCGCGGCTATGCATTCCTTTGAGGTCAAGTGTGAACGAGCCCGCAGGCCCTAATGACGCATTCACACTTGGGAAGTGAAGAGAAACGAAAACGCCACAGCGGCCGGAAAACCACGGCCACGCGCGTCGAAGATGTTCACATTCGTTCTGCCCCGTCCCGCTGCCGCTGCCGTCGATACCTTGACAATTATTTCGATTTTGCCTGCTTTCTGAGAACTATAGTTCTTACCGAGTTCTAGTTATGCACGCAAAGTAGAGGAAAGAAACATCTCGCACTTTTTAAAACGTTAAAAAACAGCCCAATCGTATCACTCATACTACTGGGCCTTTTCTTTTTGATAAAGAAAGCTTCCAAGAGCTCTCAAGCTGTTTGTTTGTAACTCCTACCAAGAATAACCGTTTGCTCAAACAATGGCACACATCCGCATGCTTTACAATGCGCTGGAAGATGCGCGTGATCCGTTTTGCTTAAACTATTGGCATGCTCCCTCAGTCTGTTATCGATACGGCGTTCCGGTCAATTTTTTAGCTCCCAACAGGTTGGTTCAATTGTGCCCGCGTATCATGTGATGAGCAAAGGGGCTGCCAGAAGCAGCACACAAAACTTTTCAGGCGCTGCGCTGAAGGGGTGGTATACGGGACAACTCTTAGCTGCCGCAAGTTTTATATCGGTCAGACGGGATGTTGTTTCAATGACATACTGAGTGAGCATGCCAATAGTTTAGGCAAAAGGGATCTCGCGCATCTTCCAGCGTATTGTAGAGCCTGCGGATGTGTGCCATTGTTTGAGCAAACGGTGATTCTTGGTAGGAGTAACAAACAAACAGCTAGAGAACATTTGGAAGCTTTTTTTAAAGCGAAAACAAAGGGCCCAATTGTACCAGTAATACATCTATTATGTTGTATTCCACAGAAATGCAGATTTAGATAACTTATTGCCTTGAACATGACGCTGTACGACGTTTGTTGGCTGTTCACGCATGCGCGGAATTGTCTTCTTTTCTTGCGGGGTTCTTTGATTGACAATGAACAGTTGGTAGTTGGCGCTGTCCTTTCTTCTCTTCTGCTCCTCCTGTTTCACGATATGTTTTTTGCGCCAGAGTCATCTGCACCGTGTATGCACCAACTTGCCCCAAAACAAGTCCTTTTGGAACACGGTTGCGGCAAGCCGAAACGGAACGCTGCCGATCACCGACCACGAAGCCATCGTCTTCAAGATAGTGCGAGCACCTATAGCCGCAAAGACATCGTACAAACGTCTCCTCTATTCTCAATACACTCTCTCAATCTCACTTTTATTTTGCTGTGTTGCCAAGTGAAACGAATGGAAACTCAATGCAACCCCCCCCCCCCCACCCGCGATGCTTTCGCATCCCACCATGGTGGCCCGTAAGAGATGATGTGTAATTTTTCACGCTATTTTGCCAACCCACAACTTCATCGATTATTAAGATAGTTGTAGGGGTTTTATACGGCATCGGTGGCATAATATGAAGAGAAAGCATGACCTCTTGATGTGAAATGAATTGAAAAAATAAAACAGGCAAATGCCTTGACTGAAGAAAAAAAAACATACATATATTGACGTTTTGGAGCCGCTACGGGTCCATTGTTCAAAACGAAGAGCATGCAAGAGGGCGTCATTATAGACCCGCCGCGGTCGTCTAGTGGCCAAGGAGCTCAACTGCTGACCCGTGGGGTCGAATCTCGGCTGCGATGGCTGCGTTTCCGATGAAGGCAACAATGTTGGAGGCCCGTATGCTCAGATTTGGGTGCACGTTAAAGAAACCCAGGTAGTCCAAATTTTCAGAGCCCTCCACTACGGCGTCTCTCATATAATCATATGGCGGTTTTGGGACGTTAAACGCTCATATCAATGAATCAGGACGTCATTATACACAACGTGAATGCATATTTCGGTAGATTACCCCGCGTCCCGCTATTCGCGTTTTTACACTTCTAAGTGCATGTGTAGCCGTAAGATGGTGCATCACCTTGCATGAGAACGTTTGTGTAAAAGTGCGTGCGTGTCACATAACTTCGAATTGATAGCGCATAAGACATGTGCATGGATACGAAAGCCAAAGATGTAGACAGCTATTACGCAGGTTTTAGTGGTGTGTATGTTTTCCTTGAAGAAGTTCCTGAAGGCAGGAAAGGGGAAGGCATTTTTACAAAGACGAAAAATATAAGACAAACTGGAAAGATGAAAAGGAATAAGTAACCGGAATGGAACACAGTGGCGTTATGAGCACGTTAAAACTACCGACTGCGACCGGTGATGCCCAAACTATAAGGTTTCGTGAACCACTCAAGCGAAAGGTCTCTGTCACTGGTTGTCTCAAAGCTTGCGTGGATTGCAGCGGTGGTCTCGTTGGCGTGCTGTTGCGCTGGCGGCGAGGATACTTACGAAGTGGATGAGGCGGAGAGTCGGCTCAGAGTTCGTAGAAAGGAGTGCCCTTGGGCGCAGGATGCCGGTGATCTCTCACCAAATTCCACATACAGGGTTCTCACAGGGCTCATATGGAAGGCAGCTGTAGAAAGGCGAATACCCGAAGTGATGAACGGGATCCGCATTCTTGGGATGCTTGGTGAGGCAGACCAATATGTCATGGCTCTGTAGTCTAGGCGCATGCGTACAAGGCTCTTGTACAAATTCAGGAGCGATGCTTGGTCGCCACCCCTCGAAGTGCGTGCAACATCCTAAATAAGTTCAATTTTGTCAAGCACTACTTTCTTCAGATGTTTTATATGTGGCACAACGGTCGAGTTCAAACTTGAACGCAGGAATTTATGTTGTGTGACCAGGCACATCAATACAGGTATCAGGGCGTGAGCTGAAAAAGAAGGATGCAGGTGCTGTTCTGTGCATGCAGGCTGAACCCATTCTCGTCTACTCGTTTCGAGCCAAGCTATTGCTGCAGCGGACACATGGCGAGATTGCAGGACTTAAAACCTAGCTGCATATCATCCACATACGTGCAATGGAGCATGCTACGCGTGATGATGTAAACAAGCAAAATAAACCAATTTTCAGCTGAAAAGAGTGCTACATGCACCGTGTCATGTGGTACTCCAGTTTTTTCGGGCAAATGATGCCATTTATCATTCTCAGACACGAATTGTGTCGTTTGACAGATGGCTATTTATAATATAAAACATTTTCAGTTTGAGAAGTCTCTCAGTATTGCCAACCAGCATGTTGTGTCACTGGGCTTTTTCATGTTTAGAAATACCGAGGAAAAGATCTGCTTATGAAGGATTTAGTAGAGAATCCCTGCCTTCACACGTATTAAAATGTCAGTTGCAGATCACCATTTCGAAATTCACACAGGTAAGAATCGAAAAGGTTGTTCGAGTCCAGAAAATGTAGCAGCTGCTTCTTTGTCACCTTTTCAGATAATTCGTTGGAAGTTCACTGCAAAACTACAAATGGGGACATGCCAAATGTGAGTATTCGAGTGACAACGACCTATTTTCAAGCAGAGGACATCTTGCCGGGAGACCATATGATGTTGTGAAGGCTAGGGGCAGTTTCATAGGTGTATTAGCATATCGTACATTACACAGTCAGAGCCAAGCGCGAAACGTTTGGAGAAATCCAGCGACATCTGTAGCTTTGCGGGGCAGAATAGTCTGTTATATGGTTCATATGTTGTAGATTTATGTTCAAGTTTCTGGCACTCGAGTTTACTTTTTGTACCTTTTAAACTTCATCAAAAAGTGTTTGGTGCTGGCAACATATTTAAAGTGTATACCACGCCTGTTGGCTTGGACTTCCACAGTGCCACGTTGTAAGTTTATGTTTTTATTCGTTTATTTATTTATCTATTTATTTATTTATTCATTGTATTCACAGGGATTTACAGCATTGAAGATGGAAGGAAAAAACAGGCAACGATTAGAGGACAACACTTCAGTCAAAATATCTAACATAGAATCAATACCAGAAATGAGGAAAATAAAAAAAGATACAAGACAACATATTTAACAGAAAAGCGCATACATACTCAAGAAACTATATTATAAAAAGTGAAGCTGCTACATCACGTACGCATGAAATAAAATGAAAAAAAGGTTTAGTAAATTTTCGCATGTGTCAGGATCTGGGTCAATTCGGGATATTGATGATTGATGCAGACAGGTGATCCCAGTCGTGGCGCGTGTTCGGAAGAAATGAATCGGACTTGGTACAAGGGATGTGTACTTTGTCAGGATCTAAACAAAATGATACGTAAACTGAAGGCTGTTTAAAGGCGACTTTAAGGCGTGATTGTAATAAAATATACTTTGTGAAAGAGACAGAGGCGTGCTTGCTTTCTGCGCGTGTCAAGTGACGTAGGGGGGCCTTCATGGCAGATACATGGAATGTTCGATGATAATTTGATTGCACGTAACTTCCCGAGTCATATTAGATGGCTTCTAGCTTGCTAATTAATGTTATTTCGCCGAGGTCCTCTCACATAGATTAGGCGTATGTTAATATGTACGAATATAAGTAATATTTTTTTCTTTAATGACTATGGTGTAACAGGGAAGTCATACGCCCAGTGTATCCTAGCGTGCAGTTAGACTTACATATCACATAGCGTGATCGGATCAGAACAGAGCGTTAGTGAAATTGACGCCAAGATACTTAGAGGACCTGACGTGTAATAATATCTGGCTTTTACACCCCAAAAAACGACGATATGATTATGAAAGATGTTGTGGTGGAGGGCTCCGGAAATTTCAGCCATCTGGTGTTCCTAAACGTGTGCTGACATCACAGAGCACAAGGGCTTCCACCATTTCGCTTCCTTCAAAATGTGATCACTGGCATTGAACCCACAACCTTCGGCTCAGCAGCCGAGCACCTTAGCCCTGCTCCCCCGCGGCGGACAGGACTTGACGTATTCGAGAGGTATTTAATACAAGAAGCATCAGAAGTTGTGTGCGGCTAGAGGAACTTTCATTGCTTTACACTCAGAAGACTAAATTTGCATTGTCCAGACGTCGCAACATCATAAACGAAAGCCCTCAGGTTGAAAGATGACGAAGACAACAAGTGCTCGAATTACCATGGGTGCGCGCTCGAAACGTTCCAGAGAGCTTGAGACACGTGACGAGCCGAAAAGATAAAAGAAGTCGAGCGAGCTGTCATTGATGGAGTGGGTATAATGAAGCAGAAGGTCGCACCAGCAGCTTCGCACTGTCGGCGGGAAGCAGTGATCATTCGGTTCCACAGGCTAAGACGCTGAAATTTCATGGCGCGTGACCGATAGACTTTCCTAATGATACATGAAACTAAAAAGGTATTATCTATGGGAGTTGCAATGCATGGCGCTTCAGCGAGCATGAGAATTATGGGTAGTACATAACAAAGAAAGAAATAACAGAGCTGGACGGAGACGAGAAGACACAGACACGGCGCTGACTAACAACCAAGTTTTATTTTGTTTACACGTCAATATATACAGCAAAAGACAATCAATGAAAGTATCACGAAACAGCTTATTATTAGCGCGCCGAGTCATAATTTTGAGAGATACGTCAATTTAATTTTACGAAGAAATATTGAAGCCACGCTTCCGCAGCGTTCTCCGATTTCCTGGATGCACAAAGCCCCAAAAGTTTTTCGTTGGCGTTGTTCGGCATAAGTGTCTAGAATCTCGCAAGCTTTAAAGATTGGTTCACAATCATATTTTTGCAATGGTCTGCCAGGTGGCTGCTCACAGACCTTTATGAGGAGTAAGCATGTTCTCTTAACCTGTCACTTATGCATCGGCCTGTTTGGCCAATGTGACATCTTTCCCAAGTGACCATAATCAAATAAACAACGTTCCCTTGACGTTTAACAAAAATAGCACTTGCTTCTTTTTTTACAACGGTTTCTTCCAGATCATGATTATAGTCTTCTTGTAGAGAATAGATAGCTTATCACGTGCGCTGTAAACGACTTTGACAGCACATTTATCTGGCACTTTCGTTAGACTTTGTGACACTTTGTGAACATACGGGATTACCAGGATGCTTTTCCGAGAGTTTTCTTCTTTATTTTGGTTTTTGGCAATTTTAATTCTGCCATAAATAGCTTAGCAACATTACTAAGCAAGGTCCAAGGAAAACCTGCTTTCCGTAGTGTCTGAAGTTAGTTTTAAAAACTTTCATGTATTTTGTGGTGGCAAGATCGTGACAGCACGGCCGACAAACAAGATTTTGTGAGGCCACGTTTTACCAACTCGGAATGAGAAGACGTGTACGAAAGTACACGTTTCAACAAACGGGTTTCGGACTGCCAGCACACGTGGTCATTACTAAAATATATTTGCATGTCCAGGAGTTCAAAGTATTGTTACTGGGCTTTAACCAGTCAAGTTTAGCTCCTTCAACTCAAAACGATATTTGTCATAAATGCTAACAACGCAACGTCGATCGTCTCCTTTCTTATGTTTACAGAAGGCCGAATAGTTGTTCACGTATCAGAACACCGTAACAGTGCTCTTCGTATAGATACTATACTACGAAACTTCGGTCATATCGCACCAGTAAAAGGTTGCTCAGGATTGGTGCCAGACATGAGCCTATGCGAAAACCTTCACGTTTTATGAAGAATCTTTCGAGATGACAATTGATAGTAGGTTGAAGATAAAGGCGATAAAAAGTTCAAAAAACTTTGCGGTGTGGGTGCCACATGCATTTTGGAACTTGGTGCAACCGTAAAGTTCTATGCACTCGTTGCACTACAGGAATTCTAGACATAACATGTCGCGCCTTCTCTCGGCGGCAGCCGGATCACCTCAGCGTAACTGAATGGGAAGCGCACAAAAAAAAATTCCCATCTCACGAACGAGACATGATATCAAAAACGACTCCTCGTTTATAATACTACGCAACCACCATAACATGTGACACCGAATTTCAATGTCGTGCGACTAAGAGCCTTCCTTCCCAGACAATCTGAATATTTTTCCACACAGCCTATGGGAGCGGACACAATTTTGATACACTTTGGCCTCTTTAAACATCGATTGCAAAGCTTAGAAAATATATTTCAAAAACGACTCCCGGTTTTAGATTGGCCGATAAACTATCTTTCGATTAATATAATGCGTTATTTTGTAGCTTAAGCCATGTAGCTTCCTGGATCGTTTTTTTTTTGTAAACCTTATAAACCCTTTTCATGAATTTAAAGCTGGCTTTTTTGCAATAAATTTTGGTATAACGGAGAAGCCAGTTAACAATGAGTAAATAGCGTGTTGCGCTGTGTGGTTACAGTTTGACGAGGAAAACGCGTCCATGTGCAACTAGGGCCTCATTTCCACTTGATGAATGGCAGGTACTGTCGTTAGTTGGACGAATATGCAGTGCAGGGAAGCGAACTTGCGGAGTATAAAATGTGCTTATTTGTTGTTTTCAAGGCCCGCATTTGCATCGGTGTGTTTCAGAACTGCTCGGGGCGCTCACAATATTTTTCAATGCATGTACTTCGTCTTGCATTTAACTTTTCACGCATAACTCGTATAAAAAAATCACGAGGTTTGAACTGCGATTCGTGCACCAAATGAAGGAGTATGGATTGCTGCAGCGAAAATAGAACGCGTTGTGAGTAATATCATTCGGAATAACCATATCGCGCAAGAGTACCTTAAATGTGAAACATTCATTAATGAACTTAGGTAACTTTGGGCGTATATGTATTTCTATCTAGCCGCTTACGACTTTGTGCTCTCCGGACCATTTTGCTCATGGGGTTTATATCAAAACTGTTGGGGCATAACATGACTGTAGGACGATCATAAATGACAGGTCGTATTAAAATCATGTCTTGCTTCTCATGAACAACATTGTTTATATGCCATTGTCATGGTGCTGTAGTGGCCATTTTGTTAACTTGATATGTACCAGAATCGATACGATGAGACAGTTGTGTATGACTAGCATAAATGACAGATAGTAATGCGAAAATCGTGACATGCATGTCATGTAGCATGACATTATACTATACGCATGGTGCGTGTGTGGCCGTTTGGCTAGCTTTACATGTTCTCAGTTTGTAATTCTGTCTCGTGATTGTGCAATGAATAATTTAGGAGCTAAGATGACAATAATAAAATCCATGGCATGTATAACATGATTTACGTGCCCTTCTCACGGTGCGCCAACGACCATGTCGCTAGCTTGTACAACGAAATTGTTATTGCGTAATATGACGCTAAGACAAACGAAATACATGTCTACACATGTAATTATGACATGCATGTTACGTATCCATAGCTTACTGCTTCCAGGCTGCTTCACATTAGACCAGCTGAGTATGCGTTAGGGAAAAAAAAGCAAAATACGTTATACTCGTTACTCAAACAGAAATGGAAAGCGTTACCACCCCGCGTTACTTGCAAAAAAAAAAAAGGTAGCGCATTACCGTTACAGTTACCAAAAAAAAGTAATGGACTGTTACCTCGGCCGTTATTCCGTGGCTGTAATTTTAAAATGTGTCTTTGCTGCAGGATCTCAAAAAACAAATTTTAAAATCTCAAATGAATGTCCCACAAAAAACTTCTAAACTAAACGCGGACGATACGCGAAATGCTCATTTAATAAAAATTACTTGTACAAATGTACCGAAACTTAGCATTCGTCATCAGCTATTCGAAAGAAAGCATCATAAAACTCAAGAAATTTAGTGCAACTGTTTTTTTTCCTGTTCATAACAGCACATCTACTGGACATCGCTCTGATATTGTGCACAAGGTAACAGTACCGGCACCTGTACAGTATGAAGGCCTGAATTGGCGCCTTCCATTATTTACTGGCGGGGTGCTCGTACTACCAAAATATATGCACAAATTTTGTGGAAGTAAAGAAACGCTTTATTGACATACGCACAAAAAAATATCTGCGTAATTTTTTTATTTCAACCTGTCTAGTCACCACGAAAGGGTGCGAGCGTTCATGTGAAGGTGTTCAAGCTTCAGCCTGTGCTCAGGGGTCTTATAACCAACAACGTATAAATGCCATCGGAAAGACAAAACAGAAACTTGTTCGAAAAACAAAGCTGATAGGTCTTATCAAATTTGTATAAACTTCAACGTATCACCTATCATGAAATATTGCATATTTAGACATTTCTCAAAAATAATTTTCTCCGCTTTACAAGTTTTAAACAATGTTATTTGTTCTTTGTTGTGCATACACTTCATGCGCAAAATGTCTGATTTGTAGCGCTAATATTTGAGTTTCACAACGCTTTTATGCGTAATGTAATAAACATTAGTGATTATTATATTCTAGAACATATTTTAAATCAAATTCTGTACGCTGAACGCACCACATCAATTTGACGTTTGTGGTGTCTACCACGATCTTTGCATAAGTGGCTGTTAATATGCAAAACGAACGTGACCCAGTCAGGCTCATCGCTGACGCTTCAATATTTGTCCCTCTGGGGTCTCTGTTCTCACCATTGACTACAAGCCGTCAAGTAGAGTGAAGAGTCAGTATTTTATTCAAAAGAACTTGCATTGACGTCACTATTATCACCATCTTCAGATACCAGCTAGTTAAGACGCTGCATGAACTTTTGCTCGACCGCGCGGAGGAAAAAAATGTGGCATCAAATTAGTGCCGAGGCGCTGCGCCCTGCTTCCATGCCGGCTTGGATGAAAACATTTGACAAAAGTCTGTCTGGTTCGGTATGAAACAGGGAGATGATATAGATTTCAACCAAAAGTTTTGAATAAACCCGACGTTTCGGAACCGACTTGGTTCCTTCTTCATGGGTGACTGGTTGGTGGTTCGTAAGAAAAAGGAAGAAGGCACCTAATTTCTGTCCGCCTACAGTCGACACGGCACAGTGATAGTGACTGCGTAGGCTACGTAGCAGCAGCGTTTTCAAAGCACTCGAGGGGTGGCTAATGACCTTTCTCCTCTCTCTCTCTCTCGTTTTGTCGTGGAGCGCAGTCCGTGTGTGTACACTGAGGGAAGGGTTCCAAGGGAGCGCTTGATGTTATGGGCTGTACCCTGTACGTGCCATGACTCGAGTAACAACCTTCTCCTCCAGTTCGGCTTGCTTTCGAGAATGACCGTTGCTTCAAAATTTATCTGATGGTCCAGTGTCTTCGCATGCTCGGCGAATGCGCTGCGCTCTTTGTCGAACTTCCACACATTGTAGGCGTGTTGCTTCAGTCGTTCCGGTAGGTTTTTTGTCTCACTGATATACGACGCGGGGCACTCGGCACACGGAATTCAGTAAACGACACCGGGGCTCCCGTCTATTGTTGGCCGCTCTTTCGGGCGGGGGAAAAGGTGGCCCAGCGTACACGAAGGCACGTGCGCGATGCGAACTCCTTCCTTCTTGAAGATCCGCGCCAACATCTCGCTGGTTCCGTGAACGCATGGAACCGGTACGCGTTTCGAGGGGCTGCCAATTACGGTTGATTGGGGTTTCCGTATCCTCTGTTGCTCTGCGCGGCGGGTGGTGGCTAGAATGGAGTGCGTACTGGAGAGGCAGAACTCCAGTAGACGACAGAGCTCGTCAACCGCCAAAGGAGTCCTTTCACTCAGGCTTGCGTCCTCCTCAAGCGCAGAACGGGCAGCGGAGACAGCTAAGAGAACTGGCACGTTGGTTAACAATGAAACGACGTCAAATGAAACCATGCTCTCGTCAACGCCGATGCTCACATCTGACGCTAGCTACACGAAGTAGCTGGCGTCACGGACATGAGTTGGTGTCTTTCGGGGTATTGGGGCGAAGATTTGGTGTAGAAAGTTTGAAAGGGCTTGGCATGGCGAGGAAGTGAAGTCTACAATCGGTCGGAGAGGGACGTCAGGGTTGTGAATTTTTGTAGTCCATAAAAACTCGGTGCGGATCCGTTATGGCAGATTAGTCGCAGGTAAAGTGCTTTGAGATCCGGGTAATGCTTGAAAATTTCCGTGAGTAGCTTGTTTAGCTGTGTCTGGGTTTGCTTCGTTGGGTCCTTTACTCGCTGCGTGTATGCGTCCCCTTCTAAGAGAACTGAAACCTTCCGATCGTAGTCCCCGCAGTCCAACACTACCGTTGAATCGCCCTTGTCGGCGGGCAACATGATAATGCTTCGGTCCCGTCGGCGTTCCCGAAATGCCTGGTTCTCCTCCGTGGTCAGATTCTTTTTCTATTGTAACTTTAATTTTGAAAGGATTCCAATTGATTTCAGCCTAATTTCTTCCCTGGCGCCCGGCCTCACGCTTACGACGGCTTCCTCAGGCTGCAAAAATTTGGCGCTTTCTTCTTCTCATCACTACTATCACCATCCCCACCAGTTCTTTGTGTTCCCTTTTGGTGCAGCTGGCGCGCAAGGAAGTGGAGAAAGCACAAAAGAATGCGAGAGGTCCCGGCTCCGGGATGGCGCGTGGTGCGTGCGCATCCAGAGCAGAAAGCATTGACCCTCCTCTGGTACTGCTTTCTCCTTCCATTCTTCCCACATTCCTGCTCCTTCTCTCTCCACTACCAATCCCTTGCGCGTCATTCTTGAGGTGACCTCCTTCAGAGAGAGACAGTAACGATGACGTGCTTTTCTCTTCCTCTTTACCTTCATAGACTACTTCGTGAGCGATTCACTGTCAACCCTTGTCTCACTGACAGCCCCTCCATGCGTTTTCCGCTGGCTAGTTTAAGTAACGCCAACTCGTTCTTCCCCACTTCCTTTACACCTGTCCTCCTACCAGCGGAAGTGGAGGTGCCGCCATGATGTTTCTGCTGCTTTCCCGATTCATGGCCCACCTCTCGGCTAGCCCTCTGGAAAGCTCACACCCCTTCACGCGCCCACTCCACCTCATTCATGCTTTCCCACCGCTCGGCCGTTGACCCCGTCATGCAGCCTCGTGCGCCACCTCGAGGTGGCATTCCTTGCGAGCTTAGGAGAAAATTCCAGACAACATGACGATAGTTATAGCGCGAGAACAGAACGACGACACAGAGACAAGAAGGACACGAAGGTCCTGTTCTCTCGCTATAACTATCGTCAAGTCATACCAACTAGCCCAAGCCGCCACACTTGTGTGCTTCGTGTCCTTCTTATCTCTACAGATGTCGTCGTTCTGTTCTCGCGCTATAACTATCATCATGTCATACCAACTAGCCCAAGCTGCCACACTTCCAGGGAACACTTGTGGAACAAAGAAAATAATATTTACTTTCTCCTCTGTTTAGAAACAAAGGGGAAGGAAAAAAAGGAAAAAGTGGCTTAATAACTTCCTTTCGGAGGCTCCGGAACAAGGCGATGGTGGTGAAACAATGGTTCACGCTACCTAAAAAATGCAGCTGTAGACGCACTGGAGGGGCTTTAGTCTCTTGCACTGGCACTCTCAAGTGCGATAAATGGTCATGGTGGCCGCCACCCTCAGGTACCTAGCACAGCGAACCTGTCAGTGACGTCACGTGCAGCTTATGTACTCGCCAGGCGCGCCCGGTGTATATGCGGAGCGTCGTAGCACTTGCTTTGAATGCGAGTCTTTGTTGCTCGAACGGAAAATGTGTAATAAAAATAGCTTGTGGTGTGTCGGCACCTACAATCTTGCATTTTGTGAAGAAAAATTAGCCAACGGTTGTTGGCCACCTAAGATCTAATGTCTTGTCTAAAAAAAGTACAAACATTTTACACATGCCCACGCGTGACCAGAAGACCAAACAATTTACGCCCAGAAAGCTGCTAGATTCAGTGAGACATGACGCTGCCCGACAGGCAGGCATAAAATTTTTCTGTATTGTTTATATGCATGTATTTAAGGCAGAAATTTAGGAAGCCAAATTACGCAAAAGCGTTAACATCCAAACGCAGAAAAATTTAAATGCCGGAAGATAACTGTACCCAGAAGATAAAACACCGGGAACTATACTTGAACCATGTTGGGAACCACGTGAAATTCGATCGATTCGGAGAAAAATGGACGAAGACACAGTGTAGTGTGCTTCCAGAGGGGAAAAGCTAAACTTATTTGCAGTGGCTGTTATGCTTATGTGTTTGACAAGAAAGTAGGTTCTGCCACGCCGTGCTGCGGTGGTCTAAAAATTATGGCGCTCAATTGCTAACCTGAAGGTTGCGAGATCCTACCCTCGCTATGGCAGCTGTATTTTCGATGGAGACGACTGAATTGGAGGTTCGTCTAGTTCAATATAGGTTCACGTCAACGAACCCCAGGATTATTATTATTATTTTTTATATTATTATTATTATTATTCTTATTATTATTATCATCATCATAAGTAGATTCTGAAGGCTATTGGAGGTGTGAGACGTGAGTAAAAGGCAGCACCAAAGTGGTTACTGACCTTCCTGTAGAAGGTAATGCCATTACCTCCAATAATGTGATTGATGCTTTTCTGGCTCATCATCTCCTTGAGGAGTGAACAAGCTGGACTCAAAGACAACGTCAAGGAATTGATTAGAGACAATGAACACCACTCACAGAGCAAGAACCAATGTTTTACTATAGCCCCCCCCCCCCTCTTTTCGGAAGACGTACGCGAGGCGGTATGCCACCTGCATGGTTGGCTTGGTGTACATAATTTCGCTTTGTTGCGGTACAGTTTTTGTTGGCCAAAGAGGCCAGTGCATAAACGACCGAATTAGGGAGCATGAACTTTCTGTTGAATATCACTTTTTCGGCACATTTGCATGCGCACTGTGGTTCTTTCAAGTGTGAGCGAGGGTTTTCCAGTCACCTGTTCTTGGAAAGGGTAATGATGCCTTGGTGGGTCAAATCACGAAAGCACACTATAATTAAAAGAAGAAAGATATGCGTGTTAGTGATATCTGGTGCTGTGCAACGTGGGGAATTCCTTTTTTAGAATTTTTTTGTTTAGCGGCTTTTTCATTATTTGTTTTTTTGTAAATTTGATCACGTTTCTTGAGGAGCATGTGAGGTGAGGAGCACAGGCATTGTTGCTATGGTTATATGTGCCCCTGACGTTCTGAGAATTAGGGTTGTTGTGAGTTACGCCATCGCTGTTCTGTCCTTATTTGTTTTTCCTTTATGATACACATCTTTTTTTATTTGCATTGCAGTAACCCTGCATCAACTAGCAAACAAAAAGTTTTATTAAGCCAAGAGTAACATGAAAATTATTTCACAGCTTCCCTATAGGCAACCAGTACAATATTGGCGTTTCAAATTTTCAAACATGTTTCTATGAATTGCAATATAGATTGCATGCACGCGACGTCATAGTCATTGCTTCCTAACATACTCATTCACCAACATGGCACCTTTGACGTAAAAGTAGCATAATCACAGCGCGTTCAACCTGCGTCAATATGATAATGACGCAGCGAGAATTTTCTTGGTCTCTGTCTGTCAATAACAAGAAAACTTTGGCAGCAATGAAATAAACGTGAATGTACGAAAAAAGACCTGACATAGGCAAGCGCTGTCCTTCGTGTTTACTCTCGCGCTGTATGAATTTGTCGGTGAGGAAATGCCAGCTCGCCCAAACACTCCTTTTTATTTGGTTACGTCAATAGGAGAAATTTGGAGACATAATGATAGCATTAACATGTGACGTCACAAACTTTGTGTCTGTCATGTGGTGCCCAACATTGCACTTTAAGTGACGTACGTCTATGCAAGGAATCGCTCATCTTTTCCATGACATATGCAGTTATGCATTTTTTTTCTTTTTGAGGGTTTGAAACACTTTCAAAGAGAAAATGGCTGTTGGAAAAAAAGGTGCAAAGCGTATAAACATTGCACAAAGCCGACGGGACCTTTATTCTAGCAAAATACTTTATGTTCGACTATAGCTAAGTTATGGGGCATTTTGTCGTTTCGGCATTTAAATGTTTCGCAATTTGCTTTTTCAGCCTTTCAAATTTCAGTTTTTTCTCAATAGTACTTTTTATATTTTTCGTGTTTTAAGTTTTAGCCTTTAGATAATTCGTCATTTTCAATTTCCCTGTTTTGAAGGGCTATAAAAAGCCGAAAATTGAGAGGCCAAAATAAAAAAGGACGATTGTGGGAACACCCTACATTTTAATGCCTAAAATCTTCATGCTGAAAAATAGTAATGGCGAGAAAACATAACGCTGGAGACTACGTGAAAGTTCTTTCATTGACTCAAAGTTTTATCATTTCGCAGGAAAATGAATGAAAACACGGCGTGGTATAAAACGCCAAGTATTGAGAGGCCGAATTAAGGAAAGGCCGATTGTAGGAACATCCTAAATTTCAATGAATAAAATCTTCATGCTGAAAAATAGAAATGCCGAAAAGACACAACGCTGCAGACCATGGGAAAGTTCTTTCATTGACACAAAAATTTGTTTGTTCGGAGAAAATGGCCGAAAACACGGTGTGGTGTGCTCCTAGAAAGGAAAAGGTAAATCTTCGAGGACGCTAATTGAGCTCCGCTTCTGAGGGTAGAACGTGGTAGCGTAATCATGCTCTATGCACATCACCTTCTCAATTGCTAAGTGCATGTCTCAACCATGCCGTGAGAAAACGAACGACCTTGTTTGTAACATTGGCGTTTCAAATTTTCCTAGAATGTACGCTGCAAGTACAGTTAAGTGCAGACCATTATTCTTCATTTGACGAAATAGTGATGAAGTCACTACGCGTTTGAAAGGCAACACACGAACCTATGTAGATGATGCATTGGCATCATCTTTGCTTATGCATTAGCAGCAGATGATAAATAAGCAGGTCTAAGAACTTTATAATGCACGGCTCTTCAAAGCACCCACTCGTTGCACAATTTAAGTTTGACACCTGGTGCGGAGTCTATGCTTCTGCCAGGCGATATTGCAGGCGTTAAGGAAGCTCCCTCCATAACATCTAGAAATAGGCTGAAATGTCGGTGCTCTGAGACCTCAAACTATATAATTCGTTGGAAGCAATTTGTGCAGACGGGACTTTCTTGCTTACTTGCTTGACCCTTTACAATTGGCTCAAACGCACCGCAAGATGGATTAGCCATTAACCCGGTGGTGGATATCACGAGGAAAAATTAACAAGAACAGGTGGGCACGGCGGACCAGCTGCGGGCATGTGGCCTCACAAGCCATTTCTCTGCTTAATGCAGGTGCTCGTTTTTGGTTTGACCGGAGCGACGTATCATCCAAACTCCTGTTCTACCGGATCTACAAGCTGTCAAAACGTGCCTGTTCCTTCCACGTGGTTTCTTAACACGGGATCACCGACGGAGGCTTATCAAGGAACCTTTCTTCTCATGCCAGCCTTGGTCACACCCACGTCAACCCCAGCGCCACCTGCACGTCATGTGACATCGGTCGACAACTCTATAAAAGGACGACTGAAACTGCACACCTTCAGTGGGCACGGCGGACCAGCTGCGGGCATGTGGCCTCACAAGCCATTTCTCTGCTTAATGCAGGTGCTCGTTTTTGGTTTGACCGGAGCGACGTATCATCCAAACTTCTGTTCTACCGGATCTACAAGCTGTCAAAACGTGCCTGTTCCTTCCACGTGGTTTCTTAACACGGGATCACCGACGGAGGCTTATCAAGGAACCTTTCTTCTCATGCCAGCCTTGGTCACACCCACGTCAACCCCAGCGCCACCTGCACGTCATGTGACATCGGTCGACAACTCTATAAAAGGACGACTGAAACTGCACACCTTCAGTGGGCACGGCGGACCAGCTGCGGGCATGTGGCCTCACAAGCCATTTCTCTGCTTAATGCAGGTTAGTTATTACTCTGCTTCGTTCAAGAGCGATTACCGCTGCCTTTTGGTCTTGCCGTGCCCACGGCGTTGTGCTAGTATCGCTTACGAAATGTACTGTGCATGCTTGCTTCTATTGTGCGGTGATGTTGAGACAAATCCAGGTCCCGACATAGAAAAAATGCTGCAAGAACTACTGGTAGGACAAACCAAATTGGTTAAAGATGTGGCGGCTCTTAGAACACAGCAAAATAACATGGAAAAGATTTTCGCTGATTGGGGCCGTCGGTTCACTGAATTAGAAAAACGTGCTGCTCGTGTAGATGATCTTGAACGGACCGTAAAATCTCTAGAATCCAAAATTGTGGACAGGAGTAGGCGTTCTAATCTGTTGATCTTCGGTCTTCAAGAGGAAGCCGGTGAAACGGAAACTGAGCTTAAGCAAAAAGTTGTTACCGATATATTTTCCGAGAAATTAAATGTAAATTGTAGTTCGATTGGAAGAATCCATCGTCTAGGGAAGCCGGGTAAACAAAGACCAGTTATCATTTTTTTTTCAAAACTTTAATGAAAAACGTGATGTTCTAAAAAACGCCTACAAGCTAAAAGGGACAAGCTTTTCCGTACAAAACGATTACTCGCGTGAAACACTCAGAAAACGTAAATTGCTATGGGACAGTGCGAAAGCAGAAAAAAAGATGGCAAGAAAGTAGCTTTGATAGACGAGAAACTGCGAGTCGATAACGATTACTTTATATGGAGCGATCCCACCAACACCAGGGTTGAAATTCATAACTATCGTAGCACTTCAAAAAAGGACTGACTTCCTCCACCTCGTGATTTCCGAATTTTGAACATTAATGCACGAAGTGTTCTTAATAAAACTGATAAGCTTGAAGCGGTTATTCTTGGGCATAACCCACACGTGGTCGTCATCACGGAAACTTGGTTGCATGACGAAATAGATGATACGGACGTTTTTCCCTCTGATTACCATGCTTTCCGTCGCGATAGGCATACAAGGGGTGGTGGTGTTGCTGTCTTGGTGAGGCAAGATATCACCGCAGTTCTCCTACGTCAGACTGCTAATCTTGAAACGCTTTCTTTAAAAATTTTATGCCGTAATACATCTTTTCTATTATTTGCTGTTTATCGAGCCCCTGATTCCCCTCCGCTATTTCTTCAAGATCTGCATGAACACATGGCATCTTTTGTACACAATAAAATTTTTTTAATAGGTGATTTCAATCTACCGGGCATTGACTGGATTCGCGGTACATATAGCGCTGATGTGAGCGTAAACAATGAACATTTGCGCGACATTATTTTGATGCATAACTTACAGCAAGTGGTTACTGAGCCTACACGAATTAGCGCTGCTTCTGCTTCAATACTTGACCTCATATTTATTAGCCAGACTTTTCAAGAGTTTTCTGTTTCTGTTGAACAAGGCATTTCTGATCACGAACTTGTGGCTTTTTCCTGTACCATCGATCTTCCCAAGTCTACTAGTTGTAAAACTGTTTCTGTAAAGGATTATTCACGTGCCAATGATGAGAGCGTACTAGATTACCTTGATGATAGTCTGAGTGCTTTTGGGGGACATGACGCTGCTAAACTTTGGGACGAATTTAAGAATATTTGTATGCACTGTATCGACAACTTTATTCCAAGCAGAACTAAAAAAACATCCAAACCTACTCCCTGGATGATGCGTGAGATAGTGCATGCGAAGAGAAAAGTCAAACGTCTGAGACGACGGGGTATTTCTCGTGACGAAATCGTACCATGCCAAGCTAAATTAAACGAGGCTGTTAGGGCAGCTAAACTTCGTTACTTTCAATTTACCCTGCCTAACTTCATCCGAACTGCTCCCAGTAAGTTTTGGAGCTTTCTCAGCAAAAAAAGTAAACCAGTTGACCATATTATGCACGAGGGCAATCCTGTCGTCGCTAAACAAGAGATCGCTGTTCACTTCAATGCTTATTTTAATAGTATATTTTCAAACTCGCCTGTTCCCCGTTGCCTGAATCACACATTGGTGAAGGATGACTTTAGTTTTGTTTCTTTGCCTGGCGTCTTTTCTATGCTGTTGAATATAAAAACAAAATCATCACCCGGGCCTGACAACTTACCAAACGTGTTTCTTCACAGATACGCCGAAATGCTATCGCGTTTTCTTGTTATCATCTTTCGTGCATCACTATCTTCAGCAGTGCTTCCGAACGACTGGCTATCTGCTCGTGTCATTCCTATCCTAAAGAAAGGCGATCCATCATTAGTTCAAAACTACCGCCCCATATCACTAACCTCCTCTTGTTGTAAACTTTTAGAACACATTATTGCTAACGAAATCACTAGGTTTCTTGATGATCGAGCTATTTTAACTCCTATGCAGCATGGATTTAGGAAGGGCCTCTCCACTGTAACCCAATTAACTACTGTAATTCACAGTCTCGCTAGCGTTGTCGACAAATCAGGACAAACTGACATCATATTTCTGGATTTTAGGAAGGCGTTTGATCTCGTGTCACACGCGAAACTAATCGAAAAACTTGTTCATCTGGACGTTCCCTCATACCTAGTAAATTGGATTTCTGCTTACCTCACTAACCGTAGGCAATTTGTTGCAATTGATAATTGCTGTTCGAGTGACCTTGCTGTTACTTCTGGAGTTCCCCAAGGAAGTGTTCTTGGACCTTTATTGTTTAATATATACATTAATGACATAGTTGACTCTATTACTGAACCTGTACAGATAAAATTATTCGCTGATGACTGCTTACTCTTTAATGAAATTACCTGCCAGCAAGACCAAATCACCCTAAACTCTAACCTTCAAAAAATTTTAACATGGTGCGAACGCTGGGACATGCAGCTTAATATTGATAAAACAGTATTTATGAAAATCACCAAAAAAATTAATAAACTTTCGTTTACGTATAATCTTGCATCCATGCCTCTTACAGAGGTTGATGAATATAAGTACCTGGGTGTCATCATAACTAATAATCTCAGTTGGAACTCCCACATCTCTCACCTTTGCGACTCAGCCTTCAAAAAACTCTGCTACCTCAGACACAAATTAAAACATGCTCCTCCCGAGACCCGTCTAACCGCTTATACCTCTCTTGTCCGTCCTAAGCTTGAATATGCAGCTATCGTATGGGATCCTTACACTAAAACTAACATCGATGCGCTAGAAAGGATCCAACGTAAAGCAGTAAGATTCATCTTCTCCAAATATCGCACCAGTGACTCTCCAAGTGACCTAATGGCCCAACACAACATTCAGTCCTTGCAACTAAGAAGAAAAATTCACAGGCTTAAATTTCTATTCTTACTGTATAAAAATAAATTGTCTCTTTCTCCTGAACCTTACATAAAGCCTCTCACTGCTCGCCGAACAAGACATCGCCACTCTGCCACATTAACGCCTTACAATACCAGAACCATCATCTTTAAGTATTCCTTTTTTCCTCGAACAGTAGCCGACTGGAACAGCCTACCTCTTAGTACACTCAGCAACACCGACTCTATCGCATCCATTTCATCTTAGATCTAGCCCTTCCTCTTTCAATACAGTGATCCAGTATTTTACTAACTCCTTTGTACATTGATTAGATAGTTCTGTATTGTTTATCTTCTCATATTGTATATTATTTTTCTTTGGTTCACATTTCTTTTAGTGCTCATTTACTTGTTAGTAGATTCACTTTGTTGTTGCTTTGTATAGATCCTACTTGTATATATTCTTGATATTTGCAGACTTTGTACTTTTGTTCGTACTTTTCCCCTCCTGCCTGGGCCTATTAAGGCCTGCAGTATTCCTAAATAAATAAATAAAATAAACGAGCCTGCGTAGACGGCCGGTCGACTGTCTCGCGTTAGTAGGCACGATTCTGCCGTATATCCACCCGTATTGTTACATCATGGCGCCACGTTATTTTGTCGGGAGCAGCGTTGCGACAGCGACCACTTATTTTTCAGTCTGGCTCACCGTGAGAGCGCTACTGACATGCGGATGTCTTCCCAGCACAAAGTGCGGTGAACAAAGGCTCACGGGGTTTGACGACAAAGACGCATTCCGAGAAGAATGGCTTAGTCCGCGTCTGGGCAGCCTCTTTTCATTAACTGGATGGATGGATGCTATGAGCGTCCCCTTTATAACGGGGTGGTGACAAGTATGCCACCAGGCTCGACAAAAAAAAAAAAACCTTTTTTCTTTTTTTATGTTGGCCTAATGCCTCTACTTCGATAAATTCTATCTTAATGGACAAAAAAGGTAAATTTTCAGCTTAAGTTCTCTGCCATTTACGGCACACTGTCCATATTTTATTTTTCCAATATTTATTTTTGTCCGTTCTCTCTAATTTTCTGCCACCAATACTCTAACCGTCTCTTACTTATTTCAATCGCGGGTGTGTTCAGCTTTCCATTGTTGTCCCTAAAACCCAAGGCTTCCTCTAGGCTCGTGGCCAAACGTACACCTGGGTGGATATCTCCACATTCAATCAGAACATGCTCCGCCGTTTCCTTATCTTTCCCGCAGCATGTGCATTGTTCTTCTTCTTTACTGAATCTTGCTTTATAACTACGCGTTCTAAGGCAACCCGATCTCGCTTCAAACAGTAAAGCGCTTCCCCTTTTCCCTTTTCGTCGGGCGCCGTCTACCGGCTGGCCATCCTTCGCGTGCCCCAAACACAACTGTATATATTTCACGAACTGCCAAATTCAGAGCGTTCTAGGAATGAAAAACTAGAAATCATTAAAGGAATGCTCCTGGACGTAATTGCCACTGAGTTGCTGCAGCGCATTTTGACAACTTGCTTGTACTCTACAGTTGCGGAGGTGGAAGGAAAAAGGTCTGTTTGCAACAACGCAGTGAGAAGGATGATTGAAACGAATGAGCCTTGCTTAAGGGTTGTACATCATGGCAAAACATGAGGCTTTAAACAGACAATTGCTCACACAAGCTGAATAACCTTTTCAAAAATGCGAAAGTTCTCAAAAAGATACAAACTGACTTTCCTGGGCGCCTGGTGCGCGTATACATATGGAATGAGTAAAACAAGTTTTCAGTCTTCTAAAACTTTGAAAGTAGTAGTGGTTAAAAAAGGAAGAAGGCACCTAATTTCTACTGCCCGGTAGGAAGCACGCCGCAGCGCATAAGAGAGTGTCTTGCTACAAATATTCTTCACAAGGTACTGCATACGAATCCCCCTTGCCCTCAGCACCTCCTGACCATTTTAAATACCACGCGTCCTGGCACCATTGACCACTGCTGCAGCCTCATCCACTGCATCTGGCTGGCAACTTCTCCAAGTCCGCCGTGCTGTTTCTGCAAGCGTTCTGATGTTCCATCGTGTTGAGAGAGTCATCGCCAAAACGGTGTCTTTCATGTCCTTCTTGTCTCTGTGTTGTCAATTTGTTCTCGCGCTATAACTATCGTCGTGGTAAGCTACAATACATATACGTCTTTTTCTTTGAGGTACCGGGAGCTTTGTGTGCATGCTCTGATTATGGTGCGTGTATACTCTACAGTGTTATTTTTGCTTTCTTAAACATTCAATGTGCTATTGTAAGCGTAAAATTTGTTAACTCTAAAAAGAAAACGAATCTCTTTTTCGTATCATTGCGAGAGAATAGTATTGTGTCCCGTTCCAGTTTGGCTTTGGGAACCAGTAAAGTTTGATTGTAGTCTAAGATTAGATCATACCAGTGGTGGCTGGAACTGCGCAGCCTAATTTTAGCATGTCAATAACAAAATCTTACCATGAACACTAAATAAACAAAGTGTTGCAGCAGTAGGGGCCGATTCAAAGTTGCGCAGGGCACTTTAACTTTTTTTAGTCTTTAACAAACGATGCACGTAGTCTGAAATTTTTGACTAGTGGAGCGTTAACAGAGAATCACATTCTCATTATTTCTAAAGAATTTATATCTAAAGTATTTCTTAAGTATTAAACATACAACTATATCTATATTCACTCAAGTTTTCAAACTGAATCTACGTGCTTGACTATGACGTTCATAATTGTTTAATACAGATATTTCCCTAATTCTTCTCGCGTGAACTTCTGCATCGTTTACACTTGAAGGAAAACAACAGAAAATGGTATACCTAATTAGACTAACCCTGTGGCGTTTACATTAAAATGTTGTCGCTAAGGTTAGCGAATGAAAACTAAGCAAACCTATCCTCACCATATAGCAGATTGGTTGCACACAAGAACTAAAGGCGACAACCTTAATGCTGAAACTAGTACAAAATAATATAATTTACATTCACTATTTGACAAACAAAGGTATGCCTACCTTTTATGTTACAGAATTTTCTCAGAGTGTGCTGTCATCCATAAAATTTTGTTGAATGAGCGAAAAAAAGGCACATGTTTCAGCACCGTTTTCTGCACAAAAGGCATGACAGAATAACAAAAATCTGTCCTTTGTTGTGGAGTAAAAAACTTTTCTTGAAAGATCGCAATTTTCGAGCAAGTGATTTTCACGCTAGCACCCCGTTGTACAAAATCATTTTCTTCTTGGCATATATCTTTGTGTACTGCTAAGCAGTGAGCAAACATATGCGACATAACGTCACAGCCAAGCCCTTTTTGTTACAGTTTCGATGGCATCAGTTAACATTCATAGTTTGTGGTAGGAAATTTCACAGGTAGCTTTTTCAATAGTGCTTTTGGCTTTTTTTGGGCGCGTATGTATGAAGCTTATTCGCTGACTTTTGCACGTATGTGTTTTGTTGCTTATGGCACCGTCATCATGGCTTTCCAATTTTTATTTCAGAGCAAGGGGTACCTCATCAAATGGAAAGGCTACTCCAAATGGCACTGCACCTTGGAACCTAAAAGGCACCTGAATGAAGCCTGCCTGCAGGAAATCAAGCACCCAAGCAAGCCATTGCCACGGCGACTGGAAGCTACTTCTGAGGAGGTCCTTTACACAGTGCAGAAGAAACTTTCCAACTGCCATCACTCCAGCGGACTTGTCAAAGTGAACGTAGACCTCGACATATTTCGCTGGATACTCAACGGCAAAGGAAAACGCCTCGAAAAAGGTTGGATTCTATGTTATGAGTCGGACTTTTCTAAATTGAATCTCCCCCTTAACTGGCATATTCGCCGAACGAAACTTGAAAATGTCGCTGTTGACTTCCCAGTTCGGGTAAAAGCATCACTAACGCGGCAAAAAGCGTGCAAGCGTTTTCCCTGCGGCTTCCCCGTGGAAAGCTTGCAAATGTTTTTCGTAACTAAAGTGGCAGCATCCTAAGCTTAAACTTCGGAAATGTTTCCAGCCTTGCTGCCCTGAATTACATCGTGTTTTTTTGTTTCTGTGTACTCTATACTTGCTCGTTGAATTTTCTATTGCGCCAACAATTTTTACAACGAGTTCCACTTGACACTTGCTTCAAATAGTTCTTGACCAAAAGTGATTTTCAACCTTGCAAAAAACTTGTTTGTGAAACTTAACCTCTTGTTGTATAATATCTGGTTTAACAGCAGAGTTGCTTGATAGTATATTTTTCTGCTTTGTATCTTTTTTATTAGCCTTTGGCGTGGCTTTCGAAAGTGTTGGAGCACTTATTGCTGCTAGCATTGAGAGTTCAGGCGTCCCCTTAACATTAACTAATGAAATCGCCATCAAACTTCGCCACGAAAATGAGTTTCCGCAGAGGCCATACTCGGATCTTGTTAAGCGCTATTTACCAGTTTGATCTGTCATTCCGGTTGACAACAACTATTTAGAGAGTCGCTTTGAAGTTTTGTGCCGATGTGCTGAGTGGCGTTACAAGGGTCTCGCAGGTCGCGCAAAGCAGAACTTTTTAAAAATTCAGAGAACAGTGCGGATTAATATAAGCTGCGCATCAGCAGGGCGCAGTGTAAAGGACATTATCATCAGTGCTTTGGAAGAAGAGTTAAGTCGTGTCGAGGCTGCGTCAACGCAAAACTATAGAGGCACTCAGACAAAAAAATCACATCTTTTGAAGAGAAGTGTGCACAGTTAGAGAAAACTGCAAACTATAGTCCGTCACCCATGTCTCTCAACAAAGGAAAACTGGTGACTGAAGGGTGTTGGAAGACCGATCTAAGAAAAACCCGCGCTGCAGGAAGTTCTATAACGGAAGCTTTAGAGAGCGTGCTTGAGACCTATGGTCTTAACTTTTGTCAATTTCTCGTCGGTGATCTCAGAGGCCTCGTTCACAACATCACAGTTCGTGATAATGGACAGATCCACGTGAAACGAAACGTTAAACGTGGCTTTTCTGGTGGCTGCGTGCCGAAGTATGATACCCTCAGTTCTTCTGACCAACGGTGTGTACGCAGCGTTGCGACGCTCTTATGTAATTATTACGTTAGCAATGTTTTCTGGGAGCAGCTTTCAGCCGAACTTCCAAACTTGCCAACACTCAAGAATATAAACTCGTACAGGAGGAAACTCGACGGGCTCGTTAGAATTTGCAGGACGCCTGGGCAGTCCGCTGGTGCTCAGGTGTATTTTGAAGAAGAGTTGAAGGTAGCAGTACAGGAATGTGCTGCCTCTAAAGGGCTTACTTTAGAAGACATTGGCAAAGAACCCCTGTTAGTCAAGGTGGAGGGTGATGGTTGTGTAGTGAACAGACACAAGACGTGGACAACGCTGTCGTTTGTGATTATTCAGAGTGACAGGAACTTGCAGAGCCATAGACTGCATCGTCTCCTGGCTATAGCGGAAATACAAGAAAGTTAGTTTAGCATTAGAGAGTCCTTTGTTAGGCTAATAAGGGATATAAATGTGGTAGCCGAAAGGGGTAGCATTCGTGTAGGTGAACATGAGATTTCCATATGCATCTGCATCGGATCAGATATGAAATTTCTGCTTGTTGTTCAAGGGCTTATGTCAGCGTCGTGGAAGTTTCCATGTCCATTTTGTAGAGCCAATCCAAAAAAACGTGTTGAAAGTGGTGCTAGCATCATGGAGTTCCATACTCCTCCACTTCTTCGTACGGCAAAAAACATGAGGGAAGATTGTTTAAACGAAGCCAATGGCACGAAAAACGTTCCTATATTCAACGTAGAACCGAGTTTATACATACCTGACGTCATGCACATGGGATTCCGTATTATGAACCGATTAATCGATGGTTTGTTGGTGAATGCGCAAGACCACGACAATAGAGCAAAGTTGCTTAATCCGAAAGCCTCGAGCAGCACTCTGAAGAAAATAATCCACGAGATCAACAACTGCGGCATCAAGTTTGACGTTTGGCATGATGAACGCAAAGGAATGACGTTTACCAGTTTGACAGGTGGCGAAATGAAGCGCCTTCTGAAGCTCTTACCGGACAAGCTTCCTGGCAGTCTCCCCGCTCAAACAGAATCCAAGACTGTCCGCCTTTCGAAACTCTTCGAGGAAGTGCTAGATCACTTCGAACACAATGTAGACGGACTCAGCATACAAAACAAAGCTTGTCAGTTCTTTGAAACTTTCCTAGAATTGGGAAAAGATTGCACATGGTACGGCCCCGAGCGTGTTACTCCTTATATGCACATACTTGCGCACCATGCCACAAGCAAGCATGAGACGTTTAAATGCTTGGGATGGTTTTTTAGTCAGGGAATTGAGAAAAAAAATTGATGTATTGAAGCACTTGCACCACTCGAAAACGAACAAGTAGAATGCAGCTCAAGATGCTTTGAAACTAGCCAAGAGGCTAGAGGTAGCCGAATACGTGCGTATCAGTCGAGCGTATCGAAAACTTGACGCTAAGTACTGGTCTGAGGGCCTCATTCAAGAAATTCGGGCCAAAAGACGCCGCTGTGCCGAAGAAGACAGTGAAACAGAAGTGCCTCTTAGTGTAGAAAACATGGACGGAGCACAGTTGCGCACTGAACTTCGGGCGCTAAGCGTGAATACAACCACCAAAGCTGTGGTACAGCTGCGTGAAAAACTTAAAAAGTTGAAACATAAGAGTGCCAAGGCCCCAGATGGTGCAAACGCTGTATAATATTGAGTTCCCAGATTTTACGTATGTTTCTCATGTGTTTATTTTGCTTATTTATTTGTGTGATGTATACGCCGCGAAATGTGGCTCGTGGAAATTCATTTTGCTCAATTCTCTTTTTTTTGAACAGGTCCTTTTTTCTATTTTTTTGTTTCCTCGTCAGCATGATTGCGACTATATGATGTTCCCTGTTGCTTGTTTATCATTTATACATTCATTGCGAATGAAAGCTGGGTACCAAAACAGGCGCAGAGCGCACTCGCAGCCATTTTGCTCTTTTTGAGCACCTATGTATGCTGCGCTGCAGCTTTTTTTGCACCGCAGCTGTTTAATGTTTTGGTATGTGTATATGTCTTTCTAATCAGTGCTGCGATTTTCGCAGCACTGATTGCATGTTCTTGAATAGGGTTGAACGTGAAAGTGTTATGCAAAGCAAGATTTTCACGCTTCGTTTTATGCACAACATAATTACTTTGTTCACAATCTGATGCATACTTCAAAAAATGTAGAAAGTTTGTCTGCAATGTTTTTCATGTTTTGTATAAAGCTTTTCTTTATTATCTATTGCATTGTGGTTCTGACTTGCTTGTTCTTGCTATGAATTCATCTCCGATTTAACAACCACGGAAAGCGTCGAAACCACTGAAAGCATCTGATGCACTGTTTTCCAGACTTGCTTGTTTTATTCCCAGTCATATAGTTGTGCATCGCTTTTCGAATCACATTCTTGCGGATGAGGTGACAGTTTTAAACGAAGTATAGTTTTCTATTTATTAATACATGCACTATACGTATATGACTGTTTATGACTGATGTATTGCGATTACTACAAAAAATAAAACATCTCTATGCTATCACTTGTATGTTGTTGCCTTTGTAACGTGCTGTTATTTCAATAAATACATGTTGTACCAAAAAGACTGTTCGCATCATTCGCAGGAAGTTTTGTGGTTATGGCACATACATAGTACCAATAACAGTTGGGCGCGGTGGTGTAGGTTTATGGACGGCGAAAAAAAAAAACACACAGGACACAAGAAGATGCGAAACAACGTCCGTCCTTGTGTTCTCACCGTTCTGTTTCCCGTGTTTTTTGCGCCGTTGTTAACTCTGAACTAAACTTTCTTTTTACCGCTTTGACACTTCCTTCGTTCTTTAGAGCGTGTTCGATTCTCTCTATGTTATACCTTCTTACAGTAGATGCCTTACGCTTAATAATAAACTTCGAAAGCTCTGCCAGTTCTCTTTCGTCTGTTGTACTTGAGGCTTTAATGCTTTGACGATTCTTCATGAGATCTTTCCTCTCCTGGGACAGCTTTCCGGTGTCCTGTATAACTACCGTACCTCCAACTTCTACTGCACATGCCGTAACGATACGCGTCAAATTATCATTCATCGCGTCAACGCTAAGGCTGGTTTCCTCGATAAGAGCCGATTGATTGATTGATATACCGATCACTAATTCGCCCAAAGCTTGAGTACGCGTCCGATATATGGGATCCCGTGCAGCAAAATTTAATCAACGCGTTAGAATCTGTTCAGAACCGCTCAGCTCGGTTCATTTGTTCTAATTATTCCCGTACTGCTTGCATATCAGAAATGAAATCTAACCTTGACCTGCCCAATTTAACTGTACGGAGGAAACTGGTGCGACTGCATTTTTTTTCATAAGATATTTTTTCACAATCCATCAATGAAGCGAGACCTCATTTCACAACCGTCATACCACTCATCGCGCATTGATCACCAGCATAAGTTTGCCATTCCGTTTTGCCGCACCAAATTCTTTTCAGCAGCCTTCTTACCGAAAACAGCCGCCGATTGGAACCACCTTCCCTCTTCCGTTGTAACAATAACAGACCGTTTGTTATTCAAGACTGCAATTTCTCAGCAATGTTTGTACCTATACGCAGTTTTCATTATCTATCTTTGTCTTGCATGTGCTTGAATTCTTAATTATACATTTTTAGTTGATTTATGTTGCCTTCGTGATTTGCGCATCTGACACTTGTTTCTTTTCTTTGTCTTTTTTTTCTTGTGTGTTATAAAATGTTGTACCCACCCCCTCTGTAATGCCCTACGGGTCCTGAGGGTATTCTAATAAATAAATAAATAAATTGATTGATTTGTGGGGTTTAACGTCCCAAAACCACCATTTGATTATGAGAGACGCCGTAGTGGAGGGCTCCGGAAATTTTGACCACCTGGGGTTCCTTAACGTGCACCCAAATCTGAGTACACGGGCCTACAACATTTCCGCCTCCATCGAAAATGCAGCCGCCGCAGCCGGGAATCGAACCCGCAACGTGCGGGTCAGCAGCCGAGTACCTTAGCCACTAGACCACCGCGGCGGGGCTCGATAAGAGCCGAGTATCTGTTCTGAAGCAAGACTTTGTTCCTGTGATTTCCCTCTCAGTGCTGCCTGAGTACTATCAATCAGGCAACATAGAAATGCTGAGAATACAGTCAACCGCTATACTTAGCCTTCATAGATTAGGAGAAGGCATTGGATCCAATAAAACATCAACAGGCATGCAGACACTGTGGAATCAGGGCGTCGACAAAGCAGATATAAACATCCTGAAGAAATCTACAGAGGATCAACTGCCACTGTAGGGCTCCGTCAAAAAGGCGACATAATATCAATCAAGAATGATGTGAGACAAGAGGATACAATCTCCCCAATGCTATTTGCCCCATGCTTATAGCAGGTTTTCAGAGGCCTAGAATGGGAAGGCTTACAGATAAGTGTTTATGAGTAGACTACCTGAGTAGCCTGCACTGCGCGGATGATATTGCATTGCTGAGTGATTCAGGGGGGCGAATTGCAACTCATGAGAACTGAATGAGACAAATAGAGCAGAAATATAGGTCTTAAAATTAATCTCCAGAAAACGAAAGTAATGTACAACTTTAGAATAGAACAGTGCTTCGAGATATGCAATAGTACACTTGAAGTTGTATTAGACTATACGTCTACCAAGGACAGGCGAAAACCGCGGAGCCGAGCCTCGAGATCGAAGTAACTAGTATATTAAGAATGGGGCAGAGCACATTCGGCAAGCGCTCCAAATCATGACTGGTAGATTGCCACTATCCCTCAAGAGGAAGGTATATAACAGCTGTATCTTGCCGGTACTTAGCTAGTGAACAGAAATCTGAAGACTTACAAAGAGGGTTCAGCTTAAATTGAGGACGACGCAGCGGGCAATGGAAAGAAAAAAATGGTAGGTGTAGTCTTAAGAGCAGAGTGGATCAGGGAACAAACTGGGGTTTGAACAATGAACATGGGGTTTGAACAAATGAACATGGGCTGGGCATGTAGCGCGTAGGCAGAATAACCACTGGTCATTATGGATGACTAACTGAATTCCCAGTGAATGCAAGTGGGTTATGGGGAGACAGAAAGTTAGATGAGATTTGGACGTATGCGGGTACAAAATGGCAGCAGCAAGAAGAGGACACAGTTGACTGGGTGATCATGGGAAAAACCTTTGTCCTGCAGTGGGCGTAGTCAGGCAGATGATGCTGATGATAATGATGGAGCTGGAACTTGTGTAATTGTTCGGGGTGACAGCTTCTTTCAACAACCTGCTGATTTATGAATGCCTTGGTGCTCCTGCAAGTACCAAGAACAAGGACGGCTTGCATGTTTCTACGTAAGAAAGAACTAGCATACGTGAGGGCTACGGCAGGTGCATGGTACTGTTGCTTGTGTTTATGTTGCCCCGCTCTCATGCACGTTATTGATGGTAAATCATCAAGAGTACGACGTTGGTTTTGTACTTTGTTATTTGAATCGCTGTTCCACGCTTCATGTTGATAACTCTGTTGTAATGTGCATTGTGCTCAAGGAAATGCGTGCAATAGGGTTCTGTTGTTCTCGTCAATAAACTGTTCAGTTCGCGCTCTGAGCGTGTATTTGCGTTCCGTCCTTTGTTCAATCCTACACGCAACTCTACTCGTCCTAACGTACCAACAAGCCCAAGTTGAAGCCTAGTAAGGCCCTAAAGACGGCAACAAGCTTTATTAACCTCACACAAATTTTGACATCAGCCGTTTAAAGTACTGGGTAATCGAATGCCGACAAACAACAATGGTTCTTAGTGAGTACAATTTTTAAACAACGTTACGACACTTGGCGTCATCATCGTACACGTTTTTAGTTTCCTTCTCAGTTAGCATCGTCGAGAAGGGCGAGAATATGGAGTGTATAGTACACGATAACAGCCTTATGCACCGTGATCTCAAGTGAGCCTGCGGGGACATCTCAAAGCAAGCTTTCATGAGGGAATGGGAATCGAAGGGATGGTGACAGCGAAAAAAAAAAGAAAGGAAGGCAAAAGAAAAAAAATGTTTGAGAGAAAAATTAAATAGGTGAGGCAAAAAAAATATTGGAAATAGAAGGGGCAGACAAAAAAAACATAAAGAGAAAAACTGAAGAGGAGAGTGAAAGAAGAAAAGAGGAATGAGGTTGAAGGAGATGCTTGTGTGATGAATAAGTCAGTCGCATGTGCGCAGTGTCCGCGGAGGCTAGGAGAACATTAACCCCTGACACCAAATCTGGAACTTCAAGTTGTTTGTGTTGTTTGATAGAACTGCATGAGAGGCCACTTCTGGCCGATTATTAGTGACGAGCGTTGCCTGTAAGATATTTTAATTTGGTTTTGAAGTAAGGCTGCGTGCTCATCGTAGTATTCGAGTCCAATCGACACTTTCCGTGGTTGGACTAGACATGGGGCCTCCTCGAAACGTTGCATAGGTCAAGCAAGCAAATATTGGTGTCAGAGAACACTTGTGGAGTGCACTCAATATTATAACTGGCACCCGGCGAAGAACATTGCCACCCCTCTTGCTCCGCGGATGCTTATGTCAGGAATGACTTTTTTGTTTTTTGAGGGTCACATGCTCGAAACACCCACAACGTTTCATTCTTCACCGCTCGTGGGTCGCTCTATTTGAAAACAGTGCGTTCAGCGTCACAAAATTTTGAGCGCATTGTAGTACTAGAACATTTTTCATTCCATTTAGGCATTACCAGACGCAATGCTACATATATCAGTAGTAAAGTCGCAAATAAAACTTTCAAGTTATGGGTCCTTTGAGTGGCGCCCTTTCTCCCGAAGCCACCGCTAAAAAAGTGTGCTGGTCCGCGTCGGCAATCGCTAGAAATCAGGTGCCGTGTGATTTAAAAAAAATGATAGGTATAGCGCGAGAACAGAACGACGAAAAAGAGACACGAAAGACACTTCTTGTCTCTTTGTAGTCGTTCTGTTCTCGCGCTAAAACTATCGTCATGTCATACCAACTAGCCCAAGCTGCCACATTTATATGTTTAAAAAGACGTCCGTGCAGATCACCGTGACTGCGGAGCTGAGGGGAAGTTTCCATGTAGTTATTTAGTTTTGTCAGCGGCCACAGTGAAGTTGCGTATAATTGAAATAAGTGATGAATGCGATTCGTTAAATAAGAGGGCTGTGATATCGTTGGTAAAGGCGATGCTAGCCTGGCGTGCGTGCTCTGCCACCAGCTCCTCCTGAGTGACTCCGTGCCGCATTTCACAAGAAACAACCTATCACTCGAACTCTTCTCACACACAAAGGTCAAGACACCTCTTTGAGAATCATCTCCGCACTTCCTGGAAACAATTTCTTCACTGCTTTGCGGGATAACATCTTGTAAATAAATAATTCAGTGTATAGAAAAACGACGGAAAGCGAAAAAATAGAAGCTAGCGATGGATAAATCAATAAACACGAGTTATGTGCTCGAGCCAACGTTTCGTCGACAAATGGACCGTCTTCCAGTGATGTCTTACAAGAAGAGAAGTTTATATATATATATATATATATATATATATATATATATATATATATATATATATATATACATATATATATATATATATATATATATATATATATATATATATATATATATATATATATATATATATGCAGAAGAATAACTTCGGTTGCCGCAAGGTTATAAATATGAAAGTAGATGCGCTTTCACATAACAACTGTTTATTGTGCCGACGTTTCGACAGGAACCCCGTTTTTTTCAAGGCATAATACATACATACATATATACATACATATATAATAAACTTGGAGAGTAGTGTGACGTAAAGAACCAAACAATTATTTTTCTCCTAACAGTTTTGGCTGGTCGTCCAGCGTTCTTCAGAGGACGTAAGCAAAATGGCACGTCCCGCAGCAGAAAGCAGCCCAACCAGTTTGAGGGCCAGAAAAAAAAAGAAAGGAAGAACTCTCAGAGAACAAACCTGCAAAAGAAGCAGCAGTGACTATGGCTATACTGAAATGTTCGTCAGTGAAAAAAAAAAAAAAACGATGGACAGAGTTTCGTTGAAAGCGAGTGGGTTGTCCGTGCATTGTCCTGAGGAGGAGAGGAAATGGCTCCCTGAAGAAACGACCAAAGAAAACGGCAAAGTAAATAATTTCCACTTCTTCGCATAAAACACATGGTCTGAGTTCAAGCTCAGGTGGTTCGGTCACTCGGTGGTTCACCCGCGGCACCGAGCCGTACACACCAAAGTTGATACATACATACGACCTGCTTGAGCTTTAAAAAAGCATTGGCCACAGTGAAACTCAAAATAAAAAATAGAGAATCTTTAAGAGATAAACACAATAGCATAAAACAGCTATATTATATATATATATATATATTATAACATGTGCCAGCTCACGCCCATAGCACCGATGGCGCCTATTTTCAAGCGCTAGATCTGTGGTCCTGTGTGTCCAAATTCACGTATATATGAACAATTGAAATGAATAAATAATTTAAATAATTCACTTTCTGTTTCTGACTGAAAGGCGCGTCAGTCGCCCAGTACTTTCATTATTTTGTGTGGGAGTAATTTGAATTTGCTCATGAAGTATGAATCCCGCTGTTCGCGCTCCCGTGTGTTCTGAAGACCGCATCATACGTCATAAAGAAATTCACGCCGCTCACCCACAGAATTAACGACAATCCTGGGTGACTGAAGTGCCTTCGCAACCTGTCTCAGAAGACAGAAAGTGAAATAATGAATATTTGTACGAACGTGAGTTCGGACACATTGGACGATAAATCTAGCGCTTGAAAATAAATGCAATCGATGCTACGAGTGTGAGTCGATTCTGAAGCGCCAGGACTTCTAGAGATTGTCTCACAAGAACAGGTCTCAATCGCGTACTTTTGCAGTTTGACACCTAGTGTAGCAGAAGTAATATACATTTTCAGTATTTTCGCCCTCGCATTCCGCCTTAAAATTTTATAAGTAACAATAGTAACCTGGACGAATGATTGAAAACTGGAAGCTTTTCCTTTGTTTACACGGCCCGCATCATACCACGACAAAAATATTTTATTTCATAGGCTGATAAGTTTCACAGATGCCCCTGAATTACCTGCCCTAAACTAGCGATGGTGAAAGCCGGTGCCTTCCGCAACGTGTTTCGAGCCAGAGCCGGACCACCTGCACCCACTCCTTGCGCGCAGGTGCAGTCTAGCCCGGCCGCAGTCGAGTGAAGACAAGCAAAATGCTCAGAAGGGGGAGTGAGAGGGCAAGAGCGAGGAAGAGTACAACGTCTCGAAAGATCCCCTCGCCACTGCTTCGGTAGGCGCAGCACGGGCACAATTTTTGACCCAGTGGTGACACCTGGGGGGACACTTGCTCAACTGCCACAATGCCTATGATTCCTGGCCATGACATTTCCGTGAGGGCTTTGTGCTGTCGCGGTGGATTTCCTGAGTGCGTGAGTGACGTTGGCGGTTTTAATTATTGGAATGAACGTAAAACACGCGTTGCTGAAGTCGGGATCACTTGTCCTGTAGTTTTTGCAGCTGTGAAAGCAAGATATCATGTCTCAGAGTTGGGGAATCAATGACGCGTCAACCACCGTGCATTTGACGAGTGCGTGTGCGACGTTGGCCGTAGTAAGTAACTGAATGAACCGCACGTTGCAGAAGTCGGGGCGCATTCTCTTGCTGTGTGGGCAGCTGTGCAATCAAGAGATGGTGGTTTAGTATTAGGGACGACACGTATGAATGCGTAAGGGGAAGTGAATTTGTGAGCCACGTTTCATATACGTCGGACTTGTGTCGCCGAAGTACGGATTATCTCCGTAGCTGTTCGTACCTAGTCGACTACGCACAAGAACGCGTTTTCTTGGGAAACTGAATAGAGTCCGCATGATATGTCTGGTGCTGACACAGCTAGGGGAAGCGTAGCGCCCCGTCGTCGTGCGTGGTCGACGCGGCAAGATCAGCTGTGTAGAGAGCCTACTTCAGAGATATGATTGTCGGGCATGACCAGAAAAGGTAAGCGCACCGCCTGCGGCGACTCTTCAATGTCCTAAAGAAACGTGTTGTTTTTGCGCAGCCGACAAGGTACGCACAGCTACGCTAATATTCTGTGCTTTGATGACACGAGTCCGACGTATATTGAAACGTGGCTCACAAAATCACTTCCCCTTGAGCATTCATACGCGTCATCCCTAATACTGAGACATGATCTCCTAATTGCACAACTGCGCACACAGCAAGAGTGCGCGCCCCAACCTCTGCAAAGTGGTGGTTCATTCCGCTAATCAAAACGGCCAACGTCACATACGCACTCGCGAAATGAACGGCAGACGACATGCACCATGGACGACAAAAATCCCTCTCTGAGAAGTCACAACTACAAAGATGAATTTCTCTGCCAAATCTGGCGGCAGTCTGGCAACAACCACCCCCAAGCCTGGCAACTGAGATATGCAACACAAAACAGAAAATCGCAAATGTGACTGTGAACCAATCTTTAAAGATTGCCAGATTCTATGCACTTACGCTGAAAAACGCCAACGGGAAATTTTTGAGGATATTTGCTTCCAAGAAAGCGGAGAATGTTGTGTCAGCGTGGCTTCAATATCGCTGCGAAAAATGAATTGAAGTATCTCTCGAAAAGGCGACTCGGCAAGCTAACAATAACTTGTTTTGTGATTCTTTCACTCATTGTCTTTTCCTGTATATATTGACGTGTAAATGAAATAAAACTTCGTTGTTAGTCAGCGCCGTGTCTGTGTCTTCTCGTCTCCGTCCAGTTCCAGCGCTGTTACTTCTTTCTTTTTCAGTATGTATCAACCAGGCCAATTCAAGCCGCTAACACAGTAGTACATGAATTCACCTAGTTTTAGTGTTTTACATTTCTCCCATGCGCCGAGTTGATTCAAGCTATTTTGTCACGAAAGAAAAATCAGCAATATTTCAGCAGTTACGTTTCACTACCTTCAGCTTTTAGTATCATCGTTTCAAATCGAGTCGCGAAGTTCAAAAAAGTTCGTTCTTTCATTTTGAACGAAACCATAAGACAAAATAAACAAAGCCACAATTGCGTTTGCCACCCACAAGCACGAAGGCTAGGCAAATCCATGTGCTACCTATAATTTACACGGTCGCTAAAAAACTGTAGCACCAGAGTTCCTTCTGGTTAATTTTAGGAAAATCTATAGTATGACCTCTACGACAGTCAGGTGAGGCTCCGCAGCAGTCCCCTTGCAACGTCACCCAGCAGCAATCTCCGGAGGGCCACGTTATCAGTTGAACACCACACTGGGTAAAGCAGCCGATGACAGCCTTGGGCGTAAAGAAGCATAGTGTTCATAATTGTTTCAGTGACGATGACCTACCAACACATGCGAAGACGGACGCATCGAGTTGCCCAGTGGACATCAGAATCGACAACAGAGTGAGCTTTAGCAGTGAACCAAGTTAGGTGCACCAAGTAGCTGGGCTCTAAGCAAACAGATAGAATAAGGTGAGGATGAGCGCTTCAAAAGCCAACTTTTTTAGGTCGATGGACCTCAATGAAATTCGCTGAATACGTTTCTTCGTGAGTTTTCATTATTTCGACCCAATTACAGGCTAGAGAGATACGAAGATTCTTTACAAGTTAATTTTATAGATGGTACCGACTCTCCAAGCTGGCTTCTCATAATTACTTACAACATTGTGAGTGCTTGCCAACATTCACGTAGAGTTATAGTAACTAGAAACGTTTTTGTAGTGTCGTAAACGTGAGATATCTCCAGCGGCGAAGGAGAAACCTGATTCTATGCACCTCGTGGCAGCTCTCTTCATTGCTGGCGCGTTGAGTTCAGAATGACACGGTGGATGGAGGGGTTTTGCGAAGGCTCCCGATCGACTGCGCAGATAAGTATTTTTGCTGTTTTGAGCTTGCTTTTATAACTGATAAGGCAGCAGTGTAATGCTTTATAGCACTAATTACATTGTATATCTACAGGGGTGTTCAGTCACTTGGTATTTACTCGTTTGTTTGTGGGTGTGTTTAACCTTCCACCCCGTGGGGGCTGGTGGGTGCACGTACACCGAACAAGGAAATTTCGGTACTAAAGCTTCGACTTTTTTTTGGTTAGGGCAGGGTTCGTCGTACGCCATGTTTTGCAATTACGAAGTGGGGCGATTTAGCAGGATATTTGGTGTTGAAAAGCCATATTTCAAAAAATAGTAAAATGTTCCGAATGCGGAGTGGGTTTGAAAATAAAGCTAGTGCGGACGCGAACGCAGAGGAGGCGGACGCCAAGTGTAAGCAATGTGAGGTCGGGGAAAAAATGGGAGAAAATGATGGTGTCCCAGGGTGAACTGCTAAGAGAATAGCCGAGCTGGAGACTATGTTGGTGACAGAGCAAAACAAAAACGATGGTTATGGAAGAAAGGCTTAAGTAAGCCAAGAAGACATTAGCAAAGGTGAACAACAAGGGGTCTTAGTAGAAAAGGACAGGACACCGGCACCTATAACGGCGGAGAAGACAGAAAAAAAACTGGTTTGGAAAAAAAAACAAGGTCAACCGGTTCAATGGTCACAAGACCCAACTTCCGCGAAGTAGGGGTAGTGGTGGGAGGACATAAAGCAGCTACTGGTGCAAGCACAGGTAACCTCCAATTGCAGGACACTCTAGTAGAAAAATCGGAGAACTTGAAAATTGCCAGGGACTCGAATTTAAATCGCTGTGCAGAAGCAATGAAAGAGAGGTTAGAGGCGACCAACCAGTCTCAGTCGGGACCTTCGCAAGACATAAGCTGGAAGAAATCATGAGGCTAGCAAGCAGAAAAATCACAACTAAAGCTAATGTACGAAACCTCGCAATAATAATGGATAGTCGGAGCGATGTCTTAAATGAAGACTCAGTAGGACTAGTGACCACATTAGCGAAAGGGGCTGATGACATGCGCGCCCTTTCCCCTCAGGTACAAGTAGTAATTTCTTTCTTTAATTATTTACTCTGATACCTACAGCGCCCAACTGGGCACTATTGTAGGGGGGAAACAAACAGGAAAAGATACAGGTAGTATATACAACATGAAAATCAGCAAAACATTATGTAAGAATAAAAATATCATCAGCTCTCTAAGCATAAATAACATTACAAAAAGACTAAACATCACGTTACTAAGAAGTTGATACAGGTTGTACAACACGAAAAAGCAACAAAACATAATAATAAAGCAAACTTTTAAACATAAATTAACTATATATATATATATATATGTATAACCTCATAAGAAAGACAGAGTAGAAAACACAACTTGACAGAAGCTGTAAATGGTGAGCTAAAGTTCAAAATATCCCACATATGTTATGTAAAACATATTTAAACAAACCTTCTTCGAGGACTTCATCAAAGCAAGTCGGAAACGACGGTACAACTTCATTCGAGAGACAATTCCAGCCATGGGCTGTCCTCGAAAAAAAAGAATGTTTATATAGGTTGATCCGACACTATATTTCCTAACCTTCAAAGAATGGTATACGCGGGCAGATCTATAGGTAGGATCAAGTATGTAGGTTTCTTTCCTTAAGCCTGTTGCACCTATAAAAAATTTTTGGAACAGTTTCAGGCGCATGTATCTCCGCCTGTCCTGCAAAGACGGCCATCCAAGATTGTCCCGTATATCGGAAGAGCTTTTTCTGAAATCATAGTTCGATGACACAAATAATGCTGCACGCTTTTGGATGCGCTATAATTCGTCAATATATGTCTTTGTGCCGGGGTCCCAAGCGGAACATTCATATTCCAATATAGTGCGAACATTTGAAAAATAAAGAACTTCGTTTAATTTAGGAGGAGTTTGCTTGAAGTTTCGCCTTAGAAAGTTGCGGACTCGACTAGCCTTCACTGCTACGTAGTCCATATGCTCATTCCAGGAAAATTCATATTTGTATAAAACCCCTAATTATTTGTAACTGGGTACAATCGCGAGGCTTTCGCCATCAAGAGAGTATTTTGTATTTAAAGTATGACGTTTTGTAGAAAACTGGACAATGTTACATTTAGAAAAATTTAGTGTCATATTTCACGTATTGCACCATAGTTGTATGTTGTCGAGGTCACATTTTAGTTGTACACTGTCATTCAAAATATCAATTTCACGGTAAAGACAACAGTCATCGGCATACAATCTGAGATGCCTTGATACTCCTTCACCTATATGATTGATAAATATCAAAAAAAAGAAGAGGCCCGAGAGCAGATCACTGAGGAACACCTGACAAGACTGTTTTATGTGATGAGGTCGTTGCGTTAAAACAACACACTGTTTTCGGTCAGTAAGGTAAGCCTGAATCCAATGGAAAAGAGCCCTAGGAATATTAGGTGCAGAAAGTCTTACAAGTAATAGATTGTGTGCTACCGAGTCGAAGGCTTTTTGGAAGTCTATGAAAATACAGTCCACGTGTTTGCCATTTTTAATCGGCAGAGCTATATCAAGAGAAAGCTCAATCAATTGAGTGTCGCATGAGAGACCTCTCCTAAACCCATGCTGTGCTGTGGTTAAAAAAATGTTTTCTAAGAGATGAGCAATTATGTTAGAGTAAATTATATGCTCTAGTACCTTGCATGAGACACTAGTTAGTGAAATAGGTCTGCAGTTTCGACTCTGGTGTTATTGCCGCTTTTGAATATAGGAATTACATTTGCAGTTTTACAGTCACGCGGTAAAGCACCGGAATCAAATGACTTTTGATAGAGAATCCTTAGAAAAGGGGCAAACGATGCAGCATAATTCTTTTAATACATAATACGAAATGTGATCATGTCCTGGGGCTGACTTCACATTCACTTTTCGTAGTAGCGTTATTATTCCTTCTCGCAAAATGATATATTACTCATTTGTGGTAAGTTCAAAACAGTTTTCAGGCAACTTGCCTGGAAGATTGACTGTACAAATACAGATTCAAAGAAGTTATGAACTTTCGAGCCTTTCTTTTAAGGTCAACGGCATAATTATTGTCATTTATAATATCTGAAATAGGATCCTTCGCCGTTGACTTGGTTCTGACGAGATTCCAGACTTCTTTTGGGTTAGCTTTTGATTTCGCCCATTGCATCTAGATACGCGCTTTCTGCCTCGCGCATTTTTTTGCTTTATTTTTACCAAGTTCCTTCATTTTACTGAAAAGGTCTGGATTCGGCGATTTGCAGTACCTGAGATATAGGCGATGTCGTTTATTTATCAATGCACGAATATTTATACTAATCTATGGCTTATCTGCCTAACGCTTAGATGCGATTACTCGAGATGGAACGAATAACTTTATGAGCGGTAAAAGTTTGGTTTTCAATGGGTTCCATGCAGATTCTGCCAAGAGCAGAAATGTGCTGTTTGAAAAAAGGCAGACATTCGTCCAGCTCCTGTGATAGTGAGGCATAATCGGCTCTATCCTATTGGAACACCTGTCTGGAAGGAGGAACATGGTAACGTTTTAGAACACAAGATAGGTGTGTAAGAACAATTTCATGGTCGCTTATACCGGCTAATAAATTAACAGAACTAATGAGAGTGCGTTCAGAATAAAACAACAAGTCTAGCACATTTGCACTATTTGGGGCTATTCTCGTGGGAAGTTGTACAAATTGGAACAGGGTATGTGCATTAATAATTTCACGAAATGCAGAGTAAATAGGTATCGAAGTGGTTATTTTCGGCTGGTGAAGAGCCAGTCAATATTGTCACGGGGTCGTGACGTGGCCGAAGACAGGAGACTTCGTGTTGGGATTTACCTGTTTATTTGGGCGAACCTGTGGCCGGTAAACGGAAAGTTCAAATTAGAGCAGCAGTCTCGCACAGATAGTAGTCTCGGACTGATAGCGGCGAACGGAGCGTAGGCCTACGATCAACTAATGACAAGCGGCCAAGCGCGTCGGCATTTATACTCTTGCCGTCGAATGTTCTAGCGTTATTGCTGGCGGTGGCGTAGGTTCCAGAACAATCTGTACCGTTCGCACAGTGGGCGTAATCTTATCGAAATGATCTACTACAGTCCGGAACCTTCTGGAAAACTGCAGGCGCGGTTTGCGCTGAGAATCGTGTGGTGTTTTGGGACGATAACAAATACTTGGGAAATGGAACGTGGCATTGCCCCCCACTGAAAAAAGGCATCGTCCCGATGCTTTAACTAAAAATGAAGGTACAGTAATAATGCAAGAAAGTACAAATAATAAATTACGATACAACAATAATACAAAAACAGTGTTTCAGTTTGTTAACGCGCATGAAACGGCTTGAGGCGCGCGACATGCACGATTTCAGATCGCGATCGGCGTCGTTGAGAGTTCGTGATGCCGTCGGGGACAACCTCGTAGTCAAGTGGGCCGAGACGTCGAACCACCCTGTACGGTCAGAAGTACCGTCGCAGAAGCTTTTCACTTAGTCCACGTCGGCGTATCGGCGTCCACACCCAAACACGTTCACCGGGTTGGTATTCCCCGAAGCGTCGTCGAAGGTTGTAACGGTGGCTGTCGGTCGTCTGTTGATTCTTGATACGGAGACGCACAAGTTGTCGGGCTTCTTCGGCGCATTGAAGGTACTCGCTCACATCGATGTTTTCTTCGTCGGTGACGTTGGGTAACATTTTATTTACTTTATTTACAGGTTCTGCAGGCCTATACTTAGGCCCAAGCAGGAGGGGCAAAAACAACAAAAAAGTACAATGTCACAGCACTTAATTAGACAACTTATAGTGCACTTGCACAACAGAGTTACGGCACATAAACAGTGATCAGAACACTCATGCGCAGCAGAAGTCAACTAACTACATTACTCGGGCACTGCGAATACACACCATATGGATACATCATTTAGAACTAAACAAAAAAAGTTTCAAGCTGTTTTTCAATATCTTCGGACTGAAAAGCACTTATTGGTAAAGAGTTCCAGTCAGCAATAGTCCTAGGGAAAAAACTATTTTTAAAAGCAGTGGTACGGGCAAAAACTGGCGCCAATGAATATTTATGCTTATGTCTTGTTTTTCTAGAAGATAGAGGTTTCACACAGTTGGGCAGACTTGTTGTAACTTTACCGGAAAGAATTTTGTGTAGGAACGTTAACCGATTAATTTTCCTGCGAGTTTCCAGTGTTTGGATATCATTTAGTTGCATAAGTTGTGTTGGCGAATCATATCTTTTATATTTGCTAAATATAAATCTGACAGCCTTCCGTTGAACTTTTTCAATCAAGGCAATATCTTTTTTACATTGAGGGTCCCAAACAACCGAGGCATATTCGAGTTTTGATCGGATGCAGGTGTTATATGCCAATAATCTAGTCTCCTTCGTTGAGGATTTAAGTTTCCTCTTAAGAAACCACAGTTTCCTAAGTGCAGCCGTGCATATGCTTGTAATGTGGTCTGACCACGTAAGTGACTTTGTCAAAGTGACTCCTAGATATTTGTATTTTTCTACGTCTTTGAGTGGGCTATTGCGGAGAAAATAAGTATAAAGGCTGGGAGTTCGTTTTCTTGTTATTCTCAAGAGAACTGTTTTGTCACTATTAAGTTCCATGCCCCAGTTTTGACACCACTCATCTATACTTGTAAGAGACTGTTGAAGTAATATGTGGTCATTTACACAACATATTTCTTTAAAAACAACACAATCATCCGCGAATAATCTGACGGATATGTGCTTATGTACGACATCAACTAAATCATTAATAAAAATTAAGAATAACAAGGGGCCTAACACACTACCTTGTGGCACACCAGAAGAAACATTTAGCGAAGAAGAAAAACAACCCCTGACCTCAACAAATTGAGTTCTGTTATTTAAGTACATATGAATCCATTTAACGATGCCCGAAGGTAGCCCAATATTTTCGAGTTTAAACAAAAGTTTTCCATGAGGCACCTTATCAAACGCTTTGCTAAAATCTAAAAAGAACACATCAGTCTGCCCAGATATATCTAGAACCCGTGCGAATTCATGCACTGTAGACACAAGCTGTGTTACCGTAGACATATTTTTTCGGAAACCATGTTGATTAGGCGACAAAATATTATTTTCTGATAAAAATGTGTTAATGTAATTTGCAACAACATGCTCTAACATTTTACAGCAGCTACTAGTGATAGAAACAGGACGGTAGTTTGTCAAGGAATAGCGGTTACCCTTTTTAAAGATCGGCACAACACGAGCTTTACGCCAATCGGCTGGTATCTGACCATATTTGAATGATACATTGAAAAGGGCAGTAAGGAAGTCAGTGATTTGTTCAGCATAGCGTCGTAGGAATGAATTACCAATGCCGTCAGGGCCTGACGATTTCTTAGGATTAACCTTAAGTAACATTTGTAAAACACCTTCACGAGTTATCAGAACATCATCCGTGATTATGGGCATCGGGTCTCGCAGTTCATAATACTGTGGTTCGGAAAAGACGCTCTGAAAGTATTTATTAAAATGATCAGCAATTAGTGCCGGATCTGTTATCGTGACCTCATCAACTTGTATTTCAGAAACGCCTTCTTTAGTTTGCTTAATATAGCGCCAAAATTTATCAGGATCTGTCCTGATGAATTCAGGTAGTGTGTCGTTAAAAAATTGATGCCTAGCCTTGCTAACACTCTCTAATAATTTTTCTTTAAGATCGGAAAAATGTTGCGTACTAGTCTTGTGTTTTTTTCGTAACCTTTTTATCTTTCTCTTGATCTTTATAATCTCACGGTTTATCCATGGGTTATGTGAACGCCTGCGTATTCTCCTAAGCGGGACAAAGTTCTTTGTACAGAAGTCCACAATACCACGGAAGCGTTGCCAGGCTCTATCAACATCACTAACAGATGTGGGGAGATGTGTTTCTAAATAATCAATTACTGCAACATCATCCGCTCGATTGAAATCTCTTACAACACTTTCCACTGGCGTTTTCACTGATTTACAACGTGCATGCCTGTCCCAAACAAATGATATTAATCTATGGTCAGAAATACCGGTTTCAACTGTGATAGTCGCTTCGGTAAAGAGTTCCGTTGTAAATAGCAGATCAAGTATCGAACTCCCCCTTGTGGGGTGTCCTACCATTTGCTCAAGGCCTAGAGAAAACATTATGTCTAAGAGTGTGTCAGCCGAGGAAGAAGTACCATAATTTATATCATCCCAATTAATGGCTGGCAGATTGAAGTCACCCGTTAAAATAAGATTTTTGCTTCGTAGACGTAGTAGTTCATCGTACAAACCGCTCATAAAAGAATCATCAGCATTAGGACATCGATAAACCGCACAGAGAAAAAATGACATATCAGCAAATGAAAGTTTTAAAAGCAGACTCTCTCTCACTGGAAAACGCTCAGCAATAGTTACATCAATGCCATACTTGATAATGACAGCCACTCCACCGCCCCGATGACCACGATCACATCGAAAAAGTTGGTAGTTCGGCGGAACTATCTCGCTATCGCCAATGGCTTCATGTAACCAAGACTCTGTTATCACACAGACATGAGGATCGTGCGTGAGCAAAATATTTTCCAACTTTTCAATTTTATTTGTTATACTCCGTGCATTGAAGCAAAGCAAACGAAGTTGGTGCTCCCCTAATTGCTAGCTGGGATTCACTACGGCACTCTCATGTGACACTTTCCTACGCGCATTAAGCGAGTCGTCCCAACAGAAAAAGGTGTGATCAATACGAAGCTTATCGTGAACAAGAGCAACCTTGCTACCGCTTTCTCTGTCTGCTTTTGCAGTTGCCCATAGCAGTTTTCTTTTGCGGAGTGTGTCAGGACAGTAGTCGTTTTGAAGATAAATTTTGGTTCCCTTCAGCTTATGTGCTTGACGCAACACAGCTTGCTTTTCCGTATAATCTTGGAAAAAAAGTATAACAGGACGTCTGCTTGATACCGGCTTGCCTAATCTATGAATCCGCGCAATTGTCGTGCATTTCACCCCTAATCGATCATGAAATATGCCCTTCACTACCTTTTCACGTAGCTCTGCTTCAGATTCACTCCCAGCAGCGCTGATACCAAATACAAGAAGATTATTCCGGCGACTGCGATTCTCAAGGTCAACCAGCTTGGACTGATGAATATCAATTAACTGCTGAATGGAATCTACAGACTCCTGTATCGATTCGCTCACGCCCTTCTGAGTTTGTAGTTGCTTAACATTTGCTTCTAAGTTATTCAGACGCACTCCAAAGGTGCTTATTAATGATTCTGTTGAGTCTAAACGTGCTCTAAGGCTTACAAGTTCTGCTCGGATATCAGATTGTCCCTTCAAGAGCTCGTGAAACATTTCATCAACAGTTGGCCCAGGGTTTTGCTCGACATCTCCACACAGCAATAACTTGCAAACAAAATAACATTCATATGCAATAATAAAACATGTCTGTGGGCACGGCACAATAAGAAGTACAATTTCGTCTCCAGACCTATGATTTGAAAGAGAAAAACTAACCTGTACAACGAAAAAGAAGCGTTTCGTTAGCGGCATCTTTCCAGCCGCTTCGCCGTGCCCACTGAAGGTCCAACTGTGTGGCCTGTCTTTAAAAGGGCGATCCAACGATGACGTCACGGGCATGCAATGTTCCAGAGGGGGCGTATCCAGTATGTCCAAATTCGATGAAGGCACTGGACAGTAGTTAGCTGAGACAGATGTAATCGCCGCAACTTCATTCCCGGTAGTGCAAGGTTCCGATGGCCCGGCGAGCATGAAAAACACGGCCTGTACAACATGGCATCGAGCGTCGTTGCCGGGCTCCTTCCGTAGACCAATTTGTATGGAGATATCTGCGTCGTCTCCTGCATCGCCGTGTTGTATGCGAAGGTCACATACGGAAGAATGGCGTCCCACGTCTTGTGTTCGACATCGACGTACATTGACAGCATGTCGGCGATCGTCTTGTTAAGCCGCTCGGTGAGGCCGTTGGTCTGTGGGTGGTACGCTGTCGTCCGGCGGTGGTTTGTTTGGCTGTATGCCAAGATCGCTTGAGTTAAGTCGGCAGTGAATGCGGTTCCTCTGTCTGTGCTAAGGACCTCCGGGGCGCCATGACGTAGTATGATATTTTCGACGAAGAACTTAGCTACCTCGGATGCACTGCCTTTTGGCAGGGCTTTTGTCTCGGCGTATCGGGTGAGGTAGTCGGTAGCTACCACGATCCACTTGTTTCCGAAAGCTGACGTCGGGAACGGCCCCAGTAGGTCCATACCAATCTGCTGGAAAGGTCGGCAAGGTGGATCAATTGGATGCAGAAGTCCCGCTGGCCTTGTCGGTGGTGTCTTGCGTCGCTGACAGTCCCGGCATGTCCTCACATAACGAGTGACGTCGGTAGTAAGACGTGGCAAGTAGTACCTTTCCTGTATCCTCGCGAGCGTGCGAGAAACACCGAGGTGCCCTGCCGTCGGATCGTCGTGCAGGGCCTGCAGAAGTTCAGGTCGCAGAGCTGAAGGCACCACAAGGAGCTACTTAGCTCGAAGCGGTGAAAAGTTTTTCTTTTGTAGAAGACCATTTCGTAGAAAGAACGACGCAAGTGCGCGCTTGAATACCTTCGGGACTTCGGCGGTCCTGCCTTCGAGGTATTCTATTAGGGCCTTAAGTTCCGGGTCGGCCCGCTGTCGTTCAGCGAAGTCGTCGGTAGTTATCGTTCCCAAGAAGTAGTCGTCATCCGGGTCGTCGGGTAGCGGTTGGTCGACAGGCCCACGAGAGAGACAGTCGGCGTCGGAGTGTTTTTTTGCCGGACTTGTAAATGACAGTAATGTCATATTCTTGAAGTCTCAGGCTCCATCGTGCGAGGCGACCTGAAGGGTCCTTCAAGGTGGCTAGCCAACACAAGGCGTGGTGGTCGCTCACAACTTTGAAGGGCCTGCCGTAGAGGTAGGGGCGAAATTTCGACGTAGCCCAGATGATGGCGAGGCACTCCTTTTCTGTTGTTGAATAATTTGCTTCTGCTTTGGATAGCGATCGGCTTGCGTAACTAATAACCCTTTCAAGTCCGTCAGCCCTCTGCACAAGAACGGCGCCAAGACCTACGCTGCTTGCGTCAGTATGTATTTCTGTCTCGGCGAATTCGTCGAAATAGGCAAGTAACGGAGGCGTCTGGAGGCGATGTTTAAGCTCCTGGAAAGCGTGTTCCTGTGGCGTTTCCCACTTGAACTCCGAGTCGGCCTTGGTAAGGTTAGTGAGAGGATCGGCGATGCGGGCGAAGTTTTTCACGAACCGCCTATAATAGGCGCACAGGCCCAGAATTCGGCGTACGGCTTTCTTGTCAGTGGGCGGCGGGAAGTCGGCGATGGCGGCTGTTTTCCGTGGATCGGGACGAACTCCAGACTTGCTGATAACGTGCCCCAGAAACAAGAGCTCCTCATACGCAAGTCTGCACTTTTCTGGCTTCAGTGTGAGTCCGGAAGTCTTGATGGCTTGAAGTACAGCTTCAAGGCGCCGAATGTCCTCGTCAAAACTCGAGGAAAACACGACGACGTCGTCCAAGTACACAAGGCAAGTCTGCCACTTCAATCCTGCCAGTACTGTATCCATAACGCGTTGAAAAGTTGCAGGCGCTGAGCAAAGGCCGAAGGGAATCACCTCAAAACTCGAAGAGGCCGTCCGGTGTTATAAACGCCGTCTTCTCTCGGTCTCTTTCGTCGACCTCGATTGGCCAATAGCCAGTCTTGAGGTCCATTGACGAAAAGTACTTGGCGTTATGGAGCCAATCAAGTGCGTCGTCTATTCGTGAGAGAGGATACACGTCCTTTCTTGTGATTTTGTTCAGGCGGCGATAATCGACGCAGAAACGTAGGGTCTCATCCTTTTTCTTCACTAACACCACGGCGGATGCCCATGGACTCTTGGACGGCTGGATAATATCATCCCGCAGAATTTCATCAACTATTCTCTTTATGGCCTCATGTTCTTGCGTCGAAACCCTGTACGGACTCTGACGGAGTGGTCTGGCATTTTCTTCGGTTATGATGCGATGTTTCGTGATTGGGGTCTGCCGAACTTTCGATGACGACAAAAAGCAATCTTCGTATTGCAGGAGCAGGGCCTTGAGCTGTTCTTGCTTATCGTTCGGAAGTCTGCGATTGACGTCTAAAGCTATGGGAGGGGCTTGGTTCCTCTGAGCAGGTTCCGCAGAATCGGCGAGGGCGAAAGCACTGGTGCCTTCGACAATTTCTTCTATGTATGCGACCGTTGTTCCTTTGTTCACATGTTTGTACTCATTGCTGAAATTTGTGAGCATAACCGTTGCTTTGCCTCCCCGCAGCTCTGCAATTCCTCTTGCGACGCAAATATTTCGGGTGACCAACAGATGCTGACTGCCTTCAACGACGCCTTCCAAGTCAGGTGATTTAGGAGCACCGACTGAAATAATGACGCTTGAGCGAGGCGGAATGGTGACTTGTTCTTCCAGCACATTCAAAGCATGGTGTCCTGACCGGCGTGCACGGCGGTAGTGCTTCTTCTGTGGATAACGTTATCGACTTTGTTTTTAGGTTGATGACAGCACCATGGAGGCACAAGAAGTCCATGCCAAGGATGACATCTCTCGAGCAACGCTGTAGGACTACGAAGTCTGTAGGATAAATACGGCCGTTAATGGTGACTCTCGCTGTGCAGATTCCTGCAGGCGTTATGAGATGACCTCCGGCTGTGCGGATTTCTGGGCCTTTCCAAGCTGTCCTAACTTTCTTTAACTTCGCGGCGAACAACCCACTGATGACAGAATAGTCGGCTCCAGTATCGATGAGAGCGGTCACACTGTGGCCGTCGATAAGAACGTCGAGGTCACTAGTTCGCCGTCTCGCATTACAGTTAGGGCGTGGCGTCGGGTCACGGCTGCGTCGGCTTGTTCCGCTGCTTCCATGTTGCGTCGTCAGCCCACCTTCGTTAAGTGAGCTTTCGCCGTCAGGGCTTTGCCTGGTTGGCGTTGTGTTCGGAAAGCTTCGTTGGGGCGTCGTCGTCGGAGGAGGATCTTCGGTAGTTCGTCGCACAGCAACCGCACCTCCACCGGTTGCTGCCCTTAGTTTCCCGGATACGGGCTAGGAGACCGGCCCCGCGTTGGGCCAGAGTACTGCCGGTGGTGCGGTGACGTGCGGCGGCTGGGCGACCGCGAACGCGAAGGGCTTCGTGGTGTCCACCGAGTTCCTGTTAGGTAGTCGGCGATGTCACGAGGTTATTCTCCTGGCTGTGGACGCGGCGCATTGACGGCGAAGCCACGCAGTCCCATTTGTCGGTACTGGCAACGGCGGTATGTGTGTCCGGCCTCGCCGCAGTGGTAGCAGAGCGGGCGATGGTGAGGGGTGCGCCAGACGTCAGTCTTCCTCGGTGCACTGCGCTGGACCGCTGGCGAATGGTATGACGTCGGTGGGGGTGGTGGCGGTGGTGGTGTCTGTCGACGGAAGTGCGATGGGGCGGCGTTTTGGCGTGGACGGGGAGGAGCGTTGTGGCGCAGTGCAGCGGCGTAGCTCATAGCTTCCGGCTCTGGCAGCGGTGCGTGGGGAATTCACAGCGATTGCCGAACTTCTTCTCGCACAATGTCGGCGATTGAATCCACTTGAGGCTGCGCCGAAGGCAACAGCTTGCGCAGCTCTTCCCGCACGATTGCTCGGATCGTTTCACGCAGGTCTCCGGAGTTACTGGCTTGAGCAGCAGCGCAGTTTGTACTCAGGCGACGATTATACTGTCTGGTGCGCATGTCCAGGTCTTTTCGATAGTGGTCGCTTCGGCTACAAATTCTTGGACGGTTTTTGGTGGGTTTCTCATCAGTCCCGCGAAGAGCTCCTGTTTGACCCCTCGCATGAGGAAACGAACTTTTTTCTCCTCAGGCATGTCTGGGTCAGCGTGACGGAATAGTCGGGTCATTTGTTTTGTGAAAATGGCGACATTTTCATTTGTGAGCTGAACCCGGGTCTCTAATAAAGCAGCGGCCTTCTCTGCGAGCGACGCTCGCGAACGTTTGCAGGAATGCGCCGCAGAAAACATCCCACGTTCGGAGCGTGGACTCCCGATTTTCGAGCCAGGTCCTTGCGGTGTCTTCCAAATAGAAGAACACACGACGCAGCTTTTCGTCATGGTCCCAGTGGTTGAGGGCGGCCACACGGTCGTATGTTTCTAGCCAGGACTCCGGGTCTTCGAACGATGACCCATGAAAAATTGGTGGTTCCCTGGGTTGATGAATGACCATCGTGGGCTGGGACGCTGCGGTTGTCAATGTCGCAGCAGTCGCGGTCATGGCCTTGGTCTTCCGCGCCTTGTCTTGTAGAAGCCCGCAGTCCGGTGGTAGCCCTTGCTGTCGGCGGCTTGTTCGCTGCTCCTGGTTGGCGTCGGTGTCTTCTCCGCGACGTGGGCTGGGTTCACGGCTTGACGGGGGCGTCCGGTACATGAACGAAGCAGCATCTCCACCAGATGTCACGGGGTCGTGACGTGGCCGAAGACAGGAGACTTCGTGTTGGGATTTAACTGTTTATTTGGGCGAACCTGTGCCCGGTAAACGGAAAGTCCAAATTACAGCAGCAGTCTCGCACAAATAGTAGTCTCGGACTGATAGCGGCGAACGGAGCGTAGGCCTACGATCAGCTAATGACAAGTGGCCAAGCGCGTCGGCATTTATACTCTTGCCGTCGAATGTTCTAGCGTTATCGCTGGCGGTGGCGTAGGTTCCAGAACAATCTGTACCGTTCGCACAGTGGGCGTGATCTTATCGAAATGATCTACTGCAGTCCGGAACCTTCTGGAAAACTGCAGGCGCGGTTTGCGCTGAGAATCGTGTGGTGTTTTGGGACGATAACAAATACTTGGGAAATGGAACGTGGCAATATTTGTAAAGTTGAAATCTCCTCCAAGAACGGTATACGTTGCATCTAAGGACAGTAATATGTTACTTAAGTCGAATATAAATTGAGGAGTATTGGAAGCAGGTGGTCTGTAAAACGAACCAAATGCTATCGAAGTGCCATTAGCTAGAGTGACCTTGCACCAGACTGTCTCACATGACGCACTGATATGCACGATACCGTAGGTACCGCTGCGAGACGGCAACCTTCAAAGACCGGTTGTCAACGCAAACAAAGACATATGGCAGATGAGTTGAGAGAAAGGCTTTGAGGTTGTGGGAATAAACCGACATGTAGGGCGGTTTTCAACGAGACAGAATTCAGTTCGATTGGAGGCTAGGTCATGAGGTGGGTTGGTGACTTGAAGGACGCGCAGTAGCTTTTTTGGGGGGCACGTGGGCCCTTCGGGCTCCAAGATAGCTAGTAACGAGGAAAACAACCAGGGGGACTCTTTGACAGGTAGTATAGACAGACACGATATCAAAGTGGCAGCAATATCTAAGACACGTAGAGTACGGGGGAAAAGTCGACGTAGCCACGAGGGCCGAGCCAATTCAGACGTTGGGAAAATTAACATGCAGGGTGGCAGGACTGTGCGGAAGTGGGGAGATATGAAAGAACAGCTAAGTTAGGAGAAGTTGATGGTGTGTTGGTTGGTAGAAACAAATCTTAGGGGCATGCAACAACCACCTAGCAATCTGAACTGCGCATGGGAATATTGTAATGTAACATAAGGAAGCAAAAAGGGGTTCGGTGTTCGGGCATTCATCCATATATGTACAGACTTGCAAAGAGTGAAACAGGAGTGCAGGGAACATTTATATAAAGGGAAGGTGGCAGGGCAGATGACGCTCCTGGCTATTGTATACATGTGGACAGGGGCAAAAACCAGAGAGGAAAACTAAGAAATGGGGCAGGGCTTAGAAAATGACATTAAAAACTAGAAGAAGAGAGTGAGGTAATTAAACTAAGAGATATGATTGTACACACAGAATATTTAGATAAATATACTGACCCGAAAGGTAGAATGCTAATGGGTACGCGTGAGAGGCATGACTTAATAATTTGCAAAGCCGAGAAGTGCGAAGGGCAGATAACATAGGACGTGGGGAGGCTGCAGTCGACAACAAATTATGCAATGATGTCACATAACATTTATGATAGGTAAGGGTAGTGAGCATAGATGAATATGAGTTCAGAAGCTTAAGCAGTGACCACAAACACATCAAGCTGAGTTTTGGAAGAGAAATGAAAATCGGAAGGAGGCATTATGAGCAACCAATGGGTAATATTTATTCAGAAAAGCAAACAGAAATAGATACAAAAAAGACGGAGAAAATAATCACAGAGGATACTAAACACAGTAAACGTACACAACTCTAACTCGATTGTTTGAGTTAGAGCTTGCTTAGGTACGAGTCAAATCAACAGAAAAATGGAGACACAAACCGGAGTGCTGGCGAAATGAGGAAGTTAACATAGCCAAATTAAGACGTCAGGAAGCCTCTAAAAAATACAGGTATGGTAAACAGAGGGGTGTACCAGAAGATGATGTAAAAAACAAACTGTATAACGTTTTAGTAAAGGGTAGCGTTCAATCTGATCAGAGAGAAGATTAGAAAAAAGAAAACTCAATAGATGGCGGAAGTAAACAAAAAGAATAGAAAGGCCGCTGCGAAGTTTTGAAACCATCTTAACTCTCTGGGTAATAAGACGAGCATGAAACAGAGGCTCATAACTACAGTTTAAGGGATTAGGATAGAAGGGAATGAGGCAAAAAATTATATAAGAACAACAATGACAGAAAAATTTGAACACCAAGAAAGCACTGCGTGCACCATATCAGATGAGCATGGGCCAATTATTGCAGTGGCTGCATTGGTAGAAGGAGAGGGGGAAAGGGCAGAGAAGAGGGTTCCTAAAAGCACATCAACTAGCCCTGACGGCATCCCCTTTGCGCTAACAAATAAAGTAGGACCAAACTATGAGCGAACTATAACAGAGGCAGGGAGCAAATCAATAATAGATGGTGAAGCCCGAATGGGTGGAAGCTTAGCAGTATGAGCTTGATCTATAAAAGAAAGGCAGACAAAGCAGATATAAACAGCCACCGTCTTGTAACGGTGACATCAGTAGCTTACAGGCTCGTGATGCAGATGGTGAAGGAAAAACTACCGACATGGATGGAGAGTGAGGAGCTTCTGGGATAACCACAATATGGGTTCCGTAAATGAAGGAGGTTGGAGGACAATCTGTTTTAATATATGCAGTGTTTTCAAATGGCGGAACAAGAACACAAGCCCGTGTGGTTGGCATTTCTAGTACCAAGGGAGCTTACGATAGTGCTATTAAAAAGACTTGTGTGGTATACTGTACGTACTATATGTGGAAGATTGAAACACTAATTTTCTAAAAGAGATCTAGAAAAGTATCAAGGTAATTATAAATTGGGAAGAACAGGTATCCAAACCTATAGAAATACAACGCGAGCTTCAACGGGGATGTCCCTTATTGTCACCTTTGTTAATTATGCTGTAGGCACAGGGACTAGAAGCCAAATTAAATGGGAGCCGACTCGGCTTCAGATCTGCAGGGATTGATAGACATCTGCGATAATGAGGGAGATAGTTTAAATTTGAAGTTCAGTAGGATAAAATTCGGCATTCATGTATTTAATGAAAATGAAGGCAGTGGGCATTAGATACAGAAAATCACGCTATAAATAGTAAATAAATACAAATGTTTGAGCGCATTGATAAATAACCGGGCTGCGTACTTAAGGGAGTATGAAATATACGTATAATTACTAAGGGTAATATGAATACAGCTGTTATGAAAAATAGGGCGCCGTGGAACTACAACAGGTATGGCAGTGTGATAGGGATTTGCAAAGGTGTCAGGGTTTGACGTTAGGTAATGCAGTATTGTGCATGAGACCGGAACTTCAATCAAGATTATAAATTTAAAAAATGTGGCTTAGGTAGACTTGCTTTGGGAGCCTACGGAAACAATACAAATCAGAAGGTACAGTGTGCCATAGGATGGACATCGTTCGAGTGCAGGGAAGCTAGCAGCAAGATAGGACTAAAGAAGAGATCGAGAAAAATAGGAGAGGAGTGTTGGACCAGGAAAGATTTCAGCTACTTGTACATGAAGAATGTTGATACTAAATGAAAGAAGCGAATTAAAATATTGGGAAGCAAGTATTTCGACAACAGCAGAATACCAAGCTAAAAGGAAACATCGATTAAGCAGTAGGTGAACAAAACAAAGGGGGACATGTGGAACGTTAGAATGCTTACGAAATCATCACTGGATACCTACTGAACTTTCAAGGAAAAAATTGCAAAAAAGCCTACCATGATTCTCGGGGTTGTTCTTTGCTGTTCGAGGCTCGAATGGGAGTATGGCTGACCAAGACGTACCGAGCCAAATACGAAGGCAGAAAAACGTTATTTAGTGCGTGTGCAGAGGTGGAGGAAATGCTGAACATTTGAGAATGTTCCGTAAAGGGCTCCACCCTATACACCCGAACCCAGCAAGCTCAGTGCTTGCTGCCTTATTGAAAAGCGCTTGGCGCCATCTGTTGCAAGCACGGCAAAGCAGCGCCCTCAACTGCCATGCGAGCAGACGGTCTGCAAACCAAACGCGAAACTTCACTACCTGAAGCCAGCTGTAAGCATATTTCGCGCTGTTCCTGTACTAAAATTTTGTGCGGATTTCACGTGAAGCGTGGAGGAGGCCTTCCTGGACAGTTAAGAATGTCTGCAGCACGTGCATTGCAGACTGCGGAAGCAGCTTATGAGGTACGTATTATCCGACTGAAAGAAACGAGAACAGAATTAACTGTGGCGTGCCTTGGCTGTGACAAGGCGGAATTTGTGCCGTAAGCCGGCGTCAACGAAGCGCTAGAATCTCGCTCTAGCCTACGCACCGCATGTGTACCAATTGCCAGTCATGCTGGGCACTCGGAACACACACGCGGTGCGAAAGTGCCAGCCAGAACAAGATTTTAAAATGCTATGGTGATGCCGGTTGAACTCACATGTAGATTCGCCTTGTGACAGTCAAGGTATGTCTCTGTTCGACCGAGTAGAATGCCATACTTTCGGCGCTGTTCCCATCTCTTTGGATTGCGATAGTAGGCTGTCACAGCTGTACTAAACATGTGCGGTGCGTGCATCTACACGTGAGTCATAAAACGTGTATCCTATTATTGACATTCGGCCTACGAAAGAGCACGGGAATAGTTTTGTGCCGCATACTACAGGCATATTGCACGCAAATCGCTGCTGTAAAGTGGAGTGGCAGAAGTCGCTCTTGAATAAACACAATCAGTGTACTTGTAATAGTACACAGTACTAGGCTGGGGTGTCAGCCATCTTCCTCATTTCTAACCTCTTCTTCCTTCTCGTCTCCCTCCAACCCTGCCTCACGTCCACGTACACTCCCCCTCTTTGAAGACTCATCCCTCCTGGGGTGATACTTGAAAACGTTTCCAATGGTCGCAAACTCCAGCACACCATCATCGTTGGTGTAACCAATCCTTTTGAGAATGCCATGTTGCACTGCGATCTGCACCACGCGATAAGGTCCCATGTACACGTGCTTTGTGCCGGGAAGGCCTTTTCTGACAAGCACCAGATCGTTCAGTTGTATCTGAGGTATCCGCGTGTTGTGGCGACGGTCAAAGTTCCTCTACATACTTTCCCGGTATCGTGGTAGGCTTCCGAAGGTTTTCGTTTTTCGCACAATTGCAGGCGGTCTGCAATGCAAAGTTCTTGATCAGCAGGAAGCACTGGTACCTTTCCGAAAGCTGCAAAATATGGACTACAGCCGATGCTCGCAGTGTGCGACCGATTGTGATGAGCGACAGCTGCCTCAAAGCAGCACTTCCATCCACCCTGAAAACTTGGATACATTGAAATGAACTGCTTCAAATCCTGAATCATTCTTTCAGCCATGCCATTCCCTGCAGGATGGTACGGAGCGCAGCGTCGCAACACAACTCCTCGTTCCTTCGCCCATTCTTGCAAACGCTGACTGAGAAACGCTGGCCCATTGTCTGATATTACTATTTTCGCATTCTTGAACATCTCCCGACTCAAAAGAGCGATCACACTATTTGCGTCTTCCCTTCCCGGCCGTGCAGCCATTATTCTTGTGCACTGGTCTATTGCCACAAGGAAAGACTGCGTTGTTCTTACTCTTGCAGCCTTCTTCTTGAGCTCTGCGAAATCCAGATGAATGACTTCAAATGGTACGTCGGAATGTTGAGGCAAAACCATCTCGTCTGTTCTTTGAAGGTACTTGGCTTTGTGAACTTGACATTGATGGCAAGACTGAGCGTACCTTTGAACGTCCTCTTTCACGCGTTTCCACTGGAAATGCTGACGAATCTTGTGATATGTCCTCTAAAAGCCATCATGTCCACCTAAGTGCGGGGAGTCGTAATAGAGCTCCGAAATTCGAGGCACCATTGTTTCTAGAACTGTGAACTTTCCGTTATGAAACTTAAGTTCTTCAGTTCCCTCCCACAACAATGTTGCGTTGACATTTTTATGATCAGGAATTACCGCAAGTCTTGAAAGCGCATCTGCATCCTTGAGGTGTTCTCCAGGCCTGTGGTGGACCATGAAAGTAAACTGCTGGAGTTCACTGACCCACCTAGCAATTTTTCCTCGAGGCTCGGCGAGGTTAAGTATATACGTTAAGGCTTGGAGATCCGTAAAGAGCTTGAAGCTCCTGCCATCCAGGTAAGGTCTAAAATAGCGCACGGCCATTAGGACTGCCAAGGCTTTCTTCTCTGTAGTCGTGTAGTTCAGTTGAGTTTTCGAAAATGTGTACGAATAGTACCCGAAGACCCTCTGTGGATGGCTCCGTGGAGAGTCGGTATCTCTCTGGTAAAGCACTGCGCCTGTGCCATAATAAGAAGCATCGGTGTTCAATTCTAAGGGCAACTTGAAGTCTGGAAGAGTCAGGACCAGATCCGATGTAATATTTGTCACAAGGCTGTGATAAACAGATTCACACTCTGCGGTCCACTGAAATGGCACATTCTTCTTAGTCATTTCTGTAAGGCATTTCGTTTTGGTCGCATAATCTCTATTGAATGGCTGGAAATGCCCTGCAAGACCAAGAAATACCCGCAGAGTGCAAGTCATATGGCTTCTGCATTTTTGCGATTCGTTCGACTGATTCCTGTTTTGTTGTCTTGGTTTGGCCGTCAAATACTCTTTCAAGAAACACCAATTTACTTTGGAAAATATCACTCTTCTTGTCATTAATTTTGAGCTCGGCGTCACAAAGTGCTTGAAGTACACTAGCCAGATGGTTTGAGTGCTCTTCCTCGTTGCGGGAGTATACTATTATATCGTCTATGTAGACGTTACAAAACTTTCCGATAAACGGTCGCAAGACGTCGTTCATAATTTTCTGGAACCAAGCGGGTGAGTTCTTCCATCCAATTGGAAGACGGTTATACTCATAGATGTCAAAGGGCGTGATGAAGGCAGAATATTTCTTGCACTTTTCAGAAATCGGAACTTGCCGAAATCCTTTACATAGGTCAATGCGCGAGAAAACTCTGCAGCCACCCATGTCATCTATTATAGAGTCTATACGTGGAATAGGAAACAGAAAAAGCTCAGTCTGCTTATTAATTTGTCTGTAGTCCGTGTAGAGTCGAAGACTTCCATCTTCCTTCTTCCTTTGGTGCAATGGTGATGGGTGAAGCGAACGTAGACGTGGATGGACGGATAATCTGCGCATCCAAGATCTTTTGAATCTCGTTCTGAAGCCACACTTTCTTCTCTCGCGACATATTATAGGGCTTTTTTTTCACCACCGTCGTATCACTGAGCTGGAATGGAACCTCAAACTTCGTAGTTGCTGTAGGATATCCTTTCAGGCTCAGCAATTCCGGGTAAAGCGTCCTAACATCTTCACCTGGAGATGGTTTCCGCGGAGTTCTTGAAGGCGAAACTGCAGCGTTGATAGCGCGGCGCTTTTCTTTTGTGGTGATTTCGCCTGTCCAGTAGATATTAAGGCGAAGTGCACTGATGACTGGACGTGAAAGCAGTAGTTCGTACGGAACTCTGTCGAGTACCAGTGCTTGCGCAGTGACAGTGTTGCCGAGACACGATATGATTATACAAGTCCATTTATCGTGGACATCTCGTCTTCCATCGTATCCGTGTACTTCTACTGGTCTTCCCTCTTTTACTTTTGCCCTCTCAACAATATTTGCGTTAATAACCATGACGCTTGCTCCGCTGTCAACTAACGCACTCCGTTCCTTTCCATCCACAAAAACAGATATGTACAATAGACTTGTATGAGACAAATAAACAGCTTCTCTTGATGTCGTCGGGTGGAAGCCGAGACCCTCTCTATTTAGTTTTTTGTTACGTCATCTAGCTCTTTGCCATAGTCTGAGCCTCCCTGGGCGGTCAAGAAGGATACGGGTGTTGTAGTAGGTCTCCAGCTTGCAAGCGGGCGTCGTTCCTCAGCTCGTGTGGCCCCGGTATTCTTTGCAGCAGGTGTCATGGGTTGACGCTGGGTTCCTAGGTCCGGGAAGTAGAGGTCTCGCATTCTCTGCAGAAGTTCTTCGACTGTCTTGGGTCCGCGCATTTGTATTTGCTTCTGGAGGTCCGGACTTAAACCATGAATGATAAGCGGAACCACAGACGTCTCACGCAAAGATGAGTCCGCCAGCTGTAGCAAGCGCCTTTTCTCATGAAAATAGCTGAGTGCAGATCCAGACCTGTATTTGAACGTGATTGCTTTGTCCCATAGCCACACCTTGTTCTCGCTGAAGGAGCCCAGAAAGCTTGCTTTCCACTCTATCCATGGTTTGTTGCTGTGAGAGTTGAGACGCCATTCGTACCAACTCTTTGCTATGCCTGATAGGAATAGTGGCATGTTTTTCACTTTATCTTCGTCGCTGTGCCAGTAGTTTTTATCGCATGCATACTCGTAAAACGTGAGCCAGGACTCGGGACTACTAGACTCTCCGTCAAACATGTCTTGCTTCACGTGTTCGCGACTTGGTCTGCTTAATCTTTCCGTCGCGTTTGCGTTTACAAGCAAGCGCATTAAATCATTTTGCTGCCTATTCTGTTCTTGGTGCAGTTCAATATACTTGTTGATCAGCTCGACGGAACTGTTAGGCGAAGCAGCGGTAGCAGGCTTCGCGTCGTTTCTTACTGGAGTCAGCACTAAATTCTCATAATCCTGAAGTTTCATGTTGATCCTCACCGTTCTTTTAGCTAGTAAATGGTCTGGAGCTATCTTCATTTTAGTGCTTATATAGGAAACAAATGCGTCAGTGCTCACTGCTTTCGGAAGAGCTAGTTCCTCTTCATCTTAAGGCGTTGCGGTCAAGATCCGGATGCCACCGCGTTGATTTGCTCCAATGGTGAAGTCCACCCACATCTTGAATGTCCGCACAGAAAGTATACGCGGCTGCGCCAATTTGTTATAGTACACAGTACTAGGCTGGGGTGTCAGCCATCTTCCTTATTTCTAACCTCTCCTTCCTTCTCGTCTCCCTCCAACCCTGCCTCACGTCCACGTACAATACTTACTTGTACACTTTACTGGGCTCGTAGTTTTTCCTGTCTATTGCGAATATATTCTAAGGCGACGGAGCTCAGCTTTTTTGTTGTGGACGGAAATCTGTGCAATCCCCGCAGGGGCGCCTGCGCAAGTAGGCGTTTGGTGTGTAGCGACACCACGGACCCGAGCTAATGGGGGAGTTTTGACTCCCTCCCACGCCTAGCCGTGCGTGGCTTTGCCGTGTCCGGGGAAAAGGGGATCCTGGGGGTTGAGCCGACGCTGGGTGATTGGACCTTTAAGGCCCCCCGGCAGAGGCAACACACCCCTTTGGCCCCGGCTTCACGTAGACAGCACCACTGGGCTGACCCACCCAGGGGAAATCGGCAGTCGCCTTTTCCTATCTCTCTCTCCCTACATCTTCGTCTTTTGTTCTCACTTTACATCTTTTCTGTATTCTCCTCACTTCATTTTACTTCCAATTTTTCCTGGCGGCAAAGGTTAACGTAGTGTAAATATCCAACCTTGGGTAGATATATTAGGTTATAGCGGCCATGTACGGCTGGCGCCTGCGCCTCCTTCGCGTCTCGCAGCGTCCCCTTGTTGGGCTCGGTGGTGGGTGGCTGGCATGGCCGCCGAATAAGCTATCAAATTTATGGGAACCCCTAGCCCTCTTACAACTAATCACCCCTCCAAGAGGTGGCGCACCGATGCAATTTTTGAATTTGCTCCAAACAAAAAAGATAACTTCCCCAAATACCACATAATTCACTGTGAAAGAACAGAAAAGAAAGCTAGAAGTATTTCACCTTTCCTTGTGTCCAAATGTCTCATAGAAACGCTGGGCGCAGGCTACAAGGCCACAAAGACTGCTAGTGGTGACCTGTTACTTGAATTAAAAGACAACGCACAGTACCAGAGACTACATAAACTCACAGCATTTGGGGATCAGCCTATCACAATCACACCGCATCGAACCATGAACACAGTGAAGGGTGTTGTATCAGATGGAGACCTGATGGACCTCTCTGATTATGAACTTCTAACAGGCTGGAAAGAGGAAAACGTCATTCAGGTGCAGCGTATCAAAATAAGAAGAGAAAATAAGGAAATCCCAACGAAGCACATCATACTAACTTTCGCATCTAGCACCCTCCCCACTGAAATAGCGACAGGATATCTTAAACTGCCAGTTAGACCACACATACCTAACCCGCGGCGCTGCTTTAAGTGTCAGAGGTTCGGGCACGGCTCCCAGAGCTGCCGAGGACAGCTTACTTGCGCGAAATGCGACACCAAAGGTCATACTGCTGACGATGATTGTCAGCTACAAGTCCACTGTCCAAACTGTGAGGGTGACCATCCTGCATATTCCAGGTCATGCGTGGCCTGGAAAATGGAAAAAGAAATTATTAATACAAAGTTTAAATTCAACATAAGCTTCCGTGAAGCACGGCAGCGCGTTTCCCCGCATTTTGCTGGGAAGACATTGTATGCCGAAGTGATGCGAGGGGGGTCAGCACCACTTCGGTTTTCGGCAATGCCTTGGACCACGCCCAGCGTGCCGAGGCAAACGCCAAAAGCCCCCATTGGGGGAGCAGCCTCGGCTGCCCCACCCTCCTTGAATACAGCCCCATCGAAGGCCCCTGTGAACATTGGCAGCAGCCAGGGCACCACACATACTAAAGAGGTCCCCTCGACCTCCAGCCCGGTGGGGTTTAAGGTTCCGTCTGTCACGACGAAGCCTACAACGAAAACAACATTATCTGTCGTCTCTCCTGAGGCGATGGACACATCAACTGCGCCAAAGGAGCGGCGGGGTTCCCTCGACCGCTCTAAAAAAGACAAAACGGTAATTGCAGGGCCATCTAAAGGCTCTGTAAGATAAGTCACTTCTCTCTTTAGACACCAGCCACACTCATTTCGTACACACAGCACTTTACTCCCATAATGAAGACACAAATTATACAATAGAACGTCAGAGGACTACTTCAAAACCTCGACGATGTCCAAGAACTTCTACACAAACATTCTCCAAAAGGGCTGTGTGTACAGGAAACACACTTAAAATCCAAGAATACAAATTTTTTGCGTCAATATGTTGTCTTCCGAAAGGAGAGAAATAATGCTGTGGAGTCATCTGGTGGTGTAGCCATTATAGTTAATCGAGGAGTAGCATGCAGTCATCTACCACCACTAACATCCCTAGAGGCAGTGGCTGTTCGAGCAGTTCTATTTAATAAGCTCGTCACCATCTGCTCTCTATACATACCGCCGCAACACCGCCTGGAAAAACATGACTTCCAGTCTTTAATAGATGAGTTACCAGAACCTTATTTGGTTCTAGGGGACCTGAATGCACACAATGGTTTATGGGGTGACTGTCGATGTGATGCACGAGGTCGTCTCATTGAACAGTTCTTCTTTTCATCAGGTGCTTGTCTGTTGAATAGAAAAGAGGCAACATATTATAACCTTGCAAACAATACTTACTCCTCCATAGACCTCAGTATCACATCTCCTTCACTTGTACCATTATATCAGTGGAAAGTCATAAATAATCCATACGAAAGTGACCATTTTCTTTTAGTTTTAAGTACACCAATAACATATGAATGTCCTCCACATGTTCCCAAATGGCTGGTGAACAAAGCCGACAGGGAACAATTTCAAAAAATTACACACTTAAGTTGGGCCGACATATGCGGATTAGGCATAGATGAAGCTGTGCAGTACTTCACGCCTTTTCTTACTGACGTAGCAGCCAAGTGCATTCCACAAACATCTGGACTGCCCGGCAAACGACACGTCCCGTGGTGGAACACTGAGTGTCAGAATGCGCGAAAGGAGCAGAACAGGGCTTGGAGGTTGCTGCGCAACTCGCCGACAGCAGAAAACCTTGAGAGCTTTAAGAAAATAAAATCTCGAGGCAGGAGAACGCGTCGGCAGGCCAGAAGAGAAAGCTGGCACAAGTTTTTATCAGGGATAAATCCATATACACTAGAGGCTAAAGTCTGGGACATGGTTCGTAGGGTAGCAGGAAGACAATACACTCACTCCCACTCGTAAACACACAGGGTGAGAGCCTGGAAGATCAGGCGAACTTCTTCGGTGCACACTACGAGCAAGTGTCTAGCTCGGCACACTATACTGAAGTTTTTCAAAGATATAAAGCAAGGATAGAAAAACAGAAACTAGAATATAAGTGCACAAAACACGAGGCATACAACCAACCTTTCAACTTAGCTGAGCTACAAACATCCCTGAACTCTTGCAGTAATTCTGCACCAGGCTACGACCGTGTCACGTATGAAATGTTGAAAAACCTGCCACCTAAAACGTGAAAAACTTTACTCTCCCTATACAATGCTATCTGGCTTTCTGGCACCATCCCTGCTTTCTGGAAAGAGGCTATTGTTATCCCTATTTTGAAACAGGGCAAGGACCCTTCTTCAGTTTCAAGTTATAGGCCCATTGCACTAACCAGCTGCCTTTGTAAACTTTTTGAAAAAATGATAAACCGCCGACTTTTACATTTCCTTGAAACACACAATCTGCTCGACCAGTTTCAGTGTGGGTTTCGAGAGGGTAGAACCACCACCGACCATTTGGTGCGTATCGAGGCACAGATCCGAGACGCTTTTGTCCACAAACATTACTTCCTCTCGGTGTTTCTCGATATCGAGAAGGCTTACGACACAACATGGCGTTTTGGGATATTAAGAGACTTGTCTCACCTGGGTGTGCGCGGTAGAATGCTTTCCATAATCGAGAGTTACTTGTCCAATCGGGAATTTCGCGTCCGTGTGGGCAGTACTCTCTCCCAAACATTTGTGCAAGAAACGGGAGTACCGCAAGGTGGTGTACTTAGTTGTACAGTTTTTATTTATAAAATGAATTCCTTGCACCTGTCCATCCCCCGCAACATGTTCTATTCCATATATGTCGATGATGTCCAGCTTGGCTTTAAGTCATGCAACCTAGCAATGTGTGAGCGGCAGGTTTAGTTAGGTTTAAACAAGCTCTCTAAATGGGCAGAGGAAAACGGATTCCAGCTGAACCCAGAAAAAAGCACGTGTGTCTTGTTCTCCCGAAAGAGAGGCGTGCACTCAGAACCTGACATTGAACTGAATGGTCAACGTCTGTCTGTCAATGCAGAGCATAAATTCTTAGGCTTAATCTTGGACAACAATTGACATTCGTATCACACATCAAGTATTTAAAAACAAAATGTTTAAAAGCCATGAGTGTTTTAAAAGTGTTGTCACGTACTACGTGGGGTAGTGACAGGCAATGCCTCATGAACCTGTATAGAAGCCTCATTCGCACCCGCTTAGATTATGGGGCCGTTGTCTATCAGTCTGCTACTCAAAGTGCCTTGAAGATGCTGGACTCCGTGCACCATTTAGGCATCCGCCTTTCTACGGGTGCTTTTCGCACCAGCCCCGTAGAAAGCCTTTATGTTGAGTCAAATGAGTGGTCGCTTCATCTGCAGATAACTTACATGTGCTTTGTTTATTTCCTTAAGGTGAAAGCAGACAATAAGCACCCCTCATACTCTACAATTAATGATTTGTCAAGCTCAACCCTGTTTCAAAACAGGCCTTCGATGAGGCAGCCCTTCTCAATTCGCCTGAAGAGTCTCGCTGAGGAAACTGGAGTCTCACTTGAACACAGTTTAATGGCTCCTGTAGCATACCCGCCACCGTGGCAATGGCAGACTATAGACTGCGATGTGTCTTTTCTAGAAGTTACAAAACATGCGCCTATTGTCCATATCCGAACATATTTCCTGGAACTTCAACACAAATACACATGTCCTGAGTTTTTTACAGATGCCTCTAAGTCCAACTCCTCTGTGTCCTATGCTGCTGTTGGCCCTTCCTTTCGGGATGCTGGCCCTCTACATCCAGGCACAAGTATCTTTACAGCGGAAGCTTACGCGATACTTGTGGCAGCGAAACACATCAAACAATCACAAATACAAAAAGCAGTAATTTATACAGACTCCCTCAGTGTGGTAACGGCTCTGCACAGTCTTAAAAAACAAAAAACCCTGTTTTTGTCTCACTTTACTCCATTTTTTGCACACTCTACACACTCAACCAACATGTTGTAGTGTGCTGGGTGCCAGAGGACCGTGAGATCCAAGGCAACGTGAGGGCGGATCAGCTCGCTGCATCCGTCCACAAAACCACTGCCCCTACACCCATATCAATCCCGGTCCTTGATCTGAAGCCGTCTCTGAAACGAAACCTCAGGGACTACTGGCAGAGCAAGTGGGATAAACACACACAAAACAAACTACACGTTATCAAGCCACACCTTGGCCATTGGCCACCAGTATCAAAATCACGTCTAACAGAGGTAACAAGACTCAGGATAGGACACACATACACGACACACACACATCTTTTGTCCGGTGGTGATCCACCACTGTGTGACAATTGTGGTGAGGCATTGACAGTTCTTCATATTTTAATCCAATGTAAACAGTTAGACACTCTAAGAAGACAACACTTTCCATTACCCTACCGACAACATATACCATTACACCCCGCAATGTTTGTCGGTAGGGAACCACTTTTCACCCATAAATAATTGTTAGCTTTTTTAAGAGATGTTAATTTTTACTATGTAATATACCCAGGCATTGCGTAGCGTGACCTCTCAAGAGAGGTTGCTGCTGCAGTGATTACATTTAAAAGCACTTGCCTCGCAGCCCTTGGACACAAGGGCGCTGATGAGGCACGTGTGCTAGTGCCATATATTTTTACATGTTTTTATTATCAAAATCTTTGTCACCCCTTTTAATATGCATATCACGCCACTTTCATAATCTTGATAATTATGTTTTTATCCGCATTATCGCGAGGAATTTTGAGGCCCCTATACAGCCACGCAACATATTATTGTCTCCTCTCTACTCATCGAAATGGCGCTCTTTGGCCATCAATTGGCCCTTGCACCACAAAGCACCACACATCAAATCTGTGCAATCGCAAAACACTACAATGCCAGGACTCCCGCGATGCACTGCGCACTTCACGGGCAGTGCTCAGCAATCTGCCTCTTGCGCTGGTTGTTGTCGCATCAGGTGACAGCGCAGTGGCACCATATGACATTTCATAAGCGGGCGCAGCGTGAACAGGTGCTTTTTCGCATTTTAAACTTCCAGAGCCCCTGCATGCCATGCTAGCGAGGTGCGCCTTGGCAGTTCCAAACAAATTATTGCGTCTCTGGAACGGAAGGTATACCACCGAAGGTGCCTGGGTGCGAGGTAGGCGTGCTCTCGTGTATAGTCAAAGATAATGGCGCGAAACTTTCAAAGCATTTGGGTTTAGGGATAGTGAAGGCAAAATAGACTTTAAACGGATAGAATTTACCAGGAGGAGGCTAACTCATTGGTGGCTACAATCAAGGCACCAGTGAAATTCAGCCCTTCGGCATATAGTTATAGTACTTAACTTTTTGGCTGGGTGGCGTGAGGTGCCGCCGGATCTAAAGGGCCCAGCCGAATACATCCATTCACTCATCAAGCGTTGGCGAGTGGCGAGTGGTAGTGGCGGTTGTGGCGGGGTGCACCTGGCGTGGCAGCGCAACAGCGTCATGGTCTCATAAAATGCTACCTAATACATTTACTATAGCAGCTGATTTGAATGCTCACTGTTATCTCAGAGACAGACCAATGAGGTAGACAGTAAAAATTCTATTTTTGTGGACCATTTGAAAAGTCTTTTACAGAACTGCGTATGCAGCTGAGCACTGGCAGACTGACGTATTTTTCGCTGTGCACGTAATTTAGCGGCCTTGACCTGGCATTTTCCCCACAATGAAGCTTTAAATGCGCAGTATTTTTTGAAGTACCTAAATTGTGGAAAATGCTTTTCAGTGTTTCTATATGTCGGTCATCATCCCGGCTGCGCCGGCTGCATTTTAGATGGAGGCGGATGTAGGCACGTGTGCTCGGATTTGGGTGCACGTTAAAAAACCCAGGGTGGTCGAAATTTCCGGAGGCCTCCACTAAGGCGTTTCTCATAATAATATAATGATTTTGGGACGTAAATTTCACATATCAATCAATTATATGTCGGTCATCTAACCTCGCACGTACGTGAGGGCGGTAGTTGTCTTCTGCTTAACCTGGCATAAACCAAAATTACCAAATGAGTACGTGAGTATATGACAAACTCGAGTGGCAGGTCACGAAATGTATAACATGATATTATTGCCCGTACATCGTAAAATTCTTTCCCTCAGTCATTGTGACCCATACCCTCATACCAAGGGCTGATCATAGAATACTAGATATGTGCGCCGCACGCAAGATTGAAAAGTGGCATTAGACGCCTGTCCATCGGAAACCTTCAATGGATGAAAAGAATGAAAATTACGTATTCATCTGGAGTAACCTATCACAAAACCCCACCGATGATCCGAGATTCTGCGGAAAGAGACATTATATAGTAGTGATGTAAGGGCAACGTAGTCGCAGTATTGGCTAACCGCTTTTATGACGATGTAATGAGTGTTACAGATGCACTGCTATGACTCTATCTTAAGGGTTACATTCATTGCAAGGACTATAGCATAGAGTCCATTCGATAAAACTTGCGTATGTATTTCAGCGTGGGTATCGTATGAGATAAGATCATGCACTATAGCCTTTAGCCGCAAGTGAACTCCACGTCCCTCATGAGCCCTCGATTAGATGAACTACTCAATTATGTCAAAGGCATATATATGCATCTCCTAAAAGAATACCCAAAGCACAAAATCTAGCGTCGCATGAACTCTATGCCCACCATGCATAAAGTCCACAAAGATTTCGTCCATGGAAATTTTAAACATTTTTTAACCAGCACCGACATTGCACAACACGCGGGCCTGTGGCAGCTTGCCTCGGTCGGAATTCGGCCACCGTGGTCAGTATCAAACCAAAGGTGGCACCAGGGATGGGCACGGGGGGGGGGGGGGGTGGAGCCCACCCTTCAACTTTGAGCCTGCCTCCCTTCTCCATTGCTGCCCTCAAGAAGGGAACATAGTCATAACACAGTGACGAGGTTTCCCGCCTCCCTGCCGTCGGCCTCCTCAAGAAAACCACTTATTACGGATATTCATTAGAACTCATTTTTCCTCCTTTACAACTTATAGGCGCCATGTGAGCGAACAGAACGCGCTTATAGCGCAACCACAATACTTGATGTTAATGCGAGGAACCCCTCAGGGCGCTTGCTGACACGCACAATCGAAGCGTGCCGGCGAGCAGCTACGCCTTCTGGAGGCTGTATTGTAAAATCTTTCAGCCTCGCAACCTTGTTCACAAACATGTTCACAACACTAGCAAAACCTCTCTAGTCACTATAGTAGAGCGTACTAGGACAGGGAAGCGCCCGGAATGGCCGCAGTACCAATGTACAAAATGTGAAGCCCTAATAGGTCAATCCACTCGTGGCGTTGTGGTCGGTAGTCTGCAATGCGGGGTCCTTTAAAGAGTTGCGCACGGCTCCGCCAAAGGGGTTCATATTCAGCTTCCATTTTTCAGCATTCAGCGTGAAACAAAGGCTAGGACAAGAGCAAAGTAGAACGCCCGCTTGTCGCTCAACACGCTCGGGCGCGAGTTGCAGCTGTAGATGGTAAACTCTTATTAGTATAACTTGTCACAGTCGTAATAATTCGCTTTTGTTGATTGATTCGAGCCTCAGTTGCTACGTATGGCTGCGAAAGGCAACGCCAAGTGTGAAATTCAGCGTTGGCTACATTTATTTCTTTTCTGCTTCGCTTGGAAACCAAACTTCATTCGTAAGTCTCACCAGTGCTCACCTAAGTTCTTTCTGTCCTTTGTCCCTTCTTGCGCGGTTGTCGACAAAGTGCTTAACAAATATGGCGACACGGTAAACGAGCTCACCTTCAGAGAATCCTCTGCGACGAAGGCAGAAACACTGACCATGCCTTCGGAGGAGTTTAGGGGAAATGACAGTACCAACGAAACAGAGTCTCGGGCAGCCTTCCGTCTCCTATTTTGAGGCACAATTCGCTAAGAATGTCCCGGTGCAACGAAGTGAAGTGAAGCGAAGCGAAGTGAAGTGAAATTTTTTTCTTTGCATACAAAGGAAGAAGCTGGAGCTAAAGGCTGGGGGGCCTCACAAAGGCCTCGGTCCCATTGTACAGTCTGGAGACAGATAACAAAACAATATAAAATCATACATGACATAATAAATAGATGAATCAGCTACACTTGCAAGTACAAAAATATAAAGTGTTCTTAAGCAAATAGCAGTGAATATGTTATACCTAACTTAGACCAAAGGCAAGTGAATATTTTTTTGTTTTTTTTAATTATTTTCACTGAGACATCAAAATTAACATTTGTAGAGATTTTATTCATAGTCATAGTTACCTGGTAAGTTAATTTTTGTCTTACATAGTAGGCATCTTAGGGACTCACAGGCTTTGTTTTCCAAAATAATATGTAGCATAGGTGAAAATATTGCTTTTAGTATGTAAATGATTGACTTTATTAGGCTGCAAGAGACGAAAAAAAATGACTTGATTCACTCTACGCAAAGCATAGGGATGAAACAATGACGAAGTGGGAAGATCCTGGGGACTGCCGCAGTAACCATGAATGCACTGCAAAGCTCTTTTTTGAAGTACTTGTAGTTTCTGATAGTTAGCAGTTGTAGTTGTTCCTCAGACCAGAATACAATAGGTTAGTCTAGAATATACAAGCGTATAATACATATGTAGTCTCAACCAAACGAGTGCAAGACTAATTACCTCGTAGAGACAGCCAACGTTGTTGCTTATTCAGACGCTAATTTTGAGACATGCGTGTTCCAGGAAAGGTTCTGGTGGAACCAGACACCGAGAAAGGTTCTGGTGAACCAGACACCGAGGAACCAGACACCGAGAAGCACTGGATCTTGACCTTTAAAAATCTGCAGTATTAATCAGTCTAAAACAATACAGCTGGTTTTCGATTAATTAAAAAAACATGTTGGATTTTAGCCATGATTGCAGGTTACAAAAGTACCTCTTAACCATAGCTTCTGCTTGTACAAGAGATTTTGCTGTATAAAATATGTTTGTATCATCAGCATACATGATCATGTCTTGAGAATCTGGTAGTTTGATTATATCAATAATATATATATCAAAAATAATGGTCCTAGTATGAAGCTTTGAGGTACTCCACAAGCGACAGTTAGTTGGTTAGATATAATGTCGTTCACTCGTACGCACTGCATTCTATCACATCACTAATGTTGCACTAAGTTGAGTGTAATACCTCGTAAATCATAGTAATTTAACTTCTCAAGGTAAGACGATTTTGTGTTGTACGCAGTCAAATGCCTGTCGAAAATCTAAGAACACACCAAAGGTGTGAAGCTTGTGGTCTATATTTTCAATTATTTTATCTTTAATAACAAGCAGCGCTTCCTCTGTGTACTTTTTTTTAAAAAACGTACTGGCAAACAGATAATATGTTGTGCTTAGTTAAAAGATTTAGGCTTGCAATTTATGACTCCTTCAAATATTTTCAGAAAATACTGACAACACAGAAATTGGTCGGTAGTTGGACATGTCCATTCGGTTACCACCTTTTTATATTGAACAGACTTTGTCAATTTTTAGGTCATTAGGAAACACACCTGTTGTAAACATTAGGTTAGCAAAATAAGCCAATACGTCAGATAAGAAATCAAACACTGCCATCATAATAACCACGCTTTTGTTTGGTGCTCGGCTTACCAAGGGCTGGAGGAAAACGAGGGGCAGAAGCAGCGGCTCGTGATGCTGGCTTTGTCAGCTACTTCGAAATCTTAACACCTCAGGAAAATTACAGCCCTACCATCTCGAAGGACCTGCTTACCATCAGCGTTTTACAGGACATGTGTACACCCCTCCGCACAAATATTCAAGAAAAGAGGAGGCCATCGTTTGAAAAAGGATTATAAAACATGGCTTTATCTCCACCTAAAAAAGTTACACGCCATGTTCTCAACGTGCAATAAAAGTCACTGCGCCTGGTGCGGAGAGAGTCCTACGCTTTATCACATTAGCTGGGGCTGGTTGAAACATCCCTCATATTTGACACGCGCAGATATGACACCAACACACGTGTTGGTGTCAAAAGAGCCGTTTGAGGCGTGACTGTGCATGATTTGACCTGGCCGACCAGCAAGCGAAGATCACCTAGTTTGAACGGGCAGCTAAAGCCAGTAGAGCCCTTTACTAAAGCTTCTCGTCCCCCCCCCCCACCCCCACCCCCCCAAAAAAAGATTGGCCTATACCTAAATAAAATTTACCTCTCTTTTTGTCTCAATACGTTCGCTTTATGAGCAAAGCCAACTAGCTCAATACCTCACTTTGGTCACGTTTTTTTTTCTTCACGTCCTTTTTTTCTTAGTTGTCAAACTTTGTTCTACAATTCTTATACATGCGCTAATAAGAGGTTCCTTTGACAGTTTTAACTTTGGGACCACCTTCTGTATTATATGTATCTTCTATTTGTACTGTATTGAATACTGAAACCTTCAAACTTTCAAAAGTTACTATCATTTGTTTGGCTGATAGCTTTTTATTGTCTAACCTCATTTTGATCCTGTGTACATGTACGACATTTCCTTCCTACCATACTTCCACAGCTTATCATCAGAGAGACCCTTAAGGGTTTTGGTCTCAAACCAAGTCTTTTCCCGTGTTCATAGTGCGGTGTGCACTCATATAGATCAGGTTACAGGGACTGAGGTTAGGTCTACCCTAACAATGCCGGAGGCAGTCAGCGAAAAAAACCTGGGAACCGTCCAGGCGGAGCAGAATGAGGATGTTATTTTCTTACTTTTGCGCCCTTGCAGCACGCAGCGCAAAGAAGAAGGCACATGGATATGCATATGAGTGATTCAAAATGATCGGCTGCTAGACACGAATACAACGGCATAAGCGAGAGCTCGTTCATAGCAGGGAACAGCGCAGATACATGAAAAAAAAAAAGACTGACAGGACTTGGCACTGGCTAACAATATGAGCATTTATTTCGCAGGCACACAAATGACGTCAAGTCAAGTCAGTCTTTCTTGTCCCGTGTATCTGCGCTGTTTCCTGCTCTAATGGAGATGGTGAAGATTACCAGAGGGCTTTTCTTTTTTTATGAGAAAGGCAGCGATGCACTATCGCCTAAGAAACGATGTTTTACGTCAGGAAGTCAGGAAAATCCCTCGTTTCAGCTGTGCCACAATAGATAAAAACACTTTACTCCAGTGAGATTGCTAGGTAAATGCGCGTCTCACTCTGTCCATCGCCATGACACACTCACGTACGTTCAATTCGGTTGCGACAGTTTTGCCTGTCTGGCTGAGCACCTCGAATGGGCGGTCATTGGGAGGCGTGATGGATGGTGGGATACCTTTACGCCAGATGAAAATGGATCACTGTGGAGATGTCTTTGATGACAAAAACATTAGTCAACAATGCATCCCGACAAGGGCAAGGGTGCAGGCGTGAAAAGAGGAAACAGAGCTGTTCAGCCTAACTATAGGATTGGGTGTGTAGACAATAGCTGGCACGGAAAATTCACGCATACACAACGTCGTACCGTAGAACAACTGCGTAGTTGTGTTACTGATGTCTTTCGTGGAAGACGAGCGCACATCAAGCAGGACAAGAGGGAGACCTTCAGCCCAAAATAAACGAGCCTCAAGGTGGCTGTCAGTCGACTATCAAAGCGCGTTCAATGATTCCATTTTCCGATGGGTGTTAGTAGGATATGGCAATTCCCTAGCAGACGCTTAAGTTGACTCAAAAGATCCCATTCTAACCGTAGTGCGTGGTCGATGGTAACCACGCCAAGGCATTCGAAGTGTGAAATCCAGTCACTAAAGAACGCAGAAGTCGCAACATATACTGCTATGCCGGTGAAAGAAAACGCTTCATGCCAGTGAGTATAACAAACGAGTGAGGATGCAGCAAGCACCCCGGGATGATGGAAGTCGGCCAACGGCATTTCTGTCAAAGTGGTCAAACCGATCATCGGGTGGGTGAATTGGCGATTTATGTGTCATGTCGTGTGGGAGCGTTGACGTTGAAGGAGTTGACGTGCCCAGCGGCGAGCATCCAAGTTCATACTCAGCCATACATTTTTGGTCGCAATGGAACAATTTAAACCTCAAAATTGGTATAAAAAGAGGTACAAGACCTGCGTCCATAGCTCGGCAAAACTTGTGGAGATCCCTCAGAACCCTTCATGAAAGAGTTTTTTCCGCTTAGGGCTCACTCTGACTCAGACTAAACAAATTTTTCCACGAATGGACTCACTGGGACTCAAACTCACCAAACCATTATTTACATCAACTCACTGAAACCCAGACTCAAGGCTTGATCTGAGTTCGAGTGTTTACGAGTGAGTCGATTCATAAGTCTGCTAGCGAAAAATACCCTTTTTTGACCAAGATGTTAATGCTCTTTAACACAAATATCTCACGTAATCATGCTCATCCAGACTCTCTTTGATAACGAACATTTGAAGACAAATTATGAGTGCTTTCAGATCAGTATAAGGTCGTATTTCTTGAAAAAATGACAACATACGACATAGTTATCGAAAACTTTCCCGTAAGCGATGGCATGGTGGATGTGAAGGCAACCCTTCATGTAGTTTGCACCTCTGACCAATAAATATTGAAATATTGTATAAACGACTTTGCTTTGTAATATTTGTGTGTAGGCGTGAAGATAAACGGGAATCCAGGCAAGGCTGATAGTAATGCTGGAGATAAGCATATAGAAGAGTGCGCCACACGTGTTGTGTGTGTGATCCCGCTAACCCGTGAAAAAATATACATAGGTCAAACTTGCCGTTGTTCCAATAGGATGAGATCGGGTAAGCACCACACTCCGTTGAGCACGTTGGAGCAGGCAAATCTCACCCGCGATTGCCGGATATGGGACGGTATATTCTTTAACCACATCACTCAACATGACCCGTGATGACCGTGTATGCAGAAGGAATGCGATTTCGATGCAGAATCTCGGATTTCAAGTAGAGAGCGTTTTGCGTTCTATCTTTTATTTATTTTTCATTAACAGCGCAAGTGCTCTGCCCTTCCTAAAAGAAGTTGTTTATTTATTTCTTTATTTATTGGTTGTAATGTACCTGCATTACCCGAAGGCATTATTGCATGGGGTATACAAAAGGTAACACTTGCTTTAATAAAAAATACTAAAACAGGAATAACATGAGAACAGAAAAAAAACATTGGCAGATCCCACGTACAGTCGGAAACTATCACATGCGAAGCATGAATGAGAAAGGTTGATATGTCACTTTAAGATCAGCACAACGTCACGAGGTGGAGGTACATGACGCCGAACACAAAGTCCGTGTTATCATTATCACGTTTGGATGCGTCGTGTACATTCGTCATCTATTCACGTCACGTATTACCGAATTTTCTATAAGTGAAGCGAAACAGCCGCCAGCGCATCATGAGCGCGCATGTAGTCACGTCATTACACGACACGCATCTCATGATTATCGTGCTTGCTCCAGTCACAAGCTTTCGTCGTTCATTCACGTACAATAATGCCAAATTATATATATGTGACGCAAACGAAACGGCCACGAGCGCATCATAAACGTCGCATGTAGTCACGCCGTTACATGACACGCATTTCATGATTTTTATGTTAGTATATGTCGCTTGTGTTTGCCATGCAATCATATTGTTACGTGAAAATGACATGAGGCGTGTCTATTTAAAATCTATATTTAAGCTGATGCGTATGGCGTCGGCTAAGATGGAAGCAGCAAGCACAACCAACAGACCGCTTCCTCGTTGTCGTCTTCTGACTGCTGATACGTCAGCTACGTAGCATTACCTCCCCCCCCCCCCGGCGGTAAAAGCGCCGTCTCGGTGCACATTAACTACGGTCTTCAGTAGACAGGTGGTAAGGTTTTAGCCTGCTGACGTGCACAACATCACTGGGTGTGGTTGCAAGCAGGCTTGTGGTCTCAGATGCAGGAATGATCTCATAGGTGACGTTGGTTACCTGGCGGATGATACGGTAAGGACCCATGTAACGAGACAATAACTTCTCTGATAAGCCAACCCGACGAACTGGGCACCACAGGAGAACAAGAGAACCGGTTGAGAACTGAACGTCAGCATGCCGGCTGTCGTAGATGGCTTTCTGGGTGGCTTGCGAATCCGAAAGTCTAGAGCGGGCGATCTGACGTGCGTGGTCGGCACGAGCAATAGCGTCGCGTGCATATTCGGTTGACGGCGTTGTAGTGGTTGGAAGTAAGGTGTCGAGTGTTAACGTCGGATCACGGCCATAAAGCAAATAAAAGGGTGAATAACCAGTGGTGTCGTGGCTTGAAGAATTGTACGCGAAGGTCACGTGAGGTAGCGCCAGGTCCCAGTCATGGTGGTCGGAGGACACATACATCGCGAGCATGTCCGTTAGGGTCCGATTTAGCCGTTCGGTAAGGCCATTTGTTTGGGGATGGTAGGAAGTGGTCAGCTTGTGGTGCGTCGAGGAAGAGCGCAGAAGATCGTCGATCACACGGGACAAAAATGCGCGGCCACGATCCGTGAGTAATTGGCGAGAAGCGCCATGGTGTAGGATGATGCCGTGGAGCAAAAAGTCCGCAACGTCAGTAGCGGTGCTGGTGGGGAGCGCTCGAGTGATGGCATACCTAGTCGCGTAGTCTTTAGCAACGGCGACCCATTTGTTGCCCGATTTCGACTCGGGAAAAGGACTGAGAAAATCTATACCAACACGGAAGAAAGGTTCGGTTGGGATGGAGATCGGTTGAAGAAGTCCAGCCGGGGGCGCAGTAGGTCGCTTCCTACGTTGGCATTTATCGCAGGAAGACACGTAACGGCGAACGGACCGGGCGAGACCGCGCCAAAAGAAGCGGCGACGCACGCGGTCGTGCGTCCGAGATACACCCAGATGACCAGCAGTTGGTTCATCGTGAAGCTCGTGCAGCACGGTTGAACGCAAATTTTTCGGCACGACAAGAAGGAGCTCAGGGCCATCTGGCTGGAGGCTACGACGTTACAGCGTGCCATTCAGGAGGACGTACATGCGAAATGACGTGTCGTTCGGAGCACATTCGAGACGGTCAATAAGTTGTCGTAGAGAAGCATCACGACGTTGTTCATCACGTATCTGAAGAAACTGGGACATTGACATGACGCTGAGGCTAGGCTCGATGTCTGGTTCGTCGGGCTGATCAACAGCGTAGCGGGATAAACAATCGGTGTCCAGATGGAGACGTCCAGACTTATAAGCAACCGAGTAGGAATACTTCTGTAGGCGTAATGCCCAACGACCAAGTCGTCCAGTGGGGTCCTTCAGAGAAGAAAGCCAACACAGTGCGTGATGATCTGTGGTGACATGGAAAGGGCGGCCATACAAGTAAGGACGGAATTTCGAAACCGCCCAAACAAGAGCGAAACATTCCCGTTCTGTTATAGAATAATTGCGTTCAGACTTAGAAAGCAGACGGCTTGCGTACGCGATTACACGGTCGTTGTTCCGCTGAATTTGCGCCAAAACTGCACCAATTCCGTGACCACTCGCGTCTGTTCGCACTTCTGTGGGAGCATCGGGGTCGAAATGTGCAAGAATAGGAGGTGTCGTTAGAGCAGTGATTAGCTGAGAGAAGGCGTCAGCTTGAGGAGGGCCCCAAGAAAATGGGACGTCTTGTTTGAGAAGGTCAGTGAGTGGCCGGGCGAGTGCCGTAAAGTTTTTCACGAACCGGCGAAAGTAGGAGCAGAGGCCCACAAAACTGCGAACATCATGAACAGAGCGTGGGACTGGGAAGTTTGTTACAGCGCGTACTTTCGCCGGGTCTGGCCGTACGCCGGCAGCGTCAACAAGGTGACCCAATACGGTAATCTGACGAAGGCCAAAGTGGCACTTGCAGGAATTGAGCTGCAGGCCGGCCCGTCGAAATATGGATAGAATGGTCGAAAGGCGTTCAAGGTGGGTTTCAAAGGTAGGTGAGAAAATGATCACGTCGTCCAGGTAACACAAACATGTCGACCATTTAAATCATTGTAGGAGCGTGTCCATCATTCTCTCGAAGGTCGCTGGAGCGTTGCAGAGCCCGAATGGCATGACCTTGAATTGGTAAAGACTGTCAGGGGTAACGAAGGCGGTCTTTTCTCGATCCATTTCATCTACAGCAATTTGCCAGTAGCCAGATCGGAGGTCGAGAGATGAAAAGAAGGTGGCGCCATGGAGGCAATCAAGGGCATCTTCAATGCGTGGTAGAGGGTACACGTCTTTTTTGGTAATTTTGTTGAGGTGGCGATAATCAACGCAGAAACGCCATGAGCCGTCTTTCTTTTTTACTAATACCACGGGAGATGCCCAAGGGCTCGTTGATGGTTCGATTACGTTTTTCGTAAGCATTTTGGCCACTTCTTTTTGAATCACTTCTCGCTCAGACGCTGACACGCGGTACGGCCGACGGAGAATGGGTGCAGAGTCACCAGTGTTGATTCGGTGAGTGACAATTTTAGTTTGGCCCAAGGGACGATCGTCAGTGTCAAAAATGTCACTGTATGAGGCCAAAACTTGGCAGAGGGCGTCGGCCTAGTGAGGCGACAGCTCCGATCCAATCTTGTTTCGAAAAATAGCATCGTCTGATCTGGGTGACCGTGAGACTGCGCTTCGATCAAGAGCAGATACAGCGACAACACTGACATCGTCCTCTGTTATGGCAGTTAGCTGGGCTAGAGACATCTGGCAGGGCAACACTTGAGGGGTAAAACCAAAGTGAAGGAGCGGAAGTAACACACAGTTATCCGCTATGGCCGCGACGGTATAGGGCACAGTAACACTGCGCGTCAGCCGAACGTCAGTGATTGGCGTAACGATATAATCACCGTCAGGAACGGGAGGGTTCGATGACAAAGACACTTCCGTGATGGCTCGAGGTGGCAGGCGAACGAAAGTGGTTGGGCTCAAGCGGCTGGTGGGCTTTGCAGAGTAGTCGGCAAAGATTGGTAAATCAAGGCTGAGGCTACCAGACGAACAATCAATTAAGGCCGAGTGTGCCGAAAGGAAATCAAGGCTAAGTATGAGGTCATGAGGGCAGCAGTCTAGCACGGCAAAAAGGACCACGGCGTGACGACCGGCAATGCTGACACGAGCAGTGCACATTCCGATTACTGGTACAGTACCACCATCGGCAACACGTATTGCGTGCGTCGTAGATGGCGTAATAATCTTTTGTAAGCGGCAGCGTAGAGAAGCGCTCATAATAGACAGGTGCGCATCTGTGTCAATGAGGGCGGTCACAGGAACATGGTCGACTTGTACTTCAAGCAGGCTATGGTGCGTGGGAAGCGTCAGTAGAGGATTTTCGGCCGTAATTGGTATTGCAGCTTCACCTCTATAAGCTGCAATATCTAGTTTTCCTGCTGCGGTCGTCCAGAGAAGCTCGGCGAGGAAAAGCGCCAAGGTGGCGGAGAGCGGCATTGGCGACGTAGCGGCGACGGGGAGCGAGAACTGCGGCGACCGGACGAAGGGGCGTCAGGGTAGCGGTGACCGGGCAAAGGGGCGTCAGTGGAAGGCTCGTAAGATGACGACGAATAGAAATTGAAGGGTGCGGCGACTGAACATCGAGGGGTCGTCGGATGCATGAGCGCCGAGGTAGAGAAAGTCTGACGTGGTTGGTTTGACCAACGGCGGCGGCAATAGCGAGAAACGTGCCCAGGCTGGTGGCAGGAAAAACAAATAGGCCGGTCGTCGGGTGTTCGCCATTCCGAAGGGTTACGGAAGGGCATTGTTGGAGGTGAACGGCGAGCGTGTCCTCGGGAGTAGGACGGGGCTTCAGGGCGAGTCAAGGGACATGCTGATGGAAGTCCGAGATTCGCAAACTCCTGCCTCACCACAGCTTGTATTAACGCCACTGACGGCTGTTGTTGGTCAGAGGCGAGCGTTGCGAAAACGGGTGGCTCAAGAGGAGCCGGACAGGCGGTTAGATTTCCCGACGAACAATGCGTGTGACGTTTTCATACGTGAGGGACTAGCGGGCGGCTTTACACGATGAGGTCGTGGCCGTGTTGGGCAGCCGGGTGAATCGCTGAGTAATACAGCGGCTCTTGGCTTCTTCGAACCGCCGGCACTCTTTAATGATGGCGTCAACGGTGGCAACGTTGTTGTAAACTAGAAGAATAAATGCGTCGTCTGCTACGCCTTTCAGCACATGGGCCACTTTCTCCGACTCACTCATGTGCTCGTCAATTTGGTGGCATAGGGCGATGACGTCGTGAATGTACGCGACGTACGACTCCGTCGACGTCTGTGCACGAGCCACCAGTTGATTCCGCGCTGTGATCTGCCGCCCAACGGTGTCGCCAAAAAGGTCGTGGATCTTCTCTTTAAAGGAGTCCCAGCTCGTAATCTCCACTTCGTGCGTCTCGACCCACACTCGCGGTGGGCCATCGAGGTAAAAAAGCACATTGGCAAGCATAAGAGTCGGGTCCCACCTATTGCTTGCGCTGACCCGTTCGTACCGGTTGATCCGTTTGTCGACGTCAACGCCATCCTGACCACAAAATACACCGGGATCACGAGCAGGAGGTAGAACGACGTATGTAGAAGTCATGGTAGGGGCAGGTGGCGAAGACGATGGTTGTTCAACCTGTGACATGGTTGGACCTATGATGATGCGGCCGTTGCGGAGCTTCGTGATGAAGACGGGGAAGTACCCAGCACCTCCACCAAAAAGATGTTACGTGAAAATGACACAAGGCGTGTCTATTTAAAATCTATATTTAAACTGATGCGTATGGCGTCGGCTAAGATGGAAGCAGCACGCACAACCAACAGACCACTTCCTCTTTGTCGTCTTGTGACTGCTGATACGTCAGCTACGTAGCAATATCATACCATACTAGTTTTGCAACATGCCATGTGAACGAAACTACCGCAAGAGCTGCAGCACTACGAAATGTAAATTATGACATTTATGAAATAAATATCAATATTTTTATGTTATGACTCGTCAGATATGTTCTTCATACAGTTATGTTATGCCATACCAAGTTTGGTATCGATACCATTATCGAAACGACCAGGAGAACTAGAAGTCGTAGGTGGCTACGGGCTAGGAAGGTAAATAGATAGATAGATAGATAGATAGATAGATAGATAGATAGATAGATAGATAGATAGATAGATAAGCTCCAAGTCACCGATGTTCACTAAAAACGCTTTTTATTAAAAAAGATGTAGCTAGGAGTGTACAGCATGTTTCTGAATGATGTTTCGATTGTATGTTGATTCTGCCGAGAAAGTGTATGTGTGTGAACAAAAGTGTTGGTTTGTGCTACAAACCTTTCTTTTATTTTTAGAGAGTGGCCACTTCTGTGAGAAAAGAAACGGGAAAGTTTGAATATTTGAAAATTATTTCACATAAAAGATATATTATTTAGAAAAAACACAGACTTATCTTGCTGAACAAGTTTGTGTCACAGAAGTTTCAAAATTTAGAGCAACACTTCCTTGAAAAATGCGTCTTAGGCGAAAAGTAAATGGAAACTGTGAGTAAGTATGGGCTCTGCTTTATGAAGAAGTGCTTTAGCGCTTCTAGAAATGCATGTAACATTTATACTGGTTAGGTTACAATCAAGCGTATTCAAAATATATGCACATTTAAAGTTTATTGTAGAGCAACCGTAATCAGTATTTACGTTAGGCCGATTAAATAGACGACCTGATATATTCCCAGCAGCACAAGGTGAGGGGCGAAGCGATACTGTTATCGATTCGAGTTTTTCATTGAATAAATGATGCATGGCAATGCAATTCCATAGAACAAAATACAATGTTGTGTGTCACCGTATGGCAAATATTCAAGGTGCTGTGGCTTTTAAATAAATATTGTCTTGTAATGTCTGCATAGTTGGGTGCCCTAGTGCGAAGGAACAATGGGATAGCTAATTTTGCTGTCCAAGTTTCTGAAGTAGTAATCCAGAGGTGTCAGGTAATCAACTGATTTGAACGTTCTCGGCCTTTGAATATTACTCGAAGGATATGTTAACAGCTCTTACTTTTATCGCTTCAGTCTCATGAGCTTTTCGAAAGCTTGCAATTTCGACCGTTATTTAATGGCTCATATATATATATATATATATATATAATGAGATGAGCGAGACAGAGAACAAGAGACAACACCTGATCCTGGGCCCGCTGTTCTTATTCTGATTTCTTCTTCTTCCTCTACATTCTCTTAGCTGCCCACGCGCCCGAGCCCCAGCGTCTTTCTTCTTCTTGACACTCGGCCATGACTGCGCGTGCGCAGAGCTGGCGGCAAAGTTTCTGCTGGGTGGGCTTGGCTGTATCGTGGTGGTCGTCCCGAACCACAATGCAACATGGAGTTGTGGTCTGGGGGAAGCGTCTCTGGTGGACGACACTGGCTGCCTCGAGCCGGTCGGTTAACGCCACGGTGTGCCTCTGCTTGAAGATCTGTCAGTGTGTACTCAGGTGGGCGGAAATGGCTTTGTCACTGTGGTTGAACTCGTCCATGGTACAACGTTTCTTGACAACTCGTAGAATACCGCTCAGGCGGACGGCCCTGACTGTTCCAGGAAGGTCGCAGAGTAACCTGAAAATGCTGGTGTTAGTCCCACCGCCGTTGGTTGACTGAACTGCAGCGGGACGCTCTGTGAGGCAGCCGTGCGGACATTTGTGCCATTGCGTTGCGACGCAGCTCAAGATTGGGCATCAATACCACAGCAGAACTCTCTGAAGTTGTCCAGCTGGTGGCTTCTGGCGAACTGTTACGTGCAGACTTGGTGTCCTGGGAGGGAACAGCACGAGGGTTGGTCCTCGACAAGTTCTCAATAGCAGTGGCCTCAGCCTGGCTAGGTGCCTGGCTTTTCTCAAAGGAAACATCCCTTGGGAGCCAAGTGTCTGCATGGCTGAGCGTATGCGCGTCTTCGAAAATGAATGTATGAGTCGTCTGCAAACATGGCTGTGTCAGGTTACGGCTGATCTTGTTCGCATCCTCGGAAAGGCCTGCTTTGTGAAGCGGTAAGAAGTCCCTTTTGTTTCCGGCGATCATGGTCTGGTGGGGTTCATTTGTGTCTGGTACGATAGATGTGAGCGCCTCTATGTCCTCAAACGACAACGAGCGTGAGGACAGTATCTGCTGAGGGAGGTTTGGTGGTGGTATTCCCGGGTCTAATACCGATGCAGAGTTCACGACCTGCAAAGGAGGACTGTGGTCACTTTGGTCAGTTTCAGCAGCAGGAAACTCCTCGATATACTTCATTTCTCGAGAGGCGTCTTTTTTGCAAGGCGGAAAGGTTCTCATGTTCAGTTACTGAATCTTTCAAGATGGGCAGACCCGCTTCCGTCTGGTCAAGGATGAGCATGGTGAAATCCACAGGCACGTGCGTTTGATGACGCGGTAGAATGTCCAGTAAGATGGAGGCTGGCGCCTCAGCGTCTACCGAATGGTCTGACGACTCCGGATGGCGTTAGTTGGGGCCTGTCGCAGGGCGTTTTGCAAAACTTGACGTGAGAGACCTACCGGACACAGGCGCACCATCGGGCCGCTGCTCCGTGACAGCAGAAATGCCTGTGTAAGGCAGAGCTACACGATCGTGATTGTTGCCTACATCTTGGTCACCAAGAGATGACAGAATGGTAGAAGCTCGAACGGCATCCTCTAGGTCGGGCTTTTCCCGAGTTCTGTCTTGAGAGAAGGTCGAGTTGCATGGACAGGTGGCCCTGGGAATCAGACCGAAAGCAGCTATGAGCTTGAAGCTCCACTCCGCCCATGACTGCTGCTTCCAACCTTCATACCGGTGCCACGCCGCTGCACCTTCCCGAAGATGGTCTATAGCCACACACCATTTCTGATTTTCTGTCCAGGCCTCGCGCATTGCTATCGCGTTGACGGTTGCCACCCAGCTTTCGGCGTCGTTCTGGACCCCATGGAATTTCAGTAGTTCGCATACGGCTGGTGATTGTGAGGTGGCAGGTGGCAACGCAGAGATCACCGACGCGAAGCAGTCGAACTGGTGTGAGCGCTCGATCAGAGAAGACCGAAGCTCCCTGCGTTGCTCCGGTGTGCTTGCCTCAAGGTCGTATGAGGCAGCTACTTCCAACACTGCGTTAATGCCACGCAATTCTGCAAACATTGTAGGAGCTCGCTCGGCGATCAACGCTGTCAGTTCGTTAGTCTCGGTGCGGAGCAGTGCGATGGTACGCCGCAGCTCCACGGAACTGCCGCACGAGGCTTCTGAACCGTTTTGGTTCGCGTCCGTGAGGTAAGTGGTTCTAGTAGTACCCACGGTGGTGACACGCACGTCCAAGGAAGCATGAAGAGCGTTTCTTGGTGGCTCATGTGTTGGAAGAATTCCGGACAGAGAATGCAGGCCGTGGGAAGCTTGAACAGCATTCCCAAAGGACAGGAGCCCGTGCGTATTGCAGCCGCGAAGTGGTAGCATAATGTCCCTTGGGTGATGCCCTGGTACCACAGAGGAGGCATGGACACCGTCCACTCATGGTGCGATGGGCAGCTGAAGCGGCGGCCGGGCTCTTGACTCCATCGCCACAGAAGCGTGAACGGCGTTCCTGGATGGAAAAGCCCGCATTGCCGACGAACCACGAAGACACGTAACGGTGGCTTCCCACAAAGGGTTCACTTGTCGGCTTGCGCTGACGGCCGCCGAGGAGGCCTTGACGCCGTCCCCGAATGGTGGTGGCAGTGGCGGCAGGTGAACAGCTGCCGAGGAGGCTTTGACGCCGTCCTCAAGCGGCGCTTGTCACCGCTGTTCTCGATGACGAAGCCGGGACGTAAGACATCTTCTTCGTCAACTGCGCTATTGTGATGAGCGAGACAGAGAACAAGAGACAACACCTGATCCTGGGCCAGCTGTTCTTATTCTGACTTCTTCTTCGTCCTCTACCTTCTCTTAGCTGCCCACGTGCCCGAGCCCCAGCATCTTTGTTCGTTTTGACAATATATAAATATATAAATATATATATATATATATATATTAATATATATGCGTAAGTGTCATATATGCGTAATGGTGCATTCAGAGGACGGAGCGTATCCGGATTTGTCGTGGACGCGGACAGCTAATCCGCGGATGGTCCGCCTGCAGGCGCATCCACACGACGGACGGTGTCCTAGGGGAAAACAGCCGGATTACCCTCGACAGCAGACTCGGCGCTCACCTGCGCCCGCTGGCAGCAGACCGGTTTGAGAGTATTCAACATGGATGCCCGCAAGAAGCGAAGCTTGGCTGCGATGTCTGTCGTGTTGTGACAAATGAACGAGTAGTGTTATTCTTTCAGGAGAAAAGGGAGTTGCTAGCAGCATATTCTTTCCGCTACATTATTCCCCACTTGTAGAACTTCTAAACGTGTCTCTCACCTTTTTTTTTAGAAGCGACACGTCGCCGGTTGCAGAAGTTGGAATATTGCACCACCATGACGGCTAAGAATCTCGGGTGTTAAGCGACGGCAGCGACATTTCCCGAACCACCAAAAGTGATTTCTGCATATTTAATCACCTGAGAACAAAGTCTCCGGAAACTAAGTAAACAATGCTTAAGCGTAGATGATGCCGACCAGTCATGCAGCTGTCCGTGAGCCATGGAGGACATGCCGCGAGCAGACGAAAAGTGTACTGGTTGCCACCGACCCCAAGCTATTCCGCTGAAGTACCGGCTCTCCCCCGCCAGAATCCCGATGTGAGAAACAGGTTGGGTTCATGCGTCCGCGAGCCGCGCGGACGAGTCGCGGACGAGGGGAATCGCTGATGTGAGGTCACGTGACGCGCCGTCCGTCCCGCCACATCGGGATTCGATCCGTCGTCTGAATGCACCATAAGTGTCCTACTCCTACAATCCGGCTTCCAGAACACACGGGAGCGCGAACAGCGGGAGTCATACTTTATAAATAAATTCAGATCACTTACCCACGGAATCAACGAGAGCCCTGGGTGACTGACGTGCCTCCGCGACGTTTCGTGAAACACAGAAATTGAATTACTCAATTAATTTATTTATACATACGGGAAGTCGCACACGCAAGTTGGTCAATATAGCGCGTGAAACTAAACGAATTCGATGCTACGTGAACCAAACGGCGTGTGTTAGTATTATTAGACTTTATTTTCATTTCTCAGCATGACTGGTTGTACATTTTTCTGCAAGAGAGGGCAGGTGGAGGGAGGGGGAGAGGGCACATTAGCTTTCCAACGTGGCCATTATATTCCGAAAGCTGGAGCGGGTCGTATGCTTCTTGTGTGTGTGTGTGTGTGTGTGTGGCCCGATGCCACGGGCCAGCCACCGAACCACGTGAACTTAAACTCGATCTATGTGTGGGATGCGAGTAAGCGGCAACATGTTCCACATTTTTCCGTTTTTCTTGGTCGCCTCCGCTGGCGGCGCGTCTTACCTATACCCAGTAACAATGCCAGAATTACCCGCTCGTTTCCGGCGGCTCTCCGTCGCTCCTTTCTAGTTCCTCTCCTTCTTCTGCTTCTTGTTGTCTGTTGCTACCTCGTTCGCCCGTTTGTCTCTTTTTTTTGGAGGGTCTTTAAACTGTGAGGGTTACCCTCTGCTACGGGAACTTGTATCATTTCACTTACATCCTCCGAAGAAGGCTGGTCCACCAGCCGAAACTGTTAGGATTAAATAAATATTTTATTGTTTTGTTTCCTATACTGCACAATTCTCGAAGTTTATAACTTTTTTTACGGTAGCCGGAAGAAACTCTGATCATCTATTTCATCATATATATATATATATATATATATATATATATATATATATATATATATATATATATATATACATATATATGGGAAGAGAAGAGACACAATTCAGCGATTGTCTTAGTTATATTTCTAATGGTTTCGACCGGTCAGACTTCGCCAGGGATTGTGAATAAGCACACACCCTGACGAAGATGGTCTACCAGTCGAAACCTCTGGATATAAAACGAAGACAACCGCTAAGTTGCGTCCCTTCCCAAGTGCGTGTGGCCCAATGAATAAACTGCTACACACACACACACACACACACACACACACACACACACACACACACACACGTATATATATATATATATATATATATATATATATATATATATATATATATATATATATATATATATATATATACGTGTGTGTGATGATGAAGGCCAGACTCTAGGCCGAAACGTCGAAATAAACCACGTTGTGACCGCTCACGGAGGATCTACTAGACTATATATATATATATATATATATATATATATATATATATATATATATATATATATATGCGGCGGTGTTTCACACTCGCCGCTTGGCTTATAGGTGGCGCTGACTGACACTCCTACTTCTAAATTCCCATATAAACCTAAACAAAGTGGATGGAGGGAAGGCCGCTGTGATAGCTCAGTAGTTAGAGCATCGAACGCGTTATTGAAAGGTCGTAGGTTCGACTCCTGGTCACGGCTGGTTATTCTTTCACCCACTTTTCTTTCTTCTTATTTACATTCTATTTGTTCAAATAACTTCCCCTATACATTCCTCGGCATTACTGCCTGTTAGGTCTCATTATTATTAAAAGACGGAAAAACGAGCCCTTTAGTATACACTTCTTTCCCTTATACCTATATATATATACATATATATATATATATATATATACATATATATATATATATATATATATATATATATATATATATATATATATATATATGAGATCTGATGATTGATATGTGGGGTTTAACGTCCCAAAACCACTATATGATTATGAGAGACGCCGTAGTGGAGGGCTCTGGAAATTTAGACCACCTGGGGTTCTTTAACGTGCACCCAAATCTGAGAACACGGGCCTACAACATTTCCGCCTCCATCGGAAATGGAGCCGCTGCAGCCGGGATTCGAACCCGCGCCCTGCGGGTCAGCAGCCGAGTGCCTTAGCCACTAGACCACCGCGGCGGGGCTTATATATATGAGATCTAACAGACGGTAATGCCAAGCAATGTGTAAGAAAAGTTATTAAACCGAATTGTAATGTAAATATGGAGAAAGAAAAGCAGGTGTAAGGATAACTTGCTGTGGGCAAGAACCCAACCTGTGACCTTAAAATGACGCGTTCGATGCTCTACCACTGAGATACCACAGCCGCTATCCCTCCAGTTACTTTATTGGGTATATATGTGAATTTAAATGTGGGAGTGTCAGTCAGAGCCACTAGTAGCCATGGCGGTGACTGTGGCACGCTATTTTGAGCCTGTTTGGCATCACGGTGCATGTGAACCTATTACAAGCGGGCAGCTGACCAATAGTTCCTCGTATTCAACCTAAAGGCACCAGGTCGGCCAGTACGAGACTATCGCTAATGAATTAGGGAAAGACATACATACCTAAGGGCTCGTTTTTCCGAGTTTTACACAATATTTATAAGATTTAACAGACATAAATGCCAAGGATTGTACAGGGAAATATATTGGGTCGAATTGTAAAGTAATTATGAAGAAATAGAAGCGTATGAAAAGATAACTTGCCATGGGCAGGAAACAAACTTGCGACTTTCGAATAACGCGTTTCATACCACTGAGCTACCGCGGCAGCTATCTCCCCAGCCACTTTATTGAGTTTATATATGAATTAAAACGTGGGAGTGTCAGTGAGCGCCACCACTAGCCATGGCGGCAAGTGTGGCACACTCTTTTGAGCCGTTGTGGCGTCACGTAGCACGTGAACTTATTACAAGCTGGCAGCTGACCAATAGTTACTCATATATAACCTTAGAATGGGCTCGGCAGCTGTTCTGCGAGAGTGACCACTAATCCTCTGCACTTCACCATGCAGGTTATTATTCATGCCTTCGCTCTGATGCTCTTTCCTGCGCTGTCTGAATCTTCAACGTGCGCATCACTGGTGCGTGCGCTACCGTCCCGGGGACCTGCTCACATTTCAACATGCGGGACTTGGCTGGACAGTACTCTGGACTCAACGTGGCCAGCCATGCCACTATCTCAGCACTTGGTCCTGGGCACAGCTTGGAAGGCCCCATCGTCAATGACATCAATCGTTCCCCAAGCTGTAAAGCCACCGCCCCCGTCGGCATCGCCTTGTGGGCTCGGCGGCTGTACTGCGAGAGTGAATACTAATCCTCTGCACTTCATCATGCAGGTTGACCCTTCATACAGCCTATACGCAAAAAAGTCGAGCAATTACTTTTTACTTCAGCTGCCGAGCCCGCAGCGCCTGTTTGCTACTTGTTGTGAGTGTGGAGCTGTCGCGCATTATTTGCTGCTAGTCGCAGGTGATATCGAGTCGAACCCAGGACCCATAATGCGGTGATTTTCGCCGAGCTGCGTAAGCTAACTGCTGCTCAAGCAACTGTAATTACGCAAATTAAGACATTAAGGCACAACTTGTTACCATGAATAACACTATCGCCGAGCTCGCTAAGCGTGTGGCTCCTGTAGAAGCAAGTTGTGAACACATCGAGCACTTGCGGCAGTAGTTTGGAACCGTACAGACTGACAACACTGAAACTTTGTGTCGTGTTTCTCATTTAGAAAGCCGTTTTGATGATGCCGAAACACGGTCCCACCGCATCAACCTAATTTTTTATGGTATTCCCGGTTCTTCATCTGAATCGCATGCACACCCTGAAGAAGCGATCATTCAGCTTTGCTTCGAACAAATAAATTTAACAGTTCACACAAAAGAAATAGAGAAAGTATTTGCTTGAGTCGCCATACCTCTGGCCGTAATCGTCCCATCATTGTCAGATTTTGTGCCTTTAAGACGAAGAAGGTGATCCTTAATAACGCTCGTGTGTTGATTGGTACCTCATACGACATTGGGGAGGACTTATCCCCACGGGTACAAAACGCACGTAAACACCTTGTAGCCTTTGCAAAAAACAAGTCCGTGCCTTACTCACTTCGATATAAAACGCTACACATCGACCCACGAGGCTTCTTCTTTGATGAAGCTTCACAAAGCATGCCAGAACTATCTCATCACGCCCGTCAACCGTGCAGCCACTCTACTCGCATGCCCCGTGCCACCGTTTCACTCTCGGTCACCTTCACTAACATTCGCAGCTTCCTTCGAAAACGTGAAGTAGTGTCAAATCTGGTGTCATCACTCGATAGTAATGTAATTGTACTAACCGAAACATGGCTTTCCAGTTAAATCGCTGATGCTGAAATTTTGAACAACTTTCCCAACTTTGCTGAATTTGGAAAAGACAGGCACGGTAGCAGAGGGGGTGGGGTAATAATCGCCGTTCATACTGAATTATCCTGTTGCCCTGTCAATATATCAAGTGACCTCAAAATTCTGTGGCTAATCTGCCGTACCGAACCTCAATCTATTATTCTTGGCGTGTGCTGCAGGCCCCGTACTCATCATCCCGATTTTCGCAGCAAACTTAACAATATATTTAGTGATTTAGCCAAGCGGCACCCTGATGCATGCATCTTGCTTTTCGGGGACATTATTACCCCAGTATTGATTGGTCTTCTATGCAATTAGCTACAGGTAACTCGGAGGCTGCTGAATTTCTGGACTTCTGCTTTAACTATAATCTGACCCTACTGATAAAAGAACCAACTCGTGTCACGGTAGATTGTGCCAAAACGCTTGACCTTATTCTGACGTCGCATCCCGCAATAATGTCATCAATTAGTTACCTTGAAGAAATAAGCGACCGTGAAGTAATTGATGCCACATTTTCTCTCAAACCACATTTTCACCATTCCCCACAAAAAAAAATTCGCCTCTACAATACTGGTAACTACTTGGCCATAAACGACGAACTGCATGAATTTTATCAGTCCTACGAGTCGACATTTCACAATCACTCTGTGCAACAGAACTGGTAATATCTTCAGAGCAAGAAGATTGTTTTAGCGAACAAGTATGTTCCAGTCACCACTAATCCTTGTAATTGTCATAAGCCGTGGTATACGAAAACCCTTAAAACACTTGAGAACAAAAAGAACCACGAAATTTAAACCGAATGCCGACTCGTGGGACAGATACTATCAAGCTGAACGTGCATACCTCGCTGAAGTTCGTGAACGTAAACATTCCTTTTTTCACTCGGACCTCCCTGCATGATAACCTATCACCTCCGTAAATTCTGGCAGATCATTAAACCTCAGCTCAACCGCAATATCCATATATGAATCATGCTGATATTCTTTCAGATTCTGAGTGCGCTAATATATTCAACGCCGCTTTTTCATCCGTTTTCACAGGTGAACCAGACGCCCCCATACCTGAGTGCCCTACCCCTATCATGTCAATAATGCCGGCTATAAATTTCTTGGTCGAAGGTTCGCATCACTGATTGAAAAGCTAAAGGTTTCTTTGTTCGCAGGTGTTGATGACGTCACTTCTAAACTTCTAAATAACACTAAGCATATTTCTGCTGCAGTCTTAACCTCGTTGTTCTCACAGTCTCTATCATCAGGTACTCTACCGACCAAATGCAAAGTGGGGAAGGACGTTCCCGCCTACAAGTCAGGTAACGGAGTTTCACCATTAAACTGCCGGCCCATCTTCATAACCAGCATACCATGTAAAATCATGGAACATATCATCTACACTACACTCTAAGGCAAATGGGTGTTAAAAGGGTGTGTGGTTCGTCCTTTTGGGGACTAATGGGGCTGCCACAACCATTAATTCCTTTAGAGGCTAACAGCACCGGGTCTAACAGTTAGTCTCCACAGATGAGCTCAAGAGACTCACACTTACACCTTAGTGAGTAACCGTTAGTCTCACATTTCACCTCGAAGAACTAACATTTAGTGCTCACGTATGAACCTTATAGAACAGCTGCTAATCTCGACATTTACATCTTACCGGGAAACCATTAGTCCTCACTGTTGCACCTTGCCGGACGAACGGTTGATCCACTTTCACTCAAATACTCCAATCAGATAAACTTTTTGTCCCCAGTTCAAAATTGTTTTTTGTTTCTTTTCCGCCGGGCCTAATGCTCTTTTCGCCTGTTTTTCTGCGTAGTGAGCAACAAATTGCGCAGAAAAGAACACGCGAAAAAGTAGTTAGCCACCTATGTGTAAGTCCAGTCTCGTTGTCAAATCTTGTTCACTCCTTAAGGAGCTCTTCCGACGGAAGTGATAGATGACAGGCAGTGCAGATGCCAGCGCACGCAGGGCTGCACGCTGGGTGTTCCAGGGCTGCACGTACAATATTATAGTAAAAATAGCTAGACATGCGTGACAGAAGTTGAGGATGCACGCATATGACAAGTACGTGCACGTTAATATAAAAATAAGCGTTAAAACATGACACACAAATAACTTTACCTTCACATCTCGCACAGTTCTTCCAAAACTGCTCTGACGAAAGAGATGTATGACAGGCATCGCAGGCGCCAGCGCACACAGTCTTCAGCACGCTGTGCGCCCACAGGTGCACAATAAGTATGTAAAATAGTGAGTCACACGTGACAGAGGATGAATACAAATGCATATGAGAAATACGTGCACGGTGAAATTAAAACATACGTGAGCTATGACATGCTAATAATTTCATGGTGATGTCACATATCATCAAAGACTCATATCGATCCCCGTAGCACAGCTGCTTAGGAGTGGCGGCTGCAGTGACAACTACGCAAACCTGTGGGCCGCTAAAAAGTCGGCGAGTCCTATGCAAGCGACGTCATTGAGCTCGAACAAGCGAACGCCAGACCAAACACGGCGTTGCACGCGGAGTGTCTGCCATTAGCGAACTTCGAACAGGAAAGCGAGCGTGCGCTTCGCCGCCGCCACGAACAGAGCCGAGCTGGTTTGGAGATAGCGCCGGAGAAATCGACGATAATGCGGCCCTTTTTCACAAACTCGAGCGAGTGCAGCGCGCAAACGCGAGTCCACTACCACGGCCAGCGGACGGCGCCGAGCTGCTTGCGACCGAATGTAATGGTGACTGATTTTCAGTGAGTTCAGACGCTAGCAAAAGCCCCGCCAGCCCGTACTGGTGCGCTTCCAGCGCGCTACCTACTACAACCAAGCTCTTTACGAGAACCCACAACGTGTTTTCGACGACTGCCAACACAGCGACGAGGTCTCAGCCCAATATCATCAGCGCGGAGCTCATCGCGGTGGTGAAGACAGGTGAGCACTCGATGAGCGAGCGTACGGAAGGCCGACGGCAATGGCGACCAATGTCCAGGTAATCGCAAAGCACAGGCGAACGGCAGACGCCGAAGCTGACCTTCGCGATGCATTTCGTGCGTGCGATGTACAACACAACCGAGCACGTTGCCAGCAAGCCCGATCGGTATCGCACACCACGCGTCAAGTATAGTAGAATAACGAATGATAACCTACTTCCCTTAGAATCTAGCGCTGTTTTCTGCCCTGAGTTGGACTGAAGTATATATCCGATAGGCCTGTTGACATGTCGGCTGCCATATTGGCCTCCCCAACTGTTGCTGTTGTGTGTTGGTCGTGACTATCTTGAAGCCAGAAATAAACAGCGCGACGTTGTGACGTGTCGAGGCTTGCTCCACACTTCATGGGTGCAGCGAAACGCAAAAGCAGAAGCCCACGCTCATGCAAGCGTACACACTAGCACCACGTCGTAATTCTTAGATCATCGAAACCAGGTGGCCGTGGTCGAGCACTCCGAGCGCGACGCACCGCGAATCATCGTCGGCAAAATACGGGGAAAGACTGAGCCAGCATATGAGGAGAAGGACATGTGTTCTGTGAAGAAGGGCTAGTCACCGCTTTTCGCACTGCCTGCGATTTCCGGGCGGTTCATCCCTTTGGAGACTAAGTGGTTTCGCGCTGCATGCTTCCCTCTGTGGTTGCTCCTCAACGGTCTATCCATTCATCGCGCGCGCCTATGGGGCTCCGTTACTGCTTTGTCGGGTAATTTTGCCTTAGAGTGTAACATCATGAACTTCCTCAATTCCAACAGCTTTTTTCATTCATCACAGCATTTTTTTCGCAAGAGTTTGTCCTGTGGAACACAGCTCGCTCTTTTTATTCATGATCTGCATTCCAACATGATCTCTAATTTACAGGCAGACGCAATATACCTTGACTACGCTAGAGCCTTCAACAATGTATCACATCTACGCTTGCTGTTAAAACTTTACCACTTAGGTTTGAATCCAGATGTCATAGAATCGGTTAAATAATTCCTTACTACTCGGTCTCAGTGTGTGCGCATCAATAACATAGCCTCTAACCGCCTCCTTGTATCCTCCGGCGTCCCCCAGGGTTCCGTGCTGGGTCCCCTATTGTTCCTGATATATATCAATAATCTGCCATAGGAAGTTACTTGCTCAATCTATTCGTATGTTCGCAGACGACTGCGTTATTTACCAGTCAATAAGAAATACCTCCGACCAGGCTGTGCTGCACAGCAGTTTATCTAAAATTCTGAATTGGTGCGATCACTAGCTGATGGTTCTGAATCCCGGTAAATTTAAATTATAGTCTGTCACCCGTTCGCAAAGCCCTCTCCTCTGGACCGAAGATACGAAGTTTCAGAAGTATTCATTAAGCCAATGCTGCCAAAATACAATTCATTTTCAAAATTTGAGCATCACGAAATGAAAACTAAACTTCATCCCTAGTTTTCTCCGCTGATAATGGACTTGTGGCATGAGAGGTCTCGGTCTGCAGCGTGTCAGTCTAAACTGAGACATTGGTTCTCTTGAGTGTACATTTAATAAAATATTGCCAACTGCTGGTGCAAAACGAGTCACTGCAAACACTTCTTTGAAGCAATATTTGATTTTATTCAAGTGAAACATCAGAGGTTCACGGAGATTTTAGTCCTATCACTTCATTGAACTCGGCCTTGTCGTTGACCTTGTGTTCTAGCGAATTAACAGCAGTCATGAGTTCTTTTTGGGGCATGACATAGCATTATTGTGATCCCTTTCTTGTGCCCAATTCAGGGGCTATTGTGATATTTCTGTGGCAGAAGAATCTGAAGAGATGCAGTGAATTTAGCTTAGATGTCGAAGACCTGTACTACCATGAAATTGTGTTACTTTGTGACAGATTTTTCATGCTTTTTTCTCTTGCTGGAGAATCGTCCATATAAAGGCAAATGAATAATGGCAGAACATCTATAAAGCATTCCCTCGCACTACGGAGTGTTCTACTGATCCCAATTATCAATACAAATGACTTCATTGAGGTGGGGAGGTGAGGTGGGGAGGTGAGGTGGGGAAATGACTCTACATCGTGTGGGCAGCTTTGTGACAACGTTGTTTTTGGCTGAATATGATTGAGAAAAAAAGGCTAGCACAAAGTTACAAAATGAAAAGCTCAGTTGAGTTATCTACAACTGGTTTCCGTTCTAGCAACCCTACAGTTGTATGAAAATTTATTCGTACATGTGCCTCCTCAATCAAGATGCTTTACCTCAATGATACCTTGTTTGCCTAGTAGATTCAATTGAGTACAAAATTGCGTTTTCACAGTCCCGTCATCTCTAGTTCTTTAGGGTCCTCCACATAGTTTTGATGATGTGCCTATCAGGTTTGACTTCTGTCGCTCATCCCAGGTAAAGGGGTCGTTCAAAGTTTGCTATGTCGAAGTTATCCTTCTTGAACGTTTTCTCTACGAAATCCGCACCATCGAACGTTGCTAGTATAGGGAACCTGCGCTGGAATTTCCACGGCCACACTGGTGGTGAGAGCGCACGCTTCTCAGCTGCTCCCGCCGAGGAGAGTGGGAATATATAGCAGAGAGATAGGACAGAGCGCACACCTACAGCCAATTTTATTGCACAGATGGCGGGTATATATATACGGTCAAGAGGGCAGTGAAATCACACACAGAAGAAAGGACAATTGATGGCGCATGCGCCAGACCGTCTTATTCCAATCCTAAAATGACAAGTTAACTGAAACGATACCTGTCGATCAGTCGTATAGTGAATACAGGTATCTATGTTCCTTCCTACATTGGAAGAAGTTGCACTTAGCCGATTTACCGACCTTGGGCCAATATTGCAGCCGACGTTAGCCAATACCGGCCCAAGATCGGTGCAATGCCGGTGTGCTGCCTGGGACTTACTATACTCATTCCAGCATGGCTTCCGAGCTGGACTATCGAAAATTACACAATTAATCAAAGCTATTCATGATTTTGCGGCAGCTTTAGACAATAAGCAACAAATTTACGTCATTTTTGTATACTTTGCAAATGCTGTTGATGAAGTGACTGATGATAAGCTAATTTTTAGGCTTCAAGAAATTAATATTGGTAGAACACTAGTGACTTGGGTAAAAGAATACTTGAGTAACCAAACAAAAACAGTACGTTTAAATGACAGCTTGTCACGTCCACTCGAAGTGTTCTCGGGTGTTCCCCAGGGCTCGGCATTGGGCCCTTTTTTATTTCTGATATATATCAACGATATCTTTTCAGTGGTTGAACACCCGGTACGTGTAAAACTTTTTGGTAATGCCTGCTTAATTTATTATACTGTAACGAGCAACCGCGATCAAGCTAGCATTAGTCACTGCTTGGAAAAATTCAGCCATTGGTGTTACCTATGGGATATGAAAGTGAATTACGAAAAATTAACATATACACATATGAAAAAAAAACAGGCGTTATGCCCTTTCAGTATTCTATTGATGGGGATAAACTCCTTCATGTTAACCAATTTAAATATTTGGGAGTAACCCTTACTCAAAATTTGGCATAGCATACACAGATAGACAATGTGTGCTTGAAAGCGAACCAGAACCTAGGTTACTTAGGACATAAAATACATAAGGCTACGCGAGATATAAAACTTGTAGCTTACAAAACCTTCATTAGACCACTACCTAAATATGCCTCAGTCGTGTGGAGTCCTCATCAAGACAGCCTGAAAAACAAAATTAGAAAATGTTCAACGCCTTGCCATCCGCTCCATATGCACGAATCACTGCCGGTTAAATTCTGTCACGCGGATGTTGGAGTCCTGTGAGCTGGAACCATTTGGGGCACAAAACAAAAGAACCGGTTGAAGGCTCTTTTCAGGATACTGCAAGGACAACTAAAAATTAACAAAGATTTGTACTTAAAAGAGCCAGCGAAACAAAGCAGTCGGGTTAATCACGACTGTGTTTTAGTACCGTACTCTTGTCGGAGTGATGTGTTTCATTATTCTTTTTTTTCCAGCTGCGATTGAGCTTCGAAGTGCGTTGCCATGCATTGTAGTAAATGCAAGTGATCTTTGCCAATTCGAAAATTGTGGGACTTGTACTTGAGTGGTGGAGCTCCCACATGATTAGCCTGCATGTTTCCTTGGTTTGAGTTTCTTTGTTTTCTTTCTCCCAGTTGTGTTTATAATACGTAGCCAGGCATTGCTGTAAATTCCGTCAGTGTTTGCCTATTTGAAATGAGTTACATACGTATTAATTTATTGTGCTACTACCTGACATAGATGTATATTGGTTGTTTTGTATTTGGCTGTACCCTCCCAGTAAGAGCCCTCAAGAAAGAGCTGACAGTATTATGGAATAAAAATAAATAAGTGCTTGAGATCGGTGCTTCACAACTTAGCCTACACTATTCTTTGCTTGCCGAATGCCTCCGACTTGTTGAGAGGAACCGTTGAGAGGAACTTGTTGAGTGTAACGGTGGGTACAGTCTGTGAAGTAGTATAATGTGGGTGAAAGTGTTGCCTTGCAGTATGTGGCTGTCCTCTTTATCGAGTTTTCAAGGTGGTGGTGGGAACTCTCTGCTTTTGGTGTTGTAGTACCGCAAAGTGTGTGATGGCGTGCTGACTAGACTTTACGGACGCCATCGTGCCCATCTGCTGCAGGTGTACGGCATAAAATTGCTTTAGTGTTCAATATCTTAAGTGTTTGGAAAGACACACGACCTTTGGTGCCGTTTCAAATGGCTTCTTGCGAGCTGTAAAGACGGCAGCTGAATCCAAACAAAAGAGGGTGGTGGTTGCTAGCGTGACTTCCACCACGAAATTGCGATAATTGAGTTTGGAATTACTGCGGTACGACAAAATATTTGAAGCCCTCTACATTACGTAGAACTGGCACAAGCCATTCGCCTTATTCGAGAAGTCGTGTTTATGGGTCTGAAACAGCAAGTTTAAGCACTGACGCGTGTCTATGTGCTTTATTAGAGCATAGGGGTCAACGATAAGGTTTCATGGCTGTCGTGCAGACACGATCTCCGACCTCGCGTTGCATTAAATGGCCTATACCGCAGTAACCTCGTAGTTACACGTGAGATTCCTTTTTATTGGTGCTGGACGACGCTCATTACATATAGGATTTGCCTCGACACAGAGGCCTACGGGTGAGGAATTGGGTGAAGTGACACTCGACTCGCGTCCGCGGTTCTTCCTCGCCTCTATGCGAGCGATTCACAGTCTGCTACGAGACAACGCGTAATATAGGACCACTCATACAAGCGCCTGAACCAACAACGTCTTACCAGGATTTCATGTGTCGCACTCTTGCATATGGCTGGGTTTAAAAGGTCAATCATCACGCCGTTTGCAACACCATGCAGGTGAACGCGAAACACGTGGCATCATCTGAGACGAGAGGCTCTATCAGCATGGCAGCTCGCCAACGAAGCTGGCTCAAGGCCATGGAGGTCCCGAACAGGGAAATCACGCGACTAACGTATGTGTCTACGAATGGTTCACGTTTTGCACACCTCCTCTCATTGATTAGCATAGAGGCTTGGCGCAAGGAAAGTGACTGGGCTCTGCCGTTGGCGAGGTAGGCCTGCATGGTCTACACATGGGCGAGTGGGCGTCTGCAGAACTACAAAGCCGCTACCACGTTCTTTGTGGATAGCTCCTTTTACCGTGGAAAGCGATCTTCATGATATATAATATTATTTCGCATCAGCTGGAAGCATAGCGAAAATCCTGAACTGACCTGTAAAATGTCGTATGAACGAAACTGGTTTTTTCGGATTGATGCGTGAATTGATGTTATTCTTAATACGGGGATAGCAAAACGGTGCGTCTTCTGCTAAGGTACTTCTGTTTCTAGACCTACCCCTTCATTGCTTCGAGGTGCCGGCTGTGCAATGTCGTCAAAAAAGAGACGTATGCCATTCTGATACTTGCCTGTGGCTGCTCATTTATTGATTGTGTTTTTTTGTTTTTTTTGCGAATGAGTGCACGACATCGCGCAATTCCAAGAATGAAGCTAGAAGGGGAAATGGGCCAACAGAAGGAATGCTGAGAGGTGGGTTTCAAGCACCTCATGCAGTTATGCTTTCAAATATTAGCAGATCTGAACTGGTCTACTCATATAGAGCACTCAATTAACAAAGCTAATAGTATTTAAGGCTACCTTCGTCGATGTTTTTATCATGTTTCTCCTTCCTTGAAGCTCTTTCATTATAAAACTTTGATTCGATCGAAACTGGAGTATGCTACACCGGTCTGGGATTTTACTCAAGCCAATCTAATTTCTTTTCTAGTATTGGTTAATGAATCACTCCGCACGTTTTAATCACTCTAGTTATGGCCCCTACCGTCAGTATCCTTTTATGAACTCAAACCTGCCTCCCGTCATTATCGCCACACAGAAAAGTGTCACGCATTGTCTCGTTTCATAAAACGTATCATCATCCTGCACGACGCGATCGCCTCATCCTTGAGCCATATTATATATTCCATCACACATATTATTGTCATAAAGCCAGGCTCACTTCATGCAGTACGACGCCCTTTTATTGTTGATTTACACTATAAACCTTTTCTTCCCTGTGCAGGACGCTCCGGTGATCAGAAAGGCTATCGTGATTGGAATGGCCCCTCGTGATTGGAACAGCTTTGCCGCAAAGGCGAAGCAATGAACGTGATAGCAACAAATGAGAACGTCACGAGAACAATAGCAAGCAGATCAAAACATGCCCCGTGTTTCTCACGCACAAATAACCCACGAAACGTCCTCACAGGTACAGGTGAACGCGAATAAGCGTCTCAGTGGTCACTTCGCTGTGTCTGATAAGAGCGCTTTTTTTTGCAAACGGAGACTGTGCAACAATTGTTGTGACTTTCATGCGCCTGTTAACTAACAACAGACTCGTTACGGTGAAAGCCACAGGCCAGCCAAGGCATACGATCCTCCCCACCGCAAGATAAGGGTGCGCGAGTGAGCGTCCACCTTCATCCACCTTCACTCAGCAGGCCAAAGTACGCTTGGGAGATGAGACCGCGCGCTGCCACGCGCTCAGTGTGCCATCTTTCTGGTAGCGCTGAAAACACGATAGTTGCCCCTCGAGATGCGCATACGGAGTGGTAAGTAGTAGATGTAAATAGCTTGCCGGTCGACTGTTGAAGGACGTGTTTTCCGTGGCTCAGTGGTTAACGCCCCGCATTTATGACTGAGAGGTTCCACGTTCGATTCCGTGCGCTGTAGTCTTTTTCAGGATTTTTTCCTTCTTACACACACACACACACACACACACACACACACACACACACACACACACACACACACATATATATATATATATATATATATATATATATATATATATATATATATATATATATATATATATATATATATAATATGAGACCAAGTCCGGTACGGCAGTAACCATTTTATCCTTTTTAATCCAGATGCACGAGCCAGAGACCCAGCCCGCGTGACATACGATGATGATCACTACAACGGTTTGATCATACAGATGAAGATGAAGTGCATAGTCAGCGCTCACGCTATTTTCCGCCCTTCGCGAAAGAGGGCAGCAGGTTAGAAAGGGTTGGGACGCCGAATATGTCGTTTCAGTCGAGATACGTGGGCGATCTCGGTGTATTGGCGACGGTGATCAGGAGCCGCGTTGACAGGAGCAACGCGATAGTTGACCTCAGGTGTTCGTTCGAGGACGGTTTATGGACCGAGATATCGGTGAAGGAATTTTTCGCAGAGCCCAGGTGCACGAACAGGTGTCCACAAAAGGACTTCGTCGCCTGGGCGGAACACAACAACTCGACGCTTCGCATCAATGTCAATTTTCCTCTTGTCCTGAATGGTAGCAGTGTTTGCGCGGGCGATTTCACGGCAGCGGGCCACGCGAGCGGCGAACTCTTCCAGGAGAGATGAAGATGGAACGGAAGATGTGGACAAAAAAGGGGTGTCCAGAACAAAAGCCGGTACATGGCCATACACAAGAAAAAAAGGGCTGAAATTTGTCGTACGCTGTATGGCAGTATTATATGCGAACGCGACGAAAGGAAGTACGGTGTCCCAATTTTTGTGATCCGGTTGCACGTACATGTAATGTGTTGATGATGTATAGTAGGTGAAAGAGAATTCAGTAGGTGATAGGTAACGGTGTCACTATCAGTATGTTATTTGAAATCTAAACATCTTAAAGGATTTGATGGTTGAACCACATGAGGCCAATTTCGGAGGAAATTGCTGCATCGTATATCTGTGACATCATATACGAATGTGAGGTGCTGGGTTGAAACAGCTAGGCGAAGTTGACTGTTGGTGCTATGCCATCAGCATCCTGATTTAGACTTCTTCACCATTCGCAGAACATAGTAACACCAACAGACAGCACACATTGGGCTGAGTGAAGTTGGCGAAATCTGTAAATATATGCGTAATTTGGTATGGCTGCCTCAAAAATTATTTTGAATTGCAGCCCAATTGAGATAGTGCTTCTAATATAATTTATGCAGTACATCAATTTCATGGTTGAGTTGCCATATGCAGAATTAACTCTTCTTTATTTTTTTGTCATCAAAGCTGTGAGACTACAGCTCTTTCTCAAAGAACGATCCCATGCTGTTGTTGTGGCTCCGCAGTTTAATATATGAAACAGTGATAATGTAGTGTGCTATAATATCGTTGCAACTAAAAGAAGCAGGTACAATTGCTCTGCCTTAAAACACGAGTAATCATCTGACCGATCGCTTCGCACCAATGCAGAGCTTTCCTTAGCGATTAAGCTGTAAAAATGCTGAAAATTAGCGCTAGTTTTGTGCACACTCTTCTATAGTCCTCGTTACTTTTGCGATGTTTTGCTTATACGCTCGCTGGTAGCATAATCAGGTACTTTTCCACAGTGTATACAAGTAATGTTGTTAGGACTAAGTTAATAGTGGAATGGCTTAGGTGGACTGTTAAGGCTTTGCACATGCCTTACTAATAAAGCATGCACGTGTATACGCTTAGTTATTGTATTTTACGAGCTGCCGTATTGTGTTCACGCGGTCTGGCGTATGTCGCCATCAGATCGAGGTGTATCCGTGATTAAAACTACACACACGTGTGAGCATGCTGGGTCACGTATCAAGGGCGTAGCCAGTGTTTATTTCTGGGTGAAGCGTCGAACCTATGGTGTGGCTGAACCGGTATTATTGTATTGAATTGTATAGTTTAAACCCAACCTTGTGGCAACGCCTCGCACCTTAGACTACCATTTGATTCAATTAGGATGAAAATTGTGCGATTCTTCGCCTCTTTACGGCCGTCATTCTCGCTTGGTATTTACGCGTCATTCTCGCACGTACAACCGTAGCTCTTCACGCGTGTCGAATTCAAGACTATTGCAGCTGCATACCATCCGGAACTGCGGTATGATGAAATGAAATATATGCTGCAATCGGATCAGCTGATGCTGGTTTTCACGAATTTGCGATGATTGCCTGATTTCTCTTGATGATTCTTTGTAACGATGTCTTTTGATTGTGATCAGACCCCTCAGGTTGTGTTTAGAGCAGAATCACGCAAACGTTTGGGGAAGACGTTGGCTAAATCACAGCCTGAGAGTCGGAAATTGCGATGCGCAGATCGCGATAGTCTTATTCCCTCCGCTTTGATAGGTGTCCGTGTGACACGCAACGCAAGCTTAGCACAGTCGTAAGAAGTAGTACGCTTGTTCTGTTGGCTATACAGACAGCTGGCGCTGTATAAAAGCTATCAATATCATGCTACTTTATTAACAAAAAAACTTTGTTTTACAGTCTTTTGCGCCCACCACGACCTCGGTCGTGATACCAGCTCGCCAAGCTGAGCGACAGTAGATTTTGACATTTGCTGGTTGACTACACCATCGCTGTTTTTCCGAGTGCTAAATATCACTTTTTTTAGAGATGCTTGAAATAATTTTTAGTTTTGTAATGAATAAATACTTCCCTGGCCACATTTCGGGTGATTTTGTCCGATTTCATTGACGATCCTTTACCAGACCTGGCAACACTGATTTTGTTATCTGGGTTCTGGGCAGAAAAACGAAAATTTTAGCTGCCTCAGCAACGCCAGCGACGAGCCAGATTACATTTGTGAGTATAAGTTACTGTTCTTCTGTACGAGTGCCTTGTTGTTCATACCTGTCACGTGCATCTTAATCAACCGCTTGCCGTAGTGTGTGAGTATTCGGCGAGTAAGTAGGACGAACAGTCGCGGCTAGTCGTGTACGTGCGACACGAGTTATCGATCTTTTTTTTCCATTCGAGGGTACTCAGTAGAGTACAGGTAATATTTTAATATGCAACTAGTGTAAGCTTACCGTAACATGACGCGAGCCTATGTCGTCTGCCTATGTCTCGGGTATCTTTTAGAAAAGTGCCTTTCTGTCACCAATGCTAATTTTATGTGCCTGGGTGTCAAACTTTTGCAGTGTATCGGCAGTGTGAGTTAAATGATGCATACACGTAGCACATGTCGCACCATTTTGCATGACCACGTCTTTACGATGCACCTAAAACAAGGCCAACTACTGCAGTCTGCCGTGGGTTCAGCGTGGCCATTATGTGGAGCGTGGCCCATTGCAACTACAGGAAGTTCTCTGTGTGAGATGTTAGTACGCTAGACAAGGCTTGTGTAACTTGCTAGCTACATTAGTTATAATGAGCAGCGACGTTGAAAAGCTTCGTGACATCAATACGAAAAAATTAAAGTGGCATCAACATTTATGTCAGTTACTTCGCAGCAAAGAAAGTTGTGTTGGTGGTTATGTTGCAACTAGCGGGGTTAGCTTGGCAGACAACAAAAGGAGGTCTGACTTACTTTTTCGTTTTTTCTTGCTTTGCAAGCCAAACAATACCTTTCAGTTCGTTTTGAAAATTCACTCGTGGCGAGTCAGAAACAAGATATGAAATTTCAAGTAATAATTCATCTGAATTTCTATGTTGGCTTTCTCTGTTAGCTTTGTGTGGTTTTAATAATGTAAAAGCCCCCCATTGCCCATCTAGTGATGCTGGTTCTGCCCAAAAATGTGCCAAACTAAGTTTCCTGCACCATCCTAGTAAAATCAATGTAAATTGTGTCATGCTCCGCCAGACTCTCACGTTTGACAGTGTGCATAAGTGGAAATAGCATTGCTGGTCTAAACATTTGCCGCTTGATTTCGAGGCCACCAATCTCACAGCCATGCACCAAGGATCATTTTAATACCTGAACAGTGCTGGTGCTGGCATGCAGTATGTGCTATACTGCATGCAGCCAGAAACCAGATGCAATATTTAACCACCCAGAGGTGGAAATTCAGTTGTGGTGCAGAAGTTGTGCGCAAGTGCACAACAACCATAAAGCTGTTAAGGTTTTTTGTAACGGTGCTGTAATAGCGGAGTTAAATGCGTTTGATTATCTAAGCAAACTTATCACTCCTTTCATTCTTCTTTTCACTACCCTCCGTTGGTACCTCTCCCGAAGCCGCTTTACCCTCTTGCCAAGCACCTCTCCCAATCTTGCGCGGCATGCATCATCGATGACATATTGCTCCAAAGACTGTCTTGTTACGGTTGCTGCCACTCTGCCCTCTGTCAACTTTGTGCTTGTTGGCGAATTGCTGTTGCTGTGACAGGCGGTGCTTATATGAATGGTGTCGGTGTGAACCCTGTCCTACAGACCACAGATCCTGATTTGCAAGCACGTGCATGCATGCGCGCATCACGACAAATGACGAATGGCGTGGACAGCTTCTTGCAGGCTAACAGGAAGACATAGGTGCTTGCTTGACCAATTGCAGCATATTTATTCTGCACGTCAGATTCAACTTTTTGATGTCATGTGCCAGCCCGAAAGGCATAGGGGTATTGTTTCTTGGAATTTGTGGAGCACTGGCAGCTTGTTGCGCTGCCACGTGGAGAATCACAGATCATGCAGCATTTTGCATATGATGCGCGTGTTTACTTCGAACGTTTGAAAAATATTTTAAGAGGTTGTTTAGGGGCCATTTAAATGAACCGGAGCAGTGGCTGGATTTTAAAATATTCAGTTGTTTGCTATTCATGAGGAACAAAGCAAGATGGCTGAGAAGAGGCTATAGCGAGACACAGCTGGGGGCTAAGGAAGCTGTGTTACACCATTGCAAAGCATAATTTACTAGAAATGGCCTATGTCGACATGGGGGTTAATTTGTAATTGTTTTATTTAGATTGGGAGGAGATAGAATGAACGAACAAGAGGGATCAAAAAGCTTGTAGGCAAGCTAAGAGAATTCGGAAATGCTTTCAACACATGTAAAAATATAAAATGAATACAGCACACACATCATCAATATTGGCACGTGTTGTTTTTTAAAGCTTGAGATTGAAGACTGGGATGACTTCAGCCATTTATTTGTGTCTTGAGTAGATGCTAAGTGGTGTTGCGATTCGGAGGAGTCATTTTATTGTGATTTTCCCAGCAGGATTATGGTAAGTGAGGTGCGAAACAGGCTAATTCGATTTTTTGGGCTCAAGTGCTTCATTTCAATCGAATCCATGTTGTTCGGATGCCATTTTGGCTCCATTTTATTGACGCAATGCGGCCTCCACCCGTTTTATGGACCTTCCTTGGCTATTCTCATGTCTAGACCATGAGAATAGCCTTGACCAATATAGTGTGGCTCCATTTCATTCTTTTGTTTCATGTCTGCCCTGTTATAGATAGAATAGTTACAAAATAGCCCCTCCAATCGCACATCTAACTTGAAATGAACCTTTTTACTCTTTCTTTATATTTCAAATAAGTAATGTTTTGCTGCTATAGTCATCAACGTACGCTATATGTAGCATTAACACACAATAAATATTTTAAAACTTCAAGTCTTATGTGCGTGAAAAAGAAAAATGAAAGGCGTATTCATTATGTAGGCGCTGATTAGCTGGTATTTCATTGAATACCCTTTTGGGGGGGCATGTGCTCGTGAACAGGACAGTAGATGTAAAATATTTGGGTTCACGTCATCACTTTTGGGGCTTATTTGCGCCTTACAGTTTCACGTCGTTTGTAGCAGGGCAGTTGTGTATCGCATACTGAACATTTGCGAAACCACCTTTGTGCCTAAACCGTGGAAGTGCACCCACAGTTAAGGGTAACAGATTTGCCAGAACAGCATTTTTTCAGTTTTGAACAGTGTTGACACACTTGAGACATCTTTTAACATTTTGCGGCACACAAAGGTGGATACAAGATTTTTTTATGAAGGAGGATCACCATTTGGAATAACATATTTACTCTTCTTGGGGTATAAAAAATAATTATAACAGGCGGAGGGTCACAGCATTTGGTTTGCCTTTAGGAAATTGGCCGCCCCTTCTGAAAGAACTCATGGAGTGCTTGAAAAAGTACACATAGTGAAGCAATACGTGTGAGAACCACACCACCAAATGTTACCTTAATAAACTCCACAAAAAACAAGTAACTATAAGCAACATGTTAGAGCACAACCATTCCATTAGATGTGAATCGATGACATGCAGAAGCTACGTGGCTAATATGTTTTTGTTATCGCAATGTAATCGACAAAGTAATGCTGTAAACAGCAGCAGAGGCAAGCATGAGTAGCCGTGGTGCAACTTTGAAGCTCGTGCACAAGGCCGGTTTGTCTGTGCCGGCATTCACACGGTGCCAAAACCGTTTCATTCTGGCATGGAATGAAACAACGTGCTGTGATGAGTGCCTATGCTGTCCCGCATCTGGATAGAACGGAGAACATAAACAGGCATTCATTTTTAAGCAGCAAAATGAGCAACAGGTCTGGGTCTTCGCGTCAGCCTTGAAGAAGTCGAATAACATAGAGGTTAATCTCCTGCAAATATTTTTTTAGCATCCCAGTTTCTCAGCCCGAGCAACATGGCACACGAATATTTGTTGGCATTGCCGCCCCTATCTGCCTCCATACGGTAATATGGACATTCCGTGCCTGCACAGGTGGAGCGCGCCGAGCCTTCAACATTGCAGAGATGCCATCGGTGCCTGCTAGATGGCAGCAGATTCTACACAAGCTCTGTACAACGCTGCCGGGTGTTTCAAAAACACATCGGTTTTCCAGTTATTTCTTTTTTTAGCCTACCAAGTGTTGTCGTCCTGCCATAATAAAAGGATTTCATTTTTTCTCATGCTGTTGATCTGTGGTTTGCATTCCAAGGTTTGTTTAGGGCAGTGTGTTGGCTATCCCTTGGACACCGGTGCTAGTACCAAGTGGCAAGTTTCAAATTGTCTCGTAAGTGCTTTCTATTCATAGAAACCAGAAAAGCTGAAAGTCTCGAAGTGACGCTTTCCTTAAGGGCTGAGCTCCTGGTAGTCACTTGCTCTTTAAAGTAGAGCATTTTTAGCGAACTAAAACACCTCAACCATATCTGTCTGTCAGTCGGTCAGTGTAGGATCTATCTGATAGATCGATTTATTCTAGCCTATTAAGTTTGGGCGCTCTGTAATCGTCACATTAACTTGACACCTTAGGTCAGCAACTCACTTATGAATTGACTTAGTCGAGACTCGCTCATACTCAAATAACCCTTGTGCTTGCGTGAGTAAGGGTGAGTAATATTTTAGTGAGCTTCAGGCCGAGCGAGTCTGGTTTAAGGAAATTTTGGTGGGTTAGAATGAGCCCCAGGCGCGAAGTATGTATAAGTGAGTTTTAGTGAGCTCTAAATTTTTGCCAACTAATGTTTGACATGAACCAAAACTTGCATGTCAGGAAAAAGTATGTTATAAAAGCGTTTGATTCAGCAATTCACTGAGATTTGGTTTCTATTATATACAAGATGTTTATTTACACTACCTACAAATGCGTTAGAGAGCCGAAAATCTATGGTTGACTGTTTTCGAAAAGTCTCTTGTCACTGTCTTTTCGACCACTGATTCATCCTGCACCAACCACTTGTCTTCCTCTATTGCTTGCTGCACCGTTCAGCGTACCAAGGGTCGGTCATGCAGTTTCCCTAACATACTGGGCGTGGGGCCCACCACCGAAGGCGCGAGTGCTGCAATCGCTGTGACGTGCAGGTTTGGATAACGTGATCTCGCCTCGCACTGGCAAAGGAAAGCTGACGGTTGCATGTGTGATTCTACCGTGACTTTGCAGTGTCTTCATTTTCGAACAGCGTTGTTTTGCTCTGGCTTCATGTGTGCGGACGTCTGCAAACTACACAATCCGGAAAGACAGCAAAAGAGACTGGCGGCATGCCACGGTGTGCTACATACGTGAGGGTACTCTCACGGTGGTTTGCAGTGCCACTGTCTCCTCTGTCTTTTTGTGTTGTGGTTGTTATTGAACTACGGGGTTAACATGAGCACCGACCATGAATGCTCGCATAAAGGCAGAACATTTAAGTTTCTGCCCGGGAGCCCTGTCACAAGTAATATTGAATGTGCGAACAGTCCAATTATATATATTTTAAAGTAGAATGTAGGTGTGTATATGTGAGCGAGAGAGAGAGAGAGATAAATTGAGAGGAAAGGCAGGGAGGTTAACCAAGCTTGGCTCGGTTGGCTACTATATATGTGGGGGAAGTTGCTGTCATGGTCATTACACTCAAGAATGTGCCCCGTTGTTGTTCGAATTGTCAGAGAGTCTAGATATTGCCTGGAAGTCCAATTCTTTTCCCTTTATTTTAGTAATTTCACCTTATTCCAGTCTATTTGGTTGCATGTTGCTTCTGTGTGTTCGGCCAGAACGTTGGACGCAACCTTCTTTCTTACATCATACATGTGCCACTCTAGTTAGAGGTACTTTTCTGGCCAAGGTAACCTAACAGTAGCCTGTACCACTCTCACCCTACTCCCTGGCTCTCCTACTCTATGTGTGTACTCGACCACACTGGTTTCCATCCACCAGTAGCGTAGCCAGGGGGTGGAATACCAGGCCCGTGCCTCTGCCCTCCCAATATTTTCCTATGGTATATAGGGGAGCAGAAAATAAAAGTCTACCACATCTACTTGCCTAGCTGGGACCCATTCTAATAAAGGTGGCGCCCCTTCGAAAAAAATTTCTGGCAAGGCCTCTGCCACCTGTGGGCTCAGATCACAGGGTTGTTCGCTCATAGATTACGTCTGTAGGATGGGCCCATAGCCACTGTCACTTCCTCCTAATGCTGTTTTGATCTACAGACGAAAACTTGGTAAGCTTCAAAAACTCATTAATCTTCTAAGTGCTGCAGTGAAATATCGCACAGATCGTGAGTAAAGCTTAAAAGAAAAAAAACTGGACAGTCCCTGTTACATTGAAAGCTCTGAGCCCCCCCCCCCTCTTTCTTCGACTTGCAGTTGCATCGTCCCGGCCACGGTCCTGGCGATGGACATCGGTGGTACTGTCGCTAGGTCAACGGGTGCACGCCGTTGTTACTTTACCTGGTCAAAGACGCCTTCCAGGGAGAGCCGAAGCAATACCTAACCCATGGTGGAAAAAAAAACAAGGTGGAAAGTTGGGGAAGGGGAGGTGTAGTGATTCGAAAATTTCTTGCCTTGGAATTCTAAACTGTGCAGGGAATCCTGAATAGGCCACCTTTGCCATTTCACACTGGTGCTTTATGGAAAAGCGTATTGAGATCTTGAAGGGGCTGTTATCCCTAGTCACAAGACACTGCACATAATGTTCACTTACTCATGCGTTTGTACGCTGCCTAATGATGAGTATCAGTGTAATCACTGATGTCTAAATATGGTACTGGAAATATTTTGGAGCAGTGTATGACATTTCTGCTTCCCTAAAAGAACTCAATTGTGCACCAGTTTTTTTTCACCACCTCTGCTCTTCAGTTTCAGGAATCCCGAATTTCATGGTCGCAAGCTTGGCAGATCCATATTTGAATTCTCTGAGTCTGTCAAATGATTTTACAGGCACAGGAAACGCTAATATGGACTTTATTATTGTTGGCTCAGAAGCATGGTTCAAAATACCACTTCCGTTGAAATTGCAGTGCTCATGTTTACACTGCACAATTTAGGTGATGTCGAATGGTTTACACATATCTTGTTTCTAAATGTAAGCTTTCTTTTTTATGCTGTTCAGTATTTGGTATCTAGTGATGAAAATTGCACATCTTTTTTCCTGTAACCTGCTCAAAATTTGCATTTTAGTGGTTCAAATGTAACATTTTTGCTGCTCCTAAAATTGCTCCAACTTGTACTTCGGCTGTTGCACCCCTGATCTTGTTAAACAGTAGCTTTCAGTGACGCAGTGTTCAATAAGCAAACAAGTTTGATATTGAGATATTCTTTTTGCATTTCTTCCGGTGCCCCCGTAATCTAACATGCACCTACCAGTCTGACCAATATATTTGTTGGCGCATGACTAAGGAATTTTGTACACTACTCGTTTAACACAAGGAATGGAGGGCCCTTACAAAAATCCTATAGATGGACTTATATAAAAATCCCCATATATGGCTACATCAGGAATTGGGCATATCTGGCTTTATATGGAAACCCCATATATGTGCCCTATATAACTTGATATGCCCAAATCCTGATATAGCCATATATGGGCCTCATGTACCCCTATATGGGTGTTGTTGGATATGGCCATATATGGCTATATATATAGAAGCATCCATATAAGGTTTTATATGGATACCTTTATAAAAATCTATTCAGATGATTCATCTATATTAGTTCGGCTTGTGTCGTCGGCAAACTATAGAGCTGCTCAAATCATTCTCCAGCAAGAGATATAGCTGTTTTTTGAAATGTCTGCATGCAGTCACCATCATCTGCAAAACAAAGGCATACATACCCCCTGAACATTCTTGTTCAATTAGGTTATCCTCATTATATCTCGAGTTATTCTCAATAACTAATTGCTAAAAATGTAACTTGGCATCATACTTAAAGTTTGTGGTGAGCACATGTCACTGTTAGTCCACTTTTGCTGAAGAGATACATTTTTGTGCTTAAATTTATTGCTTACTTATTGACACTTTTTATTTATCTATTTATTTCATTACCCACAGCACCAATTGGCATTACAGTGGGGAGCGTTTACGAAAAGTAGAATACAAAAACTACATAGTCAGCCAAACAAGTAATCAAAGCCACCTGAATCACAATCTCCAAGAGAATTTCGTATATAAATCAGAAAATGTGACACACCGCAAAATTGCAACGCACTCCTTCTAACATGAAATAAAGAAATATTTGCTAGAAGGCAGTTGGTTTCATCTTGTAATTTTTTTTGGTAAAAAATCTTTTTGAAATACGTCAGTCTTGCATGCGATTTTTCTTAACTTGAACCTATGGTCAACACGGTCTGAGACATAGTTCGGTGCAAGTAAATATTCCGCTTTATCTATTCCGACTTGACAAAAATAAATAGCATAAAAGAAGCCAATTTGTGTGTCGTAAAGATATTTTTCACAGTGTGTTTATTTAAACTTTTCTGACGTGTCCATGAAGCCTCCACAGTCAGTCAAAACGAAATATTGACTTGCTGTTGACCGTATGAACTACGTGTGCATTGAATAACACAAATGAGTTGATAATGAACTTTTAAGGAGTTTGGTCAAAAGTGATTGGTATGCAAGCTTGTCATGTACAAGTATTGTGACTAATGGCCTATAGAACGACTGCTAAAACTGGTGTCTATAATTCTCTGTGCGCGTGGGAACGGACGCTTTTAGCAATATTTCTTGCCAACGGGACACTAAAAAATGTACTTTGTAAACGTAACCCACTTTCCGTTCTGTCAATACTGCATCATTACCGTGACAGCGGTAGAGAGCTCGTACCGCAGAAATTTCGGCGTAAGCATCGGTGGCTCTCAGTGAAAAATCGTGTTGTCCATAATCGAAAATTGAGAGAATGCAAATAAAACAAATATTATAAATTTTTGGTTTTGAGTGATGATGTAAATCATGCAGGTCATTTGCATGGCAAGCAAGTGCTCTACCACATAGCTACGCATCTGCTTGGAAATAAAGCATGAATAACTTCCTCGTGTTGGAAATGCAAGGAAAATAACTGTCATGCTTAACAAATACACGTATCCTGCATACAGGTTTCACACAACACATTTATTATCGCAGCAATATTGCATGATACTAGCGTGCATTGTCATCGGGCATCACAACACGTCATTACCAACGTGACTCCGCGGTCTGAAGACAGCCATTCATTACAAAAGGCACACACGTTACTGCGCGTATTCCCTCACGACTGCGTAGTGGGTGCATAAAGTTTTAAAAAATGTCACAAACATAATATTGAGAAGCCCATTCTGCTGGTTGAGTTGGTACTTTATCTTAACTTAGTTGCGCGAAAATTTTTGAAGTGCGAAAGGAAGTCACCTGGACACAGCGCACACTGACAACTGAAACTTTATTGGAGAAAACAGACATATGTATGTGGTTACGAGAACACGTGAGGTGGAAAAAATGATTAGATGAGCAGACATCTGATCATTTTCTTTCACAGTGGGGACATCGTGTGGTGTACGGCACTGCGCTGTCGGGTGGGAAGTATTATTTAGGATTCAATAATAAAATTGTAGATCACAAAGCTTCTCTAAAGGGACAACCATTCTCTAACCAATCATCACATTGTAGAGAGTGTGGCGGCGCACCCTTGTTTGATGATACGGTAGTTAAAGCTAGATTCAGTGACACGGTAGCGCGGGAAATTGAAGAGACGTATTTGATATATTTGATAATCAAAGCTGCTGATTCATGTGTCACGTAACTCTCGCGTATGTTACTTGCTACTGAGGTAGCTTTTCTGGAAGCGCATCATTTATACAATCTGTCTGCTCATGTAATCAATTTCTTTCACCGCACGTGTTCTCGTAACCATATGTCTGTTTTCTCCAACAAAGTTTCAGTCGTCCGTGTGTGCTGTGTCTAGGTGTCTTCCTTTTGTATTTCAATTTTTTCGCGCAACTCAGTTTTACATTATATTTCTCGTTCTTTAAACTATGCTACCCCTTTTTTACACAAAATTCAGCCATGTGCGACACCTTCATTGAGACACTTTCAACATTCTCAATCAGACAGTACTATTCCACAATTAAAATTGTTCAAGTAACACTATACAATAAAGAGTACACACTGAGTGATTGAACAACACACAAGAAACAGGATCGATACTGCTATCATATTCAACTATGAAAAAAAGAGTTTAATGGTCCCCCAGTGTTTTCACACAGTAGCAAGCCCTGATGCATCAGACCAGTTTATTTGTCGGCTTGCGTAAAACTCTCTACAGTGCTCACGGATTACAACGTGACATCACATTATTTTGTTTAACTATGTATGCGGGTATGCGCAGTTCCTCAAGATAACGACGCGATGTTGCGACATCAGTGACGATAATGTTGCCTGTGATGTACGCATTCCAGTAAAATTTACACTTATATCACCCTGATTGTAGATGGTGGAAACAAAATTACGGGCTATTCTTAAGTTTTTCCGTTTGGATACCGTGACATTGCACCCTCCTTTGAAGAATCAAACTAGCAAGAAAATTTTAACTGCGTATCCTTATCAAAACACACGTAAATATAAAAAACAAGTGGAACGTAGACAAGAGAGATAAATTCATACGCAAGATAAATTCAAACGTGAGCTCATAAATCTCATGACACCCTTGGAGTTGGAGATATGCAACTCTTTTATTTGTGATTGCGCAAGTTGTAACGTATCCTTGGTAATTCCTCAGGCGTTGAAATGAGAAAAGTACCACACTAGTATATTTATATCAATATATTTATAAAAGTACACTGGCACGGAACCCATATTTTCCTGGCGCAGATTTTTCGATTAAATAGAGCACTGTCTGGATCAAGAGAAAAAAAAAGAAAGTGTTGTCGTATCGCTTAAACAAAACAGCCTAATGACGTAACCACGATTAGCATGAAGTTATTTACTCAGCAAGCATGCAATGCGCTATGTTTTCGAGTTATCATAATATATATGAACAACGTGCGAAGGTAACAAAAATGATGAACTTACCTACACATTCAACCGAGACATGTCTTTTAAGGAGCCTGTTAATCCTGATAACCTATTCACACCTTATGCCACCACGTCCATTCGTACTGCTTTAGCAAGAAATTTTGAAGGAACGCTTTCCCGCAAGAATGGGTGTCCATTTTCCCCCCCGAAAAGTGGACGATCGCCAATGCAGCGGCCTACACACGCACACGCACACAAAAACCCTTCCACGTCCGTCCACAATTTCACCACGTACAGCACAGTAGATTCCTCAGATCTGCGCGATTATCTTGTGTAAATTGGAGCAGTGGTTGAAGACGAAATAAGAGCAAGAGGATTGAAAATCGACCAACTCGATCAGCACTGCACCCATGACTCTGGCAAGCAGAAAAGCAGCAATGGCGTGGACGGATACAGTGCATGCAGGCTTGACAATGAACATTGCAATGAACATTACATTACTCCTTGAGATCAATAATTTACGCACAATTTACTAGAACTAAATTTTCCTGGGCCAATTGGCGAACGACGTTTTATTTTTTTAACAAATATTGACGCAATATTATTACCATATGACTGAATGTTTGTGCAAACTATTTTCTTCGTCGTTACTTGAAATGGGCCGCGGCACTCTCTTTCCTGCTGTGTCGACAGACCGATGTAGGCCATGGCAGGGCTGCACGGTGCCTACGCGTGCTTCTTCGAACAACTTTCTCCGAATTTTCCACCCATCCGACGGGCGCCCTTTTTTGTACTTTTTTTACTGTGCGCGTGGATCTGCCCACTGACCTTCATTGTGTATCCATATGCCATATTATCACGGGGTCGTGACGTGGCCGAAGACAGGAGACTTCGTGTCGGGATTTAACTGTTTATTTGGGCGAACCTGTGCCCGGTAAACAGAAAGTCCAATTACAGCAGCAGTCTTGCACAGATAGCAGTCTCGGACTGATAGCGGCGAACGGAGCGTCGGCCTTTGATCAAAAACAACTTGCAAGCGGCGAAGCGCGTCGGCATTTATACTCTTGCCATCGAATTTTCTAACGTTATCGCTGGCGGTGGCGTAGGTTCCAGAACAATCTGTACCGTTCGCACAGTGGGCGTGATCTTATCGAAATGATCTACTACATTACAGAACCTTCTGGAAAACTGCAGGCGCAGTTTGCGCTGAGAATCGTGTGGTGTTTTGGAACGATAACGAAAACTTGGGAAATGGAACGTGGCATTTCCCGCCTCTGAAAAAAAGGCATCGTCCCGATGCTTTAACTAAAGATGAAGGTACAATAATAATGCAAGAAAGTACAATGAATAAATTACAATGAAACAATAATGCAAAACAACACTGTTCCAGTTTGTTAACGCGCATGAAACGGCTTGAGGCGCGCGACATGCACGACTTCAGGTCGCGATGGACGTCGTTGCGAGTTCGTAATGCCGTCGGGGACAACCTCATATTCAAGTGAGCCGAGACGTCGAACCACCCTGTACGGTCCGAAGTAGCGTCGCAGAAGCTTTTCACTTAGTCCACGACGGCGTATCGGCGTCCACACCCAAACACGTTCACCGGGCTGGTATTCCATGGAACGTCGTCGAAGGTTGTAATGGTGGCTGTCTGTCGTCTGTTGATTCTTGATACGGAGACGCGCAAGTTGTCGGGCTTCTTCGGCACGTTGAAGGCACTCGCTCACATCGAGGCTTTCTTCGTCGGTGACGTTGGGTAACATGGCATCGAGCGTCGTTGCCGGGCTCCTTCCGTAGACCAATTTGTATGGAGATACCTGCGTCGTCTCCTGCACCGCCGTGTTGTATGCGAAGGTCATATACGGAAGAATGGCGTCCCACGTCTTGTGTTCGACATCGACGTACATTGACAGCATGTCGGCGATCGTCTTGTTAAGCCGCTCGGTGAGGCCGTTGGTCTGTGGGTGGTACGCTGTCGTCCGGCGGTGGTTTGTTTGGCTGTATGCCAAGATCGCTTGAGTTAAGTCGGCAGTGAATGCCGTTCCTCTGTCGGTGATAAGGACCTCCGGAGCGCCGTGACGTAGGACGATATTTTCGACGAAGAACTTAGCTACCTCGGATGCACTGCCTTTTGGCAGGGCTTTTGTCTCGGCGTAGTGGGTGAGGTAGTCGGTAGCTACCACGATCCACTTGTTTCCGAAAGCCGACGTAGGGAACGCCCCTAGTAGGTCCATACCAATCTGCTGGAAAGCTCGACAAGGTGGATCAATTGGCTGCAGAAGTCCCGCTGGCCTTGTCGGCAGTGTCTTGCGTCGCTGACAGTCCCGGCATGTCCTCACATAACGAGTGACGTCGGTAGTAGGACGTGGCCAGTAGTACCTTTCTTGTATCCTCGCGAGCGTGTGAGAAACACCGAGGTGCCCTGCCGTCGGATCGTCGTGCAGGGCCCTGCAGGAGTTCTGGTCGCAAAGCTGAAGGCACCACAAGGAGGTATTTAGCTCGAAGCGGTGAAAAGTTTTTCTTTTGTAGAAGACCGTTTCGTAGGAAGAACGACGCAAGTGCGCGCTTGAATACTTTCGGGACTTCGGCGGTCCTGCCTTCGAGGTATTCTATTAGGGCCTTAAGTTCTGGGTCAGCCCGCTGTCGTTCAGCGAAGTCGTCTGTAGTTATCGTTCCCAAGAAGTAGTCGTCATCCGGGTCGTCGGGTAGCGGTTGGTCGACAGGCGCACGAGAGAGACAGTCGGCGTCGGAGTGTTTTTTACCGGACTTGTAAATGACAGTAATGTCATATCCTTGAAGTCTCAGGCTCCATCTTGTGAGGCGACCTGAAGGGTCCTTCAAGGTGGTTAGCCAACACAAGGCGTGGTGGTCGCTCACAACTTTGAAGGGCCTGCCGTAGAGGTAGGGGCGAAATTTCGACGTAGCCCAGCTGATGGCGAGGGACTCCTTTTTTGTAGTGGAATAATTTGCTTCTGCTTTGGATAGTGATCGGCTGGCGTAACTAATAACCCTTTCAAGTCCGTCAGCCCTATGCACAAGAACGGCGCCAAGACCTACGCTGCTTGCGTCAGTATGTATTTCTGTCTCGGCGAATTCGTCGAAATGGGCAAGTAACGGAGGCGTCTGGAGGCGATGTTTAAGCTCCTGGAAAGCGTGTTCCTGTGGCGTTTCCCACTTGAATTCCACGTCGGCCTTGGTAAGGTTAGTGAGATGATCCGCGATGCGGGCGAAGTTTTTCACGAACCGCCTATTATAGGCGCACAGGCCCAGAAATCGGCGCACGGCTTTCTTGTCAGTGGGCGGCGGGAAGTTGGCGATGGCGGCTGTTTTCCGCGGATTGGGACGAACTCCAGACTTGCTGATAACGTGCCCCAGAAACAAGAGCTCCTCATACGCAAATCTGCACTTTTCTGGCTTCAGTGTGAGTTCGGACGTCTTGATTGCTTGAATTACAGCTTCAAGGTGCCGAAGATGCTCGTCGAAACTCGAGGAAAACACGACGACGTCGTCCAGGTACACAAGGCCAGTCAGCCACTTCAATCCTGCCAGTACTGTATCCATAGCACGTTGAAAAGTTGCAGGCGCTGAGCAAAGGCCGAAGGGCATCACTTTAAACTCGAAGAGGCCGTCCGGTGTTATAAATGCCGTTTTCTCTCGGTCTCTTTCGTCGACTTCGATTTGCCAATAGCCAGTCTTGAGGTCCATTGACGAAAAGTACTTGGCGTTATGAAGCCGATCAAGTGCGTCGTCTATTCGTGGGAGAGGATACACGTCCTTTCTTGTGATTTTATTCAGGCGGCGATAATTGACGCAGAAATGTAGGGTTCCATTCTTTTTCTTCACTAACACCACGGGGGATGCCCATGGGCTCTTGAACGGCTGGATAATGTCATCCCACAGCATTTGAACAACTTGTCTCTTCATGGCCTCACGTTCTCGCGTCGAAACCCTGTACGGACTCTGACGGAGTGGTCTGGCATTTTCTTCGGTTATGATGCGATGTTTCGTGATTGGGGTCTGCCGAATTTTTGATGATGACGAAAAGCAATCTTCGTATTGCAGGAGCAGGGCCTTGAGCTGTTCTTGCTTATCGTTCGGAAGTCTGGGATTGACGTCGAAAGCTATGGGAGGGGCTTGGTTCCTCTAAGCAGGTTCCGCTGAATCGGCGAGGGCGAAAGCACTGGTGGTTTCGACAATTTCTTCAATGTATGCGACCGTTGTTCCTTTGTTCACATGTTTGTACTCATTGCTGAAATTCGTGAGCATAACCGTTGCTTTGCCTCCCCGCAGCTCTGCAATTCCTCTTGCGACGCAAATATTTCGGGTGACCAACAGATGCTGACTGCCTTCAACGACGCCTTCCAAGTCAGGTGATTTAGGAGCGCCGACTGAAATAATGACGCTTGAGCGAGGCAGAATGGTGAATTGTTCTTCCAGCCCATTCAAGGCATGGTGTCCTGACGGCGTGCGTGGCGGTAGTGCTTCTTCTGTGGATAACGTTATCGACTTTGTTTTTAGGTTGATGACAGCACCATGGAGGCATAAGAAGTCCATGCCACGGATGACATCTCTCGAGCAACGCTGTAGGACTACGAAGTTTGTAGGATAAATACGGCCGTTAATGGTGACTCTCGCTGTGCAGATTCCTGCAGGCGTTACGAGATGACCTCCAGCTGTGCGGATTCCAGGGCCTTTCCAAGCTGTCCTCACTTTCTTTAACTTCACGGCGAACAACCCACTGATGACAGAATAGTCAGCTCCAGTATCAACGAGAGCAGTCACACTGTGGCCGTCGATAAGAACGTCGAGGTCGCTAGTTCGCCGTCTCGCATTACAGTTAGGGCGTGGCGTCGGGTCACGGCTGCGTCGGCTTGTTCCGCTGCTTCCATGTTGCGTCGTCAGGCCACCTTCGGTAAGTGAGCTTTCGCCGTCAGGGCTTTGCCTGGTTGGCGTTGTGTTCGGAAAGCTCCGTCGCGGCGTCGTCGTCGTCGGAGGATCTTCGGTAGTTCGTCGCACAGCAACCGCACCTCCACCGGTTGCTGCCCTTAGTTTCCCGGATACGGGCTAGGAGACCGGCCCCGCGTTGGGCCGGAGTACTGCCGGGGGTGTGGTGACATGCGGCGGCTGGGCGACGGCGAACGGGAAGGACTTCGTGGTGTCCATTGAGTTCCTGTCAGGTAGTCGGCGATGTCACGTGGCCGTTCCCCTGGCTGCGGACGTGGTGCATCGACGGCGAAGCCACGCAGTCCCATCTGTCGGTACTGGCAACGGCGGTAGGTGTGCCCGGCCTCGCCGCAGTGGTAGCACAGTGGGCGGTGGTCAGGGGTGCGCCAAACATCGGTTTTCCTCGGCGCACTGCGCTGGCCCGCTGGCGAACGGTAGGTCGTCGGTGGGGGTGGTGGCGGCAATGGTGTCTGGCGACGGAAGTGTGACGGGACGGCGTTTCGGCGTGGACGGGGAGGAGCGTTGCGGCGCACTGCAGCTGCGTAGCTCATAGTTTCTGACTCGGGCAGCGGTGTTTGGGGAATTTGAAGCGATTGCCGAACTTCTTCTCGCACAATGTCGGCGATCGAATCCACTTGAGGTCGCACCGAAGGCAACAGTTTGCGCAGCTCTTCCCGCACGATCGCTCGGATCGTTTCATGCAGGTTGTCGTAGTCACTGGCTTAAGCAGCAGCGCATTCTGGAGTAGGGCGACGATTATACTGTCTGGTGCGCATGTCCAGGGTTTTTTCGATGGTGGTCGCCTCGGATACAAATTCTTGGACGGTGTTCGGTGGATTCCTCATTAGTCCCGCGAAGAGCTTCTGTTTGACCCCTCGCATGAGGAAACGAACTTTCTTCTCCTCAGGCATGTCTGCGTCAGCGTGACGAAACAGGCGGGTCGTCTCCTCTGTAAAAATTCCGTCCTTTTCATTTGGTAGCTGAACCCGGGTCTCTAGTAGAGCAGCGGCCCTCTCTTTGCGTGCGACACTCGCGAACGTTTGCAGAAATGCGCCGCAGAAGACATCCCACGTTCGGAGCGTCGACTCCCGATTCTCTAGCCAGGTCCTTGCGGTGTCTTCCAGGTGGAAGTACACACGACGAAGCTTTTCTTCGTTGTCCCAGTGGTTGAGGGTGGCCACACGGTCGTATGTTTCTAGCCAGGTTTCCGGGTCTTCAAACGATGACCCATGAAACGTTGGTGGTTCCCTGGGTTGATGAATGACGATCGCGGGCTGGGACACTCCGGTTGTCATAGTCGCTGCAGTAGACGTCATGGCCTTGGCTTTCCGCGCCTTGTCTTGTAGAAGCCCGTACTGCGGTGGGAGACCTTGCTGTCGGCGGCTTGTTCGCTGCTCTGGGTTGGCGTCGGTGTCTTCGCGACGTGGGCTGGGTTCACGGCTTGACGGGGGCGTCCGGTACATGAACGAAGCAGCACCTCCACCAGATGTCACGGGGTCGTGACGTGGCCGAAGACAGGAGACTTCGTGTCGGGATTTAACTGTTTATTTGGGCGAACCTGTGCCCGGTAAACGGAAAGTCCAATTACAGCAGCAGTCTTGCACAGATAGCAGTCTCGGACTGATAGCGGCGAACGGAGCGTCGGCCTTGGATCAACAACAACTGGCAAGCGGCGAAGCGCGTCGGCATTTACACTCTTGCCATCGAATTTTCTAGCGTTATCGCTGGTGGTGGCGTAGGTTCCAGAACAATCTGTACCGTTCGCACAGTGGGCGTGATCTTATCGAAATGATCTACTACAGTCCGGAACCTTCTGGAAAACTGCAGGCGCGGTTTGCGCTGAGAGTCGTGTGGTGTTTTGAGACGATAACAAAAACTTGGGAAATGGAACGTGGCAATATACTCGCAGGTGCGCGCCACGCTGCGTTGCTTTGACGCATGCGCGTTTGAACACACACGTTGTCCCTCGGTCACGAAGAGAGGTATACGCGGTGCTGTCCAAGTAACAACGACGGCGCGAAATTCAGCACGTCTCATTTCGCGCTGGTTGCCACAGGGCCGTGCCGACGGACGCTGGTGGCGCCGGTAAATCATGGGGTCATACTATGAGTGCTCACGTTTTGATAGCGTGGCGTCGCAGCGCCCAGCCTGCGCGTGCGTCAGCATTGTTTTGGAGTATATTGGGTCTTTCATGACGCGCTCGCCGCCATTGCGCTAGCTCCACATGTACCAAATTAAGTATCACAGGAAGTGAGTAGAGGACAAAGGTAAATAACACGTCCAAACCTGATAATCATATTTTGCGTTTCATGTAAAACATGACTACATGCTACGCTGATAGTGTTCTCACGGCTGTTTCACTGAGTAAACTAATAGCAAATTTTGTAATACGTGACGTGAATGGACGAATAAAGTAAACGAGACGTCGAAATATGATAATCATGATATGAGTTTCATGTAAATAATGACTACATGCTACGCTCATAGCACGTTCATGGCCGTTTCGTTAGCTCCATATATACCAAATTTGGTATCAGGTGTCGTTAATAGATAACGAAGGCAAATAGAACGTCCACATGTAATAATCATGACATAGAAGTCATGTACTGCATAATTTACATCGGCCTCTCAACGCTGTGCTAAGTTTAAAGTGACCTATCACCCTTCCTCTAGAAGGGCAAGAGTGGGGGCTAGTTGGTTGAACATTGTTGAGACTCACACCGCGCTGGAATTAAACACACAAATAAAAGACACACTGAAGCACAGGTAGGACACACACGATAGTCGTGTGTGTCCTACCTGTGCTTCAGTGTGTCTTTTATTTGTGTGTTTAATTCCAGCGCGGTGTGAGTCTCAACCCTTCCTCTACCATGCGTCACATATCATTGATTCCCCCTTTACGTGAGACCTGCCAATTTTTTAACTTTGTAGGAATCATTGATCACGTTTTACTTAATGTTCACCTAAACATCCGTATTTGAAAGGTAAAAAGGTAGCCAGAACAATATTAGATTACTGAAGGGCTAATTTTCAGGCTTTTAACAGTGAACTAGCAACGTTTTTTGACCGCTTTTTACAGGATTTTGATTTCCGGTTGGTCAGAGTGACGTGGTCAAAGTGACGTAAAAAAAGACAAAGTGCACAAACTAACAGATAAATGTATTCGAAAGCCGAGTATCACTACTAACCCAAGTGCGTCTTGTTATACTCCTAATCTTAAGCACTTATCTAACAGAAAGAAGCATTCCTACCGTTTCGGTAAAGCATCGCAAGCCGCCTTCATATGGCACGCCTATCAGTCAGCCTCGGAGACTTATATGCAAGGGCTGTAATCCGCTAAAACTGGCTCAATGTCATCTACTCTTCCATCTCCCCTACAGGACAATGCTATAAAGAAGTTTTTGTGCCTAATAAATGCAGTAACTGACTCTATTATTGCGTTTGAGGACCATAACGATGATGAAATACCTAATAATATATTAAATGACGCTTTCGTTAAAAACATTTGTCTTACAACAAATGTGCACTCACCCGATTTGTGTCATGTTAATTTCCCGAATGTGCATCCCACCTTCATTTGCGTATTAGGTATCGCTAAGTCATTGATTCATTTTTGAAAGAGATACACTTTCTTAGTGTGTAGGGAACGTTTTTAGGAAAACACAGATAGTAACCCTTCTGTCTTCTTCCTAAAAACGTTCCCTGCGCTCTAAGAAAGTGTACCTCTTTCAAAAATTTATTACCAACCAGCCCAAGTAGCCCCCCATTGATTCATTACCTAAATGTTCATCTGCTGATTATAATTCTGGTTGCACCGAATTTTGAAAGAGTACCTCTGCCTACGGTTACATCATACTAAACAAAGTCTTTCGGCATTCTGTTAATACATCTAGCCTTGCAACTGATTATAAAATTAGTAAGGTGGTTCTCCTTCTTAAGCCTGGCAGCAAAACTTCACCTCTTAGTTACAGACCTATTTCACTAATTAGTACGAGCTGTAAGTTGTCTGATCATGTAATATTTTGAATATGCTATCTTTTCCGTGCTGCATCAAAGGCGCACATCTAACTGAAGCTAAACATGTTAAATGCCTAGGTATTCGGTTTGCACATGACATCAACTGGTCAGTACACGTTGATGATGTTTGTAATTGAGCCATGCGCAAACTTTGGTCGTTACGACGAAAACTGCACAATGCTACTTCAGAGGCTAAATCTATTGCATACAAAATAACAGCTCTATCATTACTGACTTACGCTAGTTATATATGGGAACCTTACACAAAAAATACAATAAAATGTGAGCGTATACAGATTAAAGCCTTGCGGCTCATTTCAAACGCCTCAGTCTGTCAGCGAGCTTAGAGAAAAAACCGGAATATTGACGGTGATAAGAGAAATGCAATATAATCGACTGATATTCTTTCTTCACATACTGAACAGAGATGTTAGTGTTAAGCTAGGTGAACACATTGCACTAGAGAAAACTACCTCATCCAGGACAATTCATTCAAAACATATCACACTAATTAACCAAAGAGCAGATTTATTCAAACACTCTTTTTTAAATTGGGAGCATTGTTGAATGAAATCGGTTACTTCAAAACATAATCGATTGTTGCGATCAATCAACAAAGTTGTGAAAAGGCTTTGTTAAAGTATTTGTGAACATTTTGTATGGCTTGAAGATTTTTTTCGCGCTTCAATTGTCTTGTTTGTTACCCGTTGCCTGAACATGTTCAATTTACGATATCAGTTGAAATATCATTTTTTTCCTTTTCCTTTGGTGACGTATACGGGTTGTATTCGAACCTGTTACATTACATATATCAGTGAGCTGTACTGGATGTTTTCTATTATAATTTCATGGTTTGTTTTCTTTCTCTGATATGCTTTGCAATTCTTGAGTGTTCCGTGTTAAAATTGTTTTAGCATGTACTACGCTTGTACATGAGAGTAATAATGTAACTCCAACTGCTGTCTTGGCTTATGTGCTGACAGTATGAATAAAATAAAGTTTATTAGTTAGTGATTCACAGTATAACTCATTTTTTGACGCTGGAACAACATGGTTTTCGCGTAACCTACTGTTAGTGTGAGGCAACCATTGGCAGGGTGTTGTGCGTAGCGCAGCTAACGCGTCTGCTGCCGAGCACGGAGTTCCCGACCCGTTAACTAACGACGTTACCGGTTCCGCGAAGGCGAACATGGAAAACCCGCGCACAGGAAAGAAAGGAGACTCCTTCGTTCACACGGTTCCCGAGCGGAGCCACCGAAGTCGCTTCCGTTTGGGACTAGAAGGGGAAAGCTTACTCGGAAACGCGCCTGGTAAAAGTCACGTCGAGTGCGATCGTCTGAGTTTAAGTCACTTTTGGCATGCACGAGTGCCGTTGAGAATGTCGCAGGGACGCGACCACTGGGCTGACGGAGACATGACTGTGGCACACAGACGAGCTTATCCTCCCCCGCTATACGTCATTGCCGATTGTTGTTAGGATGGCGGGATGCCTTGCTGTCGCATGTAAACCTGGTAAGCGCACAGAGCCCAATAGTGTACTCACTGCTTTTAAGGAGGCTTCTACAAGCAACATTTATTCAGATTGTTGATGGAGCTCAAGCATGAGAACGGCTACCGACGGAGGTCAGCCGATGGAGGCAGCACGGCCTGACATGGGAGAGAGTGTGAAAGGCTGAGAACCTATTCTCTCTCGTGTTATATTTCATAACGTTGTTTTTAGCAATGCAGTGCCCGTTATAAAAGTGTTTTTACAATTGGTTGTGGTGATTCGAGCCCACACATGTGATTGGCTCGTGTGCATTCCCTTTGTTCAACCATGATTTGAAAAGAGAGTGCTTGAATGTAAAAAAAAGCGGTGGTTCGGGTTTGGACTCCGGCAGATGCCTGAGGCCGCAATAAAGCATCTCCTCACTGAACCAGACTACGGCTCTTCCTTCGTGCAGTCATCGAAAGGTCCTGTTCCGAACCTCAACACCTTCCCTCCTTAGCTGGCCTAAAAGCTATTGTTGAAAAGAAGGAAATTCACTGGCACAGTCGACGTGGAGCGGAGAGCCGGCAGTGAGGAAGGTGCCGAAGTCCGGGAAGCTGACAAGACGCTCACCGCGTTTAAGACCTGCTGGTGCACTGCGAGAAGTAGCGTCAAGACGCTCACTGCTTTGGGGCCTTTCGGCGCGCTGCGGGAAGCAACATTAGCACTCTGCATGGGCCTGCTGATAAACTTTGGAGCCCGGAGGTGAGTGGCGCAAGCGCGTTAGCGAGTGTGAGAACAGCAGCAGGGACGGCATACGCGGCGCACTTCAGACAGTGAAGTGGCGGTTTGTCGTAGCACCCGGAGCATCTAAGGATTAATCACTACCAGCATGTAAAATCTGAAGACTTCTTTCGTGGAAAACCTGGTTCCAAGGACTAATACGCCTGGAGATAAAGAGGAGAGCGTCTCGATGTCCGTTTATTGCGGCGTAGATCCAAGAACTAGCTTTCGTGCCACGCGCCTTCTTTCGTCCTTTTCTTCCTCTCCTTCATCACATGTCTACTGTTTTAACACCCTCGGTCCAAGAATTGCTGCGGGCGCATTTCTAGAAAACACAAATGTTGAATAGGTCACGTTACAATTTTGCCGGCTGCTAGCTTTTGACGACATGCACGAACAATACCGTCGTGTCCCATAAGGTTCTTCAGAACGCGTGCGAGTTTGCAACACAACTTGGGCAGAGCATCGTTGCGCACTATCACTATATTGCCTTCCGCAATACTGTAATTTCCACCTCTGGCCTATTATGAGCGCTTCTAAGGAGTAATAAATAGTCCTTATACCAGCAATTCCCAGAAGTCTTTCTGTAGCTTTTGTCCCTGTATTCAATTTTTAAGAAGCCCAATACGGGAGCTGGGCACCATGTCTGTAGTTTGCAAGTCGGGGAGCGCAGTTAATCGCTTACTATGTAAGAAATTGGCATGTGTTAAGACTTCTGGTTCCTGTGGTGCAGAATACAAGTACGTCAGCGGTCTGCTATTTATGATCGCTTCAATTTCTGCTAGAACCATGCTTATCTGACCATAATCTAGAAACGACTATCCTAGGGCTTTTTTTAACTTGTCTTTCACTGACCTCACCATACGCTCCCAAGATCCGCTCCACAAAAAAGCACGTTCAGCAGAGAATTTTCACGTGATGCTATAATCAGACAGATAATCGCCGACTTCACTTCCCCTAATAGTGTCATACACAGCACGAAGTTCGCGAGAAGCACGTTCAAAGCACAAAGCATTGTCAGAGTAAATCTTTGAAGGTAATCCACGACGTGCCGTGAAACGCTGAAATGCTTCGAAGAAACTGTCTGCTGCGGAGCCTAAAACAAGCTCACGATGAACAGCGCGTATTGCCGCGCGAGTGAATAGCACGATGAATGATTTCTGTGTTGGCTTACTTTTTAAGTAGACTGATCCAATAAAATCTACACCAGTAACGTCAAACGGTTTGGAAACATTCACTCGGTCAGCAGGTAGCGCTGCCGTAGGAGCTGTCGCAGGCTTCACTCTTAATGGCGCGCACCAGGTACAGCGCCCGATCACTCTTTTTACACACTGCTTCACCTTTGTCACCCAGAAGTGCTCTCTGAGTTCCGCGATGATTGTTGCGACTACTGCGTACAGAATCCTCAGAAGTAAGCCGGTGGCAGTGAGTTCAGTGGGGATGTGGTCACCGGGAAGCAGAATCGGGTGTTTGATGCCTTCGTGGTACACGATACATTCTCCTCCGCAAAAAAAGTGGTGCAAATCCCGAATTGTCGACGCCTTGGGTAGATCTCGCCCAGTGTGGAGGGCTGCTAATTCAGGGCCAAATTGTTGCTTTTGAATAATGGACAGTCAATACCTTTCAGAGGCGACGAGCTCCTTTGTCGTTAGGTGTCCTTCAGGGGTTGGCTGGTTAAAGCAGGCTGCAACAAACCTCAGTATCCAAGCCGTGACGCGTAACACCCGCAAACAGGAACTATACTTTGATAGGTCCAGAACAACGTTCACCGATGCCGAGGATGAATAGAGCGTAACGGTGTCTGCTTTGGACTTCTCTTTTAGATCATCTTGAAGAGCATTCAGATAATTATTCGTGTGCTTAGGCCATTCTTCGCTTCCAGCCAACCAAACTGGCCCTCTCTTCAAATCTCCTTGTGAATTAGATTTTTCACTGATGTGCCCCGGGAAACTAGGTCCGCTGGGTTCTTTTTTACAGAACAATAGTTCCATTGCAAAGAGTCGAAGAGGTCTTGGATTTCTGTGACTCTAGTTTTTGCAGACTGCTGCCACATTGAAGGGTTGCCTCGGATCCAACCCAAAGCCACTGTTGAATAGGTGCAAAAATAGCATCTAGAAGAAGTGACCTTCAATGCGTCAGTTATGAACTCTGCTAGTGGGCCACCCAATAAAGTTCCAAGAAGCTAGAGCCGTGGAAGTGAAAGCCGCTTTATTGGAGCAACTCGACCCTTTGTGATGAGTATTGGAGCTAGTGCACAATCGCCATTGCGCCGCAGATAAGCAACTGCCCCGTAAACGGCTTTGCTTGTGTCAGAGAATACATGCAGCTCATAATCGAAATCACTGATTGACAAACGAAACCTGGCCACTCAAAGAGTCTTTATGTCATGAACTTCTCTGCACCACATATCCCATTTTTGGGCATGTTGAATCAGAATTTCAGAATCTCAATCAACTTGTATTTGTCAAATGCGCTGAAAAAGTATTTTGGCGCGTATTAGAAATGATGCTGCAGGGCCAAGAGGGTCGAACAAGCGAGCGGAAGCCTTTAAAATGAGCTGTTCGTTATTTCCTTGTAAACATTCAAGAACAGGATCGAAGTTCAAGCTTAGCCTATCAGACCTGGTGTTTCACAGTAGTCAAAGTATCTTCGCATGGTACGGCTCTTCTACGCAGTTTTATACGTCAGTGCAGTTAGTTGCCCACTTCTGTAACTTCATACGAGGTTTCGCGAAGATTTCTGTAGCTTGGTCGTATAGCTCACAGGCGTCCGATGCGTTAGAAACATTGGTGATTATGTAATCTACGTAAAAGCAGTGCACCAACTTCTCAGCTGCCCGGCGATACTTTCCGGATACGCTCTGCAAATGATACTCCAATGTCGCACTCAGTAAGAAAGTGCTTACCGTAGTGCCAAAGGCCACGCGAGTGATGCGGTATTCGCAAGCACGGTTCATGTCCTGCACTACTGTTGGCGTTCTTTCAAACCACAGGAATCTCAGAGCGTCCCTATCACTCGGCTTAATTCCAATCTACAGAAATGCTTTCTGGATGTCAGCCGCAACACCGAACTGATGCTGACAAAAACGCAGCGACGCCTTCAATATATCGTTGCTCAGGTTGGGGCCTTTTTCTAAGTGGTCCTTCAATGAAGTTACTCCTGAGGCATGAGACTAGGCATCGAAAACAATTCGGAGTTTCGTTGTGGTCGATAATTCTCTAATTACTTCCCGATGCGGCATGTAATATTTATAGGTGGTCGCATCCTCGATTACGGGAACTGGCTCAGCATGACCGTCAGTAAGGTACTGCCTGACAGCTGCATCGTAGTGAAGCAGTACTTCCTTGCTCTGAGACAACCGGTGAAGTAAGCAGCGAAGTCGCTTGATTGCTATCGCATGATTGCCTTGCAGGTCTTATTGCCTGTCTTTTCAAAGCAGACAGACTTCGTACCTTTCGTTTCCCAGCTCAATGATTTCATTGAAATCTTTTAGCACCTGCTTATCGTGGGAGGATGGTTCATCAGCATCTGTGATCCCGAAGCTTTCGAGCTGCCAGAACTTTCGTAGTTCTGAGCCTATGAGTTTCTGCATCAGGGCGTCGCTCGTCAACAACTTGGCCGTAGTACGCAAACGTTTGCGTTTGTGAGTGGACGAATACTTGTATCATTTAAGGGCCCTTTTACTGTCCAACCCAGTGCAGTCTGAATGGAAAGAAGGCTTTTGCGATCTTTATGCCAAGTGACTTCGCTCTCAAGAATTTTTCTCTATTGGTCTGAGCCAATTATTAAGCTAATGCCTTCTTCCTGGGTTTCGGCACTGATGTAAAATCCGAAGACTTCTTTCGTGGAAAACCGGGTTCAAAGGACTACTACACCTGGAGATGAAGAGCAGAGCGTCTCGATGTCCGTTTTATGCCGCGTAGATCCAAGAACCACCTCCCGTGCCACGCGCCATACTTCGTCTTTCTCTTCCTCTCCTCCACCCTATGTCCACTGTTTTTATCACAGCTTTGGCGACGAAACGGACGCTGTTCCAACCACTTTTTCATCGGGCAACGTATCTCTGCAAGGTGAGGCTTGCTTTGTGTGCTATCGACGCTTCCAGTTTTTTGTTTTTGTTTTCCTTTTGCCTACCTAATGCACTAACGCTCCGACACACCCTGGGAGATGGCGGATTTAGAGAGAGATGCGATGGAAGGTGAGAGTCTGAAGGAAATGAATCGCACCTGCGAGTTGATGCTCAAGATAGAAGTGCTGAAGCTCAAGCTTGGGCTAGAGAAGATGAAGTCGTAGCGTGCTGCATGGGAAAATCCGCACAACTGGAACCATCAGACCAGTATCAGACAGTACGCGAAAGAGCTGAACGCTGTGGTAGCACCCGTGCCCACTGATGAGCCTCTGATTCCCGCTTGGTCCAAACATGTGGACGCTTTTTTGAGTGTACCTGAGGATATGCGGGGCACGATCCTGTTACCATTCTTAAATAACAAGATGGGAACGTTTATTTCCGACCAATCAGAAGCTGGGGTAATGTCATATTCAGATCTTAAGCTTAGAGTGTTTAAGGGCCTGCGTATGACTCCGAGCGAGTACCATCGTATGTTTGTGGAAATCAAAAGAGGAGCAGGCTAGTCTTGGAGCCAAGTGGCGGCGCGTCGGAAGACCATGTCTCCCTACTACCCGAGAAGTAGAAAGGTGCAGTCGTTTGAAGGTCTTCAGGAGTTACCTATAGCTGATAGGTGAAAGGAGTTAATGCCTAGTGATCTCCGCTCACTGGTAATTCAGTAAGAAATAAAGGGCAGGTTGAAGCCTAAATGTATTGCTGAGTTAGCCACCAATTATGAAGAGAGGCTCGAAAGCGGCAGGCAGAGAGTTGCGCAATGAAGTTGCCACGGTACTACGTTAAGAGGGCAAAATCATAGAGCACAAGCTGAACAGTTCTCTGGTGCAAACTTGAACCCAAATTCAGGAGTTTGTTTTTGATGTGGACGGCAGGATCCCTTTCAAAGAAATAGCGAGCTCTCACGTGACACAGCTGCTGATAAAGTAGAAGTTTCGTGCGTAGCTCATCAGGACGAGCGGTCACTTGAGAGCCGAGTTACACCGTCGTGACAATGTACAGTTAGGAAAAACTCACCGAGAGGTTTCCGCAGTTCGATATTCTCGTGGGAAGCAAGCCCTGTTTCGCAGGTGCGGATGTCACAGTGGTACGAGAGAATGAAGGGTCCGCTGAGATTTTGGGTCAGAGTGGTGGCACATTAAGGCTGAAAGGCGCTTTTGTGCATAGTATTATCGCAAGTCTGCTGTATGTACCCCTTGGTCGCCCAACCTTGTCAAGCAAAACCTCGATAAACCAGGGAAATTGCAATGCGCAGTGACCAATCAGTTGAATACGAGGGTGTCCATATTGCTTACTCGCGCAGATAACGAATGTCCTCGTCGTCACTGACAAAGGCCACTGATTGACCTAAAGAAGGAAAATGTGAAGGAGATCAGATCAGCTGGGTAAAAGAGGATATTATACCGTAGTATTCACGGATGAAAAAGCCAGAACATGTGCCTCGAGGCTCTAGCCTCAGCGCTAATGCTGTGCAGTGAGTGGAGAAACAGGACGGTCGAGCAAAAAAGCAAAAAAACGACTGAGTCAGTGTTACTTGTACAGCAGGCGCAGTTCAAAAGTGTCAATTAAGCTGTGGTATGTACTAATGTGCACAGCGACCGGCTTGATCCATTCAATAGAAATGGTCTCCATGGAGAGCAGAAAACAGATCAGCCACTAGATGATGCGCGCCGTGAAATTAAAACGGGGTCCCACGTCAAAGTAACTGACGGGCTCTATCATACGGAGTGTAGCGAAGAGGAATGCCCACTACTGCGGCGACATCGACACGTTGGCGCGAGGCGCGAGCTAGGACTGCCGGGTTGCTGCTGCGACGACACCCGTATACCCGGCCAGCTCTTGCTGCTTCTGTACTGACGCTACTACCGCTTTTCGCCTTGCATTTACATTATATTTTAAGGCGGCTGCTTTTGTTTTCCCCGACCCTGGAATTGCGTAGCCAAAAGCCGACGTCCGTCATGTCTGACGACGCCGTCTTCACACACCCCCGGGCTTCGCCACCCATGGGCTGTCCCGGTGCCCAGCTCCTGCGAAAACCCGATATCTTCAGTGGCACGGAAGAGAAAGACGTTGAGGATTAGCTTGAACCCTACGAACGGGCCTGCACTACCAACAAATGCGATGATGCCATGAAACTAGGTATCGTGATGTTTTATTTAACGGATGACGCCAAGCTGTCGTACAGAACCAAGAGGCGGACATTTCTACTTGGACGACCTTCAAGACCGGCATCTCAGCTCTTTTTGGACGCCCTGGGGTGCGTAAACTTTGCGCAAACCAACGCCTACGAAGCTGGTCCTAAGAAACTACATATATGGTGAGTGATGAAAAACGTCTTCGATAACAACCCGTGCTGTGCACGCACATAGAGGCTCACTGTAATGCGGATTAGTAGTCCTTAAAACAAACTCACGAAGAGGCGTCGCTACTTTTGGTAGTTGGCGGCAAAGTTTCTGAGATATGAGAGAAACTGTGGCTCCTGTGTCTACAACTACTGAAATAAATACACCGCCAACAGAAACCGAAATACCATTATAAAGTGGAAAACAAGGCCTTAATAAGTTCCCAATCTGCGCAGTTCTTGCCTCTGAAACTGCGGCTCGTAGTGATTCTTGGGTCAGGCGGGGGACGTCACCTCACGGGGAAGAACGGCGTCGTGGTGACAGCGGTCGGTGTTCGTTGAAGTTCCGGTGAGTCGAAGAAGATTGAGTAGCGTCGTACGGTCAAGATGAAGCAGGCTGAGTATGCGACGTGAAATTGTAAGCATCGTGTCGTCATGCTGAGGTCGTGGTGCGAGATCGTAGCTATATGGCCTCATGTCATCATGCTGCAGAAACCCACGTTGCCAGCAAAACCACGCTACGTGGCCCTGGAAACCGCACGCGTAGCATGCGGAGTGATTGTCTTGAGTGCACCATGTCTTCCAGAAATGAGGTGCCTGTCAGTAGCGTGGACGATTAACCTGGTGCTCAGGCTTAGGTGAGGGACGATAGGGCGCGTAGTACGTAGGATTTGGCAGCGGGCGATCATTGAAGTGTGACCAACGCTTCTGCATACGTGAGTGGAGCTGTCACTAGTGGTGAAGTGGCTGCAGGAAGCACCTCGGCGGCTTTCTCCTGAACAACACGTTGTATGAACGTCATTCGTTGATGTGGGTTGGGATCAGTGACACATGTCAAAAAAGAGAGCTGACGGGCGACCTCTTCACGCCAAACTGATCTAACATCTCTAAGTGACATGGCTGTATTGATTAAGATAGGGCGTTTCAGCGCAGCACTTCTTTGATAAAGCGTGTAGTTTGCCGCAGCAGGTAGGAGAAGAACAGTTGAGTAGGTGCAAACGTCGCGATACAACAACCACAAACTTCGTCGTCTTTTCTGAAGTGGAGGAGTACCCTGTCCCTTTCAGAATAGCGCTGGTTTCTTCATCACGAAAAAAATATTGCATCGCACATCGGAAAACATTCACAGTTTTCTAGGTAACTATACGCTGCGACTGGTGCTACCAATCGCACGTATCTGTGATGAGTGCAGTGCGCGCGTTAAGTGAGTGTCCCGGAAAAGTGCGCGACACTGAACATCAGAAGACAAGCTGTGCATGTGAAAACAGAAACCGGGTGAAGACGACAATGAGGAACATCGGCACGAGAGCGTTAAATTGACAGCATAAAAGGAATGTGGCCCAATCAGGAGCGACCACGGGGATTTCAGGGGACGATCTCTTGTCAACACGGCAACCCAGTAAGCCCCAAAGAGAAGCAGACGAGTCCACCTGAGCAGTGCCACGTTAGTGGGCAAGGTGGTCGGTCCGAGGAGAAGCAGGGTGGAGGCAGTTCACAGCGTCATGGTCGTGGTTCGCCCCGAGTGTCTGACATAGGTGAAGAGACGGAGCGGTCAGCTTCCCTTGACATCAAGCCTCGACGGCTCCCAGATCCAGTGGGAAGCTACCGCAACCACCAGGTCCACTGTAGGGTGTTGGAACGAGTGCTTGGCTGTTGTCCCTAGTCCGTGTGTCGGAGTAGAAGACTGCTCGACTTCGTTGGCCTTATTTTCGGTCCCTACCTGCTCTGTTGGTGCATACACCTGAGCGTCGCCCTCCTCTTCACCGAGTTCCTCCGACGACGGCATGACTGTGCCCGTGTCTGCTCTTTGTGGACGTCCCTGACGCCTCACTACTAGTAGCACTCACCGGTGTGACCATATCGCTTACGGTTGGACTAGAATTTTCGCGACTGCTTAGAGTTCAATGCGTAGGCTGTAGGATGTTTTGTTATCTCAGTGCGTGTTATGTGTTTCGTATTCGTGTAATGATAAGTTGAAGTGCCAAGAATCAGAAAGCAGCCTCGTCACTTTTATTAGGAGCATTGCTGTCTCCGACGCAACGTGAACTTATTCTGAAGAACCTCATGACACTATTCCTTTGAGCTCCGTGGTCCAGAGAAAAGCTGAATATTCACGTCGTTCACTTACAAAACAGAGCTATGCCTGGCCTAGTGTATTTTGAGCTAAGGCAAATCGTACATTCGATTGTTATTGAAGTGCTCTTTTGTTGGCGTTCAAGATCCATGTTAATAGGCTTCTAATGAATGAGGTCGCGTGCTTCGGAAGATTGGCTTTCTGGTGTTGGCAGGAGCTGATATTCAAAGTAGACATATGCACACACACTACGCATGCTGGAAATGCATGGACATTATATATTATAGGGGGTCCCTTCCATGTAGGACTGACACAGAATCCTAGCAAATTTTCCAGCCGCACACAGTCGTACCATGTACAAATAACGTTCTCTTTCTGTACCTTGAGTCATCGCAGCTACTCAGGTTTGGGCGAATAAGCGAACAGGCTAGGTCAACAAAGAACGTTTTTTGCTATACGTTAGCAATAACGCGTAAATGTCGCGTAGAGATACTACAGATAACAAAGGGTAGACGCTTACACCTCTGTCATTGTCATCTTTGTCTGGCAGGGCGTTACGAGTTCATTCTTGTTTTGTTGCTGGTACCTGAGAAAGCGTCTGGTCATCGGCATGCTTGTTTTATTCACAGCCTCGGTTTTCCTTTTCCTGACGAGAATACGTTCCCTCACCGATGGGGGGGGGGAAGCCGTTCCATGCGCCGGAAAACAGAAATCGCGAGTGTCGGCCGCGGGAGTGTTCCATTTCATTGTAAGAGGCTTTATTGACTCGCGTCTCGAAGAGACAGTCGTGTCCTCAAAACTAGGCTGTCACGCTGCCGAAAAGGAAAAGGGTGGCTGGGCGCACGTGCTCCACCACATTCTTCCCCCCTCCCATAAGAAGGCCTCCGAACGACATAGACTGAACCATGAGCAAGTGTTGTTATTTATCATCGAGGAAGGCTTGACGATTGATATGTGGAGTTTAACGTCCCAAAACCACTATATGATTATGAGAGACACCGTAGTGGAGGGCTCTGGAAATTTCGACCACCTGGGGTTCTTTAACGTGCACCCAAATCTGAGCACACGGGCCTACAACATTTCCGCTCCATCGGAAATGCAGCCGCCGCAGCCGGGATTTGAACGCGCGACCTGCGGGTCAGCAGCCGAGTGCCTTAGCCACTAGACCACCGCGGCGGGGCTCATCGAGGAAGGCTCGGATGGAAGGTCGAAATCCATGCCCTTCTGAGGTTGGCCATCAGCAGTGGGTGCCGCTGGTGCCTCCCACTTGTCACCACTGCATCCGAAGTAGCAACCATCACTGCTGCCGTGCCCACTTGCATCATAGCCAGTCATCACCGCCACTGTGATGTCCACTGCTGTTACTGCGGCTGTGGATCTGGCGCCGTTAGCACTTTAGTCTGGACAACGCTCCGTAGACGCCCGCCACTCAGGTAGTTGGTGTAGACTGAGAGCAGCCAGTTGGTGACGGGACTCGTTAAGCACTGGAACCAGGCGCCCTCTTTAGCATGGTCTGGGCTGCCGCATCGCGTCACTGCTTCGCTGGTCTGGCGGGCTTGGTAGTCCTATCTTCAGCATACCACGCCATGGCTTCGAGGTGGCAGAGGCCATAAGGGTGCCTGGACAACCATGGGTCGGCTGGGTAGGCTCGTCCTTATGACAGCAGCTCCAAGGCAGCTTGCTGTTCTGTCTGGATTGCCGGCTGGTCAACCTGGCGCATCCTGCGTTAAGGCTATGGAGTAGTGTACAAGTTGCGTTGCTTCGTTCAGTGGGGCCGCGATGACGACATGAATGATGTTGGGGTGATCTTGTGGGAGGAGCGGTATTCTCTCCGAGCTGTTCCAGTGGCACCTCTTTCACTTTTGACCCTCCATCTGCTTGGTGAAAGTAAACACAGAAAAAAGGACAGCTTACGAATCGCACTTGTGTTGCGCGCGAACCCTTGCACCTCGCGTTGAAGATATCCTGCCGTGTAGAATTGTTTCCGCGTGTTACGCAGGAAGTAAAGTGGTTCTGGGCTCTTTACTCGGTGTCGAGCATTGTCACCCACCGGCTGTGGCCAGGAGGGGGACTGGCCATTGTCTTCATGCTTCTCCAGTGACCCGCAGCGCTTCAAGTCGCATACGTGCACCGGTCCACCGCTCGGTATACTTTTCATGTTCGCGAGCCGATATACAAGTGAGGAAACTTCTCTCGCACTCGGTACGGCCCGGACCATTTCGGTGTCAGAGAGGCAGCAAACTGTTTGCTAGCACAGCTGAGAACAGGATGGCGCCACAGAACCAGATCGCCCTCTTCGTAGTGTACATTCCGACGCGTGCGATCGTACTGCGCCTTCCGCTGTGCCCTAGCAGTGTTTAGATTGTGCCGAGTTTTTTGTCAAGCTTCTGCTGGCTCCTTGCGCAGCTTTATCGCGCATTCAGCGCATGCTGATGTCGCCACTGGTACTCCACTGCTATCAGCGAAGACGGCCCCCATCGGATTCGGCACTTCTCTCCGCAGGTTCAGAGAAGAAGGAGCATACGCAGTCGATGAAGCTTGTTTTATGAAAAAACTGAAAATGCTTTACGGTAAATCATTTCCAATTCAGCGCTACTGAAATGAAAAGCCATCGCGCAAGAAATGAATTTCGAAAGAATTCCTAAGACAAATAAATAAATAAACATTACCAGTGTTTTGTCGAGTTAAAGGACTTGTCAAAGTAGAAAGAATATAAACAACTTAGAAATAAATTAAACAAAGAAAAATAAAAGGCAAAAAATGACTACTACACGCGTATATTTATAATTATTGTATGCGCCGAAATAACAAGGTATGGGAAAAAATAAACGATACACTAAATCGCAGGCCAGCCACTACAGGAATAGATACACTGAATATGGATGGTATTTCTATAGGCGGCACAGAACTTGCGGACCTATTCAATGATTTCTTTGTGAAAGTGGGATGCGAAGATCACGGCATTCAGCCCCCACTGCATCAAACCTCGTTAAGGGAGTCTATATTTCTAAAGCCTACTAACACTTCATAGGTGATTGCAACATTTTCATGTCTGAAAAATAGCCGCAGTAGGAATATGGACGATTTAGAAATCAGACCAATTAGGTATGCCATAGACCTTCACGCTCCTGTTATAACACACATTTTTAACGCATCCTTGTCGACTGGAGTTTTCCCTCGCAATATGCAAGTAGCCCGAGTAATAGTTTTACATAAAGGGGGTGATAAAAACAATGTTGGCAAAGATAGACCAGTTTCTATTCTTTCTATATTATTGAAGGGCCCCGAAAAAATTATCAACGTCCGTATTGATAATTTTTCGCAGAAACATAACTCGCTCGTGTCAGCACGGTTTTGGAAAAAGATGGTCTACGGAAAGTGCATTAAATATGCAAAATGATCTTATTCTTCAGAACATTGAAAAAAATCTTCTAACGTTAGGGTTATACTTACACTTTAGCAAAGCATTTGATAGAGTCAACCATCAACTGTTGCTTACGAAATTAGAAAGATATGACTTCCGAGGAATAACACTTGAACTTATCCGATTTTATTTAAAAAGTTGACATAAATTTGTTGAATTTAATGAAAATAGGTCACAAACGAAACCTCTAACAGCGGGTGTGCCTCAAGGTAGCATCCTTGGCCCGATATGTTTTCTTTATTACATTAATGACATCCTAGAAATTAGTGATATGTGTAAGGTTGTCGCTTATGCAGATGACTGCTCAATTTTCTTTACAGGAAAAGACAGCAGAAATAATGCCTATAGCTAGCAATGTCTGTAACAAAATTCAACGCTGGTCAAAGGCAAACTACTTGATTTTTAATGAAGCCAAAACAAAACGTGTCATTTTTCGTGCCCAAGGAAGTTCTACTACATTACCAGATAACATTATTCTGGGTACATATAAAATTACCATTACGTCCTCTATGAAAACACTCGGAGTTATATTCACCGAGCATATGTCCTGGAATGCTCATGTTGACAATGTGTGTGCTAAAGTGCGAAAAGTTATTGGTATTTTAAATCGCTGTCAAAATACATTGTCCTATAAAATTAAGCGCCTCATTTATCATGCTCTCTTTCACTCACACCTCACTTATTGCTCACTCATATGGGGAAACACCACCGCACAAAATATTCAGATGATGGAAACACTTAAAAACAAGTCAGTTCAAGCTATTGCGAATGTTTCTTTCTCCGAACATACGAAAGAGCTCTTTCGGGAAACTAAAATAATGAAAGCTGGTGATATTTGGAAACTGAAAACTCTACAATGCTACAAAAGTGATATGATAGGAAAGCTAGATTCATTTTTAATTCTCGCTGGTCTACAAGAAAACAAAAGTACATATTCATTTCACCGTCAGGCCCCATGGCAAATTCCTTTTTCTCATACAAATTATGAACAACAGCGCCTTTGTCATACACTGCCTTCCCAACTTAACCATTTCAACAGACAAAGTGTTGATGTGTTACCACTAAACAAAACTAAAATGGTGGACCTGTTCCTGTAACGGCTCATTAACATAGGATTAGAAAAAAAATCCCACCGGTTGTTCATAGCATGCTGCTGTTATTGTAATTTACTATGTTGAAAAAAGTGTTTCTCGGTTTGTACTTTGTACCTGCTGTATAGTTTTTTTTAATTTATACATTTTTTTTCCTTCATCGCAAGGTTTGCTTTATATTCAGTTGAAATGTTATCATTGCTTTATAGCTTTATACTTTGTAACATGCTTTCTACTATTGTTTTGAAACAAACTTCACCACTGTCTGCCTGGGGGACCGGAGCTTTGTTAAGCCGAAGAACTATCAGCTTCTTCTCCAGTTCTCCCCTTTTCACCTTTGCATGAAATGGTGAAAATAAACGATTTTTGATTTGATTTGATTTGATTGGTTCATGGTCGAGCGAAAGCAAAACCGGCCTCTGGAAGGTAGGTAGTCCCTATGTCTTTCAGAGAACGCAACAAGCATGTGCTTGATGTTGCCATTGACTCAGTCCGTGGCGTTTGACTGAGCAAAGTAGGGGGTTGTTTTCAAGTGCTTAATGCCCAACGTGGCGCACGTGTCAATAAAAAACACCTTCCCAGTGAAATAATACGCATTTTTTTGTAATCAATGGCTCAGGGAACCCGAACCTAGTGAAAACCTTCATAAACTTTTCTAAGATCACGCGAGCCGTCAGCTTCCTAAGGAAAAAAAAAGCTCTACACATTTTGTGAAATGATCCGTGATCACCAGCAAGAACTTTTTTCTGTTAGAATTTGTGAGGCACGGGCCCTATACGTCACATGCCGCGATTTGCCCAGATAGTTTGGCTGTTAATCGGCTGCATGAGGCCAGTGAGACCTCCACCTCGTGGCTCGACGCTTTGGCACATGTGACGTCCCCACAAATACGGACTGAAGCCCGCTCCTTTGAAGATGTGTACGCTCGTTTCTCAAACCCACGCATAAAAAAAGGAAAAGAAAACCTTCGGTGTAAGGAATAGGCATTCCGGAGTGGAGTACTGGAAGTATTATTTCTACTATTCTCGCGGGCTCCCCCGCGCAAACACGAGGACTGGGCGGCGCCTTTTCGTTACGGACAGTGGGACAGTGTACGGTGGAGATAATCCGCGCGCACCCTTCAAATTTGTGGCGTGGGAGAGCAGCAGAGCACCTTTTGTTGATTCGGGGAATGCGACCTTTGCCGCAGCGCCTGTGTAGGGTCGGGTCTGACTTCTGTCAGCCTCAGTTGCTCCAGGACTCATTACTGCGTTCTGCGCGGATGGCCACCCCCGGCAGTGAATGACGAAGAAGCGGCGGCTACGGAGAATTTCGCGGGAGACACCCAGCTGCATGGGAACGTTGAGACTTAGTCTGGAGAAGCTAAGATGAAAATCACTGAGAGGCACGACGTAGGTGATGATGACGAAGACGATGAAGACGCTGACGAATTGGACAGATCAGACCTCGACGCCAAGAACCAACCTTCGGCCCCGATTCGAGCAGCCAACTCCGAGGCCCCGACTACATGGACATTCTGTGAGACGAACTTCACCTCCCTCACTTAAACGAGCTTTGCGGATAGGGATGCGGCATATTGAGACATCGCGCGGTTTTATTCGTTGATAACTTTATCAATTGTATTATCGTGTGTTTTTTTATATGCATACCCTTGTTGTGTTACAGTTTCTTTATATGCCTGCCCTGCGTCGAATGTCGCGAGTGTTTAAATCATGTGTTATAATTTTGTGTAGTGGTTGATGTATGCGTGTATACGATGTTTGCAGTTAGTATTAAATTAAATGAATCACTGAACAGAAACAGGTTGTAGCGTCTCTTACTTCCCGGCCCCAGCACGAATCCCTGTATGTGAGAAGTGATTCAGGCACATAGCCAACAGGGAACCGGATAGAAAAGGGGTTGAGTTGTCTTCCCTCTCTTTCGTAATCGGTGGCGTAGCGGGGGACGTTTCACACACGTGACATGAACGGGCGTAGCGTATCATATCCCGCTTCACGCCCGGCCCAGTAGCGAGCCGACACAACTTTGCGTAAGTCTTAGGGCCGCTCACATGCCCAGAAATGCAAAAAAAAATGAAAGTAGCGAAGAAGTCGCCTCTCATTTTACGCCGTATCACGACTTTGAATGACTCACTTGTGTCATCGTCGGATGGGATGTACATCAGCAGGATGCCGTCAAAATCCATCAGATATGAATATATTGCGCTCACGGCACTACCAGCTGTTGCCTAGCGTTCCGCACCGAGAGCAGTACCAGCTGCCCTCTTGTGTGTGGTGGCCTCACTACCACCCGGCTCATGGAGCCCTAACAGTCAACAAAAATGATTATTGTGCTGAGTTTTTAGAAGTTTCCTTCTGATGAAAACGATCACTGCGCTAATGACAGCCTCTACGTGGTTCACGCTTTTGCCTTGAACTAATGTTTGCTCCGCTGTTTCCGTTAGCGCAAGTGTCTTACTCTCAGTTCGTTCCAAGTTAGTCATGTGACTTGCCTTGTGTTGGACTTGAGCACGCGATAGTGCGTCAGCCGCGGCATTATTGTTACTCTTGCCGCTTGGGGCAGTGAATGGTAAAGCCGTAACGCTGCAGCATCAATGCCCAACGCGCCAGGCAACCCCATAGTTCTTTCAAGCGCCTCAACCATGTGAGCGCCATGTGGTCCATCTATGTTACAAACGCAACTCTATCGATGTAAATGTCAAACTTACGGAAAGCGAAAACTATCGCGAGACACCCTTTCTCGGTTACCGAGTCCTCTCCGCCGGCGACAACGAACTGTTCGCGAACGCAATCGGTCGGAGGTAACCTCAAGCTCATGAAGCAGAATTGCTCCTAAGCCCAGGTCGCTTGAGTCTGTGTGAATTATAAACTGCCTGTTCAAATTCGGTAGCTTCAGCTCAGCTGTGTTGGCGAGCAACTTCATGAGGGGAGGCAGTGTGGCCTCCTGCCCTTGGCTCGAAGCCCAACGCTCACTATTCCTCAAGAGCTTCACCAAACGCACATTCACTGCCGCGCAGTCTGGAATGAATCGGCGATAAAAGTTCACCATTCCCAGAAAGTGGCTCAGCTGACCGGTATTGTTCGGCGACAGATAGCTTACCATCGCTTCAAACTCACCCTTATCCGACAAAATGCGACCCTGGTCAAGCGTGAATCTCAATTACGTTATTCGTGTCAACGCTATCTGAGCTTTGTTTTGGTTCAGAGTGATGCCCGCAGACCTTTCTAGAACGTTTCTCACGTGGCGCAAGTGTTCCTCGAGCGTTTCCTAGTAAACCACTATTTCGTCTTGATATGTAAGTGCAGGCTGCTACTTTGCGTCTCCCAGAACGTGGTCCATTAGCCTCTGATACATAGTGGGAGCTCGCACGTAGCCAAAAGGCATTCTCCTGAACTGGAAAAGTTCTCTGTGGCATGTTAAAACTGACTTCTCTTTATCCCCCTCGTCCATCTCAACCTCAAAATATCCATGGCTAGCATCGAGCGTAGTGAAGTAATTCACCCCACCTAGGTTGGATACTAACGATAAAATCGAGGGAAGACGAGATGCGTCCTTCTTTGTAACCTCATTCAGCCTGCGGTAGTCTAGACAAAGGTGATACGTATCATCTTGCTTTGGGACTAGAACTACTGGGAAACCCATTGGGCTGTATGACATCTCATTTACGGCAGTGTCGATAACTTCGTCCAAGGTGGCGTGAAGTGCTTTCTGCTTAGCCAAGCTGATCGGTCGCGGATCGCATTTCCAAGGTCTTGCATCACCCATGTCAAATCTGTGCTAGACCAGCGTAGTGCAGCCGGAGCAGTCAGTAAACATCGCGTCCTACTCGTACAACAGCGACGAGAGCTGCGTTCTTTCCCCTTCTAGCAGGCTCTGTGTCTTTATCAAAAGTGCGTGCACTGACCTACCCTGCAGCGCAACACATTGTTCCGGTGGGGTGGTTACTCGCTTTCTCGGTGCGCATTCCTCCACGCGTACTCGCGCTTCTCCCTGTGATTGGCATGTATCGGTCAATGCGGGGGCTTTCGAGAAAAGCTTTAGCGCGTCTCCGTCGCGCTCTTTGTAATTGCCATTTGCAATTTCATTGACATTACCTGAATGTAGAAGAAGTTTCGACCTAGGATTAGAGGTATTGAGAGCCCAGGAAGATGCACGAAAGGTTGTCGACTCACTCGTCTTTCCAGCGGATTCCTTGCCAGCCACGCCGCTCGATTGGGCTGTGCTCGTAGCAAGGCGGAAGATGCTGTTCCTTTGTTTCAAGTGGATATAGTTTTCACAGAGGTAGTGCACCACATCGTCACCGAACAAAGAACCGCTTGTCCCAGTATCCAAAAGTGCTGCGAACTTCTTTTGAGCTATCGTTAACTCAATTAGTGGTGCGGGCGAGTCTACAGCATCACCTGCGTGACAGACGAGGGTGGAAGTTATCCGAAAACATCCGTGGAATTACTAATCACCGTGCGGGGTCCGATGTGGATCACTTGGGGCGCCGTCCGTTTCCCAAACCGCGAGTTTGTCCTGACCCAGTGTGAGGTCGTATTCGCAGGCGATGCACGCAGCACCGATAGCAAGGACCACGGAAACCATGCCGGCTCGATCGCAAGTCGCCTCAGTTAGGTGGTCCTCGCTTCAGGCTGCTCCGCTTTTTAGGCCTCGTTTCAACCACGCACTCCTTCCGTAGAATGTCGGCCGTGGGGGCGGCGTGGGCCATAGGGAGTGCGTAAGCGTAGGGGTTAAAGCCGCGTCTGACAGTCCCAACCATGTGGTACGTGCTCACCAGTGACCGATGCTGATGTGTTACCCCTAAACGCTGCTGACGCTACCACGCAACCATTCCACGCACAGCGAGGCTCGATTGACGGCGCTGCAGGCGGAGGTGGGCAATACAATCACGCTGCGAAGATTTCCACTTTATGCGCTTCACCTCGGTGGCGAGCTCTTCTAAATCTGCGAAATTATTTGCCCTGAAGTGCGCTGCAGAAGTCGGGTGTGGATGTCGCGTAACGCTCTCAAAGTTTTCTGCGTTGGCGGCGTGAGGGTTAGCGAGACTATACAGTTCGTTCATCGCCCGTACATACTTCAGCAAGCATTCGTCCGGATGCTGGGTGCGTAGCTCCAATTTCTTCTGCAAACTCCCTCATATATAGCCGGTAGGAATTTGCCGCAGGCGCGGTGTCCAGTTCGTCGGAACCATTGAGCCGCTTTTTCCGCGAGTGTCACCGGGACCACGTGCTCGAGAATTTCAGCGTCAGAAAGTCCCGTCACCTGCTTATAGTGGAGAAACTGGTCCCGATACTCGTTTGCGCTCTGGCTGTAGTGGTAACCAGTGCAGGTAAGCATGTCTACCTTGACACATTTTCGCACATTCTGCATGGTGGCCTGCACTATGTTCTGCAGGGTGCTCGCGAGTCTTTGCATAACTGACACCGCATTCTGTAAGAGTGCCTCGCTCGAGGCCAAACTGTTGCCCGCAGACTCACCAACAGTTGTGGCATGTGTAGGAGCAACTTATCGCGACGCCTTTCTCTTCGCGTCGTGCGGGGACGGAGCGCCATGCGTGACTCTTTCCGTCGTAGGCCTAATCTCTGCTAACGCGGTTTTTGCACCCTCCTGGTTGTCCCCCGTGAAACGACCAAACCCTGCGCTGTCGAAAAGTTCTAACAGTGTCCTCGCATCATCCAAAGCATCGACACACTGCTACGCGACATCAAACATTGACAAATCTTCAAATACCGACATGCCCGTTGTCCTATGTTCGGAGGAGCGTCGGTAGTTGCTTGCATCCACAAGACCAGCCACGTTGCCAAATTTCTTATGTTGGGAGCCCGATGTAGGGGTTCGGTCCTATGTACTGCTCACACAGAAGATTATCCAATGTTCTAGCCGCACACTGTCGTACCGTGCATGATTAACGTCCCCTTTCTGTAGCTTGATTCATCACAGCTACTCGGGTTCGGGCGAATAAGGCAACAGGGTATGTAAAAAAAACACTTCATAGCTGTACATTAGCAATAACGCGTAAATGTCGCGTAGCGAAACTACAGTTAACAAAGCGTAGACGCTTACACCTCGGTAGTTGTCGTCATTGGCTCGCAGATGCATCCGGGTTCGACCTTCTTGTTTTGTCACCGGTGCCAGAGAGAGCGTTCAATTCGGCACCAAAGAATGTGCGCAGCCGCCGCCGTATCTGGAATCACCGATTTGATTACCCGTATGAGTAATTAAACGTCTTTTTGAAGACTATAGTCTTTCTTGGGGACCTTCGACGCAAATATTTTGGTCCCTCAGTCTGTCTGTCCGTGTGTCTGTCCGTCTGTCTGTCTGTCTGTCTGTCTGTGTGTCGGTACACTTGTCTATTTGTCTACTACTAAAGGCATCGGGTACTTGAAAACGGCCGACCCCATACGCAGCGGCCACCTATGCTGCTCAAGGTAGAGCGTTCATGCTGGTTGAATTGTCAATTAAAAGCAATAATTGCGTGTGTCTGGGGCACCATAAAAACACGTATATATGTGCGTCTCTTACTGAAAAAAGCATACATAAGTAAATTTAAGGACCGTAGCGCTTATCACGCTGTGTTGACCATGCAACGCTTGCAAGGAAAGGCGAGTGTTTCCAACGCTTTGCTAAAACAAAGCGGCGGTGGCACCTACTCGTCGCCTTGCGTTCCACCCCTTATCACCTCTGAGATGGGCGCGCACACCCGTCTTAGAGCCACGCGCTTTGTTTTCTAAGACAACTGCCAGACGGCGCTCATGTCTCACGTGTGACGTGACTTGATGCGCTCGTTCTCCTCCACTGCACGCTCGAGACACTCTAACGCAGCGCCTCCAGAATGCCATTCTCCAATTTTCTTTGAAGAACATGAAATAAATGTCTTGTTCACTATCTCCATACGGAAGACTATCGCCTTTCGACGACATTTCTAGATTACATGCAGATACGGGGCCAATTTTTTCTACAGAAGAGAGAGCGCCAACAGGAGCTGAAACAAATTTGCAACGAAAACCAAGAAACACTGCATTCTGTCCATACCATTCTGGAATTATTGGCTGGTGCTGGCAGATGCTACACATCGGCTTTTTGCATTTCTAGTTTGGCGTACCTCTGACTACATCATGCAAGCTCCCTATACAGTTCGGCACCAGTGGATCTGCGCAGTCGTCACTATATCTGGCATCACAAATGTGACTATGTGATTACCTGGATGAGTGATTGAACATGATTTGTGTACAGAAGGGAGAGCACCACCAGGAGCGGTACAGAATGAAACAAAAACCAAGAAATACTGGGTTTTTTCCGCACCCTTCTGGGATTATCGGCTGGTGCTGGCAGATGCTAAACATTGGCTTTTTGCACTTCTAGTTTGGCGTACCTCTGACTACGTCATGCAAGTTCACGAAACCATTCGGCACCAGTGAATCTGCGCAGCCGTCACCATATCTGGCATCACCGGCGTGATTACCTGGATTAGTAGTTGAACGTGTTTCGTCAACAGGAGAAAGAGCCACCCATAGCGCAAGTTACTGCAACGAAAATCACCAATTACTCGGTCCTGTCCGCACCAATCTGGAATTCTTGGCTGGTGCTGGAAGATGCTACAACTTGGCTTTTTGCCTTTCTAGTTTGGCGTACTTCTTGTTCAGCCCGGGAGCCGAAAAACGAACCAGACTGCTGGCAAGTGGAAACCAAACGAACTTTATTCGTTCTCCCCAAATCCCATATATACACTCGGTGGACAGTAGTGCCTGCTTGTGGCCACGTGCTGCATGGGACACTGGCAGTACCCTCTACATCCCTCCTTATCACTTCTTATGGGGCAGGTCCTTGCAAGTTGAAACGTCGGGGCGGCCTCGCTATAGGACCACTGCCAGTCCTCGTCACAGTTTCCCGTGGCGTCCCTTCTGGTTGCTCGAGTTCTTGCGGAGCTTCAGGTTGCAACTTCTTAAGAGGGGCTGGCTGGCAGAGAAGCGGCTAGTTGGGCCGAACTCGTTTTGGTCGAATGAGGCATTAGTGGCGAATGTTACGCTGCAGAACACCTCTGGGGGTCTGAACAAGGTAAGACCGTGGATGCTGGGCCTGTGAAGGCAGTTTCTCACTGCAGCACGTGTTGGTGACCCACACACAGTCGCCAGGACTTAGAGGGGTCAGCTTGATTGAAGCCCAACGGTGATTGTAGTTCTTTGCTTGCTGCGCCCTGTCACTCGTATTGTTTTTCCTGACTCTCGTATGACACGGTAATGATGGCACTAGTTGTTCAGGTAGTTGTGGGAGGCGTGTTTGCCATTTCCTTCTCATCAAGGCTTGGGCCGCACAAATGCCGTTTTGATCGGGGGCCTGTCACGGTACGACAGCAAAGCCAGGTAAGTATCAGGACTTTTGGAGGGCAAGTCTTTCACCGTGCGCCCCATGCGCTCCGTCTCTCCTTTGCTCTGGGGATACCTTGGACTGCTGGTCTCATGACGGAAGCCATGTGATTGTGCTAACTCTGCAAACTCACATGACACGAACTGTGGTTGATTGCCGGTCTGGACCATGTCTGGTATGCCAACATTGGCGATGCAGCTCTTGATTGCCGAAATAGCGGCTCATTTCGTGGTGGACCCAATGGAGACTACTCTGGGAAACCTGGAATAATAATCTACAATCAGGACGTAATCGCGTACTTTCACTTGAAACAGATCGATTCCCAGGTGCTGCCTTGGTCTGTCAGGTTTAACCTATGCCACATAGGATCGGATCACTGAAGTCTATTCTCGGCGCATACAGCACACTGCGACATTACACGATGCACATGCATGTTTGAGGTAAGCCGCTAGTCTTCCCGGCCCGCTATTAACATCGGCGCACTGCCTGATATCCTTCGTGTAATTGGGCGAGAATGTCTTGGCGCAAGGCTGATGGAATCACAAGTCGTCGGTCCAGCAGAACGATGCCGTCGTTTACACTCAGTCTGTCCTTCTCTTTCTAAGACGGACTTACCTGCACAGGCACCTTGGTTTCATCAGGCCATTCTTTCGTGCAGAAGGTCATGACCGCAGAGAAAACAGCATTTTGAGCTTGCTATCGGAAGAGGCAATTCTTTAAACACTTTGCTGATGAACAGATCCAACGTCTCTATTATGAAGGTAGCTGGCACTTCAGAGGGCGCTCATGACAAAGTGTCACCCGTAGCTAGGTATTTCCCAGGCAGATGTTTCACAACATACTGATAGCCCATCCCTTTTATCCGCATTCGTTGTATGTGAGGTGGCACGGGCTCTAGGTCCTTGTTACCCAGACGTGTAACCAAAGGAAGATGGTCTGTCTCTATTTCGAAGGTAAGTCCATAAAAAAACTGATCGTATCGGGAAACAGCCCAAGTCACTGCGAGACATTCCTTCTCTGCCTGGCTAAAACGCACTTCTGTGGAAGTGAGTGCTATAGAAGCGTACGCAACGGCCCATCGATTACCTTCAGGCTGATCCTTTAGGAGTACCACTCCCCGGCCGTCGACTGGCATCCGCGGTTACTACTGTGCGGTAGAAGAAATCGTATTTTGCCATGCACGTGTCGGAGCTTAGCAACAACTTCCGTTTTGAGAAGGCCGCTTCTTGCCTGGGACCCAAAGTCCAGGTGCTGTTCTTGTTCAAAAGGGAATGAATGGGCTCTATGGCATCGGATAAATGGGGCATGAAGCGTGCGACTTGGTTCACCATTCCAAGTAACCGTCATACTCGCCTGGCGTCGGTCGGTGGCGGCACGTCGGTGGCGGCAAATCATGTTCACGACTCCAGGCAAGGCCTCAAGGATTCTTGACAATTACTGTTGGAAGCACTGAGTTGCCGTAGCAAAGACAAAAGGGAGTTTCTTGTAACAAAACCAACCGAACAGCGTGATAAAAGTCGTCAGTTCTTGGCTGTCTGCACTCAGCTTAACCTGATCAAAGCTAGACTGTACATCTAACTTTGAGAACACCCGTGCTCCACTCAACTGGCCAAGAATCTGCTCCATCGTTGGCAGTATAAAGTGCATCTTTCAGTTACTGCGTTAAGCTTCGTCAGGTCAACACAAATCCTGTCGTCACCAGATGACTTAAGCACGACCACGAGTCCAGAGCACCCCTTTGTTGGCGCCTCTACCTTCTTTCTGACATCCTGCGACTCCAATTCATCCAGCTCTCTCTTTAAAATGTTGTTTTGAGGAATTGAAATGCGCCGTGAGGCACTCAAGAGAAATAAACGGGCGCCGGTTTTGAAGAGTTTGCAGTATTCAGCTTGCCAAAATTTATGTAGTTGCTGGAAAACTTTTGCTTTAGGGGAATGAACGCTCTCGACAGAATTCACTAAGTGAACGAGCCCAAGAGTTTCACTGGTAGGCAGCCAAAGTAGGTGTGTACACTGACGGTCGACCACATCCAACATCTGCACTGTGCCTCTGTCGCGCTCCTGTAAAGTTGTTTTGAAGGTACCGAAAACATGAAGAGTCTATGCACCAGGGCCTAAGACTTCCTCTTCGACGGAATCTAGCACCCGCGGTCGACCTGGGAAAGAGGGCGAGAGCACAGACAGTTCTGCGCCAGAGCCTATCTTAAACTCGGTCGAGTGCTCGTTAACAAGTATTGTCGTGTACCTTGTTTAGCGTGAATCCACGTTGTGAAGTACAATAGATCGAAGCAGGTCCTTTCTTTTCTTCATACAAACTTGTGCAAATTTCTCTAACTTTCTGCAATAGGCACAACAATTTTTGGGCCGGGAAGTCTGTGCGAGGGTGCCTCTGACCCCTACAAAAGCTTCATAATAGCACAGCCGAGTGTTCAGACTGATAGCGAAAGCAGGACGAAGTGGTGGGCGTATCATTTCGACAAGCCGTTTCAGCGTTTCAGCAACCGCGTTATTCAAGTCAATCTTTGGGGGAATAACCAATTTCTCTGCGTCCTCACGAAAGCGAGCTTGGCCCAGAGCTTCTCAGCGGTAAGTTTTGTGCAGCGGCATAATTAATCAGACAGCCTCTCGTCACTTATGCCCACAACTAATCTGTCTACAAGACGGCCCTTGACAAGCGGGCTGTTGCAGTGGCAGCGCTTTACTAGGTTACGTAACGAAGTGAAAAGTTCATCCACAGATTCACCTGGCTGATGATTGCTGTGGTGAAAATAACTAATTTGGAATATCTCGTTCACAAGGTGCACGAAATGCGAATCCGATTTTTCATTGACGGATGTGAAAGGAAGCGTCTCTGGCACCGATACACCAATGAACAAAACAACGGATATGGCTTCCGGTCCCATACAATGAAGAAGTGCCCTTACCTGGGCCTCGTCATTGGCTTTGCGCAGGCCAACCACCAAGGCGTAGTCTCGGAACGTTCCAATCCACGCAGGCCGTTCTCCAGGGTTAGAAAACGAGAAGTCTGCTGGAGGACGCAGGCGAGATACGCCCGCCTGAACGTTGTTCACTTTGGCTTCGATGGGTGTCGATACCGCGTCGTTAGGCATGTCGGATTAACGGCGTGATCCCACTTCTGACACCATGTTCAGCCCGGGAGCCAAAAAATGAGGCAGACTCCTGGCAAGCGGAAACCAAAATAACTTTATTCCCTATCGCCAAATCTCATATATGCGTGGTGGACAGAAGTGCCTGCTTGGGGCCACATGCTACAACAACCAGTGGCAGTGGCCTCTACACCTCTGACTACATCGTATAGGCTCACAATACAATTCGGCACGTAGGCCCGTGTGCTCAGACTTGGGTGCACGTTAAAGAACCCCAGGTGGTCTAAATTTCCGGAGCCCTCCACTACGGCGTCTCTCATAATCATATAGTGGTTTTGGGACGTTAAACCCCACATATCAATCAAATCAATTCGGCACTGGTGGATCTGCGCAGTCGTCACCGTATCTGGCATCAGTGACGGGAGAACTTGGATAAATTATTCAACGTCTTTCGTCTGCAGAAAAGAAAGCGCCACCAACAGGGTAAGATGCAGCAACGAAAGACAACAAATACTCGTTTCTGTCCGCACCAAGCATCGATTCTCGGCTGGTGCAGGTAGATAGTTTGGCGTACCTATGACAACATCGTATAAGCTCACAATACAATTCGGCACCAGTGGATCTGCGCAGTCGTCTCCGTATCTGGCATCACCGACGTGATTACCTGGATAAGTGATCTACTGTGTTTCGTCAACAAAAGAGAAAGTACCGCCACAGCGCAAGATACTGCAATGAAAACAAACAAATACTCGGCCCCGTCCGCACTGTTTTGTGATTCTCGGCTGGCGCTGGCAAATGCTACAACTTGGCTTTTGGCCATCTAGTTCGGCATACCTCTGACTACGTCGTACAAACTCACAATACAATTCGCCAGCGGTGGATCTGTGCAGTCGTCACCGTATCTGGCATCACCGAAGTGATTAATTGGATCAGCGATTCAATGTCTTTCATCTACAAAAAAAAACGCCACCAATAGGACAAGATACTGCAAAGAAAACCAACAAATACTTGTTCCTTTGCGAACCAAGCAGCGATTCTCGGCTGGTGCTGGCCGATGCTACAAGTTGGCGTTTTTCCCTTTTAATTTGGTGTTTATCTCACTACATTGTGCAGGCTCGAATTACAATTCGGCACCAGTGGATCTGCCCAGTCGTCACCGTATCCGGAATCACCGACGTGATTACTTGGATCAGTCATTCAACGTCTTTCGTCCACAAAAAAAAATGACACCAACAGGGCAAGATACTGCAATGAAAGCCAACACCTACTCGTTTCTTTACGCACCAAGCAGCGATTCTTGGCTGGTGCTGGCAGATGCTAGAACTTGGCGTTCTGCCCTTCTAAATTGGCGTACCTCTGACTACGTCGTACAAGCTCACAATACAATTCGGCACCGGTGGATCTCCACAGTCGTCACCATATCTGGCATCACCGAAGTGTATACTTGGTTCAGTGACTTAACATCTTCAGTCTGCAAATAATAAAGCGCAACCAACAGGGCAAGATACTGAAACAAAAACCAACATATACTCGTTTCACTTGCACCATTCTGGAATTCTCGGCTACTATTGGCAGACGCTACAACTTGGCTTTGTTCCCTTAAATTTAGGCGTACCTCTGTCTACGTCGTGCAAACTCACAATACGATTCGGCACCAGTGATACTGCGCAGTCGTCACTGTATTTGGCATCACAGATGTGATTACCTGAATGAGTGATTCAACGTCTTTCGTGTACAGAAGAAAGAGTCCCACCAACAGGCAAGATACTGCTACGAAAACCACCGACAACTCGGTCCTGTCCGCACCGTTCTGGTACTATCGGCTGGTGCGGGAAGATGCTACACAATGACTTTTTGCACGTCTAGTTTGGCGTTGTCTGGATACGTCATGCAAGCTCACAGTACGATTCGGCACCAGTGAATCTGCGCAGTCATCATCGTATGTGGCATCACTGATGTGATTACCTGGATGAGTGATTCAACTTCCTTTGTCTACAAAAGAGAGAGCACCACCAGGAGTGGTATGGACTGCAAAGCAAACCATTAAATACTGGGTCCTATCCGCACCATTCTGGAATTATTGACTGGTGCTGGGAGTTCCAACATCTTGGCTTTTCGCACTTCTAGTTTGGTGTACCTCTGACTACATCGTATAGGCTGACAATACAATTCGGCGCCGGTGAATCTGCGCAGTCGTCACCGTATTTGGCACCACCGAGGTGATTACCTGGCTGAGTGACGCAACGTCTTTCGTGCACAAAAGAAAGTGTCCCACCAACACGCAAGATACTACTACGAAAACCACCAAAAACTCGGTCATGTCCGCACCGTTCTGGGATCCTCAGCCACTGCTTAGTGGCCGGTCTTTTTCTAAGATTAGTGTATTTAACTCGGCCATCATGTCGATGATAGTGCCATGGTGACTTAGGAAGTCTATTCCAGGTATCACGTCCCTGAAGCACTCTTCTAGCATAAAAACGCTCACAGGATAAGTTCGGTTGTTGATTATGAATGGCTGTTGAAACCTGTTCCAGCGTTATCAGGTGGCTTCCAGCAGTCTTTATTTCGGTTCTATTCCAAGCAGTCCATACTGTCCTCAGCTTGGTAATGAAAGGTGATGACGGAATATTTGGTGTCAATGTCGACGAGAGCGGTGACGTTGTGACCTCCCATGAAAATGTCGAGGTCGCTAGTTCGTCGCCTGGCGTTGCGGTTGGTTTGTGGCTTCAGATCATGCCTAGGATGATTTGTACCGCTGTTTCAGCGTTGCATCATCAGGTCTTCTGGTCACGAAGTGTCGACGTCAGGACTACGCTGAGGTGACCGGTCATTCTTGATATCTCGTTGTGGCCTCGACGTTGGCAGCAGTGGATCTTCGGCAGCTCGCCGTACAGCAACCGCATCACCTCCATCGGTTGCTGCTCTTAGTTTTCCAGGTACAAGCTCTGAAGATGGCCCCGAGTAGGACCGTTGTACTGGTGGCGATGCGGGAACAAGTAGCGGTCTGGTGACGGAGAACAGTAGGGTTTCGGGGTGTCCATTTCACTCCTGCGAAGCAGTCGCTGATACCTCGAGATCGTTCAAGACGCTGTGGACATGGCACGTTCACGTCGAATACGCTAGCCCCATTTGTTGGTATCTGGTAGCGGCAGTGGGTTTGGCCTGTTTTTCGCAGTTGTAGCTTAGTGGGGTTGGTCGGAAGCGCACCAAACGTCCGTCTTCCTCAGCTTGTATCGCAGGCTGGCTGGTGGGTGGTATGACGAGGGTGGGGTGGCACTGTTGTCTGGTGGCGAATCCTTGGTGTTGCGGTGCCTTGGCGTGAGCTTGGAGCGGGGGCCTGACGGCTTGCTGCTGCAGCATAGCTCATGGCTTGTACTTGTGACTGAGGAATCTGAGGAACATCCAATTATTGTTGGATATCCTAGCATACGACATTCTTTGTGGAGTCGACTTAAGGCTGCGCTGATGGTAACAATTTCCGCAGCTCCTTTTGCTCAATTACTCGCAATGCTCACGTGGGTCACTGGTTCCCAGCGCTTAGATTTCAGCGTAGCTTGCAGCCGAAAGCTGCGGTTGTATTTCGGGTTCCGTATCTCGAGCGTTTTCCCAATCGTAGATGCTTCCGAAGCGAATTCAGGGACCATCATCGGTGGGTTCCTGATCAATCTGGCGTAGAGTTCTTGCTTCCCACCCCTCATAAGGAAGCTCAATTTCTTCTCTTCGGTCATGCTGGGGTCGGCGTGAACATCTCTTTGGCGAAGATGTTAACGTTTTTGTAGGGAAGTTGCACAAGCGTGTCCAAGGCAGTAGTGGCAGGTTCCTTGCACACGACTCTTGTGAAGGTGACCGTCCATGAAAATGATCGTCGGCACGTCGTCTAAAAGATATCCCAGGTTCGTAACGTGGGTTCCCGGTTCTCAAACCATGGATTCTCAGTATCTTCAAGGTAAATGTAGACGCGGCGCCGTTTTTTTTCGGAGTCCCAGCTGTTGAAGTCGGCGACTCGGTCGTAGGTCTCCAGCCAGCTTTCTGGGTCTTCAAGCGATGATCCTCGGAAATCGGGAGGCTCCTTGGACTTCTGAAGAAAGATGGGTGCAGGTGGCACCGGGACTGCCATCGTCACAGTGGTTGAGCTCTGGGCTTCAATCTTCTGGGTTGGGTCAGTTAGGGGCGCAAACTCTGGCGGGAGCCCTCGCTGCCGGCGACTTGCTCGCTGCTCAGCGTTGGCGTCAATTTCCCCTTGACGGTGTGGGCTCGGCTCATGGCTTGAGGGGGGAATGTTCGGTACATCGGCCCAAAAGCATTTCCACCAGATACCATGGGGCTGTGACGTAGGCGAACAGAGCACACTCGATGTTCAGATGAATCTGTCTATTCGGTCGAGCATGTGGCAAGAAAACTGAAGGTCAGAATACAGCAACACATGGCCACTGATAGCGGCGAGCAGAGCGTCGGCCGGTCATCGACTAACAAGCGGTGAAGCATGGCGGGATTCATACACTTGTCATCAAATAATATAGCGTTATCACTAGCGGCCACGCATGTTCCAGAATAATGTGTCAAGTTCGCGAAGTGGGCGTTAATTAAAATGATCTACCATAGTCCACAACGTTCTCGAACACTGCAGGGTTGGCTTGCATTTAAAATTACTTACAGTGTAACATGTTCATAACAAAACTTAGACAAGAAATGTGGCAAGAATTGTTTTTGTCCGGCAAGTTTTATCATAGAATGTATGTTTGAAGAAAGAAAATCATTTGTGAATTACACAACAGTCCCCACTTAATATCTGAACCTACTTTGATAAGGAAACGAAAGATATCACTCTCAGATAAATTTTCCTGATGACCCCACACAGACAACCTTCTGGGAAACTTAAAAGACTTCAAGGTGACCAAATTTTTTTCTTCAAAGTTTTCTTCCAACTTACTGTTCTCATTGCTAATTCAGCACAATGTAACTTTTCCAAATATATTTGACATGGTCGCCAAAATGATTAGGATGGTTGGCTTAGAATGACTCAGATGTTAGCCTCAGAGAAACTCATAAAATACCGCATAACAAGTGTCAGAGAAAAAGCTTTGCAAACACATATTGCCCGAGAAATAAAAAGAAATCAACGTAGCTCCAGCAAACTAGGTAACTGGGTATTGTTTCCTGAAGAAGCATCATTACAGAAAATAAGACTGCATAGCTGTAGTTTAAGGGTGCTGCCATTGACACTGTGTTGTGAGACAGGTCTCTCATATTGCCACCTGGAGTTGTGAGCCGGGAAGTCCTAGCCAGCTGGAAAGGGCGAAAAGAACAAAGAGAAGTGTGTGTTAGCACTTCGTTCAGAAATACACGTTCATGTCATTCTGCCCCATTTCTTTGTCTCTACGGCTATTGCTGCGTGACAAACTGGTGGAGGTGCTGGGTAATCTATGCACCGTACCCATCCGCATAACAAGAACTCAAGCGTCTTACCGGTGGTCACTGCTGCGCACCGTGCCAGCAGAAGAATTCGAGGGCAGTCCCTAAAGCTTGGACTGCCCCCAGACAACAAGATGGCTCCAACCAGCCTTACCAACAGCAACCCAACCAGCACAAATGTCATAACGACGCTTCATTGCACCTTATTGACACCGCGAACGCCAAATTCTTTTCATGGCACTGCACTGGAAGATGTCGAAGATTGGCTCATTCACTACGAGTTGGTTGCCGTGCACAGCCGGTGGGACGACGCACACAAACTGCGGCACATCCACTTCAGTCTTTTGGACAGCGCATGTGTATGGTATTAGAACTGGGCAGGTATCCTAACATCATGGGAAGATCCCAAATGCCGGTTTCTTGGGACATATGCCGGGCCTGGCCATCGGGAGAGAGCTGCGTGCGATCTGCAGTACCACATACAAATGCTTAATGAATGGGTTGCGATGTATATTGAGGACATTGATGCGTCTTTCCTACCAAGCTGACCCCAGCATGCCAGAATAAAAAAGGTGCGGTACCTGATGCGCGGGGTGAAAGAGCAGCTTCTCGGTGGGCTTGTGCGCAGTCCACCCAAGAATGTGTCAGAATTTCTCACAGAAGCAATCATCATCGAAATCATGCTTAGGCACTGGGCCCCGTCATAGGAACGGCACGTCAACGCGTCAACTATGGACTACTTGGGAGATTTCAGTGGTCAAATAGATTTCTTCCGAAAGCTCATACGCTCAGTCATCCGCGAAGAAATTCAGAAGCTGTCAGTGCCCTCGCAGCCCACTATCTCTATGTTGTCTAGTGTCATCCAAGTTGAGGTCCAGCATGCCTTAACGAAACCGCCTTTCTTGCGGAATCATCAATCACTCATTGCCTTTCCCAGCATGCCGTATGTTCAAGTTTTGGGGCGACCTGTTACACCTGAAATTCCTCATTCGCCTGTGGCCCCAGCTATGCTGCAGACGGTTTAAGCGGCCCCTCGCCTGATCTCGCGGAAATCAGACGTCTGGCGTGCGCCAGATCGACATCCTTTCTACTTCCACTGAGGTGAAGCGGGAAATCTGTGCCGACAGTGCTTTCTCTGACAACTTGGACTATGCGGATTTGCGACGGTATTACCACCACCCGGGTTCAGTCAGCGGCAGTTTGAAATTAAATATCATGTGGCTCAGCAGCACGGAACTTCGTCAACCGTGCACCAGTCACGCTCCCCGTCACCGCGGCGATTTTCTCCTGATCACCGTACATATTAGACCGTGGCACAGGGTTGGTCACCCAGCCCGCGCCGGGAAAACTAACCACAGAGACTTTCGGGAGCGAGGCCACTCATACCGGACAAGCTCAAGGCTTCGCGCAGACGCGTCCGCAAACCGGCGATTCCCCGACGACGACGACAGCAGCTAGTTCCACAAAGATTTTATTAGACATTCCAGTGCTGCTCAAAGGTCGCAAAGTCAGTGCTTCAATAGACACAGGTGTGGATTTTCCTGCAATAAGTAAAAAAAAAACCCTCTTCCAAAAGAAAGTGACGTTACCTTGGAACCTCAGGTCAATTCGTACTGCTAACGGGCACGTAGTCACGCCACTGAGCGTTTGCACGGCACGAATGCAAATTTGTGGTTCTACGTTTGTTGTCACCTTGAGCATGCTCCGTCAGTCTTCTCGAGATTGTCATAGACTTCCTGATGAAGCATGGTGATATCATCCACGTTCGACAACGCCTCATCACGTTCTCAACAATATGCACCACACCAGAGCCTGATCACAGCCACGATCAAGTATATCTGCGTGTAACTGGCGATACTGAGACGATGCCACTGCACTCAAGTGTTATGGTTCAATTGGCGCGTAACAAATTAGCACTTGGTGAAATGGTCGTGGAGAGCAGTCGACCCGTACTCTTTTATTTATTTATTTATTTATTTATTTATTTATTTATTTATTTATTTATTTGCAATACCCTCAGGGCCAAACGGCATCACAGAGGGGAGTGGTTGCGAAATAAAAGACAAAACTTTTTACAAATGCAGCGGCGAATCTTACATGAAGCAGAAGATCTTAATTATACAGGTTAGCTAACAGGCTTTATAGCAAACAAAAACGCGGGAATGATGAGAATTACATCAAGACAGAAAAAACGACAAGAAAATAAATACTGTACAAGAACAACACAGCATCGGGTAATACAATACTTTGTTGGCTGTAATTACACATAATTAGCTAAGACACTTTTAAAATGAAGGTGATTTACAATGGTTGCCGCTGATGCGGGAAGCCGGTTACAGTCCTCAGAGGTGCGAGGTATGAAAGACTGAGAAAAAGCGCGTGTCCTGCAAGAAGGCAACCCGACCTTATGGGAATAATCCAGCCGGGGTGAGATATAACTAGGAGGCAAGATAAGACCATCCAGCAGCGATGTGTGATGAAACAGCTTGTGAAACAAGTGGAGACGAAACATTTTACGACGAGATGAAAGTGAAGGTAAGTTGAGGCTAGATTTCATGGCTGTATGCTAGCTGTCCTGTTGTAATTAGAAAGTATAAAACGAATTGAGTTATTCAGTACCATTTCAATAGAGTGTATTAGGTTGGCATGACTAGGATCCCATACTGCAGCGGAATATTCAAGTTTAGGTCGCATTAGTGTAGTGTAAAAAAGAAGTTTCAAGAAAGAAGGGGCCGTTGAAAAGTTGCGGCGGAGGTAACCTAACATTCGGTTAGCATTTTTAATGACGTAATTACAGTGAACAGTCCAAGTCATATCAGTTGTTATATGAACCCCAAGGTATTTATAGTTTGTCACGGATTGAAGAGGGGTGTTATCAAGGTAATAGTTTGGAAGTTGATGGTTCGCTCTCGAAACACGTAAAAATTGGCATTTCTTATTGTTTAATTCCATGAGCCATGCTTTACACCAAAAAGAAATGGAGTTAGGATTATGTGAAAAGAGGTAATATCGCCATCACAAGTTATCTCTCGGAAGATTACGCAGTCATCCGCAAATAAATGAATATTGGAGGTAATGCAGGACGGTAAATCATTAATGTATATAAGGAAGAGCAGTGGGCCTAGTACGGAGCCTCGTGGTACGCCGGAATGAACGGCACTTGGTTCAGAGCTTACATTATTAACTGAAACTCAAGGTGTCTGCGTAGCAAGAAGCCTAGCAGACCTTTAGGCCGGCCACTGCGAGGTTCTTGTTACAAACTTCGGCTGCGAGCACCAACACCTTTTTTTCTGGTACTGTCATCCCCAATGCCTACCCAATAACAAATGTGACTGAGTGTTTTGCTTCCGATGCAAATAATAATGCCAAAGCACCTCTTCGTGGCGTCCACATCAGTCCAACGCTTCCTGAAAAAAACTAACGAAGACTGAACGTTCTGTTGAAAGAATTCTACACCTGCTTTGCACGTTCATCGAGATCTGTCAGACATCGATTACCATAGACCGTATTATCACTTACGGTGGCGCGCACCCTATACGGCAACAGCCTTGCCTCGTTTCACCAATTGAACGACACGCGATTCAAATGCAAGTGAAGGAAATGCTTCAAGACGGTGTAATACAAACATCGAGCAGCCCATGGTAGATGCCAGTCGTCCTTGTAATTAAGAAGGATGGTACTTTGCTTTTGTGTCGAATATAGAACGCTGAATAACGTCACAAGGAAATACGTGTATCCGTTGCCTCGAGTGGACGATTCTCTTGACAGGCTGAGGCGAGCAATGTACTTTTCATAAATGAACCTCATAAGTGGTTATTGGCAAGTTGAAGTCGATGAACGGGACAGCGAAAAAACAGCTTTTGTAACTGCTGACGGTCGGTAAGATTTCCGAGTGCTCCCATTTGCCCTCTGTTCCACTCCGGCCACATTCAATCGATTGATGGATAATGTTCTCGCTCACCTCATGTGCTAAAATTGCCTCGCTAATTTGTATAATGTCGTTATCCTAATAAAATTGTTGGACGACCACCTTCGTCGCCCTAGGAGTGCTCTTGAAGCTATGTGACCCACTGACTAGGCCCTCTAGCCTGAGAAGTGCCATTTCGGCTACAAAGAACGGAAGTTCCTGGGTCAGGTTGTGATAACTGCAGGCGTTCGGCCCGATCCCGAGAAGACTGCAACTGAGGCCGCTTTTCCAGCTCCAACAGACAAGAAAAGTCTTCGATGATTTCTGGGGCTCTACACATACTATCACCACTTTATTGAAAACTTGTCTAAGATTGTGGACCCGCCCATTAGACTTACGCGTGACGACGCGCCATTTCAGTGGACTCACAGAGAAGTGACTGCCTTTGTGAAACTGGAACATCAATTGTATTTTCCTCCTGTACTTCGTCATTTCAACGAGGACGCTGACAAAGAGGTGCGCACTCACTTGAGCGAAATTGGTCTCGGAGCTATCTTGGTGCCAAAACAAGATGGGACCGAACGTGTGAGTGATTTCTTACGCGAGCCCCCACTCTGTCACGCACCGAGACCAACTATTCAACGTCTGAGGAGGAGTGCCTCACAGTAATATGGCCTATTTCGAAGTTCAGGCCTTATCTCTACGGGCGCCCATTTCAAGTTGTTACTGATCACCAAGCTTTATTTTGGTTGGCTAACCTCCGAGACCCCTCTGGGCGATTAGCACGATAGAGCCTGCTACTTCAGGAGTCTGATGTCACCATCGTATACAAGTCGGGTAGAAAGCATCAAGACGCCGACACGCTATCACGAGCACCTCTGGAATCCGACAATACAGCTGCAGAAGACGACAGTGCCTTCCTGGGGACTCTCAGTGGGGCGGACTTCCTCAGTAAGCGATGCGTTGACCCCGAGTTTAGACCCATCTTCTATCATTTAGAAGGTTGCAACGCATTTATTCCTTGCCCACTTTCACGTACGATGTCGTCATTCTGCTTTAGAGATGGCATACTATTCAAGAAAACACCGGTGTCGGCAGCATATCTTATCTTCTAGTTGTTCCTCAAGACCTTCGTGATGACATCTTTTAGCCTGCCATGATGAGCCGCCATCCGGCCATCTGGGATACTCATGGATGCTCGATCGGGTACGACAGCTATATTTCTAGCCTAAACTCACAGCCTGTGTCAAATACTTCGTGAAAGGATGCCCCGACTGCCTGCGTCGCAAGTCACGACCTATAAAGCCTGCAGGCCTCCTACAAACCTTCGACCCACCACGTACGCTGTTTTACCAGGTCGGCATGGACCTCTTTGAACCGTTTCCGTCATCTTACTCCGGAAACAAGTGGAGCATCGTCGCAACTAATACTTGACGCGCTACACTGAGAGGAAGCCACTGCCACGTGGTACAGCACCTGAAGTCACTCAGTTTCTAATGCACCACATGGTGCTTCGTCACAGGGCCCCGTCATTCATGATCACTGACCGAGGAACAGCGTTTACGGCAAAACTGTTGAACGACATCTTCAAGCTCCGTTACACGAACCACCGTAAGACAACCGCATAGCACCCACAATGTAATGGCCCGACAGAAAGGCTGAACAAAACGCTGAAGGGCACGATTTATCTGTGTGTTGATGTGCAGCATCAAACGTGGGACGAGATTCTGGTGCACGTAACGTTTGAGTACAGCCCCATAACTCAGTAAATGACAAAGTTCCCACCCTTCCACCTCGTTTACGGTCAATACTTGCAAACCATGCTAGATGACATGATGTCTTGTGAAATCGACTAGCATGATCAGCTAACTCTTGAAGTCGATGGTTCCATGCAGCGTGCAGAGGAAACACGTTAACTATGTCGCCTGCACAAAAATCGCAGCAATGTGCAGACGCCCGAAGGTACAATATCCACCATCGACAAGTCATCTACCAACTGGATGACCAAGCGTGGGTTTGCACTCCTGTTAGCCGGCGAGGTCTCGCGAGAATTTCCTGAGCAAGTATTTTGGACCCCACAAAGTATTGCGGCGGTGGAACGAAGTGAACTATAAAGTGATTCCAGGCAGAGGCTCGGCAACGACCCAGTGCCGCTCACCACGAACAAAGATTGTGCATGTCGTCCCTCTAAAAGCTTATTTTACACCTTGATACTCGCCTTATTGTGCTCGGGCAGGAAACATTTTTTCAAAGTTGCGTGTTGGGTCTCCAACGAACTGTGAACTGTGTTATTTTTGCTTTCTTATGGCCAATCACAGATATATTTTGCACCTGCATATGCACTGTGCACTATAAATATAGTTTCTTCATTTTTTTGTGGGCACTGGTGTCTTCTTGTGTATGAGCATCGAGTCCATGCTCTACTGGGAGGGGGAACAATGCCACGTGGAGTTGTGAGCCAGCAAGCCTTGGCCAACCAAAAATTGCGAAGAGAACAAAGGAGAAGTGTGTGTTAGCTCTTCATTCAAAAATTAGTATGGGTGCCGGAGCATAGAGGCATAACTCTAAATGTAACAGCTGATGCACTAGCAAAACCGCCAAGCAAACACTCACGTTGCGGCCACTTGAGTTTTTTCCATACGCCACGAAGAAAAAATCGACAGATCTCACGTACAGCGGGAATCGATTATGTGCCAAGCACAAATGAGCAAGGTAGATATGTCACTTTAAAATCAGCACATCTTTATGAGGCGAACGGATGTAATACACAGTAAACACAAGTAGAAGAGTTATGCGCAGCCAGGTGTCACGATAAGAGCAAGTATGTTGTTTATAGTCGTGTAACGACGGTACCACTAACGTTTGCGATAGCAGCACAGGCAGTGGTAGGCATGTAAATTATGCCCTACAGGACTTTCATGTCATGATTACTATGTTTGTGTGTCGCATTTCTATGCGTCATCTATTCACGTCACGTAGTACCAGATTTGTTATACGTCAAGCTAGCGGAACGGCTGCGATCATGCTATGAGCGTAGCATGTGGTCATGTTGTAAATGACACGCATATTATGAATATTATGTTTGGACATGCTGTTTCTTTCTTCGCTCGCTCGCGTCATAAAATAAAAAATTCAATATATGTGAAGGTAGCAAAACAACCCTGAAAGTGTAATGAGCATGGCATGTCGTGATGTTCTTACATGACGCGCATACGATCATTATCATCTTTACACAACTCATATACCTTCGGCATCTATTCACATCACGTAACACTAAATTTGGTACATGTAAAGCCAGTGAAACGGCCACGAGTGCACTATGGGGAGTCATGATTTACATGACACTCATGTCATGGCTATCATGTTTGGACGTGTCATTTGCCAGCATCGCCCGTTCGCGTCAGGTACTATAAATTCGGTATATTTGACGCTAGCAAAACGGCCGCGAGCGCATTGTGGGCGTGGCGTGCAGTCATGTTCTTACATCAGACGCATGTGATGGTTATTATAATTGCACCAGCCATTTATCTTTGTAATGCACCCACGGGACATTATACTAAATTTGGCACATGTGACGCTAGCGGAAGGAACGTGAGCGCACCATGAGTGTATGGCGTGTTGTCATGACTTACATCTCATGCCTGTCATGATTTCTACGTTAAGGTCTGTCATTTATGTTCGCCATGCACTGATGCCATACCATACCAGTTTAGCAATGTGTCATGTTAACAACCACCGCAAAAGCAGCAAGATCATCACCTGTATATCATAGTATTCATGACATATATCTCATATTATAACCAGTCCGTGATGCTCGTTATACACTGGTCTTATGCTAAACCAGTTTTGGTATAGATCCCATCATTAAAACAGCCAGAAGAGCTAAATGTCCAAGGCAGCTAGATAGATAGATAAATAAAAAGATAGATAAATAGATGGATATATAGATAGATACATAGATAGATAGATAGATAGATAGATAGATAGATAGATAGATAGATAGATAGATAGATAGATAGATAGATAGATAGATAGATAGATAGGGTCAAAGTAGCGGAAGTTCACATTCAAAATAAGGAGTAATTGAGCTTCGCTTTTAGGAGTTGAACCTGATAGCGACCTAATAATCCTAGTGAGTATTTCAAAGATGTAGTGCATGAAATCTTTTCGCAGTCTCTATGCACCCACTATATCGGCAATTTATAGTGCCAGTAACGAGACATATAAAATTTTATATATCTCGTTATATTTTTTATCACCCCGGTTCACTATCAGTAAATTTCAGAGCAAATCACGCCAAAGATGTTAGAGTTGCCTAGGGATGGCAGTAGATCATTTTGTTGATATTATGCTCACTTCGTAAATATTACTGATTATTCTGGAACATTCGTCACCACTAGCGATAACACTAGAATATTCGATGGCAAGTGTATTATTGGCGACTGGCTTTGCCTCTTGACAGCTGATGGATGGCCGACGCTCTGCTCGCTGCTATCAGGGCCTGTGTCTTGCTGTACTCTGAATTTTTTTTTACGTCGAAACAAGTTTTGTGCAATAAACAGCTTGATCTTCAACCTACTGTCTGCACCCTTCGTCGACGTCAGAACCCTGTGAAATCTGGTGGAGATGCTTTCCAATCCATGTAGCGCATGCCCCGCTCCAGTCGAGAGCCAAGCCCCAACCAGGATGCAAACATCGCTGCCAACCTCGACCTGCGAGCAAGCCGATGGCAACAAGGGGTACAACGTCAGAGTGTGGAGCTCTACCGAATAAATTTCACAAGCTGAAGGCAACCACCACTGCTGCGACAACTAAGACAGCCCCTGTACCGAGGCGCGTCATGGGCGTAGTACAGCTACCAAAGGAGTCACCGATCTTTTACGGTTCTTCTTTCGAAGAACCGGAAACTTGGCTGCAGATGCACGACCGAGTGGCTCCTTTGAAGCAGTGGGTCTTAAAAGCTGCGTCGCGTGTACTTTTACCTGGAAGATGCGGCAAGGACCAGGTTCGAGAAGCAGGGTTCTTTTTCGTGGCAAATTCCGGGAAATTTTAACTAGCGTCACCCACAAAGAAAAATCCGCTGCTTTGCTTGAGACCCAGCTTCATCTACCTAACGAAAACGTCGCCATCTTCACGAAAGACATTACGAAACTCTTTCTGCAGGCCGATCCTACCATGGCTATGGACAAGAAGCTTCGCTTCCTGATGTAGGCTGTGAAGCAAAAGTTTCTTGTGAGACTTGAGCGCAACGTGCTCAAGACTGTTGAAGAATACCTCACTGAGGCCACGACAACCGAGAAGGCACTTGGGATGCGCACAAGGCAGTACGACCATCGCTCTTCAACAGTTAAGTACGCCCAAGCCCATGTCCTCAGCGTGGATGACCAGCGTGAGACGATCGGACGAATCGTGCGAGAGGAGCTACGGAACCTGTTCCCTCGTCGCAGCCTCGAATGGATTCGATTGCCAACAGCGTCCGCGAAGAAGTTCGGCAATCGCTTGAAATTTCTCAAACTCCGCTGCCTCAGGCGCAAGCCATGAGCTACGCTGCTGCAACGTGACGCTACGCTCCCCCTTCAAGCCCTCGGCAAGAGGCTGCACCATCACAGTTCCGTCACCAGCCACCACTGCTGTGGAAGACATACCATCCACCCGCCGGTTAGTGCAACGCTCCGAGAAAAACGAACGTATGGCGGGCCCCCGGCTTTTGACCTCTCTGATATCACTGCGGAAAGCTGGTCACACCTACCGCCACGGCCAGTATCGTCCCATGGGACTGCGCAGTTGCGCCGTAGATGTGCCAAGTTCACAGCGAGGGGAGAGACCCCGTGACTTTGACGACTACCTTGCGGCAACACAGTAGACACCCCAAAGATCTTCTCATTGACTGTCACCCGGCCGCCATTGGTTGCCTCGCCGGCGTTCGTACACTGGACAAACCTAGGCCCAATCTCCGAGCCTAATCCGGGAAACTAAGGGCCGCAACCGCTGGAGGTCTGGTTGCTATGTGACGAACTGTCAATCCTCCTACTCCGACGCCACCACGGTATTGTCCGAACACGACACAAACCACGTGAAGCCCTAGCGACGAACCCTCACGTGCTGAAGACGCACTGACAACGCAACGTCGAAGGAGCGTTACGAACCGTTATAGCTGTGATCGGATGCTACGACGAAACTACAATGCCGAGTGATGATCTAGCGGCCTTGACGTTCCCAACAACGGCCACAGCGTCGCCGCTCTCGTCGACGCAGTTGCCGACTATTCCGTCATCGGTGGGACGTTCACCACGAAGTTGAGAAAAGTTAGGACCACCTGGGAAGGCCTCGAAATCCGTACAGATATAGGTCGTCTAGACAGCCAGTCGCCATTAACCACTAGATTTATCCCGCAGGTTTTGTTGTACTACAGCATTGCTATAGAGATGTCATCCTTGTCACGGACTTCATAAGCCTGCGTGGTGCTTTATTTGACCTGAGAACAAAGTCTATAACACTATTCACAGAAAAGCGCTGCCGCCACACACGCCGTCACAAAGGTACGCTTTAAATGTGCTGGAACAGCAAGTCGCTATTACTCGTCGTGATAGCGTCGGCATTTCCGTCGTTACCCTGGAATCACAGACATGGAAGGCGTCATTGAAGGCGACCAGCACCTGTTGTTCAGCCACGAAATTTGCGTTGCCAGAGGAACAGCGGAGCTGCGAGGAGGGAACGCAAGAGTGAAACTCACGAACATCAGTAGCGAGTACAAGCACGTGAGCAAAAGCAAGATGGTTGTGTACATCGATGAGATACTGGAAGCCAGCAGCGCTTTCGCGATCATCGATTCTACCGAATCAACTGCGAAGACTCAAGTCCTTCAACCGGCTTTCGAAGTCAATCCGAGCCTCCCGATGCACAAACGAGAACCACTCAAAAACCTGCTCCTGAAACAAAGGAACTGCTTTTCGTCATCATCATGAATTCCACAGACCCCTCTGATGAAACATCAAGTAGTAACAGAAGAAAATGCCAGGCCACTCCGTCAGAGCCCATACAGAGCTTCGCCGTGACAACGCAAGGCCGTGACGAAGCAAGTGGACGAAATGCTGCGGCAAGACATAATCCAGCCATGGTCTTCGAGATTGCGGGTGCGCGGCATGTTTCTCTCCGGCTGTTCGAATCACCACCCTCCCTAGCAAAACCAACGAGTACCACCTCGCACGCTGGGCTGCTGTGAGAGGGCGCACAGTGTGCGGGTTGAGTGAGGTCATGAGGTGGACTGGCGACTTTCAGGACGCACAGTAGCTTTTCTGGGGGGCACGCGGGCCCTTGGGGGTTCAGGATAGCTAGTAACGAGGGAAACAACCAGGGGGGGGGGGGGGCTCTTTGACAGGTGGCAAAGACTGATACGATTCCAAAGCGGCAGCAATATCTAAGACACGTAGAGTCTGGGGTAGAAATCGCCTTAGGCACGAGGGTGAGCAAACTTAAACGTAGGGTATGTTAAAATGCAGGGTGGCGGAAATAGGTGGAAGTGGGAAGACATGGAAGAACAGCAAAGAAAGGAGAAGCTAATGGTAAATGGCTTTGTGGAAACACATAATAAAGACATGGAAAAACCATGTAATAATCCGGACAACACAAGAAAATTCCCGCAGGGGCGTCGGCGTAAGGAGGCGTTTGGTGTGTAGCGACACTACGGTTCCAAGCTAATGAGATGGTTTCGACTCCCTCCCACGCCTAGCCGTGCGTGGCTAAGCCGTCTCCGGGGAAAAGGGGATCCTGGGGTTGAGCTGACGGTGGGTGCTTGGACCTTTAAGGCCCCCTGGCATAGGCAACACACCCCTTTGGCCCCAATTTCACGTAGACGGAACCCCTAGGCTGACCTACCCAGGGGGAATCAGCTGTCTTATTTTCCTATCTCTCTCTCCCTACTTCTTTGTCTTCCCTTCTGCTTAAATCTATCCTGTCTTCTTGTCTTTTCCGTTTACTTCATTGTTTATTAGCGGCAAGGGTTAACCTCGTGTAGGTATCCAACCTTAGGTATACTGTATCTCGTTATTGTTATAGCGCACAGCGTCTTTGCACATACTTGTTTTAAGTCTTGCCACGTTCCCTTGTTGGGCTGTATACTGGGTGGTTCGCGCCGTCACCGAAAACACGCACTACTCCTTCGACTGAACAAGCTTGCTTTTTTCTTGATTGCCCTCAGAAAAGAGGACGCTCCGAAGCGCCCTTTCATTTTTTTTTCAGCAATGCAATGACCACTTTCCAAAATACCATGTAGTTCATAGTGAGGGCAACCTTACTGCTCATAAATCGTCTTCTTTCTTGGTAGCTAAATGCCTCTGAAACATCATTGGACCTGGCTAACAAGGGCACGAAAATTACTAGCGGTGATTTTCTACTTGAACTTCAGGACAAAAATGAAATTGAAAAAGAAAATGAATGACTTTAAATATATTGGTGACGAAGCAGTCACTGTGTCTGCACACCAAACAATGAACACGAGCCGTGGTGCAACATCCGAAGATGACTTTTTGCACCTTTGTGATGAGGAACTTCTAGATGGCTTCCAGAATCAAAATGTTATAAAAGTTGAAAGAATTCTTATTTGCCGAAACAATGAGCAAATACGCACTAAGCACATAAGCACTGACCTTTGACAGCGGTGGGCCCCTGCCACACTGGATGCAGGCTACATCAAGCTTCGCGTGAGGCCGTACATCCGGAATCCTCGGCGATGTTATAGGTGCCAGCGGTAGGGGCATGGATCCCAGATTTGCCGGGGAAAGTGAACTTGTGCTAAATGCAGCTCCAATGAGCACAAGTCCGACGAATGCAAATCATCTCCACATTGTGCGAACTATGATGGAAGTCACCTAGCGTTCTCCAGAACATGTCCTAAATGGAAAATTGAAAAGGAGATCACGTTCCTAAATGTAAAAGAAAACACAGCATTTCGTGAAGCATGGAACCGTCTGCCGTACCTTCATCACACCAGTTTCGCCGAAGTGGTGCATCAGAGGGTAGTGCCAAAATGCCTCGGTAGTTTACTGCGGTCACCAATAGTGGTCCAGTGGTCACTTCGTCCACGCCTCAGGTGGCTGCTGCTATTGCAGCGCCACCAACAGCAAAAGTGGGTCTGCAGCCTTCGGCTCAACAGGCCCCAAAGCTGAATCGGTTCGCAAGGGCGGAGACGAAAGTCTCTGTGCCCGGTCCTCAACCTTTCAGCGCCTCAGAGAAAGTTAAGGAAATCGATTGACGAACACCAGCGTCGCCGATGTCCAAAGATCAGCGCTCTTTGGAGCACAATAATAAAGAGAAACATTCCATAACAGCTCCGCCAAAAAGGTCGGTAACCTGAAGGGTTACCTTCCTCGAACACACATTTTAGCACGTTCATCTGAACACAGGACACATACATCTTTCCTATTATGACCCCACAAATACTACCGTGGAATTCTATATATATATATATAGTGACCTTTTTCATAACCTAGATTTGTATGCTTGCATTGAAAGTTGACGATCTCGAAAACAGATCCCGCAGAAATAACTTAATTATATATGGAATAGAAGAACCTGCTAGAGAATCTAAGGAGGAACTACTGAATGAAGTAACAGAATTTTTTCAGAAAAACCTTGAGGTAACGAAATCCGTCATTGAAACATGCCATAGGCTTGGCCGTAAGGTTGGAAATAAGCCACGTCCAGTAATCATAAAATTTCTAGATTATCGGGAAAAGACTTCTGTATTAACGAACGCATTTAAGCTAAAGGGAACTACGATGTCTATTTCTGAGGACTTCTCTAGCAGGGTACGAGAAGTATGAAGAAATTTGTGGAAGAGCGTGGCTGAAGAAAAGAGAAATGGCGCAAAGGTTAAGCTAATATACGACAAATGGAGCATTGATGACACCCTGTATGGTTGAAATGAAACCAAAAACTCGTGCTTTAAACTTCAAAAGAAGAAGGGAAACTGACGTCGTGATCCTGTATCTGAACTATTAAGAATCCTAAATGTAGATTGCCGAAGTGTGGTAAACAAAGCAACTGAATTAGAATTATTGCTTTTTACTCATGATCCAGACTTAATAACACTTACAGAAACAAGGTTGTATAGTACAATATTTGATAGTGAAAGAATTCCACCTGGGTATAGTGTGCTAAGAAAATATCGCGAAAGTAAGGAAGGAGGCGTTGCAGTTGTATTTATAATTGTCTCAAAGTAATTAGGATGCCAGATATTCCTCAAGTGGAAGGCTTATTCTGCAAAATGTACCAAAATAATATTCAATATATTGTAGCTTCCATATACAGATCAGCGACCTCGTCCATTGAAGTCATCAATGAATTAAAAAAATATCTGTGCACTCATGCAAAGTCACGAGCTCGGATAATTTTATCAGGAGATTTCAACCTACCAGATATGGCCTGGACCTCTCTTTCAACTACTAAGCATAACGATATAATAGGAGAAGCAATGCTCGACGTTGCTTTTACTTTTGATTTGTTACAAGTTGTTCACGATTTCACTAGGGTGCAGGGAAGTTCGAAGTCAGTACTTGATCTCTTTTTTGTTAGTGGATGTATTAGGTCCTCGGCCACCTGTGAAGTGGTTCCTGGTATTTCTGACCACAGTGCTGTACTGTTGACCCTGGCAAATGGCTCTATGGCACGGAAACAAAAAACGTCATGTTTTCGAAATTTTTTGCGAGCTGACAATACATCAGTTATAGATCTCCTCTTCCTCAACTTCGACTCGTTTTTAAACAGTACTGCTGTAGTGCAAGGCCTCTGGGACTCATTTAAAGATTCGGTGAATGAGTGTATTGATCGCTTCGTTCCATGTGTTGTTAAAAAGAAGAAAGAAAGGAACCCCTGGATTTCTCGGGACACGTTGCATCTCAGAAGGAAGTTAAAACGATTAAAAAAGCGTCGTAGTCTTGGGAATATCGCTGGTATAAACGAAGAGATTTCAGAAATTGCAACTAAACTAAAACACCAAATCCATACTGACAAACAGCTGTATTATGGTGAATCATTACCAAACTTCATTAAAACGTGTCCTGAGAGGAGTTGGTGGAGCATTAAGCTTACATCTACTGAATGTAATGTTTTTGTAGTTGATGGAGTTGATGTGCATGATAGCAAGGTTATTTCGAATGCCTTTAATCAACAATTCAAATCGGTTTTCACCATAGACAATAATGTTCTTCCCTCATTTGATGCAGATTATCCACCTATACCTGACGTGAGTTATCAGTGAGCACGGCATTCTAAATATGCTACTTAAACTCAATGTTAAAAAAAACACCCGGACCGGATAGCATTCCAAACGCATTATTAAAGCGTTATGCCGAGTGGATCGCCAAATATCTGCATGTTTTATTTTCAAAATCGCTACACGAAGGTCGAGTACCAGATGATTGGAGGGCCGCCAGAGTCAAGCCTCTTTATTAGTCGGGTATAAAGCAACTTATCTCGAATTATCGCCCTATTTCATTAACGTCAACTACCTCTAAGCTTATAGAACACATAATACATACGCATACCTCTGAGTTTCTTAGTAAGCATAATATCTTAACAAAACAACAGCACGGATTCAGAAAAGGCTATTCAACCTGTACTTAACTAGTCGAAACAATTCACGATTTCGCAACTTCAATTAACAATGGGACACAAACCGACGCCATCTTTATGGACTTTTCAAAAGCGTTTGACAAAGTCTCACACAAGAAATTACTTTTCAAATTAGAGAAAACACTTAAAAATCCGCGCCTAATAAAGTGGATAGCAGACTACCTTATAAATCGTAAACAATTTGTTGTTTTTAATGAATTCTGTTCAGAAGAGGCAACCGTTGGCTCTGGCGTTCCACAGGGTACGGTTCTTGGACCCCTTTTGTTTTTAATTTTTATCAATGATATTGTGAATGAAATTTCGGTAAAATCAAGTTGTATGCAGATGATTGTGTCATATATTTTGAAATATTCAATGTAACCGATCAAATCATTCTGAATAGTGCCTTTTATAACATTGTGAAGTGGTGTGATTTATGGCAGATGTCAAATACCTTCGATAAAACAGCCTTTATACGAATAACCCACAAGAAAAAACCCCTACTAATTAATTATTCCACCGCAAGTTTCACCCTTTCTGAGGTAACTAACATTAAGTATCTTGGCCTTTGGATTACCAATGACCTTAGCTGGTCTAAACATATTGACTCCATAATTACAAACGCTAACCCAAAACTATTCTTTCTTCGAAGAGCTCTAAAACATTCTAATTGCATGGTGCGTACTCTAGCGTACAGGACTATCATTCGCCCAGTGTTAAAATATGGAGTGATTATTTGGGATCCCTTCACTAAAACTAACATAACTAAATTGGAAAACGTGCAGAAAAAGGCAGTCCGCTTTATCTTTATTAGCGTTGGACGCACCTCTATAACTGAACTCCTACATCGTGCCAATGAGCCTTCAGTTACCGAGAGAAATCGTTTAATACGACTACAATTTCTTTACCAAATAATTAAAGGGCATTACAAGCTTGATGTTTCCAATATCATTTCCTTTTCTTCTGGGTACGCCACCCGCCAAAGGCATCAACTTACAATAACCCCTTTCCTGTCCCGAAATAACTGCTTCAAATATTCCTTTTTCCCTCATACAGTACCTCAGTGGAATGGGCTAACTAATAACCAAGTGATGGAGCCGTCCTTAAAGTTGTTTGCAGCAAATTTGACCTGATTGTTCACATCATGCCGTTCTATTTTTTGTTTGTTTGTTTGGTTTATGCATTCTTGAGTGCCAACATTGTGAAAATTATATCTGTAACCAACCTGCTAAAATCTCTGTAATAGGGATTGCAGTATGAATAAATAAATAAATAAAAATATCAAATACTTGCTAAATGACTATCAGCGAAAAGTGTTCTGTGTTCAGAAAACTTATTTAAAGTCAACTCACATAAATTTATTGAATCAAGACGTGGTTTCTTGTAAAGATCCAAATGGTGGCAACTCCTCGTCAGGAGGAGCAGCAATCATTGCGCAAAGGAGTGTGGCATGCCAGCACAAAGCGCTACAATGCTCTCTTCAGGTTGTGGCTGTTGGTGTCATTCTGTTCAATCATTTGAGAACTATGTGCTCCATCTACACACACCCTGACAAAACGTTCAATAAAATAGAGTTTGAAAAGCTGATAGATCAGCTTACAGAACCGTATGTTTTTATTGCAGATTTGAATGCTCACAGTTTGTTATGGGCTGATACCAGATGTGACGCGAGAGGTCGTACAGTTGCTACTTTTCTTCTCTCATCTGGAGCCATTCTGTTCAATGAGGCAGAGCCAACATACTACAGTATCACACACAATACATATTCATCCATAAAGTTAGCCATTGGGTCACCGTCATTCCTACCGTACCTAGACTGGAAACTTATAATCATTCTATAGGAAAGTGGCCATTTTGTGATTATTTTAGAAAGTATACAACGAGATGAACGATCATCGTTCCCTAAAAATTGAACTTTTTTGCAGTTTCATGGTGAAAACTGGGCGAAATTTAGAGAGCTCTGTACACTACGTCTCGAAGAGGTGGAGCATCTGAACGTCTAAGAGATGGCCAACTATATCTCCGAAAATGTCCTCATTTGTGCTAAAAAGTACATGCTACAGTCTAGCAATAAAAATGTCAACGCAAGTTCATGGTGAAATCGCGTGTGTGAAATTGCTAAAGAACAGCAAAACAGAGCATGGAGGGCATTTTCTCGCTACCCAACAGTAAAAAGCTTGATGAACATCAAAAATTTCAAAGCGAATTGTAGGCGTATTCTCCGTATAGGCGCAAGGAAGGCTGAACACACTACAAATCCCCAATAAACTCCTACACAGATGCCAGCGAGGTGTATAATAGAGTGCTTGAATTTAAAATACAAGGCCCAAATTCCTTCTCTCAGGTACATGATTGCGCTGATACAATAAAACAGCCAAATGCTCTTGCCGAACACCTAGAGAAAATATCTAGTTCAGAAATATATACCATTATGTTTTACGCCAAAAAGCATAACTGAAAGTGTACCTCTGCGCCCGAACAAGGCTGTATAAGAAGGATACAATAAACCACTAACACTACATGAACTGCAGCTTGCCCTTCGTTCTTGTGAAAGTTCTGCCCCCCGTTCTCATACAATTACCTATGAAATGATTAAAAATCTTCCTGATGGAAGCTTAAAATGTCTTTTAGCACTTTACAAGAAGATTTTCAATACAAGCTAAATACCCTATGCTTGAAAAGAGGCAATAGCCTCACCAGTCCTTAAACAGGGCAAAGATCTCTCTTCAGTAACTAGTTACATTCCTCACAAGCTGTCTATTTTAAGATTTTGAAAAAATACTTACCCGCCGTTTGGTCTATTACTTAGAATAATAATAATCATCATCATCATCCTGACTACGTCCACTGCAGGACAAAGACCTCTCCCATGTTCTGCCAGTTAACCCGGTCCTGTGCTTGCTGCTGCCAATTTACACCCGCAAACTTCTTAAGCTCATCTGCCCACCTAACCTTCTGTCTCCCCCTAACCCACTTTCCTTCTCTGGGAATCCAGTTAGTTACCCTTAACGACCAGCGGTTATCCTGTCTACGCGCTACATGCCCGGCCCATGTCCATTTCTTCTTCTTGATTTCAGCTATGATATCCTTAACCCCCGTTTGTTCCCTAATCCACTCTGCTCTCTTCTTGTCTCTTAAGGTATTCATCGAACGTATTCATCGCTTGGGTAAACCGGCACCAAATAAGATTAGGCCTATCATTTTCAAGCTTCTTGACTTCAGGAACAAAGCACAGATACTGAAAAGGGGAGCTAAGCTTAAGAACACAGGAATTTCTATTGGCGAAGACTTCTCACAGAAAATAAGGGTTGTCAGAAAGAAGCTCTGGGACAGTGCGAAACAGAACCGATTGAATAAGGAAAAAGTGTCATTGGCTTTTGATAAACTCTACATTAATAAGCAATGTTATATGTGAGATGATGTCAAGAATGAAAGAGTACTGATCAAAAAAAAAAAAACGGCCCAGATCTAAGCTGCCCCATGACGAGGCAGCGCGCCAAGTCGCTGTCGACGCCAGACTCTTGAACGATGGCCCTTTTTATGTACCTAACGAGTATGATGACAGGAACGATCAACCCCTATTCAGCAGTAGAAACAAAAACCTACGCCTTGTTAATGTAAATGCGCAAAGTAATGTAAATAAAACTGAACTCCTTGAAATCACTTTACTCCAACATGATCCGCACGTTACAGTAATCACTGAAACATGGCTACGCAACGAAATTAGTGATGATACAATATTCCCACCGAACTACAAAGTCTTTCGCAAAGACCGCGCATCTAGGGGTGGCGGTGTGGCGGTTCTAATCAAACAAAAGATTGAAGCTATATTGCTGGACGATATTGCTGACTTGGAGTGCTTGTGCATTAAATTATCTTGTTGGGGTCAGCATTTTATTTTATACGCGCTTTACCGGCCTCCAGACACGCCCCCTGAATACTTAAGCAAACTTGAGCAACATATGTCTCAATCACAAACAAAAAATTATTCTTGTAGGTGACTTCAATCTACCAACTATTAATTGGGAGTTAATGCACGCTGATCACCAGAATGTTGAGCATGCTAACATTATGTTTAGTATTATGTTCACTCATGATTTGGCCCAGCTGGTTCACGACCCAACGCGTGTCCAAGGGTCTTGCAGTTCAGTTTTAGATCTGATATTTTTCAATCGTGCGTTCAGCGAATATACCGTGTCTGTGGAATCCGGATTATCTGATAACTATCTTGTGGGCCTTTCCGTCCCACTGTTGAAACGTGGTGATAAGAAACGCTGTCAAGTACGGTCTTTCAAAGACTACTCCCGCGCAGATGACGCGTCCATAGTTGATTACCTAGAGACCGGTCTTGTTGACTTTGACAATGATGACGTATGCGCTCTCTGGGCCCAGTTTAAAAAAAAATGTGTGAATACTGTTTAGCTAAATTTGTCCCGAGCCGAAAAAAGAAAACTCACAAACAGACCCCCTGGATAACGCGTAGTATTATTCACTTGAAACGTAAAATTAAACGTCTAAAAAAGAAGCGTGCGGATTTGACTAAAATCGGACCATTACAGGCTAGCCTCGCACAAGCTGTGCGTTCTTCTAAGGATTATTATTTCCAAACAACTCTCCCAAACTTCATTAAAATGACCCTGAAAAATTTTGGTACCACTTGACGGATAAAAGAAAGACTGTATCCGAATTGTTAGTAAATGAATCTATTGTTACAGACAAGGAGACTATAGCTGAGCATTTTAATATATACTTCTATAGCGTGTTTACTAGCCCAAGTGTATATCCATCTGATGTTCCATCGTTTCACACGACAGAGGCTGACTTTGTTTCGTACCCGGGTGTATTTTTCATGCTCTTAAAACTGAAAACTAAGAAATCAAGCGGTCCTGATAATATTCCAAACACCTTTCTTTGCCGATATGCTGAAGTTATAGCGAAATATCTTGTGATTATATTCCGTGTATCTTTGATATCTTCAAAGCTCCCTAATGACTGGAAGGCAGCCCGAGTTGCACCGGTATATAAAAAAGGTAACCGCTTGCTTTTTGAAAATTATCGCCCAATATCCTTAACATCAGCATGCTGTAAATTAATTTAGCATATAATCGCGCATCATATCACCGAATATTTTGAAAAAAATGCTGTCTTAACTGATTCTCAACATGGTTTCAGAAAAGGGTTTTCAACTGTGACTCAACTGCTCACTATATGTCATTCCTTTGCATCTACTCTAGATAAGAACGGTCAAACTGATGCGATATTCTTGAATTTTAGTAAAGCATTTGATAGGGTTCCTCATGACAGACTAATACTAAAATTGAACAATATTGCTCTTCCTCGCATCTTAGTTTTCTGGGTTATTGATTATTTAAAAAACCGAATTCAGTACGTAGAAATTGGGGATCAGCGATCGGGTTGTCTTCCTGTCGTCTCGGGAGTACCGCAGGGGAGTGTCTTGGGACCCCTACTGTTCCTGCTGTATATAAGTGACATTGTAAGTGTGGTATGTTCATCTGTGCAAATTCGTCTGTTCGCAGATGATTGTGTCTTATATAATGAAATTACATGTCCGGAAAATCCACATGACCTTAATCACAGTTAGGTTAATGTTTTTCAATGGTGGAATCGCTGGGGGATGGCTTTGAACTTAGATAAACCTGTATGCATGCGTATAACCCGGAAGAAAAATTCACTTCAGTATACTTACACATTAAATGAGTCACCTCTACAGCAAGTTTCTCAGTTCAAATATTTAGGAGTAACACTCACAAGTAATTTATCTTGGAATCAACATATTGACAATATCTCCGCTTCCGCCTTCCCTAAACTGTCTTTCTTACGACACAAATTAAAAAACGCTCCTCCTGATGTCAAACTCCTGGCCTACCAATCATTAATCCGACCAAAGTTAGAATATGCTTGCATAATATGGGACCCGTTCACACAGAAAAACGTCAACAAACCAGAAAGAATCCAAAGGAAAGCTGTAAGGTATATATACTCTAAGTTTCGTCACACTGATTCACCTTCTGAGTTAATTAGAGCTAATGGCATTGAACTCCTTTAGTCACAACGGAAGACATTTAGGCTTAATTTTCTTTTCCAACTTCTTCAAAGACAAACAGCACTAGACCCTACACAGTACCTGACACCCATATCGACAAGGCATACGAGATACCATCACTCCGGAACCCTAACACCTTATTTTGCACAGACAGATATATTTAAATTTTCTTTATTTCCACGAACAGTGGAAGAATGGAACCTTCTAAAAAACTCTGTATAAAGATTCACTTTGGTTGATTTACTGTGTGTAAACTATGTGTTGGGTGTGTAAACCTGTATTTGTATGTTGAATTCTTTTCTTTTTCCTTTTCTATGTGTCTTGAGTGCCTAACATGTACTTACTACTTGTACCGTGCCAACCTGCTTGGACCTGTGAAGGTCTGCAGTATGCATTAAATAAATAATAATAAATAAAGGTTACAACTACCATTTTTCTTTCCATTGCTCGTTGCGTCGTCCTCCATTTAAGCTGAACCCTCTTTGTAAGTCTCCAGGTTTCTGCTCCATAGCTAAGTACAGGCAAGAGAGCTGTTATATACCTTTCTCTTGAGGGATAGTGGCAATCTACCTGTCATAATTTGAGAGTGCTTGCCAAATGTGCTCCACCCCATTCTTATTCTTCTAGTTACTTCAATCTCATGGTTCGGCTCCGCGGTTATTACCTGCCCTAAATAGACATAGTCTTTTACAACTTGAACTGCACTATTACCTGTCTCGAAGCGCTGCTTTTTCCGAGGTTGTTGTACATTACTTTCGTTTTCTGCAGATTCATTTTTAGACCTACCTTACTGCTCTCCTTGTCGAACTCCGTAACCATGAGTTGCAATTCGTCTCCTAAGTTACTCAACAATTCAATGTCATCGGCGAAGCGCAGGTTACTAAGGTACTCTCCATTAACTCTTATTCCCAACTGTTCCCATTCTAGGCTTCTGAAAACCTCCTGTAAGCACGCGGTAAATAGCATTGAGGAGATTGTGTCCCCCTGCCTTACACCCTTCTTGATTGGTATTCTGTTGCTTTCTCTATGAAGCAATATGGTAGCAGTTGATCCCCTGTAGATTTCTTCCAGGATGTTTATACATACTTCATTGACGCCCTGATTGACGCCCTGATATTTCTACTGAATCAAACGCCTTCTCGTAATATATGAAGGCTATGTATAGTGGTTGGTTATACTCTGAGCATTTCTCTATTACCTGATTGATAGTATGAATTTGGTCAATTGTTGAGTAGCCTGTTCGAAATGCTGCGTGTTCTTCTGGTTGATGGAATTCTAATGTTTTCTTTACTCTGCTAGCAATTACTTTTGTGAATAGCTTGTATACTACAGAGAGCAAGCTAATCGGGCTGTAATTCTTCAAGTCCTTGTCATCTCCTTCCTTATGTATTAAGATGGTGTTAGCGTTCTTCCAAGACTCTGGTACCCTTCCCGTCAGGAGACACCTCATAAACAGGGTGGCTAGTTTTTCTAACACAATCCGTCCTCCATCTTTCAGCAGATGTGATGTTACCTGATCCTCACCAGCAGCTTTGCTTCTTTGCATGCTCTCCAAAGCTTTTCTGACTTCTTCTATCATTACTGGTGGGGTGTCATCTGGGTTACTGCTAGTTCTTATAGAATTAAAGTCGTGGTTTTCCCGGCTACTGTACAGATCTCTGCAAAGCTCCTCCGCTATTTCAACTATCCTATCCATATTGGTAGTTAATATACCTTCTTTGTCCCTTAGTGCATACGTCTGATTTTGCCTATCCCAAGTTTCCTCTTTACTGCTTTGAAGCTTTCTCCGTTTTTGAGAGCGTGTTCAATTCTCTCCATGTTATACCTTTTTACGTCGGATACCTTACGCCTACTAATCAACTTCGAAAGCACTGCCAGTTATATTTTCTCTGTTGTACTTGAGACCTTCATGATTGGACGCTTCTTAATGAGATTCTTCGTTTCCTGGGAAAGCTTGCCCGTGTCCTGTCTAACTACCGTGCCTCCTACTTCCACTGCACACTCCGTAATGATACTCGTCAGATTATCATTCGTTGTATCTATGCTAAGGTTGGTTTTCTCACTAAGAGCCGAGTACCTGTTCTGAAGCGAGACTCTGAATTCCTTTACTTTCCCTGTCAGTGCTAGTTCATTGATTGGCTTCTTGCGTATCAGTTTCTGTCGTTCCTTTCTCAAGTCTAGGTGAATTCGAGACCGTACTATTCTATGGTCACTGCATCGTACCTTGCCAACCACTTCCACATACTGCACGATGCCTGGGTGTGCACTCATTATAAAGTCTATTTCGTTCTTAATTCCGCCATTAGGCTCCTTTATGTCTACTTGTGGTTTCCTCTTTTTTGGTAGAAGTAATTGAAAATCCGTAAATAATTGCGTTCCGAGAATTCTACTAGTAGCTCTCCTCTGGCGTTTCTAGTACCGATGTCATAATCTCCTACTGCCTGGTCTCCAGCCTGCTTCTTCCCTAACTTTGCATTAAGGTCTCCCATCAGTATTGTATACTGTGTTTTCACCTTACTCATTGCGATTCCACGTCTTCATAGAAGCTTTCAACTGAAGCGTCATCATGGCTGGATGTAGGAGCGTAAGCCTGTACCACCTTCATCTTCTATCTCTTATTCAATTTATTTACGATGCCTACTACCCTTTGAATAATGCTATAGTATTCCTATATGTTTCCAGCTATGTTTCTGTGAAATAGGAACCCCACTCCTAGTTCTCTTCTGTCAGCCAAGCCCCGATAGCAAATGACGTGCCCATTCTGTAGCACCGTATAGGCCTCATCTGTCCTAACCTCACTGAGCCCTATTATATCCCATTTAACACACTCTAGCTCCTCGAATAGTACAGCTAGACTTCCCTCACTAGATAAGGTTCTAGCATTGAACGTTGCCAAGTTCAGGTTGCAATGGCGGCCTGTCCGGGTCCAGAGATTCTTAGCACCCTCTGCTGCGTTGCAGATCTGACCGCCGCTGTGGTCAGTTGCTTCCCAGCTGCTGAGGACTGAGGGCCGTGAGTTATTTGATGTATGCATGTGGGAGGTAGTGGCCAGATATTGCACCAGGGTAGCCAATCCTTCTCTGGTGAGGGAGTGCGTTCCCGGCGGTGGTTACCGGTGAGGCCGCACCCCAGGCCTCACAATGCAGTTCCATCACCACGCTGATTTTTTAAAATCCGGTTGGGAACTGCGCGGCACCGAGATTTGAACCACGGACCTTTTGCATGCGAGGCATATGAGGCCCACTACTGCAGTGACATCAACAAGTTGGCGTGAGGCACGACATAAGACTGCCTGGTTGCTGCGGCACTGCCCGTATAACCGGCCAGCTCTTGCTGCTTCTGTACCGACGCTGATGCCGCTTTTGACCTTTCATTTATAATATATATATATATATATATATATATATATACATATATATATATATATATATATATATATATATATATATATATATCGAGACCAAAACCACTACACGACAGCACCACTACTACACCACTCCTCAAAAGGAAGCCTGCTGAACTACGAAACCGCGTCCCCCTATTGCGGACCCCGGAACTGCTAACGAACACGTTTGCCGGGCACCCAACGCCGAAATCCTCCCTACAACGACGAAGGCCTGCCGGACATAACTACAACCTGCTCACCTCATCAGTGCCATCCCCGCATCCAAAAGAAGATTGACTTCAGAAATGCAAGTCCAGCTCATCGCTTCCCAGTTGCAGTGCCACCTTGCTTAAACTACGAAAACTTGCTGACAAACGAATTAGACATGAAGTGCATAAATCAAAATTGCAAGTGTACCTTCGTGCTAGAATTGCCCCCAAGGGTATGACACTCTCCCTCACACCAGCTGCTACAAATCTAAATGAACACGACCAATTAACATGGAAACATGTCCTGCTTGAGGCATCTCCTAAATTAACAGAAATTGCTCTTAATCACAGCGATAAGCAGGTAAAGAAACTGGTCGCTATGACCAACACCATTCTCCGCCACAACACTTTATCGAACGAACAAATCACCCGATAAACAGAATTTGAACAGAATAAATACCAAGCCATCAAGACCACAAAAATTCATAAACTCAAAAGAGACCATGTGCCCGAACCCGCGTTCCCTGATATAGTTCCTTATCACTACAACACCACAACCCAGGAAATCACTAATGGTACAAACGAGCCCCCATCTAGGAACACACCCTGTGACACTGTGGTTGTAAACTTATCGGACACGAGCTTGTCACCTGACGAAGAAAAACTGCTATCTAAGGGACTGAGCTTCTGCCCGACCACAAAATTTTTCGATGAGTTCCACTTGCTTTGAGACCTCGACAACTTCGCTCGAAGCTTAAGGTTGCGCGAATTATTCTTGGACAGGTCTTCTAACCACGAAACAATTCACCGTCGTAAATCAAATGATTGGACACCGAACAGTAATCGAGACAAGTGCTTGGACCTTTATATCACCGCAGTACAGAAAGATATAGTACACAAATACCACAGACAGAAAGAAAATCGAGAAAACTTGAAGAAATCTGAAAAAATAAGTATGAAAAGTTTGGCATCTAGGACAGACATAACAATAAATCCCGCTGAGAAAGGAGGAGCAATTGTAGTCCTTAATACAACTAACTACTTAGAAGAAGCATACCGCCAACCAGACGACTCAAAATTTTACGAACGCCTCCCGGGTGATCCGACAGACGAATACAAACGTATCGTATCAACAGAACTAAAGAAACTGTTGGATGCAGAAAAGATAACCAACATTGACCACAAACTGATGCGAGAAGCATACCCTCGTCCAGGTCGCTTCCACATCCTCCCAAAAATTCATAAACCCGGTAACCCAGGTCGACCAATCATATCAGGCATCGGTACAATAACTGAACCCATATCAGGGTACGTGGACAAACTGATAAGCCACATTCCATGCACCCTCGCATCGTACATAAAAGACACCACACATTTTCTTCGAGACATTGCAGGTCTGTGTGTACCGAAAAACTCGTACTTGGTTACTCTTGATGTTTCTTCATTATATACAAATATTCCTCACGATGACGGCATAGCTGCATTACAAAACATGTACACAAACCATAAACAATCTAACACCACAGATTTCTCTGCCATTGCAACTTTGACGAGGATGGTCCTCGAAATAAATTCATTCGAGTTTAGCCAATAGTATTTTCGACAAATCAGCGGGACCGCTATGGGCACAAAAATGGCACCTAATTATGCCAACATATTTAGGCGCAAGCTAGAATCTGAATTTCTTGCACAAAGCTCCTTGAAACCAATGTTATACAAAAGATACATAGACGACATCTTTCTTATTTAGATTCACAGCGAGGACAAATTTCTCAGCTTTATCGACACTTACAATGCTGTACATCCGAACATACACTTCACACACACATACTCGCAAGTAACCGTAAATTTTCTTGATGTTACCATAACGATAGAAGAACAGAAGCTCTCTACAACCCTATATCGCAAACCAACGGATCGACAACAATACCTCCATTACCAAAGCGATCACCCACGCCACTGTAAAAACAGTATTCCATACAGCCAGGCTCACCGGTTTAAGCGAATCTGCTCTAGAAACGCTGACTTTGACACGAGCTCACAGAGGCTAAAACTTATGCTCGAGAAACAAAAATATCCCCCACATGTAATTAATGACGCTGTTCAAAAAGCGAGAAAACTAAAGCGTGAACACTTACTTATGAAGTGACCACCACAAGAAGACCCAGAACGAACAAACCTCTGCTTGACTTACAGCACAAACTTTCCCAACGTAAACAAAATCCTTAAACGACATTACAACATTCTGGAACAAAGTGAACGTCTAAAACGCGCATTCCCATCCGCTCAAGCCGTCGTTTACAGACGACCACGTAACCTCAAAGACACCCTTGTCCACTCTCAAATTAACACATCACCCCCCAATAATTCATGCCGACCTTGTTTAAAGCCACGATGTCTTGTATGTAAGGCGATGCGAGAAACAGACAAAGCAACTAGCACACAATCGAAGTTTTCGATTAACATACGAGGAAACCTAACATGCGATTCCTGTAATGTGGTATGCCTACTCGAATGCAACGTGTGTGGTATGCAGTACATCGGACAAACAGAAACACCACTTAGGATTCGCTTCAATATTCACAGAGCCCCTGCGAAATCAGCCCCAAGTCTACCTCTATCAAAACATCTCAATCTTCCCGACCATGCATTCGACAAACTATCAGTAACGCTCTTAGAGATGGTATTTAAATGAAACCGAGAACGTGAACAACGAGAGTCATACCTTATCCACCGATTTAACACCCATGATAGAGGAGAAAATGAGAATCCTGGTACACTTGCAGCAATTAAAGCATTAGAAAACAATAACGGCAATAATGAAAATAGTAATGAGTTCACGGCACTGCAGCTGCGAAGGGCACTGGACAACCCAAAACAATTCCAAGTGTAACTACTCTTCCTAAGTGCAGCTATCGTCTGTTTTCTGTTTTATTTGACTACCCAATCAATTGTGCCATGCATGACATGCCCAACAGCAACCCTGTGCACAGCCGGCAGGCCCCTACTACACGCGTAATCCAGAAGCGGGCAAGGAATTCGCATTGCGCCCGCTTACCAGCTTCTGCCGCAATACGGGGCACCTCTCTTTTCACGACGAAATGTTGACAGGGCGCCGAGTAGTTAAAGGCTTAGAACTTCCTGAAATGCCCGCTTACCAGCCTCTGTCACAATACGCGGCACCCCTCCTTCTACGACGAAATGTTTACGGGACTCCGAGTGGTTAAAGGCTTAGAACTTCCTAGAAAAGCTCTTTTTTGCCCCCCACCAAACCGCCAGTGCCAGGAGGCGCCGTCTGGTCGGGAGGAATGCGTTAGTGAAAGGAAGCATACACAGACCGCTGACATCAGAAAGGTGAAGGGGAGGAGGGGGAGAGAGATGAAGGGGGAAGTGGAGGGAAGAGTGGAAGGGGGAAGTGGAAGGAAGAGTGGAAGGGGAACGCCCGAGGGGAGTCCACCGTATATTATTTTTCTCTTCTTCTTCTCTTTCTATTCTTTTTATTTCTTTATCTTTTTTTCTTTTCTGTCTTTTTTCCTCTTTCCTTGCCCTCTAACTTGAGGAGATTGTGGAAAGCTGAGCACCAACAAACTGTACCTTTAATCCTGATGAAGGCCAGACTCTAGGCCGAAACGTAAAAATAAACCACGTTGTGACCGCTCACGAAGGATCTACTGAAGTATATATATATATATATATATATATATATATATATATATATATATATATATATATATATATATATATATATATATATATATATATATATAAATTTATATATATATATATTTATATATATATATATATATATACCAGGTGGTAAATTTAGAAGCGAGTTTTGGTACTTAGGATACAGCGGTATATTGAACCCGTGGCAGTTTCCGTACAGCTAGATCCCCAATTGACAATCTTGTCCTCTTCGAATCATGTATACGTGATGCATTTGTACACAACCAATACTATCTTTTTTGTTTTATTTGATCTTAAGAAGGCATTTGATACTGCCTGGCGATATTAAATACTGCAAGCCGTATCATCCCTTGAAATATGCGGCAGGTTGATTACCATCTTAAGAGATTACCTGTCTCAAAGGAAGTTTTGTGTGAGAATAGGCAATTTGTTATCACGCACAATTCTTTGAGAAAGTAGAGTACCGCAGGTCGGAGTTCTAAGCTGCACACTTTTTATTGTTAAAATGAACTTACTCTCTTGATTCGGTTTTTCTTCCTGCGATATCGTACTCTGTTTATTAGGATGTCATCCAAATCAGTTTCATATCATGTAACTTGACTGTATGCGAGTGCCAGATACAAATAACTGTTAATCAGCGTGCAAAATGGGCTGATGAGAATGGTTTTATGTTCAACGCTAACAAGACTATTAGTGTGCTTTTCTCTAGAAGAAGAGGTGTACATCCTGACCCCTGCATACTAATGAATGGGCAAAACGTAGTGCGAATGAACAAAAAATTCTTCAGTGTTATTTTTGATGCCAAACTCACGTTCATATACATAAAAGAGCTGAAGTTGAAATGTTTCAAGATGAAAGATTTAAAGATTTGAAGATTAAACTTTTAAAAATTTTATCCCATAGATCATGGGAGACAGACAGTCCCTGTCTCATATCTCTGTTTAAGAGCCTGGTTTTGTCACGCATGGACTTTGGATGCATAGTATATCAGTAAACTTCAAAGACAGCACTCAAACCTTTGGGCCTTGTATACCACTTAGGTATCTAGCTGGCACCTGGTGTGTTTTGTACCAGCCCTGTCCAAAGCCCTTATGCAGAATCAGATCAGTGTCCGCTGCACCGTCAGCGCGCGTACCTATGCAGTTATAATCATGTCTCTGAAGCAGCACCCATGGGAAGCCCTTATGAATGCTCTGTCCACTGCTCAGTTATACGCACACCGTCCTTCTATCCCCCACTGTTTCCATTGGAATTGAGACCTGTAGTAAAAAACTTGGAATTTGTTTCGATGAATTACACGAAAGTGACCACGCTGAACACATTCCTCCTTGGCAGCAGTGCTCGGTCACTTGGGACTGGTCCTTCAAAGATCTCAAAAAGAAAAATTTGTTCAAGTGCGTTAATTGAGCAACATTTCTTGGCCCTTCAGCCGCAATATTTTCTGATGGCTTAAAGTCTCGAACATCTGTATCCTGAGCAGCTTATGGACAAAACTTTTTTGACACGAGAACCATGGATACACATACCAGCATTTTAACAGCAGAAGCCTATGGTATCTTGTTTATAACACAGCACAGTATACAACAGAAGATACCAAAGTCTATAGTGTGCACACATTCTTTAAGTGTTGTCACAGCCCTGTCTTGTGGAAACTACGGCAAGAACCCTGCTTTCAACAAACTTCTTAATGAAATCTGTACAGCCTATTACCTAAAACGTTTTATTGTTATTTGCTAGGTGCCAGGTATTTCTGCGATTGCGGGCAATGAAATAGTGGACTAGAATGCACGAGAAGCCGCTGATCGGAAAGCCATAGATGTAACCACTGTTCCAGGTATGAATATTGTTACGTGAGTAACGAGACAAAGTATTGCGAATATATTCGAAAAATATATTTGCAAGAGCGGTTGCAGCACTGGCCAGTCTGGCTCCGAGCTCGAGCAGCCAGCGAGCCTCATCTTCTTCGTCGGGCGCACACGCGCATTCGCACTATGGTTTGTGGCAGCCTACAGGTAGCATATAACCCCCGTCGGCAAAGGCGCCGTCTCGGCGCATCTAGATGTCAAGATCATTGGGCGAGTGGTACTGCTTCAGGCGTGCGACGTGTACGATGTCGCTGGCCCTAGGGGTGGATGAAGACGGCGAGGCAGCAGGAGTGATTTCATAAGTGACGGGAGTCACCTCACGAAGCACTCTGTAGGGCCCTGTGTACCGAGAGAGCAGCTTGTCAGACAGGCCAACGTGCCTGGTCGGAGACCACAGCAGAACCAACGAACCGGGCGAAAAGTGCACATCGCGGTGTCGTTGGTCGTACCGACGCCGTTGGTTTGCTTGGGAGGTCAGAAGGCGAGCACGAGCGGTTTCGCGTGCGTGGGCGGCCCGGCTGATGGCGTCCAGAGCATATTGTGAAGTTGGAGCTGCTGGTAACGGAATCGTCGTATCGAGGGGTAATGTGGGTTCGCGGCCGAACAGCAAGAAAAAAGGGGAGTAACCAGCCGTGTCGTGGCGCGAAGAATTGTAGGCAAATGTCACGTATGGTAAAGCGATGTCCCAGTCAGAGTGATCTGAGGAAACGTACTTTGCAAGCATGTCAGTTAGGGTTCGGTTCAGGCGTTCTGTGAGGCCATTTGTTTGCGGATGGTACGACGTAGTGAGCTTGTGGCGTGTTGCACAAGAGCGTAGAATGTCCGCTATGACTTTCGATAGAAATGTGCGGCCTCGGTCCGTGAGCAGCTGGCGTGGAGCACCATGTTGCAAGATCACGTCGTGTAGAAGAAAATCGGCGACGTCAGTGGCGCAACTTGTTGGAAGGGCGCGTGTGATTGCGTAGCGTGTGGCGTAGTCTGTGGCCACAGCTATCCACCTGTTGCCAGCAGAAGACAGAGGAAAAGGGCCGAGTAAGTCCAAGCCGACGCGAAAGAAAGGTTCAGTAGAAATATCGAGTGGTTGAAGGCGCCCAGCCGGAAGCGTCGATGGTGTTTTGCGGCGCTGACATTCCTCACACGCCGCGACGTATCTTCTGACGGACCGTGCCAGACCTGGCCAATAGAAGCGACGGCGAATCCGGTCGTATGTGCGGGACACACCCAGGTGACCGGCAGTAGGAACGTCATGAAGTTCGTGGAGTACAGCCAAGCGGAGGTGTTTGGGTATGGCAAGCAGCAGAGATGGGCCGTCTGGATGGAAGTTATGCCGGTATAATGTGCCATTCTGGAGTACGAACGAGCGATAGGATCGGTTCGATGGGGAGGAGTCGAGGCGCTCAATGATAGCTCGTAGGGCTGCATCACGGCGTTGCTCGTCGGCTATGTGGTTCAGTTGAGAAACGGAGCACACGCAGGCGTCGTTGTCAGGTATGGTGGCCGATGGGTCAACTGGATAGCGAGAAAGGCAATCGGCGTCCTGGTGCAGGCGTCCAGACTTGTATATCACAGAAAAGGTGTATTCTTGCAGTCGCAGAGCCCAGCGACCAAGTCGACCTGTAGGATCTCTTAAGGATGAAAGCCAGCAGAGCGCGTGGTGGTCGGTGACGACGGAAAAGTGAGTGCCATATAAATATGGACGGAATTTTGAGACCGCCCAGACAAGAGCAAGGCATTCTCGCTCTGTGATCGAATAGTTACGCTCTGCAGGTGTAAGGAGGCGGCTAGCATACGCGATAACGCGGTCGTGTCCCTGTTGGCATTGGGCGAGAACGGCTCCGATACCGTGACCACTGGCATCAGTTCGGACCTCAGTTCGGGCAGATGGGTCAAAGTGGGCGAGGATAGGGGGCGTCGTCAAAAGTGTTATGAGGTGAGAGAAGGCGGCAGCTTGAGTGGACCCCCACGAAAATGGAACGCCTTTCTTCAAAAGATCGGTAAGTGGTTGGGCGATTGCCGCAAAATCTTTCACGAACCGCCTAAAGTAGGAGCAAAGTCCCACAAAGCTCCGGACATCTTTGGCGGATTGGGGTACTGGGAAATTCGTGACGGCACGAATTTTCTCAGGGTCCGGTCTCACACCAGAAGCATCGACAAGGTGGCCCAGCACGGTAATCTGTCGGCGGCCGAAGTGACACTTCGAGGAGTTCAACTGGAGGCCAGCTTTGCGGAAGACGTCGAGAATGGCCGACAGACGCTCAAGGTGGGTCTCAAACGTAGGTGCAAATACGAGGACGTCGTCTAGGTAACACAGGCATGTTGACCATTTGAACCCGTGTAGCAGAGAGTCCATCATACGTTCGAACGTGGCGGGGGCATTGCATAGGCCGAAGGGCATAACCTTGAATTGGTATAGGCCATCTGGAGTGATGAAGGCGGTCTTTTCTTGGTCTTTCTCGTCTACGGCAATCTGCCAATAACCAGAACGAAGGTCGATGGATGAAAAGTAGCGTGCGCCGTGGAGACAATCGAGGGCGTCATCAATACGTGGTAAAGGATACACGTCCTTTTTGGTGATTCGATTTAGATGCCGGTAATCGATGCAAAAACGCCATGTGTTGTCCTTCTTTTTAACCAGGACGACGGGTGACGCCCATGGGCTTGATGAGGGCTCAATAATGCCTTTAGTTAACATCTTATTCACTTCAGCTTGAATAATCTGGCGCTCCGACGCGGACACGCGATACGGTCGACGGTGAATGGGAGCAGCATCACCGGTGTTGATGCGGTGCTTTACAAGAGAAGTTTGGCCGAGTGGGCGGTCGTCAAGGTCGAAGATGTCACGGTAGGAAGCTAGAAGGCGTGCGAGAGCGGCTGATTGCGCTGGGGGAAGGTCAGGGTCGATCATGGGACGTATTGACATGTCGAGGCATGTGGCATCGAGTGGGCGACAAGGAAAATTGGGGCATGCGTCGGCTGCGAAAGTGGTGACGTGATCATCGGCTAAGGACCGCAACGTGGCAATTAGGATGCCTTCAGGGAGGACTTGCTTTGTGAAGCCGAAATTTATGACGGGTAGACGGGTCCGGTTGGAGGCTACAGTTACGATGCAGTGAGGGACGGTGACGTCACGTGCCAGTAGGACATCAGGAATCGGCGTGACGATGTAATTCCCATCCAATACGGGTGAGGTCGTGGCGAATTCGGTGAATGTGAGGGCTTTAGGCGGTAAGCGGAGGAAGTCTGTGGCAGAAAGGCCGTGTTGAGGTTCAGGGTGAATATCCGGCTGAAGAGGAAGGTCTAAGCAAAGAGTACCAGCGGAACAGTCGATCAGAGCAGAATGGGTCGACAGGAAGTCCATCCCTAAGATGAGGTCATGAGGACAGTTCTGGAGCACCGTGAATAGAACAGGGATGTAACGGTCGGCGATGCGTATGCGAGCCGTACACATGCCAATGACAGGAACAGTGCCGCCATCGGCCACACGTACAGCTTCGGTAGCAGGGGGCGTGAGTACTTTTCTTAAGCGGCGACAAAGATGAACGCTGATTATGGATACATGAGCGCCAGTATCGACTAGTGCCGACAGAGAAATACCGTCCACGTGTACATCGACAAGATTTTTGTTCGTATGAAGCGTCAATGGAGGGTTTGGTTCAGACAGGGATGATGCAGCACTACCTCCAGGGGCTGCACTGTCTAGTTTTCCGTCGGGTACGATGAAAAGTTAGGCGGCGAGTGATGGCGGCGTGGCTGGGGCGACGGGGAACGACGGCGTTGAGGGGACGGAGAACGAGCAGGAAGGCGGCTGTTAGACGTGTCGAAAGCAGGGGCGGTACGGCTGGACGAATACCGGCGAAGATCTTCATATGGGCTATAAGGTGCGAAAAACTGGCTCCTATGTGGCGGCGTCCAGGAGGCACGGCAGTAGCGGGAGACATGTCCAACGCGGTGGCACCGGAAGCAGATCGGTTTGTCGTCAGGAGTTCGCCATTCCGCCGGGTTGCGAGATCGTGGAGCAACAAATGGGTCACGTCGAGGTGCATTAATGGGAATTGGTCTGGAGGAGGGGCAAGAGATGGGGCAAGCATCAGGGAACCCGCGGTTGGCGAATTCTTGTCGTACGACCGCCTGAATAACGGAGATCGCGGGGGTTGTCGGTATCGTATGTTCGAAAGAAGTGGGCTGAAGCGGCGCTGGACTTGCTGCTTCAAGTTCCCGTCGAACGATACGCGTTACACTCTGCTCAAAGGGCGGTGTGACGGTAGAATCGGAGCAGGTGGACGTAGCCGCCGTGTTTGGCAACCGAGAAAAAGGAGGGCGCACCCGACGGCTTTTTGCTGTTTCGAAACGGCGGCATTCTTGAATTACACGGTCGATGGTCGAGACGTTAGTGTACACCAGCAAATTGAAGGCGTCGTCCGCGATCCCCTTCAAAACGTGTCCAACCTTTTCAGCCTCAGACATCGCCTCGTCCACTTTTCGGCAAAGAGCGAGAACTTCTTGGATGTATGACACATACGATTCAGTTGGCGACTGGACACGGGTAGCCAGCTCCTGTCGTGCAGCTGCGTGGCGACCGGTCGGGTCCCCAAAGATGTCACGTAGCTTCTCCTTGAACGTGTCCCAGCTGGTGAGTTCGGACTCATTTGTCTCGTACCAGACACGCGGGGTTCCGTCCAAGTAGAAGAGAACATTAGCGAGCATCATGGTAGGGTCCCAACGGTGAGTTTGACTGACCCGTTTATAAAGGCGAAGCCATTTGTCGACGTCGAGGCCAGGTTGCGCAGAAAATGTCCCGGGATCACGTGGTGTTTGGACGGCGACAAAGGTTGTCGGAGAAGCCGCAGATGATGAAGCGGACGCGTTGTCACTGGAAGCCATGGCGGGAAGCTGGAGGATGCGGCCACTGCGGAGCTGCGTGGTGAGGACGGGGATCGTTCCACCTCCACCAAATATGTTACGTGAGTAACGAGACAAAGTATTGCGAATATATTCGAAAAATATATTTGCAAGAGCGGTTGCAGCACTGGCCAGTCTGGCTCCGAGCTCGAGCAGCCAGCGAGCCTCATCTTCTTCGTCGGGCGCACACGCGCATTCGCACTATGGTTTGTGGCAGCCTACAGGTAGCAATATAAAACCTGTTATATGTAAAGGATTACGCAAACATTGGCAAGATGAATGGGAAAAACAGATCGACAACAAACTCCACCTAGTAAAACCCCAACTAAAGAAAGTTATCCCACAAAAACGCAACAGATTCACTTAGGTCACTCTAACACGGCTCAGAATAGGCCACACTTATGCCTCACATAAACACCTTTTGACAGGCACTGATGCACCTGCATGTATGCACTGTGGAGAGAGGCTAACCGTTTTGCAGGTCCTCATTCAATGTCCTGTGCTTCACCAAGCACGACTGACAGATTTCAAGGAGCTCTACCAGTATTATATCCCACTCCACCTCGCGCTGTTTTTATCACTTGATGCAGTGTTTGACTTTGAAAGAGTTCTTCATAACGATGATATCATTCAATCTTTGCCACCAGGCTGCGCTTCAAGTGCGAGGTACTGCCTAGTGAAAAAAACACAAGTATGTCTAAGCCTTCGCAGTTTTTCTCAGACAAGGACTTCAGCCGTAAGGGTCTCTGACCTTGTTGACTAATTTATCGTCACAGACATTTATTGTCAATAAAATGAAGGGTTCTTTAGGAATTGACATTTCTTTTAAACACACTTTGTTTTAAATATTTCATTGATATTTGATACACATCACTTGTTTCAGTTTTTAGACTAATACCTAAAATGAAACAACACTGTACTAGCGCTCTTTGGTCTTAGATGCCATTGTGCTAATAAAACCTAATAGTAATACTCATGAGAATAATGCAACAGGGGTGAGAGAATGAATCAAATAAATATATTTACAAAAAATACAGGGAGAGTCAAAGGCAGCTGCAGCCAAGATAAAAGTACCTCAGCAACAACAACACGAGCGCGTTCGCATTTATCGTCTTCGTCGTCTACGCGATGCTCTCTCGTTGCCGATGTCGCATAAAATATGTCGCATAACACGCCCAACTGGCAGTCATTCTAAATATAACCCCCCACCGTGGAGAGCGCCGTCCTGGCGCCTGAACGAGTGTAGCATCATATGCGGAGATGTATGGTTTCAGACCTGCCCTAAGTAGACATAGTCTTTTACAGCTTGAATTGCACTATTACTTATCTCGAAGCACTGCTCTTTTCCGAGGTTGTTGTACAGTACTTTCATTTTCTGCAGATTTATTTTAGAACCTACCTTTCTGCTCTCCTTGTCTAACTCCGTAATCACGAGTTGCAATTCGTCCCTTGAGTTACTCAGCAATGCAATGTCATCGGCAAAGCGCAGGTTACTAAGGTACTCTCCATTAACTCTTATCCCTAAGTGTTCCCATTCTAGGCTTCTGAAAACCTCCTGTAAGCACGCGGTAAATAGCACTGGAGAGATTGTGTCCCCCTACCTTACACCCTTCTTGATTGGTATTTTGTTGCCTTCTTTATGAAGCACTATGGTAGCAGTTGATCCCCTGTAGATTTCTTCTAGGATGTTTATATGTACTTCATCGACGCCCTGATTCTACAGTGTCTGCATGACGGCTGATATTTCTACTGAATCAAACGCCTTCTCGTAATCTATGAAGGCTATGTATAGTGGTTGGTTATATTCTGAGCATTTATCTTTTACCTGATTGATAGTATGAATGTGGTCTATTGTTGAGTAGCCTGTTCGAAATCCTGCTTGTTCTTTTGGTTGATTGAATTCTATTGTTTTCTTTACTATGTTAGCAATCACGTTTCTAAATAGCTTGTATACAACAGAGAGCAAGCTAATCGGCCTTTAATTCTTCAAGTCCTTGTCATCTCCTTTCTTATGTATTAAGATGACGTTAGCGTTCTTCCAAGACTCTGGTACTCTTCCCGTCAGGAGACATCTCGTAAATAGGGTGGCTAGTTTTTCTAACACAATCTGTCCTCCATCTTTCAGCAGATCTGATGTTTCCTGATCCTCACCAGCAGCTTTGCCTCTTTGCATGCTCTCCAATGCTCTTCTGACTTCTTCTATCATTGCTGGTAGGGTGTCATCTGGGTTACTGCTTGTTCGTATAGTATTAAAGTCGTGGTTGTCCCGGCTACTGTACACATCTCTGTAAAACCCCTCCACTATTTTAACTATCCTAACCATATTGATAGTTATTTTGCCTTTTTTGTCCCTTAGTGCATACATCCGATTTTTGTCTATGCCAAGTTTCCTCTTCACTGCTTGGACGCCTCCTCCGTTTTTCAGAGCGTGTTCAATTCTCTCCATGTTATACCTTCTTACATCGGATACCTTACACCTATTATACAATTTCGAAAGCTCTGCCAGTCCTATTTTGTCTGTTGTACTTGAGACTTTCCCCAGGTGGTCAAAATTTCCGGAGTCCTCCACTACGGCGTCTCTCATAATCATATGGTGGTTTCGGCAAGTTAAACCCCACAAATCAATCAAGTTGAGACTTTCATGATTTGACGCTTCTTAATGAGATTCCTCGTTTCCTGGGAAAGCTTGCCAGTGTCCTTTTTAACTACCCTGCCTCCAACTTCCACTGCACACTTCGTAATGATACTCGTCAAACTATCATTCATTGTATCTATTCTAAGGTTGGTTTCCTCACTAAGAGCTTAGTAGCTGTTCTGAAGCGAGACTCTGAATTCCTGTACTTTCCCTCTCAGTGATAGCTCATTGATTGGCTTTTTGCGTATCAGTTTCTGTCGTTCCTTTCTCAAGTCTAGGCGAGCAGCGCTTCGAGGTAAGTAATAGTGGACTTCAAGTTGTAAAAGACTATGTCTACTTAGGGCAGGTAATAACCGCGGAGCCGAACCACGAGATTGAAGTAACTAGAAGAATAAAAATGAGGTGGAGCACATTTGGCAAGCAGTCTCAAATTATGACAGGTAGATTTCCACTATCCCTCAAGAGGAAAGTATATAACAGCTGTATCTTGCTGGTACTTAGCTACGGAGCAGAAACCTAGAGACTTACAATGAGGGTTCAGCTTAAATTGAGGACGACGCAACGAGCAATGGAAAGAAAAATGGTAGGTGTAACCTTGAGAGACAAGAAGAGAGCAGAGTGGATTAGGGAACAAACGGGGGTTAAGGATGTCATAGCTGAAATCAGGAAGAAGGAATGGACATGGGCCGGGCATGTAGCGCGTAGGCAGGACAACTGCTGGTCGTTAATGGTAACTAACTGGATTCCCAGAGAAGGCAAGCGGGTTAGGGGAAGACAGAAGGTTACGTGGGCAGATGAGATTAAGAAGTTTGCGGGTATAAATTGGCAGCAGCAAGCACAAGACCGGGTTAACTGGCGAAACATGGGAGAGACCTTTGTCCTGCAGTGGACGTAGTCAGGCTGATGATGATGATGATGATGATGATGATGATGGTTTCAGACAGGACACGTTGACGATGTCTGTGGCGGGTGAGGACGACGACGACTGACTGTCCAACGAAGCTATCTCATATGTGACCTCAGTAAGCCAGCGTGAAACCTTGTAAGGCCTCGAGTAGCGAGACAGGAGCTTCGAAAAGAGGTCAACGTGGCGGCATGGTGTCCAGACAAGAACCAATGAACCTAGAGAGTAGGAAACTACTCTGTGATGGCTATCGTAGCGTGCCTTCTGAGAGCGCTGCGAGCCAATTAGACGTTCGCGTGCGATTTGGCGGGCCGCTTGAGCCCCAGCAGTGACATAACTGGCGTACTCTAACCGTTTGCGCAGTTGATGGGAGTGGAGTGTCGAAGGGTAACGCTGGATGGCAGCCGATAAATAAATAGAAGGGAGAAAATCCAGCGGTGTCGTGGCGTGACGAATTGTATGCGAATGTCACATAAGGCAAAGTATTATGCCAATCAAGGTGATCTTTGAAAACGTACATGGAGAGCATTGTTGGCAATGTTTGACTTAGACGCTCGGTAGGACCATTTGTTTGCGGGTGGTAGGCCGTAGCGAGCTCATGACGCGTCGAACACGAGCGAAGGATGTTACTAACTACTTTTGAAAGAAATGAGCGACCACGATTGGTCAGCAGCTATCGAGGAGCGCCATGGTGATGAATTACTTCATGAAGGAATATTGTAATAGCAACATGGAACCTTATCTACAGAAAGCACAGTACTTAAGGACGCCCACTTCGACAGCACTTCGGGCCACGACACCGCAACTGTGGGGATGCCATGCCCACTTCTCATGCTTCCGCAGGTTAGTTTAATTGATGCATATTCTTTTAGCGACAGCGATGTGTTTTTATTAGCGGTGTCGTGGCCACTCAACTCAGCGAAGCGTTTTTGTGATTGTTTTACGCATCTGTGGCGCCTATTGCTGCGTGGGGGTGATGCCGAGGCAAACCCGGGCCCCATGACTAAATATCAAGTAGAAAAGCTTGACTTTGTATTCAATACTGTTCAGAGACTAGATTCGAGCAGTATAGGTATTCTAGAATCTGTTAACCAGGTAATACAAATTTATATCGGCCTAAAAAGTGAACTCGAACAATTAACTCGGCGTGTTTCGGAACTGGAAGCCAAAATTCCGTCTGTTGCTTCTGAAAAAGTCCCACTTATCTGCGAAGAGCGGCTTTCTAAACTGCAGAATCAATTCAATCAGTTCGAGCGTAAGATAACTTCAGGATCTTTGTCGGGGGAGGCTAATGCGCCCTCTGTGACAACACATGAAGCGAGCATTTCTAAAATAGAAGACAAGGTTAATGATTTGGAGAACTGCTCCCGCAGGTGCAACTTACTGTTTTACGGGCTTTCTGACTCTGAGCAAAATGAGAGATGAGAAACGTCTGAATGCCTGGTTCGGGAATTTTGTGAAAAAAATATTGGTTTGAAAATATCCTCAGTAGCAAGAGCGCACAGGTTAGGCCACTTTACTGACGGTCAAAAGCGACCAATTAGTCCAAAATTTTTGACTGAGAAAGAAGTTGAGGCAATAACTGGCTATGGTTACAAACTAAAAGACAAACCGTTTAGCATATCACGTGACTACTTTGAGAAAGTGTGAAACAAGCGGCGCAACCTTCTACAATTTTCAAAAACGATCCGAAAGGACGGTGATCGTGTGCGACTCGTGTTCAACAAGTTGTTTGTAAATGATGACGTTTGTATATGAGACCACGATCTGAAATGCGCGCCGCGAGTGTCAAAAAAGCAACAGAATGACCAGTGTCATGTAATCGCACCGACTATCCGTCCACTTGACGTTTATTAGGGAGGAATGACGCTGAAAGCCTTTTCCATTCCTGTACACTAACATAAGAAGTGTCCTCTCGAAAACAGTACCAATATCATCCGCGATTGACTGATGTTCAGCATCCTTAGCGATACTAACTGAAACGTGGCTCACCGATACTGCACCCGATAACCGCATTCTGGATAGTTGGACTTGGTTTAACTTCTTTAGGTGTGACAGGTTAAATCGAATAGGTAGTGGCGTTTTGGAAGCAGTGCAAAAAGATCTTTTCGCCGCACGTGTTCTCCTCGACACTTTTTAGAGTGTGTTTGGCTTTCAATCAAACATAAAGCAGGTATCATAATCATTGGTGCCATTTGTCGACCACCTGACATGGACAAGACATTTTCTCAGGAATTCCAACGGCTTCTTGTAATTATAACTACTCCTTTTCCTAATACTGTTCTTTTAATTTTTGGAGATTTTAGTTTCACCGATATCGATTGGGCTAACCTTTCCACAACAACCTACCTTTCGGAAGCTCATGGTTTTTTGCAGTCATGTCTCTATTTTTCTTTGACACAACTTGTCACGCGTCCCACGCGATCTTCGGCTACATCAGCCAATATTTTAGATCTTGTATTAACCAATGATCCGAAAGGTTGCTCTGACCTATCTCATCCAGATGGGCTTTCTGATCATGACATCACAACGCGTAGTCTTACACTTTCCCTTCCAAGACGCCAGTGCTCTGATAAATCTATTCTATGCTATAATAGAGCCGATTTCGACAGCATAAACTCTGAGCTTTATGTTTTTTCTTTAGATTTCCTTGCTAATTACCAATCTCAAGCCATCGAACATAACTGGTTAATGTTTAAAACCGCTCTCACTGACTTAATCAATCGATTCATCTCTCTAACTAAAATAGCCTGCACTCCGACAACACCTTGGTTTACCATAAATATTCGACGCCTTAACAATAAGAAAAAGCGTTTATATCGTTCAGCGGATAAGGACCGCCTCTCCGATTCCTGGCACCGTTACAAGGTCTGCGATAAGCAATACCAATCACTCTTTAGATAATCGAAACGACATTTCTTTGCTTATGACTTGTATTCCATGCTCACTAACAATCCTCAGCGTTTCTAGCGTGTAATAAACCCGAAGAACTACCCTGACATAACACTTGTTAATGAGCACGGCGATATTGTTCACCACTGCAAGTGTGCGGATCGATTGAATAACGCTTTTTCATCCGTATTTACACATGAAGACACCACATCATCACCCCCCCCTTGTCCATCTCATCAACGTATCTATGCCTGCAGTAATCATTAGTGAGGCAGGAATTTCTTGTTTACTAAATAAACTTAACACTTCTTCGGCATCTGATCACAATGGCATTAATAACAAAATGTTACAAAGTTTGTCTCCTACCTTATCACCTATACTGTGCGCACTCTTCTCGCAGTCTCTATCTACTAACACTATTCCGAGCAACTGGAAAGTAGCAAAAGTCATACCCATATTCAAATCCGGGGACCGCACTCACACATTAAACTACCGCCCCATTTCTCTAACAAGTACTATTTGTAAATTACTTGAACACGTATTATACACTGAAATCATTAACTACTTAGAAGACAACAACATTATTTTTGAATACCAACATGGCTTTCTTCGGGGTTATTCATGCGAAACGCAGTTAGCCGGCTTTTACTTCACATTCATTCATATCTAGACCTAGGATTTCAAGTTGATGCCATCTTCCTCAATTTTTCGAAAGCTTTCGATCGTGTTCCTCACAATAGACTAGTAGTAAAACTAATGAACCTGAATATACACCTAACTGTTATTGGATGGATTAAATATTTCCTCTCATCTAGATCACAATACACATCTGTTAACAATAGCACCTCCTCATCCACCAACGTAACCTTCGGTGTCCCGCAGGGCAGCATTCTTGGCCCTTTACTTTTCCTAATATATATTAATGACTTACCTAACTGCGTGTCCTCTCACATAAGACGTTTCGTGGATGACTGTGTAATTTCTCGAATAATTTCATTTAACAATGACAAAGATATTCTTGAAGCTGATCTTAACGCAAATAATATATGGTGTTGAACATGAGTGATGACTCCTAATACAGCTAAATCACAGTTATTATCATTTACAAGACGCATGCACCGCATTCCTACATCCTATGTAATCAATAATAACATAATTCAACTGACAACTTCGTATGAGTACCTAGGTGTTCACTTACAGTCTGACCTTTCGTGGCATCATCACATCACCTAACGTTGGCATCAGCTAACCGCTCATCAGGTGTACTCAAACGCAACCTCAAGCATGCTCCAGATAATCTCCATAGACTAGCATACATCACATTAATACGTCTTAAAATCGAATACGTACCAGCTATCTGGGATCCCCCCAAATCTACATAACCCAAGAAATAGAATCTTTACAAAGCCGTGCAGCCCGTTTCATCTTTTCCGATTTTTCACCTTATACTAGCATTTCAGCACTAAAAACTCCTGCTCAGCTTGACGACTTATCTCATCGCCGCAGAACTGCCCGCCTGTCGCTTCTCCACAAACTTTATCATCACCCAAACCTTCACCGCATCTTCGAAGCACCAACAGTAGTCTTTCCACGCACAGACCATATCTTCAAGATAAAACGTATAACTTGTCGCTCAGCTCATTATGCTAATTCCTTCATTCCCCGAATAATAGTTGCATGGAGTAACTTGCCATCCCACATTGCCACTCAAGCAGATTTCACAACATTTAACGAACTTTTAGTCAACATTTCCGACTAGATATCTACCGCGCGTACTCTCATTAAGCTTCTTCATATGTATATCAGTGTTTAATTTTCTTGTTATCATGTGTTATGTTTTTCACGACCATTGTACACGCTTTATTTGTATTATTTATGTATTAATTGCAAACTTTTGTATCTTAAAATCATGCCTTTGTTTTAGTTTTTTTCCTTGTATACTGTATTTGTTAGTGCCCTTTATTTATGTTTACAGTATTCAATATTCTATTTCTACTTATTTTTCTTTTCTTCCGAAGTATTTGGTTTCTGTTGTTGTTGTTTTTTGTATTTAGCTCGCTTCTAGTATTTTGTATAATCTCGATTTTACATTGTATAAGCGTACAAAGATTTGTTTCATGTGTCCGTTCTCTTATGTGATACCCCTTCGGGGGGCTTTAGAAGTATTATGAAATAAATAAATAAATAACAGAAAACAGCAAAAAGAGGAGTGGTACTGAGGCATTTATTCATAACAGTACGTACAGACTATCAAAGGGTCAAGCAAGAGTGCAGGGAACATTTAAGACTAAAAGGGAACATGGCAGGGCAGACGACGTTCCTGGGTTTTTTATACTTGTGGACAGGGCAAAAGCTGGAGAGGAAAACCAGAAAAATGTCGCAGTGCATAGAAAATATATATACGGAGAAGCGTGCGAGGTAAATATAATAGGAGATAAGGCCACGTTCCTGTTCTGAAGATTTGTTATCGCCCAGTTACACTACATATTATCAGAGCGAATCGCAACTGCACTCTTCCAGCAGCTTCAGGACGGTAGTAGATCATTTCGATAACAGCTAGCCCATTTTGTCAACTATAAAGATTATTCTCGAAGCAACGTCACCGCTAGTGATAACGCTAGAACATTCTATGGCAAGTGTATAAATGCCGACGCGCTTCGCAGCTTGTCAGTTGATCGACGGCCTACGCTCTGTTCGCCGCTATCAGTGCCAGTGGGCATAACCTTAATCGTACTTCTAATTTGTTGGGCACAAGTTCGGCCCGAATAAAGAGTTTTATCTGATAATCGAGCAAGCTGCCTTGGTTCACGTCATGACCTCGTGACATCTGGTGGAGGTGCTGCTTTTGTGATCTACCTGACGCCCTCGTCAAGTCGCAAACCCAGCCCAAGCGGCAAAGAAGACGCCGACGCTGGACAGCCTGATAGCCGCAGGCAGCGGGTACTGGAGCCACAGCACGGACCACTTCGCGAAAAAAACCAGGCAGCCTCGTATCACGACAACGACAGTGGCAACGATGACCACCGCCGCGCAGCCTGCCACAATCGTTCTCCGGCAGCCCAAGGAGCCGCGAACCTTCCACGGGTCGTCAATCAAGGACCCAGAAAGCTGGCTCGAAGCATTCGATTGAGACGCCACTTTCAATGCCTGGACCACCGAAGATGAGCTTTGACACGTGTACTTCGCCTTGGAGGGCGCAGCTCGTACCTGGTTTGGAAACCAAGAATGAATGCTAACAACGTGGGAGATATTTTCCACCAAGTTTCTCGCGACATTCACGAGCGTCGTCCGTTAGGAGAGGGCCGAGGCACTTTTAGAAACCGATATCCAGCTGCCAAACGAAAGCGTCGCGCTATTCACTGAAGAAACGACGGAACTGCTTCGTCATTCAGATCTAAATGTGCCCGAGGACAAGAAAGTCCACTTTCTCATGCGAGCAGCTAAGCAAAAGATCTTCGCTGGGCTAATGGGGAACCCATCAAGAATTCGTCTCGGAAGCAGCTCGATTGAGAAGACGCTAGAAATTCGCACCAGACAGTACAATCGTCACCAGAATCCAGACGTTGCAGCTGTTCAAGCCCTTGGCTCCGAAGACCTGCGCGAAACTACCCGAGTCATCGTGAGAGAGGAGCTGCGAAAGCTGTATTTGCCATTGCCAGGAGTGACACCGATTGCTGAAGCAGTATGTGAAGAATTTCAGCCATCACTAGGTGTTTCTCAGCCAGAACAGCCGCTGCCACCGGCTATCAGCTACAATGTTGCAGCCTGCCGCCACGCCTACACCAAGACACCACACCGCCGAACTTGCGTCGCCAGACATGCCGCCGCCACTATCACCGACGCCCTACCGTTCTCCTCTCGGCCAACGCTACACACAGAGAAAAACCGATGTTTGGCGGTTTTTCTCCGCAGTGGTACCACCGCCCACAGTGCTACCACTGCGGAGAAGCTGGCCACGCCTACCGCCACAGCCAGTACCGACAGATAGGACTGCGTGGCTTCGCCGTGAATGCACCACGTCCGCAGCCAGGGGAACGGCCACGTGACATCAACAACTACCTGGCAGGAACGCAATGTACACCACAAATTTCATCCCGTTCACCGTCGCCCAGCCGCCTCATGTCACTGCACCATCGGCAGTACTCCGGCCCAACGCGGGGCTGGTCTCCTAGCCCTTATACGGGATTAGTTTTCCGGATACGGGAAACTATATAAGGGCAGCAACCGATGCAGGTGCGCTTGCTGTGTTACGAACTACAGAAGATCCTCCCCCGACGTCGACGCCCCGACGGAGCTTTTCGAACACGACGCCAACCTGACAAAGCCCTGACGATGAAACCTCAATCACCGAAGCGGAACTGACGAAGTAACATGAAAGCAGCTGAACAAGACGACGCAGCCGTGCCGTGACGTCACGGCCTAACTAAAACGCAAGACTGTGAACTAGCGACTTGGACATGCTCATGGACGGCCACAGTGTGACCGCTCTCGTCGATACTAGAGCTGACTATTCCGTCATCAGTGGGTCGTTCGGCGCGAAGTTGAAGAAAGTTAGGACAATTGAGAAGGCTCTGAAATCCGCACAGCCAGAGGTAATCTAGTAACACCGCAGAAATTTGCACAGTGAGAATCACCATGAACGACCGCATTTACCCTGCTGATTTCGTAGTTCTACAGCTTTGCTCGAGAGATGCCATACTTGGCATGTTGCATAACAGCATCCTCGTCAAAAACACTTCTCGCCACATCGATTGATTGATTGATTTGTGGGGTTTAACGTCCCAAAACCACCATATGATTATGAGAGACGCCGTAGTGGAGGGCTCCGGAAATTTAGACCACCTGGGGTTCTTTAACGTGCACCCAAATCTGAGCACACGGGCCTACAACATTTCCGCCTCCATCGGAAATGCAGCCGCCGCAGCCGGGATTCGAACCCGCGCCCTGCGGGTCAGCAGCCGAGTACCTTAGCCACTAGACCACCGCGGCGGGGCTTCTCGCCACATCGAGACAACTAACTCAGCGTTGCATATTTCGTGTTACGTCGAGAAGTTTTGGATGCCCTACATGACGACCCGACTGCTGGACACTTCGGTGTTTACCGTACGCTTGGAAAAATAGAGAAGTGCTACAGACCACGCCTTTCTGCCGACGTCACTCGTTATGTGAGGACATGCCGGGACTGGCAATGACGTCAGACATCGCTGATATGGGCAGCCGGACTTCTCCAGCCCATAGAGCCACCTAACTGGCCGTTCCAGCAAATCGGCATGGACTTACTGGGGCCGTTCCAGACGTTGAATTCACTGGAATGAATGAATCGTCGTAGCTACCGACTACCTCACGCGCTACGACATAAAAGATAAATAACATGAATCACTACCAGTGTCATTAGACTGGAAATCACTGATTATTGCTAACGTTTACCACAAATATATATATATATATATATATATATATATATATATATATTATATAGCACCTCCACGGTGTGAGTTGGAGTCTAGTACCTTCAAGACTCTCTTTTATTGTCTCGAGTATGTGCCCACAACCTAAACTAGGGTAGTGATGATGAGTATGTACAGATGAAAAGATGGGACGCATAAATAAGGCTCACTATATATCTATATTTATATATATATATATATACATATATATATTCAAGTAAATCCTTTTCGACGTTTCAGCCTAGAGTCTGGCCTTCATCAGGAATCTTTTTTACTATATATATATATATGTATATATATATATTAATCACAAAAGTGTTTTTTTTGCGTGTACCTTGTACTTCCTGACAAAGGCAGGCTCTCGTGCGGAAACTTTGGCAGAATTGCACATTTTCGCACGTTCCTCCATCGTTCCCCCCCCCCATATAAATATATATATATATATATATATATATATATATATATGTGTGTGTTTGGGAGGGGGCGGGAGAAACGGCGGAAGAACGTGAGAAAATGTTTAAGTCTTCCAAAGTTTCTGCACGAGAGCCTGCCTTTGTCAGAAAATACAGGGTACACGTAAAAACGCACTTTTTAAATAGATAAGTACGGTTACACTCAACGGGAGCTTAACTATTATCGTTGTGGATATGGCATATATCGTGTCAATGCCAATAAACATAGGTATTAGTGCGATATATTTATGATTACATGAAAACACTTTACGCAAGACACAGTTTTCCACTAAAAAGTATGGGATATGCACACAAACATGCAAGCGGACAGTGCTGGGATATATAATAACGTTGTCACGTCTACATTTGTTGGTGGGAGATGTACACGGATGATTAGTGGGTTGCGCGATCATCTCCGAGCAAGCGCCTCTTACATCACATCACTTCGTTGATATGGTGGCGATTTTTTTATGCATCACCTCACAACTCTCTGCATTAGGAATTGGCCCAAATCCACATATTACGCTGTAAATGTCGTCGAAAGACGATAGTCTTGCGTCAGGAGAGAGTGAACAAAACGTTCATTTGATGTTCTGCGCAAGAAAATCGGTGTATGGTATTCTGAAGGCGCTGCGTCAGAGTGCCTCGAGCGTGTAACAGAGGCGATCAAGCGTTTCTAGGCACGTTAGGCACGAGCGCCATCTGGAAGTTATCTTCAAAAACGAAGGCGTGCGTGACCACGGAGAAAGATGGGCGTCGGTCCTGGAGGTGATAAGGTGTAGAATGCGAAGCAAGGGCCAGGTGCCACCACCGTGCCATCGTAGTGAAGCATTAGAAACACATTCTTGAGAATCGCGTTGCACTGTCAGCGCAGCGCGGTAAACGCTACTGTCTTTACAGTTACTTGTATGTGCCTCTTCTAAGTATAAAGGCAGACATATAAAACATAGGCATGTTGGCGCCTCAGAGATAGACAGTATTTGCTATTTCTATTGACAATTGCACAACGATGAACGCTAAGCCTTGAGCTATATTGTTGGGCGCTGCGGATGGGGTTGGCCGTATGGTGCGTTTGAGGAATCGTTAGGGCAGACAAACAGACAGAAGTACAAACAGATAGACAGACAGACCAAAATTTTTCCGTCGAAGGTCCCCAAGAGGGACTATCGTCTTTAATACGATTAGCTCATCCTCGCCGAGAAAGAGAGAAGAATAAGCTGTGCTGCACGTGCACCCTTCTTTAGGTCTAGTTAGTGCAAAAAAAAACAATGACTTTGACTATCTACCTGGTTCGTGGAATCAAGTTTTAGGGAAATATTACAAGCCAAGCATCCCACTGCTCGATTCCATTGTTTGATTCGTCGCCACTTTGAAAGATGCTGTGACCATTACAAGGTATCATAAGCAAAACTGGTCGTTGAGTTGGTTGATCAGACACTCAAGCGCAAACCTTTTTTTTTGTTTCAGTACAGAAAAACCAAACATTGAGAAGAAGTCTTCACACTCATAGGCTCACAGCAGCTTCGAAAAAGCACAGGCGATGATATTTTGTTTGTACGGAAGAAAATTATTTTCGTGAAGCAGCAAGGTCTTTTATTTGTCTATAAAGCTTTGCTCATTCCTATCTGTAGCTCCATTAGCCAGCCACGCTAAGCAGAATAAGACATGAGGCAGTCACGTAATCTAATAGGGCCTTTTTCAGGGCTATCCTGATACAGCACAAGGCGCGAAAGCGTTGTCCTGTGGTACGCACCGCAAACAGTCTACGAGAAAAATCTTCACAGCAGAATGGTTGGAAATATTTTATTATATGTAACATGTTCTCGTAATATATTCATCCCCCCCGTAACATTATAACAAAGTGATTACTGGGGTCAAAGCAAACAGTGCCTTAGTTGTTTGTTGCGCCATCGTGCAGTCAACAATGACCACTGTGGGAAGGGGGGGGGCGGGCATGTGAATCACTGGTGCGCTGTGAATCACTGGTCCTCGCAACTCAATGAAAACACAATATGCGCCTGACGATCGAAACAACTCCGAACATCCACGCACACCAATGGACCAGTTAGACATGGCCAACTGACATCCAATGCAATTTGAGTTATATATGTCCCGCGAGGTGTATCCTAGAAATACCTGTCTCGAACAACCGCAAGAACATAGTTCCGTACACATTTTGCGTTCTCAACCTGTTTTGGTAATGCTGCTCATTGCAGACAAAATGAAACTAGCTCATAAATGATCATCGAGTGAAGTAAAAAATAAGTTAAGAAAACTAAATATTGTAGCAGTTAATAAAATATAACGACGAAGTATATTTTCAGCATATGAATTCCGTATGTAATCGAAATTTTACGTCTTCAAAGTGACAAAGCTGTGTGCGTTAGTAAATGACAGACATTTTCATCAACTTTGTCCCTCTAAACACTGTGTCATTTTATGTATTTTTTTAAAACCTGAATTTATGCAAAAAATTATTGTTACTTACTTTCAGCAAATAACTTATGGAATTTTTATGGCTCAATACACCGTATGAACTTCGCATTTCCTCAATTTTAGCAGAATAATTTGCCTAATTCTGTTGTTTAGTTTTTAATCTAAGCAGCTGTGTGCTCGCGAGTGACGCGTTACGCGCGCGATTCCGTCATCGCCTGAGCTCCATGGTTAAGCTATTGTGGACGGCGAGAACTCTGAAAGGTCTCAGAACAGATACAAAGGTAACTTCACAGTCTTCGAACTTGCGGTACAATGTTTACGATGGGCCAAAACGGGATACCTGCAGGCGTCTCATGGTCCCGTTTATTTCGGCGCCATGTTAGAGAAGGTTTCGCCGCCAGCCTCGCGATACCATCACTCTCCACAGGCGCCTCTTCGGCTGTTGTCTAGTAGTTACTGTTCTATGCCGTTGTATAGAATTCATCTTGATGATTAATGAGTGTGCAGCCATTTTTTCGGCAAAAAATTGTCCCATGCACTTGATGGTGGTGGTTATTATTAGACCATGTGGCTGTACCACGAATAAACAGTGGTCTTCAGCCGCATTCACGTGATTAATGTTGCAAATGACGAAAATTGCAGCTTTCACACTGTTCTTACGCAAAGTAAGCACTTGATTTACGTGTTCGTCGAGGAAATAAAAATGCTATGCTGTAAAGAGTTTGTTGTGTTCTTGTTACCTTCGATAATTAAGCATTTCTGTAAATTTTGGTACCCTTAGAATCAAACTAACAAGCTTTTACTTTAATTCATTTCGGGAGTGGCACCAAGAAAAATACGCAGAACAATGTCAAAAAAAATAGGAAGACTTCATATCACTTTTTGCCTATTGAAGAAGCTGGAGGGCTGCCCTGCCACGGTGGTCTAAATACTCGGCTGCTGACCCGCGGGTCGCGGGATCGAATCTATGCTGCGGCGGCAGCATTTTCGATGGAGGCGAAAATGTTGTAGGGCCATTTGCTCACATTTGCGTGCACGTTAAAGAACCCAAGGTGGTCGAAATTTCCGGAGCCCTACACTACGGCGTCTCTCATAATCAAATGTTGGTTATGACATATCAATATCAGAAGTTGTACGACTGAACTGTATCTGTCAAATAGTGGATTAAATTGTTCAACTCTTAAACTACTGAGATTTTCAGAACAACATCTATTTATTGAAAATAGACGTGCGTATCTTATTCACTCAAAATTTTTTGCACACGAATGCATTTGTGTAAGCACGTCGGATGAAATTTCCTGAAATCAGCTTGCCAGACACGGTCAATGACACATGTCTTCGTATGAGGTAGCTACAAGCTACACTTGAGAAGGGGCCAAAAGGAAGATTGTTTTTTAGAAGACAGGATGCTGCCAAATCGTGCTCGGTGTGATTCTGCATTGCTTTATTTCTAAAAGCACATCTTTCAATCACCCAATACATATTTTGTCTATATTTGAACAGCAAATTCAGAGGGTCAACACCTGAATGTTAAGGCATAATTGTGGTAGCTGTATGGGATGTGTAATCAAGCATACAACAATATTGTTTTTCAACTTAGTAGTTTCGACATTTCAGTTGCAGAGAAAGCTCACAGCGTCGCTAAGTCAGACAAGTTGGTGGTTCAGACACACGTCTGTTGTCCATCCGTTGTTCTTGCACTGTTTTTATGACCGAGAGGAAGCACAGTAGAAAATTTCAAGGAAAGTCTGTTGCATCAGGCACATTATTTACATATAATTTATTGCCTCTGAAGTGGAGCCCCGCCGTGGTGGTCTAGTGGCTAAGGTACACGGCTGCTGACCCGCAGGTCGTGGGATTGAATTCCGGCTGCAGCGGCTGCATTTTCGATGAAGGCGGAATTGTTGTAGGCCCGTGTGCTTATATTTGGGCATGTTAAAGAACCTCAGATGGTGAAAGTTTCCGGAGCCCTCCACTACGGCGTCTCTCATAATCATAGAGTGGTTTTGGGACGTTAAACACCACATATCAATCAATCAATCAATCGGAGCCCTCCACTACGGCGTCTCTCCTAATCACATGGTGGTTTTGGGACGTTAAACCCCACATATCAATCAAGGTTCTGGAGTGGAGCATATGCACCAACGCGTATGCTCTTTCGGAAGAGGACGAAAAGCGTGCTCTTGGATTGCGCGAGAACCTGTGCTGCCTTTTCCAGCCTTGCTGTACGGCTCTTTTCCATTGCGACCTTGTTGCGACTTTTCTGATTGAAGAAACCTCGTCATATTTGGTGGAGGTTGCTGAGATCCCGAGGCAGACCTGGAGCTCCGCTCTGGCAAGTTAGCCGAAAGACCACTGCACAACATTACTGACGCGTTCACCAACCAGCCCACCCCAGCTCAGCCAGCACCACCGGCTGCCCCGTCTCCCTTCCCTGGCGTTACCCGTCAATGGAGCCCGCCCATCTTCAGCAGCAGTCGTGAGCAAGACGTTGAAGACTGGCTCTCCTTGTACGAACGCGTAAGCACCAGCAACAAGAGGAACGACTATTCTGAGCGCAGCTACGTGATCTTTTACTTGGATGAGGTCGCTAAGCTTTAGTTCACCAACCGCGAACACACCATCGCCAACTGGCCCACCTTAAAGACTCTCGTTCCCGAACCGTTCGTCATACCAGAGGTTCGCAAGCTCCGTGCTGACCAGCGTCAATGCCACCGATCAAAGCAGCCTGGCGAAACGTTGCCCAGTTATATTGAGGATGCGCTTGACCTCTGCAGGCGTTTCAACCCATCTATGCATGAAGAAGAGGTCTGACACATTCTCTAGGGCATCGAGGATAGCACATTCCAGATATTGCTGGCAAAAATCCTCACCACTGCGGCAGTTCTCGTAAGCCTGTGCCAAAGCTTCGAAGAATCGCACCGTCAGCGTTCCATCACCCGCCATACTGTCCAACCACACGATGTGATATCGGTCGTCGCACTCGCAAACGGCAACGTTCGCCAAGGGACCATCTTTAACCAGATTGAGGACTTTATACGAGAGGAAGTCACCCGACAGCTCTCCCCATTGACTCTTGACGACGCACATACCACAACCCTGCCTTTCACAGTGCAGCAGGCCATAACCAGCAAAATTTGTGATGCCTTTCTTGAAGTTCCAGCCTCTTACCCGTGCCCTTCTGTGCCAACTCTTCTCTAGACTACTGACTACGCGCCACCTGCGCCAACTTCAACTCTCCGCTACGCAGCTGTGATCGTGCAGCCCCCCCCCCCTGCATCTAGAGTTCCTTTCAGCACCATCTCATGCCTCCTCGCCTCCAGTTTACGGGCCCCCACCTCGCTTTTTCCGTCGATCTGATGCGTAGCGCACCCATAACAACCACCCTATCTCCTTCGCATGTGGCATCGCTGGCCATATTGCACACACGTCTGCCGCCGCCATGCCACACCTACATACGCCTCCCTCGAAACTCCTACCTACGCGCCGCAACATGCCACAACATCTGCATAAGAACGAAGGCACTCCGACTCGGATCACTGCTTACCAAGTGCTTGTTTCCCATCCCCGCATCGCCAATCGCCATTACCTATACGTCTTCGACCACCTACTGAGGAGGGAAACTATTCAGTGCAGTTGGAGAGGCAAGAACTGCAACTTCTGCACAATTTGCAAGGCCTCCATTTTCACTGGAAAACGTTATTGGGGTCAATGTTGAGGCAGTCCCTGCACTAGCGCTTGTTGATACTGGGGAAGCCGTTTGTGTGACGAAAGAAAATTTTTGTCAAAGACTCAAGCAAGTGACCACATCTCTCTGTGGCATAGTGCTATCCACGGCAAGCGCGAACCAGATTCATCTCTCGGCTGTTTGTACGGCGCGTGTCGTCATCCAAGACGTTCTGTACATCGGCGATTTTTTTGTCCTACCGTCTAGCTCTCATGACCCTATTCTGGGTTAGAATTTCCTATCACGTCACGAAGCTGTCATTTATTGTTTGACAAAGTACCTCATGATTTACTCATTTTAAAATTACGGAGCCTCAATATAGATGATAACGTCCTCGCGTGGGTGATTGCTTTTCTCAGTAACCGTTCCCAATTTGTAACTGTTAATAACTTTGATTCGCCCAGGGTCCCGGTTGGCTCTGGGGTCCCACAGGGCTCCGTGTTGGGACCATTGCTCTTTCTGGTCTATATAAATGATTTGCCTCTAAACATTACTTCTTCAGTGAGTCTTTTCGCAGATGACTGCGTAATTTATCGGGCAATTAAGGGACATTCAGACGTTCTAGATTTGCAGGCTGATATGGATCGGCTTCAGGAATGGTGTGAGACTTGGGGCATGGCGTTAAACGTTAACAAATGCAAGTACATGCATGTTAACCGACACAGCACTAGTATCAGGTCGTATCATATTAATAATGTTCTTCTCGAAGTAGTAAATTCTTATAAGTATCTAGGTATCCACATAACTTCTACATTGTCTTGGAAGACACACATTGAATATATTGCAGGTAAAGCTAATAGCACGTTGGGTTACCTTCGAAGAAATTTTAATCAGGCACCCGTTTCCTTGAAACTCTTACTCTACAAAGTATTGGTACGTAGCAGATTAGAATATGCAGCATCTGTTTGGGACCCTGGTCATGACTCGCCTATCTATGAATTAGAACGAGTGCAGAATCGGGCAGCGCGCTTCATCCTTTCAAATTACCATCGCACCTCGAGCGTCACATCAATGAAAACTACACTAGCATTACCCCTACTGTCTCTTCGCAGGAAAGTGTATCGGCTGTGTATATTCCATAAAATTTACTTCACCAATCCGTTACTCAGAAGCAGATTATTGGCCCAACCAACTTACGTTTCCACTCGCATTGATCATCGCCATAAAGTAGGACTTCCTTTAGCGCACACCAAGTGTTTTCATAATTCATTTGTGCCAAAAACATCTGTATGCTGGAATCATCTTCCTTGTGATATTGTTGGTATAAAAGATGCTGCTTTATTTAAAATTGCCGTCACTAATTTTATTTGTACGTAGCCTCAGTTCAACCCTGTAGCAAGCGACGATTGCATTTTTTCTGTTGTTGTATTTTGCTTTGTATGCTGTACATGTATGTATGTACCCACTCCCCTCTGTAATGCCCTCGGGCCTTGAGGGTAACTGAATAAATAAATAAATAAATTGTTTATGTGCAGAAGTTCCCCTTGTGCCGACATGTGAATTTTTATCACCCGACTGTTCTCCTCTGCCCTGCAAGCTCATCGTTGACGACGACACCAACTTGTTTCTGGAAGCTTCAGTTCCTCTAACCTTTTCATGTGCTGCTCAACCAGACGCCACAGTGGTGTTTGCGTCCTTTCCAGTGTTTACTGAATGCAAGGGCATCGTCCTTCATTCGCCGTTCTCACATTTATGTCTGGTTCAATCATAATGCTGGTTACCACCACTGCAACAACCCCATTGGCTCACACTGTGATGAAACTTTAGGTTATGTACAACCTGTCGATTATATCAATTTATCTTCCCGATGAAACCCCCATGTTGTCACTATGCGACAATAACTCATGCGTCCGGGCCAACAAGTTCACCAGCCTTCGACAACGCTAAGACGCAGACCTTCCCCCCTCTCTTCACCGCCAACTTGTTACTCTCCTTAACAAGCTTCTCTCTTCTCGCGACTTTCAACAACCTTCGTCAGGCCGCACCGCGGCTATCAGTCATACTATTGACATCGGCTCACACTCGCCCCTGCGATGGCATCCTTACCGCGTTTGCGCTGAAGAGCTTCACGTCATTACGGCACTAGTAGATGACTTCTTCAACGTGGAAATATACAGCCTTCTCCATACCTTCTTCATAACTGGGTAAGAAAAAAGATGGCACAATTCGATTTTGCGTTGACTATCGCCGCCTAAACAAGATTACAAAAAAAGACGTCTACCAGCTACCACCAATAGAATGCTCTTGGCTGTTTACAAGGCTCCGAGTACTTATATCCTTGGATCTACGTTCCGGGTATTGGCAGATGTCAATGGCTGAATGTGATTGTCCTAAAACAGCCTTTGTCACGCCCGATGGTTTATATGAATTCAATGCCATGCCAGCAGGCCTCTGCAACGCACCCGCAACATTTCAGCGCATGATTGATATCATCTTGCAAAGCCGCGAGTGGAGGACTTGATTAGCTTACCTGGACGACCTCGTAGACTTTTCAGCTGATTTCCTGACACACCGTGCAGTTCTCCACGATATTCTCACACGCCTAACTTCTCAAGGCCTACAACTTAAGACCAAGAAGTGCTACTTCGCCGCATGCAAACTAATCATCATGTTAGGACACGCCATCTCAAAAGACGGCGTTCTTCCAGATCCTGATAAGCTTCGAGCTGTCGCCGAATACCGAAGCCAACATCGCTGAAAGCCCTCAGAAGTTTTGTTGATCTCTGCTCGTACTTTCGTCGCTTAATGCGTAACTTTGCGTCCATCATCGCACCTTTGACGAGTCTACTTGCCACCAGCAAAGTATATCTGCATGTTTGCCTGCATTCAATGACGCATTTTTCCAGCTGCGCTGCCTGTTGACCTCAGCACCTATCCTTTGTCACTACGACCCCACTGCTCACACAGAAATTCACACCAATGCAAGTGCTGTCAGTCTTGGTGAGAGTGGCACAGCGGAAGGGTACCCAGGCTGAATACGTAGTCACTTATGCAAGTCGTGCTTACTCCGTGACAGACAAGAAGTTTTCGGTGATAATCTGGGCGTTGACGTTTTGCCCGTGCCTTTTCGGCCATCTTTTCGACCTGGTCAACGAAAACATGGTTATGGTGGCTTTTTACCTTGAAAGACCCGTCAGGACGCCTGGGCTGATGGGCACTTTGAGTGCAAGAATACAATATTCATGTCGTATATTTTCTAGTCGCAAACGTGCGGATGCTGATGCACTGTCCCACTCACCAATACCACAAGATGTGGCTTCTATGCCGCCCATTTTGACCACCTCGTCACTACTCGATACCACTGACTATGCTTTCGGAGCAGCGTAAAGATTCATACTTTGCCTTGTTACATCGACTACCTTACCAATCCGTCAGCTGTCCCTTGCACGAGAACGCTGCGCCGACAAGCAGCCCACTTTTCTAGTGAGAGAACATTCTGTACCACCAAAACTACATTTCAGGTGGTGGGAAGTTGCTTCTTGCAGTCCTACAGTCATTCGCGCTCTCAATTCTGCATGAATTTCTATGCAGATCCCCAAAGTGCTCACGCCGGTGTACTGATAACCTACGAAAGTCTGCCTCGGCAATTTCAATGGCGAGAGTTGTATCGCTTTGTGCAGAAATATGTTTAGTCTTGCGCTACATGCCAACAAAACAAGACACCGCCGCGGCACAATATGACATGTTACAGCTGCTCCCATGCCTGGTTCGCCCATTTTACTGCGTCGGTATCGTCTTCAACAGAGCCCTCCCGTACAGTGGCTCCAGAAACCAGTGGATTACTGTCAGCCTCGATCACCTCACACGCTACGCTGAGACTGCAGCTCTACTGGCAGCGACCACCCACGAACTCCCACTCTTCCTTCTCCGGAGCTTCATTCTACGCCATGGTAATTCTGACACCTACTCAGTGCTAGAGGTTGCGTGTTTCTGTCAGAGGTCATCCAAGCTATCCACGTTGAATGCAACATCATCCACCGAAAATGTAGCGCACACCATTCACAGGCAAATGGTCCCACCGAGAGATTCAACCGCACACTCAGGACATGCTGAGGATGTACACCTTTTCCGACCACAGTAGCTGGGACGCTGTACTACCTTTTGTTACCTTCACTTACAACACCTTCACGCAAGCGACTACTGGCTTTTTTTCTTTCTGTTGTACAGCCGTCAAACCTTCCCATCCACTGGACACCATACTCCCGTACCGCCCTGCTGCATCTGAGTGTTCTCCAGTTGATGAATTCACCAGATACGCCGAAGACAGCCGTCAGTTCGCTCGTTTTCTGACAAGCGAAGCTTAAGGTCTACAAATGACTTGACATGACGACGTTCATAAACCAGCTCCTATGTTTCGTGCAGGCTCCGTCCTTTGGTTTTTGGTGCCTCCGCACGTCCCTGGCCTTTTTTCTACACTTTTGACGCGGTATCATGGCCCGTACCGTAACAATGATGTAACCTCGTCGGTCAATTACATAGTCGAGCCCCACGCACAATCACGAGATGTAAGCCGTCGAGGACGCGAGATCGTACATGTCTACCGTCTCAAGCCCTACTACGACCCCGTCATTGCACCTATTTCGTGAGTCGCCAGGATAGGTATGCTTCACCCCGGGTGTATTTTACTGGAGCATATGCACCAACGCGTATGTGCCTTTGGAAGAGGACGAAAAGCCTGCTCTCGGATTGTGCAAGAACTTGTGCCGAATTGTCTAGTCTTGCTGTAGGCTCTTTTACATTGCGACTTCTTTGATTTATTACACCTCATGACAGCCGTAGTATATATATATATATATATATATATATATATATATATATATTGTAAGGCAACGTTTTTTCTGCGGACACTTCTTTTACTTACCGAGCGTCTGCCCCACAACACAGGTCAGACATGATGATGAGTAGGTACATGTGAGAAGATGACGCGCATTAATAATGCTCACACTTATTTCCCCCCCCACGCTTGAGCGGCCAGCCCGGACGCGTCTTAGACGGAAACGGAACGTCGCACGAATGGCTTCAGACGCAATACGTGGACAATCTTCGAACCCCGACAGCGACGATCCGAAGAAAGGTCGCTGGGAGAGACACGGTAGTTCACTGGTGACGTTTGTTCGTTGATTGTATAGTGTCCAATGAAGCGTGACTGAAATTTATCGCACAATCCTAGAGTACGAATGGGCGTCCAAATCAACACTTCATCCCCCAGACTGAAGGAGACGTCACGATGAGAGCTGTCGTAGCGTTGCTTGCGATCTTGCTGATTGGCTTCTGTAATAAGGCGAGCCCGTTGCCGACGTTCCTCGAGCCTTGTGATGAACTGCTCTGATACGGTTGCCGAGGCGTCCGTTGGCACATTTATGAAAGAGACGTCGATGGTGAATGTCGGTGTACGGCCGTACACGAGGTAGAAAGGCGAGTAGCCAGTAGTTATTTGAACAGCGGTGTTATGGGCGAACGTCACAAAAGGCAAAATCGCATCCCAGTTGTCGTGGTTTGGTGCAATGTACATCGATAGCATGTCCCTTAGTGTCCGATGAAATGTCTCTGTCAGCCCATTAGTTTGGGGGTGGTAGGCTGACGTCGTCTTATGTACTGTACTGCAGGTTGTGAGCAGGGTTTCGATTATGGTGGACAGGAACGTCTTGCCGCGATCACTCAGGAGGACGCGAGCTGCACCGTGACGCAATACAATGGCGTTGAGAAAGAAGTCTGCGACATCTGAAGCAGAACTTGTGCGTAGTGCAGCAGTCTCTGTGTACCGTGTCAGGTGATCGACAGCAGTCACAATCCAACAATTACCTGCTGGTGTGATGGGGAGAGGTCCTAGTAGGTCTATGCCAACAATGGCGAAAGGTGTCTCGGGACACGGGATGGGTTGCAGAAGGCCAGCAGGAGACGAAGTTGGTCGCTTCCGCCGTTGACACAGATGGCAAGATGCAACGTACTTGGCCACAGAAGTAGAGATGCCAGGCCAGAAGAAACTTTTCCTGATGCGGCTTTTTGTTTTGTGAAATCCCAAGTGGCCTGCACATGAGTCGTCGTGAAAGGCTTCGAGGACTTGGTGACGTAGAGAACGCGGAAGTACTGGAACCCAGTGGTGTCCATCAGTAGTGTAAACGTAACGTTGGAGCACATTGTTATCGAGCTTAAATTGTCGTAGTTGTCGGTGCAATCAAGCATTGGGAGTAGGTGATATACCATTTAGGCATTCAATAATGCTATTGCAATATGGATCATCACGCTGGCGTGTGGTGAACTCGGTGTAGCGATTTGAAGCTGGCGTGTCGATAACCGCAAGTTGTGATAATGTGAGGGGTGACGCAGTGTTTTGCCCACCAGACGAGCAATCACATACGTACTCGATGATGACAGTGGAAGGGGACAGCGAGAGAGCGTCTGCATCTTGGTGTATTTTGCCAGTCTTAGAAATGACGTCAAAATTGTACTTTTTTAGGCGGAGCACCCAACGAACGAGGCGACCAGACAAGTTTTTCAGTGACGATAGCCAGCACAAGGCGTGATGGTCTGTAATAACTGTGAAGTGGCGTCCGAAAAGATATGGTCGAAATTTTCTTATGGCCGGAAGACAGCAAGGCACTCCTGCTCAGTTATGGAGTAGTTTTGTTCAGCAGCCGTAAGAGCACGACTAGCATACGCAATAACTCTTTCCCGTGAAGTGGCATCCCGCTGTAGAAAAACTGCACCAATGCCTTGGCCACCCGCGTCGGTGTGGAGACATGTAGGTGCGTTCTCGTCGAAATGACACAGAGCAGGGTCAGATGTTAAAGCATGCTTGAGAGCTTGAAAGGCATGCTCGCAGTCGTCGATCCAAGCGAAAGTGTATCCGGATGCCAGCAGCTTATGCAGTGGCGACGCGATTACAGCAAAATGGCTAATGAAGCGGCGGAAGTAGGACGCCAGGCCCAGGAAACTTCGTAGGTGTTTCTGATTTTCTGACCGAGGGAAGCGTATTATGGCAGCAAGCTTGTCAGGATCCGGGCGAACGCCATCTTTGCTGACAAGGTGGCCCAACACCTTGATGTTCTTGTTGGCGAAGTGACATTTCTTTGTGTTTAGCTGAAGTCCAGCATTAGAAATACACGTCAAAACTTCGTCTAAACGATCAAGATGCTGACGAAAAGAAGAGGAAAAAATGACGATGTTATCTAGATAGCAGAGACATGTTTTCCACTTTAGGCTGCGTAGAACTGTGTCAATCATGCGTTCAAACGTGGCAGGAGCATTACATAAACCGAATGGCATCACGTTGAATTCATACAGCCCGTCTAGTGCTGCGAAGGCAGTTTTTTCTTCGTCCGCTTCGCGCACAGGTATTTGCCAATAACCAGAGCGTAGATCGAGGTTGGAGAAAAATTCAGCGCCTTGCAGAGAGTCATGTGCGTCGTCGACTCGTGGGATCGGGTACACGTCTTGGCGCGTGAGCTTATTAAGTGCTCGATAATCGACGCAGATTCGCCCCGAACCATCCTTCTTTCGGACTAGCACTACAGGTGATGACCGAGGGCTGGACGAAGGCCGGATAACATCTCGTTTGAGCATATCGGCAACATTGTTCTCGATTATTTTCCGCTCTGCGAATGACGCTTGATATGGGCGGCGGCGTACAATTGTATTGCCTTCCGTTTCGATTCGGTGTACGGCGACGGAAGTGCGACCCAAAAGCTTGGAATTGACATCAAATGAAGCACTGTGTTTTTGAAACATACGCAAAAGTTCTTGCTTTTGCGCTGACGGGAGATCGGGATTTATTGTGGCTGTTAAAGCAGCCGTTGTAGCATTGTCATCATTACTCGTAGAGAAAGATGACGCGCCTGCCTGAAGGGGCACCAAAGAAAGTGGTTCGGTATCCGTGAAGCAAACCACACTGGTGCCCTGGAGCAGTGCAACAGGCAAAGAAGTAGGGTTAACTGCCGTAATTTATGCTTTGCCATCACGAAAGCGCACCAGGCTAGGAGCGAAGGTAAGCCCACCAGAGATGTAGCGTCCACACGGTGCCAGGAACAAATCACCAGTACTGATCTTATCTGATGTCAGGGTCATAATATGCTCATTACCTGGAGGAATAAAACAGTCATCAGCGGTGACGAAGAGCTGGCTATGAGCATTTTTATCGGACGAAAGCGCAATATTTGACATGCGAATGACCCTGTGACGGCAAGATATCACGGCTGAAGCTGAGGAGAGAAAGTCCCACCCTAAAATGAGCGCATTAGTACAAGATGAGAGAACGAGGAACTGTATGTGGTGAAGGATGCCCTCAATAAGAACTCGTGCTGTGAAAACACCAGAAGGCTGAACGAAAACCGCATTAGCACCGCGAAGAGGAGGGCCATCATACGGTGTCTTCACTTTGCGCAAACGGGAACACAAGTCCACACTAATAACTGAGAGCGATGCACCTGTGTCCACCAAAGCTTCAGTCCATTTACCCTCAACACACACTGAAAGTACATTTGAAGGGCGTTCCGGAGGAGTTTAATGCAGTCCACCAAATGCAGCTTTCCCTCCTGAAGCTGCACTGTTTATTTTTCCGGGCGATGATCAAACGCCGTGGTAGCCGGACGAAGTGGTGACGAGGAACGGCGCATAGGTGACGGGGAATGACGGGGCGAGGAGCGGTAGGTACTGGCTGCATCGAAGTGCTGTGCGGATGGTGAGCGGCGTTGGTACAGTTGGTATGTGTGGCGATGTTTTTGAGCAGGGGCAAACTCATCCCTCTCGTAGTCACCATAGCCCCGCCTTTCGTCTTGTTGACGTCGACGACAGAACCGTGAGATGAGGCCACGTGAGATGGGGCCACGTGAGATGGGGCCACGTAGGACATTTAGGGAGGGCTGCGTAGTTGACACACACTGTGACGATTGCTGAGAAGGTGACGCTGCAACCACCCGAGCGTATGTCGGCTTTGGAGTGGTATGCGAGCTGGGGACTTGCTCACACGTCATGGATGCCAGTTCCTCCCTGACGATTTTGCGGAAGCTGCCTGCAGAAGGTGTTATGCGGAGCTCACAAGACGACGAGGTGGCCTGGAATTGCAGCTCCTCGCGGATCATGGACCGTATCAACGCACGGAGCTCATTGTCGTGCGTTGGCCTGAGATCAGCTTTTAAACGTATAAGTTGAAGGTCGTCGAGTCGCTGACACGTACTGATGATATCCGCGACCGTGGTGGGGTTCTTTCCCGCCAAAGCGTTAAATGCGACGGCGCCTATGAACTTGAGCAGGGGGCGAACGCGGTCATGTTCCGCCATCGAGCTATCGACGCAACGGCATAGGGCGAGGACATCTTCAACGTACGATGTATAGGACTCGCCGGAGTGCTGGACACGTTCAGCAAGCTTCCGTTTGGCGATGTCTGCACGTACAGAAGGGTTGGAAAATATCTGATGGAGCTGCTGCCTAAAGGTAGGCCAGTCGGGGAAATCCAGCTGATGGTTGAGAAACCATGTCTTAGCGACCCCCGTCAGATAGAACGGTACGCGGGACAGCTTCACAGAATCATGCCGATAGTTAAGCGCACTCACACGGTCGTACTCATCCAACCAGTCTTCAACGTCTTCACTGCGAAGGCCAGCGAACATCGGGGGATCATTTTGAGGGGCGGTGACAGTCCATGAATGCATGCCCAGGGGTGTAGGCCGAGTGGATGGAGCCGTGTTGTTGTTGTGCTCGTCTCGCGACCTGACCGTGGGCTGACTGCGCAAACGGCGACCCGACCGGAGCTCCAGGGATGGTTGGTAGTCGAATATAAGAAAAAAGCGTGCAGGAAGAAGACCAGGGGACCGGAAAGCACTCTCCAACACTTGTAAGGCAACGTTTTGTTTGTTTGTTTGTTTGTTTGTTTGTTTGTAGCCTCTTATATATGGCTCGTACCCACTCTGGGTATTGGCCAAGAGAGCATTTAGTCTCATACGGACGATAACTGCAATATTGCTTACAACGAAAAAAAAGGGGGGAGTTGTATAGTAAAGACAGTATGGTAAAAAAAAAGAAAGAAACCAAAGATTTAGATAGTGAGAAAAAGAATCAACAATAAAGTAGACAGTAATAGCTATAACTTGATTTTGGGAGCCGACCAGACAGCTTGTTTCGCCAAACACGATTAATTTTGTATGTCACAGATTTATCCAAATTTAAAAATTTACTTTTCAACGCGTTTTTTTTTTGAGTACCTGCTAACGTGGGCTTTATGTTGAAAAACGTTTAGAGTCTTAAATAACGTTACACACCGCATCGAATGCATCTTTGTGGCAATTTCCCCAAACAGAGGCACCAAAACTTAGAACATTTTCTGTGCTTAAATTTAAACTTAGCTTCGCAAATGGAATATCTAAAAGTCGTTTCCTAATTAATGCATAGTTACGACATGAGCCAAAATAATGTTCAATAGTTTCTGATTATTCACAAAACGGACAAGGGGGGGGGGGAAGTAAGACCAGCTTTGTGTAAATAAATATTTAATGGGGGGACACGGCACCAGAATCTGGAGATTATTATTTCAAGTTTTTTGACGGACTCCACTGGGCTTTCCATAGAAATTTGAGGTGCTGATAATCTGTCCATTGTGGGATATTTTCTAAACTATCTGTAAAAATAGCGAATTTCCTATATCTAACCCATGATAAGTATTTTAACTCGGGAAGTACTGAAATTACTGGTTCATCGAGTGATGCTCGTGCCAAAGCATCTGCCAATTCATTTATTTGTAATCCGTAGTGACCTGGGACCCACACTAATTTGAGGAGTTTTAAATGCGGCGGTGCTAATGTGTGGAACGCTGCTAGGGCACGAGATTGTTCGGAGGTTGTCAGAGCGGCACACACCGAAAGTGAGTCTGTTAGGATGATTTTTGATGATGATGATTCCACAGCCATGGCTCGTACCCACTCAGGGGTATCAGCCAAGAATCGCTGACATAACTCAGTAAGATTTTTTTCAATATCGAAACCACCCACCAGAAGAAAGAAAGAAAGAAAAAAAAGACACCCTAGGCAGAATGAAAGGAGTGCAATAGTTGTTTGTCACTCGTTCAGATAAGAGAATTATTCATAACATTGAGTAGGAATCAGCATGGTTAAACAATGCTCTTGTGTATGTCGGAATTTTTTTTGCACAAATAATAATCTCGCAATTAAAAGCTTAATTCTTTTACTTTCATTTAGGTACGGTACTTGCAAACTGCATAGAAAGCGTTCTCGTGGCTGAAGCCCAGATCGTAAGCACCGAAGGAAAGTATGTTTTCTATAGTGAAATTCAGCCCCAGGCTAGCGAATGGGAGGACTAAGAGTGTTTTCTTGAGCAATTTGTATCGGCGACATGACAAAAAATAGTGCGCTATTTTTTCCAATTCTTAAGAAAAGTTGCACAGTTGTGATATCGCCAGACCAGCCCTATGTGAAAAGAAATTTAACGGGGGGACACGACATCGAAATCTAGTTATTATGGTTTCCAACTGTCTTGTAGGACACCAATAAATTTTCCATGGAAATCTTAATTGAGTAAATTTTGGTGTTGACACTATTGCTTCCACAGCGTCTGCACTAAGCGCAAGTTTTCTGTATCTTGTCGCAGTTATAGTGGCCACTTCGAGAAGGACTGTTAGTACTGGCCCTTCCAATGCTGCTCGTGCTGCGGGCACTTCTTTTACTTGCCGAGCGTCTGCCCCACAACACAGGTCAGACTGATGATGATGAGTATGTACATATAACAAGATGACGCGCATGAATAATGCAATAATACTCACAATATATATATATTGTCACGATGAGTCACAAGTACTGGGGGATATATTGAACGACCGGGTAGCTAGCTCAAGGACGATGCATCAGTCGTGGCTGGCTCTCGAGCCGAGAAGAGACACGCAAATCTTTTTTCTTTCCTCCAGACGGTAGAGCCGCTCTTGCAGTCGACCCACTACGTGTGCGTGGCGTTATTCCCCCTTTCGAAAAGAAAAAAAGTCCCAAAAGGGAAAAAGAAAAGTAAATAGCACCACCATCATGTTACGACATAGGCACGTGAAAAAAAAGAAATTGGAAATTCGGATAAAGTAAAAATAGAAATTAACGAGCGTGCCAATATAGGAAAAATCAGTGAACGAAGAAGCAAGTTCACAAAAATAAATAAATAACACAAAGAACAGGGTACGGCAAGAAAAAAAGTTATGAACAACGCGCAATAAATGGTTTCATGCGCAACACATGAACGACATCCGACCTCGGTCGTGTCCTACTCCGTGCCTGCGATGTTGAGTCCGGAACCACTTCGTAGTTCACGTCACTGACGCGACGTAACACTTTATAAGGGCCAAAGTACCGGCTCAGTAACTTTTCACTAAGGCCACGGTGGCGGACGGGCGTTCACACCCAAACTTGGTCTCCGGGCTTGTAAAATACTTCACTGTGGCCGATGTTATAGCGCCGTGCGTCTGCATGCTGTTGCTGGCCGACGTGTAGTCGCGCGAGCTGCCGGGCTTCCTCAGCACGCTCTGCGAATTCATCGGCGTCAGCTGCCAACTCGTCTTCGTCTTGACACGGTAGCATAGAGTCCAGCATGGTCTGCACTTCGCGGCCGTAGAGAAGCCGAAATGGCGTGAATCGCGTGGTCTCTTGCATGGCGGTATTATACGCGAAGGTCACGTAAGGTAAGATGCGGTCCCATGTTTTGTGCTGTACGTCGTTGTACATTGAGATCATGTCTGCGATGGTCTTATTCAGTCGCTCGGTAAGTCCGTTGGTTTGCGGGTGGTACGCAGTTGTCTTTCGGTGTCTGGTGTTGCTCAGTTTGGAAACCTCGTCCATAAGCTGCGCCGTGAATGCCGTCCCTCTGTCCGTTATTATACTGGAAGGGGCACCGTGTCGTAACACGATGTGGCGCATGAAAAAGTGTGCTACCTCAGAAGCCGTGGCTCGTGGGATCGCCTGCGTCTCAGCGTAGCGTGTCAAATAGTCGGTCGCGACGATCACCCATTTGTTGCTGTCCGCAGATAGGCGGAATGGCCCGAGAATGTCCATGCCGACTTGGTCGAACGGCGTGCAGGGGGCTTGAATGGGCTGAAGCAAACCAGCTGGCTTAATAGATGGTTGCTTTCGGCGCAGACATTCCCGACAGCTCTTGACGAACTTCTTGACGCTTGCCGAAAGTCCTGGCCAATAGTACCTCTCGCTCACTCTGGCAAGTGTCCGTGAGTAGCCCAGCTGACCGGATGTGGGTTCGTCATGGCAAGCGAAGAGGACGTCGTCTCGCATGTCTCGGGGAACCACCAGGAGGTAGGTACGGTTGTTCGAAACGAGCGTTCTTCTTGTACAGCACACCATCTCGAAGGCAGAACGATGAGAACGAGCGGGATAAATGACGTGGTATGATTGTGCCCTGGCCCTCTAAATGATCGATGATCGGACGAATCTCTGCGTCATCCCGCTACAGTTTACTCAAGTCTGATGAGCTAATGGCGCCCAGGAAGCCTTCGTCTTCCTCTGCTTCCTGACTGACGACATCAAGGGGTGCGCGTGACAGTGTATCAGCGTCTTCATGCTTACGGCCGGACTTATGGACGATGGTGACGTCAAATTCCTGCAGCCACAAGCTCCACTGTGCTAGCCATCCTAAAGGGTCGCGCAGGCTTGCCAACCAGCAGAGGGCATGGTGGTCCGTCACTACCTTGAAGGGACGACCATAAAGTACGGGCGAAAAATGGTGATTGCCCTCACGACTGCGAAGCACTCTTTCTCCGTAGTGGAATAATTCGCCTCGGCACGGGATAGAGAGCGGCTGGCGTAGGCTATCACCCTTTCTATGTCGTCTTGACACTGAACGAGCACTGCACCAAGCCCAACGTTACTAGCGTCAGTATGGACTTCCGTGTCAGCATCATCGTCGAAATGAGCGAGAACGGGTGCTGATTGCATGCGCTGTCGCAGTTCATCAAAAGCTGCTTGTTGCTCGTTTTCCCAGACAAACGGCGTGTCGTCCCTTGTGAGACGAGTCAGAGGTATTGCTATCTGTGAAAAGCCATGAATGAACCGGCGATAGTAGGCGCACAAACCAAGGAAGCGCCGGACGGCTTTCTTATCGACAGGAGCTGGTAACTCGGCAACAGCGGCAAGCTTTTCTGGATAGGGCCGGACTCCTTCAGCGCTAACTACATGGCCGAGAAATTTCAGTTTTTCATAGCCGAAGTGGCACTTCGGTGGCTTTAGAGTGAGGTCCGCCGATCGGATAGCCTCCAGCACGCTGCGCAGGCGCTGTAGATGCTGCTCGAACGTGGCAGAGAAGACCACCACATCATCAAGGTAGACAAGACAAGTCTGCCACTTGAGCCCTGTGAGGACAAAGTCCGTCATTCGCTGGAAAGTTGCCGGCGCTGAACACAAGCCAAAAGGGAGTACTCGAAATTGGTATAGGCCGTCTGGAATCACGAAGGCTGTCTTTTCGCGGTCTCGCTGATCTACCTTGATTTGCCAGTACCCGCTTTTGAGATCGAGAGAAGTGAAATAATGGGCACGACGAAGTCTATCCAGCGAATCGTCGATACGCGGTAGCGGGTACACATCCTATTTGGTCACGTTGTTAAGCTTTCGGTAATCGACGCAGAAGCGTAGCGACTCGTCCTTCTTTTTGACAAGCACGACTGGAGATGACCACGGGCTGTTGGATGGTTTGATAACGCCATCGTCAAGCATCTCGCGAACTTGCGTACGTATCGCTTCACGTTCTTTAGCCGACACGCGGTAGGGGCGCTGGTGTATTGGGCGTGCGTCCTCGTACGTGATGATCCTGTGTTGAGTGATGGACGTCTGGCGGATCTTTGAGCAACTTGCGAAGCAAAACCTGTACTCGAACAAGAGTGCTCGCAGCGCAGTCTGGTTATCGGTGGACAGATCAGGATTGATGTCAATGTTGCTCATTGATGTGTCTGCGTTATCCACTATTTCTGACGTGAGACAGTTGGTTACGTTTGCTACTTCGTGGGCAAACGCTATCAAAGTGCCACGGAAAAGGTGTCGATGCTCGTTGCTAAAGTTGGTAACGAGCAATTCAGATCGGCCGTCACGAACGCGTATTACACTTCTCGCTATACATATGCCTTGCTGCAGGAGGTGTTCTAAATTTGTCTCGGCCACCATATCGCCATCGCTCAAACCACAGCATGTTACGTCGACTAGAACACTGGCTCGGGGAGGAAGCGTCACGCTCTGTTCAGAAATACGGAGTACGTCGACACGCATTCCGTCATCCTGCAAGTTGATTGCTCGCTGGGCCGAGAACGTGACGCGGCGCTCTTGCAGATCAATGATAGCTCCATTTTCCTGTAGAAAATCAACTCCCAGAATGACGTCACGGGAGCATTCACGTAGAACAAGGCAGCTTGCTACGAATGTGTACCCTTTAATCTGTACTCTAGTTGTGCAGGCGCCCAGTGGAGTTACGACGTGGCCGCCAGCTGTCCGAATCTGCGAGTTATGCCACGGTGTGATAACTTTCTTCAGCTGCGTTGTCAGTTTCCCGCTGAGTATGGAATAGTCTGCGCCGGTGTCCACTAACGCATTAACTACACAACCATCAATTGTTACTGCTATGTCGAGTGAAAGCCGGCTATCCTTTGCAGCAGCAGGTGATGTCGGACCAGTTTCTGTACAGTTCTGCGTCAATAGGAGGTCTTCAGCGCTTCGACGTTCAGCGACCCCGCCCCCAGAGGTCGCTTCGGCTAGTTTTCCCGGCGGGGGCTGGGAGATCGTGCGGTAGAATACCGCTGGGGCATTGATGAAAATCGCCTCGGTGATGGCGAGCGCGACTGGCGCCCGGCAGATGGTGGTGCATGCTGCTGGGAGAGGTAGTTTTGGATGTTGCGTGGTCTCTGACCGTAACGGGGGGGCGGCGAGTATGCAGAGAAGCCGCGAAGCCCAGGACGGCGATAAGGACACTGGCGGTACAAGTGATCAGCTTCTCCGCAGTGAAAGCATAGAGGCCGGTGATCGGGTGTGCGCCAGACATCAGACTTCCGAGGATACGAGTGCCGATCGTCGATGTACTGGACTGGTTGCACCGAACGATGGGCAACAGAAGCACCACGGACAAAGGGCAGGGGCGATGGCGTGTACGTGCCTTCGTAGTATGGTATGTGCTGCACTGACTCGAGTGAAACCGCAGAGACAGGATGAACGAACAATGGCGGTGATGCAGCAGGGCGTTTCAAGGCTTCTGCGTAGGTTGTCTTACGGTGGTATTCAGCAGGAGCTGACGCAGCTGTATCAGGAGGCAAGGTGTCCCGGAGGGCCTGGTGCAGCTCATCTTTGATGGCAGTTGCAATAGAGCTAACCGTAGGATGAGGTGTTACACCAGCCTTTTGCCACTCTTCACGTACGATATTACGGATGAGTTCACGTAAGGAGTCATTGCTGGTCCCAACGGCGGCGAAAATGTCAGCAGTGGACATGCCACTGACTTGCCTGTCGTACTGGTTCGATCGCTGCTGTAGCATTTTTTTCATTGTCACGGCTTCAGACAAGAACTCCGCGACCGTCTTCGGAGGGCTTCGCACGAGACCGGCGAAAAGCTGGTCCTTGACAACACGCATCAAGTGACGCAACTTCTTGTCCTCCGTCATTCTTGAATCTGCCCGTCGGAAGAGACGCGTCATGTCTTCGACGTGCGCGGTCACAGTTTCGTTTGGCGACTGAACGCGTGCAAGAATAGCTCGTTCGGCTCTTTCTTGGTGGTCAGCGCTGGCATATGTCTGCAGAAGTCTACGACAGAATTCGGGCCACGTCGTCAGCTGCTCCTCTCGATTTTGATACCACGTGCGAGCCCCGTCTTCGAGATAGAAGTAGACACGACCCAGTTTCGCCGCGTCGTCCCACTGATTCAAGTTGGCTACGCGCTCGAAGTCCGCCAACCAGTCCTCAACGTCTTCGCTTTCCGTACCATGGAACGTCGTCGGTGCCCGTGGGCTTTCCAACGTATATCGGTTCGACGACGTGCTTCCCGTGCCGGTTGGCAAGGTTTGTACCGAAGTGCTGGTCATGTTTGTTGACGTGGTGGGAGCAGTATCGTTGACTTCCGGAGGCAATCCCCTGATTCGGCGGCTGGTCCGATGCACGGGAGTATTGACTGGCACTGGACTCGTATTACGGCTTCCTGGGGGGGGGGGTCTGCAGCATCCGTGAGACTACCCAGCACCTTCCATCAGTTTGTCACGATGAGTCACAAGTACTGGGGGATATATTGAACGACCGGGTAGCTAGCTCTAGGACGATGCGTCAGTCGTGGCTGGCTCTCGAGCCCACAAGAGACACGCAAATCTTCTTTCTTTCCTCCAGATGGTAGAGCCGCTCTTGCAGTCGACCCACTATGTGTGGGTGGCAATATATATATATTTGATGCATGTCTACATTTGGACGAAAATGATGATTGGGGATTTAGTGGACACACGAGGTAGTGGGCCTTTAGCGTCACTCGTGATCGAAGAAGACGATCTTGTGGCTCAGCTGTTGAGAAGACGCTGCTTCGTGCAATCAAGAACCGAAACCGAAAGTGCGATTTTATAAGCATCTTTGATTGACCTGTCATTCGCGGGCGCCAACCGTATATGCACAAAACAAACTTTTCTATATGGGTAGAATTTATTAATGTAAAACATTTGGCTAAGCTCAAGGCGTTTAAATAAGAGATCGTAGTCTCAAAATTTTTCACCCTAGCTGAGGCTTTGTAACAATTTGGTCTACAGAAACAGGCCTTAAATAAATAAATAAATGTAAGATTGTTGGAATATGCGAGCTCATGCTGACTGTTGGCCACTGGGTATTCGGCGCGAAGTTCAGAAGTTTGCTCTTGAACCTTTTTATCCATTCCATTAATCAACTGGTGATTGCAAATACAGATAAAAGGCACCATTGAGATAATTTTTCCACTCTTGAAAGATTGTGACAATTGAAACATTACAAGCTACCACGCTCAGCAAATAGTTCTAGCTTTTTGTGCCGTATCACAGAGACTGAAGCAATACTTTTTTGCAGACTAGTTGGTTCATACTTGAAAAATTCAATTTCTGCACAAACTTGAGTTTGTCCCTTGGGTTTTAGGGACAACAATGGAAAGCTGAACACACCCGCGATTGAAATAAGTAAGAGACGGTTAGAATATTGGTGGCAGAAAATTAGAGAGAAAGGACAAAAATAAATATTGGAAAAACAAATAATGGACAGTGTGCCGTAAATGGCAGAGAACTTAAGCTGAAAATTTACCTTTTTTTCCATTAGGATAGAATTTATCGAAGTAGAGGCATTAGGCCAACATAAAAAAAGAAAAAAGGTTTTTTTTTGTCGAGCCTGGTGGCATACTTGTCACCACCCCGTTATATAGGGGACGCTCATAGCATCCATCCATCCATCCATATTCGGCCCCGAATAAAGTGGGAGCGCCCTTTTCGTTAGCTGAGCAGCTGTCGTGCGTATCGTCTCTCTCCGATCGTGCTCTGCCATGCTGGCGCGGCACCAGCCACAAGACATGGTGTCAGAAGTGGCTGCATAATGCCCCCTCATCGCGAACTCGCCCGTACCGCACGACGATGGCGCCGAAAAAGCTCAGCCTCAACCTCCAGCCGCCCGCACCGTTCGACTTTGTGAACCCGTGAACCTGGCCAGCATGGCTCCGCCGCTACGAGGACTACGCCGTCATTTCCGGCCTGACTCAAGCATCCGGTGACATGCAGGTACGCTCGTTGTTGTACTGCATGGGGCCGGAGGCCCGCCCACTTCTTGAGACGTTCTCGCTCGACACCGCATCACTCGCCTCATTTCAAGCGGTTGCCGCCAGCTTCACCGACCACTTCATGCATCCGGCGAATGAACTGTACGAGTCGTCGCGTTTTCACCGGCGTGTTCAGTTACCCGACGAGAGCGTCGACGCCTACTATGCCGAACTGTGTAGAATGGTGAAGCGGTGCAACTATCCGTCAGCTGAGGTGGAGCGAAGGCTTGTACGCGATAGATTCGTCGTCGGCCTCCGCGACTCGCGCCTTTCGGACCAGCTTTGCCGGAACGCGAAATTGACGCTCAAAGAAGCATGGATGCAGGCCCGTCAATCAGAAGACGCCGACAAAGAAAAAACGTTGCCTCAAAACTGCGCAGAGCACTCCCGCGAGCTACACCTCGACGCCGTACGAGATAAGAAGTTCGCCTCTCGCCCCCGCAACTACGATAAGCGGCCTTCGCCCCCGCGGAAAGCAGAGCGCTCCTGCCAGCCGTCAACATGTGAATTATGCGGCCGCGCGCCACATTCACGTTCTAACTGCCCTGCTCGAAACTCCGTCTGCAACTTCTGCAAAAAGAAAGGACACTTTGCGGAAGTGTGCCGCGCGCGGCAGGCAAAACAGAAGCTCGACTCCATTCAGCTACACGCTGTCGGGACGCTCGCCGCGGCAAAGTTCATCGACATCACCGTTGACAACTACACAGCGCAGTTCAAGGTCGATTCCGGAGCCGAGGTGTCCGCCATTCCGAGCGACTTCCCTGCATTGCCGGCCAAGCTCGACCCCGTCAACAGCCTGCTCACCGGACCTGGCGGTCAGCCGCTGCGCGTGCTGGGTTCGTACATGGCGAGACTTCAGTGGCACGGGAAAATGAGCTCTCAGCGCTTGTACGTGATCCAGTCTCTCACCGTACCTCTTCTTGGACTGCCGGCGCTTCAAGCTCTGGAAGTTGTAAAGTTTCTCGACGAACTTCAGACTCCGAAATCAACATTGCGTGCTGAGCTCTTCCAGAGATTGGGCACCCTCAAGGACGAGTACACTATCCTTCTGAGACCTGACGCTGTACCCTTCTCCCTAAGTGTGCCTCGCAGGATTTCCATCCCGCTACGCGAGGTCGTCCGTCACGAGCTTGACAAACTGGAGGAAGGAGGCGTGATCCGCAGGGTGAACAACCCAACCCCGTGGTGCTCTGGTCTCGTTGTAGTACGGAAAGCCGATGGTTCCTACCGGCTGTGCGTTGACTTGACTCAGCTGAACAAGGTTGTCCTTCGGGAACGCCACATCCTACCAACGGTAGAGCAAGTCCTTGGCCTCCTTGGCGACGCAACAGTTTTCTCCAAGCTGGATGCAACAGCCAGTTTTCATCAGGTTAAACTATCCGCAGACTCCCAAGAGCTCACAACGTTCATCAGCCCATTTGGCCGATACTGCTTCTGCCGGCTCCCCTTTGGCATCGCCTCCACGCCGGAGTACTTCCAAAAACAGATGGCCAGGATCCTGGAGGGCCAGGAAGGAGTCGCCAATATGATAGACAACATTCTGGTCTTTGGGCGCACCCGCGAGGAGCACGATGCCAGACTGAGCCAGGTGCTGTCTCGCCTTGCAAAAGCAGGCATCACGTTGAACCAAGACAAGTGTCGTTTTGGTGTCTCCGACGTCTCCTTCCTAGGAGTCATCGTTTCAGCACAAGGCATCAGGCCAAGTCCAGACAAGGTCGAAGCAATCAAAGCCATGGAGGCTCCAACAGACATCGCAGGTGTCCGGCGACTGCTCGGAATGGTGAACCATCTTGCCCGGTTTTTGCCTTCCATCTCAGAGGTCACAGCTCCCATCAGAGCACTTCTAAACAAGTCTGCGACTTGGGTGTGGCAGCATGAACAAAATGCTGCATTCGAGAAAATCAAGCAACTCCTGACATCAGACCGTTGCATGGCCAAGTACCATCCATCATACGCCACCACAGTTTCGGCTGGCGCAAGCTCATTCGGACTGGGCGCAGTCTTGCTGCAGACACAGCCCTCTGGAGAGCGCCGCCCAGTTGCGTTTGCTTCGAGATCAATGACCGAGACAGAGCAGCGTTACAGCCAGACAGAAAAGGAAGCGTTGGCAACTACATGGGCTATCCAACGGTTTGACGAATTCGTCCGCGGCATAACCTTCGATGTTGAGACAGATCACCTACCACTCGTTTCTCTCGTCGGCAAGATGGAGCTGGACATGCTGCCGCCTCGCATACAGAGGCTCAGGTTAAAGACCATGCGATACCATTTCCGAATGCTCCACGTGCCAGGAAAGCTGTTAGCTACGACAGATACCTTGTCACGCATCACCCAGAAGGCGTTCCTCCCCCTGGACACCGTGAAATTGTTTGCAGCTCAAGTGGTCAGCGGCATGTCAGAAGCCTTGCCACTAAGCCCAGAGGACGTGCGACAAGCACAAGAGTCCGATGGGGAATGCAGAGCCCTCACCTCCTTCTGCCAGAATGGTTGGCCACATAAGTCCAAACTGCCACTGCACCTCTCCCAGTATGCCTCAGCAGCAGATGAGCTCTCTGTCTGCGACGGTGTTCTACTGAAAGGCGCCAGGATATTCATCCCGCATTCTCTTCGGTCGGCTGTTTTGACGCTGTTGCACGAAGGACACCAAGGCATCAACAGGACGAACGCTCTCGCCCGAGAGTCCATTTGGTGGCCTGGCATTTCGGCAGACATTACCTCTCTGGTAACTAACTGCGAGCAATGTGCTTCCACTCGGGTGAACCATGCAGATCCCCTGGTCTCCACGGTCCTACTTGGACGTCCCTGGGAACTTGTCGGCGTGGACCTGTTCCACCTCCGCAGCCAGACATTCATCTTGGTGGTGGACTACCACTCCAGGTACCCTGAAGTTGTAACCTTGCGGAGCACAACGGCCCAGGCAGTCATCAACGTTCTCAAAAGCATCTTTGCCCGGAATGGGATTCCGCGAGAAGTCAGAGCAGACAACGGTCCACCGTTCTCTTCACGCGAGTTTGCAGCATTAGCGGCATCTTACGGCTTTGACCACGTCACCAGCAGCCCGCACTATGCGCAATCGAACGGAGAGGCGGAGAGAATGGTCAGGACAATCAAGGAGTTGTTTCGCAAAGCAACAGACCCTCATCTGGCCTTACTCCGCTACCGGGACACCCCCGGAGTCGATGGCTTCAGCCCGGCCCAGCTCTTGATGGGACGACAACTCCGAACCAAAGTGCCGAAACAGGACTCCCAGTTATGTCCTCACTGGCCGTCGAGGAAAGACGTGAGGAGAAAAGATGCAGCCTACAAGCAGAAACAGGCCGCTGACTTTAACAGGCATCACAGAGCTCAAGATCTGTCATCGCTCCGAACAGGCCAGTCTGTCTGGGTACGACCTGATCAGGTCAAATCTACAGTGCTTAGCCCAGCACGCCGACCTCGAAGTTATGTCGTGGAAACGGAGCAGGGTGGCGTCCTACAGCGCAACCAGCGTCACCTAGTGCCTTTTGCACCTCCTGCGCCAAGGGTGGAACCACCGCCGTCTGAGGAGCAGGAGCCACCGCGAACACTGCCTCCTCTGGAACCCCAGCAAACTACTACAGTGCAACCACCCGACTCCCTTGGACTGCCCCCGGCAGACAGTGACCGCAGTGATGGTGTAACACGTAGTGGCCACCGTGTTGTGCATCCGAACCACCTGAACTTGTGATGTGCAGTGTCTGGCGTCCTCCGTCTTCGGTCTGGTCTTCAAGGGGGGAGATGTAGAGGTCGCCACCCTTCAGTCATTTAGTTCGGCTGCCACTAGCAGGTGGCGCCCCTGAGATTGTATATATTCGGCCCCGAATAAAGTGGGAGGGCCCTTTTCGTTAGCTCAGCAGCTGTCGTGCGTATCGTCTCTCTCCGCTCGTGCTCTGCCACGCTGGCGCGGCACCAGCCACAAGACAGGGTGAGAGCCACAAAAGAAAGGAACAAGCAAGCAAGGCGCTGCTTTCGTTGTCTCAAGTTGTACCTATGTTTTTTTCGCGTTTTACGGCGACACTGGTTGAGGTGCTGGACCGCAACCGTGTGTGATGCTCCAAACGCCCTCTGGGAGCCGTTCATCGAGTCAAGACGCATTGTCACCTGTAGAAACTCCGGTGCATGCTCCAATCGACGGTGGCGAGGCCTCGTGCCAGAGCTCATTCACTCTCCGAAACCTTCTAGGCACCGCACACTTCAACCAATGGCCAACGCAAGCCCGCAACAGGTGCCCCAAAGCAGCTTTCCGACGCACCCATCTCAGGTGACCATAATTCAACCTCTCGCTCCTGATCGCTTTAGTGGCGATACCCATGAGAACGTTGACGACTGGCTTGACCACTACGAGCATTTTGCCAAGGTCAATCAGTGGTCGGAACAGGAAAAGCTTTTTCCTTGACGACGGTGCTCGTACTTGAAATGAGAATAGAGAAGGCAATCTGTCAGCTTGGCTCAATTTTCGACAGAAGTTCGTCGATACCTTTGCCAATGTCGATCGAAAAGACCGTGCACAACAGTTATTGGAGCTACTGGTTCAAAAAACCCAACGAAACCGTTGCCATGTTTGCCGAGGACATGACTCGTATCTCTCATCAAGCTAACCCGCACATGACAGAAGATAAAAAGTTGAGTTACCTCATGCGCGGTGTCAAGGCACAGCTTTTCGCCGGGCTACTGCGCAACCCTGTAGGTACCGTGGTTGACTTCTTTAAAAAGATTACAGTTACCGATCGGGTCCTTCATCAACACTGCTGGCAATATGACCGCATGCCCAGCAATGTCCCAATCAATGCAATCGCCATGACGTCTGAGAGTGAGAGCTTTTTGTGAGACTTGATTAGCGAGATAGTTCGCGAAGAACTGCAGAGGTTATGGATTTCGGCTGCTGAAAATCCCATCGCGTCGGTCGCTGAAGTCATACGCGACGAAATCCACCAAGCGTTGAGTACGGCTGGTCCTGATGCTCAGCAGCGTCCTATGAGTTACGCTGCCGCTCTCTGACGTCCACCAATCGCTATGTCGACGCTGTACCACCAGGTGGCAATGGCCACTTGGTCTCCGCCGCAAGAGCAGACACTGCATCAAACACACACGCTTGAGCCATACAACCAGCCGTCCACAGCCACCCTATGGGCGTCGACGCCAGAGGAGATGCTCAGATGTCCACCAACCCGAAAAACAGATGCATAGCGCACAGTGGACAGACGCCCACTGTGATTTCACTGCGGAGGTGCTAGCCATATTACCCTGTCATTGCTGGCATCGAGGTCATTCATTCCCTCCTCATCGACCTTGGTTTCATGGTCGACGTGCCAACGACGAATACACTCCAAGCCGTGACGACACCTCTTTTTATTGAGCCCGTTCTCGCTTTGAATACGACTGTACCACTGCAGTGGAGGCAATGCCTACTCATCCTCCTGGTCTGAGACGTCAATCCCACTCTCCGTCACCTGCGCGTTCGCCTTTGTCGCACCATCGCACCTGCGCGGACCTTAATAGAAGTAGGTTACCTATCCCGCGCCGGGAAAATGAGGGCGGCGACCTTCGAAGGCAAGGTTAAAAGCCATAAAGATGACAATAATAAGCCCCCACAACATGACGTCGTAGAGCCGACAAGTCATGAAAACGATGAAATTGTGAGGGCCGCCCTTAGGGCTGTATTTGACGGCCAGAAAGTGACAGATTTAGTCGACACTGGTGCCGAATTCTGTATTATCAGTCAGGACCTCGCCGACAGCCTCAGAAAAGTGAAGACGCCGTGGCAGGGCCCTCATAAAAAAGTGGCAGGGGGCCAGTTATTGATGCCCTCTGGAAGATGTACCGCAAGAATTGACATCAGAGGTTCTACTTTCACTGCGTCGTTCATCGTTATCGCCGCATGCTGCGGAGATGTAACTCTGGGCATAGATATTTTACGGAAATATGGCGCCGTCATCAACATACCAGGGAGCTTGATTACGTTTTGCAACAGGTCGGGCTTACCCAATTCTCCGGAGGCGCCACCAAACCAACTGCATCTAATTGATGACGATGTCATTCTTCCTCCTAGGTCATGCAGGCTTGTTTCTGTGGCCACCGCTGCTCAGCTTGACGCCGAAGGAGTTGCAGACCTAATAAGCTCGCTGCTCTTCACCCACGGTATTTCCGTCACACCAGGTATTCTCTGTGTTGCTGCTGGACGCACGGACTTGCTGCTGACCGATTTTAGAGCTGAGCTCCGGCACCTTCCAAGAGGCATGACTGTCGCTTACTTCGACGATGTAGTAGATGCTGAAAGCTGATTGGTGGTAGTCGACAAGCGACTAAATCTTGATTCAGCGCCTTTTTGGACGTTAGCATTACTTTGCCGAAAGATGACCAACGCATACTCTTTGATCTACTGGCCAAATTTCAAGACTGCTTTTTGGCAACATCAAGAGATGGCCACACGCCTCTAACCAGGCATGAAATAATTACCGAGGAAACGGCAAGACCTATTCACCAGAACCCTTATCGTGTGGCTCCAAAAGAACGTGAAGCAATACAACAGCAGGTAGACAGAATGCTTGAAGATGACGTCATTCAGCCTTCACAGAACCCCTGGGCGTCACCTGTAGTCCTCGTTAAGAAAATGGATGGCAGCCTGTGCTTCTGTGTGGATTACCGGAAGCTAAATCAGGTGACCAAGAAAGACGAGTATCCACTACCGCGTATAGTTGGCTCTCTCGACACACATCGAAATGTTCGATACTTCTCTTCAATGGACTTGCGGAGTAAATATTGGCGAATCGAGGTGGATACGAGAGACCGTGAGAAGACCGCTTCTGTAACACCAGATGGGTTATATGAATTTGAGGTCTTGCCTTTCGGTTTGTGCTCAGCACCTGCTACCTTTCAAAGACCCCTGGATACCGTGCTATCGGGGTAAAAGTGTAAAACCTGCTTAGTGTATCCGGATGACGTCTTAGTGTTCTCCGCAACGTCTGACGAGCACCTTGAAAACCTTGAGGTGGTCTTACGAGCCATACAGTCCACGGGCCTGACGTTGAAGCCCGAGAAGTGCCACTTTTGCTACGAAGAGCTGCGATTTCTTCATCATGTCGTCAGTTATGCAGGTGTTCGTCCTGATCCTGAAAAAATCGCATCCGTGGAACAGTTCCCTAAAGGCCTTCGGACACTTTCTCGGCCTCTGTGCATATTATCGACGAGTTCTTTCGGACTTCGCAAGCATAGCATAACCGTAAACTCGCCTCACGAGAGAAAACGTCACCTTCGAGTGAAATAACGAAGAGAAAGCTGCTTTTAACGATCTTCGCCAGCGACTACAAACACCTTCAGCCCTTGCCCACTTGGAGAGAGAGCCCCTACGATGCTTCACACCGATCCTAGATATGTTGGTCATGGAGTTGTGCTTATGCGGCAGCAAGAAGGCACAGAAACGGTAATCACTTATGCAAGGAAAATGTTAACACGCGCTGAGGCTAATTACTCCACGACTGAGAAGGAATGTATCACCGTCGTATGGGCGGTTACAAAGTTTTGTCCGTATTTATATGGCCGCCCCTTCAAAGTAATTAGTGACCACCACTCACTGTGTTGGTTAAGAAATCTTGAAGACCCTACCGGCTGATTAGCGCGTTAGAGTCTCAGGCTGCAGGAGTTCGATATGGCAGTCGTGCATAAGTTAGAGAAGCGTCATATGGACGCCGACTTTTGTCCTGTTCACTTATTGAGTCGGCAACCCTACCCGAGGAGAAGAAAACATCATTTCTTGGTGTCCTCGACACGACTGCCGTTGCGCAGCAACAGCGTGACGACGCTGAGTTGCTTGGCCTAATTACTCACTTGGATGGCGGATCTCGGAAGGCGCCAAGAGATTTCGCAAGAGTGTTGTCATCGTTTCGTTTACGGGCGGAGTACTCTACAAAAAATTTTTCGTCGATGGGATCTGCCTATCTGCTCGTCAGCCCAGCAGCCCTTCGCACCGAAGTACTGAAAGCATGCCACAACGAGGTTACCTCTGGCCACTTGGGTTACACGAGAACGTTGGCCAGGGTACAGCAAAGATATTACTGGTTACGACTAACCACAGCCATGAAGCATCACGTTTGTACCTGTCTCGACTGCCAACGACGGGAGTCACCACCGACTAAACCAGCTGGTCTTCTGCAGCCCGTACAGGTCCCAACGACTCCATTACAACAGATCGGTGTGGACATTTTGAGTCCAGTCAATACTTCTACTGCAGGCCACCGATGGGTTATTGTCACGATAGATTATCTGACCCGTTATGCCGAGGCAAAGACTATCCAGAGAGGTACAGTAGCGGATGTGGCAAGATTTTTCATCGAGAATATTGTACTGAAGCATAGTGCACCAACCGTCGTAATCACAGACAGAGGAACCGCCTTTACGGCAGATCTTTCGGACCAGGTCTTGATGCTGAGTGGAACAACGCATCGTAAGACCACCGCTGTCACAGGACGAGCACTCAAAAGGAGCGCGCCGCCAACTCCTTGCGACGAAACGCCGGAGTGACGCCGCGAGGTTAACAATAAAAGAAAAAGAAAAAAAGCAAACAAGCTCCCCGGGCACGCTCCCTCTCCCCGCGGAAGCGTGGCTTCGCCGACGAACCTCCTCACCCCAAAACGGCGGCCGAGCAAGCACTCGATTTTTCCAGATGGAAAGGGGCGTGGTCATACCGAATTGAGTCATCCGCCGCAGAGGGCATTCCAACGTCTCGCCCTCTCCCCAGCCTTCGCTGCGTATCGCGCCGACGAAATGACGAGAACCTTCTGGAATCTCGCGCGGAAGGTATTTATACGAGCAGCCGAGACGAGAGAGCAGGAGAAGACGGAAGTTAGCACCAGAGCGCTTAGGGATTCCGCCGTGTAGGCGGCGAAGGTTTTGTCCGTAGGGACAAAGCAGGAGAAGAAGAGGATTTTCACCTGAGGGGTGAAGACTCGAGCTACAGGCAAGAGCGTGTGTCTACCGCTATCGAGCGAAAACGCGTGGCAACAGCTGCGTGTGTGAAGCCGACGTGTTTCCGGCGAAGAAGTTTGAAGCTTGGAGAGTGGCGAATTGAAGACGCGAGGTTTCCTGGAAGAGAAACTTCGGCGAGGTTTCCTGGAAGAGAGACTTCAGGGGAGCGGAACGACAACAACGCTGGACTTTGAGTGAGTGATTCTCGGAAGAGTATCATCCAGACTTTTGTTCCAAGAACTTTGGACCTCTATCTCTTTAGTCTTTAAGTGTCTTGGTTGTTCAATGCATGCGACTGCATTGTAGTGCGTATTGTTGTCTGTGTCCGTTGTTTCGAGTGTGGCTGATTGTACGGTGTAGTACGTTGTTTGATTGGTGACATATTGTATGCAACTATTGTGGAGTGTGCATTCTTGTATAGTGTTTTCGATCTGCCATTATTGAGAATATAATTTTGTTTGTTTATCAACTCTTGGCTCTGACTTGTTCTTTGGGCCACAGCCGGCGTCCGCTGGCGCGCCAAAAAGGACCACTTCTAAATTGTCCACGCTTTCGTGGTGCGGTTCGGGGGGCTGATACTTCGGCCCTTGGAATTAGCCCGGCGATCGCCTCACTAATTAACGGGACGTGTGTGACAATTATTCTGGCGTCCGCGACACAGGACCTTTTGGTGCACAGTGTGTACAAAGTAGTGAGAAAGAGCCTCGAGTTGTTGATAGTGCTATCGGAACGATTTTATGTGTTGTTGAGTGTTCTCGTTAACGAGTGCAGGGGTGTGTTCCGATAGACTGATTTAGGCAGTTACTTTTTGCACGCGGCAAGGTTTTATTTGCGAGTTGCGAGACACAATGGATCTCGAAAAGTTAGTCGCTCTTGGTGAGAAGATGGGTCTTTCTGGCGCCGAACTACGGAAGTGGGTCACCCAGAAGGAAAAAGAAGAAAAGGAGAGAGCCAAGGAAGAAAAAGCAGCTGAGTTGGAGCGAGAGAGGTTGGCAGCTGAAAGGGCGAGAGAAGAAAGAGAAGCAAAGGAGCGACAGCTGAGAGAAGAAAGAGAAGCAAAGGAGCGACAGCTGAAAGAAGAAAGAGAGGCAAAGGAGCGACAGCTGAAGGAAGAAAGAGAGCAGCAATTGAAGTTGGAGCTGGAGAGAGAGAAGTTGGCAGCCGAAAGGGCAAGAGAATAAAGAGAAGCGGAGATGGCTGAAAGGGAACGGCAGTGGCAGCACGAGATGGAACTCGAGTGGCTCCGTTTGCAACAGCGAAGTGAAACTCCCGTCCAAGCTAGAGTTGAAAGCAGCGAACGGGAAGATCTTGGCTTCCGCCTAAACCCAAGCAAACTGCTCGTCGCGTTTGATGAAAGGAAGGACGACCTTGACGCGTACCTTCACAGATTTGAGACGATTGCACGGAGCCAGAATCGGCCGGAACATCAATGGGCAACTGCTTTGAGTACCTGCTCGAGTGGTGAAGCGCTCAGTGTGTACGGTAGGCTGACGCCGACCGATGCAGCCAACTACGCAAAGGTGAAAGCTGCTTTGCTGAAGCGATTTAGATTTACTGTGCAAGGATTCCGGGACAGATTTCGGACAGGAAAGCCCGCTGATGGTGAAACGGCTACGCAGTACGCCGCCCGACTTAGCCATTATTTCGACAGATGGATTGAACTTTCAGGGACAGCGCAGGAGTACGATGAGCTTAGAGAGCTCCTAATTAGAGAACAATTTCTTACTAGTTGCCACCCAAGCCTGTCGCTGTACTTGAAAGAGAGGAAGGCTGACTCACTTGAAGACATGCTTGAATTGGCTGATCAATTCTTGGAAGCGCAAGGTGGCACTAATTTGGCCAAGGTCAAGAAGGATTGTCCCGAGGAGTCGAAGAAATTGGCTCCCAAAAAAAAGAAGCGTGCACCAGAGAGCATTTCGTGATCTTTCCTGTGTAACCGACTGGGTCATCGCGCGAAAAACTGCCGAACGATCTTTACGAGCCCTACGGTTGTAAAATGTTTCAAGTGTGGTCAGACTGGGCACAAAGCAGACGCATGTCGAAACGGAGCGAGTCAAACTCACCAGGTCTCCTGTGTGCTAGCAGCACCGAAATCCGATGATAAGGCCGTCACAGATGGATTCGTAGAGTTTAAAAGTGGGGAGAAAATTTCTATTGTGGGTGCGGTAATGGCGAAACAGCCAACCAGTGTTTCGAAGGGAATGCCAACGCTGCCTGGAAAAGTTGCAGACAAAAAGATTACGGTGTTAAGAGATACCGGCAGCTCCACTGTTATCGTGCAGAGAAATCTGGTACGGGAAAGTGAGTTAACAGGCAAAATTAAACCGGTTTGCCTAATTGACCGTACGGTTCGGATGCTTCCCGAAGCAGAAATTGAGGTTAAAACCCCGTACTTCAGCGGGAAGGTTACCGCTCTATGTATGACGACCCGACTTTACGACCTTGTCATCGGAAACATCGACGGGGCGCGAGGACCGAATGATCCGGAATGTTTGGGAGAAGACCCTAAGATAGAGCCCTCGCCAACCCAGCGACCGCGAGATACAGTGGAGGAGCATCCCGTGACGGATCTCACTAGAGCCCAAAGTTAAGCCACGGCGCAAGAGACAGCGAATGAGAAGATGATCGAGTTGAATGAGTTCACGTGCTGGGCAGCTGTACGTACGTCGGCACGACCTCAACCGACAGACAGTGTAAAGGTGACGGAATCGGCCAGCCAGGTCCACTGTCGTGACATGAACAAGCGGGTGACAGGATCGGTTGAGCGTTATCACCCATTAACAGTGTCAGAAGTGACAACGATGGCTGAGACGCCGCCTCAGACCCCGTCGTTGGAAAAGCCTCGCCGAAAAAGAACAAGGAAAAACAAGAAGAGATCGAGCGAGCACCGCAAGAAAGGACGCAAGCGCAGCTCTAAATACACAGGATAGGTGCTGAGGTGGAATCGGAATGTGTTTGGCAGGGCTGAGTGACATATGTTGTGTTAATGTTCTTGTTGTCCTGTGTCACAACTGTATGTTGAGTGAGTCAAAATGTTTGTTACGGTGATGTGATGTATAGTAATGATGTGAGTATAGTAATATTTGTAATGAGAGAACTTTGTACATTTGTATTGTTTGGAATGTGTGATGAAGTGTTGTAGTCATGTGCCTGTGGCTGTATTTCATGTGTTGTTGAATTGAATTACAATGTATAGTTATATTGAGTCATCTATTGTGAATGCGAAGTGTTATGAGCGCCGGATTGTGTTACAGTCTGTTAGAGTCTGTGGTGACTGTTCGCGCTCGTTTGTGTGATTTTGAATATTATGAGATAATATTCTTAAAGTGGGGGGCAGTGTCACAGGACGAGCGCTCAAAAGGAGCGCGCCGCCAACTCCTCGCGACGAAACGCTGGAGTGACGCTGCGAGGTCAACGATACAAGAAAAACAAAAAAAAGCAAACAAGCTCCCCGGGCACGCTCCCTCTCCCCGCGGAAGCGTGGCTTCGCCGACGAACCTCCTCACCCAACAACGGCGGCCGAGCAAGCACTTGATTTTTCTAGATGGAAAGGGGCGTGGTCATACCGAGTTGAGTCATCGGCCGCGGAGGGCATTCCAACCATCTCGCCCTCTCCCCAGCCTTCGCTGCGTATCGCGCCGACGAAATGACGAGAACCTTCTGGAATCTCGCGCGGGAGGTATTTATTCTAGCAGCCGAGGCGAGAGAGCAGGAGAAGACGGAAGTTAGCGCCAGAGCGCGTAGGGATTCCGCCGTGCAGGCGGCGAAGGTTTTGTCCGTAGGGACAAAGCAGGAGAAGAAGAGGATTTCCACCTGAGGGGTGAAGGCTCGAGCTACAGGCAAGAGCGTGTGTCTACCGCTATCGAGCGAAGACGCGTGGCAACAGCTGCGTGTGTGAAGCCGACATGTTTCCGGCGAAGAAGTTTGAAGCTTGGAGAGTGGCGAATTGAAGACGCGAGGTTTCCTGGAAGAGAAACTTCGGCGAGGTTTCCTGGAAGAGAAACTTCATGGGCAGCGGAACGACAACAACGCTGGACTTTGAGTGAGTGATTCTCGGAAAAGTATCATCCAGACTTTTGTTCCAAGAACTTTGGACTGAATAAGTTTTCTATCTCTTTAGTCTTTAAGAGTCTTGGTTGTTCAATGCATGCGACTGCATTGTAGTGCGTATTGTTGTCTGTGTCCGTTGTTTCGAGTGTGGCTGATTGTATTGTGTAGTACGTTGTTTGATTGGTGACATAATGTATGGAACTATTGTGGAGTGTGCATTCTTGTGTATTGTTTTCGATCTACCATTATTGAGAATATAATTTTGTTTGTTTATCAACTCTCGGCTCTGACTTGTTCTTTGGGCCACAGCCGGCGTCCGCTGGCGCGCCAAAAAGGACCACTTCTAAATTGTCCACGCTTTCGTGGTGCGGTTCGGGGGGCTGATACTTCGGCCCTTGGAATTAGCCTGGCGATCGCCTCCCTAATTAATGGGACGTGTGTGACAACCGCCTACCACCCGCAAAGAACGGGCTGATAAGTCGTCTAAACAAAACCATAGAAGACATGCTTTCGATGTACGTAGACGTGGAACACAAAACTCGGGATGAAATCTTGCCTTATATAACGTCTGCATACAACACGGCCAAGCAAGAAACAACCTGTATGACACCATTTAGCCTCGTTCATGGACGGGAAGTACGAACCATGTTAGATGCAATGTTACCGCACGAAACCCACGATATCGTCCCGGACGCCGACACGTTTACGGAAGGAGCGGAAGAAGTTAGGCAACTTGCACGTTTGTGGATCATTCAGCAGCAAGAGTACGATGAAGGCCGCTACAATGCCCACCGCAGAACAGTCGTCCACCAAACTGGCGACAAATAATGGGTTCGGACGCCCGTACGGAAACAAGGATTTTCCGAAAAGCTCTTAAGAAGATACTTTGGACCGTACCTAGTGCTGCGACGACTGAGTGATGTCACTTACGAAATTGTTCCCGACAGTTCGTATAGTACAAGGCGTCACCACTACCATCCTGAACTCCTTCACTTAGTCCGCATGAAGTCTTACGTCAGCGAGTGATTGCGTGAGACTTTTCTTGAGAGAAAAAACTCCATTACAGACTTCGCATTGCGGCGATGCTCTTTGAGAGGGAGGCAAATGACGCGTGTCTACATGTGGACGAAAACGATGGTGGGGGATTTAGTGCACATGAGGTAGTGGGCCTCTAGATTCACTCGAGACTGCAGAAGACGATCTTGTGGCTCGGCTGTTGAGAACGCTGCTGTCGTTGTCTCAATTTGTACCTGTGTTTTGTTCGCGTTGTACGGCGAGAATGCATACATACATACATACATACATACATACATATGTATGTATATATATATATATATATATATATATATATATATATATTCAATTATTTATTTATGTATATGTGCGTGTGTGCGTGTGTGTGTGATACTATAAGGGGAAGGGAGATATTGCCTGGCTCTTACGCCATTTTTATTCCACTCTCACTTTTTTTTCATCAACCTCTACCATCAGTCAAAGGATTCCTCTCCCCCCGAAAGAATGCGCTAGCTTAAAACTATGAAGCATGAACAAGTGGTGTCTCATCATAGAAAGAAAATATCAGAAAATGGAGTAGTTTCATGTAACATGGCAGTTCCCTGCACTTGCACAAAAACGTTCACCGCAAACGCAGTCCGGTGACATGTAGCACACCTCAGGTGGGTGAGGTTGGCTGTTGCGTTCTGGAGAGCATAAGCAAGCATTCGGCGTTAAAAATGATGATGACACAGTTTGCATAGTAGCGAAAAACGAACAAAGTTGGGGGTCCTTGTAGCATTGGAAGTTTGGATGTCTCATGCGTTTAATTCTGAGTCGTGGCTGCGCAAACGAATTGTATCTAGGATGCGTGCTTCTTAAGAGAGGGTTACGGCATGATGCCTCTGTGCTGGCGGTGTGCCAGAAGTGCCTCCGCGTCTTTCTTGGCTTTTTTCTGTGGCGTTGTGTCTGTGTAACGGCAGGCGCAGAGGGCATCTGTGGCGATGATCTTTCATCCGGAAACGTCATCATGCTTGAAATTACCCTTAGATCAAGGTTCTTGTTTTGTTATGTTGTTCAAGTTGTGAGTGTACTTCTGTTGAAGTATTCGTTCGTCGTCGTCTTTTCTTAGTTTGGTGATGGCGCTGAGAAAATCGTGGGTAGTCGTCGTCGTTGAATGAGCAGACGCTGTCGGCAGTCTCAGCGTTATTTACGAGTGGTATGCAAGCATGGTTTGTGTCAAAGAAAGCAGTATATACATTTTCGTTTTTATTACCGAGACTTGCATTCAATGCCGACTCCATACTGTTTCGACTTTCAGTTGGTCCACGTTAAAGAACCCCAGGTGGTCAAAATTTCCGGAGCCCTCCACTACGGCGTCTCTCATAATCATATCGTGGTTTTGGGACGTTAAACCCCACAAATCAATCAATCAATCAGTTGGTCCACTTCCTGAGGATGACATCATGGCAAACATGGCTTGACGTGGTTCCGATTCCATATGTTCGCTTTTTCGCGGGAGAATTGAGTTAGGCGTTCCTGAAGTAACACCGCTTTTGAAATGGCAGTGGCTTGAGCCTGGTCGATATTTCAGGTCGTCTGTTGCGTATGTGGCGATATATTTAGAGGTGCGATGAGAGTAGCGGGCACCAGAAGATCTCCTTGGTGCAAAACCAGGTGGTGGCTCACGTAAGCAAGATGAGGAGTCAAGTACTTTGGGTGCTTGAATATTGTCTTGATTTCTGTATTCAATAGAAGAGGTTAGCGTTGGCGATATATGTGCAGATATGAAACCACGTGGAAGGGTGGGCCTTGTAGAAAAACGGCTGGGATGTCTTTCTATGAGCAAGCTGAGTTCGCCTGACGGCAATTGTAAGCTTCTGCTTTGTGCTCAAATGCGTGAACGCTAAGTATGACCGTGTTTACTGAATTTGAATGCATCAATATGGCTGGTTGTAACAGACTTTTCATTATAGCGTTGGACTTGCTTTTGCTGGCGTTCCTGATGTTGCTGTGGAACGTGCTGTGGTCGGAGACCTTTTAGAACATCAGTCCGGTTTTCTCGGCAACTTGATGTGGTGTCCTGTCAGTAGCTGATTGTCTGTGGGTTGTTGTCATGCAGATCTGGCAATGAAGATTGCTTCAGAGTTGACATAAAGTTCTTCAGAAGCTTCTTCTACCCCGTTTACTACGTGAGGCTCTTGTGCATCACAGCGCTTGACGTTCGACGCGTCTGAGCTTTTGCTGTTGCTTCGACTGTCGAGTGTGTATGCACTGGACGGTGATGCGTGAACCCGTGTGGAAGGAGCACTGGACGAGCAGCGTGATAGAAAACCGGGTAGTGGACAATGTATGTGAAACGAAGCATGAAAGGCATCAGTATGGTGAGTGACATCTCATGTCTTATGTTGGTGCGACGACTTTGAAATTGCCCATTTTTGTGCAGAAGAGAGGCACGCTCGATGGCTGCGTTTTTCCTGAAATACGCATGGTCGCCTGTCAGTGAACTCATGTGCCAGTTTGTGTTGTGGCAGTGGTCCATTGATGCTGGGTGTTCGCATGCTTGAAGACTGCTTGTGAAATGAACGACTGAAAACGATTGCCTGCTGATGGTTGGTTATATGCGAGTCTTCGTCGCAATCATTGTATTCTTTAAATCGGACGGTCATTTTCTCTCTGTTTTTCATGACACCTCATTTTGAAATATGTGGGTGAGGTAGAATTTAAATGCTTCACCGGAGATGTAGTCAGGGTGGTCGGTGATCATCTACCGTTCCGATCAGGATGCAGTGGTGGCGTGGAGCTTGAATAGGTTGAACCAGTTCTGTACGGGTCCGTCGTTCGCTGATCTGGTGTACTTGGGGATGTCAAGGTCAGCGGATGGTTCGGACATGATGTTGGTCGATGTGTAATGCTAGGCGCTTGTACGGTAGTCCGTGTATGGTCAGGGTGTTTTGCGGAGAACTGCGTCGATTCTGAGTGACTGACAAAGGGGCAGGCAAGTCTCGATCCTGTGGACTCGTGTGACGCTAGATGTGTGAGGCGTTGCCTGGCTCATACTTGTATTGTCTTGTCACCTAGAAGATCTCGGCTCATACCCACAAGGGGCATTGGCCACACTGTACATTATAATAGAAACTTTTTATACAACGCTTGCTGAAAAAAGAGACAAATTAGAAAAGAACAATAACAATGTTCATTTGAAAATACTTGAAAAAAGTGTAGAAGAATTTGATAAACCCATTATATTGTTACGTTTGAAAGAGACTGGTAGACGTTGAAAGGGGCCGTTTATTAGGTCGTGAGGGGCAGCTCAGAAGCGGCCGACTGATGCTGATTCTCCTGATCCTCTTCTTCCTCTCTCACTCTGGGCGACCAGTGCGTTCACCGTATACGCTTCTTTTTCTTCGTGCATGTACGCAACATTCCTCTCCGCGCAGACGAAGGCCGCCGGACGAGTCAGTCGAGTTGTCGTGGCGTGTACAGTTTCAGGCGCGCAACATGAACCACTTGAGTTTTGGCAGCTCGTCGACCACTCGCCGTGAGACGAGCTATTACATAGTTGACCTCTGTAAGTCTCTCGACGATGACAAAAGGTCCATCGTAAGTGGCCAAAAACTTTTGGCATAACCCGCGCTTGCGCATCGGAGTCCACAACCACACCAGATCACCACGGCGATAAATCACTGGTCGATGGTGAATGTCATAGCGTGCCTTCGCTTTGACTTGCGATGCCAATGTGCGTAGTCGAGCTATGCGACGCGCCTCTTCGGCGAGGCAGAGAGTCTCAGCGACAGTGACGTTGTCGTGGTCACAGAAAGGCAATATTTTGTCGATAGGGTGCCGGGGCGAACGTGCATAAAGCAAAAAGAAAGGGCTATAGCCTGTAATCTCATGCTTCGCGGTGTTGAACGCGTAAGTAATGAACGGGAGTACGTCATCCCAGTTCTTGTGGTCGCATGAGACATACATAGACAGCATGTTGATAATGGTGCGATTGGTACGCTCCGTCAGCCCATTAGTTTGGGGGTGGTATGGTGTCGAGTGACGCAGGCGGGATTCACATAAAAGGAGTAGCTCCTCCACGACATCCGCTGTGAATTGTCGTCCACGATCACTGATAATCAGGCGAGGTGGGCCATGTCGAAGGATGACGTACTGTAACAAAAACGACGAGACTTCACTGGCAGTTGCGGAGGGAACGGCTGCCGTCTCGCAGTAGCGTGTGTGGTAGTCGACGCAAACAATTATCCATCGGTTGCTTTTAGCCGATTTTGGGAAGGGGCCCAGAAAGTCAATGCCCACTTGTTCGAAAGGTGCGCTTGGAGTAGGCATCGGCTGTGGAAGACCCAAGGAGGTTTAAAAAAAACTTCTGGAGTGGAAGCGCCTGCCCTCTGGTGACGCCGACGGCCGCCATGTTGCTCCAGGCAAAAAACGTGCCGTATGTCGTTTGGGCCCCCGCCGTTCGCGTCACTGAACAAAAGTTGTCGCGTTTGTCCCTCGTTCTTCTGTTCTGTGCGGATTTTGTGCAGTTCTAAAGGAAGTTGACACGATTCCGGACGTTATGGTGAGCTCGTGTGTCGCCTTCGGCTGCACTAATCGTGCGAAGCAGAAGCCAGGAATCACTTTTCACGTGTAAGTACGCGGGAAAAAGCGCTTTCAATCGCTTGTCTCCTTCGACGCGCTACCTCATTCGAGAAGCGCGGTTTCAGCTGAAAACTTACTTTCATTAGCATTTTTCAGCTGGCGAGTAGAAGTTGGATAACCTATTTTGTGCGTGTGGTACCGCAGGTTTCCAAAAGACAAGACGCTGCGTGACGCATGGCAGCGTGCTGTTCGGAGGGATGGCTGGGAGCCTAAGAATGCGGACGTTCTCTGCTCGGAGCACTTTGAAGCCAACTGCTTTGACAGGACGGACCAAACGACCAGGCTGCGACCAGGGAGCATTCCTACCATTTTTCCTGCGTTCCCTGCGCATCTCCAGAAACCAATGAGTACCATCACGAATGTACATTTTCGTTACGGTAAATAGGCTATAGATTTCCGAATGTGTAGGCACAGTTTCTCGTTTCCTACGTGCTGTTAAAAATCACACCACTCTCTGACAAAGCGCACGTCACGTACACTTACTTGTCCAACTTTTTTTCACTGTGCGTGCATAAGTACGGGCACGCTGGCACGCTAAACTTCCGCACCAAAACTATAAAAAGATCCTCGACGTAGTAATCCCGTTTCTAGTCAGTCTAAGCAGTGGGTGGGACGATTATACCCGGCTTCTGAACTTTGGAGCATAACTGATTTTTTTTCTTGCAGGCGAAAAGAAAGCGAGAAGCCCCTAAGTGTCGGACTGCGCTGTCACCTGTCGTCAGTGCTGAGGCAGCGGTTGAAATGCCATCTGAGCCTTCTTCGCCGGCGAAGGATTGGTACCGTTCCAAGGCAGAGGAGTCTGCACAAGAGGTTCCCCAACTAAAGAAGAAAGTTAAGACACTGCAGCAATCCAAAAGAAGGCTAAGCAAGCGGTGTGATGCGTCAGAAAATTTGATCAAGGAGCTAAAAGAGAGGAAACTTTTGTCAGAAAAAGGCCTTGAGGTCTTTGAAGCAACTTTCTCGCCTGAAATTCAACAGCTTCTTGTCCGAGCCCATGAAAAAACAAACAAGATGTACCCCCCAGAGCTACGTGCATTCGCACTCACTCTGCACTACTACTCTGCGGCAGCGTATGAGTATGTGCGGTCAAAATTTAACAACGCTTTGCCTTCGCAACGTACGTTGCGTCAGTGGTACAAATCTGTAAATAGCGATCCGGGTTTTACCTCTGAGGCTTTTGATTTTATTAAAAATTTAGGCAAAAGCCAGGACAAGCCGCTGATCGCAACACTCATGATGGATGACATGGCCATCAAAAACATGTTCAGCTAGTTGGGAAGAAAGTGGTAGGCTACATCGATCTTGGAACAGGTATCTCCGATGATAGCCTGCCCAAAGCGACAAATGTCTGCGTTTTTATGCCGGTCGGCATGAATATGCGACTAAAAATACCTCTGGGGTATTTCTTCATCGAGTCTCTTTCTGGATCTGAAAGAGCTGCACTAACACAAGAATGCCTGTCGAGACTCTCGTCAATAGATGTTGAAGTAGCATCATTAACATTTGATGGTGCCGCCTCGAACTTCACTATGGCTCGGTGCCTAGGGGCTGATCTCAAGTACAGCTCCCCTAAATTTGACACAAGCTTTAACAGTTCAACAGAACAAACAGATTCTCCAAACAAGGTGTCTGTAATTCTAGATGCATGTCACATGCTAAAGCTTATCCGAAACTGCCTAGGGCCTGCAGACCACCTTGTTGACCTGAATGGATCAGAAGTCAGGTGGTCCTTTATTGAAGAACTCGAGAAGTTGCAACGGGATGAGGGACTACACTTAGGGAACAGGCTGACAAGAGCTCATATTGAGTGGGCAAAACAAAAGAAGAAAGTTCGCCTTGCCGTGCAAACGCTCAGTTCATCTGTGGCAGACGCACTCGACTTTTGCGAGTCCACGTTGAAGCTTCCGCAATTCAAAGGCGCACATGCTACGGCTGAATTCATACGAATGTTTGACCGTCTTTTTGATGTCCTCAACTCAAGAAACCCGTTTGGCAGGTCGTACAAGGCAGCTCTGCCAAAGGCAAATGAGGCGTCCATGAGGACCTTTTTTGAAAAGGCTGAATTGTACATAACAAAACTCAAGGACGCAAAAGAAAAACCAGTGATCGAGAGCCTCAAGAAAACCGGATTTGTGGGACTCCTGATCTGTATGCGCAGTATCACAGCACTCTTCGATAGGCTTGTGGCAACAGGGGAGCTGCAGTACTTGCTCACCCACAAAATGTCTCAAGACCACCTGGAAACATTTTTTGGTTGCGTAAGAGGAAAGGGCGGCTATAACAACAACCCCACTGCCTGCCAGTTTACAGCTGCCTACAAGCGTCTTCTTATTAGAACGGAGGTCGCATCATCAGAGGCTGGAAACTGTTCTCGGGATATTGTGACTGTTCTCTGTCCCTCAAGCGACGTAAGCCTTGTTGAGTCACCAACGTCCCTGGCGTCATTAAGATGATCATCACTGTTGCAGCCACCCGACGATGATAACGATTGCACCCAGTGAGTGGACTTTCCCTGAAGCCTTTCGCCTGTTGTCGGCGTAGTAGTGCCATATATAGTAGGATTTGTGGCACGGAAAGTCCATGGTGGCACATCTTGCGATGAATGCTGCTCTGCACTGCTCTCTAGTGAGCTGCCACCACTAACAGCTGTGAAAACAAACGGTGGTCAGGTGGCGCCATCGAAAGACGTCTTGAAGATCTGCCACACTGTGGAGAAAGGGCTTCGTGCCCTACAGGTTCAATGTAAGGACCTAAAATCGTTGCATGCAAACAGTGATCGCCTCATGGTAGAGGTGGTAACGGAGGTGTTTGAACAAGCATTATTTTCTGAGTTAGAGCCTCATCTGTTGGACTGCAATCCACTCGACAATCCCATCTACGTTTTGGCAAAAAAGATTGCCAACCTGTATGTAACAATGGGGCTTCACCACATTTCCAAAGAAATCAACCGCAAGAACTCGCGCAGTGGGGTACGAACCCAGCTGACAAGGACTAATATATTTAAAAATCTGTAAGGTACAGATGAGAACCAGCGTTGAACAAAGCGGAGCAGCTGGTATATTCTACATTTTTTGCAATTTTAGTGTGTTGTTATAGAGTTGCCTGATATGACCTGCGTTTTGGGAATCAGGCCGTTTTTGTGTGAATTGTTTCTGTTTTATTGTATGTGCTTTTGGAAATTGTATAAAGCCTTGAATGAATAAAAACTCATATACCCTTGTGTTGCTTCCACCGTGAGCCTCATTTCGAGAATTGCAAGCGAATCCGCACTCACAGCAGCTAACCGTTGTAATGCATATTCGCTAATACGTAATCGCGTACGGCTCACGTGTAATATCGTAACTGACGGCTTTGTACAGATCTTGTTTATCTAACACGAAGAAAAAAATGCGAGTGAAATTATTTACACTAAGTGTCCCGTTTCATTCGAAAAAGACGCCACGGAAGCGCGCTGGATACGTCGTCTGCGCTCTCTCTTGCCTGGAGCAAGATGGCCGCCAACCGGTTTCCCCGGCTTCACCCGCTTGCGTAGGCGTGAATAGGGGACCTCCACTCCAGAAGTTTTTTTAAACCTCCTTGGGAAGACCAGCTGGACCAGTTGATGGACGTTTGTGACGCTGACATTGCATGCAGCTTGCCACATAACTCTCAACAGACTTCTGCATACCAGGCCAATAAAAGCGCTCTTTAGTCCGGTGAAGCGTCCGCGCCAAACCTAAATGTCCAGATGTAGGGTCGTCGTGCATGACACTCATAATAACTGTTCGCAGGCTCTCCGAAACCACTAGAAGGAAACGCGCGCCACTGCTGGAGAGGTTCCTTTTGAACAACAGTCCATCACGCATACAGAAACAGCGTGCATTAGTGGAAGCGGATGCCGCGGCGAATAGTGGTGCTAGTTTAGCATCTTTCCGCTGTTCTGCTCTGAAACTGGGATAGTCCGGGAACGTAGGCGACACAGACGCTACAAGCTGGTCAAGGTCATCGGATTCACAATCTGTTGTGCTAAGTGGCATGCGTGAAAGACAGTCCGCGTCAGCATGTCGACGACCACTCTTGTAAGCGACGGTAAAACTGTATTCTTGTAGCCGGAGTGCCCAGTGCGCAAGGCGGCCACAAGGGTCACGAAGGTTGACAAGCCAACACAACGAGTGGTGGTCGGTTACGACTGTGAATGGGCGCCCGTACAGGTAAGACCTAAACCGCTGAATTGCAAATAATACCGCCAGGCATTCTTGTTCGGTAACAGTGTAGTTTTGTTCCGGCCTGCTTAGGGAGCGACTTGCGTATGCGATGACGTGTTCGCGTCGCCGTAACATTGTACTAGGACGGCTCCAATACCTATGCCACTAGGATCTGTATGAAGCTCTGTCGGAGCAAAAGGACTGAAGTGCTGAAGGACGGGTCGTGACGTCAACAAAACTTCAATTGACGAAATGAAGAATCGCACTCCGGAGTCCACTAAAAGGAATTGTCCTTTCGTAAGAGGCATGTGAGAGGGTACGCAATGTCGGCAAACTTCGGAATAAAGCGGCGGAAGTATGAACAAAGCCCCAGGAAACTACGAAGCTCCTTGACGGAACGTGGCGCATTGAACGCCTCAACTGCTGCTCTCTTCTGGGGGTCAGGGCGGATGCCATCCTTATCAACGAGATGCCCAAGCACAAGCGTCTGGCGGTCTCTGAAGTGGCATTTCTTCGAGTTTAAAATTAGGCCAGCGTTTCGGATGCAGTTCAAAACAGTGTCCAGACGAGAGTTGTGTTCACTGAACGTGCGGCCAAAGATGACGACATCGTCGAGGTAGCACATGCAGATGTTCCACTTCAAGCCACGCAGGATGGTGTCCGTAAACCTCTAGAACGTGGCCGGTGCGTTGCACAGTCCAAAAGCATCACGGTGAATTCAAAGAGCCCATCAGGGGTTACAAAGGCAGTCTTTTCCTTGTCCTCTGGGTGCATCGAAATTTGCCAATAACCTGATTGTAAATCTACGGAGGAAAAATAAGAGGCCGAATGTAAACAGTCTATTACGTCCTCTATACGTGGCAGCGGGTATACGTCCTTTTTAGTCACGGCATTCAGTCGGCGATAGTCGACGCAAAATCTCCAAGGTCCATCTTTCTTCTTAACGAGGATTACCGGTGCTGCCCACGGACTGGCTGACTCTTGTACCACTCCCTTTTGCATCATTTCCTGCACTTGGTCGTTGATAATTTGTCTTTCTGACCGGAAAACACGATATGGTTTTTGGCGAATCGGTTTTGCCGCGCCAGTGTTGATGGTATGGCGCGTTCGAGACAGGGGGATAGGGATTTCTTTGCCCTTCTGCGCAAAGTCAAATACCGAAACGTGCTCCAACACTCCATTCAATAAAGTTCGGCGCTCGCTTGAGCAAAGTGACTTATTTATCGTTGCCATAAGCGCCCCGTCCAAATTGTGACAACCTGTTCCGTCACGTTCTTCCGGCACGTTTGTGAGCTCGACCACTGATAATGTCACGTGTTCTTTGCTGACCGAAGCTAATTTCAAACCATTGGGTAGTGTCACGGGCTCAGAGGAACAGTTTACAGTCCATAGGCCAGTTCGTCCGCCATCAATCGACACCACACAATGGGGAACCAACACATTCTTCTTCACGCAGTTTATGTGCATTGGTTCTACGCTCGCATTGGTTCTACGCTCGTTAAACTCCTGTCAGATGCCGGGGAGTGGTTGCGGAAGCTGCTGGGCCAATAGTTGTCATCAGGTGGTACGTGGGCCGGCCGCCGGACACCATGAGGCTGTTCGAAGGGTCGTGAAAAGTCGGATGGTTGGTGATACCGAGGAGTCACCCGACGGTTGCGAAATCGCGATATGTGGCCTGGCACACCACAGGAATAGCACACCGGCCGAGGTCGAAACGTCGGTCGCTCGTCGATGAATAGAGCGTCATCATTTGCTCTTGTGTGACGGATGTACTGGTTTGGTGAGTCGTACCGAGACGTCGGGTGTCGAGGAGGCATGCGCTGAGAGCGTCGGTCATACCTTGACGCGGGAAGTCTGGTTGTCGTCCTTGACTTTGGGGCTGCGCTATACTCCACAGTTGCCGCGCTCATCGTCGGTTGCCATGAGGTCAAAGGAGGCACATCCATAGCCTCACGTGGCAGACACAACTCGTGATGGTCAGCAGTCGAACACGACATTTCTCGGTGGGACAGTTCCTCACGAACAATCTGTCGAATTGTAGAAAAAAGGTCGAGGCCAGGATACGTGTCCACACTGGCAACAGTTGTAACGTTAGCCAGCCGACCAAACTTGGGCGCTATTCGACGCATCTTGAGCGTTTCAAACGTTCGGCAATGCTGAATGACGTCGGACACAGAACTGAGGCTTTCTTTTCCAATTAGAAAATTATACACGTCCTCAGCTATCCCTTTGAGCAGATGCCCAACTTTGTCCTCTTCCGACATGGTAGCACAGACCACCTTGCACAGCCTTAACACTTCTTCTATGTAAATGGTGCATGTCTCACCTGGTAGCTGTGCCCGTTGCGACAGTGTTTGCTCAGCCCGCTTCTTTCTAGCAACCGAGTCGCCGAAACACGCCCTGAGCTCATCAACAAAAAAATCGCACGTCGTGAGTGCGTCCTCGTGGTTCTCGTACCATACCAGTGCGGTGTCGGTAAGGGAGAACACTATGTTGGCTAGCATAGCGGCTGCATCCCAATCGTTGGACTTGCCCACACGTTTGTACTTGGTGAGCCAGGCGTCGACATCTTCTTCGGCTTTTCCTCCGAAGGGCGGTTGAACTCGGTAGTACGGAAGCGGGCCAGATGGCACCGTCCTGGAAACGCCTGCTTCTTCGGGCATGTCGAAGTCACTCACGGCAGATGTTGGGAGACCGGCAAGTTGACGGCTTCGTCGAAGCTGTAGCAGCGATCGTTCCGTAGTTGAAGCGCTTACCCAGCACCTCCACCACTCTGTTACGTTTGAAAGAGACTGGTAGACGTTCAAAGGGGCCGCTTATTAGGTCGTGAGGGGCAGCTCTGAAGCGGCGGACCGATGCTGATCCTCCTGATCCTCTTCTTCCTCTCTCGCTCTGGGTGACCAGTGCGTTCACCGTATACGCTTCTTTTTCTTCGTGCATGTACGCAACAATATAAAACAAATTAGCAAGAATGAAAAAGGGGGACAAATAATTGGATATATCTGGCAGTACCACTAGCAGCGTATCCTTCCAGTTGCCTGATAGAATGTTTCCATGCTCCCTGTAATAGAAACTGTTGTGTCATCGGCGTAAGAGACAAATGTTGCGTTGTTTGTGCAGTGTACAATGTCAGTAACATAGATCAAAAATAAAAGTGGCCCTAAAATACTTCCTTGTGGCACACCTACAACGACCGGCTGCCTTGCAGATATTACATTGTTGGCATGTACGAACTGTGTCCTGTCTGAAAGGTAGGATTTTAAAAGAGCATGCGCTGTCCCACACACACCATAATTTTCTAATTTGCTGAGAAGGATTGAATGATTGATTAGGTCAAATGCCTTAGAAAAATTGGCGTATATGCCTAATGCCATTTTTCACGAGTAAATGGATCTATGATTATATCTTTATGAGTCAAGAGGGCTGTTTCAGTAGAGCGATGCTTCCTGAACCCATATTGAAAATCTTGAAGCGAATTGTGGTGATTAAAAAACGATAGCATTCTGATATGTAATAATTTTTCCATTGCTTTTGAAAACGCTGGGCTTATTTAAATAGGTCGATAATTGTTATTGCTCTCTTTAACACCATGCTTGTAAACAGGAACAACGCGTGAAATCTGCATTTGTTTTGGAAATACACCTGTAGAATATAATAAATTTTAAATATGGGTAAGAACGGGGCATATGATGTCAAGCACATGCCTTATGGGGCGAGTCTGGATACCATCGGTGTCCAAGGAGCGGCTGTTACTAATAGTACTGAAGCAAGAAAAAAGTTTCAGTGGTGTAGTTGGGGCAAGAAATATAGGGTTACTAAACGCGTTTACAGGCAGGAACTGAGCAGAGTTATCGAGACAATCAACATTATTTAACTAAGGTTTCAATGAAAACAACTCATTAAACGCCTTTGGTATCGCATTTCCCGAACGTTTTTGGCCATTGTGACTCAAAACGTCCGTAAGTACTGAAAGTGAAGTAGGCTTTAACAAAGCATTCAGTGTACGCCCGACCACATCACTTTTTTGAATGACTGGGTCACTAAACATTGCTACAAAATAAGCATTCTTTGCAGACCTAAGCTGACTTGTTAGACTATTTTGGTATTTTTTAAATTCGTTTAGGAGGGCTGGATCTCTAGACTTTACAAATTGAGCATACAGGGCATGTTTGCGTTTAATCATACGAAGAAGCTCAGGCGTTAGCCAATGTTTGCGTGCCCTGGATGCCCGTGCCTTTTTTTTCTTGGGGAAATGATCATGGTAAAGTGTTTGGAAAGTGCTAATAAAATCATTGTATTCAGTGTCACTACCTTTCGATTTTTAAGCGCTATGTCATGCCTCTTGGGCAATAACTTTGCAAAATGCTTCAAGATTTGATGAGGTAATAGATTGAATAAGAACTGGCTTTGTAGTTTTACTATCAATGGAGTGCATTCGATTAACCAGTAATATAATACCTAGGTGTGATCACTAATGTCAGTGTACACATCGACCTCCAACAAGTCGATGTTAATGTTTGAGATGAATACATCTAACAGGGATGCGCCGTCGATAGTCACACGTGTTGCAGAAGATATTGTGTTTGAAAAACCGTAAGTTGTGATGAGTGAATGGAAATCTTTTTTGTAACGGGGACGATGAAAGCATGTTTATATTGACGTCGCCACCTAGGACCAGTTTGATTTTCTATTCTAATGAATAGCTGAAAAGCTTTTCAAGGAATGCGAAAATTTTGTTGTGTCACCAGATAGAGGTTTGTACATAACAGAGAACATGTTGTTACGGCTCTGCACTGTTAACACCTCACGATCAGGGGTTACGTTAGTAAATTTGACCATGAGCTCAGCCAAGATATTTTCCTTGAGAAAGAGTGCGATACCACCCCCTCGCTTATCACGACGATTTCGGAGGAACGATTGATAGTCAGGAAGCTGAAACATGTCCGATGTGGGCGTTAACCAAGTTTCAGTTGACATTATTACTGAAAACGATGTTCCGAAATATCGAGTAGCAAGCTGAAGTCGTCTACTTTGTTTGGCAGTGAACAAATATACTGATGAAAAACCGTCAATTTTGGTTTTTTAGCTGAGACTAAATGTTTTATTCGGAAGGCACGTAACCTATTATCAAGCCAAGTCAAACTTCGTTAGTTCCCAATAGCAAATTTAGGACAGGTTCACTGTGCTTCCAATGACACACACCCGGCTGTCCTCCGTTTGCCTCGTCTTGATACGACAACCATCAGTCCAAAGAAACTTCCGCTTTTTTCCCTTTTTTAGAGCTAATGCCCACGCAAGAAGGCGCTTGTTTTCAGGCGTCAAGTGTTCGTTGCTATAGATTGGAATGGCCGGGGTCTGTGGGAGATCAAGGTCTGCCGTAGTTAACCTAGCTTTCCTAGCTTTGCTGATCAAGTCAGCTTTCTTTGTTCTCATGCAAAATCGGGCTATTATGTTTTTGTCTTTCTTGGTGGGTATACAGTGAATGACGTCAATGTCTGTAGATGTCACTGGACACCCTATCTTGTCCCCAATTTTTTGCAAGATGGCTTTGCAGTCCTCCCCCGGCGCGCAGGGTATACCCTTGATTTCAGTGTTGTTGATACGAGAGTATTGCTCGGAATTAGCAAGTCTTCTCGCTAGGTCCTCGTTTTCTTTTCTCAAAGTTTTGTTGTCCAAAGCTAACGCTTCCTGATTTTGTTTCATTTTTTCGTACAGTCAGTTAAACATCTCAAGGCTTTTGCGCATTTCTGCAACCTCTTTTCGAAGTGCGTCAACCTGATGCGAGAATTCAGCATTCGTGACCATGGTTCAAAGAAAAAAAAGACACCGGGTTGGCAGCAGCAGGTGTGGCAAATATGAACACTGGAAAGTTTCAATTGAATAAAACTAACCTGCGTAGTGAAATTCGTTGGTTTAGCGACATAAAACCTGTTGCCAAAGCCGCTGCTGCCAACCGTTGTGAAGAACGCTGGGCACGGTTCCACTTAAGTAGCGTCGATGGCAGCGCTGCACCAGGGACAACTTCAACGTCAGAGCACGTGTGACTCCGTCGTAGCTGCACGTGTCACTCTGTCGTCTTCAATGGATGATTCCTCCGGCTTGAAGTGGTCACCACCGACATGCACTGTCTCGGCGCCGTTGTGAAGAACGCTGGGCACGGTTATGCTGGTCACTTGAATAAAGCAACCAGGTGGCTCAGTCAAAGTCCCTTTTCACAGGAATGAGAAGCCATCCACAGCTGTTAAACATCTGCAGCGAACGTTTCCACGAGCTACCACAGATAACAGGCTTGTCCGGAATTCTTTCACACTCAGTTTGCACAAGGAGCATGCATAGGCTGCGATGGTAACACAGAAAAAACAATTTAGTGACATGAGTCTCTTGGCAAAACTGAATTTTTAAGTCTTTTCAAAATGATTTAGAACAAAGTGTCTTAAACTAGCTGGATGTACACAAACTAGAGATGTTACAAAATAAACTTTCTTGGTGTTCTTGGCGAACACAGTTGCAAACTTATGAAATAATATGCAATTTCAACATCACAGATGTGTCAAAACCATGCTTATTTCACTCGTGCATGGTACGTCGACGTGCAAATTCAATGATACCACAACATACACATGATGGATGATATGCAATGGTATCAACTATACATTGCAGGTAACATAAAAAAATTGAAATATGAATTTAAGTTAAAATGCAACTAATGTAGCTTTCTTCAGGCTGCTCACATTAGAACGAATATATCTTTAATTTCAGATATTAATATCACTAAATTACTATTGTTCGCTGTTAAACTATGGTCATTAGTTTCAATGATTTTAGTTGGCTAAAAATGCAGTACACCTCACTTAGGCATGAAACGCTGTCTGATGAAGAAAGAAAAACGTGGAAATACGTTTAGCAAGGTTTCAACCCCAAGGTTGGGTGAGGCGCATACAATATTTATTAAACCAAAACAAAATAACGAAATCCAAACATAGTGAAAACAAGCAAAGTGAAATCTGTTGTGCTCGACTGCTTGGATTAATGACAATAATTGTGCTCGCACAGTAAGGTATAGCGATTCGGCCGCACTTAGCAATGAAATATTTGTTCGAAAATGCAGTTCACGTTCAACGAACAGCTTAAAAGGCACGGTTTGTGGCCGCATCAGGTAATCTATGTTGCAGGTGTATACCGCAAATTCAAATTTTACTAAACCAGCTTCATGAACACATAAGCGTAAGGCATCTTTGTGAGCCCTACCTAAGACGATGCAACACGCTGCACACGAACACGCATCAACTCAAGTATCACGGTAGTTTATAAAGACGCGTGCCGGCGCGGATGCTCACACTGGTATACATTCGGCCACTCGCAAGGAGAAAACTTCAGTGATAGTAGTCATAACGAGTACCAATACTGCAGTTGTTTAAAATAAAACGTACAGCGTATCAGATTACCGTAGAGACGTTCACTTCAATAGCGCACAATAAATATGGTGGGCTTACGCGCCCTAGCTATGATCAACGCCTACAGCTAACAAACGCCTCAGAATCATTAATAAAAAAAATAGTGATCACTTGCGAGCAGGGCCCCCCTCCAACACCACTGCCGACAGTGACGGGAGCCATCCCAACTCAGCTCAAATCAGCCGCCGCATTGCCGCTGCGTGTGCATGCGCTCCCTGCTTCAAACTCCACACACACACAAAAAAACTCATCTATGCTTTGGTTCGCACAATCTTGCCTTTACCCTTATTATATGCTACAGATAAACGGGCTCGCCACATACACAAAAGCTCACTTATCATGCACGTGTTATGAAAAACGTTTCGAACGTGGTGGTAACTAAGCGCCGACAGCAGCCAAGTGGTACACACTTGACGTTGCGAGTGCTCTGCGATACCGAGCCACACGTCCTCGCTTGAGTGTAGCGCATCTTCGTAATCAAAAGCACTTGCAGAACACAAAACACGAACACAGAATACAAGCACACTTCACACACCAGAGAAATCGAATCAAACACAACCCTTCAAGGGGGTGGTGGTGAAAACATTTAATAACCATTAAATGGTTACAGAGAGGTGATTGGGTTGGGACCTTATTGGCCTCCTACCCTCACAGCACTAGGTGGAACCCCTATTCCGGAGCTTTATTGGCAAGCAACGTCGCCCGCGCCTGTTGAACCAGGGCTTTTTGGGCCTTCAGGTCTTGACAGCCGAGCAGCGCCGCCTTCCAGTCCTCTCTCGTGGGATTGGGGTTGGGGGGGGATAGATGGATTAGACTGGCACGCCCAGACGATGTGAAAGGTGTCAGCCACCTCACCACAGAACTGGCACGTGCCATCAAAGGATGAATTGAAATGTTTTAGCACCGCCGGGCACAGTACAGTATTGGTAAACAGTTTTAAAAGAAGGCGCTTGTGAGCGCGATGCAGTCCCTTACAAGGGTCTGGATAGCGCCGGTGCTCCTCCTTGTAGTAATTGGTAATATCTTTGAATGAAAGGGCCAAATGGTCTGATTGCGAGTAGGCTTCCAAAGACAGGGAGATAGCCCGGGAAGAGAGTGCGCGGGCGGCCTGATCGGCCTGTTCGTTACCCCTGAGTCCTTGGTGACCGGGTGCCCAAACCAGATTTCGCGGAGTTGGATTAACGTATCGGCAGCTAGGTTCCAGTATGCGCTGAGCAAGCGGTGAAGCCCACCCTAGCTGATAGTTCCGACAGGCCCCTCGTGAGTCGGTGATGATATGTTTAGAAGAGGGATAGGTGAGAGCCAGAGCGATGGCAATCTCCTCCGCGTGTGTTGCGCTGTAGGCTTTGAAAGTGAGCCCGTTTACGGTGTTTGCGTTGTGTATGACTGCGGCAGTATGCCACCCCCCATGGTGCGGGCCGGCAACGTCCACGTAACAAACGTGTTCTTCTTCACCAAAGTGTCGCTGCAACGCTTCCGCGCGCGCCTGGCGGCGAACACTATGGTTTTCTTTGGACATGTTGCGGGGAAGGGGTCGGACCCGGAGGGCGCGTATCCAAAGTTCTGGCACTCTCACCCTTTCCTCAATATAGTAATCGTGTTTTATGTGTATTCGGTCCAAGAGGCGGCGACCGGAATGGGTCTGTGCAAAGCGCGTGTATTGGTTAACGAGGTGGGCTTCTCGAAGTTCCCGGTAGGTATTCACCACGCCTAGGGCCAGAAATCTCTGGTTGGACGTGGTGATAGGGAGGTCGAGAGCCCGCTTCATAACTTTACGGTGGATGACCTCGAGTTGATCATACTCGTGTTTGCGTAGGTGCAAGTAGGGAGTCGAGTAGAGTATTCTACTTGTTACGAAAGCATGGGCAAGCCGCATTGCATCCCTGCTTCGTAATCCGCCCCGCTTGTTAGAGACCCGGCGGACCATACGGCTCACCTGGTCTCCCACCGTGCGAAGTTTGACTATTGTGGTGTCGGCCTTGCGTTGGTGGTGTATGAAGAGGCCAAGGACGCGGATCTCCTTGGCCTCATGGATCGGTCCCGAGGGAAGACTGATATGGAGCTGAGTTGTGTCCTGAGGGGAGGGACGTACGTGCACAAATTCTGACTTAGCCGGGCTCACTGGAGTCCGCATTAGGTTGCGTAGTCGTTGACTACAGTCGCTGCTGCTTGCAGGCATGACTCCATGTGACCTAGGTTACCTTGCGTGGCCCAGATCGTGATATCATCCGCGTAAAGAGCGTGATGTATCCCTGGTAGAGAAGCCAATTTGGGGGGAAGATGAAGCATGGCTATAATAAATAGGAGGGGAGAGAGGAGTTCCCCTCGAGGAGTTCCCCTCGAGCCGATGACGTAAGGCCCATGTTCCTCATCTTGTATGCGTATGTAGGCTTGACGGTCTGTAAGAAACTGTCTAACATAATTGAATGTTTTATAACCACAGTTGGTCTGACTGAGGTGGTCAAGGATTACCTCATGCTTCACGTTGTCGAATGCCCCTTTAGGATCCAAGGCCAGGACTACCTCGTCATTGTGGGGGCATTCAACAGGATCTAATGTGTCATGGTGGAGCCGTAGAAGTATATCCTGGGCTGACTTCTGAGGGCGGAATCCAAACATTGTGTCCGCAAAAGTGTGCTGTGTTTCTAGAAACTCGGAGAGTCTGTCGCGCACCACCGTTTCCATCAGCTTGCCGACACAAGACGTGAAGGAGATGGGGCGAAGGTTCTCCACGTCAATAGGTTTACCTGCCTTCGGGTTGAAGGTCATGAGAGCTGATTTCCATTCAAGAGAAAGAGGAGTTTTTCCGTCCCAAATGCTATTGATGTGTTTGAGGAGCGTGGCGTAGGCTGCGTCGGGAAGATTGGCCAACAGTTTGACCCTAACCTGGTCACGCCCTGGTGCAGTGCCACGCTTCATCTTGCGTAAGGCCGCCTGGAGATCGAGGAGCTGGAACGGGGTGCCCAACTTCGTGTTCTTTTTGCCTGCGTAGGAGTATACGGCCGTCCGGGGGTCCTTGGTGGTGCACAGGTATCGGTCCCTGAGCGTGTTTGCCAGCTGTGTTGTCGTTCCTGTAAAGTTGTGCATGACCTTATGTAAGTGACGTTGAGTTTCCGTGCTTGTTTGTGTTGGATCGATGAGAGCGCGAAACAGGCGCCACGTGTTGCGACCAGACATCTGGCCTGCAGCCGTGTTGCACCTGTCCACCCAGTTAGTGTCGGCTAGCTGAGCAGCATATTCCGCAGCTTTCTCCATGAGTTCTAGGATGCGTTTCTTGAGGCGTCTGTTATGTTTCTGTTTTTTCCATCGTTTGGTGAGGCTGCGGCGGGCCTGCCAAAGATGGAGGAGGTGGTTGTCCACGTCCGGTTGAGTTTCCGTGAGCTGTATTAGCCGTTCGTGTTGTTTCAGTGTAGACGTCAGTGATTTAGACCAGGTGTCGTATCCCGACTGGAGAGGGTCTACAATAGGTAGAGTGGTGCGGAAAGTTGTCCAGTCTGGGATAGAGCTTGTTTAAGTGGGCGTTTTAAGGGACGCATGTACATGGTTGTGTTTAATGCACAATGATCACTACCGAGAGTGTCCTGTGTGTTCAGCCAGTCGGCATGGCGTATGTTGCGTGTAATTGTGAGGTCCGGGCAAGTATCTCGTTGAACAGAGTTGCGTACACGTGTTGGGCTGGTGGGATCAGTGTGGAGGGTGAGTCCAAGTGTAGAAAGAAGTTCCGCAAGCTTCCTTCCACGCGTGTCCTCTCGTGGGTAACCCCATACCCTGCTTGGGGCATTGAAGTCGCTGACGATCAGGAGGGGGTCCCTTCCTGCCACCTGCATAGCCTGTGTGAAAGTTGCGCTGAACGTGACGTTCTTAGGCTTTGGGGGACAGTAAATGTTTAAAATATGAACAGGTGGGTGAGATCGCCTTATAGGCAGCACCGACACCATCGTGTATGGGAAAGGCGGTGTTGTGGGGTGTGTGACTTCCTGGGCGGTATATTGCTTGTGAACAAGTATACATGTCTCCGGGTTGTGTTGAAATGTAGTGTAATTTGTGAGTTTGACGTCCGTGCCGGGTTCCTGAAGGGCAACCACGGCAACGAGGAACTCAAAGGTCTCAAGATAGAGGCGGAAATGAGCCCGCTTCTTGTGGTTCTTGAGACCTGTGCAGTACCACTGTGTTAGTAACAACGCCTTCAAGGGTCGATTGTCAGTCGAGCAGTGGGGAACTCGTCCAAACAACTGAAGTGGTTACGGCTATGCAGACGCACACCGCATTTGCGCATCTTAATTTCCTAATGCTGACTAAAAAGCTTTGCTAGACTATAAAATATGTAAAATATATGTACATATAAACTACATGAATACGTAAAGCGTATATTATTTAATTTTTTAAAGAATAGAACGTGCAACTTCGAACGTGCAAAATTTGAAACTTCTATTCAAGGTACATATTAAACGCTATTTGGAACAAATGAACAACAGCGGTAATAACCACCGCAAAAGAATAATATATTGTAAAAAAGTATACAATTAATACAATTGTTGATATACATGCGAGATTATATTGCAAGTGATATGGCTTTATATCAAACAGATACCAGACACAGATTATACGATGCAGGCCTCGTGAAGACGTAATATATATATATATATATATATATATATATATATATATATATATATAAATATATATATATATATATACAGAAGAATAACTTCGGTTGCCGCAAGGTTATAAATATGAAAGTAGGTGCGCTTTCACATAACAACTGTTTATTGTGCCGACGTTTCGACAGGAACCCTGTCTATTTCAAGGCATAATACTATTTACACATGTTCCGTGCCTTTTTATATTCTGTCGAGACAGAAGGGGAGGGGTCAATTGAGAGACAGAGAGAGAGAAAAAAAAAGAAAAAAAAGAGAAACAGCGAAACCGGAGGACAAACATTAAATAAAATATAGAAAATCTAGGAGAAGAAGCAAGACCGACACGGCGTAATTAGAAAGGAGCAGCATTTCAACAGAGTAGGGCAGAGGTAGATGAGGAATGTCATCATTGTCAACAATACCTCCCCCGCACCCACACTTCCCCAAGTGGGCAGGGAGCCGCCGTTTTTGTATTTCACCTTTCCGTGTAGTCCGCTGGCGGTTCGTTCCTCTTTGAAGTGTATGACAAGGTAATGGGGAGGGCATAAGCGCTTTAAGTGCATGCTGGTAGCGTCGGGAGGAGCGAAAAAGCCGGTGAATGAGGCACCGCCATCGATATTCATTATATGCATTGGCTCCTTGTCAGTGAAGGAACAGAATGTGCGTTAAAAAATAAAGAAGAAGAAAAAAAACCATTGAGGGGGAGGGGGGAGACTGTACGACATCTGAGACAGTCACCACACAGTTGCGGCTCACGGGGAAGACATGCGCGCATGCACGAAAAAGTTAACGAAACCACCTAGCTGTCAGCTCCTTGTCAGTGAAAGAACAGAATGTGCGTTTCAACCTAAAGAAGAGAAAGAAAAAGAAAAAAAAGAAAAGAAAGGGGGGGGGGACAATACGACATCCGGGACCACTTATCTGTGCGTTCTGGCTGTGCTTGATGAGGCAAATCCTTTCTATGTTGTCAGGTGCATAGGCCAAAAACTTTGTTAGCGGGTAATATTATTGTCGTAATGAAACCGGACTGATTAGAGAGAAGCGTTTGCGTCTTTTAGTTGTCGTAACGCAGACAGAGTGCCTGGGTGTTCATTTATTCCGTATTTTATCGTGTTAAATTTGTAGATAAAATAAGATTCCCGTTGTTCCCGTTCTCTGATTGTTCGAAAGTTGTTTTCTAGTAGTGTAACCCTGATGTCATCAAAGCTGTGGTCTTTTAATGTGCAGTGTTTTGAAAGTGGAAGGCCTGGCAGAGATCGTACATGTGCCCGATGGTTGTTGAATCTAATTCTAAACGGAGTGTCTGTCTGACCCACGTATTGCTTGTTACATACCCCACATTCCAGGAGGTATATGACGTTGTCTGAGTCGCAGTCTAGTGCACCTCTTATCCTGTGCTTAAAATCCGAGTGGGTGCTTTTCGCCACTGTCGTTGTCTGCATGTGTTTGCATACCCTGCATCTGCTTTTTCCGCAAGGGTGACACCCAATTTGAGGTTTCACACCTATCTTGGAATTTATTAAATGATCCTTTATATTTTTCGGCCTTCTGTATACAACACAAGGAGGAGAAGTGAAAATTTTGGATAGTCGCACGCTCTGTTCCAATATGTTAAAGTGTTTTCTTAGGACCTTGTTTATGTTCGGTGGGTTGCTCATGAAAGTTAATAGCAAGTTTTTGTTGCGGTGTTGGTCGGCGTTTCTTTGGTGGTTGAGAAGAATCTGGCGGTCCAGATTTTCAGCTTTTTTGATGGCGTCATCGATGATAGCTGGCGGGTATTCTTGATTAAGGAGTACTTCGCGCATATGTGTGCTGTTTTTGTGGAAGTCCTCGGTGCGGGAGCAGATTCGTCGAAATCTGTGTGCTTGGGAATAGGGAATGCTGGTCTTGCAATGTCGCGGGTGGCAGCTTTTGAAGTGCAGGTATTGTTGCCTGTCTGTAGGTTTTCTGTATACGTTAGTTACCAACGCACCATCGTCAACTCGAATGAGTACACCAAGAAAGTTTATTTCAGTGTTTGAGTAGGTGTGTGTAAAATAAATGCTTTGGTGTACCTGGTTGAATGCCTGTATGAATTTGAGGAGCTCGTTTTCCGAATGTGTCCAAATTATGAATATATCATCTAGGTACCGTTTATAGAGTAATGGTTTGATATTACAAGATGAAAGAAAATTGGACTCTATGTGGTGCATGAATATGTTAGCGTAGTTTGGGGACATTCTTGTACCCATTGCCGTACCGCTGATTTGAAGATAGTACTGGTTGTTAAATTCAAAGCTGTTCAAATCGAGTACAAGTCTTGTGAAGATTTCAATTACTTTTTTGCTTGGATAAGCGACAGGGTTGTGTGTGCCATACGATTCAACAAGTGCCCTTACACCATCGTCATGTGGGATATTTGTGTAGAGTGAGCTAACATCCTATGTTACGAGAAATGCACCGTCTGGAATTTTCACGTCTGCTATTTCCCGAAGAAAGTGGTTTGTGTCACGCAAGAAGGACTCATGTGTGGGTGGTATGTCTTTGATTAAAGAATCAATATAACTGGAATTGGGTTCCGTTAACGTTCCCGTGCCTGATATAATGGGTCTGCCAGGGTTATTCTCTTTATGAATCTTCGGCAGCATGTAAAAACGACCAGGCGCCGAATGTACCGTAATAAGTGCCCTTTTAAGCTTTGAAATAATGGCGCCTTCACGAGTGAGATTCTCTAGGGTTGTTACAATGATTTTTTTGTGCTCCGTGGTAGGGTCAAAGTCGAGGTGTTTGTAGAATTGTTTGTTATTTAGTTGTCGCTTGCCTTCCTCAATGTAGTCCGATCTATTCAGAACAACAATCGCCCCTCCTTTGTCTGCTGGTTTGATGACGAGATCTTCGCAGTTGCTCAACGTGAGTATTGCCTCTTTTTCTCTTTTTGATATGTTATTCATGCTTGGTTTGTGCACTTTGTACGCATGTATAACATCTTTTTGAACCGCGTCTATATAGAGATCCAGATGTCGATCTCTGTTGGCGTCTGGGGTCCATTGCCGTCCGATTACCCCACGAAAAAGTGCGTTATCTTTTTCGGGTTTATCAAAGAAATATTCCTCCAATCGTAAATTTCGTGCGAAGTTGTCTAGGTCTTTTAGGAGCGTGAATTCATCATACCTTCCGTTGCCAGGGCAGAAGGTAAGTCCGCGTGATAGTATACTCAATTCTTCTTTGCTAAGTTCTTTGTCGGAAATCTTAATAACGTTTGGCTCTTTGGGGTGTGGTGGCAAATTTTTTTGAACGTGAGATGATTTGGTATTTTTTCTGTAAGCAGCAGTGGGTATAGCTTGTGACACATTGTCCCGCGCAAATTTCTTCCTCTTAAGTTTTTCAATTTCCTCCGTTTTTTTGTGCTCAAATACGTCTAGTTCTTTAGTTTCCCACTCCGAAAGAGAAAGGTTATTTCTTTAATACCGCTCCTCGTCTGTCAGTGCGTTTAGAGTCTTTCTACAGTGTTCGATGGTGACCTTCATTAGCTCCTGTGTGGCGTGATCGAGAATTTCGTTCCACCGTTTCATTTCCCCTTCGGCAAAGTTATGCATCGATGGTGTTAGCGACAAGCGTAGCCCCTTCGGAGCCGTACCCGCCAGTACATATTGCTCGAGGCTTTGCACGTGAAGTTTGTGCCGTATTCTTTTGTCAACCACTGTCCTAAGTTTAAGAAAATTTGGACCCGTTCTATGGCCTAGTTCATCTGAAACGGACGGAGTTTGCCCACTCGCACAGCCAGTATGTTACTTTGCACAGACGCGGCGAATAGGGCCGCAAGGTGCCCGGAGGTCGTACCTGGTTTAGGTTGGAGCTCCATCCCCTTGTGCCTCCTGTGACGAGCTGGCCTGTAGACGCCTGGCCTACGAGCTGGCCTGTAGACAGATAAGTGGTCCCGGATGTCGTATTGTCCCCCCCCTTTTTTTTCTTTTTTTTCCTTTTTCTTTCTCTTCTTTAAGTTGAAACGCATATTCTGTTCTTTCACTGACAAGGAGCTGACAGCTAGGTGGTTTCGTTAACTTTTTCGTGCATGCGCGCATGTCTTGCCCGTGAGCCGCAACTGTGTGCTGACTGTCTCGGATGTCGTACAGTCTCCCCCCTCCCCCCCCATAGTTTTTTTTCTTCTTCTTTAATTTTTAACGCACATTCTGTTCCTTCACTGACAAGGAGCCAATGCATATAATGAATATCGATGGCAGTGCCTCATTCACCGGCGTTTTCGCTCCTCCCGACGCTACCAGCATGCACTTAAAGTGCTTAAGCCCTCCCCATTAACTTGTCATACACTTCAAAGAGGAACGAACCACCAGCGGACTACACGGAAAGGTGAAATACAAAAACGGCGGCTCCCTGCCCACTTGGGGAAGTGTGGGTGCGGGGGAGGTATTGTTGACAAAGATGACATTCCTCATCTACCTCTGCCCTACTCTGTTGAAATGCTGCTCCTTTCTAATTACGCAGTGTCGGTCTTGCTTCTTCTCCTAGATTTTCTATATTTTATTTATTGTTTGTCCTCCGGTTTCGCTGTTTCTCTTTTTTTTTCTTTTTTTTCTCTCTCTCTCTCTCAATTGACCCCTCCCCTTCTGTCTCGACAGGATATAAAAAGGCACGGAACATGTGTAAATAGTATTACGCCTTGAAAAAGACAGGGTTACTGTCGAAACGTCGGCACAATAAACAGTTGTTATGTGAAAGCGCATCTACTTTCATATTTATAACCTTGCGGCAACCGAAGTTATTCTTCTGCATATAAGCCTTACCACAAATGGCTGCTGCCCGCGCCTTTCGCAAACAACTTACATGAAGGATTCCGATCCACGGAGCCGCGACGGCAATAGTCGGTGACTCACAACTAAAGTACCTGCATCAACACTTCGATCCGGCCAGCCCCCATTCACGTGCCTTCATCTGCCAGCCTGGCGCTTGCATTGGCGACATCGGAGAGCTATTGGACTTCGTCCCTAAAGGTACCTCGAACCTTATTCTGCACATTGGAACTAACGACCTGGCCAATACGGATGCCCCTACAGCATTCAACCGTTACGTCGCCCTCCTTGACCGCATCCGGCATGAGAAACCAGATATTCCTACTGTGTTTGCCACACTAGTGCTCCCACGAGCCCCCAACCAACGACTCCGCCGCCACAATTGGCGTGCGGTGAGGTGGTTCAACTTCGAGGCTCGGGAGTTTAACTTGCGACTGCTGAGTTTGTGCCATGAGAGAGAGGGCGTCTTCTATGTGAACCATCGCATCGACGCGCTCCCGCCGTGGACCGTACTCGCGGCCGATGGTCTGCACCCGAGCTTCGCTGGAGTGTCTCTCCTGGCCTGGAACATCTACAACCTGCTCCTCGACCTACGGCGGTCATGCATCAACAACTGGCTGGAACACGCGCCGCAACCAGAGGCGGGGGCGTACGAGCTTCGGGAGACGCCATCCTACTCCCAAGCACTGCGGCGTGACTCTTCCGATGCCACCTGTCGAGGCGGCAAAGAGAAGAATATGAACCCAGCAGCCCCAGAAACAGTTGCTGCCCGTTCTCCAGGCCAGCATACCCCGTCAAGACCCCCCTCACCGAGTGCACAACTGCCATCACGCTTGCCACGGCTGTCGTCGACGCCTACAACACACACCACGGAAACGGTGACGAAGGGTAATCCGGGCCAACAACAACGGCCAGCTGTACCAAAATCAACAGCAACCAGTGGCCAGAGTAAACCACCCGCAAGGAAAAATCAGCAGCCAACATCATCAACGAACAAGCAGCAACCACAAGCAGCCAACAGCAGGCGTCTACAGGCCAGCTCGTCACAGGAGGCACAACGGGATGGAGCTCCAACCCAAACCAGGTACGACCTCCGGGCACCTTGCGGCCCTATTCGCCGCGTCTGTGCAAAGTGACATACTGGCTGTGCGAGTGGGCAAACTCCGTCCGTTTCAGATGAACTAGGCCACAGAACGGGTCCAAATTTTCTTAAACTTAGAACAGTGGTTGACAAAAGAATACGGCACGAACTTCACGTGCAAAGCCTCGAGCAATATGTACTGGCGGGTACGGCTCCGAAGGGGCTACGCTTGTCGCTAACACCACCGATGCATAACTTTGCCGAAGGGGAAATGAAACGGTGGAACGAAATTATCGATCACGCCACACAGGAGCTAATGAAGGTCACCATTGAACACTGTAGAAAGACTCTAAACGCACTGACAGACGAGGAGCGGTATTTAAGAAATAACCTTTCTCTTTCGGAGTGGGAAACTAAAGAACTAGACGTATTTGAGCACAAAAAAACGGAGGAAATTGAAAAACTTAAGAGGAAGAAATTTGCGCGGAACAATGTGTCACAAGCTATACCCACTGCTGCTTACAGAAAAAATACCAAATCATCTCACGTTCAAAAAAATTTGCCACCACACCCCAAAGAGCCAAACGTTATTAAGATTTCCGACAAAGAACTTAGCAAAGAAGAATTGAGTATACTATCACGCGGACTTACATTCTGCCCTGGCAACGGAAGGTATGATGAATTCACGCTCCTAAAAGACCTAGACAACTTCGCACGAAATATACGATTGGAGGAATATTTCTTTGACAAACCCGAAAAAGATAGCGCACTTTTTCGTGGGGTAATCGGACGGCAATGGACCCCAGACGCCAACAGAGATCGACATCTTGATCTCTATATAGACGCGGTTCAAAAAGATGTTATACATGCGTACAAAGTGCACAATCCAAGCATAAATAACATATCAAAAAGAGAAAAAGAGGCACTACTCACGTTGAGCAACTGCGAAGATCTCGTCATCAATCCAGCAGACAAAGGAGGCGCGATTGTTGTTCTGAATAGATCGGACTACATTGAGGAAGGCAAGCGACAACTAAATAACAAACAATTCTACAAACAACTCGACGTTGACCCTACCACGGAGCACAAAAGATCATTGTAACAACCCTAAAGATTCTCACACGTGAAGGCGCCATTAATTCAAAGCTTAAAAGGGCACTTATTACGGTACATTCGGCGCCTGGTCGTTTTTACAAGCTGCCGAAGATTCATAAAGAGAATAACCCTGGCAGACCCATTATATCAGGCACGGGAACGTTAACGGAACCCGTTTCCAGTTATATTGATTCTTTAATCAAAGACATACCACCCACACATGAGTCCTTCTTGCGTGACACAAACCACTTTCTTCGGGAAATAGCAGACGTGAAAATTCCAGACGGTGCATTTCTCGTAACATTGGATGTTAGCTCACTCTACACAAATATCCCACATGACGATGGTGTAAGGGCACTTGTTGAATCGTATGGCACACACAACCCTGTCGCTTATCCAAGCAAAAAAGTAATTGAAATCTTCACAAGACTTGTATTCGATTTGAACAGCTTTGAATTTAACAACCAGTACTATCTTCAAATCAGCGGTACGGCAATGGGTACAAGAATGTCCCCAAACTACGCTAACATATTCATGCACCACATAGAGTCCAATTTTCTTTCATCTTGTAATATCAAACCATTACTAATAAACGGTACCTAGATGATATATTCATAATTTGGACACATTCGGAAAACGAGCTCCTCAAATTCATACAGGCATTCAACCAGGTACACCCCAGCATTTATTTTACACACACCTACTCAAACGCTGAAATAAACTTTCTTGATGTACTCATTCGAGTTGACGATGGTGCGTTGGTAACTAACGTATACAGAAAACCTACAGACATGCAACAATACCTGCACTTCAAAAGCTGCCACCCGCGACATTGCAAGACCAGCATTCCCTATTACCAAGCACACAGATTTCGACGAATCTGCTCCCGCACCGAGGACTTCCACAAAAACAGCACACATATGCGCGAAGTACTCCTTAATCAAGAATACCCGCCAGCTATCATCGATGACGCCATCAAAAAAGCTGAAAATCTGGACCACCAGATTCTTCTCAACCACCAGAGAAACGCCGACCAACACCGCAACAAAAACTTGCTATTAACTTTCCCGAGCAACCCACCGAACATAAACAAGGTCCTAAGAAAACACTTTAACATATTGGAACAGAGCGTGCGACTATCCAAAATTTTCACTTCTCCTCCTTGTGTTGTATACAGAAGGCCGAAAAATATAAAGGATCATTTAATAAATTCAAAGATAGGTGTGAAACCTCAAATTGGGTGTCACCCTTGCGGAAAAAGCAGATGCAGGGTATGCGAACACATGCAGACAACGACAGTGGCGAAAAGCACCCACTCGGATTTTAAGCACAGGATAAGAGGTGCACTAGACTGTGACTCAGACAATGTCATATACCTCCTTGAATGTGGGGTATGTAACAAGCAATACGTGGGCCAGACAGACACTCCGTTTAGAATTAGATTCAACAACCATCGGGCACATGTACGATCTCTGCCAGGCCTTCCACTTTCAAAACACTGCACATTAAAAGACCACAGCTTTGATGACATCAGGGTTACACTACTAGAAAACAACTTTCGAACAATCAGAGAACGGGAACAACGGGAATCTTATTTTATCTACAAATTTAACACGATAAAATACGGAATAAATGAACACCCAGGCACTCTGTCTGCGTTACGACAACTAAAAGACGCAAACGCTTCTCTCTAATCAGTCCGGTTTCATTACGACAATAATATTACCCGCTAACAAAGTTTTTGGCCTATGCATCTGACAACATAGAAAGGATTTGCCTCATCAAGCACAGCCGGAACGCACAGATAAGTGGTCCCGGATGTCGTATTGTCCCCCCCCCCTTTTTTTTCTTTTTTTCTTTTTCTTTCTCTTCTTTAAGTTGAAACGCACATTCTGTTCTTTCACTCACAAGGAGCTGACAGCTAGGTGGTTTCGTTAACTTATTCGTGCATGCGCGCATGTCTTCCTCGTGAGCCGCAACTGTGTGGTGACTGTTTTGGATGTCATGCTGTTTCCCCCTCCCCCCCCCATGGTTTTTTTTCTTCTTTAATTTTTAACGCACATTCTGTTCCTTCACTCTCAAGGAGCCAATGCATTTAATGAATATCGATGGCGGTGCCTCATTCACCGGCTTTTTCGCTCCTCCCGACGCTACCAGCATGCACTTAAAGCGCTTAAGCCCTCCCCATTAACTTGTCATACACTTCAAAGAGGAACGAACCGCCAGCGGACTACACGGAAAGGTGAAATACAAAAACAGCGGCTCCCTGCCCACTTGGGGAAGTGTGGGTGCGGGGGAAGTATTGTTGACAATGATCACATTCCTCATCTACCTCTGCCCTACTCTGTTGAAATGCTGCTCCTTTCTAATTACGCCGTGTCGGTCTTGCTTCTCCTCCTAGATTTTCTATATTTTATTTAATGTTTGTCCTCCGGTTTCGCTGTTTCTCTTTTTTTTCTTTTTTTTCTCTCTCTCTCTCAATTGACCCCTCCCCTTCTGTCTCGACAGGATATAAAAAGGCACGGAACATGTGTAAATAGTATTATGCCTTGAAAAAGACAGGGTTCCTGTCGAAATGTCGGCACAATAAACAGTTGTTATGTGAAAGCGCATCTACTTTCATATTTATATATATATATATATATTACGTCCTTCTTGTTATGTCCCGTAGGCGTCAGCTGGAGAAAGCCAAACGAATGTAAAAATTTATTCCGACATTACTATCCTGCGGAAGTCCCATGCACATCTGCTTAGGACGTGGACGTTCGGACTTTATCCGGATGTCCAAGAGAGTTTCAATGCTCATTGCGTGGGTACATCCCAAGTTAACTATGTGCTCCCCCATACAACGTCAGTTCCAAACGTCACCGTCATTTTGAAGCGACACCATAACATACTATCTCATAGCAAGAGCCTTAAAAATGTATTCCCAGAACCACCGAGAGTCGTGTATAGACGTGCACGTAACCTCCGTGACATTCTTTCATCTTCTAAGCTCGCTGCCCGTAAACCAAATGGTAGCGCTCCTTGTGGGACGTCGCGGTGCAAGGTGTGTGCTCACATGGTAACTACGCAAACTGTCATCAGTTCATCCACTGGTTTTCAGTTAACAATCAGGGGCAATCTAAATTGTGACAGTTTCAAAGTAGTATACATGCTCGAATGCGATATCTGTAATCTATATTATATTGGTCATACAGAAACAGCGCTTAGAACTTGAATTAATAATCCTAATTCGCAAGTCAAAATCTTTCCAAATCTTTCTCTATCGAAACATCTAGCAATACCTGGTCATTCGTTCGACAAGGTTAAAGCAACGGTACTGGAATCCGGTTTCTGCTCACATCATGAGTGGGAAATGCGCGAATCGTTTCAAATCTACAAGCTCGGTGCACTAAACTCTGGAACACGCGAACACGCGGGCACACTCACTAATCTACCTTCCACCACTTAAGGCGTGTTATGCCCTTCTGAGATTTCTAGTTCACTTTCTGTTATTTTACATCTTCTTTTTGTTTTCGGCAAAACTTCCGTGTTTCCTGCTTAACAAACTCAGTTGACCTGGTCATCTTTTGTATGTATTGTTCGTTCATGCACTTCAATCTGCACGAATGGTTGCCATATTGCTTACCAACCATGCGCCATTTATATTTAAAATTTCTTTCTGAGCTCATACTGATGTCGCTTTAACAATAAGAGGTGAACGCTGTGCCCTTGTTATTTTACACATTGCATCTGAACACTAAAATTATTTGGCCTTTTTGTACAATAATGTTGAATCACATTCGATTGCCATGGCGCATGTCCCAAAACATTTTTGAAATGTATAGAATGGCTACGAAAGCTGCTATACATGTCACACTGACGAAAGCTGTCACACTGACGAAGGCTGGCCCACCAGCCGTAACGTATGTGATTATTAAAAGTGTGACGTCGTACGTCGTGCTTTCTCTCTTCCGTTTTTACTACGGAGCCAGTGTGCTTGCTTCCTCGCTATGTCTATCCAAACCACTATGGCTCGGGTAACGACTACGTCGAAACGAATCTTCTGGAAATTCCCTGAAACAGAAACGTCAATTGTCATCATCGGCGACTCGCAGATGATGTACGTCCATGAACACTTCAATCCGTCCTGCGAAGGAACCCCGGCCTTCATTTCACAGCCTGGAGCAAGAATCACTGATATACAGTGGAATCTCGACCTTGTGCCTTCAACTACCGAAACCCTTGTGCTTAACGTTGGGACAAACGACATGGCGTTCGTGAAGGCGAGTGTCGCCTTTATTCAGTTTCGGCTTTTGCTGGATCAAGTCGCAAATATCTTGCCTCAGATAACTTGAGTCTACGCCACACTTGTACTTCCTTGAAGCAACAACCACCGCCGTGGTAGCCACAACCACAATTTTATCCGTCACAGCAATAGCGAAGCTTGCTTGTTCAACCACCGACTTCGAGACTCTTGCCGTCGGTCGCGAAAAGTCTTCTACGTGGACCACGGCTTTCAATGGCTGCCTCCTTTTCGTGTGTTGGCAGCTGATGGATTGCATCCCAGTTTTAAAGGCGGTGCCCTAATTGCCGCTCATCTTCGCCAACTTTGCTTCAAGGACATCAGAATCGCATCCTCGTCCTGGCGCGACTTCACGTCCAATGAGACTTCGCGTAACCTGACACGGACAATGGATATTTCTACAAACCAGTCCCCAATGATAAATGCTTCACCTGATGCCGACGCGATGTGCTCTTCCTGAACACTTCTTATGTCTTCAACGAATGTGCGACGCAGACTTCTCCGAACCTTGGCCGTCGCTACCCATCGAGGAAAAATGCGGACCGGGACAAAGGGTCCATGTGACTTCCTGCACCTTTGACTGGTAAAGCTGTTTTTGTACACATTCTGAAACATTTTTGCAAGCTAGAAAACTAGCAGACAAAAGAATTCACGCTGAGCTCCATGCGTCAACAATATCAACATACCTAACTTCGTCCAAAGTGCCCAAAGGGTTACAACTGCGACTAAACACAGCTACTTCTGAGCTATCTTCCCACCCCAAGGCGAGATGGTAACAAATTTTACAAAGTTCTTCGCTAAATTTGACGTTTATTGTTATAAATCACAACAAATCACGCACTAAAAAACTGTTTCAAATGGAAACAATTCTGCTTTCGCAGATATCTGCACCGGAGTCGGATCAATTAGTAGCTTACCAGCAAAATGAGGTTGCGAAACTAAATGCAATCAAACAAAAGAAGTACATGCGTGACAACTTGCTCCTCTCCTCAAGCCGTGATATTCCAGCAAATCCAGCCGATAAAAGAGAAAGAGCATTGCCAGACAATGTGATAAATTTTTCTTCGGCAAAGCTTTCAGACGCGCAGATAGGTTGTTCATCGAAGGGCCTTAGTTTTTGTGCAGCAAACGGTGGGTGCAATAAGTTTCAACTCATTAAGGGCCTTCACAACTTCGCCCGAAAACGCGCGTTAAAGATTATTTCTACCATCTCTCTAGTGACCACCGGAGTGGGCTGGTACTCCCTCAGCATAGACACTGGACCCCACCACCACAACGTGATAGGTGCTTAGACCTATATATTAAGGTTGCACAACAAGATGTCATAGTTTCTTACAAAACTCGCGCTCCACATTGACATAACCTATCAACAAAAGAAAAAAGGGCGCTCAAAGAGCTAGCAAATAACCCTGACATCATAATCAAGCCGGCAGACAAAGGTGGCGCTCTTTTCCTTCTTAATCAATGTTATTATATAAGTGAAGCTGAGAGGCAGCTCTCAGATCGAAACATCTACAGACCATTCCCTACCAACCCTAAAAACGACTGCAAGGTCGAATTACAGGACGCACTCGCACAACTTCTAAAAAATGAAAAGATCGATAAAACGATAGCCCGGTCTCTCGATCCACTCAACCCAGTGGCAGGTAGATTTTATCTCCTGCCCAAGATACATAAAGCAAATAACCCCGGACGCCCTGTCATTTTTGGCATGGGAACAGTAACTGAAAACCTATCCGGGTATGTCGATAGCCTCATAAACAGGATCCCACCTAGTTTCTTGTCATTTTTAAAGGACACAAATCACTTCTTGAAAGACATTTTAGGCATAAGTGTTCCCGACGATAGTTTCATGATAACACGTGACGTTTTGTCCTTGTACACAAACATTCCACACAACGATGGCATTTGCACTCTCATCAAGGCTTACGATGACTGTTGCTTTGACAAGCCAGTTGATAGTGAAAACTTGGTACTCTCATGAAGCTTATCTTAGAACTAAACAACTTCGAATTCAATACCTTGCACTACGTTCAAACAAACAGGACATCAATAGTCACTGGAGTAGGTCCTAACTACGCAAATATCTTTAGAGCATGTTGGAAGCTACCTTCATAGAGAATTCACTTTTGAAACTATGCTTCTACCAACGCTTCATCAATGACATCTTCATGATTTGGCCACATGGTGAGGCAAGTCTTTTAAATTTCATTAAGAATTTCAACAATGCCCACCCCACGATTAGTTTCACCCATAATTATTCATCACCAATGATAAACTTTTTGATGTGACCGTCACTGCTAGCGAAGGATGACTCTCCGCAAATATCTCTTGCAAACCGACTAATACACATCAGCTCCTTCTTTTCATAGCAGTCACGTCCGATATTGCAAAACAGGGATACCGTACAGCCAAGCTCACAGGTTTAAAAGATTATGCTCCAAGCAAGAAGATTTCCTTTCAAATTGGCAGGATCTAAAACGTTCGCTCATTCAACCTAAATATCCAAAGGGAATATTTCATTAAGTCATACAGCACACTGACAAACTAAACCATGTTGACCTGCTTAACACCAACGCTAAGGCGTTGGGTACATCCCAGGATAACCTTGTGCTCTGTCATTAAACGTCAGCTCCAAACGTCACCGCGATTACGGAAGTGACACCATAACATATTAACTCAAAGCAAACACCTTAAAAATGTACTCCCAGAACCACTGTGAGTCGTGTACATGCGTGCACATAACCTCCATGATATTCTTTCATCGTCTAAGCTCGCTGCCCGTAAAGCAAATGGCTGTGCTCCTTGTGGGAAGTCGTGGCGCAAGGTGTGTGCGCACATTTTAACTACGCAAACTGTCACCAGCTCATCCACTGCCTTTAAGTTAACAATCAGGGGCAATTCAAATTGTGTTAGTTTCAACGTAGTATGCGTGCTAGAATGCGATATCTGTAATCTACAATATACTGGTCATACAGAAACACCATTTAGAACTCGATTGAATAATCATAAGTCGCACGTCAAAAAAATCTGCCTCTATCGAAACATCTAGCAATACCTGGACATTGTTTCGACGAAATTAAGGAAACGGTACTGGAATCCTGTTTCCGCTTACATCATGAGCGGGAAATGCGCGAATCGTTTCTAATTTACAAGTTCAGTACACAAAACTCGGGAATAAACAAACACGCAGGCACACTCGCTTATCTACCTTCTATCTCTTAAGGCGTCTCATGCCCTTCCGAGATTTCTAGTTCATTTTCTGTTATTTTACTTGTTACTTTTGTTTTTGGCAAAAACTATCCTTGTTCTCTGCTTAACAGACTCAGTTGACCTGGTCATCTTTTGTATGTATTGTTCGCTCATGCACTTCAATCTGCACGCATGGTTGCCAAATGCTTTCGACACCATGCGCCATTTATATTTAAAATCTTTTTCACTCGTACTGATGCCGCCATAACAATAAGAGGTGAACGCTGTGCCCAGGTTACATTAAGCATTGCACCTTAACACTAAACGTATTTAGCCTTTTTGCATAATTATGTCGAATTTCGAACAAACTTCAGTGACTACGTGATGGTGAGGAATTCAAATTTTTTCTTATCCACATATTCGATACCGACGAATCGTGGCAAAAGATAAAGGAAGAGATGATCGCCCGGTTTAGCGGCTATGACCAAGACCTACTTATTGCCAACCATCTGGAGACAACCGCAATCTATCGTCAGTCTTCTAAGCAGTCTTCAATCATTCGAAAGCTCAGCGTGAATCAACCACTGCCACAACACAAACTGGCACATGAGTTCACTGACAGGCGACCATGCGTATTTCAGAAAAAAACGCAGCCATCGAGCGTGCCTTCCTTCTGCACAAAAATGGGCATTTTCAAAGTCGTCGCACCAACATAAGACATGAGATGTCACTCACCACACTGATGCCCTTCATGCTTCGTTTTTTTAGGTGAGGTATTCTTTATTTATTTATCGTGAATACATTGAAAGGCTGACGACAAAAGCTGCATACAAGCAGCTTAACAGGCCCGTCAGCCCAATTCAAACATCAGAAGCAGACGGCAGATATGTATGCTGTAGAAATTTACAGTAATAGACACAACACACCAAAGTATCGCAATTCTATTGCGATACATTGGATAAAAAAAACCTTACCAGGATGACGCTATCAATCTACGCACTTCCTTTTTGGAAGTACGCGTGATATCTATGTTTCTTGCTTCCAGTTTGTTCAGTAAGCGCGGCAAAGTATTAGATAATGTTTGCAGACCGTATGATGTACGAAAGGTGGGCACGTGCCATCGTTCAGTGTTTCTGCAAGTGTATACAGGCGCATTCGTGCAAAGACAGGCCAGCTCAGATAAATTCACATACATTGTCCACTACCCGGTTTTCTATCATGCTGCTCGTCCAGTGCTCCTTCCACACGGGTTCACGCATCACCGTACAGTGCATACACACTCGACAGTCGACGCAAAACCAAAGGCTCAGACGCATCTAATGGCGCACGCTGCCATGCGCTAGAGCCTCTCGTAGTAAACAGGTTGAAGAAGCTTCTGAAGAACTTTCTGCCAGCTCTGAAGCAATTTATTCATTGCCCAAACTGCATGACAACCACCCACATACTACCAGCTGCTGACTGAACACCACATCAAGTATTCGAGAAAACCGGCCTGATGCTCTAAAAGGTCTTCAACCGCAACACGTTCCAGAGCAATATCAGGAACGCCAGCAAAAGCAAGTCCGAGACTATAATGCCACGTTCCATTTCACAAGTTTTTGTTATCGTTCCGAAACACCACACGATTCTCGACGCAAACCGCGCCTGCAGGTTTCGAGAAGGTTCCAGACTGTAGTAGATCATTTCGATAAGATCACGCCCACTGTGCGAACGGTACAGATTGTTCTGGAACCTACGCCACCGCCAGCGATAACGCTAGAACATTCGATGGCAAGGGTATAAATGCCGACGCGCTTCGCCGCTAGTCAGTAGTTGATCGAAGGCCGACGCTGAGTTCGCCGCTATCAGTCCGAGACTGCTATCTGTGCAAGACTGCTGCAGTAATTAGACTTTCCCTTTACCAGGCACAGGTTCGCCCAAATAAACAGTTAAATCCCAACACGAAGTTTTCTGTCTTTGGCCACGTCACGACCCCATGACATCTGGTGGAGGTGCTGCTTCGTTCATGTACCGGACGCCCCCGTCAAGCCGTGAACCCAGCCCCCTTCGCGGAGAAGACACCGACGCCAACCAAGAGCAGCGAACGAGCCGCCGACAGCAAGGTCTCCCACCAGAGTACGGCCTGCTACAAGACAAGGCGCGGAAGACCAAGACCATGACCTCGACTGCAGCGATAATGACAACCGGAGCGTCCCAGCCCGCGATCGTCATTCATCAACCCAGGGAACCACCAACGTTCTATGGCTCATCGTTTGAAGACCCGGAAACCTGGCTAGAAACATACGACCGTGTGGCCGCCCTCAACCACTGGGACAACGAAGAAAAGCTCCGTCGTGTGTACTTCTACCTGGAAGACACCGCAAGGACCTGGCTAGAGAATCGGGAGTCCACGCTCCGAACGTGGGATGTCTTCTGCGGCGCATTTCTTCAAACGTTCGCAAGCGTCGCTCGCAAAGAGAGGGCCGCTGCTCTACTCGAGACCCGGGTTCAGCTACCAAACGAAAAGGTTAGAATTTTCACAGAGGAGATGACCCGCCTATTCCGTCACGCTGACCCAGACATGCCTGAGGAAAAGAAAGTCCGTTTCCTCATGCGAGGGGTCAAACAGGAGCTCTTCGCGGGACTAATGAGGAATCCACCGAACACCGTCCAAGAATTTGTATCCGAGGCGACCACCATCGAAAAAACGCTGGACATGCGCACCAGACAGTATAATCGTCGCCTGACTCCACAATGCGCTGCTGCTCAAGCCAGTGACTCCGACGACCTGCGTGAAACGATCCGAGCGATCGTGCGGGAAGAGCTGCGCAAACTGTTGCCTTCGGCGCAGCCTCAAGTGGATTCGATCGCCGACATTGTGCGAGAAGAAGTCCGGCAATCTCTTCGAATTCCCGAAACACCGCTGCCCAAGCCAGAAACTATGAGCTACGCCGCTGCAGTGCGCCACAACGCTCCTCCCCGTCCACGCCAAAACGCCACCCCGTCACACTTCCATCGCCAGACGCGACCGCCGCCACCACCCCAACCGACGTCCTACCGTCCCCCAGCGGGCCAGCGCAGTGCACCGAGGAAAACGGACGTTTGGCGTGCACCTGACAACCGCCCGCTCTGCGACCACTGCGGCGAGGCCGGGCACACATACCGCCGTTGCCAGTACCGACAGATGGGACTGCGTGGCTTCGCCGTCAATGCACCGCGTCCGCAGCCAGGAGATCGGCCACGTGACATCGCCGACTACCTGGCAGGAACTCAATGGACACCACGAAGTCCTTCCCGTTCGCCGTCGCCCAGCCGCCGCATGTCACCGCACCCCCGGCAGTAATCTGGCCCAACGTGGGGCCGGTCTCCTAGCCCGTATCCGGGAAACTAAGGGCAGCAACCGATGGAGGTGCGGTTGCTGTGCGACGAACTACCGAAGATCCTCCGACGACGACGCCGACGGAGCTTTTTGAACACAACACCAACCGGGCAAAGCCCTGAAGGCAAAAGCTCACTTACCGAAGGTGGCCGGACGACGCAACATGGAAGCAGCGGATCAAGCCGACGCAGCCGTGACCCGACGCCACGCCCTAACTGTAATGCGAGACGGCGAACTAGCGACCTCGACGTTCTTATCGACGGCCACAGTGTGACTGCTCTCGTCGATACTGGAGCCGACTAATCTGTCATCAGTGGGTCGTTCGCCGCGAAGTTAAAGAAAGTTAGGACAGCTTGGAAAGGCCCTGAAATCCGCACAGCCGGAGGTCATCTCGTAACGCCTGCAGGAATCTGCACAGCGAGAGTCACCATTAACGGCCGTATTTTTCCTACAGACTTCGTAGTCCTACAGCGTTGCTCGAGAGATGTCATCCTTGGCATGGACTTCCTATGCCTCCATGGTGCTGTCATCAACTTAAAAACAAGGTCAATAACGTTATCCACAGAAGAAGCGCTACCGCCGCGCACGCCATCAGGACACCATGCCTTGAATGTGCTGGAAGAACAAGTTACCATTCCGCCTCGCTCAAGCGTCATTATTTCAGTCGGCGCTCCTAAATCAACTGACTTGGAAGGCGTCGTTGAAGGCAGTCAGCATCTGTTGGTCACCCGAAATATTTGCGTCGCAAAAGGAATTGCAGAGCTGCGGGGAGGCAAAGCAACGGTTATGCTCACGAATTTCAGCAATGAGTACAAGCATGTGAACAAAGGAACAACGGTCGCATACATCGAAGAAATTGTCGAAGCCACCAGTGCTTTCGCCCTCGCCGATTCTGCGGAACCTGCTAAGAGGAACCAAGCCCCTCCCATAGCTTTCGACGTCAATCCCAGACTTCCGAACGATAAGCAAGAACAGCTCAAGGCCCTGCTCCTGCAATACGAAGATTGCTTTTCGTCGTCATCGAAAATTCGGCAGACCCCAATCACGAAACATCGAATCATAACCGAAGAAAATGCCAGACCACTTCGTCAGAGTCCGTACAAGGTTTCGACGAGAGAACGTGAGGCAATGAAGAGACAAGTTGATGAAATGCTGCGAGATTACATTATCCAGCCGTGCAAGAGTCCGTGGGCATCCCCCGTGGTGTTAGTGAAGAAAAAGGATGGGACCCTACGTTTCTGCGTCGACTATCGCCGCCTGAACAAAATCACATGAAAGGACGTGTATCCTCTCCCACGAATAGACGACGCACTTGATCGGCTCCATAACGCCAAGTACTTCTCGTCAATGGACCTCAAGACTGGCTATTGGCAAATCGAAGTCGACGAAAGAGACCAAGAGAAGACGGTGTTTATAACACCGGACGGCCTCTTCGAGTTTAAGGTGATGCCCTTCGGCCTTTGCTCAGCGCCTGCAACTTTTCAACGCGTTATGGATACAGTACTGGCAGGATTGAAGTGGCAGACTTGCCTTGTGTACTTGGACGACGTCGTCGTGTTTTCCTCGAGTTTCGACGAGCATCTTCGGCGCCTTGAAGCTGTACCTCAAGCCATCAAGACGTCCGGACTCACACTGAAGCCAGAAATGTGCAGATTTGCGTATGAGGAGCTCTTGTTTCTGGGGCACGTTATCAGGAAGTCTGGAGTTCGTCCCGATCCACGGAAAACAGCCGCCATCGCTGATTTCCCGCCGCCCACTGACAAGAAGGCCGTGGGCCGATTTCTGGGCCATTGCGCCTATTATAGGCAGTTCGTGAAAAACTTCGCCCGCATTGCCGACCCTCTCACAAACCTTACCAAGGCCGACTCGGTGTTCAAGTGGGAAACGCCACAGGAACACGCTTTCCAGGAGCTTAAACATCGCCTCCAGACGCCTCCGTTACTTGCCCATTTCAACGAATTCGCCGAGACAGAAATACATACTGACGCAAGCAGCGTAGGTCTTGGCGCCGTTCTTGTGCAGAGGGCTGACGAACTTGAAAGGGTTATTAGTTACGCCAGCCGATCGCTATCCAAAGCAGAAGCAAATTATTCCACAACAGAAAAGGAGTGCCTCGCCATCATCTGGGCTACGTCAAAATTTCGCCCCTACCTCGATGGCAGGCCTTTCAAAGTTGTGAGCGACCACCACGCCTTGTGTTGGCTAGCAACCATAAAGGACCCTTCAGGTCGCCTCGCACGATGGAGCCTCAGACTTCAAGAATATGACATTACTGTCATTTACAAGTCCGGCAAAAAACACTCCGACGCTGACTGTCTCTCTCGTGCGCCTGTCGACCAACCGCTACCCGACGACTCGGATGACGACTACTTCTTGGGAATGATAACTACCGACGACTTCGCTGAACGACAGCGGGCCGACCCGGAACTTAAAGCCCTAATAGAATACCTCGAAGGCAGGACCGCCGAAGTCCCGAAGGTATTCAAGCGCGCACTTGCGTCGTTCTTTCTACGAAACGGTCTTCTACAAAAGAAAAACTTTTCACCGCTTCGAGCTAAGTACCTCCTTGTGGTGCCTTCAGCTCTGCGACCAGAACTCCTGCAGGCCCTGCACCACGATCCGACGGCAGGGCACCTCGGTGTTTCCCGCACGCTGGTGAGGATACAAGAAAGGTACTACTGGCCACGTCTTACCACCGACGTCACTCGTTATGTGAGGACATGCCGGGACTGTCAGCGACGCAAGACACCGCCGACAAGGCCAGCGGGACTTCTGCGGCCAATTGATCCACCTTGCCGACCTTTCCAGCAGATTGGTATGGACCTACTGGGGCCGTTCCCGACGTCGGCTTTCGGAAACAAGTGGATCGTGGTAGCTACCGACTACCTCACCCGCTACGCCGAGACAAAAGCCCTGCCAAAAAGCAGTGCATCCGAGGTAGCTAAGTTTTTCGTCGAAAATATCGTCCTACGTCACGGCGCCCCGGAGGTCCTTATCACCGACAGAGGAACGGCATTCACTGCCGACCTAACTCAAGCGATCTTGGCATACAGCCAAACAAACCACCGCCGGACGACAGCGTACCACCCACAGACCAACGGCCTCACCGAGCGGCTTAACAAGACGATCGCCGACATGCTGTCAATGTACGTCGATGTCGAACAAAAGACGTGGGACACCATTCTTCCGTATGTGACCTTCGCATACAACAAGGCGGTGCAGGAGACGACGCAGATATCTCCATACAAATTGGTCTACGGAAGGAGCCCGGCAACGACGCTCGATGCCATGTTACCCAACGTCACCGACGAAGAAAACCTCGATGTGAGCGAGTACCTTCAACGCGCCGAAGAAGCCCAACAACTTGCGCGTCTCCGTATCAAGAATCAACAGACGACCGACAGCCACCGTTACAACCTTCGACGACGCTTCGTGGAATACCAGCCCGGTGAACGTGTTTGGGTGTGGACGCCGATACGCCGACGTGGACTAAGTGAAAAGCTTCTGCGACGGTACTTCGGACCGTACAGGGTGGTTCGACGTCTCGGCCCACTTGATTACGAGGTTGTCTCCGACGGCATCACAAACTCTCAACGACGCCGATCGCGACCTGAAGTCGTCCATGTCGCGCGCCTCAAGCCGTTTCATGCGCGTTAACAAACTGAACCAGTGTTTTTTTGTATTATTGTTGTATCGTAATTTGTTAATTGTACTTTATTGCATTATTATTGTACTTTCATCGTTAGTTAAAGCATCGGGACGATGCCTTTTTTCAGAGGGGGCAATGCCACGTTCCATTTCACAAGTTTTTGTTATCGTTCCGAAACACCACACGATTCTCGGCGCAAACCGCGCCTGCAGGTTTCGAGAAGGTTCCGGACTGTAGTAGATCATTTCGATAAGATCACGCCCACTGTGCGAACGGTACAGATTGTTCTGGAACCTACGCCACCGCCAGCGATAACGCTAGAACATTCGATGGCAAGGGTATAAATGCCGACGCGCTTCGCCGCTTGTCAGTAGTTGATCGAAGGCCGACGCTGCGTTCGCCGCTATCAGTCCGAGACTGCTATCTGTGCAAGACTGCTGCAGTAATTAGACTTTCCCTTTACCGGGCACAGGTTCGCCCAAATAAACAGTTAAATCCCAACACGAAGTTTTCTGTCTTTGGCCACGTCACGACTCCGTGACAATAATGAAGATTCGGTATACACCAGCCATGTCGATGCAGTCAAATTCAGCAATCACAGTCATACGCAGCCTTCACGCGTTTGAGTACAGAGCCGAAGTTTACAATTCCCGTCAGGCAAATTCAGCCATCTGCTCATAGCAAGACTTTCCAGAGGTTTTTCTACAATGCTCAAACTTCCACCTGGTTTGCCATCTACGCAAATATCACCAACGCTAATGTTCCATACAATACACAAATCAAGACAATATTCAAGCACCCAATTGTCTTGACTCTTCATCTTGTTACGTAGGCCACCACCTGGTTTTGCACCAAGTAGCTCTTCTGGTACTCGTCACTCTTATCGCACACCTCAATATATCGCCACATACGCAACAGACCACCTGAAATATCAACGAAATTCCTTGTCAAGCCACTGCCATTCCGAAAGCGGTTGTACTTGAGAAACACTTACCTCAATTCTCCCGCAAATAAACAAAAATACGCAATCCGAACCACTTCAAGCCATGTTTACGGCGATGCCATCCTGAGGAACTGGACCAAACCAAAGTCGAAACAGCATGAAGTCACCGTTGAATGCAAGTCTCGCCGATAAAAACGAAAATGTATCTACTGCTTTTTTGACACAAATTATGCTTGCATCCCAGTTTAGCATAACGCTGGGACTACCGACAGCATCTCCTCATTGAACGACGATGACCACCCGCAATTTTCGCGGCGCCATCACAAAACCAAGTAAAGACGACGACGAACGAAAACTACAACAAAAGCAGCCTCGCAATTTCAATAACATAAAGAAAAATTGACTTTGATTTAAGGGTCAATTGAAGAAGTAGGACGTTTCAGGATGAAGGAACATTGGCATAGACGCTCTCTGGGCCTGCGGTTACACAGGCAACACCACGGAAAACGCCAAGAAAGACGCGGAAGCACTTCTCGCACACCGCCAGCACACAGGCATCACGCAGTCACCATGTCTCCAGAATCCCGCATTCTAGATACAAAGCGTCTGTCACCGCAACGACTCAGAATTCAACGCGTGAGACATTTGACCTGCCTGCCAACGCTACAAGGACTCCCAACCTTGTTCGTTCCTCACTACTAACCAGGCTGTGTCATCATCATTTTCCATGCTGAAGGAATGATTATGCTCTCCAGAACGCAACAGGCAACTTCGCCCACCTTAGGTTTACTAGATGTCGCTGTACTGCCTTTCCTGCAAACGTTTTCGTGCAAGTGCCTGGAACCGCCGCGTTACATGGAACTACTGCATTTACTGGCATTATTTTTTTTACTATGAGACTTCACTTGTTCGTGCTTTACAGATTCTAGTTCGCACTTTCCTTGGAGAGGAGGGGGAATTATGTGACGTAAGAAGGTAGTGATGGTTGGTAAACGCCGATGAAGAAGAAGTCAGAATTTAATAAACAAGGCATATGAGCCAGGCCACGTCTCCACACACACACACACACACACACACACACACACACACACACACACACACACACACACACACACATATATATATATATATATATATATATATATACGTATATATATATATATGTATATATATATATATATATATATAACTTGAAAGGAAGGCACGACAGGTCCGGGTATTTTCTATATTGAATTAACTTGAAGATAGCACATAAGAAAAGGATCGTATTTACTAACGTTTCGGCCGTGGCACGGCCTTCGTCAGAGTAAGTAGGTATGATACAATGCAGCCGCTTTTATAGGCTCACGTGATGAACTCTCGGTACAGCAGCTAGGACAATCAAAGTAAAAAATGGTAATCTGTCAGAACCTTCTGTTGACATGACTGACATGTGACGGGTGCATGGATATAAAAGTTTCAAATTTCCTTGCGCATCGACACGTGGGGCACAGTATGGTTGGCAGGACATGTAAAAGAGCTCAGAAGTAAAGAAACCACGGTTGACTAATATACAATTTAATATACACTAAAATATTTTACTAATCTAAAAAGTCGTGTTGTTATAGTGCGAGGCAGGTGAGCTTTCCTACGTTTTCATTGATACCTGAACGAATGGTGTTAAATTTGTGGATCAAGAAGGATTCCCTCACTTCCCTATCGTGATTTGTCTTAAAACCGGACTGAATAATCGTGGCCCTAATTTTGTCGAAACCATGGCCAGGCATACTGACGTGCTTCGACAGCGGTAGATTAGGGAGGCTTACGGCATGTGCACGGTGATTATTAAAACGAATTCTGAAACTTGTCTCTGTTTGACCTATGTACTGAGCACCGCAAGTTGAACACTCGAGAAGATAGATGACGTTGATACTATCACACGTGTAGTTCCCATTTATCTTTAAAGAAAAACTGGACGATGTACTTGAAACTGTTTTAGATGTCGTCATGTGCGCGCACACTTTGCAACGTTGTTTGTTGCAGGGATGACAGCCTTCATGATGTGAACACGTGGTTTTAGATGAGGTTAGTAAATCACGAAGGTTCCGCGATCGTCGGTAGACCACGCGTGGTTGTTCTGCAAAGATTCCTTTGAGCCGCTCGCTCTGTATTAAAATGTTTCTTTAAGATATGGTTCACATTTGGAGCTGAGGCCGCATGTGTCAAAATTAGATTAGTCCGCGAACAATCTTTGGGTCTTTTGTTAGTACTCAGCAGGTCTGAACGGTCAAGCTCTTCTGCACGTTTGATGGCGTCTGTGATTATGCTGGCCGGATAGCTCTGTTTTTCGAGCGCGCTCCGAAGTTGTTCGCAGTGGCGGGAAAATTCGCTGCTATCAGAGCATATTCTTTTAAAACGGACTGCTTGGCTGTAGGGAATACTAGTTTTGTTGTTTTTCACGTGACTACTACTAAAGTGAAGATATTGCTGCCTATCCGTGGGTTTCCTATAAAGATTAGTTATCAGCTTCCCGTTACGTAGAGTGACCATGACATCAAGGAAGCTTATGTTCACAGGTGAATATGAGTGCGAAAAAGAAATCGCCGGATGAGCGTTGTTAAGATCTGCTATGAAAGAAAGAAGTTGCGATTCACTATGGTGCCAGATTAGGAAAATGTCGTCGATGAACCGCTTATAGTAAAATGGCTTATATTCACAATTTGCAAGAAATTTGTTTTCAAGGAGCCCCATAAATATGTTTGCGTAGTTTGGTCTGATTCTTGTGCCCATAGATGTACCGCTAACTTGAACATAATGTGTCCCATCAAATTCGAAATTGTTAAGTTCAAGAATGAGCTTAAGCAACGTAGCTAACGTAGATGCGGAAACTGGTTTGTTGGCGTGGCAATCGTTGTACGCGCAGATAACTGCCTCGATGCCATCTGAGTGAGGGATATTAGTATACAGTGACGTGACATCTAACGTAACGAGAAACGAATTTTGAGGAACCTGTAGGTCAACAATATCTGATAGAAAGTGATTGGTATCTTTAATGTAAGAAGAAAAGCTGGACGGAATGGTGTTGATGAGGCCATCTACATAACGGGAAAGGTTCTCAGTCACTGTTCCAATTCCAGAAATTATCGGTCTACCGGGATTATCTCTCTTATGAATTTTGGGAAGAAGGTAAAACCTGCCAGCTACTGGGCTCAACGGTATGAGGGATTTCAGAGTGCCATAGCTTATTTCTTTATCACTAAAGAGCGCAGTCAAGGTATCACGAACAATATCTTTGAACTCGTTTGTTGGGTCATGATCTTTCCGCTTGTAATATGATGCATCACTGAGCTGCCTATGGCCTTCGCTGATATATTTGCTTCTGTCCATTACAACAATGGCGCCTCCTTTATCTGCAGGTTTTATAATTATGTCATTACGACCAGCGAGGCATTCAATTGCTTGTTGCTCTCTGTCAGTAAGGTTGCGGTGCAATGGTGTACGTTCTTTATATGCCTGCATGACATCGCGTTGCACAGCTCTGATATAAAGGTCCAGACATTTGTCTCTTTGGCAGGGGGGTGTCCAATGCTTGTAAGATGGCAATGATGAGCTATCGGTATTGTGAGCCGAGGACCGATCATAAAAGTACTCACGGAGGCGCATGTTACGTTCGAAATTGTGAAGATCCTTCACCAACTGAAATTCACTATAGCCTCCTGTTGCAGGGCAAAAATTAAGTCCTCGAGATAACACACTACGTTCCTCAATTGATAGATCGTAACATGACAAATTTATAATGTTATCCTGTCCAGAAGATTTACTTTCCAGCTCGGGCTGGCGCATTTCAGCTGTAGTTAGGATGTTTCCTCGTCGGGAGCATTCCTTTTTTTCTAAGTTGTCACGCGCGACCTTCTTTGACTTTTTATTATCCAGCTCGGCTAACTTCTGTGACCGATATAATTCGAGAGTTTTTAATTCTTCAGTCGTAATTTGAGAGGATTGCACAAGCTGTTTTTCCTGATTCCGCAGACCTTTTTCTGACGATTCATAATGGCTAAGAAGTATGCTGGTTAGTTCAACAGACGCCCGATTTAAGGTGTTGTGCCACCTTGACAGGTTTTTCTTTGACATCTCTGATGTGGCCGGCTGCAGTTTTAGTTGTAAACCTTTAGGAGCACTTGTTGCCGCGACATACATTCTAAGCATAGAAATGTGCGATTCACGACGAGTCCGTTTTTCTATAACCTTCCTGGTCCTTAAAAAATTCATTGAGCCAACAGATAAAGTACTCTCACTTAGCTGGCGTTGTGTTAGTCAGTTGGTTCCTCTCGTGGTTGTGCCCCTGTTCCGGAGTCCGTAGCGTGGTTGAGACGGCGAAAGTGATGCAACGACCGCAGGCGGCGGTAGGCAAGACGTAGGCCGTGTAGATTGAGACTTGTTCATGTGGGCGCGCGATGCTTTCGAGGTGACGTTCTCTGCTACGGAAGGCTTGCTCGTCATGGTGAAGGTTGCTGTCGGCGCGGTGTTGTTTCTTGAGTTCGGCTGTGCTGTAGGATGACTGGGTGGTGAAGGTTGCCCAGCTCGATCCACTCGATGCGGAGAGTCGTCATTCGTTGATGAATCGCACCAGGCAGCTGATGTCGCATCCACCGGTCTCCTGAAGCACAGGCGGCGGATGTGGCTTGCAAGCAACGACACACCCTCGAAGCTCATATGAAGGCCGTCTGCTGCGAGGACGCGTGTGGGTGGTAACCATTCGATTTCATGATCGAGGTAGCAAACTAGCCGGGAATAGCGGCAAAAATTCCGAAGCATGTTGTTGAACACTGATGCTTCTCTGTTGCAGCGTCGGACGAATGTCAGGTTAGAGTTCCTTTGTCGACGGTTTCCACTTCTACGCTGATACTGCCTAGAAGTGTTGCAGCGTCGGACGAATGTCAGGTTAGAGTTCCTTTGTCGACGGTTTCCACTTCTACGCTGATACTGCCTAGAAGTGTATACTAATATCCCTCACTCAGATGGCATCGAGGCATTTATCTGCGCGTACAACGATTGCCACGCCAACAAACCAGTTTCCGCATCTACGTTAGCTACGTTGCTTAAGCTCATTCTTGAACTTAACAATTTCGAATTTGATGGGACACATTATGTTCAAGTTAGCGGTACATCTATGGGCACAAGAATCAGACCAAACTACGCAAACATATTTATGGGGCTCCTTGAAAACAAATTTCTTGCAAATTGTGAATATAAGCCATTTTACTATAAGCGGTTCATCGACGACATTTTCCTAATCTGGCACCATAGTGAATCGCAACTTCTTTCTTTCATAGCAGATCTTAACAACGCTCATCCGGCGATTTCTTTTTCGCACTCATATTCACCTGTGAACATAAGCTTCCTTGATGTCATGGTCACTCTACGTAACGGGAAGCTGATAACTAATCTTTATAGGAAACCCACGGATAGGCAGCAATATCTTCACTTTAGTAGTAGTCACGTGAAACACAACAAAACTAGTATTCCCTACAGCCAAGCAGTCCGTTTTAAAAGAATATGCTCTGATAGCAGCGAATTTTCCCGCCACTGCGAACAACTTCGGAGCGCGCTCGAAAAACAGAGCTATCCGGCCAGCATAATCACAGACGCCATCAAACGTGCAGAAGAGCTTGACCGTTCAGACCTGCTGAGTACTAACAAAAGACCCAAAGATTGTTCGCGGACTAATCTAATTTTGACACATGCGGCCTCAGCTCCAAATGTGAACCATATCTTAAAGAAACATTTTAATACAGAGCGAGCGGCTCAAAGGAATCTTTGCAGAACAACCACGCGTGGTCTACCGACGATCGCGGAACCTTCGTGATTTACTAACCTCATCTAAAACCACGTGTTCACATCATGAAGGCTGTCATCCCTGCAACAAACAACGTTGCAAAGTGTGCGCGCACATGACGACATCTAAAACAGTTTCAAGTACATCGTCCAGTTTTTCTTTAAAGATAAATGGGAACTACACGTGTGATAGTATCAACGTCATCTATCTTCTCGAGTGTTCAACTTGCGGTGCTCAGTACATAGGTCAAACAGAGACAAGTTTCAGAATTCGTTTTAATAATCACCGTGCACATGCCGTAAGCCTCCCTAATCTACCGCTGTCGAAGCACGTCAGTATGCCTGGCCATGGTTTCGACAAAATTAGGGCCACGATTATTCAGTCCGGTTTTAAGACAAATCACGATAGGGAAGTGAGGGAATCCTTCTTGATCCACAAATTTAACACCATTCGTTCAGGTATCAATGAAAACGTAGGAAAGCTCACCTGCCTCGCACTATAACAACACGACTTTTTAGATTAGTAAAATATTTTAGTGTATATTAAATTGTATATTAGTCAACCGTGGTTTCCTTAATTCTGAGCTCTTTTACATGTCCTGCCAACCATACTGTGCCCCACGTGTCGATGCGCAAGGAAATTTGAAACTTTTATATCCATGCACCCGTCACATGTCAGTCATGTCAACAGAAGGTTCTGACAGATTACCATTTTTTTACTTTGATTGTCCTAGCTGCTGTACCGAGAGTTCATCACGTGAGCCTATAAAAGTGGCTGCATTGTATCATACCTACTTACTCTGACGAAGGCCGTGCCACGGCCGAAACATTGGTAAATACGATCCTTTTCTTATGTGCTATCTTCAAGTTAATTCGATATATATATATATATATATATATATATATATATATATATATATATATATATATATATATATATATATATATATATATATATATACCCTACTGAAACGTTCCGTATGAAATCTTACGGAAAATATATGGACTCCGTAACATTTCCTTATGCTACATACGGAAAAAATATGGAGTTTTCTGGAAATATACGGAAGTTGTATGGCATTTACGGAAAGCTTCTTATGGAGTATAAGGAAGGATAAGGTAATTGTATGGCGTATACGGAAAGCTTTTTATGGAGTATACGGAAAGATAAGGAAAATGTATGGCATATATGGAAAGCTTTTTATGGAGTATATGGAAGGATAAGGAAAGATAAGGAAACTTATCGAGCATACGGAGAGTTCATGATGGAAGATATGGAAGGATAAGGAAAGTTTATGGAGTGTTCAGAAGCTTTCATAAGGAAAATGCAGAATCTAAGGTCTTACGGTAATATACAGATTTTGTAAGGTGCTTACGAAAATGTGCAATAGTGTATGAAAGGCACATGGATTGTTGCAAAAATGTGGAAACTCTACAGTTGTTGCCACATTTGCAGCAGGAAATCCGAGCTCTATAAAGTTATAAATGAATGCACAGTGACATATATAGTACAAAAGAATAACGCAGGCTAGTCTGTGTTGTCAGTCACCGCTGTTCGCCCTTTTCCAGAATGAATACAACTTCTGCAGATGACCAGGTGCTAAAGTCTGTCACACGGAAAATGTGTCATTCACAAGGAATGACAATAACTGTCATTTTATTTGCATTCTGTCACACGAAAACAAATCAAGCAAAAAAGCATACCTTCAAGGGCTCGTTTTTTGGTAGAAACAATAATAATGAGAAGTAAATTCAATGTGAATGAACTTGTCAATAATAATGAAATTGTTCTCATTAACATCGGCAAAGAGAAATGTTATTTTAAAATATCGATCATGAGCTTAGCTCTCCTGAGCACCGACATAAGAAATGAAAATCTATGAAAACTAATTGCATGTAGCCTAAAAATAATTTTTTATTGATAGTATGTGCTCCTACAATATAAATACAGCTATACACAACTTGCCACAGCTTCACGACAGAAACGAGGTAGGGGCAGAGGGAGTGGTTAGAAAAATAATTAAGTATGAGAGCACAACTGATATGTACAAACAAATAATGGTGCTTATCATTGATGCACGGATGGTCGTGTATAGAGCTGGGTCGTTTTGAGATTTTCAAAAGCATTGTTTCAGACCACCATGCAGATTACGCTTCAATTGTAGCGCTACATAAGACACAACTTATGGGCCAACTTTAATGAATAAGAAGATTATAGGTTAAACAAATGCTTTAAAATATATCATAATATGGCTGCATGGACGCATACAAGCTATGTAAAGCGCAATAAAGTGAGGACGCATGAGCTTCTCTTGATGCTTCAGTTCTACATAGATGCTTCAACTGTGCTTCAAGAAATTTAACCAATGCCTGTGTGTGCAACATTCTCCATTTTAGACTATCTATATGTATATATAAAATTCCTACTGCGAGTTAAGCTACGTAGCACTCCATAACTCTTCCTTTTATTAAGGGCAATTTTTCAAACAATCAACATTATTCATTTTCTGTCTCATGACTTCGTGCCCGCAATTCTTGGTTTGGCTCGATCACAATTGTGCAGCCCTTATTTTGGAGGAATCAAAAAACATCAACCAAAATATATTTTGGAACTGCTTCTCGGTGATATTGCCTTCCCTCAACTGCTAAGCTTGAGATGAGTCATATAGCAAGCCTCGCGCATACCTAGGGCCTACCCTTGAAGAAACTGGTTCGGCTGTGAAATGCTCAGTTTTTTCTCAAATAAATTTTTTGGTTTGAGTTTTCTCACTTCTCGAGTCCCTTCACAATCAAGCAGACCCAATGTTCCCCTTAGTCTTTAATTTTGTTATATTATGAAATAAATAAAAAATGTAATAATGAAAAAAAATACTAATAACTGTTGCGCAAAAAACACAGTCCCACATACGTACTTGAACGCAATATTGCTTTTATTTTGTTTTAGAACCTAAGACATTAGAAAAGATAGCAGTACAATAAAAACGTTGAAAAAAAACAAAAAAATTAAACTTGGGAGGACTCGAACCTGCGCCGCTCAGTTGTGCTCGCGTACGTGAACTGAGTGCGTTAGCTTGCTAAGCTATTCGCGCTGAAGGTAAACACGAGTTTAAGTTATGAATATAAATTGGCTTTTTACACGCTATGTTTTGGCATATTTATGTACGATATACGATCGTATCTATTGTTGTGTGCATATGTTTTGGGATTGTATATACGTCACATGCTTTTCGCATGTCTTTCAACTATAGATTGCTGCCCCGCCGCCGATGAAAACAAGTATTTTTACACCCACACACAAGCTTGAGCAGTTGAAGGTTGTTTCCCGGGGCTCTCTTGCGATTGAGTCGGCCACCACAGGGAATTAGAGTGATACGCCATTAATCCCTGCATCTAGCTGTATTCCACTTAGTCGCTCTATCGCTTGATGAAAAATCGAGCGCGGGGCGTGACGCTATTGCGCACGACCATGCCTCGCGTAGTGGCGACATCAGCTGATTGCGCCGGCCGGCTTGCTTCGATTTGCTTCAGAGCAAAGAAATGTCATGCCTTGAAAGATTGCGTACTGCACTATGTCAAAATGTTACTGCTTTGTAGCCATCCTATGATTCATTGAGAATTGATAACTCTGATATCACTACTGTAGAGCTTTGCGTCGGCGACACGCACCGAACGTGAAACCGCACTACGTCTGTCGTAGAAGCAGTAGGAGGCTGTCGTCTGCGAGAACAAAAACAAAACAAAGACCTGCGAAAATATTCATAAGTTGTCACTTGTTTTTTGAATAACCGTTTATCACTTTTAAAGTTATTTTGCCAGATAACATACATTTTTTCAGTTTATAGCAGCGACAGATGTTTTTTTTTATTTTCCTCACACAGATATCCAAGTCAAATCCATTCACAGCTAAAGCCACGTGTTGTTTGTCTTCTTCGTGTCTGTGGGCATGCCGTTTGGGTGCGTCTCTCATGTGTTCGCGCTGCTACACACGAGAGCACGAAATGTTAAATTTACGCAAGGAAGCGCCGTTCCTCGTTCGTGTGATGTGCTAAGATTGCGCCCTATTCCCGCGGTTGTTCGAGTGCGGATCAAGTGCGAGTCGTCCAAGGAATCGGCGGGTTGGGCGGGCGCTCGAAGGACTCCGAGGTCCCGGCTGACGCCTGTGGTCGCTTCCCTCAGGACAGTGTGAAAGAAACTAAAGGTAAGGGGGACACTTTTTTACGTAGACCAAGTATGCCACTCAGTGCAAGTGTGTGTTGCTGCACTCGAACGAGGCGTCGTGAAACGGCAACCTTACGCGCCTTTGCGAGTGCGGTTGCCGATTCGCTTTGGCAACGCTAACGCCAGCAGAGCCATGGTGCATCGGCGCGGCCTTACTGGAGCTAATTCGAGACAACTGCGGCAACATGCATGTGTATGGTGATCGATTTTTTCATATGTGCAATGTAGTGAGGAAGACGCATACGGCGCTTGCTACGTTGTTGATTAAACGAAGCCTGCAGTGCCATTTGATGCAAAGCAGCATTTTGTTTACGTTCGCGGGTGATACAATTTGTAACTTGGCTCGATTCACCTAGCCAACCGCCTAAGTGGGTTGATTAGCATACGTTCACGGTAGAGCGTTATGAAGCCCCTAAACAGTGGCGTGTGCTTGTTAAAAGATATAATGCGTGTGCCTAGTGTAGAGAGAGAGGTGTTCGTGCAATCTGCATATGTACCCTCAAGACGTTTTTGCTTGTAACTAATAATGTACCGGCCAGCACCTACATTGTACGCCTGACTTTGAAGAAAACTTGCATGCGCAATGTGAGATTTTGTAATCTGCCAGAGTTGCTTTTTATAAAATAATACACTGCAAGCATGTTCAAAATATGTTTCGCTGCTGTGTGGCAGGGGCGCTGTTGTGTAGTTGCTGATGCAAGCAATTATAGTTTTGATGCGTTAATATTTCTCATCTAACTCATCAGGTGTTTGGCTGTTTCAGCACAAACAAGGCAAAGAGAGAAGGAAGACGGGTAATGACAGGACCAGTGCCGACTTTTGTTTGCAGGAGAATACCCATGTTGGTGTATTTATTGTGACAGCGTTTCTGTGTTGCTTTTTTGCCCAATTTATGCAACAACACAGTTGTCAGCAATATGAGAGAGAACACTGCAATTAGCTTTTAAAGATCATGGTGACTAAATGCCTAGTAACTCACAGCACAAAGTAACAACAAAAGACAATCAATGATGATCAATCAAAGATGATCAATGTGGATGAGTACAGTCTTGCATCTAAAAAATATATTGTGCAAAATGTTGCCTAAGTAAGAAACCTCTCTATGTTTACAAATAGTGTGACGTCACTTCGAGCACCGTGCCAGCCATTCCCTCCCTCTGTGCAAGGGCTGGTTGGCAAGGAAGTTGTTTGTGACGTTCCTGATAGACCACTGAGATGTATGCGATTCTAAACCTGTAGCCTAATATATACGTAATCTTTTGTGCAGTTACATCGCTGCATCTGACACCTACAACTTATTTGCATATTTACATTGCTCCCTTAGGACCTAACACACAAACTTGTTGTTTGCACTGTCACTTCATGAATATCGAGCGGTAAAGGTACTGAGTATATGTGAAACAAGAATCTCTGCTTATTACATGAAGAAATATGAGGCCTTCGATAAAACGGGTTATACCTTTATTGAGCTTGCGTACTCGTCGGGGCGATTCATACATGCAGCTTCAGCAAATGGTATCTTCCAGCCCGGTGACCTTGCAATTTTTTTCTGCACACAGCGCAAACACCGAGATGTACCTACTCGCAGATGGTCGCGTCAAGTGCATATTTACGTTGACTAAAATGTCGAATCAAGTTTTTTCATCGACCGGTCCCTGCCATGAGTGCTAACGTCTTCGAAAACAAGGCACATTGTTATTGACACTGCACACACCACACACAGTATTCTCAGTACAACCAATATTCTCAATACCTTTCAATGCACACTACATGCCGCAATCAACAGTGCACATTTTTGAAGACTATGCCACTGTTCCTCGCACAGGCCACCACGTGTGTTCACTTCTTCAAGATAAACAGACAGCGTGGCAAATATTTTACCACACAGCTAGATGTTTGCTGACACATACTACAGCTAATGTCGACATTGTAACGTGAAGTGTAAACATTGAAAAATTAAAACTTGCCCCAAACACCGCACGACTGCACCGGGCGGAGCCACCAGCGGGAGTGTTTTTCCAGCCACACCTTTTACATGTGCCAGTGACATCATGCTGTGACGTACCTCGGTAGGGACCTATCGCTGCATACTTTATGTGAATGAGGGTCCTGTTAGTGAAAGCAGGCATTGTTGATTTCGTAAGTTGTTCAATTGCAACTGGACCTTCATTGACACGAGGTGTCTGACTGATATTCAGGCGAACTTTTGTGCAATAAATTATACAGTTGGCAGTCTATGCTTGCCCCATACTGTTGTTACTGGTGTTTCTCGTTGTTACTTTGCACTGTTCATTACTGCTCACCTACAGAAACTAGCCTAGCTTGCCGCTGTTTTGGACAAAATGCAGCTGGCAAGTGCGATAGTGTTCCTAACTCAAAATTCTCAAGCAAAAATTATCGTTTCATATTCAGTTAGTTGCATTCATATCAGTACAATATAAGAAATCATTGATTAAACATGAATCCGTGTTCCTTCACATAATGCTGACAACTTTTTTATCAAATTGAATGGTGTTTATAAAAAACATGGGTTTTAGCTAAACTTCATGCTCTTTTCTCGAACAGCTGACAAAACGCTATTGCATGCTTACTTGCCAAGAATTGGACTGTGTTTGAAATACATTGCAATTCTTCACCGGACTGCCAGTACACTTCACATTGGGGGAACATTTATTAACCATGGATTGATTAATTAAGAACGGAAAGAAAGAAGCGGCAGGCCGGGATACTTGATATTGGCATCCGTTTTGCTACCCAGCGCATTATCATGCAAACTTCCCATAGAGTGGTTATGTGCCTTGCATGTGTGTCTGTAAACGAAGAACTTTGGGTAGAACTATATTTGTCTTACAAATGGCTGCAGGACTGTGGAGGCTGTAGGGCTGCTTAGGAATGGTGAAATCCCTGGACATGCGTTAAACCTTGCTGCATCAGCTCGTTGGTGTTTTCACGGCATCTTTACAGGTGTGTTGGGTGAGTAAAGCAAGCAGGTTTCAACACAAGAAAAAGTATATTATGGCAGCACCTCTTGTGCGTGCCTTACATCCCAAGTATATCAAATATTTATCTTGCACCTTGTGGCCTGTAATTTTTAAAGAGACACTTCTTTTTGCTTTATATTTGAGTCTTGATGCTTCGACAGCAATGTATTTTTGTTTGACAGCAAGTGTTCTGGAACAAATAACTGATCTCAATAATGACAAAACACCCTTCATACTTGGTCCTTAGCATAAGCTAGCACATATCTGTAGCAGATTCAATTATTCATTTTTTGCTGGGATGATGAGGGGCAAGTAGCAAAGGCAAGTTCAGATTGGAGTGGTCGGTGACGTCTGTTTAGGCTCTGCCATATTGCTTTGCAACCAGAGTTACTTGTGGCCACATATACAATGAAGCCACATGATGTGCATTCTTAATGGGATTACCATATCACATTTCACTGCATCTTAATATGTGCCAAACAAATGCAGATATTATTAGCTTGCCACTATAAAGGTATCCTAAACCAACACAAGGTTGAAATTTAGTCATGGTGTTGCAGCTGTGTATGACTCTACAATGGATGCATAGCCGTGATAATTTGTCTATATGTTGTCGCAAAAGTAATTTTACACACATTGTACGATACAAAAGAAGTCCTCGCTTATTTCGCTTTTTTCGCTATGCTTCTTTCTTGTCTCTTCTTGCCATGTGCTCCTCCTCACTGTACAAGGAGCAAGAACAGTGGCCACACAAACACGTATTTAAAAAAAAATGTTGTATGGTGAGCACTGAGAAGCTGAACACTTCCAAAAGGCTCAAAGAAGTAAAGGTATTGTTTCTAGCTACTTTTTTGGCACCCATAGCTAGTTGTGCTGCTGCAGTTAAAAAATAAGTTAAATGTTAAAAATTAATTGGAGGTGGTTTGGCACCCATAATTGCAGTTACATACAGAACTAGGTTTCAATGCGTAAGCGAAATCTGTTCACTCTAAATCAATCCTAATGATATCTGAAATTCAGGAAATATTCACCAAAAAGCTCAGGAAAAGGCTTAGTGGTTGCCCCTTGAACGTGAAGGAGATACCCTTCTTCTAGAAGGTCAATAGACAGTCTAGTAGTCTCGATATTACATGCACTATAAAATATTCTCGTGTGGTGCTTTTCATGCATGTTATAATGAGAGGGGTTTTTAATAGAACTGTTGTCACTTTGCCCTGCGTTGCTGAAATTGTTCACATAGTTATAATACATGAATCACTTTATGCCTTTTGATTTTATGCAAATGGTTTGCTTACCCAGTCGGTTTAACTTGATTTGGATAAAATCATAAATGCTCTAAACTTTTTTTATTATACAGCAGGTTTATTTTTAAAATACGCAACCATTGATGTGAACGCAGTTGGTGGCGTGCTTGATTAATCCATCACTATCACCACTCTAACTACACCTGCTACAGTGCATAGTGTGACAAAAGTAATGGTACTTAACATTACTGGCAGCATACACTTTTATGTCTCAGAATGTGTTAAAAAGCCTGGTAAAAATGTGTGCACGTTTTTTTTCACTCCAACTAAGTATTCTGGTCTACTCAAAGTAGCTTCCGCTCTTTTAGGGTCCTCAAACTATTAGGTGTTCAAAGAAGTATCAATGCCATATACTTTCTTTGTCAGCCTACTCACCACTCTAAGAATTAGAACTACCCGACAACATTACCCAGTAAAATATAGGGATGTTATAAAAAGTAATGTCAATTCAATTGTCAAAAAACGTTGCCAAGTTACGTTTTTGTTCACTTTTTTTTCACAAATTTGTTAAAGTTACTTTTGATAACATCCCTTATAGTTTGTTTGGCATCATTTTCTGCTAGTTCTCATTATAATGTGTTCAACAAAGACAACAAACCCTTCAATTTATAATTCTTTCCTTTACTCATGAATCTGAAACAGTGAATCTCAGTAATCTTAGCGGTGTGTGACTTGTTTTGTTTTTTTTTATCACTTGTGCATGTGTTCAAGTACATGCATTTAGGTGGGAGGGCGAACTATTGCCTCCTCCTGTGACTAGCAGATTTTCTGAGAACTGACAGATGCATAATGCTGCCAAAGAAGTATAGGAATATTGGAAGTAATCGTAACGTAATTGCAATCGTAATGTAATTGCCAGTAGGCAAAAAAAGGTGTCCCACACTCGCCATAATGGTAACAGGCAGCGCTGACTGACTCTTCCATGTATAAATGCACATATATACCGTACAAAATGGAAGAGGGATAGCCGCCATGGTAGCTCAGTTGATAGAGCATCGAACATGTTATGCGAAGTTCGCAGGCTCGGTCCCTGTACAGGGCAGGTTATCTTTTTTTTCTTCTACTTTTCTTTCTTCACAATTACAACACTTCTATTCTTCTTGAAATATTTCTGGTGTAAAAAAGGTACCTTATAATCTGAAGAGGCAAACAGAATGTGCCAGTGTAGGAGTTAGCTCTTGTAGTGGTTACAAAAAAGATATGTTTTGAAGAATAAATCATTCTGCCACTTGCCTAAAGAATGGCTACAGGACATGGCGCTGGATGTGTTATTTATGAATCAAGCTATCTTGTATTCAATTTTAAAAAATACATGGGATACACATGAGGGTATCACACACTTTAACGCCACAAAGATTATGCAGCGAACAATGTTATAATTGCGAAATTGCATAAGCATAAGGTGAAAACTGCACCCTCCACGAGAATATACAGGGAGCACAGGGTGCAGGCGTCATTCCTTCTGCCCGTGCTTTTCAAGCGCGAGCTGTTTTCACCTCGTTCTGACCAACTAACTGGATTGAGATGTGTTGTTATAGTGCAAGAGGATGCTCCTCGGGAAATTAGGTTTGTCTCAAACTCTGTGTGTGTCATTCAACCTATATGGTGCCCGGTTCAAGAGTTCATGCAGACCAGATCGTGTAAAACAGGACCGTGTAAAATGGACTGTGTAAATAAAATAAAATGGACCAGGTAAATAAACAGAATCGTGTAAAATGTTGTTTTTGTGTGCAAATGTAGTTGTGGTTGTGCTGAGTGACTTTCCTTATATACACTACATAACAAACTTGCTCCTTTAGAGTCGAGTGCATCTTCGGATCGATTTTATATGTTTGCATATGCGAGGCCTTAAGTTTTATAAGAAATTCCTCAGTGTGCCACGAGGAAATGTGTGTTCAGCGAAAATTTGTATATCATTATATACAACTCTTAAAGCCTCGTCTACAACTTTGTGCAGGTTGACCTTGAGCAGAAAACGAGGAGTAGCAGCAGCCCCCAGAAAAGAGCAAGCACCCTTCAAGCTCCCGAAGCTCTCTTCGACAGAAACAGCAAGGTCACTGTGTGGCATTGAAAACCATTGCAAGGAGTGCCTTATCAGTACACTGTGCTGCTCTTTCATCGCAGAAGACGAAGTTGACCACTCCAGAGGAACTTCACGCTGTGTATTGTGAGTGCTTCAGTGGTTTTGATTTTGTCCAGCCAGCAGTTAAGAAATCATGTGTCAGATTCAGCCAGGATGGCTAGAGGGAGTCGGGCAGGCATGTTTGGACATTTGTCTAGCCAAGTAGTGCCAATTTTCGCACTGGTCCTGTTGGAGTTACTGCCACAATCACAGAAGCTACGTCAGCTCTCTAAATGTACAGATGTGTCGGGGAAGATTAGCTGCATTAGGTTTTTCTATAACTGATAGCTGCCAACATTCTTCATTATACTGGAGTTTTGTTCCTCACTTATGGGTGTAAAGCCCTCTACAGAAAAAATGCAACACGTCTACTTCCAGAAGACTCCAAGGCCCTACTTGTAGGTTTTTTCGGCTTGTATCATAAGCACCTCGTTTAGGGTACATGAACATTTTATAAACATGTACAGTGAAAAATTTGGGTGGCTGGTCGTTTTGTCGTTATCTTGTTCCTCGCAGTATTTTTAAGCATGTTGTGCATTACGTTGTCAATCTGGTTCATGTGCATAGAAGACATTACGAAGTTTCAGGCTACAGTATAAAAAGCCTGGAAGCAAGCTATCAATAATTTTTTAACAGAGTTGCTTAATCTGATACATGATACATCACTAAACTTTCGTGCGTATTCATCAATGTAAGCTCGTCTTAGTGTTATCCGAAATGAACATGTGAGTCGACAGATGGAAACATCTAGTGGGGTAATCAGGGTGAACAGTAGAAGTGCTTCAGACAGGCTGGCCGATGTTACGATAGGAGGACCTATTTTTTAGAAGTCACCTTGTCATCCTTGGCGTGTTCGTTTAAATGGGGTCAGTAATGACATCATCTTTTGGTGTAGGCATGTGTGCCTGTTGGAAATGTTTGTCTGAAAAAAAAAACTATAACGCGGAAGAGTGCAGTTCTTGCTTCTTTTCAAGTTAGGTTGCGCTGATACAAAGTGTTCTCTTGTCGGAGGTTGGGGGTAAGAGAAGCAAAAAAAGATAAATGATAGAAAAGAAGAAAAAAGAAGAAAGGAAAGGGGAATGCAAAGTTAAAGTAGTGCTACACTGCTTCTACTTTGCATCCCCCTTTTCTTTTTTTCTCTTGTTTTCTTTTTTCACCTTTTTGTTACATTTGCATTGTCCCATCTAGTGCATGAATTAATGACACATGGCTTTGCTATAGCAAAGATGCCTATGTGGTGTTGGCTTGAACAGTGCATTGTACTTCATTCAGTTAATTACAGACTGATCAGTCTTGCAATAAGTGCTTCCTGTCTAACACCACACATGTTCAAATGAAAAGTTTGTGGTTGGCTCTTAGTATGCTGGTATATAGCTTGTGTCTTGGACTACTCAAAATGAATGTTATTTTGCTGCTGTTTATGGTAATGAATTTATCCAACATGAAAATATCTTGCCTTGTGAACTTTGTCGGACCTGCCTTTCTTTTTTTTCCTATGCAGGCATTGTATGTGAGGGAGGCAGTAACAGAGAGGTGATAGCTTGAGCTTCGGAAGAATAAATGCTGGCAGTGAGGCAATTATGCATCAAACATGCCAGCCATTTTGCCAATCGTCCTAAATGTGTTTTGAAAAAAAATATTGTGCTCGTTTACTGTATTTTTCTCAAAACAGCAAAATGATAAAGTATATCGCAGAGAACAAAATATTAGGCCACGTTGGTGCCTTCTGGACTTCCCAGGATGTCGTCTGGGTGTTGTTTGTAAAAAGTAAAAAGTGTTTCAAAAATACTGCCTCTTCTACACCAAATTCGGTCTAGGTATTAAGTAAAGGTGATTGTGTGTAGTGCATGAAGCTCAGTAATATTAGTGCAATTTTTTCGCCACATCAAAAGCAAGGAAGCAGTTCCCTTTATATGGCAAGTTATATGATTACACTTTGTATTAAAGTAGAAATGAATTTTTGAAGTTTTCTTATGATGGCTGTTTTCTGCATTTGATATACGACTGCTTCCGTTCCGAAGTTCCCGATGGCCCTCAATAGGAGACTTCAAAAATCATTTTCCTCATTTAAACAAAAATTGTAATGATAACACTTGCCATGTAACAAGAACTGTTTATTTGCTTTCAACTTACACATAAAAGTAATTTTCAATTAGACAAGCACACAGCTCAAATTGCATCTCAATGTGGACAAAAACAATTATATAGTGATATTTGTAATCTGGACCTAACATTATTTTTTTTCGTGAAATATATCTTCTGTGCAGTGAGTATTTGTGGCTCAAATATTCATACAAAATGCAGTGTTGCCATACAAGAAATGCAAACGATAAACAGTTCGGCTGAATTCTTCAAAGCCTATGTAGCGGAAAAATTGCACTAATGTTACTCGGCTTCAAATACTTCAAGAAGCACCTTTACTTAATATGTAGATCAAATTTGATATGGCAAGAAAAAGCGGTACTTTGAAATTTTTCTCACAAATAACACCCGCACGACATTCTGCGAAATTCTCAAGGTACCCACGTGACCACTACTTTTTTCACTTCAAAACATTTCTGCAAATAACTATTTTCAGAAGAGTAAATTACCATCATTTTTTAAACTATACATCTGTGATGTTCGCCAGGCAGTATGGTTTGTATATTTGGTGTAGAATAGGCCAGTGCGAAAAACAACAAATGGCTGAGCATCCTTTGACGCTCGGGCAATTTCGAAAGCATTTGTTTGTTAGCAGCAATTCAGTTAAGCCCTTGTCTTTATGCTTAGGCCCAGAAACAAAACACAAGTAACCAAAGTAGTCCTAAGAGTCATGTAGTCTCGCTGTTCCAAGGCTTGTGGAGCCTAATTTAGTGCAAGCTTCACCATTTTTAAAAAATTCAGATTCAACCAACAGGTTTCAGAGGCACAGTGCATTTTCAGCTAACTTGTTTCACACCAGTTACTTAGATAAAAAGCGGAAAGTAGAGGTAAAAATACCATTTTAAAGGCATTGTAGGTAATAACAAAAAGGACTGCTTTTTTTATGTGGTGCTTTGCCTGAACGCTGTGCTTTTTGTGGTATAGTTCATTGTCTAGTGAACATAGGCCTTAAAAACTAACATTAGCCATGTTGAGGTCGATTTCTTGGTTATAGTCATAGTAGCCATATTAAAAATAATGACTTCAAACTTGATTGTTCTTTTGAAGATTTTTTTCTTGCATAATGATATTTCAGAGTCTTAGTCAATTTTGTTATAAGAAAACGTGATGTCATAATAGGGTCACTTTTTGTAGAGTCGTTCAGTTCTACCTTACCTTTTACATTCCTAATAGAGCAGTTATTTTCAATATCGGTATTTAAAATGGAATGAGCATGCTGTATGTAGTAAGGTGTAAGCACTTACAGATAACACATGCACCCAACCTTTCTGTTGGCAGTTTATTTCTGTTATTCTTGATTTATATGTGGGGTTTCACGTCCGAAAACCACTATATGAATATGAGAGACGCCGTAGTGGAGGGCACTGGAAACTTCGACCACTTGGGGTTCTTTAACGTACACCCAAGTCTGAGCGCACGTGCCTACAGCATTTCTGCCTCCATCGGAAATGGAGCCGGGGTTTGATACCGCGACATGCGGGTCAGCAGCCGAATTTCTGTTACTCTTGCTCCCCTATATGTGTGCAGTTCTGTTATAGTTATCTGGCTTGTACAGATTTTTAATGGCACCTGCCTGGTCCTGCTTGCTTTCATGGGGATTTTAACCTTCATAAGTTGCATAGATTTAACTCTCAAAATTGTTCGAGATGCCAATTTCGTGCACAAACTGTATAGTATAAAGGCAGCAGATGTACATGCACACACTATTAAATGTACATTGAGAGCTTTCACTTGCAGTTCCTAAAGTTTTACTGTGCAGGAAGCATTTAAATCATAATTTCATAAGGACATATAATCTATTATCTCTATCATTGAAAATCGTGACAACCTAGTTATTTTCACTGTGATAAGCATGCTGTTTTTTTTATGTGGCAGAACTAATTCTTACACTCATTCCTTCTATTATTCACATATGCATAACATGAAGGATTGTGTGCCTTACATTTTCAGTTTCATTCTGTGTGTTATATTTCTTGTGCATGTGAACTATTGTGCTAACATGTGTCTCTGACATGCCAATTATTTTCATTTCCAGGTGGCTATGAAGGACACATAAGTTCTATGGCAGTGACCTTCGAAATTTACAGTGGTGCCAGAGCCTCAAGCAGCATTTCGCCGATCTCCACAAGGCATTCATGAGATAAACACAGCGCCACACTTTCACAGTGCTATGTTTATTATTTATGTTTAAACATTTCGTTCTAAAATTGCTGTTACATTGTGTTTTGTGCCACCATCCTATGGCTTAGGTGGAGCTTGTGAAATTATGGTGCAGTCACCTCATTTGTGTACGATCAACACTGCAATGTCACTATTCACAGCTGGAGCATACAGACAAATAAAAAATATATTGATTGTAGCAGGGCTGATGTGTATAATAATGCTTCTCTATTGATAATAATAACTTTATAAGTTCTTTAGGTCTTGCATAGAACACTGCATAAATGTGTTGCAATGTAACCACCATTTACGATCGCTAGCATGTTAATTTGGTAGTTTTGTAATGTATTTTATTTAAAAGGTAATTTTGCTTCCGCATCACGACAATTAGAAAGATGCCGATGATTCCATCCCTCATCATGCACATTTAAGAAATATTGTGATTTGTACACAGTATTGCATGTACTCAAGATGTGGACGTCTATTCAATTTACACATTATATTGCTTTGCACTAGATTCAGACGGAATATGCACACATTTCAGTAATTTCCGCATGATACGTCTTTCCATAAGATGCGGAGTTCGCATCATATGTCTTATGCGGAGTCCGCATCATACGTCTTCCATATTTCAATAATTCCGTACTTGAGGTCTCCGCTTATTACGGAACGTTTCAGTAGGGTATATATATATATATATATATATATATATTGTTACGCATGCCTGGGAAGAAAACGAAGATGGGCGAACAGGCTGGCTGCCCGAAGCTGGAGGAAGAAAGAAGACGACGACACTGCGATCAATAACCTGTTGGCCGCTCCGGCGCTTCTCTTCGCGACCAAAATAAACAGCCCCCTTCAGCCGTATACGTCCCGGTCCTCCTTGTGCGAAACAGATTGGTGGAGGTGCTGGGTAAGACAAGCCCAACGACGGGAGCTTCACTACCTGGACTACGCCGAAGCCGCCGCCTTGCCAGACTCCCACCTGCGCCGATCGTAATGGCCCAAGATCAGCCATCTAACGCTTCAAGGCCAACTTCAATGGGTTCCGTGCCCTGCTACCGAGTCCCGCCAACATTCGGAGGAAAATCGGGAGAGGATGTCGACGCGTGGCTCGTCCAGTACAAGCGAGTCCACAAGTCCAGCGGCTGGGATGGCGCCGCTCAGCTCAGCAATGCTGTCTTTTGCCTTACGGATACTGCGCTCGTGTGGTACGAAAACCACGAGGACACACTGACGACGTGGGACGTTTTTGTTGCAGAGCTGAAAGCGTGTTTCGGCGACTCGAGCGTCAAAAGGAAGCGGGCAGAGCAGATATTGTCTCAACGCGCGCAGCTTCCAGGTGAGACATGTACCACGTATATAGAGGATGTGCTGAAGCTCTGCAAGGTGGTCAATGATCAGATGTCAGAAGACTACAAAGTAGGGCATTTGCTGAAAGGCATAGTCGAAGATGTATATAATTTTCTCATCGGAAAAGAGCCCCTGAGCTCGGTGTACGACGTGATTCGGCATTGCCGAACTTTCAAACAGCTGAAAATGTGCAGGATTACTCCAAAGTTCGGCCGGCTTACAAATGTTACAACGGTTGCCAGCATCGACATGAGCAGCTGCTCAGACCTGTCCTCGACGATTCGAGAGATTGTTCGCGAAAAACTTTTTTGCTATAGAAAACAGACGCATTCAGCAGTTGATGACCAATCTGTAAACGACCAACATTCGGTATATGTGCCACGTGAGGCTGTGACTGTGCCACCGCCTTCTACGATCCCTTGGCAATCGATGGTTAGCACAGCAGCTGTTGAGTACAGTGCACCCCCACAGCCAAGGAGAGCACCACGCTTGCCAGCTCCTCGCCATGACCGACGCCCCCAGTGGCCAACAGGTTGATGATCGCAGTGTCGTCGTCTTCTTTCTTCTTCCAGCTTCGGGCAGCCAGCCTGTTCGCCCATCTTCGTTTTCTTCCCAGGCATGCGTAACACTAGCAAGCGTGGCCGATGGAGGTGAGGTTGCCGGAGACGTGCTAATATCAGAAATACCTCCTGTGTTAATGCTCAAAAACAAAGTACGTGTTTTTGTTGATGATGTGCCTGTGATGGCTTTGGTGGATACCGGGGCAACCATTTCGGTCATGAGTGCGTGTTCTAAAGATACCTTGGGGCGGAAGGTTTTATTTAAGTGGAATCAAGCTTCGAAGTTTTGCGGAGTGAGTGGTGAGGCACTGCATCCTGTTGGTGTGTGTAAAGCTGACGGGTTTCTCGGAGGCCGCATTATTCCAACGGAATGCGTGATTATTCCGCAGGCGACACATGATGATATTTTGGGTATGGACGTTTTGAGGGAGTGTGGTGCGACTGTAGACTGCCGCACAGGGACAATAGTCTAGAGTGATCACGTTCCGTGAACACTCTTGGAAAACCCTGTGGATGGTGAGACGGCATTGTGTGTCTGTGGTGACACTATCATACCACCGTTATCAACCGTTCGTGTACCTGTTGGTTACAGCGACAGCTATTCCGCCAACTTTTATGCCAACGTAGAACCAGTGTACACCAACTGCATGAAAAAGAATGTGTTGATCCCACATTGTGTGGTGTCGATCAGACGTGAACGCGCTGGTTTATGAACTGTCAATTGCTCTACAGAACCCGTGATGTTACCAGATGGTCTAAAGTTAGCCGTCGTCAGTGGACAACACGAGGCCTTACTGGTGACCGAGCTTAGAGATGCGCCGGAAGAGCATCGTAGTCACAGTTTTGAAACGGCTCTTCTGTCAATGGTGAATAAGTCGCTGAGCACAAGGGAACGCTGAACATTGGTCAATGTACTTTCGAAGCAAGTCTCTGCATTCGACTTTGCACAGAAAGACAAAGCGCCCCTAATCCCTGCTTCTTGGACATGTCACACTATCAGACGGGTTTGGCGAATCCGATTAGACAAAAGCCGTACCGTGTTTCGCCATCCGAGCGCCGGATTATTAATGAGCAGGTGAACGAAATGATTGAAAACGGTATCATTCAAGAGTCGGTAAGTCCATGGGCAGCTCCAGTAATTCTCGTTAAGAAGAAAGACGGATCCTGGAGATTTTGCGTCGATTATCGCCGATTGACTACTGTAACAAAAAAAGACGTGTACCCACTTCCACGTATTGATGACTGTCTGCATTCTGCCTCTTACTTTTCCTCTGTAGACTTAAGATCGGGCTACTGGCAAATTCCCATGCATCCTAAAGATAAAGAAAAGACAGCCTTTGTAACCCCTGTCGGCCTCTTTGAATTCAACGTGATGCCATTTGGACTGTGCAACGCGCCGGCGACGTTCGAGCGATTTATGGACACTGTTCTTCGTGGCTTGAAGTGGAGCATTTGCATGTGCTATCTCGATGACGTCGTCATCTTTGGCCGCACCTTCAGCGAACACAATTGACGTCTGGATACTGTACTGACTTGCATAAGAAACGCTGACCTTGTTCTTAACTCAAATAAATGCTACTTCGGAGACCGACAAACCCTTGTTCATGGACATCTAGTCGATCAGGAGGGCATCCGTCCAGATCCCCAGAAGACAGCAGCCGTTGAAACGTTCAATGTGCCGCGCTCTGTGAAGGAGCTCCGCAGTTTTTTGGGGCTTTGCTCCTATTTTCGCCGCTTTATACCTAAATTTGCCGATGTCGGATATCCACTGACATGTTTGCTACGGAAGAATACTCCCTTCGAATGGACTCCGGAGTGCGACTCCTCTTTTCGCCAACTAAAGTTCCTCCTGACGTCACGGCCTATTCTTCAACACTTCAACCCATCAGCTCCAACCGAACTGCACACAGATGCCAGCGGCATAGGAAACGGTGCCGTCCTAGTTCAACGCTATGGTAACCGCGAGCACGTGATTGCATACGCAAGTCGCTCCTTGAGTAGGCCCGAGCAGAATTACACTGTTACAGAACAAGAATGCTTGGCGGTAGTATTTGCGATTCAGCGGTTTCAGTCTTACCTATATGGACGCCCTTTTACAGTCGTCACCGACCACCACTCATTGTGTTGGCTCTTCAACCTTCGGGATCCTTGCGGCCGTCTAGCGCGCTGGGCACTTCGGCTCCAAGAGTATAACTTCATATTAAAAGAAAAGCGGCGCACAAAAAGACAGAGACAAAGAAGAGAACCACACACACCGCTGCACTCACAACTGAAAGTTTAATCCGAGCAACAAGAATTTAAAAAGTAATAGCCGCGCATGACAAGTGAGGTACAACGAGATTAAATGATGCGCTCATCAATAAAAGTGAACTCTTTTTTGTGCAAAGTAACCGAGGTCTGGCTTACGCAAGCATCACGTGACTTGTTAATATGATAGGCTTCAGACACCTCACGGGTGAATTGACACCCGCGGGTGAACAAGTCACGTGATGCTTGCGTAAGCCAGACCTCAGTTACTTTGCACAAAAAAGAGTTCACTTTTATTGATGAGCGCATCATTTAATCTCGTTGTACCTCACTTGTCATGCGCGGCAATTACTCTTTAAATTCTTGTTGCTCGGATTAAACTTTCAGTTGTGAGTGCAGCGCTGTGTGTGGTTCTCTTCTTTGTCTCTGTCTTTTTGTGCGCCGCTTTTCTTTTAATATGAATATACACCAACTCGCCCAATTTTCTATTCTGTTATAACTTCATAGTCTCGTACAAAAGTAGTCGACGACACGCCGATGCAGATTGCATTTCGCGCATGCCACTGAGCACTACAGAGCGTAACGCCGATGACCTCAGTCACCTCGTAGCTTCTGTGTCGCCAAACTTTCCCGACCTCAGTACTTTCAAAGATGAGCAGCGAAAGGACACCAGGCTATCATCGCTTTGCACAGCTGCTACGGCATGTCATTTCTGTGTACGCAACGGACTCCTATATAAGAAGAACTTTTCCAGCCCTGGTGCACGTTTCCTCCTGGTAGTTCCAGAAAGCCTTCGGACGGCGATTTTAGGTGCTATGCACAACGATCCTACGTACGGACATTTAGGTTCCGCGCGGACGCTTTACCGTGCTAAGGAACACTTTTATTGGCCAGGAATGCGACAGTCAGTCGAGGCGTATGTGGCCAGCTGCACACAGTGTCAACGCCACAAACGCCCATCTACTGCTCCGGCTGGCCTTCTACAGCCCTTACCACCTCCAAGCACACCTTTCCAACAGGTGGACATTGACCTCTTGGGCCCTTTTCCAAAGTCGGCTAAGGGCAATCGCTGGATAATTGTATGCTAATTGTTGATTAGGGGCCACGGCACTGCCGCTGCGGATCGATGCTCACCCATCATGTATCTGCAGGTGCTGCTTTTTGCCGTCGTGGGCCGGCTGTCGTCTGCCTCATTGGATGGCCTACCGTCTACAGTCACCGAAGATTCTGGCGTGTGCTCGGGTACACCATTGAGCAGCTGTTCCGCGCACCACAGCCCGTTCTTTCGGGTTTCGGATGGTTTGCCGCCAAATCTGGACTTTACGGTGTTCGCCGTCCGGCAACATGGTGCAACATCGGCTGACCCACCTCTTCAAAAGCGCGCCGGCTGCATCGACACTTCGGGCCACGGCACTGCCGCTGCGGATCGATGCTCACCCATCATGTATCTGCAGGTTAGTTATTACAACTGTTGTTCCTACCGGAACGATGATATTTGCCTATTAGCGGTGTCGTGGCCTTCTGGGTTTTTGAAGTTTGCTCGGAGTGCAGCGCTGTTCCTCAGCCGCCTTTTGTTACTTCACGGTGACGTGGAGGAAAACCCTGGACCAATGAATAAGCCCCAGGAAGAAAAATTGAATTTCGTGTTCGATGCTATTAAGCGCCTAGAAAACAACGCTACCTTACTGGAATCCGTAAATAAGGTTTTATTAATACATGCTGCTATTCAAAACGATGTCGAACAGCTCAAAACTCCGGTGCAGGCTATCGAATCTAAAATGCAAAACAACGATATAAGCGTAATTCTACCAACTCACGATCATTTTTCTACATTACAAGACAAAATCGACGACCTGGAAAAAAGATCTCGGCGTTCCAATGTTCTTTTCTTTGGCGTAGATGATAAAGAATTATCTGAAACGTGGGATGCAACTGAAGGTCTCGTTAGGGACTTTTGCGCGTCAAAGTTAGGCATAACAGTAGATTCCGTTGCCCGAGCTCATAGATTAGGTCGTTTTGTACGGGACAAAAAGAAACCCATTATAGCCAAGTTTTTCAACGATAGGGAAATCGTAGCAATTTTGAACAAAGGACCTAAACTAAAAACACGCCCTTCAGCATCTCGCGCAATTACTCGGTGCCCGTTCGCGACAAGCGTCGAAAGCTTGCCCAGTTCAAGAAATCTGTAGCCAGGGAGGGTGACCGTTGCCGCCTGGTATTCACTAAGCTGTTCGTGAATGATGACATCTATGTGTGGGACACTGTAAATGAATGCGCTGTCCGATTAAATCCTCGTGAGAACGCACACGCGGCGGAAACCCCCGTAAACGACACGTGCAAATGACGTAGCTCTCCCCCGAGAATTGAGTGTTCTTCGCCTCTCGTACCCCGCCCGATAGTCAAACATTTTCCATTCTTGTTTACAAATATCCGTAGTGTTCTTTCTAAAACTGTCCCTCTTTCTTCACTGATAGACTCGTTGTCAGCATCAGTAGTAATATTAACCAAAACATGGCTTAATTACACTGTTAGTGATAACAATATCTTTGTTTGTGCATCTGAATTCATCTTTTTTCGTTGCGATCGACAGCACCGAAGGGGCGGTGGTGTCTTCCTTGCCGTCACGAATGATCTTGTTGTTACCCCCATCTCAGTATGTTCTTTTCTGGAATGTGCCTTTGTTTCCTTGAAGTGTCCTGGTAGCCATGTTATAATTGCTGTTTTTTACCGTCCCCCCCGATATGGGTTGCACGTTTTCGGATGAATTTTCTCGTGTTCTGGGCGATATTCACACCCATTTTCTGAACGCTGTACTTTCATTTTCGGTGATTTCAATTTTCCTGCCAATAATTGGAGTGCCCTTACTGTTCCACCAAGTGATGTTGAAGCGCACAAATTTTTGCAGAGTTGCCTGGACTTTTCTTTAACTCAACTCATCAATTTTCCTACACGCTGCTCAGCGACAAGTTCAAATACCTTTGACCTAATTTTAACAAATGAACCCGATGTTTGCTCGAACATTAATATTTTTGATGGTCTTTCCGACCATGTGATTATTACCGGAAACTTGATTCGCCCACTTGTCGAAAGAATATCAACTAACAAATCGATTAGGTGCTATAACAGAGGTAACTTTGATAGCATAAATAATGAATTGTCTGCCTTTTACGAAGAATTTATACATGGTCACCTCCAGCACACCATTCAAGAAAACTGGTTGCTGTTAATAAATCAACTTACTGGCCTCATCAATAAAATCATACCTGTCATCACCGTGAAAACCCGAAGCACGGTTCCTTGGTTTACCCAGCAGCTGAGACGGTTGAATAACAAAAAAAAACGTTTATATAAACAGGCCGTCCAAAAGGATACCTTTAACTCTTGGACGAAATACAAAAAATGCGATAAAGAATATCAGTCGCTTTTGAAATCTACTCGCCGCTATTTCTTTAACCTTGACTTATCATCTATACTTGCAAATAATCCACGCAGATTCTGGCGCGTTGTTAACCCCAAATGTTATCCTGATATAGTCCTAAGCAATAACGATGGTGTTTCAGTTCCCACATCTCAATGCGCAGATGTCTTAAACCAGGCGTTTTCTTCAGTTTTTACCAGAGAAGACGTTTCATCCGCTTCCATATGCCATAGTTTCAGCAGCACAGTCATGCCGGAGATTGTTATCAGTGAGGCCGGTGTTCTGTCCCTTTTACAGAAACTAAAAATTTCTTCCACCTTGGATAATATAGGCTTAAATAATAAAATTCTGAAATCTATATCATTCAGTATCACCCCCTTCTTATGCGCTTTGTTTTCACAGTCTTTGTCTACCGGAACTCTACCCCAAGATTGGCTATCAGCTAAAGTCGTCCCCCTCTTCAAATCAGGTGAACGTTCCTCACCGCTAAATTACAGGCCCATTTCCTTAACTAGTACCATTTGCAAACTCATGGAGTATATCATACACACTCAAGTAATAAACTATCTCGAACGTCACAATATCATTTTCAATTTTCAGCACGGTTTTCGCAAGGGATTTTCATGCGACACCCAACTTGCCGGTTTTGTTCAGGACCTTCATAAATCCATGGATGCTCGTTGCCAGGTCGACGCCATTTTCTTAGATTTCGCTAAAGCTTTTGACCGCGTTCCTCACCACAGATTACTATTAAAGCTAGAACAACTTAACATTCACCCTATAGTTCTTGCATGGATAAAAGCTTTTCTTTCCTCCAGGTCTCAATTCACCTTTGCTATGAATTTTCATTCTTCCTCTTTACCGGTAACATCTGGTGTACCCCAAGGCAGTGTTCTTGGTCCTCTACTCTTCCTCGTTTACATTAATGATATACCGAATTCTTTATCTTCACACGTTCGACTTTTCGCGGATGACTGCGTAATATACCGTAACATTTCTTCTGATTCTAACCGCTTAGCTTTGCAATCTGATCTTACCAAAATTAATCATTGGTGTTCAACTTGGCTTATGTCGTTAAATGTTTCTAAAACAAAGTGCATGTCCTTTACTAACGCTGCTACACGTTTTCCTAGTCAATACTCGTTGAATAATATGACACTTGAGTTAACATCTACCTACAAGTACCTCGGTCTCCACTTTCAATCGAATCTATCTTGGCACCATCATATAGAAGTCACTCTTGCAGCTGCTAACCGGTCTCTCGGGTTACCGAAACGAAATCTTAAACAGGCTCCATCGCAGTTAAAAAAAACTTGCTTTTACCAGTTTAATTCGCCCTAAAATAGAATATGCCAGTGCCATTTGGGATCCTCATCAAGCCTACATCGTATCAAATATTGAATCTTTGCAAAACCGAGCTGCTCGTTTCATTTACTCAGATTATTCTACCTATTCCAGCGTAACTAACTTAAAAAACTGTGCTGAGCTAGAGGATTTGGCCATTCGTCGGAAATATGCACGCCTATCACTTTTCCACAAACTTTACAATCACCCATCATTACATGACAGTTTCTTTGAACCCGCCTGTTCCATCTTTCCCCGCCGTGATGATCCTAACAAAGTCAAACGCCCGCTATCTCGCACACATCGTTTCGCTCAGTCATTCATCCCGCGCACTATTATTGAGTGGAACAGTTTGCCTGCACATATTGCCACTGAGAAAGACTCGGTAAAGTTTTCAGAGCTCATGCGCACTACGGTGACTAACTAAATATTTTTTGCTTTTGTTGTTTTGTTTTCTTTCGTTTTTTAACTATTGTATAACGCCATGCAATTGCTGCCCGTATTCATGGTTTGCGCTTTGTTGCAGTTGTCAGGTTGCACTGTATCTTGCTGTAAACCATGTTGTATTGCCCCCCCCTATGTAATACCCTCTTCTAGAGGGCCTTTAGGGGTAACCTGAATAAATAAATAAATAAATAAATAAATAAATATGTGTCGATTACCTCACGCGCTACTGCGAGACGACGGCCATACCAACCGCAACTGCCAGCGACGTCTCTGTGTTCCTGCTGCTGCACGTTATCCTCCGACATGGCCCATCTCACGTGATCATCAGTGATCGTGGGCGACAATTTACGGCAAATATAGTAGAAGAGCTCCTTCGATTGAGTGAGTCCCGCCTTCGTCACTCGTCGCCATACCATTCGCAAACAAATGGGCTCACGGAGCTCACCAACCGAACAATTGTAAGCATGCTCTCTATGTATGTGGCTTCCGACCACAAGAACTGGGATGACGTGCTACCATTTATAACGTACGCGTTCAACACCGCTAAGCACGAGAACACAGCCTATAGCCCCTTTTTCTTGATGTACGCACGACCACCACGGCCCACACTCGATACAGTTTTGCCATTCTCGGCGAACGAAAACCTCTCAGTCACCGAAATCCTCTGCCTTGTAGAAGAGGCGCGTCGTATTGCTCGCCTACGCACTTTGGCATTACAGGAAAAATTGAAGGCACACTATGACGTCCGTCACCGGCCTGTAACTTACCGTTCAGGTGACTTGGTGTGGCTGTGGACTCCGGTACGAAGACGCCGGCTATGCCAAAAGTTCTTGGCCACATACGACGGACCATTTGTCGTTCTTGACAAAATCACGGAAGTCACATACACAATAGCTCGCCTCACGAGAAGTGGTAGAAGAGCCACTAAAACCCAAGCAGTCCATGTCGCTCCACTGAAGTTGTACACACCAAGGTGAATCAATTACCTCGCCCGGCGGGTTTCGTCTGCGAGGGGAGGAATGTTACGCATGCCTGGGAAGAAAACGAAGATGGGCGAACAGGCTGGCTGCCTGAAGCTGGAGGAAGAAAGAAGACGACGACACTGCGATCATCAACCTGTTGGCCACTCCGGCGCTTGTCTTCGCGACCAAAATAAACGGCCCCCTTCAGCCGTATACGTCCTGGTCCTCCTTGTGCGTAACAATATATATATATATATATATATATATATATATATATATATATATATATATATATATATAAGGCTTATGTGCAGAAGAATAACTTCGGTTGCCGCAAGGTTATAAATATGAAAGTAGATGCGCTGTCACATAACAACTGTTTATTGTGCCGACGTTTCGACAGGAACCCTGTCTTTTTCAAGGCATTATGCCTTGAAAAAGACAGGGTTCCTGTCGAAACGTCGGCACGATAAACAGTTGTTATGTGAAAGCGCATCTACTTTCATATATATATATATATATGTTTATATATATATATATATATGTTTATATATAAATATATATATATGATGAGATCTAACAGACAGTAATGCCAAGGAATGTACAGGGGAAGTTATTAGAACCAATGGAATGTATATAGGAAGAAAGAAAAGTGGATAGGAAAATAATCAGCCGTGAGCAAAAACGTGCTCACGGCTGGTTACCTTTTCATCCACTTTTCTTTTCTCTTATTTACATTACATTGGTTCTAATAACTTCCCCTTTACATTCCTTGGCATTACTGTCTGTTATATCTCATTATTATTATGTTAAAACACGGAAAAACGAGCCCTTAGATACACACTTCTTTCCCTTATATATATATATATATATATATATATATATATATATATATATATATATATAACTTGTTTGTTGCTCGAACGCGTTATTCGAAGGTCGTAGGTTCGATTTCCGCTCACAGCACTTTATTTGTTCACGCACTATTCTTCCTTTTTATTCACACAACTTTATAATAATACCTCCCCTATACATCTCTTGGCTATATTGTCTCTTAGATTAAATTTCATATATATATATATATATATATATATATATATATATATATATTACACAAATTAAGGCAACTTAATGGGGGGGTTTAATGGGCCCTGAGTCCGCAATCACAGTCTAATGATGATGATCACCGCCATGGCTCGTACCCACTCAGGGTGATCGCAGTGGAGGCAACGTCGTCTTCCTTGATACAAAGTATGATACAAAGTATCAATATATATATATATATATATATATATATATATATATATATATATATATATATATATATATATATATATATATATATAGGTTTTTCCTCTGATGAAGGCCGGTCCCCGGCTGAAACGTAGGAAAAATAAAAAGTTTTCGTTTTGCCCGTCCTCCACTTCTTGGTATTTTTCCACTGAATCGAAGGACACCTTCTTCATATATATATATATATATATACATATATATATATATATGTATATATATATATATATATATATATATATATTGAAAAAGGGTTTATTGACGACTGTTGCGACGGTGGTCCTACGAAGAAACACGATCGTGCAAGAGCAACGGTCAAGCAGATGCCGGCGATGATCAGCACGAGCCGAGCGAGCGAAGCCCAGCACCCAGTACCCAAGCGGTGGCGATGTTGCTTGCCAACGACGCTCTTTCTTCTTCACAGTTTGCCCCCGCCGAAAAAGAGCCATCCTGGTGACCTAAGAGTCTGGAGGCAGAGTGCTATAATATGGCTTAAGGCGGGCGACGTGGACGATGTCACGTCCACGCCGGCGCATGTCGTCAGATGGGGAAAGTGGCTCAATGAGAAAATTCACCGGCGAGGTTTGCTCCAAAACGCGGTATGGGCCCTCGTACTTTGGAACGAGTTTTGAGGAAATGCCGGGGGTTTGGTAAGGAACAGCCAGCCATACAAGTCATCCCGGGGAATAGCTGGGGCTTTGTGAAGAGTCGACGTTGTTTTCTTTCTTGCGCTGTTGTTCTCGAGACGTAAAGGTGCGTGCGAGTTCACGGCACTCTTCCGCATTTCGGGCAGCTTCGTACACAGATGGGCATTCGGATGCGTCAGGACGGTATGGAAGGAGAGTATCGATGGTGTGGGATGGTTCGCGTCCATAAAGAAGAAAGAAAGGTGAAAATCCGGTGGTAGACTGTGCCGCGGTGTTATATGCGAACGTAATGAATGGAAGAATGCGATCCCAGTTAGTATGATTGGATGTCACATACATGGCGAGCATATCGCCAAGGGTGCGGTTAAATCTTTCCGTGAGCCCGTTAGTCTGCGGGTGGTATGCCGTGGTCTTGCGATGAACAACATGGCATTCAGAAAGCAGAGACGTGACGACTTCTGATAGGAAGGCTCGACCTCGATCGCTTAGTAGTTCTCGAGGTGCACCATGTCGTAATATGAAGCGATGAAGGATGAAGGATGCTACGTCCCGCGCAGTGGCACTTGGAAGGGCGGCGGTCTCAGCGTAGCGTGTTAAATGGTCCACAGCGACTATAATCCACCGATTTTCATCTGATGTTGTCGGTAGAGGGCCATAGAGATCAATTCCGATCCGATCGAAAGGTTTGGCAGGGCACGGAAGCGGTTGAAGCGCACCGGACGAGTGGAAAGGCGGTGATTTGCGACGTTGACGGTCAGGACAGCCCATAACGAATTTTCGAACGAAATTATACATTCCGCGCCAGTAGAAGCGATGGCGAATGCGTTCGTAAGTTTTGAAAACTCCGGCATGACCACATTGGGGATCGTCGTGAAAGGAGGCGCAGATTTGTGATCGCAAGCTGCGCGGGACAACCAAGAGCCACTTACGACCTTCGGGGGCGTAGTTGCGTCGGTGTAGTAGCCGATCACGAATGGCGAAATGAGCAGCTTGACGTCGGAGAGATCGTGGTACCGCAGTGGTTGACGATCCAGAAAGACAGTTAAAAAGAGAAGCGATCCACGGGTCCTTGTGTTGTTCACTGGTAAAGGAGTCGAGGTCGAGAGATGCGATGGAGATACCAGTGGTTCCGCAGGCCGAGTCGGGAGGTAAAGGCGAACGCGATAGGGCGTCGGCGTCAGAATGCTTGCGTCCGCTGCGATAGATGACACGAATGTCGTACTCTTGGATTTGCAGTGCCCACCGAGCTAGGCGGCCAGAAGGGTCTTTCAATGTGGCGAGCCAACAAAGTGCATGGTGGTCCGTTACCAGGTCGAATGGGCGACCGTACAAATAAGGACGGAACTTGCGAAGGGCCCACACTAGCGCCAAGCACTCTTTTTCAGTGACGCTGTAATTGGCCTCAGCTTTAGTAAGTGTGCGACTCGCATAAGCGACGACGTATTCGGAGTAGCCCGGATTGCGTTGGGCGAGGACGGCGCCTAGACCAACCCCACTAGCGTCTGTGTGAACTTCCGTTGCAGCTGTTGGGTCGAAATTCCGAAGTATTGGAGGAGATGTTAGTAGACTACGGAGCGTGGCAAACGCGACGTCGCAGTCAGAAGACCAGGATGAAAGGTCTGCATCACCGCGTAGGAGGTTGGTCAGTGGTGACATGATCGATGCAAAATTTCGCACGAAGCGCCGGAAGTACTAACATAGTCCGACAAAACTGCGTAATTCTTTCAGTGTAGTAGGTTTCGGGAACTCACCGACTACTCGCAGTTTTGCAGGGTCGGGTCGAACACCATGCTTGGAGACGATGTGCCCTAAGATGGACAGCTCTCGCGCGGCGAAGCGGCACTTTTTAAGGTTCAGTTGGAGCCCAGCGTTGGTTAAACACGTCAGAACCAGTTGGAGCCGAAGCAGATGCGTAGGAAAATCGGGAGAGAAAACGACAATGTCGTCGAGGTAGCATAGACACACAGACCACTTCAGTCCACGCAGTGTGTTGTCCATGAGCCGTTCAAACGTGGCAGGAGCATTACAAAGACCAAATGGCATTACGTTAAATTCGTACAGGCCATCTGGTGTAATGAACGCAGTTTTCTGGCGATCAGCTTCTGCCATAGGAACCTGCCAGTATCCAGATCGTAAGTCTAAGGAGGAGAAGAATTCGGCTCCTTGTAGGCTGTCAAGGGCGTCGTCTATGCGCGGTAATGGATAGACGTCTTTCCGCGTCACCTTGTTTAATCGCCGGTAGTCGACGCAAAATCGAATCGATCCATCTTTTTTTCGAACTAGAACGACAGGAGATGCCCAAGGACTGTGCGATGGTCGAATAACGCGACGGCGTAGCATCTCTTCGACCTGGTCGTTGATGACGTGACGTTCTGCAGCAGAGACACGGTACGGTCTTTGACGCAATGGCTGGTGCGAACCGGTGTCAATGTAGTGGTGCACTGCGGAAGTCCGACCCAATTGCGGCTGAGAAACGTCGAATGAATTCGCGAAGTGCTGGAGGAGATTAAGAAGCTCGGCGCGTTCATGGGCACTTAAGGTGTCGGCGATGGAACTCGAGAAGGTGTCACTCGATGAGCACTCCAGTGGGGAAAGGGCATGAAGTTCGGTCGAGGCGCTACTGCACGATTCGTCTGGCATGTTAAGGAATAAACAGGAATCGAGGTACTCCACTCGACCGAGGCATTCGCCGGCAAGTAGCGTAAGCGGTGCAGAAAGGGGGTTGTGGACGAAAATATTGCTTCGGCCCGCTGTGACGTCGAGTGTAGCGAAAGGCAAGGAAACGGCTCTGCGGCTCATGAAAATGTCGGAAGGTGTAAACATTACTGTAGCATCGTTATAGTCATCGCAGCAAACCGGGACAACGGCAAGAGAGGCTGGCGGAATTTCAGTGTCCTCACGCACGACAAGTTTTGGCGACCGCTCAAGGGTTTCGTGCAAAGGTTCGTCACACAGGTGCGAAAATTGAACTTCAGCGCGTGCGCAGTCGATGATGGCATGATGATTTGAGAGAAAGTCCCACCCGAGGATAACGTCATGCGAGCACACCGAAAGGACGATGAACTCGACAACGTACATAGAGCCTTGGATGAATATGCGGGCCGTACAGGTGCCAAGAGGTCGAACTTGTTGTGCGCTAGCTGTACGAAGCGATAGTCCAGAGAGCAGCGTGGTCACTTTGCGTAGGGAGCGGCAGAGCTGGGCGGCTATAACAGAAACGGCTGCACCTGTGTCGACGAGGGCAAAGGTAGAAACACCATCGACAGATATAGCGACGACGTTAGCTGGTGAAGTGCGAGGACTTGAGCATTTCGACGACGGCGCAGTTCTTGCCTCTGGAACTGCGGCGTTCAGTTTTCCCGGTTGGAGGAAGCGGGTCTAGGACGCATTGGGGACAGTGATCGCCTGCGAGGAGATGGGGAGCGGGGAGAGTGAGTTTGAGGCTGGTGTGACCGAGACTCAGGAAAGTGAGTGCATCCATACTGCGGTGAGGGATAGGGAGCAGGTATGTGCATGGGCTGTGGGTCATACGGTAACGGCCGAGTAGCGTCGCGGAGTGGTTGGATGCGACGGCGACAATATCGTGCCACGTCTCCTGGAGTACCGCAGGCGTAGCAGATCGGTCGATTGTCAGGAGTGCGCCAGGAATTGCTGACTCGTGGTGCGGCCCAAGGTGTCGAAAATGGGGTGGAGTGGGGAGCGACTGAAGACATGGGTGGCAAATGCTGCTGGCGGGGTCTGCTACGTACCACCTGGGCATACGTAAGGGGCGCGGCCACGGGCTGCATAGCCGGCGCATGGGCAACAGGCATGACCACAGGTTGCTGGTGGGCAGCGACGGGAACAGCCTGAGCTACCTCTTCGGCAATAACGTCGCGGAGTGGTGAGGGCAGACGAGAGGACGGCGGCTGCTGCGTGAAGGGAATCAACGACAGTTGCCGAGCTACTTCTTCACGCACAAAGTCTTTAATCTCTTGCAGGGTTGGTGAGTGGTCGGGAACAGAAGTGAGACTGGAGAGCGAGTCGGCGTGTGAGGAAAATGGGCGAGTCAGGGCGCGCTGCTTGCTCAACTCGTCAAAACTTTGACACAAAGTGACAAGTTCCGCAACGGTGGCAGGATTACGGGCCAGGATCAACTGATATGCACCGTCATTTATCCCTTTGAGGATGTGTTGAATCTTCTCCGACTCGGGCATGGTGGTGTTCACACGGTTGCAAAGACCAATAATGTCTTAGATGTAGCTGGTGAAAGATTCCGTTGGCTTTTGTGCGCGAGTCCGCAAGCATTGTTCGGCTCTGGACTTGCGGACTGCGGGTCGGCCAAAAACGTCAGCAAACAAGGTTTTAAAGATGGACCACGTCGTGATGTCGTTTTTGTGGTTGTTATACCACATTTCGGCCACGTCAGTGAGGTAAAAGATGACGTAAGTCAATTTGTCCGCGTCACCCCACTTGTTGTTAGCGCTCACCAGTTCATAGTTAGCGAACCAGTCTTCCACGTCGGTCTCATCAGTTCCGCTAAAGACCTTGGGCTCTCGCAAACGAAGAACGCCGGGGTTGCTGGGGGATGGAGTGGAAGAGCCAGGTTGCGCGTTGTTGGTAGCCATGATGGGAGGTAGCGTTCGGTTGCGCAGTTCCAGGTTCAGGCGACGGCGAATGGCAGCACCCAGGTTCAGGCGACGGGGAATGTCAGCACCTTCCACCAATTGAAAAAGGGTTTATTGACGACTGTTGCGACGGTGGTCCTACGAAGAAACACGATCGTGCAAGAGCAACGGTCAAGCAGATGCCGGCGATGATCAGCACGAGCCGAGCGAGCGAAGCCCAGCACCCAGTACCCAAGCGGTGGCGATGTTGCTTGCCGACGACGCTCTTTCTTCTTCACAATATATATATATATATATATATATATATATATTGATACGGTATGAGCCGGGCCATGTTTTTGGGACAAAGGTAGAGGAAGAGGAAGTTACTTGGTTCGGCCTACGTTCGCCATCATCGCCAGTCGTCGCCTGATCTCTGCTGTAAATAAACATAGTTAAACTCGATCTAACCGTAACAGTTTTATGGTGGAGGTGCTGGGTACCTAACCAAGCAACACGGTTCTGCAACAACCTGAGCTACGCCGAAGCAGCCGCATTGCTGGGCTACCCCCGTTACCGCTGGTGGTCGAGATGTTTCACAGTGAAGACAGAACCCTGAACCCCGCAACTGACGGCACTGCACCACCACTTCGAGCGACAGCTTTACTACCAACATCAGCCACGGCTGGTCTTTGGAAGCGTCAGCATATGATAGAGTCCCGTCCTTTTGGGGGCAAATCTGGCGAGGACGTGGACGAGTGGATCAAACATTACAAGCGGGTGAGCAACTACTACTCTTGGGACGCGGCAACTCAGTTGACTAACGTGGTGTTCTTAAAGGACACGGCGCTCACATGGTATCAGAACCATGAGGACGCCCTCAGAACGTGGGAACGCTTCGTGTCCGAAATGAAGGAGTGTTCAAGGGACACCGTGGCAAAGAGGAAGCAAGCCGAAGTAACGCTGCTGCAAAAAGGCAAGGTGTCAGGCGAAACGTGCACGATGTACATCGAGGCGATCCTGAAACTATGCAAGACCACCAACTCTTGCATGTCCGACGAGGACAAAGTCGGCCACCTGTTGAAGGGCATCGCAGAGGATGTTTATCACTTTCTTATCGGCAAATACAGCATTGGTACAGTGGCCGATGCCATACGGCACTGTCGCACGTTTGAGACGCTGAAGATGAGGCGCATTGTTGCTAAATTTGGTTGATTACCTAATGTGACCATGGTAGCAAGTGTTGAAAACTACGCGCCTGCTGATCTTGTGTCTACAATACGCGAGATCGTGTGTGAAGAACTCAGTCGACACACTCGCGTGACGCCTTGCGAAGCTACACCCTTGCCGGTTCCAGACCAGCATCAGCATCCTGTTTCCATTGCTGCAGCAGGCATCGAGGAGTATGACGTTTCTGGCACACCACCGAGGCCGCAGCGCAGTCACTACCAAGACACCGGGCACCAGTGCTGCTTCAGTAACCCTCGACAACTGGCCGCCGACTATCAGAACCCGAACGAATACGCACCTGTGTCACCACGCCTTCGCGATGCTTTCCAAAATGCATATCGTCAACCTCCTGTGTGCTACAGCTGTGGTACTCCAGGACACATTGCTCGGTTCGGCCGTCGGTAGGGAGAGATGACATCGAGATACGAGCCATTGTCAAGACCTCCTCGTGGTGGCCACAATTATTGTGACGATCCTCGGTGGTCCACGTATCCCAATAGCACCCTACGACAAGGGAGCCGGCATGAAACCTTCCCCGCTTCTGACCGTAGCTTGACACCTCCCACTGGCTGAACACATCGCTCTCTTTCACCTCTATGGCGGCAGTCGACACCACTACCGCCGGGAAACTAGCTGGTGCGGCTGATGCGGGTGAGGTCGCACAAGAGGATTCACCTCATATACCTTCGCCAGGTACGATGGACAAAAACCGGATATGCGTGTCAATAGATGGGTTGTGTGCAATGGCTTTAGTGGATACTAGTGCCACAGTTTCTGTTATGAGCAGTTCGTTTAAAGATAGCTTAGGCCGCAAAGTTATGTTTTCTTATCAGGATTCTGGTAGATTTCGTGGCGTGGGCGGGGACATACTTCAACCCGTAGGAGTTTGTGCCCTCAACGTTTTGTTGGCGGGAAAAACGTTCCCAACTTACTTCCTGATTCTGCAACAGTGCAGACATGATGTTATTCTCGGCATTGACTTCCTCCTAGAGTGTGGCGCTTTCGTCGACTGCGGTACGGGTGAAGTTTCTGTTAGCGGTGGTGATGCCCTTCCCGCCTTAGTTGAGCAGCAGCTGCGTCCGGAAGACTTACTGATTGTTGCCAAAGAGCTGACATTACCACCAAGGTCTATGAGTTCAGTAGCCATATCTACTCCAATAGCTGCAGTATCAGTTTTGATGCCATCGTTCAACGTCTCATGGTTCAGTGCGCCAAGAAATATGTAATAGTGCTTAATTTAATTATTTCAATTACTAATCGCTGCGCGTTTTTGTGGGCACCTATTTCTTCCTATGCGCCGATTATCCTTCCTCGAGGAATGAAGCTCACACTGTTCCATGGTGTAACGAAAAGTTCTATTGTCGCCATCAACGACGAGGAAAGTGGTAAACGCGTGGGCACCTCTGAACGGAGTACCTTTCTTGAGTCCCACATTTTGAGCATGGTTAGGAAGATGCTGCGGTCAGATGAACAACAATTGGTCCAACTATTACGACATGGGTCAGTGTTTGACTTCGGCGAAAAGGGTAAACGACTGTCATTACCATGCTCTCGACCACAGCATGCCATCGACACAGCCTTTGCTCATCCGGTTCGACAAAAGCCTTACAGGGTGCAATCATCAGAGCGAAAACTTATAGCTGAACAAGTTCAGGACATGTTGCAGCAGAGCGTTATTGAAAAGTCGTGCTGCCCGTGGGCAGCACCAGTGATTTTGGTTCGCAAGAAAGACGGTTCCTGGGGGTTTTGCGTTGATTATAGACGATTGAATGCCTTGACTAAAAAGGATGTATATCCGCTGCCTCGGATGGACGACGTAATTGAGTGCGCAAATTCTGCTTCATATTTTTCTTCGCTCGATCTACGATTAGGTTATTTGCAGATCCCCAGACACCCTGCTGACAAAGAGAAAACGGCATTTGTAACAACGGATGGACTATATCAGTTATATATAATGAAAATCGAGCTATGCAATGCCCCCGCAACTTTTGAAAGTTTTATGGACTCGATTCTTCGTGGACTGAAATAGGAGATCTATTTGTGCTACATGGACGACGTTGTGATTTTCGGCCGCACATTCGAAGAACATAACGTTCGTTCGAGCCTCGTTCTGGACTGTGTGGGAAAGGCTGGCTTGGTCTTGAACTACAAGAAGTGTCGGTTTGGTGAACGGCAGGCCTTTATCCTTGGCCATTTGATAGACAAAGATAGGGTCAGGCCTGACCCCCGGAAAATTGACTCGGTCAGTGCCTTTAAGCCACCTACGTCTGTAAAAGAATGTCGCAGCTTTCTCGGGTTATGTTCTTATTTTCGACGCTTTGTCCATAAATTTGCGGACATCATGTACCCATTGACCAGCCTCTTGCGAAAAGACAGTGCATTCGAGTTGACACCTGAATGTGACGCTGCGTTCTGTCAACTCAAATTTCTGCTAACAGAGCCGATTCTCCGTCATTTTGACCCATCTGTTCCTACGGAAGTACACAGCGACGCTAACGGTATTGGCATCGGAGGCGTTCTTGTTCAGCGTCACAATGACAGAGAGCATGTCGTTGCCTATACAAGTCGTTCCCTTAGCAAGGCTGAAAAAAATTACAGTGTGACTGAACAAGAATGCTTGGCAGTGGTATTTGCGATTCAGAAGTTTCGTTGTTACCTCTATGTGCGTCCTTTCACGATTGTAACAGACTATCATTCCCTATGCTGGCTCGTTACTCTCCGAGACCCTTCTGGACGCCTTGCACGCTGGGCTTACGCCTCCAGGAATTTGACTGTAATGTTGCATACAAAAGTGGACGGCGTCATACCGACACCGATTGTCTTTCTCGCCTTCCATTGTCTACGACTGACGAAAATACCGACACGTTCGACATCTGCTGTTTCACGCACATTTCCTGATGTCACCACGTTCCAGCGGGAACAGCGCAATGACTTGACTTTAGACTCTTTATTCGCCACTGTCAGAAGCCCCAAGGCAAGTGGTCACTTTTGTCTTCGCGATTGACTGTTGTACAAGGTGAATTTCTCGGCAAATGGTGCGCTTTATTTGCTAGTGGTTCCCCAAAGCCTGCAGTACGACGTCCTCCATTTCATGCATGATGACCCGACGTCTGGCTATCTTGGATTTATCCGCACTTTGCATCGAACTCAAGAGCGCTTCTCTGGCCTAAAATGCGACAATGTACGAAGCAATATGTCTCCAGATGCGACAAATGCCAGCGCCACAAACGTCCTACAAGCAGTCCGCATGGCCCCCTTCACCCTATAACGCCGCCCACAACACCTTTCAAACAAGTTGGTATCGACCTGCTTGCACCGTTTCCGCGGTCATGCAACAACAACCGCTGGATCATAGTCTCCGTCGATCACATTACTAGATATGCGGAAACTGCTGCGATACCATCTTCCACAGCGGATTCCGTCACCTCTTTCTTGTTACGATCCATCGTTCATCACCATGGTCCACCTCGCGTCATCATCAGTGATCGCGGTCGCCAGTTCGTCGCCAACACTACAGAGGAATTTCTTCGTCTCTGCATTTCGCAGTTTCGCCATTCAACGCCATATGATCCCCAGACGAATGGCCTTGTGCAACGCACAAACCGAACGCTTACTAATATGCTGGCTATGTATGTATCCTCAAATCACAGGAACCGCGATGAGATTTTGCCATTCATCACCTATGCTTATAATACAGCGAAGCACGAAACCACGGACTTCACTCCGTTCTACTTACTCTACGCTCGACCATCGCGCAGCTGCCTCGATACAATATTTCCATTCGAGCTCCATACGGATGATTCAGTTGATCAAACACTGTACGAGCTGAAGAAGCCCGCCAAATTGCCCATATTCACACACTGGCATCGCAAGATCGCTCCAAGCAGAGGTATTATCAACGCCACGACACCGTTTCATTCGAAAAAGGGGACCTCGTGTGGTTGTGGACCCCTCAGTGGAAACGTAGCTTATGCCGAAAATTTTTAGCGCACTATGTCTACCCATTCGTTATCGTAAATCGCCTGAGTGACTTGACCTACGTGCACGCTTGACGTCAGCTGGTCGTCGGTCAAGCCAAACACAGTTGGCGCATGTAGCTCGTCTCAAGCAGTTCCATCCCACACTACGCCAATGAATCGGCTCGCCAAGCGGGCTTGGTCTGTGAACCGGGGAATGATACGGTATGAGCCGGGCCGTGTTTTGAGGACAAAAATAGAGGAAGAGGAAGTTATTTTGTTCGGCCTAGGTTCGCCATCAACGCCGATCGTCACCTGATCTCTCCTGTAAATAAACATAGTTAAACTCAATCTAACCGTAACAATATATATATATATATATATATATATATATATATATATATATATATATATATATATATATATATATATATATATATATATATATATATGAGTTCTAACAGACAGTATTGCAAAAGAAGGTATAGGGAAGTTATTAGGCCAATTGTAATGTAAATTAGAAGAAAGAAAAGTGGGTGAAAAGATCACTCGCTGTGGCCAGGATATATATATATATATATATATATATATATATATATATATATATATATATATATATATATATATATATATATACATATATATATATAGGCAGGCATGGTGGTTGAGTGGCCGTAGCATTGCATATAGTCCAGGAGATCCTCCGTGAATGGTCACATCGTGGTTTATTTCGGCCTAGAGTCTGGCCTTCATCCAGATTAAAGGCTCAGCTTTATACAATCTCAAATCAGAGGGACAGGAAAGAGGGAAAAAGAAAAAAAAGAAAAGAAAGAAAAAAGAGAAAAAGAATATAATGTGGACTCCCCTCAGGCGCCCCTCTTCCACTCTTCCTTCCACTTCCCCTTTCATCTGTCTCCCCTTTCTCCCCTTCACTTTTGTGATGTCAGCGGTCTGTGTATGCTTCCTTTCACTAACGCATTCTTCCCGACCAGACGGCGCCTCCTGGCACTGGCGTTTGCGCATTTGTAATATGCAGTAGGCTCAACGCATGGCAACCGACACGGCGTGCTATTGGTCACACTCTCGCAGGGACGCCGCTGAGACGTGCGCCTAGCAACGGCCGCCGCACCTCATGACGAAATACTCTCGTTCTCGGAGTTCGCTCTAAAGGAATTGCTTAATTCCTAGAGAAGAAAAGAATGCCGGCCTGGATTATGACGCCGGGCGTTTATTTAAAAAAAAGTGCACGCAAGAGAGCACAAGCTCGTTACGCAAACGTAGCTTGATCTCACCAGATAAATGCGAGTTTCTGCAGATCGCGCGGGCACTCGCATGCGGTTGCTTGTTGTTGACGAGCACGTACGCGAAATACAAGCGCTCACGACCGACGGAAGTTTGCCTGCGGAAGGCGCCCACAACACCGTATTTCTTTTTAATTTTCCTACAATACTTCCACTTTGTTATATGCGGTACCTCGTCGTTCGTCGATGGAGTCCAAACGCGTTTAGGCATCTCGACGAGCAGGCGGATCATAAGCCCTAATGTTCGGTGGTACGGTACCTTAGCAGCATCACAGTCAAACTACAAACTAAACTTGCTACTATTCCAGAACTGCTCCTACCAGAAACAAAGGTGCACGGAGCATCGTGTTTCCCATATTGGCTTTCTTGAAGTGGCGACAATGCGCAGGCGCCGAACATGCCGCACGTAAAAATGCGCAGGCGGCGCGCACTGAGTTGTTTTTTCCTCCATGTTTGGCCGGCGTGTTTCGCGGGCGCAACAGGGCGGTGGCGCAACCTGGAAACGAAGTACGGCGTGGAGGCCATTGCTAGGCGCAACTCGTAGCGCGTCCCTTCGAGAGTGTGGCCAATAGCGTGCCGCTGCGGTTGCCATGCGTTGAGATTACAAATGCGCCTGGCGGTTTGGTGTGGGGCAGAAAAGAACTTTTTTAGGAAGTTGTAAGCCTTCAACTACTCGGAGCCCCGTCAACATTTCTTCGTAGAAAGAGCGGTGCCGCGTACGAAAGTACGAAAACTTGCAGACAAACGAATTAGACATTAAATGCATAAATCAACATTGCAAGTGTACCTTCATGCTAGAATAGCCCCCAAGGGTATGACATTCTCTCTCACACCAGCTGCTACAAATCTAGATGAATACGACCAAATAACATGAAAAAATGTCCTCCTTGAGGCAACTTTTAAATTAACAGAAATTGCTTTCAATCACAGTGATAAGCAGGTAAAGAAACTGGTCGCTATGACCAACACCATTCTCCACCACAACACTTAATCAAACGAAGAAATCACCCGTGTAACAGAATTTGATCAGAATAAACACCAAGCCATCATGACCACAAAAATTCATAAACTCAAAAGAGACCATGTGCCCAAACCCGCGTTCCCTGATATAGTTCCTTATCACTACAACACCACCACCCAAGAAACCACTAACGGTACAAACGAGCACCCATCTAGGAACACACCCTGTGACACTGTGGTTGTAAACCTATCGGACACGAGCTTGCCACCTGACGAAGAAAAACTGCTATCTAAAGGACTAAGCTTCTGCCCAACCACAAAATTTTTCGATGAATTCCACTTGCTCCGAGACCTCGACAACTTCGCTCGAAGCTTAAGGTTGCGCGAATATTTCTTGGACAAGCCTTCTAACCACGAAACCATTCGCCGTCGTAAATCAAATGATTGGACACCGAACAGTAATCGAGACAAGTTCTTGGACCTTTATATCACCTCAGTATAGAAAAGTATAGTACACGAATACCAAAGACAGAAAGGAAACCTAGAAAACTTGACAAAATCTGAAAAAATAAGTATGATAAATTTGGCATCTAGGGCAGATATAACAATAAAACCCGCTGACAAAGGAGGAGCGATTGTAGTCCTTTGTACAACCAACTACTTACAAGAAGCACACCGCCAACTAGACGACTCAAGATTTTACGAACGCCTCCAGGTGATTCGTGAGACGAATACAAACGTATCGTATCGACAGAACTAAAGAAACTGTTGGATGCTGAAAAGATAACCAACACTGACCACAAACTGATGCGAGCAGCATACCCTCGTCCAGGTCGCTTCTACATCCTCCCAAAAATTCATTAACCCGGTAAACCAGGTCGACCAATCGTATCAGGCATCGGTACAATAACTGAACCCATATCACGGTACGTGGACAAAGTAATAAGTCACATTCCATGCACCCTCGCGTCGTACATAAAAGACACCAATTCTCTTCGAGACATTGCAGTTCTGTATGTGCCGAAAAACCCGTACTTGGTTACTCTTGATGTCTCTTCATTGTATACAAATATTCCTCACAATGACGGCATAGCTGCAACACACCAGATTTCGCGGCCATCGCAACTTTGACCAGGATGGTCCTCAAATTAAATACATTCGATTTTAATCAAGAGTATTTTCGACAAATCAGCGGGACCGCTATGGGCACCAAAATGGCACCTAATAATGCCAAGATATTTATGGGAAAGCTAGAGTCTGAATTTCTTGCACAATGTTTCTTGAAACCAATGTTATACAGAAGATACATAGACGACATCTTTCTTACTTGGACCCACAGCGAGGACAAAGTTCTCAGCTTTATCTAATACTGTACATCCGAACTTACACTTCACACACTCATACTCGCAAGTAACCATAAATTTTCTTGATGGTACCATAACGATAGAAAAAGAGAAGCTCTCTACAACCCTATATCGCAAACCAACGGATCGACAACAATACCTCCATTACCAAAGCGATCACCCACGCCTATGTAAAAACAGTGTTCCATACAGCCAGGCTCACCGGTTTAGGCGAATCTGCTCTAGAGACGCTGACTTTGACACGAGCTCGCAGAGGCTAAAACTTATGCTCGAGAAACAAAAATAGCCCCCATATGTAAATAATGACGCTGTTCAAAAAGCGAGAAAACTAAAGCGTGAAGACTTAATTATGAAGCGACCACAGCAAGAAGACTATCAACGAAAAAACCTCTGTTTGACTTACAGCACAAACTTCCCCAATGTAAAGAAAATCTTTAAACGACATTACAACATTCTGAAATAAATTAAACGTCTGAAACGCGCATTCCCATCCGCTCCAGGCGTCGTTTACTGACGACCACGTAACCTCAAAGACACCCTTGTCCACTCTCAAATTAACACATCACCCCCCAATAATTCATGCCGACCTTGTTTAAAGCCACGATGTCTTATATGTAAGGCGATGCGAGAAACACAGAAAGCAACCAGCACACAATCCAAGTTTTCAATTAACATACGAGGAAACCTAACATGCGATTCCTCTAACGTGGTATACCTACTCGAATGCAACGTGTGTGGTATGCAGTACATCGGACAAACAGAAACATCATTTAGGATTCGCTTTAATAATCCAATAATCACAGAGCCCATTCGACATCAACCCCAAGTCTACCTCTATCAAATCATCTCAATCTTCCCGACCATGCATTCGACAAACTATCAGTAACGCACTTAGAGACGGAATTTAAATCAAATCGAAAACGTGAACAACGAGAGTCATACCTCATCTACCGATTTACCACCCTCGATAGAGGAATAAATGAGAATCCTGGTACACATGCAGCAATCAAAACATTAGAAAACAATAACGTCAATAATGAAAATAGTAACTGAGTTCACGGCACTGCAGCTACGAAGGGCACTGGACAACTCAAAACAATTCCAAGTGTAACTACTCTTTCTAAGTGCAGCTGTCGTCCGTTTTCTGTTTTATTTTACTACCCAATCAATTGTGCCATGCATGACATGCCCAACAGCAACCCTGTGCACAGCCAGGAGGCCCCCACAGCTCGGTAATCCAGAAGCGGGCAAGAAATTCGCATTGCGCCCGCTTACCAGCCTCTGCCGCAATAAGCGGCACCCCTCTTTATAAGACGAAATGGTGACGGGGCTCCGAGTAGTTAAAGGCTTAGAACTTCCTGAAAAAGCTCTTTTCTGCCCCACACTGAACCGCCAGTGCCAGGAGGCGCCACCTGGTCGGGAAGAATGCGTTAGTGAAAGGAAGCATACACAGACTGCTGACATTAGAAAGGTAAAGGAGAGAAAGGGGAGACAGATGAAGGGGGAAGTGGAAGGAAGAGTGGAAGGGGGGCGCCTGAGGGGAGCCCACCTTATTTTTTTTTCTTTTTTTGTCTTTTGTCCTCTTTCCTTTCCCTCTAATTTGAGATTGTATAAAGCTGAGCACTAACAAACTGTACCTTTAATCCTGATGAAGGCCAGACTCTAGGCCAAAGGCCGAAACGTCGAAATAAACCATGTTGTGACCGCTCACGGAGGACCTACTGGACTATGTATGTATATATATATATATATATATATATATATATATATATATATAGGGAGGTTCACTGGGTGTGATACTATAATAATAAAAGAAGCTGGTACACGTACGAGAAAGCGAGCAGTTCCTTTATAGATTTACGTTTCGTTCATGGCACGAAGGCCGTGCTACTGCCGAAACGTAAATCTGTAAAGGAACTGCTTGCTTTCTCGTACGTGTATCAGCTTCTTTTCTTAAATATATATATATATATATATATATATATATATATATATATATATATATATATATATTGCCACGTTCCATTTCCCAAGTTTTTGTTATCGTCCCAAAACACCACACGATTCTCAGCGCAAACCGCGCCTGCAGTTTTCTAGAGGGTTCCGGACTGTAGTAGATCATTTCGATAAGATCAAGCCCACTGTGCGAATGGTACAGATTGTTCTGGAACGCACGCCGCCGCCAGCGATAGCGCTAGAACATTCGACGGCGGGAGTATAAATGCCGACGCGCTTCGCCGCTTGTCAGTTGTTGATCGAAGGCCGACGCTCCGTTCGCCGCTATCAGTCTGAGACTGCTATCTGTGCGAGACTGCTGCTGTAATTGGACTTTCTGTTTACCGGGCACAGGTTCGCCAAAATAAACAGTTAAATTCCAACAAGAAGCCTCCTGTCTTCGGCCACGTCACGACCCCGTGACATTTGGTGGAGGTGCTGCTTCGTTCATGTACCGGACGCCCCCGTCAAGCCGTGAACCCAGCCCACGTCGCGGAGAAGACACCGACGCCAACCAGGAGCAGCGAACAAGCCGCCGACAGCAAGGGCTACCACCGGAGTACGGGCTTCTACACGACAAGCCGCGGAAGACCAAGGCCATGACCGCGACTGCAGCGACAATGACAACCGCAGCGTCCCAGCCCACGATGGTCATGCATCAACCCAGGGAACCACCAATTTTCCATGGGTCATCGTTCGAAGACCCGGAGTCCTGGCTAGAGAAATACGACCGTGTAGCCGCCCTCAACCACTGGGACCATGACGAAAAGCTGCGTCGTGTGTTCTTCTATTTAGAAGACACCGCAAGGACCTGGCTCGAAAATCGGGAGTCCACGCTCCGAACGTGGGATGTTTTCTGCGGCGCATTCCTGCAAACGTTCGCGAGCGTCGCTCGAAAAGAGAGGGCCGCTGCTTTATTAGAGACCCGGGTTCAGCTACCAAATGAAAATGTCGCCATTTTCACCGAAGAAATGACCCGACTATTCCGTCACGCTGACCCAGACATGCCTGAGGAGAAAAAAGTTCGTTTCCTCATGCGAGGGGTCAAACAGGAGCTTTTCGCGGGGCTGATGAGAAACCCACCGAAAACCGTCCAAGAATTTGTAGCCGAAGCGACCACTATTGAAAAGACCCTGGACATGCGCACCAGACAGTATAATCGTCGCCTGACTGCAGACTGCGCTGCTGCTCAAGCCAGTAACTCCGGAGACCTGCGTGAAACGATCCGAGCGATCGTGCGGGAAGAGCTGCGCAAGCTGTTGCCTTCGGCGCAGCCTCAAGTGGATTCGATCGCCGACATTGTGCGAGAAGAAGTTCGGCAATCGCTTCAAATTCCCCACGCACCGCTGCCCGAGCCGGAAGCTATGAGCTACGCCGCTGCACTGCGCCACAACGCTCCTCCCCGTCCACGCCAAAACGCCGCCCCATCGCACTTCCGTCGACAGACGTCACCGCCGCCACCACCCCCACCGACGTCATACCGTTCGCCAGCGGCCCAGCGCAGTGCACCGAGGAAGACTGACGTCTGGCGCACCCCTGACCATCGCCCGCTCTGCTACCACTGCGGCGAGGCCGGACACACATACCGCCGTTGCCAGTACCGACAGATGGGATTGCGTGGCTTCGCCGTCAATGCACCGCGCCCACAGCCAGGAGAACGACCACGTGACATCGCCGACTACCTGACAGGAACTCGGTGGACCCCACGAAGCCCTTCGCGTTCGCCGTCGCGCAGCCGCCGCACGTCACCGCACCACCGACAGTACTCTGGCCCAACGCGGGGCCGGTCTCCTAGCCCGTATCCGGGAAACTAAGGGCAGCAACCGGTGGAGGTGCGGTTGCTGTGCGACGAACTACCGAAGATCCTCCGACGACGACGACGCCGCGACGGAGCTTTCCGAACACAACGCCAACCAGGCAAAGCCCTGACGGCGAAAGCTCACTTACCGAAGGTGGCCTGACGACGCAACATGGAAGCAGCGGAACAAGCCGACGCAGCCGTGACCCGAAGCCACGCCCTAACTGTAATGCGAGACGGCGAATTAGCGACCTCGACGTTCTTATCGACGGCCACAGTGTGACCGCTCTCATCGATACTGGAGCCGACTATTCTGTCATCAGTGGGTCATTCGCCGCGAAGTTAAAGAAAGTTAGGACAGCTTGGAAAGGCCCTGAAATCCGCACAGCCGGAGGTCATCTCGTAACGCCTGCAGGAATCTGCACAGCGAGAGTCACCATTAACGGCCGTATTTATCCTACAGACTTCGTAGTCCTACAGCGTTGCTCGAGAGATATCATCCTTGGCATGGACTTCTTATGCCTCCATGGTGCTGTCATCAACCTAAAAACAAAGTCAATAACGTTATCCACAGAAGAAGCACTACCGCCGCGCACGCCGTCTGGACATCATGCCTTGAATGTGCTGGAAGAACAAGTCACCATTCCGCCTCGCTCAAGCGTCATTATTTCAGTCGGTGCTCCTGAATCACCTGACTTCGAAGGCGTCGTTGAAGGCAGTCAGCATCTGTTGGTCACCCGAAATATTTGCGTCGCACGAGGAATTGCAGAGTTGCGGGGAAGCAAAGCAACGGTTATGCTCACAAATTTCAGCAATGAGTACAAACATGTGAAAAAGGGAACAACGGTCGCATACATCGAAGAAATTGTCAAAGCCACCAGTGCTTTCGCCCTCGCCGATTCTGCGGAACCTGCTCAGAGGAACCAAGCTCCTCCCATAGCTTTCGACGTCAATCCCAGACTTCCGAACGATAAGCAAGAACAGCTCAAGGCCCTGCTCCTGCAATACGAAGATTGCTTTTCGTCGTCATCGAAAATTCGGCAGACCCCAATCACGAAACATCGCATCATAACCGAAGAAAATGCCAGACCACTCCGTCAGAGTCCGTACAGGGTTTCGACGCGAGAACGTGAGGCCATCAAGAGACAAATTGATGAAATGCTGCGGGATGATATTATCCAGCCGTCCAAGAGCCCATGGGCATCCCCCGGGGTGTTAGTGAAGAAAAAGGATGGGACCCTACGTTTCTGCGTCGATTATCGCCGCCTGAACAAAATCACAAGAAAGGACGTGTATCCTCTCCCACGAATAGACGACGCACTTGATCGGCTCCATAACGCTAAGTACTTTTCGTCAATGGACCTCAAGACTGGCTATTGGCAAATCGAAGTCGACGAAAGAGACCGAGAGAAGACGGCGTTTATAACACCAGACGGCCTCTTCGAGTTTAAGGTGATGCCCTTCGGCCTTTGCTCAGCGCCTGCAACTTTTCAACGCGTTATGGATACAGTACTGGCAGGATTGAAGTGGCAGACTTGCCTTGTGTACTTGGACGACGTCGTCGTGTTTTCCTCGAGTTTCGACGAGCATCTTCGGCGCCTTGAAGCTGTACTTCAAGCCATCAAGACTTCCGGACTAACACTGAAGCCAGAAAAGTGCAGATTTGCGTATGAAGAGCTCTTGTTTCTGGGGCACGTTATCAGCAAGTCTGGAGTTCGTCCTGATCCACGGAAAACAGCCGCCATCGCCGAATTCCCGTCGCCCACTGACAAGAAAGCCGTGCGCCGATTTCTGGGCCTGTGCGCCTATTATAGACGGTTCGTGAAAAACTTCGCCCGCATCGCCGATCCTCTCACTAACCTTACCAAGGCCGACGTGGAGTTCAAGTGGGAAACGCCGCAGGAACACGCTTTCCAGGAGCTTAAACATCGCCTCCAGACGCCTTCGTTACTTGCCCATTTCGACGAATTCACCGAGACAGAAATACATACTGACGCAAGCAGCGTAGGTCTTGGCGCCGTTCTTGTGCAGAGGGCTGACGGACATGAAAGGGTTATTAGTTACGCCAGCCGATCGCTATCCAATGCAGAAGCAAATTATTCCACAACAGAAAAGGAGTGCCTCGCCATCATCTGGGCTACGTCGAAATTTCGCCCATACCTCTACGGCAGGCCCTTCAAAGTTGTGAGCGACCACCACGCCTTGTGTTGGCTAGCCACTTTGAAGGACCCTTCAGGTCGCCTCGCACGATGGAGCCTGAGACTTCAAGAATATGACATTACTGTCATTTACAAGTCCGGCAAAAAAACACTTCGACGCCGACTGTCTCTCTCGTGCGCCTGTCGACCAACCGCTACCCGACGACCCGGATGACGACTACTTCTTGGGAACGATAACTACCGACGACTTCGCTGAACGACAGCGGGCCGACCCGGAACTTAAGGCCCTAATAGAATACCTCGAAGGCAGGACCACCGAAGTCCCGAAGGTATTCAAGCGCGCACTTGCGTCGTTTTTTCTACGAAACGGTCTTCTACAAAAGAAAAACTTTTCACCGCTTCGGGCTAAGTATCTCCTTGTGGTGCCTTCAGCTCTGCGACCAGAACTCCTGCAGGCCCTGCACGACGATCCGACGGCAAGGCACCTCGGTGTTTCTCGCACGCTCGCGAGGATACAAGAAAGGTACTACTGGCCGCGTCTTACAACCGACGTCACTCGTTATGTGAGGACATGCCGGGACTGTCAGCGACGCAGGACACCGCCGACAAGGCCAGCGGGACTTCTGCAGCCAATTAATACACCTTGCCGACCTTTCCAGCAGATTGGTATGGACCTATTGGGGCCGTTCCCGACGTCAGCTTTCGGAAACAAGTGGATCATGGTAGCCACCGACTACCTCACCCGCTACGCCGAGACAAAAGCCCTGCCAAAAGGCAGTGCATCCGAGGTAGCTAAGTTCTTCGTCGAAAATATCGTTCTACGTCACGGCGCCCCGGAGGTCCTTATCACCGACAGAGGAACGGCATTCACTGCCGACTTAACTCAAGCGATCTTGGCATAAAGCCAAACAAACCACCGCCGGACGACAGCGTACCACCCACAGACCAACGGCCTCACCGAGCGGCTTAACAAGCCGATCGCCGACATGCTGTCAATGTACGTCGATGTCGAACACAAGACGTGGGATGCCATTCTTCCGTATGTGACCTTCGCATACAACACGGCGGTGCAGGAGACGACGTAGATATCTTCATACAAATTGGTCTACGGAAGGAGCCCGGAAACGACGCTCGATGCCATGTTACCCAACGTCACCGACGAAGAAAACCTCGATGTGAGCAAGTACCTTCATCGCGCCGAAGAAGCCCGACAACTTGCGCGGCTCCGTATCAAGAATCAACAGACGACCGACAGCCACCGTTACAACATTCGACGACGCTTCGTGGAATACCAGCCCGGTGAACGTGTTTGGGTGTGGACGCCGATACGCCGACGTGGACTAAGTGAAAAGCTTCTGCGACGGTACTTCGGACCGTACAGGGTGGTTCGACGTCTCGGCCCACTTGATTACGAGGTTGTCCCCGACGGCATCACGAACTCTCAACGACGCCGATCGCTACCTGAAGTCGTCCATGTCGCGCGCCTCAAGCCGTTTCATGCGCGTTAACAAACTGAACCCGTGTTTTTTTTGTATTATTGTTGTATCGTAATTTCTTCATTGTACTTTCTTGCATTATTATTGTACCTTCATCTTTAGGTAAAGCATCGAGACGATGCCTTTTTCAGAGGGGGGCAATGCCACGTTCCATTTCCCAAGTTTTTGTTATCGTCCCAAAACACCACACGATTCTCAGCGCACACCGCGCCTGCAGTTTTCTAGAGGGTTCCGGACTGTAGTAGATCATTTCGATAAGATCACGCCCACTGTGCGAATGGTACAGATTGTTCTGGAACGCACGCCACCGCCAGCGATAGCGCTAGAACATTCGACGGCGGGAGTATAAATGCCGACGCGCTTCGCCGCTTGTCAGTTGTTGATCGAAGGCCGACGCTCCGTTCGCCGCTATCAGTCTGAGTCTGCTATCTGTGCGAGACTGCTGCTGTAATTGGACTTTCTGTTTACCGGGCACAGGTTCGCCAAAATAAACAGTTAAATTCCAACAAGAAGCCTCCTGTCTTCGGCCACGTCACGACCCCGTGACAATATATAAATATATATATATATATATATATATATATATATATATACACACTGAAGGCCGAAGTCGATAAGAGAGAGATGTATGTGTCAGGTTAAAGGCTAAAAGTCATGGTTATGATAGAGTGCAGAAATTCATGTGGCATGCCAGGAGGGCACGGAAAAAAGACGTGACATAATCACCGTCAAGCTTGGTGGAGGTTGATTCCAACTCAATGAATGCCGAGGAGGTGGAAGGTGTAGGCAGAGAGTCATGACATATTAGTCGATCAGGGTAGAGAGCGTCTACAGGAAGTCCATTGTGCAGATGAGGTGGTGAGGGCAATTTTAGCACCATAAATGGAACGTAAACATGCAGCTGACCATGCTCACAGGAGCGGTACACACTCTAGTGACGACACCGCCATTGACGACACGGATGACCTTAGTTGTAGCAAGTGTGAGTACTATGTTAAGTCAGCGACAGAAATCAGCCCTCAATATAGACACCTTAACTTCAGTATCAACTAACGCTGTCGAAGGAATACTATCTACGTGGACTTCAATCAAGTTTTTGATAGGAAGCTTCTATGGAGGACTTGGGTCCGCCCAAAATCATGCTGCGATACCTCCTGGAGCTGCTCGACCCATTTTTCTGTACTGGAGGATGCGTTGTTGGTCCTCCAAGGATAGCGGTGTGGTTGAGACGACGTGGAGCGATGGTGTTGAGGTGACGGTGAAAGAATGGTAAAACGGCTGTTTGGAGTGTCGGAAGCAGGGTACACACGACTGGGTGAACGCAGACGATTGTCTGCATATTGGCGAGGAGATTAGAAAAATTGGTTCCCGTGTGAGGATGTCCAGGTGCAGTAGGACAAAACATGACCAACTTCGTGGCAACGGAAGCAGACCGGTTGGTCGTCTGCAGGTCTCCATTTATTCAGATTGCTGGATATGGAAGAAAAATTTGGGGCATGGCGGGGTGCCTTCATTCGAGTCGGATTGAGAGATGGCCGCAGGAAAAAGGAAAAGCAAGGTTGGCAATTTCTTGCCGCACAACTGCTTGAATATCTGAGATCACCGGTTGTGTGTGGACAGTGTCATGGTCGATTAGTAGTGAATGAAATGTCGCCAGATTTGCCACTACAAGCTCGCGTTAAAAGATACGCGTCATGTTCCCTTTAAAGGGCTGTGCGTCGTCAAGATCGGTGCACGTTGACGGGACAGCCGTGTTGTGTGGCGGAGAAATTTGAGACAGAACGCGGTGGCTTTTCATCATTTCGAAGAGGCGGCATTCGTTATTGGTGACATTGATAGTCATCAGGATACGCAAGCAAGTTGAAAGCATCAGTCACGATGTCCTTGAGTATGTGGCCTACCTTGTCAGCCTCGGACACATCACGGACACTTACTGGCATAGTGCGAGCACCAGCCTCCCTTATGCATGCGACATACGACTCGGTTGGTTGCTGCACCAGGGTAACGAGTTCTTTTCACGCAGCCTTTTGGCAATCGGATGGTTCTTCGAAGATGACTCGTAGTCTCTTCGTGAAAATGCCCCTGCTGGTGAGCTTGGTCTCATGGGTGCCGAACCAGACACGCGGCGTGCTTGCCAAGTAGAAGGTTACGTTGGTGAGCATAAATAATGGTAAGGCCTCATCAGTGCATTTAGCTAACACGTTCATACATGCATGTTGCAATATGTATGTACTAAAATCATTGCACTTAATTTTTACATAAGTTCTTTATGGCGAAGAACTCTACACACTAAAGAAGGAATTCAGTAAAGGTTCTAAAGTGGCACCGGTTCTTAGCGAAATTTTTCGGAGCTTTGCGGAGAGAGAGCTCATTGATCGACTGATGAGTGTAGTTTAACGTACCAAAGCCGTGATATAATGAGAGACGCCGTAGTGGACGGCTCCGGAAATATCGATCACCTTGGGTTCTTGCACCCGAATCTGAGCACGCATCTAAATCTGAGCAGATAGGCCTACAGCACTTTCGCATGCATTGGCGATACAGCTGCCACAGCCGGAATTAAATCCCATGACCTGCGGATCAGCCGCTGGGCGAAAAAACTGGCCGAAGGTTTGAAAAAAAATGGTACAACATGTCATCCATGTCTGGTGATTATTTGGTTCTTTCTATGTGGGTGATTATTGTCGGTATTTCTTGATAATCCTGAAAGTGTTTCGAGAGAATGGCAGTGGTCTAAACATTATAATTGAGATGAAGAACGAAGCAGCTCTCCGATTCTTGAATCTGAAGTTTGTACGTATCACCCAGAGTTTCAGTGACCTAGCGCATGAGCTGACGCCCGCACGGGAAAATGGCTGCTAAGGCAGTCGAGCTTTGGCCTGTGATTCTTAATGGTGCATTCGCACTTGAGATGTGAAGTGAAACGAAAACGCCAGAGCGGCCGCAAATCCGGCAGCGTGCGTCGAAGATGTTCACATTCTTTCTGCCCCATCCCGCCGCCGCTGCCGCTGATACCTTGACAATAATTCAATTTTGCCTGCTTTCTGAGAACTAAAGTTCATACAGTTTTAGTTATTCACGCAAAGTAGCGAAAAGAAACATCTCGCACCTATTTAAACGTTGTTTCGGGCGATAAGGCAGCAGAAACGACACGAGCGAACGTACCAGCTGTGGTGGCGGCACCTTCAGCTGGCTGTACACAAATGCAAGACACGTGGGGCATGCTGACTCTCTGCCGCTGCACCGTCTACTTCCAAAGTTCTCGGTGATCGTAATCCAAGTCAGGCTCTCGATGAACGCGTCCTTGTTGAGGCCGTTAAGCTTCGTCGTGCTGCACGGGTAGTTTGCGATTTGAGCCAATGTGAGCAGCTGCCGATGCCTGTGCCACCATGCTGAATCTTCGGCCAGCTGTTTAGGTCACGTGGTTTGATCTAGCGCAGCCAAGGCTGTAAAGCAGAAACCGGCTCTCGTTTCCGCGTGCCGGGAAAATCAGTCTCGGATTCATTCTTGCGCGCCGGCCACATGGCGTGGTTTTCTGGCCGCTTGGACGGCGAAACAAACCAATTTTCGGAGAATTTTGCCAGTTTCGCTCTCTTCAAGGCCAAGTGGGAACGCGTCATAAAAGTCATGTTCGTTACGCTGCCTCTGTCTGCTTTCTGAGGGCTTCAACCGACCCTTGGCACCGAGCCTACATTTGGCGCCCAACGTGTGGCGCCAAATGCGGGGGTTTTGAGGTTGCTCGGCCCAGAACACCACCGGCAAGCCGCGGAGCCAGACCAGGAACCTTGTTTATTCCACTAAGCCTCGGCTGCAACTGCCCGCTGCCAGCGACTGCCGCGTGCCCCGAGCGCACCCATGATCGTCATTACCCTCTTCTTCTCTGATGTCAGCGTGCTCGTGGCCGCCACTCAATTAAGTTACAGTTTTATGTGCGCATATATGTTGGCGCTATCATTCACGTTCACTTAGGTCGTTACTAAATCGTGCATCAAGCGAATAAAAATAATAAAACAGGGCATCGAATCTTCTCGTGGGCGCTCTGCGTTTTTGAAATGAGGTCATGATGGGCTACACATAGGCATCAATGAATGGTTGTAGGACTAAAGAAAGCTGGTTTCAAGCATTACATCATTGCCCAAGTGTGCGAAAAGATACGCAAACGAGTCAAAATAAATGAAACGGAGGCTGAGGAGAACGATGAACAACGTGTAACTAGAAAAAAAAGTACATCTTCATTCTATATACAAACCGTGTGGCAAACGGTTTGAAGAACGTGGGCTAGCGTTATGGCGGTGATGAGGTCTTTTGGTTTCCACAGAAGTTGGAGTTTGAGTAGGTAAAGTGCACATAAGCAATTCTAAGCTCACGAATAGCAATATAAATGTTCTCTATCACTGCTGTGAAATGAACCACAGCTTCCTCTGCACAGATGATTAGGAGGCGATTGTCTATCAGACACAACTATTATGCGGGAAAACCTATAGCGGTCAAACTGAAATATACGTAAATATTCCCCTTGGGGAACATGAACGTTTTTTGTCGGAAAAAGCCATTCTCTCTGGCCGCGCATTGTCAAGAATGCTGCTGCGCACTTTTTAAGGACACTATGATACTGTCACACCATACAAAGCATTTAGCAAGGGATGTAACTGAGGCTTTTGATATTCGAAGGAAAATCAACGGGTGTGTCAGCCTCGCATCCATTTCAGGCAGTGACGCGGAGTGTAAATACTTATGCAGCATTTTGAAACAGGGATACTCAAGTTTATCTGTATCGCCTAGCCGGCGGGTCTCTTGCCCCTAGACAGAGAGAGAGAATAAAACATTTATTTGTGACCGAGAAAGGAGTGTCTGTGAGTGGGCTCCTTAGTCCGGGATCCCATGGCGCGGGCCGCTGTTCTCGCTCGTCTCACGAGGGCCTCTTGGGTCTTCGGATCCTTGCTGGACAGAGCTGCCTCCCACCCTGCAGTGTTGTGCTGTGCTCAGGCTTGTATAGGTGGATTGTGTGGGCATTCTCATACTATGTCGTACAGGGTGACTGTTTTAGTGACGCAGAACCTGCACTGGGGAGCGTATGTGTCGGGATATATCTTGAACAGTATGTATGGATTGGGGTAAGACAAGGTCTGCACGCGACGCCACGCTACCTGAAATTCTTTACTGACCTTTGCCCCGGGGGCAGAAGTTTCCGTCTTTCGAGTCTTTGATGTTCTAGAATATCTGTGTATGTTAGGAACGGGTTCATACGCATAGCCTAGGCAAGATGATACATGTGCTCCTTTTATGTGCGTATAGTCGGTGACAACCTAAAAATAAATATAGGCTCCACCCACGAGGTCCATTGTCCTTGTTTTCCATGCCTCCGCTCCACCAAGGATATAGTTCTCAAACAATGGCCGTAATTTTACGCATACAACCATTACCTTACGATACTTGATTGGAGTTAAAATACACAATCCGAAGCTTGCTGAATAAACTTGAGAATGCGCGGAATTCTGTGTCATGATGCTTAGAAATATATTTATTGTTTAAATGGCACCCCCCACTGCACCCATCTTGGAGTCCAGGAAGAAGCAATGCACATCTCTCGAAGGCGATGTTTCTGCGTGGTACCTAAGGCTGTACTAAGCAAACAATACCACATATAACGTGAAGATTAAGATAAGTAACTTGTTCTTTTGCGGTTTCAGAAAATGAAACGGGGGCAGTATTCACATTTCGTTAGGTTGTTTGCAAGTTTTTACGAAACTTTCGCTACCAGATTTCTTCGCTGTCTTCTGTAATTATGGCAACTATGACCTAACGCGAACAACAGAGAAGCAACCTGAGGTTGGCTTCGCGAATTTTGATTCTTGCGCTGTCTTAAGTACCAAGTGTGCGTTTCGAGTCACCGAAATTGTCATCGTGTTTCAGATAAACGCCAGTGTTTCATTCGACGTGTTGTTTCATCGAAGTAAAAGCGCGTAGCGCACATTGTGCTTAACAGCGGGCGTACGTTGTCGTTAAGGAGAAGGCGATGTACGTGGCTAAAGTCACGGCAACTAAAAGCTGTAGGTGAATTTTTTTTTTCTTAATTCGACAACTTGCACTGCGTTGTGTTGCCATCACCCCGTCAGCTCTTGAATATCTTATTTTTCAAAGCGGGACCCAGTTTTGCTGCAACAGGGGCCACTACCTTCAATGAATTAGTCTGTGCGATGGTGTGTCTATGCAGGCAGGGGGGTTTTCGCTCTCCGGGGAATACGAGTGGATCGCGCGCCAGACTTTGCTATCACAGGGAAGTGGAAGGCATCGTCTTTTATTTCATGGAGCTTTAATTTAATATAAACAAGTTATATATATATGCGTAATACATGCACGCAATACAGACAAAATGAAAAAATATATATACAAAAGGTAAGACGTAATAATGTGATATAGTTAAGAATGATACAATATTTTAAAAAACGAAACGTTTATTTTTTTTTCGCTCAACAATAGCTTTAGTGGTGTCGCTTGAGTGACGACCACGATCGATGTAAGTGATCGTGATTGATCATGGTCGCTGCGTCCACAACGATCGATGCAGCAATATAACATAGGTTCCGTCCATTCCAACTTGAATAACCTCTCACGGCGTTTTTCATGCAATGCGTTCATATATACTTAGAGCGTGAGATAAGCGCTAACGCAACGGGCACTTCAATCTGGCATGTAATTATTAGACGGTGGCAATCGATTCCATTAAAATGACGCGGCTGTGCCAATTGACACATATCAAAATATTTAGACACACACGTTGTCCACAATTCGATTTTTAATACATAAACAAATGCATTCTCCCATCCTGTTTTGTTTACTCTCGTACTGTGTGACGCTAGCAGGTCCCCTCAGTTCTTTTTTTATTTCACATCACCCGCATTTACAACACTGATATTAGTGCAAAACGCAGCGCATATCGCAAACGATCACCAATAGTCTCACGTTGCGACACCCAAATTAACACGCTTACACACGCTCATGTGGCAACGTTGATGACACACTTTTTCGGGCGGTAAATCACAGACGCGCACATTCCACAGACCACGCACGCTCACATTCCTTTCACTGCACACGAATGACCACGACGACAATGGTCGAGAATGATCATCCTAGCGGCGCAGAGAATAGACGGCATGTTGCTGCTTCTTGCTGCCGAACCGATGGAACGCGGGGAAGCTCTGCCGCTCTGGTGCACTTGAAACGATGCAAAATCACAAAACCCAGCATCAAATGACGGCCGACGACGATGATGCTAAGGGCGAGTAAATGAAACAGCTTCTTCTTGGCGAAGAAAACACCACAGAAAACCAAATGGGCGCCTGATGGTCTCGGTGCAGCGGCACATCGCCTCTCGTCGCGAATGATGCTATGCTGAATTTGTCATTGGCTCATCGTGACTCTTACGTCATATTATAATGAGCGGTCGCAATTGGACGCACATAATACAAATGGACAGTGGTACACTTTACTTTTTATATTTAGCTTGTCACCGACTATAGGAACTTCTTTTTCCCTGATACAGCTTCTTTGTGAGCTTGTTGAGTGCTCCACTTCGTCTTCATCCCGCGTGCGCTGCTTCAAAGGACGAACGACAAGCAACTCCACTGGCCCTGATTTTCATTATTATGAAGCTAGCCTGTATTAGGGCAGTACCTTTAGGAAAAAAGTCCTGCACACACGTAATGATAAAAGTAGGTCTTCAAGACTACATCATGTTTCTTTCTTATATATAATTCGCTATAAGAAGCTAACTTAATTAATGGAAGACCTTCTCACCCGAACTTCAGCACTTTTATTTGTATGAACGTTAGCCTTTTTAACGCATGTAACATTGCATGAATCCTCGAATCGCTCAAGGCGTCGATACAAGGGAATGGTGCCATGAGTATCAAACTGCCCACTCTTTAAATAGACAACTTCTGCGCAAGCACACGTGGAACCTTGCGGACAAGTATACTCGGTCAATTACCGAAAGAAAGCGGGGCTCAGCGAGTATACATACTAAAATACTTTGAAACATCCACTATTACAGGGGCAAACGTTGCTTCTTTTGTGGCATGGTCGAAGGCAATGACACAATTGCCCCATCACATTCCACTCTTGAAGGTGACGTTCAAGGGTCTTTGAAGTTCTTTAAGTGTCGTGGCCGCGAAGATGTGAACCAAGCACATGCCCCGTAAAGTCGAATAATTTTATGTGGTAGTGGAGTTGCAACCTTATATGCGAGGCAGCATTATTCTTGTGTGGCGACGAACAGTCGTTGTCTTGAGTGACTCTCCTGTCACCAGTCACCGATGTGAACGAGCCTTAACGGAGGGCGAACCCGGCTGTGTGCACGTGTAGGTAAGCTTTTTCATGATGAAGCTGATTTGCGAGTAACGCTGCTCCTGCGGATCAAAGTTCTGTCTTTGTTCTGTCTTGCATCTGCAGTATCCCGCATGGAAGGGTCTAATTCGCCCAGCAACAAATTTCGCATACGTATATAATTCGTACTGCTTTCCGCGCGGAAAAAATAGATCCGATGTATCCGACAGCGGAAGCACACGAGTGGACACCGTAGGTCGGGGCAGCACCGCTGATCAGGTGGTCTGTCAATTGCCGACGGTGCTGCACACCAGACGAAAGTAGCGCGCCATCACACTTTCGCCGATCTCGCCAGACAACCGCGTGGAGGAGACCGCTTGCTTTCTCTCGCATACGAGGGTTCGTGACGTCGCGGATGTGATGCGTGGCACTCGTTGAAGCGAAAGTGTGAAGGCCGCTCCACCAACACGAGCCGCGGAAAAAGATTCACGCGGTGCCGTGAATACATCTCGGCGGCATGGCAGGCCAGAAGAGGAGAAAAGATGCACGCGGGAGAAAGTGACGCACTCACTTACTTCCCCACTCGGACCTCTCCGAAGCATGTGAGGCAACTGCGCCACTATATAAAGAGACTGCCTGGTCAACACTGACAGCAACTGCGAGTCGCGAGCTTCAAAGGCGTCGCACAGCTTTTTGACGTCTTGACATCCCCGTAAGGACTAAACGAGGACGATCAGCCGGCGCTGTTCTAACGCAGTGGGGTGAGCAATTAATTTTTTTCACTGAGGAATCCGATTCGTTCATTCTTCGGGTGAACGTACGAGGCGTCCTTCTTGTTTCGTTATTATTTCAGTTTTGCTCACACCACAAAAGCCTGGCGAGTCGCTGCTTTGGAAGTCGCTAATTTTGCGAGAGTCGTTCATCGATGTTAAACCTTCTAAGGCTGGTTGTGTTTAGTGTGTATAACTAGCGAATACAACGCTAAATTATTTGCTTTTCAGATGTTTACATATGTGTGCACATGCATATGAAGGTTAAGCGAAAGGTAGCAAAGTTAACTAGGAGTTACACGTGAAAAGTCGCATAAAGAGACCAAGAGCTAAGAGACGTAGCATTTTTTATATCAGGCATTTTCAGCGCGCCTACTCTCTTACAGTTATTGCGTGGCCTAGCCACTTACACGAAATGAGCAAGAACGCGCTCAAAAACAGCGCAAATGAGAAGAAATCCATGCCGCTCTCTTTTCGTATACGCTCCGATTGTGCTTATAGATTCGCCGTTATCACAAGCCTCTCTCTATTTCAGTGGTATTGCAGAACACAGGTTTGTTCTATATGAATAGTTCCTACCTATTTCTGTAAAAATAAACTAGCTTGCTTTACGTCTAACAGCCTTAGTCCGATTAAGCAGCTGACACGTCATGATTTGACTCTCGTTCCATATACGCTTGTATTGCATTGGCATACACTAATACGTTTAACGCGACAGGGCAGATAAACTATCATTTCAGGTGCGGCAGCACTACACCACCTAGCACAGCAGAGGCATAGTTGAATGACGCCATGTACCTTATATGCTTTTAGCTTATTCTTGTTTTATGTAGTTTTCTCGCTTTGTATGAAAATTTTTTATAGCTTTCATTCAAGAATATGGCAAATTCGCTGATCCAAGCAACAGTAGGCAAAAAGTAAAGAAATACATGAAAATAGCACGTCAACAACGCCAATAAGAACGAAGTAATGAATAAATGGTACATTGCAACCCAGACTATACAGAAGTGCACGTGCACGTTTACCAACCTACTTTCGTGAATTTGTAATAAACATGTCAACAATTATGGTACTCAGGAAAAATAATATTTGTAGGCACCGTTAAAAACAACATATTCCTCAATCACTTTCACGCAGGGTGTGCCGGGTTGTGAAATGGCCATTCTTAAGTAGCAATATATATTGACAAAGGCTTTATTACACTGTGCCAAGTAAATAAATTCTTTTTGCATACTACCAGTGCATTTATATCTGCTGTGAATAAATCTAAACATGCATGTTTGAAAAATTTGCTGACAAAGTTACCAAGTGGGAGTATTATTAGCCGCCTACGCTATTTGGCCTCACGTTCCTCCTTCATTGTCGCCGTTTATCTGGGCACTCCTTCTTGGCTCCAAAGAGTGTTTGATTTACAGTGAAAGCCGTGGGATCTTTTTTTTTTCATCTTCGTGTTTGCGTATTGTGTTCTTTCCTTAACGTTGGCTCTCACTTTGTTTGGGGAAGGTGACGTTTGAAACTGTTCAATAATTGTCGAGCACTCTTCGCTCCACTGCTCAAGCGAGTGAATTACCAGGAATGACTAATGATGAGAAAATTAGTGAACAATTGTTGGGGTACAACGCATCAAAACCACATTATAATTATGAGAGACACCGTAGTGGAGGCCTGCGGAGATTTACACCCTCTGGAGTTATTTAACGTGTATCTAAATCTAAGCACACAAGCCCCAAGTATTCCCGCCTCTATCGCAAATTTTGTTAAGCAGCAGAACGATTGCCCAGCATATATTTGGTTACATGGTACTCTGCAGGACATTTGGTGGAGAGAGAAAATGCCTAGGCAAATGTGGGCAGAACAATGCACCAACAAACCGAATAGGGGTCTTGTACTTCAGGCCTTTTTGAGGCTCTGACGACTGGCAGTTTCTCACAGTATTGGAAAAAACGCAAAAGAAAGTGAAACACATGTGCGCGACACGTGATTTCTACATTCAAAGATCAGAGCTTGCTGAGAGAAAGATGGGATTCAATGTTTGTAAACAAGAATTTCTGAGACGGGAATCCCATATAACGGCGCTGTTTATATGGTTTGTTGAATTTTGTTCACGTGCTCAAAATAAACTTTTATGTTATTTTTTTTGCTGGAAATTGGAACTGCTATAGGATGACGGAACGATGTAAGAAAAAAAGGAACTCGAGGCAGCTTTCGCTGTACCGGAAGCTAGTGCGTATATAACTGGGTGGACCTGTTTTTAAATGCGAAGCATTTCTTAGAGAACTTCGGTGACTTTGAGCCTATCTAACTATCTATCTATCTATCTATCTATCTATCTATCTATCTATCTATCTATCTATCTATCTATCTATCTATCTATCTATCTATCTATCTATCTATCTATCTATCTATCTATCTATCTATCTATCTATCTATCTATCTATCTATCTATCTATCTATCTATCTATCTATCTATCTATCTATCTATCTATCTATCTAGCCACTTACAATTGGGTGCTCGCGTGATCAACCCCTTAACTTGGCGTGAACTAAAATTAGCATGGAAGGGTAAGATGGTCGTCAAACACTTCCCGCCAGACAGTGGCACATGCCCATTGGCGGGCATGTGCCGCTGGTATGCGGGTATGGGCCACATGTAATTGATGCTTAGGATTTAGCCAGGAACGACGAGAACACATATGGGCGATGTTAACACGTGAGAATTAAGAAATATTCGACATCAGTAGGGTTAACCCGACGAATTCAAAGAATAAATGTCAGCGGCCCAGCTCAAATCGAACCCAAGCATGCTGCGGGGCAATGAAGCTAGCTATGCCAGGTCTTGGAACTACTTTTCGAACAGATGGTAATCTTCGTGAAACGTCAATAGTGGTTGCATTGCTGCCTACCCAATTTTGTGAACATTACATATAGACTTCTTTGATACAGCCATCACGTCGGGTTAAGGTTGATTGTGGTTAGTTGCCATGCGCTGAAGTTGATTTATGTTGCCGTGTCGAGGGCCAGCATTCTCGCAAGTATCAGCGCTTCGCCGTATAAACTTCTGGTGTTGCTGATACACGTGTTTCGGTTGGCATCGTTGCTCAAGTGCGAAGAACTGGTTATATAAACATCTACCACTCTTCAACGTATATCTGCACGTGCAACATTTGTACATATATAAAGCGTCATTTCATGCGATGTCACTCCATAAAAGAAGTACAACAGTCTCCTTCCCTCCGCATGCTTCGCACAAGGTCAATTGCTTGGTACCTGGGATCTGCTGAACTTTTTTTCCTCTTCTCGTTTTTATTTTCTTTGTTTCAGCCAGTGATTAAATAAATACACTTCGAAGAAATCGCTAATCTATATCGAATTGCTCGCACAGAATCTGCTCATGACCAAACGCACGTGCCTGACAACTTCGGTTTAGAGTCACTGACGCCAAAGACCTGTGCTGTTACGCCCCGAAACCTTGCGAGAATATGAACAATAGTTTGGGTCAAGCTTGATATATGTTGCAGAAGAGTGTCCTTATAACAGCCATGCAGGACGTGATGGTGAGGGATGCCGTAGTGAAGGGCCAAAAAACTTTTGGTCTTCTGGTGAACATGCATTGACGTCGCACAGGGATCATGGCATCCAAATGCCGCAGCCGGCATTGAACCTTCGGCTCAACAACCAAGCACCGTAACCGCTGTGACGATGGCATTCTGAGCAGACTCAACGAAAAGCTCTAACCAAGATTTATTGCTATTTCTTTTGCGGTGTTCACCGGCAAGTGTTCGCAAAGTTTGCACGTCAGGATGGCGTGTGCAAGCTTTGTACATCTCGAGCGTTTCCCCCTAAAAAAGAAACCGGTCGTGCTTCGAAACTTCAGGCGGTTATTCAAAATGGAAATTCCGTTCGCTGATATTTGCCTGAGCGAATAACAATTTACTTGCGCTGCGCCATATTTTAGTATTTCGCGAAAGCAATGAAGGTAGCTTGTTTTGGCTCAGATTGATTGATTGATATGTGGGGTTTAACGTCCCAAAACCACTATATAATTATGAGAGACGCCGTAGTGGAGGGCTTGTTTTGGCTCAGGAGCCGTGCGCTCATCGGCAAACGCAAACGCAATATGCGCGTTGCTGCCGCTTGTTATGAAGTGCGACTCGCATAGGCGTAGCAGCCGGGGGAACAAAGGGGGTGCTAGCCCCCTTCCCCCCTCCTTTTGACACGGCACCACGGTCACTCTTGGCTCCACGCTGGGAAAACTAACAAGTAAGGCCAAGTTTTCCGTCAATAGAGTAATCACTCAATTTTGTTCTTACGGGAGAATGAAAATGTTATGTTTGCTATGTGTTACTAAAAGTTTGCTATGTGTTACAACATAGCAGACTTTCGTGAACATTTTTGCTGTGATGATTTTTCTTGTAGGCTCCCTGCGGTGCGTATCGCCTGCGCGACGCTTTTGCGTCTTGTCCTGTAGTATTGCAGAGCAGGAGAGGGCTGAAACGGGGCCCTATAATATTACTTCACTTGTTCATGCTTTTATTCTGCTGTCACCTGTTGATGCAGTAATGAATAGAATTGAGAAAACTGTTTATGGACTATTAAAAGCGTTTTCTGCTTTCGAAAAATTTTCTTCGAAAAGGGTATATAATCACCGCTGCTCTGTCGAAGCTGTTGTGAGCCGATGAGTGTAACGAATCGTTTTTAATGTCCAAATTTTTCCGTAGTGAACGGCCGAGAATTGTTTCTGCTTTAGTCTATGATAAATCTGATCAGCCTCGCTTATGATAACTTGGAACCTTCGCGGCAGTTTGCAAAGTGGCCACAAATAAAGCTGTGGACTCGAGCTCAGTAGGAAGCTCAGCTGTTAAACTTGCCCCCTAACTTGACCCACTGAGCCAGGGGGCAGGTTAAATACCGTGGTTTTTAGCACTATAGAGGCTTAGTTAGAAATCAGGCTAGTTGGTCGTCATTCAACTTGAATTGTCTTTTACAGCTGAAAATACATCTTGGACAGCAAAGAAGCACATACGTGCAGCGCTGCTAATTTCTCTCTATTTGCCTTTCTCACGGCAAGTGTGAGCTCACACAGATGTATACGCGCACAAACTACTAACCAGTCATGCTGTTTGTGAAAACATTTTATGCAACTCATAATCCATCTCGTCAGCTGCCATATGTGCATCCAAACGCATGCAAACTGAACAGCATTCTAAACACTCTTACAAGAGTGCATCCAAACACTGACATTGTTCTCTTCGGATATTTCAATTATCCTCGCATTGACCGGCATAACTACACAACTTTTAGCCAAGAAGCAACTAACTTTGTTGATGTTGATGTGTGTCTGAACTTCAACCTCTGCAGTTGAACCAACGCGTGTCGCACAGAGTCCGTCAAACACCCTAGATTTGATACTAACAAACAACCCCGATTCTATGACATCCATAACACACTTAAGGGAAATAAGCGACCACAAGGTTGTTTAGGCAACTTTTAACTTTGCCCCGATAGTATGTGAAACTTACAAAAAAAACAATTCGACTCTATGATAAGGCCAATTATGAAGCTATCAACAGCGAGCTAACCCGCTTTTTCCCGGTATTTGAGACGCAATTTAGTATTCATCCAGTGCAAGAAAACTGGTTGCTTTTCAAGAGCAAAGTGCTAGAGCTAATTGAGAAGTATATTCCGGTATGTAGTTTCCGTGCTAACAAAAACAAACCATGGTTCGACAAATCACTGAAGCGACTAGAAAATAAGAAAAAAAGATACTTCCGAGCTGCTAAACAGAGCAACAACCCACTTCTGTGGGATAAGTACTACTCAGCGGAAACCGAATACCTCACGGCAATACAAAACGCTAAGTACAAGTTTTTTCACAATGACCTTTCTTGTATGCTAACACACAATCCTAAGCAATTTCGGCGGGTGATTAACCCAGAACAAAAACACACGATAACACTAGCTAATGAAAACAATGATGTTATAAGTAACGCAGAATGTGCGGACGTATTTAACACCGCCTTTGCAAGTGTATTTACTAATGACCATGCCATGCCTCCGATTGTACTATGATCTCGATTTATTGCCAGCGAACTACCAATGCCTGACATTGTAATTTCCATTGATGGCATAATATCTTGCATAGAACGTCTGAAGTTAACATCATCAGCTGGTTTTGACGAAATTGATTCGAAGCTTTTACTTACTACTAAGAACATTTCGGCTGCTTTCTTGTGTCTTTTGTTTTTTCAATCCCTTTCAACAGGTCACTTGCCCGACGACTGGAAAGTGGGAAAGGTCGTTCCCATCCATAAATATGGCAGTAAGCAGTCACCATTAAATTATCGTCCAATCTCGTTAACAAGTATACCATGCGAAATCATCGAACATGTCATTTATTCACAAATCATGACCTTTCTAGATTTAGATGATTTCTTTAATCCTTCACAGCACGGTTTTCGCAAAGGTCTATCCTGTGAAACTCAGCTAGCTAACTTCCTTCATGATTTAAACTTAAACTTAGACTGTAACCAGCGAAATGATGCCATCTTTTTAGATTTCGCTAAAGCGTTCGATAAAGATTCTCATCAGCTCCTTCTTTTTAAACTTTCTAGCTTAAACATTAAACCTAACCTTCCTAATTGGATTGCAGCATTTCTGAGCAATCGCTCCCAATCAGTTTTTGTTAATGAGTGTGTTTCTAACCCTCTTCCAGTTACGTCCGGTGTTCCCCAAGGTTCGGTGTTAGGTCCTCTACTGTTCCTAATATACATGAACGACTTACCTTTGCACGTTTCATGTCACATTCGCATGTTCGCCGATTATTGTGTTATTTATCGTACTATACTAATCCATCTGGGCAACAAGCACTTCAACATGATCTTAAATCTATTCAAGCATGGTGTGACCATTGGCTCATGACACTTAAGCCAACTAAGTGCAAATCATTATCTTTCTCACGTCGTCAAAACCCTTTAACTTTTCCCAACACACTCGGTAATGTTGACTTGGACAGAGTCGAATCTTATAAGTATCTAGGTGTAACATTGTCATAATGATCTAACGTGGGGCGCGCATGTCACTAACATAATAGCGGGTGCTAACAAATCACTTGGATTTCTGAAACGTCATTTACGCCACGCTCTCAAACTCCTGAAACATTTAGCCTACAGATCTATTTTCAGGCCAAAGCTTGAGTATGCGGCTGCCATTTGGAGCCCGCCTCAGGCTTACTTAACAAATTCACTTGAGGCACTGCAGAACCGCACGGTACTATTTATTCATTTATCATATTCATATCATGTCAGTGTGTCATCATTGAAAGAAGAGTCATCTCTATTAACTCTTGCACTTCGTCGTCGCATTGCCACCTTAGCTCTGTTCCATAAGTTATATTACAGCTCACGTGACCGACCGGACAATATCACCACTCCAGCCCGCATATCTCATCGCAACGGTCATGCCCTACAAGTCACCCGTCCAGGCAGCCACACCAAGACATTTTCTGCCTCCTCCTTTTCACGGGCATCATCTGAATGGAACGACCTTTCCCACAGCACTGCCGCCATTACCTCTCCGAGTTTATTTTTACAAAATGTAACACATTGTCTGTCTCGCAATTAACATACATGGTTAGCATTTTTTTGTATGATTTCTCTACATCCACGCCTTATGTAACACTCCCTAGTGGGGTCTTTAAGGTAATAAATTGAAATGAAATGAAATATGTCGCCGCTATTTGTGTGATGGGCAGCTAGCCTACTTGAATTACATTTAGAAGGAAATTCTCTCTGGCTTCGTGGCATCACATAACAAGCAGGCGATTTTACGCCACACAGAAAATTTAAATGCCGAAAAATTAATGGCAAGCAATGTGCCGTATCGAAAATAGTTCTTTCTCCTATTTTTTATGTGATTGTTTAGTGGTCATTATGCAATGGGCCATTTTAACGTCATTTGTTGCCTCATGTAACAAGCTTGTGCTGTGTGCTTAACAAAGACTGTTTACACGAATATTCCGTCAAGGTTCCCCTCAAGCTGCTCAGTACAGCTTTTTCGCATGGTCTCCTCGTAACCTTGTTGCGTAGTAAACTCAATTCAATGTACAGCTAACGACCATTTCGAAAGAAAGCAGCGAGGGAGAGTTTAATGTTATAGTCGCCCAAATTTTGTTGTTTCAAAGAAAAACTTTGTTAGCATCGTTTGTATTGGTGTATTTGTGCAAGCTCCTGAGAGCCCGTTAAGAAATTTCGATACATATACAAAGAATGTAAACAATGTAGTACGCCCCTAACACCACAAATGATACATTGTTTATAGAAAAGGGTTCAAAAGTTCATAATAAGGTAATAACAATAATAATACATTAGCAATATAATTAATTATTGCACACTCCAAAGAGAGTATTTTGACTATTAGCAAATAAGCAACATATAATACATGCATGCCTCAACATATGCAAGAAAGTGCAATACTTATGAAAAATTATAACAGCAACTATTCCTTGACAAAACATGGTTGATCCTTTCGTCTGAAGAATCGGCATATAACGCGAATGTAAAACGCGCCTTCACGGGGGTAATAAAATTATTAGTTTACGTTGACAAAGGAGGGATTGCCGAATGTATGTTTTCGTGTTTCGCAGCTATAGCCTCATCCATGATAAATTTACTAAGCTAATTTTGTATATGTAGATGCTAGCCACCAAAGCATAATCAGACAAAGAGGTGCGATAGCAAGATGAGCGTCACATATTGGACGTGGCAACTAGGCTAAGGGCGCCATTCCTCGGCCTGTTAAAGTGTGATTGAATTTAGTGGTATGTAAGAGTGAACGTCGTGTCACCCTTTATGTATGCAAGTTCATATCTAAGTGCGAGCGCGTCGATGCGTCGATGAATTTCTCTCTACTGATATATATATATATATATATATATATATATATATATATATATATATATATATTTATTTATTTATTTATTTATTTATTTATTTATTTATTGTAGTGAAGATGATGAGCGCCACACAGAAAGGAGAAAGGCAGAAGGTATCACCCAGTCTCTGAAGAAGACGACGTTGGGTTGGCTGGGTACACAGGCTAGTTCCGCTATTACCACTTGACTTGTGGTGCCCGCTCTTCTATTATACAAAAGAGTGCCGCTCTAAAATGCCTCATTTTATTTGGCGGGGGTTCTGGGTAACGCATAATCGTGGAATCGCGAAACCGTACGTTGCTTCCAGTTGCTACGATGTCCACGGACGACGATCAGCAAGCACCCGCCGCGGCTTGACCTACTGCAGTTCCTTTCTGTCTCTGCTCCTTCATCAACGCGATCCACCTACCTTCAGTGGAACCAATGACAAGGACGTGGAGGACTGGCTCGACGAATACGACCGGGTGAGCAAGCACAACAAGTGGGCGATGCGCAGAAGCTTAGCGTCGTCCAATTTTATTTGACTGATATCGCCAGTCTGTGGTACAGTAATCACGAGAGAGACCTTCCCACCTGGTTGGCCTTCCAGATGGCGTTTGCGGAATTGTATTGCCATCCAGTGCTCCGCAAAGTACGGGCCGAAGAGCACTTGCGTACTAGGGCTCAGCAGAATGCTGAAAATTACACCAGTTATATTATTCACCGGCGCAATTTCGTGCTGCATCGACACCAACCTTACAGCCCAGCAGCGCGCTGACATCATCACCCTCCTCGAGTGTTTCCGCGCCAGCCTCGACCCTCACCAACTGACTTTGGGCCGTGCTTCCACAGTATCTCACCAAATCAACACTGGCCTTCACGCTCCTTCACGTCAGCGTCCGTATCGGGTATCGACATCTGAGCGTCGTATAATCGTGGAAAAAGTTGACGACATGTTGAAGCGTGGCGTCATTAAGCCCTCTAACAGCCCACCGGCTTCCCCAGTTGTTCTAGTCAAAAAAAAAGGTTGGCTCAATAGGATTCTGCGTCGACTACCGCCGGTTGAGTAAGATCACGTGCAAAGATTTTTACCCGCTACCTCGCATAGACGATGCCCTTGACTGTTTACAAGGCGCGTATGTTTTCTCGTCACTATATGTGCGCTCAGGTTATTGGGAGGTTCCCTTGGCTGACGCTCATCGCCGCAAGGCGGATTTTGTTACCTTCGATGGCTTATACGGATTTAAAGTCATGCCATTCGGGCTCTGCAATGCGCCTGCCACTTTCAAGCGCATCATCGACAATATCCTCCGTGGCCTGAAATGGCAGATATGTCTGTGTTATTTAGACAATGTCATGATATTTTCAAGAGATTTTTCAATGCATCTTCAGCGCCTCAACAGAGTGCTTACTTGCCTGACTTCCGCTGGTCTACAGCTCAATTTGAAGAAGTGCTGCTTCGGCGCTCTCAACTCCTAATTTTGGGCCATGTTGTATCTAGAGATGGCATTCTTCCGCATGCGACGAAACTCCGTGCCGTTGCCGAATTTCGTAAGCCGAAGACCTTAAAAGAACTTCACAGCTTCCTGTGTTTGTGTTCATATTTTCGTCGTTTTATTGGCAACTTCGCCTCCATCATATCGCTCTTGACTGACCTTCTTGCCGGTAACAGCGACATTTCTAGTTTGTCGTCAGCTTGTGATGATGCATTCGCCCCACTCCGCACGTCGCCTCCAATACAGCGACATATTGATCCTTTTGCCCCGACGTAAATACACACAGATGCTAGTGAAGTTGGCCTAGGTGCTGTGCTCGCCCAGCGTAAACCTGGATTTGATGAGTAGGTCGTCTCTCAAGCCAGCCGTGTACTCACAAAAGGAGAAGCCAACTATTCAGTCACCGAAAAAGAGTGTCGAGCCATCATATGGGCCATAGGGAAGTTTCGACCCCATCTTTACGGTCGCCCATTCAGCGTGGTCACAGATCATCATGCATTATGTTGGCTCGCCTCGTTAAAAAATCCCGCCGGCCGGCTAGCCCGTTGGGCGCTTCGGCTACAAGAGTACGACATTCACGTTGTTTACCGATCTGGGCGAAAACATTCCGACTCAGACGCTTTGTCCGGATCACATGTACGATGTAATGACAAGTCGACGTCTTCGCCTGCCCTCGACGTATCTGCACATAGTTTCAGTGACATGCTACAGGAGCAACGAAAAGATCCTTGGATTGCTTCACTCATCAACCTGTTGAGTCAAACTCCCTGGCAAATTATCCCTAGAGGTACACGCCGTCAAATACAGCACTTATTTATCAGAGATTGTTTGCTATACAGAATGAATTATCTCTCCGATGGACGCCAATGACTCCTGGTTATTCCCAGACGTCTCCGCTCAGACATATGCGCCTCCTTTCCCGCCAACCCACAATGCACCCATGCTGGAGTGTTAAAAACCTACACCCGCCTGTCCCACCGCTACTACTGGCAAGGAATGTATCGCTTCGGTCGTTCCTACACCCGTTCCTGCCTCGCTTGCTAGCGCTGTAAGAATCCCATTCCATATTGTCCAGCTCCACTAAAACCCTTACCTTGTCTTTTCTGACCGTTTGACCATGTTGGTATCGATCTGTATGGAACTCTTTCGATTACACTGGCTGGAAATCTCTGGGTAATCGTCGCTATCGATCACCTCACGCGCTGCGCTGAAACTTCACCACTCTCTTCGGCGTCAGCAAGTGACGTCGGTCGTTTCATATTGCATCGGATAATTTTACGTCACGGTGCACCACGTGAACTCCTGAGTGACTGAGGGTGTGTGTTTTTGTCGGGCGCCGTCGAATCGCTTCTCAAAGAATGTCAAGTCAATCATTGCACAACCACCGCGTAGCATCCTCAAACTAATGACATTACAGAACGATTCAACCGTACATTAGGATATATGCTGTCAATGTACGTCACAACGATCACTCCAACTGGGACAGTATTCTCGCTTTTGTAACATATGCGCATAATACTGCTGTCCAGACAACCACTGGTTTCTCTCCATACTTCCTCCTTTATGATTGCGAGCCCTCTTGCACGCTAGACACCATCCGTTCTTACCGCCCGGATGTTGCTGAGTCGACGACCATGTCACGAGCTTCTAAATACGCGTAAGAGGGTCGTCGGCTTGCCCCCTCTTTCACAAGTGCTGAAGAGCAACGCCAGAAACACCACCGCGATAGCCCGACGCCTCCGGCTACTTATGCATCGGATAACCTTGCCTCGCTTGGCATCGCTTCAACCAGCCCTGGTCTCTCAACGAAACTAATATACAAGTATAACGGCTCTTGCCATGTGGTTAAACAAACTTCACCCGTCAATTACACCGTGGAGCCGCTTTAGCAGCATAATCAACGACGCCGTGGACGTGAGACCGTCCACATAGACCGCCTAAAACCGTATTACGATCCCACTGTTATCTACTGCCCATGAGTCGCCAGGATGGCTCTTTTCCGAAGGGGAGGAAAATGTAGTGAAGATGATGAGTGCCACTAAGAAAGGCAGAGGGTATCACTTAGTCTGTGAAGAAGACGACGTTGGGTTTGCTGGGTACACAGGCTGGTTCCGCCATTAACACTTGACTTGTTGTAACCGCTCTCCTGTTATATAAAAGAGTGCCGCTTTAAAACACCTCCTTTGATATATATATATATATATATATATATATACATAAGGGAAACTAGGGTATACTTAAGGGCTAGTTTTTTGTGTTTTACACAATATAATTGAGATCTAACAGACAATTTTGCCAAGGAAGGTATAGAAGTTATTAGGCCAATTGTATTGTAAAAGAGAAGAAAGAAAAGTGGTGAAAAGATAACTTGCCTTGGGCAGGATCCGTGTATATATATATATATATATATATATATATATATATATATATATATATATATATATATATATATATATATTCGAAGGTCGTAGGTTCGTTTCCTGCTTACAGTTGGTAATTTTTTCATCCACTTTTCTTTCTTCTTATTTACATTCCATTAATGTTAATAACTTCCCCTGTACATTCCTTGGCATTACTGTCTGTTATATCTCATTATTATTGTGTTAAAAACACGGAAAAAACGAGCCCTTAGGTATACACTTCTTTCCCTTATATATATATAGATATATATATATATATATATATATATATCTGCTGACGAATGAGGTAGGTTCGCCCTCTCCTCCCCACGCTCTCGTGGAAGACTTGGTACGCCCCTGACTGTCCGAGCAACTATTTAGCATGTTTCACGCGGACAGATAAACAAGTTTTCAAACTTATGGGGAGTTGTGCTTAGCTCAAGGTCCTAAAATTATGAGTGAAGCAAAGGACAGGAAATGCATCGAGACTTCCAAATCGGTCACAGAAATGTGCACGGCGTACGTCCCGTGCACATTTGAGGTTACACTGGCACACCTGCAGACCAAAGAATCTCTTGAGCAAGTGAAGCACTTGCTCAAGAGCGATTAGGTTGTGTTCTGTTGGATTGAATTGTAATCAGAAACTCCTACAATAATCTGAGGCACTTGCGAAGCGGTTTCATTTTTCGCAACTAGTGTAAACGTTGTGTGGCTGAACGTAAACATCTCCTGAAAATGCACTGCATAAACATTTATAGCATTCCCGCGCCATTTGTCCGCTGTGCGTGTTCAATCTCAGTCATTCCTTTCACTGTTTGAAGTGCACGAGACGAACATGAGCGTTCGCGTTCTTCCGTGGACCACAGCAGATTTCTCGCGCGTCTTCGCGGGCACACAATGTCTTTTCATGCAACTCTGATGCTCCTTTGTATGGGAGATGCAACGCACGGCGCTTCAGCCACCATGAGAAAGATTGTTTGTAAGCGAACCTGCCTAATCTTCATACTTTCGGCTCCGTTTGGCTTCGCGTGGCTGGTAGCTGCTTTGTGCATTTGCACGAGGCGGCAATCGGCATATGCTCCGCAATTGCACTACACCACCTTTACTTCTTAGGTTCACCTTTTTATATCAAGTCACGAAGGTCACAATGATATGCTGTTTCCTTTAAAACAAGACCAAAACACCGCAGTAAATAAATCCGTAGGCGCTATTGAACATGAAGACTAGACAGATCCGTGTCTCATTCATCATTCCCTTGGTGGCTGAACCACCGCAGCTCCAGAGTGCTCTGTAGTTAATCTTAGGAGCCAATGTTTACGCCAACTTCATTCCGATCGCCCCTATGGAAAGGTAGCATCAGTGAACCTTTTGCAGCGAAAACTGTTACGAGATCCACAACACGGGGAGCGTGCGGCACCGTTGTTTTCTGCCGGTGTCCGTAAGAATTATTGCATGAAATAAGGAAAAAAGTAACTTAGTAAAAAATGCAAAGGACATGGCAGGATTCGAGCCCGTGTCACCTGCGTGTCCACAGAGTATTGTACCGCACCGTCCCGCCGGTGCTGTGTGTTACGGGCAACGCCTTTTAAAAAATCAGGTAACTACATTATTGAACAACTTTTCAACTATTATTGATTTCGAACTGTATTAACGGAAGTTTAAGACACATGTGCGAAGTCTGCTGCTCAACATATAACATCTGCTCTAGTGACACTATCTTTTTTTTTATCATGATGTTCCGGATTTAATCTTTTTGTATGAAAAATGGTGTTTTTGCGCGTGTGCACGCAAAATTTATGTAACCCATGTACAATCCGTGTGTTTATTTTTAGAACCTCCTACTTCGTCCGGTGCATGTATAGTTACTTAAGCGATATTTTTTGATGCCTTTGGTTCTTGTTGGGGTCTCAACAAAATGTTTGCGACATATTTTTCGCCTAAGGACCCCCGACCTGATGTGTTTGAAATAAACTTGACTGGACTTCAAAACTCTGTTGCCATTTTGCCTCAGGCAGGCTCGATGTCGGGAAAGGAATCGCGTTAGCATCAGTATAAAGAGGTTTAGAACAGCAAACGAACAGCCAGGCATCAGAAAATTCGAAATGCGTAATGAGCGCGTCTTCAAATGCTCCAACCCATTAATAGGCTTGTTCTTGGCCACCTATTAACTGTGGCGCATACCCCGTTCAGGCATAATTCTTCATCGCCATCAGCCCCTGCATAAAACATTGCACGAAATTAATTGCAAGTGGGACCAAAATAAGTATTAGAGGTGAAGTTGGAGCATAGCCACTAAATATGCATGAACATGAGAACCAGGACTCTCATGAACAATGAACCAATCAATTATTGATATAAACATTAGGAAAAATCCTGAGGGATAAAATATTAGTGAGAATAAATAAGCAAAGCGAAGTGTTCAGGTTATAAAATTTTATTGGGCGAATGATCCTAACGGCTTGTTGTCGAACGACAGCGGGTACGACACGTTGTCGTTCGACAACAATAAAAAAAATGTTTCAAACAGGCTTTCTACGTCCCTGCCCGACCCACCCGTCGGGCCATCGAGCGTAGTGTGCCTTCAAAGTAGGTAGATGCAGCTGGACCTCAATGAAACCGACGGACGACGAGTGTGGCGGGAAGGCCGATGCCTCCTGATTGCGGCCACTCTGGGGTCAACCATTGTGACGAATTTGGTGACCTGATAGGCTGGGCGAGGCAGCCGCACGACACTAAGAAAAGCTGTTTTCGCAGTGCGCATCTTGATATCGCTTCCACGATGAGCGAATAGGACGCGCCCGTCAAGCACCAAGGCCACACCGACGATGTTGAGGTCGCCAAAATGCGGTCGCTCCTCCATCTGTGGAGCTCACGACGTCACCTATCGTGCTGCTCCAAATAAGGGAGGTTCAGATGTATACCACCGTAATCAATAGAGCATCACTAACTCTAGGCACTTCACATTGCGGAAATGCGACTGTTGTGTCTGCCTTGGTGTAGCAGTGCATGCCCGGCTGCTGATCCGAGGGTCTCGGGTTCGATCTCGGCAGTGACGATTGCATTTCGACTGAGGTAGTATGGCAGAGGCCCGTGTAGTGTGAGATATAAGTGCACGTTAAAGAACAGAGATGGTTAAAATTTCTGGAGACCTTCAATAGGCGTCTCTCTTAAATATATTGTCAGTTTGGTATGGGAAACCAGATATTGTTGTTGTTTTATATTGGGACAGTCGTTTAAGTCTTAAGTCGTGCGGAAGTTGTGGGAGCCGCATTGTGACGAATGTCGAGCAAAATATCCTTATATGCATGCACTGTAGTACGTTCTTTTTTGTATATTGCTTTTTTTACTTCAGCAATTTGTGGCTTTCTTTCGATTTATGTTTAACGTATATAATATTTTCTGAAATTTTACGTCCTGAAATCACTACACAATTTGAAGGAACGCCTAGTGGAGAGCACCCGACGTTTTGTCCCACAGGTGATCTTCAACATGCGCCTACATCGCACAAAACGCGGGTATCAGCAATTTAACCTTCACCGACGCACGACTGTCGAGGCCAGGCTAGCATGAGCAGCAGAGCGGCGTAACCGCTACACCACTCCGGCGAGCAATAAGCATTCGCTTTTTTAAGGGCGAAGCTCCTTATAATGACATTCGTTCATCCCTTGTAGTCGTAGTAGTAGTGTGCAACCAGTCTTACATTTTGACCTCCAAGGTGGTGCCGAAGGGAGATTTCTTCTATGCGTTGTTGAACAATAAAAAATTCGCAGCATGCGCGTTAACTAAAAGACGAATCATCCTGTCTCTCATTCCCCCTTAGCAGCCATTGACATGTACATAGAGCACTATCTGACAAGAAAGGGTTGCTACGTTATACTCACTGGGCGTAACCTCCTTGGTTTTGGAAAGGTGCGCAGAGCCATGAATACAGTGAAGTAGTATATACCATGAGTTCGAGGTGGTTAAAAGGTAGCAAGTAGACGCGAAGCGCAAGCCATAAGAAAGTGTGCATGTGCCACCCCTCATTCAGTTCTTGGAATGTCCGCTGGATGGCGGTGCTTCTGTATGAGGAATATATCATGAAAAGATGCCAAATGGTGGTACATGGAGGGTTGAATAGGTGGACGAACGGACACACAGACAGATGCATGGACGGACGCACGGATGGCTGCACGGGCAGATGGACGCACGGACGCAGGAGCAGATGCATGGACGAACGCGGGGATGGATGCACAGATAGACGTGCGGACGCACGAACGGGTGTATGGACGCATGGGTGGCCACGCAGCCGCACGCATGGACGGACGGTAGCAAGAACGAATGGGCGGACGGATGCTTGGCCCCACTCTCCATCATTCAGTCAGTTGATATGATACCATTTTTTTCAGCTTTTGGAATTTTCTACTATTGTAAAGATTGTCACAGCTTGCTTGTATGCGCTGCTCTTACCGCGAAGTTCACGCTCAAGGCATATACAAGGTGTTTCAGCTAAAAAGCACCGTGGTAAAGAATAAACATGAGCACTGCGCGCCTTTAATTGACGCAGTATGGTTCTAAATCATATATAGAACGCCAAATTTTTTTTCTATTCCTTCAAGCTTGGAAATTTACAAAAATTTCTTAGTGAACTTTTTAAATAGTGACTCAAGAGAAAAATGTTCAATACGAAAATTGTAGCGCTTATAAAAAATATTAAAATGTTCTATTTGCAGTGGCATAAGTGCGCTGCTTCATTTTTTCCCTCCTTTGTCTAAAGTGCACAAAAATTAAAAAAAAAGGATAGTCCTGCGCAAAAGGCGCAGCACAGTTACAGCGAACTCTAGAAGATTGGCCTTTCAGAGCGTTTTCTAAACACTCAATGGGTAACTGCTGCAAGCACACTTGCTTTATGCCCACTACGATGATAATATTAAAAATTTTAGGGCAGTAGGCCAGGATTCGCTATGCTATTTTTCATCATTCTTCTTAGAAGTGTGGCGTCCGCTAAACTATTGCGAGGAATTTCGTGCCAATTGTTCATGTAGTTGCTAACGACGATGAGGAATTATGCCTGAAAGGGGTATGCGCCACTAAAACCTAGCTTTTCTAGTGGGTTCTAGCATTGGACGACCCACTAGTTACGCTATTCGCAATGTGGGACGACTGCTTGTTCTTTCGCTGTCTTAAAGCGCGTTATATGTCGTAATTACGTGATTGCTTTCCCAACATCAAGCCTACCTATGGCAAGTTTGCCAACAACTCTTAAGCACCAGCGTGGCTCAGTGGTAGAATACTTGGCTGGCACCCAGCGAACCCGAGTTTGAGCCCCACTGTGTCAGTGGTGCTAGGCTTTTTTGCTAATTTCGCGTGATGTGGTTACTGACAAAGGCGGTGGCGGCGGTGGCGCTGGAAAACTACGGCGCTGCAAGAGACCCGATTTGTGATCTCATAACAGCTATCGCTGAAAAAATACCACGTGATTGTCGCCTAACGCGCGGCGTTGTCAGTGCCCTCAAATGTAAGTTCGAGAAATATTGAAAGACCTCTCACACATGAAGGTCGCTAGACAAGGCTCTCAGTGACTACGGTGGACGCTAAGTGATGGTAGGATGGTTTCGTTAAAAATAGCAGAAGAAAAAAGACTTTGATGAAAAAGCAGCAGCCACGTGCGAATGAAATACAAGACCGTAGGCTGTATTCAACGCAGCACTGGTACTTTTCTTCATTTTTTTCGGGCTAACAATAAGCATGATTGAGGGGGAGAGGGTGGCATTCTCATGAAGAAAGGCTATAGTAGAAACACGATAGGAATACTTCCAGGAATTTTTTTCGTCACATTTTCATTTTATTAAGTGCGATTGCTGTTCTGGATACTCGCAAGCAGTATTGTACGATTGGCTGTGGGTTAAAAATTTAATTGCTCGTACTTCCTCTTCATTTTGAATGTCATATTTAGTAGTTGCCTGTTAGAGCGCAATGCGTAAAATTAAGCAGAATGAATAAAAAATCGTTCAACGCTCTAGTGGCTAATTGTCGAATAACAGAAAATTTAGCTTTTAGAAAGAGATAAGCCTAATTGCAATCCAATGTGCTTTTTAGTGAGACGTCTTGAACAGTTACATAGCGTGCTCAAACGGCCCTTCGTCAGCTCCTTGGCACAACCTACACCGAGTCACTACATTTTCTGTCACGTGTCATAGCATTCCTGGAGTAGTCAAGTGGCAAACATTTGCTATTTTAGACTTCAATCTGTCTGGCGTTGTCGTCGCTTGGATGTAGACACGGTCTTTATTGTATCCCCTAGAAAAAAATCTAACAAAGTCAAATCTGGGTACCAAGCGGGTCAATCTACAGGTCCAAAATGGCCGATACATTTCTCAGGAAATTCCCGATCAAGCCACATTCATGTCCACCCGAAGCTGTGCGGAGGAGCCCCGTCTTGCTGGAACCAGTTATTCCCAAGCTAGATATTCCCAAGATGAACCAGATGCCCCCAACAGGAAGGTTGCAGGTCAAGTCACTCTCTGGGCCCTTTAGTATTTCCCTGACGTAGCGTTCTCCAGTGAGTGTTTCGTCGAAAAGACCAGGCCAATAATTTTGCCCTCCTAAATGCTGCACCAAACACTCAAAGACCACTGCAGCTGCAGTTGTACTTCTAGGTAAGCATTCGGCAGAAGGCTGTCCGGTTGGGTGTGAAACTGAGAGATGATCTAGACTCTAAGCAAAAGTTTTGAGAAAACCTGAAGTTTCGAAACCGACTTGGTTCCTTCCTCAGGAGTGACTACGGAGACTACGTAGCAGCGGCGTTTTCAAAACACTCGCGGGGTGGCTGAAGACCCCCCCCCCCTCTTTCTTTCTCGTTTTGGCGTGGAGCGCAGTTCATTTGTATACACGGGGGGAAGGGTTCCAAGAGAGCGGTTGTTGTTATGGGCTGTCCTTTGTATGTCCCACGACTGAAGTAATAACCTTATTCTCCAGTCGGCTCGCTTTCAAGGATGGCCGTCACTTCGAAATTTATCCGGTGATCCAACGTCTCAGCATGCTCGGCGACTGCGCTGCGCTCTTTGTAGAAATTCTGCACAACGTTGGCGTATTGCTTCAGTCGTTCCGGTAGGTTTTTCGTCTCGCCAATGTAGGAAAAGGGGCACTCTGTGCACGGAATTTTGTAAATGACACCAAGGGGCCTGTCTATTGTTGCCGGTTTTTTAGGCGGGGGAGGAGGTGGCTCAGCGTACACGAAGGCGCGTGCGCTATGCGAACCCCTTCCTCCTTGAAAATGCGCGCGGCAACTTCTCGCTGGTTCTCTGAACGTATGGAACCGGTACGCATTTTGGGGGGCAGCCAATTAAGGTTGATTGGGGTTTTCGTATCCTCCGTGGCTCTGTGCGGCAGTTGGCGGCTCGAATGAAGTTTTTTTTGGGTATCCGTTTTTTCTGGGGTCCGCAATTGTGACCGCGCTACTCGAGAGAGCTAAAAACGTATGCTGCAATGACACAGAGCGAAAGAAAGAAGATGCCCGCGTGATTGATAGGGATCCCTATCTAGGCCTTGTATGGGTACAGTGACTACCACATTCTTGGCACAGTAGTACGGGGCAGACTTCACGCACCGACTATTACGTGATAAGAAGGGGGCGGGGGGGGGGGCGCCAGCCTTACTTTTCTTGTGTGCACGCCTATGCTGACAGATGTACTACCTATACTCCGCTTCATGCATCAGGTGCAACGCTGTGAAAGCTATGCAAGTTGGAAGACATTCAGTCAGAAATATCTATGACGTAGCGCTTCTCGCGCATGGCTTTGATCGTTGCAAACACTCGTGCGAGACGAGCATGAATGCTCCTGTACAGTGTCGCGAAAGCCTACAAATGAAACATCAAGGAATGAGAACAAAGAGAAGGCGTATAACGAGGTGCTTTAAATTTGAAACAATACATAGTGAACTTCGGTGACCTTGAGCGAATCTATCTATCTATCTATCTATCTATCTATCTATCTATCTATCTATCTATCTATCTATCTATCTATCTATCTATCTATCTATCTATCTATCTATCTATCTATCTATCTATCTATCTATCTATCTATCTATCTAGCCGCCTACGACTTAATTTTAGCTCTCCTGCCCGCCTCGATTATGGTATCGATACTAAACTTGGTACGACGTAACAAGACTGCACTATGAGCATAAGTGATTAGTCATAACAGGAAAACATGAAAATCTCTAGTGGCTAAGGTACTCGGCTGCTGACCCGCAAGTCGCGGGTTCAAATCCCGGCTGCGGCGGCTGCATTTCCGATGGAGGCGGAAATGTCGAGGCCCGTGTGCTCAGATTTGGGTGCACGTTAAAGAACCCCAGGTGGTCAAAATTTCCGGAGCCCTCCACTACGGCGTCTCTCATAATCATATGGTGGTTTTGGGACGTTAAACCCCACAAATCAATCAAAACATGAAAATCGTAACAAGTCATGGATGTCATGATTTAAATTTCATGGTCTTGCTGCTCTTGCGGTGGCGTTGTTCACTTGACGTTTTGACAAGACTGCATGACGAACATAAGTGACAGAACCCAACGTTTAAATCATGACAGGCATGTCATGATTTTCATGTGGTTACAAGTCATGACTACACACTTGCTCATGTTGCGCCCGCGGTCGTATCTTTAGCTTCACATATACAAAATTTCGTATTATGTCTCGAGAATGAAAGAGGAACGTAAATGACACGTCCAAATATGATAATAAAGACATGCGTATTATGAAAAACCTGACTACATGCTATGCTCATAGCGTGCTCGCGACCGTTTTGCTAGCTCCACGTATACCAAATTCGGTATCAAGTGACAGGAATAGACAACGAAGGTAACTGACACGTCCAAACAAGATAATCTTGATATGCGTGTCATGTTAAACATAGCTACATGCTACTCTCATAGTGTGCTCACGGCTGTTTCTCCAGCTTCACATTCACAAAGTTTGGTATCATGTGATGTGAATTGACGACGAAGGTAAGTGACACGTTCAAACAAGATAATCTTGATTTTCTTGTTCCATAAAACATGACTACATGCTACGCTCATAGCGCGCTTGCGATCGTTTCGCTAGCTTAACGTATACCAAATTTGGTGTCGCATGACGCGAATAGACGACGCTGATAAATGACACATCCAAACGTGATAATCATGTCATGCGTGTGATGTTAAACTAGACTACATGCTACGCTCCTAGCGTGCTCTCGGCCGTTTCGCTAGCTCCACATATCACGTCACGTGATAATAAATTTCTATTACGTGATGTGAATAGACTACGCACGTAAATGACCCATACAAGCATGATTATCACGGCACGGAAGGCATGATTGATTGAAATGTGGGGTTTAACGTCCCAAACCCACCATATGATTATGAGAGACGCCGTAGTGGAGGGCTCCGAAAATTTTGACCACCTGGGGTTCTTTAACGTGCACCCAAATCTGAGCACACGGGCCTACAACATTTCCGCCTCCATCGGAAATGCAGCCGCCGCAGCCGGGATTCGAACCCGCGACCTGCGGGTCAGCAGCCGAGTACCTTAGCCACTAGACCACCGCGGCGGGGCGGCACGGAAGTCATGTACGTTATAGTTTACGTCTGCCACGTAACGTTCTGCTGATTTTAAAGTGACATATTCAACTTCTTCATTCGTGCTTCGCATGTAATCGATTCTCATAATACGAGGGATTGGACAATTTTTTTATGTACGATGAATAAAGCACAAAGAAGAAAATATGTCATGTCTCAGATGCAAAAGTACGTGTACTATTTCTTGGTGCGAACGCATTGATTGCAAGAAGTCTCGCCATAGCCTTCAAAGCGTTGCATTTGGTGTATGAAACGCAGTATAGAAAAAGGCATTCGTAGAACACATGGACAAAGGTCCAGATTTGTCGCTCTTAGGTGGATGCCGTCATCATCCCCTATGATTTACATATATCCATAACCCCCCTCCCGCCCTTCCACCAAGTGCGATGCTAAGCCCGATATTGTTGCTACTCGCTAATCTCTTTCTTCGTGTGATTACGACGCAATAGGAAATCGACTGTCGGTGACAATGAAAAATCTCCTCAAGGATACACTTCGTGGGAGCTTAGTTTAGCATAATTTAGGCAGTAGCACAAAGATGGTGAAAGCAAGACAGGAAACAGCGAGAACGTGGATTATCCCGCGTCATCGCCTATTCTAGGTGTTCCACGTAACTCTGCTAAAAGTTTTAGAAAAACCATGTGCTTTAGGGGGTTCAAACTCCTATATTTAAGTGGAAGGTGTGTGTTCAGCTAATCATCAGCAAATTGCACTTTATTGAGGCAACCCTTTTATTGTAGTCTTAGAGGGTGAAATTTAGCCAATAATCTCAGGATCATAATGTTATCTTGTGCGGAAACGTGCCTGGGTGTTTTTGTAGTGTAAGCTACATCAGCTGAAGTTCAGCTGTTTTGCATGAATTACGGTAAGCAGTTCTGCGCAAGCGTGAGGAGCAGTGACGTAATAGAGCACACAGCTGGCGCGCCGAAGGCGTGGAAGTCTTTGGAGTGACGTGTCACTAGTGGGCTGGCGCTTCTCTCGCTGAGATCGCTTGCTCGCTAGTCCATCCGTCCACCAGTCCGTCCACCCATAGCTCACTCTACGTATATTTCGCCATAGCCGAGCTAAGCCAAAGTAAAAATTTTACGCAAAGCACAAAAAAGAAAGAAAATTGGCCATGCCAGTGCACTCTAACGCTTCGAAGCGTTTGGTTCATGTTATGTTCAATTGTTATTCTATGAAAGTGAGTGAGAGAGACAGAGACAGTATGCGTTTGCGCATGCACGTAAAGGCGCGTTGTACACTTCAGCGAAACGACGTCGGTTTCAGTCTGCCATGCTGTCAGTGGGGCAGTTTTGGTCGTGTCGTTGAAACGACAGTGACGCTTGGCCACTTGTAGGTGAACGATGCTGTTCTCGTTCATGCTCATTGCTTTTCGTAGACAATTTTTGTCCCCTCGCGCGACATACAAGACATGCGCGAGGCGACGCTGACCGCATTTGCGCGCGCAATTTTCTCGCTTTTTGCAAACGTAGATGAGTGGCGTCGTCTGGTGTTCTTTTCCGAACTATTAGCAAGAATAAGGGAGTGGAACCGCCGCCTTCCGCGTTCATACTTGAGTGATTGTCAATTAAAAAGCAATCATTGCGCATATCTGAGGAACCGTAACAACAAGTCTATATTCTGTATGTTTTCTTTATGCTAGAGAAGGCACACGTAAGTAATTCCAAGGACCATGGCCTTTATCACGCTGCGCTGACAGTGTCATGAAAAAGGAAAGTGTTACCAACACTTTGCTAAGACGACACGGTGGTGGCACCTGCCCGTCGCCTTGCGTTCTACATCTCATCACCGCTGAAACAGGCGCGAAAGCCTTCCTCCATTTTCGAAGGTAACTGCCAGATAGCGCTTGTGTCTAACGTGCCTCGATGCGCTCGTTCGCTTTCGCTACACGGATCGACACACTCTAACGTAGCGCCTGCAAAATACAATTCACCGATTTTCTCACGCAGAACATCAAATAAACGTTTTGTTTATTGGATGTTAGATACGGGGCCAATTTTTTTTCTAGCCAGCAGCTAGTACAGCTCGTAACATTTGCCGTTATTATTCAGGTAAATCTTCTTAGCGTTGGAACTAAGTAAACATTAAGCCGCCTACGCTGCCAGATCTATCGTAGCAGCCGCAGTACATTTTGCCGTAATGGTGAAACTTTAATGCAAATCTTAGTCAAGCTTTAATTTATTGACAACCTTGAAAGAGAAGTTTTGTGCAACGTAAAGACGCACATATAAGCAAATATAAGCGCACCCGATGACGTATAAAAACATTCTTCTAAATTCTAGCCATTACACCGTGTGCACTCCCAATGTAGGAACACATATAGCCTTCAAGCTGCTGCTAGAGTTTAAATATATTATGTCGAAGTGTGTAAGTTATCTGTGTACCTTTGCGTGTGTGTTGTCGCTTCTGATCCGTTTATATGAGTTCTCATACCCATACAGTTCCGTTCATATGAGTCGTCATATAAATATGCTCATATATATATATATATATATTTATATATTCTAAATTCACATATTTCACTTCTAAATTCACATATAAACCCAAAAAAGTGGATGGAGGGAAGGTCGCTGTGGTAGCTCTGTGGTTAGAGCATCGAAAGCGTTATTCGAAGGTCGTAGCTTCGATTCCTGCTCACGGCTGGTTATTTTTTCACCCACTTTTCTTTCTTTTTATTTACATTCCATTGGTTCGAATAACTTCCCCTGTACATTTCTTGGCATTACTGTCTGTTAGATGTCATTAATATTGTGTAAAAACACGGAAAAACGAGCCCTTAGGTATAAACTTCTTTCCCTTATTTCATTAAACGAGGTTCTCGTACTGGCAGACTTGTGATTAGGTTGTATACGAGGGACTATTAATCAGCTGCCCGCTCGTAATAACTTCACGTGCTACGTGACGCCAATAATGCGCAAGAAAGAGTGTTTCACACTCGTTGCTTGGCCTATAGATGGCGCTGACTGACACTCCTACTTCTAAATTCACATATAAACCCAAAAAAGTGGATGAAGGGAAGGCCGCTGTGGTAGCTCAGTGATTAGAGCATCGAACGCGTTATTCGATGGTCGTAGGTTCGATTCCTGCTCACGGCTGGTTATTTCTTCACCCACTTTTCTTTCTTCTTATTTACATTCCATTGGTTCTAATAACTTCCCCTGTACATTCCTTGGCATTACTGTCTGTTAGATCTCATTATTATTGTGTAAAAACACGGAAAAACGAGCTCTTAGGTATAACCTTCTTCCCTTATTTCATTAAACGAGGGTCTCGTACTGGCAGACTTGGTGTCGTTAGGGTGTAAACGAAGAACTAATAATCAGCTGCCCGCTCGTAATAAGTTCACGTGCTACGTGACGCCAAACATGCGCATAAAAGAGTGTTTTACACTCGTCGCTTGGCCTATAGATGGCGCTGACTTACACTCCTACTTCAGTTTGGGCTGTCAAGGTGGATGGACGTGTTTTTTGAGCGCTCCGGATCGACTGCGCAGATAAGTGTTTTTGCATGTTTTGAGCTTGTCTTTATATTTAAAAGGCAGCGGTTGAAATCATCGAAGCACTTATTTTATGTTACGGCTTTTTCGGGGGCCAGTCACCAGGTTAGTTAGTGCGGGTGTGTGTGTTTGAATTTTTTTGTGTTTTTTTTTCTTTTGCCGCCCCGTGGGGGAGGTGCGCGTACATTGAACACGCAAATTTTTGTAGTAGAGCTTAGACTTTTTTTTTCTCGTAGCGCAGGGCTCGAGTTTAGTAATTATCGAGTATAGGGACAATTGGTGTCAGAAAGGCATGGTTAAAAAGACTGTAAAGTGTTCAGGATGTGGAGTGGGTTTGAAAGTGGACCCAAGCGTAGAAGCGGATGCAGAAGAGGCTGACGCGAAGTGTAGGCAATGTGAGGTCGAGGAAAAAATGGAGAAAATGATGGTTGCCCAGAGTGAACTGCTCATGAGAATCGCCAAGCTCGAGACTGAGTTGGCGACAGAGCAAGAGAAAACGAGGGCAATGGGAGAAAGACTGAAGTCCGCCGAGGAAGCGCTAGCGAAGCTGAACAAAGAAGCGACCTACCGAGAGAACAGTAGGGAACCGGCAACCAGAACGGTGGAGAAGGAAAAGCAAGCAAGTTTGGAAAAAACAGGTTTAGCCGGTTCAACTGTCGCTAGGCCCAGCTTCAGCGAGGTAGTGGTGGGGCAGGGAGGGAACAAAGCAGCAAGTGTCAATGGTGCAAGTAGCCCCCAGGTGCAGAACGCTCCAGCTGAAAAGTCGCAGCATGTGATAATTGCCGGGGACTCGAATTTAAATAGATGCACAGAAGCCATCAAAGAGAGGGTAAGAGGTGACAAGAGCGTTGCAGTAGGGGCGTTCCCAGGACGCAAGCTGGAAGCAGTCATGAGGCAAGTGAGCGCAAAGCTCAAAACGACAGCTGATAGACGAAACCTAGTGGTAATTTCAGGCGGCTTAAACGATGTCCTAAATGGAGATGCAGCAGGACTAGCAGCCACACTGGTGAAAGGCGTCGATGACATGCGCGCCACTTCTTCTAAGGTACAGGTAGTGATATGCACGATACCGGAGGTACCGGTGCGTGATAGCAACCTGCAAAGAGCGGTGGTCAACGCAAACCAAGAGATATGGCGGATGAGTCGAGAGAAAGGCTTTGAGGTGGTGAAAATAAACAGAGAGGTGCATAGGTGGGGTGGTTTTCAACGAGACAGAATTCACTTCGATGGGCGGCTAGATCATGAGGTGGGTTGGCGACTTGCTGGACGCGCAGTAGCTTTTTTGGGGGGCAAGCGAGCCCTTCGGGGTGCAGGATAGCTAGTAACGAGGAAAACAACCAGGGAGACTCTTCGACAGGTGGTATGGACAGATACGATTCCAAAGTGGCACCAATATCTAAGATAGGTAGAGTCCGGGGCATAAATAGACGTAGCCACGAGCGCCGAGCCAATTCAGACATAGGGTATATTAACATGCAGGGTGGTAGGAACAGGCTGAAGTGGGAAGAGATAGAAGAACAGCTAAGGGAAGAGAGGCCGATGGTATGCGGTTTTGTAGAAACACATCTCAGGGACATGGAACAACCTCCAAACAATCCGGACTACGCGTGGGAATATTGTAATAGAACAGAAGGCAGCAGAAAGGGGGGTGGTATTGGGGCATTCATTCATAAAAGTACAGACTGGCAAAGGGTCAAGCAGGAGTGCAAGGAACATTTATGGCTAAAAGGGAAAGTGGCAGGTCAAATGACACTCCTTGGTTTCGTGTACTTGTGGACGGGAGCAAAGGCCAGAGAGGAAAACCAGACAATGGTAGAGTGTATATCAAAGGACATTCAGGAGTTAGGAAGAGAGTGCGAGATAATTATACTAGGAGACATGAATGCGCACATAGAAGATATAGATGGGTATACCGACCCGACAGGCAAAATGATCATGGATATGTGTGAAAGGCTTGATTTGATCATTTGCAACAGTACCGAGAAGTGTGAAGGGCAAATAACATGGGAGGTAGGAAGGCTTCAGTCGACGATAGATTATGCATTGATGTCACATAGGATGTATGATAAGCTCAGGGGAATGCACATAGATGAAGGTGCCTCCAGAAGTCTGGGTAGCGATCACAAACGTATCAAGCTAAGTTTTGGAAGAGGAGTGAAAGTGGGAAGAGGACAAGATGAGCAACTACAGGAAAATTTTTATCCAGAGAGGCAAATTGAAATAGCCACTAAACAAATTGAGAAAGTAATCACGGAGGATAATAAGACAGTGTGGACATACACGAATATAATTAGACTCTTTGAGCTAGAGCTTGCTAAGACGCGTGACAAGTCACCCCGGAAAAGAAGACACAAACCCAAAAGTTGGTGGGATGAGGAAGTTAAGAGAGCCATAGCAAAACGTCAGGAAGCCTCTAGGGAACACAGACATGCTAAGCAGCGGGGTGAACCGACAGATGATGTTGAAAGAAAATGGGCGACCTTTCTAAGCTGTAGAAGGGATGCATCCCTTCTGATCAATGAAAAGATTAGAAGGAAGGGAGCTCAGTGGCTGGCAGAAGTACATAAAAAAGATAGAAAGGCAGCTGCGAAATTTTGGAACCATCTAAACTCCCTAAGAAATGAGACGAGCCTAGAGCAGAGATTTATAACTACAGCCCAAGGTGCTAGGCTAGAAGGGGACGAAGCTATCGAATATATAAGAACAAAAGTGACAGAAAAATTTCAACAAAGAAGTACTTTATGCACCACAATAGACAAGGACGAATCAAGTGGTGCAATGGCTCCATTTTCACCACAAGAGTGGGAAAGGGCTGAGAAAAGGGTTCCTAGTAGTACATCAACAGGCCCAGATGGCATTCCAATTAGGCTGATAAACACATTAGGCCCGAAGTCTAAGCAGGCTTTGAGAGAGGCAGTGAGCACAATAATAATCGATGGTGAAGTATCGATGGATGGAAACTTAGCAGGATGAGCATGATCTATAAAGGAAAGGGGGACAAAGCTGACATAAACAACTACCATCCTATAACAGTGACATCAGTGGTCTACAGGCTGGCGATGCAGATTATAAAGGAAAGACTGCAGGCGTGGATAGAGGATGAGGGGGTGCTGGGGGAACTGCAGAATGGGTTTCGGAAACACAGGAGGTTGGAAGACAATCTGTTCTCACTGACGCAGTGCATCGAAATAGCAGAAAAGGAACACAGGCCCCTGTGGCTAGCATTTTTGGATATCAAGGGAGCGTACGATAGCGTGGTTCAAGAGGAATTGCGGGGAATACTTGACACACTAGGCGTGGAACATGTAGTCACTAATCTTTTAAAGGGTATCTATAAAGGTAACAAGGTAGTTATAAAGTGGGAAAAACAGGTATCCAAGCCTGTAGAGGTAAAACGGGGGCTTAGGCAGGGGTGCCCCCTGTCACCCTTATTATTCATGATGTATCTACAAGGATTAGAGGCAAAATTAGAGGGAAGTGGACTGGGCTTCAACCTCTCTTTAGTCAAACAAGGAAAACCTATTGATCAGGCATTACCAGCATTAATGTACGCAGATGATATAGTGCTAATGGCCAACAACAAGAAAGATTTGCAGAGATTGATGGACATCTGTGGAAATGAGGGAGATAGGTTAGATTTTAGATTCAGTAAGGAAAAATCAGCAGTCATGATTTTCAATGACAACGAAGGTAGTGAGCTTAGAATACAGGAGGTCACGCTAGAGATAACAGATAAATACAAATATCTGGGCGTATGAATAAGCAATGGGACCGAGTATCTGAGAGAACACGAAATATACGTGACGACTAAAGGTAACAGGAATGCAGCAGTCATGAAAAATAAGGCACTGTGGAATTACAATAGGTATGATGTTGTGAGAGGAATATGGAAAGGGGTCATCGTTCCTGGGCTGACATTCGGCAATGCGGTCTTGTGCATGAGATCAGAAGTTCAAGCAAGATTAGAAATTAAGCAACGTGGAATAGGTAGGCTTGCTTTAGGAGCTCACGGGAATACACCAAATCAGGGAGTACAAGGTGATATGGGATGGACATCATTTGAGGGCAGGGAAGCTAGCAGCAAGATAAATTTTGAGAAGCGATTGAGAGAAATGGGGGAAGAGCGTTGGGCTAGGAAGGTTTTCAGCTACTTGTACATGAAGAATGTCGATACAAAATGGAGGAAGCGAACCAGGAAGTTGACTGGTAAGTACTTAGAAAACAGCAGGTGGCCGAACCAAAAAGAACTATCGGTTAAGAAGAAAGTGAAGGAAACGGAGACTGACATGTGGAGAATGGGCATGATAAAGAAGTCCGCACTAGAGACCTATCGAACTTTTAAGCAGGAAATTGCCAAGGAAAGGATTTATGATAATACTCGGGGTAGTTCTCTACTGTTTGAGGCCAGAACGGGAGTACTGCGAACCAAGACATATCGGGCCAATTACGAAGGGGTAGACACAGTATGCAGTGCGTGTGGAGAGGAAGAAGAAACTGCCGAACACTTGATAATGTTCTGTAAAGGGCTTCACCCTACAGTTCAGGATGATGGCGCAGAGTTTTTCAAAGCACTGGGGTTTAGGGACCGGGAGGGCAAAATAAACTTTAAGCGGGTAGACTTAACTAGAAGGAGGTTATCTGATTGGTGGCTAAAGTCAAGGCACGAGTGAAAATTAAACTCTTCACTGCAAAGTACGAATCCTCAAACTCTTTTTTTTAAGGAAAAAAATATAGTTTTTGGTTCATTAGGTATTACGGCTTGGTGGCGCTAGCCACCGCCCGATCTAAAGGGTACAGCCATATCCATCCATCCATCCATCCATCCATCCATCCATCCATCCATCCATCCATCCATCCATCCATCCATCCATCCATCCATCCATCCATCCATCGAACTTCTAAGTTCACATATAAACCCAAAAAAGTGGATGGAGGGAAGGCCGCTGTGGTAGCTCAGTGGTTAGAGCATCGAACGCGTCATTCGAAGGTCGTAGGTTCGATTTCTGCTCACGACTGGTTATTGTTTCACCCACTTTTCTTTCTTCCTAATTACATTCCATTGGTTTTAATAACTTCCCCTGTACATTTTTTGGCATTACTGGCTGTTAGATATCATTAATATTGTTTCAAAACATGGAAAAACGAGCCCTTCGGTATAAACTTCTTTCCCTTATATGTATATATATATATGTATATATTGTCACAGGTATTGGGTATGAGCCATCAACTGTAGGTGAAATCCCTTGGAAGTGAAGAAAGAAGAGGGCTTTCGCGTCCTGGTCTGAGGGCAAGCAAGACATCGTTTCGTCGCTGTCTGTTATTACGTTCGCGGCAGTGGTGGAGGTGCTGGGTAAATGCGCCTCGGCTGCAGATTTTCAGCCGACATACTCAGCTACTTGGAGACAGCTACAGCTCCCACGGCAAGAAGCAGTCACCGCCTGCGAGGACTATCTCCCGAGTACGGTCCCCACTCTCTGTGGCAGAGTTCATAAATGAGGCAACCACAATGGAGCGTACTCTCCAGTATAGGTCGTCACAGCATGAACGCCACGACGTGACCCCTGCTGCATGCTTTATCGGGGCTGACAGCGAGAGGCATGCCCTCGCTGAGTTCATAAGAAGCGTCGTGCGGGACGAGCTGCGCCAACTCCAAGCAGCGGGACCCCAACCACCCGTAAGTGCTTTCGCAGACTTAATCCGAAATAAGATCCAACAGGTGGTCACCCCATTCACGCCAACAAGGCCTGAGGCCCCTGTGCTGACTTATGCGGTGGCTCTGCGATCTCCTGCACCACATGGCCCAGATCCCACCATGGGGAGAATGGATCAGGCTAGCCATCGATTCCAAGGCACCTCTTCGACTCCGCCACCCGCCTCAAGGTTTCCGAGTGCACCAACTTATCGTCCGTCTGGATCGCGGCAGAACGCCACAAAGGCCAGCGTGTGGCGTACGTCCGATAACTGTCCACTCTGCTACCACAGTGGCGAAGCGGGTCACGCCTACCGTAACTGCCAGTACCGCCTACTTGGTCTCCGTGGCTTTCACCCTGATGCTCGGTGCCCGCGTTACGGTGAGCGTCCCCGCGACATCGAAGCGTACCTTACGGGCCAGCAAGCTCCTCGCCTTGGTCAACGCCCCCAATCACGATCACCATCACCTCGCCGCCCCACGTCACCTAGCATTTCCTCGTCATCTTATGCTCCTTTCAGAGGCCAGTCACCGAGTCCCCACAGGGGAAACTAGAAACCGCGGCTCCTGGGGGTGAAGCCGCGTCCCAACGAACTGTCAAAGAGCCTCCTTCGACGCAAAGACCCGACGAAGACTGTACTGGCTTTCCAGCCGTTTCCTAAAGTCATAAGACTGTTTCCGCCGACATCACCGTACACGTCGTTAATCACGTCGTCACTGCCCTCGTCGACACCGGCGCCCATTATTCGGTTATGAGCAGCACCCTAGCATCCCAACTAAGGAAGGTAACTACCCCTTGGCAAGGACCGCCGTTGCGCACGGCAGGGGGCCACCTCGTCACGCCAACTGGAATGTGCACAGCCCGTGTTCGAGTCCGTGCTTCGACGTTCACAGGGTCTTTCCTCGTATTACTTGTGTGCTCCCGTCCACTCATTCTGGGGCTGGACTTTCTTCGCGAACACGGCGCAATTATTGACCTACCAGACTTGCAGGTGTCGTTCGAGGACCCGTTTCATCCTGAACCGGAAAACGCCCGCTCATCGAAGGCTGCCCTACGTGTATCCTCCGAATCTGTTACTCTGCCTCTCCGCAGCAGCCTTTTTATCAACGTTGAATGTGACCAAGACGTCCCCGATGCTGTAATTGCAGAATAAAATTTGTCTCTACTTTTTGCACAACAAATCTGCGTTGCCCGAGGTATTGTTCAGCCCAGTAAAAAGCAGGCTTGCCTATTAGTCACGAATATCAGCGAGGAGTATCGCCATCTTACCAAACACACTGCGATCGCATACCTTGAGGATATTGCCGACATCCCTGGTCCCTCACATTATCTGCTCTTTCGTCGTGCGACGATTCCGCCATGACATTTGCAAGCACTCTCGACGTAAACCAGGGTCTACCGTCTGCACAACGAGAACGTCTTTTGAAGCTACTCGGCTCATTTCGGGACTGCTTCGCTATGACTTCGAAAGTTAACCAAATACCGTTTGCCAAGCATCGTATCATCACCGAGCCTACCGAGAGACCCATTCGACAGCATGCCTACAGAGCCTCGCAAAAAGAACAAGACGTTATACGCCAAAAGGTCCAGCAGATGCTCAAGGACGATGTCATCCAACCATCGACCAGTCCCTGGGTGTCCCCTGTTGTGTTAGTAAAGAAAAAAGATGGTACTCTGCGATTTCGCGTCGACTACCGAAAGTTGAATAAGATCACGAAAAAGACGTGTATCCTTTACCACGAATAGACGACTCGCTGGACCACATTCGCAATGCTCGTTACTTTTCTTCCATGGATCTACGCAGCGGCTATTGGCAAATATCTGTTGATGAGGGCGACCGCGAAAAGACTGCCTTCATTACTCCTGACGGACTCTACGAGTTCAAGGTCCTTCCATTCAGCTTATGCTCGGCACCAGCTACCTTTCAAAGAATGATGGACACGGTTCTTTCCGGGCTAAAATGGCAATCGTGTCTTGTCTACCTTGACGATGTGGTCGTCTTCTCGGACACGTTTGAGCAGCACGTCCAGCGCTTACAGGCAGTTCTTCAGGCGATTCGAACAGCTGGACTTTCTCTCAAACTTGAGAAATGCCACTTTGCATTCGAGGAACTGAAATTTCTTGGTCACGTCGTCAGCCACGCCGGTATACACCCAGACCCTGAGAAAAAGAAAGCTGTTGCCGCATTTCCTGTCCCAACGAACAAGCGCGATTTCCGCCAATTTCTGGGACTCTGTGCATATTACAGACGCTTCGTCAAAGGCTTTCCTAAAATCGCTGAACCGCTAAATGAACCTATGAAAGACGGCGTACCGTTTGTTTGGGGTCATGATCAGCATCACGCCTTTGACACGCGACGAAACCATCTCCAAGCCCCACCTGTACTCGGTCACTTTGACGATAACGCTGCCACAGAGCTACACATGGATGCCAGCAACGTCGGGCTTGGAGCTGTACTGGTTCAATGGCAAAAAGGTGTAGAGCGCGTGATTGCCTATTCAAGTCGAACACTATCATCTGCAGAGAAAAACTACTCTGCAACAGAAAAAGAATGCTTAGCCGTTGTTTGGGCTATAACAAAGTTTCACCCTTATTTATACGGTCGACCATTCAGGGTAGTTAGCGACCACCATTCTTTATGCTGGCTCGCCAACCTCAAAGACCCTTCCGTTCGTCTAGCAGGCTGGAGCCTTCGGCTTCAAGAATTTGACGTTACAGTCATTCACAAGTCAGGACGCAAACACACTGATGCTGACTGTCTCTCACGTGCACCAATTCCAAGTACGAACGCGGACGCTGAAGAGGACGATACATTACTTTCCTCTGTGTCAGCAACCGACTTGGCTCAACAACAACGCGACGACATGGAGCTAAGCCCGCTGATTGACTACCTCGAAGGCCGAAAACGCAGCCTTCCTCGAAACCACACGTTCGCTGGCCTCGTTCTGCATCACGGATGGAGTCCTCTATAAGAAACATTTTGACCATACCCAGGCTACTTACCTACTGGTTGCGCCGACCTCGCTTCGGGACGATATTTTACATGCTTGTCACGATGAACCATCATCCGGACACCTTGGCTACACGCGCACAATGGGAAGAATTCGCCGCTCATACTACTGGCCCCACCTCGCGAAAACAGTCAAGCAGTACGTCCGCACATGCCGCGACTGTCAACGCCGTAAGACTCCACCTGTCCGACCGGCAGATCTATTACAGCCTATCGCCACGCCGAAGACACCATTCCATCAAATTGGCATTGACTTGTTCGGCTCATTTACCACCTCTTCGTCTGGAAACCGGTGGATTGTGGTTGCCACCGATTATTTAACGCGTTACAGCGAAACAAAGGCTCTGCCCAAAGCTACCGCAGCCGAAATCGCACAGTTTTTTGTCACCAGCATCGTACTTCGTCACGGAGCGCCAGCTGTGATAATTACTGATCGTGGTACAGCTTTCACCGCAGAGATGCTTCAAGAAGTGCTGAGACTAAGTGGTACAGAACATCGGGACACCACGGGTTATCACCCCCAAACAAATGGACTCACTGAATGGTTGAACAAGACCATTGCATATATGCCGTCAATGTATGTGGCTGTTGATCACAAGAACTGGGATGATATACTTCCTTACGTAACTTTTGCTTACAATACAGCAGTCCAAGAGAGTACAGGTTTCACCCCATTTCGCTTAGTTCATGGTCGAGAGGTCACCACAATGCTCGACGCAACGCTCCTTCTCAACAACTTGAGCATGTTCAACACGGACGCTGAATTGTTCGCTCAACGCGCCGAGGAGGCCCGTCAACTCGCCCGATGCCGTATTCAGGCTCGCCAAACTGCCGACGCACACCGCTACAACCTTAAACACCGAGAGGTTACCTTCCAAGCAGGTGATGAAGTTTGGGTGTGGACTCCCATCCGACAGCGTGGTCACTCTGAGAAGTTGCTTCGGCGTTTCTTCGGCCCTTACAAAGTTCTGCACCGACTCGGTGACGTTACGTATGAAGTTCTCCCTGAGGGCGCCTCAAGACGTTCCCGTCGGTTTCAACAAAGTGATGTGGTGCACGTGTCAAGACTCAAGCCATATTTTTCGCGTCATCAATCGAACGTGGACTAACTTACCATGCAATGACTATTTTTTGGTCACTTTGGTTTTTTTATTGTCTTGTGTCCTTACTCCTTTCTTTATTGAGTACTTCTATGACGCCAGCCCATTTTTTTCTCCTTTATGGTAGCATCTTTTCTTTCTCATTTTTTTTTCTCAACGCTCATTACCAGCATCGAGCCGATGCTTTTCGAGGAGAGGGAGTAATTTCACAGGTAATGGGTATGAGCCATCAACTGTAGGTGGAATCCCTTGGAAGTGAAGAAAGAAGAGGGCTTTTGCGTCCTGGTCTGAGGGCAAGCAAGACATCGTTTCGTCGCTGTCTGTTATTACGTTCGCGGCAATATATATACATATATATATATATATATATATATATATATATATATATATATATATATATATATATATATATATATGATTAGATCTTCATAAGTATGTTGCTAGGATGCACACTTACCTAGGTATAATTATATGAAGTACCTGGCAGCCATTATTGTACGAGGATATTTCGTTTTTTAATGCTTTTCTTTTGAAATAGAATGATCATAATATGCAATGGACGAGCACATATAACAAAATAGTCGTAAACGTCTATTTGTGGGGTTACTAACAATTTAGTAATGAACTAATCATTTCAGTCACCACTATTCACTTAATCAGTAGGTAGCAAGGTTCGCTAACCTGCACTTTACTACCTTGCCTTACTAAGAGGTTAGGGCCTTTTGTGACAAGTGAATGGTTAGTATTTAGTTAGTGAGTATGCCATTCTTTTTTTCCAAAAGAGTGTGCCCTAATACGTAACTGACAAGAATGTGGACGGTCCGCCACCCTGAACTCACCACATCAACCCACATGCTCTGGGACTATAAGCCGAAAACGCGAAAAGGACTGCCTCTGGAACCATTCCACTGCAGTGGGCTACTGCCTTGAGCAGCCTCAGCCTCGGTATCCAACTTTAGGCCATTCAGCAGGCCGTCTAGACGGCGGTGAGACGAGGCCTCAACGTCCCCCCATGGGAATCTTAATGACCGGTCGGCAAAATCACTGCAGGATTACCAATAAAGTTGTGCAACCTAGCGCAGACTAAACGCTGCAGCGTACAAATACCTGTTGTGTTTTTGCAAAGCAAAGACGAACGCATGCCAGTAACAAAACTAGATGGCCGTCGATCAGTCCGCAGGTCGTAAAACTAATCTTGGATGCTTGCGTATCCCGCAGAAGTCACAGCGCTTGTTGCGCGCTTCGATTATTAGGTCTTAGTGCAGTGACAAATGAGTATGTGCCACATGATCATCAGAGCGCCGCGAAGAAAGAGCCGAAGTGCCCATTCCAACTGGTTTGAACACTTCCTAGCATCAAGTACCATGCGGCACTTCATGCGGTTTTTTTTATTCACGGGCCCACACATCGCGAAAGTTTCATGGCACTTGCAAGACAAGCAGTCTTTAGTGCGGCTACAACGTGGCTCTCTCACAACCCGGGGACACCCGATGGGTGAAGGCGGTGTGTCATGGCTTCATTAAATTAAAAATTAATGCAAGTGTACTGGTATAAATAAGTAAATTACATACTAATGTAGGCAAAATGGGATTGGTTTGTACTCGTTGTGGCCACTCGCGGAACCCAAGGAAGTCCTCCACCAAGCCCAGCTCGAGAACCGATGGGTTAGAGACAATCCATCTCATGCAGGCAGGCAGGCAAATAACTTTATTTGATCTAAAGACGACGCTCACTCTGCCTTACGGGGCGACATCGGCGGGTTGCACCTATGACGGGACGGGGAGATTCATATCCTCGGCCACGTCATGGACTCTCTGGATAGCCTATTGCTGGCCTTCTTCCACGTTGCTTGTGAAAAGAGATCGCCAGTCTACCTCCTTTGAGGGACACCCGGCGCTCTCGCGCAGGGCAGGACATTGCCACAGCATGTGTTGCAAAGTGCAACGTGGGCTATCACAGCGACGGCAGCCTGGCTGTATACCGTCCGTATATTTAGCGCCCTTAAGGGGAGAAGTGTATGCCTGTGTGTGGTTGACCTAATGTGATTGACTAGGCTCTGTACCAGCAGGCACGTTTAAGTATTATTAGCGTGATCTCACAACTGTTAGAGTCAATCAAACGAAAAAGCCTCTGAGGTAATTTGTTCATGGAAAGCATAGATGAGACTAATTGTCTTTAACTGTAGTGTTACCCTAACTGAAATGAGTGAAAGTGAAAAACAATCACAGCACATCCATGGAGTAAGTGATGATGAGTTAAGCGAAGCGTCTGTCTGTCTGTCTATTTGCCTCTCTGTCTGTCTGTCTGTCTGTCTGTCTGTCTGTTTGTCTGTCTGTCTGTCTGTCTGTCTGTCTGTCTTTCTGTCTGTCTGTCTGTCTGTCTGTCTGTCTGTCTGTCTGTCTGTCTGTCTGTCTGTCTGTCTGTCTGTTTGCCTCTCTGTCTGTCCATTCATTCGTCCCGTTCGTTCGTCTGTCTGTTCCTCCGTCCGTCTGTCCATGCGTTCGTCCGCGAATCCGTCCGCCCATGCTTGCATCAATTCGTCTATCCGTCCATCTATCCGTCCATTCACCCGTACATCCATCTGTCTGTCTGCATATATGTTTGTCTGTCTGTCTGATACTGCTGGTTGCCCCTGACGCAGGAAAAGTTTAGACTAAGAGGAGCTTCGCCCCTAAAAAATATCCCCTTCGGTGAGATCAAAACTTCGATTTACGCTTCCGACGCTCATAGCTGCGTGGCTTGGGATTTCTCAGCATGTGCTGCCTTCTTGGTAGGAGTAGGGACAAAGGATATCGCCAAAACACGAAGAGACGCGTGGCGACTTCAGCTGCGCAAGTGACAGGGCATATGCAACGCTGCACTGTGAAAAAAGCGGATTCGTGTCGCGTAAGTTAACATCGCAATTGGTGCACTAGAGTTAAGGAAAATTAAGGTCCTTGGTGCTTTCCCTGGCCTAACGGCTCAATTCGTTTGGTTGTAAGCCACGCTCGATAAATATTACCCTGCTTTCTTTTATCCCAACATTGTGTGCTTGCGGTTGGCGTTCTTGTGTAGGTGAGCTTTCGATAGAAATACACTGCAATGACCGACTCTTGTCTGCTGTCTCCGTAGCGCTGGACATGCATCTGAAAGAGGGGTTGCTGAGAGCTGTTCTACAGAGCGCTTGCACGCGAAAGGGAAAGTATGGCGTTCTTTTGCTTCAGAAATTGGTGATTAGCAAACGCTTCGCATATTTTGAAGGCTTTATTTATTTATTCGCTTCGGTACAGTATGTCACCTAACCGAAGAGGTCGATGATCTAAATGAAACAAATCGGTCCGTACCGATGTGCGTAATACGTGTTTTTCCTCCCTCGTGGCGTACGAGCATTAAAATAGTTGCGCAGATAATGTAAATAGCATATAGTGGTTTTGGGACGTTAAACCCCACTTATCAATCAATAATGTAAATATCCGTATAAGTTTTCGGGCTGTAAGTGCGTTTTTCCTATGACGACAGGTCAATAAGGCCGTTCCGCGATTATTCACACCCATTCAACCCATCCGAGAGAGGTCAGCTCGATTGTCGAGGCCCGTGGACAGCACCTGCTTTGATTTGCACTCGCCAAGAAGAATGCACACCAAGGGAGCAAATGTGCAGCATTACGGCTGGAATAACTTTCTCGAGTTGTGTTCAGTGCGTCGGACAACCGCGTGGACTCCGGGGAAAACCTCGTACACTGAGGCCAAGGTAATGGTGCTCGGCCGCACACGTAGTTCGTGCTGCCAAGGTCGTCGAAAGGTCTTGACGATCGCCTCATCAAGGTCGTCCAAAGATACCGAGTGTGCACACCGCTTCGGGTAAGAGGCATCTCGACGACAGTCCATCTGCCGCACTCGATGGCTCTAAAAACAGAACGTCGGTCGTTTGAAACTTGATATCGTTCCACAAACATTTCCGGTGACTAAATGGGCGCTACACAAAATGACTGAATACAGGAACAGCGCAACCTGGAAGTAGTTACTTCGTAACTACGGAAGCGAAAAACGAGGACAGAAAAAAGCGCTGACTTTCAACAGCTTTTTCAGCTGTTTTGTTGAAAGTCAGCGCTCTTTTCTGTCCTTGTTTTTTTGCTTCCGTAGTTACGAAGTAACCACTTCCAGGTTGCGCTGTTCCTGCATTCAGTCATGTCCAACCTACTTGCCCAAGTTTGCACGCTACACAAAATGAGTTTCTTGTTTGTTTTTTTGTTTTTTTAATTGGGGACAGTAATATGAGACATTTTCATTGTAGTGCAATGTACTGTAAGTGGTTCAAATTTCCCACGTATAAGTGCGCCACGTGAAGACCTACTGAAGTGGCCGGGCTACATTCCTAGGTACTCCGATGACAGAACGCTCTGGAGACACTAGAACAATCACGGGTAGCACATCGTATATTCGGGAAATCATGTGCCTTACGGGTTCTTGGCACAGATCTCTTAGAAAGAACGACAGTGCAAAGTAACAAACAGGTACTTCTATGAATATTGCTTCTCGTGAATTCTGTTTTCTTTTGTAACTAACACGCCACTATTTTTGAGGCAACACGCGTACGGTTATCACTTCGAGCAAAGCTATGAGTTGCAAAAGAAAACATCACAAGTCGTAACTAGAGAATAGCCGGGAACATGTGGTGAACTGTTCCATTATGCAAACATGAGCTCAAAAAATAACATAATGAAAAAAAATAGTTCACAGCGCGTCTTAGCACAAGCATATCGGTAAGAGATATGGACACGGTGGCTTCTTTCAGCTATTTTTTCCGCAGGTCATTCAGAAGAACAAAAAAACAAGAAAATGGGAAGTAAAAGAAGGTGCAAACAACGTGAAATATGAAAAAAATGAGACGCGAGCCCCATGCATCTTGATTCACCCCACCCGCAGATCCCGCCTGAAACGACAGCTTCTTTCAGAAAGATGCGCACCTGGTGTGTACTTCAGCTGGAGGAAAGCGCTGCGCACTCGTTCTCTTGTTATCGATTTGATTATTTGATTGATTTGTTGGGTTCAACGTCCCAAAAGCACTATATGATTATAAGAGACGCCATAGTTGAGGGCTCTGAGAATTTCGACCACCTGGGGTTCTTTAACGTGCGTCCAAAACTGAGTACACGGGCCTACAACATTTCTGCCTCCATCAGAAATGCAGCCGCCACAGCCGGGCTTTGATCCCGCGACCTGCGGCATTCTCTTGTTCTCGTTTGTGTTCAACATCAAACATGAAGGGGTGTTGTCTGGGCAAGTTGGGCGAAAAAAATAGGTCAGTCCGAAATACGAGATCAAATATACGGTATACAGAAGGACCAGGGCTGAACTCCCAGCTAAGTTGTATATCACCCAATTGTCTTTTTGCAGTGTCGCATGTCCCCACCGTCAAGAGTCTGAACCAAAAAAAAAAATCCGGTAATAGGAAGAACCACGAATGCTATATCTTGATTAAACTGGCCCGACGTATTGTTGGCTATACAGACGCACATGGCGACAGTCGATTCCACTAAAAGACACCATCTTTTTTTTTATTGATACAATGGCTTACCACTAAAGCATACTACTTTGGGCATGTATGTGTATATAATGTGCGCAGTTAGGCCGGTGTTGTGTATGAAACATAGAATGTGGAATGCGTTGTCATGTATCTAACGGTCGTAACTGGTTGTGTCGCTGTAGCGAACGCCGGCTTGCAGAAGGTGACGGGAGTGTCACGACTGTAACCTTTGGGGTTTCCATATAAGGTGGTATTCATCTGCTTGCCTCACTGGAGTGGTAAAATACGGGATGCGTTTTGCCAACTGGTGAATGAGACCAGCTCCATGATGATATAAAAGTCCGGTCTTCCTGCTCGAAGCCTCAAAGTTAAATATGTTAATGCACACAACTAGCTCTCGCTTAAAGACAACATTGCACATGCTCTTCCAAAATAGCTCAAAAAAGCAACATATTCAAGGCAAATAAAACGGGCAGAATACAGACTATAAACGCAAACCATAACTGCAACAACGAGGATGTTCTGTCATACAGAAGTTGATGAAACCCAACCCTGTCTAAATAAAAACCCTGTCTTCCAAGAATCTCATCTTCTCTGTGGCGATATATATTGAAGGTTCACAATCCCGTTAATTGCCATCTTTGTCCATAAGATACCCCAACATTATTTTTATCCAATCTTTCGTTGCTCACTCTTCTTATAAAAAACTGCTCCTTTGAAACCGGCACACATCCACACCTGCTGCTGTGGTTCACCGTGCGCCCTCCCGAATTGTACGGCACATTCAAAGAGTGCACTCGTGCCCTATCATTAAAACAGCGGGCTGTTAAATCGGTATATTCCCGCTAGAAAGTCGGCGGAATTTCACAAAGAACATGAGATCGGCCGTCAGCGAACGCGTTCTTGCAGTGAGCTTCTTCTCACAAACTCGGGTGGCTGGTTTATTAAAGAACAAGCTTTTAACTGATTATGAGGGACATAAAAATATTGTTCCCTGGTAAACAGATGCATGTGTGGGATATATATGCGTCGGTTTTCTTGAAAGATACGCAGTTTTCTCATCTGGTTGACTCATACAGTATATGGTGATTATTTGGATTTTCTCAAGTGTGCCCGTGTTGCTGTTGAATAATTTGATATACTGGTATTCGTTGAGCGCATGTCTGCTATGCCCGACATTATTTTCTGCCTCTGTTTTACAGCGAAAGCTGTTATCAGATCACAACAAGGGTCATGTGCGGTGACGTAGTTGTCTATCACCACCGCTGGTGTGCGAAGCAATATCGCCCGAAGTATGAAAACAAACTTAGAGGTAATACAAACAAAACAAGGTGGAATATGAAGCTGGGTCTTCTGCGTCCGAGCCCAGTATTCTACCGCACAGCCATGCCGGTGCTCGAAGCTCCGTTGCAAACTTGCTTTATGCAGGCTTGATGTCAAGGAAGAAAGTTCGTTTGTATGAGTAATAAAGCGTTTCAGAACAGCAAACGAACAACCAGGTGTCACAAAATGAAAATTGCGCCAGGAATGGATTGTCCAATGCCCCAACTCATTATAAAAGATTGTTCTTGACCACCTATTAACTCTTGCTCATACTAACTTCATGCATAATTATTCATCATTGTCAGCTACTGCATAAAATTTTTTCACAAATATCCTTGCGAGTGTGTTGTAGTGGATACCATGCTTCTGTGAAGACTGACCAATTATAGAATAGTGAATGCCGGCCCACTCAAACATTATGATTATTTATTTTGTAGTTGGTACCAAGAAAGTGCGCTTACAGCAGTTACCCAAATAGTGTTTAGAAAGCGCTATGAAAGGCCGCTCTTCTACCTTTCCCTCTGACTGTGCTGCGCGTTCCGCGCAGGCCTGGCGGTCTTTTTTTTTTCAAAACAAATATTTCGGTTCCGAGACAGCACTCGTCCAGTGCGCTCTGTGTTCATTTCGTATTCGTATTTAGCACAGCCTCAATCACTGTAAAACAGTTTGCTGTATTATGGGTGTTTTCCGGGTATGCAACGAACACCTTACGATAAGGGTAATAGTAGTGGACACGGAAAACACCTTCAAATGTGCAAACTGGTTAATGATCAGTCAAATATTTTGCAAATTCCTGAAGCTCTCTGCAAGAGATATAATCAACCAACTAACAGGAAAGGATCGGAAGTTCTAATTTGAAAAATAGTGGTACTTGGCGCGTATAGCTTTTTTTTAGTAATTGAGGCAAAAATGCTGCAAGCCCGTGTGCTCAAATTTTGGTGTGCGTTAAAGAACCCCAGGTGGTCAAATCTCCGGAGCCCACCACCACGGCGTCCCTCATGATCATATGATGTCTCGGGACATTAAACCCCACATATCTATCATCGGAACTTGACGTGTGTGTCAGACGCCATGTCTTTGTTTTCCTGATGCCGACTGCGCCTAGCAATTAAAATCGAATATAGTGAATGACGTTGCGCCGCTGGTGCCTGAACTTGAGGTCATAGTTTAAAAACCTGGCGAGAATTCAGCGTGGGTACGCGGAATGACCGGTGACCTTTATGAAAGATTACGTCAACGCACACGTGACCGGTGCTCCATAGAGTTGCCAGTTCGGCTTACAATAAGCGAACTTTGGCTTCTTTTTTGCCATTTCACATGTAGAATTTTCGACTCGCTTGACACGTTTAGTTTTTTTTCTTATAATTATTTCCTTAGCGAATGTAGCTATATTATGACCATCACGTTCACTAAGGAAGATTTGTGGATGACCGAGTGCATGCAGAGAGTGACTGGTGGGCGCGGCCATTCCGTCCCGCGATCGGCCGGCTAGGGTTGAGTGTTCAAACATACCTCGGAGAAAATTGCAGGTGACAATAATCATGCGCTGGCCAACGTGCTTTCAGCCGAATTAGGAGGCTACCCAGGAGATAATAAACGTACACTAAAAAGAAACATTGACTTGATTTATATTGAGAAACTGTTCTCTAAGAGCTCTCATGTCACAAGTTTCAACATGATCAATTTATCATTTGTGGACAAAATCAAGGTTGGAATTTAATTTTTCATTTTTGTTCAAGAGCATTTACGCGTGACGTCGTAAATTTTCAAAAATAATTTCTGCATTATTGTGAGATTCGCATGATCAAAGTTCTTAAACATGGTCTGCTAGCTGTATTGCTGCCACAGATGACAATGCACGCTATTTATATAGATTGGAAGCTATGTAGGACCCAGCCGCATGGGACCAGTATATAGCGATGGGGACATAGGCAGGCCAGATGCGACGAAGGAATGCCTTGCATGAGTTAGAAGATGTGGGTGTAGGAACACTCGAATACGTCAAAACGTCGGGGGCCAAATGCGGTCATTCAACACGCAATTGCTTCAGAGGCCTCGTTGAAAGATTGCCATAATTATACAGAAACAAAAAGAGGTTGTCAGTGAGTGGCACGTCAGAAAGTTGTCCAAAGCGTCGTTGGTGTATGCCGGAGAGCGCACGCGGCGGCCTGGATCACAGGGCGAATGCCAGCTGTGATGACGACCGCGTCTTCGGAAGTGGCAAGCGAGAGTGCACGAATGCGGAAGCGGGCACGCCCCCTTGGGGCTTCGAAGCTAGCGAGGCACCCAGCGGGCAGCACTCCAACAATGCCGGCGCGGCCTTACCTCTAACCACCACGAGATTACGTTAGTAGCCCACAGGCCAGAAAAGAACGCTCGCAGGCTCATGAAGAAAAACGAGTGCTAGGCAAAACACCGCATCCGATTTGCGCGAGTGCGTGCGCGAAGGAGATAACTGCCGCGTGCTCTAGCCGCCTGCATACTGAATACAATGCGACTGAAGTGACGCACTATGTGCACATGCAGCCCCACTCGCAACAAGACCTCGCCCAAATTAGCATCAACGGGGTGTTAGCTTCTTCACACACATCTCTCACGCCCAGGGTACCATCATCATTCAACTTGGTGTTTCACGCTGGAATCCACCAAGACTTCATCGACGTCACTTCGGTCACAGAAGAAGAGGTTGAGTCGACTCACTTGGATTCCCTCGCGCTCAGGTATAGCCATGAGTCTGAGTGATAAACTGCGCTGAAGACGAGAAACCAGAAATGAAGTGGACAGGATGCTCGCAGTCATATTTATTTGCTTGTTTTTTTGGGGTCAGGGGTCCCGCCTTTAGCGCAGTAACATTTTTTCAAAAATGTATTACGAGCAAGTCCACCAATATGCACTTCTCGAGTCTTATGGAGTTTAATTTTTTCTAGCTGACTGTGGTACTGATCTGGCGTCAGTAAAATTTGCTCGACCAGATGTCAAAAAAAAGGAAAGCTACAACAAAAGTTTTCACCTGAGTGTAAATTGTAGTGAGCCAGAGTGTCAAGCCACTCGATAGTGGTAAGCATAAAAAACCATTTATCATTTATTTTAGGCAGAGAAGCGTACGTGCTGTGAACGCCTGGAGAATCGGAAAGTGACGCACTTTAGGTGACAGCGTGGACCAGAAAAACAACAGTGTAACAGACCGGACTATCTGCTATCAGCATTCGCCCTAGGCGATATCGTCTTCTCCTCCTCCCCACCGTTTCGTGTGCTTTACGTTCCTTTCTTTTCTTTCTTTCCCCCTTCCCCGCTGTGAGCGCGGCTACTTAAGCCCAGCAAATAAACGGCCAGGGGTTTTTTCGTCATGGCGAGGCCCAGCCAAGTGTTCATCGTCGTCTCGTCTCTGAGCTAAACGATACATGGTGTCAGAAGTGGAATGCTGACGTTCGAAATGGATCTCGTCAAGCCCCCGGAACCACTGCAACTGTCCGGCAACATCAGGAAAAACTGGCTGGTATTCAAGCAGAAGCTGCAGCTGTTCATCACCGCTACGGAACCGGAGAAGCCCCGCCCATCGGCCGTAAAAGCAGCGATTCTTCTGAGCACCGCGGGGGACGAGGCGCTCGAGGTCTACAACAACTTCTCGTTTGCGGCAGGTGAGAGCAAAGACGATTATGACACGTTAGTGCGGAAATTTGAAGAATATTGTGTCGACCAGGGTAATGAAGTCTACGAAAGGCACATTTTTCGACTGCGAAAGCAGGAAGAGGCCGAGCCCTTTGAGCGGTTCCTACGGGACTTAAAAAAGCAAGCAAAGCTGTGCTACTTCGGTACGCTTGAAGAGTCCATGATCAGGGATCAAGTGGTGTTTGGGACAAATAATGCGAAACTTCGAGAAAAGTTGCTGAGCGACAAAGACTTAAACTTGCAGAAAGCAGAAGAAATTTGCAAAGCTGCTGAGATTGCTGCCATTCAGAGCGCAGCATGGTCAAATGAAAGCCTGCACGTTGACATTACACGCCGCACACACCGCACGAAGTTTGCGAATGGAACTCGGTGTCCAAATTGTAACAAGGTAGATGCCCCCGAGCGGTGCCCGGCGTATGGAAAAACTTGTTATGCATGCAAGAAACAAAATCACTTCGCCGCATGCTGCAACAATGCGCGCAGGATAAGCGAGGTTCACAAAGCCGAAGAAAGCGATGAAAATTTTGACATCTTGGGCATCAGCATTTGCGGCGTCACCGGAGATATAGGAGCGGATTGGATGGTTCGCGGAAAAATAGCCGGTCAGGAGATACAATTCAAGGTAGATACCGGGTCTCAGGCAAATTTGCTGCCCCTAACCCTGTTCAACCAAATCGCCCACGCAAGCACTCCGCGAAAGAGCGCCGCTGTCCTCTCAGCCTACAACGGCAGTACAATCAAACACGTTGGCGTGGCGACCGAAGATCTCGAGATAAACGAAGCACAGCATTCAGTCTCGTTCTTTATCGTGAAAAAGGGGCGCCAAGCCATCCTTGGCTTAAAGACATGCCAGCAGTTTGGTCTGGTACCGGTGACGATGGACGCCGTGAAGGTAGGCGATGGGCAAACGAAATTCCAGCTTGCATTTCCTGACCTCTTCAGCGGCACCGGCTGCGTCAGGCGACCCTACAAAATGGTGCTACGAGAGGATGCCGTTTCAGTCGTGCAGCCTGCCCGCAGAGTACCCATAGCGTTGAAAGGACGCCTGCGACAAGAACTGCAACGAATGGAAAAGGCCTCAATCATCGTCAAGGTGGATGAACCAACTGAATGGGTGAGCCCCCTGGTAGTTGTGCACAAGAAGGATGGTACCCTTCGTATTTGCATGGACCCTAGAGCAGTGAACAGGAGCATTAAGCGGGAGCACTATCCTATCCCTTCAAGAGAGGACATAGAGAGCGAGCTGGCAGGAGCACAATATTTCTCCCGGCTCGACGCTAATGCTGGCTTTCACCAGATTCCTTTAGATGAGGCCACTTCACGAATATGCACTTTTGCGACACCATTTGGGCGGTACCGTTTTTTGCGTCTGCCTTTCGGAATTTCCTCAGCCAGCGAGGTGTTCCAGAAGACTCTAACAGAAATGTTCGAAGGGCTGCCGGGAGTGCGCGTCTACGTAGACGACGTTTTAATATGGGGCGACTCAAAGGAAGAACACGACGAACGCGTCATCGCAGTACTAAGGCGGGCGCAAGAGGAAGGGCTGACATTTAATCCAGCTAAATGCGTGTTCGGCACCACGCAGGTTGCATTCCTTGGCGACGTTAATTGAAGAGACGGAATTCGTCCGGACCCCAATCTAATCGAAAGCGTCCGTGCCATGCCAGCCCCAAAAGATAAACAGGGTGTGCGCAGATTACTCGGGGTTGTGAACTACTTTCGGAAATACCTGCCAGATTTGAGTGATAAAACGGCGTTGCTGCGTAGCCTCGTGAAAGAAGCATCGGTGTTTGAGTGGACAACAGCCCATGAGCGCGAATGGGACCAGATCTGCGCAGCGCGTGCTAATCCTCCATTGCTGGCTCTTTTTGATGAAAAAAGAGACACTAAGATAACTGCGGACGCCTCAGGAACAGGTATTGGCGCTGCCTTATTGCAAAGACACGGGGATGACTGGCGCCCAGTGACCTACGCCTCAAGAGCACTGACGCCGAGTGAAGAGCGATACGCCCAGATAGAAAAGGAAACACTGGCAATTGTTTTCGCTTGTGAAAAATTTCATCAGTTCGTGTATGGACGAAGCATTACGATAGAAACTGATCACAGGCCATTACTTGCGATTGCCGAAAAGAACATTGCAGATATGCCACCCAGGATACAGCGGTTTTTCATCCGTCTTATGAAATATGATTTTTTGTTGCAGTTTGTACCTGGTAGGGACCTGTTACTCGCAGACCTGCTGTCTCAGGCTGCACTACCAACTGGCGGAGGCGACCAAGTTGAGGACGTGGACGTCCACACAACGCAAGTAGTCACCAGCATCATAAGCAAAGCGACTATGTTGCGGCTGCAGAAGGAAACCCGCGAAGATCCGCTTCTCAGCCGCACCACGAAACAAATGGAAGATGGCATGGCAATAGACGGTGTACTGCAACCGTATGCGGAAGAGCTATCCGTGGTCAATGGAGTGGTGCTAAAGGGTTGCAAAGTTGTGGTGCCTAAATCAATGCGTGCGGAAATTCTTGAGCGAATTCACGAAGGCCACTTAGGTATGAAAAAGTGCAAAGCTAGAGCCCGTAGACTGGTTTTCTGGCCGGGAATGAGCAGTGACATTGAGCGACGAGCGCGAACGTGCAGCGTATGTCGAAAGTACGCATACAGTCAACCGAGTGAACCCCTCCTGCTACAGCCAACGCCCGACCGACTGTGGCATCGCGTAGGCATAGACCTATTTACTGGAGAACACTACGTAGTTGTGTTTGATGCCCATTCTAACTTTCCTGACGTCGAGAAACTCAGAGGTACCACGGCGGCAGAAGTAATCGACAAGATATCTGCTATCTTCTCGCGATACGGCATTCCCAACCAAGTTTGCACCGACAACGGGCCTCAATTTGCATCGCGAGAGTTCGCGTCCTTCGTGGGCCGATATGACTTAGAGCATATCACCTCAATTCCAGAGTTCCCACGATCAAATGGCTTAGCTGAAAAGGGGGTACAGATCGTAAAGCGTATTCTAAAGAAAACCCACGAGTCCCGGGGTGATGTATGGCTTGGTCTGTTGGCTTATCGATCTTCTCCCCTTGAGAGCGGTCACTCACCCGGAGAACTACTGCAAGGTCGTCGCCTGCACGCCACTCTTCCAGAATACAACGTCGACAGAGGCATACCCGTATGGAAACAGCGACAGTCTTCCCGAGGCAGGCCACTACCACCCTTGGAAGCCGGAAATGTGGTCCGGATCAAACATGGAAGCTGGTCACGCTGAGCGAAAGTGGTACGAGAGACTGCGCCACGATCATACGTGGTAAGAACGGAAGACCATGGGCTCCTGAGACAGAACCGACAACACTTGCTGCGAACGGACGAAAACTTCAACGACAAGGTCAGCCCCGAGAGTAATCCGAACCCCGACGCGAGGCCCCCGACGAAGTTCAGTGATGCGGCAACATCACGTCGGACAACCCACTGGGGTGTCACCAGGTGCAACCAGCTCAGCCAGAAGAAGATTATAGCGCCACCATTTCTCCAGACACTCCAGGAAGCCCACTGGCTGGCCTTCGCAGGTCAGGACGCCAGCGCAGCGAACCGAAGCGCCTTCACTACGGGCCATCCTTCCATCAAGTAAATGAGTGCAAAAGAAATCAGTGTTTTGAAAATGTGTGAAGAGAAGATGTAACAGACCGGACTATCTGCTATCAGCATTCGCCCTAGGCGATATCGTCTTCTCCTCCTCTCCACCGTTTCGTGCGCTTTACGTTCCTTCCTTTTCTTTCTTTCCCCCTTCCCCGCTGTGAGCGCGGCTACTTAAGCCCAGCAAATAAACGGCCAGGAATCTTTTCGTCATGGCGAGGCCCAGCCAAGTGTTCATCGGCGTCTCGTCTCTGAGCTAAACGATACAAACAGTCTTGCCGCACTGTTCGTGAAAAGCACACGAATACGTTGATAATAATAACAGAAAGTTTTGCCGAATACTGTGATCAAGGTGTTACGAAATCTTTAGCTTCAGAAGTGCTGAAATGTTATCAGTACACTTTTACTTACTGTTGCGAACGTTTTGTGGGGTGCGATGGATATATCAGCCAGCGCTGGACAGCTTCTGTGCTCCGGGCATTTGCGTTGGAGCTATGTGTAATACGTACCTTGTTTGCACATGAACGCTGGTGCATGCATATTGTTCACTGCTGTACATTCTGAAACGTTACTACGTGACTTTTATTTCATGCAAACGTTGATTGGCTTCCAATAAAGCAATTTATTGCCGTAAGTTTGTGTGATTAGCGTTGTCATTTCACTCGCCCCGTATGCGGCATCACTCACGTATTGAAGTAAGCATGCAAGACACTTGTGAGCGTCTGGTAAGCAGTTTACTGCATTGTACTATATGGAAACGAGAGAAATTGAGGCAGGAAGCTGCTCTAACGAGCGGGGGCCAGCCATGAAGCAGAAGCATACGACGACGGTGACGACTGAGTCATCTGCTATGCGAACGGCCAGCCGCCTTATCAAAACGCCCTGGTGCTTTGAAACCCATTTTGTTTTATACGCAACTATAAATTATACAAACAATATTTTAGTTTATAGTTGTTCAAACAAACTTTTTGAGTGCAGTAGACAATAAAAACTTGTTCAGTTGTCAGTCAAATAGAAGTTTTCTATTATTGTACAACTTCCACAGCAATCCAGACGGTGCTATCTACGCGTCTGATGTTTGTTCCCATTGGCTCCGTGGACATGTCGCTCCACAGACTACACCACCGAAACACACACAGTAGGCTTAACGAACGCGCCTTATATCCTAGGAAACAGCCAGACAGACACAGAACTTTATTGAGGTCCAAAGGAACACTTCCACAAGGAGGTAGAGCAGCGGGTCGCTCCCACGTCGGAATGCGTAGGCCGAGCCTCACCGCCGCGTAATGGGCCATCCGTACAGCCCAGAGTTAATGTGCAAGTTCTGAGCTCCTGAGCCCAGAGCTGCATTCCTCTTCAGTTATGTGCCGAGAGTCACGTGATGAGGTGTACTGCCAGAGCATGTGGTCTAACGTAGATACGGCGCCACAATCTGGGCATGTTGGATCAATGCTTTCAGTAAACTGGCTGTGGAAACGAAGACTAGGGTACGACCTAGTTTAAAGCATGCGGAAGGTAGATGCCTGAGCCCTACAAAGTTGCATATGAGGAAGGGGGAAATCCTTCTGTCCAGCTGATAATGTTTGGTCACCTCGTTAAAGTGAGGAGAACATCCCTAAAGACCATTAGGTTGCAGTCTGAAGACCCCGCAGTCTGCCCAGCACGGTTAATAAGTTCGCGTGCTTGGGCGTGGGCGATCTCGTTTAGGTTTGCCATGGAGTCCAGATGTTACCCGAAGTGATCTGGAAGGCTCCAAATTATGGGGTGTTAAGAAATATCTCTATTACCTAAGATGCGAGCTACTACAGCCGATACCTATTCAGATGCAAAGGCTCGCACTGCCGTTTGTGAGTCTGTATAGATGTGTTGCCGAGAGTCGTCATGGATAGCGAGAGCTATGGCTACCTGTTCAGTTTTAGCGGGTGTAGTGTTCCTGATAGACGCAGAGTGAATAACACAACCTCCGTAACCTACTGCAACGATCGAGAAGCTGGCTGTTCGACCGTATTGCACCGCGTCTACGAAGTATGCAAGCTCCGGGTTTGCACGAACACCCTTGAGCAGTGCTTCACTCCTGGCCTTCCACCTGTTCGCGTTCCGCTGCGGATGTACGTTGCGGGGGAACGGAGTGACCATAATGGTGGCCCTTTGATTCTTAGGGAGAGACTGACTACGTTCCTATTCTACCGCACTATACCCTAGGAATGTCAGGATGCTCTTTCCTGCAACCGAGGAGGAGAACATGGCCGTCTGAGCCGTATGCAGGGCCTCGATGATCTCTTCTAACTTGTTGTGTATACCCAACTGTATGAGGCGTTCCGTACTGGCACGCGAAGAGACACCTAGCACTCTTTTGATGCTCTTGCGGATCAGGAGATTATTCTTTACCTTTTCATGACTTTGCCAACAGTGCATCGCAGCAACATAAGTAATGTGGCTTATTACGAAAGCGTGGAATAGCCTTAGTAAATTGTCCTCTTTCAAGCCACCTCTAAAGTTGGAGACCCTAAGGATAAACCGAATCACGCTTGCCGTTTTAGCTGTGAGCTTGTTTATGGTCTGTCCTCTTGTCTAGGAATTATATGACCAGAGCTGGTCACTATATTGATATCTGGAAGGGGGGCCGAGCCACGAGGCTTTACACCCCTTCTATTAGGTCTGCAAAACAAAAGTTCCGATTTGGTTGGAGAGAGTCGTAGTCCAGTGCCACTAAGAAAAGTTTTGGTGTTCTACAGCTTGTTGGAGTGCCTCTTCTACTCTGCCCTCACTGCCACCCGTGCACCAGACATTGATCTCATCGGCGTAAAGGGTACGACATATACCTTGTATTTGCCAGAGCCTCTTGGAAAGCAAACAGAAAGCAATATTGAACTGAAGTGGTGAGACCACCGAACTCCATGGCGTACCTATGGAGCCAAGAACGAAGGGTTCTGATTACAGATTAGTCATTGTCATCCTGCTTTTGAGGGAAGAGCTTATTAATGTGTGGAATCTATGCCCCAAGCCGAAACTGGAGATGGAGTGAGGATTTGAGTATGCGAGAGATGGTCGAAAGCTTTCTCGAAATCTAGTCCCAAGATTGCCCTGACATCTCTCGTTTGAACGTCGATAATCTGGTGTTTAATCCGCTTCATGGCATCTTGGGTCAATAGTGCCGGTCGGATGCCAATCATGTTGTACAGGAATAAGCCATGGTCTTCAATATGTTGAGTAGTGCGGCTATTAATGACGTGTTTGACTATTTTTCCTATGCAGAATGTAGGCGACATGGGTCTCAGATTACAATGATTCAGTGGACGTCCTGGTTTCGGGATAAAGATGACTGACGCCAGCTTCCACGATTCCGGGAAAGTGCCCTGTTCCAATGCCATGTTAATCTCGTCCATGAGTATTCGTATGGAAGCATCGTCCAGATTACGCAGAATTTTTTTTGGTTTGAGATTTATTCATTTTTCTGTACGTGCAACAGAAAATTGAATTGATTTGAGATACCGTCTCAATTGATACCGTCTCAATTGATTTGAGATACCGTCTGGGCCTTGGGCTGATCGACTATTCAGTTTCATGAGAACCTCCCTCACATCAGCCGTGCTGCAAGGTTCCTCTAAGGACTCCACGTGCGGACACTTGTAAGGGGGATAGTCGGCATTGCATGAGAGATCAACTGGCAGATAACTTTTCGCGAGGCGTTCGAAAACTTTTTGTTCTGTCTTCTTGTTTGGCCATATGGAGGATTTTGTCTATTGCACCCCTCTGGTTGGATTTTCAGGTCGATTCTTTCTACAGGTGTTTCATGAGGTCAGATGCGCACCTGCCTCCTGTGTGCATCTGACCATTGACAGGGTTGCAAACTTCATCCCATTGTTGTCTAAAGAGTGTCTTACTGTGTTCCTCAATCTGGTAATTCAGCTCGGTATTTTTTCTCGCAGCCTATCAGTTTCTGTCCTTTCCATCTGCGGAGAAGGGCGTTTTTAGCTTTGAGCCAATTCGCTAGCTGGCTGTCAACTCTCAACCCTTAGATCAGTAGCTATGGACTCCGTAGCTGCAACTACATCCTCCTTAAGCTTATCCAAGAAGAATTAAAAATGTTGAAGTAGAAATTATTCCCTAGAAGGGAAGCTCTGTTTCAGACAACTAGGCAGCTGCGGCGGCATCTTACTAGGGGCATGATAAAGTATCACCGTTCAGTGATTAAAAATGGAGCACTTCCCTCGCATGCCCAACGAGTGTAATGTGGAAACTCTTTGGGGTCACAATGTGCTTTAAGTGCGTCTTAGTGTTTATAAATTTCCCGAGTAAGCCTCTAACCGAAGGCAAAACTCTTTGGAGATTCAGTCACCTATACTCGTTCCTGTGTGTTAGTTCGTCTTTTATTATAGAACTAACATAGCATTTGCATTGATATATCAATGCTACTTGATCTTTAAATGGGCACCACCAGAAAAGAACATGTTTGCGCCATATTTGCAATGGCAAAAGCTGGCTTCACTTGTGCTGGCAAGGCATTGCAGGAGCTTCCACTCCAGCAATTTTTTTTCAATCCTCCTTGCTTCTCACACCTTCCCTGCCACAAGAGAGAATTCAACAGGAAATTAAATGCCTTCGCGCGTTGGCAGCAGCTCACTGATCTACAAACTGTTCCTCTGCGTTTCAGAAGCGAGGTTACACAATCAAAGGGGGGCGTGCACCTTGTCTTTTCTCTTGCCTAATGAATTAGTGCAGACTGAACACTAGTGCTCGTTGCGCGTGATTTACTATTCACCTCGAACGCAACCAATGAACGCTGCGAATGACACTCCAGTACAGTGCATTGATGCGTGCTTTGTAAGGGGGGCGCACGCATCGAGGCACACTATGCTCCTGGCTGTTTCCAGATTCTGGACAGCATTATAGATAGTCTACACTGACAGCTTGGAAGATCCCATCAAGCTCATGTTGTCTGAGAAATGTAACACATGTGGACGGCATAAACGAATGGAATCTACATATGAGCGTCCACTTTATAAATAAGGAAGGCGGTGGTGGAGCAGGGTGACCCGTGTGCCACCAGGCTCACAAGCAAAAAAAACCTCAGAACTTTCTTTTAATGTTGTCCTAATTCTTTATCTACTTCGAATAAATTAATGTTACTATAACAACGAAAAATGCATATTTATGTTCGGTCTCTATCTTCAGGAAGAAACACCTATTTTCCTAGTATTTCTGTCCTTTGTCTGTACTTTTCTGAAACCAATACTCTAACCGTTTCGTACTTGCTTCTGTCGGAGGCGTGTTCAGCTTTCCATGACTGTCCCTAAAACCCAAGGCCTTATCTAGGCTTGTACCCACACGTATGCCTGGGTGGATATTGTCGAATTCAATAAGAATAGTGCAATTGTTTCCTTAGCTACTCCACAGCATGTGCATTGTTGCTTTTCCTTATTGAGTCTTGCTTTATGAATGCATGTTCTAAGGCAACCCAACCTCGCTTTGAACAGTAAAGCGTTTCTCCTCTCCCCGACTCGGTGGTCTAGTAGCTAAGGTACTCAGCTGCTACCCGCAGGTCGGGCAATCGAATCGCGGCTGGGGCGGCTGCATTTTCGATGAAGGCGAAAATGCTGTAAGCCCGTGTACTCAGATTTGGGTACACGTAAAGGATCCCAGGTAGTCGAAATTTCCGGAGCCCTCCACTACGGAGTCTCATAATCATATGGTGACTTCGGAACGTCAAACCCCACATATTATTCAATTCTCATTCAAACAATCTAAAACATCTTCTGCCTTATTTCATTCTTGCCCTTTTGGTAACGCATTACTGAAAGCCGGCTTCTTTTCCACCGCTGTCCTACAATAAATAATCTCCACCTTTCTCATTTTTACCTTTACGATATTTGTTGCCGTGTCGCCCACACTTCCATCTATATATTTACTGGTGTGCCTCCTAGTTATTATTCTCCACTTTCTGTCTATGCTCTTTTTATACAAATACCTGAACACCTTCTATGCACTCTCCTTCATTCTCATTAGCCTCTCTTCAAATGTCATTTTGCTCTGAGATTCCCTTACTTCAAAGCCTGTCCATTCCATATCCCCCTTTACAGTCTCATTCGTCGTCTTCACGTGAGCGCCCAACACGAGGCGTCCAGCAGTCCTTTATTTTACATCCACCCTGATTGCACCTCTCACTTCATGCACATCATCAAATTCCCGAATGTAAGCTCTGAAACCCTTACACCTTTCCACATACCTCAAAACACTTTATACTCTTTGTATCCCCATAACGCTCTGTGCTTCATAATTGCTGCATTCCTACTTCCTTTTGCTGCCGAATTTTTTTTCCTGTACCTCCATATAATGATCTTTCTCATTTACCCATACTCCGAGGTACTTGTACTCACCATTGGTATTTCTTCACTCGGTATCGAGACCGCCTGATCTTTGTAATATTTTAATATCATCAATACACATTTTGTTGCACAAAATTCTAGTCCTAGAGCCTAGTCTTCTCAACCACATATATCTACCAGCCACTGTATATTGCCCTGACTGTTCACAAATAGGATATATCCTCTGAATAAAATAGACCTGGAAGCTAGCGCTCAATCATCGTGTTAGCCTGCGTAACCAATTGAAGGAAACGTTGCTGCCTTACAGCGCTTTTTCCATTCTCCCCATGTACAGCATATTAGCGGGGACAAAGAACATCCATGTCTCAGGCTATTGGTAATTACGACGCTGCCATTGACACTTATTCCTTCCCATTCTATACAAACTGCAATTTCTCGGCATAACTATCTTAAAAGATGTATACAGAGATACCTATGCGCAACTCCTTCAATATGACGGACAAGATTTCCTAATTAACGTTGTCATACGCCTTATTGATGTCCAGATAAGCTATGTATAGAGGCCTCTTTTCTAACTTGGATATTTCTATACACGGAGTAAGAACAAACACGTTATCGTCCATCAGCCTATCGATTTGAAATCCATTCTGAAGTTCTCCCGAAATATCATTTCGCTCTGCCCACATTTCTATTTTTAATTTTACTGCCTGCTTCGCCAACTGTATATTACCGATGCAATGGTTAATGGTCTATACGAGCGAATGTTATACTTTTATCTTTTGACTTTATAGATTAAGTTCATTCTGCTTTCCCGCCAAGTGTCTAGTAGTTCCTTTTTTGTAGGCATTTTTCTACGGATATCAGCAGTGCTTCTTTAGTGCTATGTCCTTGTTCGTTATTGAGGCAGACGGGAACCCCATCTACGCCCGGAGTAGTGCGCTTAGGAATTTTTTCTTTGGCCCTCTTCCAATTGAAATCCCCAGGTACTAGCTCTTCCTCAGTTGCGCTCTTTTTCATACTTTTACTCTCTAGGGAAGTCCTCTCTCCAGGGAAGACCGATGAACATGTGTTTGTGCGTTGGTTTACTGCTTCCCCGTGAACTGCGGGTTACGCTCACCGAAATTCACAGACGAAGCTGTGTTCGGCTGTCGAAACCTGCGTATGTTTCTCGCACGTGCGTGTGCTGTGAGAAATTTGGCTGATTTGTGTCAGAAGGTACACGAGTGTCAGTGACAGCCTAATCTCAGCTGTTTGAAGACAATGCGGTTTCGCACGTAAACGTCGCATGGGTATTTTAGCGTGCCTACTCTAACATTTGCATTTCGTACGCACGAACTGCCGCTAGCTGCACGCTGGGGCAGCAGCACCCTTTTAGCATTTCAACCCTCACTTATTTCTGCAATTAGAGTTTATGCGCAATATTATGCTATATAGAGTGCTTTTTACTCATTTTCAGTCTTTACCTGAGCTTATCTATGGGGAGTGCCTACTCTTACCTTTATCCAGCATCACATCGCTTTTCAAGAGAATGCCAAAACGCGCGTCAAGGTCAAGTATAATGTACACAAATTAGCAATGGACAGGTTGGTCTCCCTCCAAATAAATAATGCCTCTGCACATCTCTTTCGCGCACGTTGGCATGCAGTTGGGGTCAAAAAATGGTGCAGAACGAATCTCAAAATATTTATTTTTACTGCTAGCAGTTTCTCTTTAGAAAATGGGGATTTTTATAGCTGGTACATTATCTCCTCAGCAGTACGCTGGTTGTCTTGGTCATGGTTCACTGTTACAAATTTATGCTGGAATATGAGAACTGTACTCAATATTCAAGAGAATGAGCAAATGTTGGTGACATGCGCTCTCCTGCTGACTTCAATTGATTGATTGATATGTAGGGTTTAACGTCCAAAAACCACCGTATGATTATTGGAGACGCCATAGTGGAGGGCTCCGGAAATTTCGACCAGCTGGGCTTCTTTAACGTGCACCCAAATCTGAGCACATGGGCCTACAGCATTTCCGCCTACATCAGAAATGCAGCCGCCGCCGGGATTCAAACCCGCGACCGGGTCAGCAGCCAAGTACCTTAGCCACTAGACCATGGTGGTGGGGTTCTCCTGCTGACTTTTGCACCTGACTTCTGTACATGATGTTCATCATCAAATTATGTGCCGACTAACCAAAGATCGACCAATAGATTTTCAATTTTGACCTTTTTCTGTCTCGCGGCCTTTGGTTTGTTTCTTTTTCTTTTGCCATGCTTTCCTAAAATAATCAGTTCAACTTGTTTGGTAGAACATGAGCCTAAACAACATAGGCCAGTGTTTCAGAAAGCTGTCACGCATGCACTAGTACTGTTTTATTTAGTGCATGACACAGTGTCATACCTCGACAACTAAAGAACGAAAAGTTGTTTGTACTCTTTTATTGAAGTGAAAAGAGTAGCAATGGCACAGCACATACCAGTGCATTCCCAAATGCAGACAGATGTATGATATCTTTAATAGAGTGTGCCATATAGCACTGGAAAATGTTTCCGTCTCAGACCATCTTTTAGAAAAACGACCATCACAAGACAGCCGGACGAAACGGCAACGCACAAATGCCACGGCTTGCAGGTGACGATGAACGTCACGCTGGCGCCGGGCGCCCAGCTGGCGGGGGGCGGGGGGGTTCTCATTTTTTTCTCCGCTCACGCTTGTGGCTGAACGATTCTGCGTAAGTTGATGCGGGCTCCTGGCGTCAGGCTGCCGCGACAGAGACGGCGGCTCTACCCCTTTTTTCATTTTTTTTCTTGCGCCTGCTCTTACCATCTGTATGCGTGACTTCCATGCCACATAGATGTCACGGGTATTTTTTATTGCTGGGCTCCCTATAGATAGAATTTTAGTCAGTACGCAGGAGCGTGCAGCCTATGTGCCGTTCGTTATCCGGCACGTGACTTAGAGTGTACTCCAAGTTGCATAATTTCTAATCTTGCTTGTACTTGTGATCTCATTCTCAAAACCGCATTGCTGAACGTCAGACCAGGAACCATGGCCCCTTTGCATATTCCTCTCACAACACCATACCTATTGTAATTCCACAGTGCCCTATTTTTCATCACTGCTGCATTCCTGTTACCTTTAGTCGTCACGTATATTTCGTGTTTCCTCAGATACTCGGTCCCATTGCTTATCCATACGCCCAGATATTTGTATTTATCTGTTATCTCTAGCGTGACCTCCTGTATTCTGAGCTCACTACCTTCATTATTATTAAAAATCGTGACTACTGATTTTTTCTTACTGAATGTGATATCTAACCTATCCCCCTCATTACTGTAGATGTCCATGAATCTCTGCAAATCTTCCTTGTTATCGGCCATTAGCACTATATCATCTGCATACATTAATGCTGGTAGCGCCTGTTCAATGACTTTTCTTTGTTTGACGAAAGAGCGGTTAAAGTCAAGTCAACGTCCCTCTAATTTGACCTCTAATCCTTGTAGGTACGTCATGAATAAAAGAATGACAGAGGACACCCCTGCCTAAGCCCCGTTTTAACTATGTGGGCTTCTATACCTGTTTTTCCCACTATATAACTACTACCTTGTTACCTTTATAGATGTCCTTTAAAAGATTAGTGACTCTATCTTCTACACCTAGTGTGTCCAGCATTCCCCACAAGTCGTCTTGAACAACGCCATCATACGCTCCCTTGATATCCAAGAATGCTAGCCACACGGGCCTGTGTTTCTTTTCTTCTATTTCTATGCAATGCGTCAGTGAGAACAGATTGTCTTCCAGCCACGATCTTGTGTTTCCAAAACCCATTCTGCAGTTCCTACAGCACCCTTCATCCTCTATTCTTGCCTGCAGTCATACCTTCAAATCTGCTTCACCAACCTGTAGACCACTGATGTCACCGTTATAGGACGGTAGTACTTAATGTCAGCTTTTTCCCCCTTTCCTTTATATATCATGCTCATTCTGCTAAGTTTCCATCCATCGGAGACTTCACCATCGATTATTGCTTTGCTCACTGCCTTTCTCAAAGTCTGCTTAGACTTCAGATCCGGTTGGATGGATATGGCTGTACCCTTTAGATCGGGCGGTGCCTAGCGCCACCAAGCCGTAATACTGAATGAACCAAACACTAGTTTTATTTTTTCCATAAATTAGTGAGATTTACGACTCCTACTTTCAAGTGAAGGGTTTAATTTTAACGCGTGCCTTGGCTTTAACCACCAATCAGATAACCTCCTCTTAGTTAATTCTACCCGCTTAATGTCTATTTCGCCCTCCCCGTCCCTAATCCCAGTGCTTTTAAAAACTCTGCGCCATCATCCTCAACTATAGGGTGAACCCGTTCACAGAACAGTATCAAGTGTTCAACAGTTTCTTCCTTCTTTACACATGCAATCCATATCATGTCTACCCCTTTTTACTTGGCCCGATATGTCTTGGTTCACAATACTGCCGTCCTGGCCTTAACAGTAGCGAACTACCCTGAGTAATATTGCCACGTTCCATTTCCGAAGTTTTTCTTATCGTCCCTAAACACCACACGATTCTCAGTGCAAATCGCGCCTGCAGTTTTCGAGAAGGTTCCGGACTGTAGTAAATCACTTCGATAAGATCACGCCCACCTTACGAACGGTACAGTTTGTTCTGGAACCTACGCCACCCCCAGCAATAACGCTAGAACATTCGACGGCAAGAGTATAAATGCCGACGCGCTTCGCCGCTTGTCAGTTGTTGATCGAAGGCCGACGCTCCGTTCGCCGCTATCAGTCCGAGACTGCTATCTGTGCGAGACTGCTGCTGTAATTGGACTTTCCCTTTTACCGGGCACAGGTTCGCCAAAATAAACAGTTGAATCCTAACACGAATTGATTGATTGATTGATTTATTTGAGGTTTAACGTCCCAAAACCACCATATGATTATGAGAGACGCCGTAGTAGAGGGCTCCGAAAATTTCGACCACCTGGGGTTCTTTAACGTGCACCCAAATCTGAATCCTAACACGAAGTCTCCTGCCTTCGGCCACGTCACGACTCTGTGACATATGGTGGAGGTGCTGCTTCGTTCATGTACCGGACGCCCCCGTCAAGCCGTGAACCCAGCCCACGTCGCGGAGAAGATACCGACGCCAATCAGGAGCAGCGAACAAGCCGCCGACAACAAGGGCTACCACCGGAGTATGGGCTTCTACAAGACAAGGCGCAGAAGACCAAGGCCAAGACCGCGACTGCAGCGACAATGACAACCGCAGCGTCCCAGCCCACGATGGTCATGCATAAACCCAGGGAACCACCAATTTTCCATGGGTCATCGTTCGAAGACCCGGAGTCCTGGCTAGAAACATACGACCGTGTGGCCGCCCTCAACCACTGGGACCATGACGAAAAGCGGCGTCGTGTGTACTTCTATTTGGAAGACACCGCAAGGACCTGGCTCGAAAATCGGGGGTCCACGCTCCGAACGTGGGACGTTTTCTGCGGCGCATTCCTGCAAACGTTCGCGAGCGTCGCTCGCAAAGAAAGGGCCGCTGCTTTAACAGAGACCCGGGTTCAGCTACCAAATGAAAATGTCGCCATTTTCACAGAAGAAATGACCCGACTATTCCGTCACGCTGACCCAGACATGCCTGAAGAGAAAAAAGTTCGTTTCGTCATGCGAGGGGTCAAACAGGAGCTCTTCGAGGGACTGATGAGAAAGCCACTGAAAACCGTCCAAGAATTTGTAGCCGAAGCGACCACTATCAAAAAGACCCTGGACATGCGCACCAGACAGTATAATCGTCGCCTCACTGCAGACTGCGCTGCTGCTAAACCAGTGACTCCAAAATCCTGCGTGAAACGATCCAAGCGATCGTGCGAGAAGAGCTGCGCAAGCTGTTGCCTTCGGCGCAGCCTCAAGTGGATTCAATCACCGACATTGTGCGAGAAGAAGTTCAGCAATCGCTTCAAATTCTCCACGCACCGCTGCCCGAGCCGGAAGCTATGAGCTACGCCGCTGCACTGCGCCACAATGCTCCTCCCCGTCCACGCCAAAACGCCACCCCATCGCACTTCCGTCGACAGACGACACCACCGCCACCACCCCCACCGACGTCATACCGTTCGCCAGCGGCCCAGCGCAGTGCACCGAGGAAGACTGACGTCTGGCGCACCCCTGACCATCGCCCGCTCTGCTACCATTGCGGTGAGGCCGGACACACATACCGCCATTGCCAGTACCGACAGATGGGACTGCGTGGCTTCGCCGTCAATGCACCGCGTCTACAGCCAGGAGAACGACCACGTGACATCGCCGACTACCTGACAGGAACTCGGTGGACACCACGAAGCCCTTCGCGTTCGCCGTCGCCCAGCCGCCGCACGTCACCGCACCACCGGCAGCACTCTTGCCCAACGCGGGGCCGGTCTCCTAGCCCGTATCCGGGAAACTAAGGGCAGCAACCGGTGGAGGTGCGGTTGCTGTGCGACGAACTACCGAAGATCCTCCGACGAGGACGACGCCACGACGGAGCTTCCCAACACAACGCCAACCAGGCAAAGCCCTGACGGCGAAAGCTCACTTACCGAAGGTGGCCTGACGACACAACATGGAAGCAGCGGAACAAGCCGACGCAGTCGTGACCCGACGCCACGCCCTAACTGTAATGCGAGACGGCGAACTAGCGACCTCGACGTTCTTATCGACGGCCACAGTGTGACCGCTCTCGTCGATACTAGAGCCGACTATTCTGTCATCAGTGGGTCGTTCGCCGCGAAGTTAAAGAAAGTTAGGACAGCTTGGAAAGGCCCTGAAATCCGCACAGCCGGAGGTCATCTCGTAACGCCTGCAGGAATCTGCACAGCGAGAGTCACCATTGACGGCCGTATTTATCCTACAGACTTCGTAGTCCTGCAGCGTTGCTCGAGAGATGTCATCCTTGGCATGGACTTCTTATGCCTCCATGGGGCTGTCATCAATCTAAAAACAAAGTCGATAACGTTATCCACAGAAGAAGCACTACCACCGCGCACGCCATCAGGACACCATGCCTTGATTGTGCTGGAAGAACAAGTCACCATTCCGCCTCGCTCAAGAGTCATTATTTCAGTCGGCGCTCCTAAATCACCTGACTTGGAAGGCGTCGTTGAAGGCAGTCAGCATCTGTTGGTCACCCGAAATATTTGCGTCGCAAGAGGAATTGCAGAGCTGCGGGGAGGCAAAGCAACGGTTATGCTCACGAATTTCAGCAATGAGTACACACATGTGAACAAATGAACAACGGTCGCATACATCGAAGAAACTGTCGAAGCCACCAGTGCTTTCGCCCTCGCCGATTCTGCGGAACCTGCTCAGAGGAACCCAGCCCCTCCCATAGCCTTCGACGTCAATCCCAGACTTTCGAACGATAAGCAAGAACAGCTCAAGGCCCTGCTGCTGCAATACTAAGATTGCTTTTCATCGTCATCGAAAATTCGGCAGACCCCAATCACGAAACATCGCATCATAACCGAAGAAAATGCCAGACCACTCCGTCAGAGTCCTACAGGGTTTTGACGCGAGAACGTGAGGCCATGAAGAGACAAGTTGATGAAATGCTGCGGGATGACTTTATCCAGCCGTCCAAGAGTCCATGGGCATCACCCATGGTGTTAGTGAAGAAAAAAGATGGGACCCTACGTTTCTGCGTCGATTATCGCCGCCTGAACAAAATCACAAGAAAGGACGGGTATCCTCTCCCACGAATAGACGACGGACTTGATCGGCTCCATAATGCCAAGTACTTTTCGTCAATGGACCTCAGGACTGGCTATTGGCAAATCGAAGTCGACGAAAGAGACCGAGAGAAGACGGCGTTTATAACACCGGACGGCCTCTTCGAGTTTAAGGTGATGCCCTTCGGCCTTTGCTCAGCGCCTGCAACTTTTCAACGCGTTATGGATACAGTACTGGCAGGATTGAAGTGGCAGACTTGCCTTGTGTACTTGGACGACGTCGTCGTGTTTTCCTCGAGTTTCGACGAGCATCTTCGGCGCCTTGAAGCTGTACTTCAAGCAATCAAGACTTCCGGACTCACACTGAAGCCAGAAAAGTGCAGATTTGCGTATGAGGAGCTCTTGTTTCTGGGGCACGTTATCAGCAAGTCTGGGGTTCGTCCCGATCCACGGAAAACAGCCGCCATCGCTAATTTCCCGCCGCCCACTGACACGAAAGCCGTGCGCCGATTTCTGGGCCTGTGCGCCTATTATAGGCGGTTCGTAAAAAACTTTGCCCGCATCGCCGATCCTCTCACTAACCTTACCAAGGCCGACGTGGAGTTCAAGTGGAAAACGCCACAGGAACACGCTTTCCAGGAGCTTAAACATCGCCTCCACACGCCTCCCTTACTTGCCCATTTCGACGAATTCGCCGAAACAGAAATACATACTGACGCAAGCAGCGTAGGTCTTGACGCCGTTCTTGTGCAGAGGGCTGACGGACTTGAAAGGGTTATTAGTTACGCCAGCCGATCGCTATCCAAAGCAGAAGCAAATTTTTCCACAACAGAAAAAGAGTGCCTCGCCATCATCTGGGCTACGTCGAAATTTCGCCCCTACCTCTACGGCAGGCCCTTCAAAGATGTGAGCGACCACCACGCTTTGTGTTGGCTAGCCACCTTGAAGGACCCTTCAGGTCGCCTCGCACGATGGAGCCTGAAACTTCAAGAATATGACATTACTGTCATTTTCAAGTCCGGCAAAAAACACTCCGACGCCGTCTGTCTCTCTCGTGCGCCTGTCGACCAACCGCTACCCGATGACCCGGATGACGACTACTTCTTGGGAACGATAACTACCGACGACTTCCCTGAACGACAGCGGGCTGACCCAGAACTTAAGGCCCTAATAGAATACCTCGAAGGCAGGACCACTGAAGTCCCGAAGGTATTCAAGCGCGCACTTGCGTCGTTCTTTCTACGAAACGGTCTTCTACAAAAGAAAAACTTTTCACTGCTTTGAGCTAAGTACCTTCTTGTGGTGCCTTCAGCTCTGCGACCAGAACTCCTGCAAGCCCTGCACGACAATCCGACGGCAGGGCACCTCAGTGTTCCTCGCACGCTCGCGAGGATACAAGAAAGGTACTACTGGCCACGTCTTACGACTGACGTCACTCGTTATGTGAGAACATGCCGGCACTGTCAGCGACGCAAGACACCGCCGACAATGCCAGCGGGACTTCTGAAGCCAATTGATCCACCTTGCCGACCTTTCCAGCAGATTGGTATGGACGTACTGGGGCCGTTCCCGACGTCGGCTTTCGGAAACAAGTGGATCGTGGTAGCTACCGACTACCTCACCCTCTACGCCGAGACAAAAGCCCTGCCAAAAAGCAGTGCATCCGAGGTAGCTAAGTTCTTCGTCGAAAATATCGTCCTACGTCACGGCGCCCCGGAGGTCCTTATCACCGACAGAGGAACGACATTCACAGCCGACTTAACTCAAGCGATCTTGGCATACAGCCAAACAAACCACCGCCGGACGACAGCGTACCACCCACAGACCAACGGCCTCACCGAGCGGCTTAACAAGACGATCCCCGACATGCTGTCAATGTACGTCGATGTCGAACACAAGATGTGGGACGCCATTCTTTCGTATGTGTCCTTCGCATACAACACGGCGGTGCAGGAGACGACGCAGATATCTCCATACAAATTGGTCTACGCAAGGAGCCCGGCAACGACGCTCGATGCCATGTTACCCAACGTCACCGACGAAGAAAACCTCGATGTGAGCGAGTACCTTCAACGCGCCGAAGAAGCCCGACAACTTGCGCGTCTCCGTATCAGGAATCAACATACGATCGACAGCCACCGTTACAACCTTCGACGACGCTTCGTGGAATACCGGCCCGGTGAACGTGTTTGGGTGTGGACGCCGATACGCCGACGTGGACTAAGTGAAAAGCTTCTGCGACGGTACTTCGGATCGTACAGGGTGGTTCGACGTCTCGGCCCACTTGATTACGAGGTTGTCTCCGACGGCATCCCGAACTCTCAACGACGCCGATCGCGACCTGAAGTCGTCCATGTCCCGCGCCTCAAGCCGTTTCATGCGCGTTAACAAACTGAAACAGTTTTTTTGTAGTATTGTTGTATCGTAATTTATTCATTGTACTTTCTTGCACTATTATTGTACCTTCATCTTTAGGTAAAGCATCGGGACGATGCCTTTTTTCAGAGGGGGGCAATGCCACGTTCCATTTCCCAAGTTTTTGTTATCGTCCCAAAACACCACACGATTCTACGCGCAAACCGCGCCTGCAGTTTTCGAGAAGGTTCCGCACTGTAGTAGATCATTTCGATAAGATCACGCCCACCGTGCGAACGGTACAGATTGTTCTGGAACCTACGCCACTGACAGCAATAACGCTAGAACATTCGACGCCAAGAGTATAAATGCCGGTGCGCTTCGCCGCTTCTCAGTTGTTGATCGAAGGCCGACGCTCCGTTCGCCGCTATCAGTCCGAGACTGCTATCTATGCGAGACTGCTGCTGTAATTGGACTTTCTTTTTACCGGGCACAGGTTCGCCCAAATAAACAGATAAATCCTAACACGAAGTCTCCTGTCTTCGGCCACGTCACGACTCCGTGACAATATCATAGATCCTTTTCTTGAGAATTCCCGGTTTCAAAGTTTGATAGATCCTAGTGCGGACTTCTTAATCATGCCATTTCTCCACATATCAGTCTCAGCTTCCTTCACCTTTTTCTTAACCGATAATTATTTTTGGTTTGGCCCCCTGCTGTTTTCAGGGTATTTACCAGTCAATTTTTCGGTTCACTTCCTCCAATTTGTATCGACATTCTCCATGTACAGGTAGCTGAATACCTTCCTAACGCAACACTCCTTCCCATTTCTTTCAATCGCTTCTCAAATTTTATCTCACTGCTAGCTTCCCTGCCCTCAACTGATGTTCATCCCGTATCACCTTGTACTCATTGTTTTTGTGTATTCCCGTGAGCTCCTAAGGCAAGCCTGCCTATTCCACGTTCCTTAATTTCTAATCTTGCTCGAACTTCTGATGTCATGCACAAGACCGCATTGCCGATCGTCAGACCAGGAACGATGACCCCTTTATATATTCCTCTCACAACATCATACCTTTTGTAATTTCGAAGTGCCTTGTTTTTCATTACCGCTGCATTTCTGTTACCTTTCGTCGTAACGTATATTTCGTGTTCCCTTAGGTACTCGTCCCTATTACTTATCCATACGCCCAGATATTTGTAATTATATGTTACATCTAGCGTGTCCTCCTGTATTCTAAGCTCACTACCTTCATTGTCACTAAAACTCGTGACTGCTGATTTTTCCTTACTGAATACGAAATCTAACCTATCTCCCTGATTACGACAGATGTCCATCAATCTCTGCAAACCTCTCCCTTTTTGTCGGCCATTAGCACAATATCATCTGCCTACATCAATGCTGGTTGTGCCTGTTCAATGAGTTTTCCTTGTTTGACGAAAAAGGTTTGAGCCCAGTCCACTTCCCTCTAATTTGGCCTCTAATCTTTGTAGGTACATCATGAATAATAAGGGTGACAGAGAACAACTCTGCCTACGCCCCCGTTTTACCTCTGCATGCCTGGATACCCATTTTCTCACTTTATAACCACCTCGTTACCTCTATAGATATTCTTTAAAATTTTAGTGACTCCATCTTCCACGCCTAGTGTGTCCAGTATTCCCTACAATTCTTCTTGAACCACACTATCGTACGCTCCCTTGATATCCGAAAATGCTAGCCACAAGAGGCTGTGTTCCTTTTCTGCTATTTCGATGCACTGCGTCAGTGAGAACAGATTGTTTTCCAACCTCGTGTGTTTCCGAAACCCATTCTGCATTTTCCGCAGCCCCCCCTCAACTTCTACTCATGCCTGCAGTCTTTATTTTCTGCATCGCCAGCTTGTAGACCACTGATGTCACTGGTATAGGATGGTAGTTGTTTATGTCAGCTTTGTCCCCCTTTTCTTTATGGGTCACGCTCATCCTGCTATGTTTACATCTATCGGGGACTTCACCATCGATTATTATTTTGCTCACTACCTCCCTCAAAGCCTGCTAAGACTTCGGACCTAATGTCTTTATCAGCACAAATGGAATGCCATCTGGGTCTGTTGATGTACTACTAGAAACCCACTTCTCAGTCCTTTCCCAATCTCGTTGTGAAAAAGGAGCCATTGCGCAACTTGATTCATCCTCGTCTATAGTGGTGAATAAAGCACTTCTTTGGTGAAAATTTTCTGTCACCCTTGTTTTTATGTATTCACTAGCTTCGTCCCCTCCTGGCCTAGCACCTTGAGCTGTAGTTATAGACCTCTGCTTTTTGTTCGTCTCATTTCTTAGGGAGTTTAGATGGTTCCGAAATTTCGCAGCTGCCTTTCTAGATTTTTATGTACTTCTGCCAGCCACTGAGATCCCTTTCTTCTAATCCTTTCATTGATCAGTAGGGATGCATCCCTTCTACAGCTTAGGAAGACTTTCCATTTTCTTTCAACATCAACTTTGGGTTCACCCTGCTGCTTAGCATGCCTGTGTTTCCTAGAGACTTCCTGACGTTTTGCTATGGCTCTCTTAACTTCCTCATCCCACCAACTTTTGGGTTTGTGTGTTCTTTTCCGGGGTGACTTGTCACGTGCCTTAGCAAGCTCGAGCTAAAGCAGTCTAAATAGATTCGTGTATCTCTACAATGTTTTATTATCCTTAGTGTTTACTTTCTCAATTTGTTTAGTGGCTCTTTCAATTTGCCTTTCTGAATGAAAATTTTCCTGTAGTTGCTCATCTTGTCTCCTTCCCACTTTCACTGCTCTTCCAAAACTTAGCTTGATACGTTTGTGATCACTACCCAGACTTCTGGAGGCACCTTCATCTATGTGCATTCCACTGAGCTTATCATACATTCAATGTGACATCAGTGTGTAATCTATCGTCGACTGCAGCCTTCCTACTTCCCATGTAATTTGCCCTTCACGCTTCTCGGTAGTGTTGCAAATGATCAAATTAAGCCTTCCACACATATCCATGATCATTCTGCCTATCGACTTCGTATACCCATTTATATCTTCAATGTGTGCATTCATATCTCCTAGTATAATTATCTCGCACTCTCCTCCTAACTACTGAATGTCCTTTGAAGTACGCTCTACCTTTGCCTGGTTTTTCTCTCTGGCCTTTGCTCCCGTTCTTAAGTACATAAAACCAAGGAGTGTCATTTGCCCTGCCACGTTTCCTTTTAGCCATAAATGTTCCTTGCACTCTTTTGACCCTTTGCCAGTCTGTACTTTCATGAATAAATACCCCAATACCACCCCCCCTTTCTGCCGCCTTCTGTTATATTACTATATTCTCACGTGTAGTCCGGATTGTTAGGAGGTTATTTCATGTCCCTGAGATGTGTTTCTACAAAACCGTATACCATCGGCCTCTCCTTCCTTAGCTGTTCTTCTATCTCTTCGCACTTCAGCCTGTTCCTACCACCCTGCATGTGAACATCCTCTATGTCTGAATCGGCTCGGCACTCGTGGCTACGTCTACTTCTGCCCTGGACTCTACCCATCTTAGATACTCGTGCCACTTTGGAATCGTCTCTGTCCATACCACCTGTCAAACAGTCTCCCTGGTTGTTTTCCTCGTTACTAGCTATCCTGCACCCTGCAGGCCCGCTTGGCCCCAAAAAAAGCCGCTGCGCGGCCTGCAAGTCGCCAACCCACCTCATGACCTAGCTGTCCATCGAAGTGAATTCTGTCTCGTTGAAAACCACCCCACCTATGCACCTCTTTGTTTATTTCCACCACCTCAAAGCCTTTCTCTCGACTCATCCGCCATATCTCTTGGTTTGCGTTTACAACCGCTCTTTGCAGGGGGCTATCTCGCACCAGTACCTCCGGTATTGTGCATATCACTACCTGTACCTTAGGAGAAGTGGCGCGCATGTCACCGACGCCTTTCGCCAGTGTGGTTGTTAGTCCTGCCATATTTTCCATTAAAACATCGTTTAAACCACCTGAATTTATCACGAGGTTTCGTCTATCAGCTTTAGTTTTGAGTTTTGTACTCGCTTGCCTCATGACTGCTTCCAGCTTGCGTCCTCGGAACGCTCCTACTACAACCCTCTTGTCACCTCTTACCCGCTGTTTGATGGCTTCTGTGCTTCGATTTAAACTCGAGTCCCAGGCTATTATCAAATGCTGTGGCTTTTCAGCTGGAGCGTCCTGCACCTGGGGGTTACTTGCACCTGTGACACCAGCTGCTTTGTCCCCTCCTAGCCCCACAACTACTTCGCTGAAGCTGGGCCTTGCGACAATTGAACCAGCTAAACTTGATTTTTCCAAAGTTGCTTGCTCTTTCTTCTTTACCGTTCTGGTTGCCGGTTCCCTACCGTTCTATCCGTAGGCCGCTCCTCTGTTTACCTTGGCTAGTGCTTCCTCGGCGGACTTAAGCCTTTCTCCCATCGCCCTCGTTTTCTCTTGCTCTGTCGCTAACGCTGTCTCCAGCTCAGTGATTCTTATGAGTAGTTCACTTTGGGCAACCATCTTTTTCACCATTTTTTCCTCAACCTCACATTGCTTACACTTTGCGGCAGCCTATTTTCCATCCGCTTCTACACTTGGGTCCACTTTCAAACCCACACTGCATCCTGAACACTTTACACACTTTTTAACCATGTCTTTATGACACCAATTGTCCCTATGACTTGCCTCACTTGATAATTACAAAACTGGAGCCCTGTCCTACAAAAAAGAGAAAGTCTAAGCTCTACTACAAAAATTTGCATGTTCAATGTACGTGCACATCCACCACAGGGTGGCAAAAACAACAAACAACAAAAAACCGAACACACACACACGCACAAAATAATAAATGCCTGCTGACTTACCCCCGAAAAGCCGTACAATAAAATAAGTGCAACAAAAATTTTAACTGCTCCCTTATAACTGTAAAGACACGCTCAAAACATGCCAAATCACTCATCTGCGCAGTCAATCAGGAGCGCAAAAAACACGTCTATCCATCGTGACAGTCCGAACCTTTCCAGCTAGTAGACGCCACCTCGTTTCGAAAAGAGAAATCTTAGAAATACAAACATAGCTGTTATCTTTTAGCTTATTCCGTGTTAAATATAAAAAAATGAAAGTTACTCACATTAGGCGCCTGTAGGAGAGCCTGCTTATTTACAGATAGTGATTCCAGTAAGATCCAACCTATCCGAGAAAATCGCTGAGCGGCCATCTTGTTTGGACAACAAAGTAGCCTGCGTCATTTTTGTTTCCAATGTTGTCTTCTTAAAGATGTCTATTTTTCCAGCTGCTTGAGAATTGAAACGGGACTTAAGATGGCTGCTGTACACTTAGCTGTCTATTTAGCCATCTACAGTGAGTATTGAAACAAAGCGCCAGTCATGCAAGAAGACGGAAACGACTTCTATTGTCTGCGGAACTTTATAGCTAGCTTTTTATGTTTCATTACAGACCACTCGCGTAGCACGGTGCTTCTTGATGACTAGGTGTATTTTCAATATTGTAACTGTTAGTTGTATAGATAGCTGCCATCGGGTAAGCAACGCTTAAATACGCTGTACTTGAACAAAAATTGTTGTTGGGCTAGTTCTTTACTCGTCATATCGTAGGAAATTTATCGCCACCTTGATTCTCGCCAACACTCACACAAACACTCACTCATCCACCCCAGTAGCACAAATGACACTCAGTGCTCCCTTTGTGTGAGTGTTTGTGTAAGCGTTTGCGAGAGTCAAGGTTGCGCTAAGTACCCTTCAATGTGTGCACAAAACAGATTGAAGATGGAGCTCGGAGGCGAGGAAGAAGAAGTAGCCAGGGGCACGCTCTGCATAATTTTTTCCTGTTCTGTCAACAATAAGCCGAAGACGTATCGGTTCTGTGGTCTCTTTGGTCCTTCTGAAACATGGTGCCGTGACCAGGATTGATCTGAAGACAGACGCACAGACTTCAACCCCATTCGCAACAACGGGTTGAAGAACGAAGCAGCGGCGTCTGGCTTAAGGACGAAGCGTCGAGAGAAGGACCATGACCAACGACTGTTGGCGACGCACATAAACAGGCAAGAGCTCTTTCAACACGTTTTAAGCATGAATAAAGAGGTCCTATCGAAGAAGCGGAAGACGCTTCGAGCAAATGTGACGACGCTTACGAGCGAAATCGATAAGAAGATAGAAGAAGACGCCGACCGAGCGCAACTTATGACGCTTCTGAACCAGATGAAGAGCGTGTCACAGACGCTAAGACAAGTTAACGAACAGATTGAACCGTTCATTGAAGAAGATGACGTGGAGGCAGAATTTGAAAGAGTTTCGCATTATGAGATGAAGATCGTCGCTGCAACGACAAAGATAGAGGAGCAATTACGCGAGTTAGAACAAGCGACGCAACTGACTATGAGAATAGTCACAGAACAGGCGAGCTCAGTGCAAGGTACTAACCAAATCTCGGAGAAGCAAGAGCTTGTTAAGTTGCCACGCCTTGAAATGATCAAGTTTGATGGGAAAAAACAGCATGGCCAAAAACAGCATGGCCAAGGCATCAGTTCGAGACATTGATGCATAACAGAGCGAACATGCCGAAGAATCAAAAATTTAACTACCTTCTGGCGTCTCTGAGTGGGGAGGCTGCGTTCCTCATAGAAGGTTTGCAGTTTTCTGATCAGAATTACGAGCATGCAGTCGCTCTTCTGAAAGAAACCTTCGGATGAGAAGATCATTCAAGAGAGACCTACATAAAAAAGCTAGCAAACGTGGAAGCAGTGAAGAGTCCTAAAGATGTAAATGGGTTGAAAAAACTCTTCTAAAAGTTGCAAGTGAACACATGAGCATTGCAGTAGTTAGAAGTGGAAACGGATAGTTATGCCAAAGGGATAGCTCCTGTTGTAAAATCTGCGCTACCCATGGATATCAAGATTGAGATGAAGATGAAGGAGATAGAGAAAGGGGACAACAGACTTGTAAATACGGAATAGGACTCAGCGTCAAGAGACAGCACGACCAGTTTGAAAGAAATTATGAAGTTTTAAAGATGTATATACGCAACAGAGAAGAAACTCGAGAGGTAAAATACGAAGTTACCCAGTCACCGCACAGTATGAGGCGGACTAGAACATCTACGTTTCAAAGCACCTCCATTAAGAAATGCATCTTCTGTGAGATGACTGGACACTACACGGAAGATTGTAGAAGAAGCATTACTATGCACCAGTTAAAAGAAGCCTTACAACAAGAGCGAAGGTGCTTCAGATGCACCAGACCTCACCACACGGCGAAGATGCCCCGCCGCGGTGGTCTAGTGGCTAAGGTACTCGGCTGCTGACCCGCAGGGCGCGGGTTCGAATCCCGGCTGCGGCGGCTGCATTTCCGATGGAGGCGGAAATGTTGTAGGCCCGTGTGCTCAGATTTGGGTGCACGTTAAAGAACCCCAGGTGGTCTAAATTTCCGGAGCCCTCCACTTCGGCGTCTCTCATAATGATATAGTGGTTTTGGGACGTTAAACCCCACATATCAATCAATCAATCACGGCGAAAATATGCCGCGCGAACGTACGCTGCAAAACATGCAAGGGAAGGCACGCGACATACATGTGTCGACCACGTACCCTTGCAGGAAAGTCAGCACAGCAGCAAAATGGTGATGATGTTGAGCAAGTGCGTGAAAGGGCGCAACCTGACCGGTTAAACACCAGCAAGTCCTACAACATGCACGCACAGCAGTCTGATGAACACAAGTGCATACTACTCCAGACAGCCTTTGCGTGGAGAGAGGGAGAAGACAGCGGGTGCTACGCACGGATTCTGCTGGACAACGGGAGCCAGAAGACAATCATCCTCAAATCATTGTCAAGAAAACTAGCATGCAAGGTAAAAATATCCGAAAGGATTACTGTAGGATCATTTGGAGGAGGAGAGATGGAACTAGACATGAAAGTGAACCAGTCGCGATTGAGGCACTGGAGATAGAAGTTATATCCTGTGAAGTGCTACCATCGCCACTGTTGACAATACACGAAAGAGCAAGATCGATGGGAATGTGTTTGGCTGATGACAACGAGAAGACGGACAAAAAGAGAAAAAATATGGAAACTTCTATATTTATTGGAGCAGATTATTACTGGACTGTAGTCACTGGTCACATTTGCGAGATTCATCCAAAAGTAATAGCAATAGAAAAAATATTGGGATGGACGGTCCAAGGTCCTGTAGGACTTCATTGTGTGCCGATGAAATCATCGACGGTTACGGTACTCAAGGTCAGTGCCAAGTCGGACACGACTGTGGACGAACTGCAGAGATTCTGGGACTTGGAAAACACGGACATCAAGGAGAAAACAGTAACAAAGATGAACGATGAACATGTGCTAGACTACGTCCGACAAACAATGGAGTTATAGGCAGGAAGATACCAAGTGCGGCTACCATGGAAGGAAAACGTGACATTGGATGACAACAACACCATTGCAGAGAAAAGGCTTATCCAGGTGACCAAGAAATTACGCAAGGATAAAGATGAACTCCTAGCCTATAACAAAGCTATTCGAGAGTACTTGGAGCAAGAAATAGCAGAAAACGTTGAAGAAGATGATGCATCCGATATACAAAGCAAATTTGTATACTACATGCCACATCAAGCAGTAATTAAGAAGGACCGAACAACGACAAAAATACGGATCGTCTTTGACGCATCGTAGAGCCAGAATCTAGGTGAATCCTTGAATGACAACTTGGAAAAGGGGCCAAACCTAAACCCCGACATCAAAAGCTTGCTGATGAAATTTCGAGATCTCAAGATCGCTATGTCAGCTGACGTAGAAAAAGCATTCTTGCAGATCAAGATACATAAAAATGACTGAGACGCACTCCGATTTATGTGGTGGGAAAGAATATCCAGCGAAGATATGCCAACCTCGAAGATTCAAACGTGGAGGATGACGAGGGTTACTTTCGGAACTACACCAAGTACCTTCCTTCTAGAGGCCACGATTCATCGACATTTGGTTAAATTCGAAAAAAAAATATCCTGCAGTTGTGGCGCAACTCCGGAAAGGAATCTACGTCGATGACGTTTTACTAGGAGCCTACGAATACTAGACATCGACAAAGAGATACAAGGAAGCACGAGATATATTTTGCGATGCGGGAATGAATTTAAGAAAGTGGATTTCAAATGACGCCGAACTAAGAAAACTTTTGAATGAAGAAGAACTACGCACTATGGTTGTTGAAGTAGACAGAGTAATTAACAACTGGCCTCTTACTTATCTGTATGACAGTCCTAACGAGCCACAACCCATCACACTGGTGGACGTTATAGGAGGCAGGCAAGCAATGAACAAGCAGGAAGCCAACAGACTCGGAGAATACAGTTTGCTGAATTACTGGAGTGCAAGAAAACAAGCAATGATAGTATGGTGGACCAGATGAAAAAAAGGAGTACCTGAGGGAGCTTAAGTGTGCCAGCAGAAAAATAGAGGGTCACACAAATAAACAAGAAGCAGATGTACTTCTGCTTGGAGAAACACGAAAAAGAACACGGTGAAAACTCTGCAAGGTCGAAAATATTTTCCCAGGCAAGGGTGGGCTAGTGAGAACATGCTTGCGTCGTACACTTGAAGGCAAATTAGTCAAGAGGCCGATTCAACTGTTGTAATCGCTCGAAAGTTGCTTCGGTTGAATCTGGCCGGCAGGAAGATGTTGAAAACAGATTGAAGATGGAGCTCGGAGGCGAGGAAGAAGAAGTAGCTAGGGGCACGCTATGCATATTTTTTTCATAATCTGTCAACAATAAACTGAAGACGTATCGCTTCTGTGGTCTCTCTTGTCTTTCTGAAACAAATGTGCATTGCATTTTTTATCTGCTCTGAAAAGTGGGACTCAAGATCATACTTCCAAGCTAACTGGGTGATTGGTTGGGCTAGGTGGGGCTGAAATATCTTTTTTGAAGGAACCTGTGGCTAATTCAGGGCGTCGACGAGATTAAAGCAGCTGCGGAAGTCAATTCACGCGGTCAGTTTCAATGGTGATTCACTAAAGCTCGCGTTGCACAAAATTCACGCTTCTCTCACAGGTAAGGTCATGCGCCTCTTTCTGACAAAATCAATTGGACACATTCGCCAAGGCGTGGTAACGGCTTTGGTTCTAGGTATGCGCGCTGGCGGGTCACAAACTTTTTGCGTCCCCTATTCTCAAACTCTTTAATGTCTTTCGTAGCTCTTCCGGGGTAGATACAAAGTGTCCGTAGAAAAAGAAGGAGCCAATGCGTGCACGCCTGCAGTGCGAAAAGAGTCGGATTTCTCTTTCTTTTAACAACAATTGTATTTATGTTTTTGTTATAAGGTACAGTGTGCTGCATCCCCCTTGTGCGTATCAGACAAATCTTTTAGGCGAGAAAAAAAAAGAAAAAGAAGTTGCCCTGTTATTCTGACAAAAGCCAGTCCCGCGGCCGCAACGTAAAGAACACTGTGTTTTTTTATGTGTGCCTTCTTTTTATTTATAAACTAAAAAAACACGTCTAGTTCTTCCGTTTTCCACACTAGCTTTGATTGTAACTGCAGATGATTTTCTGAGTTTCAGCGCCTCCGGCTTGCTTTATTTTCACAGACACGTATTTGATGTAGTATGCAATTTTATTCAAGAATCTTAACGCATGTTATTATAACGCCCGCTTAAATATACCCTTGACGAATACTTGTGGCACCATTAATAATGTGAATGAATGTGGGGCATACATTCGATTTTCATCAAGTGAGGTAAACTCAACTGTCTGGCATACTCAGAATTTTGGACTTCTTATAAAATATTAGCTGTATTTTTAAGTGCGAAGCAGGCGTTTCTTAAGGAACTTCGAGCGTATCTATCTATCTATCTATCTATCTATCTATCTATCTATCTATCTATCTATCTATCTATCTATCTATCTATCTATCTATCTATCTATCTATCTATGTATCTATCTATCTATCTATCTATCCGATTACGTTTGAGTGCTCTCGTTGTCATCTCCTTAATTTGGCGTGAGCCAAAATTTGCATGGGAGGGTAAGATGGTTTGAACAATATAACGCACTGGTCAAGACGTGAATAATGTCACAATCCCGTCGCGTACGTCGCCAAACACTTCCCGTCAGACAGTGGCACATACCCATTAGCGGGTATGTGCCACTGGTGTGCGGGTATGTGCCACAGGTGATTTACACCTAATATCTACCCAGAAACAACGAGAACACGCATGACCACCTTTAACGCGCGAGCAGTAAAAAACATCCGAAACCGGTAGCGTCGACCCTACGAATGCAATAATAAATGTCAGCGTCCTAGCTGGAAACAAACCCAACATTCTTCGGCGCAATGAAGCAATTCACCATACAGGTACGCTAGGTTTCGGAACTACTTTTAAAAGAGATGCTAATCTTCGTGAAACGTCAATAATGCTTGCAGTGCTGCCTACCCAATGTTATAAACATATTTACTCCTTTGATACAGACGTCCTATCGGGTTAACGTCACTTGGTAACGTCAATTGCGCTGAAGTTGGTTTATGTAGCAGTCTCAAGGGCCAGCAACCTCGCAAGTATCAGCGCTGGATATCAGCTTCTGGCGTTGCTAATACGCATGTTCCAGTTGGCTTCATTGCACAAGTGGAAAGAACTTATTATATAAACATCTGTAACTCTCCAACATATGTCTGTGCGTGAATCATTTGTACCTATATTTAGCGGCATTTCATGACGTGCTTCTCAATAAAAAATCGCCATACAGCGACCTTCCCTTGGCAAGCTTTGCATAACGTCATTCTCAGGTACGTGGGATCTGTCGGATGTTTCTTTTATTGATTCTTCTATATTTTATTATATTTGTAATTTTGAAACATAATTCGCTATTCTTTTTTGTTCTTTTATTAGTAATAGGCTAAAAAATAGTGTATCCCATAGAGGCTACAACACGCTTTCATGGCCACTCCCCCTGAGTGGGTATGTGCCAGTGCTTACAGGCAACAAACAAACGAACAGCGTTCAGTGTGCTTTCTTCGCCGATTCATAGCTTTTTTGACGCTGTGGTACCAACACGTCTTGTGAGGACACGTCTTCCTCATCGCACGACTCGAGGGAACCTTTTACTCGGCCACGTCGGGCTGCGGGTGGTGAGGACTGCTATAGATCATTCTTGACCGGCGTGGACCCAGACTTCAACACTGGTTCCGATGCATCGCATCAGAACCAAGCGCTCGGCTCGACGAACCCAGAACACGGACCTTCTACAGGAAGCTTCTACGGTGACCACTTACAGATCCGATTGCGGAAAAGCCAAAGCTTACAGGTATTTATGACCGTTTGTCAGGGAGCAACATGGAGCTCTCAAAAATCATTGATGCGGTCGAATAGCACCTAGCTGACGAGGAGTTGGAAGCGGAGTATGTCGAGGAAGCAGAATATGACGATCAATCTATCAGCCTGCTTGCCGAGAATCGCTGCAGAAGAGATGGTTTGAGGCGCGGGAACAGTACAGCAGCGACTATTGCTCAGAAGGCTGCAGCAACCGTTCCCAACGATCTGACCAGAATTGGCCCAAGACTGAATATTCGTGATTTGACAACATTTCGAGACAATATTTACGAAACGTCAGCTTTGTGAGAGCCGTTTCACCAGACTGTTCCTCTTAACAGCGCATCTTCAACGATGAAAGTTTTTTAAATTACGGTATCACCTTGCGGGTGAAGTGGCAGCGGCGATCTCTGGTTTCCACACTTCCTAAGCGTGTTACGTCGACACCATAGATATACTGAAAGAACGTTTCAGCGATCGGAGCAGAAGGGCGCAAAACAACCTGTCAGTGCTTCGCAATTCTGCACTTGTCAAGCAAAGAAACGACATCCGAAGCCTCAGACAATCATAAAATACTGTGCAGCACAATGTACAATGTCTCACTCAACTAAACGTACCTACGGTAACTTTCTCGGTAATATTGAATGACATGCTACCAGAGGCTTTGCCGTACGAGATCGTTCTAGCATGCATCAGAGGCACAGCGAGACTGAAACAATTCGAGTCTTCTCTAAATGCGTCAGCTCCAGCTCTGGCAGCTGGAAACTTGGATTCTGAATTAAGAACACTGCTCTTGCTCATACGAATGGAGTTGAATATCCAGGAGCAGTGTCAGCCACTCTAACAAAGACCTGTTAGTTCTCAGTCATCAGAGATGATGATACGGCCACACCAGCACCGTTTTTGTACTACACAGTGCGTCGTACAAGAGGGCCCAGTGTTTTTCTGCAAAGCCAAAAAACATGGCACACGCACCTGTGACGCCAACCTCACCATCGTTTCAAAGAAGAACCTAGCTGAAGCCAAGCGCTGCAACAGATGCACGTCACGAAATTATCTTGCACGGTGTTGCAAAGCAAGACTTACGTGCTCAACTTGTCACGAAAAGCACGCATCGAGAATATGTGACTCTAACTACGTAAGGAAATCGGATACAGTGGAAACATCGTTACCTGCAGAGGCTTCAGGTTGCACAGCATAGACGTCACACTCAGTCATGCTATGCGGCGAAAATTCTTCAAGTGTATGCGCAAAGACGGACACAGAAGTGCACCTGCAGACATTTCGCGTCTTTGTCGTCGACGCGGTATCAAATCCACATGCATCCGAGGGATTCTCAATGAGGGAAGCCAGAAGTCAAACATTACTGATGATCAAGCTGAAAAAAATGCAACTTCAGTTGCTGGGAGAAACTCGAGTTTCATTTAACACGTTTAGCAGCTTTGAAAGAAATTTATGTAGCGCGAGGCGAAAAAACGAACACAGGAAAGAATAGACACAGAAGACAGAGCGCTACGCTCAGTTTCTGCATCCGCAAAGGTATTATTCCGGATGAAGTCCTCGCGCTTTGCGGGGGCTTTTCGCCTTCCTTTGGCCATACAAGGAGGATTCTCAAGATTTTACGCGCTGAATTGTATCGCCACGTCCGCTTGCACAGCATTCGTCTTCGTGCATATCTTCATACTTCCTTTGATTCATCTGTCGCTGGATCTCTGCTGAAAAGGTACCTGCAATTGGCTGGACAAGCTACCAAAGCTCTTTGGATGCCTCAGCTGAACGATCTTTGTGAGCGGGTCACCAGTGTTCGACGGATGGCCAAGGGAAAGGTTCATGTTCCTGAAGACCTCCAGCTTCCTGATGACGTCATTCAAGTCCTAGAGTTGGGGCCGAAGTTCAGGCTTCAAAGTGAGAGGACAAATTCTGAACTCCTGACTGTCGTTCGTCAGGTGGCACGTCGTGCGACTGAAGGTGAGGATAAAAGGGTTACCTCTGAAGGAGTAGACGCCATTTCGCGTTGTAAACCTGTGTGTTCTCACATTCCTGTTAAGCGTGTTTTGTCGTACCTGGACAATAATTCGCTGTGTGTTTTGCAGGGAGATAAGGAAGGTGGCTTCAAGGTTTTTTCGCGTTCATGCTTTTTTGAAAAAGCTAATGATGCTATTTCTAGGGTGTTTCACGTAAAAGATGGCGTATCGTTGAACAAAGTAAAAGCAAAAGTTATCCAATTGTGCAAAAACATGAAAGTAGTTGGAACTCTAAAAAGTATTCAAAAAAGTAAGAATAGCCGTGATGTATTTTTTAATGCAAAAACTCACAAAGTTAACACTCCTTTTCGAGTAATAGTCTCGGAAATAGGTACTTGGCAGAAACAACTCGCTGCTTTTTTGTTTATTTATTTATTTACAAATACTGCTGTCCCATGCCTGGGACATTGCAAGAGCAGGTACAGAAAAATCAACGAAAGCACAGAAACAAACAATAGTGCGCACAAATTTTTGTGACTAACACATAAAATTGTGCCCGAACTCTACAGTGTTCATTCTACGCAATGCACCATTAAGCTTGTTCCAAACTTCCACCACACGCGGAAAAAAAGAGAATTTGAAACAATCTGAACGAGACCTGAAGGGTACAAGGTTAAAAGCGTCTGTACTACGTGTTGTACGCGCTGGTCTATCAGCGAAAGATAAGGGCGCGTGAACGCGGGTCATTTTGTGTACAATCTTGTGCAACAAGATAATACTCTCACATGTACGGCGGTGTTCCAGTGAATGAAGTGACAACAAATGAGCATGTGAAGACGGGGAGAAGTCCCGATTATAACGGTTAAAAACGAACCGTATAGCCTTATTCTGCATAGATTCTAACCTGTTTTTATCTTGCTCAAGATGAGGCGACCAAACCACAGAGGCGTACTCGAGCATCGGTCTCACTAGTGTCTTGTAGGCAGTTAACTTACAATCTTTTGTCGAGTTTTTCAATCTTCGCTTTAAGTCACCAAGTTTCCTTGGAGCTTGACAAGTTATCTGAACAACATGTTTGCCCCATTTAAGGTCATGTGTAAAGGTGATGCCTAGGTATTTGAATTCACTCACATGTGCTAGGGTGTACCCATTGTAGTTATAACTGAAACTGAGAGGCTGTTTTTTATTTGAGAAAGTCATAGCTACAGTTTTCTTGTAATTTATGGGCATTTGCCTCGTTGAGCTCTAATCGCAGAATAACGAAAATACGTTGTTGAGTACTGACTGGTCTTGAAAGGTAGTAATGTTAGACAAACTCAATCTTCTCGAAGTCCGAGATCCGTATTTAGTCAAGAGTTCTGATAGTATATTAAGGTTCATGGAAGCTCATGAAAATGAAGGGCTAAGAGCCTTCTCAATTGACGTGACAGACCTGTACTATTCCCTCCCCCATCCACAAATGCTAAAATGTGTTGGAAGTAGCATTGATGAATTTGGTGCTGTTAAATTTTCGTCTGAGTCAGGTATATCCGCTGATAATTTTCTTACCTTGCTGGAATTCTATCTTACTTCGACGTTCATTAAATGAAACAATGATATTCTTTTGCAAAAGCAGGGTATATGTATCGGCTCTTGCATCGCGCCTGTCTTGAGCAATCTGTTTCTGGCAGAACTTGATATAATTGTGGCACATTGTCTCGCAGATACGACGGCCAAGAAAGTGTTCCGATATGTAGATGATTTTATTATTTTCATTGACAGCTCGGGGGAAAATTTCCAAAGTGTGAGTACTAGTGTGTTGAATGTGTTTCGTGATGGTCTTAAGCGCCTTGAAGTGAAAGTAGATTGACCTAGAGACGGACAAATGAAGTTTTTAGATTTAAGTGTTCAGTGTTCTGACAACCTGCTATGCTGGTGCTATGATCCGCGTGCTCAGAAAGCTTTACTCCCATTTCATTCCGGTCATTCCAAACCAACCAAGAGAGCCATCGCAACGACTTGCCTCAAAAACGAACAAGTCATGTGCGCACCTTATGAAGCAGAGTTTCCATAATCAGATCACAAGTTTGCAAGGATCGGGCTATCCGGATCATGTTTTAGTTTCAGTTACGGAAAAAGAGTTGAAAAGGATTCGTGCAAGGTCAAGCCAATCTAATGTTCATGTCGATTCACTGGCAAAATCAAGACGCACGGCCGTAATTCCATATGTTCACCAGCTGTCACATAATCTTAAGAAAGTGGCACTTCGGGACAATAATAGGGTGCTATTTTCAGTACGTGATAAACTTGGGAAATTGTGTGTGCTGACGAATCCGTCACGTGAAGAAAGGGTGTTGTGCACAAAAAGGAATACACACAAATTCGTGGAGTGAATTTTGTTTGTCATTTATCTTATTCTGTTCACATCTGGGAAAAAATATGTCGGCCAAACCAGTAGGTGTGTGATTGAGCGATTGAGAGAACACAATTACAAGGCGAATAAACTGCCACCAGAAGGTTTTCTGGCTCTTCACATTCACGCGTGTGGCTGCCGGCCTTTGTTCCAGAGTACAATCAATGTTGGTCGGCATAAGGATGAGATGACTCGGTTGATCATAGAAGCCGAACTTATTGATGCTCTTGGAGATGTATGTATTAGCAAGCCTTCAATGGCCTTGTCACCCAAGGAACTGGCGTTTCTGCGTACGCAGTGATACGTTATTTTATCTGTGAGGTTTTTTTTTGTGGTCCTTTTTATCGTTTTTTCTTGTAGGTAAATTGCATTGTCGAGCATGTATCTGAATTACACGTGCTTATCTGCTTGGTCGCCTGACGATTATGGCTTAAAAACAGCTTGGAGGTCGAAAATAAACATGTTGTTGGTAGTAGCGCTCTGTCTTTTCAGTCTATTCTTTCCTGTGTTCGTTTTTTCGCCTCGCGCTAAATAAATTTCTTTCAAATGTTTCACCAACAAGCCCACATCGCCACTCTTGTCGTTTAGCAGCATTTCCCCAAGTTTTGCATAAAAACGAAAATTTGTTGAAGTCTCCCACTGAAGTCAAATAACAGCATTCTCAAAACCACATAATACTGGCCATTGTCGTACCGGTTACTTTCGTCGACAGAGGATGGCTATCTAATACAGAAGTTGCGTAGTGAAAGGTAAGTCAATGCCGATGAAAATAAGTTCAATGAAAAGAGAGGATTTTTTTTATTGGAGCTGAGCACCTGTGAAAGTTTGTTGCAAAAATAATTAGAAGCGTGTAAAAATCCAGGATTGGTCGGGATCAACGCTGCGCTTGGATGGACACTCCAAGATCCCATTCAACAAAGTGCTTCTTTTGACGGCATCACTAACCTCGTGTGTTTTGCGAGTGGAACGAATAGAAATGTTGACGTGATCTTGCAGATACCCCAGTCCTTCCGACATCTTGAAGCAGTGATCATCACAAATTCTGGAGAAGTACACTTTCATGAGTGCATTTCAAGTGTGGCAGTTTGGGCTAGTTGGTATGGCATGACGATAGTTATAGCGCGAGAACAAAACGACGACACAGTGACAAGAAGGAGGTGTCTTTCATGTCCTTCTTGTCTGTGTGTCGTCGTTTTGTTCTCGAGCTTTACCTGTCGTCATGCATTTCAATCTTCCAAAGAATGATTCGAAAAGGACATGGGAAAAGTACAATGAAACTACCTCGAAAAAATGGCTCGAAACCGACATTTGGAACGGATCACGATGCCACACCCACACGTTCACACAAAAAAAAAACTGACGAGGCAGTCGGCAAAAGAAGGCTTATTAAAGTGACACAGCACAGCTGTTTGGCAATGCATGGTGCCAGGACATGCTGACGTTTTTCCTCAGAACGCTCCTATTGATCTAGATACCCACTGCGTGTCCCAAGAAAAAAATATGAAAGGTGAATATTCGACTGCGAAGTTCCAAGTCTCACTCCAGGTCTCGTCACCCAAACAAGGCATACAATACCTCCACGAATGCGTTCCACCAACCAGAAAGGAGCATCATGACGAGCTGCCCTTTTACACCCATCTCAACGCATCGAGGACACTTGAAGTTTATTTCATGCGGAGACCAAGGCACTTCGAAAGAACAAGCTCAGCTTCGATGAAACGGAGAAGGTGCAACTGGAAGTAAAGGCGATTGCCAACTCAAGGCAGCACACTTACCCGCGCATGCCAAAGAACCCTCTCCAAAATTTCTGGTCTAATTCCATGTTGGACGTTCATCGCAGCCTTCTGCGAGTTGGAACAAGTACGACTATGAAGCTTGAAGCGCTCTGGCAAGTCGACGTTGTTGCGAAAACCTACGATGTTGTAAGGAGCAGGTAGATCACAGGCTGATCCACTCGGAAGAAGAGTACCAATTAGACAAACAGGTGTTTCACCTTCACCAAGCACTCTGTAGCAGCAGTCTCCAAGTAGAACGTGTTGTGAGTTTTGAGGAATCTGACACTTGCAGTAGTGCTTGGCCCCTATACGAATCATAGACGTCGACCTTGGATAAGGTGACATAACCCGAGTTTGTAGAGTGAAATTCCAAGTTCTAAAGCTTTTAAAAAAACTATTGCAGGAGCTGTTCAAGCTCAAGTTCTGCAGCTCTGCTGGGGGCGGGAGTATGTATAAAAATAGGAAGGGACAAACGCGTGCAGGTGAGTACTGCAAAAAACGCCATAATATCGGTGCTTATATCCCTGGCGCCGATCCTTTTGTGACAGATGCAAACTATAGAATTCGCGATTACGATGCTTCGCTGCAGGGTGCCGACACTAAATTTCTTCCAACACGGGTCCTGTCGGGCTCTTTCTCCGATGTGCGATTTATGTGGCAGGCTATTGATTATATTTATTTTTTTATTTATCAGATACTCACAGCGCCTTCATAGGGATTACAGTGGGGGGATACATATAACACATACTACAAAACCTGGTTACAAGGAAAAAACACGGAAATATGAAACGTGATCATGCCTATATTAGTACACCACAACATGATTATGCCCATTGAATTTAATCGCGTAGCGCCGGGACAAATGCTGCGTTTGGAATTGTGCTAACAATGTGTGCTGGTAGCCGATTCCAGACTCGAATGGTATTGGGGGGAAAGAATTTGCTGTACGCGGTACTTTTACATAATATTTCTTTTACTTTTAAGTAGTCATCCACTCTCATCGACACGCAGTCAGGGTCTTGTAAATATCTTGTGTGGTCGATTCCAATTTGCGAATGGTAATTATCATGAATTAATTTTATTTTGACTGCAGCGTTTTTAAGACTATCTCATTAAATTTTTTGCTTCAGATACAATAAATTTTCTTGAATAGTTTTGGAAAACAAACCGCGCAGTCCTACTCTGAAGTTTTACTAGCTTATCTCTGTCGATTTGCGTACATGGCTCCCAACCCGTACTGGCGTGCTCAAGTATTGATATCGCACTGAAAAGATAAAATGGAGCCCTTGATTTGTGTTTGACGTTACGAACTATGGATCATTTATTTTTGACATGTAGGTGGCTTATTACAGCTCGCAGATCCCAGATTAGAAAGTCATTTACGTGCTACATAAATGAATTTATCGATGCCCTTGATTCTGTCCTTTGGAGCCTCTATTTCTGGGTTTGCCAGTGTGAAAGTCTGCGTGGCAGTGCGGAATTATCTGAATGAAACCAAAAACTAACATACGGATCTTTGTTATTACACTTTAGTGTCAACATACGCATACGTTTACTACATTTTTGTAAGGTTATATTTTTGATCAAGCTTATTATTTATTATTATTTTCGAAACATCGCTGTTAATACGTTTCGGGAAGCATAAAAAGTTCGTTTGAAATTTGTAACGTTTTCATTTTATAACTTCTTTAAATCTAAAATTGAATAATATTTTATAAGACCACTCAATTGTTGGCCAATTCCCCACAGCAGGTATGAGCCACAAGAGAAGGTTAACAAGAACAAGAACAAAAACGCCAGACCTATGTGGAAAGCGCCGGACTGTGACATTGAACACTCGGAGAGCCTTTTCATAACACTCATTGAGTAACTGCTGCAAGTACAGTTGGTGGGTACCCACTACGCCATAAATCATCATAAGGTTTTTGTAATAGCCTGGAATCCACAATGCTATCCTTCATTTTTCAGAGAATTGTGGTATCTGCTACAAACTTGCTAGGAATATTGTTCAATATTTTGTTGCAGTGGCTGACGCCGATGAAAAATTTTGCCTCAAGTGGGTGTGTGCCATAGTTTATAGGTGAACAAGAACAAGCTTTCGTACAGGGTTGGATTATTATATGACCCACTATTTACGCAATTCACATTGTGTGATGCCTGGTTGTTGCTTTGATGTTCTAAAACACTGTCATACTCATACATTGATGCGATACATTTCCCGACATCAAGCGTGCCAAAGGCTAGTTTTGAAGCTACTTTCAAGAGGCAACGTGGCTCAGTTGTAGAATGCCAGGCTGGCACGCTGTAGACCCGGTTTCGAATCTTAATGTGTCTTTATTCTTTTTCATTTACTGATGTTTTTTTTCTTGCGATAGTGGTTACAGGCACAGGCAGCAGTGGCGGGCAACTACGGCGCCACATGTGACCTGAATTCTGATCTGATAATTCTTTTGGCTGTGAGAGAAAAGAAAGTGAAACCATGAACGCTGTTCTGTGTGATTTCTTCGCCGATTTGTAGCTTTTTTCAGAGTAACAATCAACTGTGGCACATAACTGCATACATATTGAACATAGCCGCCGTGGTATAGGGGTATATGTGACTCGTGCTCAGCGAACAGGGTTTGACGACGTACGCAATAAGCTAATCGCATTATTTGTGTCGTGACCAGCTAATCATATTCGTAAAACTATTTTACCCTTCAATATGGCTTGCCCCAAACGTAGGCAGGCGGATGAATGAATGGATGGATGGATGGATGAATGAACGGACAGATGGATGGATGAATGGGTAGACGGATGGACGGATGTGGATGAACGGACTATCATAAAAGTGCCTGCAATACGCAAAAAAAGGCTTGGCAGTTGAACACGTTAAAAAGCTAGTAGGCGCATGCAGACTGTCGCTGATGGCGAGCATACCGTCACTTGGCAGATTGCGCCTCTTTTGAGATACAGTAGCATAGGGCAATCTTCGTTCATCAATCCGACAAAGAACGTATACATATTACTACTAGGCAGCAGTCAACGCGTTTTATTTTTCGATAATCGGTTGACACCAATCACGATGAAGCACCCCTGCGTAAACTTGTATGCGCGCTGTTGACAGCCTATCCACACTAACGCTGACGTGGTGGCGGTGCTGCCACCTGTAGCCGGATCTCGTGGTGAATAAACTATTTCACGGCAGAGAAAAATTAGGCAGGTTCCTCGTACCTGGCGTTGTAGGCATAAAAAGACAGGACGTGGGCCAAGAGGGTATCGAAAATGCAATGAGAGATGCTTCGGCTTCTACACGGAAGCCTCGTTCACTAAGCTTAGATGCCGAAGGTTCCAGCTTAAATCCACTACAATAATCCCTTGAGGCATCTTGCATACGTCAGAAGTAGATTGCCAGCATTGCGCTTAAGCGTGTTACTCGTTGTCTTGATAGTTGAAAATTCCAGATAGTGTTTTAGCTGGACGGGTTTACGAGTGAGCGGGCAAGTGGAGGGAGCAGCGGAGCGCGACCTGATAACGCTGCCCTCTCCGCTCGCCCACTCACTCGTAATCCCGTCCTGCTAAAACTGTCGATTTGTGTTTTTCTTCTCACGGGCGATAACGGAAGAATTATCCTAGTTGAAGCAGTGGCGAATTTTTTCTGCTGGCTCTGCGACAGCACTGGAAGAGACTTTTTATTTTTCACGTCACTCATGTGCTGTTTCAGACGTCGCTCAATATTTTTGCTTTCACCCACGTAGACATATTCGCAGTCAGTGCAAGGAATCTTATAAATGACCCCAGAGAACGTTTTCTTTTTTATTTTGTCGTTGACACTGACGAGCATCTGATGTAGCTGGTGGATCGGAATATGGAGGACTTGTAGTTGGTGTCCACGCAGGACACGCGCCAGTGCCTCGCTGATGCCGGGAACGGGCGCAATGGAGGCGCGATGCTGGCTGAGGGAGTCACGTGGCTCAGTCAGGCGTAGGGCTCGTTTATCGGACGAAGCAAGAACACTTCTGGTGTACTTGCGGGCGCCGAGTTCACGTTCGATGCATGCTAAGTCGGAGTTGAAGTCCTCTGGCTTACGGCAAATTCTTCAGGCCTTCTTTAATAAAGAAAAGGCTACAAACCGTTTTTGGCTTACAAGGTTGAGTGACTCGAAATGAAGATACCGCCCAATATGTGTGTCTTTCATGTAAACACTGCAAGACAGATGCTGCCAGTCCTGTTTATCATTACATCAAGAAAAGGTAGACTCCCACAGCTTTCCTCTTCAACGGTGAATTTTATAGCTTCCTCAATGCTGTTCAAGTGGTTGGTGAAGGCGACCAGGGCATTTTCTTTATGATGCAAAAGCAATCATCAACGTATCGAAAAAATACTTTCGGAGCAGGATCGAAGGAAGCCAGAGCCCGGCTTTCCACTGGCTGTATAGGCAAGTTCGCCGCCGTTACCGAGATCGACGCAGCCATAGGGGTTCCATGCAGCTGCTTGTAAATGACCCCACGAAAAATAAAGTAGGTATTTTTCAAACAGAAATCAAGTAGCTTCACGAGATCCTGCACTTCAATCATGGTGCGTTTTCCGAGCTTCTCATCAGCCTGCAGGGCAGCTTCACAGGCGTTCACAGCAAGTGCCACAGGAGCACAGGTAAAAAAGGAGACGACGTTAAATCATACCATGATTTGATCGCCGTCCACAGTGAGAAATGCACACCTTGTCAATGAAGTCCTGCGAATTACGGATAAACGTGGTGCCACTTTCAAGCAGTGGGGCACCCACACGGTGAAGATAACTCGAAACTTTGCAGAGGCGAGTGCATCAAATCTACGAAGAGCCGCATTGGCATACCATACTTATGAACCTTAGATAGACCGTACAGAACCGGGGCGGAGTTGTTGTGACGAAGAAGCGAAAAATAAAGGGCCTTATTTTGCGGATACACGTATTCGAAAACTTCAGCCAGAAGCTTCTACAGTTCCCGTTGCACTTTAAGTGTGGGGTCGCATTTGAGGACGGCATAAGTGCTGCTATCCTGGACGATATCGGGCATTTTGCTGATGTAGTCAGTGACGTTCATAAGGAGAGTGACATTTCCCTTGTCAGCTGGCAGTATCACAATACCATGATTCTTGCGAAGATTCCTGATTGGCGTTATGCTGTTCGGGTGACAAGGCCGTGTGCGGTTTAGGCGGAAGCTTGGCGAGAACGTTCATCGCATGAATACGGGCCTCATCTCGCTCGGAGACATGTACCTGACCAATGGCATGCTCTACGGCACAAATCAATTTCTTTGGGTCAAGTGCGGCGCTCATGTTGAAGTTCAGTCCAAGTTTGAGCACGCTCATGTCGGGCTGATTAGGAGCATACAACGACAAATTGCATACTACTGACCTTGCTCGGTCCGATGTGTTATCCCTACGGCGAGGCGGTAGGCGAGCCAATTTGTTTCGATGTGTCTATTTACATAGGGCGAATCGCAGCTGAGCCTTGAAGTTTGCGTGGAGCTGAATACTAGCGAAAACTTCAGGGCACTGGTATTCAAGGTGACGGCGGGCCAAGAACAGCCGATTCTGGAGGTCCCGGATAGTTGCTCTGTAGTCCCTGATCCGGGCTTGATGTATCTGGCGCTCAGCCTTCGATACTACCAGGTGTCCGAAAGCAGTGTGCACCGGTCTCAGCAAGCGCAAAGATTTCGGAATCAGGCCTTCGGCTTTGCACATGTTGAAGTTCAGGTGAGGTTTGAACGAAGACGCTCGCATGGTAAGCGAAATTAATCGGCGGATTTGGGTAACCAATGGCTGGCAATACGCCTGGAGTAAATGAATGAAGTGAAGAATTAGACATGAGTAATGGGAAATTAAAAACGTTTCTTCCAGTGGTCTCGCAGAACACTGTTGTAATCAGCCTGCCTGGCTCGACGCCGCTTTGTCGCATGAGACATGATGGCTGAGCCTACCCTGATTTCTTCCGAGTCAGTGCTCCCAAAGGTGCACCAAGAGCGGCGACAACAGAGAAATCAGTTTTCTAGTTATTCCAGGTCATCGGCCCCCCTCGTAAAGCTCTTTGGACACGCCTGACCGACCGACGGATTAGGAAGAGTTGTTGGCCGTCGAGGTGGCTTGCTTGGTCGTCTAGGTGCCCCGGGTAAAGGGCCCAGCGTATGAGAACCGTCTGCGGATGCATTTCTCACGTTCTCCGTGGCGCCTCGATGCCGCTGTTTCCAAAATTAGCGGTCTGCCTGGCGCCGCGTACCCATCATTGCAACATACTACAAAATTGACTTTCATGAAACACTCAACGTCTTCGTGATGTGCTGTGTCGTGCGTGGTGTGCCATGTTTTCTTCCTCGCCATGGACTAAACTGGATGTGCTCCTTCCCCCTTCCGTGGGTTAGGAAGGAGGCGGCGTTTCCCCTTTCATTTTACTTCACTTTAATACCCTAAAGACCCCGGTGAGGGGGTATTACATGAGAGGTGGGTAATAAATAAAGGTTGCAGAGAGTGATCTTCTGACAAGCAATATGCATTTATGTTTTGCGCAAACGTTGATGAGCGCGTTATGACTGCAATGTCATAGGGAAGGCCATTCCAGTCCACTGCTGTGCGAAGAAAAAATGAGGCAGTAAAAGTAGTAGTGCGAGCACGTGCGCGTGCGATTGAATAGGGATGGGTCGTGCGGTGAGATATGCGCGTTGGTAGGATGATGTAAGGTGCTTGATTAAGGGAACTGTGAAAAAAATTTGTGAATCAAACAGAGACTGGCGATGCACCACGCACAGAAAGATCAGCAACATCAATGTCACGTTTTAGGGATGATATGTTTATGTCTTATGAATATGAAGAGTGAAGGAACCTAGTGGCAGGATTTTGTAGAGATTCTATTTCGTTTATTAGGCATATCTGGTGCGGGCTCCAGATGGGCGCTGCATACTTTAGTTTAGGTCTTATGAGCGAGTTGTAAGCCAGAAGTTTTATGTCTAGTGTTGCGTGACGCAAATGAAGCTTTAGGAAACCGAGGGATCTGTTCGCGGATGATATGATGTTGGTGATGTGTGCGTTCCAGGAAAGGTCAGATGATAGGGTGGCGCCTAGGTTCATATGACTGAACTTGTTCAATAGAGGAGTTAGAGATCAGGTATGAGAGTGATAAAGGATTACGCTGGCGTTGAAATGAGACGAGTTTGCATTTAGTAGGATTAAGCTTCATTAACCAAAGATCACACCATTGTTGCACGAGATCAAGACCCTGTTGGAGTGTAGTTTGATCAAAAAGGAAGAGGAGGAAGAACGTTTAGGCGGAAAAACAGGGAGGTTAGCCAGTTATTAGACCGGCTGGTTGATCAGAAATGTTAACTGTGCGATAGATGACACGGTCGTCAGCAAATAAACGGATATGGAAGGATACATGAACGGGAAGATCGTTAATATACATAAGGAACAACAGGGGTGCGAGTACATATTCTTGGGGGGAGCTAGAGGAATGGAGACGAACTGGGAGCGGTTAGTCACAAATTGTGTGATCCATGCAAGAAAAATGGGGTGCAGGTTCAGCGGGGAAAGTTTTAACAGTAGGCGTTTGTGTGGTACCTTATCAAATGCTTTTTTGAAGTCCAGAAAGATTGCATCGGTCTGAAAGTGACGGTCGAGAGAAGAGTGTAGATCATGAAGAAATATAGCAAGTTGGGTTTTACAGGATAATGATTTACGAAATCCGTGCTGGGAAGAATGAAAAAAAATGTTGGTGTCAAGGAAGTGCATGATGTGAGAGTATATGACATGTTCCATGATTTCGCAAGGGACGCTTGTTAAAAAATGGTTCGATAAATTAGTGGGAACTGTCTGTTACCTGACTCGTGGACTGGAATGACCTTTCCCTTCTAACAGTCATCTGGTGGAATTCCTGTTTTGAGTAACAATGAGAACATCATCTAAAAGTACACTGCAATAATTTCCTTAGTATTTTTGAACAATTTAGAGTTAATATTGTTTACGCCAGCCAATGATGAAAGTTTTACTTTGTCAATGAGTGATGGAATGCCACCAACGGATAACGCAGCAGGGGCCATAACTGGTAATGTCGTAGTATTTGGCGGAGGAAACGGCACGTTGGCTTCATTAGTGAACATGGATGAGAACGCGATGTTAAATGTATTGGCACAAACAGTGTCGCCTACGTCTTCATTTTTATTGTTTCTAAGTGTGATGTCACGTGTTAGTTGCGGCTTTAAGATTTCCCAGAATTTTGTAGGGTTAGATTTCAGAAGTTTAGATAAATCATTGTGATAAAATCTCTGTTTTGCTTTTATAATTTCAGCATAACAGGCGTCTTCCGCAGCTTAGTACTTGCTCCATGCGCACGCATCACCATTATACTTCGCAGCTCGGAAGAGGCGCTTTTCTGTTTTCAAGTGTTTTCAAGCTTTTAGAAAACCGTGGTTTATTTTTATTGGCAGTTAAGCTCACTGTGGGGATGAATTTATTAGTCAAGTAGTTATCTTGTCCTTAAGCATTAGCCAGCTGTCATTGAGAGAACAGGAACTGAGATTGAATTCGAAGTATGGCAGAAAATCTCGTAATTCACGATAATTTATTTCATAACTACCTTTATCATACAAGTGAGTTTTGCGGAAAATGGGGCGTATTTTGTGGTGAAGTTAAATAAGGTATGAATAACTTTGTGATCGCTGATTTCACGTAAGTATGCAATAGACTTTAACCTTTTGAGGCTATTTGTTTGTACTATGTTTAAAATGTTTGAGGATTCGCTATTGACGCGGGTTGGTTCGGTTACCTGTTGGATGAGGTTAAAGTTGAGGCAAACATTCGCAAAGTTTCTTGCGTCAGTATTTCCCGAGGTTTGTGAAGCCTGATTGAGCCGGTTAATGCAGGGAAAGTTAAAATTACCATAAAGCAGAATATGTGCGTTAGGATGTTTATTAGTAAGCTGGGACAATATTTCGTTAAGATGCGGGCGAAGTCTGGGACAGTTCGAGGGGGCCTATAGCATACGCCAATTATAATTGCTTCGGGAGAGCACGCTATATTACCCATAATGATTCTAGTTGCGAAGATGGGTTGATTAGAGAGCATGATAGTTCTTTTTAGTGGCGATAAGTAAGCATCCGCCACATGCATTTTTGCGGTCGTGACGAAAGACGTTAAAGCTTGGCAAGTTGGCCAGTACCTCTGTATCTGAAATGTCGTCACTGAGCCATGTTTCTATGAGTATCAGTACACCACTGCTGGATGATTGTATTTGATTAGGTAGGGGCACAAGCTTGGGAAGAAGAGTAGGTATGTTCGTATAAAGTACAGAAAGTGACACGTTTGCTCTCGCATTTGTACGGGACTGATGGCGTGCTTGCTGACGGCGAAATGATCCCTACGATACGGCTCTGGCAATTCCTGCCACACTGTCAAGTATATATCGTTGCGCTCCTATGTGCAGGATTTTAAAGCGTAGTGAAAATGGTACGGATTTGCTCCTAGTAAGCGTAGCAAGCTGTTTTTGTGCAGCTCGAATTGGACGCGTGAAATCTTCGCCAATGCTGAAATTAGTGCCTTTTAGTTTTGGGCCGTTCTAAAGAATAGATTTTTTAGTTTTGAAGGATAAATGCTTAACGATAATGGGTCGTTTCTGGTAGTGCTGTAACGTCCTAGACGATGTGCACGCTCTATATCTTTAGTCTCGACTGTAAGACCAAAGTTTTCGAGGCAGTGGTTAATGATTATTTGTTCCGATTGAGCGTATGTTACCTTAGGGTTGGTGTCGGGACACCCGTAAAATATCAAGTTGTTACGTCGGGAACGGTTCTCGAGGTCGTCAAGGCGCTCTTCAATGTGGCACATACGATGGGTTAGTTGACCGGTCTTAGAATTAAGGGGGTCAAATTCAGTTCGGAGAGCTACGTGATTTTGGCAATGCTTTTCTAAGTCTGTGAGGCGGGTGCTTAGATTAGTGATAGTGCTGTTTGTACTTATTATCTGGGTTTTGAGGCTCTGCATCTCGGATATTAGAGTGGCCTGGCCGGCAAACAACTTTCTCAGTTCTTCGAGGACGATTTTGCCAAGACCGGGGTTTGTCACTCCACACCCGACAGCTGTAGCAAGGTGCGTAGGACATCGATACATTCAAAAACAAGTAAAAGGCAGCACTGTGGGCTTGGCAGATGCACCAAAAAGTAATCACTCGATTTTTCAGTAAGTGCTTGATACGAGCTACTAACCTGAATGATCAGGATGAACGGGTTTGTGGTCTGTGAATAGCATAGCTGCGAAGCCCACAGTGCGCGGTAGACGGTGGTTGCTGCTTTATATGCTGCGCATAAGATGTTGTAGATGGCGATAGGGCAGCTAGATTCCTTTCGATGATCCACAGCGGCATGGGGGGGGGGGGGGGGGCTGATGAATGCCCTGGAGCACGGGTGACAGGCAGGAGGAAAACGCAAGTTTCGCTTCCGTTGCCAGCAGGCCCGAAGTTTCTCGGAGTGGAAGACGAGGCTGTCAGAAAGGCAGACCCGAGCAGGTCAGTGATGATGCCGGCAGAAACCTGCATGATCAGGATGAACGGGTTCACTGTCAATTAATTGGCAAAGCCGCGAGGCCCAGCAGCGCTTCGCTGCTGTGCCAATAGCGGTGGGGGCGGAGGTGAAGATGACAAACTTCACTGGACTGCCCTGGCCTCCATTTTTTTCCTGCAGGACTCCTGGGAAGGCCAGGACATTAATTGCGAGCACCGAGGCGCTCCTGACAAGCTCTCCCAAGCTCCCAGGAGCTCTAATCATGCTTCCATCGAGAGCTTCCATGATGCTACCACCATCTTGTAACACGCTACCTATAAATATTGTAATTAAAAGTAACTTTTAGCAGCTCCCGGCTCCTCTCCTCGACATCTCTCCGAGACTCTGGTTGGCTCCGGTCCTATGGGCAGAACCCCTGTTATATCAGCACGCAGAAAAAAAGCCCCACTGCTTCAACTGGGACTATGCTACTGATATCGCCCGAGAGAAGAACTACACAAAACGGCACTATCCGGAATCTTTAACTATCCAGACAACGAGGAACACGCTTAATCGCAATGCCGGCAATCTACCTTTGATGTATGCAAGGTGCCTCAAGCGATTATATTAGTGGATTTAAGCTGGAAGCTTCGGCTTCTAAGCTTAGTGAACAAGGCTTCCGTGTGGAAGCTGAAACGTCTCTTATTACAATTTTGACACCCACTTGGTAGGCGTCCTGTCTTTTAAGTCTACAATGCCAATACTTCCCGACCACATGAGAATTCGTCCAATTCTCGAATTCGTTTCATGTACCTGCGCACTCTATGTATGCAAAACATGTAGAGAAATGGTCACTGCGGTAATTTCTGATTGAGGAAAACGTTACGAAAGTATGCAGAAGGTGCACTGAAATGTTTCACAGATACTCATAGGTTGAACAGTCCCATATGGTTTACTAACAAGTTACACTTGCGTGGCGATGCCAACAGCAACATGAGCATTAGCAACCCCACAAGCGGTAAGCTGAGTTGTAGCGCTTGTACTCGCGAGCATAGTGTCTTGATAGTGCTACGTTGACAAAATACCATGAATGACGCTCAGCTATACATTTTACGTTAGCCCGACGTGGCGCCTTAAAGATAAGACTACGTGCGTAATGTCTATAAAGTGAGATAGCGAGCACTGTAATTATTATTGACGTCAAAGCAACACTACGCCTGCATAGGGCCTTTTTACAAAGCCGTTACGAAACATGATGATGCTTTGGGGAAGGATACGTGTCTGCCATGCAGGTTGATTGGGCTCCATTCCTGTTGGGGCCCTGATATATTTATTTCTCTCCATCAGGTCAAAGCTGCCAATGTGAGTCGTTTCTAATGCTCCGTCATTTAAAATACAAATGAGTGTTCTCCCTATTCCGTAGTAGATATTACCAGCGGTAACCTTTGGAACGTGCCCGCATACCTGTTGCACATACCCGCCCGTGGTATACAGGTATGTGCCACGCTTGTCTGGCGAAAAGGGCTTGATGACGTATGCGACAGTATCATCGCATTATTCATATCAATACCAGGGAGTCATGTTTGTTCGTCGAACCATTCATCAAACCCGAAAGATAGATAGGTACGCATAAAATGCTTGCAGTACGCAAAGAAATCTTTCGCGTTTAAAACACCGCCAAGCTGGGCAACGCGCGGGGTACAAATGTTCACTTCAATTCTTCGGTGGTGCAATTTTTTGGGGTCGCACCTGTTTAGCGCAGTGAAGGGGGGTCATGATGGTGCCTGGGCCATTGTCCATAAAATGCTATGTAAAACATTGCACTACATCGCACACACGAAACCCGGTACCCATACACTGCAGTCCGTTTATTGGTATAGTGCGCCATGCACAGCCATCACACTCATAGAACTGTTACGACAAGAAGCGCATGCCACATGCACATACATTGACTATATACATTGATGGCCAGAATACGACACCGTGGATGAAACTATAACCGACACTAAATGCGCTCCTGCTGGCAACTACGCTCATTTTTGTGGGGTGTTTCGCTTGAACATTCAGTGCAAATTGTGCTCTATGAACTTTCGCACTTATGCTTTAATAGCTCGAGCTGCACTGAACAGCCAGAAGCGTGAAGAAGCCTTCGCGTAGCGAGCGCACGTGCGCAGAGCGGTACCTTAGCTCCCGTGATGACGTCTCGCGAGAGGTCGCCACTCGAACGTCTCGAGGTGTATGTGCTGTGTCCACGTGTATGCTGCGTACTTTACCTACCATAAACGTTTATCTTGAACATGAGCGTTAGTCTATGGTGACCCCGCTACAAACTGCAGCGGACGATCACCGCGGATTCACGCTTAGCGAACCACAGGGCCGCTACTCCGTTTACTCGCGTGTAGCGCACCGCTCCCCGCGCGCTCAACTAATAAAGCGTTTAGCGCGCCGCGGCAGACAGACAGTGTTCTAATGCAAAAACACAACACTTTATTGCCTCTGGCGGCACCCCGAACAACAGTACAACGTCCGCTCCCGGGACGCGCGTAGCAAAGGCACCCGCACGCGGACGTTCACAATAAGGGGAAAACCGCGAGCACGTCGCAGCTGGCAATGGCGAGCTTTGACACGCCGGTCGGAGGAATGTCCCTCACAGCTATGCTGCGCACTCTCACGATGGCCATTGGGCCTGGTCGCGAGTGTTAGGGCAAACCTCGTACGCGTAGGCCTACGGCAAGTGCGGCTCGTTGTGGTACGACCACTTCAAGCACTAGGCACCGCTGTGGGCTTAGCGTACGCTACCGAAGCTAGCACTCAAGTAAACGCGCCTGCCGAGGTGCCCAAGGCCACCCCAGGCAGGCTACAGTCTGGCGATTCTCAAAGGGGACGCGGACAAAGGAAAACACGTGCTTACCCGGCGCCGACCAACGGAGAAGAGGGCGCTCCCTCGGCGCGCGCGTACCGCGTGCCGTGCGCGCACGTGGCGCCATCTATCGCCACGTGGTGTTAACAGAGCATGAAAGCAAAAGGGAGTGGCCGTGTGGCGGAATGCCCGCGAAATGGTCGCAGGCGCGCCTCAGATCCCCACAAGTCTAACGGATAGAAACCCATTACCAGAGTTCAGCGTGGGTTCATCCAGGTTTAACGCGGCTGTAGTTGCGAAGTACCAACAGTAATATCGCAAGCTCACATATATAATTGCGCGATAAATATTCAATTACCTCCTGTCATGTTTCGCTTTCCCGTTAAACCGATTTTATGACAGAGAGACTAGACATATATGGGCACCTAAGGACGCCAAGTACGTTCCCTTCCGTTGAACTCTTCGGAGAGTGTGCTTCTCACATCAGCGTGAATGCATATAGGTTCGAAGGGGGTTTCTGTGGCATTATGCCCTTTTTATGAAAGGTGCTGCTTTCTTTTTACAGCGAAAGCTGCGCGTGGCTAGCAGAAACAAAAAATAGCTCGGCATTGGCGTCACGAGTGGTCTGTATTGTCTGTCCTATCAGTTATACGTCATTCTCAGCCCCGTACCAAAGCGCGCGTCATTGGCTGCGTTGTGAGCGGCGTCGTCCACCTCGTTGCAGCCGTGGCGAGCACGGGTGCATCAGTTTCTCGTGAAACCTTCCAAACGGGTGTGCTACGAATAGCTCTATGCGAGCGCCGACCCTGGAAATGTGAGAGAGCTCGCATTCACTGAGCTGATGGTGCAGTCCGAGCAGAAGAGCAGGCCCGAGAAGCCCAGTGCCGGCATTAACTGCGTACTGATGGAACAAAAATGCAAGCCCCAGTGGCAGGCAATTCCCGCAAACAACGCCACCGACTTAGCTCGCGTTACCAAACGTTTGCGACAGCGTCGCACCGAGCAAATAATGCGTGGTTTTCGGAGAATGAAAAAAAAAAACGTGTCGGATTTCTCTACATAATAATCAGTAAAACCCGAAAGTGAAGATGTCCTTACAAGGTAGTTCAGCGTTTATTGTGCATTGTTGCAGCAGCAGAAATAAATTTCTAAATCACATTATTAACAGCAAGCACCTTGAAACTTGCAGCGTACACCTCAAGCAGAGAACGTGCATGAAATGAGCATACACAGGACGAGCGCGGACTAACAACTGTCACACCACGACACTTAAAGCGCGCTGTTTAAGCAGAAAGAAAGGTGCATGAAATGAGCGCTCAATTATACACAAGATCAGCGCGAAGATTTGTCACAGTTCTCCCTCCGTCATGTGCCCTTTAAGAGGGCCGCAACTACGAGCGAAGTGAACTTCGTCCTCTTCCGAGTTACGTTTCTGATAAGCGTGCGTGCAGGAGACACAACGCTCCGTGAAGGCAACGCTTCGTGGAGGCGACGAACTTTAGAGTGCGCCCAACGTGAGCCCGTCACGCCATCTCGCTACTCATAATAAAAAAATGCATTAAAGTTTCAAAGCTCTAAGGACGGGCAAACTGTGTAGGGTGTATATAAATGACTCTTCGTTAGCATTCAATACAACGTACGCTGTATGGCGTAGTAGATAGCGCCGCGAACTGACAACCGAGAGGTTGCTCGTTCGATTCTGCGGGCAAATGCTTGCCTTCTGGTTTTCCTTATTTGCAGTCACGTACGCTTTTTAACGCTACATTCGTGACGAAAGTACGTCAGCAGAGCCGAGGAGACACCGGCATGAAACAGTTTCGTGTTAAAAGGCAGTTGATTTCTGCCTATATGCGACACGTAGCAGTGCCTACGCAGAACAAGTGGCGTTGCGGCGCCATTGTCATGACTGCGGGAGTGCGTTCGTAAGCGCAAACGTCTTATTTCGACGGTAGTTACTCCAGTGGCACTCCGGCTCCGGCTGAGACGCCTGAGACTACCGGTGGCTCGATAACAACCAGTGCGATTAACGCATTGCGAAATGCATTTAACTGCTGCTTACACTTCTCTATGACCATAATCAAGCGAGGCACAATGTTCGGAGTATGAAATAAACACTGTGGTAAACCCAAGCCAATCGTGTGTCTATACCTCAATAAGAAGCACGAACATGCACCCAATAATGAGCACCCTGTATGAGCCTGAGAAAGGTTTACAGTATTAAATAAATAAAAAATATGTAAATAAAAAATAATTGTGAAAGGCTGCAGTGCCACGTCTTGTTGTACCCTCTGCTAAGCACCAACGCCGCACGTTTCAGCTTTCACTACATAACAATGGTAAAAAGTGCTTAGGTGATAATTAAAAAAACACAGTTTTTTATAACATGGTATATGGCTTTTAGGCTCATTTTGCGGGCGAGCGTTATGCCAACATAGTAATAATATGCTGCCACCTAAATGGCAATGGCACGTATAATTTACACAAACTCGTTCACGAATTGTTTAGAAAATTCACTCTTTACTTATTCAATGATATAACGCGCGTTGTGTTTGGCAAACTGTTTGTGGTTTGTTAGAAACTGTTCAAACCACTTCCACCTTGACATTTGCGTATTTTTTAAACCTTTAAAAAAGATGTGCTCAATGCTTTAGAAAAGTCGACAAGATTGCGGTGACGTACACTGATGAGCGCAGTGATCGATGAAGGTTGTTCAGTGGACGAAGGAAGAACACCGCGACACGAATGCTCCCAGTTCGCTCAATGAATGCGAGCCTTGAACTACCCCAACTTTCGAAACTTTTGCGGTCAACAACGGTCACCGATTCGAGGAATTCATTTTGGCAGGACAGGTTTTTAAAAATCTGCGCTAGTTTTCGAGATGTAAATTTCCCGTTTAGATTCATTCTAAATGAATTAACTGGAGTGCAGTACGAAACAGAAACGAAAGAATAGACCAACACAGGCGCAGTGCCCTCTTGTTCCTTTGGCGCATGCAGTGTACCCCACTTTTTGCATTTAGAATGAACGTTATCGACTAGCCCTTTTGCTACAATACATATCATTCAGCTACTTTGTGACATGTATTTATATTATGTGTCCGAGTAACTTGCAGCCCATTGAAGTTAACTAGATGGGTTTCAATCACCTGAAAGAGAACTGCCATGGATTTAAATATGGCTATTGTTAGAGAGTTTTGGAATACCGCTTGCAAGTGCTGGGGGCGTTGCGGGTGCCATACAAGTTTAGATTAGCATTTGTCATGCTGCATTTGATTAGCAGTTGCCAGCTTAGTTATGCTTGGTTAGCTTTAAAACATTTAGCATCATTATCGTTGGTAGCTTGGCTTCTTTCATGTGGGTGGTGTTTTTGGCACTGCCGTGCGCCATACGCTGTAACTATAGGGCGGATAAGCAGGTGTACAATATAAGGTAGATGAAGCCTAAATGAACTACGTCTGCAAATCACGTGGCAAAATTGTTGTGGCAAACCATTTGATAATGCACTGCCGTCTTCCCCTTGAATAGTTGGCACGAAGTCCAACTCTTCAAAGAAGTTATTATGGTCGCATTTACTACATAAAAAATGCGGCAGATCTCACGTACTTGCGAATGGACGTTTTGCGAAGCATGCGGAGGGAAGGTGACTGTGAAACTTTATTGGTGTTTTACGAAGATTAGCGTCTATTTGAAAAGTAGTTCCGAGACCTGGCGTAGCTATGTGGCAGAAAACTTGACTCACATAAAAATCTGCGCCAATAACGAGGGACAAGAAAAGAAGGAGAGAGACACACCACTGATCGGACAGCTTGACTGCCACGCAGAATGCTTGAGTTGGATTCCTGCTGGGACCCTGAAATTAATTATTTGCTTTCGTAGGGGGGTCAGCGCTGCCTATGTCAGGTTTTTTTAACACTGACATTTATTCAATGCCTTCGTTGGGTCGACGGTGCCGATGTCGGGTATTGCCTAATGCTCACACGTTAAAATTGCCCACGTGTGTTTTCGTTGTGCCTAGGTAGATACAAGTGTCAATCACCTGTGGCACATACCGGCTCGCGGGTTTGTGCCACTGACCACCGGGATGTGTTTGACGACGTACGCGACGGGATTATGACATTATGCATATTCGTGAAACCATCTTACCCTTCTATGCTGATTTTGGTTCACGCCAAGTTAAGGGGGTGACCACGAGAGCACTCAAAGCTAAGCGGCTAGATGATACACTCAAAGTCGCCGAAGTTAGCTAAGAAATGCTTCGCGTTTCAAATACTTTGGACTCGGGTTTTTAACTGAGTGGAAGCGTGAGACTAAAGTATACACTTATGACGTCATCAAGAGCTTTTTCTAACAGCACAGATATAGAATAGTGTTTTTGACGCCGTCTTGTCGCAGCCGCTCTTCAGTCGTCCGTTCCCACACACAATTGGGCATTAGCCGGATTGATTTTTTGGTGCCAAAAAAAAAGTAAACGTCATATTTGGCTGCCACCTTTTTCAAGTTATGCTCGCCTTTGTGCACATATGGCACAGCTCTGAAAATGTTTTTGCGCAGTCGCTCCGTGTTGCTGCCACAACTTTTTTTTTACTTTAAAGACAGAAAAAGAGAGAGAGAGGTTCATTATTGGAGAAATGCTGAGAGGTTGCCTTAAATCCAATTTCTGGCCTCCTACTCAGCTTTTAGAAAGGGGAGGGGTAGAAAAAGGAGGGGTAGGAGAGAGAGAAAGTGTTGATGATGAGCAGATTGAAGGCAATGATGGATCAAAGCCCTGAAAGCTAAAAAGGTATTTGCAGCCTTTCCTCGGGTTCTCTTTCACACAAAAACTTGTTCGGAGATTTTTAGGAAGATTTTCAGCCACATTCGTTACGATTTCGACGGGCAAGCCTGCTGAAAGCAGCCTATTGATTTGATTGTGGAAGCTATCATGCGTGGCGTGTGGGCATGATTTGGTAAGAGCCGATTCCATACACGATATTGAAAGTGCCCTCTTAAATACCTTTGAATGCTCAGACACTAAGGCAGACACTCTTTGAGGTCTCCTGGAGCATATTGCTAGTAGATGTGATGCAAAATATAGTTTTATGTAGACGAAATTTTCATTGCTATCACCAAACTAGTAACTATGACACGCACTGATTCAGTGAGTATAATTTCAACTAGCTTTACACAATGCGGCAATAGTTTAGCTTTCACGCACCGAATTCCCATAAAGACTCCCTGCAGTTTTTAGACACTAAATTGAACTTTGATATGTGTGACAGACATGCTCGCCTCGTGTCACGGCTCCCGGTTTGTTTCACAGCGCGGCATGTGCTGCGCATGGCTGTTGTTTTCGCACAAGAAATTCGTGAAGTTGAACGCGAGTGAGTTCCATGTTGGCCACGGCACTGACAGGTATTGTAGGCATTGACTAAAAACCAAAGTGACATATGTAGAAAAAAACGTGCATTTGTTCTGTGTGCACTAGCTCAACCTCGCAGCAAGAAGACAAGAAGGAATCACCAGAGGACCATTGATCACCATCGAGCGGAACGATATAGGCGCTCAATAAATAGGTAGAGTGTGAGTTCACTCAAGAAAACAAATGCTGTTTTCTTGTTGAGAGAACAACGGGAGGAACTCACTGCCCGAATAAAAACTAATCAGACGTCTCAAGCAGCCTTTTTTTTTTTGCTTTTCGGTGAAGAAGTGCAGTAATTGACCATGAAGTTTACTTTGTTCCTTCAAAACTAAAGAAATAATTCCCGAAAAGGCACTGCAGTATTCGTGAGTGTAAAGTATTTCTCTGCTCTCTTTTTCAGTGCAAGCACACCATGAGATTCACTATTGAACTCGGTAAGTACGACCCGAGAAGTCTCATGTTACAACAAGGCTTTATGTTCTTGTAGCCAGGAAGTTTTTGCGAAGAGCGGGTTCTCAGATTTTCCTTCAGCTCATGACCACGAGCATGGCCAGCACGTGAAAAGCACGCGACAAGGCTGTTTAGCTCGCTTCGTCAGCTCGTGCTTTCCGCAATGGCTGCTTTGCGGCTGTGTCATGGAGCCAATCTTGTAAGGTCGTCGTGGGCTGAATCGTCGTGTACATACATATCTGACCATGTCTAACAGGGAATTCCGATTTTTTGTACAGTGTGTGTTTTCGTGTAAACGTAATTGCATGACTGCTGCTGCTGCTGCTGCTGGTGCTGCTGCTGATGATGATGATGACGAGATGATGCGTGAGGTCACATCACATGATACTGCGTTTTTCGAAACTGCACCATGGAGATAACATATACCAGCGCAAATATTTGATTAAAAAGACCTTTGATTCATTTGAATTCCACTTGTTAAAAGCCGTCATTTCTTTTCTTTGTTGCAGTTGTCATCGTTGTCGCTGTAGTCACCGCCAGGACCAGGGTAAGGGTAACGTAGTGAAAACATTTCTCAGCTCAGTGAAGTTCATTCAGCTGGCAGTATTTTCAGAAACGAAATTGAGGGGTTAAATACTAATATACAATGGTAATGGTGAACGCAGAATAAAAGCAAATTCGATAAATCGTTATATTGTTCTTCCAATGCTTTAAAGGTAACGGCCGTGCTTTGATTGATTGATATGTGGGGAGTAACGTCCCAAAACCACCATATGATTATGAGAGACGCCGTAGTGGAGGGCTCCGGAAATTTTGACCACCTGGGGTTCTTTAACGTGCACCCAAATCTGAGCACACGGGCCTACAACATTTCCGCCTCCATCGGAAATGCAGCCGCCGCAGACGGGATTTGAACCCGCGACCTGCGGGTCAGCATCCGAGTACCTTAGCCACTAGACCACTACGGCGGGGCAACGGCCGTGCTTTGGCGTGTGGCAGCTTGGGCTAGTTGGTATGGCATGACGATAGTTATAGCGCGAGAACAAAATGACGACACAGAGACAAGAAGGACACGATAGTTGTAGCGCGAGAAGAAAACGACATTACAGAGACAAAAAGGACACGAAAGACACGTGTCTTTCGTGTCCTTCTTGTTACTGTGTCGTCGTTTTGTTCTCGCGCTATAACTATCGTCGTGATTTGGCGTCGCAATCAAAGATCCAATCGCTGGTAGCTACGAACACTTTTGCATGGGGCGCTATACTTCTCGCTTTGTCGTCTCATTACTTATAGCTTTCTTATTTACATAAAGCGAGTGCGAAAAAAAAAGAATGTCCGCATCATTGCGGGATGAGGTTCATAGAACTGTGCGCATGAATACGCGTAAGCTTTTTTATTGATATCTCCATGAAATGTACATTTGATAAATTTAGGCAGGGAAGCTACATGGCCAACAGTACTTTATCGCCACGGAGATGTTTAATATGCATGCACTTGCTCTTGCTCTAGCGACGGTATAAAAGAGTAACAGTTGAGTTCTCACTTATCAAAAATTGAATACGTACATGACAGAGCTGTAACAATGTCGGTTTATTCTATAACTCTAGTAGGTTTCATTTTTAAGCGAATTATGATTTTGGCATTCTGTTATTCTATAACAATGCCACTCAAACGCTCCAGAGATTTTGCTTGAAATTCAACGACATGAGTTTGAGAAAGAGCATCTGGAATAATTTTGACCCTCTGAGTTCTTTGAAGCACCGCTAAATCCATACACATTGATGTTTCACCGTAAATTTCGTCCCAAATTAAACGTGCACATGGCAAATCTGTTTTATCGCGGTCGTGTTATTTCATTTACTAAATATTTTTTCAGGTGGGGGGAGAAGGAATAGTCTAAGTGCCAAAGTTTCAAAAAAAATCACGTGACACAAACATTTATTTGTATCGGGACCATAACAGTCGAAGCACAACTAAAGCTCATCGCCTATTCAATAAACTATAGCACCGCAGTCGTACACCAAACAGACAATGCCATACTGCATGCCTAAAGCTCGTTTTAAGGTGAAAGCTGTTATGAGATCACAACTCTGGTTATGCGCAGTTGTCCGCCGCTGCCACCACCGCGGGTGTCCATAACCACATCGCGCGAAATTAGAAAAAAAAAACTAGCACCAATGACGCAGCGAGGCTCACACCCGGGTCCGCTGGGTGCCAGCCAAATAGTCTACCACTGAGCTACGCCGGTTATTTTTTTTATTTCTGATAAACTTCACACACGAGGCGCTAAGATAAAGATATTACAATACGCAACGAACAATACAAAAAGTGCCGCCATATCCACGAAGTGAATGTCGATGATGAGGTAAACATGGTAAACCATGAATCCTCCGTACATTTTGCCCACTCGATCTTAATACAACGCTTCTCCTAGCGTACGTCGCCGCACTAAATTGAAGAATTGCCTTCCACCAATGACACGCGCATTATGTGACGAAATTCCTATTTTATAACATCTCGCATCTTTCATCATAAACTACAAGTACCACAATCTAGTTTATAACAATTCGCATCTTTTCATCATCAAGTACAAATACCGCCATCTAGTGAACATTGCAAGAACAAAAGGAGAGGTGGATAAATACAATGGATGAATGGATGGATGGATGGATGGATGGATGGATGGATGGATGGATGGATGGATGGATGGATGGATGGATGGATGGATGGATGGATGGATGGATGGATGGATGGACGGATGGATGGATGGATGAATGGATAGATGGATGGATGGATGGATGGATGGATGGATGGATGGATGGATGGATGGATGGATGGATGGATGGATGGATGGATGGATGGATGGATGTGGAGATCGGGTGGTGACTAACGCCGCCAAGCCGTAATACGTAGTGAACCAAGAACTAGATTTATATTTTTTCCCTTTACATAGTGAAGTTGAGGACTCATACTTTGCAGTGAATGGTTTAATTTTCACTCGTCCCTTGACTTTGACCACCTGTCAGATAACCTCCTTCCAGTTAATTCTACCCGCTTAAAGTCTATTTTGCCCTCCCTGTCCTTAAACCCAGTGCTTTGAGAAACCCTGTGCCATCGCCCGCAACTATAGGGTGAAGCCCTTTACAGAAAATTATCAAGTGTTAGGCAGTTTCCTCTTCCTCTCCACACGCACTGCATACACTGTCTACCCCTTCGTATTTGGCCCGATATGTCTTGGTTCGCAAGACTCCCGTCCTGGCTTCAAACGGTAAATAAATTTCCCGAGTATTATCATAGATCCTTTCCTTGGCAATTTCCTGCTTAAAAGTTCAATAGATCTCTAGTGCGGACTTCTTAATCATGCCGATTCTCCACATATCGGCCTCAGCTTCCTTAACCTTCTTCTTAACCGATAATTCTTTTTTGTTTGGCCCCCTGCTGTTTCCTAAGTATTTACCAGTAAATTTTCTGATTCGCTTCCTCCATTTTGTATTGACATTCTTCATGTACAAGTAGCTGAATACCTTCCTAGCCCAACGCTCCTCCTCCATTTCTCTTAATCGCTTCTGAAATTTTATCTTGCTGCTAGCTTCCCTGCCCTCAAATGATGTCCATCCCATATCACCTTGTACTTCCTGATTTGGTGTATTCCCGTGAGCTCCTGAAGCAAGCCTACCTATTCCATGTTGCTTAACTTCTAATCTCTCTTGAACTTCTGATCTTTTGCAAAAGACTGCATTGCCGAACGTTAGACCAGAAACCATGACCCCTTTCCATATTCCTCTCACAACCTCATATCTATTCCAATTCCACAGTGCTCTCTTTTTTATCACCTTCTGCATTCCTGTTACCTTTAGTCGTCACGTATATTTTGTGTTACTTAGGTACTCGGCCCCACTGCTTATCCATACACCCAGGTGTTTGTATTTATCTGTTATCTCTAGCGTGACCTCATGTATTTTAAGCTCACTACCTTCGTTATCAAAAAACATCATGACTGCTGATTTTTCCTTACTGCATCTGAAATCTAACCTATCTCCCTCATTACCGCAGATGTCCATCAATCTTGGCAAATCTTCCTAGTTGTCGGCCATTAGCACTATATCATCTGCGTACATCAATGCTGGTAGCGCCTGTTCAATGAGTTTTCCTTGTTTGACGAAAGAGAGGTTGAAGCGCAGTCCACTTCCCTCTAATTTGGCCTCTAATCCTTGTAGGTACATCATGAATAAAGGGGTGACAGAGAACACCCCTACCTAAGCCCTCGTTTTAATTCTTTAGGCTTGCATACCTGTTTTTCCCACTTTATAACTGCCTTGTTACCTTTATAGATATCCTTTAAAAGATTAGTGACTCCATCTTCCACACCTAGTGTGTCCAGCTTTCCCCACAAGTACTCTTGAACCACGATATTGTATGCTCCCTTGATATCCGAAAATGCTAGCCACAGGGGTTTGTGTTCATTTCTTGCTAATTCGATGCACTGCGTCCGTGAGAACAGATTGTCTTCCAACCTCCTGTGTTTCCCAAACCCATTCTGCAGTTCTCCCACCCCACTCATCTTCTATCCATGCCTGCAGTCTTTCCTTTATAATCTCCATCGCCAGCCTAGAGGCCACTGATGTCACTGTAGTAGGATGGTATTTGTTTATGTCAGCTTTGTCCCCCTTTCCTTTATAGATCAAGCTCATCCTACTAAGTTTCCATCCATCGGGGACTTCACCATCGATTATTATTTTGCCCATTGCCTCTCTCAAAGCCGGTTAGGCTTCGGACCTAATGTCTTTATCAGCATCATTGGAATGCCATCTGGGCCTGTTGATGTACTGCTAGGAACCCTCTTTTCAGCCCTTTCCCACTGTCGTTGTGAAAATGAAGCCATTCCGCCACTTGATTCATCCTTGTCTATTGTGGTGAATAAAGCACTTCTTTGGTGAAAATTTTCTGTCACCCTTGTTTTTATATATTCACTAGCTTTGTCCCCTCCTGGCCTAGCACCTTGAGCTGTAGTTATAGACCCTGCTTTTTGCTCGTCTCATTTCTTAGGGAGTTTAGAAGGTTCCAAAATTTCGCAGCTGCCTTTCTAGATTTTTATGTACTTCTTCCAGCCACTGAGCTCCCTTTCTTCTAATCTTTTCATTGATCAGAAGAGATGCATCTCTTCTACAGCTTAGAAAGATTTCCCTTTTTTTAAAAATCATCTGTCGGTTCACCCCGCTTCTTAGCATGTCTATGTTCCCTAGAGGCTTCCTGACGTTTTGCAATGGCTCTATTAATTTCCTAATCCCACCAACTCTTGGGTTTGTGTCTTCTTTTCCGAGGGGATTTGTCACGTGCCGTAACAAGGTTAGCTCAAACAGTCTAATTAGATTCGTGTATGTCAACACTGTTTTAATATCCTCAGTGATTACTTTCTCAATTTGTTTATTAGCTATTTCTATTTGCCTTTCTGAATGAAAATTTACCTGTAGTTGCACATCTTGTCTCTTTTCCACTTTCGCTGCTCTCCAAAAACTTAGCTTGATACGTTTGTGATCACTACCCAGACTTCTGGAGCCACTTTCATTTATGTGCATTCCCCTGAGCTTATGATACAGCCTATGTGACATCAGTGCGTAATCTATCATTGACTGCAGCCTTCCTACCTCTCTTGTTATTTGCCCTTCACAGTTCTCTGTACTGTTGCAAATAATCAAATCAAGCCTTTCACACATATCCATGACCATTTTGCCTGTTGAGTCAGTATACCCATCTATATCTTCTATGTGTGCATTCATCTCTCCTAGTATAATTATCTCGCACTGTCTTCCTAACTCATGAATGTCCTTTGATATACACTCTACCATTGCCTGGTTTTCCTCTCTGGCCTTTGCTCCCGTCCACAAGTACACCAGACCAAGGAGTTTCATTTGCCCAGCCACTTTCCTTTTTAGCCATAAATCTTCCTTGCACTCCTGCTTGACTCTTTGCCAGTCTGTTCATGAATGCCCCAATACCACCCCCATTTCTGCCGCTTTCTGTTCTAATAAAATATTCCCAAGTGTAGTCAGGATGGTTAGGAGGCTGTTCTATGTCCTTAAGATGTGTTTCTACAAAACCATATACCATTGGCATCTCCTCTTAGCTGCTCTTCTATCTCTTCCCACTTCAGCCGATTCCTGCCACCCTGCATGTTAATATACCCTATGTCTGAATTGGCTGGGCACTCGTGGCTTCATCTATTTCTGCCCAGTCTGTTTCTACCTATCTTAGATACTGGTGCCACTTTGGAATCGCATCTGTCCATACCACCTGTCAGAGAGTCTCCCTGGTTGTTTTCCTCGTCGCTAGCTATCCTGCACCCCGAAGAGCCCGCGTTCCCCCCCCCCCCCCTAAAAGCAACTCCGCGTCCTGCAAGTCGCCAACCCACCTCATGACCTATCCGCTCATCGAAGTTAATTCTGTGTCGTTGAAAACCACCCCACCTATGCACCTCTCTGTTTATTTCCACCACCTCAAAACCTTTCTCTAGACTAATCCGCCATATCTTTTGGTTTGCATTGACAACCACTCTTTGCAGGTTGCCGTCACGCACCGGTACCTCCGGTATCCTGCCTATCACTACCTGTACCTGAGGGAAGTGGCGTGCTTTTCATCGACCCATTTCGCCAGTGTGGTCGCTAGTCCTGCCGCATCTTGATTTAGGAGATCGTTTAAACCGCCTGAAATTGTCACGAGGTTTCGTCTATCAGCTGCAGTTTTGAGTTTCGCACTTGCTTGCCTCATTACTGCTCCAGCTTGCGTCCTGGGATCGTCCCTACTGAAACCCTTTTGTCACCTCTTACCGTCTCTTTGATTGCTTCTGTGCATCGATTCGAATTCGAGTCCCCAGCGATTATCACATGCTGTGACTTTTCAGCTGGAGCGTCCTGCACCTGGGGGTTACTTGCACCTGTGACACCCGCTGCTTTGTCTCTTCCCAGCCCCACCACTACTTCGCTGAAGCTGGGGCTGGGACGATTGAACCGGCTGAACCTGTTTTTTCCAAACTTGTTGGCTGTTTCTTCTCTGCTGTTCTGGCTGCCGGTGCCCTACTGTTCTCTCCGTCGGCCTCTTCTTTGTTCACCTTGGCTAGTGCTTCCTCAGTAGACATCAGCCTTTCTCCCATTGTCCTTGTTTTTTCTTGCTCTGTCGCCAACGCAGTCTCCAGCTCGGTGATTCTCAACAGCAGTTTTCTCTGGGAAACCATTGTTTTCGCCATGTTTTCGTCGACTTCACATTGCCTACACTTCGCGTCTGCCTTTTCTTTTTTTGTTTCTGCACTTGGGTCCATTTCCAAACTGACTCGGCATCCTGAGCACTTTACAGCTTCTTTAACCATATCTTTATGACACCAATGGACCTTATGACTTGTCTCACTCGATATTTACAGAATACGATCCATGCCCTAGGAAAAGGAGGAAGTCTAAGCTCTACTACAAAAAGTTTGCGTTTTCAATGTACGTGCAACTCCCGCACGGGGTGGCAAGAGAAAAAACACAAAGAAGCAAACACACACGCACCACCTAATATATACCCCCGGAAAAGCCGCGCAATGTAATAAGTGATACAAAGATTCTAACTGCTGCCTTAGAATTATAAAGGCAAGCTCAAAACATGCAAAACCACTTACCTGCGCATTTGATCGGGAGCGCTCAAAAAACACGTCCATCCACCGTGTCAGTTCGAACCACGGTGTTCGAACTGAACTACAAGGGACGGTACCACCGTCTACTGAACACTGCAAGAACTAAACGAGAAGTGGCTACATACAGGGGACGCACAGCCCCCGCTTTAAAGAGCTTCACCCCTAAAAACAAGTAAGGCCGTCAAGCATTACTAGAACACATCACGTCCTCTAATTCCTTCATGGTCAGTAGGGCTTCTACCCTTTCTAACCATAAAGGTACACATTCGTTTGTTCTTTCTACCTCGAGGAACCTTTAGATACTTTCTTTAAAATACTCTCTTGGTGGTCTCCCATCAGGATCACAGTAAAAACCCGCCATTCTAGAGTGCCATATACTGGGCAAGGCAGTCAGCATAAAAATCAAAAGCTAATCTATCATCACTCTTTAATGCCAAATACCTGATCCCATGAGGGTCTAACGGAAACTCTTTTTTAATTGTCCTTTGTAATACGTCTGAAAAGTAAACTCCTTCCTTACAGTGCAGGAAAATATGGTGTATTGTTTCCGATTTCTTACAGATTAGACAGTGAGAACTCCAAGGCATGTGATACCTACGCTCCTCTAAAAAGGTTTTTACAGGAAATGTTCTGATGTGTATTTTGAAAAACAACGTTTTCGCACTTGGAGCTGCCGGCATTTTTTAGAACTCGTTTAAGTACATTCTGACTCCTTCCTGCTGTACATAGCGCTCTGTAAAGTTGTAAGGGGAGCATAGTGTCACATATCTTTGTAGAGTTTTTTTTTAATCTTTCCAACAGGCCACACGTAGTAAGTCGAAAAACGAGCACACAAAAACCCCACGCTGGCCACAACGTCCTTAATGTATCCTCGCACAGCCTCTGTGGCAACATGAGTGCTCGCTGAAAACTCGGGCAACAGTGTACTTAGTCTTTTTTGACACACTGTTAGTAGGAAATGATCTCTTCGTTTGCGGAAAAAGAAAAACCTATTTACTAACTGTTTGATAAACATATGTCCTAGCCCAAGGTCTCCACACCTCACCCGTCTAAACAAATTCGTGCGACCGCACCTTTCCCAGCTATACCCCCGCACAAATATGGAAACACACGAGGTATTTTTGCACATTGACTCGGGAACAGCACAGAACTTGCATCACATACGATAGCTTAGACACAGAAAACCTGTTGCATACAGCAGCCCTAGCAAACATTGGCAGACAAGTTGCATTCAACCTATTCGCTTTTTCTTTAATTTTTTTCTCTGTCCAATATTCAAAAGTACTTTTGTATGACTCAGCGGAACTTCAAGATATTTAATTACCTGGCATTTTTGTCCACTTAATGGCTGCAAAAAAAAGTCGAGGCTTGAAGGCCAATATCCATGCCAAAAGCCGAAGCACTTGCCCCAGTTTATATGTTTCCTGTATCTTCAGCGAAAGATTTAGAAACTCTGACTGATTCTTCAATACCTTCATAGGAAGTGCTAGAAATCGCAACACTATCAGCGTATGCGAGTACTTTGACCTCTGAGGAGTGTACTTTACACCCACAATGATGTCGTTCTGCAATATCGACCAACATAATGTTTTAAAGTAGGTGCAAAACAACAGTGGACTAACAGGGCAACCTTGACGCATTGAGCGCTGAATTCTAAGGGAGGAGGGGCGCAATGTCTTGTTGATCATTAGTCTTGTACAACCACTTCGATATGCCATAGCTACACCACCCATGATTATCTTACAAACATTGTTGTGCTTCAATACTGCAAACATAGAGCGTGGGCAACGCAATCAAACCCTTTCTCTAGATCCAGCTTGAGTATGGCCACACGAGCTTGACTGATGTCAACACATTCGAGCACTGACCGCATTTTATGGACATTTGTTTCTATAGAATGACCTTTAACTCCACACGCTTTGTGTTGAGCAACGATATCTTTTCTTACTGACTAAAATCTAGTCACAAAATTTTCTTTATATTTTGTGGGCTACGTTTGTCAGTGCGATTGGCCTGTACGCTGTGACGTGCTTGAAATCATCAACCTCATTTGTCTTCGGAATCAGAACGGCACGTGATTCACCAAAGGACGGCGATCATTTCTTTTCCTCATGTGCCTCGTTGAAAACGCCCGTAAATATAGGAGCCAATTCACTTTTAAAACACTTGTACCACTTGGCACAAAGACGATCTGGTCCCCGGCGTTTGCCGGGTTTTACCTTATCAATCGCCCGTTGAACTTCACAGGCAGATATAGATAATTCCAAAGCGCTTTTCACTTCCTAACTGACTAGTAGAATGTGTCCATGATTTTCTGCTTTAAATATTTCTAGGTTTACCTGTCTACATCCAAAAAGGTTTTCAAAATGCCTTGAAAATGCAAATAAAACGATGTCAGTATCGACTACTTCGTGAATCCTTCTCTAATTTTTTGATGTGATTCCGTCGAGCGTACGTTTTTTCCACCCCTAACACTCTTTCGGTTGACGCTTCTCCAGTAGCTGAAGCCTCAGCTCTAGCACGGACGAGTGCACCGTTGTAGCATTCCTCGTCATGCAGTGCAAGTTTCTGCTTTATATTGTGTATGTCAATTTTGTACTCTCCCGATAGTTTGCACTCCAAGTCAATTAGTCTTTCCAAGGTCATTCAAAGTTCATTTTCTTTCTTTTTCCTTTCGTAACTCAATGCGCAAGAACAATCAATAGCTTTTATCGTAATCGCTGCTAGACCTCTTCCTATTGTTCTGCAAGTTTAGCTTCATCATCCATTTTCATTTCATTGATTAATTTCATTACGTGATATAAAAAATATTCGTCAGTGATAAAAGTGGAATTCATCTTCCACAGCTCCCATGAAAAAGTTCCACCTTTTGTATTGTGTCCCATATCACATTTAAGTAAACAATCATCGCTGAAGTGTATTGGGTAGACAAGATATGTCTTGCAGTGGGCTAATATTTCAAGCGACACGTAAAGGCGATCAAGGCTTGCATGGCTATTCCAATGAAAGTGTGTGAAACGTGCTTCCTGCGTTCCCTCCACGCAACCTAACTCGAACTCAGTTATCATGTCTGCTAGCGTCCTAATAATTTTATCGTACATGACGTGTCTGTTTGATCGGTCTCGCCCATTGAGGACGCAGTTAAAATCACCAAGTATTACAGACTTCCTAAGTGAAGTACTCTTTTAGCTTTGAAAAAAAAAAGTGAACTTTCTTCGCAAATGGTTGTTGCATGAATACACACAATACGCCACTGACATTCATTACATACAAAATCACAGGAAACCAATCTACCAGACGGGCAAGAGAAGGTATGTTGCACTACCAGACCCGGTAACTTCTCGATGAACCGACACAGCCTGCAGACGTGCCTATTGTTTGACGTACAATTGCGTAGTAACGCGCCGTAAACCTCAGCACCATGCCCCGGGTCTCTTCCTCACCGTCTACCACGAACATTTAGCGTTGCCACTCCAAGTTTTGGTGCCATAGCCATGTCTACACACAGAACTAGTTAGCCCGGGGCATGATGCTTACCTTCAGCGTCTAGCATAGATCTAGACATCCTCGGATTCTGCAGGTGGTGCTGTGCCACTGGCGGACAATGGTGGTGTTACGAGGCGCGACGCCAACACGGTCCCGAAGAACGCCGCTGCTCCGAAACTCGCCGCAGCCAAGGTCGCTGACTGTTTGGTAGCGTGTGTTGCTCAGCTCGCGACTGCTAATGCGCACAGCTGATAGACGAGCGGACAAGACGACGGTGAGTTAAGGCAATGTTTATGTACAGCATAGAAATTGAGGTGTTACATATTCGGCATTGGGGCCGACAGCTTGGGGACTCGAAGAGCCGAGATGTCTTCTCTCTGACTCATAAATCAACTGCTGGCGACGCGCCGCTTGGCTTTTTTATAGGCACCGGGTGGGCCTTTGCGTCACCAACATCCAATCAGAAGCGCCGCTGGCCGTGATGTCAGGATCCTCCAATGGGGATTCAGCGTTGGGTTGCGTGATCATCGTCAAATCCGGAGCCACTGCGCTGAGTTGCACCCAAGGACGAGTGATGTTGCCACGCATTGCGTAAGACTCGCCAGACTGGAAGGCACCGATCACTTCATCAGGCTGCTATCAGGACCGTGGGCTAAGGGAGCTCACCTTGCGTAAGACAGACCGGCGCTGCCGATTGATGACGTCGTTGAGTGGATCGCGTCGGGCGGGCTCACTCGCTAGCCTTGAAAATGATTGCCATTTGAAAGGCACGGACGTTCAATCTGGGCTCTCAGGCGTAACAGTGACGAGTGTTTCTCCGATATTTATTTTTATTTATTTATTTATTTACAAATACTGCTGTCTCACAGTTCGAGACATTGCAGGAGTGGGTCCATAACAGTGAATACACACTAAACTAACAAAACACATGGTTTGGTAGTTCATTCAAAAAACTATTGGTAGGCAACTTTCGGAGAGAAACATCCAGATTATTCCACAATTCCACTGTGAAAGGAAAAAATGAAAACTTAAAACAATCTAGAAATGGCATGAAGGGTTTGATGTTAATGGGGTTTGACCTGCGAGTGCTTGCAACGGGGTTGGCAAAGGAAAAGGGCATCGAGTTTGGATGGAGCCTTGTGCTACTGCGTCGGAATCAAGTCGCCTTCGCAGGTGGCCCATCTTTATGCTTTTCACTGGATACCTCGCGCCGTTGTTGTTGTTGTTGTTGTTCTCCTATTGTTAGGGGCGCATACCCACTGTGGGGGATTGGCCAATAATCGAGTGGTTTCAAAATTTACTGTTCAGATTTGGAATGATGGAGGTTTAGCAGAAAGATTACCGATAGCCTCGGAAAGTGTGGTGCCTAATGTAATGCATACAATTATTTACATAAACGAATTTATTCTTAGAATAGAGCAATAATATGATTTTATACGTATATAATTATTTGGACCTGCTAGGATAATGAAACTGGTTAATTAGTCAACCTATTAGTTTCATCAATATAGTCCCGGACGGCCACGCATACTAACGCATTAAAGTAACCAGAAATGGAAGCTCCAAAAGACAAAATGACGGGCAGAGATGAGTTCATACCAAAAGCACGTAAAAATATTTCTAATATGGTTTTTCCTAATGTGTTTAACCGCCTGCAGGTCAAAAAGAAATGTTCTATTGTTTCCAGTTCATCACAAAATGCACACAGTGGCGACGGTGCCTGAGCAGACCTGTCTTTATAGAAATTTAGATTTGGTACCCGGCAACGCAGCCTTGTGATAGCTACTTCTTGTTTTCGAGTGCGGCAAAAGTCTCTTCGCCAAGCATATAATAAATGGCGATATTCTGTAGAGTTTGTTAGTGCTGAACCTTTAAAGACTTGCATAAGCGTACGTCTGCGGAATCGAGCAGCAGTCACATAAGCGGATGATGGACAGAGCGGTAGAATTGGTTCGCTGATTGACGACTTAGCTAAGGAATCGGCTATTTCATTTAGAAACAAACCTTTATGTCCAGGCACCCAAACTAGTTGTACTTTTCTCAAATGTGCAGGTAGTAGTGCACGGAACGCCTTTGTTACATGATTATCAGCCCCAACAGAAAGTGCCGCACAGAGAGATAGGGAATCTGTTATTATGATAGCTGATGTAATTGCTGTATCTAACTTGCGTAAGGCGAGCACCTTTGCCAGAAACTCAGCCACAAAAATTGCCCGCAGCTTCCATCGGGGGAACACTGAGGAGGATGCGGAGCATATAATTGGTTAACGGGGTGTTAAAGTGCGACTTACTTGGGTTGATGGCTAAATTGGTTAACGTGGTTGTGAAATGGGGTGTTAAATTGCGACTTACTTGGGTCGATGGCTAAATTGGTTAACGTGGTTGTAGGAGGGGGTGTTAAATGAGTGAACATGTACACACGTATGCGAAAGGGCGGCGCTGGTCGAAGGGACGTCGATCATTGTGTTTGTGGATTCGTTGGAATTCATTTCACCGCGACCTTGGACGTCGACGCGCCGTACAAACCAACCGACGAGCGGCAACTGAGCGAGCGAGCGCTGACCTTGAGTATATATACAGCGCGACGGCGCATGCATTGTCAGCTGTCGAATGTTCGAGAAGGGGGAGAAGCGCAACGGCGCATGCGCGCGCGTCAGCTGCCGATGTTCTCGAAGCGCGACGGCGCATGCGCGCGCGTCAGCTGCCGATGTTCTCGAAGCGTGACGGCGCATGCGCGCTACATTATACAGCTAGCGAATGTTCGTGAAGAGGAGAAGCGCACGCGGTGTGTAGAGGAGGAAGGGTGCACAGATGGTGGAGGAGTGAAGCGCGCGCGGTGTGTAGAGGAGGAAGGGATGCACAGATGGTGGAAGAAGGAGGAGGAAGCTTGCGGACGGCGCCGCACTACAAGCCTCGAGTATTAGATGCTCCGCATCTAAAAACGGGTATGAAATCGGGTAGTCGAAGGGAATAAATCCAATTTAAAATTGGGCTGAAAATACCAACCCCTGACTTTTCGTCGTATTGCGATGCGTCTGTAGCAATAATAACGTTCGTTGTAATACGGTGCAGGTGATCTTGTAGTAAACCATCCAAAATATTATGGGGAAGTAATTTGGCATTATTAGGCAAAATGTCGTCGAATTCAATTTCCACCGGGGCTAAATTATCACGACTCGACATGATGTCGCATATACGTACGTTTAGAGGCTCCAGTAAATTTGGCACAAATATAATTTGTGGCGTGTGAAATCGCGGCCAACTAGCAGCAAAAAATGATTCCGGGGTGGAAATAAAGGCTGTTTCTGGATGTCGTAATGGTGATTCATAAATTCTTAAGAATGTTTGAACAGTCAGAAGGCGAATTCTACAAGAAAGCGGAAGGACCCTCGATTCGAGATACAACACTTTGTTGGCAACTGCTTTGGGAAGGCCAGGGAATAAGCGCAAAGCTTCTCTTTCCAGAAAAGTTAGAGGCCGCAACTCATAACCTGGAACTCCAGAGAAAAGTACACAACCAGATTCCAAAATGGGACGAACGCACATGCGTTATATCATTACCAATGTGTCTCTTCTCATACCTATGCGGTAGTTGCTTAGCCTACGTAATATGCCAATGGCCCGCACACCTTTTCCGGTGACATATTCAATATGAGGTCGCCAGTTAAGCGATGTGTGATAAATTACTTCAAGGTATTTAACAGATTTCACTTGGGGTATATCCTCATGATGGTAAGACAGAGAGATGTTCACAGGTTATAGCAGCGAGAAAACAAGGAGGGCACATTTACTTGGATTAAGTAAAAAGCTCTTGCCATCAAGCCAGCTCTCTAATATATTAAGGTAAGTCTGCAGCCATTCATATAAGGTCTGAATGTTATCTGCCATTGCAAAAAATGCGATATCGTCTGCATAAACATAAGTTGTTATATCCTGTTTACGTGGAATGGTGCTCATTAGTAAAATAAATAGCACCGGCGAAAGCACCGAGCCTTGCGGTACTCCCCTCGTTTGGGTATGAGTAGATGATGAAAACCCATTTTTAAAACAATGAAATTTCCTGTCTGCAAGAAAATTGTGAACCCACGCTGCTATGTATGATGGAAAATCAAGGTATTCCAATCAATCTATCAAAATACAGTGCTCCACGGTATCATATGCTTTAGCGATGTCTAAGGTAACTATAGCGGCATATTTTTTATGTAGCCGAGCTAATTGAAGCCGATTTTCTAAATCAACGTGAGCATCCCAAGTTAAACAACCAGCCCTGAACCCAATTTGACAGGGACTTAGAATTGACCTTATGGTAATAAGTTCAATAATTCGTATATTGATGATTCTCTGAACCAATTTCACTAAGTTTGATGTCAGTGCGATTGGCCTTATGTTATCCAACGTGTATGCATCATTCTCATTTTTAGCAACAATATAATTTTGGCAAGTTTCCATTCTGGCGGTATCCATGCGTTCCCTAACAAATAATTCACTAGTTCAAGCAAAAGATTAGGCGACTCCTGGAGTAAACATTTCAACATAGAGCTCGTAATCCCATCTGGTCCGGGAGCCGTCCTCGGTAAGCATAATACTGTCTGACTCAATTCAGCTAAAGAAACTTCTGGAAATTCATGCAAGTTTACCAGAACAGACTGAATAGCCAGAAAATTAGCAGTAAAGCGGCGTTCTAAACCTTGCGCTATGTCTTCTAGAAAGGTGTTCATTTCTTCCGGCGTCAAGACACATGACTGCAACGTTAAAGGTGCTGGCAGTACTTTTCTTGTCCAAAGATAAGCGAACAAATCCCGCTTATTTTTAGATTTAGAAAGATAATCAAAATGTCTACTGTCGTATCCTTCTTTCGCGCGGTTCACTGTACGCTTAAATACGCCAACAAGGAATCGATAGTCCTTCCAGTTTGTTGGGCTCTGGTTAAGAAGAAGTTTTTTCCAAGCGGCTTTTCGTCTTCTATAATCGCGCGTTCACTCATCATTCTACCAACGAGAGGAGGATCGTTTATTGGATGGAGTAGAAAATTCGGAATTTTTTCTAGATCCCTCCAGCATTGAACCAATCGTAGATGCAATCTCCTTAGTACTGGCATTTCCGAGCTTGGAAATGGCAGAACGGAGGCAGGTTTGAAATTTGCTATGGTTGATGTATGTGCGTTTTGGCTGATCTAATGTTATTGTTGGACAAGTAATGTCAAAAACTACAGGAAGATGTTCGCTTTAGTTGCCGAATCCAAAACAGCCCATGACAAAACCTTGATTGCATTGGAGCAAAACGTTAAATCCAATACTGAGCTAGTTTCACCTCGGACAAATGTTACATGACCTTTATTCAGACAGGAGAGGTCGTGATCGATAGTCCATTTTCACAGTCGCCTACCACAAGAATCTGTGCTTATACCCCAAGACAAATGGTGTGAATTAAAGTCTCCTGTGAGTACAATTTCCTGTTTACATGCTACCAAAACGCTGTCAAGATAACGCGTACTTTGAGCACCGGAGGGGAAGTAACAATTTACAATTGAAAAAGGGTGGTATTCAAGGAGACACAAGTCTAATGCTAATATTTCACAATCCAAGTCTAACATTCTGAAAGAAATTTTCGCCCTATGGCATAATTTATTTGATACAAGGATCATTAAAACACCACCACGTGACGGGCGATCTAATCGAAAAGAACGAAAACCTGCAAGATAGAAATTTTTATCTGGTGTGAGCCAAGTTTCTTGGCGAATTATAATATCAAGATTAAAATTATTGCAAAAGTAATGTAAGTCAGTTGAGGTTGAGAATATAGAACGGCAGTTTCACTGTAGTACCCTCAACTGACCTATGGTGTTGAGCGCACCGCAGAGGTGCATGTCGCGCCCTTGTTATCATCTTCACGCGAAATAGCTGATTCATTTCATTTAGATTTGGAGTTGAGATCGGTGAAGATAAGAGATCTGGTACGTTTATTAGTTCGTCTATCGAGTTACATATCTGTAGCAGTACTTGTGCTCGGCTGAGGCGAATGTCGGTTCTAGTGCACATGTGTTCCTGACTGCTTAGCCTTGCCTGCAGATGCAGAAAGTTCATCCAACACTACATTGCGTATCTGTGTGGCATGACTGGTAATGTCTAATACTGCAGGTACTGTACTAGTCTGTACTGTTTGTCCAATCTGACTTGACAGAACTCGCACCACACAGTTGGAAAGGTTAGATATGAGTTTATCCATTGCCTTACACACTACCTTTTCTACAGCAGCTTCAATAGCCTGCGATATGTTTGAGTCCATACTGGAAGTGCAGCGCGCTGTATTACCAGAGTATCTAAAAGCCCTGCCTCTAACTATGTCAATGGCTTCCCTTCGAGAACAGCCGCGGCAGTCAATAACTTCTAAGATTTGAACCTCCCGGGAACGAGCGGAACAGTCAGAGTTGTCGGCCCAGTGACTGCCCCCACAGAGACAACACTTTTCCGCTGTTGCAGTACACTTGCTTGAATTATGGCTCTCTCCGCAGGTTCTACAACGAACTTTAGATATACATCCTCCCGCACTGTGGCCGAATCTCCAGCAGTTCTTGCATTGAATCAGACGAGAAGCGAGGGGTTCTACTCGGAAGATCAGTAGCCATAATTTTATTTCTGACGAGCATTTTGTGCCCACGGATGTCGCGATGGCAGATTTGGTTGGTACCCTCTCGTTGTCGACTAGGTGATTACACCGGTAAATTGAAATTACGCCTGCTCCACAGAGCCTGTCTAGGGTCTCAGCTGGACTCAGCTTGGAGTCGACTCTCCGTACAAGGCCTTTGGTTCATGCAAGGTGAGGCGGAATAAAAGCACTCACCGGGATAGCAGCAAAGCAGGTGCATTTGAGAAGATCCTGCACGCAGGTCTCATCCGGCGACCTACACACGATACCTCCTCGCCCAAATGGGCGCACATCTGTGAGGGTCTGCAAATGGTTTGAAGTTGTCTTAAGTTGTTTTTGAACCGCCTGAGGGTTTGTAAGTCTGATGAAGCCTCCATTTGTAGGTACCAGTGCCACGGGAATAGTGTCGATACCACTGTGGAAAAAGGAGTCTAGTGGTAATTCATTAGACGGCAGGGACGCTGACGAGGCGGATCGCGCCTGACCAGGAAAAGTAGTCGACATGAGCACTAGAGATATGGTTAGACTCAGAAACAGATAAACTATAGAATCGGGCTCCAAGACAGAAAGTTAAAACCACTCAATCCTCAGCCAAGAACACCCCAGCAGGCGCGCCGTCCTGCAGACTGTTCGTGGGGTCTTTTGCTTCGCGCCCCACTACTGGTACTCTCGGTCGGCAATAGAAGATGTTCGGTTAATTCCAACGGCTCGGGTTCCTTCGAGGGGGTGCTTGTGCAGCCTTCGTCTATTTGGCCGGCTGGCTCTTGAGTAATCTCCTCAGATGCTATGTCTGCGTGTACTATTGATCCTTCACCACCAGGCGGTGTGGTTGTACCTGTTGAAGCATATGGGCTCACCCCATCATCTGCCCCTTTTGCCACGACTTCAGCCTCGGTCGCATTCACTACCAACTCTGATGTGTCTTCACCTTCATCTGATCCGATAGCCGATGCGTTCGTACGCATGCACTCTTTTTCGCTGTGGCCGAACCACTGTCAACGCGAGCATCGGGGTACCTTACGCTTTCTTCCAACATGGCTGGTACCTTAGCAGCGCAAACACTGCTTTGAGCGACCAGGTGCAGCCACAAATGCCACTTTTTATGCCACTAACCCAGTAGCAGCAGATAAGATGGGGCCGCGGAGAACGGAAGCTCTTCGCACCCTTTGCCATAACCACACTTACAGCCAGGAACAAAACACTTTAATTCTTCTGTCTGGTGGCCCCGCGTCTTCAAACACAAATGCGAAGATATATTGTTCATCCTATCATAAATTAGCACATTCCCGACATTTTACACAAAGGCGTAAAACGAAATAGTCCGGCCAACACTGCCGCTCAGGTGTCCAGGTGTGGAAAACAAGCATACGTCTGCTCTGCTGTTCTCCTTCAGCCGAATTATTCATCTGCTTTTTCTAAAGATCTGCAATAGTGTTTCGCATATGTGTAAAAAAGTGGCATGATGCTTTTATTTCGTATTTCATTATGAGTATGCATATATACCTTTTGTTTCGCTGCCGTACTGAGGCAGTCGAAAAAATGGTTTTCTAGCAGACGACATGCCCCACGCTCGCCGCTCCACGCCACCACCGCCGCCGCAGGTATCCGCCAGTTCGCGCGTGCGCTCTTGAGCGCAGCTTTAGAGGTGGCGCTACGGTTGTGATACGCGCCAAGAGAGGAGAAAACCTGTGCGAAAGCAGAGAGGAGTGGAGGAGGAAAGCAAAAGAATGAGTTAGACCACCGCGTGCCCGTTGCACAACGTGTCCCGCGTGAAAGCGTGGGGTACCGGCGGAGCCAGTGCTCCTCTCTTATCTTGCTCCGCGGTGTCAGCCCAGCATTCTACGACTGAGTACGCTGCTGTTTGTGAATTGTTGGCAAACATGCGTTAGTCAACTTCATGTCGGGAAAGAAGTCACGTTATTACTTTCACTTTCACTTTCACTTTTATTCCCTAAAGACCCCACCAGGGGGTATTACATAAGCGGTCGGTTATGTAGCGCCCTCGTTCGGGCGGCGCGCAAACCGGAAAGCGCGCGATGGCGACAGAAAAAAATAAAGAAGGTGCTAGGCCGTGGCACGTGAAGCCACGGCTCTCGTTCCGGGCTGGCATCGGTTATTGTTCAGGCGTGTCTCTGTTTCGCTCCTGTGGCATAAGCCTACAAGTGGTGACCTCGGACGAAGACAATGACTGACTCGAATGCTCCCTCAACCGAACAAGCCTCACGTCCGCAGGACGTCTCGGCCGTGCAACTGCGTCTCCCATCTTTCTGGCCACAGGACCCGCAAGTTTGGTTTCATCAGGTCGAGGCGCAATTCTCCCTGTACCGCATCGCCTCGGAAACGACACGCTACTACCACGTAGCCTCCGTCCTTCCTCCTGACGTTGCCAGCGAGCTCTCCGACGTCCTCTCCAACCCCTCGGACACTACGCCATATCAGCACCTTAAAACCAAGGTGCTGGAACAATTCATGCCTTCGGAACGCGTCCGCCTACAGCAGCTCCTTGCAGAGGGGCGACAGGCGCCCCTCCCAACTACTACGCCGAATGCGAAAGCTTCTTGGGAAACACGATGTCTATGCCCACTCAGCGTTGCTTCGCGAGCTCTTCCTCCAACGCCTTTCTCAGCCAATCCGCCTCGTCCTCGCGGCGGCCGGCGACGTCAATCTCGACCGCCTGGCGGAGCTCGCCGATCAGGTTCATGAAGCGACCTCCCCATCTGTCAACGCTGTCTTACCACCAGCAGACACGGCGATTTTGCGCCTTGAGGCCCGCATCGACGAACTCGCCGCCTCCATTGCCGCACTCCGGAGGCCCCTGCAGGAGACTCGTTCGCCTCGCTCCGGTCGTCAAGCTCTTCCACGCACACGAGATGCTCGGAGTCCCAGCCCTCCACCCCTCTGCTGGTACCACCGGCGTTTCCGACACCGAGCCACGAAGTGTACACCCCCATGTTCGTGGCAGGGAAACGCCTGCCGGGATCACTGACGGCGGCGTTTGATCTCCCTTCTCGTCCCAGCTGCCTTTTTATGGTCACGGACCAGCTATCGGGCGCCAGGTTCCTTATATATACGGGCGCGGAAAGTAGCGTTGTGCCCCCGACTAAGGCTGATCGTTCAAAGTCACAGGGGCAAGTGCTTCGTGCTGCCAACGCCTCGTCTATAGCAACGTATGGGCTCCGATCTCTCACCCTCGACTTCGGCCTTCGCTGCATTTTCTGGTGGGTTTTCGTCATCGCAGACGTGGTTCAACCGATCATCGGCTCGGACTTCCTCTCATACTTCGATTTGGACGTCAGCGTACGGCCGCGCCGCTTCATAGATGGTAAGACTCGTCTCTCCATCTCGGGAGTCCTGTCCGACATCGCTCCAATGGCCATCCGCATGCTGATACCTTCCACACCGTTCGAAAAAATCTTGGCGAGTTTCCCGGAGTTAACTAAACCGTGCAACCTCACTCAGCCGCCTAAACACACGGTGACACACCACATCGTCACCCGGGGTCCACCGGTAGCCGCTCGACCACGCCGCCTGTTCGGAGACCGCGTAGCTATTGCTAAACGGGAGTTTGACCACATGCTGCAGCTCGGCATTATTCGCCCGTCGTCAAGCGCTTGGGCTTACCCGCTGAATTTGGCGCCAAAGCGTGATCCTGGTGAATGGCGTCCTTGTGGGGACTATCGAGCATTGAACACCAAGACTGCCCACGACAGCTATCCTCTACCTCACATCCAGGATTTTACATCGCGCCTCGACAGCTGCACAATTTTCAGCAAAATGGACCTTGTTAAGGCGTACCACCAGATTTCTGTCGAGCCCGCCGACATACCTAAGACCGCCATCACGACGCCCTTTGGGTTGTTTGAATACGTGCGGATGCCTTTTGGACTCTGCAATTTGGCTCAAACTTTCCAGCGGTTCATTTCTGAGGTCACACGGGGTCTTCCTACCGTGTTTGCGTACCTTGGCGATGTCCTCGTCGCCAGCCGCACACCTGAAGGTCATGAGCACCATCTACGCGCTCTGTTCCAACGTCTTCAGCAGTACGGCCTCGTTGTGAACGCCTCTAAGTGTACTTTCGGCGCATCTGAGCTCGAGTTCTTGGGCCATCACATATCATCCAAAGGAATACGCCCTCTCCGGTCCCACGTTAAAGCAATTCAGGATTATCCCCAGCCTACAACACTGCGCCAATTACGCCAATTCCTGGGGCTTGTGAATTTTTCCAGGCGCTTCATACCACACTGTGCCGATTTGCTACGACCGCTGACCGACCTCCTTCGGTCGACCGCCGGTCCGTCCTCCGCCATTCCTTGGTCGTGAGAGGCCCAGGCCGCCTTTGCTGCTGCTAAGCAAGCGGTCGCTAACGCCGTGCTTCTCATTCATCCACGCAGCAACGCCCCTACTCGGTTGATGGTGGACGCATCCAGCGTGGCCGTCGGAGCCGTCTTACAGCAGTGCATTAACTCCGAGTGGAGACCCTTGTCGTTTTACTCTCGGAAGCTACTTCCTGCTGAGACCCGCTACAGCGTCTTTGGCCGGGAATTACTAGCCATCTACGCTGCAATACAGCACTTTCGGCATTTCTTAGAAGGATGCTCGTTTTACGTGCTGACTGACCATAAGCCACTGGCGTATGTTTTCCGCACTAACTCATCCAAGTACGTGCCCCGTGAACTCCGCCATCTGGCTTATATATCGGAGTTCACGACTGACATCCGCCACGTGAAAGGAGCCGACAATACCGCCGCAGATGCCCTTTCTCGTATAGCCGCGGTTGACTCTCCACCGCCAACCATCGTCTGGGCCTCATTCTCCTCGGCACAGCGGGATGATAGAGAGCTTGCCGCTTTTTGGGAGACCCTCGTTCTCTCCGACTACGCCTGGTGCCTCATTCATTATCATCTCAGCGCTTGTGGTGCGATGTCTCAGCTGACCTTCTCCGCCCTTTCGTTCCCGCTTCATTACGACGCACCGTTTTCCACTCCTTACTGGACATCTGTCACCCTGGCATTCGGGCTACTCAACGTCTTCTCACCCAGCGCTATGTCTGGCCCGGAATCAACGGTGATGTACGCGCTTGGACGCGCATGTGCCTGCCCTGCCAGATGACAAAGGTCTCCTGTCATACTAAGACGCCGCCTCAACCTTTCCTTCCACCCGGCCGTCATTTCGACCATGTTCATCTAGACATTGTGGGCCCTCTACCAGTGTCTCAGGGGTAACGCTATATATTGACCATGGTTGATCGTTTCACACGCTGGCCAGAGGCTGTTCCAATTCAAGATATCACAGCTGAGACAGTTGCCCGCGTTTTCATTTCTACGTGGATATCCCATTTTGGCTGTCCTGGCACCGTGACAACAGACCGTGGACGTCAGTTTGAGTCCTCGCTGTTTACTTGCCTTAATCGCATCCTCGGACCCAGACATTGCCGTACCACAGCTTATCATCCCTGCGCCAACGGCATGGTGGAATGCCTTCACCGACAACTGAAGACCGCCTTGACTACCCGCCTCAATAGAGCAACCTGGGTTGATGCCTTGCCACTGGTGCTCTTAGGTTTACGAGCTGTCATCCGGGCAGACCTGCAGTGCTCAACAGCACAGCTGGTGTATGGCACTTCCCTACGGCTTCCGGGAGACTTCTTCACGTCAACGAAGCTACCATACCAGCCACAGCAATTCCTACAAAGCCTCCTCGACTGCGTTCAAGACCTCCGGCCCACTCCACCCAGACCTTCCGAACACAAGACCATATTCGCCCACCCTGATCTGGCCACTGCAACACATGTTTTCGTGCACCACGACGCGGTCAGACCACCTTTGACACCAGACTACGACGGACCATTCCGCGTCCTTCACTGCACCCCCAAAACTGCCACTCTACTTCAGAACGGCCGTGAAGAGACAGTCAGCTTGGACCGACTCAAGCCAGCGTACCTGGAGACCGCCCTAGAAAGCCTCTCATCTACGACTGATCTTCTGTTGGAATACCACAAACGGCATGTCACATTCCGACTTCCATTCTACACGGGGGGGGGGGGGCCCTGTAGCGCCCTCGTTCGGGCGGCGCGCAAACCGGAGAGCGCGCGATGGCGACAGAAGAAAATAAAGAAGGGCGCTAGGCCGTGGCACGTGAAGCCACGGCTGTCGTTCCGGGCTGGCATCGGTTATCGTTCAGGTGTGTCTCTCTTTCGCTCCTGTGGCATAAGCCTACAGTTACAATATTGTTACGAGTAACTTGTTTAATGAGCTATTTACAGTGCAGAGAACCCGACGAGCAAGATGGCGTCAGACCAGCATCCAATAGAAAAACCCACTTCGTCCTCCTCTTTCCTGCAGCCGTGTTTAGCGGCTGTTTTGTATCATAACCCCCGGCGGTAGAAGCACCATCCCGGTGCTAAATTTACGCAGATGATGTCGAAGGGGGGTAATAGGGCTTTAGCCGAGCCACGTGAACGGTGTGGCTCGGAGCTGACGATGACTTTGTTGGATTGGTTGGAACAATCTCGTACGTGACGTCTGTCACTTGGCGAACGATACGGAATGGTCCAGTGTAGGGCGACAACAGTTTTTCCGACAGTCCCACACCCCTACTGAAAAGTTCCGTATGAAATCTTACGGAAAATATATGGACTCCGTAACATTTCCTTATGCTACATACGGAAAACATATGGAGTTTTATGGAAATGTACGGAAGTTGTATGGCATTTACGGAAAGCTTCTTATGGAGTATATGGAAGGATAAGGAAATTGTATGGCGTATACGGAAAGCTTTTTATGGAGTATACAGAAAGATAAGGAAAATGTATGGCATATATGGAACGCTTTTTATGGAGTATATGGAAGGATAAGGAAGTTTTATGGCGTGGATGGAGTGAGTTTTATGGACAATATGGAAAGAGAAGGAAACTTATGGAGCATACGGAGAGTTCATTATGGAAGATATGGGAGGATAAGGAAAGTGTATGGAGTGTACAGAAATTTAGAAAATACAGAATGTAAGGTCTTAAGGAAATATACAGATTTTGTAAGGTGCTTACGAAAATGTGCAATAGTGTATGAAAGGAATGTGGATTGTTGCAAAAATATGGAAACTCTGCAGTTGTTGTCACATTTTCAGCAGGAAATCCGAGCTCTATAAAGTTATAAATGAATGCACAATGACATATATAGTACAAAACAATAACGCAGGCTAGTCTGTGTTGTCAGTCACCACTGTTCGCCCTTTTCCAGAATGAATACAACTTCTGCAGATGACCAGGTGCTAATGTCTGTCACAAGGAAAATGTGTCATTCACAAGGAATGACAATAACTGTCATTTTACTTGCATGCTGTCACACGAAAACAAATCAAGCAAGAAAAGCATAACTTCAAGGGCTCGTTTTTTGGTAGAAACAATAATAATGAGAACTAAATTCAATGTGAATGAACTTGTCAATATTAATGAAACTGTTCTCATTAACATTGGCAAAGAGAAATGTCGTTTTAAAATATCGAACATGAGCTTAGCTCTCCTGAGCACCGACAAAAGAAATGCAAATCTATGAAAACTAATTGCATGTAGCCTAAAAATAATTTTTTATTGATAGTATATGTGCTCCTACAATATAAATACAGCTATACACTACTTGCCACAGCTTCACGACAGAAACGAGGTAGGGGCAGAGGGAGTGGTCAGAAAAATAATTGAGTATGAGAGCACAACTGATATGTACGGGCACATAATGGTGCTTATCATTGATGCACGGATGGTCTTGTATAGAGCTGGGTCGTTTTGAGATCTTCAAAAGCATTGCTTCAGACCACCATGCAGATTACGCTTCAATTGTAGTGCTACATAAGACACAACTTATGGGCCAGCTTTAATGAATAAGAAGATTATAGGTTAAACAAATGCTTTGAAATATATCATGTCATGGCTGCATGGACGCAGACAAGCTATGTAAAGCGCAATAAAGTGAGGACGCATGAGCTTCTCTTGATGCTTCAGTTCTACATAGATGCTTCAACTGTGCTGCAAAGAAATTTAACCAATGTCTGTGCGTGCAGCATTGTCTATTTTAAACTATCTATATGTATATATAAAATTCCTACTGCGGGTTAAGCTGCGTAGCACTCCGTAACTCTTCCTTTTATTAAGGGCAATTTTTCGAACAATCAACATCATTCATTTTCTGTCTCATGACTTCGTGCCCGCAATTTTTGGTTTGGCTCGATCACAATTGTGCAGCCCTTATTTCGGAGACATCAAAAAACTTCAACCAAAATATATTTTGGAACTGCTTCTCGGTGATATTGCCTTCCCTCAACTGCCACAGCTTGAGATGATCATATAGCAAGTCTCGCGCATACCTATAGGGCCTACCCTTGAAGAAACTGGTCCGGCTGTGAAATGCTCAGTTTTTTCTCAAATAAACTTTTTGGTTTGAGTTTTCTCAGTTCTCGAGTCCCTTCACAATCAAGCAGACCCAATGTTCCCTTTAGTCCTTAATTTTGTTATATAATGAAATAAATAAAAAATTTAATAATGAAAATAAAAATACTAATAACTATTGCGCAAAAAACACAGTCTCACATACGTACTTGAACGCAATATTGCTTTTATTTTGTTTTATAACCTAAGGCATTAGAAAAGATAGCAGTACAATAAAAACGTTGAAAAAAAATACTTAGATTTGGCGGGATTCGAACTCGCGCCACTTAGTTGTGCTCGCGCACATGAACTGAGTGCGTTAACTTGCTGAACTATTCGCGCTTTTTTTCTTTATTTCCGGTAAACTTCACAAATAGGTTACTAATATATATTACAATTCACTACATACAATACAAAAAAACCTAAAACATAACTATAACACATCGCATCCTAGAATTCCTTCATGGTCAGTAGGGCTTCTACCCTTTCTACCCACAAAGGTACACATTCGTCTGTTCTTACTACCTCAAGTAATCTTGAGATGCTTTCCTTAAAATACTCTCTTGCTGGTCTTCTGTCTGGGTCACAATGAAATCCAGCTATTATAGAGCGCCATATACTGTGCAAGGCAGTCATCATGATAAAATTGAAAGGTAATCCATCCTCGTTCTCTATTGCCAAATACCTGATACCATGATGGTCTAACGGAAACTCTTTTTTGATTGTCCTTTGTAATACGTCCCAAAAATAATCTCCTTCCCAACAGTGCAGGAAAACATGGTCGATAGTTTCCGGTTTCTTACAGATTAGACAGTGAGATCCCCAAGGCATATAAAACCCACGCTCCTCTAGGAAGGTTCTCACAGGAAGTGTTCCAGTGTGTAATTTGAAAAAGAACGTTTTCGCGCTTGGAGCTGCTGGCATTTTTTTTACTCGTTTAAGTACGTTCTGACCCTTGCGTGCTGTATATAGCGCTCTGTACAGTGGGACGGAAAGCATCGTGTCACATAAATCTTTGTACAGTTTTTTCTTTCCAACAGACCACAGGTAGTCAGTTGAAAAGCGAACACACAAAAACCGCACGCTGGCCACTACTTCTTTCATGTATCCTTGCACAGCCCCTGGGGTAACATGGGTGCTCACAACAAACTCGGGCAACAGTCCACTTAGTCTTGTTTGACACACTGTTAGTAGGAAAGGATCTCTTGTCTCACGAAAAAAGAAAAACCTATTTACTAACTGCTTGGTAAACAGATGTCCTAGCCCAAGGCCTCCACACTTCACCCGTCTAAACAAATTCGTGCGACTGCACCTTTCCCAGTTAGACCCCCACACAAATATTGCAAACACCAGATGTAATTTTTGCACATTGACCCGGGAACAGTACAGCACTTGCATCGCATACCTCAGCTTAGACACAAAAAACCAGTTGCATGCAGTAGCCCTAGCAAACATGGACAGATAAGTTGCATTCCACCTATTCGTTTTTTTATTAATTTCTTTCGTTTGCTGTGTCCAATATTCGTCAGTACTTTTGTATGACTCGAGCGGTACTCCAAGATATTTAATTGGCGTTCTTGTCCATTTATTGGCTGCGAAAAATTCTGGTGTTGAAGGCCAATATCCATGCCAGAAGCCGAGGCATTTACCCCAGTTTATGTGGCTTCCTGTAGCTTCGGCGAAATATTTAGAAACTCTGATTGATTCTTCAATACCGACATAGGTAGTGCTACAAATCGCAACATCATCAGCGTATGCGAGAAGTTTTACCTCTGAAGACTGTACTCTAAACCCATTAATGATGTCATTCTGCAATATCGACTGACATAAAGTTTCAATATAGATGCAAAACAAAAGTGGAGTAACAGGGCAACCTTGACGCACTGAGCGCTCGATTCTTATGGGGGGGGCCCAATGTTTTGTTGATAATTAGTCTCGTACTACCGTTCCGATATGCCATGGCTACTCCGTCAATAATTATCTTACCAACATTAATGTGCTTCAATACTTCAAACAAAAGAGCGTGGGAAACGCAATCAAACGCTTTCTCCAGATCCAGCTGGAGTATGGCCACACGAGCATGACAGGTGTCAACACATTCGAGCACGGATCGCATTTTATGAACGTTAGTAACTATGGACCGACCTTTTATTCCACACGTTTGGTGTGGACCGACGATATCTTTTATTACTGACTGAAGTCTGGCCGCCAAAATTTTCATTAATATTTTGTAGTCTACGTTTGTCAGTGCGATTGGCCTGTACGCTGTGACGTGCCTGAGCTTTTCAACCTCGTCTGTTTTCGGAATCAGAACGGTACGCGATTCACCAAAGAATGGTGGTAATTCCTTTTCCTCATATGCCTCATTAAAAACGCCCGCAAGTATTGAAGACAATTCGCTTTTAAAACATTTGTACCACTTGGCACAAAGACCATCTGGTCTTGGAGATTTCCCAGGATTTAACTTATCAATCGCCCGTTCAACTTCAGATGCAGATATAGATAATTCCAAAGCGTTTTTCACTTCCTCACTCACTTGCGGCATGAGTCCTAAATATTCGTCTTTAAATCTTTCTAGGTTTGCTTGTCTACACGAAAAAAGGTTTTCAAAATGACTTGAAAATACAGATAAAATGCTGTCCGTATCAGTTACTTCGCGACCATCCTTCTCTATTTTCTCGATATGATTCCGTCGAGCGTTCGTTTTCTCCACCCCTAACGCTCTTTTGGTTGGCGTCTCTCCAGCCGCTAAAGCCTCGGCCCTAGCACGGACGAGTGCACCGCGGTAGCGTTCCTCGTCATGCAGTGCAAGTTTCTGCTTAATATTGCGTATGTCAATTTTATACTCTCCCGGTTGTCTGCACTCCAAGTCTACTAGTCTTTCTAAAGTCTTTCGGAGTTCTTTTTCTTTCTTTTTCCTTTCATAACTCAATGCGCAAGAACGATCAATAGCTTTTATTTTTATTTGCTGCTTGAACTCTTCCCATTGTTCTGCAAGTTTAGCTCCATAATCCATTTTTATTTCATTGATGCAGTTCATAACCTGATCTAAGAAATATTCGTCAGTGATCAAAGTGGAATTCATCTTCCAAAGCTCCCATGAGAAAGTTCCACCTTGTGTTTTCTCTCCCATATCACATTTAACTAAACAATGATCGCTAAAGTGTATTGGGTAAACAGCATATGTCTTGCAGTTGGCTATTAATTCAAGCGACACGTAAATGCGATCAAGGCGCGCATGGCTATTCCCCTGAAAATGTGTGAAACGCACCTCCCGCGTTCCCTTCATACAGCTGCCCACGTCTTCTAACTCGAATTGAGTAACTACGTCCGCTAGCGTCCTACTACTTTTATTGTAATTGGCGCGTCCATTTGCTCGATCTCGCCCATTGAGGACGCAGTTAATATCACCAAGTAATACAGATTTCTTTTCCAAAGTGAAGTGCTGCTTTAGGCTTGAAAAAAAAGTGATCGCTCCACACAAATGGTTGGTGCATAAATACACATTATATGCCACTGACATTCATTGAATACAAAATCACAGGAAACCAATCTACCAGATGGGCAGGCGAAGGTATCTTGCACTACCAGACCCGGTAACTTCTTAATGAACAAAACGCAGCCTGCAGACGTGCCTATTGCTTGACTTACAACTGCGTGGTAACGCGCCGTAAACCTCAGCACCATGCCCTGGGTCTCCTCCTCACCGTCTACTTTTGTTTCTTGTACAGCAAGTACATCCAGATCATGATCCACAAGTAGCCTGTAGACTTGGCTCTGTTTCCGCTTGGCGGCGAGACCTCGAACATTTAACGTTGCCACTCTAAGTTTCGGTGCAACAGCCATGTCAACGCAGTGAAGAAGTTAGCCCGGGGCATGGTGCTTACCTTCGGCGTCTAGCATAGAGCTAGACATCTTCGGAGCCTCCAGGTGGACCCGTGCCACTGGAGGACAAAGGTGGCCAGTGATTGTCCGATATCGGGTTGGGACGCAGCCTTGTGCTGCTGCGTCTGAACGAAGTCGCCTTCGCAGGTGGCCCCTCTTCTTGCTTTCCGCTGGACGCCTCACGCCGTCCTGCAGACTGCTCGCGGGGTCTTTTGCTTGGCGACCCACCACTGATACTCTCGCACGACACCGGAAGTTCGGCTAATTCCACCGGCTCAGGCTCCTTCGATGAGGTGCTTGTGAAGCCTTCTTCGATTTGGCCGGCTGGCTCTTGAGTAACCACCTCCCCAGATGCTATGTCTGCTTTGGCTGTTGGTTCATCACCACCAGTCGGTGTAACTGTACCTGTTGAAGGTTCAGGGTTCACCGCGTCGCCTGCGCCTTTCGCCGCGTCTTCAGCCTCGGTCACGTCCATCACCAACTCTGCTGTGTCGTCACCTTCGGCTGATCCGATAGCCGATGCGTACGTGCGCATGCACGCATCTTTGCTGTGGCCGTACCGTCGACAACGCGAGCATCGGGGTACCTTACACTCTCTTCTAACATGGCCGGTACCTTGGCAGCGCAGACACTGCATTAGCCGACCAGGTGCAACCACAAGTGCCAGTTCACCAGCCACCCTGATTTGATGGGGGAGATCTTCAACCTTCACGCCACTCTTGAGCTTAAGAAGCACAGTCCGTGTGGTTGAACCCTTGTCGCTGACACCCCGAACACGCCAATGCTCCCTTGTGACTTGTACGACCTTCCCATAAGCCGCCAACGCCGTTCGCACGTCTTCATCGTTGACGCCGTATAGCAGCCAATGAAGACGCAGCCGCACCTGCTGATCCTGGGGGTCTACGATGATGCAGCGTCGGCCCTTGACTTTCAACTCCTTCACATCCAGCAAGCGTTTCGTAGCGTCCGCGTTGTTCATGGTGAGTGCCCAGACATGATTTATCTGGTAGGCCCCCAGTGCCAACACCTCCGGCAGCAGTCCTGTAGGTGCGAGCGCGTCTCGGAAATCTTCAACTCGATACGGTCTGCCGCGCACATCACCGTGTAAAAACACGGTGTTTTGCGCGACGCGTCCCTTGGGCAGTGGTGGCAAAATAATCTCATATCCTGCGTCTTGGTCTTCGGTCATCCTGTTACCGCGGCTAGTATGTGCCGCAAACGCCGCTCCTACGGAGCACATGATTCTTGCGTCTGACGCGCGTGAGTGCCGACAAAGAATGCTGAACTATTCGCGCTGAACAGAACATTTGAGTTTAAGTTATGTACATAAATTTGCTTTTCACACGCTATGTGTTGGCATATTTATGTACGATATGCGATCGTATCTATTGTTGTGTGCATATGTTTTGTGATTGTATATACGTCACATGCTTTTCGCATGTCTTTCAACTATAGATTGCTGCCCCGTCACGGAGGAAAACAAGAATTTTTACACCCACACACAAGCTTGAGCAGTTGAAGGTTGTTTCCCGGGGCTCTCTTGCGATTGAGTCGGCCACCACAGGGAATTAGAGTGATACGCCATTAATCCCTGCATCTAGCTGTATTCCACTTAGTAGCTCTATCGCATGATGACAAATCGAGCGCGGGGCGCGACGCTATTGCGCACGACCATGCCTCGCGTAGTGGCGACATCAGCTGATTGCGCCGGCTGGCTTGCTTCGATTTGCTTCAGAGCAAAGAAATGTCATACCTTGAAAGATTGCGTACTGCACTATGTCAAAATGTTACTGCTTTGTAGCCATCCTATGATTCATTGAAAATTGATGACTCTGATATCACTACTGTAGAGCTTTGCGTCAGCGACACGCACCGAACGTGAAACCGCACTACGTCTGTCGTAGAAGCAGTAGGAGGCTGTCGTCTGCTAGAACAAAAACAAAAAAAGACCTGCGAAAATATTCATAAGTTGTAACTTGTTTTTTGAATAACAATTTATCACTTTTAAAGTTATTTTACCAGATAACATACATTTTTTTCAGTTTATAGCAGCGACAGATGTTTTTTTTTATTTTCCTCACACAGATATCCAAGCCAAATCCATTCACAGCTAAAGCCACGTGTTGTTTGTCTTTGTCTCCGTGGGCATGCTCTCTTATGTGTTCGCGCTGCTACACACGAGAGCACGAAATGTTAAATTTACGCAAGGAAGCGCCGTTCCTCGTTCGTGTGATCTGCTAAGATTGCGCCCTATTCCCGCGGTTGTTCGAGTGCGGATCAAGTGCGAGTCGTCCAAGGAATCGGCGGGTTGGGCGGGCGCTCGAAGGACTCCGAGGTGACGGCTGACGCCTGTGGTTGCTTCCCTCAGGACAGTGTGAAAGAAACTAAAGGTAAGGGGGACACTTTTTTATGTAGACCAAGTATGCCACTCAGTGCAAGTGTGTGTTGCTGCACTCGAACGAGGCGTCGTGAAACGGCAACCTTACGCGCCTTTGCGAGTGCGGTTGCCGATTCGCTTTTACAACGCTAACGCTAGCAGAGCCATGGCGCATCGGCGCGGCCTTACTGGAGCTAATTCGAGACAACTGCGGCAACATGCATGTGTATGGTGATCAATTTTTTCATATGTGCAATGTGGTGAGGAAGACGCACACGGCGCTTGCTACGTTGTTGATTAAACGAAGCCTGCAGTGCCATTTGATGGAAAGCAGCATTTTGTTTACGTTCGCGGGCGATACAATTTGTAACTTGGCTCGATTCACCTAGCCAACCGCCTAAGTGGGTTGATTAGCATACGTTCACGGTAGAGCGTTATGAAGCCCCTAAACAGTGGCGTGTGCTTGTTAAAAGATATAATGCGTGTGCCTAGTGTAGAGAGAGAGGTGTTCGTGCAATCTGCATATGTACCCTCAAGACGTTTTTGCTTGTAACTAATAATGTACCGGCCAGCACCTACATTGTACGCCTGACTTTGAAGAAAACTTGCATGCACAATGTGAGATTTTGTAATCTGCCAGAGTTGCTTTTTATAAAATAATACACTGCCAGCATGTTCAAAATATGTTTCGCTGCTGTGTGGCAGGGGTGCGGTTATCACGCTGTTGTGTAGTTGCTGATGCTAGCACTTATAGTTTTGATGCGTTAATATTTCTCATCTAACTCATCAGGTGTTTGGCTGCTTCAGCACAAACAAAGCAAAGAGAGAAGGAAGACGGGTAATGACAGGACCAGTGGCGACTTTTGTTTGCAGGAGATTACCCATGTTGGTGTATTTATTGTGACAGCCTTTCTGTGTTGCTTTTTTGCCCAATTTATGCAATAACACAGTTGTTAGCAATATGAGAGAGAACACTGAAATTAGCTTTTAAAGATCATGGTGACTAAATACCTGGTCATTCACAGCACAAAGTAACAACAAAAGACATCAGTATGATCAAAGTGGACGAGTACAGTCTTGCATCTAAAAAATATATTGTGCAAAATGTTGCCTAAGTAAGAAACCTCTCTATGTTTGCAAATAGTGTGACGTCACTTCGAGCGCTGTGCCAGCCATTCCCTCCCTCTGTGCAAAGGCTGGTTGGCAAGGAAGTTGTTTGTGACGTTCCTGATAGACCACTGAGATGTATGCGATTCTAAACCTGTAGCCTAATATATACATAATCTTTTGCGCAGTTACATTGCTGCATCTGACACCTACAACTTATTTGCATATTTACATTGCTCCCTTAGGACCTAACACACAAACTTGTTGTTTGCATTGTCACTTCATGAATATCGAGCTGTAAAGGTACTGAGTATATGTGAAACAAGAATCTCTGCTTATTACATGAAGACATATGAGGCCTTCGATAAAACGAGTTTTACCTTTATTGGGCTTGCGTACTCGTCGGGGCCATTCATACATGCAGCTTCAGCAAATGGTATCTTCCAGCCCGGTGACCATGCAATTTTTTTCTGCACACAGCGAAAACACCGAGATGTACTCACTCGCAGATGGTCGCGTCAAGTGCATATTTACCTTGACTAAAATGTCGAATCAAGTTTTTTCATCGACCGGTCCCTGCCATGAGTGCTAACGTCTTCGCAAACAATACACATTGTTATTGACACTGCACACACCACACACAATATTCTCAGTTGAACCGATATTCTCAATACCTTTCAATGCACACTACATGCCGCAATCAACAGTGCACATTTTTGAAGACGATGCCGCTGTTCCTCGCACAGGCCACCACGTGGGTTCACTTCTTCAAGATAAACAGACAGCGTGGCAAATATTTTACCACACAGTTTACCACACAGCTAGACGTTTGCTGACACATACTACAACTAATATCGACATTGTAACGTGAAGTGTAAGCTTTGAAAAATTAAAACTTGCCCCAAACACCGCACGACTGTACCGGGCTGAGCCACCAGCGGGAGTGTTTTTCCAGCCACACCTTTTACATGTGCCAGTGACATCATGCTGTGACGTACCTCGGTAGGGGCCTATCGCTGCATACTTTATGTGAATGAGGGTCCTGTTAGTGAAAGCAGGCACTGTTGATTTCATAACTTGTTCATTCCCAACTGGACCTTCATTTGCACGAGTTGTCTGACTGATATTCAGGCGAACTTTTGTGCAATATAATATACAGTTGGCTGTCTGTGCTTGCTCCATACTGTTGTTACTGGTGTTTCTTGTTGTTACTTTGCACTGCTCATTACTGCTCACCTACAGAAACTAGCCTATCTTGCTGCTGTTTTGGACAAGATGCAGCTGGCAAGTGCGATAGTGTTCATAACTCTAAATTCTCAAGCAAAAATTATCGTTTTATATTCAGTTAGTTGCATTCATATCAGTACATTATAAGAAATCATTGATTAAACATTATTCCGTGTTCTTTCACATAATGCTCACAACTTTTATATCAAATTGAATGGTGTTTATAAAAAACATGGGTTTTAGCTAAACTTCATGCTTTTTTCTTGAACAGCTGACAAAACGCTATTGAATGCTTACTTGCCATGAATTGGACTGTGTTTGAAATACATTGCAATTCTTCCCCGGACTGCCAGTACACTTCACATTGGGGGAACATTTATTAACCATGGATTGATTAATTAAGAACGGAAAGAAAGAAGCGGCAGGCCGGGATACTTGATATTGGCATCCGTTTTGCTACCCAGCGCATTATCATGCAAACTTCCTATAGAGTGGTTATGCGTCTTGCATGTGTGTCTGTAAACCAAGAACTTTGGGTAGAACTATATTTATCTTACAAATGATTGCAGGACTGTGGAGGCTGTAGGGCTGCTTAGGAATGGTGGAATCCCTGGACATGTGTTCAACCTTGCTGCATCAGCTCCTTGGTGTTTTCACGGCATCTTTACAGATGTGCTGGGTGAGTAAAGCAAGCAGGTTTCAACACAAGGAAAAGTATAGTATGGCAGCACCTCTTGTGCGTGCCTTACATCCCAAGTATATCAAATATTTATCTCGCACCTTGTGGCCTGTAATTTTTAAAAGAGACACTTCTTTTTGCTTTATATTTGAGCCTTGATGCTTCGACAGCAATGTATTTGAGTTTGACAGCAAGTGTTCTTGAACAAATAACTGATCTCAATAATGACAAAACACCCTTCATACTTGGTCCTTAGCATAAGCTAGCACATACCTGTAGCAGATTCAATTATTCATTTTTTGCTGGGATGATAATGGGCAAGTAGCAAAGGCAAGTTCTGATTGGAGTGGTCGGTGATGTCTGTTTAGGCTCTGCCATATTGCTTTGCAACCAGAGTTACTTGTGGCCACATATACAATGAAGCCACATGACGTGCATTCTAAATGAGAGTACTATGTCACATTTTGCTGCATCTCAATGTGTGCCAAACAAATGCAGATATCATTAGCTTGCCACTATAAAGGGATACTAAACCAACACAAGGTTGAAATTTAGTCGTGGTGTTGCAGCTGTGTATGACTCTACAATGGATGCATAGCCGTGATAATTTGTCTATATGTTGTCGCCATAGTAATGTTACACACATTGTACGCGATACAAAAGAGGTCCTCGCTTATTTCGCTTTTTTTCGCAATGCTTCTTTCTTGTCTCTTCTTGCCATGTGCTCCTTCTCACTGTACAAGGAGCAAGAGTAGTGGGCACACAAACACGTATTTTAAAAAAAATGTTGTAAAGGGAGCACTGAGAAGCTGAACACTTCCGAAAGGCTCAAAGAGGTAAAGGTATTGTTTTTAGCTACTTTTTGGGCACCCACAGCTAGTTGTGCTGCTGCAGTTAAAAATGAGTTAAATGTTAAAAATTATTTGGAGGTGGTTTGGCACCCATAATTGCAGTTACACACAGAACTAGGCTTCAATGCGTAAGCAAAATCTGTTCACTCTAAATCAATCCTAATGATATCTGAAATTCAGGAAATATTCACAGAAAAGCTCAGGAAAAGGCTAAGTGGTTGCCCCTTGAACGTGAAGGAGATATTCTTCTTCTAAAAGGTCAATAGACAGTGTAGTAGTCTCGATATTACATGCACTATAAAATATTCTGGTGTGGTGCTTTTCATGCATGTTATAATGAGAGGGGTTTTTAATAGAACTGTTGTCACTTTGACCTGCGTTGCTGAAATTGTTCAGATAGTTATAATACATGAATCACTTTATGCCTTTTGATTTTATGCAAATGGTTTGCTTACCCAGTCGGTTTAACTTGATTTGGATAAAAACATAAATGCTCTAAACTTTTTTTTATTATACAGCAGGTTTATTTTTAAAATACGCGACCATTGATGTGAACACAGTTGGTGGCATGCTTGATTAATTCTTCACTATCACCACTCTAACTACACCTGCTACAGTGCATAGTGTGACAAAAGTAATGGTACTTAACATTACTGGCAGCATACACTTTATGTCTCAAAATGTGTTAAAAAGCCTGGTAAAAATGTGTGTACGTTTTTTTTCTGCTCCAACTAAATATTCTGGTCTCCTCAAAGTAGCTTCCGCTCTTTTAAGGTCCTCAAACTATTAGGTGTTCAAAAGAAGTATCAATGCCATATATGCTTTCTTTGTCAGCCTACTCACCACTCTAATAATGAGAATTACCCGACAACATTACCCAGTAAAATATAGGGATGTTATAAAAAGTAATGTCAATTTATTTGTCGAAAAACGTTGCCAAGTTACGTTTTTGCTCACTTTTCTTTTCACAATTTTGTTAAAGTTCCTTTTTATAACATCCCCTATAGTTTGTTTGGCATCAATTTCTGCTAGTTCTCATTATAATGTGTTCAACAAAGACAACAAACCCTTAAATTTATAGTTCTTTCCTTTACTCATGAATCTGAAACAGTGAATCTCAGTAATCTTAGCGGTGTGTGACTTGTTTTTTTTTGATCAGTTGTGCATGTGTTCAAGTACATGCATTTAGGTGGGAGGGTGAACCATTGCCACCTCCTGTGACTAGCAGATTTTCTGAGAACTGACAGATGCATAATGCTGCCAAAGAAGTATAGAGATATTGGAAGTAATCGTAACGTAATTGCAATCGTAATTTAATTGCCAGTAGGCAAAAAAAAGCTGTCCCACACTCCCCATAATGGTAACAAGCAGCGCTGACAGACTCTTCCATGTATAAATGCACATATATACCGTACAAAACGGAAGAGGGATAGCCGCCATGGTAGCTCAGTTGATAGAGCATCGGACATGTTATTCGAAGTTCGCAGGCTCGGTCCCTGTACAGGGCAGGTTATCTTTTTTTCCTTCTACTTTTCTTTCTTCACAATTACAACACTTCTATTCTTCTTGAATACTTTCTGGTGTAAAAAAGGTACCTTATCATCTGAAGAGGCAAACAGAATGTGCCAGTGCACGAGTTAGCTCTTGTAGTGGTTACAAGTAAGATACGTTTTGAAGAATAAATCATTCTGCCACTTGCCTAAAGAATTGCTACAGGACATGGCACTGGATGCACTTTGTTATTTTTGAATCAAGCTATCTTGTATTCTATTTTTATAAATTACATGGGATACACATGACGGTATCACACACTTTAATGCCACAAAGATTATGCAGCGAACAATGTTATAAATGCGAAATTGCATAAGGATAAGGTGAAAACTGCACCCTCAACGAGAATGTAAGGGAGCACAGGGTGCAGGCGTCATTCCTTCTGCCCGTGCTTTTCAAGTGCGAGCTGTTTTCACCTCGTTCTGACCAACTAACTAAATTGAGATGTGTTGTTATAGTGCAAGAGGATGCTCCACGGGAAACTAGGTTTGTCTCAAACTCTGTGTGTGTCTTTCAATCTATATGGTGCCCGGTTCAAGAGTTCATGCAGACCAGATCGTGTAAAACAGGACCGTGTAAAATGGACCGTGTAAATAAAATAAAATCGACCATGTAAATAAACAGGATCGTGTAAAATGTCATTTTCGTGTGCAACTGTATTTGTGGTTGTGCTGAATGACCTTTCTTTATATACACTACATAACAAACTTGCTCCTTTAGAGTCGAGTGCATCTTCGAATCGATTGTAAATGTTTGCATATGTGAGGCCTTAAGTTTTATAAGAAATTCCTCAGTGTGCCACGAGGAAATGTGTGTTCAGCGAAAATTTGCATATCATTATATACAACTCTTAAAGCCTCGTCTACAACTTTGTGCAGGTTGACCTTGAGCAGAAAACGAGGAGCGGCAGCAGCCCCCAGAAAAGAGCAAGCACCCTCCAAGCTCCCGAAGCTCTCTTCGACAGGAACATCATGGTCACTGTGTGGCATTGAAAACCATTGCAAGGAGTGCCTTATCAGTACACTGTGCTGCTCTTTCATCGCAGAAGACGAAGTTGACCACTCCAGAGGAACTTCACGCTGTGTATTGTGAGTGCTTCAGTGGTTTTGTTTTTGTCCAGCCAGCAGTTAAGAAATCATGTGTCAGATTCAGCCGGAATGGCTAGAGGGAGTCGGGCAGGCATGTTTGGACATTTGTCTAGCCAAGTAGTGCCAAATTTCGCACTGGTCCTGTTGGAGTTACTGCCACAATCACAGAAGCTACGTCACCTCTCTAAATGTACAGATGTGTCGGGGAAGATTAGCTGCATTAGGTTTTTCTATAACTGATAGCTGCCAACATTCTTCATTATACAGGAGTTTTGTTCCTCACTTATGGGTGTAAAGCCCTCCACAGAAAAAATGCAACACGTCTACTTCCAGAAGGCTCCAAGGCCCTACTTGTAGGTTTTTTCGGCTTGTATCATAAGCACCTCGTTTGGGTGTACATGAACATTTTATAAACATGTACAGCGAAAAATTTCGGTGGCCGGTCGTTTTGTCGTTATCATGTTCCTCGCAATATTCTTAAGCATGTTGTGCATTACGTTGTCAATCTGGTTCATGTGCATAGAAGACATTACAAAGTTTCCGGCTACAGTGTAAAAAGCCTGGAAGCAAGCTATCAATAATTTTTTAACAGAGTTGCTTCATCTCATACATGATACATCACTAAACTTTCGTGCGTATTCATCAATGTAAGCTCGTCTTAGTGTTATCCAAAATGAAGATGTTAGTCGACAGATGGAAACATCTAGTGGGGTAATCAGGGTGAACAGTGGAAGTGCCTCAGACAGGCTGGCCGATGTTGCGATAGGAGGACCTATTTTTTAGAAGTCACCTTGTCATCCTTGGCGTGTTAGTTTAAATGGGGTCAGTAATGACATCATCTTTTGGTGTAGGCGTGTGTGCCTATTGGAAATGTTTGTCAGAAAAAAAAACCTATAACGCAGAAGAGTGCAGCCCTTGCTTGTTTTCAAGTTAGGTTTTGCTGATACAAAGTGTTCTCCTGTCGGAGGTTGGGGGTAAGGGAAGCAAAAAAAAGATAAATGATAGAAAAGAAGAAAAAAGAAGAAAGAAAAGGGGGATGCAAAGTAAAAGTAGTGCTACACTGCTCATACTTTGCATCCCCCCTTTTCTTCTTTTTTTCCCTTGTTTTCTTTTTTACCTTTTTTGTTACATTTGCATTGTCCCATCTAGTGCATGAATCAATGACACATGGCTGTGCTATAGCAAAGATGCCTATGTGGTGTTGGATTGAACAGTGCATTGTACTTCATTCAGTTAATTACAGACTGATCAGTCTTGCAATAAGTGCTTCCTGTCTATCACCACACATGTTCAAATGAAAAGTTTGTGCTTGGCTCTTAGTATGCTGGTATATAGCTTGTGTCTTGGACTACTCAAAATGAATGTTATTTTGCTGCTCTTTATGGTAATGAATTTATCCAACAAGAAAATATCTTGCCTTGCGAACTTTGTCGGACCTGCCTTTCTTTTTCTTTCCTATGCAGGCGTTGTATGTGAGGGAGGCAGTAACAGAGAGGTCATAGCTTGAGCTTCGGAAGAATAAATGCTGGCAGTGAAGCAATCACACATCAAACATCACAGCCATTTTGTAAACCGTACTAAATGTGTTTTGAAAAGAAAATATTGTGCTCGGTTACTGTATTGAAAACAGCAAAATGCTAAAATATATCGCAGAGAACAAAATATTAGGCCACGTTGGTGCCTTCTGGACTTCCCAGGATGTCGTCTGGGTGTTTTTTGTAAAAAGTAAAAAGTGTTTCAAAAATACTGCCTCTTCTTCACCAAATTCGGTCTAGGTATTAAGTAAAGGTGATTGTGTGTAGTGCATGAAGCTCAGTAATATTAGTGCAATTTCTTGCCACATCAAAAGCAAGGAAGCAGTTCTCTTTATATGCAAGTTATATGATTACACTTTGTTTTAAAGTAGAAATGAAGTTTTGAAGTTTTCTTATGATGGCTGTTTTCTGCATTTGATATACGACAGCTTCCGTTCCGAAGTTCTCCATGGCCCTCAATAGGAGACTTCAATGATCATTTTCCTCATATAAACAAGAATTGTAATGATAACACTTGCCATATAACAAGAACTGTTTATTTGCTTTCAACTTACACATAAAAGTAATTTTTAATTAGACAAACACACAGCTCAAGTTGCCTCTCAATGTGGACAAAAACGATTATGTAGTGATATTTGTAATCTGGACCTAACATTATTTTTTTTCGTGAAATATAACTTCTGTGCAGTGAGTATTTGTGGCTCAAATATTCATACAAAGTGCAGTATTGCCATACAAGAAATGCAAACGATAAACAGTTTAGCTGAATTCTTCAAAGCCTATGTGGCGGAAAAATTGCACGAATGTTACTCGGCTTCAAATACTTTAAGAAGCACCTTTACTTAATATGTAGATCAAATTTGATATGGCAAGAAAAAGCGGTACTTTGAAATTTTTCTCACAAATAACACCCGCACGACATTCTGCGAAATTCTGAAGGTAGTCACGTGACCACTAAATTTTTCTCTTCAAAACATTTCTGCAAATAGCTATTTTCAGAAGAGTAAACTACCATCATTTTTTAAACTATACATCTGTGATGGTCGCCAGGCAGTATGGTTTGTATGTTTGGTGTAGAATAGCCTAGTGCGAAAAACAACAAATGTCTGAGCATCCTTTGACGCTCGGGCAATTTCGAAAGCATTTGTTTGTTAGCAGCAATTCAGTTAAGCCCTTGTCTTTATGCTTAGGCCCAGAAACAAAACACGAGTAACCAAAGTAGTCCTAAGAGTTATGCAGTCTCGCTGTTCCAAGGCTTGTGGAGCCTAATTTAGTGCAAGCTTCACCATTTTTTGAAAATTCAGATTCAACCAACAGGTTTTGGAGGCACAGTGCATTTTCAGCTAACTTGTTTCACACCAGTTACTTTGATAAAAAGCGGGAAGTAGAGGTAAAAATACCATTTTAAAGGCATTGTAGGTAATAACAAAAAGGACTGCTTTTTTTGTGTGGTGCTTTGCCTGAACGCTGTGCTTTTTGTCGTATAGTTCATTGCCTAGTGAACATAGGCCTTAAAAACTAGCATTAGCCATGTTGAGGTCGATTTCTTTGTTATAGTCATAGTAGCCATATTAAAAATATATGACTTCAAACTTGATTGTTTTTTTGAAGATGTTTTCTTGCATAATGATATTTCAGAGTCTTAGTAAATTTTGTTATAAGAAAACGTGATGTCATAATAGGGTCACTTTTTGTAGAGTCGTTCAGTTCTACCTTACCTTTTACATTCCTAATAGAGCAGTTATTTTCAATATCGGTATTTAAAATGGAATGAGCATGCTGTATGTAGTAAGGTGTAAGCACTTACAGATAGCACATGCACCCAACTTTTCTGTTGGCAGTTTATTTCTGTTATTATTGATTTATATGTGGGGTTTCACGTCCGAAAACCACGATATGATTATGAGAGATGCCGTAGTGGAGGGCACTGGAAACTTCGACCACTTGGGGTTCTTTAACGTACACCAAAATCTGAGCACACGTGCCTACAGCATTTCTGCCTCCATCGGAAATGGAGCCGGGATTTGATACCGCGACCTGCGGGTCAGCAGCCGAGTTTTTTGGTACTCCTAATTGCTCCCCTATGTGTGTGCAGTTCGGTTATAGTTATCCGGCTTGCACAGATTTTTAATGGCACCTGCCTTGTCCTGCTTGCTTTCATGGTGATTTTAACCTTCATAAGTTGCATAGGTTTAACTCTCAAAATTTTTCAAGATGCCAATTTTGTGCACAAACTGTATAGTATAAAGGCAGCAGATGTACATGCACACACTATTAAATGTAAATTGAGAGCTTTCACTTGCATTTTCTAAAGTTTTACTGTGCAGGAAGCATTTAAATCATAATTTCATAAAGACATATTAATCAATTATCTCTACCATTGAAACTCGTGACAACCTAGTTATTTTCACTGTGATAAGCTAGCTGTTTTCTTTGATGTGGCATAACTAATTTATACACTCATTCCTTCTATTATTCACATATGCATAACATGAAGGATTGTGATCCTTACATTTTCAGTTTCATTCTGTGTGTTATATTTCTTGTGCATGTGAATTAATGTGCTAACATGTGTCTCTGACATTATTTGTGCCAATTATTTTCATTTCCAGGTGCCTATGAAGGACACAAGTTCTATGGCAGTGACCTTCCAAATTTACAGTGGTGCCGGAGCCTCAAGCAGCATTTCGCCGATCTCCACAAGGCGTTCATGAGACAAACACGGCGCCACACTTTCACAGTGCTATGATTATTATTTATGTTTAAACATTTCGTTCTAAAATTGCTGTTACATTGTGTTTTGTGCCACCATCCTGTGGCTTAGGTGGAGCTCGTGAAATTACGCTTTAGTCACCTTATTTGTGTACCATCAACACTGCAATGTCACTATTCACAGCTGGAGCATACAGACAAATAAAAAAATATATTGATTGTAGCAGGGCTGGTGTGTATAATAATGCTTCTCTATTGATAATAATAACTTTATAAGTTCTTTAGGTCTTGCATAGAACAGTGCATTAATGTGTTGCAATGTAACCACCATTTATGATCGCTAGCATGTTAATTTAGTAGTTTTGTAATGTATTTTATTTGAAAGGTAATTTTGCTTCCGCATCACGACAATTAGAAAGATGCCGATGATTCAATCCCTCATTAGGTAGCTTCTTAACACATTTGTTTCTTTCAAGCCTTTGTTTACTCATCAAGGCTGTTTCAGATAGCAAACATATTTCACCTTCATGCAACATATTAAGAATGAAATATTCATATATATTTCTACACAGTACTTGCTTTTGCAAACAACGTGAATGGCCAATTGCTTTTACTCGAGATCTAGGATGTCCATTTGATCTTTGCAAGATGCAGCAGATAGATGCATGGTTTCTGCATTATGCTGATTTCCATAAGCTGCTTATCGGGTAATTTAGCATGATATGGCACTTTCCGTAAGCTGCGGATGTCCGCATCTTTCTGCAAGATATGGCGCTTTCCGTAAGCTGCGGATGTCCGCATCTTTTGGCATGATATGGCGCTTTCCGTAAGCTGCGGATGTTCGCATCTTTCTGCATGATGCGGCTTTTCGTAGTCCAATAATTGCGTATGTACGGATCCGTATATGCCGAACGTTTCAGTAGGGACGCCGAGTAGCTGACCAGAGGAGCACGAGAGAACCCGGAGAAAAGTGCACGTCGCTATGGTGACAATCGTAGAGCTGTTGTTGGTGCGCCTGTGAAGCCTGTAGATGGTTACGGGCGACTTGGCGCGCGTGGTCGGCGCGGGCAATGGCTTCACCAGCATATTCAGTGGCCGCAGGTAGTAACGTGTCTAAAGGTAGAGTTGGGTCCCGGCCATATAGTAGATAGAAGGGCGAATATCCGGCAGTGTTGTGACGAGATGAGTTGTAGGCGAACGTCACATACGGCAAATGAATGTCCCAGTCATGGCGGTCTGGCGCAACGTATTTGGCAAGCATATCGGTTAGGGTCCTGTTAAGGCGCTCCGTGAGGCCATTTGACTGGGGATGGTACGAAGTAGTAAATTTGTCCTTGGTATGGCAAGACCTCAGGATTTCATCAACGACAGCTGATAAGAACGTGCGGCCACGATCGGTGAGAAGTTGACGGGGAGCACCGTGCACTAATATTATGTCCTACAGCAGAAAGTCCGCAACGTCGGTAGCGCAGCTGGTCGGGAGTGCTCGTGTGATTGCGTGCCGCGTCGCGTATTCCGTGGCAACAGCAATCCATTTATTTCTGGCTGTGGAGAGTGGAAAAGGGCCCAACAGGTCGAGACCAACTCGAACAAAAGGCTCGTTGGGAACGTCAATCGGCTGAAGGTAGCCGGCTGGGAGGGCAGACGGCGTTTTGCGACGCTGACAGGGCTCACAAGCGGCGACATAGCGTCGAACAGAGCGGGCAAGTCCAGGCCAAAAAAACCGACGTCGTACCCGACCGTATGTGCGAGAAACGCCCAAATGGCCCGTCATGGGAGCGTCATGAAGTTGATGCAGGACAGTAGAACGCAGGTGCGCTGGGATGACAGGAAGTAAGTCTGATCCGAAGGAATCAAGGTTGCGGTGATATAGGATCCCGTCTTTCACCAAAAACATTCGTAGGGACGGGTCGCGAGGCGTTGACTCCAGTTTGTCAATGATGGCTCGTAAAAAAGCATCCCGACTTTGCTCTTCGCCAATGTTTAACAGCTGCGACACGGAAAAAACGTCCGTGATAGCGTCAGTATCGGTTGCTTCGTCAACAGGGTAGCGGGATAAACAATCCGCATCCTGATGTAATCGCCCTGTTTTGTACATTACAGAGAACGTGTACTCTTGAAGGCGTAGAGCCCAACGATCGAGACGTCCCGTGGGGTCCTTCAGGGAGGCTAGCCAGCAGAGCGCGTGATGATCCGTGACAACACGGAATGTGCGCCCGTACAGGTATGGGCGAAACTTGGCGACTGCCCATACAATGGCGAGGCACTCGCGCTCCGTGATGGAATAGTTGCGCTCGACTGGAGATAGCAGTCGACTTGCGTAGGCTATAACACGGTCGTGTCCGCGTTGTTGCTGCAATAGCACAGCTCCTATGCCGTGTACACTGGCGTCCGTGTGAACCTCGGTTGGGGCTAATAGATCAAAGTGAGCCAAGATTTGTGGCGTTGTAAGCAATGTCGTAAATTGCGAAAACGATGACGCTTGGTCGTGGCCCCAGGTAAACGAGGCGTCTTTCTTCAAGAGGTCTGTGAGTGGGCGTGCAATGGTCGCAAAGTCCCTAACAAAGCGTCTGAAATATGAGCAACACGCCACAAAACTTCGGACATCCTTTGTGGTCTTCGGAACGGGAAAGCTCGTGACTGCGCGAACTTTCTCTGGGTCTGGACGCACGCCTTGAGCATCGACAAGGTGACTGAGCACGGAAATTTGACGACGAGCGAAGCGACACTTGGAGGCGTTAAGCTGGAGTCCGGCTCGACGAAAAACGTTCAGAATAGCTGACAAACGATCAAGATGCGAGTCGAATGTTGGCGAAAAGACAATAACATCGTCAAGGTAACACAAGCAGGTGGACCATTTAAGCCATTGGAGCAATGAGTCCATCATTCTTTCAAATGTGGCTGGTGCATTGCAGATTCCAAAGGGCATCACCTTAAACTGATAAAGACCATCAGGAGTGATGAATGCGGTCTTCTCGCGGTCCATCTCGTCGACGGCTATCTGCCAGTACCCTGATCGAAGGTCAATAGTTGAAAAATAAGTGGCACTGTACAGGCAGTCAAGGGCGTCGTTGATGTGAGGTAAAGGATAAACGTCTTTTTTGGTAATTTTGTTAAGGTGACGGTAATCGACACAAAAGCGCCATGTTCCATCTTTCTTTTTAACGAGGACGTCTGGAGAAGCCCAGGGGCTGCATGAAGGCTCGATAATGTTTTTCGCAAGCATTTTGTCGACTTCATGTTGTAATATTGCACGCTCCGACGCCGACACACGGAAGGGGCGTCGGTGAATGGGGGATGCATGTCCAGTATGTATGCGATGGGTGAAAATGGTCGTTTGGCACAAAGAATTGCTGGCAGAGTCGAAAATGCTACGATAGCCCTCAAGAACGTGGCAAAGCGCTGTAGCTTGCTCAGACGTGAGGTCCGATGACACCATTCGCTCGATGTCGGCACCCCAAGAACGTGATGGAGTGAAACCACTGACTGAGCTGCAGCAATCGTCAACTCTGAAGGGCTGGACATGGTCATCTTGGAGAGCAGTAATTTTGGCCAGGGAGATACCCTGTGGGAGAACTTGGGTGGTGAGTGAAAAGTTGACCAGTGGAAGGAAGGTGTGGTTTCTCTTAATCGTCAGAATCATATGTGGCACAGCAACTCCATGCGTAAGCATCACTGCAGGAATCGGGGCCACCATGTAATCACCATCAGGTACTGGCGGCATGGAGGATAACTCGACATGTTTGACAGAGTTGGGAGGGAGGCGCGTGAAATCAATGCAGCAGAGGCTGCTTTGCGGTGGGCTAGGCGGGTCAGAAAAGAGGGGTAAATCGAGATGGAGAGAGCCAGCTGAACTGTCTATGAGGGCAGAGTGCGTGGCTAGAAAATCCATACCGAGTATGAGGTCATGAGGCCAATGTTCGATAACGGCGAAAAGAATGACAGTGCTTCTCTCCCCAATAGACACTCGCGCAGAGCACATGCCAAGAATTGCGGCAGTTCCTCCATCGGCGACTCGTACAGCTCGGTTGAGGGCGGGCGTGACAACTTTTCTAAGTCGGCGGAGAAGGTTAGCACTCATAATGGACACATGCGCGCCAGTATATATTATTGCACTGACACGAACATTGTCGACAGTAACGTCCAAACGGTTCCGGTTCGTTGTTAATGTTAATCGAGGATTTATTACGAAAGTCGTCAACGCAGCTCCACCTCCAGAAGCTGCACGGCCTAGTTTTCCGGTCGGAGATGCTGCGAATAGGTCGGGGAGGCAGCACGGCGTTGGATGGGCGACCGGGACTGACGACGAGCAGGGCACGGTGACCGGTCGTAGCGAGGTCTGCTCAGATGTGCTGTAGGAGCGGAAAATGTGGTCGGCGTTGATGGAGAAAGTGGTGGGGACGCCTGGCGAGCAGAAGTAATGTGATATTGAGGTGCATAATGGGACGGTGGAGCCCAGCGGCTGCGGCAGTGACGAGCGATATGACCAACGCGTCGACAGTTAAAACATATGGGCCTGTCATCAAGAGTAAGCCATTCGGACGGATTGCGTTGTATGCGAGGTGCAGAAGGGATACGATAAGAAGGCTCAGCAGAGTATACGGTAGGAACAGGATGTAGGCCGACATTCGATAGCTCTTGACCAACGTCCGCTTGTACTAAAGAGATCGTGGTCGGGGAAGGTGCAGGCGTCGGTAATGGCGTGCCTACCGGTTGTGCTGCCTCGACCTCTCGACGAATGATGCGTGTAAGGTTGTCACATCGAGGGGCCTGGTGGAAGGCGTCGTCACACGAAGATGTGGCCGCTGTGTTCGGAAGGCGCCCGATGCTTTGGGCTACGCGGCGGGCTGTAGCTTGTTCGAGACATCGGCATTTTTTAACGATTGTGTCGATGCTCGAGACGTTGTTAAAAACCAGCAGGTTGAAAGCATCGTCAGCAATGCCTTTCAAGACGTGGTTAACCTTTTCTTCTTCCGACATAGACTGGTCGGCCTTGGAACAAAGGGCCAAGACGTCAAGAATATAAGAGACGTACGATTCGGTAGAAGACTGGGCCCGTGTGGCGAGAGTCTTCTTCGCAGCGAGCTGACGACCAGATGAATTGCCAAACAGGTCACGTATCTTTCCTTTGAAGAGATCCCAGCTCGTTATGTCGGTTCCGTGGCTTTCAAACCATGTTCGGGGAGTGCCGTCCAGGTAGAAAAGCACGTTGGCGAGCATGAGCGTAGGATCCCATCGGTGAGTAGCACTGACGCCCTCGTACCGCTTCAGCCAAGTGTCGAGATCAATCGTACCATCACCGGAGAAAGTGCCGGGATCCCGGAGGTGCGGTAGTGTGGCGTATTTGGTGGCTTGGACTGATGAGGGCGGCATAGAGGAAGTACCAGCAGTCGAAGCAGTCGAAAAGTCGCCGATGGTGCGACCGCTGCGCGTCTCCATCGAGGTACGGGGGTCGTCCACCTCCACCAATAATGTTACGAGTAACTTGTTTAATGAGCTACTTACAGCGCAGAGAACCCGACGAGCAAGATGGCGTCAGACCAGCATCCAACGGAAAAACCCACTTTGTCCTCCTCTTTCATGCAGCCGTGTTTAGCGGCTGTTTTGTATCAATATATACAATAGGTTGAACACTTTGTTATATGGTATATTCTGATGTGATCGATTCAATGAAAGCAGTATGGCTTGAGTTAGCGATCGACTTATATTACAACCTCTAAAGCGTTTTAAAACAGTGAAAGAACTACCTGTCGTCGCACAACACGAATAACGTAACGAGTGGGTCGTGCGATGCTCAAACCCATTAGAAAAGCTTGTTCTGGTTCACCTATTTACTGTGGCACATACCTACTTCAGCCATAACTACTTATCGTCGTCATCAATTGCGGGAACAATTGACACAAAATTACTTGCAAGTGCTTAGCAGATATCACGCTTCTCAATAGAATGATGAAAAATAGCATGGTGAATGCCAGCCTACTACCCAGAAAGTTTTATTAATATAGTCTTAGTGGGTATCAAGAGTGTGTGCTTGCAGCAGTTACTCAAAGAGTGTTTTCAAAAGGTTCTGAAGGGCAGCTCATCTAGCTGATTGTGTTGCGCATTCCACACAGGTCTGGCGTTTTTTCTTGTAATTTTGTGTTGTACCAACGAGCCGTTAAAACGTTGCATTCCCATTTTACTTAGTACTGCTTATTTTTCTGATGATGTAAGTGCATGGTAGTACGTGTTTCAACTAAAACGCCACGCCACTAAAATGATGTTGTGGAAACTCCGACAATACAAAGCCCTTTCAAAAGTTGCACTAGTTGATCTCATTACAGTGCATATTGTATGATGATGATGATGATTGTTATAAGACTGGCACGTACCTACAAAGGTTGATCGATCAAGAACCGGGCCGGCAGGATCGACAGAAAGTTAAGCTTATGGTTTTACAAACTTTGAACTGATATATATATATATATATATATATATATATATATATATATATATATATATATATATATATATATATATATATATATATATATAACGGAAGTGAGAAAGCACGACGTACGACGAAACACTTTTAATTTTCGCATACGTTTCGGCTGGTGGGCCAGCCTTCGTCAGTGTGACATGTAATGCTGCTTTCGTAGCCATTATATACATTTCTAAAATGTTTTGGGACATGCGCAATGGCAATCGGAAGTGATTCGACATGATTATACAAAGAGGCTAAATACCTTTAGTGTGAAGATGCAATGCGTACAGTAACATGGGCACAGCATTCACCTCTTATCGTTATAGCGACTCAGTACGAGTGCAAGAGATTTTAAATATAAATGGCGCATTTATATTTAAAATATTTTTCACTCGGGGATTGAATTGGGGATTGATACAAAGGATTTGGCATGTAAACCCATAATGATTCAAGTGATTACTGATTAGGGGGCTGATGATGAGGAGCTCTGTGAAGCATGGGACATCTTCAGTCAACGAAAGAGACATTCGAAGAGGAGGAAGAGTGGTGTGAGCGCGAAAAAAAGAGCGTCGCTTGGAATGTGAGCGTGAAACAAAAAGACGGCAGTCTGATAGAGAAAAACGCCACTTAGAAAGCAAACGTGAAATAAAAAGACTGGCGCACGAGATTGCAATCCGCAAACGAGACCTTGAGTTGTGGAATAGGTCAGGCACTAGTCCCCAGCGAGTGGTACCTTATCGCAACTTGAAGGCAAAGTTCTGGATGTCTAGGTGCATGCAGCCAAATACAGACTCTGGGGATATTGGCTTCTACTTCATGATATTCGAGTGGAAGTGCCAGGAACTGTCATTTAAGGGAGACAAATGGTGTCAAAGGCTACTCACTCAGCTTCATATGCCTTGCGAGGCAGATGAAGCTGTTGCGCGACTCAGTGAGCAAGACGTGAACAACTACGAGGTATTTAAGGCAGATATGTTTCAGTTATTCGGAACTTATGTCTGGAGAAAAAAAGAGCAGCTCATACAAGAGTCTGAAAGAAAGCGCAAAGCAGAAAGACAAGAGTCTGAAAGCGAGGCGCGTCGAAAGGCGCTGGACGTGAAGCGCGTCATGAAGCACCAGAACAAGGGATCGCGCCAGAAAAAGGCCCGCATATTCTCGAATGCATCAATGTTAAGCATGTAGAGAATGAGGCTTTGGCTGGTCTAAAGGTGGGGACAGTATCAAAAGATGGTCCTTGCGAGGATGAGGTGTGTGCCAGCAGCCCTAGTGGGCTCAGTAAGGAGCTGAAAATCATCCTCATGCCTCGAAAGGACGCCTCGAGATCGTCACATGCAGATATGGTTAACACAGTGGCTAATCAGAGCGAGGATGCCACGCTTCAGGAGCGCAGTGATGCCATAGGAAAGGGCCCAGTTGATGGTTTCATCAGTGTTGACAAAGCTAATTTGGCCCGACAGTCCTTCGTGACGCATAGTTCGAAAAGCGTTAGCGGAAAGGAAGACCTAGCACCAACTCCAACGAGCTTCTCAACTTCTGAGGTCCTGACGTGACATAATCATGGCATCGAGAGAAAGGAGGTACGAAAACATCGCCTAAAAAGAAAGAAGCAGAAACGTACCGCACTGCGTAAGCCTAGGGCTGGTCCCACTCCGTCCCGAGAAAGACAAAAGGCTAGGCCGTTAATACGTTTCAAGAAACGTCAATGGTGGCGTTCATGGAGAGACAAGCGGTGATACAGGTGTAGAGGAGAAATCGAGAGACATAACCCCAACGAAGCGCACCGTTTAGTTTGACGACTTCGTGAAAGTGGCCTTGCCCGAATGGTCAAAGTCGAAAGGGCAGAGTGGCTAAATACCGTGTAGGGGTGAACACAAAGAGAAAATGGGCCAGACTTCCCGCCAATTTCTGGCATCTCTTTCACATTCCTGAGGAAAGCCTGCCGAAGTGCAGAAAAAGGCGTGATAGCAGGACACAGCCTAGCATTCATGCGTTTTGTAGCCTTCGCCGTGTTAGAAAACCACCGGGACCGCAACCCCATCCTATGGGGTTCAATCGAATCTAGTTCAGTAAAGGGGGCGGTAAGTTTGAATAATTGTTGCACGTGAGTATGGTTATTCAGTTGAACATTGGAGATTCGTATTTTAGTCGTTTTTATAGTGTATGGATTACAAGATTTGATGTAAAGTTTACAGAAGGAATACCACCGAACTAGAAGTGCTTTATTCACTAGTACGAATATATCAAGACGTTAGAAACAAAAAAAGTGTTATTTTTCGAGTGTTTTTAAGGTTTGGTGTTATATCGTATGTCATCATTGCCATCTAGATTTGGAGTGAATCAGCATTTGAAGGAAGATGACGTGATTATATATAGATATTATATATAAGGGATACACGAAGTGATTTCGTAAACTGATTAAGCTAGGCGGGACACCGTTGAGTTGTCGTTACGCGCCTTGAGAATTGAAAGACATCTAGTTCACGGTTTCAGCATAAAACCTGTGCGATTGTTGTGAGGTGCTTTTCAGCTGTTTTTACCTACGGTTATTTTTGTGTTGTACACAGTGTGTTACAACGTAACGTAAGAAAGTAAGAAAAACTGTGAGTGATTAGTGCTTTGAATTTGTAAATACAGTTCTTTGTATTTTGCAATGCTGCAGAAATGAGTCACTGAAGCGGTCAGGAGAGCCCAGTGAGCTTCACTCAGAGTCGTTAGCATAGGCAGGCTACTTTAACCGAATGGACCTTCTAGAAGGCAGTGTTTGTTCTTCCTGTTTTCTTGTTTTTCTTTAAATAATGATCAATCGATTGATCATGTAAGCGGAATATAAAGCTTTCCCTGAACGTTTAGGAAGACCATGGATTATAGGTCACAGTGTACGTTAAGGTTTTGGGAGGCTGCTGAGCTTAATGTCTAGTAGACGGTTATTAGTGACCGTAGACAAAGAAAGACGTTAGGACAATTGCAGTGCTCGCGGATTCCGAGTTAGTTCAGCGGTCGCGTACTTGACCGACGCTCTCAGTGGGACCGAACCGATGAAAGTGGTCAATGATTAAAGGGAGCAGGCTGCCTTCTTAAAAGCAAAAGGGTAATACTAATCGTCGTACGGTTTTGAGAGTTCCCTATCACGACCGAGAATTAACAATTCAGTGTTATGCGAGAGATAAAGGCCTAGGTGGTGTTCAATAAGGACGACAGTGGTAACGAGTATGATGCGATCTACTTGAGCCAGCGACTGGGCTCTCGAGAGATGACGTACTGCACTTCAGGAAAGGAGTGCGCTTGCATTGTGTAGGCCATTCATAAGTTACAGTGTTATCTCGGAAGTGCTAAATTTGAAAGAGAGACAGAAAATTGTCTTTTTTCGTGGCTGCAAACCGTGACATCGAAGAATAGTCGCCTCTTGAGGTGGAGCTTGATCCTTCAAAATTATCATTTTGACATTAGGTATAAGGACAAATTGAATGGAAACGCTGACGCACTTAGCCGATCTTTCTAAGCTATCTAGGGGCTCTTGATGTATCAAAGTTGATACTTTAGTTCTTTCGTGCAACTTATTATGTGAAATGTGTAAGGTAAGACGTCTTGTTTCTCAGCGCAAGTGAGTCCTGAGAGTACTGAGTGTGAGCTTTTTGTTAAATCTAGTAATGAAAATCGGTTTCTCATCCCTCTTTTGGCTTGACTTGTTCGAAGGAGGCCGAGTGCTTGCTTGCGCATGTGGTCGAGTTTCAGAAACGCTATCGAATTTTCCGGCAATCACCTAGACCAGGCGACAAGCAAAAGGCGAGTTCCTGGCATTCAACTACGGAACCGTTCGTCGTCCCTTCGAGCAGCAGCGCTGACTGCTGCGCTCAGTGACTCATCTGGCGAGAGAGAAGCTGTTATGACCATTGTCAGTAGGTGCCATGCTGTCGCTGAGAAACGTAGCCGGGCCGTGCTTCCATGCCCGGAACCTCAGTTCTCTCGGAACCAGCGTCCAGCGGCGGGAAGTGACAAAGGAATTAGAAAACGGTCCGTGAGCCAATGTCCCTACAAGCAATTCTTTCGGGCCGGCTTGTTTAGCGAGACGGCGAGCCAGACCGACCACACAAGTCGTGTCTCCGCAATTCAAGTGCCCACTCCTTGGCTGCCCTTCCAGAGAATGGCGGAAGAAGCAACCCAACCGCCAAATTGTTCCGGGAGAGAACCCAATATCCCCTCTCTTCAAAGCATTGCGTCAAGAGGTGCAATAACTATTCGGCCGACCGTGGGTTACTGACCAATGCCCTGCGGACGGTGTTTTGTGTGTGTGATTGGTGTTCCAATCAAGGAGCAGGAGCTCGACAGGGCTTAAAACGACGCCGCAGAGTGCTGGACGTGGCTCTGAACCATGTAACGGTTCAACCACCACGCTCGTGGTTTGTGAAACCCTAACCTTTCTATGCTGTAATTAAGTGTAAATAGTGCCATAAACCCGTTTGTTTATCGTATCCCCATCTTGTCAGCATTCGTTTTCTCCACCGGAAGTTACGCCACGCTACCACAAAAGAGCGGGTAGACCCCGGTCGGCAACAACGGGTGCTCAGCTCAGGGATTCGGAGTGACTACTGGTGAACAGCGCTTGAATTCGCAACAAAGTTCACACCCGGAAAACTGAAGCAAGCGACTTGTGGAGATGAGGCCGCTGATAACCACATTTGCGAAGATCCTCCATCATGGTTTCAAGGTGACGATGCTATGTTTACAGAGAATAAGCGCAGCAGTGGAAAAATTATTCAGATTTACGGTTAAAAGTAAACGCATTCGAGCTGAATGCTTTAGTTGACAGTGGCACTGATTATGTGGTAATAAGTCACAAATTGGCAAAGGAACTGAGAAAGGGTGTCACAAAATGGAGTGGGGCACAGATACTCACAGCAGGTGACCACACACATTACGCCGCCTGGCAGATGCATCTCAAGTCTCGAAATAAGAGGATTTGCTTACGTTGCTAACTTCATCGTACTACTGGACTGTACAAGGGAGCCTTTACTAGGAATGGATATCTTGCAAGTCAATGGAACCATAAATAATCTGAGCAGATTCAGTGTAACGTTTTTGACCGAAAAAGCTATGTCGGTGGAGGAATCGGACAAGTGACGTCTTACTGCCCTGCGTGTTGTTGATTATGACGTCACAGTGCCACCACGCTGTAAAGTAATGGTGATTGTCAAAAATAAGGCATTTTGTGACCACGAAGGAATAGCAGACGGAAATGTAGGACTCCTTTTAAACAAAGAAATTTGCGTGAGGAGGAGTCTTGCTCACTTAAGAAATGGCTGCTCAGTTGTGGTCCTTACGAATTTTGGGAATGAATGTCAGCACATCGCACAAGGTGTGGCTATCGCCTATTTGCACGTGTTCTGCATGGCGACTGAACTATGCAGTTTAGCGACAATGCCAACCACTCCACAAGAGACCTGCAACGTCGAGGCATCAATTAACGTCCACCATAGCTTCCCAGAATGTCAAAAGAAGCAATTGCTTGCCCTAATAAAAGAATTTTCAAACTGCCCTACAACGTCCTCTAAGGTGTGACGCACGGCTATAGCAAAACACAGGATTATACCAGAAGAAGCCACGAGACCGATTTGCCAGCACCCATATCGAGTATCGCAAAAGAAAGGAGACGTCATCAAGAAACAAGTGGAGGAGATGCTTTCAGGTGAAGTGATCCAGCCTTCCACTAGTCCATGGGCGTCTCCCGTAGTGCTTGTTAAAAAGAAAGATAACAGCCTTCTATTCTGCGTAGACTACAGGAAACTGAACAGCGCAACGAAACGTGATGTATAACCTATGCCGCGTATCAATGATACACTCGATCGAATACGGAGTGCAAAATACTTCTCCTCCCTTGATCTCAAAAGCGGATATTGAAAAAATGAGGTGGATGAGCGCGACCATGAAAAGATGGCACTCATAACGCCAGATGGTCGTTACGAATTTAAAGCGCTACATTCGGACTGTGCACAGCACCAGTGACGTTTCAGAGAATGATCGACGCTGTCCTCGCGGGACTGAATTGGCAGTCCTTCTTGGTGTACTTGGATGACGTTGTCGTAATTTCCGCTACATTTGACCAACATCTACAGCTACTCAGCACAGTATTAGAAGCAATTCATTCAGCAGCATTTACCATCCAGCCAGAAAAATGACACTTCGGTTTTGAATAGCTTCGGTTCCACGGACACGTCGTTAGCTCTGAAGGCGTTCGTCCAGATCCCGAAAAGACAGCTGCTATCGTGAAGTTCCCGACACCAAAAGAGAAGAAGTCGGTACGTTGCTTCCTGGGTTTATGCGCGTAATACCGGTGATTTGGGGAAAATATTTCGAACATTGCTGGACCAGTTACAAATCCAACAAAAGACGACGTGCCCTTTATGTGGGAAAGTGAACAAAAGAAAGCATTTGATGAGTTAAGAACACGCCTGCAAGCCTCTACAATCCTCCTCGACTTCGATAAGACTGCCGAAACTGAACTTCGCACTGATGCGAGTAACTTCAGCCTCGGAGCCATTGTAGTTCAGTGGCAAAATGACCAAGAAAAAGTGCTAGCGTATTTCAGCCGCAAGCTTTCGAAAGCTGAGACAAAATACTCTGCAACCGAAAAAGAGTGCATCGCGGTCATCTGGGCCACAAGTAAATTTCCACCGTACCTCTACGGCAGACCATTCCGAGCAGACAGTGACCACCATTGCCTGTGTTGGCTGGCAAATCTTAAGGATCACTCTGGCAGACTAGCAAGATGAAGCCTTAGGCTAGAAGAGTACGATACTGCCACGTTCCACTTCTCAAGTTTTGTTATCGCCCCGAAACACTACACAATTCTCAGTGCAAAACGTCCGTGCAGTTTTCGAGAAGCTTCCGGACTTCAGTAGATCATATCGATAGGATCACGCCCACTCTTCGAACTGTACAGGTTATTCTGGAACCTACGCCACCGCCAGGGATAACGCTAGAACATTCGATGGCAAGAGTATGATTGCCGACGCACTTCGCCGCTTGTCAGCAGTTGATCAACGGCCGACGTTCCGTTCGCCGCTATCAGTCCAAGACTGATACTGCAATCGCACTTTCCGTTTAGCGGACACAGGTTCGCCCAAATAAACAGTTAAATTCTAACGCAAAGTCTCCTATCTTCAGCCACGTCATGACCCGGTGACATCTGGTGAAGGTGCTGCTTCTTTGATTTTCCGGACGCCCCCTTCAAGCCACGACCCCAGCCCAAGCGGCAAAGAAGACACGGATGCTAACCCTGAACGGCGAAAAAGCCGCAGGCAGAGGGGACTACAACCAGAGTACAGGCCCTTTCCTGAAGCATCCAGGCCGACTCGGATCCCGACATCAACTACTGCAGCCATGACCGCCCCCGTGCAGCCTGCACCACTCCTGCTCCGGCAACCCAAAGAGCCGCCAACTTTTCCCGGTTCACCACTGAAAGAACCGGAAAGCTGGATCGAAAGGTTCGACCACGTCACCGCCTTCAATGACTGGACAGACGATGACAAGCTCCGGCATGTGTATTTCGCCTTAGAAGGTGCTGCTCGGACCTGGTTAGAGAATTAAGAGCGAAGCCTTACAACGTGGGGCGTCTTTCGCGCCAGGTTCCTCACTACTTTCGCAAGTGTGGTGCGCAAGGAGAAGGCTGCAGCTCTCCTCGAAACCCGCCTGCAGATGCCAAACGAAAACGTGGCGCTATTCACGGAAGATATGATTAAACTTTTCAACACGCTGATTCTGACATGTCCGAGGAGAAGAAAGTCCGTCTGCTCATGCGAGGAGTAAAGCAGGACCTCTTCGCCGGGCTGATCAGAAACCCTCTAAAGACGGTCACCGAATTATTTTACAGGCATCTCCGATAGAGAAGACGCTCGAGATGCGCACGCAGCAATGTAACCATAGCTTCTCGTCTACAAGCTACGCTGGCATTCAAGCGCTTGGAACCACTGATTTGCGTGAGACGATCCGAGCGATCGTGCAAGAAGAGCTGCGAAAATTACTTTCTTCAGCGCAGCCTCACGTGCAATCTATCGCGGACGTCGTACGCCAGGAGATCCAGCATTCGCTGGGCGTTTCTCAGCCTCAAGAGCCTCAGCTGCAAGCTATGAGCTATGCTGCTGCAGCCCGCCGCCACACCCCTCCTACAAGCGCACGCCATAACACTGCCCCGTCGCACTTGCGTCGTGAGATGCCACTGCCGCAACCACCCCCACCGATGTCCTACCCTTCGCCAGTGACCCAGCGCAGTGTGCCGAGGAAGACTGACGTCTCGCGGACCCCTCACCACCACCCACTCTGCTACCACTAAAGCGACGCCGGACACACATACCGCCGTTGCCAGTGCCGACAAATGGGACTGCGTGGCTTCGCCGTCAATGCACCGCGTCCGCAGCCATATAAAGGGCCACGTGACATCGCCGACTACCTTACAGGAACTCAATGGACACCACGAAGTCCTTCCCGATTGCCGTCACCCAGCCGCCGCATGTCACCGGCCCCCGGCAGTACTCTGACCCAACGTGGGGCCGGTCTCCTAGCCCATATCCGGGAAACTAAGGGCAGCAACCGATGGAGGTGCGGTTGCTGTGCGACGAGCTACCGAAGATCCTCCGACGACGACGCCGCCGCGACGGAGCTTTCCGAACACAACGCCAACCAGGCAGAGCCCTGACGGCGAAAGCTCATTTACCGAAGGTGGCCTGACGACGCAACATGGAAGCAGTGGAACAATCCGATGCAGCCATGACCCGACGCCACGCCCTAACTGTAATGCGAGACGGCGAACCAGCGACCTCGACGTTCTTATCGACGGCCACAGTGTGACCGCTCTCGTCAATACTGGAGCCGACTATTCCGTCATCAGTGGGTCGTTCGCCGCGAAGTTAAATAAAGTTGGCACAGCTTTGGAAGGCCCCGAAATCCGCACAGCCTGAGGCCATCTCGTAACACCTGCAGGAATCTGCACAGCGAGAGTCACCATTAACGGCCGAGTTTCTCCTACAGACTTCGTAGTTCTACAGCGTTGCTCGATAGATGTCATCCTTGGTATGGACTTTTTATGCCCCCGTGGGGCTGTCATCAACCTAAGAACGAAGTCGATAACGTTATCCACAGAAGAAGCACTACCGCCGCACACGCCATCAGGAAATCATGCCTTGAATGGGCTGGAAGAACAAGTCACCATTCCTCCTCACTCCAGCGTCATTATTTCAGTCGGTGCTCCTAAATCACCTGACATGGAAGGCGTCGTTGAAGGCAGTCACCATCTGTTGGTCACTCGGAATATTTGCTTGGCAAGATGAATTGCAGAGCTGCGGGGAGGCAAAGCAACGGTTATGCTCACGAATTTTAGCAATGAGTATGTAGCGGCGAGGGAAGAGAGACGTGAGACGGCGTCGAAGGCAGCAGACGGGGCCGTGCTGATCTCGCCACTTTATTCCACGCCTGAAGCGGAGCCGCGGTGGCTGTCCACGTCCGACGCGCCAGGTGCCTGAGCTTGTTCTAATCCTCGCGCAGCTCGAGCTACCACCAGCTGCGCGAGAGGCGCGGCGCGGCGATTGAGAAATGATGATGGTGATGATGGCACTACAGGGCTCCCCCCCCCTAGCGCTTTGCGCGATTTGAAGGCATATGAAAAAAGAGAGCGACAAATGCTATATACATGAACGGCAATCCATAAAGTGTTCATTTGGCAAGTGCAGGTTGTCAACGTTTATGGGCCATCAGTAGGCAGTGTGTCTCCGGTGGGCGACTCTGGGAGAAGCGCAAGGGACGAAGAAGGAAGTGCCGGGTCGCTGTGTTCATAGACACGTCCATCCCACAATTACGCGGTGGGACCATTCGAATGCGCACCCGCCGTTTCGAGTAGACGCGGCTGACAAACGTGCCCACAGCTGGAACTGTGGACAGGCGCTGAAGAGCTCACGCCGGCAATGTGGGCGAAATAGTATGAAGGATCGGAACGCACCCATCATGACCGAGCACTGACGTTTCACAGCCACAGTGGGGTCTCGGACAGCGCACATGGTGCCGAGCATGCTGTCGACAAGGAGCAGCGTCACGGTCGTGCTGGTGCGGACGTCTCTGTCGATGAAACACCGGCCTCCGTGTAGCACTGCGACCGGCATGCCGGGGCGTGTGGCCGAGTCGACGGATGCGGAAACGCCGTGCATTGCGGCTAGTCATGTGCACGGCAAGTGGTTGGCCCTTGCGTCGGGAAAACCTCGTAGGTGTTTGCGCCATCTTGAAGGCCAAGGCTGCAACACATGACTGTTTAGCAAGAGGTTTGAAAAAGGGCCTCTCTGTACTATGCCGAACGTGACGATTTCGTCGGCATACTATCAAGGGCGGCAGATATGCAGTTGGACCGCACGTCGTCGCTGTTGTTACCAACTAGCCTGTGTGGCGGACTGCATCCGGCGCCAAATGCTCTGGGGAATAGTTCTGAAGCTCAGAAAACGTGAGCTTTGATGGAGGATCGGGTGGCACACCTGAAAGACCATCGGTTCTCCGTGCATGGGGGTTGATGTGCAGGTCTGCATGATCGATGGCAACCTCTACAGCATGTGTGGCATATGTAGCCTGCAGTGCCATAGGCGCGCCAGGTACGTCGTCCTCAGCTGCGTCAGTCATAGTCGCAGCCTCTCGGAAGTTTGGCTGTGGTTGACGGCTTATGACTTTAACTTCGGCTGCGGGAGACTGCGGGGCTGAAGATGGTCGCTGCTGGCAGGACGCAGAGAGCGTCCAAGTGGGTGGGGAGGTGCCTTCGGACATCGTCCACGCTGAAGTCTCCGCGACCAAGGGGCGAATAGTGAGCGTGAGGATATCCGTAGTCTTGGCAGACTCCGGGGCATGCGGCGATGAAGCCGTCGTGGAGTCTGACATGTCTGAGAAATCGTGGTCTGTGTAGGCCGGAGAAGACATGCGGGTGGCGAGAGTGCCCGAGGGACAATCGGCCGAGGACTTCGAAAAAATGCACCTCGTGGCGACCCGGTCGTTGGCTACAGGAACGTATTGAAGAAGCTCGTCGGATTTCGTGGCTGACTGGTCGCGTGCAGCACCAATGTTCTGAACCTCGTCGGATGGGCATTCGTACGCGGGACTCGCGTTGATAGTGGCCGGACGAGATGATGTAGGAGACGTAGTCGGCGAAGATAGGTCCCGGTGAGTGAAGACTTTCGGGCCGGAGGGTACCGCATGCTGCGACGCAGACGAAACCTGTAAGTCGCGGGTGAATGGCAGCGGGTGGTAGGTGAGGCCATAGCTGGCAAGCACCGCAGAGCAGAGGTCATCGTTAGGCTGCTGGCTGGAGGTTGAAGTGCCAGAGAGATGACGCAACTCTACCGGAAGGGCGTCTTGAAGAATGGCGTGCATCAGCGGCTGGTCCATGACGCCATTCAACGCCAGAACGACATCGAGCTGCATGAACCATACCTTGGGGTAGGTCGATTGGAACGGCGGCACTGGCGGGCAGAGTTGCGGGAACATGGCAGCGGGCCGCTCGGCGAAGGGCGTGTTCTCCGGGTCACCAATGTAGCGGCGAGGGAAGAGAGACCTGAGACGGCGTCGAAGGCGGCAGACGGAGCCGTGCTGATCTCGCCACTTTATTCCACGCCTGAAGCGGAGCCGCGGTGGCTGTCGACGTCCGACGCGCCAGGTGCCTGAGCTCGTTCTAATCCTCGCGCAGCTCGCGCAGCTCGAGATAGCACCAGCTGCACGAGAGGCGCGGCGCGGTGATTAAGAAATGATGATGGTGATGATGGCACTACAAGTACAAACATGTGAACAAAGGAACAACGGTCGCATACATCGAAGAAATTGTCCAGCCACTAGTGCTTTCGCCCTCACCGATTCTGCGGAACCTGCTCAGAAGAACCAAGTCCGTCCCATGGCTTTCGATGTCAGTCCCAGACTTCTGAACCAGAAGCAAGAACACCTCAAGGCCCTGCTCCTGCATTACGAAGATTGCTTTTTGTCGTCATTGAAAATTCGGCAGACCCCAATGACGAAACATCACATCATAACCAAAAAAAAATGCCAGACGACTCCGTCAGAGTCCGTACAGGGTTTCGACGCGAGAACGTGAGGCCATGAAGAGACAAGTTGATAAAATGTCGGGATGACATTTTCCAGCCATTCAAGAGTCCATGGGCATCCCCTGTGGTGTTAGTGATGAAAAAAGATGGGACCCTACGTTTCTGCGTCGGTTATCGCCGCCTGAACAAAATCACAAGAAAGGACGTGAATCCTCTCCCACGAAGAGACGACGCACGAGATCGGCTCCATAACGCCAAGTACTTTTCGTCGATGGACCTCAAGACTGGCTATAGGTAAATCGGAGTCGACGAAAGAGACCGAAAGAAGACGGCGTTTATAACACCGGACGGCTTCCTCGAGTTTAAGGTGATGCCCTTCGACCTTTGCTCAGCGCCTGCAACTTTTCAACGCGTTTTGGATACAGTACTGGCAGGATTGAAGTGGCTGACTTGCCTTGTGTACTTGGACGACGTCGTTGCGTTTTCCTCGAGTTTCGACGAGCATCTTTGGCACCATGAAACTGTACTTCAAGCCATCAATACGTTCGAACTCACTCTGAATCCAGAAAAGTGCAGATTTGCATACGAAGAGCTCTTGTTTCTCGGGCACGTGATTACCAATTCTGGAGTTCGTCCCGATCCACAGAAAACAGCCGCCATCGCCGTCTTCCCTCCGCCCACTGACAAGAAGGCGGTGCGCCGATTTCTGGGCCTGTGCGCCTATTATAAGCGGCTCGTGAGAAACTTTGCCCGCATCTCCGATCCACTCACTAACCTTACCAAGGCCGACGTGGAGTTCAAGTAGAAAATGCCGCAGGAACGCTTTCCAGGAGCCTAAACATCGCCTCCGGACGTCTCCGTTACTTGCTCATTTCGACGAATTCGCCTAGACAGAAAAGCACACTGACGCAAGCAGCGTAGGTCTTGGAGCCGTTCTTGTGCAGAGGACTGACGGACTTGATAGGGTTATTAGTTACGCCAGCCGATTGCTATCCAAAGCAGAAGCCAATTATTCCACAACAGAAAAGGAGTGCCTCGCCATCATCTGGGCTACGTCGAGATGTCGCCCCTACCTCTACGGCAGGCCCTTCAAAGTTGTGAGCGACCACCACGCCTTGTGTTGGCTAGCCACCTCGAAGAACCCTTCAGGTCGCCTCGCACGATGGAGCCTGAGACTTCAAAAATATGACATTACCGTCGTTTAGAAGTCCGGCAAGAAACACTCCGACGCCGACTTTCTCTCTCGTACACCTGTCGACAACCACCACCCTACAACCCGGATGGCGACTACTTCTTGGGAACGATAACTACCGATGACTTCGCTGAACGACAGCGGGCCGACCCGGAAATTAAGGCCCTAAAAGAATACCTCGAAGGCAGGACCGCCGAAGTCCTGAAGGTATTCAAGCGCGCACTTGCGTCATTCTCACTGCGAAACGGTCTTCTCCAAAAGAAAAACTTTTCACCGCTTCGAGCCAAGTATCTCCTTGTGGCGCCTTCAGCTCTGCGACCAGAACTTCTGCAGACCCTGCACGACGATCCGACAGCAGGGCACCTCGGTGTTTCTCGCACGCTCGCGAGGATGCAAGAAAGGTACTACTGGCCACGTCTTACCACCGACGTCACTCGTTATGTGAGAACATGCCGGGACTGTCAGCGATGCAAGACACCGCCGAAGAGCCAGCGGGACTTCCGCAGCCAATTGAACCACCTTGCAACCTTTCCAGCAGATTGGTATGGACCAACTGGGGCCGTTGCCAACGTCGGCTTTCGGAAACAAATGGATCGTGGTAGCTACAGACTACCTCACCCGCTACGCCGAGACAAAAGCCCTGCCAAAAGGCAGTCTATCAGAGGTAGCTAAGTTCTTCGTCAAAAATACCGTCCCACGTCACGGCGCCCCGGAGGTCCTTATCACCGACAGAGGAACGGCATTTACTGATGACCTAACTCAAGCGATCTCCGACAGACCAACGGCCTCACCGAGTGGCTAAACAAGGCAATCGCCGACATGCTGGCAAAGTACGTCGATGTCGAGCACAAGACGTTGGACACCATTCTTCCGTACGTGACCTTCGCATACAACACGGCGGTGCAGGAGACGACGCAGATATCTCCATACAAATTGGTCTACGGAAGGAGCCCGGCGACGACGCTCGATGCCATGTTAGCCAACATCACCGACGAAGAAAACCTCGATGTGAGTGAGTACCTTCAACGCGCCGAAGAAGCCCGGCAACTCGCGTGTCTCCGTATCAAGAATCGGTAGACGACCGACAGCCACCGTCACAATCTTCGATGACGCTTTGTGGAACACCAGCCTGGTGAACGTGTTTGGGTATGGACGCCGATACGCCGACGTGAACTAAGTGATAAGCGTCTGCGACGGTACTTCGGACCGTACAGGGTGGTTCGACGTCTCGGCCCCCTTGGTTACGAGGTTGTCCCCGACGGCATCACGAACTCTCAACTACGTCGATCACGACCTGAAGTCATTCATGTCGCGAACCTCAAGCCGTTTCATGCGCAATAACTGAAAGAGTGTTTTTTATTATTATTGTATTGTAATTTATTCATTGTACTTTCTTGCTTTATTGTTGTACCTTCATCTTTAGTTAAAGCATCGGGACGATGCCCTTTTCAGAGGGGGGCAATGCCACGCTCCATTTCTCAAGTTTTGTTATCGCTCCAAAACACTACACAATTCTCAGCTCACAACGCGCGTGCAGTTTTCGAGAAGCTTCCGGACTTTAGTAGATTATTTCGATAAGATCACGCCCACTCTGCGAACTGTACAGATTATTCTGGAACCTATGCCACCGCCAGCGATAACGCTAGAACATTCTATGGCAAGAGTATAAATGCCGACGCCCTTCGTCGCTTGTCGCTAGTTGATCGACGCCAGACGCTCTGTTCGCCGCTTACCTGGTGCCGGGATTCCCGTGACCAGGCACGCTGCCAGTCGTCGACCCCATCTCATCGAGCATCAAGCGAACCTCTGGACAACCCCCTCGGCTCTGTCCAGGCCTTCAACGTGAGGCACGCCCGGGCACCACAGCGCAAGCCGTGGGAGCCAGGGCCAGGACGGAAGTGTGAAGGCTTTCGCAGCGCCACCGCCGAAAGCACATTGCATCAACTTCAGCGCTCCAGAGGGGAGCACCGTCGACGACATCGTAGATGCCCTCGAAGCAGTAACTAGCCCAGCCGGTATAAAGTCCCTCCAGCACATGGGTAGTGCAAAGTTCGGCGCCGCAGCCGCAAACGTCCATGCAGCCACCAAGCTGTAGAGCCGGGGTGCCATTCTCTTGAACGGCGAATAAGTTCCACTAGTCAGCATTGGTCCTGAAATTGTCCACGTCACAGTCTTCCAGGTACCGCTGTTGGTAGGCGACGCAGCCCTAGCGACTGCTCTCTCTGCCTACGGCAACGTGCAACATATCCACGAGCCAGTGTTCAAGGGCCGCCCTGTGGTTGGCAAAGTTGTCCGTGTGGCGCGAATGGAAATTAAAAGCCAAATACCGAACTTTCTGACAGTTCAGGGCTACAATGTCATGTGTGACTACCGGGTTGTTAAGAAAGTGTGCTCTAAGTGCAGGAATGCTGGCCACATCGCCAAAGATTGTGCCACGCCCCGTTGCACGCGCTGCAACGTGTTTGGACATGCCACAGAGGGATGCACAGAACCATGCCGCAAGTGCTCGGGCAGCCATGCAACAGCTGACTGCGTACGTTCGAAGTCCCTCGCAGCGGCTGCAGCAGCGGCAACTGAAGAACAAGCGTGCACCGACCTCACACCCGCATTGCAAGATGATTATCCGGCACTCGAGCCTGCGAGCGACACTGACACAAGCGACCCTGACACCCATGCTGAACCACAAGACGCAGGAGACCTGCCTCCCTTGTCTGAGAAAGCCTCGTCAACCCTTCACGCCCCGTCCGAGAGCACCGACTTCTCGCCGGACGCCTATGAAGAACACAGCTCATCCAAAGCCGAAGCCCGAGTGCCCGTATTTAGCAGAGACCACGAGAGCTACAGCTCTGACACAGTTGGCACCACCAGTAGCTCTTAGGCGCCGAGAGCTTCGATGGGACACGCCTCCCGACCAGCGGGACGTGCAGACGTTCCGGTCATCGGCCCAGACAAGACCACAATGGTGATTATGCCACTGACAACGACGCGCGCCCGCGCCAGCAAGTACTCGGCTCAGACCCGCAAACTGAGCCTGTCAAACCCCATTTACCAGATTACAGGTGCAGCCGCCGGTGCGAGTGTCGGTGCCAGCGCCACGGAAATAGACCGTCCAGTCACCAAACGAGCCCACCCACAGACCACGAACTCTGAGGGCTCTACGGACAGTAGTAAGCCCGAAAAATTCGCTAATGCTCTTACGACGTCAGCTCAATTCTCTCTTTAGTCATGTTCACTCGTTGAGCGCTCGCCCCACCCTCTGCAAGGGGTTTTTCTGAAGTTTGCGCGCACTCTCACTTCTTCAAAATGGCTACGGTGCATTTTCTCTCTTTAAACGTCAGGGCTTTCAGACGCCAAGATAAGCAGAGAGAAGTCATGCGCTTCGCAAGGTCACGTCATTTCGACATCCTCTTCTTACAGGAATGTAATTTTAGAACCCCTTTTGATGTGCAATCTTTTCGTTCACATTTTGGAGTCGAAGCCTTTTTTTCGCTGACTGATTCGAACATGTGCGGAGTCGGAGTTGTTTTCTTGACACCAACGTTACGTCGAAGGGCACACTGTGTTTATGGTTTTGGCGGCCGCACTCTAGCAGTAGACTTTGACCTCCACGGCAGACGAGTAAGGGTGCTCGTAATATATGCTCCAGCTCAACGGGGGGGGGGGGGCACGGTCGATTTTTTCAATTCACTCGACTCATTCATGTTTGACAGCTACCCTGCTTTCTTAGTAGAGGACTTTAACTGTGTTGAGGACACCGACAGAGATGCGCGCGGACGCAGAGGAAGCAGACAATATAGAGGAGTTAGCGCATTGTGACAACTCATCCATGATTTCAAGCTCAGGGATGCGTGGGTCGACCGCATCGGCTAAGAAACATCGACTAAGAAACATAATGCTTATGCATCTTAACGCAGAACTAGTCATGCAGGGAAAGAAGGCTTTCCTCCGACGGTGGTCTACGCGATTTATTATCGTGAAAAAACAAGAGTGTCTATGCCTTTCCTCCCCTATTGAGGACGTGGGCTGGAGCTTGTACCACTGTGACATTACAGTGTGTATTTTTCTTTTCTTGTTTAGAAACATGTCCTGTTGTGCATTATTGTTCTTGAGCGCGAGAGGAAATGGTCCTCACAGGTGAATGCAAAATATCACGCTACACTGTGAATGACCTCCCCTTGTTTGTTCATATAGCCTTACTGTTTATTTAAGTTTAATCATCTCGATGTCATGAATGTCCTGTAGTTGTACAATTTTTGCATTGTACGTCACTGCATACGCTATAGGTTCTTTGCTGTATATTACAGCTTGCATTGTACATACGCATTCTTCACTATTGTCCATTTTTATGTGTGCACATAAGCTGTGTAAGATATATCCGGAAATAAAATTCTCTTAAACGCTATCAGTCCAAGATGGCTACTGTAATGGGACTTTCCGTTTACCGGGCACAGGTTCGCCCAAATAAACAGTTAAATTCCAATGCAAAGTCTCCTGTCTTCGGCCACGTCATGACCCCGTGACAACATTATTGAGGTATACGAATCATGGAAAAAGCACAGCGATGCTGACTGCCTGTCACGCGCACCAGTGGAGACAAGTGAGCCGTAGGAAGAAGACTTCCTGTTTCCAGTCGTCGTCCAGGCATCAGAAACTGCACATCAACAACAAAGTGACCCTGATTCGCTGCCGCCTATACAGTGTGTTGAAGGACTCAACGTTAAAGTCCCGCGTAATTTATCGAGAGGGCTCCCTTCGTTCAGTCTTCGAGAAGGGGTCCTTTACAAGAGAAACTCCGAGCCCCAGGGTGACAAGTTTTTACTCATTGTACCTGCACCTTTACGAAACGAGACTCTGCACGCATGTCAGGATGAGCCAACATCCGGACATATGGGTGTCAGCCGTACATTCGCCAGAATTCATCTGAAATACTACTGACGAAAACTGTTAGCGTCAGTTCAGCGCTATGTAAAAACTTACCGTGATTGTCAAAGACGCAAAACTCCATCCGTGAAATTTGCAGGCCTCCTTCAGACAATAGAACCACCAGATTCCCCATTCCAACAAGTCGGTATAAATCTCCTAGGCCCATTTCTGCGCCAACCGCGCGTCACCTTGGTGTCTCTCGCCCATATGACCGTGTGCGCCACCGCTTCTAATGACCTAGCCTTTCACGCTCTGTACGTCGTTATGTCAATGCTTGCGAAATTAGCCAGCATCGCAAAAAGCCGTCGGGACTCCCTTCCGGGTATCTTCAGCCGATCGACATCCCATCGGAGCCATTCTTTCGTGTGGGTTTGGACCTTCTCGGTTCCTTCCCAACATTGGCTTCCGGAAACAAGTGGGTCACAGTTGCTACAGATTACGTGACCCGCTATGCAGTTACGCAAGCCATGCCGACAAGCTGCGCTACAGACGTCGCTGATTTTCTATTACGCGATCTCATTTAAGTGCATGGAGCCCCTTGTCAACGGCTGACAGATCGAGGCCGTACGTTCCGTTCGAAAGTGGTCGACGATATCCTGCGTTCTTGCTCTACCTAACATAAGCTCACGACATCGTACCATCCCCAGACAAACGGGCTTACAGAACATTTCAACCACGCCCTGACAGACAAGCTGTCGAAATACGTCTCAGCCGACCATCCTGATTGCGACCTTGCACTACCCTACGTGACGTTCGCATACAATTCCTCCCGACATGACACTGCTGGGTACTCGCCATTTTACCTTCTGGTTGGACGCGAACCAACATTGCCGTTGGATACCTTCCTGCCAGCCGCTGCGCTGTCTACTTCTGAATATACACGTGACGCTATTACCCGAGCTGACCATGCTCGTCAGCTTGCCCGCAGCAGAATAATGGCGTCCCAAGTCTCGCAGAAGCATCGTTACGACAAGCGGAATCGCGACGAACACTTTCCGACAGGTTCCCTCGTTCTTCTTTGGTTCCCTACGCGACAAGCAGGCCTTTCAGAGAAGCTTCTCTCTCGTTTCACGGGCCCATACCGCGTGCTTAGACGAGTGACCGACACTACATATGAAATTGTCCCTGATAATCAATCAGCCTCTTCTTCTCAGCTGTCCAGGGACATCGTCCACGTATCATGGCTCAAGCGTTACATGACTGCTTCTGCAGTGGGCCCGTAAGCTCGATGGGTCGGCGCTCTTGCCGTCGGAGGTTGTGTTACGGGATTTCGGATGACTGAAACAGGGCATAGAGGGACATACCCAAGAAAGGTGCCTCAGACTGAGAGTGAAAAATTGGACGTTGTAGGTGAGCTGCGTTGTGGCTGTGGACTGACTGCTGTTAGTTTCCACGTGACAATATATATATATATATATATATATATATATATATATATATATATATATATATATATATATATATATATATATATATATATATATATATATATATATATATATATATATATATATATATATATATATATATATATATATATATATATATATATATATATATATATACATTGTGACGGGGTGAGGTCTTGGCTAACAGGATAGCGTCCACCGAGAATCGGCAGCCGAACAAGATGTCTGAGTTGCCTCTCGCGCAAGCGGCTAACGCACAGGCGTCTTCTTCATCTTCGCTAAGTGCCACGCTTGCTCCTGTCGATGATGCACCGTAACATCACTCCCCTGCGGCGGAAGCGTCGTCACGGCGCTTAGTACGGCGGCGACAAACGAGGAGGGTGATACGGTTTCAGTCTGGAAACGTGTACAGCGTCTGTCTGGAGTGAGGTGGTCGAAGAGGCTTTGTTAGGGGTGCGATCTCGTAGCTCACGTCACTAAGTTGTCGTAACACTTTGTAGGGGCCATGGTAGTGTGATAGTAGCTTCTCTGATAAGCCGACTTGGCGGTTTGGTGTCCAGAGAAGTACCACAGACCCCGGCGAGAAGTGCACGCTTTGGTGGCGACTGTCATAGCGGTCTTCTTGCTGCGCTTGCGACAAGTGCAGCCGATCACGGGCAAGCTGACGGGCTGCATGGGCTCGAGAAACGACATCGCTGGCGTACTCAGTAGACAAGGGGGCAGCCGAAGGAAGGAGTGTGTCAAATGGTAATGCTGGATGTCGGCCAAATAGCAAAGAAAACGGCGAATAACTAGCTGTGTCGTGCCGTGAAAAATTGTACGCGAACGTGACAAAGGGGAGTGCTTTGTCCCAGTCACGGTGATCTGGCGAAACGTACATTGACAGCATCTGTGTAAGCGTTTGGTTCAGACGCTCGGTCAATCCATTTGTCTGTGGATGATGAGCGGTGGTAAGCTTGTGTTCAGTGGAGCAGGCGTGGAGAATGTCATCCACAACACGTGAAAGAAAGTACCTTCCTCGATCAGTAAGCAGCTGCCGCGGAGCGCCGTGATGAAGATTGACTTTGTACAAGAAAAAGTCGGCGACGTCAGTAGAACAGCTTGTCGGCAGTGCTATAGTGATGGCAAAGCGTGTAGCGTAGTGTGTGGTGACTGCAACCCATTTATTTCCGGAGGTGGACGTAGGAAACGGGCCCAACAGGTCAAGGCCAACACAGAAGAATGGTTCCTTCGGTATGTCAATAGGCTGTAGGAGGCCAGACGGTAGCACAGAGGGGCGCTTGCGGCGCTGGCAGCGGTCGCAAGCAGTGACGTAGCGAATCACAGAATGATACAGTCCGGGCGAGAAAAAGCGACGTTGCACACGATCGTAGGTACGAGAGACGCCTAGGTGACCGGCTGTAGGTACGTCATGTAGTTGTTCAAGAACGCTGGTACGCAGGCAATGGGGAAGCACGAGTAGTAATTCCGGGCCATCAGCGTTGAAGCTGCGACGGTACAGAATGTTGTCGTGCAGTTCGAACAGGCGAACGGAAGGGTCTGTTGGAGCAGAGGTCAGACGCTCGATGATGGAGAGTAACGATGGGTCACGTCGTTGTTCGGTGGAGATATCACCCAAAGCGTGGATGGAGAGAACGCAGGGGTCTGAATCGAGGTCTGTCAAGTCGGGCGTTTCAACCGGATAACGTGACAAGCAGTCTGCGTCTGTGTGGAGGTGTCTCGACTTGTAGTGGACCACGAATGAGTATTCTTGCAGACGGAGCGCCCAGCGACCAAGACGTCCCGATGTGTCCTTTAGCGATGACAGCCAGCAAAGAGCGTGATGGTTCATAACAACGGAAAAAGTTCGGCCATAGAGGTAAGGCCTGAATTTCTCCACGGCCCACACTAAAGCTAGGCATTCACGCTCAGTGATGGAGAACTTTCGTTCGGCAGGTGAAAGAAGACGACTGGCGTAAGCAATCATGCGGTCCTTCCGTGCTGTCGTTGGCCAAGAACCGCTCCAATTCCATGGCCACTGGCATCGGTCCGAAGCTCTGTAGGTGATGCTGGGTCGAAATGGGCCAGTATTGGTGGCGTAGTCAGCAGATGGATAAGAGCCGAAAAGGCGTCCGCTTGCTCTATACCCCATGCGAAGGGAACGTCCTTCTTTAAGAGATCAGTAAGCGGTCGAGCGATGTCAGCGAAGTTGCGGACAAATCGACGAAAATAGGAACATAGCCCTACAAAACTTCGGACGTCCTTGGTTGAGCGTGGTTCAGTAAATTGTTGTACTGCTCGCACCTTTTCGGGATCTGGTTGAACACCATCGGCACTGACAAGGTGGCCGATTATGGGGATTTCGCGACGTCCGAAATGGCATTTTGCAGAATTGAGCTGGAGAGCAGCTCTTTGAAAAACATCCAGAACGGCTGACAGACGTGTTATATGGCTGTAAAAGGTAGGTGAAAAGACGATGACATCGTCTAAGTAATATAAGCAGATGGACCACTTATGTCCTCGGAGAAAGGAGTCGATCATGCGCTCGAAAGTTGCCGGCGCATTACACAGTACAAACGGCATGACTTTGAACTGGTAGAGGCCGTCGGGCGTAACGAAAGCGGTTTTTTCACGATCCATGGGGTCGACGGAAATTTGCCAATAGCCGGACCGAAGGTCGATAGACGAAAAGTACTGGGCACCATGGAGGCAATCAAGGGCGTCATCAATCCGAGGCAAAGGGTAGACATCTTTGTGGGTCACTTTGTTTAAATGGCGATAGTCTACGCAAAAGCGCCAGCCGCCATCCTTCTTCTCAACGAGCACGACTGAGGAGGCCCAGGGGCTGGATGAGGGTTCTATTACGTCTTTATTAATCATTTTATCCACTTCATTTTGAATTACTTGGCGTTCCTTGTGAGATACGCGATATTGACGCTGCCGTATAGGACTGGCATCACCAGTGTTGATCCGGTGAGTCACTGCAGTTGTTTGGCTGAGAGGGTGGTGATCAAAGTCGAAAACGTCTTTATATGATGTTAGCAGACTACGGAGGCTGGCAGCTTGCACTGCAGTGAGGTCGGGAGCAATCATCTTGTTAATGTCATCTGCAGGCAGAGTGTAATTGCGGCCAAGACAGGGGGATGTGGTATCGGTGTCCAAACCAGTAACGTTGCAGCTGTCAAGTGGAGATAGGGTGGCCAAAGACATGTCTTGCGGAATAAATTGAGTCAAGAGACTCACGTTGAGTAGTGGTATAACCACTGCATTATTAGCAACGGCGACAACAGTGTGAGCAAGGGCGACGTCTCGGGCCATCAGCACGTCGACTATAAGAGTGACGAGGTAGTCACCATCGGGCACATGACGTGAGCACGACAAAGTGACATATGAAGAAGCTTGCGGAGGCAAGCGAACGTGGTGACGAGAGCATAAACGGGGAGAATAGACAGCTGGAAAATCGGCAAACTGCGGCAGTTCAAGCTGAAGAGCACCAGAGTCACAATCAATGAGCGCAAAATGACGTGACAGGAAGCCCAAACCAAGTATTAGGTCATGAGGACACAATTCAATGACGGCAAACTGAACTAATGTAGGATGACCGGCAATGTACACCCGGGCCGTGCACATTCCTTGAACATCAGGGGTCCTCCTATCAGCGACACGAAGTTTGTGGGAAGCGGCAAGCGTGAGCACTTTATGTAGGCGTCGGCGAAGGTTCGCGCTCATTACAGAAATGTGTGCTCCAGTAAGGGCAGAAATAGCCACACCGCCAACGGCAACGTCTCGTCGGACGCGTCAAGAGAGGATTTGTGGAGGGAGTCGAAAATGCAGCGTCACCTCCGGGCGCTGCACCGTTTAGTTTTCCGGGCAGGCAGGAGCGGGGTTGAATGGGGATGACGGCCTGCGAGTCTGCGGTGAGCGAGACGACTGGCGACGTCCTGGAGGCAAACGCGACTGATGACCATGCGGTGACGGAGATCGGCTGTTGAACCTTCTGTAGTTGTTTTGCGTAGAAGGCTGCGCGGCAGACGCGAAGCGGGTGCTGTCCTGTCAGTGGTGAGGTTGAGATGAAGTCCGAGGTGGCGAGGACCAGCGGTAATTGCAGTAACGGACTACATGACCGATACAGTGGCAATGAAAACAAATTGGTCGATTGTCGACGGTTCTCCACGCAGCAGGGTCGCAAGATCGGGCCGTAAACTGCTGCTCGTGATAGGACGAGGGTGGACGCCATGAAGCTCCCTGCGGGCTGGGCAAAGCGCACACCGAGGGAGTACCTATGCTCGCGAGTTCTTGGCGGACGATGGCTTGAACCATGTTAGCAGTGAGTGGGGTGGTGTCACTTGCAGCAGTGTGAGCCGGAGCAGAGGCAATGGCTTCAAGTTCGTGCCGTACAATTCGGGTCACCTGATCCGATGAATCTAGAGGTGGTGGCTGTGTTCTTGCACGGTCTTCGCAAGATGATGTTGCAGCCGTATTCGGAAGGCGGGTAAACACGCTGTTAATCCGCCGGCTCTTCGCTTGCTCAAAGCGCCGACATTCTTTTATAATGGCGTCCACTGTAGAAAAATGTTTGCAGATGAGGAGGTTGAATGCGTCATCCGCGATCTCCTTAAGAATATGCCCGACCTTGTCAGCCTCCGGCATCTCCACATTGGCTTTGCGACACAACGACAACACATCTTCTATATAGGAGACGTAAGACTCGGTCGAGGTCTGCGCCCGAGACGCGAGCATTTTGTTCGCGGCCATTTTTCTTCCAATCGGCTTTCCGAAAAGGTCCAACATTTTCTCCTTGCACACTGCCCAACTCCCAAGTTCTGTTTCATGGTTCTCATACCACAATTTGGCGGTTCCCCTAAGGTAGAATAACAGGTTTGCCAGCATAAGAGTCGGGCCCCATCGGTATCGAGTACTCACACGTTCGTACTCTGCCAGCCAATCTTCAACGTCAACTTCATCTGGATCGCCGGAACCGCTGAACGTGCCAGGATCCCACGGGGGTTCGAGCACGAAGGTTGTAGTCGCAGAAGGAGATGTAGTTACCACATTATCTCCGGCCGCAGGAACACCAGGAGCAGATGCAGACGCCGCACTCTCCGTCATCGTTGTGGAATGACTCTTCAAACGTCGGCCGCTGCGAAGTTCCGTTGCGAGGCGGTTACCCAGCATTTCCACCAAATGTGACGGGGCGAGGTCTTGGCTTACAGGATAGCGTCCACCGAGAATCGGCAGCCGAACAAGATGTCTGAGTTGCCTCTCGAGCAAGCGCCCAAAGCACAGGCGTCTTCTTCATCTTTGCTAAGTGCCACGTTTGCTCCTGTCGATGATGCACCGTAATATATATATATATCCTGATGAAGGCCAGACTCTAGGCCGAAACGTCGAAATAAACCACGTTGTGACCGCTCACGGAGAATCTACTACTGGAATATATATATATATATATATATATATATATATATATATATATATATATATATATATATATATATATATATATATATATATATATATATATATATATATATATTTATATATATATAAGGGACAGAAGTGCATACCTAAGGGCTTGTTTTTTCGTGTTGAGATATATAATATTGAGATATAACAGACAATATTGCCAAGGAATAAATAGGGGAAGTTATTAGAACCAATGTAATCTAAATAAGAAGAAAGTGGGGGCAAAATTAACTTGTCAACATTTCGTCAGACGAAATGTTGACAGGGCGCGGAGTAGTTAAAGGCTTAGAACTTCCTAAAATGCCCGCTTACCAGCCTCTGCCACAAGACGCGGCACCCCTCCTTCTACGACGAATTGTTTACGGGACTCCGAGTAGTTAAAGGCTTGGGACTTCCTGAAAAGCTCTTTTTTGCCCCACACCGAACCGCCAGTGCCAGGAGGGGCCGTCTGATTGGGAGGAATGCGTTAGTGAACGGAAACATACACAGACCGCTGACATCAGAAAGGTGAAGGGGAGAAGGGGGAGAGAGATTAAGGGGGAAGTGGAAGGAAGAGTGGAAGGGGGGCACCCGAGGGGCGTCCACCGTATATTATTTTTCTCTTCTTCTTCTCCTCTTTTCTTTTTTTTTCTTTCCTTTTTTCTTTTTTTTTCTTTTCTGTCTTTTTTTCCTCTTTCCTTGCCCTCTGATTTGAGATTGTATAAAGCTGAGCACCGACAAACTGTATCTTTAATCCTGATGAAGGCCAGACTCTAGGCCGAAACGTCGAAATAAACCACGTTGTGACCGCTCACGAAGGATCTACTGGACTATATATATATATATATATATATATGTATATATATATATATATATATATATATATATATATATATATATATATATATATATATATATATATATTGCGCATATGTTCTCGCTTCTGCGTCAGTTCCGCGTGTTTCGAATGTGCTGAGAAAGCACCACAATATTCTAATGCAAAGTGAACGCTTAAGAAACATTTTCACCGAACCACCTAAAGCAGTGTATCGCAAAGCTAAAACTATTCGAGACATACTCTCATCGTCATCATCATCGAAAGCAAACAGTCCTGACACGATCGGGTGCCATCCTTGCCAAAAACCGCGATGCAAAGTATGCCCTTACATGCGCACATGCCAACAGGTCACCAGTACTGGTTCCAACTTTTCCTTAAAAATCAAAGGCAATCTTGACTGCGATTCTAAGAACGTTATATACATGATAGAATGTGCGCTATGTGAAATACAGTACATTGGTCAAACAGAAGGGCCTTTTAGACTGCGTTTTAACAACCATAAATCTCATGCTAACACCTTGCCCCACTTGCCCATTTCAAGACACGTGCACCTCCCTGGCCACTCTTTTGAAAACCTACAAGTCACATTACTAGAATCTGGTTTCCGCACAAATTATGATAGAGAAGCCCGTGAATCATTCCTCATCTATAAGTTCAACGCCGTCGCATCTGGTCTGAATGAAAACGTAGGAAAACTTAGTTGCTTATCTGCGTAACTTGTATCACCCTGTCCAACTTTTTTCAACCTTGCTCAGCAAGTCGCACTACATTGTCTGTATCCGTTGATTACGTAGCAGCTTTGTAACGTCTTTGTCATTTTTATTAGTATTTTATAGTTTTTTTCTTCTCTTGCTTTTACCGGTCGGACTACTCTTCATGTTATGTGCTTTATATTTTATGCGTTTCATCTTTTATTTTTTATGCTTTATATTTTATGCGTTTCATCTTTTATTTTTTTTAGTAAACAACGTGCTCGCGCATGGAAGCAATATCTTATTACTCGTAGATTAGGTGCTCTTTATATTGTGTGACTTGCATATATATATATGCCCATATATAGCCTTTCATGTCGGTTTTGACATTTGTATCTTACTGATATGCACATGTATATAAACAGCACTCGTGCCATAAACTGTATTCTGATGAAGGCCGGACCCACGGCCGAAACGTCAAATAAAATAACTTCGTACGTGCGTCTTCTTTCCTATACGAATAATATTTCCCGGACCCAGCATCACTTTTGTTTTTGGTATATATATATATATATATATATATATATATAAGGAAACCTAGTAATCAAAAAAGGAGTGTATCTGAGCAAAGATGCCGGCTATCAGGTGTGGTTTGAAACCACGGTGTAAGATAGAAACACTTTAGGTGGGTACACTCACGAGACGCGATCGACCAGATAAAGTAACAGCGACGCGCGTCTGTCGAACCGCTGACGGCAGCGTGCCTATCTGCGAGTAGACACAACTTGAAGACAGATAGACGCATTGCCAAAGGAACCGGTCTTTCTTTCTAAGTTTGAATTGAATAGCACAGGAGCATTGTTCGTGCCAAAGAGTGAAAATTGATTATTGTCAGCAAGCATGACGGGTGCTTGAGTCGCGTGAAAAGCACAATCTACATGCCTCGTAGTGGAACTCATGCCAATACTTGAAGTGGTTTTCGCACGCCCTGTGAACCTAATACAGCTTGGGGTGTAAAAACACGCATTTAACTGACTTGCCTTCAAAAGTTTAGTATCAGGCGGTTTTTTATTTATATGCGCTAGTTTTCGCGCACACGCTGATGTTAAGTGGGGCTCTCGTATCGGCAAGCCAGATCTGCGAAGCGTGCGAATGGCGGGTGGGGGGGGGGGCGCACATGCTTTTGATTATGAGCAAAGCAGAACTTGAATAAGACCACGTGACTGCTCGTAAAAAGAGAAGTAGCCACTTAGATACCTTGACTGATTATCTGGCGTGATTTGCATAAATACTGTCCGTTGTTGCACCAAATTTTATTTTCGTGGCTCCAGTGATAACTGAGCGAAAAGTTCCCGACCGTGTGTTTATCCACTAGGAGACAAGATTACGGGGGACCTTGCGCATATGTTCTCGCTGATTTCACCATCTCTTCTTACTGTGCACCGAAATAGGATTACAGTATTTTTTCTTCGCATTGTACAATCAGCGTACCTTTCCACAAATGCCACTAGAAACTTGCTCACAAAAAGCAGTGAGTGTACAACGTAATAAAGTAAAAAAAAGCTCACTACTCTTGTGACCGAAAAAAAACCACCATTTTTTGCACGTATCATTGTCTTGCACAAACATTAAAAAATGGTCATGCAGCACATTCATGCACATTCACGATCAATAACCTCATCTGTGGAGTGATTGCTGCAGACTGCATTGCTTGTTCTGAGTGGACGGCCCTTTCTGGAAACCGCTTGAGTTCATGCTTTCAGGCAATCGGGATTGAAATGGACATTGCATAATATTACACTTTTTGGCACGTAGGGTAACCTGACCGGCAACCACTAACGAAGCAGTTTCTTCGCATATTCACTCATTGTGTGGACGTCTTTTTTCAGCATTTTTCATTCATGGCTGCTCAACACATCACAAGTTCATTTAGCAAACGAGAATGATGAAACACCACTTACTTCATGAAACGCGCCAAAGGCACGCCAGCGAATGAAGTGGCAAAATGACTCATTTTTGCGAGTGAAAGACGTGACGCTTTCGGAACGCCGGCGTTTCCACCAGCCTCACCGGTTGCTATAGCAACGGTGCGTGAAATATTTTTTTCCATTTCTACGTTGCGCTGGCTTGCCGATAGGTGCGCTGCCGGCAGTGGCTCTACGCACGTGTGTCTCTGCTACTTTATCTGGTCAATCGCGTCCCATAAGAAAGCCGAGTACTTTTCCCACCTAAAGTGTTTTTATCTTACACCGTGTTTGAAACAGAAGTAGTGATGAGTCCACAATGAAATATTTAAGTAAAAAGTATTTACACTAACATGGCAATTGCTTTGTTTCATTTATGTAGTCAAACACCATAGAGCAGGCGTCTCTGTGGCTGTAACCTAATTTAATGCAGCAAACGATACAATTACTACCAAATTATTTCTAATACTATTTTTTCATGTGAAGCTAGCAGGTAGCTTTACCGCTAATAAGAAAGTCGGCGACAAAATAAAAAATTGATCTATTGCTTTCATTTCTTAGCAAACCGGACATAACGGTGAATCCTTCAGACCAGCTTTGTGTAAATAATAATTTTAGTTGTGGAATTCTACAACGCAATCTGGTATGGGCAACTTCTAATTGCCGTGTTGCGCACTACTGTCTATTCCAGCATCCTGCCACTAATAAAAAAGACACACACACACACAATAAATACACGCAGAATATGGTATGGGTGGCACTTCCGGCTTATTTATTTCATGCATGAAACAGAGCAATACATAAAATTGACCCACACACGCACTGAATATCAAACAATGCCTAACCTACCCACCTCTCAAACAATCCAATCTCAGAAGAACTTAGCTGCATCGAAGTGTAGCCAATACATTCAACCCCCGACAAGGTGATATGAAAGGCTTATTGGGACTTACGTTCTGCCTGGTCCGAAGACCGTGCCCTCATGAAATCGTGGTTCACATTTGCAGATCCTGCAATGCGCAGGAAGATGTGCAATTTCATCTTTTTTTCTAGACTGCGGTCATGTTCCCCTGCTTATACAGCGGCTAGTCAGCGCAACCTAATACCTGTCGGACGTTGGGGGAGATCTGGTAAACACCTCCTGTCTCACATTTGGTGTAAGCCGTAGCATGTGTACGTCATACGACAACCCAAGGATCCCTAGCAGTGGCGTGAGGGCTGAGCCGAGACAGCTTCACAGGGGCAAAAAACAACAACAAAAAACAAGAGGTACATCGTAATTGCCTGCCACTTTTCATGGCTGTGGGGCCCCTCATAAAGAATAGAAACCACTGCAAGTCTTAAGGTGCTAGCAGCCGTGCTTTCTGACATCGACGTTTTGCCGGCTTTTTGCAGGAAAGTTTCCACCACATAGGTGAACAACGAGCTAGGGAAGCCTTCCCAAATGAAACACCTAATTTTTATGAAAACGCCAGCCTGCATCGCGTAAATGCACAATATCTTCAGAATTCAGCAATACCAACTAAGCCACAAGTAAATTGTTTTCAAGTATATATGCAGTGCATATGCAGCCGAGCGATACCAAAAGCTTCTGTACACCATGTTAGACATACGTACAAGCACCCAAACTTGCGCTAGCATTGCAGAACTAACTGCGCTTTCAGGGTGTGCATCACGTACGTGCACATACGAATAGGACGAGCTAGCAAGCAACGCAGGGAGCAATCCACTCTAGGCATGCTTCAGTCAATAGGCGACTACGCTCAATCTTGCGGTCAGTTGTACCATTGCGATTTACCTGTAAAAACAATTTTTTCTGCCCTTGCTGCACAAGATTTTCAGCTCCAATATTTAAATAAAGAAATTAAAAATAACTACTCTTGAAGAGTACGTGTTTGCGTGTACTAAAAATAACAGCAAGAGCAGATACAGAAACTATTATCGGCTATGTGTTCCGAAACGCAATTGCCGGGCAAGGCGACGCTACTGCATGCTGGCCAACAACGCCGGGGACTGACCTTGCGAACATTAAGCGATGCAGAAGGAAGAAAGAGCTGAAGAAAGATGGCAAGGAAGGCTCGTAATGTAACCAACGGAGCTAGTTGAAACAAACTTGTGGCGGCCAGTGGCATGAACCAGACACGAAATAGACGCGTCTGCGTCTCTCGCACTGGCCGTCATGGGCACGCAGACGCCAAGCTCTCAAAGACGATGGGCTTTCTTGGGAATTTTCGACGCAAAAATTTTGGTCTGTCTGTCTGTCTGTCTGTCTGTCTGTCTGTCCGTCCGTCTGTCCGTCCGTCCGTCTGTCTGTCTGTCTGTCTGTCTGTCTGTCTGTCTGTCTGTCTGTCTGTCTGTCTGTCTGTCTGTTTATACCTTTGTCTATTTGTCCACACTTAACAGCATTGGGTACTGAAACTGCTGACGCCATCCACAGCGCCCACCATTCACATGGCTCAAGGTTGAATGTTCATGCTTGTGCGACGGTAAATTAAAAAGCAATTATTGTGCATGTCTGGGGCACCATAACAACACGTACATCATTTGCATGTGCGTCTCTTACTAAAAAAGGCATGCATAATTAATTTTAAGGACCGTAGCGCTTCCCACGCCACGCTGGCCATGCAACGCTTGAATGAAGAGGCGAGTGTTTCTAACGCTTTGCTAAAACGAAATGGAGGTGGCACCTACCCGTCGCCTTGCGTTCTACACCTTATCACCTCGGAGATGGGCGCACACACCCGTCTCAGAGCCACGCGCTTTGTTTTCTAAGACAACTGCCAAATGGCACTTATGTCTCACGTGTGACGTGAGTTGATGCGCTCGTTCACCTCCGCTGCATGCTCGGGGCACTCTAACGCAGCGCCTCCAGAATACCATTCACCGATTTTCTTGCACAGAACACCACATAAATGTCTTGTTCACTCTCTCCACACGCAAGACTATCGCCTTTCGACGACATTCGCAGATTACATGCAGATACGGGGCCAACTATTTAGCCTCCTTTCGCCGATAGAGAAAAAAAATGGCTGCGTATCTGCGTTTTCGCTGGCAAGAGTCATGAGCAAGTGATACTCTTCTCTCTTGAGAAAGAAAATAAAACGTCTCTTTGACTTTCTGCGCGAGAAAATCAGCGAGCTTTCGCTGCTTGAGATATAGAAATTATGTGGCCGTAGTTGGAAGAAACAAAAAGTTTTCTTGAACACAGAGTACGTGGAAGTACCCTGTCGTTTCAGTAAAGCGTAGGAGCAACTCCTTTTTTTCGTTCAGAGTGCCGCATCGTCAGCGCAGTGCAACTAGCACTGCAGTCTTTAGAACTACGTATGTATGCATTCCGGAAATAAAGAAACACTTTAAAAATAGTACGCTTGATCTTTTCCTAAAATATGCTCGATATTGGCATTTGATTGACAATATTCAAAAGTATGAACGCAGCAAACAGATTAAGATGGCTAGGTGTGGAGGAGGTACCTTGAATGAATTGTGCGACTGACAGATCAAAAGAAAGACAGACAGGTCAAAGTCTGTGTGGTGGAGTATCCTGGTATCGAACAACGGCGGATCTATTTAGAGGAGTGGGTCGGCGTCTGTGACTTTCTTGGCGGTGATTTTCACGTGATAGCGCTTACAATCAAGTTGCCAAACGGGGCCTAAACAAAGACTAACAATGCTCGAAACTGGGAAGCGTACGCATTGATGTGAACACGAAGAAAAGGGTATTGGAAAGGGAAGCGAGGTGGTGAGGAAAAGGAAAAGAGTGAACGTTGTGCAGCATGAAAAAAGGCTGGAAAAGGGAAAGGAGAATTGTTTACTTGTAAAATAGCAAGGAAAAAGAGGTGAGAGTAATCAAGAGTGAAATTATTTCTGACAGTAACTCGTAGGATACGTTTGTGTAGTAGAGCGGTGGTTCTCAAAAATATTGGTACCAGAGAACCCTTATAAGCCCAATTATGCGCGAAGCTAGGCTGCGGACTTGTAGCTCTGCAATTGCGTTGACTCTGAACTGATCCCACATTTTTAAAACCGAGAATGGAATGGGGACAGTGCCTAAATCAATGGAATGGGAAGAGAACTTTGTACTCTTTACGTTTCAAAGTTTAGGTTCTTATGGTGGCCAGCCCGAATCCAGAGATTCTTGAAACCTGAACTTGGCAATGTTTAACGCTACAGCCTTATCTAGTGAGACAAGTCTAGCTGTACTATTCGAGGAGCTAGAGGGTGTTCAATGAGATATAATAGGGCTCAGTGAGGTTAGGAGGACTTACGAGGCCTACACGATGATACAGAATGGGCACGTTCTTTGCTATCAGGGCTTGGCCGACAGAAGAGAACTAGGAGTGGGGTTCCTAATTCACAGAAACATAGCGGGCAACGTAGAGAGAAACTATAGCGTTAATGAAAAGGTGGTAGGTATCGCAATTAAATTCAATAATAGATACAACATGAAGGTGGTACAAGCATACGCGCCCTCGTCCAGTCATGTTAAAGCTTCAGTTGAAAGCTTCTATGAAGACGTGGAATTGGCAATGAGTAAAGTAAAAACACAGCATAGTATACTGATGGGAGACTTTAATGCACAGTTAGGGAAAAAGCAGGCTAAAGCCTAGGCAGTAGGAGAGTATAGCATCGGTACTAGAAATGTCAGAGGAGAGCTACTTGTAGAATTTGCAGAAGGCAATTTTTTACAGATTTTAAATACCTTCAACCGAAAACGAGGAAACTGTAAGTGGACATGGAGGAGCCCTAATGGCGAAAATAAGAACGAAATATACTTTCTAATGAGTGCATACCCATGCATCGTGCAGGATGTGGAGGTGGTGGGCAAGGTACAATGCAGTGACCATAGAATAGTACGGTCTCGAATTCGCCTAGACTTGAAGAAGGAACGACAAAAACTGATGTGCAAACAGCCAAATATTGAGCTATCACTGAGAGGGAAAGTACAAGAATTCAGATTCTCGCTCCAGAACTCGTACTCGGCTCTTATTGAGGAACCCAACTTTAGAGTAGAAACTATTATTGATAATCTGACGAGTATCACTAGGGAGTGTGCAGGGGAAATTGGAGGCACGGTAGTTAGACAGGACACTTGCAAGCTTTCCTGGGAAACAAAGAATGTCATTAAGAAGCGTCAAAGCATGAACGTCTCAAGTACAACAGACAAAATAGAACTTGCAGAGCTTTCGAAGTTGATTAGTAAGCGTAAGGTATCCGATATACGAAGGTATAACATAGAGAGAATTGAACACGCTCTGAAAAATGGAGTAAGCGTCAAAGCAGTGAAAAGGAAACTTGGGATAGGCAAAAATCGGGTGTATGCACTAAGGGCTAAAGAAGGCAAATAACTACCAATATGGGTAAGATAGTTAAAAACGCGGAGGAGTTTTACAGAGATTTGTACGGTAGCCGGGATAATCACGACCTTAATACTATAGGAACTGGCAGCAACCCAGATGACACCCCCCCAGTAATGATAGAAGTCAGAAAAGCCTTGGAGAGCATGCAAAGAGGCAAAGCGTTGGGGAGGGTCAGGTAACATCAGATCTGCTGAATGTTAGAAAAAAACTAGCCACCTTGTTTACGAGGTGTCTCCTGGCGGGAAGAGTACCAGAGTCTTGGAAATACGCTAACATCATCTTAATTCATAAGAAAGGAGATGACAAGGACTTGAAGAATTACAGGCTGATCAGCTTGCTCTCCGTAGTATACAAGGTATTTACAAAAGTAATTGCTAAAAGAGTTAGGAAAACATCAGAATTCAGTCAAATGAAGGAAAAGCAGGATTTCGAACAAGCTACTCAACAAGCGACCACATTCATACTATCAATTAGGTAATAGAAAGATGCTCAGAATATAGCCAACCACTCTACATAGCCTCCATAGATTACAAGAAGGCGTTTGATTCAGTAGAAATATCAGCAGTCATGCAGACACTGCGGAATCAGGGCGTGGATGAAGCATACATAAACATCCTGGAAGAAATCTACAGAGGATCAACTGCTACAATAGTGCTTCATAAAGAAAGAAACAAAAAACCAATCAAGAAGGCTGTAAGGCAGGGGGACACAATCTCCCCATTGCTATTTACCGCGTGCGTACAGGAGGTTTTCAGAGGCCTAGAATGGGAACTGTTAGCGATAGGAATTATTTCGAGAGTACTTTAGTGACCTGCGCTTCACCGATAATAATAATTTGCTGAGTAACTCAGGGGACCAATTGCAACTCATGATTACGGAAGAGAGCAGAAAGGTGTGTCCTAAAATAATCTGCAGAAAATGAAAGTAATGTACAACAACCTCGGAAGAGAGCAGCACTGTGAGATAGGTAATAGTTTACTTCAAGTTTAAAAAAGACTATGTCTACTTAGGGCAGGTAATAACCGCGGAGTGGAATCACGAAATTGAAATAACTAGAAAGTAAGATTGGAGTGGGGGACTTGGCAAGCACTCTCAAATTATGACAGGTAACTGCCACTATCCCTCAAGAAGAAGGTATATAACAGCTGTATCTTGCCGGTATTTAGCTAGGAAGCAGAAACCTGGAGACTTACAAAAAGGGTTCAGCTTATATTGATGACGATGGAGCAAGCAATGGAAAGAAAAATTGTAGGTGTAACCTTAAGAAACAAGAAAAGAGCAGAGTGAATTAATGAACAAACGGGTGTTAAGCATATTGTAACAGACTAGTAAAAGGTAGAGAAGAGAAGCAGAGGAAGACGAAGAGTCTTGGCACGATCGCAGGGTGCTGCCGCAAAGGACCATCGTTCACCTCCTGTAAATAAAACCGTCTTATCACAGCTCGCTGTTATAGTTGTTTCCCCGCAAGCAGACAAAGCCCATAGGGCGAGTTATGATGCACAAGGAGGGTAGAAAGGCTTCAGGCGAGCAACGTGAGTGAGCTGCGTTCTGCTGAATCGTCGACCATTGGACAAAAGACGAGCTATTACGTAAGTGAGCTGGCTTAGACGCTCCAAAACAACAAATGGGCCTGAATATAGTGACAGAAGCTTTTGACACAATCTACGCTTGCGTTGCGGTGTTCAAAGTAACACCAAGTCACCTTTTTTGAATAAAACCTGTTTGTGACGGTCGTCGTATCGTTCCTTCGAACGACGTTGAGAGGCCACAGTACGAAGACGAGCGATTCGACGGGCTTCTTCCGCGAATCACAGGGTGTTTGATACAGAATCGTCAATGTGTAGAATGAAGGGTAAGAAAGTGTCTAGAGGGCTTAGTGGCAACCTGGCGTACAACAGATAAAATGGCGTAAGTTCGTTGTTTCATGTTTTGCCATGTTGTACGCGTACGTGATAAAAGGCAGCACTTCATCCCAGTTTTTGTGATTGGAAGAAACGTACATGGCAAGCTTGTTGGTTAGCGTTCTGTTTGTCCGTTCAACGAGGCCATTCGTTTGCGGGTGATACGGTGTGGAATGACGGAAATGTGTCGTGCACATGCGTAGTAATTTTTCAACGGCATGCAGTGAACTGGCGGCCACGGTCGCTGATAATAAGACGTGGTGGTCCATGGCGTAGGACCACGGAGTGAAGCAAGAAGTCCGCCACGAATGCAGCGGTAGAAGAGGGAATAGCTGCGGTTTCGGCAAACTGCGTAAGATGATCTACGCAGACGATTATGCAACGCTTCTTATTATTAGATAACGAAAATGGACCCATAATGTCAATTCCTACTTGTTCAAAAGGTGTGCTGGGTGGTGTTAACGGCTGAAGGGGACCTGGTGTAGCGGTGGCCGGGAGCTTGTGACGTTGGCACGTCTCGCAGCTAGCGACGTAACGCTTCGTCGTTTCATACATCTTGGGCCAGTAAAAGCGTTCCTGCGTGTGGTTCAGCGTTCGTATGAAGCCGAAGTGACCGGACGTCGCATCGTCATGCATGGCACGTAGAACATCGGAGCGAAGGCTCTCGAGAACAACTAAAAAGAAACGTGCTCCAGGTCTGGAGTAGTTTGTTTTATAGAGCAACTTGTCTCGAACAGTAAAGCGACCGCTGTGTTGGGAGGCACGTGCGGCGGCAAAAACAGGATCCAAGTTGCGATCGTTGCAACTTGGATCCTGCAACTTGGAAATTCTCAGCATCGCAGTCAGTAGTCGCAAAAGGAATTCAGGAGAGGCAATCTGCGTCAGCGTGACGACGGCCACTCTTGTACGACACCGTAAAGTCTTATTCCTGAAGTCGAAGCGCCCAACGTGCGAGGCGGCCAGAGGGGTCACGCAAACCGACCAGCCAGCATAACGAATGGTGATCGGTAATTATCTTAAATGGGCTCCCGTAAAGATAACAACAAAACTTCTGTACGGCGAAAACAGCTGCCAGACATTCCTGTTCTGTAGCTACGTTCAGATTTGCTCAGGCAACGGCTGGCATATGCCACGACATGCTCTGCGCCATTGTGACGTTGTACAAGCACCGCTCCTGCACCGATACCACTAGCGTCTGTGTGGACCTCAGTCGGGCAAGATGGATCGAAGTGAAGCAACAGTGGTGCTGACGTTAGTACAAACTTAAGTTGTGAGAATGCGGCGTCACACTCTGGTGTCCAGTTGAAGGTTGCATCCTGTCGCAAGACGTTTTTCAGCGGATACACGATCTCCGCAAATCGTGGAACAAAACGACGAAAATATGAGCATAGGCCGACAAATGAGCGAAGTTCTCTTGCGGACTGCGGTGATTTAAAAGAGCTCACTGCTTCTAACTTGCGAGGATCGGGTCTGACACCATCCTTGTCGACCAAGTGCTCCAGCTCGAGAGTTTGACGTTCGCCAAAGCGACATTTTTCAGAATTCAGAACCAGCCCAGCTTTTCCGATGCAGTCGAGAACAAGACTGAGACGGTTGTTATGTTTCTCAAACGTACGGCCAAAGATCACAACATCGTCAAGGTAGCACATGCATATCTCCCATTTTAGACCACGTAATACTGTGTCCATAAATCTTTCAAAGGTGGCCAGAGCATTACAAAGGCCAAAAGGCATGACATTAAATTCAAATAAGCCATCCTGAGTCATGAAAGCAGTCTTTTCATTGTCGCCGGGTTCCATAGGTATTTGCCAATAACCTGACCGCAAATCAAGCGTTAAAAAATAGGAAGCGGCATGCAAGCAATCTATGAAGTCATCAATCCGCGGTAAGGGATGTACATCTTTCTTCGTCACAGTGTTTAGACGCCTGTAATCTACGCAGAATCTCCAGGAACCATCCTTTTTTCCGACAAGAATTACCGGGGCTGCCCACGGGCTGGACCACTCTTGCACGACCCCTTTGTTCAGCATGTCCTTTTCTTGTTCTGCGATAACTTTGCGCTCAGAGGATGACACTCGGTAGGGCTTTTGGCGGATGGGGTTTGCAGAGCCAGTGTCTATTCTGTGACGAGTGCGGGATGAGGGTAACTGAAGAGGTATATCTCTATGTTTGAAGTCGAAAGCAGCAACATGCCGGTAAAGGACCTGCACCAGTGCTTGCCGTTCCGTCGTACTGAGAGTCTTGCTGATCATAGCGAGCATCAGATCTTCATTATGGCGAATATCACAAGCAGAGGAAGAGGTGGGAAGATCCGTAGCTATTGCTGCTATTGAGTTGCATGAGGTTTCATAAAAGAAAGCTATCTTCATCCCGCGAGGAAGCACAACTGGCGTGGCAGAACAGTTCAGCACCCACAATGTTGCTGCTTCATTTGTCATGCACACAACGGAACAAGGCACAAGTATGTCCTTCTTAAAACAGTTCTTACGTAGAAGCCACACTACGAGGTCAACACAAGCATCATCAACCGCTGTGGAAGAGACTCGAACGGGTGTCAGGCACCAAGATGGTGCTATCACTTCATCAATCACACTAAGTGTGTTCCTGTCTTCGCCACGGTAGTCTTCTTCGGGAAGCGACGGTAGAAACAAATAGTTTAGTTGCATTTCCCCACTACCACAGTCAACGGAAGCACCGCATTGCTTGACGAAATCGATACCAAGAATGGCATCGTGCGAACAACGAGATAGAACCAGAAATTCCGATACAAATAATTTCGCAGCCATTGAAACACTGACGACACACACACCAAGAGATTAAGCCACTCGCCGCCTACACCACGAAAGGTGATTGTATCGTCCCATGAAAACATAACTTTGCGACCAAAGCGGTTTCTGAAGGCGAGGCTCATCACAGACACAGTCGCCCCAGTGTCAACTAACGCCATCGTCTGTATTCCATCAATCAACACATTCACTTTGTTTTTGATCATAACAATAGGTAGAGGTATATCTTTAAAAGACCGTCCGGCGACGTCACCTCCAGTGGCCGCGGATGCTAGTGTCCCGGCGGCGGAGACGAACGACGCAGAGGAGACGGCGAGCGACGAGAACGGTTAGATGGTGGTGTCAAACTCCGTTCGGATGCTGGCGAATCACTGCATCTGGTCTCGCGCGAAAAATGGTCCCTTGGAAACAAGTCGGTTTTCCGCAGGTCATATGAAGCACTGAGTCTTGGTGGCTAAGACATGGCTGGGGTCCTTCGTGATTGGTGGCGTTGTTGGCGGCAATACCGAGCGATACGCCCAGTGAAACCACAGTTGTAGCACACGGGAGGGTCACGGTTTATACAATATTCAATGGAACGAATCCTGGGCCGCTGCTGTCGGCGAGGAAGTTCGTTATCACGCGAAGAACGGGTTTCTGCCACTCTCTGGAATTCATTTTATTCGTCGTAAGTTACATCTTGGTAGCAAAGTTGGTACTGTCCTTGCCGCAGCAGGACGTAGTCCGGCTGAGAGCCCTGAGTATCAGAATGTGGCTGTGCTCGTCGTGATCGTGCGTCACAGGCACGGCCTCTATCGTATAGACGTGGCTGATACTGTGGTGTGGCATCAGAATCCTCAAAGCCCTCTGCCACTCGGTGCGAGGAGAATGAAGCAACGTTTCGCTCGAACTCTGGTGGCTGGTAGGGGGGATGAGTGCTTGGGCGGTTTGCCACTTGCGCGTACAGGCCGAGTTCTTCACGTACTATTTGCCGGATTGTTGATGCAAGATCAAGCGCCTGGTTGCTGTCTATACTCGCGATGGTCGTCACATTGGGTAGCCTGCTGAACTTCGGCGTGATGCGCCTCGTTTTTAGTTGCTCAAAAGTGCGGCAATGACGAATGACATCGGTTACAGATGTCAAGGTGTCTTTCGCGATGAGGAAACTGTAAACATCCTCGGCGATTTCTTTTAGAATGTGCCCGACATTGTCTTTCTCAGACATTCCGGAGTCAATGGTCCTACATAGCTTTATGACTTCCTCAATGTAGGTCGTGCAAGTTTCACCTGGCACTTGAGCGCGTTGCATTAGCGTCTGTTCTGCTCTTTTCTTTGTCGTTGTTGGGTTGCCGAAACGCTCTTTGATTTCAGAAACAAATCTGTCTCACGTCGTTAGCGATTCCTCCCGATTCTCGTACCACATTAATGCAGTATCCGTCAGAAAGAACGCGACGTACAAAAGCTGAGAAGCGGCATCCCATTTTTTAGCGGCACTCACCCGTTTGTAATGAATGAGCCAAGCCTCGACGTCTTTATCTGGTCTGCCGGCAAAGGAACGAGCATCTCTCAGTTGTGGAGCCGAACTGGTCGGCGCAGAAGTCGAGAGGGGTCGGTGTTCAATTCCGTTGTGGGACATGTCCAGACCAGATGGACTCGGTGGAAGTCCAGCGATGCGACGGCTCCGTCGAAGAACTTGCGGTTCACCCTCCGTCTTCGGGTGTCGATTACCCAGCAACTCCACCACAACTGTAACAGCGAACTGTGATAAGATGGTTTTATTTACAGGAGGTGAACGATGGTCCTCTGTGGCAGCACCCTGCGATCGTGCCAAGACTCTTCGTCTTCCTCTGCTTCTCTTCTCTACTTTTTACTAGTCTGTTACAATATCATAGTTGATATCAAGAAGAGGCAATGGACATGGGCCGGGCATGTAGCGCGTAGACAGGATAAACGCTGGTCATTAAGGGTAACTAACTAGATTCTCAGAGAAGGCAAGCGGGTTATGGGGAGACTGTAGGTTAGGTGGGCAGATGAGATTATAAGTTTACGAGTATAAATTGGCAGCATCAAGCACAGGACCGAGTTACTGGTGGAACATGGGAGAGGCCTTTGTCCTGCTGTGGACGTAGTCAGGTTGATGATGGTGATGATTCTTTTTGTTTAATAATAAATGAAAATACAAGGTAGACATATGAATACACTTATGGGGGCCCCGATGTGAGAACTACGCCATGTGCTCGAAATAAAATGGTAATTCGAAGTTCCCAATCAACCTCCCATTCATCAACATTATACGTGGACGTTAGGCAGGGTTGGTGGGAGACGAAGAGGAAGAAGGTTCAAAATGAAGAAGATGGCTAACACCCCAGCCTAGTGCAACTCTGTGTAGTTAAAATTGGCGCAGCCGCGTATACTTTCCGAGCGGAGATTCAAGATGTGGGTGGACTTCACCATTGGAGCAAATCAACGTGATGGCATCCGGATCTTGACTGCAATGCCTCAAGATGAAGATGAGCTAGCTCTTCCAGAATCAGCGAGCACTGCTGGATTTGTTTCCTATATAAGCACTAAATTGAAGGTCACTCCAGACCATTTACTTGCTAAAAGAACAGTGAGGATCAACATGAAACTTCAGGACGATGGGAATTTCGTACTGACTCCAGTAAGAAACGGCGCGAAGTCTGCTATCGCTGCTTTGCCTGACAGTTCCGTCGAGCTGATTAATTATTTTCTTGAACTGCACCAAGAACAAAATAGGCAGCAAAATTATTTAATGCGCTTGCTTGTAAACGCGATGGAAATATTAAGCAGACCGAGTCGCGAACACGTGAAAGTAGACATGTTTGACATGTCTACATCACATGTCGACATGTTTGCGAGTATGCATGCATTGAAAACTACTGGTGCAGTGGCGAAGATAAAGTGAAAACATGCGATTATTCTTATAGGGCAGACCCAAGAAGGTCGAATAGCTTCTGCAGGGAATGCGAAACCTCTACCTCCAGGACCTAGGAACGCGGCGTTAACCAATGACACCTGCTGCAAAGAATACAGGGGCCACACGAGGCTGAGTAACGACGCCCGCTTGCAAACTGGAGACCTACTGCAACGCCCATGTCCTTTTTGACAGACTAGGAAGGCTCAGACTATGTGAAGATCTAGATGACGTAAGAAAATCAAAATAAAGGTGGTCTCGGCTTCCGCCCGACGACATCAAGAGAAGCTGTTTGTCTTATACAAGTCTATTGTACATATCTGTTTTTGTTGCTGGAAAGAAACGAAGTTGTTAGTTGACAGCAAAGCAAGCGTCATTGTTATAAACAAAAATATTGTTGAGAGGGCGAAATAAAACAAGGAAGACCAGTAGAAGTACAGGAATACGATGGAAGGTGAGATGTTCACGATGAATAGACTTGTTTAACAATATTGTGTCTCAGCAACACTGTCACTGCGCAAGCACTGGAACTCGACGGAGTGGCGTTTGAATTACAGCTTTCACGTCCTAGTCATTAGTGCACTACGCTATATTATTTACTGGACAGGAGAAATTACCACAGAAGAAAAGCGCTCTACTATTAAGGCTTCAGTTTCGCCTTCAAGAAATCCGCGGAAGCCATCGTCACGTGAAGATGTCAGCATGCTTTACCTGGATCGCTGTGCTTGAAAGGACATCCGATGGCAACTACAAAGTTTAGGTACCATTCTAGCTAAGTGATAGTATAAAAAAGCCCTATAATATGACACGAGGGAAGAGAGTTTCGCTTCAGAACGAGATTCAAAAGATGTTGAATGCGCAGATCATACTTCCATTTACGTCCACGTTCGCTTCGCCCATCACCAATGCAACAAAGGATGATCGAAGTCTTCGACTATGCCCGGACTACAGACAATTTATTAAGCAGACTGAGCTTTTTCATAGATGACACGGGTGACAGAGATGACACTTTACCATAGATGGCACATGATGCTGCAGATTTTTCTCGCGCATTGACCTATGTAAAGGATTTTGGCAAATTCTGTTTTCTGAAAACTGCAAGAAATATTCTGCTTTCATCACGTCCTTTGACATCAATGAGTATAACGGGCTTCCATTTGAATAGAAGAACTCACCCACTCTGTTCCAGGAAGTGATAAACGACGTCTTGCGACTGTTTCTCAGGAAGTTTTGTAACGTCTACATAGACGAGATAATAGTATACTCCCGCAATGAGGAAGAACACTCATACCATCTTGCTAGTGTACTTCAAGCAGTTTGTGATGCCAAGCTCAAAATTAATGACAAGAAGAGTGAGTTTTGCCAAAGTAAAGTGGTGTTTCCTGGAAGAGTATTTGACGACCAAACCAAGACAACCAAAAAGGTATCAGTCGAACGAATAACAAAAATGCAGAAGCCATATGACTCGCACTCTTTACGGGTATTTCTGGGTCGTGCAGGGCATTAACGGCCATTCATTAGAGATTACGGGACGAAAACCAAATGCCTCACAGAAATGACTATGAAGAATGTGTCCTTTCAGTGGACAGCAGAGTATGAATCTGTTTATAACAGCCTTGTGACCATTATTCCGTCGGATCTGGTCCTGACTGTTCCAGACTTCAAGTTGCCCTTTCAACTGCTTTTATTAACCGATGCTTTTATTATGTAACCGATGCTTTTAACCGATGCTTTTATTATTAGTAACCGATGCTTTTATTATGGCACAGGCGCAGTGCTTTACCAGGGAGATACCGACTCTCCATAGAGCCGCCAACAGAGGGTCGTCGGGTACTATTCGTACACCTTGTCGAAAACGCGACTGAACTACACGACTACAAAAATGAATTCCTTGGCAGTGTTAATGGCCGTGCGCTATTTTAGACCTTACCTAGAAAGCAGAAGCTTCAGGCTCTTTACTGATCACCAAGCCTTAACGTATACCCTTAACCTCGCCTAACATTGAGGAAACATTGCTAGGTGGGTAAGTGAACTCCAGCAGTTTACTTTCGTGGCCCACCACCGGTCTGGGGAACACCTGGAGGATGCAGATGCGCTTTCAAGACTTGCAGTAATTCCTGATCAGGAAAATGGCAACGCAAAATTGTTGTGGGAGGAAACTTAACAACTTGAGTTCCACAACGGAGAGTTCACAGTCCCATAAACAATGGTGTCCCAAATTTCGGAACTCTATCACGACTCCCCACAATCAGGTGGACATGAGGGCTCTTAGAAGACATATCACAAGATTCTTCAGCGTTTCCAGTGAAAACACATGAAAGAGGACGTTCAACGGTATGCTCAGTCTTCTCATCAATTTCAAGTTCACAAAGCCAAGACCTTCAGAGAATGAACTAGATCGTTTTGCCTCAACATTCCGACGTACCCTTTGAAGACATTTATCTGGATATCGCAGAGCTCAAGAAGAAGGCTGCAGGAGTAAGAAATACGCAATCTTTCCTAGTGGCAATAAACCAGTGCACAAGAATAATGCCTGCACGGCCAGAAAGGGAAGACGCAAATTGTGTGATCGCTCTTTTAAGTAGAGAGATGGTTAATATTAGGAAAATAGTAATATCAGAAGATAGGCCAGCGTTTCTCAGTCAGCGTTTGGAAGATTGGGCGAAGGAACGAGGAGTTGTATTCCGACGCTGCTCTCCATACCATCCCGCAGGAAATGGAATGGCTGAAAGAATTATTCAGGATTTCAAGCAGTTTACTTCAATGTACCCAGGTCTTCGGGGTGGGTGGAAGGGCTGCTTAGAGGTAGCTTTTGTTCATCACAATCGGTCACACACAGTGAGCATCGGCTGTAGCCCACATTTTGCAGCTTTCAGGAAGGTACCCGTGCTTCCTTCTGATCCAGAACTTTGCATTGCAGTCCAACTGCAATTGTGCGCAAAGCGAAAAACTTCGGAAGCCTAAGAGCGATACCGGGAAAACATGAAAAAAACTTTGACCACCGCCACAACACTCGGATACTTCAGATACAACTGAACAATCTCGTGCTTGTCAGAAAAGGTCTTCCTGGCACGAAGCGAGTGTACATGGGACCTTATCGCGTGGTGCAGATCGCAGTGTAACATGGCGTTTTTAAAAAAGTTGGTTACACCAATGATGATGGTGTGCTAGAGTTTGAGGCCATTGAAAACGTCTTCATGTATCTCCCCAGAAAGGTTGAGTCTTCAAAGAGGGGGAGTGTACGGAGACCTTAGGCAGGATTGAGGAAGACGAAGAGGAAGAAGCTGTTAAAAATAAAGATGGCTGACACCCCAGCCTAGTGCAACTGTGTATCGTTGGAAACGGATAGGAGAATCTGTAATTCCGCGTGCTAGAAGGATTGTGTGCCCGTGGGCCTTTTGCCCTATTCTAATCTTTGAAACGAAATTAGAGACCCCCCTGCTTTGGCGCATTTATCATCTCCATCTGGTAACCAGCGTTTTCTTGAGTCAATACATTTGTGACCGCCGCAGAGTCTAAAAGGCACCTTTGCTTTATTACGGTATGGTAACGAAGTGAAGCATTGAAATTGTGAAGGGGCGACAGACAAGTGAACATGGACAGTAATTCTCTTTGGGACGTTCTACTAGAGAAATTCCACTGCGAATCAAATCAAATAGCAAACATTATTTAAAAATAACAGCATATCTATAGAGTCACTGATGATGAGTAGGGCAAAATGTCCGTCCATCTGTCTGTCTGTCAGTCTTTCTGTCCATATGCACATCCGCGTGTCTGCCTGTCTGTCCGTCAGTTTGTCTGTCTGACTGTCCATCCATCTGGCCGTCTATCTGTCTATCTGTCCACCTATTTGTACATTTTTGTCTCTTCGTCTGTCCATCTGTTCGTCTGCCTGTGTGTCTGTCTGTCTGTGTTTGTCCGTCTGTCCGTCTATCTGTTTCTCGTTCTGTCTGTTCATCTCTCCGTCTGTCTGTCGTTTGCGTGTCCGTCTGTCTCTCTGTCGGTTCGTCTGTCTGTGTGTCGCTCAGTCTGTGTGTCCGCCTGTCTGTTGGCCTGTCTGTCTATCCGACTGTCCTTCTGTCTGTCTGTTTGCCGGTCTGTGTGTCCGTCCGTCTGTCTTTCTGTTGTCTGTCTGTTTGTCCAGCCGTCTGTCCGTGCGTTTGTCCATGCGTTTGTCCTTGTCCGTGCATCCGTTCGTTCGTCTATCCGCCCATCCACTTGTCTGTGCGTCCATTCGTTCTACTGTTTGTCTGTTTGTCTGACATTGTTGGTTACGCTTGACACAGGACAAGGTTAGACTAAGAGAAGCCTCGCCCCTAACATATTCGAAATTTCAATATTAGCACGCTCCTGGTTTTTGCCAGTGGTGCTATCGACAACGCAGACGCACATTCCCTCTAAGTGAATAAGAAGAAGAAAAGAAGCAAAAAGTGCCTCCCGTAACTGTCTATCATTTTGATGACACCTGAACAGGTCAGCACAGGAGATGGGGTAGTGTGAATAAAAACAGATAGGTAAGCAAAACTAATGAGAAGAGAAAAAAAAGAATAGCACTCAATCCACCCCACGCACGCACGCGAAAAAACACGCACGCAACACGTTAGTCGACCAAGAAGACCATCGAGAAAGCTGGGGGCACGTACAGTGGTGCGCACGATTCAACGTGGACAAAAAGAGGGAGGACCTTCAGACTCACTTATAAAGTCTAGTTATCCCCGATGGTCGCACCGTTTCCGGGGCGTAAACCAAGACTACTGCACAAAATTTTCGCTCCAGACAGTCTACAGGGAGCATCGCGATAACAGATCGAAGTAACTCGATTAGCAAGTGTATTGTGGAGGCCGAGGAGTGGCCGACAGGCGCCGGCAGGCGCCGGCAGCGTCGATGAAGCGGGTGGTGTCGTTGTCGCGATCTTGGGGACGGCGCCAGGAACCGGCGGCGTATCTGAATTTAATCTTCAAACGTCGTCGAAAGACGATTGTCTTGCGTGTGGAGAGAGTGAACAATTCATTTTATGTTCTGCGCAAGAAAATCGGCGAATGGTATTCTGGAGGCGCTGTGTTAGAGTGCCTCGAGCGTGCAGTGGAGGCGAACGAGCGCATCAAGTCACGTCACACGTGAGACATAAGTGTCATCTGGCAATTGTCTTAGAAAACAAAGCGCGTGGCTCTAAGACTTGTGTGCGTGCCCATATCAGAGGTGATAAGGTGTAGAACGCAAGGCTACGGGTCAGTGCCACCACCGTCTCGTCTTAGCAAAGCGTTGGAAACACTCGCCTTTCCGTGCAAGCATTGCATGGTCAGTGCAGCATGATAAGCGCTACGGTTCTTAAGATTACTTATATATGCCTTTTCTAGTAAAAGACGCACATGCAGAATATATTCGCGTTGTGATAGTGCCCCAGACATGCGCAATATTAGCTTTGTAATTGACAATTACACAAGCATGAATGCTAATTCTTGAGCAACAACGGTGGGCACTGCGGATGAGGTTCGCCGTTTCAAAAACCCAATGCCGTTAAGTGTACACAGACAGACAGACAGACAGACAGACAGACAGACAGACAGACAAGCAGACCAAAACTTTTGCGTTGAAGGTCGCCAAGAAAGTCTTTAAAAGCGCGCAGTGTTTGCGATCTCGAACGCTTAGTGACGACGGCAGGGGCCGTCTGAGATGTGGCAGGGGCCGGCTGAGGCCATCGTTGTGGTGCAGTAGTTGTAGGACGAGGGGAGGCCTTAGAAATCATGCCGCTGGTACCAGCGAGCGCATCTCGGATGGAGCGTCCGTTGAGGATGGTGAGGTTGCTGCCAGGGGCCCTAGCATGTTCCAGGGGTTGACGGCGAGTCATGGTGCCGTCAGTTGAGGCCGCGATGACCGCGGCCTTGCACTCGAGTTGTCAGGACGGGCAGCGTGGCTCGGTTGCGGGATGTTTCCCGCGACAGTTTATGCAGCGAGGTTATTGTGCTGCACACAATCCTGTGACGTGCTTGATACCCCAGTGCAGGCACCGTTCGTCTCGCCAGGAGATTGCGGTTGCGTGCCCGAAGTGGCCGCGTTGGGAGCACTTCATGGGCCGGGGCTGGCGAGGAGGAACAGGACGCATTTGCTTTAAAGCAGTATAAACTAGGGGGGTGGTGGTCCCCGCAAAGGTGACGGTGAGGCAGTTGCATCTGCGGGCCCTGGACACTAGTGGCATGGCTGATGCTATATTGTAGACGAGGTCCTCGAAGGGCATCGTCTGGTCCACGCCGAAAACCACGCCAACTCAGGTGTTCAGATTCAGTAGCTTGGCCCAAACTTTGGTCTCGCAGATCATCCCGACGTGAAGTAGGGTGGTCAGATTGGTGATGGGGTGGTTATCAACCGCAACCAGGTTGCGCCTGAAATTCACTCGCACACGCTGGGTGGCTAGAAGCCCCGAGAAGAAGGCGGCCATCACACCCCTCGACGTAACCAGAAAGTTGGCCTTCTTCCCAACGGCCGATCGATGATGGTAGCCGCGCGGTCAATCGAAGGTAGGTCGCCAACCAAGTGGGGACCTTCGGAGCGCGGAGGTGTGCTTGGAAGCACGCGCTTACTGGCGGTGGGCACCGATTGCTCGGCCACCGCGGTGTGGGAGAGGTGAGATGTGGTGCTGCTAGGAGGGTAACCGTTGCAGGAATTAGCCACAGCCGTGGCAGGAGACGAGGAAACCGCTTCGATCAACACCAGGGAGAGCGTGGCAGTATGATGGCTGCGTCACCTCCTGTCGCCGGCTGTCTTCGGTGACAGCGCAGCTCTGACCTACTGGACCTGCTCTACGCCATCTACAGACGCCGACAACATCTCTCGCAAGTGTACCCCGTCCTCGGACTCCAGTGACCGTTCTTCCATCTTTCCTGTCTCTCCTATCCCCTCAGTTTGCTGTTGCTTCTTCTTCCTCTTTCCTATACCCTTACCTCTACCCTTTTATCCCTCCTTACCGTCATCCCTTTGTGAGCTCTGTGGCGGTGTCGCTCACTGAAGCAGACAATAACGGGGCTCAATTTTCTCTTCCTTTCTCTTAAGAACCACTCCGCTGTCCTCTGTAGCTCTGTTTTCTTTTTGGAACGTGCAGGCTTGGAATGCGCCTGCTGCACATTCGAAGCCAGCACTGGGTTGGCACCGATGTTGATACCCAGGCTGCTACGACGGCGTACTGCTGCGGCTTTTTTTTCAGTTGCCTCTCAGAGGCCCCGTTATAAGCCCTTAGAAGGGCTGCGTGCAAAAAGTGCGGAGCGAGGATAAGGATAAGTATCAGAGTGCAAACAAGCGTCCTTCTTGGTTGAAATCCTGCTCGGCTCTCGGACGCACATTAAAAAAGCGCTTCCGTAAATTATGATGCGTAATGGCGCTGGCGCGATGCTTATGTTCACTGAAAGCCTACCAGCTTTCACACCGTCTTAGTTCATACTCCGCTCCACCCCAACTTTTTGCAATATTGTCTCTCCCTGTTTAGACACAGAGAGCCTTAGCCTGAAACTGCACGAGGTATGTCCCCTAGCTACTGTTATTTGGTCTTGTTGACTTGCATGCATACTTTCGTAGTTCTTAGTGGAACTGGACCGTTTATTCTTAACTCTATAAAGCATTTAAAAAGTTTTTTCTACATTGAGGAATCACAGGAATGGAATGCGAATGCACGGCCCCTTTCACTGTGGGTAAGGGCAAAGTTTTGTTCATGTCGAGGAACTGGATGGAACAGAATGGGGTAAATTTTAATTATCCTCGATGGGACTGGAATAAAATAGAGGTGCCCATTCCCCTACACTGGTGCCAAGGAACCATCCCCGCATGCTTTCATGCAAGCATCTTTTATTCAGCTCAAGATACATTCACGGCAAGGGTATACAAAATTGACAGTGTACAAAAATAGTATTGACTGACTTGCTACTGAAATCTCTTGCTTTGCAACAGGTAATGGCCAGAAGTACTGGAGGCTCGTTCAATAGGTCGCACCTAGGGTGTGCCATCTAAATGACTTTGCGAGGGTGGAACCAGGCAAAGTTGATCAGTGGCTCGTGGAACCACGAGGAGGGTCCTGTGGATCCCACTTTGAGAAACCATGTATCGTAGCAACGGGCTGGAACAGCCAACAGAGAGTGAGATGCATAGAAAGGCCATCATTGTTTCCGCAATCTATGCGCCACTGATGCCCCGCTGCACCAACTGTTCTTAGTATTCATGTCTCTGGATTCAGTTCCGTTTATTCAGAAGTGTTGTAGCTCGAGCGAGTTGATTACTTCGTCTGTGTCATGCTTCTTTCATATATGAACTGCGTCGCTGAATTATCATGGTGCACTCAGCAAATAAAACAACATGTTTTGCTTTGCTGCAGAGTAAGCGGGAGGCCTACGATCTCCCGGATGGTGCAGAGCTCATTGTGGGGAGCATCAAGACGACCTTCGAGTGTCCGGCGAAAAACGGCTACTTCGCCGACGTGGAAAATGAGTGCCTCATCTTCCACGTGTGCAACGTTGTCACGTACCCTGACGGCAAAACTGAAATCCAGCAGTTCAGCTTCTTTTGCGGAAACCAGACGAGTGAGTAGATTCGTAATGTCGTACTCACTTATCTTGTTGAGCATTAGCGTGAAAGCCTGTTGGGCGGCAAGCTAAAGCTTCTCGACCTAACGCCTGCTCTTTTGCTCTTTCAACTAATATAATAGGTGAGCATTTATGTGTGCTCACTCGAAAAATACCTCCAGCCCTTCAGTTTTGACATAAAATTCTCTCCGACATGAAACTTGCCTAAGCAACAAGTTTCAAGTTTGCAGCAACAGCGTATCTCAGACAACCTAAAACGTACTGAAGGAAGAACGTGTTCTTGGGCAAGTTAGTGCTTTCCTTTTCTGAACGCATCAATTTTGATACAAAGCCAAGAACATGAAAACGGCAGAGGGAAGAGATGGAGGAGCCCCAATGTACCAACCGTTTATTGTGAGCAAGGCTAGGTAGGAAGTAAACTTCCGCGAATGCGCATGCGTGGAAGTTTTCGTCCTTTCCAGTTGAGCGTTCGTCAGTATTTTCCCTTTGCGGTTTTCATGTTTTTAGCTTTGTTCCAGCATTGTTATAATGAGCAAGACGTACAGCACGATCTATTAAATTAAGAATATTGTGCACTGACAGCAGACGTACGCATATTACTTAAAATGAGCATTCCGTAAATCTCGACATTCCACGTGTTTCAATTGCGGGTGGCATCCTGCTGGCTTCGCAGACGATTGTTAATATTTTTCTCTGATTCGGAAATCTCTATTGCAGATTGGTTTCAAGTAAACCCGCCTGGTGGCAGCATCGTTATGAAACGAACAGCCGACAACCAGCTAGCAATCAGAACTCTGGGGCGAAACCGCTCTTAGTTTCGGCCGGTAACACGCCTCGCGTGTCGCAGGTCAGCATACCTGATGGACAAAACAATTGGTGATTGACTTTGCTAGCAACAACTAGTGTTAATCTGGTTTGCTGCAGTGACGGCGTGGGAAATTACAAAAAACTGTGGCATAACAATCAAGTTCTCGTTAATGCATGGCAGGCAACGGCGTCTGGAAAGCATATAATATAACATTTATTGAAAAAAAACAGAAAAAAAGTCGGGGAGCGTGTGGGTGCAGCGCTTTTTCCGGGGCTCCACTGGCTTGAGCGGCCCGCTGCACTTGGTCGAGGAGTGCTAGTGGCACCGCCCAGATCCTCGATGGAGACCATACTCTCCCACTGCTCTCTTCCGAAAATTAGGTCAGCTATTCGCGGTGAGCTAATTTCAATTGGCCTTTTCGGAGAATTGCACGTTATATGGGCGAGAGCGAACCTGCCTTCCTACCAAGGATAGCTATTGCTGTACATCACGCGATGAAATGCATGTCTCAAACAAAAGATCTTCCTCAAAGGAAGCAGAGAACGCTACTATAGCGTCAGCAATCACCAAAACCAACGCGATTTTTGTGCTTCTTGATTCCAAAGCAGCAATTTTTATGTTTGCCCGTGGTGGAGTCCATCCTCCTGCGTGGCAAATATTGAGCTGTGTACCATACACTCCAATAGGCTTATAGAACACGTGTGGGTGCCAGCTCACTCTGGCAACCCCGGAAATGAGGCCGCCGATAACATAGCCTGAGAACCTATTATCCGGGCCAATGGCGATCCCAGCCGGGATTTTTCGAGAGAGAGGGCACACACAATTCGTGAACTTACCCAACAAACACACCTTTGCCATCGTCTCTACGCTCCTCCTCGCCCTCGCTTTTCTCACTCGCAACAAATCATGTGGAGGCGACGTCAGACGAGAACTCTTCCCAAATATTACGTTGTCTTCCGTCCCATTTTTCGGGGGGCACCTTCTGGTGAGTCGCCCGCCACCCTAAACCACATCCTCTTTGGCTGCCCTGCCAATACTCGCCCGCCATCAGCACATAGGAGAAATGGGAGGCCCCCCTTGTGTCTCAGGATGTGCACTCAAAGCTTCACTCTATGAATAGGGGTACTAGTGCTAGGGCCCGGCCTGGTCTCGACACGTACGTGCAATGCGACGGCAGTGTGCTGGTAGGGTGCGTAAAAAACCTAAACTCACTCGCACTATAAGTTTTTTCCTTCCTTCGGATATGTGTTCGTTTTTATATGACACCAATCATAAGAGTTCTGGCCGGTTAGAGCAGGGTGTCGTACACCGTCCTTTCGTTGCTGCTCAAGGATGTCTTGCGGTGAGAAGGAGCTGTCATCAGTGTGGTTGGCCGTTCAATAGTTAAAAGCACGAACTCCCTCCTTGCCATCATGTCCTGAGTGACCCGAGTACCAGATGATAGCACGGTTCTGCGTTACGTCCTGTCCTAATAGGCGAATGGTGTTATGTGGTAGTCTTCCGATGCGAAAGAGTCTACATGTCACCATAGAATCAATGAGAATAAGGGAGGATTGTCCTAGGATATTCTTATTTTTAATAGCAAGTATTATGACTAAGACTTCAGTGGTATTCATTGGCGGAGCTCCAGCTGTGGCGCAAGTCAGAAGGCCTTGAACCGGGGCCCCTACAACGACCGCGAGCACGTACTTTTTCGTGCCACATCGGGTGACATCTGTGTACACTCTGTCCGGATTGTTCTCAAATATCCACTGTGACTTGCGAGGTCGTGCTTTTCTACGACCTTTGTGTAATTGTGGGCTTATGTGTTTTGGGATAGCGGCTTTTAGAATCTTTTCACGTAACAGCTTATCCATAGACGCCAGTTCTCCCACATACTGAGGACGATCCGAGGACACGGCACAGTAATTTTCGCTCCAGAGTGGTTGAGGTAAGCTTTTCGCGTTGAGAAGTGAACACTGGTGCATGCATAATGATTGTGTATTCAGAGGGCTTCGAGTCGTTTTGTGGAGATCCCGAATGGTAGGCCTTAATTCGCTTAGTACGATGTTCGAATGAATGCATCTAAGGGCTTCAAAGGCGTTGTCCTATATAGCAGCAATATCATGTACGCATGAACTCCTTCGATCACTCGATAGTACACTGCCCTTCTCATTGTACGAGCACTGGCACGTGACATGCTCGCCTCCCTTCCTCACGTTGCGCGACAATTGACCTCGATGTAGCTGTCTTCGTAAATGCGTGAGAAACATGCGTTCAGCGTTTTCTTTTTTTCCGCTATTAAATCTGTATATCTCCAGCCCCAATAGTTCTGCTTCTATAGGCAAAACAACAACAACAACAACAACAACAACAACAACAACAAAAGAAACACTAGGCCTCTAAAACACATACACGCGCTCGCACGCTCTCCTGCTATACCTTATGCACGCGCTTCTCGCGTTTTCATCTCGGACTCTAAAGAAATAGACGTCTTGATGCCACCCTAAAGTAGCGTTTCACAGACGGCCGCCATGACTAATTAAAAACAGGAGGCACCTCAAGGTTCCCTTGTAACTATAGCGCTGGTCACTCCACCTCTTGTGACGAGCGATGACAAAGTGTTGAGACGAACAACGTCGACACCTACGCGTGACCTACACCCGTCGACACACAACTGTCCTGTCTGCTCGCCCTGCCCCGGTGCTGTAAAATGAGTGCCCTCTCCTAATCAAGCCTAACCTTTTGTGACGCAGTGTTCAACCAGCTGAGCCTGACGTGCGCATTCCCGGAGGAAGCTGTGCCGTGCCAGAACGCACCCGACTTCTTCTATGTGAATGACAACATTGGCATTCCGGATGCTCCGTTCTTGACGGATGCGGACGTCGAGAAGGCGTCCGCGCTCATCGCCAGCGCCAGAAAGAGCAAGGCCTAAGCATGCCCAAAACGTTTAGCAGATGGACAAGATCGTACCCTTGGTGCCACTTTCTCATGACCACTGAACCCAGTGCATTCCGAATGCAGTTCTGTCCATTTGGAACGAGCTGGTAGTTGTAATATGATAGCACCGGCTGGGCCCACTTGCGCACCAGCCTATTGGGAGATCGGGCTTCACACAACATGATAACTTGTTCAGCATGACACCCTTGACATAATACAGTAGCTATAACACACTGTTTCTAAAGACATTCACTCCCGTTGTTTTAACGAAGGGCAGTAGCGTACAAATGTCGTATCGAATGAAAGAAAGCTTTACAAGCAGGTTGTGTGCAATGCATCATAAATAGCACTCGGAGGAAATGTGTAGCCCTCAACGTACTGTTGAATCACAGCAAGCAATTCTTACCTTATTTTCCGGCTGCTGATATTACAATTGCCCCTACGGTTTTTATTCTGGTAAATGTGTTGCTGTTTCGGAGAAATGCGATAACGCCGTGAACGCATGTAGAGGCATGTGGCCCGAAGCCCCTCGTTTTGAAGACGTGTCCCAATGCTCTGCATTCCGAAGAATTCTTGCGACGAGGTAGAATGAAAAGAGAAACGAAAACGACATCTCTTCACGCATAGGTAAATCAAATGCGTGGTTATCTCAACTAACCAAACAGAGTTTATGCGTATTAGCGTAAACACAAGTGACGCGACCTGTATTCGCGAAGACGACAGTTGATCGTGGCAAAGGCCGGTAGAAACCAACTGAAGACAGTGAAAAAAGCAGTACAAAAGCAGAACCTCTGAAAGGGCACCTTCAGGAATCTCGCACTGGTCGGCTTTTTGTCTTTGTTGCCATTGCGTAGTAGTATGTTGACGCTATTGTTAGGTTTATTATTCTTGAAAAGTGTTCAGTAATGATAGCAACAAAAAAACATTCGCTAACTAAAACTACCAAACGTATATGCATGTTATCTTACCATCATTTTTGCATAATATGTTCAGCTGTTTTACGCATTTCTTCACAAGCGCATTTTTTTCATTGCGAGACGTCGCAGTCGCGAATGAAAGTTCAAACACTTTCATTCTGTTATTGGCTTTTTGTCATCATTAGAGGAAATACACATATTTAACCTCATGAACTGCGCACTATGAAAACGTACGTAGATGGTCACTAAATTGCGGTTATATAAACTTGCTTGTCTCGATACTGGGCATGAACTGGTGAAGGGGCTATGCATGGGGAAGGCGCTCGCAGCCGGCACTGGTGCCTACTCATGTGTTTCTTTAACAAAAAAGTGTTTTATGCCCGGGTTCAACCAGGCTCCGCTGACGTACCTTTGTCACACGAAAAACCTCTGTTGAAGACTTCTGTCATGAAAGTGATGGTAAAAAGTATTGCTACGTGGCTGACATATTAGCGATAGTAAGAAGTTGCTAACAAAAAATGAGAATAGAAACATTTGTCGCAAAAACTCTAACCATCACCTTCATGAATCTCAGCACGCGGCGCTAACCACTACGCCACAAAGCCACGTTCGTGGGAGTGCAAACGGCAAGCCATTTATATACACCACACGCCATTTGGCAGCCCTCAGAGCTTCAAAACTTTAGCGTGTTCTCGTTATCAGTGGCGAGCTAGCACGAAGTTCTCACATTCCACGTGCCCTTAAGTTCGCCGCCTCCACGAAGCCCCGCCCCCATGAACCTGTGGAGCGCGGTCTCACCCGCGCGCCGCTTATCTCGTAATTCGAGAGATGACAAAGGTCACTTTGCACGCGGCCACAGCCGCGTTCAAGAAAGTAGCGTGCTGCCAACACACTACGCCGTAAAAATTGTGGCAAGTCCACGCTTGTCATGTGTACGCTATTTTCGTGTGTGCTTTCTGCTTGGGGTGTGCGCTGCAAGTTTTGAGCTGCGTGCTGTTCCTAACGTGACTTCGAAATTTGTTGCTGTTACTGAAACAATGCACAATAAACGTCCAACTACCCCTGTAAAGAGACGTTTCATTTTCGTGTTATGCCGCTGTCATACATGGGCATAACATATATGGGCATAATTGGACATACATGGGCATACATGGGCATAAATGTCATACAAGGGCATAATTTCAGTGCACTTTGAGCGGGCACACTTTGCCGAGAGTGTCACTTGCACATTGTCACACGAAAAAGTTAAGTGTCGCTGGGTTCAAAGTACACATGCCGGCAAGTGTGTTCTGCAACCGCATTTCGCTGCGACGAACTTTGTAGCCTCTGTTCCAGTGCTTTGGTCAGACAATGCCTCCTAAATTTAATTAATGCCAGCCAGATGCGCCTGATCAAGCTGTTCACCACCATTTTCTTTAGCCCTTTCCCAATCGCTCCCAGCGCCTTGTCTTCGGGTGGGCTTTGCGGTCATGGGAGAGAATAGCACCTCATGCAGTGCCTCATGATGGAAATTATATGAAATAATTTATTGTTCAGTTATGTAGATATCCGTGGGGCGGCGTGTATGCAAAAGATACTTCTGCTGGGTTTATTGGCACCGAGTACGGAGCCATACAAACATAGTGATCGAATCACGTTCACTTCTTTCTTCGTCGTCATCTTTCCCGCCCCGCGTGAGCCCGATTTCCAACATCCTTCGCGGCCAACAATATCATCTGCTCAGTTCCAGAGGACAGAGAAGATGCGTACTGTTTGCTAGTTTGACTTTGTATGTTCGGCCGAGCCCATCATTACTCTTGAAGGTTTGAAAAACTCTGGCTAATTTTCAAAACATTACTGACTCTTTGTTATCTCTAATCATGGCAATGTCACCGCACTGTAAAGTGTTTCTTAGCTTGTGAGACCTGCTGTGGGTGCTTTTTAGTGTCAGCAGCTATTGTTTATAGAAGCGTTGCCAAAAGTCAGTTAGTTTTTGTTGACTACGTCTCCAGGCGCGCAGCGTCTCTGTGCGGCCTCCCAAGTTATCGCTAACTTGTGCTTGTGGAAAGGCCGTGAGGCGTCTACCTGAAAAAACGTGTGAAGGAGTCAGTTCTTCTGGTTCGGCAGTATTGCCACGTTTCATTTCCTAAGTTTTGTTATAGTCCCAAAACATACACAATTCTCCGCGCAAACCGCGCCTGCAGTTTTCGAGAAGTTTCTGGACTGTAGTAGATCACTTCGATAAGATCACGCCCACTCTTCGAGCTGTACAGGTTATTCTGGAACCTACGCTACCGCCAGGGATAACGCTAGAACATTCGATGGCAAGAGTATGAATGCCGACGCACTTCGCCGCTTGTCAGTAGTTCATCGACGGCCGAAGCTCAGTTCGCCGCTATCAGTCCAAGATTGCTAATGTAATCGGACTTTTCGTTTACCGGGCACAGGTTCGCCCAAATAAACAGTTAAATTCTAACGCAAAGTCTCCAGTCTTCGACCACGTCACGATCTCGTGACATCTGGTGGAGGTGCTGCTTCATTGATGTTCCGGACGCCCCCGTCAAGCCGCGACCCCAGCCCAAAGGGCAAAGAAGACACGGACGCCAAACCTGAATAGTGAACAAGTCGCAAGCAAAGGGGACTACAACCAGAGTACGGGCCCCTTCCTGAAGCAGTCAGGCAGACCCGGATCCCGACATCAACTACTGCAACCACGACCGCTCCCGTGCAGCCTGCACCACTTCTGCTCCGGCAACCTAAAGAGCCGCGAACTTTCCGCGGTTCGCCACTGGAAGACCCGGAAAGCTGGATCGAAAGGTTCGACGGCGTCGCCGCCTTCAATGACTGGACAGACGATGACAAGCTCCGGCATGTGTATTTCGCTTTAGAAGATGCTGCTCGGACCTGGTTCGAGAATCAAGAGCGAAGACTTACAACCTGGGACGTCTTTCGCGCCAGGTTCCTCACCACTTTCGCAAGTGTGGTGCACAAGGAGAAGGCCGCAGCTCTCCTCGAAACCCGCATGCAGATGCCAAATTAAAACGAGGCGCTATTCACGGAAGATATGATTAAACTCTTCCGCCACGCTGACTCCGACATGTCCGATGAGAAGAAGGTTCGTCTGCTCATGCGAGGAGTAAAGCAGGAATTCTTATCTGGGCTGATCAGAAACCCACCAAAAACGGTCGCCGAATTCATTTCAGAAGCATCTACGATATAGAAGACGCTCGAAATGCGCACGTGGTAATATAACTGTAGCTTCTCGCTGCAAGCTACGCAGGCATTCAAGCGCTAGGAACCACTGAGTTGCATGAGACAATCCGAGCAATCGTGCAAGAGGAGCTGCGAAAATTACTTCCTTCAGCGCAGCCTCACGTGGAATCCATCGCAGACGTCGTGCGCCAGGAGATCCAGCAATCGCTAGGCGATTCTCAGCCTCAAGAGCCTCAGCTGCAAGCCATGAGCTATGCTGCTGCAGCCCGCCGCTACGCCCCTCCTCCACGCGCACGCCAAAACACTGTCCCATAGCACTTGCAGCGCCAGACGCCACGGCCGCCACCACCCCCACCGACGTCCTACGGTTCGCCAGCGGCCCAGCGCAGTGCGCCGAGAAAGACTGACGTCTGGCACACCCCTGACCACCGCCCGCTCGGCTACCTCTGCAGCGAGGCCGGACACAAATACCGCCGTTGCCAGTACCAACAGATTGGACTGCGTGGCTTCGCCGTAAATGCACCGCGTCCAGAGCCAGGAGAACAGCCAAGTGACATCGCCGACTACCTGACAGGAACTCAGTGGACACCACGAAGCCCTTCCCGTTTGCCGTCGCCCAGCCGCCGCATGTCACCGCACCACCGGCAGTACTCTGGCCCAACGCGGGGCCGGTCTCTCAGCCCGTATCCGGGAAACTAAGGGCAGCAACCGATGGAGGTATGGTTGCTGTTCGACGAACTACCGAAGATCCGACGACGTCGACAACGTCGCAACGGAGCTTTACAAACACAACGCCAAGCAGGCAAAGCCCTGACGGCAAAACCTCACTTACCGAAGGTGACCTGACGACGCAACATGGAAGCAGCGGAACAAGCCGACGCAGCCGTGACCCGATGCCACACCCTAAGTATAATGCGAGATGGCGAACTAGTGACCTCAACGTTATTATCGACGGCCACAGTATGACCGCTCTCGTCGATACTGGAGCCGACTACTCCGTCATCAGTGGGTCGTTCATCACGAAGTTAAAGAAAGCTAGGACAGCTTGGAAAGGCCCAGAAATCAGCACAGCCGGAGGTCATCTCGTAACGCCTGCAGGAATCTGCGCAGCGAGAGTCACCATTAGTGGCCGTATTTATCCTACAGATTTCGCAGTCCTACAGCGTTTCTCGAGAGATGTCATCCTTGGCATTGACTTCTTATGGATTCATGGTGCTGTCATCAGCCTAAAAACAAAGTCGATAACGTTATCCACAGAAGAAGCACTACCGCTGCGCACGCCGTCAGGAAACATTGCCTTGAATGTGCTGGAAGAACAAGTCACCATTCCGCCTCGCTCAAGCGTCATTATTTCAGTCGGCGCTCCTAAATCACCTGACTTGGAAGGCGTCGTTGAAGGCAGTCAGCATCTTTTGGTCATTCGAAATATTTGCGTCGCAAGAGGAATTGCAGAGGTGCGGGTAGGCGAAGCAACAGTTGCGCTCACGAATTTCAGCAATGAGTACAAACATGTGAACAAAAGAACGATGCTCGCATACATCGAAAAATTTGTCGAAGGCACCAGTGCTTTCGCCCTCGCTGTTTCTGCGGAACCTGCTCAAAGGAACCTAGCCCCTCCCATAGCTTTCGACGTCAATCCCAGACTTCCGAACCAGAAGCAACAACAGCTCAAGGCCCTGCTCCTGCAATACGAAGATTGCTTTTCGTCGTCATCAAAAATTCGGCAAACCCCAATTACGAAACATCGCATCATAACCGAAGAAAATTCCAGACCACTCCGTCAAAGTCCGTACAAGGTTTCGACGCGAGAACGTGAGGCCGTGAAGAGACAAGTTGATGAAATGCTGCGTGATGACATTATCCAGCCGTGCAAGAGTCCGTGGGCATCCCCCGTGGGGTTAGTGAAGAAAAAGGATGGGACCCTACGTTTCTGCGTCGATTATCGCCACCTGAACAAAATCACAAGAAAGGACGTGTGTCCTCTCCCACGAAAAGACGACGCACTTGATCGGCTCCATATCATCAAGTACTTTTCGTCAATGGACCTCAGAACTGGCTATTGGCAAACCGAAGTCGACGAAAGAGACCGAGAGAAGACGGCGTTTATAACACCGGACTGCCTTTTCGAGTTTAAGATGATGCCCTTGGGTCTTTGCTCAGCGCCTGCAACTTTTCAACGCGTTATGGATACAGTACTGGCAGGATTGAAGTGGCAGACTTGCCTTGTGTACTTGGACGACGTTGTCGTGTTTTGCTCGAGTTTCTACGAGCATGTTCGGCACCTTGAAGCTGTACTTCAAGCCATCAAGGCGTCCGGACTCACACTGAAGCCAGAAAAGTGCAGATTTGCGTACGAGGAGCTCTTGTTTCTGGGGCACGTTATTACTCAGTCTGGAGTTTGTCCTTATCCTCGGAAAACAGCCGCCATCGCCGACTGCCCGCCGCCCACTCACAAGAAGGCGGTGCGCTGATTTTTGGGCCTGTGTGCCTATTAGAGGCGGTTCGTTAAAAACTTCACCCACATCGCCGATCCCCTCACTAACTTTACCAAGGCCGATGTGGAGTTCAAGTGAGAGATGCCGCAGGAACACGCTTTCCAGGAGCTTCAACTTCACCTCCAGACGCCTCCGTTACTTGAACATTTGGACGGATTCGCCGAGACAGAAATGCACACTGATGCAAGCAGCGTATGTCTTGGTGCCGTTCTTGTGCAGAGGGCTGACAGACTTCAAAGGATTATCAGTTACGCCAGCCGATCGCTACCCAAAGCAGAAGCCAATTATTCAAAAACAGAAAAGGAGTGCCTCGCCATCATCTGGGCTACGTCGAAATTTCGCCCCTACCTCTACGGCAGGCCCTTCAAAGTTGTGAGCGAGCACCACGCCTTGTGGTGGCTAGCCACCTTGAAGGACCCTTCAGGTCGCATTGCACGATGAAGCCTGAGGCTTCAAGAATATGACATTACTGTCATTTACAAGTCTGGCAAGAAACACTCCGTCGCCGACTGTTTCCCTCGTGCGCCTGTCGACCAACCACCACCCGACGAGCCGAATGACCACTACTTCTTGGGAACGATAACTACCAACGACTTCGCTGAACGACAGCGGGCCGACCCAGAACTTAAGGCCCTAATAGAATACCTAGCAGGCAGGACCCCCGAAGTCCCGAATGTATTCAAGCGCGCACTTGCATCGTTCTTCCTGCGAAATGGTTTTCTACAAAAGAAACACTTTTCACCGCTTCGAGCTAAGTACCTCCTTGTGGTGCCTTCAGCTCTGCGACGAGAACTCCTGCAGACCCTGCACGAAGATTCAACGGCAGGTCACCTCAGTATTTCTCGCACGCTCGCGAGGATACAAGAAAGGTACTATTGGCCACGCCTTACCACCGACGTCACTCGTTATGTGAGAACATGCCGGGACTGTCAGCGATGCAAGACACCGCCGACAAGGCCAGCGGGACTTCTGCAACCAGTTGAACAACCTCGCTGACCTTTCCAGCAGATTGGTATGGACCTACTGGGGCCGTTCCCGACGTCGGCTTTCAGAAACAAATGGATCGTGGTAACTACTGACTACCTCACCCGCTACGCCGAGACAAAAGCCCTGCCAAACGGCAGTGCATCCGGGTTAGCTAAGCTCTTCGTCAAAAATATCGTCCTACGTCACGGCGCCCGGAGCTCCTTATCACCGACAGAAGAACGGCATTTACTGCTGACCTAACTCAAGCGATCTTGGCATACAGCCAGACAAACCACCGCCGGACGACAACGTACCACCCACAGACCAATGGCCTCATTGAGCAGCTAAACAAGACGATCGCCGACAAGCTGGCAGTGTACGTTGATGGCGAACACAAGACGTGGGATGCCATTCTTCCGTACGTGACCTTCGCATACAACATGGCGGTGCAGGAGACAACTCAGATATTTCCATACAAATTCATCTACGGAAGGAGCCCGGCAACGACGCTCAATGTAATGTTACTTAACGTCACCGACGAAGAAAACCTCGTAGTGAGTGAGTACCTTCAACGCGCCAAAGAAGGCCGGCAACTCGCGCGTCTCCGTATCAAGAATCAGCAGACGACCGACAGCCACCGTCACAATCTTCGACGACGCTTTGTGGAACACCAGCCCGGTGAACGTGTTTGGGTATGGACGCCAATACGCCGACGTGAACTAAGTGATAAGCGTCTGCGACGGTACTTCGGACCGTACAGGGTGGTTCGACGTCTCGGCCCACTTGATTACGAGGTTGTCCCCGACGTCATCACGAACTCTCAATGACGCCGATCGCGACCTGAAGTCATCCCTGTCGCGCGCCTCAAGCCGTTTCATGCGCAATAACTTAGAGTGTTTTTGTATTATTATTGTATTGTAATTTATTCATTGTGCTTTCTTGCATTATAGTTGTACCTTCATCTTTATTAAAAGCATCGGGAGGATGCCTTTTTCAGAGGGGGGCAATGCCACGTTCCTTTTCCCAAGTTTTGTTATCGTCCCAAAACACTACACATATCTCAGCGCAAACCGCGCCTGCAGTTTTCGAGAAGCTTCCGAACTGTAGTAGATCATTTCGATAAGATCACGCCAACTCCTTAAACTGTACAGATTATTCTGGAACCTACGCCACCAATAGCGATTACGCTAGAACAATCGACGGCAAGAGTATAAATGCCGACGCGCTTCGCCGCTTGTCAGTAGTTGATCGACGGCCGACGCTCGGGTCGCCGCTATCAGTTCAAGACTGCTACTGTAATCGAACTTTCCGTTTACCGGGCACAGATTCACCCAAATAAACAGGTAAATTCCCATGCAAAGTCTCCTGTCTTCGGCCACGTCACGTACTTGTGACAGTATTATCAGAAATGTATGTCAATGCCCTAGAATTTATCATTGCCTCGACTTCTTTTAGTAAAGTGTCAAGCTGCTTGAAGCTGAAGCATTCTTTTTCTAAAGTTTTTCTGAGGCAGTTTTCAACAGTTCCAACCATTTGCTCCCAAAAGCTTTCCCACCCACCATGAAGCGCACTCAGCAACATATTCCTACGCGATATTACTTTATGCACAAAAGTTTTGTACCTGCTCACCACATAGAAGTTCATACGAATGCTCAAGTTCGCGAGTGGCTGCCTTAAACGTTAAAGCATTATCAGAATAAATGACACTGGGTAAGCCATGACGTGAAATAAAACGACGAAAAGCAAAAAAAAATCCACGGTCAAGTCACCGACAAGTTCCAATTAAAATGCTTGTAATACTGCACAGGTTAACACTACAATGAACGTTCTCACCGAACTGCCTCCCTTTACAAAAACTGGACCAGCGAAGTCCATGCCTTTGAGTCAAATGGGTGACACTTCGGGATTCTGTGGACAGGTAGTGGCGCCGCAGAAGTTGAAGCGGCGTTTAAACGAAACCTTGCAGAAACACCGCACTGGCGAAGCACTCTTTGAACACATTGACGACCACGCATAATCCAAAGCTTATCGCGCAACTCTCTGAGTGTAACGCCGACACCACTGTGCCGAATACGTCGAGGTTCGCTGTCTACATTGAGGTGTGTGCAATGATAATCTGCGGGTAACAGTATAGAGAATTTCGCATTTCCCGACGCCTCAATGTTGTCTAGGCGAGTCTTGATTCTGATGATTCCCTTGTTACCCTCGAAAGGGTGAAGGTCTCGTATGGTCGACGACTTGTCGAGAGTTTAGCGAGTCTAGGGCCACAATCTAATTTTCAAAGCTTTATGCTTGTGCAGTAATTATTCACTTTTTTTTCACTTTCAGTAATTTCCTGAGCTGTTAGAGGACCTTCTCTTTCCTTATTGAAACTTTCTCGGCAGTTGTGAAAGAACCTTTTAACCCAAACAGTGATTCGAAGGACCGTCTTCCAGTGACTGTGTCTAGTGACCTTAAATAGATGGTTTAGCGTCCTGTTCTGGGCACCTAGAACCACGTAATCTGTTGAGTCTCTTTCGTCAAGTAACGTGTCCGCTGAGTTCTCGAAGTTCTCATCTTGTTTCGAACATGTTTCTTGAGGCGCAATGAGCGATTCGGGGCCAAGCCACCATAGCGAGTTCGTGCTAAGGTTATGGGCTGACACTCCTCTTGTTAGAAAATCAACTGGGTTGACTTTCCCTGCGCAGTTACCCCAGCGACTAGGATCTGTGCGTTCTTGAATTTATATCACCCCGTTGTGAGCAAAGACTTATCACTTCATGGGTGACGACCTATTCTAGCAAAAGCAGATGCTTGAATTAGTCCAGCAAACGTATTCTTTGCACTTCGGTGGCATCTCGCGTAGAAAGGTAACTATCCTTGCACCCAAGCAAGCCCCGACAAGTTCAAGATGCGGTAACGTCATTCTTTTCAAAAGAGAGAACCGAGCATTCGCGAGCAGCTGTTACACATAGATGTTTCCCGATCCATCTTCAACCTTTTTGTATGCAACGACACCGTATACATGCAGACTTGCGTCAGGAAATACATGAAGCTGTAAGTGAGCTGTGTCCGCGTTGACGTTTTGCAGTGAACTCCTCTCCAAGTTCAAATCTCTTATTTCTTCAAATTCTGACGTAAACTTATTCTATTCATAATCGAGAGCCTTTGGAAGTGGCTGGTCCCAATTTATTCTTTACTTCCAAATATCTTGAAACGAGATCTTGGCTCTGACGTTGAATGGAGATGTAAATCCCAACTGGTCGAAAATTCGCGATGTCACTAGGAGCACTGTCCGCTTTGTGCATTTTCCGTTTTAGAGAATCTCCAGATGTGGGTCAACGTTCACACGAAGGATGTGTTCTTCTTATTCCAGTATAGGCCGAGTACCTTCGCTAGTGTATCTTATATCATTGCTCCCTCTTTTTCTTGCAGCTTCTGTCTTAGCTGGTCCACTTTAGTTGACCACTTCTGCATGTTCATACCTACTAATTTCACGATCTCAGTTTCTTGGCCATACAGGTGGCAAATCTCTTCGGCTGTTGAAGCGCCGATTACCACATCATCCACATAGAAGTTTTCCTTGAGCTGAACAGCTATTTCGTGATATTTCAACTTAGTGTGGCTGAAGTAGTACCGAAGTTTAGCTGATAGAAGAAACGTACTCGACGTTTTCCTGAAAAGCACAAGAGTCATCCTGATCTCCTCGAGTCACGGAAGCGGGTTGTTCTTGGTCCCTACTTCCTCAATTGACAAGAAGTAGAGTGAAATCCTGTATTCTTCCTTGATGAATATCCACAGGTACGCCTTTATAACGTCCACTGTAAGCCCAAATGCATAGAAACAAAACCTAATTAGCATCTCTAGAAGATCAGAGTTCAGGTTTGGTCCCTTTTCAAGCTTCTCATTTAGACTGCGTGGCATTCTTCCGTGCCACAACGCGTCGAAAACAACGCGCTGTCATGTAGTAGATAACGTCTCGCAAATGACTTCATGATGCGGCTTGTAATTATTGTTTCCTTGCGATTTTTGTACTTCCTTGACCTTCTCTACATGTCCATATTTCTCAAGTTGCCTAATATCTTTGTCATAGGCCTTCAAAGCTTCATTGTTCCAGGAAAGTTTTTGAACCAAGAAGTACAGTCGTGACAGCGCGACTTTGCGATTGTCTCTTATATTCTGTAAATCAGGCTTTCATGGTAGTGACACTTCATAGCGGCCACCTTGAAATTTGATAATTTAATTTAAGTTCATCAGAACCTCTTCTTGCTTGAATGACGATGTATACACAATTCCAATGGCTTTCATTTTCTAGAATATTTCTAACGGGAAGCAAATTGCTTCCTTGTTGTGTGTGTCTACTCTCTAAACATATAAATGACTACTCGTCTTCCACCAATGGTCCTTGAAAAGTCCATTAAAGTTTTTTTTTCTTGATCGCTACCCCAACTCGGTTCTTGGTGTCCCATTTCGCCTCACTTGCACTCGGCATAAATTTCCATATCTGGTCGGAATGGATCAGCAGGCCTACTCCAGGTTCACCTGTGACCCCAGAGAAAACAACTGCGTCTACTAGCGGCTTGCCTGCCACAATGATGGAACAAAACAAGCAGTTGTCTTGGGGCACCTTGGTTATATCTTCATAGATGAACAGCACGACGATTGCTTTTATCTGCACTGAGAAATTCTCGTGCTGGATGCGAAGTGCAATGCTCCATACCTTTGCCTGGTGAGCATGCTGTAGTCGAGGGCGTCCAAATGTGCTAACCATTAGAAGTATGTGTCAAATGGGAGATAAATTAAGCTTCTTGCGTACATCTTCCCGCAAAACTGTTCTTTGGCTGTCGTTATTGAAAACACCGCGGACGTAAAGGGATGAGTTGAGTAGGAGTGGTCTGCCAGACACGTATTGTCTGGAGGAGAACCTCCGTCGCGAGTCGATGTTGGGTACTGTTCGTTGCTACGTGCATGGCGACATTCGGGGTCTTTCTCAGTCCTGCGTAAACTGATTTCTTGAGACTGTCAGCGTTGCACATCGTAGAACCATGGCGACGCTTGCATGCTGTACACTTGATCCTGCGATGGCAGTCCCGAATAAGATGGGCTTTCGTAGTACACTCAAAGCAGTGACCATCCTTCCGGAGCATATTGCGCTTGTCTTCGAGGCTGAAGTCACTGGTTCATCGTTCAGACTTATGGTCTTTGGCAGAACAAGAAAAGCATGGTTCTGTTAATACTTCTTTCTTATTTTGAAGAACCCTTGCCGCAAGAACTGACGTGATAGTTGAGTTCGCCTTTCGTTCAGGGTGTGCTTTTTTGAGCCTTGTTACCCGAGTCTGAGCGCACTTTTTACTACATGCAACTTATACTTGAAGAAATTTGCCCTAGTCTAAGTGCACTTCATTCTACGTTCAACTTCAACTTGAAGAAATTTTAGCAGGCGCTCTGAATTCTGTTGAGTTGAATCCGCACTGCTGCGTGGGGCTATCGACGAGCTATTAGACTCGATGCTTTCGCTCTTGTGATACTCTTCTACCATATCCCGAGGTATCGCTTTTAGGAGTATTTCGCATAGCATTGAAGCGTAAGATGAAGCGCTCACCCCAAGGTGGGTGAGTCCTCTCCGGTTAAGTTGAATATCGTCGAATAACTTCCGCAAGGCAGTAACGTTGTGCGATGAAATCACTAGCTCAAGCATGCGTAGGTTCTCCAAAAGTTTCTGCTCGACAGCCTGTCTGGCTTAGCCCTGCTAATATTTTACACCAGTGACGCTAATCCGAATTGCTCTCATGACAGTCAGGCCAAGCAGCATTTTACACTTGCTAACGAAAATGGTATGCTTTATTTTTTGTTATGAAGCCATAGTGGTCACATAGATTGTCCCTGGTGCAGTGTAATGTTTCCGTCGTGGTTCGTCAACACCATGCTGCATGTGCAGAGCATTGATTTTCCAGAACGCAGCTTGCGAAAGCGGGCATATGATAGTATGTTAATCTGTGCCCCTGTGTCCATCTTGAGGCTAGTCTGAAGTACAGCACGAACGTCTTCAGGATCCACTCTTGCTGCCCCGAGATACAGTCGACGCAAACTGCTGAAGTATTGGAATCTTCTTCCGACGTGTGCGCTTCTTGGTGCTCATTCTCAGAACTCAGAGTAGCATGAACCGGGACACTTTTGCAGCATGAGGCGAAGTGATTTCTCCTGCTGAATAAGGCACAAGGTTTGCCTCACGCTGAGCCTCTTATTGGTCTCGTTCTACAGTAGCAATTAGGACCACGAGTTGAATTTTTCGCTGTTGAGTCTCACATCTTACTCGATAGATAGATAGATAGATAGATAGATAGATAGATAGATAGATAGATAGATAGATAGATAGATAGATAGATAGATAGATAGATAGATAGATAGATAGATAGATAGATAGATAGATAGATAGACAGACAGACAGACAGACAGACAGACAGATAGATAGATAGATGGATAGATAGATAGATAGATAGATAGATAGATAGATAGATAGATAGATAGATAGATAGATAGATAGATAGATAGATAGATAGATAGATAGATAGATAGATAAATAGATAGATAGTAACATTTATTGTGGTCCAAAAGAATCTTTGCCTCAATTTAATGGGGCCAGACTGCGGGCCGCTCCCACGTTGCGACAGAAAGGCCAAGCCTCATTACCGCATCATGGTCCTTCTGGAAAAGTCCGAAACTGGTCAAACCACTTGTCGCTCTTAAGAAAGAAATGAAATTCTTCCTCCGTCTATTCGTGATATGTGTGCTACTGCAAAGAGGGGCACTCCCAGAGGATATGCTGAAAATCACTAACTGCCCCACAGTCGGGACATAGAAGGTAGACCTCCGTGTACCTGCTGACGCCCTAAAGCGTTGAATATGTCTTCATCTGTAGGAGTTTAAAAAAGAGTTCGCATGGATTCTGTTTGTGTGTTTTATTATTTCTGCGAACCTTCATACTTCTATTCAAGCTAAACATTGCACAAAGTACACACGTTGCCTCGAATAATTCTCACATTGCAACGTACTACGTTTACGTACGCAGGAGCATTCCTTATTTTGTACATCGCCTTCACGATGTTGGGGCACGACCCCCATGTGAGGAAGGTCAAGTGACCTTCAGTCTAACATTGTACCTTTTCCAGAGCGCGTAGTATTGCAAACCTTTACAGATGAGATGATGAGCGCCCAGTGCATGCATTCCTCTTGCTTGCTCTAACCACTCAAACCTGGTGAAGAGCCCTTTGGGTGTTCGCAAAGAGAAGAGAAGTTGACCGTGTATGGTTAGACCAAGATAACACGAGGCAAAAAGGACCGTCTGGCCTATTACTCTCTGGCTATTGGCTCTTGCGTTGTTTTCTTCAGCCATGCTCAAAAGAAAAAATTACCTGGATGCACTTTTATTCGATGGTGGACACTTAACTCACTGTGCTAGACTCCGTATTCCGCAAACCCTGTGGGACAAAAAAAATGCATGGCTATGCTGAGCAAGTGGCGTTTATGTGCCAACACAAACTGAACTATTTTTACTTCCTTTATTGTCATAAAAACCAATACCACGCGTATTTTTTTCAAAAGCAAGAACTTTGTAAGAGTTGATTTTACCTATATTTACGCTTTAGGAAGTTTGAAACAGTTTCTTACTCACACAATTCAGGCGCCTAAAACCTTGTTTTTTAGTTACTATAAATATGGTCTCTATTAATAACCAAGGAAGCAGTGTAGTCCTAGTTTTAAAGAATAATCTAATGCTATAGAGAGAGCAAGGTGCACCGAAGCACGAGCATTTGGTGCACTGGCACATTTGAAGCCATGCCTTTATGATAGGTGGAGTATGCACATGATCTGGGGCATCCGAAACCATCCTAACCGAAATGCACAACAATCTTTTCAAGAAAATGCATGATTGGTTGAAGTTAGTACTTGTTGGTTGCTTCAACTTTGCAAGAATAGACTGTCAGCATAACGAGGCAAACAGCTGCGAACGACTTTGGATACAATGCTAGGCTTTTTCATATCTCAACGTGCAAAAGAAGCTAAGCAACTGGCGTCAGATGGCGTGTTTCTGATAGCTTGAACCTTGCTTTCATTCCTAGTGGAATTGATGCTGAAGTTGTGGAAGACAGAATATCCGACCAGTAACAGGTAGTTGTTGATTTTAATTTTAATTTTAATTACCAGGAAAACAATCTGGAAAAACAAATAGACAAAAAAAAGCTGTCTGAACAGTTTCACAAAGCAAAGAGCCATGATAAGCGGCGTTTACAGTCCCGAAACCACCGTATGATTATGAGAGACGCCGCAGCGTAGGGCTACAGAAATGTCGACTACCTGGAGTTCTTTACGGGCACCCAAATCTGAGCATATGAGCCTACAGCGTTTCCGCCTCCATCGCAAACGCAGCCGCCGCAGCTGGGATCTGATCCCGTGACGTGCGGGTCAGCAGCTGAGTACCATAGTGACTAGACCACCATGGCGGGGCAACTTCACAAAGGTGCAGGTTCCACGTACATGGCGACCGCATATACTTTACACATGCCACTGTGGACTTTCAGAAAAATTAGAAAAGGCGAGCTACGTGTCAGGTTATGTTGAGAGTTGGTAGGTGTTCAGGTTGTACTCTACAGTACTAAGAAAGTGCAACAGAACTCCAAACTTGGAGATAGCGCTGCAGCCTAGCATAGATGACAAAATGTGTTTGAATGCAGATGCTGGACCATTCTCAATCGTATGTTTATTTAAAACGCGTCCAGAAGAATTTGTTCAAAGAAATGAGGTCCGGTCTCTAACCTCACTGGCGACCACCTGCCTGTAATGAGCTTCCTCACCAGAGCAGGATTGGCCACCCTGGTTCAGTACCTGGCCGCAACCTCCCAAGACTACAGTAGATTAAACCTTGGTTCTCAGTGCCTAGCGGCTGCGTCCAAGGTGGCGGTGAGACCTTTGATGCAGCGCAGGGTGATAAGAATGTCTGGGTCCGCACAGGCCGCCATTAGAATCTGACCTTGGCTACCTTTGACGCTAGAACGCTATCTAGTTAGGCTAGTCAAGCGGTCCTATTCTAGCACTTAGAGGGTGTTAAATGGGATGTGATCGGGCTCTGCGAAGTGGGGAGGACGCGCGAGGCTTATACAGTGCTGAAAAACGGACACGTCTGATGGTACCATGGATTAGTTGACAGAAACGAACTAGAAGTGAGGTTTCTGATGGACAAGAGTATCGCTGGCAACATGTAGGGATACTATAGCATCACTGAGAGGGTGGCAAGTATCATAATTAAGTTTAAAAAAGATACAAGATGAAGGAGGTACAGGCCTACGCCCTGTTCCGAGTCGGCGATCTACCTGACGCTTCCCCGATGACGTGGATTGCCGAGAAGTCAGAGTTACGTTGGACCCGGTCTCTTGTGGTAGCGTGGTACAACTTTGGAGGGAGCAAACGAACACTGACAAGATGGGGAACGAAAAACAAGCAGGTTTATGGCACTACTTACAGCATAGACGTTAGCAGTTCCGCAAACCTTGAGCGAGGGGGATGAAACGTTAAACCAAGATTCAGAGCAACGTACAGCACTTTGTAGTGTTGTTACAAGCTCTCTTGGGCTCCTCCTACTTGAATAGAACACCGATCGCACACACAAGACAAAGCCCTCCAAGGCATCAGTCAATAACCCATGGTCGCCGAATAGGGGTCGCATCTCCCAACAAAATGCTCCTCCGGGCTGAGCTTCACTGAGGAGAGGGTAAATGAGTTCCTTCCCAGAACAACTTGATGGTTGGGTGGCTGCTGCTGTCTTCCCCGGCAAGAACAGCCAAGGAGTAGAGGCTGCAATCGCATGCACACGACATGCGTGGTCGGTCTGCTTCGCCGTCTCGCTAAACAAGCCAGTCTGGAGGAAATTCTTGTAGGGACGTTGGCTCACAAACCGTCGAAATTGCTACATTCTAATCCTTTTGTCGCTTCCCACCCCTGGACGCTAGTTCCGAGAGAACTGAGGTTCCGTGCGTGGGAACGCTGTTCGGCTCTGCTTCTCATGGACAGCATGGCGCCTACGGACAAGGGTCACAACAGCCACTACATCGAGCCATGATGATCATTTGGTCGAACGCTTCCATGAAGACGTAGAGCCAGTCATCATTAATGTCATAGTATGCTTTTCTGATGGGCGACTTCAATGCCAATGTAGGCAAGAAACAGGCCGGATGCCATGCAGTGGAGGTTAATGGAAACGGCTATAGAAATCCCTGAGATGAGGTATTGGTAGAGTTTGCACAACGTATAGACTTTCGTACAATAATGTCTAGAGAAATATCTGGCGCTGTGATCGTGTACCTTAATGAGAAATGTGTTAAGTACAGGCTTCGGATTGGATAAGGTTAGCTAGTGAGCTGTTTACACATTTTTTTACAGTGTCAGTTTTGTCCTTCGCGAAGCACGGGTAGTTGGGTGCGGTGAAAAAGGCTGAAGCAGGCCCTTTGTTATTCGAAGACGCTGACGATCACTAGATCTAGCTTTTGTGACATTGGAGCTTTACGAGTCGTACTCGACAGCATAAACGAAACGTTTCCACTCAACGCTACGCATAGATTTAGCGTCTCATGCCTGTGCAGGATATCGCCTCGAGTTCAAGTTTTTCATGAGCGCGTCTTGCTTCACCTCGTTTTATATCGACTTTTAAGCGATGATGAAGCTGACTGTACGCAACGTCATGCTCCACTGACTCAACTTCACAACAAAACCTGAGGTGCGAGGAATACAGACCACTGGGACCACTAGGACAGACGCACCTAGCGTTGCAGAAGATGAAATATTAAGTGTTCTTCACTTAATATTGAACAGTTAGTTCCATAAATATATAATACTTACTTTCGAGAAAAAAATAGGCATGTTTCTTTTTAAGTGACGTACAAAATAATTCAATAAATCTTGATGCCAAATCAGAACGCAATGGCAGAGCAATGCATACCCTGATGGTTGAATTTGCCCAGGTTTTACTTTTCCCGATTGGTTAGAAAAAACATTTGCAATAAATTTGGCGTGCAAATAACTGAAGCAAGTTCAAATGAGTCTAACTTCATATCACTTTGTTTTACACTCAGAAAAGAAGCATCGCGAATCTCAAGAACGTAATCTTCTCGAAGGGGGCTCGAAGCTTGTACTTCCCATATTTCCCAGGAGGGTACAAGCGCCTCTGAAAAAAGCCCACGTAGACACAAGTTCTAGATTCCCCTCCAGGTATTATTGTATGAAACTGCATGTCAGAACGTAATAATTTACAGATCTTGGATACCTTCATCCAGAAATGTGCTAACCGTAAGTGGACATTGTGAAGTCCTAAAGGCGAAACTAAAATGAAATGAACTTCATTCTTTGTGCACATCCAGGCATAGTACAGAATGTAAGAGTATTCGGCAAAATCCAATGCAGGGACTATAGAATGGTCGCAGCTCGTATTCACCAAGACTAAATAAAGCATTGATAAAAAACTGATGTGGAAGAAGCCAAATAATAAGCAAGTGGTGGGAGCGAAAGTAGAGGAATTCAGAGTTTCGCTTTAGTATAAAATCGATGAACTAAATGAACTAAACGAGGTAACTTGCGGTAGCTTTAACACAATGAACGATGATCTTACTTGTATTGTCAAAGGGTGTGCACTGAAAGTCAAAGGCACAGTCACTAGACAGGATGCTCGCAAACTATTTAAGGATAAGAAAATCTGATTAGGAGACGATAAACTGTGAAAACCTCAAATTCGACCGACAAATTATAACGGGTGTAGCTTTTACAGTTAATCAATAGACGCGAAATAGCTGACTTCGGAAAGTATAACATGGTGAGATTGGAGCAGAAGCCTAAAAGCCGCTAAAGCGAACTTGTGCGTAGGAAAAAAACGGATATATGCAATAAGAACAAGAAAGGCAATGCCATAATCAATATGAATATGATAGTCAAGGAGTTGTACAGAGGTCGGCGCAAAAACCAAAACAACCAAGACGATATTGCCACTTTCCATTTCTCGAGTTTTGTTATCACCCAAAATTACTACACAATCCTCAGCGCCAACCGCGCCTGCCGTTTTCGAGACGCTTCCGGACTTTAGTAAATCATTTCGATAAGATCACGGCCACTCTGCTAACTCTACAGATTATTCTGGAACCTAAACCACCACCAGCGATAACGCTGGAACATTCGATGGTAAGAGTATAAATGCCGGTGCACTTCACCGCTTGTCAGTAGTTGATCGACGGCCGATGCTCCGTTCACTGCTTAACGCCTCTTAACGGCTCCGAGCTAGCCTTTTTTTCGTTTGACCCGGGATCCCGTCACACCGACCTTGACCCCCGGGAGCGTAATCAAGAGGAAGAAGTGCCTGCTTCAACGAATTCCCGCGCGAGGCACCGAAGGCGGCGGTCCCCGGTTATCCAGCCAGTGACCCTCCCCCCCCCCCTTCAGCAAGGAGCAGAGAATGAGTCGGGGAGTGACCCTCTATCACGGATCCACCTCGCTGCTACCCCAGCTGCAGCTGCCGGCCACCCCCACCTGATCCTGATCAAGGCCAAAAGCCCTGTCCACGAGCGCGCAGCAACAGCTGCGCGTCACCAGTTATACCAGACACGTCCCCGGCCCTGCTGCCGGCGGGACGAAAAGATTACGCCCACCATAATGGCGTCTGTTTTTGCACGCCCGGTGAGGGAAAACTGTTTCTTATTTAACGCTCCGGAAGGAGACGTTTCCGTAGATGAGCTTATAGATGCTATAGAATTTACGGCAGGGGATGATAGTGTGCTGGTCCTCCAGCACATGGGAGGCTGCAGATTTCTGATCTGTACGCGGAACGCTAGCCAGGCAACCAAACTGATGGTAGCAGAGGGCTTCACCGTTAATGGCACGAAGGTGCCAGTGGAAACAGTAGGGCCTTCTGTCAATATGTAAATGTCTACCGCTTGCCGGAATATGTACCGGATGAAGCAATAAGCTCGGTTATGCAACAATTCGGTAAAGTTAAGAGCGTGACGTTCGCCACGGTACCGACCCGGCACACTAAACTGAATGAAGTTCGGGTGGTGAAGATAGAAATGAGCAAGCCGGCTCCTAACTTCACCTTGATTCAATGCCATAAAGTAATGCTGGAATACCACGGCCTGCGACGCGTGTGCGCACGTTGCCAGGGTGAGCGGCACATGGCCACCGCATGCACCACTCCTTTTTGTAAGGGGTGCGCCGCTTTTGGCCATACCACGTAAGGGTACGATGAAGCGTGCAAGCGATGCGGCGGGCGACACGGCATGCGTGAGTGCTTTCGGCGCCGCTCGTACGTGGCTGCCGCGCGCGGTTTCCCACCAGTCCATGATGAACCAGCAAACGACGAGCAGAACAGTCACCCTGTGACCACGCGCAGCACGGAACAGACGACGGGACTCCAGGTCCTTAAACCCAGATCTCCGGTGCCTACCACCAGCAGAACACCCAACTACTTAGACAACGCTGCAGAACACGAGTGGGTCGATGAGCACGCCACGCTACCAGAACCCGAGCCCCTAATGGATGCGGGGAAAAACAGCAGTGAGTCGAGCCATAATGGCGCTGATACGGAGCAGGCGGCGAGCAGTAGCCCTGAAACCAGCTCAGTCGAGACCTCGAGGGAGTCATGGGTGGTCTCGTCGTCAGAGGGCGAGGAGCAAAAAGTACCAGACCACGATAATGGTGAGGAGTTGCCGGAACTGCTCGTCGACGAGGCAAACTTCCCGCCTTTGGACGTTGCAACGCCCCACCTCGTGATACCGGCATTACGCCTAGAGTTGGTAGCGACCATGCCAGGACACCTAACCCGTTGCAGCTGGTAGTTAAGCCCAGCCCGGCAGACACGACACCGCCAGCAGGCCCCGCTAACGAGGTCGACAAAGGCTTTTCTACGAACCCGACATAGCCCGCTCGCGGGCGCAGTGACCACTCGCGCTCCCGCTCGCCTCGGGCGCAGAACTGGCCAGAGGATTCGGGACAGGTCATGCCTCAGGGCTCCGACAATATACATCGCCGACAGATCTCTATGGTATCGAGTAGCGACAGCGATGCCCCTCCCCGAGCAAAGTCTCAAAGACTAGCCAGAACCCCACATGGGAGAGGGAAATCGCCTGTGAAAAAGAGGCCGGCGATAGACCCTGACGCGTCACGAAGTCTAATGCACACCTTAGCGCAAGTGCGCTTGAGGTGTCCTCTCCCCACCTTCCCTCGAAGCAGAGGCCTGAGATCATTTTTATGTGCAACCTAGCGCAGGTTATCTCTCGACGCACCCCCCTCTCCCCGAGGCACCAGTTTGAAACGAAGCGATATGGCACGCGCTGCGAGTTGCTACATGGAACGTCCGCGGGTTCCGTGATAAGCTAAAGCAGCGCGAGCTTCTGGCGGTGGACCAAGCACTTGAGATTGACATCCTCTCTATTCAGGAGACCAACTTCAGGTCTCCACTCGATGTCGCTGTCTTTAAAAAAGAATGCCGCTTCGGAGCTTTTTTTTCCCTGACGAGTGCCAGGTCATGCGGTGTTGGCGCCATCTTTATCTCGGGAAGATTCCGTCGCAAGGCTCACTGTATCTTTGGCGAAGATGGGCGCTTCCTGATGCTCGACGTCTACATCGACGGCAGAAGGGTCCAATTCGTGTCTGTTTACGCACCAGTCACGCGAACGGACACGAATGCCTTCTTCAGAGGGCTGCACGACAACCTGCAGGAACCACTACCCCACGTTCTGTTAGGCGATTTTAACGGCGTGGTGGGCTCGACACGCGACATCAGAGGCCCGGGCAGTGGGAGGTCTACTTTCAATGCTAAAGAATTAGTCATAATCCTGCGTCATCTCAGGCTCGCGCATGCTTTGGTACACCTTCATGACAATCTTTTTGTACCGACCCGTGTGTCCAGGACCACCTCGAGTAGGATCGACAGGATTTATGTTCCAGACTTCCTGCCACCTTCAGTGGTGTCATGCGAAACAGCAACCCTATACCCCAACGTAGAAAGAATGACGGATCGTGCCTCGGTCGTGCTGACAGTCAAAGGGACAGCCGGACCTCGTCACAACAATTCAGCATGGCGACTTGACCCCACTCTTTTACAGGACAAAACCAGCCTGCAAAATATCAGGTCCTTCCTGGAGAAATCGGCCCAGAAAGCCCCTTCTATTATTTACATTTTTTTTTATTTACAGAGGCTGCTATCTCATGTTTAAGACATTGCAGGAGTGGTTACAATAAACTAACAAAAACAGCACAAACAAATAAAAAATATAAAATTACATAATTAGACACCTGTGCAATAAACAATAAATGATCAAACAAAAGGAACAAGATCAAAATTAAGAACAATAATTTACATAATTGGACACTTGTTCAACAAACAGCGCATGCGGTAGTCGTTTTAAAGTAGCGTCCAGAATATTCCAAGTGTCAACTGTGCACGGAAAAAAAGAGTATTTCTAACGATCATTAAAACATCTGAATGGCACAATGTTCAACTGATTGTATCAGCGAGTCACCAGGATAGGATGATTGGTGAACGAAATGTGTGTGGCTATGCGGACGGGATTGTGCACGATGTTATGTAGCATGGTAAGCCGATCAGACATACGTCTGTGTTCTAAGCAGTTTAACGATAAAGCATGGTAGTGCTCAGAAGGGAAGAAATCACGGTCATAACGGTTAAAAATGAATCTTATTGCTTTTCGCTGAGTGGCCTCAAGTTCATTTCTGTCAATTGCAAGATGTGGTGACCATACAACAGACGCATATTCAAGAAGAGGCCCGACCAGTGATTTGAAGGCTATAAGCTTGCATTCTTTTGTGACACCCTTTAGCGTTCTTCTTAAGTAACCTAATTTCTTAAGTGATTTTGCAGAAACAAGGTCGATGTGTCTGGGCCACTTCAAGTTTGGAGAGAATAAAACACCAAAATACTTAAATTACTGAACTTTTTCTAGGGTGTGATTGGAGTCGCCATATCTAAATTGCAATGGCTCCTTTTTATTTGTAAAAGGTATTGTCACAGTTTTCTGAAAATGAAGCTCCATTTGCCAAGTTCTACTCTATTCGCAAAAGGAAGAAAACACATCATTCAACAAAACTAGGTTAGTGACGCTACGTACGTTGAAATACAATACACAGTCATGGGCGTATAGGTGAAGCTTAACTGGAGTGTTAATGACAACCTGAGTGGCATCGTTAATGTAAATTATGAATAAAAGGGATCCCAAGACAGAACCTTGAGAAACACTTAAGGAATATGAGTTTGTGACGACTGTTCATAGTTGTAGCAGACAAACTGACTCCTCAGGTGCAAATATTCTGTAATCCAATCAAGCAATTTGTCAGGATTGGGGCCTGTAAGAAGGTTACCAAGTTTGAGCAGAAGTTTTTTTTATGACATAACTTGTCAAAAGCTTTGCAATAATCAATAAAAATGGCATCGACTTGCTCGTGGTTATTATGTGATGAGGCAATGTCATGTGTATATGATCAATTCTGTGACGGTCACCAGATGTCTGGGAGAGCTTGAAAAAAGAGTGGAAGGGGTTTCTGCAGAGCGAAAGAAGGAACAGAAAGCGCTGCCTGACGGCACAAATGGCCGAATTGTTACGCAGAATGCGAATTGTTAAAGGCACAGAGACCCTTACCTCCTGCACAAGGGACTACTTGGCATCCCAAGAAGTCGAATTCAAACGACTCCTACAAGAGAGGACGCGTAAGACGTCAGGAACGCATGGATCGTCGGGCGAAGCGGACGTGACGGCTGACTTGCGCGAGGTTTGCGGTAACGGAAGCTCTAGAAAACACAGGCCACGCGTCTGGACGGGACGACCACGAATGATCAAGCGGAAATAGCCGCCATTTTCCGAAGCTATTTTAAGTCCCTCTTTCAGGAAGTCGTCCCAGAAGATGGCTACTCACTATCTCAACAGGTCGCAGATTTCAGCCGGAACCTCCGCAGACTAGGCGAAGACGCTTATGAGACCCCGTGCGGTGAAGCGTGAATTGAGGAGGTGCGATACGCAGTCGCCCACATGTCCCCGAACTCGGCCCCGGGAATGGATGGCGTTACGGCCGAATTTTACCAGGCCTTTCTTGACCTCTTAGGGGAACCGCTTGTAGCATTTGTGAACGAGGTGCTAAAACAGCACCGGAAACCAGCCTCGTTCGGTGTAGGTCGAATTGCGCTGCTGCTGAAATACGGGGCCCCTCGGCCCTATTATCATCTTGGCGCCCCATAACCCTCCTCAATGTCGACTACAAGGTTGTGGCCACAGTTATTAACAATCGTGTGAAATAGTTCCTTCCAGAAGTCATCTCTCCGAGCCAGACTTGCGCTGTCCCCGGAAAATTCATGTTCGCAAACCTGACAGTAACTAGAGATGCCTTTGAGTATGCAGCCAGCGAGAGACTCTCGGGTGCCTTCCTGTCACTCGACCAGGCAAAGACATTCGACAGAGTCAGGCACGAATATCTGAGGTCTTGCGAGAATTTGGCCTATCATAGGACTTCATCTACGTTATCAAGTTGCTCTATAGTGACCTGACATGCTGCGTGGCTGTCAATGGCATAGCAACGGCAAGCTTTGCCTACACCAGAGGCATAAGGCAGGGGTGCCCGCTGGGCCGAACTCTTTTTGTCCTAGCTATCGAGCCGTTGCTGACGAGCCTATCAGGTGATGCGCACTTCAGGGGACTACCACTGACTGGAGATGAGGAGTTGAAGGTATTGACCTATGCCGACGATGTCTCCTTGTTTGTTAGAGACAGAAACAGCCTTGAGCGGCTTCGACACACCTACAGCCACTACGCCGAAGCGTCGGGGGCCGGAATCAACGAGGAGAAAAGCAAGGCTTTGACTTTTGGTTTGTATTCATCGAATGCGATGGGTAACATGGAAGTGGTCGCTACAGTAAAGGTCCTGGGTGTCTCTTTCTCAAGGGAAGGCGTAGCACCCACAACGTGGCAGAAAGCCCTAGGGAGAGCTCAAAGCGTTGCCGAAAGAGCCAACCACTTAACGCTGACCCTCCGAGAAAAGGACATTATTGTAAAAACTGCCATGTGTCCCTCCGCGTTCTTCGCGAGTGGAGTGGCAGTGATGCCAGCGGCAACCGCAAGTAAGCTGAACAGCCTCATTTCAGGCTTCCTGTGTGGAGGAAAGCCGGCACCGGTAAAAAGAAGCCTCCTACAGCTTCCCGCGAAGGAAGGGGGCCTAGCACTGGCACACGTGCTAACTACCAGCAAAGTGCTCACCTTAAAAACGGCACGCTCCCTGCACCAGATGGGAGACTACATGGGGACAAACCTCCTTCTGTACTGGTTCAGTACCAATAATGGCTTTCTAGGAGCCGACAGGCACCCAGGTCCGTTGGCGGAAGACCCCTCCCCCTTCTACAAGGTGGTGGCGAACACCAAGAGGATGCTCGACAAGAAGGTCATGGAGTGCGACGTCGACAAAGAAACACCGGTCCGTATAGTGGAGGAGGTGACGAGACGCCAGATGTCGGAGGAGGAGAGAAGCAAATAACGGAAATGGCGAAGGAAACAGGCAAAACTAAGGGGTGGCCTACCAAAGGAGATCCAAGATTTTGTTTGGAAGAGGAATTGGGGGGTCCTCCCAACAAGGGACAGACTCCATCGGTAGTCCCATCCGGGGTAGTCCCATCTGCACGCTGCCCTAACTGCCGTACTGACGAGTCAGCGGAGCACACACTCCTCGAATGCCCTGCGGCCAGGCCTATCTGGTGACTGGTGACAAGGGATTTCCGCATACGGCTACCGCCGCCTCTTGACCGTAACAAAGACGCATTCGCTAGGTTTGTGGTCGCTTGCACGCTTTACGTAATATAGCAAAGGCGATGCCTAGCGAAAGCCAAGCACAGGACCATAAGAGCGGCCTACCCAGCGGTATCCCGCAGTAGACTTTTGGTGCGGCAGCACCTCACAAGAGAGCTCGAGACCAGTGGCGAGGAGAAGTTCCTCCGCCGCTGGCATACCAGGATTTTCTTTTTAAATAACGGCAGGCTGTTGAGCCCAGTCACGCCTTATTAACCCCTCTCCACCCGAATTTTCTTTTTCTTTCCTTTTTTCAGGAGGGGGGAGCAAAATATTTGCAAACCAACTTTTTACTGTGTCTAATTGAGTTAGCAATAAGGTAGTGCATGAGTGTACTCTGCGGGGTGAACACTGTTAAGAGAAAGGCATGCTTGCATGCTAAGCCGTTATATACATGTTCGCCATTGTATAATGACACACTCCAATACATTGTATCAGTATGAATCGCCAATACTAATCCGCTATTTTGTACCATGTCCACAATCACAATACATGCCCTGTTCATTTGAGCAAAAATGTATGGCCACAGCGCCCCTGTCAATATTCCTGATAAGTTTTAAAAAATCAACTATGTTCAACGTTATGAGAAGTGTATGTGTATATTGACTACATGTTATTCGTTCAATAAAAATTCCCTTTGTGCTATCTGTGCAAGACTGCTGCTGTAATCGGACTTTCTGTTTACTGGACACAGGTTCGCCCAAATAAAGAGTTAAATCCCAACACAAATTAACCTGTCTTCGGCCACGTCACGACCCCGTGACTTCTGGTGGAGGTGCTGCTTCGCTCATGTACAGGACGCCCCCGTCAAGCCGTCAACCCAGCGCATGTTGCGGAGAAGACACCGACTGGCAACCAGGAGAAGCGAACAAGCCGCCGACAGCAAGGTCTCCTGTCGGAGTACGGGCTTCTACAAGACAAGGAGCGGAAAACCAAAGCTATGACCTCGACTGCAGCGACAATAACAACTGCAGCATCCCAGCCCACGATCGTCATTCATCAATCCAGGGAACCACCAACTTTCCACGGGTCATCGTTTGAAGACCCGGAAACCTGGCTAGAAACGTACGACCGTGTGGCCGCCCTCAACCACTGGGACAACGAAGAAAAGCTCCGTCGTCTGTACTTCTACCTGGAAGACACCGCAAGGACCTGGCTCGAGAATCGGGAGTCCACGCTCTGAACGTGGGATGTCTTCTGCGGCGCATTCCTGCAAACGTTCGCGAGCGTCGCTCACAAAGAGAGGACCGCTGCTTTACTAGAGACCCGGGTTCAACTACCAAATGACAAGGTTGCCATTTTCACAGAAGAGATGACGCAGACATGTCTGAGGAGAAGAAAGTTCGTTTCCTCATGCGAGGGGTCAAACAGGAGCTCTTCGCGGGACTAATGAGGAATCCACTGAAAACTGTCCAAGCATTTGTATCCGAGGCGACCACTATCGAAAAAACCCTGGACATGCGCACCAGACAGTATAATCGTCGCCGGACTCCAGAATGCGCTGCTGCTCAAGCCAGTGACTCCGAACACCTGCGATAAACGATCCGAGCAATCGTGCGCGAATAGCTGCGCAAGCTGTTGCCTTCGGCGCAGCCGCAAGTGGATTCGATCGCCGACATTGTGCGAGAAGAAGTTCGGCACTCGCTTCGAATAGCCCAAACGCCGCTGCCCGAGCCAGAAACTATGAGCTACGCCGCTGCAATGCGCCACAACGCTCCTCCCCGAATTGTATATGACATTACCGTCGTTTACAAGTCCGGCAAGAAACACTCCGACGCCGACTGTCACCCTCGTGCGCCTGTCGACCAACCATTACCCGACGAACCGGATGACGACTACTTCTTGGGAACGATAACTACCGACGACTTCGCTGAACGAGAGCAAGCCGATCCGGAACATAAGGCCCTATTGGAATACCTCGAAGGCAGGACCACCGAAGTAACGAAGGCATTCAAGCGCGCACTTGCGTCGTTCTTCCTGCGAAACGGACTTCTCCAAAAGAAAAACTTTTCACCGCTTCGAGCCAAGTACCTGCTTGTGGCGCCTTCAGCTCTGCGACCAGAACTCCTGCAGACCCTGCACGAAGATTCAACGGCAGGGCACCTCAGTATTTCTCGCACGCTCGCGAGGATCCAAGAAAGGTACTATTGGCCACGTCTTACCACCGACGTCACTCGTTATGTGAGAACATGCCAGGACTGTCAGCGATGCAAGACACCACCGACAAAGCCAGCGGGACTTCTGCAACGAATTGAACAACCTCGCTGACTTTTCCAGCAGATTGGTATGGACCTACTGGGGCCGTTCCCGACGTCGGCTTTGAGAAACAAATGAATCGTGGTAGCTACTGACTACCTCACCCGCTACGCCGAGACAAAAGCCCTGCCAAACGTCAGTGCATCCGGGTTAGCTAAGCTCTTCGTCGAAAATATCGTCCTACGTCACGGCGCCCGGAGCTCCTTATCACCGACAGAGGAACGGCATTTACTGCTAACCTAACTCAAGCGGTCTTGGGATACAGCCAGACAAACCATCGCCGGACGACAGCGTACCACCCACAGACCAATGGCCTCACCGAGCAGCTAAACAAGACGATCGCCGACAAGCTGGCAATGTACGTTGATGTCGAACACAAGACGTGGGATGCCATTCTTCCGTACGTGACCTTCGCATAGAACATGGCGGTGCAGGAGACGACTCAGATATTTCCATACAAATTCGTCTACGGAAGGAGCCCGGCAACGACGCTCAATGTGATGTTACTTAACGTCACCGACGAAGAAAACCTCGTAGTGAGTGAGTACCTTCAACGCGCCGAAGAAGCCCGGCAACTCGCGCGTCTCCATATCAAGAATCAACAGACGACCGACAGCCGCCGTTACAATTTTCAACGTGTGGACGCCGATACACCGACGTGGACTAAATAAAAAGCTTCTGCGACGATACTTCGGACCGTACAGAGTGGTTCGACGTCTCGGCCTACTTGATTACGAGGTTGTCCCTGACGGCATCACGAACTCTCAACGACGCCGATCGCGACCGGAAGTCGCGCGCCTCAAGCCATTTTATTCACGTTAACAAACTGAAACAGTGTTTCTTGTATTAATATTGTATCGTAATTTATTCATTGTACTTTCTTGTATAATTGTTGTACCTTCATCTATAGTTAAAGCCTCGCGGCGATGCCTTTTTCAGAGAGGGCAATGCCCCGTTCCATTTTTCAAGTTTTGTTATCTCCCCAAAACACTACACAATTCTCAGCGCGAACCGCGCCTGCAGTTTTCGAGAAACTTCCGAACTTTAGTAGATCATTTCGATAAGATCACTCCCACTTTGGGAACTGTACAGATTATTCTTGAACCTACGCCACCGCCAGCGCTAACGCTAGAACATTCGATGGTAAGAGTATAAATGCTGACGCACTTCGCCGCTTGTGAGTTGTTGATTAACGGCCGATGCTCCGTTCACTAGTATCTGTGCAAGACTGCTGGTGTAATCAGACTTTCTGTTTACCAGGCACAGGTTCGCCCAAATAAACAGGTAAATCTCAACACAAAGTAGCCTTTCTTCGGCCACGTCACGACCCCGTGACAATATGGTGAGAAATATCATTAGTCCAGAGGAATTCAGCATTCTCCAAGCAATGACTGGATAATAAAGCAAGCTCTAGAACATATGCAAAGAGTCAAAACTGTTCGTAAAGGTAATGTAAGAACGAACCTCTTAAAAGTTGGCGGAGAAATTATTTTAGAAATACTGGCCACCTTATATATGCAGTGTCCCTTGACTGGAAGAGTACAAGAATCTTGAAAGAACGCCAACATCACGGTAATCTATAAGAAAAAGGACACCAAACTCTTAAAAAATAACAGGCCGATGAGCTTACTCTTCATGCTCTAAAATAGTTAGAAAAATATCAGGTATTATAATTAAGGCGATATTATAGTTTAATAGACCAAATTACCAAACAGGTTTTCTTACAGGCTACTCCACAATTGACCACATTTATGAGTCCGGTAATAGCGAAATCCGATAATTACCAGCAACCGCTGTAAATAGCCTTCAAAGATTATGAGAAGGCGTTTCACTCAATCAAGACATCATCTGATCCGGTAGTGCAGGCACTACAGTATCAGTGCATCGAAAAACCCTATAGAAACATACATATACGTTGGATCTACAGCCATCATAGTTCTCCATAATAAAAGTAAAAGAATCCTAATAAATAAAAATGGAAGACAGGGAGACAAGATGGATGTCTACAAAGCTATTTATTGTTTGTTTACAGAAAGTTTCATGACCCCAGATTGAGAAGAGTAAGGAATAAGAATGAATAGAGAGTATCTTATTAACCTGTAATTTGCTGATGACATGGCCATGATGAGTAACTCAGGGGACGAATTACAGCTCATGATTACAGAACTAGACAAGTGAAGCAAAATTGTAGGTATGAAAATACGTGCAAAACTGATGTGCAACAGTCTCAGCAGAAAACAGAACTTTGCGATAGATAATTGGCGAGACGCTGGAAGTTGGTAAAGAAACGTATCTACTTAGGACAGGTTACAAGTGCTGATCCAAACCTTCGGGGTGAAATAACTAGAAGAATAAGTATGAAGAGGAACACACTCGGCAAGCATTCTCAAACTGTGAATGGTAGTAGACCACTACCCCTCAAGATGAAGGTATATAACAGCTGCATCTTGCCAGTACTTGCCTAAGGAGCAGAAACCTAGAAGCTTACAAAGAGGGTTAGGCTTAAATTGAGGATGACGCACCGAGCGATTGAAAAGAATATGATAGATGTAACCTCAAGAGAAGAGAATAGAGGAGATTTGGTCTGGGAACGAACCGAAGTTAAGGATATTATAGTTGAAATCAAGAAGAAAAAATGGACACAGGCCGAACAAGTAGTACGTAGGCAGGTTATTACGGGTAAATGAGCGGGTTCCCAGAAAAGGTGAACGTATGAAGGGGAGACAAAATTAGATGTGCCAATTATATCAAAGCTTTCGCAGGTATAACGAAGCAACCTAAAGCACTAGACCGGGTTGATTGGCGGATCATGGGAGAGGCCTTTGTTTGCAGTGGGCCTAGCCAGGCAAAGGATAATGATGATGATGACACGTGCCACTATTTATTTATTTATGTCATACCCACAGCGCCACATGGCATTACAGTGGGGGGGGGAAGCAAAAAAAATCAAAGCATACAGTTGGTAACAATCGCTAGCATCATCAGGAAAACAAATAAGTACATACACAAGAAGATCAGGAGTGTACACTAATGGACACCTTAGTGAATCATTGTGCAAAATTAAAAAAAAAACAAGATTGCAAGAAAACCAGAACACATTATTCAACAGTTAGGTGTATTGTAGTGATAAAAGCATATGAACACGAACAAGAATACACAATAAAGAAAAATACAAGTACAAGCATATAGCAGTCATCACTAACAGTAACATGAGCGAACAGCAACTCTAATACAAGAAGAATTATTTTAGCAGTGCGAAAAATATGTCATTGGACTATATAGTTGCGACAGACTTGTCTAAGTGATTCAAGTCCCGTATTGTTCTAGGAAAAAAAAAGACTCGCTAAAAGATTGTGTTTTGCATGGAAAGTCCATAACCTTATTTTCATGGTCAAACCAATGGGAACAGTAATTAGGTGCCTTCATGTAAAGATGCTTATCAATGCCAACTTATGGATGAAAAGTGTTGTGAAAAAACTTCGAGCGAAGTCTGCGTCTTCGACAATCTAGTGCATGCCATCGCAATAATTCCACATAGCGTTCTCTTTCAAAGGCTGCGTACAGAACAATCATATATATTGTCATGTTCTCGGCAACTTTGCGTTGTACTGCTCGTCGGGTTAGGCCGAACTTCTTTGTCGTCTTCCACACAAGGTTCTGCCACGCGAAACCATCCTGCGTTAGTCTTCCCTTTGAAAAGCATTGACTAGATGTTTGAAAAAAAAACATAGATACAACACGCACTGACGCGAAAAATCTGGAAGTGAGTATCTGAAAAACAAAAGGGGGTGCACGGCCACTTTCACCACGTGCAAACTCGAAAACACCAACACACAACTAGGAAAAAAATACCACCAGAAACACCTTACCGATCACTGTCAGTCGTTTTAGAAGTAACTCGAAAGCACATGGGTTCCTGTGTGTAGAACGATTTGAGACGTACGAAGTGCACAGTTTTGGGTCGATGTTGTCGACATGTAGACACTGTGCTGTCCGGAAATATTTCGTAGGTAAAGTCGTTCCCACGTCGGATAACCTTGTGTGGCCCGAAATAACAGCTCAAAAGCTTTTCAGACAAGCCTGGTTGTCGAGTAGGAGTGCACACCCACTTTCGTGCGCCAGGGTGGTTTGCGTCGTTTCGACAGCGAAGGTTATATTGTCGCAGATATGCGTCTTGTTGGTTACTAATTCTTACGTGAGCCAGTTCACGAGCCTCTTTAGCGTACTGCATGTATTGCTCGGTTTCTGGAGCACGCTTATTGCTATAGTCTTATGGCAAGATAGCCCCAAGAATGGTTTGTACGTTGCGTCCATAAACAAGGTGAAAATCACGTTGTTTCCTGCATTGCTGTCACGTACACGAACGTGACTTATGACAGAATATTGTCCCAGGTTCTGCGCTGCACGTCCACGTCGAGTCGAGTGCATAATTTTAGAGACCACGGGAGCGCGAGCCGAGGCGCGTCGCTGCGCCATCTGACGGCTGCACGACTCTGTCCGGGAGCGCGTATTGCGCACGCTCGTCCCATATCACCCGGCAGCCTGCCCTTACGCTCGTTTCAACGGCGCGCATCTCGAAACGATGCGGATGGCACAAGGTGCCACTTCTGCAGTCGTTGTGCAAGCACCGGGACTGCCGAGTGATAATATAGCGGCGAAAATGCCTCTAATGTAATAGCATGACTCGAGCGCGCCATGCAATACGCTTTCTTCCTTGATGCAGCGCGGGAAACATGCAGTTTTTCAGCTTTTCTCAAACGGAGTTGCGTGATGTGCTCATCTTGCAGTGATGAATTTTGTGCTCTGTCTCGGAGACATTATTCCAGCTCCATTTCTTGGTGCGAATCTCGCACGTACAGTGGTGTACGTGCGAGATTCGAGAAAACCACTGAATATCGCACGTCCAGAATGAATAGCCAAAAAACGCGATAAATAAACAGTTTATTCTTCTAAGCCAGAAATAAAAAAGAACGATAGCTGTAACTGCTATCCAGGAATGATCACTACTTTCAGTATTAATTCAAATGCCCATCGGCGGCAATCACTTGCGCCACACGAGGTGGCATCAAATTGTAAAACGCGGCCACGATCTCGGGGCGTGAACGAAATGCTTCCCACTCCTGCTGTATGGCCGCGAAGAGGGTCTCCTTCGTTGAACTTCCAAGATTCCGCGCCGCAAGTCGGCGTTTCACGAGACCCCAGACGTTTTCAATGGAGTTCAGGTCCGCTCCTACAAGTGGCCATTCCAATGTGCGAACAGCAAGGCCTTCAAGCGAATATTTTACACTGCGAGCAGTGTGAATCAGGCTCCTGTCATGCTGGTACACGAAACAACCATCCTTGAACGGCCCATTCAAGACATAAGCCCATTCAAGACATAATTCACGTTTGCTTGTCTTAATCTACTATAATGCATCCAAATAATGGGTTCGCTTCATTCGGGGTTTATGGTTCGAGTAGTAGAAGACGACACGTGAATATCTGAAATTTGAATCCTAGAAACTCTTGGGTCGAGGCTTGACTCCTACTAATAATAAGTGCAGGCTCTCGACGTGAAAGAACCACAATATAGAGAGAGAAATAAATTTTATTATAGAGGTATAACATAGAGCTCCACCCAAGTAACGTCTTGGGAATGTTTGCTTATTCGCTGTTCTTTAACGTCCACTCAGTAAACCAGTTTCAAGTATCTCTCCTCTATCGAAATACGGCATGCGCGACTAGACTTGAAGATGCGTCTTTCGGGTCAGCAGCCGAGCATCCGAACCACTGCACCACCGCAGCGGCCTTAATAAAGGATTTATTCTTAATAAACCGAGTTTGTTTTCACCTTTCTTGCTCGGCTCTTTTCTGCAGCCATTGGACGTTTGGTGGTTTCATGTATTTTCATTGACACATTATATTTGGACCGAGTATTACTACGTACGTTAGTTCGGCGAATGAGAGCACAAAAGGCAACGCTGCTGGCTGAGCTTATTGATTGCCTAACTCGACATTCAAAATGTGATCACGCCGCGGATCGTCTAGGAGTAACGTGCACTATGTGCAGCACGCCGAAACCCGCAAATGATGTGCTGTCGTCCTATTAGCCCTCGGCTTTTTTCATTGTCTTCACAGCGACAACAGAAGTGACACCTTGTACCGCCCGCATCGTTTCGAGATGCGCGCCATTGAAACGAGCGAAAGGGCAGGCTGCCGGGTGATATGGGACGAGCGTGCGCAGTACGCGCTCCCGGACAGAGCCGTGCAAACGCCAGAAGGCGCAGCTCTGCGCCTCGGCACGCGTTCCCGTGGTCTCTAAAATAGTGCACTCGACTAAACATTGACAGTATGTCTTCTTTGGTCTTGTTGAGCCTCTCCGTGAGTCCATTTGTTTGTGAATGGTAAGCAGTTGTTTTTCGGTGGCTTGTGCAGCTCAGTCTGAAAATTTCCTCCAGCATTTGTGCCCTAAATGAAGTTCCTCTATCCGTAATAACACACGATGGCACGCCGTGCAGTAGGACGATGTGGTGCTCATAGAACTTCGCGACTTCAGATGCCGTGCCGCAAAGTAAGGCCTTTGTATCAGCATAACGAGTCCGGCATTCGGTCGCCACTTAATTCTATTCGTTTCCATTGGCAGACAAAAGGAAGGACCCTAGAAGGTCCATCCTCACAAGGTCGAAGGGTGTTTGTGGTGGAGCAATCGGGTGGAGAAGGCCCGCAGATTTCACAGGTGGCGCTGCCATTACTCTGCAAGAGCTTCTTATATATATATAAATATATATATATATATATATATATATATATATATATATATATATATATATATATATATATATATATATATATATATATATATATTTGTTTATTTTTGTTACACTCAATTGCCGAAGCATTACAGAGGGGAGTGGGTTACAACATGATCATACAAAAAAGCAAAATACAGCGTGCTATATTTTATGCATAAAAAGGCTAAAGGAAAATAACATCAATATTTATTAAAACTGTGAAAAACCCTAGAGAATCACAAAAAGAAAATGGTGAATATGGTAAAGTTATGCAATACTCTTAAAAATGTAAAATTGAAGACAAGAGAAAAAATCAAGAACCGGCTGGGAAACGCCGGCAACATAACACGTGTAGAGAGAAAGTCATAGATAGGGAAAATAGACAGGATGACTAGGATATATCAAGACGTAGGTGAGCTGATAAAGAATGACGCAAGAGGGAATGATCAGATATGGAAACGATCATCATCATCATCATGATCAGCCTGACTACGTCCACTGCAGGACAAAGACCTCTCACATGTTCCGCCAGTTAACCCGGTCCTGTGCTTGCTGCTGCCAATTTATACCCGCAAACGTCTTAATCTCATCTGCCCACCTAACCTTCTGTCTCGCCCTAACCCGCTTGCCTTCACTGGGAATCTAGTTAGTTACCCTTGATGACCAGTGGTTATCCTGTCTACGCGCTACATGCCCGGCCCATGTCCATTTCTGATTCTTGATTTCAGCTTACATAATGTTAACCCCCGTTTGTTCCCTAATGCACTCTGCTCTCTTCTTGTCTGTTAAGGTTACACCTACCATTTTGTTTTTCATTGCTCGCTGCGTCGTCCTCAATTTAAGCTGAACCCTCTTTGTAAGTCTCTAGGTTTCTGCTACGTAGCTGAGTAGCGGCAAGATATCAGCTGTTATATACCTTGCTCTTGAGGGATAGTGGGAATCTACCTGTCATAATTTGAGAATGCTTGCCAAATGTGCTCCACCCCATTCTTATTCTTCTAGTTACTTCAATCTCGTGGTTCGGCTCCGCGGTTATTACCTGACCTAAGTAGACATAGTCTTTTAAAACTTGAAGCGAACTATTATCTATCTCGAAGCGCTGCTCTTTTCTGAGGTTGTTGTAAACTACTTTTGTTTTCTGTAGATTAATTTCAATACAAACCTTTCTGCTCTCCTTATCTAACTCCGTAATCATGAGTTGCAGTTCGTCCCCTGAGTTACTCAGCAATGCAATGTCATCGGCGAAGCGCAGGTTACTAAGGTACTCTCCATTAACTTTTATCCCTAACTGTTCCCATTGTAGGTTTCTGAAAACCTCCTGTAAGCACGCGGTAAATAGCATTGGGGAGATTGTGTCCTCCTGCCTTACACGCTTCTTGATTGGTATTCTGTTGCTTCCTTCATGAAGCACTCTGCTAGCAGTTGATCCCCTGTAGATTACTTCCAGGATGTTTATACCTCATCGACGCCCTGATTTCGCAGTGCCTGCATGACGGCTGATATTTCTACTGAATCAAACGCCTTCTCGTAATCTATGAAGGCTATGTATAGTGGTTGCTTTTATTCTGAGCATTTCTCTATTACCTGATTGATAGTATGAATGTGGTCGATAGTTGAGTAGCTTGTTCGAAATCCTGCTTTTCTTTCATTTGACTGAATTCTGATGTTTTCCTAACTCTTTTAGCAATTACTTTTGTAAATAGCTTGTATACTATGGAGAGCAAGCTGATCAGCCTGTAATTCTTCCAGTCCTTGTCATCTCCTTTCTTATGGATTAAGATGATGTTAGCATTTTTCCAACACTCTGGTACTCTTCCCGCCAGGAGACACCTCGTAAACAAGGTGGCTAGTTTTTTTCTAACACTCAGCAGATCTGATGTTACCTGACCCTTCCCAACGCTTCGCCTCTTTGCATGCTCTCCAAGGCTTTTCTGGCTTCTATCATTACTGGGGGGGTGTCATCTGGACTGCTGCCGGTTCCTATAGTATTAAGGTCGTGGTTATCCCGGCTACCGTACAAATCTCTGTGAAACTCCTCCGCGTTTTTAACTATCTTACCCATATTGGTAGTTATTTGCCTTCTTTGGCCCTTAGTGCATACACCCGATTTTTGCATATCCCAAGTTTCCTTTTCACTGCTTTGACGCTTACTCCGTTTTTCAGAGCGTGTTGAATTCTCTCCATGTTATACCTTCTTACATCGCTTACCATATGCCTATTAATCAACTTTGAAAGCTCTGCCAGTTCTATTTTGTTTGTTGTTTTTGAGACTATCATGATTTGACGCTTCTTAATGAGATTCTTCGTTTCGAGGGAAAACTTGCCAGTGTCCTGTCTAGCTACCCTACCTCTAAGTTCCGCTGCACACTCCGTAATGATACTCGTCAGGTTATCATTCATTGTGTCTACGCTACGGATGGTTTCCTCACTAAGAGCCGAGTACCTGTTCTGGAGTGAGACTCTGAATTCCTGTACTTTCCCTCTTCGTGCACGCTCATTGATTGGCTTCTTGTGTATCAGTTTCTGCCGGTCCTTCTTCAAGTCTAGGTGAATTCGAGACCGTACCATTCTATGGTCACTGCATCGTACCTTGCCAACCCCTTCCACATTTTGCACGATGCCTGGGTGTGCACCGATTATAATGTCTATTTCGTTCTTACTTTTGCCGTTAGCGCTCCTTCATGTCCACATGCGGTTTTCTCATTTTCCGTAGAGGGTATTGAAAATCACTAAATTACTGCGGTCTGCGAATTTTACAAGTAGCTCTCCTTTGGCGTTTCTGGTATTGATGCCATATTCTCCTACTGCCTGGTCTCCAGCCTGCTTCTTCCCTACCTTTGCATTAAAGACTCCCATCAATATAGTATACTGTGTTTTTACCTTACTCATTGCTGATTCCACGTCTTGATAGAAGCTTTCAACTGAAGCGTCATCATGGCTGGATGTAGGCGCGTAAGTCTGTACCACCTTCATCTTGTATCTTTTATTCAGTTTAATTACGATATCTACCACCGTTTCATTATAGCTATAGTATTTCTCTATGTTGCCAGCTATGTTTCTGTGAAATAGGCGTCCCACTCTCAGTTTTCTTCTGTCAGCCAAGTCTCTATAGCAAAGGACGTGCCCGTTCTGTAGCACCGTGTAAGCCTAATCTGTCCTCCTAACCTCACTGAGCCCTATTATATCCCATTTAACACCCTCTAGCTCCTCGAATAGTGCACCTAGACTTCACTCACTAGATAAGGTTCTAGCGTTAAACGTTGTCAAGTTCAGGTTCCAATGGCGGCCTGTCCGGATCCAGAGATTCTTAGCACCCTCTTCTGCGTTGCAGATCTGACCACCGCCGTGGTCAACTGCTTCGCAGCTGCTGGGGACTAAGGCCCGTGTGTTATTTGACGTATACATGTGGGAGGTAAACGCCACATACTCCACCAGGGTGTCCAATACTTCTTTGGTGAGGGAGTGCGTTCCCGGCGGTAGTTACCGGTGAGGCCGCACCCCAGGCCTCTTAATGCAGTTCCACCAGCACACGGATGTTTTTTATCCTGTTGAAAACTGCGCGGCACCGAGATTTGAACCACAGACCTTTTGCATGCGAGGTGGATGCTCTAACCACTACGCCATCACTGCACCTGTTTTTGTTGATGAAAACGTTGTCGCCTGGTAAATGATTTCAATCGTTTCATAATGTTACGAGTAACTTGTTTAATGAGCCGTTTACAGCGCAGAGAACCCGACGACCAAGATGGCGTCAGACCAGCATCCAACGGAAAAACCCACTTCGTCCTCCTTTTTCATGCAGCCGTGTTTAGCGGCTGTTTTGTATCATAACCCCCGGCGGTAGAAGCACCGTCCCGGTGCTAAATTTACGCAGATGATGTCGAAGGGGGGTAATAGGGCTTTAGCCGAGCCACGTGAAACGGCGTCGCTCAGAGCTGACGATGACTTTGTTGGATCGGTTGGAACAATCTCGCACGTGACATCTGTCACTTGGCGAACGATACGGAATGGTCCAGTGTAGGGCGACAACAGTTTTTCCCACAGTCCCACACGCCGAGTAGGTGACCAGAGGAGCACGAGTGAACCTGGAGAAAAGTGCACGTCCCTATGGTGAGAATTGTAGAGCTGTTGTTGGCACGCCTGTGAAGCCTGTAGACGGTTACGGGCGACATGGCGCGCGTGGTCGGCGCGGGCAACGGCTTCACCAGCATATTCAGTGGCCGCAGGTAGTAACGTGTCTAAAGGTAGAGTTAGGTCCCGGCCATATAGTACATAGAAGGGCGAATATCCGGCAGTGTTGTGACGAGATGAGTTGTAGGCGAACGTCACATACGGCAAATGAATGTCCCAATCATGGTGGTCTGGCTCAACGTATTTGGCAAGCATATCGGTTAGGGTCCTGTTAAGGCGCTCCGTGAGGCCATTTGACTGGGGATGGTACGAAGTAGTAAATTTGTGCTTGGTATGGGAAGACCTCAGGATTTCATCAACGACAGCTGATAAGAACGTGCGGCCACGGTCGGTGAGGAGTTGACGGGGAGCACCGTGCACTAATATTATGTCCTACAGCAGAAAGTCCGCAACGTCGGTAGCGCAGCTGGTCGGGAGTGCTCGTGTGATTGCGCACCGCGTCGCGTAGTCCGTGGCAACAGCAATCCATTTATTTCTGGGTGTGGAGAGTGGAAAAGGGCCCAACAGGTCGAGACCAACTCGAACGAAAGGCTCGTTGGGAACGTCAATCGGCTGAAGGTAGCCGGCTGGGAGGGCAGACGGCGTTTTGCGACGCTGAAAGGGCTCACAAGCGGCGACATAGCGTCGAACAGAGCGGGCAAGTCCAGGTCAAAAAAACCGACGTCGTACTCGATCGTATGTGCGAGAAACGCCCAAATGACCCGTCATGGGAGCGTCATGAAGTTGATGCAGGACAGTGGAACGCAGGTGCGCTGGGATGACAGGAAGTAAGTCTGATCCGAAGGAATCAAGGTGGTGGTGATATAGGATCCCGTCTTTCACCAAAAACATTCGTAGGGACGGGTCGCGAGGCGTTGACTCCAGTTTGTCAATGATGGCTCGTAAAGGAGCATCCCGACGTTGCTCTTCGCCAATGTTTAACAGCTGCGACACGGAAAAAACGTCCGTGATAGCGTCAGTATCGGTTGCTTCGTCAACAGGGTAGCGGGATAAACAATCCGCATCCTGATGTAATCGCCCTTTTTTGTACATTACAGAGAACATGTACTCTTGAAGGCGTAGAGCCCAACGAGCGAGACGTCCCGTGGGGTCCTTCAGGGAGGCTAGCCAGCAGAGCGCGTGATGATCCGTGACAACATGGAATGAGCGCCCGTACAGGTATGGGCGAAACTTGGCGACTGCCCACACAAGGGCGAGGCACTCGCGCTCCGTGATGGAATAGTTGCGCTCGGCTGGAGATAGCAGTCGACTTGCGTAGGCTATAACACGGTCGTGTCCACGTTGTTGCTGCAATAGCACAGCTCCTATGCCGTGTCCACTGGCGTCCGTATGAACCTCGGTTGGGGCTAATGGATCAAAGTGAGCCAAGATTGTTGGCGTTGAAAGCAATGTTGTAAGTTGCGAAAACTATGACGCTTGGTCATGGCCCCAGGTAAATGAGGCGTCTTTCTTCAAGAGGTCTGTGAGTGGGCGTGCAATGGTCGCAAAGTCCTTAATAAAGCGTCTGAAATATGAGCACAACCCCACAAAACTGCGGACATCCTTCGTGGTCTTCGGAACGGGAATGTTCGTGACTGCGCGAATTTTCTCTGGGTCTGGACGCACGCCTTGAGCATCGACAACATGACCGAGCACGGAAATTTGACGACGAGCGAAGTGGCACTTGGAGGCGTCAAGCTGGAGTCCGGCTCGACGAAAAACGTCCAGAATAGCTGACAAACGATCAAGATGCGAGTTGAATGTGGGCGAAAAACAATAACATCGTCAAGGTAACACAAGCAGGTGGACCATTTCAGCCCTTGGAGCAATGAGTCCCTCATTCTTTCAAATGTGGCTGGTGCATTGCAGAGTCTAAAGGGCATCACTTTAAAGTGATAAAGACCATCAGGAGTGATGAATGCGGTCTTCTCGCGGTCCATCTCGTCGACGGCTATCTGCCAGTACTCTGATCGAAGGTCAATAGTTGAAAAATAAGTGGCACCGTAAAGGCAGTCGAGGGCGTCGTCGATGCGAGATAAAGGATAAACGTCTTTTTTGGTAAATTTGTTAATGTGACGGTAATCAACACAAAAGCGCCATGTTCCATCTTTCTTTTTAACAAAGACGACTGGAGAAGCCCTTGGGGCTGCTTGAAGGCTCGATAAAGTTTTTCGCAAGCATTTTGCCGACTTCATGTTGTAATATTGCACGCTCCGACGCCGACACACGGTAGGGGCGTCGGTGAATTGGGGTTGCATGGCCAGTATTTATGCGATGGGTGACAATGGTCGTTTGACCCTACGAGTTGCTGGCAAAGTCGAAAATGCTACGATAACCCTCAAGAACGTGGCGAAGCGCTGCAGCTTGCTCAGACGTGAGGTCCGATGACACCATTCGCTTGATGTCGGCGCCCCAAAAACGTGATTGAGTGGAACCACTGACTGATCTGCAGCAATTGTCAACTCTAAAGGGCTCGAAATGGTCATCTTGGAGAGCAGTAATTTTGGCCAGGGAGATACGCTGTGGCAGAACTTGGGTGGTGAGTGGAAAGTTTACCAGTGGAAGGAAGGTGCGGTTTCTCTTAATCGTCAGAATTATATGCGGCACAGCAACCCCATGCGTAAGCATCACTGCAGGATTCAGGGCCACCATGTAATCACCATCAGGTACTGGAGGCGTGGAGGATAAGTCGACATGTGTGACAGAGTTAGGAGGGAGGCGCGTAAAATCAATGCAGCAGAGGCTGGTTTACGGTGGGCTGGTCGGGTTCGAAAAGAGGGGTAAATCGAGATGGAGAGAGCCAGCTGAACAGTCTATGAGGGCAGAGTGCGTGGCTAGAAAATCCATACCGAGTATGAGGTCATGAGGGCAATGTTCGATAACGGCGAAAAGAACGACAGTGCTTCTCTCCCCAATAGACACTCGCGCAGAGCACATGCGAAGAATTGCGGCAGTTCCTCCATCGGCAACTCGTACAGCTCGGTTGAGGGCAGGCGTGACAACTTTTCTATGTCAGCGGCGAAAGTTAGCACTCATAATGAACACATGCGCGCCAGTATCTATCAATGCACTGACACGAACATTGTCGACAGTAACGTCCAAAAGGTTCCGGTTCGTTGTTAATGTTAATCGAGGATTTCTTACGAAGGTCGTCAACGCAGCTCCACCTTCAGAAGCTGCACGGCCTAGTTTTCCGGTCGGAGATGCTGCAAATAGGTCGGGGAGGCAGCACGGCGTTGGGGGGGGGGAGGGGCGACCGGGACTGACGACGAGCAGGGGACGGTGACCGGTCGTAGCGACGTCTGCTCAGAGGTGCTGTAAGAGCGGAAAATGTGGTCGGCGTTGATGGAGAATGTGGTGGGGACGCCTGGCAAGCAGAAGTTGTGTGATACTGATGTGCATAATGAGACGGTGGCGCCCAGCGGCTGCGGCAGTGACGAGCGATATGACCAACGCGTCGACAGTTAAAACATATGGGCCTGTCATCAAGAGTACGCAATTCGGACGGATTGCGTTGTATGTGAGGTGCAGAAGGGGTACGATAAGAAGGCTCAGCAGAGTATACGGTAGGAACAGGATGTAGGCCGACATTCGATAGCTCTTGATGAACTACCGCTTGTATTAAAGAGATCGTGGTTGGGGAAGGCGCCGGCGTTGGTAATGGCGTGGCTACCGGTTGTGCTGCCTCGACCTCTCGACGAATGATGCGTGTAAGGTTGTCACATCGAGGGGCCTGGTGGAAGGCGTCGTCACACGAAGAAGTGGCCGCTGTGTTCGGAAGGCGCACGATGCTTTGGGCTACGCGGCGGGCTTTAGCTTGTTCGAGACGTCGGCATTCTTTAAGATTGTGTCGATGCTTGAGACGTTGTTAAAAACCAGCAGGTTGAAAGCATCGTCAGCAATGCCTTTCAAGACGTGGTTAACCTTTTTGTCTTCCGACATGGACTGGTCGGCCTTGGAACAAAGGCCAAGACGTCAAGAGTGTAAGAGACGTACGATTCGGTAGAAGACTGGGTCGTGTGGCAAGAGTCTTCTTCGCAGCGAGCTGACTACCAGATGAATCGCCAAAAAGGTCACGTATCTTTTCTTTGAACAGATCCCAGCTCGTTATGTCGGCTTCGTGGCTTTCAAACCATGTTCGGGGAGTGCCGTCCAGGTAGAAAAGCACGTTGGCGAGCATGCGCGTGGGATCCGTCGGTGAGTTGCACTGACGCGCTCGTACCGCTTCAGCCAAGTGTCGAGATCGATCGTACCGTCACCGGAGAAAGTGCCGGGATGCCGGAGGTGCGGTAGTGTGACGTAGGTGGTGGCTCGGACTGATCAGGGCGGCGTAGAGGAAGTACCAGCAGTCGAAGCAGTCGAAAGGCCGCCGATGGTGCGACCGCTGCGCGTCTCCATCGAGGTACGGGGGTCGTCCACCTCCACCAATAATGTTACGAGTAACTTGTTTATTGAGCTGTTTACAGCGCAGAGAACCCGACGAGCAAGATGGCGTCAGACCAGCATCCAACGGAAAAACCCACTTCGTCCTCCTCTTTCATGCAGCCATGTTTAGCGGCTGTTTTGTATCAATATGACCGATATGAACAAACAAAATTGTGCTTGTGTTGCAAAAAATAACATTGTGTTTGTGGTCAGTGTGAGAAAAATGATATGTGGGAGGCATAATGAGCTCACTACGCAGTACTGGATGCTGGTAGGCCTTATGGAAAGGCAAAGGCGGAATTTCTTCCGTTGCAGTCATAAAGGTGGCAGTGACAAACGGTGTTTCATTGCTGTTAGCTTGATTTACGGTGATAATCTGATAAAATAAAACTTGCAGTGTTATATTGAATTAGCTCAAGATATCTGATCAAATATTTGTGGTGAGGGTTCCCGATTGCAACAGCGTACTCCATTTTTGAGTGCACAAGGGTGTCATAAAGAAGCATCTTGAGAAAAAGAGGGGCTTTGATAAAATTACGACGTATGTATCCTTATCTAGGGTTAGCAATGTTTGTGATGGCATTAATATGAGCATCCCATGTTAGGTTGAAAGAAGTGTTAACGCCTAAATACCAGTAAGACGACACTTGGTCAAGCGGAACATCTTCCTGTTTGTACGTCGAGGAGCTATTGAGCTGGCGGGACGCTGTCATTAGCTTGCATATGTAGGGTTTATTTCCATAGGTCATTCGGGGCAACAGTTCATAATGTTAAGTTTGTCTGAAGGATGTTCTCATCATTATTGGTACGTCTGTAAAGCACACATTCGTCGGCATACATTTGAACGAGTGAAGAGACGCAGTTAGGTAGGTCATTCATAAATTTTGAAAACAGAAGTGGTGCCAAAACTCGGCCATGTGATACACGCAATTCTACGTTTATTACGAGTCATGACCATTTATGATGATCTACTGAAAACGGTTCGTCAGAAAGTAGTCGAGTCAAGCCAGCAGTGGCGTACCAACTAGTTCGCGTGTGGGGTGCCAAACCTACATCACTTGTCAGCCGGAATATATATATATATATATATATATATATATATATATATATATATATATATATATATATATATATATATATATATATATATATATATATATATATATATATATATAGTAGTTAGTAGTTAAAAGCTTAAAACTTCCTAAAATGCCCGCTTACCAGCCTCTGCCCCAATACGCGGCACCCCTCCTTCTACGACAAATTGTTCACGGGACTCCGAGTACTCAAAGGCTTAGGACTTCCTAAAAAAGAGTAGTTAAAGGTTTAGGACTTCCTAAAAAAGCTTTTTGCCCCACACCGAACCGCCAGTGCCAGGAGGCGCCATCTGATCAGGAGGAATACGTTAGTGAAAGGAAACATACACAGACCGCTGCCATCATAAAGGTGAAGGGGAGAAGGGGGAGAGGTGAAGGGGGAATTAGAGGGAAGAGTGGAGGGGGGAAGTGGAAGGAAGAGTGAAAGGGGGGCGCCCGAGGGGAGTCCACCATATATTATTTTTCTCTTCTTCTTCTCTTTTTTTTCTTTTTCTTTTTTCTTTTTTTCTTTTTTTCCTTTTCTGTCTTTTTTTCCTCTTTCCTTGCCCTCTGATTTGAGATTGTATAAAGCTGAGCACCAACAAACTGTATCTTTAATCCTGATGAAGGCCATACTCTAGGCCGAAACGTCGAAATAAACAATGTGGAGATAAACCACGTTGTGACCGCTCACGAAGGATCTACTGGACTATATAAATATATATATATATATATATATATATATATATATATATATATATATATATATATATATATATATATATATATATATGTATATATATATATATATATATATATATATATATATATATATATATATATATATATATATATATATATATATATATATATATATGAAAGTAGATGCGCTTTCACATAACAACTGTTTATTGTGCCGACGTTTTGACAGGAACCCTGTCTTTTTCAAGGCATATGCCTTGAAAAAGACAGGGTTCCTGTCGAAACGTCGGCACAATAAACAGTTTTTATGTGAAAGCGCATCTACTTTCATATTTATAACCTTGCGGCAACCGAAGTTATTCTTCTGCATATATATATATATATATATATATATATATATATATATCAATATATATATACGCTATGATGAACGTCGACTACGGAATCATCTCCTGGCCGCACACAGCGACACCACCATGCCAGAATCATCGGCTGTCCTTTCCATCCCCAAGTACAACGGAGCAGCGGACGATGGACCTGTACAGGACTGGTTCGACGCAACCGCTGCATCGTGGTCGAAACGGGAGATGATCATCACTTTACCGACTACATCTCCGACGATGCTTTCAAATTCTACCTCACCCACATATTTCAAAACGACGAGTCATGAAAAATGATCAAAAAAGAAATGATCGTTTGGTTTAAACAATTCAATGACGACTACGACGAAGATTCGCTTATAACCCACCCTCCACAGACAACCGCGCTCAGTCGTCACAGTCAAAAGCAGTCCTCATGCATTCGAACGCCCAGAATAATTCGACCACTGCCACAACACAAAATGAAACTTCACTTTACTTACAGGCGGCCGTGGGTATTTCGGGAACAACTCAACCATCGAGCAAAGCTCCCTTGTGCACGAAAGTAGGCATTTCCAAAGTCGTGGCACCAACATACGACACGAGACGTCGCTCACCCTACTGATGCCTTTCATGCTTCGTCTCGCATACATAGACCAGCACCTGGTTTTTTACGATGCAGCTATGCCCCGCCGCGGTGGATAATGGCTAAGGTACTCGGCTGCTGACCTGCAGGTCGCGGGTTCAAATCCCGGCTGCGGCGGCTGCATTTCCGATGGAGGCGGAAATGTTGTAGGCCCGTGTGCTCAGATTTGGGTACACGTTAAAGAACCCCAGGTGGTCGAAATTTCCGGAGCCCTCCACTACGGCGTCTCTCATAATCATATAGTGGTAAGACGGTAAGTCGGGCCAGTTGGTTAGGATCCATCGTGAACTTTCTTACAGCGCAACACCAGAAAAAATACAGGACAGGGAAGGAGTAGAACAGAAAGAAAAGACGGCGCCGTCTTTTCTTTCTGTTCTACTCCTTCCCTGTCCTGTATTTTTTCTGGTGTTGCGCTGTAAGAAAGTTCACGATGGATCATATAGTGGTTTTGGGACGTTAAACCCCACATATCAATCAATCAATCAATCAACGATGCAGCTATTCGAAGGCTTCTAACGGTTACTATTCGTGTCATAAGGACGCCTTGATCACGGTAGACCTGCTGACACATGGGGCAAATGCCCAACAACGCATATATATATATATATATATATATATATATATATATATATATATATATATATATATATATATATATATACGCTATGATGAACGTCGACTACGGAATCATCTCCTGGCCGCACACAGCGACACCACCATGCCAGAATCATCGTCCCTGCGCAGTGGCTCTTTCCCACTAGCGTGGAAGCAGGCTAAAATTACCCCTGTTCACAAAAGTGGCTCCTCTCGGGACGAGCGCAACTACCGTCCTATTTCGCTTATCAGTACATGTTCAAAGATACTCGAGCACATTATTAACAAACACTTGATGTCCTATCTTGATACGCACAATCTATTATCTTCGAAGCAGCATGGCTTCCGCCGAGGCTTATCTACAACAACTCAGTTAATCGAATTTGTTCATGATCTTTCAAAAACAATCAATTTGCGTGGTCAAACTGATGTGGTATATTTGGATTTCGCAAAGGCATTTGATAAAGTATCGCATTCAAAGCTACTGTTTAAAATTGACAAAACGTTTCAAAATAATCACTTGACAAAATGGTTTTCATCCTATCTCAGCTGCCGTCAGCAGTTTGTTCAAATAAAAAATAAACAGTCTAGAGCAGTTGCAGTGAATTCTGGAGTTCCCCAGGGGAGCGTGCTGGGTCCCCTTTTATTTTTGTTATATATAAATGACCTACCAAACCGCGTTACGGTCCCGATAAGGTTGTTTGCCGATGACTGTGTTGTTTATAGCAGAATCGAGACTGAACATGACCAAGTTAATCTAAACAACAATCTTCAAAGAATAAAGGATTGGTGCGAAGAATGGCAAATGAGTTTGAACACAGAAAAAACAGTCTTTATGACTATAACTAGAAAGAAAGCACCTCTAGATTACAACTACCAGATTGGCAATGCTTTCCTCAAGCGTGTACAAAACTATAAATATCTTGGGTTATGGTTCACGCCCGACCTCCGGTGGAACACTCATATTGATAATGTATGCTCCAGGGCTACCAAGGCATTGTATAGCCTTAGACGTAACCTTTATACCGCCCCATCTGATATAAAGTGTCTAGCTTACAAAACTCTTGTCAGACCTATTATCGAATATTCTAAAATTGTCTGGGACCCTTACACAAAGACAAACTGCAATAAAATAACAAAAATACAGCGACTAGGTGCGAGATTTATTTTTAATAAATATCGCCGACATCATTCTCCTACTGAACTCTGTAAAAAAGCTGGACTGGATAGTCCTGAACTTAGGACGAGGATTGAGCGTCTGAAATTCCTCTTCCAGTTAATTCATAATCATTTTAAACTAAACTATTCAGATTACTTCCAGGTCAACACACAAGAACACTCCAGACATCGCCATAATATGTATATACCACCCCTAGTCCCACGTAACGATTGCTTTAAGTTCAGTTACTTTCCACGTGCTATTGAAGATTGGAATATGCTGCCAGAGTCTATAATTGGTTGTTCCTCGCTTACATCATTTGAACAGAATCTAAAACGTTTATTTTCCGAATAACAGTGACATATGTTTTTTTTTGGCGTGTGTGTGTACTTTTTGTTCGTTGCATGATTCTGCAGTAGTTGTCTTTCAAATCTTCAGCGCGGTGCAAAAGTGCCGCCTCAAATGCGTCATGTGCTGTTCTGCGCGTATGTATTGCATCGCATGTGTGTTCCATTTATGTATGTTATGTATAACTTCGAGTTGCTGGTCACAATAATACCGAGAAATTATCTCGAGACCTGTACGGTACTTCTTTTTTGCAAATAATTGTTTGTACTTCCACCCTGTAACGGCCCACTTCTGGGCTAACAGTATAAATAAATGAAATGAAATGAATGAAACGCCATGACGAGTCGAAGAGTGAAAATCAGTCTTCACACATTGGATCAGCTTAGTTTCCATCTAGCACAATTGGGCCACCTCCTGGTTTTCCGTCACTTGGCTCTTTCGTCGCTCACAACGCCCACCTCCCATCTAGCACGCTCACAACGTTCGGGATAGAGCTGCAGAGCTCGAAGAACACTCAGCCAAGCCCTGAACCTACCATCTAGATTAAGGCGCAAGAACCACTCACAGCGAACAGCGAAGAGCAAGCCCCTGATGATGTATCTATCAACTCTGAAGCATTACCTTCAGTACCCGAAATGCAGCACAACAGCCTAGAGACTACTACCTGCCCACTCGACACCACATTTAGTTGCCCAGAAAGTCAGTGTCATGGTCAAACAGGGCTGCCACCTCAGCTCTTTTTGCAGCAACATCATCAATGCCAGCAAGTCCAAGAACAAGAGAGATTCCCTGGGCTATATGAATAAGGACAACGACGAACGCAAAAATCAACGGATGATCACTCAAGGGTTAGACTAAGGCGTCTACAAGCTAGTCAAGTGAAGCGACAACAAATTCAATATGTCTCGCTTAAGACAAACAAGTCTTCTTATTCAAGATATTTTCGCAAAAACGAACATCGCACAAGTTTTCTCCAGGAGAGATCAAGACTCAGTCTACAATCAAAGCTGTTGACACAACAGGACACAAAACGACGAAGAAGGCGCGAAAGCGCACCCTGTATTCCAGAAGGACGCAGTATGAGCCAAGATCTCCTAGGAGACAAGACAAGACAAGACGCAGAAATCAGCTCATCAGTCTTGGACAACAAACACGCAGACGGGTGGCACTGCATGCGTACCAATCAAGGCAAAGAACACAACGCCTACGCGAATCATGCTGCTGGTGCTCCAAAGCCTTCGCACCACATTCATTCTTTGCAAGTATACAAGCACTTTCGTCATCTGCAGTTTCCACGTTCAAGGAGTACTTGTGTTTTCCAGTACGCAACAGTCAGCCTCACTCGCCAGAACTCCAGCACTTACCGGACTGCTGCACTCTCCTGTGAAGCTAAAGTGTGTTAACGGAAACTTTCTGGGACATGGAACAATCTTCCCTTTTTAACATTGTTCACTTCTAAGCAATGCATGTTCAATTTTTGTTTCTGTTCGTCTGACGCAACTTCTTTCGGGGGAAGGGGGAATCCTGTGACGTAACAAGGCACGGATGGTTAGGAGAAGTAGAGGAAGAAGAAGTGAGAATGGAAAAAACATGGGGTATGTGCCAGGCCACTTCGCCCATTCATCATAGCGTCACACGCACACACACACACACACATATATATATATACTTTATATATTTATATTTATTATATATATATATATATATATATATATATATATATATATATATATATATATATATATATATATATATATATATATATATATATATATATATATATATATATATATATATATATATGGACAATCATCAAAGCTGCAAGTCGGCAAAATTTTGCTGTGTTGTAACAAAGCCTCGTAGCAATTTCATTTTCCTGTAGGAACATAATTGAGTAAATACTGTTGTGATGGAAAGCTACGCCTCACTTGTTCGTTTCCCCAGCGTGCAGCCAGGAGTGACCACTGTCGAAAGTGGGGGGTGGGGTGCTTGCACCCCCCTTGTCCCTCAGCTGGTACGCCTATGCAAGCCGGTACATTAGAGCCAAGGTTGATGAATATCGCCAAGGCTTGTTGCTCTGTGGTCCAGGCAAACGGTACATCATTTTGGGTAAGTCGCGTGAGTGGTTGGCTATTGTAAAGAAGCTGGTAATGAATCGGCGATAATAAGCACCCAAGCCGAGGTAATGCCCCACTGCTTTTTTGTTAGACGGAACAGGGGAAGTGGCGCCTACTGCAGTTTTCTCTGGATTAGGCCGAACTCTATCCGCAGTAACGACATGTCCCAGAAATTTCGGCTAATCGTAGCCAAAATGGCACTTCTGGAGTATTACCCCGAGGACGGCAGAGTGAATAGCTTCCAGAACCATTCTTAGGTGCATCAGATGTTCTTCAATACTCTCAAAAAAATTATTTGATCATCTAGGTATACCAGACAGCTTTGTCACTTCATGCCAGCGAGAAAGGTGTCCATCATTCATTTGGATGTTGCTCGAGCCGAACATAGGCTGAAAGGAAGAACTCGGAAATCATAAAGTCTATCAGTATTTACAAACGCTGTCTTTTTCAGTCTCGCTCATCGACTTCTATCTGCCAATAGCCGTTCTTCAAATTGATCGGAGAAAAACATTTCACGTGTCGCCGCCTGTTGAGAGAATCATCAACCCGTGAAAGCGGGTAAACGTATTTCTTGGTGACGCTATCGACCTTCCTGTAATCAATGCACAAACACAGCGTTCTCTTTTTCTCCATCAAGAGAACGATTGGTGAAGTCCACGGGCTGCTGGACAGTTGAATAAGCCCGTCATCAAACATCTCCTTTACCTGCGTTTGTATGGCATCGCGTTGTTTAGCCGAAACACAGCAGGTTGCTGACGCAATGGGCGATCATCATCGTCGGTAATAATTTGGTGCTTCGTAGGGGTTTTTCACCAACTTGAGATGAAGAGGCGAAGCAAGATTGAATTTTTTTTAAAAGGGTTTGAAGTGCAGCCTTTTTATCGTCCGAAAGCTTCTAGTTGACGTCGATTTGGTGCACGAAGTTGCCTCCGTCAACCATTTCCACGGATGTGAAGCACTCCGTGACATCCGCTACAAGGTCCCCTAAGGCCACGGTGGTGCCGGAAAAAAATGTCGGTGCTCAAAGTTGAAATTTGTGATGAGTGTCTGCGACCGCCCATCATGAACACGCACTATAATTCACACTGTGCACACACCTTCAAGCAATAAAGGGGATAAGTGGCTCTCGGTGACCACATCACCGTTTTGGAGATCTTCACAAGACACGAAAGCAGTCACTCGAGGAGGCAGCGTCGTGTTTTCGTCGGCACCATGCAGCGCAGGTCCACGACGGCTATGGGTGCCTCGATCGTTGCGTCGAGAAAGTAACCTTTCGTTCGCGGAGATTTAAATTGTCACCTTTCTCTCAAAAGAAGTCTATACCGAGGATGAGGTGACGAGAACAGTCGCTTAGTACGAGGTGGGCTACCACAAATTTTGACTTGCATATTTTGACTCTTGTGGTCAGCGACCCAACGGATTACCAACGTGGCCTCCAGCCGTGCAAATGTGCGTCCTATTCCAAGGTGTCATCTCTTTCTTAGTACGTATTGCCAATTTCCCGCTATTAATGGAATATTCTACACCTGTCTCCACCAATGCGCTGACCTGAGCTCCGTCTATCAGCACGGGAATGTCGAGCGAGACTCGGTAATTGCGTTCAGATGCAGAATCCGGCGTTTCTCTTGCACTGCATTCAAACACAGTAGTAGTACACGTCTGTAACACAGCTATCACTACAGGTATCTTTCCATCAAAATTAAAGACAGGCACATATTTGACAATATATAAAAAAGGAGACGGGCTGAACATCTAAAACTACCACCCCATATCAATTTTGGCACATTTTTCAAAAGGTTTTGAAAAAAATTATTTTAGCTCAGATATCACCATTTTGTCATAAGCGTGCGATCGCACTGAAAAAGCCGCGTATTCAAAGAAAAAAAGAAAAGTGCTCAAGGATACAAAACGCGCGAGCCGTCTTTTTTTTGCCCCTTCCATCACTTTCACTTTCACTTTATTTCCTTAAAAACCCCGCAGGGGGGTGTTACATAAGGGGTGGGTTGTACAACAAAGATACAAAAGCCACAGGTTAACATTGCAGATGCATTGACACACTTTGAATAAAACGTGATGGACAGGTGATTGAAACAACATCGTGGGGAAGGTCATTCCATTCTTTGGCGGCGCGGCAGAGAAATGATGCAGAAAATGTTGAGGTGCCAGATCGGGGTCGGAAGACTTGAAGTGGATGGCCAGTGCGGGGAGAAATGCGTGCGGCGGGAGCGATGTAAGGTGGTTGGTGGAGTGAGCTGTGATACAACTTGTGGTACAGTGACAACGTAGCAATTCTGCGGCGAAGTGAAAGACTTAATAGACCGGATTCATTTTTAAGAGATGAAACACTGACATCGTAAGAATAAGAAGAATGAATGAAGCGAGCGGCACGATTTTGAACTGCTTCGATAGCGTTGATCAGATAAACTTGGTGAGGGCTCCAGATGGGTGATGCGTATTCAAGTTTGGACCGGATTAGCGACTGATAGGCCAGAAGACGAACGTGATATGGTGAGTGACGTAGGTGACGTTTTAGGAATCCTAATGATCGGTTGGCTGATGAAATCATGTTAGTGATATGCGTTCGCCAGGAAAGATCAGGGGTTAACGTTACACCAAGATACTTATAGGATACGGCTGTTTCGACTGGTATGTTAGCAATTTCATAGGAAAATTGGAGTGGGTTTTTGCGGCGGTGGAAGGAAACTAATTTGCATTTGTTAGGATTAAGGGTCATAAGCCAATGGTCACACCAGTTTAATACTTCATTAAGGTCATTCTGTAGTGCTGCTTGATCAAAAGTGTTGGTTATTTTGCGGTAGATGACACAATCATCTGCAAACATACGAAGGTTGCAGGATAAATTGTTAGGTAAGTCGTTAATGTAGATTAGGAACAAAAGCGGGCCAAGGACAGATCCCTGTGGCACTCCAGACCTAACAGGAAGAGAGTTAGATTTGACGTTGTTAACGAAAACAAACTGAGAGCGGTTAGTCAGAAATTGAGCTATCCAATTAAGAAGTTCAGCTGGTAGATTTATTTGAGAAAGTTTTTTTTAGTAGGCGCTGGTGTGGAACATTGTCGAAAGCTTTAGTGAAGTCAAGAAAAATAGCATCAGTTTGGAGGTTACCATCGAGGTTAGCATGCAGGTCGTGAAGGAAAAGGGCTAGTTGTGTTTCGCATGAGCGGCCTTTTTGAAATCCGTGTTGAGAGGAATGAAAAAAATTGTTAGAATCAAGAAAATGCATGATATGAGTGTATATGACATGTTCCTTGAGTTTGCAACATACACTGGTTAATGATATGGGGCGATAATTTAACGAGCAGTCTCTTTTACCTGTCTTGTGAACCGGAATGACCTTCCCACACTTCCAGTCGAGAGGCAGAATACCTGAGGAAAGTGACTGGGAAAACAGCAAAAACAAAAACTCGGCTGATATGTGCTTTGTGTTCTTTAACAGCTTGGATGTAATTTCGTCGGTACCCGCCGAGGATGACAGTTTCATTTTTTCTATTAAAGACAGGATACCATTGAAACCTATGTTAAAGGGTGGCATTTCAGGCAGATTAACAGAGACTAATTCTGTTTCAACGGGGTCAGATTCATTCGTAAACACAGACGAAAGGGCGGCATTGAATATATTGGCACATTCTGAACAACTTAATTCTTGACCAGTATCATTAGTAAGGGTGATGGGGGGCGTGTTAGGAGGGTTTATTATTTGCCAGAAACGCTTCGGTGAATCAGCAAGAATTTTCGGAAGTTCCGTATGAAAAAATGAGTACTTGGCGTTGCGCACTTCACTTAAATATGCTTTCTCGGCAACCTTGTATTTTTCCCATGCAGAATCAGGGTTTTTATTCTTCGCAGCCCGAAAGAGGCGTTTCTTCTTATTTTCAAGCCTTTTTAATGTTTTAGTAAACCAAGGTTTTTGGCGGGTGGGACGAAAGCTTATTTTAGGGATAAATTGGTCAGCTAGCTGGTTTAACTTGTTTTTGAAGATTAACCAGTTATCGTTAATGGGTAACCGAGCCCAGTTATTGTCACTTTAAAATTAAAAACTGGTTTTAACATGCTTCATTGCAATTAGCAAGTACAGTGCAACAAAGCATACAAACAGCAAGAACACTAGTAGAACGCAGGCTGTCTTATTTTTTTATATACTGAAATATTATATCAAAGCACACTGCAACTTCTACGTTGATGCGGCACAGTTTGCATGTGTCGTGGCATACCTGATGCATAACATGCAAGTGTAAATGCATTCTGATATATAAAACGACTAGACATTATCACAAAGGCATTTCCATTTCAAAATATCCCTTGTGTGTTCAAATATTGAGAATACTGGAGAAACAGTACTACAGGGTTTAAAACAATAGGCACATTTTCGATTGCTTGACATTGTCACCACATCAGAACCATGCGGAATAGTTGACGTAAAAATCTAAAATAATGAGCGTATTGCATATTATGACGCCGTGAAAGAATGCAACATGAAAAAACATCAGATGGACAAGCAAAAGCAGGGTAAAGCAATGACCATTTACTGTAGGTAAATGCAGCGCTGCACAGTTACGGACTGAGAAAAAAAACTGGACGCTACACAGTTAGAGTGCAAACCCATTATAACTTGCAGGGGTGCAACAGCCAAGTTAGGCTTTGGAGCAATATTTTAGAACAGATTTCAGGGGAAAATACACGGTACTTGTTAAGCCTGAAATTTCAAACTTGACGTAGTATATAACAAATCAAGTTGAATTTTCAAAAAAAAAATATATGTAAAATTAAACATCAGCCAGCTAATTTATTTAGAGAAACGAAAGCACAGCCGTTTAAATAAACGAAGTCTCCTAACTTGTCTCACAGCTCAGAGAAGGTTGAAGCTCACATTAGCAATATCCGAGCTTGTCCAACTGACAGGAAACCCAGAAATTCGGGAGATCTCTAAAAAGGAGCTAAAGGGGATGCAAAAAAGTGGGATACCATTATGTTTGTCGTTGCTTAAGGACGTAGAAACATCATACATCACTATGAAAGACTGTCAATTATTTTTAGATGTCATCACTCATACTACTGCTTCTTATTGTATGACATCTACATGCAATTGTAGTTAAGGGAAAATGATTTCCGTCCTATGACAGCAAGTACTAGTAACCACTTCTTAATCATGGAGCGCTTTTCCGCAGAGCAAACTTGTAGTGTGCCAAAAGAGGCTTAAAGAGTGTTATGTATATCTTGGAAGGTCCCGAGATTTTTTTTTAAAATCACTCTACTTATTTTTGTCGTGAGTTTAGGATATATTGAAGAAGAAGTTTTGGTTATGGTTTGCACATCTGTAAGGAGGTGGATGATGATGCACAAACTTTCGGTGAATACTGATTTTATTTCTTGCTAAAATTAAGAATGTTCGAAAATATTGAGGCTGGCTAGGCATTTTAGACCAGCTTTGTGTAAAAATAAGAAATTGTATCAAATTAACACAATTAGCTCAGCTGTTGCACTCCTGAACACGCAATTATGAATACGAAAGTAGCATGTAATATTGTGCTACAGACAATAAACATGTGCTGTGAATAGATGTGAACTTCTGAATTGAATAGTCGATTTTGCACCAAAACCACGACGACACAAACGAAGAAAACACATAGAATGGGTGCTTACTTGCGACTGTTCATACCTTGCATTCATAAGGTTACACACAACCTTTAAAAGTTGGCGAGTTGGCATGAAGTACTGTTGGAGTTCGCCGCCCCTAAAAAACTAGTGACGTTGTGCCATCGCATCACTTGAAATCATGCCTAACAGCTGAAAGGCTGCAAAAAGAAGCATGAGCAGCCCATCACGAAGTCTGGCACTGAAGTGGTTCACGCAATACCCCCATCGTGCAGGAAGAGACATGTTAGCCAGACGGGGCACTGTTTCAATGATCGAGGAAGACGCTCTCACGGTAAAAAATAAGGATGATACCCATTCAGGCGCGCATGCCACCTCATTGGATTCACACCACACATCATGCAGATGAGGATCCCGGTAAAAGCAAAAGGAATGTACCACGAGAAATTTTGAAGGCCTTTCACATAACAACAATATATCGATTGTGCTAACGAAACTTTACTCATCCTGTATGAGTCAGAAGCACGATATCTAGAGTTCATGTGGGGTCATCCTACGGCAAACGCCCCTGCTATTTCGGCGACCATGCCAAATGTACTTGAAAAAAATTGTGCTGACTCATTGCATTGAAAAAAGTGAAACAGTAGAATATTTCTGAGAGAAAAAGTTTTTTTTTTGGTTGCGAAGCTGCCTTCTGAACTTTTCTGAATGTCGTTCGGATGTTTGAGGCGAAATCTATTTCGCAAGTACCACACCTTGTTTTTATACCAAATGTGGTCTACATGTTAAGTAAAAGTGCTTATGTAAGAGGTTCGCAGCTCAGTAACATTAGTGCATTTTTTTCTGACACATACGTCTTGAAATGTTCAGCCAAAATGTGTTATGTTTGCATTTTTTGTAATGCATTACTGCACTTTTTATGATTATTCGAGTAGTAAATATTTATTTTGTAGAAGGCGCTTTTTGAGAAAAAAAATATTTTTAGATCTCTCAGGCTGCTAAAGTTTACCGAATAATTCACAAATTTTAAAAAAATTACCATTGTTGCCATATTTGAGATGCAATTTGCTCCGTGTGGTGGGTATAATTAAAAACCACCTCTATACCATAATCGATAAGAAATAAAAAAGCTATTTTCATACATAAATCTTATTACTATATTGTTTTGTTTTAAATAGGAAAATGATTTCTAAACATTTCTATTGATGGGTACGGGTAAATTCGAAGCGGAAGCTATCCTATGACGAAATGGGAACATTTCGTCATAGGATAGCGATAGTGGGATAGGCAGCGGCAGTGCCGGCAGTATGCCTAACCACTTCGTTTTTATTCTGCAGGTTTTCAGATTCCTGACGACCCTGAATCAACACTCCTGTGTAACAACCTGCTTTGAGCATGTGCCGACCACCGCTGCGTTATCGTTCTTTGGGAACCTCACGCCCAGCATCAACCGTTACCATATAGCCTGCTCTGTTACGCGTGCGTGTGCCTTCCGTGGCGTGCCCTGCAGCTGTTTGACCGGAGTGCTACATGCGCAAGACCACCTCGACCAGCCAATCATCGACTGTCATCATTCTGTTACGTCATCAAGGAAAAGTATAAAACCCCTGGACCTGGTCTCCGTCGTCAGTGGGCTGGGCAGCGGCAGGGCCGGTAGTATGCCTAACCGCTTCGTTTTTATTCTGCAGGTATGTTATCTTGATCTTACCAAGTGTTTTCGCTCTGACGATTGGTGTTTGCTGCTGCTGCCCTGCCCACACAATTTTGTCAGTGTTTGTTCTCATGCCGTATTTAGTTTACGTCGCCTTCTCTTGAGCGGCGATGTTGAACTAAATCCCGCCCCCCCTAAACCATCTGCCGCTAAAAAAAGCAGTAATGATGGGAATGCTTAGGGGCCCACGACACGTTTTAAGAATGAGGCAGGCACTGTTTTGATGGATGGTAACTCGTCTGTGGAGCAACTCCTTTCTAAAATCCTCGACGGTCAAAGTCAAATGGCCAAAGATATCCTTGACATCAAAAATTTTCACGATACCGTCAACGCTAGATTGAATTCTCTGGATTCGCGTGTTTCGGCCCTTGAGTCTTCCCATGCCGTCTCAGCACCGCCTGTTTCATCGGTACCATTTAACAGTGAATTTGCGGCTTTGTCACTGACGGTTAATGAACTGAGATTAAAAAATGATGATCTTGAAAATCGCATGAGACGCAACAACTTAATCTTGCATGGTTTGAAAGAAGAAGACGACGAAAATAGTGACAGTCTCCGGGCTAGGGTATCACAAGTATTCAGTGATACCTTGCTCATAGACTGTCCTCCCATTAAACGTTGTCATAGGCTAGGGCGGTCCCGAGTCAACCATGTTCGGCCCGTCATTGTGAGGCTTCTAGACTTCAGCGATAAAATAAAAGTGATGAAGAACGTCTCAAAGTTCAAAGGATCCGACTGCTACGTTACGGAAGATTATTCCCGAAGTGTGCGCTCTGTCCAGAGAAAGCTCTGGGGTGCTTCTGCTTCATTTCGTGACAGCGGGTCTAAAGTACGTTTGCGCTTCAATAAACTTTTTATTGATGACATTCAGTATACCTTATATGCAACTTCTAACACGCTTGTTAAAGTACCCTCCCGTAGATCTTCACGTCACCCTGCTCCCACCGCTGAATCTTCATCTCCTCCCTGACTACCCCAATATCTATGTAATGACCTAATAATTTTGAATGTCAATGCAAGAAGTCTACTGACTAAATTTCCTAGCTTTGTCTCTCTGGTATCAACGTTTTCCCCGCACTTAGTAGGTGTAACTGACTCTTGGCTACATGAAGGCGTTTACGACTCTGAGATAACTCCACCCGGGTGGGTACGCCCTAGTTCGTTGTGATCGACGGAGCGGCAAAGGCGGGGGAGTTGCTTTACTCTTTCGGTCGGACTTGACGTTGTCTGTTCTGCCTGTGCCTCTAGATGTTGAATCGGTATGGTGCAAGCTTTACTTAAACAAGCATCATCTCATGGTTGGTGTCTGCTACCACCCACCTGGCACCTCCGTCGATCATATACGCAATCTCAATAGTCATATTTATAACCACAATATTGGTTCATCTAATATTATCTATATGGGTGATTTCAATGCACCCGGAATTCATTGGCCTTCTCTGACACCTTTCGGTCGAGAACCTGGCCTCGGCCGAGAGCTAATCAATTTTTCGTTGTCGCATGACTTGGTGCAGTTGGTTAGTGATGCAACTCGACTGGACGCACTTCTCAACCTAATGTTTGTAAGCTTCAACATTGCGGAAGCTGGATTTATATGTGAAACTCCCGAAGGTATATCAGATCATAAGGCGTCATCGTGACCCTGTCTTATCCTGTGTTTAAAACCTTGTATTCGTTCGCAACATTCACGGATTTTAATCGTGCTAACGATACCTCAATCTTAGTTGGCCTTGCTGATGCTTTTTCTCTGTTCGAATCCATGAGCAGCAACTGTGACGTAGATACTCTTGTGTCGTACTTTGAAAACATTGTAAAATCGTGCATTCATCGCTTTGTTTCAATAAAAACTAAAAAAACGAATAAGAAACTTCCTTGGATGAATAGAGATATTCTTCACCTATCTCGTCGTGTACGCAGACTGAGGCGTAGAATGATCCTTGATATACCTAATAGCACAAATGAGTTCCTGAAAGCTAAAAAACAGCTTGCCGCAATGACGATTTCTGCAAAGAATTTTTTCTTTGGCAAACAATTACACTCTTTACTCAAAAATAATCCTCGCAAATTCTGGACATCAGTTCTGCCTAGTAGCTGCTCTTCCCCCTCATTCTTGATTAATGGTGAAACTATTACTGATGACCAGCAAATCTCCCATGCGTTTAATACTTACTTCTCACTCTGTATTTTCCGTCGATAATCATGCTGCCTTTGCCTTTAACTCCCCTTCCGATATAGGCTGAATTACTGATGTAACTATCAGTCATGCTGCTGTGTTGAATCTTATTCTGAATCTAGACGCAAAAAAGGGAGACGGTCCCGATGGTATTCCAAAGTCTTTTTTAATTCGGTATGCGTTATGGACATCTCGTTACCTTACCATCGTATTTCAGAAGTGTTTATCCTCGGGTGTTTTTCCTAGTGCCTGGAAACTGGCCAAGGTTCGGCCGATTTATAAGTCTGGTGATAAGCAGCTTTTGCCAAACTATTGTCCCATCTCGCTGATACCACATTCCGGCAAGCTGTTGAAGCACATCATTTATAAACATATAATCGACTTTCTTGAGACTAACAACATCTTATCTAATCTGCAGCATGGCTTTCGTAGGGGATTCAGCACTTTAACCCAATTGACAGAATTTACTCATGACATTTCTGCAAGTCTTGACTGCGGCCACCAGGTCGACGTAATATTCATTGATTTCGCAAAAGCTTTCGACACTGTTTCGCATTCTAAGTAGCTCATAAAACTCGGTGCCATCCTAAAAACATCCAGTCTAGTAGACCTAATTGCCAATTTTCTGTTTAATCGCTCCCAATACGTTAGCTTTAACTCTGGCGATTCATCTCAAATCAAAGTCACATCAGGGGTACTACAAGAGTCCGTTCTTGGTCCTTTATTATTTTTGATTTTTATTAATGACTTACCACAATCTATTACCTGTAAATTACGTCTCTACGCCGATGACTGCGTTCTATATAACATCATTAACTCCGTTCAAGATCACTATCTTCTCAATGATTCGTTTAGTGCCTTTTGCTCTTGGTGTGACACATGTCAAATGAATATCAATTTCCGTAAAACTGTCTCGATGTCGTTCACTACCAAAACGCAGACTTCCGTTTTCAACTACTCTTTCAATGACCTAATGCTCCAAAGGGTTTCAGATTATAAATACCTTGGCGTGATTTTCACCACTAACCTCTCCTGGCCTAAACATATCAATTCAGTCTGCACCAAATCTCTTAAAAAAACTAGGCTACCTAAGACGTACCCTCAGAGCTTCCCCACATGAAACTAAATTACTAATGTACAAAACACTAATTCGTCCAGTTCTTGATTATGCCTCTATCGTTTGGTGTCCGTACAAAAAAAGAGAAATGAAACAAATTGAATCTGTGCAAAAAAAAAGCAATCCGTTTCATTTGTCGACGCTATGACCACCATTTTTCGCCTACATCTGCCATTACTACTTTAAATCTAACCTCACTCTCTACTCGACGCGATATCGAGTCGCTCAAATTCTTGCATGCCATGGTTCACTCAGTTAACCGTCTCTCCGACAACAGCTATCTTACGTATGCTATGCCAACCGTTACTCGAATTAACCTTTTCACGCACACACCAATCTATTCAAATTTAGCTTTTTTCCTAGAACGATAGAACAATGCAATTTACTGCCGGGTGAGATTAGGAGTGCATCGATAAATCAATTCCTGCCTTCTCTTGGAAATCGTATTTAACCAATAGTTCCTTGCTTTGTTCTGTTATTATGTACGCCCCGCAGTGCCCATTCATTGGATGTTTATTTTTGTACTGAATGAAATTGCCATGTATATTGTATTTTGTTCGTGTGTTATACTATAATGTGTTCCCGGAAGCGGTACTTTTGTAATTCGCTGCTCTGTTTTTTTTTCACCCACTCCTGCTATAGCCCTTAATGGGCTGCAGTATGTGAATAAAAAAAAACATGAGCGCAAATAAAAAATTTGAAAATTTATTGTCTTCTTTAAAACAAAATACGTAATGATAACGATCGCCATATGAAACGAAGTTTTCATTTGCTGTCGACTTACGTATAAAGGTGATTTTTATTTTAACCACCACATGGTGCAAATTCCATCACAATATAGAGAAAAATGACAATTTTGCGAAATTTAAGATCTTTTTCTCGTAAAGTTTAGCAGCTAAGACGGTTAAAAAGTATTTTTTCTCAAAACATACTTTTCGCGAAGTAAGTGTTCACTACTGAGATATTCATAGAAAGTGCAGTACAGCAATAGAAGAAATGCAAACATAGCACACTTTGGCTACATTCTTGAAGCTCATGTTCCCTAAAGATTGCACTAATATTACCGAGCTTCAAACACCTTACAAAAACACATTTACTTAACAGGTAGAGCGAATTTGGTATAGAAAGGAGACAGAACTTTTAAAATAATTTTTTCAACAAAAAACCCCAAACGACATTCCAGGAAGTTCACACGGCAGCCACGTGACCAACAGATTTTTTCTTGTCTTAATATTCTAGAACTTCACTGTTTTCAGTGCTTTCAATTTAAAAAATTTTTTTGAAATACGTTTGAGATGGTCACCAAAATGGCTGAAACGTTTGGCATAAAATGACCTTGTGTCCTATAGCGTGATTGAGTGAGCAACAGCCTGAGAACGTTGCCAACTGGGTTTATGTCAGCCTGTTTTCTCAAGGAATAAACAGTTGAAAATGAGCACCCATTATGTTTCTGTTTTCTTCGTTGGTGTGATCATAACTTTGAAGCGAAATGGACTAATATTTACTTCAGACATGCACTAACCATCCCAACAGCGAGATGTACTATACACGAATGCCACTGCTGCACATTTAAACAACTACAGCAAGTGCAGGTGGCTTTGGACTGTCAAAAAAGCAAGGTTTTACAAAAACGTACCCGAGAGGAGGCACTTTAAATAGATTTTCTGGTTAACAGAGAGCCCAATAAACAGACGACCTTCTGCTGCAATCATGACACACTTTTAGTAAATCAACCTTTTGAGTTGGAGTTATCTAGGCCGTCTCCACTTTATCATACAATTCTGTTAACATCAATCATCTGTACACGGTTTTCAACACGCACTGCGGTTAATCTTATGGCAGAGTGATACTCACTTTGGAAAAATGAATAGGTAGGTCACATAGCTTGCGACAAAATTTTTCTGTTTAGAGGAATGTTCTAAAAATGCACAAGAGAATCGGAGCACTCAATGAGTAGCGTTCACCACCACCGCAACCTTTGCAACCTTTGAGTGAGGTCCTGAGCCCGGAACAGCTGTTTTCAGGTTGTGATGAAGAGTGCACTGCATCGTCAGCACCCAAACTACCGTAGACGACATGGTGTGCTGCCCTTTTATCATTCTGCATGCAATACATGCACACCAATAAAGTAAGCATATAAAAATACTGGGAACAATCATAACCTTATTATGATGTATCCTATATTAGAAACTCTATCTTCCTGGCTTCAGGTTTCCCCTATTCACTTTAATGTTTACCGGCATCTGTGCATATCAGGGCACGAATGCAAGTGACATGGCTGAGTCTACACTAAGGGTTATCGGAAACCTTAGCAAAGGTATAAGGTGGCGAACAAGTGCTTCTCTCATTCTACTGTGCACCTTCTAAAAAGTTTAAAATACACCAGGATGCTCGCATTTCAGCCTTTACACTAATTTCAGCCTCTACACCAAGATTTCTTCTTTAGCTAGAATACCTTAATCAATAAGCCACTGAAACAGGTCATACAAAAGTATAAACGAATTCAAACAGGACATTGACGTTACTTATCATTTACCTTGTAAGATTCTTCTGTAGACAAGTACACATCACAAATTTCAATATAATGCGTGAAACTAGCGCAAAACATCGAGAAAGCCCCGATGTGAGGGGACAAAAAGCGCTTATACGAATACTACTGGAAACACCACATAGTGTATTAGTAGAAGCTCACCAGAGAATTAATGGATAATAGTATATACATTTTTCAGATGTTGCTTATTGATAAACAAATTGGTTACTTGACTTACGAGGCCACAACTGAGGCTGACTACTATCAAAAATCAATAACATGCTAATCCTATCCTTTTTCGAGTCCATGCATAAGCAGCCCTTCGGCAGTTAAAGTTTTGTTTTTATTTCTTGAAAAAAGCTATGTGACAGTTAAGTTGCCACAAGCTCTGAACTGCTTGACAATAAATATGTATTATTTCTAAAATGCCGAACATATTGCAGAAGACGCTAACAGGAATATATGCATGTAAGGCTTATTAGTTTATCAGTTGGCTTACATTCAAAATAATGTAACATGCACAAACAAAAACGCGTGTCACAGACAAGTGCTGTTAGGTCTGCCTTATTTCAACCAGTCACCTGCATCGTCTTCTTCATTTTCTGTTCCGTGAGCGTGATCTTTAGCGACTAACTATGCATACTTCATTAGCATCTGTGCTCCATCAGTGTACTTGAAGGTTTATGTAGGGTTGTGTTGGTACAGTTTGACTGAGCTTTCATATTACCACAGTGCCAAAACCATACCCCAAAATATTTAAACATATTCTATTTTACTATACAACTCTATGTGACGCACCATGACGGTGCGAAAATGCAATACGAATATGTGTGCAACTAATTCTGGCTGCTCAAGCCCTTCCCGAAACAGATCACTATTTCTATTGCCTGATTATTTACGATATACAACTACAGATATAAACATACCTATTAAGGCACAAAAAATGCACCAATTGCTGACCAAACAATATACATGTAAATCCTTTGGTTGGCTGCGCCATTTCTAACAAAACACATGTCAAGGTGCTCCATAGCACTGGCATCAAATGGATTCTGATAGAAATTTCAAATACATTGAATTGTTACTTTAAATAGCGTATTTGCTCGCATTATAAACGCACCTTCAGTCGTTAAAATCTGGATTTTTTTTTTCGCCCGCGTGATAAGCGCATCCCTACATTTGTCCACTGCAGTCCCACTAACGAAGAACTGGCACCTCCTTGTCTGTTGATCGTTTTCGCTTTTTATTATTATTCCATCGCTTTCGAGCCCCTCGGGCACTCAACTCCCGACCCCTCTCTCCTCCTTTCCCCCGTTGCCGCGCACCGTAACATCTACCTGGGCGCGGCACATTCGGCTTAATTCTTTTATTTTTTTAATCGGTAGCGCCACAGCGAGGTTCACGAAAGCTGCGAGTGTAGAGACGCGTTCGAGGCTCTGACCACTGAGCTATCACAGCGGCCTAGCGAGTGTAGAGACATTGCAGCCGATAAGCACACCGCGAGCTAAGGTCACAACTGCTCACGCCGACAGACGGTCACTTCCCGCAAACACGAAACTTTACTCATGTGAACAGCAAACGTTAATTTATTATCGAAGATTTGTTTTGGATGCTAGCTTCGTGAAATATCAACGGCGTCATCGCGGTCTTCGTGCGAGGTTGCTACGACGTTCGCAAAGTGGGCCGCAGCGCACGCTTCTAGGCGCCTTTCGAGATAAAAGCAGATACCACTTTTGTGGTTAAACGAGTGCGAGAAAAGAAAGATGCGAAACGCTTTCATGGAGTGCGCTGCATTGCGGAAACGCTCTCATTTCTTTAAGGTAGAAAGGGCGATATTTCGGGTTGGTCATCGCCGTGCATTATTGCCGGGTTATTCATCGCGCTGCATCGCCCGTACCCGTACTGCCAGAGTTTGGCGACATTCAGGAGCATCGCGGACAAATCGGGAGTTGGCTGGTACGCACTTATGCACTTAGTTGTTCACAAGCACGAAAGTTAACTTTTTCAGCAATAGCACCAAATCCTAAAGCGTTCCTTATGTAGCTCCCAGCGTACACTCCCTGTAACGCTTGATCGGAAACACTCAACTTGTGCCGTGCACAAGCTTGAACGAAAGCCGTTGACACAGAAGACGCACTCCACCGCACCGAAGTCGTTTTTCCGTACTTGCCGACGCACCGGGGATTCGGGGATCGCAGTGACCCGTGCTATATCTTCTGTACGCGCCATCTACACCACGCAAGCCGTAGAAGATCCTATCTAGGACAAAGCAAGTCAATTGTGTAACAATCCGCCACCGTCAACCTGCAGCAAACACGCACACTTCACGCCACCACCGAATTGAAAATCTGTCTGTTGACGATCGCGATGCGCAATAACCTCGGGATCTCAAGACCAAAACCGAAATTTATTGCATCACTGTTTCTATATAGATTCCAAGCTATTTCAAGCAACCAATATATTGGTTATCATTTTAACCTTGAACACATATTTATTTGCTAACATAGCTTAAGAGCATTGTTTTTTTTTTTTTGCAGCTGATGTGTGCAGGCGGCAAATCCGTAGCCTTTGAGATGCACATTTCCCTTCAAAGAGTGGGATGTCAGTGCCGCGTTAATTCGAAAATTTAGAGTTACCATTTGTTACGTTGACATTGTAGATATAATTAGGAAGTAATGGGAAGGGCGACAGGAAGGGGAGGTCTGTATTTGACACATCCCAACCAACTTTTTATGTTCATTTGAGGAGCTTCTGTTTTCATTCAAAAGGGGCCATATCTACTCATGAGGGGCCAAAAAAGCTTCTGATTAGGATCCGCACATATGTATTCACGGTCAAAGTGTTCATTTAGGTAGCTCAGATCCCTTCTTTCCTCTTTCTATCCCCCATTCATGAATCCTAGCAACTCCCTGCTGTGCTATCACCTTCTTTTCAATTCAGCAATCGCTGATAAGAACCTGGGGAGTATGCTTTTTTTTTACCGACAAAGAATGAACGAAGCTTGCTTTCACTTTATGTGTTCAATTTCGTGCGAGCACACAAATGTGCGATATATCAGTGGATTGGAACGCCATAGTGAGAACTTTCACTTACAATGTCGGATTTAGCCAACTGCTGTCTATCCGTTTGGCTTGGGTACAGTGCGCTAGTGTCGACTGTGATCGTTCACGCGTATATTCACCCGCAAGAATTGCCGATTGATTGGTTGACTGATTGATTGATTGATTGATTGATTTATATGTGGGGTTTAACGTCCCAAAACCACCATATGATCATGAGAGACGCCGTAGTGAAAGGCTCCGGAAATTTGAACCACCTGGTTGTATGGTCGGGCGTCGCAGGCCAGGAGCGTGAGTCTTCTTTGTGGCAAAAGAGTGCGCTTCCCAAAGATTCGACTCTCGGGAGACGATAATTTCGCCATAAAGACGCTCGTTCTGGTAAGAAGACCACGGTTGATCACCGCTTTTAACAACCAGCTAGGTGGTCCCCGGCCAGCGGAATGCCGGTGGGTGACGTGAGGACATCTGGAGTACCGACACCCATTCATCTGGATTAGAGTCCTCGGGACGGCTGTTACGCTGGACGCCGTAATCATCTGGCACTAATGGTATGGGCACACAGCCGAAACGGCGCCTTTATCGTGCGTTTTCGCGCAGTTCGCGAATCATCGTGTGGAGGCCGGTCCTTTCGTCTCTTTCTCTCGGACAAAGGTCGAGGGCTTCATTAATACAGTGAGGGGAGAGGACGGCAACTTGTATTTGAGTCTGTCCAATAAACGGACTGAATTGTTTTGGTTGGCCGTGAGGAGAATCTGGAGAGGTAGCTGAGGGGTTACAACCTGGCTCCCGACTCCTCGCTGTCGTTTCGGTCGCAGCAAACAGTGCTCTATCGGCTTTGCCAAGGCAACAAGCGATGGTCCCAACGGTGAAAGAGTCTTGTAAGTACGTACATAGGTTCCTGTACATAAAGTCGAGTTGTTGCAACGTATCGAAGGGCGGTGTTCTCCATCATTTACAAGCAGCAGCAGTCACTACAAGACAAGATGTATGTCACAGGCCCCGTTAATTCGGGAAGCGATCGCCGGGCTAATTCCAAGGGCCGAAGTATCGGCCCCCCGAACCACACAACGAAAGCGTGGACAATTTAGAAGTGGTCCTATTTGGCGCGCCAGCGGACGCCGGCTGCGGCCCTAAGAACAAGTCAGAGCCGAGAGTTTATAAACAAAACAAAATTATATTCTCAATTATGGCAGATCAAAACGATACACAAGTATGCACACTCGACAATAGTTGAATACAATGTCACCAATCAAACAATGTACTACACAGTACAATCAGCCACTCTCAAAACAACGCACACAGACGACAATACGCACTACAATGCAGTCGCATGCATCGAACAACCAAGACACTTAAAGACTAAAGAGTTAGAAAACTTATTCAGTCCAAAGTTCTTGGAACAAAAGTCTGGATGATACTCTTCCGAGAATCACTCACTCAAAGTCCAGCGTTGTTGTCGTTCCGCTGCCCCCGAAGTTTCTCTTCCAGGAAAACTCGCGTTTTCAATGGGCCGCTTCCAGGCTCCAAACTTCTTCGCCGGAAACACGTGGCTTCACACACGCAGCTGTTGCCACGCGTCTTCGCTCGATAGCGGTAGACACACACTCTCGCCTGTAGCTCGAGTCTTCACCCCTCAGGTGAAAATCCTCTTCTTCTCCTCCTTTGTCACGGAAGACAAAAGGCTTCGCCCCCAAGGCGGAACACCCTACGCACTCTGGTGCATACTTTCTTCTTCTCCTGCTTTGTCACTAAGGACAAAACCTTCCCCGACAGACGCGGCGGAATACACCACGCACACTGGCACTAACTTCCTTCTTCTCCTGATTTCCGATCTCGGCTGTTCGATTAAATACCTTCCGCGCAAGATTCCAGAAAGTTCTCATCATTTCGTCGCCACGATACGCAGCGAAGGCTGGGGAGAGAGCGAGACCGTACGAGGGCCGTCCGCGACGGATGACGCAACCCTGCATCGCCACGCCCCTTTCCATATAGAACGTTCTAGGGCTTGCTCGGCCGCCGGTGCGAGGAGGTTTCGTCGGCGCACCTACGCTTCCGAGCGAGAGGGATGCGTGCGGGGAGGGGGGAGTCTTTGGATGCTTTTCTTTTTTTTATCGGTGACCTCGAGGCGTTTCTCCCGCGCTTTATTGCGAGATTTCGGCGCCGCGCCCTTTTTGAGCGCTAGTTTTGTGACATTGTACATCATGCAACCAGCCTTCCACTTCCTTCTATAGCAACAGCCGCTACGCATGCGAGAGAGCTCTGCTCAAGGAAACAGAGGGAGTGGGTAGAAGGTTTATTTTACTGGCACAGTCAGACAAGATCGAGATAACGACGACAAGGAAGGCTCTGCGTACCTAGGAGTTCGTCGGGTTGCAAAAGACACGAAAGACGAAAGCCAAGATATCGTTTAGTCAAACGAAGAAGCAAGCCACCAAGCTGAGGAGGCTGCGGTGCGGCAACCATCGACACGATGAGGTCAGTGGTGCAGCAATGGTAATCCCCAATCATCGGTCTGATGATAACCCTGGCGACATCGAGCGATGTCGAGTTCCTGACGGCGGGCATGGCAATAGAGCAGCGAGCAGCAACATTACAAGTAGTGAGTCATCTGGTGTTCTTATATCTCAAAGGTGCTGCTGCCTTTCTTGACTTTTGAACGAGCCCTGACATCAACTTTACTCATGTCAAGATATTTCCGTCAACGAGTAGCCGTCAACCATCTACTCACGACTCGTGACCTAAACAAATCTGAGTGGCGATTTAGTATCCATAATATTGGTTAATATATTGCCACATTCCATTTCTCAAGTTTTGTTATCGCCCCAAAATACTACACAATTCTCAGCGCAAAACGCGCGTGCAGTTTTCGAGAAGCTTCCGGACTTTAGTAGATCAATTCGATAAGATCACGCCCACTCTGCGAACTGTACAGGATATTCTGGAACCTACGCCACCGCCAGCGATAACGCTAGAACATTCGATGGCGAGAGTATAAATGCCGACGCACTTCGCCGCTTGTCAGTTGTTGATCGACGGCCGACGCTCGGTTCGCCGCTGTCAGTGCAAAACTGCTACTGTAGTCCGACTTTCCGTTTACTGGGCACAAGTTTGCCCAAACAAACAATTTATTATTCGACTCGCCAAGTGCTCCATTCGTCCACGTCACGACCCCGTGACATCTGGTGGAGGTGCTGCTTCGTTCATTTTTCGGACGCCCCCGCCAAGCCGTGAACCCAGCTCACGTCACGGAGAAGACACCGACGCCAACGTAGAGCAGCGAAAAAGCCGCCGACAGCAAGGTCTCCCACCGGAGTATGGGCTTCTACAAGACAAGGTGCGGAAGACCAAGTCCAAGACCTCGACGGCAGCGACAATGACAACCAGAGCGTCCCAGCCCACGATCGTGATTCATCAACCCAGGGAACCACTAACGTTCTATGGGTCATCGTTTAAAGACCCGGAAACCTGGCTAGAAACATACGACCGTGCGGCCGCCCTTAACCACTGGGATAACGAAAAAAAGCTCCGTCGTGTGTACTTCTACCTGAAAAACACCGCAAGGACCTGGCTCGAGAATCGGGAGTCCACGCTTCGAACGTGGGATATCTTCGGCGGCGCATTCCTGCAAACGTTCGCGAGCGTCGCTCGCAAAGAGAGGGCCGCTGCTCTACTTGAGACCCGGGTTCAGCTACCAAATGAAAATGTCGCCATTTTCACCGAAGAATTGACCCGACTATTCCGTCACGCTGACCCAGACATGCCTGAGGAGAAAAAAGTTCGTTTCCTCATGCGAGGGGTCAAACAGGAGCTCTTCGCGGGGCTGATGAGAAACCCACCGAAAACCGTCCAAGAATTTGTAGCCGAAGCGACCACTATTGAAAAGACCCTGGACATGCGCACCAGACAGCATAATCGTTGCCTGAGTACAAACTGCGCTGCTGCTCAAGCCAGTAACTCCGGAGACCTGCGTGAAACGATCCGAGCAATCGTGCGGGAAGAGCTGCGCAAGCTGTTGCCTTCGGCGCAGCCTCAAGTGGATTCGATTGCCGACATTTTGCGAGAAGAAGTTCGGCAATCGCTTCGAATTCCCCAAACACCGCTGCCCGAGCCAGAAGCTATGAGCTACGCTGCTGCAGTGCGCTACAACGCTCCTCCCCGTCCACGCCAAAACACCGCCCCATCGCACTTCCGTCGCCAGACGCCACCGCCGCCACCGATGTCCTGCCGTTCGCCAGCGGGCCAGCGCAGTGTGCCGAGGAAAACGGACGTTTGGCGTGCACCTGACAACCGCCCGCTCTGCTACCTCTGCGGCGAGGCCGGGCACGCATACCGCCGTTGCCAGTACCAACAGATGAGACTGCGTGGCTTCGCCGTCAATGCACCGCGCCCGCAGCCAGGAAAACGGCCACGTGACATTGCCGACTACCTGAGAAGAACGCAGTGTACACCACGAAGTCCTTCCCGTTCACTGTCGCCCAGCCGCCGCATGTCATCGCGCTACCGGCAATACTCTGGCCCAACGCGAACTGGTCTCCTAGCCCGTATCCGGGAAACTAAGGGCAGCAACCGATGGAGGTGCGGTTGCTGTGTGACGAACTACCAAAGATCCTCCTCGGACGACGACGCCGCGACGGAGCTTTCCGAACACAATGCCAACCAGGCAAAGCAATGACGGCAAAACGTCACTTACCGAAGGTGACCTGACGACGCAACATGGAAGCAGCGGAACAAGCCGACGCAGCCGAGACCCGATGCCACGCCCTCACTGTAATGCGAGACGGCGAACTAGCGACCTCGACATTCTTATCGACAGCCACAGTGTAACCGCTCTCGTCGATACTGGAGCCGACTACTCCATCATCAGTGGGTCGTTCGCCGCGAAGTTAAAGAAAGTTAAGACAGCTGGAGAAGGCCCTGAAATCCGCACAGCCGGAGGCTTCTCGTAACGCCTGCAGAGATCTGCACAGCGAGAGTCACCATTAACGGCCGTATTTATCCTACAAACTTCGTAGTCCTACAGCATTGCTCGATAGATGTCATCCTTGGTATAGACTTCTTATGCCCCCATGGGGCTGTCATCAACCTAAGAACGAAGTCGATAACGTTATCCACAGAAGAAGCACTACCGGCGCACACGCCATCATGAAATCATGCCTTGAATGGGCTGGAAGAACAAGTCACCATTTCTTCTCGCTCCAGCATCATTATTTCAATCGGTGCTCCTAAATCACCTGACTTGGAAGGCGTCGTTGAAGGCAGTCACCATCTGTTGGTCACTCGGAATATTTGCTTTGCGAGATGAATTGCAGAGCTGCGGGGAGGCAAAGCAACGGTTATGCTCACGAATTTTAGCAATGTGTACAAACATGTGAACAAAGGAACAACGGTCGGATACATCGAAGAAATTGTCGAAGCCACTAGTGCTTTCGCCCTCACCGATTCTGCGGAACCTGCTCAGAGGAACCGAGTCCGTCCTATGGCTTTCGATGTCAGTCCCAGACTTCTGAACCAGAAGCAAGAACACCTCAAGGCCTTGCTCCTGCATTACGAAGATTGCTTTTCGTCGTCATCAAAAATTCGGCAGACCCCAATCACGAAACATCACATCATAACCAAAAAAAATGCCAGACGACTCCGTCAGAGTCCGTACAGAGTTTCGACGCGAGAAGTTGAGGCCATGAAGAGACAAGTTGATGAAATGCTGCGGGATGACATTTTCCAGCCATTCAAGAGTCCATGGGCATCCCCTGTGGTGTTAGCGATGAAAAAGGATGGGACCCTACGTTTCTGCGTCGATTATCGCCGCCTGAACAAAATCACAAGAAAGGCCATGAATCCTCTCCCACGAAGAGACGACGCACTGGATCGGCTCCATAACGCCAAGTACTTTTCGTCAATGAACCTGAAGACTGGCTATTGGCAAATTGAAGTCGACAAAAGAGACCGAGAGAAGACGGCGTTTATAGGACCGGATGGCCTCTTCGAGTTTAAGGTGATTCCCTTCGGCTTTTTCTCAGCGCCTGCAACTTTTCAACACGTTATGAATACAGTACGGGCAGGATTGAAGTGGCAGACTTGCCTTGTGTACTTGGACGACGTCGTCGTGTTTTCCTCGAGTTTCGATGAGCATCTTCGGTGCCTCGAAGTGGTACTTCAAGCCACCAAGACGTCCGGACTCACACTGAAGCCAGAATAGTAGAGGTTTGCGTATTAGGAGCTGTTGTTTCTGGGGCACGTTAATAGCAAGTCTGGAGTTCAACCCGATCCACGAAAAACAGCCGCCATCGCCGACTTCCCCACGCCCACTGACAAGAAGGCGGTGCGCCGATTTCTGGGCCTGTGCGCCTATTATAGGCGGTTCGTGAAAAACTTCGCCCGCATCGCCGATCCACTCACTAACCTTACCAAGGCCGACGTGGAGTTCAAGTGGGAAACACCGCAGGAACACGCTTTCCAGGAACCTAAACATCGCCTCCAGACGCCTCCGTTACTTGCTCATTTCGACGAATTCGCCGAGACAGAAATACACACTGACGCAAGCAGCGTAGGTCTTGGCGCCGTTCTTGTGCAGAGGGCTGACGGACTTGAAAGGGTTATTAGTTACGCCAGCCGATCGCTATCCAAAGCAGAAGCCAATTATTTCTTAACAAAAAAGGAGTGCCTCGCCATTATCTTGGCTACATCCAAACTTCGCCCGTACCTTTACGGCAGGCCCTTCAAAGTTGTGAGCGACCACCACGCCTTGTGAAGGCTAGCCACATTGAAGGACCCTTCAGGTCGCCTCGCACGATGGAGCTTGAGACGTCAAGAATATGACATTACCATTGTTTACAAGTCCGGCAAGAAACACTACGACGCCGGCTGTCTCTCTCGTGCGCCTGTCGGCCAACCACCACCCGACGACCCGGATGACGACTGCTTCTTGGAACGATAACTACCGACGACTTCGCTGAACAACAGAGGGCCGACCCGGAAGTTAAGGCCCTAATGGAATACCTCGAAGGCAGGACCGCCGAAGTCCCGAAGGTATACAAGTGCGCACTTGCGTTGTTCTTCCTGCGAAACGGTCTTCTCCAAAAGAAAAACTTTTCACCGCTTCAAGCCAAGTACCTTCTTGTGGTGCCTTCAGCTCTGCGACCAGAACTTCTGCAGGCCCTGCACGACGATCCGACAGCAGGGCGCCTTGGTGTTTTGCACGCTCGCGAGGATACAAGAAAGGTACTATTGGCCACGTCTTACCACCGATGTCACTCGTTATGTAAGAACATGCCGGGACTGTCAGCGATGCAAGACACCGCCGAATAGGCCAGCGGAACTTCTGCAGCCAATTGCATCACCTCGCTCACCTTTCCAGCAGATTGGTATGGACCTACTGGGGCCGTTCCCGACGTCGGCTTTCGGAAACAAAAGAATCGTGGTAGCTATCGACTACATCACCCACTACGCCGAGACAAAAGCCCTGCCAAAAGGCAGTGCATCCGACGTAGCTAAGTTCTTCGTCGAAAATATCGTCCTACGTCACGGCGCCCTGAGGTCCTTATCACCGACAGAGGAACGGCATTTACTGCTGACCTAACTCAAGCGATCTTGGCATACAGCCAGACAAACCACCGCCGGACGACAGCCTACCACCCACAGACCAATGGCCTCACCGAGCGACTAAACAAGACGATCGCCGAAATGCTGGCAATGCACGTCGATGTCGAACACAAGACGTGGGACGCCATTCTTTCGTACGTGCTTTTCGCATACAACTTGGTGGTGCAGGAGACGGCGCAGATATCTCCAAACAAACTGGTCTACGGAAGCAGCCCGGCAACGACGCTCGGTGCCATGTTACCCAACGTCATCGACGAAGAAAACCTCTATGTGAGGGAGTACCTTCAACGCACCGAAGAAGCCCGACAACTCGCGTGTCTCCGTATCAAGAATCAACAGACGACTGACAGCCGCCGTTACAATTTTCGACGACGCTTCGTGGAATACCAGCCCAGTGAACGTGTTTGGGTATGGACGCCGATACGCCGACCTGGACTAAGTGAAAAGCTTCTGCGACGGTACTTCGGACCGTACAGGGTGGTTCGACGTCTCGGCCCACTTGATTACAAGGTTGTCCCTGACGGCATCACGAACTCTCAACGACGCTGGTCGCGACCAGAAGTCGTCCATGTCTCGCGCCACAAGCCGTTTCATTAGCGTTAACAAACTGAAATAGTGTTTTTTGTAATAATATTGTATCGTAATTTATTCATCGCACTTTCTTGCATTATTGCTGTACCTTCATCTTGAGGTAAAGCATGGGGACGGTGCCTTTTTCAGAGGTGGGCAATGCCACGTTCTATTTTTCAAGTTTTGTTATCGCCCCAAAACACCACACAATTCTCAGCGCAAAACGCGCGTGCAATTTTCGAGAAGCTTCCGGACTTTAGTAGATCATTTGGATAAGATCACGCCCACCCTGCGAACAATACAGATTATTCTGGTACCTACGCCACCGCCAGCGGTAATGCTAGAACATTCGATGGCAAGAGTATAATTTCCAACGCACTTCGCCGCTTGTCAGTTGTTGATCGACGGCCGACGCTCCGTTCGCCGCTGTCAGTCCAAGACTGCTACTGTAGTCCGACTTTCCGTTTACTGGGCTGAACTAGGCTGAACTAGCTGAACTAGGCTGAAAACTAGGCTGAACTAGCTGAACTAGGCTGAAAAACGAATCACTGTACCGCAACTCCCGTTCATGAGCATTCGGAAACTCGATGCGCGCCCCCCTTGATGCTATCGCATACGACCATTGTTGCCCATATCAGAAGACGATGTGTATTGTTTTGTCTACGTGGCTTTTAGGTGCGAAGCTCCTTATGGCTTGGGTCTGTCCATACCGTGTATATGCGCAAAAGGATACGCTTCCCAAAGAGGCGATTCTGGGGAGACGATAAGCCCGGCATAAGGACGCCCGTTCTGCTAAAAAGACCGCGGTTGGTTGCCACTTTTAACAACCAGCTAGGTGGTCCCCTGCCAGCGGAGTGCCGGTGGGTGGCGTGAGGACATCTAGTGTGCCGACACCCATTTATCTTGATTAGAGTCCACGGGATGGCTGTCACACTGGACAGCGTAATTATCTCGCAGTAATGGAATAAGCCCGCTGCCGAAACGGCGCCACCATCGTGTGCGTTCGCGCAGTTCGCGTAACATTGTCTGGAGGCCGGTCCTTTCATCCTTTCTCGGAGTGAGAGATAGAGTGCTTGAACAGGACAGCAAGAGGAGAGCACGGTGACCTGTGTTTACGTCTGTCCAATAAACGGTCCGAATTCTTTTGGTTGGCCTTGAGGACAATTTGGAGTGGCAACCGAGGGCTTAAAACCTGGCTCCCAACTCTTCGCGGTCGTTATAGTCACAGCAATTAGTGTTCTGCACTATTGACTCTGCTGAGGCAACATGCGATGGTCCTGACGTTGTAAGTCTTGTAATTATGTACCTACGTTCCTGTACATAAAGTTGAGTTGTTGCAACGTATCTAAAGGCGCTGGTCTATATCCTTTACAAGCAGCAGTAGCTATGACAAGACAAGAAGGACACCATGCATCGAACCTTCCACTCCCTTCTATAGCAACTGCCGCTACGCAGCTGAGAGAACTCTGTTCAAGAGAACAGAGGGTGAGGGTAAAAGGTTGAGTTTTACTCTGAGGTTTTTTAACGTGCACCCAAAACTGAGCACGTGGGTCTACACGCAAGCATTCCTATCAGGAATAAAACCAGTAAGTGCCCATAAAGTAGAGCGCCCCATAGGAGGAGCTCAGCCAGATCAATGTAAAAATGCCCAGTTCCATGGTAATACAAACGTTAATACAGTCAGTTTGAGCTGATTCATGAGCATAGGCATAAATATATTTCACTGAATAAATCAGTGACTTGTGGATTGATGTGAAATACCTGAGTGTGCAAAAAATATGGATCCTATGGTAAATGCAGCAGGTGCTTTGGTAGGAAAATTTTAGTGTGATTTCAAATCTGGAAACGTGCACGATGTTGGAAACAGTGTGTAATCGTTTCATGTTATGTTTAAGTGCAACATATACCTGTGTTACCAATTTCTCAGTGAAAATTAGTGATGAATGAACACGACCTGCAGCAATTCTTAGTAAGAATTACACAAAGCCAACCGATGAATTAAGTCGTCGAGCATGTTAGGATTCTTCTGAATAACGTAAATAGATGGTGGTAATAAATGTAGTATATAGCGCGATTTATATTTGCCAATGAAACGTAAAATGAAAACCAATGCCGAAAAATCGATGTTCACCAAAAATTTACCATGCGGTTGGATTGCAATTGTTCATTGAGGTTTGATATGTATTGATGCTCTAAATTATATACATATATAATAGGTGTAACACTCAAGGAAATACCCTTTGGTGTAATCTGTGAACATACACGTCTAGTACACCCTAAAAATACAAATGAGTGTAGAAAGGGTGATTTGCCATAAATTACACTCTTTCAGATATTTTTGGCAGAAAAAATAGGAGTTATATGGGTGATTGAATGAAAATTGACCCTTAAAAGTGTGAAATGGTTTGTTCGTTTGGTTTTGTTTGTTTTGTTTATTCAAAAATAGATGCATTTTTTATGAATACATTTTATGCATGGCGAATAACAATCCGAGGTCCCAAAGTAAAAACTGTCAGGGGGACCTCCTAACAAAAAGTAAAAAGAGGATTAGCTTTTGAGTCAGCAAACAGCGACGAAATCAAAGCAAATATTTAAAAGAAAATGGGTCGAAAACGTAGGGCCATATAAGCAATAGTGACAATTTGCTTGAAACAAAGAAACCCAAAAGAAAACATTCAAGTCATAAGTCATTGAAGAATAAGATCTTCAAGCGCTTACTGAAGGAGTACATTGAGCATGATTCTAGATCAACAGGCAGCATGTTCCACAGTGTTATGCATGAAAAACTTGCCGCCATTTGTCCATTGTTGGCACGTACTTTAGGTAGAACTAGATTACGGTTAGCTGAAACCCTCGTGTTGTTGGTATTCACCAGAGTAACCACCGAGAAACTGGAAATATATAATTCATTATTAAGGATATGATACATGATCATTAGAATTTTGTAGCTGAAGATTTTATGCAGAGGTAAAATGTTCATGTTGCTAAAAAGGGGGCTGATGGTGATGAAAATGGTTTTAAAGTAATGAGTCTCAAAGCTTGATTGATTGATTGATGTGTGGGGTTTAACGTCCCAAAACCACTATATGATTATGAGAGACGCCGTAGTGGAGGGCTCCGGAAATTTAGACCACCTGGGGTTCTTTAACGTGCACCCAAATCTGAGCACACGGGCCTACAACATTTCCGCCTCCATCGGAAATGCAGCCGCCGTAGCCGGAATTCGAACCCGCGCCCTGCGGGTCAGCAGCCGAGTGCCTTAGCCACTAGACCACCGCGGCGGGGCAACAAAGCTTGCTTCTGTAATTGTTCTAGATGATTTACATTTGACCAATATGTATTACCCCATGATGATACGGAGTATGACAGGTGACTATGAATGAATGCGTAATATGAAGATGAAAGGAGTTCTGTGGAGAAGTACAGTCGTGTTTTGATGATCACAAGAATACCAAAAGACACTTTTTGAATTAAGGCCTGCGCATGCTTGCTTGATTTCAAATGTTTATGTAATACCCCACCAAGAAATATCGTAAATGAACATGCATAAATGAAGTATCCATCAAGTGTAACTCATAATGAAGCGATGTTTGGAAACAACTGCGGGGAACGGAATACCATAAAATTAGTCTTTGATGAATTGATGAGTAACAGATTCTATGCACACCACGAATGAACGTTATTTAAGTTGACGTCTAGTGATTGTTGTAGAATGAGTGGATCCTTGTGTGCGGTAAAAATTGTAGTGTCGTCAGCGTAGAGAAGAGCGTTAGTGTGATTAAGACGAAGTGGTAAGTCATTTATAAATAACAAAAACAGGAGGGGTCCTAGAATTAACCCTTGAGGAAGCCAATGTTAGTGGTTTTTGGAGATAAAAAACACTGGTTTATCTGAACAACCTGCGTCTGATCACCAAGATAGCTTTTAATGAGCTGAAGGGGTGGTCGAGATATGCCGTAACATTCAAGCTTATGAAATAGGATGGCGTGAATAATTGTATTGAAAGATTTAGTAAAATTAATAAACACCGCTCTAAAAAGAAGACTTTCATCAATTATGAATTTAATCCTGTCAGTGAAAGTTATTAGTTCAACTTCAGTCGAAAGACCTGGACGAAAGCCAAATTGGTGATCAGATAATATGTTGAATTTATATATGTATTTCATTCAATGGTTGCAAATTAGTTCTTCAATGACATTACGAAAGAAAGGTAAAATGCAAATCGGGCGATAATTGTTACAGCATTCACGATCACCTTTCTTAAAAATGGGGATAATTTTCCGTGCTTTAAGAACTTTAGGAAACACCGCAGCCGTGAAAATCTTATTGATTAAATAGGCTAACATTAGGAAGAGTTCTTTTGATACAAGTTTAATTTTCGAAGAGCAGATTTGTTCGAGCCCTGGGCCAGTATTCTTTATTGATGAGATGATATTGTTAACTTCATCTGCTACCGTGGGATACAAAAAGAAAGATTGAGGAGTATGTGGAAGACTTGACAGTGAGAGTTCCGACTGAATGTTTGTATTAGTACTGACAGGGGTGCTGAAATTGGAGCTGAAAACCTCCGCAATAGAATCAGAATCAGTGTATTTTTTTTTTCTTAACAGATATAGCAGTTGGTTGCGATTTAGGCTCATTGCTGTTCAGAAACTTTTTTATTACTTGCCACTTGTGACTTGTGTTGCCACTATTATTTCTAATCTTACTTTGATAGTATTGCCGTTTAGTGTGCTTTATAACAGCTCCCAAAGTATTGAAATAAGTTTTTAGGCGACATTTGAGTGAATGACTGAACGGTTCTGCCTTGACCTTTTTGCGAAGATTGTCATTTTTCCTTATAGAATGCATTAGTTTCTTAGTAAACCAAGGATTCCTAGGTGCACGGAACGATTGTTTAATTATGCTTTCAGAGCACGACTGACTAATACACTCTCTTACCTTAGCTGAAAAAAGTTGAATGCAGTTCCGGCGTTACTTTCATCATATATTTCGTTCCAGTTAGTCTTTCGAATGGTATCCACAAAGGTTTTTGAATCAAAAGTAGTGCGCACGTTATTTTTACTACGGCGAATCTCTTTAGAACCAAAACACAAAACTATCGAATAATGATTCATGATAGCAAAATCTAATACTCCCGCTCTAATGTCACCGGTATACAGACTGACCAAAATGGTATCGATCAGTGTATTGGAATTGTGCCTAGTTGGAGTACGTATTACTGACGAAAAGCCGCAAACATAAAAACAACCTTCGTATTCAGGACAGGATTGATTCTGTTTATCAGCGATATTAAAGTTTAAGTCGCCTCATATAACTTGCATTCTTCAATTAGTTTCTTTAACAATAGCTCAAGTTCTGCGCAAAACTCTGCATATGATGAAGAAGGGGATCGGTAAAGTGATATAATGATGGTGTTATGGTTGGTCATCGACAAATAATTACAGTCAATTTCAATGCAAACGAATTTGCAAAGTGGTGCGCTTAACGACAAATCAAGTCGCCGCCGGTAAGGTACAGAAGAGTCAACCAAAATAGCTGAACCGCCTCCACGACTACCCTTACGATGACAATATTCTGATGTGTAGCCAGAGATTCCATACAGGGTGCCGTCGTGTGAAGTCAACCAAGTTTCTGATAAGCAAATGAGTTAAAACGTGTGATCCACAACTGAGAAGAAAGCGCTAAGGTCATCGTAGTGTTTACGAAGGCTCCTGATGTTAAAATGAATCAGGGACAGTGCAGACGTATTGCCCTTGAGAACTGCTTTGGTGCGTTCGAGTGAAAATTTGGTGGCGTTCATTTTGAACGGTGACTATAGTAAAGTAAAATGTGGCTTACAATCACAAGTTATTTAAACGCAGCAGGATCTCCCACGCCATGAGATGCGGTGTACTCGACTAGCTTCCGATTTCCTGGCCTTGATAATGCAGTTATGTGTCCAGAAAAATTTCCATCCCTTGGCTCTCTTCAGCTCAAGGGCTCGCGCAAAAAGTCGCTTATTCTCTGGTGTCAGGTGGTCATTGACGTATATAGGTGTAACTGAATTCCCTGAAAGCCCAATAGCTGTTGTATTAAGTCTTGCCCTTTTTGGTTTAGCAGTAAAGTCTGTTTTTTTTACCTTGAACAGAACGTCGCAAAAATATGCGTGCCCTACCTTCCCGGTACACGGTGCGCCATTTCTACATCACTCGGGGCAATCACACAGCCAACTTTTTCGCCCATGGCCTGCACAACAGCGAGGCAGCTCTCACCATCTGTCTTTGTAATACCTTTTATTTCGACATTGTTCGTCCGCGAACGCTGCTCGACATCAGAAAGCCGCTGTGAGAACAACCTGCAGTCATTTTTCAGTGATTTGTTTTCATTCCTCAACTCCTTGTTTTCTTTCGAGAGGGCTTCATTTCTTGCCTTGACTGATTCATAAAGTTTATTGAATGCCTCAAGGCTGTTACGCATGTCTGAAACCTCAGAACGGAGAGCTTCAATCTCCCTTGCCAATTCAGCATTTGTAGGCATAGTGACAAGATGCAATCACAACACAAAATGGTAGCAGCGGGAGTGACTGACAGAGCACAAATAAGAGAAAGAACTGGCAAAGCACCAACCTGTACGGAATTCAAGTCGATACTTTGAAGCAGTCACGCTGCCACAACCACTGCTGCCAAATGATCGCCGTCGCCCAAGAGCACGTCCTTATGTAGGCTCTTGTCCCAGCTAGGCGTCGTAAGCACAGACTACGCAGGCGCAGAAGTGCAGTCCAAGTCAGCTCAGTAATTCAGCCACAAGAGCGAAGCAGCCAAACGTGACATGTGTATTACTTGAATACACGCTAACAGCATACGACGATCAGCTGGAGGGAACAGGTTCAGTAGATCTGTACAGAATTAAAGTCTATAGTCAGAAGCAGTCACGCTGCCACAGCTACTGTTGCAGTGTATTGTCAAGTTTCTGTCGACAAACTTCCTATAAAATGCTCGTTGAGTAGACTAGCCAAGCAGCAGTTCAGGCAGCTCTTCATTGTCTTCTTCCACTCGTGGATCGCACGCAAGCAGGCTATGTGGCATTATTCCTCCCCCCTCCATTGGAAGCATCGACTCGATGCTCGTTAAAAAAATTAAGGAGTACAGACGGAGATGTGGAGAACCAAAAAAAAAGACAGTGCCAGTACCCGCTGCGAAAATAAGCGAGTTGCGCCAACACTTACGCGAAGCGCAAAAATAAAAGGCATCAAAACACAGGCGTACACATACTGCAGCAAGCAACGCAAATTAACGGCTCGTTGTAACACGTGAAATTACAAGGGCTAGTGTCTGAAGTAGGGCTTCAGCCAAATGACGTGAACAGTTTTGGACCGTATATATCAACAAGAAGACACAGCGCCGTTCGGAAATACCTCGTAAGTAAGGTCTGTGACACGTCTACGAACCTTGTATGCTTTAAAATTACGACTTGAATATTTTTCGAATAAGCCTGGTCGCCAGACAGAGATACACACCCACACTCGGTCACCAGTGTGGTAGGCGACGTTCTGACGGCGGAGGTTGTAACGCCACGCGTCTGCGTCTAGTTAGTGACTGGTGTTTATGCGGGCTAGCTGACAAGCTTTTTCGGCATACTGCGTGTATTGCTCAGCATCGGGAGCAAGTTCATCGCTCTGGTCGCACAGAAGCACAGCATCGAGCACTGTTCGCACGCTGCATACGTGAACAAGGCGGAAACGCGGAAATTGCGTTGTTTCTCGTGTTGCCGTATTACTGCAAACGTCAGGTATAGAAGAGTCTTGTCTCAGGTTTTGTGTTGCACGTCCACGTACATTTAGAACATGTCTGCTATGGTTTCATTAAGCCTTTCCGTCAGTTCAATGCATTGCAGGTAATAAGTCGTCGGTTTTCGATTATTAGTACAGCTCATTTAGAAATATCCTGCATCATGTGCGCTGTAAATGACATTCCTCTGTTTGTGATACCGCTTGACGGAGCACAATGCTGTAGGACAATTTGGTGCACCACGAAGAGTGAGTGAGATAATCTGTCGCAACTGTAATCCATTCGTTCCCGGAGGACGACAAAGGGAAGTTTCCGAGAAGGTCCATTCCCATCAGGTGAAACGGTGTCCGCAGTGGTGTGATTGGCTGGAGTAGACCTTTATGTCTCAAAGGTGAAGTCTTGCAGCGCCGGCACTTACAGCAGCCTTTCATATAGCCATGTTCGCTAGTTGATTGTCGCAGCCAGTTATACTGTTGGCGTACTCTAGCGAGAGTTTGCGGATAGCCCAATTTCCTGATGTGGGTTCGTAGGGGCCTGCAAGGAGGATCCGATCACTCATGTCGGTAGGGACAACGAGTAGGAAGGCTTTGATGCCACCGCGAGCATGTTTCTTATAAACGCTGCCTCTTCTTAGATAAAAGGCGGACAGCTCATGAGCAATGTGTCGAGGGACCTGAAAGTTCCGGCCTCCCAGGGATACAAGAACTGGGCGTAATTCTTGGTCTGTCCGCTGTCTCGAGATGAAGTCGGAAATGCTAATTACTCCGAGAAAGCTATCTTCATCCTCGGAGTCCATGACAACATGTCTCACAGGTGCTCGAGAAAGCGCGTCGGCATCCTAGCGTTTGCACCCTTACCTGTACAAAATCGTGATAAAGAGTTTTAGTCTGGTGATCTTACGGCCCGTTCCGCTCTGAGTAGGCCCGCTAAGTGGCTGTGGAGTGATGTATATTATTGCCGTTTTAGTTATGCGTTTTTTCTTTCTGGAGCGCCAATTTCACAGTTGCAGTGCCCTCTGGCCAAGCTCAACCTTGGTAAATGAAATTACCGACTACTTGTACATAGTAAAACAAATACGCATGTCTCATTGGTTCACCTAATATTGACGCGTGTCTATATGTGGAGGATAAAGATGATGGGACGTTTAGTGGACACAAGGTAGTGGGCTTCTAGCTTCTCTCGAGGCCGAAGAAGACGATCTTGTGGCTCAGCTGTTGAGCACACGCTGCTTTCGTCGTCCCAAGGTGTATCTGTGTTTTATTCGCGTTGTACCGCGACACTGGTGAAGGTGCTGGGCCGCAACCCTGTCTGATGCTTCACACGCCCACTGGGAGCCGTTCATCGAGTCCAGACGCATTGTCACCTGTAAAAACACCGGTGAATCGCTCCAGTCAACGGTTGCGACGCCTCGCGCCAGAGCTGACTCACTCGCCGGAACCTGCTAGGCACCGCACACCTCAGCCAATGGCCAACGCAAGCCCACAACAGGTGCCCCAAGGCAGCTTTCGAACGCACCCACCTCAGGTGACCCTCTTTCAACCCCTCGTTCCCGATCGCTTTAGTGGCGGTGCCCATGAAGACGTTCACGACTGGCTGGACCACTACGAGCGTGTTGCCAAGGTGAATCAGTGGTCGGAACAGGAAAAGCTTTCACGTGCCTATTTCTACCTTGACGACGGTGCTCGTACTTGGTATGAGAATAGAGAAGGCAATCTGTCAGCTTGGCTCGACTTTCGACCGACGTTCGTCGATACCTTTGCCAATATCGATAGAAGGGACCGTGCGCAGCAGTTATTGGAGCTACGGGTTCAAAAACCCAACGAAACCTTTGCAATGTTTGCCGAGGACATGAGTCGTCTCTTTCAACGAGCTAACCCACACACGACGGAAGATAAAAAGTTGAGTTACCTCATGCGCGGTGTCAAGGAACAGCTTTTCGCCGGGCTACTGCGCAACCCTCCAAGTACCGTTGTTGACTTCATTAAGGAAGCTACGGCTATCGAGCGGGCGCTTCATCAGTGCTGCAGGAAATATGACCGCATGTCCTGCAATGTCCCAATCAACGCTAACGCCATGACATCTGAGAACCGAGAGTTGATTAGAGAGATAGTTCGCGAAGAACTGCAGAGGTTGCGGAATCCGGTTGCTGAAAATCCCATCGCGTCGATCGCTGAAGTCATACGCGACGAAATCTACCAAGCGTTGTCTACAGCTAGTTCTGATGCTCAGCAGCGTCCAATGAGCTACGCTGCCACTCTCCGACGTCCACCACCCGCTGTGCCGACGCTGTACTACCAGGTGCAGATGGCCGCTTCGTATCCGCCGCAAGAGCAGACACCGCATCAACCGCCCACGCTACAGCCATACAACCAGCCGTCCACAGCCACCCCATGGGCATCGACGCGTCCACCGACCCGGAAAACAGATGCATGGCGCACAGTGGACAGACGTCCACTATGCTTTTACTGCGGAGGTGTAGGACATATTGCCCGTCATTGCTGGCATCGAGGTGATTCATTCCGCCCTCATCAACCTTGGTTTGACGGTTGCCGTGCCAACGACGAATACACTCCGCGCCGTGACGACACCTCTTTCTATGGAGCCCGTTCTCACTTTCAGGACGGCTCTACCACTGCATAGGAGGCAATGCCTGCTAACCCTCCTGGTCCGAGACGTCGATCCCGCTCTCCGTCCCCCGCGCGTTCGTCTTTGTTGCACCGCCACACCTACGCGGACCTTAATACAAGAAGGTCACGAAGCCCGCACCGGGGACACTGAGAGCGGCGACCTCCGGGGGCAAGGTTGCAGGCCATAAAGATGACGACAAGAAGCCCCCCAGCATGACGTCATACAGCCAATGAGCCGTGAAAACGATGAAATTGTTACTGCTGACCTTAGTGTTCTTCTTGACGGCCAGATAGTAACAGCTTTAGTCGACACTGGTGCTGACTTTTCCTTTATTAGTCAGGACCTCGCCGACAGCCTCAAAAAAGTGAAGACGCTGTGGACGGGCCCTCATATAAGAACAGCGGCAGGCCAGTTATTGATGCCCTCGGGAAGACGTACCGTAAGAATTGACATCAGAGGTTCTCCTTTCACTGCGTCGTTCGTCGTTATCGCCGCATGCTGCAGAGACGTAATTCTTGGCGTGGACTTTTTACGGGAATATGCTGCCGTCATCAACATACCAGAGAGCTTGATTACGTTTTGCAACAGTTCGGGCTTACCCGATTCCTCAGAGGCGCGACCAAACAAACTGCGTCTTACTGATGACGACATGGTTCTCCCTCGGAGGTCATGCACGCTTGTTTCTGTGGCCGCCGCTGCTCAGTTTGACGCCGAAGGAGTTGCATACCGAATAAGCTCGCTGCTCTTCACCCACGGTATTTCCGTCACACCAGGTATTGTCTGAGTTGCTGCTGGACGCACGGACTTGCTGCTGACCGATTTTAGAGCTGAGCTCCGGCACCTTCCAAGAGGCATGACTGTCGCTTACTTCGACGATGTAGTAGACGCTGAAAGCTGATTGGTGGTAGTCGACAAGCGACTAAATCTTGATTCAGCGCCTTTTTGGACGTTAGCATTACTTTGCCGAAAGATGACCAACGCATACTCTTTGATCTACTGGCCAAATTTCAAGACTGCTTTTTCAACAGCATCAAGTGTTGGCCGCACGCCTCTAACCAGGCATCGAATGATTACCGAGGAAACGGCGAGACCTATTCACCAGAACCCTTATTGCGTGGCTCCAAAAGAACGTGAAGCGATACAACAGCAGGTAGACAGAATGCTTGAAGATGACGTCATTCATCCTTCACAGAGCCCCTGGGCGTCGCCTGTAGTCCTCGTTAAGAAAAAAGACGGCAGCCGGCGCTTCTGTGTGGGTTACCGGAAGCTAAATCAGGTGACCAAGAAAGACGTATATCCACAACCACGTATAGACGACTCTCTCGACAGACTTCGACATGCTCGATACTTCTCTTCAATGGACTTGCGGAGTGGATATTGGCTAAACGAGGTGGACCCGAGAGACCGCGAGAAGACCGCTTTTGTGACACTAGATGAGTTATATGAATTTAATGTCTTGCCATTCGGTTTGTGTTCAACCTCTGCTCCCTTTCAAAGACTCATGGATACTGTGCTTTCTGGGTTGAAGTGGAAAACATGCTTAGTATATCTGGACGACGTCATAGTGCTTTCCGCGACATTTGACGAGCACCTTGAAACACTTCAGGTTGTCTTACGAGCCATACAGTCCGCGGGCCTGACGTTGAAGCCTGAGAAGTGTCACTTTTGCTAAGAAGAGCTGCGATTTCTTGGTCATGTCGTTAGTCATGCAGGTATTCGTCCCGATCCTGAAAAAATCGCAGCCGTAGAACAGTTCCCTATGCCGAACGATAAAAAGGCTGTCAGACGCTTTCTCGGCCTCTGCGCATATTATCGACGATTTATCGCGGACTTCGCACGCATAGCGTCACCGCTAACTCGCCTCACGAGAGAAGACGTCACCTTTGAGTGGCATAACGAAGAGGAAGCTGCTTTTAACGATCTTTGCCAGCGACTACAAACACCCCCAGTCCTTGCCCACTTCGACGAGAGAGCCCCTACGATGCTTCACACACATGCTAGCAATGTTGGTCTGGGAGCTGTGCTTTTGCAGCAGCAAGAGGGCACAGAAAGGGAAATCGCTTACGCAAGCAGAACGTTAACTCGCGCTGAGGCTAATTAACTCCAAGACTGAGAAGGAATGTCTCGCCGTAGTATGGGTGGTTACATAATTTCGTCTGTATTTATATGGCCACCCCTTCAAAGTATTTAGCGACCACCCCTCACTGTGTTGGTTAACTAATCTTAAAGGCCCTACCGGCAAATTAGCGCGTTGAAGTCTCAGGCTGCAGGAATTCGATATTGCAGTCGTACATAAGTCAGGGAAGCGACATATGGACGCCGACTGTTTGTCTCGTTCAACCATTGAGTCGGCAACCCTACCCGAGGAGGACGAAACATCATTTCTTGGTGTCCTCGACACAACCACCATTGCGCAGCAACAACGAGACGACGCTGAGTTGCTCGGCCTAATTACCTACTTGGATGGCAGATCTCGGAAGCCGCCAAGAGTTTTCGCAAGAGCATTGTCATCATTTTGTTTACGCGGCAGAGCACTCTTTAAAACAATTTTTTCGTCGACGGGAGCTGCCTATCTACTCGTCGTTCCAGCAGCCCTTCGCACTGAAGTACTGAAAGCATGCCACAACGAGGTTACCTCTGGCCACTTGGGTTACACAAGAACGTTGGCCAGGGTACAGCAAAGGTATTACTGACCAAGACTAACCACAGCCGTGAAAGAAGAAAGAAAGAAAGTTGAAATTTATTTCACCACAACGATACACCGTGATTTACACAAACAAGAAACAATTGTGGCATGGAAAGTAGGAAAAAAGCTGCGCTATAGCAGCTTGACTAGCCCCACCTCCCATTTGTACAAGGCAACAGAAACAATGGCACACCAAACTCTATACAGTGCTCACGTATGATTGAAAGAAAAAAGAAAAGAAAATAACATTCTAGTGGTTGTTTATGAAGTACAGAATAGATGCACACTTGGGTGTTTACAAACAAACAATTATTGGGAAAAAAGGCAACCAAAATAAGACGCTATAACAGAAAGGGGTACACTTAAAATTTCATGCATTTACAAGTACTGGGTGTAATTTTTCTGGGTTTATAACTCTTTATACAAACAGGTTTATTATATCACTACTTGAAAGGAGACGCAATTGCTGTTCTGTGAGCTTGAACTTATTTAGTATATGGGGAACAGAGTGCGCTAGCATTTGGAGTCCGTAATTTGTTCGCGGTCGGGGGATGTGCCAGTGTTCAGAACTCCGCATCGGACGCAACAAAATTTTCGGCTGTAAATGTGCTAAGCCTCTCAGGTTTGCGCAATTCTTTCGAATTTCAGACCTCAAAGACAACAACAAGTTATGTTCATATGCAACACAAAATTTTAAAACATTAAACTTGACAAATAAATGGGATGTGTGTTCTCTGTAACCTATATTTGCAACAGCCCGCAAAGCGCTTTTTTGAAGTGTATACAACTTTCGTTTTGATGTTTCAGTTCCAGAAGCCCATACCAACTGACAATAGCGCAGATAAGAACAAAAAAGCGTATTGAAGATAAGAAGTTTCTGGGGGAGTGGTAGAAACGACTTACACCTTCTCAGCACGCCAAGGGCTTTTCTTAGCTTAATACACAATTGTTCAGTGTGAGAATTCCAGAACATATGTTGATGAAAGATGACGCCCAAAGTTTGGACAGTCTCTGAAAGTTCGATATTGAAATTATTTAGCATCAGTTTTTGTGTGTACGTACATGTTATTCTTTTCGCACGGAAAACAACGACCTTGGTTTTAGAGCTGTTGATCTGTAACGAATTTCGGCAGGACCATTTCGAAAAATTGACTAACGTTTTATTAGCTGCTTTTATCAAATCGTCTATATTTGTTCCCGTAAAGAATAAGCTTGTATCATCTGCATAAATAATGTACGTTATTGAGTGATCCACATTTACAATATTGTCACGGGGTCGTGACGTGGCCGAAGACAGGAGGCTTCTTGTTGGAATTTAACTGTTTATTTGGGCGAACCTGTGCCCGGTAAACAGAAAGTCCAATTACAGCAGCAGTCTCGCACAGATAGCAGTCTCAGACTGATAGCGGCGAACGGAGCGTCGGCCTTCAATCAACAACTGACAAGCGGCGAAGCGCGTCGGCATTTATACTCCCGCCGTCGAATGTTCTAGCGCTATCGCTGGCGGCGGCGTGCGTTCCAGAACAATCTGTACCATTCGCACAGTGGGCGTGATCTTATCGAAATGATCTACTACAGTCCGGAACCCTCTAGAAAACTGCAGGCGCGGTTTGCGCTGAGAATCGTGTGGTGTTTTGGGACGATAACAAAAACTTGGGAAATGGAACGTGGCATTGCCCCCTCTGAAAAAGGCATCGTCTCGATGCTTTAACTAAAGATGAAGGTACAATAATAATGCAAGAAAGTACAATGAGTAAATTACGATACAACAATAGTACAAAAAAACACGGGTTCAGTTTGTTAACGCGCATGAAACGGCTTGAGGCGCGCGACATGGACGACTTCAGGTCGCGATCGGCGTCGTTGAGAGTTCGTGATGCCGTCGGGGACAACCTCGTAATCAAGTGGGCCGAGACGTCGAACCACCCTGTACGATCCGAAGTACCGTCGCAGAAGCTTTTCACTTAGTCCACGTCGGCGTATCGGCGTCCACACCCAAACACGTTCACCGGGCTGGTATTCCACGAAGCGTCGTCGAAGGTTGTAACGGTGGCTGTCGGTCGTCTGTTGATTCTTGATACGCAGCCGCGCAAGTTGTCGGGCTTCTTCGGCGCGATGAAGGTACTCGCTCACATCGAGGTTTTCTTCGTCGGTGACGTTGGGTAACATGGCATCGAGCGTCGTTGCCGGGCTCCTTCCGTAGACACATTTGTATGGAGATATCTGCGTCGTCTCCTGCACCGCCGTGTTGTATGCGAAGGTCACATACGAAAAAATGGCATCCCACGTCTTGTGTTCGACATCGACGTACATTGACAGCATGTCGGCGATCGTCTTGTTAAGCCGCTCGGTGAGTCCGTTGGTCTGTGGGTGGTACGCTGTCGTCTGGCGGTGGTTTGTTTGGCTGTATGCCAAGATCGCTTGAGTTAAGTCGGCAGTGAATGCCGTTACTCTGTCGGTGATAAGGACCTCCGGGGCACCGTGACGTAGAACGATATTTTCGACGAAGAACTTAGCTACCTCGGATGCACTGCCTTTTGGCAGGGCTTTTGTCTCGGCGTAGTGGGTGAGGTAGTCGGTGGCTACCACGATCCACTTGTTTCCGAAAGCCGACGTCGGGAACGGCCCCAATAGGTCCATACCAATCTGCTGGAAAGGTCGGCAAGGTGGATTAATTGGCTGCAGAAGTCCCGCTGGCCTTGTCGGCGGTGTCTTGCGTCGCTGACAGTCCCGGTATGTCCTCACATAACGAGTGTCGTCGGTTGTAAGACGCGGCCAGTAGTACCTTTCTTGTATCCTCGCGAGCGTGCGAGAAACACCGAGGTGCCCTGCCGTCGGATCGTCGTGCAGGGCCTGCAGGAGTTCTGGTCGCAAGGTATCTGCTTGTGGTGCCTTGTGAAGGCACCACAAGGAGATACTTAGCCCGAAGCGGTGAAAAGTTTTTCTTTTGTAGAAGACCGTTTCGTAGAAAAAACGACGCAAGTGCGCGCTTGAATACCTTCGGGACTTCGGCGGTCCTGCCTTCGAGGTATTCTATTAGGGCCTTAAGTTCCGGGTCGGCCCGCTGTCATTCAGCGAAGTCGTCGGTAGTTATCGTTCCCAAGAAGTAGTCGTCATCCGGGTCGTCGGGTAGCGGTTGGTCGACAGGCGCACGAGAGAGACAGTCGGCGTCGGAGTGTTTTTTGCCGGACTTGTAAGTGACAGTAATGTCATATTCTTGAAGTCTCAGGCTCCATCGTGCGAGGCGACCTGAAGGGTCCTTCAAAGTGGCTAGCCAACACAAGGCGTGGTGGTCGCTCACAACTTTGAAGGGCCTGCCGTAGAGGTATGGGCGAAATTTCGACGTAGCCCAGATAATGGCGAGGCACTCCTTTTCTGTTGTGGAATAATTTGCTTCTGCTTTGGATAGCGATCGGATGGCGTAACTAATAACCCTTTCAAGTCCGTCAGCCCTCTGCACAAGAACGGCGCCAAGACCTACGCTGCTTGCGTCAGTATGTATTTCTGTCTCACCGAATTCGTCGAAATGGGCAAGTAACGGAGGCGTCTGGAGGCGATGTTTAAGCGCCTGGAAAGCGTGTTCCTGTGGCGTTTCCCACTTGAACTCCACGTCGGCCTTGGTAAGTTTAGTGAGAGAATCGGCGATGCGGGCGAAGTTTTTCACGAACCGCCTATAATAGGCGCACAGGCCCAGAAATCGGCGCACGGCTTTCTTGTCAGTGGGAGGCAGGAATTCGGCGATGGCGGCTGTTTTCCGTGGATCAGGACGAACTCCAGACTTGCTGATAACGTGCCCCAGAAACAAGAGCTCTTCATACGCAAATCTGCACTTTTCTGGCTTCAGTGTCAGTCCGGAAGTCTTGATGGCTTGAAGTACAGCTTCAAGGCGCCAAAGATGCTCGTCGAAACTCGAGGAAAACACGACGACGTCGTCCAAGTACACAAGGCAAGTCTGCCACTTCAATCCTGCCAGTACTGTATCCATAACGCGTTGAAAAGTTGCAGGCGCTGAGCAAAGGCCGAAGGGCATCACCTTAAACTCGAAGAGGCCGTCTGGTGTTATAAACGCCGTCTTCTCTCGGTCTCTTTCGTCGACTTCGATTTGCCAATAGCCAGTCTTGAGGTCCATTGACGAAAAGTACTTGGCGTTATGGAGCCGATCAAGTGCGTCGTCTATTCGTGGGAGAGGATACACGTCCTTTCTGTTGATTTTGTTCAGGCGGCGATAATCGACGCAGAAACGTAGGGTCCCATCCTTTATCTTCACTAACACCACGGGGGATGCCCATGGGCTCTTGGACGGCTGGATAATATCATCCTGCAGCATTTCATCAACTTGCCTCCTGATGGCCTCACGTTCTCGCGTCGAAACCCTGTACGGACTCTGACGGAGTGGTATGGCATTTTCTTCGGTTATGATGCGATGTTTCGTGATTGGGGTCTGCCGAATTTTCGATGACGACGAAAAGCAATCTTCGTATTGCAGGAGCAGGGCCTTGAGCTGTTCTTGCTTATCGTTCGGAAGTCTGGGATTGACGTCGAAAGCTATGGGAGGGGCTTGGTTCCTCTGAGCAGGTTCCGCAGAATCGGCGAGGGCGAAAGCACTGGTGGCTTCGACAATTTCTTCGATGAATGCGACCGTTGTTCCCTTGTTCACATGTTTGTACTCATTGCTGAAATTTGTGAGCATAACCGTTGCTTTGCCTCCCCGCAACTCTGCAATTTCTCTTGCGACGCAAATATTTCGGGTGACCAACAGATGCTGACTGCCTTCAACGACGCCTTCGAAGTCAGGTGATTCAGGAGCACCGACTAAAATAATGACGCTTGAGCGAGGCGGAATGGTGACTTGTTCTTCCAGCACATTCAAGGCATGGTGTCCAGACGGCGTGCGCGGCGGTAGTGCTTCTTCTGTGGATAACGTTATCGACTTTGTTTTTAGGTTGATGACAGCACCATGGAGGCATAAGAAGTCCATGCCAAGGATGACATCTCTCGAGCGACGCTCTAGGACTACGAAGTCTGTAGGATAAATACGGCCGTTAATGGTGACTCTCGCTGTGCAGATTCCTGCAGGCGTTACGAGATGACCTCCGGCTGTGCGGATTTCAGGGCCTTTCCAAGCTGTCCTAACTTTCTTTAACTTCGCGGCGAGCGACCCACTGATGACAGAATAGTCGGCTCCAGTATCGATGAGAGCGGTCACACTGTGGCTGTTGATAAGAACGTCGAGGTCGCTGATTCGCCGTCTCGCATTACAGTTAGGGCGTGGCGTCGGGTCACGGCTGCGTCGGCTTGTTCCGCTGCTTCCATGTTACGTCGTCAGGCCACCTTCGGTAAGTGAGCTTTCGCCGTCAGGGCTTTGCCTGGTTGGCGTTGTGTTCGGAAAGCTCCGTCGCGGCGTCGTCGTCGTCGGAGGATCTTCGGTAGTTCGTCGCACAGCAACCGCACCTCCACCGGTTGCTGCCCTTAGTTTCCCGGATACGGGCTAGGAGACCGGCCCCGCGTTGGGCCACAGTACTGTCGGTGGTGCGGTGACGTGCGGCGGCTGGGCGACGGCGAACGCGAAGGGCTTCGTGGTGTCCACCGAGTTCCTGTCAGGTAGTCGGCGATGTCACGTGGTCGTTCTCCTGGCTGTGGGCGCGGTGCATTGACGGCGAAGCCACGCAATCCAATCTGTCGGTACTGGCAACGGCGGTATGTGTGTCCGGCCTCGCCGCAGTGGTAGCAGAGCGGGCGATGGTCAGGGGTGCGCTAGACGTCAGTCTTCCTCGGTGCACTGCGCTGGGCCGCTGGCGAACGGTATGACGTCGGTGGGGGTGGTGGCGGCGGTGACGTCTGTCGACGGAAGTGCGATGGGGCGGCGTTTTGGCGTGGACGGGGAGGAGCGTTGTGGCGCAGTGCAGCGGCGTAGCTCATAGCTTCCGGCTCGGGCAGCGGTGCGTGGGGAATTTGAAGCGATTGCCGAACTTCTTCTCGCACAATGTCGGCGATCGAATCCACTTGATGCTGCACCGAAGGCAACAGCTTGCGCAGCTCTTCCCGCGCGATCGCTCGGATCGTTTCACGCAGGTCTCCGGAGTTACTGGCTTGAGCAGCAGCGCAGTCTGCAGTCAGGCGACGATTATACTGTCTGGTGCGCATGTCCAGGGTCTTTTCAATAGTGGTCGCTTCGGCTACAAATTCTTGGACGGTTTTCGGTGGGTTTCTCATCAGCCCCGCGAAGAGCTCCTGTTTGACCCCTCGCATGAGGAAACGAACTTTTTTCTCCTCAGGCATGTCTGGGTCAGCGTGACGGAATAGTCGGGTCAATTCTTCGGTGAAAATGGCGACATTTTCATTTGGTAGCTGAACCCGGGTCTCTAATAAAGCAGCGGCCCTCTCTTTTCGAGCGACGCTCGCGAACGTTTGCAGGAATGCGCCGCAGAAAACATCCCACGTTCGGAGCGTGGACTCCCGATTTTCGAGCCAGGTCCTTGCGGTGTCTTCTGAATAGAAGAACACACGACGCAGCTTTTCGTCATGGTCCCAGTGGTTGAGGGTGGCCCCACGGTCGTATGTCTCTAGCCAGGACTCCGGGTCTTCGAACGATGACCCATGGAAAATTGGTGGTTCCCTGGGTTGATGCATGACCATCGTGGGCTGGGACGCTGCGGTTATCATTGTCGCTGCAGTCGCGGTCATGGCCTTGGTCTTCCACGGCTTGTCGTGTAGAAGCCCGTACTCCGGTGGTAGCCCTTGCTGTCGGCGGCTTGTTCGCTGCTCCTGGTTGGCGTCGGTGTCTTCTCCGCGGCGTGGGCTGGGTTCACGGCTTGACGGGTGCGTCCGGTACATGAACGAAGCAGCACCTCCACCAAATGTCACGGGGTCGTGACGTGGCCGAAGACAGGAGGCTTCTTGTTGGAATTTAACTGTTTATTTGGGCAAACCTGTGCCCGGTAAACAGAAAGTCCAATTACAGCAGCAGTCTCGCACAGATAGCAATCTCAGACTGATAGCGGCGAACGGAGCGTCGGCCTTCGATCAACAACTGACAAGCGGCGAAGCGCGTCGGCATTTATACTCCCGCCGTCGAATGTTCTAGCGCATTCGCTGGCGGCGGCGTGCGTTCCAGAAGAATCTGTACCATTCGCACAGTGGGCGTGATCTTATCGAAATGATCTACTACAGTCCGGAACCCTCTAGAAAACTGCAGGCGCGGTTTGCGCTGAGAATCGTGTGGTGTTTTGGGACGATAACAAAAACTTGGGGAATGAAACGTGGCAATATCAATGATATAAAGGTTAAGTAGAAGAGGTCCTAATATGCTTCCCTGTGGTACACCGCGTTTGATTTTTTTGGGCATAGATGTTTGCCTATTTATAGACACACACTGGTACCGATCACTAAGGTAGCTTTCTAATAAATCGAGCGCGATGCCTCTAATCCCGTAATAAAACCATTTTTCTGACAAGGTTTAGTGATCAATTCTGTCGAACGCCTTCGTAAAGTCTATGAATACGTCTATGAAGCACCACGTTCGTACCTGTCTCAACTGCTAGCGACGCAATTCACTGCCAACTAAACCAGCTGGCCTCCTGCAACCCGTACAGGTCTCAATGACTCCATTCCACCAGATCGGCATGGTCATTTTGGGCCCACTGCCCACTTCTACTGCAAGCAACCGATGGGTTATCGTCGCGACGGATTATTTGACCCGTTATGCCGAGACAAAGGCTATCCAGAGAGGTACGGCAGCGGAGGTGGCAAGATTTTTTATCGAGAATATTGTAATGAGGCATGGTGCACCAACCGTCGTAATCACAGACAGAGGAACCGCATTTACAGCAGCTCTTTTGGACCATGTTTTGATGCTTAGTGGAACAACGCATCGTAAGACCACCGCATACCACCCGCGAACGAACGGGCTGACAGAGCGTCTAAACAAAACCATTGAAGACATGCTTTCGATGTACGTAGACGTCGAACATGAAAATTTGGATACAATCTTGCCTTACATAACGTTTGCATACAACACGGCCAAGCAAGAAACGACCCGCATGACACCTTTCAGCCTCGTTCATGGACGGGAAGTACGAACCATGTTACCGCACGAAGACGACGACATCGTCCCGGACGCCGACACGTTAACGGAACGCGCAGAAGAAGCTGGGTAACTTGCACGTTTACGGATCAGCCAGCAGCAAGACTACGATGCAGGCCGCTACAATGCTCACCGCAGAACAGTCGTCTACCAAACTGGCGAAAAAGTATGGGTTTGGACGCCCTTACGAAAACGAGGGCTTTCCGAAAAATCTTAAGAAGATACTTTTGACCGTACCTAGTTGTGCGACGATTGAGCGATGTCACTTACGAAGTTGTTCCCGACTGTTCGTATAGTACAAGGCGTCGCCAGCACCATCCTGAACTCGTTCACGTAGTCCGCATGAAACCTTACGTCAGCGAGTGATTGCGTGATACTTTACTTTAGAAAAAAAACTGCATTACAGACTGTGCATCGGGGCGATGCTCTTTAAGAGAGAGGCAAATGACGCGTGTCTACATGTGGACGATAACGATGATGGGACATTTAGTGCGCACGAGGTCGTGGGGCTCTAGCTTATCTCGAGGCCGAAGAAGACGATCTTGTGGCTCAGCTGTTGAGCACACGCTGCTTTCGTCGTTCCAAGGTGTATCTGTATTTTATTCACGTTGTACCGCGACAATATTCATAGTTGCTCTCACTATGTGTTACCAGTCCATTACATTGAAGAAAAATGAAGTGTCTATTTGAAGATAGTTACGCGACAGTCAACAAGGTTGCATTACAGAGCACGAGAAAAGAGGCATCGCGTTGTGCTGGTAATGATATATTGTATGTACATTTCCCCAATATAGGAGTTTGGCTAGGTCTTGTTTTCTGGAGCACCCGCCTACAAAATAAGACGGTCACACTTGTTGACGTTGAAATCTAAAATCAAGATGGGGACGACAAATGCAAACACGTAGTAGGAGAAGCAGAGACGTTTCAGCTGAGGACCTATTTTTGTCAAAGCTTCCTTAATCTGCTTCGTGTGTTAGTTTTAGGGGTAGTGTTGACGTCGTCTCCTATGATGGCACGTGTCCCTGTTGGTGATTGCCGTCTGGAAGGAAAAAGAAATCTACCGAGCCGAAGAATGAAGCCCTTGCCTAAATTATAGTTGGATTGTAATGATACCAAGGATATTCTTCTCAGAGATAAAGACGAGGGAGAGCAACAGAGTAATAGAGAGAAAAAGGAAAAAAAAGGAAAACAGCAAGGTAGCAGTGTAGCTGTGTGTCGCCGCACCACCACCACCGCCCGTTCTTGCTCACACCATTGGCGCCGCTACTTAATCTTTGAGAAAGTCCAGGCCACCGCCACTACCGCACGACATTTGCGGCGCACCGCCATTCGTCCTATTTAAACCCGTCCGAGGAATCTGGGCATACATCACTTCACCTTTTTTTGTGCGGCTTTAAAATTTTTCAGAGTGGCGTTTCCAATGCCACGACTGTAACTTCGTGCAGGATTCTAAAACAGGTTCTGATGATACACAATCCAGCGTGTCATTCCCTCTTGGCATTTCTTGTTCTTTTTGCGCTCTTCGTGACGGCAGAACAGGGACTCACGTGACATGATTCGGGCACGTACTCGCGAATGGTTTATTTACGAAGAATATTACCTATAAGTTGTTTTCTTTACTGCGTTGTCATGCAATTTCCACCCCCACAATCCCGATATTCCTCGCGCGTCACATGATAATCACGCGTTATGGTCTTGTGATTTCGCTGCTCTTTGCGGCTTTCTGATTGTGCAATTAGAAATAAAAGGGTGTAGCCCACAAGCTCAATATCCTGATAGGCTCAACACTTAGCACTCCCATATTGTCCACAAATGCCCACAAATGTCGAATTGATTGATTGATATGTGGGGTTTAACGTCCCAAAACCACCATATGATTATGAGAGACGCCGTAGTGGAGGGCTCCGGAAATTTTGACCACCTGGGGTTCTTTAACGTGCACCCAAATCTGAGCACACGGGCCTACAACATTTCCGCCTCCATCGGAAATGCAGCCGCCGCAGACGGGATTTGAACCCGCGCCCTGCGGGTCAGCAGCCGAGTATCTTAGCCACTAGACCACCGCGGCGGGGCCACAAATGTCGTAGAGATACAGCCTGTAAGAATTGTAGTGAAGCATGTGTAGTAGAGTGAAATGGAGAACAAAAACAAAGGAGCAGGCTGTGAATTGTTACAGTCTCCCAACGGAAAAATTCTTTACAGAGGAGACGACACAGCTGACTGTAAAAAAAGAGCAGCCTGCTTCGATGGTTCTTGCGTATTTCTTCGTTGCGAGAAGATATTATATGAGCACTCCCTAAAGGCTTTCATCGTGGTGGTCATGTTCCGTATAGAGACCAAATGAAACACTTTTGTACGCACACTGTATGCTGTTCCTGCGGATAAAATCTCGCGAGCGCCAGCGTAGAATACAGCTGAAGCAGAGGTGAAACAAGCTGCCCTTCTCTATCGCGAGGAGCGCGCATGGAATAACATGCCTCTGCGTGCTGTACCTGCCATCGATTTCTCCTCAACGGGAAAAGAAGCCGTGTCAGCCTTTTTCTGAATGAAAGAGTATGAACAGATACTCAGGTAGGAGTCTGCGTGGCTCGATCTTCTACTGTGATCTTTGATAATAAGAGCGTGGTCGCGAGTGCTACAGCGCGTGTTATTTCCGCAGCCATCCGCAAAAGGCTCGTGTACCAGCGCTATGATATCATCGCGCAAACATTGCTCTTTTTCTGAGAGCAGCTGTATCACTGTACACCAGCATTTTGCAGTGTCGCGAGATCAGATAAAAAAGAGTCAGCTGCAGCCTTATTTCTTTATGGGGCTGCGTGCTTCTACTGCGCGGTGCAAATGTTTGATTTTATATGTGGGTTTTAACATCCCAAAACCACCATATGATTAAGAGACGCTGCACAGTGTAAATGAGAATTATCGAAAAGTTTTCTGAACTATTCAAGTCGCCACAAACTTTGTGTTTTTCTCAAAAACCTGAGAACAAAACTGTTTTTAACTATTGTATTGTTCTATGACACTTCTGTACTGGACACTTCAGCCTCATTTTTTTAGTAATTCTAATCTTGTAGTGAATTTTGCAATGTAGATGCACTCCTTAAGTTTCGTGACACAGTGTGCATGAATTCGTGTCAAAATATGTGTCCTAAATGTATTAAAACGAAGCCAAGACACGTAAAATGCCAGAGATATTTAATTCATCTCAGGCGTAAGAGAAAGCTACTACGTCATAATGCTTGGTTATTTATTGTATAGAAAAATAAATTAGAAAATAAAATAAAAGAACCTAAGAACTTCTACTTGTATAATGCCTTCCCAACATTTATAAAAAATTCTCATGTGTTCTAGAATTTGATTAGTTCTGCATTGTCAGCGTCCTCACCGTTTATACTTGTTGGCCAATCCTCCTGAAATTCTGAAGACACTGCTACTGATAGCGGTGAGCAGAGCGTCAGCCGTCAATCAACAAACAAGCGGTGAATCAGGTCGGCATTTATACATTTGTCATCGAACATTCTATCGTTATCAATTGATATGGAGGTTTAACGTCCCAAAACCACCATATTATTATGAGAGACGCCGTAGTGGAGGTCTCCGGAGATTTCGACCACCTGGAGTTTTTCAACGTGCAACCAAATCTGAGCACACGGGCCTACAACATTACCGCCTTCATCGTAAATGCAGCCGCCACAGCCGGGAATCGAAGCCAGGACCTGCGGGTCAGTAGTTGAGTACCTCAGCTACTAGAGCACCGCGGCGGGGAAGCGTTATCAATAGCACCGACATAGGTTCCAGAATAACCTGAAATGTTTAGGAAGTGGGTGTAATCTTAACGAAATGATTTACTGCAGTCCTGAACACTGTATACGCGGTTTGCGCTGAAGGTTTCGTACAGCCTAACGAGTGATAATAAAACTTGAGGAAGGAACGTGGCAATTTAATAAATAATATCTTTAATACTGCCAATACTTCTTCATTTTCCGCGTGCAGCAAACTGCCTGCTTTTTCTAATTTTGAATTAGGTTCCTCAGATGAAGATAACCATACACTAATTCTAGAGGTTTTGTAGCTTTGCGGCCCAAAGGGTATTCCGAATATGTTTCTTGATTGATATGTGGGGTTTAACGTCCCAAAACCACTATATGATTATGGGAGACGCCGTAGTGGAGGGCTCCGGGAATTTCGACCACCTGGGGTTCTTTAACGTGTCCGAATATGTTTCTAAAGTTGTACTCTGGCCGCGTTTCCACTCAGCCTTCCGGCCGCCGAAAGTGCGCAGAATATTACTCGGCGACAGCGCGATCCGCCGAAACAGCCCTCTTTGCGCCGAACGCTCTTGGACTGATTTTTGCAGTTTTGCGGACTGATTTTTGCGGACTGATCGGTCGCCGCAAACCAATAGGAGCGCTAGTGAAGTAAACTTTAAACATGGCCGTCAAGCCCTACTCACTTGTCATGCCACAGTGCAAGTAACTGAATATTGTAACCAACGGAATTTCAATCCGCTCTGTGCTTACTTCACGTCCTTATTCCGTGGAAGAGATGACCGAGCTTGTTGTTGGCTTGACCGAGTTGGCACGGTCTTGCAGAGCAAGACGAACCCACCAATGCCGCTGGCGTCAGCGGTTTTTTCCTGCTCGTCATGCATTAGAAGAGAGTGACTTGGCAGCAAAGTAACCAGCACTGCTTCTTGCTTCCTGCGTACAGAAATACTAAGTTTCTACAACCGAATAGACCTCTACCGGGTAGTTCACAGCGTGACATCACCAGTGCACGTGCAAGGCGGTGGTTAAAAAAACACTCCCGCCGGTGGCTCAGTAGGCCAGTCGCTCGGTGCCTAGGGCAAGTTTTTTATTTTTTTTTGAAGGCTTAATATTCATCCAGCAGTGTTGTAGCTGTGGTATGTGTTAGAGGACATCTAGATGTGTGGTAAAGTAACCAGCACTGCTTCTCTCTTCCTGCGTACGAGAATGCTAAGTCTAGACAACCGAATAGACCTTTACGGGGGTACGTCACAGCGTGACGTCATCGATGCACGTGACAGGTGGTGGTTGAAAAAACACTCCCGCTGGTGGCTCAGTAGGGCAGTCACTCGATGCTTGGAGCAAGCTTTTTTTTTTTGAAGGCTTAATTTTCATCTAACAGTGGTGAAAGTAGCTGCGGTATCTGTTAGAGGACATCTATGTGTGAGGTAAAGTGTGTGATGAAATATTTGCTCTTTGGTTGGCCGCGTATGTCGGAGAAGTGAACTCACGTGGCAGCCTGTGTGAGAAACAGCGCATCGTCTTAGAAAATGTGCAATGTTGACTGTGGTGTGTAGTGTGCGTTGAAAGGCGTCGACAATAGTGGCTTTCCTTTACGAACGGTGAAACTGGAAATATTGTGATTGGTGTGTGCAGTTAGAATAACGCGGTGCGTCCTGTTTCCGAAAACACTGGTATTCGTTGTTCGCCGGTTGCAGTAACGGGTTGTCGATGAAACTTCACGATCTGAAATTTCAGTCGAGATAAAAATGCATTTGAAGTAATCATCTGCGAGTGGATACATCTCAGCGTATGAGCGACTTAGAAGTGTGGCAGTTTGGGCTAGTTGGTATGACATGACGATATTTATAGCGCGAGAACAGAACGACGACAAAGAGACAAGAAAGACACGAGCGCTAACTTCTAACTCTAGTTGGAAGTTAGCATTCGTGTCCTTTTTGCATCTTTGTCGTCGTTCTGTTTTCACGCTACATCTATCGTATGCGGGGCATGCGTAAAAATAAAAGTGCATAATCTCCGGGTGATATATACGACTACGCATGAGCTATAAGCATGTTGTAGCGTTGCCGCGTCTCCATATACGCTTCACCATGGCTATGACTTGTATTATCGGGTACCTGATACGTGTTAATAGCTACAGCGGAGATTTTGGTTAATTATCTACTTTGTACTTTTGCGGCTCAATCCTTATGAAGTGACAAGGCACATTAGAAGTTTGTGTATCAAGCCTAATGGAGGAAATCACGATATAGGTGTCAAATGCATCAAGGTAACTGTGCCAGATAATAATATATATTATTATGTTGTCGGGTTTTACATCACATGACGTTTCACTGGGTTACTGAGAAACGCAGCGGCAGAATCGCACATTTATTTTCACTATATAGGATATGTAAACCTCAGCCTAACGCACGGCGAATAGTGTTTCTTTTTTTTTCATTCAACTCTGGTTAGATTTTTCCGCAATGAGTTAGAACCTTATCCGTGACGTTGTGCACAGCAGTTCAAATTGATGCTGCCGAAAATGCTGCATCTTGTTTAAAACTGCGTCGCACATACCACTATGGCTATTGAATAAGTTTACATTCATGCCGTCCAAATATTTCTCAAAGTTTCAGTTACCATGTACATTTGTGGAGAAATGGTTCGGCACCGCTTCCACGCCGCTTCTACGCCTGCGAGGCGCGGCAATGCCTCCAAACGCGGGCGCCGGCGATAAGAACACTCTCGCCCGAAAGAGGCAAGAAAACTGTGTGTGTGACCCGATTGAAAGCCAGTTGTAGTGGAACCTTCAGTGTGGAAACATTAAAGTTATTTTATCCCACATCTGGTGGCCCATACGTGATATACAGGACTTTGCTCACCGCTAAAACGGCAGCAGTGTCTTCTGAGTGGTGGACCTCGTAAAGGCCTACAAACAAATTTCTGTAAACCCGGGTGACGTCCAAAAGACCGCAATTATCACGCCTTTCGGCCTATTCAAATTCCCTTTCACGAGTTTTGGTCTCCGCAACGCGGGGCAAACCTTTTAACGCTTCATCGAAGACGTCGTCCACAGCCTGGACTTCTGTTTCGTCTACCTAGATGACATCTTTATTTTCTCCCGCAACAAAACGGATCATCACCAACACCTTCGTCAACTGTACCAGCGTCTCGACGAACACGGCTTACTGATAAGCGTTCAAAAAGCATGCTCGGCGCTCCCGTCATCACGTTTCTTGGCCATGAAATCTCTTCAGAAGAAACTAGACCCTTGCCTGACCGCATCCTGGCCCTTAAAAAATTATGCGCTGCCTGCCACACCGAAAGACCTCCGCGGTTTCCTGGGCATGTTCAACTTTTACAGGCGCTTCGTGCCTAAAGCAGCCACATATCAGACCCCTCTCCATGATGCGTTTGCCAGCCAACGCGGCCACCATACTGTCACTTGGACCCCAGCCTTAACGCAAGCGTTTGAAGACTGCAAAACTTCTCTCTGCAACACTGCGCTGCTCTCCCATCCCAAGCCAAAGGCGCCCCTGGGTCTTTTCACAGATGCCTCTAGCACCACCGTTGGAGCCTCTCTCATGCAGCGTGTGGGCAACAGCTGGCGCCCCTTGGCGTTCTTCTCAAAGAAACTCTCTTTTCCGAAGCCGCCCCCGCCTTCCGGCAGCATCGGCGATCCAACCTCGCCCCTTGTGAAGACTACCTAGCCAACCTACTACAGAAAGCTTCTTGCCTACGAAGCAGTCCAACACTTTCGCCACATCCTCGAGGCACAGCACTGCACCATATACACCGAGCATAAACCTATCCCTTACGCCTATCGCAACGCCGCGAAAAAACTTCCACTGGTCCAGCAGAACCAGCTGTCCTTCATCACTCAATTCACCCCAGATATCGACAACATCAGCGGAAAGGAAAACGTGGTCACCGACACACTCTCTCGCGTCTTGGCTGTCGAGCTACCAACCGTTACCACCGACGTCCTCGCCGAAGCTCAGAAAACTGACACCGAACTACAGCAGCTCCTCGAGAAGGGCTCTTCCCTTCAACTGCAAAAAGTTACCATCCCTGGGTCAACGGACGCTCTCTACTGTGACATATCAACAGGACAAGTGAGACCATACGTCCCTTCTTTGCATCCCCAAAGCCTCTTCATCCAGTTACACAACCTCAGTCATCCCGGCATCCGAGCTTCTACACGCCTCGGGACTGACCGGTACGCGTGGCCCTCAATGCAACGGGGCGGCCGCAACTGGGCACGCACATGCATTCAGTGCCAGTGCGCCAAAATCACACGGCACGTCACCTCGCCACTCGGAGAATTCCCCCTCCCGACGAAACGGTTCCAGAGCGTCCACATTGACATCATTGGCCCCCTCCCACCAGCCGGCCCTTACCGCTCTTGCCTCACCGCCATCGATCGTTGGCCCGAGGTGCGGCCACTCGAAAGGATCACCACAGAAGACGCCGCATCAGCCTTCTTCTCCGGCTGGGTTTCACGCTTTGGCACTCCTCGTCTAGTCACCGCCGATCAAGGAAGGCAATTCGAATCTCAACTCTTCAGGCTCTTCGGGCTCTCCACCGGGTTCGAGCGTTCACGGACAACTAGCGGCCACCTTTGCGCCTACAGGATGATAGAATGGTTTCACCGGCAGTTCAAGGCAGCCATCATGTGCCACCCTCACTCAACTTGGCTTGAAGCTCTCCCCGCCGTCGCTCTTGGTCTGCGCGCAACTTTCAAGCCAGACATTAAAGCCATGTCCGCGGAATTAGTCTACGGGGAGCCACTTCGCCTATCTGGAGAACTCCTCTCCACTCCGACCTCTGATGTAACCAGCTCGAACCCTGCAGATTTTGTCACTCGACTCCGTCGTACAATGGGCGCGCTGCGCCTCTCACCAGCAGCTCGCCACACCAAGCCGATCACATTCGTGTTTAAGGACCTGGCAACATGTTCGCATGCCTTCCTCCGCGACGACACCGTACGCGCACCTTTCCAGCCGCCTTACTCTGGACCTTACAAAGTCATCTGTCGTGATGACAAAACATTCATCCTGCAAATCAGCGGAAAGGATGTACGCGTTTCCATCGACCGTTTAAAGCCATCATACATCCTTTCCCAGGAGCCTACCAGCCTCCGCTCACCTCCCGTAATTCGCCGACAAAAGCCTGCAACGCCTAGGCTCGCACCCTTCACCACCCGCCTTGGACGCCAGGTGCGGGTCCCCAAACCTCTTCAACCCTGACGGCTCCTATCTGCACGGGGGGGGGGGGGTGGCGAAATGGTTCGGCGCCGCTTCTACGCCTGCGCGTCGTGGCAATGCCTCCAAACACGGGCGCCGGTGATAAGAACACTCTCACTCGAAAAAAGCAAGAAAACTGTGTGTGTGCCCGATTGAGAGGCAGCTGTAGTGGAACCTTCAGAGCGGAAACATTAAAGTTAGGTTATCCCACACATTCAAAACGTTCGCTTTCAAAAAATATCAGATATTTTTATGGCTGCCTTCTACGTGACTGAAGCCACCGCGTGCTAGTCGCGTCTCTCTCTTCATTCATTCATCTACGACGAAAAATTTCCCACACTATGAGCAGTGACTTTTTTGTGACCCCCTTTTTTTAAAAGCTGTAATTTTAGAACATAGCAATGTAGAAATTTCTGTCGAAGGAACGCAGACACGCAGCTATACTATGCAGAAAAATGCCGCTGGCGAAACTTTCCTGCCAACTGGCACCTGCTCCGAGAGAGGGGATTAAATATTTGTCTTTCCTTGAAAAGATGAAGAAGAAGAAGAAGCGATAAAAAAACGCGTGAACTCTAAAGAAAAAGGAGAAAGAAGAAAGCATCTGCCATGGACTGTTGTATCTGCTATATGTAAATAATGTAAATGTGGTCTTGTTTCTTCAAACGACATCACCAGGTATTTCACAAAGTGGTGCCAAAACCGATTCGGAGTACTCACCGGGACACTACATGCTACCAGTGCTCATCGGGAACTTTCGAACGGAAGACAGCACGTAGGGAGGACCGAAGCAACCTTAGAAGAAAGCCATAAAAAAAGTCCTGAAGGGACATATGCCACTTCTTTTCGCCGTGGCAGCAAACAGACCAGTCGATTGAGGTGAGCATGGTTACGCATTTTAGAAGCAAGATGAATCGCATCAGATTGACGAAAGGGAAGCGAACGGCACGAAGGCACATGAATATGCGTCCCATCATTGAAGCCAAAGTCGTGATGGAAAGTGCTAACAGTGCAAAAATATTATCTTTGATTGAACGGCTACAACGCAACAACGCAGATTTGGATAAGGTTAACGCCAAGCTGGAAAAGCTTATTCCAGAGGACGAGTTCGCTACAGAGTTTGAAGCTGTGTTGAAAAATCGAGACGCTGCGCTGGAAATGCTGGGACAGCTGAAGGCTCGGGAGTGGCAATTGCGTCATACTCATTGTCCCACAACATCACAATCTCTACCTGAAAGGCCATCTCAGACGCCCGAGGATCGCACACCGCGAAAGGAAATCAATCTTCCCACACTCCAGCTGCAGACATTTGACAGAGAGCTCTACCACTGGCTTTCGTTTTGGGAGCAGTTTAGGACCACTGTCGAGGAAAACGAAAGCCTGACAAAAGGAAAAAAAGTTTCAATATTTAAATACTCGTCTGAAAGGGGACGCAGCCGCCGCGATTTCTTGGCTGCAAGCGACGGTCGAGTGCAACGACGATGCCATCGAGATTTTGAGAAGTCGTTTCGAAGGTAACGGGCGTATTGTACAGGACCATCTACGCCGACTACGCGCTCTACCAGCAGTTGATTCTTCGAAAGACGTCTACAATCTTCGAAAGATGTTGGATTATGTGCAGTGCTACATCAGACGTCTGAAAGGATGAAACGTCAGTCCTGCCAATTATGCAACTATGGTGACAGATATTTTGTTAAGGCATTGCCAACAGACATCGTCGTTGGTTATTACCAGAAAGATGCCAACCTAAGGTCACCACCGCCTACGACAGACAATGCAGGCTCGGGACAACAGCATAACTCATCATCGACAGTCACAGCCGAGAAGGAATTGCAAAAACTCCTGAAGTATCTCCGCGTGAAACTTGAAAGCTGTGAAAGAAGTGAAGTCCATGAACTTAAAGGAAAGAAAGGCACCCGTCCGCCCGAAGAGAAAAGGAACTTGAACGCTACTCTACCAAGAGCAGCGGTCTTGCAGTCTTCGAAAGCTAAGGATAAAGACTGTGTTTTGTGCGTCAACAAAGCATGCTACTTGAATTTGTGACAGCAGTATTGCCCATGAAGAAAAGTTGAAAAAATTTGCTGCCGAAAAGAGATGTTATCGATGGACCGTAAGAGGGCATCTAGCCAAGAGGAATGCTGCAGGAAAGTCAAGTGTGGAAAATGACGAGGTAGACACGTTTCTTCAATGTGCGATCCCAAGGGAAAACCGAGGAAGAAAGAACACGAAGGCTCCGTAACTGCAAACAGTCTGCATACCAGCTCCCATTCGTACGAGGACTATGATGTCGAGCTGCAAACATTTAGGGCGTCATAGGAAAAAAAGCAAAAGGCCTATTTTTGTGGAATTGTGGACAGCGGAAGCCAGCGTACATTTATTCGTGAAGATTTATCCAAGACTCTTGGATTGAAAGAACTTAGATTGGTCAATCTACAGCTAAATGTATTTGAACAGACAAGTTTCATTCTGAGACAACATCGTGTCGTCAAACTAAAGCTTCACAGTCAGTATGACACCAAGTAGTACCTGTTAACTGCCATAGAAGTATCATTCGTCTGCAAGGATGTTGTGTAAGTACCACTCGACCACGACTTTGTCAGAGACATCAAAATCGAAGGCAATCTCCTTGCTGACAAGTTGGTGATACCTGGCATGGCTGCAGTTCCAGAAATCAGCCTTTTAATCGGTGCTGATCAGCTTGGAAAATTTTTGTCGGGAGAGACGGAGTGATACCATGGACGAAAAAGCTTGGCGGCGATGAGTTCTGCCTTTAGATGGATGTTGCAAGGGCCACTTTCTTCTGACACCTCTTGGAATAAGCTCTGAACGTATGCGTCTTGTGACTAAGTACGTTTGTTGACTCTACGGACGAGATTCTACGGAGGTTCTGGGACTTGGAGATCATCGGAATTATGCCAGCCGAGAACACTCCGACCAAAGAAAAGCATAGGGTACCTGAAAGATTTGAACAGGAGGTTACTTTCTTCAATAGTCGCTACCAAGTCGCGCTTCCGTGAAAAGAAAGTTGTGGACAACTAGATGATAACTCAATACAAGCAATGAAGCGATTGAAGTATCTGGCGAAAAGGTTGAAGAATAATCCAGAGTTTGCTGTGGAATGTGATGCCACCATCAGGAACTATATGAAGATGGAGCATGTCGAGAGAGTACTTCATCATAGTGTGGAGCAAGCAGGTTGGATTTACTACATGCCACATTATGCAATTGTGCGAACCGAGTTCACGACAGCTCGGGTAAATGTAGTTTTTGGCGCATCTTCTCACAAACCTGATTACTCATACCTTAATGAGCATCTCAAGAAGGAACCAAAGCTACTAGCCGACTTGGTTACTCTTCTCTATCACTTTCGTTTATACCGTGTTGCTCTGACAGCCTACATAGAAAAAGCCTTTCTTCAGATTAGCGTAAAAGTGGAAGACTGAGACGCACTAAGATTCCTATGGTTCAAGAAAATACCATTTGAGAGTAAAGCTGAGCCTGGAGTAGAGGAATGGCACATGACAAGCGTTCCTTTTGGTACCGTATCATGTCTATTTCTGCTCAACGCCACACTACAACATCACATGAAGGCAGTGAAAAGTCCAAAGGAAGAAACGGACAAGCGGCTTGTAGCATTATTTTATGTTGATGACCTTCTTTTCGGAGCCAAACATGAGAATTCAGCAGAAATAATATACAGAGACGCAAACGCCATTAAGGAACGGGCAGGAATGCGTTTGAGGAAATCGTCATCAAGTTCCAAACTGCTGATGGATCTCATTAGTACCACTGAAATAGATGGTGCAAGCGCAGGAGTTGTCAAGGTATTGGTCTCTTGTGGAATCCTTGTGAGTAGGAATGCGTTTGAGGAAATGTTCATCAAGGTCCAAACTGCTGAGAGATCTCATTAGTATCACTGAAGTAGATGGTGCAAGCGCAGGAGTTGTCAAGGTATTGGGCTCTTGTGGGATCCTCTGACAGATCAGATGACAGTAGCAGCAAAATCAGCGTTAATGTTCTTAGAGAAAGGGTAAATACCTGTATACCTTGTAAGAAATATGTGCTGCAAGCAGTGTGAAGGATATTCGATCCACTGGGAATAATTGCACTTTTCAGCATTCAGGCCGAAGTATTGTTGCAGGAGCTGTGGCAAAGAAAAGCAGATAGGGACGAAGATTTGCCTTTCGATATTGCTATACAGTGGAAGAAATGGTGCTCGAACCTGCAGTGCCTTCGTTCTATGACTATCGCGCGATGAATGAAGACTGGGCTAACATGTCACTCTGTGCAACTTCACATATTTTATGACGCTAGTCAGAAGACGTATGGAACTTGTGCGTATTTTAAATTCCTTGATCAAGAGAATATCGCTCATAGTCACCTCAATATGGCGAAGTCGCGAGTGGCACTTCTGCAGAAAGGGACTTTGCCAAGACTGGAATTTTTTGGTACTTTGCTTGAAGCAAGGCTAGGGAACTTCCTCAAGGATGTTCTTAATAACTGCAGGTTGGAAACATTCTTTTGGACAGATTGCAAGGTCGCACTACGTTCAATTAAGGGGTATGCAAAGAAATTAAAAGCTTTTATAGAAGATAGAGTGATTGAAATTCAAGCATGTTCTGTGAATGGCGAATGGTGACACTGCTCGGTACGGATAACCCGGCGGATTACCTAACACGTGGAATGTTATTGCATCTCCTCAAGTCAAACAAAATTTGGTTTTGGTGGACAGGACCACCTTGGTTAAAAAAAATGGAGGATAGATGGTCACAAAAACAGTGTGGAAGATTTACCTAGTGATTATGTAGACTATTACCTAGTGATTTACCGAGTGATTATGAGAAGCTAAAGTCGTTGTGAAACTTCTACTTGTGAGAACATATATGCCTATTTGTGATCTTCAACATCACTCATGCTTGACGAAAGTATTACAAATAACTGCCTGGGTATTTTGTTTTATAAAAAGTTGCAAAGTTTCAAGTATAAGAGGCCAAGCGCACCTCACAGTCAAATAAATCTGCGACGCAGAAGATTACTGGGTCAAGGTGGTTCAAGAGGATGCTTATGCGGAAGAAATCTGTCAAGTTGCAAAGGAACAACGGCTACATAACAAATCTAATATAGCAATGATTCATGCTTTTCTTGACAGGAAACACCGGTTGCGTGTAACAGGACGGCTACAATTTTCACAGGAAGCAGAAGTAGTCAAGCATCTTATTTCGCTGCCTCGACTTCAGCAGTTTACAAAACTTATATTAAGAGATTGCCATAAGCGAACACTCCAATGAGGCCTACAAGATACCCTTGCCGAACTTCGAGGAAAACTTTGTGTATTACGTGGCCGACAAACTGTGAGGAACATTATCAGAGCTTGCAACACATGAGTCAAGACGCGCCTAAAGCCAAGGAGCGCACCTGTGGCACCATTACCAAGAGAACGAGTACGCCGATTAGATTCCTTTCAAGCGGTTCGAATAGATTTTGCTGCACCATTCTACGTGAAAGGTAGATACACCAGGACCTACATTGTACTGTTTATTTGTGCCATCACGAGAGCAGTACATGTTGAATTAGCCACTGACATGTCATCAGAAAGCTTTCTACTCACGTTTCGCCGATTTATAGCACGTCTAGGATTGCCTTATGTGATCTATACAGATAACGCACAGACTTTCAAGAAAGCGTCAGAGGAAATATCCTTTTTGGCTGAAGTATTGTTTGGTGGAGAGCTACAAAACTACTGCTCTCATATAAGAATTGAGTGGAAGTTTATTGTCGGAAGAGGAGCGTGGTGGGGCGGCTTCTGGGAGAGGTTGATAATAACTGTCAAGACTAGCCTGCGGAAGATTCTAGGCAAAGCGAAGCTTTCGCCTGAAGAGTTAACCACAGTGTTGTATGAGGTAGAGGCGGTAAATAACTCCCGGCCCCTCATTTACCTGTCAACAACAGCCGAGGATAGGGAAACATTAATGCCGGCTCATTTCTTAAGCGGTAAACGATTAACAAGGCTTCCCTATCTGAATGAGTGAAAAGCACTCTATAGTGAAATGAGTTAAAACCACTCTATATTGCGAAATAATGCACATAAATTCTAATTGCGGAATCAAGTAATCGTTGAAATTCTAAAAAGGTGCTGCTGCCCCAGCGTGCAGCTCGCGGCAGTTTCCGCGAACGAAATGCAAATGTTAAAGTAGGCACGCTAAAATACCACTGCAACGTTTACGTGCGAAAGAGCATTGTATTCAATTAACTGAGAATAGGATGCTGTCGCTGACACGCGTGTACCTCGTGACACAAATGAGCAAAATTACTTACAGCCCACGTACGTGCAAAAAACATACGTAGGTTTTAACAACCGAACACAGCGTCGCCACGCTGATATCCGCGAAACACCCGCGATTCAGGGGAAGCACTAGAATGACGCATGAACACACGTTAAACATTTTTGCGGAACGGTGCACCACGAACCACAGTCGGAGCCGAAAGCACTCACCGTTGTTGTCCCGAGTTCATGAAGCCCTGAAAACTATTCGCTGATCAAATACATGCGCAGACAAATGCTTATGGCACAAATAATGTTCTAAGTTCCGCCAACGATTTGCGAAAAAGCTGTTTGGTAAATTTATACTCGCAAAAAGACTCGCCTATACGCGGTGACGCTCACGCGCGTCGGACGCAAGGATCATGTGCTCCGTAGGAGCGGTGTTTGCGGCACATACTAGCCTACTAGCCGCGGTAACAGGATGACCAAAGACCAAGACGCTGGATGCGAGATTATTTTGCCACCAATGCCCAAGGGACGCGTCGCGCAAAACACTGTGTTTTTACACGGTGATGTGCGTGGCAGACCGTATCGAGTAGAAGATTTCCGAGACGCGCTCGGACCTACAGGACTGCTGCCGGAGGTGTTGGCACTGGGGCCTACCAGATAAATTATGTCTGGGCAGTCACCATGAACAACGCGGACGCTACGAGACGCTTGCTGGACGTGAAGGATCTGAAAGTCAAGGGTCGACACTGCATCATCGTAGCCCCCCAAGATCAGCAGGTGCGGCTGCGTATTCATTGGCTGCTGTATGGCGTCAACGATGAAGACGTGCGAACGGCGTTGGCGGCTTTTGCGAAGGGCGTACAAGTCACCCGGTAGCATTGGCGTGTTCAAGGAGTTAGCGACCAGGCATCAACCACATGGTCTGTGCTTCTTAAGCTCAAGAGTGGCGTGAAGCTTGAAGATCACCCCCATCAAGTCAGGGTGGCTGGTGAACTGGCACTTGTGGTGGCACCTGGTTGGCCAATGCAGTGTCTGCGCTGCCAAGGTAGCGGCCATGTTAGAAGAGAGTGTAAGGTACCCCGAAGCTCGCGTTGTCGGCGGTTTGGCTACAGCGAAGATGAGTGCATGCGCACGTACACATCGGCTATCGGATTAGCTGAAGGCAAAGACACAGCAGAGTTGGTGATGGACGTGACCGAGGCTGAAGACGCGGCGAAAGGCACAGGTGACGTGGTGAACCCAGAAGCTTCAACAGGTACAGCCACCTCGACTGGTGGTGATGGACCAACAGTACAAGCAGACATAGCATCTGGGGAGGTTACTCAAGAGCCAGCCGGCCAGACCGAGGAAGGCTTCTCAAGCACCCCATCGAAGAAGCCTGAGCCGGCGGAATTAACGGAACTTCCAGTGTCGTGCGAGAGTATCAGTGGTGGGGCGCCAAGCATAAGAGCCCGCGAACAGTCTGCAGGACGACGTGAAGTGTCCAGTGAAAAGTATGAAGAGGGGCCACCTGCGAAGGCGACTTTGTTTAGACGCAGCCGCACAAGGCTACGTTCAAACCCGATATTAGACAAACACTAGCCAAATTTGTCCTCCAGTGGCACGGGTCCACTGGGAGGCTCCGAAGATGTCTAGCTGTATGCTAGACGCTATAGGTAAGCATCATTGATTGATACGTGGGGTTTACGTCCCAAAACCACCATATGATTATGAGAGACGCCGTAGTGGAGGGCTCCGGAAATTTCGACGACCTGGGGTTCTTTAACGTTCACCCAAATCTGAGCACACGGGCTTACACCATTTCCGCCTCCATCGGAAATGCAGCCGCTGCAGCCGGGATTCGAACCTGCGACCTGCGGGTCAGCAGTCGAGTACCTTAGCCACTAGACCACCGCGGCGGGCAGGTAAGCATCATGCCCCGGGCTAATTTCTTCACTGTGTAGACATGGCTCTTGCACCGAAACTTAAAGTGGCAACGTTAAATGTTCGAGATCTTGCCGCCAAGCGGAAACAGAGCCAAGTCTACAGGCTGCTCGTGGATCATGATCTGGATGTACTACCTGTACAAGAAACAAAAATAGACGGTAAGGAAGAGACCCGGGGCATGGTGCTGAGGTTTACGGCACGTTACTACGCAATTGTAAGTCAAGCAATAGGCACGTCTGCAGGCTGTGTTTTGTTCATTAAGAAGTTACAGGGTCTAATAGTGCAATAAACCTTCTCTTGCTCGTCTGGTAGATCGGTTTCCAGTGATTTTGTATTCAATGATTGCCAGTGGCGTACAGTGTATTTATGCGCCAACCATTTGCGAGGAGTGATCAGTTTTTTTTTCAAGCTTAAAGCAGCACTTCACTTTGGGAAGGAAATCTGTATTACTTGGTGAGTTTAACTGCATCCTCAACGGGCGAGATCGATCAAACGGACGCGCCATTCACGATAAAAGAAGTAGGACGCTAGCGAACATAGTTTACTGAATTCGAGTTTGAAGACGTGGGCAGCTGTATGAAGGGAACGCGGGATCTGCGTTTCACACATTTTCAAGAGAATAGTCATGCACGCCTTGATCACATTTACATGCCACTTGAAGTAATAGCCCACTGCAAGACATATGCTGTCTACCCTATACACTTCAGTGATCATTGTTTAGTTAAATTTGATATGGAAGAGAAAATAAAAGGTGGAACTTTTTCATGGGAGCTATGAAAGATGAATTCCACTTTGATCACTGACGAATATTTCTTAGATCAGATAATGAACTGCATCAATGAAATAAAAATAGATGGTGAAGCTAAAGTTGCAGAACAATGGGAAGAGTTCAAGCAGCGAATAAAAATAAAAGCTATTGATCGTTATTGCGCATTGCGTGACGAAAGGAAAAAGAAAGAAATAGAACTCCGAATCACTTTGGAAAGACTAACTGACTGGGAGTGCAAACAACTTGGAAAGTATAGAATTGACATAGGAATTATTAAGCAGAAACTTGCCCTGCATGACGAGGAACGCTACCGCGGTGCACTCGTCCGTGCCAGGGATGAGGCTTTAGCGGCTGAAGAGACGCCAACCAAGAGAGCGCTAGGGGTGGAAAAAACGAGCGCTCAGCGGAATCATATCGAAAAATAGAGAAGAATGTTCACGAAGTAACCGATACCGACAGCATTTTATCCATAATTTCAAGTCACTTTGAAAACCTTTTTGCGTGTAGACAGGTTAACCTAGAAATATTTTGAGAAAAATATTTATGACGCATGCCGCAAGTGAGTGAGGAAATTAGAAACGCTTTAGAATTATCAATATCTGCACCTGAAGTTGAACGGGCGATTGCGAAGTTAAATCCCGGGAACTCTCCAGGACCAGATGATCTTTGTGCCAAGTGGTACAAATGTTTTAAAAGTGAATGATCTCCAATACATGCAGGCGTTTTTAACGAGACATATGAGGAAAATAAATTAGCATCATCTTTTGGTGAATCACGCACCGTTCTGATTCCGAAAACAGACGAGGTTGAAAAGCTCAGACACGTCACAGCCTACAGGCCAATCGCACTGAGAAACGTAGACTATAAAATATTATTGAAAATTTTGGTGTCTTGACTTCAGTCAGTAATAAAAGATATCGTCGGTCCACACCAAACGTGTGGAATCAAAGGTCGGTCCATAGTAACAAATGTTCATAAAGTGCCATCCGTCCTCGAATGTGTTGACATCAGTCGAGCTCGTGTGGCCATACTCCAGCTGGATCTGGAGAAAGCGTTAGATTGCGTTGCCAACGCTATTTTGTTTGCAGTATTGGAGGACTCTAATGTTGTTAAGATAATTATTTATGGTGTAGCCATGGCATATTGAAATGGTAGTACGAGACTAACTATCAACAAGACATTAGGCTCCCGTTTAGAATTGAGCGCTCAGTGTGTCAAGGTTGCCATGTTAGTCCACTGTTGTTTTTCATCTATGTTGATACTTTATGTCGGTCAATATTGCAGAATGACATCATTAATGGGTTTAGAGTACAATCTTCAGAGGTCAAACTACTCGCATACGCTGATGATGTTGCGATTTGTAGCACTTCCTATGAAGGTATTAAAAAATCAATCAGAGTTTCTAAATCTTTCGCTGAAGTTACAGGAAGCCACATAAACTGGGCTAAATGCCTCAGCTTTTGGCATGGATATTGGCTTTCAACACCAGAACTTTTTGCAGCCATTAAGTGGACAAGAACGCCAGTTAAATCTCTCGGAGTACCGAATGAGTCATACAAAAGTACTGATGAATATTGGACACAGCAAACGAAAGAAATCGAAAAGAAAGCGAATGGGTGGAATGAAACTTATCTGTCCACGATTTCTAGGGCTACTGCATGCAACTGGTTTTTTGTGTCTAAGCTGTGGTATGTGATGCAAGTGCTGTACTGTTTCCGGGTCAATGTGCAAAAATTACATCGGGTGTTTGCAATATTTGTGTGGGGGTCCAACTGAGACAGGTGCAGTCGCCAGAATTTGCTCAGATGGATGAAGTGTGGAGGCCTTGGGCTAGGACATCTGTTTATCAAGCAGTTAGTAAACAGAATTTTCTTTTTTCGCGAGACAACAGATCCTTTCGTACTAACAGTGCGTCAAACAAGACTAAGGAGACTGTTTTCTGAGTTTGTTGTGAGCACTCATGTAACTACAGCGGCTGTGCAAGGATACATGAAGGAAGTTCTGGCCAGCGTGCGCTTTTTGTGGGTTCCTTTTTCAACTGACTACCTGTGGTCTGTTGGAAAGAAAAAACTGTACAATGATTTATGGGACAAGATGCTCCCCATCCCACTGTACAGAGCGCTATATACAGCACGCAAGGGTCAGAATGTAGTTAAACGAGTTAAAAAAATGCCGGCACCTCAAGGTTCAAAAACGTTCTTTTTTAAATTACACACTGGAACACTTTCTGCAAGAACCTTCCGATGGAAACGTGGGTTTTATATGCCTTGGGGATCTCACTGTCTAATCTGTAAGAAACCAGAAACTATTGACCATGTTTTCCTGCACTGTCGGGAAGGAGTTTATTTTTGGGACGTATTACAAAGTAAAATAAAAAATAGTTCCCGTTAGACCCTCATGGGATCAGGTATTCGGCAATAGAGAATGAGGATGGATCACCTTTTGATTTTATCATGATGACTGCCTTGCACAATATATGGCGCTATAGACTGGCTGGATTTCATTGTGACCCAGACAGGAGACCAGCAAGAGAATATTTTAAAGAAAGCATCTCGAGATTATTTAAGGTAGTAAGAACAGACGAATGTGTACCTTTATGGGTAGAAAGGGTAGAAGCCCTACTGACCATGAAGGAATTCTAGGACGTGATGTGTTATAGTAATGCTTGACGAGCTTAGTTAGTTTTAAGTTTTTTGTATCGTTCGTTGTGAATTGTAATATAATCATCTTAGCAACCCGTTTTTGAACTTTAATCGGAAATAAAGGGAAAAAAGGACGCTGTGGTGCAATGGGCAGGACATCTGCTTCACGTGCATGAGGTCCCAAGTTCGATTGCAGTATTGGAATGGTCTGCAGAAGTAGGTAATTGTAAGATTAATAGTTTTCAAGTTACCTATGGGCATAATGTCTATTGCATTATTGGCGAAGGGCCGCTGTCAAGTGCGAAAAAATAGTTGTTTTTTTTCGCATTGATAAATCATTGATGGCTTTCAATTGAAAGCGAAGAACCAATTTTTAATGCGCTTCAACAATTGCCTTTGTGATATTTCAGTTGATCAAGAACGTATTTTCTATTGCCATTTCCTTTATACTGAATGGTAAATCTATATCGAAATCATTGACGGCTTTCAATCAAAAGTCATGAGCCAATTTATTATACTGGTTAAAAATTTCCTTAATGATATTTCAATTTAACCGTTGTGTATTTTCAATCTCATCTGTTGTCATTGCTCAATAACTTCTATTTTTTAAATAACAATTTGTGTAAGAGATGTCATCACCTGAGCGGTTACTTAGAAAAGGATAGTCCAGATTGGCATAGTACAGCAGACGCGTCAGTGTCAATGGCACAAGCCGACCCATTATATTGTTACGGCGATTACAAATACACGGAAGAGAAAAAGGAGTCAATTTGCAATATCTACAGGTAGATGTGACCCCTCAGGGCTGCTAGGATCTCGCGCGCCGAATCCGCTTCTTCTTAATCGGTGCGTCTACGGCGGGGCGGAGTCATGCCCACTGCCTCGTAATATCACCTCCGGCGGACGAAACGCCGTCACGGCACCGCAATGTCAATCAGGACTGGCAGTGTAGTAGCGTTTTAGTCGCGACACATGAAGAACATCAGTAGGTGGTGTGGCAGAAGATGAAGGTGGTTCAACGGAAGTGATGAAGTAGTCGTCGTCAGTGACCTTGAGGAGAACTTTGTAGGGCCCGGTGTATTGTGGAAGGAGCTTCTTCTCGCACAAGCCTTCACGCCGATGCGGCGTTTAAAGTAGGACGAGAGAGTCAGCAGGGCAGTCAACGTCGTGGTGCCAGTCATCGTAGCGGACTTTTTGTGAGGCCTGAGAAGCAGTGCGCCTAGTGTGTACGATATAGCGAGGGACGCGGGCTCCAGAAGCAACGTTCTTAGCATTCACCGTTGGTTTGGTAGTATCAGAAGGAAGGAGTGTGTCAAATGGCAAGGTAGGGTTGCGGCCGTACAGAAGAAAGAACGAATAGCCGGCGGTGTCATGCCTTGATGAATTGTACGCAAACGTTACGTAGGGGAGCATTGCGTCCCAGTCACAGTGATCAGCAGAGACGTACATGGACAACATGTCTGTGAGTGTTCGGTTGAGGCGCTCTGTGAGACCGTTGGTCTAGGGATGGTAAGCAGTAGTAAGGTGACGCTCGGTAAAGCAGCTACGGAGGATTTTGTCGATAACTTTTGCGAGGAAGCAGCGGCCACAATCCGTCAGAAGCTGGCGTGGAGCCCCACACCGCAGAATGACGTCATTCAGTATAAAGTCTGCAACGTCTGTAGCGCAGCTACTTGGCAAGGCACGAGTTATAGCATAATTGGTCGCAGCGTCAGTTGCGACAGCGATCCATTTGTTGCCTGACACGGACGTTGGGAAAGGTCCGAGCAAGTCGATGCCAACACGGAAGAATGGTTCCGGGAGAATGTCGATAGGTTGGAGCAGGCCAGCCGTACGGAGAGCAGGAATTTTGCGACGCTGGCAGCGCTCGCAAGCAGCGACATATCGGCGCACAAATTTATACAGGCCAGGCCAAAAGAACCGTTGCCGCACATATTGATAGGTGCGTGAAAAAACCCAGGTGTGCTGCCGTCGGAGCGCCATGTAGATGTTGAAGAATGGTGGCACGCAGCTGTCGGGGGATAACTAACAAAAGTGCGGGCCATCAGGCTTCTTGTTGCGGTGGTACAGAATTTTGTTGGAGAAGACATACTGACAGAGCGAAGGGTCGGAATGTCCTGAAGATATTTGCACAACGACCGTCTTGAGAGTTGCGCCCCGGTGCTGCCCCGCCGCGGTGGTCTAGTGGCTAAAGCACTCGGCTGCTGACCTGCAGGTCGCGGGTTCAAATCCCGGCTGCGGCGGCTGCATTTCCCATGGAGGCGGAAATGTTGTAGGCCCGTGTGCTCAGATTTGGGTGCACGTTAAGGAACCCCAGGTGGTCGAAATTTCCGGAGCCCTCCACTACGGCGTCTCTCATAATCATATAGTAGTTTTGGGACGTTAAACCCCACATATCAATCAATCAACGCCGCGGCGCTGCTCCGTGCCGATGTCGCGCAAATCGGATATGGCGAGCACACAAGAATCGCTCTCATGGACGGCGAGACTTGCAGGGTCCACCAGATAACGTGAGAGACAATCGGCATCATGGTGTAACCTGCCAGACTTTTAAATTGCGTTGAAGTTATACACCTGGAGACGTAGAGCCCAGCGACTTAGCCGACCAGTTTGGTCCTTGAGCGACGACAGCCAACACAGAGCGGGGTGGTCCGTAATAACTGAAAACTCCCGGCCATACAAGTAGGGGCGAAATTTCGCTACAGCCCAGACCAACGCAAGACACTCGCGCTCCGTTATCGAATAGTTTCGCTCGGATGTGGAGAGAAGGCGACTGGCATATGCAATAACACGTATTTGGCCCCCCTGGTGTCGAGCGAGGACGGTGCCGATGCCGTGAGCACTGGCATCTGTGCGAACTTCAGTCGTCGTGGACGGGTTGAAGTTAGCCAATATTTGTGGTGAAGTGAGCAGCTGGATCAGCGTGGAAAACGCAGCTGCTTGGTCTTGGCCCTACGAGAAGGGCGCTTTTTTTTAGAAGATGAGTGAGTGGTCGTGTAATTGTAGCAAAATTGCATATAAAACGTCGGAAGTACGAGCGTAAGCCCTCAAAACAACGAACATCTTTGGTAGTAGAAGGCAAAGAAAAGTTCTTGACAGCGTTAACCTTTTCAGGGTCCGGTTGGACACTAGCAGCACTTACACGATGACCAAGAACCGTGAGTTCTCGTCGGCCGAAATCGCACTTTTTCGAGTTCAGCTGGACTCCCGTTCAAAGAAAAACGACCAGAATGGTGGACAGACGAGTTAGGTGGCCTTCAAATGTTGGAGAAAAAAACTATCATATTGTCGAGGTAGCAAAGGCAGATGTACCATTTATAACCATGGAGGAGAGAGTCAATCATGCGTTCGAACGTTGCCGGGGCGTTGCACAGCCCAAAAGGCATAACCTTTAACTGATAAAGGCCGTCCAGTGCGACGAAGACAATTTTTTCGCGGTCTGAGTCGTCGACAGAATTTCACCAATAGCCCGAACGCAGATCTATAGATGAGAAGTATCGCGCGCCATGAAGGCAGTCAAGGGCGTCGTCGATCCGTGGCAGCGGATATACGTCCTTGCGGGTTATCTTGTACAAGGCACGGTAATCAACGCAAAATCTCAAACTGCCATCCTTCTTATTGACTAAAACAACAGGTGACGCCCATGGACTTGAAGAGGCCTCCATGACTGCTTTGGAGAGCATCTTCTGGGCTTCTCGTTGTATGACCTGGCGTTCAGACCGGGAAACAGAATATGGTCGCCATTTAACAGGACTAGCATCGCCGGTATGTATTTGATGACGCACGGTGGACGTTTGACCTAAAGCTGGCCATCTTTGTCGAAAATATCTCGGTAGGTGGTCAGAACGTAGTGGAGTTGCGCAGCCTGATAGGGCAATAGATCAGGGGTGATCATCATCGTGATTTCATCAGTAGGTGCGTTTGCTTGGCTGACTGCAATAGGGGATGAGCAGTCTTTAGGGTTTAATGCCTCGATGTTACATGCATTAAGTGGAGAAACATGACCTAACGAAATGCTTTGCGGGAGAACTTGGGTCGAACTACTAAAGTTGAGAAGCGGAAGCTGAACGTAGTTGTCTACGATAGTCACGATGGTATGCGGCACAGCAACACTTCGTGCCAAGAGCACATCCACTAATGGAGACAATATGCAGTCACCGTCAGGAAGAGCCGGTGATATCGTTAAGGCCACAAACGTTGTGGCTTGCGGTGACAGCCGAACATAATCAACAGCGCACAAGCGGTGTGACGGTGAGGACGGCACAGCCCCAAGTCGAGGCAGTGCAAGTTGGAGAACGCAGGTGCACAGTCGATGAGAACGGCGTGAGTGAACAAGAAATCCAAGAATCAGGCCATTGGGGCACTGCTCAATAACTGCAAAGAGAACAGAAGAGGGGTGATCGGCGATTGTTATGCGGGCTGTGCACATTCCTATGATGGCAAGACTTCTTCCGTCGGCGACAAGAATAATGCCAGAAGCAGGCGGTGTGAGAACTTTCTCTAGGCGGCGACGAAGTCGGGCACTCATCACAGAAATATGCACCCCGGTGTCAATAAGTTCAGAAAGATTCAGGCCGTCGACCTCTAGGTCGATCAAATTTCGTCCTGTCGGCAGTACAAGGACAGCATTGGCGGTCGGTATCGAGGATGCAGCTTCACTTCTAAGAGCTTCACCGCTTAGTTTCTCTGATGTGAATTGAACACAAGGAGGTCAAGCGTCGTCGTAGAGGAGAGGGGACGACGGGCGACGTGCAGGTAGCGAACGAGACTGATGACGTCGAGGCGACGGTGAGCGGCTGTGCTGCGTATTAGTGGCATCGAAGAGTGGAAGGCGGCGGTGGCTGCCAGGGATTGGCGCAGGAGGCTGGAAAAGGCGGTAGCTGTCGGCGCGGCGAGCAGTGTTATACTGTTTTCGGGACGAAGACCAATGGTTGCGGCAATACCGTGCGACGTGCCCTATGCGGCTGCAGTTAAAGCAGATCAGCCGATCATCAAACGCGGTTCAAACGTCATTACAAAGAGCTCTATTAGACTACTGATAAGTTTCGTGAAATGATGAAAATTGACATCATTTTAAACTAATGTTTTGTATGCTGACCAGGAATGCTATTACCAGATGTACAGAAATATTAGATGTATTACGTTAAGTATGCAAACCAAAAAAACGTGTTCAAAGTGTAGTGTATAAGTTGGATTTTTCCTCTTCATTGTGTTCGGTATCTGTGTATAAGTGATATGTTTATCAAAACAATCTGCATCCTAAACTAAAATGTCGTTCATTATACAACTCTTTCTCCTGCCTCTAATTAATGTATGTTATAATTGCATGGATCCATACTAGCATTCTGCTAAGGATCCATATGTTGCTAACATGTTTTTCTTTACTGTTTGTTGTTTATTCATAATAAAGCTCAAGTTCAAGTTCAAGTTCATCCACCGTTCGCCATTCGGCCGGATTGCGAGAGCGTGAAAAAGGCTGTTCCTGGGGTGGTGACCTGGGGCGAGGCGACGACCTTGAACGGAAGCCAATTGGTCAAGACTGAGCAACGGCACAGACATCAAAGCCGAAATCGCTGAGTTCTTCCCGCACAATCGACTATACCAAGCAAACCTGAGTTACTTGTAAATCGACGTGGCCGTTGCTGGGAAGAGCAGGAGTAATTGCTTCGATTTCCCGTTGGATGATTCGCGTAATTTCAGACGCCGGTGAAGACTGCCGATGAGAGGTCAGTCCACATTCGCAGGAGGACGTCGCAGCGTTGTTCGGCAGTCGAGTGAAAGTTCTTGAAATACGGCTGCTTTTATTCTGTTCAAAACGCCGGCATTCCTGAATGATTTCCTCGGCAGTCGCACAGTTCCGGCAAATTAGGAGGTTGAACGCATCTTCCGCTATTCCCTTGAGGACGTGGCCAACCTTATCTGACTCCGACATGTCGTTGTCGACTTTACGACATGGAGTCAGCACGTCCTGTATATACGAGATATAAGGCTCTGTGGATGTCTGAGCACGTATAGACAACTCCTCGTTTGCAGCCGTCCTTCAACCGATGGGCTTCCCAAATACGTCGCGAAGCTTCTCCTTGAACGTGTCCCAACTGCCGATCTCCTCCTTATGGTTCTCGTACCAAACTTTGACCGCGCCTTTCAGGTAAAACAGCACGTTTACCAGCATGAGAGTCGGGTCATGCCGGTTGAGCGCACTGGTACGTTCGTAGTCGGCTATCCAGTCGTCCACATCAACTTTGTCCGTACTGCACAACGTTCCTGGATGTTTCGGATGCGTCAGAACGTACGTGGGTAGAAAAGGGGCCGGTGCAGGCGTTGCCGAGGCCGATGGAGAGGTGGCCGTGGGATGGCTCTCGTATTTCATCACGGAAACTCCGATTTGACGACCATTGCGGAGCTCCATTGTATGGCGCTTCGTTACCCAGCACCTTTACCAATTTGTTACGGGGATTACAAATACACGGAAGAGAGAAAGGAGTCTATTTGCAATATTTACAGGTAGGTTTGACACCTCAGGGCTGCTAGGATCTCGCGCGCCGAATCCGCTTTTTCTTTATCGATGCGTCTACGGCGGTGCGGAGCCATGCCCACTGCCTCGTAATATCACCCCCGGCGGACGAAGCGCCGTCACGGCGCGAAAGAGTGAATTAGGACTGGCAGTGTAGTAGCGTTTTAGTTGCGACACATGAACAACATCAGGAGGAGGTGTGGCAGAAAATGAAGGTGGTTCAACGGGAGTAATTGACGACAGGTCATGTAACGTGGCTTCTCAGAAAGGTTAGAGTAAATCCTCTTAAGCAGGTTTGAGAAGCCCTGGCTGTCACTTAGGGTGTAGGTGGAGAAGTCCCGATTGGGCTTTTCAGCAGCAGGCACTGGTGTGTTTAGAAAACTGATGGCGTGCAGCGCGACAGTGGGCTCTGCCTCCATGGTGTGCGTGGTGTCGTGGACTTCCAAAGGTGATGGTTCAAGTGTGGGCTCTGCAGGCATTTGCGCAGGCTCTCCTAGACAGAACAGTGCAGCTGAGAAGGTTGCTGCAGTGAATCCGACAGTGTTCGGGGCAATGGCCAGCATAGAATCCGTGTGAGAGAGATGGCGTAGCCGGCATACTAGAGACAACAGCTGTGGAATCTGAGGCGGCGTGTTTCTTGAGCGGCGGGTCGATTAGCTCAGAAGTGTTGTCTCCGTCACCTGTGTGTCCAGTTGTTGTCGATAAGGGAAGGGTCTTGACTGGCTGTGGTGCGGGAGCCGTCCTGGAAGGTGATGAGTCAAGTGCCGTGGTGCCGCTTATTGGAAAAGGGTGTTGGATGCCATGATGCTGGAGCACGGCATCTCACAGATCATCGTAAGGGTGAAGTGTCCAGGAGAAGTACGTGAGTGGGTGTTCAAGATCATGTGGGAGATAATACTCCAATACTTCCTACATGAACTCTTGTATCCAGATGATGTTAGGTTGCAAAGCCAACATGTGAAGTTTTTAAGTGTGGCTCTATAGTGGTAATCTTCAAAACGACTGTTAACTCTCTGTCTAAGAGTAGCAGAACACGCCACTTGGCTAAGAACATTGTATTTGAAAAAACTAAAAGTGTAAGGACAGAGGGCATCGCAATCTTTGTTCATCAGCGTCCGACTGACGTGGTCGTGTTTTCGCGGACTTCCGTCGGGTGCAGTGCGCAAGCCTCGACTGGATAGCGGAGTGTGATCAATGCTATATGATTGCGATACAACAAAAATGCGACGATAAAAAGCTTGTGAGTAAAAAGCTTACGTTACGCTTATTTACACCTTGACAGCAGTGTACTGTGTGCGCCCCTTGCTAATCATCTGGAAGGATGTCCGTCGCAGCTCATTGATTGATATGTGGGGTTTAAGGTCCCAAAACTACCATATGATTATGAGAGATGCCGTAGTGGAGGGCTCCGGAAATTTCGACCACCTGGGGTTCTTTAACGTGCACTCAAATCTGAGCACACGGGCCCACAACATTTCTGCCTCCATTGGAATTGCAGCCGCTGCAGCCGGGATTTTAACCCGTGACCTGCGGGTCAGCAGCCAAGTACCTTAGCCACTAGACCACCGCGGCGGGGCTGTTCGTCGCAGCTCCGACACCATTGTCTTTCGTACCTCGTACCCCTCCAATGGCATGAAAACGATGCCTGAAGCTTTTCAAGGCGTACCTTGTGTCGCTCGGAGGCAGCAACTAGTCAGCAGAACAAAAGCAGCTCTTCTCTGGACGTTGCTCGAAGTGGAAAGACAGCGTTTTTACTTGAACGACGAATAATTGAATCAAACAACAGCAGTCAGCGTCCCTACGGGCGCAACACTCGGAGCCCCACAAACTCGAGTTTCTACTGAACCGGCTTTCACATTTGCGCGTCTCTCGGAAGTAGCAAATTACGCGGAGTTACTGAATGTCTTGAACCTGCTCTTCGTGGATGCAACAAATGTCATCGTTGTAAGACATCAATCCAGCAGGAGGCTTCAACTGCAGGGCGAACATTTCACCCAGTATGTCGCGGAACTGAAACAACTAGCGTTGACTTGCGAATTTGGTTCGATGTTGGACGAACGCATACGTGATCAACTAGTTGAAGAAGTCTCCAATTCAGTGTTGCGTGAGTGCTTCTTTAATGCCAGCTGAACACTGACGTTGGCCAAGGATGAAATATCGGCAAAGCTGTGGAAGCAATACAGCAAGCTAACACAGTTTATGATGCAGTGCCAGCCCAACGCGCCCACGAATATGCAATGCCAAGTCATAATGTCACGACGAGTCACAAGTACTGGGGGATTTATTAAACCACCGGGTAGCAATTTCTAGGACGATGCGTCAGTCGTGGCTGGCTCTCGAGCAGAGAAGAAGCACGCGATCTTCTTTTTCCTCCAGATTGAGAGCCGCTCTTGCTGTCGACTCACTACGTGCTGGTGGCATTACCCTCGCTTCCGAAAAGAAAAAAAACAAGTCCCAAAAAGATGAAAGAAAAGTACATAGCATCACCGCGATGCTACTACATAGGCACGTGAAAAAAAAAATTGGAAATTTAGATAAAGTGAAAGTAAAAATTGAAGAGCGTGCCAATATAAGAAACGACAATGAACGAGAAAGAAAGTTCACACAAATAAACAAAAAACACAAAGAATGCTGTACGGTAAAGGAAAAGTTACGAGCAACGCGCAATAAATGGTTTCATGCGCAACACATGAACGACGTCCGGCCTCAGTCGTGTCCTGCTCCGTGCATGGGGTGCTGAGTCCGGAACTACTTCGTAGTTCACGTCACTGACGCGGCGTAACACTTTATATGGGCCAAAGTACCGGCTCAGTAACTTTTCACTAAGGCCACGGCGGCGAACAGGCGTGCACACCCAAACTTGATCTCCGGGGTTGTAAAACACTTCTCTGTGGCGGGTGTTATAGCGTCGTGCGTCTGCCTGCTGTTGCTGGCCGATGTGCAGTCGCGCGAGTTGCCGAACTTCCTCAGCACACTCTGCGAATTCTTCGGCGTCAGTTGCCAACTCGTCTTCGTCTTGACACGGTAGCATAGAGTTCAGCATGGTCTGTGCTTCGTGGCCGTAGAGAAGCCGAAATGGCGTGAATCGCGTGGTCTCTTGCACGGCGGTACTATACGCGAAGGTCACGTAAGGTAAGATCTGGTCCTATGTTTTGTTCTGTACGTCGATGTACATTGAGATAATGTCTGCGAGGGTCTTATTTAGTCACTCGGTAAGTCCGTTGGTTTGCGGGTGGTACGCAGTTGTCCTTCGGTGTCTGGTGTTGCTCAGTTTGAAAACTTCGTCCGTAAGCTGCGCCGTGAATGCCATTCCTCTGTCCATTATTACACTGGAAGGAGCAACGTGTCGTAACACGATGTGGCGCATGAAAAATTGCGCTACCTCAGAAGCCGTGGCTCGTGGGAACGCCTGCGTCTCAGCGTAGCGTGTCAAATAGTCGGTCGCGACGATCACCCACGTACGTGCCCCGTCTTCGAGATAGAAATAGACACGACCCAGTTTCGCCACGTCGTCCCACTGATTCAAGGTGGCTACACGCTCAAAGTCCGCCAACCAGTCCTCAACGTCCTCGTGCTCCGTGCCATGGAACGTCACCGGTGCCCGTGGGCTTTCCAACGTATAACTGTTCGACGTCGTGCTTCCCGTGCCTGTTGACGAGGTTTGCACCGAAGCGCTGGTCATGTTTGTCGACGTGGTTGGAGCAGTATCGTCGATTTCCGGAGGCAATCCCCTGATTCGGCGACTGGTCCGATGCATGGGAGTATTGATTGGCACTGGACTTGTATCACGGCTTCCTGGGGGGTCTGCAGCATCCGGGAGACTACCCAGCAGCTCCACCAGTTTGTCACGATGAGTCACAAGTACTGGAGGATTTATTAAACCACCGGGTAGCAATCTCTAGGACGATGCGTAAGTCGCGGCTGGTTCTCGAGCAGTGAAGAAGCACGCGATCTTCTTTTCCCTCCAGATTGAGAGCCGCTCTTACTGTCGACCCACTACGTGCTGGTGGCAATATGCTAGATCAGCAGCGCGTCCTTCAAACCACATCTCAATTTTGCGCACCCGTTGTGAAACCAGACGGCATTCGACGCAACTATGCAGCAGTGGGATCACGCCATGGCATTCGTGCCGCCCAAGAGAGTGAATGCACGAAGCAGCCAAGAGAACGGTCACTGATTGTTTTGTTACCGCTGTGGCTCCATGGAGCACAAAGCAAATGCGAGAAACTGCCCAGCACGATATCAACAGTGTCACAAATGTAAGAAACTTGAACGCTTTTCCATAACTTGTCATCAACAATTCGCCGCAGAAGTTGGAGCGTCGCAAGCCGCAATCTCCAACGTTCAAAAAGATGTCCTGAATTCACCACGTATTCTTAGCACATAATTGCCACTATGGAAGAAGGAACTTGTCATCCACATAACATTTAAAGGACATACGCATTCTCCTCTGGTTGGTACTAGAGATACTGCATATTCTACCTGTATACTGTGCAGCATGTGCAGTAAGCATATACAGATACAGTATCGCATACAGTAACTCTAGTGGATACTGGCTCCACCATGTTTCTTGTAATTAACGCCGACTTTCAGAAATACTTTGAAAGATAATGCACCTTGTCTCTGTCAGCGCTGGTTCTACTGGACAATTCTGGCAAGTTTATTCCTAGTCTCGGCACCTTCCAAGCAGAAATCGTATACAGCAGTGCTGGGGCAACAGTGGCACTTAACGTTGCAGAGATAGGTTCTTCGCTATACGGCCTTGATGCCTTACAGAAGCTACAAATTAAAATTGAAGGGTCAACCCTGATTTTCCTTCAAATCATTACACATCAGTAGGAGCTTCCAAAAACGCCTCCAGGATTTGAAGCACTATTTCCAGAAAGTGTTGAGCTTGTCAAATACTACGTACATCAGTTCAAACGCCGACCGGATGTAACTCCAGTGAGCGCCAAGCTGGGATGCCTTGCTCTCACTCTCAGACGACACATCTCCAACGAACTAGCACGCTTGGAGCATGAAGACGTCATTGAAGTCATCGACACGTTGGAGTGGGTGTCTTCGCTGGTGGTAGTGAACAAGAAGAATGGATCACTGCGCCTGTGTGTTGACCTGTGGGAACCCAACAAGGCCATTGTAGTCGACAGTTTCCCTCTTGCGTATACCGGGGAGCCTTTGCATCTTATCGTACGTGCCACATGGTTCTCAAAGCTGGACTTGGCTTCAGCATACCATCAAGTAGGACTTACAGGAACAAGTCGTGAGTTGACCACATTCATTTCTCATGAAGGACTATTTTGGTTTGTGGCCGCCACCGCTGAGAATTTGCTCAGCGGTGGTGGCAACAAGAAAGACGTCTGCATCTTCAGTTATCGTTACCTTCTGCTTTTGCAGATACTGCCCGTCAAAAAATCAGCCAGACTGAAGAACGCTGACAGCCTGCTGTAGCTTCCAGATAAGAGCCATTATCAACCCCGATTTCTACGCCCACCATTCCTACGTCACCCCTGGACAAGATAAAAGACGGCAGAAATCCTGTCGACGGGCAATTGCTCAGCAGTGGTGGCAACAAGAAAGACGTCTAGATCTTCAGTGGTTGTTATCTTCTGCTTTTGCTGGTTAGTTTTTTTTTCGTTCACTGACTACCTTTAACGTATTGCCACCACCGCTGCTGCATCTATTGTACCTTCTGAGCTGTAGTTTCTTTTAACCCCTGAGCTGTGTGAACATAAATGTCTGAGCTGTGTTTGGTTTGTAGTGAGGCTCTACCATTATGCCTCGTATCCAACGTGCTCCGAATGTGACTACGGTTACCATTTAGGTTTATGCTCGGGTTTAACCAAACCAGCCTTCAAGTCTAAGGAGGACGCGATGAAAAAAAACATGGAAGTGCCAGACAAGCATCGCCTAAGCTGCTCGTAGCAATCAGTCTGCGGGGGGTGGCCTGAGAGATGAAAAAGCACTCGAAAAAGTGCTCATTGAAATTAACGAGAAGTTGGCTCAGTTACCAATAATCCAGAGCAGGGTGGATGCCCTTTTTTCTGTCAAAGAAACTGTCGACAATTTGGAGCACTAGATTGAGTACCCGTCGGAACAGTACGACACGGTGCTTGCAGAATTGAAAAAGCAATCCGATGAAATCGCAAGCCTAAGAAAGAAAGTTAAAATTGTGGAATCGACTAACAGTACGCAAGAAGTTTCCGAAAAAAAAACAAGTAAATGCTCTACAAAAATACAGTAGACGGCATAATTTAAAAATACAGGGTATGCCAGTTGTCGATAAACAGAATTTGCTTAGAAGGATTAACGAACTGGCTAACAAACTTCGCCTTCCCGCGTTTACCCGCACTGACCTTGAGGCGTTACACAGACCGCCAGCTAAGCCTGGAAACAATCCCGCAATACTAGTTCGTTTCACTTCACGTGTTTTACGTGATGAGTGGATGTCCAAGAGAACTGAACTTAGAGATGCTAAGCTTGTGGTTCGATTCAGAGACAATTTGACGCCGCAGAACACAAAACTTCTCTGGATGATGAAGGCGAAGGCCCGGGAAATGCACTACGATTTTGTGTGGCAGAAGGATGGAAAAGTTTTTGTACGTAAAGCTTCTGGCCAGTGTGCATTGCGCATCGAATGCGAAGCGGATCTTGATAAAATTGCTTGAGCGCAGATAACTTCGCCACGTTCTTGCTTTCCTTTTTTGCATTTCTGTGTCGATGGCTGACCACACTAAGAGTGTGTATCACGACGTTTCTTTGTTCAATTCTTTAGTAGAAAACGTGAGCAGTAGAGATGATATCTCGTCTGTTTTTCATGTAAATATTAGAAGCTTGAAAAACAATCAACTAGAAATTGTTTCATTTTTTAGTCGCTAGACTAAAATTTTTACTTCATGGCATATACAGAAACTTGGTTTCAGAATGATCAGGGTGTTGTACACTTTTCTGGTTATAGATCAGAAGGTGTTTATGGATACAATCGTAGAGGTGGAGGAATCTCATTGTATATTAAGGATGGTATTACTTATGATGTGTTGGGCGAATTTTCAGGTGTTACGGCAAATTATGAATCCGTTGTTGTTAAGAGCGTGGGAACAGTTAGTGCTTCGGTTTACTGCCCCCATTTATATGATTCTAAACCTTTTTTTGAATATATTACTTCCCTGTTTGAATATGTGTGAACAGAAATGTTGCCTATTGTTGTTGTTGGTGATTTTACCTATATTATATTGAAAAAACACTCCACAATCAGATCAATTTTTAAACTTGATCAAATCATACTCCTGTGGAAATGTAATATAATCGCCAACTGGAATTACAGGATTAAGTGAAACCCTGATTGATTTGTGTGTTACATACTTTGATAAAAGTGATGTTACTTCTGGAATTCTCACGAGCGATTTCAGTGACCACCTACCCATTTTCTGCATCTTTCCTGCTAAAAAAGACAGAATATGCTGAACTCGTACTGCTCCTGTTCCCTATCGTAGGTTTGATGAAACATCTCTCTCTGCCTTTCGCTCAATGATCGAGCTTGTCGACTGGTCAAATGTTCTCAATGAAGAAAATACAAGCATCTCATACGATAGATTTCTGAAAGAGGTCAAGCATCGCTACGGGGAAGCTTTCCCTAAACGTTATGTGAAAATACACAAAAAATAGAAAACCATGTGTAGCAAAAGAGTTACATCAGAGAATTAAAGCACGAGATATTATGTACCTTCAATTTATTATTCTAAAAGATTTAGCGCTTCTTAACGAGTTTAAGAAAGTTGGAAACAAGTTAGACTCTGACCTTAAGAAAGCTAGGGCTGAATATTATAAAAACAAATTCCTTACTGTTTTCGATGACCCTAAAAAAAGGTTTGGAACACATTACGTTCTCTAATTGGTCAAGAACAAAATACCGTTCCTAGCACCTTGGTGAATGATGGTGTCTTATGCAGTAAAGAGCCTTTGTCAAATAAATTCACTTGACACTTCTTAACCTCTGGTACATAATCGTCTTCCGCCGAGCAATTAAACTTTGAAAAATACATAGCTTCCCGCAGAGGCGCCTGCGCAACTAGGCGTTTGGTGTGTAGCGACACCACGGACCCGAGCTAACGGGGGAGTTTTGACTCTCTCCCACGCCTAGCCGTGCGTGGCTTTGCCGTGTCCGGGGAAAAGGGGATCCTGGGGGTTGAGCCGACGCTGGGTGATTGTACCTTTAAGGCCCCCCGGCAGAGGCAACACACCCCTTTGGCCCCGGCTTCACGTAGACAGCACCCCTGGGCTGACCCACCCAGGGGAAATCGGCAGTCGCCTTTTCCTATCTCTCTCTCCCTACATCTTCGTCTTTCTTACTTTTTTAGCTTTCCTGTCTACTTCTCTCTTCTGTTTACTTCCAATTTTCCTGGCGGCAAGGGTTAACCCTGTGCAAATAGCCTACCTTGGTCTAGGCGCATTGGGTTATAGTGGCGTTGTACGGCTGGCGTCTGCAGGTTTCAACATCCGCAAACTTGTAGCGTCCCCTCGTTGGGCTCCGTGGTGGGTGGCCGCCAACGCTGCTGAACAACATACAATTAACATGCAGAAAGCATTCCCTTTACTCAGTGATCGTGCCTCCTTAAAGCGGGTACGCACCGAAGACATCAATTTTTTCATCCGGCCAAGACAAATGTTTTCTCATTTCCACGTTATACACTGCGAAAAAACTAACAAGCAAGCCAGAACTGTATCCCCCTTCGTAGTTTCTAGATGCTTAACCGAAACTCTCGGCGCCGGGTACAAGGTTACCAAAATGGCCAGTGGAGATTTACTCCTTGAAATACGTGACAAAGACCAATTCGATAAACTGAACACCATCACAACGTTTGGAGACACACCCATCAGTATTACGCCACACAGGTCCATGAACTCATCTCGCGGGGTCGTATCGGACGTAGATTTGCTTGAGCTGACGGAAGCTGAACTTCTGGAAGGATGGAAGAGCCAGAACGTGACAAACGTACAGCGTATTAAGATCAGAAGAGATCAAAAGGAAATCCCAACCAAACACTTAGTACTGACCTTTGCTTCGAGCGATTTGCCGGAAACTATTCAGACTGGGTACACAAAGACATCCGTGAGACCATATATTCCCAACCCTGCCGTTGCTTCCAATGTCAGAGATATGGCCACGGCTCGCAAAGCTGTCGTGGCCGGAAAACTTGTGCTGTGTGTGGAGTCGTGGGCCATGCGTCCGACAACTGCGAAGCACCTGCACACTGCGTGAACTGTGGCGGTAATCATGCCGCGTACTCACGTTACTGTTCTTTCTGGAAAAAAGAAAAAGAGATCATCACTTTAAAGATAAAAGAATACATTACATTTAAAGAAGCAAGAAAAAGAGTCTCGTCATTTTATGGCCCCACATATGCTGATGCGGCGCGCCAGGGGGCAGTGTCGCACCAGCCCTCGCCACTCCTCCGGCCTGCGCAGAGCGAGCCATTGGCTGTGGCGCCTGCCCCCAAGGCGGCAGTAGTTGAGTCTACTCCGCCTACTATCGAACAGAGACCAGAGACTCCAGGGTCCTCGGGTCTCAAGGCCTCACCTCGCCAGGCGAGGCCCAAGCTTCGAAACACCAGCTCGCATGAGCGGGCATCCAGTCAGTGGCGTAACTAGGGGGGGGCAAGGGGGTACAAGTGCCCCGGGCGCCACTAGGGAGGGGGCGCCAAGCCGAGTCCTCGGGTTGGCGCCCCCTGGAAAGGTTGTCAATGTTTTTTTCCGTAAAACCGCCTGGAAGGGGGGAGGGGCGAGGTTGTAATGTACGACTGGAAGTGGGGATGGTGGTGAAGGAAAGGGTTGCCGCAATGGCTTTTGCATCGGGAAAAGGATCCTCTATTTTCATTTTGCTGCGCTACCTCCGTGCCTTCCCATGACCCTCGGCTAAGCTTTGTTTTGTGCTCCGCAGCACTGGGTTAGATGAGTTTCAGCGAACCCCACCAGCCTCCCAAACCACTTACTGAAAGCTTCCCTGAAACCAACCACGTACGTAAACAAAATAAAATAAAAAAGTTCGAATGCACCTTTTTTGAGTAAGAACAGAAAACTCCAACGAAATAGCCGATCGTCCAACGACTAATCGTCCACGCAGCGGCGGAAGGAAGGGCGAATATAATCCGTGACCTCGGCACCAAAGGCTAAACAAAGGCGTTTATTCGCAGAGTTCTCTGGAGGAAAGACGGAGAAAGCGTGACACGACGGCGACGTTTGTTGATTCCCTGCATCGCGGGCGCCAGCAAAGCAATAGAAGGGCGGGGGTCAACGTTTCCCACATGCCATCCACCGCCATGGGCAGGTTCATCCTTTGGCCCAAAGAACACGCACCTGCGAAAAAAGCGCAGAGCGTAGTGTACCCGACAGCATGTGCCGACTGCCCCGCTTCGTACGTTGGAGAAACCAAGAACTTCCCTGAAAGAATGCGGCCGCACAAGGATGACCTCCATCAATGGAACAGCGAACGGAGCGAAACGGCAGAACACTCCGACCAGTTTAACCCCCATACCAGACCCGAGGGCGCGGTGTCTAGCTGGTTGCTTTGTTTTGTACTCACCCTGCATTCCTTGGGATGCACAAATAGCGCGAAAGCTTAGGTACGAGAAACTTGGGCCTGGGAAGCGCCCGTGCCGTCAAGATTTTTGCAGTGTGGACTGGAAGAGAACAATGACGGGTAAGGGACTTCCGGAAGTTTGAATAAAAAAAGAAAAATACTATACAAAAACGCGGGCGTAGCTCATCGAAATCAGAACTGGTGGCCCTTGGCCTCCGAAATGGCCCGCCGCGCGCCAGTAGGCAATCGCGGAAGCCTACATTAGCGCTAATAATAATAATAATATAATAATAATAATAATATTATTTAATATTATTATTATTATTATTATTAATATTATTAATATTATTATTATTATTATAATTAATATTATTATTATTATTATTATATAATAATAATAATAATAATAATAATAATAACAAACATTATCACGGGCATAATGAGGGGCGCGGAAATATATTTGCCCTGGGCGCCGTCCTATCTAGTTACGCCACTGCATCCAGTGCCTCCGAGGAGGCAATGGATACGGCGGCACCCTTGGTGCCAAAAGAGCGGCGCGGCTCTCTGGAGCGCGCCAAGAGAACCAAGAAGCTCATAACAGGGCCTGATAAGAGCCCTGCTACCTGAGCTCGAGCTTTCACCTTAAACAAGTCACTCCCTTAACGTACACACAGCACTACTTTACTTCCAATATGGAAACACAAATTATTCATTGGAACGTCAGAGGCCTGCTTAAAAACCTCGACGACGTCCAAGAGCTTTTATACAAACACTCACCTCAAGTGCTGTGTGTACAGGAAACACACCTAAAATCCTCCAATACAAATTTTTTACGTGCTTACGTCATATACCGAAAGGACCGAGATGATGCTGTGGCGTCATTCGGTGGCGTCGCCATTATTGTTAACCAAGGAATAGCGTGTACACATTTACCACTCCAGACATCCCTTGAGGCGGTGGCTGTTCGAGCGGTACTTTTAAACAAACTCGTCACCATCTGCTCTTTGTATGTACCTCCCCACCACCGTCTTGAAAGACGTGAATTTCAGTCTTTAATAGATGAACCCTATTTGCTTCTTGGGGACCTAAATGCACATAGTGGACTGTGGGGCGATTCTCGTTCTGATGCACGAGGTCGTCTCATTGAACAATTTCTCTTCTCTTCCGGTGCCTGTTTGTTGAATAGGAAAGAGCCAACATACTTTAACGTTGCCAACAAAACTTACTCGTCTATCGACCTCAGCATAGTATCACCTTCACTCCTACTCCTACTCAAATGGAAAACCATAAATAATCTATATGGTAGTGACCATTTTCCTGTAGTGCTCTGTTCACAAACAACATATGAAGGTCCTCTACACGTTCCCAAATGGCTGATAAACAAAGCAGACTGGGAACAGTTCCATAACACTACACGTTTGAGTTGGACAGACATATGTAGGTTAAACATAGATGAAGCTGTGCAGTATTTCACAGCTTTTCTAACTGACGCAGCAGCCAGGTGCATACCGCAAACATCTGGAATGCCCGGCAAACGACACGTCCCATGGTGGAACATGGAGTGTCGTAATGCGCGAAAGGAACAGAACAGGGCATGGAGATTGCTGCGGAACTCGCCAACAGCGGAAAACCTTGAGAGCTTTAAGAAAACAAAATCTCGAGGCAGGATAACGCGTCGGCAGGCCAGAAGAGAAAGTTGGCACAAGTTTTTATCAGGAATAAATTCGTATACACAAGAGGCCAAAGTCTGGAACATGGTTCGTAGGGTAGCAGGAAGAAAAGTACACTCACTCCCACTCGTAAACACTCACGGTGATACCTTGGAAAATCAGGCGAACTTCCTCGGTGCACACTTTGAACGAGTATCCAGCTCGTCCCACTATACTGACACTTTCCAAAAATACAGAACAAGAATAGAAAAGCAGAAACTTGAACACAAATCCACCAGATACGAGGCATATAACCAAGCTTTCAGTCTAGCGGAGCTCCGAACATCTCTAAACTCCTGCAGTACTTCTGCCCCAGGTTCTGACCGTGTGATGTATGAAATGTTAAAGAACCTACCAAACGAAACGCGAAAAACCTTACTTTGTTTGTACAATGCTATTTGGTCTTCTGGCACTATTCCTACTTCCTGGAAAGAGGCTATTGTTATTCCCATTTCGAAAAAGGGCAAAGACCCTTCTTTACCCTCGAGTTATAGGCCTATAGCACTTACAAGCTGCTTGTGCAAAGTCTTCGAAGAAATGACAAACTGCCGACTTGTACATTTTCTTGAAACAAATAATTTGCTTGACCCCTTTCAGTGCGGGTTTCGAGAAAGTAGATCCACCACAGACCACCTAGTTCGTATCGAGGCACAGATCAGAGACGCGTTCGTCCACAAACAATATTTTCTCTCTGTGTTCCTCGATATCGAAAAGGCTTATGATACAACATGGCGTTACGGAATTCTAAGAGACCTGTCCCACCTTGGTGTGCGCGGAAGAATGTTTCATATAATCGAAAGTTACCTGTCAAACCGGACATTCCGTGTCCGTCTGGGCAGTGTGCTCTCCCAAACATTTGTCCAGGAAACAGGCGTGCCACAAGGTGGTGTGCTTAGTTGCACACTTTTTATTATTAAAATGAATTCTTTGCACTTGTCCATTCCCCGAAATATGTTCTATTGTACATATGTCGACGACTTTCAGCTTGGCTTCAAGTCATGCAACTTGGCCATGTGTGAGCGGCAGGTTCAGCTGGGTTTAAATAAGATCTCCAAATGGGCAGATGAAAACGGATTTCGACTTAACCCACAAAAAAGCACGTGTGTCTTGTTCTCTCGAAAGAGAGGCATGCACTCGGAACCCGACATTCAACTGAACGGGCAACAACTGTCCGTCAAAGCCGAGCATAAATTCTTAGGCTTAACCTTGGACAACAAGTTGACCTTCGTACCCCACATAAAGTATTTAAAAACAAAATGTTTAAAAGCCATGAATGTTATAAAAGTGTTGTCACGTACTACGTGGGGTAGTGATAGGCAATGCCTCATGAACCTCTATAAAAGCCTCATCCGCACCCGCTTAGATTACGGGGCCGTTGTCTATCAGTCTGCCACTTAAAGTGCCTTGAAGATGCTTGACCCCGTGCACCATTTGGGCATCCGCCTTTCTACGGGTGCTTTTCGCACCAGCCCCGTAGAAAGCCTTTATGTTGAGTCAAATGAGTGGTCGCTTCATCTGCAGAGAACTTACATGTCCTTTGTTTATTTCCTTAAGGTGAAAGCAGACAAGAAGCACCCCTCATACTCTACAATTAATGATTTGTCGAGCTCAACTCTGTTTCAAAACAGGCCTTCGATGAGGCAGCCCTTCTCAATTCGCCTGAAGTGTCTAGCTGAAGAAACTGAAGTGTCACTTGAACACAGTTTAATGGCTCCTGTAGCATACCCGCCACCGTGGCAGTGGCAGAATATAGACTGCGATGTGTCTTTCCTAGAGGTTACAAAACATGCACCTATTGCCCATATCCGAACATACTATCTGGAACTTCAACACAAATACACATGTCCTGAGTTCTTCACAGATGCCTCCAAGACTAACTCCTCTGTGTCCTACGCTGCTGTCGGCCCATCCTTTTCGGATTCTGGCCCTCTACATCCACGCACAAGTATCTTCACAGCGGAAGCTTACGCGATACTGGTGGCAGCTAAACACATCAAACAACTACAAATACAAAAAGCAGTAATTTATACAGACTCCCTCAGTGTGGTAACGGCTCTGCACAGTCTTAAAAAACAAAAAAACTCAGTCCTTGTCTCACTTTACTCCATTTTGTGCACACTTTACACGCAGAAACAACATGTTGTAGTGTGCTGGGTGCCAGGGCACCGTGAGATCCAAGGCAACGTGAGGGCGGATCAGCTCGCTGCATCCGTCCACAAAAGCACTGCCCCTACATCCATATCAATCCCGGTCCTTGATCTTAAGGCGTCTCTCAAACGAAACCTCGGGGACTACTGGCAGAGCAAGTGGGATACACACACACAAAACAAACTACACGTTATCAAGCCACACCTTGGCCATTGGCCACCTGTAACAAAATCACGTCTAACAGAGGTAACACTAACAAGACTCAGGATAGGACACATATACACAACACACACACATCTTTTGTCCGGTGGTGATCCACCATTGTGCGATAAATGTGGTGAGGCATTAACAGTTCTTCACGTTTTAATTCAATGTAAACATTTAGACACTCTAAGAAGACAACACTTCCCACTATCCTACCGACAACATATACCTTTACACCCTGCAATGTTCGTCGGTAGGGAACCGCTTTTTAGTCACAAATCATTATTAGCGTTTTTAAAGGAAATTCATAATTTTCATATCATATACCCGGGCATACCGTAGCACGACCTCTCTAGAGAGGTTTTTGCTGCGGTGGCTACACAGGAAAGCACTTGCCTCACGGCCCTTGCACGCAAGGGTACTAACGTGTGAGGTACTTGTGCTAATGCCATACATGTCCACCATCGTTTTTCATTATCACCAACTTTTGTCACCTATTCACACCACACACACCTTTCACAGCATGGTCATGATTTTATTACTTGTATGTTTTTACCCGCTTTACTGCGAGGAATTTTATGGCCCTTATACAGCCGCTAATCACAACCATTGTCCACATTCCTGTCTCATGAACTGGCGCTCTTTGGCCATCAAATGGCCCTTGCGCCAAAAAAACACCATATATCATCAAAAATACATAGCTTCCTCCTGTATGAATTCTCTATTTTTATCGCCATGTAGTGAATTGGAGATCTATTCTTTTCTAATGGGGCTAAAAAATACTGCGGCCGGATACTATAAAATCAAAGCCATTCCAATAACTTTTGTTGCAAATTTACTTGCGGCACCTTTACAACATATCTTCAACAGAGCGCTAGTTACAGGCATTTTCCCAGCTGCTATGAAAACTGCGAGGGTAACAATCTTACATAAAGCAGGCCCTATCAATTATTTCAATAATTACCGGCCGATATCGGTGTTACCCTTATTCTAGAAAGTGTTAGAAAACGTAATAAAAACAAGCATAACCAAGTTTCTCGATTATCATGAACTACTTGTCTGTGAGCAATTCGGCTTTCGAGCAAAGAAATCTACAGAAATGGGATTACTTGGCATTAAATAACAAATCGCTCAAATTATAGAGTGCAACTACTTCCCACTGGGAATACTTTTAGACTTTCGAAAGGCATTCGATTCAGTTAAGCATGGTATTATGTTCAAAAACTACCGTATTATGGCATTCGAGGTATTGCTCTAGAGTTAGCACGTAGCTAATTAACAGACAGGTAACAATATACATGTGTTCACGGGTATGAATCCCAGTTAAACCCAGTAAGACTAGGTGTGCCTCAGGGTTCTATACTGGGACCTCTATTTTTTATTATTTATATAAATGATATCGTTGATGTACCAGTGGCTTCTTCTACAGTTATGTATGCAGATGATACAAGTTTGTTCTTTTCTGGCAGCTGTCTAAAAGATCTTGAGAAGAAAGCGAATGAATGCCTGGTCTCGATCTCTTACTGGCTAGATTCAAACCAACTACAGTTGAATGTCAGTAAAACTAAATTCATTTTAGTTAAGAGCAAAATCAAGTGTGCAGATTACAGTATTCCTCTCTGGTTTAAAAATAGTGAAATCCAATGAGTCTCTTTTTTTTTAATTTTTAAGTGTACTTTTTAACGAGCACCTGAGTTGGACATTTCAAATAAGTAAAGTACACACCAATATGTCTCGATTGATTTTGGTTTTAAATTAACTTAGGTCCCTAGTTCCAAACTGGTTGAAGCTCCAGCTATATTATTCTTTGGTTCATTCCCATCTACATTACTGTCTTTTATTTGGGGCACAACTTCAAGAACCAATCTTTACAGGCTGTTAGTTTTACAAAAAGGGTCTGTACGCTACATAGAAAATATGTAACATATAGAACATACTCCTCAATTTTTTTGCAAGCTTCAGATACTGATTGTCTTGGATGTGGAGAGTTTATTGTTTCGGATTCTTATTGTCTCGAATGTGGAGAGCTGAGTTTAAGATACACTCCTAAACTCAGGCTATATGTCAGTGATGAAATAGGAAACACCGTTGGCACCTATACGGAGCATTTCTACCCAAGCGATACTCCCTATCAACTACGCTTTGATCGTTTTCGATTGCCTTTTTTCAGAACAACATATGGTAAGCAAACTTTATCATAGCAAATATCTTATCTACTCCACAAAAATAGCTATGTCCGTGAACATTTGAAAGAACATAACACTAAAAACAGTGTGAAGAAAAAAGTTTAGACGTACTTCCTTCCATGTAAGGAGCCCTAATGGTATTATGTATTATAAATATTTCTTTCGTGTCGTACGTGCTTTTGCATATTAGATGAAAATCACCCAACTTCTTTCTTTTCAAATGTATTTCTTTATGGTAGTAAGTAATTCTGTCAGAAATTTTTCCTTGTTGCATTTTTATATGTATATTTTTATATTGGTATGGCAAGTTGGTGATGACTGTTGGTGATGACAAATAAATAAATAGACTGTAATGTGTTATTTTGAAACGTATGTGTCGACATCTGTTACACTTGTTGAAATTGAATTTGGTGTCCCCTTATTCAAAAGCAGAATGAAATTTGCATCCTTTCTTCCCCTTCAGCTGAGCAAATGTATGGGTGGAGGGACCTTAGTCAGGCAGAGGTAATCTGCCTTTAGTCCCTTCAATCTAGGCAATCATTGTTTTTGTCTGATTAAACAGTGAATGAAAATGAAATGAATGATTTCACCGAGTGTGTTTTGGACTAGCTTTCACCTCAGCTATGTTTCAAAAGCTTATGTCAAATTTTTTCTTGGGTAGTGCTAAATTAGCGTGCTATTAAAATAACAAATTGTTGTGGGGAAGAACGAAGTCAGAGCATGACCGTAACTTGAAGGAAGTGCTATCACGCTCTACAAAACAGACATGAAATTGAATCACACACTCCAAAAAAAAAAAGACTTAGAGGGGTAGGGTGGTTAGTTCTTTTGGGGATTAACTGATTTGCTGTCCTTTTGGGTACTCATTGCAAGAAGATAAACTGTTAGTCCTTGGAGGAATAACTGCAAAAGAACTAAGGATGGCTCCTGAGAGGACTAATGGCTACTCCTGCAAGGACTAACGGCTGACTTTCGGAAATGGTCCCTAACAGAGCACATGTTATTCTCGTAGAGACTAACTGTTGATTTTTAGAAATCATCCCTGGGAGAGGGAGTGCTACTCCTTCGGGATAAAGTGTTAATCTATTTGAACAGTTTCTTAAGGGACTACTGAATAATTCACTATTCATTCACCTGGCATTTTCTCGAGACTGACATGATAGCTCACATCAGTTGCGCCTTACTCAGAACTATATTCGTGAATGTGTGTTGGAACGAGAAATTGCAGACACCAATTCAAGGCTAGAAGCATAAATTTCCGCAAACAGTGCGTCATGCGCACCAGTGGTGTTCGCCTTCGGCGGTTGTTCACTCTTATCTTCGAAAAATAGAAAAAATTCTTACAAAAATCACTAGCAAGAAGACCACGACTCCACTGCCTAAGGCCCAATAATTACGCAGTCACGAGCTCATAAAAACATGCTAAAACATGCCACGCACCGGGTTTTTTAGGTTCCACACTAATTATTTTGTAATGTGCCAAGGTGACGAACATAAAAAGCTTACCTTGAAAATTAACAGACGCGCGTGATTTCCAGAGCCAGCTAATCTTGAAAGTGATGATCACGCTTCAAGGCGACGGTGTTCATTGTTGAAGCTTCGCAGAAAGAAAGCCGCGAAAGAGCCCTGCGTGTATGCTGGGGTGTCCATTACTTCACAAGCTGCGGTGTTCAGTTCATTGAACAGTCATCCCACAGAAACACAAGAACACGTGCATCCAGAATTCCAGCCCATGCAAAGAAGTATGTTTTTCACGAGTATGTTGATAACATGCGAAGCGTCACTTGCCTTCCACGGAACCAGAGGAAGAAGGATCACCACGAGTAAGTGACCAACACGAGCCGCACTCTTGACAACAGCGACCGTGGGCGATTCCGAAACCCGCCGCAGATGAATACACATATTACGAGCTCCGATGTCCGTCAGACTTGCATGATTGTAACCGCTAGTACATATTTTGAAGTTTACTGAAGGTTTCAAATCACTATAATGGTATACGCAGTATACTTTCCCAACAAATCATTTTTACTCGCGTTATTTTCATCGTAACGTTAGGTAGGCCAAGCAACCTTGTCATCAGCTCACTGAACCCCTGAGCCTGCATTTGCCACATTCTTCACCTCTCAGTCCTCCACCTCACGCTACGACCACCCCGACAAATTATAAGGGTGCGTTTCAGAAAAATGTAGCGCACGTGACCGAGAGCGAGACCTCTTAAAGGCTGCTGACCCGTAAAGACACACAACAAAAGCTGTATACAAAGCGTCTTTGCATCCCTTCAGCCCCTGCCCGAAACAGCATGTCAGCCATTCGTTCTCTCGTTAGTACTCCGAATTTGCACTCGACACGCCTTTACCACACTTAATCTTTCGGTAGGCTAACGAAATGATTTGAGGACTTAAGTGGACGTTACTCTCCAGTAAGCTGAATTTTTGGTTTGATTGTAAATGTGTTTTTGAAATAAAAAAATTTAAAGTTTCTGAGTGACAGGATTTCGGCTTAAAGTCTGTCTTCCAAGAAATCAAAAATTGAAGCGATACTTACTGCATCCGCACCACAGAACATCAAGTCTCTTCTGTCATTACTTTATTTATTTATTTTGTTAGTTATTTATTTATTTAAAAGTACCTTACAGGCCTCGCAGAGGCATTGTGTAAGGAGGTCGATACAAAGTATTAACAAATTGGGTTAACAAGTCAGTAAGAACAATGTTGTACGGCAACAACAGCAAAATTATCTCCAAGTACATAAGTAGTCGTATGTGTTCCACATTCATAGGTAAGTTTGAAACATGTAAAAGAAATGCAATAGCGTGTTGCACAGATCAAAATAAAGCGTAGTGAAAGAGACTACGCAGTTTACCGTGGGATGACTAGCTACTATGCCAAGTTTTTACGTCATTATGCAGATTTAGCAGAACAATTACACTAAATGCTCCGACAAACATCAGTCATTCGAATGCTGAAGCTCAGAAGAGTTTTGATCATTTGGAAGAGCACATGGCCTGCGAACTTGTTCTGCAGATGTTCTACCCTGACCTACCCGTCATAGTCACTACGGACGCATCAGATGTCGGGTTAGGATCAGTCTTATAGCAAAAAGAGGGATCACATCTTCAAAAAGTAGCCTTTGCATGACGCACCCTCTCACCAGCCGAAAGAAAATATCCAGTGGGGGAACGTGAAGCGCTTGCGTGTTTATTCATTTGCGAGAAGTAGCACATCTATCTGTGGGGTACACACTTTACACTCAGAACCAATCACCTAGAAAAACTGCTTTTCTATTCACTGTAGATTCGGGTAGTCAACCATTATTCATTTTTTATGGACAGCTAGGTTACTCTATTGTAACTTTCGAATAGAGTATTCGGGAGGCACGAAAAATAATGTTGAAGACGCCTTATCTAGATTGCCCATCACTGAACATATTGCCAACACTGCGGAGAAAAAATAAATGGTTTCCCTAATAACTTCGGCAGTTGACAGGGCTACCGTACAGGCTGCAACAGCCAATGACCCTACATTGGCTAAATGCAGCAACTTTGTAAAGGCTCATCCCATAAGAAGGTCTTATTGGCTGACCTGGTTTCATTGTTTCACAATAAAGAGGAACTGTCACTGGTAGATGGTCATTTAAGCGCGCAGATCGCATAATAAGTCTAGCAGTCATCCACTCCACTTTCTTGCAAGTGGGGCATGAGATACATCCTGGCATAGTTCACACACAAAAAATTCGGGCAAATGCTCGATTGGTAAGTCGAGGAATCTGCAAAAAATTGTCTGATATGTCTATCAACAGATAAGTCAGTCAAACCGGTCTTCGCGCGTTTACCACCAGTTCATTGGCCAGGTCAGCCCTGGCAAAAGTTATTCATAGATATAGTCCGACCGTTAACATCACACCAAGCCCCACCTAATTATGCAATAACTGTTATGGATTATTATTCTCGTTCACCGGAAGTAGTATGTTCTACTTCATCCACAACTTCGCACGGCGTCATTAATTTTACTAAATCTCTCTTCAGCGGAGAAGAATTTCCAAGCCAAATTTTTACTGACAATAGTCCTCAATTCATTTTAAAACCGTTTCCGGATTTTTGTGAGGGAAAGAGAAGAGCAATTAAGCATTGCATGTCGTCGAATGATCATCCGCAATCCAATGACTTATTCCTTTCGGCTCTGGCGGTGTCAATGGACACCACCGCACAACATTTCCCTTAGTATCTCGGAAACGTAATCAATACTGCTCATTCTCGGAGTAACAGTTCCTTGATGATCCCCACTGCAATTGACATCAATATTGCGGCACGTTTATGGGTAGCAACCACACAGATGAAGCGCGACCGAGGTCTTCGGTGAAGCCGAAACGAGAAGGTGAGGTGGGTAAGCACCATTTTCTGGACAACGTACCGAAGCTGTTTTAGTGAGTATTAGGCTAGCAAGTAAGACGTTGGTCCCCATTTTGTGTACACTATTGATTAGCAAGAAAAAAGAAGCCATTTTTTTTCATTTTTCAATCACTAAGCTCTGATGACCTCATTTGATGTCACGGTAATTAATCTAAAAGTTTTTCCACCACTGAATCAATTTTTGTTTGCGGTCTTCTGAAGTCCGAACTACGAGTAAAAAATTCCAGCATGTCCACGGAGTGAATGATGATCAGTGGGGCAAAGCGTCTATCAGTCCGTCCAAGCTTTCGTCCGTCCGTTTGTTCTTGCTTTCATCAATTCATGCGTCCATCCGTGCGTGTCTTCGTGCGTCCATTCGGCTGTCTGTGCATCCATTCGTCCATCCGTGCGTCCATCCATCCATCCGCGCGTCCATTCATTCATCTGTCTGCTTGTCTGTCTGTCCACCGTGTCCGTCCATACGTCCATCTAAAGAACACTGCAAGTACCGCCATCTCACATGTTTTCATCGCGATCGTAGTCGCGCGATTGTCTCTCTCCTTCTCCTGTAGCACATAACCGCTCTCTCGGGTATTTGCTGCCGGCGGTTACGCACAACGACAACTGGGAACGCACAAGCCATGCCATAGAGTTCTTCACCCCTAAAACATGCACTAAACGTTTATCCGACCTAAATGAAAAATTCAGGGCTAAAGGGGTTAATCTTGGGCTGTCAAGAGGGCCCACGATGCGGCGCTAGGCCTCGGCTTTACTGACCCGTCATGGGAGCATCCGCCGTGTGCAAGGGCGTACCGTACGCCTTCATACTTTCATAATAAAATGTGCCCAAACCAAACCAAACAAATGATCTAATAGAACTGCTTAATACAGTACTGAAGAAGGCCATGCAGGTCGCAAAGCTGGACGACATACCAGTGAAATAAACTCTTCGAGCTTTGTTTTGATTTCCACCACATGCGACAACAGGAGTTTCGCCCGCAGTACTTTTAATTTGCAGACGACCTCGAATAAAATTTAGTTAGAGTAACACAGCGTTTCGAAAATCAACAACATGTGCCGCGGAATGTAAATACTAATAAAGCATGTAACGGAGCGTAATCAGAGATCAATTCAATACCTGAGATCGCAATCTCGCAGCAGACTAGAAAATAAGCAGCAAATGATTAAAGCCTATGTCGATAGTCGTAGAGGGGTCAAGTATCCCTCAGTGAAATTTGGCGATTTGGTTAAAGTTCGATCAGTACAGGTACAAGCAAGTTCATCGGACCTTTCCAAGTCATGCATAGGAGAGGTCAAAACTCCTTCAAGCTGAGTGATGCAAGACTTGGAACATTTCAAAATTGGGGCGAATACCACCGCATTCAGCCAATGATAAATGCCTTCCACACACTAATTATTTTCATGTCGGGCTAGCTCGCTAGTTCGGCTCACCACTCAAAGAAAAACAGTCTGATGGCACTGGTCAGGTGACAAATACATCGCGATGTTATACTCTTTCCGAAGTGGGTGTGCCAACGTCTGAAGATATGCCGTCTACCACTGCGGACGTTTGCAACTAGGAGGGGGAAGGTAACCCGACACCCTCATCACCTGACAGTAACAGGGAAGAGAAGAATTCGAACGCTGAAACTGGGCATCCACTGCGCAAGCGCCACCATCCAAGATGAATGAAGGACTACGAAATGTAGTTGATAGCCTCTTCATGCAATTATTTGTAGCATTGTGGCGCTGTGCATTACTATGTTTATTTATTTATTATTTATTTGAAGGTACCGTACACGCCCCGGGGGAGGGGGGCATTGAGTAAGGGGGCGATACACAAGACATAGGTTCATATACAAATCGAGATAGAAAAAACACATAATAAGAGAAATGGAATTACACTATATTGAACAGAAAGCACAACAGTTAAATATATACATATAAAAACGACGCAAGCATGTGAATATTAAGCGAAAGGTAGCGTTTATTGAGCATAAGAACGAAGCGCTTACAAGTCACAGCTGCGACAATCTTAAAACAAGATTATGCTTTAAAATATTAAGACTAAAATACCGTGCAAGATAACGATAAAAAACGATACATTTCATAGCGGCAATACAGCGGGGTGAATTTCCTGCGCGAAGAAAAAGAAAGTAGGCGATAGGCGGGATAACTGCCAGTCAGAACCAGCTTATCATACCAAAAATTTGCTTTGATGATGGTGTAGGGCAAAAACGTTCCCAAACTTTATCCATATGCTACGAAAAGGCATTTTCTCGGTGAAGTTTGTGAAGTGGCTCGATAACATATGACGGAATGTTTTATGGTTTGTCTCGGCAGCAATGTGATCAGGCACACTATTCCAGAGAATAATGACACGTGGGAGTGCGGACTTGTTGAACGCGTTTGTATAGCAGCACATACGGGGATAGATGAGATGATTGTGTAATGTACGTAAGGTCCGATATGTTTTTTTCAGACCAGTAACGGTTATTCGGGAGGAGTTAGTGATTTTATGAACGAATGAATTTACAGGCAATGTCGCGACATATGTTCAAGAGTGGAAAAGCAAGTTACTGTTTTATACGTGATATACTGGAATGGGGACTATAGTTACTGGCGATGAAGCGGCTTGCTCTATTCTTGATTTTTCCAATGTATAAGTTGAGTATTTTTGATGGTGAGTTCGGAAACACTGACCAATTATTTTGAGGCTCTATGATTTTTCTGAGAAAGCTGCAACTATATGGGCTTGCTCTAAGCTAAAGGGAATGTGGATTTTGATTTCGGAATATTTTTCTAAGAAAGTGCGTGACTTACGTCGCAAGTTGTGGCATTCAGCAACAGTAGAAAAGGCAAACGGAGCACAGGTTCACTCTTTTTTGATAAACTGAAAGTTGACGACAACGTTCATAAGTGGGACGAGATATCAAACCCCAAAGAGTAGAAGTTACACGGAATGATGCGCATGCCCGGCAGCATTCTCATCCTTCTGAAACTACCCGTGTGAGCACGAGAAGCAGCAGTAAAAAATAACAGCCTGTAAGCGAAGTTCTCAGAGTTGTCTCGTTGAATGCGCGTAGCGTTGTTAATGAAGCCGGTTCCATTGAAGATGTAATTTCGTGTTATCATGCACACGTGTTAGTGATTACGGAGACATGGTTACACGCAGATTTGCAGGATTCGGAGGTAGTACCGCCTACTTACAAGCTTATTCGTAAACACAGGGAGTCAGCAACGAGGGGGGTGGGGAGTGGAGTGGCTATCACCGCAAAAAACAATGTCACATATACTCTATTGAAAGGTATTTATAGACACGAAAGTGTGTGGTGCAGTATTAAATTTCTTGGAAAAAGCATGCTTCTAGGTGGCATTTATCAACCCTTGAATGCGTACTCAGAAGTCATTCAGGACTATCTTGCAGGAAATACTAATTCCCGGACATGAATTATTCATACAGAAGATTTTAATCTGCCCAGTATAAACTGGCTTCATTTTAACCATGATGGCAAAGAATGCCGAAGTTCAAAAATACTGCTCACGATTACGTTTGACTTCTCCTTTCATCAACTATAGTCCGTGAGGCTACAAGGTACGACAGCTCATCGTCCTCTCTTCTTGATTTGGCACTCATTAGCAGCTCACTTCAAGGCTGTTTCGTCAGTGCAGACAAAGGAATATCCAATCACAAATTGCTAGCTCTGTCCTGCCCTGTTTCAGGTTCACGTTCTTTTACTAATTTATAGGATAATTTCGTTAGAGATCACACACATGCAGATCATAACACCATTTTAGACTATTTCAAGTACAGCTTTCATTATTTTTGCCAAATAAAGATGTCAATGAAATGTGCTCAAGTTTTGAAAGAATCGTTCTCTTTTGCGAGCAACATTATGTTCCGTTGAAAAAAAACGCACTAACAGAGAATATCCGTAGTTCACGAGAGAAATGATTCACTTAAAGCGGAAAATTAAGCGGCGGCGCAAGCGTGGAAACACGAGTGACCTTTCAAGCCTCACGTCTAACCTGCGACTTACCTGCATTTGATCGGAAAAAGAGAGACATTTTGCAGTTACTCTGCCGTCATTCATGACGAAAAAAAATTAGAAATTTTGGCACTATCTCTTAAAAAATAACCAAGGCATTTCAGAAATAGGTGTCGCGGAAAAAAGTATTACTGATTTGACTGCCATTGCCAACAAATTTAACACATTCTTCCCAACCGTTTTTTACACGGACCGCTGCACATGCTCAGTTGCGGTCATACGACTGCGGTTGCCTTTGACAGAAGTAGAAATTACTGAGGACGGCGTTCTTTGCCTTTGCGTAAACTAGATGTTAAAAAATCACCTGGCCCTGATGAGCTACCAAATACTTTTTTGAATAGATATGCTGAATGGGTGGCAAAATATTTATGTCGCATTATTACTATATCATTAAATACAGCAGTTGTTTCTGATGATTTCCGAAGGAGGCGGAAATGTTGTAGGCCCGTGTACTCAGATTTGGGTCACTTTAAAGAACCCCAGGTGTTCGAAATTTTCGGAGCCCTCCACTACGGCGTCTCTCATAATCATATGGTGGTTTTGGGACGTTAAACCCCACGTATCTATCTGTTTTTGATGAATGGCGCTATGCAAAAATAGTCTCGGTACATAAAAACGGCTCTGCCTTCGAAATTAACAACTACAGGCATGCGTCTTGAACAAGTACTTGTAAGTTTTTTGAGCACTTTATTTTTAAGGCTATCATTATTCACTTGAAAATGATAATTATTCTTTGCGCAGCAGCATAGATTTATATCCACTTTATTAATCGTCACCCAGCTGGCTGAAGTAACTCATGAATTATTCATCACGCTCAATCTGAAAGGCCAGACCAGTGCCATATTTTTGAACTTCTCCAAGGCACTTGACGTTGTTCCCCATCAGGATGTAGGCAGAAATGTTGTAGGCCCATATTCTCAGATTTGGGTGCACGTTAAAGAACCCCAGGTGGTCGAAATTTCCGGAGCCCTCCACTACGGCGTCTCTCATAATCATATAGTGGTTTTGGGACGTTAAACCCCACATATCAATCAATCAACAGTGTGTCATCATTAATGACTGCGTCTAAAATCAGTTGGAGGTGTACTGCGGTGTTCCGCAAAGCTCAGTCCTTGAGTCTCTTTTTTTTAGTTTATAAAAATCACATTCACCTAAGTGTGGAGCCACCGATCCCGATTATGCTATTTACGGGTGACTGCGAGATATACGCTGCCATAAATAATGAAGAAGACCAAATTAAACTAAACATTGCTTTACAATCGATTGATGCATGATGCGTAACGTAAAGATTAAAACTAAATCCTTCAAAAACTGATTTTTACCAATTAAAACAGCCTCTACAATTTTCATACTTTTTGAGAGTATTTCTCAAAAAGTATGAATCAAAAAGTACAATCGCTAAAACAGATCATGTTAAATATTTATGCGTCACACTCACAAGTAATCTTAGCTGGGAACCGCATGTCGAGAACGTCTGTAGGGGGGCACTAAAGAAATTGTTCGTTTCAAAGAGACAACTGCGAAATGCTCCTCCTACGGTTAAAATTAATGCCTGCAAAGCACTAGTGCGACCAAAGTTGGAGTATGCCGACGTTATTGGGAGCCCTTGGCAGCAGTACATGATTAAAAGAACTTAACGAGTTCCAAATTTAGCTTTGCGTTTCATATATTTCGTGTACTCAGGGCATTCTAGTGTAACTTATTCACGTAATAAGGCAAGCCTACAAAAACTTGAGCAGCGCATGATAGTATAAATATTAAAATTCATTTATCAGCTTTATCACGGGGACTTTAACTTATCATGGGAGCATTAACTTCAACATACTTCAAAACTTTCAGCCAGAACTAATCACAGCAAAACTTTTAGGCAACCAGTTCGCCACATTAGTGTCCACAAACTTGCTATATTTCCTGACTCCATTACTTGTTCGAATAACTTGTCCGAGGAAGTTGTAAAGTCTCGGTCGTTGGCTTCATTAACAGAATCTATTGTAAATAATAAGTAGCTAGTACTGTTTTATGTTTGTTGCCTGTATGTAGGTGTATATATGCGTGTATATATAAGTATAAATGCGTAGGTGTGTATATACTGCTGAGCGCTATGACTTTCGACTTGTTAAATTGCTATCTATTATTTTTTCGGCTGTGCCAAGATATCTTGTGCATTTGTAATAAATGCGAAACATTTCTTAGCGAACTTCGGCGACATTGAACGTATCTATCTGTCTAGCCGCTTACGTTTGGGTGCTCTCGTGGTCACATCCTCAACTTTGTGTGAACGAAAATTAGGATGGGAGGGTAAGATGGTTTGGTGAATATGACGTGCTGGTCAAGATACGAATGATGTCAGAATCCCGTCGTGTACGTCGTCAAACACTACCCGCCAGACAGTGGCACATACTCACGGGCGGGTATGTGCCGCTGGTAAGCGGATATTTGGCACAGGTAATTGACACTTAGTATCTACCCAGGAACGACGAGAACACACATGGGCAATTTTAACGCGTGGGCGTTAAGCAATACCCGACATAGGTAGCATCGGCCCGACGAAGGCATAGAATAAATGTCAGTGTTAAGAAAAGTCTGATATATGCAGTGTTGGCCAGCGGATGAATGCATGTTATAAATTTTAGGGTCCCAACAGGAACGGAACCCAAGCATTCTGCGTGGCAGTCAAGCATTCTACCACAGAGCTACGCTAGGTCTCGGAACTACTGTTCAAATAGACGCTAATCTTCGTGAAAAGTCAATAGTGGTTGAAGTGATGCCTACCTAATTTTATAAAAATTACATATGTACTCCTGTCATACAGCCGTCATGTTAGGTTAACTTCAATTGTGGTGAAGTGCCATGCGCTGAAATTGATTTAAGTATAGCAGTGTCAAGGGCCAGCATCTTCGCGAGCATCAGCGCTTCATATCAGCTTCTGGTGTTGCTAGAACATATTTCCAGCTGCGCCGCCGCGGTGGTCTAGTGGCTAAAGTACTCGGCTGCTGACCCGCAGGTCGCGGGTTCAAATCCCGGCTGTGGCGGCTGCATTTCCGATGGAGGCGGAAATGTTGTAGGCCCGTGTACTCAGATTTGGGTGCACGTTAAAGATCCCCAGGTGGTCGAAATTTCCGGAGTCCTCCACTACGGCGACTCTCATAATCATATGGTGGTTTTGGGGCGTTAAACCCCACAAATCAATCAATCAATCACATTTCCAGCTGACATCGTTGTGCAAGTGGAAAGCTGGTTATATAAACGTCTGCTACTCTTCAACATGTGTCGTTTCGTGCAGCATTTGTACGTATATTTAGCGTCATTTCATGACGTATCGCTCATTAAAAAAATGCAGCACGGTCACCTTCCCTACGCGTGCTTCACATAATATTGATTTCCAGTTACGTGAGATCTACCAAACTTTTATTTATATATTTCTTGCTTTCACTTCCTCATGAGCCTTTGAAGAGCCGGCAGTATATGTATATAAATTATTTTAAAAATCGAACCAGCACACTTTAGTTGAGGGCAAACCAGAGTCAGGTATGGTAATTTGCGAATACTTGAAGGTGCAGCTTTTAACTTACGCCTTAAGAAACCTAGTGATAAGGAAGCGTTGGCAGAGATTGCTTTAATGTGGTCGAACCACGATAGAGTAGTTGTAGGTATAATACCCAAGTACCGATATTGCACTGCAGTCGAGAGAATGGACTGAATAATTCTGTATGAAAATTCAGATCTGCTAGATTTATGTGTGAATGACATTACCTTGCATTTTGAGACATTTAGAGACATGAGGCGTGTGTTATAGCAACCTTTATTACATCGAGGTCATTTTGAAGCGACAGATGATCTTTAAAGTTACGGATTGGATGGTAAATAATGCAGTCGTCGTCGAATAACCTGATGCGAAAAACTGGCAGATCCCGCACACAGTGGGAATTGTTCATATGCGAAGCACGAATGAGAAATGTTGATCTATCTCTTTAAAATCAGCACAACGTTAGGAGGTTAAGGTAAATGGTGCTTACAAGACTTCTATGTCCTGATTATCTTGTTTCGATGTGTTGTTTACCTTTGTCATCTATTCAGGCCCCACGGTACCAAATTTAGTATTTGTGGAGCTAGCGGAACGAGCGCGAGCACGCTATGAGCATGGTATGTTGTGCTTTTCTAACATGAAACGCGTGTCAGGATTATCATGATGGCACCAATTATATACTTTTATCATTCATTGACATCTCGTAACACCAAATTTGGTATATGCGGAGTAAGCAAAACGGCCGCGAACGCATAATGAAGGGCCCAGTGTACTCCAATGTAGCGTTGACGCGCGCGCACGCTGGGCACAGCGACGCTACATTAGCAAAACGCGAGCATTCTATAGTCTGATGGAAGGTGCGACTGGCGCGACACACGCCCGTAGGCGCGGGCTGACGGCAACCGGCGCGAAATGTGACATGCTGCGTTTTGCGCTGGTGCGTTAACTAGACAACACTGCGTCTCCCTGTTTTCGTGACGAGGGATGCTGGATGCGCTGAACGCGCATGCGTCAAAGCAACGCAGCGCGCGCCTGCGAGTCTATGGCAGGACTGGTACCTGGCGTGACCTGACGAAATGAACGCCGGTGAGCACGCGAACTGCGTCACGTCAAAATATACTGGCGCCTTGACTGTGGCATGTAGTCAAGTTCTCACGGGTCACGCATCTCATGGTTATCACGTTTGCACCAGTCACATACCATCGTGATCCATTGACGTCACTTAATACCAAATTTGGCATATGTAAAGCTAGCAAAACGGTCGCGAGCGCATCATGAGTGTGGCATGTAGTCATGCTGTTACATGACACGCATGTCGTGATTATCATGTTTGTATGTGTCATTTACCTGCGTCGTCGGTGGGCGTCACGTAATACCGAGTTTGGTACATGTGAAGCTATCGAAACGGCCACCAGCGTATCATGAGCGTAGCATGTAGTCATGTTGATACATGGCACATATCTCAAGTTTCTCATGTTTTCACCAGTATCATACCTTCATCATCCAGTCACGTCCCATTACACCAAGTTTGATATAAATGAAGCAAGCGAAACGGCCGCCAGTGCACCATGAGCGTAGCACGTATTAATGTTGTTACATGACACGCATGTTATGACTTTTATGTTAGGGTCTGCCGCTTGTGTTCGTCATACAATAATGTCACACCGTACACATTTTCTAACATGCCATGTGAACAAAACCACCACAAGAGCTGCAGGACCAAGAAATGTATATCATAACATTCATGACATCCATTTCATGGCTTTCAAGTTTTGACTAGTGAAATATGTTCTTCATACAGTCATGTCATGCCATACCAAGTTTGGTATACCACTATCGAAACGACCAGGAGTGTTAAAAGTCGTAGGTGGCTAGATAGATAGATAGATAGATAGATAGATAGATAGATAGATAGATAGATAGATAGATAGATAGATAGATAGATAGATAGATAGATAGATAGATAGATAGATAGATAGATAGATAGATAGATAGATAGATAGATAGATAGATAGATAGATAGATAGATAGATAGATAGATAGATAGATAGATAGATAGATAGATAGATAGATAGATAGATAGATAGATAGATAGATAGATAGATAGATAGGCGCAATGTCGCCAAAGTTCACTAAGAAATGCTTTGCATTAAAAAGAGACATGTTGCAGAAGATCATATATGAATATAAAGAAAAGTAATGGTGCGGGTACGCTGCCTTGTGGTGCACCTGAAGAAAGTCAGTTAGGGAAGAAGAGAATTTGTTGACTGTTGTGTACTGCTGACGATTAAGTAGAAAATTGTGAAGCCATGATTATGTACGGGAGTGTAATTTCAATGCAGAAAGTTTCGATATCAGGTAACAGTGCAATCCGGTCGAAAGCCTTCGAAAAGTCCAGGAACACACAGTCAGTTTGATAATTATTTTCCATACTTGCATGACGATCTGTGGGTAATTCAAACAGCTGAGCCTCACACGAAAAGCCCTTTCGGAAACCATGTTGATGTTTCAAAAAGGAACTTTTGGATTCCATATGTCTGTAAATATGCTTAGCGATGATGTGTTCTAGCATTTGACAATGAATGCATGTAAGCGAAATAGGACGGTAATTTTCACACTACATTTTATTGCGATTTTAAACAATCGTATTACTTTCGCCAACTTTCAGACAGATTGTATTATGCCAGTTTCGAGAGACTGCCAGATTATATAAAGAAGAATTTTGTTTGAGACCATTACTGTATTTTAGCACCTCTGAATTGACTCCACCTACGCGACATGAAGAAGATAACTTGACATTCTTTATGGCTCTAACTATGCAATTTAGCTGAGTGTCTATTGGTTCCATGAATTATTAGTCAAGCTCGGCTACGTAGGGTTTGTTGGTACTGTTGTTTTTCGTGAAGACAGAAGTGAAAAAGGAATTAGGTGCTGTTGGATATTGGCTAGCTGGAACGGGGACGTTGTAACAATCGTGTAATGAGATGTCTGGATTTTCACTGATGGGATTGATGACTTTCCAAAATTTAGCTGGGTTGTTTTTCAGTTATGTCGTTAGGTCAATAAAATAATACTTCGCCTTAGCCTTACCTAAAGCAGTGCAATGTGCTTTTATACAGATTTTATACTTGAGCCTATAAGAAAAACTGCCCGAGCGCTTTGCATTATTATATTGCCGCTTTTTCTTGCGCATTTTCGAAAATTTTTAGTGAACCACGAATTTCGTTTATCATTGCTAATTTTATACAGTCGTACATATTTGTCAACTAAGGCACACCAAATTTGCTTGAAAGGCAGCCAGTTCTCTTGGACAGGTCTATTGCAGAAGAAAGGTAAGAAAGTATTTTCAAAAAAAAAAAACAATGCTAGTTGAAAATCTCCTCATAATTGACTTTATTAAAGTCCAGAATTCGTTTTATACGTACACTGACTAGAGGACGGGGTATGTTTACATGTACGTGGAGTAACTTATGGTCACTGAATCCGACTAAGTAATCCGTTTTACGTATTGTGTCCGGAGCAGTAGTGAGGATAAGAACTAAATGTTCGCACTACGTGTAGGCTTCCGAACAGTTTGAAAGAGCTTCAAATTCAGTTGAAGTATGACAGGGTGATGACAGCGTGGCCCAGTCAATGAGCGCAAATTTAATTTACCTATTAATTAATACCTATTATTATTGTAATTTCCCTATTAGGCGATGACAGTCGCCTAATAGGTAAATTTTGTCTGTTTTAAAATTTTCAGACCCCTTGTTGATACTGTCACGTAGCATATTATTGAAGAAAGAGTCGAAATCCGACGCTAGATAACAGCAACCTACCATAACTTAGGAGAAAGGGACAGTACAGGCTACCCAAACTATTTCGAGGTCAGAATGTGTGTGAACAAAAAAATGAAGTGATAGTCTTTCTTAAGCCCACCAGAACACCGCCTCCTCTTTTACCACTGCGATCACACCTGTCGATATGGTACAATCTAGCTGAGGTGAAGATTATATCATCATTGATAGCAGGATTCAGCCAAGTTTCCGTGAAGGCGACAGTTTCAGACCTACTGCCATCCAGAAAAGCAGAGATCAAATCATGTTTTGACAGAACGCTGTGTGTGTTTGCAATTCACAGTGATAATGAGGTATCAGCATACTTTGGTCGATTATTCTGCACACGCGTGCAACGCTGTAGCTATCTGACAGATTCGATAGCTGTGTTACTCGCAGAGTCATATATGTATACGTTGGAAGCAAATCGTAGCTTGTCCACAAAGAGTTTATACGCATTTTTCTCTGTTTTCATGAATTTGTACACCTTTCGTCAAGCAAGCAGAGTTTCTGGTCAAAACTCTTCTCGTATGTAAACGGCGGAATCTTTTAGTTTGTGAGCCAACGAGAGGAGTTCCTCTTTAGTGATAAAGAACGTTATTTTTGCTATTATGCGCCTCCGCTTCTCTTCTTTGTATTTGCCTATTGGGTGCACACGTTCCGATTTCCGTTCCACCACAGTGACGCGTAATGTTTGTGAGCAGTAGTTTATAATTTTTCATTCGGATTTTACCCAGTCCTCCTTAGGTTGATCGATATGTGGGGTTTAACGTCCCAAAACTACCATATGATTATGAGAGGCACCGTAGTGAAGGGCTCCGGAAATTTTGACCACCTGGAGTTCTTCAACGTGCACCCAAATCTGAGCACATGGGCCTACAATATTTCCGCCTCCATCGGAAATGCAGCCGCCGAGCCCGAGATTCGATCCCGCGACCTGCGGGTCAGCAGCCGCGTACCTCAGCCACTAGACCACCGCGGCGGGAGTCCTTCTTAGGTTCATCGTCCAGTTCAAAAAAAAAGGTTATATCACCGCAGTTTGTTTTCGGAGCAATTACACCGCGATAAAATTTCTGTTACTTGGCTAGATACAGCTCGCAACACATCAGCACTAGCCTAAGATACATGTTATGGGGGGACGTAGAATTGCTTTCCAGGGCCGCGACTTTATCCTTAAGCAACCGAATTTCGTTCCTGGCTTCAACATGCGTCTGTTTCATGGCTTTAAATTGGGCTAGTATGGTAGCCTGGCCACCTTCGAACTAACAAATAGCATCTAGAGCTTGAGCAAATGTGTCGGCTTCAGTTTTCGTCATAGAACCCGGGTTAGACTCAGCGATACCGGAGAGAAGCAAAAATAAAGAGCATGAAGCGTGGCATACCATAAAAAATATCTTCATATTCTTTAGCTTATCTAAGAATACGGGTAAGTGCAACATCACAACTAAGACATAATTACTTCTTCTGTAGCAAATGGCACCTTTCAAGTAACTAACCTGTAAGAGCAACCACCATAGGCTTGGCATTTTTGGCGCGTTGTCGTGCCCGAGGTGCCCGGTTCTTGGCTGGCTTATGAATCCTACGCTGTCTGTGCTACCACCTGGTGCCGCAATTCCAGATTGCAAGATGGGGTAGTTTGTTCCCACCGGAACTGACGTTCAGTTCATAGAGGCAGGGAGCTGCTGAAGTGGGAGAGCGGGCAGCTCACGATTGAGTTGATGGTGTATGGAAGAAACCATCCACAAAATGGTAGCCTGTAAGAGCAGCCACCGTATGCTTGACATTCTTGGCGCGATGTCGTCCCTGAGGTGGAGGGCCCCTGGCTGCCTTACGAATCCTGCGCTGTCTGTGCCACCACCTGGTGCCGCTATTCCTGGTTGCAAGATGGGGTAGTTTGTTCCCACCGGAACCGACCTTCAGTTCATAGAGGCAAGCAGCTGCTGAAGTAGGACAGTGGGCAGGTCACGATTCAGTTGAAGATGTATGCACGGGACCATTCATGAAATGGCAGCCTGTAAGATCAACCACCGTAAGCTTGGCATTCTTGGCGCGTTGTCGTGCCTGAGGTGGACGGCTCCTGGCTGGCTTATGAATCTTGCGCTGTCTGTGCCACCACCTGGTGCCAAAGTACCAGGTTGCAAGATGGGGTAGTTTGTTCCCACCGAAACTGGCGTGCAGTTTATCGAAGCAGACAGCTGCTGAAGTTGAACAGCGGGCTGGTCATGATTCAGTTGAAGGTGTATGGAAGAAACAATCCACAAAATGGTAGCCTGTAAGAGCAGCCACCGTATGCTTGACATTCTTGGCGCGATGCCGTCCCTGAGGTGGAGGGCCCCTGGCTGCCTTACGAATCCTGCGCTGTCTGTGCCACCACCTGGTGCCGCTATTCCTGGTTGCAAGATGGGGTAGTTTGTTCCCACCGGAACCGACCTTCAGTTCATAGAGGCAAGCAGCTGCTGAAGTAGGACAGTGGGCAGGTCACGATTCAGTTGAAGATGTATGCACGGGACCATTCATGAAATGGCAGCCTGTAAGATCAACCACCGTAAGCTTGGCATTCTTGGCGCGTTGTCGTGCCTGAGGTGGACGGCTCCTGGCTGGCTTATGAATCTTGCGCTGTCTGTGCCACCACCTGGTGCCAAAGTACCAGGTTGCAAGATGGGGTAGTTTGTTCCCACCGAAACTGGCGTGCAGTTTATCGAAGCAGACAGCTGCTGAAGTTGAACAGCGGGCTGGTCATGATTCAGTTGAAGGTGTATGGAAGAAACAATCCACGAAACAGTAGCCTGCAAGAGCAGCCACCGTACGCTTGACATTCTTGGCGCGATGTCATCCCCGAGGTGGAGGGCTCCTGGTTGGCTTATGAATCCTGCGCTGTCTGTGCCACCACCTGGTGCCGCTATTCTAGGTTGCAAGATTGGGTAGTTTGTTCCCACAGGAACTAGCGGGCAGTTCATCGAAGCTGGCAGATGCTGAAGTAGGACAGCAAGCAGGTCACGATTCAGTTGAAGATGTACGGAAGAGACCACCCCCGAAATCGCTGCCTGCAAAGGTAGCAGCAGTGTATTAGCTGTCCTGCCCGCCTGGCACGTGCCACGTGTTCTCTTGTTTGGTTGTTTTCTTTCGTTTTATTGTTTCATTGTGATAAGTACCTACCATGAATTATTTTTTGTTGTCTTTTTATCAAGTTTTCTCTACTTTTGCTTGTGAATGTTACATTTTCAGACGTGTTGTGGTTTAAAATGTAAAGTTGTTAATAGAATATTAATAACTAAGAGCTTATCATGAAGGACGGGATGGCGTGATGATGTCAACTGAGGCCATGTAGTGGTAATCTCCAAACGTACTGCTAACTCTATTACTAGGGGCAGCGAAACATGCCATTCTGCTGACAAGGTTGTCCTTAGCAAAATGAAGAAAAACAAAAGGACAGGGAGGCCTCACGCTCCTTTTTTATCGGCATCTGACTGACGTGGTCGTGTGTTCGTGGGCTCCCGTCAAGCGCAGTGCGCGAGCTTCGATTGGACAGCAGAGTGCGCTCTTAACTGTATAATCGTGGTACAACACACCGCAAATTCCTCGAGGTATGACTCTAGGCGTGAGGTCCGGAATGGTGGCAGGGGCAGATTGAATTGCGGCTGCGAGGCTTGTACTGGCTGGAACATGACCACAGAGCTCGATGGCAGCCGTGCAGTGCTGGTTGCTTGTTCGAGTATTCATGGTCACCAATCTGTAGCGGCGTGGAGGCGTTGGACGTAGTCTAGCCGTCGTCGCTGGTTTAATGAGCAGATGGAGACATGCAGTCGAGGACGGAATAGAGCTTCCAAAGTAGAGTAGCGGCCGCGGCATCTAGCGAGCCAGAAAAGTGCTTGTTGTTGTTGTTGTTGTTTCCCTGTGCAAAAGGCTCGTACCCAAAGAAGGGGATTGGCCGATTATAAGGTGAATTTGCCCTAAACTTTCAGCAATGCGTCATTCCTACAAATTTTTTGTAACTTAATTTTGATTTGAAATACCAATATAAAGTTTGCAGAAAAAAAGAAGAAAAATAGTGAGACAGTAACTTAGCCAGAAAATTGTTTAGTCGCAGGTATGTATTCTTGAATGGCGAATAAAACCTCCCTGTGACTGAAACCCAGTGTAGAGGCTCCAAATGAAAGAAGATCAGGTTGTGATAGTTGCAAGCCCAGTCTTTGAGGAGGTGGTGCTAGTATGCTTTGCCTGAAAAAATCGAAACGGCGACAATGTAATAAAAAATGACTGATCGTTTCCCCTTGATTACAGTAAATGCACGTAGGGGAATTCAATATGCCTGATCTATGCAAGTAAAAATTGAGGGAGGTAACGTGGCAACGAAATTTCGTGATGACAACTTCCATTATCCTTGAATTAGTCAGTTCACTGCGCCAGGGAAAAATCAAGTGTTTGTACTCTGGAGAAGCTGTCAGTGCAGGGTCAGATAAATTTTGCCTGATTTTAAATGTGCGAAATTGCGCCACCGTAATGTATACTGTATGAGGGAAAATAGGAATAATTGGTGTCGAAAGGGATGCCTTCGCCAGAGAATCCGCTATTTCGTTTTACAACAAACCTTTGGGCCCTGGTGTCTAGTATAAATGAATACTTCGGAGATGACAGGGAATCAATGATTTAAAACGTTTCACTATAGGTGCTTGCATGGTTGCTTGCACCAATATTCTGTGGCTCGTACCCACCACGAGGGATTGCCCTTTAAACCGGCGTTTAACTTAATGGGGAAAAAGAAATTTCAGACTCCGATGAAAAATAATAATGAGGACATATATAAAAATCCAGAATTGGATATTTGTATGGTTACTACGAATTAGGTAGGTAGAGAACTATCAATGGAAACGACTGAAGAAATGATAATTTCAAAAAACCAGAAGTTACTTATTAAGATATCCAGCATTGAAATTTTTTGTTTCTAAGAAATTCGCAAATTGCTATGCAGATGCTCCTGTTGCAGTGGCCCAGAGATGCCCCAAGGGAAAGAATATTTTCAGAATTCGAGTAATACTTGATTTCCTGAACATACTTTCCAAGCGTTTCTTCATATGACCTGTGAAACCTCCACAAATAGGTGAAAAATCATTGATGCTCCCTGGCTCGTGACAGAAAAAGAAAGGGCACATGGTACCTTACCAGGCCTGCATAAATAAAATTCAAAAAGGCGAAATGCGGCATCGAAATTTGGTGATGCACCCTTTCCATTTGAGAGGGGGGCCCTATTTATTATTCTAAGCAAAGGAAAGTTGACCGTATTCTTGAACTGGTTATCCAATATTCACAGAATCCTGGAGTTAGGAATATTTACTAAGCCGAGATGCAGGGAAAAAACTGGCATCAGGTACGATGAACAGTGCTGGGCCATCTAGGGACTAGCATGCAAAAGCGTCCGCTATTTCACTTATAGATATATATCTCGGTGACCCAGAACCCACACCAACCGCACTGTACTCAAGTGTTTAGAGATTAAAAATTGGCAGAACCCGCGTATAGTGGGAATCGATGATATGCGAAGCACAAATGAGGAAGGTTGACATGTCACTTTAAAAGTAGCACAACGTTACGAGGCGGAGGTACATTATGCCGTACATAACTTCCATATCACGATTATCATGTTTGGACGTGTCATTTACCTTCGTCTTCTATTCACGTCACCAGATGCCATATTTGGCATAAGTGGAGCTAGCAGAACGGCAACGAGCGTGTGTGGTAAGAGTGCTTCTCACAACCAAACTCGAAACTGGAAGTGAAACCGACAGCGGAAAATAACCGACGAAGACGAAAGTGTGCACGGGGTCAGACGAACGTGAGCGCGTGAGCTTCGGAACAGCTACGGGCAGAGGAAGAAGGTGGCCAGCTAGCAAGAGCGCTAGCAGTTGGGCCTCAGGGGACCGAACCAACGAGCGGGTGTCACCAACCCAACCGGGACGAGCGTGGCATGTTCCTGAGGCGAGTGGCGGTTCCGGGCCGGGCCTGACATGTTGTTCCTGTGGTGGACGAGCGTGCGGGCCAGGGCAAGTGGCTGATCCTGTCCAGACTCGGGTCCGGCACAACCAGTCACCGAGATCGTGGCCACGGTGCCACGTCGCAGCCGGTCCGGCACAACCGCCAATTGAAGGTGCGACCTCGGTGTTGCGTCGGCCGCAGCGTGTGGCTGCCTGGTCCAGATGGTCTGCTCGTGAGCTCCCGTGCACTCGGCAACCTTCCCGTGGCGAGGTTGCGTCGTCGACGCCATCGTCTTCAGCGGGAGCGTCAGTGGCACCCGACGGAATTAGACTCCCGAGAAGTGAGGACGCGTGGGTTACTCGCGGGCGCGTAGACATAAGGACTGTATGACTGAATTACGGAGCCAGTGTGTTGTACAGATAGCCACAGTGTTGTGATTGTTTTGTGTGTGAAGTCAATAGATGTTTCTCTTGTCCTTGTCTTGGGTTTCTGCGTCTGAGGGCCCAAGAACCACCACAATTGGCGAGCCTGCCAGGATGGCTTATTAAAATCTAAAGCCATTACTCAGGCGCAGCCTTTGTCATGGACAGGGAGAAATTTATTGCACTTGGCCGACAGCTAGGGTTGGAGAACGAGGAGCTCAGAGAGTGGGTTGAGCGAGAGTGCGTTGAAGCTCGAGATGAGCGTGCTAGGGAGCGCGAGATCGCGAAAGAAAACGCTGAGAGGCAGCAGAAGCTGTTAGAGCAGCAGCAGAAGGTGCAGGAACAAGAGCTGAAGATCCTCGAACTGAAGCTTCGACTTCAGGAGAGCGCAAGCAGGGTACAGCCAATGGTGGCTGACGAACAAGGAGGATCCAGCATGAGCGCCAGAGGAATAACAGAGGCCTGCAGTCCTCATAAACTGATTCCGCCCTTCAATGAGGCTCGGGACGACCTCGACGCGTACCTGCAGCGATTTGAACGGGTCGCCACGTGTCAAGGGTGGCCGCGTGAAAAGTGGGCTCTTTCGCTTAGCCTATGCATGACAGGAGAAGCGCTAACAGTGATAGACCGGTTAGATCCAACAGCTGTGCTGAATTGTGATCAGCTGAAAGCGGCGCTTCTTCAGAGGTTCCGCTATACTGCGGAAGGCTACCGCGAAAAATTTCGTAAAGCGAAGCCCGAAGAAAACGAGACTGGTCTGCAGTATGCTGCAAGACTTTCCGGCTACTTTGACCGTTGGCTTGAAGTGGGAAAAACGGAGACAAGCTTTGCTAGCCTGCGAGATCTGATGATAAGTGAGCAATTCATGAAGAGTTGTTCTCCGGCACTCAGGATCTTTCTCAAGGAGAGAAGTTGCGAAACCCTGAGTTCGCTTTGCGAGACTGCCGATAACTTCATGGAAGCACAGGCACTCACAAACTTAGAAAGAGAACAGATTCCCAAGGATCCGGGACCTTCGGTGTCCAAGCCGGAGTCCGCGAAGAAGACGGAGAAGCCTGCAAGTCGCTGTTTTCTTTGTGACAAGGCAGGCCATCGCGCAGCCGACTGCTGGTCCCGCACGAAAGGGAATACTTTCAGCCGATGCGGAGTATGCAAACTAAGGGGACACAGCAGTGACAGATGCCCCGGTAGAAAATTTGGCAAAGACCAGGCATCATGCATGCTATCGGAAAAACGCGAAGACTTGACACCTGAACACCATAAGAGTGGCTACATTGTTCTTCAAAACGGCGGAACAATACCCATCGTCAATGCCACATCAAGTCGACGATCCGCGAACGTTGGAGTCGCTGACATGCCTGTTGTGGAGGGGTTCCTAGAGGACAGACCAGTGCATGTGCTTCGAGACACCGGCTGCAACACGGTCGTAGTGCGGCAATCCTTGGTTCCGAAGGAGAAGTTCACGCGAACGACGAGCCCAGTGTACTTACTGGACCGTACTGTGCGATACCTCCCAAAGGCAAAAGTCCTTTTGCAATGTACATTGTTTACTGGGGAAGTACTCGTTAAGTGTATGACCGACCCATTATACGACGTAATTTTGGGCAACATCAAGGGCGCGGCATTGCCGGATACGTTACCTATGAATGAGTCAGCACCACAGCATGACCATGGCCATGTGAAAACAAGGCGTGCACCATGCACAGACTCTAGCAAAGGGAATGCTGTCAATGGTGAGCAGGATGTATCTGGCAATTTGCACTCAACCCAACCAAGATCGAATGCGGAGGAAGCGTATGAGCCACCGCATGAAGCCATGGAAAAGTAGCCCCTACCTGAAGAAGTCCTCGTGGGAAAAGCAGGAGAAACAAAGAAGCACACTTCTTTACCTGTGATGACTCTGCCTGCTTTACAAGTGGGAAGTGAGGCGCTTAAAAAATATCAAGTGGATGACGAAACTTTGCGAAAGTGTTTCGAGGCGGTTGGCAAGAAAATCATGTCGAACGATCGAGAAACGGTGTTTTTCATTCGGGATGGAACCTTATTCCGCAAGCACAACTTGCTAGATGGAACTAATTTGGAGCAACTTGTTGTACCACGACAGTAGCGTGAGGTGGTGCTGAAACTAGCCCACGAAGGCATCTTAGCCGGCCATCAAGGTATCACGAAGACAGTAAGCAGGGTCACTGAAGAGTTCTACTGGCCGGGTGTCCAATCCGACACAAAACGCTTCGTGAAATCTTGCGACATCTGTCAACGGATGGTGCCACGCCACCTGGTGGGACGCGCTCCCCTTGGGCACCACGCCTATCATCGAGACACCATTTACGAGAGTTGACATTGATATTATCGGCCCATTGTCACCAACATCTGAAAAGGGCAATCGCTACGTACTGACAATGATAGATTTTGCGACGCGATACTCTGACGCGGTAGCACTTCCCTCCATTGAATCGAGATAAGTTGCGGAAGGTCCCCTGGAAATGTTCTCTCGCGTTGGCATACCTAAAGACATCATCAGTGATCGCGGCACGTCTTTTATGTCAGCAGTTATGAAGGAATTCAGCCGACTGCTTTCATTCAAACAACTGCCTACTACGCCACACCATTCGATGGCCAATGGTTTGATTGAACGTTTTAATGGGACATTAAAACGCATGATAGGGCGAATGTGTCAAGAGCGTCCGAAAACCTGGGACCGTTACATTGGTCCGTTACTGTTCGCCTACCGAGAGCTTCCCCAATGTAGCACTGGATTCTCTCCTTTTGAATTATTATATGGTAGATACGTGCGAGGGCCAATGGCTGTTCTCAAGGAGCTCTGGACGAACCCTCGCCTCGATGACGAGACCAAGACGACATACACGCATATGATGGAGCTGCGGCAACGTTTAGAACGCACCTGTGCGCTCGCACACGAAGAATTGATGAAGGCGAAGAAGCTGCAGAAAGGGTACTACGATAAGAAAGCGAGACAGCGCGAACTTGTCCCTGGTGACCAGGTGCTGGTGTTGTTACCAGCCGATGCTAACAAGCTGGTGCTTTCCTGGAAGAGCCCCTTCCCTGTTATTGAGAAACGCAGCGAACTGGATTACCTAGTAAACCTGGGCCACAAGGTTACGCTCTTTCACATCAACATGTTAAAGAAGTATGAGGAGCGCAAGCCACTAAGCCAACGCACGGTTGCAGGCGTTACCACGACGTTGCCAAGTGATACAGACGAGGTTCAGTCCGACGAAGTGCCCCATATCACACTAGAACATACACAGGACTGGACGAATGTTACCATAGCATCGGAGCTCAACGCTGATGCACGACAGCAAGCCACAGCGGTTTTTAAAGAATTCAGAGACGTTTTCTCAGATGTACCTGGGAAGACTGACATTGTTCACTGTGAGTGGAAGCTTACATCAGAGGCTCTTAACAGGTACGACAGTACCCGCTACCTTTTACTGTCAAAGGTGCCGTCGAGGAGGAAGTGAAGGACATGCTGCAGTTAGGTGTCATTGATAGGTCAACGTCAGCCTATCACTTGCCCATAGTGGTCGTCAAGAAGAAAAATGGCACCATGCGTTTGTGTATTGACTTCCGACCACTGAACAAGGTCATACTTCCGGATTGTGAGCCGATCCCTCGCACAGATATGATGTTCGCTAAGCTTAAGGGATGCAACTACTTCTCGCGCTTTGATTTTACTAAAGGATACTGGCAGGTACCTATGGCCAGTCACTCGAAAGAGCTCACGGCTTTCTCATGTGAATCTGGCTTGTACCACTTCAACTTTATGCCCTTCGGCATCAAGACTGCGCCGGCAGTATTTAATCGGTTAATGCGAGTCGTCACCGAGGGGATTCCCAATGTGCTATATTACTTTGACGATGTGCTCGTCGCTACTGAAACTTGGGAAGAACACTTGGTAACCCTAAAGAGATTGTTTGAGCGCGTCAGAGCGGCTCGTCTAACTATAAAACCAGCGAAATGTGCGGTCGGCTGTCCGACTACCACTTTTTTGGGCCACACTGTTGGGCAAGGTATGCTGCAGACGAGTAAGAGCATTACTGATAAGATACAAGCAGCTGTGCCGCCAAGCACCAAGAAGGAATTGAAAGCCTTTCTCGGCCTATCAGGTTATTACCGCAACTTTTTGCCCAATTACGCTGAGTTGACATTTCCGCTCACAGAACTTACAAAGAAAGGCCACCCCAATAAGTTATTATGGGGTGAAGAACATGAGAGAGCGTTTCGACAAGTGCAGAATCTATTGTCCACGCAGCCTGTGCTGAAGTCACCCTACTTGCATAAGCCATTTGTTCTGCGCACGGATGCGTCTTCGCGGAGCTTAGGAGCAGTATTGCTCCAGGAACACCAAGGCCGTCTGCACCCAGTTTCCTACGCGAGCCGTAAATTACTACCCCACGAAGCAGCCTGCTCCACAATTGAAAGAGAAGGCCTTGCCGTAGTCTGGGCTGTTCGCAAATACCACACTTTTCTCTATGGCAAGCCGTTCACGTTGCAATGTGACCACCAGCCATTGACTTATATTCAGTCAGCTAGGCACCTAAATATTCGAGTCCTGCGGTGAAGTCTCCTTCTTATGGAATATGACTTTCACGTGGAACACATTCGTGGTGTGAACAACGTTGGTGCCGACTATATGAGTCGTGCGGCTTTTACCGAGCAGTGACTTATTGCCGTTGTACACAATTTTTTTGTCATGTTGTCATCATAGTGCAATTGGGTTTTTTTTACATCTAAACTGTGACATTTAAAGTGTGCGGAACCTTTGTTATATTCGGGAACTGTGTGTTACGTGTGTACAACGTGCTGGAAGTTGGAGGGAGTGTGGTAAGAGTGCTTCTCACAACCAAAATCAAAACTGGAAGTGAAACCGACAGCGGAAAATAACCGACGAAGACGAAAGTGTGCACGGGGTCAGACGAACGTGAGCGCGTGAGCTTCGGAACAGCGACGGGCAGAGGAAGAACGCGGCCAGCTAGCAAGAGCGCTAGGCGTTGGGCCTCAGGGGACTGAACCAACGAGCGGGTGTCACCAACCCAACCGGGACGAGCGTGGTATGTTCCTGAGGCGAGTGGCGGTTCCGGGCCGGGCCTGACATGCTGTTCCTGTGGCGGACGAGCGTGCGGGCCAGGGCAAGTGGCTGATCCTGTCCAGACTCGGGTCCGGCACAACCAGTCACCGAGATCGTGGCCACGGTGCCACGTCGGAGTCGGTCTGGCACAACCGCCAATTGAAGGTGCGACCTCGGTGTTGCGTCGGCCGCAGCGTGGGGCTGCCTGGTCCAGCACGAGCAGCTGATGGTCTGCTCGTGAGCTCCCGTGCACTCGGCAACCTTCCCGTGGCGAGGTTGCGTCGTCGACGCCATCGTCTTCAGCGGGAGCGTGAGTGGCACCCGACGGAATTAGACTTCCGAGTAGTGAGGACGCGTGGGTTACTCGCGGGCGCGTAGACATAAGGACTGTATGACTGAATTACGGAGCCAGTGTGTTGTACAAATAGCCACAGTGTTGTGATTGTTTTGTGTGTGAAGTCAATAGATCTTTCTCTTGTCCTTGTCTTGGGTTTCTGCGTCTGAGGGCCCAAGAACCACCACAGCGTGCTATGAGCAGATGTGGTAGTCATGTTATTACATGACACGCATATTGTGATTATCATGTTTGCACCAGTCTTATATTTTCGTCGTCCATTGACATCCCGTAATACCAAATCTGGTATACGTACAGCTAGCCAAATGGAAAGAGCGCGTCATGTTCAAGAAACTATATACTCCGACGTAACATTGACGCGAACGCACGCTGGGCGTAGTCACGCTACGCTAGCAGAATGCGAGCACTCTATACACCAGAACACAGCAAGCCGATCACTAGCTGCCGTGTTGAAAAACACGTCGCGCCATCTGTTGCGAGCGTGGCGAAGCAACACCCTGCACTGCCACGCAAGTAGACGCTCCACAAATCAAACGCAAAACGTAACAACTCGAGTCCGGCTGTAAGCATCCTTGCGCTCTTGTTTTACTAGACTTTTGTGACAATTTCGTGTTTAACGTCAAGAAAACCTTTCCCGACAGTCCAGAATATCTACACCAATTGTCTTGCACACTGCAAAAGCAACTTGATCAGGTACGTACTATCCCAATTGAAAGAAACGCGAAGAAGGGGAAGCGCTGCTTGCAAGTTAGTCGAACTGTGGCGTGCCTTGGCTGTGGCAAGGCAGTGTTTTTGGTATAAGCCGGTGTCAACGATGTGCAAGAATCTCGCTCCAACTTGCGCTCATGCACCGCACGTGTTTGATTGATTGATCGATATGTGGGGTTTAACATCCCAAAAACCACCATATGATTATGAAAGACGCGGCAGTGGAGGGCTCCGAAAACGCACCGCATGTGTTTACCAATTGCTTTTCATGTCTGTCTCTCGGAACACACATGTCGTGCGATAGTGCCAGATAGAACAAGATTTTAAAATGCTACTGTGACGCTGGCCGAAAGCATAGATTCGCCTGGCTACAGCCAAGGCATGACGCAGTTCGACTGAGCTCTAAAGCCATGCTTTCCACGCCGTTAACGTTTCGTTGCATCGTGATAGTCCGCCGTTAGAAATGTACTAAACATTCGTGGTGCGTGCATCCAAGTTTGAGTCGTCATCTATCTTATTATAGGCTTGCGGCCTCAGAAAGCGTATGGCAATATTTTCACGCTGCAAACTAGAAGCATACTAGAAGTATATTGCACGCAAATCGCCGCTGTAAAGCGCAACAGATGGCGTCTTGCTTGTATAATCACAATAAGTATACCAATTCCTACAATTTCACTGGGGCTCGTTGTTTTTCCTGCCAATTTCAACTGTATCCACTAACGACGGAGCTCGCACGCTTTAGGTTGCGGATGGTAATCCGTGCAATCAGAAAACACCGCAACGGCGGGAAGGCCGCGTCGTGTTGTGGTCTTTACCGACAGTGCTGAGTAATTCCTTACTCTTGCGCTGCTTGTTTTCGCATCCGAAGACGGTGCAGTGGTGGCCAGATGACTTCTTGTAAACGCGGTATTTGGCGTCGCGCTCGAATACACGCAGTAAGTGTAATTACTCGTGCATATTTACTAGGCTAATATTTTCTGTTCATGGCATATATGCATTGGCAACAACCCTCGTGGTTTTTTGTTGGGATCAAAATCGGGGAAAAAAAAGACCGCACCGGCCCAATTCCCCCGATGCGCTGTGAACTTCGCAGGCAGTGCTCAGCAATCTCTTCCTCTTGCTCTGGTTGTTGTCGCATCCGAAGATGGTAAAGTGGTACCCAAATAACTTCTTATAGGCAGGTGCAGCATGAACAGGCGCTTTTTCGCATTTTAAAGGGATATTGAACAAAATTTTTGTCGTCAATATTTTCAGCCCGATTCATAGATTTGATCCTGAAATCTACAAACAACCTTCACTCCAAGCAGAAACAAGAGGAAAATAATGAATTTAATGCATTTTTAACAAACTGTCTCGTCTAGCGGCTGCGCCAGGAGCTAGATGATGTGACGTTGAGTGACGTCAAACTCACTGGAAACTGGCAGGCCAATAATGCCAGCCATCGCCCCCATCTCTCGACTTGCTTATCTTCCACTTCGAATCCCAGACCCGGTATGAACAGCCACAGCAGCGAACAATGCTTCAGGCGGGGGAAAAGCACCAAGGCTTTTGTACAAGGGAAACAGTGGAGTAAAAAGACAGCCGGAGGAAAAGAAGAGGCGGACAAGAACACGTGCATCCTGCCAGTGCCTCGGTGAGTTTGACGTAACCGCTCGCACTCGCGAGCAGCCGCCATGCACATACAATCCATCAAAAATACAACCAACTGTTTAAAAATACGAGACAGACAGACAGACAGACAGACAGACAGACATACAGACAAAGAACTTTATTGGGTCCTGAGAAACGCTACTCCTTTAGAGCAACGTCGCGGGCCGCTGCAACTTAGGAACGGAGAGGCCTGGCCTCACCGCCGCATTGTGGGCTTTCTAGACAGCCCGTAGTTGTGGTAGCAACTCTGAACTTCATAAGGCAGAGTCCCAATCTTCTTCTGTGAGCCGACTTGGGCCCTGTAACGAGGGGCACTACCAGAGCATATGTGCTAAGTTACTAACCTCACCACAATCAGGACAAGTAGAGTCAAAAGCCTCTGACGAGACTATGCTGAGGAAAAATAGGCTTGAATAGGGCCTATTCTGGAGCATTCTAAATTTGATGGCCTGAGGTCTAGACAACTTGTTGTAGGTAGGAGCAAATGATCGCCTACTCAACTAGTAGTGTTTAGCCACTTCACTGAATGTAAGTAAAGCGTTCCTGAACATCACCCTTCCAACCTGCGGACCTACGTCGTTCCCAGCGCGGAGGGTTAGAGCGGGCGCCCGGGAGTGAGCAGTGTCATTCAGGTTGTTTACTAGAGAGTCCACTAGGGATTCGAGATGAGCAGGAAACCAGGTAGTGGTATGTGGAGAAAGTGTCTTAATTTCAAGTAGTTTAATTGCTGCATAAGAGACGAAACCAGAGGCGAAAGCCTTGACCACTAAGCTGGAGTCGGTGAATATTTGCAATCTACTGTCATCCAAATGGGCAAGGGGTACAACCAACTGTTCGGCTCTTGAGGGAGTAGAGTCCCTAACTGACGCAGCATTGATAATAGAACCCATGTGATTGAAGGAAATACCAAAAAAACATAGCTAAGCGTCCGTACTGAGTGGCATCAATAAAACACACCGAATGAAGATCGTTCCTGATGTTCTTCAGAAGTGTGATGGCCCTAGCCACCCGCCTTCGTACGTTGTGCTGAGGATGGACATTTCGTCGTAATGGAGAGACCTGGATTGCAGTACGTTGTTAATTCGGCAGTTCAAGACGGTGATCCCCTACGAGCACCGGACTGAGGCCTAGGACGGACAGAATCTTCCTACCAGCCGGCGTAGATGACAAGTGCATTAGCTGTGCAGTCTCTTGGGCTTCATTTAGGGTGTTATTCAGTCCTACCTGCATAAGCCGTTCAGTGCTTGCTCGCACGGGGATGCCCAACACCCTCTACACGCTTTTTTTGATCAGAGTTTCCAGCTTCTTCTTTTCAAATCTATACCAAGAGTGCATGGCAGCAACGTATGTTATATGACTTGTGAGGAATGCACGAAACAGCCTCAGTAGATTATCCTCTCTGAGTCACCCCCAGCCCCCCGTTCTGTTCAAAACCCTATAATCAACCTGATCATGTTCTCGGTCTTGGCTGAAATCTTAGCGATGGTTTGTCTGTTGTACCCGTGCTACTCTATAATCATGCTTGGCACTCTAATAGCGTCCACTCTCGGAACAGGGGTGCCACTTACCATGCGAAGTACCATATCTACCTGTGATAAAGCCTTCCAGTTTTTTGGCCTGGCTCCTTTTTTACTGGGTCTGTATAAAAGCAGCTCCAACTTACTCGAGGAGCACTTCAGCCCTGTGCCAGCAAGCAAGAGCTCTGCCTGATCGATGACTTCCTGGAGTGCACTCTCTACTTCCCCTTCGGTACCTCCGGAACACCAGATGGTAATATCATCAGCGTAAAGCGTATGGCTGATGTCCTTCACGTTAAATAGCAGTGTGGACAACTTGCATGTAGCGATGTTAAAGATAAGCAGGGCTAGCACCGCTCCTTGCGGCATGACTTTAGGGTCCATTGCTCTAGGAGAGGACTTGATGTCTCCGATATTGAGCGTAGCCTTCCTGGATTCGAGAAAGGGACTGACGTATATGTGGAAGGCTTCGCCCAGTCAAAGCTCCGAAATAGATTTTTTGATGTGCGCGTGAGAGATGTTGTCAAACGCTTTTTTCAAGTCAGGACCCAGAATGCCTCTTACGTCCCTTGTGTTCACGTCTATGATTTGATGTTTGAGCAGCTTTAATGTGTCCTGTGCGGACAAAGACGGACGAAACCCAACCTTGTTGTAGGGAAAAAGACCCTTTTTCTTGATCTACTTAGATACACTGTTGTAAATGTCGTGCTACGCCACCTTGCCGACACAGGTCGTTAGCGATATGGGCCTAAGATTGCCTAAGCCTGGAGATCACCCCGGCTTGGGAATGAAGACAAACGATACCATTTTTCAAGAGTCTGGGACAGAACCTTCTCTCCACATGCGATAGATCTCATCAGTAAGAAAATTGATGAATTTTTATTTCAAATTCCTGAGGGCCTTGTTAGAGATGCCATCCGGACCCGGAGCCGATTTCCCATTAAGGTTTTAAAGAACTTCCCAAATTTCGCTGGTGGTAAAGGGCTCTCCGAGCTCAGTGCAAGGGGGTCCAATGTAAGACGAATAGTCTGAACAGCTTGAGCAGCCAATGGGTAAATATCTATGAGCCAAACCATCCAACATAACATCTTCGAAATCAGAGAGTCTTGAGGCATTTATGAGTTTAGCGATGGCTTGCATTTGATTACTCTTGGAATTCGACTTGTTCAGAAGGTGCGTTAGCAAATTCCATTTCTATCCTATTCTCATTTGGCCATCAACCAAATTGCACACTTCATCCCACTGCTGCATAGAGAGTGTCTGGCAGTGGCCCTCGATGGTTCGGTTAAGTTCTGCAATTTTCATGCGGAGCCGACGATTGAGCCTCTGTCCATTTCACCTATTGAGTAATGATTTCTTTGCCTCTAGAAGAAGCGTAAGGCGGCTGTCCATCCTATCCATTTCTAAATCCGTGTGTATCTTTTTTGTCACCCCAGGAACGTCTCCCTTGAGCTTTTTGGCCCATTAATCCAGGCTAGGGGTTGTCTTCAGCTTGCGCACGTTCTTTTCTAATATGCCGGAAGTAATACCAATCTGTGAAACTAAACTCTCTTACGGGCTTGCCCTTTACACTGATATGGGTAGCTAGGACATTATGGTCACTACCCAGATCCACGTGCAAGTTGTGTCAAGTAGCAGATTCAACATTTTTAACAAAGGTAAGATCTCGCATGGTGTCCTTTGTGCAAGAGTTACCCACCTTGATCGGAAATGCTGGGTACGTGGCCAGGGTGAAACAAATACGCGAAATAAACTTCGTTTAACGGAACAATAGCTTCTTCCAAGTGGAATTTCGAAGTTTCATTTTTTACCATTTTGTTCGGTAGCCCTTAATAGTCCCAGAGCCACTGCTTGCTCCGCTAAGCGAAGCATGCCTTGGCAGTTCAAAGAGATCCGCCGCCAGGGTGCCACAGTGTCTGGACGCGTTTCACACGTGCTCCCGTTTAAATCTTCTTTTTTCGGATGATAGTCAAGTGTGGCATCCGATTCGTCTGCACATTTGGACACACCAAAGTACCGGAGCTCCCGAGTGCCTCTGCGTACACTGTGAGTCTATTTATAGCTGATTCACCTGCCTTCAGAATCCCACGGTGGCAAAAGCCCCGTTAAGTCTAACTGAGCCGGTGTCGGTACTGCCTAGCCACGGTGATACGGACGCATGCCGCTCGCTTGCAGTGGACAGAGTTCCATCTCGCTCTCTTGGTGAAAGCCACAACGACCTTTAACGCAAGCAGCGTCTAGAGTCATCATGGCTATTGTGCACTGTTACTGTTAGCGACTGCAAGCGAACGACGCCTACGATGCACAGCGATGCTAAAGAGACGCTCACTGACAACGACAAGGCAGGTGCTATCGGGACATTGTTCGACCCCAACGCTACTAGTCTTCCTACCACTGCACATAACGATGACCAGCAACATGGAGAAAGGCCCCGCCGCGGTGGTCTAGCGGCTAAGGTACTCGGCTGCTGACCCGGAGGTCGCGGGATCGAATCCCGGCTGCGGCGGCTGCGTTTCCGATGGAGGCGGAAATGTTGTAGGCCTGTGTACTCAGATTTTGGTGCACGTTAAAGAACCCCAGGTGTTCGAAATTTCCGGAGCCCTCCACTACGGCGTCTCTCATAATCAAATGGTGGTTTTGGGACGTTAAACCCCACATATCAATCAATCAACATGGGGAAAGCATGGATGAAAATTCCACCGCTTTTAAAGGGCCACTCACCGGGTTTGACTATTTTGAGCTGACAAGCGCATTGCGTAGACGAGGCGTTCATGATCACGTCTGTCAAAATTTGCAACGCTACGCGCCGCGGAAATGGCTTAAATTTCAAGATAAAAGCTGCTCCCGCTCCCCTCTGCCGGCGCACGCGTAGAGAATGAGGGCATGACGTGGGCGTAGTAATGGCCCTACGTACACGGCAATGCAGTGACGTTGGTCCTCTACGTAAACGACTATGCTCTGACGTTGTTAACAGTATTCCACGTGACATGGCGAAAATCATTTAACACAACATGCGTAGTTTATGTATTTGTTGCTTCAAAAGATGAGTAAAACTTGAAATAAACATTGAGATGCAATAAAAAATTGTGGGTGTTTTTTACATTTTTTTCCGTGAAATGCTACGAGATGCTCGGCCAATGTGCCAGCGTTTCGCATGCGTTCGTGTCCCCGTGGTCAGCGCATTGAGCAGATGACCGCCATAGAACGCTCCTGAGCGTTCGCGCACTCATTGTACTCATCTACTCTACCACGTCTAAGCCAGCGTTTCCAAACAATCCCGCAGAAACATGCAGAAGACCACAAAATAATGCTGGTCCGAAAGCAACGCCGCTCGCGTGCACGAGGGCTAGGCTTGTTCGGGCACGTCATGCGCACGTCACATTTTGGTCGGATGCCGAAGAGGGTGGGGAAGATATTTCGCTTGCGAAGGCTACGCGGAGGAGAGGCAAGGGTTTTGAGCTAACCTCCGCTCACCCTCGTTTTGCGCCGCTTCAAAAAACCTCTTTTCTCTACTCGTAATGAACCAATTCAAAACATTTTTGTGGCGAAACGTTCCTCATCGGACACCCAACAACTTCCACTGTCAAACTGAAATTTAGTATGGAGCCTGGTGAGTGGCCCTTTAGCAACGTCTCAAACATGGCGGATGAAGACGCGTGCAATGGTACCTAGCTGCTGGAAGGTGGTACTCAACAAGCGACACACCGGCAACGTCGCAGCTCTCGACGAAGCGTCGCCCCTCCCAACTGACTTAGAGAACCCGCAGGCCAAGCTGAGGCCGAGTACAGCACAGCGCCTGCCTCCTCTTCCATTCAGAGATGAAAAGATTGTCCTGCGTCCACTCGCAGGCCTCATATTAGATTTATGGCCAAGACCAACATTGGCCACCGCACTTTGGGCCACTGCCGGAGGGAGTCCGAATGACCATAGAAACCTAATCCTACGAGCCCACCCAGAAAAAACTTGGCCGTCATAAGCACACCATCATCAGATGTCGAGGAGGCATTCTGAAGGTCCAAGAGCTGTCACTCGGCCAGCGCACCTACCCTGTATCTGCATATCTGGCCTGGCAGCCCCCGAAGATTTGTGCAAGGGTATTGTTGCGGGACTGGAATCAGTTACCACCTCGCATAGGCTGGTAGAGCAACTGCAAGCGACTAGAGTCCAGATACTACAAGCTCAGATGACGGGTCAGACAAATATTGCACTCGTCACTTTCAGAGGTCTTTGTGTGGCTCGCTTCGTCCGCTTTCTTGCAGCAGAGCTACGTTGCCACCTCCGCCTCCCCCGACACCAGGTCTGCAAAACGTGCCTCAAGTTGGGACACCAAGTTACCCCACTCCGGACGTCACCGTTTGTGAGCAGTGCGGCATCGATTATCTAAAGCCGTTGCTCCCGTGCTCTCCACGGTGCAAATCCTGTGGAGGGGATTATGCCACAACTGATCCACAGTGCCCGCGACGCCAGCGATAACCTTTAGACAAGTCCTGGGTTTAAAAAGCCATCTACAAAGAACAACGACAATCGATGAAATCCACCGATGAAGCTCCTTCACCATCGTCAACAACTGATGCGTCTGCAACACCACTGACGAATAGTTGGCAATCCCGTTCTACATCCCGCTCCAAGGCACGGACAAAATCAAAGTCCCGATCCCGACCCCGATCCCAGACATCTTCACTAAGCATCCAGGCGAAGCGTCCTTCTATGCCGCCATCACAGGCATCCCCATCACCCTACAAGAAGGCACTCTTAGGCAAGCCAGCCACTAAAACCGCTACCACGGACCATCCTCAACCACAGGCTTCAGAGACCAGCAAAGCCAGGGCGGCATCTCGGGAGGTAAGTTGGGGGCAGAGTCCTGGACAGCTTAATAGCCCTAAACCTTCACCCAAAAGCCCGTCCCGCCCCCTCCACCCCTGATTACCAATTCCGACCCTTTCCCTGAAATCGCACAGCTACGCCGTCACATGGAAGCGCGTTACGCACAGATGCATGCGCAGCTGGAGTCAGCAAGAGAGCGTACGAACGACAGAATTCAAGCAGCTATCAAGTGTGCGAGGCAGGAGTCTCTAGCCCTTCGGAAGGAGATAATTGCCGTCATAAAAGCATCAGAGGAGCCCACGCAGTTCCTCTTCGATGATTTAGTCTCGCGGTTCGAGTCCGTCACTTCCCTACCAAATTCTCAAGCCATGCGGCCTCAGCCCCCCCCCCTCACAGGTGCAAGGTGAATGCACCCATACTCCCGCCCGACCAATTCTTCTCACGATGATGATGGCGTCCCTTAACCAGCAGCAAATGGTGGTATGGCAATGGAACTGCCGGGGATACCGATAAAAGAGGGGCTCCCTGCAACAGTACATTGCTATGGCCACAAACCCTTCAGATGTACTTCTCCTAAAGGAGCCAAGCTGCTCCCCTACTCTATCTGGTTTCAACTCTTTTGCAGGTAACTCTCCACTCGTTGGAGCCTTGGTTTCCGAAAAACTCACATGCATCACTCAAACTAAAAGCATCAATATTCCTCATCAAATCCTTGAAATGATTACCCAAAGCAAGAAAAGTTGCAGTTCCTATATACTCAACATGTATAGTTCTCCCCACTCACACACACATTCATTTAATTAACTATTAATCAAATTTGGGCGTTTTGGGCGCACCCTTTTTGTGTGCGGAGATTTCAACACTGCGCACACAGTCTGGGGTTACCGAAAATCAGCAATAAAGGGAACTAGGCTCCGAGGCGATATATGCAACTTGCAATACACATTGCATACACATCCCGGACACCCTATTCGCATAGCGAACAGTGTCTCACGAGAGACATGCCTCGACCTCACCTTTTCCAAAAACACAGGACCAGTAGTATCACATGGCCTTCTCGACGAAAATCTTGGCAGCGACCACTATATAGCGGCCACTACACTAACACTACACAATGCACGCTGTCCCGAGCGGAAGGTGCGTATCGCGGTCTGGGTGTAGTTCAGAGAGCGCCGACAAAAACTTCCCGAAGAGTCAGAGTATGACAAATGACTAGAGTCTTTTAGGGGCGAAGCTTCTTAGGGCGTGGGCTGTGCGTTCCCTGTATGTAGCCACCTCTAGTTTAGTTCTTGCAGTGTTCACTAGATGGCGGTACCGTCCACTGTATGTAGCCACCTCTAGTTTAGTTCTTGCAGTGTTCACTAGATGGCGGTACCGTCTCCTGTATGTAGCAGGAGACGGTACGAGCCAATTCAGACATAGGGTATATTAACATGCAGGGTGGTAGGAACAGGCTGAAGTGGCAAGAGATAGAAGAACAGCTAAGGGAAGAGAGGCCGATGGTATACGGTTTTGTAGAAACACATCTCAGGGACATGGAACAACCTCCGAACAATCCGGACTACGCGTGGGAATATTGTAATAGAACAGAAGGCAGCAGAAAGGGGGGTGGTATTGGGGCATTCATTCATAAAAGTACAGACTGGCAAAGGGTCAAGCAGGAGTGCAAGGAACATTTATGGCTAAAAGGGAAAGTGGCAGGTCAAATGACACTCCTTGGTTTCGTGTACTTGTGGACGGGAGCAAAGGCCAGAGAGGAAAACCAGACAATGGTACAGTGTATATCAAAGGACATTCAGGAGTTAGGAAGAGAGTGCGAGATAATTATACTAGGAGACATGAATGCGCACATAGAAGATATAGATGGGTATACCGACCCGACAGGCAAAATGATCATGGATATGTGTGAAAGGCTTGATTTGATCATTTGCAACAGTACCGAGAAGTGTGAAGGGCAAATAACATGGGAGGTAGGAAGGCTTCAGTCGACGATAGATTATGCACTGATGTCACATAGGATGTATGATAAGCTCAGGGGAATGCACATAGATGAAGGTGGCTCCAGAAGTCTGGGTAGCGATCACAAACGTATCAAGCTAAGTTTTGGAAGAGCAGTGAAAGTGGGAAGGAGACAAGATGAGCAACTACAGGAAAATTTTTATCCAGAAAGGCAAATTGAAATAGCAACTAAACAAATTGAGAAAGTAATCACAGAGGATAATAAGACAGTGTGGACACACACGAATCTAATTAGACTCTTTGAGCTTGAGCTTGCTAAGTCGCGTGACAAGTCACCCCAGAAAAGAAGACACAAACCCAAAAGTTGGTGGGATGAGGAAGTTAAGAGAGCCATAGCAAAACGTCAGGAAGCCTCTAGGGAACACAGACATGCTAAGCAGCGGGGTGAACCGACAGATGATGTTGAAAGAAAATGGGCAACCTTTCTAAGCTGTAGAAGGGATGCATCCCTTCTGATCAATGAAAAGATTAGAAGGAAGGGAGCTCAGTGGCTGGTAGAAGTACATAAAAAAGATAGAAAGGCAGCTGTGAAATTTTGGAACCATCTAAACTCCCTAAGAAATGAGACGAGCCTAGAGCAGAGATTTATAAGTACAGCCCAAGGTGCTAGGCTAGAAGGGGACGAAGCTATTGAATATATAAGAACAAAAGTGACAGAAAAATTTCAACAAAGAAGTACTTTATGCACCGCAATAGACAAGGACGAATCAAGTTGTGCAATGGCTCCATTTTCACAACAAGAGTGGGTAAGGGCTGAGAAAAGGGTTCCTAGTAGTACATCAACAGGCCCAGATGGCATTCCAATTAGGCTGATAAAGACATTAGGCCCGAAGTCTAAGCAGGCTTTGAGAGAGGCAGTGAGCACAATAATAATCGATGGTGAAGTTCCCGACGGATGGAAACTTAGCAGGATGAGCATGATCTATAAAGGAAAGGGGGACAAAGCTGACATAAACAACTACCGTCCTATAACAGTGACATCAGTGGTCTACAGGCTGGCGATGCAGATTATAAAGGAAAGACTGCAGGCGTGGATAGAGGATGAGGGGGTGCTGGGGGAACTGCAGAATGGGTTTCGGAAACACAGGAGGTTGGAAGACAATCTGTTCTCACTGACGCAGTGCATAGAAATAGCAGAAAAGGAACACAGGCCCCTGTGGCTAGCATTTTTGGATATCAAGGGAGCGTACGATAGCGTGGTTCAAGAGGAATTGTGGGGAATACTGGACACACTAGGCGTGGAACATGTAGTCACTAATCTTTTAAAGGGTATCTATAAAGGTAACAAGGTAGTTATAAAGTGGGAAAAACAGGTATCCAAGCCTGCAGAGGTAAAACGGGGGCTTAGGCAGGGGTGCCCCCTGTCCCCCTTATTATTCATGATGTACCTACAAGGATTAGAGGCAAAATTAGAGGGAAGTGGACTGGGCTTCAACCTCTCTTTAGTCAAACAAGGAAAACTTATTGATCAGGCACTACCAGCATTAATGTACGCAGATGATATAGTGCTAATGGCCAACAACAAGGAAGATTTGCAGAGATTGATGGACATCTGCGGTAATGAGGGAGATAGGTTAGATTTCAGATTCAGTAAGGAAAAATCAGCAGTCATGATTTTCAATGACAACGAAGGTAGTGAGCTTAGAATACAGGAGGTCACGCTAGAGATAACAGATAAATACAAATATCTGTGCGTATGGATAAGCAATGGGACCGAGTATCTGAGGGAACACGAAATATACGTGACGACTAAAGGTAACAGGAATGCAGCAGTCATGAAAAATAGGGCACTGTGGAATTACAATAGGTATGATGTTGTGAGAGGAATATGGAAAGGGGTCATGGTTCCTGGGCTGACGTTCGGCAATGCGGTCTTGTGCATGAGATCAGAAGTTCAAGCAAGATTAGAAATTAAGCAACGTGGAATAGGTAGGCTTGCTTTAGGAGCTCACGGGAATACACCAAATCAGGGAGTACAAGGTGATATGGGATGGACATCATTTGAGGGCAGGGAAGCTAGCAGCAAGATAAAATTTGAAAAGCGATTGAGAGAAATGGGGGAAGAGCGTTGGGCTAGGAAGGTTTTCAGCTACTTGTACATGAAGAATGTCGATACAAAATGGAGGAAGCGAACCAGGAAGTTGACTGGTAAATACTTAGAAAACAGCAGGTGGCCAAACCAAAAAGAACTATCGGTTAAGAAGAAAGTGAAGGAAACGGAGACTGACATGTGGAGAATGGGCATGATTAAGAAGTCCGCACTAGAGGTCTACCGAACGTTTAAGCAGGAAATTGCCAAGGAAAGGATCTATGATAATACTCGGGGTAGTTCTCTACTGTTTGAGGCCAGAACGGGAGTACTGCGAACCAAGACATATCGGGCCAAATACGAAGGGGTAGACACAATATGCAGTGCGTGTGGAGAGGAAGAAGAAACTGCCGAACACTTGATAATGTTCTGTAAAGGGCTTCACCCTATAATTCAGGATGATGGCGCATAGTTTTTCAAAGCACTGGGGTTTAGGGACCGGGAGGGCAAAATAAACTTTAAGCGGGTAGACTTCACTAGAAGGAGGTTATCTGATTGGTGGCTAAAGTCAAGGCGCGAGTGAAAATTAAACTCTTCACTGCAAAGTACGAATCCTCAAACTCTTTTTTAAGGAAAAATAAATAAATATAGTTTTTGGTTCATTAGATATTACGGCTTGGTGGCGCTAGCCATCGCCCGATCTAAAGGGTACAGCCATATCCATCCATCCATCCATCCATGTAGCCTCACGGGAGCCTCACGGGAGCATAGAAAGGCAAAAAAGGAGAAGCGGCCGCAGGACGAAGTCAAAAAAATATGGGAAATATATTTAGAGAAAAAATCCCTTGTACAGAAATTGGTAGAGGCAAAAATTAAAGGTGAAAGTGAACGCTGGATGACAGAGATACACGAAAAAAAGGAGGCCGCGCCTAGGAATTTTTGGAGCCACATAAAGGCGCTAGGTAGGAAGTCTGTCACAACGCAACAACATATTCTAGATGAAGGAGGAAATCAATTGGAAGGGTACGAAGCGCTAGGTTACATAGAAAAGGTAACAGCCGATTCGTTTCAAAAGAGCGTCCAGGGGATCTCCCCGGTGAGTAAAAGTGTGGCGGAGAAAGCAACAGAGGAAGAGCTAGTACTTGATAATTTCAACTGGAAAAAGGCCGAAGAAAAAATTCCAAAGCGCACTGCCGCGGGTTTAGATGGGATTCCCGTTAGCCTCATTAACGAACTAGGACATAACACTAAAGAAGCATTGTTAAAAGCAGTAGAAAAAAGCTTAAAGGACGGACAAATACCGGACAGTTGGCGACAAAGTAGAATGAACTTAATCTATAAAGGCAAGGGAGAAAAGGACAAGATTCGCTCGTGTAGACCACTAACCATTACATCGGTACTATACAGGATGGCGATGCAAGCAGTAAAAATGAAAATAGAAACATGGGCCGAACATAACGATATTTTGGGAGAACTTCAGAACGGATTTCGAGTCGACAGGCGGTTAGACGATAACCTGTTTGTTCTCACTCAGTGTATAGAAATATCCAAAATAGAGAATAGGCCCTTGTACGTGGCTTTTCTAGACATCACTGGGGCATACGACAACGTTAATCAGGAAATTTTGTGGGATATATTGAAAGGAATGGGCATGGGCGACGACTGTATACAGCTTTTGAGGGAGATATACCGAGAAAATACAGTTTGCATAGAGTGGGAAGGAATGCGTAGCAAAGAGAACGTTGAGGTTAGCAGGGGTCTGAGACAGGGATGTCCTTTGTCCCCGCTGTTATTCATGCTGTACATGGTGAGTATGGAAAAAGCGCTAGAAGGTAGCAACATTGGTTTTAATCTGTCACACAAACAGGGCGGCATGATGATTGAGCAGAAGCTTCCAGGTTTATTTTATGCGGACGATATCGTCTTATTTGCGGACAGTCGAGATGATATACAGCAGCTGGCGAATATATGCGGAAGGGAAGGTGAAGCTCTTGGACTAGGATTCAGTGTAACGAAGTGTGGATTGATGGTATTCAATGATCCCTGTGATCAGACGGTGTCCATACAAGGCCAAGAAATACCGAGGGTAAGTGAATACAAGTACCTTGGAGTATGGGTAAATGAGAGTGATAGATACATGGAGGTACAGGAAAAAGCCTCGGCAGCAAAAGGAAAGAGGAATGCGGCAATAATGAAGCACAGAGCGTTGTGGGGATACAATAGGTATGAGGTGCTTCGAGGTCTGTGGAAGGGTGTAATGGTTCCAGGGCTTACTTTTGGGAACTCAGTGGTGTGCATGAGGGCAGAGGTGCAAGCGGGAATGGATGTAAATCAAAGGACTGTGGGGCGCCTCGCGTTGGGTGCTCACGGGAAGACGACAAACGAGGCTGTAAAGGGCGATATGGGGTGGGCAGGTTTTGAGGCGAGGGAAGCGCAGAGCAAAATAAGGTTCGAAGAAAGGCTAAGAAATATGAAGGAGAGTAGATGGGCAGAGAAGGTGTTCCGTTATTTGTATAGGAAGAGCGTGGACACACAGTGGAGAAAAAGAACTAGAAGACTCACTAGTAAGTATACGGCTGGTATTGTAAGCCGTATGTCAACAAAGAGCGTTAAGGGAAAAGTCAGGGAGGCGGAGAGGATTTACTGGATGGCAGCTATGGAGAAAAAACCGGCTTTGAGTAACTACCGAAAGGGCAAAAATGAAATAAGGAGGGAGGCATTTTACGATAATTCAAGGGGAAGCGCTTTACTGTTTGAAGCGAGATCGGGTTGCCTTAGAACGCGTAGTTATAAAGCAAGATTCAGTAAAGAAGAAGAACAATGCACATGCTGCGGGAAAGATAAGGAAACGGCGGAGCATGTTCTGATTGAATGTGGAGATATCCACCCAGGTGTACGTTTGGGCACGAGCCTACAGGAAGCCTTGGGTTTTAGGGACAACAATGGAAAGCTGAACACACCCGTGATTGAAATAAGTAAGAGACGGTTAGAGTATTGGTGGCAGAAAATTAGAGAGAAAGGACAAAAATAAATATTGGAAAAATAAAATATGGACAGTGTGCCGTAAATGGCAGAGAACTTAAGCTGAAAATTTACCTTTTTTTCCATTAAGATAGAATTTATCGAAGTAGAGGCATTAGGCCAACATAAAAAGAAAAAAAGGTTTTTTTTTTTTTGTCGAGCCTGGTGGCATACTTGTCACCACCCCGTTATAAAGGGGACGCTCATAGCATCCATCCATCCATCCATGTAGCCACCTCTCGTTTAGTTCTTGTAGTGTTTACTAGATGGTGGTACTTGTAGCTGATGATGAAAAGATGCAAGATGTTATAAACTAGAAAGCGGTACTTGTAGTTGATGAAAGACGCGAGATCTTATAAAATAGGAATGATGTCACATATGGCGCGTGTCATTGGTTGACGGCAATCGTTCAATTTAGTGCGGCGACGTACGCTAGGGGGAGTGATGTAATAAAATCGAGTGGGCAAAATGTACAGAGGATTCATGGTTTACCAGGTTTATCTCCGGAGCTTCGCCCACTCATCATCATTCACTTCGTGGATATGGCGGCACTTTTTTCTGATGAATTGGATGCGTGTACACGCGCAGTCGTTACCACAGCCGCAAACCCGGACGTGGACCCACACCTTCCGCGTCTGTGGGAGGCACGTAAAGAGCTCACGTGGCTTTGGAAGCGCCAACGCCTCAATCGCAAGCTTCGTCGGCGTATCGACCAACTCTTGCAGAAGGCAAAAGAATACGCGCAGCACCTCGTCCGCAACAACTGGCGGAATTTCTGCGAGCATTTTTCAGGCACTTTGGGCACTGCCAAAACATGGTCGATACTTCACGCTGTTACGAATTCATTCGCTACCAAAACGCAAACTTTTCACCAACTACATGACTTAACACATATGTACAGCAACGATCCATCCGGCCGCCTCAAAGATCTTGAACGACGTTTTATCGCTACCGGTTCCATGCCAAAGTATCCTGACTACTCACACGAGGTGGAATCTAACTAAGAAGTCATTGCAGACATAACGGTTGATGAACTTTGCGTGGTTCTTCAAGATCTCCATCGAAATACGGCACCAGGTGCTGATCACATTCGATATTCTGCCCTTCGTAACCTCAGTGACTCATATCTGAACCATCTAACGAACCTCTTCAGTGACTATTGGCATAAGGCCACACTACCACAGGCATGACGTCATGCTGGTATTTCTTTATTGCCTAAACCAGGCAAACCCATAGCCATGGAAAATTTGCGGCCGATATCCCTTAGCTCATGCGTTGGGAAGTTAATAGAACACGTTCTTCACGGCATCTGCAGCCTTTCCTCAAGCGACCGTCATTCTTTTCGCACTCACAGTTTAGATTTCAGGCACATCTCTCAACGCAGGACGTGCATCTGCAACTCAAGAACGAGGTTCTGGGTCCTCCATCGTGTGCCCGCACAAGGGCAATTCTCGCCCTTGATTTAAAAGGAGCATTTTATAACGTGGTACACGACTTGATCCTACAGAATCTAGCACAATTGCATTGCGGCAGCCGCATGTATAATTACATTCGTTCCTTTCTGCGTGACAGGACAGCTAGAATCTGGATAGGGCCACATAGTTCGGACACGATTCGCCTTACAGGTCAGCACTCCTCAACAATCAGTTCTGTCCCCCATCCTGTTTATTATGGCTCTGGCAAGGCTGCCAAAGCAGCTCGATCAGATCTCCGATATTGTCCATGCAATTCACGCAGACGAAATAACGATCTAGACGACGCGAGGCCCAGACGGGGCAATTCGGGATCGCCTACAGCAGGCTGCCGACATCGTTACCGCCTACGCGCGACAGTGCAGCTTGACCTGTTCCCCTCAAAAGTCCGAGCTTGTTATTATCCGTGCGCGTAGCATCATGCCACCACCCCAGATTGTTGTGCACATGGATGTCGTCGCCGTCTCTCAGGTCGAGCGTGCTCGCATATTCGGCTTGCATGTTCAAGCGAACGGAAGAGCGGACTACACTGTTCCTCTTTTGTCCCGACAAACTGAACAGATTCTCGCCATACTACAATGGGTACCAAACAGGCGCTCAGGACTATGAGAACTTGATCTGCTGTGGCTGGTGCAGGCCTGCGCATTCAGCCGCATCGCATACTCTTTTCCTCTCCACACACTTATCCAGTCGGAGCAGGCACCAATCGACGTATTGCTGCGAAAGGCGACCAAGTTCGCCCATGGCCTTTCACACTACACCGCCACGACACGTCTACTAGACCTAGGGACTCATAACACACTTTCGGAACTATTGGAAGCTCAGTGGACTAGCCAAAAGCAACGTCTTTTGCTCACACCCACTGGGCGACACGTGCTCTAGCGACTGGGATACCCAGTCTTGCACAATCACGTCGAAGACACCGCTATCAGTGTCCCACCTTGGGTACGTCGTACCCTGAAGGTGCATCCGCTTCCCCGAAACATGAGTTCTGGGCATGACGCGGGACGCCGGCGCGCCCGTGTTGGGTTCCTGATGCGCATGCTGATTGATATCGCTGAAGCCAACACATTATATACCAATTCTGCATGATGCAGCAACGGGTACACTGTGGTAGTGTTGGATGGCCACTCAAAATTACTTAATTAAAGCAGCCTCTTAGCGGAGTGCTACTTCTGCGGACGGCAAAGACCTTGGTGTAGCGCTTACTGTCCGACACGCTCTTCACATTCCTGGGGAGGTTTACATACTAACCGATTCACAGCATGCCTGGCGAGCCTTTTTGAGGGGACGCGGTTTTCCCACGGCAGCCCTCCACATTCTACTGAGGGCATCAAACATTGAAACATCCAGCCCCCATCGTATCCACTTGCTCTGAACTTCTGGTCACGCCTGCATGCCGGGTTATGATCACGCTCACGCCATTGCTCGAGAACTTACCCACCGAGCTGCCTGGCATGGCGAGTCTGGAAGTCCAGATCAAGTGGGCCGTCCATTTACATAACGAGACATATTGGCCTATTACACTAGAACTAGACGTATTATGCACCTACCCTCACCATCGTTCTCGTGAGAGGAAGAGGTAACACTCCACCAGCTCCAAACGCATACGTTCCCCACCCTTATCTTCATGCATAAATTATACCCTGACCGTTACGCAGACTCTTGCTCGGGCTGTGGCAGCTCCCCAACAATATTTCATGTCACGGAGGAGTGCGCCACAAAATTATTCCCTCCCCTTCCCACTATCCTGCATCCCTTCTGCACCAAAAAGCTGTGGGACGATTCCCTCTGTGACGGGCATCTCGAGGTCTGCCAGGCCTTGGTTGAATGGGCCATGTTGGTCGCCCAGATCATCATCGGAACCCGCAACAGAATCGAAAGTTGGGCTAGTTGGATATGCATGGTATAACTGTCAGTTCGAGTGCACGAATAAACAGAAAGGAAGAGAGGACAAGCGCTTTCTCGTAACTAAACTGTTTATTAGAAAAGCCAGTTCCTTCTGTTTCGTGCGCTTGAAGGGGAGTTGCTTTCTGTTTATTCGTGTGCTTGAACTGACAGCTATACCATAGGGAACCCGGACCAGGGTTCCTTCCCTCATGCTTTACCTAAATGTACCTAATAAAGTGTTTTCTCTCTCTCTCTTGGCAGTTCAAAACAAGTTATGGTCTTCTTGGGAGCGATACTATACCGCCTAAGGTGCGTGCGTGCATGATAGGCGTGCTCTCATGCAGAGTTTGACTCAGGCAAGACCGCACCACCAGCGTCTGTCGGCGCGGCCCGACGGCAACCGGCGCGAAATGGGACATGCTGCATTTCACGCCGACTACGTTAACCAGACAGTACTGAATTGGCCTCTCTTCCCCCGGCGCGTTCAAATGCACATGCGTCAAAGGAACAAAGCACGGTGCGCACCTGCGAGTATAGGGCAGGCTGATTGGCGTCTGGCGTAGCATCGCTGGCGTGAGGCGACAAAACGAATGCTGGCGCGCATGTGCGCCGGGTCACGTCGAAATGTAATGGCGCCTTGGGTGTAGCATGCAGTCACGTTGTTACATGACACGCATACCATGATTATTTAGTTTGCGCCAGTAACATACATTCGTCATTCATTCCTCTCCCGTAATACCATACTTGGTATATATGAAGCTAGCGAAACGGCCGCGAACGCTAATGAGCGTTGTACGTAGTCATGTTGTTACACGACACCCACGGGATAATTATTATGTTTACTTCAGTCCCATACCTTCGTCATTCATTCACGTCCTGTAATACCTAATTTGGTGCATGAGAAGCTAGCGAAACGGCCGTGAGCGCATCATAGTGTGGCATGTAGACATGTTGCTACATGACACACATGTCGTCATTTTCATGTTAGCGTTTTTGACTTATGTTGGCCATGCAGTCATGTCATATCATACCAGTTTTGCATTATGTCATGTGAACGAAACCTGCGCAAGAGCAGCAAGACCATGAAATGTAAATATTATGACATTCATGACTTAAAGTCGCGCTTTTCATGTTATTAATTGTCACTTATGCTCGTAATACAGTGCCGACGGCGGTGGATGGTTTGGGGTCGCTTATAAAGTGTATTCACACCTAAAAGCGAAAAAAAATGCAAGAGGAAGACTCCAAAGAAGAAGCAGAGATCATGAATCTACATACGAAATCGATCTACATCATACATACGATCTACATCAGTTCGTCAGCATTGCGCGCCTGAGCAGTACCGAAATATTGCGCTTGCTTTTACAGTGCTGTCAGGCCCCGCCGTAGTGGTCTAGTGGCTAAGGTACTCGGCTGCTGACCCGCAGGTCCCGGGTTCGTATCCCGGCTGCGGCGGCTGCATTTCCGATGGAGGCGGAAATGTTGTAGGCCCGTGTGCTCAGATTTGGGTGCACGTTAAAGAACCCCAGGTGGTCAAAATTTCCGGAGCCCTTCACTACGGCGTCTCTCATAATCATATCGTAGTTTTGGGACGTTAAACCCCACATGTCAATCAATCAATTACAGTGCTGTCAGACCCACAAGAGGAACTGCTGCTGCCCAGCCCAGTTAGGACGGATTTACGCCACGAGCCCAGGGTATCGCCTGCATCAGCTGTGTTGGCGCGTGGTAGACGACGCAACGCCCACATTTGCGAGGACTGCCTGAAGTGCCGACGACTTAAAAGGACCAACGCAACGAGAATTCGACACAGTTCGGCAGCAGTACGCGCCTGAGCAGCACCTAAATATTGCGCTTGCTTTTACAGGTAGGCGGCATTCTTGAAAAATCCTGTTATGCTTTAGAAGTGTGAACTGCTGCGGAACAATTTGTCACTTGTTTTGTTTGCATAGTCGTTGCTGTTGGCTTGCTGTTTGTTTTACTGTTGGTTTGCTGTTGCAATGGCTAAAGAAATGACAAAGGCCCTCGAAGATTTCAAGCGTGAACTTAGGCTAGAAATCAAAGGCTTAAAAGAAAAAAATTGAGGGCATTGGGGAAATCACGAAGAAGTTACAGGAAGTATTCAAAGAAAACAGAGAACTTCGAGCCCAAATATGAAACTGACAAACAAACTAGAAGAGCTGGAACAATATCAGCGTTCAAACAATGTTGAGATTAAGGGCATTCTGCTTCAAGGTGAACCAGTCGCTATAATCAAACAAATTGGTGTAGTCATACAGGAGGAAGTAATGGAAGCTGACAGTGATGTTTGTCATCGTGTGCCTACTGCTTGGCACGACGAATCAAACATAATAGTCCGGTTCACCCGTAGAACAAAGAGAAATGCTTTCCTCAGCAAAGCGAAGAAATCAAAATTAGATGCAAAGGAACTTGGATTCCAATCCCTTTCCAAAGTTTATGTGAATGAACACCTAACCCGCTATGGCAAGCAACTTCTCGGTGCCACAGTACAAAGAAAGAAGGAACTACGATGGAAATTCGTGTGGACTGCAGGGGGCAAAGTGTTTGCAAGGAAAGATGAAAACTCACCAGTGTTGAGGATTGCATGCATTGGCGACATGAAAAGATGAATGAAGGAATGTAGTGCGTGGTCTTCTGGGTGTACTTGTAGAGTGCCGCATAAGTAATGGACAGTCCTGAAGCGTGTAGCTATTATGATGTTGCCACTTTTAACGAAACTTTCTCATTTGATTCTAAACCGTTTAAAATCCTACATTTAAACTCGCGTAGTATTAGAAACAAAGAGCAACAACTTTGTGACTTGTATGCCTCGATCACCCACAGCTTTGATATTCTGATGTACACGGAAACCTGGCTAACAGAAACGGAAAAACTGCCACATTTCCACGGTTACTCATATAATGGTTTCGTTCGGTCAAGCTGTAGAGGTGGTGGCATAGCAATTTATGTTAAAACGCCATTAAGGCATGGAATTATTTCTGAGTGTTCAGTAATAAACAGCAGCGTTGAATGTATGTCGGTTCGCTCTCAGAAATCAATAGTTGTAGTAATTTTCGACCACCAATGGGCAACAAAATAGACTTTTTTGAGTAATTGGAGCGTACGCTTTCTTTTCTATGTTAATTTTTGATTCCTTTTGTAATATTGGGGGACGTCAACATAGATCTGTTATCGAGTAACACTGCAGCTAAAAAGTTTATTGAAATCATACACTCCTTTGCATGCACCAATCTTATTACAGAAGCCACAAGATTAACTGAAAAAGTGCAACTTCACTCGGCATATGTGTAACAAGCATTTATTCCCGACACTGTTTTTCTGGACTGCTAACGGCTGACGTAAGCGACCATTTACCAATTTTTTGCTTACTGCCAAATATGCAAGTCAAACGCGAAACCACGGTGAACGCCTTATCTCGCAGCATTAGTGCTGCTCGCTTGGAAGTGTTTCGCTCACATATTCAATGAGTTGATTGTACATGTGTGTTTGAGAAAAGAAACCGAATTGCAGCATACGAGGCATTTTTTTTTAAACTTAGACTATGTTATAATCAAGCATTTTCAATGACCTTGGGAAAATCAAAACCCAAACGTGCAAGGAAGCCGGGGATGGATGAAAAACTATTGAAAATGATTAAAACAAAAAATAAAATGTACCACACATTTGTTCGGTCACGGAACCTGGAGGCGTTGTCAGAGTTTAAAAAATACCGAAATAGGTTGAACACCAACTTAAAGCTTGCGAGGGAAACATAACATGAAAAGTTATTTACGAAAATAAAAAACTGACTCTAGGAACGTAAAGGACGAGGTTAAGAATCCAATGTCAGAGAAAAAAGAGCCACCGCCATGTTTTCATACTAATGCTGGTACTTTATCTGATAGTGACGCAGCGAATAAGATGAATGATTACTTTGTCACCAGTGCAGAATACAAAAACGATAGCAATATAGCTCCCTGTAGCATTAAAAGAGTGTGGGCTTATAAACTCCGTGTCACTATTGCCAGTGACATCAGAAGAAGTAATACAAATAATACACCAGAATAAAAATAACATAGCCGCTGGCTTTGATGGGATCAAGGCAACTCCACTAAAATACGTAGCTAATGTTATAGCTCCAGTGATTGTTTATATAATAATAAGAATGTTCAAAACTGGCATTTTCCCAGACAGCCTAAAAATAGCGAGAGTATGCTTAGTCTTTAAGGGTGGTGATAAACGGCTATTCACGAACTACAGGCCAATATTCGTTCTTCCTGTTTTATCTAAGGTATTTGAGAATGCAATAAACGTACGTTTGTACAAATTTCTTGACAAGTATATTGTGATCAGTGAGGCTCAGTATGGTTTTAAAAAAACTAAATCTTGTGAAGCAGCTTTGCTTAATATTAAACATGAACTGATCACAAACATCGAACATGGACTGTACTCACTAGGTTTGTTCATTGACTTTAGAAAGGCGTTTGATTCGGTATGTCATGAAGTACTAATGGCTAAACTTATCAAGTATGGTGTACGTGGTGTGGTTCTTGAGGTAATGAAAGACTATCTAACAAACCGCCATCAATATGTTTGCATAAATAAAAGTGCATCCACTTACTTAAACATGACAAGAGGAGTACCACAAGGGTCAATTCGTGGTCCTATATTGTTCATAATTTATATAAACGACCTGTGTGATATCCCTTGTTCCAAGTTAATAATGTATGCAGATGACATTAACATATTCTTTAGCGGCACATTCATTCTAGAGCTTGAACACCAGGTTAATAGCTACCTACAAAAGTTTTCCGCTAATCTTAGTTTGAATAAACTGCAACTAAATGTTAGTAAAACGAAATACATTGTCTTTGCCCCCCCCCCCCCGATAATAAGCCGCGTAACTACAGTTCAACTGCTTTATTTGAGGGCAAAGAGATAGAGCAAGTCACCAGCCAGAAGTTCCTAGGTGGATGGTTTTCTGAAGGCTTGACATGGAACACACATACAGAAAAACTAACAGTAAAACACGGTAAAACCGTTGGATGTTTATATAAGCTCAGCCCAGTCTTACCAAACTGCTTACAAATAGAACCTTGAACAGAACTATATTATGCCCTTTTCTACTCTAAAATGACATACGGTATCTTGGTATGGGGTACTACTACACAAACAAACTATCAAAAATTACTAGTTCTTCAAAAAAGAGTTTTGCGAGCATTCGTGCAATACCATGATATTATCAGGTACTTGAAAACCAAACCACTCTTTGAAAAATACGCATTACTAACAATAACAAAACTGTATCATTTCAAACTTCTGCAGTGGATTAAACAAAACAAGTGACAGTGTCTTCAGAACCCGCCTGACAACACTCATCATACCATGCGCCAGAAATGCCGGAAAATCGCAGCAATAAGGACAAGTTATGGCAAGCAACACGTTGAGTATCAAATACCCACAATGTTAAATCGTTTACACGGGCTCATAGAATTCAATTCCGTACCTTCCAACACCAATATCAAGTCTATCCTAGCGAACCATGATATTGAGTATGCTTATTAAAGTTTCTGTACTTGATTTGTTACATCCTATCTATCAATTTGAGTTATGTGTTGTAGTTTCTTTTCTTATGCTTTATTTTACATTCTGTATTCATCAAGTTTCTGTTCAGATGACGCTTTTCTGATGAAGTCATTTTCTAATGTTTTCCCTGAAATTGTGTAACAAGACCATGCTAAATTTTGTTGTGTTATGATTTATTTGTTCTGGTATGGTGGTTTTGGGACGTTAAACCCCATATATCTATCAATCAAATCTTTCCCAGTGCTTTATTTGGCATTGTAAGTTTTGGGGAGCGTATGTTTTCCATGCCAATGGTTTCTGTGCGGTTGGAAAGAAATGATTTGATATAGCAAAATGTTCGAGCACCACAATTCTGTGATTAAAGTTCTTCCAGTACAAGTTTATTGAAGATTGTATCGAATGCCTGCCTCGAATCCAGCGCTGTGACTAGGTTCTCGCCTCTAAATGTTACATTCTGAATCACTTCTTTTCCTATTCACAGGAATATATCCTGTGTAGATAAATGCTGTCTGAATCCATACTTGTTGTGAGACAGATAATTCTCTCTTTCTATATATTCAGAAAGCCTGGTGTGCACAACCATCTCAAAAAGCTTGCCTAGGCATGATGTGAAGGATATGGGCCGAAGGTTGTGGAGCGTTTTATCTTGTCTGGGTTTCGGAATAAGAAATATGTTGGCTTTCTTCGTTAAAAATTTTTCGTTCAAGTATTGGGTAATTGTTCTAAGTTGCTTATTGCTCATATTTCTCAACATTGCATTAGTTATTTCGTCCTCTCCCGGAACCGAATGCCTTTTACGCGACATTGCAGCCGCGAAGACCTCTTGCTCACTTATCAGAGAATCTAGGTCCTGATTTTCTAAACCCTTATATTCTAGATTCTCTATAGTTTCTCCACCACTGCCAATGTATTTCTCCCGAAGGATTTGCAGCAAAGCATGATCACCCCCTTCAAATTCTCCTGGTAAAGTTCGCAATGTTCTAGTTGTAGTAGTTTTCGTGTTCATGGGGTCTAGCATACTTTTTAATAATGCCCACGTTTTAGTGGCAGAAAGCGTTCCCCTCAGGGATTCACAGAAGGTGACCCAATTACTAGCCTGAAGCTCGCGGGCATATTCATTAGCTTTTACGGACAATTCTGCGATTCTGGCTTTCAGCTTTCTCTTCAATCTCTGTTTCCACTTTTTGATGATGCTGCGCCGGCCTTCCCTCAAGTGCATGATGGGGAGGTCCACTGCTGGAGTTCTTTCATTTATTTTGATGTGCTTGGTATGTAAGCCGTACGCCTTCCTCGTATCGTCTACCCAGTCGTCTGGCATTTCTAGCGGCTGCTGGGTTACCGGATACTGCCTGTAGGCCTCCCGATTGGTTAGTTTAGATATCCCATACGACCTTTTTAGCTTTGGAGTGGAAGTAGAAAAACTGATTATGAAGTAATCACTCCTCATATTCTCATCAAGATTTTGCCACGATCCGCTTTGATATTTCACGTGAATGCTAGATTTTTATATGTGTCCATGCAAACACTATTGCCTAGTCTAGTGGCCCCCTGGGGCATGGTCTGTAGTTGCAGCTCGCATTTCTCTCCTGCCTGCAATAAATCTGCACATTTCCTGGTGTTTTTCCAGTATCTCCAACAAGTATGAGAAGCATTGAAGTCGCCTGCGGAAACTAAGCTGTCTTTATGTCCTTTGTGCCCAAAAGCCCACTGAAGCATCTCGAGAAAGTTGACATGACGCTCTCTTGGTGGGCTGTAAAAATTAAGAATAAACGTTTTGGCTTTACCCCTTTCGGTGGTATGGAGGTCAATCAGTTGGCGCTTGGTTGGGCACTCAGATTGAGGATATACACTGCTCGCAATACCTTTATGCACCAATGTGTTGATCCTAGAGTGTTTTAAATTATGGATGGTGTAATAATTCCTTAAACCTATTGCGCCCTTGCTGATTTCCTGCAAACATGTCCAATCAGGTTGCGTAATTGCAGCGTCCATGTATGATTCCAGCGCAGCCGCTCGCTTGAGAACAAGCAGCAGTTCCAATTTCATATCTCAATGGAGTCAGTGGTGCGAGTTGTGTTAATGGCCATGGCTAATCACACTCTCAACATCTGTATAGTCAGAAGCTGCCCCATTTTTAATTTTACTTGCCATTAAAGCATATGGATCACTGAAAGCTCTTTTACGCGAGCTTTGCTGTGTATTCATTTGCACATGCACATAACCATCGTGGCTCTGAAGCTCCGCATATAATAGTTGCTGGAAGTTTTGTAGACCATGAATCCGTTGCACGAGTTGGCCCATCATTTTTCGAATTCTTTCTAACGTGAAGGGCTGATGGGAGGGTTTATCTCCGTGATTAGGTTCGACTATTGTGCCCATTGAGTTTTGTAATTGCATCCTGACAGCTGCTACTTCCAATTTCAGTTCGTCTGATGACTGCTTTAAATATCGGTTTTCCGAAAGTATCTTCTGGCACTCAGCGTTGGATGTTATCGAGGTCGCCCCTCGCGACGTCTCCACCGCCCTGCTCACCTGCTGCTGGGTCCAGCTCCCGGCCACTCCAGGCGCCCTTGTTGGGGTAGGGGATCGGGATAGAGGATGGGAGGTAGGTTGCGACTTTTGGGCTCCTAGTTCGTGATATTTGTTCCTTTCCTTCTGTGATCGGGCCTTGTGCCTTTTCTTTTCGGCTGTGTCCTCCTGGTTTCAGAGTTGTGGCCATTCTTCATTATCGTCAGTATCTTCTGATGCATACCACCTTTGTTTTGGCGACGATGATAAGGCTCCGCTAGTTGCCTTCTTGTCTGTCGTCGGGTCGGGCGGCTTAGAATGCTGCTGCCTTACTGGCTGCTTGAAGCGCTGTCTGCATTCTTTGGTCCCCGTCAACCAGTGTATAACACCTTTTCGTATGCCATGCCCCACTGCTGCATAGGCATTGACAACGTGCAATCTTCCTTTGAGAGTGAGGCTTGTGATTTTTCTGGTGATATCAGCCACGTCCTGGTTGGAAGTGGAGATGATGAATACGTTTGATCTTGTCTTCAGTGGGAGCGAAAATTGGCTGCCATTCATTGTACCTTGACACGCGTTCACAATTGCTTCTGCAATTTGCGGTGCCATTAGTTATCTTATAGGTAGTCCTTGGGATGGTCTTATGGTGATTTTGAAGTTTTCCTTGGTGAGAGGTGGTAGCTTCCGCTTCTGCGGTCTTCTTTGCGACGTAGGTTGCGAAGAAGATTTTTGGCAGTGGTGACGGCTCGTAGGCGCATGACTAATTGAACGTATTTTCGTACTGCAAATAGCCATTGACTCACCACAAGAAACCGCTACGCACTTGGGTGTCCTTCGTTAGAAGCTTTAACGCAGCTCGGCATCGGAGGCAGCTCGGCAGCTATCCACTGCGCCATTACCGGGAGACTTGCCGCAACAAACCGCTACGACCAAGGTGCCTTTTACCAACGGTTCAAGGTTGGCAACGCATTGGCACAACCCGGAAGCTACCCGTAGTGCATCAGCGCGAGTACAAAAGAAAGCAGTCGACACTCGGTGAGACATTTGGCAGTGGTGACGGCTCGTAGGCGCAGGACCAATTGAAGGCATTTTCCTACTGCAGTTTGGTGCTTTTTCTTTTGTTTGTTACAGATACGCTTTAACCCCTGTGGTCACTGCTGTCATCTTTTTGTGCGCTTTCGTACTTACCGAATTACTTTCGTGCACATCTGACTTTTTTTTAATGTCAAAGAAAAATAGGGATGCGCACTCTGTCATGCGTGAACTACTTGTCGAGATGAAACAAGTGAAAGAGAGACTTGAATTCATGAAAAAACTATTTGAATTAATGAAACAACAATTGCAGAAGCGTGCACCGAGAGAGAAAGCTTAAGAAACGAAAACGAGGGGCTAGAAGCTAAATGCGCTGCAAATAATTCAGTCATTGTCGAACTGCGGAAGCAGGTCGTTCAGTGTGAACAATAGTCCCGCAGTTCAAAGGTTGAAATAAAGAGGGCTTGTCAAGATGGAAAATGAAAAACATCACTGATCTTGTAGGCAAGAATGGCGACGTAGTAGGTGAACCGACTTCTGCTGGTGATATAGAGGCGTGACACCGCGTACCAATTTGTGAGCAGAGCAACACAAACGTTTTTGTACAGTTCAAAAGCAGGCAAAAACGAGACCTTGTCGTCGAGAAAGCCCGCAAAAATCACATTAGGAATAGCAACGTAGGAATCTCGAGCGAAAAACAAGTTTTTGTGAAATAGCATCTCTGTCAGACACTAAAGCGGCTGCTTGCACAGGCACTCGCAAAGAAACGGGAGCATCACTGGCGGTATGTGTGGACGAAGAATGGAAGAATTCCCGCTCGCAAAACACGGTCAAATCCAGTGGTGCACATTCAAACTGATTGTGATCTAGGCAAGATTGCCTAGGGTATTTGTGGCCAAACGTTTTGTTATTTTTTTCTTGTGCACGCGATGGAATATCAGAAATTGTGTGTGCCCTCTGAACTTAAACATCCATCGCAGTCATACAGCATGTTCACTATTCACCTTCATGCGTGTCGTGCGGCTCCTAAGATACATGATCTTAGCTCAATTTTTAAGCGGATTCAATTTCCTTTCCGATGTGATTATGCTGACTGAAACATGATATCATGAAGAAAGAGAAATGCTCAATCTCATTAACTATAATATCTACTTCGTCAATCGAAGCACGCTCCGAGGCGGTGGAGTGGCAATTCACGTTAGAAAACACATGCTCTGCGACATAGTTCCGGGATTTACGTGTATTACCCCTGATTATGAAGTGCTTTGCATAAATAATAAGAACAACCTATGCTTGGCGTGTTACCGCCCTCCGTCTGGTCACCTCAGCACATTTTTGGACTTTCTTGAGGAAATCTTATAATATTCAACGTTTAATCAGTACGATGTTTTTATATGCGGTGATCTTAACATAAACGTTATGAAAGATTGTGAGAGAACATTGGTCTTCTGTTAATGTTTAGATGGACCCAAATGAGAGCTTTCGTGAATTCCTGTTGATATTCAGGAATGAAGTCTCAAATTAAAGCAGCCAAAAACTACTACTTTTCTTCCACTTTACCCAACTTTATAACTGATGCACCTCAAAAGTTTTGGAACTATTTAAATCCAAAAAATAAAAAGACAACAAAATATCTCCAGATGAAAGCAGAGAACGAGCTAATTTGTTGAATAACTACTTTCATTCAGTTTTCACCACAGAAGACGACATCCCTCCGCCTCTCAAAATTTATAGCGTCAACCCCATTGAACCTGTTCACTTAAGCGAAGCAGATATATTTGACATTTTGCTAAAAACAAAGCTTAAGAAACAACCAGGGCCTGATAATATACCGAATCAGTTTCTCACCCATTACGCCGAATGGATATCCAAATATCTGTTCATCATCTTTATCATGTCCCTAACAAAATGCTCACTTCCCACTGACTGGAAAGTGGCAAGAATCATACCAATTCACAAATCGGGTAGTGAGGTTGACGTCGCTAATTATCCCCCGATATCCTTGACAAGCACTACTTGCGAAATACTATAGCACATTATTCTTAGGCATATCACTACTTACCTTGAAAAAGAGCACATTTTGTCACCATTTCAGCACGGGTTTTGTAAAGGCCTCTCTACCGTTACGTAACTCACTGAATTAATACATGAGCTGTTATCGGCTATTGACCATCAAAAGCAGATCGACCTTATTTCCCTTGATTTTTCAAAAGCATTCGACAGGGTTTCGCATCAAAAGTTAATAATTAAACTGCAGGCAACATTTGGTAAAAGACCAATCACAAAATGGATTAGCGCATATCTGAATGAGCGAACACAGTTCGTAAAAATAAACCAGCAAAACTCGTAGCTATCAAAAGTTACATCAGGTGTACCGCAGGGCAGCGTCTTAGCCCCCATTTTATTTATTATATTTATTAACGATTTGCCCCAGTCCATTGAAACAAACATCAAGCTTTTCACCAACTATTGTATTATCTATAAAGAAATTAACTCTCTTTCGGACCATATTGCTCTTAGCAATGTCCTATTATCGGTATCGAATTGGTGAACGAAATGGCAGATGACCCCACACGTAAAAAATCAGCTTTGTTTATCGCGTAAAGAATATCGCGTGAAGAAACGCTATCACATTTTGACTATACTATTGACGACACACCACTAACTTCACTAAAACCGCATAAGTACCTAGGACTAGTGATTTCTAATGATCTTAGATGGGAGGCACATGTTAACCATGTTACATCTTCAGCCTTAAAAAGATTATTTTTCCTAAAAAGACAACTAAGTTCTGCACGACCTCAAACAAAACTATTAGCCTATAAAACCTTCATCCGCCTAGTATTTATTGCCGGGAACTTAGTCTGGTTCTCGGCAATAAAGTACCTAATTAAAAACCTAGAAGGGGTACAAAGGAAAGCACTTAGATTTAACTTCAATAAATACAGTTTGCTCGACTCACCCTCTGAACTGATCGCAAAAGATGGGCTACTAACGTTACGAACTTGCGCTAAACTCACACGCCTAAAATTGCTCTTCCACCTTATTAATTCCCAGCTAAACATCGATAGCTCGAGATTCATATCTGTTTTAGAAACACGACAGACACGCCGTAAACATCCACTAACATCACAAGAATACCGTTTCAGCACTAATATGTTTCAAGTACTTCTTCTTTTGAAAGTCAATTATAAAATGGAATAGATTGCCCACTTGTCTGACTAATATAAAGATTTGAATACTTTTTTAACTTATCTTGAAAACCCCATTCGTGACACTCTAAGCGGAAATGATGTTCTTCCTTTCTACGCTTTTTTCTCGCTTGTACAGTTCTTGGTGCTTCTTTACTACGTCCATGTTAACAGTGCATTACGTAATATAATATATTTGTGTACATCTGCATGACATAGGTTGTGTTTTTATACTCTTCATGTATCATTATAGAATATCTGCTGTCGCGCATTCTCGCTGGTAAGTGCAAATATATCTATTGTGTATTTCATTGTATATGTATTTTTGTGTATCTTGTTTGCCCTCCTGCAATAGTCCCCTTTGAGACTGGCAATATGTAAAAATAAATAAATAAATAAATTACAATACACGTTTTCCTTACATAAACGCTAAGCCTAACAGAAAAATAAAAAAAACCTTGTCTAGGGCGAGAACACGTCAAAATTATCAAGAAAAAACTCAAGTGTTCAAGAAATTTTTGCGTACAAGAGACACTGCGGACTTATATGTCTTTAAAGCCAACAGGAATAAACAAACTACATCTTAAAAGAAGGCGAAAACCTCTTAATATGACCGCAGGTTTTCTGAGATCTATCTGCAGTGCCCCAACTAGGTTTGGAAAGCAATCTACCAGGCTCTGAACCTCAATGCTGTTCAGAATACTTTAACAGAAATAACAATAAACGCGTATAATCTATTCGTTGTACCTTTAGCCAAACATTTCAGTGATCAATTCGCTAGTGCGGTACAACTACTGGAAACCACTGCCCATACTCAGATTCCTTACCACAATTCCGACACAATGTTTTTTGCACCCACATATGAAGCAGAAATAGTGCGCACATACTTATCTTTAGAAAACAGCAAAGCTATTTATGTCGACGGATTTCAGGTTGAAGCGATTAAGCACGTAATTGACCTCCTTGCTTAGCTTACGCTTTTAATCTAGTTCTCCAGTCTGGATGCTTCTCAAATTTCATGAAAGTGTCAAAAGTATCCGTCATATATAAAAATGGAGATGTTATTGATGCTAATATTTACCGACCAATTTCAATTATACCTCTATTTTCAAAGGAGTTTGAGAAAACAATTTTCTGCCACCTGAGTAGTTTTATTAACAAGCACAACATACTTTCGAAAAATCAGCATGGTTTTCAACGTGGCGAATCCACACAGACTGCGTTGTTAACCCAAAAAGAATTGATAATCAAAACCATCGAAGAAAAAAGGCTTACGCTGGGTGTCTTAATTGACTATAGCGAGGCATTCGATACCCTTAATCATCACATTTTACTCGGCAAGTTAGACGCTTATGGGGTACGTGGTGTAGCTATTTCTCTATTTTGTTCATATTTGTCCGAGAGGAAACTGTGTTTTAATCGCTAACTATTTTTCTTCCTATAAAACCATTTCTTGTGGTGTGCCTCAAAAAATCATCAAGGGCCAATGCTCTTCAATATCCTTATAAATGATATTGTCCACATAAATAATGATGCTGAATTTTTACTGTACGCGCATGACATCAGTATTTTTGTTTCGGGAAAAAATTCACCTTATAATATTGTCAAAACCCAAAGCGTATTATCAGATGTACTGTGGTGGTCTACTACAAATAGCCTGCGAATAAACGCGAAAAAAAGAAAGCTGTCTTTTTCAGATCCAGGTGCACGGAAACTAATCTTCTCCAATCTTTAACGCTTGAGGGAAAACCCGGACAAGTAGTAGAGGAACATTAAGTTCAAGGTGTAACTTTCTCCGCTCATATGACATGGTCCTGTCATGTGGAATCATTGGCTAAATCATTATCGCGTGCTGTTGGAGTATTGTCACGAGGTCGGCACTTTCTGCCGGAAAAAGCTGAAGCGAAAATCTACCATGCTTTGTTTTCCTCGCACATACACTGCTGACTTCTTTTCTGGGGCACCACAGCCTTAGGCAACAAAAAAAAATATTCACTTATTTCAAAAAAGGGCACTGCGCTGCAATGGAAATGCTTTACGCAGTACTTCCGCTGGTACTTTGTTCCACCTCTACAAAATAATCAGCATGCAACACATGTACGACTTCCGACTCATTAACAACTACTTCTTTGCGAAGGAACACTTCTGAACATTTCTTAAAGACTTATTAAACATAAATCTTCAACACACGGATTCACGAATCCGAAGCATAGACGGGTGGCTCGTTCCTCGTTCTCGCACGAATTATTTTCTACAGTCCCTTATATATACAATACCATCCCTACCTAATAAATATATAAATGATGAGCCCAACTTTTTAATTTTCACAAAAAGATAAATGCGAGAATATTTCTTCACCCTGGCCTAGCATCTTTCTTTTTATCATGCTATGTTATCATCACTCGATGTATTGAATTTCTTCAGTCTCTGTCATGTTTATTTTGATACTGCTCAGTGTATTCATGAGGGCACATACATAGTTATTATATTGGTCTCTGTCTATTTGTTGTACTGTAGTATTTGTAGAATATTCGTCTATTTTTTGTTTTTATTGTCTACACACACTACAGCAATTTTTAAAGAGCTTTAATTCCGAAACTGCTGCCATGTACGTGGGGCCTCAGGCACTCTCAAGTGGTTTTTCAACCGCTTTTCGCCTGAGAGACCACCCAACTGAATGTAAAATATTTGTTGGAAATAAATAAGTAAAGAATGAACGAACAAATGAATGTATAAATGAATGAATGAATGAATGAATGAATGAATGAATGAATGAATGAATAAATGAATGAATGAATGAATGAATGAATGAATGAATGAATGAATGAATGAATGAATGAATGAAAGTGACTTGAATGTAGGACTCGTGAAGCCTTAGTCTCCCTCTGTTGTCGTGAGTTTCTTTCCCGCTTTCGCAAGAGCTTTCTTTCGACAAACGGTAAGGACCGTCTGCCAGCATCCATCATCGTAAAGTTCCTTGCCTCCAGATGTTCCGCCGGTCCCTTCGATGTGTTGGTAGGTGAAGCCATCACCCGCAACGCTGTCCTGGCATTCCACCTCAGCCTGGTCCAAGGCCGACGTATCGGTTTCTGCCTTCTGGTCTGTCTTGGGACGTATTGTCTTTTTGAGCGGTGTCTTAATCGTTTTCAACTGAGCATGAGACGCCGCAGGTGCTCTCGTAAGAGCCAACGAAGTTTTGCCAACGGACGCTACTGCGCCGTCAACGCTTTGTGTGTCTCAGGCGTAGGCGTCCCGCCGCCGCTGTGTTGCTCGCGCGGTCATAGCGGGCATGTGGTCGACCGAAAATAGATGTGAAGAGGCTGCTCACCGAGAAAATTTTGTCGTAAATGCGTACCACTCATGTTCCTGAGCACAGTGTGACAGCACAATCCAGGTAAGTCACAACACAACCACATAAAATTAGCAAAACTCGTGTGGCACATGCGAGTGGTGCTTCACTCGTCGGCGCCCCCTCTGCGTATTGCTGGGGGGTGGTAACAGCGAGAGAGGATGCAGCTCTGCTCAGTTCGTGAGCACTGGAGCTACAGCGTCAGCCCTATGGTTACCCTCTATGCCTGCACGTCCCGGCCACCAGATCAGCCTATAGGTTTGCTTCAATTCAGCGTCTTTTACGCTTACAAGAGAGTAGGCACAGCCTACTAAAGCGTTGGAAACGCCAACAACTGATCAGGACACTCTCGCGTAGAATCGCTGCTCTTGCAGAGGAAGTCAACACTTACGCAAGCAAATTGCCTACCAAAGGATGGGTCAGGTTTTGCAGTTCGCTTCAGAGTACACTGAGCACCGTGAAAATTTGTCTCATCACAAGAAACATCATTAAGTCCAAATCCACATTAAACAGAACATCGCCGAAACTGCGGAGACCTTTCCGGACATGGATGATGACCTTGCAAAAGCCCTCATAAAGAATTGTATTAGCGATAGTCCACCAAATAATTCGCCCAGTCATAAGTTACAAGGTAGCTAGAAATGAGGAATCGCACATGCCGATAACGAAGAATGAGATCATTTCAGAAGCCTAGGCAGCCGCCGGGAACACGGCCACCGGTTAAAACCAAAAAAAAAACGAATGCGACGATAAGGAACCTTAGCAACAAAGCCACCAAAAGTCCGACAAAACAATTTAATGAGTACTTTTGGCTAAGAGGGAAGGTCCCGGCAGAATGGAAAACCATCTAGTTAAAAATATTTCATAGTCCAGAAAAAAGCAATTTCTGCGGGCACTCAAACCCATAGCACTTGTCATGCGTGGGGAAGCTTTTTAAAGTGGTCATTCACAGCAGACTTCAGAATTTCATAGATACAGGGGCTGTTTCCGGCCACCATGCTTGGCTTCCGCAGTGGCTTCTAAACACACGACGCTTTGCTCCTTATACAATAAGTGGTCCTCAAAGGCGTTCCCAAGAGTGGCGAGTGTTTGCTGCTTGCTCTTGACTTACAGAGAGCTCTTGACAACATCTCACATGGCGCTATACTCCCAGAGCTAAATATATTTGGTTGCGGGGAAGACATATAATGTTATATAAGGAATTTTCTCTCCGAGCGGAAGGCGACAATTCGTATCTGAAGCGTTGGGCCTGAACCGCTCCGAGTGCCCAACAGGCGCATGCCTCAAGGAGCCATCATATCTTCTCTGTTGTTTAGCATCGCCATACGTCGACTCGAGTGGGCCTTGTACATGCGTACCGTAGCTCAATTATACCCTCTACGTGGATGACAATACTATGTGGGTCATACGGGAGTTTCTGGCCAGCAAAGAGCAGACTCTGCAAGAGGCAGCATGGACCACAGAAAACAAACTTTGCAAGAATCAGCGATTACAGTTCCGCACCCGAAAAATCGAAAATGACTAGAATACACTCCAAACAATACAAAAGTAACGAAAGAATAGAAATATACAAGCAGCACATTAAAAAAGCCACCGTCGCTTGTATTACGAGATTTTGGGCTCAAATCATTGGTAGGGCAAATAACACCATCGGTTTCAATAAATCGGCATCCAAACAAGTGGCTCGGATGATTCAGAGGACCACCTTCCGCAAAATGGGCATGAAGAAAAATGATACTGTGCGTTTAGTGCAGGCGCTAGTGATGAGCAATTTGACATACAGCTTGCTATTTCACACACTCCACAAGAGTGAGGAAGAGCAAGTAAATTCTATTATAAGAGTGGCTTACAAGTCAGCATTAGGCTTACCTATAGGTACGCCAACAATCAAACTTCTGGAGATCAATGTGCAGACACGTTGGCTTAGCTGAAATCAGCAACATTGATCTCTCAGCGCAACCGCCTCAGCCGGACGAAGTCGAGAAGAGAGGTATTTATAAGGGCGTCAAAGAAGCCCAGGTGGTACGAATTTCTGGGGCCATCCACTACGGCATCTCTTGAATTCATATGGTCGTTTGGTGACGTTAAAACCCATATATCAATCATTAAATATTGATAAGGGCGGGTATACCACCACACATTTAACAGAAAACTACCAACATGCTGTTGCCACGCGCCCCATCACTGATTACTGTTTGGAAAAGCATATCGTCTGTGTGTGTTTTAGCGCTGAAAAAAGCCATTAAGCTGTCTATTTTGAACTTCTAAATCTGCTTTGAGAAACGTTCAGTACCAGCTTCTTGATAAAATTTATTCACAATCTTCTACTGTTTGGCTAGGCTCACTTGGATGCATGAATGCGAAACTTTAAAGTCCTGAGGTACATGACTCAACGCGCAGCTCTTGAAGTTTTATTAGCAGCCTGCAAGACTTTTGTTAAAGACAGATGTAGGCAAAACCACGAAACCACCTTCTTTATCCGATTGTATGACGCCTAAGCCATTATGCCTAAAAGAAGGCAGTACACGCTGCAGTGCGCACAGAGTATCTAGTTTCTGTCCTTGGCGTACATCTCTGAAGGTAGTTCACACCATCCAGTCGACTCCACTGACGTTGCTCCAATGAACCTTTTTGCCTGCTACCCATCAGTTTTGCGCTACTAGGTCTTGTGTGGAGACGGCTGGCCAGATTCCAAACTTCGTGCCTTTATTTATTTTGTATTTACTTATTATTTTTGTTTTGCCCTCAAGGTATAGAGTACATTTCAGGGGGGAACAAGCAATGTACAACATAAAAAATAAGGAATATAAAGCATGAACCATAGACATACAGCAACTGCATGAGCACAACAAACAACATATTAAATTATAAAAAATTAGGAATGAACAACATTTTAATTTTATAAATGATGAAGGCAATAAGCAATATAAAGTAATAGTTTAGTAAAACATGATATGCAGTAATAAGGTAACGATCTCTTTATTGATGTGCTTAAAATTACTGAAGTCAGTGATGCTTGTTACAGATGCGGGCCGGCAATTCCAGTCTTTATAAGTTCTCAGGAGATACGATTGGGCACATGTTCCTGGTTGGCAATGAGAGACTTTGACCTTTTGTTGGTGATTACGACGGCGAGAAAGGAAGGAAGAGATTTGATTTAACGGGAAGGAAGGATCGGATTGTGGTAAAATATTTTGTGAAACAGACAAATGCGACTTTAATTTTGGTGGACAGCTAGGTGTATCAGGTTTAGAGATTCCTTCATTAGGGTGACTCTAGCTGAACGACGGTCATTAGCAAAAATGAAATGAGCTGCACGGTTCAGAACAGATCCTAACACGAAACTTGATGACTAACATGTTCAGGTAGAGTTGAGAAGATGGCTAACATCTTCAGGTAGGGGTGTGTCGTACTTGACCTTCCGGTACAGATGTCCGAGGCTTTCTTGTCGCTTAAATGAACAGACCTAAAAAGGCTCTTAAACATGTACTTCAGTGTAGCCACAGTTTCAGCACAGATGAGCTTATGATGTTTGAACAGTTTCTTCAACGTAACCCAATCAGGAAAGTTGGCATAACAAATACTTCTGAACAGGTCTTTACACATTCTAACTTGGCGCCCTAACTCGAGGCGTAAAATCTCGCTCATTCATTTTACATACCCTCACGAAGGCAAGACTCAACCAGGGAGGGCAGAGACTTCATGAGGCTGAAAATCTTACTGGATGCAGAAGCCTAAACATCTTGATTGACATGTCGAGGCAACACTTTTCCCTTTCACTTTGTGCAGGTCTTGAAGTCCAGAAAAAAGGTTTGCGGAAGCCGACAATAATGAATCCACTGTACTAAATTGTACTCAAGAACTTGCTTTTAGGCGTGTTGGTGCCTTATTTTTCTGAAGATTTCGTAATTGGCGCGATACGAGGAACACGAAAAAAAATAAGAGGGAAGGAAAGAGACATCACGGGTGCCAAACAACCAACAGTTTATAGCCGGTGCAGGCTGAAAAACAAGTAAACATCCACCAATGCGCGCAATGGCGTGAATAGTTACCACGGACATGTCACTACGAGAGCAGTTGATTAAAGAAGAACAACCCACATTAAGAGAGTACAATGTACGTGCCACTGACACAAGCTTGGTCATTACTTGTAATATATTATGCTTGTAGCAGTTCAGTTTCTTTGCTGTTTGCCTTCTGCTTTCGCTGATAATCCTAGCTTGCTCAAAACGTTTAACATGAGCATGAACTGACATTCGCCGAAATATTTGCACTATCACTCTTACCAGCACTATTAGATGCTTCCTAAGGCGATTGGTAATACACCGTCCCGTTTGTTCATTGTAAGACTGTCACAGATGAGGGCAATTTTGTTCACAATTAAAGGAAATAGATGGCGCTGTCATGATGGGAGATTCACAGTATATCCACGGAGTGAGTGATGATCATTGGGGCAAAGCGGCCGTTCGTCCGTTCTTCTGATGCGTGCTCTAGTGCGATAGAAGTGGAGTGATGAACAAACGAATCGACAGACGGATGGATGAATGAACGTACAGACAGACAGACCTACAGACAGACAGACAGACAGACAGACAGACAGACAGACAGACAGACAGACAGACAGACAAACAGACAGACAGACAGGCAGACTTACCGACGGACGGACTCTTCGCCTCACTCATAACCGTTCATTCCGTGAATATTCTGAGGATTTTTGAGTAATGACGGTTTGTGCAACATACATATTTTGGCACATTTCCATTTTGGTAAATTTACTTTGTTTTTGTATGTTTAGCTAATTCATAATATTAACCTTAGAATTCACCTAAGCTCTACAATCTAAAACCATAATTTTTGCTTTTAGACTAAAGCTGTCAAAGTTTTTCTCGAAGGTGGTTACGTGTACCTTAAGTGGTGATTCGGACGAGCATGATTCAGTAAAATGTCTACAGCCCCACCTCTCCTAAGCTAACATTGGCTCGCGCACACAATCCCTGTCCACGGATGTTTAGAAAGCTGAACTCTAATTTATATTAGTGCAGCCGTAATACGCAATTCATCCATTCTTTTACACTGCAGGCGATAATTACCTTTACGGTATTTTGTCGCGTAACAAATGTTGCCTGTGTGATGACTCGCCAATAAAAGCAATAAATTAATCATTTTTTACCCATGTTTCTGTGCCGGGTAGTCTGCGTTAAACACGCAAAACACTTCCAAATAATGAAGGTTTTGAGCACTTGTTGAGAGTATGAGAGAATCCCCAGTCGAAAGCTGAGGAGAACAGTGCGTGCGAGAGTACTGCAGTCTGGAAAAAGAATGAATGAAAAACGAGTGCATACGTGTGATGTTCTTTCCATTCGCTCCTGCCAGGTCAATCATGCGGTCGTCGAGCCTGTGGATGACTAGCAGAATGGCGCTTTCCCTTCGGACAACTATCAATGGGTGAACAGTAAAAGAGCGAGGAATTGTGGGATGCACCGTGTGCTACCGGCTTCCAGTTCGAAAAGAGTAGACGACGGCCAACCGCTTCGCCGCAAGCCTCAGATTATTCAGGATGCGCGTGCGCGGTCGGCCGCTGATCTTCGTCCTGGTAAACCATGGTTGGTTTCATTTCATTTTATTTCATTTTATTACCTTAAAGACCCCACTAGGGGGTGTTTCATAGGGGTGGATGTAGAGAAATTATACAAAAAAGAAAATGCTAATCATGTATGTTAATTGCGAGACAGACAATGTGTTACATTTTGTAAAAATAAACTCGGGCAGGTAAAAGGCGGCAGTGCTGTGGGAAAGGTCATTCCATTCAGATGATGCCCGTGGAAAGGAGGAGGCAGAAAATGTCTTGGTGTGGCTGCGTGCACGGGTAACTTGTAGGGCATGACCGGTGCGATGAGATATGCGGGCTGGAGTGGTAATAAAGTCCGGTCGGTCACGTGAGCTGTAATAGAACTTATGGAACAGAGCTAGGGTGGCAATGCGACGACGAAGTGCAAGAGTTAATAGAGATGATTCTTCTTTCAATGATGACACACTGACATGATATGAATATGATGAATGAATAAATCGTACCACGCGGTTCTGCAGTGCCTCAAGTGAATTTGTTAAGTAAGCCTGAGGCGGGCTCCAAATGGCAGCCGCATACTCAAGCTTTGGCCTGATAAGAGATTTGTAGGCTAGAAGTTTCAGGTGTTTGGGAGCGTGGCGTAAATGACGTTTCAGAAATCCAAGTGATTTGTTAGCACCCGCTATTATGTTAGTGACATGCGCGCCCCACGTTAGATCATTATGACAATGTTACACCTAGATACTTATAAGATTCGACTCTGTCCAAGTCAACATTACCGAGTGTGTAAGGAAAAGTTAAAGGGTTTTGACGACGTGAGAAAGATAATGATTTGCATTTAGTTGGCTTAAATGTCATGAGCCAATGGTCACACCATGCTTGAATAGAGTTAAGATCATGTTGAAGTGCTTGCTACTTAGATGGATAAGTAATAGTGCGATAAATGACGCAATCACCGGCGAACATGCGAATGTGACATGAAACGTGCAAAGTTAAGTCGTTAATGCATATTAGGAACAGTACAGGACCTAACACCGAACCTTGGGGAAGACCGGACGTAACTGGAAGAGGATTAGAAACACACTCATTAACAAAAACTGATTGGGAGCGATTCCTTAGAAATGCTGCAATCCAATTAAGAACGTTTGGGTTAATGTTTATAAAATATCATCATCAAACGCCGGAAGAAAAAGAAAGAAGACTGCTGCCTGGAGCGAGCGCGCGCTATTCACTTCTTCTAATAAAGCGTATTCGTTAGAAGCAGTCCCTGGTCTCGATCGTCTTAATTATGGTGCCGTGACCAGGATACTATCTCCTCGCCGGCAAGAAAGGTCAACCTGCCACGGAGCAGCAGAGAAGAAAACGGCGGAGGAGCAGAGGATCGACCCGGATCGACCGACAAGACCACGGTGGACAGTACGAGCATCAGAACGAACGATTGACAAGTAAGAAGTCATTGTTAACTGCCTCAATATGAGCAAAGAAGTGATAACGAAGAAAAGGAAAGCGCTTCGTGCCCAGATCACGCGACTGATGAACGCAGCCGAGCAGCAAATTAATGATGGAGCTAACCGGGAGCAGCTGCTTACAACGCAGGTGCAGATTAAAGCAATAAGCGACAGTCTCAAGAGCGTGAACGAGCAAATGGAAAAGTTTCTAACAGAAGACAATGCCGAAGCTGAATTCGAAAGCGTCATAGAGTACGACATGAAATTAACGACGATCTTATCTGCAATAGAAATCAAACTTCGACCGCATGAACAATCGGATTCAACCAATAGGACAAGGCAGGTGACGCCCTCAAGTACGGGACAAGAAGCAACGGAACTAGTTAAGCTACCAAAGCTTGAAATGATAAAGTTTGGGGAGAAAACTTTGGAGTGGAACCGCTTTTGGTCTCAGTACGAGTCGGCAGTTCACCTGAGACCGAACATGAGCAAGGGACAGAAGTTCAATTACTTGCTAGCATCACTAACCGGAAAAGCTGCGGCTGCTATTGAAGGACTTCAGCACTCGGCAGAGGAAAATTATGATAACGCAATCAAAATACTGCAAAAAACACGTTCGGCAATCGAGAACATTCCATTGAAATGCACATGAATGATCTATTTAGTTTGGAGAAAGTGAGGTCTGTTTAAGATACCGATGACTTAAATAGGCTAGTACAGAGAGTGCGAGTTAACATATTGGCACTCAAGTCACTAAAAGTGGAAACCGAGAGCTATGCGCCGATGTTGTTACCGGTATTGAAAAGAGCAATTCCACCAGAATTATCAGTGCAGTTCAAGTCAAAAGAGGCTATGAGAAACAGCTCAGCTTCAGAAAACGGCGAGCAAAACAACGCAATGGGAAAATCGTGCGAGGAAAAGCTGGACAGGCTTATGTTATTCTTAAGAGAGCAAGCGGCTTTTCGTGAAGAAACACAACGTGAACAAGAGAGGATGACTGCAAAACCAAGAGAGAACCACGGACACACGCGCACAACTTCAAGCTTCTATAGCTCAGCGGACAGAATATGCTTATTCTGCAAGCAGAAAACCCACGCAACCGAAAACTGTCGTAGGACCATTCCCATGGATGAAAATAAAGCTATGCTTACCGAAAATAGAGCATGCTTCAGATGCACGCGACCAAACCACACTGCACGCATTTGCAAGGCCCAAGTAAAATGCAAGCAATGCAAGGGACAACATGCCACGTCAGTATGTAGAACGGTGATGCAGAAAACAAGGGCAGATCTGTTCTCAACAGCGCAAACCGAAGCGACGACGTCTACGCTACAAGCAACCGAAAATATCAAGCATAAGTTTGTGCTTTTGCAGACGGCTGTAGCGTGCGTAGAAGGAGAAACATGTGGCCGACATTGCCGTTTGTTATTAGACAGCGGAAGTCAACGTTCATTTATTGAAGCGGGATTAGCGAAAGAAATAGGTCCGAAGGTGTTGCGATAGGAAAGGCTGACGATTGCTTCATTTGGAGGAGACGAAAAGGTCAAACAAATGGACGTGGTGCAAGTGACTGTATGATCACGAGAAACAAGCACGACAACAGTGATTGAAGCGTTACAAGTCGACGTTATCTCGCACAGTTGTATACCCACTCCAACTAAGAAACTCAGCGAGAAAATGAAACAGCTCAATATGCAAGTGACTGATCACACGACCAAGACGACTGCAACAAATTCTGTACAACTACTGATCGGCTCAGCCTATTATTGGGAATTCTTTACTGGTAGAACTCAAAGAATCGAGGACAGACTGATGGCTGTAGAAACTATACTAGGATGGGTACTGCAAGGGCCGTCAGAGCAAAGCAAGACAAAACTAACAGATAATCAAGTGGTCATGGTTCTGAAGGTCGAAGCTGCAAAGACAGAACTCCAGCAAGAGCTACAGAAGTTCTGGAGCCTAGAGTCAATGGGGATCTCAAGAAATAGTTTGGATAACACCGGAAATGAAGTGGTCGAAGAATCCAAGCGCAAGATTGTACAACAAAACGGTCGCTATCACGTCAGCTTGCCATGGAAACATGACGTAAACTTGGAAAGCAACAAGGAAAATGCGATAAAAAGACTACAGCAACTGACTAAAAGGCTGCGGAAAAATGAAGACATGCTGTATCGCTACGACAAAACTATATCAGAGTATATGGCATTAGGAGTCGCAGAGGAGGTCCAAGAGCCATCAGAACAGCCAAATGCACTTTGCTACTACATGCCACATCATGCGATCATTAGAGAGGACCGAGCCACAACAAAGGTTCGAGTAGTGTTTGACGCCTCATCACATTCTCGAAAAGGCAAGTCTTTAAACGAGAACCTAGAGGCAGGACCCAATTTGAATGAGAACATGCTATCGCTGCTCATTAATTTCCGAAAAGAAAAGGTGGCGTTAGTTGGAGATGTTGAAAAGGCATTTCTACAAATCTCTATACATGAAGAGGATAGAGATGCAATGAGATTTCTGTGGTGGAAGCATGACGCTGAAGGAAGGTTAATGAATGAAGTGCAAACATGGCGCATGACAAGAGTAACGTTCGGAACAACACCAAGCACGTTTATACTGGCAGCTACACTTAAACACCATTTGAAATAAGTGGAAGACCAGTTTCCTGATACGACAAGGACACTGCAGAAAGCGATCTACGCGGATGATGTCATTTTGGGAGCAGCAACGCTTGATGAAGCAGTCGAGTTGTACAAAGTGGCAAAGCAAGTGTTCAGAGAGGCAGCATACTTGATAGCAGTATACCACGATGGAAGCAAAGAATCAAGGCTGGTAACAGCAAAAAGCCGCGTAGCTCCAATTAAAGAGCTGACATTGACGCGACTTGAACTGGTGGCAGCGGTGATAGCATCAAGATTATGCGACTACATCAAAGGTCACTTCAACGAAAGCTTTCAGGAAATACACTGCTGGACGGACTCGATGATTGTGCTGCACTAGATCAAGGGAACAAGCAAAAGAGATCCGTTTGTTGCCAACAGAATCGCAGAAATTAGAGAAAAAACACTTCAAGCAAGCTGGTCATTCGTTCAAAGTGACGACAACCCTGCTGACCTACTTACACGAGGAATAAGCGCAAAGGCATTGATAACGTCAAAGTTATGGTGGAACGGTCCCGAAGGGATAACATCACTGGAAAAGAACTTAGTAAGCATAATTGGCACAAATACAGACGTGGAAGACCAGCATAAAACACAATGTCTCCTATGCATGGGAAGATCCGAAATTTCGCCAATCTTGGAAATCGAAAGGTATTCATCATACGGACGGCTTATAAGAGTGACAGCATGGGTGTTCAAATTCATAAACAACACAAGAAAAGAAAATCACAAAGGGCCGTTGAGAGGAAAAGAGGTAAAAAATTCAGAGAAATACTGGATAAGACAGACCCAAATATCACTGAGACAAACAAAGGGTGAGGCCTGTTCAAACAATCGATCATTTGAAATTGATGGACACGAAGTCTACCTTGATGACGATGGAATCATAAGACAGAAAGAACGATTGCAGTGCAGCCAAAATTTCAACAAGCACGTAATAGTAATTGCAAAGGATAAGCATTTCACGGAACTGCTAATACGTCACGTGCATAAAATTATATCACACGGAGGAGTTCAAGCGACGCTAGCGCAACTTCAAACTAAGTTCTGGATATTGCAGGGTAGACAAGCAGTGAAAATAGTTGCAGTGAAATGTGTCGTCTGCAAGAGGCATAACTCCAGACCGGCGACTCAAGACATACCTCCACATCCGGCAGACAGAGTCACTGAAGCAGAGCCATTCAAAGTTACCGGAGTTGACTTCACAGGACCTCTTTATCCAAAGGACAAGTACCAGATTGTGAAGCAATATGTACTGATATTCACCTGCGCGGTAACAAGAGGAGTACACTTGGAAGTTACTAACGATTTGTCATGGTCAAATTTTCTACAAGCATTCCGACGATTTACAGCTCGACGGGGAATACCAGCCGTAATATACTTGGACAACGCCAAAACATTTATAAAAGCTGGAAAGAAAATCAACAGAATGCTCGAAACAATTAACAATGAGGTCTTAAAGAATTACCGCAGTGGCCAACAAATTAAATGGAAAACCATAGCCGAGTGCGCGCCATGGTGGGGAGGATTTTACGAGCGCCTCATAAGAAGCTTGAAGACGTCGATGTGAAAAATAATATCGAAAAGCACAGCTTCGGTAGAGGAGCTACGCAACATTATAGCAGAAGTTGAAGGAACACTCAACAATCGACCATTGACTAACGTATATGGAGAACCTGACGAGCCAATGCCACTAACGCCGGCAGACACTAACTGCAGAGGTTGAAGTTCAGACACACACATCAACAAAGTTAGTTGCTTCTTGGCTAAAAGTTGTACAGTTATGCCAGTCAATGCGAGGATAATTGAAATCTCCGAAGAGAACGATGTCAGCGTTTGGATGCACGAGTGTAAGAGTGTTTAGAATGCTGTTCAGTTTGCACGGGAAATCGGGGTTACTTTGGGGCGGCCTATAGCAAACGCCTAAATGTACGGTTCGCGGTACCGCGCGGCAGATGATTCATAATATTTCAATGTCCGAATGGATGTGTACTACTGAAGATGATAGCTGCTGATTCACTGCCACAAGGACCCCACCCCCACGTCCATCTGTGCGATCTTTGCGATAAATATGGAAGTTAGGCAGATCAGCTAGAACTTCATCGTCCCTGATGTTGCTATGTAGCCACGTTTCAGTTAATATGAGCACATTGCTGGTAGATAAGACAACACATGATACAAGCTGACGTTTCGGCAAGAATCTGCGAATATTAGTAAATATTGCAACGTAAGGTTAGCCCAAGGAACTTTGCTATGATGTTTTTTTTTCTTTTACAGCCCGTTGATTGCTATTTGAATTTTCTGACAGATTGCGAGACTTCGTCATAAATATATTTCTTTGAGCCAATAGAAATTGTTTTGTAAGACAGTTGAAAGCGATCAGATTTAGTTTTGGCAAAAGCAACCAAATGCTTACGAGCGTTTCTGACCGAGCGGGAGAAGTCCTGTGCGATACTGTAATTAGTCCCTTTTAATTTTCGAGCATTAGAAAGAACAGCTTCTTTCGTTTTGTAGAAGCTAAACTTAACGATGATGGGGCGACCGCGCTCGATAGGATGAAGGCCTAGGCGATGAACCCTTTCAATTTCTTTTGAATTTATTGTATGGCCAAGGTGGTCACGACAGTGCTGTACGACCAATTCTTCGGTTTGGGTGTAACTTTCTGAATTACTAGGCTCGGGCAGGCCATAAAATACGAAGTTGTGTCGCCGGGATCAATTTTCGGCATCGTCAAGACTTGTCTCGAGTTCGAATACTTGGTGAGCTGTCTGGGCAGTGTTGGACTTTATGTTGTCTATTTCTGGGCGAAGCAAAATAGGGTTCTGACAATGTTTTTCAACATCATTTATCCACTGACTCAACTGGGCGATAGTTTGATTCGTGGTTAGAAGATGGTCTTTCAGGTCACTTACTTCTGAAATTAGTTTGGACTGACCAGCTGATATTTTATGCAATTCGTCGAGTATAGCGGTTGTGTTAGGACCCGGATTTGACTCGACGTCGCAAGATAACATGAGCAAGGAACGAATGACGTCAGCACATTCAACAACAATTAAAAAGCAGCACCGTGGGCTCGGCAGCTGTAGCAAAAATAGTTGCTTGATTTCTTTGAGAACAGAGCGTACGGTTTACTAACCTGCATGGCAAAGGTAAGCGGGTTACTGCTCTGTGCTGTAGCACAGCTGTCGAGCCCACGAAGCGCCGCGGTAGATCGCAGCTTTTTTGTAAGCGACAAACAGGTTGATATTCCAGGCGATGCGGTCTCCCACGTTGAAGTGAGGACCGAGTGTTCCAGGGTTAGCGCCATCTGGTCGGTTGAGGTTCTGGCTTCCGGTTGGGTAAGGGGCGTTGTTCGGTAGAAGGCTTGAGTTTCCCAGCCATTTCCTTGGAACCGGCATGTCGACGCTGTCTCGGTGGTGGCGAACGATAAGGCAGCCAACAGCACGCGCGAGATAGCAAGCGTGAATACCTGCATGGCAAAGTTAAGCGGGGCCCCGCCGCAGTGGTCTAGTGGCTAAGGTACTCGGCTGCTGACCCACAGGGTGCGGGCTCGAATCCCGGCTGCGGCAGCTGCATTTCCGATGGAGGCGGAAATGTTGTAGGCCCGTGTGCTCATATTTGGGTGCACGTTAAAGAATCCAGGTGGTCTAAATTTCCGAAGCCCTCCACTACGTCATCTCTCATAATCACATAGTGGTTTTGGGACGTTAAACCCCACATATCAATCAATCAAGGTAAGCGGGTTACTGCTCTGTGCTGTAGCACAGCTGTCGAGCCCACCAAACCATGGTCGGTTGTTCAGACGTTGGCTGCTACAACTACAATGTCTAGAAATATACGGTCTAGTGTGCTGAGCGCGGGCTAGGAGATGGCCCCGACGCTCATGACTGCCGGCGGAGCCCGCATGGTGCGCTGCTTTGCGAGTGGGTGCATTTGCGTTCAATCCTTGCGCTCCGCAAGCGCTGTGAAGCTTTCAGGAGGCCAAGCCGCGCGAGGCCAACTATTGTTTTTCTGCATTTTCAGAGTGTTTTTAAATAATGCTTTATTGTATAAGAACTACTCGATTGTTCTCACAGTACCCGTTCTGACGTGAGAGCAGCCCGCTGCTCTACCTCCTTGAGGTAGTGTTTCTCAGGACCTCAATAAAGTTCAGTGTCTGTCTGTCTACTGGCGACTTGCAATACCAAATGAAGATCATTTCACGGCATACATTTTGGCATCTGCTACTGCTCGCACAGAAAAAAAAGACAGATCCCACGTAACTAGGGAATCAATGCTATGCAAGGGCACAGTTGTATTTTTTAATAGGTGAAACATTATAAAGTGGCGCTAAATATATGCGAGAAAATAGATAGTCAACACTGGAACCAGCATTAACGTTTAACGAACATTTGGCTTTTTGTGCAAAGTATTTCGAAGACCTGGCGTGGCTGTGTAATAGAATAATGGTTTCCACGCACATTGCTTCGCTTCGATTCCTCTGCTAGGACACAAACATTTATTATTTGCATTCGTAGGGTCAACGTTGCCAATGCCAGTTTAAGCGTTAAAATAGAAGATGCGTAGAGAAAGGTTTGATGGCGTACGTGACGGGATTGTGATATTATTCATGTCAGGACCAGTGTGTCATATTTATCAAACTATCTTACCCGCCCACACTAATTTTGGTTTACTCTAAAGGGTTGATCGTGAGGGCGCCCAGACGTAGACGATTTAATAGATAGATAGATAGATAGATAGATAGATAGATAGATAGATAGATAGATAGATAGATAGATAGATAGATAGATAGATAGATAGATAGATAGATAGATAGATAGATAGATAGATAGATAGATAGATAGATAGATAGATAGATAGATAGATAGATAGATAGATAGATAGATAGATAGATAGATAGATAGATAGATAGATAGATAGATAGATAGATAGATAGATAGATAGATAGATAGATAGATAGATAGATAGATAGATAGATAGATAGATAGATAGATAGATAGATAGATAGATAGATAGATAGATAGATAGATAGGTGCTCATAGGGGTTGCAGTATGCAAAGAAATTGATTTTAAAACCATTGACAGTATAACCACCAAAGTTATTTTTTTATGTGCTTTGTTCTTGAGAGCAAGAATTATCACAGAAGACCCAAAAACCTTTACCTCTTAGCCTGCATTCCATTAGGATTCGAGTGTAAACAAAAAATGATAACATGCCAATAAACAATCTGACACTCGCCGCTTATGGTACTCGCACGTTGTTGGAAAGGGAGTCCGAAGTTGAAATGGGAGAAAAACTGTGTGAAATAAATTCGAAAGAGTATTTTTAGTTTTAAGATAAATATTGATATTTGAAATTACGCCTTAAAGGCGATTTCGTTTCCGACACTGTTCACCCTAATCCAAAAAGGTAGTTCAATAAAGTCACTCTCAGAATGCTTTTCTCCCAGGACAGCCTTCAGGTTCAGCGTTCTGTCTGCCCTCTTGATCCTACTTTTTGGTGCGAAGCTTCTTATAGCGGCACCCGTTCGTCCTTCGTAGTCGTAGTAGTCGTAGTGTGTAACCAGTCTTACATTTTGACCTCCAAGGTGGTGCCAGTGAGAGATTTCTTCTGTGCGTTGTTGAATGATAAAAAATTCGCAGCATGCGCTTTAACTAAAAGCCGAATTCTCCTGTCTCTCATTCCCCCTTAGCAGCCATTGGCATGTACCTTGAGCACTATCTGACAACAAAGGATTGCTACGTTATACTTGCTGGGCAAAACCCCCTTAGTTTTAGAAAGGTTTAGCGAGCGTTCGGCCGCAGTGCCATGAATACAGTGAACTAGTATATACCATGAACTCGAGGTGGTTAGAGGTGGGAAGTAGACCCGAAGCGCAAGCCGTAAAAAAGTGTGCGTGTGCCACCTCTCGTTTAGTTCTTGGAATGTCCGCTGGATGGCGATGCTTCTATATGGGGAATATATGATGAAAAGATGCGAGATGGTGGTACTTGGAGTGTTGAATAGATGGCCGAACGGACACACAGAAAGATGCATGTATGGGCACATGAACGGACGCAGGGGCGGATGCATGGACGCAGGGACGGACGCACAGATAGACGTGAGGACGCACGAACGGATGCACGCACGGACGGGCGAATGGACGCACGGACGGTCACACAGACGGACGCATGGATGGACGGAAGCAAGAACGAATGGACGGACGGATGCTTCGCCCCACTCTCCATCGTGCACTTCGTGGATATTCTGCCATTTTTTTTTCATTCAGGAAACCATGCTGGATCCGTTAGTGCGGAGAACAAGACATATTTTCATTGTTCGACCGATAGCATTTTTTACACAGCGGCACAATGTAGGTCCTTTCTTTGCATCGTCGCCTTGCTTTTAGCATCTCAGGGTGTTGCAGTGTGCATACGGCGCCGTGTAACTTCAAAGTAAATCAGATGGCAGCTGTAAGACACTTATTTTAAACGTGGCGAGGCTCCAGCAGCAACAAGACGAGAGGAATTTCGCGCATTCATGCACCCTCTCGACACACAGCGCCGCTTGTGGCATCTGAGTGCAGTCATTACATGCAGGGCCACCCTCTGTCGTACGGATGGCGCGCGCTCGGCACACTAGCCAGTATATTTCCAGACACTGTACTACAACTCGAGCGTCCAAGGCAAACTCAGGTATCCATTCCTATGTAATGAAGGCAGAAAAACAAGCGGGGCCGTGACTGTGAAGAAAGCCACAGCGACAGGTAGCCTTTGAGTACGGAACTTTGAAGCCCGAGTGGGCAAAAACCATTTTATCAAAGGCACGTGTGTATTCCACACTAAAAAAGCTTATGCATGAATTTGCTGCGAATAATTTGTTAAGAAATAAATTGTCACACAGGCGCACCAGCAAAGATATGGGAATAAGCAGGCAAAATCTACCTGCCATACGAGATTGGCGCCGGCCATTGCACCCATATATATGGCCAAAAATGTGAAAGCATCATTCGAGTAAGTTTACACGAAACGCTGGATGAGTTCATTTGCGTTTATCTTGGTCAATCTGTGCGCCAGGATAGCACCCAAAAGAAGAAGGGCGTTAAACAAGCGCAGGGTTTCGATTATTCGGCGCCGCCTATGTCTTACGGTATGGTTTGTGTGCCGCCATGCCGCGCTGCTTGACCAAGATCAGCGTTCAAATAAGCATCTGGCTTCGATAAAGAAATGCATCTTATAGCGCGCTTAAGGCTAGAAAAAAAATATCTCAACGCGCCCAACAAGTGCTGCGCTTCATGCCGATCAACTGACGATGTTGGCCAAAGCAGCGATCCCAGAATGAACTCTTAGCACATTGCTACAGTCAACCCCATCCCCTGAGATCTTTAAAATGGTGACTTTTTATCTGCAGTAACGTATCATATAATGAAAAATGTATGCTGCATCGGCTGATCTGCTAGCCAAACTGACAGTACCCCCGAGCAGCATAAAAGCATTGCAGATCATTTTAGTGCGATAAAAAAAGTTTTTTAACCGTTCATGGCTTTCGTAGCTTGCCATCGTCGTAGTCAATGTTAGCAACAAAAAAATAACTTTAAAGCACTGACATTGCACCAAGGTGCTTTTTTTCAATGGTGCAGTACAAAAGTGCACGCGTGCCGCTGCTGACCCGTGTGGAGCGTGTAACCGGAAGCCATCGTATTCCACAGTTCCCTATGATTGCCCATCTTACCGGTCGCCTATTTTATGGCAGCATCACACATTTTTTTCTTGTCTTCGAAGTTCGACCTACCAAGTGCCAAATTGCTGATTTTGCACCAACGACGTAATGTCCGCTTACTTGGATGGTATATCAGCACGTGCCATGGCTCTATTGTATTTCAGAAACAACTGTTGACACACTAAGAAGTAAACTACTTCCGTATGGTTAAGGATGAAAAACTCCCAAGCATTTCCCCGAGGGGAAACAAGGTTAAATACGAATCCACGGGGTGATGTAATGAGGGGGAGTAAAGTTAAAATCCGTTTGCATTCGCCAGTGAGTTAACGTAATCTCCCCCGTGTGATCACATTGCGATTCCCAGGAACCATTAGGCGCTCTCAGGAAATCTTGGTGTGTTTACGCCCATATGTGAGAGCAAATTCACACTATAAAGATGTTTAGGTGTTTTTTATGTGCAGGATATGTGTTTTGTGTTTGTAATTAATACTATATGTTATAGTTATTTATTTCATTATTTAGTTCGCAGTATATATATTATGGATTTATTATTCGCACTATTTATTATTTCACAATATGGTACCTTACGGTCTAATGGTTCTTGGGAATGGCAATGTGATCACACGGGGTAACCATGTTCACCCTCGGTGAAATGCTTGAGAGTTTTATTACCGGTGATGATGATTAAAGTGTCATTATTCTATTTAGGTGTTGTTTGACATGATGCATTTTTACACACGCACATTTATACACGAAGTATTATTTATTTGCACTTCGCGATTTCGTACGATACATTAAATGCACACATCGTGTGCGCGTCACACACACACACACACACACATCCACAACACACGTCCCTACAGATCAGCACCCATTGATGTTATCATGGTAGCTCACAGTTACTATCAACGCTTTATGATCGGAGAAATGTATCCGCAACGTTGTACCGCATCACCTTCGCGGCCATATACAAGACGTGCTCCGGCGTTGCTCCACGCCGGTCGGTGCGCCGTATCTAGCTGCTCGCCATAGCGAACGGCATGGAACGTGGACCGACGATCTGCGAGGCACGCCCATGTATATCGTGGGGAAGGCAAGCTCTTCCGCATACGCGTTCATGAACAGTGCCAGTGGGACGCGGTTCTCACCCGGAGCGAGGTGCAGGCTGTGCGACTGATCGATCAGCCTGTCCGCGGCATCGTGCAGTTCACTGCTTCGCTCCCCATCATCTTTCATCAAGAGAGCGCACGGTCGTTGCTCATTATCCCCATTAAAGGGCCACTCACCAGGCCCCATACTGAATTTTAGTTAGACAGTGGAAGTTGTTGGGCGTTCGATGAGGAATGTTTTGCCACAAAAGTTTTTTTAATCGGTTCATTACGAGCGGAGAACACAGGTTTCTTGAAGCGGTGCGAAATGAGGGTGAGAGGAGACGAGCTCGAAACCCTTGCCGCTCCTCCTCGTAGCCTTCGCAAGCCAAACCTCTTCCCCACCCTCTCCGGCATCCGACCAAGAGGTGACGTTCGCATGACGTGCCCGAACAAGCCCAGCCCCCGTGCACGCGAGCGGCGTTGCTTTGTTGACCAGCGTTATTTTGTGGTCTTCTGCCTGTTTCTGCGGGACTGGTTGGAAACGCTGGCTTAGACGTGGTAAAGTAGATGAGAACAATAAGTGCGCGAACGCCTAGGAGCGTTCCACGGCGGTCGTCTGCTCAATGCGCTGACCGTGGGAACCCGAACGCATGTGAAACGCTGGCACATTAGACCCGCATCTCGTGGCATTTCACGGGAAAAAAGGTAAGAAAAACGTGCAAAATTTTGTATTGCGTCTAATTATTTATTTCAAGTTTTATTCATCTCCTAAAGCAACAAATACATAAACTATGCATGTTGTGTTAAAAAATTTGCCATGTCACGTGGTATACTATTGACAACGTCAGAGCAGAGTCGTCTACATAGAGGACCAACGTGCCCGCAGTGCTGTGTAGGTAGAGACGATTCTACAGCCACGTCATGCCCTCATTCTCTACGCGTGCGCCGGTAGAGGGGAGGGCAAGCAGCTTTCATCTTGAAATTTGACCCATTTCCGCGGCGCGTAGCGTTGCAAAGTTTGACAGACGTGATCAGAACGCCTCGTCTACGCATTGCGCTTGTCAGCTCAAAATTGTCAAACCTGGTGAGTGGCCCTTTAAAGAAGATCGTCTTTGACAAGGCATTCAGAGCAATGGCTAGTTGCGTGGGGTCGTCCAAATCTTTGCTCTCGGGGACAGTCTCGATGTCACCCGCGTCGTTTCCCCCTCGGCGCGTTCACCTTCACAAACGGCCGCATCATCATCATCGAAGACACCCAGCTGACTCCAGTGGATACGCACGCCGCTAGTGACATACAGTGACGCACGCTCCAGGTGCTTCAACCACGCCAATAAGGTACCGCGCTTCACCAGTCCGCGCCTGTAAGTAGCCGGACTCACCAGCCTCCGCTTCACGTGCACGTCTATCGCAACGTCCTCGTGAACCAGCCGCGGAAGACACTCCACCACGCTCGGAACGTCAGTGGGCACGTTCACGATCTGTCCCTTAATGCCGTACTCACCCTTGCCCCGCGTCAGCCGCCTGATGCTCATGAAGGGGAGTCGAGGCGAGATGAGGCACTCTTCCACCGGGTTCAGATCAGAGAAGTCAGCGGGATGAGGCGAGTACGCGTAGCCGTGGCTGCTGCTCAACAGCAGAACCCGCCCAGCCAGCAAGGACTCTTTGCACGAGGCACACACCCGGAACGCACCGAAGACAGCCAGATGTGGGTCTTGCACTTCCATGTCCTCGCATCCGTGTTCGCCCGACCGTCTTCCGAACTCGTTCCATAGAACCCGCAACGCGTTCAACCTATTGGTCTCGTTCCTCACGCCAGAAATGCCGCTCAGGTTGTTGTCAAACCACAACCGGTCACACGCCGCGCAGCTGTGACCGAAGCTGCAATCAACAAAGTCGGGCTTGAAGCGCGCGTCTGGACGAGCAAACTCCAGGACCCGCGCTCGCTCACACATCGCGCGTCCCCCCGTGAGATCGGCTTTGGGGGGCTCGGCTCATTTCATCCGCTTTCGTTCGGCGTCTCACCGCCGGCCTTCATCACCGCAGGCAATGCGCCGTTTACGTCGCCCATCGGCCTCCCGCGCACGAAGTTCGAGATCCGTGGCTCGTTTCGCCCGCTTGCGCTCGGCATCACGGACCCTTCACCGCGCTGCCTTGTATTAAACCGGCGCAACATCGTCAACAACGCGTGCAATGCTCGCATTCGATCGCGTTCTACTCTTTGTTGGAGGTATCACAGTCGGAGTTGATGCCTGCGATGGATCTATACCTATGACGACTTGCCGATCTCGAACAAGTCGTGATAGCAAGCCATCCAGCAAACCGCGAGCGAGAAGTGAGAGCAAGCGGCAGCCGGCGGACGTTTATATACGGACTGACGCTCAGGCGCCGCGCACGCGCACACTAGGACGGCGGAGCGAAACATGGTTGGAGAGGGATGACAGTGGAGAGACACGCGCGAAGGCGCAGTACCGGCGAGAGAAAGCTGTCAGGCAAGAGGAGAGGCACGTGCCAGGAGTGAGTACATACCTAACGAGGGGAGAGGTACACAAGCTGCATAGCGCCGTGACGTCACAGCGCGAGAGAGAGGTGCGAGGAGGTGGTGCGGGGCGCACAGGCAGGCACAGCGCGCCATGATGTCATGGCGCGGAGAGTGGTGCGGAAGCCGGCGCGGGCGCGCGCAGCCACGGTAGCATAGCCACCCTAGCCACGGAGTGGATGGCGGAGAGCGCGCAATCACGTGGTGTGTGACAGCGCTGCGCCATTGCTACAGACGCTCCTCTCCGCTCCTCGGGCCATTGCTAGGCAAAAGAAGGAGGCGGAAAGTGGATTCATGGTCGCTTCTAAAGTGCATTCGCACTTAAAACTGCCCAGACGCAGCGTGCATTCGCTGATAACATCATCCGCATCTCGCACCCACAGGCTACACCTTTGACAGGTGCACGTGTTCATTCTGACGCTTCTTTTCAGGCGTTTTGTGAAGCTCGTCGAAGGGATCGTCACTGGCCTTATCCTGCCCGGTGTTGCGAAAGACCATGACGCCAACACGGTCCCGAAGGCGTCACTGCTTCGAATTCCACCGGGAAGGTCACCAGCCGTTTGGTAGCGTATGTTTCTCAGCTCGCGACTGCTTCTGCGCAGAGCTGATAGATGAGCGGACGAGACGACGGCGAGTTAAACAAGGTTTATGTACAGCATATATACAGAGGCGTTACAAATTCGGCGCTGGGGCCGACAGAGACGCGAAGAGCCGAGCTCTTCTCTCTAACACATAGCTCTACTCTCAAATGGGTCTGCGCTCGACGCGCCGCAGAGCTTCTTTTATCTGCATCGGGTCCAACCCAAATGTCCAACCAGAAGTGCCACTGGTCGTGAGGTCAGAATCCTCCAATGGGGTCGCCGCTGGGCTGCGTCATTCTTTCACATCGAATCTGGAGAGGCTGCACTGCAGGTGGCTGTACCCAGGGACGAGTGACGTCGCCAGGCATTGCGTTACCCCCCCCCCCCCAGACAGGAAGACGCCGATTGCTTGCTCGACAGCTCGCTTGCTGAGGTGACTCACTGCACGTGGGCGACAGAAAGGCGCCGTCGCGTGTTGACGCCGTTGAGCTGTTCATCGCGTCAGGCGGGCTCGCGTGCTGGCCTTGACACAGATTTCTTTTTTTCCGAGGCATGGACGTTTGCTGCGGACTCGCAGGCATAACAGCACCCCCGCCGCCAGACAATGCGCCGGAAAGACGAGCTGCTTGCACGAGGCTTGGATGTCAGGTGCGCTCGTTCGCCAGGTTCCTCCAGGTTCGCCTCCAGGGCCATGGGGAGAATGCAGCTCCAGACTCTGTTCCGGGAACACATCCCATTCTCGAGGACGGATCCCAGCTCCATTGGCTTGTCGCCACAACTTGCCGGCCAGCTTCGCTCGTCTCTGACGATCCTTGGTTTCAGCACTTGTCGATGGTTCTGCAACTTGTCAAGAACGGATCGACAACAGACAACACACGACACAAGCAAGTGCCCTCGGTCACCCGACAGAACACCAGGCAAAGTATAGTACAACATATACCTAGCTACGCGTCTATGGGAATTTCGTTCCCTCTACATCAAGAGGCACATGTGGGACACAAGACTCTTAAACTGAGAACTCAATTTTTTTACACGTACAACAACGTAACGAAATAGAATAGAACATAAAGTTGGCTCCTTGAGCTCATTCTGGACGAGAGCGCTCAGCTAAGGCCGTGATGAGGACAAAATTTTGCCCCGAATCGCCAGCGAGAAATCGAAAGGTGGAGAAGGTACTAACTAAACGCACGGCTCAATGCGTCTGCATTAGCGTTTAGCTTTCTTTTTTTGTAGCGAACGTTAAAGTTGTGCTGTTGGAGTATCATGCTCCACCTCAGTAACCGACCACTTTTAGGCGACATGTTATTTAACCAGGTTAGAGGACATTGGTCCGTTTCAACCACAAACCTCGAACCGGAGACATAACAAGCTAGCTTTTGAACGGCCCACACGAGGCAAGCGCATTCCTTTTCAGAGGTACTGTACGCCTCTTCCCTGCCGCTGAGTTTTACACTTAAATACAAAACTAGCCTTTCGTTACCAGCACTGTCTTCCTGGCCCAATACAGCTCCCATGCCGCGATCACTCGCGTCGCATTGAATCACAAATCTCTTAGAGAAATCGGGTGCCATGAGAACAGGCTTTTCGCTTAGGGCCTGTTTTAGCTGGCAAAACGCATTCTTCTTTCTGAGTCGCATACTACTTTAACCGGCTCGAATTTTCGAAGTGCGTCAGTTAGAGGGCTGGCAATGCTAGAGTAATTTTGCACGTAATGCTGATAGTATCCAGCCAGGCCCAAGAATGCCCTCATTTCAGATTTTGTGGTTGGTCGTGGATAGTTCACGACAGCGGCTAACTTAATTTCTGAAGGTCTACGCCGGCCACGCCCCACAACGTGCCCCAGGTAAGACACCTCGCCACACCCTAGGTGACATTTAGTAGGTTTCACGGTAAGGCCAGCCTCTCTCAACCTGTTCAGCACGACGCGTAAATGCTCGACATGTTCTTTCCAGTAGTTGGAGAAGATGGCGACATCGTCAAGATACGGCAGAGCGAACTCGGAGAGGCCTTCAAGAACGCGGTCCATTAAGCCTGAAAAACAAAAGGATTCATTTTTCAATCCAAAGCTCAGCCTAAGTGGACGATACGTTCCAAATGGAGAAACAATTGTGGCATAGCGGCTAGCACGCTCTGTAAGGGGGACTTGCCAATACCCTCGCACGAGGTCTAACGTGGAAATATAGCTGGACTGTGACACAGTTTCCACCCTCTCCTCTAGGTTTGGTATCGGGTATGTTTGGTCTCGAGTTATTGCGTTAAGACGCCGGTAATCGATGCATGGCCTCGGATCTTTTTCTGGCACCTGAACCAATATTAGAGGGGATGTATAGTCACTCTCGCCCGGTACTATGACTCCCAACTTCAGCATTTTATTGATCTCCTCTTTCGTGATCTGCTTTTGCTCGGGGGAACAACGATACGGCTTGCTACGGATTGGCTCCTCACAAGTTAGCTCGATATTGTGCTCGATCACCGTCGTGTTTCCGGGATGGTCCGAAAACACGTATTGAAACTCGGAAACAATCCTTCTCAGGTCCTCCTTCTGGACTTCACCTAACCTAGGCTCTAGGTTCAACTGCTCCAAGATTACCTCCGATCCCCTTTCGATTACGTCACTAGAACTCAAAATTTCTTCTCCCTCTTCTCTGAAGCATTCAACAGCAGATTTACGACCGATTGACGTTGAACGTATGGTTTCATCAAGTTACTGTGGTAAATTTCGTTCCGCCGTCTTCCTAATTTAACTTCATAATTGGTATCAGAAAGCTTCCATATTACTTTAGCGGGCCCTTCCCAATGAACCTCAAGCTTGTTCTTTTTGGACGGCCGCAGCAGCATTACTTGACTACCAACTTCAAATGTGCGCTTCTTCGCCGATTTGTCGTAGCACTCCGACAACACTTGTGCATCCTTTATGTGGCTTTCCACAAGATCTTTTGTTTTTCCAAGCCTCTGAAGGAGGTCTAAAACATACGAAACTACATTAGGGTCCTCATCGAATCCCTCCCAGGACTTGCGTAGCATTCGCAATGGTTTTCTCAAACTCCTGCAATACACAAGCTCTGCAGGGCTAAAAGCAGTGCTCTCATGGGGTGCTGATCTCAAAGCGAACATAGCGGGAGGAATACACGCTTCCCAGTCGCATTTGTGCTCGTAGCAGAGAGCTCCCAGTATCCGTTTCAGAACGGAATGAATACGCTCTACCGGATTAGATTGCGGGTGATGGATCGAGCTGTGCACTACTTTTATTCCACATTTATTCATAAAGGTAGAGGTAAGGCAGCTGGGGAAGACACTACCATTGTCGCATTGGATTTCAGAAGGAAATCCGACACGCGCAAATATAGATAGCAGTGCATCCACGACATGAGGAGAATTGAGCTCCTTAAGTGGTATCGCTTCCGGAAATTTTGTGGCTACACAGAGAGTCGTCAGGATGTACCGACCACCTTGCCTTGACTCTGGCAATGGCCCGACTATATCAATTACTAGGCGCCGAAAAGGTTCTGTAATAATTGGCACAAGCTTCATGGGTGCCTTCCACTTGTCCGTGGATTTCCCCGCTCTCTGACAAGTGTCGCATGAGCGTACAAAGTCTTCGATATCCTTCCAGCATTTCGGCCAATAAAACTCAAGGGAAACTCTAGCCTTGGTTTTTTATGCCGAGATGCCCTGCCCATGCATTTTCATGCGCCAGTTCCAATAGTTGGCGACGATACTTTTGTGGCACCAAGAGCTGCTCATACTTGCGACCTTGCGCATTTGTGTAGCTCCGATACAAAAACCCTGCTTTCTCAAAAAAAGAAACATTCTTTTTCTTTTTTCCCAAGTTCACGCTTTCCATTAGCGCTTTAATCGAGAGGTCCTCACGCTGCTCTCGAATGAGCGTTTCTCGATCAACCCTCGACAGCTCACTCGAACTTTCCGCTACAGGCGAGAGTGTTGCAACCCTCTCGCTCTGATTCAAGGGCGCCATGTCGTCTCCCCTTGCTACGGAAACCACGCCGGTCGCTTTGGCGACGGGCCGCTCGCGTGACTGCTCACATGACTCACGTGAAAAATTTCCCCTCTGAGGTTCCGTCGACCCGCCGACAAGGTCACTTGAGAGTTCACCACATTGAACAAGATCAAGCTCCTGCGAAAGCTTCCGCGCTTGCGATCGCGTGAGGGCCATGTACGCTAAGTTGGGGAAGAACGATTTACCCTGCTCTTTGAGAAGCTGCTCTGAGTTGTTGGAGAAAAGATAAGGAAAACGATCGGGAAGCGCGGCAGACACAGCCGCTTCAGTGCGAAGCTTACCGAACGGGCCTTCAATGACAACCATGGCGATTGGTAAGCAAGCACTCTGCTTCTCGGCGACTTGCCTGATCCACGCGCATTCTCCTGTAAAGTCATCCGGAGACACCAATGAAGGATGGACTACATCCATGGTTGCCACTGAGTAACGAAGTGCTCGACACGTTTGCCCATTCACACTAATTTCTTGGATATAAGGCTCCAACAACCGCATGTTCTTTTCTGATTCTCGGATTGTTCAAAAAGCTGCTTACAGTTTATCGCGATGTGCCCTTCCTTTTTGCAGTTGTAGCAGATTAGTGGCTTCCGTGATTCAAACGCCCGCGTGGTATCAGTGCGTTGTTTAGGAACCTCACTCGATTTCTCCGCTTCTGTTTGCCCTTCCCCTACACTGCCCTTCGTAAGAGACGGGTCCTTCTTGAAATTACGGTGCGGAGCGGGTTTCCGTTGATCAGGTTTCTTTGAAAAGCCCTCTTTCCGTTCATCCTTTTCAACGCGCACTGCCCTGCTATGCAACTTTCGGCGAGTTTAATACTCCTCAGCTAACTCTGCTGCCTTGTTTAGCTGTGCTTCACCAAGTTTGTCCTGCAGCCAAAGTTTGACATCCTCCTCGATGCAGCGGTAGAATTGCTCCATTGCAACGCATTTCACCACTTTATCGCGGTCGTCATAATTACCTTCGCCCTTGAGCCATTCAATTAAATCGGCTTTAAGACGAAACGCGAAGTCAACGTGTGACTCATTCCCCTTTTTAGCATACCGGAACCTTTGCCTGAAAGCCTCGGGTGACAACTTATAACGTCTCAAGAGCACTTCCTTAACCTCGTCATAGCTCTCAAACGCTTCCCTCGACAAGCAAGTTATCGCGTCGGACACTTCGCCGGGAAGAAGATCGAACAGGTTCAGCGCCCAAAGAGACCGCTCCAAAGCGTTTCGCTCACAGACGTGTTCAAACTTGACGAGATACTTCGCCATGTCCTCGCCTACTACGAACGGTGGCAATTGGTCCCGAATTCTATAACCGCTGACCTGAATCGTCGGAGAAGCTACGCTAGGCGCCTGCGAACACTGCAGGATTGCCAATTCTATTCGTTTCCACTCGAGGCGCTCCTGCCTCTCGGTCTCCTCACGGCGTTCACGCCTTTCAGCTTCCTCACGGCGTGCTTTGATATCCGCCCAGGCCTCATCGACTTCCTCAGCCGACACTCCCTCATCCTTAATGATCTCAAGGATCGCTTGCTTTCGTTTCGCACGGCCCAAAGTAATGCCGAGTTCCTCACAAATTTCGATGAGTTCCTTCACATTAAGGTTCTCCATCGTTCACGCTAGCCTCTTGCTGTTTGCCCCTGTTAACAATTTACTTGCCGTACCCACTATAAGTCAACTAGCAAGACGAGCAAGCAATTTTTCACACTCCCGTGTTTACCCCCTCCGCATTAACTTTGGTTTCAAAGCACTTCGACTTTGCTTGAAACGATCAAAGATCACTTCAATGCTTCACACAGCCCTTCTCTAAACTACTACAACCTGATCTAGAGTAGTCTGGTGAACTGAGGGGAAAACATCAGGCACTCACCGCATCGATGTCGCTGACGCCGGCCGATCCCGCAGCTGCCAACCACTGTTGCGACAAGCGCCTCCGACGACGTTAAGAAGGGCGCCACGAATCTCACCGCTGCAACCACTGTTTCGAAAGACGGCGACGCCAACACGGTCCCGAAGGCGCCACTGCTTCGAATTCCACCGGGAAGGTCACCAGCCGTTTGGTAGCGTAGGTTTCTCAGCTCGCGACTGCTTCTGCGCAGAGCTGATAGACGAGCGGACGAGACGACGGTGAGTTAAACAAGGTTTATGTACAACATATATACAGAGGCGTTACAAATTTGGCACTGGGGCCGACAGAGACGCGAAGAGCCGAGCTTTTCTCTCTAACACAAAGCTCTACTCTCAAATGGGTCTGCTCTCGACGCGCCGCAGGGCTTCTTTTATATGCACCGGGTCCAACCCAAATGTCCAACCAGAAGCACCGCTGGTCGTGAGGTCAGAATTCTCCAATGGGGTCACCGCTGGGCCGCGTCATTCTTTCACATCGAATCTGGAGAGGCTGCGGTGCAGGTGGCTGCACCCAAGGACGAGTGACGTCGCCAGGCATTGCGTCACCCCCCCCCCCCCCCCCCCCCACAGACAGGAAGACGTCGATTGCTTGCTCGACGGCTCGCTTGCTGAGGTGACTCACTGCACGTGGGCGACAGAAAGGCGCCGTCGCGTGTTGACGCTGTTGAGCTGTTCATCGCGTCAGGCGCGCTCGCGTGCTGGCCTTGACACAGATTTCTTTTTTTTTTCGAGGCATCGACGTTTGCTGCGGACTCGCAGGCATAACACCGTTGGGGTGTTTTCTTTTGCGCTCCCCAATCCAGTGCTGTGAAGAGGCGCTGGTGTCATAATACTGCCAAAAATATTTTCCTCCGCGTGAGCAGAATTGGGAAAGTGCTGAAAAGTTCCAAATTATTTTCCATATTATAACACGCAACAAAAAAAATGAACGTTTCATCGCAAGGAAGATGAGATGAATGAGACAGCAATGATTCATAATGCCACACGAGGGAAAGTAGAAGCTTCTTTGTATTTCACATACCCTAAAGGCCCTAATAATCGTTTGGACTTGCTGGTTTGGCATGGGACATGTACAAATTGCACAAAACAAGCAGAGAGAAGAGCCTTGTCACAGATAAGCACTGTGTATGTGAAACCTATTCTATGTCCCCATCGTATGCGCTTTAACCCTGTATCATTGTGAAGACCCAATCAGCCATTATCTACAGGGTTTTCCAGAGAGTCATACAAACTTAGAAATAAGAATATTGACAATATGCAATGAAAGCAGTAAACAAATAAACATAGTTGCACGAGCAAGGCTGCACAAAACAGAAATAAAGAAAATATAGGTAAGATACCCTATCCCAGGTGACAAGTAGTGGATCATAAAAAATTCAAGGATGAATCGAAAATGCTTAAAAACAGGGCTACCAATCAATGCGTGAACGCGCCGATTATACTAGGTCTAGGTATACACAACACGCTGAAGGGCCTAATCAAGGCACGCAACATCAAATAAACTGCTGCAGTCCCTATATCAGCGACCCGTCTTAGCTTATCATTTACGTTGAAGTTACAGTCTCCAGGCGTATAAGCGTTGTTGCCAAACTGCGTCTGCGTTTCAATCTATCGAAATGACGTTCCCATATACTGCATTAGAGTTTTATAATCATGTTTGGTGTTTATTTTATGCCAGTTATTTTTGCCGAGTAGTCACGGTGATCACAGAGAAAGTTCTGCGTGACGCAAAATCAGCTGTTTGTGGGGCGAGTCTTCCCACCGCAGAAGCGTACAAAAGTGGTGCGCATATATTTATCTCATGTCTCGCCCCGCCGCGGTGGTCTAGTGGCTAAGGTACTCGGCTGCTGACCCGCAGGTCGCGGGTTCGTTTCCCGGCTGCGGCGGCTGCATTTCCGATGGAGGCGGAAATGTTGTAGGCCCGTGTACTCAGATTTGGGTGCACGTTAAAGAACCCCAGGTGGTCAAAATTTCCGGAGCCCTCCACTACGGCGTCTCTCATAATCAAATGGTGGTTTTGGGACGTTAAACCCCACAAATCAATCATCGCATATCTCACAAGTTGAAAATGTTAGAAAGTAGGCATGACATGTCGATCGCCTTTTACGCCGTGCGTCAGCTGGATGGACTTTGTAACGGAATCTTTTCCGGCAAAAATAAGCACTTTGGCTTCCTCGTATGCGAAATGCCCGACTGGCTAATGGTGCAACAGTGCAAGGACAGACTGGAGTACAAAATAGGAGAAGAAAGTGTAAAGAGGCGGTGACTATCAAGTGGACGTTTATTTGAAAAAGAGCAAGCTAGTGTAAGGACAAAAAGAATGAACGACTCCGGAACTTCGTGAGAACAGAATAGCGCAGGAGATGAATAAATCGATGGACCAAAATTAATGACGCATATACTATGAGCCACGCCCACACGTCCCACAAGTACAAGAAAATAGTTTCCTGGTGCACTGCCTCATTTTTATGTTAGGGGACGTGCATGATTGCATGAGATTTTGTGTATATATGTGCAGCCTCAACGATTTCACGTAATATATTATTATGAGAAAACAGCACTGAGGTGTCACAAAGGTGCACTTGTATTTCTTGCAATGCGCAGTTAAATGAAGGGTCCTTTCAGAGAATGTTCTCTAACGTTTAAACAGCACCCACTTTGACCTAATACGTGTACACGATTAGAGGAAAGGAGTAAAGTATATGACGGTAGAAGTTTACAAGATATGTAAGAGATGTACTGTGGCGGTAAAAATTTTGGTGACCATGAGAGCGCGTAGCAAACAGCATTGCAGCGCCTTCTCACGGCTACCAGAGAAGCTAGAGAGCGCGCACGGTGCAAACGCATCTCTTTCTGCATTTTTAATCCTCTCTTGAATTGCGCGCACTGCGGAACGCCAGAAAAATTGCAAGGTGTCGCTTTTGCAGTCGCCCTGGAAGCACCAAGAGATGATATCACAACAAAAATACGCAACTTGTAAGGGCGGTGCTTTAAGTGCGTCGCTTGAACGCTTTGGTTCCAGAAGCTCCGTGGAACCGAAACGGACACATACCATCAGTTTTTAGATGCGAATCAGCTCTTGACTAGCCTGTGTAACGTTGTCCCTCCGTCCGCACCACTCCCCTTGCCGCAGGTGTTAGAACGGTGCCAAGGAGCTCACGCCCTCCTAGCAGTGGGTGGTGACGTCTCTCTCTCTCGCCCACCGCATGCTCTCCGCGTGTCAGCTCTTTATCGCTCAACCCTCTCCACTACTCTCAACGCTCGAGCCCACTCTTCATCTCGCCGTAATGTTAAGTAGTGCAGTTTCTAACGTGGACAAGAGGGTTAAGAAGCACACGACACTCGCTACACTCGCAACTGAATCTATTACAGGAAAATACTTCATATGTATATGCACCCACGCTGACACCCAGCGACACAGATAACAAATTACAGGCACGGACAATATGAAATTTCGACCACCTAACAATACAGCAATGGAAGCGCGTGTAGAATCAATGCCCACTCCTCACGTGGACATTATCTCAGCCGCGCCACTTCTTTACATCTGTCGGCGAAAAGCCGTGAGCCGGCGGGTGCGCGGGCCTCAATAATCTCGCGGCGCCAACACTCTGGCCAGCGCGCCGCTGCTTGCCGCGTGATCGCGCCGACGGGCGGGACGCCGTCGCGGCATGCTTCCCGCTAGTGTGCGCGTACCTTTCCCGGCTGTCACCGGCGTTGCGACGGTTAGCGAAGCAGATCACGTTCACGAATAACAACGTAAACACTGATGAGGGTGCAAGCTAGGAAAGCCGAATGCAAGCCCCGACAGTGGAAGACCAGCGACACCGACGAGGTACTAGTCAAGAACACCAATCGCGTTCAAGTATACAGACGGCGCGCAGGTGACATCGACGAGATGCGAGCCAAGGAAGCCGAGCGCAAGCGTCGTCAACGCATCCCACCTCCCGTGTCTTTGGGGTTCCAAAAAACGTTAATACGCTGATAAACTCTACCACGAGTTTGACTTCAAAACGTTTCTCCAGCACCCGCGTTGGCGCCTGTATCAACCGGGTGAACGCCGTGCGCACCACTGCTGCTTCGTATCCCACCAGGGTTCTCTTCGGGGAGACGTTTCATATTTTTTTAATCGGCACATGAGGTAAGATTACCGAGAATTGGCGTCTTTTGGCAAAACACGCTTGTTTTCACCGCCGTGGACCGTCTGGAATGAAGGCGACAAAGCGGCTCGCACCCAGCGCTGCTGCCGCTACAAGTTGCGTATATTTATGACGATCATCACTATGTCTTTCAATGAAGATGATTATGATTTTAATGATGATGAGGGTGGATGGCTGTTCTTTTTGACTCGGGTGGTCACAGATATTGTGACAAGGTGATAAAAAGAGAAAATAAAAAAGAGATAAATATAAAAAAACAAACTGAACAGACAGCGGGGCACACACTTGTCATATAAGTCATTTTTGCACTCTAGAAGTGCTGTGTCTGTCCTGCTGTACGTCCTTTTTTTACCGTAGCCCTCCACCACATTTGTGAACGAGCATTTGTTGTCGACACGGCAGCGGCGTCGTTTGCGTCGTGCTCTTCTAATGCGAAACCGAGCGCTATTGACAGAGTGGTGCCTTCTGCTGGCCGTGGAGATAGACGAGCACAGTAGCAATTGGAAAAGCGACACCTTGCGAACTTTTTCGCGTTCCGCTGTGTGCGTTGTTTGGTGGAGCGAAAGTGCAGGCCAGTGGGTAATAAAATATGTGCTTGGACTGCTTCCGCAGGGCCCGCTCTCGAGCTTCTGAGGCAGCTGCGAGAAGGCACCGCGGTGCAGTTCACCACGTGCTCCTGTGGCCCCAAAAACTTGATCGCCACAGTACCTGCCAAATATTGTGGTTATCCTTCCGCACATGTTGCCGATTCAACGCACGACATGGTCTGCTCAAGTTGAATAAGTGGCCAACTAGTAATTTGCAGAAATTAGCACTTCGATACGATACGAGGTGCAAGCTTTTCAAGTAGGTGGTCAAAACAATGCTGGTATAAAAAAACAGCAAATTTATCGTGCTTTGTCTTTTCATCCAAGCCAGAGTAATCAGCGTCACCTTTTTTATAATTTTTCTCGGCAATACGTAGCAGTCCTTTGCCAATAAATCCCGTTAAAAGCCAGCTTGAATTGGTCTGTGCCCCCACCCAGAAAGAGTGGTTTTGACAAGGTGAGCACAGGAGTTCTTCACTGTTGAGCTGACACATGCCAGTGCAATTACATTTTTTTCTGCTAAATCCGTGAGGACTGATCAATTATTCAACACAGTTTTGACAGACCCAATGTACATAAAACCACATTTTCACTGAAGAGTTTGCAGCGGCATATTTCCTTGGGAGGGCCGGAGGACCCTCTATGCAACGTTTCAGTTTGAAATATAATAGGCATAAAAATTGACTAAACTCCTAATTTCACAAGCTCTCAGAAAATAGAACTAGTATGTGACCAATATTTATACTAGTTAAAGAGGACTTATTGGTGTAAACAGCACTCGCACAGCAAGTCTATTGACACTGCTAGCAGGTGGCAACGACCGACACAGGAATCACAGCGTTAGGGCCAACAGCTCGTGCTCGAGGCTTAGGTTAAAAAGATGGCCCACTACGGCGTATGTTTTTCTTCCTCCTTACAATGCCCCCGTGGCAAAAAGAAGCCATTCGGGCGAGTCACGGTGATGACAGAAGGAAAGGACAGGATATGGCTTAAGGCGACTGACGTGAACTGCCTCGCGACCAACGCGGCACATGTCTGTGGGTGGGTTGACCGCATCGACCACATGTGTTATATGAGAGCCACGTTCCACTACGCGGTACACTCTAAGGCAAAAGGTTGTTAAAAGGGTGTGGTTCGTCCTTTTGGTGACTAATGGGGCGGCCACAACCATTAATCTCTTTAAGGACTAACGGCACCGTGCCTAACAGTTAGTCACCACAGGCGAGCTCAAGAAACTAACGTTTAGTTCTCACACTTACACCTCAGTGAGTAACCGTTAGTCCCACAGTCCACCTCAAAGGACTAACATTTAGTCTTCACCTTTGGACCTTATAGAGAAGCTGTTAATTAACATATTTACATCTTCCGGCAACCGTTAGTCTTTACAGTAGCACCTCGCCGGACGAATGGTTGATCCACTGAAATACTCCAATTGGATGAACTTTTTATCCCAAGCTCGAACATTGTTTTTTTTTTGCCAGGCCTAATACTTTTACGCCTGTTTTTCTGCGCATTGAGCAACAAATAGCACAGAAAAGAACACGCGAAAAAGTAGTCATCTATGTGTAACTACTTTCGCAATCACACTGTAAGGCAAAAGGGTGCTTAAAGGGTGTGTGGTTCGTCCTTTTGGGGACTAATGGGGCTGCCACAAACATTAATCCCTTTAATGATTAACGGCACTGGGTCCAACAGTTCCCACAGACGAGCTCAAGGGACAAACATTTCGTCCTAACATTTACACCTCAGTGAGTAACAGTTAGTCACACAATTCACCTTAAAAGACTAACATTTAGTCCTCACATTCGCACCTCATAGAACAACGGTTAATCCCCACATTTACACCTTACCGAACAACCGTGAGTCCTCACAGTTGCACCTTGCCGGACAAACGGTTGATCCACTCAAATACTCCAATCGAATGAACTTTTTGTCCCCAGTTAAAACAATTTTTTTGTTTAATTTCTGCCAGGCCTAATACTTTTTCGCCTGTTTTTTTTTTGCGCTGTGAGCAACATATTGCGCCGAAAAGAACACGCGACAAAATATTTAGCCAGCTATGTGTACCTGCTTTTGCAGTCATGGCAACAACGAAAGAGAAAAGTGAGACATCAAAATCTTTTATTTTTCTACATACACATGAAGTTTCTCCATTCGTTTAGGTGAATTCGTGGTGAAATGTACAAGTGCAATCTCGTTGTCATATCTTGTTCACTTCTTGTTGAGCTTCTCCGACAGAAACGATAAATGACAGGAATTGCAGACGCCAGCGCACGCGGCCTTCTGCCTGTTGTGTTCCCATGGCTGCACGTACTAATATAGTAAAAATTGTTAGACACACGTGACAGAAGATCAAGATGCTTACATAAGACAAATACGTGCACGTTAATATAAAAACAAGCATTAAAATATGACACACAAATAACATTACCTTCACATCTCGCACAGTCCTTCTGTAGTTACTCTGACGATAGAGATGGATGACAGGCATTGCAGACGCCAGCGCACGGTGATGCGATTGTGCGCGTTTAAAAAGTGCACCACTCGATCAGCCAGAAGAAGATGAAGATAACTCTCGGTTGTGGCACGTGTGGGCGTGAACATTTTGGACCAATGAGGTCTCTCCACGGAGATTGAGGAGAGCCACTGGAGAAAGAAGAACAGCGAAGCTATAGGCAGGCGTGGCCGAGTCGGGACCAGGTGAAGAAGGTGGCCAGGGCGCGGGAGTGGCGGCCAGCAGAGCTGCTGCATCAAGGTCCCAGCAGTCTCCCACCTGGACACAGAGCTTCTTCTCGCCACCTGACGTGGGCCAGGCTTGTTCTGGTCTTCTGGCGTTGGCCGAGAAACGTCTTCGGCTTCGTGTGCGAGCTGCGGCTGCCGAACGCCGAAAGGTCACTGACTTTGACCAGCCCTATGCTTCCTTCCGTGCCAGTCAATACGGGAGCGTCTCAAGCTAATCACCAGTCTTTCCCTGCTGCACTAGTGCATTTTCACCGTTACTCCCTCGCATCAGTTGCAAGCCCCGCATCACCACTGTCATCGTTTGCGTGAGTGCGTCCCTGCCTTGGTAGTAGAGTCTCCACTGCAAGCACCACGTCCCGCTATGTCGTGACAAGGCTTATTTTCCTCTGAACATTTATGTCCATGAACTGTTCACGTCTTTAGCCGTTTGTTCTTCTTGCTAACCTCTTTCTAGTTATGTATGCTGTGTTCTTTGTCTGCTATTTTTCTTTTAGAAGTTTCTAAACATATTGAGTGTTGGAGATTTGGGTGGAAGCAAATGGTCTCGTCAGCTCATTTCCCAATGATGATTATGTCACCGGTGGTTTTTGCTTTACATGAACCTACACGAGAGCATACCCGTTAAACGGCCTCGTGACAATTGGCGTCCACGACAGAACGAGACCATTTTTTACCACTTACCTCTCCAGACTAGAACGCGACCATGAGTAGGGCAGACCTAGAGGAGTTGGCAAGACGCATGGGTCTAAAAGGCGATGAAATGGAGGCTTGGTGTGAGGAACGCGAGTGGCGCATTCACAGAGAGAGGGAGGAGAAAATAAAGTTTGAAATAGAACTGAGAAAGAAGGAAAATAAAATTGAAGAGCTAATGGCCTTGGCGGATCGCATGGGGATTGATGGGGTGCATTTTAAAGCATGGTACGAGGAGAAGGAGGCGCGAGAGCGAGAGGAACGGGCTGCAGAACGAGAAGCTCAAAAGTAACAGTTGGAGCGGGAGACGCAGGCCAAGAAGGAGCAGCTTGAGCTCGAGATGCGCGAGAAAGAAAAACAGCTTGAACTGTAGACACGCGCGAAGAAGGAGCAGCTTGAATTTGTGAACCAAAACCTGCCACTGCGTCTTAGGCTTGCCGAAGCGAGGGCACTAAAAGGTAGACACTGGCGAGAGGAATATTCGAATCTGAGTTCCAAAGAGCAGATAATTGATTTGTTTCAAATGGTAGGACTTTTAAGCGTAATTCAGTCTCTCTTTTCAATGGCAGACTTGAGAACACCTGTGATGAAACTTTAGGTAGAGATTCCCTACAAGTAGACGGCGGAGTCGAAGAGAAGAGCGAGAGTGAGACCAGTCGAGGTTTGGTGACCGTGATCAACACGACTTCGCAGGAAGTTTCAGAGAAGGGACAGTCAAGTTTCTTATATAGCCATGTGGCTACACAGACTGGTGCAACCAAATGCACAGTTTTAGAAGAGGTATGGAGTGCTCTAGACAAACCTGATGAAAGGGCGTTTGATGTTCGCATATAGTGTACATCTGAAAACCAAGGGGCAGTCTCTAGAAGAGATGTGGACTCTTCCGGTGCCCGAAGTAAAACAAGTAGCACAGCAAGGATCGTATGCCTTGTTGACGACTCTAAGGCAGTAGCCGTAGAGTCATTCTGTGTAACGCTGCCAGATGTAAGCAGTGGCACAGGCAAGGTCGAGGAAGATACAGTTATCTCGCTTCAACATGGCGTAATGATTACCTCATGTCAAAGTAAAGATTGTGGCGTTCCATGCGAAGAGCAAGAAACAACTACGAAATCATTCAGTTTCAAAAGCAAAAGTGAGTCAGAAGAAGAAGCGTGTTACTTGTGTGTAAGCCAAGCGGAAATCTCAGAGAGAGTTGTAGTGCCGGTCTGCGTGCAGCCAGCTGTATTGACAAATGGTGTTGGTATGGCTGATGGCCATGTGAGTAACTATCCTATAAACAGACAGAAGTTCATAATTAGTTCCGATGAAATTTACACAAGTGAGCTGACGAAAAGGGCAGAAACACCTGTCCAAGTGCATATGGCAGTGTCACAAGCGGAACCAGAGACAAATTATGAAGTCGAATGGCAGGAAAGCTGAAACATAAAGGTTGACTGTATTCACAGTAAAACTGCTAGCCTTGCAGAAAGTGGACAAGACTATAGTAAGCTAGCTCTACTGCAAAGCTCATTGAACAACGAGGAAGCTCAGGTGCCTTCTGTGGCGTCAGCTCATCAGAATGTCGTTCGGGTTACAATCTTTGATGTCCCAAAGACGTCTGGGCCTAGAAGAGGCGATTACGTGACTAAACAGCGCAGTAGAGTGTTCCAGACCGCTAACACAAGTAATATACAACTACTGTTGTCGTCCAAGCAATGGCGCACTAAGGCAATCAACTTGTACTGTCAGACTATTCTGAGGCAGAACTATAGGAAGGTGTGTGACAGAAAACGCTACAAGGTTTTCGTTTTGAATTCTGATGAAAGAAACAAATATGCTGTTCGTCTGGTGTGGGACGCTATCACATGAGAGTCGTGTTCAAATAACCGAATGCTCCTTCCAGATTTAGGCCTTATGGACAAGGACTTGCATAGTCTGTACATATTCTGGGTACTCTAATTTCACAAGAATTGTGATTTTCTTAGCAGGACGCTGTAGCTCGGCTGTGAACTGCGTAGTGGATTTTCAGTAAATTTTGTCTGAACGTACAAGGTATAATAAGTGGATTGATTGTAAGATTGTAGTGAACGTTGGGCAGCATATGTGTTGTGTGTGGGGAAACGTGCACTTATCTGCCGTTTTTTCATTACGGAAAAAGTTTTCGAAAGGGGTTATTTTGTGATGTGACTGTGCGCGTTTAAAATGTGCGCCACTCGATCAGCCAGAAGAAGATGAAGATAAACCTCGGTTGTGGCACGTGTGGGCGGGAACATATTGGTCCATTGAGGTCCCTCCACGGAGATTTAGGAGAGCCACTGGAAAATAACAGCGAAGCTAAAGGCAGACGTGGCTGAGTCGGGACCGAGCGAAGAAGGTGGCCAGGGCACGGAAGTGGCGGCCAGCAGAGCTCCTGCATCATGGTCCCAGCAGTCTCCCACCTGAACACAGGGCTTCTTCTCGCCACCTGACGTGGGCGAGGCTTGTTCTGGTCTTCTGGCGTTGGCGAATAAACGTCTCCGGCTTCGTGTGCGAGCTGCGGCTGCCGAACGCCGAAAGGTCACTGACTTTGACCAGCCCGATGCTTCAATTGATATGTGGGGTTTAACGTCCCAAAACCACCATATGATTATGAGAGACGCCGTGTTGGAGGGCTCCGGAAATTCAGACCACCTGGGGTTCTTGAACGTGCACCCAAATCTGAGCACACGGGCCTCCTTCATTTCCGCCTCCATCGGAAATGTAGCCGCCGCAGCCGGTATTCGAACCCACGACCTGCAGGTCAGCAGCCGAGTACCTTAGCCACTAGACCACCGCGGCGGGGCCAGCCCGATGCTTCCTTCCGTTTCAGTCAACACGTGAGCGTCTCAAGCTAATCGCCAATCTTTCCCTGCTGCACGAGTGCGTCTTCACCGTTACTCCGTCGCATCAGCTGCAAGCCCCACATCACCGCTGTCATCGTTTGCGTAAGTGCGTCCATGCCTTGGTAGGAAATCTCCGCTGCAAGCGCCGTGTCCCGCTATTTCGTGACAAGGCTCATTTTCCTCTGAACATTTATGTCCATGCACTGTTCACGTTTTTAGCCGTTTGTTCTTCTTGCTAACCTCTTTCTAGTTATGTATGCTGTGTTTTTTGTCTGCTATTTTTTTTACGAGTTTCTAAACATATTGATTGTTGGAGATTTGGGTGGAAGCAAATGGTCTCGTCAGCTCATTTTTCGATAATGGTTATGTCATCTGTGGTTTTTGCTTTACACGAACCTACACTAGAGCATGCCCGTTAAATGGCCTCGTGACACGCACACAGTTTTCAGTTCGGTGTGTAATCATGGCTTCACAATAAGTATGTAAAATAGTGAGTCACACGTGACAGAATGAATACAAATGCATATGAGAAACGCGTGCAAGGTGAAATAAGAACATACCTGATATATGACTTGCTAATAATTTCACCGTGATATCACACATCGTCAAAGACTCATTTCTATCTCCGTAGCGCAACTGCTTTGAAGCGGCGGCCGCAGCCACAACTCCGTGAACTACCATGCCGCTAACAACTCGGCAAGTCCTAAGCGAGCAACGTCGTTCAGCTCGAGCAGGGGAACGCGAGACCAAACACGGCACTGCACGAGGAGTGTCTGCCGCCAGCGAACTTCGAACAGGAGAGCGAGCGTACGCTTGGCCAATGACACGAACAGCGCCGAGCTGGTTTGGAGCTAGCGCTAAAAAAAATCGGCGGTAATGCGGCCAATTTTTTACAAGCTTGAGCGAGTGCAGCGCGCAAACACGAGTCCGCCTCTGCAGCCAACGTATGGCGCCGAGCTGCTTGCGACCAACTGACGGAAAGTCAACTGTAATGGCGACCAATTTTCAGTGAGTTCCGACGCTAGCGAAAGCCCCGCCAGCCCGTGCTGGTGCACTTACAGCGCGCGACATACTACAGCCAAGCTCTTTACGAGAACCCGCAATTCGTTTTCGACAACTCCCAACACATACACGAGGTCTCAGCCCAATATCGTCAGCCCGGAGCTTATCGCGGCGGTGAAGACAGGCGAGCACTCAATGAGCGAGCGTACGGGAGGCCGACGGCAATGGCGGCCAATTTCCAGGCGGCCGCAAAGCACAGGTGAACTACAGACGCCCAAGCTGACCTTCGCGATGCATTTCGTGCGTGCGATATACAACATGACCGAGCCCGTTGCCGGCAAGCGCGATCCGTATCGCACACACGACAAGTAGAGTAGAATAAAGAATGGTAACCTACTTGCCTTAGAATCCAGCGACGTTTTCTGCCCTGAGTCGGACTGAAGTATATATCCGATAGGCCTGTTGTCTTCTCGGTTGCCATATTGGCCTTCCCAATTGTTGCTGTCGTGTGTTGGTCTTGACTATCTTGAATTAAGAAATATACAGCGCGGCGTTGTGATCTGTCGAGACTTGCTCCAGACTTCAAGGGGGCAGCGAAACGCAAAAGCAGCAGCCCACGCTCATCCAAGCGTGCACACAAGCACCACATCGTAATTCTCAGATGCTTGAATCCAGGCGGCCGTGGTCGAGCATTGCGAGCGCGACGCAACGCGAACCATCACCGGCGAAATACGGGGAAAGACTGAACCCGCAGAAGATGAGAAGGAGGGCTAGTCACCTTGGCAATGCTTTTCGCGCTACCTGCAATCCCCGGGCAGTCAATCCCTTTGGAGCGTGTTTGGAGACTAAGTCGTTTTGTGCGGCACACTTTCCTCTTTGGTTGCTCTTCAACCGTCTATTCGTTCATCGCACGCGCCGATTGGGCTCTGTTACTTCTTTTTCGGGTAATTTTGCCTTAAAGTGTACGGCAAAACAAAAGACAAAAGTGAGACATCGAAATCTTTTATTTTTCTACAAACAAAAGAAATTTCTCCATTCTTTTAAGTGAATTCATGGTGAAGTGTACAAGTCTAGTCTCATTGTCACATCTTGTTCACTCCTTATGGAGCTTTTTCGACGGAAGCGATAGATGACAGGCATTGCAGATGCCAGCACACGCAGCCTTCTGCCCGTTGTGTTCCCATGGCTGTGCGTACATTAAAATTGTAAAAATAGATAAACACTCGTGACAGAAGATGAATATGCATGCATATGATAAGTACGTGCAAGTTAATATAAAATCATGGATGTAAGATATGACACAAATAACTTTACCTTAACATTTTGTACAGTCCTTCTGAAGCTGCTCTGACGAAAGAGATGGATGACAGGTATCGCAGACTCCAGCACACACAGCCTTCAGCACGGTGTGTGCTCACGGCTGCACAATAAGTATGTAGAATAGGGAGTCATATGCATGGAGGAAGGAAAATTATAGGAGAGTCCATGATGTGGTAATCGTGAAGCTGCCGCATCGCAAACACCCGCACTTCCTTCTATCTGAGAAGCAGATAAACACTTCGCCATTTCCGGTGACGAGCCGCCGCAGCGGCCTTGGAAGCAGTTTTCTGCCACCAGGGAGTCAATCTACGAGTGCTGCTTCTTTGCGTGCTTTTAAAAGAAAAGCTGCGTGATGCCCAGCTATAGTGTATACTCGGTGCGAATCCCATGCCCCGCCGGATGTACCTGGTGCCACTTTTTACGTATGTTTGCTTCAATGTTGATGGAATTTGCATGCGGAGCTCTCAGCTGTACGCTCCGTTGGTAGGGTGGCTAGAATTTGAGTTGTGAAAACCGGCCGCTCCAAGGTGGCTCCCGGACGCGAGCCTGCAGCGGTGGCACTGTAGTCGGAGGCGCTGCCAGGTTTCTCCGTAGCTACGCACCCGCGAGGGTCGTTACAAGTTTTTCGATAGTACAAGAGTTTTGTCAAAGTAAATATCAAACAGCAATTTCACCAATTATGAATATACGCATCTTTCGCTGAACGAACATTTCATTAGAGCGAAGTTTTCGAGGGAGCGTCATTTCGGCAGCACCACTCTATATATCACTGGTGAGACCAAAATGGTTTTTATTTTCAATAACATTGAGCTACGTCTTAAGGGAGTCAAAAAAAAGCTTGCTCTAGTAAAGCAGGGTACCTTTGATGACGTTTGTTTGCCAACATTACCTTGTGCTAACCCGCGATAGATTGTGACAACGTTTGCTGCTAAATGTGCCTGGACAGTGCAACTTACCAAATGGAGTTACGCATTGCCATTTTCTCAATGCTGAACTTGTATTGCACTTGAGGCAGAATTCTGAAACATGTGTTGAGGCAACACTTAGTTTCATGGCTGCAACAAAATTTATTACAGTAAGTCACTAATAGATATTTTTAAAGTGACACAGGGCTTCAATCACCTGACTTTTTTCGCTCTTTTTACTTGGTTCAGACCCTTCAAAAAAAAGAACTCTCGTCACCCAAAATGATCTGACCACTGCTTTGTGTTCAACTAATTGCAATGTTCAATGCAGCCAATTTCGGGAAACTGCTTAAACGTCATAGAAGACTGGCTACTAAATTCGAATGCAGGCGCACTGTGCTAAACACATGTGTCAACTTGGTTTCCATAGTCTCTATCAGGTTTTACAGAGACCCTGACGTATACAGAAGTCCCCTTAGAACCCTTGCAATCTCTAGTCGCCTGCCTTGGCAGCTCGTTGAGTCATTTGGGCAATCTTCCAACGTGCTAGGGTTATCGGGTCACTTTTTTCTGGTACGTAGTCCGATAAAAAATCATTTCGCATTTTTCGTTCTTTAGGCAAACACTTCGATATGTATTTAGGCAGGCTTGGGAGTAAGGTGGGTACAGCACAATCTCTTAAACTAGTCTTGTCACGCTGCATTCGTCTTGTTCTTCCACAATATGCGTGAATTCTCGCGCGCTGAATCAAAAACCAAGCGAGAAGACATAATTTTCAGGTAAATAAATGTATTTATCGAAACGCAATGGCCGAGGTGTTGAGAGCGCCACAAAGCGTTCAATATCTCCACTTTCCGATGCCTTCCACTCATGCACACAAGTCTTTTCTGCTCCTAAATAAATTCAAATCATTTACTATGCGTCAAAATGTATTTAGCTGAAAGCGGAATTTTCCTGGAGCGCTTTTTCCGCCAATGCGATGGTGCGCTCCCATTTTTCTAACTTGTCTTTGCATGCCGGACCGCACAAAAAAGGGAAAAAATCTCAGCGCACAGTCTGTATCTCCCGTTGCACCCAGGAACAAAACAAGTCCGCAGCGTTTTTTTTCTTCTTTGAAGGGGCCCTTTAGTCCTTTAAGGGCAAACACAACAAAGTCGTCACACCACGTGGAACACAAAATATGCCAAGAAGCACTTGCCGCGAGTGACCAGCAGCCTTCCCGGCGTACGCTGCACCTGCAGCCGTCTCCGCCGCGCTTGTAGCCGGACTAACAGCAGCGCCTCCGATGGCTGCGCTAAATCACGACCTAGCGGAGATCTGACGCACCGCGGCACCACTTGGCAGGGTAAACACGGCTCGCTTTTTCACACCTCCCCATTCTAGCCACCTTTCTTCTTATTCATTGTGTCAACTGAGAACACACGCGAACTTTCGTTTTTACTGTTGTAAGCATCGTGCCGCGTTTGTAGAAGTTGTGTCGTTCATACGGAAGGGCAAAAAACTTTTCTTGTAACCGGACTAAGTGTGTATGCAGCGTACAGTGTTCGCTCGCCGCGTGTGAGTTGTGTGCGCACTGGAAATACACACTTAACGCGCACGATCACGTATACAATGCAGCTGTGCCTTCTTACCGAAGTGAAGTACGCCAAGTACTAGGCTGGCGTTGCACGGAATAGCTACGAAGCAAGCTCTCAAAATCGTGCATTGCCACACTGACACTATACACGAGAAAAAAACTGTTAATCAGCCCGTAGATCATGAAATATGGCTAAGAGAGAAAAAAAGGCCTTGCGGCGAGAAGAATGCGTTAGGCACTACCGGGTCTGTGCGAATACGATGATGCAGAGGCTGGATGATTTTCCTTCCGACACGTACCGGTGATTTCTGTGCCGTTGCACAAAAACACTCCATGAAGTATTTAAGCACGCCGCGCTTGGACCTGCCACGCACGAACAGTCTGGGAAAGGTGTGCTCGCAACATTTTACTGCATGCAAATCATACAATACGCGCTAAGTTAACGCGGGACTATAGAGGTGAAACAGCACTGAGAGCACGCAGAGGAATGTCTGCTGTTTTGTTTGCCCCATACCGGTTCGTTTGCCCCATAAGTTTGACGTCACTTCCACCACACTTCTCGCAATGCATTAGGATAGGATAGCGCCTCTCCTTATTTTTTCCTTCCTCCATGAACACATGTGACAGAGGATGAATACGAATGCATATGAGAAATACGTGCAAGGTGAAATAAACACATACGTGAGATATGACATGCTAATAATTTCACCATGTTGTCACACATCGTCAAAGATTCATTTCGATCCCCGTAGCGCAAAAGCTTATGAGCGGCGGCCAAGAAGTCGGCGAGTTATAAGCGAGCGACGTCGTTCAGCTCGAGCAAGTGAACGCGAAACCAAACACGGCAATGCACGCGGAATGTCTGCTGCCAGCGAACTTCGAACAGGAGAGCGAGCGTACGCTTGGCCGCCGCCACGAACAGCGCCAAGATGATTTGGAGCTAACGCCGAAGAAATCGAGAATAATGCAGCTCTTTTCCACAAACTCGAGTGAGTGAGAGCGCAGCGCGCAAATGCGAGTCCGCCACCGCGGCCAACGCACGGCGCTGAGCTGCTTGCGACTGGTTGACGATGAAGCCAACTGTAATGGCGCCCAATTTTCACTGAGTTCCAACGCTAGCGAAAACCCCCGCCAGCCCGTACTGGTGCACTTACAGCGTGCCAAATACTACAACCAAGCTCGTTACGAGAACCTACAACGTTTTTTCGACGACTCCCAACGCAGCAACGAGGTCTCAGCCCAGCCCAATATCGTGAGCCCAGAGCTCATCGCGGTGGCGAAGACAGGCGAGCCCTCGATGAGCGAGCGTACGGGAGGCCGACAGCAATGACGGCTAATTTCCAGGCGGTCGCAGAACACAGGTGAACTGCAGACGCCCAAGCTAACCTTTGCGGGGCATTTTGTGCATGCGATATACAACACGACCGAGCCCTTTGTCGGCCAGCGTGATCCGTATTGCACACGCGACAAGTAGAGTAGAATAAAGATTAATCACCTACTTGCAAAAGAATCCAGCGCTGATTTCTGCCTTGAGTCAGACTGAAGTAATCGGATAGGCCTGCTGTCTTCGCGGCCGTCATGTTGGCCTCCCTAACTGTTGCTGTCGTGTGTTGGTCGTGACTATCTTGAAGCCAGAGATATACATCACGGCGTGGTGACGTATCCAGACCTGCCCCAGACTTCATGTGTGCGGCGAAACGTAAAAGCAGCAGCGCACACTCATCGAAGCGTACACAAAATCACCACGTCGTAGTCCCTAGATAATCGAATCTTGGCGGCCGTGGTCGAGCACTCCGAGCATGACGCATCGCAAACCGTCGCCAGCAAAATACAGGGTAAGACTGAGCCTGGAGAGGAGGAGCAGTCTTGAGGATGGCCAATCATCTTGGCAACGCTTTTCGCACTGCCCGCCATTCCCGGGCGGTTCATCCTTTTGGAGCGTGTTTGGAGACTAAGTGGTTTGCACGCAGCACGCTTCTCTCTGCGGTTGCTCCACAACGGTCTATCCGTTCATCGCGCGTGCCTATTGGGCTCTGTTACTCCTGTTTTGGGTTAATTTGCCTTAGAGTGTAGGGGCCGTGGTACTTTGGCGCAAACTTGAAAGATGGGCCAGGAAAGTGGACAACTGGCTCCTGGCCAGGAGATAGGCCAGGAGCCAGACGAGCGAGCCTACGGCGAAACTCTGGTCTAGCTGGTCGCGGTGATGGCATCTTTTTTCAGGGGCTTTTCTATGCGATGCCAATTAGCGGGCCAACTGACGACACTCTTCAGCATGCTGCACAATTTAAGAAACAACGCTGAATTTGGAAGCGTCCGGGTGATACAGCAAAATGGTGTCAAAAGCACCACATGACTCATGGCCGCATAAAAGAAAGATAGGCGAAAAGCCTGTTGTTAACTGCGTTATGGTATTATATGCTTAGATTACAAAAGGTAGCATCGCATCCCAGTTTGACTGGTCTGAATTGACATACATCGCGAACATGTCTTCGAGGGTTAGAGTGAAGCACTCCGTTAAACCGCTGGTCTGCGTGTGGTAAGCAGTGTAGGGGCGGTGAACCGTACGGAATGCGCGAAGCAGTTCTTGAAGTACTGCGGGTAAGAACACGTGCCCTCTATCGCTGAGTATTTCACGTGGTGCACCGTGACGCAGGATGAATCGTCGTAAGATGAAGTTGGCTACGTCTCGGGCAGCAGCTGAAGGTGTAGGAGCTGTTTCTGCGTATCTCGCCATATGGTCCGCGGCGACAATAACCCATCGATTGCCAGCCGCGGTATAAGGAAGTCGTCCATGTAGATCAATGCCTACACGGTTTAAAAGGCGTGCCGGACATTATAAATGCTGCAATAGTCCGGGTGAATGGGCAAATGACTTCCGTTGTTGGCACAGTGGACAGGATCGGGTGTATTTTTTTATGAAGGTGTACATGCCGCGCCCGTAGTAGCACTGGCGGAGGCGGTCATACGTATTCAGCGCTTTAACGTGAGCATGCTGTGGATCAGCATGAAAGTGCACACATACGTCCGATCGCATATGGCTTGGTATAACCGAAGGCCATTTACGACCACCCACTTTGTGGTTTTTTCGGTAAAGAAACGCATCGCATATCGCAAAGCGTGCAGCTTGACGACGAAGAGCACGTAGGTCTGCCGACATGGAAGTCTTGGAAGCACATTAAGGGGAGATGCAACCCGTGGATATTTATGATGCTCACACGGCATGCTCGTCATGAAAATGGCAGTTATGTAATTGTTAATTTTTGAATGCAGGCCATCGTTGGATCACACTGGTGATCGAGAGGGCGCGTCCGCGTCAAAATGTTTTTACCCATATCGGTAGATGACGCGAATGTCAACTTCTTGGAGGCGCAGCGCCCAATGTCCAAGACGACAAGAAGGGTCCTTCAGAGAAGCTAACTGAGTGCGTGACGGTCGATGACGACGTCGAAAGTCGTTCCGCGCAAGTAAGGATGAAACTTACTCAACGCCCACACAATTGCCAGGCACTCCTTCTCGGAGGCAAAAGTGCCGCTTTTGTGGGTGCGCAGCTAGGATATGCGACGACGTATTCTGGAATATCAGGTGAACTTTGCGCGAGTACTGCGCCAAGGCCCACGCCTTTAGCGTCACTGTGCACTTTGGTCGGGCCTGTTGAGTCATAATGGCGTAAAATGGGTCAGGATGTGAGATGCGGCGCAATGTGTTGAAGGCGTAATCGCATGCTTGGGTCCAATGAGAAATGTTGGTAGGCGGAGCAAGTAGTTTTGTGAGCGCTACTATGACAATGCAAAGTTACGGACGTAACGATGAAAATAGGAGCACAAGCCAGCGAAGCTACGCAGTTCTTTGAGTGTTGTCGGTTTCGGAAACTCGGCGACTGCACGAAGTTTTTCCGGGTCTGTAAATATTTCATCCTTTGAGACGGCATGACCAAGTATAACGAGTTGACGTGCTCCGACGCAACACTTTTTCAGATTAAGCTGAAGGTTTGCCTTGGTGAGGCACTGAAGAATCGTGAGCAAATGGGCGACAAGCGTAGAAAAATCTGGGGAGAACACGACAACGTCATCCAGGTAGCAAACATATTTGCCACTTCAAACAGCCTAGAATGCTGTTCATTATTCGCTCAAATATAGCAGGCGCATAGCACAGACCGAATGGCATTACTGAGAATTCATATAGGCCATCTGGCGTGACGAAGGTTGTTTTAGGATGGTCACATTCTGTCATCGGCACCGGCCAATATCCTGAACGCAAATCCAATAATGAAAAATATTCCCCTCCTTGCAGGCAATCAATGGCATCATCGATGCGAGGAAGAGGGTAGACATCTTTCCGCGTAACGTTGTTGAAGCGTTTGTAATCGACACAAAACCTAATTGAACCATCTTTTTTTTTCTGACGACCACTACAGGCAAAGACCATGGACTTGAGGAGGGCGTGATAACGCCGTGGTGAAGAGTGCCATTCAATTGCTCCGCAATGATGTCCCCTTCTGCTGCTTATACACGGTAGGGGTGCTGTCGCAAAGGAGTATGCGTTCCCGTGTCAATACGTTATTAGTTTATTATTTATTTCGTAATACTGTGAACCCTCATAGATGGTCATACCAGAGAGGACATACATAAAGAATGTACAATGTTCAAAAAGTTTTTCAATAGATTGACAACTAAAACTGGTATTCTCTTAATTAACAAGTCAACATTCAAATTAACAATTCAAGAAGAATTCAGAATTCACAGTCATTTTTCCAATTATTTGCTATGAACATGAAGTCACTTACATCACTTGGCACTGAAAAAATGATTTAATAATCACGTCAATGCGCTTCTACGGCATTTTCAAAGTCAGTGACATTTTTTAAAACAAAAATTTCGTTCTGCTGTTTGTTCCACATTACTGTGATATCTGGAAAAAAGGAATATCGAAATGTAACACGATTTGTTCGGAATGTTTTTATGACGCAATCGTGGTTAATTTGGGAATTTTTTTGCTTGAAGAAAGTATATATTTGAGCTTATCTATCTTCACTTCCTCTTTGATTATCTAGTTTATATTCATTCCTACGTTGTTCAAGAGGATCTCCGTTCCATATTCATGACATCAGTGTGACTGATTCTTTCCTTCGGTACGTTGAACAAATAAAGCGCACCGATAGTGTCTTTATTCTTTCTAGCTTCTTCTTAAGAGTAACTTGGTGGTGACTTCAAACAACGAATTAATATTCTAGTACTTTCCTAAAGGCGGTAGTGTACGCATTATGTTTTACGTCACGGGATGCATCCTGCAGCTTTTTCCTCAATAGATATATCTTTTGACAGGTGTTCGTGCAAACGTCATCTATATGCCCATTCCATGTTGATTTTTGCGTAATCGTTACGTCAAAGTGCTTGAACTGGGTTGTATATACCAACAAGAGTTCACCAATGCTGTAAAAAAAAAGGAATGAAATGTTTGTTTGCTGATGTGTATATGTATACTTAGAACACTTAATACCATTTTTCACTTTCTACAATGTTATCTAAATTTTGCTAAGAGGTGTCAATTTTGATTTGGTCGTCTAGTTCGGTAATTGCAGCATACATTGAGCAGTCAACTGCGAGAAGTTTAACATGAACACCCTCTTCTGCCACATTACTGATATCGTTGATATACAGGAGAAACAATACTGGTCCCAACAGAGGGCCTTGGAAACTCCCGAAAGTACCGCCAGGGTTGTGATAGGTGACCATCCAGTTTCACTACCTGCGTACGATGTTTTAAATAAGCGACAATTCATTCTATTATGAGTTCATTTATACCTGCATGATAGAACTCAAGGATTAGTTGGACATTGGATACTTTATCAAATGCTTTCGCGAAATTCACAGATATCACATCAACCTGATGTCTCACAAAATCACTCGTAAAGTCATGAATTGTTTCTATTAACTGGGTCACGGTTGATAACACCGTCCTGAAGCCATGTTGGTAAGGATACAGATATGCGTTCTGATCCAGAAATGCGCGTTTGTGTTTTGCAGTCGCGTGTTCAAACATTTCGCAAGCAACGGAAGTGAGTGATACTGCTCGGTAATTTGTTGTCAGTTGGCGATTGCCGCCTTTAAATACAGGAATGACGAATACAATGCGCCAATCTCGTGGTAGTGAGTGCATTTTATAATATTTCCTAAAGATGATAGTTAGATAAAGTGACTTTCATTGTGCGTATAGCTTGAGGATTACAGTTAGTATATCATGAATACCACTCAACTTTTTTCGTACCTAATGTGAAAAGCTGCTGAAATACCCCCCTCCCTAGCTATTTCTAGTGTTTTCGTTGAAACAGTAGGACAAAGTCTTGTGCTTTCTGACGTACTTCCTTTAGTTTCTGGCAAGTTAAATACAAACTGAAAAAGTTGGCTACATGGTTTGCAATCACATTTTTTTGTTATAATACCACTACCGCATGTATTTCGTCTACTACTTCTTTCCTGTCGCTAAAATACCTCCAAAATTTCTCGGACAAAAACCTAAGAAAATCGCTGAGAGTTTTTCAAAAAATGACTTTTTTAGAACTAGCAAAAGCATGCTTAAGATCAATTTTAAAGTTTTCAAAGCAACTGGCAACTTGCTCGTTTTACGCAGTCTCTTAATTTTCCTTTTCATATGAATTATATCTCCGGGGATCCAAAGACTTCTTTGGTATTTTTAACACGCGATAGAACATAATTTGTTTATGCAGAACCTTATAACACATTTAGGTTCTTGCCATAGCTCTTCTACTGATTTCAAACCAGAGGGGGTCTCGAGGTTTTCAAATAAGTCTCAAAATAGTCAAGATTGAAGTTCATTGTTGTTCATGGTGCGTTGTGGCGATGATTACGTGGTTGTTAGGTGGATTCTGTTTTCTTTGTTTTGTTGTTTTTTTTTCTCTTTTTTGTCAGATACTGCCCAAGTATATATTGTGCGGTTCTAGCAAACAAATCTTGTTGTAAGTCAGTGCCACTGTCTGTCTCCTTCTTTCTCTTGTCCCTCGTTATTGGCGCTGTTTTTTATGTGAATTGAAGTATTGTCGGCCCTAGCATTGTTTTAACCTTTACTTGCGTATAGCTGTTCACATATCGCGTTGCTCAAACAGGCAGCTCAAGACAGATCATCCTGTGACACGATATACCATCTTCTACAGTCACTTTGTAGTCATCTAACTTAATGAATAGGAGCACCAAGTATACGGACGACCTTGACGTCGGCGTAATTCTGGTATCCTCAAGCACTATTTGCTTCAGATTGTAGGTGAACATAATTTCTAGCATTTTTTCAGCGTTTCCTGGTTTCAGCGTTTGCTGGTTTTTCCGCGTTACCAACCTAGTGTTCTCATTTACATGCTGACATGAAAACTCGTTCAAGCATTTCAGAAACTGAGGGGAGCTTTAGGGTGGCTGATATACATCTCTAATAAGGAAAACAGTACTCTCGTAAGCTAATCTGCACCAGAGAGTTTCCAGTACTTCACAATCAATCAATGAAGCTATAAGAGAACCTTTAACTATGCACACCCCACCTTCCCATGAGTTTCTGTTCTTTCTAGATATATTGTAACTGGGAGGTACAGCACAATCATTCGGCACATTTTTATGCAACCTTCTTTCCGTTATTGTGATTATGTGAGGATCAATTATGTGTGATTATGATTATGTGTGAGAGCAATAAGTACTCAAGGTGCATAGTCTTGTTCACTTCACTGCGAGCATTAAATGAGAGCAATCTTAGCTATTTTCTTGGTGTCTCAAAAGAGCTGCCCGGGCTGTCAGATTCGTTTGACTTAGTTGATACGACGCGTTCATTTCGTTTCGCTTTATCTGTGTCACAGTTGCCCGAGAGCAAATAGCGCTTGCTTCTGACGTCATCCCATGCGTATAATCTACCGTTTATCTTAAGTTTATCATGCTCGACAACTAATTTCGCACCTACCTCCCTATATGTGGCAGCACTTCGCCATAGCTTCTTTCGTATCTACTGTGATGAGCACTGATGACTAAGAGCAGAGGAATCGGGACTCTGGGTGCGAGGAGCTAGCTGTAAGAAGCAGAGGAAGACGAAGTGGAGAATAGAACAGCTCGCCCAGGATCGGGTGTTGTCTCTTGTTCTCTGTCTCGCTCATTACAATGGCGCAGTCCGACAAGTGGACCCTCTGCAGAAAGCCACCGGTACGTGTCTTCGTGGTTCGTCGGCAACGCGGGCTTCTCCATCAAGGAGCGCCGTTCACGCTTCCTTAACGATAGGGTCCCTCACGCCACTTCAGCCACCCTTCAGACCACCTGTGGACAGCGTCCAGGCCTCCCCTCTGGTTCTAGGCCATGACCTGATTGAAACCCTGCCACCGTTTCACGGCAGGGATCCGCACCGGCTCCTGTCCCTTGGGAATGCCGCTCACGCTTCCCATGGCCTTCATTCCCATTGCAGTACTCTTCCAACACACGAGCCGCCACTGAACGCCGTCCTGGCTTCCCTGCTCGTCAATCTCGCTGGTGTAAGTGGTGCAACCGCTACTTTCTTGAAGACCTCGATCACTGACTCTTCGGGCTTCACATCGGACAGCGCCATGGACCTGCGGCGTACCATCGCGTTACTCCGCGTCAAGACTAACAAACTTACAGCATCCATCTGTGAGCGAGCTCCTACAATATTGTCAGCATTGTGTGAAATTACCGCAGTGTTGGATGTAGCTGCCTCACACGACCTTGAGGCAAGCAAACCGGAGCAACGCAGGGAGCTTCAGTCTTCTCTCATCGAGCTCTCACACCAGCTCGACTGCTTCGCGTCGGTGATCTCTGCGTTGCCACCTGCCACCTCACGATCACCAGCCGTCTGCGAACTAGCGGAATTCCACGGGGTCCGGAACGACGCCGACAGCTGGGTGGCAACCGTGAACGCTATAGCAATGCGCGAGGCCTGGACGGAATCTCAGAAATGGACCGTGGCTGTAGACCGTCTTCGGGAAGGTGCAGCGGCGTGGCACTGGTATGAAGGCTTCAAGCAGCAGTCTTGGGTGGAGTGGAGCTCCAAGCTCATAGCTGCCTTCGGCCGGACGCTTTCCGATCTCCCTTCCACCACCCAGCTCAACCTGACGACTACCGAGGATAAAGCGCAGAAGGGTTTCCGCCTCCAGGTTGCAGTCATGCGTTGCAGTTCACTTGAGTTTTTGGACACTGTGCCGTCATTCAATTCTAGTTCAACTCAGCCAAAGACCACTATCGAAGACGGGCCTCGTGAAAGACGTCACTCGAACGACATACCCAAACTGAACCACCACGAATGTGCAGCAGTACACTGCATAAGCTTTGATGACCTCTTGGCTGAACGCTCCGAAGAGTACACTGAAACAGGCTCCAAGGCAGGCGTTGCTCTTCCGATGCCAGGTTCCACACCGGGACCCATCTCACGAACTTCCTTGCCAGCAACCAATGCCATTTTCAAGACAGAGCTGTCAGAGACAACCGTGGATAGCAAGGAGACAATCTTGGACCAGCGTGTACCACATCTGCAGTCATTGGCCGAGCGTGTGAGCTACATCGATGCGTTCCAGGCAGAGAGAGCCAGCATCGGCCTTTCTGGCAACATGATGTACGATCTTGGCGACGACGACAAGGACGCCATTCTGACTCCCAACGTACAACCTGAACCTCGCGCAGACCCCCCATGAAGTCGTCACCATGGCAATCGCCCCTGATTGTTGAGGCCCCGACCAGCTCGCTCAAAACAAGATAACAGAAAGGAAGCTGCCGGCACGTCGCATCATGATTGTGTCCAGTGGCCTGTGAGCGCTCACACTCACCCTCTGTTGCGCAAGGAATTTCCGGCTCGGCATTCAAATGCGCATAGAAACCACACCATCCCACTCAGACGATATAAATGTCTACTCGGCAAGCAACGACTGCTCCAACACACCCACTGTCGCCCACCAAAGCTCTACACCATGTTACAGCGTCGTAAAGACAGACCACCGAGGTACAACCAGTTTCATACCCCCGAGTCTTCATTGACCAAGGTGCGAGCGAATGCCAATGTCCAACGTCAACAACGACACTGGGGCCAACCAAGGCAACAAATACAGCCTCACCGTGCCAAGTCACAGCCTAGACGGGTCCGACCCAGGCGAGGAAGCCAATGCCACCCATCAGAACTGTTTTCACCAAGTCTTCCGAACACGTCGAACCTTCGACGAGATCAACCGCAGCGACAGAACTTATTCCGCCCGTCGGAAAACGCACTGGAAGCGTTACAACATGGCCGATGTTATAGACCGCCGCAACACAAAGTCGTTACCCAGAGTCGCTATCGTCCAAAGTTTCCGCCAAACCTCAGCAAACCTCGGCGTCTTAACCAACATTTCGAACGACCACGGCGACACATTCAATGTCGGCCACTGGATCTAGCTCCAAAATATTCTCACACGAATTTCAAGCGTGGAAGAGTCCGACCACCACAATGCAGCCAACCACGCCCACCTGAAGCACTGTCGGCAGCTCCACGCACTCGCAGTCATGGCCGAGTGTGATGAGCACTGATGACTAAGAGCAGCGGAATCGGGGCTCTGGGTGCGAGGAGCTAGCTGGAAGAAGCAGAGGAAGACGAAGTGGAGAATAGAACAGCTGGTCCAGGATCGGGTGTTGTCTCTTGTTCTCTGTCTCGCTCATTACACTACACTGTTTCCTTCCCATAGTCGCTGCTTATTCTGATCAAAGTTCCTTTAGTTTTTTGCACCATTAAAAGGTGGTATCTTTTCTTTGTCATTGTAAAATTTCAAGATCACTAGTCTTGTTTTTTTCCGGGTTTACTTTGTCATTCCGATTAATTATTTCCTCTGTAGTGACTTCTACACCAACAACTGAAAAAAAATTGGCAGATCTCACGTACTATGGGAATCGGTGATATGCGAAGCAAGAATGAGGAATGTTGATATGTCACTTTAAAATCAGCACAACCTTACGAGGTGAGATAAATGATGCCATACGTGACTTCCATGGCATGATTATTATGTTTGGATGTGTCGCTTACTTTAATGATCTATTCATGTCACGTGACACCAATTGTCATATATGTGTAGCTTGCGAAACGGCCGCGAGCTCGCTATGAGCTTGGCATGTTTTCATGTTGTTACATGAAAGGAGTGTCAGGATTATCTTGTTTGCACCAGTCATATATTTCGTCATTCATTGACTTCACGTAAATTTTGCATATGTGGAGCTAGCAAAACTGCCGCGAGTGATTCATGAAGTGTCCAATATACTCCAATGTAGCGTTGACACGCGCACACGCTGGGCACAGCGACGCAACGTAAGCAAAACGCGATCACTCTATTGTCTGACGCATGGTGCGACCAGCATCCGTCAGCATGGCCCGAAGGCAACTGGCGAGAAATGCGACATGCTGCATTTCGCGCCAATGCGCTCTCTCATTTCGTGATGAAGGGAAGCCGGACGTGCTGAAACGCACATGCATTAAAGCAACGCAGCGCAGCGCGCGCAAGCGAGTATATGGCAAGACCGGTGCCTGGGGTGGGCACCGGCCTGACGTGACGAAATGAACGCCGGCGAGCACGCGCATCCCGTCACGTGATAATGTATTGGCGCTTTTTGTGGCATGTAGTCATGTTCTCAAATGACACGGCTCTCAAGATTATTGTGTTTGCACCAGCCACGTACCTTCGTCATCCATTCACATAACGTAGTACCTAATTCGGCATATGTGAAGCTGGCAAAACGGCCACGAGCGCATTATCAGGGTGGCATGTAGTCATGTTGTTACAACACATGCATGTCGTGATTATCATGTTTGGATGTGTAATTTAGCAATGTCGTCCGTTCCCGTCGTGTAATACCAAGTTTGGTACATGTGAAGCAAGCGAAACGGCCAAGAGCACATCATGAGCGTAGAATGTGATCATGTGGTTGCATGACATGCATCTTACGCATATTATGTTTGCACCAGTATCCTACCTTCATCATCCATTCACGTCCCATAATACCAAATTTGGTATATGTGACGCTAGCGAAACGGCCATGAGCGCATCATAGCATGGCTTTCAGTGATGTTATTACATGACACGCGCGTCACGGTTTTCATGTTGGGGTCTATCACTTGTGTTCGCCATGCAATCATGCCTTACCATACCAGTTCTGCAACATGCTATGTGAATGAAACCACCGAAAAAGCTGCAGGAACGTAAATGTATATCATGACATAGGTGTCATAACTTTCATGCTATGACTAGTCAAACATTTTCTTCGTGCAGTCATGTTGTCATATCAAGTTTGGTATCGATACCACTATCGAAATGGCCGGGAGAGGCAAAAGTCGTAGGCGGCTAGATAGATAGATAGATAGATAGATAGATAGATAGATAGATAGATAGATAGATAGATAGATAGATAGATAGATAGATAGATAGATAGATAGATAGATAGATAGATAGATAGATAGATAGATAGATAGATAGATAGATAGATAGACAGACAGACAGACAGACAGACAGACAGACAGACAGACAGACAGACAGACAGACAGACAGACAGACAGACAGACAGACAGACAGACAGATAGATAGATAGATAGATAGATAGATAGATAGATAGATAGATAGATAGATAGATAGATAGATAGATAGATAGATAGATAGATAGATAGATAGATAGATAGATAGATAGATAGATAGATAGATAGATAGATAGATAGATAGATAGATAGATAGATAGATAGATAAGCTCAAAGTCGCCGAAGTTCGCTAAGAAATGCTTCGCATTTAAAAACAGTCATTCAAAACCCGTCTCTTTAACACTGACGCAGACTCGTTCACACCCTCAGTGAGGCCAGACACAAAGAGATCATTTCGTCTGCTTCTATTTACATAATTGATTATTTGTCATTTTGCTCTCGTACGATCATCTCCAATTTATCTATTCTATTTTTTATTTCTTAAAACATCTATACTGTCAACCTGTGCATTTTGCACTTTGCATTTTTTCTCCTTTATGACTAACTTCCGCAATTTCTTTCCTGATATCGTCAATTTTGCTATACAAAGCATTTTGTTTTTCAGAAATTGCCTAGAAATGTTCACCAGTTTTTGAGCCTGGGATCTTCTGAACGTCGCCAGCCATCAGCTGCAACAGCACAGACTAATAATCATTCAAAATAGCATGACATCTACGAGGGCAACGCCGAACTAACCAGCAGCATTTTTGACTACGATACGTAGACCTGTAACTGTCCTGTATTAAGAGCAACGCTTTTTAGACATTTTGCTCTTCCGCCAAGTGCCTGTGCCCTCTCAGTCCGATGTTCTCAGGCTGTCCCTTTTGTAGCCTGGATGCTGGTGACGTTACGCCCACGAAAGAAAGTCCAGAAAGTGCGAATCCCAAGCTTAAATTACGGCAGCGTTGCGCATCGAGGACGAAAGAGCAGCCTCCGTTGTTCTCCACAGGCATTCTGACGAAAAACCAAGGCAGCATCTGCAATAGCAGCAACAGCGCTTTAGACATCTTGCTCATCAGCCAAATGCCATGCCAAGTGAGGGACGCTGTTGGTTTGCTTCTGCGGAAAATCGAATGAATCTCTAAACTCCTGAAGAAGCGCTGTAAGTTGCGCCCGTTCATCCTGAGGGAAGAAGCTGTCGATGGAGTGGTCGAATACATCCGGAAATGCGTCATCCGGGTGGAAACTAGGCGTTACAGCATCCAAGTGATGTTTTGGGCCAGTTTCATAGGATTCAATAGGCACGACAAAGCGTTATTCTGCTGGGTGAACGTGACCAAGTGTCTCGTGATGGTGTAAGGTGAGATAACGTAATCTGGGATTGTAAACACTATATTCCCGTTGCATCTTCATTGGGCGGCAGAATGGCTTATGACAGAGACGTGCCGTGGCGCCGACTGAAAATGGCAGATGGCGTGAACATAAATGTAGTGCCAGAAAAGTCAGTGCGATCGAAAGGCATGATGATGACACTTAGGGGAGAAACCTCACTGTCAGTAGCCACACGAAGCTGGTGAACACTAGGTCGGTCGGTGTCAGCAGACGGGGCATCGGCGAACATAGAAAGTTCCCATCTGAGCGTGAGCGCAGTCAATTACGGCATGGTGGCACGACACGAAACCTCATCTGAGTATTACGTCAGGCAAACACGTGGCAAACACTAGAAACTCGATGGGGTACAAAATGTTCTGAATGATAACTCTAGCTGTACATGCTCCGACTGGCCGAATTGGTTGTGCGCTTACTGTACTCAGCGAGAAACCGGACGGTGGCGTCGTAACCTTTTGCATAGAGTGGCGAAGTTTTCGGCTCATGACAGAAATGGCAGCTCCGGTATCAACAAGAACGAGAGTTTGTAAACCTTCAGCAAACACTTCCAGAACGTTGGCGCGGGACAGGCAAGGGCTTACACTTTGTGAAGACGACGCAGCTCCTGCCTCTGGCGCTGCGGTAGTCAGTTTTCTGGTCCTGGTCAGTGACGCAAGTAGTGACAGAGAACTGCGGCATGGGGAGCATGAGTGACGATGTGGTAACGATCGGTAACTGGTAGTAAGTTGGTGGTCTCGTTCATCTGCTAGCGGTTCGAATTTATCAGGTAGTTGACCATGTTGTGCCGGTGGGTTTTGTCGCGCGTCGTACGGGGCCTGGAAGCAGTAGTGAGAGTATCTTGGCGCTGGCGGACGCCCTGCGAAGCACCGTCGACAGAAGCGTGGAACATGGCCTGGATACCCGCACGCGTAGCAGATGGGACGGTTATCAGCTGTACGCCAGGGGTTGCCATAAGACTGCGGTGTACTAGGTAGGCATCGCTTGTACTCTCACTGCTTCAGAAGTCCACAAGGATAAAGGTCGTGGTGGACTTGCAGCAACAACAGCGTAAGTCAACAGCGCGGTGACAAATGTCTGAAAGGCGGACGGCAGTGCCTTGGAGACCTGCGCCTGTATTACCTGGCTGATGGTGGGCGCGAGACACTCACAAGAAGATTCCGTTATCGGTAGAAACGACAGGCACAAAAGTTGTCGAGCCACCTCCTCGCGCACATATAGTTTGATTTCCGTCACTAGCATGTTGTCGTCTCCACCGAGGGTCAACGCTGCGAGAGTTTCATCGGTAGCCGCTGGCCGCCGTGGCACTATCTGTTGTTTACACAACTCCTCAAACCTCTGGCAAAGAGTGGCAAGTTCGGACAGGGTCCATGGGCCCTTGGCCAGCAGCATCTAAAGGGCATCATCCTTTATCCCCTTCAGGATGTGCTTGTTCTTGGGTGCTTCTATCATTAATGGTGAGTGTGCTTGGAAAAGTCGAGCACGTCATCGATGTAGCTTGTGAAGCCTTCCCCCTGAAGCTGTGCACGTCCCCATGATGTTCGGCAGAGAGCTTGCATACCTCAGGCCGACCGAACACATCGGCAATGCGTAGCTTAAAAGCATCCCAAATGGCGAATTCTGAGTCGTGGCTGTTAAATCACAGACTCGCTACCTCTTTAGGCACATAATGCAACTTTGAAGCGTAGTCCTACTTGTTGCTCGCGCCTATCTTTTCAAATGTCAACAGCCAATTTTAAACGTCTTGTTCATCGGTATCGTTAAAAATAGGTCGATCACGGGCGCAATGGACGCGATGACCATGGGAAGCCGAGTCGTACTTTGCTGGGTGGTTTCGTCAACCATTTATGAGGTGGCTAGAAGTTTCCTATTGCGGAGTTTCAGGTTGAGTTACCCAGCACCTCCACCACTCTCAAAGGAAGCTTATTGGTGCAAACAGCAATTGCACAGTAGGTCTATATACACTGAAAGCAGGCGGCAACGACCGAAACAGGAATCACAGCGTTAGGGCCAACAGCTCCCGCTCGAGGCTTCTGCTAAAAAGATGGCCGATTATGGTGTATTGTTCGTCTTCCTCCTTACGCTAGGTATAGAATAATGTCGACAACAGCAACAATCCACTATACACACTACTATTACTATGATGAAACCAAAAAAAGTATAACACATAGAATGCATTTTTTAAAACTCATATGCTGGGACATGTAGTTATTACTGTTTTCCGTCTACCACTCGCCTCCGCGGTTCTTTTATAAACAGCGCGAACACATGGCCTCATTTTCTCATGGGAAAATTTTTCTTGTCGGAGATTTCAGTCTTCCAGAAATTCAGTGGGAGCGTGGATTCTCTGATACAGGTCGAAATTCAAATGCGGACTGCTAGGTCTTATTATTTTGTGCCACAACTTGCAACAAATCGTCACTCAACCAATACGTGGTACACGCACATCGACGACTGTGCTTCATTTTGTCTTTATTAGCAAAAGTTTTGATGACTTTTCTGTATCTGTTGATGTAGAAATTCCTGATAATCATTTCATGTATTTTTCTTGTCAGCTACAGTCAAGTAGCAACTATCGATCTAAGGTAACCGTCAAAAAATTTTCATGCACCACGAACGAAAGTGTTTAGGACTACTTAGACTTCTGTATAAGTTATTTTTCTGGTAGTTATCTTACTGATTTTTGGACAAGGTTTAAAAATATACATATGCATGTACTGTATTAATAGTTTTGTCCCCAATAAAACAAATAAAACAGCTAAAAAGCCCTGCATAACGTTAGAAGCACGGCAGCTTGAAAGAAGAATAGAGCGCTTAAGGAGAAGGTACCTCTTGAGCTATTATTCAAATATTACAGCCTAAATTAAATCAACTGGTGTCGAATGCGAAAGAAAGGTACCTTAGGCATACTCTACCAAACTGGATGCTGGATGCTCCTGGAAAAAGTGAATGGTTCCTAAAAGAAAAACCAAGACCTATTCACCAAATTATACACCATGGCTGCGTAGTAGACGAGAAACCAAGTATTTCAGAGCATTTCAACACGCATTTTCTTTGCGTTTTTTCCTGGCAATCTGTCCCACCATGTTTGAACTGCTCACTTGCTGTTTTACCACCTCATATGATTTCAAAGCCTGCTATAGTCTTTTAATTGCCAACGTTGAAAGCTTAATCAGCCCCTGGGTCGGATTGTATACCAAACATTTTCCTTCGCAAATATGTAGATAATTTGTCTGAATTTTTGTAGTAATTTTTCAAGCATCATTATCTCCTGCAATCTTTCCTTGTGACTGACTTAAGGCACGCGTAGCACCTATACCTGAAAAGTGTGCTGCAACACTTTTGACAAATAATCGTCCAATTTCTCTAACGTCGTCTTGCTGCAAGCTTTTTGAACAATTATTGCAAAATAAATTCTTAAATTTGTCGCTAATAAGAGTCTTTGTCTGACCACCAGCACGCCTTTCGTAAAGTCCTTTCAACTGTTACCGAATTAACCACAAAAATTCACGAGTTCGTAGGTGGGCTTGATAAGTCTGGACAAATATATGTAATTTTTCTAGATTTTAGAAAGCCTTTTGATCTTGTTAAGCACCCTTAGCTAGTCGAAAAGCATAAATGGATTCAGCTACTATTGTACCTCATTATTTCGGTTACTGCTTACTTGACTGACCGTAAACAGTTCGTTGAAATTGACAATATTTTTAGGCAAGGGGTCCCATAAGGCAGCGCTTATAAACCTTTATAGTTCTAATTTATATTGATGACATCGTTGATGTAAATAAACATCTTTGCAGATTCGGCTGTTCACACATAACTGCGTAATAACTAACGAAATAATGTCAAGGTGGTCCAAATTCAAACCTTCAAAAATAGCATCGTGGTGTACCAAGTGGCATAAGAAACTAAATGCGAACAAATCAGTTTTAATAAATTTACGAGAAAACTTAACAAATTATCTCTTCCATACAAAATTGAATCTACACCTTTCACAGGAAATTCGTACAGGTACCTTTGTATGACGATTTGTACAAGTACCTTGGTATTACAATTACAAACAACTTCTTTTGGAATGCTCACGTTTCCAACATTTGCAAAGCACCTTTCCGGAAGGTATGTTTCCTAAGACACAAATGAAAACAGGCTTCCTATTACTCGCTTAACAGCATATTACTCATCTATCCGTCCGATATGCATGTATTTTGTGGGACTGTTATACCAAATGCAACATTGACGCCTTAGGCGAAGTCCAACGTAAATCAGTCTTAATCAAGTTTTCTAAATATCACTCGACCAATTTCGCAACCAGTATTATGCTAGCTAATAGCATTCAGACATTGCAATTACAAAGTGAAATTATTAGAATTCATTTTTTTTTGCTGAACAACAATAATTTCATCCTTAGTTTAGATCCTTTCTTGAAGGCACTTGTAGCTCGACGAACGAGACATCGTCATGATGAATCTCTGACGTGGCATCTCTCGAAAAGTAACCTTTTAAATATTCTTTTTCCCCGTAGCATAACTGGCTAGAACAAACTATCTGTAGCTAGTTTGTGCAGCACTGACGCTATTGATGCTACGACAGTAACCAGGTTGTATTTTCACTCCAGACGCACGAGCAAAAGTGGCTCAGCCCGTGTGACAGACGGTAATGACCACTACAAAGATTTGGTAATACAGATGAAAATGAAATACATGGTCAGCGCTCGCACTATTTTTCCGCTTTCACGAAAAAGCGGAAGAAAATTAAAAAGGGTTGGAACACCGAATATATGGTTTCAGTTAAGCGACGTGGGTGTGCTGCGACTGTGCTGCGGCGACGATGATCTGGAGTCATGTTGACAGGAACGACGTGGTAGTTGACGTCAGATGTTCGCTCCAGGATGGTAACTGAATAGAAACAGTGCAATCTAGATGTAGTTACTTCGTAACTACGGAAGTGAAAAAACAAGGACCGAAAAGAGTGCTGACTTTCACCATAGATTTATTATTGGGGTGGTGTACATATATAGGCGAAAAAAAGAGAGAATTGGCCATGCGTAGAAGGGTGAAGGAACAACCACTGTGATAAAATGTGAGCAAAACTCTTGACTCTTGTTGAACGAGTTGAAACAAATGCACATGTAGCTTTAAAAAGAGCAACATACGTATATATATATATATAAATATATATATATATATAAATATAATATATATATATATATATATATATATATATATATATATATATATATATATATATATATATATATATATATATATATATATATATATATATATATATATATTGTTACGGATGTGATGGGTTTATTTTTACAATGAAAAATGTCAGCGCTCTACTGTCACTGCCGAATCACCATCGCTCGAGCACGTCCGATCTCTTCTTCTTCCTCGCTCTTTCAGTCCGCATTACATTTCCCTCCGGGCCAGACGAAGCTCACGGAGCGAGTAGAAGCGATCGGTTGTTGTAGGGCTTCAATCGGGCAATGTGCACAATTTGCGTCTTGCGCGAACGCCGGTTCTGAGCTGTCACTCTCGCGACAGCGTAAGTGATGTCACTTAAGCACTGAGTAATGACAAACGGTCCTGAGTACTTAGAAAGAAACTTCTGGCAAAGTCCCTTTTTTCGAACAGGCGTCCACAGCCAGACCAAATCACCTGTAGCGAAAGTCACGGGTGGGTGTTTTGCGTCGTAACGGTCTTTCGCGCGAGCATGGGCGGAAAGAGTTCGGAGCCGAGCAAGTCGACGAGCTTCTTCGGCGCGACACAAAGTCTGCGCGACATTGGCGTTTTCGTTCGTCGAAAATGGAAGTATGGTGTCAAGGAAACTTTGCGGATGACGAGCATAGAGAAGAAAGAAAGGCGTATAACCTGTGACTTCGTGTTTCGCGGTATTAAAGGCGTATGTAACAAAAGGTAATACGGCATCCCAGTTCTTGTGATCCGCTGCGACGTACATTGAAAGCATGTTGATGATGGTACGATTGGTGCGCTCAGTGAGGCCGTTGGTCTGAGGGTGGTATGGCGTGGAATGGCGATACTGACACCCACAAAGCCGTAGCAACTCTTCGACAACGTCAGCGGTAAACTGACGGCCGCGATCACTTATCACCACACGAGGGGCCCCGTGACGAAGTATGATCGAGTGTAGAAGAAACCATGACACATCAGATGATGTGGCTGAAGCAACCGCCATCGTTTCAGTATACCGCGTCAGGTAATCTACGCACACAATAATCCAGCGGCGGCCGGTGGTAGACTTGGGGAAAGGGCCCAGTAAATCTATGCCGACTTTTTCGAATGGTGATGTCGGTGGCTTAACCGGCTGCAGTGGGCCGGCCGATGGTGTGGTAGGTTGTTTGTGGCGTTGGCAGACATCACAACTTGCGACGTAGTGCTTGGTGGTCTTCCAGAGTCGAGGCCAGTAAAAACGTTGTCGGATACGGTGAAGCGTTCGGGCAAATCCAAGGTGCCCAGACGTGATGTCATCGTGCATGGCTTGGAATACCGCAAGACGCAGGCATTCTGGCACGACGAGTAGTAGTGTGGAACCATGGCTGGAGTAATTCTTGCGATATAGTAGGGCGTCATGAATCACGAATGGCGTGGCGCGTTTAGAGCTACGAGCCACATCAATCATTGGTTTCAGCGAAGGGTCACGCTGTTGTTCGTGACGAAAGACATCCAAATTTGGGAAGTTGGATGAGATTGCGGCCAGGTAGTTGTCAAAATCATCATCATCAGCATCCACAGTTGGAGATGGAAGACGAGATAAGCAGTCGGCATCTGCGTGACATCGACCGCTCTTGTAGGTCACAGAATAATTATATTCTTGAAGCCGTAAGGCCCAGCGAGCCAACCGACCAGCTGGGTCACGTAGTCCGACAAGCCAACAAAGCGAATGATGATCTGTGACGATCTTAAACTGCCGGCCGTACAAATAAGGTCTGAACTTTTGGACGGTGAAAACAACTGCAAGACATTCCAGTTCGGTGACCGTATAATTCCTCTCCGCCTTAGTCAAAGTACGACTTGCATACGCCACGACGTGTTGCCCGCTATCGTGATATTGAACTAGCACGGCACCAACTCCGATACCACTAGCATCTGTATGCAGTTCCGTGAGTGCCTCCGGGTCGAAATGGCGCAAGAGGGGCCCGGAAGTAAGCAAATACTTCAGCTGCTCGAAAGCAGCCTCACACTCAATGGTCCATCGAAATGGAGTGTTTTTGCGGAGCAACTCTGTCAGGGGATGAGCAAGCTGGGCGAAGTCTTTGATAAACCGACGAAAATAAGAACACAGGCCCACGAAGCTACGGAGATGCTTCAAAGACGTCGGTTGCTTGAAGTCTCGGACAGCACTGATTTTGTGCGGGTCTGGTCGTATACCGTCCTTGTCAACTAGATATCCAAGCACAAGGGCTTGACGCTCACCAAAATGACACTTCTTTGCGTTTAAAACGAGACCAGCTTGTTTGACGCAGTCTAGAACAACGCTAAGCCGATGGTTGTGTTCGTGGAATGTCTTGCCAAAAATAATTACATCATCGAGATAACACACACATATCTCCCGTTTGAGACCGCGAAGGATGGAGTCCATGAATCGCTCGAAGGTAGCTGGGGCATTGCATAAGCCAAACGGCATAACGTTGAATTCAAATAATCCATCAGGCGTGACAAAAGCAGTCTTCTCTTTGTCAGACGGATGCATTGGTATTTGCCAGTATCCAGACCTTAGGTCGACAGACGAAAAGTAGGCGGCCGAGTGCAGACAATCAACAGCATCGTCGATGCGTGGTAGCGGATACACGTCTTTCTTTGTGACGGCGTTGAGACGGCGGTAGTCTACACAGAATCGCCAAGAGTTGTCTTTCTTTTTTACCAATATAACAGGAGCTGCCCAGGGACTGCTTGACTTTTGAATAACGCCTTTCTGCAGCATGTCGTTGACCTGATCGGCGATCACTTGCCTCTCTGACGGGGATACGCGATAGGGTTTCTGGCGTATCGGTGTAGCATCTCCCGTGTTGATTCGGTGGTGCATACGGGATTCGGGCAACATGGAACAACGCTTGTTTTGAGCGAAATCAAAGACTCCCGCGTAGCGTGTAAGTACCTCCTCAAGGACATTCTGCTCGGAAGAAGGCAACGACTTGTTGATCATACGTTTAATCTCGGCTGAGTAGTTTGGCGCAGTCTGACTGATAGCTGGAGACTCTGAGACCATTCTCACGTCAATTGTGGCCTGCTCCTCGAACGTACCCAGTTTGAATCCGGCTGGTAGAACAACAGGCTCTGAGGCTGCGTTGAGTGCCCACAAGCAAGCATGTCCGTCGATGGCTGTAAGGACAGACCGTGGGACCAGCACATTCTTCTTAATGGCGTTTGCATGATCACGCTCCACAAGTCCAGTGCAGGGTCCTGAGCGGACATGAGAAGAGCATACGGGTACAAACACTGCTGTCCGACCAGGTATCGTCACATCTTTAGACAACGAAAGAGCATCGATGGGCAGAGTCGGAAAATCGTCAACTATTGCAGCGGGAAACGTACTTTGTAGAAGAATCTCTCCAGTTCCACAGTCAAGCGTAGCGCCGCATTCATGAAGAAGGTCTATCCCTAAAATGATGTCATGAGTTGCGCGAGCCAGTACGGTGAATTCAACTCGGAAATTTTGTCCACCAATCGTGAGTAGAACTGAACAAACACCAACAGGGCATAACGTTTCGCCTCCAACTCCACGAAAAGTTTCTTCACGATTCCACGCGAACATAACTTTCTGACCCAAGAAACGATGTTTGAAACGAAGGCTCATAACCGAAACAGCAGCACCAGTGTCTACAAGGGCAAGAGTATCTACACCGTCTATACACACACGCACTTTGTTCATCAACATCACAGCAGAAGGAGGAATTGGCGAAACTGACCGTCCCGCGACCGCACCTCCATCGGTCGCACCAGTTAGTTTCCCAGCTGATGCGGGGAAGGTGACCGACGACGCGGAGACGGCGACCGGCGGGACCATGTTGGAGGCGGCGTCAGGCTTCTCTCGGAGGCAGGGGACTCGCTGCGAAATTCGTTAGGCCATTGCTGTCGGGGACGGTGGTCGGCCGAGTGAGAGGTCCAGGTTTCGTGCATACGAGGCGGGTGCGTCGAAAAACGTGGCGGCACAAGCGTTTCGTACATACGAGCCGGATACGTCGAAAAACGTGGCGGTGCAGGCGGCCGTCTGGGACAGAAGCGCGAAATATGCCCTGGGAGACCACATGTGTAGCAAACGGGGACTTGTCGACTTACGTTAGCCGGAGCAGAGGTGGCAGAAGTACGCGGAGACGGGTCGTGCTCCGCAGGAACATTTTGTGATGAAGCATAGTGATCTTCTGGTAGAGGCCTGGTTGACGACGGTCGGGGGTCCGCAGCGGCACGTCGAGATGATGACATCCGGTGGTGGCCACGACCCGTCGGGGAAAACGGAAGCCGCGGGGTAAAATCTGCAGTTTCTGTGCGTGGTCGGTTTTCGACGTGACGCTCTCGCATCCAGTAGGGAGGTGGTTCGGGGCACGCGGCGAACGAGCATTGGTGGTGAACGTCACCTGCTTGAAGTCGTACGAGCTCTTCTCGAACTACCTGACGTACGAGGTAGGAAATGTCTTCGCAGGTGGCGACGTCCATACTTGCGACAGTGGGAACATTGTCCAAGCGCCCGAACTTGGGTAAAATTCTTCGGGTCTTCAACGCCTCGAATGCGCGACACTGCTGCCTGAAAATCGAAGGAGTGTTCAAGTTTTCTTTTGTTATCAAAAAAATGTACACGTCCTCGGCGATGCCTTTCAACAAATGACCGACTTTGTCTTCGTCAGACATATTTGCGTTGACAATTCCGCAAAGCTTCAACACTTCTTCAATGTACGTTGTGCACGTCTCGCCGGGCAACTGAGCCCTACGTGACAGCGTTTGCTCAGCTTTCTTTTTCATGGCACTCGTGTCCCCAAAGCAGGCCTTCAGTTCCTTAACAAATATATCCCAAGTGGGGAGAACATGTTCATGGTTCTCAAACCAAAGCAAGGCTGTCCCGGCAAGGAAGAATACTACGTTCACGAGCTTCGCCGGTGCGCCCCATTCGTAGTAGCGGCTCACTCTCTCGAAGTGTTTTAGCCAAGCGTCCACGTCTTCGTCAGTTTTACCTGAGAAAATTCGTGGCTCAGGTGCCCAGTAGTCTGGTTGTCGAGGTCGACGGCCACCTTGTGCCGTGTCGGTGGCACTGGTGGATGCAGCAGCGTAGGACGTCGATGGGATTGCTGTGTCGTCGTTCATACTGATGTTGTCCGGAGGTAGGCCAGCTAAGCGTCTGCTTCTTCGAAGAACCTCTGCTGCGGGGTCCAGGATGGCAAGTTACCCAGCACCGCTCCACCAAAGCTGTTACGGATGTGATGGGTTTATTTTTACAATGAAAAATGTCAGCGCTCTACTGTCACTGCCGAATCACCATCGCTCGAGCGCGTCCGATCTCTTCTTCTTCGTCGCTCTTTCAGTCCGCGTTACAATATATATATGTATGTATATGTATATGTATATATATATATATATATATATATATATATATATATATATATATATAAGTACATAGTGGGAGTAATAATTCAATGGGCCAGTTAGTCTTCGTGAAGGTATGGGATATGGCACAACGGGAGCGTTGTCAACAAGGATAAATATATTTATCCTTGTTGACAACGCTCCCGTTGTGCCATATCCCATACCAATATATATATATATATATATATATATATATATATATATATATATATATATATATATATATATATATACATATATATATTGTAACGGGGAGTATTTATTAAGTGAATGCCACGTGGGTTAACACTGCACAGAGTAGGCAATGATGCAGGACAAGAGGGCAGTTCAGACACAGCCCCACAACAACATCGTCGTCTTCACTCCGTCTGCTTCATTTCTGCACACGTGCCTGAGGTACTTTTTATACCCGTGACATAACCCCGGGCGGCAAAGCACCGTCCCGGTGCCTGCTGTTGTTAGACGGACGGGTCACTGTGATAGGGCGTCAGGCGAGACACGTGCACAATGTCACTTCTGGATGTAACAGTGGGGTTCGTAGTAGCGGAAATTTCATATGTGACAGGCGTGACTTGGCGCACAACTCGGTAAGGCCCAACGTGTTGCGATAGAAGTTTCTCGCACAGGCCGACACGACGGGATGGCAGCCACAGTAGCACGAGAGAGCCCGGAGAAAAATCGGCATCCCTAGGTCGGCTGTCGTAGAGCGACTTTTACGCTCTCTGGGAGAATGAGAACCTAGCGCGGGCTACTGTACGTGCAATCAGAGCACGGAAGATGGCATCTGGTGCGTACGATGTGGTGGACGGAATGTAATGCGTAAGCAGGGTATCGAAAGGCAGCAAGGGATCACGGCCAAAGAGAAGATAAAACGGTGGGTAGCCGGCAGCTTCATGATGGGACGAGTTGTAGGCGAAGGTTATGAACAGAAGGGTGGTGTCCCAATCAGTGTGGTCGTCAGAAACATACATAGCAAGCATGTCCGTCAGTGTGCGGTCGAAGCGCTCAGTAAGTCCGTGTGTTTTAGAATGGTTATAAATCATAAAGTTGTCCGCGGTCGTCAGCCACATGGAGGTCATCAACCACACGGGACAGGAAGCAGCCGCCACGGTCCGTCAGTAGGTGAGAAGGAGCGCCATGCTGAGGGATGATGTCATAGAGTAGGAAATCTGCGACGTCCGTTGCGCAGCTGGTCGGTAGCGCTCGGGTAATTGCATACCGTGTGGCATAATTTGTAGCTACTGCTATCCATTTGTTTCCCGTTGCCGATGTTGGAAAGGGACCTAACAAATCCAAACCCACACGACGAAACGGCTCGGCTGGGACTTCTATAGGTTGAAGGTGACCGGCGGGGAGAGACGTAGGCTTCTTCCGACGCTGGCACGGGTCACACGCTGCAACGTAGCGGCGAACGGAACGATAAAGGCCCTTCCAGAATACCCGTCGGCGGATGCGATCATAGGTTACGGAGGCACCTAAATGTCCCACAGCTGGGGCGTTGTGAAGTTCTTGCAAGATGTCCTTGTGCAGATGACGTGGGACGACGAGTAAAAGTTCCGCACCATCGGGCTGTAAGTTGCGGTGGTAAAAACGTTGTCTTCAAGAAAAAAAGAGGCTCCGAAAGGGTCTTTATGGCAGGATTTAAAGACGGTCAGTCATCGATAGCAGTGATGGATCTCAGCGTTGTTCGTCGGCTATTGGCAGAAAATCTGGTATGGCTAGGATGTTGGCATCAGCTTTTAACTCAGAGGAGTCAGGTGGATCAACAGGGAGTCGTGACAAGCAGTCGGCATCGCTTTGAAGCTTGCCAGACTTGTACAATACAGAGAACGTGTACTCCTGCAATCGCAATGCCCATCGCCCGAGTCTTCCTGTAGGATCCTTAAGGGTTGACAGCCAGCAGAGTGCATGGTAGTATTTGATGACTGCGAATGTGCGTCCATGTAGGTACGGACGAAATTTCGCGGTAGCCCAGATGATAGCCACGCACTCTCGCTCAGTAATTGAATAGTTCCTTTCCGACTGAGAAAGTAGGCGGCTTGCGTACGCTATGACACGGTTTGTGCCATTCTGCATTTGTGCGAGTATTACCCTTATGCCATGGCCACTTGCGTCGGTGCGCAGCTCCGTTCGAGCGGCTGGGTCAAAATTAGCCAACACAGGTGGGGATGTAAACGCAGAAATCAATGACGCGAAGGAATGTTCCTGGTCTTCACGCCAGGAAAAGGCCACGTTTTTTTTTTCAGGAGATCCTTGAGGGACCGAGCAATTTCAGCGAAGTTGCTTACAAAACGGCGGAAATATGAACAGAGTCCCAAAAAGCGGCGGACTTCTTGCAGGGAACGTGGGACCGGGAACTCGCGCACTGTGCGGACTTTATCAGGGTTTGGTCGTACACCAGCAGCGTCAACAATATGGCCAAGTAGCTTTATCTGACGGTACCCAAAGGTGCAGTTAGACGCGCTAAGCTGGAGGCCAGCACAGCGAAAAACGCCAAGGATAGCCGACAAACGTGAAAGATGGCTTTCGAAGGTTGGCGAGAAAACGATGACATCGTCTGGATAGCACAGGCACGTCAACCCCTTAAAACCGCGAAGGAGGGAGCCCATCATGCGTTCAAAAGTTGCTCGCACATTGCACAACCCAAAAGGCATGAGTTTGAATTGATAAAGCTCGTCGGGTGTTATGAATGCCGTCTTCTCGCGATCACGGTCATCGACTAAAATTTGCCAATATCCAGGTCGTAGGGTCAGGGAAGAGAAATACTTGGCACCATGAAGGCAGTCAGGCGCATCATGAATTCGAGGTAAAGGATAGACATCCTACTTGGTTATTCGATTGAGATGGCGATAGTCGACGCAGAACCGCCAGGTGTTGTCCTTCTTTTTAACAAGCACAACAGGTGATGTCCAAGGACTGGTTGAAGGCTCTATGACGTCTTTGTCAAGCATTTTCTTTACCTCCTTCTGGATTATTTGGCGCTCTGAATGAGACGCATGGTAAGGACGCTTATGAAGGGTACTGGTGTCGCCAGTGTTGATACGGTGGGCTACGACGCTCGTGTGGCCCAAGGAATGGTCGTCGATATCAAAAATGTCGAGGTAAGAAAATAGAAGACCACGGAGCGCTTCAGCTTGGGACGGTGACAGGTCGTTTGATATCATTTTGTCTAGGAAAGCTTTATTCTGTGCGGTTGCGACAGATTCGGCTATGGTTTTGATGTCAGAGGGAGAGATGAAATTGTACATTGCTCCAGAGTGGAGAGTTCTGCTAATGCAATACCTTGAGGAATGACCTGGGTCGACACGAAGAAGTTAAGGACAGGAAGAAGCGTCTTGTCGCTCATCCTCACTATAGTATGAGGAAGTATGATGTTCCGGGAAGGGGTCAGGTCAATGAGTGGAGTGGCCAAGTAGAAGCCATCAGGAACAGGTGGGAATGGCGACATAGAAAGGTACACAGGGGCCTGAGGCGGTAACCGTAGACACTCCACGGACCGTAGCCGTGTGCGAGCTGCAGGAGGGATATCAGAGTACAAAGGCAACTCTAGCTGTAAAGTACCGGTTGAACAATCAATGAGGGCTGAATGCGCGGTCAAGAAGTCAATGCCGAGAATCACGTTGTGTGGGCAGGCGTCTAGAACAGCGAAGAGGACTGAAGCGTGACGGCCGGCAACAGTGATGCGGGCAGTGCACATACCAAGAAATGGTGTTCAGCTGCCATCGGCTACTCGCGCAGTTGAAGACACAGCAGGGGTAAGAACTTTTTTCAGGCGGGATTGAAAAAGAGAACTTAAACGGATATGTGGACACCAGTGTCTATTTAAGCAGTAACGTTCAGGCCATCAATAATAACAGCAAGTAAATTTAGTTTGAAATTGGTGGTCGGTAGAGGTTTTTCTGTCCGAGTTGTCAATGCAGAGCCATCTCCAGGAGCTGCATTTGTTAGTTTCCCGAGAACTGGCCAGAATACGCCGGTGACGGGGAACGATGGCGTTGATAGGAGCGGGGCTGGCAACCCTGAGGCGACGGCGAGTGGCTGGACCGGATTTCAAGGGCGACGACATCGGCGTAGGATGGTTCGAAGCGTTGCGTAGAACGGCTAGGTGGCAGGTCCTGATGGTGGTCATCGGAAAAACGAGGTGGCGAATACTGCCCACGATTCTGTCAGTGGCCGTGCAGAAAACGTTCCTGGAAATGCCATCTGTTGCGACCGTGCCGGGAAATGTAGCCAACACGATGGCAAGAGAAGCATATTGGTCGATCAACTTGTATGCGCCTCTAAGATGGTTTTCGGTAGCACGATAAGAACCATGGGACCGACGCGGCAGCAGCAACAAGTGGGGAGACGTGGTAATGAGTGTTAGGATTTATGGGCTACAGTGTGTGGCTGGAGGTTTGGGGAACTAAGACGCCCATGTTGGCAAACTCTTGTCGCACAACAGCCTGAACAATTGATATTGGGGCCGAGTTGTCAGGCACAGGGGGTTGATAAGCGGAAGAAGCCATGGCTTCCAGCTCCTGGCGGACAATTCTTGTGATGTTTGGAGGATTCATGAATGGACGTGGCGCCACAGGATCCTCGCAGGAAGAAGTCGCAGCGGTGTTCAGGAGTTGGGAAAACGTTGAGTGATCCTCCTGCTTTTGGCTTGTTGGAAGCACCGACATTCACTGATAGTGAGTGAATGGTGGTATACGACAGAAAATAGCGCAAAGAAACGGGGACACAAGACGAGGACACACGGCACAAGCGCTTTTAGCGCCTGTGCCGTGTGTCCTCGTCTTGTGTCCCCGTTTCTTTGCGCTATTTTCTGTCGTCACAATGCACCAACAAGCCCAAATTTCGACAGTGTTAATTGTAATATAGTTTCTTGCACATCAGAATGTTGAAGATATCGTTGGCTATGCGTTACAACACATTGCTGACCTTGTCTAGCTCGGTCATGTCTTTGACGGCCTTCCGACACAAGGCGAGCACGTCTTGGATATAGGTGACGTATGACTCAGTGAAAGGTTGAACCCGTGACGCGAGTTCCTGCCTGGCTGCCATTTGTCGAGCTATTGACCGGCCGAAAAAGTCACGGAGCTTCCACTTGCACACGTCCCAACTCGTCAGGTCACCCTCGTTTGTGTCGTACCAGGCGTGTGCAGTACCTCGCAGGTAAAATATGATGTTTGCCAGCGTAAGCGTCTCATCAATCCCACCTGTATTGCTTGCTGACGCATTCGTATAAGGCGAGCCACTCGTCAACGTCAGTTGTGTCGGCGCCGAAAAATGTACCTGAATCGAGAAGATGGGAAGGGATCACAGGTGACGGAGCAGGCGTAAACTGAACGGCCGGCGCACTGCCTTCAGGCATCCTGGCTGGACGAAGCTGACGTACGCTACGGAGATCCAGAGTCGGAATGTCACCCAGCACTTCTACGAAAAATTTGTAACGGGGAGTATTTAGTAACTGAACGCCGGGTGGGCTAACACTGCACACAGTATGCAAGGATGATGATAATGATAATGTTGATGAACCTTCGGCTTTGCTGGCACTCGCCCACAAAGGGGGATCAGCCAAGAACCGGGCGGCAGGATCATCAAGTGTGTTCAGTCAGGCATTCAGGTAGTCTCGTAGCCGTAAGTAATAACAATCGGCTAACAGGGTAATCTCTTTGTTGCCCTTATGTACTCGCACACAGCAGAGAAAACCTCCCTGTGGCTATAACCTAATGTAATCCCTCCGAAGGATAAAATTAGTTCCACGTTTATTTTTAAACCTAGCTTCTCAATTGGTTCGACCAGGTGTCTTTTCCTTTGATAAGCATAATTCAAAACGTGAAATTAAATTGGATGATATTTTCCCCTCTAATGCAAAATAACTGCCCCTTCAATATTTAAATATTCGGTTAAAAGATTACTTGACTTATCTGTCCATAAACAACATTATTGCGACGGATGCATCCGTATTGAACGAAAAGGCTGGAACAGGCATCTTCTGTACTTCTCTCGACTGGTATTTCTCAGTTCGATTACCAGACCACACCCCTATATTCATCGCTGAATTATTTGCTATAATTCTAGCGCTTCGTAAACTTCCTGCAAGCAAATCAGAAGCGGTCATACTTACCGATTCTCTCTCAGTATGCACTGCACTATCTACAGCAAAAAAATTTGACATTATTGAGTATGATCAGCAGTTCATTACCAGAAAACCTCAAAAAATTTCACTTGCTATGGATACCTGGCCACTGCGGGATTTATCCAAATGAGATGGCAGACTCGTTAGCCAAAGCATCTTTAAGCGGACCAATCTTAACTATTTTACCTGATTTCGCCTACGTAACAGCACTCAGATATAGAAAGGCTTGTTTGCACAAAGAAATAGAAAAATTATCATTGGATAAACTCAGAGACTTCGTACATCTAAGATATTGCTGGAACAAACAGTGGTGTGTATCTCGGCAGTTAGAAACTACAATTACCAGTTTACGATGCAAAATTCCGCATCTGAATTACTACCTACGTAAAGCTGGACTAACAGCATCTCCATTGTGTCTCTTTTGCAAGGAATCGGAATCAATAGATCACTTATTTTTATCCTGTAAACGTTATGCAAGGATGCAGGACAAGACGGCAGTTCAGAATAAGCCCCCCAACAACATTGTCGTCTTCATTCCGTCTGTGTAATTTCTGCACCCGTGCCTCAAGTACCTTTCTATACCCGTGACAATATATATATATATATATATATATATATATATATATATATATATATATATATATATATATATATATATATATATATACATATATATATATACATATATATATATATATATATATATATATATATATATATATATATATATATATATATATATATATATATATATATATATATATATATATATATATATATTGTCACCAATCTTGTCTCACTCAAGGAAACCTTCCGCAGAACTGCTCGTCAAGCTAGGACAAAAAGAAAAACTGCTCCAACCCAACCTCTTCGTCCTCTTCCACACGAAAACCACGCGAATTCATGCGGCATTAAAAAGCGGCTCAATCCCAACCTCTTCGTCCTCTTCCACACGAAAACCACGCGAATTCATGCGGCATTAGTCCCCCCTTTTAAAAAGCATCGACTCGATGCTTCTAAATAAAAAGAAGAAGAAAAAAAAAACCCATAATTGGAACACGCGTTGACGTAGAGAATGACAAAGTGAGTGCCAGGGAAAACAAAGAGGGCGCACAAGCACTTGGACCATGCGCGAACACAACAGCACCAGTGGAAGAGTCAAGAAAAAAAAAAAACACCACATGAGATCACTGTCACGTTTGCGAAGTAACTCGCAAGCACAGAGACTATTGTGTGTAGTACGGCTTGAGTCGTACGACATGCACAGTTTCGGGCCGATGTTGTCGACGTGACGACACTGTGCCGTCCGGAAGTACTTCGTATGTAAGGTCACTCACACGTCGGATAACCTTGTATGGTCCGAAATAACGGCTCAGAAGCTTTTCAGACAAGCCTGGTCGTCGGACAGGAGTCCACACCCACACTCGTTCACCCGGGTGGTATGCGACGTTTCGACGGCGAAGGTTGTAACGTCGTGCATCTGCGTCTTGTTGGTGACCGATGTTCACGCGAGCCAGTTGACGAGCCTCTTCGGCGTACTGCGTGTATTGCTCGGCTTCTGGAGAAAGAGCATCGCTATTATCGTACGGCAGCATAGCGTCAAGCATCGTTTGTACGTTGCGTCCATAAACAAGGTGGAAAGGTGAAAATCGGGTTGTTTCCTGCATTGCCGTATTGTATGCGAACGTGACGTATGGGAGGATATCGTCCCAGGTTTTGTGCTGCACGTCCACGTACATTGACAGCATGTCCGCTATGGTCTTGTTGAGCCTTTCCGTCAGTCCATTACTTTGTGGGTGGTAAGCCGTTGTTTTTCGGTGACTCGTGCAGCTCAGTCTGAAAATGTCCTCTAGCATTTGTGCCGTAAATGATGTTCCTCTATCCGTAATCACACATGACGGCGCGCCGTGCCGGAGGACGATGTGCTGCACGAAGAACTTCGCCACTTCAGACGCCGTGCCGCGGGGTAATGCCTTTGTCTCAGCATACCGGGTCAAGTAATCGGTTGCCACTATAATCCATTTGTTACCAGTGGCCGACAAAGGGAAGGGTCCTAGAAGGTCCATTCCCACGAGGTCGAAAGGTGTCCGTGGTGGTGTAATAGGGTGGAGAAGGCCCGCAGGTTTCACGGGTGGCGTCTTGCGACGCTGGCACTCGCGGCAGCCTTGCACGTAGCGGTGTACACTGGTCGAAAGTCGTGGCCAATAGTACTGCTGGCGCACTCTGGCGAGAGTCCGCGAGTAGCCCAAGTGTCCCGACGTGGGCTCGTCATGGCACGCGAGGAGGATGTCATCCCGCATGTCGGCTGGTACAACGAGGAGGAAGGCTTTGTTGCTACCTCGAGCATTTTTCTTGTAAAGAATGCCCCTCCTTAGACAAAAGGATGACAATTCGCGAGCGATGCGCCGAGGAGTGTGAGAATTTCGGCCTTCTAAGGAATCAATAATAGGGCGCAATTCCTGATCGGCTCTCTGTCTAGACATAAAGTCAGAATCACTGAGGGCTCCGAGAAAACCATCAGCATATTCCGAGTCCATATCAGGATGTCCCACGGGTGCGCGAGAAAGTGCGTCGGCATCTTCGTGCTTGCGCCCAGACCTATACACAATCATGATGTCAAACTCTTGCAAGCGCAAACTCCACCGAGCGAGACGACCAGACGGGTCACGGAGATTGGCCAGCCAACACAGCGAATGGTGATCGGTCACCACCTTGAAGGGACGGCCGTAGAGGTAAGGTCGAAACTTTGCCGTTGCCCACACGACTGCGAGGCATTCCTTCTCTGAAGTGGAGTAGTTGGCCTCGGCTCGAGAGAGAGTACGACTGGCGTAAGCTATGACATGTTCTACGCCGTTGTGCCGTTGTACAAGGACAGCGCCAAGTCCGACGTTGCTTGCATCCGTGTGAACTTCGGTATCAGCGTCCTCATCAAAATGCGCAAGAACAGGTGCCTCTTGCATTCGCTGCCGTAACTCTGTGAAAGCTGCTTCTTGCTCTGTAGTCCAGGCAAACGGTACATCATCTCGGGTGAGTCGCGTGAGCGGTTCGGCTATCGTCGAGAAGTTGGTAATGAATCGGCGATAATAAGCACACAAGCCGAGAAAACGCCGTACCGCTTTTTTGTCTGACGGCACAGGAAAGGTGGCGACTGCTGCAGTTTTTTCTGGGTCAGGCCGCACTCCATCCGCACTCACAACATGTCCCAGAAATTTCAGCTCATCGTAGCCGAAATGGCACTTCTGGGGTTTTAGCGTGAGTTCGGCCGAACGAATAGCTTCCAGAACCATTCTTAGACGCTTCAGATGTTCTTCGAAACTCTCGGCAAAGATGACCACATCATCAAGGTATACAAGGCAGCTTTGCCACTTCAAGCCAGCGAGGACGGTATCCATCATTCGCTGGAATGTTGCGGGAGCCGAACAGAGGCCGAAAGGAAGAACTCTGAATTCATAAAGCCCATCGGGAGTTACAAACGCTGTCTTCTCTCTGTCTCGCTCATCGACCTCTATCTGCCAATAGCCGCTCTTCAAATCTATCGATGAAAAATACTTCGCGTGTCGTAGCCTGTCGAGAGAATCATCAACCCGTGGAAGCGGGTAGACGTCTTTTTTGGTGACGCTATTGAGTTTCCTGTAGTCAACACAGAATCGCAGCGTTCCGTCTTTCTTCTTTACTAGAACGACTGGCGAGGACCACGGGCTGCTCGACGGTTGTATTACCCCGTCGTCAAGCATCTCCTTTACCTGCGTCTGTATAGTCTCGCGTTCTTTAGCCGAAACACGGTAAGGTTGCTGGCGGATTGGGCGAACATCATCGTCGGTAATAATTCGGTGCTTTATGAGGGGTGTTTGACCGACTCTAGATGAAGAGGCGAAGCAAGATTTAAATTCCTTCAGCAGGGTATGCAGTGCGGCCTTCTTCTCGTCCGAAAGCTTCGAACTGACGTCGATGTGGTCCAGAAACTTATCTCCATCAACCATTTCCTCGGATGCGAAGCACTCGGTGACATCCGCTACACGGTCTCCGAAGGCCACGGTGGTGCCGCGGAAAAGATGTCGGTGCTCGAAGTTAAAATTTGTGACGAGTATCTGCGACCGTCCGTCACGCACACGCAGAATGCTTCGCACTGCACACACACCTTGAAGCAGTAAAAGGGATACGTTGCTCTCGGCGACCACGTCACCGTCTTGGAGGTCTTCACAGGTGACTTCTACGAAAGCAGTCGCTCGGGGAGGCAACGTCACGCTTTCGTCGGCAACACGCAGCGCAGGTCTACGACAGCTATCAGCGCCTCGATCGGTTGCAAGTTGCGTCGAGAAAGTCACCATTCGCTCGCGGAGATTTATGATCGCGCCATTCTCTCGAAGGAAGTCCATTCCAAGGATGAGCTGACGAGAACAGTCGCGTAGTACGAGGCAGGTTACCACAAACGTTGACTCGCGTATTTCCACTCTTGCGGTACAGCGACCCAATGGAGTAATAACGTGGCCTCCAGCAGTGCGAATACGCGTCCCATTCCAAGGTGTCATCACTTTCTTAAGACTGGTTGCCAATTTTCCGCTCATAATAGAATAATCTGCACCTGTGTCCACCAATGCGCTGACCTGAAGACCGTCTATCAGCACGGGAATGTCGAGTGAGACTCGGCCACTGGGTTCAGACGCACAATCCGGCATTTCTCTCGCACTGCACTCAGACGTCAATTCAATGTCTGCAGCGTTTTGTGGAAGCGTCGATAGGAGGTCTTCCGCACTTTTAGTCCCAGCGACCTCGCCCCCGAAGGTCGCTGCCTTCAGTTTTCCCGACGAGGGCTTGGGGAACGTCCCCGTGCCATCGTACTGAGACGTGGTCCAATAGCTGCGGGTCGTCGTGGAGATGGAGACCGCGATTGACGCCGTGGGAAAGGCAGACGTTGCTGCGCGAGGTAGTCCTCAATTTCTCTTGGCCTCTGACCAACTAGGGGACGAGGCGAATGAATAGAGAAACCGCGCAGTCCAAGTTGTCGGTATGGACATTCCCGGTAGATGTGACCGGCTTCACCGCAATGGAAGCAGAGGGGTCTTCTATCCGACGTACGCCAAATATCGGACTTCCGCGGAGGGGCACGGCGACCGTCGATGTCCAAACCAGCATGCGCAGATTGAATTGAAACTGGCGGCATCGTCTGGATTGGGACTGCAGGGCTTGAGACCGGCATGGAAGTGCGCAGAGCTTCGGCATATGTGCGGTTCCCAACATCAGTGGACGCAGGAGGTGGTTCTAGATTTGTAACCGTTGGTTGAGGGCGACGGCTGTGAAGCACCTGCTGGACCTCGTCCCGAATAATATTGGTGATGCTGCTTACCTCCGGCTGTCTCGCCCCGTGTAGTTTCGCGATTTCCTCGCGGACGACGGAGCGGACGATTTCGCGAATCCACTCAATGCTGTTGCTCCCGAAGCTGGCGGAAAATTCAGTAGGTGATGCAGAATTCACTTGCCGGTTGAGTAGGGCTGACCGCTGATGAAGTACCCTCTCCATCGTAGTGGCTTCGGTCAGGAATTCTGCTACACTCTTCGGAGGACTCCGCACTAGACCAGCAAAAAGCTGCTCCTTCACGCCTCGCATCAGATAGCGTAGCTTTTTTTCTTCTGGCATTGCCGGATCCGCTCGCCTGAAAAGCTGCGTCATGTCCTCCACGTACATGGTGACGGTCTCATTAGGCATCTGGATGCGTGAATGCAATGCACGTTCAGCACGATCGCGGCGGTCGGGGCTCCGGTAGGTCTCCAAGAGGCGATGCTGGAACTCGCGCCAGGATGTCAAGACATCACTTCTGTTCATGAACCACGTTCGGGCGCCGTCTTTCAAACACGCGTAGACGTTGCGGAGTTTGGCGGCTTCGTCCCAGTAGTTGATCGCTGCGACGTGTTCGAACTCGCTCAGCCAGTCGTCCACATCCTCAAACAGCTCTCCGTGAAAGGGACTAGGCATCAGCGGGTTCTGGACAGTGCAATAAATTGGTGCCGACGACGTAGGAGTTTCCATGACGCCTTGAGGCGAAGTCATAGTCGCTCTATGGATAAGCTGTGCCGGTGTCTCTGGTGGTAGGCCTCGTTGGCGGCGGCTTGTTCTGTGAACTGGCGTGTCCACGGGCACAGGGCTTGTGTTCCGGCTCCTGGATGGGCTCTTGTGCATGGGGTGCGTCGTCAGTTGTCGTACCCAGCAGCTCCACCAATCTTGTCACCAATCTTGTCTCACTCAAGGAAACCTTCCGCAGAACTGCTCGTCAAGCTAGGACAAAAAGAAAAACTGCTCCAACCCAACCTCTTCGTCCTCTTCCACACGAAAACCACGCGAATTCATGCGGCATTAAAAAGCGGCTCAATCCCAACCTCTTCGTCCTCTTCCACACGAAAACCACGCGAATTCATGCGGCAATATATATATATATATATATATATATATATATATATATATATATATATATATATATATATATATATGACCCGTGTCTACTTGTGGACAAAAACGATGATGGGGATATTTAACGGACACCAGGTAGTGGGCCTCTGGCTTGACTCGAGAACGAAGAAGAAAATCTCGCGGCTCAGCTGTTGAGAACACAGTGCTATCGCTGTCTCAAGGTGTACTTGTGCTTTGTTCGCGTTGTACTGCGACACTGGTGGAGGTGCTGGCCCACGACCCCGCCTGATGCTCCACACTCCCACGGAGAGCCGTTCATCCAGCCCAGAAGCACTTGTCGACACTCCCGTGCATCGCTTAAGTCGTCGCTTGTGAGGCCTCCTTCCAGAGTTCACGCTCTCACAGAAACACTCTACAAGGCATCGCTCACATCTACCAATGGCCACCGCCAGTCCACAACAGTTACTACGAGACAGTAGTTTGCCAACCCCATCTCAGGTAACCCTTTTTTCACCGCTGGTGCCTGATCGCTTTGGTGGTGGAGCACATGAAGACGTCGAAGATTGGCTTGATCACTATGAACGTGTCGCCAACACCAACCAGTGGTCTTTTGAACAAAGGCTTTCCCGCGCCTATTTTTATCTCGACGACAGCTGTCGAACTTGGTACGAGAACAGAAAAGGCAGTTTGTCAACATGGAGTGACATTAAAAGAGAGATAATAAACACATTTGCCGATGTCTACCGGCGCGAACGTGAGCAGCATTTACTCGAGCTACGGGTTCAGAAACCCAATGAAACGGTCGCAATATTCGCTGAGGACATGGCCTGTCTCTTCCGTAAAGCTGACCCGCACATGACCGACGACAAAAAGTTGCGCTACCTCATGCGCGTCATTAAAGAGCAATTATTCGCCGGACTTTTGCGGAACCCGTTAAGCACCGTGACAGACTTCATCAAAGAAGCTACGGCTATCGAATGGGCGCTTCACCTACGATGCCGACAATACGATCGCTGGTCCAGCAGCGCCCACATTCAAGTCACCGCTACGACATCTGATAATCAAAGCTCGTTGCGCGATTTAATAAAAGAGATTGTTCGCGAAGAGCTGCTGAAGCTGCAGAATCTGGTCACGGAACCATCCACGGCGTCTGTCGCTGAAGTCGTCCGCGAAGAAATACGCCAAGCGTTTTCAACAGCTGATCCAACTGACGATCAGTGACCTATGAGCTACGCAGCCGCGCTTTGCCGCCCACCGCCCGTTGCGCCATCGTACCGCCAGCCATCGGCAGCCGTTCCTTGGTCGCCACTGCAAGAACAGACACCGCGGCGCCCTGCCGCCGTACGAAATGTCGCCGTACCAAGAGCCGTCTCCCAACGAGACACGACATTTCCCACATTACGAGCCGTTGCGGCGTCCACAGCTTCGTAAAACAGACGCCTGGCGCACTGTAGATAGGCGTTCGCTTTGTTTTACCTGCGCAGGTGTGGGCCACATTTCCCGCCATTGCTGGCACCGCGTAGATATGTTTCGACCTCTTCGGCAATGGTCTGACGATCGACGCGCCAACGACGGCTACGCACCAAGCTGGGACGCTCATTCTCAAGGACGCCCCTTGTCTCAGTATCATTTTGACTACCGCCGTGCCAATAATGACGACAGTGTGCCTGATTACCAGCCAGGTTTGGGATGTCGACCACGCTCTCCATCTCCGGCATATTCGCCTTCGTCGCGCCACCGAACTACAGCCGACGTCAGTAGAAGGAGGTCACCAAGTCCACGCCGGGAAAACTGAAGGCGGCGACCTCCGGGGGTGAGGTTGCAGGCCGTCAAGGCGACGAAAAAAAGCCCCCGTTACTTGTACCACCGGACACCGTAAAGCCGAGAAGTTGTAACACCGATGAAACTGTGACCACAGATCTTACCGTTTCGGTAGACGAACAGCTAGTAGCAGCCTTAGTTGACACCCGCGCCGACTTTTTTATCATAAGTGAAAACCTTGCCGTATGCCTCAAAAAAGTGGAGACTACGTGGACGGGACCTCACCTGAGGACAGCATACGGCCAGCTGTTGATGCCTGTCGGATGGTCTACAGCAAGACTCGACATCGGTAGCTCTTCTTTCGTGGTGACATTCGTCATCCTCACCTCATGTTCCAAGGACATGATCAAAGGGATGGACTTCTTAAGAGAATATGGTGCCGTCATCAACACCCCGGACCGTTCAATTACATTCCGCAACAGCCCTGGTTTAGTTGACAGTTCAGACGCAATACGTAACCCTTTACGCATAATTAATGATGTTGTGGTCGTCCCGCCCCAGTCATGCACTCTTGTTTCGGTGGAAGGCCACGAAGCGTTTGATGGCGAAGGCATTACTGACCAAATTGGCTCGCTGCTATTTAGTCATGACATATCGGTCGCACGAGGTATCGTCCGTCTCACTGGTGGACGCACGAATTTACTTCTGACGAACTTTAGTGCTGAGCGCCGGTACCTTCCGAAGGGCACAGCTATCGCTTCGTACGACAATATTGTAGATATGCGAGGCAGTTTATGTTTGTCGGTATTGGACGAAGCGCCTAATCAAGAACCAGAACCCGTTCTCGACGTTGGCAGCACTCTGTCAAAGGACGAGCGACAGAGACTTCTTCAACTGCTAGCCGAATTCCGCGACTGCTTTTCAACGGCATCACGAGTTGGTCGAACACCTTCGACAAAGCACCGAATAATCAACGAGGACACGGTGAGACCTATCCACCAGAACCCTTATCGTGTAGCTTCAAAGGAACGCGAAGCCATACAACAACAAGTCGCGAAAATGCTTGCAGATGACGTCATTCAACCGTCACAGAGCCCGTGGGCATCGCCTGTAGGGCTAGTAAAGATAAAGGACGGTACCCTGCATTTTTGCGTGGACTACAGGAAGCAGAATTGGGTGACCAAGAAAGATTTGTACACGCTCACACGTATTGATGGCTCCCTTGACAGACTTGGGCACGCTCGCTACTTTTCTTCCATGGACTTGAGGAGTGGATACTGGCAGATCGAGGTAGACCCAAGAGACCGAGAGAAAACCGCTTTTGTGATGCCAGATGGTTTATACGAATTAAAATTTTGCCTTTTGGTTTCTGCTCCGCGCCCCCGACTTTTCAAAGGCTTATGAACGCGATACTTTCGGGATTGAAGTGGAATATGTGCCTAGTCTATCTGGACGACGTCATACTGGTTTCGACCACTTTTAACGAGCATCTCAAAAGGCTTGAAGTTGTTTTGCATGCCATACGGTTCGCGGGCCTAACATTGAGACCAGAAAACGGTCATTTCTGTTTTCACAAACTTCAGTTTCTCGGTCACTTCGTCAGCAACGCAGGCGTCCGGCCCGATCCTGAAAAAATTGCCGCCGTCGCGTGGTTCCCAGTACCCTCCAATAAGAAGGCTGTCAGACGCTTCCTGGGCCTTTGTGCCTATTATTGCCGGTTTATCGCAGACTTCGCCCGCATCCCGTCGCCACTAACTCGGCTCACATGACATGATGTTGCCTTTGAGTACAAAGAAGAAGAGGAGGCTGCCTTTAATGACCTGCGTCAACGTCTTCAAACGCCCCCGGTGCTTGCCCAATTCAACGAAGAAGCCCCGACGATGCTTCACACAGACGCTAGCAATGTAGGTCTTGGGGCTGTGCTTGTGCAACGGAAAGAGGACACAGAAAGAGTGATCGCCTACGCAAGCCAAACGCTAACACGCGCAGAGGCTAACTATTCAACAACAGAGAAAGAATGCCTCGTCGTAGTATGGGCAGTAATGAAATTTCGCCCGTACTTGTATGGCCGGCACTTCAAAGTTATTAGTGACCATCAATCCCTTTACTGCAATAGTTTGACATGACGGTCGTGCACAAGTCAGGCAAGCGACATATGGACGCTGACTGTCTGTCCCGTTCACCCATTGAGTCGGCAACCCTACCTGAGGAGAAGGAAACGGCATTTCTCGGTGTCCTCGATACGACCGCCATTGCGCAGCAACAATGTGACGACACTGAGTTGCTTGGCCTAATTAACTACTTGGAAGGCAGATCTCAGAAGGCGCCAAGAGTTCTCGCAAGAGTGTTGTCAACGTTTTGTTTACGGGGCGGAGTACTCTACAAAAGAAACTTTTCGTCGACAGGATCCGCCTATCTGCTCGTCATACCAGCAGCCCTTCGTAGCGAAGTACTCAAAGCATGCCACAACGAGGTGACCTCATACCATTTGGGTTACATGAGAACGTTGGCCAGAGTACAGCAAAGGTATTACTGGCCGAGACTAACCACAGCCGTGAAGCACCACGTTCGTACCTGTCTCGACTGCCAGCGACGCAAGTCACCATCGACTAAAACAGCTGGCCTCCTGAAACCCGTGCAGGTCCCAACAGCTCTATTCCACCAGACAGACATAGACATTTTGGGCCCACTACCTACTTCTACTGAAGGGTTATTGACTGGGTTACCATCGCGACGGATTATCTGACCCGTTATGCCGAGACAAAGGCTATCCAGAGAGGTACAACAGTGGAGGTGGCAAGATTTTTTATCGAAATTATTGTACTGAGGCATGGAGCACCAACCGTCGTGATCACAGACAGAGGAACCGCATTTACGGCAGATGTTTTGGATCACGTCCTGATGCTGTGTGGAACAACGCACCGTAAGAGCACCGCCTACCACCCACAAACAAACGGGCTGACGGAGCGTCTGAACAAAACCATTCAAGACATGCTTTCAATGTACGCAGACATTGAACACAACAATTGGGATGAAATCTTGCCATACATAACGTTTGCATACAACACGGCCAAGCAAGCAACGATCCGCATGACCCCGTTCAGCCTCGTTCATGGACGAGAAGTACGAACTATGTTAGATGCGATGCTACTGCACGAAAGTGACGACATCGACCGAGACGCAAGCACGTTTGCGGAACGCGCGGAAAAAGCTAGACAACTGGCACGTTAACGGATCCGCCAGCAGCAAGAGTACGATGCAGGCCGCTACAATGCTCACCGCAGAGCATTTGTGTATTAAACTGGCGACAAAGTATGGGTTCGGACACCCGTAAGGAAACGAGGACTGTCAGAAAAGCTCTTAAAAAGATACTCTGGGCCAGACCGAGCGCTGCGACAACTGAGTGACGTCACTTACGAAGTCGTTCCCGACAATTCGTGTAGTACCAAGCGTCGCCAGCACCATCCTGAACTCGTTCACGTAGTGCGCATGAAGCCTTACGTCAGCGAGTGATTGCGTGAGACTTTTCTTGAAAAAAAAAACTGCATTATTGACATCGAATCGGGTCGATACTCTTTGAGAGGGAGGCAAATGACCCGTGTCTAAATGTGGACAAAAACGATGATTGGGGGATTTAGCGGACACCAGGTAGTGGGCCTCTGGCTTGACTCGAGAACGAAGAAAATCTTGCGGCTCAGCTGTTGAGAACACGCTGCTTTCGCTGCCTCAAGGCGTACTTGTGCTTTGTTCGCGTTGTACTGCGACAATATATATATATATATATATATATATATATATATATATAGGAAAAATAGAGTACGACATACATTGGTTTTGCACTGTATATTCTGACTTCCTTCATCTACCGGGGCCAGCGTTACTTCCTTGCTGCAACTATATAAATATATATATTAATATATATATATATATATATATATATATATATATATATATATATATATATATATATATATATATATATATATATATATATATATATATATATATATATATATAAATCACCAGAAGAAGCGAACGAGCAAACGAAAAACGATGCTTTATTGCCAACGTTACGGCCGGGGACCGGCCTTCGTCAGGGCATACGTGCATATTACACTAACACGCACTTCTTAAAGACATAGCATGGGGGCCCCCAATTGTAAATCATCACTCTTAGCAATATTGACATACATGTTAACAAAAAGATATTCAGACATGCGCAGCATTTTGTTGATTGCGGAGCAGCAGCGCGCTATACAGAATATGGTAGGGCAAGGTGACTTGAAAGCATAGATACAAATAATATGATGGACACTTGTGATATCGCAACATTTGTGAATGAACAAAAAAAGGCAATGCCATGGTAAGTTACGTTCATTGTCAGTGAAATATACATACGCCACAGTTGCTGCGAAAGCAAAGAACCAAGGACTCTCCACTCGTGAAAGGTCTGGAAACATTTCTTTGTCTCACCGGTACCCTTTAAGAAAATGCAATCGTGAGAAAAGCACTGTATCTTCAAAGAATTGACTAGTACCGACCTCATGCGACAACCCTATTCAGAGTCGTGACTTTCTCAGAATTAGAAAAATTGTGGAAAAACGTGTAAAATACAAACTTCACGCATCTACGCTAAAAAACTATCTAAACGCCTTGACTGTACCGACAGGACTTGTGATTTCGCTCAAACCAGCAACTTCCCAAATGCCACAACGCAACGTCGAGAAATGGAACGAAACGTTAAAGAATGCGTCCCTAGCTCTCATGCGCATCATCATCGACCATTATAATTCAGCTGTCAAAGCGTTGCTAAACAGTGAACGACAGTTGCGCAAGGCTCGTATGTTGGATCCCTCTGAATCGGCTTTGCTGGTTAAATACGAACAGAGAAAACAATTAGAAATTGAGCAGAAGAAAGCAAAAAAGTTTTTGCGTGACCACATTACCCTTCCAAAACCACTGACCAACGCAGATTCCCTTCCCGTCGAATCATCCTGTTCTAGACGAGACAAACTATCAGCTAGACCTAACGTAGTAAACGTTTCAAACGTGGTTTTATCTGACTCAGAAATGAGTGTGCTTGCTCGGGGCTTGAATTTCTGTCCAGCTACTGGCGGCTACAATGAATTTAACTTGGTGAAAGACTTAGATGAATTCGCGCGCAGTATGAGGCTAAGTGAATTCTTCCATAAACGTTCATCATCCAAGAGTAACATGTCTTCCCATCAACACTGGACGCCGCCTACACAACGCGATAAATTCCTCGATATGTACATTTCTGCAGTTCAGCGTGACATCCTGCAGGCTAATGGGAACCGCATTTCATTCAAAGGAAACCTCACATTCAAAGAACGGAATGCAGTTAAATGTTTACAAGGACTCACAGTTATTGTAATAAAACCTGCTGATAAAGGAGGCGCAATCGTGATAATGAACACAACGGACTACATTTGTGAAGCTCAGAGACAGCTAGGTAATGACACGTTTTACAGGCGACTCAGTGAAAACCCCACCGAAGAATTTAAGGACATCGTTACTGATACAATCAAGCATTTAATACTGGATGACAAACTTCCCGATAAAGCAAAGTACTCATTAGTCCCACTGAGCCCTGTTCCAGGAAGGTTTTACCCATTGCCTAAAATACATAAGCCCAATAACCCCGGTCGTCCTATAGTGTCAGGCATTGGCACTGTCACCGAACTACTTTCAAGCTATGTCGATGGCCTGATTAGTATACTACCTCCAACTTTTCCATCCTATCTGAAGGACACTTCTATTTTCCTCGCTGACATCATCGACCTGAATATACCTGCTGACTCATTTCTGGTAACATTAGATGTTGCGTCACTTTACACTAATATTCCCCACAAAGACGGCATTCGTGCAGTAGTGGATGCTTATAACGACTCATCATGTGACAAATCTGTTGATAGCTGTACATTAGCCACATTATTAAAACTCATCCTGGAGTTTAACAATTTTCAGTTTGACGGTGTTCACTACGTACAAGTTAGTGGCACTTCAATGGGCACCAAAATTGGTCCAAATTACGCGAATATATTTATGGGCCAATTGGAAAATCATTTTCTTTCAACGCGCAGACTACAGCCATATTACTACAAACGTTTTATAGACGACATATTCTTTATCTGGCGTCACGGCGAAGCGGAACTAATGACTTGCATTGCAGACTTTAACAAAGTTCATCCATCCATTTCATTGTCACATTCGTACTCGAAGGCATCCATCTGTTTTCTGGATGTAACAGTATCCCTTTGCGGCCAAAAATTATTTACTAAAGTATACAGAAAACCCGCCGACGCTCACTGATACCTTCATTTCAAAAGCAGCCATGTAAAACATTGTAAGACGAGTATACCCTACAGTCAAGCACTTCGTTTCAAAAGACTGTGCTCTGAAAATTCAGACTTTGTTGAAAACTGTGATAAGTTTCGCGATGCCCTAACTGTACAACAGTACCCGCCTCAGATTATCGACAACGCGATTATGCGCGCCGATGCAATTGACCGAAGAGCGCTTCTAAAATCAAATAAAGAACCTGCGCACCGGAAACACATCAATTTGATTCTGACACATTCTCCGTCAATTCCAAATGCTAACGCGATCCTCAAAAAGCACTATACCATACTAATGCAGAGCAATCGTCTCAAAGACGTCTTCCCGGAGCCTCCACGAGCAGTTTACCGCCGATCGAGAAACCTACGAGACATACTTACGTCATCCAAACTATCAACGCCAGCCCCAGTGGGGTGTCACCCATGCAACAAGGCACGCTGCAAGGTGTGCCCCCACATGACCACGTCGCGTATTGTTAAGAGCTCTGCGTCGAACTTCACTCTCTGGATAAAAGGCAATTTCGACTGTGACACGAGCAATGCACTCTACTTGCTCCAATGCTCATTGTGTGACCTCCAATATATTGGTCAAACAGAGACAGCTTTCCGGTTGCGCTTTAATAATCACAGGTCACACGTCAGGTGCCTGCCTAGCCTTCCCCTGTCCAAACACCTCGCTACCCCAGGCCACTCTTTCGACAACATAACTGCCACAATACTCGAATCTGGTTTCAAATCGCACTACGAAAGAGAAGTTCGTGAATCTTTTCTTATTCATAAATTTAACGCCATAGCGTCTGGAATAAACGAAAACCCAGGGAGGCTTACGTTTTTACCGGCAAATCAGATAAATCAACCACTGTAGCCCACATACACGTTTGTCCACTGCCGTGATTACGTTGCGGTGTCATTGTTGACACATTAGTTAGTTGACCAGAATGCATGCACACTCTGTTACCACATTTGTGACATCAATGGTGATATTATGCTCATGTATATTTCACTGACAACGAACGTAACTTACCATGGCATTGCCTTTTTTTGTTCATTCACAAATGTTGCGATATCACAAGCGTCCATCATATTATTTGTATCTATGCTTTCAAGTCACCTTGCCCTACCATATTCTGTATAGCGCGCTGCTGCTCCACTATCAGCAAAATGCTGCGCATGTCTGAATATCTTTTTGTTAACATGTATGTCAATATTGCTAAGAGTGATGATTTACAATTGGGGACCCCCATGCTATGTCTTTAAGAAGTGCGTGTTAGTGTAATATACACGTATGCCCTGACGAAGGCCGGTCCCCGGCCGTAACGTTGGCAAAAAAGCATCGTTTTTCGTTTGCTCGTTCGCTTCTTCTGGTGATTTATAACTCGACCGGAATCCAGGAAGACTTTCAAGATATATATATATATATATATATATATATATATATATATATATATATATATATATATATATATATATATATATATATATATATATATATGTATATATATATATATATATATATATATATATATATATATATATGGGCGGTTATAAGCGAATCTTTGTCGTAGTCGTCATTGTATTCTTTAAACCAAATGATCATTTCTTTTTTGATCTTTTCCCATGACTCGTTGTTTTGAAATATGTTGGTGCGGTAGAATTTGAAAGCCTCACCGGTGATGTAGTTGGTAAAGTTGATAATCATCTCCCGTTCAGACCATGATGCAGTGGTAGCCTGGAGCTTGAACAGGTCAAACCAGTCCTGTACAGGTCCATCGTCCACTGCTCCGGTGTACTTGGGGATGGGAAGGTCAGTCGATGGTTTTGTCATGATGCCAGTAATTGCATGCGGCTGAGATCACCTCTTCTGTGGTCGATATTCAGTTGAGGCGTATTGCCGGTGCTTTCGTGAATGATGTGAGGCTGATGAGCGGCGGCCAGGTCTTCATCCTGTCGACTCGTGTGACGCTATGATGAATGGGTGACGTGGCCTGGCTTATACGCCATGTTTATTCCATTCTCACTTCTTCGTTATCTACTTCGCCTAACCATCTCTGCCTTCTTACGTCACATTATATATAAACGCATATTTTCTCTTTTTTTCGCATATATATTCATTTAGTTCATTTATGAACCAAATACAGTTCTAGTACATCTTTACTCTCGTTTTCCTTTTGCTAATTTCATGCTCTGTGGTGACTTTAATTTTCCAGATATTAACTGGACAAATTTTGAGTCGGATAACCGCCAGTCCAAAGATTTTCTTGAAATGACCCTGACGTTTAACCTTACTCAGATGGTTAATACACCAACCCATGGGGCAAATATCTTAGACCTCGTACTTGTTTCCAACCTTGATACAGTTAAATAGGTATCATTCGTTCAAGGTCTAAGTGACCACAATTTAGTGCTATTTAACCTAAGCATCCCACGTCCTGTAAGACAGCGCTCAATAAAACACATCAGGGATTACAACAAAGCCAATTTCACAAAAATAAACTCAGAATTAAGTGAGTTCCTTGATTACTTCCGTCGGTCTGCTTCACTTCGTTCAGTAGACGATAATTGGCTGTTATTTAAGAATAAGTTAACATCGCTTGTAGAGTTACATGTACCCTTGTACGCATTCGCGGTGACCTGGGAAAACCCTGGTTTTTGAACACACTAAAGAGGTTGTTAGAGAACAAAAAGCGTCTTTTCTGCGATGTGAAGCAATCGGTAACTTCCTCAAAGTGGGAAAAGTATTTTACGAGTCTGCGTCAATATACTTCTGCTTTGAGGCAATCCAAAAAGAAGTTCTTCCATCACGACTTGCAGACCATTATGCGTGTCAACCCTAAAAAATTCTGGAAAATCCTCACACCTAGTAAAAGCTCCCATAACATTTCTTTGAGTTACCCTGATGGTTCCAATGTACCCATTGATGAGCGATCAGATGTAATCAACTCGTACTTTTCATCTGTTTTCACTAATGAACCCACGCTAAACGACTTTGATCCGCCCAACCTTTCTCTTTCCGATATGCCTCCTATAATCATTACTTCTCAAGGAATCTTGAAGCTCATTGAAAAAATGAAGATTTTTAGTGCCCCAGGACATGATGGTATTACAGCCAAAATACTAAAAGGCACGAAAGTGTTCTCCAGTTAAATATTAGAAATAATTTTCACGCAGTCAATCACTGACAGTTCATTTCCGACGGACTGGAAAATTAATAAAGTAGTACCTGTATACAAGTCTGGCAGCCGCTCAGATCCCTCCAACTATCATCCCATTTCGCTTACAAGCATTGCCTGCAAACTCCTAGAACATATAATATACTCACAAATAGCATGTCATCTAGGTAATCATTCCTTCTTTTTCCCCAATCAACATGGTTTCCGGCCAAACCTATCATGTGATACTCAGCTCTTTGAATTTGTTACTGAGCTTCACTTAAACTTAGACTCATCCTTTCAAACTGACGTCATTTATCTTGATTTTGCGAAACCTTTTGACTGTGTCCCCCACCAGCGACTTCTGGCCAAGCTCTCATGCCTACAGCTGGACCCCCTAGCGTTGTCATGGATCCGATGCTTCCTGACCAATCGTCTCCAATACACGGTTGTCGGTAATCACTGTTCAGCCACTACTAACGTGATTTCTGGAGTACCACAGGGATCCGTTCTTGGTCCTCTGCTCTTTCTCATCTTCATAAACGACCTTCCTAATGGCATTTCACCTTCTATTCGACTTTTTGCAGACGACTGCGTTCTTTATCGTCGCATCGCACACCGAACTGACCATGAAATCATTCAAAGCGACTTACATCAAATCGAATCCTGGTGTTCCAATTCATTAATGAAACTCAATATTTCGAAATGTAAAGTTATGCAGATATCCAGTAAGTGCTCCAACAGTGATTACACGTGTTCCTTAAACTCGATAACTTTGTCCCTCGTCGAATCTTATCGTTATCTTGGTGTCACAATACACAAAAAATGGACATGGTCCGATCATATCAACAAATTAGCAGCCGACACTACTAAATCACTTGGTTACATCAGACGTTCCCTTTCCTTGTGTCCCTCATCCACGCGAAAACTGGCTTATGAAACATTTATACGAAGCAAGCTTCAATATGCCTCAGCTATTTGGAGCCCTCATCAAGCATACCTCATTAACACTTTAGAATCTATACAGCATCGTGCGGCCAGATTCATCACTTCTAGGTACGGCCGTGATGAAAGCATCAGTGCCATAAAGTCATCATTGGGACTCGAGTCATTGTCGTTCCGTCGTAAGATTGCAGGCCTGTGCTTGTTCCATAGGCTTTACTATAACTTCCCACATCTTCACGGTAAACTCTTTATCCCGCCAAGCCGTACATCTCGTCGCCTTTTTAACTCGTGCAGCGTCCAGCATTTACACGGTTCTACGTCTTCTTTTAATAAATCTTTTTTGCCAACAGCCATTGCAGAATGGAACACTTTGCCAGACTGTGTTGTCGTTGAGCGAAACCCTATTGCGTTTAAGCAGTTGCTCACTGATCATCTTACGCTGTAAAATTCTTTTACACTGTTCTTTCTTTTCGCCTTTATATGCCTGATTCTAATTGTATTTTTTGTGCTTTTAAATAAGTCTGCATTTCTATGTGTTATGTTTCAGTATTGTGATCCGATATGTTTTGTAACTATTTATGTAACCTCCCCCCCCTTATGTATTACCCCGAGAGGGGCCTTTAAGGAAAAAATAAATGATGATGATGATGATGATGATGATATATGCACACCACACCGACATTAAATCTTTGTTGAAAGACAGTGCTCCTTTCTGTCCTTATTTTTTTACCTCCGCAGTTACGAAGTAACTACTTCTAGGTTGCGCTGTTCCTAAGATCAGTTATGTCCTACCAACTTCCCCAAGTTTTCACGGTCGAAGATGGCGTATGGAGCGAGATATCAGGGTTTAAATTTTTCGCAGAGCCCAGGTGCCCGAACACGTACCCAGAAAAGAACTTCGTCACCTGGGCGGAACGGAACAAGTCGACGTTTCGCATCGATGTCAACTTTTCTCTTGTCCTGAAGTTAGAAGTGTTGGCACGGGCAATTTTACGGCAGCAGATGACGCGAGCGGTGAACTCTTCCGGGTTAAATGAAGATGGAACCGAAAATGTGAACAAAATAATGGTGTCAAGCACAAAAGTTGGTGCACGGCCATACCCCAGAAAAAGCGAGCTCGACAACAATAGGCTGGATGACAATGTCGTCCAGCCAATCGTCGGAGGTACAGCAAAAGTAGGTAATTTATTTTAATCCACGCTGTACCATGTCTGTCATCCGTTCAAATGTGGCTGGAGCGTTGCGTAAGCCAAAAGGCATCACATTGAATTTAAGGAGCCCATCTTCGGTAGAAAATGCAGTCTTCTCTTTATCGTACTTGTGCATCAGAACCTGCCAATAGCCAGAGTGCAAGTCGAGACTTGAAAAGTACTCGGCGCCTTCTTAAGTATCAAGAGCATCGTCAATGCGAGGCAATGACATCCTCACGAGTAATTTTGTTGAGCACTCTGTAGTATATGCAAAACCGTACCGATCCATTCTTTTAATTGCGAAGCATTTTTTAGCGAACTTCGGTGGCATTGAGCGTATCTATCTATCTATCTATCTATCTATCTATCTATCTATCTATCTATCTATCTATTCATCTTGCCGCCTACGACATTCAGCTCTCCTGGCCGCTTCAATCATGATATTGTAAAGAAGAGGAAGTACTCCGGCGCAGAGGCAGCAGCATCGAGTGTGCAGCAGCAGCTCGAGCTCGGAAATTGCGGCTGGTGCATCGCCTTCCAAGCCTTCCAAGCATCAACCTTTCTGCTTAATAAATCTCCTTTATAGTGGAGCCGTGCCGGGTACCGTCCCTTACACTTTCCCGCTACCATCCTGGAACTCCGTTCTCGACGGCTACCTTCTGCTATGCCGGACGCTGATCAGCAGACGCTTCCATCTCTTCCGGCCACCTGTCCAGGCAGTGTTCCTCAGCGGGAGCCTCCAATCTTTAGTGGAACAGATGACAACGACGTTGAAGAGCGGCTCTCGACTTTCGAACGGGTGAGCGCTTTAAACAGATGGACGGACGCGGACAAGTTGACACGCGTTTTGTTCTATCTCGCGGGTGTAGCCAGCCTTTGGCTTAGAAACGACCAGGCAGACGTCCGAACGTGGCCGCAATTTAAAACGTCGATTGTAGCAGTCTTCGATCGACCTGCCGTCCGAAAATTTCGTGCCGAGCAACGTTTACGCACACGCGCACAAGAAACGGGTGAAACCTTCACAAGTTACATAGAGGATGTCGTCGATTTGTGTAGACGCGTGAACGCCGAAATGACGGAAGCTGAAAAATGTAAGCACATCCTCAAAGGGATTGACGGCGACGCTTTTCAAATGCTCTTGGCGAAATGCCCGACCACTGTTAACGACGTAATTAGCCACTGCCAAAGCTACGATGAATTGCGGAAGCAGCGAGCTCTGACAAGACGTCCTCCAGCACACGATTTGGCATCGCTGTCTAGTGTGATCAGTGGTCATGACCACGCGTCACTAATAGCCGAAATAAAAGCATTTTTCCACGAAGAAGTTGCACGACAGCTTTCCTTGGTGCCTTTCACACCAGAAGCTACCACAACTTTACCATCGTCTCTACGTGACGTCATTCAAGGAGAGGTCGCCGAGGCCTTGCCAGCTGCTCGCGAGCCTAATCTTGTGGCTGCTCCTCTTACCTACGCCGCGGCTGCAGCCATGCCAACTCGCAAGGCGCCTGCGCCTCCGTTCCAGCCTCGCGCGAGCTATCCCCCAGCTCCAGTTCAGTGGACCAGCACTAACACCGCCAACCCGTGGCGCACCCTCGATAATCACCCGATATGTTACGCTTGTCGATACCCCGGACACGTCGCAAGGTATTGCCGCCGCGGGACGCATATCACCAATGAAAACCGCCGTGAGCCTTTCTTCCCGCTTGACTCCAACGCGCGATACGGTTCCTCCACTCCAATGCCAGCCCGCTACCAGGACGACCACCGCCCTCAGCCGGGACGTCTTCCCTCGCCCTCTCCACGCCGCCGCTCGCCTTCTCCTATGCGTCGACGGCCCGCACCTAACGAGGAGGAAAACTAGACGACGCAGTTCCTGAGGCAAGAACTGCGCAAGTTTTGGTTTGCCCAAGTCCTCATTTGTCACCTACCAATGTTATTGATGTGTTCGTCGAAAATATCCCTACTGTCGCTCTTGTAGATACCGGTGCAGCTGTTTCGGTTATAGATGCTGGATTTTGTCGCTCAATTCGTAAGGTTACGATGCCTTTCTCCGAATTATCGCTTCGCACAGCCAGTGCTCAACCTGTTCAACCGACCGCAGTATGTACAGCCCGCGTGACAATTCAGGACGTTCTGTATACGATAGAGTTCGTGGTTCTTTCATCATGCTCCCATAATATTATTTTGGGATGGGACTTTTTGTCGCGTCATAACGCCGTAATCGACTGTGCTAGGGCTGAGGTCGAATTTTGCTCACTGGAAGACCAAGCGTCCGTCGACACCCAGTTTGCCGCTAAACTTGTCGTTAACGATGACACCTACATCCCTCCATGCACTTTTGCGTTCGTGCCAGTTTCATGCAGCGCCATATCCGATGGCACGGTCTTCTTCACACCATTTCCAATATTCGTCGCCCGAAGAGCCCTCCCCCTGCCTTTTGCTGCTCTTGATCTTGTAGAAGGGTCAACCACAATACCAATTTATAATCATGAGTCGTCGTCTTTATCCCTACTTTGTCACGAGTGCCTTGGCCACGTCGAGACAATCAGTTCTTCCAGAATTATATCCGTCCCCGATGAGGTGCCTTCTACCTCCGTCTGTGAACTGGCTGTCGTCTCAGCGCCTGACTCAACGTCGGCAAACATATTTCAACCATTCATCGCTGCAGATTTGACATCTTCGCAGCGTTCACAACTCCTCACCATTTTTGAGAGCTACCGCCACTTTTTTGACGTTGAACAAACATCTCTCGGCCGTGCCTTAGCAGTAGAACATCACATCGACACTGGGTCCCACTCACCGCTGCGACAACGACCATATCGCGTGTCCGCTACAGAACGCCGCGTCATTGCTGACCAAGTAGACGACATGCTTCGCAGAGGCGTCATTCGGCCTTCACAGAGCCCATGGGCGTCTCCGGTGGTTCTCGTCAAAAAGAAAGACGGTTCTATTCGTTTCTGTGTGGATTTTCGGCGATTGAACAAGATCACTCTGAAGGATGTCTATCCACTACCGCGCATTGACGATGCTTTGGACAGTTTGCAGGGTGCCGAGTTCTTTTCCTCGTTAGACTTGCTGTCAGGCTACTGGCAGGTGCCTATGGCGGAGGCCGATCGCCCCAAAACCGCTTTTGTCACGCCAGACGGCTTATATGAATTCACCGTCATGCCCTTCGGACTTTGCAATGCACCTGCAACGTTCGAACGAATGATGGACAACATCCTGCGTGGACTAAAATGGAAGATATGCTTGTGTTACCTCGATGATATCGTGGTCTTCGCCCCTAACTTTGGCACACACTTACGTCGCCTTCAGCACGTCCTTACTTGCTTAACTATCGCCGGTTTGCAATTAAACCTCAAAAAATGTCGATTTGCCATGCGTCAACTGAACATTTTGGGCCACGTTGTTTCCAAGGAAGGCATCCTCGCGGATCCCCGAGAAATTGCGAGCTGTTGCGGCGTTTCCTAAACCTGTCACCATCAAAGAACTTCGAAGTTTCATCGGCTTGTGTTCGTATTTCCGGCGATTCGTCCGAAACTTCGCGTCTATTATATCACCTCTCACGCAACTTCTCAGCAGCTGTAAAGACCTCTTATCGTGGTCCCCTGCCTGCGACGAGGCTTTCACCACCCTGCGACGGCTTCTTACGACGCCACCCATTCTACGCCATTTCGATCCTGAAGCTCCAACTGAAATCCACACCGACGCGAGTGGTGTAGGCCTGGGTGCTGGGCTCGCACAGCGTAAACCGGAACATCAGGAATATGTCGTGGCATACGCTAGTCGCACACTTACCAAGGCTGAAAGCAACTACAGCGTCACAGAAAAGGAGTGCTTGGCCATTGTGTGGACCCTTGGAAAGTTTCGCCCATATCTATATGGTCGTTCTTTTGACGTCGTGACCGACCACCACGCGCTGTGCTGGCTTTCGACGTTAAAAGACCCATCTGGCCGCCTCGCTCGCTGGGCGTTGAAAATTCAAGATTACGACATACACGTGCTTTATCGGTCAGGACGGAAGCATGCTGACGCGGACGCCCTTACCCGTTCCCCCCTGTCGCAGAATGCTACAGCTGACTCCGCTTGTGATCCCACATTGTCATCGCTTGACTTTGACACCATTGCTATCGAACAACGCAATGACCCGTGGACTGCGTCTCTCCTCAATCATCTCTCCGACACTTCTGAACTCCCAAAGACGCGAACGCTTCGGCGCCAAGTTCCACACTTCTCGATACGTGACACGCTTCTCTATCGACGTAACTACGCACCAGAGGAACGCAAGTGGCTGCTCGTCGTTCCACGAACCCTGAGGTCGCAGATTTGTTCCTCTTTTCACGCTGACCCACAATGTGGCCACGCAGGAGTCTTCAAGACCTACGAAAGGATTCGACATCGCTACTACTGGCGTGGCATGTATACATTCGTCCGCAACTTCGTCCGCTCTTGTGCCGAATGTCAGCGCCGAAAATCTCCACCACACGCCTCCGCCGGTGAACTGCAGCCTTTACCATGCCCTTCCCGACCCTTCGAACGGGTTGGAATAGATATTTATGGGCCACTTCCATTGACTCCAACTGGAAACAAGTGGATAATAGTTGCTATCGACCACCTAACGCGCTATGCTGAGACCGCTGCTCTTAAAACGGCTACAGCACAGGAGGTTGCCACTTTCCTACTGCGTCATTTTGTGTTGCGCCATAGAGGCCCTCAAGAACTCCTCAGTGACCGCGGCCGCGCCTTCTTGTCCGAGGTCATTGAAAAATTTCTCGCTGAGTGTGCTATTGTACATCGAACATGTACCGCTTACCACCCACAAACCAATGGGGCTACCGAGCGCTTTAATCGTACTCTCGGTGACATGCTATCTATGTATGTGACGCCTGACCACTCTAACTGGGACTTAGTTCTCCCATTCATTACATACGCCTATAACCCCTTCAGGCGCGAATTAAATCTGACGTAGCGAAAAAAAAATTTTGTTCAGATTATGAATACATAACGCTATTAAAGAAGGAATCCACAAGAAATTCAGAAAAAAATTCATTGGTTCAATTTTTCAATGGCGTCCACATATGTGGACATTGCGCCTCAAAGCAGTCATATTGTCACGTGACCGTTACCCAAGCGCGCGCACGAAGACGCAGGGAAAGGAAGACGACGAAGGTGCGCCATGGCTTGTGCGTGGGTTTTTCGCCATACTGCCTGTTGTATAGGCTCTAGTAAATACATATTTTACATCTCGCTTTCCTTGTTGCAATACCCATGAACGGTGGAGAAGAAGAAAACAAACGCTTTTATTTCGGAGGCTCGCAAATAATCATTGCAGGAACACTGCTTAGGAAGTCTTTTCCGCAAAAATAATCAGAAAGAGTCTATTTGGTATGAAACAAATAAAAACAGTCGTTCTGAGATGTCAGACAAAGGAAAATGTTGCATTTCCTGCAGCGGACACGGCTTTTGGATGTGCATTCCTCTCTCCGGCAGCGTTGTGCGTTAGCCATGTTTACTTGCTGCGGCCAATGATTAATCCCATCATAGCGAACAGTGCTGACTGGTAGTGGTGAAGCATTGGGTACCTTCTTTTTCACTGTTCGGGAGTTGTCATTGCTCGGACGTCCACGCTTCTTTTGTGGCTTATTGCTGTTCAGCAGGCAATTCGCGACGTCTGTTTGGAACGCCATCATGTCCAGTGTCTCTTTTCTTAGTAGCCCTGCTTTATTGGCATCCCTTAAGTATTCAAGCCAACTGTTGGAGAGCGCAAAAGATGCAAAATGGGAAATCACTCTCACAGGCCACTTTTTCGTTCGCGTCCGCATTGGGTAGAGGGACATGATGAAGTCTAGTTTGTCTACTCCACCCATGTATTTGTTGTAGTCCAGGACTACCTCTGGACAGTCAATGTCAACGTGGACCTTTTGGGATTCGCTCCATCTTCTCACGGTGCCAATATTTCCAACTCCAAGGTGGGTAGAAGCCATGTTGACGGTCCCGTTGTCTTGCCAACGAACAAGGACAACTTCGTCGTTCTGGGAAACCCGCTCATCATAGCTTCCCCGTCCTTCTTTCTTCATTTCCTTGTCTGTTTTCATGACGCATCCTGCCAAGCGGTTTCCCCTAATTGTGCCACTAGCCAAAATGCCGATCTTTTTTAACTCAAGAAAGAGCTTCACGGACGTAAAATAATTGTCCATGTAGCACTTGATGTTCTGTGCCTTCGGGAGGCTTTCAACAAGGCGCATTACGACGGAGCCACCAAGGCCAAGATGTGCATGTTCTTTGCTCACTCCCGTTCCCTTCCCTTGGTAAAACTCAAAGTCATGTGCAAGACCGTCAAAACTGCAGCGTACAAAAACCTTCACGCCTTCTGGGTTCGGTTTTCCTTTCACAAATTGCTTTGCAGCAATGCGTCCTGTGAACGGCACCATCTGTTCATCGATGCTATTCTGTTCCAAGGGAACAAGCTGTAAGCAGCGGCTTCTGACAGCTTCTAGCAACGGCCTAACTTTCCAAAATTTGTCTTGGCTGTTCGGGTCCCGTTCTTCATTAGCGTCGCTTATGTGGAGAGCGCCTCTGATTTTGAAGAATCGCTTCACGCCCATCGAATCGGCTATTGCGGGAATCCTCGTTGCAGTTTGCCAATACATTCTGACGCGTGGGTATTTCAGAACACCCATCAGCATGAGCATTCCAAAAAATATTTTGATCTCTTCTTTTGTAGTGGCTAATACGGCACCGTCTCTTTGCAGGACATACCTGTTTGTGAATTCAGCAAGGTCTTCAAATATCTGTTCGGTGAAATACTTGCTAAAATACACAAGTGGCTGCTGGCATGTCGAGGCTACTTCAGGATTGTAGTGGCAGTCAACATCACTTGGAGCAAAATCTTTCTTCACCCATTTGAACTCAGCCTTCGTAGATGCCGCAGGTGCGTTCGAGCTGACCGTGGCGTCTGGTCGTGCAGGCAGTGCAGCTGTGGTCGTGGATGCGGTCACCTGACCATTGGCAGGCTGAAACAAACAGCGTAAATTAGGGTCAAAGTACCTTTAGACAGTTTGGTGCCATATGTTTCCCGAGAACACAAAATAATGTCTCACAATCTCGAGCAAACTTACTATGTTTTCTTCATTTTCTGCTTCCAATTCGTCATCTGAAAAGTCGCCATCTGAGATATCTCCATTTGATATTCTCATGAGGATTTCTTCTGCTGTCGCATCATCAACTTTCTGACGTTTTGAAGCATGATCTTCAAGTCCTGGAGACAAAAAATCACACATAACCATCATATCTGCGCACACGGTGCGAAATGGCTGCCCTGCAACAAAGGCAGCACTAAGGCGCAATGTCCACGATCGTGGACGCGGTATTTTACGCACCCTTTTTGACGTTATAAATAGTTTCTAGTTGCAAAAGTCTTGTTTATTGGCATGAGGTATCTCTTAGCTCTTACTGACAAGTGCATAATTTCATGCCACCTCGAATGAAACATAGCAAGGGCTTGAAAAGTGAGAGCCACTTACGTGCGCCGCCGTAAAACGTGGAGGCGTCCATCTTTGAGAGTTGTTTTTGTAGTTATTTTGTGTCAGCTGCGGCAGATGGCGCCACGGGTCGCTGCAGCAACATGTAGTGATAGAGAGAGCACTGGTTGCGCGCGAGATTCAAAGTAAATTTCGAGATATTGAGCTGTGAAGTTGGCGTCCACAAATGTGGACGCTGCGCCTGAAGGGGATAATACGGCAATGCAAGCGACAACAGGCTTCTCCCCTTTTTACCTCCTCTACGGCCGTCACCCCTCCCACACCATAGACACCATTTTGCCCTATCGACCAGACGCGTCCGAGTGCCTACCGATCTTGGACGCCGCCAGACACGCAGAAGAATGCCGCCAGTTAGCTCGTCGCTTTACGTGCGATGATCAAAACAGGCAAAAAGCAATTCATGATGCCCAGACCTCAACTCCCGTTTTTCGTCCGGGTTCTCTTGTATGGCTGTCAGTGCCGCATCGCACACCTGGGCTCTCTTCCAAACTTCTGCCAAAGTACGATGGGCCATATCGTATTGTCGAACAAACTTCGCCAGTAAACTACCTCATTGAGCCTTTTACGCCACCATCAGACTTGCGACGTCGCAACCGCGACGTTGTACACGTCCAGAGGCTCAAGCAATACCACGGTTCAACGCCGCCTGCCCAGGACTAAGTCGCCAGGATGGCTCCTTTTTTTCCGTGGGGCCATTGTAAAGAAGAGGAAGTACTCCGGCGCAGAGGCAGCAGCATCGAGTGTGCAGCAGCGGCTCGAGCTCGGAAATTGCGGCTGGTGCATCGCCTTCCAAGCCTTCCAAGCATCAACCTTTCTGCTTAATAAATCTCCTTTATAATATCAATACCAAACTTGATACGACATAACATGACTGCATGGAGAACATATTTGACTAGTCGTGACATGAAAATCATTATATGTTTGTCATGAATGTCAGAATTTACATTTCATGATCCTGTAGCTCTTGCGTTTGTTTCATTCACAGGGCATGCTGCAAAACTGGTATGGCATGACAGGATTGCATGCAAACACAAGCGAGAGAGCCTAACGTGAAAATTATGACATGCGTGTCACGTAACAACATGACTACAAGCCACGATCAAAATGCGCTCGCGGTCGTTTTGCTAGTGTCATATAGACCAAATTTGGTATTACGGTACGCCAATGCTCGACGAAGGTATGTGACGTGTGCAAACATGATAAACAGGAAGAGCGTGTCATGTAACAACATGACTACATGCTACGCTCATGATGCGCTTGCGGCCGTTTCGCTAGCGTCACGTGTACCAAACTTGGTATTACGTGACGCAAACGAACTACATAGGTGAATGACACAACCAACCATTATAATCACAAGATGCGTGTTATGTAACAACATGACTTCATGCCACACACAAGATGCTTTCGTGGCCGTTTCGCTAGCTTCAACAATGCCAAAATTGGTATTACGTGATGCCAATAGATGACGAAGGTATGTGACTGGTGCAAACACAATAATCGTGAGTTGTGTGTCATGTGAGAACATGACTACATGTTACATTTCGATGTGACGTGGTGCGCGTGCTTGATGGCGTTCTTTTCGTCGCCTCCGGCCGACGTTACTACGCAAGGCGCCGGTCCTGCCATATACTCGCAGACGCATACTCCGCTGCATTGCTTTGAAGCATGTGCGTTTCAGCGCGTCCGGCGTCTCTCCGTCACGAAAAGAGCGAGGCACAGTGTTTTCTGGGTATCTGCGATTTTTTTACAAGCACAACAGGAGAAGGCCATGGACTTCTCGAAGGCCTGATGACGTTGCGCGCGAGCATATTGTTAACTGGGTCTTCTATGACCTTGCGTTCAGAAGCTGACACATGGTAAGGGCGGCGGCAAATGGTACAAATCCATATGTGTCGATGCGTTCAGTGGCCACGATGAGTGGCCCCACAAACCTTCGGAAAAAACGTCAGAGCAAGTTTTGTGCTTCATTACTACCGCTAGCAGGGCATCAGTTTGTGTTGGGCTGAGATAGTTACACAAAGTGGCCTTGAGAACAAACAGAAGATGAGCCTTATGCTAGCAAACACTTTGAAAATGATGAAGCAGATGAACCAACGACGACACACACCAGTGCTTCTTTGTCGATGCTGGCAGCAGTGGTACCCTCTGGCAGCAGGAGTGGTTCTGGCGTCGTTTCAGGCAGTGATGCTTGCATTACCCCGTGATAACCGCACTGAAAAAGATGTGAAGGCGAACCCTCAAAAAACGCAGTGCTGGCAAGGAACAACCACTGCGTCAACATCTAGAATGTCTCGTGACTCGATCGTAACAACACGTTCTTGTCCGGGAGGCAAAAGAAAATTCGGAGAGGAGACAGTTACAGCAGCAGAAATCTCAGCACTCGTAGTATGAATGAGAGGCTGACCACACGGTTACAGCAGACACAGCTGACGAGAACTCCCAACCTAAGATTATCTAATGAGTTCACGAGGACAGCACAGCCATATGTGATGACGGATTCCATCGATGAGAACGCGAGCAGTACGCTGTCCAGTCGGGCAAATCAGACTGCAATTAGCGCTGCATAACATGGGACTGACTTAAATAGTTTGCAACTTACGCAGACGAAAACACAATTCCCAATTGGTTATTAAAATGTGCGCTTCAGTGCCTATAAGGAAGTCAACAAAAACACCTTTCACACAAACAGGCAGTAAATTAGCTGGACGAGACGGGGGAATTGTAACTTTTGGACAACGAGCAGTTCCCCCTCCTCCACAAAAAAAAAGTCGTATCTTTGCCGCAAAGGCAAAACAATTAACGCGACAGAAACGAACTGGAAGATCGCGTGCAGAATGGCAAGCAGATCGAGACGTGCCCCGCGTTTCTCACGCAAAAATGACGCACGAAAACTACTCGCAGGTACAGATGAATGCGAATAAGCGTTTCAGTTGTTACTTCGCTGTGCCTGAAAAGCGCGCCCTTTTCGCAAACGGAGGCTGTGCAACGATTGCAGCGACCTTTGTGCGACGGGTAACCACAACGGAACCAATCCGACCATACCTTGGGCTAGCCACGACTTGCGATTCTCCCCACTGGAACATAAGGGCGTGCGATGAAGCGTACACCTCCTTTAATCTGTACGTGAGCCACAGTACGCGTAAGAATGAGAGCCGCCACGCGCTCATTTCGCCATCTTGCTGATAATGCTGAAAACGCGATAGCCCCCTCCCCCTACGAAATTCCCGCCAACAGCGGTAAGTGGTAGATATAAATAGCTTGCCATTTGAACGTTGAAGGTGGCACTTCTCGGTGGCTCGGTTGTTAACGCCTGGCATTCACGACGCAGAGGTTCCACGTTCGATACCGCGCGCTGGAGTCTTTTTTCTGAGATTTTCTTTTCTTTCTCGCGTTTTCATGTATTGTCGTGGGTTATAAAACAAAAGAGGGTTTATTTAGGAACACGGATAGTGGAATTTGTAGAGACGCTTTCAAAAGAAGGCCGCTAAGATTGTTGACTTCTTCACTCGCCTACGCTGCGCCTCTCAAGAAAATGCGCTATCTTTGTTGTAGTCGCTATCTCGCACCTAGACGCTGCTATGCTCGCGGCATTACCCTCCCGTCGGAGTGAGCGTCATCCTGATACTCACCAGCTAGAGGTGCGGCTAGCGGGTGTTTACATCACTCATAGCGGTAAGATTTCATGCGGTATACGTGCATTGTCTCAGGCAGATGCTGGCGACGTTTCGACCAGAAGGAGACATCGGGGAAGACTTCGTACACGACGTCGCTAGGACGGCGCAAAACATTGTAGGATTCAATGTATCGGCGTAGCAGTTCCTCCAAGAGGCCTCACTTTCGTACAGAAAATTAAACGCAGACTCGATCTCCTGGTTGATAAGTGACGAATAAATGTTGAAGGTTGTACCATTGGGCGTCAACTTGCTGCTTGTTGAATATTATGACGCGGGCAAGCTGCCTTGCTTCCTCGGTGCGGTCAATGAAATCTACGGCGTCTGACTCTGAATCATTGCAATCATAAGGCAGCATGACGTTAAGCGTTGTAGCGATTTCTCTTCCATGAAAATAAGAGAGCGGCGTCATTTTCGTTGTTTCCTGGCGCGCCGTATTTTACGCGAAAGTTATGTACGGCCAGACTCGGTCCCAATTCTTGTGTTCTACGCCGACATGCATACTAAGCATGTCAGCGGCTGTCTTGTTAAGTCGTTATGTAAGCCCATTCGTCTGTGGGTGTCAAGCTGTCGTCTTCCTATGCGCTGTGCCACTTAGCGTAAGCACATTGCGCAAGTAAACGCGGTACCTTTGTCTGTTATAACAACAGCTGGAGCATCATCTCTCAGGACAATGTTCTCAATGAAGAACTGGCCGCTTCAGCTGCACTGCCACTCACAAATTCCTTGGTCTCCGCGTTTTGGGCGAGGCAGTCTGTCGCCGCTATAATCCATCTGTTGCCGCTCTCCGATGTTGGGAATGGGCCCATCAGATCCCTTTCGATTTGAGAAAACGGAGTTTCTGGCCGTGGCATAGGATGTCTCCAATTCATCTCCATATCTCTCTTCGCCGGGTGTACTCCAATAACCAAGCTCCATGGTATAACAGATATTTAAACCAGCTTTCTAACAGGAAAAAAAACTTTTTAGAATCGCTAAGTATTCATCTAAACCGGCCAACTGGACAAAGTAAACGACAACCTCTTTAGCATATTCGCCAGCGCTAAGGATACTAAATTCTCGTTCTTCAATGTAACCCTGCCGAATATCCTGAAGACTAACCCTAAACGTTCTTGAAGTATAATGAAACCACTTAGCACCAGTAAAGTATTATTGGTTACACCCACCGGCAATCCTGTTCCCGACCATCTTTGTTCTACTGTGCTAAACAATACATTCATTAGGTCGTTTTCTTCATCTAATTATACCCAACGTCCTGAGCTTCAGTCGTACAATCATTTTGCGATGGATCCCATCACGTTTGACTCGCATGGCATCGTCACGATTATCGACAACCTTAAACTAACGTCTTCTCACGCTATTGATGGAATAGTAATTTTTAAAGAATACCAAAGAATACAGTTCTATCATCCTTAAATGCATATTTTCACAATCGTATCATGATGGTGTACTACCTGAAGACTGGAGAACTGCTGCGATTGTTCCAGTACATAAAGGCGGTGATAAACATGGTCCATTTAACTATCGTCCTATACCTCTCACATGTGTACCATGCAAAATAATGGAACGTATAATATTTTCTCTTCTTGTTAATTTTTAGTGGATATTAGCTTCTTCTCTTCAACTCAGCATGGCTTTCGAAAGATTTTTTCTTGTGATACTCAACTAATTTCTTTTACTAATGATTTGTATTTATCTTTGGACTCTGCTTCTTTAACTGACTTTTACTTTGCTAAAGCGTTTGATAAAGTTAACCATTCCCTGCTCTTGTATAAACTAAGTGTTCTAAAGATTGACCCTGCAGTTTTTAACTGAATTAGTGCATTCCTTTCTTCTCTTGTTCAATTTGTCAGCACTAACGATGTTAATTCTTCCACTGCACCGGTTGATTCTGGGGTTCCTCAAGGATCAGTACTTGGCCTCCTGCTATTCCTAATCTATATAAATGACTTACCTTTTACTATTACACCAAAATTTGTTTGTTCGCTGACGATTGTGTGATTTACCGTAAAATATCTAATGACAATGATATTCATTCTCTGCAGGCTGATCTCAATAACATACTTCATTGGTGTCATATTTGGAAAATGGAACTAAACATTCAAAAATGCAAGTCTATGAGGATTTCTCGGTGGAGTACAACTTGTCCAACTTACTTTCTTCCCAGTCACCTCCTTGAAACTGTAGCATCTTACCGGTACCTCGGCGTCCACATAACTCACACTTTGTCCTGGAAATTACATACAGAACATATAGCGTCTAAAGCTAATAAAACACTGGGTTGCCTTCAAAGAAACTTCTTTCTTGCTCCATCGTCACTAAAGTTATTACTATATACCACATAGGTCCGTCCTCAAATGCAATACGCTTTATCTGTTTGGGAATCCAGTCAGGTACCATTATCACACATGTTGGAATCCGTTCAAAATCGTGCAGCTCATTTCATTCTGGCTAACTACCATCGTTCAGCTAGTGTCACTCAAATGAAGGCACCTCTAAACCTCATCCCACTAGTTACCCGCCAAAAGCGCACTCACATTTGCCTGTTTCATAAAATATTCTTTCATAATCCGAAACTCCGTTCCCGTTTATTCCAAGCTGCTCCCTACATTTCTCTTCGCCGTAATCACCAACAAAAAGTCACAGTCCCCCATTCCAACACAGCAACATATGCCCAATCATATCTCCCAAGAACTTCTAAAGAATGAAATTCCCTGCCTGCATCAATAACAAGCATCAATGAACCCATTCAATTTAAGAGTGTCCTTAAAACAATGATTACCTGATTACCCCCTGTATGTTTGTTGAACAGTTTATTTGTATTGCTTTGTGCCTTCACTATGTAATAAAAATAAAATTAGTGTTATCATTGGCTTTATTACGATGTGAGTTGTTGGGAGTAATAATCTTTGTACCCCAATTAGTGAGAACATTTTTATGCCATTTGCTTTGTATTCCTTGTTTTTTTCATTGCTGTGCATGCCCTTCCCCTCTGAAACGTACTGGGTACCCTGAGGGTACACAGTACGTTTTTTATTAGAAAATTTATTATTTAGTAATTATTATTTAATATTGTATTAGTCATTATTAGTATTATATTAGTTATTATATAGTAATTATTATTTAGTAAATTTATCATTAGTAGTTTATTATTATTTACTATTTATTATTAGTAGTAAATTTAGTATATGTGGAGCTAGCGAAACGACCGACAGCACGCTATGAGCGTGGTATGCTGTCATGTTCTTACATCACACGCGTGTTAGTATTACCATGTTTTCACATGTCATATACTTTCACCACCCATTGACGTCTTGTAACACCAGATTTGGTATATGTGGAGCTAGCAAAACGGCCGCGAGCGCATCATTAAGGGCTCGATATACTCCAACGTAGCATTGATGGGCGCGCACGCTGGGCACAGCGGCGCTACGTTAGCGAAACGCGAGCACTCTATAGTCTGACGCCAGGTGCTACCGGCGCGACCAGCGTCCGTCGGCGCGGCTCGACGGCAACCGGCGCAAAATGCGATATGCTGCATTTTGCGCCGATGCGTTACCCAGACAAACCCTCGTCTCCCTCTTTTCGTGACGAAGGGACGCCAGAAGCGCTGAAACGCGCATGCATCAAAGCAACGCAGCGCGGCGCGCGCCAGCGAGTATTTGGCAGGACCGGTGCCTGGCGTTTCAACGCCGGCGTGACCCAACGAAGTGAACACCGGTCACCGCGTCACCTCATAATGTATTGGCGCCTTGGCTGTCGCAGGTAAAAATGTTCTCACATGCCACGAATCTCATGATTATCATACTTGCACCAGTCACATACCTTCGTCATTCATTCACGTACCGTATTACCACATTTCGTATATGTAAAGCTAGCGTAACGGCCGCAAGCGCATCATGAGCGTGGCATGTAGTCATGCTGTTACATGACATGCATGTCATGATTATCATGTTTGGATGTGTCATTTACCTATGTCGTCCGTTCGCGTCGCGTAACACCGAGTTTGGAACATGTCAAGCTAGTGAAACGGCCGCGAGCGCATCTGAGCGTAGCATGTAATCATGTTGTTACATGACACGTATCTCATGTTTAGCATGTTTGCACCAGTATCATACCTTCATGATCCATTCACGTCCCGTAATACCAAATTTAGTATACATGAAGCTAGCAAAATGGCGGCCAGCGCGTCATGAGCGTCGCATGTAGTCATGTTGTTAATGACACGCAGCTCATGACTATCATGTTTGCACCAGTCACATACCTTCGTCACCCATTTTCGTACCGTAATACCAAACTTGGTACATTTGGCGCTAGCGAAACAGCCGTGAGCGCATCATGAGCATGGCATGTTGTTACATGACACGCTTGTCATGATTTTCATGCTAAAGACTGTCGCTTGTGTTCGCCATGTAATAATGCCATACCCTACCAGTTTTGCTGCATGCCATCTGAATGAAACCACCGCAAGAGTGGCAGGACCGTGAAATGTAAATCATTGTGTTCATGCCATACATGTCATGATTTTCATGTTATGATTTTTAAAATATGTTCTTAATACATTCATGTTGTGCCATACCATGTTTAGTGTTGATACCATTATCTAAATGGCCAGGAGAGCTGAAAGCCAAAGGCGGCTAGATAGATAGATAGATAGATAGATAGATAGATAGATAGATAGATAGATAGATAGATAGATAGATAGATAGATAGATAGATAGATAGATAGATAGATAGATAGATAGATAGATAGATAGATAGATAGATAGATAGATAGATAGATAGATAGATAGATAGATAGATAGATAGATAGATAGATAGATAGATAGATAGATAGATAGATAGATAGATAGATAGATAGATAGATAGATAGACAGACAGACAGACAGACAGACAGACAGACAGACAGACAGACAGACAGACAGATAGATAGATAGATAGATAGATAGATAGATAGATAGATAGATAGATAGATAGATAGATAGATAGATAGATAGATAGATAGATAGATAGATAGATAGATAGATAGAACGATGACATGCATGTCATGACTTTATAGTTAATGTCTGTCGCTTGTGTTCGCCATACAATCATGTCATACCATATACCAGGTTTACAACATGCCATGGGAACGAAACTACCGCTCGTTCTCCGGGGTGGCTCAGGGGTTAACGCCTCGCTTTTACGACGCAGAGGTACCACGTTCAAATCCGCACTACGAGTGCTTTTTTTCTAGACTTTCTTGTTGTGACTAGTCGAATATGTTCTTTATACCGTCATGTTATGCCATACCAAGCTTGGTATCGATACCACTATCGATTCGTAGGCGGCTAGATAGATACGCGCAAAGTCACCGAAGTTCGCTAAGAAATGCTTCGCGTTTAAAAACCTCTGAATTCATCATCCTCTGTAGGCGGTGATTCAGTCGGCGACCTCGACAAACATTTGCGTCCAATTGTTGCCTGCCGCACTTGTGAACTACGGCCATGTCCTACTGTTGGAGCCGTAAGCTTCATCGTGCTAAACGTACAGCAGGGTCTTTCATTTGGTCCACCAACAAAGAGAGTGATGGTAGCTTCCGACTTAGAAGGCGTGGCGCTATAAGTACGGGCGGAACATCGCAATTGCCTAAACGACAGCCAGGCACTCCTTCTCCATTGTTGAGTAGTTGGACTCGGCGCGTGTTAACGTTCTGCTAGCGTAGGCAACCACTCTCTCCACACAATATTGGCACTGGTAAAAAAACAACACATAGGCCCACATTGCTGGCGTCTGTATGGAAGGCTGCTGGTGCATCCTCGTCGAAGTGAACGAGGACGGGTGGAGTTTGTAGACGCTGCCACTGCTCGTTGAATGATGCTTCTTGCTCTTCACCCTATACAAACGCAACAACTTCCCTTGTAAGGCGGGTGAATGGAGAGGCGATGTGTGCAAAGTCTGCTTTAAATCGCCGGTACTAGGCGCAGACACACAGGAAATGCCTGACTACTTTCTCATCAACAGGCCTTGCGAACTTTGCGACTGCTGCAGTTTCATCTGTGTCAAACCTCACAACTTCGCGACTGACCACGTGCCCCAGGAACTGAAATTCTTCGAAGCCGAATCGGATTTTTTTTCGGTTCCAGGCCAGGATTCCGGCTCACGAGGGGCTAGTTCGTTAAACGTCCACCACGTGCCGCATGAAGTTGAACCCTCCTCCTCGTTCCCTCTTTTCTCCTCCCATCACGACGCTGACGAGATCCCTACGGAAATGGCCTCGCTCTTCAACCTGTTCTCGCCCGCCCTTTATTGCGGGAACCAAAGAATAGCGCCCCGCTGTCTGTGCATTCTTACTCACGCCGTTTAAGAGCCGGCCGGTGTAGAGTACGCGAACAGGTTCTAGACCGGCCATGACAAATTTTTCAGACTGAGGACTTCTTTCTTTCTTTGGCAGGTTGAATTTGAGTCCTCACAGTTTTGATATAGTCATAGATAATTTATATACGAAGAAGCTACGACCAACTGCATTACATTCTTTAGTTTTTTTTTTCTCGTCGTAGGTAATCTTTTGTATTCATAATATCAGGTTTAATACTTAATTTGTGGCTAAACCATATTATTTTCCGACCCAAACTTTTTGTAGGGCGGAACAAATTTTTCAATCTTGTTTTTTTAGCTGTTAGGCTATTGAAAAGCACGCAAAAAATTAAGAAAGATGTTAGTAGAACGATTTTCACAGGAGAACCATGTCCAGTATATTGGACACTGGGATTGATTTGTTGAACATTTAGGTCCACACATTCTGCTATTATCTTAGAAAGAGCGCTGCTTTTAGCCTTGTTAGGTTGATAGTCTTATTAAACACAACCAGGGTTTGTTTTGACCCGAGAAAAAAGTTTTTCGTGGTAGAAGAGAGCGTTCCTATGTTGTCCACAATTCAAACTCATCATACGCTGATTCTCTTTGCGCTTCATGCTGTTGATAAATTTCCATCGCCCCGCCGTGGTGGTCTAGTAGCTAAGGCCGCGGGTCAGCAGGTCTAGTGGCTAAGGTCGCATGTCGCTGGTTCTAATCCTAGCTGCGGCGGCTGCATTTCCGATTGAGGCGGAAATGTTGTAGGCCCATGTGCTCAGATTTGGGTGCACGTTAAAGAACCCCAGGTGGTCAAAATTTCCGGAGCCCTCCACTACGGCGTCTCTCATAATCATAATGGTGGTTTTGGGACGTTAAACCCCACATATCAAATCAAATTTCCATCATGCCCAAGTTTTATTTTATATGACTGGGCTTGAAGAGTGTCACGTCAAGCCACCTCTTGTTTTCTTTTTTCTTTCTAAATTGAGCACGATGTGCACCAATTGCATCTTGGTGTGAGTGTACTGGACATAGGTAATTCTCGCATTGCCAGCAAAGTTTTTATTAGAAAAACTACATTTTTTGCAATAATGTATCTAAAAGACATGACAGAGCTCGTACAATATAAATGATTCAATGGGCAAAGATATGTCCTGAAATACTTTTGTGTACTTGACTGCATCATGCGCACCGTTTTCCCGTAGATTACGCAATTAATTCTGGTGGCCGATAAATCAGTGGGGCTGAAGGATGAACTACACCTAAAAACATGTTACTCGACTCTTACAGAAGCTACCAAAGTGGTTTCAATTCCGACTATAGCTCTGCTTACTTTTATGCATCACTTTTACCGTCTTGTTTTTGTCACCAAGCATATGTACCACCCTGCTGAAATCACCAAATGGTGACTGCAGTAACTGTAAATAAATAGTAATAATAAATAATGCGTTCAATACATTAGTCATGGGGCAGGAAATGAAGGTGCTTGTTAACTACATAGTAAACGCTGCGAGATTGTACTGTTTAGTTATCCCTTGCGAAAGCTATTTCACTTTCTTATTTCTTCGTAGCGCTCATTCTTTGCGTCAGTGTGTCTAATGAGCTAAGTATAATTCCATAGAGAAAAGAGCACCAGTTGCTGGAGACGGACAGCACAGTGTAAGCTGGAGGAGCGGCTTTTGTAGACCTTTCTGTAATTTAGTGTTAACATCTCATTGCTGGCATCCCATTGCATGTGTCTTATTTTATAAGGTACTCAGCATAGTTCCGTAAACTGTACTTCAAACAATGCCTGCTTCAAGGGAGAGCATGTCCCTGATTGTTTTTGCACTATTGCCTGACAACATTTAATTAACGAGATTTGCAACTCGAGATTATGCAGCATCGTGTGTTTAACAAAAGATTTGTTACACCTAGAAATTTTGTCTTTATGTTTATGGCTCATTTCAATCACCCTTATATATTACAAATAGTAATAGATAAATTATTTATGTAACACTTTATTTGGTGAGATTTCATTGCGACGTGTGAAAGGAAATTTCATAGCGTTATTGCGCACATTACAAGTGCTTTATGCAACAGATAGTCGAATGTGCAACGATCTCCGTGTTGTTGATATATGTGCTGAAGGCCTGTGCACCAATAAAGCAGCTATCAAATGGGGTCCTTGGCGTACGATGTAAGGGCTAACATGCTTAGTTTAAAGCAATTTTAAACCCACACTGTTTATTTAAGTGTACATCTCAAAAACGTAGTGCTTCCTCTCGCCCCCGGATGTTGTCAGAATTCAGAGCTTGAATTTGCGATAGAAAAGTGAATGCTCCATAATTATTGCCTATATTAGATTGGAAAATATTGATGATAATCCACCTTTTCACCCAATAGTCTCGCTGATGTATGTGTAAACACGGCACTGACAGGAACACTAATCATGCTGTAGCCAAGAAAAAAAAGTGACGCAGAACATTTTGTATTAGTCTATAAAACAGGTATCTGTTGATAACATTCCATTAGTTGCTAACGTGAGGTCATTACTGGCAGCAATATGCTTCTAGTTTTTCTTCCAGGTAAAAAGAAAACTGATATTCTCGTTTGGTGCCATCGTATACAGTGTTAAGCCTTCAATCCTCCCACAGTTCAGACAAGAGCGTAGGATGAAAATCTAGGTGAATTACACGCTTGATACATGTAGCATTTTATTTTCAACAGCAGTTCATTTCCAGCCTGGCCAACGGCCTTTCCGTACTCGGAACACATGTGTCAAGCTAAGCAGAAACAAAGCATTGCCATATATATATATATACGCGAGCAAAAACAAGAGCTGCAGCCATGAGTTCACCCGAGCCAGAGCAACGAAAAACGTTCTCTTCTTCTTCGTAGCCCAAAACAGGTATGAGCCACAGCGGCTCGTTCATCAATAGTAGCATTACCCCCTCTCCCAAGAAGCATCCTCTCGATGCTGCACATGAAGGCAAAAAAAAAAAGAAATTGACATGAAAATTACCATGCAAGCAAAATGAATGGCGTAAGGCGGATTAACATATAGTTGGTTGTGGAGCCAAGAGTTAAATGAGAAATAAGAAAAATAAGAAAGAATATAAGGGAGAGACGAATAAAGTCAGTCACTCACTGGCGATTCACAGCACGAAAAGTATGGTTTTGAGCCGTGAAACGTGAACGACTTCAGTTCGTGGGGTGACACGGGAACCTCTCGAAGTGTTTTCTGAGAGAACCTCATATGTGACGTCGCTGAGACGTCGTACGACCTTGTAAGGGCCGAAGTAGCGGCGAAAAAGCTTTTCTGAACGGCCACGTTGTCGGATAGGGGTCCACACCCAGACTTCATCACCGGGCTTGAAAAACACTTCACGGTGACGAAGATTGTAGCGGCGTGCGTCTGCGGTTTGGTGATGTTGAATACGGTGACGAGCAATTTGACGGGCCTCTTCTGCACATTGCGCAAATTTGGCGGCATCGATGCGGTATATCCCTCAGTTGTCGGGCAGGAGCATGGCGTCGAGCATCGTCGTGACCTCGCGACCGTGAACTAAGCGAAAAGGTGTGAAACCGGTACTTTCTTGAACAGCAGTATTATACGCAAAAGTTAAGTAGGGAAGTATGGTGTCCCAATTCTTGTGATTGATGTCCACATACATTGACAGCATGTCTGCAATTGTCTTATTGAGTCGTTCGGTCAGCTCGTTTCCCTGCGGGTGGTAAGCCGTTGTTTTACGATGATCCGTGCCACTTAATCGCAAGACTTCGTGCAGCACCTCTGCGGTGAAAGCTGTCCCACGATCAGTTATGACGACAGCTGGAGCACCGTGACGTAAGACGATGCTGTTGACGAAAAATTGGGCCACATCTGCTGCGGTTGCTTTTGCAAGCGCCTTCGTTTCACAATAGCGTGTTAAGTAGTCGGTAGCTACCACAATCCACCGGTTTCCAGACGAAGACGTGGGGAATGACCTCAGCAAGTCCATGCCAATCTGATGAAAGGGCGCCTTTGGTGGGCCTATTGGTTGCAGTAGTCGCGCTGGTCGTAAAGGTGGAACCTTACGTCGCTGACAGTCGCGACATGTGCGAATGTAATGCTTCACAGTCTATGCGAGACGCGGCCAGTAGTAGGACCGTTGAATCGGTTGCAGCGTGCGCGTATAGCCGAAGTGTCCGGACGATGGCTCATCATGACACGCCCGTAAAATGTCACCACGAGGCATAGTTGGCACAACAAGCAGATACATAGCTTGTGTAGGATGAAAGTTCTTTTTTTAAAGCACTCCATCGCGGAAACAAAAGGAGGATAGCGAGCGTGCAAAGCTTCGAGGAGGGTGGGAATTGCGTCCTTTCAGGTAGTCAATGAGCGGAATGAGCTCCGAGTCGTGACGCTGTTGCTCAGCCAAGCGGGTTGCTGATACGGCAGAAAGAAAAGTGCCGTCATCTTCAAGGTCAGTGTTGGCATTTTCGACTGGTGCACGTGAGAAACAGTCGGCGTCGGTGTGTTTCCACCCAGATTTGTGGACGATGGTGACATCGAAATCTTGTAGCCGAAGGCTCCATCGTGCTAGACGACCTGAGGGATCTTTCAGATTTGCGAGCCAACAAAGGGAATGGTGGTCGCTAACTACCCTGCATGGGCGGCCATACAAGTATGGGCGGAACATTGTTATGGCCCAGACAACAGCGACGCATTCCTTCTCGGTTGCAGAATAGTTTTTCTCCGCTGGGGATAACGTTCTGCTCGCATAAGCGATCATGCACTCTACGCTTTTATGCCACTGAACTAATACCACTCCTAGTCCAACGTTGCTGGCGTCAGTGTGTAATTCCGTGTCAGCGCTTTCGTCAAAATGACCCAGTACAGGCGGAGCCTGCAGGAGGTTTCGGAGGGTGTCGAACGCATGACACTGATCGGGACACCAAACAAACGAGACACCGTCTTTTGCAAACTTGTTGAGGGGTTCAGCAATCTTCGAAAAGTTTTTGACAAAGCGCCTGTAATACGCACAGAGCCCCAGAAATCGGCGTAGGTCGCGCTTATTTGTGGGCACGGGAAAGGCGGCAACAGCACGGCTTTTCTCCGGATCTGGGCGGATGCCGGCATGGCTCACAACGTGACCAAGGAACTTCAGTTCTTCATATCCAAAATGACAGTTCTCGGGTTTGAGAGAAAGCCCCGCTGTTCTGATTGCCTGAAGTACTGCATGAAGGCGTTGGACGTGTTGTTCAAACGTGTCTGCAAAGACCACGACGTCATCAAGGTAAACAAGACATGATTGCCATTTGAGCCCCTGTGAGAACCATATCCATCATTATTTGGAGAGTAGCTGGCGCTGAGCATAGACCGAAAGGCAACACTTCAAACTCGTACAGGCCGTCGGGAGTAATAAACGCCGTCTTTTCGCGGTCGCGCTCATCCACAGCGATTTGCCAGTAGCCACTACGTAAATCTATGGAAGAAAAATATTTTGCGTTGCGTATACGGTCCAACGAGTCATCTATCCGGGGTAGAGGATAAACGTCCTTTTTGGAGACTTTGTTCAGTTTACGGTAATCAACGCAAAACGCAACGTACCGTTCTCCTTCTTTACTAGCACAACTGGCGAAGCCCAAGGACTGGTTGATGGCTCGATGACGTCGTCCTGAAGCATCTGCTGGACTTGGTCACGTATAGCGTCTTGCTCTTTTTGCGACGCCCTATAGGCGTGCTGTCGGATGGGTCTCTCGGTGGGTTTTGTGATGATACGGTGCTGAGCAAGTGGTGTCTGTTTAACCTTTGACGTAGTTGCAAAGCAGTCTTGAAATGAGCCGAGTAAACGCAAAAGGCTTTCTCGTTGAGACGAAGGTAGTCTCTCCTTTACTTCGAGAGTGCTCATGAACGCCTCGTCAGGGTGGCCATTCGATTAAAATGAAGCTAACGTGGGTGAACCATTGGCTTCGGCAAGCTCTTCACAATATGCAATGGCAGTGTGTCTCATTAGGTGGCGATATTCGTCGCTGAAGTTCGTGACCAGCAGGTGAACATGCCTATTGCTAGGCTGAATGATTCCTCGGGCAACACAGATTTGTCGTGAAATAAGAAGAGACAAATCGGCCTCTGCAATTACCGCGTCAGACATGTCCTGTCCCAATTCTACTTCGACAAAGAGGCTGCTTCGGGGTGGGAGAGTCAGAGAATTGTCGGTAACACGAAGTGCTCTTTTCCGGAATTGTGTACTGTCAATTTCAGCGCAAAAAGGATCCTCGAACGACACAAGTAATTCACGGAGGTCAATGACGGCGCCGTATTTACGAAGGAAGTCCATTCCTAGAATGACTGGCCGAGAGCACACGCGCAATACAAGGAAAGAGCCTGCAAATGTCGACGTACGTATACGAATGCGTGCCGTGCACATACCGGTAGGCATCACCAGATGGCCCCCTGCCATGCGCAACTGGGGTCCTTGCCATGGTGTGATAACCTTCCTCAGTTCAGATGCCAGTGCGGCGCTCATTACGGAATAGTCGGCGCTGGTGTCGACGAGGGCGTTGACAGCATGATTGTTGACGAAGACGGCGATTTCGGCAGAAAAGATTTTTCTGCTGTCAGAGAACACTGCAAAACCGGAATGGTCCTCGTCTGGTCGTTGCGTCGAATGAGGGTCTTTTACAGTTCGCCGGGCCGCGACTTCACCCCCAGAAGTCGCCGTTCCTAGTTTCCCCTGCGGGGACTTGGTGGCCGGCTCCTGAAAGAAGTGGAAGACGTTGAGGGCAAACTTGTTGACGTAGACCGGCGAGGCGATGGTGATCTCGACTGGTGGTGCCGAATAGTCGAAGGAGTACGTCGGCCCGTGAGATAGGCTTCAATTTCGCGGGGGCGCTCACCGCAGCGCGGGCATCGAGCATCAGGGTGGAAGCCGTGGAGACCTAGTTGCCGGTATTGACAGTTCCGGTATACGTGACCCGCTTCGCCACAGTGATAGCAGAGTGAACGGTTATCCGAGGTGCGCCACGTGCTTGCCTTGCTACCACTTTGTCTTGAGATAGACCGCGGATAGGTGGGTGGGCTCGAAAACCTTGAGTCGAGAGGTGGGCTCGAAGAAGTGTCGTGGAATGGCTGCATAGCCTGGTACCTTGGCCGCATAGCAGTGTCTGTAGCCGGTGGCGCAGGGGATCGCAATGCCGCTGCGTATGTCAGGACTGGGGCCTCGGGAATCGGGGGTGGGATTGGGGTCAGGAGTGTGACGGCCTGCCGGACTTCTTGTCTGATTACATCCGCGAGGGCTTACACAGGTGGATGGGATCCCACTGCCTGAAGCTGTCGCAATTCGTCCCGAACGATACTTCGAATGAAGTCTGCGAATGAAGTCTGAATGAAGTCATCTGTCTCTCGCTGTCAGAGCCGATAGAGCAAGTGGTGGCCGGGATCTGGCGTTCGTATTGTGACGACCGCTGCTGCAGCGTACGTTCCATCGTAGTTGCCTCACTGATGAACTGGGCGACTGTCGTTAGTGGATTGCGCACGAGCCCAGCGAAAAGCTGTTCTTTTACTCCGCGCATCAAATGACTCACCTTCTTTTCCTCGGGCATGGCAGGGTCCGCGCGCTTGAAGAGCCAAAGCATGTCCTCAACAAACATGGATACTCGTTCGTTCGACCGCTGGTTTCTGCAGGATATGTCTTGTTCAGCCCTCTCCTTCCTCTCGGTGTTCCGAAAGGCGTCACGGAGCTGACGGCTAAACTCTAGCCAGGTTGCAAAGGAGCCCTCGTGGTTTTCGTACCACGTCCTCGCAGAATCCTCCAAGTAAAAGTAAACTCGGTGCAGCTTGCAAACATCGCCCCATTTGTTGATACAGGCAACCCGATAAAAGTGGTCGAGCCAGTCATCAACATCCTCGAAGATATCTCCATGGAACGGCTTTGGTGTCTGTGGCGCATGAAAAACATGGGCGAGAAGAGAACCATGGGCGTCGCTGGTTTGGACCACCTGGCTTGTCATCGGAGTTGCCATCTTTCTGAGTGTCGATGTCAAGGGACCAAATTCAGGGGGTAACCCACGCAGGCGGCGGCTGCTTCTTGCTCTGGGAGATGTAACTGTCTCCACGATGGCCGACACAGCCGAAGTACACGTACCCAGCATCTCCACCAGTAATGTCGCGAGCAAAAACAAGACCTTCAGCAAGGAGTTCACCCGAACCAGAGCAACCAAAAACGTTCTCTTCTTTATCCTAGCCCAAAACGGGTAGGAGCCACAGCGGCTCGTTCAACAATGGTGGCTTATATATATATATATATATATATATATATATATATATATATATATATATATATATATATATATATATATATATATATATATATATATATATATATAACGAGTTGATATACTGTTATAGCAAAAAGGGAGAAAGAAAACTGAGGAAGAGGTAAAGTAAATGAAAGGAGTTGGGTTAAGCCGCCAGCATCGTTGCTTCCACAGTCTTCTCGTGTGCGCCAGTAAAATCTGCTTTTTTTTTCTTTAGCTCAGCAATAAGATTCGTTTATATAATAATGCTATACAATTCGCATTTCTTCTCACAGTGCTAAAGCGCCCCAAGTGGTCTAGTTTGTAAATGTTACAAAGGTAGTGACAATAAATTGCATCATGGAACTAGAATAGCATTCTGTTGATAAGCCTGCTTCTTTTTCTTTTTAAATCGTTGACCATATAGGTAGGTTTGTATCGGCGTTGTCAGCTTTTGAGTCTGAGTCACCAGAGCTCCCTCTAATTCGCCTGCCCTAATAAGAAGACTAGTGTAGTTGCAACGTACCAGAGCTTTTGCGGTAAGCGATAGAAATTTTAAGTAGCTTTTGCCGCACTAAATGCTCATAATAAATTATTGATCACAGATGGTAGGGTTACATTCTCTGTGCTGAGATGTACGTGACGAACTGCTGAAGCAACAGCTGAGTTTTAGTGCCGGAAAGCAACACAGTTACACAATATCTACCTACGGCATTTTTTTCAATTATGGTATACAACAGCATAAATCACTCATAACATTTTTTTTTCGGTTAGCTTGCCACTATTATACATCTCAGCAACCTGGCTTTACATTATCAACAAAAACGTTCACTCTGTACACTTTTGTGACGCCCCCTCGATAAGTCCAAACTGACAAAAATATTACCCAGCATTGTGCATTTAGATGGCTTTTGTTTTGTTTCCGTTTTTTGCCTGCGTTTTTATTATTATAAGCAGGTGTCACCATGTGTAGAAAACGATCACTGTACGGGTAGAGGGACCGTGAAAGACACACTACGCGACAACCTTCCCTCGCCGGTCACCCCACTGGCAAAAAATAGTTGAAGCCAGCTAAGCGCATTGTCATCCCATATGTGCCGGGCGCCAGTGAAGAGCTCTCCACGATTCTCGGAAAATCAGGGGTCGAGGTGGTTCGCAAGCCTGCTTCGATGCTCACCCGCTTGCTACCACGGCCGAAGGAAGAAGCCACACCAGCGAGTAGTCTGCAAGTTGCCGTGTTCAGAGTGTCCAGCAATCTACGTAGGCAAAAGCGAATGTTTCCATTCAGAAAGCCCGTGGAGCGGCCGACATGCTTGGACTGGCGTTCCTGACGTGGGAGTCAGCCGCTGAGCGCTAACGTGCGCCTTGCCGGGCAGCAATAAACTTCCGCGCCCACTCTTTTAGATCACGCCAACTTAAGAACGACGTCAGGAAGGCAGAAGTGCGACGCTGCGCTTTTGGAGAGCTGCTGTTTTGGTTACCCGCTATGACGAGTAGGGACACTGTGTATTCCCTCGAAGTGATTTGCATAACCTTAAAAAGAATGTTGGGTATCCTGTCTGTATTTTTGTAGCAAATGCGGGCGAACTGTGCACTTTACTGGTGGTCGCTTGGTCACTGTGTGTGCTTTATCTCTCCAGCTCAAGTAATATATCGATAACAAAACCGCTTGTTGAAATGTCTTCGAGCGGGTAAGGAACACAGTATAAAGTGGTCACGGTTCACGTTATCACGCTTTTCGTATTTTAGCTTCTCATCAACCTCCTCATCTCTCCCATCAAAATTTTATAAAAAATACCCAAACTTGTAGCGTTTGATGGGGCTGCGGACGCTGCCATTTTATTTTTATATAGCTTGTGAGTGATAACGTACGATGTAGAGCCTTTGTGAAAATTAATGAGCCAAAGTGGTTTTCTTCTGCTATTTATTAGCCCTGTAATACCGCTCTCGTAACACCAATTTATGTCCACAATTCTGGATAAGTGAAGACTACAATCTATTTTAGCTCGCAAGCGTCACAGCAACACCCAGACGCAAATCACTTGGGATCTTAAGTTTTTGATGAAGGCGACGCATAAGAAGAGCCACAAGACCTGTCAGTGTTGTAGCATAAAGTTTGTCTTTCACGTAGTGAGCAAGCTGCAAAGCCCTACCTTTCTGAGGAAAAGCAGGCATCAAGTCTGCTTTTTTTCATTTTGGGCTAGCTGTTCTTAAGCACAGCCAGCACAGTGCACCTTTGCCTTTCTGCTATATTGTGTCGTGTGGTTTCTGTGCGCTCTTTTTTTCTATGCATTATTTCAGTTAACCCCAGGCGTGATTCGCGACTTCATTGCTGTGTATATGTCACTTGTTCCTTCTTCATCAGCATTGTGCGCGGTGTTTTTGCCATAGATCCTTACTTACCCACTGACCCGGTGTGTCATACTTCACCAGCTTCTCGGCTTCTGCCAACTCTAGCGATGTGTGCGTTGTCTGTGTTCTCTCTGTATTTGTTACAATATTTGTTACAATTTATTTGTAAGGCGAGATGCATTTGTTTTCTACCTTTGTCATATTGTGCTTTTTATATTCTCAGACTCTACCTTGCCTTTGAACAAATTATTGCGGATACTCTGTCTCTTTGACTGATATATATACATTGATCACTCGTTCCAAAAGAAAAACACAAGTGCGATGAATAAAACCATTGTGAATTATCATTACCTGCATCTCTTTTTATTATAACTTAATCGAAATAAAAATACGTCACGACCAACTCGCACGAACCACTGCAGAAAACAAAACAGGGATTCGCTAAATCAAAACGACCTACAAAAACTATTCATTTGGGCGATGAAAAGTGGTCTGAAATCATGAACTTTCGTCATAGCCAAACGTCGGTTACGCAAAGTATTTCAAAATTTGCGCCAGTGAAGCCGAAACAGGAAGCGCAAGTCACTTGCTCTCACCAACCACCAGGTGTGCTAGGGTCGATTGGGCCGCTGGGGTCTACGGGAGTGCCCACTCTTAACCTTTTTTTTTATTTCTCTACGCTATACAGTGCTTGCGTTTTGCTAACGTAGAGTCGCTGTGAACAGTGTGCTCGAGCGTCAACGCTACATTGAAAGATGTTGGGCCCTTCTTGATGCGCTCGCCACCATTTTGCTAGCTCCACACATTCCAAATTCTGTGTTACGTGACGTCAATTGATGACGAAGGTATATGACTGGTGGAAACATGATAATCCTGACACGCGTATCATTTACGAACATGTCAACATACCATGCTGATAGCGTGCTCACGGCCGGTTTGCTAGCTCCACATATTCTAAATTTTCTATACGTGACGTGAACAGATGACGAAGGTAAAGGACACATCCAAACATGATATTCATGACACGGAAGTCATGTACGGCATCATTTACTTCCACCTCGTAACGTGGTGCTGATTTTAAAGAGACATATCAACATTTCTCATTCGTGCATGCTTCGCATATCATCGATTCCCACTGTACGTGGGATCTGCCAATTTTTATTGTATTGAAATGAACCATGTAGGAAAACCTCTCCCGTGTGCCCGTTTCATCGATAAGAACACAATTGAATAAACACCCAGGCACACCATAAAAAGAGAATACATAAGAGAATGTTCAATAGCAAATGCGCAGTAAAACCAGAACCGAAATATGATGAGACGGAGAGCAGCCAGCATAAGGCCTTATATGAAGCGAGCGAGTCAAAAATAGAAGCACTGGGTCATGCGGTGGTTATCTCTGCCGAAAGCAGTGCCGGAATCCTGCCACATATCCGACTCGGACACGATTTTGACTTCTCCGCACTTGTCCACACAGGCACTTCGGCAAGAAAGACCTGATCCAGCCTTAATCATTATCCCTCCGTCAAGCCGACTACTGAGAGAAAAAAAAAAAGGGGGGGGGATAGACTTTGCAAACAGAAAATTGTTCGTTCTCTTTCGTTGGGAGCTCGGCTGGACCTCTCACCATGGTTGGCGTCCATCCTACCCTCCTTTCCCCAGCGTGTCGTTGGTGTTTGTGGGAATGTGGTTTGAAGAAGGCGTTCGCCGAATTTTCATTGTGCGGACGACGACGCCAGAGGACCATGCTGCCTCTGCAGTCCGCCTACCTTGAGACGAACCCTTGCTCGCGTTCAACGAGATAACAAAAAACATCTGTCTGTCAAATGGCTATTCTCCTCCTACACCCTGGCTTGAGTAGGGCGCCGGGTTGTCACCATTGCACTATTACAAGCCCAGGCGTATAGTAAGATTGGATGCGATATGAATTCCTAAGTACTGTATGAGGTTACTTGATCTCAAGGGAAATTCACAAGACTCGCTTGCTGGATTTCGGGCCGACCGGTCGGGCGCTCGCGCGCTCCGCGCGCTTGCGATCTCCGGCGTCAGCGTGGCTCTGGCCGACTGGGCTCGCCCTACGTCACCTCCTGCCGCCGACGACCTTCCACCTCCGACGACAGTGCAGCTCTGACCTACTGGACTTGCTCTACGCCATACACCGACGCTGAAAGGAGCTCTCGCAGGTGCGCCCCGTCCTCGGACTCCAGTGACCGTGCTCCCATCTTTCCTATCTCTTCTATCCCCTCATTTTGTCGTCGCTCGCTCTGGCTCACCACCTCACGTCTCTTCCTCTCTTCTCCTTCTTCGGCTTTCCTACATCTTTACTCCTATCCTTTTTATCCCTCCTCACTCCCATCCCTCGTGAGCTACTGTGGCGGTGTCGCTCACTGAAGCAGACAATAACGGGGCTCACTTTTCTCTTCTTTTCTCTTTTAAGAATCACTTCAAGGGAAATTATTTAGGTAGTATACCCGACAACAGTTTGGTGACCTAAATATATCCTTAACTTAACATAAGTGAATATTTAGTTCCATTAGCAACAAACTGCACCAGTTAGATATTTTATTTAAATCGGAGTGTAGGCGATTACAATAGTCGTTTGAAGTAACTGCTGTAAAAGTATCGCAATCATCAGCAAAAAGTTGGATATTAGAAGCTAATTGAGAGGGTAGGTCAATAATATATATTAGAAACAACAAAGGACAAATTACCAACTCTTGGTTCACTCCTGAGATAGCATGGCACATTTTTGAACTGTAGCCGTAAGCAGTAACGTACTGTAAGTGATTAGCAAGACAGCATCCGACCTATTTTAATAGGTTAATGCCAAGATTTCAGTTCCGTAACTTGTGGATGAAAAGTTAATGAAACACTTTATCAAATGCTTTTGCAAATTCTAAAACAAATGCAGCTAGCGGATGATGAACAATCAAGAATTAGATCAGTGAAAGGTACAGGTTGACGATAGTTATAGCGCGAGAACAAAACGACGACACAGAGACAAGAAGGACACCAAAGACAGTCCTTCTTGTCCCTGTGTCGCAATTTTGTTCTCGCGCTATAACTATCGTCATACCATACCAAGTAGCCCAAGCTGCCACACTTCTAAGGTACAGGTTGAGTATCACATGATTATGATTTCCTAAAACCATGTTTTGAAGGCGAAAAGAAGATGTTATTTTCAAGAAAATTGAGGATGCTTCTGATTACGAAGTGATTATATAATAGTTAGAAGCACGTGCTGGTAAAAGAAATGGGGCGATAGTTGGTCGTTAAGCTTTTGTTACCTCATTTGAGAAGTGGAACTACCTCCCCCTATACCTTCCACTGGTAAGGTAAAGTACCTGTGTGGAGTAATAGGCTCAATAGAGCTGTCTTCTGTAGTAAAAAATGCACATGCAAAATACAACGCAGCTCGTTTTTAGAAAAAAGTATTTTGTAAAACTGTATTATGGTCTATTTCCACAATGTGCCTAACAAATAAAAAGATTGTTAGAGATTCATTGCGCACACATTTGAAATAAATGCACGAAAAATCAAACACGAAAGCCGCCAGAAAGTGTGCGCAACCTATATACATATTCCGATACAAATATAGAAGAAATGTGGCCTGCACAAATTTACAAAGTATATATAAACAGATGCAAATGCCAAGATCATAACAGAAGTAAGGAACATATGCTCAAGCACAGTAATCAGTAATAAATGCACTTTGTATACGTTCAAACAAAATCTAAAAATAAAGTATTCACAAGTACTTTCATTTCTTGTCCTTATCAAGCCTCAGCAACAATTTTCTCTTTGTGAGATAGAGCCCATCACCGACCAAACATTACCACTGCAGTAACTTCTTCCAGTTCTTTCAAGCATAAAACCATAGGAATGCTCAATTTGGGCGTCTTATTGGTGTTAGAACTCACTTCAGCTGCAAAAAACGCACAGACCCTGGCGTAGGCAGTGCCGGGGTGAGCGGGGGGGGGGGGGGGGGGGTGCTTGTGTACACATACACATGCATGCAAAGCGATGCACCAGCATGCATAAGGAACGGCAAAGCCTCCACTCGAAAGAAGTTTCTGGCTACACTGCTGGCACAGCGAACAAATAAAAAAAATTAATAAATATATATGAACCATTTCGAACTGAATGCTTAGGGCAGCTACAATATGATGAAAGCTTCATGAATATTACTTGTGTTTACAGAAGCCTAGGCTTTGTTACAGAAATTTATTATCAAAGCTTTCAAGAAGTGAGAAAAAATTGGACACCACGTCGTCAGGAAACTGCAATATTTTTTTCAAAAGAAAACACCCAGCTATGATCACCCACGTGTAGTCACTGGTCAAGTGATTATCCCAGGAGATAGCAGCATTCTTAGTCACTGGTTCGTTCGCAAGATTTGCGCTGCTGGTGTATTCTTGTGCCTACCGTAACGGGGTTGAAAGTCACCATGTGAACAGAACAACATCGACAGCTGCCATCGATTTCCTGCACTTGTTCGAAACTTTCGGATTACCCCACATGTGGTTTCAAACAACGTAATTGCATTCCTTTCAGCCAAAATACAGATATCCAACGAGTGACAACTGCATCACAGTGGGGAAATCTACACCGAACCACCCATCCACAAACGGACAGGCCAAACGCTACGTCGTAAAGCTAAAACGTGCTCTTGCAAGATACTCTGCGGGGTCATTACAGCGGCGCACGGCACGTTTTTTTTTTTTTTTTCAAGCAACTCACAATGGGCCAGAAAGGCCAGGTATTGCCGAATCTCATGTTTTCTTGCGAGCTGTGAACACACCTTTCAGCCATTCTGCCAGAACCGCCTTGAAAGGTTACACCAAATTAGGAAGACGCCTCGCGTTCCCGCTAGCTCCACAAAGGACGACCAGTGGTCGCCCGCCAGTTTCGCAGAATGCCCGAATGAACGGCGGCCATCGTTAAAAAAAAAAGTTTCAGCCGGAGTTTTGGTTTGTCGAAGTTAAAGCCCCTCCATCGCGTCTTCTAACGGAAAACGCATGAAGAGGCTTTAGAGCGGGCATTGTCGCTTCCAGGGATGCAGATATGCACCCTGCCCTCCACCTTTACAGCCGCCCCCCCCCCCCCCCCCCACCATACTGGACGCCGCGCGCCCGGGGACTGACGGACTATTGGGGCAATCAGTGCGCCCGCGAACTGGTTGCCTGTCCTTTGTGCTCCTCACCCCTTTTATGGCCCACAGTGGACTCAAAAGCCAGCGCTTGTACCATTTGGACCATGCTGCGCACAAATGCCTTTCTTGAAAGTAATAAACTCAGTTCCCAGTTACGTACGCTGGGTATTATGGCTACCGTGGACCCAGAGTGCAAATAGGGTTATTTGTTCCTAACCAATTCAACCTCCCCGCCTTTCAGCATTAAATCTTTCTCTTTTAACTTACTTGCGTTACTATTTCTAATTTCTATCATTAAATTGAAGAGTTGCACAATAAAAAAGGAAGTGGATTTATTTATTTAAAGATCTGTTATTTATTTTAGAGAAAAACTGCCAGTCTAGTGCCGGACATTGGGCAGGGGTGTGTGGCGCAGCATACGCACAATTGGGTATGAGGTACAGCAGTATGGATAGAGTTGAACGAAAGCGCGATGATTCAAAACACAAAACAAAACAGAGAATCGACATGAAACATGGTCCACAATCCCAAGAATAGCCATAAAACACTAAACAAAACAAAAACTATAAACACAGTGTCCACTAGGTTATTTTGTTTGAGTAAAAAGTAAAAAGAACTCAAATAATATCTGTAGCCCCGCCGCGGTGGTCTAGTGGCTAAGGTACTCGGCCGCTGACCCGCAGGTCGCGGGTTTGAATCCCAGCTGCGGCGGCTGCATTTCCGATGGAGGCGGAAATGAAGGAGGCCCGTGTGCTCAGATTTGGGTGCACGTTAAAGAACCCCAGGTGGCCTAATTTCCGGAGCCCTCCACTACGGCGTCTCTCATAATCATATGGTGGTTTTGGGACGTTAAACCCCACATATCAATCAAATAATATCTGTAGCAAAAATAAAGCCGGCATTATCAAGAAGCTAGACATTGCTGAATTGAAGCTTTTAGGAATCGTGCAGAAGCGAGGCATTGAACCTCAAGCAATCAGTCTGATCAAGATGGGTATTAAAATGAAGCGCACTGTAATAGATATGAAGGTGTAGTTGTGAGCCATGTGAAACATCTAACGGACGAAGAAACTAGTTGAGATTGACGCTTTCAAGAATCTCTGGTGGCATATTGTCCCGCTCTCTGCTTGTTCAAAAAAAAAGGTACCTGTACATAGGGGCTCAGTCAGTTTTTTCAAGATTGGAGGCACGCGTTTTGTGGCGCAAAATTGGTTCGATATAATTAGTTTTTTTGTATTGCCAGCTTATTATTACATATGCGATAGAACAGCTTCGTTATTTCGTGATAACGTCTCCATTCCAGGGTTTCTAGTTAAGTGCCTTCCAGAAGAACTGACGGAGACGTGTTTCTTTTAGGTATTGAATATGAATTTTACAGCTTTTCGCTGTATTGATTCAAGTTTATCTGCATTAGCTTGCGTCTGCGGGTCCCAGACAGTCGATGAATATTCTAGTATTGGTACTACGTACGTTTCACATGAAGTCATTTAGGTTTGCTGAATGCTTTAGCGAGTGCCCGTCTTAGGTAGCCTTGTATATTCAAAGCCATTTTCTCAATATAAAAAACATGTTCGTTTCATCTTAATTTAGATATAATAACAAGACCAAGGTGCGTATACTGTGAGACAAAGAACAAGAATTGATTACCTAGGTTCTATTGGAATTTTAGTGGATCTTTTTTGCAGGTTATGGTTATCGCCAGAGTTTTTCTCACGTTAAAGGTCATCTGTCGTTTTGTGCACCAATCTTGAATTTAAAAGAGTTACTTAAAAGAACCTGGTTGCTCGATGCGTTAACTACTTTAAAGCGCGCAGTCATTTGCAAAAAGCTTTAGACTTGCTGCAATATCACAGTTGGCATTATTGATATAAACCGAAAACAGGCCCGACGACGGATCCCTGAGGTCTGCTGGATTTAAGCGGTGCAGACGGCGAATTGATACCACCATCCGTTATAACGCGCCCGGTGAATACTACTCGCGCTTTCAAAGCCTAACCTAAGATGCATTCGTTAATAAGCCCTAATTAACTAATTAGTATATAGCTAAAATACTAAGCAGCCTGTAAAACTCGAGAACGTGCTGTGAATTGAGGGGTCTATGTCGTACATACACTGGCTGTTCAGCAACGTGGATTTCGTCCTTTTTAACAATACCCTATTGATGTGCTATACTACAGATATTTACCTCAACGAACCCTAAATATCGTTTCGCGGGGTCATAAGTACCTCCCACGGGAATCCTCTCTTCTCACGCGCACCCTATTTTAATTTTTACGTGGCACCTTATAGTAAACCATCCCAACGCTAGATGGAGCTACGAGGGCTTGACGGTTGTCGCACCCTGAACAAAACTGGCCTGGTAACTTTTTTTTACCACGCGATTCAAACACGCTCTATACCATCATGATCTAGACATAGGCCAGTACCTAAATCCCAGAAAGCAATCAGATATCTTCAAGCACGTCTTCACGGTAGTGATTTAAATGCGGTAAAACAGCCGATATTTTCGAGAGCAACCTTAGGCGCTGTGCATTATCATTGAATAAGCTAGGGAACTCGCACTATTGCAACCACGATACTGTAACTCCGGCAAAAGAAAGGTTCATACAGTAGCTACTCGAAACCGTGAGAGCAATGAGGAAATCGGAAAACGAGAGGAGTAATTATACTTTTCTTCTCCGGTTCCATAGAGTGACGCGGAGCCCCGCCCCCACCGTGCGGGAAAGCGCGCCCCCTGCTCGTGAGCCGGAATCCTGGAGACCTTAGTGCGAGTCCAGCGGACCGTATGGCTTGAAGTACTTACAGCTAGCCGCTCCAGATGTTCTTCAAGCGTGGCCGAAAAACAATCACGTCGTCGAGGTACACAAGGCAAGTTTTCTACTTCAGGCTGGACAGAATGGTATCCACTAGTCTCTGAAACGTGGCTGCGGCTGAGCATAGACAGAAATGAAGGACTTCGAATTCATAAAGCCCATCTGGCGTCACGAAGGCGGTCTTTTCTTGGTCGCGCTCATCTACTTCTAATTGCTGGTATCCACTTTTAAGGTCTCTTAACGACAAGCAGCGCGCATGCCGTAGCCTGTCCAAAGAGTCAATGATCTGTGGTAATGGATAAACATCTTTTTTTTTTGTAACGTAGTTCTGCTTACGATTATCGATGCAGAAAGGATGGATGGATGGAAACAACTTTATTTATACGTCGTGCACAGGGTGTAGCCACGTGCCTGACTAATCCCACGTTGGAACTGGGAGGTGAAGCCTCCTAGCCCTGTCATGGGCGTACTGGACAGCCAGAACTTGGGGGATATGGTGGTGAGACTTTATCATCTCTGTAAACCGTTCCAGGGAAATGCATCGACCAAGCTACCCACATTCCCAGAGCATATGCTCAAGCGTGCATGCTCCTTTCTTACATGCGTCGCAAACAACATCCATATCTTTTATATCGTACCATTCTTTTACCTGTGCCGGTGAGTAATAAGCCTGTGTCTGTGATTGTCTAAGTGTGACCGCTTGTGCTCTGCTTAGTCTACTGTGAGGGCGCGCAAACTCTCTCCTGCCCAGGTAGTAATGTGTAGTGATTTAATTATATGCTATGGGCATATCCTGTTGTAGATTTTTGAATCCAGCAGAATGAAATTCATGTGTAAAAGCGTCCTGGTCCGTAAGTTCACGTACAATGCTGTTCGCCGATTCATTTGGATTCATGGGAATGTCATCGAGTGAACCAAGGTGCGCAGGGAATCAATATATGTAATTTGTATCAATGGCCTGTTTACTATTATTATTTCGAACTGCTTGTGCTGTGATCCTCCCCTGCTGAAGGCTCTGGTGGCTCCTTTTGAGTCACTGTATATCTCGGTATATTGATCATCCGTCAAGGCCAACGCGATAGCAACGTGTTCAGCGATTTCCGGTTTGGAAGGGTAAACCGTGGCGCAGTTGGTACACCTGCCCTGGTGGTCAACTACCCCCGCGGCGAACTTATTTTCGTATTTATATGAGGCAGAGTCGACAAAGCAAGCACCCCTGCCTCCTTTATCCAACTTCTTCAATGAAGCCTTAGCTCAGGCTACCCTTCTCGCGACGTGGAAGGTTTGGTGCATACTTCTTGGCAACGGGGCAACGATGATGCTCTCAGAAAAGTCCTGTGGTATCTCGATGTACGTCTCCTGGTCGATTACAGGGTTGATCATGATTTTATCGAGGATCGATCTCCCTGTGCAAGTTGTAGAGAGTCTTGCTATTTGTCACCTTTCTTGAGCCTCCACTATTTCTCTAATCATGTTGTCTATCCCTCACTTGATCAATTTTCGTGTGCTAGTGCGAAGCGGGAGACCCAGTGCACTCTTGATGACTTTCTTTATCATCGCGTAGAGCTTCTTTATTTGGGTTTGTGTCCAGGTATACATAGAAGCCGCATATGAAATATGACATAGCAGGAAAGAGTTGATCAACTTGATAATATTGTGTTCTTTCATGCCTTTTTGTCTCCCTGCAAGTCGTCTGACCATCCGGTATGCGTTCTCTGTCTTGAAGGTAATTTTCTTGAGTGCCATGTGATTCTTGCCATTTGCGTCTATAAAAAACCGAGTACCCTCATCGTGTCGACTCGGGATATATTCACCCTGTTTTTGGTCAATATATGTATGTCACTTTCGGATAGTGGCTTCTAGCCCTAAGGTGTCCCCTTTTTCTCTTTTATGTAAAGTAATAAATCCGATTTTGTGGGGAGCACCTGAGACCATTGGGCCTCAAGTATTCCTCCACTATCTGCACTGCTTCTGTGAGTGCATCTTGTACCTGTCCTTCACTACCACCAGCACACCAGATAGTAAGGTCATCAGCATAGATGGTGTGGTAGTGTGTTGCTGATATTTCTCAGTTTCTTGGACAGGCTGATCATGCACAGGTTGAAGAGGACGGGAGAGATCACCGAGCCTTGAGGGGTTCCACGATCACCGAGTTTAACCACGTCTGAAATGGTGTCTCCTACCCTTAATCTCGCCGTACGTGCTCTTAAGAAAGATTTTATGTAACTATACATTTTCGATCCAAGTCCAATTTCCTCTATCGTTTGAAGGATGTATTTGTGCCTAATGTTGTCAAATCATTTATTCATGTCTAGTCTGATGATGGCTTTGGTATCTCTAAAGTGCCCATCTAGAATGTGGTGTTTACTCTGCTTCATAGCATCCTGAGTAGATAGTTAGGATCCTAAGCCTAACATATTGTAGGTGTATATGTTGTTGTCCTCCAAGAAGTTCTTAAGCCTGTTGAGCATTGCATGCTCGGCAAATTTTCCTACACCAGATGTTAGCAATATTGGTGGCAAGTTCTCCAGACTGGGAGCTTCACCCGGTTTCGGTATTAGTATGACTTGAGAAAGTTTCCATTCATCTGGAACTTCACCCGAATTCCATGCTTCATTATTAAAATCAGTCAGTAATTCAATAGAGGGCTCGTCGAGATTCCTTAGTGACTTGTTGGTCACGCCATCTGGACCAGGGGCAGACTTTCTGTTTAACTCACTCAACACCCTTCTGATTTCAGATAAAGTGAAGGGTCAATCCAGCTCCGGCTGAGGGGATCCCCGGTATTGCGATTGTGGAAATCGCTCTGGCTCCTTAGCCACTGGTAGGTATTTGTCTATGAGTTGTTTAGTGACTGTTTCGATATCTTGATTTTTGAGGGCTGTGTGTATGGCCCGGGCAAGAGAGTGTCTCTGGTTAGACCTGGTGCCTTGCTCGTCTAGGAGGTGCTTAATGAGTTTCCATTCTTTGCCGTTCCTGATCTGCCCATATATCGTTTCACAAAATTCATCCCACTGCTACTTACATAGGTTGGTGCAGTGCAGTTTGATTCGTTCATTCAGTTCTGCTATTTGCTTCCTTAGTTTACGATTGAGTCTTTGAGCCTGCCATTTTTCTGTAAAGGCCTGCTTTTCTTCATTTAAGTGGGCTAGTTAAGAATCCATGGCCTCCACGTTAGCGTCAGCGAGAAGCTTTCTGGTGGCTGATTTGATATCATTCCTGATGGATTCACACCTTTCTTTGAGGCTTGGTTTGGCAACATTTGGTTCGCTTTGTGTCCTAATTCTGCGAAAGACATCCCAATCAACAACCTCAAATTCTCGAGTGCGGCCTTTCTCAACCTCCGGCTTAACCTTCAGATCATAGTGATCACTGCCGAAGTTATGACTGCTATTTGTCCATATGGGATGCTCTACGTTCTTGGCGAAGGTTAGATCGGGTGTGGTGTCTCTACAGACAGAATTGCCGATTCTTGTGGGATACCCTTTATCCGTAATCAATACCAGGTCTTGCTTGTCAGCATGGTGCGATAAATTCCTTCCTTTGGGGTTTGTCGCAATATAACCCCAGAGTCCATGAGCAGCGTTGAAGTCCCCCAATATGATCAGAGGCCTAGTTTCGGCATGTTTTGTAGCTTTCTCGAAAATTACCTTGAACTGTTGCTTGTAGTGCTTCGGGTTACTGTAAAAGTTGAGGGAAAATAAGCTGTTGCATCTTTGATTTTTCTATGAGACTGGCACTAATACCTCAACCATGAGATACTCTAAGTTCTTGACCCAAATGCCCAGATCGTGAGAGATGAGTGTCACCTGCTTATTTACGAACACACATAAGCCTCTACCATAGGTTTTGCACTCTATAGCTCTATACTCAGTGAGCGTGACGTATCCGTACCCGGCTTCTTGAAGTGCTATTATATCCGGCTTAGATTGTAGTGATCTGAGAGATTGCTGGAGTGTGGCACGTTTAATGTTGTACCCCCCGCAATTTCACTGCCACACTAGAAATTCCCTTTTAGTGTGGGTCATATTGGATATTCGTATCCCCTGCCTGGGGAATCATGGGAGCTTTGAGGAACGATGGTCCACACTGCGCTCTGTCGTTGCCGGACATACTCATCATTTCAAGCTAAATGCTAAATGCCTTAAGCCCTTCCCTAGGATCATTTATTGTATTCTGCATTTGTCCCACACTCATCGCTAACTGTGAGACGCTGTTCATGATCATTTTCATTTCATCTGTAAATGAGGCTAGTGTTTGTTTTATTTTCTCATTTTGCGTTTTAGTATTCTTGAGCCGACTTTCAACGGCTCTGCGCTTGGCCGACATGGCCCCATCATCCACAGGTGCGGGAACTGGCGTTTCCTTTGGCGTGTTTTTGTTCTCGGCCTGCTTGGTTTCACTTAAATGTTTTCAATTGCTGCTAATTCTGCAAGCATATTTTTGTTCATTTCCTTTAGTTCTTCATTTTCTTTTTGAGCCTCTCTATTTCTCTACTTTGCTCTGGGGGTGGGTCGCAAAGCATGACCCTTACCAGTTCGGTTCGCGCACCATCAGCCCAGGCAAGTCGTCTGTTGTCCGATTATTGTCCTCTGGTAGTTGGCGTCTTGTCCGTCATTGCCAATCCCTTTACTTTGTCCGCCCACGGGGAACCAATGCCGCCTTCGTACTCCGGGTTGATCAATGGACTCCGATTCTCAGATCTAACCATGAATTTGGGCCTGGATGCATTCCTTCTTCTGGATCTAGATGCACTCCTTCCTTTGGATCGGGAGCAATTTCGGGACCTGAACCTGCTGCGAGAGGCTGCTGTTGGCTTCGACTCGTCCATTGGAGCTGATGCTGTGCAGCTGATGCCGTGATGCTGGGATAAGTGCAGGTTCAGCGGATTGTCGACTTGTTCCTTTTCTGCGTTGGCTGCCATTGCTCTTTCACTTCTTCTGACAACATATGGAATTGTGTAACGCCGTCTGCACATCTTGTCCACCGTGGGGTGTGGTCCACCTCAAAGTTCACATCTGGGTTGACACATGTGTTCCTTACTCAAGTTTTTGCGCCACATCCTCTACACACGGTGTCTTCCGGGATGGGGCACACATCAGCTCTGTGACCGAGCTGGCCACAAGCATAGCATATATCAATCATTTTTTGTACAGCAAACACTTTACCAGGATCGGACCATACCTGACAAAATTTGGAACCTTGGAACCATCGAAGGCGGTGCTCACCGTGACGGTATTCCTAATTCTTTTAGCCGCGAGTGCCAAGGGGTTCCTCGGGTTGACAATATTTCTCTGCAGCTCCGTCGGCCCGTCGGCGACGTCGATGTTCCTTATCACTACTTTGCCCGTATCATCAGGTGCCTTATAGGCGTTGATCTCATAATTGCAAACGCCCAGGTCTATTGGTCTTATTCTCACGTACCTCTCAGCATTTTCCCGCTCCGGTGTACTCACCACCATTATCTTCTGGCTGACGTTCGGGCAGATGCTGTCTGACGCCGTCTGGCCCGAGCCCAGCCCTGCAGTTTCTATGATGAATTTGCCTATCTTGGTGAAACCCATCTTGCTAATATTGATGCCGCCACGTGGTCGGAGGATGATCTTGAAGTTATCCTTAATGATGTAGGGCATGCGGTAGGCTCTGGTGACTGTGCTCTTGACCTAACTGCCGTTCTCAAATGTTCTAAACGCTGCGGGCGTGTTAGGCTCAGCTCCGGCTGAGTCCCCGCTAGCAGCGGATTTGGTCGACATTCGCTTGGAAACTGCTGCTTGCCACCCGTACTCTTTGGTACACTCATCGGGAGATATGCTCTCCCTGTCCATCATTCCTTGCATGTTGAACGCGCTGCCACTCGCCCCCGACGAACGCCACTTGGCATGCGTCCGTGTGGTGTTGACCTGGCTCAGCGTAGGCCTACCTTAAGCACGGCGTCGTCGGCTCAAAAAGTCTCGTAAAATGACGAAATGTTCACCCACCATAGAAAATTGATGTGGTCTTGTTCTCCTCGGGAGCGGGAGCCAAGATTTTCATCCCTCACTGTTCGGCGCCAGCGACGTCTCTCCAATCGACGCAGAAACGCAAACTGCCATCTTTCTTTTTTCCAGGCACCATTAGTGATGCCCAAGGACTCTTTGATGATTGTATCAACGTTACTTGAACCAGGTCAGTTTCGCAGCTCCCCGCGCGCGCCGGCACGAGCGGCTGACGCGTGAACTAATGGCGCTGCTGTTCCGTCTTGCTTCACATGCCACGCCGCGCGTCGCGACGCGCGTGTTGCCGCTTAGACACGACAACACGTTTTCGGTGCTCGGTTGCTTCTTCGCGCCATTAGTTAGTGAACTGTCGTTCCTTACGAAAGAGTTCTAACATGTGACAAGAGCGCCAATAAACAATGCCTTATTGTTGTGCCCCGGGCCGCAAAAGCGGCTACGGAAATGACATTGATCATCATTTCTTTGAGCCACCCTGGGAGCACGATGAGTTTAAAAAAAGCCACCCGCATGTTACCGAGGAAAGAAGTCGAGTAAATGCGTCGCAGAGTAAAAGGGGGGGGGGGAGGGGTATCGCGTGTATGTTGCGTAATTAGGTATTGTTATTTCATCTTATTTACGGAATGATGAAGAAGCACGTCCTTCAAGGAGTGTTTGGAGGCTGATGTTGGGTTGTGCCCCACTACTGGTGGAAGGTACTGGTGCTTCCAGCGCATCTACTCGAGTCAAGCAAAGCGTAGCCAGAAATTTTTTTCGAGGGGGAATTGGGCGGGGGGGCACCTGCTTCATTTCGGGCAAGACACCCCCTTGAAATGGTCATTTGTTATTCTCTATGCTATCGCGAAAAAAACTTGGGGGGGGGGGCATGGGCCCGGTGATTGATTGATTGATTGATATGTGGGGTTTAACGTCCCAAAACCACCATATGTGCTACCTCTTGGCTATGTATGGCATGGACACAAACTGCACTCTGTGTAACGAACCGGAAACGGTTGGACATGCTGTGAGTGAGTGCTGGGACCCGATATTTTTTTGGGATGTGGTACAAGAGACCCTGAAGAAATATCTGCCGATAACACCTCATGGCAAACGTTATATTTCAATAAAGAATGAGGGTGGTGTTCCATATAATATGACGTGATTACTGGGCCTTTACAGTCTCTGGATAAAACGCATGGCCGTGAGCCACATGGATCCTAAAGCAAAATCGGCACAGGAAACTTCATTGAATGCGTAATATGTGCGCAAGATAGATCGAACGTTTATATAACCTCAAAATCGTATGCGGGTGTTTGATGAATTGGCGAAAATGAACCGTTCTTAAATCGTCCAAGTGGCGCGAGTAGACCAATATGGTTTTTATGAATATGTATTTATTTATTTCTCGATAAAAAGGTTCTAAAAAGCACACGCGTGCCTGTGTAGTAGAATTCCCGCTCTCCCCGCAAACTGCCCGGGTTCGACCCCCACTCAGACCTAGAACTTTTTATATTTGCATCTAGCTCAATTTTCCAATCGTGCCCAAGATGATTACTTTTCGCTCACAACCAACGAAACCGACGCCGACGCGAAAATTTTTGTGAAACAAACTCTTTAACGCTGTCGCGTTAAAAATGGGCACAGATGCTGTACCGCAAGAATGGGCGGCTGACTCATAAGTCCGCTATATGTGAGTGACATTACGAGGCGGACGATAATGTCAAATATCATAAGTACATTATAAATGGAAATTGAAATACTTCCACCTCGAGGAAAATGGCGATAGTACCAAAGACATTACCTCGCTTTTTTCCCGGTCTGCCAGAGTGCATATCGAAGGCACATGTGACGACAAGAACAAGGATGTCACACACACACACACACACACACACACACACACACACACACACACACACACACACACACACACACATGCTAGGGATGAGCTCATGCCAGAAAATGAAATAGGGAAGTCATGGTCATGGAGTCGGTCGAGTGATTTTAGCGACGACGCATCTCCGGGCAGATCAGACGTCTCGTCAGCTACACCATTCGCGCTCAATAAAGCGATGAACTTCTCGTTGCCTTCTGCGTGCAGGAGCCAAAAGTTAATCGATGATGCCGTGTCAGGGATGACGTGCGGTGTTTTTCTACGGCAGAAATCTTGCACCAAGAGCTGCTACAACAAAAAACTGTTATTGTGGAACGAGGTGGTAGCTCTAGATTGTGCCCACAACTATTAGTGTTCATCGTAAACACTGTCAAGTGTTTCCAAAGCGGCCTACTAGCTTTCTCTGCCTGTCCTTTGGAGGCCACTGCTAGCCAGAAAACCTTCAAATGTGGTGAAAACCAGAAAACAAAAGGTCCGCAACCTCTCGAAGAGGTTTGCCCGTGCGGCTGCCTCAAAAAGGAATGAACATAAGGATATCCTGGCTCTTGAGCGAAAGCTTTCCGCAGTTTCTAATGAGGGAATCGAAAATACCTTTGCTGAGCTCCCTCATTTGCTAAGGCTTTCATTTATGACTTCACTAATGTAACGAGTGTTCGGCAATAACCCAGCGAAATTATTCGAGAAAGATGGGTAATACTTTAGCCATCTTTCGCGCGAGAGTTGGCATGATAACTACAATTTTTAATGCCCTCATTGGAGAATTTTCTCGCGAGAATGATGGCTGATAACTACACAATATAAAAAAATGCCACCTTAATTGAGCAAACTGTATTCCTAAAAAGTGTTTTCATTATAGCACAGTGGATATTTGGCTGCAAAAATTTGCAGACCGACGAACACTGGAAAGCACGCGAAAGATGCACAGCTAATTACAAAATAAACTACGCTTAACATGAGCCACCAATCTAGAAGGACGATCGCATACTAACGACTCGTCCTGTGTACTTCTATTCTGGCGTCTTGTGTTTCGCGCACTCTTTTTTTATAATGTATTGCGAACTAGCGCCCAACACAAGCTTCTCGGGCACAGCCGATTCCGCCCAAAAACAGCATTCCGGGCACTGTTTGTAAATAAATAAGTAAAGAAATAAGTAATAATTAGTTTCCCTAATGGAAAGGCTTCTGACTTTTAGTGGTGATTATGAAACAGATGTTTTACAAATTTCCGTTTTTGAAGTAGTTGAGTTTACCGCACAAGTGTCAATGGCGAATCTCGGTTATCACGACTGACGAGAGCTGCGACGAGAAAGCGAATCACTCGCGCTGCAGCAGACGACGCGCGCGGCTTGCGAAATGGCACAGCAGCGCCACTAGTTCTCGCGTCGGCCACCACGGCCACTTCAGAGAGAGCGCACCTACGGGGAGCTCCGAAACTGACCTGGTTCTAGTAACGTTGGGTTGGATTACATCATCCTTTAGCATCTTCTTGACTTGCTGCTGGATTACCTCGCGTTGTTTAGGGGCGCAGCTCCTTTAAGCGGCACACGTTCGTTCCTCATTGTCGTAGTCGTAGTGTGTAACAAGTGTTACATTTTGACCAGCAAGGTGGTGCCGGTGGGAGATTTCACCTGCGCTTTGTTGAACAATAAATAGTTTGTGGCGTGCGCATTTTAACTAAAAGCCGAAGGCTCCTGTCTCTCATTCCCCCTTAGTAGCCATTGGCATGTTCCAGTAGGAAACGTTAGTACAAGTAGAAGTATTAAAAACCGACTTCTGCTGTCTCTCATTTCCAGTAGCAGCCATTGTTTACCTCCAAGCTAGTGCCTAGTGAGATTTCTCCTGTGCGTGAATAATGAATAAAAAAAATTTGTTCAACACACCGTTGATTGAAGAAATAAACCAAAGACGCCAGATGTTCTTTAAAAGCAAAACGAAAAGACGCCAAATTTTTAAAGCAAAGCAAAAAGAAGACGACGGCTGCTTAACGAAAGACGCCAGGTGTTTTCTAAAGCAATGGTTTTATCATCAAAACCATATCGATACAGGTTTGTAGTTGCCGATGCTCGTTGCCATTGGTGTGTGCTCGTATGCTACATTGAGCACTATCTGAGAGGAAAAGGTTGCTACGTTATACTCGCTGGGCGTAACCTCCTTGGTTTTAAAAAGGTTTAGCGACCATTGGGCCGCAGTGCCATGAATACAGTGAACTAGTATATACCATGAACTCAAGGTGGTTGAAGGTGGGAAGTAGACCCGAAGCGCAAGCCGTAAGAAAGTGTGCGTGTGCCACCTCTCGTTCAGTCCTTGGAATGTCCACTGAATGTCGGTGCTTCTATATGGGGAATACATGATCAAAAGATGCGAGATGGTGGGACTTGGAGTGTTGAATAGATGGACGAACGGACACACAGACAGATGCATGGATGGACGCATGAACGGACGCAGGGGCGGATGCATGAACGAACGCAGGGATGGGCGCACGAACAGACGCATGGGCGGCCACACAGACGGACGCATGAACGGACGAATGCTTCGCCCCACTCTCCATCATTCACTCCGTGGATATGCTGCCATTTTTTTCTTATTCATACTCCTTTCCATTCATAGTCAGGTTTGACACGCGGAAGCACTTTCAGCTGTCCCTCAGCCAACATTGTGTTCGCCCTATCTTATGTGATTTAATGAAAAGAAGAGAACCTCTCGTTTAGTCCTTGGAATGTCGGCTGTATGGTGATGCTTCTATATGGCGAATATATATATGAAATATATATATGATATATATATGAAATATATATATCATATATATATATATATATATAAATATATATGATATATATACATTTCATATATATATCATATATATAATATATGATATATATATGAAATATATATATATATATATGATATATATATGAAAAGATGCGAGATGGTGGTACTTGGAGTGGTGAATAGCTGGACGAACGGACACACAGACAGATGCATGGATAGAAGCATGAACGGGCGCAGGGGCGGATGCGTGGACGAACGCAGGGATGGATGCACGAACATACGAACGCACTGATGGGCGGATGGACGCATGGACAGTCACGCAGACGGACGCATGAACGGACGGAAGCAAGAACGAATGGACGGACGAATGCTTTGCCCCACTCTCCATCATTCACTCCGTCGATATGCTGTCTTTTTTTTTCTGAGCGACGCGATATGGGTTCTGTCGAATCAGTCTTGCTGTGTATTCCGTAATGATGCGACGCTTAGTGAGAATCGTTTGACCCACTCGTGATGTCGGTGAGAAGCAGTCTTTGAACTGACTGAGCAGCTGCATAAAACGGCATTTTTGAGTCGGTGTTAGACTCGGAGCGATATCGACTGGTGGTGTATGCGGAGCTGATTGGGCTGTGGCTTCTCCTTGCATAACGAGGCAGACGTAAGAGTAGTCCAGCTTCTCGAGGTATGCCAAAGCCGTGCCTTTACCGATGTGCCGACGCTCATTCGTGAAGTTAGTCAGAAGCACCTCTGCACGTCCATCTACTAAGCTGACGATGCCGCGAGCTATGGCAATGCCTTGGCGAAAAAGAAGGGCATTGATGCATTTCGCCATGGCGTCTTCATTATAGTGCACTGCCACAACACACGGAAACAAGACTACATGACAGTGGAGGCACGCAGACGTCGTCGACCACACGTAACACCCTGGGTTCTTGGTCTGCATCATGGGTCACAGGCTTGTCAGCGGCGATTGTAATCACACCATCACGTATCTTGACCACAGCACCGTACTCTTTTGAGAAGTCTATTCCCATTATCAGAGGTTTACAGCACTCCGGTAGGATAAGAAATGTGGCTACAAAAGCCACATTCTGAATCGTGAGTCTTCCTGCACAATTTCCCGTGGGTGTGATTATCTGGCCTCCAACATTTCGGATTTAAGGACCCGTCCATTCCGTCCTTACTTTCTTGAGTTCATCTGCAAATCTTTCACTCATTATGGAAAAGTATGCACCCGGGTGCGTGTTTGACAACCGTATGCTGCAGAACGCACCCGCGAGAATGAAAACGCCCATGTCGTCTGCTATGGCTCTTATTGGCTGCCACTGCTGCAAGCGTCATTTCCGCGTTGAACTGAAGTTTTTATTTTATTTTATTTATTTTTATTTTGCTGCGCATTTGCCGGCATTGTTTGGTAGGTATTCTGTGGCATTGCCGAGTCACCTCGTAGAAAATGGAAGGTGAACAGAGACACGGAGTGGGTGGGTGTGTGTATTGAGAGCAGTTGTACGTGTGTGTGGTGTGTTTTGCGAATCAGATTGCTTTTGGGTTGTTTCCGAACTACTGAACTCTACAGAACTACTGTAAGCAGTCTCGGGCGAACCGCGTCGGAGGTGTACGTATTACTGAGAGCAGCTGTGTAGTGTGGTGTGTTTTGTGAATCAGATTGCAATTGGGTTGTTTCCGACTGAAACCGTAAGTAAACAGCCTCGCGCAAATGTCGTAGACAGACTGCACACAAGACGTATTTGTTTGGTGCAGCGTCGCTAGCATCAGAGCTCGCTTTTTCCCGTAGATTACGTAGCATGCTCGACATGGTTGTTAAACGAATGTCAAGTTTTAAACCGGTCGGCTTATTACGTTGTTGCAAGCACGGCCGTACGTTGCCATTCATGTTTTGAGCAGTTTAGAGGCTATATACCGACGGTTTTGCCTACACGATAGATGCATAACGTGAGGAATTGCGAGTGTACATGCTCACAATACGCCCCAATTGGTTTTTTACCAGCGGCGAGAGCGGCGCACAAACTTCAAGAAGTTGTTTAATCACTGAGTATGTCCTGTTTAAAATAAACTGTCTAGTTACTTTACATTGCAGTGTCGGTTCGTGATTCCTCCCGCAGTTTCACAGACTTTGTGCAGCAGTCATTCTCCAAAATACTGCAAATGTATAACTTGCAGGTGACCGTGGGTAACATCTGAAGCAAAATCAGGGAGATTTGGGGTAGTTTCAATGCCATGCAAAAACCAGATTTGACAACATGTGCGTGGCTCCCAACTGTATCACGGTGATTGTACTCAGCAGGATACTGGAACGACGAATAGAACAAAAAATACATCACAGGCAAAAGAAGCCTGAACGACTGTTAAGGGTAACAGTTTTCACGATATTTCTGCAAGGATGTATTTGTTTATGCCACATGCTCTATTTGTATTACTTCCAAGGCTTGAGGGCATCGCAGGAGAGATCAGAAAATTCGAGGCACACAAATAAAGTAAGCATTAGTAATTTTTAACTTTACTGTGTTACTTATATGGTTGCTTGCTTCAGAAACGATCAGGTTTTTTAAATATAAGTAAGCAAGTACTAATAGACAGAGAAAGTAAAAATCTTGGGAATAATGTCATCAGCTTCCTCCTGTCTCAGCACTTTTTTTTAATTTTTCGTATCAACCAACTTACTTCAATATTTCTACACTTCCACATTAACCCTTCACTGTAAGTCACTCTTGCTGGCTTCATGTCGAAGGCTTCAGACTGGCAACATACATAGTCTTCGACAGGTATTCATCACTTGAATTTAGACGGGCAATTTCGTAGTTACGGCTAAGCCAATTTTCGAGTCTGCGTATGCTGAGCAGTCTCTCTACATATGCAAGGAATGCAGCACCTAGGTAAGGTAACAGCTGGTCAGCTAGGGTGATTCACTGAATTTGAAGAAAAGGCAAACGTGCAACATGGAGGCAGGAAGTTAGGTGGGCAGATGAAATTAGGAAGTTTTTGAGTACAACATGACAGCAGCAAGTGCAGGATTGGGCTGATTAGTGGAAAACAGGAGAGGCCTTTGCCCTACAGTGGGAGTTCAGGGTGATGATCATGCTGAGCTATCTGTTTGTTTGCAATTTATTTATTTACCAAAGTGCACACAGCATGTTCCCAAACGTTACAGCTCGTCATAGGTATTACATTGGCTTTCAAGGGTTGACCCCACAAGAAGAAGCAAACTTGAAGTGAATCTTTGAACTGTAAGTCGTGAAACCTATGGACTGAAATTATGAATGACGCTATGTGTGCATGGTTAGGTCGAAGCTAACTTGAGGCATGAGGAAGCAATGCCCTGTTTCAATAGTTCTGAGGAAGGTTCTGTGTCAAAGAATATGAAGGTAAGTGCAGGATGACGTCAGCTATTTTGGCACTGCTTGCAGTATTTGAAGTGTAAGGCACGACAACGATGACTTGGAACAGTGAGAGTACACACATACGTAACGTTACTTCCTGCAGCATTTATTACGAAACAAGCAAAGTATGTTCAGTGAAAGTTTCTTAAGAACTTCACAGGACCTGAAAAACTGTTCGAAATAACCAAATGATAAATTCTTGAAATTATCAATTAAAAAATAAGAGAGGCATGTAGGGAAGGGTGTTTCAATAGCGTGAAAGTTCGAGAGGGGCAAAGCAAGCAGTGTTTTGAGAGAGCTTTCTTTAATGAGGCACTAGTGGTGCCAAACCGGGCATGTAGAGGTAAGGGGATTTCTGCTTCATGAAGGTTGTCAAAAAACAGACTGCAGTTTATCCGAAGATGCTTATTCTTCTTCCTAACATGCCCGGTTTCAGTTCCCTACAGCATATAGGAAAGGGTGCTTGAGCTCCACTAACGTCAACGGTTATTTGTTGGGCCAACTGTCGCCTTCTTAATTTTTCGTGGACTGGAGGAGAGTAGAGGGATTCAACAAAATTTTGTGGCACATATATGTACCTGTTTATGATAAACCGTGACTACATGACACATTTTTTGCGGTACATATATGTTTATGACCATGACGACTTAAGACGTCAATGTCGCAAAGCCTCGTGCATGAGTTTGGGACAAAACTCATGCGACGAATGACGCAAAGCGTCCCTCAGTGACCATGTTCTTCCTCCCTATTTGACGCAGCCCTCACTCTCGCCATTTACGATGAACCGACACTACATGACGCGCCAATAAGCCTACACGTTAAGGTGCTTCGCCCCTAAAGAATGGATAAATGTCCATTACTATAATGCATTTTCGTTTCCCTGATTATAACATAGATACCACAATTTTAGTCATTTGCTACTTCATTCACAATATGAACAGGGCTGAAGATTCCTGTGTCTCTATACGAAACATGCTCTGAACCCAAAGCCATGCTTTATTATGTACCAAGAATGCGATTGTGGATGGTGACTATGCCTTTTTGAAACGTGCGGCCATTTTGGCTTTGCGCAAATGCCATTTCTATTCCTCGCATCGCGTGTTTTCGGCACTTAACCCGCTCTGAAGTTCATCTGAATTGAACCAGGTTGCACCAAATGTGACCGAAGCAAACGCATGTACTGGCCAGGACCGAAAAATACGTCTGAAATAATGAACTCTTACTCTATAAAGACACAATTTGGTGTCACAAATCTTCAGTGCAAGTAGAACACCTTCTTTGGTGATGTTGAAAATAAAGCCTGCTGACACACTCATCGCCTGCTTGATGATTCTATTGGCTTCAGCAGATTCCTTCAATGCTTTTCTGGTCACGAAAGTGCCGCCTCAGCTTCATATGGAGCCAGCACTGGCCGCTAGGGGCGCAGCTGTGCTCGTGAGAACATGCTGCCATCCGCTACCGCTGCGGTAGTGTGTTGGTCTGCTTTGATTTCTAAGCTTTCTAAACTTCTGCAAAAGTCGTTTCACTTTCCCTCATTTACTTGGAACATTCAGCGTGCGTCGGTGACTGCGTGAACGCGCCGTCTGCCTTGAAATGAGCACTCGGGAGAAAAGAAACTAACAGCTCTGGACAAGCAGCTCGCGGCAGTCGCAGTCGAAAATGACAAAAATTCGGGGTTTGCCGCACCATACCGATGATATGATTTTGATACACGTCGTAGTGGGGGATTCTTGATTAATGTTCAACAGCTGGGGTTGTTTTTATATGCATGTAAATCAAAGTGCACGCCTTTTTTTCTGCTCTTGCGTTTCGCCTCGTCGAAATGCAGCCGTCAGGGTCGGGGGAGCGCCGCTCGTTCGTCGCAATACTGCAACTGGTCCAGCTTTTCAAAATTTGCCTGAAATCAGACACTGTACATTCGCAATAACGCACTTGCTGTGCCACATGTAAACAGAGGCGAACATACGAGTTGTTACACGTTCATTCGCCCGGAAGTGAGCGAAATCTCTCGACTGCGCAAAGTTGCGCATAAGGCCAGATGGTTCACACGGCACGGCCGCTCAATTTCTATTAAACTGTGAACATTATCAGACTCCTGGTGTCATTTTATTCGCAACAGAAAACCCAAACAATTAAACCATTACTGCAAGAAATGCTTCCGTAGAATGCCTTCTTTTCATGACAAGAAAAAAAAAACACCTGTTCTATGCGCTTCAAATTTCTGGACCGAACGATTAAATCTCTCTACGAGCCTTAGGTACAATATATGTAATATCAGAGTCCTTAAATGCCAGCAATACTAACCTCATAGCAGTCTTCGGTGCGGCGTGTTGCCCCGCCACGGTGTTCTAGCGGTTATGGCACCCGGCTACAGATCCGAAGGTTGCGAGATCTAATCCCGGCCGCGGCGGCTGCATTTTGGTAGAGGCGAAATGTTGAGGCCCGTGTACTTGAAGTTTGGTACACGTTAAAGTGGTCAAATTTGTTCCGGAGCCCTCCACCACGGGGCGTCTGTCATAATCACAGCTGCTTTTGGGACGTAAAACCCCATCAGTCAACCGGTGCGACGTTTAGTTTATGATCATGACGAACGTGAAAAGTAAGGTCGAACACAGTTGACAGTGTATTGTAATTAGGCCATTGTTTTATAAGCAGTCTCATATAGAAGAGACAGTAAACCAGTAACTTAAGCCGCTCGTGATTTCGACAAAAACACACAAGAAGTTATTTTGATTCTTCTAATGGCCGACTATATACGAGGGGTTAAGATATTCCAATCATCGATGCTAATATTGTTGTCAGTGTCAGAAGGAAAAAAATAATTCAACAAGAAAAATACATACAAGGTGCCTGTGCGAAAGCAATATGCAAGTACAACCATTTATTAATTTTATTTAAAACGAACCACATACACAGAACACCAGTGCACCAGTTCATGAAAAGCTAGTTAAAAAACGTGAAGAATGGACAGCAACATATGTGAGATATAGATTGGGTGCAGAGTTACCTTTGAGTGTTTGGTTTTTTACCACCCCCTGCTGAACATGAAGCGCACCCTTTCGCTTGCATCTGTTTGTTTCTTTCTCTCGTAAAAAAATGCAAACGCACCCTGAGAAAAAACTGAACTTCTGCAGTCGTGCTCACAAAATGTGACTTGCAACCGACAGCAGCTGAAGCAGTCCGAGGGTCCATCAAAACATCCTCCACAATATTCATGTACACACCAGAACAAGCAGTTTTTTCAACTGTGTGCGCTTCCATGTGATCCTCCACAATTTGAAGGAGTGTGACGAGCTGGCTGGAGGGCACAAGGAGAAAACCTTTACACTTAACAAGAATCAGGCCAGTTGCCGGTCGTTCTGAACTTCTCAGACTTTCTACGCAGCTTGAGCATCTCAGCGAGGAAAACTTCTTTGCAACGTATCCAGCGAGATAGTCCAAGATCTTCTCCTTAGGAGACTGCTGATGTTGCAAAAGTGAAGCCTGCTCCACAGTTTCTCCTGGCTCCAAAAGTACTTCATCAAAGAGAATAGCCAAACAGTCCGCCTGAAATGCAAACACTGTATTGCTGGTGTGCTGAACATAAAAAGTGCACCGAACGAAAAAGATGTACTGAATGACTAGTATTGATTTACACCTTTTGTATGACGAAATCCAGGCTTTATCAGAAATCAGCTCGGCTTCTCCAAATTAATGGCTGCAAAATCTTTGATACTGCCTGCACTGCACACTCCCCTGGCACATATGTAATGCTCATACAGCTTAGTGTGGCTAGAAATGAGAAAATTCACACCTAAATGCATGCAGCCTAAAAACTATCCTGAAAACTTAGTTAAAGAACTAATACGCTTTGATCAGTTTCATCCTATTCAGGAAATATCGCTCCGCAAAGCGTTTCTACTGTGTTCTTCCTTGCCTGCACTTTTTTTTTCATTTTGTTTTCCCTGACGAATTCTTACCATCTGGCTCAGATTTCTACCCTTTCAACCCCTGTTAATATATTCTTGCTCACGTGACAGGCAGCAGGTTTTTCCTTCTGGAATAGGTCTTGGAGCTTCAGGAGGAGTTGTGGGCCGTCTCCTACAACTGATGCTCGCTGAGGCGGCTGGACAAGATTTCTGACAGAGAGCATTCTATAAATGAACAGAAATTGCTGGACTGTTGGTTGTCCTCCGTCACCAGCCACGTGCCTGATAATGCCAAAAAATCTCTGAAAGAAAAAATAAGGATTACTATTTAACTATCAAGCGAGAACGTGCACATGCTTACCTCTAATGGGTCCTGTCCAAACTTTCCCACCAGTACGTAGCGAAACCCTGAGGCAAGGAGGTTTTCAACCAGTGATATTGTGCTGAGCAAAGTTATTCTCAGCGCCTCACAGGTGGGCTTGCTTAAAAAGCAGACCTGCCTTTGCTTTGGCAGACTTTCGATGTATTTGCAGCACCTGTCCAACCATGAGATTCCCTCTTTCAGTGTCTATAAAGTAAGAAAGAATTTAGCCTGAAATCAGAAATGTGTGCAAGAGCAAAGTAATAATTCTTACGTCAACATGCTCAGCTTCACTGTACTGCACGTGTTCAGGCCTGCGGGAGTTCAAGCAGTCAAACAATCTGTTCATTTGTCTGGTGAATTCAGATGTTCCCGCTGACCCGTGAAGCTTTTTGCATGATTCCTGCTCACTGTAAAATATCATGGCTGTAGCTGTGGATTCACTGAAGAGCTGAAAAGAAATTTTTTGTATTGCATTTCACTGTGAGTCAAATCAAAAAGGCAATTTTTTTTTGTTTTCTAAGTGCACTTGAGTGTTGGGCGCCTTACTTGAACAGCAAGTTTGACGCTCATTTTCTGAAAAGCGTTTGGGTATATATGTGCCCTCGTCAGCTTTGGTACAGCACGCAGCCCTGACTGTTGCTCTTCATACTCTAGAAGTGCTGCATAATGATCATGATACACTTCCCGACCTTGAGGCAGCTGTAGAAAGAAGGAATGTCAGAATGTCACTCGAGATGAGATCATATGAGTGACTATATCACAGGAACAGTAATTATTTCACTTACCAAAAACTTCCCAACTTTCTGCAGGTTATTTCTAATACATTTAAATATGTGTGGTGGATCAATGATAGCATAGATCACCTTAGAGGGGTCGCATGGGTGCTGAAACGACACCTGCTGGTCTTTCATGTCACCACGAATTCCTGAAAGAAATGAGCAACTAATAAATTATACCTTTCCAGATAGTCTGCAGCAGAGCTTGTGTGTTAAACACTTACCGAAGGACCTCAAGGCACACCGATTGGTAGTTGAATTATCACATGTCACAGCATCTATAACTGCGCCAGCATTACACAAGTGTACAATGCACTGAAGCACAAGCTTTGCAAGTATTGATCCCGGGGCAGCACTTGATGCACAAAAGGTACCCACAGTCTGCGACCATCCCCCCAGAAAGGGTCGAAACAGGAAGACCAAAACATGATCAGCATCCTTTTCACGGTCTGCTGGCCTGGTATGTTCTCCAAAGTCAACCTTACCAACGACTTTCATGTCAGACTCTCGGACGTGCAAACTTTTCCTGACACTCATTTTGTCGAACATGAGCACACCTGAAAGAAAAAAAAATAATTTCTATCACTTCAGAAAGGCAAAACCACACAGCATTCAGGTTAAGTGATGTGCTTTCAAACCTCGTCGTTCACTTTCAGGGGAAGTGAGCAGCTTTTCCTTGAGCACAGTAAATACATGCGCATCAAAGCCAAAATTGGCTTTCAAGCTCTTCATGTAGCAGTAGTGTGTGCGTGGATTTGGCAAGGGTAGAAAGTTGTTCTCTTGGAGATATGTATACACAGATGTGGACTTCGTTTTCAAAAGCAGGCAGTCATATAACCAGTCTTTCTTATACCTGGTAAGGAAAGGGTGCAAATCTCATTCACATACACAAACATGCTAGCACAGTGCTTCTATAATGCTATCAAGCATAAAGACACATTGCTGTTAACCAAGTGTAACTGCATGCCAAGGGGTAATGTGAACATGCACATTGCACTGTGTACACAGTGGAAACCTGATCAACATGCAGGCCAAAACCTTCATAATGAGAGCAGGCCACTATAAATGACACAGATCTATGGTGCATTCTCAATCCAGAACAATTAATAGAGAAAATAAGTGCACATTGGATCTCCAAGTTTTCAACGAAACTGCGCATAAGAAAAATCATTCACTGTCTGTTTATAAACGTGCTCAAAACAATAGCAGTAAGGTGCGAAAAAAAGATCAACACATCACGATAACATGGTTATGAGGGTGTGAATAAGCCACTCGTAGTAGTAAAAAGGGCACATTTTTATATGGACGAAAATCATTGTTTCATGATTTAAAGTATTAGAGTCAGCGCAGTAAAGATGGACTCAAACAGAAAACGCATTTCTACCAGTTCAAAACTACCATATAGTTTTGAACGCTTAGCTGATTTTGAATGGAGCCGACACTTGCTCAGAAAACAACGGATATGTAGCTTTTAATTTGGTGAATATCTAAAAATACCACGTGAATATTCCATCGCCTTTACACGTAAACCATATTCGTTAAGTAGTGCTTGAAGCTTACCGTACGGCTCTTGCAGACTTCGCGTTTGCCTTCATCACGCACTCATCAATAATCAGTTTCTCGCGATCGGAAAGTCTTTGAAGGCTCTGCTGTTGCCGTTCGTACTTGGCAGTCTTCTTTCGGAACTCGGCGAGTTTTGTTTGGCATTGCCGAAGCTGCTGCTTCGCAGCTCGAAGTTGGCACCTCAACTTTTGCACTGCTGCACAGCTGGCGCAGTCAACCAAGCGGTCTGTCTGACAAGCTGTGTCCGTGTAATAGGTTTCGACCGTTTCACTGGTCAGTGCCACATCTGCTAAAAAAAGAAAAAAAGGAAGAAGAAAAGGAGTGAAGAAAAACAAGTCATGCAGTTTCAAATTTACAGGCTCAGACGATACCCTCATACACGACGACACGGATGTAATCTGGCCTAGCGCTTACATACCTTCATTCACTGATGCAGCATCGGTGCGGTCTGAACAGGTCGTCGGCGATGCTCGTTGCTCCTCCGTCTCGCACGACGACTCACGTGCTCGTTTGCGCGGTGATCGGTTTGTCGATGAGCGGGGTCGAGGTTTACGCTTCGTGAGATACGAAGGAAGGCCACCAAAAATACTTGGGACAGCGTCAGCCTTCAGCGTTGGCTTGTCGCGCTCCAGGGACACGGCGTCGCCGTTGATATTGAAATCATAAGTAGTGACAATGTCCGAGGCGTCGAAATGCTTTGCACACACACGTGTATATTTGGACTCAAAGTTGAAGTCGCCACTTTCCTGCCGCGGTATGGCCCGTTTTCATTTCTCGCGCTGGTCCTTGTCAGGTGGAAAAGAAAACAACGAAACCTTCTCGGTCGTTCCTCTGTAGCCGGAACGGCACCCCGGCACGCAACGCGTGCTAGGCATCGTCGTCTCACAACATTTTGGCTAACTCGGACACGCACGCACGCTTCTTCCACCAGTTTGTCTCGCTGTGCGCACGCGTTTCAGTCTGTTTCAGTACGCGAGCAGCCCGAACGATGCCCTCTGTGGCGCAGTGGCACCGCATCGCGGCAGTTTTGGGCAGCGTATGAAGCTCTCCCATAGAGTGACGGCGGAGTTTCGTGACCAGAAAAGCATTGAAGGACTCTGGCTTCAGTGATGAGCTCAACCGGTTTATCATGGCTTCTCGTGACAACAAAACTGGCACGAAAATCAAGACTACACTGACAATCACCGCAATGAATTGCAAGGTGGTCTTCTCTGCCATTTCTAACATTGTTGTGTTGTATCAGTCATTTACTCAAGCATTGCTAGGCTTAGCCAACATACTTCCCACTACATGACGCAGCAATCTCATGGACCACACTTATTTCTGAGATTCATGATGCAGGTCTGAGCTCTTCAGAGACAAAGGTTGGTCATTCTGCAGAGCCGGGAAAACTTTATTGGCGCAAAGAAGAGCACCTTCACGTCAGCATGTTTAGCAATGTTTAGCAGTGTTTATCAAAGTCTGGGACATGCCATGCACATGGGGAGTCATGGCAAGCTTATTTTTTTGACGAGTTCCTGAGTAGGCTCTTCGTTCAGGTGGCAGTTTAGCCAATTATTCAGCATCTTTTTGCTACAGACAACAGAATGGCCTGTAAGCCATTCTAGCCTTCGCTAGATGGTGAACCTGCTTGAACAAATTGACCGTTGGTCTATGTGGGCAGGCCTTCTTAAAAGCATTCAGCAAGCACATAATGGCAATGCTAAGCTTGACATACTAAAAGGTAGCAGTGTTTTGTTTGCAGCTGACCTTATTTGTTATCAGTACAAGCCTCGTGGAAGCAAAGCACTGGTACCGTTTAGCTCGTCCCACTCTAACCTCACAGTAATTTGAATGAATGGACAGGGAAGACTCTTAGTTGCAACTGATTGAGCATCTAACGGTACTGCTGTTTACATGACAAACTTTTGCGACTACGCATCTGCAAAGCATTAAACTTTCACGGTGCAGTTTTTTTGCAATGGCTGCCTTCCTAAGGCAGGAAATCTCATGAAGCTGTTAGCAGGCTATCTGGCCTTAACTTGTGTTAGCTTAAACAATAAGCTGTATGTATTGTCACGTGCAAAAAAAAGTCATTGCATTGTGTGGTGCCCATTCTGAGTGAACTTTTTCTTGCAAGCCGTCATTTGCCAGTTGCTAATTGCAAGCTGCTATGCGAACCTGGGCCTGGCAACAGCTTCATGTTGACTGAACATTTTGTGCAGAGAATATACTGTTGAAAGGAGAGATAGTAGTGTTGAAAGAACGAATGAATATACACCCCTTTTTCTCAGAATGAAAGTAATGGAGTAGAATTTCGTTTGAGCATACTACCACTAGTTGTCTGACATCTGCTGAAAATGCATGCTGAATTCTACACTCCTAAAGACCGCCATACAACTGGCAAGCAAAACGCGCCATACAATGCCTGCCTCCACATGTCGCCACACCACATGACTGGCACGTACACCATGTGATCGGAACGAGACTACAAGTGCAGTGAGCAAGAGATCAACCAGGTTAGAAGCAGCTAGTAACACACAAAATTGAACGATTTTAGTTTAGCCCTATATCTACCAGAACACTCAACTATGTGACTCGTAGTCTAGAACACCAATGCGCTGGTCACCAAGTCCATTTTGCTTTAGTTTACTGATGCTACCTTTCAGACGACTTACGGACGCTGTGTTCCCTGGACTAAAATGGCAGTCATGCCTTTGTTAACCTTCACCATGTAGTACTTTTTTGCTGTAATAAAGCAGCTAATGCAGTGATTGAAAACTGTACAGGATGCCATTTGCATGGCAGCACTAAGAATGAAACCAGAGAATGCCACTTTGGATTTCACGAGGTTTATTTGTCCAGGCACACTTTCAGCACTGCAGGTGTCCACCCACACACTGAAAAGATCACGCCAGTCGAAAACTTTTCAAAGCCATAGGATATGAGATGGGAAAGAAGGAGGGATTGTTTTTTCGAATTTGTGGCGCGCCCACGACTTGTAGCGCTGCTACGTGTGACATCGGTAATCGTGACGGCAATCTGCACACAATGCGCATGCTTAATTTAGGTGTTTTGAAAAAAATATCACAGGTGGTTTTGGGGCCCTTTAATAGCTTTAGAATATGCATAATTGCTGCATCATACAAGGCCACTGCCTTCGAAACAGTATGAACAGCAACGGACTTAGCCTGCATTGTGAGCGAAGCTGCTAGAGCAAGTATAAACTAGGAGAGTTATTTTTGCCACTAATCTATGCCCAGACTGAAATTCCCCGAAGAGGTGTCAAGAGAATTGCACCCCCAATACCTGAACCTTATCAATGAAAAACAGTTTCCCAATTCAAACGAATGGAAGATTGCAAGACTATGTATGGGGAAATCTCCAAATAACATTTAAATGCTGACTGCACGAACTCTCCCGACAAACTGTTAAGCAATTTTCAAGCAACCACAGGGAGGCGTTTTACAAGCAGTCATCTTCACTATATGACGAAATACAACTAGAAGTATCCTAACCAAACTAAAACATGGAATGTGCCATCTGCAATGGTCATCACATCAGGCAGGCATGTCAATTGGCTTAAAACAATTCATACATTTCCTAAACCCCAAGACTAAAATAAAAATGCCAGAATAGTGGGAGTCTACGCTACTTAGAATATTCTCAAGCAATCACAGAAATGTCTGCCTGGTGGAGGACCACGGTTCAAGTTCATGGCTGAGCCTGCATCTCATGAAAAGGGCAGCTTTAGGGGACTAGTCTCTCAACCTATACTTAATTTGCCTTTTGAACACCAGCAGGTATTTCTCAATAAATGTGCTTTATCTTTCACTCCAGTAAACGGAATGACCCATCTGTCCAATGTAGAGGTGGGCACAACTAAAAGGATTTTTATATGCCACACTAGTGCAGCATTCTTTAGCTTTGTTTGTGTGCTTTAGGAAAGAAGCGTCTGCATATATTGTCACGGGCTAAGTAGATGCCTGAGGATGACGACGACGAAGTGCTGAACGTGAACGTGCTCGGACTGCAGCAGCGTTGTACGCATTAGCTCGCCAGTATATTCGCGAGTACGCATTTGCTCGCCAGTGTATACTTTATTCCCCGTGACATCATTGGTGGAAGGTGCGGGGTACCACTTGCTATACAGCCCAACGAGCTAGATCTTCGCAGTGGATGGCGCATTGCAGCTACCACGATGAATGACCAGGCCACTCAATGTCAACAAGATCCGTCAGCCCCGCAGCCGATCGTTGTGGTGCAACCTCATGACCCAGGCCCATTCAACGGCACAAGTGGCATGAACGTCGATGACTGGCTGGTTCTATATGAGCGCGTCAGCAGCAGCAACCATTGGGATCCGACGCTTATGTTGGCGAACATCATCTTCTACTTGCATGGCACGGCAAAACTCTGGTACGAGACACATCAAAAAGAGTTGACTAGCTGGGACGTCTGTAAGCATAAATTGCGCTATCTATTTGGGAAACCCATCGCACGTCAAGTGGCCGCAAACAAAGAGCTTGCGACTCGTGCCCAGACATCCACAGAGCCGTGCATCGCGTACATCCAGGACGTGTTGGCTTTGTGTCGCAAGGTCGACAAGGACATGCTCGACGAGGACAAAGTCGGACAAATCCTGAAAGGTATTGCCGATGACGCCTTCAATTTTCTCCTGTGCAAAGACTGCTCGACGGTGGAGTCGGTCATCGAAGCATGTCGTCGCTTCGAACAGGCAAAAAGTAGGTGCATAGTTCACCGATTTGACCGCCTTCCCAGCACAGCGGCTACGTCCTCTTGCGAAGATTTGCCCACACTACATCAACCACCAGCGCTAGAAAACGTCACCAGAATAGTCCGTCGGGAACTCGAGGCTATGGCTCCCGCTATGTCTAGCGCCAGCGCGCCAGGACACAACCTCGATGCTGTTTCAATGATACAGACCATGGTTCGCCAAGAGATCGCGAATATGGGCATTTCGCTACCTCATCGAAGTTCCCCTGCTACTTCCAGCTCGGCTCCAGTCGTTGCGGCTACCACTCCGAATCGCACGTTCGCGCCACGACGAAATTCAGCTGAATGGCGCACTCATGATGATCGGCCCATATGTTTCACGTGCCATCGGATAGGACACATCGCTCGCCATTGCCGCAGCCGTTGGACCTCATCACCTCGACCGAGCTTGTATGATTGCCAGCCTCGCTCTGAACGTGCACCTTATGCCCCGTCCTACCGTGCTGAGACAAGCGCAGAGCTTAATCCAGAACGTCGGACCAGCCGCTCGCCATCGCCCGTGCGTCGTCAGTCCCGCTCGCCCCAAACCCGCCGTTCTCGGTCTCCCTACGACCGTCGCTCGGAAAACTGGCCGGTGCAGCCCCCGGAGGTGACGCTGTATACACGACTCGGACTGCAAATCCTCTGATTACTCCCGACCAGCGGTGCAACCTTCTTACAATTTTGGTTGATAGTTCACCTGTAACTGCTCTTATTGGTACCGGTGCACAAATATCTGTGATGAGCCCAGACCTCCGCTGCCGCCTCCAAAAAGTTCTGACGCCTGCGATTGCACCTACCGTTCGTACAGCGGATGGGAGTACTCCTGCTGTGCTTGGAATGTGCACTGCGCGATTAACAATTTCTGAGCATCAAACTTCAGTTCTGTTTTGTGTACTGGAAAATTGCCCTCATGACCTCATCCTTACACTCGACTTTCTGACTTCACACGCTGCGCTCATTGACTGTTCCAAGGGTCTTCTTCGGCTCGAACTACCATCCTTCTCAGAGACCGTCTCTACCAGCCCACCTCGTCTACGCTCTGTCGATTTCCTCAGACTTCCGTCGCAAGCCGCAGTCCAAGTCCAACTCTCGCCATATCCTCCAGTACCCGACGGTGATTATGTTGCTGCCCCAATTTCTGACGTGGCAATGGCACGCAATGTTGCACTTCCCCAACACGGTGGTTACCGTTAAGGACAACCAAATTCCATTTCCCGTCCTCAATTTAGGCTTCTCCGCACAAGTTATTCCTCGCGGCATGTCACTTGCGCATCTGACACCACTGGTCGACCACACAGTTTCCGCCGTAACCACCGATTCGCCACCCAATTTTTCGTCAACGTCGCTCTCGTCCCGTTCCTGTTCTGACCTTTTCAAGACAATGCTACCTGACAAGCTCACCTCTGAACAAGTTTCTGCTTTCTGCCGTGTGCTTGCTTCTTATCAAGACATCTTTGACTTCGGCGACCGTAATTTGGGTCAGACATCCGTGGTAACCCATCGCATCGACACCCGCTATGCTCGACCCCATTGCCGACGACCCTACCGTGTGTCAGCCCCGGAGCGTGCTATTATACAACAAGAAGTCGATAAAATGCTTGATAAGGGCATAATCGAACCCTCATCTAGTCCCTGGTCCTCACCCGTTGTACTTGTTAAAAAGAAGGACAATAGCTGGAGATTCTGTGTTGATTACCGCCATCTCAACCATATTACCAAGAAAGATGTTTATCCCCTACCGCGCATAGATGATGCACTCGATTGCTTACACGGCGCTAAATATTTATCTTCAATGGACCTTCGGTCAGGCTACTGGTAGATTGCTGTGGACGACAAAGACAGAGAAGACGGCCTTCGTGACTCCTGATGAACTTTATCAGTTCAAGATGATGCCTTTTGGATTATGCAATGCCCCCGCGACTTTTGAGCGCATGATGGACTCTCTCCTTCGAGGCATGAAGTGGACCATCTGCCTCTGCTATCTTGATGACGCTATTGTTTTTTCGACTACTTTCGACGACCATCTTACCCGTCTGTCCACAGTGCTTGATGTTTTCCGACGTGCCAACTTGCAACTTAACTCGTCTAAATGTCGCTTTGGGCAACGCCAAATCTGCGTACTCGGCCATCTTGTTGACGCTGCGGGCGTTCAACCAGACCCTGCGAAAGTCCGAGCAGTTCGCGACTTCCCCACACCCCGCTCAGCCAAGGACGTCTGAAGTTTTCTGGGACTGTGCTCCTATTTCCGTCGTTTTGTCGAGAAGTTTGCTGAAGTAGCCCGTCCTCTAACCGGCCTCCTCAAAACCGATGTCGCATTCACCTGGGGCCAACAGCAAGCAAACGCCTTCTCGTCACTTGTTGTGATTCTCACCAATCCACCAGTCCTAGCACACTTCGACCCATCTGCCGCCACGGAGCTTCGTACTGACGCCAGTGGCCACGGCATAGGCGCAGTGCTGGCGCAGCGGCAACAAGGCATGCACCGCGTCGTCGCGTATGCAAGCCGACTGTTGTCGCGCTCGGAACAAAATTATTCCATCACAGAACGCGAGTGCTTAGCTCTCGTCTGGGCCATTGCGAAATTTCGACCGTACCTGTATGGCCGACCATTCTCAGTTATTACGGACCACCATGCGCTTTGCTGGCTCTGCTCACTCAAGGAGCCTACGGGACGCCTTGGTCGCTGGACGCTGTGCTTACAAGAGTACACTTTTTCCGTATCCTATAAATCCGGACAACTTCACAAGGATGCCGACTGCTTGTCCCGTTACCCAGTCGATCCCCCTGACACGAGGGAAGATGAACAAGAGGCCCTCGTTCTTTCAATTACCGACTTCACCGACATAGCTGCTGAACAACGCCGCGACCCCTCTTTGCGTGCTATTATCAATGGTCTGCACTCTCCCCACCCTGACCACTCCTTACAACTGTTCTTTCTTCACAACGACATCTTGCACCGCTACAACGCCCGCCCTGATGGTTCTGAGCTTTTACTCGTTGTTCCTGTGTATCTTCGCTCAGTCGTTTTGGCCCAGCTCCATGATGCCCCCTCCGCTGGACACCTAGGGGTGTCACGCACGTATGACCGCATTCGCCGCCCATTCTTTTGGCCTGGCCTCTACCGTTCTGTGCGACAGTACGTGGCGGCATGCGACCTCTGCCAGCGCCGCAAGACACCTGCTCTGAGACCTGCTGGTACCCTCCAGCCCATTGAAGTACCAGATGAGCCATTTTTCCGAGTCGGCCTCGATCTTCTAGGACCTTTTCCCGTGTCGGCCACCGGTAATAAGTGGATCGCTATTGCTACCGACTACGCAACGCGGTATGCCGTTACACGCGCCCTCCCCACCAGCTGCGCTACAGATGTAGCCGATTTCCTTCTTCATAACATCATTCTGCGTCATGGTGCTCCTCGTCAGTTGATCACCGACCGCGGCAGCTGTTTTCTCTCTAAAGTAGTCTACGAGCTCCTGCGATCCGGCTCTACCCACCGCAAGTTCACTACAGCGTACCATCCGCAAACCAACGGCCTCACGGAATGCCTCAACCGTACTTTGACGAATATGTTAGCGATGTACGTCTCCAAGGATCACAAAGATTGGGACATTCACTTACCTTTTGTTACCTTCGCATACAACTGTTCACGTCATGATACAGCTGGATTTTCACCTCTTTACCTACTGTTTGGTTATGACCCGCCTTTGCTCATGGACACCATGCTCCAATCTGACGCCTCCTCATCGACTGCTTATGCTCGTGAGGCCCTGGCCCGAGCTGACATCGCCCGCCAAGTCTCCCGAGATCGTTTATGTGCTTCGCAGTTTAACCAAAAGGGTGCTTACGATCGCCGGCACCGCGACGTACAGTACTCTCCGGGATCGCTCGTCTTGCTGTGGTTACCATCACGTTGTGTTGGTCTCTGCGAAAAACTGATGTCCCGTTACGTTGGCCCCTACCGCGTCATACGCAAGGTCACCAACGTGACCTATGAGATAGCTCCACGCCATACCACGGCCAGTACCAGCTTCAGTCCCGACCGATATAGTGCACGTCTTACGGCTTAAACAATACTACTCACGCCTCGAGAATTGATCGCACCGGGATGGTGCTTCTGCCACCGGCGGGTAATGTCACGGGCTAAGTAGTTGCTTGAGGATGACGACGACGAAGTGCTCAACGTGAACGTGCTCGGACTGCAGCAGCGTTGTACGCATTAGCTCGCCAGTATATTCGCCAGTATGCATTTGCTCGCCAGTGTATACTTTATTCCCCATAACAATATTTTGTCTAATACCTGCTGTTGTTTCCTATTACCACTGTTCATTTCCTACCCATACATGAAGGGTAACCTCTACCATAGACACTCACGTTTGCCTGAATGGCAGGTGGAACTACCTTTACTTTGTATGCACAGATAAGCCGTCATGTCTGCTTTGTTTTCCCCCACAGTGCACCCTTTCAATTCACAGTCAGCTTTTCGCTATTCCCTGCATGCATGTGTGTAAGCACATTTTACCTTTTCTTCTTTATTATGCAATGCATAAGTATCCAGAATGACATATTGTCATGCTTGGTCCACCTATGTTATCCATAACTTTACATCGGTGCATTTTTGCTTAATTAGTTAGCCTATGCGTTTCCTGCTGAGCTAACCTCAAAATTCTTTACATAAACTGGCCGACGTTCGAAGATGTCACAGACACAAGTTGAAATCAATTTGTGGCCATCATTTGTACACTAAACCTCTGGAGGCTAGCTTTTTGGACCTGTGTAAAACCACTGGCACAACACCACCGGCATATTGTAACACTACACTTTGTTTCACACCCCGTACTGCAAGAACTGGCTGGGTCAATTGTCTTGCAGTTCAAAAGTCGCAAGGCGTTCTGATGATACGATTATTTCATATTAGTTGGACATTACAGAGAAACCACTATGTAACACACAGACGTTTTTACAAACAGCTGCTACTGTGGTAACGAGGACACTGCCGAGATACAGTATGAAAATGCTGCGGCTTATTACAGTATTTAATGAGAGGAAGGTTGCATAGAAGTAAATGTCTGCAAGGTGACTATTTGTTCTAAGAAGTGGTGGATGCTACTTTTACATTGCTCTGTAGTTTGTCTATCCACATGTCTTAATCATTGTACACAGGGAATTCTCACATTATCAAGGCCTAATGCTGAAGAGAAATAGCACAGCTGTACCTGACAGAATTGTGTAAAGCCAATGATGATGGAATCCAGAGTGGTATGGTACCTTGTGGGCTGAAGATGCAAACAAATGGGCCGTTTTGTTTAGCATGAGCGGAAAATATGAAAAAAAAACATGTAGCGAAAATGGAAAAAAGGTGCAAATGTGCCTATTACATCAGCAAGAACACCATACAACATAACAATGCATGTGTCACCGTCGTGTGGTAGTATATAAAGAAGAACCATATATATATATATATATATATATATATATATATATATATATATATATATATATATATATATATATATATATATATATATATATATATATATATATATATATATATTGTAAGGCAACGTTTTTGCTGCAAGACACTTCTTTTTAGTCGACAAGCCTCTGCCCCACAACACAGATCAGACTGATGATGATGAGTATGTACATATGACAAGATGACGCGCATGAATAATGCTCACACTTATTCCCCCCCCCCACGCTTGAGCGGCCAGCCCGGACGCGTCTTCGACGGAAAAGGAACGTCGAACGAATGGCTTCATACGCGATACGTGGACAATCTCCGAACCCCGACAGCGACGATCCGAAGAAAGGTCGCTGGGAGTGACACGGTAATTCACTGGTGACATTTGTTCTTTGATTATATAGGGTCCAATGAAGCGTGACTGAAATTTATCGCACAATCCTGGAGTACGAATGGGCGTCCAAAGCAACACTTTATCCCCGGGACTGAAAGAGACGTCGCGATGAGAGCTGTCGTAGCGTTGCTTGCGATCTTGCTGATTGGCTTCTGTATTAAGGCGAGCCCGTTGCTGACATTCCTCGAGCCTTGTGATGAACTGCTCTGATACGGTTGCCGAGGAGTCAGTTTGAACATTTAGAAAGGAGACGTCAATGGTGAATGTTGGTGTACGGTCGTACACGAGGTAGAAAGGCGAGTAGCCAGTAGTTCTTTGAACAGCGGTGTTATGGGCAAACGGCACAAAAGGCAAAATTGTATCCCTGTTGTCGTGGTTTGGTGCGATGTACATCGATAGCATGTCTATTAGTGTCCGATGAAATCTGTCTGTCAGCCCATTAGTTTGGGGGTGGTAGGCTGACATCGTCTTATGTACTGTAGCACAGGTTGTGAGCAGGATTTCAATTATGGTGGACAGAAACGTCTTGCCGCGATCACTCAGGAGGACGCGAGGTGCACCATGACGCAATACAATGGCGTTGAGAAAAAAGTCTGCGACGTCTGAAGCAGAACTGGTGCGTAGTGCAGTATTCTCTGCGTACCATGTCAGGTGATCGACAGCAGTCAAAATCCAACGATTACCTGCTGGCGTGATGGGGAGAGGTCCTAGTAGGTCTATGCCAACGATGGCGAAAGGTGTCTTGGGACACGGGATGGGTTGCAGAAGGCCAGCAGGAGACGAAGTTGGTTGCTTCCGCCGTTGACACAGATGGCAAGATGCAACGTACTTGGCCACAAAAGTAGAGATGCCAGGCCAGAAGAAACGTTTCCTGATGCAGCTTTGTGTTTTGTGAAATCCCAAGTGGCCTGCACATGGGTCGTCGTGAAAGACTTCGAGGACTTGGTGAGGTAGAGAACGCGGAAGTACTGGAACCTAGCGGTGTCCATCAGTAATGTAAACGCAATGATGGAGCACATTGTTATCGAGCTTAAATTGCCGTAGTTGTCGGCGCATTCTAGCATTAGGAGTAGGTGATATACCATTAAGCGTTCAATAATGCTATTGCAATATGCATCATCTCGCTGGCGTGTGGCGAACTCGGTGTAGCGATTTGAAGCTGGCGTGTCGATAACCGCAAGTTGTGATAATGTGAGGGGTGACGCAGTGTTTTGCCCACCAGACGAGCAATCACCTGATGTACTCGATGGTGACAGTGGAAGGGGGTAGCGAGAGAGAGCATCTGCATCTCGGTGTCTTTTGCCAGACTTATATATGACGTCAAAATCGTACTCTTGTGGGCGGAGCACCCAACGACCGAGGCGACCAGACAAGTTTTTCAGTGACGATAGCCAGCACAGGGCGTGATGGTCTGTAATAACTGTGAAGTGGCGTCCGTAAAGATATGGTCAAAATTTTTGTATGGCCCAGACGACAGCAAGGCACTCCTGCTCAGTTATGGAGTAGTTTTGTTCAGCGGCCGTAAGAGCACGACTAGCATACGCAACAACTCTTTCCCGTGAAGTGGCATCCCGCTGTAGAAGAACTGCACCAATGCCTTGGCCACTCGCGTCAGTTTGGAGACATGTAGGTGCGTTCTCGTCGAAATGACACAGAACAGGGTCTGATGTTAAAGCATACTTGAGTGCTTGAAAGGCACGCTCGCAGTCGTTGTTCCAAGCGAAAGTTGATCCGGATGTCAGCAGCTTATCAGTGGCGACGTGATGGCAGCAAAATAGCTAATGAAGCAACGGAAGTAGGACGCCAGGCCCAGGAAACTTCGTAGGTGTTTCTGATTTTCTGGCCGAGGGAAGCGTATCACGGCAGCAAGCTTGTCAGGATCCGGGCGAACGCCATCTTTGCTGACAAGGTGGTCCAACACCTTGATGTTCTTGTTGGCGAAGTGGCATTTTATGGTGTTTAGCTGAAGTCCAGCATTAGAAATACACGTCAAAACTTTGCCTAAACGATCAAGATGCTGAGGAAAAGGAGAGGAGAAAATGACGATGTCATCTAGATAACGGAGACATGTTTTTCTTTTTAGGCCGCGTAGAACTGTGTCAATCATGCGTTCAAACGTGGCAGGAGCATTACATATACCGAATGGCATCACGGTGAATTCATGCAGCCCGTCTGGTGTTGCAAAAACAGTTTTTTCTTTGTACGCTTCTTGCATAGGTATTTGCCAATAACCAGACCGTAGATTGAGGCTGGAGAAAAATTCAGCGCCTTGCAGAGATTGATGTGCGTCGTCGACTCGTGGCATCAGGTAGACGTCTTCACGCGCGATCTTATTAAGTGCTCGATAATCGACGCAGAATCGCACCGAACCATCTTTCTTTCGGACTAGCACTACAGGCGATGACCACGAGCTGGACGAAGGTCGGATACTATCTCGTTTGAGCATATCAGCAACGTTGTTCTAGATTATTTTCCGCCCTGCGGATGACACTCGATATGGGCGGCGGCGTACAATTGTATTGCCTTCCGTTTCAATTCGATGTACGGCGACGGAAGTGCGACCCAATAGCTTGGAACTGACATCAAATGAAGCACTGTGTTTTTGAAAGATACCCAAAAGTTGTTGCTTTTGCACGGACGTGAGATCGGGAATTATTGTGGCTGTTAAAGCAGCCGTTGTAGCATCGTCATCATTACTCGTAAAGAATGATGGCGCGTCTGCGTGAAGGGGCACCAAAGAAAGGGGTTCGGTATCTGTGAAGCAAACCACACTGGTGCCCTGAGGCAGTGCAACAGGCAAAGAAGTAGGGTTAACTGCCGTAACTAATGCTCTGCCATCATGAAAGCGCACCAGGCTAGGAGCGATGGTAAGCCCACCAGAGATGTAGCGTCCACACGGGGCCAGGAACACATCACCAGTAGTGATCTTATCTGATGTCAGGGTCAGAATATGCTCATTACCTGGAGGAATAAAACAGTCATCAGTGGTGACGAAGCGCTGGCTATGAGCATCTTTATCGGACGAAAGTGCAGTATCTGAAATGCGAATGACCCTCTGACGGCAAGATATCACGGCTGAAGCTGAGGAGAGAAAGTCCCACCCTAAAATGAGCACATTAGTACACGACGACAGAACGAGGAACTGTATATGGTGAAGGATGCCCTCAATAAAAACTCGTGCTGTGCAAACACCAGAAGGCTGAACAAAAACCGCATTAGCACAGCCAAGGGGAGGGCCATCATACGGTGTCTTCACTTTGCGCAAACGAGAACACAAGTCCACACTAATAACTGAGAGCGATGCACCTGTGTACACCAAGGCTTCAGTCCATATACCCTCAACACACTGTACGTACATTTGAAGGGTGTTCCGGAGGAGTTTGATGCAGTCCGCCAACTGCAGCTTTCCCTCCTAAAGCTGCACTGTTTAGTTTTCCGGGCGATGATCACGCTGTGGTAGCCGGACGAAGTGGTGACGAGGAACGGCGCATAGGTGACGGGGAACGACGGCGCGAGGAGCGGAAGGTACTGGCTGCATCAATGTGCTGTGGAGATGGTGAGCGGCGTTGGTACAGTTGGTATGGGTGGCGACGTTGTGGAACAGGGGCAAACTCAACCCTCTCGTAGTCACCATAGCCCCGCCTTTCATCTTGTTGACGCCGACGACAGAACCGTGAAATGTGGCAACGTATTCCGCAATAGTAGCAAATCGGTCGAAATGGACGCCAGGCATGGAAAGAAGGAGGCGGTGCCCTTGGGGCGAGGACATCTAGAGAGGGCTGCGTAGTTGACACGTACTGCGGTGACACGTACTGCGGTGAGAAGGTGACGCTGCAACCACCTGAGCGTATGTCGGCTTTGGAGAGGTATGCGAGCTCGAGACTTGCTCACACGTCATGGATGCCAGTTCCTCCCTGACGATGTTGCGGAGGCTGCCTGCAGAAGGTGTTATGCGGAGCTCACAAGACGACGAGGTGGCCTGGAGTTGCAGCTCCTCGCGAATCATGGACCGTATCAACGCACGGACCTCATTGTCCTGCGTTGGCTTGAGATCTCCTGTGTCAGGTTGTAAACGTATAAGTTGAAGGCCGTCGAGTCGCTGACACGTACTGATAATATCCGCGACCGTGGTGGGGTTCTTTGCCGCCAAAGCGTAAATGCGACGGCGCCTATGCCCTTGAGCAGGCGGCGAACGCGGTCATGTTCCGCCATCGAGCTGTCGACGCGACGGCATAGGGCGAGGACATCTTCAATGTACGGAGTATAGGACTCGCCGAAGTGCTCAACACGTTCATCAAGCTTCCGTTTGGCGATGTCTGCACGTACAGAAGGATTGGAAAATATCTGACGGAGTTGCTGCTTAAAGGTAGGCCAGTCTGGGAAATCCAGCTGATGGTTGAGAAACCATGTCTTAGCGACCCCCAACAGATAGAACGGCACGCGGGACAGCTTCACGGAATCATGCCAATATTTAAGCGCACTCACATGGTCGTACTCATCCAACCAGTCTTCAACGTCTTCACCGCGAAGGCCAGCAAACATCGGGGGATCTTTTTGAAAGGGGGTGACAGTCCAAGAAGGCATGCCCAGGGGTGTAAGCGTGGTGGATGGAGCCGTGTTGTTGTTGTGCTCGTCTTGCGACATGACCGTGGACTGACTGCGCAAACGGTGACCCGACCGGAGCTCCAGGGATGGTTGGTAGTCGAATATAACAAAAAAGTGCTGCAGGAAGAGGACCAGGGGACAGGAAAGCACTCTCCACCACTTGTAAGGCAACGTTTTTGCTGCAAGACACTTCTTTTTACTCGACGAGCCTCTGCCCCACAACACAGATCAGACTGATGATGATGAGTATATATAGGACTTTATATATATATATATATATATATATATATATATATATAACAAGGATAAATATATTTATCCTTGTTGACAACGCTCCCGTTGTGCCAATATATATATATATATATATATATATATATATATATATATATATATATATATATATACTTACCACTTTATCGTAGTGACTAATCATTCAGCGAATATGCTTTGTTCCCTTAAAATCACTAAATAAACAACTCATCCCCTTCGAGAGATCGATGTTGTATTCAGGGCAAGTAGCCTCTACTATGGTGCAGTTTAAATTTATTCAATTCATGCACGCCACGCTATCCCTCTTAACGCTTGAAGGAACACTTCCTTTACGACAGAAACAACAAACTTGCAACTTTCATATGAAGAAGCACAATCCCTCTGTGCCGAAGATTATCGAACAGAAACAACAGTCCTCTGCTACTGCTGTTGCCGAGCAGCAGAGAAACGAAAACAGGCCGCTCACCTGCAGCATAATTGGCATCCAAAGTAACCATCTTTCCTTGTGGGAATAAAACTACATCATTTTCGCCTTCTAAACTATAGTAATAGCGATAAGGCATAAATTAGTAAAGAATCAAGACTGTCCGATTACTTAAAGCCAGTTTAAATTGTGTTCTTTAAACAGCCATGACGGTTGCGATGGTGATGCGGCCAACGCTTTGTTACACTGTGGGCCAAACAGCATTATAAACATATCACGAAGGTTCAAATACCATCAAAACAAGAAAAGGAAATAAAACAGCCTAGTTAACAAGAAACGAACACTTTGAAAAGATTTTCTTGATGGCCTACTGTTGTGAGAAAAGGTTTTTATACACTGTGAATGAGCTGTGTTTTTCTGCAACACTTTGTAGAAACTAAAGTGAATGGTAGTCGATAAAGTATATTAACGCATATACCACTGTAGCATTTTAAGTGTACTTACAACTGTATATGCGCCCTCCGCTGCTTATCAAAGACTAAACATGTGACGTTTCTAAATACATCACAGAAACCGAAACTGCACCGATACATGCGCGCCAGATATGAACGCACATTTGTGCACGCTATGTTAACGTGCATCTCCCCGCTTCCTTTGTGCTTTAATCGAGTGCTACAAGTACTAACATGAGCAGTTCTGGTGCTTTCGTCGATCAGCCCGCAGGACGTTGCTCTGCTTCTGAACCTCAGACAGCGACGGACTCTCCACTGTGTGTAGAAGACGGCGAGTCTTCTACACTCGACATGAAGGTACTTCGTTGCAACTTGGCAGACATTGCCGCTGCGTAACACTGGGTTCAACGTCATAGTACCTGAACCAATGCATGCTGGATTGTAAAAGATATAAAACGAAATGCACTAGGTAAGCAGTGTTCTTCTTTACCTAGGATAATCACTTCATCTAAACATGTCACTCGTAAAACAGAAAACAAGAAATGTTTGGTGCAGTTTTGTATTTTTCTTCTTGCGTATAGGACAAAATTATGGGCAGAGAGATAGCACTGCAGCTTGATTTAGTTCAAGCATTGATAATTGTAACTTCAGCCGCAATTGTAGGCCCTTGTAAGAGTAAGTCTGTCGATCAACAAAATAGTTTATCACAAACTAATAGAACAACTATAATGCACTCATTTGTATATCGCGATTTGATAATTAACCAAACACATTTGCTGTTTTGCGAGCCTACATATATGTCTTGAAGCAGAGGCAGAGCCACGAATAAGTGGGGGTGAACACCCCCCTCTCTATGTTTTTCATTTTTGCATGTACATATACACATGTGCACATACAAATACACACACGAATATACATAAAGTATGCTTGAACCCCCTCCCACCTCCAGAAAAAAAATTCTCGCTACACTTCTGTCTTTAAGCATTGCCTACTTTGCTTGAGCCAGTGAAGCAACTCAGTATATTGCACAAGCATGTGGCACCTCACAAGTACCTCTTATTATGATGGGTAATTGATGGCAGTGTCACTGAACAGAATTCCCTTAATATGTTGATGCCCGGGTGAGGTCCTAAAACAAACCTTCCAAATATACATGTGAAGTGAATACCGAGACCCATCTACTGTTCTTTTTGTGTCATTTTACTGGTCTTGATTAGCAATTGCAACTGAGATACCAGTAAACCTAAGCAGGCAAGTTGAAGGTCCCACATTATTAATATTACTGGGAAATCCTCAATGTGGGTCTCTTTGACAATGATCAATGTGTTTCATGTATTCTCTCTTAAGTGTAATTGGGGCAGTAAAATCAAAATATGTAAAATATACATGCTGTACTCGGGGACAACCTTCTGTGGCAATGAAGCGAAAGCTATGGGGAGTGGAGCTAACTGCTTTGTGTAAGTGCGCCAAAGTAGTTCCCGATAAACTCGTTTCGGTGCCAATTTCGGCGTGACAGATATGCACTTGCTGCACTCCATTTTTTCGCATGTTCACGGTGGTTTAGGGCGCTGAACAACGATTACCGCAGCATTAAGGCGCCATGAATTCTGTGGATGAGAAGGCCATGTTCATTTTTTCAGTTGGTTTTTTCTGACGGGGACAGCGCAACACCAGGAAAGAATGGTGGAACTAAAAATAAATGAATAGAAATCTAAAAAAATAATGCCATTCCACATAATTCGGCTAGTAAATGTGGGGCATTATTAAATTGAGGCTAAAAATTGTAAACTACACATGTTCGAGGTGCTTAGGTCACACAATGCAAAAAATTGTTTTGGGGGACTACTTCGAGCTGCGCAGCGAATCTATCGAAACGGTGTGTTTCGGCTCTGTAGCCTTGACTGCATTGCCACAGAAAGTTGTTTCGAAGTATACAATGACCAAAGGTAAAACTATGCACCATGTTCACTTCAAATATTGTCATTGTTGAGTTGTGAAAACAACTTTGAACAACTGTATCTACCTTTTTCTCTGGAATGTCATCCAATATTCTCTTACAGGATGGTGTGTCACAAGGTGTGGGTCTGCCAGCACAATGTCAAAAATAAGGTAGCACCAAACTGCAATACGCACTGCCCAGCTAGCATAGATATTAAAATAAAAAAGTAAACAGAAACACCAAGAGAAACGACCCATTCCTACGCAGAGAGGTCCCTCTTCAAGCTGTTATAAAACTAGATGCACAGCACAACCACGGCACCAAATCAGCCGATGCACTACGGCAGCTTAGGTCAAGCAAAGAGACACAAGCAGCCTTTGAAAAATACTTTGACACTGGTATGACATCATCAGAAGCAATCCGCCACCATGAAGAGCAGCTGTCTGCCAGGTCTGATGGCATTGCAGCCCTTGGAAATGGTTTGCTTAACCCTGAAGCAAGGAGTGTGTACCGACGCACCCGAGCTAGAGGGAGAACAAGTACGGACCACTTGGAACCCTTTACCTAAGCTGGAGGCTAACAAGGACCTCTACCAAGCACACGGTGAGCTATCAGCCAATCAAAGAATAGTCATACCAAAGTAACCAACAGCACCCAGCACAACAAACCCCTTCTATTACTGCTGCAATATTGAACTAACCTTTGAACCAGAGAGATGTTTTTATGGCAAAGGAAGAAATTCATACCATTTGGGAAATGACTTACTCACCTTTGTAGCAAACCCTCTTGCTGTTTTTATGCTCTAGTTCTGTAAGCCAACACTAATAGTTTGTAGGCATGATCCAGACTCCACAGAAAAACATTACCACTAAATGCATTCCTTTTATTTCTCCAGCTTTTCTAGAAAAGTATAAAATTCATAACGTCTAGAAAGGAGCTAAAGACACATAAAGTGCCAGCTATGATCTTGTATTCATGCGTTCAAAAAAACTAAAATGCTCTCTTGGTCTGTTAGTTTTTGTTTTGTTTGTACACTTATCATTATGAGCATGCTGCTTCGTGGTACAGCTGTATTATAATACAGTATAACATACTTGATTCCGCAGGTTACCAACTGCATCAGTATTTATTTTGCTTAAATAATGATTGATATGTGAAGTTTTACGTCCCACAACCACCATATGATTATGAGAGACGCCGCAGTGGAGGACTCCGGAAATTTTGACCACCTGGGGTTCTTTAACGAGCACCCAAATCTGAGCACATGGGCCTATGACATTTCCGCCTCCATCAGAAATGCAGCCGCCGCAGCCGGGATTCGAACCCGCGACCTGCGGGTCAGCAGTCAAGTACCTTAGCCACTAGACCAGGACGGCGGGGCTATTATGATTAAATAAAACAACAGCAATAGAGCAAGATGTGACAAAACTACAATGGAATCTCAATTATTCATTCCCTAGTCATGAGACGACATGTATTTCAAAATGCCACCAAAATCCACGTTGAAACAGTGTTATAGAACTTGATAATATGATGCCATGTTACAACCAAACTGCCTTGTGAAGCATCTCGCCTGTATGATCACAAAAAAGCAATATTGTGCTTGCTTCAATCTAATGCGCTCCCCATTCTCACTGGTGTTTTTGCAGCAAGTGCATACAATAATGCTCACGCTCACTGCAAGCACTACAGCCCTCTTTTTTGAATGCGATTATAGTGGGGCAAATTCGAAGCGCCCCACTGTATTAAGCAGGGCGCATTTTTCGGAAATAGAAATAACAGAAAACTATACTGGACTACAAATCTACGGCGAACAGCCAATTACACATCAATAACCTTGAGACAATGGAATCTTCACCTTGGTGGTGTGGTTCATTGCACCTAAGGCAAAGAGCAAAGACAGAGAGGGAAGCATGTGACGTGGTCCCTTTCTGTCCATGTGTTCATTGAACTTTACTTTCAGTAAGCATGAAATACATAAATGGCACTTTAGCAGTGTATTGGTTTTTTTAATGACCAAATGTCCAGATTATCCCCCTCCTTTGTCCAATAGAAGGCTGTTGTTTCCCAAGCATAATCACAGAAAAAATAAAACATCCACATTGTGTCAGGTTACCATACCAATCAAGATAAATTAAAGATATGGTTCAGAACTGTTGCAACAGCTTCAAAATGTTCATTTTTTATTGATGCAGGAATTGCTGTCCATACAAATATGGAGGGCGACTTTTGGGCAGTGCTTGTCATCACTCTTATAATGCGCCGTGCTTGAAACAGCCCATGAAATCATATTTGTCAATTCTGCAGCACCACGCGACGAAACAAAGAGCAATGTCACAGTGCTACTTACTGCCACAAAAGCAGGAGCAGTGCCCATTGGCGTCGTAATACACAGTTCACAGAACACGTGCGGATAGGAAGTGGCGTTCCCATTGCTGAAAGATCACAGCCCCTTATGCTTCGGAAATGCACAGGTACATGAGTCTGTATCAAATAAACATTATAATTGCATCACGCAACAGTGCTCAAGAAAGTGTTATGTCAAAAGAAATTTTGAAGCATTTATGAAGAAAGCAAACTATGTCATTACGAGTTTTTAAAAACTGCATTACGATGACAGGCTGTTCAGCCTTATACAAAGTTAGTATGATAGTTTTATTTTGTACTTTCACCAATTTTTTTGCTTGCTATCTGCTGCTTTCTTCGATGTCAACAGTGCAAAAATATCTAAAATCTTGAACTCTATAAGCCCGTTAATATTTTTGTCTCCTTTTGAAGTACTTATACAAACATTCAAATAGCCGCTTCACCCACTATGGGTGGCGCACTAATCCAGCAGCCAGTGTCAGAACAAAGAAGGCCAATCCTGGACATAATATGTTATATAAACAGCATGGTACCAACAGCCATTGAGACTCGGCAATGCCCATATTTCTTTTATTATAATTGTACCACTCTCATTTCAAAATTAAAAAAAACAATAAACAATGCCTCAGTGTTCTTTGTGCTGAAAATTAACGTGCAACCAGCCTCTGAATGGGGAAGCTTTCTACACTCTTGCATGTTCGTTGACTCACCATTGTGGTTTCATTCTAGCCCCAGGCAAACTAGTAAACACAACAAGAAATGCTAGCAGCCTGCTGTACAGCACAATTGTCAGTGTAATATGTAGGGTGCAGTCATTTTTATATTGTGATTGGAAGCGTAGTGGATGGTCCCACCAAACTGAGAACACTGTTTGAAAGTTTCGAACTCACTTTATGCACACATGAAATACGCACATACAAAGAGCAAAGAAAGCTAACACAAAGAAAGTGCAAACTGGCTAACGAGTATCACTATTTAACAGAACAGCACGAAAGAAGGGACATCGTCAGAGGGGCTACTTTGCTGTATTGTTTACGACTAATGCGACCAACAGACAACGAAGTTAAGAAAACCATAGGGGACACCATTTGTGGTTTCTTAACTACAATGTATTGATCGTCACTTAAGTGTAAAGGAATTAATGCGGACGAAAAACCACCCCTTTCGTCGATGAGTTCCAAACCCCCAATTTCCAAATTACGGGTCCAATGCTCTAGCAATTGAGCAGTGACAGAGGGGGGCTTCCCCATACTTTCTTTTCCTTTTTTTTTTGTAGAGTATTCATGCATGCCTAATACGTGGGAGGGTTTTTCAGCACAAGATTGTGGGTTTGGATTTCGCCAATAAAAAGGGTTGTATTCTGTTCCCTCTATTTCCTTTCAATTAGAATGAGGATCATTAAACTACAGTTAGGAAACCACAGATAATGTCCCCTGTGTTTTTCTTAGCTTAATTATGCATCTGTTGGTTTCATCAGTTGTCAATTTAACTGAGCACTGAGATAGCTCAACACAGGCTCCTTCTACAAATGGTGTAGACAGTCGGGCTGTTTGAACTGCGGGAGATGATACACGCTTACAAGTGCAGAGATGTTGTAAAGAGGACAGGGCAGAATGGTGAAGACTGACTAGAAGAGCAGGACCTTGAGGCAAGAAATGGGAGGCACAAAACGCACACGGCCACATGGAGCCTTTAGTTCCAACTTGTGGCAACATAGGTGAGCTCCGACACTGGGCCTGGACACTCAAACCCGTCAAACACTAAGCACTGTCTGCCAAGTTTTATTCCTTTATCCTACCGAAACTGGCTGCAATGGCGCATTTTCGCATATGTGCCAACGTTCTCCTCGTTGTCTTCAACACCACACACACAGGCTCTATCAGTCTTTTGCGCGGATACGAAATTTCGTAATACTTGGCTTTTTCCAACTTAGTGCTAATAACTTAGAGCTATTAAAACTTAGCACATAAACTTAGCGCTATTAAAACTAGTCGTGTTCAATTTTATGTGGCAGTAATGATTGTAGAATTATTGCTGTAGATGTAAAGCTACTAAGAAACTATGTCCAACACTAGCATAGGTATCATATCACAACAGGGTGTCACACTGCAATTACTAGAAAATTAATAGTGCACTTTTGTTAGTGCACAATTAGTGTTGTTCACAAGAATAAGTAAAAAAATAACACCACCTAATTCTAATTTTCTAACCACGTAGCTATGCTTGAGGCTTAATTGATGTTGAAAGTACTTGAAATACAGACGAAAGGCTGACAGTTACGGACAGGCAGTTATGCCCAACTCCAAGCATGGCACTTTATTTCTTTCTATATTTTTTCGTCATTACCCAGCAGCCCCTAAAGACATTAAAACAAGGTGGGGGAAAGGGAGTACGAGACTGAATACAATACATCTGTGTTCACACAATGCACAACCTTTTCAGACAATAAATTTGTATGAATGTTTGCCTCAGATGTTCTTTATAATAATAACAAAAATGAACTTGAAGGGAGCTCCAGGATTTTACAATAATCAATACGGTTTAAGATGTAATGAAGCTTTATTAACGTAATTTGAATTCTAAAAATGCTAATCTAAATTGATTACGGCAGGTGAAAAGTGTTCCCACCCGCGGTCAGCCTTCATAGCAGTACAGGTCTTCCTCCTTTTGTACCACCCAGAGACTAAACTGGCAGCTGAGTTTTGTATTGTATTTTGTGTGTACTTTTTTGCTGAATGATGTACCAACTCATCCGACAATCGATCCTCTAAACCTGTGACACAATACTTGGTCCCTTCCCTCGAAAAAAACAAGCAGTGGACAGCCACCCCTGGAGTTGGCGCAGACTTTCAACAAAACACTTCAAGGCTACTTTACCTGGCAACAATTTGCGAATAATTTGACTGATGTATACACTCACATTTATTTACCATTTACAGCAGGCTCCTCAAGCGTTCATGACGGGCAATTCACGACCCGAAAAAGAAGCTTTGCACTTTGTCTGGCCCTCCGCACATCAGCTGCTCTGCCATTTTCACGTGTTGCAGGCTGGATGGAGGTGGCTGACATCAGCGAAAAGCTATGCTCAAAAATATAACAGGTGCCACTTCATGGCAGTTTTCAAAAAGGTATTGCAGGCTACATAAGTTGGCAAAGGGAGAACACACAAGGTAACCTCTATACACCTTCAAAAGCTTCCAGAATGTATTTTACATATTGCACCATCAATTGCTTTATGTGAAAAAATTGAGTGATAAGCGCTCGGTAGTTGTTTGAGAAGAATGGTCTTGAATAGACAACCCAACAATGACTCGCCGTCTGGGAGAAGTAAAGTGAAGTAATGCATCACGACTGTGCCCTTTGCAATTAGCTCTTGCAGCGCGTCATTACTACACATCCGTCTTATTTGATGCATTTTCAAGAGGAGAGGTACAATTTTATCAACGCCTTAACAGACCGCAAGGTAGTGAACCTCAGCCCAAGCCTCTGCCACTCTGTCATAGCATACATTCATACTTAAAATGGCTTTGTGACGTCCGCCTGCCTCGCCTAGCTGTTACACTATGTTCTCCGATTACACTCGCCCTCCAAAATATCACGGCTGGTCTAGAGGGCTGGGAGACATGACACGTGCGCATTTCCTTCAAGACTGGTGATGGTGTTCAATAGAAATGATGAAGTTAGCCCAAGATCTGCATCCAATCAGTTGCGCCATGTTCTGTTCCCTTCCCCTTCCGCGGGATTTTTTTGTCGTTTCACACACCTCAGTGTTAAAATCCATTCAGTGACACTGTTTTGGCAGTCAAATGTTCACGCTGTTGCCTTACTAGTGCAGGTAGTACAAAGGTTTGCTTAATCATACATCCAGAACGTTACTTGGGTTATAGATGTTCTACCATGTTCCCACGTGGGCGCATTCACGTTAAACGAAGCAGTAGCTGCCAAATACCAATATACATTGCACAAGCTCTCTAATCTTGAGGAGCAGTAAACAATTAACTACTTCTGTAAGGGCACATCTTACTTTCATTTTATACTGATTCCTATGACAGAGAGATCAACCATGTTTTTTTCCTTATACAGCCACGGGGTTTATGCCAGCTGTACGCAGTAATTTCCTTTAACATTGCTTATAGGGAAAAAAATACCTGACAATTTGATCACTTCCCTCAACAATTTAAATTTATATGATATTCACACATTTTTAGAGGAGCTTAACACAAAGCCCCTTGTAATGTCCCAGACTTTAGTCTCACTAGAGTGCTATTGTTACTACAAGACAGAGCAAAAACAAGATTGGCAGCTTTGGAACTATGAACGCATTTATGTTTTAGTAACATTCACAAATAAAAAAATGTTTATGTCATATGTGTGGAACCCTTCAAGAAACCAGCTTTCCAGACAGTCACCATTACCATTACTCCACTCAAGTCTACCCTAAGACAATGACTGAGGTAAAGTTAAAAGCAGTACAAGTCATACCATTTCAATATGAGTCAGTTAGGGCAGCATGTCTCTGGAAGACATTTCACGTTTAGCTTAAAGTGTTTGTGAAGTAATATATATATATATGTGCAAAAACTATGCACTGCATAAAAATTATGAGTTTAACATAATGGCTGTCATAAGGCAATTGATACACTGGGAATGCTTTGCTTTTCTGTTTTAGGATAATGTATGTCCAAAGCACTGAAGAGCTGCAGGCTGCAAAAGAGAGTCAGCGGGCATTAGGTCACGCGCAATACAGCCAGAGGGTGGAGGCATTCCTCCAGTGTGAGCAGCAGTGGGTGTTGCTGCATAGGGTAGGCCTGATGACACGAGGGCACAACACCAATAATTATTCAGAGGCATCGATTTGGATTCTAAAGGACATTGTTCTAAGCAGAAACAAGGCATATAATGCAGTAGCCTTGGTGGAGTATATATTGACCAAGTGGGAGGAGTACTTTAAAATAAGACTACTCCACAACGCACACCTCCGAGAGCCCTCTCACCAGATCAGGTTTCGAAACATTCTTGAAAAGCTGCCAGATGTGCCCTCGGAGTGTATTGTTTTTCTGGGTGATGCCATGTACAGCGTTCCCAGATCATCTGGATCATATAAGCACCAAGCTGTCGTGCAGAAAGCCTTTGGGGGCCCTTTCCAAACAGTCCAGTGCTCACACTCGAAGACTGCCTGTCACTTGGTCAGCTGGTGGCAGGTGACCAATGCCCCAGCTTTGAGTACTTCGTGCCGATGAGCCAGCAAAATCCCATTTCGTTGCCAGCCCCACAATAGCCTGTGCATCCTAACGAAGTGGACATCGATAACGGCTAGTGGTGCAATCGCACCGAAGTAGCGATTGCACCACTAGCGCCCCTTCCTATGCAAAGCCTGTCAGCCGAGGTACATATCAGACTGCAATTGCCGTTTGTAGAAAGCACATTGTGGCACAATCAGCTTTACCAGAACTCTGTATAATATGAACAATTGTGTGAATTTCAACAGTACCTTAGATACACATGCATGTCTATTTAGTGGGGTCTGCATAGTCCAACACATGCGCTATGCCACTGTCCTAATGCGCCAACTTTTAAGCAGCACATTAGGTGTGTTCTATACTGAATGTTTATGGCATGCAGTGATGGTATGGTAACAGTGTTGCACTTCTGTGCTAGTGACTCTCTTGAACACACACAAATGCAATTGTATATATACTAGTAGCTCTCATCAGGTCAGATAAGCGAGGAACAGGGCTTCTGGCATTTTTGTGCACAAAGTAAACATAGCTCAACAATTTTTAATGAAGTACGTATGTTCTAGTCTAAAGATGGTCAAATGCTTGCATTACAAGCAACTTTCACTGAAACCTTTTTCAGGAACGAGCAGAGATGCAAGAAAAGTTTCTCGTGGAGTTTCGGCGCATTTCATCCCTAACCACCGGCAGTTCATCCAGTTGCCAGATGTTAAGAGATGCTATATAAAACCAGAAGAAGATCAAAACTAAAAGTGGTGCTAAAGCACTACTTCAAACAATAAAGCACGCTGGCGCAGTGGACCGGAGGCGTGGCAGGCAAATAAAAGTGCAGCCAACGAGTCTGGCAAGACGCAGGCCAGGCTTACCGATGGGCTCAGCACGAACGCCCGCAGGACGCCCGAGGAAAGTGGCCGGGCAGCAGAAAGTGAAACGTTGCCATAAGCTGAGCAAGAATGCGCAAGACAATGTACCAGCAGCTAAGTGTCATTAGAGCCATGCATAGCCCCGCTCAATATTGCCAGATTAGCTCGTCATGTTTTGTTATCACCCCGTTTTACTGTCAGCAAATCACGCCGACACTGTTCGAGAAGCGTCGGGACTGCAGTAGATCGTTTTGTTAAGATCACGCCCACTTCATGAACAGTGCAGTTCATTCTGGAACCTACATCACCGCTAGCGATAACGCTAGAATATTCGATGGCAAGTGTATAAATGCCGACACGCATCGCCGCTTGTCAGTTGATCGACGGCCGACGCTCTGTTCGCTGCTATCAGTGCCAGTGTCTTGCTATTATCTTACTTTCCTTTTACGTGGCCACAGGTTCGGCCGAATAAATAAATCATTCTTCACAGTAATGTCAGCTTCCCTTCGTCGACGTCACGACTCCGTGACAATATGACTTGCAACACGAAAGCGTGTGGCCTCCCTACTTCAAAGAGGGCATATGGCTTTAACTTGACTTCAATTCCCCAACTAAACTACATTTTCTTGTTTAGGATCGTCCCCAGGGGAGAGACAGCAACGTAGTTGAAGAAATGAGGGCAAGCTGGAGTCATGTACAACATTTGAGTAGTGAGGCCATGCGCTCCCGTGTTGCTATTCATATTGAGCTCGACAGTACATAGTACTAGGATTTCCTACTTCAATCCCGTACAATGTGCCACCTCCTCATTCCTGGTTTCTTGGACTCTTATCACACTTTTCATAGATGAAACTCCCACATTTTTTTCTAGAATTCGCAAATCTATGAATTTTTTGTAGCTGCCTAATATCACGTTTTTCCATTTTCGTCGTTCTTACTTTGCTCATGCCAAGCTCTCTATTGGGTTGCCATAGCTTTTCTGCTCGTGGCATAGCAATTCGGCACACGTACTCATCATCTTCTAGAATTAGTGCTTGGCTGTAAACATGATCATGTTGCAAGATATTTCCATCACTGAGAAACATCAACCATCGACTTGAATAGCTACATGCCAGTTTTTTCAGCTGATTTTTTTACACTTTTTTGGGTGCTTCAACCATTAGGTGTAACACTGTTATGCTGGGCTAGCCTGTATATGCGCATTTAGGGCCCTCAGTGTTAATGTTAAGCAAAAACTATGTCATCTTTCTAGTCCTTTGTCAGGCCAATTAAGTGTTTTAGAACATACTGAATACGCACCATCCATTTATGCAATCACACAGTAGCATAATGATGATAATGGATGGATGGATAGATGGATGGATGGATATGGCTGTACCCTTTAGATCGGGCGGTGGCTAGCGCCACCAAGCCGTAATACCTAATGAACCAAATACAAGATTCATTTTTTTTTCTTTAAAAAGCGAGTTTGAGTATTCGTACTTTGAAGTGAAGGGTTTAATTTTCACTCGTGCCTTGACTTTAGCCACCAATCAGATAACCTCCTTCTTGTTAAGCCTATTTTGCCTTCCCTGTCCCAAAACCCTAGTGCTTTGACAAACTCTGCGCCATCATCCTGAACTATAGGGTGAATCCCTTTACAGAACATTATCAAATGTTCGGCAGTTTCTTCTTCCTCTCCACACGCACTGCATACTGTGTCTACCCCTTCGTATTTGGCCCGATATGTCTTGGTTCGCAGTACTCCCGTCCTGGCCTCGAAAAGTAGGGAACTACCCCGAGTATTATCATAGATCCTTTCCTTGGCGATTTCCTGCTTAAAAGTTCGATAGATCTCTAGGGCAGACTTCTTAATCATGCCCATTCTCCACATGTCAGTCTCCGTTTCCTTCACTTTCTTCTTAACCGATAGTTCTTTTTGGTTTGGCCACCTGCTGTTTTCTAAGTATTTACCAGTCAATTTCCTGGTTCGCTTTCTCCATTTTGCATCAACATTTTTCATGTACAAGTAGCTGAAAACTTTTCGAGCCCAACGCTCCTCCCTCATTTCTCTCAATCGCTTCTCAAATTTTATCTTGCTGCTAAATTCCTCGCCCTGAAATGGCGTCCATCCCATATCACCTTGTACTCCCTGATTTGGTGTATTCCCGTGAGCTCCTAAAGCAAGCCTACCTATTCCACGTTGCTTAATTTCTAATCTTGCTTGAACTTCTGATCTCATGCACAAGACCGCATTGCCGAACGTCAGTCCAAAAACCATCACTCCTTTCCTCTCACAACATCATACCTATTGTAATTTCACAGTGCCCTATTTTTCATCACTGCTGATTCCTGTTACCTTTAGTCGTCACGTATATTTCGTGTTCCCTCAGGTACTCGGTCCCATTGCTTATCTATACGCCCAAATATTTGTATTTATCTGTTATCTCTAGCGTGACCTCCTGTATTCTAAGCTCACTACCTTCGTTGTCATTGAAAATCATGACTGCTGATTTTTCCTTACTGAATCTAAAATCTAACCTATCTCCCTCATTACCGCAGATGTCCATCAATCTCTGCAAATCTTCCTTGTTGTCGGCCATTAGCACTGTATCATCTGCGTACATCAATGCTGGTAGTGCCTGTTCATTGAGTCTTCCTTTTTTGGCGAAAGAGAGGTTGAAGCCCCGTCCACTTCCCTCTGATTTGGCCTCTAATCCTTGTAGGTACATCATGAATAATAAGGGTGACAGGGTACACCCCTGCCTAAGCCATCGTTTTACCTCTGTAGGCTTGGATACCTATTTTTCCCACTTTATAATTACCCTGTTACCTTTATAGATATCATTTAAAAGATTAGTGACTACAAGTTCCATGCCTAGTGTGTCCAGTCTTCCCCACAATTCCTCTTGAACCACGCTATCGTACGCTCCCTTGATATCCAAAAAAGCTAGCCACAGGGGCCTGTGTCCCTTTTCTGCTATTTCGATGCACTGCGTCAGTGAGAACAGATTGTCGTCCAACCTCCTGTGTTTTCGAAACCCATTCTGCAGTTCCCCCAACACCCCCTCATCATCTATCCATGCCTGCAGTCTTTCCTTTATAATCTGTATCGCCAGCCTGTAGATCACTGATGCCACTGTTATAGGACGCTAGTTGTCTATGTCAGCTTTGTCCCCCTTTCCTTTATAGATCATGCTCATCCTGCTAAGTTGAAATCTATCGGGCACTTCACCATCGATTATTATTTTGCTCACTGCCTCTCTCAAAGCCTGCTTAGACTTCGTACCTAATGTCTTTATCAGCATAACTGGAATGCCTGCTGGGCCTGTTGATGTACTACTAGGAACCCTTTTCTCGGCCCTTTCCCACTCTCGTTGTGAAAATGGAGCCATTGCGCCACTTGATTCGTCCTCGCCTATTGTGGTGCATAAAGCACCTCTTTGTTGAAATTTTCTGTCACCCTTGTTTTTATATATTCAATAGCTTCGTCCCCTTCTAGCCTAGCACCTTGGACTGTAGTTATAAAACTCTGCTCTAGGCTCGCCTCATTTCTTAGGGAGTTTAGATGGTTCCAAAATTTCGCAGCTGCCTTTTTATTTTTTATGTACTTCTGCCAGCCACTGAGCTCACTTTCTTCTAATCTTTTCCTTTATCAGAAGGCATGCATTCCTTCTACAGCTTAGAAAGGTTTCCCATTTTCTTTCAACATCACCTGTCGATTCATCCCGCTGCTTAGCATGTCTGTGTTCCCTAGAGGCTTCCTGACGTTTTGCTATAGCTCTCTTAACTTCCTCATCCCACCAACTTTTGGGTTTGTGTCTTCTTTTCCGGGGTGACTTGTCACGCGTCTTAGCAAGCTCTAGCTCAAAGAGTCTAATGTGATTCGTGTATGTCCACACTGTCTTATTATGCTTCGTGACTACTTCCTCAATTTGTTTGGTGGCTATTATAATTTGCCTTTGTGTATAAACTTTTTCCTGTAGTTACTCATCTTGTCTCCTTCCCACTTTCACTGCTCTTCCAAAACTTAGCTTGATACGCTTGTGATCACTACCCAGACTTCTGGAGCCACCTTCATCTATGTGCATTCCCCTGAGCTTATTATACATCCTATGTGACATCAGTGCATAATCTATTGTCGACTGCAGCCTTCCTATCTTCCATGTTATTTGCCCTTCACACTTCTCGGTACTGTTGCAAATGATCAAATCAAGCCTTTCACACATATTCATGATCATTTTGCCTGTCAAGTCGGTATACCCATCTATATCTTCAATGTGCGCATTCATGTTTCTTAGTATAATTATCTCGCACTCTCTTCCTAACTCCTGAATGTCCTTTGATATACACTCTACCATTGCCTGGTTTTTCTCTCTGCCCTTTGCTCCAATCCACAAGTACACGAAACCAAGGAGTGTCATTTGACCTGCCACTTTCCCTTTTAGCCATAAATGTTCTTTGCACTCCTGCTTGACCCTTTGCCAGTCTGTACTTTTATGAATGAATGCCCCAAGACCACCCCCCTTTCTGCTGCTTTCTGTTCTATTACAATATTCCCACGCATAGTCCGGATTGTTCGGAGGTTGTTCCATGTCCCTAAGATGTGTTTCTACAAAACCGTATACCATCGGCCTTTCTTCCCTTAGCTGTTCTTCTATCTCTTCCCACTTCAGCCTGTTCCTACCACCCTGCATGTTATTAGACCCTATGTCTGAATTGGCTCGGCGCTCGTGGCTACGTCTATTTATGCCCCAGACTCTACCTATCTTAGATATTGGTGCCACTTTGGAATTGTATCTGTCCATACCACCTGTCGAAGAGTCTCTCTTGTTGTTTTCCTCGTTACTAGCTATCCTGCACCCCGAGGGGCTCGCTTGCCCCCCAAAAAAGATACTGCGCGTCCTGCAAGTCGGCCGCCCACCTCATGATCTAGCCGCCCATCGAAGTGAATTCTTTCTCGTTTAAAACCATCCCACCTATTCACCTCTCTGTTTATTTCCACCACCTCGAAGCCTTTCTCTCGAATGACCTGCCATACCTCTTGGTTTGCGTTGACAACCGCTCTTTGCAGGTTGCTATAACGCACAAGTACCTCCGGTATCGTGCATATCACTACCTGTACCTTAGGAGAAGTGGCGCGCATGTCATCGATACCTTTCGCCAGTGTGGTTGCTAGTCCTGCTGTATCTTCATTGAAGACATCGTTTACACCGCCTGAGATTATCACGAGGTTTCATCTATCAGCTGTAATTTTGAGTTTTGCGTTCGCTTGCCTCATGACTGCTTCAAGCTTGCGTCCTGGGAACGCCCCTACTGCAACCCTCTTGTCACCTCTTATCCTCTCTTTGATGGCTTCTGTGCATCGATTTGAAGTCGAGTCGCCGGCGATAATCACATGCTGTGACTTTTCAGCAGGAGCGTCCTGCACCTGTGGGCTACTTGCACCTGTGACGCCAGCTACTTTGTCCCCTCCATGCCCCACCACTACCTCGCTGAAGCTGGGCCTTGCGACAATCGAACCGGCTGAACCTGTTTTTTCCAAACTTGCTTTCTCTTCCTTCTCCAGCGTTCTGGTAGCCGGTTCTCTAGTGTTCACTCCGTAGGCCGCTTCTTTGTTCAGCTTCACTAGTGCCTTCTCGGCGGACTTCAGTCTTTCTCCTATTGCCCTCGTTTTCTCTTGCTCTGTCGCCAACGCAGTCTCGAGCTCGGCGATTCTCATCAGCAGTTCACTCTGGGCAACCATCATTTTCTCCATTTTTTCCTCGACCTCACATTGCCTACACTTCACGTCAGCCTCTTCTCCATCCGCTTCTACACTTGGGTCCACTTTCAAACCCACTCCACATCCTGAATAATATACAGTCTTTTTAACCATATCTTTCTGACACCAATTGTCTCTATACACAATAATTACTAAACCCGAGCCCTGCACTACGAAAAAAAAAGAAAGTCTAAGCTCTACTACAAAAATTTGCGTGTTCAATGAACGCGCACTTCCCCCACGGGGTGGCAAAAGAATGAAAAAAACAACAAAAAATTCAAACACACACACCCGCACTAACTAATAAATACCTGGTGACTGGCCCCCGAAAAAGCCATACCATAAAATAAGTGCTATGAAGATTTCAAATGCTGCCTTATAATTATAAAGACAAGCTCAAAACATGCAAAAACACTTATCTGCACAGTCAATCCGGAGCGCTCAAAAAACACGTGCATCCACCGTGACAGCCCGAACTAGTACATAATAATATCTGGAGTTTAACGCCCCCTAAACATGATTTGATTACGAGGGACGCTGTATTGGAGGGCTCTGGACATTTCGACCACCTTGGGCTCTTACTTGTACCCTAAATCTAAGTACACGGGCCTCGGCATTTCCGCCTCCACCGGAAGTGCAGCCGCTGTGGCTGGGATTCGATCCCTCAACCTTCCGGTCAGCAGTCGAGCGCAATAACCACTAGACCACAGCGTTGGGGCGACATAGTGGCATCCAAGACGCCTTGCCTCATATTATGCAAAAAGAGGTCTGCCTTATTTGCACTGTGTTTACCATGTCGGTGTACTGAAGGTTAAAGGAGCATCTCATACTGATACCAGGCTGCCGCACGAACAAACATTGATTCCATGCACCATTGCAGAGCTCACAGTGCATGGCTGTGCTAAGCAAAAAAAACTCTTTTATCGGCTGCTTTCTAGGATTGAACTACCTTCAAAGGCCCTGCCACTAATGCTTCATTGAACATTCTGAAACGTGCACAGTGACTTAGTTGAGAACTTTGTAGAATGCAGCACAAGAAATTGCATGGGGCTTTTAAAAAACACTACACTGTTATTGAAAAACCTTTAATTTAGCTACTGGTAAAATCACTTAAGCCTCTAACTCAAGTCTGTGTTACAAATGCTAAAATCCTCTGTTTAATGTTTACTTACATTTTATAGAAGTTGTATTCTTGCATTGCTGCTTCAATTTCGAAGTGATGTCGAAAAGGACAGAAGTATGTAGGAATAACATCAGAGCACAATTTACAGCATATATAAGGCTGTCAGTTGTCAGCCAGTATGGCTGTTTAACAGACACATTTCCTGCGGCACTGTCTACTTTGCACTGCAAAGCACCATCGCAATCTTGGCACACTCATAAGCAGATGATTCGTAGTGATATTAGTCAAGTTGGTTGGTTGATCAAACTTTAGTCAGGTGGAACTATTTTTTAATGAATTGTGGTCAGACTTATGTAGGGCAACACAGGTCCATTTTTTTCCTTCCTTTCATCCATAAAATGATTGAAGAGCCATTTCAGGTTTTGATAATGTACTACCAGAACAAATTTCACCTTTCGTGAGCTCAGTGACTAGAATTTTGCCAAGAATGTTCAGCCGCAATGGAACTAATTGCTCTAACAGAGAAAGCTGAACATTAATTGAAAGAAGTCTGAGCGTACAATTTTCATTCCTCAACTTGAAGGCCTTCAACACCATAAATAATTGGTCATGACTTGATAAACTTTAACCTTTCAGTCTATCTCACCATCAACAACCTATCTTATGACCACTGCCTGAAGAAGGCTTCTCCCAATTATCTCTAATGCATTATCTCCTGCTTGACACAATTCCATCTTAGTCCTGCAAATTCATTCATTTGCATGCTCCAACCTAACTTTCTGCATCCTCAGCTGTACTTCTCACGTATTGCTATCCATTTCTATGTTTTGGCTGACCAATGTTTACGTGTCCTTTTCATGATCTGAGCGGCTGAGGTTTCTTGGTCAAAGCAAGTAATAGTATCTTTTCGTGAAATACACAAAGAAGAACCAAAGGCAAAAGGAGCTTTATTTACCTCACAAGTGCCTCTGTACTTGCAGCAGATACACCTCTTTGCACACACCCACACACAAAAAAGTTTTTTGACACATCACGTAACCACGTGATAATTTTCTGGGAGTTCATCGAATAAAGCCTGAAATTCTTGTTTTTGGAGCTGGTGATGTGGGGGTATGTAAAGAGAGCAAAAGGTGACGAGTTTATTGAAGATGACGGCTTGAATAGCCATTGCCTCAAAGGATTTTTGAAGGGATAAATGTGAGCATGCGATTCCTTGATTGACTATAATGGCTACGCCACCAGATGATACCATGGCATCATCCCGGTCCTTTCAGAATATTACATAATGGCGTAAGAAGTTCATGTTTTCTTACATTCTAGGGGTGTTTCTTGTAAACACAGCACTTTTGGCTAATGTTCATATAAAAGTTCTTGGATATCATCCATGTTTCTCCGCAATTCTCTGATGTTCCATTGTGAAATTTGTGTCCCCATTTTAAGTGTAAAGTAGTACTGTTTGTACAAACTTGGGGTTTAAGGTAAAGGGTCCTTTCCAGGCTCTTAACACGCACTTTATCTCTTTTTAAGCGGTCGAGAGACCCTCACCGCTCTTTAGGTGCATTATGCACTTTTTGGATAGGTGTGGTGTCCATTGCCTCTGGCGAAGCAACTGCGAGCGTGAGTAAAAGCCTCGCCTCATTGGGCGAGGTATTTACACCCACCGGCACAGAAGCTGGTCGGATTGTTTTAGTGTCCATGCCACGCTGGCTGTTACCAGCGCCAGCTGTGACCGGAGAGGGTGAGGCAGCCTTGGCTGTGCCCACCGTGCCCGGTTGTGGCGGTACTGAGCTTTCAGTACGCGTGGCGCAGGCTGTCACCGTTGGTGTTGGCGCCAGCAGCCCCAGAGCAGCGGGACTTTCTAGCTGGGTTGGTGGAGAACCAAACTACATCCAACACAGGGGCAGGAGCCGCAGCCAACAGCTCGCTTAGCGCGGGCTGGGCTTGTGGCGATGGCCAGTGCAATGCAGCTCCCCGACGTGTGGCATCAGCATAGAATGTGCCAGAAAAAAGTGCAACCCGTCTTCGTCCTTCCTTGAATGAAATATCCTCTTTGTGTTTCAGTATAACTATTTCTTTTTCCTGTTTCCAATTAGGGCAGGCTCTCGAGCATGCCGCGTGCCACACCATCACAGTTGGCACAGTGGAGCGGACTGTCACAAGTATTAGAGGAGTGTTTGTGATTGCCGCATTTGGCACAGGTCACTCGGCTTCTACAATTCCGCGAACCATGGCCGAAACGCTGGCACTTAAGGCACCTGCGCGGATATGAAACGTATGGTCTGATGCTTGCTTTTGCGTAGCCAGTTCCTAGGGACTCAGGCAAAACAGTTGAAGCGAAAGTTATAATTAAGAGTTTTGTCAAGATCTCTTTGTTTTCACGCCTTATCTTAATCCTTTGTACCTCGATTACATTCTTCTCCTTCTATCTCTCGAGGAGCTCTTCCTCACTCAAGTTCAGAAGATCATCGTCGGAGATCACTCCTTTGGTGGAGTTCAATAACCGATGAGGGGTCACCGTGATGAGAACAGTGCCAAATGCCACAAGGTTGGAAAGTTTTTTGTACTGTGATATGTCTCGTAGTTCAAGTAACAGGTCACCGCTGTTCATTTTGGTGGCCTTATAGCCGAGTCCTATTGTGTCAGAAAGACACTTCGCAACAAGTAATGGGTACAGGGTTCTGACGGTCGTCTGGGGCTCTGTGCAGTGAATCACATGAAAACGAGTAAAAGATTCTGTTGCCCCACCGCGATGGTCTAGTGGCAAAGGTCCACTGCTGCTGACCCGTAGGTCACTGGTTTGAATCCCGGCTGCGGCAGCTGCATTTACGATGGAGGCGGAAATGTTGTAGGCCTGTGTGCTCAGATTTGGGTGCGCGTTAAAAAACCCCAGGCGGTCGAAAGCTCCGGAGCCCTTCACTACGGCGTCTCTCATAATTATATGGTGGTTTTGGGACGTTAACCCACATATATATCAAAAAAAGTTTCTGTTGGCTTAGCAAAGATATTACTTATTGCTTCGGTGCACCCTCTTTTTCATAGAGGGCATTCAGGAAGTTTGGGAATGTCGTTGGAGGTCATATGTATAGCAATATATTCGGCGGCCATGCCAACCGCCCACCACCGAGCCCAACATGGGGACGCTGTGACACGTAATGTAAGCACAGACGCCAGCTGTACATGGCCACTATAACCAAATATATAATGCCCAAGGAAGGACATATACACAAGGTTAACCCTTGCCGCCTGGAGGATGGAAATAAACAGAAGTGAGGAGATGACAGTAAAGATTGAAAAAGATGAAATGACGACGATCAGGGTAGACAGAATTGGAAAAAGCGACTGCCGATTTCCCTTGGGTGGGTCAGCCCAGCGGTGCCGTCTACGTGAAGCCGGAGCCAAAGCAGTGTGTTGCCTCTGCCGGGGGGCCTTATTCGTCGCCCGGCGTCAGCTCAGCTCCCAGGATCTTCTTTTTTCCGAACACGGCATAGCCACGCATGGCTAGGTGTGGGAGGGAGTCGAAACCCCCTCGTTAGCTTGAATCCGTGTTGTCGCAACACACAAAACGCCTGCTTACGCAGACGCCCCTATGGGGCAGATGCAATAAAGACCACGCGAGTCGCGAATGTACGGCACAACATCACCTGGGTTGTTTTTGTAGTGCACAACACGCTGACTATTCAGATTGTCCAAATATAGAACACGAAATGCGAGTTCTCTAGGTCAATGATAAAAGAAGATGCTCTAGCAGAGAGGCAATGGCAATTATTAAGAAAATCGAGTATGGTTATGCTGGCGTTACAGCACGTCGAACCTTTCCGGAGACGAGCATTGCATAAGCAGTCGAGGTAGCTATAGAAAAAAGCAATGATTAGGGTTGTTGCTAAATGTGCAGAGGACGAGGAGCGACACTGTCATCATTAGGGGGTTAGAGCAGCATTCGCAAAAAGAAGAGGTCGATCGGGTGGGCTTCGCCATGGGCATGGCGGCTCGTCCTTTCCTCAACGTTTTGGTACCGAAACGCGGGAGTAAGGACCTTCAAAGGTGAGACGGAATGTACTTTACGAATTTCGACCGCCGTCGTAGCCTCAAGGACTTTTGTGAAGCCACCGTCGGCAAAGCAGTTGTGCGGAGCCTAACCACCGCCGAGACCTGGGAGCGTGAATCCGGTTGCAGCTGAGACCACTAGGAGCACCAATGGACTGACGTGAGTGCATCAACGTGACTGCAGGCGTCGTCCGGAGGCTCGTGAGACGGGAGCCCTCGCGTCTACTTCGGCTCCGTTCCGACTCGCCCTTCACGACGAGGGCCCGATGTTCTCAAGGCAACGCAGTCGATAGGTCGACGAAGTACATCTTGGCAGTGCAGCACCGTGAGTGCAGGTACCGTCTGGAGGCCCGCGAGACGGGAGCCCTCACGTCTTCTCCGGCTCCCTCCTGACTCGCTCTTCACGACGCCGGCTCGATATTCGCAAGATCACGAAAAACGACAGCCCGACAACTTACGGATATTCGTTGTGCGAAACGTCTGCAATAGATGCCGAGTTGACTCCAACTTCGCCTCGTGACACGGCCGACCAGTGACTTCTTACGTTTTTGACACTGGACTGAATAATGGCGACCCTGTTCGCAAGGCAGAAGGAAGTGCGCAACGCCGTCACAGAAGCCATCGCCGACATTGAACACATCGAGCATCCGACAGTAAATGAGTTACGATACATTCATCGAATTTCGATTCAGCCTTACAAGCGTCTTAAAGAAATCGACAAGAAAGTAGAAGACGCAGTTTACATCGATCGCTTGGAAACTGAGAAAGGCGAAGCAGAACTATATGAATATCAGATCATTCTAGCCAAGGTCAGAGGGGATTATCAGATCGTGGACGTTTTAAATGCTCGACAAGGTTGCTTGGAGGCCATGGAGCAAAGGATTTTGACAGAAGTACAAGCTAACATGCACTCTTCATCTTTGGCACCACCATCTTGTTTTTGCTTCTTCAGCAGCAATCTTGCTCTAGGGAAGCCAGACTCGCGACGAATTGCTGAACGTGCTGGAAGCCGGAAAGTCGCCGATTTCTTTAACGTGACAAGCATCCAAGCACGTACAGAAGAACCGCTACTTTCAAAGAACTGGCCCACGTCGTTAGAACTCCCGTCAGCGTACACTATGAATGAAGCTAAGGACACGGCAGTTACAACAACTCAAGTGCGTATGGTGGAGGGACAAAGTTCTGCTAATGGAAAGCGGAAAGCCTTTGAAGATTTAAACGGGCACTCAAAGGATATCAAGAATGGGTGCAAGCTAATGCCAGCAGATTCAGACGTTGCACAGTCCTAGCAGCCACGCGTAGGAATGTCTGACAGAAGCAAATCGAGACGCATTCAAGCGAAAAGAAGCAAGAGAAGAACTGCGATGGCAGAGAAGCCTGCTGCCTGTATTAGTTCTAAGGGCTCTACGAGTAAGCTACAAACATCAAGGGGGAGAAGAATGCGAGCCGTACAAGCTACCGCACTACCGATTAACTATGTTGAGACAGGGCCAAACCAGCGAATGAAGCAATCAAGTTCAGGATGGAGGAAGAATGATGATGTTTCTAAGGTGAACACAGTCAAGGCAAGAAATTTCGACAAAACTTCTCAATGTAAGCTACACCAGAAGCTCGCACAAGAAACTATGTTTCTGCCAACAAAACCACATCAACGAGAGCGCAAGTTCACCGAAGGCGACGCGTTCAAAGGCACGTATAAGGAGCAAGCGTCGGAAGCACCATTGCAAAACCAGGTGCAAGGGCAAACCCGGATTGTTCCACGTGGATTGACTTGGTCCTCAAACTATTAGTGACGAACATCGTGTGTTCAGTGTTTACAGCAACTCTGATATTTTTCATCATGAGGCCAGACTGGGGGCGTGGAGGATGTTGCGAATTGTGCAGAGGATGAAGAGCGACGCTATCATCATTAGGGGATTAGAGCAGCATTCGCAAAAAAGAAGAGGTCGATTGGGTGGGCTTCGTCTTGGGCACGGCGGCTCGTACTTTCAACAAGGGTGATGAATCAACTAGTTGACCGCATCTCCGAGTGTATTGCTCAAGTTGATAGCAATCAAATTGCTTACAACTTATTGCTTACAACAATGCTCCCGAAGTGGGCGTAATTTTAACGAAATGATCTACTTCAGTCCCGTAGCTTCTCAAACAGCACATGCGTGGTTTGGGCTGAGAATTACGTGCAGTGTTGCGATGTGATCGCAAAACTTGTGAAAGGAACGTGACATTGCCGCCCTCTGAAAAAGGCGTCGTCCTGATGCTTTAGTACAATATGAATTAGCATAATATAGCAAGAAATTACAAACAATACATGCTGTTACAGCAATGAAAACAACAACAAAATACATTCTTTCACTTTGTTAACGTGCATGAAATGGCGTGAGGCGTGCGACATGAATGAATTCAAGTCGCGATCAGTGCGGGTGATGGTTCATTATGCCATCGGGGACAACACCGTAGTCTAGTGGGCCCAGACGTCGCACTACCCTGTATGGTTTGAATTATCCCAACCGAAGTTTTTCACTGAGTCCACATCGGCATATCGGCGTTTATATCGAAACATGTTCACTGGGCTGGCATTCCACGAAGCGTCGTCAAAGATTGTTATGGTAGTGGTTGGTCTTCTGCTAATTTGTAATGCGCAGGCGGGCGGGTTGACGAGCTTCTTCAGCGCGCTGAAGATAGAGGGTGGCGTCGAGGTTTCCTTCATCAGTGACGTTGAGGAGCATTGCATCGAGCTTCGTTGCCGTGTTCCTTCCGTAGACCAACTTTCATGGCGGCATCTGTGTCGCCTCCTGCACGGCGGTGTTGTATGCGAAGGTCACATACAAAAGGATGGCATCCCACGTTTTGTGTTCGAGGTCGACGTACATGGCCAGTATGTCAGCGATTGTCTTGTATAGTAGCTCGGTGAGATCATTTGTTTGTGGGTGGTTGTGCAGTACGGATTTCGGGGTCATGCGGCGGTGGCTTGTCTGGTTCTGTCTCAAGATTACCTGAGTCAAATCCACAGTAAAGGTCGTACGTCTATCGATGATAAGAACCGCTGGGGCACCATGATGAAGGACGATGTTCTCAACGAAGAACTGGGCTACCTCTTCGGCACTACTTTTAGGGAGGACCCTTGTTTCAGCGTAGCGAGTGATGTAATCAGTAGCTATGACAATCCATTTGCTTCCAGAACTCGATGTCAGAAACTGCCCTAGTCGGCCCATCCCGATTGATTCGAATGGTTGGCAAGGGGGTTTGATCGGCTGAAGAAAGACTGCTGGCCTTGTCAGCGGTGTCCTGCGTCACTGGCAGTCTCACAGGTTTTTACATAGTCACGTTGGCGGTGAGACGAGGCCAGTACTTTTCTTGTATCTTCGCGAGCGTACGGGAAAACCCAAGGTGTCCAGCCATCGGGTCATTATGTAGAATATCCAGAACTCCTGTACATAACGCTGAAGGTACTACCATGAGGTAGTCGGCCCGATGTGGTGAGTAGGTTTTCTTGACGAGGATGCCGTTCTACAAGGAAAATGACGACAGCCCTCACTTGAATACCTTTGGAGCGACGGAAGCTTTGTACAAGAAATATTCCACAAGGCCATCGATTTCAGGGTCGGCTGTCTGTCGTTCGGCAAAGTCATCAATACTTCGGGTGCATAAGAAGTAGTCAGTGTCTTCATCCTTCTTTGGTGGTTGATCAACGGGGGCGCAGGCAGTCGGCGTCAGAATGCTTTCTTCCGGACTTGTAAATGACGGTAACGTCAAATTCCTGAAGTCGCAGACTCCACCGTACGAGGCGATCTGAAGGGTTCTTCAAGTTAGCTAACCAAGAGCGGGCATGGTGGCCGCTTACAACTTTGAAAGGCCTGCCGTAGAGGTAGCCCAGATGATGGCAAGGCACTCTTTTTCTGTTGTGAAATAGTTGCATTCTGCCTTCGTAGGTGACCGGCTAGCATAATTGATAACCCTTTCGTCTTCGTTAGTCTTTTGCATGAGAACAGCCCCGAGACTTACGCTACTTGCGTCGGTGTGGATCTCTGTATCGGCATACTCGTTTAAATCGCAAGTATTGGAGGGGTCTGCAGGCGTTGTTTCGTTTTCTAAAATACTTCGACTTGTGCCGTTCGCCACTTAAGGCCGGCATTGGTCTTCGAAAGCTGCGTTAGCGGCTCGGAGATTTGTTAAAGTCCTTGACCACGCGTATGTAACAGGCACACAAGCTGAGAAATCGGTGCATGGTCTTCTTGTCGGTGGGTGGCGGGAAGGTGGCGATGGCAGCCGTTTTCTGCGGGCCCAGGCGCACTCCCGTCGTGCTGATCACGTGACCCAAATACAAGAGCTCCGTCTACGCGAAGCGGCATTTCTCTGGTTCTAGGGTGAGTCTAGTGCTCCTAATTCCTTGAAGTACAGATTCAAGGCACTGGAGTTTGTCGAAGCCCGAGGAAAACACAACGGCGTCGTCCAAGTAAACAAGGCAATATGCCACTTCAAGCCTGCCAGGACGGTATCCATAAATTGTTGGAAAGTCGCAGGTGCCTAGCAAAGGACAACGGACATGTCCGTGAACTCAAACAGGCCATCCGGTGTTATGAAGGCAGTCTTTGCTCGGTCTCTCTCGTTGACTTCGATTTTCCCATAGCTGGTCTTGAGGCTCATCGAAGAAAAAGACCTCGCATGGTGGAGTCGATCTAGGGTGTCATCTATCCGTGGGAGCGGGTACACATATTTTTTGTGATTTTTTTCACGAGGTGATAGCTGACGCAGAAGCGTAGAGTTCAATCCTTCTTCACTAAAAGCACCATTGACGCCCATGGACTGTTTGATGGTTGGATGATGTCGTCGCGCAGCATTTCGTCGACTTGTTTCTTTATGGCCTCGCGTTCTCGCGTCGCAATTCTGTTCGGGCTCTGACGGAGTGGCCTGGCACTTTCTCCCGTTTTGATGTTTTAGGTCTGTCGAATCTTCAACGATGAGGAAAAGCAGTTCTTGCATTTCAGGAGCAGGTTTCTTAGCTGTGCTTGTTTATGCATCGGAAGGCTTGGATTAACGTCGAAAGCGGTCTCAAGGGATTGAGTTCCTGTAGAAGCTTCAGTACACTCGGCGAAGGAGAAAGCGTTGCTGGCTTCCAGTATTTCTTTCATGTACGCAACCGTCATGCCTTTGCTCACGTGCTTTGCACTCGTTGGTGAAGTTCGTGAGTATCACATTTGCGCTCCCTCCTCGCAGCTCGGCTATTTCTCTAGCAACGCAAATTTAGCGGCAAATGAAGAGGTGCTCGTCACCTTCAACGCTGTCTTCCATGTCTCTTGAGTCTTGAGTGCCAACAGAAATGCTGACGCTGGAGCGAAGAAGAATGGTGACGTGGTCTTCACGCGCATTCAAGACGTGCCTTCCTGACGGCGTGTGCGGCTGCAGTGCTTTTTCTGTGGATAGCGTTGTTGACTCGAACATCAGGTCAATAATAGCACTGGGGTGATTTCGGAAGTCCATCCCAAGTATCATATTCCTGAAGCAATGCTGCAGAACTACAAAGCTAGCAGGATATGCTTGATTATTAAGCGTGACTCATGGTGTGCAAACTCCTGCCGGTTCAACTTGGTGACCTCCAGCAGTACGGATTTCGGGGCCTTTTTAAGTGGTACTTACTGTCTTCAGCATCACGACGAACGACCCACTGATGACGGAATAGTCGGCTCCAGTGTCAACGAGAGCTGTGATGCTGTAGCCATCAATGAGGACGTCGAAATCGCTAGTTCGTCGCCTCGCGTCGCAGTTGGGTCGTGGAGTCAGATGACGGCTACGACGCTTTGTTCTGCTGCTTCACCGTTGTGTCGTCAGGTCTTCTCCTGGCCGCAAAGTATAGACGTCGGAGCTGCGTTAAAGTTCTTCGGGAGATCTTCGGAAATTCGTCGTACAGCAACCGCGCCTTCATCGGTTGCTTTCCTTTGTTTTGCTGGTAAGGGCTTCGAGATCAGCCCCGAGCAAGGCTGGCGTTTTTGCGAGACGTTGAGGCGTGCCAGGCAGGTGACAGCGAACGGTAAGGTCATCAGGGTAGTCGTCGGTAAGGTTTTTATTTGTTCGGGCTAGCTACAAGGTAGTCGGCGATGTCGCTTGGTCGTTCACCCCGTTGTGGACACGATGCGTTGACGTCGAAACCCCGTAGACGCATCTGTCAGTACTGGCAATGACGGCAGGTGTAGCCGGATTCCCCGCGAGATAACAGAGTGGGCAGTTGTCAGGGGTGCACCAAACGTCGGTTTTTCTTGGCGGGTACCACTGGCCTACGGGAGGGTGACAAGGCGTCGGTGATGGCGGCGGCGGTAGTTTCTGACGGCAGAACTGCGGTGGGGCAGCGTCTTGGCGTTGACGAGGAGGAGCGTAGCGGCGCGCTGCAGCGGCATAGCTCATAGCTTCCGGCTTTGGCAGCGGTGCTTTGAGAATTCGAACGATTGCCGAACTTCTCGCACAACGTCGGCAATCGAATCCACTTGAGGCTGCGTCGAAGGTACCAGCTTGCGCAGCTCTTCCCGCCCGATTATTCCGATGGTTTCGTGCAGGTCGTCGGATAATAGTGGTTAAACTTCTGCGTACACTGCCGTCGAGCGGCGATTGAGTTGTCGGGTGCGCATCTCCAGGGTCTTCTCAATCGTTGTCGCTGCGGAGCTGAATCCTTGGACAGTGCTTGGTAGGTTTCACATCAGACGCGCTAACAGCTCCTGCTTTACTCCTCGCATGAGGAAACGAACTTTCTTTTTCAGTCGTTTCAGGGTCGACATGGTAGAATATTTTGGTCATATCTGCGGCAAAGTTCTCATTTGGAAGCTCCAAACATGTTTCAACCAGGACTTCGACCCTATCTTTGCGAATAACGCTCGTGATTGCAGCGAGAAACCTGGTGCAGAATATTTCTCTAGTTGTCAGGGTTCGCTCCTGCTTCTCGAACCATGTACGTGCGGCCTCTTTTAAGGTGAAATAAAAATAACGAAGCTTATCTTTGCTGGTCCAGGTTTTGAAAGTGGCTACTCGAGCGAATGCCTTGAGCCAGATTTTCGGTTTCTCGATTTGCGATCCACGGAACGTTGGCGGCTCGTTGGGCTGCTGGAAAACAATTGGGGCAGGCGGTCCGGAGGCAGTCATCGTTGCTGCTGTCGGTTTCGTGATCCTGGGCTGCCTGGTTTTTTCGTGAAAGTATCCGTACTCTGGCTGCAGTACCCTCGGCCTGCGCCTTGCTCGCTGTTCGGCGTTGGCGTCGGCATGTTCTATGCCACTTGGGCTGGGTTCGTGGCTTGACAGGGGTGCCAGGAGCATCAAAGAAGCAGAAGCTCCAATAGATGTCGAGTCATGATTTAGAGGAAGGGAGCAGACTTCAGGTCGAAGATAAAACTGTTTATTCGGGCCATACTTGTGGCCTCGCAACAGAAGTTCGGGTCACAGCAACACACGGGCCCTAGTAGCGGCGAAGAGAACGTCGGCCGGCGATCAAATGACAAGCAGTGATGCAGGTTGGCATTCATACACGTGCCGTTGAATATTCTAGTGCTATTGCTAGCGGGCACGGTTCTAGAATTATCGGGCTGTGGAGGTATTGGAAACTTTGGTCAAATGACATGATTCCAAGAATCGCACGGTTTTCGATCGCCCACTGCGACTGATATTGAACCCGAAGCGTTTGAAGGACATTTGTTCCCTATATACTAACATATTTTTATGTCCAATTGTGTCGCCCTCTCTTTATTTGTCGACTCATCTGGTGTCTCGTTATTTGGATTGGAACTTGGCTTAACGATTGCGTATCGGATGGCAAAGGTGGGCTTTGACACTTTTCCTACGCATCTTCGCTCACGCATACCGTTTGTGCAGCTGCTAATGCTAATGATTAGGCAGCTACCCACCCGACATTAGAATCTGGACGAGCCTACGTTGTGCACCTGAAAGAAGTACGCTGGGACCTACGTCGTGGAACCCTTCACGCCCTTCCGCCTTCGGTCAGACTAGCTGCATCACCTTTCACTGCCAGCGCCGCGAAAACTGGATACATCAGCGTTGTGCGTCGGACAACATGGGGCCTCGTCACTTATCTGTCCGATTGAAAAGGGTGTGATTCCGGTAATCCCCGTAGGCCATGGCACTTCTTCTATGTATCCTCACTCAAGCATATCACGTTTGTACAGGTTAGTTACTTATAGACAAAGTGTTATCGCAATAGTAATATTTGTCTCTTTGTGGTGTCGTGGCCCCTGGTATAATTGATCGTTTGAAGTGTATGCGCCATGCAGTGTTCTATATTTCGCGCCTATTGGTTTTTGGTTGTGATGTTGAACTTAACCCGGGTCCTATAAATAAAACGCAAGAAGACAAGCTTTATGCTGTGACATATGCTGTTCAATGTCTTGAAACGACTAACGTAAACCTTAATGAATCTCTAAACAAGGTGCTGCAGATCCACACCACCTTCAATAACGACTTGTATCAGTTGACCAGTAGGGTTGATGAAATTGAAACAAAAATGAAATCACTGCCTAATAAACACCTTGCGTTGAATGCGAATGCGGCCATGTTTAAAATTCGAAACAAGCTGGATGATCTGAAAAATCGCTCAAGGTGGTCGAACGTACTTTTTTTGCATTCATGATATTGAGGCTACTGAGTGATGGGAGGGCTCAGAGCGTTATGTTAAAAATTTTTGTATGGAAAAGGTTGGTGTTGGTGTCGGTTCAATTTCTAGAGCTCACCTCTTGGGGTTTTTTCTAATAATAAGAGCCAACCTATCATAGCCCGGTTTCGTAATGAAGAAGTAGTGGAATCCGTTCTTAATCTTGGCTACAGACTTAAAGGAACCAGATTTTGTTACGTGAATACTCTGAGGCAGTTCGTCAAAAACGGCCTAGGCTGTGGCAATTTTCGAAGACAATAAGGAAAGAGGGTGACCGTATCCGTCTGTCGTTCATCAAAATACAAGTTAACAATGATATTTATATGTAGAAGACGTCTGGCGATCGGGTGGTGCACGTATTGGAACCTTCGACCAAATGACATGATTCAAAGAATTGAGCGGTTTCTTATCACGCACCACAACTGATAGAACCCAAAGCATTTGAATGACATTTGCTTTCTATATGCTAAAATAAGAAGTAGTATTACCAATAGTGTCACCCCCTTCTCATCTATTGACTCAACCAGTGCCTCGTTGAATGCATTAACGGACACGGGGCTTAAAGATCGCTTTGAAATGAGAGCGTACTATACTTAGACGCGGATAGAAGCGCTCGTCCCTTTAGTCCGCGTCCAAGCAGTGCACTCTCATTTTGAAACAACCTGGTATCACCAACTCACCCAATCAACTATATCAAAGATTGCGTTTTGGACAACAAAATATCCGGCGAATCATGTTACAAATTATTTAGATGTAGATTATTGAGAGGCAGAAAAGGTGGTGGCTCTCTTATAGCAATTAAACAAGGACTGTTTACCACTCCAGTCATTCTGCCATACTTCCTCGAGTGTTCCTTAATTTCCCTTAGATGCAGTAATATGGACATTATAGCCGGTGTGTGGTACCACCCCGGAATTCGTGCGATATGTTTGCTGACAAATTTTATCGACTACTTGATGAGGTGCGTACGCGTTTCCCGAATTCCACTCTGACTATTTTCAGTGATTTCCACTTCCCAAGTATCAACTAAAATACTCCATTTGTATCAGCAAGCGACAAGGTTGCACATACCTTTCTGCAAGGTTGCCTTGATTTTCACTAACACAAATTATCTGAGAGCCTACGCAATCCACAGACACTACCACCAACATTTTTATTTGATTTTAACAAATAACCCTGAGGCTTTTTTTTTCTAAACGTAATCACCATAGCGGTATTTCCGACCCTGAAATTATTACTTGCTGTGTTTATAACGGTGTTCTTGAAAGAAAAACTTCGTCTGAAATTATTAGGTGTTACAACAGGGCTAACTTTGATCAGATAATTTTGAATTATGTTTCTTCTCTGAACAATTCATAGCTGAATGTTCTTCCCGTTTCAATGAACAGAACGGAACTCTGTTCAAATCTACCCTCACTAACCTTATCGAGAGACACATACCAACTATTTCAAAAAGGCGCAATGAAAGTGCAGGTTGGTTTAACGTGCGATTGCGAAGGGCTAATAATAAGAAAAGGCGTTTGTATGAGAAGAGCGCTCTTTCCTCCAACGGCCGTGGCCGGCAGTTGCTAACAACCTACCAACTACATGGGAAACATACAAAGAAATTGACAAAAACAATCAACAAATATAATCTACGCGGCGTCAGTTTTATAGCAACGTCTTACCCACCATGCTTACTAATAACCCTCGTAAATTTTGGAGCGTAATTAACCCACATTCACGTCATTTATCCTCCTTAGCGAACTCTAATAATGACCAACTCGATGATGCCCATTCTTCTGAAGTTCTTAACAGAGCTTTCTCGTCTGTTTTTACACAAGAAGACTTTCCTATTTCTCTGGTTCCCAGTGTCCAGCCTATATTTATTGTATGCCTCCAATGGTCATTTGTGCAGATGGTATCTTTCAATATTAACCAACTTAAAAGACTCTGCATTTATGGATCCTTCTCGCTTTAATAACATAATTCTTAACAAAAATTGTCTTCTAGCATTTGTCCAGTTATTTGCGCACTTTTCTCGCAGTCATTATCAAGTGGTTCCATATCTCACGGCTGGCGCAAAGCTTAAGTCATACCTATCTTTAAATCAGGCGCTCGCTTCAATCCCTTTAACTATAGACCTGTTTCTTAGACTTTCACTTTCTCAAAGCTCCTAGAACATTTTATTCACTCACATCATTAATTATCTAGACGATCACTACATCATTTTCGCCCCGACGCGGTGTTCTAGTGAATAAGGTGCTCAGCTTCTGACTCGCAAGTTGTGGAATCAAATCCCTGCTGCGGCGGCTACATTTCCGATGGAGGCGGAAATGTTGTAGGCCCGTGTGCTCAGATTTGGGCCCACGGTAAAGAGCCCCAGGTGGTCAAAATTACCGGAGCCTTCCAATACGGCGTCTCTCATAATCATATAGTGGTTTTGGGACGTTAAACCTTACATATAAATCAATCAACAACATCATTTTTCTACAGCAGAATTGTTTTCGCAAGGAATTCTGTTGTGAAAATCAGCTTCCAGTATTTACTAACGGCCTTCTTGCCTTCATAGACAACGGGTTTCAGGATGACGCTTTATTTCTCAACTTCTCGAAGGCATTTGATCGTGTCTCTCGCCACAGATTACTTGTCAAGTTAACGCATCTCACCATTGACTCTAAGGGCATTGCATGCATTAAAACTTTCTCTTCGGTGCTGAAACTTTTTTTCCGGTGTATGTGAATTCAAAGCGAGAGCATTGAATTCACATCCGTAAACGGTTCTAACTCTTGATGCCGCAGGTCACATCCAGCGTACTACAAGGGAGTGCGCTAGACCCTCTGCTCTTTCTCATATTCATCAATAATTTACCGAATGGCATTTCTTCTGACATTAGATTATTTGCTGGCGACTGGGTTTTGTATTGTGCCATCAGAAGTGACGCGGACCCCAGACACCTGCAAGCTGATCTCGAATCCATCGGTTCATGGTGTTCATCATGGCAAATGCAGCTAAATCACTCCAAGACTAAACTCGTCTCCTTTACACGAAATTCTGGCCGCCTTCCATCCACATAGACACTTAATCACATACTCGTAAACTCACTCACTTCATACAAATATAGCACTTCCAATCTTATCCCTCCTAGAACTTTCACATCGATCGCATTCTTGCCGTTGCTAACCGCTCCCTCGGGATATTGAAACGAAATTTACATCATGCTGCTACGCATATGCAAAAACTGGCATATATTACCCTTATCCACCCGAAAATTGAGTACGCTTCAGCCATATGGGATACGGATCTAGCATACATCATTGCTAACATAGAATTCCCACAGAACCGTGCTGCTCGTCTCCTTTGTTCTCAATACTCTCATTTCATAAAGCCCGAACAACAGGTACGCTATCCGAGCGCGAGCAGGAGCGCGTCCGCACGCGCACAGCGGATGTGACTCGCGAGGAATGGTGGTTTCCACCCACACACAACGCGCTGCGCAGGCGTGTGCGGGCGCGCACTTGCCCGATGCAGGCGGCAATAGACGAGTGGTGCCACGCTGTTTGTGATCTTCGAAGTGATTCATATAAACTTGACCATTCTCCCTAGGTCCAGATGGTGCTGGACAGGGTTATATCACACCACTTAGCACGGCCAGGCAAACATGAGTGGGTACACGAGTGCACTGCATATCGAAGCTACGCGCTGGATGCGTAGTGCACCGCCAGCAGCTACGCCAAAGCTGCCGCGACGTGATCGAGCCCAAACAGGGCTGCTGGTTGAAACTATTCAGCACTACAAAACATGGCCAGATGACCACGAGAACACACTAGAGTGCATGGTGTGCATTGCTGCGGTGTGCATGACACGTTGTGCGAAATACAGCTAAGCGGTCTGATGCAGATATATATTGTGGCGAAACATGTATGAATAAAGCTCGTCAATGAATACATATGGCTGTGAGTGTTCTTGTCCTGTGTGTAGAAATGTAAAATATGCACCACAAGGGAAAAAAGGTAATCTAAATTGGTTATTACACGCCGGTTAGATCAATGTCAGAGCACGGCCACGCCGTTCTTTTGTATCTGCAGGGATCCAAGCGTGGCCAGCGCGGTTAGACGCGCGCCGTCTTAAGGTCGAAATCAGATCACCGCACACTCGCGTACGCAGAGCGTTTAGGCGCGCTTGCGCGGCGCCCGGCGCGTGCTTGGGCAGCGTACGTGTGCTTTGGGCTTTAGCGTCACTGCCTTAAAAGCTCATGCTGGTCTCCTTAGCCTTTCCCGTCATCAAAAGCTTGCTCGCTTATCTCCTTTTCATAAAATCTATCATCATTCATTGCTTCATGACGATTTTTTCCTCGCCATCTTCCAATCTTTCGTCACGATCATCTTCTGGCGGTCAGACGCATAACATGCCGTACCTCATCATTCGCTAATTCGTTCATATCAAAAACTATCATCGAGTGAAACCAGCTGCTTCAAACTACCGCATTAGAATGAAACATTTCAAAATTTAATGAACTTTTAAAAAGTGATAACGAAGTTTAGCGTTTTGTGCTGTTCTTACTAACTCATTTCATTTTCTTTTTGTCCTCTATCGTTATATAATTCTGCTATCTTTCATTGCGTTTTTAGTTTTTTTATATTTCTAACATACGTTGGGTTATTGTGATGCTGTTTACATATGCATAAGCTATGTTTTTTGTTTGCGAATTTTTGATGCTTGATGTGTATCCATTGCATTACTTTCTTTTTTTACCCCACCCCCCTATGTAATACCCTCCCAGTGAGCGCCTTTAGGGTTTTTTTTTAATAAATAAATTGAGTAAATCTGTAATGTTCTTGAAATGGGCTTAATCTCAACAAAATGATATACTAGAGTCCCGGAGCTTCTAGAACAGTGCACGCGCAGTTTGCGCTGAGAAATACGTACAGTGTAACAAGCTAATAACAAGACTTGTTCAAGGAACATGGCATTATTATACCATGATTCAAAATGAGAATGAACGAAAGAGTGTAAAAGTAACAATAATGTTGTGCGTGAAAAGCAGGGGCACGTTTTAATGAAAACTCGTTTACCACAGGCTATTTTCTTTTTTATGTCATCAATATGCCTCTGATAGTTTAAGTTACTATCGAGAATCATGCCAAGAAAGAAAGAACACAAGCTAGGAGAGGTGGATGGGGGCCGAAAGCGATATGTCGTGCTAATGTTACATTCCGCTAGTGTGAAGTGAAAACGACAAACTTGATTTTAGAAACGTTATTATATAACATGTGGGTATTACACCACTTTAATAAAATATTGTCTAAATCAACATTCAAAGTGTTTACTAGAGATGTCTTTATGAGAGGTGAATACGGTGGTATCATCGACATACAATATGCATTGTGATGAAGACAGACAATTAGGTGAATCATTGTTGTAATTCAAATTTAGAAGTGGCCCCAAAATAGAGCCTTGGGGTACACTAGTGTGACTAGTTCACTGTCGGGAATAAATGTTACAAATGAAAAAAAAAAACTTGAACTGCGCTTTATAAGAAGTTAATTAGCAGGACCGCAAGAGCCAGGACTTCAGTTCACGGAACAAAACACTATGATTCAGGCTGTGAAATGGGTTTGTTAGATCGATGAATATTTAGGAAACTAGATATCCTTCATCTAATATCAATTTAACTGATCGGTAAGGTGAATAAGTGCTGTTTCTGTGTAGTAACTATGGCGAAAGCCAAACTGAGAAGAAGATAGAATATTAAAGTTGTAAACACATCTTGAATCACTATTGTTGAAGTACTATTGCCTTTCCTATTACTGCAGATGCGCTTAGGAGTAACGGCTCAAGAGTGGGAGGGAGGTACAAGATTTTGTGGTCATCTAAACCATTAGTGACAAAAACTGGAAGATTTACTGCGAGATTGAGGTTGAGGGTGTCAGATTCTCGGGTCGGGGGCCGACTAACTTTATACTATGGAAAGATCAAGGGCGAGCGTACTAAACTCATTCGAGGATCGAGAGCTGAAAGTAAGAGGACCGATTATTGTCGTGGTAACTGAAGTCGCCCGCTGACCAAATTTCTGATGTAGGATATTTTTCTGAAACAGCATTGAGATTGGTGCGCAAGCCTACAATGAAAGAAGACGAATAGTCTGAAGGACTGTAACAAACTCCAATCTATTAATTAGTTAGAAGTGACGTGACGCTGACCACGAAAATCTCCATTGGGCTGGGATTGTCTAACATCAATCATCTTATGCTGTTTGAAACGGCAATGAAAACATCACTCGCTTTCTTATCTTCACAAACTTTGCGATAGACCATGCATGTAGTCACTAGTGTCTGGTGAAATGTCTTTGTCCAAAAGATCCTATTGAAGCCGAGTTTCCGTTAGAGCTATAGTACATCACACTCGCAGTTTTCAAGGTGAAATTTTAGCTCAACTATTTTTGATAGAATGCTGAATATTTTAGTACAGGCGGAAGATGAACGTTGGCTCATTCTTTTAGCGTTGTGAATGTGAAAAACCAGCAGCTTCTGATTGATTGATAGGTGTGGTTTAACGTCCCAAAACCACTATATGATTATGAGAGACGCCGTAGTGGAGGGCTCCCGAAATTTCAACCGCCTGGGGTTCCTTAACGTGCACCCATATCTGAGTACACGGGGTAACCGCATTTCCGCCTCCACCGGAAACGCAGCCACCGCAGCCGGGATTCGATCCCACGACCTGCAAGTCAGCAGCAGAGTACCTTAGCCACTGGACCACTGCGGCGGGGCCACCAGCTTTTGGTGCAGATTCAACAACACTGCATGGCAAGACTTCGTAAAAATATGTGTTCATTCACCGCTTATAGCAATTATACTCTTTGATTTCGCAAAATGGTGGAAGCTCTTTCATATCGCGGCTGCAAAAAAAACTTTTCGCGTACTGCCAGTTTTATATCTTAATTTTTTTATCGACTATGTGCCCATTTTTCACGATGAAAATTTGTGTTCACAATAAAAATTTTATGTTAATCCACCTCCTATGTAATACCCCCTGGAGGTGTGTTTAAAGAAAATAACATTATGTTATGATGCGTTTCAGCTTGAATTCATTTTCTGAGATACGTCGCTTATCCTTGATTAGTATTAATCTGGTGATAAGTGATCTGCACTTGTCAGCGGTGTACATCCCTAGACGAGGTGAGCGTCAATTTGCGATGATTTGATATTTATGCCAAAGTTTTCTGAGCAAGATTTATTCATATATTTTTTTCTCAAAACAACCAGTTTGCGTTGTGCGCATCAGGTGAGCCGGGAGAAAAGCAAATTTGAGCGTCGGAGTCGATTTTCAGTGTCGTCACAGCGCCATTCGGTAGCTCACGTTCGTTTGTCAGTTGTACAAAAAACGAACCCTACTGCAGCTTAAAACTCAGACTTGCGCTTTTTTTTTAGTTGTGGTGTCAATCTCGAGTGTACGAGGTCGGGCAGCCAACTGCATTAACTCTACGTTCCCCTCCTTGTCAAATATTGTGTAGAAGACGACAAGTGACACTATAATCCTTAGGTCAAGATCAGAACAAGCAATAAGGAAATGGTCAGTAGCGGGCTATATATATATATATATATATATATATATATATATATATATATATATATATATATATATATATATATATATATATATATATATATATATATATATATAATTGCATAAATGAAGGAATTTTCGAGGGGAAGAGAGCTGCATTGTTTTAAGGATAGTTGCGCATCGTCAAGTGCAAACAAACTGACGGTTTTCGCCGGGTCGCTGTATTGTCGCCAATGCTCTTTAACATATTAGTGAGCTCAATCCCGAATTGCCAGGATGTTGATTATATTGCATTTTCTATGGCACATAGTGACATTTATTTTTTATAGCAAAATCTACATAATATGCTGTAGATATGACTAGAGACAATCTCCTGGATCTTAAATGTAAATATGGGTGCTTTGTTGTTATTCTCATTAGCAGATCCCATCTCAATCTAAATATGTTAAAAACAAGAGCCCATTCCGCAAGTAGAATCTCTTAAACAGTTGGAAGTAATTTATAATGCCAACCTATTAAAGACTCGCCACGCAGAAAGCATGGTATCTAAAGCACAACGTACCTTGGAAATACTTCGTAGACTGAGCAGCCGTCTACGCAGAAGCACACTGCCGGTGATATATAAAGTGTATATGCGACCAATACTAGAATTTGGGTGCGTATTGTTCTCAGGTGGCCCTGCTCACAAAATAAAGCCTCTGGTTTTGCTGGAACGAGAAGCCTTGAGATTGTGTCTAGGGCTTCCAAGGTTTATAACAATGTTTTTTTTTTTATCGGGAAGCACAATTGCCCACCTCGCCTGGTTGTTTCCAAATCCCAATGGCTCGGGCATTTTTTAAATTTTGTAGCTATGCGCTAAGACGATCTTGATATCTTTTTATAAATGACCCAGACACAATTTTTCTTTCCCAGTTGTCACGGTTTTGAACACCTCAGACAATTTTTGTCCAGAAACAGCTAGATAGAATAAATGTAAAAAATCAGGTTTTAAATCAGTTTTAAATGAAAATCTTAAAACAGAATTCGATGAAACTTTCCCCTCTAAGCCCTAATTCCCGTCATATTAGGACTTAAATAGCCGGCTGCTGGATTATCTTTCACACGCCGAAACGAGTCATATTAGAGCCGCAGATGCTTCTGTAATGGATGAAAAGACAGGTGTAGCTATATACTCCCATTCACTTGACCAGGGTAAGGTCCCTAGATGAAACAAGGTAGCGTCACTCATTGTTCTCGAGCCGTCCTCCTCACTCTCTCGATTACTCCTGTTTTTCTCTGCCATCCAAGGTCTGTGATAGGTGAATTCGTTGCACGTGACGGTATTAGTGGATGGTGGTGATATTTATTATAAAGCAAAAGGTTCAAAACGAGTGCGCATGTGCATATGGTTCCAGTTGTATTCTTGCCGCGACGAAAGACGAAATCGTATCCTAAGGTCCCTAGACTAGGGACCTTATCGTATCCAAGACATCAGCTGTAGAAGAGGAGCGTTCCATTTGGCCCGAAGTCGCTCGGCCAAGCATGCTTCGCAGTGGATCTTGAGTACGTCAAGTACTTGCCAATTTTTTAACAATGCCGGGTTGTTGTGCTGTAGGCTGCAGCAACAAAACAGAAGATGGTTTCTTGCTCTACAACATACCTCGTGGCACCCGGAATAGTGCACGCCGTGAAGTGTGGCTACAAAACATTTCACGCGAGGACTTCCGTGCAACGCCGTCGACGCGGTTTTGCGAGGTGAGTTGATTTATCGGCTTTTGTTGAAACGCTACACAACGCGCGTCTAACGCGCGTCTAGTACGTGACCTTCGTTACAAATATTTGTGCGTATGCATGTACGGTTTAATACAGCTTATATGACTGCACTTTCAGGAGCATTTCATGCCAGACCAGTTTGAGCCACTTGCTCTTGAACGCGGCGAAAAGAAGCTCAGACGCGACGCTGTGCCAACGCTTTTTAAGCCTTCCCGGCAGCGAAGGCGCACGAAAAGACCTCTGCTTTCAGGTATGTCATTGCGCTGTTTGTATTACTCGTGCTGCATTATCTGAATAATCGCACTGCTCGATATCTTGTAGGAGCATTACACGTTTAGTTTTTAGGTAGACAAACAAACATAGCAACTTGAACATAACTACTGAAAGAGATTGTCGGGCTGTACGCGACCGATATTCGGTTCCTGCGGTAAGCACGGGATGACTACACTGAAAAGCGCAGTGGAGTAAAAATGCATCACAGCTGATCTCGCTTTCACGCGATGCTGCAAGATTGCTAGTTTGCACTGCCAGCATACCATCCCAACCCCCCCCCCCTACCCCCACTTTATTTGTGAGTGGTAACGCCGGCACAGGAACGTTTTGTCTTCACGTTTGAATTAAAGAACATTCTGCATTCGCAAGAAATCAATAGACTGTGAAAAAAATCAACATGTACGGAGAGAGAGAAAATTCAGTTTTAACGTTATTTATGTCATCAATACGTTACAAGGATTCACTTGCAAGAGCTAATCACTTTGTTCGAAATAACCTGGTGTAATTCTTACGGACTCGCATGCATTAATGAGGGAAAAGTCGCATGCTTTATGCGTTACGCATAATTTTACAATATAACTTTCTGGGGCTGCAGCAAAGGGACTCATTAAAGATATACGCACGTGTGAAGCACACCGCATGATCAGTTGCGTTAATGTTGTCATGTGTAAGTGACGACAGAGGTTAGCGACCGCATCGAAGCTTTGTGAGCCGCTGAGACCACTGCGTTGCTTGGGGCACCTGGCCCTCCGTGTTGGTTGTTTTGTGCATTGCCCGTTGGGGCCATCGAGTAATTGAGTGCTTCGGACGTCCCCTAATCGAAAACTGATTGTCTTAAGCTGAAGCCACCATTGCTGAAATGACGCATTACGGATTCGGAGTTTCGAAATGACAGCCGCTTGGCAGCAAACAGCATTTAAGGGTTGTGCGCTCCTTGCTACTGCAAACAGCTGAAAATGCAGTCATTTCTCCTCTGTGTCTCTCTTTTTGTTGTTCCGTTTATAGCGCTTCATTTCACCAAGTTAGAAATGCATTTTGGTGCACAAATAAAACACATGTACGCATTGTTGCATGCAATCCACGTGGTAGCAGTTGGAGGCCATGTAACAAAATCCAATGAATTTTGTTTTCCTTTTGTGCATGTTTAAATCTTGCAGCAATATTACGTGCACTGTTGCATTAACTTCAACTGCCCTGCCTTAATTCGCACAGCTGAACATGGTCTCTGGATTGTGCAATCGATGTGCCCTTTTCGATATTTGTAGCGACAAATGTTACGTGCACACAGTGAAAAGGAATGTGTCCATTGATTGTGATTACGTGTACATGAAAGCATACGCGTAAGACTCGAAGCAATGTTGTGTCTCACGTATTCATCAGGCATCCCATCAGTGTGGCATACACGCTAGTTTTGTGTTCAGATGCCGGAGTTGAGGAACTGCGTGACAATAAACATTGAAACACTAATACAATGAGTGCAGGGAATTTGCTTGGTTGGCGTATAAGGAGACTTCAAAGTTTGTTAACAAAGCGTCGACTTCTTTGGAGCGGTTTAAGTGAAAGCAGCTGCTAGAATGGTTGAATAAAACGGCATTTCAATCAATTGTACTACCCTTGTCTCTTTTGATTTTATAGTGTCTGCTCATTTATGAACGACATTTTCAGGAAATGGCATGAGCATTGACAGCAGCTCAATAGGACTTGACCATTGCTACTTTCACGGATCTCATGAGAGTGATACTCAAAGTACGATTGAGGTTACATTCATGGTGTAGACGTGGAAGTAATGCTTGTAATTAACCGAGATGGGTGGCTTCTATCTTGTAAAAATGTCCCCAGAGGATACGTTCCACCTTTCAATCGAAGCAGAAGTGGTTGGCCAAGGTACTCTGGACATTGTGCAACAGAGTTCTGCGTGCAGTATACCAAGTAAGCAGGTGTATGTTTATTGCATCATGCACGTAACTATTTTTTTTTCTTTTAGTGGAGAAAACAATTTTTGAAGTTTAGTCCCACTATTGCACAATTTTACTACGGGGCTATAGAAACCAACTCAATTTGCTGCATAAAAAAAAGAGTTGTGTACTCGCACTACATGGTTTTAAGTTTTTTTATTAGCACTTTATTTTGTATGTTCGTAAATGCATCACCCTAGTGGAAGTATCTCCTCATGACCATGAAATTGGCTTGCGTAGTTCCACAACGAAAAAGAAAAAACACTGCAGTGATTGTGCGCATGCACAGCTGGGCCACTTGGAGTTCGTTGCTACACACATAATGGTTGTAAACAAAGAATACTGAAAAAGGTAGACCTGCTTAAACTGTATCGGCTGCTAGTACTTTATTGTACTTTCACTGTACAGCTAAGCTGACGCACCGTTGTCTTTTGAAGCAGACCTAAGTTACGCAACTTACTCGCATTTATGATACTATGTGATGCACTTGCAGTGCTATTTAAGGAAGCGCCTTCACACTGCATGTGCTTAGGTGAAGCGTCAGGTATTTTGAAGCGTCCAATTACTTGAAACTCGTAACGCTGCAGTTTATGCGCAGGGAATTTGTTTACGTTTTGTTGCGAAAATAAAATTTATTCATTCCCGTGATTGTTTTTAGCTATCACTGTTCATATGAAGCTACAGATGTATACACACTTCACGAATTCCATGATGGCGTGGAACTGAATGGAAGAGCTTTTTTAAAAAAATGGCTCGAAGCTTGCACTAATCTACGCAATGTCGATACACAGCTAAGCTGATCGGCGCCATGCTTATTTATTGCTTTATAAAGACACAGCATTTGCTCTAAGGGTGCTTGAATTTCGCTGCAGCGATGTTGAACTTTTGCTTGAACTCTGCTTGGTGGACTCCAGTATATAACTCTTTCGTGTTAAAAAAGCAATAATATGTATTGTTAAGCTGCGAACTCGCTCCAGGGGTCTGAAACCTGCTGACTGCAGCCTGCAGCCTGCAGAGGACTGTCTTCGTCCCGTATTTTTTTTTTCATTTTTTAATAAGTGTAATCATGAGCTCCACAGACATGGCCGGCCTCAAGCATTCTTTTCGTGACGCAGTCCATAAGGCCATCACACGTTGAAACATGGTCGTGGAACGAAAACTCTTCATTCAAGAATTGGCGTCGATTTCAGTCATTACGAAGATAGGTATCGTTATTTCTCGAACCCTGACTCTAAATACCCTTCGTAAATTAGACACATATGTGATATAGGGAAACCGCTCTTTCAAAAGGCAACTATAGCTGTCATATTGTTCAAACGCACCCACCGATCCCCTCGCCCACTAGTTCACACTGCGCCTGCCCTTGCAGTACTCAATGTAGTGTCTTCAGCTCGCTGGCTGAGGTGAGTTTGAGACCCCTGCTTTACGCAAACACCTTTCCTTAATATGTAGACTAAACTTGGTATTGCAACGAGATGCAATACTCTCGCCATAAACTATTTTCGTAAACAACACTCCGACGATAATCTCCAAAATTCGGAAGGATTCCCACGCGATAAAAAAAAACAGATTTCCTCCAAGAGAATCTAGCAGCAGACTGTTTTCAGTTCAACAGATCTGTACTATTTTTTAAGTACATTTGAGATGGTAGCTGAAATGACTTTGACGTTTCACGTAGAATAACCCAGATGTCATTGTTTTTTATTTAAGTATACATCCTTTACTTGCAGGTACAGCCTCACATGCAGCTCTGTTGGCCAGAATAAACGCTCTGGAACGACAGCTGACTATTGCGAAGGCTAAGGCGAGGGTGAAAGAACGGGAGCACAAGAAACTTATGCTTCACCTGTCTTCGTACATAAATGAAGACCAGTTCACCAGCTTGCATCGTTCACCAAGAGGCACAGTGTGGTCCAAAGAAACATTGACCAAAGTACTGAAGATTCGCCTATCCTGCGGCTCGAGGGGCTATGATATGGTCAAAGAGCTCGGCCAGCCATTGCCTTCACAGCGTACACTTCAACGTCACATCGAGCACTGCAAGTTTCGTTCAGGGCTGCTGGTGGACATTATGGACTCTCTCGCTGTTGAGGTAATCGTAACGAATTTGTCCATTTTGCAGCACTATGGAAGTTCCGATATTTTAAATTTTTGTTTGTATTTTCTGTACTTATGCTGGCATGCCTCATAATACAATCACGGTGTTCCCGAAAAATGGTTAGCACTTCATGGTTGCCTGAATGGAAGTTAGATAGCATAGAGTTCTCATTTTAGCTGCAACCCATCTAATAACAACCTAGGCCTTGCAGGACTCTGCAATACAATCTAAGCCATCAAACATCCATTTGATAGTAGCCTGATCATGACAGGATGCAAGAGAGTTTTGTGATAGGAAGCTTAAGTTTATAGTGTAAGGTAGCGCGAGATATTGGCTAGATAAAGTGTGTTGTTATATAAAATAACGAAAGTGTTCATTGCACGTTCTGGTTGTGACAAGCGTACCGAATCGATGCGCTGCGCCAAAACCACGAATCATCACTGATTGACTGAACATGCATATTCCTGACGACGCTTTTGCGCATTGCAAGCTCTCAGTGGTATCTTTCGACGACTCATGTGTTTGTGTCATGATAAGCAGTTTTTTCATTACATTGGTAAACCTCATTCAAATGGATGCTTGGTTGGGCAGTGCTTCTATGGAGGTGACCTTAACGTTAACGGAATGATTACCTTTGACTGTGGGGCTCTTTACGTTATGGCACCTTATTGCAGCCTACTTGTGCGACGTAATGTACTTAAACACTAACACTTCTTTTATTTCCTGCCTAACCTTTCATGTTAGTTATTCGTATCTTCCAATCATGCGCAGGTCAACTGCATGACAGAGTACGAGCGCCATGCGTGCCTCATGATGGATGAGATGCAGATCACCCCAAGCCTCATATATGATCCTTCGGCTGACGCAGTACTGGGCAGACCTACGATTCCCTTGGCAGATGACAGTCTCCCTGCAGACACCTTGGCTACCCATGGCCTCGTATTTATGCTGTGTGGTGTTACTACCAGGTGGAAGCAGGTCATTGGGTACCATTTGACTGGAAATTGTTTTCATGCATTCTCTGTCAAGTAAGAACTCTTGAAAATGATAAGCGCATGTGAAGACATTGGCCTTAAAATAGATGCTGTTGTTTCAGATATGGGTGGTGGCAATCAGGCTCTATGGAGGTTATTTCTTGTCAGAGTCGGCAAGCACAGTCGGCCAAATTGCAGTGCTACACACCCCTGCGATTCGAATCGGAAGCTATGGTTTATAGCAGATGCCCCTCACCTGTTGAAAAATCTGCGAAATCACCTCACCAGGGGCCAAACTTTGTATCTTCCTGATGACTTTGTTGTAAAAGCTGGTCTCTCCACAAATGCGGTTCTCATTGAACCAATAAAAAACTCATTGAAATTGACAGTAAAGGAGACTTCAAATTGGCTCCGCACCTAAAACAAACTTGTGTTGACCCTGATCATTACGAAAAAATGAAGGTGGGCCCTGCTTACAGTCTTTTCAATGTGGATACTGGGGCTGCACTGCGCATCCTTGTTGAGAAGGGCATGCTAGAGAAGTCCGCGCTTGCCACTGCTTGGTTTATTGAAACTGTGGCCAAGTGGTTCCGCATCATGACATCACAAACAACCAAACTTGCCTTGAGTAAAGTTATTGAGACAGAGAGGCAGGCAAGTATTGACTTTCTCAAGAATTTTGATGTACTTTTTGAAGGGCTCTCTATCGGCACCGTCAAAAATGCCCCATGGAAGCCTGTGCAGACAGGGGCTATTCTCAGTACGCTCTCTGTACTTGAGCTGCAGGAGTATTTCCTATCATTTTGCAAATTCCGCTTTCTGTTTCTTAGCAGATTTTGTCAAGATGCGCTGGAAAATTTCTTCTCTACTCTTAGAGCTAAGCATCCGATTCCCAGGTTATATGAATTTAAGTGCGCGTTGCGTTCCGCAACGCTAGCACAGTTTCTACACGCTAGTGCTGATGGCAGCTAAACTAAGGACGGTGGCTTTTTACTTGCTTGTTTGAGCTCAGACAATGAAGACAGCACCACACAAACATATTTAATTCCTGCTGACATTCATGACATGAATATGTTGGAGCACGAGTCTTTTTTGTACTTCGCAGGGTATGTTGTTCACAGTGCTAAGAAGTTAGTAAAAGACTGTGATGCTTGTGTAAGTGCCATGACAGGGAACAAAGACGTTCCGCGACTCACACAGCTGAAATCGTACAAAGAAAAGGAAGCGTTGTTTGTAGCTTCTGAAGCAGTTGTAGAAGTTCTAAATGTAGCGGAGTCTCACTTTCAAAAAAACAAAGAGCAGCATATTCATAATCATGTTCCTGTATCAGCCACCAAAATTGCTGTTAAAAGTGCGATATCGTGTAACACCTTGTTTCCACACTGTCATAATGTATTGAGGCTATTTTTTTCGTGTTCTTCTCCGCAAGGATGCACATACAAGTAAGGAAAGAGACATTGTCTCTAAGCGTGCAAATCGACAATAAATGTGGAAGTAAAAGTGTAGGAATGAGAGCTGCAGTGTCCAACCTTCCTTAAAAATTAGCAGTGTAGAAAGCGCCCTTGCAGCCAATGTGGCGTGCGTGCCAGGAGAGCTCCTTGGAGAACGCATTTTTATTCTATCTAGCTGCCTGCGCACCTTCAATAGCCTTGTCAAAATCTTCCCATCTTGCACGTCGTGCGTGCTTGAGAAACTAAAGTACCAAGAGCCATACTGTCCGAGTTCCTTAATGCTGCCATTGTCAACTTGTTGACAACATCCTGACTAGGTTTACATTCCTTAAAAAATTTTGTGCTGCCTAGGTTCACAGCACTATCCCACGTGTACCATGCCATTCAAGTAAGCGCAAGTATAAGGACCAAAGCACAACCTGTTTTGGTATGTGATTGCTGTATTTTTCATCGTTTTAGAACATGCTTCCGGCCCCGGACAACTCTTAAGGTATCCTTCTGTAGTTTACAATGTAACATGACAGCAAGTCACATAGATGAGCGCGATAGAAATAACCTGTACCTTTCCATCTTCTGCCATGGATGCAGTCATGTACAATGCGAAAATTTTTCGTGCACTGTTTCCATGTACTCATTGCATCCTCTTCAAAACACACATATACACACAATGCCCAATTTACCTTCCTATAAGCTCGCACGACAAATGAACGAGAGGCACCTTAGGAACATCTCTTTACACAAGGTAATGTTTCATTTCATTTGCACCATGAAGGCATTACCATCACTTGTGCAAATCGTAAGTGCAAAGTGTTCATTGAATACTTGTTCAAACAGTCTAGTTACTCCTCCAAGCAATGATGAACATGCCTGTCTCTTATCTGTTATGTAACGTACGACCAAGGTTTTGCGGTAATGTGTGGATATATAAACTGTACTGCTACGTTTATGCCACAGGGCACTTGTATAGCTAGTGGAAACGGTAGCTAACTGTTACAATGCAACTTCCCGTCACTTTGGAAATATCAGTTTTTTTTTAAACGTTACTTCACCATACTGTCCTCTAGGCATATGCAAAACGTGGCAACAACTTATCTGCAGTTTACATACACCGTTGAAGTTTTCCTGCCATGCAGACATTCGTGTATAAGTTTGTGGAAATTGTTACTCCAGTGTTTTACTAGACATCCCTAATCACACAGGTCATTTTTGCAAGCATTATTAAATGCGCCTTTCACTAGTACGTCATGTGACATCACAAACTGTATTGTAACACGTCTTTGGATGTAGTGTGCATTGTTTAACTTTCATGATCACATGCTGACATTTGTATGGAAGTCTGCGGAAATGGTTAGTGCAATGCTCTACTGTGTCATCACCTGTATATTTGAAAACACATATTATTGATCCGAAAGTTACTCAGTGAATCTTGCTGTTATACACCTCATGTATATGACAACAAGCTGCAGTGGAAATCGGTTTGCATGTTCACCTTTGTTCATGCCATTGAGGCATTCGTGTCTGTGCAAATTGTCAGTACAGTGTGTTGCTAGGCCATTCATTGTATGTTTCAAAGCACGCATGTTCATGTTGAAAAAAATGTAACGGTAAGTCTTCCTCTGGTACCTGTTGTTCAGGCAATGGTCAAGCAATGTTCTGCATTGAATGTCACATGCTGCAATTTTCTTCATAGTTTTATTGTTTACTGACAAATGAAATGTCTTGGTGTGGTTTGCGTGCCTTTGCAACAGCCCAGGACATGCTTGTTTATTCATAGGTGCCTGCTATGAAAATCTTGCCAGAGATTGTAACGAAGTAACAAGAATAAATATTTGTAGTCAACATTGTGCCTCATTGTTCCTTTAACATTCCAGTGTCCTGATTTACATAGGATGTTGAAATAGTGCCGTTGTACGTAGCTCAGTGCATCTATTCATGCATCAGCGCCCTATTTTTGTCCTTTGCAGAACGAACGCCCCTTCCAGCGTTCTTGTGTTGACGCTGCTTGCGTCCCCTCAATTGAGCGTGCACTTCCATGTTTAATAATTTTATAACCGCTCATTCTATATTTGTGTATGTGTATCAGTTATCATCCCTACCAGTTACATGTGTCGCCTAAGGTTCCTATTTAAGCAACTTTGCTTTATCTGGGTGCCTTAGCCGTACCCATCTGCAGCTTTTTTTTCACAATTTCCACCAGAATAGCAGCATTCGACACTTCGTCTGTCATCTCTAGCTGTCTGTTAACGTTACAGTAACATTTTTTACTTTATTGTTCTTCGGGCGTTGCTCAACTACTTGTCAAGCTTTTGGTTTGCTTTGAAATTAGCCCCACATGTTACCACAGCTACATTGTACTTTGAATATCACGGGAAACAGCTGAACACTGCACAGCTGCTTAAAGTATTAACCAAAAAAGTGGACATATACCTTTGTGGAAAAAGGTTTAGCTATGGGGCTGTCTCTAAGATTATATTGACTAAATGGTAATAAGTGCTCAAAAAATTGCACTGGAATTCTAAATAGTATTGTTCCACTGCGGGCAGGGCAGCAAGATCTAAGGTCCCTAGTTAAAACAAGGAACCTTGGCAAGATCCTTCCATCGCTTTCTAAGGGGTGGCATAGGGTGGGGGTGCATGCTGGAGGTGAGGTGAGGGCGAAGTGCTGGTCGGTGCTTCTGACTGAAATTACAGCCCGTACTGGCTCGGGTGCACTCTGTAAAGTATTCGGGTGTGCGGGAATGTAGCCACTCCAGCCACTCTGTCGAACGAGTTAACAATGACGGTTACAAACGGCAGAATCCCGTGCATAACAGAGAAGCGCTAGTGATGCGCCAGCATTTGGTTAACATACGGGAAGACCAGTGCTACAGCGAGTTTGCTGGAAAAGCCGCGCTCACTATCACGCTTTTCTAATGCCCATCGTTCAGTATTCCAGCACATTTCTGCCACTTGCCGCTGATGGTGGGGCGACGACATCGTCGCAAAGTTCATCACTTCGGGACAGTGAATGCGATGAGTCACAAAGGGTACAACGTGCGTGTCTGTTGTCACTCACAAACGTCTCTGTACGCGCATGCTGTAAAGCCGGGACACCTCACTCGTAGAACCCTAACTTGTCGTTAAGTTGCGTGCACCCGCATTGCGGTACCGCAGTCTCTTTCATAGTCACCCAGATAATATAACATGCACCACGATTACCTGGCATCCTGATTGCGAAAGTGGACGTATTTTTTCAAAAAAAGCTGTAATCGCAGTGCTGCTAGTCAAGCGTTCGTTCCAGACTGGCCGCGGTTTTTCCCTGTGTGCTCACAAGCGGCTATGATCACTCGTCACAACGTCACAACAAAGTGCTGCCCTGTGGTAAGTCAGGGACACAGGATCAAGCAAAAACAACGTTAACTGTGCCACATCACATGCACGAGCAAAACACATTCGGAGAACTGGACGAACTACGACGTACGATGCGAGACGCCATGGCTAATGGGGTGAAATATAGAACTTGCACAACGTTGCCAGTTGGGTAACACACATCACGCTTCTTCTTATGTTGTACCGCTTATTTTCAACTAAGTAACCTTTTATCCTAGGTCTCATTTACTTCTCATTTGGTATAATTGTTTCTATCCGCCGTAGTAACTGAACACAAACGTTCGCTTTTTTATGCACGCTTTGACCCTTCTTGGGCGCGCTTCAGGCAAATAAGCGAGTAGGAAAAGGGTGTCGCTACCTTTGTTTCATCTAGGTACCTTAGACTAGGGTGCTATGCAATGCCCCGCCGCGGTGGTCTAGTGGCTAAGGTACTGGGCTGCTGACCCGCGGGTCGCGGGTTCGAATCCCGGTTGCGGCGACTACATTTTCGATGGAGGCGGAAATGTTGTAGGCCCGTGGGCTCAGATTTGGGTGCACGTTAAAGAACCCCAGGTGGTCGAAATTTCCGGAGCCCTCCACTACGGTGTCTCTCATAATCATATGGTGGTTTTGGGACGTTAACCCCCACATATCAATCAGGGTGCTATGCAAGACGCCCTGAGGTTTTCTGGCAGGCGAGCTCGCTCTGAGTTCGCTCGTGGTGGCTATGGCATGAAGATAGTGCGGAACGCGGGATAGCAGCGTTGATAAGAATGGCTACAGAAACGCGCGTGGCGTTGGAAACGCATGTGGGACTTCTGCGGCAGCGCTGTGCGTGTGTGTGCGTCTCTCTTTTTGTGTCCCTTGTCGTGGTGCGCTATGCCCTTATAAACTATGAACCCAGCAACGTGCCTTAGCAAGTATCAAGAAAACACCGCGTTCGATCCCGTCAGCGCCGCCACTCAGTCAACAATTTAACAGTGCAGCGACGTCAGCGGCATCGTTGCGCTGTCTTTTTGCCAACTCAACACGCACCTCCCACAGGCATGTTCGTGGGCGTTTGTCCTCTTTCGGACAGGTTCTTTCGTTCCACTTGCAGCATGGAAGTTTCCACTTTCGAAGACAGCAAGTGTGCATACACAGCACTCTCATGCTGCTCGTTTCGCTTCTATCAAATATTACGGATAAATATAGGAACATGTGGTCACCAGGGGCGCTCGCATTATGGCGGCAACGCGGCTGTGATTAGATACGTCGTGAGCGCGGTGACATCGAATGCGAGACATCGCGGCCGCGTGGTGATGTCACTTCTACTTTGGCGTGCGTGTGTGCATATTCTTCGCGACAAGGCTGATAGAATAATCGTGCCGCTCGACGTGCGCACTGCTCCTCGGCAAGAGCATACGGGGGGGGGGGGGGGGGGGCGTACTCGGTATTCGCCGCGGGCGTCTGTCAATCCAACTGATGGACGCGTGAACTCGGATACAAACTCATTAATTCTGAGAAGGCCTGACTTAAACCCATGACTGTGATGGTGCCGGTGTGACTGTCAAGCGTTGGATGCGGTGAACGCTACGTGGCAGCTACTTTGCATATAAAATAATTTGGTGAGCTTACACTACTTGTGCAAGGCTGGAGCAATAGAGGAGTTTGTGATAAGCTAGATACTTGCAGCTTTTAGGGGTGAAGCTCCTTATAGCGGCACCCGTTCGTCTCTCCTAGTCGTAGTCGTAGTCATAGTGTGTAACCAGTCTTAAGCTTTGACCTCCAAGGTGGTTTCTCCTGTGCGTTGTTGAACAATAAAAAAAATTTGCAGCATGCGCGTTAACAAAAAGCCAAATTCTTCTGTCTCTCATTCCCCATTAGCAGCCATTGGCATGTTCCAGTAGGAAACGTTAGTAGAAGTGGAAGTGTTAAAAGCGGTCTCCTGCTGTCTCTCATTCCTAGTAGCAGCCATTGTTTGCCTCCAAGGTAGTGTCTGGTGCTATTTTTCCTGTGCGTGATTAAACAATAAAAAATTTTTGTTGAAAACGCCGTTGATTATGAAATAAACCAACGAAAGACGCCAGATGTTTTCTAAAAGCAAAACGGAAAGACACCAGATGTTTCTAAAACAAAAGAAAAAGAAGACGCCTGCTGCCCAACAAAAGACGCCAGGTGTTTTTTAAAGCTATAGTTTTATAATCAAAACCATATCGATACAGGTTTGTAGTTGCCGATGCTCGTCGCCGTCGGTGTGTGTTCGTATGGATAAGAATGCCGAAAGGCGGGCGCGCAGGGCAACAATGGCGCACGCTCGCAGACAGGACCCTGAAGTGAGAGCACGCGAGGCGGAAGCGCGCCGGGAAGCTGCGCGACGTCGCCACCAAGATCCTGCTGTATGGGAACGAGAAGCCACATCAGCAAGGCAGCGTCGGCAAGATCCCGCCGTACGTGAACAAGAAGCTGCAGCGGCACGTCAGCGTCTGCAAGATCTTTCCGTACGGGAACGAGAGGCCGCGGCAGCACGTCAACGTCGCGAAGCAGATCTTGAAAACGTTCGCCAATGGGAAGCGGCGACGAAGCACGCATATCGCCAGGCGCATTAATGGAAGAAAATTTCACGGTATCACTTCCAGGAGCTTCACCCAATCTCATCTTTATTCACCTCGTGGATCTGCCGTCAATTTTTTTTAAGCTGGTCGTCTGCTAATATGCGTGGTCGGCTTTGAAGTGAAGACCAAATCAGCTCTGTCCTAATTTTATTGTACTAATTAGCTGAGGCTTAACGTACCCGAGCTGTCTTCTCTTCATTATTAAGGCTTCAATTAAACATCAATATTCTCGGGTGTAATTAGCAAGGTAATGAACAGTATGGGGTTAATATTCGTAATCCTGATTAGCAAGGTACTAATTTTCAGCTTATTAGTGAGAAATATTTAGCATTGTTTTACTTTGCGTACTCACTTTGCGTTATTAGCATAGTTAGCTCATCAACTAGCATGCTTTAGTCAGCCCGGTTCTAGTTTTACATGGCTTCAGTAGCACTGTATTCTTAGATGTGACTTAAATATCTCGGCCTTACCATGACCTGGTGTAGTTAGCTTGGTTAGCGCCTCCACTATTTTTTCGGTGCCCGGGCGAAGGAGTGAACTTCAATGGGAAGCAGCCGTCGGTGCTATTGCGGTGTTTCGCTGCCAGGCGCTGGTACTGGAGTAGATGTTCCGCCGCATCGTCTCTCACGCAAACGAATGCCACGACTGGATTCGAAGCTCCTACACGGCGTGATTTACGGCTGTATTCACATTCTTTAAGGTGTAATGAAAACTTGGAAACAACAATTGTGAAGGACTTGTTGTTCTGGGCACTCAGTTCTTTTCACAGGCTTGAGTCCTTCACGACTACTTGATCGTGGCGCTCGCGTGTCGTCTGCTAGCTAGGCCAACACCAGATAGTTCATGCAAGTAATACGCGGAAGATCGTTTTGTCATCGTAGCGTTCGCCAGACTCAGAGTTGCTTTCTTGACTAACTGAAAGTCGATTTCTGAGAGAAGCCTTTGGCAGGAGGTAATATTAAAAGCTTGGGTGCCTAATGTTCCCAGATGCTTCCTACTCTCTAGTGGCGTGGCACATTATGCGCAAGCCTGGAGTTCATGCACTAAATAGCACAAAATGTCACTAGACTACTTCCAGGGATACAGGTCATCATCCGTTCTCCTCGCTATGCCTGACATGTGTTGCCACCAAAAAAAAGCAAGTGTCTTAAAATGAGGAACCTTGGCAGGTGATTTCGCCACGAGCTTAAACAATCGAATCATCGTGAAGTGGACAAGAAAAGCTCCATATGTGGTGCTATTTCTGCGATCGTTGCCTGCGTTTTGAGCAGGCGCTGTTAAGGTCTGAATTCTAATGCTGACTCTCAACTTGAGCCAAGGTGAGAGGCATGAAAACACGGCCTGTGGTCACTTGCTTGAGCTTCTCTGTGAATTCGTAGATGGGTTGTTGTAGCTTTAATATCCGGTTGCTCCGCACTGTTCCTTCCTGCTTCCCTCTGGCATTTTAATTTGGTAGCGAGCAGACTAGAGTCCGAATGGCTGTGTGGTGGCCATGGGCTACCATTCACCTTCAGGGCGTAATGTTAGCGTTTCACACGACAGCGACAGTGAGACAGCGTTGCTACTGATAGACTCAATTGTTGACTGTTCAGATGTAGCGCGCTCTCGTTTTGTGATTTCAACTTCCATGTTGCCAAACGTGTCTGGTTGTCTTCAGCCGCCACGACTCATAATCTATGAAGCAGGTCGAATAACTTGACGACATCATACATCTTCGCTTGATTGAACTGGGCTGATCATGAAGATAGTGCATAACCAGCTCAGGAGCAGAAAACTAGCTTTGTCTCCAATCCATGAGGCATTAAAAAAACTGTTGGGTGCAAAAATATCTCGGAGGGAAGTAGGAAACGTTTAGTCCATTTAATCAAAGAAAACGAGGACAGTTTTTGCCTTTCAGTCATCTCAAATTTCCATTGAAATCTTAAGGGGTCCGTCGAAAAAACTTCAAGGTATGATCTCCAGATTCCGGTGCCGTGTTCTCTCATTAAATCCTTATTTACATAGAGCTGGTCTGACACTCTCCCCTGTTTGTCCGTTCTGCGAAGAATCGGAAACTATTGAGCAGTATGTTGTCTCATGTCGTAACTACGCAGTAATTAGGGAAAGACTACTACATATTTCGTTTTATGAAGCTAGGGGAAAGGAGCACCAAAGGCAATTAATCAGTCGACGTTTATTGTTGAAATAGCGACCCAGAAGCCTCGTAGTGCTACTTTTGTGTCAAAGAAGGGCCTATTTTGAAATAAATTCACGTTTTAGTGGTCGGCATCGGGTTAGCACACTTCAAATTACCCGCCTCAAGAAGCAGACTGACCGGACCGATTCACGTCACTGTTCCTGTGCACAACGTTGCCCGGCTTCACTGCGCTCTTGGCAGCAGACCAAAAGCAGCGGGAGCCACAGCAGCAACAATGATCATTGATCAATTTCCCGCCATCGGCTCCGAGAATACAGACTTAGCTTGTTTGTTTCAACTGCGCCACGCTAGATGACACTACCTGTCCTGTCTAACACGCGAAAATTGAATTTTCGTACCACTCGCACCATTACCCATAGTAACGTCCGGTGCTTCTTTTTTTCACGAAACAAACAGAAACGAACAAGCCGCATTTTATTGCGTCTCTTGATGTATTGAAGATTCTTTATTTAGTGCAGTTAGATAGATTACTAGTGATTATTTGTACATGGTCCTTCTGTTGTCATTGGGATCATTTTGACAATGTCCTACTGTGGCGCTTGTGTTCTTGTGCATTTGCCTTAGTTTCTCCGTAAGAAGGCACTGTTGTTGATAATATTGTCATTTTAGATGTTGTCATAAAACAAGGTCTCACTCTGGCGTAAAGTTGTTACTTCACTTTACTGTCCCTTTAAGTTTAACCACAGAAACTGTGAAAATCTTCTACATTTTTGTGCCTCCATTTTGTGAAATCGCCCCAGGGATGTATTTGGTGTGGTGTGCAATTTCATTTCATATACTAAACGTATTTCAACATAAGGCACTCTATAACAAATACTCAAAAAAAGAAGAGTTGAGAAGAAATTTTCGAAATGTCCGCAAGTATGAGACATACATTCCAAATTATTTGGGTTTGGCCCACTCAGCTGTCTGGTGGGCTCGCAAAATCAAAGTATCGTATTATATTAGTGAATAATCTCTTTTTTACTATATGAACCTTTGTTTTTATAATGTGTTCTTCTACGTCTTTTTATTTCTTGTAAGCACGTGCAGTTACCCTCTATAGGATAGTATATCTTCTCTTGGCCAATCCCCCAGAGTGTGTATTTGCCATGGACTCCAGGCTACAAACAAACAAGTCATCTCAGGTGAATCAATAAGAGGACTGGCGAGTTTTCTTTGTCATAATGAAAAATGACAAAAAAAGAATCTTTTTTTTCGTCAGATAGGCAGAGTGCTACACAGCAGTATTGTATGCTGAAGCATGCAAATAATGGGGTTTCAATAGCTTGAAAAAAATGCCGACATATCCATGAAGTGAATGATGATGAGTGGGCGAAGCTCCGGAGGTAAACCTGGTAAACCATGAATTCTCCGTACAATTTTCCCACTCAATCATCATTGACTTCGTGGATATGGCGACACATTTTTAATGATCATCGAGCGTTGGTGTTTGAATGAAAAAACTCCGGAAGGATTCATCGGTAAACCGTGAATCTTCCGTGCAATTCGCGCAGTCGATCATAGTGTAAATACGTTAGAAACACTGTGTGTATATACACAAATCAACTTTTGTTTGTTTTTAGCCGATGAATGGCTTGCGACGTCCCTTCATTATGACGGCTTTATGGTCTGCGAAATGAAGGGAGAGCGGTTCCTGCATGGGTTGCAGTGGACAATTTGTAAATACTAGGTCTATGCATGTTCCTACGATCGTGGTAGCTTTCATATGGCCAAACGATATACATCTGAGTGCATATCTAGAAGCCATATGTAGGATAAGCCTATGATATCCACGTTGAAGTCTCCAAGTAGTACAAATGGGCGATTCTTGTATTCTATTTTATACCATCTCACATCTTTCATCACCAACTACAATTACCGCCATCTAGTTTATAACATCTTGCAACTTTTCATCATCAGCTACAAGTACCGCCATCTAGTGAACGCTCTAAGAACTAAACGAGAGGTGGCTACATACAGGGGACGCACAACCCACGCCTTAAGGAGCTTCGCCCCTAAAAGAAAATAAAGCGCAAATGCTACAAAACTTGAACGCATATTTCGAACCAGTAGCACGGCCTGACAAAGCCCGATGAAAACAGCACCCCGCTATGTTCGTATTACTTTTCATCCTTCCTGCATCCGTGAAGCCGTCAAGAAGCACGACTGCAAGCACAACGCAAAACACGCATTAGTGAGCTTTCTGATATGTGGACCGTTCAGCACCAGCATACTGTAGGATGGATGGATGGATGGATGGATGGATGGATGGATGGATGGATGGATGGATGGATGGATGGATGGATGGATGGATGGATGGATGGATGGATGGATGGATGGATGGATGGATGGATGGATGGATGGATGTATTAGTATAACTGTACCCTTTAGATCGGGCGGTGGCTTAGGCCACTAAGCCGTAATACTTTTTGAACCAAAAACTACATTTTTTTTCTCTTTAAGTAGTGAGGTTGAGGACTCGTACTTTGCAGTGAAGGGTTTATTTTCACACGTGCCTTGACTTTAGCCACCCATAAGATAACCTCCTTCTAGTTATTTCTACCCACTAAATGTCTATTTTGCGCTCCCTGTCCCTAAACCCTAGTGCTTTGAAAAACTTTGCGCCATGATTCTGAACTATACAGTGAAGCCCTTTACAGAACATGATGAAGTTTTCGGCAGTTTCCTCTTCCTCTCCACACGCACTGCATACCGTGTCCAATCCTTCGTATTTGGCCCGATATGTCTTGATTCGCAATACTCCCGTCCCAGCCTGAAACAGTAGAGAACTACCCGAGTATTATCATGGATCTTTTCCTTGGCAAGTTCCTGCTTAAAAGTTCGACAGATCTCTAGTGCGGACTTCTTAATCATGCCAATTCTCCACATATCGGTCTCAGCTTCCTTCTAATTCTTCTTAACCGATAATTCTTTTCGGTTTGGCCCCCTGCTGTTTTCTAAGGATTTACCAGTCAATTTTCTGGTTCGCTTTCGGCAGTGGAGATAGGGCAGTGGCGCAGCGCCACCATTCGGCAGCGGGCAGCGGAGGAGGAGCGCGCACTTGACGGCCTGAAGAGAGCATTCGTCCAGTCACTGAAAAAATTAGAGGATGTGCTGGCTTAGTCATACAAATTAACACTTACATAAATCTGCACACTTTTCACTTGATATACCCCACAGCGTACAGAGATATAAGCCCGTGGTGTGGAGCCACACCAACACTCTTTCACATCACGTGGGAGTGTGCAGAGCACGACAAAGAACACGACTCTAATAGCACATGGGGGGAATTGGAGGCGCTGCTGTCTAGCCGAGCCCAGGTGAATCAGCTGCGACTGATCCACAGAGCAGAACGGGTGGCTCGCGCCAGTGGGGCCCTGGAATAGGGACACCACCCTGCCGGACAGACATCGCTCTTCACCCTGTATATTCCTCGGGGCATTGGAGTTCTAGCCTGTCTGGATTACGTACATCATAAAGTTTTCTACTACTGCTACTACAACTACTGTCCCAACTAGCGAGGTATACCGTCCAGCTAGAAAAATCACCGCATATCCATGGAGTGAATGATGATGAGTGGGGCGAAGCTTCGGAGGATTTTATTGATAAACCGTGAATTATCTCTCCATCCATCGGTCTTCCTGTCTGTCTTTCTGTCTGTCCGTCCGTCCGTTCGCTGCACCTGCTGAGTGAGTCATACAACTAGGCAAACACGTACGACGAGCTAGGTGGGACAGACCTACGGCTTTAGGGGCTTCACCTCTATAGCTATATAGCCAGCCGCACGTGCTCGGGTGCTAGCGGGCGATGACAACAAAGACGACGCGCACTGGCAGAGCAGCATGCTACAATGTACAAGCTGACCACGATGATTAACACGTGACCTCGGATTTAGCGGCAGTCGCGATTTTGTAAAACGCTCCTATGGTTCTTATCTCAGAAGCCACCATGCTGATTATTTTAAAGCAGACTTAGTGCAGGCATTAAAAACTTCACAATAAATTTTAACACTGTTGCCTCTAAACAATTGTCATCACGAAACGTTTCTGACACTTGTATTGCATGGGTGGCTGTTCTGCACTCAGTCGAACGACAAACAAATGAAAAAAGATGCCTCTGGTTTGAAAACACCACCCAACTTAGTCGACAGTCCTTGACACGATAAATGGTTCATCGTAGTTAATGAAACGCAGCGCGCTGAGGAGTGGATTTGACTTTTTTGTACCGTTGGCTCGTTCATAAGGGGGTGTCGTCAGAGCTCGGGAACATCCCCAGTTTCGCAAACTCGGGCGAAACTCGGCTGATACTGCATAGAGCCTCTAGTCTTTTTCTATAAGACTTCCGAATTTCACCCCGTTTTTAAATACGATCAGTTGGCAATAGTTTTAACGCTGCGAAAGTTACCTTTGAACGCCCATAACGCGATTATAAGCACTGATTCTCTGTCAGTATGTACGTTGATTACTGCATCAACAAAATCTATGGCCTTAAATCATTTACAAGCGGAGATGGAGGAAGCAGACTATTATGTTCACCTGATTATCCGAGCGTAGTTCAGAACAGATTACAAGGTTGAAGACGCATTGAAAACTCGGCAAGCTGATCTCTAATCAATAAAAGAGTGGATTAGAACAGAAGCGAAAAGAAAAATGGGCTTCTCGTCTATAGCACTAAGACCTAGCCAATGCTTCCTCAATGGCAATTTTGTCGCACAGACACTTGATGAGTCGACTTCACGAAGAGTAGAGGAGCACACTGAAGGCACAGAGACAAGTATTCCCACTGCAGAGAGTACAATAGGCATTGAAGAACAACTTCAGGAGTTAGAAACTTCTTCCACGACTTTAGAAGGCTCGTCAATCTATTGAACCAGTTCTGTATGCTAGTCCCTCCTCAACTGCAGCTACTGCGATTAGTACGGGTACCTGGCCATTGCGGATTACAAATAAATAAAATTGCCGACTCTCTACACTCTAAGGCAAAATACTCGAAAAAGAAGTAACGAAGCCCAATAGGCGAGCGAGCCTAACGGATAGACCGTTGAGGAGCAACCACAGAGGGAAGCGTGGAGCGCGAAACCAAGGGATCAACCGCCCGGGCATTGCAGGCAGCGCGAAAAGCGTTGTCAAGGTGACCAGGCTTCCCTCGCCTCCTCTGCTGGCTCAGTCTTTCTCGGTATTTTGCCGGCGACGGTCCGCGCTGCGTCGCGCTCGGAGGGCTCGACCATGGCCACCTGGATTCGACGATCTAAGAATTACGTTGTGGTGCTTGTGTGTACGCTTGCATGAGCGTGGGCTGCTGCTTTTGCGTTTCGCCACACCCATTAAGTCTGGAGCAAGCGACACGTCACCACGCCGCGCTGTAGATCTCTGGCTTTAAGATAGGCACGACCAACACACGACAGCAATAGCTGGGAAGGCCAATATGGCGGCCGAGAAGAACAGGCCTATCAGATATATACTTCAGTCCAACTCCGGGCAGAAAACAGCGCTGGATTCTAAGGCAAGTAGGTTATCATTCTTTATTCTACTCTACTTGTCACGTGTGCGATACGGATTGCGCTTGCCGGCAACGGGCTTGGTCGTATTGTATATCGCACGCACGAAATGCATCGCGAAGGTCAACTTCGGCGTCTGCAGTTTGCCTGTCTTTTTCGACCACCTAGAAATTGGCTGCCATTGCCGTTGGCCTCCCGTACTCTCACTCATCGAGTGCTCGCCTGTCTTCGCCCCCGCGATGAGCTTCAGGCTGACGATAATGGGCTGAGGCCACGTCGCTGTGTTGGCAGACGTCGAAAACACGTTACCGGTTCTCGTAAAGAGCTTGGTTGTAGTATGTCGCGCGCTGTAAGCGCACCAGCAAGGGCTGGCGGGGCTTTCGCTAGCGTCGGAACTCAGTGGAAATTCGTCGCCATTAAACTTGGCTTTCCCGCCAGTCGGTCGCAAGAAGCTCGGCACCGTCCGCTGGCTGCGGCAGCGGACACCCGTTTGTGTGCTGCACTCGCTCGAGTTTGTGGAACAGGGCCGCATTACCGTCGATTTCTTCAGCACTAGCTCCAAACCAGCTCGGCGCTGTTCGTGGCGGCGGCCAAGCGTACGCTCACTCTCCTGTTCGAAGTTCGCTGGCGGCAGACACTCCGCGTACAGCGCCGTGTTTGGTCTCGCGTTCGCTTGCTCGAGATGAACGACGTCGCTCTCCAAGGACTCGCCGACTTCTTAGTGGCACAGTGATTTGCGGAGTTGTGACTGCGGCCGCCGCTCCTAAGCTGTTACGCTACGGGGATCGAAATGAGTCTTTGACGATGTGTGACATAATGGTGAAATTATTAACATGTCATATCTCACATATGTTTTCATTTTACCTTGCACGTATTTATTCTATGCATTTGAATGCATCCTCTGTCACGTGTGACTCACTATTTTACATACTTATTGTGCAGCCATGGTCACACACTGGGCTGAAGACTGTGCGCTGGCATCTGCGATGCCCGTCATCCATTCTTTTGTCAGAGCAGCTTTAGAAGGACTGTGCGAGATGTGAAGGTAAAGTTGTTTGTGTGTCATATTTTAACGCTTGTTTTTATATTGACGTGCACGTACTTATCATATGCGTGCATCTTCATCTTCTGCGACGTGTGCCAACTATTTTTACTATATTATTGTACGTGCAGCCTTGGGAACACAACAGGCAAAAGAGCTGCATGCGCTGGCGTCTGCAATGCCCGTCATCTATCGCTTCCGTCGGAGAAGCTCCCCAAAGAATGAAGAAGATTTGATAACGAGACTGGACTTGTGCACTTCCATGAATTCACTTGAAAGAATCGGAAAACTTCATGTGTATGTAGAAAAATAAAAGATTTCTATGTCTCACTTTTGTCTTTCGTTGTTGCCGTGACTGTGAAAGCAGTTACACAAAGGCAGATAACTACTTTTTCGCGTGTTCTTTTTTGCGGAATTTGTTGCTCACTGCGCAGAAAAACAGGCGAAAAAAGTATTAGGCTTGGCGGAAAATAAACAAAAAAAAATGTTTGAACTGGGGACATAAAGTTCATCCGAATGGAGTATTTGAGTAGATGAACCGTTCGTCCGGCAAGGTGCAATGTGAGGCCTAATGGTTGCCCGGTAAGGTGTAAATGTGGGGATTAACAGTTGATCTATAAGGTGCAAGTGTCAGGACTAAGTTTGTCCTTTAGGGTGAACTGTGAGACTAACAGTTACTCACTAAGGTGTAAATGTGAGGAATAAATGTTTGTCCCTTGAGGGGATTAACTGTTAGACCCGGTGCCGTTAGTCCTTAAAGGGATCAATGGTTGTGGCAGCACATTAGTCCCCAAAAGGAAGAACCGCACACCCTTTTAACGCCCTTTTGCCTTAGAGTGCAGCACGAGCGGCATCGGTTGGTTCAGTACTATGGGTCCTTTGCGAAGCGGGCACAACAACTGCAACAAGATACTGTTGCGACTCCGGGGCGTGCGGGTCTCGGTTTGGTAGCGGGCCCCCGTCCTAGGACCCATCTTCGAACAAGTCAGATAATGCGCTCGTAAAAACGACAACAATGTATTTACATGGTTATTAACTGAGAATTAGAAAGGAGGTGATCAAGTGATCAGAACTGTACATGAGAGCTGTTGAACTGTAGAACCTCAAATACACGAAATTCTTCGGCTTATATAGCGCTTCGTTGCCAACCCTGTGCACATTGTCCGTGGCTTCCGCCAATAGGGCGCTCCGTGGTCTAGGTGCTCCAGCCACGAAGGAGAGGAAAGACACCACACAATGCATGCGAAGATGGTACAGTCTACACGATGCCCAAACATGGTCACAAACGCACTGCACCAACGTTTTCGCACACGTCGCCAAGTTTCACGCACGTCCGATGATCTTGGTTTCCAAGATTCTTCTGGCAGCTGGGCGAGGTTCGAAAAACCGGCTGCCAGTACACGTGCCAAACTTGCCTGACTGTTTGGGTAGGACAATGTAGTGGTGGGCCAGCATATCGTCAAAATATGCCACCCCATTCAGCCGATCCTATGGAAAAAGGGGGGAAGGAGGAGTAGTCAACTAATCCCTCGTCCCCGAGGCGGGCACCGGCAAGGCCTGCAGCAGATAGTGCATTATCCTTTTCTTCAACCCCACATTCCATTCCTCGTTGTTTGCTAGAAGCCACGGCTTAGCTGTGAATATCCGATGCTCTGCTTCTCCTCCCAAGGTGCAGCCACAACCAATTTAGCTTTAGCTTTCAGCCTGAACTGCAAATCCGTGCTGGTTCCGAAAATTTCAGAGCCCCGACAACTAAAATGGCCCAGCTGCCTTCTTGTCTGCCTGGAAAGCCTTGATTGCAGCAAACACAATGGCCTTTCTTGAGTCGAGCTCACAATGGCCTCTCTAGGCTCATGCGTTTTCTTTGCGCGAACCAGTCCCGAACACCTCGTTCATGTTTTGCCGAGAGGAAATGAACCCGTCTTGATGGCACACCCTTGCTTAGAATGCGTCGAAATATTTTCGTCTCGTTCACAAAGGCCGAAAAACTTCAATAATGATGACAGTCGTAACAGTCTCTCGCGCGGTGGGGTGAAGATTTCAATGGGCTGAAATTTGCAGCCACAGATTGGGTGCTCAGCACTGACGTCTGCTCTGGTGAAGGTGAAGACTGTCCTTGATGAAGTAGTGACCACCTGTATTCATTTTGGCTCAACAGACATCACATGCGCATATGAAACACAACCACTTACTTAGTGAGCGCCAGACAATTCCGTCAAACCCCACCAGGCATATTTACCCCTTTACAAATAATTAAAACAAGTAATCAAGTTATTCTATATTCCTCTCCTAGGTTTGAGTGAAACAGAATAACAGGACTGGAAGCAAACCTAACCTGAAAGCTTTAAAAGTGGTGTCTTCAATGTACTCACCATGAGCTCAACGAACTCAAAAACGCAACAAAACAACAACAAAGCCTAATCAATGATCCTCGTCTAGGTCAGAAAAAAAATATTTCAGAACTCTCGAGATTGCCGTTCGCTCCAGGGACAGCGACTTAAACACTCAGTGTTGTCCATGGGGTATCCCTCTTTTTATAACGTATGTCAAACGTATACTGTTTCAAAACGAGGCTTCAACGCAGCAGGTGGCCATTCTTAGAGAACAAAGGCTGTAGCCCCGAGAGAGGACAATGCTCCACATCTACAGAACTTACTTCGTAATCTAGTAAGCCAGTTTTCGAGCTGCCTTCACTAGGTTTTTCCACCACCTAAACAGGACACTTGCAAAACAACGAAAAGCTGAAAACGAAGAATTCTCGCATGAGTTCTGTTTACACACGAAGAAAAACTTGAGCCTTCGTGCCAGCTTTTGCATACGATATAACCCAAGCTCAAACATTACCGTTCTTCACGTCTCTAGTAGAACACACCCTGACAGACTCAAATCTTTCACACTAGATTTTGCTGGATCTTACAACTGTCGAAATTGTCGCTCCTACCTCGATTTTCGGTAATGCGTAATGCTCCGCCTAAATTATCACACGATACTTAAGCATCCTATCAAGACCAAAGTGACGGAACTAAACCTTGCTTAATAGCCTTGCTTGGGTAATGATACCTTATTATGTGTGGAGATAGGTTTGCACAAGGCTTACCTACTATGCGCAACCGTGTAGGAATGCGACGTCCTCCACTGCCGCTGCGTGCGAAGACGTTGCGGCCGGGTTCGTCGTTTTCTCCGGCACGGCGCAGAAACCACGCACGAGGCAGGATAACAACAACAACGGGTTTATTAACCCAAGATGCAGCACAGTGCGACACTCACGAGCTTGCAGGCCGTATAGGAAACTCCACAAGACTGAGCAAGTACGCTTGCCTAGGGCGCTTCTACTCCCGCGCAAGGGCCGAAGTCCAACGCTCGAACGAGAAGCCGCCTGTTAAGCAGCGCGTCAACCTCTCGTGGAGGCTTGAGAGCATCTGCCGCAACGAGCGAATCGTCGGGCGAAACACAGCTCGTAGGAGAGGAGGATGTCACGCGCACCCAATGGGAAATGGCGCTGCGTTGTGACATAGGCCGGCGCAGCGCACCAGCGTAGCGTGCCCGGACATTCCAGCGTGGGAAGAAGCTGACGGTTGACTGGCCCAGACCAAGGGGCGCCCTGGCAGCCATCTTGGCGGATGCCGGTGCTTATGCGCGCCCGGGCTTCGCTGGTGGCGCGCGTGCGGCAGCTGGGCAATGAGGCGCCAGGTAGGAGGGCGCTCTCAATTTCCACATCCCCCTCTCCCAAGACCGAGGCCGCCCTATAGACGCCGTATTGACAGCATCCACCGACCCCGAAAAAACTGACGTTCAGGTCCATACCGTCAATGAGATCGTCGGGCGCCCCAGTGTCTTCGTTCGGAGGCGTCTTATCAGGAGCCTGGGGCCGCGGGAGGGCGGCGGACACCGCAGCAGCGATGGCCGACTTGAATGAAGAGTCCGTGACGAGCGCCGCCACGACCGCCTGAACGGAGTCGGGCGACAGGGCAGGTTGAAGGCCCGGGCAAGGCGGCACCGCCGGAGTGGACATGACCGCAGGGGCACCGCCGGACGTCGCTCGGTGAACCCTCGAACGGAGGTGGGTAGCCTCGTGCACCAGTAGGACACCACAAGCGTCGCAGTAGGAGGCCTGAGGCGGCATCGAGGCACCTCCGGAAGCGTCGAGCAAGTCCGAACGGGGTGCGTCCGCGGAAAGGACGGGAACGGACTCGGGGTCTATCCCACCCAGACTTTGCATTGCTTGGACCAGCGACGAGTCGACACGAAGGCGACTGGAGCTCAGTGCCATGTTGGAACGTCCACGTAGCGACTTCACGATGAGGCGGTGTCTTGTTAGCCGGGGCCGGGGGAACGTTCGACGGAGGCGGCATGGACGCGGCCGGTGCCTGCGGAACGACCAAGCGCGCGACTTGACTCCCGTGCTTTTACTTGGAAGAACGGGTCATGGAGGAGGACATAACGAATGCTGAGGTGTCGGTGAAAAGCAGAAACGCACTGAAGGTGCGGCCCCGAAGGCGCTACATGCTGGCCCGATAAAGAGAGCCTACTCCGTCGGATTGAAGGTTGCGTGAGCCAATAGGGCGCACGCTTCCCTTCTCCCGCCGACTACGCGAAAGATACCCCGTGAGAGAGTGAGCCACCGGGGAAAGGGTTTTTCTCTCTCGAGCAGCCGGGAGTGCTGGTAACTGGGTGGATATTCCGCGCGCAGCGCATGTAATGGTGCTCCCAGGGAGAAAGCTCGCCAGGTAGCCGTTACTATTGCTGTTGGATGGGCTCTCGCACAGCAGCTATAAATCTCCGCTCCCTTACATGGAGGGGATAACGTCCCGCTGCATTCCAGGGGCGAAAATTAGCCTAAGTACGTTTTCGCAGGTTGTACCAGTGGCGTGGTTTGGAACCAGCCTTATCCCGGTTTCTCTGCGGTTCGGTGACCACCTCCCCCTCCCCGAAGTCGTTGCTGCGGGCTACGAAAGGTTTGAGGTCCGAGACGTTAACTGGACCTCCGACTGGTCTCCCTTGGAAGTCAGCCAGCTTGTATACCAGAGGCGACACTTTGGTGTGCACTCGGTATGGGCCCAACCACTTGGCCGAAAGGGAGGCCGAGATGCCTTTGGCGGCGTCCCTCAAGACGTGATTGCGCCTGAGGACGACATCGCCGACATCGTAACGGACATCCCGATGCGACCGGTCGTATTGAGCCTTCTGACCAGCTCGCGCTTTCGCCAGGTTGGAACGCGCCAGGTCGAGGGCCGGGTCCATTCGTGAGCGAAGTTCCGCCGCGTAGCCAGACGGGCTGACATTCGCAGCGCTTGCCCCGCCGCCGCCCCGTAGGACGCGGTCCATGGGGTTAGGCAGCTCTTTCCCAAAGTTGAGAAATGCGGGCGTGTACCCTGTCGAGTGATTGACCGTAGACCGCAAGGAGAAGCCAGTCTCATTAAGACAAGCATCCCAATCCCTATGTTGCTGCGCAAAAGCTGTCAGCAAGGGCTTGAGGTTCCGGTTGATCCGCTTGGTCGGGTTGGCCTGTGGGTGATACGTGGTTGTTTTATGGTGCTTAATGCCGAAAACAGCACACGCATCCACAAACACTTTGGCCGTGAAATAGGACGCATTGTCCGTGATCAACTCCGCCGGAAAGCCAAAGCAGGTAAAGACCTCGGTCAATGTTCCAGATTACGCGTGCCATTAACTTCCGAAAGGGAAACGGTACGACCCACTTCGCGAAGTGATCGGTGACAGCCAGGAGAAAAACATGGCCTCTCCGGCTTCTTGGAAAAGGTCCCATAATGTCACAGGCCGCGACCTGCCAACGTTGCTGGCTGTCGATCGGCTGCATGAGCCCGGGAGGCTTGCCCCCGCGAGGCTTTACACATTGGCACACGCGGCATGAGCGGGCGTAGTGAAGGGCGTCGCGCTAAATGCCAGGCCAGGTAGCGCAGCGGCACAACTTTTGAAAAGTCTTAAGGCCACTCGCGTGTCCGGCCAACCGCGAATCGTCGAAATAACCTAAGGTGGCTTTCCTTAGACTGCGGGGAATCACCACCTTGAAAGACTTCTGTTGAGCTTCTTCAGATAGGACGTAGCACAGGAGAATGCCATCGGCATCAAGCAGGTACGAGTCCAACGTGCCCGCAGCAATACCAGCCTGCGTACGGCACTCGGCGCCGACAGCAATACCAGCTGTCTGTTCGCTCCCGGCGGCTTGACCGCCACGCTCCGCTTTGGAGCTCAGCTATTTGAGCTCGTCAATATTGTGTTGACAAAACGGATTGTCCTGCTGTGCCTTGAGCAGCTCCCCTCTGCTAAAGACGATACCGTTGGATGTGACAGGGTCTACCATGTATGCGTCCTCACCCGAGGCTGTAGACTCAGAAGTCACTGCGGCATCGGGGTTCGTGCCTTTCGACCCTTTGGAGCCGGAAGGCCCGGGGTCTATTTGATGCGATTGCTCTCGGGAGTGGCGGACACAAGTGTCGGACGCCGAAACGGGGGCACGCGACAAGACGTCAGCCACGACGTTCGAACTTCCTTTTCGGTAGCGCACAACAAAGTTGTACTGCTGCAAGGTCAACGCACAGCGCGCGAGGCGGCCCGAGCGCTCGCGCATGCGCTTAAGCCAGGTGAGTGTCATGTGGTCCGTTTCCACCACGAATGGCATGCCGTCGACATAGCAGTCGAACTTGTGGAGAGCAAAAACTATAGCGAGACATTCCCTTTCTGTGACGCTATAGTTACGCTCGGCGGCGTTAAGTGACCGGCTCGCAAAATCGAATGGCCGGAGGACGCCGTCGTGCTCCTGAAGGACTACCACGCCGAGACCCAGGTCGCTCGCGTCCGCTTGGACAACGAACTCCCTGCTCAGGTCGGGCAGCTTTAACTCGGCTGTGGCCACTAGAGCTTCGGAAAGCGCCTTGAAGGCTCGCTCTTGTTCTGGCCCCCAGCTCCATCGTGCCGACTTTTTCAAGAGTGCAGTCAAGGGCGCTTGGAGGACTGCACAGCTTGGGATGAACTGTCGATAGTAGTTCGCCATGCCCAAAAAGCGCCTCAGGCCCTGAATGTTTGCCGGCGTCGGGTATTCCACAATGGCATGTACCTTCTCCTCGCACGGCAGAACAGGACCGCTCTGAATGGTAAAGCCTAATAGTGAGATTCGAGTCTCAGCTATTTGAGCTTTCTTCGGGTTCAAAGTCAACCCGGCGGCACGCAACCTCCCGAGGCCATCCTTCAAGTGGTGAAGGTGTTCCTCGAACGTTCGAGAGAAGATGACGATGTCGTCGAGGTTAGCGTCCCCTAGAAAGCAGTCTATCAATCTCTGGAACGTAGCTGCAGCTCCACAACAGCCAAACGGCATGCGGGTAAACTCGTACAAATCTCTGCGAGAGGTGAACGCAGTTTTCTCCGCGTCAGCCGGCTCCATCTGAACTTGTAGGTAACCGCGGCTAGCATCCAAGGTGCTGAAGTAGCAAGCACTGCCTAGAGCAGCCACGATCGAGTCAACGTTAGGCATAGGATAAGCGTCCTTCCTCGTGACCTCGTTCAGCCGGCGGTAGACCACACAGAGCCGATGAGAGCCGTCTCTTTTGGGGACCACTATCACCGGTTAACCCCAAGTACTGTTTGAGCGTTGGACAACTCCGGTCTCAATCAACTCATCCAGTGCCTCGTCAATTGCTTTCCTCTTTGCCGCACTAATGGGGCGAGGATTGGATTTCCATGGTTGTGCGTCACCTGTGTCAATCCGGTGCCTCACCAGAGAGGTGCAACCCAGGCTTTCCGTGAACGTATCGCTGAAACGTGTCAACAGCGACGACAGGCGTGCTTTCTCGCGTTTCGACTAGCTGTCCGGCAAAGGCGGCAGTGAGCCATTCGATTTGCTGCTTAGCGGGGGGGTCACCGGCAGAGCCGAGACCTCGTTCACCGCAGCAGCATTATGCTCGAGAGAAAGCTGTACGCACGCACCGTTTTCCGCCGCACCGGCCAAAGGACCAGTCTTGGCGTCGGAGGGGGAGACGCGGGCCGCGGGGGCAAAGCTTGGTCTCCTTTCCTTCTTCTTCCGCGTGGTGTCCGGCGACTTACTGGCAGCCGAGACCACGGGAGGTGCAGCGAAAGGCCGTAGGGCGCCGGAAGGGCCGTCCCTGTAGTCTCCGCTTGCGACGTCAATCACGATACCTGTGCGCGCGAGAAAGTCGCGACCGAGAATCACAGGCACCGAAAGACTAGGGAGATGCACAAAGCGCTGTCGGCGTGCGCGATTCTTCCAACGCACAACCAACCTCGCAGCGCCGCACGAGGTGGCGGTACCGCTGGCGAGGTGGAAGGCAGTGTCGCAAGCTCGAAGGCGGACATAGTGATAGCGCAAATGAGCTCTAACGTCTTCGCCGAACAGCGAGATAGAAGCCCCGCTATCCAGCAACGCCGCAAACTCTCGACCAGCGATCGTAAGGGCGATGAACGGCGCCGGCGTGGCTGGAATGTCATGTCCAGCGCGACACGCCATCGGTGCCAGAGGTTGTGTTACACTCCCGTGCTCTCTTACTGCTGCAGCCGCCGGCAAGGGGGAGCTCAACGACGGCTCACCCCGTTTCCCGACGGGCTAGCAGGCTCTTGTGTCGGTTGGGGCGCGTTGCACTCTCGCGCGGTGTGACCACGCTCGCGGCAACGAAAGCAGACCACGCCTTTTCCTCCAACAGGGGGGGGGGAGGATTTTGGCGATCCTTCAGAGCTACAAGGTGTCTGTTCGCTAGCCGCAGTGGGGGCTCCGAGACCGGATATCCCCTCGTGCACTGGAGCACGGGGTTTCCGTTCTTGTTGACGCTGCCGGGCAACGGTGGCCGCCCGGGCGTACGAGTACGGGTCCAGAGCGCGGTTCGACACGTCGAGCGCGTCTCGGTCTCTCACGGCAGAGGCCGCCTCATGGTTCGGGGATCCCCAGTGTGACGACTCACGACCAGCCCACGCGCAACGAGGCTCGAGAGACGCGGACGGCGGTGGGCGATAGGCTCGCGCCGCCAAAATGTCGCCCTGAATACGCTTCGCATCGGATGCCAGCTCGTTTAGGTCACGATAACGGGCGCTCCGAAGGTAAGCGGCGAAGGTTGGATGAGCCTGACGTATGGCTCGCTCCACCTTCTCGGCGTCTGATGCCATAGGATCGGCAAGGAGGTAGAGCTCCTGCAAAGCCCGAACGTACTTGAGAAGAGATTCGTCGGGATGCTGTGTGCGAAGCTCTAACTCGCGACGCATGCGGCGCTCGTATTCAGGAGGAAGAAATTCGCTACGGAAGAGCGCCCTAAACTCCTCCGTCGAGCGAGCTTGGTGGCCGACGAGCCGGTACCACCTCGCCGCTTGGGCTGTCAGCGACACGGGCAAAACAGAGCCAAGCATAACACTGTCGCTCAGCCGCGTAGCCTGCTGATAGCGGTGCAGCGCCTCGGGGTACCCTGTGGCACTGATGCGGTCCGAATAACCGCTGTACTCAGGCAGAAGTACCCTTAAGCTACTCGTAACGCTTGGCTTAGGGGACTCGGGGTCTCGCGTAACAAGTGCGCGTGCCTGTTCCCCAACATGCGCGTCCGACCGAAAATGGCCAGTAGACGGCATGGAAGAGGGTAGGGTTTGCGCTCCGACTGGTGCTTGAGGCCTCACACGACTGGCAAACGGGTCGACAGCGGTGAACGGTGGCCCACGTCCGTCGAAAGCATCGCCCACGCGAGTCTCAGGCCAGCGAGCGTCGGTGAACGCGGCGACGTTGTCGGTTAAGCGAGCAGGCTCGCGAACGACATCGTCAACCCTTTGCGCTCGCGACCGCGACAGGTCAGTAACCGCGTTCCCGCCAACATCTGAATGCCTCCGGTAGGAAGGACTGGGTGCGGCTATTTGAGCTGTCAACCGTGCTGCTGACGGGGAAAGGCCAGCGAGCGAAGAATGCGCCGGGGACTGGCCCGTAAGCGCGTGAGTCTCGAACAGCTGACACAGCCCGTTACTGGCTTGGCTAGGACTGTGGTCCTCGTTCAAGCGACTCGCATCACTGTAGGGGGCCCCGAAAAGGGGATCTCTCCCTGTGAACGACAGCAGAGGGTCGCCGAGAGGGCCGTACACCACGCTGTTTCAGCCGTCCGCCTCGAACGACATCAAGTCCGTCTCCACAGGATCGAACAGGAACGAGCACCTCGAAGGGGTCTGCTCTGAAGCCATGCCGAAACCAAGGTGGGCGCCAGTTATGTGGGGATAGGTTTGCACAAGACTTACCTACTATGCGCAACCGTGTAGGGATGCGACGTCCTCCACTGCCGCTGCGTGCGAAGACGTTGCGGCCGGGTTCGTCGTTTTCTCTGACATGGCGCAGAAACCACGCACGAGGCAGAATAACAACAACAATGGGTTTATTAACCCAAGATGCAGCACAGGGCGACACTCACGGGCTTGCAGGCTGTATAGGTAACTCCGCATGTCCAAGCAAGTACGCTTGCCTAGGGGGCTACGACTCCCGCACAAAGGCCGAAGTCGAACGCTCGAACGAGAAGCCGCCTGCTGAGCAGCGCGTCAACCTCTCGTGGAGGCCTGAGAGCATCTGCCCCGATGAGCGAATCGTCGGGCGCAACACAGCCCGTAGGAGAGGAGGATGTCACGCGCGCCCAATGGGAAATGACGCTGCGTCGTGATGTAGGCCCGCGCAGCGCACCAGCGTAGCGTGCCCGGACATGCCAGCATGGGAAGAAGCCGACGGTTGACTGGCCCAGACCAAGAGGCGCCCTGACAGCCATCTTGGCGGATGCCGGTGCTTATGCGCGCCCGGGCTACACTGGTGGCGTGCGTGCGGCAGCTGGGGAATGAGGTGCCAGTTAGGAGGGCGATCTCGATTCCCACATATGCTGGCCCCTTGGATAAAGAACGCGCTGGGTTCCTTCAGGTGCGTTAGCTCTATTCGCACTTAAAGAGGGCTGTCACATTTTTCGACCAAAGGTACGCTTCCGTACCATATAAAAAATCTAAACACGCGTTTGATTGTAAATGTTTAGAAAAACAACAACATACCGCGTTCAGCATGAACCCTTTGAAACCAGTCTGTTTTTTTAAACCTTACATACAAAAAAACTTTACTTCAAACGTTCAAAACTGGAAGAATATTCAAATGATTTTCTAACAGAAACTCTGGGTCGCATTCGGCAAAAAGCCTGCAGCTGACTATCACGCTTTCAGTATTGCACGTGGCGGTCGTGTCCTCTGCGGCTTTCGCGATAGCCACGGGCCACAATGAGCGCGAGCTCCTAGCCCAACTTTGCAATCACGCCTCAATCGTGATTTTGAGTGGCTTTCTTCGTAACACCGAAGATTGCTGAAGTGCGGGTGAAAGACTCGCGATTGTCGTTTGTGAATTGGTTTCATCCTGTATTTAGGGCCAACAACATTTCTTTTAGGAACTTGTCGACGTCGTTGTCGACGTGAACCTGTTCTTTTTAACCGGGCCTTCCTTCTTCGGGACGCGTGTCGTTTTCCGCTACTTCGTTTTCGCCAATTTCGCCTGACCGCATGCCTCAAAGGACGTTTTATTGAATTACCCGATGACCAACCATTCCGTTTTCGCTGCGGCTTGCCCTCTGCCTCCACCTTTTGTGGTGCCTCACGTCCCCGCTTCCTTCTTTTGCGGTGACGCTTACCTACAACCTTTCTTTGGTTGTTACAAACTTCCCTGGTTGCGTCATCGGCAATCCTACAGTTGAAGTGTGCCTTTGCACCACCCCTTCTGCAGCCTTTGCCCTTCAACTTTCCCGCTTCATTGCTCTGTCGGGCTAATTTATCTGTGCTACCCCTCGCAAAACCAGATGCTGGGCCCTCCACAGGTCTGAATGCTTGGACATTCGCGTCCTTCTCAATTTGCGGGTAGTTTTTATCGTCCGGTCGATCATTTAAGTGCCACTGCACGAGGCATGTCTCTAACAACACACAATCTCTGTTCATGCTGCTTGGATTACACTTTTCCTCGAAACGATCCTCCACCGAACATGCGCCTGTTTGTACACCTACGACAACAGCCTCGCAATGTACTTTCTCAGCCTCTGAGGAATTCCCACGCTTTCTGTAGGAAATACTTTCAACAGTAGCTCACCCTCTTTGGCAGTACTGTCAAGTTCTAGTAGCGCTATGTCTTCGCTACATTTAGAACTACCTTCGTTGTCTTCACTTTCAACGTCCGAAGGGTCACTCCCTTCCGGAGGCTCGAGCGTGGTCTCCAGCTCATCAATCTGTTCAATGACCCTATCAGGGCAACTGGAACTAGTCTCGGTCTCACATGAAACACCCTTTGTACTTGCTACAGTTTGCATACCATCCCCCGTCCCGCTCTCTACATGCACTACCTTGCACCATCGGAGAGTCGCGTACTTTCCCTATGCGCAATTTCACTAACAACTACCTGTTGCTCTTTTCTCTCCGCCGAAAGATCACTTTGTATGTTGCACTGATAGAGACGCATACCTTTCTCGGGCGGTACCTCGCAAACAGTGGCTTTCTCAGTGACTTCACACTGCACCGTACTCACCACTTCACCGCACCTTTCGGACTCTACATATACTGAACATATAAACAACCAAAGACGCTTCCGATGCTGTGCCCTAGTTTTACGATTCATCCTTGCAATGTCTTCGTCTAACGCTCGCATTTTAGCCTCGTGTATACGTATCCTTTCGGCTTCTTCTGCCTCTTCTTTCTGGACTTCTGCCTCTTCTCTCTGGGCTTCTGCCTCTTTTCTCTGTTGAATGCTCTCGACATACTCTGAGAGGTCCTCATTGCTTGTCCCTGTACCAACGATCCGCTCAATCAGTTCTATTCTGTTTGGGGAGTCCGACACATCGAGTTTCAACTCCTCTGTGATCGCTAGCAATACGGGTTTTCGCAGGGCTTTCAGATTCATGACTGCTTCCGGTATCGTTCTCTGTTCCACGAATGACTCCTGTCTTGCAACTAATTAACCCTGACAACAACGACAGCTCTAGCTTTCTGCCTTGCCCCAAGTTACCTGTTAACTTAGTCTGCAAAAGCTTCCTTATGCTCTCACACGGAATCCTGTTCTGTCACTGTTAATCTTGCCGTCAACCACAGATTATAGCTTAAACAAGCTATCTCACAATTATCTGCCCGACGCAAGTTACCTGTTAACCATACGGCTAAAACAGCCCTGTCACTGCTAACCTTGCCTTCACCCACAGACTATAGCTTAAACAAGCTATCTCACAATTATCTGCCCGACGCAAGTTATCTGTAAACCATATGACTAAATAGCTCTGCCACTGTTAACCTTGCCGTCACCCACAAACTATAACTTAAACAAGCTATCTCCCAATCTGCCTGACGCCAGTTACACAATGACCAAATAAGTTATGCTTCCTACCAGCTTTTACTGACACATCAGTAAATGCCTGGTAAAGTTTAACAAAGAAAGTCGGCACTCACCCTGGTCGCAGTCATGCCTCCAGCGTCATGGATCTCAGCAGTGTCTTCCGGTTGCCTCTCGCAGTCGATGACCTCGTGTCATCCAAGAAGTGCCGTTCGGCTGCCTCTCAGGTCGATGAGCTCGAAGCATCCAACCGTTGTCGTCCAATCGCCTCTCGAAGTCGATGGGGTCGTAGCATCTGACTGCCGTCGTCGAGTCGTTGCTACCTGGGTTGACGCCATCTCTCCACTGAATCAGTGGTTGCGACCTGGGTTGATGCTATCCCACCGCTGCCACCAGTGGTTGCGACCTGGGTTGACGCTATCTCACCGCTGCCATCCAGTTGTTGCGACTCCGGGTCCTGTGGGTCTCAGTTTGGTAGCGGGCCCCCGTCCTAGGACCCATCTTCGAACAAGTCAGATGAGGCGCTCGTGAAAACGACAACAATTTATTTACATGGTTAGTAACTGAGAATTAGAAAGGAGGTGATCAAGTGATCAGAACTGTACATGAGAGTTGTTGAACTGTAGAACCTAAAATACACGAAAGTCTTCGGCTTATATAGCGCCTCGTTGCCAACCCTGTGCTCATTGTCCGCGGCTTCCGCCAATAGGGCGCTCCATGGTCTAGGTGCTCCTGCCATGAAGGAGAGGAAATACACCACACAATGCATGCGGAGAGGGCAAAGTCTACACGATGCCCAAATATGGTGACAAACGCACTGCACCAACGTTTTCACACACGTCACCAAGTTTCGCGCACGTACGATGATCTTGGTTTCCATGATTCTTCTGGCAGCTGGGCGAGGTTTGAAAAACCGGCTGCCAGCACACGTGTCAAACTTCCCTAACTGTTTTGGTAGGACTATGTAGTGGTGGGCCAGCATATCGTCAAAATATGCCACCCCATTCAGCCGATTCTATGGAGAAAGAAGGAAGGAGGAGTAGTCACCTAATCCCTTGTCGCCGAGGCAGGCTCCGGCAAGGGCTGCAGAAGATAGTGCATTACCCTTTTTTTCAACACCACATTTCATTCCTCGTTGTTTGCTAGAAGCCACGGCTTAGCTGTGCATATCCGGGGCTCTGCTTCTCCTCGCAAGGTGCAGCCACAACCAATTTCCCTTTAGCTTTCAGCCTGAGCTGCAAATATTATGCTGGTTCCGAGATTTCTTGCGCCTCGGTGACCTCGAAAATGGCTCAGGTGCCTTCTCGTCTGCCTCGAAAGCCTTGCTCCAAGCAAACACAAAGGCCTTTCTTGAGTCGAGCTCACAATGTCCTCTCTTGGCTCGTGGGTTTTCTTCGCGCGAACCAGTCCCGAACTCCTCGTTCAGGTTTTGCCGAGAGGAAATCGACCCGTCTTGACGGCACCCTAGCTTGTAATGCGTCGAAATATTTTTGTCCTGTTAACAAAGGACGAAACACTTCGATAATAATGACGGTCGTAACAATACAGAAAGCTTTCGCGCTCGCTGGATTCCGTGCCAACCGATTGTGCCCTCGCGATCTCCAACGACAGCGCAGCTTTGGCCAACTGGGTTGGACCTACGCCACCTCCTACCGCTGGTCCCCTACGACGACGCCAGTGCAGCTCTGGCTGACTGGATTAGATATACGCCATCTCCTGTCGCCTACAAGAGCTCTCGCAAGTGGTGCCCCGTCCTCCAACTCCTGTGAGCGTGTTTCCAACTTTCTTATCTCTATTATGTCGTTGCTCGCTGTCCTTGCGCATATATATATATATATATATATATATATATATATATATATATATATATATATATATATATATATTGTTACGGATGTGATGGGTTTATTTTTCAATGAAAAATGTCAGCGCTCTACCGTCACTGCCGAATCACCATCGCTCGAGCGCGTCCGATCTCTTCTTCTTCCTCGCTCTTTCAGTCCACGTTACATTTCCCTCCGGGCCAGACGAAGCCCACCGAGCGAGTAGAAGCGATCGGTTGTTGTAGGGCTTCAATCGGGCAATGTGCACAATTTGCGTCTTGCGCGAACGCCGGTTCTGAGCTGTCACTCTCGCGACAGCGTAAGTGATGTCACTTAAGCACTGAGCAATGACAAACGGTCCTGAGTACTTAGAAAGAAACTTCTGGCAAAGTCCCTTTCTTCGAACAGGCGTCCACAGCCAGACCAAATCACCTGTAGCGAAAGTCACGGGCGGGTGTTTTGCGTCGTAACGGTCTTTCGCGCGAGCGTGGGCGGAAAGAGTTCGGAGCCGAGCAAGTCGACGAGCTTCTTCGGCGCGACACAAAGTCTGCGCGACACTGGCGTTTTCGTTCGTCGAAAATGGAAGTATGGTGTCAAGGAAACTTTGCGGATGACGAGCATAGAGAAGAAAGAAAGGCGTATAACCTGTGACTTCGTGTTTCGCGGTATTAAAGGCGTATGTAACAAAAGGTAATACGGCATCCCAGTTCTTGTGATCCGCTGCGACGTACATTGAAAGCATGTTGATGATGGTACGATTGGTGCGCTCAGTGAGGCCGTTGGTCTGAGGGTGGTATGGCATGGAATGGCGATGCTGACACCCACAAAGCCGTAGCAACTCTTCGACAACGTCAGTGGTAAGCTGACGGCCGCGATCACTTATCACCACACGAGGGGCCCCGTGACGAAGTATGATCGAGTGTAGAAGAAACCATGACACATCAGATGATGTGGCTGAAGCAACCGCCATCGTTTCAGTATACCGCGTCAGGTAATCTACGCACACAATAATCCAGCGGCGGCCGGTGGTGGACTTGGGGAAAGGGCCCAGTAAATCTATGCCGACTTTTTCTAATGGTGATGTCGGTGGCTTAACCGGCTGCAGTGGGCCGGCCGATGGTGTGGTAGGTTGTTTGTGGCGTTGGCAGACATCACAACTTGCGACGTAGTGCTTGGTGGTCTTCCAGAGTCGAGGCCAGTAAAAACGTTGTCGGATACGGTGAAGCGTTCGGGCAAATCCAAGGTGCCCAGACGTGATGTCATCGTGCTTGGCTTGGAATACCGCAAGACGCAGGCATTCTGGCACGACGAGTAGTAGTGTGGAACCATGGCTGGAGTAATTCTTGCGATATAGAAGGGCGTCATGAATCACGAATGGCGTGGCGCGTTTAGAGCTACGAGCCACATCAATCATTGGTTTCAGCGAAGGGTCACGCTGTTGTTCAGACATCCAAATTTGGGAAGTTGGAAGACGAGATAAGCAGTCGGCATCTGCGTGACATCGACCGCTCTTGTAGGTCACAGAATAATTATATTTTTGAAGCCGTAAGGCCCAGCGAGCCAACCGACCAGCTGGGTCACGTAGTCCGACAAGCCAACAAAGCGAATGATGATCTGTGACGATCTTGAACTGCCGGCCGTACAAATAAGGTCTGAACTTTTGGACGGTGAAAACAACTGCAAGACATTCCAGTTCGGTGACCGTATAATTCCTCTCCGCCTTAGTCAAAGTACGACTTGCATACGCCACGACGTGCTGCCCGCTATCGTGATATTGAACTAGCACGGCACCAACTCCGATACCACTAGCATCTGTATGCAGTTCCGTGAGTGCCTCCGGGTCGAAATGGCGCAAGAGGGGCCCGGAAGTAAGCAAATACTTCAGCTGCTCGAAAGCAGCCTCACACTCAATGGTCCATCGAAATGGAGTGTTTTTGCGGAGCAACTCTGTCAGGGGATGAGCAAGCTGGGCGAAGTCTTTGATAAACCGACGAAAATAAGAACAAAGGCCCACGAAGCTACGGAGATGCTTCAAAGACGTCGGTTGCTTGAAGTCTCGGACAGCACTGATTTTGTGCGGGTCTGGTCGTATACCGTCCTTGTCAACTAGATATCCAAGCACAAGGGCTTGACGCTCACCAAAATGACACTTCTTTGCGTTTAAAACGAGACCAGCTTGTTTGACGCAGTCTAGAACAACGCTAAGCCGATGGTTGTGTTCGTGGAATGTCTTGCCAAAAATAATTACATCATCGAGATAACACATACATATCTCCCGTTTGAGACCGCGAAGGATGGAGTCCATGAATCGCTCGAAGGTAGCTGGGGCATTGCATAAGCCAAACGGCATAACGTTGAATTCAAATAATCCATCAGGCGTGACAAAAGCAGTCTTCTCTTTGTCAGATGGATGCATTGGTATTTGCCAGTATCCAGACCTTAGGTCGACAGACGAAAAGTAGGCGGCCGAGTGCAGACAATCAACAGCATCGTCGATGCGTGGTAGCGGATACACGTCTTTCTTTGTGACGGCGTTGAGACGGCGGTAGTCTACACAGAATCGCCAAGAGTTGTCTTTTTTGTTACCAATATAACAGGAGCTGCCCAGGGACTGCTTGACTTTTGAATAACGCCTTTCTGCAGCATGTCGTTGACCTGAATGGCGATCACTTGCCTCTCTGACGCGGATACGCGATAGGGTTTCTGGCATATCGGTGTAGCATCTCCCGTGTTGATGCGGTGGTGCATACGGTATTCGGGCAACATGGAACAACGCTTGTTTTGAGCGAAATCAAAGACTCCCGCGTAGCGTGTAAGTACCTCCTCAAGGACATTCTGCTTGGAAGAAGGCAACGACTTGTTGATCATAGGTTTAATCTCGGCTGAGTAGTTGGGCGCAGTCTGACTGATAGCTGGACACTCTGAGACCATTCTCACGTCAATTGTGGCCTGCTCCTCGAACGTACCCAGTTTGAATCCGGCTGGTAGAACAACAGGCTCTGAGGCTGCGTTGAGTGCCCACAAGCAAGCATGTCCGTCGATGGCTGTAAGGACAGACCGTGGGACCAGCACATTCTTCTTAATGGCGTTTGCATGATCAGGCTCCACAAGTCCAGTGCAGGGTCCTGAGCGGACATGAGAAGAGCATACGGGTACAAACACTGCTGTCCGACCAGGGATCGTCACATCTTCGGACAACGAAAGAGCATCAATGGGCAGAGTCGGAAAATCGTCAACTATTGCAGCGGGCAACGTACTTTGTAGAAGAATCTCTCCAGTTCCACAGTCAAGCGTAGCGCCGCATTCATGAAGGAGGTCTATCCCTAAAATGATGTCATGAGTTGCGCGAGCCAGTACGGTGAATTGAACTCGGAAATTATGTCCACCAATCGTGAGTACAACTGAACAAATACCAACAGGGCATAACGTTTCGCCTCCAACTCCACGAAAAGTTTCTTTACGATTCCACGCGAACATAACTTTGTGACCCAAGAAACGATGTTTGAAACGAAGGCTCATAACCGAAACAGCAGCACCAGTGTCTACAAGAGCAAGAGTATCTACACCATCTATACACACACGCACTTTGTTGGTGCAGGCGGCCGTCTGGGACAGAAGCGCGAAATATGCCCTGGGAGACCACATGTGTAGCAAACGGGGACTTGTCAACTTACGTTAGCCGGAGCAGAGGTGGCAGAAGTACGCGGAGACGGGTCGTGCTCCGCAGGAACATTTTGTGATGAAGCATAGTAATCTTCTGGTAGAGGCCTGGTTGACGACGGTCGGGGGTCCGCAGCGGCACGTCGAGATGATGACATCCGGTGGATGACATCCGGGGAAAACGGAAGCCGCGGGGTAAAATCTGCAGTTTCTGTGCGTGGTCGGTATATATATATATATACATATAAATAGGCAGGCATGGTGGTTGAGTGGCCGTAGCGTTGCATATAGTATAGTAGATCCTCCGTGAGCGGTCACAACGTGGTTTATTTCGACGTTTCGGCCTAGAGTCTGGCCTTCATCAGGAATAAAGATACAGTTTGTCGGTGCTCAGCTTTATACAATCTCAAATCAGAGGGCAAGGAAAGAGGGAAAAAAAGGAAAGAAAAAAAGAAAAGAAAAGGAAAGAAAAAAAAGAAAAAAGAGAAAAATAATATACGGTGGACGCCCCTCGGGTGCCCCCCTTCCACTTTTCCCTCCACTTCCCCCCCATCTCTCTCCCCCCTCTCCCCTTCACCTTTCTGATGTCAGCGGTCTGTGTATGTTTCCGTTCACTAGCGCATTCCTCCCTATCAGACGGCCCCTCCTGGCACTGGCGGTTCGGTGTGTGGCATAAAAGAGCTTTTTAGGAAGTCCTAAGCCTTTAACTACTCGGGGTCCCGTAAACAATTCGTCGTAGAAGGACGGGGGCCGCGTATTGTGGTAGAGGCTGGTCAGCGGGCATTTTAGGAAGTTCTAAGCCTTTAACTACTCCGCACCCTGTCAACATTTCGTCGTAAAAATAGGGGTGCCCCGTATTGCGGTAGGCTGTGCAAGCGCGTGCAATGCGAATTCCTGGCCCGCTTCTAAATTACGCGTGTCGTGGGGGCCTCCCGGCTGTGCACATGGTTGCTGTTGGGCATGTCGTGCATGGCACAGTTGATTGGGTAGTAAAATAAAACAGAAAACAGACGACAGCTGCACTTAGGAAGAGTAGTTACACTTGGAATTGTTTTAGGTTGTCCAGTGCCCTTCGCAGCTGCAGTGCCGTGAACTCAGTTACTATTTTCATTGTTGCCGTTATTGTTTTCTAATGCTTTAATTGCTGCAAGTGTACCAGGATTCTCATTTATTCCTCTATCGAGGGTGTTAAATCGGTGGATAAGGTATGACTCTCGTTGTTCACGTTCTCGATTTGATTTAAATCCCGTCTCTAAGAGCGTTACTGATAGTTTGTCGAATGCATGGTCGGGAAGATTGAGATGTTTTGATAGAGGTAGACTTGGGGCTGATTTCGCATGGGCTCTGTGATTATTGAAGCGAATCCTAAATGGTGTTTCTGTTTGTCCGATGTACTGCATACCACACACGTTGCATTCGAGTAGGTACACCACATTAGAGGAATCGCATGTTAGGTTTCCTCGTAAGTTAATCGAAAACTTGGATTGCGTGCTGGTTGCTTTGTCTGTTTCTCGCATCGCCTTACATACAAGACATCGTGGCTTTAAGCAAGGGCGGCATGAATTATTGGGGGGTGATGTGTTAATTTGGGAGTGGACAAGGGTGTCTTTGAGGTTACGTGGTCGTCGGTAAACGACGCCTGGAGCGGATGGGAATGCGCGTTTCAGACGTTCACTTTGTTCCAGAATGTTGTAATGTCGTTTAAGGATTTTGTTTACATTGGGGAAGTTTGTGCTGTAAGTCAAGCAGAGGTTTGTTCGTTGTGGGTCTTCTCGTGGTGGTCGCTTCATAAGTAAGTCTTCACGCTTTAGTTTTCTCGCTTTTTTAACAGCGTCATTAATTACATGTGGGGGGTATTTTTGTTGCTCGAGCATAAGTTTTGGCCTCTGTGAGCTCGTGTCAAAGTCAGCGTCTCTAGAGCAGATTCGCTTAAACCGGTGAGCCTGGCTGTATGGAATACTGTTTTTACAGTGACGTGGGTGATCGCTTTGGTAATGAAGGTATTGTTGTCGATCCGTTGGTTTGCGATATAGGGTTGTAGAGAGCTTCTCTTCTTCTATCGTTATGGTAACATCAAGAAAATTTACGGTAACTTGCGAGTATGTGTGTGTGAAGTGTATGTTCGGATGTACAGCATTGTAAGTGTCTATAAAGCTGAGAAGTTCGTCCTCGCTTTAGGTCCAAATAAGAAAGATGTCTTCTATGTATCTTCTGTATAACATTGGTTTCAAGGAACTTTGTGCAAGAAATTCAGATTCTAGCTTTCCCATAAATATGTTGGCATAATTAGGTGCCATTTTGGTGCCCATAGCGGTCCCGCTGATTTGTCGAAAATACTCTTGGTTAAACTCGAATGAATTTAATTCGAGGACCATCCTCGTCAGTGTTGCAATGGCAGAGAAATCTGGGGTGTTAGATTGTCTATGGTTTGTGTACATGTTTTGTAATGCAGCTATGCCGTCATCGTGAGGAATATTTGTATATAATGAAGAGACATCAAGAGTAACCAAGTACGAGTTTTTCGGCACACAGATGCCCGCAATGTCTCGAAGAAAATGTGTGGTGTCTTTTATGTACGACGCGAGGGTGCATGGAATGTGGCTTATTAGTTTGTCCACGTACCCTGATATGGGTTCAGTTATTGTACCGATGCCTGATATGATTGGTCGACCTGGGTTACCGGGTTTATGAATTTTCGGGAGGATTAAAGCGACCTGGACGAGGGTATGCTGCTTGCATCAGTTTGTGGTCAGTGTTGGTTATCTTTTCTGCGTCCAACAGTTTCTTTAGTTCTGTTGATACGATACGTTTGTATTCGTCTGTCGGATCACCTGGGAGGCGTTCGTAAAATCTTGAGTCGTCTAGTTGGCGGTATGCTTCTTGTAGGTAGTTGGTTGTATTAAGGACTACAATTGCTCCTCCTTTGTCAGCGGGTTTTATTGTTATGTCTGTCCTAGATGCCAAATTTTTCATACTTATTTTTTCAGATTTGGTCAAGTTTTCTCGGTTTCCTTTCTGTCTGTGGTATTCGTGTACTATATCTTTCTGTACTGCGGTGATATAAAGGTCCAAGCACTTGTCTCGATTACTGTTCGGTGTCCAATCATTTGATTTACGACGGTGAATCGTTTCGTGGTTAGAAGGCCTATCTAAGAAATATTCGCGCAACCTTAAGCTTCGAGCGAAGTTGTCGAGGTCTCGGAGTAAGTGGAATTCATCGAACAATTTTGTGGTCGGGCAGAAGCTTAGTCCCTTAGATAGCAGTTTTACTTCGTCAGGTGACAAGCTCGTGTCCGATAAGTTTACAACCACAGTGTCACACGGTGTGCTCCTAGATGGGTGCTCGTTTGTACCATTAGTGTTTTCCTGGGTGGTGGTGTTGTAATGATAAGGCACTGTATCAGGGAACGCGGGTTTGGGCACATGGTCTCTTTCTAGTTTATGAATTTTTGTGGTCCTGATGGCTTGGTATTTATTCTGCTCAAATTCTGTTAATCGCGTGATTTCTTCGTTCGATAAAGTCTTGTGGCGGAGAATGGTGTTGGTCATAGCGACCAGTTTCTTTACCTGCTTGTCACTATGATTAAGAGCAATTTCTGTTAATTTAAGAGATGCCTCAAGGAGGACGTTTTTCCATGTTATTTGGTCGTGTTTATCTAGATTTGTAGCGGCTGGTGTGAGGGAGGTGTGAGGGAGAGTGTCACCTGACGAAGTAAAACTGCTATCTAAGGGACTAAGCTTCTGCCCGACCACAAAATTTTTCGAGGAATTCCACTTACTCCGAGACCTCGACAACTTCGCTCGAAGCTTAAGGTTGCGCGAATATTTCTTAGATAGGCCTTCTAACCACGAAACGATTCACCGTCGTAAATCAAATGATTGGACACCGAACAGTAATCGAGACAAGTTCTTGGACCTTTATATCACCGCAGTACAGAAAGATATAGTACACGAATACCACAGACAGAAAGGAAACCGAGAAAACTTGACCAAATCTGAAAAAATAAGTATGAAAAATTTGGCATCTAGGACAGACATAACAATAAAACCCGCTGACAAAGGAGGAGCAATTGTAGTCCTTAATACAACCAACTACCTACAAGAAGCATACCGCCAACTAGACGACTCAAGATTTTACGAACGCCTCCCAGGTGATCCGACAGACGAATACAAACGTATCGTATCAACAGAACTAAAGAAACTGTTGGACGCAGAAAAGATAACCAACACTGACCACAAACTGATGCAAGCAGCATACCCTCGTCCAGGTCGCTTCTACATCCTCCCGAAAATTCATAAACCCGGTAACCCAGGTCGACCAATCATATCAGGCATCGGTACAATAACTGAACCCATATCAGGGTACGTGGACAAACTAATAAGCCACATTCCATGCACCCTCGCGTCGTACATAAAAGACACCACACATTTTCTTCGAGACATTGCGGGCATCTGTGTGCCGAAAAACTCGTACTTGGTTACTCTTGATGTCTCTTCATTATATACAAATATTCCTCACGATGACGGCATAGCTGCATTACAAAACATGTACACAAACCATAGACAATCTAACACCCCAGATTTCTCTGCCATTGCAACACTGACGAGGATGGTCCTCGAATTAAATTCATTCGAGTTTAACCAAGAGTATTTTCGACAAATCAGCGGGACCGCTATGGGCACCAAAATGGCACCTAATTATGCCAACATATTTATGGGAAAGCTAGAATCTGAATTTCTTGCACAAAGTTCCTTGAAACCAATGTTATACTGAAGATACATAGACGACATCTTTCTTATTTGGACCCACAGCGAGGACGAATTTCTCAGCTTTATAGACACTTACAATGCTGTACATCCGAACATACACTTCACACACACATACTCGCAAGTTACCGTAAATTTTCTTGATGTTACCATAACGATAGAAGAAGAGAAGCTCTCTACAACCCTATATCGCAAACCAACGGATCGACAACAATACCTTCATTACCAAAGCGATCACCCACGTCACTGTAAAAACAGTATTCCATACAGCCAGGCTCACTGGTTTAAGCGAATCTGCTCTAGAGACGCTGACTTTGACACGAGCTCACAGAGGCTAAAACTTATGCTCGAGCAACAAAAATACCCCCCACATGTAATTAATGACGCTGTTCAAAAAGCGAGAAAACTAAAGCGTGAAGACTTACTTATGAAGCGACCACCACGAGAAGACCCACAACGAACAAACCTCTGCTTGACTTACAGCACAAACTTCCCCAATGTAAACAAAATCCTTAAACGACATTACAACATTCTGGAACAAAGTGAACGTCTGAAACGCGCATTCCCATCCGCTCCAGGCGTCGTTTACCGACGACCACGTAACCTCAAAGACACCCTTGTCCACTCCTAAATTAACACATCACCCCCCAATAATTCATGCCGCCCTTGCTTAAAGCCACGATGTCTTGTATGTAAGGCGACGCGAGAAACAGACAAAGCAACCAGCACGCAATCCAAGTTTTCGATTAACATACGAGGAAACCTAACATGCGATTCCTCTAATGTGGTGTACCTACTCGAATGCAACGTGTGTGGTATGCAGTACATCGGACAAACAGAAACACCATTTAGGATTCGCTTCAATAACCACAGAGCCCATACGAAATCAGCCCCAAGTCTACCTCTATCAAAACATCTCAATCTTCCCGACCATGCATTCGACAAACTATCAGTAACGCTCTTAGAGACGGGATTTAAATCAAATCGAGAACGTGAACAACGAGAGTCATACCTTATCCACCGATTTAACACCCTCGATAGAGGAATAAATGAGAATCCTGGTACACTTGCAGCAATTAAAGCATTAGAAAACAATAACGGCAACAATGAAAATAGTAACTGAGTTCACGGCACTGCAGCTGCGAAGGGCACTGGACAACCTAAAACAATTCCAAGTGTAACTACTCTTCCTAAGTGCAGCTGTCGTCTGTTTTCTGTTTTATTTTACTACCCAATCAATTGTGCCATGCACGACATGCCCAACAGCAACCATGTGCACAGCCGGGAGGCCCCCACGACACGCGTAATTTAGAAGCGGGCCAGGAATTCGCATTGCACGCGCTTGCACAGCCTACCCCAATACGGGGCACCCCTATTTTTACGACGAAATGTTGACAGGGTGCGGAGTAGTTAAAGGCTTAGAACTTCCTAAAATGCCCGCTGACCAGCCTCTGCCACAATACGCGGCCCCCGTCCTTCTACGACGAATTGTTTACGGGACCCCGAGTAGTTAAAGGCTTAGGACTTCCTAAAAAGCTCTTTTATGCCACACACCGAACCGCCAGTGCCAGGAGGGGCCGTCTGATCGGGAGGAATGCGCTAGTGAACGGAAACATACACAGACCGCTGACATCAGAAAGGTGAAGGGGAGAGGGGGGGAGAGAGATGGGGGGGGAAGTGGAGGGAAAAGTGGAAGGGGGCACCCGAGGGGCGTCCACCGTATATTATTTTTCTCTTTTTTCTTTTTTTTCTTTCCTTTTCTTTTCTTTTTTTCTTTCCTTTTTTTCCCTCTTTCCTTGCCCTCTGATTTGAGATTGTATAAAGCTGAGCACCGACAAACTGTATCTTTATTCCTGATGAAGGCCAGACTCTAGGCCGAAACGTCGAAATAAACCACGTTGTGACCGCTCACGGAGGATCTACTATACTATATACATATAAATATATATATATATATATATATATATATATATATATATATATATATATATATATATATATATATATATATATATATATATATATATATATATATATATATATATATATATATATATATATATATATATATTTCGTATAGGAAAGAAGACGCACGTACGAAGTTATTTTATTGACGTTTCAGCCGTGGGTCCGGCCTTCATCAGAAGGCTGATGAAGGCCGGACCCACGGCCTTCATGATGAAGGCTGGACCCACGGCCGAAACGTCAATAAAATAACTTCGTACGTGCGTCTTCTTTCCTATACGAATAATATTTCCCGAACCCAGCATCATTTTTGTTTTTGGTATATATATATATATATATATATATATATATATATATATATATATATATATATATATATATATATATATATATATATATACATTATTCTTTCAATCCCTCCTCACCCCTATTCATTGTGAGCTACTGTTGAGGGGCCGCATGCTGATGCAGACAGTTACAGGGCTCACTTTTCTCTTCTTTTCCTTCTTATAACCACAATCTTTGTGCAGACAAAACAGTTGAAAGTCATAATAACCAAATATCAATGCCGTGTCCCCCCGTTAAATTTCTATTCACATAGAGCTGGTCTGTCGATATCACAAATATGCAACTTTTGTTCAATGTCAGAAACAATAGAGCTCTATTTTTTATCATGTCGCTGACACAGATATCTGAGAAAAATACCTTTAGTCATTCCATTTGCTAGCCTGGGCCTGAACATCACAATAGGTAACTATTCTTCGGTGCTCCGGACGTGGGCTTCAGCCACAAGAACGTTTTAGATGCAGTTTGTAGCGACCTTAATGCAAGTAAAAGAATTGAGCTTTGGATTGCGTGAGCAATAATACTGTAAAAAAATTCAACATAAACAGGGTTTTTGTTTAACCATGCTGCTTTCTATCCGAGGTAACGAATGCATTGCCCTATCTGAACGAGGGACAAGCATTTATTGAACTCCTTTCATTGTACCTAGGGTTTTTTTTTAGGGGGGGGGGGGGGGTATAGACATTGAATTAGCGAAAAATTCTTACTGAACGTACTAATTATTTTTGGCCGATCCCCCTGAGGGTGTATGAGCCATGGTTATGGTTTTATCATCATCAGCTTCGCCATCCGGATGGCGGCTCGTCTTTTTCTGCACATCGTTTTGGTGCCGTGAAACACAGAAAAAAGGGCGTGGCCAAGGTGAGACAGTGTGGATTTCATGACTTATCGACCGCATCTGTAGCGCGGAGGACTTCGTACAGCTGCTGTTACGCGAAGCTTGTGTACTAGGCCTAACCATTGCCGACACCGGAATCGTAAAGAATGTCAGCCTGGCAGCTGACGGATCGTCATTGCGCCGACCTTACGTTATGAACGGCGTTTCGGCTCCCCATTCACCTCGTGACATGGCCGGCAAGTGATTTTCCCTGTTGCCGACACTGGACCGGAACAAGAAGGTCCTTTTCGAAAGCTGGGCTAAAGTATGCAAGGCCGCCACGCGAGCCATCAAAAACATCGAATGCCTTGTGCAAATGAAGCGCCCACCGATAAGTGACCTTGTGAATTTTCACCGAGTTTTGACTAACGAGTATAGGAATCTCATAGAAATTGCAAAGGAGGTAGAAGATGCAGTTCCCCTTGATCGTTTACAAGCAAAGATGAAAGAAGCAGACGAATGTGTTCACCTGATTATTCAGAGAAATTTAGAACAAAGAACAAGCCTTAGACGCATTAAAAACTCGGTAAGCTGATCTCGAATCAATAAAAAAGTGCATTAGAACAGAAGCGAAAGAGAAAAATGGGCTCCTCGTCTATAGCACTAAGACCTAGGCAATGCTTTTTCAAAGGCGATATTGTCGCACAGACGCTTGATGAGTCGACTTCACGAAGAGTAGAGGAGCACATTGAAAGCAGAGAGACAAGCATTAATTCCCACTGCAGAGAGTACAATAAGCATCGAAGGACAACTTCAGAAGTTAGAAACCCCTTCCACGACCTTAGAAGGCTCGTGAACCAGCTGGGCCAGCTGAGTGAATGACAAGATAGCATCAGCTACTTAGGTGTATCTGGTGGGAAAGACCTGTATGAAGGAAAATCAAAAGCATTTGAAAATCTGAAAGACGACCCATGCACCTGATCATGACGATGAGCCCCCATCGAAGACGACCGGTCGCCATCGACCAGCAATGTGTACAATGGCCTGCAGATAGCGAAACAAGACCAGCTAGTCACTCTAAATGAAACGAAAGGACGACCACGAGGATGCTGAAGGAAGCCCGGTGTACTTATCGTAGCCTAGGCCCTTCGAAACATTTGCATACATCAGGGTTGAAGGAAATGCATATAATGCATCTCAATTCATGTAAGATGCAAAATACCAAGAGAGCGTCGAAGTCAAAATCGGGAAAGCCCAGATTAAGGCAAAGGAAGAAAAAGAACGGCGATTTGGGCTAGTTGGTTTATTTGCTTTGCAATAATGGTTGCAGCGCAAGCTCAAAAGTGCTGGAAAAAATGCGGACAGAATGCGAGGAACGGAAGCAAACACGACAACAACACAGCGCTCGTGTTGTCCTCTTTGCTTACCATTTCTCACATTCTGTTTGCCTTTCTTCCAGCACTTTCGTGATTGCGCTGCAACCCTTATCGCAAAGGAAGGAAGCCGATGACTCCGAGGTGACCACAGACATGACCAAGAACTCGAGAAAACTTCTCAAAAATAGATCCTGTAGACCTTCATGGTAAAGTCAGCATCATCGGTTTTCACAAGAACGATAGCTGTTCATCGACCGCACAAGTCTATCAAAAGGAACACGTTTAAAGGCACGAGAGAGAAACAAACGTCGGAAGCACCACTAGAAGACCACTCACCTTTGAAGGGTGCGATTGACCCACATGACTTGACTGGAATGTGATGCAAGAACCCATAAACAAGTGTGTATTTAGAAAGTGTGTGTATTAGTGTTCTCCGTTGTCACTCGTCTGTTGGGGTACGAAAGATGTTGAATATTGTGCTCTTAGAAGACGACGAGTGACACTATCATGATCAGTTCAAGATCAGATCAGGACATGAAAAAAAGAAGAAGCCAACGGTGACTCGTCCCCTCCCCCCCTCCTTCCCCGAGTGATGCTTGCTAGTTTTTTAAGGCTTCAAAATCTTTTGGAATGCTGTTTTAGCTTGACCCGATTCCTTGGACGGTCGCTAGCACAGTCGCCAGAACCTTGTCAGGTCCATGACTCAGTGCCCCTGGAGATCGGAGAAAACGTATTAAAAACTAGCGCAGTGACGCCCTGCCTACAGTTAGTTCATCAATACGAATAGCCATTTACGGGGAGACAACGCCACAAATCAGGAAGCGATCATCACTCGTGACATAGCAGTGAGAGTTGTCTGAATACCCATCTGGAACAACCACAAGGGTGAGTGTTTCAGTGCAGAATCGGTGCGTTGCCTTACCCAGACTGCCCTGTTTCTTACCTAGAGTGAATCGGTTGATATGAAACTCAGCGCGTCACAGAACAAAAAAAAAAACTGAGCGCAAATACAACCTCACGAAAACCTTCTCTCTGTTCTCTTAGCTATTGTGCAGCCCTTTGGTCTGTCAATGTTATATTCATACGCCCGCTGCGCGGTCCCCATTTTTCGCTTTAGTTGTTTTGCTGTGTTAGTCTCCGTGTTTCAGCCTCATACGCTAGTATCCACTGCTTGTATGCTTTTCGATTTTATAATAAAGGCACATTTTCTGACATTATTTGAGAGTGCCTGCCGAATGCCCTCCAGTTATTTCTTGTTCGTCGGTGAATTTCTTTTTTGTGATTAGGTTCTCCCGTGAGTAGTTGTGCTATATACTCATATTCTTCTATACACCCCGATGCATGTTTTTCCATCCTAAGTTAACCAGGCCACTTAACATTATCTCCATTTTCACCATGAGCCCTACCTTAATACTTTCTTGGTTTTAATCCTCAATCATGTTCTTGCAATACGTTGCCGAAAAGCACGATGGCGTCCGCAAATCGCAGGTTGCACGCCACTCTCTGTCATCCTCGATGCCCGTTTCCTCTCAGTCTTCGCCGCCACAAGCATGCCTTGCAACCCTTTCTGCCATTCGACGCGACCACTCCACGCCTTCTTTTTCACTCAACCGATTCGGCACACATCCTCTCCTCCACTTTCGTAGTTGCCCTTCCTCTTGCTTCGTTCACACGCTGGCAAGCAGCCTCGAACAAGCCCGATTGTCGAAACGTCGTCTCCGGCGACACGCTGTGCTTGTCATGGGTAGCAGAAATTGTTGTGGCAAACATTTGAAACCTCAACTTCTTAGTAAGTGAAGTTTTTTGTGAGCTACATATTTCGTAGTGGCAGCATCGTTCTCGGAAAGCCTTCTTCCAGCGCCTTTACACGAAAGTGGCGCTCGGGGTGCGCTGGTCACATGGACGACGTTATGCCTCTTTTTCCAATAACTGCTGCTCTGTCGATTGCACGCTTGTCGCTGGTAAGCAGTTTCAAATAAGGTCACCGGCCATATCACGTTGGTGTGTTTCACTGTTGCCGTTCGCAGTTGCACTTCATTGCTTCACACGTGACCCTCGTTGGCGCCGGCAGAAAGAGAAACGTTGCGCTGCTTCGCATGCGGGTGAAGGTCGGCTCGGGGAGAGGAGAAAGTTGGCTCTGAGCATTGCGCAACAAAACCGAGAGGAAACGCCCAGCTTCGCTTGTCCCCATTCTCGTGATAGGGCCGCCTTTCGCGATTAATGCACTCGGCGAAAATGTCTCAGTACAGGGTAAAGAAGTGCTACTGTTTCTATCCTTCAAAATCCACCTTTTGTAGTTGTCCGAGTATTTCGAAAGCTAAGAGTTTTAATCAAGTTTCTATTCTTCTCTGGAATGCTGTTTTCCACGGGCAGTGGCGTGGCGCATTTCATTTATTAAAACTTAGAGTGTTTGCGCCTAGAATGGCCCTCTCAGCAGGTGATTCCACCGAAATGAGGGTTAAGGTTTAAATTTCTCAAAGTTCATTTTTTTCGAGTGTGGACAAATCTCCATGTCCGCTTCGAGTGTTGTCCTGGAGAGGGCTTTTATTCCACCGCCGCAAAACTTAGCGAAGCCGGCACTCAAAGTGTTCTATTTTGAAGCTTGTTTTGCACCGCAGACGAAACGCAGTAGTAAGGTAAGATATATTCACAGACACGCGCTTGCAGTTCAGTAGATAAGGCTTCAGAGTTGGGGTGGGATGAAGACAAGAAACATACAGGGAAAAGAGTTTCCACAGAAGTTTATGGCCCCCCATGCAGGTGGTTTTTTTTTTTCCTCTTTTTTTCAGTGGTGTAAAGGGTTGAGAGGACCCCCTTTACGCGTGGTTATCGTCAGCCTTCCACCGAAGGGGAATGCTCGGCCACCTCACTCGTGACCACCTATATACTATGGTTGTGTATGAGAATAAAACGAGCCTATCGATGAGATGTTTCTGTTACACTACGTGCAACAATGCGCGTGTAACATTGCGCAATGATAGAGAGGAAAAAAAGAGCGCAGCCGGGTCCCCCTTCTATTTAAACATGGGCTGCTAGTAATTGTTACTATCCGACATAAAAAAATTACCAATGGTAGTGTATCATGAGGTTAAGTCTAACCAAACTCGATTTTGAAGGAAGTTTCTCGAGCTGGACTACGACACACGTCGTCAGAGAAGCTTACTGCGCTAGATTAATATCTCAGGAAATTATGTTCCGTCTTCCACCCATTCATCAAATTCAAGAAAGATACACTTCGTGCTAACGACAGCACACAAAAAGTAACTTGTCAAAGTTTTTATGAAGCAACCATCGTGATGGCATTAATTGAAGAAATATTGTCCATTCATGTACATTCTAAAGCTTATTTCCAAAGATCCAGGCAGATTTTCATACTTCTTTTTGTTTCTCTTTCTATAGTCGGCCGGTTCTTTCTATCTTTTCGGAGCTAGCCATGTGTGTAATTCGTTTTCCTTAATATTTAGGTTCGGACGTGTTAACTCATAAATGAATACTTATTTTGGGTCTAATGGCCTGATTTCTTTATATATGGCGTTGTTGGAATCTACCGTTTGTTATTATTTGTTTTGCCATGTATGACGGTTTAGTCATGTTTGTACGCGGGTGATCGGGTGGTTTGTCAGGCTTTACTCTCTTTCACGGTGATCTTCTGTATCTCTGAAATAACTATGAAATCAAGTAAAATGAAAGACCAGTGCAATTATTTTTAGTTCCTAATCACTTTAATGCACACAGTTGGTATTCTTATTCTGAAATATGACGTATAACTCGCCAAATTCGATTAGTTCTGCAGATAGCTTTCGGGGACAGAGGGACGCAGAAAGTTTATGCCCGCGAGATCATCGCCGTACGCATGAGGGGGAGCCGGGGGGGGGGGGGTGCCAAGTTTGCTCTATACATTGACCTAATATGGAGGGGAATGTTGCGACGAACATTTGTGGGAAATGCAGTAGGGCTGCGGCCTCCGGCGGTATACTTTCGCCACATCTGCGTCATCAGCCCGTAACGATCGCAGGTGGTAACGCGCGCCGGTGAGCAACTGTTTTCAAATAGGCTACTCAGCATGCACACGTCATAGCAGAAACGGCATCTTCGAGTGGCGCTCAACTACGCCGACGCGCCAGCCCTCCTTCGGGGAGGTGATCAACCTGCTTACAAACGTACGGCGTTTGAACAGGAATGTCAGCCGCGGCGCGACTACCGTGGCGCCTGCGCAGAGGCGGCGACACCTGCCGCCAGCGGGGCAAGACCAAGGAAGGACGGAGCTGCCGGCCAGACCTGTTTCGGCGCTTGGCTGCGTGAGTGTTGTCCGCCCGTGCGTCCGCCTTGAGCACGGGGGTTCCCCTCGACAACGATGGGAGGACGACGAAGCCTTGTTGCGTTTTGGATACTTACGGCGCTGCTTTCCCGAGTGCGCGGCCAGGAGAAAGATGGTGAGTGAGCACAGTCGCGCGCCCTGTCAGCGCGCCATGACAAGCATTACGTGGGGCCAGTGCCAAGATGGTGACGACCTGCTGATGATCGCCCAGCGCACCATTCGTCGGCACGTGGGTCGGCACGCGCGCGCAAGACGTCCTCGCATCGTTAGCGCGAACTCCGTCTGATAGCGCGCTTTGCATACACCTAGGAGCACGGGAGCGCGAGCTGAAATCGGTGCCGTCAGTGTCGAACCGTTAGGCTGCCTCCGACAGCACTGCTTTCATGTCGAGAGCGTTGCTCTGACGGAACTTGTCAGGGCAATTGCCTTGGCCGCAAGTGGCTCACCACTAGACGGCGCAGACAGCAAAAACATGTTGGTGTAGCGGTTACGGCGCTCGGCTGTTCACTCCAAGGTCGCGGATTCGATCCCGGCTATTTTGTTGATGTCAAAATGGCAGACGCCCTTACACTGTGCACGTGAAAAAACACCAGGTGGTCCGTCATTATCATATCGTCGTTTTATGACGTTAAACCCCAGATGCTAGCTGTATTAAGATTAACATCATGCTCAGCGTACTTTTGCCTATGTATACTGCGGCGACTACAAGTTGACGTAATGTATAACAGAACGGATAAATGCACAAACTTAAGTTTACCACGAAGACGTCATTGCAGGCCGTTGTTGAACGTAATTTACCCTATGGACAGCGTTTAACCAAAAACTGCGTATTGTGGCGCCAGGGATTATAGTAATTCACTGTAAATAACAGAATGATGCTCAAATGTTTTAATACCTAAATAACTTCCTTGCTTACTATCTGCGGGATGATGTACGCCTAGAGTTCGTTCAATCAGACGTATTATACGGCTCCTAACCATGCTGTTCTCGTACCATTTCCGTCAAAATGCAGTGGAGGTTTGTTTAAACACATTCCATAATACGGCATGCCATATGCTTCTACCTCCCCGAGCGGTCACTTGTGGTACCATGATAGTTAGCGAAGAAGCATTGCGTGGATGGATCAATGGCTGTGCGCCGATACTACTGGTGCGCCGAAGTAGACGCCTGCCGATGAATCGTCGGCAGAGGGCTTTTTCGTGCGTAGCGTCGCATTTTCATCGCAGCCTAAGAAACACTAGCGTCTTTAGAATCACGTATCTCTGTGTTTTCTAGTAAAAGAACACATCGCATATTACTCACCCATTGATGCGGCGCCTCGGGTATGCGTATATATGCTTCTTTATTGACAAATTCAGAAGTAAGAATACAGCCACCAGTTCAATATGGCTGGGCGTTTAGCTGTAAACTTTGGCCCTGTGGCTGAATCGTGTGACAGACAGACCGAAATTTATTTGTCAAGAAAGACTACCGCCTTTAAAACTGTGCAGTCTATCTGTTCCTTGTGCCTTTCTTACAACCTTACTGCAGTACACCACGTGTTTTAACAACGCCGTTTTACGGCTGCCGCACGTGTGTACGTATGAGGCGTCTCCTCTGAGTGAGCACGCCATGCGGCCACGTAATGTAACCGATAAAAAGCACTCAACCAGCACAAGAAGCGTATTAACACCAGCATTATGTACAACGCTATTACACAATGTTACTGGCGATGTGTTTTCAATTCGATATCATCGCGTTAACAGGACAGCATTTCGGTGACACTATCTAGAAAAAATAAAAAATAGGCATCAAGAAAGCGTTTAGTATACGCTGAGAAACGGGATGAAACAAAGTTACGGTACTCACGGACTGAACTGCGGCCCTTGCCCTGTATGTATACAAAATCACTCCCGATAACAGTATCGTGTCTCTACGAATGTGGCCGCTACTACTGGGCCGGAAGAAACGTAAGGGCATTGCTTAGCCCGAAATTGTCTCATTTCATTTCCATGAAAGTTCAGGCGGGTGTAATACGACTCTTCAACGGTAACACAAGCCGAGTTCCATAATATTGTCCTTGTAAATAGCAATTAAGCTATCCAACTTGTTTTGGTACACGTATGTGTTCTGGCTCAGTCTTTTCACTTGATTCTCGTACCTGCGGCACATTTGCAACTGGTCCACATCATATCGCAGAAAGAAAAAAGATTACAGCGTTGTGATTTACTTCTAACAGGGTGAGTGGGAAGTTCTAAAAAATCGCCGCATATTCGCGGAGTGAATGATGATTGGCGGGGCGAAGCGTTCGTCAGTCCATGCGTGCTTCCGTCCGTCCCTCTGTTTGTCCGTCTGTCCGCCCCACTGTCCGTCTGTCTGTCCATCCGTCCGTCTATCAGTCTATCAAGTAAACACTCCAAGTACCGCTATCGCATCTTTTCCTCATGTATCCATCATATACAAGTACCGCCATCTAGCCGACATTCTAAGGACTGCTCTCTCGGATATGTTCGTCCGTCTGTCTAGTGAACACTCCAAGTACCGCTATCTCACATCTGTATACAAGTACCGCCATGCAGCGGACATTCTAAGGACCGCTCTCTCGGATATGTGCCACCGGTGGTTACATACAACGGGACGCACAAGCCACGCCATATGAAGCTTCGCCCCTGAAACGCTGTCCAACACTAGGACCGGCTCTAATTTTTCGCGGTGAAATGCATATCAATGAACAGCCATAATAATGTAATTCAGATGGCATAGCGCGCATGGAAAGCACTGATTCTCATTACCCCCCTTAGCTGACTGAGGAAGCAATGTTGAAGGAAACAGATGCATTTTTTAGCAATATACGACGCGGGGCTGTCGTAACTAGTGTAAATTCATTACGCACGCAGTAAAACTTGCTTGAAGGAGCGGAAAATGAAGCGCATACAAGGCGATTAACTGTCTCGATGCTGGTGTGTCTGTAGATTCGCGAACCACATTCATATCGTGAGAGGGCGCCTGACACAGTCACAAGGTAGGGGAGAAAATTTTTGGACGTGATTTTACCGGAACTTTTTTCGTAATAAGGTGATCGCGTTGATTTGTTGGGCTGAAAAGTTAGATATGTAATGAAGAATTTTGCAAGCAACTAATTCTCGAAAAGTTCACCACCATGAAAAAATTGGCAGATCCCACGTGCTATGGGAATCGATGATATGCGAAATACAAATGACGAAGGTTGATATGTCACTTTAAAATCAGCGCAACGTTACGAGGCAGGCGTAAATTATACCAAACATGTCTTTTATGTCATGATTATCATGTTCGGACGTTTCATTTACTTTCGTCGTCTGTTGACGTCACGTGGTAGATGCCAAATTTGTAATACGTGGAGCAAGCAAAACGGTCGCGAGCGCGCTATGAGCGTAACATGTAGTCATGTTTTACATGACACGCATGTCATTATTATCGTGTTTAAACGTTTCATTTGCCTTCGTCGTCCATTCACAGCACTTAATACCAAATTTGTAATATGTGGCGCGAGCGAAACGGCTGTGAGCACGCTATGAGCGTAGCACGTAGTCATGTTTTGCGTTACACGCATATCATGATTATCCTGTTTGGACGTGTCTTTTACCTTCGTCGTCAATTCAAGTTAAGTAATACCGAATTTGGTATATGTGAAGCTAGCGAAACGGCTGTGAGTGCAGCATGAGCGTGGCGTGCACTGAAAGTGGAAATCATGACATGCATGTCATGATTTCCACTTTCGGGTCTGTCACTGATGTTCGCCATGCACTCATGTAATACCGTACCAGTTTGGCGATATTTCTTGTGAAATAAACCACCGCAAGAACACCAAGGCCATGAAATGTAAATCATGACATGCACGTCATGATTTTCATGTTATGACCGGTCAATTATGCTCGTGATACAGCAATGTTAAGCCATACCAATTTCGGTATTGATACAAATGATGAAGGTTGCTGAAAGAGAGCTGAAAGTCGTAGGTGGCTAGACGGACAGATGGGTGGACGAACGGGTGGACGAACGGGTGGACGAACGGGCGGACGAACGGGCGGACGAACGGGTGGACGAACGGGCGGACGAACGGGCGGACGAACGGGCGGACGAACGGGCGGACGAACGGGCGGACGGACGAACGGACGGACGGACGAACGGACGAACGAACGGATGGATGGACGGATGGATGGGTGGGTGGGTGGGTAGATGCGCTTGAAGTCACCGAAGTTCACTAAGAAATATGAAATGAGAAAACTCCTCTCGACGTATGATCTTTAAACAGAGAAAGGCGTTAACAGGCAATTACAACAAACTTGGTAAATTAGAGCAAACTGACATGACAGGTGGATCAAAGGTAACCAGATGGTCAAAAAAAAATCCTGAGTTCCTCATTACCTCGTGTTTCATAATATCGACGTATCATCTTTAAACAGAGAAATGACGCATCAGATATCTACAGATAAAAAAACATCTATCATAAATCATGCAACCGTGTATGTGAGCGTCATTCTCATTTTATAGAAACGGAGAAATGCAAGTTAATAGATCATAAGCAATCCACGCGTTGTAACAAGCAATTACAACAAACTTGGTAAATTAGAGCAAACTGATATGACAGGTGGATCAAACGTAACGAGATGGTCAAAGTAAATTCTGAGTCCCTCATTACCTCGTGTCTCATGATATTATTGTGATTTTGGAACGTAAAACCCCAGAAACTATTATTACCTTCTAACCGCCAATATATGAACGCAGCAAAATAATGAATTGCACGTAGACTATGTTCCGTGCCCCGCATCGGTGGTCTAGTGACTAAGGTACTCGGCTGTTGACCCGCAGGTCCCGGTTGTGGTGGCTGCATTTCCGACGGAGGCGGAAATGTTGTAGGTCGGTGTGCTCACATTTGGGTGCACGTTAAAGAACCCCAGGTGATCGAAATTACCGAAGCCCTCCACTACGGCTTCTCTCATAATTATATGGTGATTTGGGGACGTTAAACTCCACATATCAATCAATTAGTGAGTTCCGTACCCTGTTTTGTCCGCTGTAGATAATTTTTCTTGTGGCACTTTCATAATAACTACGTATGAGATGTCATTTTTTACAAGTACGGTTGGTTGAAAGTCTTGTGCTGCGTCCCAAAACACGCGTAATCAGGTAGTGTGGTATAGCGCTCTAAGCTCGCATTTTTTTTTATAATTCCTCCTGAAACACAAGTGCTCATGTGTGCCAGACAATGCTATATAAAGTAGATGCTATGTATACTGCGCGAGTCGTTTACTTAGTACAGTAGTGTAGTGTACTTGCTACGGCTATTTACTCTTCACGTTCACGGCGTACCGCAGATTACCCGAAGTTCTGTACCAATGAGATATTAAATACCCATTATTAACAATTGGGAGATAATGCGGCAAAATGAGCATGGTAATAGCCCTTCCTACTTTCATTTTTCCTAAAATACCAAATGTTACTACCTATGGTTAGTAACAGCTAGGGTATTAACAGTTACTAAAACTGTTAGTAACGGCAAAGGTAGCAAGTGTTACCACCCTCGCAGTTACTAAATGCACTGTAACATATGTGGAAAACCATCACTACCAAAAGTTGGCAAGTGCTGCTACCTTTTTTTTATTTCAAGAGTGCAGGCAGAGTCCAAACCTAGGAGCTTTGAATGATGCGTCCACTTTTTTCCTACATTCATCGTGGGGTTCTCGTACTTCTGTATCGATGCCAAGAAGTATGCGTGCGCTCATTGGTCAGCTGCCATCTCGCAATAAGTGCACGTGCTACGTAACGGGCACAAAATGGATGTTCCACACTAACCATCTTGGCTACAAGCGGCACTCACTAACGCTCACATGCTCATACTTTCTAAAGATTTGATCCATGCCCAACCACCTTTGTCACCCTATGCAAACTCATTGCCCATCCATAACACTATTTATTAACAAACTCCAAGCAATTAGGCCGCTACTTCTCCGATTTAGAGAGAAGTGCTAAGATTTAAATTTAAAGGACACGTTACCGAAGATTGCTCGAGAACCAATGCACTCCCGCCTTGGTACTGCCTCCCCTCTGTGTGCGACTTCACTTTAACCCTATTTAAAAAAACACCGCGGAGCATATACTACAGGAATTCTTAGCACTTCAGGCAAAATATGCAAGATGCACAGCATTTTAAACTAATGGTTCCAAATCGATACGTTATGTTGGAAGTACATTACTACACAAACATTGGGAACATGCAGTTCAGCTACTGCATAGCGCATCCGTATTTACCGCAGAATGCTACGTAGTCTCAGCTGTGGTAGAAAAAAATCAAAAATGAAAACATCGAAAACAGCATAGTATACACAGACTCATTAAGAGTACTAAGAGCCCTTCATCCGAGAAACCCGTATATACCGATGATAGGTGACATCCTACACAGCATAACATTTATAAAACAGGGACGCAACATGGGGTTTGCTGGGTACCAAGCCACGTCAGAATCTGTGGAAACGAGAAGGCAGGTAAATGTGTAGGAGAAGCACGATGTAAAAAAAATAAGGAAGGTCAGCTTTCCATACAAAGACGTCATGAAATCAGTACACTACAAACTCATAAATGCATGGCAAGCTAGATGGCACCCAGAAACAAAAAATAAGCTCCATCTCATTGAAACACACCTCAGAAGAATGGAAGTCCTGGAAGTTCATAGAAGTAGTTTCATGTCAGTTACGCATTGGACACACACACCTCACACACAATTGCTTACTAACAAAAGACGACAAACCTCTGTGTCCAAAATGCGCAGGTGAACTATCAGTAAATTATATTTTACTGTCATGCACTAAACTAGAAGAACTAAGGTAAAAAACATTTTATCGTATTTTACAATGAACACATACCTCTTCTTCCTGCACTGCTTCTAATTGAAGACGTGCTTGTTGATAACTCAGAAGTTTTCAGCTTCCTAAACGAAGCGGGTTTTTCTGACAAACTATTAATTTATACCTTGCGTCGTCTAAATACACAGGAACACCTCTTAGGGCTTCCCACTTTTGAGAAGACAATCGAGGTATTCTAGACTCGGTTAGTATCCTCAAGGCCCTTGCCTAGGCAAGGACTCGGCGAGGCGTCCCACCACTTTAAAAGAGTCATACCATGCGTTTGGTGCATGATGGCTTATTTATTTATTTAATTATTAGAATACCCTCAGAGCCCGTAGGGCATTACATAGGCTTAAGTTGCCTATGCGCCATAAAAACAAAACAAAACTAACTCACTGAATGTACATGCTTCATAAAGTGGATGGAGCGATGACCGCTGCTGCGGCACAGTTGGTAGAGCAGCGAACGCCTTATTCGCGAGTGGGAAGTTTGGTCGCGGCCCACGGCAAGTTATCTTTTCGTCCACATTTCTTTCTTCACATTTACATTAGTTACTTCTTATACCATCCCCTGAACTCTCCTTGGCATTATTGTCTTTTCTCGATATTATTTTGTCTAGTTCAGATGGAACTAGCCCCCAAATTTCCGCTTCTTTTCTTGTTTCATCTAGTGGGGCAAATGTCTCGAGTGGACAGAGCCAGAACGCCTCAGTATCTAAATAAAGTCCTGCTAAAACCGTGAAGACGGTTTCTCATGTCTTGTACATGCGTCCATTCTAAAAAAGACTTGCGCTCAGGTTTCGATAGACATCTCTACAGATCTTTTGCATGACTGAAATGCAGATTCTGAAACATGTATACATCTTTTGCTATTGTGTTGCAAAACATGCTGATTTGTTGACATGGTCATAAACATTATTGTTAAGAGTAATTCACCATGAAGGCACTCCACACAGATATTTAACCAGAAAGCGGAAACGCACGGCCACAGGCGCCGCAGACGTCGCAGCAGAAGCGAAATTACCACTCGAGAAACTCCCGCCTAAAGTGGGCGTTGACCCCTGCAAACGCGTTTCTGCCATTGCCACGTTGTCGCTGTTCTGCCTACAACGCCGCTTTCTCGGCTCGCCGTTGTCGCTTATTCTCCTCGAAATGCGGCCGGATCCCCAGTGCGCAGTTACTGCTTGCGCTTCGCCACTTGGACCTGTTGCTCCTAAACTGCGGCATCGGCCCGGCGAACGTGACTTCACTTCTCACGGATCAGCTATGGACGCTCTTCTTGAAAAGTTGTTTGCTGCTCGGGGGTTCGTTCGATGTATGTAAAGGATAAGACCAGAAAATTTGAGCTTGTTTTTTTAGTTAAACACTATATTTCTGAGAATTGACAGTCAATTACGTCAAGCACAGTATAGGAGACGTTATTAGAAATAATTGTAATGTAATTTAGAAGAAAGCAAAGTGGATGAAAAGATTACTTGCGGTGGGCTGGGACCGAACCTGCCACCTTCGAATAATGCGTGCGATGCTCTGCCAACTGAACTACCATGGTGGCTATCCCCCAGTCTACTTTATAGGAAAACGTGGAAGCGTAAGTCAGTGCCGCCTGTTGCCATTGCAGCCAGTGTGGGACACTTATTTATTGCTTGTTGGCATCATTTGCTGCGTCACACCAACAGGAAAAAAATTAGTGTCCCGAACTCGTTGAATAAAGATAACTGCCCACATCAACTTATCTTTTCGTCCACTTTTCCTCACAATTACATTACAATATTTCTCCCCTAGTCTTTTCTTGGCGCAATCGTCTGGCAGTTCTCGTTAATACCATGCAGAAACTGTAAGTGGAAACTTGTGTGCGCGCGCTTGGGGGCATGGCTGAGAAGGGATGAACAAAATCACTCACAATGCTGCCACGGGCGTTGTAGGTGTGACGTAGAGAGAGAGAGATGTAACTGACGCTGCAGCCTATGGTGACGTTATTGAAACTCGTGGTGAACGGTTTCTCGTTTCGTTTAGCCATGTAAAGCTTTCGTTTAAAACATTCAAACAAAACATTGTAAGACGAAAAGAATCGTGTGCAGGTAGTACCGCTAATGAAAGATTCGCGGGTTGCGCTTTTTTTTTTTCAGAATCATGCTTGTAATACCATTTTTGTACCTTCTTGTGGTTTTTTTCTTTTCCTTAAGTCTGCAATATCATGATTGAGAGCTATCTTTAGTACATCGATACGGTAAACTTTTGGGTGCTGTTGTCTCACGCTGTTTCTCAAATGAAAAATGCAATTACGAGTCAGCACTGAGTACTTGTGGTCTTTCTCTTTGTTATCGTGTTGGTGCACCGCCGTTCAATGAACAAGTGTTTCACTGTTTTCACAACTAAGTTTCACAATCTACTTACAATACTTAATTACTGACAACAGTGAAAACTAACTGGCTTCATTTACAATAGCTTGATGTTTTGTTTGTTTGTCATTATGCTTATGAAGGCGAAGGCTGCTGGTTTGAGCGACAGCCTTGAAACTTTGAAAATTTATTATTTCCAGCATTCCACCATTTGAAATTTTGAGCTAAACCGGAGCCCACAGATACCTTCGTTCAAAGCAGTCTGCTGCGGTGGTTAGTGGGCAATGGTACCATGAGGTGTGCATAGGAACGCTGCGGAACAAGCTCTTAGAAATACCATATACGGAAAAGCTGCCGGATAGATAGTACGCTCAATAAATATGCGACATAATTTACTTCGTATGGAGACCAGGGTAAATAAACTATTTCATTGCATAAAACGTTGATGTGATTAACATGTGACATTGCCTCTATTATCTTTATAGCAGCGAATATGAGCAACTTTGGGCACATTCGCTACGCAGTGTCCGAGCTAACGTTCCAGGTGGCGCTCATTTTGTTGTGCAGGCATGCGTACTTCTCCTTATTAAAAATTATATATATATATATATATATATATATGTATATATATATATATATATATACGTATTTGTCATGTGTTGCTGAATGCTTTTGTCGCTAGGTTTTTATTAAAAGCTAGTGACAAACTTTTTTTCGCTGTTATGCTTTTGTTCGTGCTTTACTTACCGGAATATACAGCGTGTCCTCATAAGGAATCAGTGCTTGAATTTATATCGCGTTTTTGAACGTACACTACTGGCCTTGCACGACCACGCCATCTTATTACGATGAGAAACCGTGAAGCGAAAATCACCGCTACGCCTGTAATGCACCTAGTGGTCACTTTGGGCAATCTTGATTATTTATATTTTTCGCTGGGGCTGAGCCCTCTGCTGTCCTTGTCGTGGTTTTTTCGTCTGCTTAGTCAGAGGCCTCTATTTTCAGATGCCCCTACCGAGGCTTTTTTTAGGCTGTAAACGTTCGCGCGGAATATACATATTTTGTAGCGCTCTGTTTATTCATATATTTAGTTTGAAAGACTGTAGCCAAGTGCAGGGCTATATCACTTACTGTTAGTTATATCTATTACTTCCTATTTATGTTACTCTTGAAGGCAAAGGAAGAATACCGAGCGCCAGGAAGTTATGTTAAAACAGCTAGGTATTATTGCTGTGGTAATATAAATTTGTACTCGCTACATCAAATAAATTCAGGTCAAGCAAGATACCAATTACTGTTGTATACATACATATATATATATATATATATATATATATATATATATATATATATATATATATATATAGAGAGAGAGAGAGAGAGAGAGAGAGAGAGAAAGAAAGAAAATAGAACTAACAGACAGTAATGCAAGGAAAGTGTAGGCAAAGTTATTAGACCTGTGTTTCAAAAGAAAAAATAAGCCGCTATGTAACACTTCTTTCATATGTATATATATATATGTATATATATATATATATATATATATATATATATATATATATATATATATATATATATATATATATATATATATATATATGCATACGCGCACTTTTCGGCAGTTTCTTTTTTTCTCTTCTGATTCTGCAAGCTAAGGCGTTCCCCTTTGTGCGGCCGAACGGTACAAGTAGAATATTGCGGGTGTGCGCAGGACCGCGTCGTCGACGAATCGCAGTGTAGAAAAAGGGGGTTGCACCGTTGCTGTTGTTTCCGATAGCTCGGTGGCGGCGTCGTATCCTTGGCGGACGCGCGGGGTAATTCCCGAGAGAAAGTGGAAGCTCTCGCTTGCCGGATGTGTCGCAAGGCTCTGCTGGAAAACCAGCCTCGCTGCCGGCGCACCTTTCCTGTTGTTTCTCAATTCGTCGCCTCTGGAGCGCACCTGAAAAAAAAAGGATAACGCCCTATAGTAATACTCAGGTACCGCTCAACAGCATCTATCAGTATCCAAAGGAGAAGTGAATTCCTAATAAAAATCATCACATGTCGTGCATCTATCAAACACGACTTTAATCGCGTAACCAAGCGCGATATAATCATGATACGGTATAAAAGACAACAACAAAGCACTGCCTTCATGCTGGTGTTTTTTCCACAAAAAAGTTACAAACAAAATAGCAAGAATAAACCTAGCTGTAATAGCGAATATATACACGCTTGCGATGCTCCTCGTGATGCGACGTAATAGTCGGCCAGCGCAATAAGTTCCCCTGCATGCAGACTAAGCGGTTTTTGACTGACATGCTGCCACCACTTTTACTCATTCTGCATGTTCTGTAGCGTTTATTTTGTTAGCGGTCGGAAAATAAGAGATAAAACAGGTTCACGCACAGGAGATTCTCCTCGTGCTTTGGCGATAGTGTAAAGCACAAAAGCAATATCAGAACGATTATTCGCGTCACGAAAACGGGGACGGGAGACAAAAAACACAATCTACAGCGCTGTAGTTCCGGTTCACGTTTTTGTCGCGCTTTTATTCGTTGACAATGGAAGCACACCAAGTCACCCAATTGTTCGTTATGACGCGGTATTAGAAAACCTTCCTGATAAACAACTAATACATAGACAAGTGAGGGAAGTAACGGTCGTTTGCTAATATTTAAGTGCTTACGTGCCAGAACAAAAATTTATTTTTGAATGCAGTGTTATGTGTTTTTTCTTCAGCAAGGTGCTTAAGTTATTGTTCTGGCTTTGTCGTCGTCTGCTTGATCGGGCGATGTAGTTGTGCCTGGGAATCGTTGCTCCCGCCAATTGGAAAGCGCGGTCTGTAAATTGCTGTAAAGCGCGGGCTGTAAACTGTAAATACCAGTGAGAAAAAGGTAAGCAAAGCATGCATTGTAGTTTATGGGCCTGCAGCAATAGGAGAAAAAAGGCAAAGGAATGGTGCCGATATTTCACAAACAGCCTTACGATTTCCACGAAGAGCGGAGTGGCAGGTTCAGCATCGACGAATGAAACTATTAAAGAAATAGACAGAGAATCACAATTAGGTCAATAACTGACTGTTTTTAATCTGTCGGATAGATTCCTTCGGGGATATGCTCTACAATTTACATGGTTCTAGCTAAAAAGTTTGGAATTCACCAAGTGTGTGCAAGCTGAGCCCCAAAAATGCTTACGGATGAACTCGAACAGCAAAAAATCCCCAGGTGGTGAACGTATATGCATAGGGACTAAAGAAAGTGGTGTAGCGGTACTAGGTACTAAAAGTGCTTTGGTGTTCGAGTAGATTATGCAGAAATATGAACTGTGGTTGTATTCAACTAAACCCGCCAATAGAACCTTTTTCCAACGAATAAGGTACTTCAGGGTATCAGTATCGGAGGGGTCTTTGAAAAAATAATGTTTTTTTTCAAAGATACCTCATATATATATATATATATATATATATATATATATATATATATATATATATATATTATCGGCGATTGCTTATATTTTCACCGAGGTTGGTTTTTCTTTGAGTGTGTAAGCTCTAACGTTGCCACGGGAAGGCATGTAGGTGGCCTAGTTGCAGCCCCAACTTTCCTTTGTCCAGGCTGCAACTATGCTCAGAACGACTTACTTACTGTGGGTAATAGTACTACGCCCCCAATGGTACTACAAACGGGGGTGGCTGCGTTCGTTATTTCCTGGCTTATGAGACTGGGCATATGCATGCTCTCGCACCTGTCCCGCTGCGCATGTTCGCACAGTCGCTCCGTTCGTTCACCGCATCATCGGTGACGCCATAACCTCACGTCCCTGGCGCAGACAGGGCAGGCGTAACTCAACCCCAGAATTTCTTCGTTTTTCTCGTGTACGCAGACAAACAGATATCCGCGAGCTGAAAGACGTCTATGTACACTCCCCTGCTTCACGTCTGCGTGGCCCAGATGTGGTACGGATCCGGGTTGCCCTCGAGGACGTTTCAGATGCGCAGGCTTGGGTTGCCGGTAATTGCAATGTCGGGGTAGATTTAGGTTATCGCTGCCTGGGAAGTGTGACTTTCGAGGAATGGAAACATTCTTTTTCGGTTTTACGATATCTTCTACTTGAACGACTGGTGCGAGCGTTGTCCTTATTTCGTCAAGTTGAGTTTTAATATTCCTTTGTTGAGTCAGCAATTGCCCTGTCCTTTCTCAAATTTCGTGCGGTGGCACTGCGTCTTGAGAGGTCAGTGACGCTCGCCAGTACTTCTTGGAAGAGAATGCGGGAACGCATGTAAAGCCAGTGGCTATCGCACTCATTTGACACTCAGCGTCTGCAAAGGAGGCCTACCTTATTTGAAGACGCTGAGCAAAGAAAGCTAGCTGATCCCTCGGGGATCAAAAAAATTTGTTTTGAGTTATAGATTTATCTCAACAATTTCAGATACATACTTTTCAAGAAGAGCCGTGGAACAGCGTTCGGTACTAATGGTCACGTTCTCCGCTGCAGAAGACTCCCCGATGAGTGTGGCATGTGGCTTCTTATTTGCAGATACATTGCATTACACATTAAATAATTTGCTATCTCGATGGAGAGGTGTTGAGCCTGGTGATAAAAGTCAGCAACAGTACAGGTTTACGCTCCAACACTCAGTCACGGATAAGTAGGAAAAAAATGTACGCGTATATTAAATTAGCAATGAAAAAAGGATGGGCTCAGTACACCATAATCATGACAAACATGAATGCGAAAACAGGAAGAAAACAATGAAGAGAAAGCAACGTGTAATTATAGTAGCCACTCTATAAATAGCAGATATGAGCAGAATAAGCACGGTAAGGAATGCGAAAATAGCATATCATAGATTTCGAATAAGCACCCCTGCCCGAGCCTCAAGTGTTTGCGGTGTCTGATTGTCCGGTACTTTAGGCTTATGATTAGATGTAAGATATTTTTATAGACCATATGCGAAATCGCTGCCATCTGTCGGCCGTCGTGTGCATACCGTCATGTATGCACGCATCATCATCATCATCATCAGCCTGACTACGTCCACTGCAGGACAAAGGCCTCTCCCATGTTCCGCCAGTTAACCCGGTCCTGTGCTTGCTGCTGCCAATTTATACCCGCAAACTTCTTAATCTCATCTGCCCACCTAACCTTCTGTCTCCCCCTAACCCGCTTTCCTTCTCTGGGAATCCAGTCAGTTACCCTTAAAGACCAGCGGTTATCCTGTCTACGCGCTACATGCCCGGCCCATGTCCATTTCTTCTTCTTGATTTCAGCTATGATATCTTTAACCCCCGTTTGTTCCCTAATCCACTCTGCTCTCTTCTTGTCTCTTAAGGTTACACCTACCATTTTTCTTTCCATTGCTCGCTGCGTCGTCCTCAATTTAAGCGGAACTCTCTTTGTAAGTCTCCAGGTTTCTGCTCCGTAGCTAAGTACCGGCAAGATACAGCTGTTATATACCTTCTCTTGAGGGATAGTGGCAATCTACCTGTCATAATTTGAGAGTGCTTGCCGAATGTGCTCTACCCCATTCTTATTCTTCTAGTTACTTTAATCTCGTGGTTCGGCTCTGCGGTTATTACCTGCCCTAAGTAGACATAGTCTTTTACAACTTCAAGTGCACTATTACCTATCTCGAAGCGCTGCTGCTTTCCGAGGTTGTTGTACATTACTTTCGTTTTCTTCAGATTAATTTTAAGACCCACTTTTCTGCTCTCCTTGTCTAAATCCGTAATCATGAGTTGCAATTCGTCCCCTGAGTTACTCAGCAATGCAATGTCATCGGGGAAGCGCAGGTTACTAAGGTATTCTCCATTAACTCTTATCCCTAACTGTTCCCATTCTAGGCTTCTGAAAACCTCCTGTAAGCACGTGGTAAATAGCATTGGGGAGATTGTGTCCCCCTGCCTTACACCCTTCTTGATTGGTATTTTGCTGCTTTCTTTATGAAGAACTATGGTAGCAGTTGATCCCCTGTAGATTTCTTCCAGAATGTTTATATATACTTCATCTACGCCCTGATTCCGTAGTGTCTGCATGACGGCTGATATTTCTACTGAATCAAACGCCTTCTCGTAATCTATGAAGGCTATTTATAGTGGTTGGTTATACTCTGAGCATTTCTCTATTACCTGATTGATAGTATGAATGTGGTCAATTGTTGAGTAGCCTGTTCTAAATCCTGCTTGTTTCTTTGGTTGATTGAATTCCAATGTTTTCTCTACTCTGTTAGCAATTACCTTTTTAAATAGCTTGTATACTACAGAGAGCAAGCTGATTGGCCTGTAATTCTTCAAGTCCTTGTCATCTCCTTTCTTATGTATTAAGATGATGTTAGCGTTCTTCCAAGACTCTGGTACTCTTCCCATCAGGAGACACCTCGTAAACAGGGTGGCTAGTTTTTCTAACACAATCTGTTCTCCATCTTTCAGCAGATCTGATGTTACCTGATCCTCACCGGCAGCTTTGCCTCTTTGCATGCTCTCCAAAGCTTTTCTGACTTCTTCTATGATTACTGGTGTGGTGTCATCTGGGTTACTGCTAGTTCTTATAGTATTAAGGTCGTGGTTGTCGACGGCCGACAAATAGGCAGCACTCGAAAAATCAGACACATTTCTTCAACTCGCGAACATTAAACGAAACTAATTTACTTATCACGTCCGATATGAACCACCTTGGCACGTTCCATTCTCACGAACGCACAATGAAACGCAGCGCATCCGACACACCGTCCCAACAATAACTAAATATTTCGGTACACAAGGATAGCAGATTTTATTCCACATACAAAAAAGAAGTTAGAGGGCTGTTTACGTAACTATTCAAACTTTTTTTCTAACAATAGAACAACACGTGTTTTGCAAGTTTTCTTTCATTATTCATATACTCTGCATATATATGTATATGTCTATCATACGTGCATGCATCTTTGTATTTTTTTGCGTTGTACTTTGTAACGCATACTTGAATTGTTTAGCATCTTTTTTTTTATTCTCTGTGGTCAAATGCTGTACCCTCTCGTTTCACCGCTGATGGGTGGCTGGGGCCTTGTCAAGCTGTCATTGGACAGCTTTTTTCCCGGCCACCTTTTTTTCACCTCAAATGTTTGCTTCTTTGGTGCAAATAAAGTTCTTTGATTGACTGATTGATTGATTGATTGATTGATTGATATAATGATTTATTTATTTATTTATTTATTTATTTATTTATTTATTTATTTATTTATTTATTTATTTTAGAGGCTCGGCGAGGCGCAGTACTCACAGCCCGTGCGTACTTACGTATACGTAAGACGCGAGGCACACGTAATGGCTGATAACCGCAATGGCGGCGTATTGCTGCGTTCCTTGCTGCACACAAAGAGGACCTATAAATTCCGAAAAAAAAAAAGTAAGCCGCAAACATCGCTTCTTATTTTTTTCAAGCTGATGGCGTTTCCAGACTGTGCTCCGGCTATTGCTCCTGAGAGACGTCTTTGCTGTCGTCTTTCCAAGCTAATAAGACGTGCAACCGTATTTGTACTCGTCTCATATTTCTGCGCGCCGAATGAAGTCAGTTTTTGCAGTGTTTTGCGCTAGCAGCCGTTTACTAAGTGAAAACGACGCGTAAACTTTGGGCCACTTTTGCGCATTAAGCTTTATAGCTGCACGCGCCTGCATAGTGTTAAATGTGCCGAGGACATTGAATTCTTGAAAAGCGTGCGCAGTTTTGCGCAAGTCATCCCACTTAACAGCAGCTTGTCCACTCCAGAAAAAAGAACGACACAACGTGAAACAAACATGCTCTAGCACAGTTTCTCGCTTTTCAGAATGAACCAATGAGGCACACTTGCTTCTAATTCAGCATGTGCCGTCACCCAAACGTTATAAACAAAACACATTCAACGAAATGTAGACACGCGCAATTAGGTGCGATAAAGTTGGTTGCGTCATGAAGGCTTCAGCGTAAAGCGTGCGAGTCACCTTCACTTGCTGAACGGGTGCTAGCAAACACTTTGCAAAAACTGCCTGGCTTCAGCGTGCGGCAATTTACGGAAACATGACTAAAAATGCTATTTGCACGTTTTACTTGCTTAGAAAGGAGGACGCAACCATTTGTTCAGGTGCAGTAGCCGGAGAACATGCTGGAAACGTCATCAGCTTGACAAAATCAAGGGACAAAGTTTACGGCTTACATGTTTCCTTCAGCATTCCAGGTTCTTCTCTGTGCTCTGCAAGAGCACAGAGAAGCAGAAATACGTCGGCGTTGCGATTATCAGCTAATACACGCCTGACGTCGATACGCCTTATGTATAAGCCTAGGACATACGCGTGGACATACGCGGACTCTGCGCCGCGTTGAGCTTCTAACATGGTGGCCATGCACACAACGACCGACAGGTGGCAGCAATTTCGCATGCGGTGATATCCACCCAGGTGTACGTGTGGGTTCAGAAGACACGAAGCTTTGGGTTAGGGACAAACATGGAAAGCTGAACACGCCCGTAGTAAAAGCAAGTAAGAGACGGTTAAAGTATTGGCGGCATAAAAGTAGAAATAAAAAACAGAAATATCGCACTGTCTAAAAGTAACTCGTGGACCCACGAAAACTCTCTAAAAATAAATATAAGTAAAACAACAGTCCTTTTATTTCGCCCCCGCAACACACAAGTTCAGTTTCCCATCGTGTCGTTATGTTACACGGAAATAAGAAGTCGTCAAAAGTTTTAAATCATCAGGCGTGTATTTTTTACAAAACATGGCATGGGATGAGCACGTGAACCATATTATTACTAAACTACCTCTGATAATCCGTGTTATCCGCCGCCATTGCTACTTCCCTGGTCCTGTAAACATGCTCATACATGACTCGTTGTTTTGTTCTTTATTGATTGATGCCTTTCTTGTATGGTCTACAACAACAATTGTAAACGTTTTCAAACTTGCCATTTTACAAAACAAAGCTTTGCGTTTCGCCTGTAAAGTACCACATCGCTGCCACACAGCAGAAATATTTAAAAAACACTGCATCATTCTGGTTGTACCAATATATGATTACACACTTAATCGTTTATATAAGTTCGGTTTATTGAAAAATAATCATATGATTGCTAGAATGGCTAGGTTAGAGAAAAAATTTCCTGCTTATAACGTACGTCAACCTGAAATAATATTAAAATGTAGAACAAAATACTAAAATCAAATGGTAAAGTTTCAACTGCTTACACTTTTAAACCGCCTAGTTAGGGAACATAAAATTGACATAACTAGCATATCACTAAAATAATTACGATTAGTGTTTGTATAACGATGTGACCTGGCAACTACCTTTTTATGCCTGTATTGTAATCTTTTTTTAAATGCACTTGAGAGGAGGAGGAGGAAAAAACCTTTATTGATGCTGGCTGTGCCAGATAGCTCTTATCCCCACCGGGCTGGTTGACATCCCTAGTCCGGGACGTCATTAGTCGAGGCCGCCACCCGAGCCCGCTGCACCAGAGTTCGCTGTTCCTCTAGTGGGGAGCTATTGAGTAGGGTCGTCTCCCAGTCCTCTTTGGGGGGTTGGGAAAGGGGGTCAATTTTGGGTTCATTTGGCAGGCCCAGACCATATGGTAAGTGTTGGCCACTTCCCCACAGTACTGGCACTGCCCACTTATTTTAGGGTCATAATATTTTAGTATGGCTGGACAGAGCAGCGTATTTGTCTGTAGGCGCCGCAGGATGCGCTCCTCCGTTTTCGAGAGTCCCTTCGCTGGTGCGGGATACAAGCGGCGTTGCTCAATGTAGTATTCTTTGATTTCTCGAAACTGTGTTAAAGGTGTGGGACGTTCAGGTGTATCAGGGGAGCGGGGAGTTTCCCGGGAAGTAAGCACGCGGGCCGCTGCATGTGCAGCCTCGTTACCCTGTAGACCCTGATGTCCCGGAGTCCTTATGCACTTGAGAGACACTTCCATTTTGGTTGACCTTAACCGCACGTGTTCTGTGCTGCCCTGTGCACTAAGGGGTCAGGGCTACTCAAGCAGTTAGCTTTTACCTGCCCTCCTCGTAACATGTTTTACAGCAAAATTTGTTATGAGATCACAACTCGAGTCACGCGCAGTTGTCCGCCGCCACCGCTAGCGGTGTCCGTAACTACATCGCGCGAAATTAGAAAAAAGTCCTAGCACATTAGACACTGGGGGTCGCTCGAAACCCGGGTCTGCTCGATGCCAGCCCAGTATTCTGCCACTGAGCTACGTGGTGCTTGTGACTTCTTGGCAAACCTAGCACCAAAGGCACAGTGGGGCTCGGAACCCGGGTCCGCTGGCTGCCAGCTCAGTATTCTACCACTGAGAAACGCTGGGGCTTGTGACTTGTTGGCAAACTTGCCTTAGGCAGGCTTGATGTTGGGAAAATAATCACGTTAATACGACTTATAAAGCCTTTTAAAACAACGAAAGAGTAGCCAGTCGTCGCACAATGCAAATAGCGTAACGAGTGGACCGTCCAATGCTCCAACCCATTGCAAAAACTTGTTTTAGTTCCCCTACTAACTGAGGCGCATACCCAATTCAGCCATAATTCTTGATCGTCGTCGGCCACTGCATGGACAATAGGCACAAAATTCCTTGCAAGTGTTTGGCAAATACCGCGCTTCTTAGAAAAATTACGAAAAATAGCATAGCGAATGCCGGCTTACTACCCAAAAGTTTATTATTAATACCCTAGTTGGTATCAAGCAAGTATGCTTGCAGTAGTTACCCAATGAGCGTTTTGAAAAGGCTCTGCGAGGAGAGGCTGCTCTTGTATCTTTCGCTGTGCCTGTGCTGTGCCTTCCGCGCAAGCCTCACGTTTTTTGTTGCGAAATAAAATTTAATTTCAATTTTAATTTTAAAAAGTGGAAAATTGACGGCATCCTGCCTGAAAGGCAGAGATATGGAACTTAATTTCAGATTTTTATTTGCCATAATAACTTCCATTTTTTATGTATATAAATCATTAGTTCAACATAAAAAGCAAGTTTTCTTTTCGTTTTTTCTTGCCAGCCTGGTGGCACACATGTCACCGCTCCGTTATAAACGGGGCGCTCATATTATTCATCGATTCATTCGTCTATTTTGGCTCAGTGTCAGCTTTAATGCTCCTCTGAGTTGACAGAAACTCGCGACACCATCGCTGCTAAGGCGTAGATTGAGCCCCGTGTGACGTTTTGTGAGAAAAGCTGGTACTGCCGACGTCCCCTATGATTTGCGAGGAGCGCACACGACCGGCACACGGTGAGGGCTTGCGTTGCTCGCTCTCTTCTCCGACTGGTCTCAGGATAGCTCTGGTGGCCCAGGCCACCAGTGCCTTTATTTTTCCTGAGGGGACACGAGCTTAACAGGCTTAACTTGTACCGAAGCACCCACGCCGTTTCCATCTTGACACTCGCGGGGCCCCGATTTGAAGACTGCGTCAAAATTGCCATCAATGCTTGAGTTGAGTGCACGCTATGGTATGCGCTCTACCGCTGTGGGGCGGAAGTGTCTTATGCTTTTAGTCGGCATTTAGAAGTGACGCCAAATTGGTCGCTATTTTGTAAGGGCGCTAGCATTATTTATACAATTCGTTAGAGCACTTACGATTCATTTCTGGATTACCTGGCTACAAATTGTAGCAGAAACGTCACAAACAAAAATTTTGCGTCAGGAGTTCTTCAGCTATACCGAAGATGGCCCAACCTACACGTGGCGACAATAACATCGACAAATTTTGGGAGGATGATTGAGAACGAATGAACGACGAAATAACTAGATTAATCAAGCAGCAATCGACAATAAATGCAATGTGCTAATGCAAAACGTAGCTGTGCTCTTCCCATCTACGAAAGACCTAATGTAGAAACGTCAAGACAAGATCTAAAACAGCATCCACTTGGCTAACAAAGCTAATCAACGGAGAAACGAATTGGCCCCACCTCCCCGAAAGGAATCGTGAGGAAATGCGAATGCATTTCTTGTGCCAAGAGTACACGGCGTAGAAGTTTTAATGGAGTTAATAATGATGAAACGAGGATTTGTACCTCAATCATTTATACATTTATCAGCCAGCGAACGGTCGAGAGTGAGGCGCGCGCTTCACTCCACTTATATATACGTATGAGCGAGTGGACGGAAAAGTGGGGTGCAAGGAGGAGAGAAAGCGAACGGCTAGAGAAAGTGGCGAAGCACTGCACCTGTCATTGTACCTGACGGTCATGATGACAGCGTCTTATCAATAAAAACGCTATACAAACGCTATACAAACGCTGGCAGCACAAACGCTACAAGCGCGTTTCAAACGCACAGCGTTGAGGCGGTGGCAAGTTACGTTTGAGTCAAGGAGGTGGAGAGAGGGTGTTGGGTGGGGCCTCTGGTTGCTAGGGGCGAGCATAAGCACGCGCGCCCGCAGCTGTTCCTATGGGAGAGAGTGGTAGACGGATCCCGACAGACGCCTGACAGAGACCGACTAAGAAATGCAGTCGCATTTAAATAAAGGGGGGAGGGGGAGCAGGGGTTGAAGAGTAGAACGCGGTAGCGTACTCTGGACCCGTTCGTGTCACCTTCTCTGGCTTCGCTTCCCGTTGGACACCTCAGCCGCACCGTGAAGAGAGCAACGTCTGTAGTGTGGGCTCTTTCAAGCTATGCGTACAGGAAGTATACTTTTCCCTGTATTCTTCCAAGTGGCAAAGTACCAATGGACATTGCGCCCGTAGACAACACGCGCAACTGTGCCTGAGCGCTTTGACGCGAGTGAAATGTTAAATTATCATATAGTTCCGCAACTCAATTATTAATGCCTGGTGAAGATATGTGCTGCTGCCACGCAATATCATAAGCGGTAACGACACTCAATTAAGAATACTTAACGTTCATGTAGTGTTTTTTAGGAGGCTTCAAGCACAAGCGTGTTTCTATTATAGAACGTCTCTTTACCAAGCACAATGGCATGTTTTGATTCCCACTCGAATCGAAGGTTCATTAAGTACAATTTAATATGTTTACTTAATACTTCTTACCGGTGACCAAACTTTGGGCCAAGTTTGGTATAGGGTCTAAACCTTCCGGCAGGTGTGCCCCTGCAGACAAGTGGCCTCTTATCCCATCCGCTTATAAGGCGTGCTTTCGGTGCGTTAAGAGGTTTCCGTGGCTGACACTCGCTCTGGTTGAGTCACGGACATATTTCAGTGGGCTTTCATATTCTCGTCTCCCATTACTTACAGGCAGCGTACTTTCGCGCAGGTGTTATAGAGGCCTGTTCGGTTGTGGCAGTGTTCCCCCATTTGATTGTGGCGAAAACGGCATGCAGCCCCGCGCACACTGAATTAGCAAACGCTGTTTATCCATGCCTCTTTGGCATTTTTTTTTTCATTTTCTTCGAAGCTGTACCCTACTTCACCTTATGATCCGGGACCAATAAACAGCCACACGAGCTGCTGCAAATGGAAGTGCATCGTGCCTTCGCCGTAAACGTACTGATGCTATACGCAATGGTGCTTTTTCGTGATGATGAGCATGCTTTGAAAAAAATTTTTTGCCTAAATTTTGAGGAATATGTATGACTTATAGTTCAAAGTTACTTTCGGGTGAAGGCACTGATCCTGGAGGAATGGGCTAAACGATGTTCTGCGTATAATGGGGCACTGGACTAAGTACAGCGAACAAATTCATTTAGTTTTCATGAACTGCTAAAATGCACTCTACTCGGTTGTTTTCAGCAGTCTGAAAAGCACCAAGTGAGCGGAAGGTATATAGATCTTCTATCAATACCGCCGCGGACATTTTGAAATACTTGGCAGCCCTAGAGTTCCTCGTCATCTTTATCAGTCTGACTACGCCCACTGCAGGACAAATGCCTCTCCCATGTTCCGCCTATGAACCTGGTCCTGGGCTTTTTGATGCCACGTTATACCTGCAAACTTCATGATCCCGTTTGCGCAACTAAGCCCCACCGCGGTGGTCTAGTGGCTAAGGTACTCGGCTGCTCACCCGCAAGTCGCGGGATCGAATCTCAGCTGCGGTGACTGCATTTTCGAAGGAGGCGAAAATGCTTTTGGCCCGTGTGCTCATATTTGGATGCAGGTTAAAAAAAACAAGTGGTCAAAATTTCCGAAGCCCTCCACTTTGGCGTCTTTCATAATCATATGGTGGTTTAGGGCCGTTAACTCCTACATATCTATCATATCTATTCATTTGCCTAACTAATTTTCTGTCTCCCTCTCACGCGTTTGCCTTAGCTCGGCATCGACTTGGCACCACAGCTACTGCTTCATAATGAAAAAATGAGGGTCACGACATAAACAACTCAGGAAAGGAGGTACAATATGCAAACACTGTTCACTTTCGCTTGAAGTAAGTATAAAAAACGCGAGGTCTGCGCGAAAGGCGCAGCACAGTCACAGAGAAAGCCAAAAAAGCAGACTTTCCGAACCTTTTTCAAAACACTCATTGGGTAACTACTGCAAGCACACTTGCTTGATATTCACTACGGCATTAATAATAAATTTGGGGGGGGGGGCGTAGTAAGCTGGCACTCGCTCTGCTTTTCTTCGTCATTTTTCTGAGAAGCGTGAAATCTCCTGCACACTTGCAAGGAATTTCGTGCCAATTGTTCATGCAGTGGCCAATGACGATGAAGAATTATGGCTGTATTGGGTATGCGCCAAAGTTAATAGGGGAACAAGAAAAGGCTTTTGTAATGAATTGGAACATCATGTAAGCACGTTTTAGCCTTTTAGAGAGTTATTAACTCGTGTTCCAGCGTGCATCGCAAAGGTAATAAGTGAAACGCCCTTTAGAATGAGGTTTTCACTAACATCTTTCCCTGCGGTGTTTTTGTAGGGTGGGTCTCTGGGAAGTTTTGTTTTCTTCGTTTGGACACCAGCGTGCTAAGGGGATACGTAAGACAAGATGGTGGCGCCTATTGAAACGAGAGCCGTCCACTTCGAATCTTTCTAGCGGTCAGCCTGCTTTATTAAACTCATTCATTGACAAATATTGCTCGTATTTTATTCATAATTCAGCAATGAAGCTTTGCAATTTGTCTATTGCCGATAAATTAGCTCTGTTTTTGAGATACGCGGCCGATTTTTCGCAGAAGTTTTAACAAGGTTTGTTTCCGAAGTAAATGGAGTAAAAATAGGGAATTCAGGAGGTAATGGTGGTGTTCTTATTTAACTAAATTCGGCGGCTTGAATGGAGCGCAGCGGAAGTTTTCTGCTTCTCTTGAGATTCATAAAAACCCCCTTTTATACACAGCAGAGAAAAAAAAAGTCAGGTACGAAAGTAGTGTTTCGGAGACATTGGTATTGTTTGTAGAAGGGACATATTAGAAAATGTACATTCACGCATTCACGCACAAACATGACATTTGCACAGAAGTACGCAAGACAAAGGAATCGAACTCGGGACCACACGCACCGAGAGCAAATACTATAACCATTACACCACAGTGCCACCATTACCTTGCGTAGATTAGCACGGGGGTTTATATGTATAAAGCGGCTACTAACACGTCGGCGACACTTCCAACTTTTGTCCTCAAAGCAGCGGCATGTGTCAGCCCTTGTATAAGACCACTGCTTGAACTGAAGGGTGTCATGCAGGCCACGGTGAACACCTTCGGCTTCGAACTATTCAGCTCGTCGTGCCGTGCTGCTAGAAACAGGTAAACGTTAGCTCACTTGAGCACTTCTACATACATCGACAGTGCTTCATTCGCCCTAAGTTCGTAGATACCAGCGTGACAAAAGGCATCTTTAAATGGCCGAACATATGTACATTCCTTGGGCGTAGGCTGGGGAGCTACTTTCGGTATTTCTGCCTCGACCTGCACGCGTCCCGTGGCAGCAGCGTGTTGTGCGCTGCTCGAGACCGCCTGTGTTTCCATTGTAAGTAGATGTCTAAAACTGCCGCCGCAGAGAATCCTCAGAGACGAGAACGAAACACTGAGCGACACATCTTTATCATTTCAAGACTATGCCGTGACTATGAGCAGCCAGCGCAAGCGTGCCATCCTCCATTGTGCCACCAGCGCCGTTTCCCATAGCGTATAGTTACACGCGGAGATGCGCATAAGCGTGCACAGGCTTCCTATTCAGCGGGAGAGGTGAGGGTTCATCACAAAGCCCACCCTTCCTATAAAGTTCGCTCCCCCTGCCCCTAGGTGATGCAAGGACACTAACGCGCCTGCAGTAAATGCCTTTACTTCACGCGTACTGTCGCGAGCCAAACGCAGGGGCAGCAGCGCCTGCCTTCTTAGCAGCTGAACCATAATCTGTATCCGCAATCAGCAATTGTTCGCCACTCGTATTTTAGCGCGGCACACAGTGGTTCTCTAACCCAAACCCAATATTTAGTTGATTTAGCAATCGTTCACATCCTACAGATTCTGTACCAATCAACCTTTATTGGTTAATATTAGAAAAATGCATTAAAGGCGATGCCTAAGGCATGTCCCAATGTCAAGCACAACCACCGTAAATTAGCAGTTGACAAGTCTCCCGCTAAATAATGAAGTTAATTCACAAGCACTTCGCCCTTATGTACGACCATGTGTACTTGGCACTCCTGTTGCACATATGATATAGCATGAAATAAAAACAAATGCAGCGTTACAGTCTTCTTCTGCGAAACAGCTGTTTTTTATTAAACAACTGTTTTTGAATTGCTAGCATACAATACACACAGAGGAGAACAGGTTGGCTTCCTTGCCATTCAGAATTTCGTAGTCATAACACAGAAACCCCGAAGGGTGTAGCAAATGAACAAAAAACTGCAAAACCCTTATCATTGTGGCACTGTCGTCACCTGCATATTATGTTAAATTTATTTATGCAACACGCCACTTCAATTATGCTACGATTGATGAAGCATGCATTAACAGAGCGAAAACTTCCTGTCTGTTTGCCTGTCACCTATTTATCTTCCACAATAATTCTGAAGAGTAAAACATCCGCTCTACTTGCTTGGTAATAAAAGCACAAGCCATAACATTGAGCCAGCAACATTTCAGCAATTCCTGTCACATACCTTAAATGATTAACGATAGAGTGTTTGAAATATTTTATTCGAACCATAACAGCAGAAGTTGTCATGTCACTGTAAGCATGTGTATATTTACCTATTGGCATCAGTACATATATCTAATACAAAACACTAGGAACATACACAGCACAGCCGAAGCACCATATATTATTCACCGCAGTATAGTAAGATGAAACTATAGTGAAAAATCTCATCATAACACACACTAACATGTACACTTCACAGAGCACCATCAAAAGAAGTGGGATGTACAAGAAACTTGGCGTCTGTCGGCACATGAAGGTTAGCAAATTAGTACAATAAGTCTAGCATTACTTTAGCAAACTGTACAACCATCCAGGTAGGTATGTTGTTTTTTTCTGCATTAGCTTGGCCAATGGCCTACAAACTAATGTGATATGATCATAAGTTCAGTTTTGTGCATAAAAGTCCAAACGAGACCTGTTGAATTTGTTGTACATGCGCTTACCGAAATTCGTAAAAGTGTTCGGTCATAAGAGCCAGAGTATAGAGGCTGGTTGGTTGTACATAATTGACACACCCGACACGCTAGAATTCAACACTAAAAGACACACTGAAGCGTCACGTATGCGTGCATGTTTACCAGCGGCCAAAAGTCGTGTGACCACATGGTAGCGCAAAGTTTCATGAAGCAGGTTGATAGTCCCAGGGACAGCGATTACCCTGATGCTTTGATCACTGCCTTGGCCGAGAGGCTCTTAAAAACCGTCGGCAACACGCATAAAAAAAATGCAGGATTTAAAAAAAAGTCAGAAGAGAGGCTTATTAATACGCCCTACGTCCACGGCGTTTCGCACAGACTGAAAAAAAATTGCAAGCGGGCATGGCATACCCATGACTTTCAAAGCACCTCACAAATCAATTTCACTTTGTCATTAAGTAAACGACAACAACCAGAAGAACAACCATTCATGTTCTGTTAATCATGTGAACAAGTTTGTACCAGGTTTAAAAAAGGTTGTATATGGTATTCCTTTGCCACGCAGCAATTGGTACGTTGGGCAAACTGGTAGGTGGCTTAATTCACGTTTACGCGAGCATGATTACCACTGCAAGCACATTAGTCACCCCGGTAACTTACCTACCCATTGCATGAAGTGTCATTGTAAGCGGGATTTCAAAAACACCATTATGATTCAATGATTTGTGTCCTTGGATTTCAATAAATGAAGATCCAAAGACACAAAGGAAAAAAGTCATTGAATCTTTCATGATACGCAGGCTTGGTGAAGACAGGTGTGTTAGTGCACAATCTGTGCAATTGTCCACCGATGAATATGCTTTTTTACGTAGATATTTTAGATAGCTGACAAGGTCAGATTTGATGTCGCACGGATGGTTCCTTTCTTGTGGTGGGCATTGCGCAGGTTTACGCTCTTTCCTTTTTTCTTTTCCTTTCACCCTATATATGTTTGTTATGTTGCATGGAATAAACAGTTGTTAGTTCATGCTCGTCTGTGTCCTTCCTGAGCTTCAGTGTGTCTTTTAGTGTTCAATTCAAGCGCGTCGTGAGTGTCAACCATGTTCAGTCATGCCAACAAAATAACAACATTGCATTCACATATGACTTCACATGTTCACTCACACATGTCTGAAAAATAACGCTGGAAATACCTAAGCTCGAGAGCTTGTCGGCATTATCACGCAGCTGTAGTACACTGATGTATTATTTGGACATAATAGGTACAGCAGTGTTTACAATGTTTCCATGCTAACCAATGTCATCTGTGACCTAAAAAGTTCTTCATCTTTAATTCCTCACTTCATGGCTTGTGCATAATTACCACATTAAAATTAACTTAGGTACCTGGGCTGCATAGACCTTCAAATTAAGCAATCACAGGCCTAAAAATGGGCGTAATACGCAATGCAGTTTTTATCATATCACTCGTAACTTCTCACTTGGTTACAGATGAACACAGAAAACACATAAAATAGGCAGAGTAAATACAGATAGAAAAGATTTGCGGTTACGCATACGAGTGAGCGCTCGCATCGTGATTACTTTCGATAAAAAATGGGGTCAGCCGTGGGACACCATTCAGAGCGGGTCACTCGTGTTGCGACTCTTAGTTAAGTGCGTCTTTCCTCTCGCTATTTTTCTCTGCTCATAGATTGGCATATACGAACACTAACGTCACACAGTTGAAACGTTTCTGATCTCATCAAGAAATTCCTATCCTCCGATAGACATGCACCCACAGGGTTCATGGCGGTGATCCACTTGTAGCGTCTTCACGCCATCGTTTTGGGGTTGAGCGTAAAAGAAAATAAATGATGGGCAAAAGGCACATCGTACAGTCACTGGCATTGAACCCACTTTAAGAACGCTTTTTCCTCAAAAACAATTATCACAAGAAAGCCTTATTTTTTGTTTTTTTTTCACAGGCGTTCTTTTCCAGAATACGCGCCCTAACACATATAGCACGGCCGTGTTTTGACGAGGCTGCCAGCCACACTCATGCATTGAAGAACGGAAGCAATGGTCGAATGCGCTTCTTTGAAATGCGGAACAACTTATAGTCGCACCTAGTCGCAAATCTGGCGTTGGTGGTGTTTTTGGCGCCCCCACTGCGGATGCCTGCGTCTCATGCTTCGTGTTTCGTGCCAACTGTAGTGGCACCTTGAACCAGTAGTGGGGCACAACCCAACATCAGCGTCTCACCACTCCTTGAAGGCAACGCTTGTTTTTTATCGAATAAGTGAGAATTATAAAGAAGAAATAACAATTAGTCATTCCCAACGTACGTTTTTTTTTCTCATAAATATTCAATACTCAAAAATTGGCAGACCTCACGTACAGTGGAAATTAGTGATATGCGAAGCACGATTGAGAAAGGTTGATATGTCACTTCAATATCAGCACAACGTTACGAGGTGGAGGTAACTGATGCCATACATGACTTCCGTGTCATGATTATCATGTTTGAATGTATCGTTCATTCATTCACAAAACTTTATTTGTGTGCTGAAGCCCGGTGTTTTCAGACCGAGGCGGTCCGTGTCCACGTCGGTACCGTCAGGCCGAGCCTTGTGGCGTCATAGTGGACTTTCTGGACTGCCCGTAGTTTGTCTTGATCAGACGTGCTTCGCACCATCGTCTGCCAGTAAAGCCGTTGTTCTTTGGGGTCAGCGAGAGTCGCGGGACATCCCGCCAGCATGTGTCTGATCTCAATGATGCCATCGCACGCGTCACACTTGTCTTGAATTTCATTGTCAGGGAGAATTTTATGAAAAAAATTCGGAGTTGGGTAAGTTCCGGTTTGCAGTAAACGTAGCGTGACTGCCTGAGCACTGTTCAATGTTGCGTGTGGCAGTGGGAATCGCCTACGCTTCAAGTAATAACATTTTGTGATGTCGTTGTAAGTGATTAAATTATCTTTATAGCCACCGGAATGGTAGTAGGCGTCGGATCAGGTCTGACCGGCACGGCAAGCAAGTCCTCGTGCCAGGTCATTCGTCACCTCATTGAGGTTGACCCGAGTTTCGTCCACTCGTCCCATATGAGCAGGAAACCACGGAATTTCAGTATCGATATAGATTGACTGCGTTCATTACCTTCGTCATCTATTCACGTCACGTGATACCAAGTTTAGTATATGAGGACTTAGCAAAACGCCCGCGAGCACGCTATGAGCGTGGTATGTTGTTAAGTTCTTACATGACACGCGTGTCAGGATTATCATGTTTGCACCAGTCATATATTCTGTCATGTATTTACCTCACGTAACACCAAATTACGTATATAACTGCCGCGAGCGCATCATGAAGGGCCCAATATACTCCAATGTAGCGTTGACGCGCGCACACGCTGAGCACAGCGACGCTACGTTAGCAAAACGCGAGCACTCTACACTCTCTAAAAAGTGGAGTGACGTTCTCTCCATTTAGGTAAAAACGGCGATGTCCCCAGTGTTTGTCTTTAAATAGAGAAACGTTGCTTCCTCATCCACGGAGAAACGTGTTCCTCCCTATGAAAATCAAAATGGCTGACCCCAAGTTAGCGAAGCCAGTAGGCTTAGCAAATGCAACAATTCTCGACTGATAAGGAGTACACGGCACTTAAAGCTACAAACAAGAGTCCCACTGAGCTTGATATTGAACGAAATGATTACAAAAACAAGCAAACAAACCTGTAGAGATGAAAACATCGTAAAAGAGAACGACAGAGCAAGTAGGTTTCGTTCGGCCAGTGAGGTGATGTTCACTCTGAAAGACACGGATACTGCAGAGTCCTCACCCGAAGAGTGCATGCTAGACTTGCTGTATTTATTTCTCGCAGATTCACATGGTGTAGCGACGCTATCCATGCGTTTACGGGGTCGCGGGTCAAAATATGAGCTTCCAAACCGTAGCCTCGATCACAGCGAAACCATTGCGACTCAGTAGTGCAGCATTGATAGATAGATCTTCAACGTTATATAAGTAGCTGGAGCTGTGAGAGCGTCATAGCCGTGAATTAGGTGGTAACTGGCGCTATCTGAAGGGACTGTACGATACTTAAAAAAAAGAAAAGGTTGCCTGCGGCGACGTACGTTGTCACACCCATCATCACGGCTCCCTTGCGGATGATTGACGACACAACCCATTCATGATTACTCACTGACACCGGACGTCTAATATATGCCGATGCAATTCATGTAGCTAGGCATGCACACAAGGACACATAGTACGCATAAAGGGTGAACTCAATGAACAAGAGTACAATGAATCATTATCCACAGCGGTACACACTTGGACGTGTTTACTCACTTTTTTTTCTTTATTGCCTTGCATATCATGACTGTTCACATTTTACATATTTATATATTGGTCCAAATTCAAGTGCGTCGCAAAATACACCCACAGAATTCATTGAGGTACCGTCAGCTCTTGGCTGACTATTTATCAATACTTGGGCATTTGTAACAATCGCTCAATGCGTCCAATCCAGTCTGGCACATCCTCTTGGCCTTTCAGCTATTCAAGGAATTGGCACCCAGATTCGCGAAAATAATGGCGCACAGCTAGCACTTCTACATCCGCGTTTTCAAAGGCGCATCGCGTTTTTCATATACTGTGCAGGCCCAGAAGCATGGTGAGATCATAAGGTACACGTGCCTCGTTTTTAACCGAAAGAAAACGGATGCCATGTGGACTTAACGGTAATTATTTTTTCAAGGTTCTTCGCAGTATGTCCCAGAAAAAAAAACCGCTTCAGCAATCTATAAACACGTGTTCAATTGTTTCCGGTTTATTACACAAGTGGCAACTTGCGCTCCGTGGCACAGATATTCCCTTATTCTGCAACCACGTTTTAACTGGTAAGGTACCAGTATGCAATTTAAAGAAAAACGTTTTGACCCCTGGCGCTACAAGCATTCTTTTAACACGTTTCAGAACATCCTGTCCTAGGCCTGCACTATATAGCTGACGATACAATGGTACGGGCAGTAAAACATCGACAAGGTCTTTATAAAAAAATTTTACGTGGTACTTCAGTCAGATACTCTAACGAAAATCTCACTGACAAAAAGTGGAAAAACGAAACAACTTCCTTTATGTACCCTTGTATTGGTATTGCATATTTGATGACGATACGAGAAATCCCGGCAGCACTCTAGATAATCTTAGTTGTATAACGGTTCCGAAAAACGGGTCATCTACATGACGCAGAAAAAGGAAACGATTGACAAGTTGTCTTATGTACAAATGGACTAATCTGAGCCCGCCATCTCTAACTTTTCTGAACAGGTTTGTGCGGCTTGATCTTTCCCATACAGAGCTCCATATGAAAATTGCAAATACTCTGTGTATTTTCTGTACACTTATTCTACTGCAGTGCAAAACCTGCATTACGTACCATAGCTTGCTCACCAGAAACAAGTTGCACGTTGTGGCCCGTGCGACTTTCGCAATACTCCAACCTTTCCATTTTTCTACATCACTGCGCAATGCCTGTGTTTCTTTTTTCCAATACGGTTCACTGTCGTGATAGAACTCCAGCGACACTCCTAAATACTTCTCTGGTGTTTCCTGCCATTTAATGTTTAGAAATACTCTTGGAGTCACGTCCCATTCCCCATGCCAGAAGCCAAGGCACTTATCCCAGTTCACGGCACTACCACTCGCCTGGCAAAAAGTTTTCACGGCATTTACAGCGTTCATTATACTCTCGTAATTGTACAGAAAACAGCAATGTCGTCTGCGTATGCAAGGAGGTTAACCTCAGCTTCATGCAATTTAAAGCCGCTCATTGCAGTGTTATTACACAAACAGAAAGGTTCAATAAAAATAGCAAAAAGCAGGGGCGATAGTGGGCACCCCTGTCTCACTGACCGCAGCACAGGTAAATGCTCACCCGAAGTTTTATTTATTACCAATCTCGTCGTGCATTCAGTGTAAGCCATGCGCACTCCGTCGCTAATCGAACTCCCTACGTTAATGTGCTCAAGTAATGAAAGGAGCACGTCGTGCGGCACGCGATCAAAAGCCATTTCGAGGTCAATTTGAAGCATGGCAACATTGAGATGCATAGCGTCAACACTTTCTAGGATTGATTGTGCGATGTTTATGTTGGTCATTATTTTTCTTCCCTTTATTCCACAAGTTTGTTGGGACCCGATCAGTTTTGTCATAACTATCTGGAGTCTTCTGGCCAATATTTTCATCAATATTTTATAGTCAACATTAGTTAGGCTAATTGTTCTATATGGAGTAACACTTCTTAACTTCGCGGGATCTTCTGTTTTAGGTGTTAAGACCATGTTAGCTGACAAAAACGATGGTGAAAGTTGCTTGCAATTAAAAGCCTCGTTAAATACCTCCCTCAAAATAGCTGAAATTACGTCTTTGCATTGCTTGTACACTGCAGCACTCAGGCCGTCAGGTCCTGGAGCCTTACCATTGTTTGACTTATCAATTGCTTTTTCAGCTTTTCGCTCTGTTATAGGATTCTAAAATTTCCTTCCTTTCATCATCAAGTCTTGGCGTTAATGAAATGAATCTGCGTGTACACTGGTTGGTGTGAATAACTCTTTGTAAAATTCGAAAAACGCACCGGATATTGCTTCTTTCGTATGGCAATATTCTATTTCTCTTACTTCACTTTTACAGGCATGTCTCTTCTCAGCTCCAAGAGCTCGTTTTGTTGGCATTTCTCCCGCTACCAAGTCTTCTCCCCGAGCTCGAATCAATGCTCCACGATAACGTTCTTGGCCTATCAACTCTAGCTTCTCTTTAGTTCTGTTTATCTTTTCGGAAAATGTTCCGGCCTGAGTACATTCTTCCGCAACTAACTGTTGCAAGTTTTCACGCAAGCGCACTTCAAGTTCTCTTTCAGCATGTCTCAGGATACTGGCTCTCCCAAGTGCTTTCAGTTTAATGGTCTGTTTAATTATTTCCGACTTATTTCCCCAGGACTCAAGTGTTCTATTTGCTAAGTCTTCTATGTCCTCTAGAAAAATGTGATGAAACTCTTCATCCTTTATTAGCTGTACATTAAATTTCCAGAAGTCCCAAAAGAAATGTTCGTTATTTCTTTTATGTTTACCCACTGAGAATGAAATCAAACAATGATCACTAAACGTAACAAGTGTAACTCTGTAATCATGACACGAAGGAATGATTTCGGAATACTCTACTCTTGTCAAGTCTAGCATGGCCTGAACGCTGAAAGTTGGTAAATGTAGCCCCTTTTCCACTGCAAACACTTCAAGTGGACGTGTTTACTCACACCCAACTACGAAAACGCACAAGCTTATATAGCAATGAATTTTGACTGACCTTAGTGGCACTGCTTACAAGTAAGTTCTTGTACACTTTTTTTTACGTTTTCTGGCAATACCATAACAGCCTCGCTTGTCTGCTTGCAGTCATAGTGCGTGCCACTATTTTGTTGTTAGCGCTGTGGCTGTGGTGGTTACTGCTGCTCTGGATTTGGAATACTCTTTTCACAAGGGTGAGTGAGTGTTAGTACACACCTGCTGTGCACAGCTGTTACTAGAAGTGCATTTTGTGTTGAGTTTCTCACGACAAAGGAGAATCATGGACGAGAAAGGCATACTGCACGGGTGCATAATTTCGTTTTACCTCTCAGTGCATGGGCATTTCAAAACGCAGGTGATTGAGAATTTTGTTTAATTGACACAATTCATTGGTTAACTTTTCACAAAAGTGTAGCTATGATGATGTTTAAAACGTTTCTGATAGTTGTAACCTATTCTGGCGAATAAACGCTCGGTGAAACTTCGCAGCCTGTTTCCCTTTGTGCTTTCACCTGCCGTAGTAGCATAGCCTTATTGGGTGTCGTGTGACTATGCTGGAGGACGCAGGTTCGATTTCCGGCCACGGCGGCCGTATTCGAATGGGGGTAAACTTCGAGGGAGGAACCAGTTCAGTAGCTTGGCTATGGCCACACAAGACCGATCAGAGGAGGTTCAGTATTGAGGCGCGGTGCCTCAATACTGAACCGGGGCAAAGAGGCTTTAGGAAGTGGCAGAGGTAGGCACCACCCAATCCACTTTTCTAGCCAACACTTTTATCTTAAGTTATTTTCCTGTCCGGGTGACGAAGAGTTTGAGGTGAGGAGGAGGGGGGGGGTAAACTGCAAAGAACATCTATATGGCAGTAGCGGCACGTATACCTCTATCCATTGTATATGATCGTGCTTTCACGCATGGACTGTACAGAGGTATCAGGTTTCCTAGAAAGTTGCAAAAATAAGTGTGATGCTTTTTATGCGCTTCGGTGAATTCATGAGTGCTGTTGGTGCCGTGTGAAACTAAAGATGCGTGGGCTTACCAAGTATGTTGACACCGAAAAAAAATCTATATTTGTGTACAGTTTGAGGTAATCGATAAAGCAAGACTGCTTGGGAAGCAGAGCTCCTTGTATTCGTGACAAATTGGTAGTACGAAACAACACGAGACACACACGGTAGTGTGCGGAACATCGTGAGAGTGCCTGGCAATGAAAAAGAGAGGCTTTTACTCTACACCAATAAAAAAAACGTCACCCCCGCATTGCTTGCATCAATCTTAGGTAAAAGCAATCGCTCGTGACTGGCCGTGGCCGGCTAGGCTCAGTGTGCGCATACGCGCGCGCAAGACCCCCGTGATTGAGGAGCAACTTGAACCCTGAAGGAGGAACGTTGCTCGTGTGCTCCTTGCCGCGAGAGGGTGCGACGGGTAAAGCGCCCGAAAGGGAGGAAAAAAGGTGGTGGTGAAAACATATTTATTTATTTATTTACATGAAATTTTCTGCGGAGAAGCTCCGAGTAGTCGCACATACTTGGCTTGCGGCGGGGGGGCCCTTAGTCCAGGGCTCCGCTTGCAGCAGCCGCTCTGCGGGCCCGGTTGATCAGACTCAACTGATCTTCCAGGTTCTCGCTGGCCAGCAGCTCCTCCCATCGCTCCGCTGTTGGATTTTGTACTGATTGTAAGGCTGTAATGGCTTGACACTCCCACGTGACGTGGTACAGAGTGGCTTTAGCTGAACACCATGGGCGGAGAGGAGAGTATGCAGAGGGGTGAATTTTACTCAGGATGTGCAAATTTGGAAACGTGCTGGTTTGAATTTGCCTCCAGCTGACCGATTCCTCTTTATTTAGTGTTCGGTGTGGTAGCGAATAAGCTTTCCTAAGTCCTCTGTAATGGTTTAGGATGGCCGAATAGTCGCAAGGAACCGGAACGTGTTCCTCAGGGGTGGAGTTGGAAGGTGCTCGGCTCGCATACCCTCGAGCTACCCTATCCGCTGCCTGATTCCCCTCCAGTCCCATGTGGCCCGGAGTCCATATAATCCGACGCCAAATTCTGAGTGGGTGTGTAATGGAATGCTCGCCAGTGTCTGTAATGCTCATGATGACGCTGAGAGCGGGTTGGCTGATGCGCCCTTGTAGGTAGTTGCGGCAAGCTGCTTGAGAGTCCGTGAGAACTGTCAGCGACCTTCGTTGTCTGTAGCCGAGGGCGAGAGCGAGCGCGATGGCAGTTTCTTCAGCATCGGTGATGTTGCGGCACCGCACGGAAGCGCTGGTACGTTCTGTGAGTGTGTGGTCCACGACTGTGGCTACAGCCTTATTGTTTGCATGGTCGTAGTTGGCGGCGTCAACATAGTACGTAGTGTTTTTGTGTGCATAAGTTCGCTCGAGGGCTTCCACTCTGGCTTCCCTCCGGCCCTGATGTAGTCGGGGATTCATATTGCGGGGGATGGGAGCGACCTTATAAGTGGCACGAAGTTGGTCCGGAATGGGCTTGCGACGAGCTGCGTCGTGAAACTGGCTGATTTAGCCGAGGCGTAGGAGCAGGTCACGGTCTCTAGGTGTTTGCTTAAGCCGTTGCAGTTGTGTGGCGAGTTGCGCTTCACAAAGTTCTTCAAAGGTGTTGTGTAGGCCCAATGCGAGGAGCTTGCTAGAAGGAGTACCCGGTGGAAACTTGAGTGCCGCTTTGTAGGCCTTGCGGAAAATTGCGTCTACTTGGCCCTGTTCGCTCTTGGTGAGGCGTTGGTAGGGCAAACTGTATGTCACCCTGCTGACCACGAGGCTACGTATGAGTTTCAGGGTGTCCTCCTCGCGCATGCCATGGCGACGAGTGGCTACCCGAGATATCATTCGGGCCACTTGCAGTGTAGTGGTGCGGAGAAGGGAAAGTGTGTGATTCACATGGCGGTTCGACTGTACCCACATGCCTAATATTCGAATGGTGGATTTCTTTGGGATTTGTTTGCCAGCAAGGACAACCTGGAGGCGGGAGCCTTGGTTGTTCTGCGTCGATGGTGGGAGCTTGCGTCGATAAATTCGTAGAAGCTCAAATTTTTCTGTTGCACAGGCCAGGCCTCGTGCCTGCGCGTATTGTTCGACGCATGTAGCTGCCTGCTGCAGGTTATATTCTTTTTCTCCAAGGGACCCCCGCGTGGCCCAGACGGTGATATCATCCGCATACATTGCGTGATGGATGCCATCGATGCGGTGGAGTTCATGTGCCAGGCCAACCATAGCTACATCAAAGAGTAGCGGGGAAATCACTGAGCCCTGCGGGGTGCCCTTGTTCGGAACCTTGATAACATCTGATCGGATGGAGCCGAGACCGACTGTGGCAGTGCGCTCCGACAAGAAGGCGTGAACATAACTGTGGACGCGCTGCCCACAATGAAGGGCCTCGAGGCCCTCAAGTATGGCCTGGTGGCTAACGTTATCAAATGCGCCCTTAATGTCTAAAGTCAAGATAATGTTTTCTCCTTGCTGGGGGGCGTTATCAATGACTTCTTTTAATTGTAGCAGTACATCTTTCGTTGAAAGATGTGCCCGGAACCCGTACATTGAGTGCGGGAAAAGGTCATTGTCTTCGAGGTAATCTTGCACGCGATTAGTGATGACGCGCTCGAAGAGCTTACCAAGGCAGGAAGTGAGGGATATTGGTCGGAGGTTTTCGATCTGAAGTTTTTTGCCCGGCTTCGGTATCATTATGACCTCCGCACGCTTCCATTCAGGAGGAAGCGTGCCACGTTGCCAATGATCATTGAAAAACGCCGTGATTTCTTGTACGGCGCTGTCGTTGAGGTTCCTGATAAGGGAGTACGTGATTCCGTCTGCCCCAGCAGCTGTGTTGCGATTGCTGCTGCGAATGGCTGCGTAAACTTCGTCCACCGTTATTGGTCGGTCGAGAGTGTCATTGGCACGTCCACGATACGCAGCTTGAGATGCGGGTGGGTAGAAATCGCCAAAGCATTTTCGCCGGACTTGATCCAGCAGCTCATCGTCAGTACCCTCAAAGGCGTGTATGCGGCGCATGACTGACTTATTCGTCTCATTTTTTGTGCGAGTGGGGTCCATCAAAGCGCGCAAAATGTGCCATGTGCGGGCCGTGCCCAATGAGCCTCGAAGAGAGTCCGAAAGGGAGGAAGTCGCTGCGCAGAAGGAGGAACGGAGCCCGTTTCTCCATTCTCGCTGCCTTTTTTTTTTTTAGATGCGGAGCATCTAATACTCGAGGCTTGTAGTGCGGCGCCGTCCGCAAGCTTCCTCCTCCTTCTTCCACCATCTGTGCATCCCTTCCTCCTCTACACACCGCGCGCGCTTCACTCCTCCACCATCTGTGCACCCTTCCTCCTCTACACACCGCGTGCGCTTCTCCTCTTCACGAACATTCGCTAGCTGTATAATGTAGCGCGCATGCGCCGTCACGCTTCGAAAACATCGGCAGCTGACGCGCGCGCATGCGCCGTCGCGCTTCGAGAACATCGGCAGCTGACGCGCGCGCATGCGCCGTTGCGCTTCTCCCCCTTCTCGAACATTCGACAGCTGACAGTGCATGCGCCGTCGCGCTGTATATATACTCAAGATCGGCGCTCGCTCGCTCAGTGGCCGCTCGTCGGTTGGTTTGTACGGCGCGTCGACGTCCAAGGTCGCGGTGAAATGAATTCCAACGAATCTACAAACACAATGATCGACGTCCCTTCGACCAGCGCCGCCCTTTCGCATACGTGTGTACGTGTTCACTCGTTTAACACCCCCTCCTACAACCACGTTAACCAATTTAGCCATCGACCCAAGTAAGTCGCAATTTAACACCCCATTTCACAACCACGTTAACCAATTTAGCCATCGACCCAAGTAAGTCGCACTTTAACACCCCGTTAACCAATTATATGCTCCGCATCCTCCTCAGTGTTCCCCCGAGGGAAGCTGCGGGCAATTTTTTGGAGTGTATAGTCTGACGCCAGGCGCGACCGGCGTGACCAGCGTCCGTCAGCGCGGCCCGACGGCAACCAGCGCGAAATGCGACATGCTGCATTTCGTGCTGACGCGTTACTCAGGCAACACCGCGTCCCCCTGTTTTTGTGACGGAGGCACGCCGGACGTGCTGAAACGCGCATGCGCCAAGGCAATGCAGCGCGACGGGTGCCTGCTAGTATCTGGCACGACCGGCGCCTGGCGTGGGAACGCCGGCGTGACGCAATGAAATAAACGACGGCGAGCACGCTCCTTGCGTCACGTCGAAATGTACTGACGCCTTAACTGTGGCATGTAGTTAAGTTCTCACACGACACGCGTCTCATGATTATCATGTTTGCATCAGTCACATACCTTCGTCATCCATTTACGTCGCGTAATACCAAATTGGGCATATGTGAAAATAGCGAAACGGCCGCAAGCGCGTCATGAGTGTGGCATGTAGTCATGTTACATGACACGCATGTCGGGATTATCATTTAGGATGTGTCATTTACCTATGTCGTCCGTTCGCGTCACCTAATACTGAGTTTGGTACATGTGAAACTAGCGAAACGGCCGCGAGCGCATCATGAGCGTAGCATGCAGTCATGTTGTTACATGATATGAATCTCATGTTTATTATGTTTGCACCAGTATCATACCTTCGCCATCCATTCACATCTCGTAATACCAAATCTAGTATAAGTGATGCTAGTGAAACGGCCGCCAGCGCATCATGAGCGTGGCATGTAGTCATGTTGTTACATGACACGCATCTTATGATTATCATGTTTGCACCACTATCATACCTTCGCCATCGATTCACATCTCGTAATACCAAATCTAGTATAAGTGAAGCTAGTGAAACGGCCGCCAGCGCATCATGAGCGTGGCATGTAGTCATGTTGTTACATGACACGCATCTCATGATTATTATGTTTTCACCAGTCACATACTTTCGTCATCCATACACTTACCATATTACCAAATTTGGTATATGTGACGCTAGCGAAACGGCCGCGAACGCATCATGAACGTGGTATGTAGTGATGTTGCTACATGACACGCATGTCATGATTTTCATACTAGGGTCTGTCGCTTGTGTTCGCCATGCAATGATGCCTTACTATACCAGTTCTGTAAACGAACCACCGCAACATGTTTCGTTCACATGCCATATGAACGAAACCACCGCAAGTGCTGCAGGACCAGAAAATGCAAATCATGACATTTATGCATACAAGTCATGATTTTGATGTTATGACTAGTCAAATATGTTCTTCATACAGTCTTGTTACGGCATACCAAGTTTGGTGTTGATACCATTATCGAAACGGACTGGAGAGCTAAAAGTCACAAGTGACTAGATAGATAGATAGATAGATAGATAGATAGATAGATAGATAGATAGATAGATAGATAGATAGATAGATAGATAGATAGATAGATAGATAGATAGATAGATAGATAGATAGATAGATAGATAGATAGATAGATAGATAGATAGATAGATAGATAGATAGATAGATAGATAGATAGATAGATAGATAGATAGATAGATAGATAGATAGATAGACAGACAGACAGACAGACAGACAGACAGACAGACAGACAGACAGACAGACAGACAGACAGACAGACAGACAGACAGACAGACAGACAGACAGACAGACAGACAGACAGACAGACAGACAGACAGACAGACAGACAGACAGACAGACAGACAGACAGACAGACAGACAGACAGACAGACAGACAGACAGACAGACAGACAGACAGACAGACAGACAGACAGATAGATAGACAGATAGATAGATAGATAGATAGATAGATAGATAGATAGATAGATAGATAGATAGATAGATAGATAGATAGATAGATAGATAGATAGATAGATAGATAGATAGATAGATAGATAGATAGATAGATAGATAGATAGATAGATAGATAGATAGATAGATAGATAGATACGCTCAAATTCGCCGAAGTTCGCTAAGGAATGCTTCGCATTTAAAACACTTACGATCCGCTGTTGGCCGATCCCCTTGAGTGGGTAAGAGCCACATTTAAGCCATCATCCTCATCGCCACCAAACCATATCTAATTACGCAACATTCACGCAATACCTCCGCCACTCGGCGACGCATGCACTCGAGTTCCCCCTGGGAAAGACGCGGGCGGCTTTTATATACTCGGCTGCTGATGGCTGCATTTCCGATGGAGAATGAAATGTTGTAGGCCCGTGTGCTCAGATTTGGGTGCACGTTAAAGAACCCCAGGTAATCGAAATTTCCAGAGCCTTCCACTACGGCGTCTCTCATATTTCTGAACTACCTCGACCTCATCAGTGATCGGTGTGATTGTTGGCTTATGTTCCTTATTTCAAGGAAATGTCCTTCTCTCGTAAACATTCTGAGATTTCTTGCTTTATTAATGGCGATCGCGTATTCAGTGTTAACTCTTTTAAATATTTACGACATCTAACCTTTCCTGGACTACCCACATTACCAACATCTGCAGGGACGCCTCACGATCATTATAGGCTACATACGCCGCAGTCTACGTAAGACGCCCGCAAATATACGCGCCTCAGCATACGTAACACTTGTTCGCCCTCAGCTCGAATTCGCTTCGGCAGTTTGGTCCCCTCATAACACTTATTTAACTAACATGCTGGATTTTATCCAGAATAGAGCCACTAGATTCATCTCTCAAAACTACGATGATAGCGCAAGCATAACACAAATTAAACAGAACTTATCACTTTCCCATTTATCAGCCGTCGTAATATAAACCTCCTTTAATTATTTTATAAATACGTACACGAAACAAGGCCATTAGCCATAACATTGCAAACATCTGCATTCACATTAAAGGGAATGAATAATTATCTTTCATTCACACGCATGTACGGTAAAACATACATTTTTAACTCATCTGCACTCCCACGTGTCATCCGCATGTGAAACAGCCTTCCAGATGAAACCGTAGGCGAACGCAATCGAGAAAAATTCTGGCACCTTCTAATCACCCGTTTTCAGAATTGACTGCTTGATTTATTCATATGAAGATCCGCACCTACGCGTTTATCCATTACTAGTATCTCGCTTTTTCTTTCTCATATTTTAAACTTTTTTTTGAAAGTGTGAATACTAACATGCCAATCAGTTCTGTTGTGTAATTTTGAGCGATGTATTCTTTTAAATAATGGAAAGTCTTTTTCACATATTGTGTTACCTTTTTATAACTTGTTTTACGTCATTATCTTATACGTATACTCATCTGCTTTTCCATTCGGTTCTACTCCTATTAATTTTTTTTCTTTTTTATTCTTATTATTCTTAGGACTTGTATAATATTTGTCAATTAGTTTATGTTATTGTTTGTATGCAAGTTATGTAAGTTCGTGTATTTATTGTTTTTATGCCCCCCTTACATAATTCTCTGTTGTGTCTGTAAGGTTTTTTGAATAAATAAATATCTGTCGAAGATGCTCACTTTGATTATGTCTTTCCTTCGTTGAGAAATTACAGGAATTGAATAATAAGCGCTCACAGAGACTTTTGAAAACGACACCCCTACTCACGTAGAGGATTCACTCAACGAAAGTTTGGTCAAGAAGCTTCGATTCTCCGAACAAGGCTTCCCACTAGTTGGGGTCAGTATGGCCTGAGAGGCCCGCTGTAGTTGCACATCTCCACAGTCTCCCACAACTCGAAGAAGGATGAAGAATCAACCAATGTGAAGGAGTCTTTCTGCTTCCCCGAAGAAGCTGTCTCATTTGTGAACAAGAACTTCTTGAATGCAAAATGAGGTTGTTTATGTAGCACAAAATTCTGTTTATCGCGAGAAGAGCAAATTTGATTTCTCAGATACTCTTTTGAAGTGGCATGCAGGACATAAATCAAACTTCCTGCTGTTAAAAATTACTGGCTACGGGAACCCGCTTGTGTGATCAGAAGTCCTGGCCTTACACTGCGTGCACCATTGGCTGAAAACCACATTTGCCTGGCTCCATCATCAATCGAGAAAACAGAACGAAAACAGGAGAAATTATTGAGGCAGATGTGATTTGTAGATTAAGGTGAAACTGCGTTAGCATTCACTCTGTCGGACTTCCCGAGAATGTAAGATTTGCTCGCATTATAGTTGTTGGCTTCTTGTTTGATTTTAGTTTAAAGTTCATAGACAGCCGCACCGCCACGCGGTAGTGTCACTGTAACTCTACCCCGCGGAATTAAGGAGCGTCCTCTCGAGGATGGTCAGAAGGCGACGCTCCCTTGTTCGTTTGTCCGAGCCTCAGTGTTAGCACGTTGGCAAGAAACTGACACTAACTACTTTGCATGTTTCATGCATCAGTGAATGAACAAGCTGTACGTGATACGATCAATCTGATTCATTTGAGTGAGACGCGAAGTTTTCAAGAAAATGCGGGGTGCCTCGCCTGCAGAGTACACATATAAGCTTCGCGAGATTCTTTGTAGCCTAAGTTAGTTAAAGGTTATCGCCTGACCTTTATAGCATTCGTCAGTGCTTTTGTAGTGCGTGAATCCCATAACATTCATTCCGCGTGGAAATTCTTTCGGACTCGTGACTTGCTGTCGAAACCATGGCCAATGCTGCGCCGCTTGCTTTTGGGCGTTTGTTGGTAGATGGCAACACACTGCAAACCATTCTAAGCAATTAGCTTTTGAACGGATTTCACATCGAAATGTTCTTCACGTCCAGATAAACATGGAGAAGGACGCGCTGTTGGTGCTAGGCGGAAGGAATGCCGTTATTTGCTTTCATTAGTGTTGAAAGAAACCATCTGACGACGAGGATTTTTTACTGGACGTAGAAGGTTGTCAGCCCACTGAGTATGACAGCAAAGATGAACGATCAGCTTGGACAACTCACGAGGAGCGAGTGGCACCTGACATCCCCTCGTCAGGTGCCACTCGCTCTGACGTCTCCTCGTCAGATTGGGGTGGCTGAAAGGCTTCAACAGCCTCAGTCTTCGCAGGGTCGGGCCTGACGTCGTCTTTGTCTACGAGATGTCCCAGCACCAAGGCTTGGCGCTCTCCGAAATGACATTTATAGGAGTTGAGTAGAAGACAAGCCTTTTGTATACCGCTTAGTACAACGCCGAGACGCTCGTTGTGCCCCTGTTATGTGCATCCAGAGAAAATAACATCGTCCAGACAGCACATACATATCTCCTACTTTAAACCCCGCATAATAGTGTCCATGAATTGGCCAAAGGTGGCTGGCGCGTTGCATATGCCGAATGGCATGACGTTAAATTCAAAAAGACCATCGGGTGTTACGAACGCCGCCTTTTTTTTTTAATCGTCAATGTGCATCGGGATTTGTCAATAGCCGGATCTCAAGTCGATTGGAAGAAAAGTAGGAAGCCGCATGAATACAGTCCAATGCATCTACTGTAAATGGAAGCAGGTATACGTCTTTTTGTAGTGCTATTGAGCCGGTGGTACTCAACACAAAATCGCCAACTGCCATCCTTCTTTTCACGAGAATGACTGGTTCAGCCCAAAAACTTGCAGACTCCTGAATGACTCCCTCTTAAAACATTTCTTCAGCATGTTCACTAATTACTATACGTTCAGTCGATGACACTCGGTACGGCTTCTGTCGTATAGGTTGCGCTGATCCGGTGTTTATACGATGGCGTACTCGAGACGCTGGAATCGGGAATGCCTTATCGTTTTGCGAAAAGTCAAACACCGGCGAGTGCTGGAAAAAAACGGCCAGTAACGTGTGGCACTCACTTGTGCTGAGGGTCGTGCTCACCATCTGTAGAAGCTTCAAATCCGAAAGGCTCGAGTGGAAGAATTCGTCCACAGCGGCGTGAAGTAGAGCAACTGAAGCCGGTGTTTTCTCTCTGAAGAGTTCAAGCTTCATACCAGAAGGTGGAAGTGTGGGCTGGGCCGCGTAATTCATCGTCCATAATCCGGATCGTCCTTCAATTACCGACACCAAGCAAGTGGCGCCGACACGTTCTTATTCATACAAGCCGATTGTAAACGTTCTGTTGCGGCGTCAAATGTAGAAGCTACACCAGAGCAAATTACCGGAACGCACACGCTGTGTGTTAAGGGCTCGAGGTAGATGGCAGGTACGGCGGGTTTCTTTACTGTAGCTGGCTCCGCGCCGTCGTCCCCATAGCTGATGTTCGCCAGTGACGGGACGCGTTGTTAGGTGATAGAACGAAGCTTTATTTACATAACGTGACAGGTGAAACTGTACAAAGATTTAGCAGAGATTCAGTGATTATATACAAAATGTCATCGGCTTTTATAGCCCGTCGTCTCCTTACAAGGAGGTCCGAAGAAGGCGGTTATCACTCGTGCCACGAATCAGGTGACGTGAAGTGTCAGTGGTTAACCCACCAGAAATTGTGCAGATAATTGGACCTTTCGGGTGGTGAGAAACACAGGTGAAAAGGTCTATGGTAGCACGAGCGCACCACACAGACGCACCCGGCCCAAGCCTTGAAGACATCGAATGGCGAGGAGGTAGAGTCCTCGGTGGAGGGGAAAGTTGAGCTTCTCCGGGGAGATGGCCACTGACATGAACGTCAGAAGTGGTCCGAGGCAGCGTTCTGATACAGTGTTTCCAGAAGCTTCCCGAACTCGGCAGGCCAGGTGCTCAATCCCTGAGAGCGGCGACTGCGACACCTTCCCACGCTTTCGAACTTTCGGTGATATTGTGACGACCTCGCTTGGGTGTCAATAGCCGAGTTGAGAGGTTGACTTCATAAGAACTGCCACAGTGGCGCCGTCTCACGCTGTTCGAACCCGTTCAACAAAAGCATTGTTTCGCAAAGCTTTTGTTGTGACCCGACCACAGAGAACTGCCTGGAACACCTACAGGACAGCGTCGGGCTGACTGGGCACCGATGGAGTTGAAAGCATTCTATCAGACCGGCTTACGCACAATCGCGTCTGTCCAGACGAACTGCCGGGCCAAGCGTAACATGCGCAGGAATCACCACATCCGGCAAACACAGAAGGCACCTTCTTGACGTGGCGAGTTCTCCACGAGCCCAGTCATAAGCTCGTGGTGTACCGAAAGCTCCCCACTTTGACCGTAAGAAATCGCTCGTAAGAAATCTAGGCCTGAAATAACATCGTGTGTAGATCCAGAAATCACGGCAATTTCAGTAGTAAATACTTTGCCGCATAAACAAACATCAGTTGTACAAATGCCGACCGGGCACAATGTGTCACCACTTACACTAAAAAACGACGACAATTTCTTCCACGAAAACGTAACTTTTTGTCCCAGACGAGTTTTATAACTAAGGCTCTTCACTGAAACTGTTGTCCCAGTATTTACAAAAGCGATAGTAGAGACATTGTCAACACACACATGAACTTAGTTTTTCAGCATGAAGGCTGACGGAGGTACATCGGTTGGCAGCTCAAAGTATCCAGCGATCTCACTCCCATCCACCGCACTGCCTAGTTTTCTGGTAGTGGTGACGGGAAGCGACGCCGCGGCGACGGCGACCGCGGAGCATGTGGAGCAGGTGATGACTTTTAGCTGCAGTAGGAAGCCGGTGACGAGTTCCGGAAGTTACCTTGGCGAAATTGACTAATGGAAGTTGGACGCGTAAGTCATGACGATGAAAAGGGTCGATTGCTCGAATTGTAGAAACCTCGTGAAGGCACTTCTCGGAATTGCTGTCGATGGTCACAAAATCTTGAGATGTGGCCTGGGACGCCGCAGCTATAGCACACAGGAGGTGGCTGAAATGCACGGTGCTACTCAAACCCCTCATTTCCGTTAGCTGGCATGGGATATCTACTCTGATCATTGCAATACCTGTATCCCGTGGATGTCGATTAAGTAGTCTGGAACCACGGTGGGGTATAGGTGTTTTGTGAATGCTGCTCGTTGGCGAAGAGAGCTCGGTTTGCCGGCTCGGGCCAAAGCACAGCTCAGTAGTTGTCCATGTTCACCCCGTTGATAGATGGTGGAGACGAGACAGGAGGTAGTCCACACTGGTTGCCTCGGCAGTAGTCATCACTGCTGCAATGTCTTATTTCACGGCACCGGAGCAGCTCTTCCCGGACTATCTGTCGTATTGTCGATGACAGGTCGGGTGGGGGGTTAGCGTCAATGCTAGGCACTGTCGGCACGTTAGCCAAGCAGCCAAATTTCGGCGCTATATAACGCATTTTCAGCGCTTCAAAAGTACGGCAGTGCTTCAGGACCTTGGTCACAAGCGACAAGTTCTCTTTAAAGATCGAGAACTGGTAGACATCCTCTGCTATGCCTTCAAGATGATGACCAGCTTTGTCTTCTTCGGACATACCGGGGTAAACAAGTTTACAGAGTGTTAGAATCTTCTCAATGTAAGTAGTGCAAGTCTTGCCAGGCAGCTGAACCCTTTGAGAGAGGGTGTGTTCAGCCTGCTATTTTTTTCTTGTGGTGCCTCCGAAGCACTTCTTCAATTCGTCTGCAAACGTTTCCCAAGTGGTGAGCGTATCTTCGTGGTTATCGTACCACGGGAGGGCAGTATTGGTGAGTGGAAGCATGACATACGATCGAAGAACGGCGGTATCCCAGCCGTTAAGTTTTCTCACCCACTTGTACTGCTTCCACCACTCGTCCACGTCCTCCTCGCCAGTCCCGCCACATCTCGACGGCTCCTTGTAAGGATCGGAAGAAGCCACCGTCCTCGGGACATCGGATTTCAGAGGCATCTCTTCTGCTGAGGTTGGTGGTAGTCGCGCAAGGCAATGACTCCAACGAGTGCGAAGGAATGAAAATTCTGTTGCTGGAGACTCGGGGTACCCAGCATCACCACCACTCGGTTACGTGACCTATAAACGGGGTTGAAGAGAGGTTTATTTTACAGGGGATGGACGGCCAGCGCGTGACGGAACTGCGCGCCGTTCTTCTCTTCCTTCTTTCTGTAGTTGTTGTCGCTGCTGTAGGTTCAATCTAGTGAACCCGCTGTAACAATGGGCTTCAAGATAATTAAGGCATTAATAAATGAATGAAAGAATGATGTTATTGTTCGACGAACTTTCGCAATGGCAACGTTGCGAACACACACACACGCGTGCATATATATATATATACATATATATATATATATATATATATATATATATATATATATATATATATATATATATATATATTGTAGTGGGGAAGAGGGAGAGAGACAGTATCTAGTTGTAGCACCTGAAAGATGACTACGACGAAGAGCTGAGCTCGTGACAGTGACTGACGCCTCTTGAACTAGGCAATTGGTTTTATTCAATAAACCCCCTTATAATTTGGTGGAAGTGCTGGTTAGTCTTCGAAGCTGGAACTACAAAGTCGCACCTTACCTGCAGTGCCAGCAATGCCGGAAGAATCCTCCACCCAAGGTACCTCTCAAGTTCTCGCCTCTACATGTTCCGGCGTGTGGCCACTGCGTCACCCACCGATCTTCAGCCGCACTGACGGCCAAGACGTTGAGGAGTGGCTGGCTACTTACCACAAAGTGAGCGCAGCGAACAAGTGGGACGATGCGGCTAAGCTGACCTATGTAAGCTTTTACTTGTCCGGCGTCGCTAGTCTTTGATTGCGCAATCACGAAGCCGACATTGCCAGCTGTGATTCATTCAAGGCCTCCTTTTTGCAAGTCTTCGACCGCCCTGCTGTGCGAAAACTCCGCGCAGAACCACGACTTCGTGAGCGCGCTCAACAGCCAGGAGAGACCCTTACCAGCTATATTGAAGACGTTGTTGACTTGTGCAAGCGGGTAAACCCAGCGATGCTCGAAGCCGACAAAATTAAACAAATCCTCAAGGGCATATGCGATGACGCATTTCAAATGTTGTTAGCCAAGGACCCACAAACCATTGCCGAACTCCTCAGCTGGTGCCAGAGTTTTGACGAATTGCGTAAGCAACGCGCCCAAACACGGCGCTCTCTAGAACAACGTGATTCTATCGCGGCTTTGACTCTCGGAGACCAGAACGACATGTTGGCTCGCATAAAGCAGTTCGTGCGTGAGGAGGTCGCTCAGCAGCTCTCCATTTTATCGAGCGCGCCCGAGCCAGCACAAACGCATTTTTTGGCCCCAGATCATCTGGCCCCGGCCATAAGGCACGTCATACAAGATGAGGTAGCGGACGCTTTGCTTTTCGCTCGTTCACCACCTCTGGAGGCCACACCCTTGACATATGCGCAAATCGTTGCAGCCAGAGGACCTCGACAGCCCACTTATGCCACCTCACTGATTCCTGTTCGGTCATCACCAGTTCCGTTGAGGCGGCCGATTGCAGCGTTTCCGAATCCGTGGCGCACCGCAGACAACCGCCCGATTTGCTATTCTTGCGGTTACGCAGGACATGTGGCTCGCTTGTGCCGCCGCTGCCCTCTCGTTCAGAGCGACACCATGCTAAGATCGTCGCACGACTCTCGGCGCTTTAACAACACGGCACGTCAACAAGGATCCTCTTCACCCATCCGCCCTCGCTCAGTCAGTCACCGATCTCCATCTCCCCGACGTCGCTCCCTGTCGCCTATGCACCGTCGACCCTGCCCTTCAGACGCGGAAAACTAGATGCCGCAGTTCCGGAGGCACGAACTTCGTCGTCGTCGAAAGAATCAAGTCATCGCATTTCTCCGACAAACCTCATCGACGTTTTTGTGGATGGTTACCGTACCCTTGCACTTGTGGACACTGGTGCGGCCGTTTCAGTAATTGATTTAAAACTTTGCCACCTGCTTCGGAAGGTTACCACAACGCCAAAAGGGTTGTCCCTCCGTACTGCCAGTGCTCACCATATTCGACCATCAGCTGCCTGTACCGCCCGCATTCTCATCCAAGATGTTTTGTATACCGTTGAATTTCTCGCGCTACAGGCGTGTTCTCATGATGTGATCCTCGGCTGGAATTTTCTGTCCCGTAATCATGCGGTTATCGACTGTGCTCGTGCTGAAGTGGCCTTCTCTGCGTTGTGTGCCTCGTCTCCGGAATTTCCGTTGAACAAGCTGTTTGTCGCTGGCGACATCGACATACCACCGACTAGCGCAGCCTTTGTTCCCGTATCTTGTGCCGATGAGTCTCAGCCTGCAGTGTTGTTTACGCCTTCCCAAACATTCCAAAGTCGCAAGAGCCTCGCGTTGCCGTTTGCAGTTCTAGATATCTCGGCGGGCGCTACCAATTTGTTTGTCACAAATCCCTTGCCGTCTCCCACAACCTTGCGTCGCGGAAAATGTATTGGAACATTCCAAGACTTAGACGTTTCCTCCATCTTTGACCTTGACGGTGAAAAAGATTTGCAGCTTAATGCATTGACACCACCTGCCCATTTAATTGTCCACGAAAACAATAGTTTGTTTGGCCCCTCAATTGATGGCGAACTTGAAGAACCACACTGCGAAAAGCTTCTAAAACTTCTTCACCAGTTTCGCGACTCGTTCGATTGCCAGCAGACGTTTTTAGGCCGAACGCACACCGTTGATCATGACATTAACACCGGCTCCCAAGCGCCTCTGCGACAGCGTCCCTACCGTGTAACTCCTGTTGAGCGTCGTGTGATCACCGAGCAAGTGCCCGACATGCTGCAACGTGGCGTCATTCGGCCGTCCAGCAGTCCCTGGTCTTCAGCTGTGGTACTTGTGACGAAAAAAGACGGCTCGATTCGCTTTTGCGTCGATTGCCACCGTTTAAACAAAGTCACGATTAAAGACGCATACCCTTTGCCGCGCATCGATGATGCCCTGGACTGCTTGCAAGGCGCTGAATTCTTCTCACCACTAGACCTACGGTACGGTTATTGGCAGGTCCCCGTGGCACCATCAGATCGCCCAAAAACTGCTTTTGTGACGCCCGATGGGCTATACGAATTTAATGTAAAGCCCTTCGGCCTTTGTAATGCGCCAGCCACATTCGAAAGGATGATGGATAGCGTGTTGCGTGGGCTTTTTCTACTGTATGGACGTGAGCCCTCTTCTACGCTTGACACGATACTTACTTACCGCCCAGATGCTTCAGAATACCGCCCAGCCTCCGAACTTCTTCAGTGTGCCGAAGAATGCCGCCAATTAGCGCGTTCATTTACGTCCGTCGCACAAAGTCTCCAAAAAGAACGACTTCACCAAGACAAGCCTGCTCACAGGTTCCCCGTAGGCTCATTTGTATGGCTTTCGGTTCCATTCCAGTCCCCCGGCCTCTCCCGAAAGTTTGCACCCAAGTACAATGGTCCATACCGCATCGTTCAATGCACGCCACCGGTCAACTACGTAGTCGATCCAGTGACACCTGCCGAGGACAGACGATGCCGTGGTCGTGAGACAGTCCACATCAGCCGCTTAAAACCTTACTATGATCCCCTTGTGCTTGCTTCGCCGTGAGTCGCCAGGATGGCTCCTCTTCACCACCGGGGCAAATGTATTTGGGAAGAGGGAGAGAGACAGTATCTAGTTGGAGCACCTGAAAGACGACTACGACGAAGACTGAGCTCGTGACAGTGACTGATGCCTCTTGAACCAGGCAGTTGGTTTTATTCAATAAACCCCCTTATAATATATATATATATATATATATATATTGCCGCATTCAACCTGCAGAGGAGAGCTCGCACAGCCAGAGAAGAAGACGAAGCTCTTGACCGGTCCTCTTTACGAGCGCCTTTCATTTTTAATTAAAGTGAGCTCTTCTATATCGAACTCCTGCTGTGTCTGCGTCGTGACACTGGTGGAGGTGCTGGGTACATGTCCAGGACACCTTCCAACAGCCCGGGATCTAGTCCACAAAGACTTCCGCTCGTCGAAACGCCCGTTCATCGCGCCAGCCGCCGCCTGTTAGGCCTGAGCCCAGAGTTCGGTCCTTGGACGGAAAACATGACCGCGCCGGGAAGCAGTTGCCCCACCATGACGAGCCCAAGCACGACACAGGTGACTGTTTTCACCCCTAAAACTCCTGTGAACTTCCATGGCAACTCATATGAGGACGCAGATGACTGGCTTGAGGAGTTCGAGCGCACAGCCAACGTTAACGGGTGGAACACCGCACAGAAGTTGGGGTACGTGTATTTCCCTCTTCAAGACGGGGCTCGCACGTAGTTCACGAATCGCGTGTGGTCAACGTGGGACGAGTTCCGGCGGAAGTTCCTGGACACCTTCGCAAACACCGAAAGACGGGAGCATGCACAACGACTTCTTGAATCGCGGATTCAAAAGCCCAACGAGTCTGTTGCTATGTTTGTTGAGGACATGGCTCGTCTCTTTCATCGAGCCGATCCCGACATGTCCGAGAACAGAAAGATCAGCCACCTCATGCGTGGTGTTAAAGAGCAGCTGTTTGCTGGTCTCGTACGGAACCCACCTTCAAACGTCGACGAATTTTCGAAGGAGGCGACCGCCATAGAACGCGCACTACAGCTACGGTACCGCCAGTACGACCGTCCAAACAGCGGACAAATCAGCGCAACCGCCGTGACCACGGTGACTCCTGACGAGCGTTCTTCGCGTGACCTGATACGCGAAATTGTGCAAGAAGAGGTGAAGAAGCTCGCCGCCACACCGAATGACTGCGCGATTGCGTCGGTCACAGAAGTTGTTCGCCAAGAAATAAGGCAAGCGCTTTCACTTCCCGAGCCGAACACTGAAATAGTTAGGCCAACATATGCAGATATTCTCCGTCGACAGCGTAGATCTAACGTGCCGCCTCCTCAACAGTACCACCAGCAACAGCCGCCGACAGTGCCTTGGTACTACAGGGAAACGTCGATGCCGATGCGACCCCCACTCCGCAAAACCGACATATGGCGTACCCCTGACTACAGGCCCCTGTGCTTCCATTGTGGGGAAGCAGGCCACATCGTGCGGTATTGTCCTCATCGCGTTGCCGGGTGTCAAGGATTTCCGTCCACTACCCCTCGGCGCTATTTCGACGGAAGACGCAACGTTGAAACGAGCGCGACGATCCCGCGAGACGTTTCTCCTGGGTTCCGGTCACGCTCGCCCTCCCCAGGTCATTTTCTCCGATCTAATAGAGGTAGCACCACGGACATGGCGAGAGGAAGGTCTCCCAGTCCACGCCGGGGAAACTAAAAGCAGCGACCTTAGGGGGGAAGGTTGCGAATTGCCGAAGATTTGAAAATCTCCCATTGCCGCCGCATGAAGTGCCACACATTTCGAATGAACCGACGAAAGACGAGATTGTCACCGCCGACATTACACTTTCAATTGACGGTCACGACGTGACCACACTGGTCGACACTGGTGCGGACTTTTCAATAATGAGTGCGAATCTGGCCCACCAACTCAAGAAGGTAAAAATGGAGTGGACGGGGCCGCAAATTCGAGGAGCCGGAGGCCAGCTGCTGACACCTACCGGAAAGTGCACCGCACGAATCAAGATCGGGGATTCATCATTCGTGGCAACCTTCATTATTCTTTCTGAGTGTTGTAAATAGGCCATCTTGGGTATGGATTTCCTGCGGGAGTACGGTGCCAATATAAATATACCGGACGGTGTACTGACCTTCTCAGCGGACCATAGCGCAGCGCTGCAGCGCAAGCCCATGCGGGTGATTGACGACGTGACCATGCCACCGTTGTCATGCCGCCTCGTCTCTGTCACGTGTAACACGCAGCATAGTGGAGAAGGTGTCGCGGAACAAATATCGACGCTTTTACTCTCTCGAGGAATCGCTATTGCCAGAAGTCTCGTCAGTGTAGTGTCTGGGCAAGCAGAGGTCCTGTTGACAAACTTCAGCAACGAGCGTCGACACATTGCAGAGGGTACCACAGTTGCATACTTCGAAGAAATTGTAGAATTCCGCGAGTGCTTCGCAGTACAACAGGCAGAGACGCCGGCCGCTTCAACACCACTGCCTGTCGACGTGAGCACAGATTTATCGCCAGCGCAGAGGCAGAGTCTTCTAGATATTCTCTGCCAGTTTGAAGATTGTTTTTTGTCGACCTCGAGAGTAAATCAAACGCCACTGACAAAGCACCGAATTATAACGGAAGAGACGGCAAGACCAATTCGACAAAACCCATACCGCGTGGCACCGAAACAACGTGAAGCAATCCAAGAACAAGTCCAGAAAATGCTCAATGATGACATCATTCAGCCGTCAAAAAGCCCTTGGGCATCACCGGTAGTGCTAGTTAAGAAGAAAGACGGCAGCTTACGCTTCTGTGTGGACTACCGCAAGCTGAACCGCGTGACAAAGAAAGACGTATACCCACTACCGCGTATTGACGATTCACTTGACAGGCTGAGGCATGCACGCTTCTTCTCGTCGATGGACCTGAAAAGCGGTTATTGTCAAATCGAGGTCGATGAGCGGGACAGAGAAAAGACTGCTTTTGTTACGCCTGACGGGCTTTACGAGTTTAAAGTCTTGCCCTTCGGATTGTGCTCAGCCCCAGCAACATTTCAGAGACTGATGGATACCGTCCTATCAGGCCTTAAGTGGCAGACGTGTCTGGTATACCTCGACGACGTCATTGTTTTCTCACCAACATTCGAGGAACATCTAAGACGGCTGCTATTAGTATTTCGAGCAATACGGTCCGCTGGCTTATCGCTGAAACCTGAGAAATGTCATTTCGGTTTCAATGAACTCCGATTCTTAGGACATGTGGTGAGACATGAAGGTGTTCGTCCGGACCCCGACAAGATCGACGCCGTCCGAAAATTTCCGGTGCCAACAGAAAAGAAGGCCGTAAGACGTTTTCTTGGCCTTTGCGCCTACTACCGCAGATTTATCGCCAATTTCTCGCACATAGCGTCGCCCTTAACACGCATAACGAGAGGCGATGTTTCATTTTTATGGGGCGAAGAGGAACAAGCAGCATTTGACGGTCTACGACAGCGCCTGCAGACACCCTCTGTGCTTGCTCACTTTGACGAGGACGCTCCAACCATCATCCACACTGATGCCAGCAACGTAGGTTTAGGCTTATACGTAGGTTTAGGCAACGTAGGTTTATATAAATATAATATATATATATATATATATATATATATATATATAGTCAAGTAGATCTGTGAGCAGTCATAAGATGAAAATCATGACAAGTATGTCATGATTTACATTTATTCCTCTTGCTGCTCTTGCGGTGGTTTCATTCACATGACATGTTGCAAAACTGGTACGTTAAGCCATGACTGCATGGCGAACACAAGTGAGACCCTAACATGAAAATTATGACATGTGTGTTATGTAACATGACTACATGCCACACTTAAGATTCGCTCGCGGCCGTTTCACAAGCTTCACTTATACGAAATTTGGTATTACGGGACACGTACGGAAGACGAAGGTATGCAACTGGTGCAAACATAATAATCATCAGGTGCGCGTCATGTAACAACATCACTACATGCCACGCGCATGAGGAGGTCGCGGCCGTGTCGCTAGCTTCACATATACCACATTTGGTATTATGGGACGTGAATGGATAACGAATGTATGTGACTGGTGCAAACATGATAATCATCAGATGCGTGTCATGCAACAACATGACTACATTCTACGCTCATAATGCGCTCGCGGCCGTTCCGCTAGCTTCACATGTATCAAATTACGTGACGTGAACGGGGAACTATAGGTAAATGGCACGTCCAAACATGATAAGCATGACATGCGTGTCATATAACATGACTGCATGCCACACTCGTGATGCGCTCGCGGCCGTTTTGCTAGCTTCACATATGCCAAATTTGGTATTACGTTACGTGAATAAATGACGAAGGTATGTAACTGGTGTAAACATGCTCACGAGATGCGTGTCAAGTAAAAACATGACTACATGCCACACTCATGGCACCAGTACACTTTGGCCTGACCCGGTGCGCGTGCGCGCCGGCGTTAGTTTCGTAGCATCACATGGCGATGCCACGCCAGGCACCGATTTCTCTGCCATATAGTAGCAGCCACGCGCCGCGCTGCTTTGACGCGTGCGCTTTCGAGCTTGCCCGGCGTCCCTCCATCAAGAAGATAGGCCGACGCAGTGCTGTCTGGGTAGAGCTGGGTAACGTCATCGGCGCGAAATGCAGCATGTTGCGTTACGCTTCCGTTGCTGCCGGGCCGCGCCGACTGACGCTGGTCGCGCCGGTCGTGCTAGCGTGGCGTCGCTGCACCAAGCGTGCGCGCGCGTCACCGTTACGTCGGAGTATATTGGGCCCTTCATGATGTGCTCACGGCCGTTTTGCTGGCTCTACATATACCAAATTCGGTGTTACGTTACGTCAATGAATGGCGAAGGTATATGACTGGTGCAAGCATATATGACACGCTTGCGATGTAAGAACACGACAACAAACCACGCTCATGATGTGGTCGCGACCATTTCGCTAGCTCCACATACACCGAATTTGTATTTATTTTGCCCTCAATTGCACATAGCTTTACAGAGGGAAGTGGAGTACACAGAAAAACTATTACCAATAGCAAACATAGTATTATCAGAATGTTAAAGAATAGAAGACATGACCATTTGATATTAGTCACTAAATGTACGTGCAAGTATCATTGGAAACATGGGGGAAACAAAGTGCAAAATGGTATATGTACACTATACACTTCAGGTGTCATCATGTAAGTAATTCTGTATAGTAGATGAAAACAAGTCGTGATTTGAGATGGAAACCAGGTCCGAGGGAAGGTTGTTCCAGTCGTTGGATGTGCGTGGGACGAAGGAATGATGGAAAGTGTTAGAGCGCCAGCTAAAGACTGGTAGCTTATGTAGATGATCTAAACGGGCTGAGTTATAGGATGGAGTGGCAATGAACGGAGCTTTCAAAAGTGTATGATTGAAAATCTTGTAAAAAAGTATGAGACGAGGTGTTTGCGACGAGATTCAAGTGACTGTAGCAAAGGATGTGTTTCATTGACTTAACACAGCTAGTGAGATAATGGTTAGATATAATGAAGCGTGCTGTGTTATTCTGTACCATTTCAAGCAAGTGAGTTAAGTTCAGTTGAAAAGTGTCCCAAATAGAGCATGCATATCAGAGTTTTGGACGAACTAATGTTTTATACATTGTTAGTTTCATGGCTAGAGGGGCACGGCTAAAGCTGCATCGTAGGTACCCTAGCATACGGTTGCTATTGTAATAACGTAGGTAATGTGGTGCTTCCAGTTTAATCAGCTGTTATATGAATGCCCAAGTATTTATACGAAGTAACAGACTCTAGGGCAGCGTCACTTAGTATGTAGTTAACAGGAGGTCCAGTAGTTCGCGAGATGCGTAAAACTTTACATTTACTAGTGTTGAGGTCTATGTGCCTAGTTCTGCAACAGCTAGCAATATTATTAATTTCACTTTGCAAATAACTAGCGTCAGAGTTGGGTGAAGTTTCTCAGTAAACAACGCAGTTGTCTGCGAAATGGTGAATCGAGGAAGTTACAACATCGGGTAAACTGTTATTATGAATAAGCAATAGTAAATGTCCCAACACAGAACCCTGGGGCACACCAGAGGTAATGGGAGAAGAGGGTGGGCTGTAGTTGTTAGCAACAATGAATTGTGAGCGATTAAGAAAACTCAATCCAAGCAAGAATGCCGCCATCAATATTAAGGGCCCTAAGATTATATATTAGTAGGTGATGATTAGTCTTGTCAAAATCTTTTGAAAATTCTAAAAAATGCAGTCGACCAATGAACTCCGATCTAGAATGACAAGTAACGAATGGGTAAAACAAAGCAACTGCGTTTCACATGAGAATGACTTCCTAAAATCGTGCTGGGACGTGCTAAAGAACGAAATTGATTCTAGAAAGGTGACCAGGTTAGAGAAGACTATGTACTCCAAAAGTTTAAAATGTATAGAAAAAAGTGAAATAGGTCAGTAATTATAACGTAACGTGAATAGACGTAGAAAGTAAATGACTCGTCCAAACATTAAAATCATGACATCTGTGTCATGACTACAAGCTACGCACATAGCGCCCTTGCGGCTGTTTTCTTATACCTCCACTTATACGAAGCTTGGTATCAGGTGACGTGAATAGAGGTCGAAGGTAAATGACACTTCCAAATATGATATTCTAATCATGACATGCAAGTCATTTACGGCATTATTTACCTCCACCTCGTAACGTTGTACTGACTTTAACGTGACATATCAACCTTCCTCATTCGTGCTTCGCATATCATCGATTCCCACTGATCTGCCAATTGTTTTAGATACCAACATTCCTTCTTTCTTAATTTCTTTAATATTCTTATCTGTCACGTGGTTGCCTAACCCTTGTGCTTTGGCGTGGCAGAAGTTCAGGAGGTAGTTCAGCGGCGGTGGAATCTGTAGCTTCCGTCATTGAGGAGTTTCCTCTGTTTCTTCAGGAATAACCGGACCAGGTTGTGGCAGAGGTGTGTTAAAGATGCACCCTGTTCTGGGTAGGGTAAGAGGAGTAGTTGTACAATTCGCAATATCATCAGCATGCATGAATCGCGCCTGGCCTTCCACTATGTAAGTTGTCACGCTGACACGGCGAACAATCGTTCCTTCTAACCAGTGCATGTGGCCTAATCGGATACCTTTCACCGGGATCCATTCTCCTGCAGCAAATCTCCTCCACCTTTTTTTTCTGTCCCTTGTCTCCATCTTGAGATGAAGTAGGCTTTGGCCGCTTAGCTAATTCAGGGTGCAAAGTGCTGAGACGTGTGCGCGGTTCACAAGAGAAGAAAGTCTCTCCAGGAGTCTTGCCAGTCTTGGAGCATAGCGTGTTACGGTATGTGAACAGAAACTGGTCCAGTCGGTTTTGAATTGTCTGGGCTTGCCCCGAGCGCCTCCTGCCTCGTAGTTGGCGCACAAGGTTCTTCATTACCGTCTGGACGAGCCTCTGGGCTGCCCCATTTGAAGCCGAATGGTATGGTGGTGTCTTGACGTGTTGCACCGCATTATATCTGAGGAAAACTGGAACTTCGTACATAAATTGAGGACCATTATCAGTCACGATCTGTTCGGGAAGCCTAAACGCTGCAAACATGGAGCTAATATTTTCTACAGTCTTCAATGCCGTGGTACATTTAATGTGTGTGACGTCCCCCCAGTTGTAATAGGCATCGACCAGCCCCAAAAACCAGACATGTTTGTAGTATGCAAAATCGAGGTGAACTCGTTGCCACCGTCTAGTAGGACGCCCTCATGACATACACTCTAAAAAAAAGGGAGCGAGAATGGAGAAGCGGGCTCCGTTCCTCCTTCGGCGCAGCGACTTCCTCCCTTTCGGGCGCTTTACCCGTCGCGCCCTCTCGCGGCAAGGACCAAAGGAGCAACGTTCCTCCTTCAGCGTTCAAGTTTCTCCTCAATCACGGGGGTCTTGCTCGCGCGCATGCACACGCCAAGCCTATAGCCGGCCGCGGCCAGTCGCGAGCGATTGCTTTTACCTAAGATTGATGCAAGCAATGCGGGGGTGACGTTTTTTTTATTGGTGTAGAGTAAAAGCCTCTCTTTTTCATTGCCAGGCACTCGCACGATGCTCCTCACACTTCCATGTGCGTCTCGTGTTGTTTCATACTACCAATTTGTCACGAATACAAGGAGCTCTGCTTCCCAAACAGTCTTGCTTTATCGATTACCTTAGAGTGTAAAAAAATAATGATTTTTTTCGGTGTCGACATACTTGGTAAGCCCACGCATTTTTAGTTTTGCACAGCACCAACAGCACTCATGAATTCAACAAGGCGCGTAAAAAAGCATCACACTTAATTTTTCATCATTCTAGGAAACCTGATACCACTGTACAGTCATGCGTGAAAGTACGATCATATACAATTGATAGAGTTATACGTGCCACTACCACCATATGGATGTTCTTTGCAGTTTACCCCCATTCGAATATGGCCGCCGTGGCCGGAAGTCGAACCTGCGTCCATCAGCATAGTCACACGACACCCAATAAAGCTATGCTACCACGGCAGGTGAAAGCACAAAGGGAAACAGGCTGCGAAATTTCACCGAGCGTTTATTCGCCAGACTAGATTACCACCATCAGAAACTTTTTAAACGTCATCATAACTAAACTTTTGTGAAAAGTGAACCAATGACTTCTGTAGGTTAAACCAAAATCTCAATCGCATTCGTTTTGAATTGCCCATGCCAGCACTGAGAAGTAGGAAGGAATTATGCACGCGAGCAGTATGTCTTTCTCGTCCATGATTCTCCTTTGTCGTGAGAAACTCAACACAAAATGCACTTCTAGTAGCAGCTGTGCACAGCAAGTAAGTACTAACGCTCACTCACCTTTGTGAAAAGAGTATTCCGAATCCAGAGTAATAACCACCACAGCCACAGCGCTAACAACAAAATTGTGGCTCGCACTATGATTGCAAGTTGACACGCGAGGCGAATTGCGAGAGGCATCTGAAGCAGAAAAGTATGCAGGCACAACATTCTATAAAGTTATAGTAAACTTGCGCACTGCAGTGATAGTTCCTCCACTCAAGTATGAGAGCTGCCGCAACGCCAACAGCCACTGTCATGGCTCACGGAAAAATACCGTCGGATGCGAGGTCATCGCTTATTTATCTCGCAAGACCCGCGTTGTAACGTACGTATACACTGCTAGGACGGTCGTTAGCGCATCAAAAACATTGTCATTGAAGGGCCAGTGGTGTACTATATCCATGGCTAACGGTCACACTTGTGGTACGCACGTAAAAAGAATATAAGCAAACGTTAAGACGAAACAACTAAACGAGGTCGACGTGACCACAGAACACCTACCACGACGGAGACAAAGTTTGGTCTGCATGCTGCGCCCTCTCCAAGTAAGAAGAAGAAAAAAAACATGACCTCCGAAATGGCTAACGCGCGGCAAGTGTTTGCACTCTCAGAGACTTCAAGAAAAAAAAGTAACTGTGGCAGTGGTCGACAGATGGCGCAGCGTTCGAATTGCCGTGGGCATTCTAAGCACGGCTTGGGGCATCCGCCTTCGTGAAAACCTGATAAGCTCTAGTAATTATTCCGTTCATTATTGTGCAACCATTGATTAACTAAGGTATGCCTAAGCATCAGGTACAATATACTTACGTGTGCGCATGTTGTGGTATTGATAGAAAACGTAAAAAAAGTGTAAGAAAACCCACTTGTAACCTGTGCCACTCAGGTCAGTTGAAATTCATCGCTATATAAGCTGGCGCGCTTTCATAGTAGAGTGTGAGTAAACACGTCGAGGTGTGAGCCATTGGTCTGAATGGTTGATTGTGGTCTTGTTGCGTACTTGTTAGCGTATACGCTAGTGTATTTGTTGCTTACTATTTGTGTACTATGTGACCATGTGTGCATGTGTAGCTATATAGATTGCATCAGCACATAACAGGCTTTCTGTGTACGTATGTGGTCTTGAATGGGTTGATGCGTAAACAATCCGCAAGGGAGCCGTGATAGCGGGTAGTAACAACAAACGTCGCGGCAGTCAACTTTTTTTTCAATTTTGTTCAATCCCTCCAGATGCCGCCATCTACCACCTACTTCATATCTATGACGCTTTCACACCTCCAGCAATTTATATATCGTTGAACATCTATCTATCAAAGGTGCACTACGGATTCGGAATGGTTTCGCTGCGATCGAGTGTACGGTTTGGAGGCACATCTCGTGACCTGCGGACCCGTAAGCGCATGGATAACGTCGCTACACTATGTGAATCTGCGAGAAATAAATACAGCAAGCCTAGCATGCACTCTTCAGGTGAGGGCTCTGCAGAAACCGTGTCTTTCGGAGTGAACGTGGCTTCGCTGACCGAAGGAAACGTACTTGCTCCATCGTTCTCTTTCGCGATGTGTTCACCGCCACAGGTTCGTCTGCTTGTTTTTATAATCATTTCGTTCAATATCAAGCTCAGCGGGACCGTTTTTTGTAACTTTCAGTGCCGTGTACTCCTTACCAGTCAAGAATCGTTGTATTCGCTAAGCCTACTCGCTTCGCCGGGGGGCAGCCATGTTGATTTTCATAAGGAGGAACGTGTTCCTCCGTGGATGAGGAAGCAACGTTTCTCTATTTGAAGACGAACATTGGGGACATTGCCGTTCCTCCCTAAATGGAGAGTACGTCACTCCATTTTTTTAAGAGTGTAGGTGGTAGGGCGGGCCCAGCGTTTTGGCTGAGCTGGCAAGTTGAGCAGCGTCGAACTGCCTCTTCGATCAGTTTATTTAGCTTCAGCCACCACACATTACTTCTTGATAGCATTTTCAGGTGAGTGGTACCAGGGGTCCCTCGTGCAAACGCTCTAGCACTTTTGGCTGCAAAGATTCTGGAATAACTACTCTAGTGCCCCGGGTTATGCATTGTTGTGACTCAGGGTCCTGCGGGTCTCCGTTTTGGTAGCGGGCCCCGTCGTAGAAACCATCGTCGAACAAGTCAGAAGAGGCGCTCGTACTAACGACAACAATTCATTTACATGGCGGAAAAGAGCTCGGGGAACTCAAGCTCGAGGACTTTGGTTGGAGGTCTCGCTCTGGGCGAAGCTGGCTGAAAGAATGCTGAAAACACACGTCCCCCCCCCTTTAAAGGCAGCGTAATTATTCCTGGTCGCATCGTCCACTTTTTCAGCCAATGCGATGCTCAATGACTGGTCGGGCGACAAATGAAGGAAACCACCTTTTCACACACAGGTAGAGGGAGGAATTGATTCAATAATTTATTGATTGATATGTGTAGTTTCAACGGCTCAAAGCACCATATGATTATGAGATACGCCGTAGTGGAGGGCTCCGGAAATTTAGACCACTTCGGGTTCTTTAACATGCACCCAAATCTGAGCATACGGGCCTCCAACATTTCTGCCTCCATCGGAAATGCAGCCGCCGTAGCCGTGATTTGATCCCGCGACCTGCGGGTCAGCAGCCGAGTGCCTTAGCCATTAGACCCCCCACCGCGGCGGGGGAGAGGAGAAAAGTTCACAAAAAGGGCTCACTAACGTGTTTCAATCCACCACAACACTTCGATGTCCTCCTTCTTGATCCCGTGCGCGTCTGAGGAGTTCGGCTTTTCCTTGAAAATCCCGGCCCAGCGTGACGTCTTGGCGCTTCTGCCCCCAGCCAAACTGCCGACGCTGAGCAGCAGGTGATTCGGACAATCGGGACAATGGGGTGGCAAGCGAAGGCATCCCGTCGTCTTAGGCCATGGCGAGCTGGCGCATTCTCCCCGATGTGCGTGCTACAAAGGCAGAGCCCCTTGACCGGCGGTGAAGCCTGCCTTCCATTGCACTGCAGATCAATGTCCCATGCGTTGGTCTTTGTTCAAGGTGAAGGGGCCATCGCATTTTTCTTTCAGGAATGCGGCTGTTCACGCTTCTCCTCCTACAACTTCCTTCACGAGACACGAGCACGAGGTCATTGATAACAGCATCCAGAGTCTAAACACAGCTCATTTCGCCGGTAAAAATAGGGTCCAATGTCAACATATGATAGTCTTTCAGGCCAGCCATTCAAAACAAAAAGTTTTACTCCAGACAACGTGTAGTCTTTCTCAGTTTGCGCTTGAGTTGCAGAAAGCGGTACCATGCACTTCAACCGCGGGGAAAAACAGAACCTAGTCGCTTTTATCGGCTTCGTTTGGAAGCGCCAACCGCCATAGCGCGTCGGCATTAGCCACTTGCGCACCCTTCCTATAAGTCCATTGGTACTGATAATGTGCCAGTAAAAGCATTCCAGCATCGCATGCGCACGGAAGCCATCTTTGGAATTGGCCTTGTCTGGCCAAGCAGGCTAGCTAGTGGAAGGGGATCGGAATAAACCGTGAACTCGCGCCCATAGATGGCTTCTCTTGGCCGCAAACAAGATGTAATAACACTGCTCTAACGAGGGGGGTGCGTCACAAGCTAGACCTACTGGTTTTCTAGGGTCGTAGAAGGTTAGTACTGAATCCAGAGTGAGCATTTTCTTGCTTTTTCGAAATGCCTTTTCAGTCTCCTCTGCCCATACCAAAGTTTTTCTCTTTGAAGAAGTTGATATAGCGGTCTTAGCTCAGGTGACATATTCGGCAAGAATTGGGAATAAAATGTCAACATACCCAGATAAGCTTTTAGTTCCGTGCAGTTTTTTGATCTCATGGACTTCACAAAACATTTGCATTTTTCGTCCCTTAATTTTAAACCGTGCTTCTCCAAACGCTGCAGGGCTGTTTTACGCGTTCCAGACATTCGCTGTAGTCGGTACCTTGACGAGCAGATCGTCAAGGTAACAAACTATGCCAATTAGACCCTTCAGCAACTGGTCCATGATTACTTGGAATACTGCTGGCGCACTATAAATGCCATGAGGAATTTGAACATATTGGAATAAGCTCGTGTGCGTATTTACAGTAAGAACTGCGCCACTTAGTCTCGTCAGCAACTTGTTTATGATGCTTCGAATACTGCTTGTGCACCAGAGTTGCTATAAGGCAGTTGAACATGTTGGAATAAGCCCATGTGTGTATTTAGAGTATACAAGGGCCATGAGTCAGAATGCAGCTCAATTTGCTGGTGCGCTGATAACAAGTCCAGAACAGTAAACACTTTTCCTCCTGCAAGGACCGCGAATATGTCTTCAACAGTTGGCAGTGGGTAGTGATGCCTTTTAACGAGAGGTTTCCTGTCACTTTAGAGTATCTACAAAGACGCACTTTGTTTTCTGGTTTTTCAACTACTACCAAAGGTGTGGCCCAGTCACTTTGCGTTACAGCCATCAGTACCCCATCAGCTTGTAGGCACTGTAGTTCTTCTATAACTCGCGCCCTAGTGGCATATGGTACAGGACGTGTCTTGCAGAACACTGCCAAGCTACCTTCTCCTAATGAAAGTTTCGCTTGAAAGCCCTTGATCAGTCCTAGCCCAGGAGTGAAAACGCTGGCATACATTTTGACAAGGTTGTCTGTCGTGAGCTCTGCTTCCACCATGTAAATTCTATTCAAATATATGCAAAGGTTTTCTGTCCGATTGCGTCCAAGAAGCGTATGCTTCATTTCTGGCACAACAGCTACTGGTGAAATCTTTCGCTGTCCAATATACTCGACCGGAACCTCGGCTTGCCCCTTCGTTTCCAGTGGTGTTCCTCCGTAAGTCTTCAGCCTAACCGTAGACTGTGTGGGGTGGTGGAGGATTTGCTAGCTGCTTCCATAGGTCTTCCTATATCAGAGAAACGGCGGCTCCTGTGTCTACTTACATCTGGACACGCTTCTTTCCTTGCATAAGTTGTACCTCATACGGCTGCTTCGCAAGGGCGGCGAGATGTACGGCATAGAGCATCGTCTCATTATCTTTTTGCTGGTCGGCAATGGCAAACTTTTTTTTGCCCCCGGTGGGCGTTGCCCGCGTACTCGAGTCAAGTGACCCATGCTTTTGCAGCTGTAGTACTTTGCTTTCCGATGACGACCAGAAATAGCGTCGTGTTCTTGCTCGCAACGGTGACTCGATGTCTGTCTTGCCTCTTATTGCTTGCCTGGCTTAACCACGAATGCCGTGCCTGACTTCCTTATCGCATGGACGTCAGCTTCCATTCTATTGCCAGGTTGAAGCTGTAGCGCCTCAATGCGCCGCTCGTCAAGGAAGAAGTTGGCATTTGGGCCGCGCGGTGGGTGCAGCGCGATAATAAAAAAAAATCAGTTCGAAAACTGAACGCTGCCAGGGCTGGATCTTTCCCGTGTTAGCTCCGACAGTTAATGGTGACCCGATGAAGAACACACAGCCCCGATCATCCCGCATGGATCCCGCCGGCTCTGCCACCAATCCTACCGATCCTGACGCCCAAGAAGACGCTAGACCTAGCGGTGCTGCAGTCGCTGCGACTCAACATGTCAACCTGCCACCATTTTGGCCCAACAGCCCGAGCACATGGTTTCTGCAGGTCGAGGCGCACTTCCGTCTACGGCAAATCACCAGCCAACAGACCAGGCACTGGCATCTGGTATCCTGCTTACCTCCGGACGTAGCCGACGACTTAGCTGATATTTTGGCGTCGCCGCACCCGAGCCATTCCTACGATACGTTGAAGGCAGCTATCATTTCCCGCAAGTCTGAGTCCGAACACAGCAGACTCCAACAGCTCATCACGGCTACAGAGCTCGGTGACCGTCGCCCATCACAGCTCCCGCGACGCATGCGCCAGCTCCTTGGTGGCCCCTCCGCCCCTCAAGAGGAGAAACTGTTACGTGAGTTGTTCTTCCAGCGCTTACCGCAGAGCATGGTCCTGGTCCTCGTAGCTGCAGGAGATGTCCCACTAGACACACTCGCTGAAATGGCTGACCGAGTGGCGGACTACTCGCGGGCACACAGCCTCAACGCCGTTACCACACCACCACTGGCCACCGCTGCAGACCCAGCGCTCGCGAGTATCGAGAACCATTTGGACGCCCTTGTCAGGCACCTCGATGACTTTGTACCTGCGCATCATCGACCGTCATCCAGGTTCCAGATACATAGTCGCTCCTCGACGCCCCCACGTTCTCCCGAACTTCGGCCACCCGACGCGCCGCGGGACGTTTCATCCTCAACCGTGTGCTGGTACCACCGCCAATTCGGGGCCTCTGCTCGCAAGTGCACTCGCCCGTGCTCCTGGTCGGGAAATGCGACGACCGGCCACTGACGGCGGCAAGTGGTACTGGTCGAAAGTCATGCCGCCTTTTCTATGTTTCTGATAAGATCACTGGCGCTTGCTTCCTAGTCGACGCAGGAGCCCAGGTTAGCGTCATCCCGGCCTCGTGTGCAGATCGCCGTCACAACGAACAGACCTGCCCACTCCAAGCGATCAACAATTCCGCCATTCGCACATACGGCCAACGCTCTCTTACACTTGACCTTGGACTACGCCGTACGTTCCGCTGAATTTTCATCCTCGCTGTCGTCTCGCAAGCTGTTCTTGGAGCTGACTTCCTCAGTTTTTTCAACCTTGCTGTGGACATGCATGCTCATCGCCTCATTGATCTCAACACCCGCCTCTCCATCAACGGTGTACTCTGTACTTTCTCGCCGATGGGACTGCGAGCTCTCACACCTGCTTCGCCGCATGCAAAAATATTCGACGACTTTCCCAGCATCACGAAACCGCACACCAGAGAGTCACCGGTGAAGCATTCCATCACTCACCACATTGGGACCACTGGACCTCCCTTTTTTACACGAGCGCGTCGACTATCTGGAGAACGCCTCGCCATCGCCCGCCGTGAGTTTGAGCACATGCTTGAACTCGGCATTGTGCGGCCTTCCTCCAGCAACTGGGCGTCGCCACTCCACATGGTGCCGAAGAAAGATCCTGGCGACTGGAGACCATGTGGGGATTACCGAGCTCTCAATGCCCACACCTTACCAGACCGCTATCCACTTCCTCATATACAGGATTTCACATCAAATTTGGCTGGGTGCACAATCTTCTCTAAGATTGACTTAGTGAAGGCTTACCATCAGATTCCTGTAGAACCCGCCGACATTCTGAAGACGGCCAACAGCACCCCATTCGGTCTGTTTGAATATGTGAGGATGCCTTTTGGATTGCGCAACTCTGCACAGACCTTTCAGCGCACTATCAACGAGATCACGCGAGGTCTCGATTTCATATTTGTCTACCTTTATGACCTCCTTGTAGCAAGCTCATCCGGCCCTCAGCATGAAGGCCACCTGCGCACCCTGTTCCACCGCCTGGATGATTACGGCCTCGTAAATAATCCCGATAAGTGCATCTTCGGCGTCGCTACAATAGAGTTCCTAGGCCACCTTGTCACTCCAAAGGGTATCCAACCACTCGCCAGCAAAGTAAAGGCTATTCGAGACTTTCCACCACCGACTTCACTGAAGAGACTCCGAGAATTTCTGGGCCTACAAAACTTCCATCGCCGCTTTCTTCCAAAGTGCGCCACATTCCTAAAGCCCTTGACCGACCTATTGGCTGAAAAGAAAGACCCGGCTGCGCCACTGGAGTGTCCCAAGGACGCTGCATCTGCCTTCGACACTGCCAAGAAGGCTCTGGCAGTCGCTACCATGCTCAAACATCCTGTCCCTGATGCCCCAATTCGTCTCATCACCGATGCATCAAGCGTGGCAGTTGGCGCCGTTCTCGAGCAGTACGTATCCGGTTGGCAGCCCTTGGGTTTTTCTCGCAAAAACTGAAGCCACCAGAGGCAAAATACAGTACATTTGCCCGAGAATTCGTCGTGGTATACCTCGCCATCAAACATTTTCGTCATTTATTGGAGGGCCGGGACTTTTACGTCGTTACAGACCACAAGCCCCTGACGTTTGCCTTCCATCGCAATCACAGCAATTATACTGCACGGGAGATTCGTCAACTATGCTTCCTTTCCGAGTTCACTGTGAATCTCAGACACGTACATGGGCCGGAAAATGCTGCTGCTGATGCACTATCCCGCATCGGTGCTTTGTCGACCCAGCCACCACTAGACATGGAAGAGCTAGCAGCTGCCCAAAGCAACGATCCCCGCAGGGGCGCCTGCGCAAGTAGGCGTTTGGTGTGTAGCGACACCACGGACCCGAGCTAACGGGGGAGTTTCTACTCCCTCCCACGCCTAGCCGTGCGTGGCTTTGCCGTGCCCGGGGAAAAGGGGATCCTGGGGGTTGAGCTGACGCTGGGTGATTGGACCTTTAAGGCCCCCCGGCAGAGGCAACACACCCCTTTGGCCCCGGCTTCACGTAGACGGCACCCCTGGGTTGACCCACCCAGGGGAAATCGGCAGTCGCCTTTTCCTGTCTCCCCTTCACATCTTCGTCTTTTCTCTTACTTTAAATCTTTCCTGTCCTCTACTCTCTTCCGTTGACTTCCGTGTTTCCTGGCGGCAAGGGTTAACCCTGTGTGGCTATCCTACCTTGGATACACCATATTCGGTTATAGTGGTGGTGTACAGCTGGCGTCTGCAGGGCCTATGCTTCCAGACCCTGCAGCGTCCCCTTGTAGGACTCCATGGTGGGTGGCTGGCACCGCTGCCGAAAAGAAACTTTTTCTTATGGCTAGTTCCTTCCCCCCACTCCCTGATCGCCCTCAGAAAAGAGGGCGCACCGATGAAGTCTTCCAGTTTTATGGTCACCAGAGAGTATCCTTTCCCCGATTTCACGTTGTCCACGCTGACACACCCGGCAAACCAGTGAGAACAATTTCACCTTTTCTTGTTTCGAAGTCTTTGACAGAAATCTTTGGCCCAGGATATAAAGCTTCGAGAATGGCAAGTGGTGACCTCCTGTTGGAGCTCCGCGACCAGAAACAATATGAAAAATTGCCTAACCTAAAGAAATTTGCAGATACCAAATTAATAGTAACCCCACACCGAACCATGAACACCACCCGTGGCGTTGTCCCAGATGATGACCTGTTAGGGCTGACGGAGGCGGAACTCCTGGAGGGTTTTAGCGAACAGAATGTCATCAATGTGAAACGAATTAGCATGAGGCGCGATGGCAAAGAAATCCAGACTAAGCACTTAATACTTACTTTCAATTCAAGTGTACTGCCCGACTCCGTTGAGGCAGGGTACATCAAGCTTCGAGTGAGGCCATATATACCGAACCCTCTCAGATGTTTTAAATGCCAGTGGTTCGGCCACAGTTCTCAGAACTGCTGAGGCCGCCTAACTTGTGCGAAATGCAGTGCTGATGAACACACATCTGATGCTTGTGAAAACTCTCCTCACTGTGTGAACTGTAACGGGGAGCATGCCGCATACTCACGGTCAAGCCCCAGCTGGAAAAAAGAAAAGGAAATTGTCACGATTAAAGTAAAACAAAACATTTCATTTAGGGAGGCACGAAGGCAGGTGTCCTACCTGCCAGAAACCAGCTTTGCCGAAGTGGCGCGTCAGGGGGCAGCGCCACGACAGCCCCCGGCGCCTGTCTGGCACACGTGTAGTGAGCCAGCGGTGACGCCGTCCGCCTTCACGGCCGTTGCAGCCAGTGCTGCTCCGCCATCGAAGAAGGACCCACCAACCTCCGGGCTGGGGGCCGCGAAGGCCTTGTCTTTAGAGGCGAGGCCCTCAAAACAACCGCAGCGCTCGCAAGAGTTGTGTCCAGTGCCTCGCTAGAGGCAATGGACACAACTTCGAGCGTGAGGGCGCAGCAAGCGCCTAAGGATCGGCGCGACTCCGTCGACCGATCCAAAAAAGAAAAATCTCGTGTCACGGCCCCTGGAAAGGGTCCGTGAGCTAATTTTCTATCCTTGAGCACACAGCACAAAACACATCTAAAATGGACACGCAGATTTTACAGTGGAATGTGAGAGGACTTCTCCATAACCTCGATGATATTGGAGAACTCCTTAATAAACATACTCCAAAGGTGCTGTGTGTTCAGGAAACACATCTTAAGTCCACACAAACAAATTTTCTAAAGCAATATGCTATCTTCCGCAAAGACCGTGACGACGCTGCCGCCTCGTCGGGCGGTGTCGCTATAATAGTGGATAAAGGTGTTGGCTGTAAGCAATTAAACCTCCGAACTTCTCTTGAGGCAGTTGCTGTCCGAGCAGTGCTGTTCGGGAAGCTACTAACAATTACTTCTATTTACATTCCTCCGTGCTATCAACTTTCAAAGACAGAATTTCAAAGCTTCATTGATGAACTTCCTCCGCCATGTAGAGTCGTTGGTGATCTAAATGCACATAATCCTTCATGGGGCGACTCCCGTTTGGTTTGGATGCACGAGGACGCCTAATAGAACACTTTCTGTTTTCGTCAGGTGCATGTTTACTTAACAAAAAAGAATCAACATATTATAGCACTACGCACAACACATACTCTTCTATAGACCTGAGTATTGTCTCGAGTACACTAATTCCTTATCTGGAGTGGTCTGTTCTCAAGAACCCCTTTGGGAGTGACCACTTCCCGATAATGTTAAAGTTAACAAAAGAAGATACATGCTCGCCTGACTTTCCTCGCTGGAACACCAAGCCAGCCAACTGGGAACTGTTTCGAGAAATTACATTTTTAGACGGAGATGAGATTGCTGATTTTAATATAGACGATGCTGTAGCATTCCTAACAGGTTTTATTATTGACGCTGCAGTGAAATGTATCAAGCAAACCAACGGAATGACCAATAAACGTCGCATTCCATGGTGGAACGACGATTGTCGGAAAGCGCGCAATAGACTTGGAGACTACTCCGAAATTACCCAACAGATGAAAACCTCAACAATTTCAGACAGGTTAGGTCCCAAGCCAGAAGAACGCGTCGTTTTGCAAAGAAAGAAAGTTGGAATAGGTACATCTCCGGTATAAATTCTTACTCCGACGAAACGAAGGTTTGGAATAGGGTAAACAAGTTAATGGGTCGGGAGACACACCCCCTACCTTTGGTAAATAGCCGAGGGGAGAGCCTGGAGGAGCAGGCGGACTGCCTAGGCGAACACTTTGAATACGTCTCAAGTGCATCAAACTATACAGAAACGTTCTTAAAATTCAAACAACGCGAAGAGCGACAGCCCCTTAAATGTAAACGTCCATCCAGTGAGTCTTACAACTGCCCATTTACATTAGCTGAACTTAAGGCATCTCTTGCGTGCTGCAACAACTCAGCGCCAGGTGTTGATCGTATAACATACGAAATGGTCAAGTACCTTCACCCCGAAGCACTAAAAACACTCCTCTCTTCAATAACATGTGGGCAGCTGGATATATTCCATTGTCATGGAAAGAAGCTATAGTCATCCCAGTACTTAAACAAGGCAAAGATCCGTCTTTGGCCGCCAGCTACAGGCCAATAGCGCTAACAAGCTGTCTATGCAAACTATATGAGAAAATGATAAACCGGCGCTTAATCCACTTTTTAGAAAGTAACAGTATACTAGACCCCCTTCAGTGTGGTTTCAGAGAGGGGAGGTCGACAACAGACCACCTTGTTCGCATAGAGACATACATCAGAGATGCATTTATTCATAGGCAGTTTGTACTTTCGGTATTCCTAGACTTAGAGAAGGCGTATGACACCACATGGCGATTTGGGATTCTCCGCGATCTTGTCACCATGGGCATCCGTGGTAACATGCTAAACACAATTAAAAGTTACCTGTCTAAACGAACCTTTCGCGTAAAAGTGGGAAATGCTCTCTCTAGAACTTTTACCCAAGAGACTGGTGTTCCGCAAGGGGGTGTGCTTAGTTGCACACTCTTTATTGTAAAAATGAACTCCCTGCAGTCAGTCATTCCAAGTGCGATGTTTTATTCCGTGTATGTTGATGATGTGCAGATGAGTTTCAAATCATGCAATATGCCTGTCTGAGAACGACAAGTGCAGCTTGGAATGAATAAATTCTCTAAATGGGCGGATGAAAACGGTTGTAAAATAAACACGAAGAAAAGTACTTGCATACTTTTCTGGGTAATGCCACAACCAAATGTTGCGATCAAGGGAGACCAACTCTTTGTAAGCAGCGAGCATAAATTCCTGGGAACCACTTTAGATTCTAAACTTACGTTTATTCCCCATATTAAATATGTCAAAATGAAATGTTTGAAAGCGATGAACGTCCTAAAACTCTTGTCACGTACAACATGGGGTAGTGATCGAAAGTGCCTCTTGAGGTTATACAAAAGCCTTGTCGGGTCGCGCCTTGATTATGCCTCTATAATTTATCATTCCGCAACGCCAAGTGCATTAAAAATCCTAGACCCCGTTCACCATCTGGGTATCCGACTTGCAACCGGTGCTTTCAGGACAAGCCCGATCCAGAGCCTCTATGTAGAGTCGAATCAGTGGTCACTTCACCTGCAGTGATCCTATAGCAGTTTCACATATTTTATAAAGGTACGTGCAAACATCAAGCATCCATCTTATTCAACTATAAACGATATGACCGCTGCCACCCTCTTCCATAATCGACCCACAGTGAGAAAGCCGTTCTCCTTGCGTGTGAGAAACATATGTGAGAAAATGGGTGTTCCGCTGCTGGAACTCTGTCCTACGCCCACAGGGATACTTTTACCGCCGTGGCAGTGGCAGCTTATACACTGTGACACCTCATTTGTTGAGATCACTAAACACGCACCAGAAGCACATATTAAAATGCATTTCCGAGAACTCCAGTCCAACTACTCATGCGTAGAGTTTTATACTGACGCTTCTAAGTCGCATGCAGGGGTGGCTTATGCAGCCGTCGGACCATCCTTCTCGGAATCCGGCGTGCTGCACCCGGAAACAAGTATATTTACGGCTGAGGGTTATGCACTATTGTCCGCTGTGAAGCATATACGGAAATCAAACATACAAAAATCAATTATACTCACAGACTCGTTAAGCGTCGTAAATGCGTTAAGATCCCTTTTCAGATTCAGAAATCCGATAATAATTGAGCTATATTCCGTTCTGTGTACAGCGTATATGTCCAACCAGCATATTACTATTTGCTGGGTACCTGGCCATAGAAGTATCGAGGGCAATGTGTTAGCTGACCAAATGGCCACGTCAATTATAATGCGCGCTATTAACCCCACCGCTACTGTCCCTGCAACAGATCTAAAACCCTTTCTACAAAAGAAACTGCGAAACCACTGGCAACGCTTGTGGGACACAGAAATAAATAATAAGCTTCATTTGATTAAGCCGCGGTTGGGTTACTGGCCCTCCGCTACAAGAACACGGCGAACTGATGTCCTATTCTGTCGCCTCAGAATAGGACACACTTATGGTACTCATAACTTTCTTCTGACTGGCGATGAACCTCCTACTTGTGGTAGATGTGGTGACAGGCTAACCGTCCTCCACGTCCTCCTGGAGTGTGCGGAAGCTGAAAGGGAGAGAAAGAAATATTTTGCTTTAGCGTACCGCTATAATCTTCCTTTACATCCGATTATGTTTCTCGGTGAAGAGCCGCTTTTTAATGCAAAATCAGTTTTAAGCTTTTTAAAGGATGTAGTACTGAATGTGTTTAGTCCAACATTGAATGTTTTTAGCCCAACAGGTTCATAGCACATCCTCTGTTCAGAGGATGCTGCTGTGATAGCAGATTTCAATGAGCCCAGGCCTCCATGCTCTTGTTTTAAGGGATCTGTCGAGGCACTGGTGCTCCATGCCAAGTTTTTATTTGACATACTTATCACTTTTAAATCATTTTATGTCTCCATAGCTCACATCATTTGTCATTGCCATAACTTTACCATATGTATATTTTTACACACCTACAGCGACTGTTTTTTAGGCCCATTTACAGCCACGTCACATTTGTTTTATCTACACTGCACATCCCACAATGCATTATCATCGCTCTGGCGCTCTTTGGCCATATCTGGCCCTTGCGCCAATAAACACCACTAATCATCATCAAAGCAACGATTCTGAGCTGCATCGTCTTCGCTCTTCATCCACGTCTCTGTCGTTCACGGAGTGCCCGCTTCCATTTTCAACCTCATTAATAACGTGCGAAACGTCTACTGGTGTCCTTCGGCCCTTCGCGCCTTCAGCTTTTCGTCGTGCAATTTTTGATCAACTGCACAACATGAGCCATCCTGGTATTCATGCGATTCAGAAGCTAGTCACATCTCGTTTCCTTTGGCCAAGCGTCAATGCTGATGTCCGACGCTGGGCGCGAACCTGCCTTGAGTGCCAGCGCGTTAAAGTTCACCGTCACACTGTCACGGCAACATCCCCGTTTCGGCCTCCAGACGCAAGGTTTTCTCACGTCCATCTCGACATCGTCGGTCCTCTTCCGTCATCGCAAGGAGCCCTTTACCTGCTGACATCTGTGGATCGCTTCACCAGATGGCCGGAAGCTTTTCCCATTTCCGACATTACAGCACCAACAGTTGCCAAGGCTTTCACAAACGGCTGGGTATCGCGCTTTGGATGCCCTTCTGTCGTCAACACTGATCGCGGTCGTCAGTTTCAATCGGCCCTTTTCATCGCACTTGCCAATATCCTGGGCATTCGACACATCCACACAACTGCCTACCATCCTTCCGCCAATGGCATGGTCGAACGGCTTCATCGACAACTGAAAGCTGCCCTCACTGCTCACCAGCCAAGGGAACGTTGGCTCGACCACCTCGCCTTCGTACTTCTGGGCATCCGATCAGCATTGAAAGTGGATCTCGGCTGCTCATCAGCCGAACTAGTCTATGGCGTTTCCCTGCGTCTTCCAGGAGAATTCTTCGAGCCATCATCGCCGCCTTCCACTCACGATGCCTCCACGTACATTCGAGAGCTGCGCACCACGTTTCGGGACCTTGCTTCTGTGATTCCTGCCGACCGACACCCCTAGTCTGTCTTCGTCAGTCAGGATCTGCATGACTGCAGTCACGTCTTCGTTCGGCGCGACCAAATACGGCCACGACTAACACCAGCATATGATGGCCCATTCCGCGTACTCCATCGTACACCTAAGACGTTCACGCTGGACATAAATGGCCGTGAAGACGTCGTGACTGCTGATCGACTGAAACCTGCGTATATCACCGCTCTCGCGGCCGCGGGGTTTCAATCTAAAGTCTGGATGCCAACATCCAAGCATGTCCACTGGGCGACTCCTCTGGTAATTCCTACGGCTCTCGCTCTACGGGAGGGGGGGGGGGGAGCCCTGTAGCGCCTCAATGCGCTGCTCGTCAAAGAAGAAGTAGGCATTTGGGCCGCGCGGCGGGTGCAGTGCGATAATAAAAAAAATCAGTTCAAAAACTGAACGCTGTCAGGGCTGGATCGTTCCCGTGTTAGCTCCGACAAAGCCCTCTCGACTTTTGTTCCGCGATTTCAACGCTTTTGGCAAAGTCGCAAGCAGATTCAAACGACAGCTCCTTTTTTAGTAGACCTGTCTGATTGGCGGAATTTCGCAGGCCAGTGACAAACCGGCTGCATAGTGGCTCGTCAAGGAATGTGCCGTACTCGCATTTAGCGCCCTTGTGCTTTATTGCAACTGCAAAGGTCGCTACTGCCTCACCTTCCACTCGGTAACGCCTGTTGAATCTGAATCGCTCTGCGGTGATTTGGCTTGCAGGCTCGTAATGGTCACTCAGTAGCTCGATCAGGTCTACGAGAGACTTCTCCGCAGGGGTCGCAGGTCGAAGCAAATCTTTGGACATCTTGTACGCTTTCATGCCAATGGCCGTCATGAATGCCGACTTCTTATGCATCTGCTCTTGTACGTTGGCTACTTGGCAGCAGTGCTCGAATCTTTCCACATAAGAAGCGAAGTGTATGTTACCGTCGTCCAGGAATGCATCAAATTCCCACATCATAACCATGCCGTGCGTGTGCTCTCCCCTGCCTCAGTCCTTCACGGGACCCGCGCCTTCGCATTGCAGATTCGTTTCAACATACTCGTCGCCAGTTGTAGCTCGGGAACAAGAAGGCAGCTGTGACGCGTTTCATGGTGAATCAGCCCCCAGCATCTTGTTTGGCACATCCACCATAATTTCCACTACGTTTCGGCATATACACCATAATTTCTACTTTACTTACTATAATTCGCACTAGGCCCACATGGTCAGTGTTCACCATGATACTTTTCCGATAGGGTGCAGTAACAGTGGAGCTGCAATTCTCCTTTGTTCATCTTGCAATTGTCTGGGATTTGTTTGTAATTATGTGTTGTTGTCTGTTATTTTTAAAGTAACAATGCACGGGAAAAAAGTTGTTTCGACCCCTGCCTCATGCTACAATAACCTCAGGCCCGATTCTATTCAATCGAGCGATCCTTGCCCTTTTGCTGCGCCGTTTCGTTCACGACTGAGGCAGTTGCGCCATCTGTGTCTAGAGAATAGAGCATGACACGCGACAGTCGTCGGTATAGACCGGATTTTAGGCAAACGCCTACTCTGTGCTAAGCGCTGATATTGTGTTATTTTGATAGTGAGCATGAATTAGAGATCAAGAAGGGTTTTAAAAACGACGATGAAAAAGTTTTTGTAATAGATTGGAGCATTCGACGGCCCATTCGTTAGGCTAAAGTTCACTTTGTATCAGCCCTGATTGTTCCTTTGCTGTTCTAAAGCACTTTATTACTCATACCAGAGTCCTTACGCTGCCCAATTACTCATTCAGAGTATTACTCATACCAGAGTCCATACGCTGCCCAAAACTGCCGCATCGCGGCAGTTTTGGGCAGCGTATGAAGCTCTCCCTTAGAGTGACGGCAGAGTTTCGGGACCAGAAAAGCATTGAAGGACTCTGTCGTCAGCCTTCCACCGAAGGGGAATGCTCGGCCACCTCACTCGTGGCCACCTATATACTATGGTTTTGTATGAGAATAAAACGAGCCTATCGATGAGATGTTTCTGTTACACTACGTGCAACAATGCGCGTGTAACATTGCGCAATGATAGAGAGGAAAAAAAGAGCGCAGCCGGGTCCCCCTTCTATTTAAACATGGGCTGCTAGTAATTGTTACTATCCGACATAAAAAAATTACCAATGGTAGTGTATCATGAGGTTAAGTCTAACCAAACTCGATTTTGAAGGAAGTTTCTCGAGCTGGACTACGACACACGTCATCAGAGAAGCTTACTGCGCTAGATTAATATCTCAGGAAATTATGTTCCGTCTTCCACCCATTCATCAAATTCAAGAAAGATACACTTCGTGCTAACGACAGCACACAAAAAAGTAACTTGTCAAAGTTTTTATGAAGCAACCATCGTGATGGCATTAATTGAAGAAATATTGTCCATTCATGTACATTCTAAAGCTTATTTCCAAAGATTCAGGCAGATTTTCATACTTCTTTTTGTTTCTCTTTCTATAGTCGGCCGGTTCTTTCTATCTTTTCGGAGCTAGCCATGTGTGTAATTCGTTTTCCTTAATATTTAGGTTCGGACGTGTTAACTCATAAATGAATACTTATTTTGGGTCTAATGGCCTGATTTCTTTATATATTGAAGGAGGCTTTATATATTGAGCATTGAAGGACTCTGCTCATACTAACGGAGTTTTCCGACATCAAACCTGCCTAATGCCAGTTTGCAACGAAGTTTCAAGCATCAATGTGGCTCTGTGGTATAATACTGGTCTGGCACGCAGGGAATCCAGATTAAAATCCCATTGCGTCCTGGGTGTATTTTATTTACTTAGCTTTTTTGCTGCTTTGCGCGATAATGATTAGGAACACCAGCAGTGGACAACTGCGGTGCACGCGACCCTAGTTGTGATCTCATAACAGCTTTCGTAGCGAAATTACCTCTGGCATCCGTGCAATGCGACGAGGTGGTCATTATACACCACAGCACTGACTTGGCGTGAGCAGTTGGAGGAGGAGAGACACAGGAGTGGAAAACAGGCGGTTTCTACACTCTTAAAGGGGAGCTCGTCTAATTGTCTGCTGGGGAAAGAGGTACAGACATAAAGATTGAAGAAATAAAAGAAACTAGCGTCCATGACCGAGTGCGCGAAGTAGACCGGACTGGCAACAAGCGCGTTCCTCTTTTCCGGCTCATGCGCAATGGCGGGGAGTGTACCGGCTGGTGAGTGGCGTTGTCGAACAGTTTTAGCATGTTCTAAATAAAACTGCGGATTTTCTTCTCTTTTATTGTGATGACAGCCAGCGAAAGGTCAACAGGAACCACTGCACGGTTTTTGGCTATTCTAACAGCCACACACACACAAAAAAAGAAAACTGCTATGTGAATACGTATGAAACACGCATCATCAAACGCAGAGTTTTGGCGTTTGTGTACTCTTCGAGGTACATCGCTTGTGATATGCTACAAGCCTATAGAGACAAGTGCCGCAATATATCTAGAATGCCAATGCTGCACTCATCCAAATTATAATCAGATATGGCCTGATTGGCAACCAAACCCTGTCCGTTCAAGTGCAAAACATCTAAGCAGCACTCAAGTAGCCACCTGTATTGTGTTACTTTTGTTTATATTTGTATTTTACTACCTTGTTTGGTCTAAACAATGATCTTCGTAGCATTCTAATCACTGCTGTTCGTGTAGTTGTATTAGCACAAACGAGAAATAACTCACTTTAGAGTGAAGTAACCGACATGATACATTTAAATTGCGATCCGCACAAGCGTTGTAAAACCTAAACATTCATTGAAAGATAGGGTGGCACGTATCGCAATTACGTTTAACATAAGGTACACGCTGAAGGTGGTACAGGCTACTAACCTACATTGATCCGTGGTGATCATTTAGTTGAACGCTTAACGAACGCTTCTGTGAAGATGTGAAGACGTATAGTTAGTCATTCTTAAAATACACAGTATACTATTATGATGGGTGACTTTATTGCCAAAGTAGGCAAGAAACAGGATGGAGACCATGCAATGGGGAATATGGCATCGGCTCTGGAAATGCCTTAGGGGATTTATTAGTAGAGTCGCAGAACATAATAGGTTATAAGTCTTGAATACCTCCTTCAGAAAACTTTCTAGCCGTATAAGTGGACATGGCGAAGTACCAATGGTGAAACTAAAAATTAAATTGTACAGAATCAGTCTCAAGAAGTGATGTACACGAAAACATATACCGATAATGTTTTGGAATGTATACAATCACAGTGGTTTCAGTTTTGTATTCCTGGATGTATAACCATTGGTTACGAGAAATGATATACACGCCAACATATACGGGATTTTGCCCATCTAACTTCAGCCCATACTTAAAAAACTAATACAATGATCAGAACCAAAATAAGCTAAAAACTAACATGAAACTGAGTCAGGACACACATGGCTAATCACACAGCTAGGTCATTTCATGCCAAAGTCCCAGCCATTTTGGAAACCATTTGAAATATATTCGAAGAAATTGTGCTGCATTAAAAACAGTGAACTTCTAAAGTATGTAGGAGAGGAAAAAATTTGGTCACGTGGCTGCCTTCACAACTTCCTGTAATGCCAACAAGGTGTTGTGGAAAATTTCATTTTAATAGTACCGCTCCTTCTTTCTGTACCATACTCAGTCTACATGTTAAGAAGAAACAAGAGCTCAATTTGGGCGAGTTGGTTCATCGTGGTCGCGTTCTAGTCACAGTGCGACAACTTCAGGAAGAGACGAAAAGGACAGGAAAGAGCGCCAAGTGTCAAGTGAATTTTATACGACCACTTTTATACCGAGTACAAGAACAGTGCTCGTTCGCGACATGTGTGACCATGACAAAATAATCCTAACTGAGAAAAGGATACTCTCTTTCTGGGAAAAGATAAGTGGAAGTGTACTGATGCATTGACTTTTGGCCTTCCTGATAAAAAATGCTTCTGAAAAATCTATCTTTCATTTTTCGTTCTTGCTATTTTCAAAAACCATGCTTTATAAAACATAGAATTGCTCTTTCAGTCTTTACAGTGCAAGGCCATGAGACTATTATAGCCATTCTTCACATTTAAAGCATGCTGTCTTGCTCGACCATTGAAGCTTTGTTTAGTTTGTCCTTTGTTTATTTTTTCACATGCCAACGGTATCTCATACACAATATTAGATTGGCATTAAGCAAACCTTTTCTCGTCACGAACGGTGCTAGATTGACTACTTCTGTTGCTGTTTAGTACACACGCTTTTAAAAGCCTACAAGGGGTGGAAAACAACAAGTTAACATTATATCTGCTGACTATTTTCATTAAATTGTGAGACACCTTAAGTACCTACGGTATTACATGCAAAAGTCTTTGGTGATTCTGTTTTTATTTTGGTCCTATTTTCTTAACCTTAACTTTCTGCAGGAGGGTTTCGCAAATAGGTGTGGTGATGCTGTTGGGATATCCAACATTTTCAGTATTTTGATCTGGTTTTTAAGACTAACCTCACCCTTGTACTAACATGACTTCTGAAAGGTGCCCTGAATACACGTGGTGGCAATTCCTCTTCTTATTATTTTTGAATGCCCACCATCAAAAGGCAGAAAATTCGTAGCACTCCTGGACTGACAGCAGCAGCAAATATCCTAACAGCATCATCACATCCGTTTGCGAAGCTCTCCTGCAGAAAGTGAAGTTAAAGAAAACAGGACCAAACGAAAACAGAATGACCGAAGACCTTTGCATGTTACACCGTACATATATAAGGTGTCTCACAATGAAAAAAAAGCCAGCAGATATGATATTATTTGTTGTTTTCTATCCCTTGCAAGCTTTCGAAAGTGTGTGTGCTAAACAGCAACAGTAATAGACCACCTTGCACCATTCGTCACGAGAATAGGCTTACTGATGGACAATCTAGTGTTGTGTAAGTTTACATGTGCAAAAGTAAACAGGACAAACTGGGTAATGCTTCAATGATGGAGCAAGACAGCATGCTTTAAATGTTAAAAATTGCTATGGTAGTCTCATGGCCGTACATTGTATAGAATGTAAGTGCAGTCCTGTTTCATGAAACACGGCTTTTTCAAAGAAACAAGAGCAAAAACGAAGGATAGGTTTTATAAACATTTTTTTATCGAGAGAGTGTATTCTTTTCCGAGAGAGAGTATTCTTTTCTCAGTTAAGGTTATTTTGTCATGGCCACAGATGTGTCGTCGCGCATAAGCACTGTTATTGTACTCAGTATAAAAGTGGTCGTAGCACCATGAATAAAATTCAGTTAACAGTCAGCGCTCTTTTCTCTCCTTTTTGTCCCTTCCTCAAGTTGTCGTGCTGTTACTAGAACACAACCATGTTAGGTAAATGTACCTGTGTAAGCTATTTGAAGCTCAGTAATATTAACAAATGCTTCTGCCACATATCCTTCAAAAACATATAGCCGAAATGTGTTATGTTTGAATATCTGAGCAGTAAATGCTAACTCCACAGAAGGTATACTTTAAAAAAACTGTTTTTGGCCCTCTCAAGCTCTTGAACATTACAAGAAAAATCACGAATTTCACAAACTTGCAAATTTTGTGCATACTGAGACGCAATTTGCACCATGTAGTTCAATTAAAGATCGCAATTAAACCTGAATCAAAAGCAAATAAAAAGTTATTTTTATATGATTAATATTGTCGCTACAATGTTTGTTTTAAGGAATAACCTAATTTCTGAAGTTCACCATCAGCATCTTCTCATTCGGTCATATGACAGCTGTCGCCTTGAAATTCCTCATTGTCATCAATGGGAAAGTTCAAACATTTTCTTCTTTAAAACAAACATTGTAATGATAACAATTTCTATACGAAAAAAACTTTATTTGCTTTAAGTTCAGGTATAAAGATAATTTTGATTGCACCAGTACATGAAGCGAATGGCGCCTCAATAAGGACAAAAATCGCGATCTTGTGAAATTTGTGGTATTTTCTCGTAAATTTTAGCAGCTTGAGAGGTCTAAAGATATTTTTTCCTCAAAATATACCTTCTGTGAAGTAAGAATTCACTGCTCCGTTATTGATACGAAGTGCAATATTACAATAGAAAAATGCAAACATAACACATTTCAGCTTGATTCTTGGAAGCGTATATGGCAAAAAAAATTGCACTAATATTACTGAGCTTCAGATGCCTTACACAAGCACAATTACTTAACACATGTAGACCAAATTTGGTATAGAAGGGAAGAGCGGTACTTTAAAATAAAATTTTCCACAAACATCCACACGGCATTCCAGGAAGTTCAAAAGGCAGCCACATGACCAAAACGTTTTTTTTTTCTCTGAAATATTCTAGCAGCTCACTGTTTTCAACGCAGTAGATCAGCACATTTTTTTTAGTTTTTATAGGAGGAAGGAGGAAGAAAATTTAAGCGGAAAGACAGGGAGGTTAGCCAGTTCTTAGACCGGCTGGCTACCCTGTGCTGGGGAAAGGGGTGAGGGGAATGAAAGATGTTAAAAAGAAATGTTGCGAAGAGAAAGAGAAATTACCAATAAAATTGCGACAGAGGAAAGGCAACATCGGAAAGTACAAGACACTAAAGTCTGTCTCTGAGGCCAGTTGTCCGCAAAAAGCGCAGCAAAGCTTTCGAAGCCTTCTGGGCTGAGGATGGGCTCGGCCAATTACCCAGAATCCTTTCTTCCGACAAAGGCCGATCGTCTAGTCTATCCAGAGCTGCAGTGAGTTCTTGTTTTTGCGCGTTGAAATGGGTGCACTCACATAGAATGTGCGCGATGGTTTCTTCGCAACTGCAGTAAGTGCATGTAGGAGAGCTGGCCATCTAAATGAGATAAGATTATGCGTTCGTGAAGGCCACTCCAAGCCACAGGCGGCAAGAAGAGTCTCCTCAGCTCGAGATATCTTTGGGGGAAGACGAAGCTGCAGATCGGGATTCAAGTTATGCAGGCGCGCGTTTGTGAAGTCTGTTGAGTTCCACTGTACCAGTGTGAGGTCACGTGCAAGCGAACGAAGTCTTGTAGCTGCGTCGGTTCTTGAGAACGGGATGGCTGTGTTTGGGTACCATCGTGTGCAGATCTAGCGGCCTCATCTGCGCGGTCATTACCATATATACCGCAATGACCTGGTATCCACTGATACACTATGCTCTGCTGTTTTTCGATTGCTTGGTGATGAAGAAGCCTTATTTCAGCTACTAACTGTTCATTAGGTCCATGGCGAAAGGGTGACATAAGACATTGAAGAGATGCTTTCGAGTCCGAAAAGATAGACCAAATTCCCGAAGGTTCTTTCACTATAAACTCCAAAGCTGCACGTATGGCCGCAAGTTCTGCAGCTGTCGACGATGTCAAATGCGATGTCATGAGTTTAATTGTGATGTGCCTCGTGGGAATAACCACCGCCCCTGCAGAGCTTACTGAAGACACCGAGCCATCCGTGTAAATGTGAAGGCATCCGTTGTGCTTCTCTTGCAGGAAAAGTAATGTGGCCTTTTTCAGGGCTAGATGCGACGACTTTTTCTTATTTTGGATGCCAGGAATTGTAAGAAGGGCTTTGAGTGGGTGTAGGCACCATAATGGTATCGGCGACTGTGCAGCATGTGTGAAGTGCAATGGAAGCACTGCGCAATGCTGAGCTACAGTTGCGCTGAACGCTGAGTGGGGCCTGGAAGTTCGAAGTGAAGCGAGGTGATGAGATGGAAGCCGAGTGAAATGTCTTATGTGCATTGTGTGTTTCGATGGTCGCCAAAATGGCTAGGACGTTTCGCATGGAATGACCCAGCTAGAAGTCCGCAAAGTAACTTACACAAATAACAATATTTATACAACCACCACGACTACACTAGAGAATATTGTTCAGGCAGTGTGACATTAAAATTTTCAGCGTCGTACTGTCTGAAAAACTTTGTTGATAAACTACAAACTCACGCCGAAAAAAGCCGCTCTAGTACGGTGATTGTTAAAGGCCTTGCGGCCGTAGACCATGTTAAAAATAAAAAAAAATTAACTCATCAATGCTGTCACTCTTTCTTAGGCGTCACTGACGCGGAAGATTTTTCGGTCTCAACGTGGAGGTTCAGGGACTAAGCTTGCTCTAATCTGGGATCGGAGTAGGCTGCGTAGGGCGTCAGCGGCCCCCTCTCGTACTGTGATGAGACCAAATATAATTTCTCATGAAATGATGTTCTTGCTGTTCTGGCAACACCATATATGAAGAACATGTAGTACCTATTCTATTAAATGGCGTGAAATTGACAATACATTGAAGTCGAAGCATACAGCACATACATTTCAATAATTTCGTATGATCCAGATAAGATAGTTTTCCAGCCTACAGCGAATTCCCAAATTGAGGTGAAGTTTATGACTACAGCTCTAAAATTGCACTAACGAAAGCCTGAACTCACCTAAGAATCAAATTCCTAATAGGGTAATGAGCCAGTGTAAAAAACAATTTTAAAGCACACCGTTCAGAACATGTAGCATTAATCAAAACGCGCACAAAACTTATCTCTTCATGTACAAACAGTGAAGACATGTCTGCTTTCCCTTTTACATGAGAACAAATGATCTTGGGCGTGGCACCAGCGGAGGGGTCTGCAAGAAAATTAAAGAATGTACTGAATTCATTCACGCATTTGACAATTCAAAGAATTGTGACAATTCAGGAATCAGTACGATTCCGACAGCCTCTTAAGGGCATCAAAAATGAACAATTTCCTCGTTTTTTTCTACCCTCACGTGAAGCTCTGTCCGTGGCATCTAATCCGCATTCGACGCTGTGCTTTCTATGTGCCTGCTTTTGAGACCTAGGGCTGCAAACGTATATTTTGTTCACCTAATCCAGCACAGGAATTCGTCATCCATAACTACATCATCTTAACTCATTGTAATTTAATGAAATAAGTTTAAACGGTTACGGACCTGCATTAGGCACTGGCTGTCACGTATAAAAGCATTTATTTTTTAATAAATCGATTCAAAGCTTTCTTTCAAAAAAAAACCACCTGGCATATTTCGACAATGAAGCCTATCCTCTGCTGGCAATCATGGGCACGCCATGAGCGGTTATTGTTCATGAGATTTACAAACGTAACTCGTGCCTAAATACTCAGAAACCCATGCATGCAAGTACGAGCGCTCGAACGACACCAACGAACACGGACGCCGTCTACGTTGCATCAGCCATGTCTTATGCAAGAGCTACCACACATAGCTGCCACAGTCACGCATGCTCTCTCAATTCTGTTATAACGCCGAACGTCATCGCAAATGTAAGCAAAGCACGAAAACTGCGAACAGAAACAAGGGAAAACAACGCAAGGCGACGGCTACAACAACGCGCCTTCGGAAGTCGACTAGAGGTTTCCTTGTTGCGGGCGACACGTGTCCTAAATATTTTAAAAGACCAACGCGTACGTGCTGTCAGCATCGCGGCATATCAGCACCTCAAACTATTCAGTATTTAAGCGAAGAAAAAATCATTTTGTACAGTGCGCCTCTGTACGTGAATATTTTCCTTTTATTTCTTTTTTAACGCTTAAACCTGCAGAAGCACGTTGCACACTCGAGTATTGGTAGAAATGTAGCCTAAAGTGCATCTTTAAACAATATCAAGCACTTTCAGCAGTGCAGAGACAATGTGCGATCAGCAACTAATCACCCTTGATCTCATCAGTCGTCGTATGAGTTATACAGGCGCTTACACAACAACGCGCGTAGCAGTGTGAACTCGTTAAGTGACACCTTTATTTGGGCATCTGCAACAGCCCCGCGAACGCATGTTGCTGGAAGTGGCTGGTAGCCTACATTCACAGAGCTGCTGGAGACGCCCAGCTAGCGCTGTGTAATTACTACCTACGAAAATAGTACACTCACCGTAAACAGGCCCACGTTATCCGTGTCCGCCGCTCCATGGATATTCCTTAATCCGAGCGTCACTTCGAAGTTTGAACACGGAGCCATGCGTGACCACTATCGAAGATGCGCCTGTGGCTGGAACTCACAGCGACCAAGACCCCAGAGCAACGCTACGTGGAAAGAGGGATGAGACAAAGAGAGAGAGGGAGGAGGCACTGCTGGCAGCGCCTGCAGCTCGACCGGTACAGTCTGGGCCGGACAGCCTCGCCTGAACTCGAGCCCGAAGTTCGACAGCTCAGACCTGTCCACGGGCGCGGGAACGTCAGCGCACCCAGGTAGTCTTGAAGCCTCTCAGGTCACTGGACGATGGAGGTAGGAGCCTTGGCTCGGGTCTGAAACCCAACCGCCCTGATGCGTGGCTCGTCTTGCTTGCTTGCTTGTTCCTTTCTTTTGTGGCTCTCACCCACTAAGGGGGATTGGCCAAGAAGCCGGTGGTTAATGCAAGTAAATACCTATAGATTTTCTAGATTAGGGGAATATGATTACTGTGTTTTGACTGTGAAATTAATTTGGCGCAATGTAAAAAAAGAAAGAAAAAAAGGGGGGGATAAATAATGGAATTTGTTGAATATCTGTGGTGGAATCGTTATATGAAATTCTCCTGAAAGTTGAATCATTGCAGGGTATCAGCTAAATAATAAGTGGTAGTGTGACTAGTAAAATTCGAGAGCTGATGGCTGACTCAGCAAGGTAATCTTCTTGTGCTATATATGAATTCGCAGAGAGCCCCGCAGATGTTTCTGTCGCTGTGTCCCAATGAAGTGGCCCCAAAAGACAAAATATTGGGAGTATTAAGTGATATTCCTAATTTTCTGAATAAAATTTCGAAGCAGTTTTTTCTTTGATTTTTGAATCGGTGACATGTGATAAGGAAATGGTCAATATGTTCAGGTTCGTTACAGCTTGAGCACAGAGGGGATGGCACCAGACCAGACCTGTTTAAGTAGAAATTAAGAGGTGGTACACGGCAACGTAATTTTGTTACCAAGACTTCCAATTTACGCGTGGGACACCATTTATTATTCCATGTGAATTGCAGGTGCGAGAAATCTGGATTCGGTATCATGGTTTTTGATGAGTCTTCAAGAAGGGAAAGTTTTCTAAACCTCGCTGCTGTTACATAAGCTGTAGGAGGCATGATTGGCACAATCGGAAGATCAAGAGATGTTCGCGCAAGTTTGTAAGCCATCTCGTTTATAAATATACTACGATGGCCTGGCACCCATATCATTCGCACTAGACGAATTTTTGCTGGGATTAATGATTTAAATGTCTCTAGTACTGCTGATGTCGACGACGATGATAAGAATGAACACACGGAATACGAGTCAGTCACTATCACAGCTGTCGAATGAGTCGCAGGAAGTTTACGAATAGCTAGTATAAAGGCCGTTAATTCCGCTTCAAATATTGGTGTATAATCTGGAAGGCGTTATGAAAATGACCAGAATAATGAGAGAGAAAAAATACCGACACCTGCCTTCTCGCCACTCATAGATGCATCTGTTGCAATTACTGTATTAGTACCTAATTGAGACAGGTGTTGTTCTAATAAACCAATCAAATATTTAGAGGGCAAGTGTTTAGCGTTCATGGGGAAGATATCGTCAAATTCCATTTGCACTTGGCCGATTGGTTTGACAGATGGTGTGATCTCGAATATATTAACATTTAAAGCATCTAGAAGTGTTTGAACAAATAGCACTTGGGGTTTATATACATGGGACCAATGCTCATTGAAAAAGACACCAGGCTCGGCAAAGAATACAAATTGTCGCCTTCTTAAAGTGGATTCAGAAAATTTTAAATAGGTGTTTACTGTTAAAATACGAAATCTGCAAGCAAGGGTGGGTATCCGAGCTTCTTGATACAAAACATTGTTAGCTGTGAATTTCGGCACACCTAAACAACTACGTAGGGCTTCCCGCTCTAAGAGAATGAGGGGGTTTATTTTGTATGCTGGTCCACCAGAGAATAGTACACATCCGAATTCAAGAATCGGACGAACGTACATGCGATAAATCATGATCATCGTATCTCTGCGAACACCGGAACGGAGGCGGCCAAGCCTACTTATCATTCCAACAGCGCGTGTAGCCTTAATTTTAATATATTCAATGTGGTCACGCCAGCTCAGTTTTTGATCGTACAGTACACCCAGATATTTAATACAATTAAGCTGGGGTATTATTTCTTGATGGTACTGAAGAGAAATAGTAACTGGTGCGTCCAACGGAAAAACTATTATAGCACTTTTAGTTACGTTCAGGTTCATATGAATTTTCTGAAACCAGGTTTCCAATGTTGCCAAATAACACTGTAAAGTCGAATGTAGTGAATGAATATCGTTGTCAGATGCAAAGAACGCGATATCATCTGCATATACATATACGTGTACCTTATCACTCTGTGGTATTGAACTTAACAAAATGTTAAATAGCACAGGCGATAGAACAGAGCCTTGAGGAACGCCTCTCGTTTGGCTATACTTCGGCGTGGAAATACCTCGTTGGAAGCAATAAAATTTTCTGTCCTTTAAAAATTTGTATATCCAATTTGTTATGTACTGCGGGAACGTAAGCTCTTTTAGGACATTGATAAGAATAGCATGTTCAACACTGTCATACGCCTTGGCTAAATCAAGGGTTACTAGGGCCGCATATTGTCGTCTGTGCCGAGCAAGCTTTATACGAGCCTCTAAATCAACATGCGCCCACCATATAGAGTAACCTGGTCTAAATCCAATCTGGCACGCACTGAATATCGCATTATTTGTTATGAACTTCGTAACTCTAATGTAAAGTATTCTTTCTATTAACTTAACTACGTGTGATGTTAAAGCGATTGGCCTAATGTTATCTATCTGCATTCCTAGTCCCTGTTTTTTAAGAAGCGGTATTATTTTTGCAAGTCTCCAGTCAGGAGGTATCCAACTATTTTCAAGTGAATAGTTGACAACGTTAAGGAGGTCTTCAGGAGAGATGTCGAATAATATTTTTAACATTTCTGAAGTGACGCCATCTGGTCCAGGACCTGTGTTTGGCAGAATACGAACGACGTGCGCAAGTTAATCCCTACTTACTTCAATAAAATCATTTTCGAATGACGGTTTTGCACACTTTATTTTGATTTGTGATGTAAATCTCTTCTCCAATTCTATTGCAATTTCCGTTAATGTATTTTCCAAATCAGTTGGAGAAAAAATAACTGAGTCAATATTTACGTGTGCTGTAATAGCTTTACGATTACGGAGAAATCTGAATAGAGCTTTCTTGTCTTCCTCGGGTCACCGCTGCGACTCTTCTTTCTCTTCCTGTCTTGCGCGTGCTTCTAACAATGCTGCGTCTGCGTCGAATTTACTTCAGACATCTCTTTTTATTTCTTAACTTTGCTTTGCTTTGCTTTCCTAGACATTCCTGCCAGCCTCTTCTTCCTTGCAGACATCCAACTTCGTTCATGTCGTGCACTTCAAATTCCGCTTGCCCCGTTTCAAGTTCTGCGCAATCCACCTGCTTTAAATTCCGTGCACTTCATCACACTGTGGCAAGGCGTTGACTTAGGATCTGAGATCACCGACATAACACAGTGTATGCGCTCGTGGACCCTACACTGTATACAAAAATATACCCAGCTTGGAGGAACCGGAAATGATGCGCCCGCTCTTCTCTGGTGGCCTCACTCAAACCAGATTGTACTGAAGCAAATACATTCGTTTTCCACCGTTTTCCTCCGGTGAGTGCCGGACGAAGGAAACCGAAGGAAGACGGGGCCCATTTTTTTTTTTTATTATGCTCCCGTGGTTGCTCCGGAAATGCTCCGGCTCATCGCTTTTGCCCCGGTGGATGCTCCGCAAATCCTCCGGCTCGTCCCTCAGCGGAGTTTATTTACTGTTGGAGGAGTGACTTAGGCAGCCTCGCTGACGGGCGGCCGTCGTTTCTCACAAAAACCAACACGACGAGGTCCAATTCAAAGCAGTGAGGATTGTGCGAAGCCTTCGGCCGCCTTCGGGAAAAGGAAATTGTTCTGTGTACCTTCTGGATATCACAAGCGACTGTAAGAGGCAACAAAGGTTTTCATCGACAGAATGGAGTTGTGGTAACTTTAATCGTGTGATGGTTCCTGGCAGCAAAAGATGCATTATGATCTCGCAAGTGGTGAGCGACTTGGTGGTCGCTGGTGCGGTGCAAAACTAGTGAGTAAGATCTCCTTAAATTATTTGTGCTATTATTGTCACGTGGTGCTAACTTAGGTAATGTTGGGTTGGTGAAAAAAAAATTCTAATTTTATTCACACCACTCCAATATTTGGAGCACTGATTATATATGTGATAATATAAAATTTAATGTGTGTAGGTTAATTTTTAAGAGCGTAGCATGTAATCATGTTGTTACATGACACGCATCTCATGTTTAGCATGTTTGCACCAGTATCACACCTTCATGATCCATTCACGTCCCGTAATACCAAATTTGGTATACATGAAGCTAGCGAAATGGCGGCCAGCGCATCACGAGCGTCGCATGTAGTCATGTTGTTACATGACACGCAGCTCATGATTATTATGTTTGCACCAGTCACATACCTTCGTCACCCATTTTCGCACCGTAATAACAAATTTGGTATATTTGTTACTAGCGAAACGGCTGTGAGCGCATCATGAGCATGGCATGTTGTTACAGGACACGCATGTCATGATTTTCATGCTAATACCTGTCGTTTGTGTTCGCCATGTAATAATGCCATACCATACCAGTTTTGCAACATGCCAGGTGAACGAAACCACCGCAAGAGTGGCAGGACCGTGAAATGTAAATTATTGTGTGCATGACATACATATCATGATTTTCATATTATGATTTTTAAAGTATGTTCTTAATAAAATCATGTTGTGCCATACCAAGTTTAGTATTGATACCATTATCGAAATGGCCAGGAGAGCTTAAAGTCATAGGCGGCTAGACGGACGGATGGACGGATGAATGGATGGACGGATGGACGGATGGACGGATGGACGGATGAATGGATGGACGGATGGACGGATGAATGGATGGATGGATGGATGGATGGATGGATGGATGGATGGATGGATGGATGGATGGATGGATGGATGGATGGATGGATGGATGGATGGATGGATGGATGGATGGATGGACGGATGGACGGGCGGGTGGGCGGGCGGGCGGGCGGACAGACAAGCGGGCGGGCGGGCGGGCGGGCGGGCGGGCGCAAAGTCGCCGAAGTTCGCCAAGAAATGCTTCGCATTTAAAAAACGAGAACAACGCCAACTTATCTCGAATGCTATTTTGCAAAGGGGAATGAAGATACGCTTTTCTTAAATGCAGGCTGCAGCCATAGAAACTGTAAGTTTCTAATTTTCGAAAAGTAATGACGATGAGCACACAATAAAATGCAAGTGAACTTATCAGAAATACTATTGATAAAATTAGGAAATGATCGGGATAGGCAGTCCTGATACCGTCTTAAGAGTAACGAAATTCGCTCATTTTAGCGAAAAAAAGCTCCCAAATGTTTCAGCAAAAGTAGAGTTACCGATTTGAAAATGTATGGAAAACGTTCGTGCGTTGTGAACTTAGTTCACGTCACGCGGATGGGTTTTTATCACGTAGCTGCTGTCTGACACCGGAGTACATGGGATCGACTTCTAGACACAGAACGCTCATCTTGTCTTTTTTCTGTATGTGTTTGGTCGGTTTAAAATCAAGCTGTTTTCGTGTACTCGCTGACTGTATAAGATTTAATGAGTACCCGTGGCTTTAGTGTCCTCAGTTTTCGTGCTTCTCGCATGATCTGCACTTATCATGTATATTTTTTGCTAAGTTATGCAGGAAGCAGTCAGCGGAACCTTTGCATCGTCAGTGAATCTAATGAATGATCCTTCGGGGATGGTGAACAGCGGTTCCTGGTGGCCACGGTTTTTTCGTTTGTCGTGCATTGTTTAGCAGCATTCTGGCCTTCATTTCAAAGTGCTGCGCTAAAGCTTGAGTGCTGTGGACTTCATGTGACCTGTCTTCCTGTGTTTTGTATTTGGTGACTTTTTGTATCCTTGTTTTTCGTCTTCTTTTCTCTGATGTCGGGTCATTAATTGGAAATGGCAGCTTATTCTGAATAAATCAAACAACATGAACTCAAGTGATTGATTGAATTTCATGCGCTAGAGCTCCGTGAGAAAAATACACAGTAACTCTGCAGTGCTTGCGTCACATTTGAGAATTTTTCCGTATAATCGACGCCTGACAAGATCACTAGAGAATGAATAAGTATAGAGCAAACACTTAAAAGATGCTGATGCACCTCGCCTAAATTTACTCCGGAAGAAATAAAAACACATCGGAGGCGCCACGCAGAAGCTCCAGATAGCCGGAGTCCCCGGTGGTCGAAATTTCCGGATAACTCCACTACGGCGTCCCTCATAATCATATGATGATTTTGGAACGTTAAACCCCACATATCAATCAATCAATCAAATCAGATAGCCGGAGTTTTAATCCCGCGAAAAATGCACCGGAGGTGCCACGTAATCACTCCAGAAAGCCGGAGTGATAGGCCGGTAAAAAATGCTCCGGCGCCGCCTTGCGCCGGAGCATTTGGCCTATGTGAGCATTTGGCTCCGGTTGGCCTATGTGAAATATCAGTGAAAAGTATTCGGATACGCCATGCAATTGCCCCGCCATCCGGAGTAAACACGGTGCTCCAGAGGTCCGGACCGAAAATTCCTCCGAATAGAGGACTCCTCCGAATAGAGGACAAGCATTTTCCTCCCACCTCAGAGCATTTTTTTTTTTTACAGTGATACGTCGAACCATAATTGCGCCTTACAAGGGTTAAAAACATGAACGAAAAAAAAAACACAAATAGCGCGCTATGCACGTATTGCCGTCAATATGGCCACCCTAAGCGCTTCTTGTTTTTCTCTATATAAACAGCTCATATAAGCAAAACGTTCAGTCGACGAAGGTCAAAAGGCATTTTTAGGCGCTGAAAGACTGATATATGAACGAACTTCAAATATGACAACTGACAACTGATATATGACAACTCTATTTCAAAGCTGGCAAATACTCTTGAGCTTTTGGAAAACGTGAGGCATCAGAGAGCGCAGATTTCAAGTGACCCTCAGGTCAAGGACATATTTGAGATGGTTTTGGAAGTCTATGAGGAATGCTCATTGATAGCAGTGCCCACCCACAGCATTGATACTGCAGTCACTCGCTATCAAGAAGCACAGGATGCCATTCGGAAGTGCAATGACCTGGTACTGTATATATGTTTCTTATCAAGTTAGTGTTTGTATGATTGTGTGAATCATTTTCACCATGTTATATAGGTAGGCCTTAGCATAGTCGCCTTATATAGAAGGAAATTTTCAATGGTATAATGCCTTTAAAGGGACGTCTAAAGAAAAAAGATTGACTGACGACTACTGTTGTCAACAATAGTATAAGGCCTTTAAAGGGACGCCTAAAAAAAAAAAGACTGACTGAAGATTACTGTTGTCAATTCTGCCATCTTGTATTCATTTTAGAAATAGAAAATGGAAGGTCAAAGTTGTAGTCTTTTATTTTGTACTGAAGTTGAATATCAACCTTTTGAGGATCGAATTACTTTGCCAGATGCAACTCGCTGGGGTAGATTTTTTTTAATCACTGATTTAATTTTTTATGGTGAATTTATTTAGGAAAGAAAGTGTGAGTTTTTTAAGGTCACCATAAAGTGACAAAAAATTTTTGTGAGTTATTCTAGGCGCATGGTCTATTCATGAGTGACGGCAAGATAAATTCTTGAAAAAAACTTTATATGGCTCTTAAAATTATATGTACTAAAATTATGTGTACAGTTAAACCTGTATATAACAAAATTGATAAAATTCTAGATAGTCATAAAGAGGATTTCGTTATATGCAGGTTTGGTACATAATTTGGAAAATAAATGCTCAATTTAAACGAAAAGGAAACTGAGAGCAGAGCTAACCCAAAACACTTATAATACAGTAAGAAAACTGCATTATTATATTGATAGCAATTCATGAGTGACGGCAAGATAAATTCTTGAAAAAACTTTATATGGCTCTTAAAATTATATGTACTAAAATTATGTGTACAGTTAAACCTGTATATAACAAAATTGATAAATTCCTAGAAAAATTAGTTATAAAGAGGATTTTGTTATATGCAGGTTTGGTACATAATTTAGAAAATAAATGCTCAATTTAAACAAAAAAGAAACTGAAAGCAGAGCTAACCCAAAACACCTATAATACAGTAAGAGAACTGCATTATTATTGTGATAGCAATGAAATGAACACTGTTGGCGGGTTTTTGGCATCGTCACCATATTTCGTAACAAGTCCAAATCGATAACCTGCCCCCACACGTCGCAACTTTCACGAGCGAGGAAAAGCGCACCAGCGTTGCTGAAGCATACATCAAGTGAGTCTGCCCAGTCCTATCTACTGAAAATTGCATAAGATAACATCTGCCGCTTGTTAGAACTGCCGTTGAATACTCAAACAGAAAACAGAAAGTAAACCACCCATTTTGAACGAGCATAAAAATAGCCGGGGGGGGGGGGGATTGCTCGAGTAACAATAAGTAACAATAATGAAGTTGGATTTTAAGGGTGGTCGTGATCACTGGTACGCTTGCTATCTCGGCGAGTATTAGTGCAGTTTCAACGTGAAGGGATGGGTTAAAAAAGCACTTCTCCCTGGAATGGCCATATTTGCTCACACTAGCGTTTTGTAGGACTTCCGCATTACCTGATCCAAAAGAGTTGCCGGCGAATCCTACTTCTTATAACATCAAAATTTTTTCGCTATCGCGGTCATTGCATTACATTGAATTCAACGCGCTGTCGTGTTGCCAGAACCAATCGGCTAATCGCGTAAGCTACCAGCTTGCGAACTCGCGGCGCGGCGCAAGACGGAAGCACATGACCAGTCGACCTCCTTAGATCCGTCATCACTGTTGTCTCGGAGAGTTTCCATCAGCACCTAAACTGACATCCCTTGGTGGTGATGACACGATTCCCCGAAGTTAAAAAAAGTCACAGTTTCGACGCAAGATGAAGCAATGAATGCGGTAGCAACAATTTGGAATTTAACGCTGAGAAAAGCAAGCAAATCGAAACGTGCAGAGCGCTTCTCACGCACAAATCACGCACACCCTGTAAGGGTGCGGCGATGGCGTAGTGGTTAGAGCATCCGCCTCGCATGCAAGAGGTCCGTGGCTCAAATCCCGGTGCCGCGCAGTTCCCAACCGGAAAAAAAAAAAATCCGCGTGTTGATGGAACTGCCTTAAGAGGCCTGCGGTGCGGCCTCACCGGTAACCACCGCCGGGAACGCACTCCCTCACCAGAGAAGGATTGGCCACCCTGGTGCAGTATCTGGCCACTACCTCCCACATGCATACGTCAAATAACTCACGGCCCTCAGTCCCCAGCAGCTGCGAAGCAACTGACCATGGCGGTGGTCAGATCTGCAACTCAGCAAAGGGTGCTAAGAATCTCTGGACTACAGGCCGCCATTGGAACCTGAACTTGGCAACCTTTAACGCTAGAACTTTATCTAATGAAGGAAGTGTAGCTGTATGTACTATTCGAGGAGCTAGAGGGTGCTAAATGGGATATAATAGGGCTCAGTGAGGTTAGGAGGACAGATGAGGCCTATACTGTGCTACAGAATGGGCACGTCCTTTGCTATCGGGGCTTGGCACACAGAAGAGAACTGGGAGTGGGGTTCCTAATTCACAGAAACATAGCTGGTAACATAGAGAAATACTATAGCATTAATGAAAGGGTGGTAGGTATTGTAATTAAACTGAACAAAAGATACAAGATGAAGGTAGTACAGGCTTACGCCCCTACATCCAGCCATGATGACGCTTCAGTTGAAAGCTTCTATGAAGGCGTGGAATCGGCAATGAGTAAGGTAAAAACACAGTATACTATAGTGATGGGCGACTTTAATGCAAAGGTAGGGAAGAAGCAGGCTGGAGACCAGGCAGTTGGAGATTATGGCATCGGCACTAGAAACGCCAGAGGAGAGCTACTAGTAGAATTCGTAGAACGCAATAATTTGCGGATTTTGAATACCTTCTACCGAAAACGAGAAAACCGCAAGTGGACATGGAGGAGCCCTAAATACGAAAATAAGAACGAAATAGACTTTATAATGACTGCACACCCAGGAATCGTGCAGGATGTGAAAGTGGTTGGCAAGGTACGATGCAGTGACCATAGAATCGTACGGTCTCGAATTCGCCTAGACTTGAAGAAGGAACGACAGAAACTGATACGCAAGAAGCCAATCAATGAGCTAGCACTGAGAGGGAAAGTACAGGAATTCAGAGTGTCGCTGCAGAACAGGTACTCGGCTCTTAGTGAGGAAACCAACCTCAGCGTAGATACAATGAATGATAATCTGAGTAGTGTCATTACGGAATGTGCAGTGGAAGTTGGAGGCAGGGTAGTTAGACAGGACACTGGCAAGCTTTCCCAGGAAACGAAGAACCTAATTAAGAAGCGTCAAATCATGAAAGTGTCAAGTACAACAGACAAAATAGAACTGGCAAAGCTTTCGAAGTTGATTAATAGACGTAAAGTATGCGATGTAAAAAGGTATAACATGGAGAGAATTGAACACGCTCTGAAAAACGGAGGAAGCGTCAAAGCAGTGAAGAGGAAACTTGGGATAGGCAAAAGTCGGATGTATGCACTAAGGGACAAAGAAGGCAAAATAACTACCAATATCGATAGGATAGTTAAAATAGCGGAGGAGTTTTACACAGATCTGTACAGTAGCCGAGACAACCACGACCTTAATACTATAAGAACTAGCAGTAACCCAGATGACACCCCACCAGTAATGATAGAAGTCAGAAAAGCTTTGGAGAGCATGCAAAGAGGCAAAGCTGCTGGTGAGGATCAGGTAACATCAGATCTGCTGAAAGAGGGAGGACAGATTGTGTTAGAAAAACTAGCCACCCTGTTTACGAGGTGCCTCCTGACAGGAAGGGTACCAGAGTCTTGGAAGAACGCTAACATCATCTTAATACATAAGAAAGGAGATGACAAGGACTTGAAGAATTACAGGCCGATCAGCTTGCTCTCTGTAGTATACAAGCTATTTACAAAGGTAATCGCTAGCAGAGTGAAGAAAACATTAGAATTCAATCAGCCAAAGGAACGAGCAGGATTTCGAACAGGCTACTCAACAATTGACCACATTCATACTATCAATCAGGTAATAGAGAAATGCTCAGAGTATAACCAACCACTATACATAGCCTTCATAGATTACGAGAAGGCGTTTGATTCAGTAGAAATATCAGCCGTCATGCAGACACTGCGGAATAAGGGTGTAGATGAAGTATATATAAACATTCTGGAAGAAATCTACAGGGGATCAACTGCTACCATAGTGCTTCATAAAGAAAGCAACAGAATACCAATCAAGAAGGGTGTAAGGCAGGGGGACACAATCTCCCCAATGCTATTTATCGCGTGTTTACAGGAGGTTTTCAGAAGCATAGAATGGGAACAGTTAGGGATAAGAGTTAATGGGGAATACCTTAGTAACCTGCGCTTCGCCGATGACATTGCATTGCTGAGTAACTCAGGGGACGAATTGCAACTCATGATTACGGAGTTAGACAAGGAGAGCAGAAAGGTGGGTCTTAAAATTAATCTGCAGAAAACGAAAGTAATGTACAACAACCTAGGAAAGGAGCAGCGCTTCGAGATAGGTAATAGTGCACTTGAAGTTTTAAAAGACTATGTCTACTTAGGGCAGGTAACCGCAGAGCCTAACCACGAGATTGAAGTAACTAGAAGAATAAGAATGGGGTTGAGCACATTCGGCAAGCACTCTCAAATTATGAAAGGTAGATTACCACTATCCCTCGAGAGGAAGGTATATAACAGCTGTATCTTGCCGGTACTTAGCTACGGAGCAGAAACCTGGAGACTTACAAAGAGGGTTCAGCTTAAATTGAGGACGACGCAGAGAGCAATGGAAAGAAAAATGGTAGGTGTAACCTTAAGAGACAAGAAGAGAGCAGAGTGGATTAGGGGACAAACGGGGGTTAAGGATATCATAGTTGAAATAAAGAAGAGAAAATGGACATGGGCCGGGCATGTAGCGCGTAGACAGGATAACCGCTGGTCATTAAGGGTAACTAACTGTATTCCCAGAGAAGGGAAGCGGGTTAGGGGGAGACAGAAGGTTAGGTGGGCAGATGAGATTAAGAAGTTTGCGGGTATAAATTGGCAGCAGCAAGCACAGGGCCGGGTTAACTGACGGAACATGGGAGAGGCCTTTGTCCTGCAGTGGACGTAGTCAGGCTGATGATGATGATGATGATGATGATGATGATGATGATGATGATGATGAACGAACTTCAAAGTAGGAACTTAAAGGCACAATAAATACGTGATTAAAATGTTTCCATCCTTTCTTTCATGTCTATAGGTAAATAGGCTCCAAATGAACTCCAGAAAAAAATGGCAGATCTCACTTACCTAGAAATTGACGTTATGCGAAGTATGCGAAGTATGCGGAGGGAAGGTGACTTTGTTGCAATTTTTAATGAGTGACACGCCATGAAATGACGCTAAATATATGTACAAATGTTTCATGCACAGACGTATGTTGAAGAGTTGCACATGTTTATATATATAGCCACTTGTTTGCAGTTGCGCAACGACGTCAACTGGAACATGTGTATTAGCCACATCAGAAGCTGATATGAAGCGCTGATGCTCGAGAGGATGCTGGTTTTGGACACTGGTACATAAATCGACCTCAGCGCATGGCAACTAACCACAATTGACGTTAACCCGACGTGACGGCTGTATCAAAGGAGCACATGCGTTATGTTTAAAAAATTGGGTAGGTGGCACTGCAACCACTATTGACGTTTCACGAAGATTAGCGTCTATTTGAAAAGCAGTTCCGAGACCTCGCGCCGCTCTGTGGTAGAATGCTTGACTACCACGCAGAGTTCTTGGGTTCGATTCCTGCTGGGACCCTGAAATTTATTATTTGCATTCGTCTCGGGGTCAATGCCGCCTATGTCAGGTTTTTCTTAAGGCTGACATTTATTCTATGCCTTTGTTGAGTCGACGCTACCGATGTCGGGTATTGCATAATGGTCACGCGTTAAAATTGCCCATGTGTGTTGTCGTCGTTCCTGTGTAGATACTACTTAACTGTCTATCATCTCTGGCACAACATCGGGGCTCTGTCAATCATCAGGGCACGATACCGTTGAAGGGATGGGACGCTTATCGCTGCTGTGTTTCCAGGTCGCGTTCCTCAGCGCTTGGTCGACGTGGCTTCTCGTACGGTGGCCGTGCAGTCTTGGCCATGAAGTTCCGCTTCGCTTCTAAGCGTGCAGGGATGGTCAGAGCTGGTTCCTTCGGCTACCGGCGGCCCGCGACACGGTTCTCTCGTGAGTGCCATCACAGAATATGACTCCAGATACAGCGGCCTGCCAGACAACTCCTCGGTTACGTTCCTCGGTGACCTGCCTTCGAGGGTTCTCGAACGTTGGCCGCGCTGCCTTGATCGGGCAGTCCCGTTTCCGAAAGTGCAAAGATGTCCACTTTTAGTTCCCTCGGTTACTGGCAGCTGGCCACATGGTTCACTCCCAGATGCCCTCGCAAGCCATGACGTAGGATATATAAGCCAGCCATGCTCCAATTCGGTTGGGCACGACACCGTTGAAGGGATGGGACGCTTACCGCTGCTGTATTTCCAGGTCGCGTTCCTCAGCGCTTGGTCGACGTGGCTTCTCGTACGGTGGCCGTGCAGTCTTGGCCATGAAGTTCCGCTCCCGCTTCTAAGCCTGCAGGGATGGTCAGAGCTGGTTCCTTCGGCTACCGGCGGCCCGCGACACGGTTCTCTCGTGAGCGCCATCGCAGAATATGACTCCGTATACAGCGGCCTGCTAGACAACACCTCGGTTACGTTCTTCGGTGACCTGCTTTCGAGGGTTCTCGAACATTGGCCGTGCTGCCTTGATAGGGCAGTCCCGTTTGCGAAAGTGCAAAGATGGCCACTTTTGCTTCCCTCGGTTACTGGCAGCTGGCAACATGGTTCACTCCCAGATGCCCTCGCAAGCCATGACGTCGGATATATAAGCCAGCCATGCTCCAATTCGGTTGGGCATGACACCGTTGAAGGGATGGGACGCTTACCGCTGCTGTGTTTCCAGGTTGGTTACTTCAAAAATTCTTCCTGTTTAAAATATAGCAATTACTGCCTTGTTGCGGTTTCGTGCCCTCCTGACCTGCGTGATAAGATGTTCCGTACATTGCTGTTTCTTTCATGTCTGCGCCGGAAGTTTGCATCGTTGTTGTTGTTGCTTTCAGGTGACATTGAATCTAATCCCGGCCCTGGCGTCGAGGAAACACTCGCAATTGTTCTTGACACAGCGCGTAGGCTGGAAGCGGGTCACAATACAATAATTGGTGAAATTAAGGGGCTAAAAGAGAAACAGGATGCTACTGATAAAGAAATCAAAAGCTTGGCTATGAGATTGGTCACTCTGTAAGCAAAGCTGGTTTCTAATGCCCCTCCGTCATCCAACTTTGCTTATGGTGCTATTGGTTCTATTTCTGATCAGCTTCAAGCAGTAGTATCAAGGTGTGATGAAGCGGAAAATAGAATGCGACGGTGCAACTTGTTGTTTTTTAGAATTCCCGATGAGGACAAAAAAAGCTGGGAAACTTCTGAAAATAAAATTATCGCCGTATGCTCAGATAAGTTAGCGATCACCACTGCCAGTTCTCAATATGAACGTGTGCACCGGCTGGGTAAATTTGCTTCAAACAAATGTAGGCCGATAATTGCTAAGTTTACGTTTTTTAAGGACAAACAAGCAATCCTCGCCGGTGCACATCGGATGAAAAATACTGGCTTCTCTATTAGAGAAGATTTTTCGCAAGCAACACGGCAAGCGCGCAGGAAACTGCTTCAGTTTGCTAGGGAACGGAATTGTCCTCTTGTCGACACTAAATGTCGACAAACTTTGTATCGATAATACTACATATATCTATGACACTTGTTCTGACACCGTAGTAACCGCTAGATAGCTAGTTGCCGATGTACGCAGTGCTAATGTTCAGCAGCCGTCTACTTCATGTTCTCCTTCACTTTCAGTATCATTTACTAATATTCGCAGTTTGTTACCGAAACGTGTCCTGCTTGATTCATATCTCGAGGACAGTAAATCAGATATTCTATTGCTAACCGAGACTTGGCTTCACGCTGACGTATGCGACACTGAGCTATATCATGCTTCAAATCAGTACTCCATTTATCGCCATAACCGGGCACATAAAAGGGGTGGCGGCGTGCTGTTAGCCATCAAACGAACTATATCTTCTTTCATTGTCGATACTGACACTCCCCTTGATATAGTCTGGGTCGCCTGTCCTACCTTAGCTGGAAAATTACTGATGGGCGTATGCTATCGCCCTCCGTCCTCTGACCACCTTTTCGTGTCTGAGCTTCACAGAAGTATTTCCAGGGCTCTTGACCTGTTTCCCCCCAGAAAAATTTACTTATTCGGTGATTTTAATTTTTCTGATATTAATTGGTCTCGCACGTCTTCTTCGAACAGTGCGTCAAGTGAATTCATCGAACTATGTCTTGACTTAAATTTCACCCAGCTTGTCTCAGAGCCCACTCGCGATACTAATATTTTAGATCTTATTCTGACAGAGCCACATACCATATGTACAATTGTGCAATTAGATGGTTTTAGCGATCACAACCTTCTACAGTTTTCAATTAATATTCCACTAAAATTTCCGGGTGTTCAGCGCAAGGTAATCAGAGATTATATCAAGGCAAATTACGATCTAATGAACTCTGAACTTGATGTCTTCCTACACAATACATTTCTTCCCTCATTCACCAACAGGTCTGTTCAGGATAACTGGAATTCCTTTAGAAACATTATAGCGCTCCTCATAGATAAATATGTTCCACTAATAACAATCTGTAACGACAAATCCAACCCACGGTTTAATAAATCGCTTACATCGCTCAGAATTAAAAGAAAAGGTTATATGTTCAGCTAAAAGGTTATCATCTTCTAAGTCATGGTCTATGTATAAAGACTGTTTAAAATCTTACTGTCTTGCGATTAGCGAAGCGAAAAAGAAATATTTTTCCGCCGACCTGTCTTCACTTTTACTGACTAACCCTAAAAAGCTTTGGCGTGCCATTTCGCCTGACCGTAGCAGTGACATTGTTACATTACATAACGCTAATAATGTTCCTGTCTCTGCATCTGAGTGTGCTTCAACCTTCAATTCGTATTTTTGCTCGGTTTTTACTAATGAACACTTTTCTTCGGTTCCCTGTGTCCCCGATCGTGAGTACTGCTTCATGTCTCCTATCATTGTTTCTGTTGAAGGCATATCTAAACTTATACACGGTCTAAAGCTGTCTACATCGTGTGGTGTTGACAATATTAATTCCAAGGTACTTAAAAACACATCCGCTTCCTCCAGTCAAACTTAATTCCACATTTTTCAACAGTCTTTATCTTCTGGTCAACTTCCCACTGACTGGAAGATAGCAAAGGCTATTCCGATATTCAAGGATGGTAACAAACACACACCCGGTAACTACCGCCCCATTTCGCTAACATGCATCTGTTGCAAGCTGCTTGAACACATCATCACCTCTCATATATACAGCCATCTTGAGTCAAATAACTTCTTTTTTCTAAATGAGCATGGTTTTCGGAAAGCGTTATCTTGTGATACTCAGCTATTAGAATTTACGTCTGATTTACATAACGGCATGAATAAACATAAACTCGACTCATCAACATTATCTTGGCTGAGAATTTTTTTGTCCAATCAACAGCAGCTTACATTTGTCAATAACTTCAGCTCGTCTACTTCATTTGTTTCATCAGGTGTGCCCCAGGGCAGTGTATTAGGCCCTCTTCTTTTTCTTATTTATGTTAATGATTTGCCTTGTAACATTTCTTCCTCAATTCGTCTTTTCGCGGATGACTGCGTAGTGTACAGAACTATTAACTCTGAAGAAGACCACGTACATTTACAAAAGGACCTCGACTTAATAAATCAGTGGTGTGACCGTTGGCAAATGACGCTTAACACATCTAAGTGCTGCGTACTTTCTTTCAAACGTAGGAAATCGGTTTTTAACTTTTCTTACTCTATCTGTTCAGCTGTAATTCCCCGTTCATCTACATACAAATACCTTGGTGTCCATCTTCGTACTAATCTTGCCTGGTGTACTCACATCGACAAGATATGCGCGAAAGCAAACAGAACTCTAGAATTCTTGCGCCGGAATCTGCATCATTCCCCATCTACCATTCGGCAGCAGGCCTACCAAACGTTTGTACGTCCTCAGCTGGAATACTCTTCATCGATCTGGTCTCCGCATCAAGAATACCTAATAGATAAACTGGAACCCATCCAAAATCGTGCAGCCCGCTTCATCACTTCAATGTATAACCGCCACTTTAGCATCACCCAAATCAAACGCGATATTGCCCTTATTAACTTGGATTCCCGCCGCTCTGTCACCCGCCTATGCCTCCTCCATAAGTACTACTACAACTCGTGGACCAGTCGTCTATCGCTTGACATTCCTTCGCGTACATCTAGTCGACTTCATAAATATCTCAGTTTCAGACGAATCTCCGGCAACACAGAGTCATTCAATAATTCTGCATTGCCACGCGCCATCGCAGTTTGGAATAGCCTTCCGGATGAAATTGTTTCTTTGAGAGATCCGGCCAAATTTCGTGAGCTACTGCAAATTTATATGTTCTCTTGATTTTGCATAGAGGTGCTTTATTTTTTTTTCATTTTGTATTTTGCTGCATTTGCTCGTAGTGTTTGTTCTTCTCCCTTCTATTGTACAATTTTCTTTGTTTTCTTCGATATATTTCTTTCTATGCTTTATGTATTTCGATTTTTCTCTACCCCCCCCCTACTCAATGCTCCTCTGGGGCCTGTAGAGTAACATGAATAAATAAACATACCCGCATACCAGCGGCACATACCCGCCCGTGGGTATGTGCCACTGTCTAACGGGAAGTGTTTGGTGACGTACGCGACGGGATTGTGACATTATTCATGTCTTGACCAGTGCGTCACATTCGTCAAGCCGTCTTACCCTTCCATGCTAACGTTGGTTCACGCCAAGTCAAGGGGGGGACCACGAGAGCACCCAAATGTAATCCGCTAGATAGATAGATAGATAGATAGATAGATAGATAGATAGATAGATAGATAGATAGATAGATAGATAGATAGATAGATAGATAGATAGATAGATAGATAGATAGATAGATAGATAGATAGATAGATAGATAGATAGATAGATAGATAGATAGATAGATAGATAGATAGATAGATAGATAGATAGATAGATAGATAGATAGATAGATAGATAGATAGATAGATAGATAGATAGATAGATAGATAGATAGATAGATAGATAGATAGATAGATAGATAGATAGATAGATAGATAGATAGATAGATAGATAGATAGATAGATAGATAGATGTGCTCAAAGTCGCCGAAGTTTGCTAGATGCTTCGAATTTTTAGGCATTTTGCCTAGATTTCCGGTCTTTCGTTATCATGTTCATCTTTTGATGAAGTCGGATATGTTTGAGGCCTGAGTGCTTAGATTTAGGTGCATGTTTAAGTGCCGCAGGTGGTTGAAATTTCCGGAGCCCTTCATTACGGCGTCTCTCATAATCATATGACGCTTTTGGGACGTTGAACCCCTGCAATTATTGTTAATATTATTAATATTACTATTCATATTATCTGACCGAATGTTAATGACAGTGCATGGTCACATTGATGCTTTGGCGGAAACGTCTGCGCCCGACCTGCCGAAAGAGTGGTGCTGCTATTTTTGAACTGAGGCCACACGACTAGCTTATGGGTTCAAAAAAAAAATCTTGCAGATTACTGCGCCAAACTTTCGTTATTATCGGAGTGCGTCTGAAAGTATCTTCTCTGCCGAGAGGGAGCCCTACTTGGGCGTTCGCCAGAAATGCCAGATTTCTTCGGTGAGGGCCTTCTTCAGGTTACTTTCTGCCAGGTAGTAAAGTAAACTGAAGTAAGATCTTGTTCTAACAAACGTACCGCATCTTTTTTTATCAGTCTTGCATCTACCTGGCCTCAGTAATCATTCCTTCCTTTCATATTCATGTTGCGGTTCCTATATACAAGCACACTAATCAGGTAAAGTACATTAGGCGCTACAAGCGGGCAGACTTCAACGCCATTAACCACCAACTAGGTATCTTTCCAGGTGAATACTTGCCGGAGTTTTCACTGCGTTCTGTCGACACTAATTCGGAATTGTTTAAGATCACTGTTAAACGTCTTACTAATGCTTTTGTGCCGCTTAAGTCTTTGAGGTGTGACAGCTAGTGAATCGCCTTGGTTAAATATTTTTTTAAAAAAGACTGTCTAATGAAAAGAAACGTTTGTTTCGCTCTGCAAAGAAGTGGAATTCTAAGGTGCGCTGGGATTCCTACCTTCTCGCGGCTGCTGAGTACAAGTCTGCGTGGAAAAACGCCAAGGATACATCCCTCAACCACACTTTGCCTGCTATGCTGATTAACATTCCGAAACGATTCGGGAACGTAAATAATGACACCACCGCTTCGCTACTTACATCGCCTGATGGAGTTTCATTTCCATCAGACGAATGTGCTAACAACGTCTTTGCGGTGGTCTTTTCTTGCGATGTCTCTTGTGATAATTGCGACTACCCTGTTTTTGATGCTCTTTTCATAAACCCAGTTTTTTTAGGCACGTGTCATTCAGAGCAATATACAAAATCTTAAACGTTCGTCTTCCTGTGGCGTTGACAACATTAACTCCAAATTCTTGGTTAACACCAAGTCGTACTCTTCCATAATTCTTACTAAATTGCTTACTTCTTACTAAATTGATCTCAAGCAGACTGCATATATTTAGGTTATTCAAAAGCGTTCGACAAAGTCTCTCATGGGCTGCTATTTCTTAAATTACGTCAGCCAAACAAGGACACTGATGTGCTTGCATGTGGTTGATTTGATTTCTTTCAAACCATTCCCAATTAGTAACAGCCAAAAATTCTGATTCACATCTTTTACCTGTTCATTCTGGCGTGCCTCAGAGGTCCATCCTAGGGCCTCTTTTCTTTCTAATCTAATAAATGACTTACCTACTAACACTTCTTCAATAAATTTCTTTGATGATGATCGTGTTATTTATCGTGATATTAACGACAATAACGATGTCTCTTGGCTTTAATGATACATTCACAAGGTTTTGAATTCGTGTAACACTTGGAGTATGCAACTAAACATTAATAAGTGCTAGCACATGCACATTTCTCGGAATTCAAACGAACCATGACGATAGTTATAGCGCGAGAACAAAACGACGACACAGAGACAAGAAGGACACAGAAGGTCTCTGTGTCGTCGTTTTGTTCTCGCGCTATAACTATCGTCATGCCATACCAACTAGCCCAAGCTTCCACACTTCAAACGAACCTCTTACTTACCACAATCATATTGATGCTCTTGAAACTGTATTCTCTTATACGCACCTCGGTGTACACATTTCTTCTAACGTGTCCTGGAAAACTCATCTCAATCATATCATAAATAACGCCAACCGCATGCATGGGTATCTTCGAAGGAACTTTTCCCATTCACCGAATTCAATAAAATTACTGCTTTATAAAACCCTGGTTCGCTCGAAATTAGAATATTCTGCGTCTGCCTGTAGCCCTGGCATTGATTCACTCATTTCTGATTTGAAAGCTGTGCAAAACCATGCCTGTCGTTTCATAATCTCTATCAGCGAACAAGTAGCGCAACCGCTATGAAATCAAATTTCTCCCTCCCTCCCTCCTTTGTCTGATCGGAGGTCTGTAGCTCCATTATGTCTTTTTCAGAAAACGTACTATAATAACTACCTGAAAACAAGTTCTCAACAAGACCCTCCTATATATATTAGCTCAAGTTGATCACCGCAATAAAGTTGGAATTTCATCATGTCATACTAAATGTTTTCATGACCTATTCATACCCAGAACTTGTGTCAGTTGGAATGCGCTTCCCCTCAACATCTCTGACATAGCTGATATTATTTGTTCCGTAAAACAATTGCTAGTTTGTGATTATATTTCTGTTGGTTACTGCTTGTATATTTTATGTGATTATCAAAATTGTTCTTTTACACACCAGCTGCAGCTACTTCTCTTTGTTTTTATTGATGTGAGTTTTTACCGTCCACTTTGTAGTTTTTTTTCTTCTTTATGCTTTGATGTTTTTTTTTCTGAGTTCTTATTGATACCCACTCCCCTCTGTACTGTCTTCGGGCCTTGACGGTACAATAAATAAATAAATAAATAAATAAATAAATAAATAAATAAAAGTATATTACACCAGATACCATGCAGTGTTTGAGGAGGAAGGGAACGTCAACCAGACGCACGTCCGGTTGGCACGGGGTGGAAGGGACTCAAAAGAGAGGTGAACAGAGCCGTGCTTCTGTCTCCATTGTGCGGTTATAAGCGGTCACTTAGCCCGCTTGACATTAAGAAACCTAGCAATGCTCGCGTCGCGTTGCCGGCCTGCAACACGAAGAACCACGAACCGAAGATCGTCTCTTCGCAAAAAAAGTCTGTTATCCAGTGTTTTTGACGTTTCGCGTAGCACGTTGCCTTTGCTCGCAACACGATCACGTGAGCGCAGTATATGTTTTATTTCCTCGTCACTATTGCATGAGTTACATCTGGAGGTATCTGCTATTCCTATGCCAAAAGAGTACGCCTTCCTGAAAGCTACCCAGTCCTAACCACAGGCGACACAGTAAATTTGCGTCCCGGCTTGAGAGGTCTAATCTAATTTGAAGCTTTTGCGAAGGGTACAATTTATGTAGGCGGCGGTTCCCGACACTGCAGGGTCACTAAGACAAGTTTCCAACCCTGTGCCGGTGAACCAACGAATGCCCCTTGCTGTATCGGTTCTCGGCAAAGGTCTGGGCACCCTCGTGGGCGGATAGCCAGCATCGTCAGCTAGGTCGTTACCGACAATGCCACAATGTCCCGGTAACCACTGCAACACAACGTCATGTCCTTTCGATAAATATTCTTCAAGGAATTCTCTCATTTTATTTACCAGTTGTTCACGCACCCTTCGTCGTAAAGCTGATTGCAAGCGTTGAAGGGTTGCCTTATAGTCACAGAAGATGGCCCATTTTAAATGCGGAGCATTTCCTAGCTAACTTCGGCGACTTTCTTAGCTAACTTCGGCAACTTTGTACGTATCTATCTATCTATCTATCTATCTATCTATCTATCTATCTATCTATCTATCTATCTATCTATCTAGCCACTTGTCACTTTTAGCTCTCCAGTCCGTTTCGATAATGGTATCAACACCAAACTTGATATGCCATAACAAGACTGTATGAAGAACATATTCGACTAGTCATAACATGAAAATCATGACATGGGTGTCATGAATGCTATGATTTACGTTTCATGGTCCTGCAGCTCTTGCAGTGCTTTCGTTCACATGGCATGTTACAAAACTGGTATGGTATGGCATCATTGCATGGCGAACACAAGCGACAGACCAACATGAAAATCATGACATTCGTGTCATGTAACAACAGGACTACATGCCACGCTCATGATGCGCTCGCGGTCGTTTCGCTAGCGTCACATATACCAAATTTGGCATTACGGTACGTGAATGTATGACGAAGGTATGTGACTGGTGCAAACATGATAGTCATGAGATGCGTGTCACGTAACAACATGACTACATGTCACGCTCATGATGTGCTGGCGGCTGTTTCGCTAGCTTCACTGATACCAAATTTGGTATACTACGAGACGTGAATGGATGACGAAGGTATGATACTGGTACAAACATGATAAACATTAGATGCGTGTCATGTAACAACATGACTACATGCTACGCCCATGATGCGCTCGCGGCCGTTTTGCTAGCTTCACGTGTACCATACTCGGTATTACGCGACGCGAACCAACGACATAGGTAAATGACACATCGAAACATGACAGTCATGACATGCGTGTCAAGTAACAGCACGACTACATGCCACACTTATGGTGCGCTCGCGGCCGTTTCGCTAGCTTCACATATGCGAAATTTCGTATTACGTGACGTCAATGGATGACAAAGGTGATGGATGACTGGTGCAAACATGGTAATCATGATATCTGCGTCATATGAGGACACGACAACATGCCACAGTCAAGGCGCCAGTACATTTCAATGTGACGCCGTGCGCGTGCTCACCGGCGTTCATTTCGTCGGGTCACGCCGGCGTTGCCACGCGAGGCGCCGGTCCTACCTTATACTCGTAGGCGTGCGCCACGCTGCGCTGTTTTGACGCACGCGCGCTTCAGGGCGTCTGGCGTCCCTCCGTCATGAAAAGAGGGAGACGCTGTGTTGTCTCGGAGATTTGGGTTCACGTTATAAAACCCCAGGTGGTCGAAATTTCCGGAGCCCTCCACTACGGCGTCTCTCATAATCATATGGTGGTTTTGGGACGTTAAACCCCACATATCAATCGATCAATCAATGTGTTGTCTCGGTAACGCATCGGCGCGAAATGCAGCATGTCGCATTTTGCGCCGGCTGCCTTTGGGTCGCGCCGGTCACGCTTGACGTCAGACTATAGAGTGCTCGCGTTTCGCCAACGTAGCGTCGCTGTGCCCAGCGTGCGCGCGCGTCAACGCTACATTGGAGTATATTGTGCCTTTCATGATGCGCTCGTGGCCGTTTTGCTAGCTCCACATATACCAAATCTGGTGTTACGTGGCGTCAATGGATGAGGAAAGTATATGACTGGAGCAAACATGATAATCCTGGTACGCGTGTGATGTAAGAACATTACAACATACCACGCTAATAGCATGCTGGCGGTCGTTTTGCTAGCTCCACATACACTAAACTTGGTATCACGTGACGCGATTAGATGACGAAGGTAAACGACACATTCAAACTTGATACTCATGACACGAAAGTCATGTACAGCATCATTTAGCTCAACCTCGTAACGTTGTGCTCATTTTAAAGTGACATATCAAGCTTTCTCATTCGTGCTTCGCTGGTCGTCTATCCTCACTGAACGGGGGATCTGCCAATTTTTTTTAGGCTGGACTTCTGCGATATAAAGTAGAGTGACATACGTATAAAGCGGCAAGCTCCGCTGCTGTTGATGTTGCGTTGTTGGACACTTTGAGCTTGAAAGTGACTTGGTACGTTGGGATAACAACACTTGTGCAGCTGTCAGCCAAGAGCGATATATCGCAGTACTGATAGTTGGGCTAGTTGGTGATACATTATGGGCAGTACCAGTGCACAAACTCACCGGACGAAGAGAAGAGACACAAACAAGCGCTGTTTACCCTCAACTGAACAATTTATTGAAATATAGAAGTTATTTGAACACATAAGATAAAAACGCACAGAACATGCGCAGAGGGCCGGCGAAGGATCGTGTCGACGTCATTAACAATTTTGTGCTACGGGTAACTGCGCAGGCAGTTACCCGTAGCACAAAATTCTTTTTTATGTAAAAATATTGATGTCTGACTGACACAGGACTCCCCTCCTTTTTTTATATAAAATGCTTCCACTAGTTCTCTTGTGATCTGATCGCCATGTTTGAAAAGCACTGTCGTTTCATTGAACAAGGACTTGCCTGCATCCACATGTGTGGCAGTGCGAAGGCAAATTCGCGTAGGTGCTAGTCTTGAAGGTTCCGGAGTGTTCTTTTAATCGTACATAGAGATAGCGCCCTGTTTGTTCAATATAAACGTTCCCGCATGTTAGGGGAATTCTGTACACCACCCCTAGTACACAGAGTAGTGAGGCGTCTCTGTGTTCAACAACACATTTTGGCTAGAGCTCTTTTGTAGCGTTAGCTACACTGGCCTCGCTAAGCCAATTTCGCGTGGCACTGGTCTGCGCATGTGCAATGATACTCCGCCGCCGCCGCGCGCGGCTCGCCGCCAGTGTGCGCGCAATTCGATGCGCTGCGCAGACGATCAGTGGTGTCACGCACTGGAGCCGGCACCTCCCTTGCACTCGGCCGCTACCGCGCGCGACTCACCGCCGCCGGTGTGCGCTTTCCAGAGAGAAGAGTGCCGTCATAGCCTTGGTAGACATATGGACGCCGACGCGCGTGCCTTCCCTGTGCAGTCGCCATCTGACACTGCACTGGAGCCGCTTGATAGCGCCTCTGACTGGCGTTTGCCACTGTGGTATAGCCATGGAGAAGAGTGCAAATGCTCCTCAACGGTGCTCATTAGAGCGGAGAAGCGTAACTCATCGGATCCCGATGTAGTTGCCCGGCAAAATAAATATATATGTGCCACATAATACTTATACCGTGTGTGTGTCATTGGAACAGCTTTAAGCATGATATCTAGAAAGCTAAGAATAGTCAGCTGAACCTTTGCTAACGCTACGTATATCCTGGCATAGCTGAGCTAAGCCACTGCCAGTTTTTTATCATGCTTTTTATTCACCATAGGGCACAATTTTTCTAATTTGGTTTTTGCTGCTAAGAGAACCTGTATATCGTATCTAGATGCCACAATGTTCAGTCCATGGGCTAATCTATGCTTGTAGGGCATGGTGGCACATTTGTTTGACCTCTTGTTTTTTAACACTTTTTTCACCCTTCTTGATCTGACGTATCAGACCTTCGCAAACAGAAGTGATAACGGGCAGAGGGAAGCCGGCTACCTGAAGGCGACACACCTGTTCCTAGAACCTTTGTTCCACCTTGTGCCAACATGACTGCAGGATCGCAGCCCCGAGGCTAGACGTAGCGATGCGCCCTTCACTAATTTTGAATGACCGGACTTGTAATTAAGCAAAGGTTTCACAGATATTGTTTGTGTGTCTTCTCTTCGTCTCGTCAGTTTGTGCGCTGGTAATGCCCGTAAAGCGATCTATCGATGTAATTGTGGGCTTTTTTTCCGTATTCTTCATTGAGTAGTGACAATGGCGCCTGTCGCAGGGATGCTGTTCACCAATTTTGTTACCAGCTTGGGGGTTTAAAGGTTCTCGCTTCTTAGAAAGGACATCGTTATGCGTAACTGTGCAAAATAATGAGTGATAGCGCCGTGGCCAGCACGCAACTGCACTTGTAGCAGTTGACCTAACAAGCTTCAAAACGTATTCTACAAAGACCGCTACTCCAACTGGCGCTGTATCTCTCTGCGGCGTGTACCGCGCCGGCGCGGCGTTTTTAGTTTGCTGACGGTACTTTTATTGAGGTGGCCGCTGTTTCCCATCTGAACACGTGATTGAGCCACAAGGCTACCTTAAAAACATGAACGTGGTGGTGACGTGTACAATTGAAGTATGCATTCAATAGTATGAGCAGTGCTACAATTTCTTGCACGTTCTTGCTGAGGCTTTTAAGCTCGCTATCTTCTGTGTATTTGAAACGCGTGTACTGTTGCAGTGTTTTTGCGATACTTATTTAGGCTGTAAACTGTAAACTCAGTGAATTCCACGCATCGCTGGGCTCCAGCGGCGGGCGTGTCACCTTGGGCCCGCGAGAGGCGAGCAGCTAGCAACAGCCGCCCTATTGCGGCGGGGCGGCGGCAGGCACTCAAGGCCGGCGCTTGACGGCCGGCTTTGTCGTAAGCGCCATCGCCCATGGGCGAAGCGATTGGGCACGATACCTGGCCGTTGCACATACGACTAATGGCGACGGCCTGCAGTAATTATCGCGGTAGTTATCAAAGCGTGCAGTCATATACGAAACCCCGATCGCTCTACAACGACCGTTCGAGCAGTCGGGCAAACGTGAACTTGAGGAAGGTGCCAACGCACGTATGTTGCAGCTGACATCTAGAAAAGCTGTTTCAAAGTGTTTCAAGCAACACAGCTAAAGAGAACACAGGCTGTGTGCTCGTGAGCCACTAATTGAAAACTGAAACTTGGCACGATTCGGGATCATGCGGCCGGATGTGCTTTTTAACTCATGGCGAGCCATATAACGCCTTCACCAGCCATTTTTCTGTTATAATCTGTATTATCTTGGTAAATACTTGCGCGTCCAAACAAGCTGGTGGAATTTCAGCGCATTCGGTCAAGCGCCTACATTATAGTTGAATATGTTTGTAAACACGCGGGCTGCTTCGGAGTCGGGGTGCACCCATACACTCGCGAGCCGTGACGTAACAAGCGACTAGCGGTGCGAGCGTCTGTATTCCAGGCAACTGTATTGTCCCATGGTCAGCTGCACGCGAAATCGAGATTACTTGGCTTTCTCCAGCTGGCGCTGAAATTGAACGATTTGCAACAGCTGAAAATGCGTTAAAACACGATGGCTCCGCTCCTCACGGTCGCCGGCGGTGAGCATGGCCTGTGAATTCTAATAATGCAAAAGAGTGGGCCGCAGTACAGAACAGGCACTATGAAAGAGAGCTAGAACACAGGCCCATACCTGTCAAGTAATCCGCATTGTCCGGCAGACTCCGGGATTTCGACCGTTTTTTTTTTATTGTACGGATGCCATAAAAATATCCCGGAAATCAAAAATTATGTGCGAGATCTAGCCGCAATGACAAAAATGCAGGTCAGTCTAATCCAGGCTTTTCGCGAGCCCACTTCATTGTATCATAAATGAATTTGAGAGGCATTTATTTAAACGTAATAGAGCCGTCAGCAACTCGAACGCTCCAACGTGTGGCCTCGGCTCACTGGATGGATGGATGGATATGGCTGTACCCTTTAGATGGGGCGGTGGCTCGCGCCACCAAGCCGTAATACTTAATGAACCAAAGACTAGATTTATTTTTTTTCTTAAATAGTTAGGTTGAGGATTCGTACTTTGCAGTGAAGGGCTTAATTTTCATTCGTGCCTTGACTTTAGCCGCCAATCAGATAACCTCCTTCTAGTTAATTCTACCCGCTTGAAGTCTGTTTGCCCTCCCTGTCCCTAAACCCCAGTGCTTTGAAAAACTCTGCGCCATCATCCTGAACTATAGGGTGAGGCCCTTTACAGAACATTATCAAGTGTTCGGCAGTTTCCTCCTCCTCTCCACATGCACTGCATACCGTGTCTATTCCTTCGTATTTGGCCCGATATTTCTTGATTCGCAATACTCCTGTCCTGGCCTCAAACAGTACTGAACTACCCCGAGTATTATCATAGATCCGTTTCTTGGCAATTTCCTTCTTAAAAGTTCGATAGATCTCTTGTGCGGACTTCTTAATCATTCCAATTCGCCACATATCGGTCTCAGCTTCCTTCACCTTCTTCTTAACCGATAATTCTTTTTGGTTTGGCCCCCTGCTGTTTTCCAAGTATTTACCAGTCAATTTTCTGGTTCGCTTCCTCCATTTTGTATCGACATTCTTCATGTACAAGTAGCTGAATACCTTCCTAGCGCAACGCTCCTCCCCCATTTCTCTCAATCGCTTCTCAAATTTTACCTTGCTGCTAGCTTCCCTGCCCTCAAATGATGTCCATCCCATATTACCTTGTACTCCTTGATTTGGTGTATTCCCATGAGCTCCTGAGGCAAGCCTACCTATTGCACGTTGCTTAATTTCTAATCTTGCTTCAACTTCTGATCTCATGCACAACACCGCATTGCCGAACGTCAGACCAGGAACCATGACCCCTTTCCATATTCCTCTCACAATATCATATCTATTGTAATTCCACAGTGCCCTGTTTTTCATTACCGCTTCATTCCTGTTAGCTTTACTCGACACGTATATTTCGTGTCCCCTTAGGTACTCGGCCCCATTGCTTATCCATACGCCCAGATACTTGTATTTATCTGTTATCTCTAGCGTGGCCTCCTGTATTCTTGGACTGCAGGTCAGCGCCACGAAGCGTTGAAGATTATATGCTTGCTGCAGTTAAGGGTAAATGTAGCGTGCGTCGGTTCCACTAGTAAATTTCTTTTTTCGAATCTGCCTGACCATCGGGTCGAGTGCACTCACTTGGCATCCCGTTTTCTCCACGTTTCCCTCGTGGCTACGTTATCGTGCGCACCCATGGCGTTCGTTCTTTTATACTTATCTCTGCTATGAAGCATTGCGCGCGACAGCTTGCGGAGTGTTCGAGTCGGAGCGTTCGAGTTAAAGGTACTGATCCCCGTGTTCACAAACGCTCCTTCACTCAAGCGCTCTCCTCGACTTGAAAAAGTCGATGGGAGCGCTGTCTCTTGGCCTAACATGTCACTGCATATCGGCAATATTCTGCAGCGATTCTTGAGAAGCGCAGCGTAAATTTTAGTCGAGCAGTAGCGTAGTGCTCAACTCAATCGAGTGAAGGATGAAATTTGAGTCGAGGAGCGTTTCTGAATACGGGGGTGAGGGTTGTACAGTAGAATCTCAGTGATGCGAAACCACGACAGATACGAAATTCCCAGCCAAATTCATCTGTCCATTGGGCCAAAATGCGAATGTTCCGAACACTTTTCCTAATCAAGGCGTGTGATATGAACTTACGTACTGAAATCGTCGACCGACCGAAGGCCGATTAAACCAGCGTGCTCGATGCTTCGGAAGTGCGCGTGCGACCAGCGCACGCACTGTACAAGACAGTACGTGTGGTTTTCCCGCCGCGGCAGTCTAGTGGCTAAGGTTCTCGGCTGCTGACCCGCAGGTCGCGGGTTTGAATCCCGGCTGCTGCGGCGGCTGCATTTTCGATGGAGGCCAAAATTCTGTAGGCCCATGCGCTCAGGTTTGGGTGCACGGTTAAGAACCCCATGTGGTCGAAATCCCGTAGTCGTCCACTACGGCGTGTTTCATAACTATATTGTGGTATTGGGACGTTAGACCGCACATATCAATCAATGCGTGTGCATGGTTTTCGTTGCCACAACCACTGTTGACGAAACCACGGTCCTTCGACACGATCATGTATTGCGACGACGTTCCTGACACAACTCCGAAAGTGTGCGCGCGACCAAAGCTCGCCCAAAGCTCGACCAATCAAAGCAACGCTGCTTTCCGTAAACTCGATAGCGTATGACGACTTAGTTTTGAAGGCCCGTGGATTGAAAACAAAACGACCGCTTGCCGCAACCGCCACGCACAAAACAGTGGTCGCGACGATGCGATAGCGATCTACGAGCTCCGAGGCCACGTGGCTGACGCAGTGGTAGATTAATGACTGTAAAGACGTAAAAAAGGCTAAAAGCGTTTTTGCGTTCCTGTCCAAGGAACCTAGCAGCGAGCAAAGCCAAAGCTTGGACCCGCGCTTTCGCGGCAGCCAGCTGTGCCGTTCCGTCCTTTCCCGTGTGAAGACATACGGGAGTTGTTTTTGACGGAAAACGATTTTTAAATGCGAAGCATTTCTATCTATCTATCTATCTATCTATCTATCTATCTATCTATCTATCTATCTATCTATCTATCTATCTATCTATCTATCTATCTATCTATCTATCTATCTATCTATCTATCTATCTATCTATCTATCTGTCTGTCTGTCTGTCTGTCTGTCTGTCTGTCTGTCTGTCTGTCTGTCTGTCTGTCTGTCTGTCTGTCTGTCTGTCTGTCTGTCTGTCTGTCTGTCTGTCTGTCTATCTATCTATCTATCTATCTATCTATCTATCTATCTATCTATCTATCTATCTATCTATCTATCTATCTATCTATCTATCTATCTATCTATCTATCTATCTATCTATCTATCTATCTATCTATCTATCTATCTATCTATCTATCTATCTATCTATCTATCTATCTATCTATCTATCTATCTATCTATCTATCTATCTATCTATCTATCTATCTATCTATCTATCTATCTATCTATCTATCTATCTATCTATCTATCTATCTATCTATCTATCTATCTATCTATCTATCTATCTATCTATCTATCTATCTATCTATCTATCTATCTATCCGCCTACGACTTTTAGCGCTCCTGGTCGTTTCGATAATGGTATCGGTACCAAACTTGGTGTGGTACAGCATGACAGTACGACGAGCACATTCGACTAGTCATAACATGAAAATCATGACATGTATGCCATGAATGTGATGGTTTACATTTCATGGTTCTGATGCTCTTGTGGTGGTTTCGTTCACAAGACACGTTGTAAAAATGGTATGGTATGACATGATTGCATGGCAAACACAAGCGAATGACCTTAACATGAAAATCATGAGATGCGTGTCGTGTAACGACATGACTACATGCCATGCTCATCATGCGCTAGCGGCCGTTTCGCTAATGTCACATATACCAAATTTGGTATTACGGGACGTGAATGGATGACGAAGGTATGGGACTGGTGCAAACGTGATAATACATGAAGTGCGTGTCATGTGAAAACATTACTACATGCCACAGTCAAGGCGCCAATACATTTCGACGTGACCTGGCGTGCGTGCGCGCCGGCGTTCGTTTCGCCGCGTCCCGCCAGCGTTGCCACGCCATGCGCCGCTCCTGCCATATGTTGCTTTGACGCATGCGCGTTCCAGCGCGTCCGGCGTACCCCCCCCCCCCCCCCCGTCACGAAAAGAGGCAGGCGCAGAGCCGTCTGGGTAACGTTTGGAGCGAAATGCAGCCTGTCGCATTTCGCGCCGGTTGCCGTCCGCACGCGCCGGCGGATACTGGTCGCGCCGGTTGCGCCTGCCATCAGACGATAGAGGGCTCGCGTTTCCCCAACGTAGCGTCGCTGTGGCGAGCGTTCGCGAGCGTCAACGTTACGTTGTAGTGTATTAGGCTGTTTATGATGCGCTCGCGGCCATTTCGCTAGCTCTATATATATACACCAAGTTTTGCGTTACGTGACATCAATGGATTACAAAGTAGCTCCACATATACTAAATTCGATATCACGTGACGTGAATAGATAACGAAGGTAAACGACACATACAAACATGATAATCATGACACGGAAGTCATGTACGGCTTACCTCCACTTCGTAACGTTGTGCTGATTTTAAAGTGACATATCAACCTTCCTTGTTCGGGCTTCGCATTTCATCGATTCCCCCTGTATGTGGGATTTATTAACTTTTTTCTAGTTGGTTTGATGACGGGAAATTTGGGCGGCAGTTGCACTCCCCTTTTGAGACTCTCACCTTAGTGGGAAACTCTACCCTCCATAGGCGTATCAGCCGGGGGGCAAGGGGGGCGCAAGTCCCCCCACTTAGAAGAGTTGTGGGGGGGGGGGGGGGGGTCTGAGCTCCCCTCTTTCGACAGCTGTCACTGTAGGCTGCACACTGAAGAGAACAACAACTGAGGCAAAATTTTCCTTCACCACTGTAATCACTCAATTATGTATTTACGAGAACAAGAAAATATTACGAGACAGAGGTACAATGTAATCATAATTTTCCAACATTTCAGCAGTGACGATTTTTCTTAAAGGCTCTTTTCGACGCTTTCTACCATGTCCAGTAGCACTGCCGAGCAACTTCCCCAACTAACCATTCTTCAGCAGAGCAGGTCAGCGCATAACAGGGGCCCTATATATTACAACGCTTGTTCATGTTTTTGTTCTGCTGCGACTGACCAATGCAGTTTTATATGAGAAGGAACTAACTTTTATGGACCGGCCAAGGCATTTGCTGCTTTAGCAAAATCAATTTTTTTTTATCAAAAAGGATCACCATCACCACTGCTCTGTTGAAGCTGCTGTGAGCACATGATTGCGACTAATCTTTCTAAATATTTCAGTTTTGCCGCAACTTAAGCGCCAAGAAAGCTTTCCGCTTTAATTTCAGATAAATGTGATCAGCCTTGCTTATGGCAACCTGGAGCAATAGAGGCAGCATGCAAAGCATTGACAAATAAAGCAGTAGTTTTATGCTCAGTGGGAAGCTAAAATAAGTAGATAGAAATGGTCAAAATACCTTTGGTTTCACAAGGATTGCGTCACATTTAGAAACTGACTGACTTCTGAGTGGGCTGTTTTAGTCATTAAAATTTCATTCACTGATAAAATATTTACTGTTGAGAAGGCCGCCATCGATATAATTGTATTCATGCGGAAAGTTGTGAGGTAATGCATAAAAACTGTCGCGTGTGCAGTTATAACATTCATCATGCAGCACAGACGTATACGTGTTGTCTCGGTGCATGCTGCTTAAAACTGACTGTCATTTTTTTACGCTATCGAACAAGTGCTCTGTGTATGAAAAATCACATGATAGTGCTAGCGCATCAAAGAAGTTGTCTCTGCATTTTGAAAGAAATTTACGTTTCTTAGTGCGCAAGGAACGTTTGAGAAAGAAGATAGAGCAGTGAGGTAGGACAGAACGCTCACTGCGCACTAGGTAAATTTCTTTCAAAATGCGATACCAACCAGCCCTAGTAGCCACTCTTTTAAAGTTGTCTCTCTAATATATATATATATATATATATATATATATATATATATATATATATATATATATATATATATATATATATATATATATATATATATATATTATAGTGGGGGGAGGGGGGCAAACCTACCGCACTCGTCGGCCGATATATATATATATATATATATATATCGGCCGACGAGTGCGGTAGGTTTGCCCCCCTCATATATATATATATCGGCCGACGAGTGCGGTAGGTTTGCCCCCCTCCCCCCACTCGCGAAAGAGTTGGTACGCCACTGCTACCATTGTGTGTTGGGCTATCCGCTTCAAGCGATTATGAAACTTCTACGCCGATTTCGAGCTTGCGTTTGGTACCCCCTACCACTCTTGTTTTTCATGATGTTTTTTGTTTTGCTTTAGTGCCAAAACTGTGGGGAAAATAATTCAGTGCATCGATTTGACTCATGGTGATGATGATGATGATGATGATGATGATGAACAAACTTTATTTAATTAGGAAAAAGCTCCTCCTCCCCTTTCAGGTGCGAGAGGAGAAGGGAGGACCAAACCTAGACGACGGCCATGATCCCATGGGCCCTGGTGGCGTCTTCGGCCTGCCGTATTAAGCGAGCTTGTAATTGAGAGTCAGAGCTGGGGAGCGCGGTATCCCATCTACTCCCGTCTGGAAATTCGCCTCTCATGGGGGCCGGCGGGCATGCCCATAAAATGTGGCTTAAGTCCGCCCTGTTGTGGCAAAATTTACACTTGTCCGAATGAAGTTCCGGCACGCAGCAGTTCATTGTTACCGGACTAGGAAACGTGTGGTTCTGGAGTAGGTGCCACGCCACCGCTTGTCCTTTGTTCAATGACGAGTGTGCGGGAGGATAAATTTTAACACTGCGTAATATTTCTGTAAGTGGTCATCCGCTCAAATCTCTCATCGTCCTCCCCGTTCGAGCAGGGCAATGCAGAGGCTCGGTCTGCAAGTCCTCGAGCTGTCTGGTGCGCAGCCTCATTGCCGGGTATGGAGGAGTGAGCGGGTGCCCAGACTATATCTATTGTTCGTTGGTCTTTGCATCAAGCCAATATTCTTCAAACTATTTGGGATATTCGCCCTCGTGCAAAGTTTCTCACAGCCGTCTGCGAGTCGCTAACAATTAGTGAAGTCGAGGTGGATGCTATGGCCATTGCAATAGCTGCTTCCTCCACCTCTTCTGCAAAGCTCGTTCTCACCGAGCCGCTGACCTTATGATTTCCTTTGTAGTCTACTACTGCTATAGTCGTGTTGTCATTTCCTTTGTATTTGGCCGCGTCTACGTATGTTGTTTCCGGTAAATCTTTTACGTTGTTATGTATATTCTTCGCTCTTTCAGCTCTCCTTGCTTTGTGATATTCGGGGTGCATGTTTTTTGGAATCGGTAAGTTTACTAAATATTTCCTGATTTCATACGGGATATTGTTTTTGTCGCCAAATTGATTTGCATAATTTATACCCAGTTCCTCTAGTATGGCTCTACCTGTTTTACTCTGCGTTAGTCTTTCATATTACGCGATTCTTTGAGCTTCTATAAGCTCTTCTGATGTGTTTTGAAGCCCTAATTGAAGTAATTTATCATTAGAGGTAGTTATTGGAAGTCTGATCGCCTGTTTGAAAACTCGTCTAATGATTCTGTCAATCTTTTCTCTCTCGGCCACTTGCAGTCTGCGGTACGGAATCACATATACGACTGATGACAAAAGCTTGTATCAGTCTTATCATATTATTTTCCTTCATACCATAGTGCCGGTTTGCAATTCGTTTAAGTAGACGCATAATTTGCTGCGCACTGGTTTCTAGTAATCTAATCACCTCTCCATTATGCCCATTCGAGCTGATTCGGAGTCCCAGAATTCTTATGCTTTCGACCGTAGGTATTTGCGTTTTTCCAACAAAGACTTTAATGTTAGGTTTTTCCTGGATACTTTTCCGACCCCTACATGACGGGTTATAGAAGAGCAGTTCCGATTTTTCCGGTGAACATTGTAATCCTGTATGAGTGGCATATTCTTTTACAACATTCACTGCGGTTTGTAAAGTTTCCTCTATGTATCCGTCACTACTCTCTGCTACCCATTAGGTAATGTCATCTGCATAGAGGCTATGGTGGAGTCCTGGAGTTTCGTTCAGTCTGGTAAGGAGACCTATCATGGCCACGTTAAAAAAAAAAGGGGGAGATAGGACTGCGCCTTGCGGCGTACCTCTGCTGCCCAGACTATACTCTTGGGATTCTGCTTCGCCTAGTATTATTCTTGCAGTCCGGTCAGTTAAAAAGTCTTTTATATAAACGTATACTCTTTTTTCCTACCGCTAACGCTTGAAGATTGGCAAGTATAGCGTTATGTGATGTATTATCGAATGCCTTTTTAAGGTCTAAGCCAACTTTGACCTTTGTGCCATGTGTATTGAGGCCCGAATCAATTATTTGGTGTTTAATCTTAAGCATAATGTTTTGCGTAGACAGTTTCGCTCTGTAGCCTACCATCGTATGAGGAAAGAGCTCATTGTCTTCCATATAATTTGACAGGCGAGTTAGAAAGACATGCTCTAAAAACTTTCCTATGCATGATGTCACAGAAACAGGCCTAAGATTATCAAGGTCTAGTTTCTTGCCTAGTTTGGGAATCATTATGATTGTTGCCGTGTTCCATTGCTTGGGTATCTTACTCTTTTCCCAACACTTGTTCATATATTCAGTGAAGGCTGTGATAGATTTGTCGTCTAAATTTCCAAGCGTTTTATTCGTGATCCCATCGGGGCCCGGGGCGGATGTTGTGCTCAGTTTCATTAGTTCCGATCGTACCTCGGCCTCTAATATAGGTTGGCCTAGGGAATCATTTTCTTTACCTCTGTATGAGGCTAATTGCTCTTTGGTTGTATGCCCAATGTATCTCTGTCTGATTTCTTCAATCAGTTCTTCCTCCGTGCTTTGTATTTACGGACAAGTCTAATAAAGTTTTGTTGTTGTGCTGTTTTGCTCGCTTCCGAGTCAATCAGACATCTTAACAGGTTCCATGTTTTAGAGAGACTTATTTGTTTTTCCATAGCATCACATTTTCCCTCCCAATGTTGTCTGCATAGTTGCTCCGCGTACTTCTCAATATCTTTACTGAGAGCGGCTATCCTTTTTCTAAGGCGTTTGTTGTGTTTTTGCGTTTTGCACCGTTTTTTCCAGGCACTTTTTTGCCTCACACATATGTAGGAGCTTACTGTCTGTGATTTCTAGTCCTTTTGTTTCTGCTATGGTCTTAGTTGCCATTTGAATATTTTGCTTAAGGTTCCCTAGCCATTCATCTAAGTCTTCGATGACATCGCATGCTTCGTTCTCTCTGATTTTTCTAAAACTATCCCATTCAACCACCCTTAATTCTTTGCACCCTCTTTTACGTGGACCTGCTTTAAACGTGGTCTCATTTATATAGTGGTCACTGCCCATAATTTCTTGGGTGTTAAGCCAATAAGGTTTGATGATATTCTTAGTAAACGTGAGGTCAGGAGACGTGTCTTTGGATGTGCTGTTTCCAATCCTAGTTGGGAAAAGGGGGTCGGTTATTAACGTAAGGCCCTCCTGTTGGGCGTCGATCCAGAGATTTCGACCTTTGATGTTTTCTTTGTCATAACCGCATGCCGCACGCAACGCCTTGAAATCTCCTACTATAACCAGTGCTTGCTTTTTAGTAATGCGGATCGTTTTTCTAAAAGGTGAACTAAATTTGGTTTTTTGTCTAGGGCTGCTATAGACATTTAAAATGAATAGACTTTTACCACTCTTCTGCGATGGAACTAACTCGACAAGAACATGATCGACATCGCAGATTTCTGTATTATGTTCTATCACCGTGAGGTATTTTTACACGAGGGTTGTTAAGGACGTTTTTTCATCAGGGGTACCATAGGATTTGTACTTCGACAATTTAGCCATTCCTCCAGTTTCCTGCAAGGCGATGACGTCTGGTGCCTCCTTTCCATTGAGGAACTGTTGTAAGTTACCCCGTTTCCGGTGATACCCACGGCAGTTCCACTTCCAAATTTTATACTGATTACGTCGTGCCACGTCTAGGAACGATCCCTTCCCCTGCAATTTAGATTACTTCAGTCGTAGTCGGCCGGTTGTAGGGTTTAGTAGTAGTTTTAACCGGGCCTGCTCCTATAGACCTCAAATCTGTTTGCGTGTTCTCCACCAGCGTTAGTCGATTTTCTATGCTATCTATTCTTTGTTTTATTTCTACAAGCTACAGCTGAAATCCTGCGAATTGTTGTTGCATTACCTTAGCAAGTTCTCCGAGCATATTCTCGACATTCTTTTTCAGAGGTTTTGAGAGGTCTTCATTTTCTGCAGGACCCTGCCGGGGCGCCTGCGTAAGTAGGCGTTTGGTGTGTAGCGACACCACGGACCCGAGCTAACGGGGGAGTTTCTACTCCCTCCCATGCCTAGCCGTGCGTGGCTTTGCCGTGTCCGAGGAAAAGGGGATCCTGGGGGTTGAGCCGACGCTGGGTGATTGGACCGTTAAGGCCCCCCGGCAGAGGCAACACACCCCTTTGGCCCCGGCTTCACGTAGACGGCACCCCTGGGCTGACCCACCCAGGGGAAATCGGCAGTCGCCTTTTCCTATCTCTCTCTCCCTACATCTTCGTCTTTTGTTCTCACTTTACAACTTTCCTGTCTTCTCCTCACCTCATTTTACTTCCAATTTTTCCTGGCGGCAAGGGTTAACCTTGTGTATGTGCTCTGTCTTGGGCACAATATATTTGGTTATAGCGGCTGTGTACAGCTGACGTTGACATGCCTCATATAAATTTAGGACTTGTCACGTCCCCGTGTTGGGCTCCATGGTGGGCGGCTGGCATGGCTGCCGAACTCATATTTAGTTTATGGCTTTTTCTTCTCTCCCTTCATTGCACGATCGTCCTCTCTCGAAGAGAGGGCGCACCGAAGACTTTTGCTATTATTTCAGCAAACCGAAAGAAACCTTTCCCCGCTACCATGTAATCCATTGTAAAACCGCTGAAAAGAACGCGAGAACTATTTCGCCTTTCGTTGTTTCCAAATGCCTCACCACTAGACTTGGACCAGGTTACCAGGCTACAAGAATGGCCAGTGGGGATCTCCTCCTCGAGGTAAAAAGTCAGAGCCAGTATGAAAACCTCTCAAAACTAGAATCGTTTGGAAACATACCTATCTCAATTACACCACACCGCTCACTCAACACTTCACGAGGCGTTGTATCTGATCAAGACTTGCTTGACCTGACTGAAGATGAACTCCTCGAGGGCTGGAAGGACCAGCAAGTGACACAAGTACAAAGAATCAAAATTAGGCGTGATAAGAAGGAAATCCCAACAAAACACATAATTGTGACATTTTGCACCAGTACTCTGACTGAACATCTCGAAACAGGATACTTGAAGTTGAATGTGAGACCCTCCATTCCCAACCCACGACGTTGCTTCAAATGCCAGCGTTTTGGTCACGGCTCTCAGAGTTGCCGTGGCCAACTCACCTGCGGAAAGTGTGCCACCACAGGACACGCTACGGACGAGTGTAAGGTAGAGGATGGGGCCCACTGCGCAAACTGCGATGGTGCCCGTCCCGCATACTCCCGAACCTGTCCAACATGGAAAAAGGAAAAAGAAATTGTTACAATCAAAATCACACAAAACATTACTTTCCGAGAAGCTCGTCAACAAGTATCTGGTCTTTTCACAAACAAACCATCGTTCGCCGATATAGTGCAACAGGGGGCAGCACTACAACGGCCTGCGGCAACTGCCCATGCCAGGCACAGTGTGCCCAGGCGGTCGCCAATGCCCCCACCCACGGCGGGAACAGCCAAGGCTGCCCTGCCACTCGTCCCCACGGCGACAACCACGGCCGCTGCAAGCTCTTGCACTGCTGACCCGCAGGGCGCGGGTTCGAATCCCGGCTGCGGCGGCTGCATTTCCGGTGGAGGCGGAAATGTTGTAGGCCCGTGTGCTCAGATTTGGGTGCACGTTAAAGAACCCCAGGTGGTCTAAATTTCCGGAGCCCTCCACTACGGCGTCTCTCATAATCATATAGTGGTTTTGGGACGTTAAACCCCACATATCAATCAATCAATGCAAGCTCTTGCAGCGGCCAGGGTATCCCAGCACCAAAGGAGGTTCCTTCGACCTCTAGCCCAAAAGACCAAAGGTTTCGCCCCCCGAAGTGAAGGAGACCCAGGGTCGGCCTATATGAAGGCCTCGTCTCATCAGGCGAGGTCTATATGAAGGCCTCGTCTCATCAGGCGAGGTCCCAAGCCCAAAACATCAGCTCGCAAATGCGGGCACGCAGTGCCTCTGAGGAGGCAATGGACACCACGGTACCCCTGGTGCAGAAAGATCGGCGTAGCTCCCTGGAGCGCGCCAAAAGAAATAAAAAGCCAATAACGGGGCCCAGCGGTGGCCCTGTTCTTTGAGTCTTAACGCTTAGCTTAAGAAGCAGACACACCCATTTTTCCTTAACACAGCACTACGTTACCTCCAATATGGCAACACAAATAATACACTGGAACGTCAGAGAACTCCTTAGAAACCTCGATCATGTTCAAGAGCTCTTTTGCAAATATTCGCCGAAAGTGCTGTGTGTACAGGAAACTCATTTAAAATCTAAAAACACGAATTTTTTGCGTCGGTATGTTCTCTTCCGAAAGGACAGAGATGATGCTGCGGCATCATCCGGCGGTGTAGCCATTATTGTTAATCAAAAAATAGCATGCACACATTTACCACTGCAAACAACACTAGAGGCAGTGGCTGTTCGAGCAGTTCTTTTCAACAAGCTCGTCACCATCTGCTCTCTGTAGATACCCCCACACCACCATCTTGGAAAACTAGAATTCGAGTCCTTAATAGATCAACTACCCGAAACTTATTTGGTCCTTGGTGACCTGAATGCTCATAGCAGTCTATGTGGTGATTCTCGCTGCGATGCACGAGGTCGTCTCATTGAACAGTTCCTTTTTTTCTCCGGTGCATGTCTGTTGAATAGGAAAGAGGCAACATATTATAACCTTGCCAACAAAACCTACTCTTCCATAGATCTCAGCGTCGCATCTCCTTCACTTGTACCATTACTCCAATGGAAAGTTCTAAATAATCCCTACGGAAGTGACCATTTTCCTGTTGTTTTGAGTACACAAACATCATACGAATGTCCTCCACGAGTTCCCAAATGGCTTATACACAAAGCCGACTGGGAACAGTTTCATAACAATGCTCAGTTATGTTGGACTGACATATGTGGGCTAAGCATAGATGAAGCTGTGCAGTACTTCACAGCTCTCCTTATTAACGCAGCAGCCAAATGCATCCCACAAACATCTGGACAGCCCGGCAAGCGACACGTCCCATGGTGGAACACAGAGTGTCGTAATGCGCGAAAGCAACAGAACAGGGCATGGAGGTCGCTGCGAAACTCGCCGACAGCGGAAAACCTTGAGAGCGTTAAGAAAATAGTCTCAAGGCAGGAGAACGCGTCGGCAGGCCAGAAGAGAAAGCTGGCAGAAGTTTTTGTCAGGGATCAATTCATACACACAGGAGGCTAAAGTCTGGAACATGGTCGGTAGGATAGCAGGAAAACAAGTACACACACTTCCACTCGTAAACACTCAGGGTGATACCTTGGAAGATCAGGCAAACTTCCTCGGTGCACACTTTGAACAGATATCCAGCTCGTCCCACTATACCGACACTTTCCAAAAATACAGAACAAGAATAGAAAAGCAGAAACTCGAACACAAATCCACTAGATACGAGGCGTATAACCAAGCTTTCAGTCTAGCTGAGCTCCGAACACCTCTAAACTCCTGCAGTACTTCTGCCCCAGGTTCTGACCCTGTGGTGTATGAAATGTTAAAAAACCTACCAGCCGAAACACGAAAAACCTTACTTTGTTTATACAATGCTATCTGGTTTTCTGGCACTATCCCTACCTCCTGGAAAGAGGCTATTATTATTACCATTTTGAAAGAGGGCAAGGACCCTTCTTTAGCTTCAAGCTATAGACCTATTGCACTTACAAGCTGCTTGTGCAAAGTATTCGAAAAAATGATAAACTGCCGACTTGTACATATCCTTGAAACAAACAATTTGCTCGACCCATTTCAGTGCGGGTTTCGAGAAAGTAGATCCACCACAGACCACCTTGTTCGTATCGAGGCACAGATCAGAGACGCCTTCGTCCATAAACAATATTTTCTCTCTATGTTCCTCGATATCGAAAAGGCTTATGATACAACATGGCGTTTTGGAATTCCAAGAGACCTGTCCCACCTTGGCGTGCGCGGAAGAATGTTTCACATAATCGAAAGTTACCTGTCAAACCGGACAATCCGTGTCCGAGTGGGCACGGTTCTTTCCCAAACATTTGTCCAGGAAACAGGCGTGCCACAAGGTGGTGTACTTAGCTGCACACTTTTTCTCATCAAAATGAATTCCTTGCACTTGTCCATCCCCCGCAATATGTTCTATTGTACATATGTCGACGACGTCCAGCTTGGCTTCAAGTCATGCAACTTGGCAATGTGTGAGCGGCAGGTTCAGCTGGGTTTAAACAAGGTCTCCAAATTGGCAGATGAAAACGGATTTCGACCTAACCCACAAAAAAGCACGTGTGTCTTCTTCTCTCGAAAGAGAGGCATGCACTCGGAACCTGACATTCGACTGAACGGGCAACGTCTGTCCGTCAAAGCCGAGAATAAATTCTTAGGCCTAATCTTGGACAACAAGTTGACCTTGGTACCACACATAAAGTATATAAAAACAAAATGTTTAAAAGCCATGAATGTTATAAAAGTGTTGTCACGTACTACCTGGGGTATGAATCTGTATCGAAGCCTCGTTCGCACCCGCTTAGATTATGGGGCCGTTGTTTATCAGTCTGCAACTCAAAGTGCTTTGAAGATGCTGGACCCCGTGCACCATTTGGGCATCCGCCTTTCTACGGGTGCTTTTCGCACCAGCCCCATAGAAAGCCTTTATGTTGAGTCAAATGAGTGGTCGCCTCATCTGCAGAGAACTTACATGTCCTTTGTTTATTTCCTTAAGGTGAAAGCGGATAAGAAGCACCCCTCATACTCTACTCTTAATGATTTGTCGAGCTCAATTCTGTTTCAAAACAGGCTGTCGATGAGGCAGCCCTTCTCAGTTCGCCTGAAAAGTCTAGCTGAGGAAACTGGAGTCTCACTTGAACACAGTTTAATGGCTCCTGTAGCATATCCACCACCGTGGCAATGGCAGACTATAGACTGTGCTGTTTCCTTTCTAGAAGTTACAAAACATGCGCCTATTGCCCATATCCGAACATACTTCCTGGAACTTCAACACAAATACACACGTCCTGAGTTCTTTACAGATGCCTCCAAGTCCAACTCCTATGTGTCCTACGCTGCTGTCGGCCCATCCTTTTCGGATGCTGGCCCTCTACATCCAGGCACAAGTATCTTCACAGCAAAAGCCTACGCGATACTTGTGGCACCTAAACACATCAAACAATTACAAATACAAAAAGCAGTAATTTACACAGACTCCCTCAGTGTGGTAACGGCTCCGTTCAGTCTTAAAAAACAAAAAACCCGGTCCTTGTCTCACTTTACTCCATTTTGTGCACACTTTAGACACTAAAACAACATGTTGTAGTGTGCTGGGCGCCAGGGCACCGTGAGATCGAAGGCAACGTGAGGGCGGATCAGCTCGCTGCATCCGTCCACAAAAGCACTGCCCCTACACCAATATTAATCCCGGCCCTTGATCTTAAGCCCTCTCTCAAACGAAACCTTAGGGACTACTGGCAGAGCAAGTGGGATACACACACACACAAAAGAAACTACACATTATTAAGCCACACCTTGGTCATTGGCTGCCAGTATCAAAATCGCGTCATACAGAGGTAATACTAACGAGACTCAGGATAGGACACACATACACGACACACTCATATCTTTTGTCCGGTGGCGACCCACCATTGTGTGACAGATGTGGTGAACCACTAACAGTTCTTCACATTTTAATTCAGTGCAAACAATTGGACACTATAATAAAACAACACTTTCCATTACCCTACCGACAACATATACCTTTAAACCCTGCAATGTTCGTCGGTAGGGAACCACTTTTTAGTTGTAATCATTGCCAGCGTTTTTAAAAGAAATTCATAGTTTTCATATCATATACCCGGGCATTCCGTAGCACGACCTCTCCTGAGAGGTTTTCGCTGCGGTGGCTATACACAAGAAAGCACTTGCCTCACGGCCCTTGGACGCAAGGGTATGAACGAGTAAGGCACTTGTGCTAATGCCATACATATCCACCATCGTCTTTTATTATCACCAACTTTGTTCATCTATTTGCACGACACACACCTTTCACGGCATGGTCATGATTTTATTACTTGTATGTTTTACCCGCCTTACCGCGAGGAATTTTATGGCCCTTATACAGCCGCTAATCACAATCATTGTCCACATCTCTTGTCCCATGAACTGGCGCTCTTTGGCCATCAAATGGCCCTTGCGCCAAAAAACACCATATATCATCATCATCATTTTCTGCAGGAGATATTTCCTCTGCTCTTCGTTTCGCTGCATGCACTCCTGGCTCCTGTGCAGGCGCTAGAGTTGAAATTCGACTACACGTTGCTATGGAGCTAGTTGACTCGCGCAGCTGATTTTGCCTGAGTTTAGCGTTCTCTTCCTTTAGTTGTTTTATTTCGTCCCCCTGTTTCGCGTTTTCACGGGTGAGTTGCTCTAGCATTTTCTTAATATGGTTTAGCTCTTGACCTAGGGTGGATCCTTCTGCCACAACCTCAGGCAAACTCTCAGACCGGAGAGACTCCCTTGATACTTCGCCCACCCAGCTCACCGTTTGTCGACTGCCCCGACTGCCGTCAGGACCCTCCTGGGACTGTCTTTGAGATGATGTCATTGCCCTTGTCTTGTATTTGGCCCGTGACCTGGATCTGTGTTGACGAGCGGACCTTGATATGAATGTGCATCTGGGTTCGTGTTGAGTCCGTTCTCTTTTTTTTTCGGTGAGTCGTGGGAAGGAGCTCGAACGATCTCTGCGTCGTCCTCCTCTGTCCTGGGTGGCGTTGCCATTCTCCTCCGTTGGATTTTCTGGTGAATACTCTTCTCTCCATGCTGTGTGGCTCTAGTGTTCGACAAAATCTTTATTTCTTTTTGTTCATCGCCTTGTCATTGTTCCTTTTCCCGCCATCTTTTCTTCAAAAGGTACGGGGTCCTAAACCGTTCTTTGCATTTTTTGTCCCCTGTAAGATGACCTTTCCCGCAAAGGCTTCACCTAAGGTCACACTGGTGGTTTTCGGTGGGATTGAGCACCCCACAAACACGACATTTCTTGCTGTCAGGCTGCGGGCAGACATCCGCCCTATGTCCGATTCGTCCAGAAGTAGTGCATGTTTCATATTGCTTCTTGTATAGGAAGCACCTATAATCGGCACCAAGGTAGTATACGAAATATGGCACAAACAATTCCACAGTGCCCTGTTTTTCATTACCGCTGCATTCCTGTTACCTTTAGTCGTCACGTATATTTCGTGTTCCCTCAGGTACTCGGTCCCATTGCTTATTCATACGCCCAGATATTTGTATTTATCTGTTATCTCTAGCGTGACCTCCTGTATTCTAAGCTCACTACCTTCGTTGTCATTGCAAATCATGACTGCTGATTTTTCCCTACTGAATCTAAAATCTAACCTATCTCCCTCATTACCGCAGATGTCCATCAATCTCCGCAAATCTTCCTTGTTATTGGTCATTAGCACTATATCATCTGGGTACATTAATGCTGGTAGTGCCTGATCAATAAGTTTTCCTTGTTTGACTAAAGAGAGGTTGAAGCCCAGTCCACTTTCCTCCATAATTTGGCCTCTAATCCTTGTAGGTACATGATGAATGATAAGGGTGACAGGGGATGTCCATCGGCGCAGAGTGAGACATCAGCGCCACCTGGCGGCAATCTCGAAAAACCAAAGATGGCCTCTAATACAGTGAGCGTGCACAATCTCTGGCGGCCACATTTTGTAGATATCAAGGTACATACGTGGCACCACCGTATGCGCACTGGCAACAAAATAAGCCGAGATGGGAGTAAATTAATTGTCCTTTAGTGCATGCCCCGATGGGAATTTTATAAACACAGTCCGAGGGAAGTAAAAAATTGACTCCAACTGGATGAAATTTTCGGATGGATTGAAAGGAGTTTTTATTTACATCTATCGGGGAACTTTCTTAAAAACAGTATAGAAGTTTTTATTTACATCCGTACCGAAACCTCTTGAGGTCAGTATGGGAGTAAATTTTTACAGCCATGGAGGAAAAAAAAATGACATCCGCAGCCGTACCATGCACAAGCGTAACTTCAACTGAATTACCTTCGAAGCACTTAATGTTGATCACACGTACACAACATGCGCACAACATTCGCGTAATAGTATAACACTCACACTGACCACAGCTTCCCGCTCACGCTGCACACTCACACTTCTTTACACGGCTATATATAAACACCGTAATTTCACCTCCCATACGGCTCTAGAGAGACCCTTCTTTATGAATTATTAAGCAAATAAAGTGTTATTCCGTGGGTGTAAATTTGCGGTGGCCTGATAGAAACCCTTCAACACGCACGCCTTTAATCCTAAGCCAGCCTAGTATTCAATGATTTTTAACTACAGAAAAACATAATTATTAGCTGGTGCTCGGTCGCATAAACTGAATTTGCAAAGCAGTACTGTTTGTGACTCCGTAAAACGCACTAAATCGTACTCAAAGCCCGAGCGGCCGTGCAGAAACACTTCAACGGCGCTCATTCAGCAGCACCGGTGTAAACACCGCGACACCACCACTACCGCGTTCGACCGCTAGGCCTCACTTAGGAGTACTTCATGGTTATACGATGAACGACAGCTGGCGATCACAAAATGCTTGCTGCTGTGCAGCTTTTGTCTATACTTTTCACACGCACAAAAATAGGTGTCTGCTACCCACGCAGTTTAAGCTACGGAGCGTTACACTCTTAGAAATATGTGGTAGTACTTGCTAACTTTGGGGAAGTAATGGTTTGTCACATATGTTAAAACCGTGGTAGTAAGCGCAGTTAGTAACGGAGACGTTGATAACAGTTACTACGAGCATTTAGTAACTGTTCCTACCCTAGCCGTTACCACTAAGGGCTAGTCACAATCAAAGGTTTAGAGAAAAAAGAAGCAACCTATACTACAATGTTCATTCATTTTGGCGTATTATTTCTTCATTGCTAATGTTCGTCAATCATTGTCTTATTTGTCATTGCTGCACATCTTCGGATCACCTTGCGTGGTGTGTCGTGAACATGAAAAACACATAGACCTAAGAAGCTCACAATTTTCTTTACTATTTTTTACGCTACAGTACGTAGTAAGCGTGGAGTATATATATAGCCCCTACTTTGCAGATGCATGTCTGGCTCAGGGAAGCACTTGTGTTTCAGGATGAATGATAACAAATGTGAGCCTAGAGCACTATGGTGACAGCTGACCCGCCGCAGGTACTGTGATTATTGCTACGTGGAATATCGCATTGCCGCTCTTGTATGGCGAAATGTGCGAAGAGTTTTGCCGGAAGGGTGTGGAAGGAAAAAATGGTCCTGTTCCCGCATCGCCCCCCCCCCCCCCCGCCCTCCCCAAGGCCAGCAATCGTACGCCATAACATGAAGTTAATGCAATTCCAAACGCTTTCTAGAGCTTCGGGGTCCAGAAAGTGTCTCGACAGCGGCGCCTATTTGGAGCCGTGCAGCTACACTGACTCACACGAACTTCTCTGCGGTATCAATCTGTTGTGCATTGCCGCAACGTATGTGGCGTGATACATCTGGCACAGGTCGGAGCGAGACAAACTGAGCACGTTGATAAGAAAAGCGGTCAAGAGTGCCCTCGGGCTTCCCATGTACACGAGCGTGGAGAGGCTGCTCCACCTCGGTGTGCACAACAGGCTGTAAGATACAGCTGAGTCACAAGAGAAGGCGCGGTTTACCAGACTTTGTACCACCAGTGCCAGAAGAAACATCCCAACAGAGCTTGCAGTTCACCCGGCAGATAATGCCTCGAGCACAGAGAGAGCATATTACCGTGTCCTCGGAATGTCTACCTTGAGTACTATGTAGGAAGAGGATGGGATAGAGCTTCCTGGAGGATGCGCACGCACTGCTGTCTATCTGCACGGTGTGTATTTCTGTACCGCGTACGCTGGAGGCCCATAAATATTTATATTTAGACCGCTTGGTTATATGAACTAGGATGGCATTAATTTCATACCAGAGCTTATAGAATCTCACTAGTTTTCGCATGTGAGCGGTTATCGTTGATCTAATGGTGGCGTCGCGCTGCATCAGGTCAAGAGTAATGACGAGGAAGCACGGCACCACCGAACAACCCAGAAAACGAAACGTTTTACCATGTACCTAGAAGCAAGGAAGCTTGAGAAAGGTTCTAAGACATTAGGAACCTACTTTAAAGTGCCAGAAACAAGGATCGGAGAGAAAAAGTTGACAGAACGAGCCTAGCAGTCGTCCAGTCCACCCTTTCTTTCCAGTCCTTGTTTTAGGCGCTTCAAAATTGGTTCCTTCTGACACTTGCCAAGAGGGTGCTGCAAGCTGATCAACGCACGGGAATGCTGGATTATGGGAGCTTTGAACTCGACTAGCATTTTCATTGTTCACGAAGAGCCCGAACTCCTCGAAAACGCGCATCTGGCTTCAACGGGTTCTTTGTGCCGAAATGGTTGATCTTGTGCCGAATGAGCACGTAGTTAGCTCTTTCTTTATTCATTGTTGTGCATAAACTAGTTTTATTTAACTTTGTGTACTTCTGCGTGCATGTACATTACGAAGCGCTAACGGGAACGCATGGCTGACAAATGACAATGCCAACGTTTACTGTGCTACTGCTCGACGTCTGTTTGTTTCTTTGGCCGTTCGATTATGCCCTAAAAAAATAAACTTTTTTTTATTTTCGTGAATACAATACGCCTGAAGGAGAGAGAGAGAGAAAGAGAAAACGTTTATTAGGTGGTCAAAAAGTGAATGTGGAAGGGTCCCTTATTTCAGGAACCATCTGGCTTAGACCGCCCCTTGCTGGCCCACGCGACGAGTTGGCGCTGGTCGACGAGGTCCGGCTTGAGATCGCAGCTTCCCACGATTCACTGAGGAGGTTTCGGTCAGCATCTGTAGCTGCTGCTTGTTCGGCTGGGTTACTGCTCTTGCACTGAGGTAAAAGGTGGGCTAGGGTGCCTACCACATTACAGTGTGGGCACACAACATTGGCTTGAAGTGATGCATTAAAACACCATGCGTAAATGTATTGCTTTGAAGGCGCCTGTAGTCCGTGTCTTCATCCATTGAAAGTTTGGGATGTGGGAGAAGGTGGACCTCCGTTGTAGCCAATAGTGTTGCAGCAGTTCGTAGTAGATGAAAGGGACCGCTTCAGTTTCTTCTGCTGGGGTTCTGGTGTGGGAGGTGTCTCGAATGTCATGTGGGGAAGCCCAGTTGATGCATTCACGTGCCGTGGCATGTGCAGCTTCACTCCCCTTGAGGCCCTCGTGTCCCGGAACCCAGATAATGCAGTTGTGTGGGGGAGGAGTGTCGACGCGTTTCAGAAACTTTATCGCTCTCGTGGAGATCCTTACTTTCCGATAGTTGCGTGCCGCTGTTTGGGAGTCAGTGAAGACCACTATGGGATCCTTGCTCGTTCGGATGGCCGCTGTTATAGTGGCATTTTAGCTGCACCCGCGTGTTTGGCCCAGATGGTCGCTGTCGCTAGGGCCACCCCCTTGTGGTCCTTGACGCAAATCGCGGAGGCGCTACATATCCGGGATGTAGCGCCTGAAGGAGATCCACTTGTAAAGGTTTTGTTTTAAAGCAGCTTTATTTGAACAGGCGTATCCGCTTTCCGGCCGAGGCCTCGCTCAAAATGAGCCTCGCAGACACGCAAATCGCGTGCCCACAGGGATCACTCGCTGCTTATAAACATCCGTTCACTGCCATTGCGAGGCTGTATGCGCACGCGTGACAGCTAAACGTTACAAATACTTGTTTTATCTCGTCAGGTGACTGAGATGCTTCAATTGGCAGAAAACACACAAAGCAATATCTGTTCAGGTTTAACCTTCAAAAACCACCATTTATTCTAAAAAATGCCGTAGTTGAGTGCTTCGAAAATTTGATCACCTGAGGTTCTTTAGGTGCACATAAATGTAAGCACACGAGCCTCAAGCCTCTCCATCTCCGTCGAAGCACGGCCACCACGGCCGGAATTTGATCCCGTGACCTGCGGGACAGCAGCCGAGTGCCTTAGCTGCTAGACCACCGCGGTGGGTAACAAGGGTTAGTTCCTAATCGCCTAAATATGTGTTCTTTAAGACAAGATCAAAGACCCATAACGCTGATTCCCGAGCTAAAACTTGCGACTCATTCTACACTCGCTTGTGAGGATGTTACTTTTATCGGCATATATTCATCTTTATCCTGACCTGACATATCGCTGTCACTTCCACCAACCCAAGCAGAATGCTTTGTTTAGCGTCTACGTATAAATGAAAAATCGCCCCTTTTTCTTCTTGAGGCCCTGCTAGCCTTGTACTTCACTTTCATTCGCGGGCACATTAACTACAGTATTGCTTCATGGAATGACACGCTTGACTTCAATTCAACATATCCTAAATAAGGATGTACGCATCATTACTTCTATTTTTGTACAGTCTAATCTATGGCTCCACTTTTACAATATCTTGCCTAGCAATCAGTTGTTACAGCTCAACATAGCCGTCTTATTCCAAAAGTTACTTCATTACAATCCTACGTTCATGCCATATGATCAACAACACACTGAAAACACAAGTACGTACTAATTGCGGAAAAAATCTGCGTTCACTGCAATTTCACTTTGGTATGATTTACCCTCAGCTACTCAATCTCGTGCTTCCCTTGTACTCCCTAAAATTACCTGTGGCATCGCTATCTGAAATAACGCAATATTGGCTGTTGTCCAAGCAATTTTTTTTTCTTCTCACTCGCTCTTCTGCTTGATATGCTTTTTCACGTTTCACTACTCTGAATTTAGTTTTCTTAGCTAATTTGCTTCGATTTTCTTAATTATTGTGCTCACTTGATTTGTTTGCTATTACCGCTTATGCTTATATAATTAAATTAAGTGAAGGTCACACTACAGTTTTTTTACTTTGGAATTCTTGATTGTACATATGTGATGTTCTACTACATTTACTAAGGCAATAAAATGAATTCAAAGTGGAAAAGAAATGATCCAGAACTGGCTTCTGTGGCGTGTTTCCTTGCAGAGCTCCGGCGTTATCCCACCTTGCACGCAAGAAAGGCGTGCCACATGGAGGTTCCACTCTTCGAGTCCTCACCCTCCGCAGCGCGCGCACGAGGATTACAAATACCAGAGCCTCTTTCATAAAAATGTTTTTGAATGCCAATGCCACGAAGGAAGGAGGATGCTAAAACATACACAGGGAAGAGTTTGTCAATTGTGAGGGAGGCGTAATGTACTCTCTTCCCTTGAGCTGCCGAGAAGGGTATATATCGGACGTTCGGGTCCGAACGGCAGGCTCAGGGAGCACAAACACCGTGCTGAAAAGGCATTCATCTGTACTCTGTCAACCGCTTTTTGGGCTGTGTACGTTAATGAGTAATGACAAGCTGACCCGAGAAGCGCTGGCAGCATACGAAATTTATCGTACGAAAAGAAATAGTGTGAACATGAGCCTTCATGGCGTTATAAAAAAGAAGAATATTGACAGTTGAACAGGTTTATGCAGTAGGCTAGGTGCAATGCGATGATTGTTGTATAGGGCAGGGGAATACGAAGAGACAGACTCACCCGTACACCACGTCCGAGATCGCCAACTTGTAAGACAAAAGCAAACCAAGATTGATTTGCCTGTTGACTAAGCTGATGCCGAGATGATGTTCGTGCTTGTCGGTCTCCTCATTTTTCACCGGGGATGTGAAGCACGCTTGCCTTAGCTCTGAAAAGCCGTAGCTCGAACACATCGAGGAAAACCTAGGCATAGGAAGCGCAACTTGCGCCTGAGTTGTGCACTAGAATAAATACATCTCTTGTGAAACGTTCTGACCAAAAGCAATAATAAAAGCATAAAAGATAAGATTTTATCTTAACAATCATTACGTCTTCAAGTGAAGACTCTTAACGACAAAGCACACTGCCCATTACATCATATTATTAATTCATTCTTTGTGGATGTTCTGCTTGAGTGTTGTCATCGACTTGTTCAGTTTATATACGAATTCGGATCCTTTGTAAATGATGTTTTGTATTTTCCTTTTTGTCGCCGTAAGTGTGACGCTACTAAGATGTAATACAAATTAGCCCGCCAGGTCATTCTCTTGGATAAATGCTCTATGAAAACGATCGTAGCGGACCAGCTTTATGAAAAAAAAAATTGAAACCAAACCATAACTCGCTCACAAGTTACAACTGAAGAAAACTTGGAATATTATCTCGGGTTTTACGTGCAAAAACTACGATTTCAATTTGAGAGTTGCTTTAGTGGAGGGCTCCAGAATTTTCAACCATCTGGTCTTCTTTAATTTGCTCGTTCATGCACAGTACACCTCCAGCGTTTTGACACTTTTGAACTGCGATCTGCGGCGGCCCGCGTTGAACCCGTGATCTTCTGGTCAGCAGTCAAACACTGTAACCTAAATGTACACACGACAGCGGTGTACAGAAAAGGGAAATTGGTTGTAAAAAAGTACTAGCATCTTGGTACGCGCACAACACAAGCGCCGTGTAAGAGCTGTCTACGCATGATCTTCGCGATATTGTTAGCATGCTTGCCTTTTGCTCTGAAACTAAAGAAGGAAACCACACTTTCTTACCCTGCAAAATTGAGAAACAGGCTGCGTGTGCTGTAAACTGACGGCGCCCCTTCATTTGCATGCTTCTTTGCTATTTTCGCAGATGAGTCGTCATCTTCGATTGAGAAGCAACGCTACGATGGCTGGTACAACAACCTGGCGCACCAGGACTGGGGAGCCATTGGTGAGTTTCTGGTGCACCTCGCTTTTTCCTTAGTTCCTTGACATCTCTCACTGTTGGGGAATCTACATTTTATGAAAAAATTAGCTGGTTTTCCGCCTTTAAAGCCGTTGGCTACAGAAGTTCCCAGCGCGTATGTTCGTGATATCTGGATGAGAGTGTCGTAAATCCACTAGCAGATATTGTGTTCCTGCTTGCTCCCAATTGGCCAGGCATGAAGCATGACGCTCATTACTTTACGCATGACAACGCGTGAAGTCACGTGCGAGCAAGTCCATCGGGCCTATGCAGCCTTTCTCAAACACTTTTGCCAATCACAGCAGCGACTTGGGAGAGGCGGGAGGTGGTCACACAACCACAGAAGGTTTGTAAGGCTGGCCCCAAGTCATGCCACCAGTACAACCTGCTCAAGCGCATTTAAGCAGTTTTTTCCCACTAGCAGGTAGCTGGACATTACTCCAGGCCACGCCAGTAAAGGGAGAATAAGCGCTTCGGTGCAAGGACACACGTCTGGAAGTTGTAGAAAGCCCACTTGGTTAAATTACCCGTTGATGTGTCGTCCAAGCCTTACCCTGGCAAGCGCCACTTTTGTAGGGTAGCACTGCCAGGTAGGCACTCTTTCCGGCTAGCAGGCTATGTCACGGGCATTCCTGTCTGCTTTTTTTATCGCCCAGTCGTTTCCTTGTGTCTGGCTCTATCATGCCTCCAGCCTCTTCCTGACCGGTGGCCTGCTGTGCCTGGTCTCCTCCACTGTGGCTTGGTTCCCGCATTCTCCCTGCTGACACTACCATTCAGCCAAACTTACCTGGCGGCATTGGCAGCCGCTTTCGGTGGTTCGCCCGCCAACTACAGCTTTGGCCCAGGCCCGAGCGTGGTCGCTTCGGCTTCTATACCTGGCTACTTGCCGTTCCTGCTAGACCTCGTCACAGCGGCTTTCGGCGGCTCTCTGCTAGGCGCACTTTGCAGCCATGCCTCGCAAGTTCCCGGCTGCGAATTTTCCTGTCCAGTGTGCTTCAAGTGAGCGGGCTGCTACTCATTGTGCCGTGCTGCTCCGTTCTTTTTGGGCTGCGGACCGCATTACTGGCAGCCAGTTCTCCCTGATGTAGTGAAACTGTTGCATGATCTTCGCCAACCATGGACTTGTGTCAACGGAAGCGACTACCTCTTTCCTCCGTGTTGTGCGGCACCCTTCGATTCTGGCCTTTTTAGAGACATCTTCTTGCTGGACATCGCCGCATTGGCCAATTCCCTTGTACCTGAGCCGACATTATTACTTGGCCTCGGACAGCCTCTTTTACTGGCTGGTCTCAGTCTTTAAGAGGAGGGAATGTGAGAATCCAGCACGCCCTCCCCTTTTGCTCCTCGCTCTCCGGCTTACGCGGTTGCTGACGTGTGCGGTGGGAGCACCTGGAACATGACCACCGTGGTTTTGCTGCCAGGCCCTTTAGTCTGGCACGAGCCGTGCATCGGTTTTTTTCTGCGTGGATACGTGTGTTCAAATTTGCCCAGACAACGCGTCTTTTCATTACGTCACGCTATCACACGTCACAGTGCTTCACCGATCCTCATTGGCTGCCCGTGACAGTCCCTTCCACGGTAGCTTGCGTGCGCCTGGCGCCTGCCGCTGCCGGGCAGATGCATACAGGCCGGCGCGAGAGCTAGATGCGCTACTTTAGCAGGCAGCTTCTCGTCTGCGCTATCGGCTGCAGCTCTTTTTTGTGTTAGCCCTAGCGCCTGCCGGTAAGACACTCGGTTGGTCTTGCGGAGTTCACTGCCGGCCCGCAGGCCCGTGACTGTCGTTCGTTTCGTCGGAAGAGCATCCCACCCTTAATCTCAGAGTCGTGGGTTTGGGCTCCACGAAGGGTGCCAGTTAGGTGGAGATAGGTTTGCTAAAGGCTTATCCTATGATGCGGCCGGGAAGGGACGCGATACTTTTAACTGCCGATGCACACAAAGACGCAACGGCCGGGTTCTTTTACTATCCGGCATGGCGCAGAGATGGCACTCAAGGCAGGTCACCAACAAACAGGGGTGCATTTACCAAAGATACAGCACAGTGTGGCGGCAATCGCGGGCTTGCGGACCGGCAGAGAAACTCCGCAAGACCGATCGAGTACGCTATCCTGCGGCGCCATGCAAAGGGGAACCACCGAAGCGCGTGAACCAGAAGTCGCCCGCAAACGCAGAACATGACTTTCTCCATTGCAGCACTGCGAGCATCTCCCAAGCGCGCGGGCGCCGAAGAGTAGCGAACCCATGTGAGAAGGTGTTGTCACAGGCGGCCAGTGAGAGGCGAAGCGTGGAGACGTGTATTGCGGAACATGCCAGTGTATCGTTAAAATATCCTTTGTTTTTTCACCAGCACGATGAGGGACGGCGGGAGAAAAAGAATTACAGCGTATCTACGGAGTGAATATTGATTAGGGGGGCGAGGCCTCGGAGGGTTTTATCTGTAAACCTTTAATTCTTCGTCTGTCTGTCTCTCTGTCTGTCCATCCGTTAGTCCGTTCATCCATCCGTCCGTCCATCCATCCGTTCGTCCGTACATCTGTCTGTCTGTTCGACCGGCCAGCCGTCTGTCTGTGTGTCTCTTTGTCCGTCTGGCTGTTTTTCTGTCTGTTCGTCTGTATGTCTCAAGGTGCAAAGCATTGTTGCATTGCGTATTGGGGAGAGGGAGAACACTAGTCTAGCTTGGGTGAGGGCAGGTGTTGTATTGGCTCAAGGGGGGCAAGTGCCCCTTTTGCACCCCCTTTGACGCCCATGCGCTTGGCTTCTTGCCTATCTACGGCACTGCGAACCTTGCTGTATTTGTATTATCCACAGATGTAGTAGTGAATACGTTATACATGCAGAGTTGGTCAGCGTGCATAAGCTACATACGTCCTAGTGGTCTGATGGGTAAAATGCTAAAAGTAAAGGCAAGGTGCTGCTGCTAGCGGGTGAATTTAATGCGGCTTTCAAACCTTAAGCGAAAAGAATGTTGGACACGATAGGGCTGTTGAACAACCATTCACATCAATTGTCGTGCGCCGCGATTGTAATACGAGGGTAATACGAGAGCAGCACGTAACGCGGGCGTCGCACGTCTTATTTTGATTGCTATCCAGCTCAATTCAGTTGGAGACCACAAAACTTTAGCTGCCTAACTCACACACTTAACGAATCAGCCGAACGCGACAAAAAATTTCAATCCTAACTGGCTTGATGGCAATCGGGAGTGAGAAATTAAGTTCATATATGTAAATAGGAAATCAGCGGAAAAGCCGACGAAGTTCTAAATATGTCCCACTGGTTCAACAAGCCAACGCACTTTGTTTCACTATTACATACCAAGAACGTAAACATAAAATCAAGGCTTCTAGGCGTGACCGGAAAAACTCAGTTTTGCTCGTACCTTTATGTATATAGAAAGAAAATATAACGAAAAAACAAAGCAGCGCTATTGCTCTGAAGCGCGAGCACTGCTCCTACGCAGGTAGTGACTGCTTTTCTCGCAAGACATTTGACCCCAAGATGGCGTACGTTGGCGCAACTCTGCTACACCAACTTCTACGGCGCAGGTAGTGCGCGGCGCACTTCGATGCGTTTTCGTCGGGTGCGCTGTTATTTTATTCACAATGCAATGATGCTTATTCAACCTGAGAAGTTGCAACGATGTCGCAACAAAAAGTGGCCGTACGGCAAGTCTGGCAAAGGCGCACAGGCTCTCGCGCAATCAGAGCGCGGAATTCTTTGTTTTCTTCCGAAGGCGCATACGTGTTGGTGCGTATGCTCCACTGCAATACCCCCTGGGTGCAGAGTAGCCATCCTGGCGACTCGGGGAGTAGGCGCAATGAGGGGTCGTAGTAGGGTCGTAGTAGGGTCGAGACGGTCGACGCGTCCGGTCTCGCGTCCTCGACGGCGCAAATCTGATTATTGTGTTAGGGGCTCGATGACGTAATTCACCGGCGAGGTTGCGTCAATGACACGGTATGGACCATGGTACCGGGCCAGAAGTTTAGAAGAAAGGCCAGGAACGTGCGGGGGCACCAAAAGCCACACAAGGGAGCCACTTCCGACCACCAGGCATGTAGTTGCGGCGGTACAGAATGTTATCTCGCATGGAAAAGTGGGCTGCTTGCCGGCGTAGCGCTCTCCTGGAAGGGACAGCAGACGGATCGGTAAGGTAGTCGAGTAACAAGACAAGGTATGGGTTTTTACGCTGCTCCGAAAGCATGTCAGTGGTGTCGAGTGGTGACAAGGTGGTAAAATGGGGTGACAGAGAAGCCACATCTGGTGTTAATGGCGACCGGATAAGTGCATCGGCATCCGCATGCTTGCAACTGGAACGGTATACGACACGGATGTCGTATACCTGCAATCGAAGTGCCCAACGCCCCAGGCGTCTGAACGGGTCTTTCAAGGTGGACAGCCAACATAGAGCGTGCTGGTCTGTGACTACGTCGAAAGGATAGCCGTAAAGGTACGGGCGAAACTTCGTCGACGTCCAGATTATGGCCAAACACTCCTTATATGTCACGGAGTAGTTCAATTCAGTCTTCGTGAGAGCGCAACTTGCATAAGTGACCACGTATTCGGCTTGGCCCGGGTACCTTTCCGTTGTGCCAAAATGGCACCAAGACCAACGCCACTTGCAATTGGTGCGAATTTCTGTGGACACAGTGGGGTCGTAGTAACGAAGAACAGGTGGTGAGGTCAGCAGGTGGCGCAGCTGGTGAAATGTGGGGTCACATGCAGGTGACCATGCAGATATACCTTTGCTGTTGGAAAGCAGACTCGACAGAGGTGCGATGTTGAACGTGAAGTTGCGCACGACGTGACGCAAGTAGGAGCAGAGACGAACGAAGATTTTTAGGGCTTTCAGTGATGTGGGCATTGGGAAGTCATTGACAGCTCGAAGCTTATCGGGGTCTGGAAGAAGACCGTCTTTTGTGATGACTTGTCCCAAGATAGTTAGTTTTCGTGCTGCGAAGTGGCACTTCTTGGTGTTAAGGTGAAGGCCTCAAGAAGTTAGACACGTGAGAATCTCATGGAGACGACCAAGATGTGTTATGAAATCAGCCGAAAAGACTACGATGTCGTCCAGGTAACACAAGCAAGCTTTCTTCTTGTGGGCACGCAAGATGGTATAGATCATGTGCTCAAATGCCGCAGGTGCGTTGCAGAGCCCAAATGGCATAACTTTGAACTCATATAGGCCATCCGACGTTACAAAGGCTGTTTTAGGGCGATCACATTTAGCCATTGGCACCTGCCAATACCCAGAACGCAGATCCAAGGATGTAAAGTACTAGGCACCTAGTAAACAGTCAAGGGCGTCGTCTATTCGTGGTGGCGGGTAGATATCTTTTTTCGTAAGATTGTTTAAGTGGCGACAGTCCACGCAAAATCGAATGGTGCCATCTTTTTCTTCTTTACCAGAACCACAGGTGACGACCAAGCGCTTCGAGAAGGCTGTATGACTCCACGCTTAAGCATGTCATTTACTTGCTCCGTAATGGCGTGGCACTCTTCGGCGGAAACGCGGTAAGGACGCTGTCGCTGAGGCGAGTGTGAGCTGGTGTCAATAGGGAGTTTTAGTGCTGCGTACCCAAGCGGCTTGCGTACGCAGGACGTTGGGGCGGCTGTATTGCGCATGCGCGAAATCCCAAACAGGTGCGTCGCAAGATCGCTGGGGCGATGGGTCCATGCATCCGCGCGGTCCACTTTCGCAAGAACTCAAGGTATTCGCACTGCATATACTCTAGCCGTCGAGTTAAAATAAGCCAAAGTGCGAGCACTTATAGCGATTACACGGTTTCAGCCAGATTACCAAAGCTAGAATGGCCTGGAACATAAAAACTAAAAAACATATGCCAGCCCCCGACTAGCTGAATAGGTGGCACCATCTAGCGCGGCCATAGTAAAACAGACAACCACAACTTTGTTATTGCAGAAACATTGTGCATTGTACATCTGGTCAAAAACTGCGCAGCGACAATATTACAAATGAGTAACCTTTTTATTCGTTTTCATCTCAAAAATATTACGCGTAAGCTAACATGTTCATGAATGCGGTTGCACGAAGTGTCACAAGATGTCGACACTGTCGTTAAAGTAACCTTGTATTTTCCACTTTTTTGCGTATACCGGATTACTGTACACAATAAAAAAAGTGTTCTGATCACTATGTATGTTTAATTCAACATTTTAAATCATAAAAAGACCTAAATAATACTTACGCGACAAGACGCTATGGCTCTGCGAGCGCGTGTGAACTTCGTGCGGCTTGCGTTTGCGTGCATGCCACCGAGGCGCCATCTAAAAGGCATTCCGGTTGGGTATGGGTTGGGCACGCAACGCCGCGTGCTCCCAAGCCCGCATCGCCCCAAGAGAATGCGTACCTAGCACTGAAATTCCCTATTAGGGAGTTTTAGTACTGCGGGTGTGAGAATAGCGTCCTGTATGACCTCCCTTTATCGTGTGGTATCGTGTGGTATAGGGGAGAGGGAAAAAAGATGAGGAGAAAAGTGGCAAAAAAAGAAGACGCGCAAAAAAAATGGACAAGAGTGGGGGTTTTGGTGATGGCCTATACTGAGTATACGCTATCACCAAAAGTACATCGGACAAACAGAAAGGTGCACCAATAACAGGCTACGCAAGCATGCAAATAATGTGCGGCCTGAAAGTGCGCCCATCTACCTATTCATTGCAGAAACATTGGGGGCGTCTCTTCACGGTGCAGTGTTATCCGCCTCGTGCGCCACTGCTTTGACAGGCACCGGTGGCGCCACCAACTTTGAACAATGGCGAAAAGTGAATCGCGCGGCTCAGCCTTGCGCAAATTGCCCGCGGCTAACCCCCTATTTTCAATTCAGTTTAAATTCTGGTTTGATATTTTTACTACCGCTGCTGCTTCGCTAGACAGCGATGCCGTTTGTCAAGTTGATGGTTTATTTTATTTGTTTGAAATTTACGGGCCCATTATTTATTGCTGTGCACGAGCTCAGTGTAATGGATGCGTTTCTAACGTGCATGCATTGAATATGTTTGCGTGAACAGCTAACACTAATAAATAACAGCTGTCGCAACATAAAAAGGTCTTCTTGTTTCGTTGAACCCCCTGAACATTACAATAACAAAGCAGATTATTGCAGTATGCATGCTTAGGAATCACACAAGACACACAACTTCAAGTTCGTCCAGCACTTCCAACTTCGTCTAGCTAATTATTAATAAGAACAACAAACGGAAAGCCAATTAACACCACACGCTTCACACATATGGATAATAATTTACGAAACACTAGATGGAAAAATTGACCAACAAACATTTACAGTTTTTTTTATTTTACAACCATAGAATAATCATGACGAACTTCAACCAGCATTACAATCACGTACTTCTGAACATATATTCACTAACATTGTTGGAGCCACAATTCTCTATCAAATGCATTTGTAAATAAGCACAAAAAACAGGTTTATACAGGAGTCACTGATCCCGTTATTAGAGTGGCAATCGCCGGGCTGATTCCAAGGGCCGACGTATCCCCCCCCCTCCCGAAACACACTACGAGAGCACGGACAATTCAGAATTGGTCCATTTGGCGCACCAGCAAACGCTGGCTGTGGTCCAAGAAAAGAGGCAGAGCCAAGATTTGATAACAAAACAAAAATATATTCTCAAGTACGACAGAACAAACAATACACAAACATGCACATTTTGCAATAATTCAATGCAATACTTCACCAATCACAAGATACTCAAAATAACGCGCTATGTAAAACAAGATACCCTCAAAGCAGCGCGCACAAACAACAACACGTGCTACAATGCAATATCTCATCCATTAACAAACCAATACACTTATAGACTAAAATGTTCGTCAAACGAATGCTGTCCAAAGTTTTTGAAGCGAAGCTTGAATGTTTCTCTTCAAGGAAACACTCACTCAAAGTCCGGCGCTGGTTGTCGACCGTTGCACCCGAGGTTTCTCTTCCAGGGACTCTCGCGTCGTCAAATGTCGGCAGTTCCATAACAAAACTTCTTCGCCGGTAACACGTCGGCCACTCACGCCCGGTGACTGCAGAACAGGCGGTACACACACACACTCAACTTCTGCTTGTAAGACAAGCCTCACACGCTGGCGGAAAGACACTCTTCATCTCCTCTTAGTCAGAGTAGAACCAGCATTCGACTGACGGCGGCAAACACTCTTCATCTGCTGATCATCACCATCCACTGCTCGCTTATATACATTCGCCCTGGATTTCGGAAGTTTCGTCGGTGCGCCGCACAGCCAAAACTGGGAAAGGAGCGAAACTTTTCTTGAAATTTCCGTGACACTTGACGCAACCACAGAGCGACTCACGCCTTCCTTCTCGATGTTCTGGAATTCGCTCGGCGATAGATGCAAGGAGGTTGGTTGGCTGGTGGCGGCGCCTTCGAGGGGGAGAGAAAGCGTGCGTCCAGCGTATTTTTGATACTTGTTTCTTCTTTACGCCGGCTACCTTGGCACCTCATTTTCACGCAGCGGTTGAAATTCAGAGGCGCGCGCTGTGTTGAGCGCTCGTTTGTGACAACAGGAAGTTCGCGCAGGTGGCATTCATGATCATCATCAGCCTGATTATGTCCACTACGTCTCACGTTGCACCAGTCAACTCGCTCCTGTGCTTGCTGCTATCACTCTATACCACGAACTTCTTAATCTCACTTGCCCACCTAACTTTCTATCTCCCCCTAATCCTATTGCCTTCTCTGGGAATCCAGTCAGTTATCCTTAATGACCAGTGGTTATCCTGCTTATGCGCTACATGCCCGGCCCTTGTCAGTTTCCTCTTCTTCATTTCAACTATGATATCCTTAACGCCAGTTTGTCCTCTAATCCACTCTGCCCTCGTCTTGTCTCTTATGGTTCCGCCTATCATTTTCCTTTCCTTCGCTCACTGCGTCATCCTCAATTTAGGCGGAATCCTCTTTGTAAGTCTCCGGGTTTTTGCTCCGTTGCTGAGTACCGGCAAAATGAAGCTGTTATATACCTTCTTCTTGGGGGATAATAGCAATGTACCAGTCATGATTCCAGAGTGCTTACTAAGATTTGAATAGGAAATGCGCACGCGTGTAGTATGTACACATCGTATGCTAGATTCTCCTCTGGTAGGTGCAAATCCATATGACATGGATGCTAGAATTAAGGTTTGTGGAATAGCGATTATGTGCTCACTCACCTTTGTGAAAAGACCATTCAAATCGCACTTCTATATTAGACAATGCAACAACAATAAAAAAACACTTGTTACCGCACACTGGTGTCAAGTAGACCAACGCCTCCTTTATTTCTTTGAATGCCTAGCAAACGCACACTAATCAACGGCAGCCGTTGGTCTGCCTTAGTTGAAAGAGTGTTCGCGATGCAACGCTGCATGATGGGTAGCGCTCCTTGCGTAACTCGTCCTTCCGAGCGCTTTTCCAAAGAGATGCGATAGACATGTTACCCACTCCGACATGATACGTCCGTCAGATTTGTTTCTTCGTGGTCCTTTATTGTGGCTCGACGCAACGCCGCCGCCGCATGACGCGGAGCGCATGAAGTAGCGTTGCACTGATGCTTTCCTAATGGTTGACAGCATAGCGCCATGAAAGTTAACACGCTATCTTAAAACACCGTATCTTTTACAGAACCAGCGTGACCGCCAACATCATGAACACGAAGTTCTAGGGGCTTTAAACACAAGGAATTCTAAACGCTGCCCCATAGATCAGTTCACAAGTGAACAAAAAAATGCATTGTATGATTTCCTTGAAAAAAAAAAAAGACTAGCTGCGCAAACTTGAAGGAAAATGGGAAGGTAGACAGGAAAGAGCGCAGACTACCAACTGTTTCTAGTTGTTTCCTGAAGCCAACATATACGCATGATACGCCGCGCTTCCACGATGCGCACAAAACACGCCACAATCTAAACTGCATATTCGCAAGATGTACACTCTTATTTTATCTATTACTTATCTTTTTTTATCTTTTTATTGCACCAAGCATCATCGAAAGCGTGAACATGTGAAAGCGTACTCTAAATAGTTTTTTAACTTTAAGCATGGAATAAAATAATAAAGCAACATTTTTATAGTCGCCCTAAGCAGCGCCAGTTGAGCAAACCCTATGAAGCAGTACGCCGAGAAAGTCAAAGAAAACTTTATAAAGCATTGGATAGCGTCACATGGAAAGTAAAACAGGAAAAACAACTGCGCATTAATAAAAAGGCCAACAACAGTACAGAAGAAAAAAATGGAAAAGAACACAATGCAAGGTGTTACCCGCAACAATAAATATGACCCTGTGGGAAGACTATATATTTGCATGACTGTGTAGGAAGACTGATTTGCATCGTGAGGTACGGCATACTCATTCATTCATTCTTGACTTCCATTGTAAAGATTCCTATACAACGGCAGGGGCCAAGAAAAAAGCTGCTCTCGGCAGCTTGAGGAGCTCTTGGACCCCGTTCTCTAAGGTGGCAGCAGTTAACTAATGTGTCAAAATACGCGCTTAGGTTCAGGTTTTAAAAAGACCGTTTTCATGAAAATTTCTCACAACCGTAACACTCTTCATTTTGCATATTCAGCCAATAATGTTTTTTGCTGGAGGTACAACACTACAAGTACCTTGGTCTTTGGATTTCGAATGACCTTAACTGGACGAGACATATTAACACTGTAATAAGCTCGTGCAATTACAAATTATTTTATCTTAGACGAGCTCTTAAGCACTCCACTCCCGCCGTTCGCCTTGTTGCATTTAACGCAATTGTTCAACCTACTTTAGATTATGCATCCATAATTTGGTAGCCTTACACCAGAAAAAATATCAACGAAATGGAAAAAATTCAAAAGAGAGCTGTCAGGTTTATTTATAACAGTTTTGGTCGTACTTCAATAACATGTTTATTAGCAAAAGCTAACCTCCCAACACCTACACAAAGAAATAAAGAATTAAGATTGAAATTTTTCTTTCAGTTAGTTAAAGGTTATTTTAAGTTAGACTTATCACATATACTTCATTTGTCCACAGGATATACCACAAGGCAGAGGCATGCCTTTACAATAACCCCATTTTTCATCCGTAATAACACATTCAAGTATTCGTTCTTCCCTAGGACAATTACCGAATGAAATAACCTTAGTAACGAAGTTGTTTCCCAGTCATCCTTGAACCTTTTTGCTGCGCAGCTCTAGCAGTGAGTGTCTAATTTCTATGACATGTGCTCCTGTTGTTTATTTCAATCACTGTAACTATTCTCCACTTGTGATCATCTTGAATGTAGCGCTCATTTCTCTATATGTTTCATGCCGGTTTATTACAAACCACTGTTCTTTTTTTTTGTTCTGAAAGTGTGTAAATGCCTTACCTGTTTTATACTTATTTGTTTGCCAATTTGTAAATTTATCAAATGTATATCCACCCTGCCAAAACCTTATGTTAGGGTTGCAGTATTCATAAATAAAATAAAAATAAATAAGTATGACATCAACACTGATTACCAATTATACAAAACAAGCAGAAATAAATACAAAAAAAATACAATGAGGGATTTTCTCCTCCATGACCTCCAACCCACGCGAAGGCTAGGCGATGGGCTAGATCAGAAAACGACTAGAGGAGAGGGTGATATACCACCAAGTCGGTCGCATCTGGCTGGCATTGATAAAATAGTGAAAGCGTTGAGTGGAGGCGCAAGGCCAATTAAGGAGTGGTGTTTCAACTGCAGCACAATCGTGCGCGTACAGTAGCATCGTCAGTGTTGCCGTCGTACTACCGCCACCCATGATGTAGAACCTGTTTTCCTTATCGCGTCAAAAAACTGCCGCGACGCCAAGAGCGATACACGCAGCTGACTGTCAAGGAAAACAGCGGCCTTGTAGGAGGCCATCTTTCACAGCAACCAATGAACAAAAATTCACGCCTGAAGCATTGCCGTTGATGCGATGGCAGGGGCGCGAAATCAGAGCTCATAGTCCGACCGGCCTTTAGAGAATTTTGACGTTACGGAACTTTGAAGTTACAGAATCTTCCTCATTACCACAGATGTCTATCAATCCCTGCAGGTCTTCCTTTTTATCGGCTATTAATACTATATCATCTGCATACATCAATGCGGGTAATGACTGTTGAATGTGTTTTCCTTGCTTGGCAAAAAAGAGGCTGAAGCCGAGTTGACTCCCCTCTAATTTGGCTTCTAGCCCCTGTAGATACAGCATAAATAACAAAGATGACAAAAGACATTCCTGTCGGAGCCCGCGCGCTGTGTCTCTATGCGTTCAGCAGCCTGTTCTTCCCATTTTCAACAATCTTGTTGTTTTTATAGATATCCTTTAGAATATTAGTTATTCCATCTTCCACATCTAGTGTGTCCAATATTCCAAAGAAGTCTTCTTGAATCATGCTATCCTAATCACCCTTGATATCTAGAAATGCCAGCCACAGGGGCTTGTGTTTTTTTTTCACAATTTCGATACACTGCATCAATGAAAACAGATTGTCCTCCAACCTCCTTCATTTACGGAACCCATTTTGTAGTTCTCCCAGCACCCCCTCATTCTCCATCTATGTCTGTAGTCTTTCTTTCACGATCTGCATCACCAGCCTGTAAACTACTCATGTCGCTGTTATATGATGGTAGTTGTTATGAGCTTTGTCCCCCTTTCTTTTATAGATCATGCTCATCCTGCTTAGATTCCATCCATTGGGGGCTTCACCATTCATTATTGCTTTGCTCACTGCCTCTCCTAACGTTTGCTTAGAGTTCGGTCCTTTTTTCTTTATTCGCATAATTGGGATGCCATCAAGGCCTTTTCATGTGCTATTAGAGACCCTTTCCTCTGCCCTTTCCCATTCTCGCTGTTCCAGTGGGGCCACTGTGTTAATTGATCCATTCTCATCTGGTACGGTTCATGCAGCACTTTTTTGGTGTTTAAATTTTCCTGTCATCAAAGTTTTTATATTGCTACGGTATGAGCCGGGCTGTAGTATGTGCCGAGTAGGTAGAAGAGGAAGACGACGTTGTCTGGTGCGGCCTGAGGACTCCATCTTTACCGCGACTGCCGAACTTCATCCTCATCCTTTAAATAACTCCATCTATCCTTTAATTCAATCGTAACAGTTTTGTGGTGGAGGCGCTGGGTATTCAACCAAGCAACATGACGCTTCAAGCGCCTGATCTACGACGAAGCCGCCGCCTTGCTGGACTGCCCCCGTTACCACTGGCAGCTGAGATGTCTCACGGCGAAAAAGGAAAGCGGATCCCCGCAGCTTCAGACCTTCTACCAGTCCCAGCAGCACCGCTAGTACCAGGTTCGCGTGTGGCTGGTCCCTGGTTGCATCAGGATCTGGTAGTGCCTCGCACATTCGGTGGCGAATCTGGCGAGGATGTGGATGCCTGGCTCACACACTACAAACGGGTGAGCAAATACTACCAGTGGGACGCGGTGACCCAGCTGACCAATGTAGTATTTTTTTAACGGACACAGCACTCGTGTGGTACGAGAACCACGAAGATGCTCTCACGTCATGGGATCGCTTCGTTTCCGAAATAAGAGCATACTTCGGAGACCCCGTAGCTAAGAGAAAGCAGGTGGAACAAACGTTACTGCAGAGAGCTCAGATCCCAGGAGAGACGTGCACGACCTAAGTCGAGGCAATCTTGAAGCTCTGCAAGAGTGTCAACCCTTCTATGTCAGAGGAAGACAATGTTGGCCACCTGTTGAAGGGCATTGCCGAGGACGTGTATCAGTTCCTCATCAGCAAAGACAGCCTTGCTACGGTAACCAACGTCATAAGCCGCTGTCGCACATTCGAGACCCTGAAGATGCTACGTATCACCCCGAAGTTCGGTCGCCTACGGAATGTAACCACCGTGGCAAGTGTTGACAAATACACGCCGCTTGATCTCGTGTCGACAATACGCCAGATCGTTCGAGAAGAGCTCACTCGACACGCTCGCCCGACGCCGTACGAAGCTACACCCGCACCGCCTCCCTCTCGCCCTTCCGTGTCAATTGCCGCAGCAGGCAACGATGACTGCAACTACAGGCTACCCTCACCACAGAGGTCACAGTGCAATAACTACCCGCTGCCGAGGTACGAAGACCGATTCAGTTACCCCCATCAGCCAGCCAACAGCTATTACGACCTGAACGAAGATGTACCCGTACCACCACCACGTCAGCGCAATGCCTTCCAGGAGTACAGTGCATACCGCCAAGCTCCTGTGTGCTACCGTTGCGGTATCGCCGGGCATATAGCTTGGTTCTGTCGTCGACAGAGAGAGCCGACATTCCGATATCGTTCCCCATCAGAGTTTCCGCCAGCGGGCACTGGTCACAACAACGGTCATTGGCCCGCCTGTTCCAGGAGTACCTCCTCACTGCGGGGAAATCACCGTGGCAGTTCTCCCGCTTCTGACCGCTGTTTGACGCCTCCATCTGGCTGGCTGCATCGTTCTCCTTCGCCGGGACGACGCCTGTGATCACCGCCGCCGCCGGGAAACTAGCCAGCGCGACCGATGGAGGTGAGGTCGCACAACAGGATTTGCCTCAGATGCATCCGCCAGTTATAATGTACAAGAACAAGATACGTGTGGAAATAGATGGCTTTTGTACAAGTGCTTTGGTGGACACTGTTGCTACGATATCAGTTATGAGTATTTCTTTCAAAAGTCGCATTGGCCGCAAAGTTATGTTTTCTTGGGGCGAATCAACAAGGTTTCGTGGTGTTGGCGGGCAAGTACTTCATCCTGTCGGAGTTTGTGCCGTCAATGTCTCATTGGCAAGAAAGGTGTTCCCAACAGAGTTTCTTGTGCTGCAACGTTGTACACACGATGTGATTCTCGGTCTTGACTTTCTCCAAGATTGTGGTGCTTTCGTCGACTGTAGAAGTGGTTAACTTTCCGGCAGTGGTGACATTGTTCCTGCCCTCGTCGATGAGGCGCCGCAGGCCGCGAAGGACGCTCTGATTGTTTCCGATGAGCTGACAGGGCCGCCATGGTCAATGAGGTGAGTTGCGGTGTTCGCCCAAAAATCTGCCACATCTTTTGACGCCGTCATTGAACCTGCCATCGTTCAATGTGCTAAGAAAGGCATACTCGTCCGTCGTTGTTTGGTATCTGTTGATAAAGGAGCAACTTTTCTTTGGGCACTGAACTGTTCGCCAATGCCAGTTGTGCTCCCTCGAGGAATGAAGCTTGGCGTCTTCGATGATTCCACTGAAGGTTCTGTAGCGGTCGTTAACAACGATGAAAGCGAGAAAGGTACAGTCTCTGGCAAGCACAGTTTCTCTTACGAGTCTCACATCCTAGGCATGATTAGCGCCACTTTGCGGTCACACGAGCAGCAGACGTTACGCCATCTGTTGATGCGACATGCTTCTGTGTCTGACTTTCGCCAAGAGGAGAAGCCACTACCTTTACCATGTTCTCGCGCTCACCATAGGATTGACACCAGCACTGCCCATCCGATCCGACAAAAGCCTTACCAAGTATATATCGTCATCAGAACAAAAAGTTATTGCCAACCAGGTTCAGGAAATGCTGAAGAAGGGTGTCATTGGAAAGTCGTGTAGCCCGTGGGCAGCACCGGTCATCTTGGTTAAGAAGAAAGATGGTGCCTTGCGGTTCTGCGTTGATTACAGAAGACTCAACGCCGTGACCAAAAAAGATGTATATCCGCTGCCGAAGATTGACAATGTTGTTGACTGCTTACACTCGGCTTCGTACTTTTCTTCAATAGACCTACAATTAGAATATTGGCAGATACCTATGCACCATTCAGACAAGGAGAAGACCGCATTCGTGACGCCTGATGGACTGTACCAATTCAATGTGATGCTGTTTGGGCTTTGCAGCGCCCCCGCCACTTTTGAAAGGTTTATGGACTCTGTCCTTTGTGGTCTTGAATGGGAGGTGTGCTTACGCTACCTGGATGACGTCGTTATTTTTCGGTGTACCTTCGAAGATCACAACGTCCGTTTAAGCCTTGTTTTAGAGTGTGTCGGAAAGGCTGGCTTGATTTTGAACTGTAATAAGTGCCGGTTTGGTGAACGACAAGCTTTAGTCCTCGGTCACCTAGTTGACAAAGATGGTGTCAGTCCGGATCCCCGCAAAATAGAAGCAGTCGGCACATTCAAACCACCCCAGACACTGAAGGGACTTCGCAGCTTCTTGGGCCTATGTTCCTACTTTCGCCGCTTTGTGCCCCGATTCGCGGACGTAGTACACCCACTCAGGAGCTTGTTGCGAAAAGACAGCCCATTTGAATGGACACCTGTTTGTGATGCCGCATTTACTGAACTGAAATTTCTACTAACATCTGAGCCTATTCTTTGTCAATTTGATCCTTCTGCTCCTACAGAAGTGCACAGTGACGCAAGTGGAATGGTCATTGGAGGTGTACTTGTTCAGCGCCATGATAATGCAGAGCATGTTGTTGCTTATACGAGTCGATCTCTAAGCAAGGCTGAAATGAATTATACGGTGACATAGCAAGAATGTTTGGCGGCTGTAATTGCCATTCAGAAGTTTAGATGTTACCTCTACGGTCGTTTATTCACGATTGTGACAGACCATCATTCATTATGTTGGCTTGTTACCCTCCAAGACCCTTCTGGCCGCCTTGCTCAATGGGCTTTACGCCTTCAAGAATTTGACTTCAGCATTTCGTACAGAAATGGACGACGTCATTGGAACGCTGATTGCCTTTCTCGCCTACCTATGACCACGACGGAGGGCAGTGCAGATACCCTTGACATCTCTTTTGCTGTGGTCTCTCACACGTTTTCTAACGCCAATATCTTCAAACGAGAACGATTGAATGATTTATCTTTAGGCCCTTTGTTCGTTAACGCTCGGAATCTCAGAGGCAGTAGTCGCTTTTGCATTCGTGATGGACTGTTGTGGAAAACGAATTACTCAGCAACCGGCGCATGTTATTTACTGGTTGCACCTCAAAGTCTTCGATGCGACGTTCTCCGTACTATGCACGATGATCCAACGTCGGGACACCTTGGGTTCATTCGCACCGCTGGGCGCGGGTTCGAATCCCGGCTGCGGCGGCTGCATTTCCGATGGAGGCGGAAATGTAGGCCCGTGTGCTCAGATTTGGGTGCACGTTAAAGAACCCCAGGTGGTCTAAATTTCCGGAGCCCTCCACTACGGCGTCTCTCATAATCATATAGTGGTTTTGGGACGTTAAACCCCACATATCAATTGGGTTCATTCGCACCCTGCAACGAGTGCAGCAGCGTTTTTACTGGCCCCGAATGCGAGATTTTACGAAACAATACGTCTCGAGCTGCGAGAATCGCCAGTGCCACAAACGACCTACCTGTGCACCACACGGCCTTCTTCATCCCGTAGAACCGCCTACTACGCCTTTCGAGCAAGTGGGCATCGACCTATTGGGCCCGTTCCCGCGATCTTCGAACAAAAACCGCTGGATAATAGTGTGCGTCGACCAGCTTACCAGATACGCCGAAACCGCTGCGATACCATCTTCTACAGCTGATGGCGTCGCTGCCTCTTAATTACGCTCTGTTGTTTTTCGCCATGGTCCACCTCAAGTAATCATCAGTGACCGTGGTCGCCAATTCATCGCGGACGCTGTGGAAGAATTGCTTCGCCTCTGCACTTCACAGTTCAGACATTTGACACCATATCATCCCCAGACGAATGGTCTTGTAGAATGTACCAATCGAACTCTTACTAACATGCTCGCAATGTACGTCGCATCCAATCACAAAAACTGGGATGAAATCTTACCATTTATTACTTATGCATACAATACAGCGAAGCACGAGACCACTGAATTCACGCCCTTCTACCTGCTCTACGCTCGATCACCACGCAGCTCCCTTGATACAATCTTCCCATTTAAGCTCCATACCGATGAGTCCGTGGCCGAAACGTTGTGCCGGGCTGAAGAAGCCCGCCAAATTGCTCGCTTGCGCACACTGGCATCACACGATTGCTCCGAGCAACTGTACGATCAAGGCCATGATGCCATTTCATTCCGCAAAGGTGAATTCGTGTGGTTGTGGACCCCCCAACGAAAACCTGGTTTATGTCAGAAGTTTTTACCGCAGTACACAGGCCCCTACGTCATTGTAGATCGCTTGACTGACTTGACGTACGTTGTGGCACGCTTGACGACACCTTCTCGTCGGTCAAATCGAACGCAGTTGGTGCACGTGGCTCGCGTCAAGAAGTTTCATCCCTCCAGTGACATAAACTCGCCCAGCGGGCTTCGTCTGTGAACCGGGGATTGCTACAGTATGAGCCGGGCTCTAGTATGTGCCGGGTAGGTAGAAGAGGAAGACGACGTTGTCTGGTGCGACCTGAGGACTCCATTTTTACCGCGACTGCCGAACTTCATCCTCACCCTGTAAATAAATCAACCTATCTTTTAATTAAGCTGTAACAATATATTCCGTTGCCTGATCCCCTTCTAGTCTAACCCATTGAACTGCACTCTAAAAAAATATCGAGTAAAACAGGTGTCTTTTTGTCCCACAACAATAATCGTCATCAGGCTTGCGTGGGCTTCCTTTCTTGAAAACTCGGCGCTGGCCACTTTCCTATCGAGAATGCAATGTAACCCTGATAATGGGCATGTAGATCGTGACCGGAATGTACCGTGCGTGGGGCGATAGCGCAAAGACGAAACACAATATAGATGACGATTGTTGTTGTGGGACAAAAAGACACCTTTTTTACTTGCTCTTTTTTTGGAGTGGGTAGTTATAAACCTCTGTTCTATGCTTGTCCTTTTACTCAGAGAATTGAGATGGTTCCAAAACTTTGCAGCTGCCTCTCTATCTTTTTGTTTACTTTCGCCATTCATTGGGCCCTTTTACTTCTAATCTTTTCTCTGATCAAATCGGATGCTTCTCTTCTGCAGCTCGAAACGTTATCCCATTTTGTATTGACATCATCTTGCGGTTTACCTTTCTGTTTAGCATACCCGTGTGCCCTGGAAACTTCCTGATGTCTTACTATAGCTCTCCTAACCTCCTCGTCCCACCAGCCCTTGGGATTGTGTCTCCTTTTCTCGGTTGATTTGACTCATAGCTTAGCAAGCTATATTTTAAAGAATTGAGTTGTATTTGTGTACGTTCACTCTGTTTTAGTATCCTTGGTGATTATTGTCTCAATATCTTTAGTTGCTATTTTTATTTGCCTTTCTGCATGAATATTACCGTGTGGTTGCTCATAATGCCTCCTTTCCATTTCCATTTCTTTTCGAAAACTCAGCTTGATACGTTCGTGATCACTACCTAAACTTATGCACCCATATTCATCCGTGTTTATCCCTCTGAGCCGATGATACATCATATGTGACATCATTGCGTAATCTATCATCGACTGCAGGTTTCCCACCTCCCATGTTATCTGCACTTCGCATCTCCGGTACTGTTGCAAACAATAAAATCATGCCTTCTACACACATTCATTAGCATTCGGCCTGTTGGGTCAGTATATCCATTCATATCTTCTATGTGCGCATCATATCACCTAATATAATTACTTCACACTCTTCTCCTAGTTCGTCAATGTCATTTTCAATACACTGTTTCATTTCTTAGTTTCCCTCTCTGGCTTTTGCCCCTATCCACAAGTATACAAAACCCAGGAGCGTCATCTGCCCTGCCACTGTCCCTTTTGGCCATAAATGTTCGCTGCACTCCTGCTTGACCCTTTGCCAGTCTGTACTTTTATGAATGACTGCCCCAATACCACCCTCTATCTGCTGCCTTCTGTTATATTACATTATTCCCATGCGTAGTCTGGATTGCTAGGTGGTTGTTCCATGTCCCTAAGATGTGTTTCTACAAACTCATACACCATCAGTTTCTCCTCCCTTAGTTATTCTATCTTTCTTCACTTCAAGCTATTCCTGCCACCCTGCATGTTAATGTACCGTATGTCTGAATTGGCTCTGCCCTCGTGCCTACGTTGATTTCTCCCCAGACTATACGTGTCGTAGATCTTGGTGCCACTTTAGAATTGTATCTGTCTATACCACCTGTCAATGAGTCCCCCTGGTTGTTTTCCTTGTTACTAGCTGTCCTGTACCCCGAAGGACCCGCATGCCCTTCGCAGTTTCTTATCCGCACGAGGAATTGCGTGGTCCCTTACCTCTCGCTACTCAGGTACACGTGGGTACAAAAGAAATGTTCTGGTGTCTCTCATTTCTTGTAGCTACTGTACAGCCGAGAACGCAACATCTGGGCATGATGAAAACACGCAACACATACAAAGTAGAACAGGGCACGCTGAAGCACAAAACTGTTCACGCAGAAAGAAGCCTCCACAGATATCGACGCACAGCGACATGCACAGGATATGGAGGTTACGGGAGTGACACGAGCGGGCATGCAGTGAGTGAACCCGGATGCGACAGCAGCGCCACATTTGTCGCTGGCAGTGGCGGCGCCACGCAACGCCGCTCAGTTTTGCAACTTACTTAGCTCTAGAAACGGTGGCGGCGGCGTACTGAACTGCAATACCGCAAGGCGAGATGGCGCAGGTAGTCCTATCATCATCAATAAAGGCCGCATTTTTTGTTGCAGGTGGGGGGCTCGCTGCTGGTTCGCGCTGCTTTCTTCCTCTGCTATTATTTTTTTTCGTTGCTAAATCGCGTTTCGCGTCTGTAATTATCATCCGTTGGTCTAGCTGGCCTCGACTGGAATAAACGTCAATCAAGTAAGGTTTGCATCGTTTATTGCGAATGTCCAAGCCGGTACAACCAATGTATACGGTCAGGTCCGAACAAAAGAAGTCACTCATACACACCGAAAGCTTTCAACCCATGTGTAAAGACTCTTGAAACCTAACAAGCATATGCATATAACTGAACATCGAGATCGCTGAATGAACGTTGCTCTCATTGTGTTGCGGCGTTCGAGTTTAATAGCGTAGCGTGGCTTCAGGACAAGGGTCCGATTCTGCCGTCAGTTGCGGTGCTTGCCCTGTAGTGTTTATCTTGAAGTGAAGTGAATGCATGATGTGGAATCGGGAAGAAAGCTTGCACATTGTCTATCAATAGCTCACGCAGTGAGAGCAATGTAGTTTCGCTAAATTTGTTGAATAAGCAATTGCGGATGCATGCAGTTCTGAATTTTTCTCGCTCTGCAATGCTACAATGAGTAATTCACAATTGTGCAATGTCGCGTCGTGTCGATAGGGTAGGCACTAGTTTTTATTCTCAACCGTTAGCCCATATCATAGGTAATATGTATTTAGGTGATGGGCCTAAAATAATTCAGACTTGCTACATTTATTGTTAGATTCAAGTTACACAGTTACTATAGCTAGAATTTCTCGTCGCAGGTGATGACCGGTCTGCTGAGTATGCAGCGAACATGTATGCTAAAGGAACAGTTATGTGGTGTGTGCTTGCACACCGAAAAGGCCCAATTTTAGAAAGTAAGCTTTAGGCATGCATTGTACAATTTTGTTGTTTGTACATCTTTGCTGGTGCTTTTACAGTGCTTTGTCTGCTCAGCCCTGAGCACAATCTCTTTTCTGCCTAGACATATCGATAGAAGTTGAGCCCTCTCTTGCAAGCAAGCACTCTTAGTGTCAATTGGTGGTACATGATGTGAATCTATCCAAGTACTGGATCAATAAAGGTCACATTTATTACACACTTGTTATCGTGTTTACTTTTTCAGTATACATGTGCTTGAAAGCTGAAGTTATTTACTCCCTGCTACTTTTAGAGGTTACTTGAAATACATACTATCTTGATGTGTGGCCATGTATAAGTCAAGATCATGTACGTTTCAACAACCTGTGCGAGTTCCTAAATTTTTTCTTCATGACGGTAGTGCAGAGAATTTCACTTCGTAGTGGTAGACACTATAGGTATGGCAACTTAATTTAAACAGAAGCAGATGTGTTCAAGAAAGTCTGGGACGTTACTCTGCTATCGGGAAAAAAAAAAACAGTACCGCATCCAATCTACACAATCTTGCTCTTCACGACAGCATTCACGTCTTTGAGGAAGCTGTGCTGCAAGTGCTCATCACATTTATGAGTTATTATTTTAGGAGCCTATTGACTATATGTGCAAAGCTAAAGCAATTGAGTGCAGCCTTATGAGCTTTGGCACATTATTTTGTAAAGTTGTATGAACTAAACACAGTTAATTAAGACAAAACAGTTCTGGGCGTTGTTTGTAAACTGTCACAAGGCACAACTAAATGTTGGAAAGCCTGTTGATGCCCCTCACTGCGGCGGTGTTCGTTTTGTAATGCAAATAATAATTTCTGACGATTCACATGCCAACTATGAAGTGATCGTGAGTTGTGCAGTAGTGGGCAAATTTAGATTGATTCTGGCTTCCAGGGGTTAAACAAATGACATCGTAGCCTCGAAGGAGACAAAACGGCTTGTCGAAACATTTACTCTGACACCTCATGTTCATATGTTTTTCAAATTTTCAAGCTTACATCTTTTAAGGGTCAGTTTAGTTCACCTTAACCAATGGGAACTGGTTCACAACTGTGCACGACAAGTTCAGAACTTGTGCAGCACGAGCTTAGAAGTGCGGCATCACAAGTGAATGACAAGGTGCCGACAAGGTGGAATCCTTATTTTTGTTGGCTCACTTTATTGAGGTACAATTGTCTTGGCAAAACAAGCCGCGTTTGTAGAGGTGGGTACGGTACCTACGTTTAATGCTATGTAGTTTGTTAAGCTTTGCGTGCGGCTGCACAAAACCAGCACCGTCATAGTAGGGGCTACAGGAAAATCGTGAACTAGTTTTGATGTTTTACCTCTCCTGCGCTTTTTGAAATAAATGGCACGGTTTAGAAGATGCCATTTCTGCACCACTGAAATGAATGGCGAGGTTCAGCACTTTGTAAAATGAATTATGTGGTGCAGGCGACTTGAACAAACCCTTAAGCACACTTAGCATTTCACTTGCATTGAAATATGGCCACTGTGGCTGGGATCAAACCTGTGTGGTTGAGCTCAGCAGTACCACACAATCTAACTAATAGTGTTACAGTTTCAATGTTATTGAAGTGTACATTCCATGCCATTGCAGACATCCACTGCTTGTGGCCAATCTAAAGCACCCCTCCACGAGAGGCGTGGCAAAACATCACAAATACAGCATTGCATGTGTGAGGTTCGAGTTGACCTGTTGTAGTGGACATTCAGATGTTTCAACGTCCTTGCAGAGTGGACATTCGGGGGTAGTCATCTTTTTGTTGCACGCCAGTCTGGAAAAACAATTACCATCACCAGACATCAATGCATGAAATTTTCCAAAGAAAACAAATAAACTCGGTTAACTATTAAACAACAGCACTTTATACACCATGTAATGGTACCTCATAACACGTGTATCACTCAGGGCTGCTTTTTCACAAGGCATGCCATGTAGCAGGTTCCTTGCCCTTTGTACACCGCTGCTTCCACGTCACGTGGGCCAGGAGGCTGTGGCAGAAAAAGAAGTATTTCTGAATTATGTGACACTTTCTTAGTCACATTATAACAAACCCACACCCATAATTATGTGATGTTTCTCAAACGCGACTTCTGTAAACTATCAACTCGTAGGTTTTTTGCACTAATATATTGGCTAGCTACGAAGACACATGGGAGGCGACAGTGATTTGCCTCCTTTCTTCTCAACGGCCTGGTTGTTGTTACCTGGTGATAGAATTTCAGAAATATTTATTGAGTCAGCTATTCGTTCCCACGTGAAGCCACGCCGCAAGTAACGCACGTTTTTTCGGTGACAGATTGAGACGTTATTTTTTTTTTAATTTAACTTTGCAATGAGCTGCCACCGTGTGATGCCTACGCAGTCATCGGCGAAAAAACTACATATGTTGAAATGAACCAACTAGCCCAGCAAGCAACTGTCCTTAAAAAAACTGAAGTGGTTTCTACTCACCGGCCCGGGCTTGCATCCGATGAAAGCTTTAAGGTTCGCTTCTTTACTTGGAGGTCACTTAAATTTCTTTCGTGAAAGCATTTGAACGAGTCAAAGTAAACAGAACGAGAAAGTGTGTGTTGGTCGGCAGAGGCTCGAAACATTTACAGCGAAACGAAATAGTCCGAGACACATCAGAACTTAGCGCGAGCCGTTACCTGCCGTCGCAACCGTTGGCCGCCATACATTTTGAAAAGAGAATAACGATGTCGATAGGCTGCTGCTGACCTCAATTCAGCTGGAGGTAAAACTATGGCAAGAAATCAATAACGCAGCACATGTTTAAGACAAACTACTTACTATAAGAAAAAGTTATTTTTTATGCATAACGAAACGCAAAGATGTATACACTCGATCATTTTAGAACTAAAACTTGGCCCCGACGAGGGCGCCCCTACAAGACAGTGCAATAGCGTGAGTGGCAAGATAGTTTAGTAGATCCACTTTGGGTGTACGAAGCAGAAACACGCCGCGGTTGATTTTTTCGCCCCTTACAGGTGATCACTTGAACTTGAGTTTCCAGGGCCTGAACAAACGAAACTCAGCACGATGTGCGTCACAGCTTTATTTGGTCACATGAGCAAGCCACCTATGCATCGACTTCACTGCCCAACTCGGCGGCGCGAAACCGAAAATTGTCCACAAAAGTAGCACCATATTAAACTATTTAGCGAAAATACAGAAACCTTGGTGCGTGTATTATGCTTCCTGGAGCTGAAGCCTCGCTTACAGAAAGAACACTCATTCCACAAATTCGGTCTCACCACCCCTTTGAATTCTAGTCCGCGGTGATTATCACATGCTGTGTCTTTTGAGCTAGAAAGTCCTGCATCTGGAGGTTACCTGCACATGTGACGCCAGCTACTATGTCCCTTCCCATCCACACCACTACTTCGCTGTAACTGGGTCTTTTGAGCATTGAACTGGCTGAACCTATTTTTTTCTGAACCTGTTTTCTCTTTCTTCTCCACCGTTCTAGGTGCTGGTGCGCTGCCTTTCCCTCCCTGGACCGCTCTTTTGTTCACCTTCGCTAGTGCCTCATCGACTGACCTAAGCCTTTCTTCCATAGCACTCGTTTTTTTCTTGTTCAGTCGCTAACGCAGTCTCCAGTTCGACGACTTTTATCAGCAGTTTACTCTGGGAAACCATCATTTCCCTTTTTCTTTCCCTCAACCTCGCATTACCTACACTTGCCGTCAGCCTCCTCTGCATTCGCGTTCGCACTAGTGGCCATTTTCCAAACCATACCGCATCCTGAACATTTTACAGTCTTTTTAACCATGTCCTTTTTGATACCAATTTCCCTTATGAATAGTCCCGCCCGATAGTTACAAAACATTGCGTACGACGAACTCTGCCCTAATCAAGAAAATGCTTGTCTCTACTACAAAAATTTGCGTATGCGGTGTACGTGCACCTCCACTACGGGGTTCCAAGAAAGAAGAAACACAGACAAACAAGTGAATACCTGGTGTCTGATCCCCAAAAAGGCCTTACAATGTAATAAGTGCTATTGGGTCTACAACGCTTCCTTGTTAATTATAAAAGCGAGCTCAAAACATGCAAAAACACTTATCTGCGCAGTCGACCGGGAGCCCTCGAAAAACATGCCCATCCACTGTGCCAGTCCGAACAGATTGCGCTCCCACGGTACCTGAAAGAAATAAAGTGGAAAGAGGGGTTCACTCATGGAGGAAGGAATAAACTCCATGGATTCACTTGACGCATGCCTAGGAGGCGGGAGCGAGGATAGGGTGTACTAGAACTACCCTTCTAGTACACTGTAGCAAAGAGAAGAGTCTTGTTCATGTGAATACTTCGCAGATATGGCGCTCGTTTGTTTTAAATGAAAGTGCTTTTTTTTTTTCGGGCTATGTCAGGCATCCGGCGTCGTCAACGACGGTGTCCGCGTGCAGACAGGTATTATCTCTCTGTTCTCACTCACGCTCCCATAACTACAACTGCGAGTGCGCGCACTTATCCTCGCCCCTGGCAACTGAACCATGTAATGCGAGAGAAAGTGTGGGAAAGGGTAGGCGCAGTGTTTTTCCAATCCTCTCGCCATTCGCTCTCTCTTCTTCCTGCGCCACTCACTGATTCCCCTGTCCGCTCGCGCCTCACTCTTAACCCTTTGCTGGCTGGGCGCCCCTCAAGAACGTCAGGAAATGTGTGCTCGAGACACCGCTGTAAACGCCGAGCTGAGAATGCTGGCGCCCCACATTTCCATCCACTCACTCTTTGCTCTCGACTGCTTGCTGACTAGGTGCCTCTTACGGTGAAGGCGAATGTCTGACGGCATTGGTATCCTCCCACGACGTGAGGAATGCATCCGCATTTACCCGAAATTTCTTCGAGTAGGTAGGGGATTTTTTTTTCACAATGGCAGTGCAAACTTTATTCAGAATTTGTGGGATTTCATGGGGGGCCGGGAAAGGATGCAACCGCTTTTTCTGCACTAGTCGAGCGGCAAGTCAAACAGTGGCGTCACCATACCGGCGCACAGAGCGTATAGTCCGAAGCTCGTGCGAGGCGGGAAATTGCCATGGAGGAAGGACAAACTAAGGAGAGGCCATGGCGTCATACTCGGGAAGCCGCCGCATTGCAAACACCCGTACTGCTTCCTAGAGGAGTAGCAGATAAACACTTCGCGGTTTCCGGCGAGCAGCTGCCGCAGCGGTGCCGGCGGAGTGGTAGGTGTTCTCTGCTATAGAGTATTTTAAAAGCTCAGCGATCGTTCAGCGACCATGGGAATAATGGGTAGTACACGGATTTGCCTAGTCTTCATACTTATGGGCGGTGAATCGTACTTGCAGCTTCGTTTACTGCTGGTTTCGGCTTCGTTTTCAGGGAAAGAATGAACCCTTTTGAACTTTGTGAGCCGATTCACATTGGTAAGCCTAAAAGAATAAGGTGTTGAAGCACAACCACTGAACATTTGTTGATTTTTCTTTCGTGAAAAAACAGCTCAAAGCCACATGAACACACATTAAGCCAGAAGTACGAAAATTCGACGAATACGTCATTATACGAGTTCTACCCATCATTCCCATGCTTGCTGAAGCACCGTGTGTTGCAGCTCCCATGGACCCTAGCGCCAGAGTACCCTCTAATTAGGAAACTCTATGTTCTCCGCCGGCGGTGAGCCAATTCACGAGTGCTGCTACTTTTGTGTCTTTTTTTATAAAAGATGTGCGATGCCCAGCTGTAACTGAATGCAGGAACAGCGCAACCTACAAATAGTCACTTCGTAACTACGGAAGCGAAAAAACAAGGACAGGAAAGAGCGCTGACTTTCAACAAAGATTTAATATTGGAGTGGTGTACATATATAGGCGAAAAATGAGAAAAAGGGGCTTGCGCAGAAGAGTGCAGGAACAACTACTGCGATACAATGTCAGCAAAACTCTTGTCTCTAGTTGAAAGGGCTGAGAAAACATTTTTCGCCTATATATGTACACCACTCCGATATTAAATCTTTGTTGAAAGGCAGCGCTCTTTCCTGTCCTTGTTTTTTCGCTTTCGTAGTTACGAAGTGACTACTTGTAGGTTGCGCTGTTCCTGCATTCAGTTATGTCCTACCAACTTGCCCAAGCTTCCAGACTTCATAGCCCAGCTGTAGTATATACTCCGCGCGAATCGTGTACTCTGTTGTATATACCTAGTGGCACTTTTCGCATGTGTTTGCTTCACTGTTGATGAATAATGCATGGTATTTCCATGCTGAGCTCTCAGCTGGACGCTCCTTCGCTTCTTACTCATTGTGTCAACTGAGAACTAGTGTTGTAGTCATCGTGTCGCGTTTTTAGAAGTGTCCTTCATACGCAAGGACCATAAACTTTTTTTGTTATCGGACAAAGCGTGTATGTATTGTACAGTGTGCGCTCGCTGCGTGTTGTGTGCGCACTAGAATTACGCACTTTACGTGCACAATCCACATAGAGTAAAGCGGTGCGTTCTTATCGACGTGAAGTACGGCAAGTACTACCGAGTTGAAAAAAAAAAAACAATTGCAACCAATTGGAAATATCAATGGGTCCAAATGGTAACAGCGATTTCCAATTGAACCAATCGTATTTCCAACAGGACCATTTGAAATTCCCAAATGGTTCAAAATGATGTGCTCAGTTTTAATTGGGCCAAATCGGTTCACTAACTAGACCATTTGAACCAATTTAAATTACCAAATGGTATCGCATCAACCAATTGGAAGCTCTCAATTGGAAGCTCACTTTCAATTGGAACATAGAATACCCGACTGAACTGTTTGGTTTAATAGGAACTGCCAAATAGAAACATTCGTTTTCAATTACTCTGGGCAATTTCAATAGAAATTTGCGTGTACAAATTAATAATAAAGTTGAGTAATCAAGCTCTCTTTCTTTGTTTACTTGCGACTTGTGTAAGCAGTTATATATATATATGTATATATATATATATGTATATATATATATATATATATATATATATATATATATATATATATATACATACATACATAGGCAGGCATGGTGGTTGAATGGCCGCAGCGTTGCATATAGTCCAGTAGATCCTCCGTGAGCGGTCACAACGTGGTTTATTTCGACGTTTCGGCCTAGAGTCTGGCCTTCATCAGGATTGAGGGTACAGTTTGTTGGTCAAGTCAAGTTAAGTTTTCAAGTCAAGTCAAGTTTATTAAATAGTTCAGTTGAGTTACATGGTTAGCGTTATTACAGCAGGAGGTCCCAAAGTTTCAGAGAAACTGACAGGGGGACCTCCTATGGCTACATGGATGGGGTAATTACAAAAAATACAGCAATAGTATACGGACTTGTCAGTAATAATGAATAAGCTTGATTAACAATAAAAATACGATCAAAACACAACTTAATGGTAATACTCACTATCGAAAAATAACAAGGAAATGGTCAAAAGCAAGTGAAGACAAAAAACAATATTAATGAACTCTACGTGACAATGCAACACGTTTCATTATCATTGTTATCAATTATACAAAGGCAAATTGAAGTAGTAAAATAGCACAGAAATGTGGGGAGCTATTAACAGTTATTTACACAAATCGGATGAGTTGATTAATTCCTGAACGTAATATTTCTTGCTTCGCGAAGTGAAAATATAGATGAAAATATGGATATGCTCAGCTTTATACAATCTTGAATCAGAGGGTGAGAGAGAGAATGAATAGAAAACAAAAAAAGAAGAAAAAAAGAAAACAAAGATAAAATAAAAAAACGAGAGAAGAAAGAAAAAATGAGAATATAAGGTGGACTCCCCTGGGCGTCCCCTTCTCCCTCCATCTCTCTCCCCTTTCTGCTTTTCACCTTTAGGATGTCTGGGTCTGTGTATCCTTTCTTTTACTAACGCATTGTTCTCGACCAGACGGCGCCTCCTGGCTCTGGCGGTTTGGTGTTGAGGAAAAAGAGCTTTTTTAAGAAGTTTAGCCCTTTAACTACTCAGCCCCCCGTCAACATCTCGTCATAGAAAGAGGGGCGCCGCGTATTGCCGCAGAGGCTGGCAAGCGAGTGCAATGGCAGTTCTTGCCCGCTTCCGTATTACGCGTGCAGTAGGGGCCTCCCGACTGTGCACAGGGTTGCTGTTGGGCATGTCATGTTTGGCACAATTGATTGTATCGTGAGGTAAAAACAGAAACAGACGACAGCTGTACTTAGGAAGAGTATTTACAATTATTGTTATTTGTCCAGTGCCCTTCGCAGCTGCAGTGCTGTGCACTCAGTTATTTTCTGATTATTGCCGTTATTGTTTTCTGATGCTTTAATTGCTGCAAGTGTACCCGGATTCTCATTTATTTCTTTATCGAGGGTGTTAAACTGGCGGATAAGGTATGACTCTTGTTGTTCACGTTCTCGGTTCGATTCAAATCCCGTCTCTAGGAACGTTACTGACAGTTTGTCGAATGCATGGTCGGGAAAATTGAGATGTTTTGATAGGGGTAGATTTGGGGCTGATTTCGCTTGGGCTCTGTGATTATTGAAGCGAATCCTAAATGGTGTTTCTGTTTGTCTGATGTACTGCATACTGCACACAATGCATTCGAGTAGGTATACCACATTAGAGGAATCGCATGTTTGGTTTCCTCGTATGTTAATCGAAAACTTGGATTGTGGGCTGGTTGCTTTGTGTGTTTCTCGCATCGCTTTACATACAAGACATCGTGACTTTAAAAAAGGTCGGCATGAATTATTAGGGGGTGAGGTATTGATTTATGAGTGGACAAGTGTGTCGATTGATTGATATGTGGGGTTTAACGCCCCAAAACCACCATATGATTATGAGAGACGCCGTAGTGGAGGGCTCCGCTCCGGAAATTTCGACCACTTGGGGTTCTTTAACGTGCACCCAAATCTGAGCACACAGGTCTACAACATTTCCGCCTCCATCGGAAATGCAGCCGCCACAGCCAGGATTTGAACCCGCTACCTGCGGGTCAGCAGCCGAGTACCTTAGCTACTACAGCACCGCGGCGGGGCTTGGACAAGTGTGTCTATGAGATTGTGTGGTCATCGGTTAACGACGCCAGGAGCGGATGGGAATGCGCGTTTCAGATGTTCACTTTGTTCCACAATGTTGTAATATCGTTTAAGGATTTTGTTTACATCGGGGCAATTCGTGCTGTAAGTTAAGCAGAGGTTTGTTCGTTCTGTGTCTTCTTCCGGTGGTCGCTTTATTAGTAAGTCATCACGCTTCAGTTTTCTTGCTTTTTGAACGGCGTCGTCAATTACATGTGAGAAGTTTTTTTGTTTATTGAGCATAAGTTTTAGCCTCTGTGAGCTCGTGTCAAAATCAGCGTCTCTTGAGCAGATTCGCTTAAACCGGTGAGCCTGGCTGTATGGAATACTGTTTTGACAGTGGCGCGGGTGATCGCTTTGGTAATGGAGGTATTGTTGTCGATCGGTTGGTTTGCGATATAGTGTTGTAGAAAGCTTGTCTTCTTCTATCTTTATGGTAACATTAAGAAAATTTACGGTTGTTTGCGAGTAGGTGTGTGTGAAGTGTATGTTCGGATGTACAGCATTCTAAGTTTCGATAAAGCTGAGAAGTTTGTCCTCGCTGTGGGTCCAGATAAGAAAGATGTCGTCCGTCCATGTATCTTCTGTATAAGTGGTTTGAAGGAACTTTGTGCAAGAAACTCCGATTCTAGCTTTCCCATAAATATGTTGGCATAATTGGGTGCCATTTTTGTGCCCATAGTGGTCCCGCTGATTTGTCGAAAATAATCTTGGTTAAATTGGAATGAATTTAATTTGAGGACCAACCTCATCAAAGTTGTGATGGCAGAGAAATCGGGAGTGTTAGATTGTCTATGGTGTGTGTACATGTTTTGTAATGCAGCTATGCCGTCATCGTCAGGAATATTTGTATACAATGAAGAGACATCAAGAGTAACCAAGTACGAGTTTTTTGGCACACGCAGACCTGCAATGTCTCGAAGAAAATGTGTGATATCTTTTATGTACGACGCGAGGGTGCATGGAATGTGGCTTACTAGTTTGTCCACGTACCCTGATATGAGTTCAGTTATTGTACCGATGCCTGATATGATTGGTCGACCTGGGTTACCAGGTTTATGAATTTTTGGAGGATGTAGAAGCAACCTGGACGAGGGTATGCTGCTCGCATTAGTTTGTGGTCAGTGTTGGTTATCTCTTCTGCATACAACATCTTCTTTAGTTCTATTGATAAGATACATTTGTATTCGTCTGTCGGATCACCTGGGAGGCGTTCGTAAAATTTTGAGTGGTCTAGTTGGCGGTATGCTTCTTGTAAGTAGTTGGTTCTATTGAGGACTACAGTAGCTCCTCCTTTGTCTGCGGGTTTTATTGTTATGTCTGTCCTGATGCCAGATTTCTCATAATGATTTTTTCAGAACAGATTTTGTCAAGTTTTCTCGTTTTGCTTTCTGTCTGTGGTATTCTTGTATTATATCTTTCTGTACTGCGGTGATATAAAAGTCCAGGCACTTGTCTCGATTACTGTTCGGTGTCCAATCATTTGTTTTACGACGGTGAAGTGTTTCGTGGTTAGAAGGCCTGTCCAAGAAATATTCGCGCAACCTTAAGCTTCTAGCGAAGTTGTCGAGGTCTCGGAGCAGGTGGAATTCATCAAAGAATTTTGTGGTCGGGCAGAAGCTTAGTCCTTTAGATAGCAGTTTTTCTTCGTCAGGTGAAAAACTCGTGTCCGATAGGTTTACAATCACAGTGTCACAGGGTGTGTTCATAGATGGGTGCTCGTTTGTACCGTTAACGGTTTCCTGGGTGGTAGTGTTGTAGTGATAAGGAACTATTTCAGGAAACGTAGGTTTGGGCACATGTTCTTTTTTGAAATTATGAATTTTTGTGGTCATGATGGCTTGGTATTTATTTTGTTCAAATTCTGTTAACCCGGTGATTTCTTCGTTCGATAAAGTGTTGTGGCGGAGAATGGTGTTTGTCATAGCGACCAGTTTCTTTACCTGCTTATAACTGTGATTGAGAGCGATTTCTGTTAATTTAAGAGATGCCTCAAGGAGGACATTTTGCCATGTTATTTGGTCGTGTTCGTCTAGGTTTGTAGAGGCTGGTTTGTAGAGGCTGGTCTAGTCCGTACGACGCCACCTCACTTGTACCGACGTGAAAAACGAGCGTGGTCACAGATCGTGGTATGCCAGAAGGCTTTCTCAATGTCGAATGTGCAGGCTCCACGGATAAAAATGATCGAAAGTGTCGCCTTCTCATGTGGGTTGAAATGCCGGTGCAAATATCTTGTTTGCGAGTTTCCGATGGTGGCTCATGTTGGCGTATGATTAGGGAACTTCCGTGAGATCTGCTCGACTGGAGGTGCGCCTGTGGCCAGTCTTGTGTAGGCAGGCATGGTTGTTGAGTGGCCGTAGCGTTGCAAGTAGTCAATATATATATATATATATATATATATATATATATATATATATATATATATATATTGTCACGCAGCAAAGGACGACGCAGTTGTCTATAAGGGAAACAAGTTTATTGGAGCGAAGCGAACCTGTGCTCCCCTAACAACTGAAAGAATACACAGGCGGCGAAGCAGCGGCCGGCAAAACGACGTGCACGCTAGTGAGCGTCGGCGATCGAATGACGCGGCATCGGCTGTGCGGGAATTTATATCCCTCGGCGTGAGGGTTTCTCAAATAGTCGAATTGTATCGAGAACGCCGTGATAGCGTTTGTCAAAAACGCTGTTCGTTCGAACAGCGTTTCTAACAAACAACGCTTGAAGCGTTGTTTCTATCGAACAACGCCTGAAGCGTTGTTCGATAGCGTTTGTTCAAAATGCTGTGGTAGCGTTTGTTTGAAACGCTGTGAAAACGGCGATAGCACAGGCCGGTGCAGCCAGGCCGAAAAAACAAAACACAAATAAACAAACCCAATGCATGGTTCGCGGCATTACCCCCCCTCTAAGAGTGCATCGACCCGATGCTAACATAAGGGACAGTCCACACAAATTAAAAGTTCGTCATCGTCCGTAGAAAGGTTTTAAGCGAACCACATGGACGACTTCGGGCCGCGTGCGTCGTCGTGATGTACGGGAGTCCCCATCGGGGATCACTTCGTACGTTAGTTCGCCAACACGTCGTGGAATCTGGTAGGGTCCGAAATAGCGTCGTAGAAGTTTCTCACTGAGTCCACGTCGTCGAATGGGAGTTCAAACCCACACACGATCTCCAGGTTGGTACTCGGTGCCTCGGCGTCGGAGATTGTAGCGTCCGGCATCCACCAGTTGCTGGTCCGTTATACGAGCTCGAGCGAGCTGGCGGGCCTCCTCCGCACGTTGGAGGTATCCTTGGACGTCGGCGTTGAGTTCGTCCTCTTCTACGTGCGGAAGCATGGCGTCGAGCATCGTAGTCGGCCGTCTTCCGTAGACGAGCTCGAACGGTGTCATCTGCGTGGTTTCTTGAATAGCCGTGTTGTACGCAAACGTGACGTACGGGAGGACTTCGTCCCACGTCTTATGTTCAACGTCGACGTACATAGACAGCATATCCGCGATTGTCTTATTGAGCCGTTCCGTTAGTCCATTCATTTGGGGGTGGTGCGCCGTCGTTCTTCGGTGATCCGTGTTGCTGTAGCGTAAGATTCCTTTAATGAGCTCCGCAGTGAAGGTCGTTCCCCGGTCCGTGAATAGGACCTCAGGGGCTCCATGTCGCAGCACAATTTGGTTAATAAAGAACTTTGCAACTTCTTGTGCAGTTCCCCTAGGAAGAGCGGTGGTCTATGCGTAGCGCGTCATGTAGTCTGTCGCTACGACAATCCATTTGTTCGCGGATCGGGATGTAGGGAACGGGCCCAGAAGGTCAATTCCGATCTGTTGGAAGGGCCTCGTGGGGACGGCGATCGGCTGCAGAAGTCCGGCTGGTCTCGTCGGTGGTGTTTTTCCGACAGCTCCGGACGTAGTGGGTGACATCGGATGTAAGGCGAGGCCAGAAGTATTTCGCCTTGATTTTTGTAATCGTGCGAGCTGTTCCGAGATGTCCGGAAGACGGGTCGTCGTGGCACGCTTCCAAAATTTCGTCACGAAGGTCTGCGGGGATGACAAGTAGATAATTCGTTCTCGTTCCGGGGTTGAAATTCTTCTTCACTAGGATGGAGTTTTTGAGGCTGAATGCTGGTGAGTTGCGCTTGAACGCCCTAGGCACGGCGACGTTGCGTCCTTCGAGGTAGTCGATCATGGCGCGGAGGTCAGGGTCGGCACGCTGCTGGGCGGCTAGGTCGCTCTCTGTCACGACTCCGAAGAACCCGCTGTCTTCATCGGAGTCCTGTGGTGGTGGGTCGACGGGGGCGCGGGACAGGCAGTCGGCGTCGGAGTGTTTCCTGCCGGATTTGTAGAATATTGTAACGTCGAACTCTTGCAGGCGCAAGCTCCACCGCCCAAGACGGCCAGAGGGGTCCTTCAAATTGGCGAGCCAACACAGCGCGTGATGGTCTGTCACAACCTTAAACGGTCTACCATAGACTTATGGACGAAATTTCGAAATGGCCCATATGATAGCCAGGCACTTTTTCTCGGAGGCAGAGTAGTTTCTCTCCTCCTTCGACAGACCATGGCTTGCATAGGCGATTACCTTTTCGTAACCGCTTTGCTTTTGGACGAGGACGGCACCCAAACCGATATCACTGGCGTCCGTGTGCATTTCCGTTTCGGCGTTTTCGTCGAAATGAGCGAGCACGGGCGGGTTTTGCAGGCGTTGTTGCAGCTCGCAGAATGCCTTTTCTTGGTCGTTTTCCCAGCTGAAAGGGGTGCTTTCTTTCGTCAGGCGCGTGAGTGGCTCTGGAATGCGTGCGAAGTTTGCGACGAAGCGCCGGTAGTATGTGCACAGTCCGACAAACCTTCGCACACCCTTCTTATATTTCGGCCTTGGGAAGTTCGCAATGGCTGATGTTCTTGCCGGGTCAGGTAGGACTCCCGCGGCGTTCACGACGTGACCCAAGAACTTGAGTTCCTCGTACGCGAAACGGCACTTCTCAGGCTTCAGCGTTAACCCCGACGTACGAATGGCCTCGAGTACAGATTCCAACCTTGTGAGGTGTTCGTCGAAAGTCCGGGCGAATACGACAACGTCGTCGAGGTATACCAGGCAAGTGTGCCACTTCAGGCCTGCTAGCACAGTGTCCATAACTCTCTGAAAAGTTGCGGGCGCCGTGCACAGCCCAAACGGCATCACCTTGAACTTGTATAGACCGTCCGGGGTTATAAATGCAGTCTTCTCTCGGTCTCTCTCGTCCACTTCAATTTGCCAGTAGCCAGTCTTCAGATCCATGGATGAGAAGTACTTGGCGTGGCAGAGGTGGTCGAGGGCGTCGTCGATTGGTGGCAGGGGGTACACGTCCTTTTTGGTGATTTTGTTTAGTCTCCGGTAGTCAACGCAGAATCTTAAAGTGCCATCTTTTTTCTTCACGAGTACAACCAGCGCAGCCCACGGACTTTTCGATGGCTGTATTATGTCGTCGCTGAGCATGTCATCCACTTGAGTCCGGATGGCTTTGCGCTCGTGTGAAGAAACGCGGTACGGTGACTGTCTGGTAGGTCGGGCTCCATCTTCGGTTATTATCCAGTGCTTCGCCAAAGGTGTCTGACGTAACTTCGAGTTTGAGGAAAAACACTCGCTGTAGCGACGGAGCAACTCCAGTAATCTGTCCCGATTTTCTTGCGACAGCGCCGGGTTCACGTCGAAAGGATGTGGCAGCCTGGAAGCATCTGCGCGTGCGCATTCAAAGGTGGCGACCGCGATCACTTGACTAGCCTCTTGCGTTTCTTCGAGGAACGCAATTGCAGCGCCCTTGTTTAGATGTTGGTACTCCTCGGTGAAATTGGTGACCAAAACGTGGGATCTGCGTTGCTTAAACACACCGCGGTCTAGAAGCAATCTTTGGTCAGTCTCCGCGATACGACAGGAGCAGCACCTTCACAATTGACGGCGATCATCAAGCTTGCGCGGGGTGGCTGGGTGACGTGATCGTCGGCGATCCTTACAGCAGCACGGTGTCCGAGGTTCGGCTGCGGCGTCGTGGAGTGATCGGAAGAAAACGTTATCGACCTGGTCTGCAGATCAATTATTGCGCCATTGTCCGTCAAAAAGTCCATTCCGAGAATTACGTCGCGGGAGCAGTTAGGCAAAATGACGAACTCCGAAGGGTACATAGTGCTGTCTATGGTGACGCGCGATGTGCACATTCCACTTGGGATATCGAGGTGGCCTCCTGCTGTGCGTATGCGTGGACCGTCCCATCTCGTTGTAACTTTCTTTAGCTTGGACGCGAATGACCCACTCATGACCGAGTAGTCGGCTCCCGTGTCGATGAGGGCGACTGCATCAAGGCCGTCGATGGACAACTGGACGTCGGATGCCGCTTTCCTCGAATTTTGGGTGTGTCGGGGCGTCGTATCGCGGCTTGCGCGTGTTGATGGTTGGGCACTATGCGTCGTCATCGTCGTCTTCTCAGCGGCAGGCTTCGTCATTTCGGGTACGCGTCGCGCAGCGTAGCTGTCGTCGTTTTCGGGGGTCTCGTCAGGGTGTCGTCGGGAAGTCGGGATGAGGGCATGTCGTGAATCACGATCTTGCGTCGTTGGAGGGTTTTCATTTTCCCGCCGTTGTGCAACTTCACCTCCAGAAGTTGCTGCTTTTAGTTTCCCCTTCGTGGGCTGGGGGACCTTCCACGGGCGAAGTCAGCATTGCTGTGACGGTTGGGGGATTGGTACGGGTAGGGCGACGGCGAACGGTTGAAACGGGATGGTCCACGGCTGGTGTTCGACAGGTATTCTTCGATCTCAAATGGGCGCTGGCCGGCTCGCGGGCGGGGTGCATCGATGGAGAACCCACGCAAACCCAGCCTCTTGTACGGGCAGCGGCGGTAGACGTGGTCGGCCTCTCCGCAGTGGTAGCACAGCGGACGATTATCTGGCGTTCGCCACACCTCAGTCTTCCTGGGCGCCTGGTTTCGGGTTACAGGGGGTCGGGCGGGCGACATTGGGCGGCGGTACGGCGGGGCCTCTTGATAACGGGTTGGGACGGGTCGGGGTCGACGAGCAGCAGCGGAGTAGGTCATCGCTTGGGCTTCGCAAGATGCTTCCGACGGCGTAGAATTCCCCAGTGCTTGCTGAACCTTCTCGCGGACGACGTCAGTAAGGGAGGCGGCTTGGGGCTGCGGCGTTGCTGGGAACAATTTCCTCAGTTCCTCGCGAACGACGGCGCGGATGGTCTCCCGCAAGTCTTCCGTCACCAATCCAGGGGCGTTTACCGGGTTCACCGGAAGGGTGTTGAGTGGTCTATCGTATTGCCGCGAACGCATATCCAAGGTCCTCTCGATCATCGAAGCCTCGGTGACGAACTCAGCGACGGTCTTAGGGGGGTTGCGGATGAGTCCAGCGAAGAGCTCTTGTTTAACTCCCCGCATCAGAAAGCGCACCTTCTTATCTTCTGCCATTTCGGGGTCAGCTCTCCGGAACAGCATCTTCATCTCCTCAGCGAACAGCACAACACCTTCGTTAGGGTGTTGCATTCGCGTCTCCAACAAAAGGGCGGCTCGTTCTTTCCGCACAACCGTAGCGAACGTTTTGAGGAATTCGCTCTTAAAGATAGTCCAGTTGGTTAGGGAGCTTTCATGGTTCTCAAATCACGTTCGAGCTGCATCCTCCAAATAGAAGAAGACATGATGAAACGTTTCTTCGTCATCCCACCTGTTAAAGATGCGGACGTGCTCCAGCTTCTCCAGCCACTCTTCCGGGTCTTCACTAGGAGATCCTCGGAATGATGGGGGCTCACGAGGTTGTTGCAGAACGACGGGAGGGTTGGTAGCGCTGGTCATGGTGCCTGCGTTGATCACCGTGGTTCTTACGTCTTCTTTCCTCTTTTTATCCGGGAGCAGTCCAAACTCTGGCTGAAGGCCTTGCTGTCGGCGGCTGACACGAGTTGGGCGTGCTCGTCGTGTTGGGCTTGCTTGTCGGCTTGGCAATGGCTTAGGGTTCATGTACCCCGCACCTCCACCAGATGTCACGCAGCAAAGGACGACGCAGTTGTCTATAAGGGAAAAAGTTTATTGGAGCGAACCTGTGCTCCCCTAACAACTGAAAGAATATACAGGCGACGAAGCAGCGGCCGGCAAAACGACGTGCACGCTAGTGAGCGTCGGCGATCGAATGACGCGGCATCGGCTGTGCCGCGTCATTCCCTCGGCGCGAGGGTTCCCGAGGAAACCCTCGCGCGAGGGTTCCTCGGCGCGAGGAAACCCTCCCTCGGCGCGAGGGTTTCTCAAATAGTCGAATATCCCTCGGCGCGAGGGTTTCTCAAATAGTTTAATTGTATCGAGAACGCCGTGATAGCGTTTGTCAGAAACGCTTGAAGCGTTGTTTCTATCGAACAACGCCTGAAGCGTTGTTCGATAGTGTTTGTTCGAAACGCTGTGGTAGCGTTTGTTCAAAACGCTGTGAAAACGGCGATAGCACAGGCCGGCGCAGCCAGGCCGAAAAAACAAAACACAAATAAACAAACCCAATGCATGGTTCGCGGCAATATATATATTTATATATATATATAGAACTTGAAGGGAAGGCACGACAGATCCGGGTATTTTCTATATTGAATTAACTTGCAGATAGCACATAAGAAAAGGATCGTATTTACTAACGTTTCGGCCGTGGCACGGCCTTCGTCAGAGTAAGTAGGTATGATATAATGCAGCCGCTTTTATAGGCTCACGTGATGAACTCTCGGTATAGCAGCTAGGACAATCAAAGTAATAAAATGGTAATTTGTGAGAACCTTGTGTTGACATGACTGACATGTGGCGGGTGCATGAATATACAAGTCTCAAATTTCCTTGCGCATCGACACGCGGGGCACAGTATGGTTGGCAGGACATGCAAAAGAGCTCTCAAGAAAAGAAACCACGGTTGACTAATATACATTTTAATATACACTAAAATATTTTACTAATCTAAGAAGTCGTGTTGTTATAGTGCGAGGCAGGTGAGCTTTCCTACGTTTTCATTGATACCTGAACGAATGGTGTTAAATTTATGGATCAAGAAGGATTCCCTCACTTCCCTATCGTGATTTGTCTTGAAACCGGACTCAATAATAGTGGCCCTAATTTTCTCGAAACCATGGTCAGGCATACTGACGTGCTTCGACAGCGGTAGATTAGGGAGGCTTACGGCATGTGCACGGTGATTATTAAAACGAATTCTGAAACTTGTCTCTGTTTGACCTATGTACTGAGCTCCGCATGTTGAACACTCGAGAAGATAGATGACGTTTATACTATCACACGTGTAGTTCCCATTTATCTTTAAAGAAAAACTGGACGATGTACTTAAAACTGTTTTAGATGTCGTCATGTGCGCGCACACTTTGCAACGTGGTTTGTTGCAGGGATGACAGCCTTCATGATGTGAACACGTGGTTTTAGATGAGGTTAGTAAATCACGAAGGTTCCGCGACCGCCGGTAGACCACGCGTGGTTGTTCTGTAAAGATTCCTTTGAGCCGCTCGCTCTGTATTAATATGTTGAAATGTTTCTTTAAGATATGGTTCACATTTGGAGCTGAAGCCGCATGTGTCAAAATTAGATTAGTCCGCGAAGTCTTTGGGTCTTTTGTTAGTACTCAGCAGGCCTGAACGGTCAAGCTCTTCGGCACGTTTGATGGCGTCTGTGATTATGCTGGCCGGATAGCTCTGTTTTTCGAGCGCGCTCCGAAGTTGTTCGCAGTGGTGGGAAAATTCGCTGCTATCAGAGCATATTCTTTTAAAACGGACTGCTTGGCTGTAGGGAATACTAGTTTTGTTGTGTTTCACGTGACTAGTGCTAAAGTGAAGATATTGCTGCCTATCCGTGGGTTTTCTGTAAAGATTAGTTATCAGCTTCCCGTTACGTAGAGTGACCATGACATCAAGGAAGTTTATGTTCACAGGTGAATATGAGTGCGAAAAGGAAATCGCCGGATGGGCGTTGTTAAGATCTGCTATGAAAGAAAGAAGTTGCGATTCACTATGGTGCCAGATTAGGAAAATGTCGTCAATGAACCGCTTATAGTAAAATGGCTTATATTCACAATTTGCAAGAAATTTGTTTTCAAGGAGTCCCATAAATATGTTTGCGTAGTTTGGTCCGATTCTTGTGCCCATAGATGTACCGCTAACTTGAACATAATGTGTCCCATCAAATTCGAAATTGTTAAGTTCAAGATGGAGCTTAAGCAACGTAGCTAACGTAGATGCAGAAACTGGTTTGTTGGCGTCGCAATCGTTGTACGCGCAGATAACTGCCTCGATGCCATCTGAGTGAGGGATATTAGTATATAGTGACGTGACATCTAACGTAACGAGAAACGAATTTTGAGGAACCTGTTGGTCAACAATATCTGATAGAAAGTGATTGGTATCTTTAATGTAAGAAGAAAAGCTGGACGGAATGGTGTTGATGAGGCTGTCTACATAACGGGAAAGGTTCTCGGTCACTGTTCCAATACCAGAAATTATCGGTCTACCGGGATTATCTCTCTTATGAATTTTGGGAAGAAGGTAAAACCTGCCAGCTACTGGGCTCAACGGTATTAGGGATTTAAGAGTGCCATAGCTCATTTCTTTATTATTAAAAAGCGCAGTCAAAGTATCACGAACAATATCTTTGAACTCGTTTGTTGGGTCATGATCTTGCCGCTTGTAATATGATGCATCACTGAGCTGCCTATGGCCTTCGCTGATATATTTGCTTCTGTCCATTACAACAATGGCGCCTCCTTTATCTGCAGGTTTTATAATTATGTCATTACGACTAGCGAGGGATTCAATTGCTTGTTGCTCTCTGTCAGTAAGGTTGCGGTGCAATGGTGTACGTTCTTTATATGCCTGCATGACATCGCGTTGTACAGCTCTGATATAAAGGTCCAGACATTTGTATCTTTGGGAGGGGGGTGTCCAATGCTTGTAAGATGGCAATGATGAGCTATCGGTATTGTGAGCCGAGGACCGATCATAAAAGTACTCACGGAGGCGCATGTTACGTTCGAAATTGTGAAGATCCTTCACCAACTGAAATTCACTATAGCCTCCTGTTGCAGGGCAAAAATTAAGTCCTCGAGATAACACACTACGTTCCTCAATTGATAGATCGTAACATGACAAATTTATAATGTTATCCTGTCCAGAAGAACGCCAGCTGGGTGAGAGTACTTTATCTGTTGGCTCAATGAACTTTTTAAGGACCAGGAAGGTTATAGAAAAACGTACTCGTTGTGAATCGCACATTTCTATGCTTAGAATGTATGTCGCGGCAACAAGTGCTCCTAAAAGTTTACAACTAAAACTGCAGCCGGCCACATCAGAGATGTCAAAGAAAAACCTGTCAAGGTGGCACAACACCTTAAATCGGGCGTCTGTTGAACTAACCAGCATACTTATTAGCCATTATGAATCATATGAGACATTGACGTGTGACATTTATTGTTGGTCGCTTTTATCTATGGAAATTATTACTTGTCAAGACAAGCATGTTCGGGCGGTTGTCAGGTGTTGTGTTAGTTGTACCATGCGGTGATAACTTCGCCAGCGTTGATCGAGGGTCATCGTGGTTTTCTCAGCTCGGTCCTTGCATGTTAGTATTGTACTTACACATTTCAAGTATATGCGAACGTTTGTCCTGAGTATTGGTGTTCTTTTATATAAACGATATGTCATTGTATACCTTTCTGTACCATGCTATGAAATGTGCGACGTGCACCTATGCTTGTTAGTGTAAGCATCCTTCGTGTCGTGCTTGAGCCTGATACATGTATCTTTGCAGCAAGTGCTAGTAATTATGTGCAAGTGAATTTATTCGACATCTAGTCTGTGTAGTATTCAATGAAAAATAATCGGTTGCCTTCAGGTCACATTTAGCCTACATGGAAATGCGACTGCTGCACACAATGTTGAACCCCCTCCTTTTTTTTTTTTGAGTCGGCTTGTCAAGCACAGTAAATTATGGGTCGCCGCGACGGCGAGCACACATTGTTACATAGTTTTCCTACGGCATTATCTCGACGACTGCTTGTCAGACTAGGCTAAGTATAATTTTAACGTTGCACTGCTAACCACGAATTGGTTCATGCCACCTATGTTATTTTGTAAAGCTATACGTTTGCTGTGATTGCGTACGTTTAATGAGTCATTATTGCCTTAGTTTCTTTCAAGTGGTTTACAAGGATGCGCGCAAGCACATTGCTCATCTTAGAATATTTTCCCATTATAACAACGCCTACTGCAAGTGTCCAAATAAGTTTTCGATTTTCCCCACCTTGACTGCATGACGTTCGCTAGATCAGCAGGTCCTGGGCCTATCAAAGAACTAACTACATGACATGCTATATACCAGTGTAGATTTGTGCAAGTTCAGGACAATTTTATGATTAATCTTTGTTGGGCATGGTTCACCACAAGGGTATCAGGCTTGAGCACTTTTACAGATGAATGTGTTAACTGCGCCGTTTGAACCAATCGACATACAGTCAATCGGTCTATTTGGTTATTTACTGACCGAACCACTTGACCCAATTGGAATTCAACAATTGGTCGAATAGGAATACACTGAATTGACCCAATTGGTTATACACTACTGAACCATTTGAACTGATTGGCATACAACCAATTGGTCCAACTGGTCCAAATGCCCCAATTGTGTACTAATTCACAAATGGTACCAATTGAAACCAAGTGGAAACTTTTCAATTGGTTCCAATCTTTTTAAACTGGGTAGGCTGGCGTTGCACGGAATAGCTACGAAGCAAGCTCTCAAAATCGTGCATTGCCGCACTCACACTATGAACAAAGAACTGCTAACCAGCCCGTAGATCGCGAAATCTGAACTAGAGAAAAAAGAAGGCCTTACTGCGAGCAGAACCAGTAAGTCACTGCCGGGTGAGTTCGAATATGATGATGCAAGGACTGAATGATTTTGCTTATGCCAAGTACTGGTGCGTTCACAAAAACACTCCACTAAATATTTCAGCACGCCACGCTCGGGCCTGCCACGCACGAACAGTCTGCGAAAGGTGTGCTCGCAGCAATTAACTACATGCAAACCATACAATACGCGTTAAGTTTACTGTAAACTTAACCATCGCTGACAGCACGCCGCGGAGCGTCTGCTGTTTTGTTTGCGCCATAAATTTGACGTCACTTCCGCCACACTTCTCGTAATGCATTGGGATACGATAAGACTGTGGTGGTTAGGTTCATCACGCAGCAAGGCGTGTGACCCAAGGAAGACAGTGACAATACCGGAAACAAAATGAAGTTATATTGGGCGAGAAAAAAATCATTGCAAAAAATAGTCGCTGCACACGCACGCGGTTAACACACGTAAGAGTAAACAGTCTCACAGTCTGTGCCGTGGCCCGGCAAAAAGAGAGCAAACATAAATACAGAGCAAACGAAAAGAAATAGAAAAGTCAATTTGAGAAATTTTGAGCTTTCAGGTGTTGTGATTACCACTCAGCTGAGTTGACTTCACTTCACCATTTAGAATTGTTTTAGATACTAAAAAATAATTATTTGATTGAATATCACAATGGGATACATTTAGATTCCAGAATATATTCGCAAACGACATTGAAAGCATCCCTATGGCAATGTCCCAAAACTGAGGCACCGATGTTCAAAGCAGTTTCCGCCATCAATGTAACGCCTTTTTTCAGAATGGAATAACTAGAAGTTTTTTTGTAAGTATAGCATATCAGCGACAACACGAAAAATGATGTTCAATTGATTCCATTTCTCCGCAGAATGCGCAGAGGGGTGATATCGTCTGACCAGCTCTGTGTAGATACAGGTTTAGAGGGGGGGGGGGACACGACATCGACATTTAGTAATTAAAACTTCGAGCTTTCTGGACTGACTTCAGTGGGGTTGCCATGGAAACTTGAGTTGGTTATATTCTGTTCATGTAGTTAATCTTTCTAGTATATCAGTGCAGATTGCTGATTTTTGATATTTCATTGCTGTATATATTCAACTTCTGGCAGTACGGATAAAATTGGGCCATCAAGCGCAGCTTGTGCTAAGAAATCGGTCAGTTCAATTAATCTTAATCCACAGTGTCCTGGAACCCACGTAACCTCAGGAGTCTCAACAGCGGTGGTAGTAATGTTCTGAATGTCATTAGAATTAGAGTGTTCTCAGAAGCTGTCAGAGCTGCACAAACTGAAACAGAATTCGTCATTATCACTGCGTTGTTTAGATTTGACGGAAGATTTCGAAGAGCTAACTAATCGCCACGAGCTCAGCTCAGAAAACGGGAGTAAAATCAAGCAGTGTTACTGAGAAGGACCAGCCAAGCGAATCAGAGGCAGTACCTACACCTGCCTTTAAATTATTTACAGAAGCATCTGTGGCTATTTTAATTTTAGTTTCTGCATGCTCCAAGTAATCTAATAATATTAGACAGTTATAGTTTAAGGTTAGCGTGATAGTGGAGGTTAAGGGAATGGTGTTACCGAGTAGCAAACGTTCGTTGTGGACAGCGTCTTATAGTTTAGCGGGACAGCGTTTACATAATTTAGGTGTCCTAGCTGGGATGGTGGCACCACCTATCACATGGTCAATAAGTTAAAGGCAGTGAAAAAAAAAGAAAACGAGAACGCTTGCCTATGCTACTACGCGAAGCATTGTTACACGTTTATTTTACTAATAAAAAAGCAAATAAATATGAAACACGCAACAAACTCCAAAAAAAAATGTTGCCGATTTGATTACATCGATCTTGTAGTTAGGCCTAGACGCGTTGGAAATGGGCAGCTATCTAAAAAATAACGCCAACTTATCCGTAATACTCGGTCATCGAAGCTAACTGAAGGCAAGCCAAGCCACTTCAAACATTCGTTTGCTGCGAACAAGGTGAATCTTTCAACAACTACGCCAAAATCACTTCGAAGCGGGCGTCCGAGAGCGCCGCCATGTTTACGTACACTACGTACACTTACGCTACCACGCTAACCTTAAATCTGAAAAATAACGCGCGTACGGTAAACGGTACGGGTAACGTACGTATATGCACATGTGCACTTCGTTTCTGTTGTCACGGTACGCCCGGTATCCCGGTAAGCCCGGTATATAACTGTCTATTGCTGCATCCAGTGCGACTGACCCGAATCCTCGCTCCCTACTAATAAGAACTTGCTGGAAGTGCATGTGGACGGTCTTTCTTCGACGGCTTTAGTTGACACTGGAGCTCAGGTGTCTATAATAAGTGCTCGTCTCTGTCGCCACCTCAAAAAAGTTCTCACACCTGCCGCAACATAAGCCGTCCGTGTCGCCGATGGTGGAGCTATGGCCGTCATTGGAATGTGTACCGCTCGTATTAGCCTTGCCAGCCGCCATGTTTCTGTTTTATTTGCCGTTCTCAATCGCCCCCATGACCTCATCTTCGGGATAGACTTCTTATCGACGCATTCTGCCCTGATTGACTGTCCCGCTGGCACCCTCTGTTTAAAGCTTCATCTTCTTCCAGATTTTCGCCCCGAGCTGCCGAAAAGCATCTGTACCACAAAGTTAAGTCGGATACCGCCAAAAGCCCTCAAATTCATTGAATTGGCAACAAGTTCACCCGTTGTTGACGGTGATTATGTCGTCACGCCTATTCCTGATGCTCTCCTGGCGCGCGACATCACTGTGTCACCCTCCGTCGTAACCATGGCCTCTAAACGATTATGTCTGCCCGTTATCAATTTCAGTTTCACGCAGCAAGTACTACCACACGGAATTTCAGTCGCCACACTTCGATCCTTAGTAGATGCCCACGTCACCGCTTTTGTGGCAGACGCATGCTCCGATCTTCCATGTCGTCCGCAGGATGCCACATCCCTCGATGCGGCCTTGCGCCCCATGATCGACCCGAAACTCAAACCTGAGCAATCCGACGCCCTATTCCGCCTTCTGGCTTCCCACCGCGACATATTTGACACCGACAGCAGTCCACTCGGTCAGACTTCCCTCGTGAAGCACCGCATTTAGGCCGCGTTCACACTGAGCATTCCGGCTGCCGAAAGTGCTCCGAATCCGGCTCGGCGGTGGCGAGATCCGCCGGAAAGGCCCTTTCCGCGCCGATCGCTCTCGGACCGATTTTTGTGGCGTCTGCCGCCGAATCGGTCACTGCGGACCCATAGGAGCGCTAGTCAAGAAATTTTGAAAAATGGCGGCCAAGCCCCACTCACTTGTTATGCCACAGTGCACGTAACTTAATGCTGAAACCAACGGGAGTTTAACCCACTCTGTGCCAACTTCGCCTCCGTATTTCGTGAAAGAGGTGACCAAGCTTGTTGCGGTCTTGCAGAGCAAAACAAACCCACCGACGCCACTGGCGTCGGTGATTTTTCTGCTCTTCGTGCATTACAAGACAGTCACTTGCCTGCAAAGTAAGCAGTACTGTCTTTTCTTGCTTCTTGCGTACGAGAATCGTCGAAGTATACAGCACCGGATAGCGTAGTGGCGTTTGCGAGCCGCGAAACAACCGGGTGACAGCGCATCCATCCCGCGTAATGACACATTATCTGGGGTGTGTGAAACCGCGGACAATGAGCAATAAAGAAGGCGTCTGAGTTTGAGATAAAAGCACATTGATATGTTCTTTCCGGTAAGCTATAAAATTTTCAAAATGCTTGTACTGTCAAAATGTAAAATCGACAAAGTAGCGTAGGCAAGCGCGCTTCCTTGTACAGTACATTGATTGAAACAAACCTAAGCAGTCCCAGACACATCGCAGTGCTTCTCGCTCCAAGACAACTAGAGGTTTTGTTTTATAAGCAGGGTCACCCGAGAATAGTATGCATCCGAATTCCGTGATGGGGCGCATGCACATCTTCTACAACTTTACCAAGGTGTACCTCCGTAACCCGTATTGACAATTACATAGCTTGTGCAGTAAGCCTGAGGCCCGTTGTACCTTGGTAGTTATATATTCTATGTGTGGACTCCAGTTAAGTTTTTCATTATAAATGAGTCTCAAATATTTTATAGAATCTACTTGTTGGATGGGTTCCTGTTTATACAGAATTGAAATTGAAATCGAGTCTGCAAACGGAAACGCCAAGAGTGCACTTTTGTTGACATTTAACGATAATAAAATCGACTGCAACCAAATTTCAAACATACTAATGTATCTTTGTAACTTAAGTTGTAGTGAGTAAAAACACAGTCAGCAGCAAAGAGTGTGATGTCATCAGCATAAATTTAGGCAGTAACTTCTTGTTCTGTTGGAATTGTGCTCATTAAAGCATTAAATAACACTGGAGATAAGACTGCTCCTTAGGGAACTGCGCACGTTTCCTTATATTTAGATGAGGAACATACATACTTGACGCTGTAGAATTCTCTTGATTTTAAAAATTCTGCCACCCACTCAATAAAATATTGTGGGAAATTCAATCTGTTTAGCGTATTTCACGAAATGAAGTGCTCCACACTGCCATACGCCTTAGTTATGTCAAGCGTTACTAAAGCAGCGTATTGCCTTTTTTTCGAGCGAGCTGTATTCGGCTCTCTAAATCAGCATGGACACACCAAATAGAGAAATTTCTACGAAAGCCGATTTGGTTCGGTTTTATTACTAAACTGTCTGCCAACCAGATACTTACTCGGCTATGTAGGATCCTCTCTATTAGTTTGACCATGTTAGATGTTAGAGAGATGGGTCTGATATTATCGACTGCAAGTCCTACTCCTGGCTTTTTTTAGTAAAGGAATGACCTTTGCTATCCTCCAATCCTGCGGCACCTATGGGTTTTTTAAGAAGTAGTTTATAACATTGGAGACGTCACTGGGCGAAAAAGTCAACAGAATTTTAATCATGGGAACTGTGATTCCACCTGGGCCAGGAGTCACAGGGGGTAAATGTCTATTCACGTTGGATACTTTAGTGTGTGTCACTTCGTGAAAGTCGGACATTGTCGTAGACTTGTGCCAGTTGTTCGGTACTACTGAGGTAAATCTGCTTTCCAGACCTTTACCGATTGCTTCTAAGGTTGTGGTCATTTCTTGCGTCGACAGATTATCATAAGCTGTATTTACTGGTGATGGCAAGATGTTCCGAGCTCTGATACATTGAAACAGTGTTTTCATATGTTTAGGCTTCGACAGGTATACGTAATGTCTTCTGATATATTCTTGTTTATCTTGAGCTACCGTTCTTTTGAAACCCGCTGCAATGAATTTATAATCTGCCCAGTTTTGGGCAGATTATAAATCCCAGTTTCGCCCAGTTTTGGGGGGACTGATTATGTAAGAGCTGCTTCCAAGCTGCCTGACGTCGTCGGTGCTCTCTTGTACATTCATCATTCCACCAACTGCTATAGGCCTTTTTTGTGGATTCAACAGTAAATTGCGCTTTTTTGTAAGCTATTTTAATGACTGCATTTATCTTCAGTGCTTTTGTATCATCGCTCTCTCCCGAGTGAAAAGCCAGCGCTAATTTCAGATCATTCTTAATTGGTTTGTGGGATTTAACGTCCCAAAACCACCATATGATCATGAGAGACGAGGTTCCTTTATCAAAGACTTGGCTAGTACGCGACCACTATGGTGGTTGGTAGCCATCGCCACGAGCCTTATGCTCGTCCAAGTACGTTAAATCACACGAGTGATACTGCAGGACACAATGAAAAGCCTGGGGGCTTACAGGTGCGCCCAAGCATCATAAAGCGGCACGTTTGCAAATTCACAACCGCGAAATGGTTCCAGCGAGCACAGCAGCAATGGAAGACGATGAAGCTGAGAGCAAGAAGCTTCGCTTAGAAGAGAATCCTCTCGACGATAAACCGTCAACTTATTACCTAAGTGATGAAGAAGACATGGGCGAAGATGAACCATTTACGTTGGTTACTTATAAAAAGAAACGAGCAGAGGGTATCCCAGTCGTCTTTCGTCCAACAGCTGAAGGCGCTAGCTTCCGGAAAGTGAACCCCAATCGAGTGTCAGCTGAAGTAGTTTCCGCTGCTAAAGAAAAAGTGCAGTCATTCAGAACGACCAGAGATGGAAGCTTCAGTGTCAGCGTTGCTTCCTTAAGTTCAGCCAAGCGTCTTCTGATGCTTTCAAATGTAGGTGGCCTGGAAGTTAAGCCTTTCATCCCAGAGTCATACACTCGAAACGTTGGGAAAGTAAAACATGTTCCTCTGCAGTATTCAGATGAACAACTCCTAGAGTACTTGAGAGATGCTGGGGTTATACCGGCGCGACGGCAAATAAAATACTACCGCCAGGAAGATGGAAGAGTAACGACGCGTCCACTTCACTCAGTGATCCTGACTTTTCGAGATGACCACCCGATTCCAGGAAGAATCTACTTAGGATTCACCAGTCACCCAAAGGAAGAATATCTTGGTCCAGCACTTCGGTGCTATAACTGCCAGCGATTCGGACACATGGCGAAAAGTTGCCGTAACACACGCCGGTGTAAGATCTGCTCAGAAGAACACCATCAAAAGGAGTGCAAGTCTGTTCTTCAGCCTAAGTGTGCAAACTGTGCAGGTAATCACGCTGCCTCATCTTCAGGCTGCCCGCAAAGTAAAGCTGCTGCAAAAATGCGTCGGCATGAGCTCATCCACGGAAGAAAACCGCGCCCCAATGAACCATCTCCAAACCTTGAGATTGTTCATCCTGTACGTGATCCACCTCAGCGGCCACCGCAACAACAGCCAACAAGCACGCCAAGAGAACCGCCAAGAAAGCCGCCAAGAGCACATTCGAGAGACCACTCACGAGAAGTTCCTTCAAGTAACCCAACCTACGCGTCAAAGCTGCGAACGCCCACGGGACCTCTGCCGAAAAGTAGCAAAACCGACAGTGCCAGTGTTCCCCCCAACTACAACATCGAAACGTCACGTCATTCTCAACAGGCCTCAGAAAATCAACCATTCAATAAAGACCGTGCCTCTGCATCAGTCATGCAATTGATTCTGCCAATGCTTTTCGCAGCACTTAAGGCAATCCTGTCTGCTCTACCGGAAGCAAACAACCTGCCAGAAGTAAAAGCCCTGCTGCCTCTGGAAGCACTACTGTGTCAACAGTCCGGGTCAAACCTGCGACAAGTAACATATGAATAAGCGCTACAAAGATGTCTCCATATACCAGTGGAATGCCAATGGTCTTCGAAGGAAGTGTGCTGACTTCTGTAAACTCCTTCTGCAGTATAATTTTCCAATACTTTGCATCTAAGAGGCAGGAATGAATGAGGATTTCCGCCTCTCCAACTACGTGATATATAAGTCATCTCGTCGAAGTAGTTTTAGCAGAGTACATTTGTGCGTCAGAAAGGACCTACCTTCTCATCAAGTTCACTCAAGTGATGCGGACTTCCCGGAATTCGTTGCTTGCGAAGTATCCTTTGGTGAGCAGTGCGTTACAAAGATCAATTTTTACCTACAACCTTCAAGCCGCATTTCGGTGGAAGAGCTAACAAATATCTTCAACATTTCTAATTCATATTCGTTTATATGCAGAGACTTTAATGCGCACAACATAATCTGGGGTAGTGATCGATGTGATGCACGTGGGAACATTGTTGAGTGTGCCACAGACAAATGCAATTTAACAATTTTAAATGACGGCTCCCCAACTTTTCTCCGAGGGCATAATTACTCTAGTTGCATCGATGTAACCTTGTGTTCCCAAGATCTAGTGAGTGGTGTGGTATGGACAACGAATGTAGAAACACGTGGGAGTGACCATTTTCCCATTCTAATAAATTACCCCTACTTGCGAAAAGACGACACCAGACGCTACAGCAAACTGACGAACTGGAAAGCTTTTCGGCACCACCTAACAAACCAAAATAGTGAACTCACGACAGTTGAAAGCTTTACTGAATTTCTGCAAGATAATGCGAAAAAATGTACAAAGAAAGTCCCGATTCCAAAAGACTATGCTGCAGTCGATGGAGAGTATGAACATCTAAGAGCCATCAGACGACGTTCAGAAAGGGCATATCGACGCAGCGGAAGTTTAGAAGCATACAAAAATGCACAGAAAATCCACAGTGTAATGCGCAGACGGTAGAAAATTTAGGTAAACGACGCTGGCGTGATTTCTGTGGCACGCTCTCTCCCCACACACCTGTTCCAAGAATTTGGCTTGTAATTCGAGCACTTAGTGGCCCTGTATCACAGAGCTTCCCATTTCGTGCTCTTGCTATAGCCTTGGACAAACCGGAAGCTGTGGTAGCAGATGAATTTTGTCAACTTATCAGTAGGCCCGCCACATCACAATGTGCCTTATTTGATAATTCTGTCGCGTTAGCCAGCCAGAAAATTAATGCTTGCTTTTGGGCCCAGCATCCTCAACTAGACCCTGTATTTACGTTAGGGGAGCTGCATTGTGCTATAGCATCATGTCGTCAAAAATCGGCCTCTAGACCGGACGGCATTACATACAATATGCTAAAGAACCTTGGGCCCTCAGGCACAACTATTCTCTTAGATATGGGGTTCAATTTACAATATTACATATTTACAATTTACAATATTTACAATAATCTATGGACGCAAGAAATTGTACCCGAGTCTTGGAAGTCTGCTCGCATCATTCCGATCTTAAAACCGGCTAAGACGCCCTTGAACCTTGAATCCTTCCGTCCAATCAGTCTGACAAGCTGTTTATGTAAGGTAATGGAAAAAATGATTGATGCGCGACTTCAATGGTGGTGCAACAGAACTGGTGTATTCTCCAACTACTTGACAGGTTTTAGGAAACAGAGATGCACAATGGATGCAATACTGGACTTAGTAACGTATGTGGAGCATGAACACGCCTGTGGTAGTTTGACGGTCGCAGTGTTCTTGGACATCAAAAAAGCATTTGACACAGTCAGTCACACTCATGTTCTGTTGAGTATGTTGGAACTCGGACTGTCCGGCAGGTCTTTGCGGTGGGTATCCAAATTTTTATCAGGTCGTAAAATATTCATTCAGACGAGCGAAGGAAAAAGTGCAGAACACGACGTCAGACAAGGAGTGCCACAAGGAAGCGTACTCAGCCCTCTTTTTTTCAACTGTGTTATGGCTGATTTAGCTAAAAGACTGCCTTCCAGGTTGAAATACTCCTTATATGCAGATTATGTGTGCATTTGGGCATCTGGCACGAACATACGGTTAATTCAGATTGCATTGCAAGACGGAATAAATATTATCAACAACTTTTTAAAAGAAAGAAAAATGATTCTATCGCACGCAAACACAGCTGTATTGCCCTTCACCCGTAAGAAGTTAAAAAACTTCAATCTCAATTTAGAAGGAGAATCACTAATGATTGTGACACAGCATCTGTTTCTCGGAGTAATACTTAATAGGCAGCTATCATGGGCACCTCACATAAAGAAAGTCAAAAGCGAGGTGAATACGCTAGTGAATATACTCCGCAGAGTTGCTGGGACATCATGGGGTGGATCTGTATCATCCATGCACGCTGTTCACAATGCTTTAATACGACAAAAAGTTGCATATTCTGCAGCAGTGTTACACGGCCTTTCCCGCACTTCAGAGGAGCGACTTCAAAGACTATTAGTTAGGGGACTACGCGTCTGCATAGGTGTTCCACGAGCGACTTCCAGCAGCCTTGTCATAGCAGAGACTCGACAACCACCCTTTCCAGTCATGAGAACAATTGAAACATGCCGCCATTTTTTTCGCTTACAGACGCAACACAGGGACCACCCATTGGCACTGGAGATTTTACTAAGAGATAAAAGCAATGCTCATAACGATGTACAAAGTAATGTACATATATTACCCAGAAATGAATTTTGGAGCTCTGAAATGGACTATCCTCCATGGCTGCTTGTAATACCAAGCATTGAATTCTCAGTGGATGGCATTATCAGAAAGAGAGACATGTTCATCCAAGCTGCTCAACAACTAGCGCTTTATCATATACACATACGGTATCCAGGGTACATACATATTTACACAGATGGCTCAAGTACTACAACGTCTTCAACATCGGCATTTATCATACCACAGCTCAATATTCAGGAATCGTTTAAATTATGTCGCATGACATCATCTACTACATCTGAGCTCTTCGCTATTCTGTATGCTCTAAAGTTTATAAACTCGGTAGCAGACGCTAGAAAATGGGTACTTTTCATTGACTCACAGGCCGCATTAAGATCACTCTCCAGTGTAAACAGGGCAGTAATAAGTGATAGTGTGACATACGAAACGCTGAAGGAGCTCACCAAAGCAAAGAAGGCGCAACATGAGATCAAATTTCAGTGGATACGTGGCCACTGCAACATTCCTGGAAACACAGCTGCCGATGAAGCAGCACGACAAGCACATCGTAAAGACTTTACTGTTTCTTTACCAATTTCGAAAAATGAATTGCATAATATTATAAAGAATACAACTTTCAGAATGAGAAAAACTGCTTGGTTTGACCAAAGTACAAAGAGCTGCGATTTATATCACATCGATCCATTTATTGAATTCAAAATTACGCTGGCATTAGATAGAAGGATGGAAACTCTAATTCACGGATTGAGGCTAGGCACCGCATACACAAAACATTTTTTGCACAGAATCGGCAGAGCTGAAACTCCCGAATGCGAATGTGGATTTATAGATGAAGACGTCTGTCACCTTCTCATAGACTGTCCACATCATGACACGCCGAGACGCCGTCTTAAGTGCGAACTGTTCGCATTGGACCGGAGACCATTTAGCATGAAAAAACTTCTGGGCCCGTGGCCAACTGGAGTTTTACAGTCCCACGCTTTAAAAGCATTAACACGTTTTTTACAAGACAGCGGGATTGCTGACAAGTATTGACAAAGAACAAACTTTCATTTGTAACACATGTACTTATTATGTACAGTATCATGTGACGCCCATCACGTGTGTGTTGTGAAATGAATGACGTGTCGACTATTATGTACATACGAGCGAATGCATCTTTATAAGGACCAGACGTGTGCTTAGCTGTTTTGTGCGGGTGGACCGAATATTAACGAGGGACATTTCCAGAGACTTCTTACATTGACTTTCGAACATTTACTTACCGTTGTGATATGTGCGTATAAGTGTGTCTTTGCATATCTGTGCCCGAGTTTTCTATTTTTCATGTGCTGCTTTGTATGTTTTGCTTCAAGATACGTGTTCAAGTTTCAATCAACGGCTAAGGAGTAACCGGCGCCATAATGGTGCGCCAACATCTCCTTATATATTATATCTATAAAAAAATGAGAGACGTCGTAGTGGAGGGCTCCGGAAATTTCGACCACCTGGCGTTCTTTAACGTGCACCCAAATCTGAGTACACGGGCCTACAACATTTCCGCCTCCATCGGAAATGCAGCCGCCGCAGCCGGGATTTGATACTGCGACATGCGGGTCAGCAGCCGAGTACCTTAGCCACCAGACCACCGTGGCGGGGCCAGATCATTCTTAAATTTAGTGTAATTTACAAATACTCGTACACTAGAACATGATGGAATTGTCGGGCAACAAATTTCAAACCTTTTCGGTAAGTGGTCACTGTTGGTGCCACAGTACAGCGCTTTCCAAGAAGAAGTAGTAATAGCCGAACTCGCGAAACTTAAATATAAGACCGACCTGGAGTGGTTACGAATAAATGTGGGGCTTCTGGCGTTGAGGCACGTCCGGTCATTAGCCATTGTCGACTCCCACAAGCGTTTTCCACTCGAATCAGTTCTAAAACCCCAACTCGTGTGGTGAGAATTAGTCTCCAACTAAATCTTTGTCCTTACACCACGACCTTGTAGCTAGATCCAAAGTTCGTGTGTCTTGAACCCCATCTGGAAAATATATATTAACTAGGGTAAAAGGTCTGCAGTCTGGTAATGTGATCTCTACTGCCAAAATTTCGCATTCTGGCGACATATGTTTGTATGAACATTAGACTTTCATGCTAATTATATTATTAATAAAAAAAGCTAGACCATCACCTCTCGATGGACGGTGTAGTCGAAAAGGCCGGAAGTTAACTGAAACAAACTTTTTTGTGATAGCCATGTATCTTGTAATGCTCTAATATCAGAAGCAAATTTAGAAGTCAAGTATACCAAATCCGTAGATGCAGAATAAAGTGATCGGCAATTTCAATTGATAACCTTGAACGACCCTATGGTTTCGAAAGAGCTGCTTCCGCAACAGCTTTATCTAGAACACTTTATTTCAAAAAAAATATCTCTTTGAAAGGCTCTCATTTTCCTTCAGATACTTTTTGTTCTTTGTCTGTTTTGGTGAGTTAGTTTTCATTTACAGAGGAGATCTAGATCGCTTCAGTGACCTAGGATCCAAATCTATGTCATCTTAATCTATTGTATCTGCATCTTTATCTTGACTTTGGCTATAGATATCTACTGCAGAGGGTCCTGCAGACGAAAATTAAGATGGGGCAGTTTCAGATTCAACGCCATTTATTTGTTGTGCAATCTGAACATGTTGGGATACCAGGACAGACTCTCCCGGTTTACCAAATTTGCGAGTCATTTTGTAAGCCAGAATTTGAGATTGGTAATCACAAAGGTTAGAAGCCAGTCGTTCCGTGGCATTTCCTAGAGCCTTTTTTACTACCTCCGCGATATTCAGGCAAATCGACCCATTTATTTCCGAGATAAGTCGCGCTGCAACACTGGCATACCCCTGTGTTCTGGCCTGTATTTTTTCTATGGCTTCTCCTCGCCAACAGCGCCTACGCCCTATAATTTCAAGAATTTGTATTTCTCGGGCCTTATAGCTGAACAATTAGAACTATCTGCACAGTGTTGTTCGTTGCAGAGACAACATTTCTCTCCTTTACCTTCGCAGTCATTCGCTTTGTGGCTGTCACCACACACCCGGAATCTGAATGCTGACCTGCATCCTTCAATAGTGTGACCACATCGCCAGCACTTCGTACACTGGAGTGGTCGCGGTGATAGCGGTTCCACTCTGTATATTAGTGGCCACGCCTTGATTTCGCTTGGAAGATTCGCTCCAGCGAAGGTTACACAATTACAATTACCGACTCAGTCGGGATCTTCTGCTTCTCTACAATTCGTGCACGCCTATAAATGAAGATTGCACCAGTCACGGCAAACAATTTTAATACCTCAGATTGCATTGGATTGGATAAACTTTTATTATTGAATAAACTTTTATTATTGGATAAACTTTTATTATTGGATAAACTTTTTTAATACCTCAGATGGGGTCAAGTTAATATCTACGCCGCGATCAATACCTTTCACACATGCCAGATGTGGGGGAATAAAGGAGCTCACCGGAATGGTCGTGAACATCGAGCACTTTAGTAGGTCTTGAACACAGAGCTGATCAGATGAAAAACATAGAATACCGCCTCTGTCAAACCGTCGGACCTCTGTGATGCTGTGGAAGCGAGACGTATACATAGCAGCTCTAAGCTCCGCCAGGGCCACTTTCGGATTCTTCATCCGAATAAAGCCATCATTGCTTGGAACGAGAGCCACAGGAACTGCGGGGATGCCATTGCACAGAAACTGATCCACTGGTATCTCCTGTGGCGGAAGACAAGCAGACCAGAGGAAAGCCCGTGGTCCAGGTGAAGAAAACGGCATCTGAGTGCTCTTTCTAGCGCTAAAAGCACTTACTTAACTGTAAAGCACTATAAAAACGCCTAACAAAGACAATGAAACCTCAGCAACTACAAGAGCTTAGGCCGAAAGCCTAGAACAAGCATGGCCAGCTACTTGCACTGCGGACGAACGTGGAACGCTGTGCTCGTTCTGCGCGAGCGCCTTCTCTTTTTTCTTCAATCAGCGCGCTTCAATGTCCCATTATTTTTGTCATCTTTCAGGGGATATAGCACTGTCGTCTGCTACGCTCGCATTTCCCAAGCTACTACAACACGAGGGCCTTACCTCAGTTTTTTCTTCCTCCATGGAAATTACTGAAACGGCGAAGATCGCTTGTTTGGGCGATGCGTATATGAGCGCGCCTTCGATTGAGTTCCCAAGAACGACTTTTCAAATGCATAGAAAAGCTGCCTTGAAGATGTGTTCTTCAACATGGAACGGTAATTTTGTAAATATTTCTTTATTGTCTCGTCGTGTTATTCTTGGCTGCACATCATTCACATGTGCCTTCTATTTTAAAACTCTATTCTCGCACTTATGCGCCTACGTGCGTTGCTTGTCCTTTTCTATTGACCGCGAGATCGAGCAGAGTCGCTGCCTGGCGGCAACTGGCCGAAACGGTGAAGCGTGGATTGCTCCTTGTGTTGTCTGCTAGCCATGTCATGTTTCTATGCGCGTGTAGATCATGCACGTTCTCAAAGTGGGATTTGTTCGAGGTCGTCTCAGCGCGAGTGTAACTGTTTCTACGTATGTCTGAAACGACATACGAAAATACTTGCATGGTCTTGCTTGGTTGCTAGTGCATTGTAATACGTTCGGCGAGTGCAACTTTCCAGAGTGCTGTTTATTGTCGTCGTGCCCTCTATTCACCAGGATAATTTCAGAATTTAAAGCACATCGCAAACTCTTGGAATCCTCCCAAACATGATAACTAAAAATGTGGAGTGAGATGCAGCGTTTTATATTGACTCGGTTGTAAAAAAAAGGCTCTAGGCCTTGTACTTGTGCGCTGTTGGTATAGGCGTACAACTACGGCACTATAGTTCATCGATCATGGGAGGAGCTTTAGTTGTGTTTATCTGGTCGTGATACCACTACATAGAAATGTTACTATCCCATAAACTGTGAGACTTCGGTACTTACACTGTACTTAAAACAGAGTTACTGTGCGCAACCGTGTGCTCAGATTTGAGAACGCTTCAAAGAGCCCAGACATTGAAAATTAGTTCAGATGGCATACTTTATATACAAAGTTGTATAATTTCACTGAAAATTGCATCTTCTTTACATTTTTCTCAGCGTTTGTGTCGCATGGTTAGTGACTGACGAAAAGCAGTGGTAATTTTTTGTCTGAAAAAAAAAAACATGCTTGTCCCATTAACCATGGTTTTGTTGTAGCACTGTCATGCACGTGTTCAGCTTTCTGCTGAACTCTTAAATAAGAGTATTACTGATGCAAGAACATGTGCGTACATGTGGTAAACGCAGTGTAGCGCAGGGTGCCGTCAGCCACTATCCTTCCTGACTAGACTTATCGGCTGTCCCACGTTTCTGAATAGAATGAAAGAAAACAAAATCATATGCATATAAGGTGCGAATGGTGTACTCAACAATTCGCAGAGATATGCGAGCTTTCTGCGATCTTTCTTTCTTTTTCATGGTATGCAGATGACAAAGATGTAAATAAGTAGTTCAGTCACGCCACATCAGTGCGTAGCAGGTGGAATACATGCTAACCACGTACAAACAACACAGCAAAGGCGTGATTTAGTGTGAAAGCGTTAAGAGTGTCACCCAGGGCGAGCATTCCTATGAAAGGCAGAAATAATGCGCTTTACTCACGGGTAATGTCAGCATTGCATATGAGTCGTGCACCGATTCAGTAAATAAGATCATAGATATCAACAGTAGATTGTAGTCAAGGCAATTTACTTGCGGACAATCGGTCAGACCGTACGAAAGAAAGCGCTGCTGTGTGTATTTGTTTACGTGCCACCGACAGCCTATCCAACTTGCGTGGGGATGGTGCTGCCACCTATAGCCTGATCTCGCTGCGAATAGTTTTGCTTGTTCTGCTCCGTATATAAACCGTTTCTTCGAAGTTAGCGCTGCTTTCACGTTGTACATTTGTGTTCCCGTCCTGAGTTCTGTGTGCTATAGCTGTCAAGATGGAATACCAACTTGCTGAAGTTCAGTTTTTTTTTTCATATGATTATGCAGTTAGCGCACTAGTCACTAGGATTTATTACTTCATGTGATGCAGTTCATAAAACGTGTTTTGTAATTTGGCTATTGCAGAAAGCCAGCTGGTGCGCAAGGCGCCATCGTCTTATGCGGACGGCGTCTACATGATCGCGGAAGGGCGACCCAGTGCGCGCTCCCTTAGCCAGGAGCTGTTCAAGGGTGAAGACGGGCTTGCATCCGTCAGGAACATCACCGTACTCTTCGTTTTCTTCGGTGAGTTTTTCTCTTGCGTGCCCCATGGTACATTGACATCGCTATGGGCACACTGCGCTTGCACAGGCTGGCTGGCTGGCTGGCTGGCTGGATGGATGGATGGATGGACGGACGGACGGTCCGTCCGTCCATCCATCCATGGTGGATGGGTGGATGGGTGGGTGGATGGATGGGTGGATGGATGGATGGATGGATGGGTGGATGGGTGGATGGGTGGATGGGTGGGTGGGTGGGTGTGGCTGTACCCTTTAGATCGGGCGGCGGCTAACGCCACCTAGCCGTAATGCTTAGTGAACTAACCACTAGATTTATCTTTTTTCCCCTTTAAATGATGAAGTTGAGAACTGGTACTTTGCAGTAAAGTGTTTAATTTTCACTCGTGCCTTGACTTCAGCCACCAATCAGATAACCTTTTCTAGTTAATTCTACCCGCTATTTCTACCCGCTATTATTGTCTATTTTGCCCTCCCTGTCCCTAAGCCCCAGAGCTTTGAAAAACTCTGTGCCATCATCCTGAACGATAGGGTGAAGCCCTTTACAGAACATTATCAAATGTTTGGTAGTTTCCTCCCTCTCTACATGCACTGCATACCGTGTCTACTCCGTCGTATTTGGCCCGATATGTCTTAGTTCACAATACTCCCGTCCTAGCCTCAAACAGTAGAGAACTACCCCGAGTAGTGCCCTTTCCTTGGCAATTTCCTGCTTAAAAGTTCGATAGATCTCTAGTGCGGACTTCTTAATCATGCCAATTCTCCACATATCGGCCTCCGCATCCTTCACCTTCTTCTTAACCGACAATTCTTTTTGGTTTGGACCCCTGCCGTTTTCCAAGTATGTACCAGTCAATTTTCTGGTTCGCTTCCTCCATTAAGTAATGACATTCTTCATGTACAAGTAGCTGAAAACCTTCCTAGCCCAACGCTTCCCCCCCCCCCCCATTTCTCTCAATCACTTGTCGAATTTTAACTTGCTGCTAACTTCCCTGCCCACAAATGAAGTCCATCCCATATCACATTGTACTCCCTGATTTGGTGCATTCCCGTGAGTTCCTAAAGCAAGCCTGCCTACTCCACGTTGCTTAATTTCTAATCTTGCTTGAACGTCTGACCCCATGCACAAGAGCGCATTGCCGAACGTCAGTCCAGGAACCATGACCCCTTTCCATATTCCTCTCACAACAGCATACCTATTGTAATTCCACAGTGCCCTATTTTTCATCACTGCTGCATTACTGTTACCTTTAGTCGTCACGTATATTTCGTGTTCCCTTAGGTACTTGGTCCCATTGCTTATCCATACGCCCAGATACTTGTATTTATCTGTTATCTCTAGCGTGACTTCCTGTATTCTAAGCTCACTACCTTCGTTATCATTAAAAATCATGACTGCTGATTTTTCCTTACTGAATCTAAAATCTAACCTATCTCCCTCATTACCGCAGATGTCCATCAATCTCTGCAAATCTTCTTTGTTGTCGGCCGTAAGCAATATATCATCTGCGTACATTAATGCTGGTGGTACCTGATCAATGAGTTTTCCTTGTTTGACTAAAGAGAGGTTGAAGCCAAGTCCACTTTCCTCTCATTTGGCCTCAAATCTTTCTAGGTAAATCATGAATAACAAGGGTGACAGTGATTACCCCTGCCTATGTCCCCGTTTCATCTCTGTAGGCTTGGATACCTGTTTTTCCCACTTTATAACTACCTTGTTTCTTTTATAGATTTCCTTTAAAAGATTAGTGACTCCATCTTCCACACCCAGTGTGTCTATTATTCCCCACAAGTCCTCTTCAACCACGCTATCGTACGCTCCCTTGATATCCAAAAATGCTAGCCACAAAGGCCTGAGTTCCTTTTCTGCTATTTCGATGCACTGCGTCAGTGAGAACAGATTGTCTTCCAACCTCCTGTGTTTCCGAAACCCATTCTGCAGTTCCCCCAGCACCCCCTCATCCTCTAACCATGCCTGCAGTCTTTCCTTCATAATCTGCATTGCCAGCCTGTAGACCACTGATGTCATTGTTATGGGACGTTAGCTGTTTATGTCATCTTTGTCCCCCTTTCCTTTATAAATCATGCTCATCCTGCTAAGTTTCCATCCATCAGGGACTTCACCATCGATTATACTTCTGCTCACTGCCTCTCTCAAAGTCTGTTTAGACTTCGGACCCAATGTCTTTCTCAGCACAATTGGAATACCATCTGGGCCTGTTGATGTACTACTTGGAACCCTCTTCTCAGCCCTTTCCCGCTCTCGTTGTGAAAATGGAGCTATTGTGCCACTTGATCCATCCCTGTCTATTGTGGTGCATAAAGCACTTCTTTGTTGAAATTTTTCTGTCACCCTTGATCTTATATATTCAATAGCTTTGTCCCCTTCTAGCCTAGCACCTTGAGCTGTAGTTAAAAACCTCTGCTCTAGGTTTGTTTCATTTCTTGGGGAGTTTAGATGGTTACAAAATTTCGCAGCTGCCTTTCTGTCCTTTTTATGTACTTGTGCCAGCCACTGAGCACCCTTTCTTCTAATATATTTATTGATCAGGAGGGATGCTTCCCTTCTAAAGCTTAGAAAGATTTCCCACTTTCTTTCAACATCATCTGTCGGTTCACCCCGCTGCTTAGCATGTCTGTGTTCCCTAGAGGGTTCCTGACGTTTGCTACGTCTCTCTTAACTTCCTCATCCCACCCACTTTTGGGTTTGTGTCTCCTTTTTTCGGCAGACTTGTCACCTGTCTTAGCAAGGTCTAGCTCAAACAGTCTAATTAGATTCGTGTATGTTCACACTGTTTTGGTCATCTTGTCTCCTTCCCACTTTCACTGCTCTTCCAAAACTTAGCTTGATACGTTCGCGATCACTACCCAGACTTCTGGAGCCACCTTCATGTATGTGCATTCCCCTGCGCTTATCATACATCCTATGTGACATCAGTGCGTAATCTATCGTTGACTGTATACTGACCGACTTGATCAATAACAAGTTGCTGTGTAGGCAGTTGTAATGTGCTCGGGTAGATGACACTGTCGCCTTGGGACCTAAAGGGGCACAAATATTCAAGCCACACGAAGTCTGTGAGAAAAGAAATCGACGTAAGCACAAGGGCCGAGCTAAGCCAGACGTAGGCTATATTAACATGCAGGGTGGCAGGAATAGGTTAAAGTGGGAAGCGATAGACGAGCAGTTGAGGCAGGAGGAGCCGATGGTATATGGGGTTGTGGAGACACATCTCAGGGACATGGAACAACCTCCTAACAATCCGGACTACGCGTGGGAATATTGTAATAGAACAGAAGGCAGCAGAAAGGGGGGTGGTATTGGGGCATTCATTCATAAAAGTACAGACTGGCAAAGGGTCGAGCAGGAGTGCAAGGAACATTTATAGCTAAAAGGGAAAGTGGCAGGGCAAATGACACTCCTTGGTTTCCTGTACTTGTGGACGGCTGCAAATGCCAGAGAGGAAAACCAGGCAATGGTAGAGTGTATATCAAAGGACATTCAGAAGTTAGGAGTAGAGTGCGAGATAATTATACTAGGAGATATGAATGCACACATAGAAGATATAGATGGGTATACTGACCCGACAAGAAAAATGATCATGGATGTGTGTGAAAGGCTTGATTTGATCATTTGCAACGGTACCGAGAAGTGTGAAGGGCAAATAACATGGGAGGTAGGAAGGCTGCAGTCGACGATAGATTACGCACTGATGTCACATAGGATCTATGATAAGCGCAGGGGAATGCACATACATGAAGGTGGCTCCAGAAGTCTGGGTAGTGATCACGAACGTATCAAGCTAAGTTTTGGAAGAGCAGTGAAAGTGGGAAGGAGACAAGATGAGCAAAACAGTGTGAACATACACGAATCTAATTAGACTGTTTGAGCTAGAGCTTGCTAAGACAGGTGACAAGTCTGCCAGAAAAAGAAGACACAAACCCAAAAGTTGGTGGGATGAGGAAGTTAAGAGAGCCGTAGCAAAACGTCAGGAAGCCTCTAGGTAACACAGACATGCTAAGCCGCGGTGTCAACAGACAGATGATGTTGAAAGAAAATGGGAAATCTTTCTAAGCTGCAGAAGATATGCATCCCTTCTGATCAATGAAAAGGTTAGAAGAAAGGGAGCTCAGTGGCTGGCAGAAGTACATAAAAAAGATAGAAAGGCAGCTGCGAAATTTTTGAACCATCTAAACTCCCTAAAAAGTGGGATGAGCCTAGAGCGGAGGTTTATAACTACAGCTCATGGTGCTAGGCTAAAAGGGGACGAAGCTATTGAATATATAAAAACAAGGGTGACAGAAAATTTTCAACAAAGAATTGATTTATGCACCACAATAAACAAGGATGAATCAAGTGGCGCAAAGGCTCCATTTTCACAACAAGAGTGCCAAAAGGCTGAGAACAAGGTTCCTAGAGTACATCAACAGTCTCAGAGGGCATTCCAATTATTCTGATAAAGATATTGGGTCCGAAGTCTAAGCAGACTTTGAGAGAGGCAGTGAGCAAACTAATAATCGATAGTGAAGTCCCCGATGAATGGAAACTTACCAGGATGAGCATGATCTATAAAGGAAAGAGGGACAAAGCTGACATACACAACTACCGTCCTATAACAGCGACATCAGTGGTCTACAGGCTGGCGATACAGATTATAAAGGAAAGACTGCAGGCATGAATAGAGGATGAGGGGACGCTGGGGAACTGCAGAATGGATTTCGGAAACACAGGAGGTTGGAAGACGATGTGTTCTCACTGACGCAGTGCATCGAGATAGCAGAAAAGGAACACAGGCTACTGTGGCTAGCATTTTTGGATATCGAGGGAGCGTGTGATAGCGTGGTTCAAGAGGAATTGTGGGGAATACTGGACACACTAGGCGTGAGAGATGTGGTCACTAATATTTTAAAGGATATCTTTAAAGGTAACAAGGTAATTATAAAGTGGGAAAAACTGGCATCCAAGCCTGCAGAGAATAAAAGTGGACTTAGGCAGGAGTGTCCCCTCTCACCCTTATTATTCATGATGTACCTACAAGAATTAGAGGCCAAATTAGAGAGAAGTGGACTGGGCTTCATCCTCTTTATCGTCAAACAAGGAAAACTCATTGAACAGGCACTACCAGCATTGATGTACGCAGATGATATAGTGCTAATGGCCGACAACAAGGAAGATTTGCAGAGATTGGTGGACATCTGCGGTAATAAGAGAGATAGGTCAGATTTGAGATTCAGTAAGGAAAAATCAGCAGTCATGACTTTTAATAACAATGAAGGTAGTGAGCTTAGAATACAGTAGGTCACGCTAGAGATAACAGATAAATACAAATATCTGGGCGTATGAATAAGCAATGAGGCCGAGTACCTAAGGGAACATGAAATATACGTGTCGACTAAAGGTAACAGGAATGCAAGGGTAATGAAAAACAGGGCACTGTTGAATTACAATAGCTATGATGTTGTGAAAGGAATATGGAAAGAGGTCATGGTTCCTGGTCTGACGTTTGGCAATGCAGTCTTGTGCATGAGATCAGAAGTTCAAGAAATATTAGAAATTAAGCAACATGAAATAGGTAGGCTTGCCTTAGGAGCTCACGGGAATACACCAAATCAAGGAGTGCAAGTTTATATGGGATGGACATCATTTGAGGGCAGGGAAGCTAGCAGCAAGGTAAAATTTGAGAAGCGATTCAGAGAAATGAGGGAGGAGCGTTGGGCTAGGAAGGTATTCAGCTACTTGTACATGAAGAATGTCGATACAAAACGGCGGAAGCGAACCAGAAAATTGACTGGTAAATACTTGGACAGCAGCAGGGGGCCCAACCAAAAAGAATTATGCGTTGAGAAAAAGGTGAAGGAAGCTGAGACCGACATGTGGAGAATTGCCATGATTAGGAAGTCCGCACTAGAGATCTATCGAACTTTTAAGCAGGAAATTGCCAAGGAAAATATCTATGATAATACTCGGGGTAGTTCTCTACTGTTTGAAGCCAGGACGGGAGTATTGCGAACCAAGACATATTGGGCCATATACGAAGGGGTAGACACGGTATGCAGTGCGTGTGGAGAGGAGGAGGAAACTGCTAAACACTTGATAATGTTCTGTAAAGCACTTCACCCTATAGTTCGGGATGATGGCACAGAGTTTTTCAAAGCACTGGGGTTTAGGGACAGAGAGGGCAAAATAGACTTTAAGCGGGTAGAAATAACTAGAAGGAGGCTATCTGATTGGTGGCTAAAGTCAAGGCACGAGTGAAAATTAAACCCTTCACTGCAAAGTACGAATCCTCGACCTCACTATTTAAAGGAGAAAAATAAATCTAGTTTTTGGTTCATTACTTATTACTGCTTGGTGGCGTCAGCCACCGCCCGATCTCAAGGGTACAGCCATATCCATCTATCCATCCTGAGTGAACAAGGGCAAATACAGGCACTGCTGATATTTACTCACCTTCTATTCCAACTTGAATAAAAAGCTTGTCACTGCATGGCCGTGACGGCCGTCACATGCATCCGACTTGCGAACAAGGCGAAGACGGCGCGCAGTCATACGCGCGGTGGAAGGCTGAGGCGAGCATTAACTGTGCGTGCGTGTAAACAGGCTTGAAGCTAGGTGAATCGCAGTATTTTTATGACTTTTTGTACTATTACGTAAGTGCTTAATAGCCGTGTCAGTTTGTGGCCTTCTGATGATTTCCAGTCTGCTTGCTTTGGTGAACTATTTTTCTTTAGTGCAGTAGGGCTGTGCACGAACCAAACTGGGCGCACGCCGTAAAAGTGAGCAATTTAAACTACTATATCTCCATTATTCTAAATCTGAAAAATAATTTTTAAAACCACTCGATTCTTGGCTAATCCTCCAAAGTGCGTATGCGCCACGATCAATGGTTGAACAAGAACAAGAAACCCCACACTGCGCACTAGCTGGTACGCTTCAGGTCCTCTGGATTAAAAAAAACAAAAAGGCATTCCAGTGCAAACTGAATTAATGACCGTCTATGGTTATTTTGTAGTTGTTCGTCTGGCTTCACGACAAACTGCACCAAATAAACGGACACATAAGCTATAACTGCTTCACTTTCTTACTGCTTGTACATACGAATTTCTGTCGAATAGTACATAATACACAAAAGTGAGTATGCTTGATGACCAGGCAAATTCTGTGAGCATATGCCTGTGACCATGGTATGCGTCAGGAAAGCCCTTGGCCTCCATGTAAATATCACAGGTATTTTCCAAAACATTTGTTTTGTTCTAAATATTCAGAAGGGCCCACAACTAAGAGAAATGCAGACTTTAAAAAAATTCGAGGCTTTCGCTACCATCTTGCCCATATTTTGCTTGTAGGCCATGCCCTTTTCTGTCACGCTGTCCGGGCATTGGCCAATGATAATGGAAGCCGATGGGAATACAAGCTGTTTCCAATCATCGGTCATCGGCCACTGCCGGTTAGAGGCTGTCGCTAGCGTTGCAAGGGTTGGCGAAGCCCAACGCATTCACGAATGGCAATGTCAACACAGACGAGGTGCGATTCCAGAACACCGATCACGTACAAGAATACAGACGGCGCGCAAGTAACATCAATGAGACGTGAGCCAAGAGAGCCGAGCGCAAGCGCCTTCAACGCGTCCCCCTTCCCATGTCTGCGTTTCAAACAAACGTTTACTCGAATAAATGCTGCACGGAGCGTCGCTTTAAACCATTCTTCCAGCACCCGCATCAACGCCGGTTTCAACCGGGTCAACGCCATGTGCACCGCAACTGCTTCACATCCCATCAGGGTTCCCTTCGGGAGATGGTCCATAGTTTATTCAATGGCATATTTTTATTTACTTCTGTTACCTATTTAAGCTTTCTCAATAAAGATGCGCCAATGACGCGACCCCAACTGCAGAGAAGGCTGCAGTGACGAATCTCTGAAGGCTGTCGAATCTCTGTAGAGACCATGTACCTGCAGAGATTCGAAAATGAATCAATAACAAGTAATGCCAAAGTCACGACAGAATCATGTGAGAGCCAGTTGCAACTATAATAAAGGCAGAGACTGCTGCGCCGCGCGGCGCACGAGCCAACCCCACACAAAAACGGCTGCTGCGCCGCACGAAAGTGACGTCATGCAATTTCCGGTTAGGCGTTCCGTTTGAATAGTCAGGAGTGTCTAGCGGTACGTCTATACATAACGGTAAAAGCAGTTAAAATTACCTCCAAACAAAAAAGTGAACAAAAGCGTTAGTTAGGTTTAGCGTGACAACAATACAAAACCGGCTTGTTTGTCATCTCAAACCGATCGGCAGCTGTGACGTAGATTCTGCTTCTGGTCACCGACGTGTGCGGACGCAGGATGGCAGGCTCCTCAAGAGCTGTTACAGCGGCCGACGCTGGCCGCGGTTTCTCGTGCACATCGCTTCCCAAGGACTACCGTTTAATTCTGCCACCACTGCCCACAGGAGAAGGACTCAGACGCACGTTGGTTCTGCACTGCGACATCGCAGCGCGTCCGTACGGGATTAATGACTTCCGAAAGCCGCTCAAGAAACTAGGCATCATTCAAGAGGTAAGCGGCATAGGAGCGTATCAGATGTCGCACGTCTGGCTTCTTAACATGAAGACAGATGAAGCCAAGAAGATAGTTCTGGACGCTGGCCTACTCTCCGTGAAAGACCGGCCCTGCGTCGTCGTCGACCCAGAAAGGCAAGAGGTGCGTCTCAAGTTGCATTGGGTAGCCTTTGACGTCAACGCAGAGACTGTACGGCGTGCTTTCCGGGAGTACGGTGAAGTGAAAGAAGTTATCAGCGACAAGTGGAGAGACGAAGACTTCGAAGGAGTTGAGTCAACCACAAGATTCGTTCGGCTACTACTTAAAGAAGGCGTTACTACGGATCGCATACCCCACCAGATGCGTCTCGGAAGCGGCATGGCACTGGTGGTCGTGCCAGGAAGAGCACCGCTGTGCCTGCGTTGCCGGAACACGGGACACATTCGTCGCGACTGCAGGGTGCCCAGGTGCGCTTTTGGGCATGAGCAGGCGGACTGTACTCGTTCCTATGCCAGTGCAGCAAGTCGAGCAACAAATGCCGACCACAGTGAATTGCTCATGGATGAAGAGGAAGCAGAGAGGGCCGCGGCGTCGAAGGCAGGAGAGGAGGCGTCTCATGCAGTGGCGACCAGCGAGGAAAAGACGGAGACACCTAAGCAAGACACAAGGCACAGATGAAAATACGGTTGTGGGCACTCCAACGCAACGGCGTTCGACTCAAATGGAAACCCAGCACAAGGCTGAACCAGTCATCGGGTCCGACGCTACTCCGGACATGGATACAGTTGAAGCTACGCCAGTAAAGCGACGCCTGAATGAGGGAGACGCGGCGTCCCAGCAGCGTCTGACCCAGGAAGATCAAGGGCAGTGGCGAGTGGCTGGCTCCAAAAAGTCTCGGGGTGCTGGCCGCCTGCGTTCGTCGTCGCTTTCACGCGGCGGCGACGGGACGACGCCTTGAGCGTCGGCCGGACAGCTGTTTAGGTGTTGGTAAGGTAAGCGTCTTTCGCTCGGCTTTCTCTCATCACGATGGCGACGATTAGATTGGCGACGCTAAATGTACGTGGGCTTTCTGTCAAACGGCGGCAAAACCAGCTTTACCGCCTGATTATAGAACAAGATCTGGACATCGTCGCTGTACAGGAAACTAAAGTAGAGAGTGAAGAGCACGCTGAGCGAATGGTGCAGCCTTTCACGAGAGTGTTTGATGTGTGCGTTTGTCACGTGGTAGGTGCGTCTGCAGGTTGCCTTTTGTTAATTCGGCAGAGCCTTAATGCGAAAGTGGAGTCTGTAACTACCTGCGAGGCGGGTCGTTTTATTATATGTGATTTATCCCTACCAAGAGAAAAATGGAGAGTAATCTGTGTGTACGCACCCACTGTGATTCAAGATCGAAAGGAGTTTTTTGAAAAACTTGATGTGTATTTAAAATGTGAACGTAAACTAATTTTGGCTGGGGATTTCAACTGCGTTTGTTCGAGTATAGATAAATCAAGTTCCAGGCCATACAGAGATTTAAGCACTGCCGTTCTAATTGATATGGTGGCGAAAGCTCAGCTAGAGGACGTGGGTGAATGTCTTTGCAGTGGAAAAGGGGTTATGTTTACCCACTTTCAGCGTTCAAGCCATGCTAGACTTGACAGAGTATATGTGTCTTCCGAAATCATTCCTTCGTGCCATGATTACAGAGTTACACCTGTTACGTTTAGTGATCATTGTTTGGTTTCATTCTCAATGGGTAAACATAAAAGGAATAACAAACATTTCTCTTGGGACCTCTGGAAATTTAATGTAAAGCTACTAAAGGATGAAGAGTTTAATCGGATTTTTCTAGAGGGCATAGAAGACTTAGCAAATAGAACACTTGAATCCTGGGGACATAAGTGGGAAATATTTAAACAGACCATTAAACTGAAAGCACTTGAGAGAGCCAGTATCCTGAGACATGCTGAAAAAGAACTTGAAGTGCGTTTGCGTGAAAACTTGCAACAGTTAGTAGCGGATGAATGTACTCAGGCCGGAACATTTTCAGAGGAGATAAACATAACTAAACAGAAGCTAGAGTTGATAGACCAAGAACGTTATCGTGGAGCATTGATTCGAGCTCGAGCAGAAAACTTGGTAGCGGGAGAAATGCCAACAAAACGAGCTCTTGGAGCTGAGAAGAGACATGCCTGTAAAAGTGAAGTAAGAGAAATAGAATATTGCCATACGAAAGAAGCAATATCCGGTGCGTTTTTCGAATATTACAAAGAGTTATTCACACCAACCAGTGTACACGCAGAACGTTTTAATAGCGATTTCATTTCATTAATGCCAAGACTTGATGACGAAAGAAAGAAAATTTTAGAATTGCCTATAACAGAGCGAGAAGTTGAAAAAGCAATTGATAAGTTAAACAATGGTAAGTCTCCAGGACCAGATGGCCTTAGTGCTGCAGTGTACAAGGAATTCAAACGCGTAGTTTCACCTATTTTGAGGGAGGTATTTAACGAGGCTTTTAAGTGTAAACAACTTCCACCATCGTTTTTGTCAGCCCACACGGTCTTAATACCTAAAACAGAAGATCCCGCGAAGTTAAGAAGTGTTACTGCATATAGACCAATTAGCCTAACTAATGTTGACTATAAAATATTGATGAAAATATTGGCCAGAAGACTCCAGACAGTTATGACAAAACTGATTGGGCCCCACCAAACTTGTGGCATAAAGGGAAGGAAAATAATGACCAACATAAACATAGCACGATCAATCTTAGAAAGTTGTGACGTTATGCATCTCAATGTTGCCATGCTTCAAATTGACCTCGAGAAGGCATTTGATAGCGTGCCGCACGACGTGCTCCTTTCATTACTTGAGCACATTAACGTAGGGAGTTTGATTAGCGAAGGAGTGCGCATGGCTTACACTGGATGCACGACGAGATTGGTATTAAATAAAACTGCGGGTGAGCGTATACCTGTGCTGCGGTCAGTGAGACAGGGGTGTCCACTATCGCCCCTGCTTTTTGCTGTTTTCATTGAACCTTTTTGCTTAAGTGTAATTAATAACCCTGCAATAAGCGGCTTTAAACTGCATGAAGCTGAGGTTAGCCTCCTCGCATACGCAGACGACATTGCAGTTTTCTGTACAAATTATGAGAGTATAATGCATGCTGTAAATGCCGTGAAAACTTTTTGCCAGGCGAGTGGTAGTGCCGTGAACTGGGATAAGTGCCTTGGCTTCTGGCATGGGGAATGGGACGTCACGCCAAGAGTATTTCTAAACATTAAATGGCAGGAAACACCAGTGAAGTATTTAGGAGTGCCGCTGGAGTTCTATCATGACAGTGAACCGTATTGGAAAAAAGAAACACAGGCATTGCGCAATGATGTAGAAAAATGGAAAGGTTGGGGTATTTCGATATTCGCACGGGCTACAACATGCAACTTGTTTCTGGTGAGCAAGCTGTGGTACGTAATGCAGGTTTTGCACTGCAGTAGAATAAGTGTACAGAAAATACACAGAGTATTTGCAATTTTCATATGGAGCTCTGTATGGGAAAGATCAAGCCGCACAAACCTTTTCAGAAAAGTTAGAGATGGTGGACTCGGATTAGTTCATTTGTACATAAGACAACTTGTCAATCGTTTCCTTTTTCTGCGTGATGTGGATGACCCCTTTTTGAGAACTGTTATACAACTAAGGTTATCTAGAGTGCTGCCGGGATTTCTCGTATCATCATCAAATATGCAAGGACCAATACAAGGGTATTTAAAAGAAGTTGTTTCGTCTTTCCGCTTTTTGTCAGTAAGATTTTCGTTGGAGTATCTGGCTGAAGTACCACGTAAAAAATTGTATAGAGACCTTGTCGATGTTTTACTGCCTGATCCATTGTACCGTCAGCTATATTGTGCAGGCCCAGGACAGGATGTTCTGAAACGTGTTAAAAGAATGCTTGTAGCGCCAGGAGTCAAAACTTTTTTCTTTAAATTACATACTGGTACCTTACCAGTTAAAACGTGGTTGCAGGATAAGGGAATATTCGTGCCATGGAGCACAAATTGCCACTTGTGTAATAAACCGGAAACAATTGAACACATGTTTATAGATTGCTGGAGCGGGGTCTTTTTCTGGGATATACTGCAAAGAACCTTGAAAAAAGAATTACCGTTAAGTCCACATGGCATCCGTTTTCTTTCGGTTAAAAACGAGGCAGGTGTACCTTATGATCTTATGCTTCTGGGCCTGCACAGTATATGGAAAACCCGATGTGCCTTTGAAAACGCGGATGTAGAAGTGCTAGCTGTGCGCCAATATTTTTGCAAATCTGTGTGCCATTTTCTTGAAATGTTGAAAAGCCAAGAGGATGTGCCAGACTGGATTGGGTGCATTGAGCGATTGTTACGAATGCCCAAGTATTGATTAATAGTCAGCCAAGAACTGACGGTACCTCAATAAATTCTGTGGGTGTATTTTGTGACGCACTTGAATATGGACCAATATGTAAATATGTAAAATGTGAACAGTCATGATTTGCAAGGCAATAAAGAAAAAAAAAAAAAGGCAGCTGTGACGTAGTTGGTTAAAGCAACACATGAACTGGTGAGGTTGGTGGTTCAAGTCCCGTTGCAGTTATCAATACTTTGTCTTTTTTTTTTGTTCACGCATGTATTGTTTTAACATTTACGCCTCCTCATCAGCACGACTTGCTGCTGGTGGTGGTCCCGTCCACAGGCCCTTTAATAATGGATCTTCGATGACTCTTGCAGGATTGACTATATTTATTATGATAAAGTGTTTTGCAAATTGGTGCTCTTAATCGGCGAGACACAAAAACTCGAATGCAGCTGGCTGCATTGGTTTCTTCAGCACAGGTGTCGGGAATGTTGATTTCCACGGTTTATCAAAGTTTTGATGACAGAAAGGTGCACTGCAACGTAGTCTCGGGCAACTTTTTTATGTCGCTTAGTGTACCATCACCTGACGAGGTAACCGGCAGGCCGCTTTCTTTAAAAATACTGACGTGTCACTGCAATGTTCTCGGCGATCAGCACTTGGTAAACAATGCCCAAGGGCAAGTGCCGACGGCGTTAGCCCATCTAACTACAAAACAGCTTGTCTGCCTTGCTCAATAACACACGCGGCCTGTCACAGCACGGGAGCATTCACGTAGCAACGGATGAGAACGGCCGTACGTGTTCGCACTTGACAAAACAGACGGCAATGCAGTAGCTCTGGCCTTCGGAGATCACAGGCTTCGTAAGAACATTACAATAAAATTGTTTCCATCCATCATATCAACACTTTGCCGACGCACTGGGGTTTCATGCATGTGCATCCGGTCAGTCACACGTGAACCGTGCGAAAGCAGTTATTTCATCGTCGACCTTGTACTTCGCGACAAGCAAAACTCGGCAGGAAGAACACTTTCACCTTTGACAACACCACGCTTGGCATTGCAATCTAGAAAATGCAGTACGTCCAACGACTGTAATCCGCACATCATACTGAGAAACTTTATGGCGCACACACTCAGATGAAGCTGCGGCGCGGTGGACGGCCGCGCTAGCTCCAACCACCAGGTTCAACTAAGCATCCAGCAATCACATGAAGCAGCGACGACACTCCAGTCCTCCTTGGGAGTGGCCTGGGCCATGACCACGATTTCATCGGAGTTTTCACCACCTAACACATCGCAGGCGGCTATCATCTCGCAGTGTTTACCTTTCGCAGCTGCAGCGCTCATGGCGCCCTCTGTATTCAAAATACTTGTAATATGTATTTAAATAACAAACCTAGGCTAATCGACTCGTTAAACACCTGTTTAGTAAAAGTTTTGTAGGTTTAATGCATTACGCACGAATAGTTTACACATTTAACTAGCTTTAGGTAATATTTTTTTAAGTGACGTCACTTTCGTGCGGTGCAGCAGCCACTTCTGTGTGGGGATGGCTGCTGCGCCGTGCGGCGCAGAAGACGCTGCCTATAATAAAACAATATTGCTGTAAAAAATGAATAATTACCTACAAAACTGACTTTAGCGCGTAGTTTTTTTTTTGTTATTTAAATCTAACAAAACTAACACATGAGCATGAGAATAAGCAAAAAACATGTGTACCAGCTCGAAAAACTTAAACTGTGAATCTAATGCATCGTGAACAAAAGGCATACTCATCGTTGTCAAGCCTAAACAACGTGCAAAACATGTGTATATTTTACCGTACCTTTCAGCGTTTAGATCATTGAGCTATTCCAACCTGTTTGTAAGGAAGTGGAAAAAAGCCACATATTCGACAAAAGGGCAGAGCGATAAATGCTGCAGAAACATATTCGAATGTTCTACGATGCAAGGCTAGCATTTTTAAAAGCAATAATATTTGTAGTAAACATGCGCTTGCTAAGTGTTAGCTGAGCAACTAGCGACACCTAACGACAATTCAGAGAACGGCGTGAGTTGAAAGACTAGCGACATCTGTCGTCGGATTGGGGAAGCATCAACTGTGCTTGGCTTGCGAGACGGAAAAGAGAGATCGCGTGACGTCTGGCGTTCGGAGCGGTAGGACGCGCTCGGGAAAGAAGCCGTGATGCAATCGGTATGAATAGTTATTAAACCTGTTTGTTTTCCATCAGTGATCATGTCATCGTGTCCACCAATCCCTGGCAAATGTAACTTATTTTCGGCGATGCTGTCATAGCGACACATTGCAATGTTATACGAAGTGAGGCTGGCAGTCAACTCACTTAGATCCGATTTCACGTAACTCTACAACGCTACAAAACGCTAGTGTAAGAGAGCACGGCTGCTCCAGGTACACTTTTGGCATCGTTTTTTCGTGTTGAGAACGCAGCCTGTGGAAGTTCCCACCTGCTATGGGGGCACAAGCTGCGTGCTGATCGTTGCCGCGATAGCGCAGCAACCATGAGAACCCCCCCCTCCTCTTTGTTCACTCTGGAGATAAGCACGCACGCAGACGACCCTGCCCGGAAAGGTGGTGTTCGCTCCCCTGAGAGAGGCGGCTAGCGCATCCTTTTCCGTATCTATATTTATCTATATACATACATATATGTGAATGACAGAGGTGGCAGTGAATGGCAAAAACCAGTCGGAGACTACCCATATAATTGCTATTGCAATACTATAGTTGGGCAGTAGGCAGTGTGCTCCTGTTTACTGACCTTAGCATTATCTACTAAATGCCAACTGCAAGTTCTGCAATTTCTTGTGGGCACACAGCCTGTTCCACCACTGTTGGTGAAATATGAAGAAATTTTAACTATGTCCACATGGTACCCATTCAATGTAAAAACAAGTACACGAAATAATGTAGATCATCATTACTTGTCATTTTAAATTCCTAACACGCGATCCAGTACCTTCATATACGGGGTGGCCATTGAATGGTTGTGCAGCACGAGCAGTTGGTTTTTTACTAGCAGGTGCTGCGTGTGTCCGCTTTAGGCAAGAGAGGGGGAGGGGAGCAACAGTTTTGCGGGTGTCTTTCTGGGCCGACACGAGACGCGAGCATGCGCAGTGGGGGTGAGGGTGGCGCGACTGCCGATGTCGAAGCACGAAATCGTGCGACCAAAAAATTCCCCACAATCAAAAAAAGCATAACAGCCTGCACTGAATAAAAAGACAAAAGTCTTACTTGTCATGGTGAACATTTCTGTGTCCTCCAAGTGAGCTTTTGGCAAGCAGTAAAACTTCATTGCAGGTGAATTGCTGTAGGTACTGTGACAGATTACAGCACAAGAAATCTCCCTGCTGCAAAGCTGAGCCATGGAGCCACCGTTAAAGAAGAAATGTTTCATAAAACTGTGGAAAAAACACGAACGAGCTGGCATGAATGCTGCCACAAGTCACCGCGTTCAAAAGCTGATATCACCTCACGGATGCATGCACTGCCGCGAAAGGCGTTCCCATCTGCTGAAAGTTGGAAGCGCAGGGTGCCCATAGTCGCGGACAACTTTGTCCCGTGTATCGGGATGGTAGTTCGGTGGCAAAATGTCGAAGCTGCCTGCTTGCAAGGCATGCAACAAGTTACCAGGAGTGATGGCCGAATGTGTGCCCACGGCCAGTGGTTCTACCAATGTCCCACAGGCGCTTCTAGAGCAGTTACTTTTTATAATAAATAAATGCGTAAGCAACAAAATAAAACATCCATAATGAGTCTTATTTCAAACTTTTCTTGTTATATATTTTGTGAAAAAGCTTTAAGAGAAGTTCTGTTGTTGTTCTGTAATACTTAGATTTCGTACAATGTTTGTAAATATTTTAATCTCTTGCTGTTTCGTACTTGATAATTCTTGTTGTTGCACTAATAGTACTGGGGTTATATACATGCTTTTCTCTTTGGTACTCGATCATTCCAACATAATAAGCCTGCTTTGGAAAAAAATATACAGGGTGCAGGGAATAATAACGTACAGCGATAGGACTGGTTATACTAAAAGGCCGAAATGCAGAACATGCGCCAACATTTGCTCGAACAGCACCAATATTGTCAGTCGCTTTATTCAGTGGCTTCTTGCCGGCATTCTCTGCTTTTTCCCAGGCCAAGTTATTTCATCGGAGATCTTGATGGCGAGTGAGCCGGGATGCCCTATCGAGTTTCATCGCATTCCTATCAGCCGCTGCGACGAAATGTACGACAGCAAGTGCACAGGTCAGCGATACATGCCGTTCCACAGGGCCCACTATGACGTGAAAACTGGACAGTCACCTAACAATCCCCGCGAGCAGGCAAGTATTCTCACGTGCATTAGTTGGCTCTTACAAATGCCTATTATTACTAGAAATGCATAGTGAATCCACAGCACAGCATGCCGCTTGAGCGGCAGGGCCTTCCTGGGCTGCAGTAGTATCTTTGCTTTCAGTTATAAATAAGAAAAATGACTTGATAACATTGCAGCGGCCTAGATCACTTTAAAAAAATAGAGCATTTGGGGAGTGTTTGTTGTACACAACAATAATCGTCATCTACTTCGAGTACTTTTTTCGCGGTATCACCATGGTCCTGGTGGTTTGCGGTCGTGAAGTAGGCGCGGTTTATCAGTGTGATGTAGCATTCCTGATAAGAAAGTGGCCAGCCCCGGGTTCTCAAGAAAGAAAACGTGAGCTAGTCAGATGTGGATTATCGTTCTGTAGCAGAACTGCTCCCCGAATACTCCATTTTTTTCTCGGGGTGGCACCTCGATCATAGATGCTTGCTTTGGATGCTGTTCTACCAGACAAACTATAGTCAAGACTGGACACTTGCCCAACCACACTCGTGAACAGGCCATCGCATGGATCAATGAGGGGTTCAATGAGGATCATTGAACCTCTTAATGAAGGGTTCCAAGCGCTTCATTCCTGACACCAGTTATTTTTGCTTGGGTCCAGCAAGACCTCATTTATGGCATTTCCATCACAGAAGTGATGTTAGCAAAGTGCCCGTCAGGAAAGAATGAAAAATAGAAACCAGGAGAAAGACTTTTGCAGATTAAGATTACCAGGGAGTCATAGCCACGACCTCTTCGACCGCGACATTAGGTACCGGGTGCCCTACCTAATGAGGTACCAATAAGCATGCCACAAACTCCAGGAAATGCCTTACATATCTCACCTTTTCTCTTTTGGACATTACCGGTACTGAGCCAGAGCAGTGTATTGTACTGCACTATGAGACTAATAGAGAGCTTGTGCCATGGAAGCTGTTAGTGCAATATTGTAGGAAAGCCTTCGGTCAAAAAAATGAGCCATCGGGGTGATTGTCATGTTTTTTTACGAACAGCAGTGTGTTGAACGTGAAAAGGAACCTACCTTCCTTTGGGGAAGTGCCCCGTCCGTCAATCTGTCGGATAATGGATATGAGTATCTTCTCAGTTAGGTTGTCATTTCAAGGTAGGAATAAGGTGGTCTGGTGCATGCGCTATCATTTGTCCTTTCATCTGAGTATGATCTCCTTGCCCTCTTGTATGTATATATATTCCCACCATCTGTGAAATAAAATTGGTTGTAAGTGTGCGCTCTGTTCTATCTCTTGGCTCTATCTTCCTTCTGAAAACGTTCCTTGCACACTGAGAAAGTATATTTCTTTAAAGAAATGCAATACCAACCAGCCCAAGTAGCCACTCTTTTGCAGTATATTTCAAGTACATCGTGCTCTTTTCTCTACCCTGCCTGTTCGAGACTGGCGTGCATAAGTTTGATCGTTGATGCAACGTGCAAAGCCAGGCTTTACGCCTTTTCGGTGAAGAATTCTTACCTACCACCGGAAGTTTCACGTCTTTTTGGTGGACTGCAACCTTTCTGGGGCCACAAGAAAAGGATATGCAAGATGCCAAAAAGAGAAGCTTGGAGACAGGTGAGATTTTTCATCAATTTTCTTCTTGCCAATAACCTGAAGCAGGGTCCCTTCAAGAAAGCGAAGAAAATGTTCCACCAGGATCTGCGGAAGGCCTCGCAAACGGCTGAGTTTCTTTAGTGTTTTATAGTGATAAGGCTACCAATGAAAACATCGAAATTGCCCTTTTTGGGGCAGAAAGTGGTCGTTCTTGGCAATGAAATGATTCCAAATGATGTGGAGTGCTTTCTAAAACTCAGACCAAAATACTGCGTCGATTTGAAGCTTGATGAACTGAATTGTTCAGTCTCGTCAGGCAGGCTTCGGGAAGAACATAAGCTGGTGAATTTGAGAGCTGCGTTCAACAGGCAGTCAAGTGTCTGCCCAAGGAATCCATGAGAGAAGGAACTTTGAAAATTCCGCATGTCGTGTCTGCTCTTAAAAAAGCAGACATCAAGCTACTCCAGCCCGACAAGGAAGGAGGGTTTGTTCTGGTTCCAGAACCACTCTATAGAGAAAAGGTGGTAGCAGCCTTATCAGGGCACTTCAGAGAACTGCCAAAAGTAGCTCTGGCAAAAGTAAAGCGAGAAGCTGGGAAGCTGTGCCAAATAGCTGGGCTCACTAGATTGGCCCTGTCGGTGAGGACATGCAGAGGTACAAGCCTCTCTGTCTTCTTCATCGCCAAGACCCACAAGAAACTGTGTCCTTTTTGGGTCATCGTATCGGAGCGTGACTCCTGGCAAAAACTTGTTGGAAAGTATCTAAAAATGCATATTACAGCCCTTACCATTGAAGATCCGTTCATCATAAGAAACACCAGGACGTCTCAGACTTCCTATGTGATGATTGTCCCCTAAATGCCTGTGCATTTTCCGTGGATGTTAAGGACTTAATTTATTCCCTACATCAGGACATTCTGTGTGAGAAGGTGAAACAGTGCATCCAGCGATATGGTGAGGATGTTTTTTGTAAACTTTGTGGAACCGACGTAGATAGCTTTTTTGAACTTCTGAACTTTTATTTGCAGTCCTCGTTCGTCACGAGAAATGACAAATGGTACATTCAAAGACAGGGCGTGTGTATAGGTTCTTGTTTAGCTCCAGTCCTCAGTGACATTTTATTGGCTCGTTATGACAAATGCATACAAGTGAGGGTTGCTGAGACACATACCGTTTAGTTATTCCGTTATGTTGATGATTTTTTAATCTTCTATGGTGCAGGACAGTGTGACACAAGGCAGTGATTTTTAGCATTTTTTCTGAAAACATGACCAATCTGCAGCTGACAACAGAGTTTCCTGACAATAACCGACTTGGATTTCTAGACTTGGAGCTTTTGTTTCTGCCAGAACGTGTTTGCTGGCAATACGCTCCCCGCTCCAAGAAGGCCCTGTTATCCTTTAGTTCACACACTCCAAGCTTGTTAAGCGAGGAATCACCAAAGCATGTATGATGACATCATTGTCAAGGTCTTGCCATCACCAGGTTCAGACCAGTTTTGGCAACCAAGTTCACAGACTTAGGAAAGCAGGCTTTCCTGATCACTTTTTCTCGGGCATATCAGAATCCCTTCTGAATGTATTTAAGCAGGGCAAGAATGCACGACACGCATCTCAGGACTTGCAAAAGTCTAAAGTGTCTGCCATTCCTTATGTGCACAAAGTTTCGAACTGCTTAAAAAGAATTGTTGAGAAAACTGGGGTAAAAGTTGTCTTCACGGCAAAAAACAAGCTGAGCTCTCTTTATAAAAGAGTTAACTACAAAGGATCTTTAAATGTTGGGTGCAATACGAAGCATGCAAAGATGTTTGTAGAATGTATTGTAGGCATTGTGGATCTGATTTATTTATTATGTGGTCGATACTATATCGGTCAGACGGGGCGCTGTCTGAACGATTGCCTTTTGGAGCATGCAAATCTGATGCGCGTATTAGTGGGCAGCCACTTGGCAAGTCACTGTGAAAATTGTGGGTGCACACCGAAGTTTGATGAATGCCAAGTAATGGCAACGTATAAGAACAAGAGGGCACGTGAAATATATGAAGCTTTTTTGATTCGCAAAGTAGGAACTGAGTGTCTAAGTGTCTTGTCCGTCAATCTGTCTTATAATGAATACGAGTATCTTCTCATTTAGGTTGTCATTTCAGGTTAGGAATAAGGTGGTCTGGGGCATGCGCCATCAATCGTCCTTTCATTTGTGTATGATCTCCTCGCCTTCTTGAATGTATATATATTCCCGCCATCTGTGCAGTAAAATTGGTTGTAAGTGTACGCTCTGTCCTATCTCTCGGCTTCCGTCTGAAAACGTTCCTTGCATGCTAAGAAAGTATATTTCTTTCAAAAATACACTCCGTCACGACATGTATGTGCCTTGTAATTATTTATTTTTGTTTTTTATTTATTTATTCATACTGTCAGCCCAAGGGCCTAGACAGGAGTTGGGGTTACTTATCTGGCACGTACAAAGAACATATGTGGAAACAAATTTCACACTGTACGCTCAAGACGCATTCTATATGGAAATAACAAAAACAAAAACGCAAAACTGTGTCAGAATACATCCCGCATAGGTCACGGATAAAAGAAACATGTTCGAATACATCTCGTACACGTCACCAGAAAGAGAAAAAGGATTTCAAGTGATATAGTACATATTGAACATATTGATATAGTACATTGATATATATATATATTGGTATAGTACATATTGATATAGTACATATTCAACTGCCAGTGCTTTTATTTCTTCGAAGAAATAAAAGCATTTGTCAATCAGCACTTTTGTGTGTGTTCGTTCCTATTCGTTCTTCCAGTTTGGACAGGTCATATAGCAAAAGCATAGTCTCTGCAGGTTTTCATGTAGGGGGTGACTTGGCTGTGAGACAGGGCCAGTAGTTCTTATAACCTCGCGACGATATGGGAAAATTCAAAGTGTCCAGCCATCTGGCCGTCATGCAGAGCAACCAGGACTTCTGAATGCAACGCTGAAGGTACTATGATGAGGTAGTTCGCCTTATGTGGCGAGAAGTCTTTTTTAGGGGGACACCGTTTCGCAGGGAAAACGACACCAGTCCCCCTGTGGATATCTTTGGAACAACGGTAATCATGTCTTCGAGGTAGTTCAAAAGAACATTGAGTTCCGACTTGGCTGGCTGTCGATCGGCGAAGTCATTGACGTTTAAGATTCTCAAGAAGTAGACCTCATCTTCGTTGTCTTGTAGTGATGGGTCAACGAGGGCGCGGGACGGGCACTTCTTATCCAGTGAACCACAAATATCCATGGTATGTTTCTCGTGCACATTGTAAATGTCTTTTAGATATTCATAGAAATCCAAATTATGAAGATTACATGCACTCACGACTATGAAAAGCTCAACCGAGTAAGGTTGTAGGTACGTTGCACGTGGGCACTGAATGGACATTCAATAGATATACATAGACATTGTCATTTAGTAAATAAAAGGCTTTTTATGCACTTCGCATGCTTACCGCATGTAGTTGATGTGTTAGACCTGCAGTCTCGTGGCAGTCTTGCTCATTGCCACTTAGCTGTACTTTATAAAAAACATCAAAGGCGAAAGCTGGCCATATTGATTGATATTTATCATTATTATTGTTGTTATTATTATTATTATTATTATTATTGCAATTTTTCTGTACATAAATCTTATTATGTATTTTTGTTCATGCATTGTATCCCACCCTGCTAAAACTCCTGAAGGAGTTGCAGTATTAATAAATAAGAAAATAAATACATGGGATTTAATGTCATAAAACCCCCACATGATTATGAGAGACGCTGTAGTGGAAGGCTCCAGAAATATCGATTACCTGGGGTTCTTATACGTGCACCCAAGTCTGAGCAAACGGGCCTACAGCATTTTCATCTCCATCGAAAACGCAGCCGCCGCAGCCAGGATTCGAACCCAGGATCTGAGGATCAGCAGCCGAGTTCCTGAGCCACTAGACCGCCGCGGCGGGGCGCGGCTGGCTGGATTGCTGTCAGACAAGAAATTTAAGGCCAAGGCCAGCCTCATGGTGTTGATGCTTTTTATAAGTGTAGCACACCAGTTAAGAGCCAGGCTGCAGTGGGAGCGCAGGTCTCTACTACACAAAACTATATGCGCAGCAAGTCTGAAGGAAGTGCGGGACTGGGATCAAGTCGGCTTTTTTTTTTCCCTTGAGCTTCGTTTTGTCCTCTCTCTTTTTTTTTCTTTTTGAACTTCTGTCTTTATTTTTTCTCTATTTTTTGTCTATTTTTTGCGCCCTTCCTACTTTATTACCTATTTCTTCTTTTTTTATATCTTTAGATTTCTCACTTAATTCATTTTTTCTATCTTTGTGGTTTTGCTTGCGTTATGTCAAGGGAATATAGCCCATGGGCTCCTAAAGTGCTTCAGGCCTAAAAGCACCTTTGGGTTGCATGATTTCACGCTATTCATGTACAGCAGCACTAACGTGACGCATGTTAGTTTTATGGACGTTAGCTTGTTATGTTTCCTCGCGCATGTAAGTGTATGCATTACACAAGCTCGAAAGTTACATGTCCATTTATGTTCGAGCATTTTCTAGATTTTACGTGCCAGTATATATTTATCATTCTAAACGTCAACTAAAGTGGTTTTAGAAGGAGAAAGTTCTACATTATTTGTGACATTATATTGTGATGTCTAGTTTTTGTCTAAGAGAGAAGTGCATACGACGTTAATAATACGTAGGCTTTCTAGACTGTAAAGATGGCAAATTATAGGGATCTCGATTAGATGTTATTGATAGATGTAGACGTATGGATCTTATTTATATGTTGACAGGATATCAGTGGTCTATTCCCACAGCTTTTAGCCTTGGCGGCTTTGCAGTTTTGTCAGATAAATGCAAATTTGCATTCAATTGAATAGTGTCTAGACATGAGTTAGGTGGCACAGGTTGCTTTAGGTTTCCTTCAGGTCGTTGCTAGGCTTTAGCTGGGTAATCCTCGTTTGTTTCTTTCCACCTACTATTTTTCATTGTGAAGTTATTGAAGCCCAACTAGCCATTGATTGGCGACAACCCATGCATGAACATGGGGTGTCGCCGGAACTGAGGATTTCAGCCACGATGAAGCGCAAACACATGTGCACCTGTACAGCTATGTTTCAAAGGACCGTCGAGTGTTCTGAAGGTCGATGTTTATGCAGAGGAGAAGCTGGCATCGTTGGCGGACATTGGGAGGTTAGGGCAGAAAGAGAGAGAATGATGATAATCATAGATATGTAGAATGGGTTGCAATAGAACAAGACTAGCCGATGCTAGGCCAAGAGAGAAAAGCTAAATTCAACGGTGGAATAAGTACTGAAAATCGGCAAGGTGAATTAGAACAGGCAAACAGTGAAATGAGCAGGAACGAGGGACAGATTGAAAAATTGGGTTTCAATCATTATCGCAAAATATTACAAATGAGATATAGAACAGGAGAAGAGAGCACAGAATTGAATTCTGGCTGCTCATACTTCAGTTACAAGCAAATAGCAAGTTTAGATGCTTCATTCGATGAAACGGTAGGCAAAATACCAGGTAAGAACTGGCATTGTAGTAAGCTGTTAGCTCTAATGGCAAGCGAGAGAAAAACTATTTCCTGTGAAGGAAAAAGAATATAAAAAAGCTGGTGGAACGAGAGAATTCGGGAAGCAACGTGAAGCATCACGGGGGTTTAGAAAAGCTGAAAAGCAGTAACGACAGCATGGAGTATTCAACGAAACATGGGAATAATATTTAGAGAAAGCTTCACTTTACAGAAATAGATGGGGGCAAAAGTTAACGGTAAAAATGAACTCTGGTTGACAATGAAACATAAAAAAAAAGAAAAAAAAGCAAAGAAGGCTTCGCCCAGAATATTTTTGAGCTACATTAAGACACTAGGTGGGAAGCCTGTCACAGTGCAGTGATGTGAGCTATATGAAGGATGAAATTAGAAAGATGCGGAAAGGTTTAGTGAAAGGCAGGGAGGTTAACCAGAAAAAAAAAGTTCCGGTCTGCTTCTCTGAACTGGATAAGGAGATAGAACATGATCAGTTTATTTCTGGGCTGTCATTAATTAGATGTGGTTGATTCCATTAGTATCCTTGAAGTGCATTTTTCATGGCACCTTATGGGCAATGTACACGTTGATAGTCTACACTCTAAAATGTCATCTGCGATTGATGTTCTTGCAAGTATGTGATCTATTTTTTCTGCTAAGGTGAAAATTATGATATACAGTGTTGTGTACTACAGGATTGAGAAGTTTGTGCAAGTTGTACTTACTACAGAAAAGAGCCTTAGGATATATTGCTGCTGTACATTATCTGTTTTCTACAAAACTTCTTTTTCCAAAATATAAAATTCTTCCAATTTTTTTCTTTGTACATTTTTAGGCTGATATTTTATGAAGAGTTTGTTAAGCATGGCATATACCACAAATAATCTTGCTAAGCTAAATGTGAACTGATAAGTTCGACTCTTCTGGCTCAAATATGTTTGAACTGTACTCACTCCTAGAACTGTATATAAAGAGCAGTCATTGTCCTATAGGCTAAACTTCTCAAACTATGAAACTTTGATCCTTTGTGTAAACAAAACTGTCACATTAAAGGCTTCACCCAGCTCATTTATTTTCCTAAATAAATGCCCCGCAGCAGTGGTCTAGTGGCTAAGGTGCTCGGCTGCTAACCTGCAGGTCACGGGATTGAATCCAGGCTGCGGCGGCTGCATTTTCGATGAAGGAAAAAATGCTGTAGGCCCGTGTGCTCAAATTTAGATGCACATTAAGAAACCACAGGTGGTCAAAATTTTCAAATCCCTCCACTACGGTGTCTCTCATAATCATATGGTAGTTTTGGGACGTTAAACCCCACATATCAATCAAACAATATTTTCCTGAATAGTACATCTCTCTGAATTTTCGCCATTCTTCTTATCGATTGTTGCTTTTCCATGTTCATACCGCTTCATGACTATATAATTCACTATTCTCTTTCTATTTTGAACACTTTCTCCATAAATTTTGTACTACTTTATGCAATGATATAGTACGTACCTATGAGTTTGGTATTCTTTATGCATGATTGTTTGTTATTCCTGCTGCACTGCCAACTTATAACAGGGTCGGGACCTCGTCAAGCTCTCGAGCTTTTAGTGTCCTGTACTTCTCTTTTTAAAAGGAAATTGATTTATTGATTGATTCAAATGGAGAGAAAAAGAAAAGGGGACTGGTTAAAGAGAAAAAAAAAGAAATTGTGCACACGCTCAAGCACGGGTCAAGCGTCATAGTCGTTTTTCAAGTTCTGTTGATCGCAAAACTCTAAGAAGTGGCTTTTGGCTGGCTGGATGAAATTAAGTGGAAAAGTGTCATGAGCTTAGTTAGCATATGGAAGGTAAAAATCAATTTATTTAGAAAGTCCAGAGGTCTTTTCCGGCGGGTAAAACTATGCAGGAAGGCACAACAGAAGAAGAGCTGGAAGAATGCAATGGGAAACATCCCAAAATGCACAGGCCCTTGTTAAAATGGCATTTCTACTGGCATTATCAACGAACTATAGAGCACAATACCAAAGGACCACTTTTGGAAGCCGTTGCAAAACACGAACAGGACAGGCAAAACAGAAAAATTGGCAGAAAATTCATGGGAACCTACGGCAATCTACGAAGTTAGAGGGGAGAAGCGTAATGTTTGTTCAAATATAGACCACATTAATTAATAAATTTATTTATTTATTTGTAAAACCCTCAGGGTACATTTGTACATTATAGAGGGGAGGGGCGGAAATACAGATGAACAACAAAATAACTACAGGATTATGTAAACGCATTTAACATGGAGATAAATATAATGATGCAGGGAGTCAAACTAATGATCAGAACATAAAAGAACATAACGATGTTTTGGGTTACCGTGATAGTGTAGTAGTTACGGTGACGTGAAGGTGGCGGGTTAAATCCCGGTCGCAACTGTCAGGTTTTAATTGAAGCAAAATGGTTGAGACACGTGTATTGTGAGGTATGAATGCCCATTAAAAAACACCAAATTATTGATATTGCAGCAGCACTCTATTACGGCGCTCCTCATAATCATATTGTGGTTAAATGTTAGACTGTTGATGTAAAAAAATATTATTTCGGGCAAACTGCGTAATAAATAACGTTGGCATGCCCTTAATCGATAGCCCATTTGTTTGAACATAGCAGGTATAAATATTTAGAGTATCAAACAGATGCTTATATGGAGTTTTCTAGACCTAAATGGGAGTACAAAAGCGTTAATCAAACAATCTTGCTAGAAATGAGTAGGCATAGAGAACGACAATGTCCATATCTACACGTATGTACCACCTGTTTCAGCTCATAATGGTATTAGCATAAAAATTTGAGAGTTGAATTCCTTCAGGCTACCAAGCCTCCCAAGTTATGACGCTCTCTTTAAGTCACGAAAATTGGTTCTCGTTGTAGTATGCAGAAAAGTGAGTGCTTTTATTTGTATGTGCCTATTTCGGAGTTCGGATTTACCTCGCGTGTCTTTCTGTACTTGACCGCAGATCACATGCCACAATTTATGAAAGAGATTTGCTTGTTACTATTTTTGTCCTGGTGATTCACCACGAAGCTTCACTGCTGCTTCAGAAATCATAAATCAGCATAACTCGACTTTCATTTACAGTTCCTGAAAAATTCGTAAACAGGAGTTGTGTTGAGCCGACGTTCTGACACAACCCCTGTTTACAGATTTTTTGTCGCAAGCTTCCATTTTCCCCCTCCTACCGTTTTGAGATTTACTATTTCTGTGGCACTATTTTCTGTAAATACTGTATAATGCTCATAACTTGTCTGTGCATGCCTTGTCACTGCTAAGCACACTAATTGTTTGTCCTACCACCCCTCTTATGTCCTGCACAAATAGATTCACATTTGTCTAAGAGTGGCCTGCTAAACGCTTCAGCTGCCGTGTTCTCCAGAAATGCGCAAAGACCAATGTCATAATCATACCAAACATGGTCAAATGTACTTCATGCTGGGTCCTTGTGCTATAATTCAAGCACGAACAGGTAGATGCTGCGGGCGACAAGAAAGTCGACAGCCACGCGATCCGCTGCTCTAGACAAATGTGATTATATCCATACTATGAGAACCTACACTGTAGTTTCTGTTGACATTGAGTGCCACCCTGGCGAGTGCGATTGGAAATATTTGGCCTTACGAACAAATGCTAAAGTTAACCAAATGCTAAAGTTAAAAGTATTTTTAATAACAGAACAAAAAATCCAGAACATGCATAGTTGACTCCTTTCGGCATCGATTTCCATCAATGCACATGTGCTGGTGCTCTGGAAAATATTACAAGTCTTTTAATTAAAACCTGCCTTGAAAATGTTCAAGAAATCACATGAAAACTTTTGTTGTGCAAGCATTGCATCTCATACTGTATTACAGATACCGTATTTATTCTACTGTAATACAGCCATGATTGTAACATGAAAAGTGACATTTACTTACATCTAGAAAGAAAAAAAAAGTTGAGTTGCGCTACTCGGTACGGGAGGGTCGACTCTAGTTGCAAAAATAAAAAATATTAAAGAAAAATAAAAGCTCGCGTCAAGTTCGTGTAAATACGGCATTAGATCTGTCACGTTCACAGTTCCAGGCTGGTTACGAGACGATTATTGCTAGGAAAACCCTGATAATCCACGCATATTGCATCACTGATCACACATTGCATGTTAACCATGGAATCACAACAAAGTCAATTACCGCCAGGTTGTTCAAAGGCATTCTTTTTTTTAAAGTATCAGGCTTAGACGACGACAGACCTTAAGCTTGCGAACACCCTGAAGATGGCGGGGAGTTGACTATGTTAAAGCACAACTGCTGCGACATGTTTGCATTTCGGCTAACATTGCTATTCTTCGCATCACACTGGCCTTTCATGTGAAAGTTGCCTTAGACATTCATTTCACGATTCACCGTCAGCTTCAAAAACTGATTTGAAAGACTGAGATGCGAGAATTTGTGGGTTCACGCTAGTCATTGAACATACCATAAGGAAGAGGGCATAGGGAAACAGTTTCTGTTATATATAGTGCAAGAGCTGTGACTACCAACTACGTAAATGTAATATCCTCGTTCAAAATAGCTGTCACTGGGCCGAATGCTACTTCTGTGGTGCCTGAGAAACTACGAATTTTACTTTAAAGCGAGTGCATAACAAGCAACCAGCACACTACATTGAGCTTTGCAAGCGCTATTCGAACACACTTACTTGTAAGTTTTCGCCATACAATGCTTGGCATACATCGACAAGTCACACTGTTTCTTCCCCGTCATAGACGTACTTAAAATCAAACAGCGTCCGTCCTTTCGACAGCACGGTCACGCGAAAGTATCTAACCGCGCACAACACATCGCTGAAATGGTAGGAAAGAATAATTATTGGAATCTGTGCTCGCTCGCTGCGTCCCAGTTTTCAGTGAAGTGTCCAATTCTTCCTTGTTATTGCGCCTGCCCAAGTACCTACAACATGAGGAACACAGGGCAAAGCTGGAGGTATGCAGAACGGAGTTCACCATGGGTTTCAGTGCAAGCGACGTGTACGAGGGCACAGTAAAACATGCCCAAAGTACACCCTGTGGTGCCTCTACCCTACTAGCTGGTTCTCAGCCAGCTCGCCAGGGCAGCGCATCATGTAAATTTTAAGTGTGCATGAAGGAAGGGTAGGTGCCCCACATGAGCAGCGCTGTTTTCCCATAACATCAACTATGTAACGTGCTTCGTTTTGCTTCGCTGAGTGTGAGGCGATTGGCTTTAGCTGGTCTAGACATAGGTACTGCTTTATTGAAAGAACTTATTATTATTGTTATTATTATTTTTCTTCCTATTTCCTCACTGAATCACAGACGAATCTTGCCACCAGCTGGATCGACGCTTCGTACGTGTACAGCACGAGCGAGACGTGGGCGAACACGATGCGCTCTTTCGAGAATGGTACCTTCCGTGTGGGGGAAAACGGCTTGCCACCCAAGAACAAGGAGCGCGTCCCGCTCTTCAACTCACCGCCCGCGCGCTACCTGGGCGTCATGAACCCGGAGCGCATGTTCAGTGAGTACTTGCTTGCTCTGATTGGGAAACCTCACCAAATAATTATTCCAGGAAGCCTGTGCTAGTATGTGTACGAGTTTTTTTTTCTGGCATAAGCTTGGGCTAAGTGACAGTGGTAATTCAAGATTTCGTGCGCACGCCGCACGCGCGCTATATCGTAGGCCATTCATAAGCGCCATCTGGCAGATTACTGCCAGATGGCGCTTCTGTCTCACACAGCGCCTCCAGTATCCCATTCACCGGTTTTCTCCCACAGAGCATCAAATAAATGTTTTTTTCGCTCTCTCCAAACGAAAGACAATCATCTTTCGGTGATGTTTGTGAAACATGCAGATACAGGGCAATTTTTTAACGCTTTCCTGGAGACTGCATTATGGCTGCACAGGCGTTTGAGCCACTCTATGTTAAACCATAGAGTTAATATACAGACTCTAGAGAAAAAGCTGGGCCGGGGAAGCTATAAACAGCAAAGAGTGCTGACATCTTGGGACATTGTCAGTGTTTTCATCACAATACTTCAAAGAAGTAGTAAATTTGGATTTTTGAAATATATACTCATGTTTTTGCAGTTTTTGAAGGAAGAGGCGAGCCACTGTTTATGCTCAGCAGGTCAGCAAGTCTATTAGGCCACACATGCTCCTGAGCACACGCCAGAGGCCGCAGCTGCTGTGAGGTGTAACCTAGCAGAGCAATACCGGCTGCTCCCGCGCTCTACACAGACATGGATGCCAAGTTTCACAAAAGGTTCCTGACGGACGTTACTATTAGTTGTTCGGGTGGGAAACATGCAGTGGTCGAAGAAAATGAGGGTGCATTCACCTATGTGAAAAGCAGTTATGTTTTGGCCCAGCGCTCACTGCTTGCTCGTGCATTTCATGAAGTATTTCACAAACGGTGATCTTTGTCTTTTGAATAACGCAGTTCTGGGTGATCCACGCACAAACCAGAATCCAGGCCTGCTGGCCTTTGGAATTCTGTTTTTTCGGTACCACAACGTGCACGCCCTACGCATCAAGGAGGAACATCCAGACTGGACTGACGAAGACATTTTTCTGCATGCCAGGAGGCATGTAATTGCCGCTTTGCAAGTAAGTGAGCCTTGTAACTGTCTCCTTCTAGCTGCTTATTGCTCACTGAAATGCCTAAAGGCACAAGCCGTAAGAAAAGTTGGTGCTGCCTATTGAAAGGCAGCACTCATGCCATGGCGTTCTTGGCACAGAGCCAGGACAGTTCAGAAAATGCGAGCGGATTGGTGCAGCTGTTCAAGTTTAAACGAAACCACCAATAAGGCAAAAAGAAATCAATAAGGCAAGAAGAAGAATGTTATTCGGTTGATCATGGCTGTGATACTAATGAATAATAAACACGGAAGAATGTTACTCTAGGCCACAAGTTACCTCTTTTACTTTTAAACAATACAGCAGACTTCATTTGTTGTTTTAATTCCTTACAGGTAAAGCACTTCCCAGGTGAAAATTTTCTTCTGTATGGCTATTGGTTCCAGCATTGCTGCTTTATTAGGACATCTCTGTAGGTCATAGAACCTGCAGGCGATGAAACCAGCAGGCAATGAAACCAGCAGCTGATGGAACCACTAGCTGATGGAACCAGTAGCTGGCGGTTGTTGCGCAGTGTTTCAGGCAGTCGGCCAACTTGTTACTCAAGGACATGGAACACATTTCCAAACAACAAAACTGGCAATAAGCTTAATTCAAGTTGCATATTGTCAGCTGCAAGCTTTATTGTAGCTCAAACCAGCTGAAATACGACCTGCTTCTAACTGGAAGGTAGTCTCTTCGCAGCTGAACAATTATCACATTCCAGTTTGGTAATACTTAGTACAGTGGACTCCCAATAAACGAAACTCGCTTAAACGAAAATGCCTCATTAATGGAACTAAATGGGCTCATATGGCTGGATTTCTGTGTGTTGCACAGTAAAATTCATCGGTTAATTGAAACAGTGCTTATTGGTCACCTACGGTTTAATGGCACAAACTCTAAACACAGCATAGACTCGCTCATGCCAAAGGTAGTCTCGCAACCATAGCAACACCTTGAGATGGAGACAAGCCAATTCAGTAGCCATTCTCGCTTGTGGCTGTGGGTAGAGGTGTGCGCCGAGGGGTCAGCGCTACGTCGCTACCGCCGACGCCAACCGATCGGCGTGCCATTTAAATAGGATTTTTTTTCAGCCTACGTTTATTTTGCACCTTCTGGCACCAGTTTGGCCTTAATTCTGTCCACATCGCAAACGCATCGAAATCAGTTCACTTGCAATTTCAAGTTAAATAAGTGGACAATAACAAAAAGCTTCTCGAGTGCTCCTTGGATTAGATTTAAACGTGAATTTTAAGATACTTTTGAATTCACTGTATTTCAGTTAATCCCGATTGGTGACAGCGCTGATGGTGGTGTTTGGCGAGGACTGTCGACATATTCTAGCTGACGAGAATATGTATTATCTGAGGTGGGCTTTGAACAATGTTGAAAGGTGTGGAAAGTCGGTTCTGGAATATTTATAGTTATGACTGTGCAAGCGTGTCGAAGAATAAAGGCAGTTCAAATGCAAAAGATGGGGGCCAGAACTGGCGACAGACAGGGTAGAATCACGATGTGTATGGAAGATATTGTTATAACTGAGGAAGGGATAGCTGTTTAGGGCATATTAACAAAAAAAAGTAAAAAAAACTGGATCACATGCATGGCCTTTAATAAAAAAAGAAAGGTAAAATGACCATTATTATACGAAATTTTCTATCAAACAGACGAGCCCCATTGGATCGCCAGGTGGAGCAGATCAATAATATTGGACGAAATGGTGATCACCATAAATTAAGTTTGTGTGAACTGTGAAGTAACGCACAAAAGATTAATGCAGACAAAACACAAGCGTGGGCTTGTATTTCCAACGTGCTTTGTCCTGCACACCGCGCGATGCTCCATTCCGCGCTATCAAACCAAGTAATCGGCTCTCCTTCACCAGTTTCTATCTTGAACGTACTAATTCAACCAACTCTAGATGCAGATTTGTCACAACCATGTTTCAAGAAGGACTCCACATATGTAGCTAGCTCGGCGAGTTGGTTTATAATCTTTTCGGAAGAACAAACAAAGGAGCTCAACCTGACAAGACATCGAGGAAAATGTTTATGACGGAAAGTCCACAAACGCATGTACCAGCAGCACACTCATGAAAAATAGGCTGAGGTGTTCCACAGCTGCACACCAAACACTACAAAGACAAGAAGCGTGTCAAAATGGTACAAACAGCACACTGCCATTATCAACGCCACATGCACCCGCTATTTAGCAATGCAAATTCTTTACCTAGCTGCAAGGACAACTGAAGGATCACTTATGCATGCGTTGCACTTTGCCTTTTTTTGTTTTTAGGGCTTCAAAATCTTCACGTTCAATCTAGATCTTTCTTTGCCAATGACACTGATATATTGGGGATGCAGAGGATAGTGAAGAAGTCAGTTTTGTGCCTGAAGGTTGTTCACACAGCATACAGATGTCACTAGGCCTCGACCAGTCAGATCTCTGTAAACACGGCCGCATGACAAAGGAATTTCTTTCAAATCATGTCATTGGCAATGGATAAAAAAGATTGAACGCAAAACTCGTGAAGCCATCCGAATAAAAACAGATTGAAGTGTCATGTGTGAGTGATCCCCCAGCTTTCCTCACAGATAAAGAACTCGCGATATAGATAGCGGGTATACTTGGCATTGATATTTTGGTGTTCCATGGAAATCAGCTGCTTCATACCACCTTCAAACATTTGTTTGATAAAAATGTACAGTTAATTGTGCAACTGTGGTTTAGATGACCGTTTTAAGCATGTGCTTCTGGTTCATTTTTGTAGGCATCTCTTTAATAACATTTAGTATTAGGTCCAGCACTTGTATTTCCTGGTTACTACGCTGCATTGATGTTTTTCGTTGGTTTCTTACGTAGATCGATAAAGATAATTCCTATTATCGTCATGTAGGCATAGCTACCATCCTTCCATTCTTCCTCATTATTCTATATTTCATCATCGTGAACGCACACGAAAGGTCTTCACCAACGCGTGCCGTGAACGAGAGATGTGTTCCGATTATAAGTCTGCAAACTTACTGATGAGCCTATCAGAGGAATTGGAAGACTCAGATTGAGGTGTGAGTCAGACCCTGAGGGAGTCCGGCTGAGTTATACTTACGTTAGCCTCAGTCCTGGTTAGCCCGGCTGAGTTTTACCACTGTGAGTTCGAGCGAGTTCCTAGTTTGATTCGCCAAGATTTTGCTTAGTCTGGGTTGTTGTAAGTGCTATGCGAAAAAAAAAAAATTTAATGAGGGCATCTTTTTATTTTGATGACCGATGGTTACAAATATTTATAATCTCATTTTATGGCGTGCCTTGTAGTCGTGTATGTGCCGGCTTGTAATGCCACAGAATTGATTTTCCAAATTGTAAATCTGTCTAATTCTCCACATTTCTGGAGCTCGTTCCATTAAAGGTCCTTAACCACTTGCCCACATCTTCGAATAGAAGTGCTGATAACCTTTACCTAAAGGCACGGAATGAAATAGTGACATAAAAGCACCAGTGAGATTAGATATTGACATTAAACTGCTAACATGAGCAAGAAGCTAATGCACACTGCCTACTTCCAAAGTGCACAGCTATTTGTAACTTTGTTTTCAGCGTATTTGGTAGTGGAGCTAATGCCGTTTGCACCGGCGTGATTTCACAATTTGAATTTAGAATTTCAAATTAGACGTCAGAGGTTTATCCTAAAAAACCTGTAAGTTTTAGTGAAGTAATAGTGATTTTATGCATTGCACTGGCTTAAACTTTAATGCTAATAGGTAATGCATTTATAGTGTACACCGTTCGCAGACTATGACAAAGTATAATGAGCAATTTATGCTCATGCATGCTAGAAAACTCGTATGGTCTTTTCTCAGAGAAGAACACATATCGGAATAACGAGAGGAAAGACTGAACAATTTTTTGTAACTTCATTATTATGTATCTAGTGTGATTCACAATTGTTCAAAATAAATGAATATGCCTTTAAGAGTGCATGAAAGTAGCTTGTGCAGCATGTCCTGAAACATAAGTAACTCAGGGGAGTTTCATTACGCAACATTGTGATTTACATTGGGTTTGATCTACAATTATGTACGAGCCCCGCCACGGTGGTCTGGTGGCTAAGGTACTCGGCTGCTGACCCACAGGTCGCGGGTTCGAATCCCAGCTCCAGCGGCTGCATTTCCAATGGAGGCGGAAATGTTGTAGGCCCGTGTGCTCAGATTTGGGTGCTCGTTAAAAGAACCCCAGGTGGTCAAAATTTCCGGAGCCCTTCACTACGGCGTCTCTCATAATCATATGGTGGTTTTGGGACGTTCAACTCCACCTATCTATCAATCAATACAATTATGTACGAAACCAAAGGAGAATGAGCACTGTATTCCACCTTCATAAATCATGCGGCTTGCAAGGTGACAGGGCAGCAGGATTCACGAGCATCGAGCACCCCTTCACTCTCTCCTGCATTGAACTGCTTGTCCTCAGACGCCGCTTCCATTTTTGCATGAATAAATGTGGCGACTTGAAAATTACGAAGCACAAAACAACATATTCACAAGAACGAGAGAGACGGGCTGGGCGCTTCTGAATGCCCTTTTGAAGAATTGCTCTGCGCTAAAAAAATTTCTAATAGCAATGCGCCATCTCGACGGATGAACATGCTCTAACCCCAATTTTTGCCCGATCAAATGCTTTTAAATATAGTTTTTTTCCTAGAACTGTCGATGACTGGAATTGTTTGCCGTGTGACATCTTTCATTCTAATAAGTTTCTTGGTGACCTTGAGTGTCACCTTCTTTCTTAACCTTTTGTTTCTTTTGTATTATTGTCTGTTGTTTTCTTCAATTACGTTTTGATGTATCCACTCCTGCTTGGGCCAGCACATTGGCCTGCAGTATTGTGAAATAAATAAAATAAAATTTCAAGTTTTGTTAAAAATGTAGTGACAACACATGCTATCAGCTTTTATATCACTTTCTGCATTGTGATACGTTGAAAGCTTTCCGAGTGGGTTCCAAGAAGGAAAAGGGCAGGAATTAACACACTGCTTCTGCCGTGCGCGACACTTAGTCACTGACAAGAACGAATTCCTTCAAACTGTAATGTTGTCAAAGATTTTTGTGACCTGCTGAGAACTTAAGGAGCTTCTAAATATTTTGCCAGCACGCCTGCAGTTCAGGACTTTGTACCGACACAGCATACCAGAGTCCCCTTTTTTGTATTTTTTTTTTTCTTATTCAAACTCCTTTCCATTCATAGTCAGGTTTGATACGTGGAAGCACTTTCGGCGGTTCCTCACCAGTCACTGTGTTCGCCCAGTTCATTCTGCGAAAAGCTTGACGACATGGGCTTTTCTCGGGCTCAAGTTACTCATACCCGAGTTTTTGCATTATTTGTACGCCCCAAGGAATGCAGACAGGCTGTAAAAGGCAGCAATGCGCTCTACTCTCCGAGTTTAGGGCGTGCAGCACAGATATCTGCATTATTTCAAAGTTGAGCATTCGGCAGAAGTATGCTTGGTGTGGATAACAGAAAAACGAAAAAAAAAAAACCGGAAAACTCCAGCCAATATTTATATTAGGAAACCCGTAGTTTTGAAACCTGGTTGGCTTTTTTCTTCAGGGGTGAGAAGGCCCAAGATGTTTGCCACGAGTCGTTGCAAGCCTTTGAGTATGATGGCCAACCCGCTTACAATGTTCCGCCTCTGTGCTTCGTTCACTGTTTATTTAAATAGACCGAAGTCATTCCTGTGCTCCCATATTTTTTCATACAAGATCTTGGTTTAGCCGGAGCACAGGATCTTGCACACAACGCCCTGCGCTCTTCCCGCAGGTGCAAGGTCTTTGGGCCAGCGGATGAAACTGCCGATTGTGGTGGAAGGCTTGTGGCAACGTCGACTTCTGCCTTTTTAACTTCGCTGGCGCCCATGATGTAGGGGATCGAGACGTTACGTTGCGGCGCGGTTGGTGTCACATTTTCCCCTTCTTTTCTCTTATGGAGGGCTCTGCAAATAGGCGCCTTTGTAAATAACCGTTGGTGCCGAGGTCACGAATTATTTTCTCTCTTCCACCGCAGTGGTGACGAGTGGTGATTGAATAATTGCTTATTTTGATTGCAGTTTTCACGTTTGTTCAGATTTCTTTTGTCCGAGAAAGGTGATTTCGAAAATTTTTCTACGTGTATGGTTGCTTTTCAGGGTAAGCCTGCAGTAACTGATCTGGGAGGCTGGTGGGATTACCTGAAACTCGCTTCACCTGCAGCTGGCAAGCACAAAGCAAATTTTAGGGGGGGGGGGGGGGTCATGAGAAGGCATGGAGATAGCACAGCAAGATGAAAAGAGAGGCTTTTTTGCACAATGAGGCGTTGCTAAAGCCTTTGCAGCAATCATTCAATTTACGACCATCATCACTTCATCACTTCCAGTCGTACATTACACCCTATCCCCCCCCCCGTCGCCAACACACTGTGATAGGAGATAAGACTGGTGCGCATCATAAATAGCCCCTATTTTTTGGACTCTATGAGCAAAAAAAGCACTTACGCAAAAAAATGTGTGTTTTTTTTTTTGCGACCCACAGCCGAGAAGCTCGTTTGCTTGAGCGCGCAATGAAGTCTTGGTTCCACAGAGCGCCAAGTGAGGCGAGACCCAGAGGGGTTTTCGCATGGAGGAAAGGAATCCTGGGTTTTCGTGCAAAGCTAACTGGCTAGGTGGACGCAACAAACTGCGTGCATGTGAATCACCATGTTGACAAGTCTTTTCAAGGAGGTTTCGTGGGCGCTCCTGTGATTTCCTCTCCAGCATTTCAAATATGCGTGACCCCTTCAAAAAACGCCACTGAAGCTCGAACACTAGCCTTTGTACTCCCGTACAAGTCTGCCCCTCTTTCCATTGAAATGGTTCGCCAGGAGCAGCCAACACAAAACTTGTGGCGCCGGGGGTGGTTGTTTGTTTACCCGAATGACGAAGGCATAATTAGTATGCCGTAGGCGACACGCAATCCAAAATTAATTTTGACTACGTTCTGGGCGACAATATTTGTTTACATTTTGCAGATGATGTGTGTATCTACACAAATCTATTTGACAGGTTATCTCGCTTTCAAAATTGTTTCAGAACTTCTTTTAAGGGAACGAAAGGGTGAGAGAGTATGGGCTGGTATGTAGATTGAAAGGGGTCTCACAAACAAACGAGACTCAGGCACTGCTCTTCACCCTACCTCACCTGCACCTCCTTGCGTCTTACAAAAATGGAGTCTTTGAAAATGGAAACAAAGGAAAACGCGCATGTAGTCATTCATTTCGCTCTTTTTGTATTCGTTGCATTGTAGCACTTGCATCATAAGTCGCTGAGCAGTGCCCTTCATAGGAAAAAAATTAGCACCTTTCTCGTGCGTTTCATGAATTACTGCCATTTTGACCTACATAAATTGCCCACCTGTCTGTTACTCAAAAAAAAGCAGTACATTACGCACGAAGACTGTGAGCTGCACTTTCCTCTAGTTACCCGTTGAAAAGAGGCTCCTTCGTTATCAATTGATTTAATAGGAGTCTCAAGGCCGGAGGGCATTACACAGGCAAGTGGTACATTTGATAATAAATAAAAGATTAACACTTACTTGAAAGTAAAAACAATACAAAGTATAAGTTAATAAGGACTAATACCTAGCATATGTAATGAAACTGCTGTGAGAGTAAAAAGAAATGAAATTTCTTGTGATACAGTGTTAGCTATGTGAACAAACGGGGCGCGCTGACAGAACTTATATTCAATATGTATGCTGAAAAACAAATCATTTACGGAGTGTTTGCCAGTTCTCTTACATCTCCATGCTATTCTCTCAAGCATTACTGTTAAAAGTACTGATTTTCAGCTAAATAAGCAGAGAAAAAGCAGCAATGAAGCTTTTTTTTTTTTAAATTGTAGTTTGGGTTTTCACCCCGCCGGTAGTGCCGCCGCCAACGAAAAGTGGTCATGTGCTGCCACCGATAATTTTGCAAGATCAACATTTGCCGCTGCCGCCAACTCAGAACGACCTCCACGCTGTCGCTGGTAGAAACCGCCTCAGCGCACACCTCTAGCTGTGGGTACAGTGGCTAGAATAGGGAAGTGTGATGAGCGGCGAGCAGCGCCTACGGAGCGCACTGAAGCCTCTAAGGAGGAGCCGCAGGGAAGCGTGCAGTCGTTTATACGTTGTACAAATTAGAGGAAAGTGGACTTGGCTTCAACCTCTCTTTCGTCAAACAAGGAAAACTCATTGAACAGGCACTACCAGCATTGATGTACGCAGATGATATAGTGCTAATAGCCGACAACAGGGAAGATTTGTAAAGACTGATGGACATCTGCGGTAATGAGGGAGATAGGATAGATTTTAGATTCAGTAAGGAAAAATCAGCAGTCATGATTTTGAATGATAATAAAGGTAGTTCTACCCTATAGTTCAGCATGATGGCGCAGAGTTTTTCAAAGCGCTGGGGTTTAGAGACAGGGTGGGCAAAATGGACTTTAAGCGGGTAGAATTAACTAGAAGGAGGTTATCTGATTGGTGGCTAAAGTCAAGGCACGAGTGAAAATTAAACCATTCACTGCAAAGTACCAGTCCTATACTTCACTATTTAAAGGGGAAAAAAAAGGGTGAATCTAGTTGGTGGTTCACTAAGTATTATAGCTAGGTGGCTTTAGCCGCCGCCCGATCTAAGAGAAACAGCCACATCAATCCATCCATCCGTTGTTTACACGGTTCCGACAGTTTCGTCGGGCACTTTCGTTCTCATTTTCTTTTGTGCGGTAGCACTCTCACAGTACGAAAACAAAGTCATCGCTTCGTCCTGGGGTCCACGTCAGGCTACAAGTCAGCTAAAAAGAAGCATACATTGTTCGGCGTTCGGAAGGACGAAGCTCTGTTCGCGCAGTGGCGGAGAGAGATCCCGCGCGCTGACAAACCTGCTTCAAGAAAACTCGGCTGCATGCGAGCTGCACTTTAACAAGAGGTTCATCTCCCGGCACTCCGAGCACACTGTGAATGGCGAAATTGTCTGCATTGATAGGAGTAGGCTCATAGGCGTGCGCAGGATTCCCGTTCAGGTGGGTAGGGGGGTGGAAGCGAAGGCTCATTGCAGCGCCCCCCTCCATCTTAAATTAGTGTATCAGGCAAGTTTTTCGCCCCCCTTTTAGGTGACTAAAAGAGTGCCCGCAGCCTACTCAATGTATAGAGCAGATTTTTGCCCTCCTTGCCAGGTGACTACACCTATGGGTAGGCTTTTCAGAGAAGCTCTTCACATTTGTAGACGCCCTTGAAATCACGTTTTCAAAGTGGTTTAGCTACAACGTACGAGCTTCACAATGACAGCTTGGAAGAGCTTGTTTCTTGCTTGCAAACAAAAATGCAACACTGGCCTGCGCACAACATGGCCTGAGCCTCACCGATTAAGTGACCAAGTTTTCTCTGCTCGAACAAAATTTATCCCAAAATACAGTCAACTAATACACGTATCTTCTGCGTCGATATAGCAAACTTGGAAAATATACTCTGGCGGTCTGGGAAAGTCATCACGCCCTTCAAATGGGAGAGTGCTATTACAAGCTTCGGACTCGAACCAGTCCACCGGGCCCGCAACCCAGCAGAGAGACTAGGTCTTTCTGTTCCGACATTGGAGCGGCCCGCAACGTGCTAAAGCGTGTTCTGAAGGACCAAATAAAGTTAATCAATCTATCCAACCCATCTGTGGTTTTACACAAACACACTCCACAAGGAGCGAGCATCTTCCCGTAAAAAGAGGAATTGCACTCGAAGCTCAGGCGCGTCACCAATGCTTGCAGCTCAAGGGAAACAATGTTCTGTGGTGAACCTGTGAAACAAAGAACTTTTTTTTTCTTGGGGATAAAAAAAAAAAGATGTGCGACCAACTATTAAGAATGCATTGTTGTAAACAGATAGTGAGTTACTACACGAAAATAGGTTGTATGACCAGTGTGCAGAAAATAGTTTTTCATTTAGATATCTCTCATGATTCTCGTCTCTATGAGCTTGATATTGCGTTAGCATAAGTAGCTATAGCAAGCCATGCATGTTACAAATGATGAGACTTTATTTACAGATTAGTGCTTCAGGAAATGATGGTTCGCCTTGGAAGGTGTTGCAAGCAATGGCTCACAACTGAGTTCATTGTCCCACTCTTCTACCACTTCACATCGATAGAATGTTTCAGTGCCGTCACACGCTCAATTTTGGTACCCTGCTGATATTTCAGTTGTCGCGCATCCGTGTAGGCATCCTGTAATTCCAGAAGCTAATTGACATATTTGCTTGGTTGCCATATGAGGCCGTGCACGAGCAACAACATGTATTTTAAATGTTTCCCACTACCGGTGCACGTGGTTGATTCCCGTCTCTGCGCAGCGCATTGCCGCCTTGGATGACGGGATCAATGGATGGATGGATGGATGGATGGATTAAATAGATTAGATGGATTGATGTGGCTATACCCCTTAGATAGGGTGGCGGCTAACGCCACCTAGCTGTAATACTTAGTAAACCAACTACTAAATTTATCTTCTTTTGTTCCTTTAAATAGTGAAGTATAGGACTGGTACTTTGCAGTGAATAGTTTAATTTTCACTCGTGCCTTGACTTTAGCCACCAATCAGATAACCTCCTTCTAATTAATTCTACCCGCTTAAAGTCTATTTTGCCCTCCCTGTCTCTAAACCCCAGTGCTTTGAAAAACTCTGCTTCGTCATCGTAAACCAAAGGGGTGAAGCCTTTTACAGAACATTATCAAGTGTTCGGCAGTTTCCTCCTTCTCTTCGCATGCACTGCATACCGTGTCTACCTCTTCGTATTTGGCCCGATATGTCTTGGTTCGCAATACTCCTGTCCTGGCCTCAAACAGTTGGGAACTACCCCGAGTATTATCATAGATCCTTTCCTTGGCTATTTCCTGCTTAAAAGTTCAATAGATCTCTAGTGCGGACTTCTTAATCATGCCAATTTTTCACATGTCAGTTTTCATTTCCTTCACCTTCTTCTTAACCGATAGTTTTTTTTTTTTTTTTGGTTTGGCCCTCTGCGATTCTTTAAGTATTTTTCCGTCAATTTCTGGTTCAATGTGAAAAGCAGTCCACCGGGCCCGTGACTGGTTTCCTCCCACTGCGTTACGCACTAGCTGGTGCGTTCATTACACTTCCCTATTCTAGCCACTGTACTGTGGGCCATGTCAATTCATCCATCCATCGGCGGCAATCAAGTGGCACGATCCACGTCCTCCCGTTTTTCCTTGGCTTTTCCAACGTGAAATCTCGCCGGCTCGACGACCCTCGCTCCCTCGCTGCGTGAACGTGGGACTGCGTGATTTCGGGACACTGGACCGTACGAAAGGAATAGAGACCACTATGCTCTCGCTGAACGGGCCTGAGCGGCCTCGTCACCTCGCAGCTACCATAATATGCTGTGAAAATGAATCTCCGGCATGCAAAACCGGTACCTTGAGATTGGCGCATCGAGGGCCGTAATGCCGCTAGCGCGGCCGAGCCTTCAGGCAGGCGGCAGCGGCGACCAAATCGTAGTACTCGAATCTGAGCTGACCCCCCCATTTTCACACATCATTTTTTCGAAAAAAAAAAAAACATCGGCTTAGAATCAAGTATAAACGGTATATCGCTGATTTTTTTTAATGACAGATTGATTAATTTTGTATAGTGATATCATGAGCACTTATTTAGAAATTTTATGCTGGCTGCTTGCATATGACTTTCATCACACACAGTTGTAGCATCTGCTATCACCAGCTACAGTGTCAATTTGCAGTGATTGTTTGCCGCCTGTCTTCTAAATATCTGGCACGTGTTGCTTCAACCGGGCAGAGAGACATTCTCTTAGGACAATACCGATCATGGTGCTGAGCCGTTCATTCGTAAGGGCTGCAGCAACTCGTGCATCTTCCTTTCCTCAAGCCACATATTATTTACTACTGCCAAATTTTCACCAGATTTCTTTGAACCACTTCCTGGGTTGTTTAGACCGCTGTCCTGACAACTTGAGACTATGTTGCTCCTTCGTAAATGATTCCAACACCGATACAGCCTCGCCACTTTGAAGCTCTTGCTTTTTACAACAGCATGTTTTCCTACACAAGCTGTTCATGCTTGCGTTTTCTGCATTTAATATATAAAGCTCCCGCCAAATTAAAGACCTTTAAAGTTACTGTAACAAAATGTGAATGAATGATAACCCTCAGTCGAGCACCTATTATATATGTTCTTTTGCAGGAAAGCAAACTAGATTTTTAAAATTGGTGATGAAAGTAAATGTGAAACAACAATCTTTCACCCTTGACTGCAATTTTTTGGCAACGAACCAGAAGCAAAACACTTTTTACGTGAAATATGTAAAAGCGAAGTGGCTGTAAACAATAAAACTATTAGTATAACATAAGTCTTGAAATTCAAAACTTGTGATGCTGATGCCTAGTCTGCATAGTAGTCTCTTATGCTCTCTCCTGGAATCATGCCACAGCTTCAAAAGTTATCAGTGTTTTAGAGCTGTAGTGCTGTATCCTAAATCGTTTCGTGTGATTTAAATGCAGTGTTTTTCTCTCTCACCCAGAACGTCATCATGTATGAGTACGTGCCGGTGCTTTTGGGGGAGAATGTTACAGAGTACACAGGTGAGTGCAATATCCATCTATTGCAGTCAGCTTTGTGTTCATATCTGCCTTGAAATACTGCCGTGCTTTTGTCAGACTTGCATTGGCTCCTGCAGGCAGAGTTGCCAGTTCCGCTCAATGCATGCCAACCACGTAATAGTGGCTTACTTGTGTGCCGAGCTTAACGAATTTCACGGCCTCTAATCGTGGTTTTTTGGGGTTATTTGAATTTTTCCAGAAAATGTACTTTTAAGTGATCATGATCACGTGCACTAATAGTGTCTTTGTCTGTGGCTTTCAGTAGTTAGTTTTGAAGTGAAATGTATGTTCTAAGAATTTAAAAAAACAGGGTTAATCATGCACTGGCAAGCATGCATTAAAATTTAATGGTGAATGCGCTAAATGCAGTGTTGAAAAGTAAATCTGTGCTTTGGTTCATAATTGTGCCTATGTTCGCTGTACTAATTAACTGAAGTTATTCAGAGGTGAGACAGCTGTGCATATTGTGGATTTTTTATACCTTTCTGTTTTCTTGTGCCACACTACTCCAAAAGCACAAAAATCATGACAACTGCGCCGAACTGCTTCAGAACAGCGGCAAAAGCTAGAGTTTTGAAATGTTGTCAGCCTAAGAGGGGAAAAACTTTTTTCTCTATCCCGAAGAGAAAAAGGGCCCAGTCGACGAATAAAATGCAACCAAGCGTGTGTTTTTTTTTCCTACTTTGCACTTTTTTGGGGATGAAGGCTCCCATGGTGCCACCATAATTTCCTCGAAACTGTTTTAAATATGTGTGACCCTGCAAAAATGGGCTGCCGTGCATCGAGTGTGCTGCTTCTAGTAGCTAGGCTGTGTGTTCTGGTGCCTCTGGCACCTGGCGATAACCAGTGAGTTGGGTGGCAAGGGTAGCGGTGTTGACTCTTAGGTTCTTTGTTGTGTGTAGCATGTTCTTTTCGTCGCTGCAGTTTTCATGTCGACGCTGCTGCGTGCGGCCACATCTACGCGTGCGCGTTTGGCGTGAGTGAGTAACTGTAAACGTAGAGTTATTTTCCTGCATGCGACGCGTCTCCTGGATGTTCTCCGGCATGTACATGGGTTCTCAAGATAGCTTCCATGAGCGACAGAATGCGTGCAACCCATTTATTTAGACAAGCGTGTTCTCATTCCATTTTCTATTTAAAAAGCTATCGCATGCAAAATTTGCACATCGGTGTCTGCAGGTAGAGAGAAAAACTTGGTTACTTGCGAAGCCGTGGTGACAGAACGCATATACAAACCATTTTAAATGATATCAATGGGCATGTGCTTCAGCTCTTTATCCGTGACTCATGACGCGTCGGTGATAACGTGGCCCAGATGAATTGTGATTTGCCACTGCTCCGTTTTGCAACAAAAACTCACAACAAGCACTTCAAGAGGCATCGCTGCGTGCCAGCTCTGGGCTACACAAGCTTTTAGACTTAGTTTTACATTCAATTGGTATTTCAGTCGGCGGCCATTCTGCAGTGTGACTGGCTTACTTCGTTTTCTCTCTATTCTTATCTTTTTTTGCAATAAAACCGGCCTCTGTGCGTTCGGCGGTTCGTTTGCGTCGACACAAATTTCTTAGCTGCGCTGCGCGAGACGCGGAGCCAATGTATTATCGGAAGTTCTACATTGATGGTGATGACCTACGATATTAAAGAAAACAGAACAGGCCAACGTGGGCCGTAATAATAATGCATGGTTGCTCGAGTGAAGAGGCCTTATCAGTACCGTTCGCTTATCACTTAGTGTCATGCGCACGCGCTTTACAAGATAGTCGGCGCGGCGAGGTTTCTTGGTTCCCGCACAGCACTCTTGAAGGTGCCACCGCATGAGGTGGCTGCGAATGCCGGTGCGGCACGCTTTTGTTGTCTTTTAAAAATTTGCAGTACACTTGACACTATCACGTTAGACTTTTCTTCAAGCGAAGACCCATTGGTATACATGTATGATAATTGTGTGATTCCTATTTTGGAATTTATTTTTGAGTGTGAAGCATTTTTCATTTAAATGCTTCCTTGGAACCTAGTTTTCAACGAAAACTTTTTAAAAAATATTTTTAAACTTGAAATGATTTTAAACATGTTTTTTTACGAGGGCTAAATAGGTATGTAAAAAGGTAGTGCAGTTCATACCTAGCGATAATCTGTTCGAAACTTCCTTCGATATCTGTTTCATTGTTGTATGTGTTTTTAGCCAATTGAAATGTGCACTGGTGTCTCCACGTTGCTAAAAATTTTGTCTTTTCAAGCTCCCAGGATGGCATATTAAATGCCACTAACTGTTCTAAAGCAAGGTTCTTCTGCTCCAAAATTGAAATCTTGCTGCTCCTGAAACTGTTCCCAACTTATATTTCGCGGTCTCGCCCCTGGTGATTTTCCAGCTCATCTTTATATTTAAGAGGCATATTTTTCATTGTTACCAGAGACATAACGTTGCCTAACGATGGGAACAAAGAGCAAAGAACACGGCACAAGTGCTCAATTTTTCTTATTATAGTTGAAAATTTTTTTGGGGAATAGGTCAATTAATTAAATTTTCTCTGATTTTAGGCACTGCTTTCTTTCGGCTTCTTTTGCGATGATTAGCTGCTTGTTTGCTTGGTGGCATGTGAAAACTCTGCCCTCAGGCGAACCAGATAAATATTTAACCTGTTTTCATTGCTACAGAACAATTCGCTAGCTCATGTTGTTGAAATTTAGGTTGTACCTCGTCATTTTTAAACTGTTTTTTAATGCTTTCATGTGGTTGCGCTAGATCACGAATGCATTGAACGCGCACGGCGTTGCCAGGATATCCTTATGCCGATTTATCACCCTTTAGAAAAAACTTGCACCCTATCTGCTGACAATGTGCAGAACATTTGTCACCCGCAATGCTGAACGCGTACAGACAAGTAACAGTCTTTCTGTCACTCCTGTCAACTTCAAGTAGGCAATCAGTACATCTGTTCTTCAGAAATTTTGCAGAGCATTTGAAGTAGCTCAGGATGCAGCACACCCGCAGAATGTCTGCAGAACATCTGCAGAACTTCTACAGAATTTTCGCAGCATTTAATTCTGCAGAATATGTGCACAGTTTTTTGTGGAAGAACAAAAAAAGTCACAGTTTCAACGCAAGGGCGAAGCAATGAATCCAATAACAACAAATTGGAATGCCATGTTAAGAATGCAAGTAGATAGAAACGTGCTGCGCGCTACACACGCACAAATGACTCAAGAAAACACACACAAGATGAGCGCAACCTAACAGGGTCTGCAGTTGTTGTCACTGTAATTAAAAGTGCACTTTTGCATAAGGGTGGCTCCAGTGAGCGAAGCAATCTGTGTGCGCTGTGTAACTACAATGCCATCGTTCCGGTGGAAGCCGAAGACGTACAGTTTTTGGTCATTGCAAGATAAGCGCGCGCGTATAGGCTCAACTGCCCTAACTTGTCCTAAAGCCTATAATGTGCCATCTGTGCCATCTCGTTGGTAATGCTGAAAACACACTACTTTTTCTGAAATCAGCGTACTTCGGCGTTTAGAACGGTGGAGGACGTGCGCTTTGGTGACTCAGCGATGAACGCCAGGCTCTACTGAGCGAGAGATCCCTCATTCAATTCTACACGCCGGAAACATTTTTCTGAATTATTTTTCTTTGTGGCTTTTATTTATTTATTTATATGGGGCATGATGGCGGCAGTGACAAAGAGTGACGCTGATGGCAAAAATCAGCCGAAAGTGTCCACGTAATTGCTGTTGCCATAAAAATGATAGCTGCTATTCTCATTACCACAAAGAGTGAAAGATCATGCAGCTTCGAAAAGTAGATAACCCCCACCGCTCCACCCACCAACACGTACCCGCAGCATACATGCATCAACAGCAAAGCAAGTAACCCACACATACTCCTACTTCACAACCGAACACCAACCAGCTGGCACATACATAGAGTTTTCTGAAATTAACTAGGGGGATTCTAGCATTTTACTTTCGCATTATAACAATTTTCATGACGGAGAGGTCAACCAGGTTTCAAGTTTGTAGCATCATGATGTGATCTGGAGCTACAGTCGAACCCCGCTACAAATAAACTGGTAGGGGGCGGAAAAAATTTCATTGAAGCGAAAATTTCGTTCTAGTGAAATTGAAAAAAATATATCTGAGCTGAGCTAGCAAAACAAAGGAACGTTTTTTCTTAAAATTCCAAAAATGTCTGTTGCTTTCTATTCTTTCCCAGCAGCCTCACGACGTGATTCGCACGCATGCATAGCGAGGCCTTCGTAAAAAATTGGCCCCGTATCTGCATGCTTCTGCAAATGTCGTCGAAAGACAATAGTCTTGCGTGTGGAGAGAGTGAACAAAACATTTGTTTGATGTTCTGCGCAAGATAATTGGTGAGTCGTATTCTAGTGGCACTGCGTTAAGAGTGCTTCGAGCGTGCAGCGGAGACGAACGAACGCATCAAGTCACACCACACACGTGAGACATGAGCGCCATCTGGCAGTTTTCTTATAAACCAAAGCGTGTGGCTCTGAGACGTTTGTGTGCGCCTATCTCAGAGGTGATAAGGTGTAGAAACCAAGGCGACGGGTAGGTGCAACCACCGTCTCGTCTTAGCAAAGCGCTAGAAACACTCCCCATTCTGTGCAAGCCTTGCATGATCAGCGCAACGTGATAAGCGCTACGGTCCTTAAAATTACTTACGTATGCCGTTTCCAGTAATAGACGCACATGCAGAATATACACGTGTTCTTATGGTGCCCCATACATGCGCAATAATTGCTTTTTAATTGACAATTGCACAAGCATGAACGCGCAACCTTGAGCAACATTGGTGGGCGCTGCGGATGGTGTCGACCGTTGCAAGTACCTGATTCTGTTAAGAATGGACAAACAGACAAATGTACAGACAGGCAGACCAAAATTTTTGTGTCGAAAGTCCCCAAGAAAAACTGTTGTCTTTAAAAGCATGCTGAAACAATGCCTAAAACCGCTTTCGAGAACAATCTAAACACTTGCATTAACACATTAACATCAGCAGCTGTCCGCCGTCAAAAGTATCCGACAATGCCGTGATGGAGGCTGGCTATCATGGAGCGGCGACTTTTGCATTATTTTATGCCATTTTTATTATCCATTACTCGCGGCTAGCTGATCTTGTTTATAATGTGGACGAACAGCCGCTCTGATTACCACACTGACCAAGTGCAAACATAATGATAGGCGTCGGAATCAGAAAAGGCATCGTGCCACGGTTGCACCCAGCAGCTGCAAGAAGGAAGTCATGAACTGAACGGCTGAGCTTCAGCTTCAGTGCGTCTGCGGCTCAAAAGCAAGCCAGTGGCTAAACAAAAGCAGGGCAGTCTCATTGCCATCACTATCGAGCAATGGCGGCACCCACGGAGGAAGGAAAAAGGTAAGAAGAGGCCCTGACGTCACTCGTTGTGAAGCCGCGATGAAGCCGGAAGTCGGCCATATTGACTAGGCAAATTATCCTCTCTTGTTTACATATGAATGCGAAGCAGAAGGCGCGACTCCCTCTCCGGCTCGGAAAGCACGTGGGCTGCGCAGCGCGTGTGTCGTGACGATCCGAAACTAATAGAACTGGGCTCATCACTCTGAGCCAGCGGGACACCTTCAGCGAAATCGCTTCGTACGAGTAATAACAGGGAGTAACAGCTCGCCGACAACGAAGCAACTACGAGAGAAGGCGCGCTAGATGCACTGACAACGGCGAGTGCTTTCACGTCATTAATTCAGCAACTGTACAGACAACACGATCGGTCGTGCGCCTTCTACGGTTGCATTCCGCCACGCGGCCGACGCAGCGTCCTGCCACTGTGTCCGTGTTCCGCGTGAAAATCACCGGCGTCAGCATTCTGCGACCGTGGTGACTGAGCACGGTGCTAGTGACAGTTGAACGTGGTTGCTGTTACGTTGAGATTACATGCAATGCTGGTGGAGAGTGTACCAAGCGGAACAGAAAAGGTGTTTTAATACACACAAGCAAGTTGTTACTGTACATACACAACACGAAACTACGTATGTGCACATGGTCCTCACGGCGTCTTGCTGGGCTCAACAGCGCCGTCAGTTGTCACAAGCAGGAGCACTGCTCAACCGTCGCTGACCTGCAAGGTGTTCGTCGTCATTCAGCTTCGTCATGGTGCCCAACGCAATTTTGCTGAACACTAACTGCTTCATCCGCGTCATCCGCCGCACGACACATAAATATGCACTTGTTCTACGCACTGTTGAAACCCCGTGATGGACACAGGGATTTGTAAACGTTGCCAAGAGTAATGTAACAGCAAGGAAAACACTGCGTAACCAATAACACGGCGCAGAGCACAGATATTGTCCGCCACGGCTCAGCACGAGACCTGGGGAGGCACACATTCTGCCGCCAGCTGCGGCCGCTCACTGCTAGACCAGCTCCACTGCGCAACACGTAACCATAGCAACGCCGCCATTGTGCCTAGTGAATATGGCCGCCATGATGTCATTTCCGCCACACTTTTTACGCCCTGCGCTGGCTGGGCATGCCCTCTCCTTACCTTTCCTTCCTCCGTGGCGGCACCCATGCTTGCTGAACAGCGTTGGTATAGCGGCGGTTTCTGGTGGTGCCAACGCATGTTTTAAATTTTGTTGACGCATTTTCTGGCTCTGAAAATCTATATAAATGTTAACGATTGGGTTTACTACATAGAAATAAGTATCTGAGCCTGGAATTGCATTGTGAAATTTCATTGAAGCGGGACGATCGAAGAAAAAGTGTTCGTTATGGCGACAATATTTATGCATTCACTCCTATGGACTGCTGACGGGGAATCATGAATTTTTCGTTGTAGCGGAAATTTCGTTCAACCGGCATTCATTGTAGCGGAGTATGACTTTACTGCCATAGATTTCTTTTCTGCCTCAGCTGTGTAGAGATACTGCCTTAGATGCCTGCAGCGAAATATTGACTTGACATGACATGTATATGCAGGATACAAACCAGACGTACATCCAGGCATCAGTCATGAGTTTCAGGCCGCTGCCTTCCGGTTCCCACATACATCCATCCCTCCTGGCATATATCGCAGGTGAGCCATTGGTACACTCTACCTAATAATGAATGATCGCTTGGTAATGACGCCATTGGTATTCGCACTTAACTTGGGTCCTGCATGCTCACCAGCTGGCAGCCTCATGTGTTTTTGAGAATAACAAAAAATGTTCACATAAAATAATATATATGTATCATGCCATCGTCGCACTGGTTCGCAAACCCTGACAAAGACTGGCCCACGGGTCAAAACCGTTAGAAATAACATTAAGACAACTGCTAAGTTGTGTCTCTTCTCTCTCCAAGTACGTTTGGCTCGTTGGAAAAACTTCTTCAGTAGACATATATACATACATACATTCATATATATATATAAATATATATATATATATATATATATATATATATATATATATATATATATATATATATATATGAGATCTAACAGACAATAACGCCAAGGAAGGTATAGGGGAAGTTATTAGGCTAATTGTAAAGTAAATGAGAAGAAAGAAAAGTGGGTGAAAAGATAACTTGCTGTGGGCAGGATCCGAACCTACGACCTTCGAATAACGCGTTCGATGCTCTTCGACTGAGCTACCACGACAGCTATCCCCCCAGGCACTTTATTGTGTATCTATGTCAATTTAAACGTGGGAGTGTCAGTCAGCGCCACTGGTAGCCATGGCGGCAAGTGTGGCACACTATTTATGAGCCCGTTTGGCATCACGTAGCATGTGAACTTATTACTAACTGGCAGCTGACTAATAGTCCCCTGTATACAACTTAAAGGCACCAAGTCTGCCAGTACGAGACCCTCGTTAATGAATGAGGCAAACAAGTGTATACTACGTGTACAAGTGTATACTACGTGATTCCAAACAGGCTCATAAAGAGTGTGCCACACTCGCTACCATGGCTACTAGTGGCGCTGACTAACACTCCCACGTTTAAATTGACACAGATACCCAATAAAGTGGCTGGGGGATGGCTGTCATGTTAGCTCAGTGGTAGAGCATTGAACGTGTTATTTGAAGGTCGCAGGTTCGGATTCTGCCCACGGCAAGTTATCTTTTCACCCACTTTTCTTTGTTCTCATTTACATTACAATTGGCCTAATAACTTTCCCTATACCTTCCTTGGCATTATTGTCTGTTAGATCTCATTAGTATTGTGTAAAACACGAAGAACGAGCTCTTAAGTATACACTTGTTTTTCTTATATATATATAGGCACAAAAGTATTTCTCTCTCATACTTTCATATGTACTCGCTTGTGTTTTGGGTTTTTTTTATACGTACCAGACCCCCTGAACTTCCTGCTGAATATTTATACATTTGCATTAAAATTTGGTCTAATAACTTCTCATATACTTTCCTTGGCATTATTGTCTATTAGATCTCAATTATATTGTGTCAAAACACGGAAAAATGAGCCCTTAGGTGTACACTTCTTTCCCTTATCGTGAACGAGAGTCTTGTACTGGCAGACTCAGGATGACACGAGGAGCACCGTGTCACAAAATCAAAACTTGAAGCATAAATGTACCCACATCGGAAATGAAGGTTGGAGTCATGCGGGACAATTCAAGGGAACGTGCCAAGTTGTTGACAGCTGTCACGATCCATCGATGGCCATTGGTAGTCATGGGAAGAAGACCATACAGATCAACGCCAACTACTTTGAATGGTGCTGATGGACATGGAAGTGGTTGCAGCTTTCCGCTTTGAGGTGATGTTGGAAGCTTCCGGTGCTGACGAAAGTTGCAGAAAGCAACAAACCTTGCTACGCTGGCAGACAGACTAGGCCAGTAAAAGGGACCTTCAATGCGATCGTACGTTTTCTGAAAACCAAAGTGACTAGCAGTCATGTCGTCGTGATAGGCCTTAAGAATATCGACTTGAAGATAGCGAGGCAGAACAGGCATGCAGTGTTGACCATCTGAGTGATAGACGTGACAGTAAGGAACACAGTTATCGAGCTTGAACTGTCTCAGTTGTCGGGAAAGGCTGGCATTAGGTGGTCGCGAATTCCCCTGAACATGGTCTATGATGCGTCTACAGTAAGCATCAAGTTGGTGCATTACGATGGAGCCGTGGCTGTGAGGAGGTGTCTTGTCAATGACGGCTAAGGAAGAAACAGACGTGGAAGGACCATCCGAGCGTTCACCTCTGAAGTTGGAAGCAGAACCAGAGGACAGTGCCGTAGAACATGGGCTGTGAGAAAGCGAATCTGCATCCTTGTACTTCTTACCGCACTTGTAAATAATAGTGAAGTCATATTCTTGAGGACATATAATTCATCGGCCAAGGCGTCTTGATAAATTCTTGAGTGTGGAAAACTAACGTGAGGCATGGTGGTCTGTAATGGTAATAAAATGACTGCCATCTAGGCAAAGCCGAAGCTTCTGCACCAACCACACGACAGCTAGACACTCCTGTTCAGTGATGATGTCATTCTTCTCGGCATTGATCAAGACACGGCTTGCATACACAATGACCCTTTCACATTGTGACTCATCCCGCTGCAAGAGAATACCACCGATACCATGACCACTAGCGTCAGTATGCAGGAGTGTGTGTGCCGTTTCATTGAAATGGCAAAGCACTGGTTCTGATGTGAAGGAGTTTTTCAGATGGTTAACACAGTCGGAATGCCAGTCAAAGGAAACACCAGAACTGAGTAATTTGTGCAAAGGTGCCTCTATCAAGGCAAAGTCTCGTACGAATCAGCAGAAGTATGAAGCCAGGCCAAGGAAACTGCGTAAGTCTACTGGGCCTTTCGGGGTGAGGAAAATGAAGAACGGCCAAAGCCTTATCATGATCAGGATGAATGCTGTCCTTACTCACAATGTGGCCTAACCGTAAAGGGGCCCAGAAACACTTTTTTGAGTAACCTGGGAATTAACTCACCGGAAGTGAGTATTGCCTCACAAATTCAACGCCACAGCCTCGTAACCTTGAGCACTTTTTTTTCTTCGACTACACCGTTTTTTTAGTGCGATCGCGCGTGCACGTGTGGACAAGTGACGGCCTCTTGCGGCGATCTCCGTAACAACCAAGCGCGCCATGTTCAAATCAGCCAATGGCAGATAGATGGGCATTCTAGGAGTGATTTTTGAGCGTCTTCTGTCATTTGTCAAGGGAAGAGAAAACAATTTTTATCTGACTTTGATTATTAAGTGTGAATTTCAGGCCACGTGCTGTGCTATGACATTTGGCTTGTGTGTTCTCTGGAGCCTTTACTAATGATCAACACCATTTTCGGGCCATACTCAAAAAGTGTTGCAGGGCATCTTTAGTTGTGTTACTGGCAAAACGACACTTTTTCATATGCAGCTGAAGGTCAGCGTTAGCAAGGCACGTGACAACTTCCACTAAACGGTGTAGGTGTTGACAAAAGGTTTACGAAAAAACAACATTGTCGTTCAAATAGCACAGGCAAGTTTTCTACTACAGGCCTTGCAGAACGGTGTCAATCATGTGCTTGAATCTTGCGGGCACATTGCAGAGGTTGAAGGGCATTACATTGAACTTATTGTTGAAAAAGCAGTTTTTTTTCTATCATCCTCATGCATCGGTATCAGCCAGTATGCCGAACGTAGACCAAGACTCGAGAAGTTCCGGGCTGCTTGTAGCGAAAGCAAAGCGTCATCTATACGTGGCATAGGGTATACATCTTTGTGCATGATCTTGTTTAGCACCCGGTAATCTACACAGAACCGCACAGAACCATTTGTTTTCCATACTAGGATGACAGGTGATGACCAAGGACTATCAGAAGAGCGTATTATCTTCCATCTCAACATGTCGCCGTTCTTTTTTAATAACCCTCCGCTCAGCTGCAGATACGCGATATGGTCAATGACGAACGATGGACGTACCGTCGGTCTCGGTCCGATGCATGTTGACACACGTCTGTTCCCATAAAGGAGAGTCGACATCAAACCAAAATTCGTGCTTGGTCAGCAAGGCAAGCAGCTGTTGAGTCTGTGAAGAAATCAGGTCGGAGCTGATGGAAGCTTTGAGGGCAAAGATGAATGCAGATGAAGCCTCTTGAAGAGTATCTACAAAGAGAGGCTATAATGTAGTTATGCAAGCCAACCTTGTGCTCTTCGGAACCAGTATATTTTCAGACGTCGGGTTTGTTGCACAAACGAATGCAAAACCAGCGTCGAAAGAGACGAGCCCTGATGCAAAGGCTATTCCTCTGGTGACATAGTGTGCAGATGGTTGTACAAGCGTATAGCCACGATCAATGACATCGGACATAATTGTAACAATTCGCTAACTGAACAGAGGCAGCTTAGTGTCTACTGCAGCGAAAAAACAAGTGGTCTGTCATTTGTGTGAAGCGAATAGATCGTATCGTTCATATGGAGAACGCGTTGCCGGCAGCAGATGGAGGAGGAGGGTGTTGAAAGAAAATCCCACCCTAATATGAGCTGTTGGGCACACAAAATAAGAACTGCAAATTGTATATAATGCAGAATTCCAACAGTGTGGACACGAACAGTGTACTGGGCGGAAGGTCAAATGGCATCCTCTTGAGCAGCGAGCCACGTAGCTTCATTGTAGGGTGTAGTGATTTTGTGGAGATGTGCTTACAAATCACTGTGAATGACTGGCAAACTAGCACTAGTCTCTATTAATGTCTCCACTGCTATGCTTTTTATCAAAACAGGTATCATGTTATGGGGAAGTCCTTGAGAAATTTTTATAACATTGCTAAATGAACATTTTCCCCCAAAAGCTGCATAGTTTAGTTCTCCGTGCAACGGTTGGTGACCTGAAAGGCTGGTCGAAGTGGCAACGTGAAGCGACGAAGGGGGGACGGTGAGCATTGCCGAGCGCCATTTCAGCGAGGCGCCATTTCAGGCGTTCCTTGTGGAGAGGAAGAGAGGCTGTGAAGTGTAGCGTAAGGACGGCACTAGAAAGTGACCTCAGTGGTGAAATCGTCTCATTCATAAGTGTCAAACCCATGACACTCGTGTTGCTGACACCTGCAACACGAGCGATATCTCCACGATATCCACAATAGTAGCATGTAGGTCTTGTTAGGTGCCATGGTGGATAATAAGGTGGGTTGGGCATGTTAGAAGCCATGGAAGCTAAGTGTGCTGGCACCAGTGATGCATAGTAAGGCTGGTTGTGTGATCTGGGAGCTAGAGATGCCTGGTGGAAAGCTACGACTGAGCTGAGGCATCAAATTTTGCACCCAGGCACAATACACCGATGCTGGATCTTTTTTTTTTCTGTCATTGGCATCTTCATGCATTTCATAGAAACCTAGCACAAGCACTGATAGATGGAAGCACCAATAGACAAAGTACTTGTAAAGCAGCAACCACCTGTGAAGAAAAGAACAGCGCATTGCACGAAAAGCCTGCGAAGTGCACCACTGACTACCCGCGCCATCAGCGTCTCTAGTGGCATCGGCATGTCGAAGTACCCTCTCTGTCAAGCAAAAAAGCCAAGCTTATCAAACCTCCCCATTCTAGCCATCTTTACGGGGCGCTCAGTAAAGAAAACATGATAGGGCCGCTGTTGTGCTAGATTTTTCATCGCCAGAGTTAATCTGATGCTTTATGACGATTGTTCGGTCTAGGGGCCGATAATAAATATCAGAGATGTCTTGGTAAGATGCAAGAGGGTCAGGAAGCACGCTCACATAGTTAGCCAGAAGGTCAAAGACGATGATATTTCCATGCATTCTGGTGTAATGCCTAACTCACTACTGGCAGGTGATGGCGTATCCTCTGTTAAGGCACAGTTGCGCTAGTCTCAGACAATAGAAAAGGTTTGAAAGCATATGCCTCTTGGCAACACTTCAGAATAAAATCCAAAAGTTCCCAATAGAGAGACATGCCGCTTTGTCCTTCATACTGATAATCGTGTCAAGAACATAACCTTGAGTGAATAGAGGGTGGTAGCGTTAGGTGACATGGCGTAATCTCGATCTCCCTCACGTGAATAGGAAAAGACGTCGATATACGTCGCAGCTCCATGGGGTAGGTGAATATACCGTAGTCAACAGAACGTAGCCTTCACGACACAGAATCAAGAGTCTCGAATGCATGTGGCAGGTCGATTTGAAAAACAACAGTAGAACAATCATAAGGTACAAAATAATTCGATGGAAAATCAAGTCCCAGCATTATTTCATGTAGACAGTGCTCAAGATCGTAGTACAGAACAGACGTATGGCATCAAGCAACAGGGACCACTGAAAGTAGAGATAAAAAGACAGTGAAAGCACTACTTTTTGATGATGTGGTTCTAAATATTTTGTGACGGTCTAGTTTGGCAGCCTTTACTTGTTATCAGAAAAACATTTTTGTTGTTTGTCGCCACACACTGCAATGTGACTGGGCCCACTGCACACTGTGTTGAATTTTCGCCGTCGATGTAATCAAGGTAATTGTTTTTAATCAACCAAACACATTTCTACAGTGAAGGCAAATTTTGGGTACATTCCCGGAGTGACCATTATATGCTTGAAAAGTATTTTTTTTGTACTTTTTTTTTTCAGGGATAGCTCATGCCGTTTCCTTGACACCAAGAATGGATTCAAAGCGTTGCGACTGTGTTCCACATGGTGGCTTTCTGAGGTGAGCATATAATTTTATGATTGATGCTAATATAATAATATCTGGGCTTCTATGTTCCAAAGCCACGATAAGATTATGAGGGATGCCGTAGTGTAGAATGATGAAAACATTTTGACCATCTGGTGTTTTTCAATATACACTGACATCGCACAGTCATGAGCCTTTATCATTTTGTCTTCAATGAAATGTGACCATCGCAGCTGCTGTCATCCCATCCTTGTCACTGTTGCCATTAGGGTGAGAGGGTGGGGTCTCTGAGATTCGGACCTACAACAGAAGCAAAAACATGCTGTGGATAACCACCCTTGTCCAGATGGTCCACCTGACGCAAAGGTGTTCTTACACATGCAAAAGGGGGGCATCCTAGGAATGTTCAAAAGGCTGAGTTTCAGAATGCCGCATTGTTGCCGCAATGCAAGCATTTGGTCATTTGTCAAAGCGACGAAAGCTCTCACAGTAATGGTCTCCATGACATGGGTGAGAAGACAGCTAAGATGGCAGTGGATCTTTACACATACCGTGTTTTGTACCTTCTTTATAAGGGCTGTGGCGTGAAAGTTGTATTTTCTGCGCCTAAGAAGCTGGAGCATATCCGCCTTGCTAACAGTGACTATAGTGCTGGGCTGCTGGCCCAAAAGCCCCGGTTTCGAACCCAGCCACGGCAGTCACATTTCCATGAAGGTGAAATGGTAGGAGCTTGTGTGGTGTGCGATGTCAGTATACGCTGGAGAACACCAAATTGTCAAAATTTCCAGAGTCTTCCTCTATGGCATCTTTCATATGCATATCCTGGTTTTGAGATGTAAAGAAATGAGGAAGCTGGACCAACTATACAAGTTAAAGTCCTCTGCTAACGAAATAAAAGATGGCTGCCAAATGAAGGTCATTCATACCGTATGTGGACTACGTGGTGTAGGTCAACTCGGTGTCATAAGGAAATACGTTGGCATGAAGATGCCGCAATATACACCTACATGAACACCAATGAAACCAGAAGAGCTATAACTCAGGACTTTTTTGTGCGCATCCTAAGGGTTGTAGTTGCCTGCCTGGCTACAATGAAACAGAGGTAATGTGCAAAAGCAAAATTGTGCTTAATAAAAAAAATTGTAGAGGCGGCCCACATGGCTCGTTTGGGGGAGGCATGCATGAGCATGTCTTCCATTGACTTGCAGAAAAAAAAGTTTTTAATTTCTCATGTGCATTTTCTTGCAAGATGAAGTTGTCTGGAATTTTTTAAAAATTTTTTATAATAATAATAATAATAATAATAATAATAATAATAATAATAATAATAATAATAATAATAATAATAGTATTAATAATAATCTTCTTTTAGCACTTTGAAAAAGCATCACAGGATTACAAAACTGGCCTGTAAAAGCCTCAAAGCCTCATTATGCTTGAAGGGCAAAGCTGACAGACAGCACACCGCAAGACTCAATATATATAAGACCATATAGAGACAGACACTTTTCTTTTTTTGCGTATGTATGCAAAATAAAGACGTGCTTGTACGGCAGTACAACATGATATAAAACTGATACATATACAAGTAGGGTCACCTAGCCAGACATTCGATCATACAATATTAGGACCTTATCATATGTTTGATGATGCTAACAGGAGAAAAAAAACAAGGAAACAAAAAAATAATGTGACAAAGCATTATAATATTATTCTAATGCATTCAGAATAAAAAGCAGAGAGATCAAAATAAGAACAACATAATTATAATTTCTTTTGGTACATCAAGGGCATCGCCCCAGGAAACACAAGAAAAGCTAAAGAACTTTTAGTAAATGTCCAAAAAGGATAGTCCAAAAGTATATAAAAAGTCTTGTTGAGATGTTATCTAAAGCTAAGCAGCCTGAAAAACTCCTGTAGCTATGCTAACGCCACGTTATTATACGGCTAGAAAACTTCTAGCAAAAAGTCCAAAAAACGTCTTTCTGGATTTATTAAAGAACCTTTGTAAACGTTTTTTATACTTTTATTATCAGAAGCCTAGTAAACTTCTTGCCAAGATTCTAAAAAGATTTTTGCTAGATCTTTTAACACCTTTTTAGACATTTATTTTTTCATGCAAACCAGCTTGTTGAGTGTTTCCCATGGTTAATTTGCTACACTATGTCAGCGTTTTACAATTGGTGCATTTAGCTGTTCACTGTTGAGAGTGACAAGTAGGAACAGCTACATAATTTGGCATCAAATTATTGCTGGCACGATTGTAATCAGCAAAATTGGTGCCACAATTATTGAAAGAATTAATTAGTGACTGTCATCTATCATTACGATAATCTGTTTTGCTTGGAGAGAAGACGGGCTTTTAAACGTCAACACATTATTGTTGCTGGTGTTGCCTGGTATGCATTATACTGCATATCCAAAAGTAAATGCGAAAGTTCAACAAATCTTGTTGCATACTTGTAACCTTTATTAACCATAACAATGACTGCACACTTTGTCCCAAAACTTGCATGCTTTATAGTGACTATATTTATACAAAGCGATTGAGGGACTGGCCAAATGCTTGGTCCAGGAACCTGCACACATACAAAAGGCACAAACTGCTCTCTTTGAGCAGACTTCTATCAGTGCACAAAAATTTAGAAGGCTAGCTTAGCAAACACATTAGCCCAGTAGCAAATACATAAAGGTAGGAAATTTGTAACAGCCAAAAAGCAGCAGTAGAACAAATGATTTTTTTCTCACCCCTAAATTTAGGTATACAGTCGCCTACGTATTAGAACCATGAGTAGTTGAAATTAATGGGTTTCACCACAAATCTGTGTTTAACAATCAAATTGTGATTTTAGCAACACCCCGAATTCCATTTTCGTTCCAAAATACTTGTACAAGAGACACAGCGAAGTCAAAAACGCTGCAGTATTCCAGAATGACTTCTGTCAGTCATCATTAACAATGTTAAACATGGTTAGGTATCACTAATATATCACAAATGGTTAGGTATTGGCAAAGCTAGATATGATTAAGTATGACAATAGAAAATCACTTGATTGCACTTGCGGCATTAAATTTGAGAAGACAATGAAATAAGGTTACAATAACAATAAAACAAAATATTCAGTCAATATTACAGTAAAAATAAAACCATTGATCTGCTAAAGCCTTATTGCAAAACAAAATGTTCAACTTTAAGTGAACTGCAGATTACACATAAACTAAACATGGCATAAAACCTTCGAAAGCAGCATTGACACATTCAGAGACGTGCTTTGTGCTTGTAATAAAATTCAGCCCTAAGAACAGAAAACTGCCTTTGCAGATAAGTTATGTGTTCAGGGGAACACAAAGTAAGACAATAATGCTGTCAGCTGCCCAATCAACTAAGAATACCGAAATTTTGGTGCCTACAATAAGTGGGTATGTTTGCATAGAACAGTTTGTGGCAGTCGTGTTTCTAGACACTACCACTTGGAAAAATTCTTCAAGCATGTCTATACTCTTAGATATTCCACTCGAAAGTTTACTGTGCTTTTCATGATTATGCATGCAAGGCAGTGAGGATCACCAAAACATTACTCCTTGGTGAGACAAGCAGCCACTGCTTGCTATTCCAGCCGGTAGTAAAAAGGTAACCATTACCTATAATGCTTGTCTATAGCTTCGATTCATGATCAGATTACATGCGGCACCTCAAGGAGTAGTAGCTGTGTGCTAGTGCTCACTGTCCTGCATGCATAATGATACAAGCCACAACTATACTTTCCAGCGGGAGATCTGAGCGCAGGCATGCCAGAATTCTTTGGACCTATGTAGAAATGTGACTGGCTCAAAATTTTAATACGTGTATGGCCGCCTGCTGCGGTCACTAATAAGTTCATTATTGAATCTTATTCAAGGGCACGACTGGCAATAATAATTATTGTTGCACATTGTGTTTCCCTGAACACTTAGCTATCTGCAAAGGTGGCTTTTACACACACAACTTACAGCACTGACTTTTTTAGAGAAAAACAAAAGGCCTAATATTGAACATCCTGAACATGCGAGCTACTTGAATACAGCAACCAGGTGGCTCAGGGAAGTTCCCTTTCCATAGAAAACAGAAGTCATGCGCAGCTGCTGTACATTCAGTAGCCAACTCTTCCACGAGCCACCATTGATGACAGGCTTGTCCGGAATTCTTTCACACTCAGTTTGTACGAGGTGCATGCATAGGCTGCGATGGAAACACCGAAAAAACAATTCAGTGACATGTGTCGCTTAGAAAAACTGAATTTGTCCGTATAGTCAGAATGATTTGGAACAATGTGTCTTAAAACAAGCAGGATGTACACAAACTAGAGATGTTACAAGCAAAACTTTCTTAATGTTTTTGGCGAGCGCAGTTGCAGCCTTATGAAAGAAAATGCAATTTCCACATTGTAGATGTGTCAAAACCATGCTTGATTGCGCTCATGCATAGTGAGTTGAAGGCAAATTCAATGATAACTCAACGCATACATGATGGTATGCACTTTCATCAAGTGTTCATTGCTGGTAACCTGTATTATTGAAGATGAATTTGATTTCAAATACAACTAATGTAGCTTTTTTTAGGCTGCTCACACCGGGACAATTATCATATAATGTCATATATTGATGTCAATAAATTACTATTGTGTGCTGCCAAATTATTGTCATCAGCTTCAATGATTCTGGTTGGCTAAAATGGCAGTACCCCTCACTCAAGCACCATAGGCTGTCAATGCAAAAGAAAAAAAAAACATATAAGGCACCCATCTTGAACCACACCATTTCAATAAAGCATGCAAGCTTCTGCAATGATCTCCGGCGACCAGAATTTTTGAAGCTATTGGCTGCGATTTAGCAATAAGATCTGCTGAAACTGATTCCCGAATTTGTGTAATTCCTTCAGTGTCAATAGCTTAAAAACGTGCAGTCTATATTTATTATTCTCAAATAAATACAGTATCCAATTTTACATTTTAACAGCAATACATGCATGACTTATGCATGCTTACCATGATTTATAACATTATCGCGAGTTTTGAGTGATAAATAAAATATTGATTCTGCACATACCACAGATTCCGTCAACGTCCTCAGTGCATGCCTAGAAAGTTTACATTATTCAATGTACTGTTAAGCTTGTCATTAATCAGAAAATGTCATTAGAGGTGGTGCTTTAAACTATTCTTAATGTTCGTAAAAATAAAAGTGTTCAGCAAAGTTTCACCACCAAGGTTAGGCGAGGTGCATAGACTATTTAATAAACCTAAACAAAATTCAAACATAGTGAAAACAAGCAGAGTAATATCAATGGTGCTCGAACGCGTGGATTTATGACACAGTAAGGTAAAGCAGTTCAGCCATATTTAGCCATGAAATATTCATTCTAAAATACAGTTCAGGATAAACGAATGGCTTAAAATGTGCGGATTCAGGCCGCATGAGGCAACCTATGTTGCTGGTGTATACCGAAAGTTGGAATTTACTAAACGAGCTGCGTGAACAATTAAGTGTATGTGCAACCTTTGCGAGCCCTACCTAGGACGATGCAACACGCTGCACTCAAACACGCATCAACTTGAGTATCACAGTAGTTTATAAAGACACATGCCGGCACAAATGCACACACCGGCATACATTCGGCCACTAGCAAGAAAAAAATTGAAGAGACGCCAAACAGAACCTTGCCAAAACTTCTCTGATAGTAGTCATTACGTATAAATACTGTAGCTGTATAAAATCAAACGTACAGCAGATGAAACTGCCTTAGACATGTTCACTTCAATAGTGCACAATATGAACAGGCATCAATGCCTACAGCTAACAAACACCCCAGAATTAATAAAAAAAAATAGTGGTCGCTCGCGAGCAGGGCCCACACCACTGCCAACAGAGGCAGACAGCCGCCACAACTCTGCTCGAATCTGCCGCCGAATTCTCGCTACGCGTGCATGCTTCACACTCCACACAAAAGAAAAAACTTGTCGGCGCTTAACTTCGCACTACTTTGCCTTTACACTGCTGAAGTACTAGAGAAAACCTGGATCTCCACGAAAAACAGAAGCTCGCTTATCGTGCACATGGTATGAAAAACGTGGTGAACGCAGTGATAACAAAGCGCCGTTAGCAGCAGTGTGTTACATACCTGGCCAGTGCTCCACGATACGAGCCCACGCGTCTTCGCTTGAGTATAGCGCATCTTCGTAATCAGCAGCACTGGCAGAACACAAAACACGAACACAAAGCGCAAGCACACTTTTAAAACGCGAGAGAAATTGACTCAAATTCACTGCTTCAAGAGGCGACTGAGAGACCAATAAACACGTCCAGACAAGTAAAATTGTTTTAGCCGCGCAGGCACACACCGCATTTGCGCATCTTAATTTCTTAATTCTGACGAGAGAGCTCAATTATTACATTTAAATATGTAAAAATTATGTAAAAATATATACTACATAACTATGTAAAGCGAATGTTATTTTGGTTCAAAAAAAGAAATAAACGTAGAAAACACCCCCGAGACCTCATCCGGGAATTCTACCAATGCTCTAGAATATAAATTTTAGTAAACATTTTGAAAAAGACTTCTTGTACAGAACGTTTTCTCAACGTCTTCTAAAAAGCTTCCTTTGAAAAATGTTTCTTCTGTGTCAAATATTATACCTAGATGCCCGCATACCTTTCTAGACGTTTCGAGAAGTTTATAGGGCGTTTCGTTTCTTAGGGCATAGCCTGATGCAATAGGGCGACCTTCAGGTTCTGATAAAGATGATGCATTTACCCGAGGAAAAAAACAAGTATGGCCAAGGAGTTACAGATTAATGCGACAATGAAGTTGCTTCAGTTTAATTTTGATTTAGCATGAAAAACACTCACGGGAAGTTTAATAAAGCAAGATAGTGTGAAGTAGCTCCGAGTCTGCTGACCATATCTGGTGGGGCAGCAAATCACCCGTAAACGGTTTTTAGGTCGAAAGAAGTATGTTGGGACATATCTGATCTTATATTTGAAAGACGAAAAATGCCTCAGGATAGCTGTTTCAGTGAGGAGGGCCTCAAAATTAGAGCATCGTAATGATTTAAAAAGATCTGTGCCTGAGGGCAGTTGTAAATCTCAGCTAATCACTTTCAACATAGATGCACAGTGACCGAATAATGTAACGCCGTGCCAAGGAACACTATAGCCTAACACTTGCAGTTTCATTTTTGCAAACTCATAGTGGTGCGTAGTATCAAACTGTGTATAATGTTCGAAAGACTGCCCGAAGTCTTGAACAAACGTGTGCCATATGAGAACTCCGAGAGAAGTGACTGCTGAGAAGTACACCATGGTATTTAACAGATTTAACAGAGGTATTTAACAGGAAGAGCATGAAGATCAAGGTGAACAGTGCGCCAGCAATGGGATGCCCAGATTAACAGGGGGTTATGGAAACAAGTGAGCTGTGTTTTAGGGGCGTTTCCGTTAATCACATCTTTAGCGAATCAGACTATCAAACTTATTGTGGGACGTCGCAAAAAAGGAACTGCTTTTGGAAAGTGGGAATGCCAGGACAAAATGACTTTGTCATCAGTATACTGAGATATGCTAGTGGATACAGCCGTGGCGATATCATTAACATATAGGTTGAAAAGAAGTGGACTTGATGTTCATACCTGTGGCATTCAGGCTTTTATAGAGGTTATATTGCTATGGTACTGTTCTGTGGATACTAACTGTGTTCTATCAACTAAAGAGTTGGCAAGTAATCTTAAGAAAGGCCCACGAAATCCAGCCACAGGGAGTTTTGTTATTAACAGGCTATGACACAAGCTGTCAAAAACTTTGCTAATATCCGCGAATAGAGCCTATTCTACCTGGTTAGCTTCGGAAGCAGAATTTTTAATGTCTGATATACCTTCTAAGAAGTCTTGTTTATTTTATTTATTTATTTTTAAATACTGCCAATTTCTTAGAGAGAATAATACAGTGGTGGGAGTAAATTCATACATGAACGTACAGAAGTAATGTGAACTACAAAGTATGCGCTGTTTAATAAATAAATATTTACACACGTAAACAAAACTTAACACTTTAAATTCACACACAGTAAGCAGTTTCATCAAGAAGACCACAGCAACAGCAAAGAAACAATGAAGTAACAATAAACAGAGGGACATGTGTCTGCATCAAACAGCTTCTTCCATGAGTTCAGAGAATAACTCTGGCATAGGCTGTTAGGAATTTGCTGTGTCGCGATGGTAGCGGTGGCGAAGAGTGGCGAGCAGTCGAGCGGACTTCGCTGAAGCCTTAGCCCGAAGGCGAAGCAGGGAGGCAATCCGTTTTGAAAACAGCAACAAAAGGGAGCGTTTATTGTAGCAGGTTGTCGTTTGTACAGAGCCGGCCAGCACGACAACGTCGGCTGGGGAAAATCCTCTAAACATGGGGCCGGCACGGCCTTAAATAACGTTTTGGTCTTTTCTGTGAGACCAGTTCCCTGGAACGGCACAGTGGCTCGGCTGAGGAGACGCAGCCATACCGGAAACTGCAAGGTGGTTCGGCGGAGGAAGCGACGTTATCCCCGGAACTGCACGGAAGGCGGCGATGGGAGGGGGGGAGACAGTTCGTTGGAACAGCGCTCGATCTCGTGAGACGTGCTCCCGAACGAAGGAAAGGTCTGTGGCACAACAGCACCCCCGCCGCCAGACAATGCATCCGGAGTTTTGAGCCGTCAGCGCGGCTCGGAAGGAGGGATGCTGGTTGATCTCTGACGCACTTCAGCGGCTTGCGCATAGCAACGAGCCTCGGCGTCTTGTGCTTTGCTTCTGTCGTTATCATCTAACACTTTCCAGTGAGCGACATCATCAAGCGCCATGTGGCGGGCCTCAGCCTCCATTGTTTCACGTCACGCCTCATACTCGCGCTCTTTTCGGCAGGCGTCTACCTTTAGCGCCCTTCGACGCGCTTCAGCGCTGTCTCTATCGCTCCGACTTTCCCAGTCAGCAGGACTCGAAAGAAAAAAATATCTTATCAAGGCATATCTAGCATGACTGAAGTCTCCTGCTTCCTCGAAGGGTAAGCAATTCAAAACATGCGCGATCTTGCGCGGCAACAGCGTGGCGAGCTTTTCCACCCAAAGGTCGCGGCTAACACCGACATTACAGCAGACAACTTCAAAATCATCAAGAAAATGCGCAATGTTGTCGCCTGTCTGAAAATTGTGGAGCTGGTGTTTCGCTCGCTCCCATTTAAGCGCTTGTATTTTAAGATCAAGCTCTTTCATTCTGAGAGAATGTTCTCTCCTTTTTCGACTCTCCTCGGCTTGCCACTCTTCGTGACTTCTAGCCTCTCGCTCTTCGGCCTTCTGCTGTTCGTGCCTTTGAGCTTCGAGCTCTTCGCGACTTTTCTCGGCCTTTTGCTTTTGCTCACAAACGGGCTCCCAAAACTCGTCAGCCTCATCAGCAGTCACATTCTCTGCCCGCATCACCTCGAGAATTGCTTCCCTTGTTTTAGCGGACCCGGCGGAAATCCCCATGGCTCCACGAATTTCAAGGAGGTCCTGCACCAGGTACTGCTCCATCGCGATCTCGTCCCTCGTGATGCTCTACTACTGATATTCACCGTACTCTAAAAATAATCCCGTGGTTTCAAGTAGGTGAATATTGAATTACAGCCAACAAAAAGCTCAACACACTCTCCTAACATCTGCCTGTGCTAGAGAGGTCTGGCGAAGTCAACAGTAAATGTTGGGCACTCACCCAACCAAAGTAGCCGACAATGGTCCAACTCGTGGCTGCCGTCAAACAGTGTCAGGCCTTCAGGGATCCGGTCCAACTTGTCAATGTTGAGATCCGGGGTTGCTTGTTCCAGCTTGCCGAACGATGAGTACAGGGTAGCGTATACCAGCGTATTCAAACGCTGATATCAGGTCGGTCGTGCTCGAGCTTTCAGGGGTCTGATCCGGCGTGCCAAACGTAGGATATCATATCCCACCGCTGCCACCACTGTTAGGAATTTGCTGTGTCGCGATGGTAGCGGTGGCGAAGAGCGGCGAGCAGTCGAGCGGACTTCGCTGAAGCCTTAGCCCGAAGGTGAAGCAGGGAGGCAATCCGTTTTGAAAACAGCAACAAAAGGGAGCGTTTACTGTAGCAGGTTGTCGTTTGTACAGAGCCGGCCAGCACGACAACGTCGGCTGGGGCAAATCCTCTAAACATGATGGGGCCGGCACGGCCTTAAATAACGTTTTGGTCTTTTCTGCGAGACCAGTTCCCTGGAACAGCACGGTGGCTCGGCTGAGGAGACGCAGCCATACCCGGAACTGCAAGGTGGTTCGGCGGAGGGAGCGACGTTATCCCCGGAACTGCACGGAAGGCGGCAATGGGAGGGGGGGAGACAGTTCGTTGGAACAGCGCTCGATCTCGTGAAACGTGCTCCCGAACGAGAAAAAGATCTGTGGCACAACAAGGCTGAGTAACCACCATTTCATCTAAGGCATTTCAGTCCCTTACTGCTTATGAGAAAACGGAGAAGCAAAATACATTTTTACAGGACGAAATTTTTCTTATGTGAATCTGTGTTTGTGTTGCATTCCTCTGGCAGAGCTATCTGTAACAAATGACCTGGGATTGATTTTAAAGCTATTGTGTGACAACGAATACAGGAATTTCGATCTGTGCACTTTCGCTCGGTTAGAAAAAGTAGCGAGGCCAGCCAGCTGAAGAAGTTCTGTTGCAGAATCAGTATGCCTGTAACAATTGAAAATAAAGTGGACAGCTTTTCTTTGTACCCGTTCAAGTGCAGTGATGTTGTGTCTAGTGTGTGGAAACCACCCAATACTGGCGCATTCTAATGTTGGTCAGATTAAACTGGTGTAGTCAAGAGAATGTGTTTGAAAGGTAGATCCAGCAAGAGATCGTTTGTGGAAGAACAAGTTATTCATTGCTCTTTTTAGAAATCTGCTGCTCATGCGCATTCCAGCTTAAGTCACTGCTTATCCTGACACCCAGGTATTTGTACTGTGAAATGTTTCCCAGTAAGGTACTGTTGATACTGTAAAGGAAGGCAAATGTTCATTTCTTATTTGTTATGTTCATATGAACCGTTTTTTTTTGCATGTAACATCATTTGCCAGCCTGAGCACCACTGAGCCGCTTCATACAGAAAATTATTATGTTTTGTTTGGTCATCTTCTGTTTTAAATGTGTGGTATAGTATGCAGTCATCTGCAAACAGCCTAATGTTTACGTCAATGTGCTTAGTTATATTGTCTATATATAATAAAAGAGAGCATTGGGGCTAGTACAGAACCCTGTGGTACACCAGATAAAACAAGAACAGTATCAGATACATGGTCGTTGTGCTGTACGTATTGAGAACAGCCTGAAAGATAATCTTAAGTCCAATGCATGAGTGGTCGTTCTCCTATTAAAGATTTTAATTTATGGTTAAGCTTGAGCTCGGAAACACGATCGAAAGCCTTAGAGAAATCTACAAAAGTTACGTCTGCTCGTAGTTGACTGTTTAAGCCTTCGGCAAAGTAATGAAGCGTTTCTACTAATTGAGTAACAGTCAATAGGCCACTGCGAAATCCATGCTGATTGGAGTGTAATATGTTTTGACTTTCAAGGAACTCTGTTAAATATTTCAGGTTGATGTGTTCCAGTATTTTGCAAGATGTACATGTCAGAGATATGAGCCTGTAGTTAGCTGGCGAAAATGTATCACCTGATTTGTGCACAAGTATTAACTTTGCTGATGCCTTTACCTGGTATAAAACCATATTGCACATCTGGTAATATGTGATTGGCATCAAAGTATGTGAACATAGCTTGCAGGATGTTTTCATAGTATTTGAGAGACGCAAGGTAAAACAGTTACAGGATGGTAATTTTTATACTAATTTTGTGTGGCACCCTTGAACGAGGGTGTCACTAGGGCCCTTTTTATTTCTGTTGGGATAACTTCAGTGTCCACAACTTGGTTTACAAATTTTAACAATACACACAAAATAGCATGAAAGTTCCTGCGTTCAAGATTGCATTCAAGATCACATTCAGAAATAGCAGGAAGATGTGCAGACACGCATGCACTGTATTTTAGACTAAATGCGTCAGATTTGAGTTTAGCAATACCAGTTTTGTCACTGCTTGGCTCTGCTGCAAAAGGATAGACACATGCTGTTTTGCGCTGCACAATTTTTACTACATATCAGTGTCTTTTTTTGATTACCGTATTTACTCGCGTAATCCTCGCACTTGCATAATTCTCGTACCCCCCACATCGCCCAAGAAAAAATACGATTTTTTTCCCTCGAGTAATTATCGCACCCCCGAAAACTGCCGCAAAAATGTCGTCTGCTCGTTTCAGCCATTGATGATGATAGCGTGCACCATCTGGCGCCATCTCTTTAGCATCAAGCAAACTATTGCACGGAGATTCAATCTAATCCAAGCCAAGCTGAAGTGGCCAGTGTGCGTTGTGGCGTGTCACAGAGGATGTGGCGTGTTTTGTGTGTTGTGTCGGTAATTTTGGCACGTTATGGGGCGATACTAAGCCCAAACCTCAGGAGCTCGAAAATGCACGTGACAGCGACGAGCGATGCGACGTAGATCGTCTTCGCGCGATCAGTTGCTAGCGCAGGCAAACCTCATTCACACGAAAGCTTCGGTAGAGTGTACTAGAAGCTTTTGAGTGGCGCGAGCGGCTGCCTGGGAGCGGCCGTTTCGGCGTGGAATGATGCGGTGGCGCTGGCGTCGACCAATCTACTCGGGCGGATGGCTGGCAGGCGTTCCGTGTACGTGTTAGTACCTCTCTGTCGCGCCAAGTGTGAAGATGATCTCCCTCTTTTTTTTCTTATTCACATACCTCCCCTTTTCTGCGCAAATAAACGTTATTTGACATTATTGTTATTGAAGTTGCTGCTGACCGCACTGCAGCCCGAAGCAGCATAGTACATTGTACAATATAACGAGCGCGTTTTTTTTTTTTAATTTTTAAAGTGTACATATTTTATACGAGAAACCAGCTGGCTGATACACACCAGAAGCGCCCCCCCCCCCCCCCCCAAAAAAAAAGAAAAGGAATATGCTGCACACAAAACGAAGAACTCTTGGTCGATTCCACGTAAAACACCAAAGCTGGACTCAAATAAAAGGCTCGTTGCTTGTGGCTGCGTGCACACACGACAAAAAAGTAGGCTTTATTGATGTTATTTGAAGAACAGCAGAGTTTTTCCAAACCTCTTTTTGGTTGTGAAATATGGGAATAGATTCATTGTTGTAGGACCCACAGAAATGCAAATACGTAATACTGCAGAAGAATGTCTTAGGTGAAACATAGTAGTCGAAGATTTTGAGAGTTTAAAAAACGCAACAATACTGCAAAGCAGAGTCGTAACTAATGATAATCTTAATTGATAATATAAAAATGCGATGTTTACATATTTAAAAAACAATACATTTGGACTTAGGTAAATTGTAAAAAACGTAAAATATAGAGCCAGGATACAAAAGATAACATAAAACAAAGCAAACAAAACGACAGAGTTTAGGTTGTCTTTTCAAAATGCATTTAAATAAAAAAAAAGATGTTATGGTCGAAACATCGTTTGAAGGGACACTGAAGTGTAACAATGAATTGGCTTAGATTGATTAATTATGCACCGAGATCCCTAATACTGCTAAATTTACCATCACAGATTTAATACAAAAAGATTCAAGATCAAAGATTTATTTTGAGATTTCGCGTCATTATTTGCACTTTCTCTCGCTTACAAGCCTCTTCTAAGAAAAATTGTTTTTCTTCTTGGTGTACCGTCCAAAAATTAAGTGTATAAGAAAATATGCACGAAAAATGACATCCTTTTTACGCCACTGTAGCATCTTATAGCCTACTCAATTTTAGGTGCTGCTGTGCGCTTCTTCGTTTCTCATCCCGCGGCTTGTTCAAACAGGTGAAGTATACGGCTCGTTGAATGCAAAGTTCACGAGTGCTAGGATTCAGTGAGCACGCTACGTACGACACGCCGTCAAATCCAGGAAACTCGTGCAGCGCCCATGACTTTGATGGTAGGACAAGACCACGAAGGTCACCGAGAGTGACAACCGCGTCATACGAGGGACTTGAGCTTGTCTCGTCAGCTTCGTCGCCATCTGAAGAAGTTGCACCGTTTGTATCCACAAGGAGCTGTGCAGGAGTGCTAATGCGTCGCCGTTTTCTGTTGTCATTCTCAGCCGGCACACTGATGCCGCCGCTTTGTTTGGGTCCGCGGAGCCGGAGTTTTGAGCATCAAATATGCAGGCAGGTTGGGCAAGATCGTCGGGACTGCATCAGGGGCAAGTGTCGGCGTTCCCCTAGGAATTCGGACTTGAACACCATTGATAACATGTACGTAGTCTCTCACAATGAAATGCGGTTCGAAATATAACTCGCGCACAGCACAATTGGCGTCAAGTGGCTTGTCAAGCCGATGGAGGTTCCGCTCCCAAAGAAGTCGTCGTTCTTCGTCTTTCGGGGCCTTAAAGAGCGATAACTTCCGACTTTGTTGCACACGCGGATATCCAGTGGTGCAACCTGATGCTGATGCTGATGACCTCTGATGAATGGCGCTTACCCACTAAGGGGGATGGGCCAAGAACCGGGCGGCAGGATGCTTAAATGAAACTAAAATGAAAATGAAGCCAATCTGGAAAAGTAGCTTAAAATAATACTACCAAAAAACCAAAAAAACAAAAATGTTTGCTGAGCAAGTGGTCAAACCATCTTTTGTTTTTGAAAGACATAACTACGAATTATAAACTAAAGATCTGAAAAGGTAGGGTTTCACTAGCATGGTAATCTTTTAGTTGCGTTGATGTAATCAAACACAGCGGAGCATACATCCCTGTGGCAGTAACCAAATGAAGTTCCGCCAATTGATAAAATTACTGGTAGATTTACTTGTATTCATAGCTTTTGTAAAGAGGCTACTAAAAATCTTTTTCACTGATAACAATAACGATGACAGAATAAAAAGAAATGTTTATTTGTTTCAAATTCGTTGCACCAAATGCATAGCGATGACGCCTTGAGCCGAGCTTTGTTAAGGTAATAATTTAGTTGTGGAACTGCACAGCGCAATCTGGTATAAGTGACCTCTAACTGGCGAGATACACACCACTGTTTTTTCCAGCAATAGCTCAAATGCTCGAAATTTTTGAATTTATCCAAATTACCTTTTCCCCATTGCAGGCAAGCATTTCGGAACCTTAGCGCGGTTACGTAAGCCGTATCTGACAAAACTGGGATGGTGGGCCCACCCGGGGATACTGCTGCTAAAGAGTCCACCATTTCGTTCAAATATAATCCGCGGTGGCCTGGTACCCATAGCAAATGCAGTTTTTTTACGTTTTTCGGTACTAAATGCCGAAACGTATTCATCAGCTCTGAATTTACTGCCGCAGAAAGTGCATTACAAACTGATAACGAATCTGTAAGGATAACTGCTAATGATTCGCTTGAGGGTAATTTGCGTAGGGCAAGAACAATGGCCAATAATTCTGCAATGAATACCGGGGTATAATCTGGGAGTCGAATCGAAAAGGACCAGTCCAAAGAAGGAGAGAAGATGCTAACCCCAGCCTTTTCTTTTGACACAGATGCATCAGTCGCTATGATATTGCTTATCTCTAGGTGATCTAAATAATCTGCTAACTGGTCATTTAAATACCTATATGCCAATTGTTTCGCGTTATGAGGAAATATATCATCGAATCGTATGCTAAGCATTGACTTTAGGTTGTGTATTGGACCAATATGTCTAATTTTTACATTCAGTTGGTTTAGTAGCGCTTGTGCAAATACTATTTGCGGGGTGTGTAGTCGCGACCAATGGGTTTCGAAAAATAAAGTCGGTTCTTGAATAAAAGCGTAAAATGAGAGTCTTTGTTGTGAACTGTATATCTTTAAAAATGCTTGCACAGTAAGAATTTTAAACCTATTTAGCAGAGAAGGTAGGCGAGCTTCCATATATACAACACGTTATTTGCAACAAACTTTGGTAGACCCAGACACAAACGCAACGCTTCTCTTTCCAGCAGTATTAGGGGTCTCATTTTATAAGCTGCGCTGCCAGAAAATAATACACATCCGAATTCCATGATGGGCCGCACATAAAGTTTATATATCATTATAGCACATTTCTTCTTAAACCCGCTTTACGGTTTGCAAGCTTCCGTAGCCACCCCATGGCCCGTGTTGCCTTGGAGTACACATCATCAATGTGACTTCTCCAATTTAATGTGTCATTATATATGATGCCCAAATATTTAGGGGAATTCGCCTGCGGAATGAGCTCATTACTGTACATTAACGAGATGTTGATAGGCTGCAGAAAAGAGAATGCAAGAAGCACACTTTTCTTTACGTTCAGGGTCATATGAATATTTTTAAGCCATCTTTCTATCATATTGAGATAATTTTGTAGACTCTGGTATAATGATTGAAGGTCGGTATTACTTGCAAAAAAAGCAATATCGTCCGCGTACACATATAACTGAATATCCTTAGTTGATGGAATGGAGCTTAAGAAAATGTTAAATAAAACTGGCGACAGGACAGCCCCCTGTGGTACGCCACGTGTCTGCTTATATCTATTCGATGAGTACCCATCTTTAAAGCAGTAATATTCTCTCCCTCTTAAAAACTCCGACACCCACGCAGTGATGTAGTTGGGAAAGTGGTGATATTCCATCTGTTTTAATAAAATTGAATGCTGAACCCTATTGTACGCTTTAGCCAAATCTAGAGTAACGAAAGCACAGTATTAGTGCCGACGCCGAGCCAGTTGTATTCGGCTCTCTAAATCAACATGCGCACGCCATATTGAGCAACCAGATCTAAAACCAATTTGACTGGGGTTTAGTATTGCGTTATTATTAATATATTTTATTACCCGGGCATTCAAAACTCTTTCAATTAGCTTAACCAGATTTGACGTGAGTGATATCGGCCTTACATTGTCCAAGGCGAATCCTTTTTCCTGCTTTTTAAGAAGTGGAATCACTTTAGACAGCTTCCATTCCGCAGGTATCCAAGCTTTTGTCAAAGAAAAATTCACCAGATTAAGTACTTCAGTTGGACAAATCTCGAATATTACTTTTATCATTGCATTTGTTAGCCCGTCTGGTCCAGGTGCCGAAGGAGATAAGTGCCTTATTATCTCTGCCAGCTCATCTAAAGTAACCTCCTCGAAATCCTCGCCTGCCATTGGGTTCACAATGTGCAGTGGTATAGTTGACATAAATCTATCTTGGAGCCCTTTCGCAATATTTTTTACTAAATCAGAGAGCTCACAGGGGGAAAGAACAGAAGAGTTAATGTTTTCAGCGGGTGGTAACATCTTTTGAGATCTTAAAAAATCTGAAGAGCGCTTTTTTTGTTTTTAGCCCTAGAAAGATACTCATGTCGTTTCATATTATAACCATCTTTTGCTGTACTTACTTTGCGTTTGAAGTCTGCTGCTGCGAATTTATAATCACACCAATTTTTTGGACATTGGTTGACCAGTAGTTGTTTCCATGCAGCTTTCCGTTTTCTATAGCTCCTCATGCACTCTTCAGTCCACGATGGACTAAAAAAACCTCTTGTGGCCGAGTCTAATTTAAACGTTGCGTCTTTTACTGATCTTTTTAACACTGCACACAGACTCATAGCCCTAATGTCACCTTGTATGTCCTTGCGGTGATTAAAAGTAGCCCTCAAGTCTTTTTCCAATTTTCTATAGTTAAGGAATGAGCGAGCCTTTTCGGCGACATGTATTCTTGGAAAGTTCAGTACAAAACTAATAGGCAAGTGGTCACTGTTAGTAGCACAGTCTAAAGTTAGCCACGAACATATATTTAGAGATGAGCTTGAACATGTCAAGTCAATTACAGATTTAGAGAGACCTCGGACAAAAGTAGCAGATTGCGAATTTAAACAAGATAAATTCTTGTCAATAGCCCATTCGCACAAGCGTTTTCTGCTTAAATCTGTTTTAAAACCCCAGGCCACATGATGTGAATTGAAGTCTCCAGTGATTAATATATCCTTTCTGCAGGCAGAAAACATATCGTCTAGACTTCGTGTGTCTTGCACCCCGGCTGGGAAATACGCGCTTACAAACGACAAGGGAGAAGCATCTGGTAATATTATGTCTACTATCAAAATTTCACAATCTGGAGTCGCACAACGATAAGAGATCGTAGCTTTGTGACTAAACTTAGTTGCTATCAAGATAGCAAGCCCACCACCTCTGCTAGGTCGGTCCAATCGAAATAGCCAATAATTTTTTAGGGAAAACTTCTGGCTGGTTGAAAGCCAGGTTTCTTGCAGTGATATAATATCCGGGGAAAGTTGTGAAGAAAGGTATGCTAGGTCTGTGGCTGCGGAAATTATAGATCTGCAATTCCACTGTAATACGGTTAGTGAACCTATTTTGGCGACAGAACCGTCGCAGAAACCGCTTGGTCCAAAATGTCCTTTCGCAAAAAGTCTTTCTTAGACATGTTCTCAAAGAATTCTTTTTTGGATAGACTTTTTAGATTTCGAATTATGCGAAGAGTTTTTTTATTGGGGAGATCGGGTTCGCTTCAGAGCCTTATGAGAGTCTATATTCATATCTGCGCATGCTTCCGAATCATCCGTAAGATCACCGTCTTCCGTTGTTTTGGAAGTCCCTGCCTCAGGAGAAACCGCTCGCTGACGTGTTGTCGCACTTTCTATTTCTGTACGCTGCGATACCAATGATGTCTGAGGAGCCCAATCGTTCGTAGATGTTACACCTAGAATTTGAGATAGTTGATTGGAAACCAATTGTGCCAAGCTTTCAAAAAGATTGTTTGCGAGGCGTTCCATTGCCTTTTCCATAGCCTTCTCTATGGCCTCTGCGATAGATGTTGCGAGAGATGCATCCATGGCGGTGGTATTACGTGCTGCAACACCTGCATATCCTTTGGATCTCTCCTGCATTTCTGCAACGGCTTCTCTCCGAGAGCACCCCTTGCGTTCTACAATATCCAATATGGCAAGCTCCCTTTCTTTTGCTGCACAGTCTGCGGAGTCTGCAGAGTGCACCCCATTACATAAGCAGCACCTCTCTTTTTCAGAGCTGCACTTGCGGCTGTCATGATTTTCACCACACAGACGGCATCTAAGAACTGATCGGCACCCTCTGACGCTATGTCCATATCGCCAACATTTCAAACACTGCAGGGGTTTGGGGGAAAGTGGCTCTACCTTATAGATCAGTGGCCATGCCTTAATTTCGGGAGGTCGGACTGTTCCTAAAAAGGTCGCTATCACCGATTCCGTTGGGGATTTTATGTTGTCAATTGTACGGGTGCACCTGTACACTGAAATTACACCCGCCACCGAAAACAAATCGAGCACTTTTGCAGGTGTCAGGCTTGTGTCTACACCGCGGACTAATCCTTTCGAGCATGCGAGGTGTGCCGGAATAAATGGGCTTACCGGATGCCCTGCGAATTCGGAACATTGCAGGAGCTCACGAATGCATTCCTGATCTGCGGAACAGCATATGATGCCTCCGCGACCAAACTGGCGGACCTCAGTGATCTCCTGGAGATGCGAAGTGGCTTTTCGAAGCTCCACTTGAATCGCCTTCGGGTTCTTCATCGGAATACTGCCCCCATCTGTAGGTACCAGCGCCACAGGGACACTTCTCGCTCCACTGCGTAACAAATAGTCTATCGGCCATTCCTTGGCGAGAGTGGAAGCTAACCAAAGGGAGTGCCCTTGGCCGGGGGAAGACAATGACATCAAGATTGAATGACTCGCTTCAGCTGAGAAAGACCAATACAGTTACCGGAAAATAACGAACTCTCAAAGAACAATAAGGATACTGCCGCCCGATCCAGAGCCCGGGCAGGTTCTTCACAGTCGAGCCTCGCAGTCACAGTCGACGAGCTGCGTGCCAACAACCAAACCACACGTGGCGCGTAACAATGGTTTAGACGCTGCTTCTTCGTCATTTCGCGACTAAAACCGAGATGCCGGCCATGCCGCCGAGCCAGCCGAGTAAACCAAGTGGGTAGATTGGGCGATGGCAGCGCCGCCGCTACTTTCGCCACAAGTTGGGGATAGAGAAAGCAAGGGGAAAGCGTTTCGGTCGCGCCACTCAAAAGTTCTAGTACACTCTAGCTACAGTGTACTAGAAGGGGCAGTGAAGAGGGCGGCAGCTTCTGCGTGACTCCGGCGGCGTCGCCAGCAGCGGCGGCGCTGCGATCAACCAATCTTGAAGAGGAGCACGCGAAACGTAGCATCCACTGCGACGCTCGCGTGTGCTTTATGCCCGCTGTAGCTGTGCTTCAGATGTTTGCGCGTAAGCACTTCGCTTATTTAGTCTGTATTATCTGCTAAGGACCAGAAACTACAAGACAGATTGGTTTTCCCACAGATGCAAATGCATTTTGGGAAAGTACTGGCGGCTTGAATAGAGCCACGCTCTCGAAAACACGGACACTTTCCATCGCAGTTGAGCCCCATTAGAACATTTTTGAACCGTTTTAACAATCAGGATCGAGTTTGTGTAGCCCACAGAATTTGAAAGCGCAGACGAATCTCTGATAGAGAGCGAGTAGATTCGGATCTTGGGTAATCGTAATAGGGATGCCGTGTGAGAGGAGCATAAACGTAGCTAGTCGCCACAACTATGAAACGCGCTCATTCTCTTGCAACCCCTGTCAACAGCATAGTATGCAAGGCCTGAAAAAAATTTTTTTTAAATGATTGAGAAAATGAACGTCACACAGAATCAGCTGTACTCGTTGCTGAAACAGCTATAATAAAACATTCGTGCACGAATTTGAACAGCCATATACGCCCACAGCAACAATTTATTTTGAAAAGGACACTGAAATTTACCAATATAAATCGTGCCTCAAACGCAAGTCAAGCAAGCTGAAAAAGAGGACTAGCACACCACTGATGCAAAAAGCCAAGTGGGAACTTCCTTAAACTGGCAGAGCAGCCGATTGTATTTATAGTGACCGTGCACGTTGTGGCGAGCAGTTCAACGAGCTACAGCATTTCACAAAATGGACACAAGGTCATAGTCTCTGTAATCTGTGATTTAATAGTGACAATACATCACAGAATTTGAGAACACACACATGAGGCAGTAGGGCGCAGGGCATCGATATATGAAATTGTTCTTCACACTAATGCAATGAGAACATTACCCTGTAATGGGTAGAAAAACAACTGAACTACTATACAAAAGGGAAGCCGCTTGCTTTGATTCAGCAAATTCTCACATCTGGCAAGGTAAATCTCAGAAAATAAATAACAGCAGGCGAGGCAGGCAAAAGCATAATGCATGTTAAGAGAGTTGCCATGCACGTAGTTTAGTCTGCTTAGTTTGAGGTGCTTGGCTGAATTACGTTTCCTCAGCAGATTTGACGTATTCTCGCCCTTCACAAGAAAGTGCAGTCGCATAGTAACGTAAAACCCAACAATGCATGCTGTTAGGCTCTTGGCGTGAATTTCGCAGCCAACCTGCAATGGGGAAGCATGATGAATCATGTGCAACACATCCATAACACTCTCGCTATGAAGTTTGCGTCCACTGAAGCAGTTTGTAAACACATCTTCAAGACGTGAGATAAACTTCAGCAGTTCAAGTGAGGGGTAATGCAGGCCACCCAGGTCGATGTGCTTGATGAATTCTGCTGCAGGCATGCGACGCCCATCTTGTGCTGAAAGCAGAAGGCAGTCAGTACAAGCAGGGCAACTGCTTGGTAAGACGCACCTCTTAGCAGCGTAGCCGGCAATGTGACATATCAGCCTCGAGTCGCTTCTTCTGACATTGTATGGATGTTCTGCAGAATTTCCTGACGTTGACTCGTTGGCAGGAGCTTGCTTCTTCAAGTACAAATTCACTGTGTCCATCAGTTTCTTCTTGCGTGTCAATTTATTGTCTTCAATGCTGAGCAGGGAGCTGATTGTATCTGCAGTTGAATTTCCACCTGTTACGCTACGGGCAAGGTTATAAAACGACAGGCAGTTCACTGTGAGGAGAAACTGCTGCGGGGTCGGGTGTGTATTGCAGCCTGAAGACATCCTTACAATTCCAAAAAAGTTCTCAACTTTGACTTGGCTGAGTCGAGATGTCATCAGGTACGTGTATCCCACTTTCTTGTGTAGGTAGTCGAGGAGCTCAAGAGTGCTGGCAAGGGTTACTCTTAGCCCTTCTGCGTTGGATTGGCTGAGGAACTGCTTTTTGTCTGTGTGGCCCTCCCATGTTTAGGAACTCAAGCATTTCATTTATGACTCCTACACTAGGAGAGTTTGGTTGGACGGCTTCTGCAGTATATCTGCCAGTCATAACAGCGATCAGAGCTTTCATCCTTTTAAAAAAACTTTCCGTGGCATCGATGTTCCCAAAGCGTCTCTGCAGATGTGTACGATAAATGAAAAAGGCCCGAAGTGGACCGTCTCCAAATATCTGAAAAGCATAACTTTCCCTCATTTTCTCGAAATTATTGGGCATTAGGTGAACAGCAGTAATACTTGGCATCGCTTTCAGGGTGACAGAATCACTGTGAAGTTTGAACGCTTCTTTAACAAACTGCAGTGAAACTTGTCCCTCAGGTGTGTTAAATGTGGTGTTCAAAAGTTGATTGCGCACGTTCTTTACAAGGTGCGGGAAATCAGAGAAAAAGTGAATAAAGCGGTTGCGGTCAACAGGATGCACAGCCTTGCAGACAACTTCCTTTGAAGAAGCATGTATATAGAATTTTCTCCACATCGCCCAGTTCCATGATGCCGCGTCACAGGTCAGGAAGTCTACAAACAAACCTGCTTTCTCCGCCAGCACTGCCGCCTCGAGCACAATCTTAGCTAAAAGGTCGCCTTTGACATTTTCGTGACTTGCAAATGTTCCAAGCACCTGTGTTCAGCTACCCACAAGTGGCACGAACATTACGACAAGCCCGTGATTGCATAGGAGTGAGTGCTGTTCTTTAGGAGTGTACTGCGCCAAATCCACAAAGCCTTCAACTTAGCCATCTGCACTTACTGACAGGTTTTCTTACAACTTTATCTCATCTACGACAATACCTCCATGTTGATGGAAGCTGTCAAATTCAGCCACTTTTTTTTTTCAGCGCGCTCAACATCTTTTCATTAAAACCATAGCCAGTTCTGTATTGAGCCGTGTATTTTCGGATGGTTGTCTCACTTGGCAGAGCAAGAATGTTTTGCTTTCTCATATATTGGTACAACTTCGGGCTTCTTATCTTAAGCAGAATACACTCCAGCATCCATTCTTTATCATACTGCATCCCGCAAGGGATCTTCCTTTTTGCTGATTCGAAGCACTGTCTGACGGCAAGTTGTTGTTTTGGTGACAGCAAGCTTATCTTTGCTGCTAATACTTTTTCAGCAGTTGCAGCAGATTCATCCTTCAACCTACGAACATCTTTTGCTAGGTTCCCCAGCTTCACCATGAGCCTCTTGTTCATGCGGGTGCACACCTTCAGCTTTTTCACAGTACTACTGCAGGCCCTTGATGTCTTGTGTCGTTTCCTGATCCGCGACTGCCTTGTGATGAGGGCCTTTCTCAAGTACTTACAGCTGAAGCAGGGCGTTCCGTCTTTCTTGGTGCTTCCAAGGCACTTGACACTAAAAACTGCTCCCGACTTCAACTCAAGCTGGCGTTGCAAATTCACAGTAATGTTGGCTGTCAAAGAATCACCTTGTGTTCCCGCACCCTTGCACAAATTCAGTAGAGATGCTTGGTCCAATACCGCTTCTGCGTCCAGCATCGTAAAAACAGCAACTTCTGCTACGGATTTCCCTTGAACAAAAGTTCTCGAGTGGATACCATCGTCGGCATTCACAGTAAAAAACACGGCCTTTTCTACTTTCACTTCACCCGTGGAAGCATTCAGTGAACAAGACGTAAAGCATGCACCATCAACCTCCCGAAGTTCGTGAAATGTCTAGTACCTGTTGGGGAGTTTCACATCCCTCAAAGCTGCAATCGTTGCAAGGGCGTCGTCGTTCGCCGTGGGCTCCTTGAGGACATCAGATACGCTTGAAGGAGACCTGTTCCGCACAGCTGGCTCGTCCGTAGTTGACAGCCGTCGCCTTTTTCGTGGCACAGCATCCTCTTAGGATTTCTTCCTTATGTTTCTCTCTGGAGGCAAGCGCTTGCTCAAGTGCGGGGCAACGTTAGGCAGGATGGTGGGAACAGCGTTGGCGTCCCGCGAGGAATCCGTACTTCCGTGCCGTTGATGATGTGCACATAGTTCCTAACGAAGAAACGCTGCTCAAAATGTAGCTCACACACTGCAGAGTCCGGTGTTAGTCTCTTGTCGCCTCTGTGCAAATAACGTTCCCAGACGCTTCTTCGCTCTGGGTCTGCGGGCACTTTAAACAACGAAAGCTTCGCCGTTTGTTTCATTCGAGAGTACCCTGTGCTGCATCCAGGAGCGAAGCAATGGTTCAAGCGTTGTTTGTTAGAAGCCATTCGAACGTTATAGGATGAGAGAAAAGCGGGAGAATCACTTCTAACCAAGCGCGTTCCAGCCAAGGAACCGGCAACGCCGGCAACACGAAGTAGCTGCCTTCAAGATTGGACGACTACAACGCCGCCGCTTCGTTCGCCAGCGGCGGCGTCAACTGGTCCTATGGGTCGCTCTCTCCTCCCGCTTCACTGCCCTTTCTAGTACACTGTACTCTAGCTTCGGCGAGCGAACTCCACTGTTGCTGGCATGAAGCCGTCTACTTGCACCAAGAAAACCGCCTAGTGAGCGGTATGCAATTTAGAAATAAGATATATTGTTGTGTAATGGAACGGAAAGTGTTTATGAATGCCTTGCAGCACTTTTTTTATATGCACATGCGAAAACATTGCGTTATTTCTTGTTGCGCATGCGTGACTCGGGCAGGGTCACGTGCACGTATGTAGTCTTCGTCTTTTCCGGTTTTTCGCTATTGGCTGCTTGAGCCCAGCACTTCCGGGCGATGAGCGACGGTTTCCAACTCTGGAGAACCGAGCGATCGCGCGAAAACCAGCACGCGACACGTCGCGCGAACGCCCTGTTTCGTCGCTCATAGCATCGCTCGTCGCGTGCATTTTCGCGCTTATGAGGTAAAGCCACACGGCTGCTTCAAGTTGCAAGTGATAGCTTATGCGCTAAACAACGGCAACAGAGCCGCAGGTAGGCCCTTCGGAGCCTACGAGTTTTGTGTTCGCTACTGGTGACGGCAGCTGAAAGCCACCGAGACGCGTTGGGCCTGCCGTGTGCCTTAAACTGGGATTGATGGTAAACTTCATTTCTACGGAAGGAAACTGCGGACAATTTCGTTAAATAGCCATCAGCCCAATACTGACGTCCTATGCTTACTTTTTGAGGGCTCCTATTGAGCGCCGACCGCTACCGCTACGCCCGCAATGCCCACAAGCTTCGCGTATGGTATTCTAATTCTCGACTATTTGCTTCCACTTTTTGTGTCTCAAATAAATCTTGCCTTGTGTTGAACCTCTGCTTTTATTGTTGAGGTAAGTTCTAATTAGTACTTCTTAAAGCTTGCTGTAAGGTGCTTTTGTGAGGATTCCGATGATGATGATGATGATCCCACAGCCGTGGCTCGTACCCACTCAGGGGGATCGGCCAAGATTCGATGACTTAATTCAGTAAGATATTTTTTTCAATATCGAAACAACCCACCAGAAAAAAGAAAGAAAAAAGAAAAAACACTAGGCAGAATGAAAGGAGGGCAATAGTTGTTTGTCACTCGTTCAGATAAGACAATTATTCATTACATTGAATAGGAATCAGCATGGTTAAACAATGCTCTTGTGTGTGTTCGAATTTTTTTTTCGCACAAATAATAATCATGCAATTAAAAGCTTAATTCTTTTACTTTCGCTTAGGTACTTGCAAACTGCATAGAAAACGTTCTCGTGGCTGAAGCCCAGATCGTAAGCACCGAAGGAAAGTATGTTTTCTATAGTGAAATTCAGCCCCAGGCTAGCGAATGGGAAGACTAAGAGTTTTTTCCTGAGCAATTTGTATCGGCGACATGACAAAAAATAGTGCTCTATTGTTTCCAATTCTGAACAAAAATTGCATAGTGGTGATATCGCCAGACCAGCCCTATGTGAATAGAAATTTAACAGGGGGACACGACATCGAAATCTAGTTAATATAATTTCCATCTGTCTTGTAGAACACCAATGAGTTTTCCATGAAAATCTTAAAGGAGTAAATTCTGGTGTTGACAATGTTGCTTCCATAGTGTCTGCACTAAGCGCAAGTTTTCTGTATCATGTCGCAGTTATAGTGGCCACTTCGGGAAGGACTGATAGTACTGGCCCTTCCAATGCTGCTCGTGCTAGAGAGTCAGCAATTTCATTTACTTCTAAGCCGCAATGACCGGGTACCCATACTAATTTCAGTAGCTGCAGCTGAGGAGGAACTAGCATAAGGAGCGTCTTTAAGGCCATCGATTTTGTTGACGCCGTAAGCGACGTACATACTGACAGAAAATCCGTGATTATGATCGCATTAGCAGCATTAAAAGGTAGCTTTCGCAGCACTAGAACTATTGACAACAGTTCAGCCTCAAAAACTGGGGTGAAATCCGGTAATCTTAATGAAAAAGACCAGTCAAGCGAATGGGAGTATATACCTACACCTGTCTTTTCATCCATTACTGAAGCATCTGTGGCTATAATATTATTCGTTTCTGCGTGGGCAAGATAATCCTGCAGTCGGTTATTTAAGACCCTATAGGATTGTAATTTGGGCCTAGAGGGAAAAGTCTCATCGAATTCCATCTTAAGAATTTGATTTGTAACCTGCGCCGCAATCACATCTCGAATTTTTACATTTATCCTGTCTAGTTGTTTCTGAACAAAAGCAATTTGAGGTGTTCGAAACCGTGGCCAATGAGCTAGAAAAAAGGTGTCTGGGTCATTTATAAAATCATATTCAGATCGTCTTGGCGCATAGCTATAAAATTTCAGAAACGTCTGAACCGTTAGGATACGAAAACGGAGAAGGCAATGTAGGTAATCGTGCTTCCTGATACAAAACATTGTTTGTTACAAACTTAGGAAGTGTCGATTTGCGGCCACTTCGTTTTCTTTTTCGCTCTCTGCGTTTTCGTAGAAAGTTTTTCGCGCGTAATTCTTGCACCCCCCTACTTTGCATGGGTTTTTGGGCAAAAAAAGAGTGAGGATTATGCGAGTAAATACGGTAAAAACCATTTGAAATTCAGCACTTGCCCATGTATCAGCTCTATTCTTTTTGCATTAGCATTTCTTTCTCACGCTGTTGAAATATTTTTGAAAATGAACTACCAACTCGACAAACTCGTCCTAATGCTCACGTGACCGGTCGAAAAAAGCAGTACAGGTAATATTATGTATCATCATGCTCTTGCGCGATTTTTTTATTATGTTATCAGATTTCTCTTGAGCAGCATAAATAAAAAAGTTACACCTCAACAATAGCTGTAACGATCACCAGGGCCCTGACCATCCAGCTTGATACTATATCCTTTTTGTGACAAAAAATTGGAAAATGTGGAAGTGAATGGCAATCTCAATGAGGGCATGAACAATGTGTGAATACATGAGCACATTCGTGCGCCGATAAAGAACCAATCTCAGCATTGACAATTTCGAGTCCATGTTTGTAGTTGTTACTGAGCACCACGTGAACTTTCTTATAACCTAGTTTTTTTTCAACAATTACACTAACTTTGTTAGTATATTAACTTCTTGACCATTGTGCAGGAAGTGCTGCCTGCTTCCGGTATTGACGAGTTAATCCTGGGAATGGCGTCTCAGATTGCCGAGAAAGAAGACCACATTCTCTGCTCAGATGTCCGAGGTGAGTGTCAGCCAGGGGAGCTTGAGTTCACTGCTTCAGTAGAACAGATTAATCAAGAAATCCGGCAGTTTTCACATACCATATGAATTGATGGTATGTGAAGCATGCAGAGGGTAAGTGACTTTTTATTTTTTGATTGAGTGAAACGTTACCAAATGATGCTGAAGATATGTAATAACGTTGTACGCACAGTTTTATGTTGAACACTCGCATATGTTTTACATAAACAGCTGTTTAGAGTTGGGTAATAATGCGATTGATAGTGCTACATAGACAAATTTTAGTGGCTGGCACTTAACTACAATTGACATTAACGGGACTAAATGCCAGTTATCCTAAGAATATATATATATATATATATATATATATATATATATATATATATATATATATATATATATATATATATATATATATATATATATATATGTGGCTGCCCACTAGAAAAGAAGACGATGTTCTGGGGCAGTGCGTGCTCTGGCTAGTTGTTGATTATTGAAGCAGCCATCTTGCCAGTTTTCGGTGTGTCTCCCCGCCGGCTCAGTTCTTCCGAGTTGAAGACCTTTTTGTAGCACGTGACAACTGGTGGAGCTGCTGGGTGACCCCCAGCCGATGTTCCAAACGCCTTCAGGTAGCCCTGTACCTGCAGTGACAACACCTGTTCACCGCTCAAGCCGAAGACTCCGAGGACTACCTCCCGAGCGTAGACCTGTTCCCGAGACGACGTCTGTCACACCCCCGAATGCTAGAGAAGGCGCTGCAGTCTCCAACGCACTGCAAGGCACTGCAGCCACACCTCATACGCTGTGGAAGCCACGTGTGTTGAAGGTGTTCCACGGTTCTGTCTTGGAGGATGTCGAAGCCTGACTGGCCCAGTTCAAACGGGTCTTTGATAACAATGGTTGAATCGACTTCGACAAGGTGAGGAACGTGTATTCCAGCTTGGAGGACGGCGCTCGCACTTGGTACGAAAACCGTGAGCCTTTTTCCTCGTAGACCGACTTTCATAGATACTTGCTGCCAAGTTGGGCCAATCTCGATCGCCAGGAACGAGCCAAGCGAGCCTCCAAATGCCGAATAAAAGTGTCATGATGTACGTTGAGGACATGACAGGCCTCTTTCGTCGAGCCGAACCCAGCATGGCAGAAGAAAAGAAGGTCCGTCATTTAATGTGAGTGTAGAGAGGAAAAAGATTATGTGCCGCAGTGGGTCATGCCTTTAGCGAGAGGAGCCAAGCACGAGCTGTTTTCCCCGAGAGTTGTGATTCCTGGGTCTGTTGCTGCCACCCGCTTTCCGCATCAGTAGACCTGCTGTGCAAGTACTGCTTACGCCAGTAAACCCCGTTTCAGAGTGGTGGAGGTGCTGGGTAACTCAACCTGGACCTCCGCAACAGGAAACTACCTGCCACGCCAGAAATGGCTTAAGAAAACACCCAGCAAGGTACGACCCAGCCTCCGATGGTCATCAAGCCCACTGCGCTACGCGTGCGCGATCCACCTTTTTTTTTACTTTACCGATGAGCAAGACGTAGAAGATTGGCTGTCGACATTTGAAAAGGTAGGCGCAAGCAACAAGTGGGACGACATATCAAAGCTGCAATATGTACCCTTCTACCTGAAAGAGGTAGCGAGTCTCTGGTTTAACAACCACCACTCGGAATTCGCCACTTGGGGTGCTTTTAAGCTACGCATTACCGATGTATTCGGTCGCCTCGAGGTAGGCGAGCTCTGTGCCAAACAGCGTCTACAGGGATGCGCACAGCTTTAGGGGGAAGGCTTCACAAGCTACATCGAGGATGTGCTTGACTTGTCTAAGCGCCTTGACCCTTCAATGATCGAAGCAGACAAGATCAAACACATCTTGAAGGGGATAGACGATGCCTTCTAGATGCTGCTGGCAAAGGGTCCACGTACCGTGTCCGAAATGGCCACTCTTTGCCAGAGCTTCGAGGAGTTGCGCAAACAATGGGTCATGACACGGCGGCCAGCGGTTACCGATAAAAGTCTCGCGGCATTGACCCTGGGTGGAGACCACAACACAATAATGTCGGAAATCAAACGATATGTGCGCGAGGAGGTGGCCCGACAACTTTCGTGCCTGTCATATCTGCCGGCAACAGAACCCTCTTCTGAGTGTATCGCGCCCGCCATCAGGCAGGTAATACAGACGCAGGTCTCCGAGGCGCTGCCGTCCGTCTCTCAGACAGCACCCGTCACCGCGCCATTGACTTACGCTGCTGTTGCTGCTACTCCGCCACAACCTCGCTTAGACCGATTTCCCAGCCTGTACGAGTACCAACGACACCATTTCCAGCAACACAACAGCGCTATAACGGAAATCCTTGGCGCACAGTTGACAATTGCCTGATCTGTTATGCATGCGGATATCCAAGTCACGTGGCGCGCTTTTGTCGTTGGCGCTTCACTACGAGCCCGGCTGCAGCTCCGAGGTACTCTGACTACTCTTTCCTGGCCCCGTACAATGCGCAACGAGAACTGCCCCATCAATGCGACCGACAATCAGTGGAACGCGACCCGTCACCAACCGAACTAGACCACCACCCTGCTGCCGACTATTGACCATTCGGTCCCTGTCGCTCATTCTCACCATGCTGCTACCGTTCTCCGTCCCCTCTGCGTCGCTAACCGAACCCCAAAGAGACGGAAAACTGACTGCCGCAGCTCCGGAGACACGAGCTGCAAAATTGTCGCATTGTAGAAGTCCTCGCCCGTCCCCCACAAACGTTCTGGAAGTGTTTGTTCAAGGTCTACTAACTCTTCCGCTTATTGACACGGGTGCCGCCGTATCTGTGACGAGTCAAAAACTCTGCCGTATGGTAGGAAAAGTAACGACGCCGCCTTCCGACGTTTTGCCCAATACCGTGAGTGCGCAACCAATTCGACCAGTCAGAGCATGTACGGCGAAAGTAATCATTCAGGACGTCCTGTACCACATCGAGTTTCTCGTGTTGACCCCTTGTTCCCACGACGTGATACTTGGATGGGATTTTTCTTCGTGCCACCATGGTTTAATTGACTGCGCTCATGCACAGGTGAAATTTTCCGTGTTTTTTGATGCGCCATCTACCGACAATGAGTGCACTCACCTTGGCAAGCTTCTTGTTGCTTCTGACATTGATGTTCCTCCTCTTAGTGCCATCGTTGTCCCCGTCAATCCCACTGAATTGTCCGGCTCTACCGTTGTGTTCTCCCCATCTGACGTTTTCAGTCGCCGCCATGCTACGTCTCTGCCGTACGCCGCTCTGCCACCTCACCAAGATACTTCTGGAATTGTCGTTTGCAATCCAAGCTCATTCCCTCTCACTTTAAGAGCTCACGAAATGCTGGGCTATGTTCTTCCTGTTGATGGCAACGTTATTGTGCCTATTGAGTCCCACGACCCTGGCCAGCAACTTCAACTGAACACTGTTACTCCTCTTTTTATGCGGGATGACTACTCCTCAGAAATCTTCAATCGTTCCATCGACAGCAAGCTTCCCCCGGATCAACGGGACCAGCTTATAATTCTTCTGCATGAATTCCGAGATTCATTTGACCTTTCTCAAAGGCACTGAGTCAAACTAACACCGTCGCTCACAATCTACACTGGAACGCACCCTCCTTTGCGGCAACGCCCCTACCACGTATCACCCAAGGAACGAAGTGTAATTGCAGAGCAGGTGGACGACATGCTTCAGCGCGGTGTCATCAAGCCATCTTCTAGCTCCTGGTCTTCACTTGTTCTGCTGGTGACGAAAAAAGACGGTTTGATTAGATTTTGTGTCGACTACCGGCGACTGAACAAAATATACGGAAAGATGTACACCCTCTTCCCCGCATCGACAACGCTATCGATTGCCTACAAGGTGCCGAATTCCTTTCTTCGCTGGACTTACGTTCAGGTTTCTGGCAAAGTATGACCGTCCCAAAATAGCGTTCGTTACGCCGGATGGCCTATACGAAATCACGGTTATGCCATTCGGTCTGTGCAATGCACCTGCAACGTTTCAACGAATGATGGACAGCATTTTACGCAGCCTTAAATGGCAGATATGCTTATCTTACCTTGATGTTGTTATCGTATTCTCTCCTTATTTCCTTACCCACGTCGACCGTCTGCGCACAATTCTTCAGTGCCTTACTAAGGCAAACCTCTAGCTTGACCTAAAGAAGTGCCTTTTTGGGGCTCGCCAACTTACTATACTTGGTCACGTTGTGTCGAAGGATGGCATTTGCCCCGACCAGGACAAACTTCGAGCCGTAACCGACTTTCTGAAGCCGACTTCACTCAAAGAACTTAGGAGCTTCAGCGGCTTGTGCTCGTATTTTCGCCGTTTCTTCCACAACCTTGCATCAATAATAGCCCCATTTACGCAACTACTGAACGGTCCAGCTAATCTTTCTAGCTGGACCCCGGCATGTGACGAAGCCTTCCTTACACTGCGCCGCCTGCTTACGTCACCACCCATTCTACGCCATTATAACCCAAGTGCCCCCCAGTTAAGTGCACACAGACGCCAGTAGCGTTGTTCTGGGAACAGTACTCATGCAACGAAAGCCCGGTCATCCAGAGTACGTCGTCGCATAGCGTTGTTCTGGGAACAGTACTCATGCAACGAAAGCCCGGTCATCCAGAGTACGTCGTCGCATATGCAAGCCGCGCACTCACGAAAGCAGGAGTGAAATACTCAGTAACTGAAGAAAAATGCCTCGCAATCATTTCGGCCTTAAGTAAGTTTCGTTCTTACTTGTACGGACATAGTTTCGATGTTGTGACAGACCACCATGCACTTTGTTGATTGGCGTCGCTAAAAGATCATTCAGGTCGCCTTGGACGTTGCGCTCTTCGCCTACAAGAATTCGACATTCGTGTCGACTACCGCTCAGGACGAAAACACTCCGATGCAGACACCCTCTCACGATCACCAGTGAGACCCAGTGCAGACCTGCATTCGGACGCCAGCTTCCCCATCGCTCCCATTTCTGTCTCAAGCATGTCGCCTGAAGAGCGGAAAGACCCATGGATGAAATCTGTCCTTGAAATTCTTTCCCACTCCTCAACGTCTTCGTACCCACGCGCTCTTCGCCGCCAAGCCACACATTTTGAGATACGGGGCGTGCAACTATGCCACAGAAACTAACACGCGGATGGTGGTAAATGGCCCTTGGTTATACCACGCCACAGGCGATCTGATGTCTGTGCGTATTTTCATGCCGACCTACAACATGCTCATGCTGGTGCGTTAAAAACATATCATCGGATCCACCAGCATTACTACTGGCGTGGTATATGCACCTTTGTACAAGAATACATTCAGTCCTGTTCATTATGCCAACGACGAAAGACAGCGGCCCATTCACCCAGATTAATACAGCCTCTACTGTGTCCGGCGCGCCCCTTGGACCGCGTTGGAATCGATCTATATGGTCCCCTTCCGTACACTGCCGCTGAAAATCAATGGATCATTGTCGCGGTCGACCATCTGACGTGATATGCTGAAATAGCTCCGCTACCTACGACTGGTGCACGTGACGTAGCCAATTTCGTCTTGCGACACTTCGTACTGCATCACAAGGCTCCGCGTGAACTACCAAATGATCGAGGGCGTGTCTTTTTATTCGAAGTTGTACAACTCTTTCGCGCATGCCGCACGGTGCACCGCACCTCTACAGCCTACCACCCGCAGACCAACGGTCTGGGTGCTTCAGCCAAACGCTAGAAGACATGATCGCCATGTATGTCAATTCCGACCAATCAAACTGGGATGTCATTCTCCCATTTGTGACTTATGCGTACAACACCACGATGCAGTCAACCACAGACTTCTCGCCTTTCTTTCTTCTATATGGGTGTGAGCCATGCTCCACCGTAGACACCATTTTGCCGTATCGCCCTGACCCCTGACGCCTCAGAGTTCAACCCTCTTTCTGAAATTGTGCACCACGCTGAACAGTGTCGTCAGTTGGCCCAATAATTCATTTCGGACAAGCAAGCACTCGAAAAAGACCGCCACGACCGCGACGAGCAAGTCGAGACTTTTGCCGTGGGCTCACTCGTCTGGCTCCGACTGCCCTTCCACTCTCCAGGTCTGTCCTCTAAGTTTGACCCAAAGTTTCATGGTCCTTATCGTGTCGTCGAACGTCGATCTCATGTCACATACGTGATCGAGCCGGTCACGCCATCCATCTACAGACAGGTGATGCCTTGGTCGTGAGACTGGCCACGTGAGTCGTCTCAAGCCCTATCACGACCCACTCCTACTCTCGCCACCTTCACTTGCCAGGATGGCTCGTCTTCGTTGCCGGGATATTGTAGAGAGGAACGGGATTATATACCGCTGTGGGTCACGCCTTTTGCGAGAGGAGCCGAGCGCGAGCTGTGGCCCCGAGCGCTGTGATTCCTGGGTCGGTTGCTACCGCCCGCTTTCCGCGTCAGTAGACCTGCTGTGCAAGTACTGCTTATGTCAATAACCCCGTTTCATGAGGAGTGAAGGAGCAGCTTTTCACTGGTCTGGTTCGCTGTTCCCCAAAGACTGTGGCAGAATTTTCAACTGAAGCCACAACTATGGAACAAGTGCTGCAGCAGCGCTCTACTGTGTACGACCGGCAAGTGAGTGCGCCTTCGTCAATAGGTCAGATCGGAGGTACAGGAAGCAGCGTCAATATCGAATACCTCTGCAACCTCATTTAATCGGTGATGCGCGACGAACAACAAATAATTCAGTGCCAGCCCCAACCTACTGCAGGGTCTATTTGCAGCCTCGTCAGAAACGAAGTATGACAGGCTCTCTAAGTGCCGCCTTTCAGTTTTGTCCCGCTCTTGACGAAGCCACATCGTGCATCATATGCAGAAGCTGTCAGTCAATATATTTCTGCTTCACCGTGCTTCAATAATCCTACGCCTCAGGATGCATTTCCTTCGCTGCAGCTAATTCAGCACTTGGAAAATCGACAGCTGCTTCCCAGAAAATCTGACGTATGGCGCACACCGGACGGACGACCACTGTGTTATCACTGTGGTGAAGCTGACATGTGTACCGGGAATGTCCCTATCGTTGCCTCGGACTACAGGATTTTGCTGTAGACTCGCCGCGGCCGAGATTTGGCGAAAGACCGAGAGCTATTGAAGATTACCTCTCACAGCAGCGCATGCCACTGCGGTGGCAGTCGCGGTCCCCATCCCCAAGGTGATCTCCAAATTTTCAGAGCCTCCCAGGGGCGACACTGGCATGCTCCCCAAGCCCTATGTGGGAAAAATAAGGACAGCGACCTTCGAGAGCAAGCAAGGCCTCCCATTGACGCAAGCACGGACACGGAGCGATCTCCTGATGACAGCGACAAACGCCAGAAGCAAATTTTTTTTTGGATATACATGTGGTAGTCGACGGTCACCACAACGTTAGTGCATTGTTGGACACAGGTGCGGACTGCTCGATCATGAGCAGAAAACTGGCAGCGCACATAATGGAAGTTGTTACGCCTTGGTACGAAGCACCAATTCTTACTGCCGGCGGGCACGTAGTCACCCCAATCAGCATGTGCACTATCAGAGTGAGCATTCAGGAACATATGTTTCTCACCAGCTGCCTCATACATCGTGACTGTTCCCGAGACCTAATTCTGGGAGTCGACTTTTTGCGGGAGAGGGCATTATTATCGATCTTCGAGAACCTATCATGACGTTTCGGCAGCTGGATTCTCCCACAAATTTGATGACATCCGTGACAGCACGTTTCACATTTCTGCTGACAGCATCATGTTGCCTCCGCGTTCAAGCGTCCTAGTTGATGTGGTGTCCGACAAGTTACGGGATGGTGAGGTTGTCACCGAAGGCAACTTGCGCTTTTGTTCGCGCTTGGTGTCTGCGCTGCACGCAGCCTCATCACGCTTTACAACGGACATTCTGCCCTACTTGTGACTAATTTCAGTAATGAGTACTAAAACCTGCTTCGTGACACTGCCATCGCTTTCGCCTACCCTATCGCAGACATTTCTGAACGCTTTGCATCTACATCAGCCGACGACGGGCTTCGACCGACACCAAGTGACGTGACTTCACTACTTCCAAAAGTTGATGTCAACTCGACCCTCTCGGAATAACAACAGACCGAGCTACGTGAACTGCTATATCAATTTAAAAAGTGCTTCGCGTCTACCTCGAAGGTTCGTCAGGCGCCGATCACCAAACACTGAATAATTATGTATACCGACGCCTCGCCCATAAAACAACAATCTTACCGTGTTTCGGCAAAGGAACGTGTCGTCATAAATGCTCAAGTCAAAAATATGTTGCAAGATGACATTATCCAACTTTCAAAGAGTGCCTGGCCATCTCCAGTCGTGCTCGTGAAGAAAAAAGATGGATTACTGCGCTTCTGCGTGGACTACAGGAAACTTAACAGGGTGTCTAAAAAAGACATCTATTCGCTGCCCCGCATCGACGATTCCCTCAACAGACTGCGGCGGGCCAAGTATTTTTCATCGATAGACTTGAAAAGTGGCTACTGGCAGATTGAAGTTGATGAACGAGATCGTAAAAAAACCACCTTTGTTACATCGAATGGCTTACATAAACTCAAAGTGCTTCCCTTCAGCCTGTGTTCTGCACCTGCGACATTCCAGAGAATGATGCACACTGTTCTTACCGGTCTAAAGTGTCACAACATGCCTAGTTTATCTGTAGGATGTTGTCGTGTTTTCTGCGACCTTTGAGGAGCAGCTGAAGCGTCTGCAGAATGTTCTGGAAGTGCTCCGCTCTGCTAACCTGACACTGAAGCCAGAAAAATGCCACTTTGGTTACAAGGAACTTACGTTTCTCGGCCATGTTGTCAGTGCGGATGGTATTCTACCAGACCCTGACAAAAGTACCGCCAAGGCCTCGTTTCCTGTTCCACATGATAAGAAGGCAGTATACGTCACTTTCTAGGGTTCTGCGGGTACTATCACCGCTTTATAGCCAATTTTTCTAGGATTGCTGAACCGCTCACAAGACTCACTCGGGAAGATGTTCCATTCGTCTGGGAGGAGGAACAGCACACAGTTTTTGTCTGAACTACAGGAGCGTTTGCAGACACCTCCAGTTCTCGCTCACTTTGACCAAGACGCTAATACTGAAATTCATACTGACGCCAGCAACGTGGATCTTAGTGCTGTCCTCGTCCTACAACAATAGATCGCCGAGCGAATGATAGCGTACTCTAGCCCCACTCTTTCCCGGGCCGAGGTCAACTACTTCACGTCAGAGAAAGTGTCTCGCTGTTGTATGGGCCACGATAAAATTTAGGCCTTACCTTTACGCACGCCACTTCAAGGTAGTCACCGACCATCATTCATTAGGCTGGTTAGCAAACCTATGGGGCCCGTGTGGGCAACTGGCACGATGGAGTCTTCGTCTGCAAGAATACGATTTCACGATCGCTTACAAATCAGTTCGCAAGCACGAAAATGCTGATTCATTATCCCGTGCACCTGCCGAAGTTTGTGGCAACGACACGGAGCATGACGGTGGTTTCCTTGGGGTCCTTACTACAACAAATCTGATTACACGACAGCGTGCGGTCGATGAAATTCGTGCAATTATTGAAAACCTTGAAGGACGCAACTCTTCCATACCACGATGTATTTCTCGAAGTCTGTCATCGTTCTCTCTGAGAGATGAGGTCCTGTATAAGGAAAACTCCAACGGCAATGAGAGAACCTATCTTCTAGTTGTGCCAACTGACATGCGTGACGACATTCTTCTCGCCTGCCACGACGAGCCCACATCTGGTAGCTTAGGCTCCTCTCAAACTCTCGCTCGAGTTCGACAAGCATACTACTGGCCTAAGCTTTCTGCATTCGTTAAGCGATATGTGAAAAGCTGCCGGGGATGTCAACGCCGCAAATCCTCGCCAATGCTGCCCGCGAGGCTTCTTCAACCAATAGAACCACCTAGAGTGCCATTCGATCAAATAGGAATGAATTTACTGGGGCCCTTTTCGCTATCACCTGCCGGCAACAAGTGGATCGTATTAGCCACCAACTATTTGATGAAGTACGCCGAAACAAAAGCACTACAACGCGCTACGACTTGTGACTTCGCCCAATTTTTTATGGACCAAATCATTCATCGACATGGCACCTTGTCGTGCGTAATCACAGGCAGAGGAACAGCGTTCATATCCCAGCTCATTCATGACGTATTGAAGCTCAGCTACACAAGCCATCGCAAGACCACAGCATATCATCCGCAGAGCAACGGCTTGACAGAGCGACTCAACAAGACCATTGCTGACATGTTATCCATGTACTTAGACGTCCAGCATAAGACCTGGGACCAGGTGCTACCATACGTCACATTCGCGTACAATACTGCCGCCCAGGAAACTACACGATTCACGCCTTTCAGTCTTGTCTATGGATGTGAGGTCCAGACCATGCTAGATGCGATGCTTCCACACAATTGCAACGCTTTGATCACTCTTGACGCTGTGCAGCTTACCCAGTACGCAAAAAAGCACTCTAGTTAGCCTACACATTACGCACCAGCAGAGTACAGATGCATGCCGCTACAACGCTCGCCATCGACAAGTTGAATACGACCCAGGCGATCAAGTTTAGGTGTGGACTCCAGCCCGAGGCCAGGGATTCGCAGAAAAACTGCTCAGTCGCTACTGCGGACCGTACAAAGTGTTGCGATGCGTGAGCGATGTGAACTATGAGGTAGTTCTTGAAGGCAGCGAAGGCACTCCTCGGAGATTGTGCACGTAGTGCGACTGAAGCCGTACTTCACGCGGTAGTGCGACTGCGCATGAACCTTCTTGCTGTTTTTGTGTATGCGTGTATTTTCTGTTGGTTTGCCCCGACTTTGCCCTTGTACTTTCCGAGCATCAGAATGATGCCCATTTTTTTTCAGAGGGGGAATAATGCCACTTGGCCGCTTGTTACGGCGAGCGCAAGCCATGGCTGCCCGCTAGAAAGGAATACGATGTTCTGGGGCAGCGCGTGATTTGGCTAGTTGTTGTTGATTATTGAAGCAGCCATCTTGCCAGTTTTCGGTGCTTCTTTTCACTGGCTCAGTTCTTCCGAGTTGAAGACCGAGTTGACAATATATATATATATATATATATATATATATATATATTGTCACGTGCTACAAAAAGGTCTTCAACTCGGAAGAACTGAGCCAGTGAAAAGAAGCACCGAAAACTGGCAAGATGGCTGCTTCAATAATCAACAACAACTAGCCAAATCACGCGCTGCCCCAGAACATCGTATTCCTTTCTAGCGGGCAGCCATGGCTTGCGCTCGCCGTAACAAGCGGCCAAGTGGCATTATTCCCCCTCTGAAAAAAAATGGGCATCATTCTGATGCTCGGAAAGTACAAGGGCAAAGTCGGGGCAAACCAACAGAAAATACACGCATACACAAAAACAGCAAGAAGGTTCATGCGCAGTCGCACTACCGCGTGAAGTACGGCTTCAGTCGCACTACGTGCACAATCTCCGAGGAGTGCCTTCGCTGCCTTCAAGAACTACCTCATAGTTCACATCGCTCACGCATCGCAACACTTTGTACGGTCCGCAGTAGCGACTGAGCAGTTTTTCTGCGAATCCCTGGCCTCGGGCTGGAGTCCACACCTAAACTTGATCGCCTGGGTCGTATTCAACTTGTCGATGGCGAGCGTTGTAGCGGCATGCATCTGTACTCTGCTGGTGCGTAATGTGTAGGCTAACTAGAGTGCTTTTTTGCGTACTGGGTAAGCTGCACAGCGTCAAGAGTGATCAAAGCGTTGCAATTGTGTGGAAGCATCGCATCCAGCATGGTCTGGACCTCACATCCATAGACAAGACTGAAAGGCGTGAATCGTGTAGTTTCCTGGGCGGCAGTATTGTACGCGAATGTGACGTATGGTAGCACCTGGTCCCAGGTCTTATGCTGGACGTCTAAGTACATGGATAACATGTCAGCAATGGTCTTGTTGAGTCGCTCTGTCAAGCCGTTGCTCTGCGGATGATATGCTGTGGTCTTGCGATGGCTTGTGTAGCTGAGCTTCAATACGTCATGAATGAGCTGGGATATGAACGCTGTTCCTCTGCCTGTGATTACGCACGACAAGGTGCCATGTCGATGAATGATTTGGTCCATAAAAAATTGGGCAAAGTCACAAGTCGTAGCGCGTTGTAGTGCTTTTGTTTCGGCGTACTTCATCAAATAGTTGGTGGCTAATACGATCCACTTGTTGCCGGCAGGTGATAGCGAAAAGGGCCCCAGTAAATTCATTCCTATTTGATCGAATGGCACTCTAGGTGGTTCTATTGGTTGAAGAAGCCTCGCGGGCAGCATTGGCGAGGATTTGCGGCGTTGACATCCCCGGCAGCTTTTCACATATCGCTTAACGAATGCAGAAAGCTTAGGCCAGTAGTATGCTTGTCGAACTCGAGCGAGAGTTTGAGAGGAGCCTAAGTTACCAGATGTGGGCTCGTCGTGGCAGGCGAGAAGAATGTCGTCACGCATGTCAGTTGGCACAACTAGAAGATAGGTTCTCTCATTGCCGTTGGAGTTTTCCTTATACAGGACCTCATCTCTCAGAGAGAACGATGACAGACTTCGAGAAATACATCGTGGTATGGAAGAGTTGCGTCCTTCAAGGTTTTCAATAATTGCACGAATTTCATCGACCGCACGCTGTCGTGTAATCAGATTTGTTGTAGTAAGGACCCCAAGGAAACCACCGTCATGCTCCGTGTCGTTGCCACAAACTTCGGCAGGTGCACGGGATAATGAATCAGCATTTTCGTGCTTGCGAACTGATTTGTAAGCGATCGTGAAATCGTATTCTTGCAGACGAAGACTCCATCGTGCCAGTTGCCCACACGGGCCCCATAGGTTTGCTAACCAGCCTAATGAATGATGGTCGGTGACTACCTTGAAGTGGCGTGCGTAAAGGTAAGGCCTAAATTTTATCGTGGCCCATACAACAGCGAGACACTTTCTCTGACGTGGAGTAGTTGACCTCGGCCCGGGAAAGAGTGGGGCTAGAGTACGCTATCATTCGCTCGGCGATCTATTGTTGTAGGACGAGGACAGCACTAAGATCCACGTTGCTGGCGTCAGTATGAATTTCAGTATTAGCGTCTTGGTCAAAGTGAGCGAGAACTGGAGGTGTCTGCAAACGCTCCTGTAGTTCAGACAAAAACTGTGTGCTGTTCCTCCTCCCAGACGAATGGAACATCTTCCCGAGTGAGTCTTGTGAGCGGTTCAGCAATCCTAGAAAAATTGGCTATAAAGCGGTGATAGTACCCGCAGAACCCTAGAAAGTGACGTATACTGCCTTCTTATCATGTGGAACAGGAAACGAGGCCTTGGCGGTACTTTTGTCAGGGTCTGGTAGAATACCATCCGCACTGACAACATGGCCGAGAAACGTAAGTTCCTTGTAACCAAAGTGGCATTTTTCTGGCTTCAGTGTCAGGTTAGCAGAGCGGAGCACTTCCAGAACATTCTGCAGACGCTTCAGCTGCTCCTCAAAGGTCGCAGAAAACACGACAACATCCTACAGATAAACTAGGCATGTTGTGACACTTTAGACCGGTAAGAACAGTGTGCATCATTCTCTGGAATGTCGCAGGTGCAGAACACAGGCTGAAGGGAAGCACTTTGAGTTTATGTAAGCCATTCGATGTAACAAAGGTGGTTTTTTTACGATCTCGTTCATCAACTTCAATCTGCCAGTAGCCACTTTTCAAGTCTATCGATGAAAAATACTTGGCCCGCCGCAGTCTGTTGAGGGAATCGTCGATGCGGGGCAGCGAATAGATGTCTTTTTTAGACACCCTGTTAAGTTTCCTGTAGTCCACGCAGAAGCGCAGTAATCCATCTTTTTTCTTCACGAGCACGACTGGAGATGGCCAGGCACTCTTTGAAAGTTGGATAATGTCATCTTGCAACATATTTTTGACTTGAGCATTTATGACGACACGTTCCTTTGCCGAAACACGGTAAGATTGTTGTTTTATGGGCGAGGCGTCGGTATACATAATTATTCAGTGTTTGGTGATCGGCGCCTGACGAACCTTCGAGGTAGACGCGAAGCACTTTTTAAATTGATATAGCAGTTCACGTAGCTCGGTCTGTTGTTATTCCGAGAGGGTCGAGTTGACATCAACTTTTGGAAGTAGTGAAGTCACGTCACTTGGTGTCGGTCGAAGCCAGTCGTCGGCTGATGTAGATGCAAAGCGTTCAGAAATGTCTGCGATAGGGTAGGCGAAAGCGATGGCAGTGTCACGAAGCAGGTGTCACGTCGCATGTATCCTACTGCCTGGGAATGTAGTTCCAAAGTAGCGCCCGTATTCTCAACATGAAAAATAAATGTTCCTCTTTTATGTTCCACATGGAGCTATTTTAGACAGGACGCAGCTTGCGCCAACCAGTAAGATATTCGTATTTTTTTTAATTTATCTGTTGTGACCTAGCGTTTTTGAACGCATGAGAAAGTTCGGCCTGTATACATGCACCTAAGACGCTAAGTGGCGTCTGCGTCTAGATGAAATGCTGATGTTGCGTCCCCATCACTTGCTACAGCATTACGAGACGCACGTCGAAACGGACTATTTTGCCAAGTGCTACATGTGCAGAAGCTCCGCCTCCATGGCTTTCCCTTCAGTGCCAAGAAAAGTTTTCGCCAAGTATAGGAGGGTAGAATATTTGCTCACTACGTAGAAAGAAAGCACGCTTGAGAAGAATGCCAGATAATTTTTTTTCTTTTAATCCTTTTTCCTTAGACCTTTATACCTTTTTCCGTTAAACTACCACAGTGACATTACAGTTCACATGAGAATAGGGCGAAGATAAACAAGATCATTTGACACCATGCAAAAGCAGGTATTGACCGAGTTGATGAATGTGCTATGAAAAGCCACCATGGTAGCTCAATTGGTGGAGCATCGTAACGCATTATTTGAAAGTCGCATGTTTGGTCCCTGCCCACAGCAAGTTATTTTTTCATTCACTTTTCTTTCTTTTCAATTTGTTACAATTATTTCTAGTAACATTCCCTATACTTTCTTTGACATAATTATCTCTTAACTCTAATATTGTATCTAATTAAGAAAATGAGATCCTAATTTAGACTTTTTTTTTTACAATAAATAGGCAAGAATGACAAGGTGAAAAGGATGGCCTGTAATGAACGCTTGAATTCCATGGTCAACTTTACGCCAAAATCACGACCACACAAGTAAAGAAAACACATAGTTCTACTAGAGTAATAGTTCTACTTGAGTAACCAGAGCGGGTTCCAAGAAAAAGTGGTTGGCACAAAGGAATAGTATGGTCTGTGCCTCAACAACGAACTTCATAGAAAGTTAAAGAAGGGTGAATAAAGATGATTCTAAAATGCAAAGCACTGAGAACACTGCTGGCACTTAGAGCGTATCCGCCCGTTCGTCAATCCATCTATCCGCTCATCCGTCCAACCTAATATCTATACATCCATCTATCCATGCATTCATCTGTCTATTCATCCGTCTGCCCCACTTCTATTCTTCATGAGACGGACGATCTGTACTGCGTCCCACTTCTATCTTTCATGAGACAGACGGTCTGTCCATCTCATGAAGGATTGAAGTGGGGCGCAGTACGTAGCAGGGACTGGAGAAGACAAGAACAACACAATTCTCTCGTTCAGTCCCTGTTACGTACTAGACCCCACTTCCATTTTTTATAATGAACCGCTACCAACAAGTTCGAATGGCTATTTTCTCTAATATAGTTATTTCTCTAAATATCTATCTGTCCGCCTACGTCTGCATGCTCTCGTGATCACCTCCTTGACTTGGGGTAGATGAAAATACGTATAGGATGGTAAAATGAAAAGCATGTGACGATTATGACTGTATGATGTGGAAAGTCCTTCGTGTACGACGTCAAACCCCTTCCTCCAGACACCTGAGGCACATATTCATATACCATGGGCTGTGGTATATGCTGCATATGTTTGACAATTTATATCCACCCAGAAGCGGTAAGAACACACATTGGTAGAGCATTAAAAAAAGTAACATCGGCAGCGTTGACCTGGTGAGTGAAAAGAATAAATGTTATGGCCCCAGCAGGACTCGAACCCAAGCATTCTGCATAGCATTGAAGTATTCTACCACAGAGCCATGCCAGGTCTCGGAACTGCTTCGAAAAAGGCCCTATGCAGGTGCAATTTTAGTGAAACATCAATCAAGGGTACAGTGCTGGCTATCTAATTTTGTAAATACTAGATATAGTATACGCTTTTGATACAGGCGTCACGTCGGGTTAGTCAGTTTAATGCTCGAGTGCCATCAACTGAAGTTGGTCTACGTAGAACATCCAGGACTGCATACTCAGAAACACAACAGGTACATACCAGCTTGCCACTTCTGAGGCTGGTGATACCCTTTTGGCTGTTAGCATTAGAAAAGCATATGTGACTTTTCATCACATGTATGCGTATACACTATTGGTGAATATATTCAGCATGGTTTGATAACTTATTGCTCAGTAAAGAAATTACACATGCACATGTTTTGCATAACATCGAATGCTATGGTGGGGGAGTCCTGCCAAGTTTTTTCAATGTTGAAACATAAACAGTAAGAGCAAGAAACAATATAACTTATAGGTGTTACAAAAGAGAGACCTCTTCCAGAGTGACACAGACAGCATGCTTGGACAACTGGGTCCGAGGTGTTCTATGCATGGAGCTTCATATATTTCTCTACAGCACTCGTGACGTCCTATGTCTCTTGGTCCCGTGCTTTACGTTAGCGCTGTTTCCCATCACCACACTTTTTGAGTATGTTTTTGGTGTTTGTGTTTTCCAATGTCAGCTTGGTCAAGGAAAATGTGATGACCACAAGTCAAACTGTTAAGGCCATTTGGTGCTTAACTTTTGCTTGAACAGTTTTGGGCCAATCAGTAGTGGTAGAGCCTGTCTCATCTTTATGTGTCTGTGTTTTTCGTGCGCAAGAAAACTGCAGTTTTGCCTTAAATTATTGGCGTGTTTATGCAAGCAATCGCTGGTACTTGGATTAGCTTAGCTGGTATGAGCCCGTCCACAAGAAACTAGATTTTTGTATACCACCCTGCATTGAAGGTACGAACCGGTGGCATATTTCTTACTGCCATTGTGAGGCCTTTCATTCTTTATGACTGCCTGATCCCACAGGCCTTTTAGAAGCTTGCCGAGGACGGAAAACACTATGCTAAGACCTGCGCGTCCTACAGTCTTTTAATCATATCAGACGCTTGATGTACGTATGGGATAACAGCAGTTTTTGTCCTGTAGTGCTTTCCGGAGGTAGATAATGTTTTGCTGAGTCTGCCTCACAAGATCTAATCAAGGTTAGAAGAAAAATATCAAAAAGGCAGCTACTTCTTGTCGATTGATTTGTGAGACAAAAAATTGTGGTATCTGGGTATGGAACAGCTTCATCGGTGCGTTTCTTATAGCGGCATGAACAACGGCATGTTTTACTGGCTTCATATAGCTGGAGGTTATAAGGAAGTCTACGTTTACTTGAATGAGAAATCAATGCCATAACCGCATTGTGGGGTTAAGTATAGCTCGCGTTCGAGAAAGTGGATGTGATGAGATGCTTACACAGTCGGCAGAAAGGAGAACGCTTTGGCATGCTACAATGTCGCATTGGAAAGTGTCAATTCTTGTACTGTCAACCTGAATGTCTGGAGCAGATCATGGGAAGAAGACGAAGACAGCTTTGCAGGTTCCGATAATGTATGGGGTGCAAGCCTTGTAGATGTTTCTTTAGGCCATGTTATTTTCAGGCAAGCGAATCATCTTATTCGAGTACTGCAATCCATCTGTGAACCATCACAATTCGCCAACCTTTTCTGTTCTATTTAATCTGGTTTATAACTTTTATTAATTTTGCAGACAAGCTCTTCGGTCCTGTGGAGTTCACGCGACGTGACCTTGCAGCATTGGACATAATGCGAGGTCGTGACAATGGCCTTCCTGACTACAATACCGTGCGCCGCTACCTGGGCCTGCCACCGATAACGAATTGGACCCAAATAAACGAAAAACTAGCACGTACAAACCCAGAGGTGAGGCGACGAATTCGTGAGTCACGCAGACGGTGTGCAATATTTTCATAGCATTGTCTCTCGCAATGCTTTGAAAGTCATTAAGTTTTCCACATTATTAAACGGGAAAGTTTCAGTCAATTAGTTCTGCCCTTATCTCTGACGTTCCTTCTGTGTAATCTGTGTACTATATCGAAAGGAATGCACAGAAAATGATCGCTATGAAAAATTATCAATAGGCATGGTTTTCTTTAGCTCAGCCATGTACCTCGAAGCAAACCCATCAAAGGAAGAGCTAAAAGTACTTCTTGTCAGGACACTTGCTCCAAAGTTATCTTTTTTTGCTGAAACAAATTCGAGACATTAACGAGGCGATGAAGTAAGCTCAGACTCCCTGCTAACTCTTTTTATGTGCTTTAAATATTCTGCCTATGTATAACACAAATGAAAAGAGGCACGATGAAATCGCAGCAAGAAATGAAACAAATCACAAAAAAGTATCGGTAGATCGAACGCCTTGTAGAAATCAGTTTCAGGCAAAGCACTTGGCAAGTAATTTTTTGTCCTAGATTTCTCAGCTTTAGACCTAGCATAAGAAATTGCGTTGGCATGTTTTTGTAAGGGCACCAGTTGTGTGCTCATGGTTGGCTTAGCAGAAACGGGGGCAATTTGACACAAATATACGATAAGTTATGGTCTGACGTAACGTAGGAACTCACGTCGGAGCACATATATTAGTACACTCAAACCTCGTCATAACGAAGTTGAAGAGGAGCCACAATTATTTTGTTATGTACATTATTTTATTATATTGATTATAACAGTTTGTGGCAATGTATGCTCAGATGGGCGCACACCTATAAGCATGCAAAGAAGGAAACCGCCTTGCAGCCCAAAGTACTGCTACGCGACCATGCGTGCGACGGAAAACAAGCACAGTCGAACCTCATTCATTCGAACATGCTTAATTCGAATTTCCAGTTAATTGGAACTCGCGCTATGTGTATTCCAATGGGTGAAAACGCTGTGTAATTCAAACGCGCAAGCCCTTGGGACAAATAATTCGAACATACAGCGCTCGTAAAATTCTCTCAGCACCATGCCCGATCCCGTGATGGCACCTCTCAATGCTGCGCGTGAAGAAGGAAAAGAAGAAAAGGAAAAAAAAAAGCTGTGGCAGATTGTTTGCTATCTCTCAAATGCCGATCTGCAACGTGCCTGTGCCACGATCTCCCTTTTCCGTCTCTGCACGAAGAGACCCTTCTTCTTTCAAGGCATGTGCGAAGAGAGAGAAAAAAAAAAGAAAGCTGCTGAGAGAGTCTTCCTTTCTTGGTTCAGAGGGTAGCACTGAAGACGCAGACGTTTCCGTCGTTCTTAAGGGAAATCGCTTTGCACCTTCTCGATCATGTGACCCGCTGAGCACTTCCTCAATTCTCTCCGCTGGCTGTGTGAGGAGGATGGCTCTTTCAGCGGCTCATTAGGCGTGGCTCTTTCAAAACTACCGCACCGACCTTACAGCCACGTCGAACGAGCGTCAAATTTCGCAGAAAAGGTTCTATTTAACACACTACACACTACAATCGTTTTTTTTTTTTCACGGACTATTTGATAGACTATTTAGTTTGTTCTATCCCATTACCGGTCAATTTTACTTCATTACAAAGAGGTTTAAAATGCATGGTTCTCAATGAAGCTTTCAAGGAGAATTTCATTTACTTCGTTATATATATTATTTTGTTATATCCTGTTATGTTATAACGAGGGTTGAGTGTATTACCGTAGGGAAGTGCACTTTAGAGTGCCATGATATCGATATCATACGTAACTTTTGTTAATCTATTCCTGTGGTTTCGAGCAACGCTTTATACCCCTGTCACACGGGCACCCATGAACACCATTTAACTCCCTCATCCTTATGACAAGGGAGATGCGGTTCATGTCACACAGCGACCCTTACGCGAAGGAACGTAAACCGAGAATTTTGCAAGAGAAGTTCAATCTCCCTTCGCAGCGGAACAAGGTACTCTTGTCCCAGTAGTCTGCAGATCAGAAAAAAGTTTCGAGCATCATATTGCTGCAGTGAAAACAATAATACATTCTGGCACTATTAAACATTCTTTTGTTTCAGTACTCATTCATAACCTGCATTTCTTCATATATACATATATATATATATATATAAGCCCACCAGATTGCAGCTGCTCTCCACATCGATGTCCTCCTCACCAAGAATCACGAGTATGGCTGGGATATTTCGTCCATGTGTGCGGTTGTTGATGTTGCCGCATTCACGTTTGCTCGTAAGAGGTATGACTGACAGCACTGCATGATTGTGACCAGCTGAAGACACAGCACAGTGTACAGAAGACAAAATAGGTGCTCACGAGGCAAGGAAGCACAATAACATTCATACACAGGCTACAAAACAACAAGCACGGCGCAATTAAGAACGAACATAGCATTAGCACAGGGTGGCCAGCGTCACTGCCAGTATGGCTACATTTAGCAAAAGCGTTTCCATTTGAAATAATTTTTAATGATTTGTTCACTTCAGACCTACTTAATAGTGTGTTTTTGTGAAAACAGTATAATGAAGATTCACAAGGAAAGCAACTATATATGAAATTAGGATGTTTCTGCAAAAATCAAACAGCACCGGCTGAGCCCTTTGTGGCAGCTATTACAACATTGCCATTGCTGTGTGACACTGCCAGAACTCCACTTCTGTCGAACTCTCTAGGGGCTGTGTGACAGGGGTATATGCTGAATCACATGAATACAAATGCACTGTTCAATAGAATGCTACTAAATTAGATCCAGCCCTGGAGCCCGAAGGGACGTGGCACACGGGGCAAGCCACACATGTAACGTTTAGTTGTAATGATTGTTGCTGCTTTAGTGGAAGTGACGTTGCACCATCATCACAGTTTCATAGGGCCTTTTTGTAAGTAGTTCCAAGACCTGGCGTGGCGCTGTGGTAGAATACCTGACCGCCCGCAGAATGCTTGGGTTCGATTCCTGCTGGCATCCTCGTTTTTATTCTTTGCATTCGTCGAGTCAGTGCTGCCGATGTGGGTATTTTCTTAATGCTCTCGCATTTAAATTATCAATGTCCGTTTTCACAGTGTACACATAAACTGTCAATCACCTGTGTTGCATATCCACATACCCCGGCCCGTGGTATAGAGGTATGTGGTACACATCTCTGGAGGAAAAAGTGTGACGGTGTTTGTGGTGACATTTTCGCGTTGCTACCTAATTTTATTTTTAGTCAGTCTGTGGCCTTAATATATTAGTTTTTTTCTACACCTAGATAAGGAGGTCATCACGAAAGCATGCAGACCAGAACAAAACAGGTAGCACAAAACAAAACAGTACAGAATAAACAGAATAAAACAAGACAGTACAAGACAGAAAAAGACAAGACTGGACAGGACAAGACAGGAGAAGACAGGAGAAGACAGGACAAGATAGATGGATGGATCGATAGATAGATAGATAGATAAATAGATAGATAGATAGATAGATAGATATATAGATAGATAGATAGATAGATAGAGAGAGGGGGGTAGGTCGGTCGGTCGGTCGGTCGGTCGGTCGGTCGGTCGGTCGGTCGGTCGGTCGGTCGGTCGGTCGGTCGGTCGGTCGGTCGGTCGGTCGGTCGGTCGGTCGGTCGGTCGGTCGGTCGGTCGGTCGGTCGGTCGGTCGGTCGGTCGGTCGGTCGGTCGGTCGGTCGGTCGGTCGGTCGGTCGGTCGGTCGGTCGGTCGGTCGGTCGGTCGGTCGGTCGGTCGGTCGGTCGGTCGGTCGGTCGGTCGGTCGGTCGGTCGGTCGGTCGGTCGGTCGGTCGGTCGGTCGGTCGGTCGGTCGGTCGGTCGGTCGGTCGGTCGGTCGGTCGGTCGGTCGGTCGGTCGGTCGGTCGGTCGGTCGGTCGGTCGGTCGGTCGGTCGGTCGGTCGGTCGGTCGGTCGGTCGGTCGGTCGGTCGGTCGGTCGGTCGGTCGGTCGGTCGGTCGGTCGGTCGGTCGGTCGGTCGGTCGGTCGGTCGGTCGGTCGGTCGGTCGGTCGGTCGGTCGGTCGGTCGGTCGGTCGGTCGGTCGGTCGGTCGGTCGGTCGGTCGGTCGGTCGGTCGGTCGGTCGGTCGGTCGGTCGGTCGGTCGGTCGGTCGGTCGGTCGGTCGGTCGGTCGGTCGGTCGGTCGGTCGGTCGGTCGGTCGGTCGGTCGGTCGGTCGGTCGGTCGGTCGGTCGGTCGGTCGGTCGGTCGGTCGGTCGGTCGGTCGGTCGGTCGGTCGGTCGGTCGGTCGGTCGGTCGGTCGGTCGGTCGGTCGGTCGGTCGGTCGGTCGGTCGGTCGGTCGGTCGGTCGGTCGGTCGGTCGGTCGGTCGGTCGGTCGGTCGGTCGGTCGGTCGGTCGGTCGGTCGGTCGGTCGGTCGGTCGGTCGGTCGGTCGGTCGGTCGGTCGGTCGGTCGGTCGGTCGGTCGGTCGGTCGGTCGGTCGGTCGGTCGGTCGGTCGGTCGGTCGGTCGGTCGGTCGGTCGGTCGGTCGGTCGGTCGGTCGGTCGGTCGGTCGGTCGGTCGGTCGGTCGGTCGGTCGGTCGGTCGGTCGGTCGGTCGGTCGGTCGGTCGGTCGGTCGGTCGGTCGGTCGGTCGGTCGGTCGGTCGGTCGGTCGGTCGGTCGGTCGGTCGGTCGGTCGGTCGGTCGGTCGGTCGGTCGGTCGGTCGGTGCGACCCAGGTTCCAGTCAATGGTCGGTCGGTCGGTCGGTCGGTCGGTCGGTGCGACCCAGGTTCCAGTCAATAAAAAAGACTCCTGGTCTGGCTTCACGTCTTCAATACGGGTTTCTGGGTTGAACAGCCTCGAAAACGCCCTACATTTGGCGCCCAACAGGAAGAACCCTGCTCATGGGTCATGGACAGAACAGTACACGAGTGTCGTGGAACAACTGGCCAAGGAAAGAGTGCAGCTGAAACAGCACATGGTCGAGGAGAAGGCGTCTGCGATCCAGGTCATGAAAAGCAAACTGGAGACAGAAATTGTAGACATCACCAGGGTGGAGTGTGCCGCAAAGGTCAAGCTGCAAGACGGAATTGGCGAAGGCAGAAGAGCAGCTCTGCTCGTTGCATCAACGGCGCAAGAAGGACCCACGAATGGAGGAGAAAGTAATTGCTGCGGCAACCGGTCTGTCTACGGTAGAAAAGCCTGTGATGCTGTGTTGTTCGATAGTTTAAATGGGAAACTTCCTTCCGAAAAAGCTGAGAAAAAAAACACTCAGGAAGCAGTTGAGTCAAAACATCACGCCACCACTTCTGTTGCAAAAGATAGAGAGTCCTCGATAGACTGGTCGGATATTTCCGTTGAGGACATCTTGTACAAGCGGTCTGAACTGATGAAGCAGCGGAGGAGCCTCAGTGCCATTGTGGACAAACAGCAGGAAAAAAAAACTTGCAGAAGTCCTTGAAAAGAGCGACAGAAAGGGTGGACACGTTCAAGAAGAAACTTATGGCTAACGCGTGTATTTGCACGGGTGTTTTTTTTTATTTGGTGTGTGTGCTCTAGAGCACAAAGGTGTATATGCCCTAGAGCGCAAACTGGATGTCCTCAAGGTCCAAAACACGTCGAGCAATACGATGAAAAGCAATCTGGCATCAACATCAAGCGAGATTAGAGATGTGAGAGCCAGAGGCATTACCAGTCGGAGCCTCTGCGGGGACGTCATGCTTCCACAACTGCTGAGCTCGCCAGCATTCAATAACTACTACGTGGAGGAGGGGCCACCGAGGTCCGGGCAGCTACAACGGCAAAAGATACAGCTTGATGCTTGGTATGGCTACGGCACCGTGCAACAATGTCGGCACCAGGAGGTCTAGTTTGACTACATTGGGCCCGCTAGCTCGGTGGGACCGAATCTGCACCCGGAGCAACAGCTTCCCCTCATGTTGCCACCAACGACCGTAGTCACTAACCTGAGTGAGACCGGTGTACCTCTGTCTTCGGGCGGTGGCGGAGATGGTACCCCTGCGTGAGTCAGCGACTACGACGTCTGGCAGCCCATGAGGTATCTTGAGGTGTCATCTGACTGCCCAGGCTTGTGGTTGCTTACACCACGTGTGGTTTGCCGTGGCCAGGGATAGCTCCTCCATCTATACGGCATTTTCTGTCCACTTTTTCAGAGGGGAGGGAACAGTATGGGAGTGGCGACTGCTAGCACACCGACCGTAGGAGAAAGAAAGAGGACAAAGTCGATCGGGTGTGCGCTCGAAGGCATGCGGATGCGGCTGGCAGCGGCAGTTGCAGCCCGGGCTCCAGTCAATAAAGAAGATTCTTGGTCTGTCTCCGCATCTTCCCTGTGAGGTTCTGGGCCGCGCAGCCTCGAAAACCCCCTTACAATAAATAGATAGATAGATAGATAGATAGATAGATAGATAAATGTGTGTATATATATATATATACATATATATATATATATATATATATATATATATATATATATATATATATATATATATATATATATATATGCATGCACATATATTCGTGCAAATGCTTCCCACCTAATTATTGTTTCGAGATTTGTAGGAACAGCTTCAGCACGGTGGTTTTCATTATGTGCAAGGCTAAAAGCTTGCATCACCATTATCAGTGTCGATGAAACTCTGGTTTCTTTCTGTGATTGATATACCTTGTTGATTATTTTTCACGTTCTGGGCTGGGACAAGGAAACGAGAAAGAAGAAGAGCGCGAGCGATGGACGCGGGGACGCTCAAGTGACAGCAGAGCGCTTCTGAACGCAGTTAAATAAACAAGTATTTTTGCCTTATATCTAAAAGACGGAGTTGAGTCTGATTGCAGTGTCTGGAACGCCATCGTCTTAAAGTTGGTGCCGAAGAACCGGGATTGAAAACCAGGACCCTACGGACGGTTACCAGTCAACTGCAGCAGCATGGAGCGACTGAAGTCGAAGTGGACGTCGCGGCGAGCACAGAACACGAGGATTATAAACGAGGCAAGTGAGCTTCTCGGTAACAACTCTGCCTCCTATGACCAGCTCAACTCCATATATGAAAGGCTGAAGGCTAATAACGAAAAGCTTAAAAACCTGAACAACGAGATTGAGCCGCATATACCTGACGAGGAGTTCGAAGTCGAGTATGACGCTGTCTTACAATACGAGGATAGTGCTACGCGCATTCTCGCAGAGATTCTCAGCAAGAAAGATCGCATGCTAAGGACATCGACCGGAACTCAAGAAGCAGTTGCCCAGAGAGTCGCAGCACCATCAGACGGAACTGGAGTTAAATTGCCTAAACTGACAATAGCTCCTTTTTTTTGGAGACCTATGCAAGTGGACCGAATTTTGGGAACAATTTTACCAAATTGTTCATAGTAACAATCGCATCACTGCCACAAAGAAGTTTCATTACCTGCGACTGTATCTTAAAGGAGACGCTGCATCAGCAATAGCGGGCCTTCCGACGACAGAAAGTTGCGACAGTGACGCCATCGAAATGCTACAGAAGCGATTTGGGGACAAAACGCGCCTGGAGCAAGAATATTTTGCCAAGCTACGGATGTTAAGCCCTGTCCATTCATCGACTGACATCAAAGCGCTACGCAGCTTGTACGACCAAGTTCTCGTGAATATCCGAGGCTTAGAGACTTTGGGTGTGCACAAGTCATCATTTTCGTCAATGCTCTGCGACATCCTACTGCGTGCTCTTCCACGGGATATAGTCGTGCAGTATCATCGATCATGTGCCGTCCAGTTGGCATATGACTCTCGAGAGATGAAGCTACACCCGTGGGACTGGACCGTGTGCTCAACTTCTTGTGTATCGAGCTGGAAAGTCTGGAGAAGAGTGATTTTAAGGATGCCGAAGGACGAGAACATGGAACCCTCCCCGTGGCCAGTCAGTCGACGTACTCTCGGCGTGGGAAACCGACGTCATCTGTGCTTCACAGCAACTCGGTACGAGAAAAAAAGGACAACTGCGTATTCTGCTCGTCCAGCCATCACGGATCGGAAGCCTGCACAGCTGACTTGTCACTGACGCAGAAGAAGGAACTGCTTTCCAGCGACAAAAGGCGTTTTCGCTGCACCACCAAAGGACATCGGGCACGGGACTGCAAAAAGAGGATTTCCTGCTCCAGATGCCAAGCTCGACACGCTACAAGCATGTGCGATTCTGATAGGTGTTCGCAGAAGTCAGACTATGCTAACAAGAACTACGAAAAAACTACGACAGTCTGCGCATCACTTGGAAGAAGACCCGTCAAGGAAGGCTCTACCACTTGCGTTTTTCTTCAGACTTTCAGAGCTTGGGCCATGAATGATGACACCGGCCGTTACATACGAGGTGTTTTTGATGGTGGCAGTCAGAGGACTTTCATAACTGAAGATCTGTCCAAGCACCTCAAGCTGAAAAGCGTGAGAGCAACTCGAATAGCCTTCAATACTTTCGCAAATACATCGGACCAAGAGGCTAAGAGGCGTCGCATAGTAGAACTACGACTGCGAAGCCAGTTTTCCGACGCGGAAATAGTCTTAACTGCAATAGAGATCCCAAGCATCTGCCAAGACATCGCAAAGACTGCAATGGACGTAGCCTTCATTGCGTCTTTCAAGAAGCTGGGAAACGATGTTGCCGATGCGCTCCAACATCCATCTATCGTAACTAAGAGTGGCATCAGCGTACTGATCGGGTCCGATCAGATGTGGAAAATGTTGATCGGTGAAGTTTCACGGTGCGAAGGCAACGAATCATTGATCGCACTGAACTCCAAGCTTGGATGGACCTTCCAGAGAAGCACATTGTACTTGGTGTCCCGACCAATTACTTCACAAATGATGGTGTGCGTGCTAAAAGCCCAAGCTACCGATTTCGACGAGATTTTGCGCTCCTTTTGGGAACTTGAAAACATAGGAATTACAAACACGACAAACAAGCCACCTGAAATGAGCAAAACCATGAGGAATTTTGAGCAAACGATTAGATTTATAAACGGAAGATATGAAGTGACCCTCCTTTGGAAGTATAATTTCGAGCTTGCAAGCAACAGGCAAGTAGCCGTTACTCAACTGGACAAGCTTGTCAACCGTCTCGACTCCAGAAAAAGACTGCTCGAAACGTATGAGCGTACCATAAGGGAGTACTTGAGAGCAGAACACGCCGAAGTAGTCAGTGACGTACGTGCAGAAGTGACGAAATTATATTACATGCCGCACAAGGAAGTCATGCGTGAACAAGCACTGACGACGAAAATGGGAGTGGTGTTTCACGCTTCGCCACATGCCAAAGGATGCAAGTCCCTTAATGACTGTCTTCAAAAGGGTGACAACTTATACCAAGACCTCGTGCAAATTCTGCTACGCTTCAGAACGCACCCGGTGGCAGTTATCGCGGACATAGAAAAGGCATTCCTTCAAATTGCGATTCGGGAGGACGACAGAGACGCTTTCCGCTTTCTCTGGTTTGCAGAAGGAGATTTATCCAAGGTCAAGCTGCAAGAGTGGAGGATGACACGAGTGCCTTTTGGAGCTACGTGTAGCCCATTTTTGCTCACAGCTACTATTCTCTACCACGTGAAAAGAGCACCGGCTGTCATGGCACAAACAGCGCAAACTATTGCCGAGTCGTTTTACGTGGATGACTTAGTCACTGGTGCCGACACAGAAGAGGAAGCCGCTAAACTATGCCGAGAAGCACGCACAATAATGAAATCGGCCAGCATGACATTGCGAAAATGGACAACAAATTCAGCAAATTTGATGCGCACGCTTGAAAATCAAGTGGAATCTACTAGTAATGAGATGGTCGTTCTTCACGAGACGTCGGTCAAGGTCCTGGGTTTGGTTTGGAATCCTGCAAAGGATGAATTCAACTTTTCGGTTGAAAATCTACTCCGGTTTTTGACAGCCCAGACGGGTACAAAACGATTTGTCTTGCAGTCAGCATCAAGAATATTTGACCCGTTGGGATTTGTAGGACCATATACTATTGCCATATGAATATTGTTTCAGAGACTGTGGATACAAGGAATTGGCTGGGATGAAGTCCTACCCAATGACCTGCAAAAAGAATGAAATGATTGGGTCATCCAGCTGCCGCAACTGCAAGACGTCGTCGTTTCTCGCTATCTGGGCGGCGGAGCAAGGAAGACCAATGTGCTTCAAGTACATGTTTTCTGCGATGCCAGTCCAGCGGCATACGGAATAGCGATATACGCCGTATCAAGTCCTGAGGAGCCGATACTGTTGATTGCGAAGTCCAGTGTAGCACTCATTAAGGAGACAACGCTGCCGCGATTGGAGCTGCTGGCTGCCTTAATCGGCTCAAGAATGCTGGCATATGTGAAAAGGGCTTTGAGGTATGTTCAAGTTGACTACACGATGTGGACAGATTCCGCCATTGTGTTGTCATGGATAAAAGGTGACGTCAAAAAGTGGAAACAGTTCATAGCCAACAGAGTCAATGAAATTAGGTGCACTACAGATCCATCAAAGTGGAGATACTGTCCTGGAACGGACAACCCGGCTGACCTGCTCACACGTGGCTCGACGCTTGAAAGACTGCTGTGCAGCTCAAAATGGTGGCATGGTCCCGAGTGGCTAACTAAACCGATGTCTGAATGGCCCCTACAGTTCTGTGAACTAGACATAGCGGAAGCCACCCTAGGTGAAGTTACAACAGTCCACGTGGCACTAATGACACGCTTCTCAGTTCCGATAATTGATATTCAACGGTACAGCAGGCTTCAACAGCTACTCAGAGTCACTGCGTGGATTTTCAGATTTACTGACCGATGCAGAAAAAAAAAGTAATCATACAGGACATCTCGTGGCAACAGAAATCCTGAACGCTGAACAGTATTGGATAAGATGTACACAAGAGCAAGGCTTTCTTGAAGAACTCACCACTTCGACCAACGGCCAACCAGTCGAGTCTACATCTCGAATCGCTGAACTACGCCCTTACATAGACAAAGACGAAATTCTTCGGGTTGGAGGCCGTTTGTCCTTCATGCATTCCACGCAAGATGTCAAGCACCCAATCATAATGCCGTCAAGTCACCACTTTTCGGCACTTTTGGCAAACAGAGCCCATCTTCAAGTCCTACATGGAGGAGTTAGAGATACACTTACGCAGCTTCGGGAATGCTATTGGATTTGTCGAGCTCGCTCTTTGGTAAAAAACTGCTGCATGGCTGCAATATATGCAAGCGTTTCAGTGCGGGCCCAGGAAGTGCTGAGACTGCTCCGTTAACAAGTCATCGAGTGTCACCAATGAACCCGTTCGAAGTTGTAGGAGTCGACTTCGCGGGCCCTCTGTATACATGCACGGAGAAAGCGGACACGACGTGCTACGTTGCACTTTTTACGTGCGCCGTATCTAGAGCTGTACATCTCGAGCTTGTCTCGGAAATCACATCCGAGGCTTTCCTGCTGTGCCTACAACGATTTGCAGCTCGGAGAGGATTACCTAGGGTGATGTATTCTGACAACGCATGAAGCTTTCACAAGACATCGGCAGACATAAAGCGGCTACACCAAATGTTCTCTGAAGAGGACGTCGCTGGTCACCTCAGCACCAACCGCATTTTGTGGAAGTTTGTAGCACCAAATGCTCCTTGGTGGGGTGGATGGTGGGAGCGCCTTGTACGATCGGTGAAGCTTCCGCTGCGAAAAATTATCGGCAAAGCTCGTCTGAACTATGAAGAAATATCGACAGTGCTGGCGGAGGTGGAAGCAGTCGTAAACTCTAGGCCTCTGACTTTCATCGAGACAGATGCAGGAGAACCTTGCGATTTGACGCCAGCCGAACTTATCTTTGGACGAAAGTTAACTTCCATACCGTATGTGACCGCTGACGAAGTCAACAGTAATTCCAAACGATCAGATGCCATACGCAGACACAACTACAGGAAGCTGCTGGTTGAAAGTTTTTGGAAGCGTTGGCAAAAAGAATACCTGTTGCAATTACGATCTGCACACTTTGCCGACACGAAATCAAATACAGCATTGAAGCAAGGGGACATCGTTCTCGTGCATGCGGACAACACGCCACGCCAGCTATGGAAGCTTGCAAGGGTGACGGAAATGTACCGCAGTGCAGACGGTCTCATTCGCTCTTGCAAGATAAGGTTGCAAGGCGGTCACCTTGCGATCAGGCCGATACAAAGACTGTACCCACTTGAACTATGTGTTTAACTTTGCGCGGCCGGGAATGTTGATTATTTTTCACGTTCTGGGCTGGGACAAGGAAACGAGAAAGAAGAAGAGCGCGAGCGATGGACGCGGGGACGCTCAAGTGACAGCAGAGCGCTTCTGAACGCAGTTAAACAAACAAGTAGCTTTTTGCCTTGTACCTTGAAGACGGAGTTGAGTCTTATCGCAGTGTCTGGAACGCCATCGTCTTAATACCTAATAAGCTAGTTCACATCAGCAGGAATCACAGTGGTCGCTGTATTTCAGACAGTTTATGCATGTTTATGCAGTGGTTTGCTTATGCAGGTGTGTTTGTGTGGCATTTGTTACAAGACAAAGGTACATAGTATACCAAATCTGTGGTACTGTCAACCAATGGTGAGGTGCAGTTATTGCTGCAGCAAACTCTTCTTATTCCTTCTGCTAGAATCGCTGCAACCACTGCAACTTTCTTGGTGCATCAAACTTCAAGTTTGATAAGTTCACTACGCCTTCCACGAAGCACAATTTTTCTTTACATTTAAATGAAAGAAATTGTACTTCAATTTAATATGACATTATGCATTCACAATGCCAATTATAATAAAAGGCGTTATTAAGCTATCACACAAGTAAAACTCACTGTGACCATTTCTTCTTTCACTGAAGGTGACGATACACGCTTTCTCCTTCCCACACTCTCGGTGAAGATGCATGACGTCACTGTAACAGTGAGCAATCGTGAAATTATTTTTCAAGTGGTGTTAGTTCTCCTGCGGCGATTGTTGAAGTCTTACAATAGGTAATATGCATTGGAGGATGAAATGATGTGACTGAACTTACTAATGCTACCACAAATAATGTGGCTCGGAACACCGCCTTGGCTACCATATTAATGTGAGCTGTTGTAGTGGTAAAGCTCATGACTGCACTTGTGAGCAACCACCCATTAGGCCCCCGCAGGGGGGCCTGCGCAAATAGGCGTTTGGTGTGTAGCGACACCACGGACCCGAGCTAACAGGGGAGTTTTGACTCCTTCACACGCCTAGCAGTGCGTGGCTTTGCTGTGTCCGGGGAAAAGGGGATCCTGGGCTTTGAGCCGACGCTGGGTAATTGGACCTTTAAGGCTCCCCAGCAGAGGCAACACACCCCTTTGGCCCCGGCTTCACGTAGACGGCACCCTTGGGCTGACGCACCCAAGGTAAATCGGCATTCGCCTTTTCCTATTTCTCTCTCCCTACATCTTCGTCTTTATCTCTCACTTTTTATCTGTCCTGTCCTCTAGTCTCTTCGGTTTACTTCCAAACTTCCTGGCGGCTAGGGTTAACACTCTGCAAATAGCCTACCTTGGTCTAGGCGCATTAGGTTATAGTAGCGTTGTACGGGTGGCGCCTGCAGGCTTCAGCATCCGCAAACTTGTAGCGTACCCTCGTTGGGCTCCGTTGTGGGTGGCTGCCAACGCTTCTGAAGAAAATTAAACAGGCATGCATAGAGCTTTTTCTCTGTTAAGTGATCGTACCGCCTTGACGCGCGTACGTACCGAAGAATTTGGTTTTTTTCAACCTTCCCCATTTTCATTTCATACATAGTGAGAAATGTGGCAAGCAAGCCAGAACTGTATCCCCCTTTGTAGTAGCCAAGTGTCTTACAGAAACTGTTGGGGCCGGAACCAAAATGGCCAGTGGAGACCTCCTTCTCGAAGTTCGAGAAAAAGAACAGTTTGAGAAACTACACAATTTTTCAACTTTTGGAGACACTCCAATCACTCTCACATCACACAGATCAATGAACACAACTCGTTGAGTGGTATCTGATGCCGATTTGCTTGGCCTGACCGAAACAGAACTTCTGGAGGGGTGGAGGAGTCAGAATGTGACCAATGTACAAAGGATCATCATCAGGAGAGACAGCAAGGAAACACCAACAAAACACCTAATACTCACGTTTGCTTCTAGTAAACTGCTGGAATCCATTCAAACAGGGTACACAAAGACCTCTTTCAGGCCGTATACTGTGGAGATAGGTATGCACTAGGCTTACCTACTATGCGCAACCGTGTGCGCATAGTAGGTATGCGACGTCCTCCACTGCCGCTGCGTGCGAAGACGTCGCGGCCGGGTTTATCATTTTCTCCGGCACGGCGCAGAAACAACGCACGAGGCAGGATAACGACAACAACGGGTTTATTAACCCAAGATGCAGCACAGTGCGACACTCACGGATTTGCAGGCCGTATAGGGAACTCCGCAAGACTGAGCAAGTACGCTTGCCTAGAGCGCTACGACTCCCGCGCAAGGGCCGAAGTCGAACGCTCAAATGAAAAGCCGCCTGTTAAGCAGAGCGTCAACCTCTCGTGGAGGCCTGAGAGCATCTGCCGTGACGAGCGAATCGTTGGGCATAACACAGCTCGTAGGAGAGGAGGATGTCACGCGCACCCAATGGGAAATGGCGCTGCGTTGTGACATAGGCCCGCGCAGCGCACCAGCGTAGCGTGCCCGGACATGCCAGCGTGGGAAGAAGCCGACGGTTGACTGGCCCAGACCAAGAGGTGCCCTGGCAGCCATCTTGGTGAATGCCGGTGATTATATGCGCCCGGACTATGCGGTCGGCGCGCGCGCGGCCGCTGGGGAACGAGGCACCTGGTAGAGGGGCGCTCTCGATTCCCACATCCCCCCTCCTAAGACCGAGCCCACCCTAAAGACGCCGTAATAACAGCGTCCACCGACACTGAAAAAAACTGGCCTCCAGCTCAGTGCCGTCCACCGTGTCTTCGTTCGGCGGCGTCTCACCAGGAACCTAGGGCCGCGGAAGGGCGGCAGACCCCGCAGCAGCGATGGCCGACTTGAATGAAAAGTCTGTGACGAGTGCCGCCACGAGCGCCTGATCGGAGTCGGTCGACAGGGCGGGTCGAAGACCCGGGCCAGGCGGCACCGCCGGAGTGGACAGGACCGCAAGGTCACTTCCGGACGTCGCTCGGTGAACCCTCGAACAGAGGTGGGTAGCCTCGTGCACCAGTAGGACACCACAAGCGTTGCAGTAGGAGGCCTCAGGCGGCATCGAGGCACCTCCGGAAGCGTCAAGCAAGTCCGAAAGGGGTGCGTCCGCCGAAAGGACGGGGACGGACTCGGGGTCTAACCTTACCCAGACTATGCATTGCTTGGACCAGTGACGAGTTGACGCGAAGGCGACCGGGGTCTCAGTGCCTTGTTGGAACGTCCACGTGGCGACTTCACGACGCGGCAGTGTCTTGTTAGCCGGGGCCAGGGGAGCATTCGACGGAGGCGGCATGGATGCGGCCGGTGCCTGCGGAACGACCGAGCGCGCGGCTGGTTTCCCGGGCTTTTTGTTGGAGGAACGAGCCATCGAGGAGGACATCACGAATGCTGGGGTGTCTGTGAAAAGCAGAAATGCAACTGAAGGTGCGGCCCCGAAAGCGTGACAGGCTGGCCCAATAAAGAGAGCCTACTCCGTCGGATTGAAGGTTGCATGAGCCAGAAGGGCGCACGCTTCCCTTCTCCCGCCGACTACGCAGAAGATACTCAGTGAGAGAGTGAGCCACCAGGGAAAAAGCTTTTCTCTCTTGAGCAGCCGGGAGCGCTGGAAACTGGGAACTGGGAACACCATTACACGCGGCGCGCGCGGCGCGTGTAATGGTGTTCTCAGGGAGAAAGCTCGCCAGGTAGCCGTTACTGTCGCTGCTGGATGGGCTCTCGCACAACAGCTATAAATATCCGCTTCCTTATACGGAGGGGATAACGTCCTGCTACATGCCGGGGGCGAAAATCAGCCTAAGTGCGTTTTCGCAGGTTGTACCCGTGGCGTGGTTTGGAACCAGCCTTATCCCGGTTTCCCTGCGGTTCGGTGACTGCCTTCTCCTCCCCGAAGTCGTTGCTGCGGGCAACAAAAGGTTTGAGGTCGGAGACGTTAACTGGACCGCTGACTGGTCTCCCTTGGGAGTCAGCCAGCTTGTATACCAGGGGCGACACTTTGGCCTGCACTCGGTATGGGCCCAACCACTTGGCCGAAAGGGAGGCCGAGATGCCTTTGGCGGCGTCCCTCAAGACGTGATTGCGCCCGAGGACGACATCGCCGACATCGTAACGGACATCCCGATGCGACCGGTCGTATTGAGCCTTCTGACCAGCTCGCGCTTTCGCCAGGTTGGAACGCGCCAGGTCGAGGGCCGCGTCCATCCGTGAGTGCAGCTCCGCCCCGTAGCCAGACGGGCTGACCTTCACGGCGCTTGCCCCGCCGCCGCCCCATAAGATGCGGTCCATGGGGTTAGGCAGCTCTTTCCCAAAGTTTAGGAAAGCGGCCATGTACCCTGTCGAGCGATTGACCGTAGACCACAAGGAGAAGCCTATCTCGTTGAAACAGGCACCCCAATCCCCGTGTTGCTGCACAAAGGTTGTCAGCAAGGGCTTGAGGTTCCGGTTGATCCGCTTGGTCGGGTTGGCCTGTGGGTGATACGTGGTTGTTTTATGGTGCTTAATGCCTAAAACAGCACATGCATCCACAAACACCTTGGCTGTGAAATAGGACGCATTGTCCGTGATCAACTCCGCCGGAAAGCCAAAGCAGGTAAAGACCTCGGTCAACTTGTCCCAGATTGCGCATGCTGTTAACTTCTGAAGGGGAAACAGTTCGACCCACTTCGTGAAGTGATCTGTGACAGCCAGGAGAAAAACATGGCCTCTCCGGCTTCTTGGGAAAGGTCCCATAATTTCACAGGCAGCGACCTGCCAAGGTTGTTGGCTGTCGATCGGCTGCATGAGCCCGGGAGGCTTGCCCCCGCGAGGCTTCACCCATTGGCACACGCGGCATGAGCGGGCGTAATGAAGGGCGTCGTGCTTCCTGCCAGGCCAGGTAGCGGAGCAGTACAACTTTTGAAAAGTCTTGAGACCACTCGTGTGTCCAGCCAACCGCGAGTCGTGGAAATAACCTAGGGTGGCTTTCCTTAGACTGCGGGGTATGACCACCTTGAAAGACTCCTGGGGTGCTTCTTCAGATGGGACGTAGCGCAGGAGAACGCCGTCCGCATTAAGCAGGTACGAGTCCAACGTGCCCGCAGCAGTACCAGCCTGCGTACGGCACTCGGCGCCGACAGCAATACCAGCTGTCTGTTCGGGCCCGGCGGCTTGACTGCCACGCTCCGCTTGGGAGCTCAGCTCGTTGAGCTCGTCAACGATGTGTTGACAAAACGGATCGTCTTGCTGTGCCTTGAGCAGCTCCTCTCTGCTGAAGACGATATCGGTGGACGTGACAGGGTCTACCAGGTATGCGTCCTCACCCGAGGCTGTCGACTCGAAGGTCACTTTGTCATCGGGGTTTGCGCCTTTCGACCTTTTGGAGCCAGAGGGCCCGGGTTCGACTTGATGCGATTGCTCTCGGGAGTGGCGGACACAAGTGTCGGATGCTGAAACGAGGGCACGCGACAAGGCGTCATCCACGACGTTCGAACTCCCTTTTCGGTAGCGCACAACAAAGTTGTACCGCTGCAAGGGCAATGCCCAGCGCGCGAGGCGGCCCGAGGGCTCGCGCAAGCACTTAAGCCAGGTGAGTGCCATGTGGTCCGTCTCCACCATGAATGGCACGCCGTCGACATAGCAGTCGAACTTCCAGAGAGCAAACACTATAGCGAGACATTCCCTTTCTGTGACGCTATAGTTACGCTCGGCGGCGTTAAGTGACCGGCTCGCAAAAGCGACTGGCCGGAGGACGCCGTCATGCTTCTGAAGCAGTACCGCGCCGAGACCCAGGTCGCTCCATCCGCTTGGACAACGAACTCCCTGTTCAGGTCGGGCAGCTTTAACTCGGCTGTGGCCACTAGAGCTTCCGAAAGCGCCTTGAAGGCTCACTCTCGTTTTGGCTCCCAGCTCCATAGTGCCGACTTCTTCAAGAGTGCAGTCAAGGGCGCTTGGAGGGACGCACAGCTTGGGATGAACTGTCGATAGTAGTTCACCATGCCGAAAAAGCGCCTCAAGCCTTGAATGTTTGCCGGTATCGGGTACTCTACAATCGCACATACCTTCTCCTCGCATGGCAGAACACGATCGCTCTGAATGGTAAAGCCTAAAAGTGAGATGCGAGTCAACTATTTGAGCTTTCTTCGGGTTCAAAGTCAACCCGGCGGCACGCAACCTCCCGAGGACATTCTCCAAGTGGTGAAGGTGTTCCTAGAACGTTCGAGAGAAAATGATGATGTCCTCGAGGTACGCTATGGCGTGTTGTCACTTCGCGTCCCCTAGAACGCGGTCTATCAATCTCTGAAATGTAGCTGCAGCTCCAGAACAGCCAAACGGCATGCGGGTAAACTCCTACTAATCTCTCTGAGAGGTGAACGCAGTTTTCTTTGCGTCAGCTTGCTCCATCTGAACCTGTAGGTAACCGCGGCTAGTATCCAAGGTGCTGAAGTAGCAAGCACCGCCTAGAGCAGCCACGATTGAGTCAACATTAGGCATAGGATAAGCATCCTTCCTTGTGACCTCCTTCAGCCAGCGGTAGTCCACACAGAACCGGTGAGAGTTGTCTCCTTTGGGGACTATTACCACTGGTGAACCCCAAGGACTGTTTGAGCATTTGACAACTGCGGTATCAATCAACTCATCCAGCGCCTGGTCAATTGCTTTCCTCTTTGCCGCGCTAACGGGGCGAGGATTGCATTTCCACGGTTGTGCGTCGCCTGTGTCAGTCCGGTGCCTCACGAGAGAAGTGCAACACAAGCGTTCTGTGAACGTGTCGCTGAAGCGTGTCAACAGCGACGACAGGCGTGCTTTCTCGCGTTTCGACAAGCTGTCCGGCAAAGGCGGCAGCGAGTTATTAGAGTTGCTGCTCAGCGTGGAGGTCACCGGCATAGCCGAGACCTTGTTCACCGCAGCAGCATTATGCTCGAGGGAAAGCTGTACGCACGGACCGTTTTCCGGCGCGGCGGCCAAAGGACCAGTCTTGGCATCAGAAGGGGAGACGCGGGCCGCGGGGTCAACGCTTGTTCTCCTTCCCTCCTTCTTCATCGTGGCATCCGGCCACTTACTGGTAGCGGAGACCACGAGAGGTGCAGCGAAAGGCCATAGGGCGCCGGAAGGGCCGTCCCTGTAGCCTCCGCTTGCGACTTCAATCACGATACCTGTGCGCGCGAGAAAGTCGCGATTGAGAATCACAGGCACGGAAAGACCAGGGAAATGCACAAAGTGCTGTCGGCGTGCGTGATTCTCCCAACGCACAACCAACCGCGCAGCGCCGCACGAGGTGGCGGTACCGCTGGCGAGGTAGAAGGCAGTGTCGGAAACTCGAATGCGGACAGAGCGGTCGCGCAAATGAGCCCTAACCTCTTCGCTGAACTGCGAGATCGAAGCCCCGCTATCCAGCAACGGCGCAAACTCTCGACCAGCGATCGTAAGGGCGATAAACGGCGCCGGCGTGGCTGGAATGTCATGTCCAGCGCGACACTCCATCGGTGCCAGAGGTTGTGTTACACTCCCGTGCTCTCTTACTGCTGCAGCCGCCGGCAAGGGGGAGCTCACCGTCGGCTCAACCCGTTTCCCGACGAGCGAGCAGGCCCTTGTGTCGGTTGGGGCACGTTGCACTCACGCGCGGTGTGACTACGCTCACGGCAACAAAAGCAGACCACGCCTTTTTCTTCAACAGGGGAGATTTTGGCGATCCTTTAGAGCTACGAGGTGTCCGTTCGCCAGCCGCAGTAGGGGCTCCGCGGTCGGATATCCCCTCGTGCACTGGAACACGGGGTTTCTGTTCTTGTTCACGCTGCCGGGCAACGGTGGCCGTCCGGGTGTACAAGTGCGGGTCCAGAGCGCGGTCCGACACATTGAGCGTGTCTCGGTCTCTCGTGGCAGAGGCTGCCTCATGGTTCGAGGAACCCCAGTGTGATGAGTCACGACCAGCCCACACGCAACAAGGCTCGAGAGACGCGGACGGCGGTGACGGCGAGCGATAGGCTCGCACTGCCAAAATGTCGCCCTGAATACGCTTCGCATCGGATGCCAGCTTGTTTAGGTCACTATAACGGGCGCTCCGAAGGTAAGCAGCGAAGGTTGGATGAGCCTGGCGTATGGCTCGCTTTACCTTCTCGGCGTCTGATGCCGTAGGATTGGCAAGGGGGTAGAGCTCCTGCAAAGCCCGAATGTACTCGAGAAGAGATTCGTCGGTATGCTGTGTGTGAAGCTCTAACTCGCGACGCATGTGGTGCTCGTATTCAGGAGGAATGAATTCGCTACGGAAGAGCGCCCTAAGCACCTCTTTCGAGCGAGCTTGGTGGCTGACGAGCCGGTACCACTTTGCCGCTTCGGCTGTCAGCGACACGGGCAAAACAGAGTCTAGCATAAGGCTGTCGCTCAGCCGCGTAGCCTGCTGATAGCGGTGCAGCGCCTCGAGGTACTCTGTGGCAGTGATGCGGTCCGAATAACCGCTGTACGTACTCAGGCAGAGGTATCCTTAAGCTACTCGGAACGCTTGGCTGAGGGGACTCAGGGTCTCCCTTTAAAGCGCAAGGCTGCGAACGCACCGCTTCCGACAGAACGTTTAGGAGCTGCGCCGCAGTTGCGTGCAGCAGTGATTGCTCCGAGGCGGGCGCGGCAGTAACAGGTGCGCGCACCAGTTCCCCAACATGCGCGTCCGACCAAAAAGGGCCAGTACACGGCATGGAGGAGGGTAGGGTTTGAGCTCTGACTGGTGCTTGAGGCCTCACGCGACTGGCAAACGGGTTGACAGCGGTGAATGGTGGCCCACGTCCATCGAAAGCATTGCCCACGCGAGTCTGTCCAGCGAGCGTCGGTGAACGCGGCGACGTTGTCGATTAAGGGAGCAGGCTCGCGAACGACATCGTCAACCCTTTGTGCTCGCGACCACGACGAGTCGGTAAGCGCGTTCCTGCCAACACCTGAGTGCCCCCGGTAGACCGGGTGCGGCGATTTGAGCTGTCAACGGTGCTGCTGACGACGAAAGGCCAGCGAGCAGAGACTGCGCCAGGGACGGGCCCGTAAGCGCGTGTGTCTTGAACAGCTGATACAGCCCGTTACTGGCTTGGCTAGGACTGTGGTCCTCGTTCAAGCGACTCGCATCACCGTTGGGGGCCCCGAAAAGGGATCTCTCCCGGTGAACAAAAGCAGAGGGTCACCGAGAGGGCCGTACCCCGTGCTGTTGCAGCCGTCCGCCTCGAACGAGATCAAGTCTGTCGCCTCAGGATCGAACAGGAACGAGCGCCTCGAAGGGGTCTGCTCTGAAGCCATGCCGAAACCAAGTTGGGTGCCAGTTATGTGAAGAAGGGTTTGCACTAGGCTTACCTGCTATGCGCAACCGTGTAGAGATGCGACGTTCTCCACTGTCGCTGCGTGCGAAGACGTTGCGGCCGGGTTCGTCGTTTTCTCTGGCACGATGCAGAAACCATGCATGAGGCAGAATCACGACAACGGGTTTATTAACCCAAGATGCAGCACAGTGCGGCACTCACGGGCTTGCAGGCCGTACAGGAGGGAACTCCACAAGACCGAGCAAGTACGCTTGCCTAGGGTGCTACGACTCCCGCATAAGGGCCGAAGTCGTACACACGAACGAGAAGCCGCCTGCTGAGCAGCACGTCAACCTCTCGTGGAGGCGTGAGAGCATCTGCCGCGACGAGCGAATCGTTGAGCGCAACATAGCTCGTAGGTGAGGAGGATATCACACGCGCCCAAAGGGAAATGGCGCTGCGTTGAGACGTAGGCCCGTGCAGTGTAGCGTGCCCGGACATGCCAGCGCAGGACGGAGCCGAGGCATGACTCTCCCAGACCAAGAGATGCCCTGGCAGCCATTTTAGGGAATGCCGATGATTATACGCGCCCGAGCTACGCGGTCGGCACGCGCGCGGCAGCTGGGTACGAGGCGCCTGGTAGGGGGGCGATCTCGATTCCCACAATACATAACAAACCCACATCGCTGCTTTCAATGCCAGAGGTATGGCCATGGCTCTAAAATCTAACGTGGCCGCCAGACTTGTGCACAATGTGGAGTCCTAGGCCACGTGTCTGAAAATTGCAAACAACCGCCCCACTGTGTAAACTGTGAAATAAACCATGCCGCATGTTCACGCTACAGCGCATACTAAAAAAAAGAAAAGATAATAACAATGAAGGTAAAAGAAAACATTACTTTCAAGGAAGCAAGAAAAAGGGTCTCGCCATTTTATGGCCCAACATATGCTGATGGGGCGCGTCAGGGGGCACCGCCGCACCAGCCCTCGCCACTCTCTCGGCCCGCACACACCAAGCCGGCGGTCGTGGCACCTGGCCCCAAGGCAGCTGTAGTCCTTCTCACGTCGGCGCTTGTCTCCTAAATCGAAAAGAACCAGCCTATTATAATCTCGCTAATAATACCTACTCCTCCATAGACCTAGCATAGTATATTCGTCCCTTGTGCCTGTACTCTAGTGGAAAGTCATCAGTAATCCCTACGGAAGTGACCACTTTCCCGTAGTTTTGAGCACAATCACAGCAACTGAGTGTCCACCACGAGTTCCCAAATGGCTCACAAACAGAGCCAACTGGGAACAGTTTTATACCATCGCTCGTTTAGGTTGGAATGATATATGTCCTTTGAGCATTGATGTTGCTGTCAACTACTTCACAGCGTTTCTGATTGATGCTGCAACAAAATGTATCCCACAAACAAATGGACAACCTGGAAAACGGCGTGTGCCGTGGTGGATATCTGAATGCCAAAATGCACGCAAGTAGCAAAACAAAGCATGAAGGTTGCTTCGGAACTCACCGACAGTGGAAAACCTTCAAATCTTTAAGAAAATGAAGTCTCAGGCCAGGTGAACGCGTCGGCAAGTCAGAAGAGAAAGTTGGCAAAAGTTTTTTATATACACAAGAGGCTAAAGTTTGGAACATCGTTGGTAGGGTCGCAGGAAGACAAGTACACACACTCCCACTCGTAAACACACAGGGTGACTCCTTGGAAGGTCAGGCGAACTTTTTCGGTGCACATTTCGAGTGGGTGTCCAGCTCGTTGCAGTGTACTGACGCTTTCCAAAAATACAGAACAAAAATAGAAAAGCAAAAACTCAAACACAAATGTACAAAATACAAGGCGTACAACCAAGCTTTCAGCTTACCTGAGCTCCAAACATCACTGAACTCTGCAGTGACTCTGCTCCAGATTCTGACTGTGTGACGTACGAAATGTTAAAAAACCTACCAGCCGAAACACGAAAAACCTTACTTTGTTTATACAATGCTATCTGGTTGTCTGGCACTATCCCTACCTCCTGGAAAGAGGCTATTATTATTCCCATTTTGAAAGAGGGCAAGGACCCTTCTTTAGCTTCAAGCTATAGACCTATTGCACTTACAAGCTGCTTGTGCAAAGTCTTCGAAAAAATGATAAACTGCCGACTTGTACATATCCTTGAAACAAACAATTTGCTCGACCCATTTCAGTGCGGGTTTCGAGAAGGTAGATCCGCCACTGACCACCTTGTTCGTATCGAGGCACAGATCAGAAACGCTTTCGTTCATAAGCAATACTTTCTTTCTGTGTTCCTTGATGTCGAAAAGGCTTACAACATGGCGCTTTGAAATATTAAGAAACCTGTCCCATCTTGGTGTGTGCGGAAGAATGTTTAACATAATCGAAATTAACTTGTCAAATCGGACATTCAGAGTTCGAGTAGGCAGCATTCTTTCCCAAACATTTGTCCAAGAAACAGAGGTGCCGCTAGGTGATGTACTTAGTTGCACACCTTTTTTCATCAGAGTGAATTCTTTGCGCTTGTCTATCGCTCGCAATATGTTTTATTGTACATATGTCGATGACGCCCAGCTTGGTTTTAGATCTTGCAGTCTGGCCCTGTGTAAGTGCCAGGTTCAGCTTTGTTTGAACAAAGTCTCCAATCGGGCTGAAGAAAACGGGTTCCGGTTGAATGCACAGAAAAGCACGTGTGTCTTGTTTTCCAGGAAGAGAGGCCTTAATTCCGAACCTGATATTCAACCGCATGGGCAATGCCTTTCTGTTAACACCGAACACAAATTCTTAGGTCTCATCTTAGACACCAAGCTAACCTTCATACCACACATTAAGTATTTAAAAAACAAGTGCATAAAAGCCGTGAACGTTCTGAAAGTGTTGTCACCACTACGTGAGGAAGTGACAAGAAGTGTCTAATGACTTTGTATAAAAGCGTTGTACGTACCCACTTAGACTATGGGGCAATAGCATACCAGTCTGCAACACCTACTGCCCTTGAAATTCTTGACCCTGTTCATCATCTAGGCTTCCGTCTCTCCATGGGCGCTTTTCGCACTAACCTCGTCGAAAGCCTCTACGTGGAATCAAACAAATGGTCGCTCCACCTAGAGAGATGTTACATGTTTTTAAAATGTTATCATAATGTAAATGCAGACAAGAATCACCCATCACATTCCACAACTATAATGACATGTCAAGCCTTGCTGTGTTTGAAAAACAGCCTTCTATGAGACAGCCCTACTCACTCCATGTGAGGGGCCTAGCGAAGGAAACCGGTGTGCCACTTGAACACCGTTTGATGGCTCCCGCAGTGTACCTGCCACCATGGCAATGGCAGGCAATAGATTCCGACGTGTCTTTCTTGGAGGTTACGAAGCATGCACCAATCGCACACATTCAGACATACTTCCTAGAACTACAACATAAATACACATGTCCAGAGTTGTTCGCGGATGCTTCCAAGTCTGACACTTCTGTCTCGTATGCAGCCGTCGGTCCATCCTTTTCAGAAGCCGGCGTTCTGCACTCTGACTCAAGCATTTTCGCCGGCGAAGCTTATGCAATACTCGCGGCCGTCAAACACATTAAACAAATAAAACTACAGAAGGCAATAATATATAAAGATTCCCTCAGCGTAGTAAAAGCTCTGAAAACTCCTAAAAACACAAGAACCCTGTCCTTGTCTCGCTCTATTCGTTCTTATGCACAGTCTTCTCATCTAAGCAGCATGTTGTAGTCTGCTGGGTGCCAGGACACTGCGAAATTCAAGGCAACGTTCTGGTGGACCAGCTAGCTAGATCTGCCAACAAAACCGCTTCTAATACATCGATACCAGTTCCTGCACTCGACTTGAAACCTTTTTTAAAACGAAAGCTCAGAGGCCATTTTCAACCACAAGTTGTGAAAATGAATTCACAGGTTCTTGCTATAGCGGGTCTTGTCATGTGGTGGTATTAGTAAATAAAATTCAAGCAATTTTGTTCCATCCCAGAAGTCAGCCAATTCCAAATGCACGATTGTAACCACAATATTGACAAGTCTGATTTGTTGCTTTTTGCGTCACCAGCCGAAAAGAAAACCAAGAACGCATGCCTTTTACGGTGAAGTTTGCGCATCGCAGCTTGCAGCACACGCGATTTCTGTTCTATTATTCATGCATTATTGAATTTGGAAGGTTCCACAGCCTTGCACCAACAAAATGTATCGTACTGTTCCCAGTTGTGCAAGAGCTTGTAGGACACGACGACAACATAGCACAGTTCTCATGTTGTCGCCAGGCAAGTTTTCGTTCTGGTACCACGTCACGGCTTTCGCCGGTTGTCGTGTGGCAGCACCACTGTAGCTGAAATACGCGAATACACCACTATTTCGTGTGATGATTGTGGGGCCTCATATGTGGGAAATACTAGCAATTTTCTAACAAGTTGGACCGACAAAAAAGTGCACTGACCGAGCATAGCGAGGTCAGCGATTATCGCATCGCCTTGAACAACTTTCGTGCCATTGACTTCGAGGTCTATTTCCACATGCGGCTTTTTGAGGAGTCTTGGTATATTCAGGCAACACCTTGAAACGTGAACCAGTCAGCAGCTGCGTTCCCGATTGTGTTACAACGGACTATGTCATGTTGGTGAAAACAAACGGCAGCCCCTGATTTGTGGAGGCGTTATAAACTCTGTGGCTGCCTGGTGCTCTTCAGTTACCCCTAAAAAAGGGTCAGAGTTGGGCCCCGAATGTCAAGATTTTTCATGTTAAAGTAAAATTAGGTTATTCCTTTGAATTGCATGGGTTGGTTGGTGTTTTTTTTTTCGATGTTCAACACTTAGCGCCAAGAAAATATCACAAAAATGCAAAACTGAGAGAACAGTTTGGTTTATGCGTACATGCAGATTTGCAAAAGTATTTTCTAATTTGTTGGCATGTGAAAGTATTTAGGGTAAACCATTCCTAATCTAATTTATTTAGCAACGAAGTTAAGCTACGTCTCAGTTACTGCATGAGATAATTTGCCACCTATATGGTACAGACTACATGTTTTGGCTACGAGTGCGGGAGTCACGTTTGTTGCGTGGTCAGAAGAGGCAGCAATCAAGACTAAACTTTGTAAGCATGTGAAGTTGTGCGGAAAAGCAAAGTACAAGCAATACGCCCTGGAAAGTGATAGTGGTGATCACCGCGTCGGCTGTCGGTAATACTCATCAGCCATTCAACTTTCAAAACTTATTGCTGTGCTGTGTAAGCTCTCAATTAAGCTTGGCTATTCGCGTCTTGCGCATAATCTTAACAGGATGATCTCAAGCAGTCGCGAATGTTGCTGATCATTGCTGCATGGCCTGCATCGAGGGTTTCTAAAGTTTCTTTCAGAGTGAATCACAAACAGAAATAAAGCAATAAACGCGTGTGACAATGCCTTTCTTCCAAGAATCGCTGAGATGCTTAAAATAGAACGTAGAAGTGAAGCTGCATGCCATATGAAAGAACAACAATAAAGCAAGGAAAAACTCACTTTCTCGAGTTCTATGATGCATGTTGAAAATTACGTAGAAGACAAGGAGTGGTGATATCATCATTAAGATCAAAGCAGTGTTCGGAATAAAGAAGAGGTGGATGGGTGGGCTTCCCCATGGGCACGGCGGCTTCTCAACATTTTGGTGCCGAAACCCGGGAAGAAGGACTTTCGGAGGTGAGACGGAGCGGACTTCACTAATTTCGACCGCCATCGTAGCCTCAAGGATTTTTGTGAAGTTGCCGTTGCTAAAGGTGATGTGCGAGATCACCGCTGTGACCTGTGAGCACGACTCCGGTTGCAACTAAAACTACTAGGAGCACCCATGGAGTGACTTGAGTGCAGGCACTATTTGGAGGTTCGCGAGACGGTAGCCCTCACGTCTACTTTCGCTCCGTCCTGACTCGCCCTTCACGACGATGGCCTGATATGCACAAGATCATGAAGAACGATCATTTACATGGAGAGCTTGCTCGGGTTGACGTGAAAGGCCTTAACTGATGATAGCGTGAATCAGTGAAATGATGTCCTCTAAAACGAGGTTCTTACTATGCGACTTCAAGCAGAGGTGCGAAGGCGTTGAAATGAGGTGACAGTCGAGTTGAGGAAGAACAAGAGGGATGAGTCACTGCTCAAGAGACGCAGTGTGCCCCAGGTCGACTCCACGGATTATGAAGAGATTGACAGGGGCCACCCAGATCTCCAGGTTATTGTGGCAAATGCAAGCAGTGGGGATCCCAATGTCCAACTCAGTGCAGTCCAGTCAGCCAAAAGGCTACTCTCGAGTGATCGTGATCCGCCATGGACGATCTTATCAACTCTAGAATCTTTCCTATATTAGTTCAAGCTTTGCGATGGCATGACAACCCTTCCTTACAATTCGAAGCAGCTTGGGCACTGACAAACATTGCATCAGGAACATCACAACAAACGCAAGCAGTTGTGAACGCAGATGCAGTACCATTTTTCTTTGACTTGTTGAGGTCACCACACCAAAATGTCTGCGAACAAGCTGTTTGGGCATTGAGTAACATAATTGGAGACGAGCCGCAGCTTTGAGACTACGTTATTAAACTTGGTGTGGTGCAGCCACTACTGTCATTCATCAAGCCTTCCATGCCACTAACATTCTTGCGTGATGTTACCTGGGTCATTGTTAACCTTTGTCGAAATAAAGACCCTCCACCAATGCTGGAAACCATCAGAGAAATCCTGCCTTCCTTATGTCTCCTCATTCACCACACGAACAACAACATTCTGGTGGACACAGTGTGGTCTATTTCCTACTTAACGGATGGCGGCAATGAGCAGATACAGTGGGTGATTGACTCAGGTGTGATGCCCCTGCTGGTGCCTTTACGTAGCCACAAGAAGGTGAAAATGTAGACTGCTGCATTGAAATTACTGTGATGCGCAGGTGCACTTACTGTGCGCAGGTGCACTTACAAGGTAATTCGTGGCTACTTGTTGCTGGGCATTGATGTAGGAATCATAAAACAACTTCCGCTTGCAAGTGTATTCTCAGGCAACCCATTCTTAAATGTTGTGTAAAAAAAATTCGGCAGATCCCACGCACCTGAGAATCAACGTTTTGCGAAGCATGCAGAGTGAAGGCGACTGTGTTGCAATATTTTTGTTGGGTGACTTGTCATGAAATGATGCTAAATATATGTACAAATGTTACACGCACAGACATATGTTTACATAACCAGTTGTTTGCACTTGCCCAACGGAACATGTGTATTAGAAACACCAGAAGCTGATATGAAGCACTGATGCTCGCGATGATGCTGGCCCTGGACTCTGCTACATAAATCAACTTCAGCGCATGGCAACTAATCACAAACCCAATGTGACAGCTGTATCGAGGGAGTACATATGTAATGTTTATAAAATTGAATAGGCAGCACTGCAAGTACTATTGACGTTTCACGAAGATTGGCATCTATTTGAAAAGTATTTGCAAGACCTGGCGTGACTCTGTGGTAAAATGCTTCATTGCCACGCAGAATGCTTGGGTTCAATTCCAGCTGGGACCCTGGCACTTATTCTTTGCATTCAGTGGGTCGACGCTACCGATGTCGGGTATTTCTTGATGCTTACACGTTAAAATTGCCCATGTGTGTTCTCGTCCTTCCTGGGTAGATACTAAGTGCCAACTACCTGTGGCATATACCCGCATACCAGCGGCACATATCTGCTCCTGAGTATGTGCCACTGTCTGGCGGGAAGTGTTTGATGACGTGCGCGACGGCATTGTAATATTATTCATGTCTTGACCAGCGCGTCATATTCGTCAAATCATCTTACCCTCCCATGCTAATTTTGGTTCACGTCACATTAAGGGGGTGACCACGAGAGTGCCCAAATGTAAGCGGCTAGACAGACAGACAGACAGACAGACGGACAGACAGAACAACAGACAGACAGACAGACACGCTCAAGGTCGCTGAAGTTCGCTAAGCGATGCTTCGCATTTAAAACATGTTTAGGCTTCTGCTAAATTTCTTTGTGGTGCATAACAATGGCTGCAAAGAAAAGCTTAGTTCGTGTAGTTGCTTATCAAAATATTTTTTTTTAAAAGTGTTAGTCATTAACGAACCCTGTAAATCTGTGTTCCCAACGGCTTTCTTGCAGCTTTTTGACAAGATGCGAAAATTGTACCATGACCAAGTGGACAACGTGGATCTTTTCGTGGGTGGCATGCTGGAGTCTGACGAAGGCCGCCCGGGTCCGCTCTTTCGAAAAATCATACGAGAGCAGTTTGAACGTCTCCGGGATGCCGACCGTTTCTGGTTCGAGAACCGACAAAATGGGTGCGTTAAGTTTGCCTTTTTTGCACTGGGCAGCAAGAGTGGCTTAGGCTCGTTGCTTATCCTGGGAAGGGATGTGATTAAAGAGAAAACGATGCGCTTGCAAACCAGATTACGTTCAACTGGTCAATGCTGTTCACTTCAGGTAGTTGCCGAACACAATAACCCTGTCCAACACTTCAGACAGGCCCACAATGTGTTAAGTTTTTTGTTACTACTAGACTACAAGGCCAGATTTCACTCAGTTGTGTAAAATAGCTCCTAATGGCTATGGACAAGCTATACCCTAAACTATTGGCGTTTCATCAACCACAATGAGCATTACGTATACAAATAAACTACTTCGTTATGGTTATTTTGTTTTACAAAGAAATATATGATTTTTTGTAGTATACTTCTACATTTATTGCTGCTTCGTGCTTAACTTTTAAGTTGTCTCGCCTGACAATAAGGAGGCCAAATCAAGAATTTCTAGTGCTGCAGATGAATGTAGGATTTTCTTATGAAGCACCATGTCCAAGGATTGCGAGATCTTGGTTCTGTTTCTTTACCACTGCAAGATCTCGTGTTTTAGAATTTATCGAAGTTACTTTCTAAGGATACAATTAACGTGAACTTGATAGACCACAAGTAAGTCTTTGGGCCTAACAGACCAATTGGTAAACCTTGTACTCTATTAAGCATCCGATTGATTGATATCTGGGGTTTAACGTCCCAAAACCACCATATGATTATGAGAGACGCCGTAGTGGAGGGCTCCGGAAATTTCGACCACCTGTGGTTCTTGAACATGCTCTCAAATCTGAGCACACGGGCCTACAGCATTTCTGCCTCCATCGAAAATGCAGCTGCCACAGCTGGGATTCGATCCTGCGACCTCTATTAAGCATTCATGGTACAGGAAATTAACTATTTTCTTCGTAAAGCACAACATCGGGCATTTCACTAAGCCGCGAAGCTCTGTGTTCTGACTGAAAGTACGAAAATCATTAGAAAACTGTGAGGGGAAAAGTGAGCAAAACGGAACTAAAACAGACGACACAGCGTATCATGTACAAACACAGCATATCATGTACTGATGTAGCAACGAAGGAGGCACACTATCATGCTCCAACTTGCCCTTCAGGACACTTTTTTGCAATCATCAGAAAAGTTGCTCTGAAAAGTAAATAGCATGCATACAATACTTACGCAGCTTGTGCTTCCATAAATGTAACTGAAGCATGAGGGACAGCTATTTAAAAATTATAAAGTGACTTCCCGTAACACACTAGGTGAACGGCGGTCAAAGTACAAGAGAAGCTCAGGGCTGTTCACAGAAACATAACGAGTAGCATCTTGGTTCTATTTTACGGTTAATCAAATCTGTGATGCGTGTGTTCTTGCATACATTGATTTTTTAACAACTGGTCCAGCTTGCTTGCTATCTTCTCCAAAAGATTGGTACGCCACTCCAAAACAAGATTTTGGCTCCTTGAGGAGCTTCACCGAAGTGGGGACGGTCGATCACATCACGACCCTCATGCAGTTAAATCCTGAAACAGCACCAAGAACTACAGTACAATAAGTACCACAAGTACTGTACTGAATTACAACATACTCTATTGCAATGGCCAGGTGTCATATATAAGTATAGTGAAATAATTTCATACATGAGTATAGCGATGGCTGGTGGAAGGTGACTCTTGCATGTTTCGAACATCTCTTCACAAATAATGCGCATGATTGCCTTCAGTGCTGACCACGAAGTTGTCGCGATGACTGTTGAACATAAATATGAATCGACTAGCCGGTAGCTGGATAGGTCAACGGCACTAATAGCGAGTTTGGTCTTGGCATAGTATCTATAGAAATAGCTGCGAACAATGCTCTCTCTGACGTGTCTTCATTTGGCTTCTGTTACAGGGAACCTCACGTGTTCAGCAACCACGTAACCATGTCCTAATCTATGCTCAAAATGTCTAGAGTAGATCGCCATTGACAATGAAAACCATCGTGAGAGTGCAACAAAACACAATACACAAGAAGAAACAGACAAGGACAGGCATACACTACCAACTTCAGTTCGTAGCGTGCGCCTGTCCTCGTCTGTTTTTTCTCGTGTGTCATTGTAGCCATTGATGAATATAGGAGCCTTCTGTGTTGAGGCTGCTATGTAACATTTGTTGTCGGAGCTTTTGTCACCGATGGCATTTTCAAGTACCATATTTACGCACGTAATGAACCCACTTTTTTCAGGAAAGTTCACGCCACTTTAGGGGGAGGGTTCATTATGCGTAAGAAAAAAGTCACGGCAGTTACAACAGCAAGAATCTCGGGTGACGACTTTGCTTGTTTGGGCCTGTGAAATGCGCGACAAATCTTTTTTGTAGCCCAAAGCTCTTTTGTTTCTGCTCCTAACAAAACCGCCCGGATCAATGCCGAAGTGTCGTTTAGCCACTCGGTTCCAATGCTCCAGCGCATGCTATTTGTAACCAGCCGTGCAGCTAGTGCACCGGCCAGAGGCGCCCTGCTCAGGAGGTGTCCCAACTGAGTTTAGAACGACAAACCCTACAACAAAAAAGTCAGTTTTGCCGCAAGGGTGAAGCAATGAATGTGATAGCAACAGCTTAGAATGTAACTCTGAGAACGGCTAGCAGATTGAAATGTGCAGCACGCTGTTCACGCACACATGACGCACGAAAACAACACACACAGGAGGAGAGCGAACAAACAATATTTACCGCTCGACACGTAAAGCACTGTGTAAACAAAAACAAAGCACTAAATGTAATCACAGGTACAGATGAGTGCAAACAAGTGTCCGGGTTATTTTTTCTCTGTGTTTGAAAAGCACGCTCTTTTCGCAAGCTCTCCAGTGAGCAAAGTGATCTTTGTGTGCCCGGCAACTAAACGTAATCTCTGCGATCAAAGCCGAAGGCGCTCGGTTCTTCAGTAACAGAAGTGTAACAGAAGGTCAGTAACAGAAGTGCTTTTGTTGCTAAGAAATTGAGTAATTATTTTTTAGTTCAGCTACCGAGCCCACGGTGCTGCGTTGTGATTATAGTATAACCTCGTTACAACGGACTCGGGTTCAACGGACATTCGGATACTACGTACCGATTCGCGGCGTTATGCTGATCTCCCTATCTTTTCCATTGATTGAGCTTCGTTTACAACGGACTCGGGTACAACGGACATTCGGATATAATTGACTAAATTGTGACGCCAGCAAGGTGGTCAGGCCTCCTTTACAGCGGACTTTTCTATCACAAACATCCGAGATTCAATTGTTTCCGATTTCAGGCATCGCTAGGCATAGTTGTGGCATGGGAAAAGCACGCCGGCGGTGTCAACACAAGCGGCGGCCATTTCAGGGAGGGCGCGCTTGGCTTGGATTGATCTGGCTGCCGGGGCTGACTTCGACTTCTGTTACATTTAGCGAGCCATAATTTGCAATGATTGCAATGTTGTCAAAATAACATAAAGATAAAAGATAAAAAAATCTTAGTTAGACTCGTAACGGACAATAGTGACCACTTGCATAAAACTGTTAAACAGACTCATTACGTTATAACAGACTCATTACGTGTTTACGTAAATGTCTGTTGTAACAGTACATGGATTGTACAGACTCCTCTTACAACAGACCAAATCCTCTTCACTATGAAGGTCTGTTGTAACGAGGTTATACTGTATTGTTGAGTGTACTCAGGTCATACGCTCTTTTTTGCTTTTGGCGGGGTATGTCGAAACTAACCATGAGCCTCCCACTGGTGAAGAGTTGCTTACTGAATTGCAAAAGCTATTCGCTGGACAGAATAAGCTTATTTCCCACATGCAGGAAATTAAAAACCTACTAAAAACGACGGACGTAACGATAACAGATTTGTGCAAACGCATCAGTGACCTTGAAAAACATTGCACTGCCCTTTCATTCATGCACACAGAGCTGGTTGACCTAAAGACACTCACAAACGCAATGACTGACAAGGTCTGTAATCTCGAATCCCATGTAGACGACAGTGAGAACCGTTCGAGACGAAACAATCTTATATTTTTTATGGCATTCCGGATACTACTAAAACTGAAACGTATTCGGACTCAGAAGACATAATCGTCCGTCACTGCTGTGACACACTTCAACTAACAATTCCTCCTTCAGAAATTGAGCGTGCGCACTGCCTCGGGCGCTTCTCAGAAAACCACATTCGACCCATAATTGTAAAGTGTCAATCATTCAAGACAAAAGAATTTATCCGTTCCAACGGCCACAAATTCAAGGATACAGGCTTCAGCGTGGGCGAGGACTTCTCCCCTGCCGTACGTCATGCCCGCAAACATCTAATTGCTTTTGCAAGAACTAAGTCAATAGCTTTCACTGTGCCCTTCAAAACCCTTTCTCGGAACTAAACACTACGTCTTTGACGAGACATCGCACTCTGTGAAAGAATTAAAATAGCTTAAAAATAGCTTAAAAGAATTAAAATAGGTTGGCTTTAGTCCTTGACCAAAGCCAACCTCTCCCCAAATTGTCCCCAAATCAGCTTTTTCGTTTTCCGTGATCTTTACTAACATTATAAGTATCATTTAGAAGTGCGAACATATTTCGAATCTGGCTTTGTCATCCAACAGCGACTTTCTTATATTAACCGAAACATGGTTAAATGACAGCATCTCTGATCTAGAGGTCTCGGCCGATTTGCCTAATTTTCAACTATTTCGGAAGGATCGAAAAGATAAGAAGGTAGGAGGAGTTCTTATTGCCATAAACCAAAAAATATGCTGCTCGTTAGTTAACCTGTCATCTGACCTTGAAATAATTTGGATTTTTTGTTCTGCTAAGCCCTAGTCAGTATTACTTGTCATCTGCTACAGGCCCTCGAATAGCTGTCCTGACTTTTGTACTAACCTTAACGACGTCTTAAACAAAGTTACAAAAAAGTATCCCAACGCCCGCAGAGTTTTGTTCGGTGGTTTTAATTTTTCGGGTATTAACTGGATTTACCAAACCATGCCATCACAGGCACAAGGCGAAGCCGGAGCTTTCCTGGACATTTGTTTAAATTTAAATTTTTTACACATGGTAATTGCACCAACACGCGTAACACAAGAGTGTGAAAATATTTTGGACCTAATACTAACCAGTCATCCAGTGATTATGGTCTCGATTACTTATCTCCCCGAAATAAGTGACCATACGGTCATCCATTCGGAATTTGCATTTAAACGTTAATTCATCAAAACACCCAAAAAACCATTCGGATGTACGACAAGGGGAATTATGAAGCAATAAATTTGGCGCTCAACACATTTTTATCCAGTTTAGAAACTACTTTTTTTTTCCCGGTCCGTCGAAGAAAACTGGACACTGTTTAAGGACAAGGTCAATGAATTGACTGACAGGTTTATTTCGAAATCCCACTTCCGTGCAAACTGCCAAACGCCATGGTTCTCTAAAACTCTGAAAAGATTAGAAAACAAGAAAAAATGCCTGTTTAGATTAGCAAAAAGACTAAAAGACCTGCAAAAGTGGCAGAAATACTACGCAGCTGCAAAAGCTTATTTATGCGCAGTTCAAGATGTAAAGAATTTTTTTTTTCAATGTTGACTTACCAAGCATGCTGAATTACAACCAAAAAAAAATTGGCAGGTTTTGAACCCCCCCCGCATACTGCCCCGATCACTCTTACCAGTGAATCGGGTCACGTATTCACTGATGATCACTGCGCTAACATCTTCAACACCGCTTTCTCATCCGTGTTTACCAAAGAAAGTAACGTGTCATTTACAATACCACCCACTATTATAGAATGTGCTATGCCACCGGTATCGTTCACTGCTAATGGAATTATGTGCTTAATCGACAAATTAAAACTTTCCTCCATATTGACGAAATCAACTCCGAATTCCTTAAAAATACAAAATATATTTGTGCATCTTTTCTATGCTTGCTCTTCTCACAGTCACTTTTAACAGAATGTCTACCAGATGACTGAAAAAACGGGAAGGTCGTTCCAATTTTCAAATCAGGTAACAAAAACTCGCCATTAAACTATCGTCCCATATCTTTAACCAGCGTGCCCTGTAATATCATGGAACACGCCATCTACATGCTTATCATCGACTTTCTTGATTCAAACACCTTTTTCCATCCAGCACAACATGGGTTCCGCAGAGGTTTCTCTTGTGAAACGCAACTGGCCTTATTTGTACATGATTTGCATACTAACCTGGACTGTAACTTACAAACCGATGCCGTATTCTTCGATTTTTCCAAAGCGTTCGACAAAGTACCCCATTCTCGACTGTTACTAAATCTTTCCCGGTTAAATTTTCACCCGAACATACTAAATTGAATCAGAGAATTCTCTACAAACCGCTCCCAGTCTGTTAATATTAACAACCGTACCTCTAATCCTCTTCCGGTAACGTCCGGAGTACCCCGGGGTTCGGTTCTTGGTCCCTTTTTATTTCTTATATACATAAATGACTTGCCTTCAAACCTAACCTGTAAAACCCGCCTGTTTGCTGATGACTGCGTTATATATCACACTGTTACTCACATTCAAAACAGTCATCCTTACAAGCCAACCTAAACTGCCTCCAGGAATGGTGCGAGCGCTGGCTCATGGAACTTAACCCAAGTAAATGTAAAGTCGTTTCATTTCATCGCTGCCTGCCGTTTGTGTATCCGTACACAGTTAATGCCATTCCCCTAAAAAATGTTCCATTATACAAGTATTTGGGCGCCACTCTTTGTAGCGATCTTTCATGGAACATACACGTCACTAATATCATTTCATCTGCAAATAAAACACTCGGTTTCCTTAAACACCATTTACGCCTTGCTCCATAACACGTAAAATTACAAGCATACAAATCCATCGTTCGACCTAAACTAGAATACTCATCGCCAATTTGGGACCCTCGACAATTATATCTTACACATGCCATCGAATCGCTTCAAAACCGGACCGCTAGATTTATTCACTGTTCATACTCTTCCACTGTCAGTGTATCTGGATTGAAAGCAGAATCTAGTTTACCAGATCTAGAACATCGCCGTCGTATTGCCAGCCTGTCATTGTTCCACAAAATTTTTCATAGTCCCTTGCATGCTTTACCTTATATCGTTCCCGCAACACGCATATCTCACCCCACGAGCCATTTGCTTCAAGTTGCTCGGCCACGTTCCCGGACTTCTACTTTTTCGGCCTCGTTTTTTCCACGTACCGCACCAGACTGGAACGGCCTTCCCAGTGAAATTGCAACCATTCCCTGCCCATCGTCCTTCATAGAAAATATCAATAAGCACCTTCTATGTTAAATCTTCGGCTTCTACTATGTTTTGTCTTTATAATTACCCACCCCTTATGTGATACCCCCTCGCGGGTCTTTAAGGAAATGAAAATGAAATGAAATAAGCACGCGCTCACAAGCATCCACCCACCCCCAATCTATGGGGCAAAGTATGCGTGGGAAATAAGCGCGCATCGGCGCATCAGGATGAGCTAAGCGCCAAGCGCCGGCAACTTTTTTGTTTCTCGAGTTCCCATAGATATAGATAAGTATACATATATGGTGAGTGACGTCGACGGCAAAACCCAGCCGAGAGTGTCCATGTAATTGCTATCGCAATAAAACGCAGCATCAGATGGCGGCGCACAAACGCTGCGGGTGCGTGACGCGCTGTCAGCGCAGTGGGAGCGTAGCGCTTTGCATGGCCTTCAAGATAACAAGCGCGTGACGTGTTTCTACGTCACGTGCGCCAGTTTGAAGGTCGCACGCTTTGTTTTTGTGCCACTTTGCTTGAGTGGCGCCATCAACAAAAAATTTTTCCTGCATTCAACAGATGATTCTTTGCCGTAAAAGGTGCGAGTTTCAAATTTTGATTGACGTCGTCCGTGCTCGCGCTACTCAGAACTGTTTAGCATGGTTGCAAAACTATGTTTTGACTTTCATTGTGTTGTTATTTTTTGATATAATGGCTTGATGTAACGTTGTTTTGATCGTCAATGGCACTGCCTATCATACTGAAATAAGATGAACAGATTCTTCACAAAAAAAGTTTTTTTTTTATTCAAGGCCAAGTTTGGGGGTGGGTTCATTACACGAGTAAATATGGTAAATAGTGCTGTGCCTCAATGGGATGTGTTTGTTTCCAGGCCTGAAACTGGATGTCAGCAATCATGGACTAGACATCGTTTTGTCGTGCACCGTAAACATAGAACAAATATTCCCGGCTTATTGCATTTATCTCCAAAATCCCTGCCACTCGTGCAGTGTTCAGTCTTATGCTCGGTTGTGGAGAAGAAAGCAGGATGAGAAGGACGACTTTATGTTGTTCCGAAGAACGGATCAGAAACAGCTTCTTGAAAGAAAGAACAAAGCTCCGTAAGCACTACAGACTACAGCAGAGCTGATTATTATGTTATTGCTTAAACTATACATGTGGGGTAGCTGCTTGGTCATATTTCTGATAAACAGCAGTGTGCACCATGTTAAGACACAAACACAAAAGCATGAAAAATACGACAGAAGTGCTGAATTTGAGCTGATTGTTATTGACAACCACATTAGCCTAAAAGCATCTTTAGACATGTGTACAGCATATTGACAAAGTGTGTTAGGAAAAATTAAGAATCACATGTGAAAGTACAAGCAGCAGAACTTTTTGAAAGGAAGGGAGACTACAATAGCTGCCGATCAGTCACTTCATCATTAAAAGAAAGTAGGTTTTCTGGTTTTAACATGTGATGTGGTTTGGTTTGCCTTTTTGGTGTTAGTTTCGGATTCCTTCTTCCGCCCGTGCATTGTGAAATAATTGCAGCTTCTGGATTTCGTTGCTCTTGAGGTTGTCTTTGTATCTAGCTAATGTGATGTACACATGCACACAAAGATGCGTTTAAGTGCCTTTATATGCATGATTTTTATTTAAGCATCTTTGTGCACTAATTTTTATTGATGAACACATTTGTGGTCATCAATGAAAATCAGTTCAAGCTCAATGCTTGTGTTGCCCTTTTCGTGTTTTTGTTTTAACCTGGTGTGTGCTGTCGTTTATCGTAAAATTTACATTATTATAAAGATTTCAGTTCATTTTTTTCAACCGGGTATCATCTAATGATAAGTTGAGGTTAACTTAAATATATTCACCGGCAGGTAAAAGCACTCCAGTGGGGATGACGAACACAGTTGCCGCAGTGATAAAACGAGCCGACTCAAATCCCTCGCGCGGAGGGCGCATGAGATCACATTGCCCCGTGTGGGAAGCTTGCCGTTCATTGCTGCTCAAACAGAAATGAAATGAGCCATTTCATTTCCCTCGCATGGAGAGCGCATGCGGTGATATCACCCGTGTGCGAAGCTTGTCATTCATTGCTACCCAAGCAGAGCTGAAACAAGCCGACTCATATCCGTGCACTGAGGGTGCATGCAATCACATCGCCCTATGAGTGAAGCTTGCCATTTATTGCTACTCAAAGAGAAATTAAACAAAGCGACTCATCTCCGTGGCATGGAGGGTGCATGCCATAGCGTTCTCCTCGTGTGCGAAGCTTTCCGTTCATTGCTGCTCAAACAAAGAAGAAATGATGAGTTTCATCTCCGTCGCACGGAGAGTGCATGCGATGACATCGCCTGTGTGCGAAGCTTGTCCTTAATTGCTGCTCAAACAAAAATAAAACTACCGTTTCATCTCCTTCGCAAATGACATAGCCCTTGTGTGAAGCTTGCCGTTCATTGCTACTCATGCAGAGCAAACGAGCTGACCATCTTGAAGAAGCATGAATGGATGCGGGGAAGGTGGGGGAGGGGCCACTTATGCAGCAACTTTCAACTTATATCATGAAGCACTATCTTCACAAGCATCACAGCACAGACTGTGAGAAAACCGCAGCTCGTTCTGGAGCGGCCATATTTTTTTAAACCTGTCTTTTGTAGAGTTACGCAAAATTGTATCCAATGAGTTACCTGCTATCTTTACTTCATATAACAATATAATTTGCTGCTATTTCATTTGATCACCCTTGTTTCACAGAAGGGTGAATCAGTTCGATTCACCCTTCAGTGAAACTGATTTTTTTTCTGGTCTTTTGCAGTGGTTCTATTTCAGTTATTAAAAACCTTTTGCAGCCTCATGAAGTGACCAATGGCAGAACTCATTGTGAAAAGATCTAATCTCACTGTTCTAATTGTTAGTAGAGCTCTTGCTCTGTTCTAGCTTCCAGTTGCTAGATGCACAATTAAGAATGCGTATGATGCTTGTTCGTTGATACACTGAGCAAACACGATTTAGGAATTCTTTGATAATATCACATAATACAACATAGGGTTTATGTTGAGAAACCTTAGTCCTAAAACCTCTATCGATGTCCCTGAAAACATTTAATACATGCACGCATGTTGAAGCCAGTCCTGCTGCCGAAAATAATTTTGTTACAATAGAATATGAAAGCACCTTGAAATCATGCTGTGTTAATTTGATGCACTTAGAGACAGTTCTTCATAGGTGGGGTCTGAAAGGGCTAAGTGGCACAGCAAGAAATATGTTCAAGAACATTGGACCAACCCCCGCATTATAAGGATTAATTAAAGGTAAAAGCCAGCTATCGACACAGTTAACAGAGACAATTAAAGCAGCTCCTGGCACCTTTTTTTTTCTGCATTTGTTGTGTTTCTAGATGCTTTCCATCTACAATCATTATCCACTTTTTAAATTGGCTATCATTTGGCATTAAGGGATATGAGCCCTGTCTTAAGCAATAAAGGAGAGTGTTTTTCATAGCGTTGTCCCACATGCAAGCAGCGTACCAGTGTCTGTGCCTGACATGCCACAGAGCATTATGGCAATGGTATCTCTTGCAATCAAGGCCAGAGTACACAATAAAACAGATGCTCTAGACGTAGGCCGCTTTCAAAAACATGATATTCTTCTTATTGTCCATGCAGCCAGAAACCTAGCGAATTCATTTAGATATGGAGCATTTCTTTGCGTACAGGAGGAGGTTTTGTCTATCCATCACCTACCTGTCTATCTCTGGGTCTGTCTGTCTGTCTGTCTAGCCACCCACGTCAGGGTGGTCTCGTGATCACCCTCTTAACTTGGGGTAAACTAAAATTAGTCTGAGGGGCTAAGATGGTTTGATGACTATGACTTGCTGGTCATGACATGAATAGTATGACAATCTTGTTGTGTACGTTGTCACACCTTTTCTGCCAGACATGTGTGGCACATACCCATATACCAAGGGCAGGTATGTGCCACACATGTCTGGCAGAAAGGGTGTGACAATGTAAGCAAAATACCAAGGGCGGGTATGTGCCACAGTTATGGGGGTATGCCCCACAGGTGTTTGACAGTGTGTGTCTACTGAGAACAGTGAGAGCACACATTGGTATTTCAAATGCGAGAGCATTAACAAAAACCGACATCGGCAGCCTTGCCTGGATGAATGCAAAGAATAAATATCGGGGTTCAAGCAAGAATCGAACCATAGCCTTCTGCATGGCAATCAAGTATTCTCCCACAAAGCTATGCCAGGTCTCGAAGCTGCTTTGGGAACAGACCTATGCAGGCGTAATTTTCCTGTGACGTCAATTGTGGTTGAACTGCTGGCTAGTTAATTTCATAAACTTTACATATATAATCCTCTTATACAGTCGTCACGTTGGTTGACATCAATTGTAGTTGAGCGTCATCTAATGAAGTTGACTTGTGTACAAATATTCAGAGCTACCATACTCACAAACACAATATCTATTTGTTAGTACTTCGCTTTTAGTTCCGTTAACATGCTTAGTTCTGTTGGAATCATTACACAACTGTAAGCAATTAAAGGGGCCCTAAAACACTTTTTCAAGTAACCATGGAATAAATTCACTGGAAGAGCTTATTGCCTCACAACTTCAACGCCGCAAAACTTTTAAGAAGCCGTACATTGCGAGTTGATGTGACCAAGGAGTGGAGCATCGGCGTTCAGCTAGGCATCAGGAAAGGAAGAACTGTTGGGAGGCTTCTTGCTCACACAAAGAGCAAACGATTTATTTACATATTTACACAGGTCAAGCACACTAGGCGTTGAGACGTGCTTTTACATGAGACACGACCGGCCGCAACGAAGGCTGGAGAAAGAGAGCCCCTGCCCACATGTGATGCGCTTTTTATTCTCCTCGATTCGTGCACGCGCTTCTCCTGAAAGGCCGGTCACGCAGACCCGTGTCACTGGCACACCGGTGTGCGCTCTTTGCAGTGCACTTGGGAGAGTTCCAGCGTTCTTGTGGGACACAGACAGCGTTCTCGTCGACGCAAACCGAATAAGAGAGGTCAGCTGATGGCCGTCTCTTGTGGGCCAGATCCATGCAATGCCAGCCATAACAGCCTGTTCGCCCCCTGAAGAAGTCACATAAGGGCTGCAGTGTCACTGCTCTCTGAAGTGGCCATTGTATGTCTCCTTGGGCATCGCACTCACTGTACATCACAACCCAGAGCTGCACAGCACACATGATCTTAGATCTTACGGGAGGGGGGGGGGGGGCACACCCACACACCTCGGCATCGCAACCACTCACAGTGCATACCACACGCTTGGTCACTGCATGGGACAGTCCACAGCCGCATAGTCCCAGTCATTGTTGCCATGTCGCCCCTTGGTCAAACTTGTCACATGGCGCTGAATGAAAGCCGCCGTCCTTAAAGGCTGGTTCTTCCTGGGCTATGCAGTAGCTATAGCTGGGCTTTTTCTCTGCCTGGTTTTTGCGGGGGAGGGCAATCTAACAGCACATCTACGCTGGGAGCACTCAATCCTGCAAAAGTTCGCCAGGTGCAAGCTATAGCAAAGCTGCTTTCTCAATTTATTGCAGAACAAAAGTCTACACTATGGTGATGACCAGCCGAACTCGAAATACATGCACACGCTCTCGTAGCATGCACAGAAACTTGAAGTACTGTCAGGGGTTTAGCCCGCTTGTTCGCTAAGTTGCACTTGGGCTTAGGGCGTCGCCATTTTTTCGTCATCTTGGTTTTAGAGCTTAATGACCTGTGCCCCAAGTCCTCCGAAGCTAAGACCCATTTTTTTTTACAAAAAGTTGGACTTGTTTGAGAATAGGTTATGATACTGCTTCGGCATACTCTGAGACACTGCCACCTCGGTCTTTAGCACCCCAAACGGCCCTTTAATCTTTATTTTTGTGACAGGCAGGCAAATGCTGTTCTTTTCTGCCAACTGCTTTATAAATGCGAACTTGCCCGTGAAATTTTGATCTTCCATGTCAGTGGTTCTCAGCTATGGATTAGTCAGGGACCCCTTGTGGCCTGGTGAAAGTGATGGGGGCCCCTTGCAGCGGAGGGGGAGAGAGGGATTGGGAGTATGCAGGTAAATTAACACGACTGGAGTGTGAAACGGAGCCTTTTACTGCTACCAAAAACATCAAACAAACGTGCCACTTTACTTGATTTTGGACAGTTTATGAATGCGAGGCACAGTCATGCTTAAATAAAAAAAGTGGGTGAGGATATCGTGGATCATAGAATTGGCTTTGCGGACCCCTTAGGGTCCATGGACCCCTATTTGAGAACCACAGTTCTATGTGATTGGGTGGACGAGGTCGATTGTGTTGGCGGTGTCACGGAGTACTCTGCAATGCTTTCTGTTTACTCGTAAGACGCATATGTAAGGCTTTGAAAAATGCATATTTTTGTCGTCACCACTCGTTATCGAAAAAGCTAACTTGGCTTTCCGGCAGCCAGCTTCTATGTGCCCTACCTCATGGCACCAGAAACACATCGGTGCCTTCTTTTTCTCAAAACTCTTTCTTTGCCGAGTTTTCGTTTGCTTCATTCTCGGTTGCATTCTCTGTAGTGCTGGTGCCTTTACTTACAAGACAATCTTTGAGCAGCTGGTTGCTGAATAAACGAATACGTGCTTTCTGGAATTGGTGTCAGACGCTGTACTCATCAGCTAGTTCGGCTTTGTGCTTGGTGCTTTCCTTGCCTGGTCTATCCTGCACTCATAGGCAAGCTTTCTAATCCAAGCACCCGTAAAATTCTTCAAGACAAATCAGATAAACTAGCTTGTCTCGATCCTCGTAAACACCTACTCCCTTTAGCCTCTCCACCAAATCAGCCTTCATGCTGAATGCAAACTCCTGAAGTGTTTCACCCGCTTTCTTTTTAGCCTTCCTAAACTGGCGGCGAAAAGCTTCTTCTGAAAGCCAGTATTTCCTTAGGAGCTCAGCCTTCACTTTGTCATAATCTTCCGCGTCTGTTGCTGCTGTTGCTGGCAAACACGCAAGTATGTTTGCTGCTTCGTAGGGCAAAATCATAAGCAGTTTTTGCGGCCACATGGCACGATCGAAGCCCATCTTTAGGCAAGTTCTTTCAAAATTTACATGAAACAATGAAATGTCTTCGTTAATTTTATAAGGCTGCAAGAGGTCCCTCATGTTCACTCGTGCATCTGCATGAATCTTTGCGTTTTCTGTTCTCTTCCCATTCGCATGTCTTGCCTTTGTGATCTGCAGCTCAAGCTATAGTTTTTCAAGCTCCCTGTCTTGTCTTAGTGCTTCTTCTTTACACCTGACAGTCTCCCTTCCCCGTCTTCTTGTGCCCATTCCATCCTTTTCTGAATTGGCTCCCAGCACTCGGAAAGCTCCTCCTCATCCACGCCGGACTCCTTAACCGCTTCTATCAAGTGTGGCTTCCTATGCATCGTGGCCACCTTATCCCCAGCTCCTCACACAAAAGTACTAAATCTGGTTTCCTGAACTTGTAAATTCATGGTTCATTCCTGTGCGGACTTCCTTTCAAACTGCTGCAAAGGTACCGTTAAAATACTCAAGCTTTCACGAAGCGGCAACCAAGCTATACCCCTTCGGATAAATCTCGGCATCTATTCAAAGCATTTGGCAGAATTACTGCAGAAAGTGAGCACTCATCAGATCCAACACCATGAAAGAACACGAACCAGATCCAATCACGAACCCCCTGCTGCAACCAGTTGATGAGACCAAGGAGTGGGGCATCGGCAGTCACCCAGGCACCGGGGAAGAAAAAACTGTTTGGAGGCTTCTTGCTCACACAAAGAACGAAGGATTTATTTTCATATTTACACGAATCAAGCACACTAGGCATCGAGACGCGTCTTTACACGAGACATGGCCGGCCGTAACGGAGGCCCGAGAGAGAGCACCCCTGCACACATGCGGCACGCTTTTTATGCGACGCGCTTCTCCTGAAACGTCGACTGCGTCTCACAGCGTTCTTGTGCAACGCGGATCGTGTCTCACTGGCACGCCAGTGCACTTTTATTGCAGTGCACTTGGGAGAGTTCCCACGTTCTTGTAGGACACAAACAGCGTTCTCGTCGATACTGACAGTGTAAGAGAGGTCAGCTGAAGGTCAGCTGATAGGCGTTTTTTGTGGGCCGGATCCATGCAGTGCCAGTCATAACAGAGTGGAGTTACAAAAATTTGTCTCTTGCTGCAATTGTGTTCTCTCTTCTCTCGTCCCGACGAAAGTCCTAAAAGCTGAGGAGGGAGGGATGGCAGGGGCCAACAGTATCCGTCACGCTTGACTCGTGACCTTGAAAACTTTTTTTTTCTTTGAATACGTGGCTTTTTCAGTGTGATCATGCACGCACACATGAACAAATCGTGGCCTCCCGCGGCAATCTCTGTAACAACCGAGCGTGCCATGTTAGAAAGCCAATGGCTGATAGATGGGCATTTCATGAGTGATTTTTGAGCATCATCTGTAATTTGTCGAGTGAAGAGAAAGTAATATTTAGCTGACTTTGATAGTTTATTTTTAATTCCAGACCGCGTGCTGTGCTCTAATATTTGGCTTGCGTTTTGTCGAGAGCTGCTACTACTGATTGGCAGCCTTTTCTGACCATGCTCAAAAAGCATTGCAGGGCTCCTTTAAGTGAGTAAATAAAAACTGTGCGACTGTCATCTGTGCGTATAACATTTGTACATATATTTTGAGTTCATCTCGTAACGTTTCATTGAATAAAAAAAAAAATTACAACAGTCACCTTCTTTCCGCATGCTTCGCATAGCATTGCTTCTCAAGGTAAGTGGGATCTACCGAGTTTTCCATGGCTTTACAAATGTCCCTACGCGAGCAATGCATTTTTGAGACAATACACTCCAGGCTCTTCTCAGCTAGGATACTGATTTCTGACACAGTGCCATTACAATTTAGGTTCTAATACCTGTACGACTCTCATTTTTGTGCAGAATGTTCTCTGCCAAGGAAATCGAGAGCATCCGGAAGATTCGCATGTACGACATCATCCTCACAGCAACAGATATCAAAGCACATGAGATCCAGAAGAATGTGTTCTTTCACTACAAAGGTAAGCTCATTGCTTTGCTACAGTAGTCTAGTGGTTATGGCATTCAAATATGAAGGGGAGACATGGCAGTGGAAATAGTAAATTTGGTCAAAATGTTCAGATTTTCAATTAATTTTTTTCTGCAATCCTGAGACCATGTTTTATATCATAGTGTGATTTTAGATCAAAATAAGTTGTAGAAGTTGAGAAACAAGCATTTTACTGGCGGGCTGTTGTGAAAAGCTATGTGAAAATTGGGCATAGCAAAGTGCCACTTTATTAGCATCATCATAAAGAGGACAGATTGGAGCGCAAGATAGCCACAAAGATTCATTTCTCCAATAAAAAATAAAGCCAGCTTCCTTCCGGGTTCCGTTTTATCAGCTTATAGCTCCAAATTTTTTTAGCTCTATTTTCTCAGGTTTCATTTTTTGAGAAGTTGCTGTCAGTCATTCCTGTGTCGTTTCACAACAAATTAAGCTATAGCCATTCCGTTTTCTGCACTTAGATGCTGAGACATTGGTGAGGGCCGTAAAACTGTTCATATTTGTATGCACATCATACAGACTTTTATAATCAGCTTTTTGTAAAAGTTGTTGGTAAGACAATATGTTCAGAATTTTTCAGAAAAAAAATTTGTGTGCTTACTTAAATAATAAAAATAAACCAATGGCATTAGTACATAAAATGGATCCTTGTAAATATTCTTATGCAAATATTCTGACAAACTTGTGTCTAGCCAATTAATGTTGGGGGGGGGGGGGGGGGGGGCAATGAGAGTCTATCAAGTGTTATCACTCAAAATTTATATTAGATAGCTAAAAACCGATTTCAGTTGTGATATCAGCACAACAAAAGACATCTGCATGCCCAATTTGATCCTTTTAGCTTTATAAATAACAAAGATAATTTTATTGCCACGTCCCCCCTAAACTTGAACGTCGCTGGATGGAATCTCGGCTGTGGCTGCTGCATTTTTTGATGAAAGCGAAAAGGCTTCAGGCCCGGGTGCTTAGATATAGATGTAGATTATTGAATTCCAGGTGATCGAAATTTCCGGAGCCCTCCACTACAGCGTGTCTCATAATTATGCGGTGGTTTTGGAAGGTTAAATCTCAGATCTAAAAAAGGTGAGCTTGCTGATGCCACTCACCATTAGTTCTGCTCAATGTTACTTGCGTACATTGATCATCTACTCTGGGCAAGCACAGTTTGCTACACCGACTACAACGTCATTAACTGAGATACTGAAGCTTTCTATACTTCATTTTACATACTGAGTGTTTTATATCCGACGACCAACTGGATGCATAATATATTCCTCCAAGCAAATGCTTCTACATTGAAAAAAACCTGTAAGCTAAAATTACGTGAGGCTTCTCAAGTAGGTGCTTGCTATATGACATAATGCCACACTGATCCCCCATAAAGGAGAAATTTTAAAAAATATGCAACAGGGCTATGTCACAGGGCTATTGAGACATTGAAAAGACGCTATTATGTTCCATACTGAACAGGCAAGTGCATATCACTTCCATCACACACGAAGGTCAAACGTTGCACTAAAAATGTGAGGACTAGAAGGAACACTTACAACAGGCGAGTGTAAATCATCAATTGAAGTTCATTTGAAGAAACACGAATACTTATATAAAAAGAAATCACACAACACCGTCATTACGTGCTCAGGCTCTATTGTGACGTGAAAAAATTTTTTTTTCTTCAAGTATTACTGGTGCGCAACTAATGTACGTGTCTCCTGCGCGTGCATTTTAAAACGCTTCGAGGATCTCCCTCTCTAATGTATCGCCGGAAGGAGTGAAAAACTGTGTCTCATCAAAAATTAGGTGGCAGTTGCAGTTTACAGTGCTCTGTCAATTAGGTGAGGCTCATTAAATTTTTTCTCGGTGAATCATTAATCCTTTGACAATTTAGACTTTAATAAAATAGTGGGTTTCAGTGTCATGTTTCAGTCAGTTACTCGACATTTCTATGCGTGCTTTAAAAAGTATATACAGCAAAACCTCATTAATTCGAACTCAGTTATTTCGAAGTCGCGCTTAATTCGAAGGATTTCTGCGGTTCCATATTTGCCAATGTAAGTTAAAATGGATAATTTGAAGCAGCGGCCGGCACCAGTCCGGTTAATTAGAAAACTTTGGGTGCCATGCGTCAGTTCCATATCCCGATTTCGCCGCGAATCTGTGGAAACGATGGTAATGATTGCCACAAGGCAATGCAACGTATCGATACTAATGAGTGGCAGCTGAAGCACCCCAGTCTTGCTACTTATAGCTCAACAAAAAAAAAAGAAGAAGAAACGGTCTCGCGGTCAACTAAAACGTGTGCCTGCGGAAACGAACGTGTGCTTCACTGCAGCACAGCGGTGACACCCGGGCAGCTTATCGCATGTTTCCCGCAACGTCAGCGGGTCATGGTTTACCCATTCTTTTTGGGATTGTAAAGAAATTAATAAAGAACAGTTTAGCGGAAGTCGCGATGTATGCGAATCTCCGATTGAGGGTTGTTCCACCTATTCGCGTCTTTGCTCTGCTGGCGGAGTTCTTGCCAGCAACACCTACTTCGAAAACTAAGTGCAAAAGTTTCAAAGACCTTTTTTTTTTTCAGCCAAAACACATTCTGAGCTTCGTCATACCGGTCATAATTTAATTCATAATTATAATAGCAAGAATGTGCGAATGGTTACATCATGACGTGCTGACGCAGCGAGGAGCAAGCAACATGCTGCCCGCGTGTCACTACTGTGTTGCAGTGAAGATGTCTAGTTTTCTGCGGGCACACATTTCAGCCGATCACGACCGCGTTTTTTTTTTTTTTTTTTTTGGTGGAAGCAGTGAGGCCCACCATTCCTTCATGTTCGTGACAAAATAAAGACCAGGTACTGCTGGAAAACATAACCTCTGGAGCCACAAGCTAGTCGGCACAGCAAACAACGAGTACCAATTACTTTGAAGTTCCTTGCATTCCACTGTTTGTATGTTCTGTTAATTCGAAAACCCGCTTGATTCGAAGCTTTCTTACGGCCCCAGTGACTTCAAATTAACGAGGTTTTTACAGTATCATTGCATTTGAGAAGGGTTGTTGATGTTTGCTCTCGACCAAACTCTATCAAAGGCGAGACCACATGTGAACATCTGCGCCTTCGCGAAAATTTGGACATTCGCCCTGTAGACAAAGAAAAACCATCATCTTTCGTTGGTGTAACAGATCGAAAGATCTGTGGGCATCATACATGAACAACTCGGCAAAAGGTCGTACTTCCTTGAAGCCTGCCTTCTTGAGTGCATCCAAATTGGAGCCGTTTTCGGCGACCAGACTAGTCGAAAAGATGCACTGGAAACATGCAGCATGAGTGAGAGTTGAGAAATCTCACAAAAATAAAAGCACAAATGAAGAGAAGGAGCAAGTGGATGAAACACTGGCCCCTTGGGGCGGCATCTTTTTACTGTTTCTTCGTTAGATATTGTGGAAGCCCTCCATAGCACTATAATTGTGGACTGGCAGCATCCCTTCCTTGAAGTCACCCATGCGTCGCATTTGTTTATAAGACCTGTACACCGTTCCAAACTGTTGGCAAATGAAACTTAGACCGTTGCTAAATTGTGTATATAGAAAACCGATGAAAAGTTAGGGGGTGTGAGTTGGGGAAAAATTTCGACGAAAACCTACAGAGCAAAAAAGAAAACGAAGTGGCCACAAATCGGGATTCTCACACCAGCATTTAACAGCAAGCTTAGAGAAGTACTAATTAAAAGGAAGTGCAGCGATGGCATAGTGGTTAAAGCATCCGCCTCGCATGCAAAAGGTCCGTGGTTCAAATCCCGGTGCCGCACAGCTCCCAACAGGATAAAAAAGAATCCGCGTGGTAATAGAACTGCATTAAGAGGCCTGGGGTGTAGCCTCACCGGTAACCCCCGCCGGGAACGCACTCCCTCACCAGAGAAGGATTGGCCACCCAGGTGCAGTATCTGGCCACTACCTTCCACATGCATAACTCAAGGCCCTCAGTCCCCAGCAGCTGCGAAGCAACTGACCACGGCGGCGGTCAGATCTGTAACGCAGCAGAGGGTGCTAAGAATCTCTGGATCCAGGCAGGCCGCCATTGGAACCTGAACTTGGCAACATTTAACGCTAGAACCTTATCTAGTGAGGGAACCTAGCTGTACTATTGGAGGAGCAGGAGGGTGTTAAATGGGATATAATAGGGCTCAGTGAGGTTAGGAGGACAGATGAGGCCTATACGGTGCTACAGAATGGGCACGTTTTTTGCTATCGGAGCTTGGCTGACAAAAGAAAGCTGGGAGTGGGGCTCCTAATTCACAGAAACATACAGGGTGTCTGGCGACCGGGAAAACCTGGAAATGTCAGGGAATTTTTAGCCACCGGGAAAAGTCAGGGAATCGTCAGGGAATTCGTCAATCAAACGAGACAAGTCAGGGAAAACTGTCTTGGGGACTGCCCACACTACTAATCACTCGCACAGCCGATCGCTTTGGGCGGCTAGAGTCAGGGAAATGAAATTTCCATAGAAGGACGATAGGAGGTGTTTAAATTCCATGCTCACTCTGCTTTTTTTTTATGTAGGAAATCTTGAAGGCAATGCATTTTGGTAGCCAATCTTGGAGACGATGCATTTTGGTAGCCAATATTGAAGGTTATGCTTTCTTACGACGCCAAGAGCCAGAATTACGTAATCGAAGTGGAACACGGCAGGTTTTCGGTGTCACCTATTTTTGCGCCATCGTTTGCACGCACTGACCTCTACTAAAATTAGTTTGTGCATTCTGGCTGCGGAGGCAGGGTAACGTAGCATATCGAGCTGAGCCACGACAATCCGCACGCAATAAATCCGGCAAGACGACGTTCCTTTGTTGTACAGTGCGGCTAGGCTCTACTACGACTGAAAATGTGTGAATTGTGAGCTTTGCGTTCTCACGGACGTTTTCCCAGAGTTCCTGCATAGCGCGAATTGTGGTGTGTGACGTTGTCCTCGACTAAGTGCTTCTGTGATTTGAAGTGAACATATCCGTATATTTCTGTGAAGGCATGTTCCGGAGAGAAGAAATCCATCGGATCTGCAGCATTTCAGACGCGATCATCAGTGTCGCGCGCTGCTTATCAGTGCTGTGTTTCGGTGTCGCGTGCTGCAAAATATTTTTTCATCGAAGATGTCAGGAGGCAAGAAATGTTCTTTTAATGCGGACTGGGCGAACTCAAGTGTCTCCGACTATGCAAATTGGATTAGGCCTGTGGAAAATGATCCGCACAAAGCCATGTGTACAGTTTACCAAAAAACGTTTTTGCTGAGCAACATGGGTCACAGAGCTGTTTCAAGTCATGCCTCTAGCAAGAAGCACATTGCGGCATTGAATTTTCTCTAAAGTACTTTCCAGCCAAAGCTATTGTCATTTTTTAAAAGCCCGACGGACGCCTCGCCTAGCAGTAGCGCTGGATCTGCGCCTGCTACTACCGAAGTTGCAGTGACTACAGCTCCTGTGCAAGTGTCAGTTGGTGGTTTTTTGTTCAAGAACAACGTGACTAAAGCAGAAATATTTTGGTGTCTCAATACCATAATGACACATAGATCCTTTCGTTCTGTGGCAGCGTCTGCGGCACTTTTTCCACTAATGTTTCCCACTTTTGAGGTGGCTGCAAAAGTTCAGCTGGGTAAAGACAAGGTAGGCTACACCATTTGCCATGGCATTGCGCCGTACTTTCGCAATATGTTGCTGTCAAGTCTCGTCAATGTGCCTTACCTGGTTGTCTGTTTCAACGAGGCGCTGAACAAGGTCACCCAGAAACAGCAAACGGATGTTCTCATTAGATACTGGGATGCTGCTGACGACAGCGTGAAGACTCGCTACCTTACGTCTTGTTTCATGGGTCATACGTGCGCTGAAGACTTGGCATCAGGGTTTCGCCAAGCGGTGAAGGAAATCAAAGGATCCAAAATCCTGCAAGTGTCCATGGACGGGCCAAATGTGAATTTCAAGTTTTTGCGGTCTCTGAAGGAGGAGCTTCGTGAGTCAGATGAGAGCCATATCCTCGACATAGAAAGCTGTGGCCTTCATGCAATCAATGGTGCTTATAAAGCTGGCCACGTTGCATCTGGCTGGGATTTGGTATAATTTCTTCAAAGCGCTTACAACCTCTTCAAATGTGCTCCTGCACGTCGCGCTGACTTCGTCAGCCTCACAAGGTGCTCGAAATTCCCCATGAAGTTCTGTGCAGTGAGGTGGCTGGAAAACAGTACTGTAATCTGTACGGCACTGGAGATTCTACCACACCTCATTGTATTTGTGCAGCAGTGTAAAGAAAAAGCACACAAGAGGCCAACATGCTCAAGCTACAAAGTGGTTGAAGAAGCTGTGTCTAATCAGATCTTGTCAGCAAAGCTAGCGTTTGCTCTTTCGATTGCTGAGGAATCGGAACCCTTTCTGTGTGAATTTCAAACGGATAAACCGATGGTTCTATTCCTGTCAGCAGCACTAGAGAGCATTCTGCGTTCACTGCTGTCGAGAATTGTAAAACGGGAAGTTCTCGATGCTGCCGATACGATCGCCAAGTTGATGAAGATAGACCTAAGCATACCAGAAAATGCAGTAAATGTAGCCGCATTCGACGTTGGGTTTTCGGCAAAAAACGAGCTCCGCAAAAACAAATTGTCACAGCTTGCAATAATGAATTTTAAAAAAGGCTGCATATCGTTTGTCATTGCTTGTGCACAGAAAGTGGTGGAGAGATCGCCGCTTAAGTACAAGTTGGCCGTTGGTGCAGGCTGTTTGGACCCTGTCTGTGCATTGTCTTTGGAGGCTGGTCCCAGGCGGCTTACGGTGGCACTTGGAGTACTTTCCGAGCACCACTGAATGACCGGCTTGCAAGCAGAGCGAGCCCATCGCTCCTACGTGAAAGTGTGCTCAGAAAGCAGTACACGGGCACAGCTGGCGAATTTTGACAGGAAGAAACAGAGGCTGGATACTCTGTGGACAAGCATATTGTTCCCAGGATCACAAGGAGCTGCAGTTTTTTTGTTAAACTTCTCTCGTGCTTGTCTGACAGCAATGCTGCGGTAGAGAGAGGCTTTTCTGTCAACAAGGAATGCCTTGCTGAAAATTTGAAAGAAAATTCTCTTGGGGCACAGAGAGTAGTGCATGATGCGGTCTTGGCAGCAGGTGGCATCGCTCGAGTAGACATTACAGACAGGATGGTGAAGACAGTTCGCAGTGCCTACAGCGTCTACAGGGAGCAGCTGCAAACAAAGAAGAGAGAGCAAGATGAAACAACTGAATTAGAGAAGAAGAAAAAGAGAGTAGCAGCTCTGATTAAAGAGCTACTATAAAAAAAGCAAAGGCTGCTTAGTGAAGCGCAACTTGAAGCTTCTATTCTTCAAGACGAAATAAACTCTCTCAAACACTAATTGGAGTGCATTTCGAGAATGAGGGCAGTTGCAATAAATGTTTTACTCTACAATGAAATGTGTTTTCTGTACCCTTTTAATATGCTTCACGGACCATTTCCACAAAATGGTGTCTGTTGTATAGGTCAGGGAATTTCAGCTAAAATGGTCAGTGAAAACCTGGAAAGGTCAGGGAAATTGAATTCTGCAAATTGCTAGACACCCTGACATAGCTGGCAACATAGAGGAATACTATAGCTATAATGAAAGGGTGGTAGGTATCGTAATTAAACTGTGTAAAAGATACAAGATGAAGGTGGTACAGGCTTACGCGCCTACATCCAGCCATGATGACGCTTCAGTTGAAAGCTTCTATGAAGACGTGGAATCAGCAATGAGTAAGGTAAAAACAGAGTATACTATACTGATGGGAGACTTTAATGCAAAGGTAGGGAAGAAGCAGGCTGGAGACCGGGCAGTAGGAGATTATGGTATTGGTACTAGAAACGCCAGAAGAGGGCTACTAGTAGAATTCGCAGAACGCAGTAATTTACGGATTTTGAATACCTTCTACTGAAAAATAGAAACCGTGAGGAGGCCTAATGGCGAAAATAAGAACAGAATAGACTTTATAATAAGTGCACACCCAGGCATCATGCAGTATGTGGAAGTGGTTGGCAAGGTACGATGCAGTGACCATAGAATGGTACGGTCTCGAATTCACCTAGACTTGAAGAAGGAACGACAGAAACTGATACACAAGAAGCCAATCTGTGAGCTAGCACTGAGAGGGAAAGTACAGGAATTCAGAGTCTCGCTTCAGAACAGGTACTCGACTCTTAGCGAGGAAACCAGCCTTAGCGTAGATGCAATGAATCTGACGAGTATCATTACGGAGTGTGCAGTGGCAGTTGGAGGCAGGGTAGTTAGACAGGACACTGCCCAGCTTTCCCAGGAAACGAGGAATCTTAATAAGCAGCTTGAAATTCTCAAGTACAACAGACATGAAAGTCTGTTGTACTTGAGACTTTCAATCATCATGAAATCATGAGTCTCAAGTACAACAGACAAAATAGAACTGGCAGAGCTTTCAAAGTTGATTAATAGGCGTAAGGTATGCGATGTAAGAAGGTATAACATGGAGAGAATTGAACACGCTCTGAAAAATGGAGGAAGCGTAAAAGCAGTGAAGAGGAAACTTGGGATAGGCAAAAATCAGATGTATGCACTAAGGGACAAAGAAGGCAAAATAACTACCAATATGGATAGGATAGTTAAAATAGCGGAGGAGTTTTACAGAGATCTGTACAGTATTTATTTTATTTATTTATTTGAATACTTTCCATGCCCGAAGGCTTTACAGAAAGGAGTGGGGGTTGTACAACAAAAAGTAAGCGAAATGTTACAATTGCTGCAAAATGGAGAGTTTGAAGTTTGCAGGGTCGATGAGGGATGCGGTGGCAGCGGAAAGGCAGTTTCAGTTTTTGCTTGTTCTGGGAATAAAGGAATCACTGTAGTGGTTTGTTCAGCAAAATGGCACACCTACTTAAAAACAATGATCGAAACGAGGTGATATGTAAGAGGGGGAAGAGAGAAGGCTCTCTTTTAAACATGGATTGTAATGATAAATTTTATGAAAAAGAGAAACGCAAGAGCATTTTCGACGGAACGATTAGTCGGTTAGGTTCAGAGTTTTTTCATAGCTGTGACGCTGGCATGACGGGAATAATTGCACAAAATGAAACGGGCTGCGCGGTTTTGAACGGCTTCTAGAGTGAGAGTTAGGGTTACTTGACCGGGATCCCAGATGGCGCATGCGTATTCCAGTTTAGAGCGTACTAACGTTTTGTAAAGGTTTAGTTTCACTGACATGGGTACGGAAGAAAAGTTTCGTCGCAAATATCCGAGCATGCGGTTAACATTATTAGTGACGTATTCGACGTGTTTCTGCCAGGATAGATTGTTAGTAATGTTAAGCTCAAGATATTTATACAAGTGTACTGAGGATAAGGGAGCATCATTAAGAAGATACATGCAAGTGTTAAAAGCTGAAGTTTTTCGAGATACACGCATGCTTTTACTGTTTGGTTGAATTAAGTTTCATTCGCCAGTCACGACACCAAAGAGACACCTTATCTAGGTCATTCTGAAGTCTGATAGAATCAGTTGGGTTAGTGATTTTGGAATACAGCACACAATCATCAGCAAATAATTTAATGGTTGAAAACTTGACACAGTTAGGAAGGTCGTTTATATAAATAAAAAATAACAATGGACCTAACACAGAGCCCTGCGGCACCCCTGATGTTACGGCAGCGGTATCGGAAGAATAGTTGTTAGCAGTGACATATTGCGACCTGTTAGAGAGAAAGGACTTAATCCAGCCTAGCACAATAGGGTCAAGGTTCAATTGATTTATTTTAACGAGGAGAAGTTCATGAGAAACGGTATCGAACGCCTTATGAAAATCAAGAAAAATGCAATGAGTGTCGTAACCTTCGTCAGAATTAGCAAAGGGATCGTTAGTGAAAGATACTAGTTGGGTTTCGCATGAAAATGTTCTCCTGAAGCCGTGTTGGGAAGGATGAAAAAAGGAATTTGTTTCAAGGAAGTCCAATAAATGAGAGAAAATAATATGTTCGAGTAGCTTACAGGAAATGCTTGTGAGAGATATTGGTCGATAGTTTTCTGGAAGATGCGGGTTACCTGACTTATAGACGGGAACCACCTTTTCGGAATTCCAATCAGCGGGTAAGGATGAACACTGTAATGACTGATGAAAAAGCTTTGCAAGGACAATGGATGAATACACTTCTGTTAATTTCAACATTTTAGAGCAAATTTCATCGGGGCCTGCAGAAGAAGACATTTTTAAACCCTGAATTAGCCTAGTTAAGCCCACCCAGCCAACAAAAATGGTAGCCAGGACAACCACAACCTCAATATAAGTATGTGCAGTAACCCAGGTAACACCCCACCAGTAATGATAGAAGTAAGAAAAGCCTTGGAGAGCATGCAAAAAGGCAAAGCTGCTGGTGAGGACCAGGGAACATGAGATCTGCTGAAAAATGAAGGAAAAATTGTGTTAGAAAAACTAGCCACCCTGTTTACGAGGTGTCTCCTGACGGGAAGAGTACCAGAGTCTTAGAAGAACGCTAACATTATCTTAATACATAAGAAAGGAATTGACAAGGTCTTGAAGAATTACAGGTCAATCAGCTTGCTCTCTGTAGTATACAAGCTATTTACAAATGTAATTGCTAACAGAGTAAAGAAAACATTAGAATTCAATCAATCAAAGGAACAAGCAAGATTTCGAAGAGGCTACTCAACAATCGGCCACATTCATACTATCAATCAGATAATAGAGAAATGCTCAGAATATAACCAACCACTATACATAGCCTTTATAGATTACGAGAAGGCGTTTGATTCAGTAGAAATATCAGCCGTCATGCAGACACTGCGGAATCAAAGCATTGAAGAAGTATATATAAACATCCTGGAAGAAATCTACAGGGGATCAACTGCTACCATAGTGCTTCATAAAGAAAGCAACAGATTATCAATCAAGAAGGGTGTAAGGCAGGGGAACACAATCTCCCCAATGCTATTTATCGCGTGCTTACAGGAGGTTTTCAGAAGCCTAGAATGGGAACAGTTAAGGATAAGAGTTAATGGAAAGTACCTTAGTAACCTGCGCTTCGCCGATGACATTGCATTGCTGAGTAACTCAGGGGACGAATTGTAACTCATGATTACGGAGTTAGACAAGGAGAGCAGAAAGGTGGGTCTTAAAATTAATCTGCAGAAAACGAAAGTAATGTACAACAACCTAGGAAAGGAGCAGCGCTTCGAGATAGGTAATAGTGCACTTGAAGTTTTAAAAGACTATGTCTACTTAGGGCAGGTAACCGCAGAGCCTAACCACGAGATTGAAGTAACTAGAAGAATAAGAATGGGGTTGAGCACATTCGGCAAGCACTCTCAAATTATGACAGGTAGATTACCACTATCCCTCGAGAGGAAGGTATATAACAGCTGTATCTTGCCGGTACTTAGCTACGGAGCAGAAACCTGGAGACTTACAAAGAGGGTTCAGCTTAAATTGAGGACGACGCAGAGAGCAATGGAAAGAAAAATGGTAGGTGTAACCTTAAGAGACAAGAAGAGAGCAGAGTGGATTAGGGGACAAACGGGGGTTAAGGATATCATAGTTGAAATAAAGAAGAGAAAATGGACATGAGCCGGGCATGTAGCGCGTAGACAGGATAACCGCTGGTCATTAAGGGTAACTAACTGTATTCCCAGAGAAGGGAAGCGGGTTAGGGGGAGACAGAAGGTTAGGTGGGCAGATGAGATTAAGAAGTTTGCGGGTATAAATTGGCAGCAGCAAGCACAGGGCCGGGTTAACTGACGGAACATGGGAGAGGCCTTTGTCCTGCAGTGGACGCAGTCAAGCTGATGATGATGATGAATTAAAACTTACCTCGACATTAAAAGCACTGGTTCAGAACAAGGCAAGATTTATTTGAGACACTGAAAGTGCAAGCAAATATTCGAAAATTAAAGCAAATAGTCGAGAATTAGAATACCATATGCAAAGCTTGTGAGTGTTGCGGGCGTAGCGGTAGCATTGGTCGCGCAACAGGAGCCCTCAAAAGGTAAGCGTAGGATGTCAGTATCGGGCTAATGGCTATTTAACAGAATCATCTGCAGTTTCCTTCTGAAGAAGTAAAGTTTACGACCAGTCCCAGTTTTAGGCCCATGGCAGACCCAACGTGTCTTGGTGGCTTTCAGCTGCCATCACCAGTAGCGAACACAAAACTCGTAGACTCCGAAGGGCCTAGCGGTGGCTCTGTTGCCGTTGTTTAGTGCATGATCTATCGCTTTCAACTTGAAAGCAGCCGTGTAGCTGCATTTATCACCCCATAACCTGACAAGATTACCGACACAACGTACAAAACACGCCGCAACGCACATTTGCCACTTTGGCATGGATTGGATTGAACCTTCATGCAGTAATAGTACGCTTGATGCTTAAGAGATGGCGCCAGATGATGCGCGCTATCATCATCAGTGGCTGGAATGAGCAGACAACATTATTGTGGCAGTTTTCGGGGGTGCGATAATTACTTGAGGAAAAAAAAGAAATCGTTTTTTTTGTTGTTGTTGTGCAATATGGGGGGTGCGAGAATTATGCGAGTGCGAGGATCACGCGAGTAAATATGGTATATATATGTATATATGCGCACCTTACTCTTTAGCCCCGCAGCACTGTAGCAGTCCAAGGTGTATACTACACCTCAGGCCACCCTCAGTGCCTTTTATTATATCTTTCTTTCATTATTTGGTAAACAATACGCTTTTATTTTCTAAGGAATAACACACAACTGCAATAGGAACCAGTCCATAAATAAACAACGCATATTATACTATGTGGAACTTCTTAGGCTCCTGTATACGGGGTCGTTAGACATGCGCAGACCTCTAGAATTTCATCTTCATTGAAGTGCAGCCATCGCACCCAGGTTACATTCGTGTCTGCGGGTCAGCAGCCGAGCACAGTAACCATTGATTCACAATGACGGACCTCAGAGTGAAGTAAAGTACCCAAGAAGTTTCTATAGACGCAGCAAGTGAAGAAGCTCGCTGCTTAATCAAAGGCAAAGAGAGGGGAGATTGTGCGATTAAACACAATGAAACAGCACACGGCCAAAAAAAGAACACTCACAAAATATGCAACTAGATGATGCGCTCACTCGTCTGAAGTACGCTGAAACTAACAAACTTCTCTGTTGAGTGTTGTAAGCCTTGCTGTTTTTATTTAATGAAGCCAAAGCGATGAAAACACTTGGACAAAGGAAAGGGTTCTGTGAAGGGGATGAAGCGTTACAAATTTCATTAATCAAGAGTCTTTTCTTCTAAACACAAAAATTGCCTGTGTAAGTGAAGAGCGACTTCGTTTGCAGGACAGGTTATACAAAGGCTCTTGGGTAAGTAGCGAGGTAATGATAACACATCTGGTGAGGTGGATTTGTGCCTTCCGAAAAGAGTCCTCAACATTGTAATTTTAGTGATCACAATTTTTTAGAAGAAGACTCTTAGCACATTAATAAAGCGGGCATCACTCAGAAGGAATCCTAGTTACGTCTCTGGCTTCGACTACTGCTTACCACCTTTATCAGACATCGCAGTCGTTGTTTTTAATGTTTTGTGCACCTCTTGCGATTGCTCGTCATTATGACATGACAAAGGCAAGAGTATACACACGAAAATATAACAATAACGCAATATAGCGCCTGCCGATGGTTAGCGATAAAAGGAAAGGGGGTGAGAGGAGGTGAATGCACTAAGCTGAGAGCAGAGAGGAGTAAGCGGGTGCACTTCAGAGTCTTCGGGGTGAAACCACATCCCGCCCACACTTGAATCTTTCTGGAGGGCTTGGAGTGGGAGGCCGTAGGTGGCAAAGACTGGGGCGAGTTCATTTTGTCTTCTATGGGGTAGGGCTGCAGATGGTCATGGGCTTGTTCCACTAGCATATGAATATGTGCTGTAGTGAAAAAAAGTAGACGACTTCTGTGTCTCAGCATCGCTTGCCCCGTATTCATGCGCACCGGCCAAAGGGCGGTGTTGTGATTGGGGGTGGTAGTTGCCGTGAATGAGTAATTGAAGAGTCTTAATAGATTATTTCGATTAATTGAAAGGTAGAAATGAAATACAAACAATTCATTTGCCATGCTCATTTTATCGACTAATCGTTCATTGTTTTTATCTTTTCTATACTGCCAAATGCCAGCTCGCGTTCTTGTCTAGTGTTCAATAGTGTTCTCGCGCCCTCTCGTTACAGCCTTTGACCTTTGTACACATTGTTGCAGGTTAGGGGAACTTCATAGATGACATCTTTTTCGAATTGGGTGTATTTTAGCATGTGTTTATCATCAGACAAATCTTGGACAGTTTACACGGAGCCCTCAAAACAAGATTATTTGTTTGCACAACTTTCTTCAGATAGTGCAGAACCCTATGTTGATACGGGAGAACATGCACACTCTTCTTATTGGGTACTCTTTTTTTTTTCACCACCTTTGCCTTTCAAGTTTGAGTGTTTGAAGAAGCTTCTCACAAACGCTGGTACCTGAAAATGGTGCAAAGCCTGGTTGGTTAGCTCATTTTGAAAGCTGTAGTTTCTGCCTCGTGTTTCTTGCACAATGTTTTACCTTCTTGTGTGCTACACCTCATCGCTTACATCAAGCTTTCTCTGCATCACACAGGCCACATTGTGCTAACCGGATGAAAGAAAACAAAAAGACACTTTGTTCCATGTATTATGACGCTACAGACCTTTGACTCCCACAAGAAACCTTCAGCAGTTCATGTTCACACCACATTCCAATTTGTCGATGAACCTCTGGAAAAATGAGTGCCCGCTGTTCTGCCTCTGGAACACGACCTTACTCACCAAGGGCTAGCTCCAAATGAGATAATAATAATAATTTTGGGGGTTTGACATCCCAAAACTATGATTGCTTGAGGGATTGGAAGGAAGCCTCCAGTTGGACTGTTTGTTTTTTATGCGCAGCTGAATTTGAGCAATGCACATAGATATAATTACACTGGTTTCAAGTTGTTAAATGGTATTGAAAATGTGGCCACCACACCCTGAATTTCATTGGGCCAGCAATGGGATCAGTAGTCCACCGTAACTACTTGATCACCGTGACGGTAATTCCAGGTGTAAAGAGCAGACGTTCAAATGTCTCCCCATTAGTCCTATAACGCAGGCGCTTCGTCGAGACTAGCACTTACTTATGGCTTTTGGGGGGTGCGCAAGGCCAACTAGAGGGAAGATAGCAGTGTACACAATCGTTTGTGTTCTCACAGGAACAGGAACTGTAGCAGCTTGTTTCTTCTCCTCCCCCCACTATGCCATGCATCATTTTTTAAATTTTCATTTCATTTATTTGAAACACGCTCACATGAATCCTCTTTCTTTCTTCTTAACCGGAGAACACTTTTTTGTGTGGGTCTTGTGAGAGATGAGTGTCCGCATGTACTGCTCTGATTATGAGATACCCAGACAGGTGGTTTCAGTAGGATTTCAGACGAGGCAGTATTTCTAGGGAGCGTGCCAGAGAGGCGGTACCAATGGGGGGGAGGCTGCATTGGGGGCGAGGAGGAGGCACGACCAGTTATGGCTAAAAGTGAGGAGGTTCATGCACGCTGTGCTCTGTCTTGATTAATATATCACGTGTGGTGTATCGCAGTCTGAGAAATCGATGTAGGCTGTGCAAGCAGTGAAGTTTATGTCAATACCCACTTGATGAACAGCGTACAATATTAGTCTTTGTCGATGAGCATTGTTACATTGTATGTGGCTCACTTATTTGCAGTGAGAGGTGTTCAGGCTTTCAACGTTTTTTTCGCTTCCTTGCAGGGGACCCATGTCCGCAGCCGCTGCAGATAAACAGTTCTGTTTTGGAGCCCTGCATGATCTTGGATGGCTGGGACTATTTTAGGGGCAACGAGGTGGCTTACATCTACTCGTGTCTTATTTTGGCCTTCATTCCTATAAGTACGTGAGTGTTCCGAAACCCATTAAATTAACCTCAATAATAATTGCACACCAATGTTGGCGAAAATTGCTTGTGATTGTCCTATTTTTTCAAGGCGTTGGCTTTACATATAACTCGTTCAACATCAGCATTCAGCACATATTATGCACAGTTCTAAACATTATTACATTGTGTGCTCTCCATGGCATGCTTTATGATGCAATGCTACACAGTATAACTATCCGACTCTCGTCTTTTTGAAGTATGCGCAGGTGTCGGATATGGAGTAATAAAACTGCAAAACAAGAGGCGAAGGATCATCAAGGCTAAAAAAGATACGGCGATAGGGAAGAACTATGACAAGCTGTGTAAGTATCTATGGTTTCGCCACTGTGTTTAAATTATTTTAGAACAATGTCAGCCTCAGCAGAACATCAAACCTAAATTTACTTTTCCTGAAATGAAGAGTGCTTGCTCATTCCATGGTGTTACAGAAGTATTTTAGGTGCTACTTGATCTGCAATCTAAACCTTTTCTAAAACGTTCGTCTAACAGAGCATCGATATCAAAGAATCAATGTGGTCCATACTATATCTCTACCTATAAAGCACGCTGGCCAACCTTTGCACGTCTGAAAATGTCAGCATTAGCGTTAGGCCATCAGTCCACCACTTTGATGTAGCGGTTATGGTGCTCGGCTGTTGAACTGAAGATATTCGATCCCAGCTGCACCAGTCACATTTCAGTGAAGGCAAAATGGCTGTGGCTCATGTACTATGCATTGTCAGTGCCTGTTAATGAACACTGGATGATTCAATTTTCCAGAGCCCTTCATCACGACCTTCTCTATAATCATATCGGAGTCTGAGAATGTGAAACCACCTATATTATTAATATTGGCATTACACCTATATCGATGTTTGGTGAAACACAATTTCTTCCAATATAAGAACTTGGATATTGGAATGAATACTGGCACATTCGACAAGCATTCTGAAATCACTTTGGAAAGCAATGAATAAGGAATGTAAATCACAATTATAAGTAGTGTTATGGCGTTTATTAGCCGGCACACAGCGAGTCTACACAATGGCGACAGTAACGGCCAAAACACGGGGTCTCCGCGCGAGCGGCGTTCTCTTTGGGCAGACCCACTAGAAAGCACATAAGAGTTCGACCCACTTCAGTGTTCGGCGGCTTCTGTACAATTACCCCGGGGTCGAAGAGGGAGCCGCCTGGCGACCTAACAGCTTGTCACTACGAGCGGGTCATAGTAAGCCTTCAGACGCTCCACGTTGACTATGTCGCGCCCGCGGCGGCGCATGTCCGAAGATTGTTCAATTGGCTCGATAAGATAGTTGACCGGAGATGTGCGCTCGATCACACGGTAGGGACCTTCATATTTCGGGAGTAGTTTGGAAGAAAGGCCAGTTACAGAGGTCGGGATTGAGAGCCATACAAGGGAACCAGGAAGGAAGGTGGGCTCAGAAGTGGCGGAGCCATCACGAATACTCTTCTGCCGCTCTTGCTCATGCGTCGTAAAAGTCTTGGCAAGCTCGCGACACTCTTCAGCAAGCCTGGCGGTCTCGGAAATAGGTGTACACTCAGATGGATCCGGCGTGTACGGGAGTATCGTGTCGATGGTGTGTGACGGGTGCCTTCCGTACAGCAAAAAGAAAGGTGAAAAACCAGTCGTGCTCTGAGGGGCGGTGTTGTAGGCGTAAGTGACGAAGGGCAGTATGGTATCCCAATTCGTGTGGTTGGCGGCGACGTACATCGACAGCATGTCGCCGAGGGTGCGGTTAAAGCGTTCGGTCAGACCATTCGTCTGCGGGTGGTAAGCAGCAGTTTTGCGATGGACAGAATGGCACTCAGTGAGAATGGCATCGACGACCTCTGACAAGAAGACACGGCCTCGATCACTGAGAAGCTCCTGGGGTGGACCGTGGCGCAATATAAATCGATGTAGTAGGAAGGACGCAACATCACGCGCAGTAGCCGCAGGGAGAGCGGCGGTTTCGGCGTATCGCGTTAAATGATCTACGGCGACGATGGCCCAGCGGTTGCCAGTGGACGTCAGAGGAAGTGGTCCGTACAAATCGATACCTATGCGCCCAAACGGACGGTCAGGGCAAGGTAGCGGTTGCAGACCGGCTGGTGACATGTGTGCGGACGGTTTGCGGCGTTGGCAAGCGAGACAGGAGCGAACGAACTGCTGGACGTAGCGGTACATCCCGCGCCAGAAGTAGCGTTGTCTAATGCGATGGTAGGTTTTGAATACCCCAGAGTGCGCGCACTGTGGATCAGAATGGAAGGATTCACATATCTCCGACCGCAGACTGCGGGGTATCACGAGTAGCCACTGCCGGCCATCGGCGTCGTAATTGCGTCGATGTAGGAGGCCGTCACGAATGGCGAAATGGTGAGCTCGACGACGCAAGGCACGCGTGGATGGCGTTGCGGACGGATCAGAGAGCAAGTCGATCAGTTGGGCGATCCAATTATCCTTTCGCTGTTCGGTAGCGATGATGTCAACATCAATGGCAGAAACAACAACCGAGGATACTGAGCAGAGCGCGTTAGCTTCAGGCAGAGGGGAGCGCGAGAGGGCGTCGGCGTCAGCATGCTGGCGTCCGTTGCGGTAGAGGACGCGGATGTCGTAGTCTTGTAAGCGAAGAGCCCAACGGGCGAGGCGGCCTGAGGGATCCTTCAATGATGACAGCCAGCATAGTGCATGATGGTCAGTGACGACATCGAATGGGCGACCATACAAATAAGGTCGAAACTTTGTAAAAGCCCAGACGATTGCCAGGCACTCTTTTTCCGTGACGGTGTAGTTTGTCTCGGCTCTTGTGAGCGTACGGCTTGCATATGCCACAACATAATCAGGGAACCCGGGTTTGCGCTGCGCCAGGACAGCGCCGAGGCCTACACCACTGGCGTCCGTGTGCACTTCTGTTGGGGCCGTAGGGTCATAGTGGCGGAGAATGGGAGGAGACGTCAACAAGTGGCGGAGCTTCAAGAACGCGTTGTCGCACTCTGACGACCACGAATTGAGGGGCCCGTTACTTCCGAGGAGCTTCGTCAGCGGTGATATAATCGTGGCGAAGTTTCGTATAAAGCGTCGGAAGTATGAGCACAGGCCCACGAAACTACGCAGTTCTTTGAAGGACGCAGGTTTTGGGAATTCGGCCACGGCCCGAAGCTTGGCTGGGTCAGGAAGAATGCCATCCTTGGACACGACGTACCCTAGGATGGTGAGTTGGCGTGCTGCAAAGCGGCACTTCTTCAGATTTAGTTGCAAGCCGGCATTGCTCACACGTGCGAAAACTTCTTTTAGACGTTGGAGATGGGTGGAGAAATCTGGAGCGAAGACAACAACGTCATCGAGGTAACACAAGCACGTGTGCCATTTCAAGTTGCGCAGTACGGTGTCCATCATGCGCTCAAATGTCGCAGGTGCATTACACAGACCAAACGGCATGACGTTGAATTCGTACAAGCCGTCGGGTGTGATGAAGGCAGTCTTCGGTCGAGCGTCATCAGCCAGGGGTACTTGCCAGTACCCCGAGCGCAGATCGAGAGAAGAAAAAAATTGGGCTCCGTGAAGGCTGTCAATTGCGTCGTCGATGCGCGGCAGTGGGTAGACATCCTTGCGAGTGATCTTATTGAGCCGTCTGTAGTCCACACAGAACCGCACAGAACCATCTTTCTTCGCAACAAGAACAACAGGAGACGCCCATGGACTGTCCGAGGGCCGAATGACGTCGCGTCGGAGCATATCGTCAACCTGCTCGTTAATTTGCCGGCGTTCAGCAGGCGACACGCGGTATGGACGTTGCCGTAATGGTGGATGGGCACCAGTGTCAATACGATGCGTAACAGTGGACGCGCGACCGAGAGAACTTCGCCCGACATCGAAAGAAGAACGGTATTCTTGCAACAGGTCTAGAAGCTGGGAACGCTGCACTGACGTAAGGTTGTCATCAATGAATGGGCCAAATACATCAGGAGATGATGGGTCAGAAGTAGAAACAGCACTGATGGTACGTGAATCGGGACAACGCGAGTCTTCGGGTACATCCAGGACTTGTGCGTCGTCGACTGCTTCCACTCTGCCAAGACATTCCACTTGAACCAAGGTAACAGTGTACGGGGATGGGTTGGTCACAAAAATAGCGGCGTTGCCTTGGGTGATTTGCACGGTCGCGAAAGGTAGTAGCAACCCTTTCCTCCTGGAAGCACGGTAGGATGGCGAAACAAGTGCAATTGTGTCGGAGAGACCGGTGCAGTAGACCGATACGCCCATCGTCGAGCTTGGAGGCACTATAGTATCGTCTTTCACAAGAATCTTGTTCAGTGTCGAGGGACCGTCTTCTGGCGTCAAATGCGAGAAGGGCGAGAGTTCAATTTCGGCGGCGGCACAATGAATGACGGCGTCGTTGCGGGAGAGAAAATCCCATCCCAAGATGACGTCATGAGAGCATGCAGGAATGATGATGAATTGGGCGACATACAGAACGTCCTGAACGACAACGCGAGCTGTGCAGCCTGCTGTAGGATTAATACGATGTGAGCTAGCGGTACGAAGGGACAGTCCAGAAATCGGCGTCGTCACTTTTCGAAGCAAGCGGCAAAGGTTTTCGCTCATAACTGATACCGCAGCTCCAGTGTCAATAAGAGCAGATGCATGAACACCGTCCACAAGCACGTCAATGACATTAGATGGGCGGCTCTGAGAGCTTTCACAATGCGATAGCGTCGCAGTCCTTGCCTCTGGGACTGCGACGACTAGTTTTCCCGCTCATGAGCAGAAGAACTTGGCCGCATGGGGGACAGAGACCGACGTCGTGGAGACGGCGACCTTCGAGCAGACGGACCTGGGCGAGACGACAGTGGCACAGACGGCAGTTCCTCGTTATACGAACGGCTAAGGTGGCCAGCAACAGGAGAAGTGGGAGCCGGCTGTAGTCGAGAGCAATAACGGGCTACGTGACCGGCGTAACCGCAAGCAAAGCAGATGGGCCGGTTGTCGGGTGTGCGCCATCGGTTTGCCGGAGTGGGTCTCGCCCGGAACGGTGTCTGGAAAGGCTGCATGGTGGGCTGAAAATGAGGCTGAGGGGTTGCGCCAACATATGCAGCCGGCATACCCGCTGCAAAGGACGGAGGTCGTGCGGCAGCTTCGGCGTAAGTCACTGGTGCAGGCGCTTGAACGACTGGAGGCGGCCTTGCGACCACTTGGGCGTAACTTGGGGGTGCAGGGGCCGGAAGTTGTTGTGGGTGGTACGCAGGCATGACTTCCGCTATTTCCTGCTCAATCGCTCGGCGGATGGGTGGAAGAATGGTAGGGGCCGATTGTTGAGCAGCCGGTGGGTGGGCAAAGGGCAGGAGAGAGAACTGCCGCGCGATTTCCTCACGTATGAAGGACTTGAGGTCTGCCAGCAGTGCCACCTGGTCACAGTTCGCCTCCAAGCCTGCAAGCCCTGCATCTCGTGGTGTGGAGCGACGGGTCATCGAACGCTGCCGGCGGAGCTCCTCGTAGCTCTGGCACAGCGTGATGACCTCAGCTACTGTGCCTGGGTTTTTGGCAAGCAGCATCGTGAAGGCATCATCGTCAATGCCCTTCATGACGTTCCGGATCTTGTCTGATTCGGACATGCTGTCGTTCGACTTCTTGCACAAGTCCAGGACATCTTCAATGTAACTGGTGAATGACTCACCGGCCTGCTGAGCGCGTTCGCGTAAGCGCTGCTCGGCTTGCAGCTTGCGAACGGCAGGGCGGCCAAAAACGTTGGTGATAGCAGTCTTGAAACCGGACCAGGTTGCAAACTCGGACGCGTGGTTGGTGTACCACAAACTTGCAACACCCGCAAGGTAGAACACCAAGTTTGTCAACTTGCCGTCCTCGTCCCATTTGTTGGGGACGCTCACGCGCTCGTAAATGGCGAGCCAGTCCTCCACGTCAGTGCCATCGGCGCCCGTGAAGATGGGTGGATCGCGGATCCTGGGGACACCGGGACATGGGGGTGGCATGGGAGGAGGCGTTTGCTGAGAGGCGTCGTGGGACATGGTAGATTGCAGCGTACGTGAGCGTAGTTCCAAGGGCATCGAAGGGGATCGTAGCACTCTCCACCAATTTGTTATGGCGTTTATTAGCCGGCACACAGCGAGTCTACACAATGGCGACAGTAACGGCCAAAACACGGGGTCTCCGCGCGAGCGGCGTTCTCTTTGGGCAGACCCACTAGAAAGCACATAAGAGTTCGACCCACTTCAGTGTTCGGCGGCTTCTGTACAGTAGGAAGGAAACTTAAGGGGAGATTCAGGTCGAAAAACGCGAGTTTTTTTTTCAAAGTTACCGATTTTTTATATTCGCCTGTTTTGACAAGATTAGTACGTCTACTGTTATGAAAAAAATATTACAGGAAGCGACTTAACTGGAAATGCTTTAAATTTTATCCAAAGAGCACAAGGTGCCTGTTAAAAGGTCGAAAGTGTGCATTCTTCGAGCACCTTGCCGCCGATAATGCACCGCCGCAAGCCATTGTTGATCGCATGAGTCCAAGAGTCGAGCCTCACTCTACAAATAACAACAGTTTTTCTCTTTGATGCAGCGCAAGAAATAATAAAAAGAATCACTCTTCTGTGCGTTTTTCGAGCGTCGCGACTGGCTTATCACATGGTACAAATCTGGTACCGCCATTGGCCGCTGCGCGCCTGTATGTGCTGTGAAAATTGTTTGTGGGTTCCATCTCTTGTCGAGCAGTGCAGCTTAACAATGCTTTCTCGTGTAATTATCTCCATTCTGAATGAAAAAATGCATTGCTCGCAACTGAAAGCCGTTGTTCGGCGCGCTCTCTAGGAACAGGCTACGAGCAGCTGGTCCGATTTGCGGCAATTGTTGGCTTGCAAAAGCCAATGCATCAAAGTCATTCAACACCGTCAGCCAGAAAGTTTGTGATGTGGCAATGGATGACGTCAGCACCAATCTTGAGAGGTCGAAGGGGCTCGCAGTGAGAGTACTTAGCAGGGACGACTTTGCCATTATGTACGACGGTATGTGGCACAAACATGGCTGCAAAATGGCATGACACTGGACTTAGTTTGGATTTTGCAGTCCTGTCGAACTTTTTTCTAGCTTGCAGTCGGTACAAGGCTCTGTCAGATGGAGCGGAAGTTTAGCAAGCGTTTCATGGCCCTGTCTGTGAGCGAAATGTCTGTGAGGAGTTGGTTCGAAAACGCCGAGAGGGACAAACTTATGGTGCTGGTGTATTTTAGTCGCAGTGGCCACTACGAGAAGGATTGTTCTTTTTGGTGTGCGAATTTCATCTGATTTGATAATATTTTTCATAAATAAAAACTCAATTTTAACTTTAAAACTTTTTTTTTTTCAAATCACAAATTTTGCCATTTCTTCCAATGTGCCCCTCCTTTTTCGGGCATTTCTAGTGCTCGGATCTGCATGAAATTTCGCCCAAATTTTTTCCAAAGTATGCCGAATTCAATTATCTAGTTTAAATTTCAACATTTCATCGTATAATAAAAAATATGTATGTATACCTTTAGTAGGGCAGGTGAAATATGGGCTTTTTACGTCTATTATTTTTCACGCGTATTACATATTTTGTATGGGCTTTCTAATTAGTTATTTGCATTCTAGACTTTATTTGAAGCATTATGAACTATGAATGGTAAAAAATTACAGAATTTTAGGGATGAAAAGAGGACGGGCTAAAGGGTTAAGGTTTTCACTTTGTGATGTTGCAGAGCTAAAAGTGTGTAACTTGCAAGAAAACTAAATAAATATTTGAAATCAGCATAAAAAGTTCCATAAACAGCTCAAGTTTCATTCCTCCGCGGTGAATATTAAAGAAAAAGTGTCTTCGAGTAGCATCTCCACTTAAGTACAACAAGAGCACAAACATGCGAACTTGAGCACATTAGTCTCGTGCTCCGAGCACAAGGTGAAGAAAAAAGTCGCATGGCAGGGTTCTGCTGCTTCTTGTCTCTCTCCTTCATTTGCAGTGGTCACATTTATGTTGTTTGACACCGAATGATTGTGGCCTTTTGACATACCTTGGCTAGCGTTTTGGTAAGTGGCTGTACATGATAAGTCAATCTCAAATGCAGATGTCAAGGAATGGCTGCACCAAAACCACAAGCGGTTTGTGAAGGTCAAGATTGGTCCAGACGAGTCTCTGTCGACAGTGAATAGAAAGGGTGAAGTACTTCGGAAAGTCGACTTCAAGTCAGTGTCGACCCTTGTGGTAGAAGTCACCATTGACATGGCCAAGAAGCCCATGTGCCTTGTGCGGTCGCCGCGAGACCACGATCTGGTGAGTAGAAGCAAAACACACGTTGGATCGTTATCTCAAACCTTACCGTTTTTTAACCACAAGGATACCATAGGATATTTAATAAAATCGAAAATTCCATGAGAGGGTGCATAGGAAACGGAAACATTGAGCACAAAAAGCAAGGCATTCACAAGAACAGGAAGCAGGACAGGCGTCTGTCTTGTGCCCTGTTCTTGTAAACGTCTCGCTTTTTTTTTTTTTTTTTTTTTTTGCACTCAATATTTCCGTTCACCCCGTAGGACTTGGGCATGCTTCACGGTGACAGCAGCAGAACTGAGTGCATTTCTTTACTTGTCAAAGTTTGACTTTGCAAGAGGCTTCAATTTATACACCCTCAACTGAGCGGAATATTTTTATGCGCAATGTCCTCTTCAGCCAGCTTTACCACAAGACCAAATCCATTTTCTCAGAACAAAGCGACTAAAAACTGTTGACACATAACTTGCATTTTCTCTTGGTGTAATAACTAACTTGTGATAATGTTTACAATCGTAATACAACTGATAAGTTTGCTTATTTAATAGTCAATGCTCTGTTGTTGAACAACTTAGATAAATTAGTCTATCGCTATAGCGAGCCCAGCAATATATGATTCAATAGATAGAGCTTGTTTCGTATATGTTCTGCTGTTGGTGTCGTTCATTGTGAGCACAAGAATAGCTTTCTCCGTAAATGAGAACTCGAGAGTGGTGCAAATAAATAAATAAGTAAATAGCGAAACACTTTGGTTCGACTGATAATCAGATCCAGTCCTCCTGCGTGGCAAGCAGGTGTTGTACCCCTGAGCTACGTCATTCCCAGGAAGCACAAGAAAAGCTAAAAAACTTCTAGTAAATGTCCAAAAAGGATATTCTAAAGGTACATAAAAAGTCTTCTCGAGATGTTATTTGAACGTAAGCAGTTGAAAACTGTGCTAACGCCACATTACTATACGGGTAGAAAACTTGTAGCAAGAATTCTAAAAAACATTTTCCTATATTTTTAAAGAACCCTTGCAAATGTTTACTATACTTATAATATTAGAAGCCTAGTAAAGTTCTTGCCAAAATTCTAAAAATACTTTTGCTAGATATTAACACCTTCTTTAGACATTTATTTTCTATGCAAATTAGATTGTTAAACATTTTCCGTGGTTTATTTGTTGCATCATGTCAGCGTTTTGCAATCGGTACATTTAGCTGTTTACTGTTGAGAGTGACAAGTAGTAACAGCAACATAATTTGGCATCAAACTATTGCTGGCACTATTCTAATCAGCAAAATTGGTGCCATATTCACTGAAAAAATTAATTACCGACTGCCATCTATCATTACGATAATCTGTTTTGCTTGGAGAGAAGACGGGCTTTTAAACGCCAACTCATTATTGTTTCTAGTGTTACCTGGAATGCATCATACTGCACATCCAAAAGTAAATGCAAAATTTCAACAAATCTTGTTGCATACTTGTAACATTTATTCCACATAACAATGACTGCACACTTTGTCTCAAAATTTGGATGCTTTATAGTAAATATAATTATACAAAGCAATTGAGGGGCTGGCGAGATACTTGGTCCAGGAACCTGCACACATACAAAAGGCACAAACTGTTTTCTTCCAGCCGACTTCTATCAGTGCAACGAAAATTAGCAGGCTAGTTTAGCAAACACATTATTGGCTAAGTAGCAAATATATGAAAGTAGAAAATTACTTACAATCAAAAATCAGTAGTTGAACAATTGATTTTTTTTCTCACCCAGTGCACTTAAATTTATGTATGTTATAACCGTGAGTAGCCGAAATTTATGGTTTCCATCACAAATAGTATGTGTTTAACAATGAAATTGTGGTATTGGCAACACCCCGAATTTTAATTCCATCGTGAAATTCTCGCACAAAAAACACAGTGAAGTAAAGAATGCTACTATATTCCAGAATGCCTTGTGTCAGTTATCGTTAACAATGTTAAACATGGTCAGGTACCGTATTTACTCGATTCTACCGCGCCCTCGATAGTAACGCGCACCCGATTTCCACGACGAAAAAAAAAAAAAGACATCAATTGCACCGCGCACCCATTTTTCTCGCTGGCCCGCATGATCACATCACTCGAAAAACAACTCCTTTCGGGAGCGTCTTCCATTTAAATATGAGGTACGGGGGAAGCTTGTGCCCATCTGACGTGTAACAGAGCATTGCCGTCACTGTAGTTTTACCGTGGATCGATGTCAGCACGCGAACTTCCTTTGCCCCCTTTTTCTCGACGGTTGTGGTGCCAGGCATGTCGAAGTAAAGAGGCGTCTGATCGGCATTCCCGATTTGCCCAAGCAGGTAGCCATTGTTGTGCTGCAAGCTTAGAACGAACCTCTGAAAACTGTGAAGCTTTTCATCGTACTCCTTCGCAAAACTTTTCGCATATGTATGTTCCCCTTCGGAGGAAAAAGCCTTTCCTCTTCATAAAGTTAGTTAGCCAGCACCTGCTCGCTTTAAACTGGCTCCGCATTAGACCTTTTTCTAAGACTAATTGTATAGCCCGCACTTGGAGCAGTTCTGTCGTCACGGGCCGCTGTGCGGCTCGCTGCTCAAGCACATACTCGCCGAGCAGTTCTTCAATTTGCGGAAACCGACCCTGCTGTGGTCCACTGAAGCCTTTGCGTGAAGTTTTGCTGTCGACAATCTTCTGCTTTTGTTTCCGCCGGTCCTGCACGCACGTTTCGGGAATTCCGAATGACCGCGATGCAGCCCGATTTCCGTCTGTTTCAGCACACGCAATGACTTTTCTTTTAAAAGTGGCATCGTGGTGCACTCGTCGAGTTTTTGGAGTCGGCCCTTCCACGCCGTCGATGCTAATGCACAAGATGACGAACTCCTCAGCACACGTACGAAGTGCTGCACATGGGAAACACATAGGCAGAAATGACCGACGCACGATGCCGACGCACGTAGGGGGCGGCTATTTTGGAAATGCCGATGGCAATAGAATGATCGTTTTCATTTTTTTTTCGTACTCGATTCTAACACGCATGTGATTTATGAACTCGCTTAACCGGAAAAAAGGTGCGTGTTAGATTCGAGTAATTACGGTATCACTGTAATATATCACACATGGTTCGGTATTGGCAAAGTTAGGTATGATTAAGTATGACAGTAGAAAATCATTTCATTGCACATATGGCAATAAATTCGAAAAGACAATAAACTATATTTACAAAATCATATTAAAACTAAATATTCAGTGAATATTACAGTGAAAATAAAATAATTGCTCTCTTACAGCCTTATTGCAATGCAAAAAGTTCAATTTTAAGTGACTAACTGCAGATTACACAAAAATTAAACATGACATAAAACCTTAGGAAATGGCACTGACACATATAGAGACGTGCTTTGTGTTTGCATTAAAACTCAGCCCTAAGAACAGGAAACCGCCTTTGCAGATAAGTTATGCGTCCAGGGGGACACAGAGTAAGACAATAATGCTGTCAGCAGCCCAATACCTAAGAATAATGAAATTTCGATGCCTTTAATAAGTGGATATGTTTGCATAGAAAAGTTTGTGGCAGTCGTGCTTGGGGATACGGATACTCAAGAGCTAAAAGAAAAATGTTATGGCAGGATATTCAAGAAACACGCTTAACTCTCATCACCGACCCCGACTCCCCTACGCGTGTGGGAACTGGGCTTGCGAGAGACACCACTCCAGGCTTAACGATAGCTTGTAACGCGGGGACCGCTAAATAGGAAAACACACTCGATGATCTGGGGAGTGATCATCGAATATTAGAAATCAGGATAGAAACCATGGCTGCCGCAAAAATTCAGAGACAGATTAGATGGACCGACTGGGATAATTATAAGTTTAGAAAAGTCAAAAATGTGAAAAAACAAGACCCTATCAGCAATATTGAAGATTGGGTCAAAGATGTCAATAACGATGTCAGCGAGGCAATGCGAACTATCAATTCAAGTCCACCCCCAGAGCAGATTGATAGCCATCTCGCACACATGTGGGAGGCCAAGCTATCACTGCAGAATAGATGGCGGGGACAGAGAAACAACAGACCTTGCGCAAGCGCATAGCCAATCTGAACAAACAGATCGAAGAACATTGTAAGCAGCGAAGCAAACAGCAATGGAGCCAAGTTTGTAATAATCTCGACGGCCAAATGAATGCTGTCCAGACATGGCGCATGCTAAAACACCTGCTAGACCCAGATAAAATCAGCACACAAGCAAGCCTTGCATAAACTGGTGCACCGGTATAACAGCAGTGAGGGGGACTTTATCACTGAGGCCAGCAACACGTACATTCCCGCCATGCCTGTCATAGAGCATGGACCATATACCAGAGGCGCGAACGAGCTTTTAGATGAGGAGTTTACCGTGGCTGAAATCAGGGCTGCGCTACAGAAGCTTAACACCAAATCTGCACCGGGACCAGACGGGATCACCAACAGAACACTACAGAACCTTGACGACCAAGTCATAGAGAACATCATGCAATATATTAACGAGTGCTGGATCGAGGGCACTATTCCGAAACAGTGGAAAAAAGCTAAAGTAATCCTCATTCTCAAGCCTGGGAAACCCCCCGATCTATCGAATTTACGCCCCATATCACTAACATCCTGTGCTGGGAAGCTGATGGAACACGCTTTTCTGGACAGAGTCAACACCTATCTTGTGTAAAACGAAATCTATCCAGATTTCATGTTGGGGTTCCGCACACGGCTCTCTACGCAAGACGCCATGCTGCAAATTAAGAAGCAGATTCTAGACAACAAAACAAGAGCTACCCGAGCGATATTAGGATTAGACCTTACAAACGCCTTCGACAAAGCATCGCATACGGCAATATTACATCAGATGTGCCAATTAAGCTTAGGATTGAGAGGGTATAACTATGTCAAGGACTTCCTAACAGACAGAACGGCATCCGTCGTAATGGGAGAACTGAGATCTGAGGAAAGGCTTATGGGCAGTGCTGGTACCCGGCAGGGTTCAGTCATGTCGCCAATGCTGTTTAGTCTCATAATGATAAGACTCCCGGCACGACTAAACTCAATATACGGAATACATCATTCAATATATGCAGATGATATCACCATCTGGGCGTGTGAAGGTAGTGATGGAGAGATAGAGTAGAGGCTACAGGAGGTCGTCACCACTATTGAGAAGTATCTTGAAGGTACTGGCCTCGAGTGCTCGCCAGATAAATCCAAACTCCTCCTCTATCGCCCCACGCTTAAAGGCAGACCACACAAGGGATACAACCGGGACCGTGTTTATGAAGGGATCCAAATTCACACCAAAAACGGCAGGACTATTCCTATAGTGCAACATATCAGAGTTTTTGGACTCATCATCGAGTCTAAGGGTACTAATGGCGAAACCGTCAGGAGGTTAGTAACCAAGGTCAACAACGCAATACGGCTAATTAAGAGAGTCACAAACAAACACCAGGGTATGGATGAGGCTAACGTCATCAGGCTTATTTATTTATTCGCCATAAGTCATATTATATACATAGCGGCATATATAAACTGGTATACAGTCCAAAAATGCAAGACCAATGCACTCATATGAAAGGCGCACAAACAAGTTTTAGGCCTTCCAGATAGCACCAGCGTCGAAAAATTGTTTCAACTGGGCTTACATAACACTTTAGAGGAGCTGATAGAAGCGCAACAGATTGCCCAGTTGGAGAGACTAGCTCGCACGTGCACAGGACGGAGTATCCTTGACAAGTTGGGGATAAATTATCATAGCCAACAAGGAAGTAAAGTGTCGGTTCCAAAGGTGATCAGGAAAAAGATTTAAGTCCCCAATCTGCCCAAAAACATGCACCCCGAACTTAATCAGGGCAGAAGAGAAAGCTGCGCTAGAACTCTACTTAAAGCCTACGGCAGAGACAAGGAGGCGTTGTTCGTAGACGGAGCAGAGTACCCTAGTCACAAATCCTACGTTGCGGCAGTAATAAAAACCCACCGCAAATCTGTAAGCGCGTGCTTCATATGCTCTGTTAATTCAGAAATCGCGGAAGAGGTGGCTATAGCACTGGCCATAATTTCCTCAAAGTGTAGGTATGTCATCAGCGACTCGCAGTCGGCAGTCCGTAACTATGCACGAGGAAGATTATCTCCCGAGGCTACTAACATACTCCTCCGCAAGGCAAATCTCATATCATCCGAGGAATTCGAAGAAAGGTATATGGTTCCCAGCCCCGTGTGCGTCCCCCATTCCCAACCTCAACGACGAAGCTCACCGCATAGCCCGAGGTCTCACTTGCCGCACTCGCGATGGAGCTTCACATGAGGAACCGGTAGGAGAGGAGTGGTGGGAAAGGGACAGAATGTTTAGGTTCTGCGACATTATCCAATTCTACCAAAAGTCGAGGCGCATATTTCCTCCGCCTAGCTCCACATTAGACAAATCTCAGGAGGTTGACTGGAGGCGACTCCAAACTAGAATATTTCCCAACCTGAAGCACCTAAATCGCATATACCCCGAATTATACCCAGATGACTCGTGTAAGCTATGTAGCATGAGATACACCACCGTAGAGCATATTTTATGGGAATGCACACAGATACAGGACGCCAATGCAGTCTCCCGAGAACAGCTTGGGGTGCGGTGGAGAGCCGCGCTGATCAGCTCAGATCAGGCAGATCAAATACGGGCCATCCAGCGAGCACGGGAGGCGGCTGAGAGACAGGGTCTCTCCAACACTCCTGGCATGGCTTAGGGCCCATGCCTCAATCTGCTGGATAAATAAAGTTTGCTCGCTCACTCACTCGTGTTTCTACACACTCCCACTTGAAAAAATTCTTCGAGCGTGTCTATGCTCCTAAATATTCCACTCAGAAGTTTAATTGAGCTTTTCATGATTACGCATGCTAGGCAGTGAGGATCAGCAAAATATTACTCCCTGGTGGGACGAACAGTCAGTTCTTGCTATCACCAGCCGGTAGTAAAAAAGTAACCATGATAATGCTTGTCTATGGCTTGGACCCATGGTCAGATTATATGCGACACCTTAAATGTGTGCTAGTGCTCACTGTCCTGTATGCATAATGATGCAAGCCACAACTAAACTTTCCAGCGGGATATCTGAGCAAAGGCATGCCAGAATTCTTTGGACTTATGTAGAAATGTGGCTGGCTAAAATTTTTAATACGTGCATGGCCACCTGCTGCAGTCACTTATAAGTTCATTATTGAATCCTATTCAACGGCACGGCTGATAGATAGTGATAATTATTGTTGCACATTGTGTTCCCCTGAACACTTAGCTATCTGAAAAGGTGGCTTTCACACACACAACTTACAGCACTGACTTTTTTTAAAGAAAAACAAAAGGCTTAATTTTGAACATTCTGAACATGTGGGCTACTTGAATACAGCAACCAGGTGGCTCAGAGAAGTTCCCTTTCCATAGGAAACAGAAGCCATTCACAGCTGCTGTACTTTCAGTAGCCAACTTTTCCACGAGCAACCATTGATGACAGGCTTGTCCGGAATTCTTTCACACTCAGTTCGTACGAGGTGCATGCATAGGCTGCGATGGAAATACCGAAAAAACAATTTAGTGACATGTGTCTCTTAGCAAAACTGAATTTGTCAGTCTATTTAAAATGATTTGGAACAATGTGTCTTAAAACAAGCAGGATGTGCACAAACTAGAGATGTTACAAACAAAACTTTCTTGATGTTCTTGGCGAACACAGTTGCAACCTTACGAAAGAAAATGCAATTTCCACATTGCAGATGTGTTAAAACCATGCTCTAATTGCACTCATATATAATGCATTGACAGCAAATACAATGATACCACGACACATACATGATGGTATGCACTTTCATCAAGTACCCATAGCAAGCATAGAGTTTCGTACAATAATACCTAAAGAGGAATCTGGCGCTGCAATCGTGTACCTCCATAAGAATTATGGGAAGTACAGGCTTCAGATTAGATAGGGTTAGCTAGCGAACTGTCTACAAACTTTTTTCTACAGTTTCAGTTTTGTCCTTCATGCAGCGTGGGTAGTGGGGTGCAGTTAAATGCACTGAAGCAGCGCCATTGTTGTTCAAAGAGGTGCAAGACCACTAGGTTTGAAATATCCTGCGTCATTGAAGCTTTACAAGTCGCATTTGACAGTTTAATCGAAACGTCGTTCACTCACCGCTGCACATAGATGTAGCGTCTCATGCCAGTGCAGAGTATTACATCGCGTTCATGTTTTTTCACGAACGCGTCTTGTCTACACTTTTTTAAACCGACTGCAAAACGGTGACAAAGCTAAGTAGACGCACCGTCACGCTCCGCCAACTCGACTTCACAACAAAGCCAGAGGTGCGTGCATTGGGGGCAGACCACGTGAACAGATGCACCTAGTGTCGCAGAAGACAAAACATTAAGTGTTTCTCACTTAATAGTGTACTGTTACTTTCATAGATGAATAATGCGTGTTTTTGAGAAAAAAACAAGCATGCTTGTTTTCAAGTGTTGCAAAAAAGTAATGTATTAAATCTTGATGCCAAATCTGGAACTCAATGGCACTGCAATGCACACCCTGATGGTTAAATTTGCCCAGGTTTCACTTGTGCTGCCTCGTCACAAAAACGTTTTGCAATTATGTTTGCATACAAATTAATGAAGCAAGTTTCAAATAAATATAAGTTCACATCACTTTGCGGGCGCTGCTAAGCGCCCACGATGGCAGACGCGCCTGACCTCGGCTCCTTGTTTTCTTGTCAGTTTGACTAGTTTTTTCTGCTGATATATTACGGTTCGTTTCCGCAGAAGTGAATGCCAGTTACACGGTGAGCCTGTGTTGCACAAACAGCGTTTGTGGAGAACCTTTTTCCCTTTTTCTCTGTGTTTTGTGAACTGACCACCCTAAGCCTAGTGAGCAGCTTCAGACTGGCCTAGGGCGCAGCTGCCGGCGGCCGTGTTTGCACCGCGTCCGCTTGGCCGTGCAGTGCCTGGTGAACCTGTTACGCCTGGCGCGTTTCACTCTGAATCTCAAGACGCCTACTATGAAAACGACCATGGCATGCACAAGCGTTCCAGTGAACTCAAGCGATTTCCCAACGCTATCTGAAGAAAACGAGACAATGGCTGCAACACAGTCTACGTTGTCATCAGAATCGTCTACCGGACCTCGTGTCAACGACACGGCAGCTGGCTCTTCTACCGGCACCACCGAACTTCTCGACAATGGGGTACAGAAGAATAAGTCGTGTACTACCGACGCCAAGTGTCACCGAACAGACTGCACGCCGAACAAGTGAGTCGGCCCCGCTATACTGTTTTGATCAGGCCGCTAAACAAAGTGCATGTGACAGACATTCCGAAACAAGCCCTTACAAACGCCATAGAGCAAAGCGCTCCGTCAACCTTTATTGCAGAAATGTCAATTCTCCACTTTGACATAACCAGTAACTGGGTACGGATCACACTTCGTGGCGAAGGTCATTTTCGCGAACTATGTACACTCTCGCGCTTAGTGGCAACAGTCAATGGTAGCGTGCGAGTAATTGATGTCGACACATCGCCTCTTCAGCCACACACAGTCGGCAGCTCTCGTGGGGTAATAAAGATCAGACCTGGCCTAACAATTGAGTACATCAAAGCGCATCTGCGCTCTGAACAGGTAACAATTAGCGATGTGCGCATGCTCGGTAAAACACAGCTGCTGCTTTTGACATTTGAATGTTGCCAAATACTGTTCCTTCCCGCCAGTATGCCGGGACTGTGGCAAAGCTCCGCATGAGGTCGACCCAAACTGTAAGCAGTTTCCTCATTGCGTGGCTTGCGGAGCGTCCACACACATTTCACTCAGCCCTCATTGTCCTGAACGAAATATATCTGAATCAGCCCTTCCTTGCAACACTAATGATTCATCATGTACGACATCTGCCACACAGCTTACCCCTCCGACGCCTCGGAAAGTAACCTGCGCTCAAACAGCCGCTCCTTTCGATCTGACTCAGCTTATCAACAGCCTTTGCCAAGAAGTACAGGAATTACGGCAGGAAAATCAAAGACTTCGCGACCTCATGCTGGACCGAAAGAAAGGGAATCAGTCCCCAACGCCAAGCCGCAGTCGGTCTCGAAATAAAAGAAAGAGCCGTTCTCCGACACGTCGTTCTAAACCGGTCACAGACAAGGACTCCGCCTATTCTCACATTATTGGGCTCCTGCGACAAGAACGGGCTCAAGAATCTAGTAAGCTGGAGCATGCGATTCGATCGGAGATGGTTAACACTTTAACACAAGCCCTTGATACCATGCAAACTCGGTTTCAAAATATGTTTGATGAACTGCAGCGCAATGTCCTCGCTGATGACAATAAGCGCCGCAAACCAGGGCCTTCCTCATGAGCTCTTTCGCTCAGGGGGTGCAGTGGAATTGTCATAGTTTTAATCAAACGTGCTCCACTGTCCGTAATTATGTTCAAAGGCATCGCCCCTTGTTCCTTCTTCTCCAGGAGATGCGCAGCACGTGCTCGCTTCCTGGTTACCGTGCTTTTCAGACACCAATCATAAAACATAAGCGGCAGCTTCCCAAAGGCCAGGCAGCGCTTCTGGTGCGTAATGACTACCCGGCCACTCAATTAGACATTCCTGATCTCAGTTCTGATGCTCGCGAAATAGTAGCTGTTAAAATTTGCCCTCCTGGCCAAAAGCCCTTCGTGGCCGTGTCTGCGTATTTTCGCCCAGGAAATATTTCAGTTGGACCATACATGTGGCTGGAGACGCTTAAGCAAGCATCTAAGGACCTCCCTCTGCTCATTGAAGGTGATTTTAATGCTCATCACCTTGCCTGGGGGCCTGAAAGGCAAATAAACGCGGAAAATATTTTTATGACGCTATTGAACTTTCTTCCATAGAAATTTGTAACGCCCCCGACACCTCTACAAGAATAGGACTTCATAGAGAGCAGGGAGACACGACCCCAGATCTCACCCTCGCCAGCCCCCAATTTGTACGACACTGGACAGTCTCCAGCCATTCATGGGGCAGTGATCATCTCCCGATATTCGTGGCACTTAATTGAAAACTCCTCCGGATCAAAACAACAACAATGACTAATTGGAATACTTTTTGTAGTAATGTTACTGGATCCTTCTCGACAGTTGAGGGCCTTCTGGACATTGTTCAACAAGCCCGTGAGCTGGCACGTGAAACAGTGCTATGCAAAGACCATACTCAGCCGAACGACACTCTGACCGCATGAAAATTAAGTGCCAATTTAAGCTTATCAATCAATATCAACTTCGACTTCAAAGTGAAGCCTGGCAATCCACTTGCCAACGCTTTGGCCGTGTACCAAGCCTCCAAGGTCTATGGCGTATTTTTCGTAGCTTCAGCGGGAAGGGAAAGGACAACTCTCCTCTGGCCGAGCTGTTCCTCAAAGCAAATCCGTCCGTTGTGGAAGACGAAGTTATTAACACTTTTTTTCCTCATGCTTCACTCACTCCGCCTACATCTCCGAAAGCCTGCACCATAACGCAACCTGATCCGAATCTCGATCGTCCATTTAGCATGAGAGAAACGCTAGCAGCCATCAAACACGGGCGTCCTCGATCTGCGCCTGGCCACGACCGAATCACATGGCAAGAACTCCGCAACCTCGGAGATGAAGCCCAGGACGCACTTTTGGCGGTAATCAATAACCTCTGGGCCTCAGGAAATGTTCCGGAGAATCTTAAGCTGTCTCTCATTTATCCTATTCCGAAACATGGAAAAGAGCAGACCCTCTGCAAGAACCTCCGGCCAATATCTTTAACATCTACTTTATGTAAGCTCATTGAACGCATGATTCACACACGCATGTCCCATTACCTCGAGATAACCCGGCCGGGATACCATCCAGCCCAGGCGGGTTTTCGCCCTAACCTCGGCACCCATGACTGCCTTTGGCTGCTACGACGCATTATCAATTGTATCTCAAGAAAGATGTTACCTGACTACTTGCTGGCCATCGACATGCAGAAAGCGTTCAATAATGTTCACCATAACGCTATTCTTGAGCAACTAGCTAAGCGCTACCCAAGTCAGCGTGCGCAGACATGGATTCGAAATTTCCTTGCTGCTAGGCCCATTCGCTTAAGCGGTGCATCACCTGGATGGAGCCCAAAGACTTACTACTTGGACAGAGGTGTTCCACAGGGATCTATTTTAGGACCGACGCTGTTTAATATGGCCATAAGCAGGATAGCAGCAAACCTTGAACAGGACACCAAGGCCAGATTCGCCGTCTACGCCGATGATATTACTTTATGGACAGAGGCAGTGGATTATTCTGACAAACAATCAATGCAGATTGAGCTGCAGGCAGCCCTCCTTAGTTTGGAGTCCACTCTTAAGGAAGTAGGCCTGCAGCTGGCTCCACGTAAGACAGAACTTATAAGCATAGATGGCAAGAATCGCACCAACCCGAAAATGTGTATCTCACTCCATATTGGATCACACACACTATACAATCAAAAAACGGACAAATCAAAGTTTTACCCATAGCCACCTCGGTTTACCCATAGCCAGCTGCAACAGCCCACAAAAGTGGGTACGTGGACTGCGGCAGGCATGGCCAGCCATGTTATATATGATACGTCGTCTGTCCAACAAATACGGAGGTGCACAACAACAAGCCTGTCGCACTCTTGCAATAGCTGCGGCTGTTGGAAAGATTTTGTACGGCGCACCCATATACACGTTCTCTCCAATGGACATACAAAATTTGGAACGCCTTCATCGGGCTACTCTCCATGCCATCACGGGGCTCCCTAAACACACTAAGATATCCGCCCTTGAAAGCGCAGGGGGCTTGCCCCCTCTGCAAGACATCATCCGTGAAGCCAACACTCGACACCACATCCGCCTGGAAAACACGCCGCAAGGTCGTCGCCTTCTGGTCTGGGATTGTCAGTGGCATGATGATGCACCTCTTCTTAATCAGTCCTTACCCCCATGGGAAACACCAATAGCCTCTCGACTATTCTGTCGCCCCATATCTCGTCACAATAATACTGCCTGCCAGTTTCTTGCCAGGCGACAACTCAGGGAAGCGAGCTTAGATACCATCGACATATACACGGACACTGCCATTACCGATGGCGACGCTTGTATAGTATGGATCTGCGCGCAGACCACCGTATACACTGGGGCCTACAGGTGCCATCTACCGAACGGTACCCGTATGCATGCCGAAATACTTGCCATATGGGGAGCGACTGCAAGCCTCCCATACACTATACAGAAACCCCTTCAAGTCTACTGACTCGCACGCTGCCTACTCAGAAATATTTCGCCCAGAGTCCGAGGATGCTACAGCTGCTGCTATTCAAAGCATCATTCATAGGCATGAAAAAGCCGACAGGCCAATAGAAATTATCTGGACGCCGGGGCATACGGGTGTGCCCGGGGGCAATACGGCGGCACACGCCGCTGCTGCTTCGGCAGGTGGGTCGACCAATCTTTCTCTGCCCCCACCCCTCAGGGTGAACCCGTATGAGCTCTTAAGTCAAATGGCTCCCTTGGTAGCCACAATGCACTACGTACGCACGTCCCTGCGTCATGCTAGTAAAAAACGCATTGCGCAGGTTACCCCACCAGTCCTATTTTCCAGCAAATGTAAGCTTTCGCGCTCCCAAGAAGTCTTCATTAATAAGGTCTACGCAAATTCTGCATACACACCATACTCTTTAGCCAAATGGCGACAAATTGACATTGCGACAGTGACGTGCAATCACTGCAGGCTGCGCTGCCGCGCAGACGTTCACCACTTACTGTGGCAGTGTTCCGCATTTGAAAAAAGGCGAATGGTCGTACAATCTTTGCAAACCACAAATTATCGTAAAGCACTCTTTACAGACCCGGACACGCAGTTATTATTTGCCCAAAATGGAAGTCAGAGCGGCCTGATCAGAGTGGTTTAGGGGGTCTGACAAACCACAATACTGACCCTATACCGCCTCAGTACCAGTGAGGATGAATGCAATAAGTGTAAAACCCGTGACACTGTGAACTAGTAGTGTAGTTAGAAAGTCCTGCTTATCCCCACAGAGGTGCTGTGCCTCCCCCCCCCCTTTTTTTTTCACTAAAGGACTTTCCATCCATCCACATCACTTTGTTTTACTCTAGAAAAAGAAGTGTCACGAATCTCAAGAACGTAATTCATCCGAAGCAGATCCAAAGCCTGTACTTCCCATCATTCCCATGGGGGTACACGCACCTCTGAAGAAGTCCTTGTAGACATTAGCACCAGATTCCCCTCTAGGTATTATTGTACGAAGCTCAATTATTACAGGCAACTTATATTAATAAATATGAATTTGATTTCAAGTACAACTAATGTAGCTTTCTTCAGGCTGCTCACACTGAAAGAAATATACCTATAATGTCAGAAATCGGTGTTACTAAATTACGATTGTGTGCTGCCATTATGGTCATTAGTTTCAATGATTCTGGTTGGCTAAGCAGTACCCCTCACTTAAGCTTCACAGGCTGTCTATAAAAAAAAAGAAAACGCAATAAACCGCGCATTACAGAAGTCGGGGGGCGTTCTCTTGCTGTGTGCGCAGCTGTGCAACTAAGAGATATCGTCTCAGTATTAGGGACGAAGGGTAAAACTGAATAAAGTCGCAGAGAGCGGTGCGCTGCCCCCCCCCCCCCTTTTTTTTTTCACAGCTGATCGTGCCACATCGACCGCGTGCCACGACGGGGACGCTGCACTTCCCCTAGCTGTGTCAGCACAAGACATATTGTTCGGACTCATGCACATGAGATGAATAAACATACCAAGGCTGGCTAATCGAGGTACATCGGATATGCTACAGCTATATACGTCTGGAAGGCTGCTTTATCAACGCAGTTGGAGCGAATTAAGCGCGACTCGTGTGTACCTGTAAATGGGACCCCGCATAAGCATTCATTATTTGGAATTTTGGTCGTTTGTGCTTATTGTGGGTAGGGCCCTGCAAGCGACGGCGGCTGGTCGGCGGGGTATATAGCTGTAGCATATCCGACCTACCCGGATCAGCCAGCCTTTGGACGTTTATTCTTCATATTACAAGAGTCTGAACAATATATCTTGTGCTGACACACCTAGGGAAAGCGTAGCGTCTCCGTCATAGCATGCGGTCGACGCGGCACGATCAGCTGTGAAAAAAAAAAAAAAGAAGGGGGGAAGGGGAGCAGCGCACCGCCTGCTGCGACTTCAGTTTTTCCCGTCGTCCCTAATACTGAGACACGATCTCTTAATTGCACAGCAGCGCACACAGCAAGAGAATGTGCTCCAACGTCTGCAAGGCGCGATTCTTTCGGTTAATTAAAATGGCCTCTTAATTGCACAGGAGCACACAGCAACAGATTGTGTCCCAACCTCTGCAAGGCGCGGTTCATTCTGTTAAATAAAACGACCAGCGGCGCTCATGCACACGCAAAATGCACCGCGGACGACACCAAATTCTCACGAAGAGGCCACAACTACAGGGGCAAATTTTTCTGCCAAATTTGGCGGCAGTCGGGCAACACTAACTCCCAAGTCTGGCAACAATTTATGCAATGCCAAACAGAACCCTGCCCATCAGAGCCGTCTTTAGCCCTAAAGTGCCAACCACTGGCACGCGTACGCCTGCGCCTACGCGTCAAAAGCGTCTAGTCGCGCCTATGGAGGAAAAGGGCGCGCAACCACTGGTACGCGTCGGCACTCGCGCCTGCTCGCGTCGCGCCTAGCTGACGCGCAGTGTTGCCAGAGTTTTTGATGTGAAACTGCCAAAGCATTGCCTGAAAAGATTGACTTTTCAAACATTTGTTACTCTTATTCAAGCCATGGAGGAGCTTTTTTAAATCAAAATAGTATATTTTATATTTGAATTGACACTTTTCCTAATTATTTAGACTGTTCATTAGAAATCAAGCCAATAGTGTCGACTGTATTCGCGTGTCATCCACATCAACATCAGCTCTTCGCGCCAATTGCTGTTCTTTCTCCGTGTGTGCTACTGTTGACGGGTGGACGTGTGTTTGACTGCTTCACGAAGCTTTCCTCGTGCGTTTCTCGCAACCATGCCTGCGGTGTCGGCAGTTTCCCGCAGGAATACAACAGTTTTCACTTCGACACTCGTGCTCCTCATGCTGCTCATAAAAAAGAGGAAGCAAGTACGCGAGCAGCGGCAGCCTCGCCGTTGGTGGATTCGCCCTGTTTTCTTGGCGCGTAAGCAAGAAGGCCTCTACCACACTGCGGTAAGTTCTTCAGCTCTTTCTTGACCTCGTTCAGTCTCATTTTAACGTGACGTCGTGCTGTTCGATCACTCCTGACTGAAATAAACAGCAATGACACCTATGACATAAAATGAAAGCAAAATAAATAAAGCCAATAATACGATATACCAATAAACATGCAAGGAAAACAAATAAACCAAGCAAGTGATGACCACGCCTTTGACAATAGAGCACTTATAATACGTATGTTGTATTCAAACCCCATGACCTCTTGAAGCGTTTTGTTTTAGTAGCAAGTGAGTGCACAGCCAATTGGGAAATGTTGCATGTATGCCCCAGCAAACTTCTATGCATTTACTCGTAGGGCATATTCAGCTATAAAATGAAAGCTGCAGAGAAAATTCCACCGAAGGAATACTGTATTATATCTGAAATTTCACATGTGCTTGAATGCTCGATCAGGGATTCGGCGTTAAGAGAGGTACATTGCTGGTTCCCGTTCATTTTTTTTTTTCTCTGTAAGAATCTGTTCAATCACTGTAATCTGTTTTTGTTTTCAACAGATGAAACGGATGCGCGAAGGCGATCATGGATTTTTTTTTAAGTTCTATCGAATGACGCCAGCACTTTTTGATGTGCTGCTCAGATTCGTTGCTCTGGACCTGACAAAAATCCACGTGTCGAGGGAAACTCTCGAGCCTGGTGAACGGCTTGCAATAACCTTGAGGTTAGTGATATTGAGGTAAAACATGCCACATAGCATTAACTGAATGTAAGTGCCAAAAAAGATAGCTTTGAATCACTTTATTTTTTCATTGTTTCATGTTTATTGTTTCAGTTACCTTGCATCAGGGCAAGATATCCCCTCTGTTGCTCTGGCGTATCGAGTGGGAATCGAAACTGCCCGCTTGTGCATTCATGAAACGTGCGAAGCAATCTGGGAAAGGCTAAAAGATCATGTCATGAAGGTAAGCGGTTCGCAATTCCACTTTGATGTTGGTTACCTGGTAGGTAAGCCTGGAAGCAGCATGGATAGGTTCAGCCTTAAATTGAAGTGAGAACTCGTAATCAGAGAGGAGATGGCACATATTTTTTGATTGCTGCAATACATGTTCACCAAAGCTTGACTGACGGCAACTAGTGATGTAAAGAGAATTTTGTTGCGTTGAGGTATACGCATAGATTTGAGCCATCACGGTGGATAGACAGCAATGAATTGTTTCCCAATACAAGCAGGGAACGCATGATAGACCACAATATGCATTGCAAACTTATGCATCCAGAATAAATGCTCACTGCCACCCTGCTGGTTTCTTGAAACACTGCTGGTTTCTTGAAACACGACTCTTCTGCCCAAAGAGTAGGCCACTCTTTTGTGTATTTGTTACTTCTAATATCTTGCATGTGTTTAAAAAACCTGCAGGTACACTCATACCACTCACTGCACCTAACCTTTTGTAATACTTGGCTGCACTTCCCAACTCTTTGCATCGTTTTTTCGCAATCTAACATACCTTCTCACAATGTGATAAGCCCAGGCCCACTTTTTCTCTAAATTCCTGCCAGGATACCAGCAAGCTCTCCTTGCTCTGTGATCCACCAGGATGTAATGATGATGAAATGTGTAGTTGTACTAGTCGTGCGTTTTAAACGTTGTTACAAGACGTCTGTAAATTGAACTTATTTTACAGCATAATTCAATATTTTTCTTTCTTCTGTGTCTGTGTTTTTCTCTTTTTTTGCATAAGCACTGCAAATTCATCAGAGTTTCATATTCTAACTAGCCCAGCACAATGTTTAAGTTATTTTTTCTCAGCCATGAATTGTTGGGGAGCTTAGTGGACTCACCTGGATTCTCTCTGTGCATCCTCAGCTAAATTTTTCATCTATGCTTACACAAATACTGTAGCTGATAAGTGCAACATGTACATAGAAAAGGAGATCAGAAAACTGAAATCACCAGATGGGCAAAATGAGGTATTAGTCTAGTTGATTTCTGGACGATTCTAAACTGCAGTAAAATTACAAGGTTCACATGGTGTGAAGCACACGAGTGGTGTTGCGTCTTTCCTAACTTCATGCATCTTTTGTAATTTGGTGTACTGTACAACTTTAGTGCAGTAAATCACCAGATCGACTGCCTCTGTTTAATGAGGGACTCTTGTAATGAGAGAAAGAAAAGTGGCGAGAGTCGCATGACAGCAGTGTAAAGTACGTGGCTTTTATTCGAACGGATTCTGCTGAACACCGTTTTGAAAATCATTGCTTCTAATAATGTGCTCTCTGCATATTTGTTTTGTTGCATTATAGGTTCTTTCTTGTTAAAGTACGACATTTTTTGTTTGTACTTCCAGACACCTACCAAAGCAGACTGGCACTGTATTGCCAAAGGATTTCATTCACGGTGGCAGTTCCCGAACTGCTTGGGTGCCGTTGACGGGAAGCATGTTGCTATTGTATGTCCACCAAAATCTGGCAGCAAATTCTTCAACTATAAGGTAAAAACTCACCTGGATTCTCCCTGTGCATTCTCAACTAAATTTTTCATTTATGCTTGCACAAATACTGTAGCTGATAAGTGCAACATGAACATAGAAGAGCAGATCAGAAAACTGGAATCATCAGATTGGCAAAATTAGATATTGGTCTAGTTAGTTTTTGGATGATTCTAAACTGCAGTAAAATTACAGGGTTCACAAAGCCAGAGTAGACACATGGTGTGAAGCATACACAAGTGGTGTTGCGTCTTTAGTAACTTGGTGTACTGTACAATTTTAGTGCAGTAAATCACCAGACTGACTGCCTCCGTTTAAGCAAATAGTTGTTATATATGCCACACTTTTGAAGATACGTGAAACCTTAACATAGATAGTAATTATTGTACTGCTGTTATTCACTGTGGCTGTACAGATAGGTCATGATCTGGATTTTTTGTCGTGTTTATTGTTTCAGGGCACATTTTCCATAGTGCTGATGGCTGTGGTGGACAGCGATTGCAAATATGTGCTTGTGGACGTCGGTGCAGAAGGCCGCCAAAGCGATGGGGGAATATTCAAGGAATCATCCTTTGGTTGTGACCTCTCTAAAGGCCGCCTTGACATTCCAGCAGTTGGCACCCTACCAGGCACTTCCACATGTGTGCCTTATGCCTTTGTGGGAGACGAGGCATTCCAGCTTCGTAAGGACTTCATGAGGCCTTACCCCGCAAAATGCCTCAATGACACTATGAGGATTTTCAACTACAGGCTCAGCCGAGCAAGGTATTGGATTGTTTCTCTGATTCGTTAACCTCATGTCTTCATAGCCTTCATTCGCAAAAAGGCCCATCACGTGCGATTGAACACGATAGCTTAACCTGTGGATCTTAGTCAACCAAGGGCATTTGCAGAACTTTTCTGCTGTGGGAAGGAGTGCTGGTGCACCGAGTTACCACAAAATAGGCACTATTTTCTGTTAAAACTGCGCACATGAAATTAAGCTTTCAAACAGGGCAGTAGTAGCCAAGCTTTAGGAGATACTCTGCATTATCTTAGTGCTGAGAAGATTGTGTCCGTCAAAAATAAAGCGTTACGATCACTTCACGAAAAAAGCTCTTTGTGCAGGGTTGACTTGTGCTAAATGGTCACCAGCAAGTAGCACAATATGTTGGATACATCTACCTGCAGTTAGTCTTTGTATAGTAGGTGCACACACCATGTGTTTCAGTGAGAAAATTATATGATGAGACTTGTGATAAAGTCATTGCTGCATTTCATACATGACTTATGCTGTTCACACTCATCATAAATACTTGTGTAGTTACAGCATTTGAGGTTGATTCTATTGATGAAAGCTCCTCGAATGCTTTGACTACGGCCAGACATTGCTGAGCAAAGATCTTAATCAACTTGCATTTTGCAGATCACCTCATATTACCATGCAGTAGGTTGGGCAGTCTGAGCGCACATCATGAAAAAGTGTTACTGTACATGTGATGACCTCCGCAATGTTTCACATTTCACGGAAAAATTGTAATCGTTGATCACACGATCAAATTTGTGGCTTAGACAGTGGAAAAGAGGTGCATTTGGAAACTCCTTCTGTATTATTCTATTCACTCCAGCTTCTATTCCAGCCATTGTAGAGCATCTGTCGTACTACTATTATTTCACAAGGTTCAAAATAATCAGCCCAGCATCGGTTAAAAACTTCAAGGTTGTAGTGGTGATACAAGCAAAGTTCAGTAGTTAACATTTGAAAAAATAAAAGATGCAGAAATGGACAAAGAGTGCCTTTTGCTAACACTGAGTACACAAGCCAAAGTTCATAGTGCTACTGCCGTTGACAGTAATAAGCCCTCGTCTGGTGTTCCATCTTTCTCAGTCATACGTGATTGTGCCGACAACGGGTTAATGAAAATAAATTTGGTTGAACACTTGCTGTCTCTATATACTATTACAGTACAATACTCAAGTGCAGCAGCCTGTAACAGAATAGTGTAATGAAGGGACAGCTGGTACATCGTACTACAAGGAAACAGTGAACAAAGATAGCGACGGCGAAGGAACTCGGAACTTGGATTGTTCATTCCATCATCCCATTTTCGCACTGTTTTCTGACAGTGGGCTGTAAAAGATGGAGAAAGTATTGCACTAAATGGGAAATAGTCTTTCATCACATTGTGACAAATGGCTCATCTGTCACAACTACTCGGCATTACCACACCACTACTTTTTATCTTGCAAGCACTTTCCATTGCCTTGAAGGCACCATGGTGTGTCGCGTCTTCATTCGCTGTTGCAACATTTTTCTTTTTCGTCTGCAGACGCTGTGCAGAAAATGCCTTCGGCATCACTGCTGCCAGGTGGAGGATACTGCTTCGCACCATAAACGTGCAGCCCAGCCATGTGGACCTCGTGGTGAAGGCCGCTTGTGTCCTCCACAACTTCCTTACTCTGTACAACCCACATGCCCCTCAATTCTTGGACAGAGAAGACAGTTTCGGAAACGTTGTTGGAGGGCGCTGGCGGCATGGTGTGCAACATGTGCCAGACAACAGTTTCTTTGCCATGGCTCCAACACAGGCACGAAACTACGATGGTGATGCAGGTGCTGCAAGAAGGTTGTTCGCCAGCTACTTTTCTAGCACGGCTGGCCAGGTTCCTTGGCAGTGGAATCTACCAGGACTGACAAAGAAGCAGCCCTCCTAGACACTTGTTCTTCACTGCCAGTTCGGGCAAGGACGCACAGCTGCGTCATCACTCTCCTTTCTAGCATGGCACTGCTTGCCCATTCTTCAGTGTGACAGCTGCTCTTAAGGGGGTATGGTAGGGTGAACCCAGCAAAAAATTGAATTTGCAGTCTTGACACCAAAAAATTCACTGTACTCTGAGGAACGAAGCTGTTGAAGCCAGACGTTGAGAAGCCACTCCACGTGGTTTAAATTCCGCACCGTAGTGTGCCACGCAACCTCTGGCGTAAGCAGTATGTGGATGTAAAAATTAGTTTTTCTCAAAGTGCGTTTTCTGTAAGTTTTTCAACTTCAACCTACCTTTTCTCAAAATGTACTGAATTGATTTTTATAAAACTTTGTATGCATGAGCTACAACAAGTAAGCAAATATGGTTACATTCCTTTTGCTGTTGCAGAGAAAAGGTACCAAACTTTTTTCTCTGTGGAACTCAAACTCGATTTCTCAATTTTTCTCAATTTCACTCACTCAGACTTGCCAAAATACTTCACTTACTTTGGCTCAGACTCGCGGCTTGATGCCAATGTGAGTGTGAGGGTTCTCTCATGAGTGACTTTGCCTACCTATTATTTGACTCCTCACGCAAATCAGCTTTTCACTTTTCTTGTTTTCTGTGCTCCCTGGCTCATCTTGTCATACCTTCTATTCTCCTCAAATTTGAATGTGTTCTTGTAAATTATTCTTCTGTGAAAAATAAATTTTTATTTTACTAAGTCCACATGTTGTGAATTAAAGCGGTGTCATTTTGACACAAACTGGGGCAATGTAACATTTTCAGTGACTCTGCAATGGTCTTGTGCCTTTGCAAAACCGTATGTTTAGCGAGTGCTACGAACTTCAATCGGACAGAGCACACAAGCTACCAAGTGGATGCTCAATGTTACAGGGGGGGGGGGGGCAGTGACAAGTTATACGATCACTGGGACCATAACATATTCATTGAATACTTTAACTGCCATTGAATACTTTGACTGCATAGAAAGCCGTGGCTACCGCAGTACATAAGCATCTTTCTACAAGACATAGCAGCGCCGCTGTGTGTCATGAAACAGTGCATCGGCTGTTGCTCAATCGATCCACCATATTGTACACTCAGGGGAATAAAAAAAAGGATCCCTGTCAACTACACTTGTACGGCAATCAATGAATTTGTTGGTGTGATTGATGAAACAAATATCGGTCAGCTTCTTGTGTTTAACCCTCTCATTCCTCTGTGCTACGACACAAATATAACCCAGCTTATTGGCAACCATAAAAACAATGTTAACGCTGTGTCAACTTCCTACTTTCTTAGGCCCTTGAGATACGGTGCACAATGAATGTACAGTATCCCAACAATAAGTTTATTCCTGTTGCCTTCTGGGTCAGCTTGTTGTGTTTAACTCTCTCATTCCTCTGCGCTGCGACACAAATGTAACCCAGCTTATTGGCAACCATAAAAACAATGTTAACGCTGTGTCAACTGCCTACTTTCTTAGGCCCTTGAGATACCGTGCACAATGAACGTACAGTATCCCAACAATAAGTTTATTCCTGTTGCCTTCTGCAACCATGCTCGGGTTTGACATTACCGACTTCTTCAAATGCTCAGTGACAGCAGTCACTGTATCAAGTGGATAACCTATATCTAAAAGACCATAACCTGTGCTCGTGAGGACCAACTTAAGGCAAGACATAGCTGAATCGTTTATAACCTCTAATTGCTTTGATGAGAAATTTAACACCGGTTTTAACTCCAGCTTACTTTAAAACCAAATTAAAATATATTAAGACTAATACATATGTCTAATAATCTACAAACATTTAGGTTTCAATATTTGTCTTTTAAAACCCAACTTGGACAATGTCTGGGATCGATGGGTTCGAACAATTATATTTATTCTCGTCTCATAAATAAATGCACTTCATCAGTACAATATCTATGGCGTGCAAATAAATCTGGCTCATACATATGGAAATGGCTAAGCCTTTACATTTACAGAGAACTTGTAATTGTCCTTTTGAAAGGGTATTGACAAAAAATTTTCACTTTGTTTTTTTTACAACCAAGGAAAGGCCAAGCACTCAGAAGCCTAGAAAATGTACCGCAATGCGCAAGTGTGCCCTGAAAAACTAATTATAGTGTTTCAGTTAACATGACAGAAAATGTAAAAAATGACATTTTAAAAAGAAATTTGCACTTGGCCCCGTACCTTAATAAAAAAAAATCACTTCAGCCATTGAAATAAAAAAGAAACTAGTCCACATACTCCATTACTAATTGCATGATCTTCACTTTCAGCTCTAACTGTCGCTTTTCTGGCATCTTCTCAAAGTCTTTAGCAAGGCACAGCCCAAAATATTCATGTTCGTTTCTTGACTCAGTTTTCTTCAATGTCTCGCACAAGTCTTGCACATTTTGAGTAATTCTATCTAACTCTTCTTCATTCTTTCTTTTGCGACTTCTTCGCTGGGTTGGTGTTGACCCGGCACTTCCATCGGCGACAGCAGGCTCTGGTGCAGTCCTCTCTTGGGTGTTTGGGCAAACAACCCCTGGAGGCCTGAAAGCATCATCGTCTGAATGTGCAGAAGCTGGCAATCAGCTGGCAATTGTCACAGTAGGACTGTTTCACCGCTGCACGACGACGGCTCACAGATCACACCGTTGCATTCGTCGTATGCTTCTCGTTAACACTCACACCGGTGCTACAGTGCAATTCATTCACGTAAACACGCACATCGAAGCTTCAGTAGAATTCGTTCACGTAAACACGCACATCGGAGCTACAGCTGAATTCGTTGGTGTAAACACGCACGCCGGATCAATTCGTTGGTGTCAGTGGCATCATGCACTACAGCTCAACGGAGTTCGTACGCCGATGTAAACGATGATCACATGTCACTAGCTTGGCATCACACGCTACTGCAAAGGCATCAGACAAGCCTCAAGCACTCTTTCTATGTAATATTTTTTTCTTTTTTTTAGCCAGCTGAGACGTAAACAACTTAACTTTCGTTGTCTGAGTTTGTCCCGTCAGCTTCCACCGAGGAATGCAAACGAAGCACACATCTTTTTCGGCATCCGGCTAGTGTCGATCATCCTGACTTCTATCATCGGAAGCATCTTACCACCACAGCCCACTGACTTCGAGCACAACGTATGGAGATGAAAGCACAGGCGCAGTACAATCGCCGATACGATGTTTTCACACGGCCAACGACCACACTGAAACTGGCAGGCACTCGCTAGCAAGCCGGCAGGTACTCGCTGGATGTGTCGGCGTCACTCGCACTCGGCACGAAATGGAGTCACGCTGGTGGCACTCGCAGACATTCGTCGTGTCATTCTAGATGACGAAGCGGTCATACAGGAACGTTTGGAGTAGTTTTCGTGCTTGCCTCTAGCACTCGGCCGTGCCTTCGAAGCGGCAGCCATTAGGCCCAGCACTCGGAGTCATCGCGGCCTCTGGTTGGTTGGCGCGCGGCCTCTGGTTGGTCGGCGCCGCTGTACGCGTGGTGACGTAGCGTACGCGAGGCGAAATATCAAGCCCGGCTTGATCCCTCGCGCCTGCTTGCGTATGCCCCTCCGACGTCGACGCCGAGAGGCGCATTTGACGCTTTTGACGCGTAGACGCGAGCGAACGCGTGCCAGTGGTTGGCACTTAACTCCGCTGACAGCGAGACTGCGGGCAGGAACGACGCGCTAGCGCACTCGTGGCGACAGCTTCTTCGCAAGCAACGAAGCTGTAAGCGGCGGCATGATCAGATTACCATGAGCGGCCGCACCGGATGCACAATCAGATAGCTACGAGCTGGGGCGCGGTCTATGAGCGCGGCGCGTCATGGCAGTCGTCTTTGGCTCTAACTCCGCTGACAGTGAGACTGCGGGTAGGAACGACGTGCTAGCACGTTGTTGATGACGTGCTTCTTCGCAAGAAATGAAGCACATCACTCGCTAACTTGTCTGAACCACGTACGAGCATTTTACGAATCGGCAGCGGACCACACAGTCAAGCTCGTCACCTCCCCTCCCCCTTCACTGCCAAGGATTGCTCAAAACAGGTCCTAGCAGTTTTGCGCACCGTCACTCGAAAATGGGATGCCAAGCGCAGTGCGCACCAATTTTTTTTTTTGTCATCGTAGTTACAGATTTCGCACATCGTCACCGAATGCCGCCGGCAAGTCCATTACACGCCGGCTGCACTGTCCACGCGGCCGCGCACTCCACGGTCATATAGAGTGCTGTCAATAAGCTTTTGTGATGCGATTAAACGTGCTTGGAGCCGTGCTTGGTATCGCCACTGACGTCTACGAATGTTCTGAGGCAATGAAAGCCTCGTAGATTAGCGTTTCCGCGACTGGCCGTATGATGATGCGTTTCATGGCCAGAGTGGCAAAAGAGTATGTATGAATCAGGGGCACGAATTTTTATATGCGTTTCGCGTCATTAAATATACTGCTAAAAATTCCTGTGCAACCAGTCTTGAGCCCATAACTTTGTTATTTTTTGGGAAGAAGGCATAAGCCGTCATGGTGTGATTCATTTTTTTAATGCAATAAACCTCTCTAAATAAGAAATATTCAGCGATTATTTGTAATCAAGTACTTAATTATGCTAAATACAACTTCAGCACAAGAAATATGTGTAATCATTTCAGTATATGGTCTTATTCAATTACAATTTTTTCTGTCATGCCTATCACACCACTCCTTCATACAAAGAACTTGGTTTGAAACCCATACTTGTTCTTTGTAAATTATGAAAAGGAGCTTATGGGAAAAAAAAAGCAACCAAGGCACACTGGTCAGAGACCAGATGCCCGAGAAGTCAAATATCACAAGACAAACCTGAGATCACAATTTTTAGGTGTTTAAAAAAGAGACGTAAAGAAAAGTTGAAACTTTAAACGCCGTTTTCTCAATACTGTTTTTTTATTTTTTGGCATTATGCTCAGCTCGTCGAGAAGATATCTGGGCAATGACTGTACAGATTTTGATTCTGTTTATTTTGTAACGCTCCTTGAACTGTGCTTTAGGGGGCTGCATTCTTAGTTTATTATTTTACTCCTTACAGAATTTTTTATAGAGTTTCTTGTTTTTAGTGCAAGTGTGCTCATTGCAGTGTCACTGGAAAAAACGTTAACTATAATTTTTAGTGTTGCAAAAAAATAATTTTGAGCACGCAGCCCCATTCAACATACATTTGGCTGTGCATAAATGAATTACCTATTTCTTTCTTATTTTCGCCATTAGGGCTCCTCCACGTCCATTTACGGTTTCCTCGTTTTCGGTAGAAGGTATTGAAAACCCTTAAACTATTGCGTTCTGCGAATTCTACTAGTAGCTCTCTTCTGGCATTTCTAGTACCGATGCCATAATCTCCTACCGCCTGGTCTCCAGCCTTCTTCTTCTCTACCTTTGCGTTAAAGTCTCCCATTAGTATAGTATACTATGTTTTTACCTTACTTATTGCCGATTCCACGTCTTCGTAGAAGCTTTCAACTAAAGCGTCATCATGACTGGATGAAAGTGCGTAAACCTGTACCACCTTCATCTTGTATCTCTTATTGAGTTTAATTACAATACCTACCACCCTTTCATTATTGCTATGGTATTCCTCTATGTTTCAAGCTATGTTTCTGTGAATAACGAACCCCACTACCAGTTCTCTTCTATCAGCCAAGCCCCGATAGCAAAGGACGTGCCCATTCTGTAGCACGGTATAGGCCTCATCTGTCCTCCTAACCTAACTGAGCCCTATTATATTCTATTTAGCACCCTCTAGCTCTTCGAATAGTACAGCTAGACTTGCTTCAATAAATAAGGTTCTAGCGTTAAACGTTGTCAAGTTATGGTTCCAATGCAGGACGTGGAAGTGCTTGGCAAGGTATGATGCAGTGACCATAGAATGGTACGGTCTTGAATTCGCTGAATCTTGAAGAAGGAACGACAGAAATTGATACACAAGAAGCCAATCAATGAGCAAGCACTGAGAGGGAAAGTAGAGGAATTCAGAGTCTCATTTCAGGACAGGTACTCGGCTCTTATCGAGGAAACCAGCCTTAGCGTTGACGCAATGAATGATAATCTGACGAGTACTATTACAGAGTGTGCAGTGGAAGTTGGAGGCACGGTACTTAGACAGGACACTGGCAAGCTGTCCCAGGAGACGAAGAACCTTATTAAAAAGCGCAAAAGCATGGAAGCCTCTAGTACAACAGACAAAATAGAACTGGCAGAGCTTTCTGAGTTGGTTAATAAGCGTAAGGTATCCGATGTAGGAAGGTATAGCATGGAGAGAATTGAACACGCTCTGAAAAACCGAGGAACCGTCAAAGCAGTGAAGAGGAAACTTGGGATGGGCAGAAATCGGATGTATGCACTAAGGGGCAAAGAAGGCAAAAATAACGACCAATATGGATAGGATAGTTGAAATATGGGAGGAGTTTTACAGAGATCTCCACAGTAGCCAGGACAACTGCAACCTTAATATAAGAATGTGCAGTAACCCAGGTAACACCCCACCAGTAATGATAGAAGAAGTCAGAAAAGCTTTGGAGAGCATGCAAAAAGGCAAAACTGCTGGTGAGGACCAGGGAACATCAAATCTGCTGAAAAATGGAGTAAAAATTGTGTTAGAAAAATTAGACGCCCTGTTTACGAGGTGTCTCCTGACGGGAAGAGTACCAGAGTCTTGGAAGAACGCTAACATTATCTTAATACTTAAGAAAGGAATTGACAAGGTCTTGAAGAATTACAGGTCAATCAGCTTGCTCTCCATAGTATACAAGCGATTTACAAAGGTAATTGCTGACAGGGTTAAAAAAAACATTAGAATTCAATCAGCCAAAGGAACAAACAGGATTGTGAACAGGCTACTCAACAATCGGCCACATTCATACTGTCAATCAGGTAATAGAGAAATGCTCAGAATATAGCCAACCACTATACATAGCCTTCATAGATTACGAGAAGGCATTTGAATCAGTATAAATATGAGCAGTCATGCAGACACTGCGGAATCAGGGTGTCGATGAAGTACATATAAACATCCTTGAAGTAACCTACAGGGGAACAACTGCTACCAGATTGCTTCATAAAAAAAGCAACAGAACACCAATCAAGACGGGTGTAAGGCAGGGGGATACAATCTCACCAATGCTATTTACCGCGTGCTTACACGAGGTTTTCAGAGGCCTAGAATGGGAACAGTTCAGTATAAGAGTTAATGAAGAGTACCTTAGTAACCTGCGCTTTGCCGATCACATTGCATTGCTGAGCAACTCATAGGACGAATTGCAACTCATGATTACAGAGTTAGACAAGGAGCAGAAAGGTGGGTCCTAAAATTAAGCTGCAGATAACGAGAGTAATGTACAACAACCTCGGAAGAGAGCAACGCTTCAAGATAGGTAATGGTGCACTTCAAGTTGCAAACGACTATGTCTACATAGGGCAGGTAATAACCGCAGAGCCGAACCACGAGATTGAAGTAACTAGAAGAATAAGAATGCAGTGGAGCACATTTGGCAAGCACTCTCAAATCATGACTGGTACATTGCCAATATCCCTCAAGAGGAAGGTATAGTACTATAACAGCTGCATCTTGCCGGTACTTAGCTATGCAACAGAAACATGGAGACTTACAAAGAGGGCTCAGCTTAAATTGAAGACGACGCAGCGAGCAATGGAAATAAAAATGGTAGGTGTAACCTTAAGAGAAAAAAAGAGAGCAGAGTGGATTAGGAAACAAATGGGGGTTAAGGATATCATAGTTGAAATCAAGAAGAGAAAATGGACATGGGCCGGGCATGTAGCACGTAGACAGGATAACCACTGGTCATTAAGGGTAACTAACTGGATTCCCAGAGAAGGCAAGCGGGCTAGGGGGAGACAGAAGGTTAGGTGAGCAGATGAGATTAAGAAGTTTGGGGGGTATAAATTGGCAGCAGCAAGCACAGGATCGAGTTAACTGGTGGAACATGGGAGAGGCCTTTGTCCTGCAGTGGACGTAGTCAGGCTGATGATGATGACAGTAACTCCCAGCTATTTTTGTCATATATAAATCGTCCAGCTCCTCCACGAGGTTCAATTAAAAGATAGTTTGTCTCTCATTAAGTATTTGTGCTAGCGCCTCGAAATTTTTATGGATGCACGGTTAGGCCATTCTTAGTGTCTGTGCGAAGTTTCATCATCATCCGACCAGAAACAAGAAAGTTTGTTGTCAAAGGCACATCCGCCCTTAAATATCCCTCAACAAAAATGAAGTGCCTGGCTTGCAAAATTATCCTTAAGGAAAGAAGTGCATATGCATATACAGGATATATCAGCTCAGTTTATACCCTATAATGTGGATGGGGAGATGACAGCAATTGTAGCTTAGTGGTAGAGCATCGGACGCATTATTCAAAGGTCGCAGGTTTGGATGCACTTTGTATACTTTCTTTCTACGAGTTTAAATTACAATTGGTTCTACATATATACTTTCCCTGGCATCGTTGTCTGTTAGTTCCCATTAATATGGAGTGTAATAAAGAAAATGAGCCCTTAAAATGAATACTTAGAAGGAAGGTATTTGACACACAATGAATGTTCTAGCACCATGTACTCCGACGTTTTCATCAATGTATATATATATAAATATATATATTAAGGAAAGAAGTGTATACTTAAGGGCTCGTTTTTCCGTTTTTCATACAATAATATTGAGGTCTAACAGACAATAATGCCATGGAAAGTATAGGAGAAGTGATTAGACCTCATTGTAATGTAAACGTGAAGAAAGAAAAGTGGTTGAAAAGATAACTTGCCGTGGGCAGGAATCAAACTTGCGATCTTTGAATAACATGTTCGATGCTCTACCAACTGAGCTACCACCGCGGCCATCCCCCAGCCGCTTTATTGGGTATATATGTGAATTTAAACGTTGGAGTGTCGGTCAGTGCCACCAGTAGCCATGGCAGCGAGTGTCGCTCACTCTTTATGAGCCTGTTTTGTGTCACGTAGCACATGAACTTATTGAAAGCTGGTAGCTGACTATATAAAGGCACCAAGTCTGCCAGTACGAGACCCTCGTTAATGAATTAAAGAAAGAAGCGTATACTTAGGGGGTCATTTTTCCGTGTTTCACACAATAATAATGTGATCTAACAGACGATAATGCCGTGGAAAGTAAAGGGGAAGGTATTAGACCGAATTGTATTGTAAATGTAAAGAAAGAAAAGTGGGGGAAAAGATAACTTGCCGTGGGCAGGTTCGGTTCCCGCCCACGTCAAATTATCTTTTATCTTTTTCCCCACATTTCACCCACACACACACACACACACTTATATATATATATATATATATATATATATATATATATATATATATATATATATATATATATATATATATATATATATATATATATATATACACACACACATACATAGATATGTGTATGAGTGTGTGTGTGTGATGGCATGACGGCAGCGACAGGAATCAACCAAGAGTGTTTATATAACTGCTATCGTAAGGATCATATCCGTATGATGAGGCACAGGTCACCACCCTGTCGTAAAGGCGCAACTCTTTCATCCACTGAGCCACTTTCATTAAAAAAACTTGCATGGGTACTTGCACTATACCTCAAAGGCCAAACAACCGCTTTTGTTTTTTTGTCGTTTCGATATCACTGAGAGCCCCTCTCTTGAATGATTCGCGTATTATCTTTTGTTTCTGTTCTACGCTGGCATCATGTGAATTAAGACATTTGCAGTATTTAAAACAAAAAGATTTAGTTTTTGGGTGTATTTAGGAATGTCACCCTTGAGGATGTCACGTCAATTGTCAATGCCTTTTGCTGATCAGTGACGAGGTAAAAGTAGAAATTACCCATCGGGAGAGAAAAATATGTATTACTGTCTATACTCTATGCTGCCCAAAAGATTCCAAAAATAACCCAGAAGAATGGTAATTACCCTGCAGTTGGCAATCCTGGCATTCATGACAAGTCAGTGTGAGGATGTATAATATGAAGGCAAGAACTGAGGAAAGAGGAAGGGGACAAGGGGAGGAGGCATCCAGTAGTTTTGTACAGTATCTTGTTATGTCGCCAAAAAAAAAATCCAGGTCAATTCACTTCAAACATACTTAGTGTACTCTTAATTGCACAAGGAAATGGGGAAAATTTATTTGAGATGAACAATGAAAACACTGAAGAAATTCATTTGTTTCTATGAAAGAAATATATTAATCAGGACCTTATTTGTTTACATTTATATTTATTTATTCATTTTCCTTATCATAAGGCAGGCTAAGGTAATAAAAAAAGACACACACACACACACACATATATATATATATATATATATATATATATATATATATATATATATATATATATATATATATATATATATATATATATATGTATATCGACAATCACACGAACAAATGTATTGAAAATTGACACACTCATTAAAAAGGCTTACCAGCAGTTCAATGTTCTAGCAGCACTACAACGACGCATTTACACGTAACATTACAAGCACCCCACAAATGTGAGGCTTGTGGGGTTTACTCCGATTTCAATGGCCTGCAAGCGGCTGTAATTTGTTTTTGTAATTCACTACGCCACGCAGCTTTAATACCTGCATTGAGGCCCAGAAAACTTGTAAGACATAGCTTACTAAGATGCTATCATCGACACTCGTACCACCGCCGGCAGGCTATAAAAGAGGCAAGAGATTTTGCTGAAGCATTGCAAGGGTGACTCATTATACCTGCGGAAGCATTAGTATTATAATATCTCAGGAAATCAATCAGAATACTCATTCAGTGTTTAATCGCGCATATTGTAATCTGTCATTAAATGAAGAAACACATATTTATATGTCCGTATATACGCTGTTGCTAAATATGTCTATTTACGGCGTAAACCTACTTGCAGGTTCTTCAGTTTGACAGTGTCCACTCTCGCAAGAAGTTCCTCAATAAACTAGAAAGCTTCCTTGTGAACCGAAAGAAAACGCTCGAGATGATCAACACGACCCGTGACACGATGCTGGCCAATGCTGAGACAAAGGAGAAGCGCCAAAAGCGGCTCGAGCACTTCTTTCGGGAAGCATACGCGCTGGTGAGTGGACACATCCGGCTGGAGTGAAACACGTGGGCTCCATCACTTATCGCGAAGCTACTCTGAGAAAGCTCATTGAAAAAATTGTCTGTCAGTCACTGTTAGATGAATTAATTTTTGGCAAAACTATGAGAATTGCCACTTTATTTCATTTGCATTAAACGCTCACCACGTTACTCTCTTTCTGATTTTTGCTTTATAAGTCTTGGAAAAATTTCTCTCTAGTATAAGGAATACACATGGGTCTCAATGACATTTTACTCGTATTTGAAGTTTGGGAAAGATTTTAATTTCGGTGACTAGAGAACCCATGAAAGTGTACGATATCGGAAAAAAAGCAAGTGATAGCGTCGGGGGTACTTCTGGGGTGTCGCGCAAAAAGGAAACAAATTTTTATGCCTTGTGGCAGTACGTCTTCTTCTGATGGGCAGTGCACTTGCGCAGATCGTCTGCACAATAGTTGACTTGCTTGTGCCACTCAAGGCTCCTTTCTAGTCGCATCATTTTGTGTGTTTACTTTACTCCCGTGTTGTATGAAATGGTGTGCAGGATTCTGAGTATCGTCTGTTCCTACCAATTTCAATGCTTTAGCAGTGGCGATGTAATTTCTGACTGCAACAAGTGACAAAGATCGTGTAGATTCTACGTGGTCCTTGGTGCAGACATTCGGATTGAAGCCTGGCGAAAAAAGGAAACTGGAGGAAGTTGGCAATGACGTGATCATGGTGATGCGAACGTCGCTGTCGAAGCAAGAGTTTGCCGATGCGCTCGGCATGAAGCCGGACTCATTGTTCGTGAAGCAAATGTTCAACTGCGTGGACAAGGACAAGGACGGGCAAATCAGCTTTCAAGAATTCCTGGACACCGTGGTACTTTTCACAAGGGGTTAGTTATTTGACTTTTCATTGGTGCAGCGACACTGACATAGTTTTGACAGTCAGGTACAAAATAGTTAAGTACGAAACAGTAAACATTGAACTCTTTCTTGGGCAGACATGGGCTTAGCCATGCGCTCAAGGTCCAATGATAGCGATTAGTCTGGTCGTCTTCTGCCAATATTAGGAGAGCACACACGCACTATGCCTTCAAAGCAAGTCTACATCACAGTGAAGGAAAAAAAAACATGGCACCAGATATGAGAATTAAGTGCACTTGCATTCACATCAGTCTCATCATGTCCACTCCAGTGCTATAACGTACGGTAGTGTAAGTTCCAGAATGTACTCCTAAGCTAAAGGGGACCACCAAATCGCTTAGTCATTCCCTCTGTATTCAAACACTCGTGTTGATTAGAACACAAAAGACCTACGGGTGTGGCCTGAGGCTAGTGATAGCATGTTTAACCGTCTCAGGCAGACGAAGCAGGTCACAAGAAAAAGAAACACAGCCGTGGCTCTAAGCATACCAGCAAAGCATGATGTGCAACAAGAAATATTAAAGGGTCGCGTATTTAAATTAATTGGAAAGGAAAACACCTTTTTTTTTCATAGACACAATCAGCTATTATGTTCATGCAATATATATCTGAGTTTCGCTTGAGTCACAAAATCGAGTTAATCTAGTGTCTGGTAATTACTATGCGTGCACGAGTCATTGGGACTGCTTGCTGTGCATAGTCTGCTCTTGCTCTAACGCACCATAATGTGTGCTTAAAATTAGCATGTGCAATATCAGACATCCTAGTTTTACTCTGATGAGGCGAGTTTAAATGAAATGACGCTAAGAAGCACAGCTGCCTTTTTCTGCGACAAATATTGGCTTTTAATGCTGCCTTTATCCGCACATGAACATGACAAAACCTCTGTCAAACCGTGGCACTTGCAGACAGCGTGACTGCGTCCGCAGCATACATTATTGCATGGGCACAAATTGCTGCGACGCAACTTTCATAAACATACTATTTTGTAAACAGGGCTTCACTTGCTGGCCTTAAATCGTTATTGTGCTCACATACCAATGTTGGTTGAATGATTTGCGTGTTTAATTTCATACGCCCCTCTAGTCGAAAAATACGGGTAATAGTATTTCACAGCAATAATCTTTTAGAAGTCAAAGCTCAGCTAGTAGGTATGTGCCTTCATGATATAAGACATGATGTGCAAACACGAACACAACAGGGAAGTATGGTGTCTCGACTCTAATCTTGTGTTCATACTTCGACGCAGCTTTTTACGAGACAGCGTTAAAGATCTCGTGTCTCAAATATCCCGCCGCAGACCTCGGCCCCGTTGGTTGTGAGCGAAGATCGTCTGTGCGTCTGTGATCAAAAAATTAAGTTACCGAGATAGCCGCGAGAGGCCGCTACTTGTCCACGCTTGCACGCGGTCACACAGAAAAAGCCATGCATTCGAAGAAAAAAAGTGGTCAAGGTCACGAGGTGCCATAGTTTCTTCGCCCTGCCACCCTTCCCTCTTAGCTTCCAGCGCTTTCGTCGGGATGAGAGAAGAGATAATGCAATTGCAGCATGCGACAAACCTTTGTAACTCCACTCGCACTGGGCGGATTACTAAAATTTTTGCGGCATTGAATTCGTGAGATAATAAGCTCTTTTAGTGAATTTATTCCATGGTTACTTGTAAAAGTGTTTCTGGGCCCCTTTAACGCATTTTGTTTGACAGGTGTCACGATGAAAATGTGCCCATTAGGGGATAATAGCGCGCGCTGGTCCAATCTACTGTGTGCATGTTTGTGTGCGTACGTGTGTATGTAACAAAACATATGAATAAGTATGCACTTAGCGGTTGAAGGGTGTACTAGGGGCCGGATTTCACTATCGCGTTGTACTCTAAGGCGAAGCTTAAGGGTCCCCCAATTTTTCTTTAGTGGGTAATAAATCAATTGTAAATAGCACACTCACACGGGTCAACAGTGTTTGTCATTCATTATTTTTATTTATTTTTTTATTTATATTGCATTCACTCAATGAAACATTATTGAAGGTAGCGAGTTAATACGTTAGAAAACTGCAAAAAAAAATTTACTTCATACACATGAAATAAAACTAACAAAAAAATATATCTATGGGATGAAACACTACAAAACTAAAATGTAAATAATAGATGTTAACACAGTGAATGGGCTCAAATTATATAGTACTAGCTGCAACATATAAATATGAAATAAATGCTACATAAAAATTGAGAGAAAAAAAAACAACACCGACATCTCGACAAGTGTTTAAAAATTGGGAATTAGAAAGGGCTATCACGGAGCAGGTGAGCTGATAAAGAATGACAAAAAAGGGAGTGATAATAAATCAAAACGATGTCACCAGGTCTTTGGTTCCAATCATTCAATGTGACTGGTTGCAAGGAGTTAGAAAACGTGTTTGCGTTGCCGGGAGTACTTTTAGCCTTGTGTTCATGATGAATTCAAAGTGAATGGCATGTGGAAGGTGTAATGAGTTAACTGGGTAGTGGTGAATCATGGTAAACATTTCTCCACCTCATCGGACCTGTGTTTAAGATGCTCGACTGGCGACCCCAAAGGTCGCGGTTCCGATCTTTGCTACGGCAGTCGCATTTTGGTGGAGCCGAAATGGCAGAGACTCGTGCACTGTGCGATGTCAGTGCACAATCATTAACACCAGATGGTCGAAATTTTCAGAGCCCACTACTATGGCATCTCTCATGATCATAATATAGTTTCGGGTCCCAAAACCCAGATATTATTATGGTAAATCTCCATGAAAGAGACCAAGAGAGAAATACTTGCTGTGTAGTAGTAAGTGTGGCCGTGACAAATGGTGATTCATTGCTAATATGCTTAATGTACGGTAATCATCAGGAAGAATAAAACATGCAGCATTATTTTAAAATAGTTCAAAAGATTTAATTAAGTTCTCGTGGTCAGGGTTCAAGATTAGAGTAGGGCATTCCAACTTCAAGCACACAAGAGTTTTCTAAAGAAGCTTCTTGACAAGAAGTGGAGCTCTGGTAACGTCACGACGTATGGAACCGTATTTGCAGTTAGCATTGCTCGTTATGTTGTGGCTACGAGCATTGCGATTTGAACTGCGGGAAATGATGACGTCCGAGTACCGGTATTTCTGCACCGTTGTCAAGATGGATGCCACCGGGGTTGTATGCTCGGGAGCTGCTGTACTGCCAAAAAACAGGCATTGGTTGTATTTGTTAGGGTTTGATTTTACAAGCCATTTTACGCACCGATTTCTAACGTTACTCGAGTCTCTTCTCAAAATCATTTATTGTGATAGCAATTATAGGAACACTTCCGGCTGATTATTGCTGACATAAGCGGCTAAATAGACAGACAGACAGACACCAAAAGTGCTTGCTGTGTGCAAAAAAATTGTTTGAACTTTATATTGATTCAACATTATTGAGCATACAAATAACAAACGATTTACTCTAACAGGTCAGAATGTGAAAAATAATGACAGTTTTGTCATGAGAGCCCCAAAGAGCCATTTCAGGCAATGTTTCATAGCAAATGAAAATTTTAATTCTTCTACCTTAACAGGAAAGTCAACAATACTTCATGCTTATTTGTCAAAGTTATTGCTTTACGTACACAAAATGTGTCATAAAAAAAATCAGGCCGAGGCTTTTTATTGCCGGCCTTGTGATTTAATGGCAACACGATAGCTTGTCTGAACAATGACCTAAGCAACCCTAACATCTAAGCAAACCCTAATGAGTTCTTGTGCTAGAAAACTTATGAATTTTGAGTAAGAGAGACAACCTTTCAGATACTGAATCACATTTCATTGGTTACACATTTAGGCAATTTCCAAGCAGACCATTACATGTATGAATGTTTGCTACTGCATTATGCGGATCTATAAGAAGTTCACGAATGTATTGAAGTATCTTCTGATACAATTATCAAGTATCGTGTCGAACACAATTCTTGCACTAGTATCTTTTATCTCTATTTCCAATGTTTGTTGCATGAGAATCTTGTATCACACCGTGATACAGTTTCAAAGGTTCCTAGTGCAGCCCTGTTTGACCTACAGGGTGCGGTTGCCCGTTCTCGCACGCTAACCTGCTAAGGTGGAGGTTTCTGCATTTTTCGCTATCACGAAAAAATTTGAGTTCAAGCTATAAAATGCATGAAGGTACATTTGCTCATTGCAGCAGCCATGTATGCAATTGGTTCGAGCTGTTAGTTAGAAAAGCCTAAGTTGGGGCTACATGGCTGTTCATTGTCGATAGCTACAGCGAGCTGCTCAAGCACACAGGACGCACAAAAAGAACACACACATATACACAGGACTACAGCAATAAACAGCTGTCGCAGTTAAAAGTTCGCACTTGTCCTGCGTATTCCCTCGAGCTATTTTCGTGTGTCCTTCTCTGTGTATGAGCAGCATGCCGGAAATATGAAGATGTTTATGCATATTAGACTATATTTGTTTCTTTTCCATTTCTTGTTTCCCCTTACGGGGAAGCTTTTTTCCTTTCCTCGCACGAGTCATAATTGGGTGCGGTTAGATGCATGCTCCTTTCCCTCCCATTTAAAGCAAGTTGCGATCATTTACCTTTTTTTGTGTGGCCTGCTAAAAGAGGTATTCATTGAATTGTCGCAGTGTGCCACCTCTAGCTAATTCAATATGCCGTACCTGTCCAATAGTCTACGTGTGAGCCTAAATAGATGCATTTATTATCACGGAGTTTTTGTTTGTCAGAAGTTATCGTGGTGACAAATCAACGAGGTATGTTTCATCGTTCATTCGTCTATTCAGGGACCACAGGAGATATTAGACTGTACGAAGTTGTCTATAGAGCTCCTCAAACTCTGATGGGTGGAAAAATAAAAGAATTTTCCCACAGTGCATAGTAGTGACACGGTAACTTCACTCCTTTTTTTACAGACGCCATGAGCAAGCCCTTTCGCTCGTCTGTCTAGAGAGTAGAAAGATCAGTAGAAGTTGCGAATCTTTCTGAATTTTATGGCAAGAGTTCGAGTGCTCAGAGCAAGGGAGCAATGTATATTGAGAACTGTACACCTATCGGTTACAGGTAAAAGCGAGGACAAGCTGCGAATCATCTTCGACATGTGTGACAACCACGGGGACGGAATGATTCAGAAACAGGAGCTTACTCGCATGCTGCGCTCTCTCGTAGACATTGCGAAAACGAACTCTCTGAGCGAGTACGAGACGAGTGACATTATACGAAGCATGTACGTGTCGGCTGGTCTCGACAACTCCGACACCCTCAGCTATGAAGACTTCAAGAAAATGATGAAAGAGCATCGTGGAGACGTCATTGCTATCGGCTTAGACTGCAAAGGTTAGTTTCTTATCCATTCGTAATTATGTGCAGCGTTCTTTTTTTCGCTGAGTTGGCTTTGTGTGGCATGCTTCATTTTAGGGGAGCTGAACTCTGTCTCTAAATGCAACCAAAACCAGAAGTAAAGAACAGAAGAAAAAAAAAGCTTTTCCGAAAGAAGGACGCAATGAAAACATTAAAAATTATTTTTTTTTTTTCAGAGCAATATGGAAATATTTTTTATTATTTCCTATACAGCAGCAAAATTGATAATGCAAAATAGTATCCATGTCCATATGTAACGCTGAATATTTTCGAGTACATGTATGTGACTGGAACGCTTAAGTGCATTCTAGTTTCACAATTGCTGACCATTGTGCTAGCAGATGTTTATACGTGCTGCGGGTGCAGAGAAAAAGCTCGCGATCAAGATGTTCTAGAATGGCATGAAGACATCTGAAAGGGCCGTGACATGGTCACCCCGCAGTATGAGGTCTTCATAATCATCATCATCAGCCTGACTACGTCCATTGCAGGACAAAGGCCTCTCCCATGTTTTGCCAGCTGTGCTTGCTATTGCCAATTTATACCCGCGTGCTTCTTAATCTCATCTGCCCACCTAACCTTCAGTCTCCCCCTAACCCGCTTGCCTTCTCTGAGAATTCAGTTAGTTGCTTTTAATAACCAGCGGTTATCTTGTCTATGTGCTACATGCCCGGCACGTGTCCATTTCCTCTTCTTGATTCCAACTATAATATCTTTAATCCCTGTTTGTTCCCTAATTCACTCAGCTCTCGTCTTGTCTCTTAAGGTTACACCTACCATTTTCCTTTCCGTTGCTCGCTGCATTGTCCTCAATTTAAGCTGAACCCTCTTTGTAAGTCTCCATGTTTCTGCTCCGTAGCTCAGTACCAGCAAGATGCAGCTGTTATATACCTTCCTCCTTAGGGACAGTGGCCATCTACCTGTCATAATTTGAGAGTGCTTGCAAAATGTGCTCCAACCCCATTCTTATCCTTCTAGTTATTTCTATCTTGTGGTTCGGCTCCGTGGTTATTACCTGTCTTTAGTAGACATAGTCTTTTACAACTTCCAGTGCACTATTACCTATCTCGAAGTGCTCTCTTCCGAGGTTGTTGTACATTACTTTTGTTTTTTGCAGATTAATTTTAAGACCTACCTTTCTGCTCTCCTTGTCTAACTCCATAATCATGAGTTGCAATTCGTCCCCTGAGTTACTAAGCAATGCAATGTCATCGGCGAAGCGCAGGTTACTAAGGTACTTTTCGTTAACTCTTATTCCTAACTGTTCCCATTCTAGACTTCTGAAAACCTCCTGTAAGCACGCCGTAAATAGCATTGGGGAGATTGTATCCCCCTGCTTTACACCCTTCTTGATTGGTATTCTGTTGCTTTTTTTATGGAGCAATCTGGTAGCAGTTGATCCTCTGTATATTTCTTCCAGGATGTTTATATATACTTCATTGACGCCCTGATTCCGCAGTGTCGGCATGACGGCTGGTATTTCTACTGAATCAAACGCCTTCTTGTAATGCGGCGATGGCGGCGCATCACCGGATCGGCGATAGTGTAGGGGCGAGGATGCGCGATGGCTTAGGATGGCGAGGATGCGGCGATGGCGTAGTGGTTAGAGCATCCGCCTCGCATGCAAAAGGTCCGTGGTTCAAATCCCGGTGCGGCGCAATTCATTTTTTAAAGACCTTGGGGAATTTCGACGCAAAAATTTTGGTCTGTCTGTTGGTCTGTACATTTGTCTGTTTGTCCACTCTTAACGGCATTTGGTACTTAAAACGGTCGGCCCCGTCCGCAGCGCCCACCTATGTTGCTCAAGGTTGAGCGTTCATGCTTGTGCAATTGTCAATTAAAAAGCAATTATTGCGCATGTCCGGGGCACCATAGCAAGTATACATTCTGCTTGTGCGTCTCTTACTAGAAAAGGCATACTAAGTAATTTTAAGGACCGTAGCACTTATCACGCTGCGCTGACCATGCAACGCTTGCACGGAAAGGCAAGTGTTTCTAACGCTTTGCTAAAACGAAACAGCGGTGGCACTTACCCGTCGCCTTGCGTTCTACGCCTTATCACCTCTGAGATGGGCGCGCACACCCGTCTCAGAGCCACGGGTTTTGTTTTCTAAGACAACTTCCAGATGGCGCTTATGTCTCACGTGTGAGGTGACTTGATGCGCTCGTTCATCTCCGCTGCACGCTCGAGGCACTCTTAACGCAGCACTTCCGGAATACCATTCACCGATTTTCTTGCGCAGAACATCAAATAAATGTCTTGTTCACTCTCTCCACACGCAAGACTATCATCTTTTGACGACATTTGCAGATTACATGCAGATACGGGGCCAATTTTTTTTCTTTAGGCCAAATGCAGAAACTAAAACTGGGCTAAATTTTACAGCAGTGTAAAGTGCCGCTTTAGCATCTTCATCTTCTAGAATCGTTGGATTCAAATGGCGAATACTGATTGTAATAACACGAAAATGCCGTATCTCATCTTTTCTGAATGCTCAAACTGAGCTGTGCTAAAGCAATACAATTTTATCATGCACCAACTCCCCCAGTCAGCAGTACAAAAGCCAGATTCTAATTGTAAATTAGCCAAATGCTGAATCTGTTTTTATCAGACTGAACCATATTCATTTAATCAATGCTGGGTCAATAATCGTCACCAATAGAACCAGTATGCTTTCGTCCCACCTGTTTCATCCGTGTTGCAGTTGTTTTGCTATAGTGTTTGTGTTTTATAATCAGTTTTTCAAGAGGGAGTTGGTTCTTACTGAAGGACCTAATGCCGCTGTGTGAAACTGAAATATAAAAAATAGGAAGCTGACTTTTGTTTTTTTGCATCTTAATGTTTCTTTTCGAGTAGGGTGCTACAATATCATGCCCTTCTAGCGCTACGAGATAATAGAATTGAAATACTAGGTAAATGAAGTGAAGATATTGGGCACTGATCTCTTCCTTGAAGAAGAAGTGATCATAAATGCAATGTCATAAACCCAGCTCAAATCAAGGGGGGCTGTAGCACTTCTCAAGACTTGCAGTAGATGCCAAGAGCAAGAAAAAGCCTGTGACACTCCCGAAATAGTGCGCCTTTTGTTGGGAAGCACCGTTCACTTAACAGCCAAGCACACATACTTCAGTTGAAACTGAGAAAAAAGCATTTTTTCACTACTGGAAATATGGTTGGGCCTACTTCAACTATTTTTTGTGTGTTCATTCTTGTCCTCTGTATGCTTCGAATCTATATTGCAGCTAAAATCTGCATAGCCCACAGTCGTCAGTATTCAGGAGTAAAATTTGCATTTGGCTCCTATAGATCGGAACACTTCATTTCAGCTCGTGAAAAAAGTCGAAAACAAATTTAAAGTATGGCACAGCAATATTTGGTGATAATTAACATAACATTTGGTGATAAATTGACATCATTCTTGAGCTTCTGTCGGGGTCCCGCAGCAGTGGTCTGACCCACAGGCGATGGATCGGCAACTGACCCACAGGCGATGGATCGGGTCCTGGCTGCGCAGGCTGGGCTGCATTTTCGATGGAGGAAAAAATGCTCTAGGCCCATGTTCTTATATTTGGGTGCACGTTAAAGAACCCCAGGTGGTTGGAATTTCCAGAGCCAAAATTTCCAGAGGTCGGAATATCAATCGGCTTCCGTCGGTGATATACTTCGTCACATGGGCGAGATGGCGATGACTGGACTTGAAAGAAGTAAAAAAAAGCCTTATGTATTCCTTTTTCTGTAGGGCATGTACAAAACAGCTGCACAAGCAGTAAAAGAAAGCCGAAACCAATCAGATGCCTATATATATTATATAGTTAACTCAGAAGTTGGTTTTGATGAGATGAAAAGTTTTTGTTTCAGCTTTTGGTACTTGGAGAAGATTCGCTAGTATATTTTCATTGCAACTAAACTGTGCAAAATGTCACTGTTTCACCACAAAGATTGTAATAAGCCCTGCGACATTCTGTATCAATGTTTTATTCTAAGTTTATGTGCTATTTCGCAAAAGCTGCTTTCTTGGCGACGCGCTATGTTGTTTATTGTGCGGTGCTAAAGAGTCAACGAAATGAAACATGCTGTATTTTGTTTTTTCTCTGTGTGCTTGCTGCCCTTCTGCAGCCTTGGGCATTCCAAAAGCAGGCACATATATTTAGTAGAGTCCTTTAAGATCACTGCTATAGTCAAGTATCAATGAATTCATTTTTGATTCGAAAGGTCAACTTATTGGCACAGCCATGATAAGGCAATGCAGTGCAGTCATAATAGTTCCAGCTTAAAGAAGTGTAGGCACCAAAACCTTGGATTACAAATGTGTAAACTCCCATCAAACAGTGCAAAACCTCTGCCCCGCCACGGTGGTCTAGTGGCTATAATACTCGGCTGCTGACTCGCAGGTCACGGGATCGAATCCTGGCTGCAGCAGCGGTGGCGGCTGCATTTTTGATGAAAGTGAAAATGCTCTAGGCATGTGTGCTCAGATTTGGTTGCACGTTAAAGAACACCACGTGGTCAAACTTTCCAGAGCCCGCTACTTCGGCGTCTCTCATAATAAAATGGTGGTTTTGGAACGTTAAACTTCACAAATCAACCAATCGGTGTAAAACCTCCGTGTGATGGCATGAATCTTAGAGAGTGGTGATGCTAGATAAGTGGTGCTGCACTTTAGATGTGCCCCTCTACATAGTGGCTACTATTGTAGCAGGATGCCCAGCTGCTTCTGCCAGCAGCGGGATCGTGTCGTTCTCGCTGCTGGTTGGATGAGCTCGAAAATCAGCAAACAGAGGTGTGAAAAAATTACATTTTTGATCCTTTAGTATCGATTGGGGAAATATTTTCACACCACAGGTGGTTGGGTTGCTCAGTGCCCCTGTTTCTCCATAAATGTCATGACACTCGCCATCCCACGTTTTGCGGCTCTACAATGATGTCTTGCTCATGTTTGTCGCCACACGTCTGCTGAATGAGTCATTATTGCCTTTTCGATTTCGAAATTCTAATCCGTCATTCTCGTTGCCTGTTCTCTGTAAACAAAAGTCAGTTTCGCCACCAGGGCGAAGCCACAAATTTCATAGCAACAAATTTGGGTATCGCATGAAAAATGACCAGCAGCTCAGTACTTTCAGCACACGTTAGCCTTCATAGGCCAACGTGTGCTAACTTTCGTAGCCTGAAATTTTCTCAGTACACTATAACTTTCAGACATAGACAAAACTCATTCAGAATTTAATTCTTTTTTTAAAATGACTATTTCTTCTTACCAATAGGCTGAGCTCTTTTCCAACATGTTTTTTTTTTAACAGGGGCTAATCAGAACTTTCTGGATACATCATCAAATGTTGCAAGGTAAGAATCTATATTTTTATTTCTATAGCTTACTATGCAAAACAATGCATAACCAAAACATTATGCATTGTTTTGGATTGCTCCCCTTCCTCGATGGTATGTTTCTGTCATATGTTTTCTTGGTAACAAGCCGCCATTTCTCTTAGTGTGGTGAACCTATTCTTTCTATATATATTGCAAACGCATTTATCAAACATTTCCTGCTACAGGTGTGTGAATAGTAAATTGTAGAATCTAATCCAACACGAACCGAATACGAACCGACAGGATGACGATTCGAATACGAATACAAAGTCAACATCATTGCAATATTTTTCAAATAGTACAGTAACCATTTGAAAAACACGTCTATAATTCAACAATATTTTGTTTGCTATAAGTAGACAAGAACATTGGCAAATAGACATCACGATTAATGTTAACTGCGAAAACAAATTCCATAGTTACGTAAACTAAGGTAAGCTTGCATAATCAGTGACAGCCTACGAGATATGTTGTAATGCTGGATTGATATTCGAGGTTTATATCACCATTGAATGCTGTACATTGACGCCCCTTTTAAATAAAATTGAAACAAAAATTAAACAATGTTATGAATGAATATAATGAATTTCATTTTGAGTATAGCAAATTTTAGACACTTTTGCTTCTTACCACTAGAGTTTTAAATAGAAGAACCGTCACTTGTAATTAGCACGGCATTTATTGTCCCTTTGACGGTGGGGCTGCATGTGTCTTGAACCCGGTAAAAAACCAGAAATGGGCTTCCTCGAAGTTCGGATGTGTTGCTTCATTGGGGTTTTTCTGCCAGTGCTGATTATTAAAAAAAATTTGCGATTCGATTTGAGTAAGAAATCAATTAGAGCATTATTCGATTTTCTAATATATATATACATATCATTTCTCAAACTCCCCTAATTTCTACAGATTCCCAAGTATTTATCGGGGTCCGTATGCAAAAGAATTCCGGTCTCCAAAATGTGGGAACACCACACGATGAAGTTCGGTGATAATATTTAGAAGTACACAATGAAGACTGTTGACGAACGCACAAGCATACTGCAATGATTCGATTCACAGAACTCCACTCTTAAAGCGGCACAAGTACATTTAGAATGTACGAGAAAACGTCGACTAACAGTGTGGGCGTGTGTCGAGGTCAGTTCCAGGTTGTGAATGTGTGCACGTTTTATTTAACACTAGTCTGCTTCAGTGGTTTAAATTACTTCATGCTAGCATTTGTCTGTAGCTATTGTAATAACAGTCCTGTTAGTAATAAACATTCACAATGCACAAGTGCGCATATCTACAGGGAAAAACTTGGCCACTGTTGAAATGGGTGCGAATGTCTGTTTCCACCAAAGCACTGAAGGCTGTGAGCAGTGCTGTGAACTTTCAATAATGAAACCCTTATAACCCGATTTATTACTTCAGGTGATACTTTGGCCTCTCAGCCTGCACGCAACATGCTATGAGTCGCAGCAAAAACTCAAGAAGGGGCAGTCAACTGCTGGATGTACAGCCGTCAGCACTGTTAACAGAAACCGTTCAACACATGTCTTCGCCCCATTGCGACTCACGTGAGTGCCGCCGAACTTTGAACACGGTATGTTTGTTGCAACTAACGATAGATAGAACGTGCATTGATTTCACTATTAGATTTCTGTTTCACTGAAAGTGCTTGGCTGGTTTGTTTTTGTCGCATTTCTCACGTGACGACGCTCTCGAGCACGCCCGGTGAATTAGTTGTTGTATGCTTATCTCATCAACGAACTATTGTGTGCGATATCTGCCGCATCTTTCTAGTTTGAAATCACAACTTCAGCTCAGAAGAAATGAAGTATTGAAATAGCAGAGCAAATGCACATTTATGGAGTTTCTGTAAAATTTGTGCAATAATTAAATAAAAAATGAGGTGGTGTACAATTTTCGATTTATTGATTTTCAGACAGCATGATTAGGACTATTCTGGTTATTTAGTGTTCACTTTCCTGTTGAGTTCACGTTCTACTGAAGATGTGTTGTTGGAGCTTATTATCTGCGAGTATCCTGACTCAGCAAGGACAGGCACAGCAATTTTCAGCATAGTTATTAGAGAAAAGCGCTCATCACCATTTTGTCTCAAAAGTAACTGAACTCAAACTGAAGCCGCCAAAAAACTGAAAAAGCATGAACTACACAGGGCGGTGGAGGCTAAATTACCAGAACTTATTGATTCATGCTGTCTCAAATTTAATGAATTGGAATTGCACTACCGCAATCTTGATTTATTTTTTGAGCAATTTTCACAAACGCCATAAGCGATCGTTCGCACTGCTTTTCAATGCATCGTCCACCTCTGTGGAACAGTGGTCAGGGTGCTTCGCTGTGGACCTAAAGGTCACCGTTTCGACTTCGGCCGGGGCGGTTACATTTTGATGGAGCCAAAAAGGTATAGATCGGTGGACTGTGCAATGTCAGTGCACGAATAAATAATACGAGATAGTCAAAATTTCTGGAGCCCTCCTCTGCTTTGTCTCTCACAATCGTATCGAGGTTTTGGGACAAAAAACCACAAATATCATTATTATTTTCAATGTATCATTTCTTCGAAGTGGAATTTGTGATTTCGAGCTCTGAAGGTGCGGGAGATAATGCACACAATATATTAGTTGCTTAGATAAGCGTACAACTATAAATTCACAGGGCACATTCTAGAGTGTAGCCACGTCCGAGACGTGGCGGAAACGGACCAGCCAAATTAGTGGCTTCGACCCGCCGGTCAGGCAGAAGTGAAACAGAAATTTAATAGTGAAATCGACACGCATTTAATTTATTATTAATTACAACAAACATACCGCGTTCAACGCTTGGCGGCGCTGACGTCAATCGACACAAGGAGATCCCAGGCGTCAAACGGTTGGTGTTGATAGTGCTGATGGCTTTACCTGTACTGCGCCATAAATCACCACAGTTTTACAGAGTAGGCCAGTATTAACTGTGCCATCATTCCACTTCCTGCGGATAAGCTCACTACTGGCTTGCCACGCAACATTGTTGATGCTGTGGCAGACAGTGATGAAGAATTATAGCTGAGACTTTTTCTAACAGGTCAGAAGCTTTAAGCGACTCACTAGTTGCGGAATTCACATTGTGTGAAACCTATAGTGCTGTTTCACTGCTCTAGCATGCTACACTGTACCACACGAAGGAACTGAAGCTCATTCTAGCTTTTGCCAGACTTTTACAGCAAAAGCTGTATGAGATCACAACACGGGTCACGCGCAGTGCCATAGTTGTCTGCCGCCAGTTTCCGTAACTACTATCGCATGAAGTAAGAAAAAAAACTCGGTAAGGAAAAAACGCAAAGGACACAGAGGAGTTTGAACCCTGGTCTGCTGTGTGCCAGCGCAGTATTCTACTACTGAGCCATGCCGGTGCTTAGGAGTCGTTCACAAACTTCCCTTAGGCAGGCTTGACATCGGGAAAAGAATCGTGTTAATATTAGTATTAAAGGTGTCACACAATGAGAATAGCAAAACGAGTGGGTCGTCCAATGCTCCAGCCCATTACAAAAGCTTGTTCTTGATCACTTATTAACAGTGGCACATACCCACTTCTGGCATAATTCCTCGACGTTGTCAGCAACTGCATCAATAATCGGCTCAAAATTTTGTGCAAGTGTTTAGTAGACACCCCATTTCTTCGAAGGATAGCATAGTGAATACTCGCCTACTACCAAAAATTATGACTATTAATGGCATAGTAGTTACCCAGCAAGTGTGCTCGTAGCGGTTACCCATAGAGAGTTTAGAAATGGCTATAAAAAGCGGCTCTTCTAGCTTTCACTGTGACTTTGCTGTGCATTTCGAGCAGGCCTGGCATTTTTCATTGAAGCATCAAAGACGTGAACCTGGATAACCGCACAATAGCAGAATCGGAATTCGAGCCAAAGAAGACGCCTGCCCTGGAATTCGAAGCACAATACAAGGGCTACGAGGAGGTGCCATGGCACTGACAAAAGTGGAAAGAACAACAATGAAAAATCAGAAAACAAGAGCTTGGTTCTTGCTCAGAAGCATTTCAGCACGAGTGCCCACACTCCGTTGCTCTCATTGAAAGACTAACGGAAAGATGGATTAGCATCGCTGCTGATTTGCTTCGTCCAGAGGGCTTGGTGGCAGCAGGATCAGCTGCTGAAGTGGAGCTCAGTGAACGTTTATTGTTTCGCACTGTGGTGGGACAAAAGCAGTATCGTCTGTCTGCAGATACATGATCAAATATTTGTCATAACACAAATACAGACAGTGATACATCTCGCAAGGCATATGACGATACATTTACAGGCCATCTGAAGATTATCTTAGATATCGTTTCAAATAACATGTATCACAAAATACAACTTCCACTACTCCTTCGGGCGAAGCAGTGACAGAAACAGCTGCAGAATTATTTCTAATATTAATAAAAGGAAAGAGCTTGTGTAGTACAAACGAAATTTACTTTCAATGAGAGAAGCCTTCTTGTGGTATTGGACATAAACTGTGCTGCTTTGTGTGCTCCTACTGATGATGATGAACTAGTGATTTTGTGGCATTCATTATTTGTTCCACCTTCTGTCTCTTGCAGAATGACGAGTTTCCAGATAAACCAGCCAGCGGAAGATCCGCCGTCATGGACGGTGCTGAAGTGGAACCAAGTGACCACTTTTTTGGAGGAAAACCGGCAACATGTGTTCTACTTGTTTGTCTTCTACGTCTTCACAATTGTATTATTCATCGAAAGGTTTATCTGTAAGAAAATTTTTTTTATCCTTTTTGTGAAGGCATAATGCCCTAAAGCATTTATATGCACTCTTTGAACATTATTATAATTTTAACATAAAGCCATTCCTGTATATATCAAAGTCAGATATATCGAATTATTGCCTTTGTCCAACAGTTGAAAAATTCTATCAAATTTTTCTTGCAAAAGTATCGAACCAGTGCATCCGTATATCGAACTCCGGCACAGAGGGACATCCGCTATATAGCACGCTGTGCTGCACTGAAGGCCAGGAAGTGAATATTTCCTAGCAAATATCCATCTATTTTCGAGCGTCTTCTAACAAGTTTTGATTCCTTTGAGTGCGCAGGTGACGAAAGGTGGTATTATTCCATCGCGCTGATCTGCTTCGTTGCGTGATGCTTGCAAGTGCACCGGTATGTCTGATGTGCGGTCTACAGGTTTGAAAGTGCGGGCATAGTGTTTTTCAAGGAAAACTATTGCTGATGACACGAAAATGAGAATGCGAAGTGATTCGGTGATCTTCTTGCAATGTTCACGTTACTTTCCTTGTTAGTTAGTGCACAAGGGCTCATTAGCCGGAAAAGCATCGCCTTCGAGATGTGCAACATCGTGGCATATTTTTTGGTGTTTTCGGTTTTAAAATGCACGTCTTGCAGGCTACGCTTTTTCTAGCTTCTTGCATCAAAGCAGCTGGAAGCAGCGGCTGCCAGCTACAAAAGCGCAAGTGACATTGATATTGTCAACATGTCCTTGAAATCTCGGATGGCATGAAGTATTGATGAATGATAATGAGGTATCAATGAGATATTTGTGGTTGCACGTGCGCTTTTGCAGACTACTGCTACATGTCGGAGCACATGGACCTGCGGCACGTGATGGGAGTGGGCATCGCCATCACTCGAGGATCGGCGGCCTCTCTCTCGTTCTGTTACTCTCTCCTGCTGCTGACCATGTGCCGCAACCTGATCACCAAGATCCGAGAACTGCCCTTGCAGCAGTACATACCCCTCGACTCGCATGTGCAGTTCCACAAGATTGTCGCCCTGACGGCGCTATTTTTCAGCTGTAAGTGCTCATTGTATGGCTAAATACGGTTGAATAATTTCATGAGACAAATTAGGAAATAAGAGAGGTTACTCGTCTGTACCTATATGTGCCATCTCAGGTACGCATTTTCTGCACAACATAGTTGTGACAAAAGTGTCATGTTTTATAAGTATACAGTTAAGCGTGCTTATAATGAACCTGAGCCTGACGCGACATCTGTTCACTGTATCGCGAAGTTCATAGTGAATGAAACACAGCTTTTAATAAAGTTTTGAGTGAAACCTCAAACTATTTTTCGCCCAAGAAGTCCGTGATGTACGTGTTTAGAAGAGCAGAAGCGATAAGGGCAGTCTCGAGTTAACTTGAAATGGCAAGATGCTCGTTCTCCGAGGCCCGTGGCATAAGCTGCATGAGGCACTGGCTCTAACGTTTCGTCGTTCTTGCAATCTGATTCCTCCAAATTGCTCTCGCCACGTACTTCATTCACAATGCCCTAACCTATGCACGGTTCTGCTGTGTGGGCATCATCAACGACCGTAATTAAACCATCGCAACAGATGTCCCACCCATTCTTCCATGTCAAAGCCGACGACGCCCTGCCACAAATCACCACCTCAGTGGTCCTGTTCGAAAGCTTCACACTCGGCATCGGGCTTGACGTCGACGAAGTCGGCCTCGCAAAAACAATTTTGTGCGCATGTAGCCGTCAGTGCCGCCCACGAAATATTCACTATCTCTACAGCTGAATAACGGGACCCCCGAAGCGGCAAGTTGGCTGCCAGGTGGTCAACAGCTATAAGCAAGCGCTCCGCAATGCGGCACCTAACGCGCGGATTACGCTCCAACCAAGCCGTCACGCTTTCGACGTTTTGTTGAGCGGCAGGAAACAGCGTGCAAGTTCTTTACGTCTGCCATCCTGACCACACACGCACACCAAGAATGAGCCGGACATGCACACGGGACACACATGCCATAACGCGTGGAACAGCTCTGGGCCCGTTTCTAGTCAGAAAACGAAACCGATTCGAGCCAGCGAGGCTGGCATCGCGGAGCAGTGGAGATGGGCGAAGGGGTTGTGATCAAGAGAAGAGAGCAGATTTGCAAGAGAAGGGCAAGGAATTGCGATAGATTGAAGAGAGGGGAGGATGCGGCGGGAGGGCGACCTTGAAAACCAAAACACACAGGAAGGAGGCAGCTAGGGTAGCTTGGTTGACAAATCCATGAAACGCGCAACTCGCACTTAGAAAAACTTCATAATGAGTTTTTGAACTTGAAACTCACGCTGGCGGGTTTGCGTGGCCTCACCAACTTTATTTCGTGATTCGTTCCGTACAAATTAACAGCCGTTTTTGCACTTCCGCACGCTTGTGGAGGGCATGCTGAGCTGAGTGCGAAGTGAGCGAGAACAAGTCCTAAACATGAAATGAACCGCAAATTATCAGAGTCGGTGGGGTAGCGTACGTGCATGCACTAGACGCAGACGGTTGGATACAGTCAGTGGACGAGGATGTTGGAAAATGGTCTGGTCACTCCTGGCTGGCGACGCCAACAAGACTACCAGCGATCAAAACAGGGTAGATGGCCGACCGGTCTTCGAAAGATTGATGGCAGTGTGAAAACACAGGCCTCGTCTGGCGATGCGGAGAGCTCAGAGTAGGGAGGGGACAAAGGATGAAGGGATGCGTTACAAAAAGCGGTCGGGGAGAGCGGCAACTAGAGGGTCATAAAGGCAGGGTCGGTGTTTAACAATAAGTATGTATGGGCATCTCGCGGATGCCTGATTCGTGGTTGAAAGTGGTTTCCTGGGAAGTCGGCAGAGCGCAGGCTTCGTTCGCTTTAACCGGTCAGCGGCGCTCGGAGACGTTCATTGTGAGTGCGATTTTGTGCCATTGAACCAATGTATGTTTTCACGGTCACGCGGATGTTCGTTTTAAGCAAAAGTTAATTTTAAGTGGGGTCATTATATGTGGGCTCGACTGTATACTGGTTAACACAAAGCCTGCTTCAAACATAAATGTTTGCTTAATCAACCCCACTCCTAAGTTTCAAGGAAGCGCCTCTAGTTATTTATGAGTTGCATAAATCATCTTCATGTAAGTCTCAAAACACCTTGTAGCAATCGGCTCCCTTTCACCTATGCTTCAAAGAAAAGAGAGCCAGCACCATGCCGTCCACTTTGCGTTAGACAGCATCATGCTCCTTTTCGCTCATCATCAAACAACTCAAGCAAGTTCTAGCTTCATTTATGGAAAAGCTAGTTGCAAAAATCTTCAAATCTTTCTTCCACAAAATTATGTAGCGCGTACTACCAAAGATACAACTTCCTGGCAGTTTTCTGTAGCGGTGGGAAAGCTTTCTATGTTAAGAACCTGTCTCGCCAGAAAAATGTTTGTTTCCTGCTTATTACAACAGTGACGATGCAGCTTTCTGTGATCGAGAACTTATCACAGCCTCTTTAGAAGTACTATAGTGGAGAGAGAGAGAAAAAAAAGAAATTTCTCAGCATGAAATATAGATGGTGTGCCAGAAACTAATATACTGAGCTGCTGTAATTAAGTATCCTCAGCTTCATAAATATAACTTTCTTGGTCTGGCCATTCTTGATGTTATTGTGCACAACTTCTTTTTAGCTTTACTAGCAAACAAAGATTTGTCTGCAACATTGTCTCATTTGAGCATTTCCAATGGCAATAACTGTACTAAAATCAAGCCATTTTTTTTCATCTGAACTTCTGTAATGCTGAAGAAATCAATATCATTTGTGCAACAGTGCTTTTTTTTACAATTTCAATATTTCACAAACATTGATGATTGTGGTAGTAGTGTTGATCAATGCAGCAGTTGCATTTGACGTGTGTGCGAGTGAAAAACAAATAAATAAAAAAAATTTCGTGCTTTGGCATTTTCCAACTTGATTCCACTATGAATTCGAAGTAAGATGAATTTAAATCAATCGAGACCGCCTACAAAAACGGACAAGCTGCATCTTCCGAACTGCTAAAAAATTACTAGAATTAAAAGGGTGGAAAATGCCAATCACCAGTAAAATATGCACAAAGGCAACTGTATTTTCCTGGTGTATTTTGCTGCTTGTGCTCTTTGAAATCGGGCTATGTTGTGCCAGCTCGCACCATATTGCACTTTGGTAAAAATAAAAAATCTATTCCTTCCTAAGTTTTTTTTTTTTTTTTTTTTTCAGAATACTTGTGCCTTCCTTTGGGGAGTTGTTTTCTGCATGTATCATTAGTTCTGGGTGGGATAGGAAACTATATTATGTCCTCCTGTGGCTTAAGTTTTCGTCCTAGAATTATTGAAATTACTCGAATCTAACGCGCACCTTTTTTCGGGTTAAGCGAGTTCATAAATCGCATGCGTGTTAGAATCGAGTACGAAAAAAAAATGAATACGATCATTCTATTGCCATCGTCATTGCCAAAATGGCCGCCCCCTACTTGCGTCAGCATCGCGCGTCGGCCATTTCTGCCTATGTGTTTCCCATGTGCAGCACTTCGTACGTGTGCTTAGGAGTTTGTCTTCTTGTAGTGGGCTAGCATCTATGGCATGGAAGGGCCGACTCCAAAAACTTGACAAGTGCACCACGATGCCGCTTTTAAAAGAAAAGTCATTGCGTGTGCCGAAACAGACGGAAATCGGGCCGTATCGCGATCGTTCGGAGTTCCCAAAACGTGCGTGCGGGACTGGCGGAAACAAAAGCAGAAGATTGTCGACAGCAAAGATTCACGCAAAGGCTTCAGTGGACCATAGCATGGTCAGTTTCCGCAAATTGAAGAGCTGCTCGCTGAGTATGTGCTTGAGCAGCGAGCGGCACAGCGGCCCGTGACGACAGAACTGCTCTAAGTGCGGGCTATTAGAAAAAGGGCTAACGCGGAGCCAGTTCAAAGTGAGCAGGTGCTGGTGGCTAACTAACTTTATGAAGAGGAAGGGCTTTTCCCTCCGAGAGCGAACGGGCATGGCCCAAAACTTGCTGGAGGAGTACTAAAGAAAGCTTCACAGTTTTCACAGGTTCGTCCTAAACTTGCGGCACAACAACGGCTACCTGCTTGGGCAAATCGGGAATGCCGATCAAATGCCTCTTTACTTCGACATGCCTGGCACCACAACCGTCGAGAAGAAGGGGGCGAAGCAAGTTCGCATGCTTACATCGGGCCACGGTAAAACAAGAGTGACGGCAATGCTCCCTTGCACGTCAGATAGGCACAAGCTTCCCCCGTACCTCATATTTAAACGGGAGACGCTCCCGAAAGGAGTCGTTTTCCCGAGTAGTGTGATCATGTGGGCCAACAAAAAAAAATGGGTGCGCGTGGCAATCGATGTCTTACTTTTTTTTTTTTTCGTCGTGGAAACCAAGTGCGCATTACAACCGAGGGCGCGGTAGATTGGAGTAAATACAATACATATACTACTTCCAGAATAATATAGCGGTATTGCACTGTTTTCTGCCAGAATTCTAAGTGCGCTTTATTATGAAGGACAAGCTTTCATGCGTGTTTACGAGTATTTATGCAGACGAACGCCATGATAGAATTTTCGTTTCACGACTCGGTAGGAGAGATGAAAAATTAGACGGAGCCTGTAAACTAAGCGAATCTAATACATGCAGCACAGACTGTGTGAATTAGGCTATATGGTATTTTTTTGCCACTGAGCAAAGCATGATAAAATGATTCCCTTATATATATATATATATATATATATATATATATATATATATATATATATATATATATTCTGATACTGCAATCCCCATAAATGCACCGCTATGGTAAAAAACATTCAGACAGCAAAACAACGAAGGGTAGTAAACATTGTTTTAAAAAATACAATATAGATAAATAAGTTATGAAAAGAAAAATACATTCTTTGTGCTATTGTGCTTACGTATACGGATCGCACACAAAACATCCTGTACATTAAACATGGCAAAAAAGAAATACATAGGTGAACGAGATCATGTTCACATTGGAAAGTAATTAACAGATATTTGCTGCAAATGAAGACAGTGAAGATTGAGTAACTTGAGTGTTAGTCAGGTTAATCTATTCGGTCACAGTCCTTGAAAAGAAAGAATATTTGAAACAATTACTTTTTGCGTAGAATGGAGTTATTGTTAGCCAATGCCTTTGTCTTGTCACATATCCAAAATAAAAATTATTTCAGATATATTAATATTTAATGTTTATTTGGTTAATGCCGAAAAATTTTGTACAGAAGAAGAAGCACACCAACTGCAGTGTCGCGCCTATAAGCCTCAACAGCTGGTATGGTGGCGCTGTGGCGCTAGGACAATCAGAGCCACCAATAGCGGAAAGGTGCATGAACCCGTCGTAGCATGTTGGGGGCGCTCATTGAAATAACATCGTTAACTGGCAGCCCATGTTCTTGTGTGGGTTTCTTGGAGGAACCTAATGCGCTGAAAAATAATTGAAGTAAAGGCAGTGTTTTTTATGACAATGATCATTACGCCGGCAATCCATCGTTACGGCATTGGGTTGCAAACTGTCTGCAAAGATGCCCTCTGATCTCACTGGCAAGTGTGTTCATCAGATGAAGAGCATCGACTTGGATGTCGGCCTTCAGGATATCAGTTTCATCAGGTTTATGCATCATTTACATTGTAGTTCTTTTAGATCTATCATTCGAAGAGCATCCTATGACTTTTGCATCCGTTGTGTTGGTATTGATGTCCGAACTAAGCAAGAAAAAATCTCGCTCCTTTCATTCTGCTCCCTTTTTGCATCTGCTCATCCCTTCGAGCTATTAGATGATTTCTGCATATTTTGTGAGTCTGTAGAACTAGCTGCACATTGTTATAGCAAGGTGCACAATCGCGGCTGGTCACCGAGAATGGTGTAAGCACGCCGCGGCCTTGGCTACGTTTTGTCAACGAGTGTGAGTGCACATCCTTCACATGTTTTAACATAGTGTACCACTACGCAGATACAAGAAAAGAAGGCACAAACCGCAGCACTGTCCCTTCTACTCTTATGTCCGCGTAGTCGTGTGCTGTGTTAAAATATGTTTAAGTACTATCACCAACTGGCCCACCTTTCAGTCCTTCTACATCACATCATGCACAGGGCTCTGACACTTGGCTTTGCCGATTGCCGCGACCCCTTGTAGATATGAAGTCTTTTAACGCTTCCTTGATGGTTCATGCTGTAGCCTTTTCCATAGTATGCAGGCAAAAGTGTCGGAACATACAGGTGGAGTGCTTGGCTATCAAACATCTTTCGTAGTCAAACAAGTGGGCACTGCACGTGTGGTTTCAGTGCTTCACACGCTGCCGATGTGCTCCATTGAAGGGGCTATCAAAGGGCCATGTTTATGACCACGATGTGCAAATACGTGCAATAATAACAAAGAAATCATTTTAAAAATTGAGGAGCGCGTATTTATCTTACATGTTATACCACCGTTTTCTAGCACTATCATCGTTCGTCCTTGTGATCCTTTCACACATATCAACATAATTTTATTTTTGATGGCTTCCCGACAATGTTTTGTACCTGTTGTGACCACCATACATGCAGCAATTAGCTAGTTACGCTGCTGTTTGGCCATGAATTCGCTTCGTCCTTTCAAGATTCCGTGCTTCCTCCCCTACGCATGCAGCCTCTCTCAATCACGACTGATTACTAGGGCGCCACGCCATGGGCGGTGCCACTTGTTCAGTCAAAGCTGGAGCGCACTAGGCCCATAGGCAAGTCTGTAGTTCGACATGATGTTGACATGGACATCTTTAACCTAAACGTCACCTAGATCGACTGGACATGCAGGCTCTGCAGTAGCTGTGGTTGTCATGTACCTCTACGTAAATCTTACCTGATTCACTTACGTTGCCGATTCACTTTGGAGCTATAGCTTCAATGTGGGTCCTATAGTTAGAATGCTATGTTGCGATTCCCTTGACTTTCTGTTCTGAACATAAGTATTCATTTCAGTGGTGCACACAGTTGGACACTACATAAATTTCTACCACGTCTCTACGCAGCCAGCGGAGCATCTCCGATGCATGACAAAAGAAATGCATTTCGAGTAAGTACACTTTCAAATCAAATCAAATCAAAAATCTTTATTTGTCACAAAAAATATACACGCATTGGGGTTAGTATATCCAGAAAAAGCTCCCATAGCACAAGGCTGAAAGGGGAGCTCCTGTTAGAAAATGACATGTTAATAAGTACAACAAAATGGCAACAAAAAAAGCGATGAAGTAATTATTGATAGTAATAAAAACATTTCAATTATGCAATAAAACAATGTTCAGTAATTGTGTATAACGATGAAAACAATGAAACATACAGTAAGAAAGGCAGTAGAATCGGGAACGAAATGACGTTAATTAGTGATATACAGCTATTAAAACAACTCTAATGTGCATGAGTAATAAATGTGAAAATAACGCAAACAGTAATAGCTGTAAATGTAAGCGAACGCCGATATAAAAATGAAGATGAGTTATGATTGTGAGATAAGAAGTTTAAGCTCTTTTTTAAAAGCAGCTATGACAATTATTTAGTGCTTAGTGGTACTGAATTCCAAAATTGGATAGCTGCAAACATGGTAATATGTTTGCCATAGTTAGTGTGTGCATGTGATAGTAAAAAGTTGTTGTTTGAGGCCTACTTGATAGGATTAGAGTTCAACAATTGAAATTTCTCTAAAACGTTGACTGTCGAAACACCACATACCAAGCTCACAAAAATAGGGCAATGAGTTCAATATGTCATACAGCTTGACACAGAAAAATCTTGGGGATGCGAATCTCGCAAGGTAACAAAAAGTATCAGTGTCATCCCAATCTTGTTTTCCATGATGCCAAGGCGCATGCACCCTTCCTGTAGTGAAAATGTCCCGAAACGTCTTCAGGTCTCGGCCTTCATTCCAGTAAAAGCAAGTTAAAACTCCACAAAAACCCTACTAAAATGGCAGAGGCCAGCACAACAAAGAGGAAAGACGGATTTTGTATCACAAGAAAACATGTAAAATCAGTTTATATCAAGTGTAAATTGGCCACAATTTCAATTACAACTACTGTTAATCCTGCTTATAACGAACCTCCGTATAACGAATTCTTCAATATAACGAAGTTTTTTATTCCCCATGATCGCTCCATAGAAGCACATGTTTTGCCACCTCTATGTAACAGAGGAGCAGTGGGAGACAACCTTGATATAACGAATTTTCTCCACAAACAGTCGAGGAATTTCGCTCTACATTTTGGCATTTTGGTACAAGCATGCATCTTCCACGGCTGCCCCGCCACCGCCAAAGCACGATGCAGCGGCAACGGGCACATAGGCTGCATCCGGAAGGCCTGCACCCCATGAGCCAGCTTTGCCGCTGTTCTCGCTGCCGCGCTCGTATGCGCAAATGTGTCCCACGCACCCCCCCCCCCTCCCCCACTTCACACCAACATAAAAAACAAGAACTATTTTTGCACGTTGGCAGTGCCACGCTTATAGTTGGCGTCACATATATGGGGCCAGGCTGCATATGGAAGGCCTTTACCAATTAGCTTTTCGTGGTATTTGTGTTCGTGTCGTTCGCTCTTTCTTTTCAACGCCATGCGCGCGGGCATAGTTTCACTGTGTGCGCATATTGTGGCCCCGGACGACGTTCAGCTTTTCTTTTTATTATTGCGACAGCAATTATGTATATGGACAGTCTCGGCTGGCTTTTCACCTCCGCCGTCGTCATTCACCTATCTATGTACATTAAAACTCAAGGAAAAGAAAAAAAAAAGCTGCCTGTGCTCGGCGCCCAGCGTGTCATGATGCACCGACGTGCGCTTATTTCCCATGTGTACTTTGCCCCGGGAATGGGGGGGTCAGATGCTTGTGCGCGCATGCTTATCCTTTGGTGGGGAAAATCGTGTGCCTTCTACTTTGACCGGGGAACGATTGCATTTAGTTTCCGGGCACACGAAGATCACTTTGCTCGCTGGACAGGCACCGTTAGAGAAAAGAGTGCGCCTTTCAAACACACCGAAGGAACAACTGGGGCACTTATTAGTTTGCACTTATATCTGTACCTGTCATTACGTTTCGTGTCTTATTTTTGTTAACCGGTGCATTAAGTGTCGAGCAGCAAACGTTGTTAGTTCCATATCGTCCTGTGTATGTTGTTTTCTTGCATCATTTGTGCCGGAGCAGCGCGTGCATGTTTCAATCTGCTTGTCGTTCTCATCGTTACGTTCCAAGATTGTTATCGCATTCATTGCTTCGCCGTTGTGGCGAAACTCTGACTTTCTTTAATTTCGGACAACTGTGTCTTCAACACCGAGGAGATGTCAGATTAGGCGCTGATGGAAACTCTGAGACCACGATGACGACGGATCTTCGGATGTCGACTCATCACCCGCTTTCATTTTGCGCCATGCCGCGAGTTCGCAGGCTGGTAGTTCTCACAATCAGCCGATTAGTTCTGGCAACCTGACGGCGCATTGAACGCAATGCAATGAACGCGATAGTGAAAAATCGTAATGTTATAAGAAGTAAGGCTGGCAGCCAACTCTTTTGGATTCGATATAGCGGAACTCCTACAAAATGCTGATGTGAGCAAATACCGCCGCTCCAGGGAGAATTGCTCTTTTCATACAGTCCCTTTGCGTTGAAACCACACTGATACTTGCCGAGATAGCAAGTGCACCAACGATCGCTACCGCCCTTGAAATCGTTCATTATTGCTGCTTGAGCAATTCCCCTCCCCGCGTTGTTTCATGCTCATTCAAGATGGGTGGCTTAGTTTCAGTATGAACAATCGAAGGCAGTTCTAACATGCAAGAGATGTTACCCTATGCACTTTCCAGACGATAGGGATGGGCCGACTTATTTGATCTCTACTTTAGCAGCGCTTGCATGCTTTTACTCGCTTGTGAAAGTTACGATGCGCGGTGGCATGTTTTCCATTTGCACCTGTTATGGAACATGGTGGCAACGGCAAAAACTAGCCAACAGTGTCCATATAATTGCTATTGCGATATTAATACAGTTTTTACTGTAAAATAAGTGTTTTGGGTTAGCTCTGCCTCTAGTCCCCCTTTCGTTTCATTCGCGCTTTTATTTTCTGATTTTTCGTACCGAACCTGCATATAACGAAATCCTCTTTATAAAAAATCTTTCCGGGAATTTATCAATTTCGTTATATCCAGGTTTAACAGACCACGATGGCAACAAGAGTATGGGGGATGTTACTACTAGTAGTTGGAATATAAACGTGAAGAAACAAAACTAGACCAAAAGTATAAGCCAGCAGAGACCGAACCTGTGACTTTCAAATAACATGTCCGATGATCTACCAGCTCAGCTGCAGTGGCAATCATTCTTTTCTCGGTCATCGTCCACCTTTCATAGGGCATCTGATTGTGCACTGCAGGCAGGTGTGCGACATGCGCACTACCTTTTTCCCTGCTTTACCGACTTACTTGTTTTCTTTACCGACTTATCTTGTTTTCTGACAGATGCATCTTTGGTCGAGGTGCACTGGCACCGTGAAGGTGAAATAAAAGTTACGTCAAACACCGCCCGAGCTTCACACCTCGCTACAGGCTAAACGAACGCGTGTGAATCACACAACTCGAATCCTCTACAGGAGCGCTGTATGGGAGAGATGCCATTTAGCAGGTGACAATTTCTAGCGTCCTGTTTATACTGGTAATAAGAGAATAAACAACAGAAAATCAAACAATGAGATACACTAGTGAAACGCTACGCGTCCAGTGGGTGCACGTCTTTTCTTCAGGCAGTGGGGCTGCATCGATTCTGTACTAGCTCAACAAGGGTTATGGTAATTTTCACATTGTCTTCGATTTCCAGTAGAATTCTGGCAGCAAAAGAAGCCCTGTGTGAGTATGGATGGTCAGATGATGTAAGCTCACGCATGTTTCTCATCCCGTCCAGCTGTGTTGTGCAGCAGCGCCAGCTGTAAATTATGCCTGCAATCATAAAACATCACCACATCGTCTGCCAGTGCATGTGGCTGAAGGGATTGAACCACGTTCCATTGTCGACCTCGACAGGCCATGCACTTGTGTCGTGGTCGGCCGAGCCAAACGTGCGGCACTGCACGCGTGGTGCCCTGATGAATGTACGACACCGCACGAGTTCACAGAAAACGTCACCGGTGCTGCCAGTCGAAGATGCCTTTATTATCGTGGTTTTGGGATGCTAAACCCCTAGAATTATTAGGGAGGGCTGATCGATTCTGCCGTCTGTTTTTCTTTCCGCTCAAATGCTCAACATTGCCAGCATGGAATGCGCGTTTTCGGTTTTAGACAAGCGAGGTTCGGTCAAGGCATTTGTGACGTCACCAGAGCACGAAAGTCAGAAGTATGTTGACATGGAAAATAAAAAAAAAAATTGCCCCCCCATTTTTCTGAAGGGAATCTTGCAGAAATGTGAATGCATTCATTTCATCGAGAGTACATGGCATAGTAATTTTAATTGTGTAAATTAATGATGAGGCGAGGATTTGTACTGTAACCATTTTTCACACATTCATCAGCCAACGAACGGTCGAGAGTGAGGCGCCTGCTTCACTCCATATGTGTATATATATATATATATATATACACACACACACACACACACACACACACACACACACACACACACACACACACACACACACACACACACACACACACACATGAGCGAGCGGACGAGAGAGCAGGACGCAGAGAAGAGAGAGAGCGAAAGGTAAGAGAAGGAACAATGAAGCACTGCACCTACTCCATCCTGCACTGCCTCCACACCTCCCGCGAAGGGAGCGCTCTCACACATCAGAGCGTGCTCCTTCCACTCGCTCTCCGCTACTCTGCCCGCACCACCTTCTTCAGTTGCTAGGGGCAAGGATTAGCGCTAAGGCCTGCAGCTGTTGCTATGAGAGGAAGAGTGAGAGCGGAGAGTGAACACCTGCCGGCGCGCAAACACCGCCGGACGCCCGATATAGCCTGACTAAGGGATGCATTCGCATTTCAAGTTATCTTGCTACTAGAAAGAAAATTCTGTTTTAAAATAGTGTGAATTGATTCACTGTTTGATGCATGAGAATATTTTATTCTTTTGTCACCTTCACTTGGAACTGGACTACAATCTATGTTTTCAAGGCAGCCTAAACGTGTTTGAAACCCACTGCCCTGAGGCAGCATGCTCAGCGCGTTGCCTTGTGGCAAATCAAACTAAAGAGCTTTTCTGAGTAGGTGAAAGAGTGGCTGCTGTTAAAAACTAAATTGTTACTATTGTTACATAAAACGCTTCTAAGCAAAGGTTTGCGAAGTACATTTGACGGAAGTACTACCAAACAAGCAGCACGAAATGCTCCTTCATGCCCTAAAATGTCAGGTTTCGGTCGTTTCGTAGCGCGTCACTTCCCATGCACGGGTTTTTAAAGGGATAGGCTGTGACAACTTTTCAGAGGAGGCACAGATCCTCATGTATCCTGAAGTGTAATCATTGCTTGCGTGTTTGCCGAACAACCACTGCGTTTTTTGAGCAGCGCGGACTAGCGGTACAAGAGGCTGCCATTTTGACTGTTTCTCCTTGAGTCACATGATCCTTCGTTCGCTTCCATGCCGACGGTTTGGTCACATGCTCAGCACTTGAATGTCTGGGGCATGCATAGTGGTGTAACCACAGACTAGCTCAGCGAAGCGGGACACCAAATACGGTCAAGTAAAAGCGCCTATCATTATTGCCCTCATATTATTCAGCAATCTATATTTGACCTCAGAGGTATAGGGGAATGAAAGTTACATATGACATTCTTATTGTCGCACCCTAGAGGGCATGTTGTCATAATACTGCCGTGAGCAGTTCAGCATGACTGCTCAGGTTACGTCAGTTCATGAGTAACCTTTTATACGTCAGTACAGTCGAGTGCACGATGAGCCGATGATGTGCCCACAACTATTATACACGCGAGACCTACGTGCTCAAATTTAGGCGCACGTTAAAGAACTGTAAGTCGGGCAAATATCTGGGGCCTTTCAGTACGTAGTCTGCCTTAATCATCTGGTTTTTGTACATTAAATTGCAACAGTTATGACTACTATAACAACTACTAAACTTACAAAAACACGTCAATCAACATCGTAACGCTTTCCTAAAAGCCACAAATGCAACATAGTTGACTGCTTGCTGACTGCTTATCATGGAAGCGATTCCCAGAGGACGTGATATCCGCCGTTAATTTGTGCTATGCATTGTGCTTGATTCGCGGTTAAAATTGGTTCTAGTAGATGATCTTGAAAGGCTTGCAGGACTTTTCAGCTTGGCCTTCAAGAGCAGAAAGCGTGATTGGGCGCTGACCTTGCTTTTCCGTGGACATCCCGCATGGAAAGGGACGTCTGTGCGCGTGCAGAGTGGTCATTTCAAGCCATGTTAGATTGGCAATCGCAATTACAATTGGGCCCGATATGCCACAATTCTTCCTTTTCTTGAGTTAGCCAAGTACTCGCTGGTCGTTCATCAGGCAATACGCGCGCCTGCACATTTTGTTAATGCTACTGTGAATAAATATGCCTGAGAGAGAAAAATGAACAGGAAAGGCACAGATATTTTGCTCCATTGGCTACCCTACTTTCTTTGGGTGAGAGAAATTATAGAAAGGAAAAGAAAGAGAAGAAAGAGTAAGAAATGAAGCGGTGTAACAATTGCGGCATTAGTGCACCCACTGTTTCAGCTATTCTCATAAATTCATGTCTAGTATGACTGTACGCTTCTTCCAAGCAGTAATATATGCATTAAGCAGACTGCATGACGTTTGCGTAGGTGGTTTTTCCTCTTCATTATAAAATGCAAACACTGGCATAGCTTCGTAAAAGAACACCTGCTTACTGCACAGAAGACCTGCGTTTGAGTTTTTCTGGAACCAGTCATTTTAGGGGCGAAGCTCCTGAAGACCTCACGATGTCCGCCCTCTCCCATCTGTCCGTTACACGTCTTCATGTGTCTGACATTGCTGAACCATTTTGCATGTAACCTTCAACTTATAAGTAACAGAGGGCGCTGTGGTTAATTGTAGATGTGATAGCGCTGCTGTCAACGCTATATATATATAACCACGTTCCATACCACACATTCTCTTCTCTCATATGGACGAAGACGAACGTAGGAAAGCGCGACGTGCTGAGTATCAGCGTCGCCATCGACGGGAAGCTACCATGGAGACAAAAGAGAAAGAAGCGGATGCAAAGCGGCGACGTTGACAACAAAGTTCTACACCACAGACTAGGGCTAAGAAAGCAAAGGCTAAGCGGGAAAAATGCCAAGCTGACGCGCAGTTGAGACAAATTGAAGCGGATGCAAGGCGGCAATACCAACAAGAAAATTTTACACCAGAGACGATAGCTAATGAAGCTGGGATTATGAAGTCAAAACATAACCCGGAACTCGGAACCTCATATCAGCTATAAAGAAGAATCAGCGCTATATCACAATCGGTCTCAGTCCTGTCTCTTTGAATAAAAAAAGTGTATAAGTATCACAACCACAATCAGTCTCAGTACTATCTTAACTTTAATCACAATAATCACCTCCGAAAGCTTCGCCCCATAATTATCTTCAAGCAGATTAAAATGCAGTGATTTTTTATTGTTTATTTATTTGCATAATCCTCGAGTTTTCTCGCATGCACAAGGCCAATTTTTCACTCGCTACATGCGATGCCAGCAGCGGAATGTCTCTGAAATGAGGTCCTAATAATGACCACCTAGAAAATCCTTTGTGGCAGATTAGGGGATTTTTATTTTTGTTTATTTTTCTATTTCCGACAATGACAAATAACAAAATGCACATTTGTCTTGCCTAAGAGGGTGACAAAAAGGTACGAATGCCTCACTGAGTGTCACACCCTTTTCTAGACACACATCAGTCAAACAACAGAGGCTATTTCAAGAGAAAGGATCAATACATTCACAAGAATAAATATACTGTATATGATTATGTGTTATATGGTAAATCTTGGGGATAAGAGTTCGGTGCTCAGTTGTAGTGGCCGACATGTGACTTACTAGGGACCAGAATTCAGAAATATTTCAGAGTTTTATTATTCATGTCCACGCTAAAATACTCTAGCTGGTCACAATCAGTCGAAGCCCCTCTTTTCAGAGCCTCAGAATCTCGTAGGAGTTTTCGCACCGAAAAACATGAAAGATATGATTGTTGGCTCATGTATATTTACACTGGAGATAGTCCGCTGAGGAAGTGAGGTACATTTCTAGGTCGTGCACAACATGCTTGTGTTTGTATGGTAAATAAGTTCTCAGCTTCCCTGTTGCACTGTTACTGGAGTGTTTTAATATATTAGAAGACGCTTACGTTAGTGTTAGCATGTGTCTGAACGCTAATGCTAAAACAAAACATGATGCCTGGCAACTGGATGCCTTCTAGCTTACAGGAGAAGGCATTTTACGTTGATGCTAACACAAGCACCTACGCGGCCATCTATAAAAACACTATATGCACTATAGAAACCTCAAGTGCGCCACTAAGTTGAGTTAACCAACTGTTAACCAAAGTTGAGTCACCATTGCTGCATTTCCGTGCCGCGTTTGGTTCAGTGTTGCATCTGACCGCCCGAAACACATAGTTTTCTTTTGACAATTCTTGTGATTGGGTATTCCTGAAGACTCCTATTACCTGGCTGAGCTTGACTTCTGGCTGCATTTGCCTAATCTTGGAAACAGGCTAATGAGTCTGCGTTGCTACTGAAAACATGAGCGAACCCTGCAAACAAATATTTTAAAGCCTTTTAAAGCAATTTTTTTGAAGCCTTAAAATGTTCTTTTATCTGCGGCACACAGTTAGCGAAGCCTCATTACTTAAATCTAAATCAAATACAACCAGTTTTTCCAGTTTAACAATCTAGGCTGAGGACAATAAAGATTCGAAGTGGATGGCTCTCGCTTTAAGAGGCACTACCATTTTTCCTACATATGGAATCTCTTGCGTGCGTTAACTTTGAATGCTATATGCCAGAAATAGCACTTGTACGTAATACTTCGGGTTACATTAACATTCTGCACATGCTCAGCCTTGAGCACGCAATGCTACTGCTAAGTCCTTGCGTCCGCTATTTTCTGCTATACTAAATCTCTAATAGTATGCCATGCATGTACACCAATATCTTCTGTCTCATTATGATCTCACCAGCACTAAACAGAATAGAGTGGATTGATGGGTTCTGTAGAGATGTAATACAGGCAAGAAAAAAATTAATTGTTGTGGACATAGCTTATATGTACGTCAGAAACGATAAATACGTTGTCATACTAAAATGTCTTAATTTTTTAAGTTGTAAATGAAGAATGTCATCGAATGTTTGTATTGAGCTTCTGCCTCTGGTTCTTCCATTTATTTTGCTTTAAAAAGCGATGCCTCTGGCAACGAAAAAAAACATAACATTTTTTATTTAAAAAAAATCACAAAATATCTACAAACTGAAGGATGATGAGTGGGCGAAGCTCTAAGGAATCACTAGCCCCCCGTACATTGTCCACTAAATTATGAAAAGACGAGACGTGTGTAGGGAAGATACAAAGCTGCTTATTCATCACAATAATCATATGGTGGTGAGATGTGGGTGGCATTTTCTATTAATTATGACCGCCTTAAGGTCAGTGATATGTAGAGCTCAGGGTTTTCTTATGGGATACAACCCAAATTTAAGAAGACTCCGGTACCGCGGCAGCTTTGTAAGCTCGCAAGTGTGGATTCGCTAGTCTGCGCTGCAGTGCTGCAGCCATTCTGCGAGCCCAAAACTCTGGACTGCGTTGCGATGCAGCCGCGCTGTGAGCCGTCGTGTCTTCATTCATCACGAAGTGCACTCCATGATCATAAGAGAGAGAGCCGGGAGCGAGTGCATTTTACAGCTCTTGAGGCGGTGCAGCAAAAAGAAATGCGGGCACCCGCGATCATCGTTCGGCTCTTCTACGTACGATCGGCACGCTCAGGACCGGCGCTCCGAGTGCGTGCAAGCCAGGGAAACGGACATTGGAGAGACATGGCTCGATCCCAAGGTGCTTCACCTCTAAAAAACTGTTCCTATCACTGAGGCGAGTATAGAACAGGAAGACTCTGCCGGCAGAGTTACAAATTATTGCTCTGAGAGGTCACCGCTGCCTAGGTAACTAAAAACACAGTTTCAGGTGCTGTGATCAATGAGAAAAGGTTAAGTGTTCCAAAAGCACTTTTACAGTGCTCATCTGTGTTCTGTGTGTTTGTTTTTAAGTTTGTTTTTAAGTGTGTATTGTGATCGGTGTTTGTTCTTTTTCTGAACGGCTCCTCCCAATTACACTGAATTCTGCCAAACTCTGCATATCTATTGCTAGGTCAATGCACAAGAAGCTGTACTGACTAAATCAACTTTTAGCTAATAGTATGCGTCCAATGCTAGCTGCTTAAACGAATAATGAAAATGGGAACACGTCTGACTCGGTTTGTGCTCAACAGCGAAAGTGATGCAGGAAGAAATGAAGAAACGAAAGAGAGGTTTTTCAAAGTGCGGTCGTAATTGAGTTGGACCAATATCTTTCCTGATAAGCCTTGCTCAGAGTTGCACTCAAACTCGTTAAATGTCCACTCGATCATAATGGTTGATTTTCAGCCTAGCTAGTGCGACATATTGGTACTGTTCAGCGCCAAACTGAATCAACACGGATGGGACAGGGTTACATGCGTCACCCTGTCCCAGGCACATAGTTTAAGTTCCGTGCTTAACAATATATAGAAGTACTACAATACCGTAACCATGTCACACCGCAATCGCAATGAAACTGCTGCACTGACCCACAAAGGCAACAGAAAGAGGGACACAGCTGAGCGTTTTGGAGGCAGTCTACGTCCGTGGCGCTGTCCCTCGGTGTAAGCAAAAAAAGGAGAGAGAAAAGCCACGACCGGTGCAGCCTTATTCAACAGGCGCAATGTTAATTCTGATGCTGGGGTGATGAAGCATCAAAGGTTCTCATGCTCTGGTTCCCAGGTGCACCTACAGATGGTGTAACCACCTCGGTCATGGACGACACTGCATTACTAGGTGGCTTTGGCAGGAAAGGCGGTAACCAATGCTATAGACTCTCTTCTAGCCACTCCACCGTTTCGAGAGGGGTGGTGGAAATGTGGGTTGATGTGCACAGCGTCCTTAATGGTCAAGGCGACCGAGGAAAAAGGCACTCCTCGTGAACGGCAGCATGGCATTTTTTTGTTTTTATTGTGATAGCCATTATATAGACACACTGGACATCACCGTCATGTTCTGTATAAAGTATAAATTAATAGAATAACCCCACATATCGTATTTTCTACCCGCGAGTACTTGCACATGAGCAGGGGTAAGGTGTAGGCGGCTGAAGTAGAGATCAAATGAGCAGGCCCCTTTTCGTCGCTTGTAGGGGGCGTGCGGTACCTTCTTATTGCGTGTTAACCAGCTGTGGAATTCTCAAGCTGAAAGGAAATGCCACGCTTGTTTCCAACGAGCATGAACGGATGCGGAAAGCATGGGTGTAGGCAGAAATTTTTGGGGGGGAGACTTATCAAATTTTGGGGGCGACCCATTCTGTGGATGCAACCCATAAAATGGCATTTTTGTTGCGTATACCATGGCAAAAAAAAATTTGGAGGTAGAGAGGTGTGGGGGGCACAAGCTTCGTGTGCTACACCTTAGCTACGTCACTGGCGTGGAGGTCTGGCTCGAAGAGCAACTGTGAACTTTGATGTCATGTCGTGATTTCTGGTACCTGCTATCTTTACAGGCATTTGCGGTCGCTTTGCATATGCTTCTATGCCCTGCGCCATCAACGCGAATAGCATCTCGCCTTATGACCTTAAGTGAAATTGCTGCCGTCTTTCGGCTGTCGTGTGCATAGCCACCATGTTAGAGGCTCAGCGGGGTGCAGTTCGCACAGTCCTCACAGGTCCGCTTGTCTTTGTGCACATGTATACATAATGCTGACGTATACGTGTCTAAATACATTATCCTTTGTTATTTTTTCAGGCTGACGACTTTTTCAACAAATGCTCCCAAAACATATGTTTGCATGTGCCTTTGGAAGTGAATAAGATGCGCCATAGCATTTGTACTCTTGTTCCCATAAATTGCTGGACGCCAAAGCATGGCAGGTTTTGGAACGTTTTCACCAGCACTACTAAGTGAAGGTGACTCGTACGCTTCACGCAGAATCGACTTTCACACAACAAGCTTTATTGCGGCTAACTGCGCGTGCCTGTATTTCGTATCATTGACGTGCCTGAGCACGTCGAATGCTTGAAAAATGTGCGCCGTAATACACAATTGATCCCACCAAAATGCAGTTTGTCACACTTCAGAATTGAAAACGAAACATGAAACAAAGACGCTTCCACTTTGTCGCTCTCTTAAAATGAACGGATCACGCACACTTACTCCTAATTCAGCCTGTGCCATTACTGAACTGCTGTAAAAATAAACAGCACACTCAAAGAACTGCACTCAAAGAACACTTTTTTGCTTAGAAGGGCAAACACAAACTCATGTTTCAGGAGCATTCTCCAGAGCACATGCTCGAAAAGTGGTGAACCTGAAAAAACGCCTGGCCTGTGCGAAGGCGCAGCACAGTCACAGCGAAAGCTAAAATAGAGGCCTTCGAGAGCCTTTTCTAAACACTCATTGGTTAACTGCTGCAAGCACACTTGCTTGCTCCTCACTAGGGCATTAATAATGATATTTTCTGGGTAGTAGGGCGGCCTTCACTTTGCTATCTTTCATCATTCTTCTAAGAACCATGGTATCCACTGAACACTTGGGAAGAATTTTGTGCCGATTGCTCATGCAGTGGCTGACGATGATAAAATCGTGCTTAAAGTGGGTATGCACCACAGTTAATAGGTGATAAAGAACAAGCTTTTGCAATGGGTTGGAGCATTGGACGGCACACTCATTATGCTATTCCAATTTTGTGACCCCTGGTTGTTCTTTTGCTGTTCTAAATTCTTTATTACTCACATCAATGCCATTATTCTCCCTAAATCAAGCCTGCCTAAGGCAAGTTTGCGAACAAGTCCTAAGCACCGGCGTGGCTTAGTGGTATAAAATACAGGGCTGGCATGCAGCGGACTCGGGTTACAACCTTCCTGTGTTCTTGGTACGAGGTCTTTTTTTTTCTTATTTCGTGGCATAGTGATTATAGACACCAGAGGCGGCAGCGGCTGTGGCAGACAGCTACAGAGCGGCACGTGACCTGAATTGTGATCTCTTAACAACTTTCCCTCTAAACTTAACAAGGGCAAAAGTTAACGGCTTACATTTTTATCTGAAGCATCCCGAGTTCCTGTTTGGGTGCAGCAAAGGACGCAGCAATACGTCGGCATTGTGATTATTAACCAATACACGCCTCACATCGATACGCTTTACGTATACGTATCAACAAGTATACACGGACCTGTGCGGGCTGTGCGTACCGCGCCGGTGAGCCTCTAACATGGAGGCTATGCACACGACCACCCACAATTAGCAGCAACTTTAAATAAGTTATAGCAGCCACATTCCCTTACACCAGCGTTTTTTAAAGTTACGCGATATCAGATCCAAAATTGCTAGCTGCTGGCCCTAAATATTACAGTCTGTTTTTATCGCATTCATTGCTTCGTCTTTGAGTGAAACTGTATTTTTTATCTAGGGAGCTACTGTGAACATCAAGCTGTCATGGTAATGACAAAGAACAAAATCGATAGTCATGAATGGCTGTTAAGGAAATGCCATATAAGACATGATTGAAATAAAGTTCTGAACTGATCTTGAATAAACTAAACTTAGACGTGCAATTTCATTCCATCCCTTTTGCAGTGCTTCGCTCTAAACACGCTAATGCAACCACCTGCAATCTTGCCTACAATTTCGGTGTTTTGTTTTTTTTTTTTTATGCTAAAATTTGAAACTTTATTTTCTCTGTATTGTGAAGGTGCTTAATTTTTTCCTTAAATATTTTAGGAATCAGCAGTAGAATGTAGCAGTATTAGATTGATCAATTTTCCTCATTTGGCTCCTTGGTCGAGCATTTCGTGAATTGGGCGCACCCGATGCAAAACATGGCAAACTGGGACACACTTGGCGGTCAAGTGCCTGTTCGGTTCACATTACCTTTTGCCTTGCCTCAGTTGCCTGAGACTTTGTCCCAAAAATAAAGGCTCCTTTGGCAAAACGTTATTGACACGCTTTTTGGTTTTTATTTTGCAGCTCCGACTTCAAGTCCACGATTACCTTCTGGGTATTTCAAACAGTCACCGGTGCGTACACTGTTTTGTGTGAAATATTTTGTAGTAAGACCGTATCCATTATGAAGCTACTTTCTTTACTTATATTGATTCACAAAGTGGTATCATAGAAAAAAAAATAGATCCAGCTTTATATTTTTATATCATGTCATATCAACTAGTACAGCGCAAGGCAGTGTACACCGGTGAAAGCATTAAAACAAAAACAAAAGGGCAACACAAGCACGTAGCTTCCGTGAGCTTTTGTTGCTGAAAAATTTGCTTCAGTAGGCACTTTTTTGGCACATGCATTTTTTTTTACAGATCACGAAAGCCTAGTATGATGATAAATATGAAAAGCACTTTATCAATGAGCAGCAAACAGTTTGCATAAGCAAAATGATCACACAGCTGAAATGAACAGGAATGTGTACTCCTTGGCTTCGCTGTGATTAATTAGACGTTCGACTTCTTAAAAATTAGTAATAGATTTTCATTTTGTTGATAACCTTGCCGAATAATATATTCGTCTTAATTTTTATTTTTCAGGTATCACGGGTGTGCTGCTCTTCATTGTCATGTGCATCATATTTATATTTGCGCATCCAAAAATACGGCAAAAGGCATACAGCTACTTCTGGATGACGCACAGCCTTTATATTCTTCTTTACATCTTGTGTCTGCTACATGGACAAGCTAAACTTACAGGGGTGAGTACATGAGCTTCAAATGTCTATGCTTTGCAATTTGCTTTGCCATTGGCTATTTTGTGCACTATGTTTCAGTAAAGTATTGCCATTGTGTGTCTTCATCTTAAATGTTAATAATTGTTTGGATTTAACGTACCAGCACAGCAATATCATTCTTTATTTCAAAAGGGTGCCACAACACGTTTTCATGCGACAGTCGAAAGCCCCCCGCCAAGGGAGTTTATTGTCTCATGAATGGAAAGCCGCATTATTATTATTACTATTTTGAATTCTTGAGGTATCTTCTATGTCGACGGGTAGGCCACAAGCTATAGCGGTAAACACAGAAGAGTGAGAAGCTAGGCTGGCGCACGTATATCCACGACCCCATTCTTAAAGGGCCCCGAACAACATCTAAAAATGCAAAAAAAAAAGAGCTTATTGTTTTCTTTTGATGTTTGTCGTCTTTTTGGCACTGTTCATGACACCGGCAGTTCGTTCATATGATTTTGTGAGGAAGCAAGCTTTCGATTGGTTCGTATGCGATAGACCCCACTTGTGAATGAACTCCTGCCCAGCTTCGCCGTTCATTTGCTTGCCCATTTTGCTTCTCATGTTGTGATTAACAGTAAAGTATGTCCACATAACATACCTGAGGCATCGTAGATTCCAACGTTATTGTTGGTGGCTGGGCAGACGCGTAGCCAGAAATTGGGGGGGGGGGGACCTTTTTAATTTTAGGAGGGGACCCCCCCTTAAAATATTCGGTTTGCCACCCCCTGCTAACGTCCCTGTGGCTGGGTTACTTTCAGAGCAAACTCTGCCGTTCTTGCTGCACTCCAGAATAATCTAGAAAATCTCTTCACATTCGGGCGGGATTTGTGCAAGGCAGCACTGGTTCTACATCTAACTGATCAGTTGCATTAAAATATCAAAAGAAGCGCACGTAGCACCGCCCCTCTCTTAAAAACTGTCGTCTCAATGCTTACAAGAGAAAATGGGAGGGAAAAAGGCTTAGACACACAAATATTGACCTATCAAAAAGTGAAAGTTGTAGTCTTCAGGTTCACTCAACGTCCTGGGACAACCTGGTAGTCCCGCGGGTCAATACCTTGGAGTATCATCTGCCACCCGACAAATATCCAAGGATTTTTTTGTTTGGTCGGCGCCGGCTTAGCGGTGTCAAAATACAAACAGGTCTCCAACAGTATGGTATTTCATGATGCGTCATAGAGATTGGAAGCGACAGGAGTAGAAACTTTAGTGAGCGAGCTTTCGAGTTTTTTTTTTTTCTAAAGTCAGCAGCAATGTCGTGGTTTTCTTCATCGGTGGTGTCTGGCAGCATCGTGTCAAGTGTTCCTGCCAAGTGCCTTCTTTAGGCCAACCTCTAAGGTGTTATCTGCATTGTATCTTGCATGATCATGTTATCTACAATGTTCACCTATGGAAGAGTGACATCCTACTATTGGGCTCAAACAGGAGTACATATTGAGCATTTTGGTAAAGGTCTTGTTTATATGTTCGATAACAGTGTTGGTCTGTTGGTGATAAGCGATAGTCTGGCAGTAGCTTGTATGGCTGTAGCTCAAGATCACCTCAGTTAGGTCTGCAATAAAGGTGGTACCTTTGTCGATAATGAGAACCTCTGGAATGCCATGACGCAGCACAACGTTCTCAGCAAAGAAATTTGCTACCGCGGTGGTGCTGCCTTTGAGCAGAATCCTTTTTCTGAATAGCGGTTGAGGTAGTCGGTAGATACAATGATCTATTTGCTTTCGGAAGTGGATGTCAGAAATAGTTCCAGTAAGTCCATCCTGATTCTGTTGGAACGGTAGGCGAGTTCATGCGATGTGCTGCAGAAGTCCAGCTGTCATTATCGGCGGTGTCTTGTGTTGTTGGTAGCCTACATTAAGGGTGGTGTTGACACTGAGGAGGGGCCACTAGTAGTGTCCTTGTATTCTTGCGAGTATGCTGGAAAAATGCTAAGTGTTCAGCCTTGGGGTGCTCATGAACACCTTCCAGAGCCTCCAGAGGTAATGCTGAAGGTACTACCAAGAGTTAGTGCCTTCAAAGCGATGGGAATTTCTATGTGAGAAGTTTGTGTAACCAGGAAAAATGATGCTAGACCTCTTCCAAATATTTTCAGAACAAGGTCACTCTTACTTTTGAGCTATTCCACAAGAACACTAAGTTATATATACAGTACTGTCACGGGTGTGGAAATACCCCTCCGGTGGAGCAGCTGAAATGGCACCTAATGAAAGAAGACGACGACATTGGTGTTGTCACGAACAAAACAAGACCTGCAGTCAGGAGTTCACTTGAACCAGAGCAACGAAGATGTTCTCTTCTTCTTCGCGCCCAAAATCGCGTATGAGCCACAGAGGCTCGTTCATCAATGGCGGCATTACCCCCTCTCCCAAAAGCATCGTCTCGATGCTGTACATGAAGACAAAAAAAGAAAAGAAAATTAGATGAAAATTAGCATGCGAGCAAAATGAATGGCGTAAGGTGGAATAACGTAGTCGGTTGTGGGGACAAAAGTTAAATGAGAAATAAGAAAAATAGAAAAAATGTAAGGAAAAGACGAAACAAAAAGAAAGACGTGAAGTTATCAATGAAGTCAGTCACTCACTGGCGATTCACAGCGCGAAAAGTATGGTTTGAGACGTGAAACGTGAATGACTTCAGTTTGCGGGGTGAAACGGGAACGTCTCCGAGTCGTGACGCTGTTGCTCAGCTAAGCTGGTTGCTAATACGGCAGAAAGAAAAGTGTCGTCGTCTTCAAGGTCAGTGTTGGCATTTTCGACCTGTGCACGTGAGAGACAGTCAGCGTCGTTGTGTTTCCACCCAGATTTGTGGACGATGGTGACATCGAAATCTTGTAGCCGAAGGCTCCATTGTGCTAGACGACCTGAGGGATCTTCGAGATTCGCGAGCCAACAATGGGAATGGTGGTCGCTAACTACCCTGAATGGGCGGCCATACAAGTATGGGTGGAACTTTGTTATGGCCCAGACAACAGCGAGGCATTCCTTTTCGGTTGCAGAATAGTTTTTCTCCGCTAGGGATAACGTTCTGCTCGCATAAGCGATCGCGCGCTCTACGCCATTACGCCACTGAACTAATACCGCTCCTAGTCTAACGTTGCTGGCGTCAGTGTGTAATTCCGTGTCAGCGCTTTCGTCAAAATGACCTAGTACAGGCGGAGCCTGGAAGAGGTTTCGGAGGGTGTCGAACGCATGGCACTGATCGGGACCCCAAACAAACGAGACATCGTCTTTTGTAAGCTTGTTGAAGGGTTCAGCAATCTTCGAGAAGTTTTTTACAAAGCGCCTGTAATACGCACAGAGCCCCAGAAATCGGCGTAGGTCGCGCTTATTTGTGGGCACGGGAAAGGCGGCAACGGCGCGGGTTTTCTCGGGATCTGGGCGGATGCCGGCATGGCTCACAACGTGACCAAGGAACTTCAGTTCTTCACATCCAAAATGACATTTGTCGGGTTTGAGAGACAACCCCGCTGTTCTGATTGCCTGAAGAACTGCATGAAGGCGTTGGACGTGTTGTTCAAACGTGTCTGCAAAGACCACGACGTCATCAAGGTAAACAAGACATGATTGCCATTTGAGCCCCGTGAGAACCGTACCCATCATTCTTTGAAAAGTAGCTGGCGCTGAGCATAGACCGAAAGGCAACACTTCAAACTCGCACAGACCGTCGGGAGTAATAAACGCCGTCTTTTCGCGGTCGCGCTCGTCCACTGCGATTTGCCAGTAGCCGCTACGCAAATCCATGGAGGAAAAATATTTAGCATTGCGTATACGGTCCAACGAGTCATCTATTCGGGGTAGAGGATAAACGTCCTTTTTGGTGACCTTGTTCAGTTTACGGTAATCAACGCAAAAACGCAACGTACCGTCCTTCTTCTTTACTAGGACAACTGGCGAAGCCCAGGGACTGGTCGATCGCTGAATGACGTCGTCCTGAAGCATCTGCTGGACTTGGTCACGTATAGCATCTTGCTCTTTTTGCGACACCCTATAGGCATGTTGTCGGATGGGTCTCTCGGTGGGTTCCGTGATGATACGATGTTGAGCAAGTGGTGTCTGTTTAACCTTTGACGTAGTGGCAAAGCAGTCTTGAAATGAGCCGAGTATACGCAAAAGGCTTTCTCGTTGAGCCGAAGGTAGTCTCTCGTTTACGTCGAGAGTGCTCACGAAGGCCTCGTCAGGGTGGCCATTCGATGAAAATGAAGCTAACGTTGACGGACCATCGGCATCGGCAAGTTCTTCACAATATGCAATGGCAGTGTGTCTCGTTAGGTGGCGATATTCGTCGCTGAAGTTCGTGACCAGCAGGTGAGCATGCCTATTGCTAGGCTGAATGATTCCTCGGACAACACAGATTTGTCGTGAAATAAGGAGAGACAAATTGGCCTCTGCAATTACCGCGTCAGACACGTCCAGTCCCAATTCCACTTTGACAAAGAGGCTGCTTCGAGGTGGGAGAGTCAGAGAATCGTCGGTAACACAGAGCGCTCTTTTCCGGAATTGCGTACTGTCAGTTGCAGCGCAAAAAGGATCCTCGAACGACACAAGTAATTCACGGAGGTCGATGACGACGCCGTATTCACGAAGGAAGTCCATTCCTAGAATGACTGGCCGAGAGCACATGCGCAATACGAGGAAAGAGCCCACAAATGTCGACGTACGTATTCGAATGCGTGCCGTGCACATACCAGTAGGCGTCACCAGATGGCCACCTGCCGTACGCAACTGAGGTCTTTGCCGTGGTGTGGTAACCTTCCTCAGTTCAGATGCCAGTGTGGCGCTCATTACGGAATAGTCGGCACCGGTGTCGACGAGGGCGTTAACAGCATGATTGTCGACGAAGACGGCAATTTCGGCAGAAACAATCTTTTTGCTGTCGGAGAACACTGCAAAACCGGAATCGCCCTCGTCCGGTCGTTGCGTCGAAGGAGGGTCTTTTACAGTGCGCCGGGCCACGACTTCACCCCCAGAAGTCGCCGTTCCTAGTTTCCCCTGCGGGGACTTGGTGACCGGCTCCTGAAAGGAGCGGAAGACGATGAGGGCAAACTGGGTGACGTAGACCGGCGAGGCGATGGTGATCTCGACTGGTGGTGCCGAATAGTCGAAGGAGTACGTCGGCCCATGAGATAGGCTTCAATTTCGCGGGGGCGCTCACCGTAGCGCGGGCATCGAGCATCAGGGTGGAAGCCGCGGAGACCTAGTTGCCGGTATTGACAGTTCCGGTATACGTGACCCGCTTCGCCACAGTAATAGAAGAGTGGACGGTTATCCGAGGTGTGCCACGTGCTTGCCTTGCTACCACTTTGTCTTGAGATAGACGGCGGATAGGTGGGTGGGCTCGAAAACCTTGAGCCGAGAGGTGGGCTCGAAGCAGTGTCGTGGAATGGCTGCATAGCCTGGTACCTTGGCCGCATAGCAGTGTCTGTAGCCGGTGGCGCAGGGTATCGCAATGCCGCTGCGTATGTCAGGACTGGGGCCTCTGGAATCGGGGGTGCGATTGGGGTCAGGAGTGTGACGGCCTGCCGGACTTCTTGTCTGATTACATCCGCGAGGGCTGACACAGGTGGATGGTATTCCACTGCCTGACGCTGTCGCAATTCGTCCCGAACGATACTTGGAATGAAGTCTGCAAGGGTCTGTCTCTCGCTGTCAGAGCCAATAGAGCACGTGGTGGCCGGGATCTGGCGTTCGTATTGTGACGACCGCTGCTGCAGCGTACGTTCCATCGTAGTTGCCTCACTGATGAACTGGGCGACTGTCGTTGGTGGATTGCACACGAGCCCAGCGAAAAGCTGTTCTTTTACTCCGCGCATCAAATGCCGCACCTTCTTTTCCTCAGGCATGGCAGGGTCCGCGCGCTTGAAGAGCCGAAGCATGTCCTCGACAAACATGGATACACGTTCGTTCGGCCGTTGGTTTCTGCAGGATATGGCTTGTTCAGCCCTCCCCTTCCTCTCGGTGTTGCGATAGGCGTCACAGAGGTGTCGGCTAAACTCTTGTCATGTTGCAAAGGAGCCCTCGTGGTTCTCGTACCACGTCTTCACAGAATCCTCCAAGTAAAAGTAAACTCGGCACAGCTTGCGAACATCGTCCTATTCGTTGATACTGGCAACCCGATCAAAGTGGTCTAGCCAGTCATCAACATCCTCGAAGATGTCTCCATGGAACCGCTTTGGTGTCTGTGGCACGTGAAAAACATGGGTGAGATGAGAATCATGGGCATCGCTGGTTTGAACCGCCTGGCTTTTCATCGCAGTTGCCATCTTTCTGGGTGTCGATGCCAAGGGAACGAATTCAGGGGGTAACCCACGCAGGCGGCGGCTGATACTTGCTCTGGGAGATGTAGCTGTCTCCACGATGGCCGACACAGCCGAAGTACACGTACCCAGCACCTCCACCAGTAATGTCACGAACAAAACGAGACCTGCAGCCAGGAGTTCACTTGAACCAGAGGAACGGAGATGTTCTCTTCTTCTTCGCGCCCAAAATCGTGTATGAGCCACAGTGGCTCGTTCATCAATGGTGGCAATATATTTATCCTTGTTGACAACGCTCCCGTTGTGCCATATATCATACCCTCAAGCAGACTAACTGGCCCATCGAATTATTACTCCCACTTTATATATATATATATATATATATATATATATATATATATATATATATATATATATATATATATATATATATATATATATATATATATATATATATATATACACACATACACACGCACAAGTCTCCGGCATGTGTATGAAAGCTATTTACTGAATGACAGTGAGCCGACCCCTAACACACACGCATATGTGTGCATGTGTGCATGTGGCGCGCGAGTGCAGTCCACGACAATTCGACCAGGAGAACACCACGACGCGCAAATCACGAGATGCATAAAGCACAAAGCTGCGGCTGTTCTTTTTCGCATCTGTGTAAACTTCTTCAGATTAAATACATCCTATAACTGTTTTAGAGGAAAGTTGAAAATATGTACATGCCAATGGAACCTTATCACAGCTGGTTTCGGTTTCTAGATTTGGCTCATTTAGCGACAAGTCAATGTTGGTTAGCCTTGGTGTGTTCTTTTGCTCTTACACGTGCATCTCAAATTCGATGTGGTAGGCAGGGTGTTAGTATCGCTAGACTGTAACTTTAGCGATTTGTGCTGCTCGGCGTTGCCAAGTGGCAGCTTGTGGGGTCCACGTTACCAGACAACCGTTACTGAGGTCGAAAGTGCGTTACAGTTTCTTTGTTCTGAATAGAAAAATTTGTGTATTAATTTACGGAACATCATAGAAGCAGTGTAAATGTTGGTGAGGATATACACGCAGTCATCGAGTTATGGAATGTCTTTTTAGATTTGTTGATGTACTTGTGCCTGACATTTAGTAATTTGCCCAGGCAAGAAAGCGATGTACAGCTTTTTTATAAAGTAAGCCTAAATTACCCACTGTTCGCTGTGTGTTGATTATTTGTGTTTGTCTTGCTCTACGGATGTATCTGAAAACATTCTTTCGGCACAGTCCTATCATAGTGCCTATATCATGAAACTGTGTCTTAATGTCTTGTCATTTGACATTGTTTATAATATGCACTTTTTCATGCAGTCGCCTCGCTTTTGGATGTTCTTCATTGGCCCAGCCATCGTTTTCACCCTGGACAAGGTTGTGAGCCTTCAGACAAAGTACATGGAACTCGACATTTTGGACACTGAGCTCCTGCCATCAGGTAAAAATTCACAAAAAACTGTGACAGCATTTTAATCACGCTCCGCTGCGGTGCTCTAGTGGCTAAGGTACTTGGCTGCTGACCCGTAGGTTGCGGGATGGAATCCCGGTGGTGGCGGCTGCATTTTTGAGGGGGGCGGAAATGTTGTAGACCCGTTCGCTCAGATTTGGGCGCACGTTAAAGATCCCCAGGTGGTCGAAATTTCCAGAGCCCTTCACTACGGCGTCTCTTTTAATCATATGGTGGTTTTGGGATGTCAAAACCTACATACATTCGAACCCGCTTATAACAAACTCGACAGTGTCGCGAAAAATGGTCGTTGTATCAGTAGTTCGTTGTACCTTTGGACTCGCCCTTTAAAACGCTCGCATATTTACGAATACAGTCGAATCTCAATAATTCTAACTCGGAGGGGCTCCAAAATTTGTTCGAATTAAAAGAAGTTCAGATTAAAGAAAGCTAAATAAACGGAAGGCTCTCCATGCAGTGGTGCATGTGCATTGAGCTAACACACGAGGGGGAAGTTTAAGGAGACCTACATTTATTCACAGATCACTAGAAATCAGTTATTTATTGAAGTAATCAATGATGCGCATCTGCACACGTTTGCCTTGCAGCGAGTCAATCAATTTCGCACGCAGCTTGCGAAGAATTTCTACTTCGGCTTCAGCATTCTCTTGCCAAGAGAAGTTGCGCGCGAAATTGTCCGGCACTGACACTTTCTAAAGAAGACGACAACGACTGCTGCATAGCAGAGCTTCCCACTCTCCGCTACGCAGCCGCAGCATGGCCAGCACGTGACGAGAAAGAAGGAGCATCGCCACGCGGAGAGAAGCAGATTGGTATTTCAAAGAAAACCAATGCTCCACGGCAGCTTTTTTTCTTGCTCTCTTCGCACGCGTCATTGAAAGAAGGGTTGCGTGGCGGTGGAGAGAAAGGGGGAAGCCTGGCACTAGCGCTTGAGAGACCCCCCTTCCTCAAGGCGCAGAGCTGTGCTCCTGCAAGGGGCAAAGGCTGCAGAAGATAGTTCCTTTTTCTTTTCCTTCAACCACACAATTTTTCAACCTAGTAACGGCTTTCTTTTTTTTTTTTCCTCTCTCTCTTTCCATGCGGCATTGGAAGGAGGAGGGTCTTTACGTGGCAGGGACAAAAAAGGGAGAAGCATGACAGGGGGCGCGTCCCAGATCGGCATTTGAGAGAGAGCAAACATTCCACCGCAGCCTTTTCTTTCCTTTTCATTTTCTTCGCGGGCAGCGTTGAGGTGTCGCAGGTGCCGCGGCGCGAAATTGGGCCGAGTGCTGAGAGTATTTTCGGAGTGCAGTATGTTTGAATTAACCGTCCGAAGTGCTTGGACTTACGAATTACCGAGCGCTTTCGCCCATTGCAATACACATAGCTTTTACGGGACCTCATTGTGAGTTCGAATTACCTGAAAGTTCGAATTAAGCGTGTTCGAAATAATGAGATTCGACTGTATGTCGAGGAACCCCTTCCACGACAATTTAAGTCTTTTTGCTTTACGAAGGGACGCCCGATGCTTGCTTACAAACGTACTAAACTGTGTTTGTGTCAAACCTACTGCCACCGACAGACTGCACAATGTCCGCAAAAAAATTCTCTCGGGCGCCTTTAAAATCTCAACGCACGATAATGGCTTTCATTTTAGTGCATCAGTCGTGCCAGACTCAACGCATCGGGAGCTGTGTCGCTTCAGACGGGGAATAGCGAAGCTTGAAATTCATCACGATTCGTTATCAACAACTATGCAAACGAAGTGTCGGTGAGCCGCGACTGCTAGATAGTAGCTAAACACCTACACCATGCAAATGCTCTTTAGCGCGCAGTGCCGCATTCGCGCCAACTCGGGCGGTGTGAAGATCGGCTCCGGTGATGGCTTCACTTGAGTGGCAGTTTATACGCAGTGGCGTATACTGTTCACCCTAAATTCTAAATTGTTTACACTTGGGAACCTTTATCACGGCGCACAACATAGGGCTGCTAGTTGCCACAATAAGCACAAATTAACGATATCTGAAAAAAAAAACGAGGACTGCAAAACAATATGTTTTATTTTTATAATAAACACATGAGGTGGCATGTTCCTACTACATACGCTGAAATCACTCTTGAAATAATTTCAAAACAGAGAGCAACTCACACACACACTAAAAAAAATTAAAAAACTTTCAGGTTCATCACTGCATTTCAAAGAACTGGGTGATAGATGCTTGCTTATGCCCAGTTGCAGAAATTCTGATGGCTTTTTCTAAGTTCTCTAAGCTGCTAACAGGTTATTCTGGTGGACCCCTCTAGAATACCAAGTCTTTCCGAGTGGCAATGTACTCACTCACCATTGCAGAGCCTATAGGCGCTGGCAGGGAAATGTCCTCGTCACTATTCTCATCCGAGGATGGCGCATCAGGATGGGCTTCTGCTTGCACTTGACGGATGATTGCTCTATGTTCAAGGTCCTCAGTCACCCACACAGCATCACCCGCTGCAACAAAGTCATCGAGGTCTGCGTCACTCACGAGTTGAGCTTGAACGGCTTCCCTCCGTGCTTGCTGTGCATTCTCTAAGACATCGAAACAATGTCCTCGACCGATGTTGCCGAAGTCAATGAACGAACAAAGGGAGCCTTCATGAAACAGTTTGCATTGTTTCACGGGTAACATTAGTCTATTTATCCTTAATCATCTGCACCGCCATCCATAAATTGATCTTGAGAGGCTTGTCCCGGCAGATGAGGATCAGCAGCCTCTCAATTACCTGACGATAATAATTGACTTTGAAGTTTTGAATGATGCCCATATCGCGGGGCTGTAGCTTTGCGGTGTCATTGGGTGGCAAAAAAAGAATTTTGATGGCTTTCAGCTCAGGGTTCAGCTGATGAGAGGAGCAGTTGTCGAAGATTAGGAGGATATTCCTCTTCTTAGCCACCATCTCGTCATCAAACTCCTTTAGCCAGTCGCCAAAGAGCACCCGAGTCATCCATGCTTTTTTATTCTGCTTATACCGAACAGGTAGAAACTGTCAAAAATGCCAGGACTTCTTTGATTTCCTATCATGAAAGGGAGGCGGCGGTCGCTACCCTCTATATTGCAGCAAAGCAGCACCGTCCCGTGCACTTTGCTATTTTCTCTCTAACACATACGTCGCCTTTGAGTGAGTGAGTTTTGTTCTGCAGCATCTGATAGAATAAACAATTCTCATCCGCATTGTAGATGTCGCGTTCACCGAACTGGAGCACATCGCTTATGTTAGCAGACAGCCAGCCATTCGCTGCGTCTTCATTGACTGCTGCTGCTTCGCCAACAACAACTCTTTAGACAATCCCATGGCGTTCTTTGAAATGCTGCAGCCATCCACCTCCAGGCTCGAAATTCTCATGGCCTAGAAGGAACGCAAAGTCACCTGCTTTCTTTAAAAGCACGGGTCCACTGATGGGAATGTTCTTTCTCCTAGCATCCGAAAACCACCTGAACAACGTGTCTTCCACGTCCTTGTATAGGCGTCAGACTCTACCCAGGCGGCGCTGTGAAGGCCGCCAGCAGCGCCCCCATCACCACGCCGAACATAATTGGGTACTGCACAGAAAGCTGTCCGCAAGTGAATGTGCATAGGCCCTCCTCTTTCGTTGGTCTTGAGGCGCAGTTTCCTGAAAATCAAGGACCTGGCGAGCTTCTTCCTTCAATCCAAGCTCACTTCATGAAAGTAGGAAGCTCATCAAAACTAAATGCGGGCTGAATGCAAAATATATTTATTTCCGGAGACTGTCGACTTAGAAATATCATATTTCTTTCCAACGTCGGCATTTTTCATATCAGATCGAATGTCACGGATGATGTCCAGCTTCGTTCCGATTAGGATAGCTTTCCTCTTCTTGAGAGCATTCTCAGCCAATGCACAAGATATAACACTGGAACTCAGCGGCACCGTGCCCTCACAGCACAATCAGCTTTGTTTTTTTCACAAAAAATGTTCAGAGGTCTGCTCCTAGGATGTCACTTCCACAGAACCAACGCCACATGAGTGCAGAGAGCACTAGCAAAAAACAAAAACAAAACGAATTGATGCGAACACCGCTCAAGTCATTCAAATTCATCCACGTTGTCCGCGAAAAATGCGACACAGAATACAATGCAACCGCACTGAACGAACAGGGCATAGATAAAGAAATGGCCAAAATGTGTGTAAACAACCGACTGCATGTTTAATCAATTATACGACACCACAATACATGATCACCCGAGCTGCCATTGGTCTATCCGTCTATCCATCCGTGCAACCAACTATCCGTCTATTCATCTGTCCATCTAACCATCTGTCCGTTCGTCCATGCATGCGTCCTACCCTACGTGCATCCATGCATACGCCTGCCAGTCCATCCGCTCGTCCGTGAATACGTCCACTGTCTGTCCTTTGTACTAGTTGGTGACTTCAATATAGACATTGTGCACATTAGATAGGACCTATCGCTTTACCCACTCGTCGTCATTCACTTCGTGAAGGGGAACCGATTTTCTTCGTGGTCTCGAATTAAAATTACTAATGTCTGTTTACATTTTCCTTAGTTGAAAGAAATCGTCAGTCATTTTCAGCACATGGCACTTAACTACAGTTGATGTGAACCCATTGGGGGGATGTATAAGTACAAGTGTAATGCTTATAAATTTGAATAGCCATCACTGCATCCCCTTCCTGAACATTACGGTCTACTTGAAAAGCAGTTTGCGAGACCTGGCATGGCTCTATGGTAGAATCTTTGGTATCCACGCAGAATGCTGGGGTTGATTACTGTTGAGACCCTGACATTTCTGTAACCGCCCGTGTGTATAGCGAGACAGTGGCACATACGTGCCCGCGTGTATGTATCATTTTATGGCGGAAATTGTTTGATGACATATTCAACGGGATCGTGATATTATCTATGTCATGACCAGCGAGTTATATTCATTTGTCAAACATCTTACCCTCCCATACTAATTTTCGTTTACCCCAAGTTAAGGGGGTGATCATGAGAACACCCAGATGTACGTACGTGGGTGGGTGAGAGGGCGAGCGGGCGGGCGGACGGACAGATGAACGGACGGATGGATGGTTGCCAAAAGTGCTGGCAGTACCGAAAAAATAATCGCTGTTCAGTGAAATCCCGGAAACAAAAAATTGACACTTACTAAATTCCAAGGTGTCTTCAGCGAACACCTGAGCCCATTGAGGTGGGGTCGGTCTGAATGAACCACGATGCGTGACTTACTGCATGACTAGGCCAAAGCCACCTAGAAGAAATATGGCCTCCAAACACTGATGTGACGTCACACTAGTGAGATAGGCTGGACTGTTGGCTTTGATACATCTAGATTCGTTGGTCTTGTAGGCAGTCTCTTTCTGCGTCATTCTTTATGGCTTCGAGAAATCAGCATTGACCTTCAAGTTTGTGATAGCACTGTAAATGTTGTTATGAGGAGTATTTATTTTAACTGAAGACAACGTTGTTCCTAATATTTTTGTGACTTTGAATTTTTGAGGTAATATGCTTTTCCAGTGAAGTAATTTCAGGTTCCTCAAATAAGTTTTTCAGGGCCCCTTTGAGGAACAACTCTGACAGATTTATGATGTCGGAAAGGAACTCACATCTGTCACATCTCCGTAAGAAATCGCTCGGACGCAAGTGTGATGCAAGCATCCGCATATTCCTCACAGGGCGTCGCATTGTGACCAGTCTCTGAACTAAGGCGAACCGACGGCTCTTGTTGAAGAGCGTGCTTTTGCACTGGCATTGTGTGAAATATAGGAGGTGTTGTCAAGCATTTATAGACATAGGAATACCAAGTTGCATTTTATTGGTGTACATTTCATCATCATAGTGTCACGTACAAGTGACACCCACAGAACAAGCTTCAGCGTTCTACTCTTTCTTATAGTTTTTTTTATTTCCACCTGCCGCATTTCCAGATTATTTTGACCTTTCTAACTTGTTCAGATTATGGCGAAGACCCAACCAAAAACTAAATGCCTTCCCTCAGTCAAATTGAAATATGCAATGACAAAATTTTGTTACATGGAAAGTTTTCATTATAAACAAGTATGAAGATGGGCTTAGACGATAGTATTTACAAGGGACAAAATGCAAAGTTTTCGTCTTGTTGTACACAAGGGAAGCCTAGCACATAACTTTACAAGAATTCTATCGGCACAGGCATAGAAATATCTTTCACAAAAAAAAGCATCATGAATTAAATGTAAATAAATAGTGGCATCTTAGACTTCATTTATTCATTTCATTACCTTGAAGATGCCACTTAGGGGTATTGCATATGGGGTGGTTAACATACAAGCAGGTGTTATGGTGTGATACATGTTGGCAATGTGACAGGAAATTCGGTATGACTTCTTTTGGCAGTAGCATAGTGAGGCTAGTCTTTTGCAGTTCGAGTCTTTTCGAGTTCGAGCAGTTCGAGTTTTGCAGTTCGAGGCTTGAAATGTTATGGTTTGTGTTTGTAAACAGTTTATTTGCAGTTGATGACTGGTGTGCACTGATTTTTGTGACAAAAAGGGCGTGATGTAAGGCTCAGGGAGCTGTAAAACAATTTCCGAGAAAGAGAAAAAGTGGCAACCTGATGACAAAACGCGAAGTTTGATTCTGCCTTTAAGGGGGAAATTCCGTTTTAATATGAATATAAAGAATGGATGAATGCTGTCCCAAGAATCTGAAAAAATTAGAGTGCATTGCTGATATATGCTTGATGAGGGTTCTAGATGGCAGCATCTTCTAATTGTGGTCAGACAAAGGATTTTTACGTGAGTATTAGAGAGGCATAATATTATTATTGAATGTCACTTTGATTGTTTTGACAGCTAGCTTGGTCTTCGTCATATATACAATACTCTCTAAGATCGAGCATGTTTTTGTGTTACGACGAGATCGGCCCCTGATAACCGTGTTGAATTTTGCAAAAATATTGAAAAATGTATTTTTTTACCGCCTTGGTCTTTTTTTTTTACTTGTTTTTATAGCAGCAGCTGCGTATCGCCTGTGGCTCAGGTGGACGCAAGTATATAGTATTTTACGTGCCAAAACCACGATATCATTAGGAGGCACTGCGTGCTGTGAGGCTCCAAATTAATTTTGACCACCTGAGGTTTTTTTTTTCAACGTGCACCTAAATCTATTTGAAGTGTAAGGCAGGATGACGACAACAGACAGAGATTTGTATACACCCTGCGCCACTTTTGTTTACACTGAGCGTCATCCCACCGTACACTTGAAATATGCAAAATCAACATGCCCTGTCTACCGTTCTTTACATCCAAATCCAAGAACAATGTTACTACATCTTGCTCTCATGGAAATGCCGCTGGTGCACGCGAGAATTCAACTCATGACTTTGATCCTAGCAGTGCAAAACCTCAGCCTGTTAACTTATCGGTGGGTGTTGCTTGCAAGACCCGTACGTATAAACGCTCAGCGTGAACACTCAACGTAAATCTGTTTGCTGAGCGGCGATGGGAAGTCTATAGCCATCAGCTGATTAAAACACTTACAGGGCTCAGGGTACGATATTTTAACAGTGGTGTGTATTAGCTAGCAAGCCACTTTCGCATTACAAATGGTCGTCTTGGAAAGCCAGTGCCCAATCTCGAAATGTACAGCTGTTGTGTATTTGCTGTAGTTTCAGTTTACAAATGCACTTTCTTTTCATGTGAGTCTGACCATCACGTTTTTTCCCCTTAATATTTGGTACTGTGTACGAAAAAAAATTCTTCAAAGTGACAAGACCGCAGAAATATTGATTAACTGTCATAATCCAATTTCGACACCACTGCTACTCGCACTGCTTGCATTGAAAACCGCTCTGCCATGTTTTTAAAGTTCTGTAGTGACTCACAATGAAGAGAGTGTGTACCTGCTTTCCAGGATAACGAAAGAGCGGTGCCAATAGCATGTGAAAAATGAGATAAAAGCCCTAAGGAAGACGTTTTTCATGCATGCAATAGAAAAACCAAGCAAGCGCGGCTTGTCTGAGTGACTGGAGCTTTGCTCTCTCTCCATTAAGGTGGCAAACGGCACTACACAAACTTGAGCCTGTCATCCCTATACGCGAATTCTCGTGCCAAATGGAGCACCTCGTGAAAGAGAGGATCATGCTCGTTATACTCGGGCTCTGTTCCTGATGTGTTGAGAAAAGTAGACCGCTCAATCATAAATACAAGCTGTATTTGTCATAGCTTTGTGCACGAGACACTAAATGAATCAGAATTACTATCTGAAGTTAGCGCGGTCACCTGGTGCAAAGTGTGACACAAGGAAGTCGATGCGCTGACCAGGCGGTGACCATTTTCCAGCGCTTTGCTGCAAGTTTCTAGCGACATGGCGTTATTGCAATGAATCTGAAAAAGATTTTTACGCAATCACCTCTCCAAGCAAGGCCATGTCCAGTGACACGAAAAAACCCAGCTGCTAACAGCCACCACTTGCCGAACTCGTATCATTGTTCTTTTTGGCCTCCATCTTTCAAAACAGGTTCAGCTTCTTGATGTCGTGAGACCACTCGCAAGCACCCAGAAGGTCCTCAGGCTAGCCTGAAAGGCATTTGTTTACACGCAACACCGTAGTGTTTTGTTACATATGCCTAATGCGCACTGTAGACCCCAGATTTCGCTAAATACGCAATGCTCTTATGTGCACTAAACTAAAATTTCCTAGTTATATCATGCATTAGATCTATCACGAATTAATTTGTGGCATGTCAGAGAAAAATTTACCAATTAAAGCATGGATGTCACAAGCATGGACGTTCCTCTGAGGGGTCTTTTAATGGCACATCACTAGTCGCTGTACTTTACATGGTGCTTTATGAGCGATCACTATCTGGTTGCGGGTGCTCATAGCTGCATTGCTTTTTTCTTTCACAGACGTCACACGTGTCAAGTTCACACGGCCACCAAACTTCAAGTACCTCTCTGGACAGTGGGTGCGCCTCAGCTGTACGGGCTTTCGTGCCACTGAGTACCATTCTCTGACCCTAACGTCGGCCCCACACGAGAACTATCTTTCTGTGCACGTCAAGGCGCAGGGACCTTGGACATGGAAGCTGCGCAACTACTTTGACCCCAGCAATCTGCACGAGAGCATGCTGCCAAAGGTGAGCACGAAGCCTGAAAGAGGGCTAAGCTGCGTCCTCATCTTCTTGGTTCATGAAAATCTAGAATGTTTGACTTAACCTTACGAAGATTGCAGGCTGCAGCGAGGAGAACGACGTTTTGATCAATCGAGCGAAAGAATCGCATAGTTGTGCGACAGTTAAAAATTTGTTGTACTGAAAGTTTGCATTCGTTCTTTCGTCACATTAGTTGATCACTAGTGGTGAGTTCGTCACTAGTGGTGAAGTTCTTGTATGCTGTTTCACGCAGCAAGGATTTTCAGCTGATTTTGATTCAATACACTGTATGTGAAATTACTGCCACCTGTCGGCTGTCATGTGCATACCACCATGTTAGAGGCTCAAGTGTGGTGCAGTATGCGCAGTCTGCGTGTATTTACGTATATTTATGCTTAAGGCGTATCGACGTGAGGAATGTATTGACTTATAATCGCAATGCGGATGGGTGTTTCCACGAGAGATCGACACGGGTCCAAAAGTTGATATTTTAGATTTCATTCAGTATTTTATATTTCGTGCACCTCTCACCAGGTAGCCCGAAAATCAACTTCGTTTTATGATTAACGGCATAACTTACGCGAAAAAAAATATGAAACTTCACCAACACGGAGGCACCAATTTCGTCACCTGTAATTTTGGAAAATTGCAGATGCTATAAAAAGACAAATATATTTGTTTCAAGGAAGATATTTTTTTACTTGAAATGCATGTCTAATGAAGAATGAATTCATACGGTTTCAAGTTTGTAGACCTTAAGAAAATAGCTTTTAAAGATGTCTAATTTTGCGACAGTTTAAAATAATTTACGTATTCCCCATTTTTTTCTCTGAAAGTAATGCAAGCAGCGTTTTCAAACTTGAAATGTTTTAAGGCTATAGTGTGTTCATTAGTTACATAAATTATTGCTGCCGTAGGGCAAATGTAAATTTTTATATGTTGCCTCAAAGTTCTCACTTTGGCAAAAGGGCGAAAGAAAAAAAAAACGCGTCTGCCGGGGGGGGGGGGGGGGGGGGCATGCAAAAAAAAAAAACAAAGAAAAAAAAATGCCGCGCTTAATGTACTCCACTGAAATTTGAATAAAAAAAAAACCCATCTTCGATTTTTCTTAAAATCTCGTAAATACACGACCGAAGGCCGTCATACAGTAATATAAAAAAAGATGTTGCATTATTTTGTTTTTAGCGACAATATTCGTGGTACAAATCAGAGCTTTTCGAGAATGCGCTGATAAGTTGAGAAATCTCAAAATCGGAACGGAAAAGCGGCAATAAGCTTCAAACGCGAGTAAACGTGATTCCATTTAGTGAAGAAAGGCTGTTTTAGCAGATAGGAGTAACTATTTTGAACACGGTATTCTACAGTATCTGAATTCACTCTTATACGTAGAGCACTGAGATTTCTAATATGTGGTGCTTCTCCATTACTGACGCACAGATGGAGCTGCTGTGATGGCCATGTGTTTGCAACATGTTGGGTAAGAGAATTGAATGTTGAATGAGTTCATAAACGATTCATAACAAATTTTTATCATTTGGGGCATGAAGACTACCGCATTAGACTGAAGAACACGCTTTAGGGCAAGTTGTCATCCGTCGTCTGCTCTACAGATGAATTGCTGTGCGCCGCATCTCGGAGGCAATGCTTTAGATTATATGGTTCAAAGTAGGGACAAAGATTACGCCTCCCGTAATTTTATCGACAAAAACATTGTGAAATTCATTTTAACGTACTATACTTCAGTTTTGCATTCGCACTGTGGATACTTGCGCGACTGGTACACTGCTTGCGGAAGCCACGTTCATGCAACAAGCTTCATTGCGGCTAATTGCATGTGCCTGCATTTCGTTGAGTGTGCCGAGCACATCGAATCCTTTAAAAATGTTCACAGTTGTGCTCAATCATTTCACTAAACGGCAGCTTGTCACACTCCAGAAGAAAAAATGAAACAACATAAAACAAAGATGCTTTAACACCGTGGATTTCTTCTCAGAATGAACTGATGACGCACACTTGCTTCTATTTCAGCATGTGCCCTTACTGAAACAACACATTTAATGAAATGTTGGCACGTGCAATTAGCAGCGATAAGGCCCGTTGCATGAATGTGGCTGCTGCATGAAGCGTACAAGTCACCTCCACTTATGAAACAGCTGCTAATGAATACAGTGGAATCTCGATGATATGATCACGGCTAGTACGAATTGCCGGACAATACGAATTTTTCTGTGGTCCCTGCCAAGCCCCATTACTTTGCAATGCGCTAGAGTACGTTTGTTACGAATCAATTTTCTGCCCGCGTCGTTTGATATGAATGAACGCCGCCCCACTGACAGCCGCGAAATAGAACAGCGCTCAGTCACGCGCCGGAATGCGCGCTGCACCGCCGGTTTGGCATTTTGCCAACGGTGCCTGCCAGCAGCGCGTGGCGGCCTCCAACATCGGCACGCGGCGTGCGCAATATCGGAGACCTCAGAGACCACTTGCGCCCTTTTATTTCGGTTTAGGTTTAGAGATGGCGCTGGCCACGAATTCCTTTCTCCCTCTTTTTTTCGGTGCGGCGGCACGGACGCGACGGACTGCGCGGGGCAAGTGGGGCGGTGACGCTTTTGTTGCTGTTGTGCTTTTCCTCTTTCTCTGTGTGGCGTTGGATGGAGTGGCTGCAGTGTTATGCTTTGGGCCGCGCTCTTTGTGTTTGCGCCATTTTGCCTAGTCGCAACGAGCTATGTCTCGCAAGCGAAAAGCGCTCTCCTTTGAGGAGAAATTAGACATTCTTCGAAAGGTCGATGAGGATCCTAAGAGAAAGCAGACGAAGTTGGCTAAAGAGCTAGGCCTTGCAACGTCAACACTGAGCACAGTTGTTGGACAGCGAGAGACCATAATGAAAAACGTGCTTTCGTTCAACGTCAACGCAAAGCAAGCGAAGACCGCTCAGCACGTGAAACTTGAAGAGACTCTCCTGACTTGGTTTAAAGAAGTAACCGCAGCTGGCGTAAATATTGATGGCAAAGTTTTGCGGGAGAAAGCCGACGAGTTTGCACTTGCTCTGCATATCGACGAATTTCAGGCCTCAGGTGGGTGGCTGCAGCGCTTTGAGACTAGGCACGCTCCCGTTTACAAAAGCCTCTGCGGCGAAGCGAAAAAAGCTGACGAGGCAGATGTCAGCGACTGGTTAGAGAAGCTGCCGTCACTCATTGCAGAATATGAGCCTCGTGATATTTTCAATGCTGATGAGGCAGGTCTCTTTTTTAACCTGCAACCTGAAAAGAGCCTCTGTTTAAAAGGCGAAGCATGCAGAGGAGGCAAAAAAAGCAAAGAGCGTATTACTGTGCTCTTGTGCTGTAACGTTGACGGATCGGAAAAGCTTAAGCTGACCGTAGTCGGAAAGTTCCAAAAGCCCCGGTGCTTCAAGCGCGAGAGTCATTTGCCGTACGTCTATTGCGCAAACAAAAAGGTGTGGATGACGGCGGCGTTGTTTGAAGAGTTTTTGTCACTCCTTGACAGGAGGATGGCTTGTAAGAATCGGAAGATTCTTCTTTTTTTTGACCAGTGCGCCGCCCACGAGGCAAGTAATGCTTCAGAACGTCAAACTCGTCTTTTTACCCGCAAACGCGACAACGCACCTGCAACCCCTTGACGCTGGGATTATTTTAAGCACCATTTTAAGAGCCTTCTTGTGCGTCGCCTACTACTAAATTGACCGAAAGGACGAAGGTGACCTGAGAATAAGCCTCTTGGACGCCATCCATTTTATAGCTATGGCAAGGGATCGGGTAACTCCGACTACCGTAGCGAACTGCTTCGGCAAATGCGGCTTCTTCGGGAGTCCAGAAGAGGTGCCCCCAGAGCCGGAAGATCCTACAATTGAGGACTGGGAACAGCTGAACGTCGAGTGCACATGTGATGATTTTTGCACGGCAGATGACAATCTCGCCACCTGCGGTGCGCGCATGGTCGAAGATATTGTTGAGGAGGCCACGTGCGGGGCTGCCGATTCCAGTGATGATGGTGACGACATAGACGTGGGCGACGGCGAAGGACCACCACCGGCGGCTGAAATGCTGCACGCGCTCGACATTCTGAGGCGCACTGTGGCCACGGATGAAGTCAGCGACGACACGTGCAGGCGTTTTTATGCTTTCGAACAAAATCTGCTAGGTGACCTGGCGAAGAAAAAGAGGCAGAAGGACATCAGAGACTTTTTCATCAAGAAATAAATGCTTTTTACGTACTTGTGCCTGGATGAGTTCACGTCTGACTCTTTGTTAATTTAGCTAGTTTTATTTGTTTCGATGATACGAATTTCGGCTAATACGAATATTTTTCGTGACCCGGTGAGATTCGTATCATTGAGATTCCACTGTACGTTTCAAAAAATTTCTAGCTTTGGTGTATAGCATTTTGAGGGAACATGAGTACAAATGCTGCTGCTCATTATACTTGCTTAGAAAGTGTTGACCTGCAGGTCACGAGATCGAACCCTAGGTGCGGCGGCTGCATTTTCGATAAAGGCGACAATGCTGTAGGCTCTTGGGCTCAGATTTGAGTGCACGTTAAACCCCAGGTGGTCAAAATTTCCAGAGCTCTTCACTACGGCATCTCTCATAATCATACGGTGGTTTTGGGACGTTAACCCCATATGTCAATCAATCAACACTTGCTTATAAAGGAGAACGCGAACACATGTTTCGAGACAGTAGCCGGAGCACATGCTAGAAACATCATCATCTTGAAAAATAACGAGGGGCAAAGTTGACAGATTTTCTTTCTTCAGCATTCCGAGTTCCCGTCTGTGTATAGCGAGGGATGCAGCAATACGTCACCATTGTGATTATTAGCCAATACACGCCTCACGTCGATATGCCTTACATATACGTATACGTGAACACACGCAAACTGTGTGGACTGCGCGGCGCTTGCGTCTATAATATGGCAGTATGCACACGACGGGCGACAGATGGCAGCAATTTTGCATAAGGTCCATAGCATTAACATGGAGCCATACATACTTATTGAAATACCATGGTTCCGCTGACGCTTTATTCCAGCAACAGCCAAATGATGCCAACAACGAAGACGAAGGAACTGAAGATTAATGATTGTTTTTCACAGATGAGGAAGATTGAGTCCAATGAATGCTTACACTGATTTCCCCCGTGTATGGAAGGGGCCAGCCTGGCTGAAAATTATGCTGTGGAATGCATAGGATATGGCTTGAGACGTGAAATGTGCACAATCTTCCCACAGCAGTGTTGGTCAGTGGGGGCATGAATAGGTGTGACACGGTAGTTCACCATTTAGGTTTGTTCTACAACTTTGTAAGGGCCAATATAGTGAGATCCAAGCTTCTCACATAAGCCAGATGTTCGTGCACGCATCCATAGAAGTACATCGTCGCCAGGTTGGTAGAAATTGAGTGACGCGGTGAATCGCATCGTAACAATGTTTGCGATATTCTAGGCTAGCTTCGGTGTTTACACGGGCAAGACGACAGCATTGGGCAACTTGAGACAGAAACTGGTCGCAAATGAATGGTGAAGAGTTGACGAGGCCAGAAAAGAAGGAAACGTCGAGTCATCACGGTGTTTGGCATCCGTATACTAAGAAAAGTGAAGGTCTGTTGAACTGTCACATTATATGCAAACCTGATAAAGGGAAAAATGACATCCCAGTTACGATGGTCGGGTTGGATATATATGGACAGCATGTTGCACAATGTGCGATGAAATTTTTCCGTTAAGCTATTGGTTTGTGGGTGACAGCTAGACGTTGTTGAATGAACTGTTTTTGATTCTTGAAGAACTTCGCTGAACGTGCTTGAAAGAAATGCCTTGCTTTGGTCGCTCAAAAGAACATGAGGGGCCCCGTGCCGTAGGTAAATAGCATTAAAGAAAGAGGTTGCTACTTTGGAAGCAATTCTTGAAGTGATTGAGATCTACTCAGCGTATCTGGTCAAGTGATCTACCGCGGTGATGATTCATCGCTTGCCGTCTGAGGTAGTTGGAAGGGGTCTGAAGAGGTCAGTGTCGATGACAGAGAACAGCTCTGCTGGGCAAGGAAATAGTTGTAGGGTTTTCACTGGGGCAGTAGTAGGCCGCTTGCCGTGTTGGCAAGGTGCGCACAAGGCAATATACTTAGCCGTGGTCATGAAAAATCTGGTCTGTTCTTAAATCTGCAAAATCTGACCTGGTCAGAAGAATTGACTGTGGATGCACTCAGGGTTTTGTTGTAATCAAAGTGGCCTGATGTCGAGTCGTCGTGTGAAGGGCATGGTATCGTACAGTGGTGACTTTTGCCTTATTCTATATCATTCTTATCATCCACCACTCGCGGCAAGGTGATCTTGTTAATGCAGACAAACTGCCGCTCTGATTAGTTACCACAATGACCAAACACAAATGAAATGATACGCTGTCACACACTTCGGGTGAGGCCCCGCCGATCCAATATCGACGTGCGGCAGACTCGCAGGCTTCCACTTTACGCTTCGGCCTGCGACGCCTGAAAGGCCTCGAAGTGGCACATTTCGAGTTTATTTGCGGGTTGGCCGACCCGTGCGGGGTTGCACGTGTGGTGACGTGTGGGCCTGACCGACGCACTCATAGAGCAGACACAGAGTTTGATTACACTTAGACAAACATTTAATTGAAACAGGGGCCAAGGCAGGAGATTACAAAAATAACAAAGGAGGAAAACTGATACGCGCGATAGAAACAACAGCTATATAACAAAACGTGCTAAAAACACTACAACAGATACAGGCTAAGAACAAATATGCGGAACATTAATAAAATAACAAGATGGAAATCGTAAAAGAGGGTTACAAGGAAATAATTACACAAGGATCATGATGGCGCTTTTGGATTTCAACGTGCGACGCAGCGCACACAACTACAAATGTTTAAAGAAAAAAAAAAGGCTGGTTAAAATAAATTAACGGTTTAAAAAAAGTCACAATAAAAAGTTCCATACGGACCAGGCCAGCTCTTGGTGCACGTAGGGGAGTTGACGGGTGCCGCTGAAGGTCTCGCCGGCTTGGTAGACGACGAGGGTGCCCGGAATTGCAGCCGTCTCAATACGTTGCACGGGTCACTCCGTGCTCGCCGCCTACGCGAGACTCGCGACACCGACGACCGCACTTGTTGCTGGTTGTACGTCAACTGCCTATGCCGATGCAGTCTAAACCTCTTCAGGGGCGTACACGTGTTCCCGTCTCATTTGGGAGTAATTCTCCTTGTTGAGACCGCCGGTTCCCCTTCCGGTCAGGGGCAGGGAAGACGAGCCGGCGCCACGCTGGGTCGTTATAGTCGCCGGATGTCGTACCCCAACACAAAAGCGCCCTTCCTTGGTAGGTGGGGCCCGCGGATGCTCCGAAAATTGGAGTCGTTTGTGACATAGCCCCCTTCTTAAGAATATTACTTCGTAATGTTCAAGAAAATCACAAACGCTCAATGTTCGAGAGCTTGCATGGTTCCGGTTGTCCACCAATGCGTTTTCTTTTTCACGCACCATTTCACTGACGTGGACGACATCGCAGAGAACACCTGACACACCACACTGTCACGGTCACTATACGATGAAAGTCAGAACTCGCGCACAACGTCATGTCCACACACATGAAAAGAAAGTCTCAAAAATACTGCACGATTCAAGGAAAAGGCACGTAGGCATTCTTTCATGCCACATCCTAAAACAATACATGCTTTAAAAGGTATTGAAAAATCACTTATTGACACGCAGTTTTCAGAAAAGATGAATGAAAAACTATTCGGCATGATCGCCTGCGCGCAGTTCCTGAACTTACTGTCCACTAAAGCGCTCTATTTTAAAATGATAATAAAAAGGAAAGCCTTGAATAACGCAACGCCATGTCTGTGCACTCATGCGTACAGTGATATACTTCAATTGTACGACCAAGCAGTACCTTAAATTAAAAGCCCAACTAAATAAAATAACAACGTCCCTAAAACAAAGCTTTCCTAGCTGAACGGGTAATAGGTTGAAACAACGAACATCGTCTACAAACACACAGACGCCACAAGAAAATCAATAAAAAACACTAAGCGATTGCTCCGAACGTTTATGAAATGTTTCAAAATCGAATGACTGAAATGAACATTGTTTCCAAAAAGTATCCCATTAGCCTTGAAGGTTGGGTTTACGTTTCGATGTACATACACATAAGTTTTATCCGCACCCGAGGTGGTCGCACTCTTGGGGGAGCCGTTTGAAACAACCCGGGCAGACAAAAGAGCGTATGGCCGCTACACGGACGCCTGTTTCCCGTTAGTCTGCACCCCGGAGGCACGCCTTCATCGACGCCTCGTTCTACGAAAACGGGTCCCCGAGCCACGTCGTGTCGCTTGACCGAAAGGCACTGGTTCGCCATGCACTCCGCGCTTCGAGCAGGACAATGGAGCGAAGGGGGTCGGCTCTTCCGAGCTCCACGAACAAATGCCTGCCTCACCCCTCTATCTGTCGGGCGGTTTGAAGCATGGGGACCCACTCGACTGGCGAATGCCACCAAACGCAAACGAAGCTTTCGTTGCCTCGATTGCTGTTTGGCAATTAGCGATTTTCCCGGTTGCTTTGCAGCCTTCGTTTTCCTTCTGTTTGTGCGGCGTCTTTTTCTTTTTGCACGTTGCCCAGTGCTCACTTTCGAGAAGTCCACCTGCAACGTTTGCAGAGCAGAACTTGTCTCGCTTGTCTTTTCAGCTATAATGCCTATACAGTCGGGATTTTCCGTTAACTTGTGGACACCCTGACTTGCGGGAAGCTTGACTGACGGCTGAGCAATGCAAGCGTCGTCCTCGGGGTTGCGCCGCTCGCACCTGGAAGAACTACTTGCCCCAACATTGCCCTGCTCGCAGTGTGCGTCAGCACCCGACTGTGCCCCGCTCTCTGTACAGGGGTCCTCACCTACCGGGCCGGAGGTACTGTGAACTTCACATTTAGCTGTTATGGCGACGCACAAACAGGGTGGCTGTGCCAAGTCCATTACAGATGGTATTTCTGTATTAACAAGACTCTCCAGGCACAGCGCCTCGTCGCCATCACTGTGGCCTTCAGTGGCCTTTGTGGCCACAACGGGACTTTCAGCAGCTAACATTTTAGGTTTACTCGTGAACCCGATGTTCGCCTCATCAGTACTGTTATTTTGGCCGGCTCTCAGTTGTTTGGTGCCTAGGGGCTCTTTTCTCCTTTTTTGCCTTGCATCCCAGGTCTCAAACATGCGCCGTCTACAATCCATTTTCTGGCGCAGTAGCTGAACATGATCCTGGTAAGACTGCTTGTTCGGGACACGGTCGGTCACGCTACTGGGCGTTCTAGCGGCTACGCTGAGACCCGACTGCGCCGCACACAGTCCCAAGCGCTCTTTTTCCTTTTGAATTCTAAGCCTTGAATTTTCTCGCTCCTGTTCCATCAAGAATTCCAGATGTTGCCTGTACCTAATGCGTTCGGCATCGCGCTCCTCTTTAAGTCTATTTCGTTCTTTTTCGACGAAATTATATAACTCCTTGCCTACAAAACCAAAGGCTTTGCCCTGTTCAATTAGCTTATCAAACTCCGTGTCGTCCATTGCTAAAAACTGTTGGCCACCAACAAAGCAATAAAAGGACGTCTACCTACTGCACGCTCAGAGATACGTAAGTCTCCCAGACATCACCACGTGGTCGGCCAGTCCTGTCGCACGGACGCCAGATAATGTCACACACTTCGGGTGAGGCCCCGCCGATCCAACATCGACGTGCGGCAGACTCGCAGGCTTCCACTTCACGCTTCGGCCTGCGACGCCTGAAAGGCCTCGAAGTGGCACATTTCGAGTTTATTTGCGGGTTGGCCGACCCGTGCGGGGTTGCACGTGTGGTGACGTGTGGGCCTGACCGACGCACTCATAGAGCAGACACAGAGTTTGATTACACTTAGACAAACATTTAATTGAAACAGGGGCCAAGGCAGGAGATTACAAAAATAACAAAGGAGGAAAACTGATACGCGCGATAGAAACAACAGCTATATAACAAAACGTGCTAAAAACACTACAACAGATACAGGCTAAGAACAAATATGCGGAACATTAATAAAATAACAAGATGGAAATCGTAAAAGAGGGTTACAAGGAAATAATTACACAAGGATCATGATGGCGCTTTTGGATTTCAACGTGCGACGCAGCGCACACAACTACAAATGTTTAAAGAAAAAAAAAAGGCTGGTTAAAATAAATTAACGGTTTAAAAAAAGTCACAATAAAAAGTTCCATACGGACCAGGCCAGCTCTTGGTGCACGTAGGGGAGTTGACGGGTGCCGCTGAAGGTCTCGCCGGCTTGGTAGACGACGAGGGTGCCCGGAATTGCAGCCGTCTCAATACGTTGCACGGGTCACTCCGTGCTCGCCGCCTACGCGAGACTCGCGACACCGACGACCGCACTTGTTGCTGGTTGTACGTCAACTGCCTATGCCGATGCAGTCTAAACCTCTTCAGGGGCGTACACGTGTTCCCGTCTCATTTGGGAGTAATTCTCCTTGTTGAGACCGCCGGTTCCCCTTCCGGTCAGGGGCAGGGAAGACGAGCCGGCGCCACGCTGGGTCGTTATAGTCGCCGGATGTCGTACCCCAACACAAAAGCGCCCTTCCTTGGTAGGTGGGGCCCGCGGATGCTCCGAAAATTGGAGTCGTTTGTGACATACGCATTGGCATTGTTCTGCACAGCTGCGTGAAAAAAAAAAGAAACCATGAACTAAGCGATTGAGCTTCAGCTTTGGATCATCTGCAGCTCAAAAACGATCCAGTGGCAAAAAAGGGCAGTCTTATTGCCATCACTATCAAGCAATGGCGACGCTCTTGCTTGCTGAACAGTGGCGGTTTATCCCAGTGAACCACAAATATTGTGTAGACATCCATGGTATATTTGTCATGGGCATTATAAATGTCTCTTAGATATCCACAGAAATACAAATTACGAAGATTAGATGTACCTGCAACTATGAAAAGCTCGGCCAAGTAAGGTTGCAGGTACGCTGCACATGGACACTGAATGGACATTCAATAGATATACATAGACATTGTCATTGAGTAAATAAAAAGTTCTTCATGCACTTCGCACACTTACCCCATGCAGTTGGTGTGTTAGACCTGCAGTCCCATGGCAGTCTTGCTCATTGCCGCTCAGCTATACTTTATAGACAGCATCAAAGGCGTGAGGTTGGTCGGACTGATTGATATGTGGGGTTTAACGTTCCGAAGCCACTTTATGAGAGACGCCATAGTGGCGAGCTCTGAAGATTTCGACCGCTTGGGGTGCTTTAACGTGCCCCCAAATCTGAGCACATGGGCCTACAGCGTTTTCGCCTTCATCGAAAATGCAGCCGCTGCAGCTGGGATTCGAACCCGCAACCTGCGAGTCAGCAGCAGGATATCTTAACCACTAGACCACCGGGGGGGGGGGGGGGGCTGGCCGGATTGCTGTCAGACGGCACATTTAAGACACCTCATGGTGTTGATGCTTTCTGTAAGTATGGCACACCAGCTAAGAGTCAGACTGCAATCGGAGCGCAGATCTCTAGCACACAAAACTATACATGCAGCAAGCCTGAAGGAAGTGCGAGGCTGGGAATGTCTGCTTTATTTCTCTTGAGCTTCCTTTCCTCCTCTCTTTCTTTTTTTTCTTTCTCAGTTTTTACTGTCTTTATTTCTCCTCTATTTTTTAATCTATTTCCCTTGCCCTTTCTATTTTTCTTCGTATTTCTTTCTTTTCAATTTCTTTCTATTTCTCGCTTGCTCCACCTTTTCGATTTTTTATGTGGTTTTGCTTGCGTTACGCCAAGCGACTACAGCCCAGGCCCCTAAAGTGCTTCACACTCAAAAACACCTTTAGGCTGCATGATTTCGTGCTATCATGTAGGGCAGCACAATATCCACGCATGTCAATTTTATTGTCGTTTGCTCGTGTTGTCATCTTGTGCATGTAAGCGTATGCATTACGCACACTCGAATGTTACATGTCTATTTATGTTCGAACACTTTCTAGATTTTAAGTGCCAGTACTGCAATGCATTTGATGTTGAGAGCACATGTATGCAACATCATTTGCGACGTTTAGTTTTTGTCTAAGAGAGAAGTGCAGAATTAATTGGGTACGACACCACTGCTGCGCAAAGCTACGACGTGCATATGACGTAGGCTCTCCAGACGGTAAGGATGGCACATTATGGGGATGTGGAATAGAAGTAATTGATAGACGCAGACGTATGAATCTTATTTCTATGTTGACTAGATATCAGTGGTTCACTTGGATGGTGGTGCCTCTAATGTTTTAGACTTCGCCAACGCACTTTAGGCTTTGAAAATGCATCGAAATGTTAAAGATTGTGTTTACTGTATAGCAATAAATATCTGAGCCTGGAATTGCATCGTGAAAGTTCGTTGAGACGGGACGGCAGAGGAAAAAGTGTTCTTTTTGGCGACAATATTTATGCATTGATTTCTATGGACTGCTGACGGGGAGTGAATTTTTCGCTGTAGGAGAAATTTAGTTGAAGCGGCATTCGTTGTAGCGATGTTTTACTGTATATTGACAAGGCATCCTCAATGTAGCCAATTGGACAAGGGGATGTGACATGCACCGATGATAGCTGGCTCGTTGATGAGAGGAAAATACTGAAGGACAAGTGAAAGTAGGCCGGGAAGGAATGGATGATATCGACAAGGCATCCTTAGTGTAGCCAATTTGACAAGGAGATGTGATGTGTACTGATGATAGTGGCAAAGGGCATCGTGACAAAGCGTCGGCATCTTGATGCTGTCTTCCGCTCTTGTAGATTGAAAGCAATGTCATATGCTTGCAATCAGAGAATCCAGCAGCCAAAGCACCTCAAAAATGTTTTGATTGTCGACAACAAGCATAGAGCAAGGTGTTCTGTCACAACAATAAAATGTTGATCATGAAGATAATGGACGAAATTTTTGGATGGACGAGACAACAGCCAAGCACACTTGTACAGTTATTGAGTACCTCTTTTCTGCAGAGGTCAAAGTGCGACTTGCATTCGCAACAATTTTCTTGCGAAACTCATGGTTGAGCTGAAGGAGTACGGTGCCGATTCCTTGTCTGCTAGTGTCAGTGTGTAGTAAAGTAGGTGCCTTGTCATTTAAATAACAAAGCATCAGTGGCGATGTCAGTGCGTGCTTGAGTTCTTTAAATGCAGGTTAACACTGATAATTCCAATCGAAAAAAACCAGTACTAGCAAGGAGCTTGTGAGAGAAGTGGTGATGGTGGCAAAGTTGCAGATGGAGCAGGAAAAGTACAATGGGAGTTCAAGGAAGCTGCATAGTTCTTTAAAACGTGTGGGGACCAAGAGTGCCCTCCTACCTGGCACCTCATTCTCCTGCTGCCGTGCGCATGCCGGCCGCGTAACCCGGGCTCACATAAAGCACTGTCAATCACAAAGATGGCTGCCAGAGCGCCGCCACCAGGCTTCTTTGTCTGGGCGAGGCGAGTGTCGGCTCCGTCCCGCACTGGCATGTCCCGGCAGGTTACGCTGGCCTACATCACAATGCAGCTCCACTGGGCCGCACATGACATCCTCTTCTCCTATCTCCCAAGAGCTAAGATGCGCCCAACAATTCGCTCGTGGCGGCAGGTGCTCTCAGGCCTTGACGTGAGGTTGATGCACTGCTTAGCGGGCGGCTTCTCGTTCGTGCGCTCGACTTCGGCCGTTGCCTGTGAGTCGTCACCCCGTAGGCAAGCATGCTTGCTTGATCTTGCGAAGTTTCCTATATAGCCTGCAAGCCGGTGAGTGTCGCACTGTGTTGCATTTCGGGTTAATAAACTCGTTGTTATCCTGCCTCGTGCGTGGTTTCTGCACCGTGTCAGAGAAAACGACAAACCCGGTTGCAGCCTCTTCGCACACAGCGGCAGTGAAGAACGTCCTGTCCCTACATAATCGTGCTCGTAGGTAAGTCTAGTGCAAACCTATCTCCAAAAATGAAAAGTTGAGTACTGCACAAATTTTGTCTGGATCGGGGGCTCAGGGTCTCCCTCCACTGAGGAAGACTGGCTCCAGCTTATCACCAGCTCCGCAAAGGACCAGCAGCTAAGGGCTGTCCAGAGAGCCCGCGAAGTCGCCGAGCGCTTTAACCTCCCGGTGCCATCGTGGGCGGGGCCCCCAGACGGTACCCCCTGACGGGGGCATTCTCGTCTTCTCAGGACCAAATAAAGTTCTTCGACTGACTGACCGACTGACTGTCTGGATCGGACTGAATGCCGTCTTTGCTAACAAGATGGCCGAGAACTTTTATAGTTGTGTTACTCAAATTGCACTTCTTTGTGTTTTGTTTAGTTAAGTCCAGCATTGGAGAGGCATGTGAGCACTTCATCTAGGCATTTGAGATGGTCAGAAAAAGTGGAAAAAATGCGATATCATCCAGGTAGCATAGACAAGTTGGTCACTTGAGGCCTTGAAGAACAGTGTCAATCATCCTTTCCCAGTGAACCACAAATATTGTGTAAACATCTATGATATGTTTCTCGTGAACATTGTAAAAGTCTTTTAGATATTCATATAAATCCACATTATGAAGATTAGATGTACCCCCGCAACTATATAAAGCTCGGTCGAGTATGTTTGCAGGTATGTTGCACATGAACACTGAATGGACATTCAATAGATATACACAGACATTGTCATTTAATAAATGAAAGGTTTTTTATGCACTTCGCACACTTACCGCATGTAGTTGGTGTGTTAGACCTGCGGTCCCACGGCAGTCTTGCTCATTGCCTCTCAGCTGTTTATTTATAAAAAGCATCAATGGTGTAAGGCTGGCCAAATATTGATCAATATGTGAGGTTTAATGATGCCGTAGTGGAGGACTCCGGAACCACCTGGGGTTCTTTAAGGTGCAACAAAATCTGAGCACATGGGCCTACAGAATTTTCGGCTCTATCGAAAATGCAGCTGCCGCAGCCGGGATTCGAACCCGTGACTTGCGGGTCTGCAGCCGAGTATCTTAACCCCTATGCCACTGGGGCACGGCAGCCCGGATTGCTGTCAGACAATAAATTTAAGGCCAGCCTCACGGTGTTCACGCTTTCTGTACGTATAGCACACCAGCTAAAAGCTAAGGCAGACTGCAGTGGGAGTGCAGGTCTCTAGCACACAAAACTATAGATGCAGCAAGTCTGAATAAAGTGTAGGGCTGGGAATAAGTCTGCTTTGTTTCTCTTGAGCTTCATTCCCTCCTCTTTTTATTTTTTTCTTTTCGTTTTTTTCTGTTTTTATTTCTCTTTTATTCTTTATCTATTTCCCTTGCCTTTTCTATTTTTCTTCTTATTTCTTCCTTTTCCTCCTCCTTTTATATTTCACTTGATTCATCTTTTCTATTTTTTATGTGGTTTTGCGTGCGTTACGCCAAGCGATGACAGCCCAGGCCCCTAAGGTGCATCACACTTGAAAACACCTTTGGGCTGCATGATCTCGCGCTATCATGTACGACAGCACTAACGCCACACCTGTTAATTTTATGGTCGTTTGCGTGCTTTATCTCGGCGCATGTAAGTGTATGCTTTATGCATGCTCGAACATTACATGACCATTTACGTTCAAACACTCTTTAGAATTTACGTGCCAGTATATATGTATTTATCATTGTATATGTCAACTAGAGCGATCTTGGAAGACTGAATGTTCTGCAATGCATTCGATGTTGAGAGCACGTATATGCGATTCATTTGTGACATCTAAGTTTCGTCTAAGAAGTGCATACGACGTTAATAATATGTAGGCTCTCTAGACTGTAAGGAGGGCACATTAATGGAGATGTCCATTAGATGTTATCGATAGGCGTAAATGTATGGAACTTATTTTTATGTTGACAGGATATCAGTAATTCACTGGGTTCAAATGTGTGTGTGTGTGGGGGGGGGGGGGGGGCAATACATAGGACTAATGGCATAACATTAAACTCGTAATGACCGCCCGGCATAGAAAAGGTGGTCTTTTCTTTTTCCATTTCGTCTACTGGAATTTGCCAATATTGAACCCAAGGTCATGGGCGGAGAAGTATTGGGCGCCTTGCAAAAATTCAAGTGCATCATCTATATGGGGCACCAGATATACAGTAAAACCTTGTTATACCGAAGTGGGATATAAAGAACTAATAGATATAACGATTCAATTGTAATTTCCCTTGAAATTCTCTTAGATGCCCATGTATTTAAAAACCTTGTTTTAACGCAGCAAAAATTTCCTGACGATAGATATAACGAACCATTTCTCATCCACAATGAGCATTTACTGATCATTTTGGTGTACGTCAATTGTCAATACCTTATAGCACGCAATGGTTTACGTTTCATCACGGCCGGTTCCTTTCTCCTCTGGAACTAACGGACTCGCCCGCGCAGCAACTCGCACGAGCGTGCGTGACCGCCGGCCTCCCTTCTCCTGTAGAACTCGGTAACCTGCCCGCGCATCTGACCTCCTTCTCCCCTTCAGCTCGGCGCTGGTCCCTCGAAGGCCGCCGGGGCAGCGGAAATCGTGGCTTCCTTCTTTGTCGTTCGCTGTGAAAGAGCAACACCATCTCTATCAGTTTCTGCCGCTAGACACGAGATGGCCAATGGCAGTGGCACGGAGAAAGAATTTTTAAGGAGGCGAAACTGCACCTGCTTGGGCGCCCTGAAAAAGGCATGAAATCGGGCACAACACTTATGCGTTCTCTGTCGCGGCACTCTTCTAAGGAAGGAAAAAAAAGAAAACAAAACACGCGTGCCGCTCTCATCACACTCTCCTGCAAAGCCACTTCACTCCGATTCGCCGTTTGCGCTTCACATCGAACTGGATGTTTCAGTGCGTCCTCGCCGGCTCCAAATTTTAACGCGTGTTAAAGAGCTTGATTCACGGGTAGGCCGATGTTGGCATTGTTGGTTGCGAAGGAAAAATCAGCGTTTTCCATTGCTACGAAAGTGATAAAGATGTAAATGTCATCGGTTCTAGGCACGTTCTAGGTACGAACGTACCCAAGCGTTCTTTATGACATGCAGCTGCATGTTCCACTACAGAGCTACAGCACTGCTGAAAGCTACTTCAAGAAAGAACTATTTGAATATCATGCAGTGTCATGTAACATGTCTATATTTCATGTAACCTAGCACAGTCGCTGTCCGAGAAGTGCTTCTCAGAAACGAAGTCATGAGGCGTCAGCTCCCAATATTTCCTAGGTATGGCGCGAGCCCACACTTCCAACACCACCGGGTCACTAGGAACTTTGAATATAATTACTTTCCCATTACGTTCAATTTGCAGAATGCATAACGACTGTTGCAGTGGGGCACAAAACATTTTCGCCCCATCCTGAAGTAGCATTGCTCGAATCCTGCAAAGCGCTCTCTTTTATAGTTGTGTGAAAAGCATGCACACTCAGTCAGCCCTGCCGGCGTAACACACTGAAGCCACTGAAAGCGCTAAATAGACCAAAAGCCTGCGTATTGGGAAGGGATTCATGACAGCTTGTGGGGAACTTTCCCTCCCATGGCCACCTGTGCATGCGCGCCCACAACATAAGAATGAGGAGGGAGAGCCGCATGCGCGCCGTAGATGACATCTGCTTCTGGGTCATTACTAGCAGCTCGTTTCAAGTGCTTTGCAGCCTGTAATTATTGTAGTATAAATTAGTAACTGCCACTAAAATATCTGTCACATTTAGTCATTCACATTACACGCAAAAATCTGAAAACTTTTGCAGCGTACGATGCGCTATCACGATTTTCATACGTCGCTTCCTTAGAAGCGCCTGTAAAAGATGGCAACAGGCCGAAGGCGTCATCTGCCGAAGGTTGGCGTAAAACACATCACTTCGTGACGCTATCGCATCGGCCTCGCCCATTGGCGTGGCCTGGGAGTTTCTCCTCCTCAACTACTTCTTTCTCTGTGGGCAGCTGCAAACATATGTGAAGCGCAAAAATATAACAATCGAGCAGAAGACGGCAATGTTAAAAGCCCGCGATTCTTGTATAAGAAAAAAAAAAGTAGCCGAAGATTTCGACAATGTGTGGGTGCCGTAGGCGACCAGGCCCAGACGTGGGACGCTCTCCTTAACGCCAGCGTTGTGCTTGACTGCAACACTTCCTGCATGTTTGACTGTGCCGATGCTGACACGGTGACAACTGAAGAGTTGTCAGATGCAGAAATTGTGCCCGCGGTGACTGGCATGCATGATGACAGCGATAAATGTGTTGACACCCCAGAGCCTAATGTTTGCAAGCGTTGGCAAACCCGACGCCCGCGCAAGCACTGGATGCGACAGACCTGCTGTGCCGCTTCTTTGGTGCTTACGATGACGGCGAGGACAGACTCGAAATAGCTGCTGGAGCTGAAAAAGCAGTCATCCGCGTGAGGAAGAGTTGGCGAAATTCTATTGAGGACTATTTTTCTTCGAAGTAATCTGTCAGCTGGTGTGCTCAATTTAGCAGAAATAAAGTGCATTGTTCTTTATTATTTTGCTAGTTTTTTGCCGTCCGCTGGCCATTTTTCTATGCACAGAGGGCAGCTGTGATATTTGTTGGCGAGTACGTTTTCTCTTGTTGGCTAATTGTCGGTAGAAATGGATATTGGCTATATCGAACTAATGGTTATAACGAAGTAATTACGACTCCCCCTTCAACTTTATTATAACGAGGTTCGACTGAACATACTTTTAGGTAATCATGCTGAGTGTGTGGTAATCAACACAAAAACGTACTGATCCATCTTTCTTTTGCACCAACACAATGGGTGATGACCAAGAGCTGGCAGAGTGTCGTATGATGTTTCTTTTTAGCATGCCGGTCACATTCTCCTCAACTGTTTTGCGCTCGGCCAAGGAGACTCGGTACGGACGACGGCGTACAAGAGTGAGATCTTCAGTGTCGACAAGATGAAACGCAACTGTGGTCCGCCTGGGTGCTGAAGCATTGGGGTCGAAGGAGGCCTGCTGTTTTAATTGTTAGCAAATTTAGCAATGCCCCATGTTGAGCAGCAGGAAGACCACGATTTATCTCGGGAGCAAAGGAGGAGGTAGTAGCAGGCTTGTCTTGTTGTGTCTCAGCTGGCAAGGCATCAAGAGTGACCTAAGATACTGGTTGAGTATCCACATAACACGGCACTGCAGAACCTTGGGGTAGCAGAGCAGTCTCCATGGTAGGGTTCAGGCCAAGGATTACCGCAGTACTGTCTTTGAACCGCACCAGGCTGGAGGAAAGTACAACACCTTGAGCTAGACAGTGGCTGGAAGAAGCGATAAGTACGTCATCAGTGACAATGTTTGTAGAAGTGATGGCAATGAATTGCTCTTGACCCCGTGGCAGTATGGAATCGAAAGCTGTGAAAAAAGGCAGTCGTTTCTCTTCTATGGGTTTGCTGCAGTGATTGGTCTCAGTCATCTGTACTACACGTTCACAAGAAATTAAAGCAGATGCTCGTGAGAGAAAGTCCCAACCTAAAATTAGTTCATGAGCACATGAAATTAAATGATGAAAGTGATCTGATGACGAATATCCTCAATGAAGACACGTGCTGTACATTCGCCCAATGGTCAAATTATTGCTCTATTGGCCCCTATCAAAGATGATCCAAGGTAGGGCGTCCTTGCTTTTTGCAAACGAGAACACAAGTCTGCACACATAACTGAAATAGTTCCTCCCGTGTCTATTAAAGCCAACACACACGTACCTTACACAGTCAGCAATAACATGTTTGACGGTCATTCAAGAGGATTTGTATCACCTCGTGGCGGTTCAGTTTACCTTTCAAAAGCTGCACTGTTTAATTTTCTGATCCCTGGGCAGAAAATTGAGAGACAGACTGAAGTGGTGAAACAGTGCGTCAGAGGGGCAACAGAGAGAGTGGTTGGGAGCTACGTGTATTGTAGGTTGTTTGAAAATGTGCTCAGGTGACAAAGATCTGAGGTTGGAAGCACCGTCGGCATTACGAGCAGCGTCAACAGGGAAATGACAAAGGTGTGCTTGCCGGGCAGAACGTCCGCTTTAGGTGGAAATTTGGGAGTTTTCCAAGTGGCACTTCGGCTTCTGCTGCAATGCCTGCAATCAACTTTGGCCGCACAATTCAGCTTCGCTAGTTAACCATGTGTATGAAGTGTTTCATTTTTTTTATTTCACTAGATTTCAGTGGATGAAAGAAAGAGCCAGAGTTTATGGGCCAGTTGGTTGTAATTAGGGAAAAGTTTTAGGGTTCCTTAAGCTGCACCTTGAAGAGTTGAACATGACAGCTATGCACACACACACGCATGCACACGCACTCACACACATGGGCATACACACACTATTGCTTTCCCGATTGCTATTCGGCCCTGGCCCCTGGGCGGAGACCTAAACCGTGTCGAAAGCTTTCAGGGGTTCACAATGTTAGTTATAGCAAAGTGTTTTGTTTCAATAATTGTTTGCAAGAAATTTAGATTCATTTTAATGGATTTGGTTGTTAGCCGATGCCAAGGGCACTATGTCTCATCGAATGAAGCATTGAATACAGTGTATGGCAATTTTCTGTCGCAAACATACATCAATTTCTTTGTTTTCCTTTTTCTTCAAAAATGTCAGCTTTCTTCAAACGTTTCTATTCCTACTGGAACCAATTGCAATAGGGAGTACTCATGCACAATCGTTGACTTTGCACTACAATTCTTACAGGTTTTCACCCTGTCTTCAAACCTGGACTGAACTGAATTATTTAGATTTGCTTGAAGTTTAGATTTGTTTTCGCGTAGTTCTTCAGGTTTCCTTGCCGGAATGCGTGCAGCAAACTTGCACAGCGCAGGTAACAGAACACAACATGCTTTGCTAAACTGTTTATGCAGGTGCGGCTTGAGGGGCCCTTCGGAGGTGGCAACCAAGATTGGTACAAGTTTGAGATCGCCGTGATGGTGGGTGGCGGTATTGGCGTGACACCATATGCCTCCATACTGAATGACCTTGTCTTCGGCACCTCAACGAATCGTTACTCTGGGGTGGCCTGCAAGAAGGTGCGTAGTTTCTACACAATCTCTGTGGCTTTAACAGAAAGGAAAGCACTGCCCTGCGCACGCTTAATATTGCACTCGCCGGCCCGACAACTTTCGTGAGCCTTTCTTGTTTATTGTATGATTGTGATATATGTGGTTTATTGGCCATGTGATGGCCAACGAGCACCAGCACACTTTGTTCATTGTAAGCCATGTACGTTACTCTCTATAGTTGTTTTTGTTTGTATGGTCACTTATTCATGTACTAAAAATGCCAGACAGGCTACAGAATGACAAGGTGTATTGCATGAGGGGTATATACAATATTATGCATTCAAGAGTGCAAGCATCACTAAGAGAATAAGCAAATAGTGAGAACACAAGCCGAATTCTAAAGCTAAAATTCTAAATGACCTTAAAGCTAATGGGTTATAAGGATAGATTTTTATACAATAACATACTTTTGTTGTGAACGGCAACAGTGACATTCGGGCTGCTGAACGACGAGGAAGACCCTTGCGATGTTGGCCGGCGGGGTAGGAGCGTAAACAATGACAGAATAAGAGATACATCCTATGCCAACAATAGCAAAGGTTTAGGTGGGCAAATTTCTTAGGTACACCTTTATGCGCGCATTGTGGATCATCGCGAAACGCTGCACAGATATCCGTGTGGACATGCTGAGTAACTGAAAAAAAAAAAAAAAACTATTTAGGCTGTCAGTAAAGTAATTACAGCAGTATGGATGTTCATTTTGAGTGGTGTGCTTGGCGATGTGATGCTGGGTTGGCAGGTGGTGTCGATGGCTTTTGCAAGTAGTTGAACATGTAAACAATCCATAGATCCTTGTTTTGCTCCAAAATCATATTCGTACGTAGCAAGGAAGGAGGACTATGCTAACAAGGTATTAGTCTTAGCATCTAGTGGGGAGCAAGACAACGGGTCTGCACCAGAGTGTCGTCTGCCGAAATGGTACAGCACGTAAATGTTATACTCTTTTAGCGGAAGTGCCCATCAAGCTAAACGAACCGAAGGCTCTCTCAAGGAAGAAATCCATTGCAGGGAGTGATGGACAGTTATCATGTCAAAGCAGGCGGCCAGATGTGGTCGAAGTTTAGTTATTGGCCAAATTGTCACCTAGCATTCTTTTTCTGTGACAGAATTAATAATTTGTTTGTTTCAGCCTTCGTGAGTGCGCGACTGGTGAAAGCGACGACGTACTCATCGAAGCCGCTCCTTGGTTGTGCAAAAACAGCACTAAGGCCGACACCGCTGCTGTCTGCATGTATTTCTGTCGGTGCGTTTGGGTCGAAATGTTGCTGAATCGGAGAATAGATGAGAAAACGACACAGCGTTGTAATCTGGTGACCAAGTCGAAAGGTTGGGGTCAGCACGAAGAAGCTGTATCAAAGGAGCTATCATGGTGCCGAAGTTGCTGATGAAACGGTGAAAGTATGAACATAACCATAGAAGCAGTGGAGTTTTTTTAAGGTCTTTAGTCATGGAAAATCAGTGACAGCTTGCAGTTTAAAAGGATCGTGGTCGGATCTTTACACACAACTTATAGCCGACGCTTATCAGCTGCCGAGCAGCAAAGCCACGTTTCTTCTAGTGTAGCTGGAGGCAGGCGTTGATGATGCATGTGAGAATGCGTTCGAGTGGAAGCAGGTGTAAAGAAAAGTCTATTTAGATGACAACATTGTCTGCATAGCAAAGGCATATCTGCCACTTGAGCCTTCGCAGGGTGCTATTCATCATTCTTTTTAATGTTGCAGGTGCACTGCATTGACTGAAGGACACGATGGTAAACTCGTATAGACCATCAGGAACGATGAAGGCAGGCTTGGGGTTTCCTGTTAAAGGCACTGAATACTGCTAGTGGCTAGGTGGTATATCGAGGAACGAGAACGGTTTGGCGCCTTGAAGACAGTCTCGTGGTCAATACGGGGAAGCGAATAACCATACCTACAGGTTGTATTGTTGCGTCTACAGTAGTCAACACCAAAGTGAATGGTGCCATCTTTCTTTTAGGCATGAAGCAGCTTGAGGCAGGGGCTTTGTCCACTCTACCCGTAGCATCATCAACCCCGCTGCGCATGCGCGTCCCCGCCCCCTCCATCCTACGTTCTCCCGTCTCTCTCCTCTAGGATCTCGAGGTGGCGTAGCAACGCGGGTCGGCAGTGAAGACAACGAAACACTTGAAGCAATTGCTGCAATTCAAGACTGATGGCCCTAACGGTTCAAGCAATATTTATTCGACCAGATTATCGGCCGCAGCGGCAGCCTGTGCGACCAACTTCGGTTCGATAGCAACCAACCAAAGTCCGCAGCATCCAGATCGAACAACACCAGAACGTGGTTCTCAGCATGCTGTGACAAGAGTTCGAACCGGCAAGTAACAACGATGGCGACCGCAACTTGCACGGAGGCACTAAGGGGCAAGATGCCTGTGTTGAGCTTTATGAACGGTTATCCCTACACAGCAAAACGCGGGCATGTCTCTGAGCTTAATTCTGTCAATGAACGGCTCATGGCATCGTGTCTGCTGTTCATGAGCATTCAATGCGTCACGCTCAGCAGCAGGCAATACAAAATCAAGAGCAAAGTCATGAATGTGTGGGAACTCATGTGATGCTTCTCCAGAAAAGTCCATGATGACCCGGCCATCGACATGCACATGAAATGAAGACTTGTTCATAAGGCTTCTTACAGGTGTAGTAACACCACGTACAACATGTCGCTCTCTCTCGTTTCTTACACATTTCTATTCATCTTCTCAATGAATTACATCATCTCCTGGTCAAGCGAACCATCTCCCCGCTGCTTTGCATCCACACATTTTCCTTTAGCGGGAGATGATGTAATTTTTTTTACCAACACTACAGGCGAGGCCCAGGGACTATGTGAAGGTTGTACCACACCACATTGGAGCATGTCTCTTACGTGCTCGTCAATCACTCGGTGCTTCGTTGCGGACACACACTATGGCCGTTGATGCAATGATGTACAATAATAATAATAATAGTAATCCTTTTTTAGCATTTTAAAAAAGCATCACAGAAATACAAAACTGGCCTGGGAATGCCTCATCGGGCTTGAAGGGCAGAGCCGACAGACAGCAGACTACAAGACTATATATATATAGGACCACATAGATGCAGACACTTTTTTTTTTTCGTCTATGTATGCTTGTACAGCAGTACAAGATGATAGAAAACTGATACAAAGACAAGTAGCATCACCTAGCCTAACATTCAGACCTTATCAGATTTTTGGTAACGCTAACAAGAAAAAAAAACAAGAAAACAAAAATAATATGACAAAGCATTATAACATCATTCTAATGTGTGCAGAATAAGAAGGGAGGAGAAAAAAAATAAGAAAAACGTGAATTATAATTTTTTGGTACATCAAGGGCGACGCATAGCCTGATGCAACAGGGTGACCTTCAGGTTCTGATACAGACAATGCATTTACCCGAGGAAAAAAACAAGTATAAGCAAGAAGTTACAGATTAATACGACAAGGAAGTTGCTTCAGTTTTATTTTGATTTAGCATGAAAAGCACTCACGCGCAGTTTAATAAAGCAAGATAGTATGAAGTAGCTCCAAGTCTGCTGACCATATCTGATGGGGCATCGAATTCTCCGAAAACGTTTTTTAGGTCAAAGGAAGTATGTTGAGACATATGGAATCTTATATTTGCTGCACGAAAAATGTCTCAGGACAGCTGTTTCAGTAAGGAGGGCCTCAAAATTAGAGCATCGTAATGATTTAAAAAGGTCTGTGCCTGGGGGCAGTTGTAAACACAGCTGATCACTGTTAATATAAGTGCACAGTGACCGAATGACGTAACACCATGTCAAGGAACACTATAACCTAACACTTGCAGTACCATTTTTTTGGAAACTCGTAGTGGCGCATAGTATCTAATTGTGTATAGTGTTCGAAAGACTGCCCGAAGTCTTGAACAAACGTGTGCCAAATGAGAACTCCAAGAGAAGTGACTGTCGAGAAGTGCACCAAAGTATTTAACAGATTTAACAGAGGTATTTAACAGAAAAAGCATGGATAACAAGATGAACAGTGCACCAGCAATGGGACGCCCAGATTAACAGGGGGTTATAGAAACAAATGAGCTGTGTTTTAGAGGCGTTTCCGTTAATAACATTATTAGTGAATCAGACCATCAAACTTATTGTGGCACGCCGCAAAAGAGAAGCTGCTTTTGGAAAGCGGAAATGCCAGGACAAACTGACCGTGTCGTCAGTATACTGAAATATGCTAGTAGATACAGCCGCGGTGATATCGTTAACATATAGGTTGAAAAGAAGTGGACTTAATATTAATCCCTGTGGCATTCTGGTTTTTATAGAGGTTATATTGCTACAGTACTATCATGTGGATACTAACTGTGTTCTATCAACTTAAAAGTTCGCAAGTAATTTAAGAACGTCCCATGAAATACAGCCACAGGGAGTTTTGTTAATAATAGACTATGACTCACACTATCAAAAGCTTTGCTAACATCAGCAAATATAGTTCATATCACTTGGTTCGCTTCAAAAGCAGAATTTTTAACGTCTGAAATATTCTCTAGGAGGTCTTGTCTGCGTTTACCCCGATTTAAAATAATATTTCGCACCTGATATTACATGATTGGCATTAAGATTCGTGACCATAGCTTGCAGGATATGTTTTTCTAGTATTTGAGAGATGCAAGGTAAGACAGAGAGAACATCTATATATATATATATTCTTGTCTTCCTTTTTTTTTTTTTTTACCGACTTATGGAAGAGGATCCAACCTCCTTCAGCAGTAGATAATTTTTTGTAGAGTAACACCGACACTCGCTTAGAGATAAATGAAGTGAGCTGGAAGCTTCTTGTTTCCGATCCCGTGCAGTTCTAATCACAGTAAAAGGAAATTCGTGCAATTTCTAGACTTGAAGCTGTACAGACAGCCGAGCATTCACTCACGTCTTTGGACACTTTGCTCATGTTTGTCCGAGTCGAAGCGCCGGGTTTGTCTCTCGTTGTTGGCAGTCGGCTTGCGCCTGAGTCTTCGGGTGCCTACCTAGCGTTCGCTGGGGCCTCACTTTCGCCTCTCTGTGAGGTAGACGTATGCCTACAGGTATGTTCACAAATGGTCTTGAAGAGGCCTAAAGCAGCAAAACTAACAATAAATCTGCTCGCTTCGCCGCCTAGGTTGCCGGGAAACCAGGTGATTAACCCGATGCAAAAAAGTGGTCCGAAACCGATTATTCCACAACGCCATAAAAGAACCCATTTCCGCTTCTCGAGAAGTCCTACTCTGGCTACATCAGTATACAAACCACGTGATGCACACATCTGGCCGCAAAATGAAAAGAGTAGCGTAGAATTCCGCGATGCTACGTGCCTGGGCATTCGCAAACTGACCGTGCTACTCGAAAATACTCATAGCCTCTACATAGACGCGCTACTCGAGAGCCTAAGTAGATTTACAATTGGCCAATTGACAAAAATCAGAAGGCCAAGTACAGAAACGGCAAGTCAGTGTGACTCAAGATATTGTCATGGGGTCATGACGAGGCCGAAGACAGGAGACTTTATGTTGGGATTTAACTGTTTACTTGGGTGAACCTGTGCCCAGTAAACAGAAAGTCCGATTACAGTAGCAGTCTTGCACAGATAGCAGTGAACGGAGCATCGGCCGTCGATCAACTACTGACAAGCGGCGAATTGCGTCAGCATTTATACTTTTGCCATCGAATGTTCTAGCGTTATCATTGGCGGTGACGAGTGTTCCAGAATAATCTGTACAGTTCGTGGAGTGGGTGTGATCTTACCGAAATGATCTACTACAGTTCTGAAGCTTCTCGAAAAGTGCAGGGGCGGTTTGCGCTGAGAATTGTGTAGTGTATTGGGGCAATAACAAAGCTTGAGGAATGGAATGTGGCATTGCCCCCCTCTGAAAAAGGCATTGCCCCGATGCTTTAACTAAAGATGAAGGTACAAGAATTATGCAAGAAAATACAATGAATAAATTACGATACAGCAATAATTCAAAAAACACTGTTTCAGTTTCTTAACGCGCATGAAACGGCTTGAGACACGCGACATGGACAACTTCAGGTCGCGATGGGCGTCGTTGAGAGTTCGTGATGCCGTTGGGGACAACCTCGTAATCAAGTGTGCCGATACGTCAAACCACCCTGTGCGGTTCGAAGTACCATCGCAGAAGCTTTTCACTGAGCCCACATCGGCGTATTCACGTTCCCCGGGCTGGTATTCCACGAAGCGCCGTCGTAGATTGTAATGGCGGCTGTCGGTCGTCTATTGATTCTTGATACAGAAACGCGTGAGTTGTCGGGCTTCTTCGGCTCGTTGAAGGTACTCACTTACATCGAGGTTTTCTTCTTCGGTGACGTTGGGTAACATGGCATCGAGCGTCGTTGCCGGGCTCCTTCCGTAGACCAATTTGTATGAAGATATCTGCGTCGTCTCCTGCACCGCCATGTTGTATGCAAAGGGCACGTACGGAAGAATGGTGTCTCACACCTTTTGTTCGACATCGACGTACATTGCCAGTATGTCGCCGATCGTCTTGTTTAGCCGCTCGGTGAGGCCGTTGGTCTGTGTGTGGTACGCTGTCGTCCAGCGGTGGTTTGTCTGTCTGTATGCCAAGATTGCTTGAGTTAGGTCAGCAGTAAATGCCGTTCCTCTGTCGATGATGAGGACCTCCGGGGCGCAGTGACGTAGGACGATATTTTCGACGAAGAGCTTAGCTGCCTCGGATGCACTGCCTTTGGGCAGGGCTTTTGTCTCGGCGTAGCGGGTGAGGTAGCCGGTAGCTACCACGATCCACTTGTTTCCGAAAGCCGATGTCGGGAACGGCCCCAGTAGGTCCATACCAATCTGCTGGAATGGTCGGCTAGGTGGTTCAATTGGCTGCAGAAGTCCCGCTGGCCTTGTCGGTGGTGTCTTGCCTCGCTGACAGTCCCGGCATGTCCTCACATAACGAGTGACGTCGGTGGTAAGACGTGGCCAGTAGTACCTTTCTTGTATCTGCGCGAGCGTGTGGGAAACTCCGAGGTGCCCTGCTGTCAGATCTTTGTGCAGGGCCTGCAGGATTTCTGGCTGCAGAGCTGAAGGCACCACAAGGAAGTACTTGGCTCGGAGCGCTGAGAAGTTTTTCTTTTGGAGAAGACCGTTTCGCAGGAAGAACGACGCCAGTGCGCACTTGAATACCTTCAGGACTTCGGCGGTCCTGCCTTCGAGGTATTCTATTAGGGCCTTAAGTTCCGAGTCGGCCCGCTGTCGTTCAGTGAAGTCGTCGGCAGTTATTGTTCCCAAGAAGTAGTTGTTATCCGGGTCGTCAGGCGGTGGTTGGTCGACAGGCGCACGAGAGAGACAGCTGGCATCAGAGTGTTTCTTGCCTGACTTGTAAACGACAGTAATGTCATATTCTTGAAGTCTCAGGCTTCACCGTGCGAGGCGACCTGAAGGGTCCTTCAATGTAGCTAGCCGACACAAGGCGTGGTGGTCGCTTACAACTTTGAAGGGCCTGCCGTAGAGGTAGGGGCGAAATTTCGATGTAGCCCAGATGATGGCGAGGCACTCCTTTTCTGTTGTGGAATAATTGGCTTCTGCTTTGGATAGCGATCGGCTGGCGTGACTAATAACCCTTTCAAGTCCGTCAGCCCTCTGCACAAGAACGGCACCGAGACCTACGCTGCTTGCGTCAGTGTGTATTTCTGTCTCGGCGAATTTGTCGAAATGGGCTAGTAACGGAGGTGTCTAGAGGCGATGTTTAAGATCCTGGAAACCCTGTTCCTGGGGCATTTTCCACTTGAACTCTACGTGGGCCTTGGTAAATTTAGTGAGTGGATCGGTGATGTGGGTGAAGTTTTTCACAAACCACCTATGGTAGGCGCACAGGCCCAGAAATCGGCACTCCCCCTTCTTGTCAGTGGGCGGCAGGAAGTCGGCGATGGCGGCTGTTTTACGTGGATTGGGACGAACTCCGGACTTGCTAATCACGTGCCCCAGGAACAAGAGCTTCTCGTACGCAAATCTGCACTTTTCTGGCTTCAGTGTGAGTCCGGACGTCTTGATGGCTTGAAGTACAGCTTCAAGGCGCTAAAGATGCTCGTCGAAACTCGAGGAAAACACGTTAATAATGTAATAATGTTGTCATCACATTAATGTTAATGTAAAGGTAATAATATTGTCATCACAGAAGACTTTTCATTAGCCACACGAGTTGCGCGGAAAAAACTGTTTGAGTTTGCAAAGTCATTGCCACAGTCACCAGCCTTCTCAGTTGGGCATGATAAGCTGTATTTAGGTAGCACGTGTTACATTCACGACCGTGCAACTGATGATATACTAGAGAAGCAAACTCATATGACTTCAGCTACCATTACAAACGACAGTGTCACCCAAGATAAGTGATCTGGTAGTTTCAATGGACTCACTTTTAGTACTCAGAACTGCAAAAATGATGCGAATTTCGCTCATTTCAGTCGTCCTCACAAGTAACAATTAGCCAGTGCTAGGAATGATCCAGTTATTTTCTCTCTTTTCATAGTCCCTGCTCTTTTTTTCAATATAAGAAGCATTATGAAGCATAGGATTCAGCTTAATTCTAATATTTTCTCAATGGAGGCAAAATTAGTAATAATAACCGTGACATGGCTCAACTCAACAGTGGAAAATACCAAAATTTTCCAGACTGACATCACTTACAATGTGTATCGGTACGATAGAGAAGATAGACAGGGTGGTGGCATATTGATAGCTGTATCTGAAACAATTTCTTCCTTTAATGTAAAAGTTGTGTCCTCTCTGGAAACGGTCTTGGTTCGTATTTTGAGTAAGGGCACAAAGATTATGTAAGGCGGATGCTATTGTCCACCAAACTACACACCACCTTTTGTTGACGAATTGTATGACATTCTTGGCTATGTCATCACTCGGTATCCTTCATCACCAATTTTTCTTTTTGTTGACATGAATTTTCCTAACATTGCCTGGCACACTGATACTCCTCTGCTCGACCCCTTTGTAACTCAATTCCAACAGTTTCTAGATTTTTGTAATTGTTTTAACTTCAGCCAGGTTGTAATCAAACCAGCAAGAGTAACCAACTAGGCTAACTAATACATCAGACCTAGTTTTGTCAACACATCCAGAATTCTTATTCCCAATTATATATCTTCCTGGCTGAGCGACCATTTAGTGCTACATTTTGACATTACCATGTCCTTTTTACGTAGAACTAAAAAATTAAATACATTCGGGACTACCGGAATGCTGATTTTTACGCCATTAACTAAGATATGTGTGCATACTTAGACACCTTTTGTTGCAATTTTAATGAGATAAATGTACAGGATAATTGAGATTTTTTCAGGAACCTAGTTGCTGATCTCAACAATGCGCACATTTCCCTTTGAAGCATATGGAACAACACAAAAATACCATGCTATAATACATGTCTCAAACGTTTGTCTAATAGGAAAAAGCACCTTTTCCGCATAGCCAAGTTGCTAATTCTACAGATCACTGGGTAGCGTACCGCATTGCTGAGACAGAATACACGGAAACTGTACATATTGCTAAGAATCATTTTCAAATGCATACATTGCCTGAACTATTATCAAGGAACCTCCGGCAATTTTGCAACGTTATCGATTCAAACCAAAATGCCATTTATCAATCAACAATGAGTCTGGTGAACTGCTACCAGCATCTGAATGTGCCGCATTGTTTAACATTTTTTTGGCCAATTACTCAGGAAACACTGCTGCACCTGTTGACGCAGTTGTGTGCCATGAATACTGCTCAATGTTTCCTATCACTTTTGATTCTGTGGGAATTGAGAAGCAAATTGACACCTTAAAAACATCCTCATCATGTGGGACTGACAAATCAACTCAAAGTTTCTCAAACAAACAAGTACATATTCATCTTTCTTCTTGTACAATATTTTCCAGCAGTCTCTTGACCAAGGAACCTTGCCTTTAGACTGGAAGGTCGTCAAAGTTGTGCCAATACACATGGCTGGTAATAAAGGTTCCACTCTTAACTATCAGCCGATCTCACTAACAAGCATTTCATGTAAACTAACAGAACATGTACTACATTCGCATATTGCAAAATTTTAGAATCGAATTCATTTTTTTAATCAGCCCAACATGGTTTCAGGCATACATTTTTTGTGAAACCCAGTTGCTTCTTTTCACTTATCATCTGCACACCATTCTTGATAAACAATAACAAATTGACTGCATTTTCCCGGATTTTGCAAAAGCATTTGAAAAAGTCAATCATGCTTTACTAATGTATAAGCTTCCCTCTCTCAACCTCGGCTCTAATGTATTGGCATGGCTCGACTATATTCTAACAAACCCTCTTCAGTTCGTCATCATTTACGGTCACGACTCGCCAGAAACAAGCGTTAGATTGAGTGTCCTATAGGACTCAGTTTTGGGACCACTTCTGTTTTTGATATATATTCAAACCTTGTTTTAACGCAACGGGATATAGCAAAACAATGAATATAATGAAGTAAATGATATTCCCCTTGAAAGCTCCATTGAGAACCATGCATTTTAAACCTTGTTGTAAGGAAGTAAAATTGACCGGTAAATAAATATAACTAAATTGGTCTATCAAATAGTCTATAAAAAAACGACCGTAGTTTGTTAAGTATATCGTTTTATGCGAAGTTTGACGCTCATTCTGCGCGGCTCTTTGAAAATCACCGCGCCGATCTTATAGCCACGCCACGCGGGGTCGACAGAACCATCCGTCTCACACAGCCAGCGGACAGGATTGAGGAAGCGCTCAGCGGGTCACATGACCAATAAGTGGCGCTGCAGTGCAAAGCGATTTTCCTCTTACTTACGCGCCTTAAAGATGACATGGCGGTAGTTAAAGTAGTGCGAGAACAGAATGACGACATAAAGACAAGTAGAAAACGAGCGCTCGTCTTCTTCTCATCTCCTTGTCGTCGTTCTGTTCTCGCACTATAACTATCGTCATGTCATATGAACTAAAGCCCCTTGATCTTGGGAAAGTAAGGACACTCTCCTCCACGTGCACGTTTTCTCCTCGATTCTCCTCGCCAGCTTGCCGTTCGCTCGGCGTCATTTGTCGCCGACGCTCCCGTGGGCGCACTGCAGAATTCAATGGAGGCGGGTTATTTGCGGCAGCTTGCGCGCCTCAGTAGTGCTAAAATTGTTTTATATGGTGATAATAAAATTGAAAACACTGATACAACCCTGTATTAAAGGATTAGCTTCTTCCAAAAGTTGTATAGTTGGGGCGTGCTGACTAAATAAAAGTTTTTACCGGGCGCTCTACGATGCAGATGTTTCTCTTCTGCATGATAAAAAGCCGTACGATTAATCTTGTGTAGTTTAGCTTATGGCATGTCAGTGTGTGTTCGGATTTTTTTTGTGCTTGTGCGCCAGTATACGACACAGGTACATAGAGCGTCACATATTGCAATGACCTCGAGGATGGTGGATTGTTTAGCCATGTGTTCATCTTCTTGGAGTGAAATTAGCTTTGCGCAGTGGTCTCCAAACTGAAGAAGGCCTTTGAGCAATGCCAATATGATTAAGTGTCACCAACAGTGACTCATCTGCCACTATAACAGAAACATAAGGAAATGATTAATTAGAACTGTGTTTAGATGTTTTGTCAAAGAAACTAGCGATCTGGTTACTTGTGAGAGAAAGTACTCTGCACTAGGAATGTCATCATAATCTGTGGGTCGATAGCGACCAAAAAAATCCTATCCGGGCTGACTCATCCCCGTCAGAAGTGCCTATGTGACACTGTTATAAAAGATGATATAGTTTCTTATTGGGGAATGGAAGACATGCTAATGCAGGTGTGACCAAAACAATTGCGGCCACGGTCTCCTAGATAATGGCTCACTCATTATCACCATGCTATATATTTTTTTTTCGTTGCTCGTCAGTATTTATTTCTTTATTTCGATGAACCGCACCTCTTTCGTGATTTTGGGTGTTAAAAAAACAAATAACAAAATAAATACCCTTATGGAAACTAGCACTAATTTGTGTCATCTCTATTCATCCATTCATTTTTTTGCCAACAAACCTTCTTGTAAACGAATCGTAACAGTCACAAAAAGCGCTATCGAGAAGCTGTGTCTTCCCTGTAATTGTTTGCAGCAAAAGCAGACTACAGTTGTGCATTTTTGACGATTGCTAAGGTGCGTGCGTGGTGAAGAAGTATGAGCTAAATATTTTATTTATTTTATTTATTTCTATAGACATACTGAAGACCAGCATTTTGGTCCAGGCAGTAGGGGCATAAGAAACGTCAAGTGACTTGTAACAGCAAAAAAAAAATGCAGCAACAAAACTTATAACACGTTTGAACACTCTAATCATTTAGTAGATAACGTTCTAGCGACATAGCAAAATTGTCTGCCCAAAAACCTCATGAGGCAGTGAATTGCAATCATCAACTGTTCTGGGAAAATAACTGTATTTGTAACCATTACTTCATGCAAATATGGGTGCCAAGGATCGATCACGTTTACAGGGGGTATTCTTAGTAGTGGCTGGCTGAACAAAACGAGGTACATTTATGGCAACTTTCCTTGACATAATTTTATATAAAAACGTTAAACGATTCAACTTTCTTTTTGTTTCTAACAAAGGAATTCAGCATATTGATGAACACTCCACCTTGAAGCAATGCAGAAGTAGCCGGGAAAAAAAATCGGCATATCAACGAGATGAATGATGACGACTGGGGCGAAGCGTGCGGACGGACAGACTCACAGAGGGACGCATGGACGCAGGGATGGATGCACGCACAGATGCACAGGAGCATGACAGACTGACGGACGCTTCGTCCCACTCATCACCATTCACTTCCTGGATATGCTGTGACACCGTTTTTATTGATATCCAATGCAATGCAACTTGCTACTACGACAACATGGGACACACGAGCCACGGCGCAAGGAGCTTCGCCCCTAAAAAACACGTATGCTGATGAGAAGGCCAAAACAATATTTCAAATGCAGCATTCAGTGATGCTTTTTATACGGGCAATAAGAAAGATGCCTTAACTCGCATGATACACTGTTCTTTGTCGGAACACAGTTTTTTCGGCCAATGTTGTGTAGCCACTGCTGCTTGCGCAAGCCATTGCGTTTACCTTGGTGTATCAAAAAAGTCTGTAACCATTTTCACTGTGGTTGTTGCAGTCATAAGCACAACAGCTTGGCTTAGTACCTTAACAAAATACCAATAAGAAGCATGTGCTACATTTGTTACGCAGAGCATCAACGAAAAATGGCGCGAGCGATACAGAAAAACACGTGCAAAGCGCAAGATCCACTCGTCTCTAAGAGCAACCACTAAGGAGACCAATCATCGTGCAGAAAAAGTGTCGGAGACCGGGAGGATGCCAAGGGGGCGAGGAGGGAGAGAGGAGGTCGAGCACGCGGCGGCATGTACAGTGGTTGTTGCACTTAAAGACGATGGCAATGACTGTGTTTCCATTGCTATCCTCTGCACCGAGAAAGGAGGACTCTCTGCGACAGCTTTCTTTTTTTCTCTCTTTCTCTCTCTCTTCGTACACGGCCTTAAAAGGAGAAGGGTCTCTACGTGCAGAGACCGAAAAGGAAGAAGCGGTGCACAGGCGCATCGCAGATCGGCATTTTAGAGAGAGAGCAAACAATCCACCACAGTCTTTTCCTTCTTTTTCTTCTTTTCGTTCTTTGCGCGCTGCATTGAGAGGTGCCACCGCAGGATTGGGCATAGTGCTGAGAGCATTTTCGGAATATGGTACTTTCGAATTAACCATCGCAAGTGCTTGCGCGTTCGAATTACAGGGCGTTTTCGCCCATCAGAATACACATAGCTTTGACGGGGCTTCAGCATGAGTTTGAATTAACCGGAAGTTCAAATTAGGCATGTTCGGATTAATGTGGTTCAACTGTGTTTATTTTCCATCGCAGGCATGGTCACGTAGAGGTACATCGGGCCGCGAGGCGGTTTTCTTATTTGCATGCTTATATGTGTGCACCTATCTGAGCATACATAGCCACAAACTATTATTATAATCGATATAACGAAATAATGGATATAACAAAATAGTGAGGCTTCCCTTCAACTTCGTTATAACGAGGTTAGAGTGTCTATATACCTACCTAACTGCGTCTCTTCATCCGTTCATTTGTATGCCGACGATTGTGTGCTTTACAGGGAAATACGTACCGATGATGATAAGTACATCTTGCAGCCAGACCTATATAACATTAGGAATTGGTGCACTAAATGGCTTATGGAATTAAATCCCAACAAATGCAAGCTAATGACAGTCTCCCGCCAGATCAATAGCTCCTCAACATACAAACTGGGTGATGTTCCTCTTGACCTAGTATCGTCATACCAGTGTTTAGGCATTACCATTTCGTTCAATCTAACATAGAATACTCATATTAACGTCACCACGAACAATGCTAACCGTTTATTGGGATACATACGCCGTAATTTTAGCAAAGCCCCACTTCCCCTCAAAATGCTTCTTTTTAAAGCTCTTGTGCGATTGAAATAAAAATACGCTGCTGCAATATGGAACCGTCACTACGAAAACTTGATCAAGTATCTTGAGCTAATTCAAAATAACGCTGCACGTTTTATTCTATCGGATTATCACCGTAAATTAAGCTAACAGTAATGAAACACCATCTGTCACTGCCACCTTTATCACTACGTCGGAAGCACTTCTGCTTTTGCCTTTTCTGTAAGACCTATCATCATCTAGTACTGCGTAGTAAGCTCATTATGCTTCCCACATATCATTCCTCCGACATTAACCACAAACATAAGGTTAAAGGCACTTTCTGCTACACAAGCACATTTTCTTGCTCCTTTATACTGGTCACATCAAACGATTAGAATCATCTATCAGGTGACATCGTTTCGATCTCTGATCACTTTCTCTTTTGTCATTTTTTATCAGCTCATCTACTTCCTGATAGCTCTCTCTAGTCATCTCATTCATTTCACCTCCCCACGACTTTTTATGTATACGTGTCAAGATGCTGCTGTTTTCCAGCAGGTTCTTGATTTTTTTATTTGTGTTTTTACTATTATCATATAACGTTACCACATTCACTATTTTCTCTTTGTGATTCCCTTATTTTTACTTCTTTTTTTATGTTTCATTTTGGTTTCGTTCTACTGAATAGAGATGTTATTTTGCTTTAGTCTTGTCCATATATAGCACAATCTGTTTTGCTGTTTTGTATTTTTCATGTTGTAACCGGCTCCCCTCTGTAATGCTTCGGCGAGTGAGGGTAACAAAAATAAAAAATAAATAAATGTGATCGCTCAGACAAAGTAACAACTCCGTGCGCCCATCAGTCTGCTGACCACCGTAGATATCTATCGGCGGGACGACGCAACTTGACAAAAATGCATTGCCGCAGCCAGCAACACTTCGCGGGTTAGCAAATGCAGTTATAGCATGTTGTAAACTAAAGCTGGAAGCGTATGCCGCTGTATACCGTGCGCGAACAGACTCGAAGTGCTGCGAACGCCGGCTTGGTTGGCGACCACGTTGGTTGTCGTAGCAACGGCACATATGATAGATATGTGGTGCGATCAATAGGCTATTAGGTGCGTTCCGGTGTTACCTTATCTAGTGAAACGTGCCATGCAAGCAAGTCGGGAAGTTGTGCCTCAACCTAACTTTATTGTCAAAATAAAAGGGGGGAGAGCAGGAATACAGCGGTTCGAAAATTTTTGTTCTAATTCTAACCTGTGCAGAATGCCATTTAAGGCACCTTCGCTGCAGTACACTAGTGAACTGCGAAAAAGCATTTTAAGATTTGGAAGGGGCTGTTAGCACTATAGTTGCGGGACATGGCAGCGTTTGTTCATGCGTGTATACACCACATAATTGTCAGTACGAATATACTTTTTTTTTTCGCTACCTCTACTCAGCTTTACGAATCACCCAAATCTCAAGGTCCCCAGCTTGGTGCGGTGCCACGGTTACGGTTTCGGAACCGGTTCTCTAGCCCCTAGAGGGCATTGTACATATATATATATATAATAGCATGCTTGTGTACATGAACTGAGTTCCTGCTTGGCTGCCGGTTGCTGCGTACCACGTGTCAGCTGGGGCGTCAGCGCCGTGCCCTGTGTTATCCGTGCAGCAAACGCGACGCACTAATACTACATTTTGGTGATGAGGATGGGATTTTCCTTCCTGCGAACTACGAAGGAAGACACCCAGTCCGAAGCATCCACCCTCTCAATGATGCCGGTCGACTCTAGTCGTTGCAGTTTGTCGGCAACTTGTTGCCTCAGCAAGAAGGGAAGATGACGCAGTTCGGCCGCCACTGGCTGCACACCAGGTCGACTCTTGACACGATGATTGTAATTCAGGACGGGGTTGATGTCCAACGAAAACAGGTGGTGATACTTCGGTAGTGCATTCGCTGAAACCGCCGAGGAGTCGACGAGAGAACAAGTGAGGGTCTCACCTCTGATGAATATTTTCAGAGCTCGAATGGCATCTAATTCCAGGAGCGAGGTGCTTTTGTCCGTGACGTAGAAGAGAATCGTGGCGCAGATGTCGTTATACAAGACTGTTGCCTTGAAATAGCCGTCATCACACTAGGCAAATCCACATTTCTATCTTCAGACTCTGTCAAAGGATTTGAAAGACGTGGCAAATGCCAAAGTGTACCTTATGATAGTTTGCTGAGTTAGCTGGTTCAAAATACTACTTCTATTGATATAGCAGTGTTAATTTCACTCTGTGGGATGTAGAGGATGTAGAATGGTTTGTGCATTTTTTTAGATACTTTTTTTTTTCATAATGTTCCAAATGTAATGTAATGTAAATAAATAATTAGTGGCTGCCGTCTATCATTACGATATTCTCACGTTCCATTTCTCAAGTATTGTTATCGCCCCAAAACACTACACAATTCTCAGCGCAAACCGCGCCTGCAGTTTTCGAGAAGCTTTCGGACTTTAGTTGATCATTTCGATAAGATCACGCCCACACTGCGAACTGTACAGATTACTCTGGAGCCTACACCACCGCCAGCGATAACGCTAGAACATTCGATTGGCAAGAGTGTAAATGCCGACGCTCCGTTCACTGCTATCTGTGCAAGACTGCTACTGTAATAGGACTTTCCATTTACTGGGCACAGGTTCGCCCAAATAAACAGTTAAATCCCAACACAAAGTATCTTGTCTTCGGCCACATCACGACCTCGTGACATCTGGTGGAGGTGCTGCTTCGTTCATGTACCGGACGCACCCGTCAAGCCGTGAAGCTAGCCCACGTCGCGGAGAAGACACCGACGCCAACCAAGAGCAGCGAACAAGCCGCCGACAGCAAGGTCTCCCACCGGAGTACGGGCTTCTACAAGACAAGGCGCGGAAGACCAAGGCCATGACCTCGACTGCAGCGACAATGACAACCCGCAGCGTCCCAGCCCGCGATCGTCATTCACCCCAGGGAACCACCAACGTTCCATGGGTCATTGTTTGAAGACCCAGAAACCTGGCTAGAAACATACGACCGTGTGGCTGCCCTCAACCACTGGGACAACCAAGAAAAGCTCTGTGGTGTGTGCTTCTACCTGGAAGGCACCGCAAAGACCTGGCTCGAGAATCGGGAGTCCACGCTTCGAACGTGGGATGTCTTCTGTGGCGCATTCCTGCAAACGTTCCCGAGCTACGCTCGCAAAGAGAGGGCCGCTGCTGTACTAGAACCCCGGGTTGAGCTATCAAATGAAAAGGTTGCCATTTTCACAGAGGAGATGACCCGCCTATTTCGTCACGCTGACCCAGACATGCCTGAGGAGAAGAAAGTTCGTTTCCTCATGCGAGGGGTCAAACAGGAACTCTTCGCGAGAATTATGAGGAATCCACCGTACACCGTCCAAGAATTTGTATCCGAGGCGACCACTATAGAAAAAATCCTAGACATGCGCACCAGACAGTATAATCGTCGCCTGACTCCAGAATGCGCTGCTGCTCAAGCCAGTGACTCCGAAGACCTGCGTGAAACGATCCGAGCAATCGTGCGGGAAGAGCTGCGCAAGCTGTTGCCTTCGGCGCAGCCTCAAATTGATTCAATCGCCGACATTGTGTGAGAAGAAGTTCAGCAATCGCTTCGAATTCCCCAAACACCGCTGCCCGAGCCAAAAACTATGAGCTACGCCGCTGCAGTGCGCCACAACGCTCCTCCCCGTACACGCCAAAACGCCGCCCCATCGCACTTCCGTCGCCAGACGCCACCACCCCCACCGACACCCTACCGTTCGCCAGCGGGCCAGCGCAGTGCGCCGAGGAAAACAGACGTTTGGCGTGCACCTGACAACCACCCGCTCTGCTACCACTGCGGCGAGGCCGGACACACATACCGCCGTTGCCAGTACCGACAGATGGGACTGCGTGGCTTCGCCGTCAATGCACCGCATCCGCAGCCAGAAAAACGGCCACGTGACATCGTTGATTACCTGACAGGAACTCGGTGGACACCACGAAGCCCTTCGCGTTCGCCGTCGCCCAGCCGCCGCACGTCACCGCACCACCGGCAGTACTCTGGCCCAACGCGGGGCTGGTCTCCTAGCCCGTATCCGGGAAACTAAGGGCAGCAACCGGTGGAGGTGCGGTTGCTGTGCGACGAACTACCGAAGATCCTCCTCCGACGATGACGCCGCGACGGAGCTTTCCGGACACAACGCCAACCAGGCAAAGCCCTGACGGTGAAAGCTCACTTACCGAAGGTGACCTGACGACACAACATGGAAGCAGCATAACAAGCCATCGCAGCCGTGACCCGACACCACGCCCTAACTGTAATGTGAGACGGCGAACTAGCGACCTCGACGTTCTTATCGACGGGCACAGTGTGACCGCTCTTGTCGATACTGGAGCTGACTATTCTGTTATCAGTGGGTCATTCGCCGCGAAGTTAAAGAAAGTTAGGAGAGCTTGGAAAGGCCCTGAAATCCGCACAGCCGGAGGTCATCTCGTAACGCCTGCAAGAATCTGCACAGTGAGAGTCACCATTAACGGCCGTATTTATCCTACAGACTTCGTAGTCCTACAGCGTTGCTTGAGAGATGTCATCCTTGGCATGGACTTCTTATGCCTCCATGGGGCTGTCATCAACCTAAAAACAAAGTCGATAACGTTATCCACAGAAGAAGCACTACTGCCGCGCACGCCGTCAGGACACCATGCCTTGAATGTGCTGGAAGAACAAGTCACCATTCCGCCTCGCTCCAGCGTCATTATTTCAGTCAGCGCTCCTAAATCACCTGACTTGGAAGGCGTCGTTGAAGACAGTCAGCATCTGTTGGTCACCCGAAATATTTGCGTCGCAAGAGGAATTGCAGAGCTGCGTGGACGCAAAGTAACGATTATGCTCACGAATTTCAGCAATGAGTACAAACATGTGAACAAAGGAACAACGGTCGCATACATCCAAGAAATTGTGGACGCCACCAGTGCTTTCGCCCTCGCGTATTCTGCGGAACCTGCTAAGAGGAACCAAGCCCCTCCCACAGCTTTCGACGTCAATTCCAGACTTCCGAACTATAAGCAAGAACAGCTCAAGGGCCTGCTCCTGCAATACGAAGATTGCTTTTTATCGTCATCGAAAATTCCGCAGACCCCAATCACGAAACATCGTATCATAGCCGAAGAAAATGCCAGACCACTCCGTCAGAGTCCGTACAGGGTTTCGACATGAGAACGTGAGGCCATGAAGAGACAAGTTGATGAAATGCTACGGGATGACATCATCCAGCCGTTTAAGAGTCCATGGGCGTCCCCCGTGGTATTAGTGAAGAAAAAGGATGGGACCCTACGTGTCTGCGTCGATTATCGCCGCCTGAACAAAATCACAAGAAAGGACGTGTATCCTCTCCCACGAATAGACGACGCACTTGGTCGGCTCTATAACGCCAAGTATATTCGTCAATGGACCTCAAGACTGGTTATTGGCAAATCGAAGTCGATGAAAGAGACCGAGAGAAGACAGCGTTTATAACACCGGACGGCCTCTTCGAGTTTAAGGTGATGCCCTTCGGCCTTTGCTCAGCGCCTGCAACTTTTCAACGCACAGTACTGGCAGGATCGAAGTAGCAGACTTGCCTTGTGTACTTGGACGACGTCGTCGTGTTTTCCTCGAGTTTCGATGAGCATCTTCGCGCCTTGAAGCTGTACTTCAAGCCATCTAGACATCCGGACTCACACTGAAACCAGAAAAGTGCAGATTTGCGTACGAGGAGCTCTTGTTTCTGGGACACGTGATTACCAATTCTGGAGTTCGTCCCGATCCATGGAAAACAGCCGCCATCGCCGACTTCCCGCCGCCCACTGACAAGAAGGCGGTGCGCAAATTTCTGGGCCTGTGCGCCTATTATAGGGGGTTCGTGAAAACTTCGCCCGCATCGCCAATTCACTCACTAACCTTACTAAGGCCGATGGGGAGTTCAAGTGGGAAAGGCCGCAGGAACACGCTTTCCAAGAGCTTAAACATCGCCTCCAGACGCCTCCGTTACTTGCTCATTTCGACGAATTCGCCGAGACAGAAATACACACTGACGCAAGCAGTGTAGGTCTGGGCGCCGTTCTTGTGCAGAGGGCTGAAGGACTTGAAAGGGTTATTAGTTACGCCAGTCGATCGCTATCCAAAGCAGAAGCCAATTATTCCACAACAGAAAAGGAGTGCCTCGCCATCATCTGGGCTACATCGAAATTTCGCCCCTACCTCTACGGCCGGCCCCTCAAAGTTTTCAGCGACCACCAGGCCTTGTGTTGGCTAGCTACCTTGAAGGACCCTTCAGGTCACCTCGCACGATGGGGCCTGATATTTCAAGAATATGACATTACCGTCGTTTACAAATCCGGCAAGAAATACTCCGACGCCGACTGTCTCTCGTGCGCCTGTCGACCAACCACCACCCGACGACCCAGATGATGACGACTTCTTGGGAACTATAACTACCAACGACTTCGCTGAACGACAACCGGCCGACCCAGAACTTAAGGCCCTAGTAGAATACCTTGAAGGTAGGACCGCCGAAGTCCCGAAGGTAAAGGCCCCGCCGCTGTGGTCTAGTGGCTAAGGTACTCGGCTGCTGACCCGCAGGTCGCGGGTTCGAATCCGGGCTGCGGCGGCTGCATTTCCGATGGAGGCGGAAATGTTGTAGGCCCGTGTGCTCAGATTTGGGTACACGTTAAAGAACCCCAGGTGGTCGAAATTTCCGGAGCCCTCCACTACGGCGTCTCTCATAATCATATGGTGGTTTTGGGACGTTAAACCCCACAAATCAATCAATCTTCTCCAAAAGAAAAACTTTTCACCGCTTCGAGCCAAGTACCTCCTTGTGGTGCCTTGAGCTCTGCGACCAGAACTCCTGCAGGCCCTGCACGACGATCCGACAGCAGGGCACCTCGGTGTTTCTCGTACACTCGCGAGGATACAAGAAAGGTACTATTGGCCACGTCTTACCACCGACGTCACTCGTTATGTGAGGACATGCCGGGATTGTCAGCGACGCAAGACACCACCGACAAGACCAGCGGGACTTCTGCAGCCAATTGAACCACCTCGCCGACCTTTCCAACAGATTCGTATAGACCTACTGGGGCCGTTCCCGACGTCGGCTTTTGGAAACAAATGGATCGTGGTAGCTACTGACTACCTCACCCGCTACGCCGAGACAAAAGCCCTGCCAAAAGGCTAAGTTCTTCGTCGAAAGACAAAAGCCCTGCCAAAAGGTAGCTAAGTTCTTCGTCGAAAATATCGTCCTACGTCACGGCGCTCCAGAGGTCCTCATCACCGACAGAGGAATGGCATTTACTGCTGACCTAACTCAAGCGATCTTGGCATACAGCCAGACAAACCACCGCCAAAAGACAGCGTACCACCCACAGACCAATGGCCTCACCGAGCGGCTAAACAAGACGATCGCCGACATGCTGGCAACGTACGTCGATGTCTAACACAAGACATGGGATGCCATTCTTCTGTACGTGACCTTTCCATACAACACAGCGGTGCAGAAGATGACTCAGATATCTCCATACAAATTGGTCTACGGAAGGAGCCCGGCAACGTCGCTCGATGCCATGTTACCCAACGTCACCGACAAAGAAAACCTCGATGTGAGTGAGTACCTTCAACGCGCTGAAGAAGCCCGACAACTCGCGCGTCTCTGTATCAAGAATCAACAGACGACCGATAGCCGCTATTACAATCTTCGACGACGCTTCGTCTAATACCAGCCCGGCGAACGTGTTTGGGTGTGGACACCGATACGCCAACGTGGACTCGGTGAAAAGCTTCTACGACGGTACTTCGAACCGTACAGGGTGGTTCGACGTCTCGGCCCACTTGATTACGAGGTTGTCCCCGATGGCATCATGAACTCTCAACGACGCCGATCGCGACCTGAAGTCGTCCATGTCGCGCGCCTCAAGCAGTTTCATGCGCGTTAACAAACTGAAACAGTGTTTTTTTGTGTTATTATTGTATTGTAATTTATTCATTGTACTTCTTGCATTATCATTGTACCTTCATCTTTAGTTAAAGCATCGGGACGATGTCTTTTTCAGAGGGGGGCAATGCCACGTTCCATTTCTCAAGTATTGTTATCGCCCCAAAACACTACACAATTCTCGGCGCAAACCACACCTGCAGTTTTCGAGAAGCTTTCGAACTTTAGTAGATCATTTCGATAAGATCACGCCCACTCTGCGAACTGTACAGATTATTCTGGAGCCTATGCCACCACCAGCAATAACGCTAGAACATTCGATTGGCAAGAGTATAAATGCCGACGCACTTCGCTGCTTGTCAGTAGTTGATCGACGGCCGACGCTCCGTTCACTCCTATCTGTGCAAGACTGCTACTGTAATCGGACTTTCCGTTTACCGGGCACAGGTTCTCCCAAATAAACAGTTAAATCCCAACACAAAGTATCCTGTCTTCGGCCACGTCACGACCTCGTGACAATATGTTTTGCTTGGAGACAAGACGGACTTTTAAATGTCAACTCATGATTGTTTCTGGTGTTGCCTGGAATGCATCATACTGCACATCCAAAAGTAAATGCAAAATTTCAACAAATCTTGTTGCATACGTGTAACCTTTATTCCACATAACAATGACTGCACACTTTGTCCCAAAACTTGCATGCTTTATAGTAAATATAATTATACAAAGCAATTGAGGGGCTGGCCAGATACTTAGTCCAGAAACCTGTACACATACAAAAGGCACAAACTGTTCTCTTCTGGCACACTTCTGTCTGTGCAACGAAATTTAGAAGGCTAGCTTAGCAAACTCATTGGCCCAGTAGCAAATATATGAAGCCAGAAAATTTGTTGCAGCCAAATAGAGCAGTTGAACAATTGATTTTTTTCTCACCCAGTGCACTTAGATTTAAGTATTTTAGAACCATGAGTAGTCGAAAATAATGGGTTTCACCACATATCTGCGTTTAACAATCCAATTGTGGTTTTGGCAATGCCCTGAATTCTAATTCTACCCCAAATACTTGCAGAAAAGGCACAGTGAAGTAAGAAACGCTACAGTATTCTAGAATGCCTTCTGTCAGTCATCACTAGCAGTGTTAAACATGGTTAGGTATAACTGTAATATATCACACATGGTTAGGTATTTGCAAAGTTAGGTATAATTAGGTATGAAAGTAAAAAATCACTTGATTGTACTTACGGCATTAAATTCGAGAAGACAATGAACTATAGTTAAAAAATCATATTAAAACTAAATATTCAGTGAATATTACAGTGAAAATAAAATAATTGCTTTGTTACAGCCCTATTGCTGTGCAAAAAGATAAATTTTAAGTGACTAACTGCAGATTACACAAAAATTATACATGACATAAAACCTTAGGAAACGGAACTGACACATTTAGAGACGCGCTTTGTGTTTGCATTAAAACTCAGCCCTAAGAACAGAAAACCGCCTTTGCAGATAAGTTATGTGTGCAGGAGGACACAAAGTAAGACAATAATGCTGTCAGCAGCCCAATACCTAAGAATAATGAAATTTTGGTGCCTACAATAATTGGGTACGTTTGCATAGAACTGTTTGTGATAGTCGTGTTTCTAGACACTCCCATTTGGAAAAATTCTTCGAGCATGTTTATGCTCCGAGATATTCCACTCGATAGTTTATTTATGCTTTTCATGATTACGCATGCAAGGCAGTGAGGATCACCAAAACATTACTCCCTGGTGAGACAAACAGCCAGTGCTTGCTCTTCCAGCCGGTAGTAAAAAGGTAACCATTATAATGCTTGTCTATTGCTTCAGTCCATGATCAGATTACATGCGGCACCTCAGGCAGTAGTAGCTGTGCGCTAGTGCTCACTTTCCTGCATGCATAATGATACAAGCCACAACTATACTTTCCAGCGAGAGATCTGAGCACAGGCATGCCAGAATTTCTTTGGACCTATGTAGAAATGTGACTGGCTCAAAATTTTAATACGTGCATGGCTGCCTGCTGCAATCACTAATAAGTTCATTATTGAATCCTATTCAAGGGCACGGCTGACAATAATAACTATTGTTATTATTGAGCAAACTCAATGATACCACAACACATACATGATGGTACATACTTTCATCAAGTATCCATTGTAAGTAAACTATATTATTGAACATGAATTTGTTTTCAAATACAACTAATGTAGCTTTCTTCAGTCTGCTCACACTGGGACGATTATACCTATAATGTCAGAAATTGGTGTCCCTAAATTGCTATTGTGTGCTACCAAATTATTGTCATCAGTTCTGATGATTTTGGTTGGGTAAAATGGCAGTACCCCTCACCCAAATATCACAGGCTTTCTAAAGAAAAAAAAAACATTCGAGGCACCCATCTTGAACCACACACCATCCCAATAAAGCATGCAAGCTTCTGCAACAATCTCCGGGAACCAAAATCATGGAAGCTATTGACCTTGATTTAGAAATAAGATTTGATGAAACTGATTTCTGAATTTGTATAATTCTTCCAGTGCCAATAACCTGAAAACTTGCAGTCTATGTTTATTATTCTCAAATAAATATGGTGTCCAATTTTACATTTTAACAGTAATGCGTGCATGACTTATGCATGCTTACCATGGTTTATAATATTACCGCGAATTTTGAGTGATAAATAAAATATTCATTCTGCACATACCACAGATTCGGTCAACATCTGTAGCGCATGCCTAGAAACCTTACTTTATCCAATATACTGTTAAGCTTGTGATTAATAAAAAAATTTCATTGGAGGTGGTGCTATAAACTATTCTTAATGTTCGTACACGTAAAAGTGTTTAGCAAAGTTTTAACACCAAGGTTGGGCGAGGTGCATAAAATATTTAACAAACCAAAACAAAATACATAGTGAAAACAAGCAAAGTAATATCGATGGTGCTCGAACGCATGGACTAATGACTGAATTAGTGCTCGCACAATAAGGTACAGCAGTTTGGTGACATTCAGCCATGAAATATTCGTTCTAAGATACAGCTCAGAATAAACGAATGACTTAAAATGCACGGATTAAGACTGCATGAGGCAACCTATGTTGCTGGTGTATACCGAAAGCTGGAGTTTTACTAAACGAGCTGCATGAACACTTAAGTGTAAGTGCAACCTTTGCGAGCCCTACCTAAGACGATGCAACATGCTGCACACAAACACACATCAACTCGAATATCACTGTAGTTTAGAAAGAAGCATGCCGGCACGGATGCACACATCGGCATACATTCGGCCACTCGCCAGGAAAAAAACTTCTCTGATAGTAATCTCAACTTATAACGATACTGTAACTGTTTAAAGTGGAACGTACAACAAATGAAACTGCCTCATACACGTTCACTTCAATAGCGCACAATATGGACAGGCATCAACGCCTACTGCTAACAAACGCCACAGAATTAATAAACAAAACTAGTGGTCACTCGGGAGCAGGGCCCTTCTCCAACACCACTGCCAACAGAGGCGGACAGTCGCCTCAACTCTGCTTGAATCTGTCGCGGAATTCCCGCTACGAGTGCATGCTTCACACTCCACTCAAAAAAAAAAAAAACTTGTCTGCGCTTAATTTCGCACAACTTTGCCTTTACACTGCTGAAGTACTACAAAAAACTGGGCCCCCACGTAAACAAAAGCTCACTTATCGTGCACATGGTAGGAAAAACGTAGTGAACGCAGTGATAACAAAGTGCCGACAGCAGCAGTGCGGTACATACCTGGCGAGTGCTCCACGATACAAAGCCAAACGTCTTCGCTTGAGTATAGCACATTTTCCTAATCAGCAGCACTGGCAGAACACAAAACACGAACACAAAGTGCAAGCACACTTTTAAACACGAGAGAAACTGACTCAAACCCGCTCCTTCAAGAGGCGACTGAGCGGCGGGTAAACACGTCCAGACAAGTAAAATTGTTCTAGCCGCGCAGGCGCATACCATTTTTGCGCATCTCAATTTCTTAATGCTGACTAGGGAGCTCAACTATTACACTTAAATATGTAAAAAGTATGCAAAATTATATACTACATAAATATGTAAAGTGAATATTATTTTGATTAAAAAAAAAGAAACGTAGAAAGCACCCTGCATATATTGCATGGACAATCGAAACCTCATCCGCGAATTCTACCAAATGTTTCAGAAAATACCTTTTAGTAAACGTTGTGAAAAAGACTTCTTGTAAAAAACGTTTATTCGTCATAAACTGTACCTAGATGACCGTATACCTTTTTAATGATTTCGAAAAGTTTGTACATTTCCCGTTTCTTGGGTAAGCACTTTCTATAACCCCGGGCAACTTTCTATTTGTCATGAAAAAAACAATTATGCCTTGGGCCCCACCGCTCCCCTGAAAATCCTGCCTACATGCCTCAGTTGCACTGTTCTATATTTTCTAACAATGAAATATATTTACACTGCATTGTCAAGTGCACATCATCGCACTCTCAATAAAGTTTTCATAAATGTTCGAACGCGAGTTGGGACATTACCCTTGACAAGCCACTGTATTCCAGTTGCCCAGCAGTGCCACAATGAGCCCAAAGCTACTACTTTTAGGCGAGCACATTTGTTCACCGTGTAACGCTTGACGCAGAGTGGAAAGTCTGCGGCTATGCACTGACTGCTTTGAATGAAATCGATTTCCACAACAGGTGTAATCTGCCTGATTTTTTTTTTTCATTCAAGTGGATATTACAGACAATACCGAGTCATCAGTGGGTATGGAGGGAAGGCGTGGCTACTTGCGTGACTATGTGTAAAATGCGCGCCTATATTTATGCCGTATGCCTGGTACACTTTCTCCATGGGCATTGTGGCGAAACAGAGCAGATAACAGAACATTCAGGGCATAGCGCTGAGTATCAGTTTATTTGTTTATTGAAGAAACAGAGAATATTTAGGGAGGTGAACAAGAAACAAAAAAGCACGTCATCTGTGCTATCAAGTGACTCTGCTGGCTGGCATAACTATTATGTTGAAAACAGTGCCGGCTGGCCTAGTCAGGAGATAGTGTTTTTACCATTCTTTTTTTACTTGTTCGCCTGCCTGTGTAAACTCTGTCTTTCCAATAATCAGTTCTGCTGATAGTATGTGCTCTTCGTGCCGCTGTCTGCGCTGTTTTGCCACAATGTTTGTGGCCACCCAGGAATCCATCTTTTCACGGGTGATGGTGACGAAGGCCATGCTCAACTTCTTGAAGGCAACAGACTTGCCCCGGAAGTTATTATGACGTTATGATGACATGTGAGAGTGATTTGGTGTGTGCGTGCTCTCTTCTCTCTTACTCCATTTTTAAAACTCCCCCGCCGCTTTTACCAGTGCAGGGCGGCTTACCACCGTTTCAAGATTGGCTAAAATCACTGCTTTTCCCGTCTCTCCCTTCTCTCCACAGCTTTATCAACCTCGTTTCTTGTCATGTGAGCATCATGACTGTTATTTTTCTTTTTTTCTTTCTAGGTGTACTTCATGTGGATATGCCCATCCCATCGTCACTTCGAGTGGTTCATTGACGTTCTCCGAGATGTAGAAAGGAAGGACGTGACGAATGTTCTTGAAATTCACATTTTTATCACACAGTTTTTTCACAAGTTTGACCTCAGGACCACAATGCTGGTAAGTGCACTAAACATAGGCATTTAGGAATTTAGGCTCTAAACAACACCGGAGCATGGTACATGTGAATGGTTCAAGCAGCATAATAGTGTTGACGCTCTGTGTTTCTTTTCAGCCACAAAAGCATTATGCAGCTCTTCCTTTGGGACTTATTATGTTTACATGTTATTAGCTTGTGCATTATTGTCGTGACAAATGTGTAGCGTATTGCTCATAACGTGTGTTCATTTCGCTTCTCTATAAATCACCACAATGCCATTAAGTGGTACCACTAGAGCGGTTGGTCACGAAGACCTTTTCAGGGATGTAAAAAAAAAAAAAAGCCGTGCATATGGGAGACTTTTTTTCATTAATAGTTTTTGTCTCTTTACTTTTGTAAAAGCTTCTGTAAACGTTTCAATGGGAGGTCTTTACAAGTTTTGGCTTCTTTGCCAAGAAATAAACTGAGCAGGAAAATCGGGACAGCAACACACTGGCTGTGCATTGACAGAGGAAGCAGCGTAGCTTGTGGCGCTCCCCTTCTCCTCGCTGTTGTGTTTTGACTATTTAAGAATGAAAAAAACCGTGGACGCCGCCATGAGCTTCAAAACCACACAACCTTTATTTTCTTTTTCTGTCTTTGGCTTGACTAGCCATTAGATTTTAGAACGTCTTCGCTTGGCTACACTACATTCCCCCCTGTCTTAAAAGCAAGCTGAACACATGAAATATATATATATATATATATATATATATATTTAGTGGGAGTAATAATTCGAGGGTCCCGTTGCAGTCTTGTACTTTGGGACCCTCTTCTGTATATTTTACTCCCTGTAACATCCTTTTATGACATGATAATAAACTGATTGATTGATTGAATGGGCCAGTTCGTCTTCGTGAAGGTATGAGATATGGCACAACAGGAGCGTTATCAACAAGGATAAATATATTTATTTCCCAACAGTTTCGGGAGGGGTCCTCCCTTCATCAGGGGATGAGTTATACTGACATGAGCTTCCAAACTTCGTTGCTGCCGCGTCCCTCTCGCCTTGAAAAATGTTTGCGAGAGTGAGAGGGAACTGGAAGAAAAAAGGAGAAAAAAGACGAAAAAGAAAAAGAAAGGAAAGAAAGAAAGTAAAAAAGAGGAAGAACCACTGTCAACACTGAGAACGAAACCAACTGTCCGTCTACATCCACATACGGTTCATATCACGTGCTGTTCAGTTCTTGACATGTGTCAGGCCACCCAAGATTGTCGCCGCGGTGCCGGGAGGGTCCGCGACGGCGTACATAAAGAAAGGGGTTTCCCCGTAATGGGTCGGTCGGCGGGCGGCGTGCGTAAAAGAAGGAATTCCCGTTAATGGGTCGGTCGGCTATTTACCTTTAATCTTCGTCCGTTTCCCTTCAATGGTCATCAAGTGGTAGGCGAAGGTAAGCACTTTGTATGTGCATGTGGAAAAAAAAAAAAAAGAAAGGACAGTGTTCACGTACGAGTCAGTCAGAAAAAAGCATGGTTTCCAGCTATCAATCTTTGTCACCAATTTTCTCCTGGCTTACTTCTCGGAGGCAGTTGAGTTTTCCGGGGTCCTCGTTGATGCCAGCTACTACTGTACGAAATTTGAAAATAAAATATGCCTCACGCTGTTCGCGCTCGCGTCTGTTTGAGAAACCGGACTGCAAACGAGTTACGCTGATATTTTCAAAACTGTGGTTTGGCAGGCGCAGATGTCTAGATAAAGGTAGCTTCGGCAGTGAAGTGGCGTGGTACCGGTGATTATTGAACCGCAGCCGGAATGGCGTGTCTGTTTGGCCGATCTATTCTTGTCCGCAGATGTTGCAATGTAGCATGTATATTACGTTATTGGAGTCACAGTTAAGGCTTTCAGTTATGCAGAATTTGAAATCCAAGAAGTTCGCTTTGGATTCACGTGTTTTGACCATCTGTGGGCATACCTTGCATCGAGCTTTCCCGCAGGGATGGCACCCTGATTGAAATTTGGGGGTGTTTGTTTTTGCTCTGACAAGAATGTCCTTCAGATTTTTATCCAGGCGGTACACCACGTGAGGTGGCTTCGCGAAAATAGAAGTTAGTCGTTTGCTTTGCCTGATTATGTTGAAATGGCGGGAAAGTATGTTGTTGATTCGTGGCGCTGATGAGGAGTAAGTTAGTACAAGGTTCGTTCGGGAAGTCGTTTTAGATACTCTGTTTGGTCCCTTAATTATATCAATCCTGTTCTAGTGGCGAGCACGTAGTATGGCATCGTCAATAATGTCTTCCGGATAATTTTGTTTCAATAAGGAATGCTTAAGGTGTTCCGCGTGTCTGTCAAATTCCCGCATACCGGTGCATATTCTTCGGTACCGGTAGGCCTGAGAATATGGAATACCCGTTTTGCAATGCTTTGGGTGGCTGCTGTTGAAATGTAGGTACATTCTACGGTCTGTAGGCTTTTTGTAAAGGGTTGTTGACAAGCGCATTTTCCACCGTGACAGTGACGTCCAAAAAGTTTATGCTAGTTTTGGAAATTTTGTGCGTGAATTTTATTGACGGGTGGCATTTGTTAAAATCCTCTATGAAGCGGAAAAGACTTCCCTCATCATGGTTCCATATCATAAAAATATCGTCTAAGTATCTTCTGTAGTAGAAAGGTTTCAAGGTGCGTCCCTCAATGAATGGGATTTCAAGTGAAGCCATAAAGGTGCTCGCGAAGTTTGGGGCCATTTTCGTGCCCATTGCAGTGCCACTGACCTGAAGGAAATGCTTGCCGTTGAACTCAAAATGGTTATAATTTAGTACAAGTTCAAGAAGTATAAACAGTACCTCGCCACTTACACTAGTTGATGAGTCAGATTTTCCATATTCAGAAACCATAGCCGCTATTCCATCATGGTGGGGTATGTTGGTGTACAGTGAGCAGACGTCCATGGTCACCAGAAAACTGCCGCCTGGGATGTTGAGACTTGAAGTTTCGCAGATGAAATGGTTTGTGTCCTTTATGTAATAGGGAAAATTTGGGGGGATGTTTTTTATTAAGGAATTAATGAATTCTGATATATTTTCTGTTGATGTGCTGTTACTGGATACTATCGGATGTCCTGGATTACCTGCCTTGTGTATCTTGGGGAGCAAATAGAATCGAACGGGAACAGAATGGGCTGGTAACATGCTCATTACGCTCACTATGCTCCGCAATGACCCGAGTCAGTTGCAAGGACGCTTCTAGTAATATTTTTTGCCACTTCCCCCTTTCTGCTTCACTTAGTGTAGACATTGAGGGGTTGCAGGCTAGGCGGAGGCCCTTAGTTGCAATTTCGTGAGATAGATATTTGGTTAGTTTCGCGTGTTTTTCATATTGCACCCGCTTTTCAATGATTTTCCTAATCGATAGAAATGAGTGGGACCATGCGTGTTTAAGACTGCCCGTACCTTTTGTTTCCCCGTGTCATTTGGAAGCCGCCGTTTTGGTCTTCGCCGCATTCGTCCGCCTGGTGTTCTTGAAGGCCGCCGAATACAGTGTCACGGAGGCCACGCAGAAATTGGTATCTAATCTCGGAGAGCATGAGGCAAGAGAACTGGAAAGATATGAACTAAAAGAGAGAGGCGAAATTTCAGTAGTAAAAGATAGAAAATTCAATCGGGACTGCAGAAGCTCCACTGCTCTGCAACAGGAAAATAGGAATGAGGCCGTACAAGAACGCCACGAACCACCCGTACCACAACCTAACTTTGAGGAGAAAAATGGGAACTCGAAACTACAGTGCGATTCTAATCAAAACACCCTTACTCTCGAATATGATGCTGACACTCCCGTGCCACGTGATAGCCAAGAGTAGCCAAAAACTTATGAGAAAAATGTCCTCAATCTGTCCAACACAACGCTCACACCCGCTCAGCTTCAACTTTTGTCGAGAGGCTTAACCTTTTGTCCATGATCGAGTAGATTCAATGAATTTGAACTGTACCAAGACCTCGATAACTTTGCGCGTAATCTCCGCCTCCGTGAATACTTTCATGATCGCAAGGACTGTACGGACGAGAATAAAGTTATTGGTGGTGACAAATCTTGGTGTCCTGGTGTGCAGAGGGACAAATACCTCAATATGTATATATCAGCAGTTCAAAAAGTTATCATCAGAGCGTATGAAAAAAATCGGCCATCTCGAAACAACATATCAAAGTCAGAACAAAGGGCACTCGATGAACTACGAAAAAACACTGAAATTACCATCAAACCGGCTGATAAAGGGGGCTGCATAGTAATTCTAAACACGTCGGACTAGTTAAAGGAAGGGGAACGACAACTATCAGACACAAAATTCTACAAAGAACTTCCAACGGACACGACTCCCGAATTTGAAAGGGAGATAAAAGTAACCCTAAATAATCTCCGCCGGGACGAGAACATTATCGGCAAAATGCTAAAAGCAATGTTACTGGCCCATTCTGTTCCCGGTCGATTCTATTTGCTCCCCAAAATACACAAGGCAGGCAATCCAGGACGTCCAATAGTATCCAGTAACAGCACATCAACAGAAAATATATCAGAATTCATCAATTCCTTAATAAAAAACATCCCCCCAAATTTTCCCTATTACCTAAAGGACACAAATTACTTCATCTGCGAAACTTCAAGTCTCGACATCCCAGGCGGTAGTTTTCTGGTGACCATGGACGTCTGCTCACTGTACACCAACATACCCCACCATGACGGAATAGCGGCTATGGTTTCTGAATATGTAAAATCTGACTCGTCAACGAGTGTAAGTGGCGAGGTACTGTTTACACTTCTGGAACTTGTACTAAATTATAACCATTTTGAATTCAATGGCAAGCATTTCCTTCAGGTAAGTGGCACTGCAATGGGCACGAAAATGGCCCCAAACTTCGCGAGCACCTTTATGGCTTCACTTGAAATCCCATTTATTAAGGGACGTACCTTGAAACCTTTCTACTACAGAAGATACTTAGACGATATTTTTATGATATGGAACCATGATGAGGGAAGTCTTTTCCGCTTCATAGAGGATTTTAACAAGTGCCACCCGTCAATAAAATTCACGCACAAAATTTTCAAAACTAGCATTAACTTTTTGGACGTCACTGTCACGGTCAAAAAAGACCGCTTGTCAACAAACCTTTACAAAAAGCCTACACACCGTCAAATGTACCTACATTTCAACAGCAGCCACCCAAACCATTGCAAAACGGGTATTCCATATTCTCAGGCCTACCGGTACCGAAGAATATGCACCGATATGCGCGAATTTGACAGACACGCGGAACACCTAAAGCATTCCTTATTGAAACAAAATTATCCGGAAGACATTATTGACGATTCCATACTACGTGCTCGCAACGTGAACAGGAATGATATAATTAGGAAACCCAGCAGTGTATCTAAAACGACTTCCCAAACGAACCTTGTACTAACTTACTCCTCATCAGCGCCACGAATCGACAACATACTTTCCCGCTATTTCAACATAGTCAGGCAAAGCAAACAACTAACTTCTATTTTCGCGAAGCCACCTCGCGTGGTGTACCGCCAAGATAAAAATCTGAAGGACATTCTTGTCAGAGCAATAACAAACACCCCCAAATTTCAATCAGGGTGCCATCCCTGCGGAAAAGCTCGATGCAAGGTATGCCCACAGATGGTCACAACACGTGAATCCAAAGCGAACTTCTCGGATTTCAAATTCTGCATAACTGAAAGCCTTAATTGTGACTCCAGTAACGTAATATACATGCTACATTGCAACATCTGTGGACAAGAATATATCGGCCAAACAGACACGCCATTTCGGCTGCGGTTCAACAATCACCGGTACCATGCCACTTCACTGCCGAAGCTACCTTTATCTAGACATCTGCGCCAGCCAAACCACAGTTTTGAAAATATTAGCGTAACTCTTTTGCAGTCCGGTTTCTCAAACAGGCGCGAGCGTGAACAGCGTGAGGCATATTTTATTTTCAAATTTCGAACATTAGTAGCCGGCATCAACGAGGACCGCGGAAGACTCTCCTGCCTCCGTAAAGTAAGCCAGGAGAAAATTGGTGAAAAAGATTGATAGCTGGAGACCATTTTTTTTTCTGAATGACTCGTACGTGTACACTGTCCTTTCTTGTTTTTTGTTTTTCTTTTTTTTTCTCCTTTTTTTCTTTTTTCAACATGCACATACAAAGTGTTTACGTTCGCCTACCACTTGATGACCATTGAAGGGAAACGGGCGAAGATTAAAGGTAAAGAGCCGACTGACCCATTAAGTGGAAACCCTTTCCTTATGCACGCCGTCACGAACCACTCCCGCCACCGCGGCGACAATCTTGGGTGGCCCGACACACGTAGCGAACTGACCAGCACGGGCCCCGCCGCGGTGGTCTAGTGGCTAAGGTACTCGGCTGCTGACCCGCAGGGCGCGGGTTCGAATCCCGGCTGCGGCGGCTGCATTTCCGATGGAGGCGGAAATGTTGTAGGCCCGTGTGCTCAGATTTGGGTGCACGTTAAAGAACCCCAGGTGGTCTAAATTTCCGGAGCCCTCCACTACGGCGTCTCTCATAATCATATAGTGGTTTTAGGACGTTAAACCCCACATATCAATCAATCTGACCAGCACGGGATAAGAACCAGATGTGGACGTACACGGACATTTGGTTTCGTTCTCAGTGTTGACAGTGGTTCTTCCTCTTTTTTACTTTTTTTATTTTTTTTTATTTTTATTTTCGTCTTTTGTTCTCTTTTTTTCTTTTTTTTTCTTTCTTTTTTTAGTCCTCTCACTCTCGCAAGCATTTTTCAAGGCGAGAGGGACACGGCAGCAACGAAGTTTGGAAGTTCATGTTAGTATAACTCATCCTCTGATGAAGGGAGGACCCCTCCCAAAACTGTTGGGAAATAAATATATTTATCCTTGTTGACAACGCTCCCGTTGTGCCATATCCCATACCTTCACGAAGACTAACTGGCCCATTGAATTATTACTCCCACAATATATATATATATATATATATATATACACACACACACACACACACACACACACGCACACACGACATGAAGGAGTGTCCCGGTTGTAGAAAACAAGAAAAAGAAATGTTGTTTCTCTCAAAGTCTGTAACGCGATGGCTTCATGCCTCTCGAAGCCCTAATTGGATGCCTTCGTAGTGGTTGTTGGCTGGTTCTGCCATCTAGTGATGCGGTGTTCCTAGTTGGGCTTCGTCTCCTTGCCTTGCACTGTTGCCTGTTTGAGATATGGTGTCGTCTAGAGGTAACACAGCTGGATTCCTTGGGAACAAGAAATCCTCATCATCTGATTTAGAAGGCTTGTGTTCACACTGGATCTTCTTCAAGAAGTTTGCATTGCGTGTTATTTTCTTTTTTCCTCTGAATGCAGTGACTTTGCATCCCTGCACCTTAGTTGCAATGTATGGGTCAGGGTAAAAGTGCGGTGAGAGCTTGTTCCATTTGAGCTGCTTGCATAGTGCTGAATCTTCTTGTTTAAGCACATGTGGCTTGGTGTGGTGTCTTTTGTCTGTATATGATTTAGACTTAAGTTTTGCAGTGAGGTCGCTTAGGCGCACTTGCTTGTCGTCAGGTGCTTCAAGCTCTGGTGCAGGTCGTGGTAGGGCTGTCTGCATCTACCTACCAAAGAGAAGCTCATATACCTGTGTTGTGTGCGGAGTTGCTCTGTAGCACACCAGAAAGTCATCTACGCCTTTAACCTAATCTTTTCCTTGGACATTTAGTGCTTTGATTGCTTTAGTCAAGATTCTCACGAAGCGTTCTACTTTGTCATTTGCCTCAGGCTAAAGTGGTGTAATTCTGTGGTGTTTGAACCCATACTTTTCAAAAAACAGTCTGAAATCAGTTGAAGTGAAGGGTGGTCCATTATCACTTTTTACTTGGTGAAGTACACCAATTTGTGCAAATGTTCGGCGCAGCACATCAGTTGTTGTGTTCGCATTTGTTGACGGCACAACTTCTACCATGGGGAAGCGAGAGTAATTGTCAAGAAGTAGAAATAGGTACTTGCCTTTGGAGAATGCCCCAGCAAAATCAATGCTCAGGTTTTCCAAGGTCCTCTCGAAAGAGGAGTTGGTTCCACAGGATCACGCTTAGAGCTTGGTGTTGAGGACTGGCATGGGACCCAGTCTCGTACCATTTCCTCAACTAATTTGTCCATTTGGGGAAACCAAACACAGGTGCGTAGCAGTTGTTTGGTTTTTACAATGCCCATGTATCCCCTGTGGGCAATCTCCACTGCACGTTGTTGTAAACTGGCTGGTAGTACTAGCGAAGGATGAGACCATCTGGTGACAAGGCAAGTTCTGACTCAATGTTCTTGTATGTTTTCTCCACAGATTCGCTCCACAAGGCAGGCCTCGTAGTACCTTCGTCTTAGATGGCTTCTCTTAATTGACAATACGTTGAGTCACCATCGGCTGCTTCGATTACTTCTTGTGTTGTCAACGCTTTTGGCACTGTTATTTGGGAGAGGAACAGAAGGCATTCGTCAGACACCTTGTGTGTTCTGTAATTGTTATGAGTTATGTTCTGTATTCTGTATTTGACTTGAGCGGATGACGTGACATGTAGTCTGCTAGGTGGACTGGGCCTTTCTGATGTTGCACAGTGAAGCTATAGAGTTGGACTCTAAGACACAAGCGCTCTATTCGAGCAGACAGCTGAGCAGCAGGACTGGCCAGTATGCTGACCAATAGTTTATGGTCAGTGTGAAGCACAAAATGGGTCCCGTACAGGTAGATGTTGAAGTGCTCGATTCCCCACACGAGAGCTAGTGTCTCCTTTTCAATGTGGGAATAGTTGTGCTCTGCACTGGTGAGGGCACGACTTGCATAGGCCACAATTTGAATATCACTACCATCTGCTTCAACCAGAATGGCTCCTAGACCCTCTGGGCCCGCATCAACGGTGAGATAAGTTGTGTTCTTGCTGTTAAAATAGGCCAGAGCACGGCTACCTGTGAGGGCCTTCTATAGCTTGTCGATAGCTGTTTCGTGTGCATCTGTCCATTCCCATTCGACATCTTTTCTTGTGAGCTTGCGAAGAGGTGCTGTTAAGTTTGCCAGGTTAGGTATGAATCAACCGCTGTATGTAATAATGCCCAGGAGGCTCCTCACTTCTGATGAGTTATTTGGTGATGACATTTCTACCACTGCTTGGACCTTTGTAGGGTCGGGCCTGATGCCAGTTGATGAAAGGATGTGCCCGAAGAATGTCAGTTCGGACTGAGAGAAGCAACGTCTCTTAGGTTTGAATATCAGTCCACAGCTATCAAGGCGTTGCAGTAACTTCTTTAGGCAGTCATTGTGTTTGTTTTCGGTCTTGCCGAATGCAAAAATGTTGTCACTAATGTTGATTACTCCTGGGATGTCTGTAATAACGTGTCTAATTGTGTTTTGAAACAGTTCTGCTGCGGCATTGATTCCAAAGTTCAGGTGCTTGTATCGGTATAATCCAACAAGTGTTGTGAAAGTTGGGATGTACCTTGATTCTTCATGTAGCACCAGTTGATGATAGCCATCATTCAGGTCAAGTTTTGAAAAGACTGATGCATCAGTCGGGCTACTGACAAGATCTTCTAAGGTTGGAGATGCATGCCGTTCTCTTGTTATGGCTTGATTGGCACAATGCATGTCCTCACACAATCGAACGACACCAGGCGAGTGTGGTTTGGGTACCACAACAATCGGAGACACCCACATTGTGCGGCCAGTTGCCTTCTCAATTACTTTAAATTCTTCAAGCCGTTCAATCTCCTTTATGACTGCATCTCGAATGCTGAATGGAATGAGCCTCAGCTTTTGCGCTATCGGAGGGGCACTCTTGTTAATGTGTAGCTTCACTTCAATTCTTTGAAGTTTGCCTAGTCCTTCAAACAATCTAAGATGCTCGTCCTGAATGCTTTGAAGGGATAAAGTACAAAGGCTTCAGCCGATTTGAAGCATAATAAGGGCTCACTCGATGTGCTTCTGACCAACACTGTGTCTTGGAGCTTGGTGCACTAGTAGGAAATTTTGCATGTGCACGTGAATTGGCCATCTAAGAGGAGCTCACTTTTTGATCCAAAGGCAAAGACTTTTGGCAGTGGGCCACTCAAGTTTGGTTTTACTTGGTATAGCATCGTATGTGCCTTGACTGGCGATATTCACTGTTGCTCATGTGCCCACGATGAATTCAAAATCGTGATTGTTGAGGGACACTGTTACTCATGGAGCTCTGCCATTGGTTCATTGTATTGCAAGGGCATGGTCATCCGAATCAGAGTCCGAGCTCTGGTTCACCAATCGGTGTGCAGTGTCTCAGGGTTGTCTCTTTCCCTTGCAGACTGCAGCAAAGTGGTCACGTTTTATTGCTTGCCAGGCTGGTTGTGTTTGCTGTGGGACATGATGACCTGCCGCTTTCATGGGGCCATGGTGTGCCGCAGTTGAAGCACTTCCTATTTCCCTCTGTGGACGTGCTATGCGATGGTTTGTGTCCTGACACAGATTTCCAATGTTTCTGCCGGCGTACAACTTGGTTAACCTCGGTGGTCATTGCCGTTTGCGTTTCCTTTAGCTGTCTTGATGTTACTTCGTAACTGCGCTCTTGAGTCAGGAGTTGTTCCAGTGCAACATCGGTTTGGAGTGCGAAACATCGAAGTTTCGTGGACAAAGTGCCCAGCACGATTCGCGACTTGATTTCCAAGTCGACGTCGAGAAATGAGCAGTATCTTGCCATTGAGAACAGGCGCATATAAAAGTTGTCGATTGTCTCGCCATCTTGTTGGGTCAATCTTCGGAAGGTGAAGATTTCGTACTCACGGTTCATTATCGGCATAAAGAGATCGTGAAGTCGTTTCTTGACCTGCTTGTACTCGTCTGCCTAGTTGGCGGCTGCTGTAGCGGTGTTGCTGCTGGAGGCTGTTGAGCTCGTTGGAGCAACCGGTGTCTGTGGGGCGTAGACGTATGTTTCCTTGCCGATGTAGTGAAGGGGCAGTGCCTTCTTCTGTGCAGCATTGTTGACCTACAGTGCCACCAGCAGGTTTTTGAAATGGTCTATCTATCATTGCCATCGATCGCCAATGGCCGTTGGTGCTATTTCCCGGTCCAAAAGCGGGAAAAACGGCAAAGACGGAGAAAGCCCCATGTGGTCTCTCACGCTACTTGCAATGTGTGGCGTCGAGAGTGCGTTTCTTGCGTCGAAACGCGTGCTGTATCCAGGGCATTAGCCTGGGTACGTTGCAGTTCGGCTTGCGAACGAAGGGCATCTTCGCCGTCATTTGTTGTGTCTTGACTATTCAGAAATGAAAAAGACCGTGGACATCGCCATGAGCTTCAAAACCACACTGCCTTTATTTTACTTCTCCATTCTTGGCTTAGCTAGCCCTTGGATTTTAGAATGTCTTAGTTCGGCTACACTAAACTCGCATTAACCGTGCTTTCTTACCCTTTGCTGTGCTGTTCAAGACTACAGCATCCTTTCCCGTTCACGTTGGCCCTTCTCACTTCTTCCCTTTTTTCACTTCCTTAATCTATGCATGACTCGGCTGTGGTGGTAGAAGCTGAATATTTGTTAGAGGCGATAATGCTTCAGGCATGTGTACTTAGGTGTGCTTTGAAAAAACCAAACTCAGCCCTCCACAAGTGCGTCCTTCATAATCATATCGTGGTTTTGGGGCGTTAAAACCCAACAGTTACCAAGAGCTGCTTGTTACTTACCCACGCTCTGAGGCACATGGCCGCAATATTTTCTGTCTACGACACTGACCTGACTCCGACTCCAAAAAAGCTCCCCTTTTCAAAAGGCACAGCTTCGCTGTTTGATGTTCCAGCTGGGCCCGAAATTATTTTAGCCAGAGCCAGAACACTATTCGCTGCTCAGGAACTGCATGCAGGTACAATAAACCTGCTATATACTTCTTGAGCTTTTTTGCATGCCGCCTGGGGCTCGAAAAGCAAGAAGGAAGATCAGTAAGACTCATCTGGGAACAGCAAGAGTGCAAGGCTCTGGCATGCTTCATTCTCCTCCTCTCTCTTTTCCTCACATTCACATTTTTGTTTTTGTTTTTTTTTTGCCATCCATTTGCTGTACTATGTTATACATAGCTATCCTATGCTCCAAACTGCCAACCCCCCCCCCCCCCCCCCACTTTACTTATCAGCTACTTGTAGGTGTAAGTGTGTATTCCCATCAATAGGCATTTACATGATTCCTCGCATTCCTTGAGCACGCACCAGCCAGATTTCTTGAAAACAGTTTTTCGGTGCAACAAAAATCTTGAACAGCCTCGCCATCAAAAATAAACACAGGTGGAACAAGATAGCAGTGTAACGCAAAGAAAATCATTCTGTGCAGTGTTCTGTTCTGCCTGCAGACTTGAATATTGCATCTTTATCTGTGAGTAATCTTAAACATAGTTTACGGCATGAGTTCTACTTTAAGTTGGAGGTTTCTTTTTAAGCTCTTCGTTCAAAAACTTGTGAGAAGTGAATAGAGGCAGATTAGGTGCATTATCATTTGTTGAAAATGTTATAACGTTTAATGTACACATTCGAAAGTGAATCCTTAATTGCAGTCTTGCTAAAAGAGTACTCCATGGTGATTATTCGTATGCAGTGCACTTAACTTATCTTTGATAATCTAGACCTATAATATACCTATTTCTGCGGATGTAAATACTGACACACAGAGCAGGTGGACGATATGGCTGTTAATTTGATTCTGCTCATCCAAAGCTACTCCTTAAAGTCAATGCTGCCATTTCAAATGAAAATCAAGCAATGTGCCTGTGGAATTTCATTTGAGTCAGCCTAGCAATATGAGCAAGCAGCAGCTCGTAAAGTATTAAGTGCCATGCAGTGCGACCTGATGTCTAAGTGGCATGTCGTGCTGTACCTGTGACCGCGGTTTTCAAGCACCATAGTGTACAGAGACATTGCTCAGGGTCAATGCGAATCTTCTTGCATTTGGTAGGTTGCTGAAATGGCATTCATGAGTATGCACATTAGAAAAAAACACAACCTTATCGCAGGCTGCTTGGTTCATATTACAATGCCTCTAGCACAAGCACAAAGAAACGAAGTGAGAGAAAAAGACGGGGAACAGCGCGGACTTTCCACTGCGCACTTGGAAGTCTGCACTTTTTACTGTCCATTTTGGCTTCCTTGCTTTGGGCTTGCTCTGTAAGCTGCCCGTTCAACCGTGTATTTCCCCTTTTTTGTCTGCATCTTGATTATTATACCATCTCCTTGCCTTTTTTCAGTACATTTGTGAAAACCACTTCCAAAGGGTGTCCAACAGGAGCATGTTTACCGGCCTGAAGGCAATAAACCATTTTGGAAGGCCTGACATGTCTGCCTTCCTGAAGTTTGTGCAGCAACAGCACTCCTACGTAAGCTGTCTCATGTTTCTTTTCACTTTACATGATAGCTTTGTAATACTTTCTTGACATTGTTAACTACTGCACTGTTGTTGGTAAATCAGTGGTGATCTCTTTGATTCAGTACTGTTATTTCTTTATCAAGTGTGCTAAAAAAGAAATAGGTAGGGTGTTTGGGCAGATAGCATACCTTTTTGTATATCAATTAAATCTCCTGGGTAGTCAGTCACATAAACTTAAAGCACATACTTTAAATTCAGTAATAAGAAAACTGTCATCTATATTGACTTCGTAGGCTTTCTAGAGATGATAAACTTTCAGCAATGTTATCAATGTGCCAGTCTTTTAATTATATTTGTAGAATATTTTCATTGACCCCCTGCAAAAGGAAAGTTTCATTGGCTGTGAAGGCGGCAATGCTCATTAGTAATGAAATAGTAGTTTCAGCTTCTTAAAATGCTTTCAAAAATCACTATGAGTCATGAGACTGTCGTGGGCACTACGAGAGGGCGCCAAGTGCACGGCGTCACGAGTCATGTGGACAGCAGTTGGTAGGACGGTGCGCAAAGGACCAGGGTCTGCGGTGTGGAAATAATGTAGTCTGCAAGCCTGCGTGCTTACAGCTGACAGGTTATTAAACAATTGTATTTCCCTCCGACGTGCACTTCATCTACGGTCACGACGTGGTGTCAGAAGTGGGATATGTAGAATCTACAACAATGCAGTGAAGAAAGCATGCCACCGTTCAAGTAAGCCCAAGAAACGCCGGCATCGCAACATGGAACTTCGCAGCTCACCATACTCATGGCATCGCCTACAGGGCCCACAGCGCAGCCTGCAACCCCCCTCAACTCATTCGTTGTTAAGCTGTTGGAAAAGCTCGGCATTTAGTGGCCCATAGAGTGGAAGCAGTGGTTTACACAATGAAAGCAGTACCGTGTTATCTCAGGTTTTAAGAAACAAGACGAGGAAACTCAGGTAAACACACTCATCTATGCGGTGGGCTGTGAAGCATAGGATGTCCTGGCATTACTGAAACTTTCAGATGCTCAGAAACTCAACTACAATGCGGTAACATGAGCCTTCGTGAAACATTTTGTGCCGCGCATGAACATGAGATATGAGTGGGCAAAAACAGCCAGAAGCAAGAAGCGTATGAGTTAGTCGACGTGTTCATAACCGAACTCTACAGACTAACCGAAACCTTCAAGTGATCTGAAAGGAGAATTGATCCAGATTAGGCTCGCGTCAATCTCGCAGAATCGTAAGTAAGCAAAAAGCTGCAACGTAATGCCGAGTTGACTCTAGAAGCTGCCGTCACCGCTGCACGCAACTCAGAAACAATCCAGCAGGCACAAAAGGACCTACGACCGCAGCAACAGGCGCCTCCAGCTATAGACGCTATGCGTGGATTTTCAAAGAACAAAGGAAAGCCAAACCTGCGCTCTCAGAAAACATAGTGCGACCAAACTGGGTCGACGTTCAAGTGGTGTGGCTCCACAATGCACCCTATGTGCCCTGCGAACAGGGAAATACGCAGTGCCTGCGGCAAAAAGGGACACTTTGTCGCCGTGTGCTTATCTGCCTCCTGAAAGAGTAAAAAGAACGCCCACCAAGCCGTTTTGGAAGAAATTTACTTGGATCAACTCACTGACGAACAGGACTCTGGGCCTTGGAGGGCCGATATTACAGTAAATGGCTCACCAACAAAGTTTAAAGTAGACACCGGTGCAGATGTAATCGCTATATCTATAAGTCTATACAACAAACAAGCCATGGCCAAGCTGAAGGAGGCCAAGAATCAACTGCTGAGACTAGGTCAGACCAAAATCGCAACAGTAGGACTTTTTTGGGCGACCCGGCGCTGGAACAGCCGTGTGTGCCAGAAAGATGCCTACATGATTGACAAGTTACATGATGCACTTCTCGGATAGCCAGCAATCAAAACATTAGATATCCTTCCCTCGAGGTCACAGTGCCAACAGGCAAGGTCAGTGACCCAGCTAACATTCTCTGCCAATACCCCAACCTGACAACAGACCTGGGCTTTCTCAAGACAGAATACAGAATAATAGTACTCCCCAATGCCAAGCCCAGTGCTATTACATATCCACGGCGAGTAACCCTGCTCATTCTGATCATTGTCAAGCATGAGTTGGAGCGAATGGAGAAACTTGGCGTCATCAGAAGAGTCAACGAGGCCACAGAATGGTGCGCACTTATGGTAGTCGCCAAAAAGAGCAGAGGTGAGCTTCGAATCGGTGTCGACTTTGGAGGGTTAAATGGATGCAAACAACTTTATTGAAAGTCCAGTGATGTTTACAACCCGTGATCACGTCTTCTATGAGGGGGCTTCAAGGCCTTGCCACGTTGCCGCCTCTCGAGCCCGCTGGGCTGCCCACTCTTGTGTCTTGATGTTGAAGCTCCGACTGGAGATCCGAAACTATCGGCTCAAGTTGCCTGACAAATTGCAAGTAGCACTCGGGTATCATGCGGGGAAAATGTGCCGCAATCGCACTAGACTGAAGAAGAGGTCTGTCTGCAGCCATCGCCAGATGACTGCCTGGCATCATTTCAGCTTAGGGTGAGGTGAGGGCCATATCCGCCTGCTTAACTGGTAGTGCTTGGTTATGTCGTTATACCTCACTAAGCGTTCCTACATGTTTGAACTAGGAGGTCCGAACTCGACAAGGCGGTCTCAGACTCTGCACGGCGAGTCGTTTCTCGCGCATGGCGGTGTGCCACCTCATTTGAATTTGGGGAGCCCTCCTCGGCAGGGGTGGTGACATGTGCTGGGAATCACAGAATCACGGTGCTATTGAATCGCTGTCAACCAGCCTTCTTCAGAATCTGTAGAGCTTCGGGAGAAATGCGTCAGCGCACGTAGTTACGAACTGCGGATTGCGAGTCGCTAAGAACTACCTTGCAGATGGGGTCGGCGAGCGCAATCGCAACCTCTTCCGCGGTGTCTGGATACTTTGTACTGACACTATACGTGGGGGTAAGCCGGGAGTTAACATTTAAGACAACTGCTTTGAACTAAAACCTGTATACTTCGTAAAAGTACCACCATCTGCTCTTCCCCTCGCCGCCTCCTCTCCGGCACGTTGCTTTTTTTTTTTGCTAGTGACAGTGGCGCCCCCTGTAACGCGCGATGAGCTTGCAGTTTGCTTTTGAGCCAGTGGCACCCCGCCGCTACTACATTAGCCGCTCCTGTATAGCCGTGGACTTGCCTCGCAGACGGCTTTGTGTAATGATTCTTCTGCGTTGATTTTCTCAGAAAGACTGGGTGCGTTCACCATCAATATTACGGCAGAATAGCTGATGCAAATTATGCACAAGTTGTAGCGAATTCTATGTCATTTAAACTTCTTTTCGCAGCATAGTGTTTCCTTGTGTATCTGGCGCTGATATACATAACTGGGTTTATTGAGAACAGGTTGAAATTAAATTAAGTAAACTCGGCACGCTCATTAAAGATTGAACCGGTAAGAAATATTTAAATCGTGGCTGTGGTGGCATAAGCCATGCCATTTAGGAAGAAATAGTTCCCATGTGCACAAACTATCTCGATATTTTATAACTGCAGCAATGTCAACAATTTCCTTGAAAGTGCTCGCTCAGAACTTTGTGACGTTTCACATGCTACCTCTCCTCTGCCTGTCTAATGACTTGTGCATGCAGTACGCCGTTCTGAGATGTTTTTGCAATGATTGCAGTTTGCAATCATTGTCTTGAGGTTTTTCATGGGCGATGCAGATAATGTAGGTGATAAAGGTCGTTTTTGCACACGGAAACTTTTTCGAATCGCTGGACTACCAGGACGGTGCTGTGATGTAGAGGTCGAAAAGCGCCGTCGCGTCATCACTGCCAAAATTACCACTCACCCATTTCTAGCGATGTATTCTCTGAACTCAATGCACAGTATCACCTCAAAGCAATGAAAAAGTTCGACACATCGTCATATGTATTTCAACAAAGCATTTTTTTTTTGCAAGTGCCAGCGGTTCATTTCATAAGGAGCACACGCAACGAGCACGCTGTTGCAAACACAGGCTGTGCTTCAGGACAGCCGCAATAATCATAAAGCTTGAATCATAAACCATTTTTTGAGAAAAATTTTTTACAGCGTCCTGCATTTTGCATGCGGTGAACAAGCAACACATTGGCGCTTTGGCGCATCCAACATGGTGCCGAGTAGCGAAAACCGGTTCTGCGCCGCATCCACACGAAGAGACAAGAAGCTGTGGTGGGAGAGGAGGAACGGGGGCAGATGAAAACAAGGCTGTACTTTTCCAAAGGTACAGAGGTTTTACCGTGAACCGCTGTTTGTGTGTGCATTCTACCATGTCCACGAAGCGCAGAGTCTTCTACTCACTGAAGAAGCGCAGCATTACCTTAGCACAAGCCTGGCGTCAACCCGCGTTATGTTCCGGGTGCATATTTCTAGGAAGATGGGCAATGATCAGCGTGTCGCTGATTTTTCGAATGTCCTCTTTCTGACGTTGTTCGACGTGAAAATTCAGGCCGAGCTTCTCCAGGATGTACTGACCCGCGGCTGTCAGGGACATACGTTCGTGTTGCGAGACTCTTTGCGCATCCACCATTTTTTCAGGAGTGTTGTATACCCCCAATTATATGCAGACGAGTGGTGCTCGTGGGTTCCGGTAGACCAAGGGCGATCTTGTAGATTCTGGGTGTAAAAGTGTTAAGTTTCTCCCTTTGGGTGACAGTTCAGTCGTGGAAGACGGCCGCATAAGTGATGTGACTGATTGCAAACGAGTATATAGGGCACATGATGCTGTCCTCCTTTATTCCTGTGTGCTTGTTTGTAATTCGCTTGATCAGGCGGTTAGCTGCTGTAATCTTGCCCTCAATTTTTCGGATAGTTTGGCTGTTTGATCTGTTGGCAGCTGTGTACATGCCGAGGATGCATATTTTTGGAACTTGGGGAAGGCATGAGACGTTTTGCGTAAACAACTGTATATTTTCACATTGCCATTTCACCAATTGGCTTGCACCGGCGGCACAGGCGGTAGGTGTACTGCTCTGATTTCAGCAGAGAGATTTGGAGGCCCGTGTCTCGGAGATCGGCCTCTACTGCACATACTGTTGCTTGTAAGGTGCGTTCTATTTCTACGTCGCTTCCTTTATTAACCCACAAGGTGATGTCGTCTGCATACAAGGCATGGTGGAGGCCGTAAATCTCGCCAAGGCAGACCGGGAGACCCATCATCACGAGGTTGAAAAAGAGCGGGGATATTACTGACCCTTCGGGAGTGCCGCTGCTTCCTAAGGTATGTTCGTCGGAGAGGGTGACCGTGCGACATGAAAGGAAGTTGCTGATGTAGTTGTAGCTTCTCTGGCCCAGCATGAGCTTATTTGGCTCAGGATTGCTGCATGTGCTACATTGTCGAACACTTTTCCTAGATCCAGGTCGAGGATGGCTCGTGTGCTGCTAGTTGGGTCGTTGATGATTTGGTGGTAGAGCTGGAGCTTGACGTCTTGTGTGGAGAGGTGTGATGGAAAGCTTACCATAGTGGGTGGGTAGGCTCCCGTGTCTTCTAGGTGGTTGTTGATATGGGCTTTATCACCTTGCCAACACAGAATGTGAGGGAAACTGGCTTCAGGTTATCGAGGCTAGACGCCTTTCCTGACTTCGGTATAAAAACAGCCTCAGAGCGTTTTCATGCTTCTGGGATGCGACCCTTTCACCAGCATTTGTTGATGTATGCTGCAAGAGTGGTGATCAAGACATCATCGAGGTTTCGTAGAGTCTTGTTTGTAACCTTGTGGGGGCCAGGTGCTGATTTTTCATTAAGCTGGTAGAGCGCTGCGCGGATCTCTGATTCATGAAAATCTATAACGAGCGTCGCGTTTGGCTCACCAGAGTAACCGCTGTGTTGAACTTCGGGTTGTCGTGGAAAGTACTTGCCTAGCAGGCGTGTTATGATCTGCTGATCACTCACGGTAGCCCGTTTCCTGTGGAAAAAGTGCTGCAAGTTGGCACACTGGGCTGACTTGCTGTGCGTTTCTCCCAAGAGGTGACGGAAGAGACGCTACATGCTTCCATTGTGCAGCTGCTCGTCCTCTGCGTTGCAGACGTCGTACCACTTCTGGTGGCTTAAGTTCCGGCAATGCTCTTCAAGCTGACAATTGAGCTGTGGGATGTTCTTACGAAGCCTGCGATTGTGTCATTGCGTCGTCCATCTTGCGTGTAATGATGTCTTGGCTCCCCAGAGGTGGGCTAGTCCGCTGTCGATTTTCTCAACCTGGACTTCGAGTGTGACCGTCTTTGTCGCTCTGTTCACATCGTCATTGAGGGTTTATATCCATGCCTCGGTGCCATCGATCGCCTCCTCATCTCTCTGTTTGGCTCGCTGCTTCTGGAATTTGTCCTAGTTCGTTCATTTGAATTGCTTGTGGGGATGAGGTGTACCTGCCTGAGGAATTTGGGTTTCTATAATCATATGGTCACTACCGAGATCTTCAAAAGTATCCCACTACTTCGCTGGAGGGATGTTCCGGACCGCAGTCAGGTCCAGCGTCGTATCCCGTGCTGTTGACGGGCCCATGCGGGTCAGCGCCATATGATCAATAATAAACGTTACCTCTGCGTCAAGCAAGTCCTGCCAGAGGCGTCGGCCTGTGGCTGTGGTGTAGCCATAGTCGCAGCCTTTGTTCGGGGTATTAAAATCTTCCCCACCATAAACGGGTGTGCACCCACCAAGGCTGGCGCCCCCCGAAACAGGGAGGGGAAACGGCTGGGCAAGTGAGCCAGGTTGCTGTAAACGTTGTGGAAAAATACACTGTGCTTGTGTGTCCTATTTAGAAGGATCTCTATGAGCATATTCTCTGCTTGTGTACCGCAAATAATGTGTTCTTGAATTACAATGTCTTTCCACATTAAAATTGCGATTCCTCGATCAACGGGAATCGGTGAGGCGTATGCTAAAACATGAAAGGTTCGGTATGGTACCTACTGTGTCTTCTATCATTATGATGCGAGGCGTGGGTTGGGCGTGTCATACATATTGTGGCAACAGTTGTTGCTTCCTAGTGACGGCCCGACAGTTTCACTGCCACACCACGAGCTCGTTAGTGGGGCTGGCCATCGTGGTGTTGTGCGTGTGCACTATCTGATATAGGGCTATTGTGAATGAAGGTACGGCCCACAGTCAGCGTCATTGACGGAGCTTGGCAAAGGCCTATGTGAGTTTCGATTCTATCAGTCTGAGATTCTACCATGTTTGTGCGCCTAGTGAGGTTATTAACCGCAATGCTGATGTTGCGGATTGCACTTTGTCAGCGAGCAGTTTGTCAGCGAGCAGTTTCCTCATTTCTTCTTGTTTTTCCACCATTCAATTATTGTGGCTTGTTCTATGTGCACATTTTTTCTGTGGCTTCGACATTGTCGTGCTGTTCAGATTCGAAGCGGGTTGTCGCTCGTTTCTTTGTGGGCGGCGCTTCACCATCGTTAACATTCGCAACAGGAGTTTCGACTGAAATAGGCTTAGGCATAGGTGATTTCGTCATCGACTGCTTAATATCGCGAATTTCTGGTGTCAACTGTTGCACTACCGTGCATAAGTGGGCGATTTCGCACTGTACTGCTTCTCATGGCCCATCTCTAGGGTCCCTCTTATTGTGAAGTTCTGAGGCAGTAGCTCCTTGAGCCCCACGTCTCCGCGTGCCCTTGACTGCATCTGCAAAGCTCACCTTCTCCGGTAGATCCGTGTCCTGACGACCGGCTTGCTTCGAACGTCGCGACCTCAAGCGACCATGGCTCGGTCTGGGAGGTCTGCTTCGGGACCGGTTCCGAGACTGGCTCTGCTGGTCGGATAGAGGGCCCGTTGACCACGCCCGGCTTTGAGAGCGGGAGCTGGAACGGGAAGGCGGTGCGGACTGTTCGTCAGTTCTGCTGCTGCAGCTCGAGGGTGGCCTCCGCCGTGGCCCCTCGTCGGTCACGGCGTCGTTTTTTGACAAGATAATCGGTCTTGAATGGAGCCTTGCAAGTTTCATCCTCAGTGGGATATGCTCCCCCGCAGAGGCGATACCTTGGCGAGCAATTGTGATTGGAGTCTGGGTTCGAAGCTCCGCAACCTCTACAGACACGGTCTTTGGGGTTTGGCCAGATGTCCATGCTATGACCGATACGCCCACACTGGTGGCACACATAGATCTGCTTTCTGTACAAGGTGCACCTTAGCATGGCACACCCCCGTAGTACACCCTCGTTGGGACCCAGCCGCCGTCAAAAGCGATGATGACTGACGTGGTATTGCTCAGTGTTTTGGCCGCCAAGGCGGTTGCTCTTGTTGACGATATTGAAGTGAATCATTTTGGCGTCTTCATTGAGGGGAACACCTCATACGACTCCCTTGACTGTATAGTCGGGCGCAGTATCGTAAGTGCGCACGTTGAGCTCGTGTTCGACGAGCTTAAAGCTGGCAAATTGGCGGTAGCGTTTCGCATTAAAAGAGCGAGATGTACTCACAACGATATTGTTCTGCTGTTCGTTTAGACATATGATATTTTCCCTGATGCTTGGGCAGATATACTTGCAGCCTTGTATAGGGCAGAGACGAGGCGGACGACTCCGACGGTTGCAGCGTTCAGGCCACCCCGTGGCCTGATGATAAATTTGTGGTGATCACGGGGAAGAGCGGGCATTTTGCTTGCCTTCAAAACTTGCTGCTTGTGTGCACGCAGGCCTCACTGCACCTTGTTCCTGCCTCCAATGCCGACTTGAGAAGCTGCTGCAGGGCTATCGTGCTTGCCCTGAGAAGGAATGTCGTTCTCTCGGGGTAATGGTGCACCATCCTGCTTGTTCGGAGATCTCGGTAAACAAGATGGCAGTTCCTTCAACTTTCATTTTCATAGCGGCTTGAGGAAAGTCAACGTGCAGCTGTGACTGTGGCCAGCTAAGCGTCCTGAACACACCTTAGCTCGGTGTCGCGGCGGCTCCGGAGAAAAAAGTCCAATAAATGATAAAAAAGGTAGTTCCCACCTTGATAAAGAATATCACTAGAGTCCGGGTAACTTTCAAGAGATGATGGAGCAAAAGCAACATGTATATTGTGCAAAACTGCTGCAAAATCATTTACGAAGGACGGAGGCGATGTGGAACGCGTTTGCTCGTTTTGGCGCTTGTAGCGCCTCTTCTTGAAGGTTGAACAAAAAACATCCTGCAGGAACGAGTAGTTAGTAACCCCCATCGTCGGCGAATGTTTGGCCAGACTTGCCGGAGCTGCATGGTTCAGCAAGCTCGATGCAAGAGCTGGTTATTTGCAAGCTCCGCTAGCACCAGAATCCCAGAAGTACACTACTTTTCTGATGCCATTCAGCCGGTTCCAGTTTTGCCGATTGCCTTTCGTAATTTCAACAGCACATGAGTTTTTCCACAGAGAAACGCTAAAAGTTCTAGAAGGCCTTGAGGGCCAAGCGTGTCTACAGGACGACATTATAGTGTTCGGCTCTGCAAGAGAAGAACATGATGCAAGAGTGCACAAAGTACTGCAGTGCCTGCAAGAAGCTGGCATCACCTTGAATGCAGAATGTGTGCTACACCAGCAGTCAGTAAGGTTTCTGGGACACATCGTGTCAGCAAACGGTATCAGTGCTGACCCTGAAGAGGTCAACACCCTCTGTCACCTAGCAGAGCTGACAGATGTAACAGAAGTGAGGTCCTTCTTGGAGATGGCCAACCACTTGGCCAAGTTTCTCCCAGGGCTCTCACAGCTCACAAAACTGTTACGTGACCTGCTTCACAGCCACGGTGAATGCTGTTAGGACAAGCTTCAGCAAGAAAGCTTCAACTCTGTCAAAAAAGCTTTGACTACAACTGCAGTTGATTTTGACTACAACTCCAGCTAGAAAGTGATGCTGGTCATCGGAGCGTTTGGAGGTGTAGGGCTTGAGCCACTCAATCAGTGTGGTGGCCAGGCATCAACCAGCACATCCAAAGTTAGGTGTCAAGATGTCCTGTCTGTCAACAATGCTGCAAACCACACGTCGAGCCCATGATGCACTGCAGTCGAACCCCGCTACAAGAAATGGCGCTTCGACGAAATTCCCGCGACAACAGAAAAGTCACGTTTCCCCGTCAGTATTTCATAGGAGTAAATGCATAAATATTGTCGCCAAAACGAACACTTTTTCTTCTGCTGCCCCGCTTCAACGAAATTTCACGATGCGATTCCAGGCTCAGATATTTACTGCTATGCAGTAAACCAAATCTTTAACATTTTGATGCATTTTCAGAACCTGAAATTACGACGACGAAGTCTAAGACATGCGTTGGCACCACCAAAAACTACCGCTGTTCTGCAAGCGTTGGCACCGCCATTGCTCGATAGCGATGCCCTGCTTTTGTCATTGGCAAAAGCATCGCTATCGAGCAGTGGCGGCACCCATGCTTGCTGAACAGCGGTGGTTTCTCACGGTGCCAACGCGTGTTTTAGACTTCGTCCACGTATTTTCAGGTCCTGAAAATGCATCAAAATGTTAAAGATTGGGTTTACTGTATAGCCGCAGATGATCCGAAGCTGAAGCTCAGTTGCTTAGTTCATGGTTTCCTTTGTGCAGCTGCTGGGTGCATATGCGGATCAATTCCTTTTTTGATTCAAATGCTTATCATTTTGTTCACACTTGGGCAGTGTGCTAACTAATCAGAACGGCTGTTCATCCACATTATCAACAAAATCAGCTAGTCGCGAGTGATGGATGATAAGAATGGCATAAAATAAGGCAGAAGTCACCGCTCCACGATACCCTGCTGCCATCTTGGCATTTTGATGGTGGACAGCTGCTTGTGTTAACGTGTTAATGCAACTGTTTGGTTCGTTCATGAAAGCAGTTGTAGTCATTGTGTCAGTGTGCTTTTCACCATGGCCTCGCTATGCATTAGTGACAATCGCGTCCTGACGCTACTGGGATAGAATAAAAAGCAGCGGACACTTTTTGAGTTTGGAGAATGAACGTTCCTTTGTTTTGCTAGTTCAGATCGGCTATACTTTTTCGATTTCATCACAATGAAATTTTCGCTTTAACAAAGTTTTTTTCGCGCCCCTTCAGTTTTGTTGTAGCGGGGTTCAACTACTCACTTCCCAAACACCCCTGGGAAGCGATAGAAATCTATGTCTTTAGTGTGGATGAAGTTGACTATCTCGTAGTAGTGGACTACTACTCTCACTTCTTTGAACTCAAAAAGTTGAAACGTACCACCATAGCAAACATAACACAACTACTGTTCCAGATATTCGTGAGGTTTGAGGCACCGGCTGTTATACGATGGGACAATAACCCTCAGTTCGCTTCGGCACAGTTCAAAGCATTTGTCAACCAGTGGGGATGAAGTTACATAACCAGCAGCTCCTACTTCCCTCAGAGTAACAGCGCAGCAGAAAGAACAGTTTAGACCGCTGAACAGCTGATCATGAAATGGCCAAACATCCACAAGGCTGCTCGCGTGCACAGAAACTCCAAGGAAAGAAAGATTTACACCAGCGGAACTCTTCATGGGAAGGCCCCCTACGAAAAGACGTGCTAATCACGGTGAAGCACCGTAGAATATCGAAAATGAGACAAAGCCTACAAGGCCAAACAGGGCCAACAGTATAACCAGAGACACAGGACCTTAACAAGAGATCCCATTCAACCGCAAACAGCTGTCCACATTTTGTCTGGTGCTCCAACAACAAGGACTGTCATCAATCTGGCTCACATGCCTCGCTCATGCATCATGAGCACAGCTGGTGGAGGTCTCACAAGACATACTAGCAATCACTTGCATACAACCAGTGGTGACGACAAAAAGTAGGCGAACAGCTGAAGCGTCAAGTAAGCTCAACTAGTGATGAGCAGGAGGGCTACTTCAAACAAGAGGAGGTGTCGGGGGCAGTACGAGAGGGTGCCAAGTGTACGGCATCACGAGTCATGTGGACAGTAATTGGCAGGACTTTGTGCGAGGGACCAGGGTCTGCAGCGTGGAAATAATGTATTCTGCGAACCTGTGTGCTCACGAGTCACAGCTTATTAAACAATTGTGATATTTTATTCCTACGTGCACTCCGTTCTATGGTCATGACAGAGACTGTTTAAGCACCGAAGAAAGTTAGGCAAGTCGGCGAGGGTTCAGTCAGACCGCACGATTTCATGGGACATGAAAAGATAATAAAACAAGCCCCCATGTAAGGAAAAGAACATTGAACTCTATTGGCACTTTTATTATGCTGGCTGTGCAGCAATGAGCGCTTCACAGCCTAGGTTAATAAGCTAGCTTCACCAACTGTGCTTAACAAACCAGCTACCCGTTAAAGGCATTAAATTTTCTATGCAGTAGGTTTTTGTATGGCGTACTTGTTGGTCGTGTTTTCCTGCTATTCGTAGGATTTTTCCAACTTTTCTGGGAGATGTAGCAGGAACAAGTTCTCCTCTAAGCGAGTAAATTTCCACTTTCAAGCTGACTTCCAAATTGGACGTTATCACTTCTGAAGAAAAGGATTAGGAAGTCTTTGAAGAACCTCAGCGTGGTTGTACTTCTCCCTCAAGATCAGAACCTTATTAATCATCAATAGAGCACGGCTGCACATACAGGCACTGCTTTACAACAGTACCATCGTCTTATAAAGCGGCAGTAGTACTGAAAGTGCACAGCACCCTTTGTGCGACCAGAATGCCCAGAGGGCATCGTTGTCTATGGTGCACAATTCTTAAAGGCTTGGATGCTGACACGAAAGTCACAGGTTCTATTCTTTTCATGGCGGTCACACCTCGATGTAGAGGGAACGCTGTATGGCTGTGTAATTCTTAATGAGCATAGAAAGGTGGGCTAGTTCGGTAATTATATTTTTTCAGAGAACTGGGAGCGCAAGAGTGCACGGCAGACGAAGGAAGAACCATGCAACGTGATCGCTCACTAACAACTGGCTCATTTTCACATTAGAAAGGCACATTTGCACATGCATGTGTCAAAAAAGAATATAATCAGAGCACGAGTAGCATGTGAAATGTTTATTTGGGGCACTTGTCTATCAATATTTTTGTAATTACACTCACTGTCATGTAGTGACAATGATGGATGGCTAATACACTGATCTGCATTCCTGGAAGTGTGACACGCTTCAGAAATTTCGCCCATAGTTTCAAGAGGGTGCTAGAGCAGAATACTTGTATTTTTTCAAACAGTGGTTGGCTTTTGTATGCGAATCACAATAAGACGACACTTGTTTCACCAGTACCTATCTAGCGACAGCAGTCTTCTGCCTTCGACAGGAGCGGCAAATGCCCGGCTATTTTACCTGCGGCTGTGGTTGGTTGACGTGCACCCAGGTGCCTTTACGAAACTTTGTGGAGCCATTTTTAGAGGTTTGAAACCATAAGCACCAAGTCGGCGTGCTCCTCTGCCCTGCGGACAAAGCGTTATTTTTCCTGTTGGCACTGGGAAACCAACATAGTATTTGCTGTATTCCAAGCGCACTCTCGACCCTATAGCCACTGCTGCGATATCTTGAAAGGACCACGAGTTCAAATACCGAAGGGTAGTATATATAATGCAGGCATCTATTATGCGCTTCGTCCTCATCTGGACAGCAGTCAATCATAATCACCTGTTCTAGCTGACAGTTATCATCGTTTTTGAACGTGTGCTTCATCTTCGGCTTCGCTGTGCTTGTTCTCTCCCGAGTTCATGGCCAATAAACCTCATTACAACCAAGTCGTCATACGTGATGGAGGTAGATTGACGATTCCCAGTCCTCTCCTTGCAACGCCTACTCGCTGGAGCTCTGTTCAGGCTGCCGTTTGCGCCCTTAGTCCACCAATATGTCTCAGAGTGAGTGTGCGGACGTCCTTTCGGCTCCCATCTCTGCACCGCCAGCCCCTTCTCTTTACATCTTTAACCACCAGCGCGACCCTCCGATCTTCGCTGGTCTCCGCGGCGAAGATGGTGAAGACTGGCTTGATAGCTACGAGCGAGTAAGCGGAATAATCACTGGGACGACTCTAACAAGCTCCGCCGAGTCTCACTTTATCTCAGGGTTGTTGCCAAGACATGATTCTTCAACCATGAGATTGAATTCACCGACTGGCTTGCCTTCAAGCAGCAGCGTCGCCAAGTATTGGGCACACCTGCCATTCGATCCGCTCTCGCGAAGAGGACCCTAGATATTCGCCAACAACATCCCGGTGAGTCGTACACATCATACATGGAGTTTGTCCTTGCTCTCTGCCGGCGCCATAAATCTTCATGTCCGAGCCAGACGAACTGCGTCACATCCTGAAGGGCATCGGAAGCATTGCCTCCAATGCCCTTGTTGCCCAGAATCCTTCTAGTGTCGCTGACGTCGTCTCTACCTGTCAGCGTCTCGATGAACTTGATTCTGTTTGCCTGCAGTCGGGCAACAGCAAACACCGTCCAGCAGACCAGAACCTGCGCGACTTGATACGGGAGATAATACGTGAAGAACTCTAATCAATGGGCTTCTCACCACCTTCTACATCTGTCACGCAGCCTTCAGGTATGGCCTTACAGGACATCATAAAAGAGGAACTACCATCATTCACTGGCATTATTCATCTGGACACCAGCAGTCTCCACCTCCGCCCGCATCGACCGAGATGTGGAACACTTACCGTTCAAGCCAACGTAGGTCGCCTTCGCCCTTTCATCGCTCCTCCTCTCCTCTTCGGCCAGCCTCATTTACCACTGACAATTGTTCGGAAAACAGTAATGCAGTTTTTAGAGGAGAAACTGCATGTAACAGTAGCACTGATATTCCTCTAGCACACCCGTTCAACATGGTTTCTGTTATGATGAAAGTAGTTTTCATGGATCTTTTGGTGGACACCGGTGCTACAGTTTCTGTGTTCAGATATGACTTGTGCAAACGCCTATAAAAAGTAATGACACCTTATAATGGACCCACTCTAGTCGAAGCCCAGGTGGACACTATTCGCCCTTTTGCTTTTCGTACAGCTGGTGTTTTTATCGATGACATCCTTCATTACATCTAGTTCAGTGGGCTTACCTGGTGCTCTCACCAGCTAATTTTAGGATGGGACTTCCTATCTTCTTCTTCGGCCGTCATGTGTTGTGGTGAACGACTCTGCACCTTACTAATATGGACTCTATGTTCGACGAAGTCGTCTACAAGCCACTATGCCTGTACGCTCCCGAAGATCTTGAACTACCGCCGCATGACTTCTAAGGACATCGACCACGTTGACGTCTTCGTGTCCCCTTCGTCGACTTGCGTCGCTAAAGGCGTAGCCCTTGCGTCAGCTGTGGTACGCTTTCACCATGGCTCCGCGCTCGTCATTGCTACGAATGTAACATCAGAGAACTCTCTCCTGCCAGAGGGCACTGTAGTAGTCTGTGTTGTAGATGCTGAGCCTGTCGTCCTCAGGCCACTTAAACCTGCCTCTACCAGTAAGTTTTCTACAAGTCAGCCTGGTTCTTCCTTTCCCTTCACAGCACTTATCAGTGATGACTTAACAACTGTGCAGGTGCAGCAGTTGCTTGCTTTTTTAACGAAACACGCCGATTCTTTTGATGCCTGTTCCTTGACGTTAGGCCGAACTACCACTGCAGCGCATCGCATTCAGACCAAGGGAACATCTATTCTGCATCGCCACTCATGCCGGGTGTTTCTTCCTGAGAAAAAAATTGTTGAGAAAAATGTCGCTGACATGCTCCAACGAAAAATAATTCGTCAATCAGCTAGCTCTTGGTCATCCCCTGTTGCTTTGGTACGAAAAAAAGATGGCTCTGTGCACTTTTGCATCGATGACCAGTCACTTATAGGATCACACGCAAGGACGTATACCCCATGCCACGCATTGACGACGCCCTCGATTCACTGCAAGGTGCCGAATACTTTTCAAGCCTTGATTTGCCTTAGGGATATTGTCAAATTTTTATGCACGTCGTCGATTTTTAAAAAAAAACGGCATTTGCAACTTCCGATGGCCCATACCAATTCAATGTGATGCCTTTTGGGCTCTGCAATACGCCTGCAACGTTTGAACGCATGATCGCCACCATCCTGCATGGTCTGAAATAGAAGACATGTCTCTGCTACCTTGATGACATTATCATCTTTTCATCAACGTTTTCTCAACACCTGAGGCGCTTGGTCGACGTCCTGACATGCCTTGCCGGCGCGTGTTTGCAGCACAACATCAAGAAATGGCGTTTCGCCACCGAATTCATCAAGGTTCTCGGTCATGTCGTAAGCAAGGACGAAATTTGCCCTGACCCCGAAAAGATCACTGCAGTACTTGGCTTCCCACGCCCCACAAGGCCTAAGGATTTGTGAAATTTTCTTGACCTCGCATCCTATTTTCATCGTTTCATACGGAATTTCACTTCAATAGCTGCACCACTTCAAAAGCTACTTGTTTCTAATGCACCCTTTGTGGGATCCGAAGAATATCAGTCAAAGTTTGACCTATTGAATGAAGTTCTCACATCAGAGCCTGTACTCTGCCATTATGATGAGACCACCCCGACACTCCTGCATCAACGTCAGCAGTTGCGGTGTATGTGCTGTTCTCGTTCAATTAAATGACTCTGGACGGTAAATGGTTGTCGCATACACTAGCTGAGTGCTTACTGCTACCAAGAACTATATCATCACTGAGTAGGAGTGCCTCGCTGCGGTTTGGTCCGTACAAGGTCCATCCTTATTTGTACAGCCGTTCATTCGCCATCGTAATGAACCACCACGCCTTATGCTGGCTTTCTACATTGAAGAACTTGTCCGGGCGCTTGGGTAGTTGGATTTTACGCTTACTGGAGTATCAGTTTGAGATTATTTACAAATCTGGCAAAAAACATTAAAACGCTGACACCCTTTCTCGTTGCCCACTACCTGGGGCTCCGATCGACACTCCCACTGCCATCTCCAACAACACCACTGCAGACGTGACTCCCAGTTCTGTTGTCTTGCTCGCCTCGCTCTATCAGCTCTCCGTCGACGATGACCAACCCTTAAGTTCTCGCCAGCAGGCTGACCTGTACTGTCAGCGCATTATAGACTACCTTTCAGGAGCTGCGCGTCCACAGAGTGCACAGCTTCGTCGACAACTTGAGCACTTTAAACTTCAGGATGTTGTGCTGTATCGTCACATTTACCATCCTGTCTGTCAGCGCTGGGTACCTGTTCTGCCACACTCTCTTCGACATTATGTGCCTAACACCTCTCACGACGATTTGACTGCTGGCCATCTCGGCTTTTACAAAACCTACGACCACTTTCAAAGTCGCTTTTGTTGGCCTGGCCTTTTTACCAGCGTAGCAAGGTACGTGGGTTCTCCGTGCCAACTTCGCAAACTTCCAACATCACCTCTTGCCGGTCAATTTCAACACCTTTTGAGGTCATTAATGTCGATCTTTATGGGCCCCTTCGTGTTACTGGCTCTGGAAATAGATGGATAGTCACCGCCGTAGACCAACTGACACGTTACGCCGAGACAACTTCAGTAGTTACTGGTTAAGCATCAGAAGTTGCTGACTTTGTCCTTCAGGCCATAATTCTACGTCATGGTGCTCCTCGCGTACTTCTAAGTGACCGTGGAAAGGTGTTCTATTCACAGCTTTTAAGTGAAGTTCTACGCATTTCTGGCACTACACACAAGACGGCATCTTCAAACAAACGATCTGACCGAGCGATTTCATCGAACCCTTGCTGACATGATCATCATGCACATTCAACCGCATCACAAAAACTGGGATAAACTTTTACCGCTCCTCACTTTCGCCTACAACACTGCTGTTCAGTGCACAATAAGCTACTCACCGTTTTACCTCGTTTAGGAATGTTCATTTACTTTTTTTATCGACGTTTCCTTCTTCACCAACAATGGCCTTCTATTACCGTCTTCTTGTGAAGAATATATTTCTTGCCTTGCCTAGTGCCGCGAGCGTGCGCATATGAACAAGCAAGCTATGTAACAAGCAAGGAAGGTCATTTACGACACCTCTTATCGTGTGGTGTCATTCCAACTGTGTGACAAAGTGCTGCTATTGGCACCAATTTGCACACCTGGTCTGTGCGACAAGTTCCAGCCTCGATTAATTTGCCCATATGTAGTTTTAGAGCAGACTTATTCTGTCAATTATCGCGTCACGCCTCTTGTCGTGCCAACTGACCTCCGTTACTGCAGCAGCGAAATCGTACATGTTTCCCGCATGAAGCTTTTCACATGACGTTCCTCGTCACCTTGACTACCTGCCCTCAGCTGCCTGGCTGGCCGCCTCTATGTGAGAAGAATTAGTGTAGGCATCTATTATGCACTTCATCCTCATCTGGACAGCAGTCAATGATCATCAGCTGTTCTGGCTGAAAGTCATCATCGTCTTTGAACGTGCACTTCATCTTCGGGTCCGCTGTGCCTGTTAGCTCCCGAGTTCACGACCAATTGTCATGGGTGGGCAGCCCCTCTTCCCCCTGCCTGCCCATGCCAATTTCGTCTTCTTGATTTTGACTATGATGTCCATAACAGCTATTTCCAAGAACCTACATCGAGGCGGGGGCTGTATTGCTCCCCTTGCAGAAGCTACAGTGAAGATGACGACAAGGCAAACCATTGACAAAACTGAGCAAGAAGACAGCGCTGCTAATTGTGTGCAGAAAAACCTAATTGCTAATTGTGTGCAGAGGAAGGGGTCGTGGAATGTGGCTCTTAATAGGAAACCGCTAGCAGTCACACGCACTAAGTAGGAGATAAGAATAGTGGACCTGCATGGACGATTACCGAGGCAAAGCCTCGGTAAGCTTATCGAGCATGGACACTTTACCGTGATCACTGTCCATGCAGGTGTACTCTTGTTACGCTGACGTTACTTAAAACGTCACATATACTCCAACTCTGAAGTGTCTTCAGCACTGTGAAGGCTACCTTTTGCCAATAAGAAGGACGAGTAGCCCCTCCACATTTGCGCCCCATTGTCTGCTAAGCTAATGCTTTGCTAAGCGTCTCTCTGGCATCTGCGCGCACTCGTTCGGTGAGCAGGCAGCAGCATAAAAAAAAAAAAGAACATAGCTGCACACAATGACAATGTTGGCCTTTGCCTGAAGTTTTATTACACCAGCTTCGTATTCTCTTTCGCACGAAAGTTCCAAACTGATGCTTGTATTTGGTCGAGATTTATGTCTTTGCGTTTCGTATTTGTGACCACACTCGGCTACTTTCTGTAACTGCTATCAAATTTTTGGCATGTTAGGCTGTGGTTAAAGAAACAGCTTATCTCACTACTAACGGCAAAGCCAACCTGGTACTTTGTTCTGATCGTGAGATGGCACAAAGTGAATTACACCATTCATTTGTTGCTTTGAGCGATCGGGGTGAGCGCCACGGGAAAGTTCCGATCGAAGCGGGTGCTTGAGTCTGCAAGAGCGCTGCCATTTTGACTTTTAGCCACAAGTACCATTGACTACTTATACAACAATAAAAAAAAGTGCGCCGTGAATCTGATGAAGACTAAACATATTAGTTATTAATGTGCAGCAGCGGCTAAACAAGGGCAAAAGTCTGAACCTTGCCAATTGCAAAACAATAATATCTGGAACTATGTTTTCTTATGCAAGCACAACGCCTGCTTTCACTCCGTAGCTTTGGCAGAGCTGAACCATAGTGGTGAGACATATAGTTGGTGCGTGTGGCTGCTGGTGGTTTGGCATTGTTTCAGGAGCAACCTTTTCATGACCCCTTTAAAAATATCATTTTTCTTGACACTCTGTTGGTTGCTTACGTGATTGCAGAGGTTTGCTGTCATATGTAATTGTCACGTCACCATAATTATTTAGTGACCCGCCACGGTGACCTAGTGGCTAAGGCACTCGGTTGCTGATCCACAGGTCATAGGATCGATTTCGTGCTGCATTTATTTTGGAGGCGAAAAAGCGGAAGGTTTGTGTGCTTAGATATAGGTGCACGTTAAAGAGCCCCAGGTTGTCTAAATTTCAGAAGCCGTCCACTACGACGTCTCTCATAATTGTATGGGTGTTTTGGGACATATAAACACCAGTAATTATTAATAAAATATTAGATACGAAGCAGCTCTTTGACTAGCTTGTGTAACGCTGTCCATGCGTGCCTCCATGCCAAGGCGCCGCACCGCATTCCCCCTGCTGCAGTTGTTGGAACAATGTCAAGTGGGTCAAGTCACAGTTGTTTGTTGACGTCACTTTCTCTCTCACCCGCAGCAGCTGCCGACTCCTCCCAACACACCTAGATGGTGATGCTCCTCTGCTCGCTCACAGCACACTTTTCCTCGCTTCACTCTCTCCACCGCCCACAACGCTCGACACCATGTTGAGTGGAAACACTCTTTCGGCTCGTTTACCTGCGATGAAACTTGCACGAAACTCGACCTGCCGCCCATGTCTTTGCGTTTCAAAGAAACGTTTACTCGAGTAAAGGGTACACCGAGTTTCACTTCAAACTGTGTCTGTGTCAACACCCGTTTGAGCCGGGTCAACGGTGCGCATCGCTGCGGCTTCGCATCTCATCTTGGTTCTCTTCGGAGAGATGGTTCATAATTTTTTGCAATAGTAACTAAATTGACACTCTCGGATGATTTTTGCCGCTGCAGTGATGTGTCCGATATGTATATGTACCTATATACATGAAAAATGCACTAAGAACAATAAATCAGTACAAAAATTCCAAAGCCAGGGATTTCAACGAGCTACACTAGCCAACACAGCCACTCTCCATGCTTGTGCCAGTGATCTAATGGCGAGCTAATTATATGCACTATTTACAGCTCGCGGTGTGTAAATCTAAGTATTGATTGAGCGTATTTTCTATCACCAATGCTTTCACAATTTTTTTCAAACTGAAAACTGCCCTTGAGATGAAAAAGAAAAGAACACGGGGCACACAAGGCAACAGACATTATTGCGTGACAGGAGACGCAGAGGGGTCATTTCATATGCTGTAGTTAAAAAGAAAAAGAAAAAAATCAGTGTCGGCTTTTGCATTGTGGACATTTGCAGCGTGCTCCTCAAATACTACAAGCACACAACAGGTATGACGGTTGTTAGTTCACACTTGTCCTGTGTATAGCTATGTGTTCTTTCCTAGTGTCCTTCTTAGTGCTACAGCAGCATGCTGGAGGTATCGAGCTGCTTGCCATTGTTCGTGTGAGACTGTAATTTCTTGCTATCGTATTTATTGCTTTGCCCTAGTGGCGAAACAGTGACTTTTATTCTTTATCGACCTCATATGGGATAACAATTGTTTGTGACAAAATATACCTCACACGTAGGAGTTCAGACCAAAGACTCTGTAGGACATCTGGTTGGCGCAAGCACAAATATGCAATAAATAACTACAACAGTAGAGTGTGCATCTGGACTCGTTGGTTCATCTACAGTAGAAAACAGCGTTAAAAAGATTGGTTTGTGTCGATTTTTTTTGTTGAAATAACTACGTGCTCAGCTATTTGGTGTCTCTGAATATTGTTTGTGTTTTCTAACTTTGTATGTCTTTGGTGAACGCAGGTGAGCAAAGTGGGCGTATTCAGTTGCGGGCCTTCAGCACTCACAAAAAGCGTGAGTTCTGCCTGCGAAACGGTCAACAACAACCGGAAGCTGCCGTACTTCATACACCACTACGAGAACTTTTGACGATTGCAGTCTGACGCCATACTGCCAAAAATGAAACCAACTGTGATGATTATAGCAGTGCATGCTGCCTGCCCGTTCTCGCTACGTATCTGGCTATGCTGACGGCTCGTCTGATGCACCCCTAGACCTAGACTCACTTGAGCTCACTGAAAAAAAGTTTTTTCTTTTATGCTTTTACGTTGCGGCCCTCGCCAACAAACATTCAAAATGACTGCATCTTTCGAAGTTACAGTGCAATGTTGGGCTGTCGTCCTCATCACTCGTGTGTTGTTAAAGCTTGTTATTGCGCGGCTGCATGATCATGCAATGGTGCCCGAAGTACACTTCACTAAGCCCTTTCTGTCCAAGTGAACATCAACCGTAAAACAGCAATGTTAGGCTGCTGTGCCCCTTTCTTGCTGCGTCATCATTCTCCTTAAGTTTTCGAAGAGGTACAGATTGATCAGCTCCCAAACTACAAAGCCTCAGTAATACTAGTGTTAGGGACGAAGTTTTTTTTTTTTTTCTGAATACGATGACACCAACAATATTTAGAACCAGTTTGGCTTAGTTTAGCGAGGAATGTACTGATAACGCTTTTCGACCGCCTGTGTCGCGTCCTGCTTTGCAAACTGCTTGCGCCTCGCACACTGATGGAAACTGACCTAAATGTCGATGTGCATGACTCTATGTGGCCGTCAAACTGTTCAGAAACGTTCTCAATAACTAAAGTAGTCCACAGGGGTGATTATTTTTTACTGAAGAGCTATCAAACGAGTAAAGGTACATCACAGAAAGTAAGCATGCAAAGCAGCTTTACTTAGTAAGGCTTTGTCACAATTTCAGTGTAATGATAGTAATTGAGGCGTTACTCAGTGTCTCACTCTAGGTGTTTGTTCCTTTCCTTAAACCATTATTATTATTAGTTCATCCTACTTAATGTCCCATGGCTTCCTTTCATGACGGCTATGACACTTTTCCTGTACCCACATGTGTTGCGCAGTCATTGATGTATTGCAACACTCTTGATGTTTTTTGTCCAGTTGCTTTTATTCACATGTTTTTAATAAAATATATTTTTATTCATGAGATGCAACTCATCCTATGACTGAAGTTCTGAGAGATCTCAAAGGAGAGTTTTAGAATAGCGCACAGAAAGCCTTGCGAATCTGTCATACCTTGACTCTCTGTGGACACGTCAAGTGACGGAGTTAACCGGGGACTGCAAGGACTGCAAAGCTTTTTGTACGCGATTCTAAAGCTCTGTAATGCTACCCATTCAATTAGTGCTGTGTGTTTGACTTTAAACCTATTGCGATGGGGACCTCCTTCGTGTAAACAGGTAAAATGCGAAAGTGAACCCTGTCTTCATGGCATTATAGTGGGCACCACTAGTTTACTGACCATGGGACGAAAACAAGAGCCTTCTTCCTCTCTTCCCGCTAATTAGTCAGACAGCCCTGAATTGATACTTGGGGCTTGTTCTATACAATGTAAAAAAAGTGTGCACTGTTCCATTCATCAAGGTAAAATTAAGAATCACTGAGAAATAAAACTTTCTCAGACCATAACTTGTAAACTGAAAATGCCAACTGTGCATCAGTTCACGAGAGTCTGCATGACTCCCACTGTTGTTTGGCAGCAGCAACACTGTTTGATATAAATTCACCCAGGTTGACGCTTAGTGGCACTTCTGCAGCCGATGACCCACGCCAAATAATGTAATACAATGCTTGTGGTAGTTGATTCAGCTCTTTATTGCAGACAAAAAGGTCCTGTACACAAGAGGAAAAGCCTGATGGTTCTGCCTGACAGCACTGTAGCACACGAATCCACACTCCAAGCATGGAAGAACAGAAATAACATTGTACACTGTTAATACATACAAACGCTGTTTGATACAAGGTGAAAAATTGCATAATTTTAGAATAATAAAGTTAAGTCAAGATACAACAAATAAAAAAAAAACCTAAGGAATATATAACCACTGCATATACAGCTGCTTAATCTTGAGGAGAGAGGGTAAGCCCTTGTTTTGCTTAGGAAGGGTATAAGGGCAGCAATTTCTGCATAATTTGTATGCCCTGTGTATGTTCCCTGATACTTGGAATTAAGTATATGCTAGCATTTGGGTTTCTTGGGTAATTTGCACAAGTTCAATTTTGATATTCGCGTGCCTTACAGGCACATTGCTACTACACTGTAGTTAAATATATTTAGATGGATTAAGCTCGGTTTCTTCAGAAGCATCGGAGAGCAAATTCACGTCATGTAGCTAGCTCACATTTAGAACAGAATTGTCCAAAAAGTACAAGCCTGGATGATCGTTGTATAAAAGGATTTCAACAGATGGTATTGCATTTTTATGGAATATTATCAATTTAGCAAAATCACTTTTGGCTGTCGGCCCTCAAATCAGTACACAGAAGTGAAGATGTGAATAAATTAGGCTGTAATTAAACTGCCATTTAAAAGATTTGTAAATGTTTCTAAGTTTGTGAAATGCACCGAACAACCTTGTAACGTTGGGCTCTATTTTATTATGCTCAGACCAAAATGATATTAAATGCGAAGCATTTCTCAGTGAACTTCGGTTACTTTGAGTGTATCTATCTAGCCGCTTACATTTCGATGCTCTCGTGGTCGCCCCCTTAACTTGGTGTGAACCAAACTTAGCATGGGAGGGTAAGATGGTTTGACGAATATGACTCGCTGGTCAAGACATGATTAATGTCGCAATGCGTCGTGTACGTCATCAAACACTTCCCACGAGACAGTGGCACACACCCACGGGCGAGTATGTGCCGCTAGTATGTGGATATGTGCCACAGGTGATTGACACTTAGTATATGTCTAGGAACGATGAAAACACACATGAGCAATTTAACGTGCGAGCGTTAAGAAATACCCAACATCGATAGCGTCGAACCGACAAGTGCAAAGAATAAATGTCAGTGTCTCAGCTGGAATCGAACCCAAGCACTCTGCATGGCAAAAAAGCATTTTACCACAGAGCTACACCAAGTCCAGGAATTACTTTTCAAATAGATGCCAATCTTCGAGAAACATCAATAGTGGTTGCAGTGCTACCTACTCAATTTTATAAACATTACACTGTACTCCTTTGATACAGCCGTAACGTTGGGTTAACATCAATTGTGGTTAGTTGCCATGTGGTGAAGTTGATTTAGGTAGCAGTTTCCAGGGCCAGGATCCTCGCGAGCATCAGCACTTCATATCAGCTTCAGGTGCTGCTAATATGCATGTTCCAGTTGGCATCATTGCACAAGTGCAAACAACTAATTATATAAACATCTGCAACTTTTCCACATACGTCTGTGCGGGCAACATTTATACATATATTTAACGTCATTTCATCACATGTCGTTCAATAAAGAATTGCAACACGGCCACCTTCCCTCTGCTTGCTTCTCATAACCGCGATTCCCAGGAACATGAGATCTGCCGAATTTTTTTCTTAAAGACACCTAGAAAGTTGTAGTATTGTACTATCTGATGGGCAGACGTGGAACCATCACTCCCCCTTTGCTCTTACATAAATCAGAGTGGTTTGCCTTGATTTAATTTCTCTGCTAGAAGGTACACCATACAGGAAGGCATTGCTATGTGCATTCTTTATTATTTGGCCTCACAAAGCCCAGACATCATTGTGCACTGTGAAAAGTGAAGGAAACTTGATCACTTTCAACCAATGGAGGTCACACAGTTATATTTAAAAAAGTTATTTCAGCTATTGATGAAGCTACATCCTCATTGACCTCGTTTCAATAAAGATGCAAAAAGGAAATGTATGCTCTCAAGTAACTATGGATATCCGGTAGGCATACGATAGGACGTACATATCGGATATTCCAGACATCCATCAAACGTCCACGAACGTGGACGTACATCAGATGTATAAAAATAATAAATTTGTACGTTTGTTCGACATCCCTCTAAGACAGCGAACTTCGACATTGACAGGCCCTTGAAAGGATATATATATATACATATATATAGATATATAATGTTTGTGTGTACATAGCTAGTGCATATTCAAGAAAAACCTTTCATGTGAACAACGTACCCACACAGCCCACTCGGAGGCCCATCTTTCTTCTGCAGGAGCTTTACTGCTGCAAATTAACTCTAAAAAAAATCCAAGCGGGCTTTCAAGAACAATCGAACCTTTAATATCAACATATATCAAGGCTAAAAAGCATATAACTCACAGTTCGCAGTCGCGATTGTGAAAGTGTGCATAGTCATAGTCAAGTGTGCATAGACAAGATTTCAGTGTTCAATGCTTTCCACCTTCAAGTGGGATGACTTTTAGGCTGCAGCAACTGCTTCTTTACGGATTTATTAAATTGAGTTATTAGCAACAAACCCAATTTGCACGTGTTTATGGCAATGTTATTCTAGTAATTGCAATACGTACATACAGACAAGCACAGAAGAAAAACTACTGGGTATAGCACGTGCTCCTTAAGAACGTTTACAAGCAATGGACACGTGCTCGTCCTAAATCGTCTAATAGCAAAGAATATGTGAGCAAATGAAGAGCTGCAAACATGCCACGTACTAGCATGGCCAATGCAAATGATGAACAATAGTTAACGCATGGTAAGAACAGGCAAATGTCCGATATGAGATAAAAAACAGTTGTGTAACATGTGGCATTATCTGTGTCGTGCGAGTGAGCGGCCTGTCTGCATCTTGCCGTGGTAATCTCTGCCGAAAACAGTGGTGGGCTCGTGCCGTGTTTCCGTGTTTCTTGTAGAAAAGTCGTCATTTGTAACTTCAGATGTTGCTGTTGATGCATCATGGGCGCACTTGAAAAAAAATCTTCCTTCTGTCGCTCGGGGACCAGCTCAGCGTACATTTGTGTGATGCGACAGGAATACCCTCATTTTTCATACTCCTTTCCTGAGTGCCCGTTGCTGGTTAAGCAGACTTCCAGACAATAGGCACAATGGCATGCCTTTCCTCCCAACACATCCAGAGGAGCATGGCTAGCATGACGTGTACATTTGAGGAATCTGAACAACTGCGGTGCACCTCTTGTAGAGAAGTGTCGAGGTAGGCGCATGAAAGTTCGCCTACATCATGACTGCTATGACCCTCTCGATCCGCGTTTTCCAACATTACTAGAACCAAGTCAAGTTCGCAGTACCGCGCGCGTGCCGGGACAAGTGGTTGACGTGTGAACTAATGGCTCTGCTGTTCCATTTCGCTCAACATGCTGCGCCGCTACAGTGGCTAGAATAGGAAAGTGTGATGAACGTGCCAGCTAGCGTGTAACACATTGAAAAGAAACCGCCAGGTAGCGCTGCCACACGTTTACACGTGTGCAAACGTGTACCAGTGCCATCCACCGTGCCACTTCAGTTCGGACTGTTACGGTGGATGGACGTGTTTTTTCAGCGCTCCCGAATGACTACGCAGATAAGTGATTTTGCATGTTTCGAACTTGCTTTTATAACTAATAAGGCAGCAGTTGAAACCTTTGTAGCAATTATTACATCGTACGGCTTTTTCGGGGGTCAGTCACCTGGTGTTTACTCGTTCGTGCGTGTGTTTGCATTTTTTTCTCTTGCCATCACATGGGGGAGGTGCTCCAACATCAAACACGCAAATTTTCGTAGTAGAGCTTAGACTTTCTTTTTTTTGTAGGGCAGGGTTCGTTGTACGCCGTGTTTTGAAATTATCGAGTGTAACAATTCATAAGGACAATTGATGTCATAAGGACACGGTTAAAAAGACTAAAATGTTCAGCATGCGGGTTGGGTTTGAAAATGGCCGCAAGTGCAGACGCGAATGAAGGGAAATCTAACACCAAGTGTAGGCAATGTGATGTCAAGGAAAAAAATGCAGAAAATGATGGGTGTTCAGAGTGAACTGTGATGAGAATCGCCGAGCTGGAAACAGCGTTGGCGACAGAGCAAGAGAAAACGAGGGCTATGGAACAAAGGCTCAAGTCTGTTGAGGAGGCATTAGCGAAAGTGAACAAAGTAGCGGCCGACAGAGAGAACGCTAGAGCACCGGCAACCAGAACGGCAGAGAAGAAAGAGCAAGCAAGTTTTAAAAGAACAGGTTCAGCTGTTTCAATGGTCACAAGGCCCAGCTTCAGCGAAGTGGTGGTGGGACTGGGAGGGGACAAAGCAGCCGGTGTCACAGTTGCAAGTGACCCTGAAGTGTAGGACGCTCTAGCTGAAAAGTCACAGCACGTGATAATCGATGGGGACTCCAATTTATATCGATGCACAGAAGCAATCAAAGAGAGGGTAAGAGGTGACAAGAGGGTTGCAGTAGGGACGTTCCCAGGACACAAGCTCGAAGCAGTCATGAGGCAAGCGAGCGCAAAACTCAAAACTGCGGCTGATGGATGAAACCTTGTGATAATTGCAGGCAGTTTAAACAATGTCTTAAATGAAGATACGGCAGGACTAGCAGCCACACTGTCAAAAAAGATCGATGACATGCGTGTCATTTCTCCTCAGGTACGAATAGTAATATGCACGATAGAGGAGGTATTGGTGACGGCAACCTGCAAAGAGCGGTAGTCAATGCAAACCAAGAGATATGGCGGATGAGTGAAGAGAAAGGCTTTGAGGTGGTGGAAATAAACAGAGAGGTCCATAGGTGAGGTGGTTTTCAACGAAACAGAATTCCCTTCGATGGGAGGCTAGGTCATGAGGTGGTTTGGCAACTTGCACGACGCGCAGTAGCTTTTTGGGGGGCACGCGGGCCCTTCGGTGTGCAGAATAGCTAGTAATGAGGAAAACAACCAGGGGGACTCTTTGACAGGTGGTATAGACAGATATGATTACAAAGTGGCACCAATCTCTAAGACATGTAGAGTCCGGGGCAGAAATCGACGTAGCCACGGGGGCCTAGCCAATTCAGAAGTAGGGTATATTAACATGCAGGATGGCATGAATAGGCTGAAGTGGGAAGAAATAGAAGAACAGCTAAGGAGGAGAGGCCGATGGTTTATGGTTTTGTAGAAACACATCTTAGGGACATGGAACAACCTCCTAGCAATCCGGACTACACGTGTAAATATTGTAATAGAACAGAAGGCATCAAAAAGGGGGGCGGTATTGGAGCATTCATTCATTAAAGTACAGAGTGGCAAAAGTCAAGCAAGAGTGCAAGGAACATTTATGGCTAAAAGGGATAGTGGCAGAGTAAATGGTACACTGCATAAAAAGTGACATTGACGGACTAGGAGAAGAGTGCGAGGTAATTATATTAGGAGGTATGAATGCGCACATAGAAGATAAGGATGGATATACTGACCCAACAGGCAGAATGCTAATGGATGTGTGTGAAAGGCATGATTTAATTATTTGCAACAGCACCGACAAATGCGAAGGGCACATAACATGGGAGGTGGGAAGGCTGCAGTCCATGATAGATTACGCAATAATGTCACATAGGATGTATGACCGGCTAAGGGTGATGAACATAGATTAATATGGGTCCAGAAGCTTAGGTATTGATCACAAATGGATCAAGCTGAGTTTTTGAAGAGAAATGAAATCGCAAAAGTGGCATTACGAGCAACCACACGGTAATATTAATTCAGACAGGCAAATAGAAATAGAACTAAAGGTATAAAGAAAATAATCACCAAGGATACTAAAACAAAGCAGACGTACACAAATATGACTCGATTGTTTGAGTTAGAGCTTGCAAAGGTACGAGTCAAATCAACCGGAAAAATTGAATTGAATTGAATTGTTTATTTTCAACATAATACATGTCGAGGGATGGTATGGCTAAAGGCAGAATTAACTGCCTGACAATGGCCCTACCACCCAAGCACTGTCCAACAGGGTTGTGGCTATCAGTAAGAAATTATACATTAGAAAGCGAAAGCTCAGCACGGAAAAAAAAAACATGACATAGCGCTACTTGCAAGGGACGACGACATACATATAGGAATAGTAGAATTGAGTTCTTTAATGTAACAGGTCTTAAGCCACATGTTGTTAGAGGTCTACTCATACTATGAAGGGCACGCAAGACAGCAAATATAATTTAACAACACGCTTAAACAGGGATTTTGATGAAACTTCATACACATTGCTAAGTAATTGTGGATGCTGGTTTAGGAAACTAGGGATCATGTATTTTAGCTGTTTAGTACCATATTTTGTTCTGCAAAACGGAACTTCGAGGTGGCTGTGTCGCAAAATATATGGATTGCGGTTAGTCAAGTACATGTGTGTAAACATAAATTCATTTTGACGCATTTTACTGTGTATGTATGTAGCAAGTTTGAGGGAGTATAGCTGATCCACTTTTAATATCTCATTTTTTAAAAAAAACGGTGCTGTATGGTCAAGATAAGCAAGGTTTTCTATGTGTCGAACAGCTTGTTTTTGGAGGAGTGTCAGCCTGATTAAGTTTGTTTTGCTTGTAGTACCCCAGACTAAGAGGCAGTAGTATAGTTGAGAATGTATGAGTGTATAGTACAGCTGACGTTTTAGCCAAGTCGGAACCAGATGCCGGATATTGTAAAACACTCGATTGGACCTGGAAATGCTAGTATGTAATTTGTTTACGTGATGAGTCCAGCTCAAATGTTCTTCGAACAATACTCCCAGAAACTTAAATACAGATACCCGTTCAATAGCGCAAGCATCAAAACGAAGAGAAATGTCAGTGACATCGGGTTTATTCTTAGGTTTAAAAACAATGAATTTCGTTTTAGTAACATTTAACTGGAGCTGGTTGAGGGACAACCAAATCAGCAGCTGGTGCAACCAATTGTTTGTTACTATTGCGAAGTCAGCCAAATTATGACCAGAGAAAAATAAACTGGTATCATCGGCATAGAGAACCATTTTAGGCGTAAGTGGTATATTCACAATGTCGTTGATATAAATTATAAAAAATAGAGGACCCAAAATGGACCCCTGAGGTACGCCGCACATTATTTGCTTCATCTCTGAGCTTATGTTATTAAGACTTACAAATTGAAATCTATCTGAAAAATAACTCTTTATCAGTTCTAAGGTAACGCCTCTAATTCCATATTCGGGAAGTTTTTGAAACAAAATGTGATGCTTTATAGAGTCGAAAGCTTTCCTGAAGTCAAGAAAAACTCCAACAGTAAATAACCTGTTTTCAAAATTTTCAATTATTTCTTCTTTAACACTCAGCAGTGCCTCCTCGGTTGATTTATTCTTGCGAAAGCCAAATTGATTGTCAACAAGTGCCCGCTTTTCATCCAAGAATTGGGTTAACCTAAACTTTACAACTAATTCTAATACTTTAGAAAAAAGAGGTAGCACAGATATGGGCCTGTAGTTATTCAGATCATTCAAGGATCCACCTTTATGCAAGACTACAACTTTGGCTATTTTCATACTAGCAGGAAAGATCCCGGTAGATAGCGCGCTATTACATATATGACAAAGCGGGGCACATAGTATATCAGCAACATGAATAATTGGTCTCGCTTTGATTTCATCATATCCGGCTGCGCTATCTGTTTTCAAAGATTTGATTAATTTACAAATTTCATCTGCAGTGCACGGAGACAGAAATATGGAGTTGGTACTGTGAGATGATATATATCCACATAGATCATTTGTAAGATTGTTAGTACCAGGATTATTTGCAATACCAGCATGCAAAAAGTGATCATTAAATTTGTTCACCAATGGAGTACTGGTATATTCCACATCATCAAACATAAGTGTGCTAGGGATCATAATATTTGAGCTGCCTTTGAGTTTACGAATTGTAGCCCATATTTTTTTGGGGTCACCTGATATCGACGCAAACACATCTTGGTAATATTGAGTGCGAGCTTTCCGAAGATCCGAATTGAGCTTGTTCCTGAGCTTTTTATATTCCCGGAGAATTGTTTCGTCTTTTACACGAATGAAAGTGTCAAATAATCTGTCCCTCATTCTAATTCTATGGTATAACTCACGAGTAACCCATGGTTTTCTAGATTTTCGATTACCTTTAACTGAATGTAGTGGAAAAGCAGAGTCATACGAGTGCTTAACTTTCTGCAAAAATAAATTGTAGGATAAATTCGGATCTTTCTCGTTGTATACATCTGTCCAATCAATATTTTCGACCAATGACCTAAATGCATTCAGTGCCTCATTATTAAAATTTCTTCTAAAAAATGGAGCACTGCGTGCATGACAGTTTTTACTTTTGGGGCGCGGAACGAAAACAAAGATTGGCAGATGATCACTAATATCGAAAGTAAGAATTCCTGAAAATACATCAGCGCTATCATGATTTGTTATGCACAAGTCAATTAAGCTTTCTGTGTCAGGTGTTATTCTAGTGGCCCGGTTTATAGTGTTAGAACAATGAAATGACTCTATGACATCGTTAAAACGTTGTGTTTGAGAATTGGATAATAATAAATTTATATTAAAATCACCAATCAGAACAACCGACAGACCTGTCATGGTAGCGTACTCAAGAATCTTGCTAACAGACAAACTAAATTCATGAAAATCACCAGAAGGGGGGCGATAGATAGCCGCAATCACGGTACTACAACATTTGACAGCAATTGACTCATAATCATCGTTAACGGCTGAAAATTCAGCGAGAACAAAGTAGTTCAGGTTATTTCTGATATAAAGTGAACAACCGCCTCCTCGACGACCTTTCCTGTAGACACTTTCACACTTGTATCCATCAAGAAAATTGACATCAGAAACCGACGAAAACCACGTCTCTGTAAATGCCAGAATGTCAAATTTATGGTCTAGTGCCTCCAGAGCTGTTTCTAATTCCATGACCTTACCACTCAAGCTTCTGCTATTTACATGAAAAATAGACAAATGATCACTCGGCTTTAAAGAATGACTCCGCAAGGTAGAATTGAAAATAGAGCTGTTATAATAGCTTATGCTAGATGATTCTTTCATCATAGAAAAAAGAAAAAAAGTACGCGAACACAGAAAGACACGTCACAAACTGATCAGTAGCTTATTGTATCTTATCTAAGTCGGTTTGACATTCAATGCGGATCGCTCGCTCACCCTGTGCCTTACGCACAAACATCTTTCCTTCTTTCTGCCAAACAAACTGATAGTGCTTTTCTTGCGCCCTAGCCCTCATTAGCCACAAAAGCTTCCTGTTTTCTGCCGTCAGATTATCCAAGAAATAGACATCCGATTTTGAAGACTTCAAATAGCCTTTCTTTGCCATCCATTCATTCCGTGTAGCGCACGATACAAAGCGAACGAGCACCGCTGGTTCTTTACCTGGCTTGGGCGGAAGCCTGTGCAAGCCGTCAATATTAGCTGGCGTGAGCTCGGCAAGGTTTAACTGTTTCGCCAGGTTATTCAGTTTACCGAGCAACTGTTCGCCTTGGCTATGGGGGATACCATGAATTTCTAAATTTTGACGGCGGCTATATTGCTCTAAGTAGTTGAGATGCTGTCGCAGCTTCTGAATTTCCAGAGGGTCATTGGCTGCTTCAGCCTTTTCAACTCTTTTCTTTAGAGCAGCTATTTCACATGATTGCTTCCTCATCTCGCTGAGTACATCGTCATACTGCTCTGACAAGTGTTTAACAGATTGTTCCATATTTTGGACTGTGTCCTTCAGTTGCATTAGTTGATCTATTCTGCTTTTAATGGTGGGTATTTCCGACAACTTGCGATTTATTTCAGCCAGTATTTTTCCAGTGTCAGATGTCTGCTGCAGCTGCAACTTCCCGCTGCCGGCGTTCGCACGTGCAGCCAGAATAACACATGCTTGACATTTCCATGCTTTTTTTACTGCCTCGTCGCCTGTCTTAAAAGCAGACTTTGTTACTCCTGAGCATGGTCCAATGTGATAACCGTAGCTACATTCGGAGCACATTGGGCAACTACCGGGATCGGGAAGTGCCTCTTTGCACACTAAACACAAGGCAGAAGCTGCCATTCTCAGTACACACCCGAAATGTACAACACTTCAAATCACGCAGCTCCCACAAGCAAAGCAAAACGACGACAAAACGAAAAAGCGATTTTTGTGGTGGTGGTAGGCGGCACAACAGAGAAGAAATGTTAAGGCTTTGTAACTAACCTGCAAGATAGAAGAAATCAGTCTCCCGAGCGTCCGCCCGCCACCACCACCGCTGAACAAATGCGATGGTATCTGATGCGCTTCGTTCTTTTACACAGCTCGATGACGTCACGAAGATTGCGAGGCCCACGTAATGTCAGCACTGTCAAAGTTCCAGAGCTGTCAAATCCGAAGAACTCGGAAACCCTGAGTTGCCTCTCCTCAGAGATGAAAAACGATGTTTCCAGGTTGGCCTGTTCCTTTTGGGACAGCTCGGGGTCTGCACGAAGCGTGGGAGGTCCGTGTGGTTTCCTGCAAGATAGAAGAAATCAGTCTCCCGAGCGTCCGCCCGCCACCACCACCGCTGAACAAAAAGCAGACACAAACCCAAGAGCTGGTGGGATGAGGAAGTTAAGAGAGCCATACTGAGACGTCAGGAAGCCTCCAGGTATGCTAAACACAGGTATGCTAAACAGAGGGGTAAAACCTAAGATGATGTTAAAAAAAAGGGACAACTTTTTGAGCTGCAGAAGGGAAGCGTCCGATTTTATCAGTGAAGAGATTACATGAAAGGGAGCCAGACGGATGGTGGAAGTAAATGAAAAGGATAGAAAGGCAGCTGCAAAGTTTTTGAACCATCTCAATTCTCTGAGTAATAAGACAAGCATGAAACAGAGGTTTATAATTATAGTTCAAGGGTCAGACTAGAAGGGGATGAGGCAATGAAGTACTATATAAAAACAATGATGATAAAAAGATTTCAACACCAGGAAACGCTGCATGCATCGTACCAGATGAGGATGGACCAATTAGCACAGTGGCTCCACTGGCACAATGAGAATGGGAAAGGGCAGAGAAAGTAGTTCTTAATAGCACATAAACAGGCCCTGACGGCATCCCAATCATGCTAAGAAACTAGGACGAAATTCTAAGCAAACAATAAGAGAGGCAGTGAGGAAAGCAGTAATGGATGGTGAAGCTTCCAATAAGTGGAAACTAAACAGGATGAGCATGATCTATAAAGGAAAGGGGGACAAAGCAGATATAAACAGGTACCATCCTATAGAAGTGACATCAGTAGTTTACAGGCTGGTGATGCAAATAGTAAAGGAAAGACTACAGACGTGGGTGGAGAATGAGGGGGTGCTGGGAGAACTACAAAATGGGTTCCATAAATGCAGGAGGTTGGAGGACAACCTGTTTTCATTGATGCAGTATGTGTATTGAAATAGCAGAAAAAGAACACAGGCCCCTGTGGCTGGCATTTCTAGATATCAAGGGAGCTTACCATAGTGTGATTTAAGAATACTTGTGGGGAATACTGGACACACTAGATGCAGAAGATGGAATAACTAATCTTCTAAAGGATATCTATAAAAATAACAAGGTAGTTATCAAATGGGAAGAACAGGTATTTGAACCTATAAAGATACAACGCGGGCTTCGACAAAGATGTCCCTTGTCACCTTTGTTATTTATGCTCTATCTCCAGGGACTAGAGCCAAATTAGGGCAGGCGACTCGGGTTCAGCCTCTCTTTTGCCAAGCAAGGAAAACACATTGAGCAGTCATTACCAGCATTGATAGATAGATAGATATGCAGGGTTTAACGTCCCAAAACCACCATATGATTATGAAAGACACCGTAGTGGAGGGCTCCGAAAATTTTGACCACCTGGGGTTCTTTAACGTGCACCCAAATCTGAGCACACGGTCCTACAGCATACCGAGATTGATGTATGCAGATGATATAGTATTAATAGCCGACAACAAGGAAGATCTGCAGAGATTGATAGACATCTGCAGTTATGAGGGAGATCGGTTAAATTTGAAGTTCAGCAGGGAAATATCTGCAATCATGATTTTAATGATAACAAAGGCAGTGAGCATAAGATACGGGAAGTCCCGCTAGAAATAGTGGAGAAATACAAATACTTGGGCATATGGATAAACAACGGGGCTGAGTACCATGGGAGCACGAAAGATACCGACTAAGAGCACTAGGAATGCAGCTGTAATGAAAAATAGGCCACTGTGGAACTACAATAGGTATGACGTTGTGAGAGGGATTTGGAAAGGTGTCATGTTTGACGCCCGGTAATGCGGTCTTGTGTATGAGATCAGCAGTTCAAGGAAGAATGGAAATTGAACAACGTGGCATAGGCAGACTTGCTTTGGGAGCGCACATAGGAATACCCCAAATCAGGGGGAACAGGGTGACATGGGATGGACATCGTTTGAGTGCAGGGAAGCTAGCAGCAAGATAGAGTTTGAGGAGCGATTGAGAAAAATAGGAGAAAAGGGTTGGGCTAGGAAAGTTTTCAGTTACTTGTACATGAAGAATGTCGATACTAAATGAAGGAAATTAACTCGAAAATCGTCAAGCAAGTATTTAGACAACAGCAAAATACCAAGCCAAAAGGAAACATTGGTTAGAATAAGGTAAAGGAAACAGAGAGGGACATGTGGATTATGGGAATGCTTACGAAAGCATCACTGGAAACCTACTGAACTTTTAAGCAGGAGATTGCAAAGGGAACGATCCACAATAATTCTCAGTGTAGTTCTCTGCTCTTCGAGGCTAGAACAGGAGTATTGCGGACCACGACATACTGAGCAAAATAGAAGGCATAGACAGGATATGTAGTGCGTGTGGAGAGGAGGAGGAAAGGGCTGAACATTTGATAGTGTTCTGTAAAGGGCTCCACCCTGGATGTCGAAAATAATGGCACCGAATTTTTCAAAGCATTAAGGTTTAGGGACAGTGAAGGCAAAATAGACTTTAAGCGGGTAGAAATAACCAGGAGGAGGCTAACTGATTGGTGGCTACAAACGAGGCGCCAGTGAAATTCAATGCTTAAACACACAGTGATAGTACTTGACTTTATGGCTAGGTGACGTGAGCCACCCCCCAATCTAAAGGGCACAGCCCGATACATCCATCTATCCATATCACCCTAGCCGGCGATGTGCTGTGCAGAGATAGGAATTAACCACGTGCGCGGGCAATGTGAAACATTTAAAATGTATTTTGTTGCTCGTGCATGGCCTCAAATGGCGACCAAGAAAATGTGTGTTAATTAGCTTCTGTAATTACAAGATGCCTACGCGCGTGTGCGACTGAACTGATCGAAATATTGAAAGGGTGCCGAAAGTGAACACATCACGACACTGAAGCACTCTATCGATGAGAAGTGGTAGAAGAGTGAATTGATGAACTAAGTTGTGAGCCATTGCTTGAAACACCTTCAACGTCGAATCATCATTTACTCAAGCACTCACCTGTAAATAAAGCCCCATATCATTCGTAATGTAAAAGTCAGAGACGAAAATCACGAGCGTTATTAGGATGAAAACCTTTTATTTTCTGCACACTAATTAGTTATAGCACGCACTTTCGAGTAGTGGCTCATTTTATCTGTTTACAGCAAGGCGTTCTCAATAACTGGTCGCGGGTCTTTCTTTACCCCCCCCCCCCTCCCCGAAAAAAAGTTTTATAGTCCACAAGCGCCTCGCAAATTGTTTCCCTTGGGCTGTGAGCCTAGGTGACGGGCTAGTGAGCTTCAGGTACTTCGAGAAGATATTCGCTTCTTGTGAAGTGCCTTTGTGCAAAGACCCAAATGGGTGAGCAGAAAAAACTTCTTCACTTGATTGGTCAGGCTCAGACGATGTTGTGCGCAGCCCAGTGTGACATCTTTTTTTTTTAATCTGTCATTGTGAAGCTTGTTATAGCTAAACCACATTGAAAAAAAACGATTAGAAAGGTATCCACAAATGTGAAGAGCTTTTCCAAAAGGCCTACCCACAGCCGGCCGAAAAAAAAAAAAACGCTCCCCCCCTCACCTGAGAGGGGGCGCTAAATCTAACAAATTCCTTCGGACATACGTCACGAAAATGTGGTGGCGCTGTCGTTGTGCCTTTGGTGCATGAGATCATGAGCATGAGATCTTGTGCATGAGATCAGAAGTTCAAGCAAGATTAGAAATTAAGCAACGTGGAATAGGTAGGCTTGCTTTAGGAGCTCACGGGAATACACCAAATCAGGGAGTACAAGGTGACATGGGATGGACATCATTTGAGGGCAGGGAAGCTAGCAGCAAGATAAAATTTGAGAAGCGATTGAGAGAAATGGGGGAGGAGCGTTGGGCTAGGAAGGTATTCAGCTACTTGTACATGAAGAATGTCGATACAAAATGGAGGGAGCGAACCAGGAAGCTGACTGGTAAGTACTTAGAAAACAGCAGGTGGCCAAATCAAAAAGAACTATCGGTTAAGAAGAAAGTGAAGGAAACGGAGACTGACATGTGGAGAATGGGCATGATTAAGAAGTCCGCACTAGGGATCTATCAAACTTTTAAGCAGGAAATTTCCAAGGAAAGGATCTATGATAATACTCGGGGTAGTTCTCTACTGTTTGAGGCCAGGACGGGAGTACTGCGAATCAAGACATATCGGGCCAAATACGAAGGGGTAGACACAGTATTCAGTGCGTGTGGAGAGGAAGAAAACACTGCCGAACACTTGATAATGTTCTATAGTTCAGGATGATGGCGCAGAGTTTTTCAAAACACTGGGGTTTAGGGACCGAGAGGGCAAAATAGACTTTAAGCGGGTAGACTTAACTAGAAGAAGGTTATCTGATTGGTGGCTAAAGTCAAGGCACGAGCAAAAATTAAACTCTTCACTGCAAAGTACGAATCCTCAAACTCATTTCTTAAAGAAAAAAATAAATCTAGTTTTTGGTTCATTGAGTATTACGGCTTGGTGGCGCTAGCCACCGCTCAATCTAAAGGGTACATACATATTCAACTATTCATCCATTCATGGTACCCACATAGGGTAAGTTTTGAGATTCAAGGTCGTGCAAGGTTGTGCAAGGTTGTACAAGGTCGGTTGGTGCAGAAGCAGTGCGCAACAAGAGATAAATTTCTCTTCATTTCTTTGTGTTTGTGAACACCATTATAATTTTTTCTTTCCTAATCAATAATTAGCGTTGCGAGTACTGTACGTGTGGGACACGGGCAACGTTGTAGTGACGTTGACCAGGTGAACGGGCTAGGCGGCTGTTTTGAAGAAGGTCGGGGCGCCCGGTTAGTTGTTAAAGAGCTAGAGCCGAACACGAAGGGGACCTAGTGAGAGGCTACTAGCGAAATTGAACACGTATGTGTGCGGTGTAGGTGGTAGCTTCAAACAGTTGTTGAGGTAGGAGAGTTAATGGAGGCGGCTGGATAGCAGGATCAGGGTTGAACGTAGGCCTGTCGGGCACTCGGTCCGATGGTCGGGTGGGCGATGGCTAAGGAGGCTAGGAAAACCACGAGTGAGACTGAGCTGGCGCAGTGCGAAGAATGCAAGCGCTGGTGCTACTTAAATGAGACAGCATTCACGAGTTTGGCCGACACGCAGAAGGTGAGTTTCGTGTGCAGGCTGTGCGAGGCACTGAAGGCGGCCGTGCAGCGCATGGAATCTAGCATCAAGGGGCTTCAGGGGGAGCTTAGGGCGGAACAGGAGCAGAGGATAGAACTCCAAAAACAGCTCGGAGCGTCGCGTGAGCGGAAGGAGGCTAACGCCAGCCTATTAGAGCAAATGAAGGGCGACCTTCAAAAAATTTCCAAGCATTTCCCCGAGGGTGAACATAGTTAAGTGCGAATGCACGGGGTGATGCTATGAGGGGTATTTATTAATTCGCACTATTATATTTATTAATCACACTATGGTGCCTTTATGGTGTAATGGTTCCTGGGTTCCTGGGAATCGCAATTTGATCACACGGGGGAGTTTACGTTAACTCACTGGCGAATGCCAACGAATTTTAACTTTATTCCCCCTCATAGCATCACCCCGTGCATTCGCACTTAACCATGTTCACCTTCGGGGAAATGCTTGGGAGTTTTATTACTGATGATGATGATTAAAGTGTAATTAATTAATTTAAGTGTTGTTTGTCATGAAGCATTTGTACACAGATACAATATATACGAAGTATTATTTATTCACACTTCACGACGCGTCCGGACGAGCAAAGTCCAGGGCTCGCACCCTATCACGCGCGGCATGTTCACTGGCTGGAACGGCTTCGGGAACGTCCACTCGCCGTTGACGATTGCGAGCGGCATCTTGACGCCAGCCTTCATCGCCCTTCTCCGCCTGACGCTTGCATTGTCGTTCCGCTTCTTGGGCCACGTTCACGGCTCGATGCTGACGCCCCATCTCGGCCTCGCGAGCGCGCAGTTCACCATCCGCTGCACGCTTCGCCCGCTTGTCCTCGGCCTCACGAGCGCGAAGTTCGGCATCCCCTGCACGCTTCGCCCGCTTGTCCTCGGCCTCGCGAGCGCGCAGTTCGGCATCCGCTGCACGCTTCGCCCGCTTGCACTCGGCCTCGCGAGCACGCAGTTCGGCATCCGCTGCACGCTTCGCCCGCTTACGTTCGGTCTCACGAGCCCTTCGCAGCGCCGCCTTGTCTTCCAACGTCGGCGAAACCACCGCGGTACCGTCACCTCCAACGACGGGTGGGGGGGGGGGGGTGCAGTGCTGGCATTCGGTTGTACTGCATTCGTTGTTGATGGTAGCGTTGCCTCCGGGACACCCATCGCACGACCCGCTCTCGACGGGAGACTGAGAGAGAAGGCGGGCGCGCGAGAGAGAGGGGTGCGCGCGCAGCTGCAGCGAGCTAGGAGAGCGGAGGAGCGAGCGAAGGGGGAGGGGGTATAAGGCGCGTTACTGACACCGATATCAGCTTCGCGTCCGTAGCTTATTCGGTAGAGCCTCGCGCTGCGGCCCGCCAAGTCCTCTTTCTTTTAAAGATAGAGAGAAGACTGCGGACGCCGCCGACGGCGGTGGATGGTTTGGGTCGCTTATAAAGTGTATTCACACTTAAAAGAACGGAACAGGAGGGGCGGGCCGAGCTAGAGCAGCGGGTAAAGGAGCTAATGGCGCTTTGCCCCGGCCCCGAGCGGTATGAGATGGGAGGCGTGGGTAGCGGAGAAGGCGACAGGCGGGAAGGAACAGGCGAGAAGGGAGGTCAGGGGGCCGCAGTGTCTGGTCACAGCACGGAGGCTCCGAGAACATACAGCAAGGTGACGCAGCAGTCTTCAAGCAGGGCAGAGACACAGGACAGACGGCAGAGAGAGAAACAGGTGAAAGAAACAGGGGCGCCATCACAAACAGGAAGCCAGCGATTGGAGTGTAGAAGGGTCCTAGTGGTCGGGGACTCTAACGTGGCCAGGGTTAGGGATGGCGTCTTCAAGACAGTGAAGGAAGATGGGAGAGTCAGGGTGGAGGCACAGTCAGGGAATGGTGGGTGCACTGGCCAAAGCTCAAGAGGTTGTAGAAAACAGCATGGAGGGCGAAAATCTAGCTATTATTCATGCTGGGCTCAATGATGTGTTGAAGGGCAAGGATCAGAACCTTCAGAGAAAGTTAGAGGATGGGATGCGTAAGCTCCTAGAAGCCTCTGGGAGTGTGCATGTGACCACGTGCACAGTCCAAGAGGTCTGGGGGAAACCTCGTGGGATTGAAAGGAGGGTGGAGGCCAATTGTGTGATCAAGGGTTTGAGCCGGCAACTCGGATACAGCGTAACGGAAGTTAACCAAGACGTGTACGAGCCCGGCGCTCGCCCCTTTGCACAGGATAGCATTCACTACAGTGGTGCGACGGGCAGGAGGGTCGGTAACAGAATGGGTCGCCAAGCCGTAGCTTATTTAGGGGGACCCAGAGCCCTGGGGCCAACAGTGTAGCCAAAGACGAACCTAAAGGGGCACAAATATTCAAGCCACACGTAGTACGTGGGAGAAGAAATCGACGTAAGCACAAGGGCCGAGCTATGTCAGACGTAGGCTATATTAACATGCAGGGTGGCGGGAATAGATTAAAGTGGGAAGAGATAGAAGAGCAGTTGAGGCAGGAGGAGCTGATGGTATATGGGGTTGTGGAGACACATCTTCGGGACACATAGCAACCACCCTGTAATCTGGACTACGTATGGGAATATTGCAATAGAACAGATATTGCATGGAACATTTATGGTTAAGAGGGAAAGTAGCTGGGCAGATGACACTCCTTGGTTTGGTGTACTTGTGAATGGGAGCAAAGGCCAGAGAGAAAAACCAGGCAATGGTGGAGTGTATATCAAAGGACATTGAGGAATTAGGAAGAGAGTGCGAGATAACTATACTAGGAAATATGAATGCGCACATAGAAGATATAGATGGGTATACTGACTCAACAGGCAAAATGATCATGGATATGTGCGAAAGGCATGATTTGATCATTTGCAACAGTACCGAGAAGTGTGAAGGGCAAAAAACATGGGAGGTAGGAAGGCTGCAGTCAACGACAGATTACGCACTGATGTCACATAGGATGCATTATAAGCTCAGAGGAAGGCACATAGATGAAGGTGGCTCCAGAAGTCTGGGTAGTGATCACAAGCGTATCAAGCTAAGTTTTGGAAGAGCAGCGAAAGTGGGAAGGAGATAAGATGAGCAACTACAGGAAAAGTTTCATTCAGAAAGGCAATTAGAAATTGCTACTAAACAAATTGCGAAAGTAATCACCGAGAATAATAAAACTGTGTGGACATACACAAATCTAATTAGACTGTTTGGGCTAGAGCTTGCTAAGGCTCGCTCTAGCCCAAACTGTCAAACTGGAAGCTGTCAAGCTCTAGTTTGCGCTAGAGCTTGACAGCTTCCTTCACCTTCTTCTTAACCAATAATTCTTTTTGGTTTGGCCCCCTCATGTTTTCCAAGTATTTACTAATCAATTTGTTGGTTAGCTTCCTCCATTTTGTATCAACATTCTTCAAGCAGAATTAGCTCAATACCTTCCTAGCCCAACACTACTCCACCATTTCTCTCAATCGCTTCTCAAATTTTATCTTACTGCTGGCTTTCCTGCCCTCAAATGATGTCCATACCATATCACCTTGTACTCCCTGATTTAATGCATTCCCGTGAGCTCCTAAGGCAAGCCTACCTATTCCACGTTGCTTAATTTCTACTCTTGCTTGAACTTCTGAGATCATGCACAAGACCGCATTGCCGAACGTCAGACCAGGAACCATGACACCTTTTTATATTCCTCTCACAACATCATACCTATTGTAATTCCACAGTGCCCTATTTTTCATCACTGCTGCATTCCTGTTACCTTTAGTCGTCACGTATATTTCGTGTTCCCTTATGTATTCGGTCCCATTGCTTATCCATACGCCCAGAAATTTGTATTTATCTGTTATCTCTAGCGTGACCTCATGTATTCTAAGCTCACTACCTTCATTGTCATTGAAAATCAAGACTGCTGATTTTTTCTTACTGAATCTGAAATCTAACCTATCTCCATCATTACCGCAGATGTCCATCAATATCTGCAAATCTTCCTTGTTGTCAGCCATTAGCACTATATCATCTGCGTACATCAATGCTGGTAGTGCCTGTGCAATGAGTTTTCCTTGTTTGATGAAAGGGAGGTTGAAGCCCAGTCCACTTCTCTCTAATTTGGCCTCTAATCCTTGTAGGTACATCATGAATAATAAGGGTGACAGGAGACATCCCTCCCTAAGCCCCCGTTTTACCTCTGCGGGCTTGGATACCTGTTTTTACCACTTTATAACTACCTTGTTATTTTTATAGATATCCTTTAAAAGATTAATGACTACATCTTCTACGCCTAGTGTGTCCAGCATTCCCAACAATTCTTCTTGAACCACGCTATCGTACGCTCCCTTGATATCCAAAAATGCTAGCCACAGGGTCCTGTGTTCCCTTTCTGCTATTTCGATGCACTGCGTCAGTGAAAACAGATTGTCTGCCAACCTCCTGTGTTTCCGAAACCCATTCTGCATTTCCCCTAGCACCGCCTCATCCTCTATCCATGCCCGCAGTCTTTCCTTTATAATCTGCATCGCCAGCCTGTACACCACTTATGCCACTGTAATAGGACGCTAGTTGTTTATGTCATATTTGTCCCCCATTCCTTTATAGATCATGCTCATCCTGCTAAGTTTCCATCCATCAAGGACTTAACCATCGATTATTCTTCTGCTCACTGCCTTTCTCAAAGTCTGTTTAGACTTCGGACACAATGTCTTTATCAGCATAATTGGAATGCCTTCTGGGCCTGTTGATGTACTAGTTGGAACCCTCTACTCAGCCCTTTCCCACTCTCGTTGTGAAGATGGAGACATTGTGCCCCTTGATCCATCCCTGTCTATTGTGGTGCATAAAGCACTTCTTTGTTGAAATTTTTCTGTCACCCTTCTTCTTATATATTCAATAGCTTCGTCCCCTTCTAGCCTAGCACCTTGAGCTGTTGTTATAAACCTCTGCTCTAGGTTTGTTTCGTTTCTTATGGAGTTTAGATGGTTCCAAAATTTCGCAGCTGCCTTTCTGTCCTTTTTATGTACTTCTGCCAGCCACTGAGCCCCCTTTCTTCTCATGTTTTCATTGATCAGGAGGGATGCTTCCCTTCTAGAGCTTAGAAACATTTCCCATCTTCTTTCAACATCATCTGTCGGTTCACCCCGTTGCTTAGCATGTCTGTGTTCCCTAAAGGCTTCCTGACGTTTTGGTATGGCTCTCTTAACTTCCTCATCCCACCAACTCTTGGGCTTGTGTCTTCTTTTCTGGGGTGAACTGTCACATGCCTTAGCAAGCTATAGCTCAAACAGTCTAATTAGATTCGTGTATGTCCACACTGTCTTATTATCCTCCGTGATTACTTTCTCAATTTGTTTAGCGGCTATTTCAATTTGCCTTTCTGGATAAAAAATTTTTCTGTGGTTGCTCATCTTGTCTCTTTCCCACTTTCACTGCTCTTCCAAAACTTAGCTTGATACGTTTGTGATCACTACCCAGACTTCGGGAGCCACCTTCATCTATGTGCATTCCCCTGAGCTTATCATACATCCTGACATCAGGGCATAATCTATCGTCGACTGGAGCCTTCCTACCTCCCTTGTTATTTGCCCTTCACACTTCTCGTTACTGTTGCAAATGATTAAATCAAGCATTTCCCACAAATTCATGATCATTTTGCCTGTCGGGTCGGTATACCCATCTATATCTTTTATGTGCGCATTCATATCGCCTAGTATAATTATCTCCCCCACAGGGGCGCCTGCGCAAGTAGGCGTTTGGTGTGTAGCGACACCACGGACCCGAGATAACGGGGGAGTTTCAGCTCCCTCCCACGCCTAGCCGTGCGTGGCTTTGCCGTGTCCGGGGAAAAGGGGATCCTGGGGCTTGAGCCGACCCTTGGTGATTGGACCTTTAAGGCCCCCTGGCAGAGGCAACACACCTCTTTGGCCCTGGCTTCACGTAGACGGCACCCCTGGGCTGACCCACCCAGGGGAAATCGGCAGTCGCCTTTTCCTATCTCTCTCTCCCTACACCTTCGTCTTTATCTCTTACTGTTTATCTGTCCTGTCTTCTACTCTCTTCCGTTTACTTCCAAACTTCCTGGCGGCTAGGGTTAACCCTGTGCAAATAGCCTACCTTGGTCTAGGCGCATTGGGTTATAGTGGCGTTGTACGGCTGGCGTCTGCAGGTTTCAGCATCCGCAAACTTAAAGCGTCCCCTCGTTGGGCTCCGTGGTGGGTGGCCGCCAACGCTGCTGAACAAAAATAAAACAGGCATGCACAGAGCATTCCCCTTACTATCTGATTGTACCGGCTTAAAGCGGGTACGCACCGATGATATAAACTTTTTTAACCAGCCCAAAGAAACATATCCTCACTATCATGTTACCCACTGTGAAAAAACTGAAAATTAAGCCAGAACCGTCTCTCCTTTCCTGGTTTCTAGGTGTCTTACCGAAACTCTTGGCACAGGATACAAGGTAACCAAAATGGCTAGTGGAGACCTTCTCTTCGAAATCCGTGACAAAGAACAATTTGAAAAGCTAGACCGTCTTTCAGATTTCGGTGGCATACCAATAACCATAACACCACATAGATCGATGAACACAACTCGCGGAGTGGTATCTGACATGGACTTACTTTACTTGACTGAGACTGAACTTTTGGAGGGGTGGAAGAGCCAAAATGTCACTAATGTGCAGAGAATCATTATTAGAAGAGATAATAAGGAAACACCGACGAAACACCTAATACTCACATTTGCATCCAGTAAACTACCGGAATCTATTCAAACAGGGTACACAAAGACATCTTTCAGGCCGTACATACCAAACCCTCGTCGTTGCTTCCAATGCCAGAGGTATGGCCATGGCTCTAAAACCTGTCGTGGTCGGCAGACTTGTGCGCAATGTGGAGTCCTAGGCCACGTGTCTGAGAACTGCAAACAACCGCCACACTGTGTAAACTGCGAAGGAAACCATGCCGCATACTCACGCTCCTGCACAAACTGGAAAAAAGAAAAAGAAATAATTACGTTGAAGGTGAAGGAGAACATTACATTTAAGGAAGCACGGCGAAGAGTCGCTCCATTCTATGGAGCTACATACGCTGATGCGGCGCGTCAGGGGGCACCGCCGCACCAGCCCTCGCCACTCCTTCGGCCCGCACATACCGAGCCGGAGGTTGTGGCGCCTGCCCCCAAGGCGGTTGTAGCCCAGGCTACACCGCCTACTCCCAAACAGAGACCGGAGACTCCAGAGTCCTCGGGTCTCAAGGCCGCACCTCACCAGGCGAGGCCCGAAATTCGAACTAGCAGCCCGCACGTGCGGGCATCCAGTGCCTCCGAGGAGGCAATGGATACGTCGGTACCCGTGGTGCCGAAAGAGCGGCGTGGCTCCTTGGAGCGCGCCAAGAAAACAAAAAAGCCGATAACAGGGCCTGGTGACGGCCCTGTTAAGTGAACTCAAACTACCTGTCTACACAGCCACTCGCTTTTCGTACACACAGCACTATTTTACATTCACCATGAACACTCAAATTATACCATGGAATGTCAGGGGCCTTCTCAGAAACCTTGACGACATCCAAGAGCTCTTACACGAACACTCTCCAAAAGTGCTGTGTGTACAAGAAACACACCTTAACTCAAAACACACAAACTTTCTTCGTAAATACGTTATTTTCTGAAAGGACCGTGTTGATGCTATGACATCATCCGGAGGTGTTGCCATCATAGTGAATCAAGTAATTGCATGCACACACTTACAACTCCAAACATCCTTTGAGGCAGTGGCTGTTCGAGCAGTTCTTTTTGACAAACTGATCACAATCTACACTATCTACATCCCTCCTAGCCATCAGCTGCAAAAACGTGATTTACACTCTTTAATTGATGAACTTCCGGAGCCCTATGTTCTCCTTGGAGACTTTAATGCGCATAGCAGGCTATGGGGTGACTCTCGGTATGAAGCGCGAGGTCGACTGATTGAACAGTTCCTTCTCTCCTCGAGCGCGTGTCTCCTAAATTGAAAAGAACCAACCTATTATAATCTCGCCAATAACACCTACTCCTCCATAGACCTAAGCATAGTATCTCCATCTCTTGTGCCTCTACTCCAGTGGAAAGTCGTCAGTAATCTGTACGGAAGTGACCACTTCCCCATAGTTTTGAGCACAAATACAGTAACTGAGTGTCCATCACGTGTTCCCAAGTGGCTCATAAACAGGGCCGACTGGGAACACTTTTATACCATCGCTCGTCTAGGTTGGAATGACATAAGTACTTTGAACATTGATGTTGCTGTCAACTACTTCACAGCATTTTTGATTGATGCTGCAACAAAATGCATCCCACAAACAAATGGACACCCTGGAAAACGGCGTGTGCCATGGTGGAACTCTGAATGCCGAAACGCGCGCAAACAGCAAAACAGAGCTTGGAGGCTGCTTCGGAACTCACCGACAGCTGAAAATCTTGACACCTTCAAGAAAATAAAGTCTCAAGGCAGGAGAACGCGTCGGCAGGCCAGAAGAGAAAGCTGGCAGAAGTTTTTGTCAGGGATCAAATTCATACACACAGGAAGCTAAAGTCTGGAACATGGTCGGTAGGATAGCAGGAAAACAAGTACACACACTTCCACTCGTAAACACTCAGGGTGACAGCTTGGAAGATCAGGCAAACTTCCTCGGTGCACACTTCGCACAGGTGTCCAGCTCATCCCACTATACTGACACTTTCCAAAAATACAGAACAAGAATAGAAAAGCAGAAACTCGAACACAAATGCACTAGATACGAGGCATATAATCAAGCGTTCAGTCTAGCTGAGCTGCGAATGTCTCTAAACTCCTGCAGTACTTCTGCCCCAGGTTCTGACCGTGTCGTTTATGAAATGTTAAAAAACCTACCGATCAAAACACGAAAAACCTTACTTTGTTTGTACAATGCTATCTGGTTTTCTGGCACTATCCCTAACTCCTGGAAAGAGGCTATTATAATTCCCATTTTGAAAGAGGGCAAGGACCCTTCTTTACCTTCGAGTTATAGGCCTATTGCACTCACAAGCTGCTTGTGCAAAATCTTCGAAAAAATGATAAACTGCAGACTTGTACATTTCCTTGAAACAAACAATTTGCTCGACCCGTTTCAGTGCGGGTTTCGAGAAAGTAGATCCACCACAGACCACCTTGTTCGTATCGAGGCACAGATCAGGGACGCCTTCGTCCATAAACAATATTTTCTCTCTGTATTCCTCGATATCGAAAAGGCTTATGATACTACATGGCGAATTCTAAGAGACCTGTCCCACCTTGGCGTGCGCGGAAGAATGTTCCACATAATCGAAAGTTACTTGTCAAACCGGACATTCCGTGTCCGAGTGGGCACGGCTCTTTCCCAAACATTCGTCCAGGAAACAGGCGTGCCACAAGGTGGTGTACTTAGCTGCACACTTTTTCTCATCAAGATGAATTCCTTGCACTTGTCCATCCCTCGCAATATGTTTTATTGTACATATATCGACGACGTCCAGCTTGGCTTTAGATCTTGCAACCTGGTAATGTGTGAGCGACAGGTTCAGTTAGGTTTAAACAAGGTCTCCAAATGGGCAGAGGAAAACGGATTCCGACTGAACCCACTAAAGAGCACGTGTGTCTTGTTCTCCCGAAAGAGAGGCATGCACTCAGAACCTGACATTGAATTGAACGGTCAACGTCTGTCTGTCAATGTGGAGCATAAATTTCTAGGATTAATCTTGGACAACAAGTTGACCTTCGTACAGCACATCAAGTATCTAAAAACAAAATGTTTAAAAGCCATGAATGTTTTAATAGTGTTGTCACGTACTACGTGGGGTAGTGACAGGCAATGTCTCATGAATCTGTATCGAAGCCTCATTCGCACCCGCTTAGATTATGGGGCCATTGTTTATCAGTCTGCAACACAAAGTGCTTTGAAGATGCTGGACCCCGTGCACCATTTGGGCATCCGCCTTTCTACGGGTGCTTTTCGCACCAGCCCCGTAGAAAGCCTTTATGTTGAGTCAAATGAGTGGTCGCTTCATCTGCAGAGAACTTACATGTCCTTTGTTTATTTCCTTAAGGTGAAAGCAGATAAGAAGCGCCCCTCATACTCCACTATTATTGATTTTTCGAGCTCCATTCTGTTTCAAAACAGGCCTTCGATGAGGCAGCCCTTCTCAGTTCGCCTGAAAAGTCTAGCTGAGGAAACTGGAGTCTCACTTGAACATAGTTTAATGGCTCCTGTAGCATATCTGCCACCGTGGCAATGGCAGACTATAGACTGTGATGTGTCCTTTCTTGAAGTTACAAAACATGCGCCTATTGCCCATATCCGAACATACTTCCTGGAACTTCAACACAAATACACACGTTCTGAGTTCTTTACAGATGCCTCCAAGTCTAACTCCTCTGTGTCCTACGCTGCTGTCGGCCCATCCTTTTCGGATGCTGGCCCTCTACATCCAGGTACAAGTATCTTCACAGCGGAAGCCTACGCGATACTTGTGGCGGCTAAACACATCAAGCAATCAAATATACAAAAAGCAGTAATTTATACAGACTCCCTCAGTGTAGTAACGGCTCTGCACGCTCTTAAAAAACACAAAAACCCAGTCCTTGTCTCACTTTACTTCATTTTATGCACACTATACACACTCAAACAACATGTTGTAGTGTGCTGGGTGCCAGGGCACCGTGAGATTCAAGGCAACGTGAGGGCGGATCAGCTCGCTGCATCCGTTCACAAAAGCACTGCCCTACACCCATATCGATCCCGGCCGTTGATCTTAAGCCGTCTCTCAAACGAAACCTCAGAGTATACTGGCAGAGCAAGTGGGATACACACACACAAAACAAACTACACGTTATTAAGCCACACCTTGGTCATTGGCTGCCCGTATCGAAATCGCGTCATACAGAGGTAATACTAACGAGACTCAGGATAGGACACACATACACGACACACACACACCTTTTGTCTGGTGGCGATCCATCATTGTGTGACAGATGTGGTGAAGTATTGACAGTCCTTCACATTTTAATTGAGTGCAAACAATTGGACACTGTAAGAAAACAACACTTTCCATTACCCTACCGACAACATATACCTTTACACCCTGCAATGTTCGTCGGTAGGGAACCGCTTTTTAGTCACAAATCATTGTTAGCGTTTTTAAAAGAAATTCATAGTTTTCACATCATATACCCGGGCATCCCGTAGCATGACCTCTCCAGAGAGGTTTTTGCTGCGGTGGTTACACAAGAAAGCACTTGCCTCACGGCCCTTGGACGCAAGGGTATGAACGAGTGAGGCACTTGTGCTAATGCCATACATATCCACCATCGTCTTTTATTATCACCAACTTTTGTCATCTATTCACACCGAACACACCTTTCACGACATGGTCATGATTTTATTACTTGTATGTTTTTACCCGCCTTAACGCGAGGAATTTTATGGCCCTTATACAGCCGCTTATCACAATCATTGTCCATGTTTTTAGTAAGATGAACTGGCACTCTTTGGCCGTGAAATGGCCCTTGCGCCATAAAACATCAAACATCATCATCAGTATAATTATCTCGCACTCTCCTCCTAACTCCTGAATGCCCTTTGATATACACTCTACCATTGCCTGGTTTTTCTCTCTGGCCTTTGCTCCCGTCCACAAGTATGCAAAACCAAGGAATGTCATTTGCCCTGCCACTTTCCCTTTTAGCCATAAATGTTCCTTGCACTCATTAAATCCAGACTACCCTAAAGTCCCTATGTTGGTTCTTAATGAAATAGCTACTAGTATAGATTATCTGGTAACTAGCAACATTAACCACCAAATCATAAGTATACTACCACACAAGCGTAGCAAAGCCAAAACCATAATTATGAACTTGTATAGCTCCCCTAAGAAAAAAAGGGCCGATTTTGACGCGCTCATACGGTATGCCGAGAGTAATTCCAGCATCCAGGATCGACTACTGCTTCTCGGGGACTTTAATACCCCTCACATTATCTGGGGGTATACCGAAAAAATACCCCGAAAGGCCGGGAACTCGAGCGAGTTGTTGATGCGAATGGGCTCCAACTTCTCGTACTCTCGCAACACCCGACAAGGTTGGGTAACAGCGTCAGCACCGACACATATCCTGATCTTGCATTCATAAATAATGTTGACGAGGTGTTCTGGAGCACTTGAACTTATCCGATCTTATTTAAAAAGTCAACATCAATTTGTTGAAATTAATGAAAATAGGTCACAAACGAAACCTCTAACAGCGGGTGTGCCTCAACGTAGCATCCTTGGCCCGATATGTTTTCTTTATTACATTAATGACATCCTAGAAATTAGTGATATGTGTAAGGTTGTCGCTTATGCAGATGACTGCTCAATTTTCTTTACAGGAAGAGACTTAGAAGAAATAATGCCTATAGCTAGCACTGTCTGTAATAAAATTCAACGCTGGTCGAAGGCGAACTGCTTGATTCTTAATGAAGCCAAAACAAAATGTGTCATTTTTCGTGCCCAAGAAAGTTCTACTATATTACCAGATAACATTGTTCTGGGTCCATATAAGATTACTATTATGTCCTCTATGAGAAAACTCGGAGTTATATTCACTGAGCATATGTCCTTGAATGCTCATGTTGACAATGTGTGTGCGAAAGTGCGAAAAGTTATTGGTATTTTAAATCGATATCGAAATACATTGCCCTATAAAATTAAGCGCCTCATTTATCATGCTCTCTTTCACTCACGCCTCACTTATTGCTCACTCATATGGGGAAACACCACCGCACAAAATATTAAGATGATGGAAACACTTCAAAAGAAGGCAGTTCGAGCCTTTGCGAATGCTTCTTTCTCCAAACATACGGAAGAGCTTTTTCGGCAAATTAAAATAATAAATGCTGGTGATATATGGAAACTGAAAACTCTACAATGCTACAAGAGTGCTATGCTAGGAAAGCTATATTCATTTTTAACCCTCGCTGATCTACAAGAAAACAAAAGTACATATTCATTTCGCCGTCAGGCCCCATGGCAAATTCCTTTTTCTCGTACAAATTATGGACAACAGCGTCTTTGTCATACACTGCTTTCCCTACTTAATCATTTCAGCAGACAAAGTGTTGATGTGTTACCGCTTAACAAAACTAAAATGTTGGGCCTATTCCTGTAACGCCTCATCAACATAGGATTAGAAAAATAAAATTCCACCGGTTGTTTATAGCATGCTGCTGTTAAAGTAATTTTCTATGTTATAAACAAGTGTTTCTCGGTTGTACTTTGTAGTTGCTGTATAGTTGTATTATTTTATACATTTCTCTTCCTTCATCGCAATGTTTATTTTATATTCAGTTGAAATGTTACTATTGCTTTAATGCTTTATACTTCGTAACATGCTTTCTTCTATTGTTTTGAAACAAACTTCACCACTGTCTGCCTGGGGGACCGGAGCTTTGTCAAGCCGAAGAACTATCGGCTTTTTCTCCAGTTCTCCCTTTTTCACCTTTGTATGAAATGGTGAAAATAAAAGATTTTTGATTTGATTTGAAAACCTAGAAGAGAATCTCGGCAGTGACCATTATATTTTGAGCGTGTCGATTGCCTCCCCCAAAATTCGGCAGTCTCATGGCCATGTTGTATTAACAGATTGGGTAACTTATCGTAAAGTCCCACTGCCCGAAATTTTACCGGATAGCGCTGAAGATTGGGCAACGCACACAGGAGAGGCTCACAAAGCAATTTCTAAGCGGGTTGTGCTCACAGCGGAAACCCCGGTAGTCGATAGCCACCTGATACATATGTGGGAATCCAGGAGAGGGTAGACCAAGCGATTGAAACAACAGCGACTCAATAGAAAATTGCGCCATAGAATTGCTGAGATATCTGAGCGGGCAAACGCTTACGCGCAGCAGTTGGAGGCGGCGAGCTGGGCGAATTTTCGCGACTCACTCCGAGGAACCTTACACACCTCCAAGACATAGGCACTACTGCGCAGCATAATGGAATCTGCTAAAACCAAAACGGCAGTGAACCGAACTCTTAAGTAGCTCGCTGGGGATTTCCCAGGAACAAATGACAGCCTCCTCGCTAAGCTCCGAGACAAGTACATAGGCGAGTTCACAACTCCCCCGTGCACTTTAGCATACCAAGGCCAGGAAAACGCAATGCTCGACGCACCGATCACCAAGGCAGAACTATTCGCGGCCGCGCAAGCAGCAAAGCACAATACTGCCCCGTACCTGACCAGCTAACAAACGCGATGATTCGGAATCTGAGCAATGAACACCTGGAACAACTTACTCGGTATTTTAATGAACAGGTATGGGAGAAGTGCGTGGTTCCTCAACAATGAAAGGAAGCCAAAATTATTCTTATTCCGAAGCCAGAAAAAACACCCGACCTACAAATTATAAGACCAATATCATTAACATCCTGCCTTGGCAAACTATTCGAAAAGGTGATTCACACACGTCTCATGACTTACAATGAAGATTGGAACCTTTTCACAACAAGCATGTTTGGATTTCGCCAACATTTGTCAACACAAGACGTCTTCCTTCTACTTCGGGAAAAGGTACTCTGCAATACCACGGTTGGTGCAGAACATCTCGTCGTAGCTCTTGATTTGAAAAGTGCTTTTGACACTATGTCCCATGAGCTCATCTTATTTGAGCTAAAAGACATCGGTTGTGGGCAAAATATATATGACTACGTTCGCTCTTTTCTAACCTCTCGCACTGCTACAATAGGCCTAGGCAATACACGCTCAGATCCGCTTCCTATGCCCAATAGAGGCACACCACAAGGGGCGATACTATCTCCTCTTCAACATCGGCATGAGACGCTTAGCAAGGAGACTAGACAGCGTTTCAGGGCTAGGGTACGCGTTCTATGCGGATGATATTACCCAATGGGCCAACAGTGGCTCTTTGGGACAAAAAGAGCAAATCCTACAAGACGCAGTGACCGCTGTTGACGACTTCGCTTATCAGAGCGGAATGAGCTGTGCTCCCGATAAATGTGAATTCATTAGAATCCGAGGCAGAGGCCGCCGCATTCATGAGCCGGTCAACCTCTTTCTAGGATACCACAAGATAAAAGAGGTACAGAAAATGCGAGCCCTCGGACTGTGGCTACAAAGCAATAAGTGAGTGAACCACACAATAAAAACTCTCCGAACAACGGTGAAGCAGATCTCTCGTATGATTTATAGAGTCACTTATCACCGAAAAGGTTTCAAGGAAGCTGAGACGCTCTGGCTGGTTCAGGCTTTTGTCCTCGGTCGGCTAACATATAGTCTTCCTTTCCAGGAGATCAATAAAACTGATTTAAAGGCCCTAGATGCGTTGATACGAACATCGTACAAGGCGGCTCTCGGCCTATCACTTGGAACGTCCACAGAACGTCTCGAAGCCGTCGGTATACACAATAACAATGAGGAGTTGCGCAGCGGTGCTCATTTCTCAACGGGAGAGGCTTAACTTAATCACTACTGGGAGAAAATTGCTACGCCGTGTAGGTTACCCAGCTCGTCCACAGTATGCGGGAGAGGAACTGGAGTCCATGGCTAAACAGCTACGTGAAAAGATTCTAGTATCCCCTATCCCCAAAAACATGAGCCCCCGATATCACAAAGGCCGTAGGAGTGCACGAGCTCGCAAGTTAGAGCGGCAATTCGGGAACAATCCGGACACGGTGTACACAGATGTCGCCCTATGCGGCACGAACAAGTACGTGCTCGCAGTCGTAGGAGCGGCCCCGGGTCAAGGCCTTTTGACTTGCGCCATGGCACGAGCCGCGTCCACGAATAACGCTGAGGCTTTAGCTATCGCGCTTGCTATTAAAGCTAAGGATATTCTGGGACGATCGTCCCTTGTTCTCACCGATTACATAATCGCATGTAGACTCTTTCTCACGGGAAGACAACCACACAACACCATTCGCCTATTAGGACCGGACCTAACCCAAGACCATGATATCATCTGGTGCCCGGGTCACGCAGGACTCTATGGTAATGAGAGAGCGGACGGTGCAGTTCGTGCTTTAACCAACCGAGCAGCCTACCACTCCGACAACAGCCCCTTTTTACCGCGAGATATCCTTGAAAACCAACGGCTTGAGCGACGAAGGTACAGTGTACCACACACAGCTTTACCCGGCCGGAATTCTTATGACTGGTGCCGTATACAAATAAATACATATCCAAATCTTTCGTTGAAGCATGCTATTCACCCTGCGATGTGCAGCGATAGTTTACCGTGGTGCGGAGGCAGGCCCACTCTCGCCCACATAACGTAGGATTGTCGGAAAAGGCCAACCGAAATTATCTCGCCACAAATAGCCGGCAAAATTTCCGCAAGGGAGTAGTGGGAGACTTTGCTCACCAACGAGGATCTGGGAGTGCAACTAGCGCTCCTCGACCAGGCGCAACGGGCCGCTAAAGCCAGTGGAGCCCCGGAATAGGGGCCCCACCCACATGCTCCCCATATCTATTTTTTCCTTGTTTTTTTGTTTTTTTTAAATAAACGTTTATATATATATATTTGCACTCTTGCTTGACTCTTTGCCAGTCTATACTTTTATGAATGAATGCCACAATACCACCCCCGCTTCTGCTGCCTTCTGTTCTATTACAAAATTGCCACGCGTAGTCTGGATTGTTAGGAGGTTGTTCCATGTCCCTGAGATGTGTTTCTACAAAACCGTATACCATCGGCCTCTCCTCCCTTAGCTGTTGTTCTATCTCTTCCCACTTCAGCTTGTTCCTACCACCCTGCATTTAATATACCCTATGTCTGAATTGGCTCGGTGCTCGTGGCTTTGTCTATTTCTGCCCCGGACTCTACCTATCTTAGATACTGGTGCCACTTTGGAATCGCATCTGTCCATTCCACCTGTCAAAGAGTCTCCCTGGCCGTTTTCCTCGTTACTAGCTATTCTGCACCCAGAAGGGCCCACTTGCCCCCCAAAAAAGCTACTGCACGTCCTGCAAGTCGCCAAACCACCTCATGACCTAGCCGCCCATCGAAGTGAATTCTGTCTCATTGAAAACCACCCCTCCTATGCACCTCTCTGTTTATTTCCACCACCTCAAAGCCTTTCTCTCGACTCATCCGCCATATCTCTAGATTTGCGTTGATAATCGCTCTTTGCAGGTTGCTATCACGCACCGGTACCTCCGGTATCGTGCATATCGCTACCTGTACCTGAGGAGAGGTGGCGCGCATGTCATCGACGCCTTTCGCCAGTGTAGTTGCTAGTCCTGTTGTATCTTCATTTAAGACATCGTTTAAACCACCTGAAATTATCACGAGGTTTCGTCTATCAGGTGTAGTTTTGAGTTTTGCGCTCGCTTGCCTCATGACTGATTCCAGCTTGCGTCCTGGGAACGTCCCTACTGCAACCCTCTTGTCACCTTTTACCCTCTCTTTGATGGCTTCTGCGCATTAATTTAAATTCGAGTCCCCGGCGATTATCACATGATGTTACTTTTCAGCCGGAGCGTCCGGCACCTGGGGGTTACTTGCACCTGTGACGCCGGCTGCTTTGTCCCCTCCCAGCCCCACCACTACTTCGTGGAAGCTGGGACTTGCGACAATTGAACCGGCTGAACCTGTTTTGTCCAAACTTGCTTGCTCTTTCTTCTCCGCCGTTCTGGTTGCCGTTTCCCTACTGTTCTCTCCGTAGGCCGTTCCTCTGTTCACCTTGGCTAGTGCTTCCTCGGCGGACTTCAGCCTTTCTCCCATTTCCCTCGTTTTCTGTTGCTCTGTCGCCAATGCAGTCTCGAGCTCGGTGATTCTCATCAGCAGGTAACTCTGGGTAATCATCAATTTCTCCATTTTTTTTCGACCTCACATTACCTACACCTCGCGTCAGCTTCTTCTCCTTCCGCTTCTACACTTGAATCCACTTTCAAACCAACCCCCCATACTGAACACTTTACAGTCTTTTTAACCATGTCTTTCCGGCACCAACTGTCCCTATGACTTGTCTCACTCGATAATTGCAAAACTCGAGCCCTGCCCTACGAAAAAAAGAAAGTCTATGCTCTACTACAAAAATTTGCGTGTTCATTCTACGTGCACCTCCCCACGGTGTGGCAAAAAACACCAAAAACAAAAAAATAAAACACACACGCGCACAAACTAATAAATACATGGTGACTGACCCCCGAAAAAGCCGTACAATAAAGTAAGTGCTACAGCGATTTTAACTGCTGCCCTATAGTTATAAAGACAAGCTTAAAACATGCAAAACAACTTATCTGCGCAGTTGATCGGGAGCGCTGAAAAAACACGTCCATCCACCGTGACAGTCCGAACGATAGATAGATGCAGCCGGTGACTGCGGCGCCACGGTGAGTCATGGCGCGAACTAATACGAGTGGCGGCGCCCTAGGTGCTTTTCTGGCGACCGCGCGCTGCCTAGGCGCACAAATCGCGCGAACATCCTTAGGCGCTTTGGCACAGAACACCTATACTATGGTGGCTAGAAGGAGAGGTGTCAGCATCATCTCGGCTGCGCCTTGAAAGGAGGCGTGCTGGTATTTCATTCCGCCATGGAGCGGAGCGCAAGTCACCACCACGATCGGTCAAGAGCGCTTGCCAGCCGCTAGAACGGCACTTTTAGTCGCTTGCTCGTGTGCTAGCAAGCCGCAACGTCTGCGCTTTGCCTACTTGGACTTGTTCGTGATAAATACGTGTCAATTTGACCATGTAACAGTGATAAGTAAACAGCAAAGACACTGCTTTACACCTGGATGCAATGCGGGATATGCTTCGGCCCGCAAACAAGAGAAGAAAACGTCTCTCTTCTCTGCTACCGCGGACGATGAACGGCACAAGGCCGGGGAGCGTGCGATTCCTCGCGTTGACAAACCACCGAAAAAGAACTGCGTGGTGTGTGAAGCTCATTTCAACGAAAGATTCATCGTCCGTAGCTACAAGCATGTTATCAACGGGTTATTGGCAACTAGGGGAAACGCTGTACTTATGGAGGGTGGGTTCCTATGTGAATCAACTGCCGAAGGACTCCGCGTCACTCTAACCAGCACCCCTTCCAACCGGCACTATGTCACGAAATCATTGGGCTACGAATACTTGATGACGTCTCGCCTCTGCCAAGACGCACTTAAAATCTTGTTTTGGAATTCTGAAGCAAATGTCTGGCTGGAATGATCACCCTTCGCCGACACAATTTTTTATCTCTGTGAATTGCCTCAGTTTTTACAGTTTGGCACAGTCACCCTCTAGTGGAAACAAACCTTCTGGAGTATTGAGCAGCTTTCCATGTCCTGACATCCACAATAATTCAATAAAATGGCAGAATAAGCTGGATGAGCTGCTTGATGTGGAGCGCCTCAATGAGGTTCATGAAATTATTGTTGCTTGAGAAGCCCTCCCTGACCACACTGATGTCATTGGACGCAAAAGTGACTCCCGCATCGCATTACGACAGTGGCTATGTGGCCCAGAAGATGGTGAAAAATATTAGGTGCAACGAATGTAGCAGGTTGTTGCTTCACTAAGAATTCCAGCTTGCTTCCGGCAGAATCATCCTTTCTGTACCCGTCCGAATACTTAACAGACCTGGTCAAAGCTATGGAAGATGCCTTCACCTATTGCTTCAGTTTCAATACGTTCAAAAGTGACCGCATAACAGACCTTATCTCTTGCCTGTCTGTGAAGAGGTTAAATATGGTCAGCTGTGAACACCACTGTTGTGACTTCCTTTATTCATCCCTCGCAGCAGAATAGCAGTCATCATCATTATTGAGCCTCCTCACGAGCTGACGCTTGGCCTCGTGGCAGCGCCGGCTCACCCTTGTCTTTTTCTTTCTTCTTTAGTTACAATAAAACCTTTCATCTGGCAAGAGGTTTTTTGCTTGATGTGAGCCACGCCGCAGCAGAAAGGCTCAGAGGTCCAACACATGGTGCCGAAGCCCGGGACATTTGACGACGCCAACATCGTCGACGTTAGGAGCCGCAACACCTCGGAAGACGGCGCCTGCGATCTTGGCGAGATACATCGACTGCGGGCGGCAGAATGAACGACATTTTAGACGACGCCACAGCCTGCGGTCTCAGCTGGATGTCCTGTTGCCCGAAACGGAAGACCACTTGCGAGGAAATCAAGCCGTCACGGCAGCAGCAGTAAGTGTATTCCTCGACGAATAAGCTCATTTTATGGTCAGATAGAGAAAGTGGAAGAGGCAATTTTTCAGGATACGCCAGACGACCTGTTGGACAGCAAGACGTTAGACACCAGAGAATACCGCGACAGGGTTGTTACTCTCACAGCGAATTTACGAGTCAAGCTGAATGAATGTCTGGCTCCTCCAGCCCGACGACTTACAAACGTTCACCCGTTATTATATGGCAAAAGCAAGCTTCCCCAACTAGGACTCGTAAAATTTGATGGTAACCGCAGACTATGGCCGAGATTTTGGACGCAGTTTACATCAGCAGTCCACAACAACAGCGAGTTAAGCACAGCTGACAAGTTCAACTACTTGAACAGTTTAGTTACTGGAGCGGCCACGTCGGCCATATCGGGATTACAAGCTACTGAAGAGTGCTATAAAGACGCTGTTGACATTTTAAAGAAGCGTTTCGGAGATGAACAGGTCATAGTGCACGAACATTTGCAAGGTTTGCTGGATCTAAAGCCGGTGTCGTCGTCAGCAGACGTTCGTAAGCTGAGGCAACTTTACGACAAGGTACAGGTTGATATTCGAAGCCTCAAGGTGCTTGGCACAAACTCGACAACTTATTGCTCCATGCTTCGGGAAATCCTGCTAAGAGTTCTACTAACGGACATGGTGCTGCGTTTTCACGAGATGCACAAGGCATCCTCTCGGCTGCATCCTCTTCGAATACGCAAGGCAATTCAAACCGTGTAACGGTTTCAGAAGATAACGATCTTCGAATGCTTCTGGACTTCTTCGAACTTCAACTCACTTGTCGGGAAGCTGTTGCTGAACAAGACGCAACAGAAACTCGTCGAGCCCCAGATAAGGGAGGACTAAAACACAGTCATCCACGTGACGTTTCCACGACAGCTGCTCTACAAAGCTCAACAAAAAGTCCACAACAATGCCTGTTCTGCCGGTCTGAAAAGCATTCTGCCGAAGTCTGTGATACGAAGAATATCGACTTCTCAAACAAAAGGGAGATGCTCATCAAAGCTGGACGATGCTTTCGTTGCCTAAAGCAGGGCCACATGGCAAAAGATTGCAGAAGTCGGTGAAAATGCGGCAAGTGCGCAAGAAGGCACGCAACATCTGTTTGCGCATCCGACGACATCAAAAACGACAAGAAGGTTATATCTGCATCGGTCAATCTGGTGTCCAAGCAGGCAAGGTTAGTCGTAATGCTCCAGAGTCTGACAGCCACCGTATTGGGCACCAAATCATCCGGTCACTACCAAGTCCTTTTTGATGGCGGAAGTCAGCGGAACTTCATTACAATCAACGCTTATGGAAGACATGGATGTGAACTAATAGAAGAGAAAACGTTAGCCATCGCTGTGTTTGGGGGTGATAACATACGGAAAACCACGAAGAAGGTACGTGTATCGATTCTCCCTGCGAACCAGAAGCTTCCGATTTCAATAGAGGTGCTAGTGGCGGACACGATATGCACTGAACGCATTTTGGTGCCAGAAGAAAACGTTACAAGAGAAATGAACAAGATGCACTTGGATACGCGAGCTCTCTCTTTACAAGGAGTAGAAGACAAACAGATTGCGGTCCTTATTGGATCAGACTATTATTGGGATATAGTAACGGGTACTGTGAAGCCTGTGTTAGAAAATTTGAAAGCTGTCAAGACGAAACTGGGATGAACTGTGCAAGGACCGTTGTCTACTGCAGCCGATGTTACACAGTGTGGCAGTATTGCAGTTTTACGATCCACAGTGACCGAGCAAGATATCTAGAAACTTTTGACTCGTTTCTGGGATATAGAAAGCACTGGTATCCAGGCCGAAATTGAAGAAACGACGGTCGCTGAATCGGTGCTGGCAAAATTTGAGAACAACATCAATAAGAAAAACAATCGATATGAAGTGGCGCTACCATGGAAGGAAAGGGTTGATCTGGGTGAAAACTACGCAGTTGCACTCAAACGTTTGCACAGTTCAATGAAGAAGCTTAACAAAGACAGTGAGCTCTTGAAACAATACGAAGCAACTATTCGAATGTACCTCGAAGAGGGATATGCTGAAAAAGTACCTTCAAAGAAGACCAACCAATTGGACCCCGGTATTATATGCCACACCGAGCGGTCATACAAGAAGACCGATCTACTATGAAGGTACGCACTGTGTTCGACGCTTCGTCTCACGAATCCGGGATGAAGTCCTTAAACGACAATCTAGAAGCCGGCCCAAATCTAAATCCCGACGTAGTGACGCTACTGCTTCGTTTCCGACGCTACAAGATAGCAATGAATGCTGATGTTGAAAAGGCGTTCCTTCAAATTGGCCTGAAAGAACACGACAGAGATGCACTTCGCTTCTTGTGGTTCAAGACTTCACCTCAAGTGGACAGCGCACTGCCGGAAACAGAAGTTTGGAGAATGACGAGCGTGCCCTTTGGAGCTACTTCAAGTTCTTTCCTATTGACTGCAACCTCAAAGCACCACTCCAGGTCCGAAGAAAATCGCTTTCCTTCGACAGCCCGGCTATTGCAAGACTCCATATATATGGATGATCTTCTTATTATTGCTGACATCATTGAACAAGATATTCAAATGCATAAAGAGATAATTGAAATCTTCAAAGATGCTTCAATGGAAATTCGTAAATGGGCCAGCAACGACCCCGTTGTATCTGCCGTCTTCGTACAAGGAATCACTTCTTACGAAAAATCACTTTCCTCACCTTCTGGACCTCTGAAAGTCCTGGAACTTTATTGGAACCAACAGACGGATACCTTTTTGTTTAGGCCCCAGGACAGACAGACAGACAGACAGACAAAGAACTTTATTCAGGTCCTGAGGAACTGCGTTGTAACGGCCCCGTTTAGGGGGAATCCGTAGCAGTCGCGGGCCGCTCCCACGTAGGGACCGGAAGACCGTGGCCCTCCGCCCTCTCGCAGGCCCTCTGGGCAGCCCGAAGTTGAACCAAGAGGTCACCGCTGTTAAGGGCTTCCTCCCAGTCCTCTTCTTTGTTGAACTCTGCGTCACGTAACGCAGGACATTGCCAGAGCATATGAGGTAATGAGCAATACGCCTCTCCGCAGTCCGGACAATGCGACTCGATGTTGGGCGAAAAATGACTGAACCTGCCTCGCGAAGGGAAAGACCCCGTTTGGAGCATCCTGTAGGCCGATGATTGCGGTCGCGTAAGTTTAGGATGAGGAAGTGGAAAAGCCCTCCGAGATAGATGATAAAGAGTCATGATCTCGTGGAAAGTGAGTAGCGAGTCCCTGTATCTTCCGGCGTCCCCGCCTGCGAATCCGCCGGGACCGCCGCGGTGAGCGATACCTCGCGCACGGTCATGGGCAAACTCATTGGCGTTGGGGACATCAGGATGTACGTTGGCCCCCATGTGGGCCGGGAACCATGTTATGGTGTGAAACCCGGCACCCCTCTCACAGCCGAGGATGGCCGCTGCCTCACGCGAGATCGAGCCCGAGGCGAAAGCCCTAGCTGCGGAACGCGAATCTGTAAAGACATTAGGACGCGATGGGTCCTTCATTGCTATGGCGACGGCGATTTGCTCAGCCACCATTGCCGAAACATTTCTAACCGAGGCAGAGCATAGGAGTGTGGCACTTTGATCGACCGAGACCACTGCGAAGCGATCCGAACGCCCGTACTGGGCTGCATCGACAAAGGTCGCGAGATGCGGTCTGTTTGCAACTGATTTTAATAAGGAACGGGCCCGAGCTGTGCGGCGCCCTACATAGTATTGTGGATGGACATTTCTTGGAAGTGGAGCTACCAAAAACGTGCCTCTGATCGAGGGTGGTAGTTTTACGTTACGCTGGTTAGTCGCCGTAGGACCGCAGCCTACGGATTCCAGGATGCGCCTACCAGCCCTCGAGGACGATAGTCACACGACCTGAGCCATATGCTGGGCCTCGATCACCTCCGAGAGGGAGTTATGCATGCCCAATTGTAGGAGCTTCTCGGTGCTAGTGGGGATAGGCAAGCCTAGAACTCACTTTATGCTTTTGCGCATTAGTGTATCAATTCTTGCCTCTTCTCTTTTGGACCAGCGCAACGCCGAAGTGACATAATTAATGTGGCTCATGAGAAATGCATGATAGAGTCGAAGGAGATTGCTCTCGCTCAGCCCACCCCTGCAGTTCGAGACCCTGAGTATGAGCCTAAGCATGTTCTCCGTCTTGGGGGTGATGCGGGCTATAGTTCGTGAGTTGCCCCCCTTGGACTCTAGCAGGAGTCCGAGGACCCTGATGGAGTCCATCCTGGGTATTTTCTGCCCATCACGTGTTTAAAGCTATGGGAATCTGTTCTAAAGGAGTGAGGTTCCTCAGTCCTTGTCGGGTGGGTCTGTATAGTAGTAACTCAAACTTTGCCGATGACAGGCTCAGGCCCGAACCGACTAGAAAGTTCTCCGTGATGTCTAATGCCTCTTGAAGCGCCTGCTATGCCCCAGGATATTCTACAGTTTATGGAGGAGCATAAAATTACCAAACGCTTTGTGCTCCAAGCTGTTGCAAGGATCTACGACCCTTTGGGGTTTCTGTCACCCTTTAGAGTAAGGGCGAAGATCTTCCTACAAGATCTCTGGAGGGAAAGCCTCGGCTGGGATGACACCATGCCAATGAAGCTGTCAGCTGCCTGGAAAAAATGGAGCAAGGAGGTAGCCATGCTACACGAGATCAGTATTCCCAGGTTCCTCGCAGCGGGCAGCGAAGGCGCTTATCAAAAGGCAGAACTGCACATCTTTTCCGACGCTAGTGAGTCAGCATACGGTGCTGTAGCCTACCTTCGTACCGTCGACTCAAGTGGTACCGTCCACACTATAACATTGTTACGGTGCATCATCTGTCATCTTGTCATCTGCCTGCAGATGACATTAACAAGATGGTTGCTCCCGACCTCACTGCAGTGCAAGCTGCCAGCCTCCGTAGCCTGCTAACATCATATGGAGACGTTTTCGACTTTGACCACCGCCCTCTCAGCCAAAAAACTGCAGTGACTCACCGGATCAACACTGGTGATGCCAGTCCTATACGGCGGCGTCCATATCGCGTATCTCACAAGGAACGCCAAGTAATTCAAAATGAAGTGAATAAAATGATTACTAAAGACGTAATAGAACCCTCATCCAGCCCCTGGGCCTCCCCAGTCGTGCTTGTTGAGAAGAAAGATGGCAGCTGGCGCTTTTGCGTGGACTATCGCCATTTAAACAAAGTGACCCACAAAGATGTCTACCCTTTGCCTCGGATTGATAACGCCCTCGATTGCCTCCATGGTGCCCAATACTTTTCGTCTATCGACCTTCGGTCCGGCTATTGGCAAATTTCTGTCGACCCCATGGATCGTGAAAAAACCGCTTTCGTTACGCCCGACGGCCTCTACCAGTTCAAAGTCATGCCGTTTGGACTGTGTAATGCGCCGGCAACTTTCGAGCGCATGATGGACTCCCTTCTCCGAGGATATAAGTGGTCCATCTGCTTATGTTACTAAGACGATGTCATCGTCTTTTCACCTAGCTTTGACAGCCATATAACACGTCTGTCAGCCGTTCTGGATGTTTTTCGAAGAGCTGCTCTCCAGCTCAATTCTGCAAAATGCCATTTCGGACCTTCGCCAAATCACCATACTCGGCCACCTTGTCAGTGCCGATGGTGTTCAACCAGATCCCGAAAAGGTACGAGCAGTACAACAATTTACTGAACCACGCTCAACCAAGGACGTCCGAAGTTTTGCAGGGCTATGTTCCTATTTTCGTCGATTTGTCCGCAACTTCGCCGACATCGCTCGACCGCTTACTGATCTCTTAAAGAAGGACGTTCCCTTAGCATGGGGTATTGAGCAAGCGGACGCCTTTTCGGTTCTTATACATCTGCTGGCTACGCCACCAATACTGGCCCATTTCGACCCAGCATCACCTACAGAGCTTCGGACCGATGCCAGTGGCCATGAAATTGGAGCGGTCCTTGGCCAACGACAGCACGGGAAGGACCGCGTGGTTGCTTACGCCAGTCGTCTTCTTTCACCTGCCGAACGGAAGTTCTCCATCACTGAGCGTGAATGTCTAGCTTTTGTGTGGGCCGTGGCGAAATTCGGGCCTTACCTGTATGGCCGAACTTTTTCCATTGTTACGGACCATCACGCTCTTTGATGGCTGTCATCGCTGAAGGACCCATCTGGACGTCTTGGTCGCTGGGCGCTCCGTCTGCAAGAATACTCATTCGTAATCCACTACAAGTCGGGACACCTCCACACAGACGCAGACTGTTTGTCACGTTATCCGGTTGAAACGCCCGACTTGACAGACCTTTTATTTATTTATTTATTTACAATACTGCTAGCCCTTGCGGGCTGTAGCAGGGGTGGGAGGTGAACAGGTTAACAATACACAAACAATGTTAGGCAAAAAACAAGTCCAGCCGTCGTTGAAAATCCTGTGAGGATCTACATCCTGTAAGTACCTCGGGAGGAAGCGCATTCCAGTCAACAATAGATCGCACCAGAAACGAAAACTTAAATACATCCACCCGCGGTACATAAGCTTGGACAGAAAATGAGTGATTGGTACGAGCCGATACTCGTCCTGGGGGGCGCAGGTATACACTGGGATCCAGCTTGTAGTTTTTATGATACAGGTCATAAATAAATTTTAAGCGAGCTATTTTTCTACGTGTAGCTAACGATTGAAGGTCAGCCCTAGCAAGCAAAAGTGATACAGACTGTGTTCTCATGTAATTTGAATAAATAAACCTCGCGGCCAATCTTTGTACTCGTTCAAGTTTGTTAATTTCAGTTTTAGTATGCGGATCCCAGATGATAGCTGCGTACTCCAGCGTTGGTCTAACAATAGTCTTATACGCCAACAATTTAACAGAGGGCGGTGCATTACGGAGTTTCCTTCTCAGAAAACCCAGCTTTCGCTTCGCCAGTCCTGTAATATTGTCAGTACGCTTGTCCCACTTTAAACTGCTGGATATAGTAACACCTAAGTATTTAAGCTCATTAGAACTCTTAATTTCTCTATTGTTTATTGTGTATTTATAGTTAAGGGGGGCTTTTTATTTAAAATTGTCATGCACACAGTTTTATCAAAATTAATTTTCATGTCCCATTTTTCACACCAGTTGTCAATACATCGAAGAGCATCATTGAGGAGCATTTGATCAGAAACACTTTTCACATGACAAAACAAGAGACAATCATCTGCATATAACCTTACATGAACAAAAGGAGGCACAACCGTTGCAATATCATTCACATAAATTAAAAAGAGTAGAGGTCCCAACACGGAGCCTTGTGGCACACCTGAGGATACGCGTAAAAGAGAAGAACGTGCGCCACTTATTTCAACAAACTGCAACCTATTGCGCAAGTACGCTTCAACCCATCTTACAATTGCGGGATCAATACCAAGTATTAACATTTTTTGAATAAGTTTCTGATGACATACTCTATCAAAGGCCTTAGAGAAATCAATTGCTATGACATCGACTTGTTCTTTTGAGTTTATCGCTGTAGCGAAAACATGAACAGATTCAAAAAGCTGAGTGACGGTTGAAAGGCCTTTTCTAAAACCGTGTTGCTTATTATAAAACAGATTATTGTTTTCTATATATTGAAATATATATTTTGAAATTATATGTTCGATTACTTTGCATGCCGTGCATGTGATAGAAATTGGGCGGTAATTACAAACATTAAGGCGGTCACCAGCTTTGAAAATGGGCACAACTCTTGCTAATAACCAATCAATCGGAACAGCGGCAGTACACAAAGATAAATTAAAAAATTTTAACTAAGAAACTAGAAACCCAATCAGAGTAGCGCCTCAAAAATTCGTTGGGAATCATATCCGGACCAGGTGATTTTTTATGATCCAATTCAAGCAGTAAAGCCATTACGCCCTCTTTAGATACGGTAAGAAGATTAGAACCAGTATCATCGAACGTACAGCCTTTTTTTGAATGATCAATACTAGGAGAAAAAACGGTACTGAAGTAATGATTGAATGCTTCGGCAATCTGAATCGGTTCGCTATAGGAGGTCCCGTCTATAGAAAGCCCAGTTATTTCAGACTGCGAACTCGACAGGTACCGCCAAAATTTCTGGGGAGAGTTGGATATGTATTCAGACAATATATTAGTTAGAAAATTACTTTTAGATTGCTTGACTTCTCTTCGTACCTGAGCACTAATGTGAGCAATAACAGACGAGTTTCTTGGTATTTTCTGACGGGCGCGACATAGTCGTCGTTTTAGGTGAATGATGCTTCTGGTAATCCATGGGTTAGCTTTTGCAGTTCTCTTTTCTCTTTGGGGAACAAAACGTGACAAACAGTTGTTTACTACCTTCTTAAAGTATTCCCAGAGGTCATTTACATCATCTGTAGGCGGGATAGCGTCAAAAGCCATTTCTAAGTAATCAAGAATTGAGGTATCATCTGCGGCCTGAAAATTGTACACCTTTACTCTGGTTATTTTTTCTAATTTTTTATTTGGTTTAAGAGTTGCTGCAACCACCTTATGATCCGAGATTCCATCCTCGATACTTATTTCATAATCAAACACTTCCTGTGACAAAAATAGTAAGTCCAACAATGTCTCGCTTTCTCCTTGAACTCGAGTGGGCTTGTCAACTACCTGAACCAAATCGTACTTGATCATGATGTCAAGCAGATTTTCTGCAAGAGGCCTGTTAAGCGGCCCAGCAACTCGTGCATTCCAGTCAACACCTGGTAAATTAAAATCGCCTGTGATTATTACTCTGCTTCGTTTGTTTGTCATTGTTAGCAAGTAGCCATCCAATTTCTCAAAAATATCAACTGAAGTTCCGGGGGGCCTATAGAGAACCCCTATAAGTAACGTGATATCTCCCATAAATAATTTGCACCACACGTTTTCACAGTCTTTAATGGGCGGCAATAATTCGTACCGAAGAGTTTTCTTAATCAGTAAAGATTACCTTGATTCAGACCCCTGCGTTCTCTCCATCCACGCTTTGGGTGATATCTCCACCGAACAACGACGTGACCCGTCGTTACTCTCCATCATCGAGCGTCTGACCTCTGCTCCAACAGACCCTTCCGTTCGCCTGTTCGAACTGCACGACAGCATTCTGTACTGTCGCCGCTTCAACGCTGATGGCCTGGAATTACTACTCGTGCTTCCCCATCACCTGCGTACCAGCGTTCTCGAACAACTACATGACGTACCTACAGCCGGTCACCTAGGCGTCTCTCGTACCTACGATCGTGTGCGACGTCGCTTTTTCTGGCCCGGACTGTATCGTTCTGTGGTTCGCTACGTCACTGCTTGCGACCGCTGCCAACTCCGCAAGCTCCCCTCTGTGCTACCGTCTGGCCTCCTACAGCCCATTGACATACCGACGGAACCATTCTTCCGTGTTGGCCTTGACCTGTTGGGCCCGTTTCCTACGTCCACCTCCGGAAATAAATGGGTTGCAGTCGGCACAGTCTACACCACACGCTTTGCCATCACTAAAGCACTGCCGACAAGCTATTCCACTGACGTCGCTGACTTTCTCTTGTATGAAGTAATTCTTCATCACGGCGCTCCGCGGCAGCTGGTTACTGATCGAGGAAGGTACTTTCTTTCACGTGTTGTGGACGACATTCTCCGCGCCTGCTTCACTGAGCACAAGCTTACCATCGCTTATCATCCACAGACAAATGGATTGACCGAGCGTCTGAACCGAACACTGACGCAGATGCTGTCAATGTACGTTTCGCCAGATCACCGTGACTGGGACAAAGCACTCCCCTTTGTCACGTTCGCGTACAATTCTTCACGGCACGACACAGCTAGTTATTCGCCGTTTTATTTGCTATTTGGCCGACATCCAGCATTACCATTTGACATGCTCCTTCCTTCGGCTGCCCCCTTGTCTACTGAGTACGCCAGCGATGTCGTTTCTCGAGCCCATGCAGCCCGTCAGCTTGTCCGTGATCGGCTGCACTTGTCGCAAGCGCAGCAAAAAGATCGCTATGACAGTCGCCACCAAAGCGTGCACTTCTCGCCGGGGTCTCTGGTACTTCTCTGGACACCAAACCGCCAAGTCGGCTTATCAGAGAAGCTACTATCACACTACCATGGCCCCTACAAAGTGTTACGACAACTTAGTGACGTGAGCTACGAGATCGCACCCCTAAACAATGCCTTTTCGACCACCTCACTCCAGACAGACGTTGTACACGTTTCCAGACTGAAACCGTATCACCCTCCTCGTTTGTCGCCGCCGTACTAAGCGCCGTGACGGCGCTTCCGCAGTGGGGGAGTGATGTTACGGTGCATCATCGACAAGAGCAAGCGTAGCACTTAGCGAAGATGAAGAAGACGCCTGTGCGTTAGGCGCTTGCGCGAGAGGCAACTCAGACATCTTGTTCGGCTGCCGATTCTCGGTGGACGCTGTCCTGTAAGCCAAGACCTCGCCCCGTCACATTATTAATGACAAAGACAAGAGTTGCACCGTTAAAGACGGTTACCTTGGCAAGGCTGGAATTAATGTCAGCTTTGCTTGCAGCCCGCTTTTATGCCTACATCATCAAGACCTGCGACCTGGGCATTGGTGAAGTAACATTTTGGTCAGAGTCCCAGATTGCCCTTTGCTGGATTTACAAGGACCCTGTTTCTTGGAAGGCATTCATACGGAACAGGATGCAGGAGATCAGAAATTGGACAGAATATTCTCGATGGCGATTTTGTCCCGGAAAAGAAAACCCTGCAGATTTGCTCACTCGAGGCTTGACTGTACACAAACTGAGTAAATCACAGTTGTGGTGGTATGGACCCAGATGGATTACCATGTCTGATACATTTTGGCCTGAATTCAGGCCAACATGCATGGCCTGAAATGCTTGGCCACGAGGCCAAGCGTCAGCTCGTGAGGAGGCTCAATAATGATTATGACTGCTATTCTGCTGCGAGGGATGAATAAAGGAAGTCACAACAACCACAAACTGGAAGTGACAAATCAGATAATTAGATTTTTTACACTGACCACAATTCATTTTCTCGTTGTTAGAGAAAATGCGTCCAATAAAAAAAAGAGATAAAAAAATGAAGTTCTTGAAGGTGAGACGTATGACTTAACTGTCATATTGTTAACTCAGAGAACAAGGTTTTATTTTATGTTTTCGTGCATTACTCACACTTTGTTGTTGTGATTTTACTACTGTTTTGTTCGCATTCTTACAAATCTCCCATTAACAACAGTGATTTCACTGTCTGGCTGTGTTTCACATACGCGAAAATCAATTTTTTCGTGAACTGGTTTGTGACTATATGTTTGCCAATGAAATATCAATGTTATTTGTGTATGTATGCACATTGTGTTATCGTATATTTACTGTTCTCTTTATTTGCCTTATTCAGTTGCTTTAGCTAAGTTTCATATAACTTGCAGTTTTCCTCAACCTTATTGCATACGTTGTGTTTATTTTTCATGTTTTTCGATTTCAAGGAAATAAATGTCTTTCTTGTAAAATTAGACCTTGATTGCACAAGTCATGAAAGTAACGGTTGCCGGTACTTTACGTGCATTGAGACTCCACGGAAAATACTACGGCATCAAATTTTAAAACTGCACGGACTTTGTTTCGGTGCCAAGCTCACGGCAATTGACTAGATTATCTTCTAAGCTTCGTAGCTCACATACTACAAAGTGAATTGAAAAACACTAGTTTTCAGTGCCAATACACGCTTTGCAGAGCGCCGCCAGAATTGTGACAGGTAGACTTTGTTATAATCAGCAGGGTAGTGTGAAATATTTGCAACAAGAAACGACTGATACGCGCGCGTGGGCGCGAGGAGAGGCATCTCGAAAGTGACCGCAGCGTCACCGCATTCGGATGAATTCTCGCCCGCTCTCCGGCGCACTGATGCCGACACCTCTCTTTCTAGTCACCATACTTATACACTAGCAATTAGAGAAGAGAAACTGTACCTTTGACAGTGCAACAAAAATGAGGGTAGCGGTGGCGTTGTGAACTAATTTATCCGACCTACAGACGGCGCTGGTAGGCCTATCATATTAAGGTCCCTAGATGAAACAAGTTCCGAGCTGTGCGGACGTGTTTTCGCGCGCTCCGCCGCTTCGGCAGATTCAAGGTCGTGCAAGGTTGTGCAAGGTCGGTTGGTGCAGGAGAAGTGCGCAACAAGAGATAAGCTTCTCTTCATTTCTTTGTGTTTGTGAACACCATTATTATTTTTTCTCTCCTGATGAATAATTAGCGTTGCAAGTACTGTAGGTGTGGGGCACGGGCAACGTTGTAATGACGTTGACCACGTGAACGGGGTAGGCGGTTGTTTTCAAGAAGTTCGGGGCTCCCGGTTAGTTGTTAAACAGCTAGAGCCAAACACGAAGGGTACCTAGAGAGAGGCTACTAGCGAAATTGAACACGTATGTGTGCGGTGTAGGCGGCAGCTTCAAACAGTTTATTAATTAACTAATTTATTTATTCACATTACCTTACAGGTTCCCGTGGGGACATTGAGTAAGGGGGGCGAGAAAAGAAAACACAAAATATAACAGAAGCAACAGAGTACAAAAACATTACAATGTGGTAATATAACATAATGTATAGAGAAAGGGCAAGCAAAAAAAATGTAGTTACAATGGTGGTATATAATACAAAGTTGAATAAAAGGCAGGTACTCAAGATAAATGGTGCCAAAACATGAGCACGGGGAACTAAGTCCAAACACATTTGCAGATATGTACAGGTATACAGAGCTATATTTTTATGGAAAGTAATGCCTGTATACTTGGCTGCGGAATAGTGTATGGTCACTGATTGAAACTATTGTGTTAGGAAGATCATTCCATTGTGTAACGGCTGTGAGCGAGCAGTGCTGATAAGTTAAATGCTTGGGTGCGGCCGTAACTGCGTTTGAAACTTCGCTGGTTGTTTAGTCGATTTGACATGCAATCTGGAGTTTCTAGGGGAAGGGGGACTAGATGAGGGCAGTTTACATACTTGTGAAGTAAGCAAAGGATTGCAACAGGGCGACGTGTTTCGAAGGGTTCGAGAGAGTTATCAAACTTTATTTGAGTTGCACTAAAATGACGGCAATATTTATGAGAGATGAAACGTGCAGCACGGTTTTGAATTGATTCGATCATAGAAATTAAGTATTTTTGATAAGGGGACCAAACAGATGAAGCGAACTCAAGTTGAGGACGGACGTACGTTAAATAGGCTAGTTGATGAACATTCGTTGGGCAGTGTTTCAAATTACGACGTAAGTATCCCAAGGTTCTGGAGGCTTTTGCACAAACAGTAGTTATATGCAGGGACCAGGAAAGATATTGAGTTAGATGCATGCCCGGATACTTGTATGAAGAAGCTTGGGAGACAGGTTGGTTGTTTAGGATATATTTAAAAATGGATACACTTTTCCCCACTTTTCCCACGAATGTGCCATCCTTTTCCCCACGAATCCTTTTCCCCACGAACTTTTCCCCACGAATATGCCATCCAAAGCAAAGTTTCCCAGGCTTCACCGCCGTCAGCTTTTTGCACCAAAATTGTGCTGACTAATAAGCCTGGGGAACTTTGCTTCGGATGGCACATTCGTGGGGAAAAATGCAGAGATGTGCTCGTTCACAAGCACGTCACATTCGCAGGGTGCTCGGAAACGACGCAGGAACAGGCTGAAACATCGTTGTGCCGAATATACTGCCGCAACGTCAAGGTTGATGAATTTTTCGTGGCCACTGAAAGTGATGCGCTCGCGGCGTTACAGAAAGCTCACGCGCTGTTTCTGCACCCTGGGTGTGGTATTGAGCACATCAAGACCTGTCAGTGCACGAAGTTTGGTGAATCGTACTACTCGCACGCATGCTCGGTTACAACAGCAGAAGGGAAACAGTGTTTGCGTTGCAAGTACACCAGGAAGCTTATATCAAATCAGATGCGCAGGCAGAAGCAGAATCCCAAACCAAAATTCCGGCAACGAGCTGCCAGGCAATCTGTTCAGCTGTTGCGAACTAGGAGAAAGCTCGCAAAAGCCCAAGAAACGGTAGAAAAACTGCGGCTTGTGAATCAGTCTGTGGCCGATACGGCTTTCGAGCAAAAAAATTGCGGACTGCCGCCAAAACAGCAGTTGGCTGTACGAACTTGTTTTAAAGCCACGTCAAGAAAGTCGAGCCGTGGCATGGCTTACGACAAGCTGTGGGTTCTGGAATGCATCCTGATGCGGATGAAGAGCCCGCAGCTATATGAACATATAAGGAAGCATGAAATCATGGCACTACCAAGCAAGAATTGTTTGGACAAGCACTTGCAGGGATTTAAAAGCACATTCGGTTTCAACCCCAAGTTGTTTTCAGCCCTGGAGCAAAAAACAAAGGATATGGATGAGTTCAGTCTCCATGAGGGCCTTGTTTTTGATCAACTGAAACTATCCGAGAATATTGCAGTGAAAGCGTGTGGAGAATTGAGTGGTTTTGTAGACCTTGGTAACTTCACTGAACCAGAAGACAAGACTTCTCTGAGCGACCACGGACTCATCATAATGTTTCAACCTTTCCAAGGTGGGTGGTTTTTGTTAATTATACTCCATTATTGCCACGTGTGGCTTACAAAGAACAACAATTTGGTTTCTGTCCACTTTTTAATTTCGCATATGTGAAACAAGGAGCCTTGCTTTGTCCAAAACACTGCAATAATTGCTTCGTCTTCTTTACAAGCGGGTGGACCCAAATACTTGGCGTGTTTTCTTCTAAAGGCAACGTGAAGGCCCCTCTACTTTCAAAATTACTTCTTGAAGCGACGACACTTGCCGAAAAATCAGGTCTTCGTGTTGATTATTGGACAAGCGACGGTGCGCCATGGAACAGAAGTCTCTGGAAGCTGCTTGGAATAAAGGGTAAGTTGCCTCATTCTGTACATCTTTGTAAAGCAATGTTTTTCTTGCCTGCATTAGCTTAAATAAATTTATTACTGGTTGCAGCGTCATCAGTGGAAATGATATGCAAGGCTCCCCATCCTGTTGATTCTGCAAGACACCTACACATGATTTCTGACTTTCCACATCTTGTTAAGTGCATGCGGAATGCCTTTGTTTCCAAAGGATTACAGATCCCACAAGGCCACGTCCATTTCAGTCCTATCAAGGAGCCTTGGAAAAATGACAGAGAAGCCATCACACTGAAAGTGATGTCACATATAACACAAGCACATGTCGAGCCAAATGCTTTTGGAAAAATGCGTGTAAACCTGGCATACCAGCTGTTCAGCGAGGAGGTCCTGAAAGGACTATTTTTCTACAAGAGTGATCTGCAGGAAAAGTTTCGTATAGTCGAGCCTGCAGAGCACTTTGTAAGGCTTATGGAGAAGTTGATTTTCATCATGTCGTCGCGAACACCACTCAGAGGTCTTCGATCAGACTCAAAAAGTGCACAGTTCTTGGAAGAGTTCATTATTTTTTTAAGCGAATGGGAGGAGCATGCAGCAAAGCATGGTGGTGGTTTTCTGAGTGCAGGGACTGCCCTGGGACTTCGTGTAACACTGAAAAGTGCGCTGTCTCTTTTAGATTATGCCACTTCCAAGCTTCAATATAAGTACTTGCTTACTGCGGACCTCCGTCAGGACAAAGTAGAGAACGTCTTTGGGATTGTTCGTCAGTCATTCGGATGTAATGATCATCCGACTCCAGGACAGTTCTTGATCATTATTAATAACCTCAGCTTCTATAGCTTAGCAAAAGCACCCAGGGGTGGAAATTCTCAGCCTGAGCTGATCAGTGCACTCTTGGAGCCGTCTGACGCATCTACGCAAGAAGCTGGTAAAATGACAACTCTCGTAGACAGGCCTTTAGATGAAGGAAATTTAGCAGATGCCGCTGATATGATGGAGAAGCACAGCTCCTTGCTTCATCACAAGGACTTTGTAGAAAAGAAGAGTGACAGCCGATTAATTTATTATGGAGCTGGTTAGGTTGTACGCAAGACCATGAAGAAAGTATCGTGTCTCGAGTGTGGATCATCACTATGCATTCTTCCTGTTCAGTCCACGTTGAATAGTAACGCTTCACTAACTCAAGCATTTGATCATGGTGGCTTGCTTTACCCATCGAAACCACTTGAATGCCTTGTGACAGAACTTGAGAACGCCCTTACTGTTTTTTTTTCAGCCGCAACCAGCTGCATGCTGAGACCATGACCTGTTTTCTTGGCTTTATCCAAGGCAATGAACTCAAGATGGTTGGCTGCCAAGTTCACGGCCGGGAAGTGACAGCAAACATCATCAAATTCTATGCTCTCGCGAGGCTGCATTTTCTCGCCAAAGCCTCCAACAAATCTAGAAATTTGCAGAGGCAAAAGCAAAAGCTTCTGAAGATGATGCGGTGCCAGTGAGTGTCGAGTCAAGTTCAGTGTTTCAGTTTCGTGTTGTGAAAAATTATATAATAAACCGTAAAGATGTTGCAAGTGCTGATTTCTGACCTACTGTGTTCTTTCAATATTACTTTGACGCTGTTAATGTGCTGTCTTCAGCAAAAACCTGGGGGACTTATGGTACGCGGTTTGCAGACCAGGCGCCGTAACATTTTGCCCAGTTTCACTTTAAGCTGTTTACTTAGGTTGTCGACAATTTGGGCACTTGCGTAATTAGTGCCGCGGCAACGCCGAGGGCGCTTTCATTTTGAGACACTATAAAAAAGCGTAGGTACAAGGCAGGATACCTATTTCGCGCAGCAAGATCGAGAACTTCAATCGCGGCCAACAGGGCTACAACGTACGCGGATTCAGCAAGTACCATTCGCGTACTTTTCAGCCGAAGCCAGCAGTCTTTTGAGCTTTATTCGCGTAGCCTGCTAAGGAGCCTGCCAAGAGTGAAATGAAGGAAACAACGCTCATTTACAAAGGTGTAGAACGGCAAAGAATAGCGCGCGCAAGCGCCCGCGCCGAATGGATGGATGGATGGATGAATGGATGGATGGATATGGCTGTACCCTTTAGATCGGGCGGTGGCTAGCGCCACCAAGCCGTAATACTTAATGAACTCAAAACTATATTTATTTATTTTTTCCTTAAAAAGTGAGTTTGAGGATTCGTACTTTGCAGTGAAGACTTTAATTTTCACTCGTGCCTTGACTTTAGCCACCAATCAGATAACCTCCTTCCAGTTAAGTCTACTTGCTTAAAGTCTATTTTGCCCTCCCGGTCCCTAAACCCCAGTGCTTTGAAAAACTCTGCGCCATCATCCTGAACTATAGAGTGAAGCCCTTTACAGAACATTATCAAGTGTTCGGCAGTTTCTTCTTCCTCTCCACACGCACTGCATACTGTGTCTACCCCTTTGTATTTGGCCCGATATGTCTTGGTTCGCAGTACTCCCGTCCTTGCCTCAAAGAGTAGAGAACTACCCCGAGTATTATCATAGATCCTTTCCTTGGCAATTTTCTGCTTAAAAGTTCGATAGATCTCTAGTGCGGACTTCTTAATCATGCCCATTTTCCCCATGTCAGTCTCCGTTTCCTTCACTTTCTTCTTAACCGATAGTTCTTTTTGATTTGGCCACCTGCTGTTTTCTAAGTACTTACCAGTCAGCTTCCTGGTTCGCTCCCTCCATTTTGTATCGACATTCTTCATGTACAAGTAGCTGAATACCTTCCTAGCCCAACGCTCCTCCTTCATTTCTCTCAATCGCTTCTCAAATTTTATCTTGCTGCTAGCTTCCCTGCCCTCAAATGATGTCCATCCCATATCACCTTGTACTCCCTGATTTGGTGTATTCCCGTGAGCTCCTAAAGCAAGACTACCTATTCCACGTTCCTTAATTTCTAATCTTACTAGAACTTCTGATCTCACGCACAAGACCGCATTGCCGAACGTCAGCCCAGGAACCATGACCCCTTTCCATATTCCTCTCACAACATCATACCTATTGTAATTCCACAGTGCCCTATTTTTCATCACTGCTGCATTCCTGTTACTTTTAGTCGTCACGTATATTTCGTGTTCCCTCAGGTACTCGGTCCCATTGCTTATCCATATGCCCAGATATTTGTAGTTAACTGTTATCTCTAGCGTGACGTCCTGTATCCTAAGCTCACTACCTTCGTTGTCATTGAAAATCATGACTGCTGATTTTTCCTTACTGAATTAAAATCTAACCTATCTCCCTCATTACCGCAGATGTCCATCAATCTCTGCAAATCTTCCTTGTTGTTGGCCATTAGCACTATATCATCTGCGTACATTAATGCTGGTAGTGCCTGATCAATAAGTTTTCCTTGTTTGACAAAAGAGAGGTTGAAGCCCAGCCCACTTCCCTCTAATTTTGCCTCTATTCCTTGTAGGTACATCATGAATAATAAGGGTGACAGGGGGCACCCCTGCCTAAGCCCCGTTTTACTTTTACAGGCTTGGATAGCTGTTTTTCCCACTTTATAGCTACCTTGTTACCTTTATAGATACCCTTTAAAAGATTAGTGACTACATGTTCCACGCCTAGTGTGTCCAGTATTCCCCACAATTCCTCTTGAACCACGCTATCGTACGCTCCCTTGATATCCAAGAATGCTAGGCACAGGGGCCTGTGTTACTTTTCTGCTATTTCGATGCACTGCGTCAATGAGAACATATTGTCTTCCAACCTCCTGTGTTTCCGAAACCCATTCTACAGTTCCCCCAGCACCCCCTCATCTTCTATCCATGTCTGCAGTCTTTCCTGTATAATCTGCATCGCCAGCCTGTAGACCAATGATGTCACGTTTATAGGACGGTAGTTGTTTATGTCAGCTTTGTCCCCTTTCCTTTATAGATCATGCTCATCCTGCTAAGTTTCCATCCATCGGGAACTTCGCCATCGATTATTATTTTGCTCACTGCCTCTCTCAAAGCCTGCTTAGACTTCGGACCTAATGTCTTTATCAGCCTAATTGGAATGGCTTCTGGGCCTGTTGATGTACTACTAGGAACCCTTTTCTCAGCCCTTCCCCACTCTCGTTGTGAAAATGGAGCCATTGCACCACTTCATTCGTCCTTGTCTTTTGTGGTGCATAAAGTACTTCTTTGTTGAAATTTTTCTGTCACCCTTGCTCTTATATATTCAATAGCTTCGTCCGCTTCTAGCCTGGCACCTTGGGCTGTAGTTATGAAACTCTGCTTTAGGCTCATCTCTTTTCTTAGGGAGTATAGAGTTCCTTCCACTCTCTTCCTAATTTCTCAACGTCCTTTGATATAAACTCGACCATTGCCTGGTTTTCCTCTTTGGCCTTTGCTCCCGTCCACAAGTACACCAAACCAAGGAGTGTCATTTGCCCTGCCACTTTTCCTTTTAGCCATAAATGCTCCGTGCACTCCTGCTTGACCCTTTGCCAGTCTGTACATTTATGAATGAATACCCCAATGTTCTTCTAATCTTTTCTTCTAATCTTCTAATCTTCTAATCTTTTCAATTATCAGAAGGGATGCAGCCCTTCTACAGCTTAGAAAGGTTTCCCATTTTGTTTCAACATCATCTGTCGGTTCACCCCGCTGCTTAGCATGTCTGTGTTCACTAGAGGCTTCCTGACGTTTTGCTATGGCTCTCTTAACTTCCTCATCCCACCAACTTTTGGGTTTTTGTCTTCTTTTCCGGGGTGACTTGTTACGCGTCTTAGCAAGCTCTAGCTCAAAGAGTCTAATTAGATTCATGTATGTCCACACTGTCTTATTATCCTCCGTGATTACTTTCTCAATTTGTTTAGTGGCTATTTCAATTCCTTTCTGAATAAAATTTTTCCGTTAGTTGCTCATCTTGTCTCCTTCCCACTTTCACTGCTCTTCCAAAACTTAGCTTGATACGTTTGTGATCACTACCCAGACTTCTGGAGCCACCTTCATCTATGTGCATTCCCCTGAGCTTATCATACATCCTATGTGACATCAGTGCATAATCTATCGTCGACTGCAGCCTTCCTACCTCCCATGTTATTTGTCCTTCACACTTCTCGGTACTGTTGCAAATGATCAAATCAAGCCTTTCACACATATCCATGATCATTTTGCCTGTCGGGTCGGTATACCCATCTATATCTTCTATGTGCGCACTCATGTCTTCTAGAATAATTATCTCGCACTCTCTTCCTAACTCCTGAATGTCCTTTAATATACACTCTACCATTGCCTGGTTTTCCTCTCTGGCCTTTGCTCCCGTCCACAAGTACACGAAACCAAGGAGTGTCATTTGACCTTCCACTTTCCCTTTTAGCCATAAATGTTCCTTGCACTCCTGCTTGACTGTTTGCCAGTCTGTACTTTTATGAATGAATGCCCCAGTACCACCCCCCCTTTTTACTGCCTTCTGTTCTATTACAATATTCCCACGCGTAGTTCGGATTGTTCAGAGGTTGTTCCATGTCCCTGAAATGTGTTTCTACAAAACCGTATATCATCCGCCTCTCTTCCCTTAGCTTTTCTTCTATCTCTTCCCACTTCAGCCTGTTCCTACCACCCTGCATGTTAATATACCCTATGTCTGAATGGGCTCGGCGCTTGTGGCTACGTCTATTTATGCCCCGGACTCTACCTATCTTAGAAATTGGTGCTACTTTGGAATCGTATCTGTCCATAACACCTGTCGAAGAGTCTCCCTGGTTGTTTTCCTCGTTACTAGCTATCCTGCATCCCGAAGGGCTGGCTTGCCCCCCAAAAAAAGCTACTGCGCGTCCTGCAAGTCGCCAACCCACCTCATTACCTAGTCGCCCATCGAAGTGAATTTTGTCTCGTTGAAAACCACCGCACCTATGCACCTCTCTGTTTATTTCCACCACCTCAAAGCCTTTCTCTCGACTCATCCGCCATATCTCTTGGTTCGCGTTGACAACCGCTCTTTGCAGGTTGCTATCATGCACCGGTACCTCCGGTATCATGCATATCACTACCTGTACCTTAGGACAAGTGGCGCGCATGTCATCGACGCCTTTCGCCAGTGTGGCTGCTAGTCCTGCTGTATCTTCATTTAGGACATCGTTTAAACCGCCTGAAATTATCACGAGGTTTCGTCTATGAGCTGTAGTTTTGAGTTTTGCGCTCGCTTGCCTCATGACTGCTTCAAGCTTGCGTCCTGGGAACGCCCCTACTGCAACCCTCTTGCCACCTCTTACCCTCTCTTTGATGGCTTCTGTGCATCGATTTAAATTCGAGTCCCCGGCGATTATCACACGCTGTGACTTTTCAGCTGGAGCGTCCTGCACCTAGGGGCTACTTGCACCTGTGACGCCGGCTGCTTTGTCCCCTCCCAGCCCCACCACTACCTCGCTGAAGCTGGGCCTTGCGACAGTTGAACCGGCTAAATTTGTTTTTTTCCAAACTTTCTTGCTCTATCTTCTCCGCCGTTATGGTTGCCGGTTCCCTACTGTTCTCTCCGTAGGCCGCTCCTCTGTTCATCTCGGCTATTGCTTCTTCAGCGTACTTCAGCCTTTCTCCCATTGCCCTCGTTTTCTCTTGCTCTGTCGCCAACGCAGTCTCGATCTCATCGATTCTCACCAGCAGTTCACTTTGGGCAACCATCATTTTCCCCATTTTTTTCCTCGACCTCACATTGCCTACACTTCGCGTCAGCCTCTTCTCCATCCGCTTCTACGCTTGAGTCCACTTTCAAACCCACTCCACATCCTGAACACTTTACAGTCTTTTTAACCATGTCTTTCTGACACCAATTGTCCCTATACTCGATAATTACTAAACTCGAGCTGTGCACTACGAAAAAAAAGAAAGTCTAAGCTCTACTACAAAAATTTGCGTGTTCAATGTACGCGCACTTCCCCCACGGGGTGGCAAAAAAAAACAACAAAAAATTTCAAACACACACACCCACACTAACTAATAAATACCTAGTGACTGGCCCCCGAAAAAGCCGTACCATAAAATTTGTGTTACGAAGATTTCAACCGCTGCCTTATAATTATAAAGAGAAGCTCAAAACATGCAAAAACACTTATCTGTGCAGTCGATCCGGAGCGCTCAAAAAACACGTCCATCCACCGTGACAGCCCGAACAGAACTGCGTGCCAGCGAGCGGCAGCGCCACCTACTCACAGGATCGAGAAATGTTGCACGAATACTCCACCACTCCGGACACTAGAAAAGCGTTCTAGCCTCTGTAATTCCCATGGTCGCTGGACGATTGCAGCGCCAGAGTGCCATCTAGTTAATTTTGGGAAACTCTATGACGCAGATAACTGAAGTTCCGTGTGAAGGTCTGGGTTGCCAGATGGTTGGTCCAGTTGACTCCAAACATGGGGAGGCCACAAATGCTGCAGGTGAATTCTTAAGTGGACTGTCAGCAACTGGAGGACACCAAGCGGGGAGCGAAGTGACGCAATCATACAAGAACGCAGCCTGGAAAAATCGGTGCAATGAGCATTGCATTTCTGTTGCAGCGTCGTGAGGTAAGCGGCAGGATAGCGTTACTAGGGTTTAACGTAGGGCTGTCGGGCGCTCGGTCTGATGGTCGGGCGGGCGATGGCTAAGGAGGCTAAGAAAACCACGAGGGAGAGTGAGCTGGTGCAGTGCGAAGAATGCAAGCGCTGGTGCTACTTAGATGAGACAGCATTCACGAGTTTGGCCGACGCGCAGAAGGCGAGCTTCGTGTGCAGGCTGTGCGAGGCACTGAAGGCGGCCGTGCAGCGCACGGAGGCTAGCATCGAAGGGCTTCAGGGGGAGCTTAGGGCGGAACGGGAGCAGAGAATAGAACCCCCAAAACAGCTCGAAGTTCCGCGTGAGTGAGAGGAGGCTGCCGCAAGCCAATTAGAGCAAATGAAGGGCGACCTTCGAAAGGAACGAAAAGGGCGGACCGAGCTCGAACAGCGGGTAAAGAAGCTGATGGCGCTTTGCCCCGGCCCCGAGCGATGTGAGATGGAAGGCATGGGTAGGAGAGAAGGTGACAGGCGGGAAGGAACAGGTGAGAAGGGAGGTCAGGGGGCCGCAGTGTCTGGCAAACCATGGAGGCCCCGAGAACATACAGCTCAGTAACGCGGCAGTCTTCAAGCAGGGCAGGAACACAGGACAGACGGCAGAGAGAGAAAGAGGTGAAAAAAATAGGGGCGTCATCACAAAACAGGAAGCTAGCGATTGGAGCGTATAGAAGGGTCCTGGCGGTGGGGGACTCTAACGTGACCAGGGTTAGGGATGACGTCTTCAAGACAGTGAAGGGTGGGGAGAGTGAGGGTGGGGGCCCAGTAAGGGAAGGGCATGGTGGATGCACTGGCCAAATTAAGCTTAGAGGGTTTTAGAAGACAGCATGGAGGGCGAAAATCTCGTCATTATTCATGCTGGGCTCAATGATGTGATGAAGAGCAAGGATGACAACCTTCGAAGACAGTTAAAAGATGGGATGCGTGAGCTCTGAGAAGCCTCTGGGAGTGTGCATGTGACTATATACACAGTCCCAGAGGTCTGGGGGCAGTCTCGTGGGATTGAAAGGAGGGTAGTGGAGGCCAACTGTGTGATCAAGGGTATGAGCTGGCAACACGGATACAGCGTAATGAAGGTGAACCAAGACGTGCACGAGCCCGGTGCTCGCCCCTTTGCACAGGATGGCATTCACTACCATAGTGCAACGGGCAGGAGGTATGCTAATAGGATGGGTCATCAAGCCACAGCTTTTTTAGGGGGGCCCAGAGTTCTGAGGCCAACAGTGTAGCCGAAGACGGTTCTAAAAGGGCACAAATATTCAAGCCACATGGAGTCCATGGGAGAAGAAATCGACGTAAGCACAAGGACCGATCTAAGTCAGATATAGGCTATATTAACATGCAAGGTAGCAGGACCAGGTTAAAGTGGGAAAAGATAGAAAAGCAGTTGAGGCAGGAGGAACTGATGGTATATGGAATCGTGGAGACACATCTTCGGAGCATGGAGCGGTTACCTTGCGATTGGGACTGCGTATGGGATATTGTAATAGAACAGAAGGCAGCAGAAAGCGGCGTGGCATTGGGGTATTCATTCATAAATGTACAGACTGGCAAAGGGTCAAGCAGGAGTGCAAGGAGCATTTATGGCTAAAAGGAAAAGTGGCAGGGCAAATGACATTCCTTGGTTTGGTGTACTTGTGGACGGGAGCAAAGGCCAAAGAGGAAAACCAGGCAATGGCCGAGTTTATATCAAAGGACGTTGAGAAATTAGGAAGAGAGTGCGAGATAATTATACTAGGAGATATGATTGCGCGCGTAGAAGATATAAATGGGTAAACTGACTTAACTAGGAAAATTATCATAGATATGTGTGAAAGGTATGGTTTGATCATTTGGAATAGTACTGAGAAGTGTGAAGGGCAAATAACATAGGAGGTAGGAAGGCTGCAGCCGACGATAGATAATGCACTGATGTCACATAGGATGTATGATAAGCTCAGGGGAATGCACATAGATGAAGGTGGCTCCAGAAGTCTGGGTAGTGATCACAAACGTATCAAGCTAAGTTTTGGAAGAGTAGTGAAAGTGGGAAGGAGATAAGATGAGCAACTACAGTTGAATTTTGATCCAGAAAGGCAAATTGAAATAGCCACTAAACAAATTGAGAAAGCAATCACGGAGGATAATAAGACAGTGTGGACATACACGAATCTAATTAGACTCTTTGAGCTAGAGCTTGTTAAGACGCGTGACAAGTCCCCCCGGAAAAGAAGACACAAACCAAAACGTTGCTGGGATGAGGAAGTTAAGAGAGTTATAGCAAAACGTCAGGAAGCCTCTAGGGAACACAGACATGCTAAGCAGCGGGGTGAACCGACAGATGATGTCGAAAGAAAATGAGAAACCTTTCTAAGCTGTAGAAGGGATGCATCCCTTCTGATCAATGAAAAGATTAGAAGAAAGGGAGCTCAGTGGCTGGCAGAAGTACATCAAAAAGATAGAAAGGCAGCTGCAAAATTTTGGAACCATCTAAACTCCCCAAGAAATGAGACGAGTCTAGAGCAGAGTTTTATAACTACAGCCCAAGGTGCTAGGCTAGAAGGGGACGAAGCTATTGAATATATAAGAACAAGGGTGACAGAAAAATTTCAACAAAGAAGTACTTTATGCACCACAATAGACAAGGACGAATCAAGTGGTGCAATGGCTCCATTTTCACAACGAGAGTGGGAAAGGGCTGAGAAAAGGGTTCCTAGTAGTACATCAACAGGCCCAGATGGCATTCCAATTAGGCTGATAGAGACATTAGGTCCGAAGTCTAAGCAGGCTTTGAGAGAGGCAGTGACCAAAATAATAATCGATGGTGAAGTTTCCGATAGATGGAAACTTAGCAGGATGAGCATGATCTATAAAGAAAAGGGGGACAAAGCTGACATAAACAACTACCGTCCTATAACAGTGATATCAGTGGTCTACAGGCTGGCGATGCAGATTATAAAGGAAAGACTGCAAGCATGGATAGAGGATGAGGGGGTGCTGGGGGAACTGCAGAATGGGTTTCGGAAACACAGGAGGTTGGAAGACAATCTGTTCTCACTGGCGCAGTGCATCGAAATAGCAGAAAAGAAACACAGGCCCCTGTGGCTAGCATTTCTGGATATCAAGGGAGCGTACGATAGCATGGTTCAAGAGGAATTGTGGGGAATACTGGACACACTAGGCGTGGAACATGCAGTCACTAATCTTTTAAAGGGCATCTATAAAGGTAACAAGGTAGTTATAAAGTGGGAAAAACTGGTATCCAAGCCTGCAGAGAAAAAACGGGGGCTTAGGCAGGGGTGCCCCCTGTCACCCTTATTATTCATGATGTACCGACAAGGATTAGAGGCAAAATTATAGGGAAGTGGACTGGGCTTCAACCTCTCTTTAGTCAAACAAGGAAAACTTATTGATGAGGCACTACCAGCATTAATGTACGCAGATGATATAGTGCTAATGGCGAACAACAAGGAAGATTTGCAGAGATTGATGGACATCTGCGGCAATGAGGGAGATAGGTTAGATTTTAGATTCAGTATGGAAAAATCAGCAGTCATGATTTTCAATGACAACGAAGGTAGTGAGCTCAGAATACAGGAGGTCACGCTAGAGATAACAGATAAATACAAATATCTGGGCGTATGGATAAGCAATGGGACCGAGTATCTGAGGAAACACGAAATATACGTGACGACTAAAGGTAACAGGAATGCAGCAGTGATGAAAAATAGGGCACTGTGGAATTACAATAGGTATGATGTTGTGAGAGGAATATGGAAAGGGGTCATGGTTCCTGGGCTGACGTTCGGCAATGCGGTCTTGTGCATGAGATCAGAAGTTCAAGCGAGATTAGAAATTAAGCAACGTGGAATAGGTAGGCTTGCTTTAGGAGCTCACGGGAATACACCAAATCAGGGAGTACAAGGTGATATGGGATGGACATCGTTTGAGGGCAGTGAAGCTAGCAGCAAGATAAAATTTGAGAAGCGATTGAGAGAAATGGGGGAGGAGCGTTGGGCTAGGAAGGTATTCAGCTACTTGTACATGAAGAATGTCGATACAAAATGGAGGAAGCGAACCAGGAAGTTGACTGGTAAATACTTAGAAAACAGCAGGTGGCCAAACCAAAAAGAACTATCGGTTAAGAAGAAAGTGAAGGAAACGGACACTGACATGTGGAGAATGGGCATGATTAAGAAGTCCGCACTAGAGATCTATCGAACTTTTAAGCAGGAAATTGCCAAGGAAAGGATCTATGATAATACTCGGGGTAGTTCTCTACTCTTTGAGGCAAGGACGGGAGTACTGCGAACCAAGACATATCGGGCCAAATACGAAGGGGTAGACACAGTATGCAGTGCGTGTGGAGAGGAAGAAGAAACTGCCGAACTCTTGATAATGTTCTGTAAAGGGCTTCACCCTATAGTTCAGGCTGATGGCGCAGAGTTTTTCAAAGCACTGGGGTTTAGGGACTGGGAGGGCAAAATAGACTTTAAGCAAGTAGACTTAACTGGAAGGAGCTTATCTGATTGGTGGCTAAAGTCAAGGCACGAGTGAGAATTAAACTCTTCACTGCAAAGTACAAATCCTCAAACTCACTTTTTAAGGAAAAAAAAATATAATTTTTGGTTCATTAAGTATTACGGTTTGGTGGCGCTAGCCACCGCCCGATCTAAAAAGTACAGCCGTATCCATCCATCCATCCATCTGTTCTAAATGGACTTTAGGCGGGTAGACCTAACTAGAAGGAGGTTATTTGATTGGTGGCTAAAGTCAAGGCACAATTAAAAATTAACCGATCACTGCAAAGTACGAATCCTAGACCTTACCATTTAAAGAAAAAAAAATGACAAATTTGATGGTTAGTTCACTAAGTATTACGGCTAGGTGGCGTTAGCCGCCGCCCAATCCAAAGGGTACAGCCACAACAATTCATTCATCCATCCATTCTAAATTGAAGAAGAGAAAGAGTGTGGCAGCTGTTTTTCTTCTCATGCGGCAGGAAATGTAAGGAGAGGGCATGCCCAGCCGGCGCAGGGCGTAAAAATTGTGGCAGAAATGACATCATGGCGGCCATATTCACTAGGCACAATGGCGGCGTTGTTATGGTTACGTGTTGCGCAGTGGAGCTGGTCTAGCAGTGAGCGGCCGCGGCTGGCGGCGGAATGTGTGCCTCCCCAGGTCTCGTGCTGAGCCGTGGCGGACAATATCTGTGCTCTGCGCCGCGTTATTGCTTACGCAGGGTTCTCCTGGCAGTTACATTACTCTTAGCAACGTTTAGAAATCCCTTTGTTCATCACGGGGTTTCAACACTGCGTAGAACAAGTGCATATCCATGTGTCGTGCGGCGGATGACGCGGATGAAGCAGTTAGTGTTCAGCGAAATTGCGTTGGGCACCATGACGAAGGTGAATGACGACGAACGCCTTGCAGGTCAGTGACGGTTGAGCAGTGCTCCTGCTTGTGACAACGGATGACGCTGTTGACCCCAGCAAGACGCCGTAAGGACCATGTGCACATACGTAGTTTCGTGTTGTGTGTGTACAGTAACAACTTGCATGAGCGTATTAAAACACCTTTTCTGTTCCGCTTGGTACACTCTCCACCAGCATTTCATGTAATCTACACGTAACAGCAACCACGTTCAACTGTCACTAGCACCGTGCTTAAAGTCACCACGGTCGCAGAATGCTGACGCCGGTGAGTTTCACGCGGAACACGGACACAGTGGCAGGACGCTGCGTCGACTGCGTGGCGGAATGCAACCGTAGAAGGCCGATCGTGTTGTCTCTACAGTTGCTGAATTAATGACGTGAAAGCACTCGCCGTTGCTAGGGCATCTAGCGCGCGTTCTCTCGTAGTTACTATCATTTAAAGCGCACGAAAATCAGACATAAAGAGAGGACAAGCGATGTACTTTTTTGCCTGCACATGCATGAGTCGTGTTTTTCAGTTGCCTGTATATATATTCCGTAAGCGCTTGTCCTCTCTTTATGTCTGATTTTCGTGCGCTTTAAATGATAGTTATACCATGGATATCCAACTAGCCCAACTTTCGATTCTCTCGTAGTTGCTTCGTTGTCGGCGAGCTGTTGCTCCCTGTTATTACTCGGACGAAGCGATTTCGCTGAAGGTGTACCGCTGGCTCAGAGTGATGAGCCCAGTTCCATTAGTTTCGGATCGTCACGACACACGCGCTGCGCAGCCCACGTGCTTTCCGAGCCGGAGATGGAGCCGCGCCTTCTGCTTCGCAGTGATATGTAAACAAGAAAGGAGAATTTGCCTAGTCAATATGGCCGATTTTCGGCTTCATCGCGGCTTCACAACAACGTTTTTAGATAGCTTCAGTTGGCAAAACGCGCGGCATTCCATTGGCGTGGGGCGGCTTACCGCAATCGCCAACCAGGCGGTGGCGCTGCGGTAGCGTTAGGATCAATCTCGGCGCGTCGTCTGCTACTGCTACAACGGGAAAGGCGCCGACAGGAGACTACCGCAGCGGTTAACTCTTTTATTCGAGAAGCAGAAGTGAAACTTCGCTCGCATTTAACCTTTACCGAAAAGAGCTTTTTCGTTTTTTTTGCAACATTATAACTAGAAACAAACAGCACGTAAGACAGGACAAAAAGAAAAGGCAAACTGTACAGCGCGCTTACCTTCATTCCTGTTCACGTTGTAGCCGGTGTTTATTTTTGGCCAGTATATGTGCAAATCACCCCAGGATCCCGTAATGCTCAGCGATATTCTAACCTTACCAGAACACGTGTTACACGGCCAAAATCCGCTGAAAAGCTTAGAAAATCAAGAACCAGCAAGGAAGCCAGAAAAAATTGTTTTGTAATTTTATTTGACGTCAGAAAACTGAAAGCAGCAGCTGCATTATTTACAGGAACATATTTACAAGGGTTAAGTGGTCAGAGTTGTACTGCAAGCCTTCACATCAGCTTCACTTTCTTTCTAACAGATGCGACTTTTTCTGAAGAGCTGAAGCTTTTACAAGTATCTCTGGCAGCGAAATGCAGTCTTAGCACTATGTAGGAGTGAAGAAGCTCTGCCGTAGTGGTGACCTTGTGAACAGAACAGCCCACACTAGTAATGTCGCAGTCCTCAAGAGCGTCGAGGAGGCTCCAAAATGTCTCTGAGCAGAGCCGGTTCTTTTGCAGCTCATCCGAAATTTTGGCTTCGATGCCTCGAAACATACAGAAGAGCTCCCATGATGGCAATTTTAGGCTCCTGTGCTTAAATTCCCTCTCCAAAGTGAGAAATGCCTCCGGGCACTCCGCATTTTCGGACTGGATATTACGTACACAGTCAGAACACCTCTGATGCTTGAGGTAAGAGTGGACAAGATAGCCGCACAAGTAGTAAATAACACAGTCCTGTGCTGCTGGTGTGGAGTACCCATGATCAAGTGCTGTCGGTGTTTCATTCTGTGCAGAAGAGATTTCTGCCAACTTCGCTCGAATAGCCTCCTGGAGTCTTTCGTGGGACGACAGTGTGTCCTTTCTTCCCCTTTTCTTGCTGTCTGCAACAGTGGCAAGCACAAAAGTCTGCTCATCACTCACGTTCCCAGTGACACAAGTGCTGATTGGTGTATACAGGCTCAGAAGCCTATATACGTGTGCAAAGCTGATTAGGGTAGGGTGATCCTCATCCCCTCCATAACTTCTTGTCACACCAAAAAACCTCTGAAAAAAGGAAGACGTGTTTTTTTATAAAAGCAATGTGCGCAAACATAAACGTGATAAACAAAAAGAACAAATGGCTTACCTCTAAAGGATCCTGGTTTAGTTTGCCCGTGAGCACATAACGCGCTCCTTTAGAGAGAAGATCTGTTATGAGGTCCCATACTGATGCAAGCGTAACACGAAGCGACTCCATTGTAACTTGCGATGCAAACATCACTGTCCCATTGGTGATATGGTTTCCCTCGGTCTTATTTACAGCATCAAGGAACTCCTGGATTACCTTCAAAATAAGCCAGTGAGCAAATTAATTTCACAACAATGCAACAGATGTTATGAAGCATTATCTGTACTATTTCACAACAGTGCAACAGATGCTGTAAAGTATTATCGTTACCTCAACTTCCTTTGACGAACTTGTTATTCCAAACTTCGGAAGCTTCACATTCAGGGCATCGAACAGGTTGCTCACCATGAGGGTGAATTGAGCAGTTCCATGGCAGTCTTTCAGGTCAGGCTCCTCTAACCGCTGGTACACTTTTAACCCAATGGCAGTGCTTCGGCTGAAAAGCTGAGAACAACATATATGAAAAATTTGCGGCTTTATTTTTATAAACAAGCATTTATGCATATAAACAAGCAGTTGTCAACTATGAAAGGCATCTAAATATGGTAGATAAGGCACTTTTGTTTACCTGTACAGCCAGACTCACGTTCATCTTTCGCAGATTGTCTGGGCTCACGTGCTCTTTTGTCAATTTTGGAACTACCCGAAGCTGCTGTTTCCCATCTACTTCTTGGAGCCTTCGATAGTGGTCAAAGTTTATTTTGTGTTCACCGATCTGCAATTTTTAAAAAAAAACAGTGAGACGAAGAAAGGTGTTCCATTGCAGAAGCCACTCCTTAATTCAGAGTTGCTCACGCATGAAAAATAAGTAAAAACATTCTAATCTACTTACCATGCCATACTTGTGGCGCATGAGATGGTTCCTTATGCACTTGATGATGTGCGGTACATCGCACAGGAAGTAGAGCTGCTGATCAGGTACACAAGGATGGTCAACTCTGTGTTTCGGTTCATGAAGCTTGCCTTTGATACCAAAACATGACCACATGGCCTTGTGTGGTGCTGGCACCATCACTGATAACAGCGATGACTGTTGGATTGTGCTTGTGTAACTGCAAAATGGCTTCTAAAACAAGCCTAGCTGGCACTCTTCCAGGGGCTGCATGTCTCGTAGCAAAACTTGCAATTGGTTGCACCCAGGAGTGAAATAAAGGCACAAACATGAGTACCAAAGCGTGGTCGGCTGTTGTTTCTGAGTCATGATCATCTCCATAATCAACGAAGCCATCAACCTTGTGAGTACTCTTGTTAAATGCGACAACCTCTCGCACCTTCATCTCGTCCAGTACTAGCGTTCCGTAGCATTGTACTCCTGCTTTGTTTTTCATAAAGGCCCTGTGATGTGTGGTGCGCGTTCAAAGTGCGCGCCTTCGAAAAGTGCGCGTCACGGAAAAAAAAAAAACAAAAGGAGAAATACCAGAGTGCACGTGCGGTGCTGCTTAAACAAGAATGACGACGTTAAAGAGCGTCAAGCACGAGGATGCGTGGCAGGACGTGAAGTAAACAAAAGGTAAAACATCCAATGGGCAGCGAACACGGAGATTTCAAGGCCCAATGGCTTGACACCACGAAACAGTAGTATCTCCAATGAGAACGAGACAAGTGGGCCAGAGCTGAAGCAGGAGCCTGGGGAGACCAGAGCAAGGGGAATTCGAGGCAGGCAGTGCAAGCGGAAGGTCGTCACCGGACCGGGCGCTGAAGATGGGCCGTTGGGTTCCGGACCCGAGCCTACAGGACTTCCACCGGCCGGGGCCTCCTGCTGTCGGGTTCCCGCTCCAAAGGACCGTGGCCATCCGGTCCTGAACTCCTTTCCAGAGCCTGCGGACTTCGGTTCCGGCAGGCGAGCTACAGCCGTCGGGCTCCGGGCCCGAGCTGTGCGCCCAGCTGCTTGACTAGGTCGACCCTAGTTCCCGGACGCGTCGCCACCAGCCTGCGTTCTCCCGTCTCCGACGTGTCCACGCTCCTCAAGCCGAAACCATCACGATTTGGTAGGGCTTTTCGACGTGTCGCCAGCAGCCAGCGTTCCCTCGTCCTCGTCCAGCCCACGCATTGACGCAGGAGTCACGGCGTTCCGGTTTCTCATCACCGCCGAAAACCAACTTGTGGGTGAGACTGCACCGATACTCTTGCGCTACTCCCATCACTCAGCCCCTTTCGAACGTTAGGTTTAGTTACTGACTTTGAACGTTCTTGTTGGGTGTTTACAGATGTGTTTCGTCATGTCCAGTCAACTGTTTATTAAGTGTTTTGTTTTGTGAGGAATCTTTGCCTTTTTACTTTTCAATTAAACTTTTTGTGTGTTTCTTGGAAACCGAACGGCTTTGTCCTTATTAACAAAACTCTCTGAGGCTCAGCCCGGGAGAAAAACAAATCAGCAACAAGAACCCGCATCACAAATTGGCGTCCGCAGCGACAGGACAAAGTCGTTTGTTTTTCCAGTAGATTTTTTGACGCGGTTAACACGATGACGAACACGTGGGAGTTAATTGAGTTGGCGGATAAAATGGGACTGACGGGAGCGGAGTTTAGAGTATGGTACGAGGAGCGGATGGAGAGGGAGCGTGAGCAACGGGCTGCAGAACGAAAGGCGGCGAAGGAAAAGCTTGAATTGGTGCTTAGAGCTAAGAAGGAGGAGCTAGAGCGCGTAACGCGTGAAAATAAAGTGTTGCTAGAGCGTCAGACACGCATACTGAAGCAGCAGCTCCAATTAGAGAGGGTGGACTTCGAGCGGCGACTCGAGCTTGCGATGGCGAAAAGGGGGCAGCTGGCGATGCAGAAGGTCGAGCAAGCGGTGAATGTTTGCTCCGATAGCAGCGTTTGCTGGAGGGAAGTCGATTCCTGCAAGGTTGGCCTCGAGCCTCGCGACAGCCTTACTTCGGAGCGAGAAGCTCAGATAGAGGAAGGCAGAGAGGTGGACAGCCAAGAAGGCAGGAGTCATGAGGAGTTTGTTGAAGCGACGGAAAGCTCCTCTGGCTGGGAACATATTACTTCCGTTAGCTGCTTGGGGACCTCTGAGAGGCCAAGCACCTATGAAGAAGAGCGCCTGGATATGGGCGACCTAGAAGCTGTGGAAAATGTTGTGGAGCAAAGCTTCGATAGCAGGGAACAAAGACGCTCCATTCAGAATGAGGTGTGTATCAGAACGTCGCAGAGGCCGAGCACATTTCGGGAAGGGGTAGGGCTACCTCTCAATAGCTCCATGGAAGGAGCGCTAGAACGTCATTGGGAAGATGGCAGCGAATGCCATGAAGGCTCTGATATAGTGGCCACTGATTGTTTTGTACCGACAGAGGTAGCAGCAGGCACCACGTCAATGGTCCTAGACCATGCGTATATCTCACTCAGAGAGAGAGGGGATTCTAGTTCACAGGATAGCGTAACTGCTATTTGTCCGAGAAAACACGATGGGAGTGCTGAAGCACTCTTCAAAATAAACAGTATCGAATCGGAGGTGGGCTCGATGGTAGGTATGGAGAATGCCAGACAGGGTCTTGAACCTGAGAACGTGATTGGTTTTGAACCTATAATTAAGTCCACTCAAGATGAGCTGTATAATGACCGAGCACAACGGCATCCCTTCTCAAGAATCCAGGAACCTCACACGCTTGTCGGAGCGTTTGGGCTTGCTGAGGGCACCCCGAGCTTGTGTTCATTAGATGGTGAACTAAAAGAAAGCATTGGTGTGAGAGATTGTGGCATTTGGACATTCGTGTCTCAGTGCGTTTCGTGTCGACGCCGACGGCTCGAGACCGCGCCCTGTTCCTCTGTGACCGGTAAGCGTTCATGTGGCCGGCGGGGGCGCAGACACGCGTTTCAGCGAAAGTGCATAAAAGCAGGTTTGCCACAGTTACTTTCGAAACGTGCGAGAAGGGCAGTGCGTCTGGTTTGGGACGCGATAACCTGAGTGTAGGGTTAGAAAACCGGTAGCTCTTTCTGGACTTCGACTTTTAGATGCGGACACAAGTAGCTTTGTCCGTAGTCGATTTTGTAGTAAAAAGGTTTATTCCGGGTTTCAGAACTTTTAAATGCAATTGGGTGAATCTAAAGTTTAAGTGTGGACATTTGGACGATGTAGCGAACTGTAGCCCGGTGATGTGTTGAACTGCGTGGTGCAAATATGTGGTTTAATTGTGACGTAGTGCGGAACGCGCACTCATCGGCAGTTTTTTTTTTCTAAAAAAAAAAAAAACTTGAATAAAAGGGGGGCGTATGTGATGTGTGGTGCGCGTTCAAAGTGCGCGCCTTCGAAAAGTGCGCGTCACGGAAAAAAAAAACAAAAGGAGAAATACCAGAGTGCACGTGCGGTGCTGCTTAAACAAGAATGACGACGTTAAAGAGCGTCAAGCACGAGGATGCGTGGCAGGACGTGAAGTAAACAAAAGGTAAAACATCCAATGGGCAGCGAACACGGAGATTTCAAGGCCCAATGGCTTGACACCACGAAACAGTAGTATCTCCAATGAGAACGAGACAAGTGGGCCAGAGCTGAAGCAGGAGCCTGGGGAGACCAGAGCAAGGGGAATTCGAGGCAGGCAGTGCAAGCGGAAGGTCGTCACCGGACCGGGCGCTGAAGATGGGCCGTTGGGTTCCGGACCCGAGCCTACAGGACTTCCACCGGCCGGGGCCTCCTGCTGTCGGGTTCCCGCTCCAAAGGACCGTGGCCATCCGGTCCTGAACTCCTTTCCAGAGCCTGCGGACTTCGGTTCCGGCAGGCGAGCTACAGCCGTCGGGCTCCGGGCCCGAGCTGTGCGCCCAGCTGCTTGACTAGGTCGACCCTAGTTCCCGGACGCGTCGCCACCAGCCTGCGTTCTCCCGTCTCCGACGTGTCCACGCTCCTCAAGCCGAAACCATCACGATTTGGTAGGGCTTTTCGACGTGTCGCCAGCAGCCAGCGTTCCCTCGTCCTCGTCCAGCCCACGCATTGACGCAGGAGTCACGGCGTTCCGGTTTCTCATCACCGCCGAAAACCAACTTGTGGGTGAGACTGCACCGATACTCTTGCGCTACTCCCATCACTCAGCCCCTTTCGAACGTTAGGTTTAGTTACTGACTTTGAACGTTCTTGTTGGGTGTTTACAGATGTGTTTCGTCATGTCCAGTCAACTGTTTATTAAGTGTTTTGTTTTGTGAGGAATCTTTGCCTTTTTACTTTTCAATTAAACTTTTTGTGTGTTTCTTGGAAACCGAACGGCTTTGTCCTTATTAACAAAACTCTCTGAGGCTCAGCCCGGGAGAAAAACAAATCAGCAACAAGAACCCGCATCACAGGCCCCAATACTGTCAAGAGATACCTTGTTGAAGCCGAATTCACATGGCATTCCTTTCATCATTTGTCTCAGCCTTGTGGTTGTTGGAAGTGGCATGAGCTTCATTTTTGACATTAGTCTATAAGCTCTTGGGCTTGAAATTCTCAATAGAAGACAAGTCATGAGCCATTCCTGTTCATAACGCCTTCCTCGTGGCGATTTCGCCTTTGCGACTTTTAATGCTGACCTAAAGGCAAGTTGCTGTGCTTGCGGAAGACTTTCCACTGCTTTTTCAACTTTGCTCGCTGAAACTTCAGACAAACAGCGTCTCAGTGTAGACACTTCTCTTCTAGCTCTTTCGCGAAACACAGTGGCCCTGATGGCCTTTTTCTTTAGGTTTTGAATTTCACGTTCAGCCTTCCATTTTGTGCTTTTTTTAGGACGACGCTTCATTCTATCACCAAAGTTTTTTTTTGTTTTTTTTGCATGGAGGGCACAAGTGCTCACCTGACAGCACCATGCATTTCTTGTTTCGCCATACACCCTGCCTTTTCATGGCTGCTTTTGACGATGAAATACCTGGAAACAGCTCAAATTTACACCCAGGGCAAATCTTGAGCGCATCGATGTAGCGAAGAAACATTGTTAAATTCTTCTGGCTTGTTAGCAGGGTCGGAATGTTTCCATCTTTCTCGATGTAGCTGCACGGCAGGACAAGCACACCTCTTGAACTAACTTCAGTCGCCAAGTCTTGCCGGATTACAACAGCCTTTTCAATGTACGCAACGCCCCCAGACTCTTCGAGTTTGTAGAAGATAACTTGGATGGTAGAAGCCCTCACATTCCACGAATCAAATGTCGGGCTGCCCTGCACAACAGCAAGCCAGGGCGCAGTTCCTAGCGTGATAACATCGGTGCATTCATCAACATCCATGCCGTCACATGCGTCAGTTTCGTCGTACAAATATTCATCACTTTGGCAGGAAGAAACTTGGGCGGAAGCCACTGACCTCACTTTGGGTGGCTTTCTTGCCGACTTCGGCACCGTTGGTTTTGAGAGATGCTTAGGTACGTTCGGGAAAATTCGAGGCACAGCGCGCTCCTTCAGTGTCCATCTGCCTCGCGGTATCGTTATGGTTTGACCGTTCACTGTGTGCTCATAGCAGCTTATGATGTCTACAGGCTCGAAATGAATGTCACAGACGTACGTTTTTGGCGTTACCTTAAAGTTCTTCCGTGGAATCGCGTTTTGCCATGCCTTCAGTAAGTCAGGGTCCTTTGGGGGCTTGAAAAAATGTCGCGGTCCGGGATTTGCAGCTGCCGAAGCATACCCCGAACGACAGCCGGGCGCGCTGCACGTCGGCATGTCGAGAATCCGCGCTGACACTTCACGGTATCCACTGCAAAGAGTTCATACCACTGTAGAACGTGTGCAAGCTGGAAGTACAGGCGTGATGAACGTGCGAGCGCCAGCAACACCCCAAAAGCACGTGTCTGAAGCACGACCTCCTCTATAAACTTTATAGAGGAGGTCTATAAAGTTTATAGAGGAGGTCGTGGTCTGAAGCAAGCGTCACCGCCACTCACTGCTTCCCAACCGATCTCAACGGAACGCCAGCGCCACCTTTCGCAACGGCGACAAAACGACGCCGCCTCTCGAAGCGAGTTTGCAAACTGAAAAGTATCTAAAAACGTTGCTTCACAACGAGTGACGTCAGGGCCTCTCCTTACCTTTCCTTCCTCCGTGCATGCGGCAGACATTTTTCTAGAGGAGGCGTTGGGTAGAGCCACATCCATTCATCCATCATCATTTTGCTAGGGCATTATGGCGGCTGCCAATGGTAGCGGGCGCGGTGGTTGGCGGTGCGCTCGCAGGTTTATGGGCGTTTATTCGCTGCTATGGCTGGGTGGTATTCGCGCACACGGCACCCTAACGTTACTATAAATATTTCAGCTATGCCACCAGGTGACCGAGAGGCCTCAACTGGCAAAAAACACGCCAAGCAAGTAAGCTTACATTGTTTATTGGCAATCGTGAATTCAGCAGTATACATGTAAACAAGGAACACTGTCTCTAACAGAGTTGAACAATGCATGAAAAAAAAGTGATAGCCGTCTGTTGATTAAAATTACACGCTGAAATTGTGCACCTTTATCTTGGCTCGTTCAGTCAGACAACGATATTTACACTGGACACCCCTTGCACACTACTTGGTACAGTGCTGCCACTTGTCTTTCTCACCACACATACTCTCAAAAAGTGCAGTGTCAGTACGATAAGCCTGAGACGCAATATGATATTTGACAACGCATTGGTGAGCAACACATCGCGTTGAATGAAAAGAAATAAAACAAATTCTCATCCGGAATCGGCCTCCTTCATGACAACATGCATCCTTGCACCACATACAGAACCAATGAGAAAATCAAATATTTTGGTAGGGAACACTAATTGCTCGCCCTACTGTCCTGTGCCAGCACCGTGTGACTATTCCCTCTTCTTTCACTTGAAGCAGTGGCTCGGGGTGCGATTTGAAGACCGTGAGAAATTCAAGATCACCGTTCGCAACAGGTTCAATTATCAAGCGGCGATCTTTTATTCAGGTTGACTAAAGAAACTAGTGCGGTGGTACGAGAAGCACTAAGGAGTTAGTGATTCTGTAGAAAAGTGAAGTAGGTTTTTCCTAAACTAAGCCCACCAATAAAAACTTTTACTAATGAATATTTACTTACTTGGAACCAAATGGCCCTTACTTTTTGAATGACCTTCAAAGTCCTTATGCTTTGCATTGACAAATGCATAAATGAGTTTTCTTTGTGCCCATGCCCTTGGTGCATAGTCATAAAAGACACTGCTCAAACGATGGACAACAGCAGAAGCTAAATTCACATTTTTATTCTTCACTACTTCCTAGTTGTCTGCCTCACTCTTAACACGGTATCATGTAAAACTGGTCCTTTTGGCTACATATTTCACAGCAATATCAAGGTAATAGCTGTCAGTTGACATTTGAATTAACATGTGCAAACACTGGCCAACTTTGATTATATTTACCTAGTGCACTCAGTCATTGTTCTTTTTAAAAATTAACATACCGTTAGAAATGCTTTGTCATGCACCAGGTATTTTACATAGAACAAATATTATTATATAAAAGGTATTTATTTGAACTCAGGTGAAAGCGCACAACCCTGTGTATTTCTAAGGGGGAGGGGGAAATCTCTCGACAACTTGAAGACATTGACATCCACAACAGGTAATTCAAACTGGGAACCTCTTGTTTTGCTGCTCGCAGAAGTCTTTCCAGAGTGATCTCAAAATTTTGCAGAAACAAATGAAACTAGAGGAGGAAAACAACTGAAAAGCAGCATTTCTCAGCAAATGAGATTTCGGATGCTAAACTGGAGCCCTTGGACAAGCTAGGAATTATGGTCATGGAGTTACAGTGGAATAAATGCAAGCGAATGCAAATTACTGATTACTCCTTATTTTTATCGCGTTAACTCTATCTTGTAAACAAATATGTTTCGAAGCACAAATATTGACATACGTTTAAATGTTAAGGCTCACTGCTTGCGTGCATGTTGGTGCTTGTTTTTGGCTATCATCAGCCTGATTACACCAACTGCAGAACAAAGGCCTCTCCTAAAATCGGCCTATCAAATTGGTCTTGTGCTTTTTGCTGCCACATTATACATACAAACTTTTTAATATTACTGGTCCTCCTAACCTTCTCTCTTCAATTCATGCATTTTCCTTCTCAGTGAATCCAGTCAGTTACCCTTAATGACCAGCGGTTATCCTGCCTGCGTACTACGTGTCCAGCCCAGGTTCATTTGTTCTTCTCGATTTCAACTACGATATCCTCAACACCGATTTGTTCCCTGACCCACTCTGCTCTTTTCGTGCGTCTTAAGGTTACACCTATCATTTTGCTTTCCATCGCTTGCTGCGTCGTCCTCAATTTAAGCTGGACTCTTTTCGTAAGCCTCTCGGTTTCTGCTCCGTAGGTAAATACGAGCGAGACGTAGCTGTTATATACCATCCTCTTGAGGGTTAGTGACAGATTATCGTTCATGATTTGAGAATGCTTGCCCAGTGTGATCCACGCATTCTTATTCTTGCCTATTCTTCTGGGTCTTTTACTCTCATAGTTCGGCTCCGCGATTTCTACCTCTGCAAGACATGTCTTGCTTAATGGAGGCAGGAGTTCTTGTGCAATTTTTTTTCTGAAACTTAATAGTGTCACTCCCAACATACACGCTGTATCAGTAACTGCTTCAACACTACTATAGCTGTACCTACCACTGCCTTGCAACAGTCTTTACATTCACAGCAATCTATACACGATTTGAAAAAGAAGTGCTGCTAAATATGCACTATTACAAGCCCATTTGTCACCTAGTTATATGTGATACTCTATGCTAAGCTTGACACCTAGAGTGAAGTATAGTATGTGCACCCCTTGACATGCACTGTCCAAAAATTTTGAAGCCTGTACATTTCCTGTAAACTGAGCAATTCATAAAGCAAGAAGCAACAATCTGTGCACCCAATTTCGTACAGCTTGAGCATACCGTACACTATCACTGCTTTTCAATATAAGGCTTCTATTTGTCCGCCTGGCATATTGGTGGCACATGGGGTTGTCACTATGGCAACTGTATAGCTTCTTATGACTGGATGGGGGTAGCTTGGTAATCAGTGGTCTTTCTTTAGTCCAGTTTTCTGAAAACAAAAAGAAACAGACTCATGAGCAGGGTAAGACAGAAATAATTAAACAAATTATGTTCAATAAATAAAGTGTCTACAACCGTACCTTGCGAGAATTTTGGCCCATGAGCTTGCTTTCAGTGATGACACATTCTCCTCTGAGTTGAAGTAGGTTCAGAGTGATGAGACATCCAAGCGTACACTGATATGAGCAATTACTTAGAGGTTGTGGTTGAGTTGTAAGAAAAAAAAACAGTCCTGGTTAGTCTGATAGAAGCATAAACGGATTGGTGATGCATGACCAAGAAGAATGTATATGGGAACACTGCATACAAGAAAGATAGTGGGGACATAACAATGCTGTTTTTGTGAATTTGACTTGTGCATGGCATTATAATGAATTTGTTTTAGAGACGTTCTTCAGAGGACAAAGCTAGGCAATTCCCCTACTGAATGGTTCATGCAAACATAATATGGTTCACTGCAAACATACGAAAAGTGAACAAATGCATATATGCACTAAAGGTTCACTTGGTTCTCTATGTATTGAATTTATGAGCATGTATTGCAGCAGACAGATTTTGAGCAGAAATAGGTAGAACTTATGCTGTGATCTGTGCTACATATTTTAGCAGTAAAGACATTTTCAGCGAATGTGACAATGAAGTAAACAATCTCAAACATTCACAAGGTATGCATCTCATTAGATGTACAAGTCGAACAGCCTTATGACAAAAACTGTTGCACATGCAAAAGAAAAGGGCTATAATCAGATGCAAATCAGTGCATTTTAATTCACCGGCGAACACGCTCACATTGTTCAAGATTATTCTGTCTTCGTAGGCAGTCTCCGAGCGATTTGAGGCTGCGCATCCGTTCGTCAGTAAAGCACAACAGCTGACATGGTTCACAGCCTTTAGACACGTTCGCTTCGCCGTAGCGGCCTGTAAAGCCCGACACACAAACTCGCATTGATATATCAAAGCTGAATTCAAACGCAGCTTCGTGATGCCGATGGACAAAAAGTACCGTGGCTAACCATGGACAATTTGAACAAATTAACCGACAGAAACGCAATCGATGCCATTGGGCTGCTGCTTTTCGAGCGTCAGGCTAATCTGGATACTTGAATTAAACCATCACCGCTCTTGCATAATTAGTAAATGTAAAACAAAATATTTTATTCAATTTTTTTTATAAATAACGACGTAGCAACAACTTTCTTAGCGGTTTTTTATACATCCTGAAATGAAAACTTCAGCCGGGCTGAGCGCCCCTAACAAGGTAAAGGCACACTAACTTATCCGACCGCTAAAAGAGGAGTTAGTAGTTCCACTACACGTGCAAACGACGAAACCCGCCGTGGTCACTTTTTTCGCCCTCTACGGCCATCGCGGGACCGTGAGAGTTTCCGGGGCCTGGCTTTAGTCCCTAGTGGTGCGCCGATGTCGACTGTCAGTGCTAGTTTGGTCAACGTTTATTTTGGTGTTGTGCGGCGGTGTGTATGTATTGCGGTATTATTCCTTGCGAATCTGGCGATGTGGCAGTGATTCTCGGCCGACCGATCCTTCGATGGGGGGGGGGGGGGGGGGGGGATCGAGCGCCGTGGGTGTTTCGTGCAAGCGGTAGCGTTGAATGACCAACATCTCACGTCGATGTGATATGCTCAAATGCTGGCTGTCTGGTGTGTGCTGTGCGGTGGCTTGTGTGACAAATATAGTTCCCTGCACATTTGATGATCCGTTAGTGTTGACTGGTTCATGCAAGCCGTAGCGTTGAATAACTCCCGTGTAGGCGTGATCATATTTGTGCAGACATACTTCCAAATGAGATTTAGGGTCTGACGCACTGTACTGGCAACACCACTGTCACAAGGGTTCTTGTTTGCTATGTCGTACCCTTTTATATCGCAGTTAGATGACGGCTTCACCGTATTTGATCCGATTAGTTTGGGCAGTTAGCGGTGACTAATACTGGTGTCACTCAAATACTTTTGATCGAGATCGACAGGTCTGTCGCTGCTGCGCCCGATCGAGTTTGGCGCAGACGCCCTAGCTGATTCCAATCAAAAGTGCCCGTGTGACACCGGTATGATTGCACGTGCGAATGCTCAAACCCTTTCTGTGCGCTCTTGTGGTCTCTAGCTTCTTGGCTGCTGGTTGCGTCAGTAGACAAGCGTGCAGGAAAAACAGTTTACTACATATAAAAAGCTATTTTATCAAAATTATGCAGAAAAGATCCATCATACAGGGTAGCTACGTCTGTAATAATGGTACGTCCGCAAATAAGCACATGTGCACAGAAGAACTGAACGCTGAGCCATTTGGGGACACTACTTAAACATATTTTAACACAGCACTCCACTATTCGGACACAAGAGTGATTTGTACTTTCACTAGTGTTCGTGTAGTCCTGCCCTGTGTTACAATACGTTCAAAGACATGTGTGTGTTCGGTCTTGCTAAACCAAATTTCACATGGAAAATTGAAGGACCTTTCATTATTTAGGAAGTGCAATGTCATTTTGGGTCTTATTACTTGTTTTCGTGTGTGTTATTTTTTGAGCAAAAGGATGTGACGTTTACTTCACTATCAGATTAGCACGTTTGTCCCCGCTTAGCACTCAGTGTACGATACAAGATTTTGGTCTTCGTTGGTACGTGTGCGCAATACTAAATAGCATCAAGTTACATTTCATGGCTCCTCTATATATAAATAACCTCATTTTTCGAGATAGGCACAATGATAAAGTAATATAGTTCTTGTATTGAACGAAATTTCTAAAAATTTTGTTGAGCCTTGTAAAAGAAGTCCACTTGTCTAAACGTCGTCTCCCGCATCCACCCCCCGTTTACGGAAGTTTCATAGCTCCCAAATGTGCAATTTTTACTATTAAATACTAATTAAACTCTACCTAGCAAAACCGTCTTACGAAGTTTCTAATCTAACGAAAAATTTCCATTCACCAGCAAAAATCTGTGGATTGTAACATTGTCTTCAGACCAATTTAAAGTTTTTTTTAAACGACCTGATAAAAAAGCAGTGATTTTTTTATAAGTCTGCCGCAACAGATTTGAGCACGCCCTCTGACACTTCCACATTGAAGCATTTGTGTGCTCTCGCTTTACTTTTATGGAGCTGCATGCCGTAAGCCTGTGCAGAAGAACAATAGATGCAGCCTTTGGTAGTGCTCTTACGTTCCAGATAATGGCCGAGGTGACGGTGAATTCTTTTGTTATTTCATGGCTTATGCGACTGAAGGCACTGATCCCTCCAGCCTTTTTCCAGCTTGAAATGCTCGCACAATCACTGCATTCATTCTCCTTGTCATTGCATATCCGTAACTTGTCATAGCCTCATGTTTTCCTGGTCTGCATCACCCAGACACGGTTTTATGTAAAATTTGCCCCTACGAATTTTTAAGACACAAAGGTCAGGCGAGAAGTACTCATTGCTGTTCTAATAAGTCCATGTTCTTTCAGAAGCCACAAAGATATGGCTGTTTGAAATGACAAAATAATGGGACAAGGAGTCTCGGGGAGCTCAAAGTTTCGACAGTTTATTCATCATATTCTGCATCAAAAATTATAGGCACATGTGTGGAGTAAGCTAGGCTCACATTGAGAGCATACTAACTAATCACAATCTGTGAACTCGTTCTCTACCTACCAGAAAGACAAGGTATCACCGATACCAAATGAAACTCGTGATTTTACAGAATGCATCCATGCATTCTCGAGTAGTAGTGTCCCTGCTTTTGCCAATAATTGGAACTTTATCCAGGGACGGCTCACACTTATGAGAATAGCAATGCATTAGCAAATGTGCCCCATCTTTATCTTTTAACGAAAGCTCATGTTTCTGTGCATGCTCATTCATGCATACTCTTGCCCGGCCTACATTCATCTTTTGCCATAGGATAGTGGAAATTTATAAACGACCCCATTGACACATTTTGTGTATGATTGGCGTGCCTCTTGCCGTACCCACCTTTGTTGCTTCCATCATATAGTATATTAGTATACATGAGAAAGCTGAGATGATTTTCGTGGCGCAGCAAAAAAGAATCGGCATGCCATCTCTGTTTACAACTATTTTTAGGTCGTGTGCAGCTTGGTGCATACATGGTACAACCTCAGGTCTCGCTGTTCAGCACTCTTGCTCTACTCCAGTACCGTGGTGTTCTCTCATCATAGTCTGGTGGAGCAACTCAGCTACAGCGTTAAGGAGCATGCGAAGGAAACTAACTACAGGCAACCAATCCAATTGGTTTTGAAAAGTCTTTTGCATAACGTGTGAGCACAACCTTGCCCATGCATGCTTTAGGCATTGTTTAGCTATGGCCCCTTTCACAGTTTTGGAATGCATCAACTCGTATGGAATAATTTTTCAGCACACCTAGACAAAAAAGCCAACAGCCGTGACGACTCTGCAAGGTAGTGTGCTAAGCCGAAAACTGCAAAGAGCCGCAAGCTTTCAACTCAAGTGTAAACACAAATCCTTTTTCAGTCTGTGAAATCCCCTGCTAGAACATTGTTAACAATGGGCTAATATGTGACGTTGGTTAGTTGCTTTAAAATAATAAAAAATTATCATCATACGTAAGAACTCCCAAAACCTTCCACTAATTCAAATGTTGGTGGAATGTAATAAAAGCGGTTACGGTCAAACATAAAATATTGCACAACACAGGAGCAACATACGAGCCGACAAAAATGACTCGTCTTTGAATATAAAATTGCTAATGAAGTTGACTTTAACGTAAAACTTGAGAAGGGCCATAAAAGCTTATACTGCCATGCCCATGGCATTTCTGAAGGCAACCACACCACTCTCGTCTATGCAACTTCTTATGTAGAAAATCAATTAACCGTGCAGGACTGAATGAAATAGGTCCTAAACATCAACTAAGAACAAGTACCCATCGAAGGATTCTTTGAAGAAAGTGGATGATGCATGGAAAATGCTCAGTTTAAAATGGGTCTCTCATGACAACCGAGTCTAGCCACTTCACTAAAAACTGAATAATCACGTTCTGCCAGATACCTCAATCACTCACAATTGTCCTGAATGAAACACTGGGCTTATGCGTCTTGGCCGTAAAAAACACAGAAAGGGTGTTCTGTTTTGCTAGCTGCGGTATGCAATAGACTCTGCAAGTTGTGCAAGTTTCAAGTCCTTACTCTGAGCCACTGCCTGGCTTTCCAAAACTTGTTTTGATGACCTTTAACTTGACGAACTTCATGTAGACTGCTTGTCTTGCTTTGAAGTTACACAGATCTACATTCATTGCTACGGAACCACTACTTTTATTCACTTGAAATGGACACAGATTGTTGCACTTGAAGAATGACAACACCCACCAACGTATCCTCCTGACGAAGAGGGTTTTTCCCCTGTTCTTGCTAGAGCTTAGACAGTGTTTTGTAAGCAATAGTCCCTAATGGCGACATCGACTTTTGCCGCAACTCGCCAGTCCAATGCCAGTAATTAGTTAGCGAGCAACAGAGGTTCGTGGCTGAATTTTCGACCTTTGTTGAGTACACAGCATACACTTTCTGCAATGTGAACATTTCCCAGCCCAGTGAGGCCTACCCAGGTCGTGCGCGCAGGCTTCTTCAGTATGAAACAGCGGGCATGCCTCATCTTCAGGTTCCAGTTTGCCTCAGTGATGTGGGCTGCAGAACGGTTGGCATCGCGAAACTTCTTCAGTGCCAGCCACTTGAGGTCCAAACTGAAGCAAAGTGCACGAAGCAGGTAAAGAAAGCACACCTGCTACCACAAATTATGATTTCACATACTTTCGTAACATGACCAAATGAAGGTGTGACTTGCCCAAAAACAGCACTCACTTCTTGTAAAACATGGCCTTTCGGAGAACTCATGCCTTCATTTGGTTGTGTTAGCGAGTATATAAAATTTTAAAATCTAATTTGTTGTGACGGGTGCACTTAATTTTTTTACCTCCTTCATGCAATGTGCTTTATTTTTTTATTTATTTATTTATTTATTTATTTATTTATTACATACTGCTGACCTGTTTACCAGGTCTTAAGCAGGAATGGGCATTCAGAAATGTTTATAACAAAAACATAATTGACATCACACAGCATACTGACAGTGGTTACAATTCAACACTTTTGTATTAATTAACAAAAAAACTAAAGAAAAACATTACAATAATGGCATAGCTTTGCTGACTGAAATGTACTAAAAAATGGAAGCATTGCGTAACTCTGGGCTGCATGACTGTACAAAAAAACTGTTAGTGGTTATTGAGAGCATGTAGATATAAATCAACTGTTGGACACTGTACAGCATCGAGTGATAGGCAATTCCACTCACGGGTAGTTTTTATACCTGAATGTGTCTGTGCGGTTTACGTAGTTTAAAACTTTCTTTGAATGATGTGAGCGCACAGCATATTCACTTATTTGTCTAATGTGCACTGTTTTGTTGATACCAATTTCGTTGTGAAAAATGAGGTAAATAAGCCTCAGCCTCTCCATTCTTCTTCTCTCCTGTAGTTTTTCGAGATCTGCTTTAATTAGTAGAAGTGAAGGGGAAGTACGCCAACTATAATAATTAAAAACAAATCGGAGAGATTTTCTTTGGACCATTTCTATTTTTTTAATATTGGACTCAGTAAAGAGATCCCACACTGCAGCTCCATATTCTAATACTGGTCCAATGAAAGTTTTGTACACGAGAAGTTTGATGTGTGGTGTGGCATTCACAAGCCTCCTTCGCAAATAGCCAAGCTTTTTCATTGCCTTTCAATATATTCTATGTGGTCATTCCATTTTAAGTCTGATGTGAGTATGAGTCCTAAATATTTGTGTTTAGTGACTTCAGATAACGCATGGCCATTGACGTGATAGGTAAACAGAAGCGGCGGTTTCTTACGCGTAATTCGCATTGCTACTGTTTTTTTATAATTAATTTTCATCTGCCAATTTTCACACCACGTTTGTAGCGCTTCTAGTGCAGTATTTAAAGATTCTTGATCACTGTAACTATAAATTTCCTGATATCGTATACAATCGTCCGCGGAAAGCTTTATGTTTTCGGGCAAGTTTAGCACAATATCATTAATAAATAACAGAAAAAACAACGGCCCCAAAATCGACTCTTGAGGCACATCCGATTTCAAGGGGGTGGAACTCGAGGTGAGACCATCAATGGCAACACATTTGCTCCTCATTGAAAGATAAGCAGTTATCCATGCAAGTAATTTCTCATTTTTCAGAATTGGTTTGAGCTTAATTAGTAATTTCTGGTGGCTCACACGATCGAAAGCTTTGTAAAAATCCAATAATATAACATCTACTTGACCATTCTTATCGATCGCTGCTGCTAGGTCATGAAACGTCTCAATAAGCTGGGTTACCATAGAATACCCTTTGCGAAAGCCGTGCTGAAGGGGCGTGATTAGGTTATTTCTTTCGACAAACACAGAGAAATGTTTAAATATTATATGCTCTAGAATTTTGACACTAGTGCATAGCAAGGGGATAGGCCTAAACGAGGATACAAGCGAATGGTCATTAGTTTTTTGTACGGGAGTGATCTTAGCGTGCTTCCAATCACTCGGAAGTTCAGCGCGCAGGAGAGATGATTTAAAGATGAAGCATAGGTATTTGGCATTCCATTCAGCATACCTTATCAGAAAGGTGTTAGGTACAGAGTCAATTCCCGGTGACTTTTTTGGATCGAGATTAAGCAGAAGCGATAAGACACACTCTTCAGTAATACAGACGTCATCGATAGGTGGAATGGTGTCATAGGTGATGAAATCAGGGGTAACGTCATTATCACGCGTGTACACCGAACAAAAGTAGTAATCATTCATTGCCCCTGCTATTTCCCTCTTGTCGGTTATAACATCACCGTTAATAGATAAGCTTGATACTGGACTTTTTTGGGGTGAAAGATATTGTCAAACTTATTTGGTGACGTCAAGAGAAAGTTTGTCAAAGCCTCGCTTTGATATTTTTCCTTTGCACTTTTCAATTTGGCTTTCAGTGTGTGACGCATATCTGATATATTATCTAGTCCAGACAATGATGGTCGTTCTATTTGTCGCTTTGTTGCCTTTTTTAGCTTGCCCCCTAGGCGTACGATTTCTTTTGTAATATAGGGGCTAGACCGGTTTGAAACCTTGCGTTTGTAAGAAACAAAGTTTTGGATACATTCATTTACTAGATCTCTGAAAAAGCACCACAATAGCTCAACAGAACATTCACTTTCTTTAGAAAGCGTTAGGAAATCGGAATAAGAATGATCAAGAGCGTCGCTTATGTCCACATCACTAGCACGCGAGAATACGGGTACAAAAACGGTCTTTTTATCAGGCATTTTAGCATAGTACAATTGAAAGCTTAATGACATAATTTTATGGTCCAAAATGCTGTCCTAAATTTCTATAACCGGACTGCGGTTGTATATATCTCTACTAACAAGAAAGAGGTCTAAAATTGTGCTAGATTCGTTTTGAATGCAAGTGGGTGTTTTCACAAGCTGCGTCAACTCATGGAACAGCAAAACATCAAGAAAAGATACAGATGCAGCAGAGATGGCATGTAAAAATTCATATGACCAATTTATCATGGGAAAATTAAAGTCGCCACCGACTAAGACGTTGCAACTATTCGTTTTATACTGACACAAAAGCTCATTTAATTGTTCCACAAACTCATCACCACAATTGGGCGGACGGTAAAATCCCCCAACGACAACATGTAGCTCATCAAATAACACTTTAACGACAACACATTCAATTCCCTTAATATTGGGTAATCGTGTCACATTCATATTCAAAGAAAAGCGGCGCACAAAAAAGATGGAGACAAAGAAGAGAACCACACACAGCGCTGCACTCACAACTGAAAGTTTAATCCGAGTGTAGCGGCCGGAAATGTCGGCTGCCGGAGGCAGCGAGAAAGGAGACGTGAAGCAGGTTTGGAGTTGCAGGGCAAGACTGTTTATTTCCACTCCGTGCGAGTGACGGGAGCTCCCCTCGACGAGGGAGAGAATGAGGCACCCCCGCGTTCTTCTACAAGAAAGAGGAAAAGGGGGGCCACCGAGCGAGCAGACGTAGCATGCAGCCGGTCTAATCCCCAGAGCCAGCCCCGACAACACGTCGTTCCCCGAACACGGAGGAGGAGGAGCTGGCGCCGCGAGTAGGCGCGCTGTCGACGGCCGGCTGCAGACGGGATAGAAAAGAATGCGGTGGTGCTTAGCAGCTTCCGCTACAAAGGCTCCCCCCCTAGATTGCGGAGCTTTTAAAGAAGGACAGCAGTTACGGGCTGAATAGTGAAAGGTCACAGTCCAATGGTTAGCACTGAAATCGTACGTGAGAGGCTGCTTGAATGGAAACTTCAATATGAGCAGGCTTGGCGCGGTCAACGGCGACGACTTCTCGTTTCCCCCGCACGTCGATTGCGATGGTTTTGTTAGTACGTCCCAAAACTTTGAATGGGCCATCGTACGGCGGAGTAAGGGGCGGCTTCGTTGCGTCCTGTCGCACGAACACATGGGTAGCAGAGTCCATGTCAGGAAAAGTGAAAACTTTCCTGTTGCGGGCGATGCGAGGTGCTGTTGGCCTGAGTTGCGCGAGCCATGCGCGCAGCTTCTCGATGTGATCGGAGGCTGTTGGGGCGGAAGGTGTCTGGTCGGAGAAGAATTCTCCCGGGAGGCGCACTGTTGAGCCGTAGACCATTTCCGCTGCGCTGAAGCCGAGGTCTTCCTTCACCGTTGAGCGTAGGCCAAGAAGAACGAGCGGGAGCTTCTGCACCCAGTGCTGGCGGTCGAGTTTCGCTGCCAGTGCGGCTTTGAGTTGCCGGTGGAAGCGCTCAACCATTCCGTTGCTGGCGGGGTGGTAGGCGGTTGTATGCTGCAGCTTCGTGCCGAGGAGCGTTGAAAGTGCGGAAAAGAGGTTGCTCTGGAATTGCCGTCCCCGGTCAGTTGTTATGCGGGCGGGGCAGCCAAAGCGGGACACCCATGTTTGAATGAAGGCCTGCGCGACGGTCTCAGCTGATATGTCCGCAATTGGTATAGCTTCGGGCCACCGGCTGTACCTGTCGATGCATGTGAGCAGGTACCTAAATCCTTGGCAGGGCGGTAGTGGTCCCACGAGGTCAAGGTGAACGTGGTCAAACCGCGACTCAGGAGTCCGAAATTCCTGTAGTGCAGCCCGATTGTGGCGAGTCACTTTCACTTGCTGACACGTTTCACATGTCCGAGCCCATCGTCGCACGTCCGCGTTGACTCCGGGCCAAACGAAGCGTTGCGTTATCAGCCGCTGGGTGGCACGGACACCTGGGTGGCTGATGGAGTGGAAAGTGTTGAATACCACTCGGCGAAAGTTCAGTGGGACAAAAGGTCGTGGTGCTGCCTGGGAGGTATCGCAGGTTATCGTGCTCTGGACGTAGGGAAGTGCAACCTCCGAGAGCACGAGTAAAGATCCCCCTCCCTTCAGTCTTGTCAACTCGGGGTCGTCCCGCTGAGCTGCGGCCATAGCTTCGAAGTCCAGGACTTCTGTGCTGGAAGCATTGACGCGAGACAAGGCGTCAGCTGCTTCGTTTTCGACCCCGGGAACGTGGCGGATGTCTGTAGAAAACTCGGAGATGAATGAGAGCTGACGGATCTCTCGTTCTGAGTAGGAGGAACTGTTGTTTTTGAATACGTAGGTGAGGGGCTTGTGGTCTGTCAAGATGTAGAACTCACGGCCTTCGAGGAAGTAGCGGAAATGCTTAATGGAACAATATATTGCGAGCATCTCCCTTCCAAAAGTGCTGTACCGTGCTTCTGCAGGCTTCAGACGTTTCGAAAAGAAGCCCAGTGGCTTCCACTGGGCGCCCTCCTGTTGCTGCAGCACTGCTCCGACCGATGTGGAGGAAGCGTCCACCATGAGGCGTGTAGGAGCTTCAGGCCGTGGATGAATGAGAAGGGTAGCCGCGGCTAGCTCGTCCTTAGCTTTCTGGAAAGCGTTCTGGTGTTCGTCAGACCAACAAAATTCTGGTGCCTTTTGGTCGTCTCGGCGCAGCAGGTCAGTCAATGGCTGGAGCACTCGAGCACAAGACGGAATGAAGCGCCGGTGGAAGTTTAAGAGCCCGAGGAACTCCCTCAGCTTGCGAAAAGATGTTGGAGCTGGAAACTTCTTGACGGATTCCACCCTCGATTCCAATGGCATAATGCCTTCAGCAGTGATGTGGTGGCCGAGGAAGTTGAGCGCCTCTACTCCAAACACGCACTTTTGAGGTTTCAACACCAGACCGTGCTCATCCAAACGCTGAAAGAGCTGGCGGAGGTGCTCTTCGTGCTCCGCAGGCGTTCTGCTGGCCACCAAAATGTCATCCAGGTAGACAAAGATGAAAGGAAGACCCCGGGTGACCTCATCCATGAACCTTTGAAAGGTCTGTGCGGCATTTTTCAAGCCGTAGGGCATGCGGACAAACTCAAACAGGCCGAACGGAGTTGTTATGGCTGTTTTTGGTATGTCCTGCGGTTCGACGGGGATTTGGTGGTATGCCGCTACAAGGTCGATCTTGCTGTATATTTTCGTACCTGCCAGCCGCGCGCTGAAATCGTGAATGTGTGGCAGTGGATACTGGTCCGGCGTTGTCGATGCGTTCAAGGCTCTGTAATCACCACACGGGCGCCAATCGTCGTCCTTAGGCACCATGTGTAGCGGCGATGAATGGTTGCTAGACGAAGGGCGAACAATTCCCAGCTGCAGCATATGCTCGAACTCCCTGCGTGCAGCTTGAAGCCTTTTGCTGGACAGCCGTCGTGGCCGGGCGGTGACTGGCGGCCCGGTGGTGACGATGTGGTGAGTCACGTTATGTTTCACCGGCTGTTCCGTGTTGCGGGGCTTGGTGAGCGAGGGGAATTCGGCCAGGACGTGGTGGTAGGCTGATACTGGCTGGAAGGCGCAGATGCCAGATGAGCAGATGTTTGACTCCAAACCACGTACTTTGAGGGATGTGTTGTTATCCTTGAGGCAACGGTCACGTACGCTCACATCCAGGTTGAAGTGGCTGAGAAAATCTGCTCCGAGTATGGCGAAATTAACATCCGCCACCACGAAGACCCAGCGAAACAGGCGCCTGAGTCCGACGTCTATTGTCAGCGAGCGGAAGCCGTACGTAGCGATGGCAGTGTTGTTCACTGCCTGCAGCGACGATGTGTTCTTGCTACGTCGGCGATCCTCGGGGGTTGCCGGGACAATAGAGATTTCGGCTCCCGTGTCGACTAGCAGGCGCGAGTTGCTTACGCGGTCGACTACGAAAAACAGGCGGCTGGGTGGAGGGCCGATGTCGTAAGCCGCCGTTAACGACTGGCCGGAGCGTTTCCCGGAAACGAGCAAGGTTGAGTGCAGCGGCTAGCACCCGTGCCGAAACGACGGTGGTACCAGCAAACTCCGTCCTGTGTATCTCGTGCATGGCTTCTCTGGGAAGAGCTTGGGTGTCTTGAAGGAGATCGGTTGCGTCGTTGCTCGTTCTGTTGGGGAGCGCCAGATAGCACAAGTTTCTGCATGGTCTCGGTAAGGTGTTGCAGTTTCTCCTCAAGGCGCGACAGTCGATCTGGTTGCTCATGTGTTCTTGCAGCAGCTATGGGCGCAAAGGTTGGAGTTGAGTATTCCGTGATGCGATCGGCAAGTTGCGCTAGTCGATCAAGGGACGTCTCATTTGAACCCGCGAGAACCACGCGCACCGACTGGGGGAGCCGTTGCAGGAAAAGTTCACGAAGAAGTGGGAGCTGGCCGTCCTGACGCGCGTGCACACCGAGTAGTTGCCGCATACGGTGCAGCAGTTGGGAAGGTCGTTGGTCGCCCAGCTCTTCGCGACACAAGAGCTGCTGCAGTCTGCTTTCTTCAGGCGCCTCGAGGCGGTCCAGCACCGTCTTTTTGAGGGTGTCATATTCTTCTTGCGCGGGGGGTGAAACCAAAATGTCGTCGATAGCGTCGGCGATTTCGGGGGGCAGGGCTGCGACGACGTGAAGGTATTTTGTCGACTGCGAGGTGATGTGCCGGAGTTGAAAACGGGCCTCCACTTGGCTGAACCAAACTCTTGGATTTTTCGGCCAAAAATTTGGTAGCTTCAGTTCTGTGGCGATGACCGCAGGCGTGGAGGCAGCAGCGTTGTCGTTGGAGCTCATCGCGGCGTGTTCGTTGAAGCGTTCGGGTCACCAATTTTGTAGCGGCCGGAAATGTCGGCTGCCGGAGGCAGCGAGAAAGGAGACGTGAAGCAGGTTTGGAGTTGCAGGGCAAGACTGTTTATTTCCACTCCGTGCGAGTGACGGGAGCTCCCCTCGACGAGGGAGAGAATGAGGCACCCCCGCGTTCTTCTACAAGAAAGAGGAAAAGGGGGGCCACCGAGCGAGCAGACGTAGCATGCAGCCGGTCTAATCCCCAGAGCCAGCCCCGACAACACGTCGTTCCCCGAACACGGAGGAGGAGGAGCTGGCGCCGCGAGTAGGCGCGCTGTCGACGGCCGGCTGCAGACGGGATAGAAAAGAATGCGGTGGTGCTTAGCAGCTTCCGCTACACGAGCAACAAGAATTTAAAAAGTAATAGCCGCGCATGACAAGTGAGGTACAACGAGATTAAGTGATACGCTCATCAATAGAAGTGAACTCTTTTTGTGCAATGTAACCGAGGTCTGGCTTACGCAAGCATCACGTGACTTGTTAATATGATAGGCTTCAGACACCTCACGGGTGAATTGATCGTGGTGCTTAAAAATAATAACACATATAGCGATTCTCGAAACATGATGACAACACCGCCACCACGGGAATCTCTGCCATTACGGTACATTTTGTAGCCTGGTGGCGTTATTTCATCATCACCTATGTCTCGGTGTAGCTACGATTTTGTAATTAATAACATATGTGGTTTGTGGGCTATTACTACACTTTCTAATTCAACGACCTTGTTAATCAAACTACGGGCATTTATGTTAAGACATTGAAACTGCTTAATTTCCTTGCTTTTATGTCACTTTTTATCTTGCAGCCTGCTACTGCGTCGACTAATAGGAACCCTCTTCATCTGAATACTGTCCCACTCACACGTTTCGTTATCAATTCGAATTTTATCATATGACAGTTTCACTTTTACTCCCGCTTTCTTGCTATCAGAGGCACTATCCTATAGGTTCTTTCGGATTTTCTGCTGAGAAGTCCTCGGACACAGAAATGCCCATTCCTTTCCATTTAGAACAGTTCTTCAGCACGTGTCTTTTTTGCCTCTCATCTATCAACTTTAAGATCACAGGCCTAGGTTTGTCGGGTTGCTTACGCCCCATTCTGTGTAGTATTTCGACAGATTTTACCTCTACACCAAGCTTAGTTTTGAACAAGCTTGGTGTAGAGGTAAAACACTTGGTGTAAAAGTAAAAATAAAGCATGCTTTAGTTTAGAACTGGAGTGGTTAGTGCTAAAGAAGTTTTCCAATGCCATCCGTATCATACTTGACCAGGCACAATAACAAGTGCCTAGTCAGGCACGTGTTATCAGTCGAAACGGGCCATCTCCCAGAATGCACGTGCTGAAAGAGCCCTGAGGAACCATACATCTACGGTTAAACAGGCAACCTTTCAAAATGGTAACTCTTGTGCAAAGCAGCCCAGCATGTCTATTAGATCAAGCGTGCTTCTGGACACACCACGTCGGAGCCCACAACCTCCGCAAGGTACCACGGATTAAGCCTGGCTGCAGATGTACTATACAGAGGAGTCGGTGACATGGCTGTTCATGGTTCTTCTAAATGTTCCAGATATGTTTCAACGTTGCTAGAAACCTGTCGAAAAGCAGTTGGTAGTACAACTAGAATACATAAGCAGTAGCAATGCAATGTGAGTTGAATAACCTGTTGGTATTGAAACCAACGTGCGATGTGCGACAGCTCGATAACACATGCTCTTCTTGTATATCAGCCTATTTTTATGTCCAATACTACACAAAGGCTTCCCCCAGTTACCTACAATTTTCCCAACCCTCTGCAAGCTTATTTGATCTTATGCGTGCAAATTTTTCAATTCATCATCCCATCTAGCCTTCTGCTTCTCTCAGCTGTTTTTCCCATCTTTTCCTAGCCACACAACCTCCCTAACTGGTCACTTGTCTCTCCTTCACATTGCTTGACCTGCCCAGGTCCACCTTTTTTTTTCTTAATGTCAGCTGGAATGTCATCTAGTCTTGTCTGATCTCTATCGAGCTCTGCTTTTTTAACAGCTCTATGTTATGCTACCCATTTTCTGTTTTAATTTTGAAAGTTCTTGATCTGTTCTTGACTTTTTTCTTTTTTTCTTTTTTTATTATCATTCAATTTTCTGCACCATACGTTAATACTCGCAGCATACAAGAGTTGACCACTTTCTGCTTCAGGGACAGTTGTAAATTGCCTTTTACGATTTGGGAATGTCAACCATCAAAGCTTTCGCCCATTCATATAGTTTGGTGAATTTCCTTTTCATGAATGGTGTGTCCCGTGAATATCCGACTTAAGTACATATATTATGTAAGGATTCTAAAGTGTCGTTACGAACTCTCGCTCTCTTGTTTGGTATCCTAACATTAGATCCTTGTCTTTTACTTATTTATTTGTAACCCTACTTGAACACTTCCTCAGTTTAGACCCTCAGTTAATTGTAATTCAATGGCACCACTGCTGAAAAGCAAAATGTCATTTGCAAAGCGTAAGTACCGAAATATTCTTTGTAAATGTTGATTCGTGTTTCTTATCAACATGGTGGCGCAAATACTTCTGCTAAGCATGCTGTAAATATTGCTCAGATTTCGTCTCATTGCCAGATCCACTTTAAGAATAAAATTTTTCAGCTCTGTGACAGCTCCTCCTCCATAAAGAGACTTTTCTAGTTGCCCCTCAAGACCTCAATAAAGTTCACTGTCTGTTTGTCTGTCTGCTGTGGAGTCTCTGTTGATGTGAACTAGGGTATTCATGCATGCATTGTGCACTAGCTACTCAAAAACTGCTGGTATCTCTAACGAGTCGAATGCCTTTTGTTAGTATCTGCAAGCTAAGTGGATGGTTGTGTTCTGTTTCGCAGATTTTTCAGTTTGACAGCGCATGGCTATGATCCACAGTGGGACTGCTGTTGATCTATGTATAATTCTTTAAATTTTTCATATATCTTTTTTTTGCATTTGTTTGGTATTTGCATTTTTTCAATTCGGTTGTACGATTGATTCGCCAGTACGTGATGCATTGTGCAGAAAATGTCACAAGCTTGTTAAACACAAGATCTCCATTTTTGATTGGGTCAATGGTTTCATTGCATGATTTTTCGTTGGTCATGTTTTGTGGGGCTCTATATCATTCTCTCACGGTAGGGTGTCCAAGAAGGTTCGTTCCTGGTTAGGCTTCTAAGTTTATGTTTCTTTCTAACTTTGGTTATATTTACTCATGGAACCTAAGTGTTTTGTTGAACTTAGGCTTCTTTCTTTGTTAGGTGGCTTATTGGTGAGCTGTAGTAAAAGTCTTCTGCTACTTTACTAAAGATGTTGAGACTGTGGATTATGTTACTCTATCTGTTGGAGTGTGCATTCGTAAGTGGTTTTCTGTCGTCATGCTCTGCCCTTTCTTTGAATTCATCTAATTCTTTGGTGCAATAAATCCCCATGTCGGCAATTTTCTTTTTGTTAATCAGCGCTTTTAGCTCAGTTAATTCAACTTTAAATCTTGAGTGGGAACTTTTGTAGATTGTTTTTTTTTTGTGATTTGGGAGAGTTTGCTTCTTGCCCTAGCGCTTTAACCTAACTGCAGTTGCCTTTTAGGAATCAATGTAGTTATAGTTTTGTTGATTTCTTCTATGTCATAATTTTTTCTTGTTCTAAGGCCTCGCATTTGAGTGTTCTAAGTCAATGCTGAGAATGCGCATGACTTTGGCTCTGCTCCATTTTGAAAGGAGCCTTGCAGTTTCTCTGCAAATTTTAATAATAATAAAAAAGAAATGGCAATTTTGGGTGCCTTGAAGTTCCGCATTCAATTTTGGCGGGCTTACTGATGAAGATGACTATGAAATTTAAGCATGCGGAAAAATCGTTTTCGTCAAACATTTGAAATGAAAAGTTGTGCGAAATTGTATCAAACATGAATCACAGGTTATCGCTGCTGTATCTGAGATGGTAGCTGCGTTGAATTTTGCTTGCAACAACTTAGGCTTACGTTGGCTTGTTCGCACTACGTCTGTATCCTGTGAGGAAAAGTGTCATGGCGGCTTCCGGTTTTGTTGTTGGCCTGCGCGAAGTTCAAGCTACGTGTTTATTTGGCGCAAGCACTCCTCCTCGCGATAAATCTACTCTTCAGTGACGAAAGTGACGAAGGCAAATGCTTGCAGCTTGATAGTGAACCTCGTGTCAATGACGGGCAAGCTGTCAACCTCTAACTAATATCCGGGTGAACGCGCTTTTGTACCATTAATTTCGTGGCAGTTGTGGTAATACCGCTCTGTGTTAATGTACTACAGTTTGAAAACGTTCTCGCTGCACAAGTTACTCGGTTTGTACAGCAGCCTGATGAGATTATTGTAAAGGCTAATAGAAATCTTGACAATAAAAGTAAGACTTTCAGTGTTTACCATACTTCCACCGTACGTGTTGCGATACATGTACTCATGACGTCCATCTATTTTGTGTGTAATTTAAACACGTTGCTGGTTTTAGGATCACGTGTCGCTCTTCTGCTGTGCCCGATCTGCAGCAAGATCGTTTCAACCAGTAAAATCGGCTGCGCTGACACTGAGTGACATACGAGTCAGCTGCTCAGTGCCACATAACAAATAAGGGGTGATACGTCGCATTTGGTCCACTTTTCAAATCGTTATGCTATTTGAAATAATAAACCACTAAAAGCAAATTGCAGATGAGCATGGGCGAGGGTGAAAAGTCTTTTTCACTTTCGCCAAGGAATGAACTCTTCATTGGTTTATCAGCAGTCATGCCTCTAGCACTCGACATGCTGGTAATGAAATAAAAAGACGCAAGAACTAAATATCCTAATTTTTGTGCTACAGTGTAAAAACATCTTTCGTTTTTTTCATTCATATTTTCAGTCTTAGTATAGTACGTACTAGCCTGTAGACGCAAGGTGGCAGGAAATAAACAAAAAATGGCAGTAAATAAACGATGAAGATCAATCATTGGTTCACTAACTCAGTCAAATGTATGCTGAAAAACCAAGACAATTGGTGCGTTGAAAATCTACTAAAATACAGACAAAAATGAGCTATTATGATTACGAATTATACAAGGCAGTATCAATTTTATTTTTTAAATCAGAAGTGTCATGCCATGAAACCAAAAAACACAGAAGCTGGGAGGAAGACAAGCTTAAAGAGATAAAACATTTGTGAACATGGGTTGTCACAAGTGCCATCGTCTCAACATGCAGACTTCTTCAAAGCTGCACCTGCCGGCCTATTTGAATTGTGTAGGGCAGATTTATCAAGATGTAGGGAACCCACATACGCTGGTGCTAACAACCAGCAAATGACCACAAAACATTTCACATATGTTGTACCAACAAGGCCACAATTCATTCCTTGCCTACTTTAGTGCATTTTGTATATTCTTCATACCCTCTCTTCCAACATAAACAAAGCAGGGACGGCCACTTGTGAAAACGGGGAGATGAAAATCAGGAGTTGGCATGCTGAATTGAGTGAGTTAAATGCCGATCCCCCGTGATGGGTTGTACCAGGGTAAAAGGGGCAATCAATCAAAAGCCCATGAAACAGAAAGAAATGAGGGGCAAGAGGGAGTAAGGGTTTTGCATGGATGGGTAGAAAAGAAGGAGACAATTTGTTGAATTATCTTTGCCTCGAGAAAGCGCCACCTGACAATGGGGATAATTAGCCTCAGAAATTCCTTGAAGAATGGCTTATATTTTATAGGTTTTTTGTTGTGTATGTGTCATATCAAATTGGTTCAAGTACCCCATTTGAAACATTTATACTTGTTGGCTGGAATATATTAAACTTGTGAATAAGGTGCGGCAATTTTTTTTCGAAAAGCTGGTTACCATATTTAAGGTTTAAGATCGTTGAAGATATGTCCTGCCACTATAAAATGCTGCCCCATTGCTTCCAGGTATTCGCCATGCTTGCTTGATGCCTTTTTAATGAAACATTAACAGGTTGTCCTGTTTGTTCAGTAGAGTTGAGAGCTGGGTTAGTTGGTGAGATATCATTTTAACATGTGGTATAGTAGCGCAACTTAGACGGGGACAAAGACGACAAGAGAAGCGAGTGTCGTGTTTTCTTGTACTCTGTGTCCGTGTTGATGTTGTGCTACTACACCATGTTAAAATGTCCTGTTTGTGACAATATGTATATTTAATGATATTGATAATGTTTAAGCTAGTGCAGGTTAGACTAGATTTTGTACTATGCACAAACAACTTTTAGTGCTTCTAATTCTAACACAATCTTGCAGGTGTTTGCTGGTCCTAAACATTAAATGACCACTAGGTATGATGTGTACAAAAAATGGAGGTTTACTTCAACATACATTAACATGTCGGGGAAAGTTTTCCAAAGCAGCTCGTTGCTTGTTTATGTTGTGTAATACTTGCGAAGGATATTATTTAAGTTTGGAAGTGCGTTTCAGTATTTGATTGCAAAGGTTTGTTGCTGGTTAGGCTGTGCTATGGGACATGTTCAGCTAGTGATGATTTCCTAATTTTCAAGCTTCATTTTCGATTTTGTTCAGAGTGTTATGCAGGTCATTTCACCAAATGTCTCCTTTAGCTTGCTTAATTGGTGAGCATAGTGATCGTTGTCGCCACAGACGCTTCTTAAATGCTTGGCCTGTCTGACGAATAATTACTCTTTGCCGTGTCATAGATGATGGCTTGTGTAGTCAATATATAATAATTGGCTATTCGTTGACATTATGTAGAGCGTAACCTTTGATTTCTCTGTAAAAGCAAGAACGAACTCCAAGACAGCCTCATTAAGATGCACATCACAAGAATTCACCACTGAAGAATAAATTTGGCCAGACATGTTAGCAACAAGAACAACATTGTAAACCAAATCAGGATCTTTTTTTTCTTTTTGTCTAGTTCGACTGGGGGTGGAGTCGGCTTCTCCTGCGCATCCTTCCTCCTTAAAATTTCACTTGGCTTTGCCCTGTTCATTTTTCTTTTCTAATTGGCCTTGCCTGCTATATGTTTATGGGGTGGGCAGATGATTTGTCTTTTTTTGATACCTCACAATAAAGAATGTTTCAATAGATGCCGTCATATCCAGGAAGTTCATTTTGCTGAAACGTTGATGCATGGTAAATTTACTACTAGGGTGAAACTTCTAACAATTGTCAATGATTGTGATTGTCACGGATGCATATCAGAAAGGAGGCTAGCAGCAGAGCTATTGAATTTATTCTTCAAAATGATTTTATATTCAATAATATCAGTGTTACCTTGGAACAACTAATCCACTGAAAGATAAAAAAAACAATATTTAAACCAAGAAAAAAGCATGTGCTAGTATCTGTTTATGATAAAGTTATAAAAAACAAGTGGAATAAATGTCATGTTTTGCCACTATTGAACACATGTGGTTGAAACTGTGGAAGGAAACTTTGTAGAGATTTACAGGCCTCTGCTGCTGTAGTCTCGAGCAGTTTAGTTCCCTTCACTGTAGCAATTCGACATAAGTGAAATCACATTGTACAAACTCTGTACTCCCAACACCAGTTTGCTGTGCAGCGTTGCACTTGATTCACAAGCTTCTTGTGTGTATTTTACAAAAGCATTACAAGGATACTGAAGAGAAACAGTGACCTTGTTAGGATTGACAAACTGCACTCTGAGAACTCTAATTTGAATGCCATATGTTCCACTATCCCAAGTTCATTATTAGCAGAGAAAATTAAGGTTGAAGTTTCACTATTGAAATTTGTGCCGAAATGTCCATGCCTGACGTCAAAAGTTTTTAAATGTATTTTTCAAAATTTTGTGATCGGCCTGTTCATATTTTCTGCAACTTTGTATGCTAGCTCTATGACACCAACAGATGACAATGTCCTTCATTTTTATCGATTATAAGGTATGTAGAACTCAGTAAACGCTATTGAAATAATGATGTCATGGTGTGTAGTGAGACATTTTCTTTGCGCGATTTCGCACTTGCCAAGCGTCGTGTCGTGGTAAGAGTAGTGTTGTGAAATCATACTTCAATAGTATGCAAAAAATTATTTCGCTGTTTAGTGTCCCTTTAATACCCAAAGAAAAAAACTAACAGGAATGATGTAGAGTTGCTGACCAGCTCACTCACCTGGCCCAAACTGAAATGAAAGTTAGTGTAGTTGTAATGCTAGGTGTATCACATCGCAATGCATATAGTCCTAGGAGGATGGAGGGTAGGAAGCGTGACACAGAGGACAATTTATTGCAACATACATACACAACACGCATAATGAAGGAGTGATGACAACAACAGGGAACAACAAATCATTGCAGAGTAAGGCAGCACGAGATCGGCGCTCGACCTCCTCCATCTTCCTCGTCCTGTCGCTATCTCGAATCTTACACCTGCCCGTTTGTTCGCCCAATAAACCTCTACATTTGGTGGATCGTGCTGGGTAACCACATCGCCTACACCCTGGAACTCCAATCCCGCACACTACCATCGACCATGCAAGTTGACGCTGCCCAACAAACAGTACCTCTCGCGGCTGCTACTTGCCCCGGCGCGGTTCACCAGCGAGACCCCCCGATCTTTGCGGGCACCGAAGACCAGGACGTCGAGGACTGGCTGTCATCATATGAGAAATTCAGTGGACCCAACAGGTGGGATGACGCTGCTAAGTTGGGCACTATCAATTTTTATCTCACCGACGTGGCCAAGCTATGGTATACGAACCACGAAACTGAGTTCGTGAATTAGTCTGCCTTCAAGGAGGCGATATGTGCCGTTTTTGGTCACCCTGGCTTACGAAAGCTACGCGCCGAACGTCTGCGCACACGGGCGCAGGAGCCAAGTGAAACTTTCACCTTATATATAGAAAGTGTGACCGATATCTGCCGGCGCGTCGATGCTTTCATGAGCGAGAGTGCGAAGATACAGCACATCATGAAGGGCGTCGACGATGACGTTTTCCAGATGCCTCTCGCGAAGTCTCCCAGCACTGTGGCTGAAGTAGTGACTCTGTGTCAAATCTATGATGAAGTGCGGAGGCAACGAGCTCAGACGCGATGCTCATTCCAGACAATCCAACCAGTGACCGCACTGGACGTCATGACTAGCCAGACAAACCTTCTCGCACAAATGAAAGACTTCGTGCGAGAAGTGGCTCAGCAACTTTCTCTACTACCTTTTGCTCAACGCCAGGAGCTCTCGCAGCAACAGCCACTGCAACACCCACCACCATTGGCTCCCATGCTCCGACATGTGGTCCAGGAGCAGGTTTCCGAGGCTATGCTGGTGCCCTTGCAGCAGCCTCCCGTCACCGCGCCTCTTACGTACGCTGAGGCACTAAAGCGGCAGCAGCTACACCACCCCAGCCGTTCCAGGGACTGCCGTATACCTCAGCCCTGACTCGGCCGTCCACTACCTGGGTTCCTCCCAACTAACCTGTCTGCCGCATGGGCTGCTCCCCTTGTCGCTAATACTTGGAGAACGCGCGATAACCGGCCAATCAGTTTTGTGTGTGGCAGTCCTGGCCATATCGTTCGATACTGCCGTCGTCGCGTGCTGGTATACACAGACGCCCGGGCACAAAACAGCTTCATGGATCTTCCTCCATCTTCTCTGGAAAATTCGGATCCTCAGTCAAGCTCGTCTTCATGGGAATGTCCGCGTACTATGTCTGGTCGCTCACCTTCACCCCGTCGTCATCCCTGTCACCCATGCGTCGTCGGCCAGCTCTGAACATGAGGGAAACTAACCGCTGAAGTTTAGGAGGCAAGAACAGCACTGTCGATATGCTCAAGTCCTCAGACATTGCCGTCAAATATTGCCGAAGTTTTTGTAGAAGGTACTCTAGCATATGCTCTGGTAGATACCGGTGCTGCCGTTTCCGTTATAGACCCTAAACTTTGGCGCGAGCTCCGAAAAGTGACGCTTTTTTATATGATGCCCTTGCAAACAGCGAATGGGGACCTGGTTCAGTCTGTCACCGGCTGTACTGTCCGACTGATGACCACGAAGGACCACTACACTGTAGAGTTTATTGTTCTTTCGTCAAGCTCACACGACATCATACTTGGATGGGATTTTTTATCGCGTAACCACGTCGTTATTGATTGTGCAAGATCAGAACTTGAACTCTTCTCGTTTTACGACCAATTAACCAGCCGCATTCAGCCCACCTTACACAAACTCGTCGTCAAAGAAGGCACTGAAATTCCTCCGACAGCAGCTGTGTTGCTCCCCGTGTTCTGTGACAGCATTAGGGACGAAGCTGCATTCTTTGAACCATCCAGCCTCTTCCTTAGTCGAAGATCACTTCTGCCTTATTCAACTATCTCCATTTTTGAAGGAACCAGTGCTCTTTGCCTCATCAATCCCCTTCCGTATCCCGTCGAACTGTTTCAAGGTGAATCTCTTGGATACATGCATGCCATTGATAAAGAACAAATTTTTACCATGCCGCCAGATTGTTCTAGTGACTACGACGCCATCAGTGCCCTCAACCCTTCCAATGTACCACCTTCCAAGTTTTTCGATTCATCGATTGGGACGGACTATTGCCATCTAAATTCTCTAAGCTTCTTCAGCTGCTCTACCAGTTTGGTGAATCCTTTGACGTTGCTCAACCTATCCTTGGCCGAACTCCCAGTTTTTTTACTGCATCGACACAAGTTCCAACGCACCAGTATGACAGCGACCATACCGTGTTTCCGCCACAGAATCTCAGGTTATTACCAAACAGGTTGACGAGGGCTCAAGCGCAACGTTATCCGATCTTCCCAAAGTCCATGGGCATCACCTGTCGTTCTTGTTAAGAAGAAGGATGGTACAATTCGTTTCTGCGTTGATTACAGGCGCTTAAGTAAGATCACTTGCAAAGACGTATACCCTTGGCCCAGGATTGCTGACGCCCTTGATTGCTTACAAGGTACCGAGTTTTTTTCGTCGTTAGATTTGCTTAACTAGCTTTAGGTAATAATTTGGCAGAGAATGCTGCGCCACGCGGTGCGCGAGCCACCCCCATACAGAAACGGCTGCTGCGCCACACGGAAGTGACGTCATGTACTTATTTCGATTAAGCGCTTCATCTGAATAGTCGGGACTGTCTAGCGGTACGTCTACACGTAACGATAAAAGCCGTTAAAATTACGCCCAAAAGTAAAAGTAAACAAAAAAGGTTAGTTAGGTCCAGCGTGACAATACAAAATCGACTGGTTTGCAACTCAAATTCTATCAGTAGCGGTGGCGTAGCCCTAGTTGTGGCGCCGGGCAGGCCTATGCAATGCTTGCGGTGCAAAGGGACTGGTCATGTACGGCGAGACTGCAGGGTGCCACGGTGTTCAATTTGTCGGCGATTTGGACATCGAGACGCTCAGCGCGTCCGGTCGTATGCAGCAGTTACGAGCGCTGCAACGTGCGATGAGATCGAAGAGCAGACAATGGACGCCGCTGAGGCGGAAGACGCGGCTAAGGGGGCAGGAGACGCGGCTAGTTTTCTGGTTGAACGTGGGCCGGTTTTGCCTGAAGATTACGATACAGCGTCGGAACCCGAGGAGAAAGAAACGGCTAAGGCGGACACCAGCCAAGAGAATTCCACTGAAGACGCACAAAGCCAATTGGTGGACATGTCGACGCAAGCGGCGAGAGGACGCGACATGCCAGCGCACGGAACGACCCGCGGGATCAACACGAGCTCGGCGGTCAAGCGTTCGCTGGAGCAATCTGCGGGCACTGCTCACGAGAGCAAAGTTGAGGGACCACCAGCGAAGGCGACACCGGGGCGGCGCTCGGGCCTCAGAGCGAGGTTCAATCTACCTGTGGACCGACCAGTTGGCACTCCAAGGGACCAGCAGCTAACTGATGCCGGACCACCGGATGGCCCCGGAGACGTCTAGCAGGGAGCTAGACGTACACGGTAATCAGCATGCTCCGGCCCTACCCCCTCCTTTTTTTAGCAAGTAACGATGGCTAGTCAATGGACATTGAGCTTTGCAACCTTAAATGTCCGAGGTTTGGCCTCCAGAAAAAAGCAGGCTCAAGTGTATCGCCTGTTAATTGACCAAGATATTGACGTGTTAGCCGTGCAGGAGACAAAAGTGGAAGGTGAGGAGGAGACCCGGAGCATGATGCTGCGGTTTACGGCTAAATATTATGCCATAGTTAGTCACGCAAATGGAACTTCGACCGGTTGTGTTCTTTTTGTTAAAAAGATTCTGGGATTCATTGTTGAAAGTCACTTTTCTTGTGAGTCTGGTAGAACAGTGACTTGTGATTTTAGTACTAGCGAAATTGAATGGCGAGTCATTTGTGTCTATGCGCCGAACGTGGAGGCAGACCGAGAAACTTTCTTTTCGTTAATTAAGCAACATTTACGGACACCAAACCAGCTTGTTTTATTGGGGGATTTCAATCGTGTATTGAGCGCGAAAGATAGAATTAATAACCGCCATGTGCGAGACAGAAGTGTTGAAGTGCTCTATGACTTGCTGAATGAATCTGACCTGGATGATGTTGCGGAGTGCCTCGAAGCAGGTCGCGAAGTTCGATTTACGCATTTTCAGGGAACCAGTCACGCACGTCTTGATAGGATATACATGGCAGGGGAGACGCTAGCTAAAAGCAATAGTTACACAGTCTTACCTGTCTCTTTCTCTGACCATTGTCTTGTACAATGCAACGTAGGACTTAAACAAAAAGAAAACAAATTTAGTTGGGATTTATGGAAGTTTAACGCTAAACTACTTCGGGATGACATTTTTAATAATTTTGTGATTGAGGGAATTAAGAACATTAAAGTGATCGGAGCCTGTAATGTTGGCGAAGAATGGGAGCTTTTGAAGCAAAGCGTTAAAATGAAAGCCATATCGAGATCTAGTACTTTAAAATATCAAGAAAGAATGAAAGGAAATGAACAGAAAACAACGCTCAAGAAATTGATAGCATTAGAAAGCAAGAAGTTCAGTGCATATAAAGAAGATATTCGAACGGTGAAACGACAAATTGAGCTAGTAGAGCAGGAACGCTACAGAGGAGCCCTTATTCGAGCGAGAGGAGAGACGTGGGCTATGGGGGAGACTCCTACCAAGCGCGCACTTGGAATCGAGAAATCACGAGCGCGTCGTAATCACATCGACGAAATAGAGGAAAATAGAATTCTGCTAAATACTAACAGCACTATCGCTGAAGCTTTCTTTCGGTATCACAAGGGTCTCTTCGCAGCCGCATTAGTAGATGTTACGAAGTTCAAGGAGACTTTCTTGAGCCGGATGCCGCAATTATCCCTCGAAACGAAAGAAGCGTTAGAGAGGCCTATAACCAGTTCTGAAATTGAATATGCAATAGATAGTCTCGCCGCTGGGAAGTCGCCGAAGCCTGACGGTCTCGGTGCGATGTGGTATAAAGCTTTTAAAACAGAAGTTTCACCAGTGTTACAAGCTGTGTTCAAGGAAGCCTACGCAATCAAAGCGTTACCACCTTCATTTGCCGAGACGCACACTATTCTAATGCCCAAGACGGATGACAAAGCAAAATTAAAACTAGTTTCGTCATATAGGCCCATTTCGCTAACCAACACTGACTACAAAATACTCATGAAAGTATTGGCAGGTAGATTGCAGTCCGTCATCACCGGAATAGTTGGGGAGCACCAAACGTGTGGCATCAAGGGGCGCTCAATATTGATGAACACACACACAATGCGATGTGTCCTTGAGAGTTGCGATGCTTTTAATTCTCATGTTGCGATCCTCCAGCTTGATTTAGAAAAGGCTTTTGACTGCGTCCCGCAAGATGTGTTATTTTGCATACTTCAACATGTCAATGTTGGATTGGTGATTACAGAGGGCATAGTTTTGGCGTGTAAGAACTCTACTACACGACTAATTATTAACAAGATCCCGGGGTCTCCCATTAGGCTGGAACGTTCTGTACGCCAGGGATGTCCGGCAAGTCCACTCTTGTTTGCATTGTACATTGAGAGCTTATGCTTGAACATAATACAAAACAAGACCATCCGTGGTTTCAGACTGCTTGACGCCGAGGTAAAGGTTTTGGCATACGCTGATGATGTCGCAGTGTGTTGCACCACCAAAGAGAGTGTACAAGAGACAGTTGCCATTGTTAACTATTTTGGAGAAATCACAGGAAGTCGGGTTAATTGGGGGAAGTGTCTGGGGTTGTGGCACAGAGACTGGACATCAACCCCAGATACCTATGCTAACGTTCACTGGTTTAATACTCCAGTAAAATATCTAGGCGTGCCTTTTCAGCACTACAAAGACACCAATGATTACTGGACTGAACAAATAAAAGAAACGTGCGAAAGGACAGCGCAGTGGAATGGCAACTGTCTCTCAATGTTTGCCAGAGCCACTTTATGCAACATATCTTTAATGAGCAAATTATGGTATGTGATGCAGGTTTTGTGTTGCTCACGGGTGCATGTGCAAAAGCTGCATAGTATATTTGCTGTGTTTATATGGGGGTCTACTTGGGAAAAGTGTAGTAGGACAAATCTGTTCCGAAGAGTAAAACAGGGCCGGCACTAAGCCTGTCGCATCTGTTCGTGCGACAACTAGTTAATCGTTTTATTTTCTTTCCAGATGTTCAACACCCCTTCTTAAGAACAGTATGCCAGTTATTCCTTTGTCGTGTTCTGCCTAACTTTGTGGTTAGCACCGCAAGCATGCCGGGAGCTACGCGAGGTTTCTTCAAGGAAGTTGCAGACAGTGTCCCTTTTTTTTCAGTTCGGTTTTCCAATGAATACCTTTCTTCGGTCGGGCGAAAGAAATTGCATAAAGACATATGCGACATGATCTTTCCAGTTCTTATGTATAGGTTAATTACTAGCGGGAGAGAAGGCAATAATGTTCTTAAGCGTGTTAAGAAAATGCATATTCAGCCTAGTGCATAAAGCTTTTTCTTTAAATTACACTCCGGAACACTACCGGTTAAGGCTTTTTAGAAGATAGAGGAGTTTATATGCCATGGGGTTCGAACTGTTTGATCTGCCGAAAGCCGGAGACAATAGATCACGTTTTTCTGCATTGTTGGGAAGGGGTTAACTTCTTGGATGTTTTACAGAGAACTCTAAAAAAGGAACTTCCCTTACATTCACTGGGTATCAGGTTTTAACAGTAGAAAAAGAGGAGGGACTGCCTTTCGATCTTATAATGCTGCTTGGCCTCCATTGTCTATGGCGGGCAAGAATGGCCGATTACTACTGTGACCCTGACAGGCGTCCGGCCCGTATGCTGTTCCGCGAAAGCATTGCTCAGTACATTGATATACTCAAAGAACAAGATTTTGTTCCGAAATGGCTCTCCAGGGTCGAACCCCTGGTGAACCTGAAGGAATTTTAGCACTGTAATCACTAATAGTTCCGTGGCTGTTTTGTCATCACTTCTGTTTGTATGTTACTGTTTACAGTGACTTATATTAATGTGTGTACCTTGTGCGAAACCGGTAATAAAGAAAAAAAAAGTAGCGGTGGCGTAGTTGGTTGGAGCAGCACATTAAGAACTGGCGAGGTCGGTGGTTCAAGCCCCATTGCAGTCTTTGTTCCTTTCTCTCTTTTTTGTTCACGCATGTATTGCTTTAATATATGCGCCTCTTCATCAGCCCGACTTGCTGCTTGTGGCGGTCCCATCCACAGGCCCTTTAATACTGGATGCTTGATTACTCTCGCAGAATTGGCTATATTTATTGTGATAAAGTGTTTTGCAAATTATTGCTCTTAATCGGCGAGACGCAAAAGCACACGAAAAACTCATATGCAGCTGGCTGCACTGGTTTCTCCGGCACACGTGTCAGGACTGTTGATTTCCGTGGTTTATGAAAGTTTTGATGAGAGAAAGGCGCACTGCAATGTAGTCTAAGGAAACTTTTATGTCGCTCAGTGTACCATCACCTGACGAGGTAACCGGCAGACCGCTTCAAGGTGCCGCCGCAATGGTCTAGGCGATCAACACTTGATAAACTATGCCCAAGAGGTGCCGCCGGCGTTAGCCCATCGAAATGCAAAACAGCTTGTCTGCCTTGCTGAATAACATGCACGGCCTGTGACAGCATGGGAGCACTTACGTAGTAACGGAAAGAGAACGGCTGTACGTGTTCACACTTGACAAAAGAGCCGGCAATGCAGTAGCTTTGGCCTTCGGAGATCACAGGCTTCGTAAGAAAACTACAATAAAGTTGTTTCCATACATCGTACGAACACTTCGCAGACGCACTGGGGTTTCATGCATGTGCGTCCAGTCAGTTACACGTGAACTGTGCGAAAGCATTTATTTCATCGTCGACCTTGCTCTTCGTGACAAGCAAACCTTGGCAGCAAGAAAACTTTCACCTTTGACAACACCGCGTTTGGCATTGCAACCTAGAAAATGCAGTACGTCCAACAACAATAATCCGCGCTTCATACTGAGCAACATTATGGCGCACACACTCAGATGAAGCTGCGGCGCGGTGGACGGCCGCGCTAGCTCCAACCACCAGGTTGAACTGGGCATCCAGAAATCACATGAAGCAGTGACGACACAGGGTCTCCGGTCATCCTTGGGGGCGGCCTAGGCCATGGCCACGATTTCATCGGAGTTTTCACCACCTACACACATCGCAGGCAGCTACTATCTCGCAGCGTTTACCTTTCGCAGCCGCAGCACCCATGGTGCCCCCTGTATTTTAAATACGTGTAATATGTGTTTAATTAACAAACCTAGGCTGATTGACTCGTTAAAAACCTGCTTAGTAAAAGGTTTGTAGGTTTAATGCCTTACACATGAATAACTTATACATTTAGGTAGCTTTAGGTAATATCTTTTAAAGTGACGTCACCTCCATGCAGTGCAGAAGCCACTTCTGTGTAGGGTTGGCTGCTGCGCCGCGCGGCACAGAAGACGCTGCCTAATAATTTTTAAAGTGACGTCACTTCTGTGCGGCGCAGGAGCCACTTATGTGTGGGGCTGACAGCAGCGCCGCGCGGTGCAGGAGACGCTGCCATGTTTTTTTCGCGTGTGGCGTGCTGTGGCTTTTGGGTTAGGCAACCTCAGGTTTTCTCGGCGTGTGGCGTGTGTGCATGCGTGCGTGTGTGGGATGAGCTGTACGTGATCGCGAGCTGTACACATCTGTTTTGTGCTGGATGTGCGCTGGTTGCAGTGTCCTTGTAGTGGTCGTGGGCACTGCGATTGAGCTTATCGTTGCCCATGTGCTTGACGAACGCAGACGGTGTTTGCAGCACTTGATCTTGCACTAGAGTCCCTTGCACTAGAGACCGTATTTGCAGGGTCACTACGTGCTTCAGCGTTATTTTTGTGATTGCTAATATTTATTTTTTTTTGCGTTTGAAATGGCAGCGTTCGTTGTACAAATTTTACTGAGCATGAAAATATGTTTTTTACTGTGCTTGATCATAGGCTTCGGCAACTTGTTTTTGACTGTTTTGCCGCGTGCTCATCAAATGTATCAATTAATTAATGAGTGGCATTGCAGCCATTTTATTAGTCAACGAGGCCGATTTTCTGTCTTGGTTAATCCATGCAAGTTTTACACGATGTGATTTCGATTGAGACCCTTATCGTGATTGCAAAATGCTGAAGTGAGTCGCTCCTGCTTGAGAAACACGAATAAAATATAAAGAGCCTGTATGGCTCTACTCATTCCTCATACAACTGCATACGATCATACGATCGATAGTTGTACATAAACAAGTGTTCGACGCCTACGTATGTAGTACGTGAGGTTTACACCCCGCATGTTTTCCTGCCCACGCGTGCCTTATTTTCCGACGCGAAATGGCGCCCTTGTAAGCAATAAACAAACTAGTATCGATTCCTTTCAGAGATAAAAAACAGATAGGCACCTGTTTTGTTTTTTTCTGTAATTGGAAAGTAAGCGAATATCTAAAGGAAAAAAACCTTCGTCAATGTAGGATGACAGCAAAAAAGCACTGAAAAAAAGAGTGACTTCTTTTAGTAATGTTTAAAATGTACAATGACATATTTTACAATTTAAGACTTACGTATATCATTGAAGGAAGGTGACTGTGGTGTATTTAGCAAAACGTACTAAATGACATTAAACATATGAACAAATGTTGTACACACAGATGTATGTTCACCAGTTGCATATGTTTTGCATAACTAGCTGTCTACATTTGCCTAATAATGCCAGGAGCAACACGAGTGTTATCAACATCAGTTGCGGTAAGCTGTTATGGAGCGCTTGCGCTCTCAAGGGTGATAGCCCCGAACACTGCTACATAAATCTACCAAAGTGTATGGCATTTGGTTACAATCGACGTGAACTGGTCATGACGGCTGCATCATAGGAGTGCATGTGTAATTTTTAGAAAATTCTATAATTAGCATTGCAACTGCTATGGACCTTTCAAGCAACGTCGTGCCTGAGTGGTGATGATGATTTGTGGGGTTTAACGTCCCAAGTGCCTGAGTGGTGTCCACAGCAGTGTTGAGACCTGGTGTGACTCTGTGGTAGAACACTTGATTGCCACGCAGAATGTTCAATTTTCATTTGATGAGTGAAATAAACCACCGTGAGCCCACAATAACAGTATTTGTGCTATGAAGTGGTTTTTCTGCTAGTAAAAACAAAAAAGTCATGACCACACACCCCTCTACGGTGTTACTTTAGGTGACCACCCGCCTTAAAATGAGTGGCTGGATCCATCCCTGGCTTCACATACACCGAATTTGGTGTTACGTGACATCAATAGATGACGAAGGTATATGACTGGTGCAAACATAATAAACATGACATGCGTGTGATATGAGAACTTGACGTCATTCCAAGCTCATGATGCAATCGCAGCCGTTTCACTAGCTTCACATATAACGAACTTGGTAATTATGTGACGTAAATGGACGATGAAGGTAAATGGCACGTCCAACTATGATAATCATGATATGCATGTTATGTAAAACATCATTACATGCCACGCTCATAACTGCCTTGCGGCCATTTCGCTAGCTACACATATACCAAATTCGGTATCACGTGGCGTGAATAGATGATGAAGGTAAATGGCATGTCCAAACATAATAATCATGACGTGGAAGTCATGCTCAGTATAATTTACGTACGTTTTGTAACATTCTGATTTTAAGCAACATATCAACCTTCCTCATTCGTTCTTCACTTATCATCGATTCCCACTGTACGTGGGATCTTCCTTTTTTTAAATTAATGGACTCAATAGCCTATTCAGCCTATTTCTAATTTTCTGCATTCGCACTTTAACGCCTTAGACCCTGAAATTGCACATTTGTGCCTGGAAGCCACCTACAAAATGGGTTCTAATAGGCCTGGCCTACCTTCGGTGTGTCTTAATCCACTATTTGTTTACTTTGCTTCCAAATTACAAGTGCACCTTCACTATTGCCTTCTTGCTAAATGAGCTCTATTTCATACATGTCAGCTTCATAATAGATTGTGACAGTATTGTGTGCCCTAAAATAAAGTGATATTCATACCCTGATTTTCTCTTGGCTCCGTTGATGCCAGAGATGCATGCATAGTCCTGCACACACACACACACACATACACACACACATACACACACACATGCACACACACCCACACACACACACACACACACACACACACACACACACACACACACACACACACACACACACACACACACACACACACACACACACACAAACTCTCTTCTTCAAAAGGCCGAGGTACGTGTAAAAGGGAGTAGCGATTAAGTGACAAATTGCTAAGGGGTTCTTAGGGCGGGGCTACCTCACTGAGCTAGCGGGGCCTCTGTTCCCATCCAGCCTCTGCCTTTTTTGAACTACAATTAAGTTTTTACTAACTCGAGAATGAGCAGAGTTATGTGCCTGTATTAACATGGAAGCATATAAAAGCAGCTGAGACCAAGGTGAGAAGCAATATTGCATCTTTACCATTCTCAAAATAATTATTTCTTTTTGTGACTGATTTATCCAGTCACTCTTCAGCATGTGACTGTACAAAGCAATCTTAAGATGCAAAATAGTGCCAAAATATTCTGTGTAAAGTTAGGGCTGTGTTTTGCGGGGCACATTTAGCTAATGTGTAGGCTGCATAAGCATTGGATTGGATCTTGTACATTACTTGATGAAGAAGAAATTTAATAGTGCCATATAGGAAAGGTGGGTGAAAATGACAGACACAACTTATGTGTATTTTGCCTTTTATTTCATCTACTGTGCTGTTTGATACCTTCCTAAAGATCCATATTCAGTAGTACACCTGCAGTGTGGGCTGCCATGCACAGTCTGAACAAGTGATTCACAAAATTTAAGAGAGTCAATGATTTCAGAGTACGAGAGTCGATTGATTGATATGTGGGGTTTAACGTCCCAAAACCATCATATGATTATGACAGACGCCATAGTGAATGGCTCCGGAAATTTCGACCACCTGGGGTTCTTTAACGTGCACTCATATCTGAGCACACGGGCCTGCAAAATTTCCACCTCCATCGGAAACGCAGCCGCCGCAGCCGGGATTCCATCCCGGGACCTGCGTGTCAGCAGCCGAGTACCTTAGCCACTAGACCACCACGGCGGAGAACTACGGGAGTTGAGGCACTACATGTATGGGTTACGTCATTGAAAAAGAAAATGAGTATACTACGCTTGCGAAAAAGGTAAAATAATGTCAGCAATTCTAAGGTTGGAGAGAAAAGTCAAAGGTTTCCAGTGCTCTATATGTATTGGTGAGAAACATTAAACACACTTTTGTGAGAAAAATGGATTCTCGGAAACTGCATGATTGTAGGCACTTTACAATTTGTACTGCGGATGATCTGAAATTATGGTACGTCACATATATCTCGTAGGATTTAAATATTGCGCATGCACATCTGCACTTCACAGCAAAAGTAATTGCAATGAATTGATCCATTAATGTTTTCTTTAAATAGTTGTTGCAGCTACAGAAACACAGCTTGCCGCGGGTTTACTCTTTGAGCCTAGAAATATGTTGTGTAAGACGTAGATTCCCACTGCAAGTGAAACAAGTTGTTTAAAGTCATTATAGGCGTTCACGTGAACGCGTCACCGAAGTCTAAACAACTATAGCTTCCAAGGCATAAAGGCGATACTGCATATTATATTATGAATCCCAGAGCTGGCCTACGAGAGAGCCACGACTGTAGTTTATAACAGCCAAGCTCATTGTATAATTTTTATTATCGCTTTTGCTGCAAGAGCCGGGCACGCCCATTTTTAGCTTAGGCCTTCGACCACCACGCCGTACCAGAATCTTTGAAAAACTTCTACTAAATTGTTTTAGACTATTTGCGTCCACGGCACGAGTAGTCTAAACGCGAGCCTCCGCGATAACTACGCGTATTCCATGGGGTTCTAATCAGTCAACTTTGTGGACTAGAAATTGTATTAAACATCGTACAGTGTGTGGACGCGTTGGCGGGATATTTTATTTATCATACCTATATGCGCAATACCTCGAGGTAACCACGTCACATCGCCATAAATTTGGTTAGAGAAGCAGCGCTGGCGAACGAGATACGACAATCGTTTGAAAAATCAATCGCAAGCCGGTTATATTTCTCCTTTTGTTTAACGTGCCAAGACACCGATTGCACAGTGACGCTGCAGTAAAAGCAAGGAATTACGAGTGATACGATCAAAAGCGCTCGGCACGCCCACGATTTCCACCATTGTCCCCATTCGAAAACTAGAGCAGAAACGGATATAACGCACTCTAGGTGGATCGCGCAGTGCTGTCAAACCGGATGTGCACGCCTGTCAATGGTGACGACTGTACTACACTGTACTGTTTATAATGCTTGAAACACGCGCTCCGCTGTTCGGGTTTCATTTGACGCCGATAGTACATTACGGAGCAGCGGCGCACGGGCCTCAACAGATATGTGACAAGAAAAAAAAAAGAGGGGAGGGGGATCTTCAGAAAGACCCAATTTTTCACGATGCTTCAAATAATTAAACGCAAATAAACAACCACTGAGAGTACTTAAGCATTAAGTTATATGATCGTTATGGAAATGTTTATGGTGTCAAAATGATTCGGTTGCAGTTTTCTTTGCCAGAATTTTAGGAACAACATCATCTCGCAGACGAGTTCTTAATGGCGATGTGGAATCGAAGTGCTCTGGAACAAAATGTTTTGAGCACACACGAAGAAACTTCGTTGGTCGCCAGTCACTTTCGGGTAGCCGTACTGCAGAAGCCCATCTCCTTCGACGTTCCCGATCACAGGGAAATCTAAGGACAGTACGGCAACACACACCAAAAATAAAATTTAATAGCATCTTCAGCTAAATCATAAGACAAGGAAAAACATGATGCGCGACAAAAAGCTTCGCATGCATAAATGGTTTCGTATGAAATAAAATTTCGGATACGTACGCATGAAAAGTGACGCCTGCTTCTTTTCGTAGTGAGCGCGACTTGCACCCGGGTACACAACAGTTGCGCATCGCTTAGCTCTGCTGCAAAATACAGCACGGGCCTTGTACGCTTACACAGCGATAAATGCCAAAAAGTTGTTTTATAAGCGGCCGCGCTTGTTAACAGCACGTCAGGGATACCAGACGACCTCGAAAAGACAGAGGCAAGGGAAATAGAAAAACTTCCGGCGCTGCAGTTTCGCTTTCAAAGGGCGCTGCAGGTGGCGGCGGCAATGGCTAAAGGGCGAGCAGGTAGCAAAACACGCACCAAGGTTGAGGCGCCTTGTGTAAAGTAAGACAACTCTAACCGATGGGTGTATAGGGACGAAACACCCTTCCCGGATCTCGACGCAGCCAAAGAGGCGGAATTTCGATGCTCGATATGACAAAAGATGGATGACTTGGAGGAGCAGCTCACCTCACGACGCAAACAGGCCTCTAAAGTGCTACAGGCCAAACTTATACGACTTGAGAACTCTGTCCATAGTATGGCCAAGCAGTTGCAGCAGCTAAAAGTCCAACAGCAACAATCACCACGCTCCTCTCACCCCTCTCCTCCGGATGTGGAGGATAATGATCTGCCGGGACAGCCTCGGGACAAGGAGAAAACGGCGCCTGCTGAAAATCTCGAGAGAGCTGCTGCGCAGGAAGCACATACCATGGATACCACAGATTTCCCCAGCGGTAAACGACAAGCGCGGAGAGCAGGCTACCTCAACACAGTTGACCACACAAGGGCAGTCGGCGACCACACAAATAGAAGACGAAGTACTGCGACGACCCCCACCTCCGTGCCACGCCACGAGGAGTGAGCCAACAACAGTGGATACCGTTCCCGTGGCAAAACAGAACTTGTGTGCTGGGCAATCTCGCCCTGAGACCCTTAGAGACATCCAAATGCGCACAGCAGACATGCGGCTTGAAGCACAGAGCGTCAAATCGCAGCCAGGTAACACTGATCAATAGAGCCACCGCAAGAAGTCACTGAGTAAGAAAACGCCGACAACCGAAAAAGGGCACGCTCTTGCAAGAACATATGACTGTGCTGGCTGCGGCTACCAACAAAGTCCCTCCCATTGAAGCAAAAAAAAATTGCGACAAGTGGGTTGAGACTGAGATCCCCTCTTTTTGTCGGAATTCACAAAGCTGCCCACCGTTGGGAACACAAAGGGAGGTGGTGCAAGTTGTAGATGAGAACGTCGATATTGTAGCTGAGACTGTTGTTCCAGAGCTTGGATCTTCGACCGCCCTTAAGTGTATATCTGACAGAACTGCGACAGTTGCTGACGCCATCGCCTATGCAAGAAAGTATGGCAGAGAAGCTGAAGTGGACACGCGAAAGTATATCATGCATGCTGGATTACATAACGTACCGAGAGGAAAACCAGAGGATGTCGCTCAGACCCTCAGCCTACAGTGGACAGGAAGGCCGCGGAGTCTGATTGTCTGTTCTATTCCAGAGATATACGGCAGGGGGGGGGGGGGTGAAATACGGGCCGCTGTTGTGCTTTCCTATGCCAAAATCAATAAATGGTGCCGGAGGATGGGAAATCACTATCTGGACTTGGCGAAAGTGGTGCAGTCGACTGGTTTCCAAAACGACGGGCTACACAATAACGAGACGATAGCAATGGAAGTCGGCCGACTCATAGGCAGAGTGGCGGCCCCTTTTTCAGGCCTTGGGGTACCCCATCTACGGGGAAAAGGGGCAACAAAAACCAAGACTCCATGCCTCGGCAAAAGCCTCTGAACGGCCCTACTGAACCTCCACGTCGGAGATGGGAACTGACACGACATTGGCTGTCGAACCACAGGAAGGGTGGACAAGGAAACAGGACAGATTAGGAGCCAGGAAGACTGGCCCAGCTCATCGAGAAGACCCTCAAGAAGGTGCTCTCCAAAAAATGCCCCACTCTGTAAATGGCGTACAGGGGGCCGACGGAGCGGTGCGAACGCGTGTGCGACACCGACGGAAGAATCGAAAGCACCAACTTCTCTGTAGAGTGGGCTTCCCGAGTATGAACGGTGCACGCCATGCGCTGAAATGGGAAGAGCTCTATCGTACTACGACCGCAGAGCATATGCTGCTCTATGCGGTAGCTGAAACGAATCTCCGCAAACTTGAGGAGCCATTCACCCCGAGTGGAGATGGGAGGGCAAAAACAGAGCTGGTCACGGTCGAAAAGGAGGTGGTATGGGTTTGCTGTGGCTCCGAGAACAGCAGTGGCAGCGAGAGGACAGAGACTGTGCCGATCATATGTGGATGACGGACGACTTGATGGGGATATCATCGGGAGTGTGTTTGGAGTATATGGCAGTCCAGGGCGCATACTATGCGGAAAACGAGCGACTGTTGGAGTGTGTTCTTGAAGGCGTGGAGCGCCTTGCAGGCTGCAGGCAAGTGCTCATTCTGGGCGACTTCAATGGCCATACTTCCGAGTTGAATGGATATGCAGACGCGAATGGCAAACTGCTCATCTAACTGTCAGAATGTCTCCAGCTGGAAATCTTGAACAATATTCCGCGTTGCGAGGGTCAAACCACTTGCTGTGCTCGAAGAAGCGCCACATCTATCGACTACGCTTTGGCGTCCGAAGGACTGGTGAAAGTCCTCCAGCAACTCCACGTAGATGAGGAGGGTACGCACTGCATCGGGAGCGATCACAATCGACTTCGGCTGGATTTCTCTAAAGCCTATCACTGAGGACAAATACATAACCATGGGTGACTCCTACTAGGTACCTGCCGGGGGACTCACTTCAAACAGTGGCGGAGCAATTTGAGGCGAGCACGAAAAGAGAAGCTAAGGCATACGAAGAGTATGTGTCAGAGCTATGTCGCATCATGGAAATGCATAAGGTGTGTGGCGGCACAAAACCTGCACGCCACCACAGAAAACCCTGGTGGGACAAAGAAGTTGCCACAGCATGGCATGCCCGGCGGTAAGCAAATCGCCCCCATCGTTGAGCAGTCAAAACGAAGGACGCTGTACAAACTGACGCCACGTAGCAGCGCTACCTTCAGTTCAAGCGCGACATGCAGGCCCTAGTGCAGGCTAAACTTACCAGGTTCAATGCGTTGTTCCTGCAGAAGTTGAAGGCAGAGGGCCGGAACGCGGCCCAGAAATTCTGGAATTACGTTCGAACATTCACCCGGAGTGAGCAGGCTGTACAGTTAATTGTAGACAGCAACGGCAACCCTACCCAGGACATTTATTATTTTATTTATTTTATTTTATTTAAAAAATACCTTACAGGCTCTATTACGGAGCATAGAGTAAGGGGGGTACATAGGAAAGAATGCTAGTGGGTGATACTTCTGCCACAATACAAAGCAACTACAAAGCAAAGCAACTACACAGCAACTAATAACTAATAACTAATAAAAATACAAAGCAAGTAATAACATTGGAACTAATAACAGTGGTTGCACAAATGACAAAGAGGGGCTTCAAGCAACAACAAGAATTTCCCAGCCGCAAAAAAGCACAAAGAACAAAAACAGAATTCAAGGAGGTTATACAATGCTATTGAGATAGATGAATCATTAATTGCTCGCGAAAATTTTCATGATTAGTTAAATTGACAATGACGTCGGGTAGGTCATTCCAGAGTGCTATGGCACGAGGCAAAGCCGATAAATTGAATGATTTTGTTTTTCCAAAGATGCGTGTGATGCTTCGCTGATTGTGAAGTCGTTTAGACATGCGCAATGGTGCTGTTAGTGGGAAGGGTGGTGGCCTGGACGCGTGAATATATTTATGAAGCAAAGACAGGAGGGTAACTGTACGCCGTATGTCTAGATGCTGTAATGAAAGGTCATGTTTTATTTGTGTGACGCTCGAGGGGCGACTGTAAATACGTGAAATGAACCGTGCCGCCCTGTTTTGCACAGCTTCTAGCTGGTTAATGAGATAGGCTTGGAAGGGGGACCATATGGGTGATGCAAATTCCAGCTGTGGGCGAACAAAGGTTAAGTAAGCTTGTTTGCGGACGTTATTTGGCGCGTTTCGTAGGTTTCGACGTAAGTATCCCAATGTTCTTGATGCGTTTGCAGATATGTAGGTTACATGTGTCGCCCAAGTAAGATTAGAAGTGAAATGAACGCCGAGGTACTTATATGAAGACGACCGTGACACGTTGGAATTATTTATGGTGTAATCAAATTCAACAGGTAATTTTTTTCGACTAAATGATATTACATTACATTTTGATAAATTTAAAGTCATTTGCCATGCACCACACCAGTTGTTAATGAGATTAAGGTCTTTTTGGAGAGCAAGGTGGTCATCGGCACTAGTTATAGAACGGTATAGAATGCAATCGTCAGCAAAAAGCCGTATTGACGAAGAAATATTAGTTGGAAGATCATTAATGTAGATTAGAAAAAGTAGTGGCCCCAAGACGCTACCCTGAGGCACTCCGGAGGTGACATCGGAAATTGGAGAGGAAGAGGTATTAACCAGAGTGAACTGCTTTCGAAATGACAAAAAGTTACGGATCCACGATAAGGTTAGCGAATCTAAACGAAGTTCTGTTAATTTTGAAATCAGACGGGAATGAGGTACGCGGTCGAATGCTTTAGAAAAATCTAGGAAAATGCAGTCGGTTTGTAAATTATTATCCATATTGAAGTGAAGATCAGTGGTAAATTCCAGTAATTGGGTGTCGCAAGAAAAACCTCGCCTAAATCCATGCTGATTCTCAAAAAAGAAGTTATTGGTTTCCAAATGACAATAAATGTGCGAAGAAATGATATGCTCAAGCATCTTGCAGCAAATGCATGTTAATGATATGGGGCGATAATTTTCTGGTGAGTATCTATTGCCACTTATAAATAAGGGAACAACTTTACCTATTTTCCAATCAGCCGGCAGTTGTCCTGTTGATAAAGATTGCGTGAAGATGCGGTACAGGATTTTACTTGAGCATAATGACGTGTTTTTGAGGACCTTAGAATTAATGTTATCAATGCCTGAAGAAGTTGATAATTTAAGTTTTCCAATAAGATTCGCAATCCCTTCAGTGCTGATGTCAATAGGTGCCATGAATGTATAATCCAACTCGGGAACTTCGGGCACTCTGGAATGATCTTCACACGTGAACACAGATGAAAAAAATGAGTTCAACACTGAAGCGCTATCTACATCTGATAGAGGCATATGGTTAGCATCTTGTATACTGACAGATGTGGTAGCATTGTGAGGGGAAATTACTTGCCAGAATTTTTTCGGATTAGTAGTTAACATGGAAGGCAAATCGTGTGTAAAATATTTAGATTTCGCTTTGCTTACAAGAGAGCAGTACTCTTTCAAAGAACCCTTGTACTTTTCCCAATCTGAAGGGCTCGAAGTGCGTTTTGCGATTTTGTAGAGCCGCTTCTTCCTCGATCTATGAGACTTTAGCGTTTTGTTAAACCAGGGATTTTTATTGTCGTTACAGATAGAAATTAGGGGAATATATTTATCAACCAATGTAATGATTTTGTTTTTGAAGAGAATCCAGTTTTCATTGACTGATCGGTACGGGAAAGATGGAAGAAAAACCTGATCGTAAAAAGCTTCCAATTCACCATTTATGCCTTCGTAATTACCTCTGTTATAGTCCCGAATTTTTTTAACAGTGCTATGTAATACGTGGGTTGGGAGGCTAAGTGTTATTTGAAGTAGCTTATGGTCACTGAAACCATCTACGTGCAGAATAGAACTAACAGTCTCATGAGCGTTAGTTAAAATTAAGTCTAAAATGTTTGTACCACGAGTTGGTTCCTTGACAACTTGAAACAGGTTATAATCTAGGGTTACATTTACAAATTCCATTGCTTCGTGACAGGTAGAAGTTAGGAGAGACCAATCAATCTGGGGAAAATTAAAGTCGCCGAGTAAGTATATATTGTCAGGAGAGCATTGCCGAATTGCGGAATCAACGCTTTTGCGCAGCTCTTCTACAAACGAGTTATCCGAGTCGGGAGGGCGATAGCAGACACCTATCAATATTTTTGTTGCTGATGTGATGCATGCAGTCCATACAATTTCAATAGTGGAGTCTATATTGACGCAAAATGATGACAGTGTTTTTTTAATAGCTAGTAGAACGCCACCGCCTCTTTTTTTATCGCGGTCATGCCTAAATATGTTGTAGGCGCTGTTATCGGGGAGAAGCTCGTGATCGGGTATATCAGAATGAAGCCAAGTCTCTGTTATTGCTAAAATGTCAGGGTTACTATCTTCTAAGAACGAGCAAAGCTGATCGCGTTTGGGTATAAGGCTGCGAATGTTAGTGAAACATAACTGCATGAATGGTGACTTGTTATAGTAATCTGAACACTTAAGTTCCGTGTCGTGTGCATGCTTTCTTTGCTATGTTTTGTGAAGTATAACGGAATCCGTTGCGTGATCATACATGTAGGTCTTGTCATCAACGCGCAGTTTGTCCACTGACAACTTTATTGGCTTCTTTAAACGTTTGGCGAATTCAATTAATTTTTTCCTACAATAACGTGTAGTTGGCGAGAAGTCCTCACCAATCGAGAAGTCGGTACCCTTTAGTTTATGCGCGGCAGAAAGAACTTTTTGTTTGTTTTTAAAGGAACTCATTTTAGCTATGATTGGCCGCTGCTTATCAGTCTTGTACTTTCCCAGTCTATGTACCCGTTCAAAGTGGTCGTTTGTTAGTGGGATGCCAAGTTTTTGAGAACAGAAAGTTATTATTTTTTCCTCGGAGATTGCCCAATCTTCTTTGTCTTCGTCATTTATACCAAAAAAGAGCAGATTGTCCCGCCGTTGCCTGTTTTCCGCGTCATCACATCTCATCGTTATAGACTGTAGCCTATCAGTAATATTGCGCAAAGACTCATTAGGCACAGAATCGAGTACAGTGGAATCAACTGCATTCTTTGCGGTTTCCAAGGCAGTAACTCTTTCCGTCAATTGCTTAATCTGCTGGTCAGCCACATCTTGCCTTTCCCGAACACTTTTCAATTCACTGAGTATTCTGGCCTGCCCAGCTTCAAGCCTGCCGACAACCTCCAAAACTGTGGCGACCTTGTTTTCCAAAGTAGGCCCAGGGTTCGTCTCGACATCGCCACAAACGATGAGCAACAGTTCAAACAGAGCATGGCACAGGCGCGCCGGAAGGCAGCATGCTCGCCTCACAGAATCGAACAATGTCGCTGGGCACGACACCGCAATCAAAAAACGATTGTCGCTCTTCACACAAACAGCGCACTCAAGGTAACTAACCTGAAAATACAGTAGTGGTGAGCGACCCATTCTCGATGCGGTGTCGTGCCCAAAGGAAACAGTTGTAGGCGGGCGCTTATAACCGGCGGCGGTGACGATATCAGTTGACGATCCCGGTAGCCAGACGAGGGAACTGTTTCCGTCCAAACGTAGTTGTGCACAGAACGATGTCGACTGGAACGAAGCTGGTTCTGATTGGCACCGCCGCCAAGAATCAGGAGCCCACGAGCTGAAGCCCATGAGCAGTACAGCCTGAAAATACAGTAGTGGTGAGCGACCCATTCTCGATGCGGTGTCGTGCCCCAATGCCAGAAGGAGGCTATGACATGAAGGAGGCTATGGCAGGGTACCTGGAGGCTCTGTATGGTTCACGTGGGTACACGAGGGACCTCCAGTTGGATGAAGGAGACTCACAGTGTGGTGAAGAGAGGACTGAACAGGGTTCCCCACAGGAAATAGCCCTAAAATTGGAATTCAGTCATATCTCTATAGACCGTGCTTTGTCCCATTTCCAAGCCCAAACATACTCTGGGCCAGATGGCATGCCATCTCGCTTAGTTAAGTGCTTGGGGCCTGTTCGATTGATATGTGGGGTTTAACGTCCCAAAACCACTATATGATTATGAGAGACGCCGTAGTGGAGGGCTCCAGAAATTTAGACTACCTGGGGTTCTTTAACGTGCACCCAAATCTGAGCACACGGGCCTACAACATTTCCGCCTCCATCGGAAATGCAGCCGCCGCAGCCGGGATTTGAACCCACGACCTGCGGGTCAGCAGCCGAGTACCTTAGCCACTAGACCACCGCGGCGGGGCTAGCTGGCCTGTTCAAGGACGTCGTTGCGGGAGCGGCCATTTCACACGACTGACACCGGGGCAGAGTCTCACTCATCATCAAGCGTGGAGGCAAGGCAGGGAACCTTCAAGATTACCGACCACTCACAGTCAGGAGCACCATGTACAGGCTATTTATCCATGTGCTTAGGACTGGATTAGTGGCTGGGCTGATTCTAAAGTGCGGCTGACAGAACGGCAGAACGGTTTTCGCAGAGGTCGACGACTCAAGGATAACCTTTTCGTTCTCACACAACGTGTGGAGATCGCCAGAAAAGAAGGGCGTACGCTTCTATGCTGCTTCGTGGATATGGAGAAAGCTTACGACAATGTCCCACATTACATCCTGTTCATACGCCTAGAGACACTGCGAATGTCGAAAGAGCTGTTGGAGACAGTCAGATGCCTATACGCCGGCAATAGCACCATTGCACACTTCGCCAATGTAGGGAGTCGGCCGGTAGGCGTCTGCAGGGGTCTTGGTCAGGGAAGTCCGCTTTTGCCGATTCTATGTCTCCTATACGTGTCGGGCCTGGAACAAGCATTGCTCGAGTCCGGCCTCGGGTTCCGTCTGAAGTATAGCACAAGAGAAATTGAGGAAAATCGACGGCTGCCTGGCTTGACGATCACGTATGATGTAGTTTTCATGGCTGAGACCAAAGTGGACCTGCAGGCTCTCCTGGACATCAGTGCCACAGAGATGACTGAGCTGGGACTACGCCAAGAAAACCTAGGCTGTACCGTTCGCGGGCAACATGGCTGAGGCGGCAGACCTCAAGCTAGGAGGTGAGAGCATCGCCAATGACACCGCCTATAAGCACTTATACCCCTGTCACACGGCCACCACCAAACTCTGTTAAACACCATCAACGTAAATCTCCCCTAGGGGGTTCGACAGAGAAGGAGTTGTGGCAGTGTCACACGGCAATGACAAGGTTGTAACAGTTGCCGCGAGGGACTCAGCTGGCGCTGTTTGATTTTCGGAAAATATTTTAATTTGATCCTTATTGACTTTTTTAGAATCCTCGTTATGCGGTTTTTACAAAAAAGCGCTATTAAGTAGGTATGCGACAAACAAACCATTAAAAATAATTTCAAATAAAAACGCATTTGCTAAATGTAGCAATGCTACTAGTGACGCTGGCCACATTGTGCTTTTAGTTGTTTTGTCGCCTGTGTACATGCCCGGTACGAAAGTTCTTATGCTTCCTTGCCTCGTGAGCACACATTTTGTGTTCTTCAGCCACGAGTGACTCAGCGGACGACGTGAGGAAGTGGTGCGATATTGCGCTGGTAATGACGTTGATCACCTGGCGCTGACCGGCCCGACTCGCGAGGCACGGTGTGTAGGGCATCGGTGTTGAGAGTAAGTGAACTCTGGCGGGCGTAAATATTGTAAACAAACACGCGTTGTGAATGAGTACTACAACGAAAGAACGCTTAATATTGCTAAAATGTATTATTCTTTCACTGCGGACACTTAGTGCTCGAAATTTTTATTTGACCTGTAGACTGCTTAGGACGAGAGTACCTCGTTTCGCTACGAAGCGAGATCGTTGAACGTTCTTTGCAAAATGCTCCGTTTACCTTCGTTTGCGTGAGGGTGGCCGTGTGACACCGACCGCATCTTCGTTGTCGTAAAGACGAGGGAGTTAAACGGTCTTCACGGGTGCCCGTGTGACAGGGGTATTAGGCGTGCTACTGTGTTCCAAGGACAATATATACAGCCGGCAAGAAGTTTGTATCCGCCAATTCGCGCTGCGGGCACAGTGCATCCTCCAGCGCCGCATATTGTGGGGCTGCAACCATTTCATCATGGCTAGGGACCTATGGAAACTCGTTCATGTCCCCTGCTTGACGTTCGCAAATGCAGTAGTCTGCATGACGGCAGCAACTAGAGAATGGTTTGAGCTGCGACAGCGACAAGTAGGCCGCACGGCGCTCGCATGCCATGGAAGGGTGGCAAATGAGGCAGTCCAGGGGGACATGGGCTGCTCTGGTTTTAAAGCTCGGGAGGCATACAGCAAGCCTACGTACCGGGGCCGCCTGCAGTTCATGAGTCGAGACCAGTGGGCGCGGCGGATATTTGAATACCTTTCGGCAACGTGCATCCGTACAACCTAGGTGAACCTGGTGTATCGCCTGGAACAGAAGTGCATTACCTTTACGGAACCTGTACAGGCTGAAACCGCAAGGCGATATACCAAGGAAGTGCGAAAGCGGGTTCGTGAGAAGAAGAGGGAAATGTGGCGGCACGCAATGAGTGGCGAAGCCCCCCTCGAACTATACCGAACCTACAAGGACACCATCGACACAGTTCGTGTGTACGACAATGGCACCGGGAGCTCACTTCTTTTCGAGGTTCGCGCAGGCACGCTCCAAACGTTTGCATGCAGAAGAACGTTGGACAACGCGGTGTTATCGGTGTTTTTGTCGCCCGTGTGGCAGTGCGGAGGAAACAATTGCGCACATTGTGCTTGAGTGCTGCCAAATAGGTCTCCCGGGGACGGAGCCATTGCACACAGCGCTGGGCTTTGCGGGTGAGGATGGTGTGATTAATTCACAAGCAGAGGAGGAGACGATGCGGCGTCTCGAGCGCTGGAGGGCAGTGGTTGTCTCGCAGCGAGCGAAAGCACTAGGTGGGGCAGTGCAGCGACAGTGTAGCAGTGGTTACGAGCTCGAGCAGAGCGTGATTTTGTGTGTTTTTTTGTCACCATTTTATATGCTAGGGTGCCACTACACTCGCCCGCTAAAAAGAGAACATCAAATGATCCTCATCATCATCATCACAAGTGTGACGTCATGCCCTCTCCTTAGTTTTTCTTTCCTCCATGTTACGATCTAGGTAGGGTGGCTAGAATGGGGAGGTGTGCGGAGCACCACGGGTATCCCTCGCCAGAGAGGGGCCTTCTGCGCGCCGATGCCGCTAGGGGCACTGTTGCACAGGACGCTGCACAGGACGCTGCATGCGACAGCCACCGCCGTCCCACATTACCCGAAGAAAGCCTAGCTCTCGGTAGTGCGTCATCCATCCCCCCCCCCCCCTTTTCCCCCAGCGTTCACGTTGTTTTTATTGCACGTGGATTATGCATCTTTTAAGCAGTGAGGTAGGAGAATGTCCTGTAAAATGATGAAGATAGCTTAACGTTGTTGCTCCACTCGTCAATTCAACTGTGAGTGATTGACGGAGTCTGTAAATGTTCTAAAAGCTCAAATAAGAAGTCCAATGGTGCTCTACTGAATTCACTTCTCATGAATGTAATAACATATATTCGAAACTCCAAGCATTTTTTTCGAATATAGAGCACTTGGAGAAAAACCCCCGAAGAGTAACGCATATTAGGACGAGACAACACTTATTTGTTCGAAATATTTGGTGGATTATCAAGAAGCTTGCACGCAGAGAAACCTTTTAAGGAACTATTGATTCCGCGCGCTGATCACAAATGAGGGTGCTTATATTTAAAACTTAATGGTCGCCAAGTGATAGTGTCATCCTCAATCTCTAATGATTAAATTTAGTTATGTTGATTCAGCAAACATATTGTTGATTTTTATGCCTCGATTTTATTCAAATGGCGGCGACAAAATACTCTCACGAATTCCAACTTAACCACTGTATTTCAGCCAACACTTAAAATATTTTCATTGACTGTCCCTGCCTATACGTGTTTACCCCAGTTAAAATAATAATGACATATTTAATGGTTAAAATTAGTTGTAACGACCCTTTTGGTAATGCTTCAAACTGTTAATTCCACAATAAATACTGTTGAAGTAACTGCTCTGAAAACTTATCTCTTACTATTTGAATCATTTGCGATCCATATGCGATTTGTTGTCGTTATGCTATTTCATTCGTATTTGATCTGGTCCTAAAATTTTCTATTCGCAAAGCCCTACAGTGACAGGCCGTCAACAGAAAAAGCATCTGTTCGGAGCACTGGCGTGCAAAGAGCTGTTTGAGGCGTGACCTCATGTGATACCGAAAGTTGACGCTGAATAAGTGGCGCCCACTTTGCCTGTTACGTTGCGCGTTAAATGTGACAGCGGAGCATTTTATTTGCATGAACTGGGAACTATGCAAAGTAGCTTGCCTCAGCATCAAAGAAAATGCGACTTTAATTCTGCCGGCGGCAGCACAATGGGACCAGAGTGGTCTTCTATACATGTGAGGCGGGGTGTCCATTTAATTCAGTCGCTTGAGAACTTGACCATTATTTAATGTGGAGCATTTCTTGGTCGTACGATGTCGCGGATCCAGCGCACGCGGCGCCGTCCGCAACCCCACTGTCTATGCTCGCGTATCGTGCCGGCCAAAGAAGACACCCGCAAAACTGTCACTCCCTCTCCCACAACCGTTCACTGGCCACACCATATATGTAGGGACTAAACCGAGCATTCGGCATTCAATCAAATGGCGTCTTTAATTGGCTTTCGCTTGACTAGATACATTGCATGACTCGAGTAGACGCGATGGAAGCAACAGTACCTTCAACGAGTAGTGAAGAACAACCTAACATGAAGAACAACCTAACATCAGCGTCCCGCCACTCGTCGAAGGCAACACTTCTTCTTCATTCAATAAATGAGAATAATAAAGACGAAATAACAAGTAAGCATTCGCTAACAATAACCAATTACTCAACATTCACGCGATCCCCCACCACTCTGCGACGCATTTCATTACTCGATTTCTCCCCACCACATTGGTAGGATGCGGGACGGCTTTTTTAGACGGCTTGCGTACATACAGACTGTTTCGGACAAGTAGCGAAGGATTGGGAAGATGTTACAGGTCGATTTATTTGAGCATGTCTTTATTTTACGCGATAACTTACACGCCTGTATGTCTTGACTCGCTGCATTTACTCATAAACGAGGACAACCAAAAGGAACAACAAAAGATAATCCCATGGGCCAAGCCCTCTATTCTGTAGACTACTTTTTATTGCACAGATCAAAGCAACAGGCTTCGCACATGAATGTGCTTGCTTTTCAACTAATTTTTTTTCTGTCTACAAAAGGTGCACACGATGCTTTCACCACCAGCCAAGGGATAGGAACCGGCCCAAAAGAGCAGACAAGTTTAGTAAAATGTGAATAGGCCTTGAATATGACTTTAAAAATTATCAGTGATGCATCATGACAATTATCAAAAAGGCAGTACAGAAGCAACATAATAATAATCCCCAAAAAACACAGTGCTTACATTAAGCGACATGCCTGACATGTCAGGAACGATATTACTAGCGTGCAGTGCTACTCAGTATGCAGCATACTGCATGATGGTGAATGTGAACGCTATTTTTAAAAGAAGGGCATGAAGTCAATTTCTTAATATTGCACATGCTCAGAAAAAAGTGATTAGCGTACGAAAGTGCAGCATGCAAAAAAAAATAGTGCGAGCCATGTTCCTCGTGCTCAAGGAAGACTGCGCAGTACGTCGCCTGCACAACGCCATAATGGACGGATGGACAGACGGACGGACGGACGGACGGACGGATGGACGGACGGATGGATGGATGGATGGATGGATGGATGGATGGATGGATGGATGGATGGATGGATGGATGTGGCTGTACCCGTTAGATCGGGTGGCGGCTGACGCCACCTAGCCGTAATACTTAGTGAACTAACAACCAGTTTTACCTTTTTTTTTCTTTAAATAGTGAAGTTGAGGACTGGTGCTTTGCAGTGAAGGGTTTAATTTTCACTCGTGCTTTGGCTTTAGCCACCAATTGGATAACCTTCTTGTTAATTCTACCTGCTTAAAGCCTATTTTGCCCTCCCTGTCCCTAAACCCCAGTGCTTTGAAAAACTTTTGCCATCATCCTGAACTCTAAGGTGAAGCCCTTTACAGAACATTATCAAGTGTTCGGCAGTTTCCTCCTCCTCTCCACATGCACTGCATACCGTGTTTACCCTTTCGTATTTGGCCCGATATGTCTTGATTCGCAATACTCCCGTCCTGGCCTCAAGCAGTAGAAAACTACCCCGACTATTATCATAGATCTTTTCCTTGGCAATTTCCTGCTTAAAAGTTCGATAAATCTCTAGTGCGGACTTCTTAATCATGCCCATTCTCCACATGTCAGTCTCCGGTTCCTTCACTTTCTTCTTAATCGATAGTTCTTTTTGGTTTGGCCACCTGCTGTTTTCTAAGTATCTACCAGTCAATTTCCTGGTTCGCTTCCTCCATTTTGTATCGACATTCTTCATGTACAAGTAGCTGAATACCTTCCCAGCCCAACGCTCTTCCCCCAATTCTCTCAATTGCTTCTCAAATTTTATCTTGCTGCTAGCTTCCCTGCCCTCAAATGATGTCCATCCTATATCACCATGTACACCCCGATTTGGCGTATTCCCGTGACCTCCTAATGTAAGCCTACCTAGTCCACGTTGCTTAATTTCTAATCTTGCTTGAACTTCTGATCTCATGCACAAGACTGCATTGCCAAACGTCACACCAGAAACCATGAGCCCTTTCCATATTCCTCTCACAACATCATACCTATTGTAATTCCACAGTGCCCCATTTTTTATCACTGCTGCATTCCTGTTACCTTTAGTCGTCACGTATATTTCGTGTTCCCTTAGTTACTCGGTCCCATTGCTTATCCATACGCCCAGATATTTGTATTTATCTGTTATTTCTAGCGTGACTTCCTGTATTCTAAGCTCACAACCTTCATTATCATTAAAAATCATGACTGCTGATTTTACCTTACTGAATCTAAAATCTAACCTATCTGCCTCATTACCACAGATGTCCACCAATCTCTGCAAATCTTCCTTGTTGTAGGCCATTAGCACAACATCATCTGCGTACATAATTGCTGGTAGTGCCTGATCAATCAGTTTTCCTTGTTTGACGAAAGAGAGGTTGAAGCCCAGTCCACTTCCCTCTAATTTTGCCTCTAATCCTTGTAGGTACATCATGAATAACAAGGGTGATATAGGACAGCCCTGCCTAAGCCCCCGTTTCACCTCTGTGGGCTTGGATACCCGTCTTTCCCACTTTATAACTACCTTGTTACTTTTACAGATTTCCTTTAAAAGATTAGTGACTACATCTTCCACACCTAGTGTGTCCAGTATTCCCCACAAATCCTCTTGAACCACGCTATCGTACGCTCCCTTGATATCAAAAAATGCTAGCCACAGAGCCTGTGTTCCTTTTCTGCTATTTCGATGTGAGAACAGATTGTCTTCCAACCTCTTGTGTTTCCGAAACCCATTCTGCAGTTCCCCCAGCACCCTCTCATTCTCTATCCATACCTGCTGTCTTTCTATCATAATCTGCATCGCCAGCCTGTAGACCACTGATGTCACTGTTATAGGACGGTAGTTGTTTATGTCAGCTTTGTCCTCCTTTCCTTTATAGATCATGCTCATCCTGCTAAGTTTCCATCCATCGGGGACTTCACCATCGATTATCGTTCTGCTCACTGCCTCTTTCAAAGTCTGCTTAGACTTCAGACCCAATGTCTTATCAGCACAATCGGAATGCCATCTGGGCCGGTTGATGTACTACTTTGAACCGTCTTCTCAACCCTTTCCCACTATCGTTGTGAAAATGGAGCCATTGCGCCGCCTGATCCATCCTTGTCTATTGTGGTGCACAAGGCACTTCTTTGTTGAAAATTTTCGGTAACCCTTGTTCTTATATATTCAATTGCTTCGTCTTTTTCTAGCCTAGCATCTTGAGCTGTAGTTATAAACCTCTGCTCTAGGCTTGTTTAATTTCTTAGGGAGTTTAGATAGTTCCAAAATTTCGCAGCTGCCTTTCTGTCCTTTTTATGTACTTCTGCCAGCCATTGAGCACCCTTTCTTCTAATGTTTTCATTGATCAGGAGGGATGCTTCCCTTCTAAAGCTCAGAAAGATATCCCATTTTCTTTCAACATCATCTGTCGGCTCACTCCGCTGCTTAGCATGTCTGTGTTCCCTAGAGGCTTCCTGACGTTTTGCTATGACTCTTAACTTCCTCATCCCACCAACTCTTCGGCTTGTGTCTTCTTTTTAGGGGTGACTTGTCACGTGCCTTTACAAGCTCTAGCTCAAACAGTCTAATTAGATTTCTGTATGTCCACAATATTTCACTAACCTCAGTGATTACTTTCTCAATTTGTTTAGTAGCAATTTCTATTTGCCTTTCGGAATGAAAACTTTCCTGCCCCATACAAGCACCTAGTGCTTGTATGGGCATTTCCTTAAAGGGCCCCTAAATCTCCTCCAATATTTTTTCAAACACTCAAATAAACACGCGTATCATATGTAGAATGCCATCACGATGAACGATGCCACGCCTGACGGCACTATGAGTCATCGGTGTGCCACAAATTCCAAAAAAACAATCCGTGCCTTTCCGGCCTCCTTGTGACGCACAGCTCATTTCGATGCACATCCCGTTCATGCCATCGCTGTTCGTTGTTTTCTGCGTGTGCCACCTCCCCGCGGCAAACATTTTTCTATTTTCTAGGTACGAGAGACAGCACGTACACCTGCATGCCACGCGAGAGTAGAGGGGGGGATGAATCTTTTCGAAAAGATGAAAAGGTAAGAAAACGGGCTGTAGAGTGCACAATAACTACCTGTCATCTGATTACACCTCAACCAATACACTCGCTAGGAAATCGAAGGGACAGTGAGAATGAAGATAAGTAAGGAGAGGGAAAAATGGAGAAACCATTAAGCTTCGCTGTTAAGAGTTGAACGCGATAGTGAAATCACGGACCCTAGTTTGCCCTTCAACCGCTCAGTGCATAATTTTTAATATGTTTTGTTACACACATACGCGCACGCAAGCGCGCAAGTGCGACGTATCTATAGTAATGGTACAGGTTTTTGAACTATTCAACAGCACTTTCACAATAACTTCATGAAAATACTGTACAGTGATATAGTCACATGGTGCTGTATGATGAACTGCGCGTAGGCGTGACACTTTTATTCGTAAATGGTCACATTGAAATGCGGTCATCCGTCTTGCGTTAGTTATCTGGCAATTTATTCAACTTTTTCTTCTGCAGACCTGTTCCAGCTAACTGCAACAAGCATCGCCTTATCGTCAGTGAAATGGCAACTGCAGTACTTCACTTCTTTAGTGGTGTCATGAGAATGAAAAGCTAAATCTATGCAAGTGTTGTGGTTTGTTGAAATGTCATTTCCTTGAAGGGGCATAAAGTCTCACAATACCTCAAAGATGGCAGCACATGATCTAACGTTTGCTGTTTGCTTAATCAACTTCTCTGGAAAGGCATGATATGTTTTCCGCTAGATGGACGTAGTTGTCCATTTTTATAACTGTTTGAAAGTTCCTATTTGTTTGTAGCGGTGATGGCTGCACTATCCTGGCCTTCTTCGACATAGTTTGATGGCCTCCCAAATGTGCCTACAAATCGCCGGAGGGGCTCGTTTTCGTCGTGACACCTGTCGAACAAAATGCGTTAAGGAGACTCCTTCTAATACATGGCATTTAGGTAGTATTTTTCCTGAAGCAGCTGCAAGTAACATCGTTGTTTTGTGGTAGTACACCTGCTTGCCACACGAACGGGTTCAATCCTCAATGGGACCAAAAATTTTATTCTTTGTTTTATTTGCTCCTTTCTCAATTTTTCGCTCATAACCAACGCTGCCGACGGTGTAACCTATGACACGAGCTCTCTAACGCTATCGCGTTAATACGAGGTAAAAAATAGTGGGTGTGTGTGAAGGGAGGGGGCGTTAAATCAAGGAGGCCTAAAAAACGTAACGGGCGGATAAGCACCTAGAGGGGTGCTCAGAAAAAGGTCAAAGTGGCTTTGAGAGAGGATACAAGCGAAGAGAAGAGCGAAAGCAGTGTTTTGATAATCAGAATACCTGTTGACACAATCCTGAGATGGTGTCTTCATAAGACAGCTTCTTTCCGCTTTTTGAAACACCCTCCTGAGTCAGTGGGACATACATGTCTCACCTTTTTCTGTGAGCTCCAGGCCTGACTTTGACAAAATTTATTTATTATTTAATAGAAAAGACCAGTGCAGTTCTGAAAGGCAGAGGGAACCACTCTAGAGCAGAAAACATGGCAATGATTTTGTTGTAGTTTATGTCAATAAACCACACCCAGTTTTTAGATCAGTGTCAGAACTATAGGAAAACCTATGTAAAGCTAAATTAACAAGATGTAAGATAGGCTTGGTTGGTGATAAATTCTGAAAATGTATGGCACACAATAGGAAATGTGACGGGACAATCCGCTGTCTTTCTTAGTCCACGTCTTTGTCATGTGCCACGCATTTTTCACAATGAAAGAGTCAAAAGTTCGTTTTCTTTTTATTTGAAAATGCCAAATTGCTTTTTAACTGGTCGTTTATCACTTCTAGGAACAAATCGTTCCCCAATCACTTTATTTCTGTTGTCTTGAATTTCAAATGTGCGGCCTTTAAGGAGTGAGACTGATGCCTCAATATTTGTAAGGCGGCACTGCCCTTTTGGGTATTCATCGCCTCCACCCCTTTTTTGCAGGCTCTTTATAAAAAGTATGAGGAAGCAATGTGCTCAGTAAGCATTCACAATGCTTATGATACATAAGGCCTCCAAGGGATCTGGCCAAAGGAAGACCTGCAGAATCTGTGCTCTAAATCGGTGCTTTAAGCTCCAGAGAAAAGTCGACATTTGCTGAAGATTGAAGTGTAAGAAACTGAAGCAGCAGATGGCTCCAAGAAATGATCTATGCGAGTCAGGTTTAGAGGAGTTGCAAATAACCGAAGAAAAAAAATTAAATAAAAGGTGCATTCACAGTGTTTATGTACTTTTACTTTAATATCACAGTATATATCTAAATGAACCTTCTGAAACTTGGTGAATCGGTGGCTATGCAGAAAGCTGTGGAAATACAAAAAGCAGCATTTTCCATGTATGCTCTTCTAAACAAGTGCAAGCATGTAATTTTAATTCAGCTGCATCACCAAAGTGCACGAGCTAACCATAAATTATTTATTATACTCTCAATGCCAGTGTACAAAGGAGAGTGGTTATTACATTTACATTATGAAATGTAACGCTAAACAGCTTGAAAATATTCATGGTCTGGGTTGTTGGCAACCGAGCGTAGCGGATGGTTCTATGCAGATGCTCTCTTCGGCAGGAATGAATTGAAGAAAAGATCTGTGTGACAACTTGGCTCTTTGGCTTTGATGCTGCTATTTATTCTCATTAAGGTGTACCAAGCAGCGTGACACCCCAACTTACAAATTTTTTCTAGTTTTACACTCCTTAAAGTTACATCGTCATCGACCTTCATGCTTCTTTAGCACAGTTACTAGCAACTATGCTGGCGTATGACACTACTGTATATGTTGTAAAAAACAAAAATTGGCAGACTGGGTGCCGTATTGGCATTTTGCTTTCGCTGCAATGCACATCGTGGCGGAAAGGTTGACGCCAGTGGGAGAGATGAGAAAGCACCATTTCTTTTCAAGCATTCAACAGAAGTTCAATAAAATCTGTGCAGTATTAAGGAAAGTATTTTAAGGGCTTAATTCTTTGCTGTTAGACAATATAATGGTAACAGACAGTAATGGCAAGTAAATTGTAAAATATATCATCTGTAGTAATTATATGTCACCGGAAATTGTCTTCTTCCCACTTCACATTTATAAGATAATTTGCTACAAATAACGCCCTTGGATGTTGTTCGGCATTAGCGTCTGTTAGTTCCAATTCACGCAGTATTGTATTCATGATAGTTTTACTCACTCTGGCAACATTGCATTGTTTTTTGAGGCAGCAAAAAAAATTCTTGCAACGATAATGAAGAAGGTCGAATACTGCTGTAAAGTAATTGCCCACAATATTTCCCAACTGGTTTCCATATCGTGTCATTGTGAATAAACGAGCATGCCGCCGTATCTTCCGCCTGTTAAGCTGTGCATGCGTACGCGCAAATTTATGAACCTGCAAAGTAACGAAAATAGACTGTGCGTCTGTTTTTTTCAACCACCGCGTTCACGTGTGCTCGAGATGGTCGTCTACATTTGCTGTCCACACACAGTTGTGCTAATAGTGGCGAAAACAGAAGCTGGTTCGCTTATAAGTGCACCGAGAATACACCGACGGCTGACGCCAGCACAGTATCGACAGCACCCGGTCGGAGGCCGCCTCGCTTTTGCCGCTGTGGCGAAAGCGTCAATGGCTTCGAGTGGTGCAGAAAACATGTAAACAATGCATTTCTTGCAACTTTTAAAATTTTGCAATTTTAAAACAGCAAAAAGGCAACCCACACAGAAGACTGGACAACACAAGTGCTGTCTTCTCTGTGTTTAGTCTTTGCGCCGTTTCAAAAACAACCCAAACCAACTAGCCCAACTCTCGCTTTTGCTGCAGTGCTGCAGTTTATGCAACCGCGGGCCACTCCGATGTGGGCTTATTAAGCATTTTTTTTTCTGTGCGCCGAAAAGAAAGGGGGGGGGGGGGTAAGGCAATATTTGACCGTGCGTGCGAACGACTGCGATATCGTTTAAAAAAGTTAGTCAAAAAGTTGCGCTAGTTCGCAGGAATTGATCGAGACGTGAGGACATGCGTCGAAGAGGTTCGTAGTTTGTTTCTCTGAGGCCCGTGTTTGCGCAGCTCACGTTCTTTCACATAAAGAGCCAGACCTTGGTCCCTAATGCAACGTGCAAGTGGCTAAGCATCATTCATAAAATGGAAGGACTGCGGTAGCCGTGAAAGCAACAGATATTTCCTTCAACACACTGACCGCGGCGCAAGTTCGTGCAGTATGTAGCGGCGTTTTGCTTACCTTCTGACGACCAGTAGGCGTAGTGTCGCACATCAAATATTGATGCTCGATGTTCCGGATGGTGCAAATTATGATAGCCACGTATGTATCCATATACGTTTCATAATATAATGTAGAACAGCGCTGAAGCTTCGACGTTCAACGCACGCCTCGCAGCCAAAGAGGTAAAGAGGAAGTCGCCATGACACCTATTGCAGGATGCAGGTCGGGCTTCGCGCAATCAATAACCGAAAACGCGATTTTATAAACATTTTTGATTTACCTGTCATTTGCGGGAGCCAACCGTACATGCAAAAAACAACCTTTTTCTATTTGGGAAGAATTTATCATTGTAAAACGTTTGGCTAAGCTCAAAGCATTGATGTAAGAGATCTTAGTCTCAAAATTTTTCACCCTAGCTGAGGCTTTGTAACACTTTGATCTGTAGAAACCGGCCATAAATAAATAAATCAATCAATGAAAGATTGTTGGAATATGCGACCTCATGCTGACTGTTGGACTGTGAGTATTCGGCGTGAAGTTCAAAAGTTTGCTCTTGAACCTTTTTCTCCATTCCATTATTCAACTTGTGATTTCAAATACAGATAAAAGGCTCTATTGAGATGGTTTTTCCACTCTTGAAAGATTGTGACAATTAAAACATTACAAGCTACCACGCTCACCAAATAGTTCTAGCTTTTTGTGCCGTATCACAGAGACTGGATTTCAAAGCTTTATTGAGAAAAATGCAATGTAATAAAATGAATGAGCCACTGTCCCCATGGTAAGGCCCTTGTCGACCTCTTGCTTTATTCGAACACATTGAATAGATCTTAACGTTGATCGTGCTACTCCTAGTCTTTTACGCAGTTGTCAACAAAAAATGCAGCAGTTAAGCAAGCGTTAACTTTGTACGTTAATTAAGGTTTGAAGTTTATATCACGACAGTATCCCGTGGTGCACTCTAAAAAAAGAGTGAGAGACGGAGACTATTTCAAACAAAATGTTTATATTTCATCTTCTGATCAAAATGAACCAGTTCTGGTTATGTATTTATTGTCAATAATTAAGGCTTCTATTCTGGATGCGAAAACATCATAAACACTTTGTTTCAACTGGTCAGCGCATCCTTTTCGTTACGTAGTTAAAATAAATTTTAAGCTAATAACTGCACCAGGTGAAAGATGAACTAAAACATTAGATATAGTCATGACTTCAGTTATAAAAACTGCTTTATTTTTGCACAATAAACACAGTTCACACAATTAGACTAAACCACTTAGAACACCTAGCCTCGAAGGATTCTTACACAATAGAGTGGAATGCACGTACATGCTGGGTGTCTGTGCTTGTGCGATTTGGAGAACTTGCAGCATGGGCACCTGCACAAATAAAGGCTCTCTTTTCACACACTAAAATGTGGGTGAAAACCTTATTGCGTTCATTTTCATACATATTGCTACGATACTGAGGGGACGCGTGGAAGAAGAGAAGAACGAGGTTGGCACGAGCGGTGATCTGCCAAATCCCTGGACACTTGCATTCATCATCTCTTGTAAATAAAGGCATCTCACCGTAACAAGATGGGTGGAGGTGCGGGGCACAGCGGAGCGATCCCAGGCGAACGACCACGGAAGCGCTACCTCAAGAACTACGCCGAAGCCGCCGACTGGCTGGTCTACCACCGCTCTCTATGGATCCGATTGCTGACAGTGACACCACGCACTCTTCGTCTGGCGCTACATGGCCCCGACACATGGTACCACGAAGCTTCTCTGGGAGGGTCGGAGAAGATGTCGACGAATGGCTGAAACACTTCAACCGTGTGAGTAAATACAATTGTTGGGATGCGGCCACCCGGTTGCCCAACGTCAGATTGTTTCTTCAAGGGACAGCGTTGGTGTGGTTTGAAAACCACGAAGAAACAATAAAGACATGGAAAGCGGTTGAGAAAGAAATAGCAAGCTGCTTCGGCGACCCATTGATGAAAAAGAAGCGCGGTGAGCAAACTTTGATGCAGCGTGCTCTAGTCCCCGGTGAAACATGCACAACGTATATTGAAGAGATTCTGAAATTGTGCAAGTCTGTAGACCCACGCATGAAAGAAGATGACAAGGTTGGCATCTCCTCAAAGGGGTTGCTGAGGATGTCTACAATTTCCTCATCGGTAAGGATACCTTGGCGTCTGTAGCGGACGTAATCCAACTCTCCACACGTTTGAGACCGTGAAGGCAAGGCGCATCACTCCCAAATTTGGTAGACTTGCCAACGTCACTACCGTTGCAATTGTCGACGTCCCTCCAACATCATCCTGTGATCTTGCCTGAATGATCAGGCAAATCGTACACGAAGAACTTGGACGACGTGATGCTGTCAACCCGCCGAGGGCACATGCTAGCAACGCCTCCCTGCCATACGACGCAATGTGTACTGCCGTTGATGCCACGCTATATGATGTGCCCCAATCAAGAGCACCGAGCGCCCAACCGACAGCCTACATCATTGTCGCGGTTTCCAGAACGCCTCTAGCCAACCAACAACAATGGTGTCTTCGTGGGACGATCATGGGTACAAGGCACCTCGTGGGAGGTTTGGCGACGTGCGTGAGGCCCCTGTGTGCTATAACTGCAGTTTCTGTGGACATGTGGCTTGATTTTGTGGTCAGAGGCGTCGCCCCCAGCAGCGCTACTACGAGGGATCATCAGCTTCTTTTCGACAAAACCGCTGGCGCGGGGGTATGCGCTCGATGCGGGACGCGTACGTTGGGGACGGTTTCCAGCAAACCACTAACAGTGATACACATGTGGGGCGCAATTTCCATCGGAATATACGCGATGACTCGCCTTCCTCCCTGCGAAGCTTGACGCCTCCCGCAACACGCCGGTTCCGTTCCCCATCTCCTGGTCGACGCGTCACATCCCCGCCTCCGGAAAACTAGGTGGTGCGGCCAATGGAGATGAGGTCACCGAGCATTTTTCACTACATCCACCTATGCCTCCATCTGTTTTTCTGACGCAAAATAAGGTCCCCGTGCTTACTGATGGACTGCCTACGATGGCTTTTATTGATACTGGAGCAGCTGTTTCAGAGATGAGTTAACTTCAATTTGCGGCTAGGACATGAAGGGATGTTTCGCTGGGACACTTGTGCATCCTTTCGTGCAGTGAGCGGGGAGATGCTGTGCCCGATCGGTGTGTGTGTTGTTAGTGTCACTTTTGGCGACAAGGAGTTCGAGGCTGAATTTACTGTCCTGACCAGCTCCACCCATGACATCAGCTTGGTAATCGATTTTCTACGCGAGTGTGGTGCTACTGTAGATTGCGGTGTTGGCGAGATTATGCTATCGGCATTTACTGACGATCGCAGGCGCTGTCAAGGATCTATCACCGTCATTGAAGATGTTGTCTTGCCGCCCAACTTGATGAAGAACGTACGCGTTGACGCCTTTGCCTCGGACGCCGGCACGTTTGGTGTTCTTGTGGAGCCCAATCCTATCAATTGCGCCAAGAAAAATGTGCTCGTTGCACATTGTGTTCTGTCAATCAGTGATAGGCGATCGGCCTTATGGGTGCCGAACTACTCAATTGACCCAGTCATGCTACCCCGTGGATTGGGACTCGCCCTCTTCGAACAAAATACGAACAGTTTTATTGCAGCTTTATCGTAGAGGTTAACAGCCTAAGATGTCTGAAAATAATTTTTTGTCAAAATATATTTTCTGTGAAGTAAGTAGTCACAGCTAAGATATTCATACAAAGTGCAGTAACGCAATGAGAAAATGCAAACATAACACATTTTGGCTGAATTCTTGCAGACGTATGCGGCCGAAAAGTTGTATTATTATTAATGAGTTTCAAACACCTTACATAAGCCCATTTACTTAACATGTACCAAAGTTGTTATAAAAAAAGGAGCGGTACTTGCAAAATATGATTTTCGACAAACAACACTCAAACAACATTCTGGGAAGTTTAAAAGGCAACCACGTAACCAAAATTTTTTTCTCTTCAAAATATTCAAGCAGTTCACTTTTTTCAGTGAATTAAATCAGCACGATTTTTTTTCAAACACATTTACCATAGCCGAAAATTGGCTGGGAAATTTGGAATAAATTGACTCTGTTACTTTCCCTCAATGACCAGTGCATACTGCTAAATTAAGGCCATTTGTCTCAATCATGCTGGCAGGCTGAGAAAGCATAACTCCTTCCCGATGCAGCGTAGGCTGTTCAGTGGCTGTGCGTGTTGTGTTCTCAGATAGATATGCTGCCCAGTCTTACATTTTGGCTGCAACATATGCTTACACACCGCGCAGTATGTATAACATTAAAGTGATGTTTGTGCAACAAAAAAAAAACTAATAATACGCTTCTCATAGCGAAAATACCTTTAACAACCGAAGTACTTAGCGAAGTTAAACGCCTAAGCAAGGCGATGGCAATAGAACTCCGAATAACAAGAATATTTTGAAAGTTACACATAATAGAAACGGCCCCGCCGCGGTGGTCTAGTGGCTAAGGTACTCGGCTGCTGACCCGCAGGGCGCGGGTTCAAATCCTGGCTGCGGCGGCTGCATTTCCGATGGAGGCGGAAATGTTGTAGGCCCGTGTGCTCAGATTTGGGTGCACGTTAACGAACCCCAGGTGGTCTAAATTTCCGGAGCCCTCCACTACGGCGTCTCTTATAATCATATAGTGGTTTCGGGACGTTAAACCCCACATATCAATCAAATCATGATGGAAACAATCTGAATAAAATGTGCTCGAGCGTTAGCAGTTATGTTCAAACAAGCGTTGGCGCTGTTCAAGTAGGCAATTCGACCACTCACACAGACTAAAGGTCTGTTCAAACAAAAGTCCAGCTTCAGTGCTCGATCCGCTACACAGGCACGGCTATTGGCAGTGTCACGCTACGTTGCGGGTGAACGAAAATACCGGTGAACACAAATTTAACGAAATTGAATGTATTAGCAAGTAGGCAAACTTCGCGAAGCGCACCCAACGTGAAGCAATATGCTGCGTTGTCACCCGATGCATCAAACCGAGTTATCATGGTAGTGTTACCGCAGAAAACGAAAAAGGACCGAAAAGAGTGACATGGACACCGCGCTCTTGTTTTACATTCTCAGTCTTTTTGTGCAATAAGAAAAAAAGAGAGTAAATGAACTACCGACATGCCCAAGCATATGCGCCTTGGATACGGTTGATGCTTAGAGCTAACAAACGCCGTCCCCACACATGTATCAATTAGTACACTAAAATTGATGTGCATCACGAGCGGGCCTCGTTAAACACGGCTGCCAACAAAGAGCACCGCAAAAATCTGTTCAATTTCTTCGCTCAACCTCAGCGGCGCACGCTCACTCTGCTTTGTACTCCAAACAATCTAAACAAACAAAAAAAACTTGCCCACAATCACACTTCACCATCATCCCCGTGAAACAGTTCGGACAAATATTCTCGCTGAGTAAAGAAATGCTGATTTGTCATCAAGTAGTTGAAAACAAAATTGTTTGAAGGCGTTATTCTCGTGCTAACGCCGTTAACAAAGCGCTTAACGGAACAACGTGAGAGTGGTACTCACTATTTCACTTCCAGTGCTCCACAATATGAATCCGCAGGTCCTGTCTTCAGGATGTCCCGCAGGGGCGCCTGTTAAAGCAGGCGTTTGGTGTGTAGCGACACCACGGACCCGAGCTAACGGGGGAGTTTCTACTCCCTCCCACGCCTAGCCGTGCGTGGCTTTGCCGTGCCCGGGGAAAAGGGGATCCTGGGGGTTGAGCCGACGCTGGGTGATTGGACCTTTAAGGCCCCCCGGCAGAGGCAACACACCCCTTTGGCCCCGGCTTCACGTAGACGGCACCTCTGGGCTGACCCACCCAGGGGAAATCGGCAGTCGCCTTTTCCTATCTCTCTCTCCCTATATCTTCGTCTTTTGTTCTCACTTTACATCTTTCCTGTCTTCTCCTCACTTCATTTTACTTCCAATTTTTCCTGGCGGCAAGGGTTAACCTTGTGTGGCTATCCAAACTAGGGTAAACCATATTGGGTTATAGTAACTGCGTACTGCTGGCGTTGCGCAGACATGCCCACATGCTCTGCCACGTCCCCTCGTTGGACTCCGTGGTGGGTGGTAGGCGCCGTTACCGAAAAATACACATTTTCTCATGGGATCCCCGACCCCCTCTTTAACGGATCGTGCTTCGAAAAGGGTACGCACCGATGCAACATTCCTACTTTGGCCCAAAAACAAAGAAACTTTTCCAAAATACCATGTCCTCCACTGCGAACAATCATCTACAAAAGCTAGAGCAATCTCACCCTTCCTTGTAGCCAAGTGCTTGAGAGAGACCATTGGAACCGGTTATAAGGCCACGAAGATGGCAAGTGGAGATCTGCTTCTCGAATTAAAAGACAAGGAACAGTACAATAAACTCTCGCACCTCGTGGCCTTTGGTAACATCCCTGTCTCTGTGAGCGCACACCGTACCATGAATACAGTGAAGGGCGTGGTATCGAACGAAGATTTGATGACACTGAGTGAAGAAGAGCTCTTTGATGGATGGAAGGATCAAGGTGTAATACAAGTCCAGCGCATCAAAATCAGACGTAACAACAATGAAATAGCAACAAAGCACTTGATACTCACCTTCAATTCAACCACTTTACCTGAAACTCTCGAAACTGGCTATGTAAAACTCCATGTCCGACCTTTCATTCCAAACCCGAGGCGTTGTTTCAAATGCCAGTGATTTGGTCATGCATCCCAGAGCTGCCGAGGGCAGCTGATCTGTGCTAAGTGTGGCACAACCGGCCACAGTGCTGATGAATGTAGACATGATGAGGTTCTCTGTGCTAACTGCGAAGGTAGTCACCCCGCATACTCCAGAGCGTGCCCAGCCTGGAAAAAAGAAAAAGAAATAATAGCTATAAAAGTAAAGGAAAATATCACATTCAGGGAAGCAAGACAACGGATGTCGTTAACATTGGCACTAAAAACACCTTTCGCCGAAGTGGTGCAACGAGGGGCGGCACCACAAAGGCCCTTGGCAGTTGCCCGGACCGCGCCTATCGTGCCGAGGCCAACGCCACAAGCCCCTACGGCGGGAGCAGCCAGCGCTGCCCTGCCCACATTCACCCTGTCCACACCAGTGGCCTCTACAAGCTCTGGCAGCAGCCAGGGCAATCACGAGGCCAAGGGGGCTTCATCAACCCCCAGCTCGGTGGGGACAAAGACTTCGTCGATCGAGGCGAAGTCTAAGCGACGCACAGATCGCTCTTTAGAGCGGGTGTCCAGTGCCTCGCAAGAGGCTATGGACACCAGTTCAAGCCAAACGGCGCAGGAAGCGCCGAAGGAGCGGCGAGCTTCGCTCGACCGCCCCAAAAAGGACAGAACGCCGATTACAGGGCCTGACAAAGGCCCTGTAAAATGAGTTAATCCCCGTCTTCTTTGCACACAGCACTTTTTCCTTTTTTATTTCCACAATGGACAAAATCATACAGTGGAACGCAAGGGGAATGCTTAGAAATTTAGATGACATCCAAGAGCTTCTGTGTAAGTTTAACGCGAAAGTGCTATGTGTGCAAGAAACGCACTTAACTCCTAAGCACAAGGACTTTCTACGACAATAAATTATTTTACGGAAAGACCGGGAGGATCCTGTCGTACCATCTGGCGGTGTAGCCATTATAGTCGATCGTAGTATAGCATGCCAGCATTTGAAGCTCCAAACGGCCCTGGAAGCAGTGGCCATTCGAGCTGTACTTTTTAACAAACTCATTACCATATGTTCTGTGTACATACCACCGCATCAACAGCTACACAGACGTGATCTGGAATCATTAATAGATGAACTCCCAGAGCCATTTCTGGTTCTAGGTGATTTTAATGCACACAATGTCCTGTGGGGCGATGCTCACTGTGATGCACGAGGACGTCTCATTGAGCAGCTCCTTTTCTCTTCTAGTTTATGTCTTTTAAATATGAAGGAGCCTACATATTTTAGCCTTGCAAACAACATATACTCCTCCATAGATCTTAGCATTTCATCACCGTCCCTTTTACCTGTTTTTAAGTGGAACGTTCTTAAAAACCCTTATGGGAGTGATCACTTCCCAATCATCCTGAGTGCGCCGAACAAAGATCAACTACCCCCGCAGGTTCCTCGATGGAAGATTGACTCAGCTGGCTGGGAAGGGTATAGAACTCTTACACACATGACATGGACTGAGCTGTCTGCCCTGACCATAGATGACGCTGTCACGTATTTTACAGCTTTTATACTTGATGCCGCATCTAAATACATTGCCAAAACGACTGGCATGTGTTCTAAACGGCGAGTCCCATGGTGGAACGACGCATGCAGGAAAGCGCGGACCACTCAGAACAAAGCATGGGCGTTGCTTCGCGATTCCCCTACAGCAGAAAACCTGGAAAACTTCAAGCGGGTCAAATCGCAGGCAAGGAGAACGCGTCGACAAGCTAGACGAGAGAGCTGGACAAAGTTTATATCGAGTATCAACTCGTACACAGACGAGGTAAAAGTGTGGAATAAGATAAAGAAAATTAAGGGCCAACAAACGTATTCTCTTCCACTAGTTAATAGCCTCGGGGAAAGCTTGGAGGATCAAGCCAACTTTCTTGGCACACATTTCGAACACATATCGAGCTCCTCAAACTACTCCGAATACTTTCAGAATTACAAGGCACGAACAGAAAAACAAAAGTTAGAAAGAAAGTCCGCAAGAAATGAGGCATATAATGCACCATTCTGCTTAGCAGAACTGCGAACAGCACTCAGCTGCTGTAATACATCTACCCCAGGTTCTGACAACGTAATATACGCGATGCTGAAGGAACTACCCTCCGAAACTAAAGAAACCCTCCTCTCTCTTTACAATCGCATATGGTTTTCGGGTGTGATCCCCTCCTCCTGGAAGGAGGCTGTTATAATTCCAATTTTGAAGCAGGGAAAAGATCCCTCTACTGTATCAAGTTACAGACCTATAGCGTTAACAAGCTGCCTCTGCAAGCTATTTGAAAAAATGATTAATTGCCGCTTACTCCACTACTTAGAAACAAACAATTTGCTCGACCCATACCAATGTGGGTTTCGAGAGGGTAGATCCACCACCGACAATCTGGTGCGTATCGAGGCACAGATCCGAGACGCTTTCGCCCACAAACAATACTTCCTCTCTGTGTTTCTCGATATCGAGAAGGCCTACGACACCACATGGCGTTTCGGCATATTAAGAGACTTGTCTCACCTGGGTGTGCGCGGTAGAATGCTTTCCATAATTGAGAGTTACTTGTCCAATCGGAAATTCCGTGTACGTGTGGGCAGTATTCTCTCCCAAACATTTGTGCAAGAAACGGGGGTACCACAAGGTGGTGTACTTAGTTGTACACTTTTTATTATCAAAATGAATTCTTTGCACCCCTCCATCCCCCGCAACCTGTTCTATTCCACATATGTCGATGACGTCCAGCTTGGCTTTAAGTCATGCAACCTAGCAATGTGTGAGCGGCAGGTTCAGTTAGGTTTAAACAAGGTGTCCAAATGGGCAGAGGAAAACGGATTCCGGCTGAACCCAGAAAAAAGTACCTGTGTCTTGTTCTCCCGAAAGAGAGGCGTGTACTCTGAACCTGACATTGAACTGAACGTTCAACGTCTCTCTGTCAATGCGGAGCATAAATTCTTGGGCTTAATCTTGGACAACAAGTTGACCTTCGTACCGCACATCAAGTATTTAAAAACAAAATGTTTAAAAGCCATGAATGTTATAAAAGTGTTGTCACGTACTACGTGGGGTAGTGATTGGCAATGCCTCATGAACCTCTATAAAAGCCTCATTCGCACCCGCTTAGATTATGGGGCCGTTGTCTATGGGTCTGCTACTCAAAGTGCCTTGAAGATGCTGGACCCCGTGCGCCATTTGGGCATCCGCCTTTCTACGGGTGCTTTTCGCACCAGCCCCGTAGAAAGCCTTTATGTTGAGTCAAATGAGTGGTCGCTTCATCTGCAAAGAACCTACATGTCCTTTGTATACTTCCTTAAGGTGAAAGCAGACAAGAGGCACCCCTCATAATCTACTATTAATGACTTGCCGAGCTCCATTCTTTTTCAAAACAGGCCTTCAATGAGGCAGCCCTTCTCAGTTCGCCTGAAGGGTCTAGCTGAGGACACTGGAGTGTCACTCGAACACAGTTTAATGGCTCCTGTAGCATACCCGCCACCGTGGCAGTGGCAGACTATAGACTGCGATGTGTCTTTTCTAGAGGTTACAAAACATGCGCCCATTGCCCATATCCGAACATATTTCCTGGAACTTCAACAGAAATACACACGTCCTGAGTTTTTTACAGATGCCTCTAAGTCTAACTCCTCTGTGTCCTACGCTGCTGTTGGCCCTTCCTTTTCGGATGCTGGCCTTCTACATCCAGGCACAAGTATCTTCACAGCGGAAGCTTACGCGATACTTGTGGCAGCTAAACACATTAAACAATTACAAATACAAAAAGCAGTAGTTTATACAGACTCCCTCAGTGTGGTAACGGCTCTCCACAGTCTTAAAAAACAAAAAAAGCCTGTCCTCGTTTCACTTTACTCCATTTTATGCACACTCTACACACTCAACCAACATGTTGTAGTGTGCTGGGTGCCAGGGCACCGTGAGATCCAAGGCAACGAGAGGGCGGATCAGCTCGCTGCATCCGTCCATGAGAGCACCGCCATTACATCCATATCAATCCCGGCCCTTGATCTTAAGCCGTCTCTCAAACGAAACCTCAGGGACTACTGGCAGAGCAAATGGGATACACACACACAAAACAAACTACACGTTATCAAGCCACACCTTGGCCATTGGCCACCAATATCAAAATCACGTCATACAGAGGTAATACTAACGAGACTCAGGATAGGACACACATACACGACACACTCATATCTTTTGTCCAATGGCGACCCACCATTGTGTGACAGATGTGGTGAAGCACTAACAGTTCTTCACATTTTAATTCAGTGCAAGCAATTGGACAGTATAAGAAAACAACACTTTCCATTACCCTACCGACAACATATACCTTTACACCCTGCAATGTTCGTCGGTAGGGAACCGCTTTTTAGTTATAAATCATTGCTAGCGTTTTTAAAAGAAACTCATAGTTTTCATATCATATACCCCGGCATTCCGTAGCACGACCTCTCCTGAGAGGTTTTTGCTGCGGTGGCTACACAAGAAAGCACGTGCCTCACGGCCCTTGGACGCAAGGGTATGAACGAGTGAGGCACTTGTGCTAATGCCATACGTATCCACCATCGTCTTTTATTATCACCAACTTTGTTCATCTATTCGCACCACACACACCTTTCACGGCATGGTCATGATTTTATCACTTGTATGTTTTTACCCGCATTACCGCGAGGAATTCTATGGCCCTTATACAGCCACTAATCACAATCATTGTCCACATTCCTGTCTCATGAACTGGCGCTCTTTGGCCATCAAATGGCCCTTGCGCCAAAAAACACCATATATCATCATCATCATCTTCAGGATGGTGCACCTTTGCAATAATCAGCACTGACAGAACACACAGGTCGACCGTAGAGCAAGGCACATTTCAAACTAAACACCGACTAATAAACTCTACCGATCGAGAAGACACGGCACCACACGCACACACAAGGGAGGGTGTTTCGCCAGCGCACGCAGTGACATGTAAGACGATGCCGGGCCCATTTCCCGCGCTCTGCGCCCGCGAGCGCAGAAATCCCGGGCAGCCAAGGTTGTCTAGGCGAACAGACTTCATGGCGTCGCTTCGCTCTCAGACCGGCTAGATGCGGTTTAACGGTAGCTCCGGCCCTTAACTGATAGCGCTGTCGCTGCTTTTTTTTCTTTTTTTTGCGGCATTGATCTGTTGCTTTATACTCGTTCTTTAGCAGTGCATCCGAATTGCAGTGAACATTGTGACGGTGCAGTGCGGCCAGCGCGAGCTACTAGCCAGAACGCAAATTTGTAATATTCTGGAGCAATATTTAGCGCACCTTCACCGACCTAATGTAGTGAATATTGGAAAAAAGCTAAGCTGATGCTTTTTGCTTTGCTATATGGGTCTTTAGGGACTGCACATTCAGGGTCACGCAGGCGATATTTTATCAGCACTTTCATTTCGGTAAAGACATGGCAACATTGCATGCATCGGCCGTCACACTATTCGATAAGAACATATTTCCACGTGCGTACTGCTAGGAAGACGAAGACGACACCGCATACGCGCATCTGCACGCTTTTATGCAGCAAGAAATAACAAGAAAAAAAAGGCAGCATATCCACGGAGTGAATGTTGGATAGTGGGGCGAAGCATTCGTCCGTGTATTCGTTTTTGCTTCCGTCCATCCATGCGCGCGTCTGTGTGGCCGCCCGTGCGTCCATCCGCCCGTCCGTGCATGCGTCTGTTCGTGCGTCCGCACGTTCATCTGTGTGACCGTCCCTGCTTTCGTCCATGCATCCGCTTCTGCGTCCGTCCATGCGTCCATCCGTCCGTGCAGCCATCCGTGCGTCCGTTCATGCATGTGCATGTGTGTCCGTTCGTCCACCTATTCAACACTCCAAGTACCACCACCTCGCATCTTTCCAGCATATATTCCTCATATAGAAGCACCGCCATCCAGCGGACATTCCGAAGACTAAACGAGAGGTAGCACACGCACACTTTCTTACAGCTTGCGCTTCGTGTCTATTTCCCACTTTTAACCACCTCGAGTTCATGGTATATACTAGTTCACTGTATTCATGGCAATGCGGCCAAACGCTCACTAAACCTTTCTAAAACCTAGGAGGTTACGCCCAGCGAGTATAATGTAGCAACCCTTTCTTGTCTTCTGTTCGTTGAACAATAAAAAATTCGCAGCGTGCACGTTAACTAAAAGCCGACTTTTCCTGTCTCTCGTTCCCCGTTAGCAGCCATTGGCATGCACATTGAGCACTATCTTTTATTCTTCAACAACGCACAGAAGAAATCTCTCACCGGCACCACCTTGGAGGTCAAAATGTAATAGTGGTTACACACTACGACTACTACTACGCTTACGAAAGACGAATGGGTGCCGCTATAAGGAGCTTCGCCCCTAAAAAGAGGAACGCGCTGGCTCGCAGTAAATGAAAATACTGACCTGCTGCTACACTCTGAACCTGTTAAATACTACTCCTGTCTTCCCGTTGCGACAATACATTTGCACTTAGCTTGCAGTCCTTGGAACAAGACCGCAGCTGAAAATATTTCATCAATGTTGTTTTCTCACTACCTACAAAGTCAAGGCTTTGACCAAAGCACGTCTGCTGGGGAAGTTACATGAATTATAAGAAGGTGATCAAAAAAAAACAGAGGGAGAGAGAGAGAGAGAACCGGAGAATGCGTTTCGGCTTTCCTAAGAAATTTGTTCGCAATTTAGTCAACAATGCTCCCGTCATTGTGAGCAAGGCTGCGTCAAGGTCACCGAAATGTCCTTATTCTGCATTTTTCATTATGGTCGGTGTCCTATTCCTAATTTTCATGACGCACATTTAAAGACACATGAATAGGAACATTCGCTACAGTAAATAAATAAAACGTACCTGCTAAAAATATATGACGTCAATGTTCGTTCTTAAAGTACATGATGGCCTGTTCACGTGGTGGTTATGGCTAAGCAACTGTGCTGTTTTTTTTGTAGGTGGCGGACGTTTTATCTCCAGCTTTAAAAGCTTCTATCTTATGGTGGACGGGGGAGGGGGGGAGTGTTCCATGCAAGGCTACACCGATGGGCACAACATTACCTTGTTCAGGCAAATCAGTGCACTTTGTGAGTGTTGACTAATCATGCAAATGACACCAATGAAAGAAATGGATACAGGAGAATTGGCCCTTACTCTAATGAACAAGCGGCGATCCCATTGCATCTTCCGTCTTATAGTAGTTTGCATGCTTTATCGATGAAAACTGCATTTCGGTCATATTAATTCCTGTTCCGACTCATTACTAGACCCACCAGCAGCTAGTAGTAGGAGCCTTTCTGGTAGCAAGATGGTTAATGCTTACTAACTGTATAAGCAAAACTACCCGAAAGTGTCATGTATTTCTAGCATTGTAGGCGCGTGTGATCAGATTTGGGTGCACGTTAAAGAACTCCAGGTGGCCGAAATTTCCGGAGCCCTCCACTACAGCGCCTCTCATAATCATATGGTGGTTTTAGGATGTTAAACCACACATATCAATCAATAATTTGTAGCGTTGTTCATAACACCCCGAATGTAAGGGTGTACATGGGGTGTTTTGAGGTTCTTTTATTCACTAACACCTTAAATTTTTAAAATGGAGTTTAAAAAGGATTCTCATATGGGTGCTTTTAATGCGTATACCCGTTTTACTACTTTTAGGGTGTAAATATTTTTGGAGTGTGGGTTGTCGAACCTTGTCACGCTCAACGCTATTGCGCATGTAACACTGATATTTCCCTGCAACATCTGTAATCATGCCACCGGGAAAATGGTTTCGCCGCCATTCAGCATACTGCCTGGTCATTCTACGTCATAGGGCGCAGAGGGCTATGCCCATGAGCTGTGCGGGGCGACACCTTTCAAGGAGCCTACAAAGCGACACCCGTTCGTCTTCTCAGTCACAGGGTATGGTAGCGCCGAAACAATGTCTATCGCTCACAACAAGTTTGTTCTTGCCGTGCAGTTTCTTGACATCCTAGGTACTGCGGGCTGCTCGAACCTCGTCACGCTCAATGCTACTACGCCTGCGACGCCGGTATTTCTTCCTGACTTCTGTAATCGTGCCACCGAGAGTCAGGTCTCACCACCGTTCAGCAGACTGCCAGGTTATTCGACGTCATAGGGCGGAGAGGACTAACGCGCATGAGCTGTGCGGGGCGACACCTTTCAAGGAGCCTACAAAGCGACACCCGTTCGTCTTCTCAGTCACAGGGTATGGTAGCGCCGAAACAATGTCTATCGCTCACAACAAGTTTGTTCTTGCCGTGCAGTTTCTTGACATCCTAGGTACTGCGGGCTGCTCGAACCTCGTCACGCTCAATGCTACTACGCCTGCGACGCCGGTATTTCTTCCTGACTTCTGTAATCGTGCCACCGAGAGTCAGGTCTCACCACCGTTCAGCAGACTGCCAGGTTATTCGACGTCATAGGGCGGAGAGGACTAACGCGCATGAGCTGTGTGGGGCGACATCTTTCAAGGAGCCTATAAAGGGACACCCGCTCGACTACTCAGTCACAGGGTATGGTGGCGCCGGAACAATGTCGATTGCTCACAACAATTTTGTTCTTGCCGTGCAGTTTCTTGACATCCTAGGTACTGCGGGGTGCTCGAACCTCATCACGCTCAATGCTACTACGCCTGTGACGCCGGTATTTCTTCGTGACATTTGTAATCGTGCCACCGAGAGCCAGGTCTCACCACCGTTCAGCAGACTGCATGGTCATTCTACGTCATAGGGCGCAGAGGGCTACGCGCATGAGCTGTGCGGGGCGACACCTTTCAAGGAGCCTACAAAGCGACACCCGTTCGACTTCTCAGTCACAGGGTATGGTGGCGCCAGAACAATGTCGATGGCTCACAACAATTTTGTTCTTGCCGTGCAGTTTCTTGACATCCTAGGTACTGCGGGCTGCTCGAACCTCGTCACGCTCAATGCTACTACGCCTGCGACGCCGGTATTTCTTCGTGACTTCTGTAATCGTGCCACCGAGAGCCAGGTCTCACCACCGTTCAGCAGAGTGCATGGTCATTCTACGTCATAGGGCGCAGAGGGCTACGCGCATGAGCTGTGCGGGGCGACACCTTTCAAGGAGCTTACAAAGCGACACCCGTTCGACTTCTCAGTCGCAGGGTATGGTGGCGCCGGAACAATATCGATCGCTCACAACAACTTTGTTCTTGCCGTGCAGTTTCTTGACATCCTAGGTACTGCGGGCTGCTCGAACCTCGTCACGCTCAATGCTACTACGCCTGTGACGCCGGTATTTCTCCGTGACTTCTGTAATCGTGCCACCGAGAGCCAGGTCTCACCACCGTTCAGAAGACTGCCAGGTTATTCGACGTCATAGCGCGCAGAGGACTACGTGCATGAGCTGTGTGGGGCGACACCTTTCAAGGAGCCTACAAAGCGACACCTGTTCGACTTCTCAGTCACAGGGTATGGTGGCGCCGGAACAATGTCGATCGTTCACAACAATTTTGTTCTTGCCATGCAGTTTCTTGACATCCTAGGTACTGCGGGCTGCTCGAAAATCGTCTCGCTCAATGCTACTACGCCTACGACGGCGGTATTTATCCGTCACTTCATTAATCGTGCCACCGAGAGCCAGGTCTCACCACGGTTAGCAGACTGCCAGGTTATTCGACGTCATAGGGCGCAGAGGGCTACGCGCATGAGCTGTGCGCGGCGACACCTTTCAAGGAGCCTACAAAGCGACACCCGTTCGACTTCTCAGTCACAGGGTATGGTGGCGCCGGAACAATGTCAATTGCTCACAACAATTTTGTTCTTGCCGTGCAGTTTCTTGACATCCTAGGTACTGCGGGCTGCTCGAACCTCGTCACGCTCAATGCTACTACGCCTGCGACGCCGGTATTTTTCCGTGACTTCTGTAATCGTGCCACCGAGAGCCAGGTCTCACCACCGTTCAGCAGACTGCCAGGTTATTCGACGTCATAGGGCGCAGAGGGCTACGCGCATGAGCTGTGCGCGGCGGCACCTTTCAAGGAGCCTACAAAGCGACACCCGTTCGACTTCTCAGTCACAGGGTATGGTGGCGCCGGAACAATGTCAATTGCTCACAACAATTTTGTTCTTGCCGTGCAGTTTCTTGACATCCCAGGTACTGCGGGCTGCTCAAACCTCGTCACGCTCAATGCTACTACGCCTGTGACGCCGGTGTTTCTCCGTGACTTCTGTAATCGTGCCACCGAGAGCCAGGTCTCACCACCGTTCAGAAGACTGCCAGGTTATTCGACGTCATAGCGCGCAGAGGACTACGTGCATGAGCTGTGTGGGGCGACACCTTTCAAGGAGCCTACAAAGCGACACCTGTTCGACTTCTCAGTCACAGGGTATGGTGGCGCCGGAACAATGTCGATCGTTCACAACAATTTTGTTCTTGCCATGCAGTTTCTTGACATCCTAGGTACGGCGGGCTGCTCGAAAATCGTCTCGCTCAATGCTACTACGCCTACGACGGCGGTATTTATCCGTCACTTCATTAATCGTGCCACCGAGAGCCAGGTCTCACCACGGTTAGCAGACTGCCAGGTTATTCGACGTCATAGGGCGCAGAGGGCTACGCGCATGAGCTGTGCGCGGCGACACCTTTCAAGGAGCCTACAAAGCGACACCCGTTCGACTTCTCAGTCACAGGGTATGGTGGCGCCGGAACAATGTCAATTGCTCACAACAATTTTGTTCTTGCCGTGCAGATTCGTGACATCCTAGGTACTGCGGGCTGCTCGAACCTCGTCACGTTCAATGCTACTACGCCTGTGACGCCGTTATTTCTCCGTGACTTCTGTAATCGTGCCACCGAGAGTCAGGTCTCACCACCGTTCAGCAGACTGCCAGGTTATTCGACGTCATAGGGCGCAGAGGACTACGTGCATGAGCGGTGCGCGGCGACACCTTTCAAGGAGCTTACAAAGCGACACCCACTCGACTTCTCAGTCACAGGGTATGGTGGCGCCGGAACAATGTCAATCGCTCACAACAATTTTGTTCTTGCCGTGCAGTTTCTTGACATCCTAGGTACTGCGGGCTGCTCGAACCTCGTCACGCCTAATGCTACTTCGCCTGCGACGCCGGTATTTCTGCGTGACTTCTGTAGTCGTTCCACTGAGAGCCAAGTCTCACCACCGTTCAGCAGACTACCAGGTTATTCGACGTAATAGGGCGCAGAGGGCTACGCGCATGAGCTGTGCGGGGCGACACCTTTCAAAGAGCCTACAAAGCGACACCCGTTCGACTTCTCAGTCACAGGGTATGGTGGCGCCGGAACAATGTGGATCGCTCACAGGAATTTTGTTCTTGCCGTGCAGATTCGTGACATCCTAGGTACTGCGGGCTGCTCGAACCTCGTCACGTTCAATGCTACTACGCCTGTGACGCCGTTATTTCTCCGTGACTTCTGTAATCGTGCCACTGAGAGTCAGGTCTCACCACCGTTCAGCAGACTGCCAGGTTATTCGACGTCATAGGGCGCAGAGGACTACGTGCATGAGCTGTCTGGGGCGACATCTTTCAAGGAGCCTATAAAGGGACACCCGCTCGACTACTCAGTCACAGGGTATGGTGGCGCCGGAACAATGTCGATCGCTCACAACAATTTTGTTCTTGCCGTGCAGTTTCTTGACATGCTAGGTACTGCGGGCTGCTCGAACCTCGTCACGCTCAATGCTACTACGCCTGCGACGCCGGTATTTCTTCGTGACTTCTGTAATCGTGCCACCAAGAGCCAGGTCTCACCACGGTTAGCAGACTGCCAGGTTATTTGACGTCATAGGGCGCAGAGGACTACGCGCATGAGCTGTGTGGGGCGACACCTTTTAAGGAGCCTATAAAGGGACACCCGCTCGACTACTCAGTCACAGGGTATGGTAGCGCCGGAACAATGTCGATCGCTCACAACAATTTTGTTCTTGCCGTGCAGTTTCTTGACATCCTAGGTACTGCGGGCTGCTCGAACCTCGTCACGCTCAATGCTACTACGCCTGCGACGCTGGTATTTCTCCGTGACTTCTGTAATCGTGCCACCGAGAGCCAGGTCTCACCACCGTTCAGCAGACTGCCAGGTTATTCGACGTCATAGGGCGCAGAGGGCTACGCGCATGAGCTGTGCGGGCGACACCTTTCAAGGAGCCTACAAAGCGACACCCGTTCGACTTCTCAGTCACAGGGTATGGTGGCGCCGGAACAATGTCGATCGCTCACAAACATTTTGTTCTTGCCGTGCAGTTTCTTGACATCCTAGGTACTGCGGGCTCCTCGAACCTCGTCACGCTCAATGCTACTACGCCTGCGACGCCGGTATTTCTCCGTGACTTCTGTAATCGTGCCACCGAGAGCCAGGTCTCACCACCGTTCAGCAGACTGCTAGGTTATTCGACGTCATAGGGCGCTGAGGGCTACGCGCATGAGCTGTGCGCGGCGGCACCTTTCAAGGAGCCTACAAAGCGACAACCGTTCGACTTCTCAGTCACAGGGTATGGTGGCGCCGGAACAATGTCAATCGCTCACAACAATTTTGTTCTTGCCGTGCAGTTTCTTGACATCCTAGGTACTGCGGGCTGCTCGAACCTCGTCACGCTTAATGCTACTACGCCTGCGACGCCGGTATGTCTGCGTGACTTCTGTAATCGTGCCACCCAGAGCCACGTCTCACCACCGTTCAGCAGACGGCGGGTTATTCGACGTCATAGGGCGCAGAGGGCTACGCGCATGAGCTGTGCGGGGCAACACCTTTCAAGGAGCCTACAAAGCGACACCCGTTCGAATTCTCAGTCACAGTATATGGGGGCGCCGGAACAATGTCGATCGCTCAGAACAATTTTGTTCTTGCCGTGCAGTTTCTTGACATCCTAGGTACTGCGGGCTGCTCGAACCTCGTCACGCTCAATGCTACTACGCCTGCGACGCCGGTATTTCTCCGTGACTTCTGTAATCGTGCCAACGAGAGCCAGGTCTCACCACCGTTCAGCAGAGTGCCAGGTTATTCGACGTCATAGGGCGCAGAGGACTACGCGTATGAGCTGTGTGGGGCGACACCTTTCAAGGAGCCTATAAAGGGACACCCGCTCGACTACTCAGTCACAGGTTATGGTGGCGCCGGAACAATGTTGATCGCTCACAACAATTTTGTTCTTGCCATGCAGTTTCTTGACATCCTAGATACTGCGGGCTGCTCGAACCTCGTCACGCTCAGTGCTACTACGCCGGCGACGCCGGTATTTCTCCGTGACTTCTGTAATCGTGCCACCGAGAGCCAGGTCTCACCACCGTTCAGCAGACTGCCTGGTCAATCTACGTCATAGGGCGCAGAGGGCTACGCGCATGAGCTTTGCGGGGCGACACCTTTCAAGGAGCCTACAAAGCGACACCCGTTTGACTTCTCAGTCACAGGGTATAGTGGCGCCGGAACAATGTCGATCGCTCACAACAATTTTGTTTTTGCCGTGCAGTTTCTTGACACCCTAGGTACTGCGGGCTGCTCGAACCTCGTCACGCTCAATGCTACTACGCCTGCGACGCCGGTATTTCTTCGTGACTTCTGTAATCGTGCCATCGAGAGCCAGGTCTCACCACCGTTCAGCAGACTGCCTGGTCAATCTACGTCATAGGGCGCAGAGGGCTACGCGCATGAGCTGTGCGGGGCGACACCTTTCAAGGAGCCTACAAAGCGACACCCGTTCGACTTCTCAGTCGCAGGGTATGGTGGCGCCGGAACAATGTCAATCGCTTACAACAATTTTGTTCTTGCCGTGCAGTTTCTTGACATCCTAGGTACTGCGGGCTGCTCGAACCTCATCACGCTTAATGCTACTACGCCTGCGACGCCGGTATGTCTGCGTGACTTCTGTAATCGTTCTACTGAGAGCCAGGTCTCAACACCGTTCAGCAGACTGCCAGGTTATTCGACGTCATAGGGCGCAGAGGGCTACGCGCATGAGCTGTGCGGGGCGACACCTTTCAAGGAGCCTACAAAGCGACACCCGTTCGACACCTCAGTCACAGGGTATGGTGGCACCGGAACAATGTCGATCGTTCACAACAATTTTGTTTTTGCCGTGCAGTTTCTTGACATCCTAGGTACTGCGGGCTGCTCGAACCTCATCATGCTCAATGCTGCTTCGACTGCGACGCCGGTATTTCTCCGTGACTTCTGTAATCGTGCCACCCATAGTCAGGTCTTACCACCGTTCAGCAGACTGCCAGGTTGTTCGACGTCATAGGGTGCAGAGGGCTCCGCGCATGAGCTGTGTGGGGCGACACCTTTCAAGGAGCCTACAAAGCGACACCCGTTCGACTTATCAGTCACAGGGTATGGTGGCGCCGGAACAATGTCGATCGTTCACAACAATTTTGTTCTTGCCGTGCAGTTTCTTGACATCCTAGGTACTGCGGGCTGCTCGAACCTCGTCATGCTCAATGCTGCTTCGACTGCGACGCCGGTATTTCTCCGTGACTTCTGTAATCGTGCCACCGAGAGCCAGGTCTCACCACCGTTCAGCAGACTGCCTGGTCAATCTACGTCATAGGGTGCAGAGGGCTACGCGCATGAGCTGTGTGGAGCGACACCTTTCAAGGAGCCTACAAAGCGACACCCGTTCGACTTCTCAGTCACAGGGTATGGTGGCGCCGAAACAATGTCGATCGCTCACAACAATTTTGTTCTTGCCGTGCAGTTTCTTGACATCCTAGGTATTGCGGGCTGCTCGAACGTCGTCACTCTCAATGCTACTACGCCTGCGACGTCGGTATTTCTTCGTGACTTCTGTAATCGTGCCACCGAGAGCCAGGTCTCACCACCGTTCAGCAGACGGCGGGTTATTCGACGTCATAGGGCGCAGAGGGCTACGCGCATGAGCTGTGCGGGGCAACACCTTTCAAGGAGCCTACAAAGCGACACCCGTTTGACTTCTCAGTCACAGGGTATAGTGGCGCCGGAACAATGTCGATCGCTCACAACAATTTTGTTTTTGCCGTGCAGTGTCTTGACATCCTAGGTACTGCGGGCTGCTCGAACCTCGTCACGCTCAATGCTACTACGCCTGCAACGCCGGTATTTCTCCGTGACTTCTAAAATCGTGCCACCGAGAGCCAGGTCTCACCACCGTTCAGCAGACTGCCAGGTTATTCGACGTCATAGGGCGCAGAGGACTACGCGCATGAGTTGTGTGGGGCGACGCCTTTCAAGGAGCCTTTAAAGGGACACCCGCTCAACTACTCAGTCACAGGGTATGGTGGCGCCGGAACAATATCGTACGCTCACAACAATTTTGTTCTTGCCGTGCAGTTTCTTGACATCCTAGGTACTCCGGGCTGCTCGAACCTCGTCACGTTCAATGCTACTACGCCTGTGACGCCGTTATTTCTCCGTGACTTCTGTTATCGTGCCACCGAGAGTCAGGTCTCACCACCGTTCAGCAGACTGCCAGGTTATTCGACGTCATAGGGCGCAGAGGACTACGCGCATGAGCTGTCTGGGGCGACATCTTTCAAGGAGCCTATGAAGGGACACCCGCTCGACTACTCAGTCACAGTGTATGGTGGCGCCGGAACAATGTCGATCGCTCACAACAATTTTGTTCTTTCCGTGCAGTTTCTTGACATCCTAGGTACTGCGGGCTGCTCGAACCTCGTCACGCTCAATGCTACTACGCCTGCGACGCCGGTATTTCTTCGTGACTTCTGTAATCGTGCCACCGAGAGCCAGGTCTCACCACCGTTCAGCAGACTGCATGGTCATTCTACGTCATAGGGCGCAGAGGGCTACGCGCATGAGCTGTGCGGGGCGACACCTTTCAGAAGCCTACAAAGCGACACCCGTTCGACTTCTCAGTCGCAGGTTATGGTGGCGCCGGAACAATATCGATCGCTCACAACAATTTTGTTCTTGCCGTGCAGTTTCTTGACATCCTAGGTACTGCGGGCTGCTCGAACCTCGTCACGCTCAATGCTACTACGCCTGTGACGCCGGTATTTCTCCGTGACTTCTGTAATCTTGCCACCGAGAGCCAGGTCTCACCACCGTTCAGAAGACTGCCAGGTTATTCGACGTCATAGCGCTCAGAGGACTACGTGCATGAGCTGTGTGGGGCGACACCTTTCAAGGAGCCTACAAAGCGACACCTGTTCGACTTCTCAGTCACAGGGTATGGTGGCGCCGGAACAATGTCGATCGTTCACAACAATTTTGTTCTTGCCATGCAGTTTCTTGACATCCTAGGTACTGCGGGCTGCTCGAACATCGTCACGCTCAATGCTACTACGCCTACGACGGCGGTATTTATCCGTCACTTCATTAATCGTGCCACCGAGAGCCAGGTCTCACCACGGTTAGCAGACTGCCAGGTTATTTGACGTCATAGGGCGCAGAGGACTACGCGCATGAGCTGTGTGGGGCGACACCTTTCAAGGAGCCTATAAAGGGACACCCGTTCGACTTCTCAGTCACAGGGTATGGTGGCGCCGGAACAATGTCGATCGCTCACAAACATTTTGTTCTTGCCGTTCAGTTTCTTGACATCCTAGGTACTGCGGGCTGCTCGAACCTCGTCACGCTCAATGCTACTACGCCTGCGACGCCGGTATTTCTCCGTGACTTCTGTAATCGTGCCACCGAGAGCCAGGTCTCACCACCGTTCAGCAGACTGCCTGGTCATTCTACGTCATAGGGCGCAGAGGGCTACGCGCATGAGCTGTGCGGGGCGACACCTTTCAAGGAGCCTACAAAGTGATACCCGTTCGACTTCTCAGTCACAGGGTATGGTGGCGCCCGAACAATGTCGATCACTCACAACAATTTTGTTCTTGCCGTGCAGTTTCTTGACATCCTAGGTACTGCGGGCTGCTCGAACATCGTCATGCTCAATGCTACTACGCCTACGACGCCGGTATTTCTCCGTGACTTCTGTAATCGTGCCACCGAGAGCCAGGTCTCACCACCGTTCAGCAGACTGCCAGGTTATTCGACGTCATAGGGCGCAGAGGACTACGTGCATGAGCTTTGCGGGGCGACACCTTTCAAGGAGCCTATAAAGGGACACCCGCTCGACTACTCAGTCACAGGGTATGGTGGCGCCGGAACAATGTCGATCGCTCACAACGATTTTGTTCTTGCCGTGCAGTTTCTTGACATCCTAGGTACTGTGGGCTGCTCGAACCTTGTCACGCTCGATGCTACTACGCCTGCGACGCCTGTATTTCTCCGTGACTTCTGTAATCGTGCCACCGAGAGCGAGGTCTCACCACCGTTCAGCAGACTGCTAGGTTATTCGACGTCATAGGGCGCAGAGGGCTACGCGCATGAGCTGTGCGCGGCGACACCTTTCAAGGAGCCTACAAAGCGACACCCGTTCGACTTCTCAGTCACAGGGTATGGTGGCGCCGGAATAATGTCGATCGCTCACAGGAATTTTGTTCTTGCCGTGCAGTTTCGTGACATCCTAGGTACTGCGGGCTGCTGGAACCTCGTCACGCTCACTGCTACTACGCCTGCGACGCCGGTATTTCTCCGTGACTTCTGTAATCGTGCCACCGAGAGCCAGGTCTCACCACCGTTCAGCAGACTGCCTGGTCATTCTACGTCATAGGGCGCAGAGGGCTACGCGCATGAGCTGTGCGGGGCGACACCTTTCAAGAAGCCTATAAAGGGACACCCGCTCGACTACTCAGTCACAGGGTATGGTGGCGCCGGAACAATGTCGATCGCTCACAACAATTTTGTTCTTGCCATGCAGTTTCTTGACATCCTAGGTACTGCGGGCTGCTCGAACCTCGTCACGCTCAATGCTACTACGCCTGCGACGCCGGTATTTCTCCGTGACTTCTGTAATTGTGCCACCGAGAGCCAGGTCTCACCACCGTTCAGTAGACTGCCAGGTTATTTGACGTCATAGGGCGCAGAGGGCTACGTGCATGAGCTTTGCGGGGCGACACCTTTCAAGGAGCCTATAAAGGGACACCCGCTCGACTACTCAGTCACAGGGTATGGTGGCGCCGGAACAATGTCGATCGCTCACAACGATTTTGTTCTTGCCGTGCAGTTTCTTGACATCCTAGGTACTGTGGGCTGCTCGAACCTTGTCACACTCAATGCTACTACGCCTGCGACGCCTGTATTTCTCCGTGACTTCTGTAATCGTGCCACCGAGAGCGAGGTCTCACCACCGTTCAGCAGACTGCCAGGTTGTTCGACGTCATAGGGCGCAAAGGGCTACGCGCATGAGCTGTGTGGGGCGACACCTTTCAAGGAGCCTACAAAGCGACACCCGTTCGACTTCTCAGTCACAGGGTATGGTGGCGCCGGAACAATGTCGATCGCTCACAACAATTTTGTTCTTTCCGTGCAGTTTCTTGACATCCCAAGTATTGCGGGCTGCTCGAGCGTCGTCACGCTCAATGCTACTTCGCCTGCGACGTCGGTATTTCTCCGTGACTTCTGTAATCGTGCCACCGAGAGCCAGGTCTCAACACCGTTCAGCAGACTGCCAGGTTATTCGACGTCATAGGGCGCAGAGGACTACGTGCATGAGCTTTGCGGGGCGACACCTTTCAAGGAGCCTATAAAGGGACACCCGCTCGACTACTCAGTCACAGGGTATGGTGGCGCCGGAACAATGTCGATCGCTCACAAACATTTTGTTCTTGCCGTTCAGTTTCTTGACATCCTAGGTACTGCGGGCTGCTCGAACCTCGTCACGCTCAATGCTACTACGCCTGCGACGCCGGTATTTCTCCGTGACTTCTGTAATCGTGCCACCGAGAGCCAGGTCTCACCACCGTTCAGCAGACTGCTAGGTTATTCGACGTCATAGGGCGCAGAGGGCTACGCGCATGAGCTGTGCGCGGCGACACCTTTCAAGGAGCCTACAAAGCGACACCCGTTCGACTTCTCAGTCACAGGGTATGGTGGCGCCTGAACAATGTCAATCGCTCACAACAATTTTGTTCTTGCCGTGCAGTTTCTTGACATCCTAGGTACTGCGGGCTGCTAGAACCTCGTCACGCTTAATGCTACTACGCCTGCGACGCCGGTATGTCTGCGTGACTTCTGTAATCGTTCTACTGAGAGCCAGGTCTCACCACCGTTCAGCAGACTGCCAGGTTATTCGACGTCTTAGGGCACAGAGGGCTACGCGCATGAGCTGTGCGGTGCGACACCTTTCAAGGAGCCTACAAAGCGACAACCGTTCGACTTCTCAGTCACAGGGTATGGTGGCACCGGAACAATGTCGATCGTTCACAACAATTTTGTTCTTGCCGTGCAGTTTCTTGACATCCTAGGTACTGCGGGCTGCTCGAACCTCGTCACGTTCAATGCTACTACGCCTGTGACGCCGTTATTTCTCCGTGACTTCTGTAATCGTGCCACCGAGAGTCAGGTCTCACCACCATTCAGCAGACTGCCAGGTTATTCGACGTCATAGGGCGCAGAGGGCTACGCGCATGAGCTGTGCGCGGCGACACGTTTCAAGGAGCCTACAAAGCGACACCCGTTCGACTTCTCAGTCACAGGGTATGGTGGCGCCTGAACAATGTCAATCGCTCACAACAATTTTGTTCTTGCCGTGCAGTTTCTTGACATCCTAGGTACTGCGGGCTGCTAGAACCTCGTCACGCTCAATGCTACTACGCCTGCGACGCTGGTATTTCTCCGTGACTTCTGTAATCGTGCCACCGAGAGCCAGGTCTCACCACCGTTCAGCAGACTGCCAGGTTATTCGACGTCATAGGGCGCAGAGGGCTACGCGCACGAGCTGTGCGGGGCGACACCTTTCAAGGAGCCTACAAAGCGACACCCGTTCGACTTCTCAGTCACAGGGTATGGTGGCGCCGGAACAATGTCGATCGCTCACAAACATTTTGTTCTTGCCGTTCAGTTTCTTGACATCCTAGGTACTGCGGGCTGCTCGAACCTCGTCACGCTCAATGCTACTACGCCTGCGACGCCGGTATTTCTCCGTGACTTCTGTAATCGTGCCACCGAGAGCCAGGTCTCACCACCGTTCAGCAGACTGCCTGGTCATTCTACGTCATAGGGCGCAGAGGGCTACGCGCATGAGCTGTGCGGGGCGACACCTTTCAAGGAGCCTACAAAGTGATACCCGTTCGACTTCTCAGTCACAGGGTATGGTGGCGCCCGAACAATGTCGATCACTCACAACAATTTTGTTCTTGCCGTGCAGTTTCTTGACATCCTAGGTACTGCGGGCTGCTCGAACATCGTCATGCTCAATGCTACTACGCCTACGACGCCGGTATTTCTCCGTGACTTCTGTAATCGTGCCACCGAGAGCCAGGTCTCACCACCGTTCAGCAGACTGCCAGGTTATTCGACGTCATAGGGCGCAGAGGACTACGTGCATGAGCTTTGCGGGGCGACACCTTTCAAGGAGCCTATAAAGGGACACCCGCTCGACTACTCAGTCACAGGGTATGGTGGCGCCGGAACAATGTCGATCGCTCACAACGATTTTGTTCTTGCCGTGCAGTTTCTTGACATCCTAGGTACTGTGGGCTGCTCGAACCTTGTCACGCTCGATGCTACTACGCCTGCGACGCCTGTATTTCTCCGTGACTTCTGTAATCGTGCCACCGAGAGCGAGGTCTCACCACCGTTCAGCAGACTGCTAGGTTATTCGACGTCATAGGGCGCAGAGGGCTACGCGCATGAGCTGTGCGCGGCGACACCTTTCAAGGAGCCTACAAAGCGACACCCGTTCGACTTCTCAGTCACAGGGTATGGTGGCGCCGGAACAATGTCGATCGCTCACAGGAATTTTGTTCTTGCCGTGCAGTTTCGTGACATCCTAGGTACTGCGGGCTGCTGGAACCTCGTCACGCTCACTGCTACTACGCCTGCGACGCCGGTATTTCTCCGTGACTTCTGTAATCGTGCCACCGAGAGCCAGGTCTCACCACCGTTCAGCAGACTGCCTGGTCATTCTACGTCATAGGGCGCAGAGGGCTACGCGCATGAGCTGTGCGGGGCGACACCTTCCAAGAAGCCTATAAAGGGACACCCGCTCGACTACTCAGTCACAGGGTATGGTGGCGCCGGAACAATGTCGATCGCTCACAACAATTTTGTTCTTGCCATGCAGTTTCTTGACATCCTAGGTACTGCGGGCTGCTCGAACCTCGTCACGCTCAATGCTACTACGCCTGCGACGCCGGTATTTCTCCGTGACTTCTGTAATTGTGCCACCGAGAGCCAGGTCTCACCACCGTTCAGTAGACTGCCAGGTTATTTGACGTCATAGGGCGCAGAGGGCTACGTGCATGAGCTTTGCGGGGCGACACCTTTCAAGGAGCCTATAAAGGGACACCCGCTCGACTACTCAGTCACAGGGTATGGTGGCGCCGGAACAATGTCGATCGCTCACAACGATTTTGTTCTTGCCGTGCAGTTTCTTGACATCCTAGGTACTGTGGGCTGCTCGAACCTTGTCACACTCAATGCTACTACGCCTGCGACGCCTGTATTTCTCCGTGACTTCTGTAATCGTGCCACCGAGAGCGAGGTCTCACCACCGTTCAGCAGACTGCCAGGTTGTTCGACGTCATAGGGCGCAGAGGGCTACGCGCATGAGCTGTGTGGGGCGACACCTTTCAAGGAGCCTACAAAGCGACACCCGTTGGACTTCTCAGTCACAGGGTATGGTGGCGCCGGAACAATGTCGATCGCTCACAACAATTTTGTTCTTTCCGTGCAGTTTCTTGACATCCCAAGTATTGCGGGCTGCTCGAGCGTCGTCACGCTCAATGCTACTTCGCCTGCGACGTCGGTATTTCTCCGTGACTTCTGTAATCGTGCCACCGAGAGCCAGGTCTCAACACCGTTCAGCAGACTGCCAGGTTATTCGACGTCATAGGGCGCAGAGGACTACGTGCATGAGCTTTGCGGGGCGACACCTTTCAAGGAGCCTATAAAGGGACACCCGCTCGACTACTCAGTCACAGGGTATGGTGGCGCCGGAACAATGTCGATCGCTCACAAACATTTTGTTCTTGCCGTTCAGTTTCTTGACATCCTAGGTACTGCGGGCTGCTCGAACCTCGTCACGCTCAATGCTACTACGCCTGCGACGCCGGTATTTCTCCGTGACTTCTGTAATCGTGCCACCGAGAGCCAGGTCTCACCACCGTTCAGCAGACTGCTAGGTTATTCGACGTCATAGGGCGCAGAGGGCTACGCGCATGAGCTGTGCGCGGCGACACCTTTCAAGGAGCCTACAAAGCGACACCCGTTCGACTTCTCAGTCACAGGGTATGGTGGCGCCTGAACAATGTCAATCGCTCACAACAATTTTGTTCTTGCCGTGCAGTTTCTTGACATCCTAGGTACTGCGGGCTGCTAGAACCTCGTCACGCTTAATGCTACTACGCCTGCGACGCCGGTATGTCTGCGTGACTTCTGTAATCGTTCTACTGAGAGCCAGGTCTCACCACCGTTCAGCAGACTGCCAGGTTATTCGACGTCTTAGGGCGCAGAGGGCTACGCGCATGAGCTGTGCGGTGCGACACCTTTCAAGGAGCCTACAAAGCGACAACCGTTCGACTTCTCAGTCACAGGGTATGGTGGCACCGGAACAATGTCGATCGTTCACAACAATTTTGTTCTTGCCGTGCAGTTTCTTGACATCCTAGGTACTGCGGGCTGCTCGAACCTCGTCACGTTCAATGCTACTACGCCTGTGACGCCGTTATTTCTCCGTGACTTCTGTAATCGTGCCACCGAGAGTCAGGTCTCACCACCATTCAGCAGACTGCCAGGTTATTCGACGTCATAGGGCGCAGAGGACTACGCGCATGAGCTGTCTGGGGCGACATCTTTCAAGGAGCCTATAAAGGGACACCCGCTCGACTACTCAGTCACAGGGTATGGTGGCGCCGGAACAATGTCGATCGCTCACAACAATTTTGTTCTTGCCGTGCAGTTTCTTGACATCCTAGGTACTGCGGGCTGCTCGAACCTCGTCACGCTCAATGCTACTACGCCTGCGACGCCGGTATTTCTTCGTGACTTCTGTAATCGTGCCACCAAGAGCCAGGTCTCACCACCGTTCAGCAGACTGCATGGTCATTCTACGTCATAGGGCGCAAAGGGCTACGCGCATGAGCTGTGCGGGGCGACACCTTTCAAGGAGCCTACAAAGCGACACCCGTTCGACTTCTCAGTCGCAGGGTATGGTGGCGCCGGAACAATATCGATCGCTCACAACAATTTTGTTCTTGCCATGCAGTTTCTTGACATCCTAGGTACTGCGGGCTGCTCGAACATCGTCACGCTCAATGCTACTACGCCTACGACGGCGGTATTTATCCGTCACTTCATTAATCGTGCCACCGAGAGCCAGGTCTCACCACGGTTAGCAGACTGCCAGGTTATTTGACGTCATAGGGCGCAGAGGACTACGCGCATGAGCTGTGTGGGGCGACACCTTTCAAGGAGCCTATAAAGGGACACCCGCTCGACTACTCAGTCACAGGGTATGGTAGCGCCGGAACAATGTCGATCGCTCACAACAATTTCGTTCTTGCCGTGCAGTTTCTTGACATCCTAGGTACTTCGGGCTGCTCGAACCTCGTCACGCTCAATGCTACTACGCCTGCGACGCTGGTATTTCTCCGTGACTTCTGTAATCGTGCCACCGAGAGCCAGGTCTCACCACCAGTCAGCAGACTGCCAGTTTATTCGACGTCATAGGGCGCAGAGGGCTACGCGCATGAGCTGTGCGGGGCGACACCTTTCAAGGAGCCTACAAAGCGACACCCGTTCGACTTCTCAGTCACAGGGTATGGTGGCGCCGGAACAATGTCGATCGCTCACAGGAATTTTGTTCTTGCCGTGCAGTTTCGTGACATCCTAGGTACTGCGGGCTGCTGGAACCTCGTCACGCTCACTGCTACTACGCCTGCGACGCCGGTATTTCTCCGTGACTTCTGTAATCGTGCCACCGAGAGCCAGGTCTCACCACCGTTCAGCAGACTGCCTGGTCATTCTACGTCATAGGGCGCAGAGGGCTACGCGCATGAGCTGTGCGGGGCGACACCTTTCAAGAAGCCTACAAAGCGACACTCGTTCGACTTCTCAGTCACAGGGTATGGTGGCGCCGGAACAATGTCAATCGCTCACAACAATTTTGTTCTTGCCGTGCAGTTTCTCGACATCCTAGGTACTGCGGGCTGCTCGAACCTCGTCACGCTTAATGCTACTACGCCTGCGACGCCGGTATGTCTGCGTGACTTCTGTAATCGTTCTGCTGAGAGCCAGGTCTCACCACCGTTCAGCAGACTGCCAGGTTATTCGACGTCATAGGGCGCAGAGGGCTACGCGCATGAGCTGTGCGGGGCGACACCTTTCAAGGAGTCTACAAAGCGACACCCGTTCGACTTCTCAGTCAGAGGGTATGGTGGCACCGGAACAATGTCGATCGTTCACAACAATTTTGTTCTTGCCGTGCAGTTTCTTGACATCCTAGGTACTGCGGGCTGCTCGAACCTCGTCATGCTCAATGCTGCTTCGACTGCGACGCCGGTATTTCTCCGTGACTTCTGTAATCGTGCCAACGAGAGCCAGGTCTCACCACCGTTCAGCAGAGTGCCAGGTTATTCGACGTCATAGGGCGCAGAGGGCTACGTGCATGAGCGGTGCGCGGCGACACCTTTCAAGGAGCCTACAAAGCGACACCCGTTCGACTTCTCAGTCACAGGGTATGGTGGCGCCGGAACAATGTCGATCGCTCACAGGAATTTTGTTCTTGCCGTGCAGTTTCGTGACATCCTAGGTACTGCGGGCTGCTGGAACCTCGTCACGCTCACTGCTACTACGCCTGCGACGCCGGTATTTCTCCGTGACTTCTGTAATCGTGCCACCGAGAGCCAGGTCTCACCACCGTTCAGCAGACTGCCTGGTCATTCTACGTCATAGGGCGCAGAGGGCTACGCGCATGAGCTGTGCGGGGCGACACCTTTCAAGAAGCCTATAAAGGGACACCCGCTCGACTACTCAGTCACAGGGTATGGTGGCGCCGGAACAATGTCGATCGCTCACAACAATTTTGTTCTTGCCATGCAGTTTCTTGACATCCTAGGTACTGCGGGCTGCTCGAACCTCGTCACGCTCAATGCTACTACGCCTGCGACGCCGGTATTTCTCCGTGACTTCTGTAATTGTGCCACCGAGAGCCAGGTCTCACCACCGTTCAGTAGACTGCCAGGTTATTTGACGTCATAGGGCGCAGAGGGCTACGTGCATGGGCTTTGCGGGGCGACACCTTTCAAGGAGCCTATAAAGGGACACCCGCTCGACTACTCAGTCACAGGGTATGGTGGCGCCGGAACAATGTCGATCGCTCACAACGATTTTGTTCTTGCCGTGCAGTTTCTTGACATCCTAGGTACTGTGGGCTGCTCGAACCTTGTCACACTCAATGCTACTACGCCTGCGACGCCTGTATTTCTCCGTGACTTCTGTAATCGTGCCACCGAGAGCGAGGTCTCACCACCGTTCAGCAGACTGCCAGGTTGTTCGACGTCATAGGGCGCAGAGGGCTACGCGCATGAGCTGTGTGGGGCGACACCTTTCAAGGAGCCTACAAAGCGACACCCGTTCGACTTCTCAGTCACAGGGTATGGTGGCGCCGGAACAATGTCGATCGCTCACAACAATTTTGTTCTTTCCGTGCAGTTTCTTGACATCCCAGGTATTGCGGGCTGCTCGAGCGTCGTCACGCTCAATGCTACTTCGCCTGCGACGTCGGTATTTCTCCGTGACTTCTGTAATCGTGCCACCGAGAGGCAGGTCTCACCACCGTTCAGCAGACGGCCGGGTTTTTCGACGTCATAGGGCGCAGAGGGCGACGCGCATGAGCTGTGTGGGGCGACACCTTTCAAGGAGCCTACAAAGCGACACCCGTTCGACTTCTCAGTCACAGGGTATGGTGGCGCCGGAACAATGTCGATCGCTCACAAACATTTTGTTCTTGCCGTTCAGTTTCTTGACATCCTAGGTACATCGGGCTGCTCGAACCTCGTCACGCTCAATGCTACTACGCCTGCGACGCCGGTATTTCTCCGTGACTTCTGTAATCGTGCCACCGAGAGCCAGGTCTCACCACCGTTCAGCAGACTGCTAGGTTATTCGACGTCATAGGGCGCAGAGGGCTACGCGCATGAGCTGTGCGCGGCGACACCTTTCAAGGAGCCTACAAAGCGACACCCGTTCGACTTCTCAGTCACAGGGTATGGTGGCGCCTGAACAATGTCAATCGCTCACAACGATTTTGTTCTTGCCGTGCAGTTTCTTGACATCCTAGGTACTGCGGGCTGCTCGAACCTCGTCACGCTTAATGCTACTACGCCTGCGACGCCGGTATGTCTGCGTGACTTCTGTAATCGTTCTACTGAGAGCCAGGTCTCACCACCGTTCAGCAGACTGCCAGGTTATTCGACGTCTTAGGGCGCAGAGGGCTACGCGCATGAGCTGTGCGGGGCGACACCTTTCAAGGAGCCTACAAAGCGACAACCGTTCGACTTCTCAGTCACAGGGTATGGTGGCACCGGAACAATGTCGATCGTTCACAACAATTTTGTTCTTGCCGTGCAGTTTCTTGACATCCTAGGTACTGTGGGCTGCTCGAACCTCGTCACGTTCAATGCTACTACGCCTGTGACGCCGTTATTTCTCCGTGACTTCTGTAATCGTGCCACCGAGAGTCAGGTCTCACCACCATTCAGCAGACTGCCAGGTTATTCGACGTCATAGGGCGCAGAGGACTACGCGCATGAGCTGTCTGGGGCGACATCTTTCAAGGAGCCTATAAAGGGACACCCGCTCGACTACTCAGTCACAGGGTATGGTGGCGCCGGAACAATGTCGATCGTTCACAACAATTTTGTTCTTGCCGTGCAGTTTCTTGACATCCTAGGTACTGCGGGCTGCTCGAACCTCGTCACGCTCAATGCTACTACGCCTGCGACGCCGGTATTTCTCCGTGACTTCTGTAATCGTGCCACCGAGAGCCAGGTCTCACCACCGTTCAGCAGACTGCTAGGTTATTCGACGTCATAGGGCGCAGAGGGCTACGCGCATGAGCTGTGCGCGGCGACACCTTTCAAGGAGCCTACAAAGCGACACCCGTTCGACTTCTCAGTCACAGGGTATGGTGGCGCCTGAACAATGTCAATCGCTCACAACAATTTTGTTCTTGCCGTGCAGTTTCTTGACATCCTAGGTACTGCGGGCTGCTCGAACCTCGTCACGCTTAATGCTACTACGCCTGCGACGCCGGTATGTCTGCGTGACTTCTGTAATCGTTCTACTGAGAGCCAGGTCTCACCACCGTTCAGCAGACTGCCAGGTTATTCGACGTCTTAGGGCGCAGAGGGCTACGCGCATGAGCTGTGCGGGGCGACACCTTTCAAGGAGCCTACAAAGCGACAACCGTTCGACTTCTCAGTCACAGGGTATGGTGGCACCGGAACAATGTCGATCGTTCACAACAATTTTGTTCTTGCCGTGCAGTTTCTTGACATCCTAGGTACTGTGGGCTGCTCGAACCTCGTCACGTTCAATGCTACTACGCCTGTGACGCCGTTATTTCTCCGTGACTTCTGTAATCGTGCCACCGAGAGTCAGGTCTCACCACCATTCAGCAGACTGCCAGGTTATTCGACGTCATAGGGCGCAGAGGACTACGCGCATGAGCTGTCTGGGGCGACATCTTTCAAGGAGCCTATAAAGGGACACCCGCTCGACTACTCAGTCACAGGGTATGGTGGCGCCGGAACAATGTCGATCGCTCACAACAATTTTGTTCTTGCCGTGCAGTTTCTTGACATCCTAGGTACTGCGGGCTGCTCGAACCTCGTCACGCTCAATGCTACTACGCCTGCGACGCCGGTATTTCTTCGTGACTTCTGTAATCGTGCCACCAAGAGCCAGGTCTCACCACCGTTCAGCAGACTGCATGGTCATTCTACGTCATAGGGCGCAGAGGGCTACGCGCATGAGCTGTGCGGGGCGACACCTTTCAAGGAGCCTACAAAGCGACACCCGTTCGACTTCTCAGTCGCAGGGTATGGTGGCGCCGGAACAATATCGATCGCTCACAACAATTTTGTTCTTGCCATGCAGTTTCTTGACATCCTAGGTACTGCGGGCTGCTCGAACATCGTCACGCTCAATGCTACTACGCCTACGACGGCGGTATTTATCCGTCACTTCATTAATCGTGCCACCGAGAGCCAGGTCTCACCACGGTTAGCAGACTGCCAGGTTATTTGACGTCATAGGGCGCAGAGGACTACGCGCATGAGCTGTGTGGGGCGACACCTTTCAAGGAGCCTATAAAGGGACACCCACTCGACTACTCAGTCACAGGGTATGGTAGCGCTGGAACAATGTCGATCGCTCACAACAATTTTGTTCTTGCCGTGTAGTTTCTTGACATCCTAGGTACTGCGGGCTGCTCGAACCTCGTCACGCTCAATGCTACTACGCCTGCGACGCTGGTATTTCTCCGTGACTTCTGTAATCGTGCCACCGAGAGCCAGGTCTCACCACCAGTCAGCAGACTGCCAGGTTATTCGACGTCACAGGGCGCAGAGGGCTACGCGCATGAGCTGTGCGGGGCGACACCTTTCAAGGAGCCTACAAAGCGACACCCGTTCGACTTCTCAGTCACAGGGTATGGTGGCGCCGGAACAATGTCGATCGCTCACAACAATTTTGTTCTTGCCATGCAGTTTCTTGACATCCTAGGTACTGCGGGCTGCTCGAACCTCGTCACGCTCAATGCTACTACGCCTGCGACGCCGGTATTTCTCCGTGACTTCTGTAATTGTGCCACCGAGAGCCAGGTCTCACCACCGTTCAGTAGACTGCCAGGTTATTCGACGTCATAGGGCGCAGAGGGCTACGTGCATGAGCTTTGCGGGGCGACACCTTTCAAGGAGCCTATAAAGGGACACCCGCTCGACTACTCAGTCACAGGGTATGGTGGCGCCGGAACAATGTCGATCGCTCACAACGATTTTGTTCTTGCCGTGCAGTTTCTTGACATCCTAGGTACTGTGGGCTGCTCGAACCTTGTCACGCTCAATGCTACTACGCCTGCGACGCCTGTATTTCTCCGTGACTTCTGTAATCGTGCCACCGAGAGCGAGGTCTCACCACCGTTCAGCAGACTGCCAGGTTGTTCGACGTCATAGGGCGCAGAGGGCTACGCGCATGAGCTGTGTGGGGCGACACCTTTCAAGGAGCCTACAAAGCGACACCCGTTCGACTTCTCAGTCACAGGGTATGTTGGCGCCGGAACAATGTCGATCGCTCACAACGATTTTGTTCTTGCCGTGCAGTTTCTTGACATCCTAGGTACTGTGGGCTGCTCGAACCTTGTCACACTCAATGCTACTACGCCTGCGACGCCTGTATTTCTCCGTGACTTCTGTAATCGTGCCACCGAGAGCGAGGTCTCACCACCGTTCAGCAGACTGCCAGGTTGTTCGACGTCATAGGGCGCAGAGGGCTACGCGCATGAGCTGTGTGGGGCGACACCTTTCAAGGAGCCTACAAAGCGACACCCGTTCGACTTCTCAGTCACAGGGTATGGTGGCGCCGGAACAATGTCGATCGCTCACAACAATTTTGTTCTTTCCGTGCAGTTTCTTGACATCCCAGGTATTGCGGGCTGCTCGAGCGTCGTCACGCTCAATGCTACTTCGCCTGCGACGTCGGTATTTCTCCGTGACTTCTGTAATCGTGCCACCGAGAGGCAGGTCTCACCACCGTTCAGCAGACGGCCGGGTTTTTCGACGTCATAGGGCGCAGAGGGCGACGCGCATGAGCTGTGTGGGGCGACACCTTTCAAGGAGCCTACAAAGCGACACCCGTTCGACTTCTCAGTCACAGGGTATGGTGGCGCCGGAACAATGTCGATCGCTCACAAACATTTTGTTCTTGCCGTTCAGTTTCTTGACATCCTAGGTACATCGGGCTGCTCGAACCTCGTCACGCTCAATGCTACTACGCCTGCGACGCCGGTATTTCTCCGTGACTTCTGTAATCGTGCCACCGAGAGCCAGGTCTCACCACCGTTCAGCAGACTGCTAGGTTATTCGACGTCATAGGGCGCAGAGGGCTACGCGCATGAGCTGTGCGCGGCGACACCTTTCAAGGAGCCTACAAAGCGACACCCGTTCGACTTCTCAGTCACAGGGTATGGTGGCGCCTGAACAATGTCAATCGCTCACAACAATTTTGTTCTTGCCGTGCAGTTTCTTGACATCCTAGGTACTGCGGGCTGCTCGAACCTCGTCACGCTTAATGCTACTACGCCTGCGACGCCGGTATGTCTGCGTGACTTCTGTAATCGTTCTACTGAGAGCCAGGTCTCACCACCGTTCAGCAGACTGCCAGGTTATTCGACGTCTTAGGGCGCAGAGGGCTACGCGCATGAGCTGTGCGGGGCGACACCTTTCAAGGAGCCTACAAAGCGACAACCGTTCGACTTCTCAGTCACAGGGTATGGTGGCACCGGAACAATGTCGATCGTTCACAACAATTTTGTTCTTGCCGTGCAGTTTCTTGACATCCTAGGTACTGCGGGCTGCTCGAACCTCGTCACGCTCAATGCTACTACGCCTGCGACGCCGGTATTTCTTCGTGACTTCTGTAATCGTGCCACCAAGAGCCAGGTCTCACCACCGTTCAGCAGACTGCATGGTCATTCTACGTCATAGGGCGCAGAGGGCTACGCGCATGAGCTGTGCGGGGCGACACCTTTCAAGGAGCCTACAAAGCGACACCCGTTCGACTTCTCAGTCGCAGGGTATGGTGGCGCCGGAACAATATCGATCGCTCACAACAATTTTGTTCTTGCCATGCAGTTTCTTGACATCCTAGGTACTGCGGGCTGCTCGAACATCGTCACGCTCAATGCTACTACGCCTACGACGGCGGTATTTATCCGTCACTTCATTAATCGTGCCACCGAGAGCCAGGTCTCACCACCATTCAGCAGACTGCCAGGTTATTCGACGTCATAGGGCGCAGAGGACTACGCGCATGAGCTGTCTGGGGCGACATCTTTCAAGGAGCCTATAAAGGGACACCCGCTCGACTACTCAGTCACAGGGTATGGTGGCGCCGGAACAATGTCGATCGCTCACAACAATTTTGTTCTTGCCGTGCAGTTTCTTGACATCCTAGGTACTGCGGGCTGCTCGAACCTCGTCACGCTCAATGCTACTACGCCTGCGACGCCGGTATTTCTTCGTGACTTCTGTAATCGTGCCACCAAGAGCCATGTCTGACCACCGTTCAGCAGACTGCTAGGTTATTCGACGTCATAGGGCGCAGAGGGCTACGCGCATGAGCTGTGCGCGGCGACACCTTTCAAGGAGCCTACAAAGCGACACTCGTTCGACTTCTCAGTCACAGGGTATGGTGGCGCCGGAACAATGTCAATCGCTCACAACAATTTTGTTCTTGCCGTGCAGTTTCTTGACATCCTAGGTACTGCGGGCTGCTCGAACCTCGTCACGCTTAATGCTACTACGCCTGCGACGCCGGTATGTCTGCGTGACTTCTGTAATCGTTCTGCTGAGAGCCAGGTCTCACCACCGTTCAGCAGACTGCCAGGTTATTCGACGTCATAGGGCGCAGAGGGCTACGCGCATGAGCTGTGCGGGGCGACACCTTTCAAGGAGCCTACAAAGCGACACCCGTTCGACTTCTCAGTCAGAGGGTATGGTGGCACCGGAACAATGTCGATCGTTCACAACAATTTTGTTCTTGCCGTGCAGTTTCTTGACATCCTAGGTACTGCGGGCTGCTCGAACCTCGTCATGCTCAATGCTGCTTCGACTGCGACGCCGGTATTTCTCCGTGACTTCTGTAATCGTGCCAACGAGAGCCAGGTCTCACCACCGTTCAGCAGAGTGCCAGGTTATTCGACGTCATAGGGCGCAGAGGGCTACGTGCATGAGCGGTGCGCGGCGACACCTTTCAAGGAGCCTACAAAGCGACACCCGTTCGACTTCTCAGTCACAGGGTATGGTGGCGCCGGAACAATGTCGATCGCTCACAGGAATTTTGTTCTTGCCGTGCAGTTTCGTGACATCCTAGGTACTGCGGGCTGCTGGAACCTCGTCACGCTCACTACTACTACGCCTGCGACGCCGGTATTTCTCCGTGACTTCTGTAATCGTGCCACCGAGAGCCACGTCTCACCACCGTTCAGCAGACTGCCTGGTCATTCTACGTCATAGGGCGCAGAGGGCTACGCGCATGAGCTGTGCGGGGCGACACCTTTCAAGAAGCCTATAAAGGGACACCCGCTCGACTACTCAGTCACAGGGTATGGTGGCGCCGGAACAATGTCGATCGCTCACAACAATTTTGTTCTTGCCATGCAGTTTCTTGACATCCTAGGTACTGCGGGCTGCTCGAACCTCGTCACGCTCAATGCTACTACGCCTGCGACGCCGGTATTTCTCCGTGACTTCTGTAATTGTGCCACCGAGAGCCAGGTCTCACCACCGTTCAGTAGACTGCCAGGTTATTTGACGTCATAGGGCGCAGAGGGCTACGTGAATGAGCTTTGCGGGGCGACACCTTTCAAGGAGCCTATAAAGGGACACCCGCTCGACTACTCAGTCACAGGGTATGGTGGCGCCGGAACAATGTCGATCGCTCACAACGATTTTGTTCTTGCCGTGCAGTTTCTTGACATCCTAGGTACTGTGGGCTGCTCGAACCTTGTCACACTCAATGCTACTACGCCTGCGACGCCTGTATTTCTCCGTGACTTCTGTAATCGTGCCACCGAGAGCGAGGTCTCACCACCGTTCAGCAGACTGCCAGGTTGTTCGACGTCATAGGGCGCAGAGGGCTACGCGCATGAGCTGTGTGGGGCGACACCTTTCAAGGAGCCTACAAAGCGACACCCGTTCGACTTCTCAGTCACAGGGTATGGTGGCGCCGGAACAATGTCGATCGCTAGCAACAATTTTGTTCTTGCAGTGCAGTTTCTTGACATCCTAGGTACTGCGGGCTGCTCGAACCTCGTCACGCTCAATGCTACTACGCCTGCGACGCTGGTATTTCTCCGTGACTTCTGTAATCGTGCCACCGAGAGCCAGGTCTCACCACCGTTCAGCAGACTGCCCGGTTATTCGACGTCATAGGGCGCAGAGGGCTACGCGCATGAGCTGTGCGGGGCGACACCTTTCAAGGAGCCTACAAAGCGACACCCGTTCGACTTCTCAGTCACTGGGTATGGTGGCGCCGGAACAATGTCGATCGCTCACAAACATTTTGTTCTTGCCGTTCAGTTTCTTGACATCCTAGGTACTGCGGGCTGCTCGAACCTCGTCACGCTCAATGCTGCTACGCCTGCGACGCCGGTATTTCTCCGTGACTTCTGTAATCGTGCCACTGAGAGCCAGGTCTCACCACCGTTCAGCAGACTGCTAGGTTATTCGACGTCATAGGGCGCAGAGGGCTACGCGCATGAGCTGTGCGCGGCGACTCTTCAAGGAGCCTACAAAGCGACACCCGTTCGACTTCTCAGTCACAGGGTATGGTGGCGCCTGAACAATGTCAATCGCTCACAACAATTTTGTTCTTGCCGTGCAGTTTCTTGACATCCTAGGTACTGCGGGCTGCTAGAACCTCGTCACGCTTATTGCTACTACGCCTGCGACGCCGGTATGTCTGCGTGACTTCTGTAATCGTTCTACTGAGAGCCAGGTCTCACCACCGTTCAGCAGACTGCCAGGTTATTCGACGTCTTAGGGCGCAGAGGGCTACGCGCATGAGCTGTGCGGTGCGACACCTTTCAAGGAGCCTACAAAGCGACAACCGTTCGACTTCTCAGTCACAGGGTATGGTGGCACCGGAACAATGTCGATCGTTCACAACAATTTTGTTCTTGCCGTGCAGTTTCTTGACATCCTAGGTACTGCGGGCTGCTCGAACCTCGTCACGTTCAATGCTACTACGCCTGTGACGCCGTTATTTCTCCGTGACTTCTGTAATCGTGCCACCGAGAGTCAGGTCTCACCACCATTCAGCAGACTGCCAGGTTATTCGACGTCATAGGGCGCAGAGGACTACGCGCATGAGCTGTCTGGGGCGACATCTTTCAAGGAGCCTATAAAGGGACACCCGCTCGACTACTCAGTCACAGGGTATGGTGGCGCCGGAACAATGTCGATCGCTCACAACAATTTTGTTCTTGCCGTGCAGTTTCTTGACATCCTAGGTACTTCGGCTGCTCGAACCTCGTCACGCTCAATGCTACTACGCCTGCGACGCCGGTATTTCTTCGTGACTTCTGTAATCGTGCCACCAAGAGCCAGGTCTCACCACCGTTCAGCAGACTGCATGGTCATTCTACGTCATAGGGCGCAAAGGGCTACGCGCATGAGCTGTGCGGGGCGACACCTTTCAAGGAGCCTACAAAGCGACACCCGTTCGACTTCTCAGTCGCAGGGTATGGTGGCGCCGGAACAATATCGATCGCTCACAACAATTTTGTTCTTGCCATGCAGTTTCTTGACATCCTAGGTACTGCGGGCTGCTCGAACATCGTCACGCTCAATGCTACTACGCCTACGACGGCGGTATTTATCCGTCACTTCATTAATCGTGCCACCGAGAGCCAGGTCTCACCACGGTTAGCAGACTGCCAGGTTATTTGACGTCATAGGGCGCAGAGGACTACGCGCATGAGCTGTGTGGGGCGACACCTTTCAAGGAGCCTATAAAGGGACACCCGCTCGACTACTCAGTCACAGGGTATGGTAGCGCCGGAACAATGTCGATCGCTCACAACAATTTCGTTCTTGCCGTGCAGTTTCTTGACATCCTAGGTACTGCGGGCTGCTCGAACCTCGTCACGCTCAATGCTACTACGCCTGCGACGCTGGTATTTCTCCGTGACTTCTGTAATCGTGCCACCGAGAGCCAGGTCTCACCACCAGTCAGCAGACTGCCAGGTTATTCGACGTCATAGGGCGCAGAGGGCTACGCGCATGAGCTGTGCGGGGCGACACCTTTCAAGAAGCCTATAAAGGGACACCCGCTCGACTACTCAGTCACAGGGTATGGTGGCGCCGGAACAATGTCGATCGCTCACAACAATTTTGTTCTTGCCATGCAGTTTCTTGACATCCTAGGTACTGCGGGCTGCTCGAACCTCGTCACGCTCAATGCTACTACGCCTGCGACGCCGGTATTTCTCCGTGACTTCTGTAATTGTGCCACCGAGAGCCAGGTCTCACCACCGTTCAGTAGACTGCCAGGTTATTTGACGTCATAGGGCGCAGAGGGCTACGTGCATGAGCTTTGCGGGGCGACACCTTTCAAGGAGCCTATAAAGGGACACCCGCTCGACTACTCAGTCACAGGGTATGGTGGCGCCGGAACAATGTCGATCGCTCACAACGATTTTGTTCTTGTCGTGCAGTTTCTTGACATCCTAGGTACTGTGGGCTGCTCGAACCTTGTCACACTCAATGCTACTACGCCTGCGACGCCTGTATTTCTCCGTGACTTCTGTAATCGTGCCACCGAGAGCGAGGTCTCACCACCGTTCAGCAGACTGCCAGGTTGTTCAACGTCATAGGGTGCAGAGGGCTACGCGCATGAGCTGTGTGGGGCGACACCTTTCAAGGAGCCTACAAAGCGACACCCGTTCGACTTCTCAGTCACAGGGTATGGTGGCGCCGGAACAATGTCGATCGCTCACAACAATTTTGTTCTTTCCGTGCAGTTTCTTGACATCCCAGGTATTGCGGGCTGCTCGAGCGTCGTCACGCTCAATGCTACTTCGCCTGCGACGTCGGTATTTCTCCGTGACTTCTGTAATCGTGCCACCGAGAGGCAGGTCTCACCACCGTTCAGCAGACGGCCGGGTTTTTCGACGTCATAGGGCGCAGAGGGCGACGCGCATGAGCTGTGTGGGGCGACACCTTTCAAGGAGCCTACAAAGCGACACCCGTTCGACTTCTCAGTCACAGGGTATGGTGGCGCCTGAACAATGTCAATCGCTCACAACAATTTTGTTCTTGCCGTGCAGTTTCTTGACATCCTAGGTACTGCGGGCTGCTCGAACCTCGTCACGCTTAATGCTACTACGCCTGCGACGCCGGTATGTCTGCGTGACTTCTGTAATCGTTCTACTGAGAGCCAGGTCTCACCACCGTTCAGCAGACTGCCAGGTTATTCGACGTCTTAGGGCGCAGAGGGCTACGCGCATGAGCTGTGCGGGGCGACACCTTTCAAGGAGCCTACAAAGCGACAACCGTTCGACTTCTCAGTCACAGGGTATGGTGGCACCGGAACAATGTCGATCGTTCACAACAATTTTGTTCTTGCCGTGCAGTTTCTTGACATCCTAGGTACTGCGGGCTGCTCGAACCTCGTCACGTTCAATGCTACTACGCCTGTGACGCCGTTATTTCTCCGTGACTTCTGTAATCGTGCCACCGAGAGTCAGGTCTCACCACCATTCAGCAGACTGCCAGGTTATTCGACGTCATAGGGCGCAGAGGACTACGCGCATGAGCTGTCTGGGGCGACATCTTTCAAGGAGCCTATAAAGGGACACCCGCTCGACTACTCAGTCACAGGGTATGGTGGCGCCGGAACAATGTCGATCGCTCACAACAATTTTGTTCTTGCCGTGCAGTTTCTTGACATCCTAGGTACTGCGGGCTGCTCGAACCTCGTCACGCTCAATGCTACTACGCCTGCGACGCCGGTATTTCTTCGTGACTTCTGTAATCGTGCCACCAAGAGCCAGGTCTCACCACCGTTCAGCAGACTGCATGGTCATTCTACGTCATAGGGCGCAGAGGGCTACGCGCATGAGCTGTGCGGGGCGACACCTTTCAAGGAGCCTACAAAGCGACACCCGTTCGACTTCTCAGTCGCAGGGTATGGTGGCGCCGGAACAATATCGATCGCTCACAACAATTTTGTTCTTGCCATGCAGTTTCTTGACATCCTAGGTACTGCGGGCTGCTCGAACATCGTCACGCTCAATGCTACTACGCCTACGACGGCGGTATTTATCCGTCACTTCATTAATCGTGCCACCGAGAGCCAGGTCTCACCACGGTTAGCAGACTGCCAGGTTATTTGACGTCATAGGGCGCAGAGGACTACGCGCATGAGGTGTGTGGGGCGACACCTTTCAAGGAGCCTATAAAGGGACACCCGCTCGACTACTCAGTCACAGGGTATGGTAGCGCTGGAACAATGTCGATCGCTCACAACAATTTTGTTCTTGCCGTGTAGTTTCTTGACATCCTAGGTACTGCGGGCTGCTCGAACCTCGTCACGCTCAATGCTACTACGCCTGCGACGCTGGTATTTCTCCGTGACTTCTGTAATCGTGCCACCGAGAGCCAGGTCTCACCACCAGTCAGCAGACTGCCAGGTTATTCGACGTCATAGGGCGCAGAGGGCTACGCGCATGAGCTGTGCGGGGCGACACCTTTCAAGGAGCCTACAAAGCGACACCCGTTCGACTTCTCAGTCACAGGGTATGGTGGCGCCGGAACAATGTCGATCGCTCACAACAATTTTGTTCTTGCCATGCAGTTTCTTGACATCCTAGGTACTGCGGGCTGCTCGAACCTCGTCACGCTCAATGCTACTACGCCTGCGACGCCGGTATTTCTCCGTGACTTCTGTAATTGTGCCACCGAGAGCCAGGTCTCACCACCGTTCAGTAGACTGCCAGGTTATTCGACGTCATAGGGCGCAGAGGGCTACGTGCATGAGCTTTGCGGGGCGACACCTTTCAAGGAGCCTATAAAGGGACACCCGCTCGACTACTCAGTCACAGGGTATGGTGGCGCCGGAACAATGTCGATCGCTCACAACGATTTTGTTCTTGCCGTGCAGTTTCTTGACATCCTAGGTACTGTGGGCTGCTCGAACCTTGTCACGCTCAATGCTACTACGCCTGCGACGCCGGTATTTCTCCGTGACTTCTGTAATTGTGCCACCGAGAGCCAGGTCTCACCACCGTTCAGTAGACTGCCAGGTTGTTCGACGTCATAGGGCGCAGAGGGCTACGCGCATGAGCTGTGTGGGGCGACACCTTTCAAGGAGCCTACAAAGCGACACCCGTTCGACTTCTCAGTCACAGGGTATGTTGGCGCCGGAACAATGTCGATCGCTCACAACAATTTTGTTCTTTCCGTGCAGTTTCTTGACATCCCAGGTATTGCGGGCTGCTCGAGCGTCGTCACGCTCAATGCTACTACGCCTGCGACGTCGGTATTTCTCCGTGACTTCTGTAATCGTGCCACCGAGAGGCAGGTCTCACCACCGTTCAGCAGACGGCCGGGTTTTTCGACGTCATAGGGCGCAGAGGGCGACGCGCATGAGCTGTGTGGGGCGACACCTTTCAAGGAGCCTACAAAGCGACACCCGTTCGACTTCTCAGTCACAGGGTATGGTGGCGCCGGAACAATGTCGATCGCTAGCAACAATTTTGTTCTTGCAGTGCAGTTTCTTGACATCCTAGGTACTGCGGGCTGCTCGAACCTCGTCACGCTCAATGCTACTACGCCTGCGACGCTGGTATTTCTCCGTGACTTCTGTAATCGTGCCACCGAGAGCCAGGTCTCACCACCGTTCAGCAGACTGCCCGGTTATTCGACGTCATAGGGCGCAGAGGGCTACGCGCATGAGCTGTGCGGGGCGACACCTTTCAAGGAGCCTACAAAGCGACACCCGTTCGACTTCTCAGTCACTGGGTATGGTGGCGCCGGAACAATGTCGATCGCTCACAAACATTTTGTTCTTGCCGTTCAGTTTCTTGACATCCTAGGTACTGCGGGCTGCTCGAACCTCGTCACGCTCAATGCTACTACGCCTGCGACGCCGGTATTTCTCCGTGACTTCTGTAATCGTGCCACTGAGAGCCAGGTCTCACCACCGTTCAGCAGACTGCTTGGTTATTCGACGTCATAGGGCGCAGAGGGCTACGCGCATGAGCTGTGCGCGGCGACACCTTTCAAGGAGCCTACAAAGCGACACCCGTTCGACTTCTCAGTCACAGGGTATGGTGGCGCCTGAACAATGTCAATCGCTCACAACAATTTTGTTCTTGCCGTGCAGTTTCTTGACATCCTAGGTACTGCGGGCTGCTAGAACCTCGTCACGCTTATTGCTACTACGCCTGCGACGCCGGTATGTCTGCGTGACTTCTGTAATCGTTCTACTGAGAGCCAGGTCTCACCACCGTTCAGCAGACTGCCAGGTTATTCGACGTCTTAGGGCGCAGAGGGCTACGCGCATGAGCTGTGCGGTGCGACACCTTTCAAGGAGCCTACAAAGCGACAACCGTTCGACTTCTCAGTCACAGGGTATGGTGGCACCGGAACAATGTCGATCGTTCACAACAATTTTGTTCTTGCCGTGCAGTTTCTTGACATCCTAGGTACTGCGGGCTGCTCGAACCTCGTCACGTTCAATGCTACTACGCCTGTGACGCCGTTATTTCTCCGTGACTTCTGTAATCGTGCCACCGAGAGTCAGGTCTCACCACCATTCAGCAGACTGCCAGGTTATTCGACGTCATAGGGCGCAGAGGACTACGCGCATGAGCTGTCTGGGGCGACATCTTTCAAGGAGCCTATAAAGGGACACCCGCTCGACTACTCAGTCACAGGGTATGGTGGCGCCGGAACAATGTCGATCGCTCACAACAATTTTGTTCTTGCCGTGCAGTTTCTTGACATCCTAGGTACTGCGGGCTGCTCGAACCTCGTCACGCTCAATGCTACTACGCCTGCGACGCCGGTATTTCTTCGTGACTTCTGTAATCGTGCCACCAAGAGCCAGGTCTCACCACCGTTCAGCAGACTGCATGGTCATTCTACGTCATAGGGCGCAAAGGGCTACGCGCATGAGCTGTGCGGGGCGACACCTTTCAAGGAGCCTACAAAGCGACACCCGTTCGACTTCTCAGTCGCAGGGTATGGTGGCGCCGGAACAATATCGATCGCTCACAACAATTTTGTTCTTGCCATGCAGTTTCTTGACATCCTAGGTACTGCGGGCTGCTCGAACATCGTCACGCTCAATGCTACTACGCCTACGACGGCGGTATTTATCCGTCACTTCATTAATCGTGCCACCGAGAGCCAGGTCTCACCACGGTTAGCAGACTGCCAGGTTATTTGACGTCATAGGGCGCAGAGGACTACGCGCATGAGCTGTGTGGGGCGACACCTTTCAAGGAGCCTATAAAGGGACACCCGCTCGACTACTCAGTCACAGGGTATGGTAGCGCCGGAACAATGTCGATCGCTCACAACAATTTCGTTCTTGCCGTGCAGTTTCTTGACATCCTAGGTACTGCGGGCTGCTCGAACCTCGTCACGCTCAATGCTACTACGCCTGCGACGCTGGTATTTCTCCGTGACTTCTGTAATCGTGCCACCGAGAGCCAGGTCTCACCACCAGTCAGCAGACTGCCAGGTTATTCGACGTCATAGGGCGCAGAGGGCTACGCGCATGAGCTGTGCGGGGCGACACCTTTCAAGGAGCCTACAAAGCGACACCCGTTCGACTTCTCAGTCACAGGGTATGGTGGCGCCGGAACAATGTCGATCGCTCACAAACTTTTTGTTCTTGCCGTTCAGTTTCTTGACATCCTAGGTACTGCGGGCTGCTCGAACCTCGTCACGCTCAATGCTACGACGCCTGCGACGCCGGTATTTCTCCGTGACTTCTGTAATCGTGCCACCGAGAGCCATGTCTGACCACCGTTCAGCAGACTGCTAGGTTATTCGACGTCATAGGGCGCAGAGGGCTACGCGCATGAGCTGTGCGCGGCGACACCTTTCAAGGAGCCTACAAAGCGACACTCGTTCGACTTCTCAGTCACAGGGTATGGTGGCGCCGGAACAATGTCAATCGCTCACAACAATTTTGTTCTTGCCGTGCAGTTTCTTGACATCCTAGGTACTGCGGGCTGCTCGAACCTCGTCACGCTTAATGCTACTACGCCTGCGACGCCGGTATGTCTGCGTGACTTCTGTAATCGTTCTGCTGAGAGCCAGGTCTCACCACCGTTCAGCAGACTGCCAGGTTATTCGACGTCATAGGGCGCAGAGGGCTACGCGCATGAGCTGTGCGGGGCGACACCTTTCAAGGAGCCTACAAAGCGACACCCGTTCGACTTCTCAGTCAGAGGGTATGGTGGCACCGGAACAATGTCGATCGTTCACAACAATTTTGTTCTTGCCGTGCAGTTTCTTGACATCCTAGGTACTGCGGGCTGCTCGAACCTCGTCATGCTCAATGCTGCTTCGACTGCGACGCCGGTATTTCTCCGTGACTTCTGTAATCGTGCCAACGAGAGCCAGGTCTCACCACCGTTCAGCAGAGTGCCAGGTTATTCGACGTCATAGGGCGCAGAGGGCTACGTGCATGAGCGGTGCGCGGCGACACCTTTCAAGGAGCCTACAAAGCGACACCCGTTCGACTTCTCAGTCACAGGGTATGGTGGCGCCGGAACAATGTCGATCGCTCACAGGAATTTTGTTCTTGCCGTGCAGTTTCGTGACATCCTAGGTACTGCGGGCTGCTGGAACCTCGTCACGCTCACTGCTACTACGCCTGCGACGCCGGTATTTCTCCGTGACTTCTGTAATCGTGCCACCGAGAGCCAGGTCTCACCACCGTTCAGCAGACTGCCTGGTCATTCTACGTCATAGGGCGCAGAGGGCTACGCGCATGATCTGTGCGGGGCGACACCTTTCAAGAAGCCTATAAAGGGACACCCGCTCGACTACTCAGTCACAGGGTATGGTGGCGCCGGAACAATGTCGATCGCTCACAACAATTTTGTTCTTGCCATGCAGTTTCTTGACATCCTAGGTACTGCGGGCTGCTCGAACCTCGTCACGCTCAATGCTACTACGCCTGCGACGCCGGTATTTCTCCGTGACTTCTGTAATTGTGCCACCGAGAGCCAGGTCTCACCACCGTTCAGTAGACTGCCAGGTTATTTGACGTCATAGGGCGCAGAGGGCTACGTGCATGAGCTTTGCGGGGCGACACCTTTCAAGGAGCCTATAAAGGGACACCCGCTCGACTACTCAGTCACAGGGTATGGTGGCGCCGGAACAATGTCGATCGCTCACAACGATTTTGTTCTTGTCGTGCAGTTTCTTGACATCCTAGGTACTGTGGGCTGCTCGAACCTTGTCACACTCAATGCTACTACGCCTGCGACGCCTGTATTTCTCCGTGACTTCTGTAATCGTGCCACCGAGAGCGAGGTCTCACCACCGTTCAGCAGACTGCCAGGTTGTTCGACGTCATAGGGCGCAGAGGGCTACGCGCATGAGCTGTGTGGGGCGACACCTTTCAAGGAGCCTACAAAGCGACACCCGTTCGACTTCTCAGTCACAGGGTATGGTGGCGCCGGAACAATGTCGATCGCTCACAACAATTTTGTTCTTTCCGTGCAGTTTCTTGACATCCCAGGTATTGCGGGCTGCTCGAGCGTCGTCACGCTCAATGCTACTTCGCCTGCGACGTCGGTATTTCTCCGTGACTTCTGTAATCGTGCCACCGAGAGGCAGGTCTCACCACCGTTCAGCAGACGGCCGGGTTTTTCGACGTCATAGGGCGCAGAGGGCGACGCGCATGAGCTGTGTGGGGCGACACCTTTCAAGGAGCCTACAAAGCGACACCCGTTCGACTTCTCAGTCACAGGGTATGGTGGCGCCTGAACAATGTCAATCGCTCACAACAATTTTGTTCTTGCCGTGCAGTTTCTTGACATCCTAGGTACTGCGGGCTGCTCGAACCTCGTCACGCTTAATGCTACTACGCCTGCGACGCCGGTATGTCTGCGTGACTTCTGTAATCGTTCTACTGAGAGCCAGGTCTCACCACCGTTCAGCAGACTGCCAGGTTATTCGACGTCTTAGGGCGCAGAGGGCTACGCGCATGAGCTGTGCGGGGCGACACCTTTCAAGGAGCCTACAAAGCGACAACCGTTCGACTTCTCAGTCACAGGGTATGGTGGCACCGGAACAATGTCGATCGTTCACAACAATTTTGTTCTTGCCGTGCAGTTTCTTGACATCCTAGGTACTGCGGGCTGCTCGAACCTCGTCACGTTCAATGCTACTACGCCTGTGACGCCGTTATTTCTCCGTGACTTCTGTAATCGTGCCACCGAGAGTCAGGTCTCACCACCATTCAGCAGACTGCCAGGTTATTCGACGTCATAGGGCGCAGAGGACTACGCGCATGAGCTGTCTGGGGCGACATCTTTCAAGGAGCCTATAAAGGGACACCCGCTCGACTACTCAGTCACAGGGTATGGTGGCGCCGGAACAATGTCGATCGCTCACAACAATTTTGTTCTTGCCGTGCAGTTTCTTGACATCCTAGGTACTGCGGGCTGCTCGAACCTCGTCACGCTCAATGCTACTACGCCTGCGACGCCGGTATTTCTTCGTGACTTCTGTAATCGTGCCACCAAGAGCCAGGTCTCACCACCGTTCAGCAGACTGCATGGTCATTCTACGTCATAGGGCGCAGAGGGCTACGCGCATGAGCTGTGCGGGGCGACACCTTTCAAGGAGCCTACAAAGCGACACCCGTTCGACTTCTCAGTCGCAGGGTATGGTGGCGCCGGAACAATATCGATCGCTCACAACAATTTTGTTCTTGCCATGCAGTTTCTTGACATCCTAGGTACTGCGGGCTGCTCGAACATCGTCACGCTCAATGCTACTACGCCTACAACGGCGGTATTTATCCGTCACTTCATTAATCGTGCCACCGAGAGCCAGGTCTCACCACGGTTAGCAGACTGCCAGGTTATTTGACGTCATAGGGCGCAGACGACTACGCGCATGAGCTGTGTGGGGCGACACCTTTCAAGGAGCCTATAAAGGGACACCCGCTCGACTACTCAGTCACAGGGTATGGTAGCGCCGGAACAATGTCGATCGCTCACAACAATTTTGTTCTTGCCGTGTAGTTTCTTGACATCCTAGGTACTGCGGGCTGCTCGAACCTCGTCACGCTCAATGCTACTACGCCTGCGACGCTGGTATTTCTCCGTGACTTCTGTAATCGTGCCACCGAGAGCCAGGTCTCACCACCAGTCAGCAGACTGCCAGGTTATTCGACGTCATAGGGCGCAGAGGGCTACGCGCATGAGCTGTGCGGGGCGACACCTTTCAAGGAGCCTACAAAGCGACACCCGTTCGACTTCTCAGTCAGAGGGTATGGTGGCACCGGAACAATGTCGATCGTTCACAACAATTTTGTTCTTGCCGTGCAGTTTCTTGACATCCTAGGTACTGCGGGCTGCTCGAACCTCGTCATGCTCAATGCTGCTTCGACTGCGACGCCGGTATTTCTCCGTGACTTCTGTAATCGTGCCAACGAGAGCCAGGTCTCACCACCGTTCAGCAGAGTGCCAGGTTATTCGACGTCATAGGGCGCAGAGGGCTACGTGCATGAGCGGTGCGCGGCGACACCTTTCAAGGAGCCTACAAAGCGACACCCGTTCGACTTCTCAGTCACAGGGTATGGTGGCGCCGGAACAATGTCGATCGCTCACAGGAATTTTGTTCTTGCCGTGCAGTTTCGTGACATCCTAGGTACTGCGGGCTGCTGGAACCTCGTCACGCTCACTGCTACTACGCCTGCGACGCCGGTATTTCTCCGTGACTTCTGTAATCGTGCCACCGAGAGCCAGGTCTCACCACCGTTCAGCAGACTGCCTGGTCATTCTACGTCATAGGGCGCAGAGGGCTACGCGCATGAGCTGTGCGGGGCGACACCTTTCAAGAAGCCTATAAAGGGACACCCGCTCGACTACTCAGTCACAGGGTATGGTGGCGCCGGAACAATGTCGATCGCTCACAACAATTTTGTTCTTGCCATGCAGTTTCTTGACATCCTAGGTACTGCGGGCTGCTCGAACCTCGTCACGCTCAATGCTACTACGCCTGCGACGCCGGTATTTCTCCGTGACTTCTGTAATTGTGGCACCGAGAGCCAGGTCTCACCACCGTTCAGTAGACTGCCAGGTTATTTGACGTCATAGGGCGCAGAGGGCTACGTGCATGAGCTTTGCGGGGCGACACCTTTCAAGGAGCCTATAAAGGGACACCCGCTCGACTACTCAGTCACAGGGTATGGTGGCGCCGGAACAATGTCGATCGCTCACAACGATTTTGTTCTTGTCGTGCAGTTTCTTGACATCCTAGGTACTGTGGGCTGCTCGAACCTTGTCACACTCAATGCTACTACGCCTGCGACGCCTGTATTTCTCCGTGACTTCTGTAATCGTGCCACCGAGAGCGAGGTCTCACCACCGTTCAGCAGACTGCCAGGTTGTTCGACGTCATAGGGCGCAGAGGGCTACGCGCATGAGCTGTGTGGGGCGACACCTTTCAAGGAGCCTACAAAGCGACACCCGTTCGACTTCTCAGTCACAGGGTATGGTGGCGCCGGAACAATGTCGATCGCTCACAACAATTTTGTTCTTTCCGTGCAGTTTCTTGACATCCCAGGTATTGCGGGCTGCTCGAGCGTCGTCACGCTCAATGCTACTTCGCCTGCGACGTCGGTATTTCTCCGTGACTTCTGTAATCGTGCCACCGAGAGGCAGGTCTCACCACCGTTCAGCAGACGGCCGGGTTTTTCGACGTCATAGGGCGCAGAGGGCGACGCGCATGAGCTGTGTGGGGCGACACCTTTCAAGGAGCCTACAAAGCGACACCCGTTCGACTTCTCAGTCACAGGGTATGGTGGCGCCGGAACAATGTCGATCGCTCACAAACATTTTGTTCTTGCCGTTCAGTTTCTTGACATCCTAGGTACATCGGGCTGCTCGAACCTCGTCACGCTCAATGCTACTACGCCTGCGACGCCGGTATTTCTCCGTGACTTCTGTAATCGTGCCACCGAGAGCCAGTTCTCACCACCGTTCAGCAGACTGCTAGGTTATTCGACGTCATAGGGTGCAGAGGGCTACGCGCATGAGCTGTGCGCGGCGACACCTTTCAAGGAGCCTACAAAGCGACACCCGTTCGACTTCTCAGTCACAGGGTATGGTGGCGCCTGAACAATGTCAATCGCTCACAACAATTTTGTTCTTGCCGTGCAGTTTCTTGACATCCTAGGTACTGCGGGCTGCTCGAACCTCGTCACGCTTAATGCTACTACGCCTGCGACGCCGGTATGTCTGCGTGACTTCTGTAATCGTTCTACTGAGAGCCAGGTCTCACCACCGTTCAGCAGACTGCCAGGTTATTCGACGTCTTAGGGCGCGGAGGGCTACGCGCATGAGCTGTGCGGGGCGACACCTTTCAAGGAGCCTACAAAGCGACAACCGTTCGACTTCTCAGTCACAGGGTATGGTGGCACCGGAACAATGTCGATCGTTCACAACAATTTTGTTCTTGCCGTGCAGTTTCTTGACATCCTAGGTACTGCGGGCTGCTCGAACCTCGTCACGTTCAATGCTACTACGCCTGTGACGCCGTTATTTCTCCGTGACTTCTGTAATCGTGCCACCGAGAGTCAGGTCTCACCACCATTCAGCAGACTGCCATGTTATTCGACGTCATAGGGCGCAGAGGACTACGCGCATGAGCTGTCTGGGGCGACATCTTTCAAGGAGCCTATAAAGGGACACCCGCTCGACTACTCAGTCACAGGGTATGGTGGCGCCGGAACAATGTCGATCGCTCACAACAATTTTGTTCTTGCCGTGCAGTTTCTTGACATCCTAGGTACTGCGGGCTGCTCGAACCTCGTCACGCTCAATGCTACTACGCCTGCGACGCCGGTATTTCTTCGTGACTTCTGTAATCGTGCCACCAAGAGCCAGGTCTCACCACCGTTCAGCAGACTGCATGGTCATTCTACGTCATAGGGCGCAGAGGGCTACGCGCATGAGCTGTGCGGGGCGACACCTTTCAAGGAGCCTACAAAGCGACACCCGTTCGACTTCTCAGTCGCAGGGTATGGTGGCGCCGGAACAATATCGATCGCTCACAACAATTTTGTTCTTGCCATGCAGTTTCTTGACATCCTAGGTACTGCGGGCTGCTCGAACATCGTCACGCTCAATGCTACTACGCCTACGACGGCGGTATTTATCCGTCACTTCATTAATCGTGCCACCGAGAGCCAGGTCTCACCACGGTTAGCAGACTGCCAGGTTATTTGACGTCATAGGGCGCAGAGGACTACGCGCATGAGCTGTGTGGGGCGACACCTTTCAAGGAGCCTATAAAGGGACACCCGCTCGACTACTCAGTCACAGGGTATGGTAGCGCCGGTACAATGTCGATCGCTCACAACAATTTTGTTCTTGCCGTGTAGTTTCTTGACATCCTAGGTACTGCGGGCTGCTCGAACCTCGTCACGCTCAATGCTACTACGCCTGCGACGCTGGTATTTCTCCGTGACTTCTGTAATCGTGCCACCGAGAGCCAGGTCTCACCACCAGTCAGCAGACTGCCAGGTTATTCGACGTCATAGGGCGCAGAGGGCTACGCGCATGAGCTGTGCGGGGCGACACCTTTCAAGGAGCCTACAAAGCGACACCCGTTCGACTTCTCAGTCACAGGGTATGGTGGCGCCGGAACAATGTCGATCGCTCACAAACTTTTTGTTCTTGCCGTTCAGTTTCTTGACATCCTAGGTACTGCGGGCTGCTCGAACCTCGTCACGCTCAATGCTACTACGCCTGCGACGCCGGTATTTCTCCGTGACTTCTGTAATCGTGCCACCGAGAGCCATGTCTGACCACCGTTCAGCAGACTGCTAGGTTATTCGACGTCATAGGGCGCAGAGGGCTACGCGCATGAGCTGTGCGCGGCGACACCTTTCAAGGAGCCTACAAAGCGACACTCGTTCGACTTCTCAGTCACAGGGTATGGTGGCGCCGGAACAATGTCAATCGCTCACAACAATTTTGTTCTTGCCGTGCAGTTTCTTGACATCCTAGGTACTGTGGGCTGCTCGAACCTCGTCATGCTCAATGCTGCTTCGACTGCGACGCCGGTATTTCTCCGTGACTTCTGTAATCGTGCCAACGAGAGCCAGGTCTCACCACCGTTCAGCAGAGTGCCAGGTTATTCGACGTCATAGGGCGCAGAGGGCTACGCGCATGAGCGGTGCGCGGCGACACCTTTCAAGGAGCCTACAAAGCGACACCCGTTCGACTTCTCAGTCACAGGGTATGGTGGCGCCGGAACAATGTCGATCGCTCACAGGAATTTTGTTCTTGCCGTGCAGTTTCGTGACATCCTAGGTACTGCGGGCTGCTGGAACCTCGTCACGCTCACTGCTACTACGCTTGCGACGCCGGTATTTCTCCGTGACTTCTGTAATCGTGCCACCGAGAGCCAGGTCTCACCACCGTTCAGCAGACTGCCTGGTCATTCTACGTCATAGGGCGCAGAGGGCTACGCGCATGAGCTGTGCGGGGCGACACCTTTCAAGGAGCCTACAAAGTGATACCCGTTCGACTTCTCAGTCACAGGGTATGGTGGCGCCCGAACAATGTCGATCACTCACAACAATTTTGTTCTTGCCGTGCAGTTTCTTGACATCCTAGGTACTGCGGGCTGCTCGAACATCGTCATGCTCAATGCTACTACGCCTACGACGCCGGTATTTCTCCGTGACTTCTGTAATCGTGCCACCGAGAGCCAGGTCTCACCACCGTTCAGCAGACTGCCAGGTTATTCGACGTCATAGGGCGCAGAGGACTACGTGCATGAGCTTTGCGGGGCGACACCTTTCAAGGAGCCTATAAAGGGACACCCGCTCGACTACTCAGTCACAGGGTATGGTGGCGCCGGAACAATGTCGATCGCTCACAACGATTTTGTTCTTGCCGTGCAGTTTCTTGACATCCTAGGTACTGTGGGCTGCTCGAACCTTGTCACGCTCGATGCTACTACGCCTGCGACGCCTGTATTTCTCCGTGACTTCTGTAATCGTGCCACCGAGAGCGAGGTCTCACCACCGTTCAGCAGACTGCCAGGTTGTTCGACGTCATAGGGCGCAGAGGGCTACGCGCATGAGCTGTGTGGGGCGACACCTTTCAAGGAGCCTACAAAGCGACACCCGTTCGACTTCTCAGTCACAGGGTATGGTGGCGCCGGAACACTGTCGATCGCTCACAACAATTTTGTTCTTTCCGTGCAGTTTCTTGACATCCTAGGTATTGCGGGCAGCTCGAGCGTCGTCACGCTCAATGCTACTACGCCTGCGACGTCGGTATTTCTCCGTGACTTCTGTAATCGTGCCACCGAGAGGCAGGTCTCACCACCGTTCAGCAGACGGCCGGGTTTTTCGGCGTCATAGGGCAGAGAGGGCGACGCGCATGAGCTGTGTGGGGCGACACCTTTCAAGGAGCCTACAAAGCGACACCCGTTCGACTTCTCAGTCACAGGGTATGGTGGCGCCGGAACAATGTCGATCGCTAGCAACAATTTTGTTGTTGCAGTGCAGTTTCTTGACATCCTAGGTACTGCGGGCTGCTCGAACCTCATCATGCTCAATGCTGCTTCGACTGCGACGCCGGTATTTCTCCGTGACTTCTGTAATCGTGCCACCGATAGTCAGGTCTCACCACCGTTCAGCAGACTGCCAGGTTGTTCAACGTCATAGGGCTCAGAGGGCTACGCGCATGAGCTGTGTGGGGCGACACCTTTCAAGGAGCCTACAAAGCGACACCCGTTCGACTTATCAGTCACAGGGTATGGTGGCGCCGGAACAATGTCGATCGTTCACAACAATTTTGTTCTTGCCGTGCAGTTTCTTGACATCCTAGGTATTGCGGGCTGCTCGAACCTCGTCATGCTCAATGCTGCTTGGACTGCGACGCCGGTATTTCTCCGTGACTTCTGTAATCGTGCCACCGAGAGCCAGGTCTCACCACCATTCAGCAGACTGCCTGGTCAATCTACGTCATAGGGCGCAGAGGGCTACGCGCATGAGCTGTGCGGGGCGACACCTTTCAAGGAGCCTACAAAGCGACACCCGTTTGACTTCTCAGTCACAGGGTATAGTGGCGCCGGAACAATGTCAATCGCTCACAACAATTTTGTTCTTGCCGTGCAGTTCCTTGACATCCTAGGTACTGCGGGCTGCTCGAACCTCGTCACGCTTAATGCTACTACGCCTGCGACGCCGGTATGTCTGCGTGACTTCTGTAATCGTTCTACTGAGAGCCAGGTCTCACCACCGTTCAGCAGACTGCCAGGTTATTCGACGTCTTAGGGCGCAGAGGGCTACGCGCATGAGCTGTGCGGTGCGACACCTTTCAAGGAGCCTACAAAGCGACAACCGTTCGACTTCTCAGTCACAGGGTATGGTGGCACCGGAACAATGTCGATCGTTCACAACAATTTTGTTCTTGCCGTGCAGTTTCTTGACATCCTAGGTACTGCGGGCTGCTCGAACCTCGTCACGTTCAATGCTACTACGCCTGTGACGCCGTTATTTCTCCGTGACTTCTGTAATCGTGCCACCGAGAGTCAGGTCTCACCACCATTCAGCAGACTGCCAGGTTATTCGACGTCATAGGGCGCAGAGGACTACGCGCATGAGCTGTCTGGGGCGACATCTTTCAAGGAGCCTATAAAGGGACACCCGCTCGACTACTCAGTCACAGGGTATGCTGGCGCCGGAACAATGTCGATCGCTCACAACAATTTTGTTCTTGCCGTGCAGTTTCTTGACATCCTAGGTACTGCGGGCTGCTCGAACCTCGTCACGCTCAATGCTACTACGCCTGCGACGCCGGTATTTCTTCGTGACTTCTGTAATCGTGCCACCAAGAGCCAGGTCTCACCACCGTTCAGCAGACTGCATGGTCATTCTACGTCATAGGGCGCAAAGGGCTACGCGCATGAGCTGTGCGGGGCGACACCTTTCAAGGAGCCTACAAAGCGACACCCGTTCGACTTCTCAGTCGCAGGGTATGGTGGCGCCGGAACAATATCGATCGCTCACAACAATTTTGTTCTTGCCATGCAGTTTCTTGACATCCTAGGTACTGCGGGCTGCTCGAACATCGTCACGCTCAATGCTACTACGCCTACGACGGCGGTATTTATCCGTCACTTCATTAATCGTGCCACCGAGAGCCAGGTCTCACCACGGTTAGCAGACTGCCAGGTTATTTGACGTCATAGGGCGCAGAGGACTACGCGCATGAGCTGTGTGGGGCGACACCTTTCAAGGAGCCTATAAAGGGACACCCGCTCGACTACTCAGTCACAGGGTATGGTGGCGCCGGAACAATGTCGATCGCTCACAACAATTTTGTTCTTGCCGTGCAGTTTCTTGACATCCTAGGTACTGCGGGCTGCTCGAACCTCGTCACGCTCAATGCTACTACGCCTGCGACGCCGGTATTTCTCCGTGACTTCTGTAATCGTGCCACCGAGAGCCATGTCTGACCACCGTTCAGCAGACTGCTAGGTTATTCGACGTCATAGGGCGCAGAGGGCTACGCGCATGAGCTGTGCGCGGCGACACCTTTCAAGGAGCCTACAAAGCGACACTCGTTCGACTTCTCAGTCACAGGGTATGGTGGCGCCGGAACAATGTCAATCGCTCACAACAATTTTGTTCTTGCCGTGCAGTTTCTTGACATCCTAGGTACTGCGGGCTGCTGGAACCTCGTCACGCTTAATGCTACTACGCCTGCGACGCCGGTATGTCTGCGTTACTTCTGTAATCGTTCTGCTGAGAGCCAGGTCTCACCACCGTTCAGCAGACTGCCAGGTTATTCGACGTCATAGGGCGCAGAGGGCTACGCGCATGAGCTGTGCGGGGCGACACCTTTCAAGGAGCCTACAAAGCGACACCCGTTCGACTTCTCAGTCAGAGGGTATGGTGGCACCGGAACAATGTCGATCGTTCACAACAATTTTGTTCTTGCCGTGCAGTTTCTTGACATCTCAGGTACTGCGGGTGCTCGAACCTCGTCATGCTCAATGCTGCTTCGACTGCGACGCCGGTATTTCTCCGTGACTTCTGTAATCGTGCCAACGAGAGCCAGGTCTCACCACCGTTCAGCAGAGTGCCAGGTTATTCGACGTCATAGGGCGCAGAGGGCTACGTGCATTAGCGGTGCGCGGCGACACCTTTCAAGGAGCCTACAAAGCGACACCCGTTCGACTTCTCAGTCACAGGGTATGGTGGCGCCGGAACAATGTCGATCGCTCACAGGAATTTTGTTCTTGCCGTGCAGTTTCGTGACATCCTAGGTACTGCGGGCTGCTGGAACCTCGTCACGCTCACTGCTACTACGCCTGCGACGCCGGTATTTCTCCGTGACTTCTGTAATCGTGCCACCGAGAGCCAGGTCTCACCACCGTTCAGCAGACTGCCTGGTCATTCTACGTCATAGGGCGCAGAGGGCCACGCGCATGAGCTGTGCGGGGCGACACCTTTCAAGAAGCCTATAAAGGGACACCCGCTCGACTACTCAGTCACAGGGTATGGTGGCGCCGGAACAATGTCGATCGCTCACAACAATTTTGTTCTTGCCATGCAGTTTCTTGACATCCTAGGTACTGCGGGCTGCTCGAACCTCGTCACGCTCAATGCTACTACGCCTGCGACGCCGGTATTTCTCCGTGACTTCTGTAATTGTGCCACCGAGAGCCAGGTCTCACCACCGTTCAGTAGACTGCCAGGTTATTTGACGTCATAGGGCGCAGAGGGCTACGTGCATGAGCTTTGCGGGGCGACACCTTTCAAGGAGCCTATAAAGGGACACCCGCTCGACTACTCAGTCACAGGGTATGGTGGCGCCGGAACAATGTCGATCGCTCACAACGATTTTGTTCTTGCCGTGCAGCTTCTTGACATCCTAGGTACTGTGGGCTGCTCGAACCTTGTCACGCTCAATGCTACTACGCCTGCGACGCCTGTATTTCTCCGTGACTTCTGTAATCGTGCCACCGAGAGCGAGGTCTCACCACCGTTCAGCAGACTGCCAGGTTGTTCGACGTCATAGGGCGCAGAGGGCTACGCGCATGAGCTGTGTGGGGCGACACCTTTCAAGGAGCCTACGAAGCGACACCCGTTCGACTTCTCAGTCACAGGGTATGGTGGCGCCGGAACAATGTCGATCGCTAGCAACAATTTTGTTCTTGCAGTGCAGTTTCTTGACATCCTAGGTACTGCGGGCTGCTCGAACCTCGTCACGCTCAATGCTACTACGCCTGCGACGCTGGTATTTCTCCGTGACTTCTGTAATCGTGCCACCGAGAGCCAGGTCTCACCACCGTTCAGCAGACTGCCAGGTTATTCGACGTCATAGGGCGCAGAGGGCTACGCGCGTGAGCTGTGCGGGGCGACACCTTTCAAGGAGCCTACAAAGCGACACCCGTTCGACTTCTCAGTCACAGGGTATGGTGGCGCCGGAACAATGTCGATCGCTCACAAACATTTTGTTCTTGCCGTTCAGTTTCTTGACATCCTAGGTACATCGGGCTGCTCGAATCTCGTCACGCTCAATGCTACTACGCCTGCGACGCCGGTATTTCTCCGTGACTTCTGTAATCGTGCCACCGAGAGCCAGGTCTCACCACCGTTCAGCAGACTGCTAGGTTATTCGACGTCATAGGGCGCAGAGGGCTACGCGCATGAGCTGTGCGCGGCGACACCTTTCAAGGAGCCTACAAAGCGACACCCGTTCGACTTCTCAGTCACAGGGTATGGTGGCGCCTGAACAATGTCAATCGCTCACAACAATTTTGTTCTTGCCGTGCAGTTTCTTGACATCCTAGGTACTGCGGGCTGCTCGAACCTCGTCACGCTTAATGCTACTACGCCTGCGACGCCGGTATGTCTGCGTGACTTCTGTAATCGTTCTACTGAGAGCCAGGTCTCACCACCATTCAGCAGACTGCCAGGTTATTCGACGTCATAGGGCGCAGAGGACTACGCGCATGAGCTGTCTGGGGCGACATCTTTCAAGGAGCCTATAAAGGGACACCCGCTCGACTACTCAGTCACAGGGTATGGTGGCGCCGGAACAATGTCGATCGCTCACAACAATTTTGTTCTTGCCGTGCAGTTTCTTGACATCCTAGGTACTGCGGGCTGCTCGAACCTCGTCACGCTCAATGCTACTACGCCTGCGACGCCGGTATTTCTTCGTGACTTCTGTAATCGTGCCACCAAGAGCCAGGTCTCACCACCGTTCAGCAGACTGCATGGTCATTCTACGTCATAGGGCGCAGAGGGCTACGCGCATGAGCTGTGCGGGGCGACACCTTTCAAGGAGCCTACAAAGCGACACCCGTTCGACTTCTCAGTCGCAGGGTATGGTGGCGCCGGAACAATATCGATCGCTCACAACAATTTTGTTCTTGCCATGCAGTTTCTTGACATCCTAGGTACTGCGGGCTGCTCGAACATCGTCACGCTCAATGCTACTACGCCTACGACGGCGGTATTTATCCGTCACTTCATTATACGTGCCACCGAGAGCCAGGTCTCACCACGGTTAGCAGACTGCCAGGTTATTTGACGTCATAGGGCGCAGAGGACTACGCGCATGAGCTGTGTGGGGCGACACCTTTCAAGGAGCCTATAAAGGGACACCCGCTCGACTACTCAGTCACAGGGTATGGTAGCGCCGGAACAATGTCGATCGCTCACAACAATTTTGTTCTTGCCGTGCAGTTTCTTGACATCCTAGGTACTGCGGGCTGCTCGAACCTCGTCACGCTCAATGCTACTACGCCTGCGACGCTGGTATTTCTCCGTGACTTCTGTAATCGTGCCACCGAGAGCCAGGTCTCACCACCAGTCAGCAGACTGCCAGGTTATTCGACGTCATAGGGCGCAGAGGGCTACGCGCATGAGCTGTGCGGGGCGACACCTTTCAAGGAGCCTACAAAGCGACACCCGTTCGACTTCTCAGTCACAGGGTATGGTGGCGCCGGAACAATGTCGATCGCTCACAAACTTTTTGTTCTTGCCGTTCAGTTTCTTGACATCCTAGGTACTGCGGGCTGCTCGAACCTCGTCACGCTCAATGCTACTACGCCTGCGACGCCGGTATTTCTCCGTGACTTCTGTAATCGTGCCACCGAGAGCCATGTCTGACCACCGTTCAGCAGACTGCTAGGTTATTCGACGTCATAGGGCGCAGAGGGCTACGCGCATGAGCTGTGCGCGGCGACACCTTTCAAGGAGCCTACAAAGCGACACTCGTTCGACTTCTCAGTCACAGGGTATGGTGGCGCCGGAACAATGTCAATCGCTCACAACAATTTTGTTCTTGCCGTGCAGTTTCTTGACATCCTAGGTACTGTGGGCTGCTCGAACCTCGTCATGCTCAATGCTGCTTCGACTGCGACGCCGGTATTTCTCCGTGACTTCTGTAATCGTGCCAACGAGAGCCAGGTCTCACCACCGTTCAGCAGAGTGCCAGGTTATTCGACGTCATAGGGCGCAGAGGGCTACGCGCATGAGCGGTGCGCGGCGACACCTTTCAAGGAGCCTACAAAGCGACACCCGTTCGACTTCTCAGTCACAGGGTATGGTGGCGCCGGAACAATGTCGATCGCTCACAGGAATTTTGTTCTTGCCGTGCAGTTTCGTGACATCCTAGGTACTGCGGGCTGCTGGAACCTCGTCACGCTCACTGCTACTACGCTTGCGACGCCGGTATTTCTCCGTGACTTCTGTAATCGTGCCACCGAGAGCCAGGTCTCACCACCGTTCAGCAGACTGCCTGGTCATTCTACGTCATAGGGCGCAGAGGGCTACGCGCATGAGCTGTGCGGGGCGACACCTTTCAAGGAGCCTACAAAGTGATACCCGTTCGACTTCTCAGTCACAGGGTATGGTGGCGCCCGAACAATGTCGATCACTCACAACAATTTTGTTCTTGCCGTGCAGTTTCTTGACATCCTAGGTACTGCGGGCTGCTCGAACATCGTCATGCTCAATGCTACTACGCCTACGACGCCGGTATTTCTCCGTGACTTCTGTAATCGTGCCACCGAGAGCCAGGTCTCACCACCGTTCAGCAGACTGCCAGGTTATTCGACGTCATAGGGCGCAGAGGACTACGTGCATGAGCTTTGCGGGGCGACACCTTTCAAGGAGCCTATAAAGGGACACCCGCTCGACTACTCAGTCACAGGGTATGGTGGCGCCGGAACAATGTCGATCGCTCACAACGATTTTGTTCTTGCCGTGCAGTTTCTTGACATCCTAGGTACTGTGGGCTGCTCGAACCTTGTCACGCTCGATGCTACTACGCCTGCGACGCCTGTATTTCTCCGTGACTTCTGTAATCGTGCCACCGAGAGCGAGGTCTCACCACCGTTCAGCAGACTGCCAGGTTGTTCGACGTCATAGGGCGCAGAGGGCTACGCGCATGAGCTGTGTGGGGCGACACCTTTCAAGGAGCCTACAAAGCGACACCCGTTCGACTTCTCAGTCACAGGGTATGGTGGCGCCGGAACACTGTCGATCGCTCACAACAATTTTGTTCTTTCCGTGCAGTTTCTTGACATCCTAGGTATTGCGGGCAGCTCGAGCGTCGTCACGCTCAATGCTACTACGCCTGCGACGTCGGTATTTCTCCGTGACTTCTGTAATCGTGCCACCGAGAGGCAGGTCTCACCACCGTTCAGCAGACGGCCGGGTTTTTCGGCGTCATAGGGCAGAGAGGGCGACGCGCATGAGCTGTGTGGGGCGACACCTTTCAAGGAGCCTACAAAGCGACACCCGTTCGACTTCTCAGTCACAGGGTATGGTGGCGCCGGAACAATGTCGATCGCTAGCAACAATTTTGTTGTTGCAGTGCAGTTTCTTGACATCCTAGGTACTGCGGGCTGCTCGAACCTCATCATGCTCAATGCTGCTTCGACTGCGACGCCGGTATTTCTCCGTGACTTCTGTAATCGTGCCACCGATAGTCAGGTCTCACCACCGTTCAGCAGACTGCCAGGTTGTTCAACGTCATAGGGCTCAGAGGGCTACGCGCATGAGCTGTGTGGGGCGACACCTTTCAAGGAGCCTACAAAGCGACACCCGTTCGACTTATCAGTCACAGGGTATGGTGGCGCCGGAACAATGTCGATCGTTCACAACAATTTTGTTCTTGCCGTGCAGTTTCTTGACATCCTAGGTATTGCGGGCTGCTCGAACCTCGTCATGCTCAATGCTGCTTGGACTGCGACGCCGGTATTTCTCCGTGACTTCTGTAATCGTGCCACCGAGAGCCAGGTCTCACCACCATTCAGCAGACTGCCTGGTCAATCTACGTCATAGGGCGCAGAGGGCTACGCGCATGAGCTGTGCGGGGCGACACCTTTCAAGGAGCCTACAAAGCGACACCCGTTTGACTTCTCAGTCACAGGGTATAGTGGCGCCGGAACAATGTCAATCGCTCACAACAATTTTGTTCTTGCCGTGCAGTTTCTTGACATCCTAGGTACTGCGGGCTGCTCGAACCTCGTCACGCTTAATGCTACTACGCCTGCGACGCCGGTATGTCTGCGTGACTTCTGTAATCGTTCTACTGAGAGCCAGGTCTCACCACCGTTCAGCAGACTGCCAGGTTATTCGACGTCTTAGGGCGCAGAGGGCTACGCGCATGAGCTGTGCGGTGCGACACCTTTCAAGGAGCCTACAAAGCGACAACCGTTCGACTTCTCAGTCACAGGGTATGGTGGCACCGGAACAATGTCGATCGTTCACAACAATTTTGTTCTTGCCGTGCAGTTTCTTGACATCCTAGGTACTGCGGGCTGCTCGAACCTCGTCACGTTCAATGCTACTACGCCTGTGACGCCGTTATTTCTCCGTGACTTCTGTAATCGTGCCACCGAGAGTCAGGTCTCACCACCATTCAGCAGACTGCCAGGTTATTCGACGTCATAGGGCGCAGAGGACTACGCGCATGAGCTGTCTGGGGCGACATCTTTCAAGGAGCCTATAAAGGGACACCCGCTCTACTACTCAGTCACAGGGTATGCTGGCGCCGGAACAATGTCGATCGCTCACAACAATTTTGTTCTTGCCGTGCAGTTTCTTGACATCCTAGGTACTGCGGGCTGCTCGAACCTCGTCACGCTCAATGCTACTACGCCTGCGACGCCGGTATTTCTTCGTGACTTCTGTAATCGTGCCACCAAGAGCCAGGTCTCACCACCGTTCAGCAGACTGCATGGTCATTCTACGTCATAGGGCGCAAAGGGCTACGCGCATGAGCTGTGCGGGGCGACACCTTTCAAGGAGCCTACAAAGCGACACCCGTTCGACTTCTCAGTCGCAGGGTATGGTGGCGCCGGAACAATATCGATCGCTCACAACAATTTTGTTCTTGCCATGCAGTTTCTTGACATCCTAGGTACTGCGGGCTGCTCGAACATCGTCACGCTCAATGCTACTACGCCTACGACGGCGGTATTTATCCGTCACTTCATTAATCGTGCCACCGAGAGCCAGGTCTCACCACGGTTAGCAGACTGCCAGGTTATTTGACGTCATAGGGCGCAGAGGACTACGCGCATGAGCTGTGTGGGGCGACACCTTTCAAGGAGCCTATAAAGGGACACCCGCTCGACTACTCAGTCACAGGGTATGGTAGCGCCGGAACAATGTCGATCGCTCACAACAATTTCGTTCTTGCCGTGCAGTTTCTTGACATCCTAGGTACTGCGGGCTGCTCGAACCTCGTCACGCTCAATGCTACTACGCCTGCGACGCTGGTATTTCTCCGTGACTTCTGTAATCGTGCCACCGAGAGCCAGGTCTCACCACCAGTCAGCAGACTGCCAGGTTATTCGACGTCATAGGGCGCAGAGGGCTACGCGCATGAGCTGTGCGGGGCGACACCTTTCAAGGAGCCTACAAAGCGACACCCGTTCGACTTCTCAGTCACAGGGTATGGTGGCGCCGGAACAATGTCGATCGCTCACAAACTTTTTGTTCTTGCCGTTCAGTTTCTTGACATCCTAGGTACTGCGGGCTGCTCGAACCTCGTCACGCTCAATGCTACGACGCCTGCGACGCCGGTATTTCTCCGTGACTTCTGTAATCGTGCCACCGAGAGCCATGTCTGACCACCGTTCAGCAGACTGCTAGGTTATTCGACGTCATAGGGCGCAGAGGGCTACGCGCATGAGCTGTGCGCGGCGACACCTTTCAAGGAGCCTAGAAAGCGACACTCGTTCGACTTCTCAGTCACAGGGTATGGTGGCGCCGGAACAATGTCAATCGCTCACAACAATTTTGTTCTTGCCGTGCAGTTTCTTGACATCCTAGGTACTGCGGGCTGCTCGAACCTCGTCACGCTTAATGCTACTACGCCTGCGACGCCGGTATGTCTGCGTTACTTCTGTAATCGTTCTGCTGAGAGCCAGGTCTCACCACCGTTCAGCAGACTGCCAGGTTATTCGACGTCATAGGGCGCAGAGGGCTACGCGCATGAGCTGTGCGGGGCGACACCTTTCAAGGAGCCTACAAAGCGACACCCGTTCGACTTCTCAGTCAGAGGGTATGGTGGCACCGGAACAATGTCGATCGTTCACAACAATTTTGTTCTTGCCGTGCAGTTTCTTGACATCTCAGGTACTGCGGGTGCTCGAACCTCGTCATGCTCAATGCTGCTTCGACTGCGACGCCGGTATTTCTCCGTGACTTCTGTAATCGTGCCAACGAGAGCCAGGTCTCACCACCGTTCAGCAGAGTGCCAGGTTATTCGACGTCATAGGGCGCAGAGGGCTACGTGCATTAGCGGTGCGCGGCGACACCTTTCAAGGAGCCTACAAAGCGACACCCGTTCGACTTCTCAGTCACAGGGTATGGTGGCGCCGGAACAATGTCGATCGCTCACAGGAATTTTGTTCTTGCCGTGCAGTTTCGTGACATCCTAGGTACTGCGGGCTGCTGGAACCTCGTCACGCTCACTGCTACTACGCCTGCGACGCCGGTATTTCTCCGTGACTTCTGTAATCGTGCCACCGAGAGCCAGGTCTCGCCACCGTTCAGCAGACTGCCTGGTCATTCTACGTCATAGGGCGCAGAGGGCCACGCGCATGAGCTGTGCGGGGCGACACCTTTCAAGAAGCCTATAAAGGGACACCCGCTCGACTACTCAGTCACAGGGTATGGTGGCGCCGGAACAATGTCGATCGCTCACAACAATTTTGTTCTTGCCATGCAGTTTCTTGACATCCTAGGTACTGCGGGCTGCTCGAACCTCGTCACGCTCAATGCTACTACGCCTGCGACGCCGGTATTTCTCCGTGACTTCTGTAATTGTGCCACCGAGAGCCAGGTCTCACCACCGTTCAGTAGACTGCCAGGTTATTTGACGTCATAGGGCGCAGAGGGCTACGTGCATGAGCTTTGCGGGGCGACACCTTTCAAGGAGCCTATAAAGGGACACCCGCTCGACTACTCAGTCACAGGGTATGGTGGCGCCGGAACAATGTCGATCGCTCACAACGATTTTGTTCTTGCCGTGCAGCTTCTTGACATCCTAGGTACTGTGGGCTGCTCGAACCTTGTCACGCTCAATGCTACTACGCCTGCGACGCCTGTATTTCTCCGTGACTTCTGTAATCGTGCCACCGAGAGCGAGGTCTCACCACCATTCAGCAGACTGCCAGGTTGTTCGACGTCATAGGGCGCAGAGGGCTACGCGCATGAGCTGTGTGGGGCGACACCTTTCAAGGAGCCTACGAAGCGACACCCGTTCGACTTCTCAGTCACAGGGTATGGTGGCGCCGGAACAATGTCGATCGCTAGCAACAATTTTGTTCTTGCAGTGCAGTTTCTTGACATCCTAGGTACTGCGGGCTGCTCGAACCTCGTCACGCTCAATGCTACTACGCCTGCGACGCTGGTATTTCTCCGTGACTTCTGTAATCGTGCCACCGAGAGCCAGGTCTCACCACCGTTCAGCAGACTGCCAGGTTATTCGACGTCATAGGGCGCAGAGGGCTACGCGCGTGAGCTGTGCGGGGCGACACCTTTCAAGGAGCCTACAAAGCGACACCCGTTCGACTTCTCAGTCACAGGGTATGGTGGCGCCGGAACAATGTCGATCGCTCACAAACATTTTGTTCTTGCCGTTCAGTTTCTTGACATCCTAGGTACATCGGGCTGCTCGAACCTCGTCACGCTCAATGCTACTACGCCTGCGACGCCGGTATTTCTCCGTGACTTCTGTAATCGTGCCACCGAGAGCCAGGTCTCACCACCGTTCAGCAGACTGCTAGGTTATTCGACGTCATAGGGCGCAGAGGGCTACGCGCATGAGCTGTGCGCGGCGACACCTTTCAAGGAGCCTACAAAGCGACACCCGTTCGACTTCTCAGTCACAGGGTATGGTGGCGCCTGAACAATGTCAATCGCTCACAACAATTTTGTTCTTGCCGTGCAGTTTCTTGACATCCTAGGTACTGCGGGCTGCTCGAACCTCGTCACGCTTAATGCTACTACGCCTGCGACGCCGGTATGTCTGCGTGACTTCTGTAATCGTTCTACTGAGAGCCAGGTCTCACCACCATTCAGCAGACTGCCAGGTTATTCGACGTCATAGGGCGCAGAGGACTACGCGCATGAGCTGTCTGGGGCGACATCTTTCAAGGAGCCTATAAAGGGACACCCGCTCGACTACTCAGTCACAGGGTATGGTGGCGCCGGAACAATGTCGATCGCTCACAACAATTTTGTTCTTGCCGTGCAGTTTCTTGACATCCTAGGTACTGCGGGCTGCTCGAACCTCGTCACGCTCAATGCTACTACGCCTGCGACGCCGGTATTTCTTCGTGACTTCTGTAATCGTGCCACCAAGAGCCAGGTCTCACCACCGTTCAGCAGACTGCATGGTCATTCTACGTCATAGGGCGCAGAGGGCTACGCGCATGAGCTGTGCGGGGCGACACCTTTCAAGGAGCCTACAAAGCGACACCCGTTCGACTTCTCAGTCGCAGGGTATGGTGGCGCCGGAACAATATCGATCGCTCACAACAATTTTGTTCTTGCCATGCAGTTTCTTGACATCCTAGGTACTGCGGGCTGCTCGAACATCGTCACGCTCAATGCTACTACGCCTACGACGGCGGTATTTATCCGTCACTTCATTATACGTGCCACCGAGAGCCAGGTCTCACCACGGTTAGCAGACTGCCAGGTTATTTGACGTCATAGGGCGCAGAGGACTACGCGCATGAGCTGTGTGGGGCGACACCTTTCAAGGAGCCTATAAAGGGACACCCGCTCGACTACTCAGTCACAGGGTATGGTAGCGCCGGAACAATGTCGATCGCTCACAACAATTTTGTTCTTGCCGTGCAGTTTCTTGACATCCTAGGTACTGCGGGCTGCTCGAACCTCGTCACGCTCAATGCTACTACGCCTGCGACGCTGGTATTTCTCCGTGACTTCTGTAATCGTGCCACCGAGAGCCAGGTCTCACCACCAGTCAGCAGACTGCCAGGTTATTCGACGTCATAGGGCGCAGAGGGCTACGCGCATGAGCTGTGCGGGGCGACACCTTTCAAGGAGCCTACAAAGCGACACCCGTTCGACTTCTCAGTCACAGGGTATGGTGGCGCCGGAACAATGTCGATCGCTCACAAACTTTTTGTTCTTGCCGTTCAGTTTCTTGACATCCTAGGTACTGCGGGCTGCTCGAACCTCGTCACGCTCAATGCTACTACGCCTGCGACGCCGGTATTTCTCCGTGACTTCTGTAATCGTGCCACCGAGAGCCATGTCTGACCACCGTTCAGCAGACTGCTAGGTTATTCGACGTCATAGGGCGCAGAGGGCTACGCGCATGAGCTGTGCGCGGCGACACCTTTCAAGGAGCCTACAAAGCGACACTCGTTCGACTTCTCAGTCACAGGGTATGGTGGCGCCGGAACAATGTCAATCGCTCACAACAATTTTGTTCTTGCCGTGCAGTTTCTTGACATCCTAGGTACTGCGGGCTGCTCGAACCTCGTCACGCTTAATGCTACTACGCCTGCGACGCCGGTATGTCTGCGTGACTTCTGTAATCGTTCTGCTGAGAGCCAGGTCTCACCACCGATCAGCAGACTGCCAGGTTATTCGACGTCATAGGGCGCAGAGGGCTACGCGCATGAGCTGTGCGGGGCGACACCTTTCAAGGAGCCTACAAAGCGACACCCGTTCGACTTCTCAGTCACAGGGTATGGTGGCACCGGAACAATGTCGATCGTTCACAACAATTTTGTTCTTGCCGTGCAGTTTCTTGACATCCTAGGTACTGCGGGCTGCTCGAACCTCGTCATGCTCAATGCTGCTTCGACTGCGACGCCGGTATTTCTCCGTGACTTCTGTAATCGTGCCAACGAGAGCCAGGTCTCACCACCGTTCAGCAGAGTGCCAGGTTTTTCGACGTCATAGGGCGCAGAGGGCTACGCGCATGAGCGGTGCGCGGCGACACCTTTCAAGGAGCCTACAAAGCGACACCCGTTCGACTTCTCAGTCACAGGGTATGGTGGCGCCGGAACAATGTCGATCGCTCACAGGAATTTTGTTCTTGCCGTGCAGTTTCGTGACATCCTAGGTACTGCGGGCTGCTGGAACCTCGTCACGCTCACTGCTACTACGCCTGCGACGCCGGTATTTCTCCGTGACTTCTGTAATCGTGCCACCGAGAGCCAGGTCTCACCACCGTTCAGCAGACTGCCTGGTCATTCTACGTCATAGGGCGCAGAGGGCTACGCGCATGAGCTGTGCGGGGCGACACCTTTCAAGGAGCCTACAAAGTGATACCCGTTCGACTTCTCAGTCACAGGGTATGGTGGCGCCCGAACAATGTCGATCACTCACAACAATTTTGTTCTTGCCGTGCAGTTTCTTGACATCCTAGGTACTGCGGGCTGCTCGAACATCGTCATGCTCAATGCTACTACGCCTACGACGCCGGTATTTCTCCGTGACTTCTGTAATCGTGCCACCGAGAGCCAGGTCTCACCACCGTTCAGCAGACTGCCAGGTTATTCGATGTCATAGGGCGCAGAGGACTACGTGCATGAGCTTTGCGGGGCGACACCTTTCAAGGAGCCTATAAAGGGACACCCGCTCGACTACTCAGTCACAGGGTATGGTGGCGCCGGAACAATGTCGATCGCTCACAACGATTTTGTTCTTGCCGTGCAGTTTCTTGACATCCTAGGTACTGTGGGCTGCTCGAACCTTGTCACGCTCGATGCTACTACGCCTGCGACGCCTGTATTTCTCCGTGACTTCTGTAATCGTGCCACTGAGAGCGAGGTCTCACCACCGTTCAGCAGACTGCCAGGTTGTTCGACGTCATAGGGCGCAGAGGGCTACGCGCATGAGCTGTGTGGGGCGACACCTTTCAAGGAGCCTACAAAGCGACACCCGTTCGACTTCTCAGTCACAGGGTATGGTGGCGCCGGAACAATGTCGATCGCTCACAACAATTTTGTTCTTTCCGTGCAGTTTCTTGACATCCTAGGTATTGCGGGCTGCTCGAGCGTCGTCACGCTCAATGCTACTACGCCTGCGACGTCGGTATTTCTCCGTGACTTCTGTAATCGTGCCACCGAGAGGCAGGTCTCACCACCGTTCAGCAGACGGCCGGGTTTTTCGGCGTCATAGGGCGCAGAGGGCGACGCGCATGAGCTGTGTGGGGCGACACCTTTCAAGGAGCCTACAAAGCGACACCCGTTCGACTTCTCAGTCACAGGGTATGGTGGCGCCGGAACAATGTCGATCGCTAGCAACAATTTTGTTCTTGCAGTGCAGTTTCTTGACATCCTAGGTACTGCGGGCTGCTCGAACCTCATCATGCTCAATGCTGCTTCGACTGCGACGCCGGTATTTCTCCGTGACTTCTGTAATCGTGCCACCGATAGTCAGGTCTCACCACCGTTCAGCAGACTGCCAGGTTGTTCAACGTCATAGGGTGCAGAGGGCTACGCGCATGAGCTGTGTGGGGCGACACCTTTCAAGGAGCCTACAAAGCGACACCCGTTCGACTTATCAGTCACAGGGTATGGTGGCGCCGGAACAATGTCGATCGTTCACAACAATTTTGTTCTTGCCGTGCAGTTTCTTGACATCCTAGGTACTGCGGGCTGCTCGAACCTCGTCATGCTCAATGCTGCTTGGACTGCGACGCCGGTATTTCTCCGTGACTTCTGTAATCGTGCCACCGAGAGCCAGGTCTCACCACCATTCAGCAGACTGCCTGGTCAATCTACGTCATAGGGCGCAGAGGGCTACGCGCATGAGCTGTGCGGGGCGACACCTTTCAAGGAGCCTACAAAGCGACACCCGTTTGACTTCTCAGTCACAGGGTATAGTGGCGCCGGAACAATGTCGATCGCTCACAACAATTTTGTTTTTGCCGTGCAGTGTCTTGACACCCTAGGGACTGCGAGCTGCTCGAACCTCGTCACGCTCAATGCTACTACGCCTGCGATGCCGGTATTTCTCCTTGACCTCTGTAATCGTGCCACCGAGAGCCAGGTCTCACCACCGATCAGCAGACTGCCAGGTTATTCGACGTCATAGGGCGCAGAGAACTACGTGCATGAGCTGCGTTGGGCGACACCTTTCAAGGAGCCTATAAAGGGACACCCGTTCGACTACTCAGTCACAGGGTATGGTGGCGCCGGAACAATGTCGATCGCTCACAACAATTTTGTTCTTGCCATGCAGTTTCTTGACATCCTAGGTACTGCGGGCTGCTCGAACCTCGTCACGCTCAATGCTACTACGCCTGCGACGCCGGTATTTCTCCGTGACTTCTGTAATTGTGCCACCGAGAGCCAGGTCTCACCACCGTTCAGTAGACTGCCAGGTTCTTCGACGTCATAGGGCGCAGAGGGCTACGTGCATGAGCTGTGCGGGGCGACACCTTTCAAGGAGCCTATAAAGGGACACCCGCTCGACTACTCAGTCACAGGGTATGGTGGCGCCGGAACAATGTCGATCGCTCACAACGATTTTGTTCTTGCCGTGCAGTTTCTTGACATCCTAGGTACTGTGGGCTGCTCGAACCTTGTCACGCTCGATGCTACTACGCCTGCGACGCCTGTATTTCTCCGTGACTTCTGTAATCTTGCCACCGATAGTCAGGTCTCACCACCGTTCAGCAGACTGCCAGGTTGTTCGACGTCATAGGGTGCAGAGGGCTACGCGCATGAGCTGTGTGGGGCGACACCTTTCAAGGAGCCTACAAAGCGACACCCGTTCGACTTATCAGTCACAGGGTATGGTGGCGCCGGAACAATGTCGATCGTTCACAACAATTTTGTTCTTGCCGTGCAGTTTCTTGACATCCTAGGTACTGCGGGCTGCTCGAACCTCGTCATGCTCAATGCTGCTTGGACTGCGACGCCGGTATTTCTCCGTGACTTCTGTAATCGTGCCACCGAGAGCCAGGTCTCACCACCGTTCAGCAGATTTCCTGGTCAATCTACGTCATAGGGCGCAGAGGGCTACGCGCATGAGCTGTGCGGGGCGACACCTTTCAAGGAGCCTACAAAGCGACACCCGTTTGACTTCTCAGTCACAGGGTATAGTGGCGCCGGAACAATGTCGATCGCTCACAACAATTTTGTTTTTGCCGTGCAGTGTCTTGACACCCTAGGTACTGCGGGCTGCTCGAACCTCGTCACGCTTAATGCTACTACGCCTGCAACGCCGGTATTTCTCCGTGACTTCTGACATCGTGCCACCGAGAGCCAGGTCTCACCACCGTTCAGCAGACTGCCAGGTTATTCGACGTCATAGGGCGCAGAGGACTACGCGCATGAGTTGTGTGGGGCGACGCCTTTCAAGGAGCCTTTAAAGGGACACCCGCTCCACTACTCAGTCACAGGGTATGGTGGCGCCGGAACAATGTCGTACGCTCACAACAATTTTGTTCTTGCCGTGCAGTTTCTTGACATCCTAGGTACTGCGGGCTGCTCGAACCTCGTCACGTTCAATGTACTACGCCTGTGACGCCGTTATTTCTCCGTGACTTCTGTAATCGTGCCACCGAGAGTCAGGTCTCACCACCATTCAGCAGACTGCCAGGTTATTCGACGTCATAGGGCGCAGAGGACTACGCGCATGAGCTGTCTGGGGCGACATCTTTCAAGGAGCCTATAAAGAGACACCCGCTCGACTACTCAGTCACAGGGTATGGTGGAGCCGGAACAATGTCGATCACTCACAACATTTTTGCTCTTGCCGTGCAGTTTCTTGACATCCTAGGTACTGCGGGCTGCTCGAACCTCGTCACGCTCAATGCTACTACGCCTGCGACGCCGGTATTTCTTCGTGACTTCTGTAATCGTGCCACCAAGAGCCAGGTCTCACCACCGTTCAGCAGACTGCATGGTCATTCTACGTCATAGGGCGCAGAGGGCTACGCGCATGAGCTGTGCGGGGCGACACCTTTCAAGGAGCCTACAAAGCGACACCCGTTCGACTTCTCAGTCGCAGGGTATGGTGGCGCCGGAACAATATCGATCGCTCACAACAATTTTGTTCTTGCCGTGCAGTTTCTTGACATCCTAGGTACTGCGGGCTGCTCGAACATCGTCACGCTCAATGCTACTACGCCTACGACGGCGGTATTTATCCGTCACTTCATTAATCGTGCCACTGAGAGCCAGGTCTCACCACGGTTAGCAGACTGCCAGGTTATTTGACGTCATAGGGCGCAGAGGACTACGCGCATGAGCTGTGTGGGGCGACACCTTTCAAGGAGCCTATAAAGGGACACCCGCTCGACTACTCAGTCACAGGGTATGGTAGCGCCGGAACAATGTCGATCGCTCACAACAATTTTGTTCTTGCCGTGCAGTTTCTTGACATCCTAGGTACTGCGGGCTGCTCGAACCTCGTCACGCTCAATGCTACTACGCCTGCGACGCTGGTATTTCTCCGTGACTTCTGTAATCGTGCCACCGAGAGCCAGGTCTCACCACCAGTCAGCAGACTGCCAGGTTATTCGACGTCATATGGCGCAGAGGGCTACGCGCATGAGCTGTGCGGGGCGACACCTTTCAAGGAGCCTACAAAGCGACACCCGTTCGACTTCTCAGTCACAGGGTATGGTGGCGCCGGAACAATGTCGATCGCTCACAAACTTTTTGTTCTTGCCGTTCAGTTTCTTGACATCCTAGGTACTGCGGGCTGCTCGAACCTCGTCACGCTCAATGCTACTACGCCTGCGATGCTGGTATTTCTCCGTGACTTCTGTAATCGTGCCACCGAGAGCCATGTCTGACCACCGTTCAGCAGACTGCTAGGTTATTCGACGTCATAGGGCGCAGAGGGCTACGCGCATGAGCTGTGCGCGGCGACACCTTTCAAGGAGCCTACAAAGCGACACCCGTTCGACTTCTCAGTCACAGGGTATGGTGGCGCCGGAACAATGTCAATCGCTCACAACAATTTTGTTCTTGCCGTGCAGTTTCTTGACATCCTAGGTACTGCGGGCTGCTCGAACCTCGTCATGCTCAATGCTGCTTGGACTGCGACGCCGGTATTTCTCCGTGACTTCTGTAATCGTGCCACCGAGAGCCAGGTCTCACCACCGTTCTGCAGACGGCCTGGTCAATCTACGTCATAGGGCGCAGAGGGCTACGCGCATGAGCTGTGCGGGGCGACACCTTTCAAGGAGCCTACAAAGCGACACCCGTTTGACTTCTCAGTCACAGGGTATAGTGGCGCCGGAACAATGTCGATCGCTCACAACAATTTTGTTTTTGCCGTGCAGTGTCTTGACACCCTAGGTACTGCGGGCTGCTCGAACCTCGTCACGCTTAATGCTACTACGCCTGCAACGCCGGTATTTCTCCGTGACTTCTGAAATCGTGCCACCGAGAGCCAGGTCTCACCACCGTTCAGCAGACTGCCAGGTTATTCGACGTCATAGGGCGCAGAGGACTACGTGCATGAGTTGTGTGGGGCGACGCCTTTCAAGGAGCCTTTAAAGGGACACCCGCTCCACTACTCAGTCACAGGGTATGGTGGCGCCGGAACAATGTCGTACGCTCACAACAATTTTGTTCTTGCCGTGCAGTTTCTTGACATCCTAGGTACTGCGGGCTGCTCGAACCTCGTCACGTTCAATGTACTACGCCTGTGACGCCGTTATTTCTCCGTGACTTCTGTAATCGTGCCACCGAGAGTCAGGTCTCACCACCATTCAGCAGACTGCCAGGTTATTCGACGTCATAGGGCGCAGAGGACTACGCGCATGAGCTGTCTGGGGCGACATCTTTCAAGGAGCCTATAAAGGGACACCCGCTCGACTACTCAGTCACAGGGTATGGTGGCGCCGGAACAATGTCGATCGCTCACAACATTTTTGTTCTTGCCGTGCAGTTTCTTGACATCCTAGGTACTGCGGGCTGCTCGAACCTCGTCACGCTCAATGCTACTACGCCTGCGACGCCGGTATTTCTTCGTGACTTCTGTAATCGTGCCACCAAGAGCCAGGTCTCACCACCGTTCAGCAGACTGCATGGTCATTCTACGTCATAGGGCGCAGAGGGCTACGCGCATGAGCTGTGCGGGGCGACACCTTTCAAGGAGCCTACAAAGCGACACCCATTCGACTTCTCAGTCGCAGGGTATGGTGGCGCCGGAACAATGTCGATCGCTCACAACAATTTTGTTCTTGCCATGCAGTTTCTTGACATCCTAGGTACTGCGGGCTGCTCGAACATCGTCACGCTCAATGCTACTACGCCTACGACGGCGGTATTTATCCGTCACTTCATTAATCGTGCCACTGAGAGCCAGGTCTCACCACGGTTAGCAGACTGCCAGGTTATTTGACGTCATAGGGCGCAGAGGACTACGCGCATGAGCTGTGTGGGGCGACACCTTTCAAGGAGCCTATAAAGGGACACCCGCTCGACTACTCAGTCACAGGGTATGGTAGCGCCGGAACAATGTCGATCGCTCACAACAATTTTGTTCTTGCCGTGCAGTTTCTTGACATCCTAGGTACTGCGGGCTGCTCGAACCTCGTCACGCTCAATGCTACTACGCCTGCGACGCTGGTATTTCTCCGTGACTTCTGTAATCGTGCCACCGAGAGCCAGGTCTCACCACCAGTCAGCAGACTGCCAGGTTATTCGACGTCATATGGCGCAGAGGGCTACGCGCATGAGCTGTGCGGGGCGACACCTTTCAAGGAGCCTACAAAGCGACACTCGTTCGACTTCTCAGTCACAGGGTATGGTGGCGCCGGAACAATGTCAATCGCTCACAACAATTTTGTTCTTGCCGTGCAGTTTCTTGACATCCTAGGTATTGCGGGCTGCTCGAACCTCGTCACGCTTAATGCTACTACGCCTGCGACGCCGGTATGTCTGCGTGACTTCTGTAATCGTTCTACTGAGAGCCAGGTCTCACCACCGTTCAGCAGACTGCCAGGTTATTCGACGTCATAGGGCGCAGAGGGCTACGCGCATGAGCTGTGCGGGGCGACACCTTTCAAGGAGCCTACAAAGCGACACCCGTTCGACTTCTCAGTCACAGGGTATGGTGGCACCGGAACAATGTCGATCGTTCACAACAATTTTGTTCTTGCCGTGCAGTTTCTTGACATCCTAGGTACTGCGGGCTGCTCGAACCTCGTCATGCTCAATGCTGCTTCGACTGCGACGCCGGTATTTCTCCGTGACTTCTGTAATCGTGCCACCGAGAGTCAGGTCTCACCACCGTTCAGCAGACTGCCAGGTTGTTCGACGTAATAGGGTGCAGAGGGCTACGCGCATGAGCTGTGTGGGGCGACACCTTTCAAGGAGCCTACAAAGCGACACCCGTTCGACTTCTCAGTCACAGGGTATGGTGGCGCCAAAACAATGTCGATCGCTCACAACAATTTTGTTCTTGCCGTGCAGTTTCTTGACATCCTAGGTATTGCGGGCTGCTCGAACGTCGTCACGCTCAATGCTACTACGCCTGCGACGTCGGTATTTCTCCGTGACTTCTGTTATCGTGCCACGCAGAGCCACGTCTCACCACCGTTCAGCAGACGGCGGGTTATTCGACGTCATAGGGCGCAGAGGGCTACGCGCATGAGCTGTGCGGGGCAACACCTTTCAAGGAGCCTACAAAGCGACACCCATTCGACTTCTCAGTCACAGTATATGGGGGCGCCGGAACAATGTCGATCGCTCAGAACAATTTTGTTCTTGCCGTGCAGCTTCTTGACATCCTAGGTACTGCGGGCTGCTCGAACCTCGTCACGCTCAATGCTACTACGCCTGCGACGCCGGTATTTCTCCGTGACTTCTGTAATCGTGCCAACGAGAGCCAGGTCTCACCACCGTTCAGCAGAGTGCCAGGTTATTCGACGTCATAGGGCACAGAGTACTACGCGTATGAGCTGTGTGGGGCGACACCTTTCAAGGAGCCTATAAAGGCACACCCGCTCGACTACTCAGTCACAGGTTATGGTGGCGCTGGAACAATGTTGATCGCTCACAACAATTTTGTTCTTGCCATGCAGTTTCTTGACATCCTAGGTACTGCGGGCTGCTCGAACCTCGTCACGCTCAGTGCTACTACGCCGGCGACGCCGGTATTTCTCCGTGACTTCTGTAATCGTGCCACCGAGAGCCAGGTCTCACCACCGTTCAGCAAACTGCCAGGTTGTTCGACGTCATAGGGCGCAGAGGGCTACGCGCATGAGCGGTGCGCGGCGACACCTTTCAAGGAGCCTACAAAGCGACACCCGTTCGACTTCTCAGTCACAGGGTCTGGTGGCGCCGGAACAATGTCGATCGCTCACAGGAATTTTGTTCTTGCCGTGCAGTTTCGTGACATCCTAGGTACTGCGGGCTGCTGGAACCTCGTGACGCTCAATGCTACTACGCCTGCGACGCCGGTATTTCTCCGTGACTTCTGTAATCGTGCCACCGAGAGCCAGGTCTCACCACCGTTCAGCAGACTGCCTGGTCATTCTACGTCATAGGGCGCAGAGGGCTACGCGCATGAGCTGTGCGGGGCGACACCTTTCAAGGAGCCTACAAAGTGATACCCGTTCGACTTCTCAGTCACAGGGTATGGTGGCGCCCGAACAATGTCGATCGCTCACAACAATTTTGTTCTTGCCATGCAGTTTCTTGACATCCAAGGTACTGCGGGCTGCTCGAACCTCGTCACGCTCAATGCTACTACGCCTGCGATGCTGGTATTTCTCCGTGACATCTGTAATCGTGCCACCGAGAGCCAGGTCTGACCACCGTTCAGCAGACTGCCAGGTTATTCGACGTCATAGGGCGAAGAGAACTACGTGCATGAGCTGTGTTGGGCGACACCTTTCAAGGAGCCTACAAAGCGACACCCGTTCGACTTCTCAGTCACAGGGTATGGTGGCACCGGAACAATGTCGATCGCTCACAACAATTTTGTTCTTGTTGTGCAGTTTCTTGACATCATAGGTACTGCGGGCTGCTCGAACATCGTCATGCTCAATGCTACTACGCCTACGATGCCGGTATTTCTCCTTGACTTCTGTAATCATGCCACCGAGAGCCAGGTCTCACCACCGTTCAGCAGACTGCCAGGTTATTCGACGTCATAGGGCGCAGAGGACTACGCGCACGAGCTGTGTGGGGCGACACCTTTCAAGGAGCCTATAAAGGGACACCCGCTCGACTACTCAGTCACAGAGTATGGTGGCGCCGGAACAATGTCGATCGCTCACAACAATTTTGTTCTTGCCGTGCAGTTTCTTGACATCCTAGGTACTGCGGGCTGCTCGAACCTCGTTACGCTCAATGCTACTACGCCTGCGACGCCGGTATTTCTCCGTGACTTCTGTAATTGTGCCACCGAGAGCCAGGTCTCACCACCATTCAGTAGACTGCAAGGTTATTCGACGTCATAGGGCGCAGAGGGCTACGTGCATGAGCTGTGCGGGGCGACACCTTTCAAGGAGCCTATAAAGGGACACCCGCTCGACTACTCAGTCACAGGGTATGGTGGCGCCGGAACAATGTCGATCGCTCACAACGATTTTGTTCTTGCCGTGCAGTTTCTTGACATCCTAGGTACTGTGGGCTGCTCGAACCTTGTCACGCTCAATGCTACTACGCCTGCGACGCCTGTATTTCTCCGTGACTTCTGTAATCGTGCCACCGAGAGAGAGGTCTCACCACCGTTCAGCAGACTGCCAGGTTGTTCGACGTCATAGGGCGCAGAGGGCTACGCGCATGAGCTGTGTGGGGCGACACCTTTCAAGGAGCCTACAAAGCGACACCCGTTCGACTTCTCAGTCACAGGGTATGGTGGCGCCGGAACAATGTCGATCGCTCACAACAATTTCGTTCTTTCCGTGCAGTTTCTTGACATCCTAGGTATTGCGGGCTGCTCGAACGTCGTCACGCTCAATGCTACTACGCCTGCGACGTCGGTATTTCTCCGTGACTTCTGTAATCGTGCCACCCAGAGCCACGTCTCACCACCGTTCAGCAGACGGCCGGGTTATTCGACGTCATAGGGCGCAGAGGGCTACGCGCATGAGCTGTGCGGGGCGACACCTTTCAAGGAGCCTACAAAGTGACACCCGTTCGACTTCTCAGTCACAGGGTATGGTGGCGCCGGAACAATGTCGATCGCTCAAAACAACTTTGTTCCTGCCGTGCAGTTTCGTGATATCCTAGGTACTGCGGGCTGCTGGGACCTCGTCACGCTCAATGCTACTACGCCTGCGATGCCGGTATTTCTCCGTGACTTCATTAATCGTGCCACCGAGAGGCAGGTCTCACCACCGTTCAGCAGACGGCCGGGGTTTTCGACGTCATAGGGCGCGGAGGGATACGCGCATGAGCTGTGCGGGGCGACACCTTTCAAGGAGCCTACAAAGCGACACCCGTTTGACTTCTCAGTCACAGGGTATGGTGGCGCTGGAACAATGTCGATCGCTCACAACAATTTTGTTCTTGCCGTGGAGTTTCTTGACATCCTAGGTACTGCGGGCTGCTCGAACCTCATCATGCTCAATGCTGCTTCGACTGCGACGCCGGTATTTCTCCGTGACTTCTGTAATCGTGCCACCGATAGTCAGGTCTCACCACCGTTCAGCAGACTGCCAGGTTGTTCGACGTCATAGGGTGCAGAGGGCTACGCGCATGAGCTGTGCGGGGCGACACCTTTCAAGGAGCCTACAAAGCGACACCCGTTTGACTTCTCAGTCACAGGGTATAGTGGCGCCGGAACAATGTCGATCGCTCACAACAATTTTGTTTTTGCCGTGCAGTGTCTTGACATCCTAGGTACTGCGGGCTGCTCGAACCTCGTCACGCTTAATGCTACTACGCCTGCAACGCCGGTATTTCTCCGTGACTTCTGAAATCGTGCCACCGAGAGCCAGGTCTCACCACCGTTCAGCAGACTGCCAGGTTATTCGACGTCATAGGGCGCAGAAGACTACGCGCATGAGTTGTGTGGGGCGACGCCTTTCAAGGAGCCTTTAAAGGGACACCCGCTCCACTACTCAGTCACAGGGTATGGTGGCGCCGGAACAATGTCGTACGCTCACAACAATTTTGTTCTTGCCGTGCAGTTTCTTGACATCCTAGGTACTGCGGGCTGCTCGAACCTCGTCACGTTCAATGCTACTACGCCTGTGACGCCGTTATTTCTCCGTGACTTCTGTAATCGTGCCACCGAGAGTCAGGTCTCACCACCATTCAGCAGACTGCCAGGTTATTCGACGTCATAGGGCGCAGAGGACTACGCGCATGAGCTGTCTGGGGCGACATCTTTCAAGGAGCCTATAAAGGGACACCCGCTCGACTACTCAGTCACAGGGTATGGTGGCGCCGGAACAATGTCGATCGCTCACAACAATTTTGTTCTTGCCGTGCAGTGTCTGACATCCTAGGTACTGCGGGCTGCTCGAACCTCGTCACGCTCAATGCTACTACGCCTGCGACGCCGGTATTTCTTCGTGACTTCTGTAATCTGGCCACCAAGAGCCAGGTCTCACCACCGTTCAGCAGACTGCATGGTCATTCTACGTCATAGGGTGCTTAGGGCTACGCGCGTGAGCTGTGCGGGGCGACACCTTTCAAGGAGCCTACGAAGCGACACCCGTTCGACTTCTCAGTCGCAGGGTATGGTGGCGCCGGAACAATATCGATCGCTCACAACAATTTTGTTCTTGCCATGCAGTTTCTTGACAACCTAGGTACTGCGGGCTGCTCGAACATCGTCACGCTCAATGCTACTACGCCTACGACGGCGGTATTTATCCGTCACTTCATTAATCGTGCCACCGAGAGCCAGGTCTCACCACGGTTAGCAGACTGCCAGGTTATTTGACGTCATAGGGCGCAGAGGACTACGCGCATGAACTGTGTGGGGCGACACCTTTCAAGGAGCCTATAAAGGGACACCCGCTCGACTACTCAGTCACAGGGTATGGTAGCACCGGAACAATGTCGATCGCTCACAACAATTTTGTTCTTGCCGTGCAGTTTCTTGACATCCTAGGTACTGCGGGCTGCTCGAACCTCGTCACGCTCAATGCTACTACGCCTGCGACGCCGGTATTTCTCCGTGACTTCTGTAATCGTGCCAACGAGAGCCAGGTCTCACCACCGTTCAGCAGAGTGCCAGGTTATTCGACGTCATAGGGCGCAGAGGACTACGCGTATGAGCTGTGTGGGGCGACACCTTTCAAGGAGCCTATAAAGGCACACCCGCTCGACTACTCAGTCACAGGTTATGGTGGCGCCGGAACAATGTTGATCGCTCACAACAATTTTGTTCTTGCCATGCAGTTTCTTGACATCCTAAGTACTGCGGGCTGCTCGAACCTCGTCACGCTCAGTGCTACTACGCCGGCGACGCCGGTATTTCTCCGTGACTTCTGTAATCGTGCCACCGAGAGCCAGGTCTCACCACCGTTCAGCAGACTGCCAGGTTGTTCGACGTCATAGGGCGCAGAGGGCTACGCGCATGAGCGGTGCGCGGCGACACCTTTCAAGGAGCCTCCAAAGCGACACCCGTTCGACTTCTCAGTCACAGGGTATGGTGGCGCCGGAACAATGTCGATCGCTCACAACAATTTTGTTCTTGCCGTGCAGTGTCTGACATCCTAGGTACTGCGGGCTGCTCGAACCTCGTCACGCTCAATGCTACTACGCCTGCGACGCCGGTATTTCTTCGTGACTTCTGTAATCTGGCCACCAAGAGCCAGGTCTCACCACCGTTCAGCAGACTGCATGGTCATTCTACGTCATAGGGTGCTTAGGGCTACGCGCGTGAGCTGTGCGGGGCGACACCTTTCAAGGAGCCTACGAAGCGACACCCGTTCGACTTCTCAGTCGCAGGGTATGGTGGCGCCGGAACAATATCGATCGCTCACAACAATTTTGTTCTTGCCATGCAGTTTCTTGACAACCTAGGTACTGCGGGCTGCTCGAACATCGTCACGCTCAATGCTACTACGCCTACGACGGCGGTATTTATCCGTCACTTCATTAATCGTGCCACCGAGAGCCAGGTCTCACCACGGTTAGCAGACTGCCAGGTTATTTGACGTCATAGGGCGCAGAGGACTACGCGCATGAACTGTGTGGGGCGACACCTTTCAAGGAGCCTATAAAGGGACACCCGCTCGACTACTCAGTCACAGGGTATGGTAGCACCGGAACAATGTCGATCGCTCACAACAATTTTGTTCTTGCCGTGCAGTTTCTTGACATCCTAGGTACTGCGGGCTGCTCGAACCTCGTCACGCTCAATGCTACTACGCCTGCGACGCCGGTATTTCTCCGTGACTTCTGTAATCGTGCCAACGAGAGCCAGGTCTCACCACCGTTCAGCAGAGTGCCAGGTTATTCGACGTCATAGGGCGCAGAGGACTACGCGTATGAGCTGTGTGGGGCGACACCTTTCAAGGAGCCTATAAAGGCACACCCGCTCGACTACTCAGTCACAGGTTATGGTGGCGCCGGAACAATGTTGATCGCTCACAACAATTTTGTTCTTGCCATGCAGTTTCTTGACATCCTAAGTACTGCGGGCTGCTGGAACCTCGTCACGCTCAATGCTACTACGCCTGCGACACCGGTATTTCTCCGTGACTTCTGTAATCGTGCCACCGAGAGCCAGGTCTCACCACCGTTCAGCAGACTGCCTAGTCATTTACGTCATAGGGCGCAGAGGGCTACGCGCATGAGCTGTGCGGGGCGACACCTTTCAAGGAGCCTACAAAGTGATACCCGTTCGACTTCTCAGTCGCAGGGTATGGTGGCGCCCGAACAATGTCGATCACTCACAACAATTTTGTTCTTGCCATGCAGTTTCTTGACATCCTAGGTACTGCGGGCTGCTCGAACCTCGTCACGCTCAATGCTACTACGCCTGCGATGCCGGTATTTCTCCGTGACCTCTGTAATCGTGCCACCGAGAGCCAGGTCTAACCACCGTTCAGCAGACTGCCAGGTTATTCGACGTCATAGGGCGCAGAGAACTACGTGCATGAGCTGTGTTGGGCGACACCTTTCAAGGAGCCTACAAAGCGACACCCGTTCGACTACTCAGTCACAGAGTATGGTGGCGCCGGAACAATGTCGATCGCTCACAACAATTTTGTTCTTGCCGTGCAGTTTCTTGACATCCTAGGTACTGCGGGCTGCTCGAACATCGTTACGCTCAATGCTACTACGCCTGCGACGCCGGTATTTCTCCGTGACTTCTGTAATTGTGCCACCGAGAGCCAGGTCTCACCACCGTTCAGTAGACTGGCAGGTTATTCGACGTCATAGGGCGCAGAGGGCTACGTGCATGAGCTGTGCGGGGCGACACCTTTCAAGGAGCCTATAAAGGGACACCCGCTCGACTACTCAGTCACAGGGTATGGTGGCGCCGGAACAATGTCGATCGCTCACAACGATTTTGTTCTTGCCGTGCAGTTTCTTGACATCCTAGGTACTGTGGGCTGCTCGAACCTTGTCACGCTCAATGCTACTACGCCTGCGACGCCTGTATTTCTCCGTGACTTCTGTAATTGTGCCACCGAGAGCGACGTCTCACCACCGTTCAGCAGACTGCCAGGTTGTTCGACGTCATAGGGCGCAGAGAGCTACGCGCATGAGCTGTGTGGGGCGACACCTTTCAAGGAGCCTACAAAGCGACACCCGTTCGACTTCTCAGTCACAGGGTATGGTGGCGCCGGAACAATGTCGATCGCTCACAACAACTTTTTTCTTTCCGTGCAGTTTCTTGACATCCTAGGTATTGCGGGCTGCTCGAACGTCGTCACGCTCAATGCTACTAAGCCTGCGACGTCGGTATTTCTCCGTGACTTCTGTAATCGTGCCACACAGAGCCACGTCTCACCACCGTTCAGCAGACGGCCGGGTTATTCGACGTCATAGGGCGCAGAGGGCTACGCGCATGAGCTGTGCGGGGCGACACCTTTCAAGGAGCCTACAAAGTGACACCCGTTCGACTTCTCAGTCACAGGGTATGGTGGCGCCGGAACAATGTCGATCGCTCAAAACAACTTTGTTCTTGCCGTGCAATTTCGTGATATCCTAGGTACTGCGGGCTGCTCGGACCTCGTCACGCTCAATGCTACTACGCCTGCGATGCCGGTATTTCTCCGTGACTTCATTAATCGTGCCACCGAGAGGCAGGTCTCACCACCGTTCAGCAGACGGCCGGGTTTTTCGACGTCATAGGGCGCAGAGGGCGACGTGCATGAGCTGTGTGGGGCGACACCTTTCAAGGAGCCTACAAAGCGACACCCGTTCGACTTCTCAGTCACAGGGTATGGTGGCGCCGGAACAATGTCGATCGCTAGCAACAATTTTGTTCTTGCAGTGCAGTTTCTTGACATCCTAGGTACTGCGGGCTGCTCGAACCTCATCACGCTCAATGCTACTATGCCTGCGACGCCGGTATTTCTCCGTGACTTCATTAATCGTGCCACCGAGAGGCAGGTCTCACCACCGTTCAGCAGACGGCCGGGTTATTGTGATGCGGGTTCTAGTTGCTGATTTGTTTTTCTCCCGGGCTGAGCCTCAGAGAGTTTTGTTAATAAGGACAAAGCCGTTCGGTTTCCAAGAAACACACAAAAAGTTTAATTGAAAAGTAAGAAGGCAAAGATTCCTCACAAAACAAACACTTAATAAACAGTTGACTGGACATGACGAAACACATCTGTAAACACCCAACAAGAACGTTCAAAGTCAGTAACTAAACCTAACGTTCGAAAGGGGCTGAGTGATGGGAGTAGCGCAAGAGTATCGGTGCAGTCTCACCCACAAGTTGGTTTTCGGCGGTGATGAGAAACCGGAACGCCGTGACTCCTGCGTCAGTGCGTGGGCTGGACGAGGACGAGGGAACGCTGGCTGCTGGCGACACGTCGAAAAGCCCTACCAAATCGTGATGGTTTCGGCTTGAGGAGCGTGGACACGTCGGAGACGGGAGAACGCAGGCTGGTGGCGACGCGTCCGGGAACTAGGGTCGACCTAGTCAAGCAGCTGGGCGCACAGCTCGGGCCCGGAGCCCGACGGCTGTAGCTCGCCTGCCGGAACCAAAGTCCGCAGGCCCTGGAAAGGAGTTCAGGACCGGATGGCCACGGTCCTTTGGAGCGGGAACCCGACAGCAGGAGGCCCCGGCCGGTGGAAGTCCTGTAGGCTCGGGTCCGGAACGCAACGGCCCATCTTCAGCGCCCGGTCCGGTGACGACCTTCCGCTTGCACTGCCTGCCTCGAATTCCCCTTGCTCTGGTCTGCTCAGGCTCCTGCTTCAGCTCTGGCCCACTTGTCTCGTTCTCATTGGAGATACTCCTGTTTCGTGGTGTCAAGCCATTGGGCCTTGAAATCTCCGTGTTCGCTGCCCATTGGATGTTTTACCTTTTGTTTACTTCACGTCCTGCCACGCATCCTCGTGCTTGACGCTCTTTAACGTCGTCATTCTTGTTTAAGCAGCACCGCACGTGCACTCTGGTATTTCTCCTTTTGTTTTTTTTTTTTCCGTGACGCGCACTTTTCGAAGGCGCGCACTTTGAACGCGCACCACACATCACATACGCCCCCCTTTTATTCAAGTTTTTTTTTTTAGAAAAAAAAACTGCCGATGAGTGCGCGTTCTGCACTACGTCACAATTAAACCACATATTTGCACCACGCAGTTCAACACATCACCGGGCTACAGTTCGCTACATCGTCCAAATGTCCACACTTAAACTTTAAATTCACCCAATTGCATTTAAAAGTTCTGAAACCCGGAGTAAACCTTTTTACTACAAAATCGACTATGGACAACGCTACTTGTGTCCGCATCTAAAAGTCGAAGTCCAGAAAGAGCTACCGGTTTTCTAACCCTACACTCAGGTTATCGCGTCCCAAACCAGACGCACTGCCCTTCTCGCACGTTTCGAAAGTAACTGTGGCAAACATGCTTTTATGCACTTTCGCTGAAACGCGTGTCTGCGCCCCCGCCGGCCACATGAACGCTTACCGGTCACAGAGGAACAGGGCGCGGTCTCGAGCCGTCGGCGTCGACACGAAACGCACTGAGACACGAATGTCCAAATGCCACAATCTCTCACACAAATGCTTTCTTTTAGTTCACCATCTAATGAACACAAGCTCGGGGTGCCCTCAGCAAGCCCAAACGCTCCGACAAGCGTGTGAGGTTCCTGGATTCTTGAGAAGGGATGCCGTTGTGCTCGGTCATTATACAGCTCATCTTGAGTGGACTTAATTATAGGTTCAAAACCAATCACGTTCTCAGGTTCAAGACCCTGTCTAGCATTCTCCATACCTACTATCGAGCCCACCTCCGATTCGATACTGTTTATTTTGAAGAGTGCTTCAGCACTCCCATCGTGTTTTCTCGGACAAATAGCAGTTACGCTATCCTGTGAACTAGAATCCCCTCTCTCTCTGAGTGAGATATTGTTACGAGACAATGCCCCACTTAAACAGTGAGATAGGCGCTGAGGAAGACGAGGTGACTTGTGTGTGCGCGCGCTCTCTCTTGTTCGCCATCTTGGCTTGCGCGTTGGCGCTGTGTAAATATATTTTAAAACGCCTAGTTTCCCTTGTGCCTTCACGCAACATTTTGGTGGAAGGTGCTGGGTTACAACGCACGACGGAGTTACGCAGCGGACGCCTAGTCTCTGCTCCCAACATGTCCACCGGCAGCGACGCTTCCTCAACTGCTACGCCCACTGCATCAATGGCGCCGACCTCTCCTGTTTATCTCGTGGCCGCTCCACCCCGCGATCCCGGCAACTTTTCGGGAACGGACGGCGAGGACGTGGATGAGTGGCTTAAACTCTACGAACTCTTCAGCACAAATCACAGGTGGGACCCAACCTTAATGCTGGCAAACATCATCTTTTATTTACAAGGAACGGCCAAGGCGTGGTTTAATAACAATGTGGACGGTATCACAAGCTGGGACGTATGCAAGACCAAATTACGCGAGTTGTTTGGTCAATCTGCCGGCTGCAAGCAGGCCGCTAGGAAAGAACTTGGCACACGTGTTCAGACGTCCACGGAGTCCTACCTGGCGTATATTCAAGATGTGCTGACCCTTTGCCGTAAAGTTGACCGAACCATGGCTGAAGCCGACAAGGTAGCGCACGTGCTCAAGGGCATCGCAGACGATGCATTTAACCTCATTGTGTGCAAAGGCTGTTCCACCGTGCAAGATGTTATCTTGGAGTGCCAACAGTTTCAAGAGGCTAAAAGCCGTCGCATTGCTTACCACTTTACGCGCCTTCCCAACACTGCTGCGACGTCAACATGTGCGGATCTCCATGTACCGACCCTGCCCAATTCACACTCCAGTGACATCACGAGAATTGTACGCCGTGAAATCGAAGCCATCTCACCCGCCCCCTTGAGAGCACTGGCACCGAGTGATCCTCAGCCGACCATATCGCTAATACAGACCGTTGTTCGCCAGGAACTAGCCAACGCGGGTGTTCACACAGTCTGTTCTGTGCACCGTCCCGGCGCTGTCAGTTCGTCTACCCCGAGCCACCCACAGCAGTATCGCCGCCCTGCTCCACGTAATCGTGACCCAAATGCGTGGAGAACGCCTGATGACAGGCCGATTTGCTTCCGATGTGAACGAGTGGGACACATTTCCCGTCATTGCCGAAGCACGTGGACCTCACCGTATCGGGCAAACCCAAACTTCTCCAACCCCCATTCACCGGCCCACCTCTATGACCAGGAACCACCACGGCGTGAGGGCTCAGCTAATTACGACCCGACCACTACGACCACTGCCCAGTACAGTCGCTCACCTTCACCTCGACGTAGATTTTCCCGATCTCCACCACCACCTCGTTCCCCGTCCCCGTCCTCTGCCCGGCGGTTTTCTTCGGAAAACTAACGGCTGCAGCTCCTGGAGGTGACGCTGCTGATACGACTTGCTCTCCAATTCCTCTGTTGACGCTCCCGACCAATCAGAACTTGATCGACGTTGAAGTGGACGGTTTATCTGTTAAAGCCTTAGTAGACACTGGCGCCCATATTTCTGTGATGAGCCTGCACATTCGAGACCGCTTAAAGAAAGTACTTACTCCAGCCCCTTCACGCAGCGTTCGCGTTGCTGATGGTAGTACGGCTGCTGTTATTGGCGTCTGTACTGCACGCGTTACTATTGCCGGCCGTCAAACTTCAGTTCTCTTCACTGTTCTTTCTCACTGCACCAATGATGTGATCCTCGGTCTTGACTTTTTGTCCACTCATTCCGCTCTCATCGACTGTTCAGCCGGTACTGTGCAACTTGACCTACCGTGTCCGATTGATCCGCCCAGTCGACCGCAAGCCCGTATGTGCTCTGCTGAACATGTCCGTTTGTTACCGCAAACCGTGACCTGCATCACCGTTACGCCCTCGCCACCTGTATCCGATGGTGACTATGTGCTCGCGCCCATCACATCCCTTCTCTTGACCCACAGTGTTACCTTACCACACACTGTTATTCAGTTACGTGCAAACCACGCCTGCATTCCTGTGCTCAACTTTGCTCTGTGTCCGCAAGTGCTTCCGCGCGGAATCGCCCTCGCCATGCTGACTCCTTCTGAAGGATGCGTCATATCAGCTCTGTCTTCGAACGAGGCTCGACACTCCAGCTTCACACATGCTCGATCTTCGCAAGGAAGCCCGTCTCCTGATGTTAAAAAAATGATCGCGTCAGACCTTTTGCCGCATCAAGCTGACGAACTCCTTCGCGTTCTTGAGTCATACTGGGACGTATTTGACTTTTGTGATCGTCCACTAGGTCAAACCAGTGCGGTAAAGCACCGCATTGACACCGGCGATGCCTCCCCTGTCCATCGACGGCCATACCGCGTATCTTCGACCGAGCGTCACATAATTCAAGCAGAAGTCGACAACATGCTCGCCAAAGACATAATTGAACCATCATGTAGTCCATGGGCTTCCCCTGTTGTTCTTGTCAAAAAGAAGGACAACACTTGGCGATTCTGTGTTGACTACCGACATCTGAACAAGATCACTAAAAAAGACGTCTACCCGCTACCGCGCATAGACGACGCCCTAGATTGTCTTCACGGCGCTAAGTATTTTTCTTCTATTGATCTAAGAGCAGGTTACTGGCAAATTGCTGTCGATGACATGGACCGCGAGAAGACCGCTTTTGTCACCCCCGATGGTCTTTACCAATTTAAGGTCATGCCCTTCGGATTATGCAACGCTCCAGCCACCTTCGAGCGGATGATGGACTCTCTTTTGCGTGGGTTCAAATGGTCAATTTGTCTATGCTACCTTGACGACGTTATCGTCTTTTCCCCGACCTTTGAAACCCACCTCGACCGCGTTTCCTCAATACTGGCCGTATTTCGCAATGCCGGTCTCCAACTGAACTCGTCAAAGTGTCACTTCGGACGCCAGCAACTAACAATGTTGGGCCACCTTGTCGACTCCTCTGGTGTACGTCCTGATCCCGATAAAGTGCGAGCCGTGCGTAACTTCCCTGTTCCGACCTGCACTAAAGAAGTACGCAGCTTTCTCGGTCTGTGCTCGTACTTTCGACGTTTTGTGAACAACTTTGCGGAAGTCGCCCGTCCTCTCACAGACTTATTGAGAAAAGATGTCTCATTCACATGGGGCGCTGCGCAGGCTACGGCGTTCTCTACACTTATTGAATCGCTAACAAAACCACCTGTTCTGGCCCATTTCGACGTTTCTGCCCCTACCGAAGTACACACAGATGCCAGCGGTTACGGAATCGGTGCTGTTTTGGTTCAGCATCAAAGCGGCTGCGCCCGCGTTATCGCCTATGCCAGCCGTCTCCTCTCGCAGGCGGAAAGGAACTACTCCATCACCGAAAGGGAATGCCTTGCTCTCGTTTGGGCAGTAGCAAAATTTCGGCCTTATTTACATGGTCGACATTTCACTGTCATAACCGATCACCACGCACTTTGCTGGCTCTCGTCCTTGAAGGACCCCACTGGGCGCCTTGGTCGATGGGCACTACGGCTTCAAGAGTATAACTACTCGGTGTCCTACAAATCTGGCCGTTTACACCATGACGCTGACTGCTTATCTCGGAATCCAGTGGACCCACCTGAAGCGTTCGATGAATCGCCATGTGTGCTGTCTCTCTCCGCTTTAAGCAACATCCGTGAGGAACAGCGCCGAGATCCTGCCTTGCGTAACATCATCGAGAAGCTTCATTCTGCGGCACCCGATCCTTCTACTCGATTGTTCGTGCTTAAGGATGACACATTGTACCGTTGCAACGTCCGCCCTGATGGACACGAACTGCTCCTTGTGGTACCTTCCCACCTACGTGCGAGCGTGATCGGCCAGCTTCATGACGCTCCCACTGCCGGTCACCTCGGACTGTCTCGGACGTATGACCGCGTACAGCGTCGATTTTACTGGCCCAGTCTTTATCGCTCGGTCCGCAGCTACGTCGCCTCATGCGATCAGTGTCAACGCCGCAAAAAACCTTCTATGAGTCCTGCCGGGTTCCTCCAACCACTTGACGTTCCCTTTGATCCCTTCTTCCGACTTGGTCTTGACCTCCTAGGCCCTTTCCCTGCATCCACTTTGGGGAACAAGTGGATAGCTGTCGCGACGGATCATACAACCCGGTACGCTATCACGCGGGCTTTGCCAACCAGCTGCGCCACAGACGTTGCCGATTTTCTCCTGCACGACGTCATACTTCACCATGGCGCCCCACGCCAACTCCTAACAGATCGTGGGCGCTATTTCCTTTCCCGAGTTATCGACGACCTGCTTCGCTCCTGCGAGACGAAACATAAATTTACGACAGCTTACCACCCGCAAACTAACGGACTCACTGAACGATTCAACCGGACTTTAACTGATATGCTCGCTATGTACGTATCGTCCGACCACCAGGACTGGGACGTTGCATTGCCCTTCGTTACGTTTGCCTATAATTCTTCACGCCATGATGCAGCTGGTTTTTCACCTTTCTACCTGGTGTTTGGCCGTCATCCAACTTTACCTTTCGACACCATCTTTCCGACAGCCGTCGACTTTACGACTGAATACACCCGTGATGCTATCACCAGGGCTCGCAAAGCACGAGAAGTTGCTCGTCAGCGCCTTTTAGCATCGCAAGATCACCAGCGGCATCGTTACGACTCACATCACCGCCAAATTTCCTTTACACCAGGTTCTCTTGTGCTATTGTGGACTCCGACTAGACGCGTCGGACTTTCTGAAAAACTGCTTTCCCGGTACTCGGGACCCTACCGCGTATTGCGCCAGGTGACAGATGTGACATACGAGATAGCCCCGCTCGAGTCTTCCTCCGCCTCCGCTTCGCTGTCTACAGACATTGTCCACGTATCCCGCCTTAAGCTTTACCACTCGGCAACACAATAGAAAGCACCGAGACGGTGCTTCAGCACCCGGGGGTTATGTTACGAGACAATGCCCCACTTAAACAGTGAGATAGGCGCTGAGGAAGACGAGGTGACTTGTGTGTGCGCGCGCTCTCTCTTGTTCGCCATCTTGGCTTGCGCGTTGGCGCTGTGTAAATATATTTTAAAACGCCTAGTTTCCCTTGTGCCTTCACGCAACAATATACGTATGGTCTAGGACCATTGACGTGGTGCCTGCTGCTACCTCTGTCGGTACAAAACAATCAGTGGCCACTATATCAGAGCCTTCATGGCATTCGCTGCCATCTTCCCAATGACGTTCTAGCGCTCCTTCCATGGAGCTATTGAGAGGTAGCCCTACCCCTTCCCGAAATGTGCTCGGCCTCTGAGACGTTCTGATACACACCTCATTCTGAATGGAGCTTCTTCGTTCCCTGCTATCGAAGCTTTGCTCCACAACATTTTCCACAGCTTCTAGGTCGCCCATATCCAGGCGCTCTTCTTCATAGGTGCTTGGCCTCTCAGAGGTCCCCAAGCAGCTAACGGAAGTAATATGTTCCCAGCCAGAGGAGCTTTCCGTCGCTTCAACAAACTCCTCATGACTCCTGCCTTCTTGGCTGTCCACCTCTCTGCCTTCCTCTATCTGAGCTTCTCGCTCCGAAGTAAGGCTGTCGCGAGGCTCGAGGCCAACCTTGCAGGAATCGACTTCCCTCCAGCAAACGCTGCTATCGGAGCAAACATTCACCGCTTGCTCGACCTTCTGCATCGCCAGCTGCCCCCTTTTCGCCATCGCAAGCTCGAGTCGCCGCTCGAAGTCCACCCTCTCTAATTGGAGCTGCTGCTTCAGTATGCGTGTCTGACGCTCTAGCAACACTTTATTTTCACGCGTTACGCGCTCTAGCTCCTCCTTCTTAGCTCTAAGCACCAATTCAAGCTTTTCCTTCGCCGCCTTTCGTTCTGCAGCCCGTTGCTCACGCTCCCTCTCCATCCGCTCCTCGTACCATACTCTAAACTCCGCTCCCGTCAGTCCCATTTTATCCGCCAACTCAATTAACTCCCACGTGTTCGTCATCGTGTTAACCGCGTCAAAAAATCTACTGGAAAAACAAACGACTTTGTCCTGTCGCGGACGCCAATTTGTGATGCGGGTTCTAGTTGCTGATTTGTTTTTCTCCCGGGCTGAGCCTCAGAGAGTTTTGTTAATAAGGACAAAGCCGTTCGGTTTCCAAGAAACACACAAAAAGTTTAATTGAAAAGTAAGAAGGCAAAGATTCCTCACAAAACAAACACTTAATAAACAGTTGACTGGACATGACGAAACACATCTGTAAACACCCAACAAGAACGTTCAAAGTCAGTAACTAAACCTAACGTTCGAAAGGGGCTGAGTGATGGGAGTAGCGCAAGAGTATCGGTGCAGTCTCACCCACAAGTTGGTTTTCGGCGGTGATGAGAAACCGGAACGCCGTGACTCCTGCGTCAGTGCGTGGGCTGGACGAGGACGAGGGAACGCTGGCTGCTGGCGACACGTCGAAAAGCCCTACCAAATCGTGATGGTTTCGGCTTGAGGAGCGTGGACACGTCGGAGACGGGAGAACGCAGGCTGGTGGCGACGCGTCCGGGAACTAGGGTCGACCTAGTCAAGCAGCTGGGCGCACAGCTCGGGCCCGGAGCCCGACGGCTGTAGCTCGCCTGCCGGAACCAAAGTCCGCAGGCCCTGGAAAGGAGTTCAGGACCGGATGGCCACGGTCCTTTGGAGCGGGAACCCGACAGCAGGAGGCCCCGGCCGGTGGAAGTCCTGTAGGCTCGGGTCCGGAACGCAACGGCCCATCTTCAGCGCCCGGTCCGGTGACGACCTTCCGCTTGCACTGCCTGCCTCGAATTCCCCTTGCTCTGGTCTGCTCAGGCTCCTGCTTCAGCTCTGGCCCACTTGTCTCGTTCTCATTGGAGATACTCCTGTTTCGTGGTGTCAAGCCATTGGGCCTTGAAATCTCCGTGTTCGCTGCCCATTGGATGTTTTACCTTTTGTTTACTTCACGTCCTGCCACGCATCCTCGTGCTTGACGCTCTTTAACGTCGTCATTCTTGTTTAAGCAGCACCGCACGTGCACTCTGGTATTTCTCCTTTTGTTTTTTTTTTTCCGTGACGCGCACTTTTCGAAGGCGCGCACTTTGAACGCGCACCACACATCACAGTTATTCGACGTCATAGGGCGCAGAGGACTACGCGCATGAGCTGTGTGGGGCGACACCTTTTAAGGAGCCTATAAAGGGACACCCGCTCGACTACTCAGTCACAGGGTATGGTGGCGCCGGAACAATGTCGATCGCTCACAACAATTTCGTTCTTGTCGTGGAGTTTCTTGACATCCTAGGTACTGCGGGCTGCTCGAACCTCGTCACGCTCAATGCTACTACGCCTGCGACACCGGTATTTCTCCTTGACTTCTGTAATCGTGCCAACGAGAGCCAGGTCTCACCACCGTTCAGCAGACTTCCAGGTTATTAGACGTCATAGGGCGCGGAGGGATACGCGCATGAGCTGCGCGGGGCGACACCTTTCAAGGAGCCTACAAAGCGACACCCGTTTGACTTCTCAGTCACAGGGTATGGTGGCGCTGGAACAATGTCGATCGCACACAACAATTTTGTTCTTGCCGTGGAGTTTCTTGACATCCTAGGTACTGCGGGCTGCTCGAACCTCGTCACGCTCAATGCTACTACGCCTGCGACGCCGGTATTTCTCCGTGACTTCTGTAATCGTGCCACCGAGAGCCAGGTCTCACCACCATTCAGCAGACTGCCAGGTTATTCGACGTCATAGGGCGCAGAGGGCTACGCGCATGAGCTGTGCGGGGCGACGCCTTTCAAGGAGCCTACAAAGTGACACCCGTTCGACTTCTCAGTCACAGGGTATGGTGGCGCCGGAAGAATGTCGATCGCTCACAGTAATTTTGTTCTTGCCGTGCAGTTTCTTGACATCCTAGGTACTGCGGGCTGCTCGAACCTCGTCACGCTCAATGCTACTATGCCTGCGACGCCGGTATTTCTCCGTGACTTCTGTAATCGTGCCACCGAGAGCCAGGTCTTACCACCGTTCAGCAGACTGGCAGGTTATTCGAGGTCATAAGGCGCAGAGGGCTAGGCGCATGAGCTGTGTGGGGCGACACCTTTCAAGGAGCCTACAAAGCGACACCCGTTCGACTTCTCAGTCACGGGGTATGGTGGCGCCGGAACAATGTCGATCGCTCACAACAATTTTGTTCTTTCCGTGCAGTTTCTTGACATCCTAGATATTGCGGGCTGCTCGAACATCGTCACGCTCAATGCTACTACGCCTGCGACGTCGATATTTCTCCGTGACTTCTGTAATCGTGCCACCCAGAGCCACGTCTCACCACCGTTCAGCAGACGGCCGGGTTATTCGACGTCATAGGGCGCAGACGGCTACGCGCATGAGCTGTGCGGGGCGACACCTTTCAAGGAGCCTACAAAGTGACACCCGTTCGACTTCTCAGTCACAGTATATGGGGGCGCCGGAACAATGTCGATCGCTCAGAACAATTTTGTTCTTGCCGTGCAGTTTCTTGACATCCTAGGTACTGCGGGCTGCTCGAACCTCGTCACGCTCAATGCTACTACGCCTGCGACGCCGGTATTTCTCCGTGACTTCTGTAATCGTGCCAACGAGAGCCAGGTCTCACCACCATTCAGCAGACTGCCAGGTCTTTCGACGTCATTGGGCGCAGTGGGCTAGGCGCATGAGCTCTGCGGGGTGACACCTTTCGAGGAGCCTACAAAGCGACACCCCTTCGACTTCTCAGTCACAGGGTATGGTTGCGCCGGAACAATGTCGATCGCTCACAACAATTTTGTTCTTGCCGTGCAGTTTTTTGACATTCTAGGTACTGCGGGCTGCTCGAACCTCGTCACGCTCAATGCTACTACGCCTGCGACGCCAGTATTTCTCCGTGACTTCTGTAATCGTGCCACTGAGAGCCAGGTCTCACCACCGTTCAGCAGACTGCCAGGTTATTCGACGTCATAGGGCGCAAAGGGCTACGCGCATGAGCTGTGCGGGGCGACACCTTTCAAGGAGCCTACAAAGCGACACCCGTTCGACTTCTCAGTCACAGGGTATGGTGGCGCCGGAACAATGTCGATCGCTCAAAACAACTTTGTTCTTGCCGTGCAGTTTCGTGATATCCTAGGTACTTCGGGCTGCTCGAACCTCGTCACGCTCAATGCTACTACGCCTGCGACGCCGGTATTTCTCCGTGACTTCATTAATCGTGCCACCGAGAGCCAGGTCTCACCACCGTTCAGCAGAGTGCCAGGTTATTCGACGTCATAGGGCGCAGAGGACTACGCGTATGAGCTGTGTGGGGCGAAACCTTTGAAGGAGCCTAGAAAGGGACACCCGCTCGACTACTCAGTCACAGGTTATGGTGGCGCCGGAACAATGTCAATCGCTCACAACAATTTTGTTCTTGCCATGCAGTTTCTTGACATCCTAGGTACTGCGGGCTGCTCGAACCTCGTCACGCTCAATGCTACTACGCCGGCGACGCCGGTATTTCTCCGTGACTTCTGTAATCGTGCCACCGAGAGCCAGGTCTCACCACCGTTCAGCAGACTGCCAGGTTGTTCGACGTCATAGGGCGCAGAGGGCTACGCGCATGAGCTGTGCGCGGCGACACCTTTCAAGGAGCCTACAAAGCGACACCCATTCGACTTCTCAGTCACAGGGTATGGTGGCGCCGGAACAATGTCAATCGCTCACAACAATTTTGTTCTTGCCGTGCAGTTTCTTGACATCCTAGGTACTGCGGGCTGCTCGAACCTCGTCACACTTAATGCTACTTCGCCTGCGACGCCGGTATTTCTGCGTGACTTCTGTAGTCGTTCCACTGAGAGCCAAGTCTCACCACCGTTCAGCAGACTGCCAGGTTATTCGACGTAATAGGGCGCAGAGGGCTACGCGCATGAGCGGTGCGCGGCGACACCTTTCAAGGAGCCTCCAAAGCGACACCCGTTCGACTTCTCAGTCACAGGGTATGGTGGCGCCGGAACAATGTCGATTGCTCACAGGAATTTTGTTCTTGCCGTGCAGTTTCGTGACATCCTAGGTACTGCGGGCTGCTGGAACCTCGTCACGCTCAATGCTACTACGCCTGCGACACCGGTATTTCTCCGTGACTTCTGTAATCGTGCCACCGAGAGCCAGGTCTCACCACCGTTCAGCAGACTGCCTAGTCATTTACGTCATAGGGCGCAGAGGGCTACGCGCATGAGCTGTGCGGGGCGACACCTTTCAAGGAGCCTACAAAGTGATACCCGTTCGACTTCTCAGTCGCAGGGTATGGTGGCGCCCGAACAATGTCGATCACTCACAACAATTTTGTTCTTGCCATGCAGTTTCTTGACATCCTAGGTACTGCGGGCTGCTCGAACCTCGTCACGCTCAATGCTACTACGCCTGCGATGCCGGTATTTCTCCGTGACCTCTGTAATCGTGCCACCGAGAGCCAGGTCTAACCACCGTTCAGCAGACTGCCAGGTTATTCGACGTCATAGGGCGCAGAGAACTACGTGCATGAGCTGTGTTGGGCGACACCTTTCAAGGAGCCTACAAAGCGACACCCGTTCGACTACTCAGTCACAGAGTATGGTGGCGCCGGAACAATGTCGATCGCTCACAACAATTTTGTTCTTGCCGTGCAGTTTCTTGACATCCTAGGTACTGCGGGCTGCTCGAACATCGTTACGCTCAATGCTACTACGCCTGCGACGCCGGTATTTCTCCGTGACTTCTGTAATTGTGCCACCGAGAGCCAGGTCTCACCACCGTTCAGTAGACTGGCAGGTTATTCGACGTCATAGCGCGCAGAGGGCTACGTGCATGAGCTGTGCGGGGCGACACCTTTCAAGGAGCCTATAAAGGGACACCCGCTCGACTACTCAGTCACAGGGTATGGTGGCGCCGGAACAATGTCGATCGCTCACAACGATTTTGTTCTTGCCGTGCAGTTTCTTGACATCCTAGGTACTGTGGGCTGCTCGAACCTTGTCACGCTCAATGCTACTACGCCTGCGACGCCTGTATTTCTCCGTGACTTCTGTAATTGTGCCACCGAGAGCGACGTCTCACCACCGTTCAGCAGACTGCCAGGTTGTTCGACGTCATAGGGCGCAGAGGGCTACGCGCATGAGCTGTGTGGGGCGACACCTTTCAAGGAGCCTACAAAGCGACACCCGTTCGACTTCTCAGTCACAGGGTATGGTGGCGCCGGAACAATGTCGATCGCTCACAACAACTTTTTTCTTTCCGTGCAGTTTCTTGACATCCTAGGTATTGCGGGCTGCTCGAACGTCGTCACGCTCAATGCTACTAAGCCTGCGACGTCGGTATTTCTCCGTGACTTCTGTAATCGTGCCACCCAGAGCCACGTCTCACCACCGTTCAGCAGACGGCCGGGTTATTCGACGTCATAGGGCGCAGAGGGCTACGCGCATGAGCTGTGCGGGGCGACACCTTTCAAGGAGCCTACAAAGTGACACCCGTTCGACTTCTCAGTCACAGGGTATGGTGGCGCCGGAACAATGTCGATCGCTCAAAACAACTTTGTTCTTGCCGTGCAATTTCGTGATATCCTAGGTACTGCGGGCTGCTCGGACCTCGTCACGCTCAATGCTACTACGCCTGCGATGCCGGTATTTCTCCGTGACTTCATTAATCGTGCCACCGAGAGGCAGGTCTCACCACCGTTCAGCAGACGGCCGGGTTTTTCGACGTCATAGGGCGCAGAGGGCGACGCGCATGAGCTGTGTGGGGCGACACCTTTCAAGGAGCCTACAAAGCGACACCCGTTCGACTTCTCAGTCACAGGGTATGGTGGCGCCGGAACAATGTCGATCGCTAGCAACAATTTTGTTCTTGCAGTGCAGTTTCTTGACATCCTAGGTACTGCGGGCTGCTCGAACCTCATCACGCTCAATGCTACTATGCCTGCGACGCCGGTATTTCTCCGTGACTTCATTAATCGTGCCACCGAGAGGCAGGTCTCACAACCGTTCAGCAGACTGCCAGGTTATTCGACGTCATAGGGCGCAGAGGACTACGCGCATGAGCTGTGTGGGGCGACACCTTTTAAGGAGCCTATAAAGGGACACCCGCTCGACTACTCAGTCACAGGGTATGGTGGCGCCGGAACAATGTCGATCGCTCACAACAATTTCGTTCTTGTCGTGGAGTTTCTTGACATCCTAGGTACTGCGGGCTGCTCGAACCTCGTCACGCTCAATGCTACTACGCCTGCGACACCGGTATTTCTCCTTGACTTCTGTAATCGTGCCAACGAGAGCCAGGTCTCACCACCGTTCAGCAGACTTCCAGGTTATTAGACGTCATAGGGCGCGGAGGGATACGCGCATGAGCTGCGCGGGGCGACACCTTTCAAGGAGCCTACAAAGCGACACCCGTTTGACTTCTCAGTCACAGGGTATGGTGGCGCTGGAACAATGTCGATCGCTCACAACAATTTTGTTCTTGCCGTGGAGTTTCTTGACATCCTAGGTACTGCGGGCTGCTCGAACCTCGTCACGCTCAATGCTACTACGCCTGCGACGCCGGTATTTCTCCGTGACTTCTGTAATCGTGCCACCGAGAGCCAGGTCTCACCACCATTCAGCAGACTGCCAGGTTATTCGACGTCATAGGGCGCAGAGGGCTACGCGCATGAGCTGTGCGGGGCGACACCTTTCAAGGAGCCTACAAAGTGACACCCGTTCGACTTCTCAGTCACAGGGTATGGTGGCGCCGGAAGAATGTCGATCGCTCACAGTAATTTTGTTCTTGCCGTGCAGTTTCTTGACATCCTAGGTACTGCGGGCTGCTCGAACCTCGTCACGCTCAATGCTACTATGCCTGCGACGCCGGTATTTCTCCGTGACTTCTGTAATCGTGCCACCGAGAGCCAGGTCTTACCACCGTTCAGCAGACTGGCAGGTTATTCGAGGTCATAAGGCGCAGAGGGCTAGGCGTATGAGCTGTGTGGGGCGACACCTTTCAAGGAGCCTACAAAGCGACACCCGTTCGACTTCTCAGTCACGGGGTATGGTGGCGCCGGAACAATGTCGATCGCTCACAACAATTTTGTTCTTTCCGTGCAGTTTCTTGACATCCTAGATATTGCGGGCTGCTCGAACATCGTCACGCTCAATGCTACTACGCCTGCGACGTCGATATTTCTCCGTGACTTCTGTAATCGTGCCACCCAGAGCCACGTCTCACCACCGTTCAGCAGACGGCCGGGTTATTCGACGTCATAGGGCGCAGACGGCTACGCGCATGAGCTGTGCGGGGCGACACCTTTCAAGGAGCCTACAAAGTGACACCCGTTCGACTTCTCAGTCACAGTATATGGGGGCGCCGGAACAATGTCGATCGCTCAGAACAATTTTGTTCTTGCCGTGCAGTTTCTTGACATCCTAGGTACTGCGGGCTGCTCGAACCTCGTCACGCTCAATGCTACTACGCCTGCGACGCCGGTATTTCTCCGTGACTTCTGTAATCGTGCCAACGAGAGCCAGGTCTCACCACCATTCAGCAGACTGCCAGGTCTTTCGACGTCATTGGGCGCAGTGGGCTAGGCGCATGAGCTCTGCGGGGTGACACCTTTCGAGGAGCCTACAAAGCGACACCCCTTCGACTTCTCAGTCACAGGGTATGGTTGCGCCGGAACAATGTCGATCGCTCACAACAATTTTGTTCTTGCCGTGCAGTTTTTTGACATTCTAGGTACTGCGGGCTGCTCGAACCTCGTCACGCTCAATGCTACTACGCCTGCGACGCCAGTATTTCTCCGTGACTTCTGTAATCGTGCCACTGAGAGCCAGGTCTCACCACCGTTCAGCAGACTGCCAGGTTATTCGACGTCATAGGGCGCAAAGGGCTACGCGCATGAGCTGTGCGGGGCGACACCTTTCAAGGAGCCTACAAAGCGACACCCGTTCGACTTCTCAGTCACAGGGTATGGTGGCGCCGGAACAATGTCGATCGCTCAAAACAACTTTGTTCTTGCCGTGCAGTTTCGTGATATCCTAGGTACTTCGGGCTGCTCGAACCTCGTCACGCTCAATGCTACTACGCCTGCGACGCCGGTATTTCTCCGTGACTTCATTAATCGTGCCACCGAGAGCCAGGTCTCACCACCGTTCAGCAGAGTGCCAGGTTATTCGACGTCATAGGGCGCAGAGGACTACGCGTATGAGCTGTGTGGGGCGAAACCTTTGAAGGAGCCTAGAAAGGGACACCCGCTCGACTACTCAGTCACAGGTTATGGTGGCGCCGGAACAATGTCAATCGCTCACAACAATTTTGTTCTTGCCATGCAGTTTCTTGACATCCTAGGTACTGCGGGCTGCTCGAACCTCGTCACGCTCAATGCTACTACGCCGGCGACGCCGGTATTTCTCCGTGACTTCTGTAATCGTGCCACCGAGAGCCAGGTCTCACCACCGTTCAGCAGACTGCCAGGTTGTTCGACGTCATAGGGCGCAGAGGGCTACGCGCATGAGCTGTGCGCGGCGACACCTTTCAAGGAGCCTACAAAGCGACACCCATTCGACTTCTCAGTCACAGGGTATGGTGGCGCCGGAACAATGTCAATCGCTCACAACAATTTTGTTCTTGCCGTGCAGTTTCTTGACATCCTAGGTACTGCGGGCTGCTCGAACCTCGTCACACTTAATGCTACTTCGCCTGCGACGCCGGTATTTCTGCGTGACTTCTGTAGTCGTTCCACTGAGAGCCAAGTCTCACCACCGTTCAGCAGACTGCCAGGTTATTCGACGTAATAGGGCGCAGAGGGCTACGCGCATGAGCTGTGCGGGGCGACACCTTTCAAGGAGCCTACAAAGCGACACCCTTTCGACTTCTCAGTCACAGGGTATGGTGGCGCCGGAACAATGTCGATCGCTCACAACAATTTTGTTCTTGCCGTGCAGTTTCGTGACATCCTAGGTACTGCGGGCTGCTGGAACCTCGTCACGCTATATGCTACTACGCCTGCGACGCCGGTATTTCTCCGTGACTTCTGTAATCGTGCCACCGAGAGCCAGGTCTCACCACCGTTCAGCAGACTGCCAGGTTATTCGACGTCATAGGGCGCAGAGGACTACGCGCATGAGCTGTGTGGGGCGACACCTTTCAAGGAGCCTCTAAAGGGACACCCGCTCGACTACTCAGTCACAGGGTATGGTGGTGCCGGAACAATGTCGATCGCTCACAACAATTTTGTTCTTGCCGTGCAGTTTCTTGACATCCTAGGTACTGCGGGCTGCTCGAACCTCGTCACGCTCAATGCTACTACGCCTGCGACGCCGGTATTTCTCCGTGACTTCTGTAATTGTGCCACCGAGAGCCAGGTCTCACCACCGTTCAGCAGACTGCCAGGTTATTCGACGTCATAGGGCGCAGAGAACTACGTGCATGAGCTGTGCGGGGCGACACCTTTCAAGGAGCCTACAAAGCGACACCCGTTCGACTTCTCAGTCACAGGATATGGTGGCGCCGGAACAATGTCGATCGCTCACAGTAATTTTGTTCTTGCCGTGCAGTTTCTTGACATCCTAGGTACTGCGGGCTGCTCGAACCTCGTCACGCTCACTGCTACTACGCCGGCGACGCCGGTATTTCTCCGTGACTTCTGTAATCGTGCCACCGAGAGCCAGGTCTCACCACCGTTCAGCAGACTGGCAGGTTATTCGAGGTCATAAGGCGCAGAGGGCTACGCGCATGAGCTGGGCGGGGCGACACCTTTCAAGGAGCCTACAAAGCGACACCCGTTCGACTTCTCAGTCACAGGGTATGGTGGCGCCGGAACAATGTCAATCGCTCACAACAATTTTGTTCTTTCCGTGCAGTTTCTTGACATCCTAGGTATTGCGGGCTGCTCGAACGTCGTCACGCTCAATGCTACCACGCCTGCGACGTCGGTATTTCTCCGTGACTTGTGTAATCGTGCAACCCAGAGCCACGTCTCACCACCGTTCAGCAGACGGCCGGGTTATGCGACGTCATAGGGCGCAGAGGGCTACGCGCATGAGCTGTGCGGGGCGACACCTTTCAGGGAGCCTACAAAGTGACACCCGTTCGACTTCTCAGTCACAGTATATGGGGGCGCCGGAACAATGTCGATCGCTCAGAACAATTTTGTTCTTGCCGTGCAGTTTCTTGACATCCTAGGTACTGTGGGCTGCTCGAACCTTGTCACGCTCAATGCTACTACGCCTGCGACGCCGGTATTTCTCCGTGACTTCTGTAATCGTGCCACCGAGAGCGAGGTATCACCACCGTTCAGCAGACTGCCAGGTTGTTCGACGTCATAGGGCGCAGAGGGCTACGCGCATGAGCTGTGTGGGGCGACACATTTCAAGGAGCCTACAAAGCGACACCCGTTCGACTACTCAGTCACAGGGTATGGTGGCGCCGGAACAATGTCGATCGCTCACAACGATTTTGTTCTTGCCGTGCAGTTTCTTGACATCCTAGGTACTGTGGGCTGCTCGAACCTTGTCACGCTCAATGCTTCTACGCCTGCGACGCCGGTATTTCTTCGTGACTTCTGTAATCGTGCCACCGAGAGCGAGGTCTCACCACCGTTCAGAAGACTGCCAGGTTGTTCGACGTCATAGGGCGCAGAGGGCTACGCGCATGAGCTGTGTGGGGCGACACCTTTCAAGGAGCCTACAAAGCGACACCCGTTCGACTTCTCAGTCACAGGGTATGGTGGCGCCGGAACAATGTCGATCGCTCACAACAATTTTGTTTTTTCCGTGCAGTTTCTTGACATCCTAGTATTGCGGGCTGCTCGAACGTCGTCACGCTCAATGCTACTACGCCTGCGACGTCGGTATTTCTCCGTGACTTCTGTAATCGTGCCACCCAGAGCCACGTCTCACCACCGTTCAGCAGACGGCCGGGTTATTCGACGTCATAGGGCGCAGAGGGCTACGAGCATGAGCTGTGCGGGGCGACACCTTTCAAGGAGCCTACAAAGTGACACCCGTTCGACTTCTCAATCACAGGGTATGGTGGCGCCGGAACAATTTCGATCGCTCAAAACAACTTTGTTCTTGCCGTGCAGTTTCGTGATATCCTAGGTACTGCGGGCTGCTCGAACGTCGTCACGCTCAATGCTACTACGCCTGCGACGTCGGTATTTCTCCGTGACTTCTGTAATCGTGCCACCCAGAGCCACGTCTCACCACCGTTCAGCAGACAGCCGGGTTATTCGACGTCATAGGGCGCAGAGGGCTACGCGCATGAGCTGTGCGGGGCGACACCTTTCAAGGAGCCTACAAAGCGACACCCGTTCGACTTCTCAGTCACAGGGTATGGTGGCGCCGGAACAATGTCGATCGCTCAAAACAACTTTGTTCTTGCCGTGCAGTTTCGTGATATCCTAGGTACTTCGGGCTGCTCGAACCTCGTCACGCTCAATGCTACTACGCCTGCGACGCCGGTATTTTTCCGTGACTTCATTAATCGTGCCACCGAGAGCCAGGTCTCACCACCGTTCAGTAGAGTGCCAGGTTATTCGACGTCATAGGGCACAGAGGACTACGCGTATGAGCTGTGTGGGGCGACACCTTTGAAGGAGCCTATAAAGGGACACCCGCTCGAGTACTCAGTCACAGGTTATGGTGGCGCCAGAACAATGTCGATCGCTCACAACAATTTTGTTCTTGCCATGCAGTTTCTTGACATCCTAGGTACTGCGGGCTGCTCGAACCTCGTCACGCTCAATGCTACTACACGGGCGACGCCGGTATTTCTCCGTGGCTTCTGTAATCGTGCCACCGAGAGCCAGGTCTCACCACCGTTCAGCAGACTGCCAGGTTGTTCGACGTCATAGGGCGCAGAGGGCTACGCGCATGAGCTGTGTGGGGCGACACATTTCAAGGAGCCTACAAAGCGACACCCGTTCGACTACTCAGTCACAGGGTATGGTGGCGCCAGAACAATGTCGATCGCTCACAACGATTTTGTTCTTGCCGTGCAGTTTCTTGACATCCTAGGTACTGTGGGCTGCTCGAACCTCGTCACGCTCAATGCTACCACGCCTGCGATGCCGGTATCTCTCCGTGACTTCTGTAATCGTGCCACCGAGAGCCAGGTCTCACCACCGTTCAGCAGACTGCCAGGTTATTCGACGTCATAGGGCGCAGAGAACTACGTGCATGAGCTGTGCGGGGCGACACCTTTCAAGGAGCCTACAAAGCGACACCCGTTCGACTTCTCAGTCACAGGATATGGTGGCGCCGGAACAATGTCGATCGCTCACAGTAATTTTGTTCTTGCCGTGCAGTTTCTTGACATCCTAGGTACTGCGGGCTGCTCGAACCTCGTCACGCTCACTGCTACTACGCCGGCGACGCCGGTATTTCTCCGTGACTTCTGTAATCGTGCCACCGAGAGCCAGGTCTCACCACCGTTCAGCAGACTGGCAGGTTATTCGAGGTCATAAGGCGCAGAGGGCTACGCGCATGAGCTGGGCGGGGCGACACCTTTCAAGGAGCCTACAAAGCGACACCCTTTCGACTTCTCAGTCACAGGGTATGGTGGCGCCGGAACAATGTCAATCGCTCACAACAATTTTGTTCTTTCCGTGCAGTTTCTTGACATCCTAGGTATTGCGGGCTGCTCGAACGTCGTCACGCTCAATGCTACCACGCCTGCGACGTCGGTATTTCTCCGTGACCTCTGTAATCGTGCAACCCAGAGCCACGTCTCACCACCGTTCAGCAGACTGCCAGGTTGTTCGACGTCATAGGGCGCAGAGGGCTACGCGCATGAGCTGTGCGGGGCGACACCTTTCAGGGAGCCTACAAAGTGACACCCGTTCGACTTCTCAGTCACAGTATATGGGGGCGCCGGAACAATGTCGATCGCTCAGAACAATTTTGTTCTTGCCGTGCAGTTTCTTGACATCCTAGGTACTGTGGGCTGCTCGAACCTTGTCACGCTCAATGCTACTACGCCTGCGACGCCGGTATTTCTCCGTGACTTCTGTAATCGTGCCACCGAGAGCGAGGTATCACCACCGTTCAGCAGACTGCCAGGTTGTTCGACGTCATAGGGCGCAGAGGGCTACGCGCATGAGCTGTGTGGGGCGACACATTTCAAGGAGCCTACAAAGCGACACCCGTTCGACTACTCAGTCACAGGGTATGGTGGCGCCAGAACAATGTCGATCGCTCACAACGATTTTGTTCTTGCCGTGCAGTTTCTTGACATCCTAGGTACTGTGGGCTGCTCGAACCTTGTCACGCTCAATGCTACTACGCCTGCGACGCCGGTATTTCTCCGTGACTTCTGTAATCGTGCCACCGAGAGCGAGGTCTCACCACCGTTCAGCAGACTGCCAGGTTGTTCGACGTCATAGGGCGCAGAGGGCTACGCGCATGAGCTGTGTGGGGTGACACCTTTCAAGGAGCCTACAAAGCGACACCCGTTCGACTTCTCAGTCAATGGGTATGGTGGCGCCGGAACAATGTCGATCGCTCACAACAATTTTGTTTTTTCCGTGCAGTTTCTTGACATCCTAGGTATTGCGGGCTGCTCGAACGTCGTCACGCTCAATGCTACTACGCCTGCGACGTTGGTATTTCTCCGTGACTTCTGTAATCGTGCCACCCAGAGCCACGTCTCACCACCGTTCAGCAGACGGCCGGGTTATTCGACGTCATAGGGCGCAGAGGGCTACGAGCATGAGCTGTGCGGGGCGACACCTTTCAAGGAGCCTACAAAGTGACACCCGTTCGACTTCTCAATCACAGGGTATGGTGGCGCCGGAACAATTTCGATCGCTCAAAACAACTTTGTTCTTGGCGTGCAGTTTCGTGATATCCTAGGTACTGCGGGCTGCTCGAACGTCGTCACGCTCAATGCTACTACGCCTGCGACGTCGGTATTTCTCCGTGACTTCTGTAATCGTGCCACCCAGAGCCACGTCTCACCACCGTTCAGCAGACAGCCGGGTTATTCGACGTCATAGGGCGCAGAGGGCTACGCGCATGAGCTGTGCGGGGCGACACCTTTCAAGGAGCCTACAAAGCGACACCCGTTCGACTTCTCAGTCACAGGGTATGGTGGCGCCGGAACAATGTCGATCGCTCAAAACAACTTTGTTCTTGCCGTGCAGTTTCGTGATATCCTAGGTACTTCGGGCTGCTCGAACGTCGTCACGCTCAATGCTACTACGCCTGCGACGCCGGTATTTCTCCGTGACTTCATTAATCGTGCCACCGAGAGCCAGGTCTCACCACCGTTCAGTAGAGTGCCAGGTTATTCGACGTCATAGGGCGCAGAGGACTACGCGTATGAGCTCTGTGGGGCGACACCTTTGAAGGAGCCTACAAAGCGACACCCATTCGACTTCTCAGTCACAGGGTATGGTGGCGCCGGAACAATGTCAATCGCTCACAACAATTTTGTTCTTGCCGTGCAGTTTCTTGACATCCTAGGTACTGCGGGCTGCTGCAACCTCGTCACGCTCAATGCTACTACGCCTGCGACGCCGGTATTTCTCCGTGACTTCTGTAATCGTGCCACCGAGAGCCAGGTCTCACCACCGTTCAGCAGACTGCCTGGTCATTCTACGTCATAGGGCGCAGAGGGCTACGCGCATGAGCTGTGCGGGGCGACACCTTTCAAGGAGCCTACAAAGTGATACCCGTTCGACTTCTCAGTCACAGGGTATGGTGGCACCGGAACAATGTCGATCGCTCACAACAATTTTGTTCATGCCATGCAGTTTCTTGACATCCTAGGTACTGTGGGCTGCTCGAACCTCGTCACGCTCAATGCTACCACGCCTGCGATGCCGGTATCTCTCCGTGACTTCTGTAATCGTGCCACCGAGAGCCAGGTCTCACCACCGTTCAGCAGACTGCCAGGTTATTCGACGTCATAGGGCGCAGAGAACTACGTGCCTACAAAGCGACACCCGTTCTACTTCTCAGTCACAGGGTATGGTGGCGCCGGAACAATGTCGATTGCTCACAACAATTTTGTTCTTGCCGTGCAGTTTTTTGACATCCTAGGTACTGCGGGCTGCTCGAACCTCGTCACGCTCAATGCCACTACACCTGCGACGCCAGTATTTCTCCGTGACTTCTGTAATCGTGCCACTGAGAGCCAGGTCTCACCACCGTTCAGCAGACTGCCAGGTTATTCGACGTCATAGGGCGCAGAGGGCTACGCGCATGAGCTGTGCGGGGCGACACCTTTCAAGGAGCCTACAAAGCGACACCCGTTCAACTTCTCAGTCACAGGGTACGGTGGCGCCGGAACAATGTCGATCGCTCAAAACAACTTTGTTCTTGCCGTGCAGTTTCGTGATATCCTAGGTACTTCGGGCTGCTCGAACCTCGTCACGCTCAATGCTACTACGCCTGCGACGCCGGTATTTCTTCGTGACTTCATTAGTCGTGCCACCGAGAGCCAGGTCTCACCACCGTTCAGCAGAGTGCCAGGTTATTCGACGTCATAGGGCGCAGAGGACTACGCGTATGAGCTGTGTGGGGCGACACCTTTCAAGGAGCCTATAAAGGGACACCCGCTCGACTACTCAGTCACAGGTTATGGTGGCGCCGGAACAATGTCGATCGCTCACAACAATTTTGTTCTTGCCGTGCAGTTTCTTGACATCCTAGGTACTGCGGGCTGCTCGAACCTCGTCACGCTTAATGCTACTTCGCCTGCGACGCCGGTATTTCTGCGTGACTTCTGTAGTCGTTCCACTGAGAGCCAAGTCTCACCACCGTTCAGCATACTGCCAGGTTATTCGACGTAATAGGGCGCAGAGGGCTACGCGCATGAGCTGTGCGGGGCGACACCTTTCAAGGAGCCTACAAAGTGACACCCGTTCGACTTCTCAGTCACAGGGTATGGTGGCGCCGGAACAATGTCGATCGCTCACAACAATTTTGTTCTTGCCGTGCAGTTTTGTGACATCCTAGGTACGGCGGGCTGCTGGAACCTCGTCACGCTCAATGCTACTACGCCTGCGACGCCGGTATTTCTCCGTGACTTCTGTAATCGTGCCACCGAGAGCCAGGTCTCACCACCGTTCAGCAGACTGCCTGGTCATTCTACGTCATAGGGCGCAGAGGGCTACGCGCATGAGCTGTGCGGGGCGACACCTTTCAAGGAGCCTACAAAGTGATACCCGTTCGACTTCTCAGTCACAGGGTATGGTGGCGCCCGAACAATGTCGATCACTCACAACAATTTTGTTCTTGCCATGCAGTTTCTTGACATCCTAGGTACTGCGGGCTGCTCGAACCTCGTCACGCTCAATGCTACCACGCCTGCGATGCCGATATTTCTCCGTGACTTCTGTAATTGTGCCACCGAGAGCCAGGTCTCACCACCGTTCAGCAGACTGCCAGGTTATTCGACGTCATAGGGCGGAGAGGACTACGCTCATGAGCTGTGTGGGGCGACACCTTTCAAGGAGCCTATAAAGGGACACCCGCTCGACTACTCAGTCACAGGGTGTGGTGGCGCCGGAACTATGTCGATCGCTCACAAAAATTTTGTTCTTGCCGTGCAGTTTCTTGACATCCTAGGTACTGCGGGCTTCTCGAACCTCGTCACGCTCGATGATACTACGCCTGCGACGCCGGTATTTCTCCGTGACTTCTGTAATTGTGCCACCGAGAGCCAGGTCTCTCCACCGTTCAGTAGACTGCCAGGTTATTCGACGTCATAGGGCGCAGAGGGCTACGTGCATGAGCTGTGCGGGGCGACACCTTTCAAGGAGCCTATAAAGGGACACCCGCTCGACTACTCAGTCACAGGGTATGGTGGCGCCGGAACAATGTCGATCGCTCACAACGATTTTTTTCTTGCGGTCAGTTTCTTGACATCCTAGGTACTGTGGGCTGCTCGAACCTTGTCACGCTCAATGCTACTACGCCTGCGACGCCGGTATTTCTCCGTGACTTCTGTAATCGTGCCACCGAGAGCGAGGTCTCACCACCGTTCAGCAGACTGCCAGGTTGTTCGACGTCATAGGGCGCAGAGGGCTACGCGCATGAGCTGTGCGGGGCGACACCTTTCAAGGAGCCTACAAAGCGACACCCGTTCGACTTCTCAGTCACAGGGTATGGTGGCGCCGGAACAATGTCGATCGCTCAAAACAACTTTGTTCTTGCCGTGCAGTTTCGTGATATCCTAGGTACTTCGGGCTGCTCGAACCTCGTCACGCTCAATGCTACTACGCCTGCGACGCCGGTATTTCTCCGTGACTTCATTAATCGTGCCACCGAGAGCCAGGTCTCACCACCGTTCAGCAGAGTGCCAGGTTATTCGACGTCATAGGGCGCAGAGGACTACGCGTATGAGCTGTGTGGGGCGAAACCTTTGAAGGAGCCTAGAAAGGGACACCCGCTCGACTACTCAGTCACAGGTTATGGTGGCGCCGGAACAATGTCAATCGCTCACAACAATTTTGTTCTTGCCATGCAGTTTCTTGACATCCTAGGTACTGCGGGCTGCTCGAACCTCGTCACGCTCAATGCTACTACGCCGGCGACGCCGGTATTTCTCCGTGACTTCTGTAATCGTGCCACCGAGAGCCAGGTCTCACCACCGTTCAGCAGACTGCCAGGTTGTTCGACGTCATAGGGCGCAGAGGGCTACGCGCATGAGCTGTGCGCGGCGACACCTTTCAAGGAGCCTACAAAGCGACACCCATTCGACTTCTCAGTCACAGGGTATGGTGGCGCCGGAACAATGTCAATCGCTCACAACAATTTTGTTCTTGCCGTGCAGTTTCTTGACATCCTAGGTACTGCGGGCTGCTCGAACCTCGTCACACTTAATGCTACTTCGCCTGCGACGCCGGTATTTCTGCGTGACTTCTGTAGTCGTTCCACTGAGAGCCAAGTCTCACCACCGTTCAGCAGACTGCCAGGTTATTCGACGTAATAGGGCGCAGAGGGCTACGCGCATGAGCTGTGCGGGGCGACACCTTTCAAGGAGCCTACAAAGCGACACCCTTTCGACTTCTCAGTCACAGGGTATGGTGGCGCCGGAACAATGTCGATCGCTCACAACAATTTTGTTCTTGCCGTGCAGTTTCGTGACATCCTAGGTACTGCGGGCTGCTGGAACCTCGTCACGCTATATGCTACTACGCCTGCGACGCCGGTATTTCTCCGTGACTTCTGTAATCGTGCCACCGAGAGCCAGGTCTCACCACCGTTCAGCAGACTGCCAGGTTATTCGACGTCATAGGGCGCAGAGAACTACGTGCATGAGCTGTGTTGGGCGACACCTTTCAAGGAGCTTACAAAGCGACATCCGTTCGACTTCTCAGTCACAGGGTATGGTGGCACCGGAACAATGTCGATCGCTCACAACAATTTTGTTCTTGCCGTGCAGTTTCTTGATATCCTAGGTACTGCGGGCTGCTCGAACATCGTCATGCTCAATGCTACTACGCCTACGACGCCGGTATTTCTCCGTGACTTCTGTAATCCTGCCACCGAGAGCCAGGTCTCACCACCGTTCAGCAGACTGCCAGGTTATTCGACGTCATAGGGCGCAGAGAACTACGTGCATGAGCTGTGTTGGGCGACACCTTTCAAGGAGCTTACAAAGCGACATCCGTTCGACTTCTCAGTCACAGGGTATGGTGGCACCGGAACAATGTCGGTCGCTCACAACAATTTTGTTCTTGCCGTGCAGTTTCTTGACATCCTAGGTACTGCGGGCTGCTCGAACATCGTCATGCTCAATGCTACTACGCCTACGACGCCGGTATTTCTCCGTGACTTCTGTAATCCTGCCACCGAGAGCCAGGTCTCACCACCGTTCAGCAGACTGCCAGGTTATTCGACGTCATAGGGCGCAGAGGACTACGCGCATGAGCTGTGTGGGGCGACACCTTTCAAGGAGCCTCTAAAGGGACACCCGCTCGACTACTCAGTCACAGGGTATGGTGGTGCCGGAACAATGTCGATCGCTCACAACAATTTTGTTCTTGCCGTGCAGTTTCTTGACATCCTAGGTACTGCGGGCTGCTCGAACCTCGTCACGCTCAATGCTACTACGCCTGCGACGCCGGTATTTCTCCGTGACTTCTGTAATTGTGCCACCGAGAGCCAGGTCTCACCACCGTTCAGCAGACTGCCAGGTTATTCGACGTCATAGGGCGCAGAGAACTACGTGCATGAGCTGTGCGGGGCGACACCTTTCAAGGAGCCTACAAAGCGACACCCGTTCGACTTCTCAGTCACAGGATATGGTGGCGCCGGAACAATGTCGATCGCTCACAGTAATTTTGTTCTTGCCGTGCAGTTTCTTGACATCCTAGGTACTGCGGGCTGCTCGAACCTCGTCACGCTCACTGCTACTACGCCGGCGACGCCGGTATTTCTCCGTGACTTCTGTAATCGTGCCACCGAGAGCCAGGTCTCACCACCGTTCAGCAGACTGGCAGGTTATTCGAGGTCATAAGGCGCAGAGGGCTACGCGCATGAGCTGGGCGGGGCGACACCTTTCAAGGAGCCTACAAAGCGACACCCGTTCGACTTCTCAGTCACAGGGTATGGTGGCGCCGGAACAATGTCAATCGCTCACAACAATTTTGTTCTTTCCGTGCAGTTTCTTGACATCCTAGGTATTGCGGGCTGCTCGAACGTCGTCACGCTCAATGCTACCACGCCTGCGACGTCGGTATTTCTCCGTGACTTGTGTAATCGTGCAACCCAGAGCCACGTCTCACCACCGTTCAGCAGACGGCCGGGTTATGCGACGTCATAGGGCGCAGAGGGCTACGCGCATGAGCTGTGCGGGGCGACACCTTTCAGGGAGCCTACAAAGTGACACCCGTTCGACTTCTCAGTCACAGTATATGGGGGCGCCGGAACAATGTCGATCGCTCAGAACAATTTTGTTCTTGCCGTGCAGTTTCTTGACATCCTAGGTACTGTGGGCTGCTCGAACCTTGTCACGCTCAATGCTACTACGCCTGCGACGCCGGTATTTCTCCGTGACTTCTGTAATCGTGCCACCGAGAGCGAGGTATCACCACCGTTCAGCAGACTGCCAGGTTGTTCGACGTCATAGGGCGCAGAGGGCTACGCGCATGAGCTGTGTGGGGCGACACATTTCAAGGAGCCTACAAAGCGACACCCGTTCGACTACTCAGTCACAGGGTATGGTGGCGCCGGAACAATGTCGATCGCTCACAACGATTTTGTTCTTGCCGTGCAGTTTCTTGACATCCTAGGTACTGTGGGCTGCTCGAACCTTGTCACGCTCAATGCTACTACGCCTGCGACGCCGGTATTTCTTCGTGACTTCTGTAATCGTGCCACCGAGAGCGAGGTCTCACCACCGTTCAGCAGACTGCCAGGTTTTCGACGTCATAGGGCGCAGAGGGCTACGCGCATGAGCTGTGTGGGGCGACACCTTTCAAGGAGCCTACAAAGCGACACCCGTTCGACTTCTCAGTCACAGGGTATGGTGGCGCCGGAACAATGTCGATCGCTCACAACAATTTTGTTTTTTCCGTGCAGTTTCTTGACATCCTAGGTATTGCGGGCTGCTCGAACGTCGTCACGCTCAATGCTACTACGCCTGCGACGTCGGTATTTCTCCGTGACTTCTGTAATCGTGCCACCCAGAGCCACGTCTCACCACCGTTCAGCAGACGGCCGGGTTATTCGACGTCATAGGGCGCAGAGGGCTACGAGCATGAGCTGTGCGGGGCGACACCTTTCAAGGAGCCTACAAAGTGACACCCGTTCGACTTCTCAATCACAGGGTATGGTGGCGCCGGAACAATTTCGATCGCTCAAAACAACTTTGTTCTTGCCGTGCAGTTTCGTGATATCCTAGGTACTGCGGGCTGCTCGAACGTCGTCACGCTCAATGCTACTACGCCTGCGACGTCGGTATTTCTCCGTGACTTCTGTAATCGTGCCACCCAGAGCCACGTCTCACCACCGTTCAGCAGACAGCCGGGTTATTCGACGTCATAGGGCGCAGAGGGCTACGCGCATGAGCTGTGCGGGGCGACACCTTTCAAGGAGCCTACAAAGCGACACCCGTTCGACTTCTCAGTCACAGGGTATGGTGGCGCCGGAACAATGTCGATCGCTCAAAACAACTTTGTTCTTGCCGTGCAGTTTCGTGATATCCTAGGTACTTCGGGCTGCTCGAACCTCGTCACGCTCAATGCTACTACGCCTGCGACGCCGGTATTTTTCCGTGACTTCATTAATCGTGCCACCGAGAGCCAGGTCTCACCACCGTTCAGTAGAGTGCCAGGTTATTCGACGTCATAGGGCACAGAGGACTACGCGTATGAGCTGTGTGGGGCGACACCTTTGAAGGAGCCTATAAAGGGACACCCGCTCGAGTACTCAGTCACAGGTTATGGTGGCGCCAGAACAATGTCGATCGCTCACAACAATTTTGTTCTTGCCATGCAGTTTCTTGACATCCTAGGTACTGCGGGCTGCTCGAACCTCGTCACGCTCAATGCTACTACACCGGCGACGCCGGTATTTCTCCGTGGCTTCTGTAATCGTGCCACCGAGAGCCAGGTCTCACCACCGTTCAGCAGACTGCCAGGTTGTTCGACGTCATAGGGCGCAGAGGGCTACGCGCATGAGCTGTGCGCGGCGACACCTTTCAAGGAGCCTACAAAGCGACACCCATTCGACTTCTCAGTCACAGGGTATGGTGGCGCCGGAACAATGTCAATCGCTCACAACAATTTTGTTCTTGCCGTGCAGTTTCTTGACATCCTAGGTACTGCGGGCTGCTCGAACCTCGTCACACTTAATGCTACTTCGGCTGCGACGCCGGTATTTCTGCGTGACTTCTGTAGTCGTTCCACTGAGAGCCAAGTCTCACCACCGTTCAGCAGACTGCCAGGTTATTCGACGTAATAGGGCGCAGAGGGCTACGCGCATGAGCTGTGCGGGGCGACGCCTTTCAAGGAGCCTACAAAGCGACACCCTTTCGACTTCTCAGTCACAGGGTATGGTGGCGCCGGTACAATGTCGATCGCTCACAACAATTTTGTTTTTGCCGTGCAGTTTCGTGACATCCTAGGTACTGCGGGCTGCTGGAACCTCGTCACGCTCAATGCTACTACGCCTGCGACGCCGGTATTTCTCCGTGACTTCTGTAATTGTGCCACCGAGAGCCAGGTCTCACCACCGTTCAGCAGACTGCCAGGTTATTCGACGTCATAGGGCGCAGAGAACTACGTGCATGAGCTTTGCGGGGCGACACCTTTCAAGGAGCCTACAAAGCGACACCCGTTCGACTTCTCAGTCACAGGGTATGGTGGCGCCGGAACAATGTCGATCGCTCACAGTAATTTTGTTCTTGCCGTGCAGTTTCTTGACATCCTAGGTACTGCGGGCTGCTCGAACCTCGTCACGCTCACTGCTACTACGCCTGCGACGCCGGCATTTCTCCGTGACTTCTGTAATCGTGCCACCGAGAGCCAGGTCTCACCACCGTTCAGCAGACTGGCAGGTTATTCGAGGTCATAAGGCGCAGAGGGCTACGCGCATGAGCTGTGCGGGGCGACACCTTTCAAGGAGCCTACAAAGCGACACCCGTTCGACTTCTCAGTCACAGGGTATGGTGGCGCCGGAACAATGTCAATCGCTCACAACAATTTTGTTCTTTCCGTGCAGTTTCTTGACATCCTAGGTATTGCGGGCTGCTCGAACGTCGTCACGCTCAATGCTACCACGCCTGCGACGTCGGTATTTCTCCGTGACTTCTGTAATCGTGCAACCCAGAGCCACGTCTCACCACCGTTCAGCAGACTGCCAGGTTGTTCGACGTCATAGGGCGCAGAGGGCTACGCGCATGAGCTGTGCGGGGCGACACCTTTCAGGGAGCCTACAAAGTGACACCCGTTCGACTTCTCAGTCACAGTATATGGGGGCGCCGGAACAATGTCGATCGCTCAGAACAATTTTGTTCTTGCCGTGCAGTTTCTTGACATCCTAGGTACTGTGGGCTGCTCGAACCTTGTCACGCTCAATGCTACTACGCCTGCGACGCCGGTATTTCTCCGTGACTTCTGTAATCGTGCCACCGAGAGCGAGGTATCACCACCGTTCAGCAGACTGCCAGGTTGTTCGACGTCATAGGGCGCAGAGGGCTACGCGCATGAGCTGTGTGGGGCGACACATTTCAAGGAGCCTACAAAGCGACACCCGTTCGACTACTCAGTCACAGGGTATGGTGGCGCCGGAACAATGTCGATCGCTCACAACGATTTTGTTCTTGCCGTGCAGTTTCTTGACATCCTAGGTACTGTGGGCTGCTCGAACCTTGTCACGCTCAATGCTACTACGCCTGCGACGCCGGTATTTCTTCGTGACTTCTGTAATCGTGCCACCGAGAGCGAGGTCTCACCACCGTTCAGCAGACTGCCAGGTTGTTCGACGTCATAGGGCGCAGAGGGCTACGCGCATGAGCTGTGTGGGGCGACACCTTTCAAGGAGCCTACAAAGCGACACCCGTTCGACTTCTCAGTCACAGGGTATGGTGGCGCCGGAACAATGTCGATCGCTCACAACAATTTTGTTTTTTCCGTGCAGTTTCTTGACATCCTAGGTATTGCGGGCTGCTCGAACGTCGTCACGCTCAATGCTACTACGCCTGCGACGTCGGTATTTCTCCGTGACTTCTGTAATCGTGCCACCCAGAGCCACGTCTCACCACCGTTCAGCAGACGGCCGGGTTATTCGACGTCATAGGGCGCAGAGGGCTACGAGCATGAGCTGTGCGGGGCGACACCTTTCAAGGAGCCTACAAAGTGACACCCGTTCGACTTCTCAATCACAGGGTATGGTGGCGCCGGAACAATTTCGATCGCTCAAAACAACTTTGTTCTTGCCGTGCAGTTTCGTGATATCCTAGGTACTGCGGGCTGCTCGAACGTCGTCACGCTCAATGCTACTACGCCTGCGACGTCGGTATTTCTCCGTGACTTCTGTAATCGTGCCACCCAGAGCCACGTCTCACCACCGTTCAGCAGACAGCCGGGTTATTCGACGTCATAGGGCGCAGAGGGCTACGCGCATGAGCTGTGCGGGGCGACACCTTTCAAGGAGCCTACAAAGCGACACCCGTTCGACTTCTCAGTCACAGGGTATGGTGGCGCCGGAACAATGTCGATCGCTCAAAACAACTTTGTTCTTGCCGTGCAGTTTCGTGATATCCTAGGTACTTCGGGCTGCTCGAACCTCGTCACGCTCAATGCTACTACGCCTGCGACGCCGGTATTTTTCCGTGACTTCATTAATCGTGCCACCGAGAGCCAGGTCTCACCACCGTTCAGTAGAGTGCCAGGTTATTCGACGTCATAGGGCACAGAGGACTACGCGTATGAGCTGTGTGGGGCGACACCTTTGAAGGAGCCTATAAAGGGACACCCGCTCGAGTACTCAGTCACAGGTTATGGTGGCGCCAGAACAATGTCGATCGCTCACAACAATTTTGTTCTTGCCATGCAGTTTCTTGACATCCTAGGTACTGCGGGCTGCTCGAACCTCGTCACGCTCAATGCTACTACACCGGCGACGCCGGTATTTCTCCGTGGCTTCTGTAATCGTGCCACCGAGAGCCAGGTCTCACCACCGTTCAGCAGACTGCCAGGTTGTTCGACGTCATAGGGCGCAGAGGGCTACGCGCATGAGCTGTGCGCGGCGACACCTTTCAAGGAGCCTACAAAGCGACACCCATTCGACTTCTCAGTCACAGGGTATGGTGGCGCCGGAACAATGTCAATCGCTCACAACAATTTTGTTCTTGCCGTGCAGTTTCTTGACATCCTAGGTACTGCGGGCTGCTCGAACCTCGTCACACTTAATGCTACTTCGGCTGCGACGCCGGTATTTCTGCGTGACTTCTGTAGTCGTTCCACTGAGAGCCAAGTCTCACCACCGTTCAGCAGACTGCCAGGTTATTCGACGTAATAGGGCGCAGAGGGCTACGCGCATGAGCTGTGCGGGGCGACGCCTTTCAAGGAGCCTACAAAGCGACACCCTTTCGACTTCTCAGTCACAGGGTATGGTGGCGCCGGTACAATGTCGATCGCTCACAACAATTTTGTTTTTGCCGTGCAGTTTCGTGACATCCTAGGTACTGCGGGCTGCTGGAACCTCGTCACGCTCAATGCTACTACGCCTGCGACGCCGGTATTTCTCCGTGACTTCTGTAATTGTGCCACCGAGAGCCAGGTCTCACCACCGTTCAGCAGACTGCCAGGTTATTCGACGTCATAGGGCGCAGAGAACTACGTGCATGAGCTTTGCGGGGCGACACCTTTCAAGGAGCCTACAAAGCGACACCCGTTCGACTTCTCAGTCACAGGGTATGGTGGCGCCGGAACAATGTCGATCGCTCACAGTAATTTTGTTCTTGCCGTGCAGTTTCTTGACATCCTAGGTACTGCGGGCTGCTCGAACCTCGTCACGCTCACTGCTACTACGCCTGCGACGCCGGCATTTCTCCGTGACTTCTGTAATCGTGCCACCGAGAGCCAGGTCTCACCACCGTTCAGCAGACTGGCAGGTTATTCGAGGTCATAAGGCGCAGAGGGCTACGCGCATGAGCTGTGCGGGGCGACACCTTTCAAGGAGCCTACAAAGCGACACCCGTTCGACTTCTCAGTCACAGGGTATGGTGGCGCCGGAACAATGTCAATCGCTCACAACAATTTTGTTCTTTCCGTGCAGTTTCTTGACATCCTAGGTATTGCGGGCTGCTCGAACGTCGTCACGCTCAATGCTACCACGCCTGCGACGTCGGTATTTCTCCGTGACTTCTGTAATCGTGCAACCCAGAGCCACGTCTCACCACCGTTCAGCAGACTGCCAGGTTGTTCGACGTCATAGGGCGCAGAGGGCTACGCGCATGAGCTGTGCGGGGCGACACCTTTCAGGGAGCCTACAAAGTGACACCCGTTCGACTTCTCAGTCACAGTGTATGGGGGCGCCGGAACAATGTCGATCGCTCAGAACAATTTTGTTCTTGCCGTGCAGTTTCTTGACATCCTAGGTACTGTGGGCTGCTCGAACCTTGTCACGCTCAATGCTACTACGCCTGCGACGCCGGTATTTCTCCGTGACTTCTGTAATCGTGCCACCGAGAGCGAGGTATCACCACCGTTCAGCAGACTGCCAGGTTGTTCGACGTCATAGGGCGCAGAGGGCTACGCGCATGAGCTGTGTGGGGCGACACATTTCAAGGAGCCTACAAAGCGACACCCGTTCGACTACTCAGTCACAGGGTATGGTGGCGCCAGAACAATGTCGATCGCTCACAACGATTTTGTTCTTGCCGTGCAGTTTCTTGACATCCTAGGTACTGTGGGCTGCTCGAACCTTGTCACGCTCAATGCTACTACGCCTGCGACGCCGGTATTTCTCCGTGACTTCTGTAATCGTGCCACCGAGAGCGAGGTCTCACCACCGTTCAGCAGACTGCCAGGTTGTTCGACGTCATAGGGCGCAGAGGGCTACGCGCATGAGCTCTGTGGGGTGACACCTTTCAAGGAGCCTACAAAGCGACACCCGTTCGACTTCTCAGTCAATGGGTATGGTGGCGCCGGAACAATGTCGATCGCTCACAACAATTTTGTTTTTTCCGTGCAGTTTCTTGACATCCTAGGTATTGCGGGCTGCTCGAACGTCGTCACGCTCAATGCTACTACGCCTGCGACGTTGGTATTTCTCCGTGACTTCTGTAATCGTGCCACCCAGAGCCACGTCTCACCACCGTTCAGCAGACGGCCGGGTTATTCGACGTCATAGGGCGCAGAGGGCTACGAGCATGAGCTGTGCGGGGCGACACCTTTCAAGGAGCCTACAAAGTGACACCCGTTCGACTTCTCAATCACAGGGTATGGTGGCGCCGGAACAATTTCGATCGCTCAAAACAACTTTGTTCTTGCCGTGCAGTTTCGTGATATCCTAGGTACTGCGGGCTGCTCGAACGTCGTCACGCTCAATGCTACTACGCCTGTGACGTCGGTATTTCTCCGTGACTTCTTTAATCGTGCCACCCAGAGCCACGTCTCACCACCGTTCAGCAGACAGCCGGGTTATTCGACGTCATAGGGCGCAGAGGGCTACGCGCATGAGCTGTGCGGGGCGACACCTTTCAAGGAGCCTACAAAGCGACACCCGTTCGACTTCTCAGTCACAGGGTATGGTGGCGCCGGAACAATGTCGATCGCTCAAAACAACTTTGTTCTTGCCGTGCAGTTTCGTGATATCCTAGGTACTTCGGGCTGCTCGAACGTCGTCACGCTCAATGCTACTACGCCTGCGACGCCGGTATTTCTCCGTGACTTCATTAATCGTGCCACCGAGAGCCAGGTCTCACCACCGTTCAGTAGAGTGCCAGGTTATTCGACGTCATAGGGCGCAGAGGACTACGCGTATGAGCTCTGTGGGGCGACACCTTTGAAGGAGCCTACAAAGCGACACCCATTCGACTTCTCAGTCACAGGGTATGGTGGCGCCGGAACAATGTCAATCGCTCACAACAATTTTGTTCTTGCCGTGCAGTTTCTTGACATCCTAGGTACTGCGGGCTGCTGCAACCTCGTCACGCTCAATGCTACTACGCCTGCGACGCCGGTATTTCTCCGTGACTTCTGTAATCGTGCCACCGAGAGCCAGGTCTCACCACCGTTCAGCAGACTGCCTGGTCATTCTACGTCATAGGGCGCAGAGGGCTACGCGCATGAGCTGTGCGGGGCGACACCTTTCAAGGAGCCTACAAAGTGATACCCGTTCGACTTCTCAGTCACAGGGTATGGTGGCACCGGAACAATGTCGATCGCTCACAACAATTTTGTTCATGCCATGCAGTTTCTTGACATCCTAGGTACTGTGGGCTGCTCGAACCTCGTCACGCTCAATGCTACCACGCCTGCGATGCCGGTATTTCTCCGTGACTTCTGTAATCGTGCCACCGAGAGCCAGGTCTCACCACCGTTCAGCAGACTGCCAGGTTATTCGACGTCATAGGGCGCAGAGAACTACGTGCCTACAAAGCGACACCCGTTCTACTTCTCAGTCACAGGGTATGGTGGCGCCGGAACAATGTCGATCGCTCACAACAATTTTGTTCTTGCCGTGCAGTTTTTTGACATCCTAGGTACTGCGGGCTGCTCGAACCTCGTCACGCTCAATGCCACTACACCTGCGACGCCAGTATTTCTCCGTGACTTCTGTAATCGTGCCACTGAGAGCCAGGTCTCACCACCGTTCAGCAGACTGCCAGGTTATTCGACGTCATAGGGCGCAGAGGGCTACGCGCATGAGCTGTGCGGGGCGACACCTTTCAAGGAGCCTACAAAGCGACACCCGTTCAACTTCTCAGTCACAGGGTACGGTGGCGCCGGAACAATGTAGATCGCTCAAAACAACTTTGTTCTTGCCGTGCAGTTTCGTGATATCCTAGGTACTTCGGGCTGCTCGAACCTCGTCACGCTCAATGCTACTACGCCTGCGACGCCGGTATTTCTTCGTGACTTCATTAGTCGTGCCACCGAGAGCCAGGTCTCACCACCGTTCAGCAGAGTGCCAGGTTATTCGACGTCATAGGGCGCAGAGGACTACGCGTATGAGCTGTGTGGGGCGACACCTTTCAAGGAGCCTATAAAGGGACACCCGCTCGACTACTCAGTCACAGGTTATGGTGGCGCCGGAACAATGTCGATCGCTCACAACAATTTTGTTCTTGCCGTGCAGTTTCTTGACATCCTAGGTACTGCGGGCTGCTCGAACCTCGTCACGCTTAATGCTACTTCGCCTGCGACGCCGGTATTTCTGCGTGACTTCTGTAGTCGTTCCACTGAGAGCCAAGTCTCACCACCGTTCAGCATACTGCCAGGTTATTCGACGTAATAGGGCGCAGAGGGCTACGCGCATGAGCTGTGCGGGGCGACACCTTTCAAGGAGCCTACAAAGTGACACCCGTTCGACTTCTCAGTCACAGGGTATGGTGGCGCCGGAACAATGTCGATCGCTCACAACAATTTTGTTCTTGCCGTGCAGTTTCGTGACATCCTAGGTACGGCGGGCTGCTGGAACCTCGTCACGCTCAATGCTACTACGCCTGCGACGCCGGTATTTCTCCGTGACTTCTGTAATCGTGCCACCGAGAGCCAGGTCTCACCACCGTTCAGCAGACTGCCTGGTCATTCTACGTCATAGGGCGCAGAGGGCTACGCGCATGAGCTGTGCGGGGCGACACCTTTCAAGGAGCCTACAAAGTGATACCCGTTCGACTTCTCAGTCACAGGGTATGGTGGCGCCCGAACAATGTCGATCACTCACAACAATTTTGTTCTTGCCATGCAGTTTCTTGACATCCTAGGTACTGCGGGCTGCTCGAACCTCGTCACGCTCAATGCTACCACGCCTGCGATGCCGATATTTCTCCGTGACTTCTGTAATTGTGCCACCGAGAGCCAGGTCTCACCACCGTTCAGCAGACTGCCAGGTTATTCGACGTCATAGGGCGGAGAGGACTACGCTCATGAGCTGTGTGGGGCGACACCTTTCAAGGAGCCTATAAAGGGACACCCGCTCGACTACTCAGTCACAGGGTATGGTGGCGCCGGAACTATGTCGATCGCTCACAACAATTTTGTTCTTGCCGTGCAGTTTCTTGACATCCTAGGTACTGCGGGCTTCTCGAACCTCGTCACGCTCGATGATACTACGCCTGCGACGCCGGTATTTCTCCGTGACTTCTGTAATTGTGCCACCGAGAGCCAGGTCTCTCCACCGTTCAGTAGACTGCCAGGTTATTCGACGTCATAGGGCGCAGAGGGCTACGTGCATGAGCTGTGCGGGGCGACACCTTTCAAGGAGCCTATAAAGGGACACCCGCTCGACTACTCAGTCACAGGGTATGGTGGCGCCGGAACAATGTCGATCGCTCACAACGATTTTTTTCTTGCGGTCAGTTTCTTGACATCCTAGGTACTGTGGGCTGCTCGAACCTTGTCACGCTCAATGCTACTACGCCTGCGACGCCGGTATTTCTCCGTGACTTCTGTAATCGTGCCACCGAGAGCGAGGTCTCACCACCGTTCAGCAGACTGCCAGGTTGTTCGACGTCATAGGGCGCAGAGGGCTACGCGCATGAGCTGTGTGGGGCGACACCTTTCAAGGAGCCTACAAAGCGACACCCGTTCGACTTCTCAGTCATAGGGTATGGTGGCGCCGGAACAATGTCGATCGCTCACAACAATTTTGTTTTTTCCGTGCAGTTCCTTAACATCCTAGGTACTGTGGGCTGCTCGAACCTCGTCACGCTTAATGCTACCACGCCTGCGATGCCGGTATTTCTCCGTGACTTCTGTAATCGTGCCACCGAGAGCCAGGTCTCACCACCGTTCAGCAGACTGCCAGGTTATTCGACGTCATAGGGCGCAGAGAACTACGTGCATGAGCTGTGTTGGGCGACACCTTTCAAGGAGCCTACAAAGCGACATCCGTTCGACTTCTCAGTCAGAGGGTATGGTGGCACCGGAAGAATGTCGATCGCTCACAACAATTTTGTTCTTGCCGTGCAGTTTCTTGACATCCTAGGTACTGCGGGCTGCTCGAAAATCGTCATGCTCAATGCTACTACGCCTACGACGCCGGTATTTCTCCGTGACTTCTGTAATCGTGCCACCGAGAGCCAGGTCTCACCACCATTCAGCAGACTGCCAGGTTATTCGACGTCATAGGGCGCAGAGGACTACGCGCATGAGCTGTGTGGGGCGACACCTTTAAAGGAGCCTATAAAGGGACACCCGCTCGACTACTCAGTCACAGGGTATGGTGGCGCCGGAACAATGTCGATCGCTCACAACGATTTTGTTCTTGCCGTGCAGTTTCTTGACATCCGTAGGTACTGTGGGCTGCTCGAACCTTGTCACGCTCAATGCTGTACGCCTGCGACGCCGGTATTTCTCCGTGACTTCTGTAATCGTGCCACCGAGAGCGAGGTCTCACCACCGTTCAGCAGACTGCCAGGTTGTTCGACGTCATAGGGCGCAGAGGGCTACGCGCATGAGCTGTGTGGGGCGACACCTTTCAAGGAGCCTACAAAGCGACACCCGTTCGACTTCTCAGTCACAGGGTATGGTGGCGCCGGAACAATGTCGATCGCTCACAACAATTTTGTTTTTTCCGTGCAGTTTCTTGACATCCTAGGTATTGCGGGCTGCTCGAACGTCGTCACGCTCAATGCTACTACGCCTGCGACGTCGGTATTTCTCCGTGACTTCTGTAATCGTGCCACCGAGAGCCAGGTCTCACCACCGTTCAGTAGAGTGCCAGGTTATTCGACGTCATAGGGTGCAGAGGACTACGCGTATGAGCTGTGTGGGGCGACACCTTTGAAGGAGCCTATAAAGGGACACCCGCTCGACTACTCAGTCACAGGTTATGGTGGCGCCGGAACAATGTCGATCGCTCACAACAATTTTGTTCTTGCCATGCAGTTTCTTGACATCCTAGGTACTGCGGGCTGCTCGAACCTCGTCACGCTCAATGCTACTACGCCGGCGACGCCGGTATTTCTCCGTGACTTCTGTAATCGTGCCACCGAGAGCCAGGTCTCACCACCGTTCAGCAGACTTCCAGGTTGTTCGACGTCATAGGGCGCAGAGGGCTACGCGCATGAGCTGTGCGCGGCGACACCGTTCAAGGAGCCTACAAAGCGACACCCATTCGACTTCTCAGTCACAGGGTATGGTGGCGCCGGAACAATGTCAATCGCTCACAACAATTTTGTTCTTGCCGTGCAGTTTCTTGACATCCTAGGTACTGCGGGCTGCTCGAACCTCGTCAAACTTAATGCTACTTCGCCTGCGACGCCGGTATTTCTGCGTGACTTCTGTAGTCGTTCCACTGAGAGCCAAGTCTCACCACCGTTCAGCAGACTGCCAGGTTATTCGACGTAATAGGGCGCAGAGGGCTACGCGCATGAGCTGTGCGGGGCGACGCCTTTCAAGGAGCCTACAAAGCGACACCCTTTCGACTTCTCAGTCACAGGGTATGGTGGCGCCGGAACAATGTCGATCGCTCACAACAATTTTGTTCTTGCCGTGCAGTTTCGTGACATCCTAGGTACTGCGGGCTGCTGGAACCTCGTCACGCTCAATGCTACTACGCCTGCGACGCCGGTATTTCTCCGTGACTTCTGTAATCGTGCCACCGAGAGCCAGGTCTCACCACCGTTCAGCAGACTGCCTGGTCATTCTACGTCATAGGGCGCAGAGGGCTACGCGCATGAGCTGTGCGGGGCGACACCTTTCAAGGAGCCTACAAAGTTATACCCGTTCGACTTCTCAGTCACAGGGTATGGTGGCGCCCGGACAATGTCGATCACTCACAACAATTTTGTTCTTGCCATGCAGTTTCTTGACATCCTAGGTACTGTGGGCTGCTCGAACCTCGTCACGCTCAATGCTACCACGCCTGCGATGCCGGTATTTCTCCGTGACTTCTGTAATCGTGCCACCGAGAGCCAGGTCTCACCACCGTTCAGCAGACTGCCAGGTTATTCGACGTCATAGGGCGCAGAGAACTACGTGCATGAGCTGTGTTGGGCGACACCTTTAAAGGAGCCTACAAAGCGACATCCGTTCGACTTCTCAGTCACAAGGTATGGTGGCACCGGAACAATGTCGATCGCTCACAACAATTTTGTTCTTGCCGTGCAGTTTCTTAACATCCTAGGTACTGCGGGCTGCTCGAACATCGTCATGTTCAATGGTACTACGCCTACGACGCCGGTATTTCTCCGTGACTTCTGTAATCGTGCCACCGAGAGCCAGGTCTCACCACCGTTCAGCAGACTGCCAGGCTATTCGACGTCATAGGGCGCAGAGGACTACGCGCATGAGCTTTGTGGGGCGACACCTTTCAAGGAGCCTATAAAGGGACATCCGCTCGACTACTCAGTCACAGGGTATGGTGGCGCCGGAACAATGTCGATCGCTCACAACAATTTTGTTCTTGCCGTGCCGTTTCTTGACATCCTAGGTACTGTGGGCTGCTCGAACCTCGTCACGCTCAATGCTACTACGCCGGCGACGCCGGTATTTCTCCGTGACTTCTGTAATTGTGCCACCGAGAGCCAGGTCTCACCACCGTTCAGCAGACTGCCAGGTTATTCGACGTCATAGGGCGCAGAGAACTACGTGCATGAGCTGTGCGGGGCGACACCTTTCAAGGAGCCTACAAAGCGACACCCGTTCGACTTCTCAGTCACAGGGTATGGTGGCGCCGGAACAATGTCGATCGCTCACAGTAATTTTGTTTTGCCGTGCAGTTTCTTGACATCCTAGGTACTGCGGGCTGCTCGAACCTCGTCACGCTCACTGCTACTACGCCTGCGACGCCGGTATTTCTCCGTGACTTCTGTAATCGTGCCACCGAGAGCCAGGTCTCACCACCGTTCAGCAGACTGGCAGGTTATTCGAGGTCATAAGGCGCAGTGGGCTACGCGCATGAGCTGTGTGGGGCGACACCTTTCAAGGAGCCTACAAAGCGACACCCGTTCGACTTCTCAGTCACAGGGTATGGTGGCGCCGGAACAATGTCAATCGCTCACAACAATTTTGTTCTTTCCGTGCAGTTTCTTGACATCCTAGGTATTGCGGGCTGCTCGAACGTCGTCACGCTCAATGCTACCACACCTGCGACATCGGTATTTCTCCGTGACTTCTGTAATCGTGCAACCCAGAGCCACGTCTCAACACCGTTCAGCAGACGGCCGGGTTATTCGACGTCATAGGGCGCAGAGGGCTACGCGCATGAGCTGTGCGGGGCGACACCTTTCAGGGAGCCTACAAAGTGACACCCGTTCGACTTCTCAGTCACAGTATATGGGGGCGCCGGAACAATGTCGATCGCTCAGAACAATTTTGTTCTTGCCGTGCAGTTTCTTGACATCCTAGGTACTGCGGGCTGCTCGAACCTCGTCACGCTCAATGCTACTACGCCTGCGACGCCGGTATTTCTCCGTGACTTCTGTAATCGTGCCAACGAGAGCCAGGTCTCACCACCATTCAGCAGACTGCCAGGTTATTTGACGTCATAGGGCGCAGTGGGCTAGGCGCATGAGCTGTGCGGGGCGACACCTTTCTAGGAGCCTACAAAGCGACACCCGTTCTACTTCTCAGTCACAGGGTATGGTGGCGCCGGAACAATGTCGATCGCTCACAACAATTTTGTTCTTGCCGTGCAGTTTTTTGACATCCTAGGTACTGCGGGCTGCTCGAACCTCGTCACGCTCAATGCTACTACACCTGCGACGCCAGTATTTCTTCGTGACTTCTGTAATCGTGCCACTGAGAGCCAGGTCTCACCACACTTCAGCATACTTCCAGGTTATTCGACGTCATAGGGCGCAGAGGGCTACGCGCATGAGCTGTGCGGGGCGACACCTTTCAAGGAGCCTACAAAGCGACACCCGTTCGACTTCTCAGTCACAGGGTATGGTGGCGCCGGAACAATGTCGATCGCTCAAAACAACTTTGTTCTTGCCGTGCAGTTTCGTGATATCCTAGGTACTTCGGGCTGCTCGAACCTCGTCACGCTCAATGCTACTACGCCTGCGACGCCGGTATTTCTCCGTGACTTCATTAATCGTGCCACCGAGAGCCAGGTCTCACCACCGTTCAGCAGAGTGCGAGGTTATTCGACGTCATAGGGCGCAGAGGACTACGCGTATAAGCTGTGTGGGGCGACACCTTTCAAGGAGCCTATAAAGGGACACCCGCTCGACTACTCAGTCACAGGTTATGGTGGCGCCGGAACAATGTCGATCGCTCACAACAATTTTGTTCTTGCCGTGCAGTTTCTTGACATCCTAGGTACTGCGGGCTGCTCGAACCTCGTCACGCTTAATGCTACTTCGCCTGCGACGCCGGTATTTCTGCGTGACTTCTGTAGTCGTTCCACTGAGAGCCAAGTCTCACCACCGTTCAGCAGACTGCCAGGTTATTCGACGTAATAGGGCGCAGAGGGCTACGCGCATGAGCTGTGCGGGGCGACACCTTTCAAGGAGCCTACAAAGTGACACCCGTTCGACTTCTCAGTCACAGGGTATGGTGGCGCCGGAACAATTTCGATCGCTCACAACAATTTTGTTCTTGCCGTGCAGTTTCGTGACATCCTAGGTACGGCGGGCTGCTGGAACCTCGTCACGCTCAATGCTATTACGCCTGCGACGCCGGTATTTCTCCGTGACTTCTGTACTCGTGCCACCGAGAGCCAGGTCTCCCCACCGTTCAGCAGACTGCCTGGTCATTCTACGTCATAGGGCGCAGAGGGCTACGCGCATGAGCTGTGCGGGGCGACACCTTTCAAGGAGCCTACAAAGTGATACCCGTTCGACTTCTCAGTCACAGGGTATGGTGGCGCCCGAACAATGTCGATCACTCACAACAATTTTGTTCTTGCCATGCAGTTTCTTGACATCCTAGGTACTGCGGGCTGCTCGAACCTCGTCACGCTCAATGCTACCACGCCTGCGATGCCGATATTTCTCCGTGACTTCTGTAATTGTGCCACCGAGAGCCAGGTCTCACCACCGTTCAGCAGACTGCCAGGTTATTCGACGTCATAGGGCGGAGAGGACTACGCGCATGAGCTGTGTGGGGTGACACCTTTCAAGGAGCCTATAAAGGGACACCCGCTCGACTACTCAGTCACAGGGTATGGTGGCGCCGGAACAATGTCGATCGCTCACAACAATTATTTTCTTGCCGTGCAGTTTCTTGACATCCTAGGTACTGCGGGCTTCTCGAACCTCGTCACGCTCGATGATACTACGCCTGCGACGCCGGTATTTCTCCGTGACTTCTGTAATTGTGCCACCGAGAGCCAGGTCTCTCCACCGTTCAGTAGACTGCCAGGTTATTCGACGTCATAGGGCGCAGAGGGCTACGTGCATGAGCTGTGCGGGGCGACACCTTTCAAGGAGCCTATAAAGGGACACCCGCTCGACTACTCAGTCACAGGGTATGGTGGCGCCGGAACAATGTCGATCGCTCACAACGATTTTGTTCTTGCCGTGCAGTTTCTTGACATCCTAGGTACTGTGGGCTGCTCGAACCTTGTCACGCTCAATGCTACTACGCCTGCGACGCCGGTATTTCTCCGTGACTTCTGTAATCGTGCCACCGAGAGCGAGGTCTCACCACCGTTCAGCAGACTGCCAGGTTGTTCGACGTCATAGGGCGCAGAGGGCTACGCGCATGAGCTGTGTGGGGCGACACCTTTCAAGGAGCCTACAAAGCGACACCCGCTCGACTACTCAGTCACAGGTTATGGTGGCGCCGGAACAATGTCGATCGCTCACAACAATTTTGTTCTTGCCGTGCAGTTTCTTGACATCCTAGGTACTGCGGGCTGCTCGAACCTCGTCACACTTAATGCTACTTCGCCTGCGACGCCGGTATTTCTGCGTGACTTCTGTAGTCGTTCCACTGAGAGCCAAGTCTCACCACCGTTCAGCAGACTGCCAGGTTATTCGACGTAATAGGGCGCAGAGGGCTACGCGCATGAGCTGTGCGGGGCGACACCTTTCAAGGAGCCTACAAAGTGACACCCGTTCGACTTCTCAGTCACAGGGTATGGTGGCGCCGGAACAATGTCGATCGCTCACAACAATTTTGTTCTTGCCGTGCAGTTTCGTGACATCCTAGGTACGGCGGGCTGCTGGAACCTCGTCACGCTCAATGCTATTACGCCTGCGACGCCGGTATTTCTCCGTGACTTCTGTAATCGTGCCACCGAGAGCCAGGTCTCACCACCGTTCAGCAGACTGCCTGGTCATTCTACGTCATAGGGCGCAGAGGGCTACGCGCATGAGCTGTGCGGGGCGACACCTTTCAAGGAACCTACAAAGTGATACCCGTTCGACTTCTCAGTCACAGGGTATGGTGGCTCCCGAACAATGTCGATCACTCACAACAATTTTGTTCTTGCCATGCAGTTTCTTGACATCCTAGGTACTGCGGGCTGCTCGAACCTCGTCACGCTCAATGCTACCACGCCTGCGATGCCGATATTTCTCCGTGACTTCTGTAATTGTGCCACCGAGAGCCAGGTCTCACCACCGTTCAGCAGACTGCCAGGTTATTCGACGTCATAGGGCGGAGAGGACTACGCGCATGAGCTGTGTGGGGCGACACTTTTCAAGGAGCCTATAAAGGGACACCCGCTCGACTACTCAGTCACAGGGTATGGTGGCGCCGGAACAATGTCGATCACTCACAACAATTATTTTCTTGCCGTGCAGTTTCTTGACATCCTAGGTACTGCGGGCTTCTCGAACCTCGTCACGCTCGATGATACTACGCCTGCGACGCCGGTATTTCTCCGTGACTTCTGTAATTGTGCCACCGAGAGCCAGGTCTCTCCACCGTTCAGTAGACTGCCAGGTTATTCGACGTCATAGGGCGCAGAGGGCTACGTGCATGAGCTGTGCGGGGCGACACCTTTCAAGGAGCCTATAAAGGGACACCCGCTCGACTACTCAGTCACAGGGTATGGTGGCGCCGGAACAATGTCGATCGCTCACAACGATTTTGTTCTTGCCGTGCAGTTTCTTGACATCCTAGGTACTGTGGGCTGCTCGAACCTTGTCACGCTCAATGCTACTACGCCTGCGACGCCGGTATTTCTCCGTGACTTCTGTAATCGTGCCACCGAGAGCGAGGTCTCACCACCGTTCAGCAGACTGCCAGGTTGTTCGACGTCATAGGGTGCAGAGGGCTACGCGCATGAGCTGTGTGGGGCGACACCTTTCAAGGAGCCTACAAAGCGACACCCGTTCGACTTTTCAGTCATAGGGTATGGTGGCGCCGGAACAATGTCGATCGCTCACAACAATTTTGTTTTTTCCGTGCAGTTCCTTGACATCCTAGGTACTGTGGGCTGCTCGAACCTCGTCACGCTTAATGCTACCACGCCTGCGATGCCGGTATTTCTCCGTGACTTCTGTAATCGTGCCACCGAGAGCCAGGTCTCACCACCGTTCAGCAGACTGCCAGGTTATTCGACGTCATAGGGCGCAGAGAACTACGTGCATGAGCTGTGTTGGGCGACACCTTTCAAGGAGCCTACAAAGCGACATCCGTTCGACTTCTCAGTCACAGGGTATGGTGGCACCGGAAGAATGTCGATCGCTCACAACAATTTTGTTCTTGCCGTGCACTTTCTTGACATCCTAGGTACTGCGGGCTGCTCGAAAATCGTCATGCTCAATGCTACTACGCCTACGACGCCGGTATTTTTCCGTGACTTCTGTAATCGTGCCACCGAGAGCCAGGTCTCACCACCGTTCAGCAGACTGCCAGGTTATTCGACGTCATAGGGCGCAGAGGACTACGCGCATGAGCTGTGTGGGGCGACACCTTTCAAGGAGCCTATAAAGGGACACCCGCTCGACTACTCAGTCACAGAGTATGGTGGCGCCGGAACATAGTCGATCGCTCACAACGATTTTGTTCTTGCCGTGCAGTTTCTTGACATCCTAGGTACTGTGGGCTGCTCGAACCTTGTCACGCTCAATGCTGTACGCCTGCGACGCCGGTATTTCTCCGTGACTTCTGTAATCGTGCCACCGAGAGCGAGGTCTCACCACCGTTCAGCAGACTGCCAGGTTGTTCGACGTCATAGGGCGCAGAGGGCTACGCGCATGAGCTGTGTGGGGCGACACCTTTCAAGGAGCCTACAAAGTGACACCCGTTCGACTTCTCAGTCACAGGGTATGGTGGCGCCGGAACAATGTCGATCGCTCAAAAGAACTTTGTTCTTGCCGTGCAGTTTCGTGATATCCTAGGTACTGCGGGCTGCTCGAACGTCGTCACGCTCAATGCTACTACGGCTGCGACGTCGGTATTTCTCCGTGACTTCTGTAATCGTGCCACCCAGAGCCACGTCTCACCACCGTTCAGCAGACGGCTGGGTTATTCGACGTCATAGGGCGCAGAGGGCTACGCGCATGAGCTGTGCGGGGCGACACCTTTCAAGGAGCCTACAAAGCTACACCCGTTCGACTTCTCAGTCACAGGGTATGGTGGCGCCAGAACAATGTCGATCGCTAGCAACAATTTTGTTCTTGCAGTGCAGTTTCTTGACATCCTAGGTACTGCGGGCTGCTCGAACCTCGTCACGCTCAATGCTACTATGCCTGCGACGCCGGTATTTCTCCGTGACTTCTGTAATCGTTCCACCGAGAGCCAGTTCTCACCACCGTTCAGCAGACTGCCAGGTTATTCGACGTCATAGGGCGCAGAGGACTACGCGCATGAGCTGTGTGGGGCGACACCTTTCAAGGAGCCTATAAAGGGACACCCGCTCGACTACTCAATCACAGGGTATGGTGGCGCCGGAACAATGTCGATCGCTCACAACAATTTTGTTCTTGCCGTGCAGTTTCTTGACATCCTAGGTACTGCGGGCTGCTCGAACCTCGTCACGCTCAATGCTACAACGCCTGCGACGCCGGTATTTCTCCGTGACTTCTGTAATTGTGCCACCGAGAGCCAGGTCTCACCACCGTTCAGCAGACTGCCAGGTTATTCGACGTCATAGGGCGCAGAGAACAACGTGCATGAGCTGTGCGGGGCGACACCTTTCAAGGAGCCTACAAAGCGACACCCGTTCGACTTCTCAGTCACAGGGTATGGTGGCGCCCGAACAATGTCGATCACTCACAACAATTTTGTTCTTGCCATGCAGTTTCTTGACATCCTAGGTACTGTGGGCTGCTCGAACCTCGTCACGCTCAATGCTACCACGCCTGCGACGCCGGTATTTCTCCGTGACTTCTGTAATCGTGCCACTGAGAGCCAGGTCTCACCACCGTTCAGCAGACTGCCAGGTTATTCGACGTCATAGGGCGCAGAGGACTACGCGCATGAGCTGTGTGGGGCGACACCTTTCAAGGAGCCTATAAAGGGACACCCGCTCGACTACTCAGTCACAGAGTATGGTGGAGCCGGAACATAGTCGATCGCTCACAACGATTTTGTTCTTGCCGTGCAGTTTCTTGACATCCTAGGTACTGTGGGCTGCTCGAACCTTGTCACGCTCAATGCTGTACGCCTGCGACGCCGGTATTTCTCCGTGACTTCTGTAATCGTGCCACCGAGAGCGAGGTCTCACCACCGTTCAGCAGACTGCCAGGTTGTTCGACGTCATAGGGAGCAGAGGGCTACGCGCATGAGCTGTGTGGGGCGACACCTTTCAAGGAGCCTACAAAGTGACACCCGTTCGACTTCTCAGTCACAGGGTATGGTGGCGCCGGAACAATGTCGATCGCTCAAAAGAACTTTGTTCTTGCCGTGCAGTTTCGTGATATCCTAGGTACTGCGGGCTGCTCGAACGTCGTCACGCTCAATGCTACTACGCCTGCGACGTCGGTATTTCTCCGTGACTTCTGTAATCGTGCCACCCAGAGCCACGTCTCACCACCGTTCAGCAGACGGCTGGGTTATTCGACGTCATAGGGCGCAGAGGGCTACGCGCATGAGCTGTGCGGGGCGACACCTTTCAAGGAGCCTACAAAGCGACACCCGTTCGACTTCTCAGTCACAGGGTATGGTGGCGCCAGAACAATGTCGATCGCTAGCAACAATTTTGTTCTTGCAGTGCAGTTTCTTGACATCCTAGGTACTGCGGGCTGCTCGAACCTCGTCACGCTCAATGCTACTATGCCTGCGACGCCGGTATTTCTCCGTGACTTCTGTAATCGTTCCACCGAGAGCCAGTTCTCACCACCGTTCAGCAGACTGCCAGGTTATTCGACGTCATAGGGCGCAGAGGACTACGCGCATGAGCTGTGTGGGGCGACACCTTTCAAGGAGCCTATAAAGGGACACCCGCTCGACTACTCAATCACAGGGTATGGTGGCGCCGGAACAATGTCGATCGCTCACAACAATTTTGTTCTTGCCGTGCAGTTTCTTGACATCCTAGGTACTGCGGGCTGCTCGAACCTCGTCACGCTCAATGCTACAACGCCTGCGACGCCGGTATTTCTCCGTGACTTCTGTAATTGTTCCACCGAGAGCCAGGTCTCACCACCGTTCAGCAGACTGCCAGGTTATTCGACGTCATAGGGCGCAGAGAACAACATGCATGAGCTGTGCGGGGCGACACCTTTCAAGGAGCCTACAAAGCGACACCCGTTCGACTTCTCAGTCACAGGGTATGGTGGCGCCGGAACAATGTCGATCGCTCACAGTAATTTTGTTCTTGCCGTGCAGTTTCTTGACATCCTAGGTACTGCGGGCTGCTCGAACCTCGTCACGCTCACTGCTACTACGCCTGCGAGGCCGGTATTTCTCCGTGACTTCTGTAATCGTGCCACCGAGAGCCAGGTCTCACCACCGTTCAGCAGACTGGCAGGTTATTCGAGGTCATAAGGCGCAGAGGGCTACGCGCATGAGCTGTGCGGGGCGACACCTTTCAAGGAGCCTACAAAGCGACACCCGTTCGACTTCTCAGTCACAGGGTATGGTGGCGCCGGAACTATGTCAATCGCTCACAACAATTTTGTTCTTTCCGTGCAGTTTCTTGACATCCTAGGTATTGCGGGCTGCTCGAACGTCGTCACGCTCAATGCTACCACGCCTTCGACGTCGGTATTTCTCCGTGACTTCTGTAATCGTGCAACCCAGAGCCACGTCTCACCACCGTTCAGCAGACGGCCGGGTTATTCGACGTCATAGGGCGCAGAGGGCTACGCGCATGAGCTGTGCGGGGCGACACCTTTCAGGGAGCCTACAAAGTGACACCCGTTCGACTTCTCAGTCACAGTATATGGGGGCGCCGGAACAATGTCGATCGCTCAGAACAATTTTGTTCTTGCCGTGCAGTTTCTTGACATCCTAGGTACTGCGGGCTGCTCGAACCTCGTCACGCTCAATGCTACTACGCCTGGGACGCCGGTATTTCTCCGTGACTTCTGTAATCGTGCCAACGAGAGCCAGGTCTCACCACCATTCAGCAGACTGCCAGGTTATTCGACGTCATAGGGCGCAGTGGGCTAGGCGCATGAGCTGTGCGGGGCGACACCTTTCGAGGAGCCTACAAAGCGACACCCGTTCTACTTCTCAGTCACAGGGTATGGTGGCGCCGGAACAATGTCGATCGCTCACAACAATTTTGTTCTTGCCGTGCATTTTTTTGACATCCTAGGTACTGCGGGCTGCTCGAACCTCATCACGCTCAATGCTACTACGCCTGCGACGCCAGTATTTCTCCGTGACTTCTGTAATCGTGCCACTGAGAGCCAGGTCTCACCACCGTTCAGCAGACTGCCAGGTTATTCCACGTCATAGGGCGCAGAGGGCTACGCGCATGAGCTGTGCGGGGCGAAACCTTTCAAGGAGCCTACAAAGCGACACCCGTTCGACTTCTCAGTCACAGGGTATGGTGGCGCCGGAACAATGTCGATCGCTCAAAACAACTTTGTTCTTGCCGTGCAGGTTCGTGATATCCTAGGTACTACGGGCTGACGAACCTGGTCACGCTCACTGCTACTACGCCTGCGAGGCCGGTATTTCTCCGTGACTTCTGTAATCGTGCCACAGAGAGCCAGGTCTCACCACCGTTCAGCAGACTGGCAGGTTATTCGAGGTCATAAGGCGCAGAGGGCTACGCGCATGAGCTGTGCGGGGCGACACCTTTCAAGGAGCCTACAAAGCGACACCCATTCGACTTCTCAGTCACAGGGTATGGTGGCGCCGGAACAATGTCAATCGCTCACAACAATTTTGTTCTTTCCGTGCAGTTTCTTGACATCCTAGGTACTGCGGGCTGCTCGAACGTCGTCACGCTCAATGCTACCACGCCTGCGACGTCGGTATTTCTCCGTGACTTCTGTAATCGTGCAACCCAGAGCCACGTCTCACCACCGTTCAGCAGACGGCCGGGTTATTCGAAGTCATAGGGCGCAGAGGACTACGCGTATGAGCTGTGTGGGGCGACACTTTTGAAGGAGCCTATAAAGGGACACCCGCTCGACTACTCAGTCACAGGTTATGGTGGCGCCAGAACAATGTCGATCGCTCACAACAATTTTGTTCTTGCCGTGCAGTTTCTTGACATCCTAGGTACTGCGGGCTGCTCGAACCTCGTCACGCTCAATGCTATTACGCCGGCGACGCCGGTATTTCTCCGTGACTTCTGTAATCGTGCCACCGAGAGCCAGGTCTCACCACCGTTCAGCAGACTGCCAGGTTGTTCGACGTCATAGGGCGCAGAGGGCTACGCGCATGAGCTGTGCGCGGCGACACCTTTCAAGGGGCCTACAAAGCGACACCCATTCGACTTCTCAGTCACAGGGTATGGTGGCGCCGGAACAATGTCAATCGCTCACAACAATTTTGTTCTTGCCGTGCAGTTTCTTGACATACTAGGTACTTCGGACTGCTCGAACCTCGTCACACTTAATGCTACTTCGCCTGCGACGCCGGTATTTCTGCGTGACTTCTGTAGTCGTTCCACTGAGAGCCAAGTCTCGCCACCGTTCAGTAAACTGCCAGGTTATTCGACGTCATAGGGCGGAGAGGACTACGCGCATGAGCTGTGTGGGGCGACACCTTTCAAGGAGCCTCTAAAGGGACACCCGCTCGACTACTCAGTCACAGGGTATGGTGGCGCTGGAACAATGTCGATCGCTCAACACAATTTTGTTCTTGCCGTGCAGTTTCTTGACATCTTAGGTACTGCGGGCTGCTCGAACCTCGTCACGCTCAATGCTACTAAGCCTGCGACGCCGGTATTTCTCCGTGACTTCTGTAATTGTGCCACCGAGAGCCAGGTCTCTCCACCGTTCAGTAGACTGCCAGGTTATTCGACGTCATAGGGCGCAGAGGGCTACGTGCATGAGCTGTGCGGGGCGACACCTTTCAAGGAGCCTATAAAGGGACACCCGCTCGACTACTCATTCACAGGGTATGGTGGCGCTGGAACAATGTCGATCGCTCAACACAATTTTGTTCTTGCCGTGCAGTTTCTTGACATCTTAGGTACTGCGGGCTGCTCGAACCTCGTCACGCTCAATGCTACTATGCCTGCGACGCCGGTATTTCTTCGTGATTTCTGTAATCGTTCCACCGAGAGCCAGTTCTCACCACCGTTCAGCAGACTGCCTGGTCATTCTACGTCATAGGGCGCAGAGGGCTACGCGCATGAGCTGTGCGGGGCGACACCTTTCAAGGAGCCTACAAAGTGATACCCGTTCGACTTCTCAGTCACAGGGTATGGTGGCGCCCGAACAATGTCGATCACTCACAACAATTTTGTTCTTGCCATGCAGTTTCTTGACATCCTAGGTACTGTGGGCTGCTCGAACCTCGTCACGCTCAATGCTACCACGCCTGCGACGCCGGTATTTCTCCGTGACTTCTGTAATCGTGCCACCGAGAGCCAGGTCTCACCACCGTTCAGCAGACTGCCAGGTTGTTCGACGTCATAGGGCGCAGAGGGCTACGCGCATGAGCTGTGCGCGGCGACACCTTTCAAGGGGCCTACAAAGCGACACCCATTCGACTTCTCAGTCACAGGGTATGGTGGCGCCGGAACAATGTCAATCGCTCACAACAATTTTGTTCTTGCCGTGCAGTTTCTTGACATACTAGGTACTTCGGACTGCTCGAACCTCGTCACACTTAATGCTACTTCGCCTGCGACGCCGGTATTTCTGCGTGACTTCTGTAGTCGTTCCACTGAGAGCCAAGTCTCGCCACCGTTCAGTAAACTGCCAGGTTATTCGACGTCATAGGGCGGAGAGGACTACGCGCATGAGCTGTGTGGGGCGACACCTTTCAAGGAGCCTCTAAAGGGACACCCGCTCGACTACTCAGTCACAGGGTATGGTGGCGCTGGAACAATGTCGATCGCTCAACACAATTTTGTTCTTGCCGTGCAGTTTCTTGACATCTTAGGTACTGCGGGCTGCTCGAACCTCGTCACGCTCAAGGCTACTAAGCCTGCGACGCCGGTATTTCTCCGTGACTTCTGTAATTGTGCCACCGAGAGCCAGGTCTCTCCACCGTTCAGTAGACTGCCAGGTTATTCGACGTCATAGGGCGCAGAGGGCTACGTGCATGAGCTGTGCGGGGCGACACCTTTCAAGGAGCCTATAAAGGGACACCCGCTCGACTACTCATTCACAGGGTATGGTGGCGCTGGAACAATGTCGATCGCTCAACACAATTTTGTTCTTGCCGTGCAGTTTCTTGACATCTTAGGTACTGCGGGCTGCTCGAACCTCGTCACGCTCAATGCTGCTATGCCTGCGACGCCGGTATTTCTTCGTGATTTCTGTAATCGTTCCACCGAGAGCCAGTTCTCACCACCGTTCAGCAGACTGCCTGGTCATTCTACGTCATAGGGCGCAGAGGGCTACGCGCATGAGCTGTGCGGGGCGACACCTTTCAAGGAGCCTACAAAGTGATACCCGTTCGACTTCTCAGTCACAGGGTATGGTGGTGCCCGAACAATGTCGATCACTCACAACAATTTTGTTCTTGCCATGCAGTTTCTTGACATCCTAGGTACTGTGGGCTGCTCGAACCTCGTCACGCTCAATGCTACCACGCCTGCGACGCCGGTATTTCTCCGTAACTTCTGTAATCGTGCCACTGAGAGCCAGGTCTCACCACCGTTCAGCAGACTGCCAGGTTATTCGACGTCATAGGGCGCAGAGGACTACGCGCATGAGCTGTGTGGGGCGACACCTTTCAAGGAGCCTATAAAGGGACACCCGCTCGACTACTCAGTCACAGAGTATGGTGGCGCCGGAACATAGTCGATCGCTCACAACGATTTTGTTCTTGCCGTGCAGTTTCTTGACATCCTAGGTACTGTGGGCTGCTCGAACCTTGTCACGCTCAATGCTGTACGCCTGCGACGCCGGTATTTCTCCGTGACTTCTGTAATCGTGCCACCGAGAGCGAGGTCTCACCACCGTTCAGCAGAGTGCCAGGTTATTCGACGTCATAGGGCGCAGAAGACTACGCGTATGAGCTGTGTGGGGCGACACCTTTGAAGGAGCCTATAAAGGGACACCCGCTCGACTACTCAGTCACAGGTTATGGTGGCGCCAGAACAATGTCGATCGCTCACAACAATTTTGTTCTTGCCATGCAGTTTCTTGACATCCTAGGTACTGCGGGCTGCTCGAACCTCGTCACGCTCAATGCTACTATGCCTGCGACGCCGGTATTTCTCCGTGACTTCTGCAATCGTTCCACCGAGAGCCAGTTCTCACCACCGTTCAGCAGACTGCCAGGTTATTCGACGTCACTGGGCGCAGAGGACTACGCGCATGAGCTGTGTGGGGCGACACCTTTCAAGGAGCCTATAAAGGGACACCCGCTCGACTACTCAATCACAGGGTATGGTGGCGCCGGAACAATGTCGATCGCTCACAACAATTTTGTTCTTGCCGTGCAGTTTCTTGACATCCTAGGTACTGCGGGCTGCTCGAACCTCGTCACGCTCAATGCTACAACGCCTGCGACGCCGGTATTTCTCCGTGACTTCTGTAATTGTGCCACCGAGAGCCAGGTCTCACCACCGTTCAGCAGACTGCCAGGTTATTCGACGTCATAGGGCGCAGAGAACAACGTGCATGAGCTGTGCGGGGCGACACCTTTCAAGGAGCCTACAAAGCGACGCCCGTTCGACTTCTCAGTCACAGGGTATGGTGGCGCCGGAACAATGTCGATCGCTCACAGTAATTTTGTTCTTGCCGTGCAGTTTCTTGACATCCTAGGTACTGCGGGCTGCTCGAACCTCGTCACGCTCACTGCTACTACGCCTGCGAGGCCGGTATTTCTCCGTGACTTCTGTAATCGTGCCACCGAGAGCCAGGTCTCACCACCGTTCAGCAGACTGGCCGGTTATTCGAGGTCATAAGGCGCAGAGGGCTACGCGCATGAGCTGTGCGGGGCGACACCTTTCAAGGAGCCTACAAAGCGACACCCGTTCGACTTCTCAGTCACAGGGTATGGTGGCGCCGGAACTATGTCAATCGCTCACAACAATTTTGTTCTTTCCGTGCAGTTTCTTGACATCCTAGGTATTGCGGGCTGCTCGAACGTCGTCACGCTCAATGCTACCACGCCTTCGACGTCGGTATTTCTCCGTGACTTCTGTAATCGTGCAACCCAGAGCCACGTCTCACCACTGTTCAGCAGACGGCCGGGTTATTCGACGTCATAGGGCGCAGAGGGCTACGCGCATGAGCTGTGCGGGGCGACACCTTTCAGGGAGCCTACAAAGTGACACCCGTTCGACTTCTCAGTCACAGTATATGGGGGCGCCGGAACAATGTCGATCGCTCAGAACAATTTTGTTCTTGCCGTGCAGTTTCTTGACATCCTAGGTACTGCGGGCTGCTCGAACCTCGTCACGCTCAATGCTACTACGCCTGGGACGCCGGTATTTCTCCGTGACTTCTGTAATCGTGCCACTGAGAGCCAGGTCTCACCACCGTTCAGCAGACTGCCAGGTTATTCGACGTCATAGGGCGCAGAGGGCTACGCGCATGAGCTGTGCGGGGCGAAACCTTTCAAGGAGCCTACAAAGCGACACCCGTTCGACTTCTCAGTCACAGGGTATGGTGGCGCCGGAACATTGTCGATCGCTCAAAACAACTTTGTTCTTGCCGTGCAGTTTCGTGATATCCTAGGTACTACGGGCTGACGAACCTCGTCACGCTCACTGCTACTACGCCTGCGAGGCCGGTATTTCTCCGTGACTTCTGTAATCGTGCCACCGAGAGCCAGGTCTCACCACCGTTCAGCAGACTGGCAGGTTATTCGAGGTCATAAGGCGCAGAGGGCTACGCGCATGAGCTGTGCGGGGCGACACCTTTCAAGGAGCCTACAAAGCGACACCCATTCGACTTCTCAGTCACAGGGTATGGTGGCGCCGGAACAATGTCAATCGCTCACAACAATTTTGTTCTTTCCGTGCAGTTTCTTGACATCCTAGGTATTGCGGGCTGCTCGAACGTCGTCACGCTCAATGCTACCACGCCTGCGACGTCGGTATTTCTCCGTGACTTCTGTAATCGTGCAACCCAGAGCCACGTCTCACCACCGTTCAGCAGACGGCCGGGTTATTCGACGTCATAGGGCGCAGAGGGCTACGCGCATGAGCTGTGCGGGGCGACACCTTTCAGGGAGCCTACAAAGTGACACCCGTTCGACTTCTCAGTCACAGTATATGGGGGCGCCGGAACAATGTCGATCGCTCAGAACAATTTTGTTCTTGCCGTGCAGTTTCTTGACATCCTAGGTACTGCGGGCTGCTCGAACCTCGTCACGCTCAATGCTACTACGCCTGCGACGCCGGTATTTCTCCGTGACTTCTGTAATCGTGCCAACGAGAGCCAGGTCTCACCACCATTCAGCAGACTGCCAGGTTATTCGACGTCATAGGGCGCAGTGGGCTAGGCGCATGAGCTGTGCGGGGCGACACCTTTCGAGGAGCCTACAAAGCGACACCCGTTCTACTTCTCAGTCACAGGGTATGGTGGCGCCGGAACAATGTCGATCGCTCACAACATTTTTGTTCTTGCCGTGCAGTTTTTTGACATCCTAGGTACTGCGGGCTGCTCGCACCTCGTGACGCTCAATGCTACTACGCCTGCGACGCCAGTATTTCTCTGTGACTTCTGTAATCGTGCCACTGAGAGCCAGGTCTCACTACCGTTCAGCAGACTGCCAGGTTATTCGACGTCATAGGGCGCAGAGGGCTACGCGCATGAGCTGTGCGGGGCGACACCTTTCAAGGAGCCTACAAAGCGACACCCGTTCGACTTCTCAGTCACAGGGTATGGTGGCGCCGGAACAATGTCGATCGGTCAAAACAACTTTGTTCTGGCCGTGCAGTTTCGTGATATCTTAGGTACTACGGGCTGACGAACCTCGTCACGCTCAATGCTACTACGCCTGCGACGCCGGTATTTCTCCGTCACTTCATTAATCGTGCCACCGAGAGCCAGGTCTCACCACCGTTCAGCAGAGTGCCAGGTTATTCGACGTCATAGGGCGCAGAGGACTACGCGTATGAGCTGTATGGGGCGACACCTTTCAAGGAGCCTATACAGGGACACCCGCTCGACTACTCAGTCACAGGTTATGGTGGCGCCGGAACAATGTCGATCGCTCACAACAATTTTGTTCTTGCCGTGCAGTTTCGTGACATCCTAGGTACTGCGGGCTGCTGGAACCTCGTCACGCTCAATGCTACTACGCCTGCGACGCCGGTATTTCTCCGTGACTTCTGTAATCGTGCCACCGAGAGCCAGGTCTCACCACCGTTCAGCAGACTGCCTGGTCATTCTACGTCATAGGGCGCAGAGGGCTACGCGCATGAGCTGTGCGGGGCGACACCTTTCAAGGAGCCTACAAAGTGATACCCGTTCGACTTCTCAGTCACAGGGTATGGTGGCGCCCGAACAATGTCGATCACTCACAACAATTTTGTTCTTGCCATGCAGTTTCTTGACGTCCTAGGTACTGCGGGCTGCTCGAACCTTGTCACGCTCAATGCTACCACGCCTGCGATGCCGGTATTTCTCCCTGACTTCTGTAATCGTGCCACCGAGAGCCAGGTTTCACCACCGTTCAGCAGACTGCCAGGTTATTCGACGTCATAGGGCGCAGAGAACTACGTGCATGAGCTGTGTTGGGCGACACCTTTCAAGGAGCCTTCAAAGCGACACCCGTTCGACTTCTCAGTCACAGGGTATGGTGGCACCGGAACAATGTCGATCGCTCACAACAATTTTGTTCTTGCCGTGCAGTTTCTTGACATCCTAGGTACTGCGGGCTGCTCGAACATCGTCATGCTCAATGCTACTACGCCTACGACGCCGGTATTTCTCCGTGACTTCTGTAATCGTGCCACCGAGAGCCAGGTCTCACCACCAATCAGCAGACTGCCAGGTTATTCGACGTCATAGGGCGGAGAGGACTACGCGCATGAGTTGTGTGGGGCGACACCTTTCAAGGAGCCTATAAAGGGACACCCGCTCGACTACTCAGTCACAGGGTATGGTGGCGCCGGAACAATGTCGATCGCTCACAACAATTTTGTTCTTGCCGTGCAGTTTCTTGACATCCTAGGTACTGCGGGCTGCTCGAACCTCGTCACGCTCAATGCTACTACGCCTGCGACGCCGGTATTTCTCCGTGACTTCTGTAATTGTGCCACCGAGAGCCAGGTCTCTCCACCGTTCAGTAGACTGCCAGGTTATTCGACGTCATAGGGCGCAGAGGGCTACGTGCATGAGCTGTGCGGGGCGACACCTTTCAAGGAGCCTATAAAGGGACACCCGCTCGACTACTCAGTCACAGGGTATGGTGGCGCTGGAACAATGTCAATCGCTCAACACAATTTTGTTCTTGCCGTGCAGTTTCTTGACATCCTAGGTACTGCGGGCTGCTCGAACCTGGTCACGCTCACTGCTACTACGCCTGCGAGGCCGGTATTTCTCCGTGACTTCTGTAATCGTGCCACCGAGAGCCAGGTCTCACCACCGTTCAGCAGACTGGCAGGTTATTCGAGGTCATAAGGCGCAGAGGGCTACGCGCATGAGCTGTGCGGGGCGACACCTTTCAAGGAGCCTACAAAGCGACACCCGTTCGACTTCTCAGTCACAGGGTATGGTGGCGCCGGAACAATGTCAATCGCTCACAACAATTTTGTTCTTTCCGTGCAGTTTCTTGACATCCTAGGTATTGCGGGCTGCTCGAACGTCGTCACGCTCAATGCTACCACGCCTGCGACGTCGGTATTTCTCCGTGACTTCTGTAATCGTGCAACCCAGAGCCACGTCTCACCACCGTTCAGCAGACGGCCGGGTTATTCGACGTCATAGGGCGCAGAGGGCTACGCGCATGAGCTGTGCGGGGCGACACCTTTCAGGGAGCCTACAAAGTGACACCCGTTCGACTTCTCAGTCACAGTATATGGGGGCGCCGGAACAATGTCGATCGCTCAGAACAATTTTGTTCTTGCCGTGCAGTTTCTTGACATCCTAGGTACTGCGGGCTGCTCGAACCTCGTCACGCTCAATGCTACTACGCCTGCGACGCCGGTATTTCTCCGTGACTTCTGTAATCGTGCCAACGAGAGCCAGGTCTCACCACCATTCAGCAGACTGCCAGGTTATTCGACGTCATAGGGCGCAGTGGGCTAGGCGCATGAGCTGTGCGGGGCGACACCTTTCGAGGAGCCTACAAAGCGACACCCGTTCTACTTCTCAGTCACAGGGTATGGTGGCGCCGGAACAATGTCGATCGCTCAAAACAACTTTGTTCTGGCCGTGCAGTTTCGTGATATCTTAGGTACTACGGGCTTACGAACCTCGTCACGCTCAATGCTACTACGCCTGCGACGCCGGTATTTCTCCGTCACTTCATTAATCGTGCCACCGAGAGCCAGGTCTCACCACCGTTCAGCAGAGTGCCAGGTTATTCGACGCCATAGGGCGCAGAGGACTACGCGTATGAGCTGTATGGGGCGACACCTTTCAAGGAGCCTATACAGGGACACCCGCTCGACTACTCAGTCAGAGGTTATGGTGGCGCCGGAACAATGTCGATCGCTCACAACAATTTTGTTCGTGCCGTGCAGTTTCGTGACATCCTAGGTACTGCGGGCTGCTGGAACCTCGTCACGCTCAATGCTACTACGCCTGCGACGCCGGTATTTCTCCGTGACTTCTGTAATCGTGCCACCGAGAGCCAGGTCTCACCACCGTTCAGCAGACTGCCTGGTCATTCTACGTCATAGGGCGCAGAGGGCTACGCGCATGAGCTGTGCGGGGCGACACCTTTCAAGGAGCCTACAAAGTGATACCCGTTCGACTTCTCAGTCACAGGGTATGGTGGCGCCCGAACAATGTCGATCGCTCACAACAATTTTGTTCTTGCCGTGCAGTTTCTTGACATCCTAGGTACTGCGGGCTGCTCGAACCTCGTCACGCTCAATGCTACAACGCCTGCGACGCCGGTATTTCTCCGTGACTTCTGTAATTGTGCCACCGAGAGCCAGGTCTCACCACCGTTCAGCAGACTGCCAGGTTATTCGACGTCATAGGGCGCAGAGAACAACGTGCATGAGCTGTGCGGGGCGACACCTTTCAAGGAGCCTACAAAGCGACGCCCGTTCGACTTCTCAGTCACAGGGTATGGTGGCGCCGGAACAATGTCGATCGCTCACAGTAATTTTGTTCTTGCCGTGCAGTTTCTTGACATCCTAGGTACTGCGGGCTGCTCGAACCTCGTCACGCTCACTGCTACTACGCCTGCGAGGCCGGTATTTCTCCGTGACTTCTGTAATCGTGCCACCGAGAGCCAGGTCTCACCACCGTTCAGCAGACTGGCCGGTTATTCGAGGTCATAAGGCGCAGAGGGCTACGCGCATGAGCTGTGCGGGGCGACACCTTTCAAGGAGCCTACAAAGCGACACCCGTTCGACTTCTCAGTCACAGGGTATGGTGGCGCCGGAACTATGTCAATCGCTCACAACAATTTTGTTCTTTCCGTGCAGTTTCTTGACATCCTAGGTATTGCGGGCTGCTCGAACGTCGTCACGCTCAATGCTACCACGCCTTCGACGTCGGTATTTCTCCGTGACTTCTGTAATCGTGCAACCCAGAGCCACGTCTCACCACTGTTCAGCAGACGGCCGGGTTATTCGACGTCATAGGGCGCAGAGGGCTACGCGCATGAGCTGTGCGGGGCGACACCTTTCAGGGAGCCTACAAAGTGACACCCGTTCGACTTCTCAGTCACAGTATATGGGGGCGCCGGAACAATGTCGATCGCTCAGAACAATTTTGTTCTTGCCGTGCAGTTTCTTGACATCCTAGGTACTGCGGGCTGCTCGAACCTCGTCACGCTCAATGCTACTACGCCTGGGACGCCGGTATTTCTCCGTGACTTCTGTAATCGTGCCACTGAGAGCCAGGTCTCACCACCGTTCAGCAGACTGCCAGGTTATTCGACGTCATAGGGCGCAGAGGGCTACGCGCATGAGCTGTGCGGGGCGAAACCTTTCAAGGAGCCTACAAAGCGACACCCGTTCGACTTCTCAGTCACAGGGTATGGTGGCGCCGGAACATTGTCGATCGCTCAAAACAACTTTGTTCTTGCCGTGCAGTTTCGTGATATCCTAGGTACTACGGGCTGACGAACCTCGTCACGCTCACTGCTACTACGCCTGCGAGGCCGGTATTTCTCCGTGACTTCTGTAATCGTGCCACCGAGAGCCAGGTCTCACCACCGTTCAGCAGACTGGCAGGTTATTCGAGGTCATAAGGCGCAGAGGGCTACGCGCATGAGCTGTGCGGGGCGACACCTTTCAAGGAGCCTACAAAGCGACACCCATTCGACTTCTCAGTCACAGGGTATGGTGGCGCCGGAACAATGTCAATCGCTCACAACAATTTTGTTCTTTCCGTGCAGTTTCTTGACATCCTAGGTATTGCGGGCTGCTCGAACGTCGTCACGCTCAATGCTACCACGCCTGCGACGTCGGTATTTCTCCGTGACTTCTGTAATCGTGCAACCCAGAGCCACGTCTCACCACCGTTCAGCAGACGGCCGGGTTATTCGACGTCATAGGGCGCAGAGGGCTACGCGCATGAGCTGTGCGGGGCGACACCTTTCAGGGAGCCTACAAAGTGACACCCGTTCGACTTCTCAGTCACAGTATATGGGGGCGCCGGAACAATGTCGATCGCTCAGAACAATTTTGTTCTTGCCGTGCAGTTTCTTGACATCCTAGGTACTGCGGGCTGCTCGAACCTCGTCACGCTCAATGCTACTACGCCTGCGACGCCGGTATTTCTCCGTGACTTCTGTAATCGTGCCAACGAGAGCCAGGTCTCACCACCATTCAGCAGACTGCCAGGTTATTCGACGTCATAGGGCGCAGTGGGCTAGGCGCATGAGCTGTGCGGGGCGACACCTTTCGAGGAGCCTACAAAGCGACACCCGTTCTACTTCTCAGTCACAGGGTATGGTGGCGCCGGAACAATGTCGATCGCTCACAACATTTTTGTTCTTGCCGTGCAGTTTTTTGACATCCTAGGTACTGCGGGCTGCTCGCACCTCGTGACGCTCAATGCTACTACGCCTGCGACGCCAGTATTTCTCTGTGACTTCTGTAATCGTGCCACTGAGAGCCAGGTCTCACTACCGTTCAGCAGACTGCCAGGTTATTCGACGTCATAGGGCGCAGAGGGCTACGCGCATGAGCTGTGCGGGGCGACACCTTTCAAGGAGCCTACAAAGCGACACCCGTTCGACTTCTCAGTCACAGGGTATGGTGGCGCCGGAACAATGTCGATCGGTCAAAACAACTTTGTTCTGGCCGTGCAGTTTCGTGATATCTTAGGTACTACGGGCTGACGAACCTCGTCACGCTCAATGCTACTACGCCTGCGACGCCGGTATTTCTCCGTCACTTCATTAATCGTGCCACCGAGAGCCAGGTCTCACCACCGTTCAGCAGAGTGCCAGGTTATTCGACGTCATAGGGCGCAGAGGACTACGCGTATGAGCTGTATGGGGCGACACCTTTCAAGGAGCCTATACAGGGACACCCGCTCGACTACTCAGTCACAGGTTATGGTGGCGCCGGAACAATGTCGATCGCTCACAACAATTTTGTTCTTGCCGTGCAGTTTCGTGACATCCTAGGTACTGCGGGCTGCTGGAACCTCGTCACGCTCAATGCTACTACGCCTGCGACGCCGGTATTTCTCCGTGACTTCTGTAATCGTGCCACCGAGAGCCAGGTCTCACCACCGTTCAGCAGACTGCCTGGTCATTCTACGTCATAGGGCGCAGAGGGCTACGCGCATGAGCTGTGCGGGGCGACACCTTTCAAGGAGCCTACAAAGTGATACCCGTTCGACTTCTCAGTCACAGGGTATGGTGGCGCCCGAACAATGTCGATCACTCACAACAATTTTGTTCTTGCCAGGCAGTTTCTTGACGTCCTAGGTACTGCGGGCTGCTCGAACCTTGTCACGCTCAATGCTACCACGCCTGCGATGCCGGTATTTCTCCCTGACTTCTGTAATCGTGCCACCGAGAGCCAGGTTTCACCACCGTTCAGCAGACTGCCAGGTTATTCGACGTCATAGGGCGCAGAGAACTACGTGCATGAGCTGTGTTGGGCGACACCTTTCAAGGAGCCTTCAAAGCGACACCCGTTCGACTTCTCAGTCACAGGGTATGGTGGCACCGGAACAATGTCGATCGCTCACAACAATTTTGTTCTTGCCGTGCAGTTTCTTGACATCCTAGGTACTGCGGGCTGCTCGAACATCGTCATGCTCAATGCTACTACGCCTACGACGCCGGTATTTCTCCGTGACTTCTGTAATCGTGCCACCGAGAGCCAGGTCTCACCACCAATCAGCAGACTGCCAGGTTATTCGACGTCATAGGGCGGAGAGGACTACGCGCATGAGTTGTGTGGGGCGACACCTTTCAAGGAGCCTATAAAGGGACACCCGCTCGACTACTCAGTCACAGGGTATGGTGGCGCCGGAACAATGTCGATCGCTCACAACAATTTTGTTCTTGCCGTGCAGTTTCTTGACATCCTAGGTACTGCGGGCTGCTCGAACCTCGTCACGCTCAATGCTACTACGCCTGCGACGCCGGTATTTCTCCGTGACTTCTGTAATTGTGCCACCGAGAGCCAGGTCTCTCCACCGTTCAGTAGACTGCCAGGTTATTCGACGTCATAGGGCGCAGAGGGCTACGTGCATGAGCTGTGCGGGGCGACACCTTTCAAGGAGCCTATAAAGGGACACCCGCTCGACTACTCAGTCACAGGGTATGGTGGCGCTGGAACAATGTCAATCGCTCAACACAATTTTGTTCTTGCCGTGCAGTTTCTTGACATCCTAGGTACTGCGGGCTGCTCGAACCTGGTCACGCTCACTGCTACTACGCCTGCGAGGCCGGTATTTCTCCGTGACTTCTGTAATCGTGCCACCGAGAGCCAGGTCTCACCACCGTTCAGCAGACTGGCAGGTTATTCGAGGTCATAAGGCGCAGAGGGCTACGCGCATGAGCTGTGCGGGGCGACACCTTTCAAGGAGCCTACAAAGCGACACCCGTTCGACTTCTCAGTCACAGGGTATGGTGGCGCCGGAACAATGTCAATCGCTCACAACAATTTTGTTCTTTCCGTGCAGTTTCTTGACATCCTAGGTATTGCGGGCTGCTCGAACGTCGTCACGCTCAATGCTACCACGCCTGCGACGTCGGTATTTCTCCGTGACTTCTGTAATCGTGCAACCCAGAGCCACGTCTCACCACCGTTCAGCAGACGGCCGGGTTATTCGACGTCATAGGGCGCAGAGGGCTACGCGCATGAGCTGTGCGGGGCGACACCTTTCAGGGAGCCTACAAAGTGACACCCGTTCGACTTCTCAGTCACAGTATATGGGGGCGCCGGAACAATGTCGATCGCTCAGAACAATTTTGTTCTTGCCGTGCAGTTTCTTGACATCCTAGGTACTGCGGGCTGCTCGAACCTCGTCACGCTCAATGCTACTACGCCTGCGACGCCGGTATTTCTCCGTGACTTCTGTAATCGTGCCAACGAGAGCCAGGTCTCACCACCATTCAGCAGACTGCCAGGTTATTCGACGTCATAGGGCGCAGTGGGCTAGGCGCATGAGCTGTGCGGGGCGACACCTTTCGAGGAGCCTACAAAGCGACACCCGTTCTACTTCTCAGTCACAGGGTATGGTGGCGCCGGAACAATGTCGATCGCTCAAAACAACTTTGTTCTGGCCGTGCAGTTTCGTGATATCTTAGGTACTACGGGCTTACGAACCTCGTCACGCTCAATGCTACTACGCCTGCGACGCCGGTATTTCTCCGTCACTTCATTAATCGTGCCACCGAGAGCCAGGTCTCACCACCGTTCAGCAGAGTGCCAGGTTATTCGACGCCATAGGGCGCAGAGGACTACGCGTATGAGCTGTATGGGGCGACACCTTTCAAGGAGCCTATACAGGGACACCCGCTCGACTACTCAGTCAGAGGTTATGGTGGCGCCGGAACAATGTCGATCGCTCACAACAATTTTGTTCGTGCCGTGCAGTTTCGTGACATCCTAGGTACTGCGGGCTGCTGGAACCTCGTCACGCTCAATGCTACTACGCCTGCGACGCCGGTATTTCTCCGTGACTTCTGTAATCGTGCCACCGAGAGCCAGGTCTCACCACCGTTCAGCAGACTGCCTGGTCATTCTACGTCATAGGGCGCAGAGGGCTACGCGCATGAGCTGTGCGGGGCGACACCTTTCAAGGAGCCTACAAAGTGATACCCGTTCGACTTCTCAGTCACAGGGTATGGTGGCGCCCGAACAATGTCGATCACTCACAACAATTTTGTTCTTGCCGTGCAGTTTCTTGACATCCTAGGTACTGCGGGCTGCTCGAACATCGTCATGCTCAATGCTACTACGCCTACGACGCCGGTATTTCTCCGTGACTTCTGCAATCGTGCCACCGAGAGCCAGGTCTCACCACCAATCAGCAGACTGCCAGGTTATTCGACGTCATAGGGCGGAGAGGACTACGCGCATGAGCTGTGTGGGGCGACACCTTTCAAGGAGCCTATAAAGGGACACCCGCTCGACTACTCAGTCACAGGGTATGGTGGCGCCGGAACAATGTCGATCGCTCACAACAATTTTGTTTTTGCCGTGCAGTTTCTTGACATCCTAGGTACTGCGGGCTGCTCGAACCTCGTCACGCTCAATGCTACTACGCCTGCGACGCCGGTATTTCTCCGTGACTTCTGTAATTGTGCCACCGAGAACCAGGTCTCTCCACCGTTCAGTAGACTGCCAGGTTATTCGACGTCATAGGGCGCAGAGGGCTACGTGCATGAGCTGTGCGGGGCGACACCTTTCAAGGAGCCTATAAAGGGACACCCGCTCGACTACTCAGTCACAGGGTATGGTGGCGCCGGAACAATGTCGATCGCTCACAACGATTTTGTTCTTGCCGTGCAGTTTCTTGACATCCTAGGTACTGCGGGCTGCTCGAACCTCGTCACGCTCAATGCTACTACGCCTGCGACGCCAGTATTTCTCCGTGACTTCTGTAATCGTGCCACTGAGAGCCAGGTCTCACCACCGTTCAGCAGACTGCCAGGTTATTCGACGTCATAGGGCGCAGAGGGCTACGCGCATGAGCTGTGCGGGGCGACACCTTTCAAGGAGCCTACAAAGCGACACCCGTTCGACTTCTCAGTCACAGGGTATGGTGGTGCCGGAACAATGTCGATCGCTCAAAACAACTTTGTTCTTGCCGGGCAGTTTCGTGATATCCTAGGTACTTCGGGCTGCTCGAACCTCGTCACGCGCAATGCTACTACGCCTGCGACGCCGGTATTTCTCCGTGACTTCATTAACCGTGCCACCGAGAGCGAGGTCTCACCACCGTTCAGCAGAGTGCCAGGTTATTCGACGTCATAGGGCGCAGAGGACTACGCGTATGAGCTGTGTGGGGCGACACCTTTGAAGGAGCCTATAAAGGGACACCCGCTCGACTACTCAGTCACAGGTTATGGTGGCGCCAGAACAATGTCGATCGCTCACAACAATTTTGTTCTTGCCATGCAGTTTCTTGACATCCTAGGTACTGCGGGCTGCTCGAACCTCGTCACGCTCAATGCTACTACGCCGGCGACGCCGGTATTTCTCCGTGACTTCTGTAATCGTGCCACCGAGAGCCAGGTCTCACCACCGTTCAGCAGACTGCCAGGTTGTTCGACGTCATAGGGCGCAGAGGGCTACGCGCATGAGCTGTGCGCGGCGACACCTTTCTTGGGGCCTACAAAGCGACACCCATTCGACTTCTCAGTCACAGGGTATGGTGGCACCGGAACAATGTCAATCGCTCACAACAATTTCGTTCTTGCCGTGCAGTTTCTTGACATAATAATAATAATAATAATAATAATAATTTTTATTTCCATCAGCGATGGAGGAGACTGCGGGTAAAAGTTGCTTGAAAGCACAAGCAACTTGACAGAGGCCCGCAGCCACCCCTACAGTGCAGGCAGCGATGGCAAACATTCACATAAAGAGAAAAAAAAATCACAAGAAACACATATTCGGAATACAGATATGTCTAAAAAAAAAACACACATCAGTAAGGAAGAATGAAAAAAAGCAATATTTTACGCTATTTACTATGTTAGCATGAATTGATGAAATGCTCGCGCAGTGTTCGTGCAGAAGTTATTTTCAATTCAATGTGTAATTTATGAAATGAATTTAAAAGGGTTGGCAGCGTGTATGATAGCTTCTGCATCGAATAGCTTGTCCGCGCAGTGACCACCTTCCACTGTTCTATGTAACGAGTGCCGTATGAATGGGTGTTTTTGGCAAGATGAGATAACTCGTGGAAAAACTTTAGGTTTTCTTTTATCTCTCGTTTGAACGCTATACTTAACTTGTAATTGTATAGGGTAAACACGCGGATGACATTTCCCTTCAAGAATAAATCTGAAGTATGGGAATTGTAGGGTACATTGAAAAGCGCCCGTAGAAATTTTTTCTGCAGTACATGAAGTCTTTCAAGATTTGTATATGTCGTCGTACCCCATACCAAAAAACAATAATACAAGGAAGAAAAAAAGAGCGCATTGTAAACAAGAAGCTTTATTTTAAAAGGTAATATCAATCTGTGACGCGCCATCATACCAACCACACGAGATAGCTTGCCTAAAACTGATTCGATGTGTAAATCCCAAAGCATATTTTGTGTGAAGGTAACTCCCAGTATTTTCACACTACTCACTATTTCTATTGCTTCATTTGTGTAAAGAAGGGTGATGTGATCGCAGGTTATCTGCTTAGATTTTGGTCTGAAAATCACGGCTTTTGTCTTTTTAGTATTAATTTGCAAAACGTTTGCTGCTGACCATTCTTGGAGCGCCCTTAGAGCAGTGTTGGTGTTATTCTGAAGGCTACCAAGTTCAGGTGACGAAAAAAATAGGCTAGCGTCGTCAGCGTACATAACGTATTTCGCATCACTGTAGATATTTACTAGGTCATTGATGTAAACTATAAAAAGAAATGGGCCGAGAATACTACCTTGAGGAACGCCTCTGCTGATGTGTTTTAAGTCTGAACGGTAATGCTCAATCTGGACGTACTGATGGCGATGATCTAGATACGACTTCACGAGGTTTAAGCAGTGCCCGCGAATACCATAGGTTTCAAGTTTTTTAAGTAGTATGGAATGATGGATACAATCAAATGCTTTACTGAAATCAATGTAAAGGCCGAGCACAAGATTCTTGCTTTCAAATTGTGTTAAAATGAATTCTTTTTGTTGTAGCAAGGCTAACTCAGTAGAAAGGTGTTTTCTAAATCCAAATTGGGCTGTAGATATAAGATTGTGCTTATCGAAAAAATTAGACATTTGCACGTGTATAAGTTTCTCCAGCCCTTTGGATAATACTGGTAATATCGAAATAGGTCTATAATTTTTGATATCGTTTATGTCACCTTTCTTAAAAAGCACAGAAACTCTTGCGATCTGCATCCTCCTGGGAAAGATAGCGCTCGCCAAAGACAGATTAAAGATGTAGGTAAGATATGGACAAATTAAATCAAGCACATACTTGATTGGACGAACCTGCATGCCCTCAACGTCACAACTTGAGCTATTTTTAAGCGAAAGAAAAACTGACAGTACTTCAGACTCTGTAAATGGGCGAAGGAAAAAGGAAGATGGATTGCTATCAGGCATAAATTTTGTAATATCAGCAGATGCACAAGAATTAGAATTGCTCACAAAATAATCATTAAATGTATTCGCCAAATCATCGCCCCATATTTCGTGGCCACCAAGAAATAGCTTTTCTACACGTGGAGACGATTTACGGCGATTTAAGACAGTATTAAGCTTTTTCCATAACATATCGGGTTTTTTCGAGCAGCTATCAAACTCAGCTTGAAAATAGCATTTCCTGTGTGACCTTAGTTCTTTGTTTAGTTTGTTTCTAAGCGACTTGTATTCTTTCAATATGCTTGGTTCCTTACTTTTAATGAACTTGTGATAAAGCGCATTTTTACACTTAATTTTTTGTAACAATTCAGGGGTTATCCATGGTTTTCTTATTTTTTTACCCAATTTAAACTTTTTTTGTGGGAAGTGACGCTTATACACACGAGAAATTTCATCAATAAGTTTACTGTATGCAATGTCAACGTCGTCTATTTTCAGAATTTGCGGAATATCGCTAAGTAGCAATTCAGCTCTAAAATTATCCAAACCTGTTTGTGTAATATTTTGAAAAGAAATTTACTGATGCTTTTCATTTATCGTGAAATTTTGCTTTCTTAGTAGAGCAAATATTGGGAGGTGGTCACTAAGGTCCCACGTTATTACACCACTGTTGGCTTTTGTAGAATCGATATTAGTAATAAATAAATCTAACAGTGTTTCGCTTTCAGTAGTTACCCTTGTCGGTACATAGATTAAATTTTCGCATCCGTTAGAAGTCAGCATGGTTAACATGGCCTTTTGTGGTGCAGAAATGGTCAACAGGTCGATATTAAAATCACCAGCAGACACCAAATAATCGCCAGTTTCTGAAACAAATGATAACAGCTGTTCATAGAAACAAAAGAAACTAGGAAGATTTCCACTTGGTGGTCTATAGCAAACGGAAAACATACAGTCATTCACACGAGCTGTTATTATTTCAAAATCATCACAACAGATACAAAAGTTGGAAAGCAGCTCGCAGTTTACGTGCTCTCTTAGCAACAGCATAACGCCACCGCCTCGGCGATTAGTTCTGTTTACACAATACGATTGATAAGACGGAAATTTGAACAAATCACGATCATCCCTGCACCAAGTTTCACTAAGCATTACTGCATCAAACAGAAAATGAAAACCATTGATGAAGTCATTTATATCTTCTTCCTTGTTATAGAGTGAACGAACGTTTAGATGAAGGCACTTCAAGGAATGTGCGTGATGACTTGTCACAAAAGCGTCTAGCTCGTGTGGAAGAAAGGGACTTTGACTAGCCATTTTGAGGAATGAAATAATCTAGATACAGTCAGCAACTAGCAGGCTTAGACGGGAAAGTCGGTCCTGTGACGCACTACTAACACGGAATCGCCGTCAGATTTGCGCAGCAGGATTTTCCCGTTCTTGTGCCAGGCGTATTTGTACCGATTTTCCCTCGCCCATTCCTTAGCCTCTCGAAGCAGTTGCCGACTTTGGCTGGTCAAGTTCTCTTGGATGAACAGGCTTGATTTCTTTTCTCTCAGTTTTGACCGGTTATGCAGCCATTCGTCTCTAACAGATTGTCTGACATACCGAACGATTATACCTGGTGTTTTGCCAAATTTGCATGGGAGGCGGTGAATGGCAGCGACGTCTGCTGCGTCCAGTGCACAAACGTCAATCATGCTGGCAACAGAATTTACCTTTGCAAGCAAATTTTCACCTTCAGAGACGCTTACACCATGTATTTCCAAGTTAAACTTGCGGCTTCTCCACTCGAGCTCATTTAAATCGGCCTCAAGTTTTTTTGAAGCATCATCACTAGCGCAGGTGTCCTGTTCAAGGCGTTCAAGTCTTTTCCGTATTTCTTTCGTATCTTTTTCTTGTGCGGCAAGCCTTGTCAACATCTCATCGTACTTGTCCGACATGAGCTGTATCGACCGCTCGATGTTTGGCACTGTTTCCCTGAGCGGCAACAACTCGTCTAACTTCTGACTTATGCCACTGAGAATAGATCTGATGTCAACTTCAGCTTCCGGCCTCCCTTCAGTGATCTCGACACTTTTTCCACTATCTTTGCACGTAGAGCAAACCCACTTTTGCCTAGCCGATTCGGACTTCTTTTTATACTGTTTTTCTGATATGCCTGCACATGTTCCAATGTGAAAACAGTGGCTACACTCGCCACATGCCACCGACAATTCATCGGATTTAATGGCATCGTTACATGTAGGGCATGCATTTAGTGTCGACATAGTACCAGGAAATGTAGCACACAGAACAAATACAATTCACTTGGCAGCAGCGGCAGCACAGGAAACTCGCTAAGAACAACAAAGCAAATTTAAACCGGGCGTGAACTAACCTGCGCAAACAGACGAAAATCAGTAGATCTGCCGGTTCTGCCACCGCTGCTGCCAAAGAGCCGCTGTCCTCAGGGTCGGTGACTTTTATAGTGAAGCTCGGTGATGGTGGTGGCCCCCAGCGGTAAGATCGTCGGTAGCTTCAGTTGGAGATATCAGTTGATCCGAAGAAATCGCGGCGTGAAAATGGCACACGATGCGATGAAACTTGATAGCAGGGAGATGGTTTCCACACAGGCCACCGACAGGAAGACATACTAGGTACTTCGGGCTGCTCGAACCTCGTCACACTTAATGCTACTTCGCCTGCGACGCCGGTATTTCTGCGTGACTTCTGTAGTCGTTCCACTGAGAGCCAAGTCTCACCACCGTTCAGTAAACTGCCAGGTTATTCGACGTCATAGGGCGGAGAGGACTACGCGCATGAGCTGTGTGGGGCGACACCTTTCAAGGAGCCTATAAAGGGACACCCGCTCGACTACTCAGTCACAGGGTATGGTGGCGCTGGAACAATGTCGATCGCTCAACACAATTTTGTTCTTGCCGTGCAGTTTCTTGACATCTTAGGTACTGCGGGCTGCTCGAACCTCGTCACGCTCAATGCTACTATGCCTGCGACGCCGGTATTTCTCCGTGACTTCTGTAATTGTGCTACCGAGAGCCAGGTCTCTCCATCGTTCAGTAGACTGCCAGGTTATTCGACGTCATAGGGCGCAGAGGGCTACGTGCATGAGCTGTGCGGGGCGACACCTTTCAAGGAGCCTATAAAGGGACACCCGCTCGACTACTCATTCACAGGGTATGGTGGCGCTGGAACAATGTCGATCGCTCAACACAATTTTGTTCTTGCCGTGCAGTTTCTTGACATCTTAGGTACTGCGGGCTGCTCGAACCTCGTCACGCTCAATGCTACTACGCCTGCGACGCCGGTATTTCTCCGTGACTTCTGTAATCGTGCCACCGACAGCGAGGTCTCACCACCGTTCAGCAGACTGCCAGGTTGTTCGACGTCATAGGGCGCAGAGGGCTACGCGCATGAGCTGTGTGGGGCGACACCTTTCAAGGAGCCTACAAAGCGACACCCGTTCGACTTCTCAGTCAAAGGGTATGGTGGCGCCGGAACAATGTCGATCGCTCACAACAATTTTGTTTTTTCCGTGCAGTTTCTTGACATCCTAGGTACTGCGGGCTGCTCGAACCTCGTCACGCTCAATGCTACTATGCCTGCGACGCCGGTATTTCTTCGTGATTTCTGTAATTGTTCCACCGAGAGCCAGTTCTCACCACCGTTCAGCAGACTGCCAGGTTGTTCGACGTCATAGGGCGCAGAGGGCTACGCGCATGAGCTGTGTGGGGCGACACCTTTCAAGGAGCCTACAAAGCGACACCCGTTCGACTTCTCAGTCAAAGGGTATGGTGGCGCCGGAACAATGTCGATCGCTCACAACAATTTTGTTTTTTCCGTGCAGTTTCTTGACATCCTAGGTACTGCGGGCTGCTCGAACCTCGTCACGCTCAATGCTACTATGCCTGCGACGCCGGTATTTCTTCGTGATTTCTGTAATTGTTCCACCGAGAGCCAGTTCTCACCACCGTTCAGCAGACTGCCTGGTCATTCTACGTCATAGGGCGCAGAGGGCACCGCGCATGAGCTGTGCGGGGCGACACCTTTCAAGGAGCCTACAAAGTGATACCCGTTCGACTTCTCGGTCACAGGGTATGGTGGCGCCCGAACAATGTCGATCACTCACAACAATTTTGTTCTTGCCATGCAGTTTCTTGACATCCTAGGTACTGCGGGCTGCTCGAACCTCGTCACGCTCAATGCTACTACGCCGGCGACGCCGGTATTTCTCCGTGACTTCTGTAATCGTGCCACCGAGAGCCAGGTCTCACCACCGTTCAGCAGACTGCCAGGTTGTTCGACGTCATAGGGCGCAGAGGGCTACGCGCATGAGCTGTGCGCGGCGACACCTTTCAAGGAGCCTACAAAGCGACACCCATTCGACTTCTCAGTCACAGGGTATGGTGGCGCCGGAACAATGTCAATCGCTCACAACAATTTTGTTCTTGCCGTGCAGTTTCTTGACATCTTAGGTACTGCGGGCTGCTCGAACCTCGTCACGCTTAATGCTACTTCGCCTGAGACGCCGGTATTTCTGCGTGACTTCTGTAGTCGTTCCACTGAGAGCCAAGTCTCACCACCGTTCAGCAGACTGCCAGGTTATTCGACGTAATAGCGCGCAGAGGGCTACGCGCATGAGCTGTGCGGGGCGACACCTTTCAAGGAGCCTACAAAGCGACACCCGTTCGACTTCTCAGTCACAGGGTATGGTGGCGCCGGAACAATGTCGATCGCTCACAACAATTTTGTTCTTGCCGTGCAGTTTCGTGACATCCTAGGTACTGCGGGCTGCTGGAACCTCGTCACGCTCAATGCTACTACGCCTGCGACGCCGGTATTTCTCCGTGACTTCTGTAATCGTGCCACCGAGAGCCAGGTCTCACCACCGTACAGCAGACTGCCAGGTTATTCGACGTCATAAGGCGGAGAGGACTACGCGCATGAGCTGTGTGGGGCGACACCTTTCAAGGAGCCTATAAAGGGACACCCGCTCGACTACTCAGTCACAGGGTATGGTGGCGCCGGAACAATGTCAATCGCTCACAACAATTTTGTTCTTGCCGTGCAGTTTCTTGACATCCTAGGTACTGCGGGCTGCTCGAACCTCGTCACGCTCAATGCTACTACGCCTGCGACGCCGGTATTTCTCCGTGACTTCTGTAATTGTGCCACCGAGAGCCAGGTCTCTCCACCGTTCAGTAGACTGCCAGGTTATTCGACGTCATAGGGCGCAGAGGGCTACGTGCATGAGCTGTGCGGGGTGACACCTTTCAAGGAGCCTATAAAGGGACACCCGCTCGACTACTCAGTCACAGGGTATGGTGGCGCCGGAACAATGTCGATCGCTCACAACGATTTTGTTCTTGCCGTGCAGTTTCTTGACACCCTAGGTACTGTGGGCTGCTCGAACCTTGTCACGCTCAATGCTACTACGCCTGCGACGACGGTATTTCTCCGTGACTTCTGTAATCGTGCCACCGAGAGCGAGGTCTCACCACCGTTCAGCAGACTGCCAGGTTGTTCGACGTCATAGGGCGCAGAGGGCTACGCGCATGAGCTGTGTGGGCGACACCTTTCAAGGAGCCTACAAAGTGACACCCGTTCGACTTCTCAGTCACAGGGTAAGGTGGCGCCGGAACAATGTCGATCGCTCACAACAATTTTGTTTTCTCCGTGCAGTTTCTTGACATCCTAGGTATTGCGGGCTGCTCGAACGTCGTCACGCTCAATGCTACTACGCCTGCGACGTCGGTATTTCTCCGTGACTTCTGTAATCGTGCCACCCAGAGCCACGTCTCACCACCGTTCAGCAGACGGCCGGGTTATTCGACGTCATAGGGCGCAGAGGGCTACGAGCATGAGCTGTGCGGGGCGACACCTTTCAAGGAGCCTACAAAGTGACACCCGTTCGACTTCTCAGTCACAGGGTATGGTGGCGCCGGAACAATGTCGATCGCTCAAAACAACTTTGTTCTTGCCGTGCAGTTTCTTGACATCCTAGGTATTGCGGGCTGCTCGAACGTCGTCACGCTCAATGCTACTTCGCCTGCGACGCCGGTATTTCTCCGTGACTTCCGTAATCGTTCCACCGAGAGCCAGTTCTCACCACCGTTCAGCAGACTGCCAGGTTATTCGACATCATAGGGCGCAGAGGACTACGCGCATGAGCTGTGTGGGGCGACACCTTTCAAGGAGCCTATAAAGGGACACCCGCTCGACTACTCAGTCACAGGATATGGTGGCGCCGGAACAATGTCGATCGGTCACAACAATTTTGTTCTTGCCGTGCAGTTTTTTGACATCCTAGGTACTGCGGGCTGCTCGAACCTCGTCACGCTCAATGCTACTACGCCTGCGACGCCAGTATTTCTCCGTGACTTCTGTAATCGTGCCACTGAGAGCCAGGTCTCACCACCGTTCAGCAGACTGCCAGGTTATTCGACGTCATAGCGCGCAGAGGGCTACGCGCATGAGCTGTGCGGGGCGACACCTTTCAAAGAGCCTACAAAGCGACACCCGTTCGACTTCTCAGTCACAGGGTATGGTGGCGCCGGAACAATGTCGATCGCTCAAAACAACTTTGTTCTTGCCATGCAGTTTCTTGACATCCTAGGTACTGCGGGCTGCTCGAACCTCGTCACGCTCAATGCTACTACGCCGGCGACGCCGGTATTTCTCCGTGACTTCTGTAATCGTGCCACCGAGAGCCAGGTCTCACCACCGTTCAGCAGACTGCCAGGTTGTTCGACGTCATAGGGCGCAGAGGGCTACGCGCATGAGCTGTGCGCGGCAAAACTTTCAAGGAGCCTACAAAGCGACACCCATTCGACTTCTCAGTCACAGGGTATGGTGGCGCCGGAACAATGTCAATCGCTCACAACAATTTTGTTCTTGCCGTGCAGTTTCTTGACGTACTAGGTACTGCGGGCTGCTCGAACCTCGTCACACTAATGCTACTTCGCCTGCGACGCCGGTATTTCTGCGTGACTTCTGTAGTCGTTCCACTGAGAGCCAAGTCTCACCACCGTTCAGTAAACTGCCAGGTTATTCGACGTAATAGGGCGGAGAGGGCTACGTGCATGAGCTGTGCGGGGCGACACCTTTCAAGGAGCCTACAAAGCGACACCCTTTCGACTTCTCAGTCACAGGGTATGGTGGCGCCGGAAGAATGTCGATCGCTCACAACAATTTTGTTCTTGCCGTGCAGTTTCGTGACATCCTAGGTACTGCGGGCTGCTGGAACCTCGTCACGCTTAATGCTACTACGCCTGCGACGACGGTATTTCTCCGTGACTTCTGTAATCGTGCCACCGAGAGCCAGGTCTCACCACCGTTCAGCAGACTGCCTGGTCATTCTACGTCATAGGGCGCAGAGGGCTACGCGCATGAGCTGTGCGGGGCGACACCTTTCAAGGAACCTACAAAGTGATACCCGTTCGACTTCTCAGTCACAGGGTATGGTGGCGCCCGAACAATGTCGATCAGTCCCAACAATTTTGTTCTTGCCATGCAGTTTCTTGACATCCTAGGTACTGTGGGCTGCTCGAACCTCGTCACGCTCAATGCTACCACGCCTGCGATGCCGGTATTTCTCCATGACTTCTGTAATCGTGCCACCGAGAGCCAGGTCTCACCACCGTTCAGCAGACTGCCAGGTTATTCGACGTCATAGGGCGCAGAGAACTACGTGCATGAGCTGTGTTGGGCGACACCTTTCAAGGAGCCTACAAAGCGACATCCGTTCGACTTTTCAGTCACAGGGTATGGTGGTACCGGAACAATGTCGATCGCTCACAACAATTTTGTTCTTGCCGTGCAGTTTCTTGACATCCTAGGTACTGCGGGCTGCTCAAACATCGTCATGCTCAATGCTACTACGCCTACGACGCCGGTATTTCTCCGTGACTTCTTTAATCGTGCCACCGAGAGCCAGGTCTCACCACCGTTCAGCAGACTGCCAGGTTATTCGACGTCATAGGGCGCAGAGGACTACGCGCATGAGCTGTGTGGGGCGACACCTTTCAAGGAGCCTATAAAGGGACACCCGCTCGACTACTCAGTCACAGGGTATGGTGGCGCTGGAACAATGTCGATCGCTCAACACAATTTTGTTCTTGCCGTGCAGTTTCTTGACATCTTAGGTACTGCGGGCTGCTCGAACCTCGTCACGCTCACTGCTACTACGCCTGCGACGCCGGTATTTCTCCGTGACTTCTGTAATCGTGCCACCGAGAGCCAGGTCTCACCACCGTTCAGCAGACTGGCAGGTTATTCGAGGTCATAAGGCGCAGAGGGCTACGCGCATCAGCTGTGCGCGGCGACACCTTTCAAGGAGCCTACAAAGCGACACCCGTTCGACTTCTCCGTCACAGGGTATGGTGGCGCCGGAACAATGTCGATCGCTCACAACAATTTTGTTCTTGCCGTGCAGTTTCGTGACATCCTAGGTACTGCGGGCTGCTGGAACCTCGTCACGCTCAATGCTACTACGCCTGCGACGCCGGTATTTCTCCGTGACTTCTGTAATCGTGCCACCGAGAGCCAGGTCGCGCCACCGTACAGCAGACTGCCAGGTTATTCGACGTCATAGTGCGGAGAGGACTACGCGCATGAGCTGTGTGGGGCGACACCTTTCAAGGAGCCTATAAAGGGACACCCGCTCGACTACTCAGTCACAGGGTATGGTGGCGCCGGAACAATGTCAATCGCTCACAACAATTTTGTTCTTGCCGTGCAGTTTCTTGACATCCTAGGTACTGCGGGCTGCTCGAACCTCGTCACGCTCAATGCTACTACGCCTGCGATGCCGGTATTTCTCCGTGACTTCTGTAATTGTGCCACCGAGAGCCAGGTCTCTCCACCGTTCAGTAGACTGCCAGGTTATTCGACGTCATAGGGCGCAGAGGGCTACGTGCATGAGCTGTGCGGGGCGACACCTTTCAAGGAGCCTATAAAGGGACACCCGCTCGACTACTCAGTCACAGGGTATGGTGGCGCCGGAACAATGTCGATCGCTCACAACGATTTTGTTCTTGCCGTGCAGTTTCTTGACACCCTAGGTACTGTGGGCTGCTCGAACCTTGTCACGCTCAATGCTACTACGCCTGCGACGCCGGTATTTCTCCGTGACTTCTGTAATCGTGCCACCGAGAGCGAGGTCTCACCACCGTTCAGCAGACTGCCAGGTTGTTCGACGTCATAGGGCGCAGAGGGCTACGCGCATGAGCTGTGTGGGCGACACCTTTCAAGGAGCCTACAAAGTGACACCCGTTCGACTTCTCAGTCACAGGGTAAGGTGGCGCCGGAACAATGTCGATCGCTCACAACAATTTTGTTTTTTCCGTGCAGTTTCTTGACATCCTAGGTATTGCGGGCTGCTCGAACGTCGTCACGCTCAATGCTACTACGCCTGCGACGTCGGTATTTCTCCGTGACTTCTGTAATCGTGCCACCCAGAGCCACGCCTCACCACCGTTCAGCAGACGGCCGGGTTATTCGACGTCATAGGGCGCAGAGGGCTACGAGCATGAGCTGTGCGGGGCGACACCTTTCAAGGAGCCTACAAAGTGACACCCGTTCGACTTCTCAGTCACAGGGTATGGTGGCGCCGGAACAATGTCGATCGCTCAAAACAACTTTGTTCTTGCCGTGCAGTTTCTTGACATCCTAGGTATTGCGGGCTGCTCGAACGTCGTCACGCTCAATGCTACTTCGCCTGCGACGCCGGTATTTCTCCGTGACTTCCGTAATCGTTCCACCGAGAGCCAGTTCTCACCACCGTTCAGCAGACTGCCAGGTTATTCGACGTCATAGGGCGCAGAGGACTACGCGCATGAGCTGTGTGGAGCGACACCTTTCAAGGAGCCTACAAAGCGACACCCGTTCGACTTCTCAGTCACAGGGTATGGTGGCGCCGGAACAATGTCGATCGGTCACAACAATTTTGTTCTTGCCGTGCAGTTTCTTGACATACTAGGTACTGCGGGCTGCTCGAACCTCGTCACACTTAATGCTACTTCGCCTGCGACGCCAGTATTTCTCCGTGACTTCTGTAATCGTGCCACTGAGAGCCAGGTCTCACCACCGTTCAGCAGACTGCCAGGTTATTCGACGTCATAGGGCGCAGAGGGCTACGCGCATGAGCTGTGCGGGGCGACACCTTTCAAGGAGCCTACAAAGCGACACCCGTTCGACTTCTCAGTCACAGGGTATGGTGGCGCCGGAACAATGTCGATCGCTCAAAACAACTTTGTTCTTGCCATGCAGTTTCTTGACATCCTAGGTATTGCGGGCTGCTCGAACGTCGTCACGCTCAATGCTACTTCGCCTGCGACGCCGGTATTTCTCCGTGACTTCCGTAATCGTTCCACCGAGAGCCAGTTCTCACCACCGTTCAGCAGACTGCCTGGTCATTCTACGTCATAGGGCGCAGAGGGCTACGCGCATGAGCTGTGCGGGGCGACACCTTTCAAGGAGCCTACAAAGTGATACCCGTTCGACTTCTCAGTCACAGGGTATGGTGGCGCCCGAACAATGTCGATCACTCCCAACAATTTTGTTCTTGCCATGCAGTTTCTTGACATCCTAGGTACTGTGGGCTGCTCGAACCTCGTCACGCTCATTGCTACCACGCCTGCGATGCCGGTATTTCTCCATGACTTCTGTAATCGTGCCACCGAGAGCCAGGTCTCACCACCGTTCAGCAGACTGCCAGGTTATTCGACGTCATAGGGCGCAGAGAACTACGTGCATGAGCTGTGTTGGGCGACACCTTTCAAGGAGCCTACAAAGTGACATCCGTTCGACTTTTCAGTCACAGGGTATGGTGGTACCGGAACAATGTCGATCGCTCACAACAATTTTGTTCTTGCCGTGCAGTTTCTTGACATCCTAGGTACTGCGGGCTGCTCAAACATCGTCATGCTCAATGCTACTACGCCTACGACGCCGGTATTTCTCCGTGACTTCTGTAATCGTGCCACCGAGAGCCAGGTCTCACCACCGTTCAGCAGACTGCCAGGTTATTCGACGTCATAGGGCGCAGAGGACTACGCGCATGAGCTGTGTGGGGCGACACCTTTCAAGGAGCCTATAAAGGGACACCCGCTCGACTACTCAGTCACAGGGTATGGTGGCGCCGGAACAATGTCGATCGCTCACAACAATTTTGTTCTTGCCGTGCAGTTTCTTGACATCCTAGGTACTGCGGGCTGCTCGAACCTCGTCACGCTCAATGCTACTACGCCTGCGACGCCGGTATTTCTCCGTGACTTCTGTAATTGTGCCACCGAGAGCCAGGTCTCACCACCGTTCAGCAAACTGCCTGGTTATTCGACGTCATAGGGCGCAGAGAACTACGTGCATGAGCTGTGCGGGGCGACACCTTTCAAGGAGCCTACAAAGCGACACCACTTCGACTTCTCAGTCACAGGGTATGGTGGCGCCGGAACAATGTCGATCGCTCACAGTAATTTTGTTCTTGCCGTGCAGTTTCTTGACATCATAGGTACTGCGGGCTGCTCGAACCTCGTCACGCTCACTGCTACTACGCCTGCGACGCCGGTATTTCTCCGTGACTTCTGTAATCGTGCCACCGAGAGCCAGGTCTCACCACCGTTCAGCAGACTGGCAGGTTATTCGAGGTCATAAGGCGCAGAGGGCTACGCGCATGAGCTGTGCGGGGCGACACCTTTCAAGGAGCCTACAAAGCGACACCCGTTCGACTTCTCAGTCACAGGGTATGGTGGCGCCGGAACAATGTCAATCGCTCACAACAATTTTGTTCTTTCCGTGCAGTTTCTTGACATCCTAGGTATTGCGGGCTGCTCGAACGTCGTCACGCTCAATGCTACCACGCCTGCGACGTTGGTATTTCTCCGTGACTTCTGTAATCGTGCCACCCAGAGCCACGTCTCACCACCGTTCAGCAGACGGCCGGGTTATTCGACGTCATAGGGCGCAGAGGGCTACGCGCATGAGCTGTGCGGGGCGACACCTTTCAGGGAGCCTACAAAGTGACACCCGTTCGACTTCTCAGTCACAGTATATGGGGGCGCCGGAACAATGTCGATCGCTCAGAACAATTTTGTTCTTGCCGTGCAGTTTCTTGACATCCTAGGTACTGTGGGCTGCTCGAACCTTGTCACGCTCAATGCTACTACGCCTGCGACGCCGTTATTTCTCCGTGACTTCTGTAATCGTGCCAACGAGAGCCAGGTCTCACCACCATTCAGCAGACTGCCAGGTTATTCGACGTCATAGGGCGCAGTGGGCTAGGCGCATGAGCTGTGCGGGGCGACACCTTTCGAGGAGCCTACAAAGCGACACCCGTTCTACTTCTCAGTCACAGGGTATGGTGGCGCCGGAACAATGTCGATCGCTCACAACAATTTTGTTCTTGCCGTGCAGTTTTTTGACATCCTAGGTACTGCGGGCTGCTCGAACCTCGTCATGCTCAATGCTACTACGCCTGAGACGCCAGTATTTCTCCGTGACTTCTGTAATCGTGCCACTGAGAGCCAGGTCTCACCACCGTTCAGCAGACTGCCAGGTTATTCGACGTCATAGGGTGCAGAGGGCTACGCGCATGAGCTGTGCAGGGCGACACCTTTCAAGGAGCCTACAAAGCGACACCCGTTCAACTTCTCAGTCACAGGGTATGGTGGCGCCGGAACAATGTCGATCGCTCAAAACAACTTTGTTCTTGCCGTGCAGTTTCGTGATATCCTAGGTACTTCGGGCTGGTCGAACCTCGTCACGCTCAATGCTACTACGCCTGCGACGCCGGTATTTCTCCGTGACTTCATTAATCGTGCCACCGAGAGCCAGGTCTCACCACCGTTCAGCAGAGTGCCAGGTTATTCGACGTCATAGGGCGCAGAGGACTACGCGTATGAGCTGCGTGGGGCGACGCCTTTCAAGGAGCCTATAAAGGGACACCCGCTCGACTACTCAGTCACAGGTTATGGTGGCGCCGGAACAATGTCGATCGCTCACAACAATTTTGTTCTTGCCATGCAGTTTCTTGACATCCTAGGTACTGCGGGCTGCTCGAACCTCGTCACGCTCAATGATACTACGCCGGCGACGCCGGTATTTCTCCGTGACTTCTGTAATCGTGCCACCGAGAGCCAGGTCTCACCACCGTTCAGCAGACTGCCAGGTTGTTCGACGTCATAGGGCGCAGAGGGCTACGCGCATGAGCTGTGCGCGGCGACACCTTTCAAGGAGCCTACAAAGCGACACCCATTCGACTTCTCAGTCACAGGGTATGGTGGCGCCCGAACAATGTCGATCACTCACAAAAATTTTGTTCTTGCCATGCAGTTTCTTGACATCCTAGGTACTGCGGGCTGCTCGAACATCGTCATGCTCAATGCTACTACGCCTACGACGCCGGTATTTTTCCGTGACTTCTGTAATCGTGCCACCGAGAGCCAGGTCTCACCACCGTTCAGCAGACTGCCAGGTTATTCGACGTCATAGGGCGGAGAGGACTACGCGCATGAGCTGTGTGGGGCGACACCTTTCAAGGAGCCTATAAAGGGACACCCGCTCGACTACTCAGTCACAGGGTATAGTGGCGCCGGAACAATGTCGATCGCTCACAACAATTTTGTTCTTGCCGTGCAGTTTCTTGACATCCTAGGTACTGCGGGCTGCTCGAACCTCGTTACACTCAATGCTACTACGCCTGCGACGCCGGTATTTCTCCGTGACTTCTGTAATTGTGCCACCAAGAGCCAGGTCTCTCCACCGTTCAGTAGACTGCCAGGTTACTCGACGTCATAGGGCGCAGAGGGCTACGTGCATGAGCTGTGCGGGGCGACACCTTTCAAGGAGCCTATAAAGGGACACCCGCTCGACTACTCAGTCACAGGGTATGGTGGCGCCGGAACAATGTCGATCGCTCACAACGATTTTGTTCTTGCCGTGCAGTTTCTTGACATCCTAGGTACTGTGGGCTGCTCGAACCTTGTCACGCTCAATGCTACTACGCCTGCGACGCCGGTATTTCTGCGTGACTTCTGTAATCGTGCCACCGAGAGCGAGGTCTCACCACTGTTCAGCAGACTGCCAGGTGTTTCGACGTCATAGGGCGCAGAGGGCTACGCGCATGAGCTGTGTGGGGCGACACCTTTCAAGGAGCCTACAAAGCGACACCACTTCGACTTCTCAGTCACAGGGTATGGTGGCGCCGGAAAAATGTCGATCGCTCACAGTAATTTTGTTCTTGCCGTGCAGTTTCTTGACATCATAGGTACTGCGGGCTGCTCGAACCTCGTCACGCTCACTGCTACTACGCCTGCGACGCCGGTATTTCTCCGTGACTTCTGTAATCGTGCCACCGAGAGCCAGGTCTCACCACCGTTCAGCAGACTGGCAGGTTATTCGAGGTCATAAGGCGCAGAGGGCTACGCGCATGAGCTGTGCGGGGCGACACCTTTCAAGGAGCCTACAAAGCGACACCCGTTCGACTTCTCAGTCACAGGGTATGGTGGCGCCGGAACAATGTCAATCGCTCACAACAATTGTGTTCTTTCCGTGCAGTTTCTTGACATCCTAGGTATTGCGGGCTGCTCGAACGTCGTCACGCTCAATGCTACCACGCCTGCGACGTCGGTATTTCTCCGTGACTTCTGTAATCGTGCCACCCAGAGCCACGTCTCACCACCGTTCAGCAGACGGCCGGGTTATTCGACGTCATAGGGCGCAGAGGGCTACGCGCATGAGCTGTGCGGGGCGACACCTTTCAGGGAGCCTACAAAGTGACACCCGTTCGACTTCTCAGTCACAGTATATGGGGGCGCCGGAACAATGTCGATCGCTCAGAACAATTTTGTTCTTGCCGTGCAGTTTCTTGACATCCTAGGTACTGTGGGCTGCTCGAACCTTGTCAGGCTCAATGCTACTACGCCTGCGACGCCGTTATTTCTCCGTGACTTCTGTAATCGTGCCAACGAGAGCCAGGTCTCACCACCATTCAGCAGACTGCCAGGTTATTCGACGTCATAGGGCGCAGTGGGCTAGGCGCATGAGCTGTGCGGGGCGACACCTTTCGAGGAGCCTACAAAGCGACACCCGTTCTACTTCTCAGTCACAGGGTATGGTGGCGCCGGAACAATGTCGATCGCTCACAACAATTTTGTTCTTGCCGTGCAGTTTTTTGACATCCTAGGTACTGCGGGCTGCTCGAACCTCGTCACGCTCAATGCTACTACGCCTGCGACGCCAGTATTTATCCGTGACTTCTGTAATCGTGCCACTGAGAGCCAGGTCTCACCACCGTTCAGCAGACTGCCAGGTTATTCGACGTCATAGGGTGCAGAGGGCTACGCGCATGAGCTGTGCAGGGCGACACCTTTCAAGGAGCCTACAAAGCGACACCCGTTCAACTTCTCAGTCACAGGGTATGGTGGCGCCGGAACAATGTCGATCGCTCACAACAATTTTGTTCTTGCCATGCAGTTTCTTGACATCCTAGGTACTGCGGGCTGCTCGAACCTCGTCACGCTCAATGCTACTACGCCGGCGACGCCGGTATTTCTCCGTGACTTCTGTAATCGTGCCACCGAGAGCCAGGTCTCACCACCGTTCAGCAGACTGCCAGGTTGTTCGACGTCATAGGGCGCAGAGGGCTACGCGCATGAGCTGTGCGCGGCGACACCTTTCAAGGAGCCTACAAAGCGACACCCATTCGACTTCTCAGTCACAGGGTATGGTGGCGCCCGAACAATGTCGATCACTCACAAAAATTTTGTTCTTGCCATGCAGTTTCTTGACATCCTAGGTACTGCGGGCTGCTCGAACATCGTCATGCTCAATGCTACTACGCCTACGACGCCGGTATTTCTCCGTGACTTCTGTAATCGTGCCACCGAGAGCCAGGTCTCACCACCGTTCAGCAGACTGCCAGGTTATTCGACGTCATAGGGCGGAGAGGACTACGCGCATGAGCTGTGTGGGGCGACACCTTTCAAGGAGCCTATAAAGGGACACCCGCTCGACTACTCAGTCACAGGGTATGGTGGCGCCGGAACAATGTCGATCGCTCACAACAATTTTGTTCTTGCCGTGCAGTTTCTTGACATCCTAGGTACTGCGGGCTGCTCGAACCTCGTTACACTCAATGCTACTACGCCTGCGACGCCGGTATTTCTCCGTGACTTCTGTAATTGTGCCACCGAGAGCCAGGTCTCTCCACCGTTCAGTAGACTGCCAGGTTACTCGACGTCATAGGGCGCAGAGGGCTACGTGCATGAGCTGTGCAGGGCGACACCTTTCAAGGAGCCTATAAAGGGACATCCGCTCGACTACTCAGTCACAGGGTATGGTGGCGCCGGAACAATGTCGATCGCTCACAACGATTTTGTTCTTGCCGTTCAGTTTCTTGACATCCTAGGTACTGTGGGCTGCTCGAACCTTGTCACGCTCAATGCTACTACGCCTGCGACGCCGGTATTTCTCCGTGACTTCTGTAATCGTGCCACCGAGAGCGAGGTCTCACCACTGTTCAGCAGACTGCCAGGTGTTTCGATGTCATAGGGCGCAGAGGGCTACGCGCATGAGCTGTGTGGGGCGACACCTTTCAAGGAGCCTACAAAGCGACACCCGTTCGACTTCTCAGTCACAGGGTATGGTGGCGCCGGAACAATGTCGATTGCCCACAACAATTTTGTTTTTTCCGTGCAGTTTCTTGACATCCTAGGTATTGCGGGCTGCTCGAACGTCGTCACGCTCAATGCTACTACGCCTGCGACGTCGGTATTTCTCCGTGACTTCTGTAATCGTGCCACCCAGAGCCACGTCTCACCACCGTTCAGCAGACGGCCGGGTTATTCGACGTCATAGGGCGCAGAGGGCTACGAGCATGAGCTGTGCGGGGCGACACCTTTCAAGGAGCCTACAAAGTGACACCCGTTCGACTTCTCAGTCACAGGGTATGGTGGCGCCGGAACCATGTCGATCGCTCAAAACAACTTTGTTCTTGCCGTGCAGTTTCGTGATATCCTAGGTACTGCGGGCTGCTCGAACGTCGCAACGCTCAATGCTACTACGCCGGCGACGTCGGTATTTCTCCGTGACTTCTGTAATCGTGCCACCCAGAGCCACGTCTCACCACCGTTCAGTAGACGGCCGGGTTATTCGACGTCATAGGGCGCAGAGGGCTACGCGCATGAGCTGTGCGGGGCGACACCTTTCAAAGAGCCTACAAAGCGACACCCGTTCGACTTCTCAGTCACAGGATATGGTGGCGCCGGAACAATGTCGATCGCTAGCAACAATTTTGTTCTTTCAGTGCAGTTTCTTGACATCCTAGGTACTGCGGGCTGCTCGAACCCCGTCACGTTCAATGCTACTACGCCTGCGATGCCGGTATTTCTCCGTGATTTCTGTAATCGTGCCACCGAGAGCCGGGTCTCACCACCGTTCAGCGACTGCCAGGTTATTCGACGTCATAGGGCGCAGAGGGCTACGCGCATGGGCTGTGTGGGGCGACACCTTTCAAGGAGCCTACAAAGAGACACCCGTTCGACTTCTCAGTCACAGGTTATGGTGGCGCCGGAACAATGTCGATCGCTCACAACAATTTTGTTCTTGCAGTGCAGTTTCTTGACATCCTAGGTACTGCGGGCTGCTCGAACCCCGTCACGTTCAATGCTACTACGCCTGCGATGCCGGTATTTCTCCGTGATTTCTGTAATCGTGCCACCGAGAGCCAGGTCTCACCACCGTTCAGCAGACTGCCAGGTTATTCGACGTCATAGGGCGCAGAGGACTACGCGCATGAGCTGTGTGGGGCGACACCTTTCAAGGAGCCTACAAAGCGACACCCACTCGACTACTCAGTCACAGGGTATGGTGGCGCCGGAACAATGTCTATCGCTCACAACAATTTTGTTCTTGCCGTGCAGTTTCTTGACATCCTAGGTACTGAGGGCTGCTCGAACCTCGTCACGCTCAATGCTACTACGCCTGCGACACCGGTATTTCTCCTTGACTTCTGTAATCGTGCCACCGAGAGCCAGGTCTCACCACCGTTCAGCAGACTGCCAGGTTGTTCGACGTCATAGGGCGCAGAGGGCTACGCGCATGAGCTGTGCGCGGCGACACCTTTCAAGGAGCCTACAAAGCGACACCCATTCGACTTCTCAGTCACAGGGTATGGTGGCGCCGGAACAATGTCAATTGCTTCCAACAATTTTGTTCTTGCCGTGCGTTTCTTGACATCCTAGGTACTGCAGGCTGCTCGAACCTCGTCACGCTTAATGCTACTTCGCCTGCGACGCCGGTATTTCTGCGTGACTTCTGTAGTTGTTCCACTGAGAGCCAAGTCTCACCACCGTTCAGCAGACTGCCAGGTTATTCGACGTAATAGGGCGCAGAGGGCTACGCGCATGAGCTGTGCGGGGCGACACCTTTCAAGGAGCCTACAAAGCGACACCCGTTCGACTTTTCAGTCACAGAGTATGGTGGCGCCGAAACAATGTCGATCGCTCACAACAATTTTGTTCTTGCCGTGCAGTTTCGTGACATCCTAGGTACTGCGGGCTGCTGGAACCTCGTCACGCTCAATGCTACTACGCCTGCGACGCCGGTATTTCTCCGTGACTTCTGTAATCGTGCCACCGAGAGCCAGGTTTCACCACCGTTCAGCAGACTGCCAGGTTATTCGACGTCATAGGGCGCAGAGAACTACGTGCATGAGCTGTGTTGGGCGACACCTTTCAAGGAGCCTACAAAGCGACACCCGTTCGACTTCTCAGTCACAGGGTAGGGTGGCACCGGAACAATGTCGATCGCTCACAACAATTTTGTTCTTGCCGTGCAGTTTCTTGACATCCTAGGTACTGCGGGCTGCTCGAACATCGTCATGCTCAATGCTACTACGCCTACGACGCCGGTATTTCTCCGTGACTTCTGTAATCGTGCCACCGAGAGCCAGGTCTCACCACCGTTCAGCAGACTGCCAGGTTATTCGACGTCATAGGGCGGAGAGGACTACGCGCATGAGCTGTGTGTGGCGACACCTTTCAAGGAGCCTATAAAGGGACACCCGCTCGACTACTCAGTCACAGGGTATGGTGGCGCCGGAACAATGTCGATCGCTCACAACAACTTTGTTCTTGCCGTGCAGTTTCGTGATATCCTAGGTACTGCGGGCTGCTCGAACGTCGTCACGCTCAATGCTACTACGCCTGCGACTTCGGTATTTCTCCGAGACTTCTGTAATCGTGCCACCCAGAGCCACGTCTCACCACCGTTCAGCAGACGGCCGGGTTATTCGACGTCATAGGGCGCAGAGGGCTACGCGCATGAGCTGTGCGGGGCGACACCTTTCAAGGAGCCTACAAAGTGACACCCGTTCGACTTCTCAGTCACAGGGTATGGTGGCGCCGGAACCATGTCGATCGCTCAAAACAACTTTGTTCTTGCCGTGCAGTTTCGTGATATCCTAGGTACTGCGGGCTGCTCGAATGTCGCAACGCTCAATGCTACTACGCCTGCGACGTCGGTATTTCTCCGTGACTTCTGTAATCGTGCCACCCAGAGCCACGTGTCACCACCGTTCAGTAGACGGCCGGGTTATTCGACGTCATAGGGCGCAGAGGGCTACGCGCATGAGCTGTGCGGGGCGACACCTTTCAAAGAGCCTACAAAGCGACACCCGTTCGACTTCTCAGTCACAGGGTATGGTGGCGCCGGAACAATGTCGATCGCTAGCAACAATTTTGTTCTTGCAGTGCAGTTTCTTGACATCCTAGGTACTGCGGGCTGCTCGAACCTCGTCACGCTCAATGCTACTATGCCTGCGACGCCGGTATTTCTCCGTGACTTCTGTAATCGTTCCACCTAGAGCCAGTTCTCACCACCTTTCAGCAGACTGCCAGGTTATTCGACGTCATAGGGCGCAGAGGACTACGCGCATGAGCTGTGTGGGGCGACACCTTTCAAGGAGCCTACAAAGCGACACCCGCTCGACTACTCAGTCACAGGGTATGGTGGCGCTGGAACAATGTCTATCGCTCACAACAATTTTGTTTTGCCGTGCAGTTTCTTGACATCCTAGGTACTGAGGGCTGCTCGAACCTCGTCACGCTCAATGCTACTACGCCTGCGACACCGGTATTTCTCCTTGACTTCTGTAATCGTGCCACCGAGTGCCAGGTCTCACCACCGTTCAGCAGACTGCCAGGTTGTTCGACGTCATAGGGCGCAGAGGGCTACGCGCATGAGCTGTGCGCGGCGACACCTTTCAAGGAGCCTACAAAGCGACACCCATTCGACTTCTCAGTCACAGGGTATGGTGGCGCCGGAACAATGTCAATTGCTTCCAACAATTTTGTTCTTGCCGTGCGTTTCTTGACATCCTAGGTACTGCAGGCTGCTCGAACCTCGTCACGCTTAATGCTACTTCGCCTGCGACGCCGGTATTTCTGCGTGACTTCTGTAGTCGTTCCACTGAGAGCCAAGTCTCACCACCATTCAGCAGACTGCCAGGTTATTCGACGTAATAGGGCGCAGAGGGCTACGCGCATGAGCTGTGCGGGGCGACACCTTTCAAGGAGCCTACAAAGCGACACCCGTTCGACTTTTCAGTCACAGAGTATGGTGGCGCCGGAACAATGTCGATCGCTCACAACAATTTTGTTCTTGCCGTGCAGTTTCGTGACATCCTAGGTACTGCGGGCTGCTGGAACCTCGTCACGCTCAATGCTACTACGCCTGCGACGCCGGTATTTCTCCGTGACTTCTGTAATCGTGCCACCGAGAGCCAGGTCTCACCACCGTTCAGCAGACTGCCTGGTCATTCTACGTTATAGGGCGCAGAGGGCTACGCGCATGAGCTGTGCGGGGCGACACCTTTCAAGGAGCCTATAAAGTGATACCCGTTCGACTTCTCAGTCACAGGGTATGGTGGCGGCCGAACAATGTCGATCACTCACAACAATTTTGTTCTTGCCATGCAGTTTCTTGACATCCTAGGTACTGCGGGCTGCTCGAACCTCGTCACGCTCAATGCTACCACGCCTGCGATGCCGGTATTTCTCCGTGACTTCTGTAATCGTGCCACCGAGAGCCAGGTTTCACCACCGTTCAGCAGACTGCCAGGTTATTCGACGTCATAGGGCGCAGAGAACTACGTGCATGAGCTGTGTTGGGCGACACCTTTCAAGGAGCCTACAAAGCGACACCCGTTCGACTTCTCAGTCACAGGTTATGGTGGCACCGGAACAATGTCGATCGCTCACAACAATTTTGTTCTTGCCGTGCAGTTTCTTGACATCCTAGGTACTGCGGGCTGCTCGAACATCGTCATGCTCAATGCTACTACGCCTACGACGCCGGTATTTCTCCGTGACTTCTGTAATCGTGCCACCGAGAGCCAGGTCTCACCACCGTTCAGCAGACTGCCAGGTTATTCGACGTCATAGGGCGGAGAGGACTACGCGCATGAGCTGTGTGGGGCGACACCTTTCAAGGAGCCTACAAAGCGACACCCGCTCGACTACTCAGTCACAGGGTATGGTGGCGCCGGAACAATGTCTATCGCTCACAACAATTTTGTTCTTGCCGTGCAGTTTCTTGACATCCTAGGTACTGAGGGCTGCTCGAACCTCGTCACGCTCAATGCTACTACGCCTGCGACACCGGTATTTCTCCTTGACTTCTGTAATCGTGCCACCGAGAGCCAGGTCTCACCACCGTTCAGCAGACTGCCAGGTTGTTCGACGTCATAGGGCGCAGAGGGCTACGCGCATGAGCTGTGCGCGGCGACACCTTTCAAGGAGCCTACAAAGCGACACCCATTCGACTTCTCAGTCACAGGGTATGGTGGCGCCGGAACAATGTCAATTGCTTCCAACAATTTTGTTCTTGCCGTGCGTTTCTTGACATCCTAGGTACTGCAGGCTGCTCGAACCTCGTCACGCTTAATGCTACTTCGCCTGCGACGCCGGTATTTCTGCGTGACTTCTGTAGTTGTTCCACTGAGAGCCAAGTCTCACCACCGTTCAGCAGACTGCCGGGTTATTCGACGTCATAGGGCGCAGAGGGCTACGCGCATGAGCTGTGCGGGGCGACACCTTTCAAGGAGCCTACAAAGCGACACCCGTTCGACTTTTCAGTCACAGATTATGGTGGCGCCGAAACAATGTCGATCGCTCACAACAATTTTGTTCTTGCCGTGCAGTTTCGTGACATCCTAGGTACTGCGGGCTGCTGGAACCTCGTCACGCTCAATGCTACTACGCCTGCGACGCCGGTATTTCTCCGTGACTTCTGTAATCGTGCCACCGAGAGCCAGGTCTCACCACCGTTCAGCAGACTGCCTGGTCATTCTACGTTATAGGGCGCAGAGGGCTACGCGCATGAGCTGTGCGGGGCGACACCTTTCAAGGAGCCTATAAAGTGATACCCGTTCGACTTCTCAGTCACAGGGTATTGTGGCGCCCGAACAATGTCGATCACTCACAACAATTTTGTTCTTGCCATGCAGTTTCTTGACATTCTAGGTACTGCAGGCTGCTCGAACCTCGTCACGCTCAATGCTACCACGCCTGCGATGCCGGTATTTCTCCGTGACTTCTGTAATCGTGCCACCGAGAGCCAGGTTTCACCACCGTTCAGCAGACTGCCAGGTTATTCGACGTCATAGGGCGCAGAGAACTACGTGCATGAGCTGTGTTGGGCGACACCTTTCAAGGAGCCTACAAAGCGACACCCGTTCGACTTCTCAGTCACAGGGTAGGGTGGCACCGGAACAATGTCGATCGCTCACAACAATTTTGTTCTTGCCGTGCAGTTTCTTGACATCCTAGGTACTGCGGGCTGCTCGAACATCGTCATGCTCAATGCTACTACGCCTACGACGCCGGTATTTCTCCGTGACTTCTGTAATCGTGCCACCGAGAGCCAGGTCTCACCACCGTTCAGCAGACTGCCAGGTTATTCGACGTCATAGGGCGGAGAGGACTACGCGCATGAGCTGTGTGTGGCGACACCTTTCAAGGAGCCTATAAAGGGACACCCGCTCGACTACTCAGTCACAGGGTATGGTGGCGCCGGAACAATGTCGATCGCTCACAACAACTTTGTTCTTGCCGTGCAGTTTCGTGATATCCTAGGTACTGCGGGCTGCTCGAACGTCGTCACGCTCAATGCTACTACGCCTGCGACTTCGGTATTTCTCCGAGACTTCTGTAATCGTGCCACCCAGAGCCACGTCTCACCACCGTTCAGCAGACGGCCGGGTTATTCGACGTCATAGGGCGCAGAGGGCTACGCGCATGAGCTGTGCGGGGCGACACCTTTCAAGGAGCCTACAAAGTGACACCCGTTCGACTTCTCAGTCACAGGGTATGGTGGCGCCGGAACCATGTCGATCGCTCAAAACAACTTTGTTCTTGCCGTGCAGTTTCGTGATATCCTAGGTACTGCGGGGTGCTCGAATGTCGCAACGCTCAATGCTACTACGCCTGCGACGTCGGTATTTCTCCGTGACTTCTGTAATCGTGCCACCCAGAGCCACGTGTCACCACCGTTCAGTAGACGGCCGGGTTATTCGACGTCATAGGGCGCAGAGGGCTACGCGCATGAGCTGTGCGGGGCGACACCTTTCAAAGAGCCTACAAAGCGACACCCGTTCGACTTCTCAGTCACAGGGTATGGTGGCGCCGGAACAATGTCGATCGCTAGCAACAATTTTGTTCTTGCAGTGCAGTTTCTTGACATCCTAGGTACTGCGGGCTGCTCGAACCTCGTCATGCTCAATGCTACTATGCCTGCGACGCCGGTATTTCTCCGTGACTTCTGTAATCGTTCCACCTAGAGCCAGTTCTCACCACCGTTCAGCAGACTGCCAGGTTATTCGACGTCATAGGGCGCAGAGGACTACGCGCATGAGCTGTGTGGGGCGACACCTTTCAAGGAGCCTACAAAGCGACACCCGCTCGACTACTCAGTCACAGGGTATGGTGGCGCTGGAACAATGTCTATCGCTCACAACAATTTTGTTTTGCCGTGCAGTTTCTTGACATCCTAGGTACTGAGGGCTGCTCGAACCTCGTCACGCTCAATGCTACTACGCCTGCGACACCGGTATTTCTCCTTGACTTCTGTAATCGTGCCACCGAGTGCCAGGTCTCACCACCGTTCAGCAGACTGCCAGGTTGTTCGACGTCATAGGGCGCAGAGGGCTACGCGCATGAGCTGTGCGCGGCGACACCTTTCAAGGAGCCTACAAAGCGACACCCATTCGACTTCTCAGTCACAGGGTATGGTGGCGCCGGAACAATGTCAATTGCTTCCAACAATTTTGTTCTTGCCGTGCGTTTCTTGACATCCTAGGTACTGCAGGCTGCTCGAACCTCGTCACGCTTAATGCTACTTCGCCTGCGACGCCGGTATTTCTGCGTGACTTCTGTAGTCGTTCCACTGAGAGCCAAGTCTCACCACCATTCAGCAGACTGCCAGGTTATTCGACGTAATAGGGCGCAGAGGGCTACGCGCATGAGCTGTGCGGGGCGACACCTTTCAAGGAGCCTACAAAGCGACACCCGTTCGACTTTTCAGTCACAGAGTATGGTGGCGCCGGAACAATGTCGATCGCTCACAACAATTTTGTTCTTGCCGTGCAGTTTCGTGACATCCTAGGTACTGCGGGCTGCTGGAACCTCGTCACGCTCAATGCTACTACGCCTGCGACGCCGGTATTTCTCCGTGACTTCTGTAATCGTGCCACCGAGAGCCAGGTCTCACCACCGTTCAGCAGACTGCCTGGTCATTCTACGTTATAGGGCGCAGAGGGCTACGCGCATGAGCTGTGCGGGGCGACACCTTTCAAGGAGCCTATAAAGTGATACCCGTTCGACTTCTCAGTCACAGGGTATGGTGGCGCCCGAACAATGTCGATCACTCACAACAATTTTGTTCTTGCCATGCAGTTTCTTGACATCCTAGGTACTGCGGGCTGCTCGAACCTCGTCACGCTCAATGCTACCACGCCTGCGATGCCGGTATTTCTCCGTGACTTCTGTAATCGTGCCACCGAGAGCCAGGTTTCACCACCGTTCAGCAGACTGCCAGGTTATTCGACGTCATAGGGCGCAGAGAACTACGTGCATGAGCTGTGTTGGGCGACACCTTTCAAGGAGCCTACAAAGCGACACCCGTTCGACTTCTCAGTCACAGGTTATGGTGGCACCGGAACAATGTCGATCGCTCACAACAATTTTGTTCTTGCCGTGCAGTTTCTTGACATCCTAGGTACTGCGGGCTGCTCGAACATCGTCATGCTCAATGCTACTACGCCTACGACGCCGGTATTTCTCCGTGACTTCTGTAATCGTGCCACCGAGAGCCAGGTCTCACCACCGTTCAGCAGACTGCCAGGTTATTCGACGTCATAGGGCGGAGAGGACTACGCGCATGAGCTGTGTGGGGCGACACCTTTCAAGGAGCCTATAAAGGGACACCCGCTCGACTACTCAGTCACAGGGTATGGTGGCGCCGGAACAATGTCGATCGCTCACAACAATTTTGTTCTTGCCGTGCAGTTTCTTGACATCCTAGGTACTGCGGGCTGCTCGAACCTCGTCACGCTCAATGCTACTACGCCTACGACGCCGGTATTTCTCCGTGACTTCTGTAATTGTGCCACCGAGAGCCAGGTCTCACCACTGTTCAGCAGACTGCCAGGTGTTTCGACGTCATAGGGCGCAGAGGGCTACGCGCATGAGCTGTGTGGGGCGACACCTTTCAAGGAGCCTACAAAGCGACACCCGTTCGACTTCTCAGTCACAGGGTATGGTGGCGCCGGAACAATGTCGATTGCTCACAACAATTTTGTTCTTGCCGTGCAGTTTCTTGACATCCTAGGTACTGCGGGCTGCTCGAACATCGTCATGCTCAATGCTACTACGCCTACGACGCCGGTATTTCTCCGTGACTTCTGTAATCCTGCCACCGAGAGCCAGGTCTCACCACCGTTCAGCAGACGGCCGGGTTATTCGACGTCATAGGGCGCAGAGGGCTACGCGCATGAGCTGTGCGGGGCGACACCTTTCAAGGAGCCTACAAAGTGACACCCGTTCGACTTCTCAGTCACAGGGTATGGTGGCGCCGGAACCATGTCGATCGCTCAAAACAACTTTGTTCTTGCCGTGCAGTTTCGTGATATCCTAGGTACTGCGGGCTGCTCGAATGTCGCAACGCTCAATGCTACTACGCCTGCGACGTCGGTATTTCTCCGTGACTTCTGTAATCGTGCCACCCAGAGCCACGTGTCACCACCGTTCAGTAGACGGCCGGGTTATTCGACGTCATAGGGCGCAGAGGGCTACGCGCATGAGCTGTGTGTGGCGACACCTTTCAAGGAGCCTATAAAGGGACACCCGCTCGACTACTCAGTCACAGGGTATGGTGGCGCCGGAACAATGTCGATCGCTCACAACAACTTTGTTCTTGCCGTGCAGTTTCGTGATATCCTAGGTACTGCGGGCTGCTCGAACGTCGTCACGCTCAATGCTACTACGCCTGCGACTTCGGTATTTCTCCGAGACTTCTGTAATCGTGCCACCCAGAGCCACGTCTCACCACCGTTCAGCAGACGGCCGGGTTATTCGACGTCATAGGGCGCAGAGGGCTACGCGCATGAGCTGTGCGGGGCGACACCTTTCAAGGAGCCTACAAAGTGACACCCGTTCGACTTCTCAGTCACAGGGTATGGTGGCGCCGGAACCATGTCGATCGCTCAAAACAACTTTGTTCTTGCCGTGCAGTTTCATGATATCCTAGGTACTGCGGGCTGCTCGAATGTCGCAACGCTCAATGCTACTACGCCTGCGACGTCGGTATTTCTCCGTGACTTCTGTAATCGTGCCACCCAGAGCCACGTGTCACCACCGTTCAGTAGACGGCCGGGTTATTCGACGTCATAGGGCGCAGAGGGCTACGCGCATGAGCTGTGCGGGGCGACACCTTTCAAAGAGCCTACAAAGCGACACCCGTTCGACTTCTCAGTCACAGGGTATGGTGGCGCCGGAACAATGTCGATCGCTAGCAACAATTTTGTTCTTGCAGTGCAGTTTCTTGACATCCTAGGTACTGCGGGCTGCTCGAACCTCGTCACGCTCAATGCTACTATGCCTGCGACGCCGGTATTTCTCCGTGACTTCTGTAATCGTTCCACCTAGAGCCAGTTCTCACCACCGTTCAGCAGACTGCCAGGTTATTCGACGTCATAGGGCGCAGAGGACTACGCGCAGAGGACTACGCGCATGAGCTGTGTGGGGCGACACCTTTCAAGGAGCCTACAAAGCGACACCCGCTCGACTACTCAGTCACAGGGTATGGTGGCGCTGGAACAATGTCTATCGCTCACAACAATTTTGTTTTGCCGTGCAGTTTCTTGACATCCTAGGTACTGAGGGCTGCTCGAACCTCGTCACGCTCAATGCTACTACGCCTGCGACACCGGTATTTCTCCTTGATTTCTGTAATCGTGCCACCGAGTGCCAGGTCTCACCACCGTTCAGCAGACTGCCAGGTTGTTCAACGTCATAGGGCGCAGAGGGCTACGCGCATGAGCTGTGCGCGGCGACACCTTTCAAGGAGCCTACAAAGCGACACCCATTCGACTTCTCAGTCACAGGGTATGGTGGCGCCGGAACAATGTCGATTGCTCACAACAATTTTGTTCTTGCCGTGCAGTTTCTTGACATCCTAGGTACTGCGGGCTGCTCGAACATCGTCATGCTCAATGCTACTACGCCTACGACGCCGGTATTTCTCCGTGACTTCTGTAATCCTGCCACCGAGAGCCAGGTCTCACCACCGTTCAGCAGACGGCCGGGTTATTCGACGTCATAGGGCGCAGAGGGCTACGCGCATGAGCTGTGCGGGGCGACACCTTTCAAGGAGCCTACAAAGTGACACCCGTTCGACTTCTCAGTCACAGGGTATGGTGGCGCCGGAACCATGTCGATCGCTCACAACAATTTTGTTCTTGCCGTGCAGTTTCTTGACATCCTAGGTACTGCGGGCTGCTCGAACCTCGTCACGCTCAATGCTACTACGCCTACGACGCCGGTATTTCTCCGTGACTTCTGTAATTGTGCCACCGAGAGCCAGGTCTCACCACTGTTCAGCAGACTGCCAGGTGTTTCGACGTCATAGGGCACAGAGGGCTACGCGCATGAGCTGTGTGTGGCGACACCTTTCAAGGAGCCTATAAAGGGACACCCGCTCGACTACTCAGTCACAGGGTATGGTGGCGCCGGAACAATGTCGATCGCTCACAACAACTTTGTTCTTGCCGTGCAGTTTCGTGATATCCTAGGTACTGCGGGCTGCTCGAATGTCGCAACGCTCAATGCTACTACGCCTGCGACGTCGGTATTTCTCCGTGACTTCTGTAATCGTGCCACCCAGAGCCACGTGTCACCACCGTTCAGTAGACGGCCGGGTTATTCGACGTCATAGGGCGCAGAGGGCTACGCGCATGAGCTGTGCGGGGCGACACCTTTCAAAGAGCCTACAAAGCGACACCCGTTCGACTTCTCAGTCACAGGGTATGGTGGCGCCGGAACAATGTCGATCGCTAGCAACAATTTTGTTCTTGCAGTGCAGTTTCTTGACATCCTAGGTACTGCGGGCTGCTCGAACCTCGTCACGCTCAATGCTACTATGCCTGCGACGCCGGTATTTCTCCGTGACTTCTGTAATCGTTCCACCTAGAGCCAGTTCTCACCACCGTTCAGCAGACTGCCAGGTTATTCGACGTCATAGGGCGCAGAGGACTACGCGCATGAGCTGTGTGGGGCGACACCTTTCAAGGAGCCTACAAAGCGACACCCGCTCGACTACTCAGTCACAGGGTATGGTGGCGCTGGAACAATGTCTATCGCTCACAACAATTTTGTTTTGCCGTGCAGTTTCTTGACATCCTAGGTACTGAGGGCTGCTCGAACCTCGTCACGCTCAATGCTACTACGCCTGCGACACCGGTATTTCTCCTTGACTTCTGTAATCGTGCCACCGAGTGCCAGGTCTCACCACCGTTCAGCAGACTGCCAGGTTGTTCGACGTCATAGGGCGCAGAGGGCTACGCGCATGAGCTGTGCGCGGCGACACCTTTCAAGGAGCCTACAAAGCGACACCCATTCGACTTCTCAGTCACAGGGTATGGTGGCGCCGGAACAATGTCAATTGCTTCCAACAATTTTGTTCTTGCCGTGCGTTTCTTGACATCCTAGGTACTGCAGGCTGCTCGAACCTCGTCACGCTTAATGCTACTTCGCCTGCGACGCCGGTATTTCTGCGTGACTTCTGTAGTCGTTCCACTGAGAGCCAAGTCTCACCACCATTCAGCAGACTGCCAGGTTATTCGACGTAATAGGGCGCAGAGGGCTACGCGCATGAGCTGTGCGGGGCGACACCTTTCAAGGAGCCTACAAAGCGACACCCGTTCGACTTTTCAGTCACAGAGTATGGTGGCGCCGGAACAATGTCGATCGCTAGCAACAATTTTGTTCTTGCCGTGCAGTTTCGTGACATCCTAGGTACTGCGGGCTGCTGGAACCTCGTCACGCTCAATGCTACTACGCCTGCGACGCCGGTATTTCTCCGTGACTTCTGTAATCGTGCCACCGAGAGCCAGGTCTCACCACCGTTCAGCAGACTGCCTGGTCATTCTACGTTATAGGGCGCAGAGGGCTACGCGCATGAGCTGTGCGGGGCGACACCTTTCAAGGAGCCTATAAAGGGACACCCGCTCGACTACTCAGTCACAGGGTATGGTGGCGCCGGAACAATGTCGATCGCTCACAACAATTTTGTTCTTGCCGTGCAGTTTCTTGACATCCTAGGTACTGCGGGCTGCTCGAACCTCGTCACGCTCAATGCTACTACGCCGGCGACGCCGGTATTTCTCCGTGACTTCTGTAATCGTGCCACCGAGAGCCAGGTCTCACCACCGTTCAGCAGACTGCCAGGTTGTTCGACGTCATAGGGCGCAGAGGGCTACGCGCATGAGCTGTGCGCGGCGACACCTTTCAAGGAGCCTACAAAGCGACACCCATTCGACTTCTCAGTCACAGGGTATGGTGGCGCCCGAACAATGTCGATCACTCACAAAAATTTTGTTCTTGCCATGCAGTTTCTTGACATCCTAGGTACTGCGGGCTGCTCGAACATCGTCATGCTCAATGCTACTACGCCTACGACGCCGGTATTTCTCCGTGACTTCTGTAATCGTGCCACCGAGAGCCAGGTCTCACCACCGTTCAGCAGACTGCCAGGTTATTCGACGTCATAGGGCGGAGAGGACTACGCGCATGAGCTGTGTGGGGCGACACCTTTCAAGGAGCCTATAAAGGGACACCCGCTCGACTACTCAGTCACAGGGTATGGTGGCGCCGGAACAATGTCGATCGCTCACAACAATTTTGTTCTTGCCGTGCAGTTTCTTGACATCCTAGGTACTGCGGGCTGCTCGAACCTCGTTACACTCAATGCTACTACGCCTGCGACGCCGGTATTTCTCCGTGACTTCTGTAATTGTGCCACCGAGAGCCAGGTCTCTCCACCGTTCAGTAGACTGCCAGGTTACTCGACGTCATAGGGCGCAGAGGGCTACGTGCATGAGCTGTGCAGGGCGACACCTTTCAAGGAGCCTATAAAGGGACACCCGCTCGACTACTCAGTGACAGGGTACGGTGGCACCGGAACAATGTCGATCGCTCACAACGATTTTGTTCTTGCCGTGCAGTTTCTTGACATCCTAGGTACTGTGGGCTGCTCGAACCTTGTCACGCTCAATGCTACTACGCCTGCGACGCCGGTATTTCTCCGTGACTTCTGTAATCGTGCCACCGAGAGCGAGGTCTCACCACTGTTCAGCAGACTGCCAGGTGTTTCGATGTCATAGGGCGCAGAGGGCTACGCGCATGAGCTGTGTGGGGCGACACCTTTCAAGGAGCCTACAAAGCGACACCCGTTCGACTTCTCAGTCACAGGGTATGGTGGCGCCGGAACAATGTCGATTGCCCACAACAATTTTGTTTTTTCCGTGCAGTTTCTTGACATCTTAGGTATTGCGGGCTGCTCGAACGTCGTCACGCTCAATGCTACTACGCCTGCGACGTCGGTATTTCTCCGTGACTTCTGTAATCGTGCCACCCAGAGCCACGTCTCACCACCGTTCAGCAGACGGCCGGGTTATTCGACGTCATAGGGCGCAGAGGGCTACGAGCATGAGCTGTGCGGGGCGACACCTTTCAAGGAGCCTACAAAGTGACACCCGTTCGACTTCTCAGTCACAGGGTATGGTGGCGCCGGAACCATGTCGATCGCTCAAAACAACTTTGTTCTTGCCGTGCAGTTTCGTGATATCCTAGGTACTGCGGGCTGCTCGAACGTCGCAACGCTCAATGCTACTACGCCGGCGACGTCGGTATTTCTCCGTGACTTCTGTAATCGTGCCACCCAGAGCCACGTCTCACCACCGTTCAGTAGACGGCCGGGTTATTCGACGTCATAGGGCGCAGAGGGCTACGCGCATGAGCTGTGCGGGGCGACACCTTTCAAAGAGCCTACAAAGCGACACCCGTTCGACTTCTCAGTCACAGGATATGGTGGCGCCGGAACAATGTCGATCGCTAGCAACAATTTTGTTCTTTCAGTGCAGTTTCTTGACATCCTAGGTACTGCGGGCTGCTCGAACCCCGTCACGTTCAATGCTACTACGCCTGCGATGCCGGTATTTCTCCGTGATTTCTGTAATCGTGCCACCGAGAGCCGGGTCTCACCACCGTTCAGCGACTGCCAGGTTATTCGACGTCATAGGGCGCAGAGGGCTACGCGCATGGGCTGTGTGGGGCGACACCTTTCAAGGAGCCTACAAAGAGACACCCGTTCGACTTCTCAGTCACAGGTTATGGTGGCGCCGGAACAATGTCGATCGCTCACAACAATTTTGTTCTTGCAGTGCAGTTTCTTGACATCCTAGGTACTGCGGGCTGCTCGAACCCCGTCACGTTCAATGCTACTACGCCTGCGATGCCGGTATTTCTCCGTGATTTCTGTAATCGTGCCACCGAGAGCCAGGTCTCACCACCGTTCAGCAGACTGCCAGGTTATTCGACGTCATAGGGCGCAGAGGACTACGCGCATGAGCTGTGTGGGGCGACACCTTTCAAGGAGCCTACAAAGCGACACCCACTCGACTACTCAGTCACAGGGTATGGTGGCGCCGGAACAATGTCTATCGCTCACAACAATTTTGTTCTTGCCGTGCAGTTTCTTGACATCCTAGGTACTGAGGGCTGCTCGAACCTCGTCACGCTCAATGCTACTACGCCTGCGACACCGGTATTTCTCCTTGACTTCTGTAATCGTGCCACCGAGAGCCAGGTCTCACCACCGTTCAGCAGACTGCCAGGTTGTTCGACGTCATAGGGCGCAGAGGGCTACGCGCATGAGCTGTGCGCGGCGACACCTTTCAAGGAGCCTACAAAGCGACACCCATTCGACTTCTCAGTCACAGGGTATGGTGGCGCCGGAACAATGTCAATTGCTTCCAACAATTTTGTTCTTGCCGTGCGTTTCTTGACATCCTAGGTACTGCAGGCTGCTCGAACCTCGTCACGCTTAATGCTACTTCGCCTGCGACGCCGGTATTTCTGCGTGACTTCTGTAGTTGTTCCACTGAGAGCCAAGTCTCACCACCGTTCAGCAGACTGCCAGGTTATTCGACGTAATAGGGCGCAGAGGGCTACGCGCATGAGCTGTGCGGGGCGACACCTTTCAAGGAGCCTACAAAGCGACACCCGTTCGACTTTTCAGTCACAGAGTATGGTGGCGCCGAAACAATGTCGATCGCTCACAACAATTTTGTTCTTGCCGTGCAGTTTCGTGACATCCTAGGTACTGCGGGCTGCTGGAACCTCGTCACGCTCAATGCTACTACGCCTGCGACGCCGGTATTTCTCCGTGACTTCTGTAATCGTGCCACCGAGAGCCAGGTTTCACCACCGTTCAGCAGACTGCCAGGTTATTCGACGTCATAGGGCGCAGAGAACTACGTGCATGAGCTGTGTTGGGCGACACCTTTCAAGGAGCCTACAAAGCGACACCCGTTCGACTTCTCAGTCACAGGGTAGGGTGGCACCGGAACAATGTCGATCGCTCACAACAATTTTGTTCTTGCCGTGCAGTTTCTTGACATCCTAGGTACTGCGGGCTGCTCGAACATCGTCATGCTCAATGCTACTACGCCTACGACGCCGGTATTTCTCCGTGACTTCTGTAATCGTGCCACCGAGAGCCAGGTCTCACCACCGTTCAGCAGACTGCCAGGTTATTCGACGTCATAGGGCGGAGAGGACTACGCGCATGAGCTGTGTGTGGCGACACCTTTCAAGGAGCCTATAAAGGGACACCCGCTCGACTACTCAGTCACAGGGTATGGTGGCGCCGGAACAATGTCGATCGCTCACAACAACTTTGTTCTTGCCGTGCAGTTTCGTGATATCCTAGGTACTGCGGGCTGCTCGAACGTCGTCACGCTCAATGCTACTACGCCTGCGACTTCGGTATTTCTCCGAGACTTCTGTAATCGTGCCACCCAGAGCCACGTCTCACCACCGTTCAGCAGACGGCCGGGTTATTCGACGTCATAGGGCGCAGAGGGCTACGCGCATGAGCTGTGCGGGGCGACACCTTTCAAGGAGCCTACAAAGTGACACCCGTTCGACTTCTCAGTCACAGGGTATGGTGGCGCCGGAACCATGTCGATCGCTCAAAACAACTTTGTTCTTGCCGTGCAGTTTCGTGATATCCTAGGTACTGCGGGCTGCTCGAATGTCGCAACGCTCAATGCTACTACGCCTGCGACGTCGGTATTTCTCCGTGACTTCTGTAATCGTGCCACCCAGAGCCACGTGTCACCACCGTTCAGTAGACGGCCGGGTTATTCGACGTCATAGGGCGCAGAGGGCTACGCGCATGAGCTGTGCGGGGCGACACCTTTCAAAGAGCCTACAAAGCGACACCCGTTCGACTTCTCAGTCACAGGGTATGGTGGCGCCGGAACAATGTCGATCGCTAGCAACAATTTTGTTCTTGCAGTGCAGTTTCTTGACATCCTAGGTACTGCGGGCTGCTCGAACCTCGTCACGCTCAATGCTACTATGCCTGCGACGCCGGTATTTCTCCGTGACTTCTGTAATCGTTCCACCTAGAGCCAGTTCTCACCACCGTTCAGCAGACTGCCAGGTTATTCGACGTCATAGGGCGCAGAGGACTACGCGCATGAGCTGTGTGGGGCGACACCTTTCAAGGAGCCTACAAAGCGACACCCGCTCGACTACTCAGTCACAGGGTATGGTGGCGCTGGAACAATGTCTATCGCTCACAACAATTTTGTTTTGCCGTGCAGTTTCTTGACATCCTAGGTACTGAGGGCTGCTCGAACCTCGTCACGCTCAATGCTACTACGCCTGCGACACCGGTATTTCTCCTTGACTTCTGTAATCGTGCCACCGAGTGCCAGGTCTCACCACCGTTCAGCAGACTGCCAGGTTGTTCGACGTCATAGGGCGCAGAGGGCTACGCGCATGAGCTGTGCGCGGCGACACCTTTCAAGGAGCCTACAAAGCGACACCCATTCGACTTCTCAGTCACAGGGTATGGTGGCGCCGGAACAATGTCAATTGCTTCCAACAATTTTGTTCTTGCCGTGCGTTTCTTGACATCCTAGGTACTGCAGGCTGCTCGAACCTCGTCACGCTTAATGCTACTTCGCCTGCGACGCCGGTATTTCTGCGTGACTTCTGTAGTCGTTCCACTGAGAGCCAAGTCTCACCACCATTCAGCAGACTGCCAGGTTATTCGACGTAATAGGGCGCAGAGGGCTACGCGCATGAGCTGTGCGGGGCGACACCTTTCAAGGAGCCTACAAAGCGACACCCGTTCGACTTTTCAGTCACAGAGTATGGTGGCGCCGGAACAATGTCGATCGCTCACAACAATTTTGTTCTTGCCGTGCAGTTTCGTGACATCCTAGGTACTGCGGGCTGCTGGAACCTCGTCACGCTCAATGCTACTACGCCTGCGACGCCGGTATTTCTCCGTGACTTCTGTAATCGTGCCACCGAGAGCCAGGTCTCACCACCGTTCAGCAGACTGCCTGGTCATTCTACGTTATAGGGCGCAGAGGGCTACGCGCATGAGCTGTGCGGGGCGACACCTTTCAAGGAGCCTATAAAGTGATACCCGTTCGACTTCTCAGTCACAGGGTATGGGGGCGGCCGAACAATGTCGATCACTCACAACAATTTTGTTCTTGCCATGCAGTTTCTTGACATCCTAGGTACTGCGGGCTGCTCGAACCTCGTCACGCTCAATGCTACCACGCCTGCGATGCCGGTATTTCTCCGTGACTTCTGTAATCGTGCCACCGAGAGCCAGGTTTCACCACCGTTCAGCAGACTGCCAGGTTATTCGACGTCATAGGGCGCAGAGAACTACGTGCATGAGCTGTGTTGGGCGACACCTTTCAAGGAGCCTACAAAGCGACACCCGTTCGACTTCTCAGTCACAGGTTATGGTGGCACCGGAACAATGTCGATCGCTCACAACAATTTTGTTCTTGCCGTGCAGTTTCTTGACATCCTAGGTACTGCGGGCTGCTCGAACATCGTCATGCTCAATGCTACTACGCCTACGACGCCGGTATTTCTCCGTGACTTCTGTAATCGTGCCACCGAGAGCCAGGTCTCACCACCGTTCAGCAGACTGCCAGGTTATTCGACGTCATAGGGCGGAGAGGACTACGCGCATGAGCTGTGTGGGGCGACACCTTTCAAGGAGCCTACAAAGCGACACCCGCTCGACTACTCAGTCACAGGGTATGGTGGCGCCGGAACAATGTCTATCGCTCACAACAATTTTGTTCTTGCCGTGCAGTTTCTTGACATCCTAGGTACTGAGGGCTGCTCGAACCTCGTCACGCTCAATGCTACTACGCCTGCGACACCGGTATTTCTCCTTGACTTCTGTAATCGTGCCACCGAGAGCCAGGTCTCACCACCGTTCAGCAGACTGCCAGGTTGTTCGACGTCATAGGGCGCAGAGGGCTACGCGCATGAGCTGTGCGCGGCGACACCTTTCAAGGAGCCTACAAAGCGACACCCATTCGACTTCTCAGTCACAGGGTATGGTGGCGCCGGAACAATGTCAATTGCTTCCAACAATTTTGTTCTTGCCGTGCGTTTCTTGACATCCTAGGTACTGCAGGCTGCTCGAACCTCGTCACGCTTAATGCTACTTCGCCTGCGACGCCGGTATTTCTGCGTGACTTCTGTAGTTGTTCCACTGAGAGCCAAGTCTCACCACCGTTCAGCAGACTGCCGGGTTATTCGACGTCATAGGGCGCAGAGGGCTACGCGCATGAGCTGTGCGGGGCGACACCTTTCAAGGAGCCTACAAAGCGACACCCGTTCGACTTTTCAGTCACAGATTATGGTGGCGCCGAAACAATGTCGATCGCTCACAACAATTTTGTTCTTGCCGTGCAGTTTCGTGACATCCTAGGTACTGCGGGCTGCTGGAACCTCGTCACGCTCAATGCTACTACGCCTGCGACGCCGGTATTTCTCCGTGACTTCTGTAATCGTGCCACCGAGAGCCAGGTCTCACCACCGTTCAGCAGACTGCCTGGTCATTCTACGTTATAGGGCGCAGAGGGCTACGCGCATGAGCTGTGCGGGGCGACACCTTTCAAGGAGCCTATAAAGTGATACCCGTTCGACTTCTCAGTCACAGGGTATTGTGGCGCCCGAACAATGTCGATCACTCACAACAATTTTGTTCTTGCCATGCAGTTTCTTGACATTCTAGGTACTGCAGGCTGCTCGAACCTCGTCACGCTCAATGCTACCACGCCTGCGATGCCGGTATTTCTCCGTGACTTCTGTAATCGTGCCACCGAGAGCCAGGTTTCACCACCGTTCAGCAGACTGCCAGGTTATTCGACGTCATAGGGCGCAGAGAACTACGTGCATGAGCTGTGTTGGGCGACACCTTTCAAGGAGCCTACAAAGCGACACCCGTTCGACTTCTCAGTCACAGGGTAGGGTGGCACCGGAACAATGTCGATCGCTCACAACAATTTTGTTCTTGCCGTGCAGTTTCTTGACATCCTAGGTACTGCGGGCTGCTCGAACATCGTCATGCTCAATGCTACTACGCCTACGACGCCGGTATTTCTCCGTGACTTCTGTAATCGTGCCACCGAGAGCCAGGTCTCACCACCGTTCAGCAGACTGCCAGGTTATTCGACGTCATAGGGCGGAGAGGACTACGCGCATGAGCTGTGTGTGGCGACACCTTTCAAGGTGCCTATAAAGGGACACCCGCTCGACTACTCAGTCACAGGGTATGGTGGCGCCGGAACAATGTCGATCGCTCACAACAACTTTGTTCTTGCCGTGCAGTTTCGTGATATCCTAGGTACTGCGGGCTGCTCGAACGTCGTCACGCTCAATGCTACTACGCCTGCGACTTCGGTATTTCTCCGAGACTTCTGTAATCGTGCCACCCAGAGCCACGTCTCACCACCGTTCAGCAGACGGCCGGGTTATTCGACGTCATAGGGCGCAGAGGGCTACGCGCATGAGCTGTGCGGGGCGACACCTTTCAAGGAGCCTACAAAGTGACACCCGTTCGACTTCTCAGTCACAGGGTATGGTGGCGCCGGAACCATGTCGATCGCTCAAAACAACTTTGTTCTTGCCGTGCAGTTTCGTGATATCCTAGGTACTGCGGGGTGCTCGAATGTCGCAACGCTCAATGCTACTACGCCTGCGACGTCGGTATTTCTCCGTGACTTCTGTAATCGTGCCACCCAGAGCCACGTGTCACCACCGTTCAGTAGACGGCCGGGTTATTCGACGTCATAGGGCGCAGAGGGCTACGCGCATGAGCTGTGCGGGGCGACACCTTTCAAAGAGCCTATAAAGCGACACCCGTTCGTCTTCTCAGTCACAGGGTATGGTGGCGCCGGAACAATGTCGATCGCTAGCAACAATTTTGTTCTTGCAGTGCAGTTTCTTGACATCCTAGGTACTGCGGGCTGCTCGAACCTCGTCATGCTCAATGCTACTATGCCTGCGACGCCGGTATTTCTCCGTGACTTCTGTAATCGTTCCACCTAGAGCCAGTTCTCACCACCGTTCAGCAGACTGCCAGGTTATTCGACGTCATAGGGCGCAGAGGACTACGCGCATGAGCTGTGTGGGGCGACACCTTTCAAGGAGCCTACAAAGCGACACCCGCTCGACTACTCAGTCACAGGGTATGGTGGCGCTCGAACAATGTCTATCGCTCACAACAATTTTGTTTTGCCGTGCAGTTTCTTGACATCCTAGGTACTGAGGGCTGCTCGAACCTCGTCACGCTCAATGCTACTACGCCTGCGACACCGGTATTTCTCCTTGACTTCTGTAATCGTGCCACCGAGTGCCAGGTCTCACCACCGTTCAGCAGACTGCCAGGTTGTTCGACGTCATAGGGCGCAGAGGGCTACGCGCATGAGCTGTGCGCGGCGACACCTTTCAAGGAGCCTACAAAGCGACACCCATTCGACTTCTCAGTCACAGGGTATGGTGGCGCCGGAACAATGTCAATTGCTTCCAACAATTTTGTTCTTGCCGTGCGTTTCTTGACATCCTAGGTACTGCAGGCTGCTCGAACCTCGTCACGCTTAATGCTACTTCGCCTGCGACGCCGGTATTTCTGCGTGACTTCTGTAGTCGTTCCACTGAGAGCCAAGTCTCACCACCATTCAGCAGACTGCCAGGTTATTCGACGTAATAGGGCGCAGAGGGCTACGCGCATGAGCTGTGCGGGGCGACACCTTTCAAGGAGCCTACAAAGCGACACCCGTTCGACTTTTCAGTCACAGAGTATGGTGGCGCCGGAACAATGTCGATCGCTCACAACAATTTTGTTCTTGCCGTGCAGTTTCGTGACATCCTAGGTACTGCGGGCTGCTGGAACCTCGTCACGCTCAATGCTACTACGCCTGCGACGCCGGTATTTCTCCGTGACTTCTGTAATCGTGCCACCGAGAGCCAGGTCTCACCACCGTTCAGCAGACTGCCTGGTCATTCTACGTTATAGGGCGCAGAGGGCTACGCGCATGAGCTGTGCGGGGCGACACCTTTCAAGGAGCCTATAAAGTGATACCCGTTCGACTTCTCAGTCACAGGGTATGGTGGCGCCCGAACAATGTCGATCACTCACAACAATTTTGTTCTTGCCATGCAGTTTCTTGACATCCTAGGTACTGCGGGCTGCTCGAACCTCGTCACGCTCAATGCTACCACGCCTGCGATGCCGGTATTTCTCCGTGACTTCTGTAATCGTGCCACCGAGAGCCAGGTTTCACCACCGTTCAGCAGACTGCCAGGTTATTCGACGTCATAGGGCGCAGAGAACTACGTGCATGAGCTGTGTTGGGCGACACCTTTCAAGGAGCCTACAAAGCGACACCCGTTCGACTTCTCAGTCACAGGTTATGGTGGCACCGGAACAATGTCGATCGCTCACAACAATTTTGTTCTTGCCGTGCAGTTTCTTGACATCCTAGGTACTGCGGGCTGCTCGAACATCGTCATGCTCAATGCTACTACGCCTACGACGCCGGTATTTCTCCGTGACTTCTGTAATCGTGCCACCGAGAGCCAGGTCTCACCACCGTTCAGCAGACTGCCAGGTTATTCGACGTCATAGGGCGGAGAGGACTACGCGCATGAGCTGTGTGGGGCGACACCTTTCAAGGAGCCTATAAAGGGACACCCGCTCGACTACTCAGTCACAGGGTATGGTGGCGCCGGAACAATGTCGATCGCTCACAACAATTTTGTTCTTGCCGTGCAGTTTCTTGACATCCTAGGTACTGCGGGCTGCTCGAACCTCGTCACGCTCAATGCTACTACGCCTACGACGCCGGTATTTCTCCGTGACTTCTGTAATTGTGCCACCGAGAGCCAGGTCTCACCACTGTTCAGCAGACTGCCAGGTGTTTCGACGTCATAGGGCGCAGAGGGCTACGCGCATGAGCTGTGTGGGGCGACACCTTTCAAGGAGCCTACAAAGCGACACCCGTTCGACTTCTCAGTCACAGGGTATGGTGGCGCCGGAACAATGTCGATTGCTCACAACAATTTTGTTCTTGCCGTGCAGTTTCTTGACATCCTAGGTACTGCGGGCTGCTCGAACATCGTCATGCTCAATGCTACTACGCCTACGACGCCGGTATTTCTCCGTGACTTCTGTAATCCTGCCACCGAGAGCCAGGTCTCACCACCGTTCAGCAGACGGCCGGGTTATTCGACGTCATAGGGCGCAGAGGGCTACGCGCATGAGCTGTGCGGGGCGACACCTTTCAAGGAGCCTACAAAGTGACACCCGTTCGACTTCTCAGTCACAGGGTATGGTGGCGCCGGAACCATGTCGATCGCTCAAAACAACTTTGTTCTTGCCGTGCAGTTTCGTGATATCCTAGGTACTGCGGGCTGCTCGAATGTCGCAACGCTCAATGCTACTACGCCTGCGACGTCGGTATTTCTCCGTGACTTCTGTAATCGTGCCACCCAGAGCCACGTGTCACCACCGTTCAGTAGACGGCCGGGTTATTCGACGTCATAGGGCGCAGAGGGCTACGCGCATGAGCTGTGTGTGGCGACACCTTTCAAGGAGCCTATAAAGGGACACCCGCTCGACTACTCAGTCACAGGGTATGGTGGCGCCGGAACAATGTCGATCGCTCACAACAACTTTGTTCTTGCCGTGCAGTTTCGTGATATCCTAGGTACTGCGGGCTGCTCGAACGTCGTCACGCTCAATGCTACTACGCCTGCGACTTCGGTATTTCTCCGAGACTTCTGTAATCGTGCCACCCAGAGCCACGTCTCACCACCGTTCAGCAGACGGCCGGGTTATTCGACGTCATAGGGCGCAGAGGGCTACGCGCATGAGCTGTGCGGGGCGACACCTTTCAAGGAGCCTACAAAGTGACACCCGTTCGACTTCTCAGTCACAGGGTATGGTGGCGCCGGAACCATGTCGATCGCTCAAAACAACTTTGTTCTTGCCGTGCAGTTTCATGATATCCTAGGTACTGCGGGCTGCTCGAATGTCGCAACGCTCAATGCTACTACGCCTGCGACGTCGGTATTTCTCCGTGACTTCTGTAATCGTGCCACCCAGAGCCACGTGTCACCACCGTTCAGTAGACGGCCGGGTTATTCGACGTCATAGGGCGCAGAGGGCTACGCGCATGAGCTGTGCGGGGCGACACCTTTCAAAGAGCCTACAAAGCGACACCCGTTCGACTTCTCAGTCACAGGGTATGGTGGCGCCGGAACAATGTCGATCGCTAGCAACAATTTTGTTCTTGCAGTGCAGTTTCTTGACATCCTAGGTACTGCGGGCTGCTCGAACCTCGTCACGCTCAATGCTACTATGCCTGCGACGCCGGTATTTCTCCGTGACTTCTGTAATCGTTCCACCTAGAGCCAGTTCTCACCACCGTTCAGCAGACTGCCAGGTTATTCGACGTCATAGGGCGCAGAGGACTACGCGCATGAGCTGTGTGGGGCGACACCTTTCAAGGAGCCTACAAAGCGACACCCGCTCGACTACTCAGTCACAGGGTATGGTGGCGCTGGAACAATGTCTATCGCTCACAACAATTTTGTTTTGCCGTGCAGTTTCTTGACATCCTAGGTACTGAGGGCTGCTCGAACCTCGTCACGCTCAATGCTACTACGCCTGCGACACCGGTATTTCTCCTTGATTTCTGTAATCGTGCCACCGAGTGCCAGGTCTCACCACCGTTCAGCAGACTGCCAGGTTGTTCGACGTCATAGGGCGCAGAGGGCTACGCGCATGAGCTGTGCGCGGCGACACCTTTCAAGGAGCCTACAAAGCGACACCCATTCGACTTCTCAGTCACAGGGTATGGTGGCGCCGGAACAATGTCGATTGCTCACAACAATTTTGTTCTTGCCGTGCAGTTTCTTGACATCCTAGGTACTGCGGGCTGCTCGAACATCGTCATGCTCAATGCTACTACGCCTACGACGCCGGTATTTCTCCGTGACTTCTGTAATCCTGCCACCGAGAGCCAGGTCTCACCACCGTTCAGCAGACGGCCGGGTTATTCGACGTCATAGGGCGCAGAGGGCTACGCGCATGAGCTGTGCGGGGCGACACCTTTCAAGGAGCCTACAAAGTGACACCCGTTCGACTTCTCAGTCACAGGGTATGGTGGCGCCGGAACCATGTCGATCGCTCACAACAATTTTGTTCTTGCCGTGCAGTTTCTTGACATCCTAGGTACTGCGGGCTGCTCGAACCTCGTCACGCTCAATGCTACTACGCCTACGACGCCGGTATTTCTCCGTGACTTCTGTAATTGTGCCACCGAGAGCCAGGTCTCACCACTGTTCAGCAGACTGCCAGGTGTTTCGACGTCATAGGGCGCAGAGGGCTACGCGCATGAGCTGTGTGTGGCGACACCTTTCAAGGAGCCTATAAAGGGACACCCGCTCGACTACTCAGTCACAGGGTATGGTGGCGCCGGAACAATGTCGATCGCTCACAACAACTTTGTTCTTGCCGTGCAGTTTCGTGATATCCTAGGTACTGCGGGCTGCTCGAATGTCGCAACGCTCAATGCTACTACGCCTGCGACGTCGGTATTTCTCCGTGACTTCTGTAATCGTGCCACCCAGAGCCACGTGTCACCACCGTTCAGTAGACGGCCGGGTTATTCGACGTCATAGGGCGCAGAGGGCTACGCGCATGAGCTGTGCGGGGCGACACCTTTCAAAGAGCCTACAAAGCGACACCCGTTCGACTTCTCAGTCACAGGGTATGGTGGCGCCGGAACAATGTCGATCGCTAGCAACAATTTTGTTCTTGCAGTGCAGTTTCTTGACATCCTAGGTACTGCGGGCTGCTCGAACCTCGTCACGCTCAATGCTACTATGCCTGCGACGCCGGTATTTCTCCGTGACTTCTGTAATCGTTCCACCTAGAGCCAGTTCTCACCACCGTTCAGCAGACTGCCAGGTTATTCGACGTCATAGGGCGCAGAGGACTACGCGCATGAGCTGTGTGGGGCGACACCTTTCAAGGAGCCTACAAAGCGACACCCGCTCGACTACTCAGTCACAGGGTATGGTGGCGCTGGAACAATGTCTATCGCTCACAACAATTTTGTTTTGCCGTGCAGTTTCTTGACATCCTAGGTACTGAGGGCTGCTCGAACCTCGTCACGCTCAATGCTACTACGCCTGCGACACCGGTATTTCTCCTTGACTTCTGTAATCGTGCCACCGAGTGCCAGGTCTCACCACCGTTCAGCAGACTGCCAGGTTGTTCGACGTCATAGGGCGCAGAGGGCTACGCGCATGAGCTGTGCGCGGCGACACCTTTCAAGGAGCCTACAAAGCGACACCCATTCGACTTCTCAGTCACAGGGTATGGTGGCGCCGGAACAATGTCAATTGCTTCCAACAATTTTGTTCTTGCCGTGCGTTTCTTGACATCCTAGGTACTGCAGGCTGCTCGAACCTCGTCACGCTTAATGCTACTTCGCCTGCGACGCCGGTATTTCTGCGTGACTTCTGTAGTCGTTCCACTGAGAGCCAAGTCTCACCACCATTCAGCAGACTGCCAGGTTATTCGACGTAATAGGGCGCAGAGGGCTACGCGCATGAGCTGTGCGGGGCGACACCTTTCAAGGAGCCTACAAAGCGACACCCGTTCGACTTTTCAGTCACAGAGTATGGTGGCGCCGGAACAATGTCGATCGCTAGCAACAATTTTGTTCTTGCCGTGCAGTTTCGTGACATCCTAGGTACTGCGGGCTGCTGGAACCTCGTCACGCTCAATGCTACTACGCCTGCGACGCCGGTATTTCTCCGTGACTTCTGTAATCGTGCCACCGAGAGCCAGGTCTCACCACCGTTCAGCAGACTGCCTGGTCATTCTACGTTATAGGGCGCAGAGGGCTACGCGCATGAGCTGTGCGGGGCGACACCTTTCAAGGAGCCTATAAAGTGATACCCGTTCGACTTCTCAGTCACAGGGTATGGTGGCGCCCGAACAATGTCGATCACTCACAACAATTTTGTTCTTGCCATGCAGTTTCTTGACATCCTAGGTACTGCGGGCTGCTCGAACCTCGTCACGCTCAATGCTACCACGCCTGCGATGCCGGTATTTCTCCGTGACTTCTGTAATCGTGCCACCGAGAGCCAGGTTTCACCACCGTTCAGCAGACTGCCAGGTTATTCGACGTCATAGGGCGCAGAGAACTACGTGCATGAGCTGTGTTGGGCGACACCTTTCAAGGAGCCTACAAAGCGACACCCGTTCGACTTCTCAGTCACAGGTTATGGTGGCACCGGAACAATGTCGATCGCTCACAACAATTTTGTTCTTGCCGTGCAGTTTCTTGACATCCTAGGTACTGCGGGCTGCTCGAACATCGTCATGCTCAATGCTACTACGCCTACGACGCCGGTATTTCTCCGTGACTTCTGTAATCGTGCCACCGAGAGCCAGGTCTCACCACCGTTCAGCAGACTGCCAGGTTATTCGACGTCATAGGGCGGAGAGGACTACGCGCATGAGCTGTGTGGGGCGACACCTTTCAAGGAGCCTATAAAGGGACACCCGCTCGACTACTCAGTCACAGGGTATGGTGGCGCCGGAACAATGTCGATCGCTCACAACAATTTTGTTCTTGCCGTGCAGTTTCTTGACATCCTAGGTACTGCGGGCTGCTCGAACCTCGTCACGCTCAATGCTACTACGCCTACGACGCCGGTATTTCTCCGTAACTTCTGTAATTGTGCCACCGAGAGCCAGGTCTCACCACTGTTCAGCAGACTGCCAGGTGTTTCGACGTCATAGGGCGCAGAGGGCTACGCGCATGAGCTGTGTGGGGCGACACCTTTCAAGGAGCCTACAAAGCGACACCCGTTCGACTTCTCAGTCACAGGGTATGGTGGCGCCGGAACAATGTCGATTGCTCACAACAATTTTGTTCTTGCCGTGCAGTTTCTTGACATCCTAGGTACTGCGGGCTGCTCGAACATCGTCATGCTCAATGCTACTACGCTTACGACGCCGGTATTTCTCCGTGACTTCTGTAATCCTGCCACCGAGAGCCAGGTCTCACCACCGTTCAGCAGACGGCCGGGTTATTCGACGTCATAGGGCGCAGAGGGCTACGCGCATGAGCTGTGCGGGGCGACACCTTTCAAGGAGCCTACAAAGTGACACCCGTTCGACTTCTCAGTCACAGGGTATGGTGGCGCCGGAACCATGTCGATCGCTCAAAACAACTTTGTTCTTGCCGTGCAGTTTCGTGATATCCTAGGTACTGCGGGCTGCTCGAATGTCGCAACGCTCAATGCTACTACGCCTGCGACGTCGGTATTTCTCCGTGACTTCTGTAATCGTGCCACCCAGAGCCACGTGTCACCACCGTTCAGTAGACGGCCGGGTTATTCGACGTCATAGGGCGCAGAGGGCTACGCGCATGAGCTGTGTGTGGCGACACCTTTCAAGGAGCCTATAAAGGGACACCCGCTCGACTACTCAGTCACAGGGTATGGTGGCGCCGGAACAATGTCGATCGCTCACAACAACTTTGTTCTTGCCGTGCAGTTTCGTGATATCCTAGGTACTGCGGGCTGCTCGAACGTCGTCACGCTCAATGCTACTACGCCTGCGACTTCGGTATTTCTCCGAGACTTCTGTAATCGTGCCACCCAGAGCCACGTCTCACCACCGTTCAGCAGACGGCCGGGTTATTCGACGTCATAGGGCGCAGAGGGCTACGCGCATGAGCTGTGCGGGGCGACACCTTTCAAGGAGCCTACAAAGTGACACCCGTTCGACTTCTCAGTCACAGGGTATGGTGGCGCCGGAACCATGTCGATCGCTCAAAACAACTTTGTTCTTGCCGTGCAGTTTCATGATATCCTAGGTACTGCGGGCTGCTCGAATGTCGCAACGCTCAATGCTACTACGCCTGCGACGTCGGTATTTCTCCGTGACTTCTGTAATCGTGCCACCCAGAGCCACGTGTCACCACCGTTCAGTAGACGGCCGGGTTATTCGACGTCATAGGGCGCAGAGGGCTACGCGCATGAGCTGTGCGGGGCGACACCTTTCAAAGAGCCTACAAAGCGACACCCGTTCGACTTCTCAGTCACAGGGTATGGTGGCGCCGGAACAATGTCGATCGCTAGCAACAATTTTGTTCTTGCAGTGCAGTTTCTTGACATCCTAGGTACTGCGGGCTGCTCGAACCTCGTCACGCTCAATGCTACTATGCCTGCGACGCCGGTATTTCTCCGTGACTTCTGTAATCGTTCCCCCTAGAGCCAGTTCTCACCACCGTTCAGCAGACTGCCAGGTTATTCGACGTCATAGGGCGCAGAGGACTACGCGCATGAGCTGTGTGGGGCGACACCTTTCAAGGAGCCTACAAAGCGACACCCGCTCGACTACTCAGTCACAGGGTATGGTGGCGCTGGAACAATGACTATCGCTCACAACAATTTTGTTTTGCCGTGCAGTTTCTTGACATCCTAGGTACTGAGGGCTGCTCGAACCTCGTCACGCTCAATGCTACTACGCCTGCGACACCGGTATTTCTCCTTGACTTCTGTAATCGTGCCACCGAGTGCCAGGTCTCACCACCGTTCAGCAGACTGCCAGGTTGTTCGACGTCATAGGGCGCAGAGGGCTACGCGCATGAGCTGTGCGCGGCGACACCTTTCAAGGAGCCTACAAAGCGACACCCATTCGACTTCTCAGTCACAGGGTATGGTGGCGCCGGAACAATGTCGATTGCTCACAACAATTTTGTTCTTGCCGTGCAGTTTCTTGACATCCTAGGTACTGCGGGCTGCTCGAACATCGTCATGCTCAATGCTACTACGCCTACGACGCCGGTATTTCTCCGTGACTTCTGTAATCCTGCCACCGAGAGCCAGGTCTCACCACCGTTCAGCAGACGGCCGGGTTATTCGACGTCATAGGGCGCAGAGGGCTACGCGCATGAGCTGTGCGGGGCGACACCTTTCAAGGAGCCTACAAAGTGACACCCGTTCGACTTCTCAGTCACAGGGTATGGTGGCGCCGGAACCATGTCGATCGCTCACAACAATTTTGTTCTTGCCGTGCAGTTTCTTGACATCCTAGGTACTGCGGGCTGCTCGAACCTCGTCACGCTCAATGCTACTACGCCTACGACGCCGGTATTTCTCCGTGACTTCTGTAATTGTGCCACCGAGAGCCAGGTCTCACCACTGTTCAGCAGACTGCCAGGTGTTTCGACGTCATAGGGCGCAGAGGGCTACGCGCATGAGCTGTGTGTGGCGACACCTTTCAAGGAGCCTATAAAGGGACACCCGCTCGACTACTCAGTCACAGGGTATGGTGGCGCCGGAACAATGTCGATCGCTCACAACAACTTTGTTCTTGCCGTGCAGTTTCGTGATATCCTAGGTACTGCGGGCTGCTCGAATGTCGCAACGCTCAATGCTACTACGCCTGCGACGTCGGTATTTCTCCGTGACTTCTGTAATCGTGCCACCCAGAGCCACGTGTCACCACCGTTCAGTAGACGGCCGGGTTATTCGACGTCATAGGGCGCAGAGGGCTACGCGCATGAGCTGTGCGGGGCGACACCTTTCAAAGAGCCTACAAAGCGACACCCGTTCGACTTCTCAGTCACAGGGTATGGTGGCGCCGGAACAATGTCGATCGCTAGCAACAATTTTGTTCTTGCAGTGCAGTTTCTTGACATCCTAGGTACTGCGGGCTGCTCGAACCTCGTCACGCTCAATGCTACTATGCCTGCGACGCCGGTATTTCTCCGTGACTTCTGTAATCGTTCCACCTAGAGCCAGTTCTCACCACCGTTCAGCAGACTGCCAGGTTATTCGACGTCATAGGGCGCAGAGGACTACGCGCATGAGCTGTGTGGGGCGACACCTTTCAAGGAGCCTACAAAGCGACACCCGCTCGACTACTCAGTCACAGGGTATGGTGGCGCTGGAACAATGTCTATCGCTCACAACAATTTTGTTTTGCCGTGCAGTTTCTTGACATCCTAGGTACTGAGGGCTGCTCGAACCTCGTCACGCTCAATGCTACTACGCCTGCGACACCGGTATTTCTCCTTGACTTCTGTAATCGTGCCACCGAGTGCCAGGTCTCACCACCGTTCAGCAGACTGCCAGGTTGTTCGACGTCATAGGGCGCAGAGGGCTACGCGCATGAGCTGTGCGCGGCGACACCTTTCAAGGAGCCTACAAAGCGACACCCATTCGACTTCTCAGTCACAGGGTATGGTGGCGCCGGAACAATGTCAATTGCTTCCAACAATTTTGTTCTTGCCGTGCGTTTCTTGACATCCTAGGTACTGCAGGCTGCTCGAACCTCGTCACGCTTAATGCTACTTCGCCTGCGACGCCGGTATTTCTGCGTGACTTCTGTAGTCGTTCCACTGAGAGCCAAGTCTCACCACCATTCAGCAGACTGCCAGGTTATTCGACGTAATAGGGCGCAGAGGGCTACGCGCATGAGCTGTGCGGGGCGACACCTTTCAAGGAGCCTACAAAGCGACACCCGTTCGACTTTTCAGTCACAGAGTATGGTGGCGCCGGAACAATGTCGATCGCTAGCAACAATTTTGTTCTTGCCGTGCAGTTTCGTGACATCCTAGGTACTGCGGGCTGCTGGAACCTCGTCACGCTCAATGCTACTACACCTGCGACGCCGGTATTTCTCCGTGACTTCTGTAATCGTGCCACCGAGAGCCAGGTCTCACCACCGTTCAGCAGACTGCCTGGTCATTCTACGTTATAGGGCGCAGAGGGCTACGCGCATGAGCTGTGCGGGGCGACACCTTTCAAGGAGCCTATAAAGTGATACCCGTTCGACTTCTCAGTCACAGGGTATGGTGGCGCCCGAACAATGTCGATCACTCACAACAATTTTGTTCTTGCCATGCAGTTTCTTGACATCCTAGGTACTGCGGGCTGCTCGAACCTCGTCACGCTCAATGCTACCACGCCTGCGATGCCGGTATTTCTCCGTGACTTCTGTAATCGTGCCACCGAGAGCCAGGTTTCACCACCGTTCAGCAGACTGCCAGGTTATTCGACGTCATAGGGCGCAGAGAACTACGTGCATGAGCTGTGTTGGGCGACACCTTTCAAGGAGCCTACAAAGCGACACCCGTTCGACTTCTCAGTCACAGGTTATGGTGGCACCGGAACAATGTCGATCGCTCACAACAATTTTGTTCTTGCCGTGCAGTTTCTTGACATCCTAGGTACTGCGGGCTGCTCGAACATCGTCATGCTCAATGCTACTACGCCTACGACGCCGGTATTTCTCCGTGACTTCTGTAATCGTGCCACCGAGAGCCAGGTCTCACCACCGTTCAGCAGACTGCCAGGTTATTCGACGTCATAGGGCGGAGAGGACTACGCGCATGAGCTGTGTGGGGCGACACCTTTCAAGGAGCCTATAAAGGGACACCCGCTCGACTACTCAGTCACAGGGTATGGTGGCGCCGGAACAATGTCGATCGCTCACAACAATTTTGTTCTTGCCGTGCAGTTTCTTGACATCCTAGGTACTGCGGGCTGCTCGAACCTCGTCACGCTCAATGCTACTACGCCTACGACGCCGGTATTTCTCCGTGACTTCTGTAATTGTGCCACCGAGAGCCAGGTCTCACCACTGTTCAGCAGACTGCCAGGTGTTTCGACGTCATAGGGCGCAGAGGGCTACGCGCATGAGCTGTGTGGGGCGACACCTTTCAAGGAGCCTACAAAGCGACACCCGTTCGACTTCTCAGTCACAGGGTATGGTGGCGCCGGAACAATGTCGATTGCTCACAACAATTTTGTTTTTTCCGTGCAGTTTCTTGACATCCTAGGTATTGCGGGCTGCTCGAACGTCGTCACGCTCAATGCTACTACGCCTGCGACGTCGGTATTTCTCCGTGACTTCTGTAATCGTGCTACCCAGAGCCACGTCTCACCACCGTTCAGCAGACTGCCAGGTTATTCGACGTCATAGGGCGCAGAGGGCTACGAGCATGAGCTGTGCGGGGCGACACCTTTCAAGGAGCCTACAAAGTGACACCCGTTCGACTTCTCAGTCACAGGGTATGGTGGCGCCGGAACAATGTCAATCGCTCAGAAGAATTTTCTTCTTGCCGTGCCGATTCTTGACATCCTAGGTACTGCGGGCTGCTCGAACCTCGTCACGCTCAATGCTACTACGCCTGTGACGCCGGTATTTCTCCGTGACTTCTGTAATCGTGCCACCGAGAGCCAGGTCTCACCACCGTTCAACAGACTGCCTGGTTATTCGACGTCATAGGGTGCAGAGGGCTACGCGCATGAGCTGTGCGGTGCGACACTTTTCAAGGAGCCTACAAAGCGACACCCGTTCGACGTCTCAGTCACAGGGTATGGTGGCGCCGGAACAATGTCGATCGCTCACAACAATTTTGTTCTTGCCGTGCAGTGTCTTGACATCCTAGGTACTGCGGGCTGCTCTAACCTCGTCACGCTCAATGCTACTACGCCTGCGACGCCGGTATTTCTCCGTGACTTCTGTAATCGTGCCACCGAGAGCCAGGTCTCACCACCGTTCAGCAGACTGCCAGGTTATTCGACGTCATAGGGCGCAGAGGGCTACGCGCATGAGCTGTGCGGGGCGACACCTTTCAAGGAGCCTACAAAGTGACACCTGTTCGACTTCTCAGTCACAGGGTATGGTGGCGCCGGAACAATGTCGATCGCTCACAACTATTTTGTTCTTGCCGTGCAGTTTCTTGAGTGCCACCGAGAGCCAGGTCTCACCACCGTTCAGCAGACTGCCAGGTTATTCGACGTCATAGGGTGCAGAGGGCTACGCGCATGAGCTGTGCGGGGCGACACCTTTCAAGGAGCCTACAAAGCGACACCCCTTCGACTTCTCAGTCACAGGGTATGGTGGCGCCGGAACAATGTCGATCGCTCACAACGATTTTGTTTTTGCCGTGCAGTTTCTTGACATCCTAGGTACTGCGGGCTGCTCGAACATCGTCACGCTCAATGCTACTACGCCTGCGACGCCGGTATTTCTCCATGACTTCTGTAATCGTGCCACCAAGAGCCAGGTCTCACCATCGTTCAGCAGACTGCCAGGTTATTCGACGTCATAGGGCGCAGAGGGCTACGCGAATTAGCAGGGCGGGGCGACACCTTTCAAGGACCCTACAAAGGGGCATCCGTTCGACTTCTCAGTCAAAGGGTTTGGTGGCACCGGAACAATGTCGATCGCTCACAACAATTTTGTTCTTGCCGTGCAGTTTCTTGACATCCTAGGTACTGCGGGCTGCTGGAACCTCGTCACGCTAAATGCTATTACGCCTGCGATGGCGGTATTTCTACGTGACTTCTGTAATCGTGCCACCGAGAGGCAGGTCTCACCACCGTTCAGCAGACGGCCGGGTTATTCGACGTCATAGGGCGCAGAGGGCTACGCGCATGAGCTTTGTGGGGCGACACCTTTCAAGGAGACTACAAAGCGACACCCGTTCGACTTCTCAGTCACAGGGTATAGTTGCGCCGGAACAATGTCGATCGCTAGCAACAATTTTGTTCTTGCAGTGCAGTTTCTTGACATCCTAGGCACTGCGGGCTGCTCTAACCTCGTCACGCTCAATGCTACTACGCCTGCGACGCCGGTATTTCTCCGTGACTTCTGTAATTGTGCCACCGAGAGCCAGGTCTCACCACCGTTCAGCAGACTGCCAGGTTATTCGACGTCATAGGGCGCAGAGGGCTACGCGCATGAGCTGTGCGGGGCGACACCTTTCAAGGAGCCTACAAAGCGACACCTGTTCGACTTCTCAGTCACAGGGTATGGTGGCGCCGGAACAATGTCGATCGCTCACAACTATTTTGTTCTTGCCGTGCAGTTTCTTGACATCCTAGGTACTGCGGGCTGCTCGAACCTCGTCACGCTCAATGCTACTACGCCTGCGACGCCGGTATTTCTCCGTGACTTCTGTAATCGTGCCACCGAGAACCAGGTCTCACCACCGTTCAGCAGACTGCCAGATTATTCGACGTCATAGGGTGCAGAGGGCTACGCGCATGAGCTGTGCGGGGCGACACCTTTCAAGGAGCCTACAAAGCGACACCCCTTCGACTTGTCAGTCACAGGGTATGGTGGCGCCGGAACAATGTCGAACGCTCTCAACGATTTTGTTTTTGCCGTGCAGTTTCTTGACATCCTAGGTACTGCGGGCTGCTCGAACATCGTCACGCTCAATGCTACTACGCCTGCGATGCTGGTATTTCTCCGTGACTTCTGTAATCGTGCCACCAAGAGCCAGGTCTCACCATCGTTCAGCTGACTGCCAGGTTATTCGACGTCATAGGACGCAGAGGGCTACGCGAATGAGCTGGGCGGGGCGACACCTTTCAAGGAGCCTACAAAGCGGCATCCGTTCGACTTCTCAGTCACAGGGTTTGGTGGCGCCGGAACAAGGTCGATCGCTCACAACAATTTTGTTCTTGCCGTGCAGTTTCTTGACATCCTAGGTACGGCGGGCTGCTGGAACCTCGTCACGCTAAATGCTACTACGCCTGCGATGGCGGTATTTCTCCGTGACTTCTGTAATCGTGCCATCGAGAGGCAGGTCTCACCACCGTTCAGCAGACGGCCGGGTTATTCGACGTCATAGGGCGCAGAGGGCTACGCGCATGAGCTGTGTGGGGCGACACCTTTCAAGGAGCCTAGAAAGGGACACCCGCTCGACTACTCAGTCACAGGGTATGGTGGCGCCGGAACAATGACGATCGCTCACAACAATTTTGTTCTTGCCGTGCAGTTTCTTGACATCTTAGGTATTGCGGGCTGCTCGAACCTCGTCACGCTCAATGCTACTACGCCTGCGACGCCGGTATTTCTCCGTGACTTCTGTAATCGTGCCACCAAGAGCCAGGTCTCACCACCGTTCAGCAGACTGCCAGGTTATTCGACGTCATAGGGTGCAGAGGGCTACGCGAATGAGCTGGGCGGGGCGACACCTTTCAAGGAGCCTACAAAGCGACACCCGTTCGACTTCTCAGTCACAGGGTATGGTGGCACCGGAACAATGTCGATCGCTCACAACAATTTTGTTCTTACCGTGCAGTTTCTTGACATCCTAGGTACTGCGGGCTGCTCGAACCTCGTCACGCTCAATGCTACTACGCCTGCGATGCCGGTATTTCTCCGTGACTTCTGTAATTGTGCCACCGAGAGCCAGGTCTCACCACCGTTCAGCAGACTGCCAGGTTATTCGACGTCATAGGGCGCAGAGGGCTACGCGCATGAGCTGTGCGGGGCGACACCTTTCAAGGAGCCTACAAAGTGACACCTGTTCGACTTCTCAGTCACAGGGTATGGTGGCACCGGAACAATGTCGATCGCTCACAACTATTTTGTTCTTGCCGTGCAGTTTCTTGAGTGCCACCAAGAGCCAGGTCTCACCACCGTTCAGCAGACTGCCAGGTTATTCGACGTCATAGGGTGCAGAGGGCTACGCGCATGAGCTGTGCGGGGCGACACCTTTCAAGGAGCCTACAAAGCGACACCCCTTCGACTTCTCAGTCACAGGGTATGGTGGCGCCGGAACAATGTCGATCACTCACAATGATTTTGTTTTTGCCGTGCAGTTTCTTGACATCCTAGGTACTGCGGGCTGCTCGAACATCGTCACGCTCAATGCTACTACGCCTGCGACGCCGGTATTTCTCCATGACTTCTGTAATCGTGCCACCAAGAGCCAGGTCTCACCATCGTTCAGCAGACTGCCAGGTTATTCGACGTCATAGGGCGCAGAGGGCTACGCGAATTAGCTGGGCGGGGCGACACCTTTCAAGGACCCTACAAAGGGGCATCCGTTCGACTTCTCAGTCAAAGGGTTTGGTGGCACCGGAACAATGTCGATCGCTCACAACAATTTTGTTCTTGCCGTGCAGTTTCTTGACATCCTAGGTACTGCGGGCTGCTGGAACCTCGTCACGCTAAATGCTATTACGCCTGCGATGGCGGTATTTCTCCGTGACTTCTGTAATCGTGCCACCGAGAGGCAGGTCTCACCACCGTTCAGCAGACGGCCGGGTTATCCGACGTCATAGGGCGCAGAGGGCTACGCGCATGAGCTTTGTGGGGCGACACCTTTCAAGGAGACTACAAAGCGACACCCGTTCGACTTCTCAGTCACAGGGTATAGTTGCGCCGGAACAATGTCGATCGCTAGCAACAATTTTGTTCTTGCAGTGCAGTTTCTTGACATCCTAGGCACTGCGGGCTGCTCTAACCTCGTCACGCTCAATGCTACTACGCCTGCGACGCCGGTATTTCTCCGTGACTTCTGTAATCGTGCCACCGAGAGCCAGGTCTCACCACCGTTCAGCAGACTGCCAGGTTATTCGACGTCATAGGGCGCAGAGGGCTACGCGCATGAGCTGTGCGGGGCGACACCTTTCAAGGAGCCTACAAAGCGACACCTGTTCGACTTCTCAGTCACAGGGTATGGTGGCGCCGGAACAATGTCGATCGCTCACAACTATTTTGTTCTTGCCGTGCAGTTTCTTGACATCCTAGGTACTGCGGGCTGCTCGAACCTCGTCACACTCAATGCTACTACGCCTGCGACGCCGGTATTTCTCCGTGACTTCTGTAATCGTGCCACCGAGAACCAGGTCTCACCACCGTTCAGCAGACTGCCAGATTATTCGACGTCATAGGGTGCAGAGGGCTACGCGCATGAGCTGTGCGGGGCGACACCTTTCAAGGAGCCTACAAAGCGGCACCCCTTCGACTTGTCAGTCACAGGGTATGGTGGCGCCGGAACAATGTCGAACGCTCTCAACGATTTTGTTTTTGCCGTGCAATTTCTTGACATCCTAGGTACTGCGGGCTGCTCGAACATCGTCACGCTCAATGGTACTACGCCTGCGATGCCGGTATTTCTCCGTGACTTCTGTAATCGTGCCACCAAGAGCCAGGTCTCACCATCGTTCAGCTGACTGCCAGGTTATTCGACGTCATAGGACGCAGAGGGCTACGCAAATGAGCTGGGCGGGGCGACACCTTTCAAGGAGCCTACAAAGCGGCATCCGTTCGACTTCTCAGTCACAGGGTTTGGTGGCGCCGGAACAAGGTCGATCGCTCACAACAATTTTGTTCTTGCCGTGCAGTTTCTTGACATCCTAGGTACGGCGGGCTGCTGGAACCTCGTCACGCTAAATGCTACTACGCCTGCGATGGCGGTATTTCTCCGTGACTTCTGTAATCGTGCCATCGAGAGGCAGGTCTCACCACCGTTCAGCAGACGGCCGGGTTATTCGACGTCATAGGGCGCAGAGGGCTACGCGCATGAGCTGTGTGGGGCGACACCTTTCAAGGAGCCTAGAAAGGGACACCCGCTCGACTACTCAGTCACAGGGTATGGTGGCGCCGGAACAATGTCGATCGCTCACAACAATTTTGTTCTTGCCGTGCAGTTTCTTGACATCCTAGGTACTGCGGGCTGCTCGAACCTCGTCACGCTCAATGCTACTACGCCTGCGATGCCGGTATTTCTCCGTGACTTCTGTAATTGTGCCACCGAGAGCCAGGTCTCTCCACCGTTCAGTAGACTGCCAGGTTATTCGACGTCATAGGGGCAGAGGGCTACGTGCATGAGCTGTGCGGGGCGACACCTTTCAAGGAGCCTATAAAGGGACACCCGCTCGACTACTCAGTCACAGGGTATGGTGGCGCCGGAACAATGTCGATCGCTCACAACGATTTCTTTCTTGCCGTGCAGTTTCTTGACATCCTAGGTACTGTGGGCTGCTCGAACCTTGTCACGCTCAATGCTACTACGCCTGCGACGCCGGTATTTCTCCGTGACTTCTGTAATCGTGCCACCGAGAGCGAGGTCTCACCACTGTTCAGCAGACTGCCAGGTGTTTCGACGTCATAGGGCGCAGAGGGCTACGCGCATGAGCTGTGTGGGGCGACACCTTTCAAGGAGCCTACAAAGCGACACCCGTTCGACTTCTCAGTCACAGGGTATGGTGGCGCCGGAACAATGTCGATTGCCCACAACAATTTTGTTTTTTCCGTGCAGTTTCTTGACATCCTAGGTATTGCGGGCTGCTCGAACGTCGTCACGCTCAATGCTACTACGCCTGCGACGTCGGTATTTCTCCGTGACTTCTGTAATCGTGCCACCCAGAGCCACGTCTCACCACCGTTCAGCAGATGGCCGGGTTATTCGACGTCATAGGGCGCAGAGGGCTACGAGCATGAGCTGTGCGGGGCGACACCTTTCAAGGAGCCTACAAAGTGACACCCGTTCGACTTCTCAGTCACAGGGTATGGTGGCGCCGGAACAATGTCGATCGCTCAAAACAACTTTGTTCTTGCCGTGCAGTTTCGTGATATCCTAGGTACTGCGGGCTGCTCGAACGTCGCAGCGCTCATTGCTACTACGCCTGCGACGTCGGTATTTCTCCGTGACTTCTGTAATCGTGCCACCCAGAGCCACGTCTCACCACCGTTCAGTAGACGGCCGGGTTATTCGACGTCATAGGGCGCAGAGGGCTACGCGCATGAGCTGTGCGGGGCGACACCTTTCAAAGAGCCTACAAAGCGACACCCGTTCGACTTCTCAGTCACAGGGTATGGTGGCGCCGGAACAATGTCTATCGCTCACAACAATTTTGTTCTTGCCGTGCAGTTTCTTGACATCCTAGGTACTGAGGGCTGCTCGAACCTCGTCACGCTCAATGCTACTACGCCTGCGACACCGGTATTTCTCCTTGACTTCTGTAATCGTGCCACCGAGAGCCAGGTCTCACCACCGTTCAGCAGACTGCCAGGTTGTTCGACGTCATAGGGCGCAGAGGGCTACGCGCATGAGCTGTGCGCGGCGACACCTTTCAAGGAGCCTACAAAGCGACACCCATTCGACTTCTCAGTCACAGGGTATGGTGGTGCCGGAACAATGTCGATCGCTCACAACAATTTTGTTTTTGCCGTGCAGTTTCTTGACATCCTAGGTACTGCGGGCTGCTCGAACATCGTCACGCTCAATGCTACTACGCCTGCGATGCCGGTATTTCTCCGTGACTTCTGTAATCGTGCCACCAAGAGCCAGGTCTCACCATCGTTCAGCTGACTGCCAGGTTATTCGACGTCATAGGGCGCAGAGGGCTACGCGCATGAGCTGTGCGGGGCGACACCTTTCAAGGAGCCTACAAAGTGACACCTGTTCGACTTCTCAGTCACAGGGTATGGTGGCGCCGGAACAATGTCGATCGCTCACAACTATTTTGTTCTTGCCGTGCAGTTTCTTGAGTGCCACCGAGAGCCAGGTCTCACCACCGTTCAGCAGACTGCCAGGTTATTCGACCTCATAGGGTGCAGAGAGCTACGCGCATGAGCTTTGCGGGGCGACACCTTTCAAGGAGCCTACAAAGCGACACCCCTTCGACTTCTCAGTCGCAGGGTATGGTGGCGCCGGAACAATGTCGATCACTCACAACGATTTTGTTTTTGCCGTGCAGTTTCTTGACATCCTAGGTACTGCGGGCTGCTCGAACATCGTCACGCTCAATGCTACTACGCCTGCGACGCCGGTATTTCTCCATGACTTCTGTAATCGTGCCACCAAGAGCCAGGTCTCACCATCGTTCAGCAGACTGCCAGGTTATTCGACGTCATAGGGTGCAGAGGGCAACGCGAATTAGCTGGGCGGGGCGACACCTTTCAAGGACCCTACAAAGGGGCATCCGTTCGACTTCTCAGTCAAAGGGTTTGGTGGCACCGGAACAATGTCGATCGCTCACAACAATTTTGTTCTTGCCGTGCAGTTTCTTGACATCCTAGGTACTGCGGGCTGCTGGAACCTCGTCACGCTAAATGCTATTACGCCTGCGATGGCGGTATTTCTCCGTGACTTCTGTAATCGTGCCACCGAGAGGCAGGTCTCACCACCGTTCAGCAGACGGCCGGGTTATCCGACGTCATAGGGCGCAGAGGGCTACGCGCATGAGCTTTGTGGGGCGACACCTTTCAAGGAGACTACAAAGCGACACCCGTTCGACTTCTCAGTCACAGGGTATAGTTGCGCCGGAACAATGTCGATCGCTAGCAACAATTTTGTTCTTGAAGTGCAGTTTCTTGACATCCTAGGCACTGCGGGCTGCTCTAACCTCGTCACGCTCAATGCTACTACGCCTGCGACGCCGGTATTTCTCCGTGATTTCTGTAATCGTGCCACCGAGAGCCAGGTCTCTCCACCGTTCAGCAGACTGCCAGGTTATTCGACGTCATAGGGCGCAGAGGGCTACGCGCATGAGCTGTGCGGGGCGACACCTGTTCGACTTCTCAGTCACAGGGTATGGTGGCGCCGGAACAATGTCGATCGCTCACAACTATTTTGTTCTTGCCGTGCAGTTTCTTGACATCCTAGGTACTGCGGGCTGCTCGAACCTCGTCATACTCAATGCTACTACGCCTGCGACGCCGGTATTTCTCCGTGACTTCTGTAATCGTGCCACCGAGAACCAGGTCTCACCACCGTTCAGCAGACTGCCAGATTATTCGACGTCATAGGGTGCAGAGGGCTACGCGCATGAGCTGTGCGGGGCGACACCTTTCAAGGAGCCTACAAAGCGACACCCCTTCGACTTGTCAGTCACAGGGTATGGTGGCGCCGGAACAATGTCGAACGCTCTCAACGATTTTGTTTTTGCCGTGCAGTTTCTTGACATCCTAGGTACTGCGGGCTGCTCGAACATCGTCACGCTCAATGCTACTACGCCTGCGATGCCTGTATTTCTCCGTGACTTCTGTAATCGTGCCACCAAGAGCCAGGTCTCACCATCGTTCAGCTGACTGCCAGGTTATTCGACGTTATAGGACGCAGAGGGCTACGCGAATGAGCTGGGCGGGGCGACACCTTTCAAGGAGCCTACAAAGCGGCATCCGTTCGACTTCTCAGTCACAGGGTTTGGTGGCGCCGGAACAAGGTCGATCGCTCACAACAATTTTGTTCTTGCCGTGCAGTTTCTTGACATCCTAGGTACGGCGGGCTGCTGGAACCTCGTCACGCTAAATGCTACTACGCCTGCGATGGCGGTATTTCTCCGTGACTTCTGTAATCGTGCCATCGAGAGGCAGGTCTCACCACCGTTCAGCAGACGGCCGGGTTATTCGACGTCATAGGGCGCAGAGGGCTACGCGCATGAGCTGTGTGGGGCGACACATTTCAAGGAGCCTAGAAAGGGACACCCGCTCGACTACTCAGTCACAGGGTATGGTGGCGCCGGAACAATGTCGATCGCTCACAACAATTTTGTTCTTGCCGTGCAGTTTCTTGACATCCTGGGTATTGCGGGCTGCTCGAACCTCGTCACGCTCAATGCTACTACGCCTGCGACGCCGGTATTTCTCCGTGACTTCTGTAATCGTGCCACCAAGAGCCAGGTCTCACCACCGTTCAGCAGACTGCCAGGTTATTCGACGTCATAGGGTGCAGAGGGCTACGCGAATGAGCTGGGCGGGGCGACACCTTTCAAGGAGCCTACAAAGCGACACCCGTTCGACTTCTCAGTCACAGGGTATGGTGGCACCGGAACAATGTCGATCGCTCACAACAATTTTGTTCTTACCGTGCAGTTTCTTGACATCCTAGGTACTGCGGGCTGCTCGAACCTCGTCACGCTCAATGCTACTACGCCTGCGATGCCGGTATTTCTCCGTGACTTCTGTAATTGTGCCACCGAGAGCCAGGTCTCACCACCGTTCAGCAGACTGCCAGGTTATTCGACGTCATAGGGCGCAGAGGGCTACGCGCATGAGCTGTGCGGGGCGACACCTTTCAAGGAGCCTACAAAGTGACACCTGTTCGACTTCTCAGTCACAGGGTATGGTGGCGCCGGAACAATGTCGATCGCTCACAACTATTTAATTCTTGCCGTGCAGTTTCTTGAGTGCCACCGAGAGCCAGGTCTCACCACCGTTCAGCAGACTGCCAGGTTATTCGACGTCATAGCGTGCAGAGGGCTACGCGCATGAGCTGTGCGGGGCGACACCTTTCAAGGAGCCTACAAAGCGACACCCCTTCGACTTCTCAGTCACAGGGTATGGTGGCGCCGGAACAATGTCGATCACTCACAACGATTTTGTTTTTGCCGTGCAGTTTCTTGACATCCTAGGTACTGCGGGCTGCTCGAACATCGTCACGCTCAATGCTACTACGCCTGCGACGCCGGTATTTCTCCATGACTTCTGTAATCGTGCCACCAAGAGCCAGGTCTAACCATCGTTCAGCAGACTGCCAGGTTATTCGACGTCATAGGGCGCAGAGGGCTACGCGAATTAGCTGGGCGGGGCGACACCTTTCAAGGACCCTGCAAAGGGGCATCCGTTCGACTTCTCAGTCAAAGGGTTTGGTGGCACCGGAACAATGTCGATCGCTCACAACAATTTTGTTCTTGCCGTTCAGTTTCTTGACATCCTAGGTACTGCGGGCTGCTGGAACCTCGTCACGCTAAATGCTATTACGCCTGCGATGGCGGTATTTCTCCGTGACTTCTGTAATCGTGCCACCGAGAGGCAGGTCTCACCACCGTTCAGCAGACGGCCGGGTTATTCGACGTCATAGGGAGCAGAGGGCTACGCGCATGAGCTTTGTGGGGCGACACCTTTCAAGGAGACTACAAAGCGACACCCGTTCGACTTCTCAGTCACAGGGTATGGTTGCGCCGGAACAATGTCGATCGCTAGCAACAGTTTTGTTCTTGCAGTGCAGTTTCTTGACATCCTAGGCACTGCGGGCTGCTCTAACCTCGTCACGCTCAATGCTACTACGCCTGCGACGCCGGTATTTCTCCGTGACTTCTGTAATCGTGCCACCGAGAGCGAGGTCTCACCACTGTTCAGCAGACTGCCAGGTGTTTCGACGTCATAGGGCGCAGAGGGCTACGCGCATGAGCTGTGTGGGGCGACACCTTTCAAGGAGCCTACAAAGCGACACCCGTTCGACTTCTCAGTCACAGGGTATGGTGGCGCCGGAACAATGTCGATTGCCCACAACAATTTTGTTTTTTCCGTGCAGTTTCTTGACATCCTAGGTATTGCGGGCTGCTCGAACGTCGTCACGCTCAATGCTACTACGCCTGCGACGTCGGTATTTCTCCGTGACTTCTGTAATCGTGCCACCCAGAGCCACGTCTCACCACCGTTCAGCAGATGGCCGGGTTATTCGACGTCATAGGGCGCAGAGGGCTACGAGCATGAGCTGTGCGGGGCGACACCTTTCAAGGAGCCTACAAAGTGACACCCGTTCGACTTCTCAGTCACAGGGTATGGTGGCGCCGGAACAATGTCGATCGCTCAAAACAACTTTGTTCTTGCCGTGCAGTTTCGTGATATCCTAGGTACTGCGGGCTGCTCGAACGTCGCAGCGCTCAATGCTACTACGCCTGCGACGTCGGTATTTCTCCGTGACTTCTGTAATCGTGCCACCCAGAGCCACGTCTCACCACCGTTCAGTAGACGGCCGGGTTATTCGACGTCATAGGGCGCAGAGGGCTACGCGCATGAGCTGTGCGGGGCGACACCTTTCAAAGAGCCTACAAAGCGACACCCGTTCGACTTCTCAGTCACAGGGTATGGTGGCGCCGGAACAATGTCTATCGCTCACAACAATTTTGTTCTTGCCGTGCAGTTTCTTGACATCCTAGGTACTGAGGGCTGCTCGAACCTCGTCACGCTCAATGCTACTACGCCTGCGACACCGGTATTTCTCCTTGACTTCTGTAATCGTGCCACCGAGAGCCAGGTCTCACCACCGTTCAGCAGACTGCCAGGTTGTTCGACGTCATAGGGCGCAGAGGGCTACGCGCATGAGCTGTGCGCGGCGACACCTTTCAAGGAGCCTACAAAGTAACACCCATTCGACTTCTCAGTCACAGGGTATGGTGGTGCCGGAACAATGTCGATCGCTCACAACAATTTTGTTTTTGCCGTGCAGTTTCTTGACATCCTAGGTACTGCGGGCTGCTCGAACCTCGTCACGCTTAATGCTACTTCGCCTGCGACGCCGGTATTTCTGCGTGACTTCTGTAGTCGTTCCACTGAGAGCCAAGTCTCACCACCGTTCAGCAGACTGCCAGGTTATTCGACGTAATAGGGCGCAGAGGGCTACGCGCATGAGCTGTGCGGGGCGACACTTTTCAAGGAGCCTACAAAGCGACACCCGTTCGACTTTTCAGTCACAGGGTATGGTGGCGCCGGAACAATGTCGATCGCTCACAACAATTTTGTTCTTGCCGTGCAGTTTCGTGACATCCTAGGTACTGCGGGCTGCTGGAACCTCGTCACGCTCAATGCTACTACGCCTGCGACGCCGGTATTTCTCCGTGACTTCTGTAATCGTGCCACCCAGAGCCACGTCTCACCACCGTTCAGCAGACGGCCGGGTTATTCGACGTCATAGGGCGCAGAGGGCTTCGAGCATGAGCTGTGCGGGGCGACACCTTTCAAGGAGCCTACAAAGTGACACCCGTTCGACTTCTCAGTCACAGGGTATGGTGGCGCCGGAACAATGTCGATCGCTCAAAACAACTTTGTTCTTGCCGTGCAGTTTCGTGATATCCTAGGTACTGCGGGCTGCTCGAAGGTCGTCACGCTCAATGCTACTACGCCTGCGACTTCGGTATTTCTCCGTGACTTCTGTAATCGTGCCACCCAGAGCCACGTCTCACCACTGTTCAGCAGACGGCCGGGTTATTCGACGTCATAGGGCGCAGAGGGCTACGCGCATGAGCTGTGCGGGGCGACACCTTTCAAGGAGCCTACAAAGCGACACCCGTTCGACTTCTCAGTCACAGGGTATGGTGGCGCCGGAACAATGTCGATCGCTAGCAACAATTTTGTTCTTGCAGTGCAGTTTCTTGACATCCTAGGTACTGCGGGCTGCTCTAACCTCGTCACGCTCAATGCTACTATGCCTGCGACGCCGGTATTTCTCCGTGACTTCTGTAATCGTTCCACCGAGAGCCAGTTCTCACCACCGTTCAGCAGACTGCCAGGTTATTCGACGTCATAGGGCGCAGAGGACTACGCGCATGAGCTTTGTGGGGCGACACCTTTCAAGGAGCCTATAAAAGGACACCCGCTCGACTACTCAGTCACAGGGTATGGTGGCGCCGGAACAATGTCGATCGCTCACAACAATTTTGTTCTTGCCGTGCAGTTTCTTGACATCCTAGGTACTGAGGGCTGCTCGAACCTCGTCTCGCTCAATGCTACTACGCCTGCGACACCGGTATTTCTCCTTGACTTCTGTAATCGTGCCACCGAGAGCCAGGTCTCACCACCGTTCAGCAGACTTCCAGGTTATTAGACGTCATAGGGCGCGGAGGGATACGCGCATGAGCTGTGCGGGGCGACACCTTTCAAGGAGCCTACAAAGCGACACCTGTTCGACTTCTTAGTCACAGGGTATGGTGGCGCCGGAACAATGTCGATCGCTCACAACTATTTTGTTCTTGCCGTGCAGTTTCTTAACATCCTAGGTACTGCGGGCTGCTCGAACCTCGTCACACTCAATGCTACTACGCCTGCGACGCCGGTATTTCTCCGTGACTTCTGTAATCGTGCCACCGAGAACCAGGTCTCACCACCGTTCAGCAGACTGCCAGATTATTCGACGTCATAGGGTGCAGAGGGCTACGCGCATGAGCTGTGCGGGGCGACACCTTTCAAGGAGCCTACAAAGCGACACCCCTTCGACTTGGCAGTCACAGGGTATGGTGGCGCCGGAACAATGTCGAACGCTCTCAACGATTTTGTTTTTGCCGTGCAGTTTCTTGACATCCTAGGTACTGCGGGCTGCTCGAACATCGTCACGCTCAATGCTACTACGCCTGCGATGCCGGTATTTCTCCGTGACTTCTGTAATCGTGCCACCAAGAGCCAGGTCTCACCATCGTTCAGCTGACTGCCAGGTTATTCGACGTCATAGGACGCAGAGGGCTACGCGAATGAGCGGGGCGTGGCGACACCTTTCAAGGAGCCTACAAAGCGGCATCCGTTCGACTTCTCAGTCACAGGGTTTGGTGGCGCCGGAACAAGGTCGATCGCTCACAACAATTTTGTTCTTGCCGTGCAGTTTCTTGACATCCTAGGTACGGCGGGCTGCTGGAACCTCGTCACGCTAAATGCTACTACGCCTGCGATGGCGGTATTTCTCCGTGACTTCTGTAATCGTGCCATCGAGAGGCAGGTCTCACCACCGTTCAGCAGACGGCCGGGTTATTCGACGTCATAGGGCGCAGAGGGCTACGCGCATGAGCTGTGTGGGGCGACACCTTTCAAGGAGCCTAGAAAGGGACACCCGCTCGACTACTCAGTCACAGGGTATGGTGGCGCCGGAACAATGTCGATCGCTCACAACAATTTTGTTCTTGCCGTGCAGTTTCTTGACATCCTAGGTATTGCGGGCTGCTCGAACCTCGTCACGCTCAATGCTACTACGCCTGCGACGCCGGTATTTCTCCGTGACTTCTGTAATCGTGCCACCAAGAGCCAGGTCTCACCACCGTTCAGCAGACTGCCAGGTTATTCGACGTCATAGGGTGCAGAGGGCTACGCGAATGAGCTGGGCGGGGCGACACCTTTCAAGGAGCCTACAAAGCGACACCCGTTCGACTTCTCAGTCACAGGGTATGGTGGCACCGGAACAATGTCGATCGCTCACAACAATTTTGTTCTTACCGTGCAGTTTCTTGACATCCTAGGTACTGCGGGCTGCTCGAACCTCGTCACGCTCAATGCTACTACGCCGGCGATGCCGGTATTTCTCCGTGACTTCTGTAATTGTGCCACCGAGATTTAGGTCTCTCCACCGTTCAGTAGACTGCCAGGTTATTCGACGTCATAGGGCGCAGAGGGCTACGTGCATGAGCTGTGCGGGGCGACACCTTTCAAGGAGCCTATAAAGGGACACCCGCTCGACTACTCAGTCACAGGGTATGGTGGCGCCGGAACAATGTCGATCGCTCACAACGATTTTTTTCTTGCCGTGCAGTTTCTTGACATCCTAGGTACTGCGGGCTGCTCGAACCTCGTCACGCTCAATGCTACTATGCCTGCGACGCCGGTATTTCTCCGTGACTTCTGTAATCGTTCCACCTAGAGCCAGTTCTCACCACCGTTCAGCAGACTTCCAGGTTATTCGACGTCATAGGGCGCAGAGGACTACGCGTATGAGCTGTGTGGGGCGACACCTTTCAAGGAGCCTACAAAGCGACACCCGCTCGACTACTCAGTCACAGGGTATGGTGACGCCGGAACAATGTCTATCGCTCACAACAATTTTGTTCTTGCTGTGCAGTTTCTTGACATCCTAGGTACTGAGGGCTGCTCGAACCTCGTCACGCTCAATGCTACTACGCCTGCGACACTGGTATTTCTCCTTGACTTCTGTAATTGTGCCACCGAGAGCCAGGTCTCACCACCGTTCAGCAGACTGCCAGGTTGTTCGACGTCATAGGGCGCAGAGGGCTACGCGCATGAGCTGTGCGCGGCGAAACCTTTCAAGGAGCCTACAAAGCGACACCCATTCGACTTCTCAGTCACAGGGTATGGTGGCGCCGGAACAATGTCAATCGCTCACAACAATTTTGTTCTTGCCGTGCGTTTCTTGACATCCTAGGTACTGCAGGCTGCTCGAACCTCGTCACGCTTAATGCTACTTCGCCTGCGACGCCGGTATTTCTGCGTGACTTCTGTAGTCGTTCCACTGAGAGCCAAGTCTCACCACCGTTCAGCAGACTGCCAGGTTATTCGACGTAATAGGGCGCAGAGGGCTACGCGCATGAGCTGTGCGGGGCGACACTTTTCAAGGAGCCTACAAAGCGACACCCGTTCGACTTTTCAGTCACAGGGTATGGTGGCGCCGGAACAATGTCGATCGCTCACAACAATTTTGTTCTTGCCGTGCAGTTTCGTGACATCCTAGGTACTGCGGGCTGCTGGAACCTCGTCACGCTCAATGCTACTACGCCTGCGACGCCGGTATTTCTCCGTGACTTCTGTAATCGTGCCACCGAGAGCCAGGTCTCACCACCGTTCAGCAGACTGCCGGGTTATTCGACGTCATAGGGCGCAGAGGGCTACGAGCTTGAACTGTGCGGGGCGACACCTTTCAAGGAGCCTACAAAGTGACACCCGTTCGACTTCTCTGTCACAGGGTATGGTGGCGCCGGAACAATGTCGATCGCTCAAAACAACTTTGTTCTTGCCGTGCAGTTTCGTGATATCCTAGGTGCTGCGGGCTGCTCGAACGTCGTCACGCTCAATGCTACTACGCCTGCGACGTCGGCATTTCTCCGTGACTTCTGTAATCGTGCCACCCAGAGCCACGTCTCACCACCGTTCAGCAGACGGCCGGGTTATTCAACGTCATAGGGCGCAGAGGGCTACGAGCATGAGCTGGAGGGGCGACACCTTTCAAGGAGCCTACAAAGTGACACCCGTTCGACTTCTCAGTCACAGGGTATGGTGGCGCCGGAACAATGTCGATCGCTCAAAACAACTTTGTTCTTGCCGTGCAGTTTCGTGATATCCTAGGTACTGCGGGCTGCTCGAACGTCGTCACGCTCAATGCTACTACGCCTGCGACTTCGGTATTTCTCCGTGACTTCTGTAATCGTGCCACCCAGAGCCACGTCTCACCACCGTTCAGCAGACGGCCGGGTTATTCGACGTCATAGGGCGCAGAGGGCTACGCGCATGAGCTGTGCGGGGCGACACCTTTCAAGGAGCCTACAAAGCGACACCCGTTCGACTTCTCAGTCACAGGGTATGGTGGCGCCGGAACAATGTCAATCGCTAGCAACAATTTTGTTCTTGCAGTGCAGTTTCTTGACATCCTAGGTACTGCGGGCTTCTCGAACCTCGTCACGCTCAATGCTACTATGCCTGCGACGCCGGTATTTCTCCGTGACTTCTGTAGTCGTTCCACCGAGAGCCAGTTCTCACCACCGTTCAGCAGACTGCCAGGTTATTCGACGTCATAGGGCGCAGAGGACTACGCGCATGAGCTGTGTGGGGCGACACCTTTCAAGGAGCCTATAAAGGGACACCCGCTCGACTACTCAGTCACAGGGTATGGTGGCGCCGGAACAATGTCGATCGCTCACAACAATTTTGTTCTTGCCGTGCAGTTTCTTGACATCCTAGGTACTGAGGGCTGCTCGAACCTCGTCTCGCTCAATGCTACTACGCCTGCGACACCGGTATTTCTCCTTGACTTCTGTAATCGTGCCACCGAGAGCCAGGTCTCACCACCGTTCAGCAGACTTCCAGGTTATTAGACGTCATAGGGCGCGGAGGGATACGCGCATGAGCTGTGCGGGGCGACACCTTTCAAGGAGCCTACAAAGCGACACCTGTTCGACTTCTCAGTCACAGGGTATGGTGGCGCTGGAACAATTTCGATCGCTCACAACAATTTTGTTCTTGCCGTGGAGTTTCTTGACATCCTAGGTACTGCAGGCTGCTCGAACCTCGTCACGCTCAATGGTACTGCGCCTGCGACGCCGGTATTTCTCCGTGACTTCTGCAATCGTGCCACCGAGAGCCAGGTCTCACAACCGTTCAGCAGACTGCAAGGTTATTCGACGTCATAGGGCGCAGAGGGCTACGCGCATGAGCTGTGCGGGGCGACACTTTTCAAGGAGCCTACAAAGCGACACCCGTTCGCTTTCTCAGTCACAGGGTATGGTGGCGCCGGAACAATGTCAATCGCTCAGAAGAATTTTCTTCTTGCCGTGCCGATTCTTGACATCCTAGGTACTGCGGGCTGCTCGAACCTCGTCACGCTCAATGCTACTACGCCTGTGACGCCGGTATTTCTCCGTGACTTCTGTAATCGTGCCACCGAGAGCCAGGTCTCACCACCGTTCAACAGACTGCCTGGTTATTCGACGTCATAGGGTGCAGAGGGCTACGCGCATGAGCTGTGCGGTGCGACACTTTTCAAGGAGCCTACAAAGCGACACCCGTTCGACTTCTCAGTCACAGGGTATGGTGGCGCCGGAACAATGTCGATCGCTCACAACAATTTTGTTCTTGCCGTGCAGTTTCTTGACATCCTAGGTACTGCGGGCGGCTCGAACCTCGTCACGCTCAATGCCACTACGCCTGCGACGCCGGTATTTCTCCGTGACTTCTGTAATCGTGCCACCAAGAGCCAGGTCTCACCACCGTTCAGCAGACTGCCAGGTTATTCGACGTCATAGGGTGCAGAGGGCTACGCGAATGAGCTGGGCGGGGCGACACCTTTCAAGGAGCCTACAAAGCGACACCCGTTCGACTTCTCAGTCACAGGGTATGGTGGCACCGGAACAATGTCGATCGCTCACAACAATTTTGTTCTTACCGTGCAGTTTCTTGACATCCTAGGTACTGCGGGCGGCTCGAACCTCGTCACGCTCAATGCCACTACGCCTGCGACGCCGGTATTTCTCCGTGACTTCTGTAATCGTGCCACCAAGAGCCAGGTCTCACCACCGTTCAGCAGACTGCCAGGTTATTCGACGTCATAGGGTGCAGAGGGCTACGCGCATGAGCTGTGCGGGGCGACACCTTTCAAGGAGCCTACAAAGTGACACCTGTTCGACTTCTCAGTCACAGGGTATGGTGGCGCCGGAACAATGTCGATCGCTCACAACTATTTAATTCTTGCCGTGCAGTTTCTTGAGTGCCACCGAGAGCCAGGTCTCACCACCGTTCAGCAGACTGCCAGGTTATTCGACGTCATAGGGTGCAGAGGGCTACGCGCATGAGCTGTGCGGGGCGACACCTTTCAAGGAGCCTACAAAGCGACACCCCTTCGACTTCTCAGTCACAGGGTATGGTGGCGCCGGAACAATGTCGATCACTCACAACGATTTTGTTTTTGCCGTGCAGTTTCTTGACATCCTAGGTACTGCGGGCTGCTCGAACATCGTCACGCTCAATGCTACTACGCCTGCGACACCGGTATTTCTCCATGACTTCTGTAATCGTGCCACCAAGAGCCAGGTCTAACCATCGTTCAGCAGACTGCCAGGTTATTCGACGTCATAGGGCGCAGAGGGCTACGCGAATTAGCTGGGCGGGGCGACACCTTTCAAGGACCCTGCAAAGGGGCATCCGTTCGACTTCTCAGTCAAAGGGTTTGGTTGCACCGGAACAATGTCGATCGCTCACAACAATTTTGTTCTTGCCGTGCAGTTTCTTGACATCCTAGGTACTGCGGGCTGCTGGAACCTCGTCACGCTAAATGCTATTACGCCTGCGATGGCGGTATTTCTCCGTGACTTCTGTAATCGTGCCACCGAGAGGCAGGTCTCACCACCGTTCAGCAGACGGCCGGGTTATTCGACGTCATAGGGAGCAGAGGGCTACGCGCATGAGCTTTGTGGGGCGACACCTTTCAAGGAGACTACAAAGCGACACCCGTTCGACTTCTCAGTCACAGGGTATGGTTGCGCCGGAACAATGTCGATCGCTAGCAACAGTTTTGTTCTTGCAGTGCAGTTTCTTGACATCCTAGGCACTGCGGGCTGCTCTAACCTCGTCACGCTCAATGCTACTACGCCTGCGACGCCGGTATTTCTCCGTGACTTCTGTAATCGTGCCACCGAGAGCCAGGTCTCACCACCGTTCAGCAGACTGCCAGGTTATTCGACGTCATAGGGCGCAGAGGGCTACGCGCATGAGCTGTGCGGGGCGACACCTTTCAAGGAGCCTACAAAGCGACACCTGTTCGACTTCTTAGTCACAGGGTATGGTGGCGCCGGAACAATGTCGATCGCTCACAACTATTTTGTTCTTGCCGTGCAGTTTCTTGACATCCTAGGTACTGCGGGCTGCTCGAACCTCGTCACACTCAATGCTACTACGCCTGCGACGCCGGTATTTCTCCGTGACTTCTGTAATCGTGCCACCGAGAACCAGGTCTCACCACCGTTCAGCAGACTGCCAGATTATTCGACGTCATAGGGTGCAGAGGGCTACGCGCATGAGCTGTGCGGGGCGACACCTTTCAAGGAGCCTACAAAGCGACACCCCTTCGACTTGTCAGTCACAGGGTATGGTGGCGCCGGAACAATGTCGAACGCTCTCAACGATTTTGTTTTTGCCGTGCAATTTCTTGACATCCTAGGTACTGCGGGCTGCTCGAACATCGTCACGCTCAATGGTACTACGCCTGCGATGCCGGTATTTCTCCGTGACTTCTGTAATCGTGCCACCAAGAGCCAGGTCTCACCATCGTTCAGCTGACTGCCAGGTTATTCGACGTCATAGGACGCAGAGGGCTACGCGAATGAGCTGGGCGGGGCGACACCTTTCAAGGAGCCTACAAAGCGGCATCCGTTCGACTTCTCAGTCACAGGGTTTGGTGGCGCCGGAACAAGGTCGATCGCTCACAAGAATTTTGTTCTTGCCGTGCAGTTTCTTGACATCCTAGGTACGGCGGGCTGCTGGAACCTCGTCACGCTAAATGCTACTACGCCTGCGATGGCGGTATTTCTCCGTGACTTCTGTAATCGTGCCATCGAGAGGCAGGTCTCACCACCGTTCAGCAGACGGCCGGGTTATTCGACGTCATAGGGCGCAGAGGGCTACGCGCATGAGCTGTGTGGGGCGACACCTTTCAAGGAGCCTAGAAAGGGACACCCGCTCGACTACTCAGTCACAGGGTATGGTGGCGCCGGAACAATGTCGATCGCTCACAACAATTTTGTTCTTGCCGTGCAGTTTCTTGACATCCTAGGTACTGCGGGCTGCTCGAACCTCGTCACGCTCAATGCTACTACGCCTGCGATGCCGGTATTTCTCCGTGACTTCTGTAATTGTGCCACCGAGAGCCAGGTCTCTCCACCGTTCAGTAGACTGCCAGGTTATTCGACGTCATAGGGCGCAGAGGGCTACGTGCATGAGCTGTGTGGGGCGACACCTTTCAAGGAGCCTATAAAGGGACACCCGCTCGACTACTCAGTCACAGGGTATGGTGGCGCCGGAACAATGTCGATCGCTCACAACGATTTTTTTCTTGCCGTGCAGTTTCTTGACATCCTAGGTACTGTGGGCTGCTCGAACCTTGTCACGCTCAATGCTACTACGCCTGCGACGCCGGTATTTCTCCGTGACTTCTGTAATCGTGCCACCGAGAGCGAGGTCTCACCACTGTTCAGCAGACTGCCAGGTGTTTCGACGTCATAGGGCGCAGAGGGCTACGCGCATGAGCTGTGTGGGGCGACACCTTTCAAGGAGCCTACAAAGCGACACCCGTTCGACTTCTCAGTCACAGGGTATGGTGGCGCCGGAACAATGTCGATTGCCCACAACAATTTTGTTTTTTCCGTGCAGTTTCTTGACATCCTAGGTATTGCGGGCTGCTCGAACGTCGTCACGCTCAATGCTACTACGCCTGCGACGTCGGTATTTCTCCGTGACTTCTGTAATCGTGCCACCCAGAGCCACGTCTCACCACCGTTCAGCAGATGGCCGGGTTATTCGACGTCATAGGGCGCAGAGGGCTACGAGCATGAGCTGTGCGGGGCGACACCTTTCAAGGAGCCTACAAAGTGACACCCGTTCGACTTCTCAGTCACAGGGTATGGTGGCGCCGGAACAATGTCGATCGCTCAAAACAACTTTGTTCTTGCCGTGCAGTTTCGTGATATCCTAGGTACTGCGGGCTGCTCGAACGTCGCAGCGCTCAATGCTACTACGCCTGCGACGTCGGTATTTCTCCGTGACTTCTGTAATCGTGCCACCCAGAGCCACGTCTCACCACCGTTCAGTAGACGGCCGGGTTATTCGACGTCATAGGGCGCAGAGGGCTACGCGCATGAGCTGTGCGGGGCGACACCTTTCAAAGAGCCTACAAAGCGACACCCGTTCGACTTCTCAGTCACAGGGTATGGTGGCGCCGGAACAATGTCTATCGCTCACAACAATTTTGTTCTTGCCGTGCAGTTTCTTGACATCCTAGGTACTGCGGGCTGCTCGAACATCGTCACGCTCAATGCTACTACGCCTGCGATGCCGGTATTTCTCCGTGACTTCTGTAATCGTGCCACCAAGAGCCAGGACTCACCACCGTTCAGCAGACTGCCAGGTTATTCGACGTCATAGGGCGCAGAGGGCAACGCGAATTAGCTGGGCGGGGCGACACCTTTCAAGGACCCTACAAAGCGACACCCGTTCGACTTCTCAGTCACAGGGTATAGTTGCGCCGGAACAATGTCGATCGCTAGCAACAATTTTGTTCTTGAAGTGCAGTTTCTTGACATCCTAGGCACTGCGGGCTGCTCTAACCTCGTCACGCTCAATGCTACTACGCCTGCGACGCCGGTATTTCTCCGTGATTTCTGTAATCGTGCCACCGAGAGCCAGGTCTCACCACCGTTCAGCAGACTGCCAGGTTATTCGACGTCATAGGGCGCAGAGGGCTACGCGCATGAGCTGTGCGGGGCGACACCTGTTCGACTTCTCAGTCACAGGGTATGGTGGCGCCGGAACAATGTCGATCGCTCACAACTATTTTGTTCTTGCCGTGCAGTTTCTTGACATCCTAGGTACTGCGGGCTGCTCGAACCTCGTCACACTCAATGCTACTACGCCTGCGACGCCGGTATTTCTCCGTGACTTCTGTAATCGTGCCACCGAGAACCAGGTCTCACCACCGTTCAGCAGACTGCCAGATTATTCGACGTCATAGGGTGCAGAGGGCTACGCGCATGAGCTGTGCGGGGCGACACCTTTCAAGGAGCCTACAAAGCGACACCCCTTCGACTTGTCAGTCACAGGGTATGGTGGCGCCGGAACAATGTCGAACGCTCTCAACGATTTTGTTTTTGCCGTGCAGTTTCTTGACATCCTAGGTACTGCGGGCTGCTCGAACATCGTCACGCTCAATGCTACTACGCCTGCGATGCCTGTATTTCTCCGTGACTTCTGTAATCGTGCCACCAAGAGCCAGGTCTCACCATCGTTCAGCTGACTGCCAGGTTATTCGACGTTATAGGACGCAGAGGGCTACGCGAATGAGCTGGGCGGGGCGACACCTTTCAAGGAGCCTACAAAGCGGCATCCGTTCGACTTCTCAGTCACAGGGTTTGGTGGCGCCGGAACAAGGTAGATCGCTCACAACAATTTTGTTCTTGCCGTGCAGTTTCTTGTCATCCTAGGTACGGCGGGCTGCTGGAACCTCGTCACGCTAAATGCTACTACGCCTGCGATGGCGGTATTTCTCCGTGATTTCTGTAATCGTGCCATCGAGAGGCAGGTCTCACCACCGTTCAGCAGACGGCCGGGTTATTCGACGTCATAGGGCGCAGAGGGCTACGCGCATGAGCTGTGTGGGGCGACACCTTTCAAGGAGCCTAGAAAGGGACACCCGCTCGACTACTCAGTCACAGGGTATGGTGGCGCCGGAACAATGTCGATCGCTCACAACAATTTTGTTCTTGCCGTGCAGTTTCTTGACATCCTGGGTATTGCGGGCTGCTCGAACCTCGTCACGCTCAATGCTACTACGCCTGCGACGCCGGTATTTCTCCGTGACTTCTGTAATCGTGCCACCAAGAGCCAGGTCTCACCACCGTTCAGCAGACTGCCAGGTTATTCGACGTCATAGGGTGCAGAGGGCTACGCGAATGAGCTGGGCGGGGCGACACCTTTCAAGGAGCCTACAAAGCGACACCCGTTCGACTTCTCAGTCACAGGGTATGGTGGCACCGGAACAATGTCGATCGCTCACAACAATTTTGTTCTTACCGTGCAGTTTCTTGACATCCTAGGTACTGCGGGCTGCTCGAACCTCGTCACGCTCAATGCTACTACGCCTGCGATGCCGGTATTTCTCCGTGACTTCTGTAATTGTGCCACCGAGAGCCAGGTCTCACCACCGTTCAGCAGACTGCCAGGTTATTCGACGTCATAGGGCGCAGAGGGCTACGCGCATGAGCTGTGCGGGGCGACACCTTTCAAGGAGCCTACAAAGTGACACCTGTTCGACTTCTCAGTCACAGGGTATGGTGGCGCCGGAACAATGTCGATCGCTCACAACTATTTAATTCTTGCCGTGCAGTTTCTTGAGTGCCACCGAGAGCCAGGTCTCACCACCGTTCAGCAGACTGCCAGGTTATTCGACGTCATAGGGTGCAGAGGGCTACGCGCATGAGCTGTGCGGGGCGACACCTTTCAAGGAGCCTACAAAGCGACACCCCTTCGACTTCTCAGTCACAGGGTATGGTGGCGCCAGAACAATGTCGATCACTCACAACGATTTTGTTTTTGCCGTGCAGTTTCTTGACATCCTAGGTACTGCGGGCTGCTCGAACATCGTCACGCTCAATGCTACTACGCCTGCGACGCCGGTATTTCTCCATGACTTCTGTAATCGTGCCACCAAGAGCCAGGTCTAACCATTGTTCAGCAGACTGCCAGGTTATTCGACGTCATAGGGCGCAGAGGGCTACGCGAATTAGCTGGGCGGGGCGACACCTTTCAAGGACCCTGCAAAGGGGCATCCGTTCGACTTCTCAGTCAAAGGGTTTGGTGGCACCGGAACAATGTCGATCGCTCACAACAATTTTGTTCTTGCCGTGCAGTTTCTTGACATCCTAGGTACTGCGGGCTGCTGGAACCTCGTCACGCTAAATGCTATTACGCCTGCGATGGCGGTATTTCTCCGTGACTTCTGTAATCGTGCCACCGAGAGGCAGGTCTCACCACCGTTCAGCAGACGGCCGGGTTATTCGACGTCATAGGGAGCAGAGGGCTACGCGCATGAGCTTTGTGGGGCGACACCTTTCAAGGAGACTACAAAGCGACACCCGTTCGACTTCTCAGTCACAGGGTATGGTTGCGCCGGAACAATGTCGATCGCTAGCAACAGTTTTGTTCTTGCAGTGCAGTTTCTTGACATCCTAGGCACTGCGGGCTGCTCTAACCTCGTCACGCTCAATGCTACTACGCCTGCGACGCCGGTATTTCTCCGTGACTTCTGTAATCGTGCCACCGAGAGCCAGGTCTCACCACCGTTCAGCAGACTGCCAGGTTATTCGACATCATAGGGCGCAGAGGGCTACGCGCATGAGCTGTGCGGGGCGACACCTTTCAAGGAGCCTACAAAGCGACACCTGTTCGACTTCTTAGTCACAGGGTATGGTGGCGCCGGAACAATGTCGATCGCTCACAACTATTTTGTTCTTGCCGTGCAGTTTCTTGACATCCTAGGTACTGCGGGCTGCTCGAATCTCGTCACACTCAATGCTACTACGCCTGCGACGCCGGTATTTCTCCGTGACTTCTGTAATCGTGCCACCGAGAACCAGGTCTCACCACCGTTCAGCAGACTGCCAGATTATTCGACGTCATAGGGTGCAGAGGGCTACGCGCATGAGCTGTGCGGGGCGACACCTTTCAAGGAGCCTACAAAGCGACACCCCTTCGACTTGTCAGTCACAGGGTATGGTGGCGCCGGAACAATGTCGAACGCTCTCAACGATTTTGTTTTTGCCGTGCAATTTCTTGACATCCTAGGTACTGCGGGCTGCTCGAACATCGTCACGCTCAATGCTACTACGCCTGCGATGCCGGTATTTCTCCGTGACTTCTGTAATCGTGCCACCAAGAGCCAGGTCTCACCATCGTTCAGCTGACTGCCAGGTTATTCGACGTCATAGGACGCAGAGGGCTACGCGAATGAGCTGGGCGGGGCGACACCTTTCAAGGAGCCTACAAAGCGGCATCCGTTCGACTTCTCAGTCACAGGGTTTGGTGGCGCCGGAACAAGGTCGATCGCTCACAACAATTTTGTTCTTGCCGTGCAGTTTCTTGACATCCTAGGTACGGCGGGCTGCTGGAACCTCGTCACGCTAAATGCTACTACGCCTGCGATGGCGGTATTTCTCCGTGACTTCTGTAATCGTGCCATCGAGAGGCAGGTCTCACCACCGTTCAGCAGACGGCCGGGTTATTCGACGTCATAGGGCGCAGAGGGCTACGCGCATGAGCTGTGTGGGGCGACACCTTTCAAGAAGCCTAGAAAGGGACACCCGCTCGACTACTCTGTCACAGGGTATGGTGGCGCCGGAACAATGTCGATCGCTCACAACAATTTTGTTCTTGCCGTGCAGTTTCTTGACATCCTAGGTACTGCGGGCTGCTCAAACCTCGTCACGCTCAATGCTACTACGCCTGCGATGCCGGTATTTCTCCGTGACTTCTGTAATTGTGCCACCGAGAGCCAGGTCTCTCCACCGTTCAGTAGACTGCCAGGTTATTCGACGTCATAGGGCGCAGAGGGCTACGTGCATGAGCTGTGCGGGGCGACACCTTTCAAGGAGCCTATAAAGGGACACCCGCTCGACTACTCAGTCACAGGGTATGGTGGCGCCGGAACAATGTCGATCGCTCACAACGATTTTTTTCTTGCCGTGCAGTTTCTTGACATCCTAGGTACTGTGGGCTGCTCGAACCTTGTCACGCTCAATGCTACTACGCCTGCGACGCCGGTATTTCTCAGTGACTTCTGTAATCGTGCCACCGAGAGCGAGGTCTCACCACTGTTCAGCAGACTGCCAGGTGTTTCGACGTCATAGGGCGCAGAGGGCTACGCGCATGAGCTGTGTGGGGCGACACCTTTCAAGGAGCCTACAAAGCGACACCCGTTCGACTTCTCAGTCACAGGGTATGGTGGCGCCGGAACAATGTCGATTGCCCACAACAATTTTGTTTTTTCCGTGCAGTTTCTTGACATCCTAGGTATTGCGGGCTGCTCGAACGTCGTCACGCTCAATGCTACTACGCCTGCGACGTCGGTATTTCTCCGTGACTTCTGTAATCGTGCCACCCAGAGCCACGTCTCACCACCGTTCAGCAGATGGCCGGGTTATTCGACGTCATAGGGCGCAGAGGGCTACGAGCATGAGCTGTGCGGGGCGACACCTTTCAAGGAGCCTACAAAGTGACACCCGTTCGACTTCTCAGTCACAGGGTATGGTGGCGCCGGAACAATGTCGATCGCTCAAAACAACTTTGTTCTTGCCGTGCAGTTTCGTGATATCCTAGGTACTGCGGGCTGCTCGAACGTCGCAGCGCTCAATGCTACTACGCCTGCGACGTCGGTATTTCTCCGTGACTTCTGTAATCGTGCCACCGAGAGGCAGGTCTCACCACCGTTCAGCAGACGGCCGGGTTATCCGACGTCATAGGGCGCAGAGGGCTACGCGCATGAGCTTTGTGGGGCGACACCTTTCAAGGAGACTACAAAGCGACACCCGTTCGACTTCTCAGTCACAGGGTATAGTTGCGCCGGAACAATGTCGATCGCTAGCAACAATTTTGTTCTTGAAGTGCAGTTTCTTGACATCCTAGGCACTGCGGGCTGCTCTAACCTCGTCACGCTCAATGCTACTACGCCTGCGACGCCGGTATTTCTCCGTGATTTCTGTAATCGTGCCACCGAGAGCCAGGTCTCACCACCGTTCAGCAGACTGCCAGGTTATTCGACGTCATAGGGCGCAGAGGGCTACGCGCATGAGCTGTGCGGGGCGACACCTGTTCGACTTCTCAGTCACAGGGTATGGTGGCGCCGGAACAATGTCGATCGCTCACAACTATTTTGTTCTTGCCGTGCAGTTTCTTGACATCCTAGGTACTGCGGGCTGCTCGAACCTCGTCACACTCAATGCTACTACGCCTGCGACGCCGGTATTTCTCCGTGACTTCTGTAATCGTGCCACCGAGAACCAGGTCTCACCACCGTTCAGCAGACTGCCAGATTATTCGACGTCATAGGGTGCAGAGGGCTACGCGCATGAGCTGTGCGGGGCGACACCTTTCAAGGAGCCTACAAAGCGACACCCGTTCGACTTCTCAGTCACAGGGTATGGTGGCGCCGGAACAATGTCGATTGCCCACAACAATTTTGTTTTTTCCGTGCAGTTTCTTGACATCCTAGGTATTGCGGGCTGCTCGAACGTCGTCACGCTCAATGCTACTACGCCTGCGACGTCGGTATTTCTCCGTGACTTCTGTAATCGTGCCACCCAGAGCCACGTCTCACCACCGTTCAGCAGATGGCCGGGTTATTCGACGTCATAGGGCGCAGAGGGCTACGAGCATGAGCTGTGCGGGGCGACACCTTTCAAGGAGCCTACAACGTGACACCCGTTCGACTTCTCAGTCACAGGGTATGGTGGCGCCGGAACAATGTCGATCGCTCAAAACAACTTTGTTCTTGCCGTGCAGTTTCGTGATATCCTAGGTACTGCGGGCTGCTCGAACGTCGCAGCGCTCAATGCTACTACGCCTGCGACGTCGGTATTTCTCCGTGACTTCTGTAATCGTGCCACCCAGAGCCACGTCTCACCACCGTTCAGTAGACGGCCGGGTTATTCGACGTCATAGGGCACAGAGGGCAACGCGAATTAGCTGGGCGGGGCGACACCTTTCAAGGACCCTACAAAGGGGCATCCGTTCGACTTCTCAGTCAAAGGGTTTGGTGGCACCGGAACAATGTCGATCGCTCACAACAATTTTGTTCTTGCCGTGCAGTTTCTTGACATCCTAGGTACTGCGGGCTGCTGGAACCTCGTCACGCTAAATGCTATTACGCCTGCGATGGCGGTATTTCTCCGTGACTTCTGTAATCGTGCCACCGAGAGGCAGGTCTCACCACCGTTCAGCAGACGGCCGGGTTATCCGACGTCATAGGGCGCAGAGGGCTACGCGCATGAGCTTTGTGGGGCGACACCTTTCAAGGAGACTACAAAGCGAAACCCGTTCGACTTCTCAGTCACAGGGTATAGTTGCGCCGGAACAATGTCGATCGCTAGCAACAATTTTGTTCTTGAAGTGCAGTTTCTTGACATCCTAGGCACTGCGGGCTGCTCTAACCTCGTCACGCTCAATGCTACTACGCCTGCGACGCCGGTATTTCTCCGTGATTTCTGTAATCGTGCCACCGAGAGCCAGGTCTCACCACCGTTCAGCAGACTGCCAGGTTATTCGACGTCATAGGGCGCAGAGGGCTACGCGCATGAGCTGTGCGGGGCGACACCTGTTCGACTTCTCAGTCACAGGGTATGGTGGCGCCGGAACAATGTCGATCGCTCACAACTATTTTGTTCTTGCCGTGCAGTTTCTTGACATCCTAGGTACTGCGGGCTGCTCGAACCTCGTCACACTCAATGCTACTACGCCTGCGACGCCGGTATTTCTCCGTGACTTCTGTAATCGTGCCACCGAGAACCAGGTCTCACCACCGTTCAGCAGACTGCCAGATTATTCGACGTCATAGGGTGCAGAGGGCTACGCGCATGAGCTGTGCGGGGCGACACCTTTCAAGGAGCCTACAAAGCGACACCCCTTCGACTTGTCAGTCACAGGGTATGGTGGCGCCGGAACAATGTCGAACGCTCTCAACGATTTTGTTTTTGCCGTGCAGTTTCTTGACATCCTAGGTACTGCGGGCTGCTCGAACATCGTCACGCTCAATGCTACTACGCCTGCGATGCCTGTATTTCTCCGTGACTTCTGTAATCGTGCCACCAAGAGCCAGGTCTCACCATCGTTCAGCTGACTGCCAGGTTATTCGACGTTATAGGACGCAGAGGGCTACGCGAATGAGCTGGGCGGGGCGACACCTTTCAAGGAGCCTACAAAGCGGCATCCGTTCGACTTCTCAGTCACAGGGTTTGGTGGCGCCGGAACAAGGTAGATCGCTCACAACAATTTTGTTCTTGCCGTGCAGTTTCTTGTCATCCTAGGTACGGCGGGCTGCTGGAACCTCGTCACGCTAAATGCTACTACGCCTGCGATGGCGGTATTTCTCCGTGATTTCTGTAATCGTGCCATCGAGAGGCAGGTCTCACCACCGTTCAGCAGACGGCCGGGTTATTCGACGTCATAGGGCGCAGAGGGCTACGCGCATGAGCTGTGTGGGGCGACACCTTTCAAGGAGCCTAGAAAGGGACACCCGCTCGACTACTCAGTCACAGGGTATGGTGGCGCCGGAACAATGTCGATCGCTCACAACAATTTTGTTCTTGCCGTGCAGTTTCTTGACATCCTGGGTATTGCGGGCTGCTCGAACCTCGTCACGCTCAATGCTACTACGCCTGCGACGCCGGTATTTCTCCGTGACTTCTGTAATCGTGCCACCAAGAGCCAGGTCTCACCACCGTTCAGCAGACTGCCAGGTTATTCGACGTCATAGGGTGCAGAGGGCTACGCGAATGAGCTGGGCGGGGCGACACCTTTCAAGGAGCCTACAAAGCGACACCCGTTCGACTTCTCAGTCACAGGGTATGGTGGCACCGGAACAATGTCGATCGCTCACAACAATTTTGTTCTTACCGTGCAGTTTCTTGACATCCTAGGTACTGCGGGCTGCTCGAACCTCGTCACGCTCAATGCTACTACGCCTGCGATGCCGGTATTTCTCCGTGACTTCTGTAATTGTGCCACCGAGAGCCAGGTCTCACCACCGTTCAGCAGACTGCCAGGTTATTCGACGTCATAGGGCGCAGAGGGCTACGCGCATGAGCTGTGCGGGGCGACACCTTTCAAGGAGCCTACAAAGTGACACCTGTTCGACTTCTCAGTCACAGGGTATGGTGGCGCCGGAACAATGTCGATCGCTCACAACTATTTAATTCTTGCCGTGCAGTTTCTTGAGTGCCACCGAGAGCCAGGTCTCACCACCGTTCAGCAGACTGCCAGGTTATTCGACGTCATAGGGTGCAGAGGGCTACGCGCATGAGCTGTGCGGGGCGACACCTTTCAAGGAGCCTACAAAGCGACACCCCTTCGACTTCTCAGTCACAGGGTATGGTTGCGCCGGAACAATGTCGATCGCTAGCAACAGTTTTGTTCTTGCAGTGCAGTTTCTTGACATCCTAGGCACTGCGGGCTGCTCTAACCTCGTCACGCTCAATGCTACTACGCCTGCGACGCCGGTATTTCTCCGTGACTTCTGTAATCGTGCCACCGAGAGCCAGGTCTCACCACCGTTCAGCAGACTGCCAGGTTATTCGACATCATAGGGCGCAGAGGGCTACGCGCATGAGCTGTGCGGGGCGACACCTTTCAAGGAGCCTACAAAGCGACACCTGTTCGACTTCTTAGTCACAGGGTATGGTGGCGCCGGAACAAGGTTGATCGCTCACAACAATTTTGTTCTTGCCGTGCAGTTTCTTGACATCCTAGGTACGGCGGGCTGCTGGAACCTCGTCACGCTAAATGCTACTACGCCTGCGATGGCGGTATTTCTCCGTGACTTCTGTAATCGTGCCATCGAGAGGCAGGTCTCACCACCGTTCAGCAGACGGCCGGGTTATTCGACGTCATAGGGCGCAGAGGGCTTCGCGCATGAGCTGTGTGGGGCGACACCTTTCAAGGAGCCTAGAAAGGGACACCCGCTCGACTACTCAGTCACAGGGTATGGTGGCGCCGGAACAATGTCGATCGCTCACAACAATTTTGTTCTTGCCGTGCAGTTTCTTGACATCCTAGGTACTGCGGGCTGCTCAAACCTCGTCACGCTCAATGCTACTACGCCTGCGATGCCGGTATTTCTCCGTGACTTCTGTAATTGTGCCACCGAGAGCCAGGTCTCTCCACCGTTCAGTAGACTGCCAGGTTATTCGACGTCATAGGGCGCAGAGGGCTACGTGCATGAGCTGTGCGGGGCGACACCTTTCAAGGAGCCTATAAAGGGACACCCGCTCGACTACTCAGTCACAGGGTATGGTGGCGCCGGAACAATGTCGATCGCTCACAACGATTTTTTTCTTGCCGTGCAGTTTCTTGACATCCTAGGTACTGTGGGCTGCTCGAACCTTGTCACGCTCAATGCTACTACGCCTGCGACGCCGGTATTTCTCAGTGACTTCTGTAATCGTGCCACCGAGAGCGAGGTCTCACCACTGTTCAGCAGACTGCCAGGTGTTTCGACGTCATAGGGCGCAGAGGGCTACGCGCATGAGCTGTGTGGGGCGACACCTTTCAAGGAGCCTACAAAGCGACACCCGTTCGACTTCTCAGTCACAGGGTATGGTGGCGCCGGAACAATGTCGATTGCCCACAACAATTTTGTTTTTTCCGTGCAGTTTCTTGACATCCTAGGTATTGCGGGCTGCTCGAACGTCGTCACGCTCAATGCTACTACGCCTGCGACGTCGGTATTTCTCCGTGACTTCTGTAATCGTGCCACCCAGAGCCACGTCTCACCACCGTTCAGCAGATGGCCGGGTTATTCGACGTCATAGGGCGCAGAGGGCTACGAGCATGAGCTGTGCGGGGCGACACCTTTCAAGGAGCCTACAAAGTGACACCCGTTCGACTTCTCAGTCACAGGGCATGGTGGCGCCGGAACAATGTCGATCGCTCAAAACAACTTTGTTCTTGCCGTGCAGTTTCGTGATATCCTAGGTACTGCGGGCTGCTCGAACGTCGCAGCGCTCAATGCTACTACGCCTGCGACGTCGGTATTTCTCCGTGACTTCTGTAATCGTGCCACCCAGAGCCACGTCTCACCACCGTTCAGTAGACGGCCGGGTTATTCGACGTCATAGGGCGCAGAGGGCTACGCGCATGAGCTGTGCGGGGCGACACCTTTCAAAGAGCCTACAAAGCGACACCCGTTCGACTTCTCAGTCACAGGGTATGGTGGCGCCGGAACAATGTCTATCGCTCACAACAATTTTGTTCTTGCCGTGCAGTTTCTTGACATCCTAGGTACTGAGGGCTGCTCGAACCTCGTCACGCTCAATGCTACTACGCCTGCGACACCGGTATTTTATTTATTTATTTATTTACAGGTTCTGCAGGCCTATACTTAGGCCCAAGCAGGAGGGGCAAAAACAACAAAAAAGTACAATGTCACAGCACTTAATTAGACAACTTATAGTGCACTTGCACAACAGAGTTACGGCACATAAACAGTGATCAGAACACTCATGCGCAGCAGAAGTCAACTAACTACATTACTCGGGCACTGCGAATACACACCATATGGATACATCATTCAGAACTAAACAAAAAAAGTTTCAAGCTGTTTTTCAATATCTTCGGACTGAAAAGCACTTATTGGTAAAGAGTTCCAGTCAGCAATAGTCCTAGGGAAAAAACTATTTTTAAAAGCAGTGGTACGGGCAAAAACTGGCGCCAATGAATATTTATGCTTATGTCTTGTTTTTCTAGAAGATAGAGGTTTCACACAGTTGGGCAGACTTGTTGTAACTTTACCGGAAAGAATTTTGTGTAGGAACGTTAACCGATTAATTTTCCTGCGAGTTTCCAGTGTTTGGATATCATTTAGTTGCATAAGTTGTGTTGGCGAATCATATCTTTTATATTTGCTAAATATAAATCTGACAGCCTTCCGTTGAACTTTTTCAATCAAGGCAATATCTTTTTTACATTGAGGGTCCCAAACAACCGAGGCATATTCGAGTTTTGATCGGATGCAGGTGTTATATGCCAATAATCTAGTCTCCTTCGTTGAGGATTTAAGTTTCCTCTTAAGAAACCACAGTTTCCTAAGTGCAGCCGTGCATATGCTTGTAATGTGGTCTGACCACGTAAGTGACTTTGTCAAAGTGACTCCTAGATATTTGTATTTTTCTACGTCTTTGAGTGGGTTATTGCGGAGAAAATAAGTATAAAGGCTGGGAGTTCGTTTTCTTGTTATTCTCAAGAGAACTGTTTTGTCACTATTAAGTTCCATGCCCCAGTTTTGACACCACTCATCTATACTTGTAAGAGACTGTTGAAGTAATATGTGGTCATTTACACAACATATTTCTTTAAAAACAACACAATCATCCGCGAATAATCTGACGGATATGTCCTTATGTACGACATCAACTAAATCATTAATAAAAATTAAGAATAACAAGGGGCCTAACACACTACCTTGTGGCACACCAGAAGAAACATTTAGCGAAGAAGAAAAACAACCCCTGACCTCAACAAATTGAGTTCTGTTATTTAAGTACATATGAATCCATTTAACGATGCCCGAAGGTAGCCCAATATTTTCGAGTTTAAACAAAAGTTTTCCATGAGGCACCTTATCAAACGCTTTGCTAAAATCTAAAAAGAACACATCAGTCTGCCCAGATATATCTAGAACCCGTGCGAATTCATGCACTGTAGACACAAGCTGTGTTACCGTAGACATATTTTTTCGGAAGCCATGTTGATTAGGCGACAAAATATTATTTTCTGATAAAAATGTGTTAATGTAATTTGCAACAACATGCTCTAACATTTTACAGCAGCTACTAGTGATAGAAACAGGACGGTAGTTTGTCAAGGAATAGCGGTTACCCTTTTTAAAGATCGGCACAACACGAGCTTTACGCCAATCGGCTGGTATCTGACCATCTTTGAATGATACATTGAAAAGGGCAGTAAGGAAGTCAGTGATTTGTTCAGCATAGCGTCGTAGGAATGAATTACCAATGCCGTCAGGGCCTGACGATTTCTTAGGATTAACCTTAAGTAACATTTGTAAAACACCTTCACGAGTTATCAGAACATCATCCGTGATTATGGGCATCGGGTCTCGCAGTTCATAATACTGTGGTTCGGAAAAGACGCTCTGAAAGTATTTATTAAAATGATCAGCAATTAGTGCCGGATCTGTTATCGTGACCTCATCAACTTGTATTTCAGAAACGCCTTCTTTAGTTTGCTTAATATAGCGCCAAAATTTATCAGGATCTGTCCTGATGAATTCAGGTAGTGTGTCGTTAAAAAATTGATGCCTAGCCTTGCTAACACTCTCTAATAATTTTTCTTTAAGATCGGAAAAATGTTGCGTACTAGTCTTGTGTTTTTTTCGTAACCTTTTTATCTTTCTCTTGATCTTTATAATCTCACGGTTTATCCATGGGTTATGTGAACGCCTGCGTATTCTCCTAAGCGGGACAAAGTTCTTTGTACAGAAGTCCACAATACCACGGAAGCGTTGCCAGGCTCTATCAACATCACTAACAGATGTGGGGAGATGTGTTTCTAAATAATCAATTACTGCAACATCATCCGCTCGATTGAAATCTCTTACAACACTTTCCACTGGCGTTTTCACTTGTTTACAACGTGCATGCCTGTCCCAAACAAATGATATTAATCTATGGTCAGAAATACCGGTTTCAACTGTGATAGTCGCTTCGGTAAAGAGTTCCGTTGTAAATAGCAGATCAAGTATCGAACTCCCCCTTGTGGGGTGTCCTACCATTTGCTCAAGGCCTAGAGAAAACATTATGTCTAAGAGTGTGTCAGCCGAGGAAGAAGTACCATAATTTATATCATCCCAATTAATGGCTGGCAGATTGAAGTCACCCGTTAAAATAAGATTTTTGCTTCGTAGACGTAGTAGTTCATCGTACAAACCGCTCATAAAAGAATCATCAGCATTAGGACATCGATAAACCGCACAGAGAAAAAATGACATATCAGCAAATGAAAGTTTTAAAAGCAGACTCTCTCTCACTGGAAAACGCTCAGCAATAGTTACATCAATGCCATACTTGATAATGACAGCCACTCCACCGCCCCGATGACCACGATCACATCGAAAAAGTTGGTAGTTCGGCGGAACTATCTCGCTATCGCCAATGGCTTCATGTAACCAAGACTCTGTTATCACACAGACATGAGGATCGTGCGTGAGCAAAATATTTTCCAACTTTTCAATTTTATTTGTTATACTCCGTGCATTGAAGCAAAGCAAACGAAGTTGGTGCTCCCCTAATTGCTAGCTGGGATTCCCTACGGCACTCTCATGTGACACTTTCCTACGCGCATTAAGCGAGTCGTCCCAACAGAAAAAGGTGTGATCAATACGAAGCTTATCGTGAACAAGAGCAACCTTGCTACCGCTTTCTCTGTCTGCTTTTGCAGTTGCCCATAGCAGTTTTCTTTTGCGGAGTGTGTCAGGACAGTAGTCGTTTTGAAGATAAATTTTGGTTCCCTTCAGCTTATGTGCTTGACGCAACACAGCTTGCTTTTCCATATAATCTTGGAAAAAAAGTATAACAGGACGTCTGCTTGATACCGGCTTGCCTAATCTATGAATCCGCGCAATTGTCGTGCATTTCACCCCTAATCGATCATGAAATATGCCCTTCACTACCTTTTCACGTAGCTCTGCTTCAGATTCACTACCAGCAGCGCTGATACCAAATACAAGAAGATTATTCCGGCGACTGCGATTCTCAAGGTCAACCAGCTTGGACTGATGAATATCAATTAACTGCTGAATGGAATCTACAGACTCCTGTATCGATTCGCTCACGCCCTTCTGAGTTTGTAGTTGCTTAACATTTGCTTCTAAGTTATTCAGACGCACTCCAAAGGTGCTTATTAATGATTCTGTTGAGTCTAAACGTGCTCTAAGGCTTACAAGTTCTGCTCGGATATCAGATTGTCCCTTCAAGAGCTCGTGAAACATTTCATCAACAGTTGGCCCAGGGTTTTGCTCGACATCTCCACACAGCAATAACTTGCAAACAAAATAACATTCATATGCAATAATAAAACATGTCTGTGGGCACGGCACAATAAGAAGTACAATTTCGTCTCCAGACCTATGATTTGAAAGAGAAAAACTAACCTGTACAACGAAAAAGAAGCGTTTCGTTAGCGGCATCTTTCCAGCCGCTTCGCCGTGCCCACTGAAGGTCCAACTGTGTGGCCTGTCTTTAAAAGGGCGATCCAACGATGACGTCACGGGCATGCAATGTTCCAGAGGGGGCGTATCCAGTATGTCCAAATTCGATGAAGGCACTGGACAGTAGTTAGCAGAGACAGATGTAATCGCCGCAACTTCATTCCCGGTAGTGCAAGGTTCCGATGGCCCGGCGAGCATGAAAAACACGGCCTGTACAACGAAAAAGAAGCGTTTCGTTAGCGGCATCTTTCCAGCCGCTTCGCCGTGCCCACTGAAGGTCCAACTGTGTGGCCTGTCTTTAAAAGGGCGATCCAACGATGACGTCACGGGCATGCAATGTTCCAGAGGGGGCGTATCCAGTATGTCCAAATTCGATGAAGGCACTGGACAGTAGTTAGCAGAGACAGATGTAATCGCCGCAACTTCATTCCCGGTAGTGCAAGGTTCCGATGGCCCGGCGAGCATGAAAAACACGGCCTGTACAACGAAAAAGAAGCGTTTCGTTAGCGGCATCTTTCCAGCCGCTTCGCCGTGCCCACTGAAGGTCCAACTGTGTGGCCTGTCTTTAAAAGGGCGATCCAACGATGACGTCACGGGCATGCAATGTTCCAGAGGGGGCGTATCCAGTATGTCCAAATTCGATGAAGGCACTGGACAGTAGTTAGCAGAGACAGATGTAATCGCCGCAACTTCATTCCCGGTAGTGCAAGGTTCCGATGGCCCGGCGAGCATGAAAAACACGGCCTGTACAACGAAAAAGAAGCGTTTCGTTAGCGGCATCTTTCCAGCCGCTTCGCCGTGCCCACTCCTTGACTTCTGTAATCGTGCCACCGAGAGCCAGGTCTCACCACCGTTCAGCAGACTGCCAGGTTGTTCGACGTCATAGGGCGCAGAGGGCTACGCGCATGAGCTGTGCGCGGCGACACCTTTCAAGGAGCCTACAAAGCGACACCCATTCGACTTCTCAGTCACAGGGTATGGTGGTGCCGGAACAATGTCGATCGCTCACAACAATTTTGTTTTTGCCGTGCAGTTTCTTGACATCCTAGGTACTGCGGGCTGCTCGAACCTCGTCACGCTTAATGCTACTTCGCCTGCGACGCCGGTATTTCTGCGTGACTTCTGTAGTCGTTCCACTGAGAGCCAAGTCTCACCACCGTTCAGCAGACTGCCAGGTTATTCGACGTAATAGGGCGCAGAGGGCTACGCGCATGAGCTGTGCGGGGCGACACTTTTCAAGGAGCCTACAAAGCGACACCCGTTCGACTTTTCAGTCACAGGGTATGGTGGCGCCGGAACAATGTCGATCGCTCACAACAATTTTGTTCTTGCCGTGCAGTTTCGTGACATCCTAGGTACTGCGGGCTGCTGGAACCTCGTCACGCTCAATGCTACTACGCCTGCGACGCCGGTATTTCTCCGTGACTTCTGTAATCGTGCCACCCAGAGCCACGTCTCACCACCGTTCAGCAGACGGCCGGGTTATTCGACGTCATAGGGCGCAGAGGGCTTCGAGCATGAGCTGTGCGGGGCGACACCTTTCAAGGAGCCTACAAAGTGACACCCGTTCGACTTCTCAGTCACAGGGTATGGTGGCGCCGGAACAATGTCGATCGCTCAAAACAACTTTGTTCTTGCCGTGCAGTTTTGTGATATCCTAGGTACTGCGGGCTGCTCGAAGGTCGTCACGCTCAATGCTACTACGCCTGCGACTTCGGTATTTCTCCGTGACTTCTGTAATCGTGCCACCCAGAGCCACGTCTCACCACTGTTCAGCAGACGGCCGGGTTATTCGACGTCATAGGGCGCAGAGGGCTACGCGCATGAGCTGTGCGGGCGACACCTTTCAAGGAGCCTACAAAGCGACACCCGTTCGACTTCTCAGTCACAGGGTATGGTGGCGCCGGAACAATGTCGATCGCTAGCAACAATTTTGTTCTTGCAGTGCAGTTTCTTGACATCCTAGGTACTGCGGGCTGCTCTAACCTCGTCACGCTCAATGCTACTATGCCTGCGACGCCGGTATTTCTCCGTGACTTCTGTAGTCGTTCCACTGAGAGCCAAGTCTCACCACCGTTCAGCAGACTGCCAGGTTATTCGACGTAATAGGGCGCAGAGGGCTACGCGCATGAGCTGTGCGGGGCGACACTTTTCAAGGAGCCTACAAAGCGACACCCGTTCGACTTTTCAGTCACAGGGTATGGTGGCGCCGGAACAATGTCGATCGCTCACAACAATTTTGTTCTTGCCGTGCAGTTTCGTGACATCCTAGGTACTGCGGGCTGCTGGAACCTCGTCACGCTCAATGCTACTACACCTGCGATGCCGGTATTTCTCCGTGACTTCTGTAATCGTGCCACCCAGAGCCACGTCTCACCACCGTTCAGCAGACGGCCGGGTTATTCGACGTCATAGGGCGCAGAGGGCTTCGAGCATGAGCTGTGCGGGGCGACACCTTTCAAGGAGCCTACAAAGTGACACCCGTTCGACTTCTCAGTCACAGGGTATGGTGGCGCCGGAACAATGTCGATCGCTCAAAACAACTTTGTTCTTGCCGTGCAGTTTTGTGATATCCTAGGTACTGCGGGCTGCTCGAAGGTCGTCACGCTCAATGCTACTACGCCTGCGACTTCGGTATTTCTCCGTGACTTCTGTAATCGTGCCACCCAGAGCCACGTCTCACCACTGTTCAGCAGACGGCCGGGTTATTCGACGTCATAGGGCGCAGAGGGCTACGCGCATGAGCTGTGCGGGGCGACACCTTTCAAGGAGCCTACAAAGCGACACCCGTTCGACTTCTCAGTCACAGGGTATGGTGGCGCCGGAACAATGTCGATCGCTAGCAACAATTTTGTTCTTGCAGTGCAGTTTCTTGACATCCTAGGTACTGCGGGCTGCTCTAACCTCGTCACGCTCAATGCTACTATGCCTGCGACGCCGGTATTTCTCCGTGACTTCTGTAATCGTTCCACCGAGAGCCAGTTCTCACCACCGTTCAGCAGACTGCCAGGTTATTCGACGTCATAGGGCGCAGAGGACTACGCGCATGAGCTGTGTGGGGCGACACCTTTCAAGGAGCCTATAAAGGGACACCCGCTCGACTACTCAGTCACAGGGTATGGTGGCGCCGGAACAATGTCGATCGCTCACAACAATTTTGTTCTTGCCGTGCAGTTTCTTGACATCCTAGGTACTGAGGGCTGCTCGAACCTCGTCTCGCTCAATGCTACTACGCCTGCGACACCGGTATTTCTCCTTGACTTCTGTAATCGTGCCACCGAGAGCCAGGTCTCACCACCGTTCAGCAGACTTCCAGGTTATTAGACGTCATAGGGCGCGGAGGGATACGCGCATGAGCTGTGCGGGGCGACACCTTTCAAGGAGCCTACAAAGCGACACCTGTTCGACTTCTTAGTCACAGGGTATGGTGGCGCCGGAACAATGTCGATCGCTCACAACTATTTTGTTCTTGCCGTGCAGTTTCTTGACATCCTAGGTACTGCGGGCTGCTCGAACCTCGTCACACTCAATGCTACTACGCCTGCGACGCCGGTATTTCTCCGTGACTTCTGTAATCGTGCCACCGAGAACCAGGTCTCACCACCGTTCAGCAGACTGCCAGATTATTCGACGTCATAGGGTGCAGAGGGCTACGCGCATGAGCTGTGCGGGGCGACACCTTTCAAGGAGCCTACAAAGCGACACCCCTTCGACTTGTCAGTCACAGGGTATGGTGGCGCCGGAACAATGTCGAACGCTCTCAACGATTTTGTTTTTGCCGTGCAGTTTCTTGACATCCTAGGTACTGCGGGCTGCTCGAACATCGTCACGCTCAATGCTACTACGCCTGCGATGCCGGTATTTCTCCGTGACTTCTGTAATCGTGCCACCAAGAGCCAGGTCTCACCATCGTTCAGCTGACTGCCAGGTTATTCGACGTCATAGGACGCAGAGGGCTACGCGAATGAGCTGGGCGGGGCGACACCTTTCAAGGAGCCTACAAAGCGGCATCCGTTCGACTTCTCAGTCACTGGGTTTGGTGGCGCCGGAACAAGGTCGATCGCTCACAACAATTTTGTTCTTGCCGTGCAGTTTCTTGACATCCTAGGTACGGCGGGCTGCTGGAACCCCGTCACGCTAAATGCTACTACGCCTGCGATGGCGGTATTTCTCCGTGACTTCTGTAATCGTGCCATCGAGAGGCAGGTCTCACCACCGTTCAGCAGACGGCCGGGTTATTCGACGTCATAGGGCGCAGAGGGCTACGCGCATGAGCTATGTGGGGCGACACCTTTCAAGGAGCCTAGAAAGGGACACCCGCTCGACTACTCAGTCACAGGGTATGGTGGCGCCGGAACAATGTCGATCGCTCACAACAATTTTGTTCTTGCCGTGCAGTTTCTTGACATCCTAGGTATTGCGGGCTGCTCGAACCTCGTCACGCTCAATGCTACTACGCCTGCGACGCCGGTATTTCTCCGTGACTTCTGTAATCGTGCCACCAAGAGCCAGGTCTCACCACCGTTCAGCAGACTGCCAGGTTATTCGACGTCATAGGGTGCAGAGGGCTACACGAATGAGCTGGGCGGGGCGACACCTTTCAAGGAGCCTACAAAGCGACACCCGTTCGACTTCTCAGTCACAGGGTATGGTGGCACCGGAACAATGTCGATCGCTCACAACAATTTTGTTCTTACCGTGCAGTTTCTTGACATCCTAGGTACTGCGGGCTGCTCGAACCTCGTCACGCTCAATGCTACTACGCCGGCGATGCCGGTATTTCTCCGTGACTTCTGTAATTGTGCCACCGAGATTTAGGTCTCTCCACGGTTCAGTAGACTGCCAGGTTATTCGACGTCATAGGGCGCAGAGGGCTACGTGCATGAGCTGTGCGGGGCGACACCTTTCAAGGAGCCTATAAAGGGACACCCGCTCGACTACTCAGTCACAGGGTATGGTGGCGCCGGAACAATGTCGATCGCTCACAACGATTTTTTTCTTGCCGTGCAGTTTCTTGACATCCTAGGTACTGCGGGCTGCTCGAACCTCGTCACGCTCAATGCTACTATGCCTGCGACGCCGGTATTTCTCCGTGACTTCTGTAATCGTTCCACCTAGAGCCAGTTCTCACCACCGTTCAGCAGACTTCCAGGTTATTCGACGTCATAGGGCGCAGAGGACTACGCGTATGAGCTGTGTGGGGCGACACCTTTCAAGGAGCCTACAAAGCGACACCCGCTCGACTACTCAGTCACAGGGTATGGTGACGCCGGAACAATGTCTATCGCTCACAACAATTTTGTTCTTGCTGTGCAGTTTCTTGACATCCTAGGTACTGAGGGCTGCTCGAACCTCGTCACGCTCAATGCTACTACGCCTGCGACACCGGTATTTCTCCTTGACTTCTGTAATCGTGCCACCGAGAGCCAGGTCTCACCACCGTTCAGCAGACTGCCAGGTTGTTCGACGTCATAGGGCGCAGAGGGCTACGCGCATGAGCTGTGCGCGGCGAAACCTTTCAAGGAGCCTACAAAGCGACACCCATTCGACTTCTCAGTCACAGGGTATGGTGGCGCCGGAACAATGTCAATCGCTCACAACAATTTTGTTCTTGCCGTGCGTTTCTTGACATCCTAGGTACTGCAGGCTGCTCGAACCTCGTCACGCTTAATGCTACTTCGCCTGCGACGCCGGTATTTCTGCGTGACTTCTGTAGTCGTTCCACTGAGAGCCAAGTCTCACCACCGTTCAGCAGACTGCCAGGTTATTCGACGTAATAGGGCGCAGAGGGCTACGCGCATGAGCTGTGCGGGGCGACACTTTTCAAGGAGCCTACAAAGCGACACCCGTTCGACTTTTCAGTCACAGGGTATGGTGGCGCCGGAACAATGTCGATCGCTCACAACAATTTTGTTCTTGCCGTGCAGTTTCGTGACATCCTAGGTACTGCGGGCTGCTGGAACCTCGTCACGCTCAATGCTACTACGCCTGCGACGCCGGTATTTCTCCGTGACTTCTGTAATCGTGCCACCGAGAGCCAGGTCTCACCACCGTTCAGCAGACTGCCGGGTTATTCGACGTCATAGGGCGCAGAGGGCTACGAGCTTGAACTGTGCGGGGCGACACCTTTCAAGGAGCCTACAAAGTGACACCCGTTCGACTTCTCAGTCACAGGGTATGGTGGCGCCGGAACAATGTCGATCGCTCAAAACAACTTTGTTCTTGCCGTGCAGTTTCGTGATATCCTAGGTGCTGCGGGCTGCTCGAACGTCGTCACGCTCAATGCTACTACGCCTGCGACGCCGGTATTTCTCCGTGACTTCTGTAATCGTGCGACCGAGAGCCAGGTCTCACCACCGTTCAGCAGACTGCCGGGTTATTCGACGTCATAGGGCGCAGAGGGCTACGAGCTTGAACTGTGCGGGGCGACACCTTTCAAGGAGCCTATAAAGGGACACCCGCTCGACTACTCAGTCACAGGGTATGGTGGCGCCGGAACAATGTCGATCGCTCAAAACAATTTTGTTCTTGCCGTGCAGTTTCTTGACATCCTAGGTACTGAGGGCTGCTCGAACCTCGTCTCGCTCTATGCTACTACGCCTGCGACACCGGTATTTCTCCTTGACTTCTGTAATCGTGCCTCCGAGAGCCAGGTCTCACCACCGTTCAGCAGACTTCCAGGTTATTCGACGTCATAGGGTGCAGAGGGCTACGCGCATGAGCTGTGCGGTGCGACACTTTTCAAGGAGCCTACAAAGCGACACCCGTTCGACTTCTCAGTCACAGGGTATGGTGGCGCCGGAACAATGTCGATCGCTCACAACAATTTTGTTCTTGCCGTGGAGTTTCTTGACATCCTAGGTACTGCGGGCTGCTCGAACCTCGTCACGCTCAATGGTACTGCGCCTGCGACGCCGGTATTTCTCCGTGACTTCTGCAATCGTGCCACCGAGAGCCAGGTCTCACAACCGTTCAGCAGACTGCAAGGTTATTCGACGTCATAGGGCGCAGAGGGCTACGCGCATGAGCTGTGCGGGGCGACACTTTTCAAGGAGCCTACAAAGCGACACCCGTTCGCTTTCTCAGTCACAGGGTATGGTGGCGCCGGAACAATGTCAATCGCTCAGAAGAATTTTCTTCTTGCCGTGCCGATTCTTGACATCCTAGGTACTGCGGGCTGCTCGAACCTCGTCACGCTCAATGCTACTACGCCTGTGACGCCGGTATTTCTCCGTGACTTCTGTAATCGTGCCACCGAGAGCCAGGTCTCACCACCGTTCAACAGACTGCCTGGTTATTCGACGTCATAGGGTGCAGAGGGCTACGCGCATGAGCTGTGCGGTGCGACACTTTTCAAGGAGCCTACAAAGCGACACCCGTTCGACTTCTCAGTCACAGGGTATGGTGGCGCCGGAACAATGTCGATCGCTCACAACAACTTTGTTCTTGCCGTGCAGTTTCTTGACATCCTAGGTACTGCGGGCTGCTCGAACCTCGTCACGCTCAATGCCACTACGCCTGCGATGGCGGTATTTCTCCGTGACTTCTGTAATCGTGCCACCGAGAGCCAGGTCTCACCACCGTTCAGCAGACGGCCGGGTTATTCGACGTCATAGCGCGCAGAGGGCTACGCGCATGAGCTTTGTGGGGCGACACCTTTCAAGGAGCCTACAAAGCGACACTCGTTCCACTTCTCAGTCACAGGGTATGGTGGCGCCGGAACAATGTCGATCGCTAGCAACAATTTTGTTCTTGCAGTGCAGTTTCTTGACATCCTAGGCACTGCGGGCTGCTCTAACCTCGTCACGCTCAATGCTACTACGCCTGCGACGCCGGTATTTCTCCGTGACTTCTGTAATCGTGCCACCGAGAGCCAGGTCTCACCACCGTTCAGCAGACTGCCAGGTTATTCGACGTCATAGGGCGCAGAGGGCTACGCGCATGAGCTGTGCGGGGCGACACCTTTCAAGGAGCCTACAAAGTGACACCTGTTCGACTTCTCAGTCACAGGGTATGGTGGCGCCGGAACAATGTCGATCGCTCACAACAATTTTGTTCTTGCCGTGCAGTTTCTTGAGTGCCACCGAGAGCCAGGTCTCACCACCGTTCAGCAGACTGCCAGGTTATTCGACGTCATAGGGTGCCGAGGGCTACGCGCATGAGCTGTGCGGGGCGACACCTTTCAAGGAGCCTACAAAGCGACACCCCTTCGACTTCTCAGTCACAGGGTATGGTGGCGCCGGAACAATGTCGATTGCTCACAACGATTTTGTTTTTGCCGTGCAGTTTCTTGACATCCTAGGTACTGCGGGCTGCTCGAACATCGTCACGCTCAATGCTACTACGCCTGCGACGCCGGTATTTCTCTATGACTTCTGTAATCGTGCCACCAAGAGCCAGGTCTCACCATCGTTCAGCAGACTGCCAGGTTATTCGACGTCATAGGGCGCAGAGGGCTACGCGCATGAGCTGTGCGGGGCGACACCTTTCAAGGAGCCTACAAAGCGACACCTGTTCGACTTCTCAGTCACAGGGTATGGTGGCGCCGGAACAATGTCGATCGCTCACAACTATTTTGTTCTTGCCGTGCAGTTTCTTGACATCCTAGGTACTGCGGGCTGATCGAACCTCGTCACGCTCAATGCTACTACGCCTGCGAAGCCGGTATTTCTCCGTGACTTCTGTGATCGTGCCACCGAGAACCAGGTCTCACCACCGTTCAGCAGACTGCCAGATTATTCGACGTCATAGGGTGCAGAGGACTACGCGCATAGCTGTGTGGGGCGACACCTTTCAAGGAGCCTATAAAGGGACACCCGCTCGACTTCTCAGTCACAGGGTATGGTGGCGCCGGAACAATGTCGATCGCTCACAACAATTTTGTTCTTGCCGTGCAGCTTCTTGAGTGCCACCGAGAGCCAGGTCTCACCACCGTTCAGCAGACTGCAAGGTTATTCGACGTCATAGGGTGCAGAGGGCTACGCGCATGAGCTGTGTGGGGCGACACCTTTCAAGGAGCCTACAAAGCGACACCCCTTCGACTTCTCAGTCACAGGGTGTGGTGGCGCCGGAACAATGTCGATCGCTCACAACGATTTTGTTTTTTCCGTGCAGTTTCTTGACATCCTAGGTACTGCGGGCTGCTCGAACATCGTCACGCTCAAATCTACTACGCCTGCGACGCCGGTATTTCTCCATGACTTCTGTAATCGTGCCACCAAGAGCCAGGTCTCACCATCGTTCAGCAGACTGCCAGGTTATTCGACGTCATAGGGCGCAGAGGGCTACGCGAATTAGCTGGGCGGGGCGACACCTTTCAAGGAGCCTACAAAGGGGCATCCGTTCGACTTCTCAGTCAAAGGGTTTGGTGGCACCGGAACAATGTCGATCGCTCACAACAATTTTGTTCTTGCCGTGCAGTTTCTTGACATCCTAGGTACTGCGGGCTGCTGGAACCTCGTCACGCTAAATGCTATTACGCCTGCGATGGCGGTATTTCTCCGTGACTTCTGTAATCGTGCCACCGAGAGGCAGGTCTCACCACCGTTCAGCAGACGGCCGGGTTATTCGACGTCTTAGGGCGCAGAGGGCTACGCGCATGAGCTTTGTGGGGCGACACCTTTCAAGGAGACTACAAAGCGACACCCGTTCGACTTCTCAGTCACAGGGTATGGTTGCGCCGGAACAATGTCGATCGCTAGCAACAATTTTGTTCTTGCAGTGCAGTTTCTTGACATCCTAGGCACTGCGGGCTGCTCTAACCTCGTCACGCTCAATGCTACTACGCCTGCGACGCCGGTATTTCTCCGTGACTTCTGTAATCGTGCCACCGAGAGCCAGGTCTCACCACCGTTCAGCAGACTGCCAGGTTATTCGACGTCATAGGGCGCAGAGGGCTACGCGCATGAGCTGTGCGGGGCGACACCTTTCAAGGAGCCTACAAAGCGACACCTGTTCGACTTCTCAGTCACAGGGTATGGTGGCGCCGGAACAATGTCGATCGCTCACAACTATTTTGTTCTTGCCGTGCAGTTTCTTGACATCCTAGGTACTGCGGGCTGCTCGAACCTCGTCACGCTCAATGCTACTACGCCTGCGAAGCCGGTATTTCTCCGTGACTTCTGTGATCGTGCCACCGAGAACCAGGTCTCACCACCGTTCAGCAGACTGCCAGATTATTCGACGTCATAGGGTGCAGAGGACTACGCGCATAGCTGTGTGGGGCGACACCTTTCAAGGAGCCTATAAAGGGACACCCGCTCGACTTCTCAGTCACAGGGTATGGTGGCGCCGGAACAATGTCGATCGCTCACAACAATTTTGTTCTTGCCGTGCAGCTTCTTGAGTGCCACCGAGAGCCAGGTCTCACCACCGTTCAGCAGACTGCAAGGTTATTCGACGTCATAGGGTGCAGAGGGCTACGCGCATGAGCTGTGTGGGGCGACACCTTTCAAGGAGCCTACAAAGCGACACCCCTTCGACTTCTCAGTCACAGGGTGTGGTGGCGCCGGAACAATGTCGATCGCTCACAACGATTTTGTTTTTTCCGTGCAGTTTCTTGACATCCTAGGTACTGCGGGCTGCTCGAACATCGTCACGCTCAAATCTACTACGCCTGCGACGCCGGTATTTCTCCATGACTTCTGTAATCGTGCCACCAAGAGCCAGGTCTCACCATCGTTCAGCAGACTGCCAGGTTATTCGACGTCATAGGGCGCAGAGGGCTACGCGAATTAGCTGGGCGGGGCGACACCTTTCAAGGAGCCTACAAAGGGGCATCCGTTCGACTTCTCAGTCAAAGGGTTTGGTGGCACCGGAACAATGTCGATCGCTCACAACAATTTTGTTCTTGCCGTGCAGTTTCTTGACATCCTAGGTACTGCGGGCTGCTGGAACCTCGTCACGCTAAATGCTATTACGCCTGCGATGGCGGTATTTCTCCGTGACTTCTGTAATCGTGCCACCGAGAGGCAGGTCTCACCACCGTTCAGCAGACGGCCGGGTTATTCGACGTCTTAGGGCGCAGAGGGCTACGCGCATGAGCTTTGTGGGGCGACACCTTTCAAGGAGACTACAAAGCGACACCCGTTCGACTTCTCAGTCACAGGGTATGGTTGCGCCGGAACAATGTCGATCGCTAGCAACAATTTTGTTCTTGCAGTGCAGTTTCTTGACATCCTAGGCACTGCGGGCTGCTCTAACCTCGTCACGCTCAATGCTACTACGCCTGCGACGCCGGTATTTCTCCGTGACTTCTGTAATCGTGCCACCGAGAGCCAGGTCTCACCACCGTTCAGCAGACTGCCAGGTTATTCGACGTCATAGGGCGCAGAGGGCTACGCGCATGAGCTGTGCGGGGCGACACCTTTCAAGGAGCCTACAAAGCGACACCTGTTCGACTTCTCAGTCACAGGGTATGGTGGCGCCGGAACAATGTCGATCGCTCACAACTATTTTGTTCTTGCCGTGCAGTTTCTTGACATCCTAGGTACTGCGGGCTGCTCGAACCTCGTCACGCTCAATGCTACTACGCCTGCGACGCCGGTATTTCTCCGTGACTTCTGTAATCGTGCCACCGAGAACCAGGTCTCACCACCGTTCAGCAGACTGCCAGATTATTCGACGTCATAGGGTGCAGAGGACTACGCGCATAGCTGTGTGGGGCGACACCTTTCAAGGAGCCTATAAAGGGACACCCGCTCGACTTCTCAGTCACAGGGTATGGTGGCGCCGGAACAATGTCGATCGCTCACAACAATTTTGTTCTTGCCGTGCAGCTTCTTGAGTGCCACCGAGAGCCAGGTCTCACCACCGTTCCGCAGACTGCAAGGTTATTCGACGTCATAGGGTGCAGAGGGCTACGCGCATGAGCTGTGTGGGGCGACACCTTTCAAGGAGCCTACAAAGCGACACCCCTTCGACTTCTCAGTCACAGGGTATGGTGGCGCCGGAACAATGTCGATCGCTCACAACGATTTTGTTTTTTCCGTGCAGTTTCTTGACATCCTAGGTACTGCGGGCTGCTCGAACATCGTCACGCTCAATGCTACTACGCCTGCGACGCCGGTATTTCTCCATGACTTCTGTAATCGTGCCACCAAGAGCCAGGTCTCACCATCGTTCAGCAGACTGCCAGGTTATTCGACGTCATAGGGCGCAGAGGGCTACGCGAATTAGCTGGGCGGGGCGACACCTTTCAAGGAGCCTACAAAGGGGCATCCGTTCGACTTCTCAGTCAAAGGGTTTGGTGGCACCGGAACAATGTCGATCGCTCACAACAATTTTGTTCTTGCCGTGCAGTTTCTTGACATCCTAGGTACTGCGGGCTGCTGGAACCTCGTCACGCTAAATGCTATTACGCCTGCGATGGCGGTATTTCTCCGTGACTTCTGTAATCGTGCCACCGAGAGGCAGGTCTCACCACCGTTCAGCAGACGGCCGGGTTATTCGACGTCTTAGGGCGCAGAGGGCTACGCGCATGAGCTGTGCGGGGCGACACCTTTCAAAGAGCCTACAAAGCGACACCCGTTCGACTTCTCAGTCACAGGGTATGGTGGCGCCGGAACAATGTCTATCGCTCACAACAATTTTGTTCTTGCCGTGCAGTTTCTTGACATCCTAGGTACTGAGGGCTGCTCGAACCTCGTCACGCTCAATGCTACTACGCCTGCGACACCGGTATTTTATTTATTTATTTATTTACAGGTTCTGCAGGCCTATACTTAGGCCCAAGCAGGAGGGGCAAAAACAACAAAAAAGTACAATGTCACAGCACTTAATTAGACAACTTATAGTGCACTTGCACAACAGAGTTACGGCACATAAACAGTGATCAGAACACTCATGCGCAGCAGAAGTCAACTAACTACATTACTCGGGCACTGCGAATACACACCATATGGATACATCATTCAGAACTAAACAAAAAAAGTTTCAAGCTGTTTTTCAATATCTTCGGACTGAAAAGCACTTATTGGTAAAGAGTTCCAGTCAGCAATAGTCCTAGGGAAAAAACTATTTTTAAAAGCAGTGGTACGGGCAAAAACTGGCGCCAATGAATATTTATGCTTATGTCTTGTTTTTCTAGAAGATAGAGGTTTCACACAGTTGGGCAGACTTGTTGTAACTTTACCGGAAAGAATTTTGTGTAGGAACGTTAACCGATTAATTTTCCTGCGAGTTTCCAGTGTTTGGATATCATTTAGTTGCATAAGTTGTGTTGGCGAATCATATCTTTTATATTTGCTAAATATAAATCTGACAGCCTTCCGTTGAACTTTTTCAATCAAGGCAATATCTTTTTTACATTGAGGGTCCCAAACAACCGAGGCATATTCGAGTTTTGATCGGATGCAGGTGTTATATGCCAATAATCTAGTCTCCTTCGTTGAGGATTTAAGTTTCCTCTTAAGAAACCACAGTTTCCTAAGTGCAGCCGTGCATATGCTTGTAATGTGGTCTGACCACGTAAGTGACTTTGTCAAAGTGACTCCTAGATATTTGTATTTTTCTACGTCTTTGAGTGGGTTATTGCGGAGAAAATAAGTATAAAGGCTGGGAGTTCGTTTTCTTGTTATTCTCAAGAGAACTGTTTTGTCACTATTAAGTTCCATGCCCCAGTTTTGACACCACTCATCTATACTTGTAAGAGACTGTTGAAGTAATATGTGGTCATTTACACAACATATTTCTTTAAAAACAACACAATCATCCGCGAATAATCTGACGGATATGTCCTTATGTACGACATCAACTAAATCATTAATAAAAATTAAGAATAACAAGGGGCCTAACACACTACCTTGTGGCACACCAGAAGAAACATTTAGCGAAGAAGAAAAACAACCCCTGACCTCAACAAATTGAGTTCTGTTATTTAAGTACATATGAATCCATTTAACGATGCCCGAAGGTAGCCCAATATTTTCGAGTTTAAACAAAAGTTTTCCATGAGGCACCTTATCAAACGCTTTGCTAAAATCTAAAAAGAACACATCAGTCTGCCCAGATATATCTAGAACCCGTGCGAATTCATGCACTGTAGACACAAGCTGTGTTACCGTAGACATATTTTTTCGGAAGCCATGTTGATTAGGCGACAAAATATTATTTTCTGATAAAAATGTGTTAATGTAATTTGCAACAACATGCTCTAACATTTTACAGCAGCTACTAGTGATAGAAACAGGACGGTAGTTTGTCAAGGAATAGCGGTTACCCTTTTTAAAGATCGGCACAACACGAGCTTTACGCCAATCGGCTGGTATCTGACCATCTTTGAATGATACATTGAAAAGGGCAGTAAGGAAGTCAGTGATTTGTTCAGCATAGCGTCGTAGGAATGAATTACCAATGCCGTCAGGGCCTGACGATTTCTTAGGATTAACCTTAAGTAACATTTGTAAAACACCTTCACGAGTTATCAGAACATCATCCGTGATTATGGGCATCGGGTCTCGCAGTTCATAATACTGTGGTTCGGAAAAGACGCTCTGAAAGTATTTATTAAAATGATCAGCAATTAGTGCCGGATCTGTTATCGTGACCTCATCAACTTGTATTTCAGAAACGCCTTCTTTAGTTTGCTTAATATAGCGCCAAAATTTATCAGGATCTGTCCTGATGAATTCAGGTAGTGTGTCGTTAAAAAATTGATGCCTAGCCTTGCTAACACTCTCTAATAATTTTTCTTTAAGATCGGAAAAATGTTGCGTACTAGTCTTGTGTTTTTTTCGTAACCTTTTTATCTTTCTCTTGATCTTTATAATCTCACGGTTTATCCATGGGTTATGTGAACGCCTGCGTATTCTCCTAAGCGGGACAAAGTTCTTTGTACAGAAGTCCACAATACCACGGAAGCGTTGCCAGGCTCTATCAACATCACTAACAGATGTGGGGAGATGTGTTTCTAAATAATCAATTACTGCAACATCATCCGCTCGATTGAAATCTCTTACAACACTTTCCACTGGCGTTTTCACTTGTTTACAACGTGCATGCCTGTCCCAAACAAATGATATTAATCTATGGTCAGAAATACCGGTTTCAACTGTGATAGTCGCTTCGGTAAAGAGTTCCGTTGTAAATAGCAGATCAAGTATCGAACTCCCCCTTGTGGGGTGTCCTACCATTTGCTCAAGGCCTAGAGAAAACATTATGTCTAAGAGTGTGTCAGCCGAGGAAGAAGTACCATAATTTATATCATCCCAATTAATGGCTGGCAGATTGAAGTCACCCGTTAAAATAAGATTTTTGCTTCGTAGACGTAGTAGTTCATCGTACAAACCGCTCATAAAAGAATCATCAGCATTAGGACATCGATAAACCGCACAGAGAAAAAATGACATATCAGCAAATGAAAGTTTTAAAAGCAGACTCTCTCTCACTGGAAAACGCTCAGCAATAGTTACATCAATGCCATACTTGATAATGACAGCCACTCCACCGCCCCGATGACCACGATCACATCGAAAAAGTTGGTAGTTCGGCGGAACTATCTCGCTATCGCCAATGGCTTCATGTAACCAAGACTCTGTTATCACACAGACATGAGGATCGTGCGTGAGCAAAATATTTTCCAACTTTTCAATTTTATTTGTTATACTCCGTGCATTGAAGCAAAGCAAACGAAGTTGGTGCTCCCCTAATTGCTAGCTGGGATTCCCTACGGCACTCTCATGTGACACTTTCCTACGCGCATTAAGCGAGTCGTCCCAACAGAAAAAGGTGTGATCAATACGAAGCTTATCGTGAACAAGAGCAACCTTGCTACCGCTTTCTCTGTCTGCTTTTGCAGTTGCCCATAGCAGTTTTCTTTTGCGGAGTGTGTCAGGACAGTAGTCGTTTTGAAGATAAATTTTGGTTCCCTTCAGCTTATGTGCTTGACGCAACACAGCTTGCTTTTCCATATAATCTTGGAAAAAAAGTATAACAGGACGTCTGCTTGATACCGGCTTGCCTAATCTATGAATCCGCGCAATTGTCGTGCATTTCACCCCTAATCGATCATGAAATATGCCCTTCACTACCTTTTCACGTAGCTCTGCTTCAGATTCACTACCAGCAGCGCTGATACCAAATACAAGAAGATTATTCCGGCGACTGCGATTCTCAAGGTCAACCAGCTTGGACTGATGAATATCAATTAACTGCTGAATGGAATCTACAGACTCCTGTATCGATTCGCTCACGCCCTTCTGAGTTTGTAGTTGCTTAACATTTGCTTCTAAGTTATTCAGACGCACTCCAAAGGTGCTTATTAATGATTCTGTTGAGTCTAAACGTGCTCTAAGGCTTACAAGTTCTGCTCGGATATCAGATTGTCCCTTCAAGAGCTCGTGAAACATTTCATCAACAGTTGGCCCAGGGTTTTGCTCGACATCTCCACACAGCAATAACTTGCAAACAAAATAACATTCATATGCAATAATAAAACATGTCTGTGGGCACGGCACAATAAGAAGTACAATTTCGTCTCCAGACCTATGATTTGAAAGAGAAAAACTAACCTGTACAACGAAAAAGAAGCGTTTCGTTAGCGGCATCTTTCCAGCCGCTTCGCCGTGCCCACTGAAGGTCCAACTGTGTGGCCTGTCTTTAAAAGGGCGATCCAACGATGACGTCACGGGCATGCAATGTTCCAGAGGGGGCGTATCCAGTATGTCCAAATTCGATGAAGGCACTGGACAGTAGTTAGCAGAGACAGATGTAATCGCCGCAACTTCATTCCCGGTAGTGCAAGGTTCCGATGGCCCGGCGAGCATGAAAAACACGGCCTGTACAACGAAAAAGAAGCGTTTCGTTAGCGGCATCTTTCCAGCCGCTTCGCCGTGCCCACTGAAGGTCCAACTGTGTGGCCTGTCTTTAAAAGGGCGATCCAACGATGACGTCACGGGCATGCAATGTTCCAGAGGGGGCGTATCCAGTATGTCCAAATTCGATGAAGGCACTGGACAGTAGTTAGCAGAGACAGATGTAATCGCCGCAACTTCATTCCCGGTAGTGCAAGGTTCCGATGGCCCGGCGAGCATGAAAAACACGGCCTGTACAACGAAAAAGAAGCGTTTCGTTAGCGGCATCTTTCCAGCCGCTTCGCCGTGCCCACTGAAGGTCCAACTGTGTGGCCTGTCTTTAAAAGGGCGATCCAACGATGACGTCACGGGCATGCAATGTTCCAGAGGGGGCGTATCCAGTATGTCCAAATTCGATGAAGGCACTGGACAGTAGTTAGCAGAGACAGATGTAATCGCCGCAACTTCATTCCCGGTAGTGCAAGGTTCCGATGGCCCGGCGAGCATGAAAAACACGGCCTGTACAACGAAAAAGAAGCGTTTCGTTAGCGGCATCTTTCCAGCCGCTTCGCCGTGCCCACTCCTTGACTTCTGTAATCGTGCCACCGAGAGCCAGGTCTCACCACCGTTCAGCAGACTGCCAGGTTGTTCGACGTCATAGGGCGCAGAGGGCTACGCGCATGAGCTGTGCGCGGCGACACCTTTCAAGGAGCCTACAAAGCGACACCCATTCGACTTCTCAGTCACAGGGTATGGTGGTGCCGGAACAATGTCGATCGCTCACAACAATTTTGTTTTTGCCGTGCAGTTTCTTGACATCCTAGGTACTGCGGGCTGCTCGAACCTCGTCACGCTTAATGCTACTTCGCCTGCGACGCCGGTATTTCTGCGTGACTTCTGTAGTCGTTCCACTGAGAGCCAAGTCTCACCACCGTTCAGCAGACTGCCAGGTTATTCGACGTAATAGGGCGCAGAGGGCTACGCGCATGAGCTGTGCGGGGCGACACTTTTCAAGGAGCCTACAAAGCGACACCCGTTCGACTTTTCAGTCACAGGGTATGGTGGCGCCGGAACAATGTCGATCGCTCACAACAATTTTGTTCTTGCCGTGCAGTTTCGTGACATCCTAGGTACTGCGGGCTGCTGGAACCTCGTCACGCTCAATGCTACTACGCCTGCGACGCCGGTATTTCTCCGTGACTTCTGTAATCGTGCCACCCAGAGCCACGTCTCACCACCGTTCAGCAGACGGCCGGGTTATTCGACGTCATAGGGCGCAGAGGGCTTCGAGCATGAGCTGTGCGGGGCGACACCTTTCAAGGAGCCTACAAAGTGACACCCGTTCGACTTCTCAGTCACAGGGTATGGTGGCGCCGGAACAATGTCGATCGCTCAAAACAACTTTGTTCTTGCCGTGCAGTTTTGTGATATCCTAGGTACTGCGGGCTGCTCGAAGGTCGTCACGCTCAATGCTACTACGCCTGCGACTTCGGTATTTCTCCGTGACATCTGTAATCGTGCCACCCAGAGCCACGTCTCACCACTGTTCAGCAGACGGCCGGGTTATTCGACGTCATAGGGCGCAGAGGGCTACGCGCATGAGCTGTGCGGGCGACACCTTTCAAGGAGCCTACAAAGCGACACCCGTTCGACTTCTCAGTCACAGGGTATGGTGGCGCCGGAACAATGTCGATCGCTAGCAACAATTTTGTTCTTGCAGTGCAGTTTCTTGACATCCTAGGTACTGCGGGCTGCTCTAACCTCGTCACGCTCAATGCTACTATGCCTGCGACGCCGGTATTTCTCCGTGACTTCTGTAGTCGTTCCACTGAGAGCCAAGTCTCACCACCGTTCAGCAGACTGCCAGGTTATTCGACGTAATAGGGCGCAGAGGGCTACGCGCATGAGCTGTGCGGGGCGACACTTTTCAAGGAGCCTACAAAGCGACACCCGTTCGACTTTTCAGTCACAGGGTATGGTGGCGCCGGAACAATGTCGATCGCTCACAACAATTTTGTTCTTGCCGTGCAGTTTCGTGACATCCTAGGTACTGCGGGCTGCTGGAACCTCGTCACGCTCAATGCTACTACACCTGCGACGCCGGTATTTCTCCGTGACTTCTGTAATCGTGCCACCCAGAGCCACGTCTCACCACCGTTCAGCAGACGGCCGGGTTATTCGACGTCATAGGGCGCAGAGGGCTTCGAGCATGAGCTGTGCGGGGCGACACCTTTCAAGGAGCCTACAAAGTGACACCCGTTCGACTTCTCAGTCACAGGGTATGGTGGCGCCGGAACAATGTCGATCGCTCAAAACAACTTTGTTCTTGCCGTGCAGTTTTGTGATATCCTAGGTACTGCGGGCTGCTCGAAGGTCGTCACGCTCAATGCTACTACGCCTGCGACTTCGGTATTTCTCCGTGACTTCTGTAATCGTGCCACCCAGAGCCACGTCTCACCACTGTTCAGCAGACGGCCGGGTTATTCGACGTCATAGGGCGCAGAGGGCTACGCGCATGAGCTGTGCGGGGCGACACCTTTCAAGGAGCCTACAAAGCGACACCCGTTCGACTTCTCAGTCACAGGGTATGGTGGCGCCGGAACAATGTCGATCGCTAGCAACAATTTTGTTCTTGCAGTGCAGTTTCTTGACATCCTAGGTACTGCGGGCTGCTCTAACCTCGTCACGCTCAATGCTACTATGCCTGCGACGCCGGTATTTCTCCGTGACTTCTGTAATCGTTCCACCGAGAGCCAGTTCTCACCACCGTTCAGCAGACTGCCAGGTTATTCGACGTCATAGGGCGCAGAGGACTACGCGCATGAGCTGTGTGGGGCGACACCTTTCAAGGAGCCTATAAAGGGACACCCGCTCGACTACTCAGTCACAGGGTATGGTGGCGCCGGAACAATGTCGATCGCTCACAACAATTTTGTTCTTGCCGTGCAGTTTCTTGACATCCTAGGTACTGAGGGCTGCTCGAACCTCGTCTCGCTCAATGCTACTACGCCTGCGACACCGGTATTTCTCCTTGACTTCTGTAATCGTGCCACCGAGAGCCAGGTCTCACCACCGTTCAGCAGACTTCCAGGTTATTAGACGTCATAGGGCGCGGAGGGATACGCGCATGAGCTGTGCGGGGCGACACCTTTCAAGGAGCCTACAAAGCGACACCTGTTCGACTTCTTAGTCACAGGGTATGGTGGCGCCGGAACAATGTCGATCGCTCACAACTATTTTGTTCTTGCCGTGCAGTTTCTTGACATCCTAGGTACTGCGGGCTGCTCGAACCTCGTCACACTCAATGCTACTACGCCTGCGACGCCGGTATTTCTCCGTGACTTCTGTAATCGTGCCACCGAGAACCAGGTCTCACCACCGTTCAGCAGACTGCCAGATTATTCGACGTCATAGGGTGCAGAGGGCTACGCGCATGAGCTGTGCGGGGCGACACCTTTCAAGGAGCCTACAAAGCGACACCCCTTCGACTTGTCAGTCACAGGGTATGGTGGCGCCGGAACAATGTCGAACGCTCTCAACGATTTTGTTTTTGCCGTGCAGTTTCTTGACATCCTAGGTACTGCGGGCTGCTCGAACATCGTCACGCTCAATGCTACTACGCCTGCGATGCCGGTATTTCTCCGTGACTTCTGTAATCGTGCCACCAAGAGCCAGGTCTCACCATCGTTCAGCTGACTGCCAGGTTATTCGACGTCATAGGACGCAGAGGGCTACGCGAATGAGCTGGGCGGGGCGACACCTTTCAAGGAGCCTACAAAGCGGCATCCGTTCGACTTCTCAGTCACTGGGTTTGGTGGCGCCGGAACAAGGTCGATCGCTCACAACAATTTTGTTCTTGCCGTGCAGTTTCTTGACATCCTAGGTACGGCGGGCTGCTGGAACCCCGTCACGCTAAATGCTACTACGCCTGCGATGGCGGTATTTCTCCGTGACTTCTGTAATCGTGCCATCGAGAGGCAGGTCTCACCACCGTTCAGCAGACGGCCGGGTTATTCGACGTCATAGGGCGCAGAGGGCTACGCGCATGAGCTATGTGGGGCGACACCTTTCAAGGAGCCTAGAAAGGGACACCCGCTCGACTACTCAGTCACAGGGTATGGTGGCGCCGGAACAATGTCGATCGCTCACAACAATTTTGTTCTTGCCGTGCAGTTTCTTGACATCCTAGGTATTGCGGGCTGCTCGAACCTCGTCACGCTCAATGCTACTACGCCTGCGACGCCGGTATTTCTCCGTGACTTCTGTAATCGTGCCACCAAGAGCCAGGTCTCACCACCGTTCAGCAGACTGCCAGGTTATTCGACGTCATAGGGTGCAGAGGGCTACACGAATGAGCTGGGCGGGGCGACACCTTTCAAGGAGCCTACAAAGCGACACCCGTTCGACTTCTCAGTCACAGGGTATGGTGGCACCGGAACAATGTCGATCGCTCACAACAATTTTGTTCTTACCGTGCAGTTTCTTGACATCCTAGGTACTGCGGGCTGCTCGAACCTCGTCACGCTCAATGCTACTACGCCGGCGATGCCGGTATTTCTCCGTGACTTCTGTAATTGTGCCACCGAGATTTAGGTCTCTCCACGGTTCAGTAGACTGCCAGGTTATTCGACGTCATAGGGCGCAGAGGGCTACGTGCATGAGCTGTGCGGGGCGACACCTTTCAAGGAGCCTATAAAGGGACACCCGCTCGACTACTCAGTCACAGGGTATGGTGGCGCCGGAACAATGTCGATCGCTCACAACGATTTTTTTCTTGCCGTGCAGTTTCTTGACATCCTAGGTACTGCGGGCTGCTCGAACCTCGTCACGCTCAATGCTACTATGCCTGCGACGCCGGTATTTCTCCGTGACTTCTGTAATCGTTCCACCTAGAGCCAGTTCTCACCACCGTTCAGCAGACTTCCAGGTTATTCGACGTCATAGGGCGCAGAGGACTACGCGTATGAGCTGTGTGGGGCGACACCTTTCAAGGAGCCTACAAAGCGACACCCGCTCGACTACTCAGTCACAGGGTATGGTGACGCCGGAACAATGTCTATCGCTCACAACAATTTTGTTCTTGCTGTGCAGTTTCTTGACATCCTAGGTACTGAGGGCTGCTCGAACCTCGTCACGCTCAATGCTACTACGCCTGCGACACCGGTATTTCTCCTTGACTTCTGTAATCGTGCCACCGAGAGCCAGGTCTCACCACCGTTCAGCAGACTGCCAGGTTGTTCGACGTCATAGGGCGCAGAGGGCTACGCGCATGAGCTGTGCGCGGCGAAACCTTTCAAGGAGCCTACAAAGCGACACCCATTCGACTTCTCAGTCACAGGGTATGGTGGCGCCGGAACAATGTCAATCGCTCACAACAATTTTGTTCTTGCCGTGCGTTTCTTGACATCCTAGGTACTGCAGGCTGCTCGAACCTCGTCACGCTTAATGCTACTTCACCTGCGACGCCGGTATTTCTGCGTGACTTCTGTAGTCGTTCCACTGAGAGCCAAGTCTCACCACCGTTCAGCAGACTGCCAGGTTATTCGACGTAATAGGGCGCAGAGGGCTACGCGCATGAGCTGTGCGGGGCGACACTTTTCAAGGAGCCTACAAAGCGACACCCGTTCGACTTTTCAGTCACAGGGTATGGTGGCGCCGGAACAATGTCGATCGCTCACAACAATTTTGTTCTTGCCGTGCAGTTTCGTGACATCCTAGGTACTGCGGGCTGCTGGAACCTCGTCACGCTCAATGCTACTACGCCTGCGACGCCGGTATTTCTCCGTGACTTCTGTAATCGTGCCACCGAGAGCCAGGTCTCACCACCGTTCAGCAGACTGCCGGGTTATTCGACGTCATAGGGCGCAGAGGGCTACGAGCTTGAACTGTGCGGGGCGACACCTTTCAAGGAGCCTACAAAGTGACACCCGTTCGACTTCTCAGTCACAGGGTATGGTGGCGCCGGAACAATGTCGATCGCTCAAAACAACTTTGTTCTTGCCGTGCAGTTTCGTGATATCCTAGGTGCTGCGGGCTGCTCGAACGTCGTCACGCTCAATGCTACTACGCCTGCGACGCCGGTATTTCTCCGTGACTTCTGTAATCGTGCCACCGAGAGCCAGGTCTCACCACCGTTCAGCAGACTGCCGGGTTATTCGACGTCATAGGGCGCAGAGGGCTACGAGCTTGAACTGTGCGGGGCGACACCTTTCAAGGAGCCTATAAAGGGACACCCGCTCGACTACTCAGTCACAGGGTATGGTGGCGCCGGAACAATGTCGATCGCTCAAAACAATTTTGTTCTTGCCGTGCAGTTTCTTGACATCCTAGGTACTGAGGGCTGCTCGAACCTCGTCTCGCTCTATGCTACTACGCCTGCGACACCGGTATTTCTCCTTGACTTCTGTAATCGTGCCTCCGAGAGCCAGGTCTCACCACCGTTCAGCAGACTTCCAGGTTATTCGACGTCATAGGGTGCAGAGGGCTACGCGCATGAGCTGTGCGGTGCGACACTTTTCAAGGAGCCTACAAAGCGACACCCGTTCGACTTCTCAGTCACAGGGTATGGTGGCGCCGGAACAATGTCGATCGCTCACAACAATTTTGTTCTTGCCGTGGAGTTTCTTGACATCCTAGGTACTGCGGGCTGCTCGAACCTCGTCACGCTCAATGGTACTGCGCCTGCGACGCCGGTATTTCTCCGTGACTTCTGCAATCGTGCCACCGAGAGCCAGGTCTCACAACCGTTCAGCAGACTGCAAGGTTATTCGACGTCATAGGGCGCAGAGGGCTACGCGCATGAGCTGTGCGGGGCGACACTTTTCAAGGAGCCTACAAAGCGACACCCGTTCGCTTTCTCAGTCACAGGGTATGGTGGCGCCGGAACAATGTCAATCGCTCAGAAGAATTTTCTTCTTGCCGTGCCGATTCTTGACATCCTAGGTACTGCGGGCTGCTCGAACCTCGTCACGCTCAATGCTACTACGCCTGTGACGCCGGTATTTCTCCGTGACTTCTGTAATCGTGCCACCGAGAGCCAGGTCTCACCACCGTTCAACAGACTGCCTGGTTATTCGACGTCATAGGGTGCAGAGGGCTACGCGCATGAGCTGTGCGGTGCGACACTTTTCAAGGAGCCTACAAAGCGACACCCGTTCGACTTCTCAGTCACAGGGTATGGTGGCGCCGGAACAATGTCGATCGCTCACAACAACTTTGTTCTTGCCGTGCAGTTTCTTGACATCCTAGGTACTGCGGGCTGCTCGAACCTCGTCACGCTCAATGCCACTACGCCTGCGATGGCGGTATTTCTCCGTGACTTCTGTAATCGTGCCACCGAGAGCCAGGTCTCACCACCGTTCAGCAGACGGCCGGGTTATTCGACGTCATAGCGCGCAGAGGGCTACGCGCATGAGCTTTGTGGGGCGACACCTTTCAAGGAGCCTACAAAGCGACACTCGTTCCACTTCTCAGTCACAGGGTATGGTGGCGCCGGAACAATGTCGATCGCTAGCAACAATTTTGTTCTTGCAGTGCAGTTTCTTGACATCCTAGGCACTGCGGGCTGCTCTAACCTCGTCACGCTCAATGCTACTACGCCTGCGACGCCGGTATTTCTCCGTGACTTCTGTAATCGTGCCACCGAGAGCCAGGTCTCACCACCGTTCAGCAGACTGCCAGGTTATTCGACGTCATAGGGCGCAGAGGGCTACGCGCATGAGCTGTGCGGGGCGACACCTTTCAAGGAGCCTACAAAGTGACACCTGTTCGACTTCTCAGTCACAGGGTATGGTGGCGCCGGAACAATGTCGATCGCTCACAACAATTTTGTTCTTGCCGTGCAGTTTCTTGAGTGCCACCGAGAGCCAGGTCTCACCACCGTTCAGCAGACTGCCAGGTTATTCGACGTCATAGGGTGCCGAGGGCTACGCGCATGAGCTGTGCGGGGCGACACCTTTCAAGGAGCCTACAAAGCGACACCCCTTCGACTTCTCAGTCACAGGGTATGGTGGCGCCGGAACAATGTCGATTGCTCACAACGATTTTGTTTTTGCCGTGCAGTTTCTTGACATCCTAGGTACTGCGGGCTGCTCGAACATCGTCACGCTCAATGCTACTACGCCTGCGACGCCGGTATTTCTCTATGACTTCTGTAATCGTGCCACCAAGAGCCAGGTCTCACCATCGTTCAGCAGACTGCCAGGTTATTCGACGTCATAGGGCGCAGAGGGCTACGCGCATGAGCTGTGCGGGGCGACACCTTTCAAGGAGCCTACAAAGCGACACCTGTTCGACTTCTCAGTCACAGGGTATGGTGGCGCCGGAACAATGTCGATCGCTCACAACTATTTTGTTCTTGCCGTGCAGTTTCTTGACATCCTAGGTACTGCGGGCTGCTCGAACCTCGTCACGCTCAATGCTACTACGCCTGCGAAGCCGGTATTTCTCCGTGACTTCTGTGATCGTGCCACCGAGAACCAGGTCTCACCACCGTTCAGCAGACTGCCAGATTATTCGACGTCATAGGGTGCAGAGGACTACGCGCATAGCTGTGTGGGGCGACACCTTTCAAGGAGCCTATAAAGGGACACCCGCTCGACTTCTCAGTCACAGGGTATGGTGGCGCCGGAACAATGTCGATCGCTCACAACAATTTTGTTCTTGCCGTGCAGCTTCTTGAGTGCCACCGAGAGCCAGGTCTCACCACCGTTCAGCAGACTGCAAGGTTATTCGACGTCATAGGGTGCAGAGGGCTACGCGCATGAGCTGTGTGGGGCGACACCTTTCAAGGAGCCTACAAAGCGACACCCCTTCGACTTCTCAGTCACAGGGTGTGGTGGCGCCGGAACAATGTCGATCGCTCACAACGATTTTGTTTTTTCCGTGCAGTTTCTTGACATCCTAGGTACTGCGGGCTGCTCGAACATCGTCACGCTCAAATCTACTACGCCTGCGACGCCGGTATTTCTCCATGACTTCTGTAATCGTGCCACCAAGAGCCAGGTCTCACCATCGTTCAGCAGACTGCCAGGTTATTCGACGTCATAGGGCGCAGAGGGCTACGCGAATTAGCTGGGCGGGGCGACACCTTTCAAGGAGCCTACAAAGGGGCATCCGTTCGACTTCTCAGTCAAAGGGTTTGGTGGCACCGGAACAATGTCGATCGCTCACAACAATTTTGTTCTTGCCGTGCAGTTTCTTGACATCCTAGGTACTGCGGGCTGCTGGAACCTCGTCACGCTAAATGCTATTACGCCTGCGATGGCGGTATTTCTCCGTGACTTCTGTAATCGTGCCACCGAGAGGCAGGTCTCACCACCGTTCAGCAGACGGCCGGGTTATTCGACGTCTTAGGGCGCAGAGGGCTACGCGCATGAGCTTTGTGGGGCGACACCTTTCAAGGAGACTACAAAGCGACACCCGTTCGACTTCTCAGTCACAGGGTATGGTTGCGCCGGAACAATGTCGATCGCTAGCAACAATTTTGTTCTTGCAGTGCAGTTTCTTGACATCCTAGGCACTGCGGGCTGCTCTAACCTCGTCACGCTCAATGCTACTACGCCTGCGACGCCGGTATTTCTCCGTGACTTCTGTAATCGTGCCACCGAGAGCCAGGTCTCACCACCGTTCAGCAGACTGCCAGGTTATTCGACGTCATAGGGCGCAGAGGGCTACGCGCATGAGCTGTGCGGGGCGACACCTTTCAAGGAGCCTACAAAGCGACACCTGTTCGACTTCTCAGTCACAGGGTATGGTGGCGCCGGAACAATGTCGATCGCTCACAACTATTTTGTTCTTGCCGTGCAGTTTCTTGACATCCTAGGTACTGCGGGCTGCTCGAACCTCGTCACGCTCAATGCTACTACGCCTGCGACGCCGGTATTTCTCCGTGACTTCTGTAATCGTGCCACCGAGAACCAGGTCTCACCACCGTTCAGCAGACTGCCAGATTATTCGACGTCATAGGGTGCAGAGGACTACGCGCATAGCTGTGTGGGGCGACACCTTTCAAGGAGCCTATAAAGGGACACCCGCTCGACTTCTCAGTCACAGGGTATGGTGGCGCCGGAACAATGTCGATCGCTCACAACAATTTTGTTCTTGCCGTGCAGCTTCTTGAGTGCCACCGAGAGCCAGGTCTCACCACCGTTCCGCAGACTGCAAGGTTATTCGACGTCATAGGGTGCAGAGGGCTACGCGCATGAGCTGTGTGGGGCGACACCTTTCAAGGAGCCTACAAAGCGACACCCCTTCGACTTCTCAGTCACAGGGTATGGTGGCGCCGGAACAATGTCGATCGCTCACAACGATTTTGTTTTTTCCGTGCAGTTTCTTGACATCCTAGGTACTGCGGGCTGCTCGAACATCGTCACGCTCAATGCTACTACGCCTGCGACGCCGGTATTTCTCCATGACTTCTGTAATCGTGCCACCAAGAGCCAGGTCTCACCATCGTTCAGCAGACTGCCAGGTTATTCGACGTCATAGGGCGCAGAGGGCTACGCGAATTAGCTGGGCGGGGCGACACCTTTCAAGGAGCCTACAAAGGGGCATCCGTTCGACTTCTCAGTCAAAGGGTTTGGTGGCACCGGAACAATGTCGATCGCTCACAACAATTTTGTTCTTGCCGTGCAGTTTCTTGACATCCTAGGTACTGCGGGCTGCTGGAACCTCGTCACGCTAAATGCTATTACGCCTGCGATGGCGGTATTTCTCCGTGACTTCTGTAATCGTGCCACCGAGAGGCAGGTCTCACCACCGTTCAGCAGACGGCCGGGTTATTCGACGTCTTAGGGCGCAGAGGGCTACGCGCATGAGCTTTGTGGGGCGACACCTTTCAAGGAGACTACAAAGCGACACCCGTTCGACTTCTCAGTCACAGAGTATGGTTGTGCCGGAACAATGTCGATCGCTAGCAACAATTTTGTTCTTGCAGTGCAGTTTCTTGACATCCTAGGCACTGCGGGCTGCTCTAACCTCGTCACGCTCAATGCTACTATGCCTGCGACGCCGGTATTTCTCCGTGACTTCTGTAATCGTGCCACCGAGAGCCAGGTCTCACCACCGTTCAGCAGACTGCCAGGTTATTCGACGTCATAGGGCGCAGAGGGCTACGCGCATGAGCTGTGCGGGGCGACACCTTTCAAGGAGCCTACAAAGCGACACCTGTTCCACTTCTCAGTCACAGGGTATGGTGGCGCCGGAACAATGTCAATCGCTCACAACTATTTTGTTCTTGCCGTGCAGTTTCTTGACATCTTAGGTACTGCGGGCTGCTCGAACCTCGTCACGCTCAATGCTACTACGCCTGCGACGCCGGTATTTCTCCGTGACTTCTGTAATCGTGCCACCGAGAACCAGGTCTCACCACCGTTCAGCAGACGGCAGGGTTATTCGACGTCATAGGGCGCAGAGGGCTACGCGCATGAGCTGTGTGGGGCGACACCTTTCAAGGAGCCTACAAATCGACACCCGTTCGACTTCTCAGTCACAGGGTATGGTGGTGCTGGAACAATGTCGATCGCTCACAACAATTTTGTTCTTGCCGTGCAGTTTCTTGACATCCTAGGTACGGCGGGCTGCTCTAACCTCGTCATGCTCAATGCTACTACGCCTGTGACGCCGGTATTTCTCCGTGACTTCTGTAATCGTGCCACCGAGAGCCAGGTCACACCACCTTTCAGCAGACTGCCAGGTTATTCGACGTCATAGGGCGCAGAGGACTACGTGCATGAGCTGTGTGGGGCGACACCTTTCAAGGAGCCTACAAAGCGACACCCCTTCGACTTCTCAGTCACAGGGTATGGTGGCACCGGAACAATGTCGATCGCTCACAACAATTTTGTTCTTGCCGTGCAGTTTATTGACATCCTAGGTACTGCGGGCTGCTCGAACATCGTCACGCTCAATGCTACTACGCCTACGACGCCGGTATTTCTCCGTGACTTCTGTAATCGTGCCACCGAGAGCCAGGTCTCACCACCGTTCAGCAGAGTGCCAGGTTATTCGACGTCATAGGGCGCAGAGGACTACGCGCATAGCTGTGTGGGGCGACACCTTTCAAGGAGCCTATAAAGGGACACCCGCTCGACTACTCAGTCACAGGGTATGGTGGCGCCGGAACAATGTCGATCGCTCACAACAATTTCGTTCTTGCCATGCAGTTTCTTGACATCCTAGGTACTGCGGGCTGCTGGAACCTCGTCACGCTCAATGCTATTACGCCTGCGACGCCGGTATTTCTTCGTGACTTCTGTAATCGTGCCACGGAGACCCAGGTCTCACCACCGTTCAGCAGACTGCCAGGTTATTCGACGTTATAGGGCGCAGAGGGCTACGCGCATGAGCTGTGCGGGGCGACACCTTTCAAGGAGCCTATAAAGGGACACCCGCTCGACTACTCAGGCACAGGGTATGGTGGCGCCCGAACAATGTCGATCGCTCATAACAATTTTGATCTTGCCGTGCAGTTTCTTGACATCCTAGGTACTGCGGGCTGCTCGAACCTTGTCACGCTCAATGCTACTACGCCTGCGATGCCGGTATATCTCCGTGACTTCTGTAATCGTGTCACCGAGAGCCAGGTCTCACCACCGTTCAGCAGACTGCCAGGTTGTTCGATGTCATAGGGCGCAGAGGACTACGCGCTTGAGCTGTGTGGGGCGGCACCTTTCAAGGAGCCTATAAAGGGACACCCGCTCGACTACTCAGTCACAGGGTATGGTGGCGCCGGAACAATGTCGATCGCTCACAACCATTTCGTTCTTGCCGTGCAGTTTCTTGACATCCTAGGTACTGCGGGCTGCTCGAACCTTGTCACGCTCAATGCTACTACGCCTGCGACACCGGTATTTCTCCGTGACTTCTGTAATCGTGCCACTGAGAGCCAGGTCTTACCACCGTTCAGCAGACTGCCAGGTTGTTCGACGTCATAGGGCGCAGAAGGCTACGCGCATCAGCTGTGCGGGGCGACACCTTTCAAGGAGCCTACAAAGCGACACCCGTTCGACTTCTCAGTCACAGGGTATTCTGGTTCCGGAACAATGTCGATCGCTCACAACGATTTTGTTCTTGCCGTGCAGTTTCTTGATATCCTAGGTACTGCGGGCTGCTCGAACATCGTCACGCTCAATGCTACTACGCCTGCGACGCCGGTATTTCCCCGTGACTTCTGTTATCGTGCCACCAAGAGCCAGGTCTCACCACCGTTCAGCAGACTGCCAGGTTATTCGACGTCATAGGGCGCAGAGGGCTACGCGAATGAGCTGGGCGGGGCGACACCTTCCAAGGAGCCTACAAAGCGACATCGGTGCGACTTCTCAGTCACAGGGTATTGTGGCGCCGGAACAATGTCGATCGCTCACAACAATTTTGTTCTTGCCGTGCAGTTTCTTGACAACCTAGGTACGGCGGGCTCCTCGAACCTCGTCATGCTCAATGCTACTACGCCTGCGATGCCGGTATTTCTCCGTGACTTCTGTAATCGCGCCACCGAGAGCCAGGTCTCACCACCGTTCAGCAGACTGCCACGTTATTCGACGTCATAGGGCGCAGAGGACTACGCGCATGAGCTGTGCGGGGCGACACCTTTCAAGGAGCCTACAAAGCGACACCCGTTCGACTTCTCAGTCACAGGGTATGGTGGCGCCGGAACAATGTCGATCGGTCACAACAATTTCGTTCTTGCCGTGCAGTTTCTTGACATCCTAGGTACTGCGGGCTGCTCGAACCTCGTCACGCTCAATGCTACTACGCCTGCGACGCCGGTATTTCTCCGTGACTTCTGTAATCGTGCCACCGAGAGGCAGGTCTCACCACCATTCAGCAGACTGCCAGGCTGTTCGACGTCATAGGGCGCGGAAGGCTACGCGCATCAGCTGTGCGGGGCGACACCTTTCAAGGTGCCTACAAAGCGACACCTGTTCGACTTCTCAGTAACAGGGTATGGTGGCGCTGGAACAATGTCGATCGCTCACATCAATTTTGTTCTTGCCGTGCAGTTTCTTGACATCCTAGGTACTGCGGGCTGCTCGAACCTTGTCACGCTCAATGCTACTATGCCTGCGACGCTGGTATTTCTCCGTGACTTCTGTAATCGTGCCACCGAGAGCCAGGTCTCACCACCGTTACGCAGACTGCCAGGTTGTTCGATGTCATAGGGCGCAGAGGACTACGCGCTTGAGCTGTGTGGGGCAGCACCTTTCAAGGAGCCTATAAAGGGACACCCGCTCGACTACTCAGTCACAGGGTATGGTGGCGCTGGAACAATGTCGATCGCTAGCAACAATTTTGTTCTTGCAGTGCAGTTTCTTGACATCCTAGGTACTGCGGGCTGCTCGAACCTTGTCACGCTCAATGCTACTATGCCTGCGACGCTGGTATTTCTCCGTGACTTCTGTAATCGTGCCACCGAGAGCCAGGTCTCACCACCGTTACGCAGACTGCCAGGTTGTTCGATGTCATAGGCCGCAGAGGACTACGCGCATGAGCTTTGTGGGGCGACACCTTTCAAGGAGCCTACAAAGCGACACTCGTTCGACTTCTCAGTCACAGGGTATGGTGGCGCCAGAACAATGTCGATCGCTAGCAACAATTTTGTTCTTGCAGTGCAGTTTCTTGACATCCTAGGCACTGCGGGCTGCTCTAACCTCGTCACGCTCAATGCTACTACGCCTGCGACGCCGGTATTTCTCCGTGACTTCTGTAATCGTGCCACCGAGAGCCAGGTCTCACCACCGTTCAGCAGACTGCCAGGTTATTCGACGTCATAGGGCGCAGAGGGCTACGCGCATGAGCTGTGCGGGGCGACACCTTTCAAGGAGCCTACAAAGTGACACCTGTTCGACTTCTCAGTCACAGGGTATGGTGGCGCCGGAACAATGTCGATCGCTCACAACTATTTTGTTCTTGCCGTGCAGTTTCTTGAGTGCCACCGAGAGCCAGGTCTCACCACCGTTCAGCAGACTGCCAGGTTATTCGACGTCATAGGGTGCAGAGGGCTACGCGCATGAGCTGTGCGGGGCGACACCTTTCAAGGAGCCTACAAAGCGACACCCCTTCGACTTCTCAGTCACAGGGTATGGTGGCGCCGGAACAATGTCGATCGCTCACAACGATTTTGTTTTTGCCGTGCAGTTTCTTGACATCCTAGGTACTGCGGGCTGCTCGAACATCGTCACGCTCAATGCTACTACGCCTGCGACGCCGGTATTTCTCCATGACTTCTGTAATCGTGCCACCAAGAGCCAGGTCTCACCATCGTTCAGCAGACTGCCAGGTTATTCGACGTCATAGGGCGCAGAGGGCTACGCGAATTAGCTGGGCGGGGCGACACCTTTCAAGGAGCCTACAAAGGGGCATCCGTTCGACTTCTCAGTCAAAGGGTTTGGTGGCACCGGAACAATGTCGATCGCTCACAACAATTTTGATCTTGCCGTGCAGTTTCTTGATATCCTAGGTACTGCGGGCTGCTCGAACCTTGTCACGCTCAATGCTACTACGCCTGCGATGCCGGTATTTCTCCGTGACTTCTGTAATCGTGTCACCGAGAGCCAGGTCTCACCACCGTTCAGCAGACTGCCAGGTTGTTCGATGTCATAGGGCGCAGAGGACTACGCGCTTGAGCTGTGTGGGGCGGCACCTTTCAAGGAGCCTATAAAGGGACACCCACTCGACTACTCAGTCACAGGGTATGGTGGCGCCGGAACAATGTCGATCGCTCACAACAATTTCGTTCTTGCCGTGCAGTTTCTTGACATCCTAGGTACTGCGGGCTGCTCGAACCTTGTCACGCTCAATGCTACTACGCCTGCGACGCCGGTATTTCTCCGTGACTTCTGTAATCGTGCCACTGAGAGCCAGGTCTCACCACCGTTCAGCAGACTGCCAGGTTGTTCGACGTCGTAGGGCGCAGAAGGCTACGCGCATCAGCTGTGCGGGGCGACACCTTTCAAGGAGCCTACAAAGCGACACCCGTTCGACTTCTCAGTCACAGGGTATTCTGGTTCCGGAACAATGTCGATCGCTCACAACGATTTTGTTCTTGCCGTGCAGTTTCTTGATATCCTAGGTACTGCGGGCTGCTCGAACATCGTCACGCTCAATGCTACTACGCCTGCGACGCCGGTATTTCTCCGTGACTTCTGTTATCGTGCCACCAAGAGCCAGGTCTCACCACCGTTCAGCAGACTGCCAGGTTATTCGACGTCATAGGGCGCAGAGGGCTACGCGAATGAGCTGGGCGGGGCGACACCTTCCAAGGAGCCTACAAAGCGACATCGGTGCGACTTCTCAGTCACAGGGTATTGTGGCGCCGGAACAATGTCGATCGCTCACAACAATTTCGTTCTTGCCGTGCAGTTTCTTGATATCCTAGGTACTGCGGGCTGCTCGAACCTCGTCACGCTCAATGCTACTACGCCTGCGATGCCGGTATTTCTCCGTGACTTCTGTAATCGCGCCACCAAGAGCCAGGTCTCACCACCGTTCAGCAGACTGCCAGGTTATTCGACGTCGTAGGGCGCAGAGGACTACGCGCATGAGCTGTGTGGGGCGACACCTTTCAAGGAGCCTACAAAGCAACACCTTTTCAACTTCTCAGTCACAGGGTATGGTCGCGCTGGAACAATGTCGATCGCTCACAACAATTTTGTTCTTGCCGTGCAGTTTCTTGACATCCTAGGTACTGCGGGCTCCTCGAACCTCGTCATGCTCAATGCTACTACGCCTGCGATGCCGGTATTTCTCCGTGACTTCTGTAATCGCGCCACCGAGAGCCAGGTCTCACCACCGTTCAGCAGACTGCCACGTTATTCGACGTCATAGGGCGCAGAGGACTACGCGCATGAGCTGTGCGGGGCGACACCTTTCAAGGAGCCTACAAAGCGACACCCGTTCGACTTCTCAGTCACAGGGTAGGGTGGCGCCGGAACAATGTCGATCGCTCACAACAATTTCGTTCTTGCCGTGCAGTTTCTTGACATCCTAGGTACTGCGGGCTGCTCGAACCTCGTCACGCTCAATGCTACTACGCCTGCGACGCCGGTATTTCTCCGTGACTTCTGTAATCGTGCCACCGAGAGGCAGGTCTCACCACCATTCAGCAGACTGCCAGGTTGTTCGACGTCATAGGGCGCGGAAAGCTACGCGCATCAGCTGTGCGGGGCGACACCTTTCAAGGAGCCTACAAAGCGACACCTGTTCGACTTCTCAGTAACAGGGTATGGTGGCGCTGGAACAATGTCGATCGCTCACATCAATTTTGTTCTTGCCGTGCAGTTTCTTGACATCCTAGGTACTGCGGGCTGCTCGAACCTTGTCACGCTCAATGCTACTATGCCTGCGACGCTGGTATTTCTCCGTGACTTCTGTAATCGTGCCACCGAGAGCCAGGTCTCACCACCGTTACGCAGACTGCCAGGTTGTTCGATGTCATAGGGCGCAGAGGACTACGCGCTTGAGCTGTGTGGGGCGGCACCTTTCAAGGAGCCTATAAAGGGACACCCGCTCGACTACTCAGTCACAGGTTATGGTGGCGCCGGAACAATGTCGATCGCTAGCAACAATTTTGTTCTTGCAGTGCAGTTTCTTGACATCCTAGGTACTGCGGGCTGCTTGAACCTTGTCACGCTCAATGCTACTATGCCTGCGACGCTGGTATTTCTCCGTGACTTCTGTAATCGTGCCACCGAGAGCCAGGTCTCACCACCGTTACGCAGACTGCCAGGTTGTTCGATGTCATAGGGCGCAGAGGACTACGCGCATGAGCTTTGTGGGGCGACACCTTTCAAGGAGCCTACAAAGCGACACTCGTTCGACTTCTCAGTCACAAGGTATCGTGGCGCCAGAACAATGTCGATCGCTAGCAACAATTTTGTTCTTGCAGTGCAGTTTCTTGACATCCTAGGCACTGCGGGCTGCTCTAACCTCGTCACGCTCAATGCTACTACGCCTGCGACGCCGGTATTTCTCCGTGACTTCTGTAATCGTGCCACCGAAAGCCAGGTCTCACCACCGTTCAGCAGACTGCCAGGTTATTCGACGTCATAGGGCGCAGAGGGCTACGCGCATGAGCTGTGCGGGGCGACACCTTTCAAGGAGCCTACAAAGTGACACCTGTTCGACTTCTCAGTCACAGGGTATGGTGGCGCCGGAACAATGTCGATCGCTCACAACTATTTTGTTCTTGCCGTGCAGTTTCTTGAGTGCCACCGAGAGCCAGGTCTCACCACCGTTCAGCAGACTGCCAGGTTATTCGACGTCATAGGGTGCAGAGGGCTACGCGCATGAGCTGTGCGGGGCGACACCTTTCAAGGAGCCTACAAAGCGACACCCTTCGACTTCTCAGTCACAGGGTATGGTGGCGCCGGAACAATGTCGATCGCTCACAACGATTTTGTTTTTGCCGTGCAGTTTCTTGACATCCTAGGTACTGCGGGCTGCTCGAACATCGTCACGCTCAATGCTACTACGCCTGCGACGCCGGTATTTCTCCATGACTTCTGTAATCGTGCCACCAAGAGCCAGGTCTCACCATCGTTCAGCAGACTGCCAGGTTATTCGACGTCATAGGGCGCAGAGGGCTACGCGAATTAGCTGGGCGGGGCGACACCTTTCAAGGAGCCTACAAAGGGGCATCCGTTCAACTTCTCCGTCAAAGGGTTTGGTGGCACCGGAACAATGTCGATCGCTCACAACAATTTTGTTCTTGCCGTGCAGTTTCTTGACATCCTAGGTACTGCGGGCTGCTGAAACCTCGTCACGCTAAATGCTATTACGCCTGCGATGGCGGTATTTCTCCGTGACTTCTGTATACGTGCCACCGAGAGGCAGGTCTCACCACCGTTCAGCAGACGGCCGGGTTATTCGACGTCTTAGGGCGCAGAGGGCTACGCGCATGAGCTTTGTGGGGCGACACCTTTCAAGGAGACTACAAAGCGACACTCGTTCGACTTCTCAGTCACAGGGTATGGTTGCGCCGGAACAATGTCGATCGCTAGCAACAATTTTGTTCTTGCAGTGCAGTTTCTTGACATCCTAGGCACTGCGGGCTGCTCTAACCTCGTCACGCTCAATGTTACTACGCCTGCGACGCCGGTATTTCTCCGTGACTTCTGTAATCGTGCCACCGAGAGCCAGGTCTCACCACCGTTCAGCAGACTGCCAGGTTATTCGACGTCATAGGGCGCAGAGGGCTACGCGCATGAGCTGTGCGGGGCGACACCTTTCAAGGAGCCTACAAAGCGACACCTGTTCGACTTCTCAGTCACAGGGTATGGTGGCGCCGGAACAATGTCGATCGCTCACAAGTATTTTGTTCTTGCCGTGCAGTTTCTTGACATCCTAGGTACTGCGGGCTGCTCGAACCTCGTCACGCTCAATGCTACTACGCCTGCGACGCCGGTATTTCTCCGTGACTTCTGTAATCGTGCCACCGAGAACCAGGTCTCACCACCGTTCAGCACACGGCCGGGTTATTCGACGTCATAGGGCGCAGAGGGCTACGCGCATGAGCTGTGTGGGGCGACACCTTTCAAGGAGCCTACAAATCGACACCCGTTCGACTTCTCAGTCACAGGGTATGGTGGTGCTGGAACAATGTCGATCGCTCACAACAATTTTGTTCTTGCCGTGCAGTTTCTTGACATCCTAGGTATGGCGGGCTGCTCTAACCTCGTCATGCTCAATGCTACTACGCCTGTGACGCCGGTATTTCTCCGTGACTTCTGTAATCGTGCCACCGAGAGCCAGGTCACACCACCTTTCAGCAGACTGCCAGGTTATTCGACGTCATAGGGCGCAGAGGACTACGTGCATGAGCTGTGTGGGGCGACACCTTTCAAGGAGCCTACAAAGCGACACCCCTTCGACTTCTCAGTCACAGGGTATGGTGGCACCGGAACAATGTCGATCGCTCACAACAATTTTGTTCTTGCCGTGCAGTTTCTTGACATCCTAGGTACTGCGGGCTGCTCGAACATCGTCACGCTCAATGCTACTACGCCTACGACGCCGGTATTTCTCCGTGACTTCTGTAATCGTGCCACCGAGAGCCAGGTCTCACAACCATTCAGCAGAGTGCCAGGTTATTCGACGTCATAGGGCGCAGAGGACTACGCGCATAGCTGTGTGGGGCGACACCTTTCAAGGAGCCTATAAAGGGACACCCGCTCGACTACTCAGTCACAGGGTATGGTGGCGCCGGAACAATGTCGATCGCTCACAACAATTTTGTTCTTGCCATGCAGTTTCTTGACATCCTAGGTACTGCGGGCTGCTGGAACCTCGTCACGCTCAATGCTATTACGCCTGCGACGCCGGTATTTCTTCGTGACTTCTGTAATCGTGCCACCGAGAGCCAGGTCTCACCACCGTTCAGCAGACTGCCAGGTTATTCGACGTCATAGGGCGCAGAGGGCTACGCGCATGAGCTGTGCGGGGCGACACCTTTCAAGGAGCCTATAAAGGGACACCCGCTCGACTACTCAGGCACAGGGTATGGTGGCGCCCGAACAATGTCGATCGCTCATAACAATTTTGATCTTGCCGTGCAGTTTCTTGACATCCTAGGTACTGCGGGCTGCTCGAACCTTGTCACGCTCAATGCTACTACGCCTGCGATGCCGGTATATCTCCGTGACTTCTGTAATCGTGTCACCGAGAGCCAGGTCTCACCACCGTTCAGCAGACTGCCAGGTTGTTCGATGTCATAGGGCGCAGAGGACTACGCGCTTGAGCTGTGTGGGGCGGCACCTTTCAAGGAGCCTATAAAGGGACACCCGCTCGACTACTCAGTCACAGGGTATGGTGGCGCCGGAACAATGTCGATCGCTCACAACAATTTCGTTCTTGCCGTGCAGTTTCTTGACATCATAGGTACGGCGGGCTGCTCGAACCTTGTCACGCTCAATGCTACTACGCCTGCGACACCGGTATTTCTCCGTGACTTCTGTAATCGTGCCACTGAGAGCCAGGTCTCACCACCGTTCAGCAGACTGCCAGGTTGTTCGACGTCATAGGGCGCAGAAGGCTACGCGCATCAGCTGTGCGGGGCGACACCTTTCAAGGAGCCTACAAAGCGACACCCGTTCGACTTCTCAGTCACAGGGTATTCTGGTTCCGGAACAATGTCGATCGCTCAAAACGATTTTGTTCTTGCCGTGCAGTTTCTTGATATCCTAGGTACTGCGGGCTGCTCGAACATCGTCACGCTCAATGCTACTACGCCTGCGACGCCGGTATTTCTCCGTGACTTCTGTTATCGTGCCACCAAGAGCCAGGTCTCACCACCGTTCAGCAGACTGCCAGGTTATTCGACGTCATAGGGCGCAGAGGGCTACGCGAATGAGCTGGGCGGGGCGACACCTTCCAAGGAGCCTACAAAGCGACATCGGTGCGACTTCTCAGTCACAGGGTATTGTGGCGCCGGAACAATGTCGATCGCTCACAACAATTTCGTTCCTGCCGTGCAGTTTCTTGATATCCTAGGTACTGCGGGCTGCTCGAACCTCGTCACGCTCAATGCTACTACGCCTGCGATGCCGGTATTTCTCCGTGACTTCTGTAATCGCGCCACCGAGAGCCAGGTCTCACCACCGTTCAGCAGACTGCCAGGTTATTCGACGTCGTAGGGTGCAGAGGACTACGCGCATGAGCTGTGTGGGGCGACACCTTTCAAGGAGCCTACAAAGCAACACCTTTTCAACTTCTCAGTCACAGGGTATGGTCGCGCTGGAACAATGTCGATCGCTCACAACAATTTTGTTCTTGCCGTGCAGTTTCTTGACATCCTAGGTACTGCGGGCTCTTCGAACCTCGTCATGCTCAATGCTACTACGCCTGCGATGCCGGTATTTCTCCGTGACTTCTGTAATCGCGCCACCGAGAGCCAGGTCTCACCACCGTTCAGCAGACTGCCACGTTATTCGACGTCATAGGGCGCAGAGGACTACGCTTATGAGCTGTGCGGGGCGACACCTTTCAAGGAGCCTACAAAGCGACACCCGTTCGACTTCTCAGTCACAGGGTATGGTGGCGCCGGAACAATGTCGATCGCTCACAACAATTTCGTTCTTGCCGTGCAGTTTCTTGACATCCTAGGTACTGCGGGCTGCTCGAACCTCGTCACGCTCAATGGTACTACGCCTGCGACGCCGGTATTTCTCCGTGACTTCTGTAATCGTGCCACCGAGAGCCAGGTTTCACCACCTTTCAGCAGACTGCCAGGTTGTTCGACGTCATAGGGCGCGGAAGGCTACGCGCATCAGCTGTGCGGGGCGACACCTTTCAAGGAGCCTACAAAGCGACACCTGTTCGACTTCTCAGTAACAGGGTATGGTGGCGCTGGAACAATGTCGATCGCTCACATCAATTTTGTTCTTGCCGTGCAGTTTCTTGACAACCTAGGTACTGCGGGCTGCTCGAACCTTGTCACGCTCAATGCTACTATGCCTGCGACGCTGGTATTTCTCCGTGACTTCTGTAATCGTGCCACCGAGAGCCAGGTCTCACCACCGTTACGCAGACTGCCAGGTTATTCGACGTCATAGGGCGCAGAGGGCTACGCGCATGAGCTGTGCGGGGCGACACCTTTCATGGAGCCTACAAAGCGACACCCGTTCGACTTCTCAGTCACAGGGTATGGTCGCGCCGGAACAATGTCGATCGCTCACAACAATTTTGTTCTTGCCGTGCAGTTTCTTGACATCCTAGGTACCGCGGGCCTCTCGAACCTCGTCACGCTCAATGCTACTACGCCTGCGACGCCGGTATTTCTCCGTGACTTCTGTAATCGTGCCACCGAGAGCCAGGTCTCACCACCGTTCAGCAGACTGCCAGGTTATTCGACGTCATAGGGCGCAGAGGGCTACGCGCATGAGCTGTATGGGGCGACACATTTCAAGGAGCCTACAAAGCGACACCCGTTCGACTTCTCAGTCACAGGGTATAGTGGCGCCGGAACAATGCCGATCGCTCACAACAATTTTGTTCTTGCCGTGCAGTTTCTTGACATCCTAGGTACTGCCGGCTGCTCGAACCTCGTCACGCTCAATGCTACTACGCCTGCGACGCCGGTATTTCTCCGTGACTTCTGTAATCGTGCCACCGAGAGCCAGGTCTCACCACCATTCAGCAGACTGCCAGGTTGTTCGACGTCATAGGGTGCAGAGGGCTACGCGCATCAGCTGTGCGGGGCGACACCTTTCAAGGAGCCTACAAAGCGACACCCGTTCGACTTCTCAGTCACAGGGTATGGTGGCGCCGGAACAATGTCGATCGCTCACAACGATTTTGTTCTTGCCGTGCAGTTTCTTGATATCCTAGGTACTGCGGGCTGCTCGAACATCGTCACGCTCAATGCTACTACGCCTACGACGCCGGTATTTCTCCGTGACTTCTGTAATCGTGCCACCAAGAGCCAGGGCTCACCACCGTTCAGCAGACTGCCAGGTTATTCGACGTCGTAGGGCGCAGAGCGCTACGCGAATGAGCTGGGCGGGGCGACACCTTCCAAGGAGCCTACAAAGCGACACCCGTTCGACTTCTCAGTCACAGGGTATGGTGGCGCCGGAACAATGTCGATCGCTCACAACAATTTTGTTCTTGCCGTGCATTTTCTTGACATCCTAGGTACTGCGGGCTGCTCGAACCTCGTCACGCTCAATGCTACTACGCCTGCGATGCCGGTATTTCTCCGTGACCTTTGTAATCGTGCCACCGAGAGGCAGGTCTCACCACCGTTCAGCAGACGGCCGGGTTATTCGACGTCATAGGGCGCAGAGGGCTACGCGCATGAGCTGTGCGGGGTGACACCTTTCAAGGAGCCTAGAAAGCGACACCCGTTCGACTTCTCAGTCACAGGGTATGGTGGCGCCGGAACAATGTCGTTCGCTCACAACAATTTTATTCTTGCCGTGCAGTTTCTTGACATCCTAGGTACTGCGGGCTGCTCGAACCTCGTCACGCTCAATGCTACTACGCCTGCGATGCCGGTATTTCTCCGTGACCTTTGTAATCGTGCCACAGAGAGGCAGGTCTCACCACCGTTCAGCAGACGGCCGGGTTATTCGACGTCATAGGGCGCAGACGGCTACGCGCATGAGCTGTGTGGGGCGACACCTTTCAAGGAGCCTAGAAAGCGACACCCGTTCGACTTCTCAGTCACAGGGTATGGTGGCGCCGGAACAGTGTCGATCACTCACAACAATTTTGTTCTTGCCGTGCAGTTTCTTGACATCCTAGGTACTGCGGGCTGCTCGAACCTCGTCACGCTCAATGCTACTACGCCTGCGATGCCGGTATTTCTCCGTGACTTCTGTAATCGTGCCACCAAGAGCCAGGTCTCACCACCGTTCAGCAGACTGCCAGGTTATTCGACGTCATAGGGCGCAGAGGGCTACGCGAATGAGCTGGGCGGGGCGACACCTTTCAAGGAGCCTCCAAAGCGACATCCGTTCGACTTCTCAGTCACAGGGTATGGTGGCGCCGGAACAATGTCGATCGCTCACAACAATTTTGTTCTTGCCGTGCAGTTTCTTGACATCCTAGGTACTGCGGGCTGCTGGAACCTCGTCACGCTCAATGCTATTACGCCTGCGATGGCGGTATTTCTCCGTGACTTCTTTAATCATGCCACCGAGAGGCAGGTCTCACCACCGTTCAGACGACGGCCGGGTTATTCGACGTCATAGAGCGCAGAGGGCTACGCGCATGAGCTGTGTGGGGCGACACCTTTCAAGAAGCCTAGAAAGGGACACCCGCTCGACTACTCAGTCACAGGGTATGGTGGCGCCGGAACAATGTCGATCGCTCACAACAATTTTGTTCTTGCCGTGCAGTTTCTTGACATTCTAGGTACTGCGGGCTTCTCGAACCTCGTAACGCTCAATGCTACTACGCCTGCGACACCGGTATTTCTCCGTGACTTCTGTAATCGTGCCACCAAGAGCCAGGTCTCACCACCGTTCAGCAGACTGCCAGGTTATTCGACGTCATAGGGCGCAGAGGGCTACGCGAATGAGCTGGGCGGGGCGACACCTTTCAAGGAGCCTACAAAGCGACACCCGTTCGACTTCTCAGTCACAGGGTATGGTGGCGCCGGAACAATGTCGATCGCTCACAACAATTTTGTTCTTGCCGTGCATTTTCTTGACATCCTAGGTACTGCGGGCTGCTCGAACCTCGTCACGCTCAATGCTACTACGCCTGCGATGCCGGTATTTCTCCGTGACCTTTGTAATCGTGCCACCGAGAGGCAGGTCTCACCACCGTTCAGCAGACGGCCGGGTTATTCGACGTCATAGGGCGCAGAGGGCTACGCGCATGAGCTGTGCGGGGTGACACCTTTCAAGGAGCCTAGAAAGCGACACCCGTTCGACTTCTCAGTCACAGGGTATGGTGGCGCCGGAACAATGTCGTTCGCTCACAACAATTTTATTCTTGCCGTGCAGTTTCTTGACATCCTAGGTACTGCGGGCTGCTCGAACCTCGTCACGCTCAATGCTACTACGCCTGCGATGCCGGTATTTCTCCGTGACCTTTGTAATCGTGCCACAGAGAGGCAGGTCTCACCACCGTTCAGCAGACGGCCGGGTTATTCGACGTCATAGGGCGCAGACGGCTACGCGCATGAGCTGTGTGGGGCGACACCTTTCAAGGAGCCTAGAAAGCGACACCCGTTCGACTTCTCAGTCACAGGGTATGGTGGCGCCGGAACAGTGTCGATCACTCACAACAATTTTGTTCTTGCCGTGCAGTTTCTTGACATCCTAGGTACTGCGGGCTGCTCGAACCTCGTCACGCTCAATGCTACTACGCCTGCGATGCCGGTATTTCTCCGTGACTTCTGTAATCGTGCCACCAAGAGCCAGGTCTCACCACCGTTCAGCAGACTGCCAGGTTATTCGACGTCATAGGGCGCAGAGGGCTACGCGAATGAGCTGGGCGGGGCGACACCTTTCAAGGAGCCTCCAAAGCGACATCCGTTCGACTTCTCAGTCACAGGGTATGGTGGCGCCGGAACAATGTCGATCGCTCACAACAATTTTGTTCTTGCCGTGCAGTTTCTTGACATCCTAGGTACTGCGGGCTGCTGGAACCTCGTCACGCTCAATGCTATTACGCCTGCGATGGCGGTATTTCTCCGTGACTTCTTTAATCATGCCACCGAGAGGCAGGTCTCACCACCGTTCAGACGACGGCCGGGTTATTCGACGTCATAGAGCGCAGAGGGCTACGCGCATGAGCTGTGTGGGGCGACACCTTTCAAGAAGCCTAGAAAGGGACACCCGCTCGACTACTCAGTCACAGGGTATGGTGGCGCCGGAACAATGTCGATCGCTCACAACAATTTTGTTCTTGCCGTGCAGTTTCTTGACATTCTAGGTACTGCGGGCTTCTCGAACCTCGTAACGCTCAATGCTACTACGCCTGCGACACCGGTATTTCTCCGTGACTTCTGTAATCGTGCCACCAAGAGCCAGGTCTCACCACCGTTCAGCAGACTGCCAGGTTATTCGACGTCATAGGGCGCAGAGGGCTACGCGAATGAGCTGGGCGGGGCGACACCTTTCAAGGAGCCTCCAAAGCGACATCCGTTCGACTTCTCATTCACAGGGTATGGTGGCGCCGGAACAATGTCGATCGCTCACAACAATTTTGTTCTTGCCGTGCAGTTTCTTGACATCCTAGGTACTGCGGGCTGCTGGAACCTCGTCACGCTCAATGCTATTACGCCTGCGATGGCGGTATTTCTCCGTGACTTCTTTAATCATGCCACCGAGAGGCAGGTCTCACCACCGTTCAGACGACGGCCGGGTTATTCGACGTCATAGAGCGCAGAGGGCTACGCGCATGAGCTGTGTGGGGCGACACCTTTCAAGAAGCCTAGAAAGGGACACCCGCTCGACTACTCAGTCACAGGGTATGGTGGCGCCGGAACAATGTCGATCGCTCACAACAATTTTGTTCTTGCCGTGCAGTTTCTTGACATTCTAGGTACTGCGGGCTTCTCGAACCTCGTAACGCTCAATGCTACTACGCCTGCGACACCGGTATTTCTCCGTGACTTCTGTAATCGTGCCACCAAGAGCCAGGTCTCACCACCGTTCAGCAGACTGCCAGGTTATTCGACGTCATAGGGCGCAGAGGGCTACGCGAATGAGCTGGGCGGGGCGACACCTTTCAAGGAGCCTACAAAGCGACACCCGTTCGACTTCTCAGTCACAGGGTATGGTGGCGCCGGAACAATGTCGATCGCTCACAACAATTTTGTTCTTGCCGTGCATTTTCTTGACATCCTAGGTACTGCGGGCTGCTCGAACCTCGTCACGCTCAATGCTACTACGCCTGCGATGCCGGTATTTCTCCGTGACCTTTGTAATCGTGCCACCGCGAGGCAGGTCTCACCACCGTTCAGCAGACGGCCGGGTTATTCGACGTCATAGGGCGCAGAGGGCTACGCGCATGAGCTGTGTGGGGCGACACCTTTCAAGGAGCCTAGAAAGCGACACCCGTTCGACTTCTCAGTCACAGGGTATGGTGGCGCCGGAACAATGTCGATCACTCACAACAATTTTGTTCTTGCCGTGCAGTTTCTTGACATCCTAGGTACTGCGGGCTGCTCGAACCTCGTCACGCTCAATGCTACTACGCCTGCGATGCCGGTATTTCTCCGTGACTTCCGTATTCGTGCCACCGAGAGGCAGGTTTCACCCCCGTTCAGCAGACGGCCGGGTTATTCGACGTCATAGGGCGCAGAGGGCTACGCGCATGAGCTGTGTGGGGCGACACCTTTCTTGAAGCCTACAAAGCGACACCCGTTCGACTTCTCAGTCACAGGGTATGGTGGCGCCGAAACAATGTTGATCGCTCACAACAATTTTGTTCTTGCAGTGCAGTTTCTTGACATCTTAGGTACTGCGGGCTGCTCGAACCTCGTCACGCTCAATGCTACTACGCCTGCGACACCGGTATTTCTCCATGACTTCTGTAATCGTGCCACCAAGAGCCAGGTCTAACCATCGTTCAGCAGACTGCCAGGTTATTCGACGTCATAGGGCGCAGAGGGCTACGCGAATGAGCTGGGCGGGGTGACACCTTTCAAGGAGCCTACAAAGCGACATCCGTTCGACTTCTCAGTCACAGGGTATGGTGGCGCCGGAACAATGTCGATCGCTCACAACAATTTTGTTCTTGCCGTGCAGTTTCTTGACATCCTAGGTACTGCGGGCTGCTGGAACCTCGTCACGCTCAATGCTACTACGCCTGCGATGGCGGTATTTCTCCGTGACTTCTTTATTCGTGCCACTGAGAGGCAGGTCTCACCACCGTTCAGCAGACGGCCGGGTTATTCGACGTCATAGAGCGCAGAGGGCTACGCGCATGAGCTGTGTGGGGCGACACCTTTCAAGAAGCCTAGAAAGGGACACCCGCTCGACTACTCAGTCACAGGGTATGGTGGCGCCGGAACAATGTCGATCGCTCACAACAACTTTGTTCTTGCCGTGCAGTTTCTTGACATCCTAGGTACTGCGGGCTTCACGAACCTCGTAACGCTCAATGCTACTACGCCTGCGACGCCGGTATTTCTCCGTGACTTCTGTAATCGTGCCACCAAGAGCCAGGTCTCACCACCGTTCAGCAGACTGCCAGGTTATTCGACGTCATAGGGCGCAGAGGGCTACGCGAATGAGCTGGGCGGGGCGACACCTTTCAAGGAGCCTACAAAGCGACACCCGTTCGACTTCTCAGTCACAGGGTATGGTGGCGCCGGAACAATGTCGATCGCTCACAACAATTTTGTTCTTGCCGTGCATTTTCTTGACATCCTAGGTACTGCGGGCTGCTCGAACCTCGTCACGCTCAATGCTACTACGCCTGCGATGCCGGTATTTCTCCGTGACCTTTGTAATCGTGCCACCGAGAGGCAGGTCTCACCACCGTTCAGCAGACGGCCGGGTTATTCGACGTCATAGGGCGCAGAGGGCTACGCGCATGAGCTGTGCGGGGTGACACCTTTCAAGGAGCCTAGAAAGCGACACCCGTTCGACTTCTCAGTCACAGGGTATGGTGGCGCCGGAACAATGTCGTTCGCTCACAACAATTTTATTCTTGCCGTGCAGTTTCTTGACATCCTAGGTACTGCGGGCTGCTCGAACCTCGTCACGCTCAATGCTACTACGCCTGCGATGCCGGTATTTCTCCGTGACCTTTGTAATCGTGCCACAGAGAGGCAGGTCTCACCACCGTTCAGCAGACGGCCGGGTTATTCGACGTCATAGGGCGCAGACGGCTACGCGCATGAGCTGTGTGGGGCGACACCTTTCAAGGAGCCTAGAAAGCGACACCCGTTCGACTTCTCAGTCACAGGGTATGGTGGCGCCGGAACAGTGTCGATCGCTCACAACAATTTTGTTCTTGCCGTGCAGTTTCTTGACATCCTAGGTACTGCGGGCTGCTCGAACCTCGTCACGCTCAATGCTACTACGCCTGCGATGCCGGTATTTCTCCGTGACTTCTGTAATCGTGCCACCAAGAGCCAGGTCTCACCACCGTTCAGCAGACTGCCAGGTTATTCGACGTCATAGGGCGCAGAGGGCTACGCGAATGAGCTGGGCGGGGCGACACCTTTCAAGGAGCCTCCAAAGCGACATCCGTTCGACTTCTCAGTCACAGGGTATGGTGGCGCCGGAACAATGTCGATCGCTCACAACAATTTTGTTCTTGCCGTGCAGTTTCTTGACATCCTAGGTACTGCGGGCTGCTGGAACCTCGTCACGCTCAATGCTATTACGCCTGCGATGGCGGTATTTCTCCGTGACTTCTTTAATCATGCCACCGAGAGGCAGGTCTCACCACCGTTCAGACGACGGCCGGGTTATTCGACGTCATAGAGCGCAGAGGGCTACGCGCATGAGCTGTGTGGGGCGACACCTTTCAAGAAGCCTAGAAAGGGACACCCGCTCGACTACTCAGTCACAGGGTATGGTGGCGCCGGAACAATGTCGATCGCTCACAACAATTTTGTTCTTGCCGTGCAGTTTCTTGACATTCTAGGTACTGCGGGCTTCTCGAACCTCGTAACGCTCAATGCTACTACGCCTGCGACACCGGTATTTCTCCGTGACTTCTGTAATCGTGCCACCAAGAGCCAGGTCTCACCACCGTTCAGCAGACTGCCAGGTTATTCGACGTCATAGGGCGCAGAGGGCTACGCGAATGAGCTGGGCGGGGCGACACCTTTCAAGGAGCCTCCAAAGCGACACCCGTTCGACTTCTCAGTCACAGGGTATGGTGGCGCCGGAACAATGTCGATCGCTCACAACAATTTTGTTCTTGCCGTGCAGTTTCTTGACATCCTAGGTACTGCGGGCTGCTGGAACCTCGTCACGCTCAATGCTATTACGCCTGCGATGGCGGTATTTCTCCGTGACTTCTTTAATCATGCCACCGAGAGGCAGGTCTCACCACCGTTCAGCAGACGGCCGGGTTATTCGACGTCATAGGGCGCAGAGGGCTACGCGCATGAGCTGTGCGGGGTGACACCTTTCAAGGAGCCTAGAAAGCGACACCCGTTCGACTTCTCAGTCACAGGGTATGGTGGCGCCGGAACAATGTCGTTCGCTCACAACAATTTTATTCTTGCCGTGCAGTTTCTTGACATCCTAGGTACTGCGGGCTGCTCGAACCTCGTCACGCTCAATGCTACTACGCCTGCGATGCCGGTATTTCTCCGTGACCTTTGTAATCGTGCCACAGAGAGGCAGGTCTCACCACCGTTCAGCAGACGGCCGGGTTATTCGACGTCATAGGGCGCAGACGGCTACGCGCATGAGCTGTGTGGGGCGACACCTTTCAAGGAGCCTAGAAAGCGACACCCGTTCGACTTCTCAGTCACAGGGTATGGTGGCGCCGGAACAGTGTCGATCGCTCACAACAATTTTGTTCTTGCCGTGCAGTTTCTTGACATCCTAGGTACTGCGGGCTGCTCGAACCTCGTCACGCTCAATGCTACTACGCCTGCGATGCCGGTATTTCTCCGTGACTTCTGTAATCGTGCCACCAAGAGCCAGGTCTCACCACCGTTCAGCAGACTGCCAGGTTATTCGACGTCATAGGGCGCAGAGGGCTACGCGAATGAGCTGGGCGGGGCGACACCTTTCAAGGAGCCTCCAAAGCGACATCCGTTCGACTTCTCAGTCACAGGGTATGGTGGCGCCGGAACAATGTCGATCGCTCACAACAATTTTGTTCTTGCCGTGCAGTTTCTTGACATCCTAGGTACTGCGGGCTGCTGGAACCTCGTCACGCTCAATGCTATTACGCCTGCGATGGCGGTATTTCTCCGTGACTTCTTTAATCATGCCACCGAGAGGCAGGTCTCACCACCGTTCAGACGACGGCCGGGTTATTCGACGTCATAGAGCGCAGAGGGCTACGCGCATGAGCTGTGTGGGGCGACACCTTTCAAGAAGCCTAGAAAGGGACACCCGCTCGACTACTCAGTCACAGGGTATGGTGGCGCCGGAACAATGTCGATCGCTCACAACAATTTTGTTCTTGCCGTGCAGTTTCTTGACATTCTAGGTACTGCGGGCTTCTCGAACCTCGTAACGCTCAATGCTACTACGCCTGCGACACCGGTATTTCTCCGTGACTTCTGTAATCGTGCCACCAAGAGCCAGGTCTCACCACCGTTCAGCAGACTGCCAGGTTATTCGACGTCATAGGGCGCAGAGGGCTACGCGAATGAGCTGGGCGGGGCGACACCTTTCAAGGAGCCTCCAAAGCGACATCCGTTCGACTTCTCATTCACAGGGTATGGTGGCGCCGGAACAATGTCGATCGCTCACAACAATTTTGTTCTTGCCGTGCAGTTTCTTGACATCCTAGGTACTGCGGGCTGCTGGAACCTCGTCACGCTCAATGCTATTACGCCTGCGATGGCGGTATTTCTCCGTGACTTCTTTAATCATGCCACCGAGAGGCAGGTCTCACCACCGTTCAGACGACGGCCGGGTTATTCGACGTCATAGAGCGCAGAGGGCTACGCGCATGAGCTGTGTGGGGCGACACCTTTCAAGAAGCCTAGAAAGGGACACCCGCTCGACTACTCAGTCACAGGGTATGGTGGCGCCGGAACAATGTCGATCGCTCACAACAATTTTGTTCTTGCCGTGCAGTTTCTTGACATTCTAGGTACTGCGGGCTTCTCGAACCTCGTAACGCTCAATGCTACTACGCCTGCGACACCGGTATTTCTCCGTGACTTCTGTAATCGTGCCACCAAGAGCCAGGTCTCACCACCGTTCAGCAGACTGCCAGGTTATTCGACGTCATAGGGCGCAGAGGGCTACGCGAATGAGCTGGGCGGGGCGACACCTTTCAAGGAGCCTACAAAGCGACACCCGTTCGACTTCTCAGTCACAGGGTATGGTGGCGCCGGAACAATGTCAATCGCTCACAACAATTTTGTTCTTGCCGTGTATTTTCTTGACATCCTAGGTACTGCGGGCTGCTCGAACCTCGTCACGCTCAATGCTACTACGCCTGCGATGCCGGTATTTCTCTGTGACCTTTGTAGTCGTGCCACAGAGAGGCAGGTCTCACCACCGTTCAGCAGACTGCCAGGTTATTCGACGTCATAGGGCGCAGAGGGCTACGCGAATGAGCTGGGCGGGGCGACACCTTTCAAGGAGCCTACAAAGCGACACCCGTTCGACTTCTCAGTCACAGGGTATGGTGGCGCCGGAACAATGTCGATCGCTCACAACAATTTTGTTCTTGCCGTGCATTTTCTTGACATCCTAGGTACTGCGGGCTGCTCGAACCTCGTCACGCTCAATGCTACTACGCCTGCGATGCCGGTATTTCTCCGTGACCTTTGTAATCGTGCCACCGCGAGGCAGGTCTCACCACCGTTCAGCAGACGGCCGGGTTATTCGACGTCATAGGGCGCAGAGGGCTACGCGCATGAGCTGTGTGGGGCGACACCTTTCAAGGAGCCTAGAAAGCGACACCCGTTCGACTTCTCAGTCACAGGGTATGGTGGCGCCGGAACAATGTCGATCACTCACAACAATTTTGTTCTTGCCGTGCAGTTTCTTGACATCCTAGGTACTGCGGGCTGCTCGAACCTCGTCACGCTCAATGCTACTACGCCTGCGATGCCGGTATTTCTCCGTGACTTCCGTATTCGTGCCACCGAGAGGCAGGTTTCACCCCCGTTCAGCAGACGGCCGGGTTATTCGACGTCATAGGGCGCAGAGGGCTACGCGCATGAGCTGTGTGGGGCGACACCTTTCTTGAAGCCTACAAAGCGACACCCGTTCGACTTCTCAGTCACAGGGTATGGTGGCGCCGAAACAATGTTGATCGCTCACAACAATTTTGTTCTTGCAGTGCAGTTTCTTGACATCTTAGGTACTGCGGGCTGCTCGAACCTCGTCACGCTCAATGCTACTACGCCTGCGACGCCGGTATTTCTCCGTGACTTCTGTAATCGTGCCACCGAGAGCCAGGTCGCACCACCGTTCAGCAGACTGCCAGGTTATTCGACGTCATAGGGCGCAGAGGACTACGCGCATGAGCTGTGCGGGGCGACACCTTTCGAGAAGCCTATAAACGGACACCCGCTCGACTACTCAGTCACAGGGTATGGTGGCGCCGGAACAATGTCGATCGCTCACAACAATTTTGTTCTTGCCGTGCAGTTTCTTGACATCCTAGGTACTGCGGGCTGCTCGAACCTCGTCACGCTCAATGCTACTACGCCTGCGACGCCAGTATTTCTCCGTGACTTCTGTAATCGTGCCACCGAGAGCCAGGTCTCACCACCGTTCAGCAGACTGCCAGGTTATTCGACGTCACAGGGCGCAGAGGGCTACGCGCATAAGCTGTGCGGGGCGACAACTTTCAAGGAGCCTACAAAGCGACACCCGTTCTACTTGTCAGTCACAGGGTATGGTGGCGCCGGAACAATGTCGTTCGCTCACAACAATTTTATTCTTGCCGTGCAGTTTCTTGACATCCTAGGTACTGCGGGCTGCTCGAACCTCGTCACGCTCAATGCTACTACGCCTGCGATGCCGGTATTTCTTCGTGACCTTTGTAATCGTGCCACAGAGAGGCAGGTCTCACCACCGTTCAGCAGGCGGCCGGGTTATTCGACGTTATAGGGCGCAGAGGGCTACGCGCATGAGCTGTGTGGGGCGACACCTTTCAAGGAGCCAAGAAAGCGACACCCGTTCGACTTCTCAGTCACAGGGTATGGTGGCGCCGGAACAGTGTCGATCACTCACAAAAATTTTGTTCTTGCCGTGCAGTTTCTTGACATCCTAGGTACTGCGGGCTGCTCGAACCTCGTCACGCTCAATGCTACTACGCCTGCGATGCCGGTATTTCTCCGTGACTTCTGTAATCGTGCCACCAAGAGCCAGGTCTCACCACCGTTCAGCAGACTGCCAGGTTATTCGACGTCATAGGGCGCAGAGGGCTACGCGAATGAGCTGGGCGGGGCGACACCTTTCAAGGAGCCTACAAAGCGACATCCGTTCGACTTCTCAGTCACAGGGTATGGTGGCGCCGGAACAATGTCGATCGCTCACAACAATTTTGTTCTTGCCGTGCAGTTTCTTGACATCCTAGGTACTGCGGGCTGCTGGAACCTCGTCACGCTCAATGCTATTACGCCTGCGATGGCGGTATTTCTCCGTGACTTCTTTAATCGTGCCACCGAGAGGCAGGTCTCACCACCGTTCAGCAGACGGCCGGGTTATTCGACGTCATAGAGCGCAGAGGGCTACGCGCATGAGCTGTGTGAGCGACACCTTTCAAGAAGCCTAGAAAGGGACACCCGCTCGACTACTCAGTCACAGGGTATGGTGGCGCCGGAACAATGTCGATCGCTCACAACAATTTTGTTCTTGTCGTGCAGTTTCTTGACATTCTAGGTACTGCGGGCTTCTCGAACCTCGTAACGCTCAATGCTACTACGCCTGCGACACCGGTATTTCTCCGTGACTTCTGTAGTCGTGCCACCAAGAGCCAGGTCTCACCACCGTTCAGCAGACTGCCAGGTTATTCGACGTCATAGGGCGCAGAGGGCTACGCGAATGAGCTGGGCGGGGCGACACCTTTCAAGGAGCCTACAAAGCGACACCCGTTCGACTTCTCAGTCACAGGGTATGGTGGCGCCGGAACAATGTCAATCGCTCACAACAATTTTGTTCTTGCCGTGCATATTCTTGACATCCTAGGTACTGCGGGCTGCTCGAACCTCGTCACGCTCAATGCTACTACGCCTGCGATGCCGGTATTTCTCCGTGACCTTTGTAATCGTGCCACAGAGAGGCAGGTCTCACCACCGTTCAGCAGACGGCCGGGTTATTCGACGTCATAGGGCGCAGAGGGCTACGCGCATGATCTGTGCGGGGCGACACCTTTCAAGGAGCCTATAAAGGGACACCCGCTCGACTACTCAGGCACAGGGTATGGTGGCGCCGGAACAATGTCGATCGCTCACAACGATTTTGTTCTTGCCGTGCAGTTTCTTGATATCCTAGGTACTGCGGGCTGCTCGAACATCGTCACGCTCAATGCTACTACGCCTACGACGCCGGTATTTCTCCGTGACTTCAGTAATCGTGCCACCAAGAGCCAGGGCTCACCACCGTTCAGCAGACTGCCAGGTTATTCGACGTCGTAGGGCGCAGAGCGCTACGCGAATGAGCTGGGCGGGGCGACACCTTCCAAGGAGCCTACAAAGCGACACCCGTTCGACTTCTCAGTCACAGGGTATGGTGGCGCCGGAACAATGTCGATCGCTCACAACAATTTTGTTCTTGCCGTGCAGTTTCTTGACATCCTAGGTACCGCGGGCTGCTCGAACCTCGTCACGCTCAATGCTACTACGCCTGCGACGCCGGTATTTCTCCGTGACTTCTGTAATCGTGCCACCGAGAGCCAGGTCTCACCACCATTCAGCAGACTGCCAGGTTATTCGAGGTCATAAGGCGCAGAGGGCTACGCGCATGAGCTGTGCGGGGCAACACCTTTCAAGGAGCCTACAAAGCGGCACCCGTTCGATTTCTTAGTCACAGGGTATCGAGGCGCCGGAACAATGTCGATCGCTCACAAGAATTTTCTTCTCGCAGTGCCGATTCTTGACATCCTAGGTACTGCGGGCTGCTCGAACCTCGTCACGCTCAATGCTACTACGCCTGCGACGCCGGTATTTCTCCGTGACTTCTGTAATCGTGCCACCGAGAGCCAGGTCTCACCACCGTTCAGCAGACTGCAAGGTTATTCGACGTCATAAGGTGCTGAGGGCTACGTGCATGAGCTGTGCGGGGCGACACCTTTCAAACAGCCTACAAAGCGACACCCGTTCGACTTCTCAGTCACAGGGTATGGTGGCGCCAAAACAATGTCGATCGCTCACAACAATTTTGTTCTTGCCGTGCAGATTCTTGACATCCTAGGTACTGCGGGCTGCTCGAACCTCGTCACGCTCAGTGCTACTACGCCTGCGACGCCGGTATTTCTCCGTGACTTCTGTTATCGTGCTACCAAGAGCCAGGTCTCACCACCGTTCAGCAGACGGCCAGGTCATTCGACGTCATAGGGCGCAGAGCGCTACGCGCATGAGCTGTGTGGGGCGACACCTTTCAAGGAGCCTAAAAAAGACACCCGTTCGACTTCTCAGTCACAGGGTATGGTGGCGCCGGAACAATGTCGATCACTAGCAACAATTGTGTTCTTGCAGTGCAGTTTCTTGACATCCTAGGTACTGCGGGCTGCTCGAACATCGTCACGCTCAATGCTACTACGCCTGCGACGCCGGTATTTCTCCGTGACTTCTGTAATCGTGCCACCAAGAGCCAGGTCTCACCACCGTTCAGCAGACTGCCAGGTTATTCGACGTCATAGGGCGCAGAGGGCTACGCGAATGAGCTGGGCGGGGTGACACCTTTCAAGGAGCCTACAAAGCGACATCCGTTCGACTTCTCAGTCACAGGGTATGGTGGCGCCGGAACAATGTCGATCGCTCACAACAATTTTGTTCTTGCCGTGCAGTTTCTTGACATCCTAGGTACTGCGGGCTGCTGGAACCTCGTCACGCTCAATGCTACTACGCCTGCGATGGCGGTATTTCTCCGTGACTTCTTTATTCGTGCCACTGAGAGGCAGGTCTCACCACCGTTCAGCAGGCGGCCGGGTTATTCGACGTCATAGAGCGCAGAGGGCTACGCGCATGAGCTGTGTGGGGCGACACCTTTCAAGAAGCCTAGAAAGGGACACCCGCTCGACTACTCAGTCACAGGGTATGGTGGCGCCGGAACAATGTCGATCGCTCACAACAACTTTGTTCTTGCCGTGCAGTTTCTTGACATCCTAGGTACTGCGGGCTTCACGAACCTCGTAACGCTCAATGCTACTACGCCTGCGACGCCGGTATTTCTCCGTGACTTCTGTAATCGTGCCACCAAGAGCCAGGTCTCACCACCGTTCAGCAGACTGCCAGGTTATTCGACGTCATAGGGCGCAGAGGGCTACGCGAATGAGCTGGGCGGGGCGACACCTTTCAAGGAGCCTACAAAGCGACACCCGTTCGACTTCTCAGTCACAGGGTATGGTGGCGCCGGAACAATGTCGATCGCTCACAACAATTTTGTTCTTGCCGTGCATTTTCTTGACATCCTAGGTACTGCGGGCTGCTCGAACCTCGTCACGCTCAATGCTACTACGCCTGCGATGCCGGTATTTCTCCGTGACCTTTGTAATCGTGCCACAGAGAGGCAGGTCTCACCACCGTTCAGCAGACGGCCGGGTTATTCGACGTCATAGGGCGCAGACGGCTACGCGCATGAGCTGTGTGGGGCGACACCTTTCAAGGAGCCTAGAAAGCGACACCCGTTCGACTTCTCAGTCACAGGGTATGGTGGCGCCGGAACAGTGTCGATCACTCACAACAATTTTGTTCTTGCCGTGCAGTTTCTTGACATCCTAGGTACTGCGGGCTGCTCGAACCTCGTCACGCTCAATGCTACTACGCCTGCGATGCCGGTATTTCTCCGTGACTTCTGTAATCGTGCCACGAAGAGCCAGGTCTCACCACCGTTCAGCAGACTGCCAGGTTATTCGACGTCATAGGGCGCAGAGGGCTACGCGAATGAGCTGGGCGGGGCGACACCTTTCAAGGAGCCTCCAAAGCGACATCCGTTCGACTTCTCAGTCACAGGGCATGGTGGCGCCGGAACAATGTCGATCGCTCACAACAATTTTGTTCTTGCCGTGCAGTTTCTTGACATCCTAGGTACTGCGGGCTGCTGGAACCTCGTCACGCTCAATGCTATTACGCCTGCGATGGCGGTATTTCTCCGTGACTTCTTTAATCATGCCACCGAGAGGCAGGTCTCACCACCGTTCAGACGACGGCCGGGTTATTCGACGTCATAGAGCGCAGAGGGCTACGCGCATGAGCTGTGTGGGGCGACACCTTTCATGAAGCCTAGAAAGGGACACCCGCTCGACTACTCAGTCACAGGGTATGGTGGCGCCGGAACAATGTCGATCGCTCACAACAATTTTGTTCTTGCCGTGCAGTTTCTTGACATTCTAGGTACTGCGGGCTTCTCGAACCTCGTAACGCTCAATGCTACTACGCCTGCGACACCGGTATTTCTCCGTGACTTCTGTAATCGTGCCACCAAGAGCCAGGTCTCACCACCGTTCAGCAGACTGCCAGGTTATTCGACGTCATAGGGCGCAGAGGGCTACGCGAATGAGCTGGGCGGGGCGACACCTTTCAAGGAGCCTACAAAGCGACACCCGTTCGACTTCTCAGTCACAGGGTATGGTGGCGCCGGAACAATGTCAATCGCTCACAACAATTTTGTTCTTGCCGTGTATTTTCTTGACATCCTAGGTACTGCGGGCTGCTCGAACCTCGTCACGCTCAATGCTACTACGCCTGCGATGCCGGTATTTCTCCGTGACCTTTGTAGTCGTGCCACAGAGAGGCAGGTCTCACCACCGTTCAGCAGACTGCCAGGTTATTCGACGTCATAGGGCGCAGAGGGCTACGCGAATGAGCTGGGCGGGGCGACACCTTTCAAGGAGCCTACAAAGCGACACCCGTTCGACTTCTCCGTCACAGGGTATGGTGGCGCCGGAACAATGTCGATCGCTCACAACAATTTTGTTCTTGCCGTGCATTTTCTTGACATCCTAGGTACTGCGGGCTGCTCGAACCTCGTCACGGTCAATGCTACTACGCCTGCGATGCCGGTATTTCTCCGTGACCTTTGTAATCGTGCCACCGAGAGGCAGGTCTCACCACCGTTCAGCAGACGGCCGGGTTATTCGACGTCATAGGGCGCAGAGGGCTACGCGCATGAGCTGTGTGGGGCGACACCTTTCTTGGAGCCTACAAAGCGACACCTGTTCGACTTCTCAGTCACAGTGTATGGTGGCGCCGAAACAATGTTGATCGCTCACAACAATTTTGTTCTTGCAGTGCAGTTTCTTGACATCTTAGGTACTGCGGGCTGCTCGAACCTCGTCACGCTCAATGCTACTACGCCTGCGACGCCGGTATTTCTCCGTGACTTCTGTAATCGTGCCACCGAGAGCCAGGTCGCACCACCGTTCAGCAGACTGCCAGGTTATTCGACGTCATAGGGCGCAGAGGACTACGCGCATGAGCTGTGCGGGGCGACACCTTTCGAGAAGCCTATAAACGGACACCCGCTCGACTACTCAGTCACAGGGTATGGTGGCGCCGGAACAATGTCGATCGCTCACAACAATTTTGTTCTTGCCGTGCAGTTTCTTGACATCCTAGGTACTGCGGGCTGCTGGAACCTCGTCACGCTCAATGCTATTACGCCTGCGATGGCGGTATTTCTCCGTGACTTCTTTAATCGTGCCACCGAGAGGCAGGTCTCACCACCGTTCAGCAGACGGCCGGGTTATTCGACGTCATAGAGCGCAGAGGGCTACGCGCATGAGCTGTGTGAGCGACACCTTTCAAGAAGCCTAGAAAGGGACACCCGCTCGACTACTCAGTCACAGGGTATGGTGGCGCCGGAACAATGTCGATCGCTCACAACAATTTTGTTCTTGCCGTGCAGTTTCTTGACATTCTAGGTACTGCGGGCTTCTCGAACCTCGTAACGCTCAATGCTACTACGCCTGCGACACCGGTATTTCTCCGTGACTTCTGTAGTCGTGCCACCAAGAGCCAGGTCTCACCACCGTTCAGCAGACTGCCAGGTTATTCGACGTCATAGGGCGAAGAGGGCTACGCGAATGAGCTGGGCGGGGCGACACCTTTCAAGGAGCCTACAAAGCGACACCCGTTCGACTTCTCAGTCACAGGGTATGGTGGCGCCGGAACAATGTCAATCGCTCACAACAATTTTGTTCTTGCCGTGCATATTCTTGACATCCTAGGTACTGCGGGCTGCTCGAACCTCGTCACGCTCAATGCTACTACGCTTGCGACACCGGTATTTCTCCGTGACTTCTGTAATCGTGCCACCGAGAGCCAGGTCTCACCACCGTTCAGCAGACTGCCAGGTTATTCGACGTCATAGGGCGCGGAGGGCTACGCGCATGAGCTGTGCGGGGTGACACCTTTCAAGAAGCCTACAAAGCAACACCTGTTCAACTTCTCAGTCACAGGGTATGGTCGCGCTAGAACAATGTCGATCGCTCACAACAATTTTGTTCTTGCAGTGCAGTTTCTTGACATCTTAGGTACTGCGGGCTGCTCGAACCTTGTCATGCTCAATGCTACTACGCCTGCGACGCCATTATTTCTCCGTGACTTCTGTAATCGTGCCACCGAGAGCCAGGTCGCACCACCGTTCAGCCGACTGCCAGGTTATTCGACGTCATAGGGCGCAGAGGACTACGCGCATGAGCTGTGCGGGGCGACACCTTTCGAGAAGCCTATAAATGGACACCCGCTCGACTACTTAGTCACAGGGTATGGTGGCGCCGGAACAATGTCGATCGCTCACAACAATTTTGTTCTTGCCGTGCAGTTTCTTGACATCCTAGGTACTGCGGGCTGCTCGAACCTCGTCACGCTCAATGCTACTAAGCCTGCGACGCCAGTATTTCTCCGTGACTTCTGTAATCGTGCCACCGAGAGCCAGGTCTCACCACCGTTCAGCAGACTGCCAGGTTATTCGACGTCACAGGGCGCAGAGGGCTACGCGCATGAGCTGTGCGGGGCGACACCTTTCAAGGAGCCTACAAAGCGACACCCGTTCTACTTGTCAGTCACAGGGTATGGTGGCGCCGGAACAATGTCGTTCGCTCACAACAATTTTGTTCTTGCCGTGCAGTTTCTTGACATCCTAGGTACTGCGGGCTGCTCGAACCTCGTCATGCTCAATGCTACTACGGCTGCGACGCTGGTATTTCTCCGTGACTTCAGTAATCGTGCCACCGAGAGCCAGGTCTCACCACCGTTCAGCAGACTGCCAGGTTATTTGACGTCATAGGGCGCAGAGGGCTACGCGCATGGGCTCTGTGGGGCGACACCTTTCAAGGAGCCTATAAAGGGACACCCGCTCGACTACTCAGTCACAGGGTATGGTGGCGCCGGAACAATGTCAATCGCTCACAACAATTTTGTTCTTGCCATGCAGTTTCTTGACATCCTAGGTACTGCGGGCTGCTCGAACCTCGTCACGCTCAATGCTACTATGCCTGCGACGCCGGTATTTCTCCATGACTTCTGTAATCGCGCCACCGAGAGCCAGGTCTCACCACCGTTTAGCAGACTGCCAGGTTATTCGACGTCATAGGGCGCAGAGGGCTACGCGCATGAGCTGTGCGGGGCGACACCTTTCAAGGAGCCTACAAATCGACACCCGTTCGACTTCTCAGTCACAGGGTATGTTGGCGCCGGAACAATGTCGATCGCTCACAACAATTTTGTTCTTGCCGTGCAGTTTCTTGACATCCTAGGTACTGCGGGCTACTTGAACCTCGTCACGCTCAATGCTACTACGCCTGCGACGCCGGTATTTCTCCATGACTTCTGTAATCGTGCCACCGAAAGCCAGGTCTCACCACCGTTCAGCAGACAGCCAGTTTAATCGACGTCATAGGGCGCAGAGGGCTACGCGCATGAGCTGTGCGGGGCGACACCTTTCAAGGAGCCTACAAAGCGACACCCGTTCGACTTCTCAGTCACAGGGTATGGTGGCGCCGGAACAATGTCGATCGCTCACAACAATTTTGTTCTTGCCGTGCAGTTTCTTGACATCCTAGGTACTGCGGGCTGCTCGAACCTCGTCACGCTCAGTGCTACTACGCCTGCGACACCGGTATTTCTCCGTGACTTCTGTAATCGTGCCACCGAGAGCCAGGTCTCACCACCGTTCAGCAGACTGCCAGGTTATTCGACGTCATAGGGCGCGGAGGGCTACGCGCATGAGCTGTGCGGGGTGACACCTTTCAAGAAGCCTACAAAGCAACACCTGTTCAACTTCTCAGTCACAGGGTATGGTCGCGCTAGAACAATGTCGATCGCTCACAACAATTTTGTTCTTGCCGTGCAGTTTCTTGACATCCTAGATACTACGGGCTGCTCGAACCTCGTCACGCTCAATGCTACTACGCCTGCGACGCCGGTATTTCTCCGTGACTTCTGTAATCGTGCCACCGAGAGCCAGGTCTCACCACCGTTCAGCAGACTGCCAGGTTATTCGACGTCATAGGGCACAGAGGGCTACGCGCATGAGCTGTATGGGGCGACACCTTTTAAGGAGCCTACAAAGCGACACCCGTTCGACTTCTCAGTCACAGAGTATAGTGGCGCCGGAACAATGCCGATCGCTCACAACAATTTTGTTCTTGCCGTGCAGTTTCTTGACATCGTAGGTACTGCCGGCTGCTCGAACCTCGTCACGCTCAATGCTACTACGCCTGCGACGCCGGTATTTCTCCGTGACTTCTGTAATCGTGCCACCGAGAGCCAGGTCTCACCACCATTCAGCAGACTGCCAGGTTGTTCGACGTCATAGGGCGCAGAGGGCTACGCGCATTAGCTGTGCGGGGCGACACCTTTCAAGGAGCCTACAAAGCGACACCCGTTCGACTTGTCAGTCACAGGGTATGGTGGCGCCGGAACAATGTCGTTCGCTCACAACAATTTTGTTCTTGCCGTGCAGTTTCTTGATATCCTAGGTACTTCGGGCTGCTCGAACATCGTCACGCTCAATGCTACTACGCCTGCGACGCCGGTATTTTTCCGTGACTTCTGTAATCGAGCCACCAAGAGCCAGGACTCACCACCGTTCAGCAGACTGCCAGGTTATTCGACGTCATAGGGCGCAGAGGGCTACGCGAATGAGCTGGGCGGGGCGACACCTTCCAAGGAGCCTACAAAGCGACATCCGTGCGACTTCTCAGTCACAGGGTATGGTGGCGCCGGAACAATGTCGATCGCTCACAACAATTTTGTTCTTGCCGTGCAGTTTCTTGACATTCTAGGTACTGCGGGCTTCTCGAACCTCGTAACGCTCAATGCTACTACGCCTGCGACACCGGTATTTCTCCGTGACTTCTGTAATCGTGCCACCAAGAGCCAGGTCTTACCACCGTTCAGCAGACTGCCAGGTTATTCGACATCATAGGGCGCAGAGGGCTACGCGAATGAGCTGGGCGGGGCGACACCTTTCAAGGAGCCTACAAAGCGACACCCGTTCGGCTTCTCAGTCACAGGGTATGGTGGCGCCGGAACAATGTCAATCGCTCACAACAATTTTGTTCTTGCCGTGCATATTCTTGACATCCTAGGTACTGCGGGCTGCTCGAACCTCGTCACGCTCAATGCTACTACGCCTGCGATGCCGGTATTTCTCCGTGACTTCTGTATTCGTGCCACCGAGAGGCAGGTTTCACCCCCGTTCAGCAGACGGCCGGGTTATTCGACGTCATAGGGCGCAGAGGGCTACGCGCATGAGCTGTGTGGGGCGACACCTTTCTTGGAGCCTACAAAGCGACACCCGTTCGACTTCTCAGTCACAGGGTATGGTGGCGCCGGAACAATGTTGATCGCTCACAACAATTTTGTTCTTGCAGTGCAGTTTCTTGACATCTTAGGTATTGCGGGCTGCTCGAACCTTGTCACGCTCAATGCTACTACGCCTGCGACGCCGGTATTTCTCCGTGACTTCTGTAATCGTGCCACCGAGAGCCAGGTCGCACCACCGTTCAGCAGACTGCCAGGTTATTCGACGTCACAGGGCGCAGAGGGCTACGCGCATGAGCTGTGCGGGGCGACACCTTTCAAGGAGCCTACAAAGCGACACCCGTTCTACTTGTCAGTCACAGGGTATGGTGGCGCCGGAACAATGTCGTTCGCTCACAACAATTTTGTTCTTGCCGTGCAGTTTCTTGACATCCTAGGTACTGCGAGCTGCTCGACTCTCGTCATGCTCAATGCTACTACGCCTGCGACGCTGGTATTTCTCCGTGACTTCAGTAATCGTGCCACCGAGAGCCAGGTCTCACCACCGTTCAGGAGACTGCCAGGTTATTCGACGTCATAGGGCGCAGAGGGCTACGCGCATGGGCTCTGTGGGGCGACACCTTTCAAGGAGCCTATAAAGGGACACCCGCTCGACTACTCAGTCACAGGGTATGGTGGCGCCGGAACAATGTCAATCGCTCACAACAATTTTGTTCTTGCCGTGCAGTTTCTTGACATCCTAGGTGCTGCGGGCTGCTCGAACCTCGTCACGCTCAATGCTACTATGCCTGCGACGCCGGTATTTCTCCATGACTTCTGTAATCGTGCCACCGAGAGCCAGGTCTCACCACCGTTTAGCAGACTGCCAGGTTATTCGACGTCATAGGGCGCAGAGGGCTACGCGCATGAGCTGTGCGGGGCGACACCTTTCAAGGAGCCTACAAAGCGACACCCGTTCGACTTCTCAGTCACAGGGTATGTTGGCGCCGGAACAATGTCGATCGCTCACAACAATTTTGTTCTTGCCGTGCAGTTTCTTGACATCCTAGGTACTGCGGGCTACTTGAACCTCGTCACGCTCAATGCTACTACGCCTGCGACGCCGGTATTTCTCTATGACTTCTGTAATCGTGCCACCGAAAGCCAGGTCTCACCACCGTTCAGCAGACAGCCAGTTTATTCGACGTCATAGGGCGCAGAGGGCTACGCGCATGAGCTGTGCGGGGCGACACCTTTCAAGGAGCCTACAAAGCGACACCCGTTCGACTTCTCAGTCACAGGGTATGGTGGCGCCGGAACAATGTCGATCGCTCACAACAATTTTGTTCTTGCCGTGCAGTTTCTTGACATCCTAGGTACTGCGGGCTGCTCGAACCTCGTCACGCTCAGTGCTACTACGCCTGCGACACCGGTATTTCTCCGTGACTTCTGTAATCGTGCCACCGAGAGCCAGGTCTCACCACCGTTCAGCAGACTGCCAGGTTATTCGACGTCATAGGGCGCGGAGGGCTACGCGCATGAGCTGTGCGGGGTGACACCTTTCAAGAAGCCTACAAAGCAACACCTGTTCAACTTCTCAGTCACAGGGTATGGTCGCGCTAGAACAATGTCGATCGCTCACAACAATTTTGTTCTTGCCGTGCAGTTTCTTGACATCCTAGGTACTACGGGCTGCTCGAACCTCGTCACGCTCAATGCTACTACGCCTGCGACGCTGGTATTTCTCCGTGACTTCTGTAATCGTGCCACCGAGAGCCAGGTCTCACCACCGTTCAGCAGACTGCCAGGTTATTCGACGTCATAGGGCACAGAGGGCTACGCGCATGAGCTGTATGGGGCGACACCTTTCAAGGAGCCTACAAAGCGACACCCGTTCGACTTCTCAGTCACAGGGTATAGTGCGCCGGAACAATGCCGATCGCTCACAACAATTTTGTTCTTGCCGTGCAGTTTCTTGACATCGTAGGTACTGCCGGCTGCTCGAACCTCGTCACGCTCAATGCTACTACGCCTGCGACGCCGGTATTTCTCCGTGACTTCTGTAATCGTGCCACCGAGAGCCAGGTCTCACCACCATTCAGCAGACTGCCAGGTTGTTCGATGTCATAGGGCGCAGAGGGCTACGCGCATTAGCTGTGCGGGGCGACACCTTTCAAGGAGCCTACAAAGCGACACCCGTTCGACTTCTCAGTCACAGGGTATGGTGGCGCCGGAACAATGTTGATCGCTCACAACAATTTTGTTCTTGCAGTGCAGTTTCTTGACATCTTAGGTACTGCGGGCTGCTCGAACCTTGTCACGCTCAATGCTACTACGCCTGCGACGCCGGTATTTCTCCGTGACTTCTGTAATCGTGCCACCGAGAGCCAGGTCGCACCACCGTTCAGCCGACTGCCAGGTTATTCGACGTCATAGGGCGCAGAGGACTACGCGCATGAGCTGTGCGGGGCGACACCTTTCGAGAAGCCTATAAACGGACACCCGCTCGACTACTCAGTCACAGGGTATGGTGGCGCCGGAACAATGTCGATCGCTCACAACAATTTTGTTCTTGCCGTGCAGTTTCTTGACATCCTAGGTACTGCGGGCTGCTCGAACCTCGTCACGCTCAATGCTACTACGCCTGCGACACCAGTATTTCTCCGTGACTTCTGTAATCGTGCCACCGAGAGCCAGGTCTCACCACCGTTCAGCAGACTGCCAGGTTATTCGACGTCACAGGGCGCAGAGGGCTACGCGCATGAGCTGTGCGGGGCGACACCTTTCAAGGAGCCTACAAAGCGACACCCGTTCTACTTGTCAGTCACAGGGTATGGTGGCGCCGGAACAATGTCGTTCGCTCACAACAATTTTGTTCTTGCCGTGCAGTTTCTTGACATCCTAGGTACTGCGGGCTGCTCGAACCTCGTCATGCTCAATGCTACTACGCCTGCGACGCTGGTATTTCTCCGTGACTTCAGTAATCGTGCCACCGAGAGCCAGGTCTCACCACCGTTCAGCAGACTGCCAGGTTATTCGACGTCATAGGGCGCAGAGGGCTACGCGCATGAGCTGTGTGGGGCGACACCTTTCAAGGAGCCTAGAAAGCGACACCCGTTCGACTTCTCAGTCACAGGGTATGGTGGCGCCGGAACAATGTCGATCACTCACAACAATTTTGTTCTTGCCGTGCAGTTTCTTGACATCCTAGGTACTGCGGGCTGCTCGAACCTCGTCACGCTCAATGCTACTACGCCTGCGATGCCGGTATTTCTCCGTGACTTCTGTATTCGTGCCACCGAGAGGCAGGTTTCACCCCCGTTGAGCAGACGGCCGGGTTATTCGACGTCATAGGGCGCAGAGGGCTACGCGCATGAGCTGTGTGGGGCGACACCTTTCTTGGAGCCTACAAAGCGACACCCGTTCGACTTCTCAGTCACAGGGTATGGTGGCGCCGGAACAATGTTGATCGCTCACAACAATTTTGTTCTTGCAGTGCAGTTTCTTGACATCTTAGGTATTGCGGGCTGCTCGAACCTTGTCACGCTCAATGCTACTACGCCTGCGACGCCGGTATTTCTCCGTGACTTCTGTAATCGTGCCACCGAGAGCCAGGTCGCACCACCGTTCAGCAGACTGCCAGGTTATTCGACGTCACAGGGCGCAGAGGGCTACGCGCATGAGCTGTGCGGGGCGACACCTTTCAAGGAGCCTACAAAGCGACACCCGTTCTACTTGTCAGTCACAGGGTATGGTGGCGCCGGAACAATGTCGTTCGCTCACAACAATTTTGTTCTTGCCGTGCAGTTTCTTGACATCCTAGGTACTTCGGGCTGCTCGAACCTCGTCATGCTCAATGCTACTACGCCTGCGACGCTGGTATTTCTCCGTGACTTCAGTAATCGTGCCACCGAGAGCCAGGTCTCACCACCGTTCAGGAGACTGCCAGGTTATTCGACGTCATAGGGCGCAGAGGGCTACGCGCATGGGCTCTGTGGGGCGACACCTTTCAAGGAGCCTATAAAGGGACACCCGCTCGACTACTCAGTCACAGGGTATGGTGGCGCCGGAACAATGTCAATCGCTCACAACAATTTTGTTCTTGCCGTGCAGTTTCTTGACATCCTAGGTGCTGCGGGCTGCTCGAACCTCGTCACGCTCAATGCTACTATGCCTGCGACGCCGGTATTTCTCCATGACTTCTGTAATCGTGCCACCGAGAGCCAGGTCTCACCACCGTTTAGCAGACTGCCAGGTTATTCGACGTCATAGGGCGCAGAGGGCTACGCGCATGAGCTGTGCGGGGCGACACCTTTCAAGGAGCCTACAAAGCGACACCCGTTCGACTTCTCAGTCACAGGGTATGTTGGCGCCGGAACAATGTCGATCGCTCACAACAATTTTGTTCTTGCCGTGCAGTTTCTTGACATCCTAGGTACTGCGGGCTACTTGAACCTCGTCACGCTCAATGCTACTACGCCTGCGACGCCGGTATTTCTCTATGACTTCTGTAATCGTGCCACCGAAAGCCAGGTCTCACCACCGTTCAGCAGACAGCCAGTTTATTCGACGTCATAGGGCGCAGAGGGCTACGCGCATGAGCTGTGCGGGGCGACACCTTTCAAGGAGATTACAAAGCGACACCCGTTCGACTTCTCAGTCACAGGGTATGGTGGCGCCGGAACAATGTGGATCGCTCACAACAATTTTGTTCTTGCCGTGCAGTTTCTTGACATCCTAGGTACTGCGGGCTGCTCGAACCTCGTCACGCTCAGTGCTACTACGCCTGCGACAACGGTATTTCTCCGTGACTTCTGTAATCGTGCCACCGAGAGCCAGGTCTCACCACCGTTCAGCAGACTGCCAGGTTATTCGACGTCATAGGGCGCGGAGGGCTACGCGCATGAGCTGTGCGGGGTGACACCTTTCAAGAAGCCTACAAAGCAACACCTGTTCAACTTCTCAGTCACAGGGTATGGTCGCGCTAGAACAATGTCGATCGCTCACAACAATTTTGTTCTTGCCGTGCAGTTTCTTGACATCTTAGGTGCTACGGGCTGCTCGAACCTCGTCACGCTCAATGCTACTACGCCTGCGACGCCGGTATTTCTCCGTGACTTCTGTAATCGTGCCACCGAGAGCCAGGTCTCACCACCGTTCAGCAGACTGCCAGGTTATTCGACGTCATAGGGCACAGAGGGCTACGCGCATGAGCTGTATGGGGCGACACCTTTCAAGGAGCCTACAAAGCGACACCCGTTCGACTTCTCAGTCACAGGGTATAGTGGCGCCGGAACAATGCCGATCGCTCACAACAATTTTGTTCTTGCCGTGCAGTTTCTTGACATCGTAGGTACTGCCGGCTGCTCGAACCTCGTCACGCTCAATGCTACTACGCCTGCGACGCCGGTATTTCTCCGTGACTTCTGTAATCGTGCCACCGAGAGCCAGGTCTCACCACCATTCAGCAGACTGCCAGGTTGTTCGATGTCATAGGGCGCAGAGGGCTACACGCATTAGCTGTGCGGGGCGACACCTTTCTAGGAGCCTACAAAGCGACACCCGTTCGACTTCTCAGTCACAGGGTATGGTGGCGCCGGAACAATGTTGATCGCTCACAACAATTTTGTTCTTGCAGTGCAGTTTCTTGACATCTTAGGTACTGCGGGCTGCTCGAACCTTGTCACGCTCAATGCTACTACGCCTGCGACGCCGGTATTTCTCCGTGACTTCTGTAATCGTGCCACCGAGAGCCAGGTCGCACCACCGTTCAGCCGACTGCCAGGTTATTCGACGTCATAGGGCGCAGAGGACTACGCGCATGAGCTGTGCGGGGCGACACCTTTCGAGAAGCCTATAAACGGACACCCGCTCGACTACTCAGTCACAGGGTATGGTGGCGCCGGAACAATGTCGATCGCTCACAACAATTTTGTTCTTGCCGTGCAGTTTCTTGACATCCTAGGTACTGCGGGCTGCTCGAACCTCGTCACGCTCAATGCTACTACGCCTGCGACACCAGTATTTCTCCGTGACTTCTGTAATCGTGCCACCGAGAGCAGGTCTCACCACCGTTCAGCAGACTGCCAGGTTATTCGACGTCACAGGGCGCAGAGGGCTACGCGCATGAGCTGTGCGGGGCGACACCTTTCAAGGAGCCTACAAAGCGACACCCGTTCTACTTGTCAGTCACAGGGTATGGTGGCGCCGGAACAATGTCGTTCGCTCACAACAATTTTGTTCTTGCCGTGCAGTTTCTTGACATCCTAGGTACTGCGGGCTGCTCGAACCTCGTCATGCTCAATGCTACTACGCCTGCGACGCTGGTATTTCTCCGTGACTTCAGTAATCGTGCCACCGAGAGCCAGGTCTCACCACCGTTCAGCAGACTGCCAGGTTATTCGACGTCATAGGGCGCAGAGGGCTACGCGCATGGGCTCTGTGGGGCGACACCTTCCAAGGAGCCTACAAAGCGACATCCGTGCGACTTCTCAGTCACAGGGTATGGTGGCGCCGGAACAATGTCGATCGCTCACAACAATTTTGTTCTTGCCGTGCAGTTTCTTGACATTCTAGGTACTGCGGGCTTCTCGAACCTCGTAACGCTCAATGCTACTACGCCTGCGACACCGGTATTTCTCCGTGACTTCTGTAATCGTGCCACCAAGAGCCAGGTCTTACCACCGTTCAGCAGACTGCCAGGTTATTCGACATCATAGGGCGCAGAGGGCTACGCGAATGAGCTGGGCGGGGCGACACCTTTCAAGGAGCCTACAAAGCGACACCCGTTCGACTTCTCAGTCACAGGGTATGGTGGCGCCGGAACAATGTCAATCGCTCACAACAATTTTGTTCTTGCCGTGCATATTCTTGACATCCTAGGTACTGCGGGCTGCTCGAACCTCGTCACGCTCAATGCTACTATGCCTGCGATGCCGGTATTTCTCCGTGACCTTTGTAATCGTGCCACAGAGAGGCAGGTCTCACCACCGTTCAGCAGACGGCCGGGTTATTCGACGTCATAGGGCGCAGAGGGCTACGCGCATGAGCTGTGTGGGGCGACACCTTTCAAGGAGCCTAGAAAGCGACACCCGTTCGACTTCTCTGTCACAGGGTATGGTGGCGCCGGAACAATGTCGATCACTCACAACAATTTTGTTCTTGCCGTGCAGTTTCTTGACATCCTAGGTACTGCGGGCTGCTCGAACCTCGTCACGCTCAATGCTACTACGCCTGCGATGCCGGTATTTCTCCGTGACTTCTGTATTCGTGCCACCGAGAGGCAGGTTTCACCCCCGTTCAGCAGACGGCCGGGTTATTCGACGTCATAGGGCGCAGAGGGCTACGCGCATGAGCTGTGTGGGGCGACACCTTTCTTGGAGCCTACAAAGCGACACCCGTTCGACTTCTCAGTCACAGGGTATGATGGCGCCGGAACAATGTTGATCGCTCACAACAATTTTGTTCTTGCAGTGCAGTTTCTTGACATCTTAGGTATTGCGGGCTGCTCGAACCTTGTCACGCTCAATGCTACTACGCCTGCGACGCCGGTATTTCTCCGTGACTTCTGTAATCGTGCCACCGAGAGCCAGGTCGCACCACCGTTCAGCCGACTGCCAGGTTATTCGACGTCATAGGGCGCAGAGGACTACGCGCATGAGCTGTGCGGGGCGACACCTTTCGAGAAGCCTATAAACGGACACCCGCTCGACTACTCAGTCACAGGGTATGGTGGCGCCGGAACAATGTCGATCGCTCACAACAATTTTGTTCTTGCCGTGCAGTTTCTTGACATCCTAGGTACTGCGGGCTGCTCGAACCTCGTCACGCTCAATGCTACTACGCCTGCGACACCAGTATTTCTCCGTGACTTCTGTAATCGTGCCACCGAGAGCCAGGTCTCACCACCGTTCAGCAGACTGCCAGGTTATTCGACGTCACAGGGCGCAGAGGGCTACGCGCATGAGCTGTGCGGGGCGACACCTTTCAAGGAGCCTACAAAGCGACACCCGTTCGACTTCTCAGTCACAGGGTATGGTGGCGCCGGAACAATGTCGATCGCTCACAACAATTTTGTTCTTGCCGTGCAGTTTCTTGACATCCTAGGTACTGCGGGCTGCTCGAACCTCGTCACGCTCAGTGCTCTTACGCCTGCGACACCGTTATTTCTCCGTGACTTCTGTAATCGTGCCACCGAGAGCCAGGTCTCACCACCGTTCAGCAGACTGCCAGGTTATTCGACGTCATAGGGCGCGGAGGGCTACGCGCATGAGCTGTGCGGGGTGACACCTTTCAAGAAGCCTACAAAGCAACACCTGTTCAACTTCTCAGTCACAGGGTATGGTCGCGCTAGAACAATGTCGATCGCTCACAACATTTTTGTTCTTGCCGTGCAGTTTCTTGACATCCTAGATACTACGGGCTGCTCGAACCTCGTCACGCTCAATGCTACTACGCCTGCGACGCCGGTATTTCTCCGTGACTTCTGTAATCGTGCCACCGAGAGCCAGGTCTCACCACCGTTCAGCAGACTGCCAGGTTATTCGACGTCATAGGGCACAGAGGGCTACGCGCATGAGCTGTATGGGGCGACACCTTTTAAGGAGCCTACAAAGCGACACCCGTTCGACTTCTCAGTCACAGAGTATAGTGGCGCCGGAACAATGCCGATCGCTCACAACAATTTTGTTCTTGCCGTGCAGTTTCTTGACATCGTAGGTACTGCCGGCTGCTCGAACCTCGTCACGCTCAATGCTACTACGCCTGCGACGCCGGTATTTCTCCGTGACTTCTGTAATCGTGCCACCGAGAGCCAGGTCTCACCACCATTCAGCAGACTGCCAGGTTGTTCGACGTCATAGGGCGCAGAGGGCTACGCGCATTAGCTGTGCGGGGCGACACCTTTCAAGGAGCCTACAAAGCGACACCCGTTCGACTTGTCAGTCACAGGGTATGGTGGCGCCGGAACAATGTCGTTCGCTCACAACAATTTTGTTCTTGCCGTGCAGTTTCTTGATATCCTAGGTACTTCGGGCTGCTCGAACATCGTCACGCTCAATGCTACTACGCCTGCGACGCCGGTATTTTTCCGTGACTTCTGTAATCGTGCCACCAAGAGCCAGGTCTCACCACCGTTCAGCAGACTGCCAGGTTATTCGACGTCATAGGGCGCAGAGGGCTACGCGAATGAGCTGGGCGGGGCGACACCTTCCAAGGAGCCTACAAAGCGACATCCGTGCGACTTCTCAGTCACAGGGTATGGTGGCGCCGGAACAATGTCGATCGCTCACAACAATTTTGTTCTTGCCGTGCAGTTTCTTGACATTCTAGGTACTGCGGGCTTCTCGAACCTCGTAACGCTCAATGCTACTACGATTGCGACACCGGTATTTCTCCGTGACTTCTGTAATCGTGCCACCAAGAGCCAGGTCTTACCACCGTTCAGCAGACTGCCAGGTTATTCGACATCATAGGGCGCAGAGGGCTACGCGAATGAGCTGGGCGGGGCGACACCTTTCAAGGAGCCTACAAAGCGACACCCGTTCGACTTCTCAGTCACAGGGTATGGTGGCGCCGGAACAATGTCAATCGCTCACAACAATTTTGTTCTTGCCGTGCATATTCTTGACATCCTAGGTACTGCGGGCTGCTCGAACCTCGTCACGCTCAATGCTACTACGCCTGCGATGCCGGTATTTCTCCGTGACCTTTGTAATCGTGCCACAGAGAGGCAGGTCTCACCACCGTTCAGCAGACGGCCGGGTTATTCGACGTCATAGGGCGCAGAGGGCTACGCGCATGAGCTGTGTGGGGCGACACCTTTCAAGGAGCCTAGAAAGCGACACCCGTTCGACTTCTCAGTCACAGGGTATGGTGGCGCCGGAAGAATGTCGATCACTCACAACAATTTTGTTCTTGCCGTGCAGTTTCTTGACATCCTAGGTACTGCGGGCTGCTCGAACCTCGTCACGCTCAATGCTACTACGCCTGCGATGCCGGTATTTCTCCGTGACTTCTGTATTCGTGCCACCGAGAGGCAGGTTTCACCCCCGTTCAGCAGACGGCCGGGTTATTCGACGTCATAGGGCGCAGAGGGCTACGCGCATGAGCTGTGTGGGGAGACACCTTTCTTGGAGCCTACAAAGCGACACCCGTTCGACTTCTCAGTCACAGGGTATGGTGGCGCCGGAACAATGTTGATCGCTCACAACAATTTTGTTCTTGCAGTGCAGTTTCTTGACATCTTAGGTATTGCGGGCTGCTCGAACCTTGTCACGCTCAATGCTACTACGCCTGTGACGCCGGTATTTCTCCGTGACTTCTGTAATCGTGCCACCGAGAGCCAGGTCGCACCACCGTTCAGCCGACTGCCAGGTTATTCGACGTCATAGGGCGCAGAGGACTACGCGCATGAGCTGTGCGGGGCGACACCTTTCGAGAAGCCTATAAACGGACACCCGCTCGACTACTCAGTCACAGGGTATGGTGGCGCCGGAACAATGTCGATCGCTCACAACAATTTTGTTCTTGCCGTGCAGTTTCTTGACATCCTAGGTACTGCGGGCTGCTCGAACCTCGTCACGCTGAATGCTACTACGCCTGCGACACCAGTATTTCTCCGTGACTTCTGTAATCGTGCCACCGAGAGCCAGGTCTCACCACCGTTCAGCAGACTGCCAGGTTATTCGACGTCACAGGGCGCAGAGGGCTACGCGCATGAGCTGTGCGGGGCGACACCTTTCAAGGAGCCTACAAAGCGACACCCGTTCTACTTGTCAGTCACAGGGTATGGTGGCGCCGGAACAATGTCGTTCGCTCACAACAATTTTGTTCTTGCCGTGCAGTTTCTTGACATCCTAGGTACTGCGGGCTGCTCGAACCTCGTCATGCTCAATGCTACTACGCCTGCGACGCTGGTATTTCTCCGTGACTTCAGTAATCGTGCCACCGAGAGCCAGGTCTCACCACCGTTCAGGAGACTGCCAGGTTATTCGACGTCATAGGGCGCAGAGGGCTACGCGCATGGGCTCTGTGGGGCGACACCTTTCAAGGAGCCTATAAAGGGACACCCGCTCGACTACTCAGTCACAGGGTATGGTGGCGCCGGAACAATGTCAATCGCTCACAACAATTTTGTTCTTGCCGTGCAGTTTCTTGACATCCTAGGTGCTGCGGGCTGCTCGAACCTCGTCACGCTCAATGCTACTATGCCTGCGACGCCGGTATTTCTCCATGACTTCTGTAATCGTGCCACCGAGAGCCAGGTCTCACCACCGTTTAGCAGACTGCCAGGTTATTCGACGTCATAGGGCGCAGAGGGCTACGCGCATGAGCTGTGCGGGGCGACACCTTTCAAGGAGCCTACAAAGCGACACCCGTTCGACTTCTCAGTCACAGGGTATGTTGGCGCCGGAACAATGTCGATCGCTCACAACAATTTTGTTCTTGCCGTGCAGTTTCTTGACATCCTAGGTACTGCGGGCTACTTGAACCTCGTCACGCTCAATGCTACTACGCCTGCGACGCCGGTATTTCTCTATGACTTCTGTAATCGTGCCACCGAAAGCCAGGTCTCACCACCGTTCAGCAGACAGCCAGTTTATTCGACGTCATAGGGCGCAGAGGGCTACGCGCATGAGCTGTGCGGGGCGACACCTTTCAAGGAGCCTACAAAGCGACACCCGTTCGACTTCTCAGTCACAGGGTATGGTGGCGCCGGAACAATGTCGATCGCTCACAACAATTTTGTTCTTGCCGTGCAGTTTCTTGACATCCTAGGTACTGCGGGCTGCTCGAACCTCGTCACGCTCAGTGCTACTACGCCTGCGACACCGGTATTTCTCCGTGACTTCTGTAATCGTGCCACCGAGAGCCAGGTCTCACCACCGTTCAGCAGACTGCCAGGTTATTCGACGTCATAGGGCGCGGAGGGCTACGCGCATGAGCTGTGCGGGGTGACACCTTTCAAGAAGCCTACAAAGCAACACCTGTTCAACTTCTCAGTCACAGGGTATGGTCGCGCTAGAACAATGTCGATCGCTCACAACAATTTTGTTCTTGCCGTGCAGTTTCTTGACATCCTAGGTACTACGGGCTGCTCGAACCTCGTCACGCTCAATGCTACTACGCCTGCGACGCCGGTATTTCTCCGTGACTTCTGTAATCGTGCCACCGAGAGCCAGGTCTCACCACCGTTCAGCAGACTGCCAGGTTATTCGACGTCATAGGGCACAGAGGGCTACGCGCATGAGCTGTATGGGGCGACACCTTTCAAGGAGCCTACAAAGCGACACCCGTTCGACTTCTCAGTCACAGGGTATAGTGGCGCCGGAACAATGCCGATCGCTCACAACAATTTTGTTCTTGCCGTGCAGTTTCTTGACATCGTAGGTACTGCCGGCTGCTCGAACCTCGTCACGCTCAATGCTACTACGCCTGCGACGCCGGTATTTCTCCGTGACTTCTGTAATCGTGCCACCGAGAGCCAGGTCTCACCACCATTCAGCAGACTGCCAGGTTGTTCGATGTCATAGGGCGCAGAGGGCTACGCGCATTAGCTGTGCGGGGCGACACCTTTCAAGGAGCCTACAAAGCGACACCCGTTCGACTTCTCAGTCACAGGGTATGGTGGCGCCGGAACAATGTTGATCGCTCACAACAATTTTGTTCTTGCAGTGCAGTTTCTTGACATCTTAGGTACTGCGGGCTGCTCGAACCTTGTCACGCTCAATGCTACTACGCCTGCGACGCCGGTATTTCTCCGTGACTTCTGTAATCGTGCCACCGAGAGCCAGGTCGCACCACCGTTCAGCCGACTGCCAGGTTATTCGACGTCATAGGGCGCAGAGGACTACGCGCATGAGCTGTGCGGGGCGACACCTTTCGAGAAGCCTATAAACGGACACCCGCTCGACTACTCAGTCACAGGGTATGGTGGCGCCGGAACAATGTCGATCGCTCACAACAATTTTGTTCTTGCCGTGCAGTTTCTTGACATCCTAGGTACTGCGGGCTGCTCGAACCTCGTCACGCTCAATGCTACTACGCCTGCGACACCAGTATTTCTCCGTGACTTCTGTAATCGTGCCACCGAGAGCCAGGTCTCACCACCGTTCAGCAGACTGCCAGGTTATTCGACGTCATAGGGCGCAGAGGGCTACGCGCATGGGCTCTGTGGGGCGACACCTTTCAAAGAGCCTATAAAGGGACACCCGCTCGACTACTCAGTCACAGGGTATGGTGGCGCCGGAACAATGTCAATCGCTCACAACAATTTTGTTCTTGCCGTGCAGTTTCTTGACATCCTAGGTACTGCGGGCTGCTCGAACCTCGTCACGCTCAATGCTACTATGCCTGCGACGCCGGTATTTCTCCATGACTTCTGTAATCGTGCCACCGAGAGCCAGGTCTCACCACCGTTTAGCAGACTGCCAGGTTATTCGACGTCATAGGGCGCAGAGGGCTACGCGCATGAGCTGTGCGGGGCGACACCTTTCAAGGAGCCTACAAAGCGACACCCGTTCGACTTCTCAGTCACAGGGTATGTTGGCGCTGAACAATGTCGATCGCTCACAACAATTTTGTTCTTGCCGTGCAGTTTCTTGACATCCTAGGTACTGCGGGCTACTTGAACCTCGTCACGCTCAATGCTACTACGCCTGCGACGCCGGTATTTCTCCATGACTTCTGTAATCGTGCCACCGAAAGCCAGGTCTCACCACCGTTCAGCAGACAGCCAGTTTATTCGACGTCATAGGGCGCAGAGGGCTACGCGCATGAGCTGTGCGGGGCGACACCTTTCAAGGAGCCTACAAAGCGACACCCGTTCGACTTCTCAGTCACAGGGTATGGTGGCGCCGGAACAATGTCGATCGCTCACAACAATTTTGTTCTTGCCGTGCAGTTTCTTGACATCCTAGGTACTGCGGGCTGCTCGAACCTCGTCACGCTCAGTGCTACTACGCCTGCGACACCGGTATTTCTCCGTGACTTCTGTAATCGTGCCACCGAGAGCCAGGTCTCACCACCGTTCAGCAGACTGCCAGGTTATTCGACGTCATAGGGCGCGGAGGGCTACGCGCATGAGCTGTGCGGGGTGACACCTTTCAAGAAGCCTACAAAGCAACACCTGTTCAACTTCTCAGTCACAGGGTATGGTCGCGCTAGAACAATGTCGATCGCTCACAACAATTTTGTTCTTGCCGTGCAGTTTCTTGACATCCTAGGTACTACGGGCTGCTCGAACCTCGTCACGCTCAATGCTACTACGCCTGCGACGCCGGTATTTCTCCGTGACTTCTGTAATCGTGCCACCGAGAGCCAGGTCTCACCACCGTTCAGCAGACTGCCAGGTTATTCGACGTCATAGGGCACAGAGGGCTACGCGCATGAGCTGTATGGGGCGACACCTTTCAAGGAGCCTACAAAGCGACACCCGTTCGACTTCTCAGTCACAGGGTATAGTGGCGCCGGAACAATGCCGATCGCTCACAACAATTTTGTTCTTGCCGTGCAGTGTCTTGACATCGTAGGTACTGCCGGCTGCTCGAACCTCGTCACGCTCAATGCTACTACGCCTGCGACGCCGGTATTTCTCCGTGACTTCTGTAATCGTGCCACCGAGAGCCAGGTCTCACCACCATTCAGCAGACTGCCAGGTTGTTCGACGTCATAGGGCGCAGAGGGCTACGCGCATTAGCTGTGCGGGGCGACACCTTTCAAGGAGCCTACAAAGCGACACCCGTTCGACTTGTCAGTCACAGGGTATGGTGGCGCCGGAACAATGTCGTTCGCTCACAACAATTTTGTTCTTGCCGTGCAGTTTCTTGATACCCTAGGTACTTCGGGCTGCTCGAACATCGTCACACTCAATGCTACTACGCCTGCGACGCCGGTATTTTTCCGTGACTTCTGTAATCGTGCCACCAAGAGCCAGGTCTCACCACCGTTCAGCAGACTGCCAGGTTATTCGACGTCATAGGGCGCAGAGGGCTACGCGAATGAGCTGGGCGGGGCGACACCTTCCAAGGAGCCTACAAAGCGACATCCGTGCGACTTGTCAGTCACAGGGTATGGTGGCGCCGGAACAATGTCGATCGCTCACAACAATTTTGTTCTTGCCGTGCAGTTTCTTGACATCCTAGATACTGCGGGCTGCTCGAACCTCGTCATGCTCAATGCTACTACGCCTGCGATGCCGGTATTTCTCCGTGACTTCTGTAATCGCGCCACCGAGAGCCAGGTCTCACCACCATTCAGCAGACTGCCACGTTATTCGACGTCATAGGGCGCAGAGGACTACGCGCATGAGCTGTGTGGGGCGACACCTTTCAAAGAGCCTATAAAGGGACACCAGCTCGACTACTCAGTCACAGGGTATGGTGGCGCCGGAACAATGTCGATCGCTCACAACAATTTCGTTCTTGCCGTGCAGTTTCTTGACATCCTAGGTACTGCGGGCTGCTCGAACCTCGTCACGCTCAATGCTACTACGCCTGCGACGCCGGTATTTCTCTGTAACTTCTGTAATCGTGCCACCGAGAGCCAGGTCTCACCACCGTTCAGCAGACTGCCAGGTTATTTGACGTCATAGGGCGCAGAGGGCTACGCGCATGAGCTGTATGGGGCGACACCTTTCAAGGAGCCTACAAAGCGACACCCGTTCGACTTCTCAGTCATAGGGTATAGTGGCGCCGGAACAATGCCGATCGCTCACAACAATTTTGTTCTTGCCGTGCAGTTTTTTGACATCCTAGGTACTGCCGGCTGCTCGAACCTCGTCACGCTCAATGCTACTACGCCTGCGACGCCGGTATTTCTCCGTGACTTCTGTAATCATGCCACCAAGAGCCAGGTCTCACCACCATTCAGCAGACTGCCAGGTTGTTCGACGTCATAGGGCGCAGAGGGCTACGCGCATGAGCTGTGCGGGGCGACACCTTTCAAGGAGCCTACAAAGCGACACCCGTTCGACTTCTCAGTCACAGGGTATGGTGGCGCCGGAACAATGTCGATCGCTCACAACGATTTTGTTCTTGCCGTGCAGTTTCTTGATATCCTAGGTACTGCGGCCTGCCTAAACATCGTCACGCTACACGCTACTACGCCTACGACGCCGGTATTTCTCCGTGACTTCTGTAATCGTGCCACCAAGAGCCAGGTCTCACCACCGTTTAGCAGACTGCCAGGTTATTCGACGTCATAGGGCGCAGAGGGCTACGCGCATGAGCTGTGCGGGGCGACACCTTTCAAGGAGCCTACAAAGCGACACCCGTTCGACTTCTCAGTCACAGGGTATGTTGGCGCCGGAACAATGTCGATCGCTCACAACAATTTTGTTCTTGCCGTGCAGTTTCTTGACATCCTAGGTACTGCGGGCTACTTGAACCTCGTCACGCTCAATGCTACTACGCCTGCGACGCCGGTATTTCTCCATGACTTCTGTAATCGTGCCACCGAAAGCCAGGTCTCACCACCGTTCAGCAGACAGCCAGTTTATTCGACGTCATAGGGCGCAGAGGGCTACGCGCATGAGCTGTGCGGGGCGACACCTTTCAAGGAGCCTACAAAGCGACACCCGTTCGACTTCTCAGTCACAGGGTATGGTGGCGCCGGAACAATGTCGATCGCTCACAACAATTTTGTTCTTGCCGTGCAGTTTCTTGACATCCTAGGTACTGCGGGCTGCTCGAACCTCGTCACGCTCAGTGCTACTACGCCTGCGACACCGGTATTTCTCCGTGACTTCTGTAATCGTGCCACCGAGAGCCAGGTCTCACCACCGTTCAGCAGACTGCCAGGTTATTCGACGTCATAGGGAGCGGAGGGCTACGCGCATGAGCTGTGCGGGGTGACACCTTTCAAGAAGCCTACAAAGCAACACCTGTTCAATTTCTCAGTCACAGGGTATGGTCGCGCTAGAACAATGTCGATCGCTCACAACAATTTTGTTCTTGCCGTGCAGTTTCTTGACATCCTAGGTACTACGGGCTGCTCGAACCTCGTCACGCTCAATGCTACTACGCCTGCGACGCCGGTATTTCTCCGTGACTTCTGTAATCGTGCCACCGAGAGCCAGGTCTCACCACCGTTTTGCAGACTGCCAGGTTATTCGACGTCATAGGGCACAGAGGGCTACGCGCATGAGCTGTATGGGGCGACACCTTTCAAGGAGCCTACAAAGCGACACCCGTTCGACTTCTCAGTCACAGGGTATAGTGGCGCCGGAACAATGCCGATCGCTCACAACAATTTTGTTCTTGCCGTGCAGTTTCTTGACATCGTAGGTACTGCCGGCTGCTCGAACCTCGTCACGCTCAATGCTACTACGCCTGCGACGCCGGTATTTCTCCGCGACTTCTGTAATCGTGCCACCGAGAGCCAGGTCTCACCACCATTCAGCAGACTGCCAGGTTGTTCGACGTCATAGGGCGCAGAGGGCTACGCGCATTAGCTGTGCGGGGCGACACCTTTCAAGGAGCCTACAAAGCGACACCCGTTCGACTTGTCAGTCACAGGGTATGGTGGCGCCGGAACAATGTCGTTCGCTCACAACAATTTTGTTCTTGCCGTGCAGTTTCTTGATATCCTAGGTACTTCGGGCTGCTCGAACATCGTCACACTCAATGCTACTACGCCTGCGACGCCGGTATTTTTCCGTGACTTCTGTAATCGTGCCACCAAGAGCCAGGTCTCACCACCGTTCAGCAGACTGCCAGGTTATTCGACGTCATAGGGCGCAGAGGGCTACGCGAATGAGCTGGGCAGGGCGACACCTTCCAAGGAGCCTACAAAGCGACATCCGTGCGACTTCTCAGTCACAGGGTATGGTGGCGCCGGAACAATGTCGATCGCTCACAACAATTTTGTTCTTGCCGTGCAGTTTCTTGACATCCTAGATACTGCGGGCTGCTCGAACCTCGTCATGCTCAATGCTACTACGCCTGCGATGCCGGTATTTCTCCGTGACTTCTGTAATCGCGCCACCGAGAGCCAGGTCTCACCACCATTCAGCAGACTGCCACGTTATTCGACGTCATAGGGCGCAGAGGACTACGCGCATGAGCTGTGTGGGGCGACACCTTTCAAAGAGCCTATAAAGGGACACCAGCTCGACTACTCAGTCACAGGGTATGGTGGCGCCGGAACAATGTCGATCGCTCACAACAATTTCGTTCTTGCCGTGCAGTTTCTTGACATCCTAGGTACTGCGGGCTGCTCGAACCTCGTCACGCTCAATGCTACATCGCCTGCGACACCGGTATTTCTCCGTGACTTCTGTAATCATGCCACCGAGAGCCAGGTCTCACCACCATTCAGCAGACTGCCAGGTTGTTCGACGTCATAGGGCGCAGAGGGCTACGCGCATGAGCTGTGCGGGGCGACACCTTTCAAGGAGCCTACAAAGCGACACCCGTTCGACTTCTCAGTCACAGGGTATGGTGGCGCCGGAACAATGTCGATCGCTCACAACGATTTTGTTCTTGCCGTGCAGTTTCTTGATATCCTAGGTACTGCGGCCTGCCTAAACATCGTCACGCTACACGCTACTACGCCTACGACGCCGGTATTTCTCCGTGACTTCTGTAATCGTGCCACCAAGAGCCAGGTCTCACCACCGTTCAGCAGACTGCCAGGTTATTCGACGTCATAGGGCGCAGAGGGCTACGCGAATGAGCTGGGCGGGGCGACACCTTCCAAGGAGCCTACAAAGCGACATCCGTGCGACTTCTCAGTCACAGGGTATGGTGGCGCCGGAACAATGTCGATCGCTCACAACAATTTTGTTCTTGCCGTGCAGTTTCTTGACATCCTAGGTACTGCGGGCTGCTCGAACCTCGTCATGCTCAATGCTACTACGCCTGCGATGCCGGTATTTCTCCGTGACTTCTGTAATCGTTCCACCGAGAGGCAGGTCTCACCACCGTTCAGCAGACGGCCGGGTCATTCGACGTCATAGGGCGCAGAGGGCTACGCACATGAGCTGTGTGGGGCGACACCTTTCAAGGAGCCTACAAAGAGACACCCGTTCGACTTCTCAGTCACAGGGTATGGTGGCGCCGGAACAATGTCGATCGCTAGCAACAATTGTGTTCTTGCAGTGCAGTTTCTTGACATCCTAGGTACTGCGGGCTGCTCGAACATCGTCACGCTCAATGCTACTACGCCTGCGACGCCGGTTTTTCTCCGTGAGTTCTGTAATCGTGCCACCAAGAGCCAGGTCTCACCACCGTTCAGCAGACGGCCGGGTTATTCGACGTCATAGGGCGCAGAGCGCTACGCGCATGAGCTGTGTGGGGCGACACCTTTCAAGGAGCCTAGAAAGCGACACCCGTTTGACTTCTCAGTCACAGGGTATGGTGGCGCCAGAACAAAGTCGATCGCTCACAACAGTTTTGTTCTTGCCGTGCAGTTTCTTGACATCCTAGGTACTGTGGGCTGCTCGAACCTCGTCACGCTCAATGCTACCGCGCCTGCGATGCCGGTATTTCTCCATGACTTCTGTATTCGTGCCACCGAGAGGCAGGTCTCACCACCGTTCAGCAGACGGCCGAGTTATTCGACGTCATAGGGCGCAGAGGGCTACGCGCATGAGCTGTGTGGGGCGACACCTTTCAAGGAGCCTAGAAAGCGACACCCGTTCGACTTCTCAATCACAGGGTATGGTGGCGCCGGAACAATGTCGATCACTCACAACAATTTTGTTCTTGCCGTGCAGTTTCTTGACATCCTAGGTACTGTGGGCTGCTCGAACCTCGTCACGCTCAATGCTACTACGCCTGCGACGCCGGCATTTCTCCGTGACTTCTGTAATCGTGCCACCGATAGCCAGGTCGCACCACCGTTCAGCAGACTGCCAGGTTATTCGACGTCATAGGGCGCAGAGGACTACGCGCATGAGCTGTGCGGGGCGACACCTTTCGAGAAGCCTATACACGGACACCCGCTCGACTACTCAGTCACAGGGTATGGTGGCGCCGGAACAATGTCGATCGCTCACAACAATTTTGTTCTTGCCGTGCAGATTCTTGACATCCTAGGTACTGCGGGCTGCTCGAAGCTCGTCACACTCAATGCTAATACGGCTGCGACGCCAGTATTTCTCCGTCACTTCTGTAATCGTGCTACCGAGAGCCAGGTCTCACCACCGTTCAGCAGACTGCCAGGTTATTCGACGTCACAGGGCGCAGAGGGCTACGCGCATGAGCTGTGCGGGGCGACACTTTTCAAGGAGCCTACAAAGCGACACCCGTTCTACTTGTCAGTCACAGGGTATGGTGGCGCCGGAACAATGTCGATCGCTCACAACAATTTTGTTCTTGCCGTGCAGTTTCTTGACATCCTAGGTACTGCGGGCTGCTCAAACCTCGTCATGCTCAATGCTACTACGCCTGCGACGCTGGTATTTCTCCGTGACTTCAGTAATCGTGCCACCGAGAGCCAGGTCTCACCACCGTTCAGCAGACTGCCAGGTTATTCGACGTCATAGGGCGTAGAGGACTACGCGCATGAGCTGTGTGGGGCGACACCTTTCAAAGAGCCAATAAAGGGACACCAGTTCGACTACTCAGTCACAGGGTATGGTGGCGCCGGAACAATGTCGATCGCTCACAACAATTTCGTTCTTGCCGTGCAGTTTCTTGACATCCTAGGTACTGCGGGCTGCTCGAACCTCGTCACGCTCAACGCTACATCGCCTGCGACACCGGTATTTCTCCGTGACTTCTGTAATCGTGCCATCGAGAGCAAGGTCTCACCACCGTTCAGCAGACTGCCAGGTTATTCGACATCATAGGGCGCGGAAGGCTACGCGCATGAGCTGTGCGGGGCGACACCTTTCAAGGAGCCTACAAAGCGACATCCGTGCGACTTCTCAGTCACAGGGTATGGTTGCGCCGGAACAATGTCGATCGCTTTTGTTCTTGCCGTGCAGTTTCTTGACATCCTAGGTACTGCGGGCTGCTCGAACCTCGTCACGCTCAAGGCTACTACGCCTGCGACGCCGGTATTTCTCCGTGACTTCTGTAATCGTGCCACCAAGAGCCAGGTCTCACCACCGTTCAGCAGACTGCCAGGTTATTCGACGTCATAGGGCGCAGAGGGCTACGCGAATGAGCTGGGCGGGGCGACACCTTTCAAGGAGCCTACAAAGCGACACCCGTTCGACTTCTCAGTCACAGGGTATGGTGGCGCCGGAACAATGTCGATCGCTCACAACAATTTTGTTCTTGCTGTGCATTTTCTTGACATCCTAGGTACTGCGGGCTGCTCGAACCTCGTCACGCTCAATGCTACTACGCCTGCGATGCCGGTATTTCTCCGTGACCTTTGTAATCGTGCCACCGAGAGGCAGGTCTCACCACCGTTCAGCAGACGGCCGGGTTATTCGACGTCATAGGGCGCAGAGGGCTACGCGCATGAGCTGTGTGGGGCGACACCTTTAAAGGAGCCTAGAAAGCGACACCCGTTCTACTTCTCAGTCACAGGGTATGGTGGCGCCGGAACAATGTCGATCACTCACAACAATTTTGTTCTTGCCGTGCAGTTTCTTGACATCCTAGGTACTGCGGGCTGCTCGAACCTCGTCACGCTCAATGCTACTACGCCTGCGATGCCGGTATTTCTCCGTGACTTCTGTAATCGTGCCACCGAGAGCCAGGTCGCACCACCGTTCAGCAGACTGCCAGGGTATTCGACGTCATAGGGCGCAGAGGACTACGCGCATGAGCTGTGCGGGGCGACACCTTTCGAGAAGCCTATAAACGGACACCCGCTCGACTACTCAGTCACAGGGTATGGTGGCGCCGGAACAATGTCGATCGCTCACAACAATTTTGTTCTTGCCGTGCAGTTTCTTGACATCCTAGGTACTGCGGGCTGCTCGAACCTCGTCACGCTCAATGCTACTACGCCTGCGACGCCGGTATTTCTCCGTGACTTCTGTAATCGTGCCACCGAGAGCCAGGTCTCTCCACCGTTCAGCAGACTGCCAGGTTATTCGACGTCATAGGGCGCAGAGGGCTACGCGCATGAGCTGTATGGGGCGACACCTTTCAAGGAGCCTATAAAGCGACACCCGTTCGACTTCTCAGTCATAGGGTATAGTGGCGCCGGAACAATGCCGATCGCTCACAACAATTTTGTTCTTGCCATGCAGTTTCTTTACATCCTAGGTACTGCCGGCTGCTCGAACCTCGTCACGCTCAATGCTACTACGCCTGCGACGCCGGTATTTCTCCGTGACTTCTGTAATCATGCCACCGAGAGCCAGGTCTCACCACCATTCAGCAGACTGCCAGGTTGTTCGACGTCATAGGGCGCAGAGGGCTACGCGCATGAGCTGTGTGGGGCGACACCTTCCAAGAAGCCTAGAAAGGGACACCCGCTCGACTACTCAGTCACAGGGTATGGTGGCGCCGGAACAGTGTCGATCGCTCACAACAATTTTGTTCTTGCCGTGCAGTTTCTTGACATCCTAGGTACTGCGGGCTGCTCGAACCTCGTAACGCTCAATGCTACTACGCCTGCGAGGCCGGTATTTCTCCGTGACTTCTGTAATCGTGCCACCAAGAGCCAGGTCTCACCACCGTTCAGCAGACGGCCGGGTTATTCGATGTCATAGGGCGCAGAGGGCTACGCGCATGAGCTGTGTGGGGCGACACCTTTCAAGGAGCCTAGAAAGCGACACCCGTTTGACTTCTCAGTCACAGGGTATGGTGGCGCCAGAACAATGTCGATCGCTCACAACAATTTTGTTCTTGCCGTGCAGTTTCTTGACATCCTAGGTACTGTGGGCTGCTCGAACCTCGTCACGCTCAATGCTACCACGCCTGCGATGCCGGTATTTCTCCGTGACTTCTGTATTCGTGCCACCGAGAGGCAGGTCTCACCACCGTTCAGCAGACGGCCGAGTTATTCGACGTCATAGGGCGCAGAGGGCTACGCGCATGAGCTGTGTGGGGCGACACCTTTCAAGGAGCCTAGAAAGCGACACCCGTTCGACTTCTCAGTCACAGGGTATGGTGGCGCCGGAACAATGTCGATCGCTCACAACAATTTTGTTCTTGCCGTGCAGTTTCTTGACATCCTAGGTACTGCGGGCTGCTCGAACCTCGTCACGCTCAGTGCTACTACGCCTGCGACACCGGTATTTCTCCGTGACTTCTGTAATCGTGCCACCGAGAGCCAGGTCTCACCACCATTCAGCAGACTGCCAGGTTGTTCGACGTAATAGGGCGCAGAGGGCTACGCGCATTAGCTGTGCGGGGCGACACCTTTCAAGGAGCCTACAAAGCGACACCCGTTCGACTTGTCAGTCACAGGGTATGGTGGCGCCGGAACAATGTCGTTCGCTCACAAATATTTTGTTCTTGCCGTGCAGTTTCTTGATATCCTAGGTACTTCGGGCTGCTCGAACATCGTCACGCTCAATGCTACTACGCCTGCGACGCCGGTATTTTTTCGTGACTTCTGTAATCGTGCCACCAAGAGCCAGGTCTCACCACCGTTCAGCAGACTGCCAGGTTATTCGACGTCATAGGGCGCAGAGGGCTACGCGAATGAGCTGGGCGGGGCGACACCTGCCAAGGAGCCTACAAAGCGACATCCGTGCGACTTCTCAGTCACAGGGTATGGTGGCGCCGGAACAATGTCGATCGCTCACAACAATTTTGTTCTTGCCGTGCAGTTTCTTGACATCCTAGATACTGCGGGCTGCTCGAACCTCGTCATGCTCAATGCTACTACGCCTGCGATGCCGGTATTTCTCCGTGACTTCTGTAATCGCGCCACCGAGAGCCAGGTCTCACCACCATTCAGCAGACTGCCACGTTATTCGACGTCATAGGGCGCATGAGCTGTGTGGGGCGACACCTTTCAAAGAGCCTATAAAGGGACACCAGCTCGACTACTCAGTCACAGGGTATGGTGGCGCCGGAACAATGTCGATCGCTCACAACAATTTCGTTCTTGCCGTGCAGTTTCTTGACATCCTAGGTACTGCGGGCTGCTCGAACCTCGTCACGCTCAATGCTACATCGCCTGCGACACCAGTATTTCTCCGTGACTTCTGTAATCGTGCCATCGAGAGCAAGGTCTCACCACCGTTCAGCAGACTGCCAGGTTATTCGACATCATAGGGCGCGGAAGGCTACGCGCATGAGCTGTGCGGGGCGACACCTTTCAAGGAGCCTACAAAGCGACATCTGTGCGACTTCTCAGTCACAGGGTATGGTTGCGCCGGAACAATGTCGATCGCTCACAACAATTTTGTTCTTGCCGTGCAGTTTCTTGACATCCTAGGTACTGCGGGCTGCTCGAACCTCGTCACGCTCAATGCTACTACGCCTGCGACGCCGGTATTTCTCCGTGACTTCTGTAATCGTGCCACCGAGAGCCAGGTCGCACCACCGTTCAGCCGACTGCCAGGTTATTCGACGTCATAGGGCGCAGAGGACTACGCGCATGAGCTGTGCGGGGCGACACCTTTCGAGAAGCCTATAAACGGACACCCGCTCGACTACTCAGTCACAGGGTATGGTGGCGCCGGAACAATGTCGATCGCTCACAACAATTTTGTTCCTTCCGTGCAGTTTCTTGACATCCTAGGTACTGCGGGCTGCTCGAACCTCGTCACGCTCAATGCTACTACGCCTGCGACGCCAGTATTTCTCCGTGACTTCTATAATCGTGCCACCGAGAGCCAGGTCTCACCACCGTTCAGCAGACTGCCAGGTTATTCGACGTCACAGGGCGCAGAGGGCTACGCGCATGAGCTGTGCGGGGCGACACCTTTCAAGGAGCCTACAAAGCGACACCCGTTCTACTTGTCAGTCACAGGGTATGGTGGCGCCGGAACAATGTCGTTCGCTCACAACAATTTTGTTCTTGCCGTGCAGTTTCTTGACATCCTAGGTACTGCGGGCTGCTCAAACCTCGTCATGCTCAATGCTACTACGCCTGCGACGCTGGTATTTCTCCGTGACTTCAGTAATCGTGCCACCGAGAGCCAGGTCTCACCACCGTTCAGCAGACTGCCAGGTTATTCGACGTCATAGGGCGCAGAGGGCTACGCGCATGGGCTCTGTGGGGCGACACCTTTCAAGGAGCCTATAAAGGGACACCCGCTCGACTACTCAGTGACATGGTATGGTGGCGCCGGAACAATGTCAATCACTCACAACAATTTTGTTCTTGCCGTGCAGTTTCTTGACATCCTAGGTACTGCGGGCTGCTCGAACCTCGTCACGCTCAATGCTACTATGCCTGCGACGCCGGTATTTCTCCGTGACTTCTGTAATCGTGCCACCGAGAGCCAGGTCTCACCACCGTTTAGCAGACTGCCAGGTTATTCGACGTCATAGGGCGCAGAGGGCTACGCGCATGAGCTGTGCGGGGCGACACCTTTCAAGGAGCCTACAAAGTGACACCCGTTCGACTTCTGAGTCACAGGGTATGTTGGCGCCGGAACAATGTCGATCGCTCACAACAATTTTGTTCTTGCCGTGCAGTTTCTTGACATCCTAGGTGCTGCGGGCTACTTGAACCTCGTCACGCTATATGCTACTACGCCTGCGACGCCGGTATTTCTCCATGACTTCTGTAATTGTGCCACCGAAAGCCAGGTCTCACCACCGTTCAGCAGACAGCCAGTTTATTCGACGTCATAGGGCGCAGAGGGCTACGCGCATGAGCTGTGCGGGGCGACACCTTTCAAGGAGCCTACAAAGCGACACCCGTTCGACTTCTCAGTCACAGGGTATGGTGGCGCCGGAACAATGTCGATCGCTCACAACAATTTTGTTCTTGCCGTGCAGTTTCTTGACATCCTAGGTACTGCGGGCTGCTCGAACCTCGTCACGCTCAGTGCTACTACGCCTGCGACACCGGTATTTCTCCGTGACTTCTGTAATTGTGCCACCGAGAGCCAGGTCTCACCACCGTTCAGCAGACTGCCAGGTTATTCGACGTCATAGGGCGCGGAGGGCTACGCGCATGAGCTGTGCGGGGTGACACCTTTCAAGAAGCCTACAAAGCAACACCTGTTCAACTTCTCAGTCACAGGGTATGGTCGCGCTAGAACAATGTCGATCGCTCACAACAATTTTGTTCTTGCCGTGCAGTTTCTTGACATCCTAGGTACTACGGGCTGCTCGAACCTCGTCACGCTCAATGCTACTACGCCTGCGACGCCGGTATTTCTCCGTGACTTCTGTGATCGTGCCACCGAGAGCCAGGTCTCACCACCGTTCAGCAGACTACCAGGTTATTCGACGTCATAGGGCACAGAGGGCTACGCGCATGAGCTGTATGGGGCGACACCTTTCAAGGAGCCTACAAAGCGACACCCGTTCGACTTCTCAGTCACAGGGTATAGTGGCGCCGGAACAATACCGATCGCTCACAACAATTTTGTTCTTGCCGTGCAGTTTCTTGACATCGTAGGTACTGCCGGCTGCTCGAACCTCGTCACGCTCAATGCTACTACGCCTGCGACGCCGGTATTTCTCCGTGACTTCTGTAATCGTGCCACCGAGAGCCAGGTCTCACCACCATTCAGCAGACTGCCAGGTTGTTCGACGTCATAGGGCGCAGAGGGCTACGCGCATTAGCGGTGCGGGACGACACCTTTCAAGGAGCCTACAAAGCGACACCCGTTCGACTTGTCAGTCACAGGGTATGGTGGCGCCGGAACAATGTCGTTCGCTCACAACAATTTTGTTCTTGCCGTGCAGTTTCTTGATATCCTAGGTACTTCGGGCTGCTCGAACGTCGTCACGCTCAATGCTACTACGCTTGCGACGCCGGTATTTTTTCGTGACTTCTGTAATCGTGCCACCAAGAGCCAGGTCTCACCACCGTTCAGCAGCCTGCCAGGTTATTCGACGTCTAAGGGCGCAGAGGGCTACGCGAATGAGCTGGGCGGGGCGACACCTGCCAAGGAGCCTACAAAGCGACATCCGTGCGACTTTTCAGTCACAGGGTATGGTGGCGCCGGAACAATGTCGATCGCTCACAACAATTTTGTTCTTGCCTTGCAGTTTCTTGACATCCTAGATACTGCGGGCTGCTCGAACCTCGTCATGCTCAATGCTACTACGCCTGCGATGCCGGTATTTCTCCGTGACTTCTGTAATCGCGCCACCGAGAGCCAGGTCTCACCACCATTCAGCAGACTGCCACGTTATTCGACGTCATAGGGCGCATGAGCTGTGTGGGGCGACACCTTTCAAAGAGCCTATAAAGGGACACCAGCTCGACTACTCAGTCACAGGGTATGGTGGCGCCGGAACAATGTCGATCGCTCACAACAATTTCGTTCTTGCCGTGCAGTTTCTTGACATCCTAGGTACTGCGGGCTGCTCGAACCTCGTCACGCTCAATGCTACATCGCCTGCGACACCAGTATTTCTCCGTGACTTCTGTAATCGTGCCATCGAGAGCAAGGTCTCACCACCGTTCAGCAGACTGCCAGGTTATTCGACATCATAAGGCGCGGAAGGCTACGCGCATGAGCTGTGCGGGGCGACACCTTTCAAGGAGCCTACAAAGCGACATCTGTGCGACTTCTCAGTCACAGGGTATGGTTGCGCCGGAACAATGTCGATCGCTCACAACAATTTTGTTCTTGCCGTGCAGTTTCTTGACATCCTAGGTACTGCGGGCTGCTCGAACCTCGTCACGCTCAATGCTACTACGCCTGCGATGCCGGTATTTCTCCGTGACTTCTGTAATCGCGCCACCGAGAGCCAGGTCTCACCACCATTCAGCAGACTGCCACGTTATTCGACGTCATAGGGCGCATGAGCTGTGTGGGGCGACACCTTTCAAAGAGCCTATAAAGGGACACCAGCTCGACTACTCAGTCACAGGGTATGGTGGCGCCGGAACAATGTCGATCGCTCACAACAATTTCGTTCTTGCCGTGCAGTTTCTTGACATCCTAGGTACTGCGGGCTGCTCGAACCTCGTCACGCTCAATGCTACATCGCCTGCGACACCAGTATTTCTCCGTGACTTCTGTAATCGTGCCATCGAGAGCAAGGTCTCACCACCGTTCAGCAGACTGCCAGGTTATTCGACATCATAGGGCGCGGAAGGCTACGCGCATGAGCTGTGCGGGGCGACAGCTTTCAAGGAGCCTACAAAGCGACATCTGTGCGACTTCTCAGTCACAGGGTATGGTTGCGCCGGAACAATGTCGATCGCTCACAACAATTTTGTTCTTGCCGTGCAGTTTCTTGACATCCTAGGTACTGCGGGCTGCTCGAACCTCGTCACGCTCAATGCTACTACGCCTGCGACGCCGGTATTTCTCCGTGACTTCTGTAATCGTGCCACCGAGAGCCAGGTCGCACCACCGTTCAGCCGACTGCCAGGTTATTCGACGTCATAGGGCGCAGAGGACTACGCGCATGAGCTGTGCGGGGCGACACCTTTCGAGAAGCCTATAAACGGACACCCGCTCGACTACTCAGTCACAGGGTATGGTGGCGCCGGAACAATGTCGATCGCTCACAACAATTTTGTTCTTGCCGTGCAGTTTCTTGACATCCTAGGTACTGCGGGCTGCTCGAACCTCGTCACGCTCAATGCTACTACGCCTGCGACGCCAGTATTTCTCCGTGACTTCTGTAATCGTGCCACCGAGAGCCAGGTCTCACCACCGTTCAGCAGACTGCCAGGTTATTCGACGTCACAGGGCGCAGAGGGCTACGCGCATGAGCTGTGCGGGGCGACACCTTTCAAGGAGCCTACAAAGCGACACCCGTTCTACTTGTCAGTCACAGGGTATGGTGGCGCCGGAACAATGTCGATCGGTCACAACAATTTTGTTCTTGCCGTGCAGTTTCTTGACATCCTAGGTACTGCGGGCTGCTCGAACCTCGTCATGCTCAATGCTACTACGCCTGCGACGCTGGTATTTCTCCGTGACTTCAGTAATCGTGCCACCGAGAGCCAGGTCTCACCACCGTTCAACAGACTGCCAGGTTATTCGACGTCATAGGGCGCAGAGGGCTACGCGCATGGGCTCTGTGGGGCGACACCTTTCAAGGAGCCTATAAAGGGACACCCGCTCGACTACTCAGTGACATGGTATGGTGGCGCCGGAACAATGTCAATCGCTCACAACAATTTTGTTCTTGCCGTGCAGTTTCTTGACATCCTAGGTACTGCGGGCTGCTCGAACCTCGTCACGCTCAATGCTACTATGCCTGCGACGCCGGTATTTCTCCGTGACTTCTGTAATCGTGCCACCGAGAGCCAGGTCTCACCACCGTTTAGCAGACTGCCAGGTTATTCGACGTCATAGGGCGCAGAGGGCTACGCGCATGAGCTGTGCGGGGCGACACCTTTCAAGGAGCCTACAAAGCGACACCCGTTCGACTTCTCAGTCACAGGGTATGTTGGCGCCGGAACAATGTCGATCGCTCACAACAATTTTGTTCTTGCCGTGCAGTTTCTTGACATCCTAGGTACTGCGGGCTACTTGAACCTCGTCACGCTATATGCTACTACGCCTGCGACGCCGGTATTTCTCCATGACTTCTGTAATCGTGCCACCGAAAGCCAGGTCTCACCACCGTTCAGCAGACAGCCAGTTTATTCGACGTCATAGGGCGCAGAGGGCTACGCGCATGAGCTGTGCGGGGCGACACCTTTCAAGGAGCCTACAAAGCGACACCCGTTCGACTTCTCAGTCACAGGGTATGGTGGCGCCGGAACAATGTCGATCGCTCACAACAATTTTGTTCTTGCCGTGCAGTTTCTTGACATCCTAGGTACTGCGGGCTGCTCGAACCTCGTCACGCTCAGTGCTACTACGCCTGCGACACCGGTATTTCTCCGTGACTTCTGTAATCCTGCCACCGAGAGCCAGGTCTCACCACCGTTCAGCAGACTGCCAGGTTATTCGACGTCATAGGGCGCGGAGGGCTACGCGCATGAGCTGTGCGGGGTGACACCTTTCAAGAAGCCTACAAAGCAACACCTGTTCAACTTCTCAGTCACAGGGTATGGTCGCGCTAGAACAATGTCGATCGCTCACAACAATTTTGTTCTTGCCGTGCAGTTTCTTGACATCCTAGGTACTACGGGCTGCTCGAACCTCGTCACGCTCAATGCTACTACGCCTGCGACGCCGGTATTTCTCCGTGACTTCTGTAATCGTGCCACCGAGAGCCAGGTCTCACCACCGTTCAGCAGACTGCCAGGTTATTCGACGTCATAGGGCACAGAGGGCTACGCGCATGAGCTGTATGAGGCGACACCTTTCAAGGAGCCTACAAAGCGACACCCGTTCGACTTCTCAGTCACAGGGTATAGTGGCGCCGGAACAATGCCGATCGCTCACAACAACTTTGTTCTTGCCGTGCAGTTTCTTGACATCGTAGGTACTGCCGGCTGCTCGAACCTCGTCACGCTCAATGCTACTACGCCTACGACGCCGGTATTTCTCCGTGACTTCTGTAATCGTGCCACCGAGAGCCAGGTCTCACCACCATTCAGCAGACTGCCAGGTTGTTCGACGTCATAGGGCGCAGAGGGCTACGCGCATTAGCTGTGCGGGGCGACACCTTTCAAGGAGCCTACAAAGCGACACCCGTTCGACTTGTCAGTCACAGGGTATGGTGGCGCCGGAACAATGTCGTTCGCTCACAACAATTTTGTTCTTGCCGTGCAGTTTCTTGATATCCTAGGTACTTCGGGCTGCTCGAACATCGTCACGCTCAATGCTACTACGCCTGCGACGCCGGTATTTTTTCGTGACTTCTGTAATCGTGCCACCAAGAGCCAGGTCTCACCACCGTTCAGCAGACTGCCAGGTTATTCGACGTCATAGGGCGCAGAGGGCTACGCGAATGAGCTGGGCGGGGCGACACCTGCCAAGGAGCCTACAAAGCGACATCCGTGCGACTTCTCAGTCACAGGGTATGGTGGCGCCGGAACAATGTCGATCGCTCACAACAATTTTTTTCTTGCCGTGCAGTTTCTTGACATCATAGATACTGCGGGCTGCTCGAACCTCGTCATGCTCAATGCTACTACGCCTGCGATGCCGGTATTTCTCCGTGACTTCTGTAATCGCGCCACCGAGAGCCAGGTCTCACCACCATTCAGCAGACTGCCACGTTATTCGACGTCATAGGGCGCATGAGCTGTGTGGGGCGACACCTTTCAAAGAGCCTATAAAGGGACACCAGCTCGACTACTCAGTCACAGGGTATGGTGGCGCCGGAACAATGTCGATCGCTCACAACAATTTCGTTCTTGCCGTGCAGTTTCTTGACATCCTAGGTACTGCGGGCTGCTCGAACCTCGTCACGCTCAATGCTACATCGCCTGCGACACCAGTATTTCTCCGTGACTTCTGTAATCGTGCCATCGAGAGCAAGGTCTCACCACCGTTCAGCAGACTGCCAGGTTATTCGACATCATAGGGCGTGGACGGCTACGCGCATGAGCTGTGCGGGGCGACACCTTTCAAGGAGCCTACAAAGCGACATCTGTGCGACTTCTCAGTCACAGGGTATGGTTGCGCCGGAACAATGTCGATCACTCACAACAATTTCGTTCTTGCCGTGCAGTTTCTTGACATCCTATGTACTGCGGGCTGCTCGAACCTCGTCACGCTCAATGCTACATCGCCTGCGACACCGGTATTTCTCCGTGACTTCTGTAATCGTGCCATCGAGAGCAAGGTCTCACCACCGTTCAGCAGACGGCCAGGTTATTCGACATCATAGGGCGCGGAAGGCTACGCGCATGAGCTGTGCGGGGCGACACCTTTCAAGGAGCCTACAAAGCGACATCCGTGCGACTTCTCAGTCACAGGGTATGGTTGCGCCGGAACAATGTCGATCGCTCACAACAATTTTGTTCTTGCCGTGCAGTTTCTTGACATCCTAGGTACTGCGGGCTGCTCGAACCTCGTCACGCTCAATGCTACTACGCCTGCGAGGCCGGTATTTCTCCGTGACTTCCGTAATCGCGCCACCGAGAGCCAGGTCTCACCACCGTTCAGCAGACTGCCAGGTTATTCGACGTCATAGGGCGCTGAGGGCTACGCGCATGAGCTGTGCGGGGTGACACCTTTCAAAGAGCCTACAAAGCAACACCTGTTCAACTTCTCAGTCACAGGGTATGGTCGCGCTGGAACAATGTCGATCGCTCACAACAATTTTGTTCTTGCCGTGCAGTTTCTTGACATCCTAGGTACTGCGGGCTGCTCGAACCTCGTCACGCTCAATGCTACTACGCCTGCGACGCCGGTATTTCTCCGTGACTTCTGTAATCGTTCCACCGAGAGGCAGGTCTCACCACCGTTCAGCAGACGGCCGGGTTATTCGACGTCATAGGGCGCAGAGGGCTACGCGCATGAGCTGTGTGGGGCGACACCTTTCAAGGAGCCTAGAAAGCGACACCCGTTCGACTTCTCAGTCACAGGGTATGGTGGCGCCAGAACAATGTCGATCGCTAGCAACAATTGTGTTCTTGCAGTGCAGTTTCTTGACATCCTAGGTACTGTGGGCTGCTCGAACCTCGTCACGCTCAATGCTACTACGCCTGCGATGCCGGTATTTCTCCGTGACTTCTGTATTCGTGCCACCGAGAGGCAGGTCTCACCACCGTTCAGCAGACGGCCGAGTTATTCGACGTCATAGGGCGCAGAGGGCTACGCGCATGAGCTGTGTGGGGCGACACCTTTCAAGGAGCCTAGAAAGCGACACCCGTTCGACTTCTCAGTTACAGGGTATGGTGGCGCCGGAACAATGTCGATCACTCACAACAATTTTGTTCTTGCCGTGCAGTTTCTTGACATCCTAGGTACTGTGGGCTGCTCGAACCTCGTCACGCTCAATGCTACTACGCCTGCGACGCCGGTATTTCTCCGTGACTTCTGTAATCGTGCCACCGAGAGCCAGGTCGCACCACCGTTCAGCCGACTGCCAGGTTATTCGACGTCATAGGGCGCAGAGGACTACGCGCATGAGCTGTGCGGGGCGACACCTTTCGAGAAGCCTATAAACGGACACCCGCTCGACTACTCAGTCACAGGGTATGGTGGCGCCGGAACAATGTCGATCGCTCACAACAATTTTGTTCTTGCCGTGCAGTTTCTTGACATCCTAGGTACTGCGGGCTGCTCGAACCTCGTCACGCTCAATGCTACTACGCCTGCGACGCCAGTATTTCTCCGTGACTTCTGTAATCGTGCCACCGAGAGCCAGGTCTCACCACCGTTCAGCAGACTGCCAGGTTATTCGACGTCACAGGGCGCAGAGGGCTACGCGCATGAGCTGTGCGGGGCGACACCTTTCAAGGAGCCTACAAAGCGACACCCGTTCTACTTGTCAGTCACAGGGTATGGTGGCGCCGGAACAATGTCGATCGGTCACAACAATTTTGTTCTTGCCGTGCAGTTTCTTGACATCCTAGGTACTGCGGGCTGCTCGAACCTCGTCATGCTCAATGCTACTACGCCTGCGACGCTGGTATTTCTCCGTGACTTCAGTAATCGTGCCACCGAGAGCCAGGTCTCACCACCGTTCAACAGACTGCCAGGTTATTCGACGTCATAGGGCGCAGAGGGCTACGCGCATGGGCTCTGTGGGGCGACACCTTTCAAGGAGCCTATAAAGGGACACCCGCTCGACTACTCAGTGACATGGTATGGTGGCGCCGGAACAATGTCAATCGCTCACAACAATTTTGTTCTTGCCGTGCAGTTTCTTGACATCCTAGGTACTGCGGGCTGCTCGAACCTCGTCACGCTCAATGCTACTATGCCTGCGACGCCGGTATTTCTCCGTGACTTCTGTAATCGTGCCACCGAGAGCCAGGTCTCACCACCGTTTAGCAGACTGCCAGGTTATTCGACGTCATAGGGCGCAGAGGGCTACGCGCATGAGCTGTGCGGGGCGACACCTTTCAAGGAGCCTACAAAGCGACACCCGTTCGACTTCTCAGTCACAGGGTATGTTGGCGCCGGAACAATGTCGATCGCTCACAACAATTTTGTTCTTGCCGTGCAGTTTCTTGACATCCTAGGTACTGCGGGCTACTTGAACCTCGTCACGCTATATGCTACTACGCCTGCGACGCCGGTATTTCTCCATGACTTCTGTAATCGTGCCACCGAAAGCCAGGTCTCACCACCGTTCAGCAGACAGCCAGTTTATTCGACGTCATAGGGCGCAGAGGGCTACGCGCATGAGCTGTGCGGGGCGACACCTTTCAAGGAGCCTACAAAGCGACACCCGTTCGACTTCTCAGTCACAGGGTATGGTGGCGCCGGAACAATGTCGATCGCTCACAACAATTTTGTTCTTGCCGTGCAGTTTCTTGACATCCTAGGTACTGCGGGCTGCTCGAACCTCGTCACGCTCAGTGCTACTACGCCTGCGACACCGGTATTTCTCCGTGACTTCTGTAATCCTGCCACCGAGAGCCAGGTCTCACCACCGTTCAGCAGACTGCCAGGTTATTCGACGTCATAGGGCGCGGAGGGCTACGCGCATGAGCTGTGCGGGGTGACACCTTTCAAGAAGCCTACAAAGCAACACCTGTTCAACTTCTCAGTCACAGGGTATGGTCGCGCTAGAACAATGTCGATCGCTCACAACAATTTTGTTCTTGCCGTGCAGTTTCTTGACATCCTAGGTACTACGGGCTGCTCGAACCTCGTCACGCTCAATGCTACTACGCCTGCGACGCCGGTATTTCTCCGTGACTTCTGTAATCGTGCCACCGAGAGCCAGGTCTCACCACCGTTCAGCAGACTGCCAGGTTATTCGACGTCATAGGGCACAGAGGGCTACGCGCATGAGCTGTATGAGGCGACACCTTTCAAGGAGCCTACAAAGCGACACCCGTTCGACTTCTCAGTCACAGGGTATAGTGGCGCCGGAACAATGCCGATCGCTCACAACAACTTTGTTCTTGCCGTGCAGTTTCTTGACATCGTAGGTACTGCCGGCTGCTCGAACCTCGTCACGCTCAATGCTACTACGCCTACGACGCCGGTATTTCTCCGTGACTTCTGTAATCGTGCCACCGAGAGCCAGGTCTCACCACCATTCAGCAGACTGCCAGGTTGTTCGACGTCATAGGGCGCAGAGGGCTACGCGCATTAGCTGTGCGGGGCGACACCTTTCAAGGAGCCTACAAAGCGACACCCGTTCGACTTGTCAGTCACAGGGTATGGTGGCGCCGGAACAATGTCGTTCGCTCACAACAATTTTGTTCTTGCCGTGCAGTTTCTTGATATCCTAGGTACTTCGGGCTGCTCGAACATCGTCACGCTCAATGCTACTACGCCTGCGACGCCGGTATTTTTTCGTGACTTCTGTAATCGTGCCACCAAGAGCCAGGTCTCACCACCGTTCAGCAGACTGCCAGGTTATTCGACGTCATAGGGCGCAGAGGGCTACGCGAATGAGCTGGGCGGGGCGACACCTGCCAAGGAGCCTACAAAGCGACATCCGTGCGACTTCTCAGTCACAGGGTATGGTGGCGCCGGAACAATGTCGATCGCTCACAACAATTTTTTTCTTGCCGTGCAGTTTCTTGACATCATAGATACTGCGGGCTGCTCGAACCTCGTCATGCTCAATGCTACTACGCCTGCGATGCCGGTATTTCTCCGTGACTTCTGTAATCGCGCCACCGAGAGCCAGGTCTCACCACCATTCAGCAGACTGCCACGTTATTCGACGTCATAGGGCGCATGAGCTGTGTGGGGCGACACCTTTCAAAGAGCCTATAAAGGGACACCAGCTCGACTACTCAGTCACAGGGTATGGTGGCGCCGGAACAATGTCGATCGCTCACAACAATTTCGTTCTTGCCGTGCAGTTTCTTGACATCCTAGGTACTGCGGGCTGCTCGAACCTCGTCACGCTCAATGCTACATCGCCTGCGACACCAGTATTTCTCCGTGACTTCTGTAATCGTGCCATCGAGAGCAAGGTCTCACCACCGTTCAGCAGACTGCCAGGTTATTCGACATCATAGGGCGTGGACGGCTACGCGCATGAGCTGTGCGGGGCGACACCTTTCAAGGAGCCTACAAAGCGACATCTGTGCGACTTCTCAGTCACAGGGTATGGTTGCGCCGGAACAATGTCGATCACTCACAACAATTTCGTTCTTGCCGTGCAGTTTCTTGACATCCTATGTACTGCGGGCTGCTCGAACCTCGTCACGCTCAATGCTACATCGCCTGCGACACCGGTATTTCTCCGTGACTTCTGTAATCGTGCCATCGAGAGCAAGGTCTCACCACCGTTCAGCAGACGGCCAGGTTATTCGACATCATAGGGCGCGGAAGGCTACGCGCATGAGCTGTGCGGGGCGACACCTTTCAAGGAGCCTACAAAGCGACATCCGTGCGACTTCTCAGTCACAGGGTATGGTTGCGCCGGAACAATGTCGATCGCTCACAACAATTTTGTTCTTGCCGTGCAGTTTCTTGACATCCTAGGTACTGCGGGCTGCTCGAACCTCGTCACGCTCAATGCTACTACGCCTGCGAGGCCGGTATTTCTCCGTGACTTCCGTAATCGCGCCACCGAGAGCCAGGTCTCACCACCGTTCAGCAGACTGCCAGGTTATTCGACGTCATAGGGCGCTGAGGGCTACGCGCATGAGCTGTGCGGGGTGACACCTTTCAAAGAGCCTACAAAGCAACACCTGTTCAACTTCTCAGTCACAGGGTATGGTCGCGCTGGAACAATGTCGATCGCTCACAACAATTTTGTTCTTGCCGTGCAGTTTCTTGACATCCTAGGTACTGCGGGCTGCTCGAACCTCGTCACGCTCAATGCTACTACGCCTGCGACGCCGGTATTTCTCCGTGACTTCTGTAATCGTGCCACCGAGAGCCAGGTCTCACCACCGTTCAGCAGACTGCCAGGTTATTCGACGTCATAGGGCGCAGAGGGCTACGCGCATGAGCTGTATGGGGCGACACCTTTCAAGGAGCCTACAAAGCGACACCCGTTCGACTTCTCAGTCATAGGGTAATAGTGGCGCCGGAACAATGCCGATCGCTCACAACAATTTTGTTGTTGCCGTGCAGTTTCTTTACATCCTAGGTACTGCCGGCTGCTCGAACCTCGTCACGCTCAATGCTACTACGCCTGCGACGCAGGTATTTCTCCGTGACTTCTGTAATCATGCCACCGAGAGCCAGGTCTCACCACCATTCAGCAGACTGCCAGGTTGTTCGACGTCATAGGGCGCAGAGGGCTACGCGCATGAGCTGTGCGGGGCGACACCTTTCAAGGAGCCTACAAAGCGACATCCGTGCGACTTCTCAGTCACAGGGTATGGTGGCGCCGGAACAATGTCGATCGCTCACAACAATTTTGTTCTTGCCGTGCAGTTTCTTGACATCCTAGGTACTGCGGGCTGCTCGAACCTCGTCATGCTCAATGCTACTACGCCTGCGATGCCGGTATTTCTCCGTGACTTCTGTAATCGTGCCACCAAGAGCCAGGTCTCACAACCGTTCAGCAGACTGCCAGGTTATCCGACGTCATAGGGCGCCGAGGGCTACGCGAGTGAGCTGGGCGGGGCGACACCTTTCAAGGAGCCTACAAAGCGACATCCGTTCGACTTCTCAGTCACAGGGTATGGTGGCGCCGGAACAATGTCGATCGCTCACAACAATTTTGTTCTTGCCGTGCAGTTTCTTGACATCCTAGATACTGCGGGCTGCTCGAACCCCGTCACGCTCAATGCTACTACGCCTGCGATGCCGGTATTTCTCCGTGACTTCTGTAATCGTTCCACCGAGAGGCAGGTCTCACCACCGTTCAGCAGACGGCCGGGTCATTCGACGTCATAGGGCGCAGAGGGCTACGCGCATGAGCTGTGTGGAGCGACACCTTTCAAGGAGCCTACAAAGAGACACCCGTTCGACTTCTCAGTCACAGGGTATGGTGGCGCCGGAACAATGTCGATCGCTAGCAACAATTGTGTTCTTGCAGTGCAGTTTCTTGACATCCTAGGTACTGCGGGCTGCTCGAACATCGTCACGCTCAATGCTACTACGCCTGCGACGCCGGTTTTTCTCCGTGAATTCTGTAATCGTGCCACCAAGAGCCAGGTCTCACCACCGTTCAGCAGACTGCCAGGTTATTCGACGTCACAGGGCGCAGAGGGCTACGCGAATGAGCTGGGCGGGGCGACACCTTTCAAGGAGCCTACAAAGCGACATCCGTTCGACTTCTCAGTCACAGGGTATGGTGGCGCCGGAACTATGTCGATCGCTCACAACAATTTTGTTCTTGCCGTGCAGTTTCTTGACATCCTAGGTACTGCGGGCTGCTGGAACCTCGTCACGCTCAATGCTACTACGCCTTCGATGGCGGTATTTCTCCGTGACTTCTTTAATCGTGCCACCGAGAGGCAGGTCTCACCACCGTTCAGCAGACGGCCGGGTTATTCGACGTCATAGAGCGCAGAGGGCTACGCGCATGAGCTGTGTGGGGCGACACCTTTCAAGAAGCCTAGAAAGGGACACCCGCTCGACTACTCAGTCACAGGGCATGGGGTGCCGGAACAGTGTCGATCGCTCACAACAATTTTGTTCTTGCCGTGCAGTTTCTTGACATCCTAGGTACTGCGGGCTGCTCGAACCTCGTAACGCTCAATGCTACTACGCCTGCGAGGCCGGTATTTCTCCGTGACTTCTGTAATCGTGCCACCAAGAGCCAGGTCTCACCACCGTTCAGCAGACGGCCGGGTTATTCGACGTCATAGGGCGCAGAGGGCTACGCGCATGAGCTGTGTGGGGCGACACCTTTCAAGGAGCCTAGAAAGCGACACCCGTTCGACTTCTCAGTCACAGGGTATGGTGGCGCCAGAACAATGTCGATCGCTCACAACAATTTTGTTCTTGCCGTGCAGTTTCTTGACATCCTAGGTACTGTGGGCTGCTCGAACCTCGTCACGCTCAATGCTACTACGCCTGCGATGCCGGTATTTCTCCGTGACTTCTGTATTCGTGCCACCGAGAGGCAGGTCTCACCACCGTTCAGCAGACGGCCGAGTTATTCGACGTCATAGGGCGCAGAGGGCTACGCGCATGAGCTGTGTGGGGCGACACCTTTCAAGGAGCCTAGAAAGCGACACCCGTTCGACTTCTCAGTTACAGGGTATGGTGGCGCCGGAACAATGTCGATCACTCACAACAATTTTGTTCTTGCCGTGCAGTTTCTTGACATCCTAGGTACTGCGGGCTGCTCGAACCTCGTCACGCTCAATGCTACTACGCCTGCGACGCCGGCATTTCTCCGTGACTTCTGTAATCGTGCCACCGAGAGCCAGGTCGCACCACCGTTCAGCAGACTGCCAGGTTATTCGACGTCATAGGGCGCAGAGGACTACGCGCATGAGCTGTGCGGGGCGACACCTTTCGAGAAGCCTAAAAACGGACACCCGCTCGACTACTCAGTCACAGGGTATGGTGGCGCCGGAACAATGTCGATCGCTCACAACAATTTTGTTCTTGCCGTGCAGTTTCTTGACATCCTAGGTACTGCGGGCTGCTCGAACCTCGTCACGCTCAATGCTAATACGCCTGCGACGCCAGTATTTCTCCGTGACTTCTGTAATCGTGCTACCGAGAGCCAGGTCTCACCACCGTTCAGCAAACTGCCAGGTTATTCGACGTCACAGGCCGCAGAGGGCTACGCGCATGAGCTGTGTGGGGCGACACCTTTCAAGGAGCCTACAAAGCGACACCCGTTCTACTTGTCAGTCACAGGGTATGGTGGCGCCAGAACAATGTCGATCGCTCACAACAATTTTGTTCTTGCCGTGCAGTTTCTTGACATCCTAGGTACTGCGGGCTGCTCAAACCTCGTCATGCTCAATGCTACTACGCCTGCGACGCTGGTATTTCTCCGTGACTTCAGTAATCGTGCCACCGAGAGCCAGGTCTCACCACCGTTCAGCAGACTGCCAGGTTATTCGACGTCATAGGGCGCAGAGGACTACGCGCATGAGCTGTGTGGGGCGACACCTTTCAAAGAGCCTATAAAGGGACACCAGCTCGACTACTCAGTCACAGGGTATGGTGGCGCCGGAACAATGTCGATCGCTCACAACAATTTCGTTCTTGCCGTGCAGTTTCTTGACATCCTATGTACTGCGGGCTGCTCGAACCTCGTCACGCTCAATGCTACATCGCCTGCGACACCGGTATTTCTCCGTGACTTCTGTAATCGTGCCATCGAGAGCAAGGTCTCACCACCGTTCAGCAGACGGCCAGGTTATTCGACATCATAGGGCGCGGAAGGCTACGCGCATGAGCTGTGCGGGGCGACACCTTTCAAGGAGCCTACAAAGCGACATCCGTGCGACTTCTCAGTCACAGGGTATGGTTGCGCCGGAACAATGTCGATCGCTCACAACAATTTTGTTCTTGCCGTGCAGTTTCTTGACATCCTAGGTACTGCGGGCTGCTCGAACCTCGTCACGCTCAATGCTACTACGCCTGCGATGCCGGTATTTCTCCGTGACTTCTGTAATCGCGCCACCGAGAGCCAGGTCTCACCACCGTTCAGCAGACTGCCAGGTTATTCGACGTCATAGGGCGCTGAGGGCTACGCGCATGAGCTGTGCGGGGTGACACCTTTCAAAGAGCCTACAAAGCAACACCTGTTCAACTTCTCAGTCACAGGGTATGGTCGCGCTGGAACAATGTCGATCGCTCACAACAATTTTGTTCTTGCCGTGCAGTTTCTTGACATCCTAGGTACTGCGGGCTGCTCGAACCTCGTCACGCTCAATGCTACTACGCCTGCGACGCCGGTATTTCTCCGTGACTTCTGTAATCGTGCCACCGAGAGCCAGGTCTCACCACCGTTCAGCAGACTGCCAGGTTATTCGACGTCATAGGGCGCAGAGGGCTACGCGCATGAGCTGTATGGGGCGACACCTTTCAAGGAGCCTACAAAGCGACACCCGTTCGACTTCTCAGTCATAGGGTAATAGTGGCGCCGGAACAATGCCGATCGCTCACAACAATTTTGTTGTTGCCGTGCAGTTTCTTTACATCCTAGGTACTGCCGGCTGCTCGAACCTCGTCACGCTCAATGCTACTACGCCTGCGACGCCGGTATTTCTCCGTGACTTCTGTAATCATGCCACCGAGAGCCAGGTCTCACCACCATTCAGCAGACTGCCAGGTTGTTCGACGTCATAGGGCGCAGAGGGCTACGCGCATGAGCTGTGCGGGGCGACACCTTTCAAGGAGCCTACAAAGCGACACCCGTTCGACTTCTCAGTCACAGGGTATGGTGGCGCCGGAACAATGTCGATCGCTCACAACGATTTTGTTCTTGCCGTGCAGTTTCTTGATATCCTAGGTACTGCGGGCTGCTCAAACATCGTCACGCTCAACGCTACTACGCCTACGACGCCGGTATTTCTCCGTGACTTCTGTAATCGTGCCACCAAGAGCCAGGTCTCACCACCGTTCAGCAGACTGCCAGGTTATCTGACGTCATAGGGCGCCGAGGGCTACGCTAGTGAGCTGGGCGGGGCGACACCTTTCAAGGAGCCTACAAAGCGACATCCGTTCGCCTTCTCAGTCACAGGGTATGGTGGCGCCGGAACAATGTCGATCGCTCACAACGATTTTGTTCTTGCCGTGCAGTTTCTTGACATCCTAGATACTGCGGGCTGCTCGAACCCCGTCACGCTCAATGCTACTACGCCTGCGATGCCGGTATTTCTCCGTGACTTCTGTAATTGTTCCACCGAGAGGCAGGTCTCACCACCGTTCAGCAGACGGCCGGGTCATTCGACGTCATAGGGCGCAGAGGGCTACGCGCATGAGCTGTGTGGGGGGACACCTTTCAAGGAGCCTACAAAGAGACACCCGTTCGACTTCTCAGTCACAGGGTATGGTGGCGCCGGAACAATGTCGATCGCTAGCAACAATTGTGTTCTTGCAGTGCAGTTTCTTGACATCCTAGGTACTGCGGGCTGCTCGAACATCGTCACGCTCAATGCTACTACGCCTGCGACGCCGGTTTTTCTCCGTGACTTCTGTAATCGTGCCACCAAGAGCCAGGTCTCACCACCGTTCAGCAGACTGCCAGGTTATTCGACGTCATAGGGCGCAGAGGGCTACGCGAATGAGCTGGGCGGGGCGACACCTTTCAAGGAGCCTACAAAGCGACATCCGTTCGACTTCTCAGTCACAGGGTATGGTGACGCCGGAACAATGTCGATCGCTCACAACAATTTTCTTCTTGCCGTCAGTTTCTTGACATCCTAGGTATTGCGGGCTGCTGGAACGTCGTCATGCTCAATGCTACTACGCCTGCGATGGCGGTATTTCTCCGTGACTTCTGTAATCGTGCCACCGAGAGGCAGGTCTCACCACCGTTCAGCAGACGGCCGGGTTATTCGACGTCATAGAGCGCAGAGGGCTACGCGCATGAGTTGTGTGGGGCGACACCTTTCAAGAAGCCTAGAAAGGGACACCCACTCGACTACTCAGTCACAGGGTATGGTGGCGCCGGAACAATGTCGATCGCTCACAACAATTTTGTTCTTGCCGTGCAGTTTCTTGACATCCTAGGTACTGCGGGCTGCTCGAACCTCGTAACGCTCAATGCTACTACGCCTGCGAGGCCGGTATTTCTCCGTGACTTCTGTAATCGTGTCACCAAGAGCCAGGTCGCACCACCGTTCAGCAGACGGCCGGGTTATTCGACGTCATAGGGTGCAGAGGGCTACGCGCATGAGCTGTGTGGGGCGACACCTTTCAAGGAGCCTAGAAAGCGACACCCGTTCGACTTCTCAGTCACAGGGTATGGTGGCGCCGGAAAAATGTCGGTCACTCACAAATATTTTGTTCTTGCCGTGCAGTTTCTTGACATCCTAGGTACTGCGGGCTGCTCGAACCTCGTCACGCTCAATGCTACTACGCCTGCGATGCCAGAATTTCTCCGTGACTTCTGTATTCGTGCCACCGAGAGGCAGGTCTCACCCCCGTTCAGCAGACGGCCGGGTTATTCGACGTCATAGGGCGCAGAAGGCTACGCGCATGAGCTTTGTGGGGCGACACCTTTCTTGGAGCCTACAAAGCGACACACGTTCGACTTCTCAGTCACAGGGTATGGTGGCGCCGGAACAATGTTGATCGCTCACAACAATTTTGTTCTTGCAGTGCAGTTTCTTGACATCTTAGGTACTGCGGGCTGCTCGAACCTCGTCACGCTCAATGCTACTACGCCTGCGACGCCGGCATTTCTCCGTGACTTCTGTAATCGTGCCACCGAGAGCCAGGTCGCGCCACCGTTCAGCAGACTGCCAGGTTATTCCACGTCATAGGGCGCAGAGGACTACGTGCATGAGCTGTGCGGGGCGACACCTTTCGAGAAGCCTATAAACGGACACCCGCTCGACTACTCAGTCACAGGGTATGGTGGCGCCGGAACAATGTCGATCGCTCACAACAATTTTGTTCTTGCCGTGCAGTTTCTTGACATCCTAGGTACTGCGGGCTGCTCGAACCTCGTCACGCTCAATGCTACTACGGCTGCGACGCCAGTATTTCTCCGTGACTTCTGTAATCGTGCCACCGAGAGCCAGGTCTCACCACCGTTCAGCAGACTGCCAGGTTATTCGACGTCATAGGGCGCAGAGGACTACGCGCATGAGCTGTGAGGGGCGACACCTTTCGAGAAGCCTATAAACGGACACCCGCTCGACTACTCAGTCACACGGTATGGTGGCGCCGGAACAATGTCGATCGCTCACAACAATTTTGTTCTTGCCGTGCAGTTTCTTGACATCCTAGGTACTGCGGGCTGCTCGAACCTCGTCACGCTCAATGCTACTACGCCTGCGACGCCAGTATTTCTCCGTGACTTCTGTAATCGTGCCACCGAGAGCCAGGTCTCACCACCGTTCAGCAGACTGCCAGGTTATTCGACGTCACAGGACGCAGAGGGCTACGCGCATGAGCTGTGCGGGGCGACACCTTTCAAGGAGCCTACAAAGCGACACCCGTTCTACTTGTCAGTCACAGGGTATGGTGGCGCCGGAACAATGTCGTTCGCTCACAACAATTTTGTTCTTGCCGTGCAGTTTCTTGACATCCTAGGTACTGCGGGCTGCTCGAACCTCGTCATGCTCAATGCTACTACGCCTGCGACGCTGGTATTTCTCCGTGACTTCAGTAATCGTGCCACCGAGAGCCAGGTCTCACCACCGTTCAACAGACTGCCAGGTTATTCGACGTCATAGGGCGCAGAGGGCTACGCGCATGGGCTCTGTGGGGCGACACCTTTCAAGGAGCCTATAAAGGGACACCTGCTCGACTACTCAGTGACATGGTATGGTGGCGCCGGAACAATGTCAATCGCTCACAACAATTTTGTTCTTGCCGTGCAGTTTCTTGACATTCTAGGTACTGCGGGCTGCTCGAACCTCGTCACGCTCAATGCTACTATGCCTGCGACGCCGGTATTTCTCCGTGACTTCTGTAATCGTGCCACCGAGAGCCAGGTCTCACCACCGTTTAGCAGACTGCCAGGTTATTCGACGTCATAGGGCGCAGAGGGCTACGCGCATGAGCTGTGCGGGGCGACACCTTTCAAGGAGCCTACAAAGCGACACCCGTTCGACTTCTCAGTCACAGGGTATGTTGGCGCCGGAACAATGTCGATCGCTCACAACAATTTTGTTCTTGCCGTGCAGTTTCTTGACATCCTAGGTACTGCGGGCTACTTGAACCTCGTCACGCTATATGCTACTACGCCTGCGACGCCGGTATTTATCCATGACTTCTGTAATCGTGCCACCGAAAGCCAGGTCTCACCACCGTTCAGCAGACAGCCAGTTTCTTCGACGTCATAGGGCGCAGAGGGCTACGCGCATGAGCTGTGCGGGGCGACACCTTTCAAGGAGCCTACAAAGCGACACCCGTTCGACTTCTCAGTCACAGGGTATGGTGGCGCCGGAACCATGTCGATCGCTCACAACAATTTTGTTCTTGCCGTGCAGTTTCTTGACATCCTAGGTACTGCGGGCTGCTCGAACCTCGTCACGCTCAGTGCTACTACGCCTGCGACACCGGTATTTCTCCGTGACTTCTGTAATCGTGCCACCGAGAGCCAGGTCTCACCACCGTTCAGCAGACTGCCAGGTTATTCGACGTCATAGGGCGCGGAGGGCTACGCGCATGAGCTGTGCGGGGTGACACCTTTCAAGAAGCCTACAAAGCAACACCTGTTCAACTTCTCAGTCACAGGGTATGGTCGCGCTAGAACAATGTCGATCGCTCACAACAGTTTTGTTCTTGCCGTGCAGTTTCTTGACATCCTAGGTACTACGGGCTGCTCGAACCTCGTCACGCTCAATGCTACTACGCCTGCGACGCCGGTATTTCTCCGTGACTTCTGTAATCGTGCCACCGAGAGCCAGGTCTCACCACCGTTCAGCAGACTGCCAGGTTATTCGACGTCATAGGGCACAGAGGGCTACGCGCATGAGCTGTATGAGGCGACACCTTTCAAGGAGCCTACAAAGCGACACCCGTTCGACTTCTCAGTCACAGGGTATAGTGGCGCCGGAACAATGCCGATCGCTCACAACAATTTTGTTCTTGCCGTGCAGTTTCTTGACATCGTAGGTACTGCCGGCTGCTCGAACCTCGTCACGCTCAATGCTACTACGCCTGCGACGCCGGTATTTCTCCGTGACTTCTGTAATCGTGCCACCGAGAGCCAGGTCTCACCACCATTCAGCAGACTGCCAGGTTGTTTGACGTCATAGGGCGCAGAGGGCTACGCGCATTAGCTGTGCGGGGCGACACCTTTCAAGGAGCCTACAAAGCGACACCCGTTCGACTTGTCAGTCACAGGGTATGGTGGCGCCGGAACAATGTCGTTCGCTCACAACAATTTTGTTCTTGCCGTGCAGTTTCTTGATATCCTAGGTACTTCGGGCTGCTCGAACATCGTCACGCTCAATGCTACTACGCCTGCGACGCCGGTATTTTTTCGTGACTTCTGTAATCGTGCCACCAAGAGCCAGGTCACACCACCGTTCAGCAGACTGCCAGGTTATTCGACGTCATAGGGCGCAGAGGGCTACGCGAATGAGCTGGGCGGGGCGACACCTGCCAAGGAGCCTACAAAGCGACATCCGTGCGACTTCTCAGTCACAGGGTATGGTGGCGCCGGAACAATGTCGATCGCTCACAACAATTTTTTTCTTGCCGTGCAGTTTCTTGACATCATAGATACTGCGAGCTGCTCGAACCTCGTCAGGCTCAATGCTACTACGCCTGCGATGCCGGTATTTCTCCGTGACTTCTGTAATCGCGCCACCGAGAGCCAGGTCTCACCACCATTCAGCAGACTGCCACGTTATTCGACGTCATAGGGCGCATGAGCTGTGTGGGGCGACACCTTTCAAAGAGCCTATAAAGGGACACCAGCTCGACTACTCAGTCACAGGGTATGGTGGCGCCGGAACAATGTCGATCGCTCACAACAATTTCGTTCTTGCCGTGCAGTTTCTTGACATCCTAGGTACTGCGGGCTGCTCGAACCTCGTCACGCTCAATGCTACATCGCCTGCGACACCAGTATTTCTCCGTGACTTCTGTAATCGTGCCATCGAGAGCAAGGTCTCACCACCGTTCAGCAGACTGCCAGGTTATTCGACATCATAGGGCGCGGAAGGCTACGCGCATGAGCTGTGCGGGGCGACACCTTTCAAGGAGCCTACAAAGCGACATCTGTGCGACTTCTCAGTCACAGGGTATGGTTGCGCCGGAAGAATGTCGATCGCTCACAACAATTTTGTTCTTGCCGTGCAGTTTCTTGACATCCTAGGTACTGCGGGCTGCTCGAACCTCGTCACGCTCAATGCTACTACGCCTGCGATGCCGGTATTTCTCCGTGACTTCTGTAATCGCGCCACCGAGAGCCAGGTCTCACCACCGTTCAGCAGACTGCCAGGTTATTCGACGTCATAGGGCGCGGAGGGCTACGCGCATGAGCTGTGCGGGGTGACACCTTTCAAGGAGCCTACAAAGCAACACCTGTTCAACTTCTCAGTCACAGGGTATGGTCGCGCTTAAACAATGTCGATCGCTCACAACAATTTTGTTCTCACCGTGCAGTTTCTTGACATCCTAGGTACTGCGGGCTGCTCGAACCTCGTCACGCTCAATGCTACTACGCCTGCGACACCGGTATTTCTCCGTGACTTCTGTAATCGTGCCACCGAGAGCCAGGTCTCACCACCGTTCAGCAGACTGCCAGGTTATTCGACGTCATAGGGCGCAGAGGGCTACGCGCATGAGCTGTATGGGGCGACACCTTTCAAGGAGCCTACAAAGCGACACCCGTTCGACTTGTCAGTCATAGGGTATAGTGGCGCCGGAACAATGCCGATCGCTCACAACAATTTTGTTCTTGCCGTGCAGTTTCTTGACATCCTAGGTACTGCCGGCTGCTCGAACCTCGTCACGCTCAATGCTACTACGCCTGCGACGCCGGTATTTCTCCGTGACTTCTGTAATCATGCCACCGAGAGCCAGGTCTCACCACCATTCAGCAGACTGCCAGGTTGTTCGACGTCATAGGGCGCAGAGGGCTACGCGCATGAGCTGTGCGGGGCGACACCTTTCAAGGAGCCTACAAAGCGACACCCGTTCGACTTCTCAGTCACAGGGTATGGTGGCGCCGGAACAATGTCGATCGCTCACAACGATTTTGTTCTTGCCGTGCAGTTTCTTGATATCCTAGGTACTGCGGGCTGCCTAAACATCGTCACGCTCAACGCTACTACGCCTACGACGCCGGTATTTCTCCGTGACTTCTGTAATCGTGCCACCAAGAGCCAGGTCTCACCACCGTTCAGCAGACTGCCAGGTTATTCGACGTCATAGGGCGCAGAGGGCTACGCGAATGAGCTGGGCGGGGCGACACCTTCCAAGGAGCCTACAAAGCGACATCCGTGCGACTTCTCAGTCACAGGGTATGGTGGCGCCGGAACAATGTCGATCGCTCACAACAATTTTGTTCTTGCCGTGCAGTTTCTTGACATCCTAGATACTGCGGGCTGCTCGAACCCCGTCACGCTCAATGCTACTACGCCTGCGATGCCGGTATTTCTCCGTGACTTCTGTAATCGTTCCACCGAGAGGCAGGTCTCACCACCGTTCAGCAGACGGCCGGGTCATTCGACGTCATAGGGCGCAGAGGGCTACGCGCATGAGCTGTGTGGGGCGACACCTTTCAAGGAGCCTACAAAGAGACACCCGTTCGACTTCTCAGTCACAGGGTATGGTGGCGCCGGAACAATGTCGATCGCTAGCAACAATTGTGTTCTTGCAGTGCAGTTTCTTGACATCCTAGGTACTGCGGGCTGCTCGAACATCGTCACGCTCAATGCTACTACGCCTGCGACGCCGGTTTTTCTCCGTGAATTCTGTAATCGTGCCACCAAGAGCCAGGTCTCACCACCGTTCAGCAGACTGCCAGGTTATTCGACGTCACAGGGCGCAGAGGGCTACGCGAATGAGCTGTATGGGGCGACACCTTTCAAGGAGCCTACAAAGCGACACCCGTTCGACTTCTCAGTCATAGGGTATAGTGGCGCCGGAACAATGCCGATCGCTCACAACAATTTTGTTGTTGCCGTGCAGTTTCTTTACATCCTAGGTACTGCCGGCTGCTCGAACCTCGTCACGCTCAATGCTACTACGCCTGCGACGCCGGTATTTCTCCGTGACTTCTGTAATCATGCCACCGAGAGCCAGGTCTCACCACCATTCAGCAGACTGCCAGGTTGTTCGACGTCATAGGGCGCAGAGGGCTACGCGCATGAGCTGTGCGGGGCGACACCTTTCAAGGAGCCTACAAAGCGACACCCGTTCGACTTCTCAGTCACAGGGTATGGTGGCGCCGGAACAATGTCGATCGCTCACAACGATTTTGCTCTTGCCGTGCAGTTTCTTGATATCCTAGGTACTGCGGGCTGCTCAAACATCGTCACGCTCAACGCTACTACGCCTACGACGCCGGTATTTCTCCGTGACTTCTGTAATCGTGCCACCAAGAGCCAGGTCTCACCACCGTTCAGCAGACTGCCAGGTTATCTGACGTCATAGGGCGCCGAGGGCTACGCGAGTGAGCTGGGCGGGGCGACACCTTTCAAGAAGCCTACAAAGCGACATCCGTTCGCCTTCTCAGTCACAGGGTATGGTGGCGCCGGAACAATGTCGATCGCTCACAACAATTGTGTTCTTGCAGTGCAGTTTCTTGACATCCTAGGTACTGCGGGCTGCTCGAACCTCGTAACGCTCAATGCTACTACGCCTGCGAGGCCGGTATTTCTCCGTGACTTCTGTAATCGTGTCACCAAGAGCCAGGTCGCACCACCGTTCAGCAGACGGCCGGGTTATTCGACGTCATAGGGTGCAGAGGGCTACGCGCATGAGCTGTGTGGGGCGACACCTTTCAAGGAGCCTAGAAAGCGACACCCGTTCGACTTCTCAGTCACAGGGTATGGTGGCGCCGGAAAAATGTCGGTCACTCACAAATATTTTGTTCTTGCCGTGCAGTTTCTTGACATCCTAGGTACTGCGGGCTGCTCGAACCTCGTCACGCTCAATGCTACTACGCCTGCGATGCCAGAATTTCTCCGTGACTTCTGTATTCGTGCCACCGAGAGGCAGGTCTCACCCCCGTTCAGCAGACGGCCGGGTTATTCGACGTCATAGGGCGCAGAAGGCTACGCGCATGAGCTTTGTGGGGCGACACCTTTCTTGGAGCCTACAAAGCGACACACGTTCGACTTCTCAGTCACAGGGTATGGTGGCGCCGGAACAATGTTGATCGCTCACAACAATTTTGTTCTTGCAGTGCAGTTTCTTGACATCTTAGGTACTGCGGGCTGCTCGAACCTCGTCACGCTCAATGCTACTACGCCTGCGACGCCGGCATTTCTCCGTGACTTCTGTAATCGTGCCACCGAGAGCCAGGTCGCGCCACCGTTCAGCAGACTGCCAGGTTATTCCACGTCATAGGGCGCAGAGGACTACGTGCATGAGCTGTGCGGGGCGACACCTTTCGAGAAGCCTATAAACGGACACCCGCTCGACTACTCAGTCACAGGGTATGGTGGCGCCGGAACAATGTCGATCGCTCACAACAATTTTGTTCTTGCCGTGCAGTTTCTTGACATCCTAGGTACTGCGGGCTGCTCGAACCTCGTCACGCTCAATGCTACTACGGCTGCGACGCCAGTATTTCTCCGTGACTTCTGTAATCGTGCCACCGAGAGCCAGGTCTCACCACCGTTCAGCAGACTGCCAGGTTATTCGACGTCATAGGGCGCAGAGGACTACGCGCATGAGCTGTGCGGGGCGACACCTTTCGAGAAGCCTATAAACGGACACCCGCTCGACTACTCAGTCACACGGTATGGTGGCGCCGGAACAATGTCGATCGCTCACAACAATTTTGTTCTTGCCGTGCAGTTTCTTGACATCCTAGGTACTGCGGGCTGCTCGAACCTCGTCACGCTCAATGCTACTACGCCTGCGACGCCAGTATTTCTCCGTGACTTCTGTAATCGTGCCACCGAGAGCCAGGTCTCACCACCGTTCAGCAGACTGCCAGGTTATTCGACGTCACAGGACGCAGAGGGCTACGCGCATGAGCTGTGCGGGGCGACACCTTTCAAGGAGCCTACAAAGCGACACCCGTTCTACTTGTCAGTCACAGGGTATGGTGGCGCCGGAACAATGTCGTTCGCTCACAACAATTTTGTTCTTGCCGTGCAGTTTCTTGACATCCTAGGTACTGCGGGCTGCTCGAACCTCGTCATGCTCAATGCTACTACGCCTGCGACGCTGGTATTTCTCCGTGACTTCAGTAATCGTGCCACCGAGAGCCAGGTCTCACCACCGTTCAACAGACTGCCAGGTTATTCGACGTCATAGGGCGCAGAGGGCTACGCGCATGGGCTCTGTGGGGCGACACCTTTCAAGGAGCCTATAAAGGGACACCTGCTCGACTACTCAGTTACATGGTATGGTGGCGCCGGAACAATGTCAATCGCTCACAACAATTTTGTTCTTGCCGTGCAGTTTCTTGACATTCTAGGTACTGCGGGCTGCTCGAACCTCGTCACGCTCAATGCTACTATGCCTGCGACGCCGGTATTTCTCCGTGACTTCTGTAATCGTGCCACCGAGAGCCAGGTCTCACCACCGTTTAGCAGACTGCCAGGTTATTCGACGTCATAGGGCGCAGAGGGCTACGCGCATGAGCTGTGCGGGGCGACACCTTTCAAGGAGCCTACAAAGCGACACCCGTTCGACTTCTCAGTCACAGGGTATGTTGGCGCCGGAACAATGTCGATCGCTCACAACAATTTTGTTCTTGCCGTGCAGTTTCTTGACATCCTAGGTACTGCGGGCTACTTGAACCTCGTCACGCTATATGCTACTACGCCTGCGACGCCGGTATTTATCCATGACTTCTGTAATCGTGCCACCGAAAGCCAGGTCTCACCACCGTTCAGCAGACAGCCAGTTTCTTCGACGTCATAGGGCGCAGAGGGCTACGCGCATGAGCTGTGCGGGGCGACACCTTTCAAAGAGCCTATAAAGGGACACCAGCTCGACTACTCAGTCACAGGGTATGGTGGCGCCGGAACAATGTCGATCGCTCACAACAATTTCGTTCTTGCCGTGCAGTTTCTTGACATCCTAGGTACTGCGGGCTGCTCGAACCTCGTCACGCTCAATGCTACATCGCCTGCGACACCAGTATTTCTCCGTGACTTCTGTAATCGTGCCATCGAGAGCAAGGTCTCACCACCGTTCAGCAGACTGCCAGGTTATTCGACATCATAGGGCGCGGAAGGCTACGCGCATGAGCTGTGCGGGGCGACACCTTTCAAGGAGCCTACAAAGCGACATCTGTGCGACTTCTCAGTCACAGGGTATGGTTGCGCCGGAAGAATGTCGATCGCTCACAACAATTTTGTTCTTGCCGTGCAGTTTCTTGACATCCTAGGTACTGCGGGCTGCTCGAACCTCGTCACGCTCAATGCTACTACGCCTGCGATGCCGGTATTTCTCCGTGACTTCTGTAATCGCGCCACCGAGAGCCAGGTCTCACCACCGTTCAGCAGACTGCCAGGTTATTCGACGTCATAGGGCGCGGAGGGCTACGCGCATGAGCTGTGCGGGGTGACACCTTTCAAGGAGCCTACAAAGCAACACCTGTTCAACTTCTCAGTCACAGGGTATGGTCGCGCTTAAACAATGTCGATCGCTCACAACAATTTTGTTCTCACCGTGCAGTTTCTTGACATCCTAGGTACTGCGGGCTGCTCGAACCTCGTCACGCTCAATGCTACTACGCCTGCGACACCGGTATTTCTCCGTGACTTCTGTAATCGTGCCACCGAGAGCCAGGTCTCACCACCGTTCAGCAGACTGCCAGGTTATTCGACGTCATAGGGCGCAGAGGGCTACGCGCATGAGCTGTATGGGGCGACACCTTTCAAGGAGCCTACAAAGCGACACCCGTTCGACTTGTCAGTCATAGGGTATAGTGGCGCCGGAACAATGCCGATCGCTCACAACAATTTTGTTCTTGCCGTGCAGTTTCTTGACATCCTAGGTACTGCCGGCTGCTCGAACCTCGTCACGCTCAATGCTACTACGCCTGCGACGCCGGTATTTCTCCGTGACTTCTGTAATCATGCCACCGAGAGCCAGGTCTCACCACCATTCAGCAGACTGCCAGGTTGTTCGACGTCATAGGGCGCAGAGGGCTACGCGCATGAGCTGTGCGGGGCGACACCTTTCAAGGAGCCTACAAAGCGACACCCGTTCGACTTCTCAGTCACAGGGTATGGTGGCGCCGGAACAATGTCGATCGCTCACAACGATTTTGTTCTTGCCGTGCAGTTTCTTGATATCCTAGGTACTGCGGGCTGCCTAAACATCGTCACGCTCAACGCTACTACGCCTACGACGCCGGTATTTCTCCGTGACTTCTGTAATCGTGCCACCAAGAGCCAGGTCTCACCACCGTTCAGCAGACTGCCAGGTTATTCGACGTCATAGGGCGCAGAGGGCTACGCGAATGAGCTGGGCGGGGCGACACCTTCCAAGGAGCCTACAAAGCGACATCCGTGCGACTTCTCAGTCACAGGGTATGGTGGCGCCGGAACAATGTCGATCGCTCACAACAATTTTGTTCTTGCCGTGCAGTTTCTTGACATCCTAGATACTGCGGGCTGCTCGAACCCCGTCACGCTCAATGCTACTACGCCTGCGATGCCGGTATTTCTCCGTGACTTCTGTAATCGTTCCACCGAGAGGCAGGTCTCACCACCGTTCAGCAGACGGCCGGGTCATTCGACGTCATAGGGCGCAGAGGGCTACGCGCATGAGCTGTGTGGGGCGACACCTTTCAAGGAGCCTACAAAGAGACACCCGTTCGACTTCTCAGTCACAGGGTATGGTGGCGCCGGAACAATGTCGATCGCTAGCAACAATTGTGTTCTTGCAGTGCAGTTTCTTGACATCCTAGGTACTGCGGGCTGCTCGAACATCGTCACGCTCAATGCTACTACGCCTGCGACGCCGGTTTTTCTCCGTGAATTCTGTAATCGTGCCACCAAGAGCCAGGTCTCACCACCGTTCAGCAGACTGCCAGGTTATTCGACGTCACAGGGCGCAGAGGGCTACGCGAATGAGCTGTATGGGGCGACTCCTTTCAAGGAGCCTACAAAGCGACACCCGTTCGACTTCTCAGTCATAGGGTATAGTGGCGCCGGAACAATGCCGATCGCTCACAACAATTTTGTTGTTGCCGTGCAGTTTCTTTACATCCTAGGTACTGCCGGCTGCTCGAACCTCGTCACGCTCAATGCTACTACGCCTGCGACGCCGGTATTTCTCCGTGACTTCTGTAATCATGCCACCGAGAGCCAGGTCTCACCACCATTCAGCAGACTGCCAGGTTGTTCGACGTCATAGGGCGCAGAGGGCTACGCGCATGAGCTGTGCGGGGCGACACCTTTCAAGGAGCCTACAAAGCGACACCCGTTCGACTTCTCAGTCACAGGGTATGGTGGCGCCGGAACAATGTCGATCGCTCACAACGATTTTGTTCTTGCCGTGCAGTTTCTTGATATCCTAGGTACTGCGGGCTGCTCAAACATCGTCACGCTCAACGCTACTACGCCTACGACGCCGGTATTTCTCCGTGACTTCTGTAATCGTGCCACCAAGAGCCAGGTCTCACCACCGTTCAGCAGACTGCCAGGTTATCTGACGTCATAGGGCGCCGAGGGCTACGCGAGTGAGCTGGGCGGGGCGACACCTTTCAAGAAGCCTACAAAGCGACATCCGTTCGCCTTCTCAGTCACAGGGTATGGTGGCGCCGGAACAATGTCGATCGCTCACAACAATTGTGTTCTTGCAGTGCAGTTTCTTGACATCCTAGGTACTGCGGGCTGCTCGAACATCGTCACGCTCAATGCTACTACGCCTGCGACGCCGGTTTTTCTCCGTGAATTCTGTAATCGTGCCACCAAGAGCCAGGTCTCACCACCGTTCAGCAGACTGCCAGGTTATTCGACGTCACAGGGCGCAGAGGGCTACGCGAATGAGCTGTATGGGGCGACACCTTTCAAGGAGCCTACAAAGCGACACCCGTTCGACTTCTCAGTCATAGGGTATAGTGGCGCCGGAACAATGCCGATCGCTCACAACAATTTTGTTGTTGCCGTGCAGTTTCTTTACATCCTAGGTACTGCGGGCTGCTCGAACCTCGTAACGCTCAATGCTACTACGCCTGCGAGGCCGGTATTTCTCCGTGACTTCTGTAATCGTGTCACCAAGAGCCAGGTCGCACCACCGTTCAGCAGACGGCCGGGTTATTCGACGTCATAGGGTGCAGAGGGCTACGCGCATGAGCTGTGTGGGGCGACACCTTTCAAGGAGCCTAGAAAGCGACACCCGTTCGACTTCTCAGTCACAGGGTATGGTGGCGCCGGAAAAATGTCGGTCACTCACAAATATTTTGTTCTTGCCGTGCAGTTTCTTGACATCCTAGGTACTGCGGGCTGCTCGAACCTCGTCACGCTCAATGCTACTACGCCTGCGATGCCAGAATTTCTCCGTGACTTCTGTATTCGTGCCACCGAGAGGCAGGTCTCACCCCCGTTCAGCAGACGGCCGGGTTATTCGACGTCATAGGGCGCAGAAGGCTACGCGCATGAGCTTTGTGGGGCGACACCTTTCTTGGAGCCTACAAAGCGACACACGTTCGACTTCTCAGTCACAGGGTATGGTGGCGCCGGAACAATGTTGATCGCTCACAACAATTTTGTTCTTGCAGTGCAGTTTCTTGACATCTTAGGTACTGCGGGCTGCTCGAACCTCGTCACGCTCAATGCTACTACGCCTGCGACGCCGGCATTTCTCCGTGACTTCTGTAATCGTGCCACCGAGAGCCAGGTCGCGCCACCGTTCAGCAGACTGCCAGGTTATTCCACGTCATAGGGCGCAGAGGACTACGTGCATGAGCTGTGCGGGGCGACACCTTTCGAGAAGCCTATAAACGGACACCCGCTCGACTACTCAGTCACAGGGTATGGTGGCGCCGGAACAATGTCGATCGCTCACAACAATTTTGTTCTTGCCGTGCAGTTTCTTGACATCCTAGGTACTGCGGGCTGCTCGAACCTCGTCACGCTCAATGCTACTACGCCTGCGACGCCGGTATTTCTCCGTGACTTCTGTAATCATGCCACCGAGAGCCAGGTCTCACCACCATTCAGCAGACTGCCAGGTTGTTCGACGTCATAGGGCGCAGAGGGCTACGCGCATGAGCTGTGCGGGGCGACACCTTTCAAGGAGCCTACAAAGCGACACCCGTTCGACTTGTCAGTCATAGGGTATAGTGGCGCCGGAACAATGCCGATCGCTCACAACAATTTTGTTCTTGCCGTGCAGTTTCTTGACATCCTAGGTACTGCCGGCTGCTCGAACCTCGTCACGCTCAATGCTACTACGCCTGCGACGCCGGTATTTCTCCGTGACTTCTGTAATCATGCCACCGAGAGCCAGGTCTCACCACCATTCAGCAGACTGCCAGGTTGTTCGACGTCATAGGGCGCAGAGGGCTACGCGCATGAGCTGTGCGGGGCGACACCTTTCAAGGAGCCTACAAAGCGACACCCGTTCGACTTCTCAGTCACAGGGTATGGTGGCGCCGGAACAATGTCGATCGCTCACAACGATTTTGTTCTTGCCGTGCAGTTTCTTGATATCCTAGGTACTGCGGGCTGCCTAAACATCGTCACGCTCAACGCTACTACGCCTACGACGCCGGTATTTCTCCGTGACTTCTGTAATCGTGCCACCAAGAGCCAGGTCTCACCACCGTTCAGCAGACTGCCAGGTTATTCGACGTCATAGGGCGCAGAGGGCTACGCGAATGAGCTGGGCGGGGCGACACCTTCCAAGGAGCCTACAAAGCGACATCCGTGCGACTTCTCAGTCACAGGGTATGGTGGCGCCGGAACAATGTCGATCGCTCACAACAATTTTGTTCTTGCCGTGCAGTTTCTTGACATCCTAGATACTGCGGGCTGCTCGAACCCCGTCACGCTCAATGCTACTACGCCTGCGATGCCGGTATTTCTCCGTGACTTCTGTAATCGTTCCACCGAGAGGCAGGTCTCACCACCGTTCAGCAGACGGCCGGGTCATTCGACGTCATAGGGCGCAGAGGGCTACGCGCATGAGCTGTGTGGGGCGACACCTTTCAAGGAGCCTACAAAGAGACACCCGTTCGACTTCTCAGTCACAGGGTATGGTGGCGCCGGAACAATGTCGATCGCTAGCAACAATTGTGTTCTTGCAGTGCAGTTTCTTGACATCCTAGGTACTGCGGGCTGCTCGAACATCGTCACGCTCAATGCTACTACGCCTGCGACGCCGGTTTTTCTCCGTGAATTCTGTAATCGTGCCACCAAGAGCCAGGTCTCACCACCGTTCAGCAGACTGCCAGGTTATTCGACGTCACAGGGCGCAGAGGGCTACGCGAATGAGCTGTATGGGGCGACACCTTTCAAGGAGCCTACAAAGCGACACCCGTTCGACTTCTCAGTCATAGGGTATAGTGGCGCCGGAACAATGCCGATCGCTCACAACAATTTTGTTGTTGCCGTGCAGTTTCTTTACATCCTAGGTACTGCCGGCTGCTCGAACCTCGTCACGCTCAATGCTACTACGCCTGCGACGCCGGTATTTCTCCGTGACTTCTGTAATCATGCCACCGAGAGCCAGGTCTCACCACCATTCAGCAGACTGCCAGGTTGTTCGACGTCATAGGGCGCAGAGGGCTACGCGCATGAGCTGTGCGGGGCGACACCTTTCAAGGAGCCTACAAAGCGACACCCGTTCGACTTCTCAGTCACAGGGTATGGTGGCGCCGGAACAATGTCGATCGCTCACAACGATTTTGTTCTTGCCGTGCAGTTTCTTGATATCCTAGGTACTGCGGGCTGCTCAAACATCGTCACGCTCAACGCTACTACGCCTACGACGCCGGTATTTCTCCGTGACTTCTGTAATCGTGCCACCAAGAGCCAGGTCTCACCACCGTTCAGCAGACTGCCAGGTTATCTGACGTCATAGGGCGCCGAGGGCTACGCGAGTGAGCTGGGCGGGGCGACACCTTTCAAGAAGCCTACAAAGCGACATCCGTTCGCCTTCTCAGTCACAGGGTATGGTGGCGCCGGAACAATGTCGATCGCTCACAACAATTGTGTTCTTGCAGTGCAGTTTCTTGACATCCTAGGTACTGCGGGCTGCTCGAACATCGTCACGCTCAATGCTACTACGCCTGCGACGCCGGTTTTTCTCCGTGAATTCTGTAATCGTGCCACCAAGAGCCAGGTCTCACCACCGTTCAGCAGACTGCCAGGTTATTCGACGTCACAGGGCGCAGAGGGCTACGCGAATGAGCTGTATGGGGCGACACCTTTCAAGGAGCCTACAAAGCGACACCCGTTCGACTTCTCAGTCATAGGGTATAGTGGCGCCGGAACAATGCCGATCGCTCACAACAATTTTGTTGTTGCCGTGCAGTTTCTTTACATCCTAGGTACTGCGGGCTGCTCGAACCTCGTAACGCTCAATGCTACTACGCCTGCGAGGCCGGTATTTCTCCGTGACTTCTGTAATCGTGTCACCAAGAGCCAGGTCGCACCACCGTTCAGCAGACGGCCGGGTTATTCGACGTCATAGGGTGCAGAGGGCTACGCGCATGAGCTGTGTGGGGCGACACCTTTCAAGGAGCCTAGAAAGCGACACCCGTTCGACTTCTCAGTCACAGGGTATGGTGGCGCCGGAAAAATGTCGGTCACTCACAAATATTTTGTTCTTGCCGTGCAGTTTCTTGACATCCTAGGTACTGCGGGCTGCTCGAACCTCGTCACGCTCAATGCTACTACGCCTGCGATGCCAGAATTTCTCCGTGACTTCTGTATTCGTGCCACCGAGAGGCAGGTCTCACCCCCGTTCAGCAGACGGCCGGGTTATTCGACGTCATAGGGCGCAGAAGGCTACGCGCATGAGCTTTGTGGGGCGACACCTTTCTTGGAGCCTACAAAGCGACACACGTTCGACTTCTCAGTCACAGGGTATAGTGGCGCCGGAACAATGTTGATCGCTCACAACAATTTTGTTCTTGCAGTGCAGTTTCTTGACATCTTAGGTACTGCGGGCTGCTCGAACCTCGTCACGCTCAATGCTACTACGCCTGCGACGCCGGCATTTCTCCGTGACTTCTGTAATCGTGCCACCGAGAGCCAGGTCGCGCCACCGTTCAGCAGACTGCCAGGTTATTCCACGTCATAGGGCGCAGAGGACTACGTGCATGAGCTGTGCGGGGCGACACCTTTCGTGAAGCCTATAAACGGACACCCGCTCGACTACTCAGTCACAGGGTATGGTGGCGCCGGAACAATGTCGATCGCTCACAACAATTTTGTTCTTGCCGTGCAGTTTCTTGACATCCTAGGTACTGCGGGCTGCTCGAACCTCGTCACGCTCAATGCTACTACGGCTGCGACGCCAGTATTTCTCCGTGACTTCTGTAATCGTGCCACCGAGAGCCAGGTCTCACCACCGTTCAGCAGACTGCCAGGTTATTCGACGTCATAGGGCGCAGAGGACTACGCGCATGAGCTGTGCGGGGCGACACCTTTCTTGGAGCCTACAAAGCGACACACGTTCGACTTCTCAGTCACAGGGTATGGTGGCGCCGGAACAATGTTGATCGCTCACAACAATTTTGTTCTTGCAGTGCAGTTTCTTGACATCTTAGGTACTGCGGGCTGCTCGAACCTCGTCACGCTCAATGCTGCTACGCCTGCGACGCCGGCATTTCTCCGTGACTTCTGTAATCGTGCCACCGAGAGCCAGGTCGCGCCACCGTTCAGCAGACTGCCAGGTTATTCCACGTCATAGGGCGCAGAGGACTACGTGCATGAGCTGTGCGGGGCGACACCTTTCGAGAAGCCTATAAACGGACACCCGCTCGACTACTCAGTCACAGGGTATGGTGGCGCCGGAACAATGTCGATCGCTCACAACAATTTTGTTCTTGCCGTGCAGTTTCTTGACATCCTAGGTACTGCGGGCTGCTCGAACCTCGTCACGCTCAATGCTACTACGGCTGCGACGCCAGTATTTCTCCGTGACTTCTGTAATCGTGCCACCGAGAGCCAGGTCTCACCACCGTTCAGCAGACTGCCAGGTTATTCGACGTCATAGGGCGCAGAGGACTACGCGCATGAGCTGTGCGGGGCGACACCTTTCGAGAAGCCTATAAACGGACACCCGCTCGACTACTCAGTCACAGGGTATGGTGGCGCCGGAACAATGTCGATCGCTCACAACAATTTTGTTCTTGCCGTGCAGTTTCTTGACATCCTAGGTACTGCGGGCTGCTCGAACCTCGTCACGCTCAATGCTACTACGCCTGCGACGCCAGTATTTCTCCGTGACTTCTGTAATCGTGCCACCGAGAGCCAGGTCTCACCACCGTTCAGCAGACTGCCAGGTTATTCGACGTCACAGGGCGCAGAGGGCTACGCGCATGAGCTGTGCGGGGCGACACCTTTCAAGGAGCCTACAAAGCGACACCCGTTCTACTTGTCAGTCACAGGGTATGGTGGCGCCGGAACAATGGCGTTCGCTCACAACAATTTTGTTCTTGCCGTGCAGTTTCTTGACATCCTAGGTACTGCGGGCTGCTCGAACCTCGTCATGCTCAATGCTACTACGCCTGCGACGCTGGTATTTCTCCGTGACTTCAGTAATCGTGCCACCGAGAGCCAGGTCTCACCACCGTTCAACAGACTGCCAGGTTATTCGACGTCATAGGGCGCAGAGGGCTACGCGCATGGGCTCTGTGGGGCGACACCTTTCAAGGAGCCTATAAAGGGACACCTGCTCGACTACTCAGTGACATGGTATGGTGGCGCCGGAACAATGTCAATCGCTCACAACAATTTTGTTCTTGCCGTGCAGTTTCTTGACATCCTAGGTACTGCGGGCTGCTCGAACCTCGTCACGCTCAATGCTACTATGCCTGCGACGCCGGTATTTCTCCGTGACTTCTGTAATCGTGCCACCGAGAGCCAGGTCTCACCACCGTTTAGCAGACTGCCAGGTTATTCGACGTCATAGGGCGCAGAGGGCTACGCGCATGAGCTGTGCGGGGCGACACCTTTCAAGGAGCCTACAAAGCGACACCCGTTCGACTTCTCAGTCACAGGGTATGTTGGCGCCGGAACAATGTCGATCGCTCACAACAATTTTGTTCTTGCCGTGCAGTTTCTTGACATCCTAGGTACTGCGGGCTACTTGAACCTCGTCACGCTATATGCTACTACGCCTGCGACGCCGGTATTTATCCATGACTTCTGTAATCGTGCCACCGAAAGCCAGGTCTCACCACCGTTCAGCAGACAGCCAGTTTCTTCGACGTCATAGGGCGCAGAGGGCTACGCGCATGAGCTGTGCGGGGCGACACCTTTCAAGGAGCCTACAAAGCGACACCCGTTCGACTTCTCAGTCACAGGGTATGGTGGCGCCGGAACAATGTCGATCGCTCACAACAATTTTGTTCTTGCCGTGCAGTTTCTTGACATCCTAGGTACTGCGGGCTGCTCGAACCTCGTCACGCTCAGTGCTACTACGCCTGCGACACCGGTATTTCTCCGTGACTTCTGTAATCGTGCCACCGAGAGCCAGGTCTCACCACCGTTCAGCAGACTGCCAGGTTATTCGACGTCATAGGGCGCGGAGGGCTACGCGCATGAGCTGTGCGGGGTGACACCTTTCAAGAAGCCTACAAAGCAACACCTGTTCAACTTCTCAGTCACAGGGTATGGTCGCGCTAGAACAATGTCGATCGCTCACAACAATTTTGTTCTTGCCGTGCAGTTTCTTGACATCCTAGGTACTACGGGCTGCTCGAACCTCGTCACGCTCAATGCTACTACGCCTGCGACGCCGGTATTTCTCCGTGACTTCTGTAATCGTGCCACCGAGAGCCAGGTCTCACCACCGTTCAGCAGACTGCCAGGTTATTCGACGTCATAGGGCACAGAGGGCTACGCGCATGAGCTGTATGAGGCGACACCTTTCAAGGAGCCTACAAAGCGACACCCGTTCGACTTCTCAGTCACAGGGTATAGTGGCGCCGGAACAATGCCGATCGCTCACAACAATTTTGTTCTTGCCGTGCAGTTTCTTGACATCGTAGGTACTGCCGGCTGCTCGAACCTCGTCACGCTCAATGCTACTACGCCTGCGACGCCGGTATTTCTCCGTGACTTCTGTAATCGTGCCACCGAGAGCCAGGTCTCACCACCATTCAGCAGACTGCCAGGTTGTTCGACGTCATAGGGCGCAGAGGGCTACGCGCATTAGCTGTGCGGGGCGACACCTTTCAAGGAGCCTACAAAGCGACACCCGTTCGACTTGTCAGTCACAGGGTATGGTGGCGCCGGAACAATGTCGTTCGCTCACAACAATTTTGTTCTTGCCGTGCAGTTTCTTGATATCCTAGGTACTTCGGGCTGCTCGAACATCGTCACGCTCAATGCTACTACGCCTGCGACGCCGGTATTTTTTCGTGACTTCTGTAATCGTGCCACCAAGAGCCAGGTCTCACCACCGTTCAGCAGACTGCCAGGTTATTCGACGTCATAGGGCGCAGAGGGCTACGCGAATGAGCTGGGCGGGGCGACACCTGCCAAGGAGCCTACAAAGCGACATCCGTGCGACTTCTCAGTCACAGGGTATGGTGGCGCCGGAACAATGTCGATCGCTCACAACAATTTTTTTCTTGCCGTGCAGTTTCTTGACATCATAGATACTGCGAGCTGCTCGAACCTCGTCATGCTCAATGCTACTACGCCTGCGATGCCGGTATTTCTCCGTGACTTCTGTAATCGCGCCACCGAGAGCCAGGTCTCACCACCATTCAGCAGACTGCCACGTTATTCGACGTCATAGGGCGCATGAGCTGTGTGGGGCGACACCTTTCAAAGAGCCTATAAAGGGACACCAGCTCGACTACTCAGTCACAGGGTATGGTGGCGCCGGAACAATGTCGATCGCTCACAACAATTTCGTTCTTGCCGTGCAGTTTCTTGACATCCTAGGTACTGCGGGCTGCTCGAACCTCGTCACGCTCAATGCTACATCGCCTGCGACACCAGTATTTCTCCGTGACTTCTGTAATCGTGCCATCGAGAGCAAGGTCTCACCACCGTTCAGCAGACTGCCAGGTTATTCGACATCATAGGGCGCGGAAGGCTACGCGCATGAGCTGTGCGGGGCGACACCTTTCAAGGAGCCTACAAAGCGACATCTGTGCGACTTCTCAGTCACAGGGTATGGTTGCGCCGGAAGAATGTCGATCGCTCACAACAATTTTGTTCTTGCCGTGCAGTTTCTTGACATCCTAGGTACTGCGGGCTGCTCGAACCTCGTCACGCTCAATGCTACTACGCCTGCGATGCCGGTATTTCTCCGTGACTTCTGTAATCGCGCCACCGAGAGCCAGGTCTCACCACCGTTCAGCAGACTGCCAGGTTGTTCGACGTCATAGGGCGCGGAGGGCTACGCGCATGAGCTGTGCGGGGTGACACCTTTCAAGGAGCCTACAAAGCAACACCTGTTCAACTTCTCAGTCACAGGGTATGGTCGCGCTTAAACAATGTCGATCGCTCACAACAATTTTGTTCTCACCGTGCAGTTTCTTGACATCCTAGGTACTGCGGGCTGCTCGAACCTCGTCACGCTCAATGCTACTACGCCTGCGACACCGGTATTTCTCCGTGACTTCTGTAATCGTGCCACCGAGAGCCAGGTCTCACCACCGTTCAGCAGACTGCCAGGTTATTCGACGTCATAGGGCGCAGAGGGCTACGCGCATGAGCTGTATGGGGCGACACCTTTCAAGGAGCCTACAAAGCGACACCCGTTCGACTTGTCAGTCATAGGGTATAGTGGCGCCGGAACAATGCCGATCGCTCACAACAATTTTGTTCTTGCCGTGCAGTTTCTTGACATCCTAGGTACTGCCGGCTGCTCGAACCTCGTCACGCTCAATGCTACTACGCCTGCGACGCCGGTATTTCTCCGTGATTTCTGTAATCATGCCACCGAGAGCCAGGTCTCACCACCATTCAGCAGACTGCCAGGTTGTTCGACGTCATAGGGCGCAGAGGGCTACGCGCATGTGCTGTGCGGGGCGACACCTTTCAAGGAGCCTACAAAGCGACACCCGTTCGACTTCTCAGTCACAGGGTATGGTGGCGCCGGAACAATGTCGATCGCTCACAACGATTTTGTTCTTGCCGTGCAGTTTCTTGATATCCTAGGTACTGCGGGCTGCCTAAACATAGTCACGCTCAACGCTACTACGCCTACGACGCCGGTATTTCTCCGTGACTTCTGTAATCGTGCCACCAAGAGCCAGGTCTCACCACCGTTCAGCAGACTGCCAGGTTATTCGACGTCATAGGGCGCAGAGGGCTACGCGAATGAGCTGGGCGGGGCGACACCTTCCAAGGAGCCTACAAAGCGACATCCGTGCGACTTCTCAGTCACAGGGTATGGTGGCGCCGGAACAATGTCGATCGCTCACAACAATTTTGTTCTTGCCGTGCAGTTTCTTGACATCCTAGATACTGCGGGCTGCTCGAACCCCGTCACGCTCAATGCTACTACGCCTGCGATGCCGGTATTTCTCCGTGACTTCTGTAATCGTTCCACCGAGAGGCAGGTCTCACCACCGTTCAGCAGACGGCCGGGTCATTCGACGTCATAGGGCGCAGAGGGCTACGCGCATGAGCTGTGTGGGGCGACACCTTTCAAGGAGCCTACAAAGAGACACCCGTTCGACTTCTCAGTCACAGGGTATGGTGGCGCCGGAACAATGTCGATCGCTAGCAACAATTGTGTTCTTGCAGTGCAGTTTCTTGACATCCTAGGTACTGCGGGCTGCTCGAACATCGTCACGCTCAATGCTACTACGCCTGCGACGCCGGTTTTTCTCCGTGAATTCTGTAATCGTGCCACCAAGAGCCAGGTCTCACCACCGTTCAGCAGACTGCCAGGTTATTCGACGTCACAGGGCGCAGAGGGCTACGCGAATGAGCTGGGCGGGGCGACACCTTTCAAGGAGCCTACAAAGCGACATCCGTTCGACTTCTCAGTCACAGGGTATGGTGGCGCCGGAACAATGTCGATCGCTCACAACAATTTTGTTCTTGCCGTGCAGTTTCTTGACATCCTAGGTACTGCGGGCTGCTGGAACCTCGTCACGCTCAATGCTACTACGCCTTCGATGGCGGTATTTCTCCGTGACTTCTTTAATCGTGCCACCGAGAGGCAGGTCTCACCACCGTTCAGCAGACGGCCGGGTTATTCGACGTCATAGAGCGCAGAGGGCTACGCGCATGAACTGTGTGGGGCGACACCTTTCAAGAAGCCTAGAAAGGGACACCCGCTCGACTACTCAGTCACAGGGCATGGGGCGCCGGAACAGTGTCGATCGCTCACAACAATTTTGTTCTTGCCGTGCAGTTTCTTGATATGCTAGGTACTGCGGGCTGCTCGAACCTCGTAACGCTCAATGCTACTACGCCTGCGAGGCCGGTATTTCTCCGTGACTTCTGTAATCGTGCCACCAAGAGCCAGGTCTCACCACCGTTCAGCAGACGGCCGGGTTATTCGACGTCATAGGGCGCAGAGGGCTACGCGCATGAGCTGTGTGGGGCGACACCTTTCAAGGAGCCTAGAAAGCGACACCCGTTCGACTTCTCAGTCACAGGGTATGGTGGCGCCAGAACAATGTCGATCGCTCACAACAATTTTGTTCTTGCCGTGCAGTTTCTTGACATCCTAGGTACTGTGGGCTGCTCGAACCTCGTCACGCTCAATGCTACTACGCCTGCGATGCCGGTATTTCTCCTTGACTTCTGTATTCGTGCCACCGAGAGGCAGGTCTCACCACCGTTCAGCAGACGGCCGAGTTATTCGACGTCATAGGGCGCAGAGGGCTACGCGCATGAGCTGTGTGGGGCGACACCTTTCAAGGAGCCTAGAAAGCGACACCCGTTCGACTTCTCAGTTACAGGGTATGGTGGCGCCGGAACAATGTCGATCACTCACAACAATTTTGTTCTTGCCGTGCAGTTTCTTGACATCCTAGGTACTGCGGGCTGCTCGAACCTCGTCACGCTCAATGCTACTACGCCTGCGACGCCGGCATTTCTCCGTGACTTCTGTAATTGTGCCACCGAGAGCCATGTCGCACCACCGTTCAGCAGACTGCCAGGTTATTCGACGTCATAGGGCGCAGAGGACTACGCGCATGAGCTGTGCGGGGCGACACCTTTCGAGAAGCCTAAAAACGGACACCCGCTCGACTACTCAGTCACAGGGTATGGTGGCGCCGGAACAATGTCGATCGCTCACAACAATTTTGTTCTTGCCGTGCAGTTTCTTGACATCCTAGGTACTGCGGGCTGCTCGAACCTCGTCACGCTCAATGCTAATACGCCTGCGACGCCAGTATTTCTCCGTGACTTCTGTAATCGTGCTACCGAGAGCCAGGTCTCACCACCGTTCAGCAGACTGCCAGGTTATTCGACGTCACAGGCCGCAGAGGGCTACGCGCATGAGCTGTGTGGGGCGACACCTTTCAAGGAGCCTACAAAGCGACACCCGTTCTACTTGTCAGTCACAGGGTATGGTGGCGCCAGAACAATGTCGATCGCTCACAACAATTTTGTTCTTGCCGTGCAGTTTCTTGACATCCTAGGTACTGCGGGCTGCTCAAACCTCGTCATGCTCAATGCTACTACGCCTGCGACGCTGGTATTTCTCCGTGACTTCAGTAATCGTGCCACCGAGAGCCAGGTCTCACCACCGTTCAGCAGACTGCCAGGTTATTCGACGTCATAGGGCGCAGAGGACTACGCGCATGAGCTGTGTGGGGCGACACCTTTCAAAGAGCCTATAAAGGGACACCAGCTCGACTACTCAGTCACAGGGTATGGTGGCGCCGGAACAATGTCGATCGCTCACAACAATTTCGTTCTTGCCGTGCAGTTTCTTGACATCCTATGTACTGCGGGCTGCTCGAACCTCGTCACGCTCAATGCTACATCGCCTGCGACACCGGTATTTCTCCGTGACTTCTGTAATCGTGCCATCGAGAGCAAGGTCTCACCACCGTTCAGCAGACTGCCAGGTTATTCGACATCATAGGGCGCGGAAGGCTACGCGCATGAGCTGTGCGGGGCGACACCTTTCAAGGAGCCTACAAAGCGACATCCGTGCGACTTCTCAGTCACAGGGTATGGTTGCGCCGGAACAATGTCGATCGCTCACAACAATTTTGTTCTTGCCGTGCAGTTTCTTGACATCCTAGGTACTGCGGGCTGCTCGAACCTCGTCACGCTCAATGCTACTACGCCTGCGATGCCGGAATTTCTCCGTGACTTCTGTATTCGTGCCACCGAGAGGCAGGTCTCACCCCCGTTCAGCAGACGGCCGGGTTATTCGACGTCATAGGGCGCAGAAGGCTACGCGCATGAGCTTTGTGGGGCGACACCTTTCTTGGAGCCTACAAAGCGACACACGTTCGACTTCTCAGTCACAGGGTATGGTGGCGCCGGAACAATGTTGATCGCTCACAACAATTTTGTTCTTGCAGTGCAGTTTCTTGACATCTTAGGTACTGCGGGCTGCTCGAACCTCGTCACGCTCAATGCTACTACGCCTGCGACGCCGGCATTTCTCCGTGACTTCTGTAATCGTGCCACCGAGAGCCAGGTCGCGCCACCGTTCAGCAGACTGCCAGGTTATTCCACGTCATAGGGCGCAGAGGACTACGTGCATGAGCTGTGCGGGGCGACACCTTTCGAGAAGCCTATAAACGGACACCCGCTCGACTACTCAGTCACAGGGTATGGTGGCGCCGGAACAATGTCGATCGCTCACAACAATTTTGTTCTTGCCGTGCAGTTTCTTGACATCCTAGGTACTGCGGGCTGCTCGAACCTCGTCACGCTCAATGCTACTACGGCTGCGACGCCAGTATTTCTCCGTGACTTCTGTAATCGTGCCACCGAGAGCCAGGTCTCACCACCGTTCAGCAGACTGCCAGGTTATTCGACGTCACAGGGCGCAGAGGGATACGCACATGAGCTGTGCGGGGCGACACCTTTCAAGGAGCCTACAAAGCGACACCCGTTCTACTTGTCAGTCACAGGGTATGGTGGCGCCGGAACAATGTCGATCGCTCACAACAATTTTGTTCTTGCCGTGCAGTTTCTTGACATCCTAGGTACTGCGGGCTGCTCGAACCTCGTCACGCTCAATGCTACTATGCCTGCGACGCCGGTATTTCTCCGTAACTTCTGTAATCGTGCCACCGAGAGCCAGGTCTCACACCGTTCAACAGACTGCCAGGTTATTCCACGTCATAGGGCGCAGAGGGCTACGCGCATGAGCTGTGCGGGGCAACACCTTTCAAGGAGCCTACAAAGCGACACCCGTTCGACTTCTCAGTCACAGGGTATGGTGGCGCCGGAACAATGTCGATCGCTCACAACAATTTTGTTCTTCCCGTGCAGTTTCTTGACATCCTAGGTACTACGGGCTGCTCGAACCTCGTCACGCTCAATGCTACTACGCCTGCGACGCCGGTATTTCTCCGTGACTTCTGTAATCGTGCCACCGAGAGCCAGGTCTCACCACTGTTCAGCAGACTGCCAGGTTATTCGACGTCATAGGGCACAGAGGGCTACGCGCATGAGCTGTATGGGGCGACACCTTTCAAGGAGCCTACAAAGCGACACCCGTTCGACTTCTCAGTCACAGGGTATAGTGGCGCCGGAACAATGCCGATCGCTCACAACAATTTTGTTCTTGCCGTGCAGTTTCTTGACATCGTAGGTACTGCCGGCTGCTCGAACCTCGTCACGCTCAATGCTACTACGCCTGCGACGCCGGTATTTCTCCGTGACTTCTGTAATCGTGCCACCGAGAGCCAGGTCTCACCACCATTCAGCAGACTGCCAGGTTGTTCGACGTCATAAGGCGCAGAGGGCTACGCGCATTAGCTGTGCGGGGCGACACCTTTCAAGGAGCCTACAAAGTGACACCCGTTCGACTTGTCAGCCACAGGGTATGGTGGCGCCGGAACAATGTCGTTCGCTCACAACAATTTTGTTCTTGCCGTGCAGTTGCTTGATATCCTAGGTACTTCGGGCTGCTCGAACACCGTCACGCTCAATGCTACTACGCCTGCGACGCCGGTATTTTTCCGTGACTTCTGTAATCGTGCCACCAAGAGCCAGGTCTCACCACCGTTCAGCAGACTGCCAGGTTATTCGACGCCATAGGGCGCAGAGGGCTACGCGAATGAGCTGGGCGGGGCGACACCTTCCAAGGAGCCTACAAAGCGACATCCGTGCGACTTCTCAGTCACAGGGTATGGTTGCGCCGGAACAATGTCGATCGCTCACAACAATTTTGTTCTTGCCGTGCAGTTTCTTGACATCCTAGGTACTGCGGGCTGCTCGAACCTCGTCACGCTCATTGCTACTACGCCTGCGATGCCGTTATTTCTCCGTGACTTCTGTAATCGCCCCACCGAGAGCCAGGTCTCACCACCGTTCAGCAGACTGCCAGGTTATTCGACGTCATAGGGCGCGGAGGGCTACGCGCATGAGCTGTGCGGGGTGACACCTTTCAAGGAGCCTACAAAGCAACACCTGTTCAACTTCTCAGTCACAGGGTATGGTCGCGCTGGAACAATGTCGATCGCTCACAACAATTTTGTTCTTGCCGTGCAGTTTCTTGACATCCTAGGTACTGCGGGCTGCTCGAACCTCGTCACGCTCAATGCTACTACGCCTGCGACGCCGGTATTTCTCCGTGACTTCTGTAATCGTGCCACCGAGAGCCAGGTCTCACCACCGTTCAGCAGACTGCCAGGTTATTCGACGTCATAGAGCGCAGAGGGCTACGCGCATGAGCTGTATGGGGCGACACCTTTCAAGGAGCCTACAAAGCGACACCCGTTCGACTTCTCAGTCATAGGGTATGATGGCGCCGGAACAATGCCGATCGCTCACAACAATTTTGTTCTTGCCGTGCAGCTTCTTGACATCCTAGGTACTGCCGGCTGCTCGAACCTCGTCACGCTCAATGCTACTACGCCTGCGACGCCGGTATTTCTCCGTGACTTCTGTAATCATGCCACCGAGAGCCAGGTCTCACCACCATTCAGCAGACTGCCAGGTTGTTCGACGTCATAGGGCGCAGAGGGCTTCGCGCATGAGCTGTGCGGGGCGACACCTTTCAAGGAGCCTACAAAGCGACACCCGTTCGGCTTCTCAGTCACAGGGTATGGTGGCGCCGGAACAATGTCGATCGCTCACAACGATTTTGTTCTTGCCGTGCAGTTTCTTGATATCCTAGGTACTGCGGGCTGCTTAAACATCGTCACGCTCAATGCTACTACGCCTGCGATGCCGATATTTCTCCGTGACTTCTGTAATCGTTCCACCGAGAGGCAGGTCTCACCACCGTTCAGCAGACGGCCGGGTCATTCGACGTCATAGGGCGCAGAGGGCTACGCGCATGAGCTGTGTGGGGCGACACCTTTCAAGGAGCCTACAAAGAGACACCCGTTCGACTTCTCAGTCACAGGGTATGGTGGCGCCGGAACAATGTCGATCGCTAGCAACAATTGTGTTCTTGCAGTGCAGTTTCTTGACATCCTAGGTACTGCGGGCTGCTCGAACATCGTCACGCTCAATGCTACTACGCCTGCGACGCCGGTTTTTCTCCGTGACTTCTGTAATCGTGCCACCAAGAGCCAGGTCTCACCACCGTTCAGCAGACTGCCAGGTTATTCGACGTCATAGGGCGCAGAGGGCTACGCGAATGAGCTGGGCGGGGCGACACCTTTCAAGGAGCCTACAAAGCGACATCCGTTCGACTTCTCAGTCACAGGGTATGGTGGCGCCGGAACAATGTCGATCGCTCACAACAATTTTGTTCTTGCCGTGCAGTTTCTTGACATCCTAGGTACTGTGGGCTGCTGGAACCTCGTCACGCTCAATGCTACTACGCCTGCGATGGCGGTATTTCTCCGTGACTTCTTTAATCGTGCCACCGAGAGGCAGGTCTCACCACCGTTCAGCAGACGGCCGGGTTATTCGACGTCATAGAGCGCAGAGGGCTACGCGCATGAGCTGTGTGGGGCGACACCTTTCAAGAAGCCTAGAAAGGGACACCCGCTCGACTACTCAGTCACAGGGTATGGTGGCGCCGGAACAGTGTCGATCGCTCACAACAATTTTGTTCTTGCCGTGCAGTTTCTTGACATCCTAGGTACTGCGGGCTGCTCGAACCTCGTCACGCTCAATGCTACTACGCCTGCGACGCCGGTATTTCTCCGTGACTTCTGTAATCGTGCCACCGAGAGCCAGGTCTCACCACCGTTCAGCAGACTGCCAGGTTATTCGACGTCATAGAGCGCAGAGGGCTACGCGCATGAGCTGTATGGGGCGACACCTTTCAAGGAGCCTACAAAGCGACACCCGTTCGACTTCTCAGTCATAGGGTATGATGGCGCCGGAACAATGCCGATCGCTCACAACAATTTTGTTCTTGCCGTGCAGCTTCTTGACATCCTAGGTACTGCCGGCTGCTCGAACCTCGTCACGCTCAATGCTACTACGCCTGCGACGCCGGTATTTCTCCGTGACTTCTGTAATCATGCCACCGAGAGCCAGGTCTCACCACCATTCAGCAGACTGCCAGGTTGTTCGACGTCATAGGGCGCAGAGGGCTTCGCGCATGAGCTGTGCGGGGCGACACCTTTCAAGGAGCCTACAAAGCGACACCCGTTCGACTTCTCAGTCACAGGGTATGGTGGCGCCGGAACAATGTCGATCGCTCACAACGATTTTGTTCTTGCCGTGCAGTTTCTTGATATCCTAGGTACTGCGGGCTGCTTAAACATCGTCACGCTCAACGCTATCACGCCTACGACGCCGGTATTTCTCCGTGACTTCTGTAATCGTGCCACCAAGAGCCAGGTCTCACCACCGTTCAGCAGACTGCCAGGTTATTCGACGTCATAGGGCGCAGAGGGCTACGCGAATGAGCTGGGCGGGGCGACACCTTCCAAGGAGCCTACAAAGCGACATCCGTGCGACTTCTCAGTCACAGGGTATGGTGGCGCCGGAACAATGTCGATCGCTCACAACAATTTTGTTCTTGCCGTACAGTTTCTTGACATCCTAGGTACTGCGGGCTGCTCGAACCTCGTCATGCTCAATGCTACTACGCCTGCGATGCCGGTATTTCTCCGTGACTTCTGTAATCGTGCCACCAAGAGCCAGGTCTCACCACCGTTCAGCAGACTGCCAGGTTATCCGACGTCATAGGGCGCCGAGGGCTACGCGAGTGAGCTGGGCGGGGAGACACCTTTCAAGGAGCCTACAAAGCGACATCCGTTCGACTTCTCAGTCACAGGGTATGGTGGCGCCGGAACAATGTCGATCGCTCACAACAATTTTGTTCTTGCCGTGCAGTTTCTTGACATCCTAGATACTGCGGGCTGCTCGAACCCCGTCACGCTCAATGCTACTACGCCTGCGATGCCGATATTTCTCCGTGACTTCTGTAATCGTTCCACCGAGAAGCAGGTCTCACCACCGTTCAGCAGACGGCCGGGTCATTCGACGTCATAGGGCGCAGAGGGCTACGCGCATGAGCTGTGTGGGGCGACACCTTTCAAGGAGCCTACAAAGAGACACCCGTTCGACTTCTCAGTCACAGGGTATGGTGGCGCCGGAACAATGTCGATCGCTAGCAACAATTGTGTTCTTGCAGTGCAGTTTCTTGACATCCTAGGTACTGCGGGCTGCTCGAACATCGTCACGCTCAATGCTACTACGCCTGCGACGCCGGTTTTTCTCCGTGACTTCTGTAATCGTGCCACCAAGAGCCAGGTCTCACCACCGTTCAGCAGACTGCCAGGTTATTCGACGTCATAGGGCGCAGAGGGCTACGCGAATGAGCTGGGCGGGGCGACACCTTTCAAGGAGCCTACAAAGCGACATCCGTTCGACTTCTCAGTCACAGGGTATGGTGGCGCCGGAACAGTGTCGATCGCTCACAACAATTTTGTTCTTGCCGTGCAGTTTCTTGACATCCTCGGTACTGCGGGCTGCTCGAACCTCGTAACGCTCAATGCTACTACGCCTGCGAGGCCGGTATTTCTCCGTGACTTCTGTAATCGTGCCACCAAGAGCCAGGTCTCACCACCGTTCAGCAGACGGCCGGGTTATTCGACGTCATAGGGCGCAGAGGGCTACGCGCATGAGCTGTGTGGGGCGACAACTTTCAAGGAGCCTAGAAAGCGACACCCGTTCGACTTCTCAGTCACAGGGTATGGTGGCGCCAGAACAATGTCGATCGCTCACAACAATTTTGTTCTTGCCGTGCTGTTTCTTGACATCCTAGGTACTGCGGGCTGCTCGAACCTCGTCACGCTCAATGCTAATAAGCCTGCGACGCCAGTATTTCTCCGTGACTTCTGTAATCGTGCCACCAAGAGCCAGGTCTCACCACCGTTCAGCAGACTGCCAGGTTATTCGACGTCATAGGGCGCAGAGGGCTACGCGAATGAGCTGGGCGGGGCGACACCTTTCAAGGAGCCTACAAAGCGACATCCGTTCGACTTCTCAGTCACAGGGTATGGTGGCGCCGGAACAATGTTGATCGCTCACAACAATTTTGTTCTTGCCGTGCAGTTTCTTGACATCCTAGGTACTGCGGGCTGCTGGAACCTCGTCACGCTCAATGCTACTACGCCTGCGACGCTGGTATTTCTCCGTGACTTCAGTAATCGTGCCACCGAGAGCCAGGTCTCACCACCGTTCAGCAGACTGCCAGGTTATTCGACGTCATAGGGCGCGGAGGGCTACGCGCATGAGCTGTGCGGGGTGACATCTTTCAAAGAGCCTACAACGCAACACCTGTTCAACTTCTCAGTCACAGGGTATAGTCGCGCTGGAACAATGTCGATCGCTCACAACAATTTTGTTCTTGCCGTGCAGTTTCTTGACATCCTAGGTACTGCGGGCTGCTCGAACCTCGTCACGCTCAATGCTACTACGCCTGCGACGCCGGTATTTCTCCGTGACTTCTGTAATCGTGCCACCGAGAGCCAGGTCTCACCACCGTTCAGCAGACTGCCAGGTTATTCGACGTCATAGGGCGCAGAGGGCTACGCGCATGAGCTGTATGGGGCGACACCTTTCAAGGAGCCTACAAAGCGACACCCGTTCGACTTCTCAGTCATAGGGTATAGTGGCGCCGGAACAATGCCGATCGCTCACAACAATTTTGTTCTTGCCGTGCAGTTTCTTTACATCCTAGGTACTGCCGGCTGCTCGAACCTCGTCACGCTCAATGCTACTACGCCTGCGACGCCGGTATTTCTCCGTGACTTCTGTAATCATGCCACCGAGAGCCAGGTCTCACCACCATTCAGCAGACTGCCAGGTCGTTCGACGTCATAGGGCGCAGAGGGCTACGCGCATGAGCTGTGCGGGGCGACACCTTTCAAGGAGCCTACAAAGCGACACCCGTTCGACTTCTCAGTCACAGGGTATGGTGGCGCCGGAACAATGTCGATCGCTCACAACGATTTTCTTCTTGCCGTGCAGTTTCTTGATATCCTAGGTACTGCGGGCTGCTCAAACATCGTCACGCTCAACGCTACTACGCCTACGACGCCGGTATTTCTCCGTGACTTCTGTAATCGTGCCACCAAGAGCCAGGTCTCACCACCGTTCAGCAGACTGCCAGGTTATTCGACGTCATAGGGCGCAGAGGGCTACGCGAATGAGCTGGGCGGGGCGACACCTTCCAAGGAGCCTACAAAGCGACATCCGTGCGACTTCTCAGTCACAGAGTATGGTGGCGCCAAAACAATGTTGATCGCTCACAACAATTTTGCTCTTGCCGTGCAGTTTCGTGACATCCTAGGTACTGCGGGCTGCTCGAACCTCGTCATGCTCAATGCTACTACGCCTGCGATGCCGGTATTTGTCCGTGACTTCTGTAATCGTGCCACCAAGAGCCAGGTCTCACCACCGTTCAGCAGACTGCCAGGTTATCCGACGTCATAGGGCGCCGAGGGCTACGCGAGTGAGCTGGGTGGGGCGACACCTTTCAAGGAGCCTACAAAGCGACATCCGTTCGACTTCTCAGTCACAGGGTATGGTGGCGCCGGAACAATGTCGATCGCTCACAACAATTTTGTTCTTGCCGTGCAGTTTCTTGACATCCTAGATACTGCGGGCTGCTCGAACCCCGTCACGCTCAATGCTACTACGCCTGCGATGCCGGTATTTCTCCGTGACTTCTGTAATCGTTCCACCGAGAGGCAGGTCTCACCACCGTTCTGCAGACGGCCGGGTCATTCGACGTCATAGGGCGCAGAGGGCTACGCGCATGAGCTGTGTGGGGCGACACCTTTCAAGGAGCCTACAAAGAGACACCCGTTCGACTTCTCAGTCACAGGGTATGGTGGCGCCGGAACAATGTCGATCGCTAGCAACAATTGTGTTCTTGCAGTGCAGTTTCTTGACATCCTAGGTACTGCGGGCTGCTCGAACATCGTCACGCTCAATGCTACTACGCCTGCGACGCCGCTTTTTCTCCGTGACTTCTGTAATCGTGCCACCAAGAGCCAGGTCTCACCACCGTTCAGCAGACTGCCAGGTTATTCGACGTCATAGGGCGCAGAGGGCTACGCGAATGAGCTGGGCGGGGCGACACCTTTCAAGGAGCCTACAAAGCGACATCCGTTCGACTTCTCAGTCACAGGGTATGGTGACGCCGGAACAATGTCGATCGCTCACAACAATTTTGTTCTTGCCGTGCAGTTTCTTGACATCCTAGGTATTGCGGGCTGCTGGAACCTCGTCACGCTCAATGCTACTACGCCTGCGATGGCGGTATTTCTCCGTGACTTCTTTAATCGTGCCACCGAGAGGCAGGTCTCACCTACGTTCAGCAGACGGCCGGGTTATTCGACGTCAGAGAGCGCAGAGGGCTACGCGCATGAGTTGTGTGGGGCGACACCTTTCAAGAAGCCTAGAAAGGGACACCCGCTCGACTACTCAGTCACAGGGTATGGTGGCGCCGGAACAATGTCGATCGCTCACAACAATTTTGTTCTTGCCGTGCAGTTTCTTGATATCCTAGGTACTTCGGGCTGCTCGAACATCGTCACGCTCAATGCTACTACGCCTGCGACGCCGGTATTTTTCCGTGACTTCTGTAATCGTGCCACCAAGAGCCAGGTCTCACCACCGTTCAGCAGACTGCCAGGTTATTCGACGTCATAGGGCGCAGAGGGCTACGCGAATGAGCTGGGCGGGGCGACACCTTCCAAGGAGCCTACAAAGCGACATCCGTGCGACTTCTCAGTCACAGGGTATGGTTGCGCCGGAACAATGTCGATCGCTCACAACAATTTTGTTCTTGCCGTGCAGTTTCTTGACATCCTAGGTACTGCGGGCTGCTCGAACCTCGTCACGCTCAATGCTACTACGCCTGCGATGCCGTTATTTCTCCGTGACTTCTGTAATCGCCCCACCGAGAGCCAGGTCTCACCACTGTCCAGCAGACTGCCAGGTTATTCGACGTCATAGGGCGCGGAGGGCTACGCGCATGAGCTGTGCGGGGTGACACCTTTCAAGGAGCCTACAAAGCAACACCTGTTCAACTTCTCAGTCACAGGGTATGGTCGCGCTGGAACAATGTCGATCGCTCACAACAATTTTGTTCTTGCCGTGCAGTTTCTTGACATCCTAGGTACTGCGGGCTGCTCGAACCTCGTCACGCTCAATGCTACTACGCCTGCGACGCCGGTATTTCTCCGTGACTTCTGTAATCGTGCCACCGAGAGCCAGGTCTCACCACCGTTCAGCAGATGGCCGGGTCATTCGACGTCATAGGGCGCAGAGGGCTACGCGCATGAGCTGGGCGGGGCGACACCTTTCAAGGAGCCTACAAAGCGACATCCGTTCGACTTCTCAGTCACAGGGTATGGTGGCGCCGGAACAATGTTGATCGCTCACAACAATTTTGTTCTTGCCGTGCAGTTTCTTGACATCCTAGGTAGTGCGGGCTGCTGGAACCTCGTCACGCTCAATGCTACTACGCCTGCGACGCTGGTATTTCTCCGTGACTTCAGTAATCGTGCCACCGAGAGCCAGGTCTCACCACCGTTCAGCAGACTGCCAGGTTATTCGACGTCATAGGGCGCAGAGGACTACGCGCATGAGCTGTGTGGGGCGACACCTTTCAAAGAGCCTATAAAGGGACACCAGCTCGACTACTCAGTCACAGGGTATGGTGGCGCCGAAACAATGTCGATCGCTCACAACAATTTCGTTCTTGCCGTGCAGTTTCTTGACATCCTAGTTACTGCGGGCTGCTCGAACCTCGTCACGCTCAATGCTACATCGCCTGCGACACCGGTATTTCTCCGTGACTTCTGTAATCGTGCCATCGAGAGCAAGGTCTCACCACCGTTCAGCAGACTGCCAGGTTATTCGACATCATAGGGCGCGGAAGGCTACGCGCATGAGCTGTGCGGGGCGACACCTTTCAAGGAGCCTACAAAGCGACATCCGTGTGACTTCTCAGTCACAGGGTATGGTTGCGCCGGAACAATGTCGATCGCTCACAACAATTTTGTTCTTGCCGTGCAGTTTCTTGACATCCTAGGTACTGCGGGCTGCTCGAACCTCGTCACGCTCAATGCTACTACGCCTGCGATGCCGGTATTTCTCCGTGACTTCTGTAATCGCGCCACCGAGAGCCAGGTCTCACCACCGTTCAGCAGACTGCCAGGTTATTCGACGTCATAGGGCGCGGAGGGCTACGCGCATGAGCTGTGCGGGGTGACATCTTTCAAAGAGCCTACAAAGCAACACCTGTTCAACTTCTCAGTCACAGGGTATAGTCGCGCTGGAACAATGTCGATCGCTCACAACAATTTTGTTCTTGCCGTGCAGTTTCTTGACATCCTAGGTACTGCGGGCTGCTCGAACCTCGTCACGCTCAATGCTACTACGCCTGCGACGCCGGTATTTCTCCGTGACTTCTGTAATCGTGCCACCGAGAGCCAGGTCTCACCACCGTTCAGCAGACTGCCAGGTTATTCGACGTCATAGGGCGCAGAGGGCTACGCGCATGAGCTGTATGGGGCGACACCTTTCAAGGAGCCTACAAAGCGACACCCGTTCGACTTCTCAGTCATAGGGTATAGTGGCGCCGGAACAATGCCGATCGCTCACAACAATTTTGTTCTTGCCGTGCAGTTTCTTGATATCCTAGGTACTGCGGGCTGCTCAAACATCGTCACGCTCAACGCTACTACGCCTACGACGCCGGTATTTCTCCGTGACTTCTGTAATCGTGCCACCAAGAGCCAGGTCTCACCACCGTTCAGCAGACTGCCAGGTTATTCGACGTCATAAGGCGCAGAGGGCTACGCGAATGAGCTGGGTGGGGCGACACCTTCCAAGGAGCCTACAAAGCGACATCCGTGCGACTTCTCAGTCACAGAGTATGGTGGCGCCAAAACAATGTTGATCGCTCACAACAATTTTGCTCTTGCCGTGCAGTTTCGTGACATCCTAGGTACTGCGGGCTGCTCGAACCTCGTCATGCTCAATGCTACTACGCCTGCGATGCCGGTATTTCTCCGTGACTTCTGTAATCGTGCCACCAAGAGCCAGGTCTCACCACCGTTCAGCAGACTGCCAGGTTATCCGACGTCATAGGGCGCCGAGGGCTACGCGAGTGAGCTGGGCGGGGCGACACCTTTCAAGGAGCCTACAAAGCGACATCCGTTCGACTTCTCAGTCACAGGGTATGGTGGCGCCGGAACAATGTCGATCGCTCACAACAATTTTGTTCTTGCCGTGCAGTTTCTTGACATCCTAGATACTGCGGGCTGCTCGAACCCCGTCACGCTCAATGCTACTACGCCTGCGATGCCGGTATTTCTCGGTGACTTCTGTAATCGTTCCACCGAGAGGCAGGTCTCACCACCGTTCAGCAGACGGCCGGGTCATTCGACGTCACAGGGCGCAGAGGGCTACGCGCATAAGCTGTGTGGGGCGACACCTTTCAAGGAGCCTACAAAGAGACACCCGTTCGACTTCTCAGTCACAGGGTATGGTGGCGCCGGAACAATGTCGATCGCTAGCAACAATTGTGTTCTTGCAGTGCAGTTTCTTGACATCCTAGGTACTGCGGGCTGCTCGAACATCGTCACGCTCAATGCTACTACGCCTGCGACGCCGCTTTTTCTCCGTGACTTCTGTAATCGTGCCACCAAGAGCCAGGTCTCACCACCGTTCAGCAGACTGCCAGGTTATTCGACGTCATAGGGCGCAGAGGGCTACGCGAATGAGCTGGGCGGGGCGACACCTTTCAAGGAGCCTACAAAGCGACATCCGTTCGACTTCTCAGTCACAGGGTATGGTGACGCCGGAACAATGTCGATCGCTCACAACAATTTTGTTCTTGCCGTGCAGTTTCTTGACATCCTAGGTATTGCGGGCTGCTGGAACCTCGTCACGCTCAATGCTACTACGCCTGCGATGGCGGTATTTCTCCGTGACTTCTTTAATCGTGCCACCGAGAGGCAGGTCTCACCTACGTTCAGCAGACGGCCGGGTTATTCGACGTCATAGGGCGCAGAGGACTACGCGCATGAGCTGTGTGGGGCGACACCTTTCAAAGAGCCTATAAAGGGACACCAGCTCGACTACTCAGTCACAGGGTATGGTGGCGCCGAAACAATGTCGATCGCTCACAACAATTTCGTTCTTGCCGTGCAGTTTCTTGACATCCTAGTTACTGCGGGCTGCTCGAACCTCGTCACGCTCAATGCTACATCGCCTGCGACACCGGTATTTCTCCGTGACTTCTGTAATCGTGCCATCGAGAGCAAGGTCTCACCACCGTTCAGCAGACTGCCAGGTTATTCGACATCATAGGGCGCGGAAGGCTACGCGCATGAGCTGTGCGGGGCGACACCTTTCAAGGAGCCTACAAAGCGACATCCGTGTGACTTCTCAGTCACAGGGTATGGTTGCGCCGGAACAATGTCGATCGCTCACAACAATTTTGTTCTTGCCGTGCAGTTTCTTGACATCCTAGGTACTGCGGGCTGCTCGAACCTCGTCACGCTCAATGCTACTACGCCTGCGATGCCGGTATTTCTCCGTGACTTCTGTAATCGCGCCACCGAGAGCCAGGTCTCACCACCGTTCAGCAGACTGCCAGGTTATTCGACGTCATAGGGCGCGGAGGGCTACGCGCATGAGCTGTGCGGGGTGACATCTTTCAAAGAGCCTACAAAGCAACACCTGTTCAACTTCTCAGTCACAGGGTATAGTCGCGCTGGAACAATGTCGATCGCTCACAACAATTTTGTTCTTGCCGTGCAGTTTCTTGACATCCTAGGTACTGCGGGCTGCTCGAACCTCGTCACGCTCAATGCTACTACGCCTGCGACGCCGGTATTTCTCCGTGACTTCTGTAATCGTGCCACCGAGAGCCAGGTCTCACCACCGTTCAGCAGACTGCCAGGTTATTCGACGTCATAGGGCGCAGAGGGCTACGCGCATGAGCTGTATGGGGCGACACCTTTCAAGGAGCCTACAAAGCGACACCCGTTCGACTTCTCAGTCATAGGGTATAGTGGCGCCGGAACAATGCCGATCGCTCACAACAATTTTGTTCTTGCCGTGCAGTTTCTTGATATCCTAGGTACTGCGGGCTGCTCAAACATCGTCACGCTCAACGCTACTACGCCTACGACGCCGGTATTTCTCCGTGACTTCTGTAATCGTGCCACCAAGAGCCAGGTCTCACCACCGTTCAGCAGACTGCCAGGTTATTCGACGTCATAAGGCGCAGAGGGCTACGCGAATGAGCTGGGTGGGGCGACACCTTCCAAGGAGCCTACAAAGCGACATCCGTGCGACTTCTCAGTCACAGAGTATGGTGGCGCCAAAACAATGTTGATCGCTCACAACAATTTTGCTCTTGCCGTGCAGTTTCGTGACATCCTAGGTACTGCGGGCTGCTCGAACCTCGTCATGCTCAATGCTACTACGCCTGCGATGCCGGTATTTCTCCGTGACTTCTGTAATCGTGCCACCAAGAGCCAGGTCTCACCACCGTTCAGCAGACTGCCAGGTTATCCGACGTCATAGGGCGCCGAGGGCTACGCGAGTGAGCTGGGCGGGGCGACACCTTTCAAGGAGCCTACAAAGCGACATCCGTTCGACTTCTCAGTCACAGGGTATGGTGGCGCCGGAACAATGTCGATCGCTCACAACAATTTTGTTCTTGCCGTGCAGTTTCTTGACATCCTAGATACTGCGGGCTGCTCGAACCCCGTCACGCTCAATGCTACTACGCCTGCGATGCCGGTATTTCTCGGTGACTTCTGTAATCGTTCCACCGAGAGGCAGGTCTCACCACCGTTCAGCAGACGGCCGGGTCATTCGACGTCACAGGGCGCAGAGGGCTACGCGCATAAGCTGTGTGGGGCGACACCTTTCAAGGAGCCTACAAAGAGACACCCGTTCGACTTCTCAGTCACAGGGTATGGTGGCGCCGGAACAATGTCGATCGCTAGCAACAATTGTGTTCTTGCAGTGCAGTTTCTTGACATCCTAGGTACTGCGGGCTGCTCGAACATCGTCACGCTCAATGCTACTACGCCTGCGACGCCGCTTTTTCTCCGTGACTTCTGTAATCGTGCCACCAAGAGCCAGGTCTCACCACCGTTCAGCAGACTGCCAGGTTATTCGACGTCATAGGGCGCAGAGGGCTACGCGAATGAGCTGGGCGGGGCGACACCTTTCAAGGAGCCTACAAAGCGACATCCGTTCGACTTCTCAGTCACAGGGTATGGTGACGCCGGAACAATGTCGATCGCTCACAACAATTTTGTTCTTGCCGTGCAGTTTCTTGACATCCTAGGTATTGCGGGCTGCTGGAACCTCGTCACGCTCAATGCTACTACGCCTGCGATGGCGGTATTTCTCCGTGACTTCTTTAATCGTGCCACCGAGAGGCAGGTCTCACCTACGTTCAGCAGACGGCCGGGTTATTCGACGTCATAGAGCGCAGAGGGCTACGCGCATAAGTTGTGTGGGGCGACACCTTTCAAGAAGCCTAGAAAGGGACACCCGCTCGACTACTCAGTCACAGGGTATGGTGGCGCCGGAACAATGTCGATCGCTCACAACAATTTTGTTCTTGCCGTGCAGTTTCTTGATATCCTAGGTACTTCGGGCTGCTCGAACATCGTCACGCTCAATGCTACTACGCCTGCGACGCCGGTATTTTTCCGTGACTTCTGTAATCGTGCCACCAAGAGCCAGGTCTCACCACCGTTCAGCAGACTGCCAGGTTATTCGACGTCATAGGGCGCAGAGGGCTACGCGAATGAGCTGGGCGGGGCGACACCTTCCAAGGAGCCTACAAAGCGACATCCGTGCGACTTCTCAGTCACAGGGTATGGTTGCGCCGGAACAATGTCGATCGCTCACAACAATTTTGTTCTTGCCGTGCAGTTTCTTGACATCCTACGTACTGCGGGCTGCTCGAACCTCGTCACGCTCAATGCTACTACGCCTGCGATGCCGTTATTTCTCCGTGACTTCTGTAATCGCCCCACCGAGAGCCAGGTCTCACCACCGTCCAGCAGACTGCCAGGTTATTTGACGTCATAGGGCGCGGAGGGCTACGCGCATGAGCTGTGCGGGGTGACACCTTTCAAGGAGCCTACAAAGCAACACCTGTTCAACTTCTCAGTCACAGGGTATGGTCGCGCTGGAACAATGTCGATCGCTCACAACAATTTTGTTCTTGCCGTGCAGTTTCTTGACATCCTAGGTACTGCGGGCTGCTCGAACCTCGTCACGCTCAATGCTACTACGCCTGCGACGCCGGTATTTCTCCGTGACTTCTGTAATCGTTCCACCGAGAGGCAGGTCTCACCACCGTTCAGCAGACGGCCGGGTCATTCGACGTCATAGGGCGCAGAAGGCTACGCGCATGAGCTGTGTGGGGCGACACCTTTCAAGGAGCCTACAAAGAGACACCCGTTCGACTTCTCAGTCACAGGGTATGGTGGCGCCGGAACAATGTCGATCGCTAGCAACAATTGTGTTCTTGCAGTGCAGTTTCTTGACATCCTAGGTACTGCGGGCTGCTCGAACATCGTCACGCTCAATGCTACTACGCCTGCGACGCCGGTTTTTCTCCGTGACTTCTGTAATCGTGCCACCAAGAGCCAGGTCTCACCACCGTTCAGCAGACTGCCAGGTTATTCGACGTCATAGGGCGCAGAGGGCTACGCGAATGAGCTGGGCGGGGCGACACCTTTTCAAGGAGCCTACAAAGCGACATCCGTTCGACTTCTCAGTCACAGGGTATGGTGGCGCCGGAACAATGTCGATCGCACACAACAATTTTGTTCTTGCCGTGCAGTTTCTTGACATCCTAGGTACTGTGGGCTGCTGGAACCTCGTCACGCTCAATGCTACTACGCCTGCGATGGCGGTATTTCTCTGTGACTTCTTTAATCGTGCCACCGAGAGGCAGGTCTCACCACCGTTCAGCAGACGGCCGGGTCATTCGACGTCATAGAGCGCAGAGGGCTACGCGAATGAGCTGGGCGGGGCGACACCTTTCAAGGAGCCTACAAAGCGACATCCGTTCGACTTCTCAGTCACAGGGTATGGTGGCGCCGGAACAATGTCGATCGCTCACAACAATTTTGTTCTTGCCGTGCAGTTTCTTGACATCCTAGGTACTGCGGGCTGCTCGAACCTCGTCACGCTCAATGCTACTACGCCTGCGACGCCGGTATTTCTCCGTGACTTCTGTAATCGTGCCACCGAGAGCCAGGTCTCACCACCGTTCAGCAGACTGCCAGGTTATTCGACGTCATAGGGCGCAGAGGGCTACGCGCATGAGCTGTATGGGGCGACACCTTTCAAGGAGCCTACAAAGCGACACCCGTTCGACTTCTCAGTCATAGGGTATAGTGGCGCCGGAACAATGCCGATCGCTCACAACAATTTTGTTCTTGCCGTGCAGTTTGTTTACATCCTAGGTACTGCCGGCTGCTCGAACCTCGTCACGCTCAATGCTACTACGCCTGCGACGCCGGTATTTCTCCGTGACTTCTGTAATCATGCCACCGAGAGCCAGGTCTCACCACCATTCAGCAGACTGCCAGGTTGTTCGACGTCATAGGGCGCAGAGGGCTACGCGCATGAGCTGTGCGGGGCGACACCTTTCAAGGAGCCTACAAAGCGACACCCGTTCGACTTCTCAGTCACAGGGTATGGTGGCGCCGGAACAATGTCGATCGCTCACAACGATTTTGTTCTTGCCGTGCAGTTTCTTGATATCCTAGGTACTGCGGGCTGCTCGAACATCGTCACGCTCAATGCTACTACGCCTGCGACGCCGCTTTTTCTCCGTGACTTCTGTAATCGTGCCACCAAGAGCCAGGTCTCACCACCGTTCAGCAGACTGCCAGGTTATTCGACGTCATAGGGCGCAGAGGGCTACGCGCATAAGTTGTGTGGGGCGACACCTTTCAAGAAGCCTAGAAAGGGACACCCGCTCGACTACTCAGTCACAGGGTATGGTGGCGCCGGAACAATGTCGATCGCTCACAACAATTTTGTTCTTGCCGTGCAGTTTCTTGATATCCTAGGTACTTCGGGCTGCTCGAACATCGTCACGCTCAATGCTACTACGCCTGCGACGCCGGTATTTTTCCGTGACTTCTGTAATCGTGCCACCAAGAGCCAGGTCTCACCACCGTTCAGCAGACTGCCAGGTTATTCGACGTCATAGGGCGCAGAGGGCTACGCGAATGAGCTGGGCGGGGCGACACCTTCCAAGGAGCCTACAAAGCGACATCCGTGCGACTTCTCAGTCACAGGGTATGGTTGCGCCGGAACAATGTCGATCGCTCACAACAATTTTGTTCTTGCCGTGCAGTTTCTTGACATCCTTGGTACTGCGGGCTGCTCGAACCTCGTCACGCTCAATGCTACTACGCCTGCGATGCCGTTATTTCTCCGTGACTTCTGTAATCGCCCCACCGAGAGCCAGGTCTCACCACCGTCCAGCAGACTGCCAGGTTATTTGACGTCATAGGGCGCGGAGGGCTACGCGCATGAGCTGTGCGGGGTGACACCTTTCAAGGAGCCTACAAAGCAACACCTGTTCAACTTCTCAGTCACAGGGTATGGTCGCGCTGGAACAATGTCGATCGCTCACAACAATTTTGTTCTTGCCGTGCAGTTTCTTGACATCCTAGGTACTGCGGGCTGCTCGAACCTCGTCACGCTCAATGCTACTACGCCTGCGACGCCGGTATTTCTCCGTGACTTCTGTAATCGTGCCACCGAGAGCCAGGTCTCACCACCGTTCAGCAGACTGCCAGGTTATTCGACGTCATAGAGCGCAGAGGGTACGCGCATGAGCTGTATGGGGCGACACCTTTCAAGGAGCCTACAAAGCGACACCCGTTCGACTTCTCAGTCATAGGGTATGATGGCGCCGGAACAATGCCGATCGCTCACAACAATTTTGTTCTTGCCGTGCAGCTTCTTGACATCCTAAGTACTGCCGGCTGCTCGAACCTCGTCACGCTCAATGCTACTACGCCTGCGACGCCGGTATTTCTCCGTGACTTCTGTAATCATGCCACCGAGAGCCAGGTCTCACCACCATTCAGCAGACTGCCAGGTTGTTCGACGTCATAGGGCGCAGAGGGCTACGCGCATGAGCTGTGCGGGGCGACACCTTTCAAGGAGCCTACAAAGCGACACCCGTTCGACTTCTCAGTCACAGGGTATGGTGGCGCCGAAACAATGTCGATCGCTCACAACGATTTTGTTCTTGCCGTGCAGTTTCTTGATATCCTAGGTACTGCAGGCTGCTTAAACATCGTCAGGCTCAACGCTACTACGCCTACGACGCCGGTATTTCTCCGTGACTTCTGTAATCGTGCCACCAAGAGCCAGGTCTCACCACCGTTCAGCAGACTGCCAGGTTATTCGACGTCATAGGGCGCAGAGGGCTACGCGAATGAGCTGGGCGGGGCGACTCCTTCCAAGGAGCCTACAAAGCGACATCCGTGCGACTTCTCAGTCACAGGGTATGGTGGCGCCGGAACAATGTCGATCGCTCACAACAATTTTGTTCTTGCCGTACAGTTTCTTGACATCCTAGGTACTGCGGGCTGCTCGAACCTCGTCATGCTCAATGCTACTACGCCTGCGATGCCGGTATTTCTCCGTGACTTCTGTAATCGTGCCACCAAGAGCCAGGTCTCACCACCGTTCAGCAGACTGCCAGGTTATCCGACGTCATAGGGCGCCGAGGGCTACGCGAGTGAGCTGGGCGGGGTGACACCTTTCAAGGAGCCTACAAAGCGACATCCGTTCGACTTCTCAGTCACAGGGTATGGTGGCGCCGGAACAATGTCGATCGCTCACAACAATTTTGTTCTTGCCGTGCAGTTTCTTGACATCCTAGATACTGCGGGCTGCTCGAACCCCGTCACGCTCAATGCTACTACGCCTGCGATGCCGATATTTCTCCGTGACTTCTGTAATCGTTCCACCGAGAGGCAGGTCTCACCACCGTTCAGCAGACGGCCGGGTCATTCGACGTCATAGGGCGCAGAAGGCTACGCGCATGAGCTGTGTGGGGCGACACCTTTCAAGGAGCCTACAAAGAGACACCCGTTCGACTTCTCAGTCACAGGGTATGGTGGCGCCGGAACAATGTCGATCGCTAGCAACAATTGTGTTCTTGCAGTGCAGTTTCTTGACATCCTAGGTACTGCTGGCTGCTCGAACATCGTCACGCTCAATGCTACTACGCCTGCGACGCCGGTTTTTCTCCGTGACTTCTGTAATCGTGCCACCAAGAGCCAGGTCTCACCACCGTTCAGCAGACTGCCAGGTTATTCGACGTCATAGGGCGCAGAGGGCTACGCGAATGAGCTGGGCGGGGTGACACCTTTCAAGGAGCCTACAAAGCAACACCTGTTCAACTTCTCAGTCACAGGGTATGGTCGCGCTGGAACAATGTCGATCGCTCACAACAATTTTGTTCTTGCCGTGCAGTTTCTTGACATCCTAGGTACTGCGGGCTGCTCGAACCTCGTCACGCTCAATGCTACTACGCCTGCGACGCCGGTATTTCTCCGTGACTTCTGTAATCGTGCCACCGAGAGCCAGGTCTCACCACCGTTCAGCAGACTGCCAGGTTATTCGACGTCATAGAGCGCAGAGGGTACGCGCATGAGCTGTATGGGGCGACACCTTTCAAGGAGCCTACAAAGCGACACCCGTTCGACTTCTCAGTCATAGGGTATGATGGCGCCGGAACAATGCCGATCGCTCACAACAATTTTGTTCTTGCCGTGCAGCTTCTTGACATCCTAGGTACTGCCGGCTGCTCGAACCTCGTCACGCTCAATGCTACTACGCCTGCGACGCCGGTATTTCTCCGTGACTTCTGTAATCATGCCACCGAGAGCCAGGTCTCACCACCATTCAGCAGACTGCCAGGTTGTTCGACGTCATAGGGCGCAGAGGGCTACGCGCATGAGCTGTGCGGGGCGACACCTTTCAAGGAGCCTACAAAGCGACACCCGTTCGACTTCTCAGTCACAGGGTATGGTGGCGCCGGAACAATGTCGATCGCTCACAACGATTTTGTTCTTGCCGTGCAGTTTCTTGATATCCTAGGTACTGCGGGCTGCTTAAACATCGTCACGCTCAACGCTACTACGCCTACGACGCCGGTATTTCTCCGTGACTTCTGTAATCGTGCCACCAAGAGCCAGGTCTCACCACCGTTCAGCAGACTGCCAGGTTATTCGACGTCATAGGGCGCAGAGGGCTACGCGAATGAGCTGGGCGGGGCGACTCCTTCCAAGGAGCCTACAAAGCGACATCCGTGCGACTTCTCAGTCACAGGGTATGGTGGCGCCGGAACAATGTCGATCGCTCACAACAATTTTGTTCTTGCCGTACAGTTTCTTGACATCCTAGGTACTGCGGGCTGCTCGAACCTCGTCATGCTCAATGCTACTACGCCTGCGATGCCGGTATTTCTCCGTGACTTCTGTAATCGTGCCACCAAGAGCCAGGTCTCACCACCGTTCAGCAGACTGCCAGGTTATCCGACGTCATAGGGCGCCGAGGGCTACGCGAGTGAGCTGGGCGGGGTGACACCTTTCAAGGAGCCTACAAAGCGACATCCGTTCGACTTCTCAGTCACAGGGTATGGTGGCGCCGGAACAATGTCGATCGCTCACAACAATTTTGTTCTTGCCGTGCAGTTTCTTGACATCCTAGATACTGCGGGCTGCTCGAACCCCGTCACGCTCAATGCTACTACGCCTGCGATGCCGATATTTCTCCGTGACTTCTGTAATCGTTCCACCGAGAGGCAGGTCTCACCACCGTTCAGCAGACGGCCGGGTCATTCGACGTCATAGGGCGCAGAAGGCTACGCGCATGAGCTGTGTGGGGCGACACCTTTCAAGGAGCCTACAAAGAGACACCCGTTCGACTTCTCAGTCACAGGGTATGGTGGCGCCGGAACAATGTCGATCGCTAGCAACAATTGTGTTCTTGCAGTGCAGTTTCTTGACATCCTAGGTACTGCTGGCTGCTCGAACATCGTCACGCTCAATGCTACTACGCCTGCGACGCCGGTTTTTCTCCGTGACTTCTGTAATCGTGCCACCAAGAGCCAGGTCTCACCACCGTTCAGCAGACTGCCAGGTTATTCGACGTCATAGGGCGCAGAGGGCTACGCGAATGAGCTGGGCGGGGCGACACCTTTTCAAGGAGCCTACAAAGCGACATCCGTTCGACTTCTCAGTCACAGGGTATGGTGGCGCCGGAACAATGTCGATCGCTCACAACAATTTTGTTCTTGCCGTGCAGTTTCTTGACATCCTAGGTACTGTGGGCTGCTGGAACCTCGTCACGCTCAATGCTACTACGCCTGCGATGGCGGTATTTCTCTGTGACTTCTTTAATCGTGCCACCGAGAGGCAGGTCTCACCACCGTTCAGCAGACGGCCGGGTCATTCGACGTCATAGAGCGCAGAGGGCTACGCGAATGAGCTGGGCGGGGCGACACCTTTCAAGGAGCCTACAAAGCGACATCCGTTCGACTTCTCAGTCACAGGGTATGGTGGCGCCGGAACAATGTCGATCGCTCACAACAATTTTGTTCTTGCCGTGCAGTTTCTTGACATCCTAGGTACTGCGGGCTGCTCGAACCTCGTCACGCTCAATGCTACTACGCCTGCGACGCCGGTATTTCTCCGTGACTTCTGTAATCGTGCCACCGAGAGCCAGGTCTCACCACCGTTCAGCAGACTGCCAGGTTATTCGACGTCATAGGGCGCAGAGGGCTACGCGCATGAGCTGTATGGGGCGACACCTTTCAAGGAGCCTACAAAGCGACACCCGTTCGACTTCTCAGTCATAGGGTATAGTGGCGCCGGAACAATGCCGATCGCTCACAACAATTTTGTTCTTGCCGTGCAGTTTGTTTACATCCTAGGTACTGCCGGCTGCTCGAACCTCGTCACGCTCAATGCTACTACGCCTGCGACGCCGGTATTTCTCCGTGACTTCTGTAATCATGCCACCGAGAGCCAGGTCTCACCACCATTCAGCAGACTGCCAGGTTGTTCGACGTCATAGGGCGCAGAGGGCTACGCGCATGAGCTGTGCGGGGCGACACCTTTCAAGGAGCCTACAAAGCGACACCCGTTCGACTTCTCAGTCACAGGGTATGGTGGCGCCGGAACAATGTCGATCGCTCACAACGATTTTGTTCTTGCCGTGCAGTTTCTTGATATCCTAGGTACTGCGGGCTGCTCAAACATCGTCACGCTCAACGCTACTACGCCTACGACGCCGGTATTTCTCCGTGACTTCTGTAATCGTGCCACCAAGAGCCAGGTCTCACCACCGTTCAGCAGACTGCCAGGTTATTCGACGTCATAGGGCGCAGAGGGCTACGCGAATGAGCTGGGTGGGGCGACACCTTCCAAGGAGCCTACAAAGCGACATCCGTGCGACTTCTCAGTCACAGAGTATGGTGGCGCCAAAACAATGTTGATCGCTCACAACAATTTTGCTCTTGCCGTGCAGTTTCGTGACATCCTAGGTACTGCGGGCTGCTCGAACCTCGTCATGCTCAATGCTACTACGCCTGCGATGCCGGTATTTCTCCGTGACTTCTGTAATCGTGCCACCAAGAGCCAGGTCTCACCACCGTTCAGCAGACTGCCAGGTTATCCGACGTCATAGGGCGCCGAGGGCTACGCGAGTGAGCTGGGCGGGGCGACACCTTTCAAGGAGCCTACAAAGCGACATCCGTTCGACTTCTCAGTCACAGGGTATGGTGGCGCCGGAACAATGTCGATCGCTCACAACAATTTTGTTCTTGCCGTGCAGTTTCTTGACATCCTAGATACTGCGGGCTGCTCGAACCCCGTCACGCTCAATGCTACTACGCCTGCGATGCCGGTATTTCTCCGTGACTTCTGTAATCGTTCCACCGAGAGGCAGGTCTCACCACCGTTCAGCAGACGGCCGGGTCATTCGACGTCACAGGGCGCAGATGGCTACGCGCATAAGCTGTGTGGGGCGACACCTTTCAAGGAGCCTACAAAGAGACACCCGTTCGACTTCTCAGTCACAGGGTATGGTGGCGCCGGAACAATGTCGATCGCTAGCAACAATTGTGTTCTTGCAGTGCAGTTTCTTGACATCCTAGGTACTGCGGGCTGCTCGAACATCGTCACGCTCAATGCTACTACGCCTGCGACGCCGCTTTTTCTCCGTGACTTCTGTAATCGTGCCACCAAGAGCCAGGTCTCACCACCGTTCAGCAGACTGCCAGGTTATTCGACGTCATAGGGCGCAGAGGGCTACGCGAATGAGCTGGGCGGGGCGACACCTTTCAAGGAGCCTACAAAGCGACATCCGTTCGACTTCTCAGTCACAGGGTATGGTGACGCCGGAACAATGTCGATCGCTCACAACAATTTTGTTCTTGCCGTGCAGTTTCTTGACATCCTAGGTATTGCGGGCTGCTGGAACCTCGTCACGCTCAATGCTACTACGCCTGCGATGGCGGTATTTCTCCGTGACTTCTTTAATCGTGCCACCGAGAGGCAGGTCTCACCTACGTTCAGCAGACGGCCGGGTTATTCGACGTCATAGAGCGCAGAGGGCTACGCGCATAAGTTGTGTGGGGCGACATCTTTCAAGAAGCCTAGAAAGGGACACCCGCTCGACTACTCAGTCACAGGGTATGGTGGCGCCGGAACAATGTCGATCGCTCACAACAATTTTGTTCTTGCCGTGCAGTTTCTTGATATCCTAGGTACTTCGGGCTGCTCGAACATCGTCACGCTCAATGCTACTACGCCTGCGACGCCGGTATTTTTCCGTGACTTCTGTAATCGTGCCACCAAGAGCCAGGTCTCACCACCGTTCAGCAGACTGCCAGGTTATTCGACGTCATAGGGCGCAGAGGGCTACGCGAATGAGCTGGGCGGGGCGACACCTTCCAAGGAGCCTACAAAGCGACATCCGTGCGACTTCTCAGTCACAGGGTATGGTTGCGCCGGAACAATGTCGATCGCTCACAACAATTTTGTTCTTGCCGTGCAGTTTCTTGACATCCTAGGTACTGCGGGCTGCTCGAACCTCGTCACGCTCAATGCTACTACGCCTGCGATGCCGTTATTTCTCCGTGACTTCTGTAATCGCCCCACCGAGAGCCAGGTCTCACCACCGTCCAGCAGACTGCCAGGTTATTTGACGTCATAGGGCGCGGAGGGCTACGCGCATGAGCTGTGCGGGGTGACACCTTTCAAGGAGCCTACAAAGCAACACCTGTTCAACTTCTCAGTCACAGGGTATGGTCGCGCTGGAACAATGTCGATCGCTCACAACAATTTTGTTCTTGCCGTGCAGTTTCTTGACATCCTAGGTACTGCGGGCTGCTCGAACCTCGTCACGCTCAATGCTACTACGCCTGCGACGCCGGTATTTCTCCGTGACTTCTGTAATCGTGCCACCGAGAGCCAGGTCTCACCACCGTTCAGCAGACTGCCAGGTTATTCGACGTCATAGAGCGCAGAGGGTACGCGCATGAGCTGTATGGGGCGACACCTTTCAAGGAGCCTACAAAGCGACACCCGTTCGACTTCTCAGTCATAGGGTATGATGGCGCCGGAACAATGCCGATCGCTCACAACAATTTTGTTCTTGCCGTGCAGCTTCTTGACATCCTAGGTACTGCCGGCTGCTCGAACCTCGTCACGCTCAATGCTACTACGCCTGCGACGCCGGTATTTCTCCGTGACTTCTGTAATCATGCCACCGAGAGCCAGGTCTCACCACCATTCAGCAGACTGCCAGGTTGTTCGACGTCATAGGGCGCAGAGGGCTACGCGCATGAGCTGTGCGGGGCGACACCTTTCAAGGAGCCTACAAAGCGACACCCGTTCGACTTCTCAGTCACAGGGTATGGTGGCGCCGGAACAATGTCGATCGCTCACAACGATTTTGTTCTTGCCGTGCAGTTTCTTGATATCCTAGGTACTGCGGGCTGCTTAAACATCGTCACGCTCAACGCTACTACGCCTACGACGCCGGTATTTCTCCGTGACTTCTGTAATCGTGCCACCAAGAGCCAGGTCTCACCACCGTTCAGCAGACTGCCAGGTTATTCGACGTCATAGGGCGCAGAGGGCTACGCGAATGAGCTGGGCGGGGCGACTCCTTCCAAGGAGCCTACAAAGCGACATCCGTGCGACTTCTCAGTCACAGGGTATGGTGGCGCCGGAACAATGTCGATCGCTCACAACAATTTTGTTCTTGCCGTACAGTTTCTTGACATCCTAGGTACTGCGGGCTGCTCGAACCTCGTCATGCTCAATGCTACTACGCCTGCGATGCCGGTATTTCTCCGTGACTTCTGTAATCGTGCCACCAAGAGCCAGGTCTCACCACCGTTCAGCAGACTGCCAGGTTATCCGACGTCATAGGGCGCCGAGGGCTACGCGAGTGAGCTGGGCGGGGTGACACCTTTCAAGGAGCCTACAAAGCGACATCCGTTCGACTTCTCAGTCACAGGGTATGGTGGCGCCGGAACAATGTCGATCGCTCACAACAATTTTGTTCTTGCCGCTCAGTTTCTTGACATCCTAGATACTGCGGGCTGCTCGAACCCCGTCACGCTCAATGCTACTACGCCTGCGATGCCGATATTTCTCCGTGACTTCTGTAATCGTTCCACCGAGAGGCAGGTCTCACCACCGTTCAGCAGACGGCCGGGTCATTCGACGTCATAGGGCGCAGAAGGCTACGCGCATGAGCTGTGTGGGGCGACACCTTTCAAGGAGCCTACAAAGAGACACCCGTTCGACTTCTCAGTCACAGGGTATGGTGGCGCCGGAACAATGTCGATCGCTAGCAACAATTGTGTTCTTGCAGTGCAGTTTCTTGACATCCTAGGTACTGCGGGCTGCTCGAACATCGTCACGCTCAATGCTACTACGCCTGCGACGCCGGTTTTTCTCCGTGACTTCTGTAATCGTGCCACCAAGAGCCAGGTCTCACCACCGTTCAGCAGACTGCCAGGTTATTCGACGTCATAGGGCGCAGAGGGCTACGCGAATGAGCTGGGCGGGGCGACACCTTTTCAAGGAGCCTACAAAGCGACATCCGTTCGAGTTCTCAGTCACAGGGTATGGTGGCGCCGGAACAATGTCGATCGCTCACAACAATTTTGTTCTTGCCGTGCAGTTTCTTGACATCCTAGGTACTGTGGGCTGCTGGAACCTCGTCACGCTCAATGCTACTACGCCTGCGATGGCGGTATTTCTCTGTGACTTCTTTAATCGTGCCACCGAGAGGCAGGTCTCACCACCGTTCAGCAGACGGCCGGGTCATTCGACGTCATAGAGCGCAGAGGGCTACGCGAATGAGCTGGGCGGGGCGACACCTTTCAAGGAGCCTACAAAGCGACATCCGTTCGACTTCTCAGTCACAGGGTATGGTGGCGCCGGAACAATGTTGATCGCTCACAACAATTTTGTTCTTGCCGTGCACTTTCTTGACATCCTAGGTACTGCGGGCTGCTGGAACCTCGTCACGCTCAATGCTACTACGCCTGCGACGCTGGTATTTCTCCGTGACTTCAGTGATCGTGCCACCGAGAGCCAGGTCTCACCACCGTTCAGCAGACTGCCAGGTTATTCGACGTCATAGGGCGCAGAGGACTACGCGCATGAGCTGTGTGGGGCGACACCTTTCAAAGAGCCTATAAAGGGACACCAGCTCGACTACTCAGTCACAGGGTATGGTGGCGCCGAAACAATGTCGATCGCTCACAACAATTTCGTTCTTGCCGTGCAGTTTCTTGACATCCTAGGTACTGCGGGCTGCTCGAACCTCGTCACGCTCAATGCTACATCGCCTGCGACACCGGTATTTCTCCGTGACTTCTGTAATCGTGCCATAGAGAGCAAGGTCTCACCACCGTTCAGCAGACTGCCAGGTTATTCGACATCATAGGGCGCGGAAGGCTACGCGCATGAGCTGTGCGGGGCGACACCTTTCAAGGAGCCTACAAAGCGACATCCGTGCGACTTCTCAGTCACAGGGTATGGTTGCGCCGGAACAATGTCGATCGCTCACAACAATTTTGTTCTTGCCGTGCAGTTTCTTGACATCCTAGGTACTGCGGGCTGCTCGAACCTCGTCACGCTCAATGCTACTACGCCTGCGATGCCGGTATTTCTCCGTGACTTCTGTAATCGCGCCACCGAGAGCCAGGTCTCACCACCGTTCAGCAGACTGCCAGGTTATTCGACGTCATAGGGCGCGGAGGGCTACGCGCATGAGCTGTGCGGGGTGACATCTTTAAAAGAGCCTACAAAGCAACACCTGTTCAACTTCTCAGTCACAGGGTATAGTCGCGCTGGAACAATGTCGATCGCTCACAACAATTTTGTTCTTGCCATGCAGTTTCTTGACATCCTAGGTACTGCGGGCTGCTCGAACCTCGTCACGCTCAATGCTACTACGCCTGCGACGCCGGTATTTCTCCGTGACTTCTGTAATCGTGCCACCGAGAGCCAGGTCTCACCACCATTCAGCAGACTGCCAGGTTGTTCGACGTCATAGGGCGCAGAGGGCTACGCGCATGAGCTGTGCGGGGCGACACCTTTCAAGGAGCCTACAAAGCGACACCCGTTCGACTTCTCAGTCACAGGGTATGGTGGCGCCGGAACAATGTCGATCGCTCACAACCATTTTGTTCTTGCCGTGCAGTTTCTTGATATCATAGGTACTGCGGGCTGCTTAAACATCGTCACGCTCAACGCTACTACGCCTACGACGCCGGTATTTCTCCGTGACTTCTGTAATCGTGCCACCAAGAGCCAGGTCTCACCACCGTTCAGCAGACTGCCAGGTTATTCGACGTCATAGGGCGCAGAGGGCTACGCGAATGAGCTGGGCGGGTCGACTCCTTCCAAGGAGCCTACAAAGCGACATCCGTGCGACTTCTCAGTCACAGGGTATGGTGGCGCCGGAACAATGTCGATCGCTCACAACAATTTTGTTCTTGCCGTACAGTTTCTTGACATCCTAGGTACTGCGGGCTGCTCGAACCTCGTCATGCTCAATGCTACTACGCCTGCGATGCCGGTATTTCTCCGTGACTTCTGTAAACGTGCCACCAAGAGCCAGGTCTCACCACCGTTCAGCAGACTGCCAGGTTATCCGACGTCATAGGGCGCCGAGGGCTACGCGAGTGAGCTTGGCGGGGTGACACCTTTCAAGGAGCCTACAAAGCGACATCCGTTCGACTTCTCAGTCACAGGGTATGGTGGCGCCGGAACAATGTCGATCGCTCACAACAATTTTGTTCTTGCCGTGCAGTTTCTTGACATCCTAGATACTGCGGGCTGCTCGAACTCCGTCACGCTCAATGCTACTACGCCTGCGATGCCGATATTTCTCCGTGACTTCTGTAATCGTTCCACCGAGAGGCAGGTCTCACCACCGTTCAGCAGACGGCCGGGTCATTCGACGTCATAGGGCGCAGAAGGCTACGCGCATGAGCTGTGTGGGGCGACACCTTTCAAGGAGCCTACAAAGAGACACCCGTTCGACTTCTCAGTCACAGGGTATGGTGGCGCCGGAACAATGTCGATCGCTAGCAACAATTGTGTTCTTGCAGTGCAGTTTCTTGACATCCTAGGTACTGCGGGCTGCTCGAACATCGTCACGCTCAATGCTACTACGCCTGCGACGCCGGGTTTTCTCCGTGACTTCTGTAATCGTGCCACCAAGAGCCAGGTCTCACCACCGTTCAGCAGACTGCCAGGTTATTCGACGTCATAGGGCGCAGAGGGCTACGCGAATGAGCTGGGCGGGGCGACACCTTTTCAAGGAGCCTACAAAGCGACATCCGTTCGACTTCTCAGTCACAGGGTATGGTGGCGCCGGAACAATGTCGATCGCTCACAACAATTTTGTTCTTGCCGTGCAGTTTCTTGACATCCTAGGTACTGTGGGCTGCTGGAACCTCGTCACGCTCAATGCTACTACGCCTGCGATGGCGGTATTTCTCTGTGACTTCTTTAATCGTGCCACCGAGAGGCAGGTCTCACCACCGTTCAGCAGACGGCCGGGTCATTCGACGTCATAGAGCGCAGAGGGCTACGCGAATGAGCTGGGCGGGGCGACACCTTTCAAGGAGCCTACAAAGCGACATCCGTTCGACTTCTCAGTCACAGGGTATGGTGGCGCCGGAACAATGTTGATCGCTCACAACAATTTTGTTCTTGCCGTGCACTTTCTTGACATCCCAGGTACTGCGGGCTGCTGGAACCTCGTCACGCTCAATGCTACTACGCCTGCGACGCTGGTATTTCTCCGTGACTTCAGTGATCGTGCCACCGAGAGCCAGGTCTCACCACCGTTCAGCAGACTGCCAGGTTATTCGACGTCATAGGGCGCAGAGGACTACGCGCATGAGCTGTGTGGGGCGACACCTTTCAAAGAGCCTATAAAGGGACACCAGCTCGACTACTCAGTCACAGGGTATGGTGGCGCCGAAACAATGTCGATCGCTCAGAACAATTTCGTTCTTGCCGTGCAGTTTCTTGACATCCTAGGTACTGCGGGCTGCTCGAACCTCGTCACGCTCAATGCTACATCGCCTGCGACACCGGTATTTCTCCGTGACTTCTGTAATCGTGCCATCGAGAGCAAGGTCTCACCACCGTTCAGCAGACTGCCAGGTTATTCGACATCATAGGGCGCGGAAGGCTACGCGCATGAGCTGTGCGGGGCGACACCTTTGAAGGAGCCTACAAAGCGACATCCGTGCGACTTCTCAGTCACAGGGTATGGTTGCGCCGGAACAATGTCGATCGCTCACAACAATTTTGTTCTTGCCGTGCAGTTTCTTGACATCCTAGGTACTGCGGGCTGCTCGAACCTCGTCACGCTCAATGCTACTACGCCTGCGATGCCGGTATTTCTCCGTGACTTCTGTAATCGCGCCACCGAGAGCCAGGTCTCACCACCGTTCAGCAGACTGCCAGGTTATTCGACGTCATAGGGCGCGGAGGGCTACGCGCATGAGCTGTGCGGGGTGACATCTTTAAAAGAGCCTACAAAGCAACACCTGTTCAACTTCTCAGTCACAGGGTATAGTCGCGCTGGAACAATGTCGATCGCTCACAACAATTTTGTTCTTGCCATGCAGTTTCTTGACATCCTAGGTACTGCGGGCTGCTCGAACCTCGTCACGCTCAATGCTACTACGCCTGCGACGCCGGTATTTCTCCGTGACTTCTGTAATCGTGCCACCGAGAGCCAGGTCTCACCACCGTTCAGCAGACTGCCAGGTTATTCGACGTCATAGGGCGCAGAGGGCTACGCGCATGAGCTGTATGGGGCGACACCTTTCAAGGAGCCTACAAAGCGACACCCGTTCGACTTCTCAGTCATAGGGTATAGTGGCGCCGGAACAATGCCGATCGCTCACAACAATTTTGTTCTTGCCGTGCAGTTTCTTTACATCCTAGGTACTGCCGGCTGCTCGAACCTCGTCACGCTCAATGCTACTACGCCTGCGACGCCGGTATTTCTCCGTGACTTCTGTAATCATGCCACCGAGAGCCAGGTCTCACCACCATTCAGCAGACTGCCAGGTTGTTCGACGTCATAGGGCGCAGAGGGCTACGCGCATGAGCTGTGCGGGGCGACACCTTTCAAGGAGCCTACAAAGCGACACCCGTTCGACTTCTCAGTCACAGGGTATGGTGGCGCCGGAACAATGTCGATCGCTCACAACGATTTTGTTCTTGCCGTGCAGTTTCTTGATATCCTAGGTACTGCGGGCTGCTCAAACATCGTCACGCTCAACGCTACTACGCCTACGACGCCGGTATTTCTCTGTGACTTCTGTAATCGTGCCACCAAGAGCCAGGTCTCACCACCATTCAGCAGACTGCCAGGTTATTCGACGTCATAGGGCGCAGAGGGCTACGCGAATGAGCTGGGCGGGGCGACACCTTCCAAGGAGCCTACAAAGCGACATCCGTGCGACTTCTCAGTCACAGAGTATGGTGGCGCCAAAACAATGTTGATCGCTCACAACAATTTTGCTCTTGCCGTGCAGTTTCGTGACATCCTAGGTACTGCGGGCTGCTCGAACCTCGTCATGCTCAATGCTACTACGCCTGCGATGCCGGTATTTCTCCGTGACTTCTGTAATCGTTCCACCGAGAGGCAGGTCTCACCACCGTTCAGCAGACGGCCGGGTCATTCGACGTCATAGGGCGCAGAGGGCTACGCGCATGAGCTGTGTGGGGCGACACCTTTCAAGGAGCCTACAAAGAGACACCCGTTCGACTTCTCAGTCACAGGGTATGGTAGCGCCGGAACAATGTCGATCGCTAGCAACAATTTTGTTCTTGCCGTGCAGTTTCTTGACATCCTAGGTACTGCGGGCTGCTCGAACCTCGTCACGCTCAATGCTACTACGCCTGCGACGCCAGTATTTCTCCGTGACTTCTGTAATCGTGCCACCGAGAGCCAGGTCTCACCACCGTTCAGCAGACTGCCAGGTTATTCGACGTCACAGGGCGCAGAGGGCTACGCGCATGGGCTCTGTGGGGCGACACCTTTCAAGGAGCCTATAAAGCGACATCCGTTCGACTTCTCAGTCACAGGGTATGGTGACGCCGGAACAATGTCGATCGCTCACAACAATTTTGTTCTTGCCATGCAGTTTCTTGACATCCTAGGTATTGCGGGCTGCTGGAACCTCGTCACGCTCAATGCTACTACGCCTGCGATGGCGGTATTTCTCCGTGACTTCTTTAATCGTGCCACCAAGAGGCAGGTCTCACCACCGTTCAGCAGACGGCCGGGTTATTCGACGTCATAGAGCGCAGAGGGCTACGCGCATGAGTTGTGTGGGGCGACACCTTCCAAGAAGCCTAGAAAGGGACACCCGCTCGACTACTCAGTCACAGGGTATGGTGGCGCCGGAACAATGTCGATCGCTCACAACAATTTTGTTCTTGCCGTGCAGTTTCTTGGCATCCTAGGTACTGCGGGCTGCTCGAACCTCGTAACGCTCAATGCTACTACGCCTGTGAGGCCGGTATTTCTCCGTGACTTCTGTAATCGTGGCACCAAGAGCCAGGTCTCACCACCGTTCAGCAGACGGCCGGGTTTTTCGACGTAATAGGGCGCAGAGGGCTACGCGCATGAGCTGTGTGGGGCGACACCTTTCAAGGAGCCTAGAAAGCGACACCCGTTCGACTTCTCAGTCACAGGGTATGGTGGCGCCGGAACAATGTCGATCACTCACAACAATTTTGTTCTTGCCGTGCAGTTTCTTGACATCCTAGGTACGGCGGGCTGCTCGAACCTCGTCACGCTCAATGCTACTACGCCTGCGACGCCAGTATTTCTCCGTGACTTCTGTAATCGTGCCACCGAGAGCCAGGTCTCACCACCGTTCAGCAGACTGCCAGGTTATTCGACGTCACAGGGCGCAGAGGGCTACGCGCATGAGCTGTGCGGGGCGACACCTTTCAAGGAGCCTACAAAGCGACACCCGTTCTACTTGTCAGTCACAGGGTATGGTGGCGCCGGAACAATGTCGATCGCTCACAACAATTTTGTTCTTGCCGTGCAGTTTCTTGGCATCCTAGGTACTGCGGGCTGCTCGAACCTCGTCATGCTCAATGCTACTACGCCTGCGACGCTGGTATTTCTCCGTGACTTCAGTAATCGTGCCACCGAGAGCCAGGTCTCACCACCGTTCAGCAGACTGCCAGGTTATTCGATGTCATAGGGCGCAGAGGGCTACGCGCATGGGCTCTGTGGGGCGACACCTTTCAAGGAGCCTATAAAGGGACACCCGCTCGACTATTCAGTCACAGGGTATGGTGGCGCCGGAACAATGTTAATCGCTCACAGCAATTTTGTTCTTGCCGTGCAGTTTCTTGACATCCTAGGTACTGCGGGCTGCTCGAACCTCGTCATGCTCAATGCTACTATGCCTGCGACGCCGGTATTTCTCCGTGACTTCTGTAATCGTGCCACCGAGAGCCAGGTCTCACACCGTTCAACAGACTGCCAGGTTATTCCACGTCATAGGGTGCAGATGGCTACGCGCATGAGCTGTGCGGTGCGACACCTTTCAAGGAGCCTACAAAGCGACACCCGTTCTTCTTGTCAGTCACAGGGTATGGTGGCGCCGGAACAATGTCGATCGCTCACAACAATTTTGTTCTTGCCGTGCAGTTTCTTGACATCATAGGTACTGCGGGCTGCTCGAACCTCGTCATGCTCAATGCTACTATGCCTGCGACGCTGGTATTTCTCCGTGACTTCAGTAATCGTGCCACCGAGAGCCAGGTCTCACCACCGTTCAGCAGACTGCCAGGTTATTCGACGTCATAGGGCGCAGAGGGCTACGCGCATGGGCTCTGTGGGGCGACACCTTTCAAGGAGCCTACAAAGCGACACCCGTTCGACTTCTCAGTCGCAGGGTATGGTGACGCCGGAACAATGTCGATCGCTCACAACAATTTTGTTCTTGCCGTTCAGTTTCTTGACATCCTAGGTACTGCGGGCTGCTCGAACCCCGTCACGCTCAATGCTACTACGCCTGCGATGCCGGTATTTCTCCGTGATTTCTGTAATCGTGCCACCGAGAGCCAGGTCTCACCACCGTTCAGCAGACGGCCGGGTCATTCGACGTCATAGGGCGCAGAGGGCTACGCGCATGAGCTGTGTGGGGCGACACCTTTCAAGGAGCCTACAAAGAGACACCCGTTCGACTTCTCAGTCACAGGGTATGGTGGCGCCGGAACAATGTCGATCGCTAGCAACAATTGTGTTCTTGCAGTGCAGTTTCTTGACATCCTAGGTACTGCGGGCTGCTCGAACATCGTCACGCTCAATGCTACTACGCCTGCGACGCCGGTATTTCTCCGTGACTTCTGTAATCGTGCAACCAAGAGCCAGGTCTCACCACCGTTCAGCAGACTGCCAGGTTATTCCACGACATAGGGCGCAGAGGGCTACGCGAATGAGCTGGGCGGGGCGACACCTTTCAAGGAGCCTACAAAGCGACATCCGTTCGACTTCTCAGTCACAGGGTATGGTGGCGCCGGAACAATGTCGATCGCTCACAACAATTTTGTTCTTGCCGTGCAGTTTCTTGACATCCTAGGTACTGCGGGCTGCTCGAACCTCGTCACGCTCAATGCTACTACGCCTGCGATGCCAGTATTTCTCCGTGACTTCTGTATTCGTGCCACCGAGAGGCAGGTCTCACCCCCGTTCAGCAGACGGCCGGGTTATTCGACGTCATAGGGCGCAGAGGGCTACGCGCATGAGCTGTGTGGGGCGACACCTTTCTTGGAGCCTACAAAGCGACACCCGTTCGACTTCTCAGTCACAGGGTATGGTGGCACCGGAACAATGTTGATCGCTCACAATTTTGTTCTTGCAGTGCAGTTTCTTGACATCTTAGGTACTGCGGGCTGCTCGAACCTCGTCACGCTCAATGCTACTACGCCTGCGACGCCAGTATTTCTCCGTGACTTCTGTAATCGTGCCACCGAGAGCCAGGTCGCACCACCGTTCAGCAGACTGCCAGGTTATTCGACGTCATAGGGCGCAAAGGACTACGCGCATGAGCTGTGCGGGGCGACACCTTTCGAGAAGCCTATAAACGGACACCCGCTCGACTACTCAGTCACAGGGTATGGTGGCGCCGGAACAATGTCGATCGCTCACCACAATTTTGTTCTTGCCGTGCAGTTTCTTGACATCCTAGGTACTGCGGGCTGCTCGAACCTCGTCATGCTCAATGCTACTACGCCTGCGACGCTGGTATTTCTCCGTGACTTCAGTAATCGTGCCACCGAGAGCCAGGTCTCACCCCCGTTCAGCAGACTGCCAGGTTATTCGACGTCATAGGGCGCAGAGGGCTACGCGCATGGGCTCTGTGGGGCGACACCTTTCAAGAAGCCTATAAAGGGACACCCGCTCGACTACTCAGTCACAGGGTATGGTGGCGCCGGAACAATGTCAATCGCTCACAACAATTTTGTTCTTGCCGTGCAGTTTCTTGACATCCTAGGTACTGCGGGCTGCTCGAACCTCGTCATGCTCAATGCTACTATGCCTGCGACGCTGGTATTTCTCCGTGACTTCAGTAATCGTGCCACCGAGAGCCAGGTCTCACCACCGTTCAGCAGACTGCCAGGTTATTCGACGTCATAGGGCGCAGAGGGCTACGCGCATGGGCTCTGTGGTGTGACACCTTTCAAGGAGCCCACAAAGCGACACCCGTTCGACTTCTTAGTCACAGGGTATGGTGACGCCGGAACAATGTCGATCGCTCACAACAATTTTGTTCTGGCCGTTCAGTTTCTTGACATCCTAGGTACTGCGGGCTGCTCGAACCCCGTCACGCTCAATGCTACTACGCCTGCGATGCCGGTATTTCTCCGTGATTTCTGTAATCGTGCCACCGAGAGCCAGGTCTCACCACCGTTTAGCAGACTGCCAGGTTATTCGACGTCATAGGGGGCAGAGGGCTACGCGCATGAGCTGTGCGGGGCGACACCTTTCATGGAGCCTACAAAGCGACACCCGTTCGACTTCTCAGTCACAGGGTATGTTGGCGCCGGAACAATGTCGATCGCTCACAACAATTTTGTTCTTGCCGTGCAGTTTCTTGACATCCTAGGTACTGCGGGCTACTTGAAGCTCGTCACGCTCAATGCTACTACGCCTGCGACGCCGGTATTTCTCCATGACTTCTGTAATCGTGCCACCGAAAGCCAGGTCTCAGCACCGTTCAGCAGACTGCCAGTTTATTCGACGTCATAGGGCGCAGAGGGCTACGCGCATGAGCTGTGCGGGGCGACACCTTTCAAGGAGCCTACAAAGCAACACCCGTTCGACTTCTCAGTCACAGGTTATGGTGGCGCCGGAACAATGTCGATCGCTCACAACAATTTTGTTCTTCCCGTGCAGTTTCTTGACATCCTAGGTACTGCGGGCTGCTCGAACCTCGTCACGCTCAGTGCTACTACGCCTGCGACGCTGGTATTTCTCCGTGACTTCTGTAATCGTGCTACCGAGAGCCAGGTCTCACCACCGGTCAGCAGACTGCCAGGTTATTCGACGTCATAGGGAGCAGAGGGCTACGCAAATGAGCCGTGTGGGGCGACACCTTTCAAGGAGCCTATAAAGGGACACCCGCTCGACTACTCAGTCAGAGGGTATGGTGGCGCCGGAACAATGTCAATCGCTCACAACAATTTCGTTCTTGCCGTGCATTTTCTTGACATCCTAGGTACTGCGGGCTGCTCGAACCTCGTCACGCTCAATGCTACTTTGCCTGCGACGCCGGTATTTCTCCGTGACTTCTGTAATCGTGCCACCGAGAGCCAGGTCTCACACCATTCAACAGACTGCCAGGTTATTCCACGTCATAGGGTGCAGAGGGCTACGCGCATGAGCTGTGCGGTGCGACACCTTTCAAGGAGCCTACAAAGCGACACCCGTTCGACTTCTCAGTCACAGGGTATGGTGGCGCCAGAACAATGTCGATCGCTCACAACAATTTTGTTCTTGCCGTGCAGTTTCTTGACATCCTAGGTACTGCGGGCTGCTCGAACCTCGTCACGCTCAATGCTACTACGCCTGCGATGCCGGTATTTCTCCGTGACTTCTGTAATCGTGCCACCGAGAGGCAGGTCTCACCCCCGTTCAGCAGACGGCCGGGTTATTCGACGTCATAGGGCGCAGAGGGCTACGCACATGAGCTGTGTGGGGCGACACCTTTCAAGGAGCCTACAAAGCGACACGCGTTCGCCTTCTCAGTCACAGGGTATGGTGGCGCCGGAACAATGTCGATCGCTCACAACGATTTTGTTCTTGCCGTGCAGTTTCTTGACATCCCAGGTACTGCGGGCTGCTCGAAAATCATCACGCTCAATGCTACTACGCCTGCGACGCCGATATTTCTCCGTGACTTCTGTTCTCGTGCCACCAAGAGCCAGGTCTCACCACCGTTCAGCAGACTGCCAGGTTATCCGACGTCATAGGGCGCCGAGGGCTACGCGAATGAGCTGGGCGGGGCGACACCTGTCAAGGAGCCTACAAAGCGACATCCGTTCGACTTCTCAGTCACAGGGTATGGTGGCGCCGGAACAATGTCGATCGCTCACAACAATTTTGTTCTTGCCGTGCAGTTTCTTGACATCCTAGATACTGCGGGCTGCTCGAACCCCGTCACGCTCAATGCTACTACGCCTGCGATGCCGGTATTTCTCCGTGACTTCTGTAATCGTTCCACCGAGAGGCAGGTCTCACCACCGTTCAGCAGACGGCCGGGTCATTCGACGTCATAGGGCGCAGAGCGCTACGCGCATGAGCTCTGTGGGGCGACACCTTTCAAGGAGCCTACAAAGAGACACCCGTTCGACTTCTCAGTCACAGGGTATGGTGGGGCCGGAACAATGTCGATCGCTCACAACAATTTTGTTCTTGCCGTGCAGTTTCTTGACATCCTAGGTACTGAGGGCTGCTCGAACCTCGTCATGCTCAATGCTAGAACGCCTGCGACGCTGGTATTTCTCCGTGACTTCAGTAATCGTGCCACCGAGAGCCAGGTCTCACCACCGTTCAGCAGACTGCCAGGTTATTCGACGTCATAGGGCGCAGAGGGCTACGCGCATGGGCTCTGTGGGGCGACACCTTTCAAGGAGCCTATTAAGGGACACCCGCTCGACTACTCAGTCACAGGGTATGGTGGCGCCGGAACAATGTCAATCGCTCACAACAATTTTGTTCTTGCCGTGCAGTTTCTTGACATCCTAGGTACTGCGGGCTGCTCGAACCTCGTCACGCTCATGGCTACTATGCCTGCGACGCTGGTATTTCTCAGTGACTTCAGTAATCGTGCCACCGAGAGCCAGGTCTCACCACCGTTCAGCAGACTGCCAGGTTATTCGACGTCATAGGGCGCAGAGGGCTACGCGCATGGGCTCTGTGGTGTGACACCTTTCAAGGAGCCTACAAAGCGACACCCGTTCGACTTCTTAGTCACAGGGTATGGTGACGCCGGAACAATGTCGATCGCTCACAACAATTTTGTTCTTGCCGTGCAGTTTCTTGACATCCTAGGTACTGCGGGCTGCTCGAACCTCGTCACGCTCAATGCTACTACGCCTGCGATGCCAGTATTTCTCCGTGACTTCTGTATTCGTGCCACCGAGAGGCAGGTCTCACCCCCGTTCAGCAGACGGCCGGGTTATTCGACGTCATAGGGCGCAGAGGGCTACGCGCATGAGCTGTGTGGGGCGACACCTTTCTTGGAGCCTACAAAGCGACACCCGTTCGACTTCTCAGTCACAGGGTATGGTGGCACCGGAACAATGTTGATCGCTCACAACAATTTTGTTCTTGCAGTGCAGTTTCTTGACATCTTAGGTACTGCGGGCTGCTCGAACCTCGTCACGCTGAATGCTACTACGCCTGCGACGCCAGTATTTCTCCGTGACTTCTGTAATCGTGCCACCGAGAGCCAGGTCGCACCACCGTTCAGCAGACTGCCAGGTTATTCGACGTCATAGGGCGCAGAGGACTACGCGCATGAGCTGTGCGGGGCGACACCTTTCGAGAAGCCTATAAACGGACACCCGCTCGACTACTCAGTCACAGGGTATGGTGGCGCCGGAACAATGTCGATCGCTCACCACAATTTTGTTCTTGCCGTGCAGTTTCTTGACATCCTAGGTACTGCGGGCTGCTCGAACCTCGTCATGCTCAATGCTAATACGCCTGCGACGCTGGTATTTCTCCGTGACTTCAGTAATCGTGCCACCGAGAGCCAGGTCTCACCCCCGTTCAGCAGACTGCCAGGTTATTCGACGTCATAGGGCGCAGAGGGCTACGCGCATGGGCTCTGTGGGGCGACACCTTTCAAGAAGCCTATAAAGGGACACCCGCTCGACTACTCAGTCACAGGGTATGGTGGCGCCGGAACAATGTCAATCGCTCACAACAATTTTGTTCTTGCCGTGCAGTTTCTTGACATCCTAGGTACTGCGGGCTGCTCGAACCTCGTCATGCTCAATGCTACTATGCCTGCGACGCTGGTATTTCTCCGTGACTTCAGTAATCGTGCCACCGAGAGCCAGGTCTCACCACCGTTCAGCAGACTGCCAGGTTATTCGACGTCATAGGGCGCAGAGGGCTACGCGCATGGGCTCTGTGGTGTGACACCTTTCAAGGAGCCCACAAAGCGACACCCGTTCGACTTCTTAGTCACAGGGTATGGTGACGCCGGAACAATGTCGATCGCTCACAACAATTTTGTTCTGGCCGTTCAGTTTCTTGACATCCTAGGTACTGCGGGCTGCTCGAACCCCGTCACGCTCAATGCTACTACGCCTGCGATGCCGGTATTTCTCCGTGATTTCTGTAATCGTGCCACCGAGAGCCAGGTCTCACCACCGTTTAGCAGACTGCCAGGTTATTCGACGTCATAGGGGGCAGAGGGCTACGCGCATGAGCTGTGCGGGGCGACACCTTTCATGGAGCCTACAAAGCGACACCCGTTCGACTTCTCAGTCACAGGGTATGTTGGCGCCGGAACAATGTCGATCGCTCACAACAATTTTGTTCTTGCCGTGCAGTTTCTTGACATCCTAGGTACTGCGGGCTACTTGAAGCTCGTCACGCTCAATGCTACTACGCCTGCGACGCCGGTATTTCTCCATGACTTCTGTAATCGTGCCACCGAAAGCCAGGTCTCAGCACCGTTCAGCAGACTGCCAGTTTATTCGACGTCATAGGGCGCAGAGGGCTACGCGCATGAGCTGTGCGGGGCGACACCTTTCAAGGAGCCTACAAAGCAACACCCGTTCGACTTCTCAGTCACAGGTTATGGTGGCGCCGGAACAATGTCGATCGCTCACAACAATTTTGTTCTTCCCGTGCAGTTTCTTGACATCCTAGGTACTGCGGGCTGCTCGAACCTCGTCACGCTCAGTGCTACTACGCCTGCGACGCTGGTATTTCTCCGTGACTTCTGTAATCGTGCTACCGAGAGCCAGGTCTCACCACCGGTCAGCAGACTGCCAGGTTATTCGACGTCATAGGGAGCAGAGGGCTACGCAAATGAGCTGTGTGGGGCGACACCTTTCAAGGAGCCTATAAAGGGACACCCGCTCGACTACTCAGTCAGAGGGTATGGTGGCGCCGGAACAATGTCAATCGCTCACAACAATTTCGTTCTTGCCGTGCATTTTCTTGACATCCTAGGTACTGCGGGCTGCTCGAACCTCGTCACGCTCAATGCTACTTTGCCTGCGACGCCGGTATTTCTCCGTGACTTCTGTAATCGTGCCACCGAGAGCCAGGTCTCACACCATTCAACAGACTGCCAGGTTATTCCACGTCATAGGGTGCAGAGGGCTACGCGCATGAGCTGTGCGGTGCGACACCTTTCAAGGAGCCTACAAAGCGACACCCGTTCGACTTCTCAGTCACAGGGTATGGTGGCGCCAGAACAATGTCGATCGCTCACAACAATTTTGTTCTTGCCGTGCAGTTTCTTGACATCCTAGGTACTGCGGGCTGCTCGAACCTCGTCACGCTCAATGCTACTACGCCTGCGATGCCGGTATTTCTCCGTGACTTCTGTAATCGTGCCACCGAGAGGCAGGTCTCACCCCCGTTCAGCAGACGGCCGGGTTATTCGACGTCATAGGGCGCAGAGGGCTACGCACATGAGCTGTGTGGGGCGACACCTTTCAAGGAGCCTACAAAGCGACACGCGTTCGCCTTCTCAGTCACAGGGTATGGTGGCGCCGGAACAATGTCGATCGCTCACAACGATTTTGTTCTTGCCGTGCAGTTTCTTGACATCCCAGGTACTGCGGGCTGCTCGAAAATCATCACGCTCAATGCTACTACGCCTGCGACGCCGATATTTCTCCGTGACTTCTGTTCTCGTGCCACCAAGAGCCAGGTCTCACCACCGTTCAGCAGACTGCCAGGTTATCCGACGTCATAGGGCGCCGAGGGCTACGCGAATGAGCTGGGCGGGGCGACACCTTTCAAGGAGCCTACAAAGCGACATCCGTTCGACTTCTCAGTCACAGGGTATGGTGGCGCCGGAACAATGTCGATCGCTCACAACAATTTTGTTCTTGCCGTGCAGTTTCTTGACATCCTAGATACTGCGGGCTGCTCGAACCCCGTCACGCTCAATGCTACTACGCCTGCGATGCCGGTATTTCTCCGTGACTTCTGTAATCGTTCCACCGAGAGGCAGGTCTCACCACCGTTCAGCAGACGGCCGGGTCATTCGACGTCATAGGGCGCAGAGCGCTACGCGCATGAGCTCTGTGGGGCAACACCTTTCAAGGAGCCTACAAAGAGACACCCGTTCGACTTCTCAGTCACAGGGTATGGTGGGGCCGGAACAATGTCGATCGCTCACAACAATTTTGTTCTTGCCGTGCAGTTTCTTGACATCCTAGGTACTGCGGGCTGCTCGAACCTCGTCATGCTCAATGCTAGAACGCCTGCGACGCTGGTATTTCTCCGTGACTTCAGTAATCGTGCCACCGAGAGCCAGGTCTCACCACCGTTCAGCAGACTGCCAGGTTATTCGACGTCATAGGGCGCAGAGGGCTACGCGCATGGGCTCTGTGGGGCGACACCTTTCAAGGAGCCTATTAAGGGACACCCGCTCGACTACTCAGTCACAGGGTATGGTGGCGCCGGAACAATGTCAATCGCTCACAACAATTTTGTTCTTGCCGTGCAGTTTCTTGACATCCTAGGTACTGCGGGCTGCTCGAACCTCGTCACGCTCATGGCTACTATGCCTGCGACGCTGGTATTTCTCAGTGACTTCAGTAATCGTGCCACCGAGAGCCAGGTCTCACCACCGTTCAGCAGACTGCCAGGTTATTCGACGTCATAGGGCGCAGAGGGCTACGCGCATGGGCTCTGTGGTGTGACACCTTTCAAGGAGCCTACAAAGCGACACCCGTTCGACTTCTTAGTCACAGGGTATGGTGACGCCGGAACAATGTCGATCGCTCACAACAATTTTGTTCTGGCCGTTCAGTTTCTTGACATCCTAGGTACTGCGGGCTGCTCGAACCCCGTCACGCTCAATGCTACTACGCCTGCGATGCCGGTATTTCTCCGTGATTTCTGTAATCGTGCTACCGAGAGCCAGGTCTCACACCATTCAACAGACTGCCAGGTTATTCCACGTCATAGGGTGCAGAGGGCTACGCGCATGAGCTGTGCGGTGCGACACCTTTCAAGGAGCCTACAAAGCGACACCCGTTCGACTTCTCAGTCACAGGGTATGGTGGCGCAAGAACAATGTCGATCGCTCACAACAATTTTGTTCTTGCCGTGCAGTTTCTTGACATCCTAGGTACTGCGGGCTGCTCGAACCTCGTCACGCTCAATGCTACTACGCCTGCGATGCCGGTATTTCTCCGTGACTTCTGTAATCGTGCCAGCGAGAGGCAGGTCTCACCCCCGTTCAGCAGACGGCCGAGTTATTCGACGTCATAAGGCGCAGAGGGCTACGCACATGAGCTGTGTGGGGCGACACCTTTCAAGGAGCCTACAAAGCGACACGCGTTCGCCTTCTCAGTCACAGGGTATGGTGGCGCCGGAACAATGTCGATCGCTCACAACGATTTTGTTCTTGCCGTGCAGTTTCTTGACATCCCAGGTACTGCGGGCTGCTCGAAAATCATCACGCTCAATGCTACTACGCCTGCGACGCCGATATTTCTCCGTGACTTCTGTTCTCGTGCCACCAAGAGCCAGGTCTCACCACCGTTCAGCAGACTGCCAGGTTATCCGACGTCATAGGGCGCCGAGGGCTACGCGAATGAGCTGGGCGGGGCGACACCTTTCAAGGAGCCTACAAAGCGACATCCGTTCGACTTCTCAGTCACAGGGTATGGTGGCACCGGAACAATGTCGATCGCTCACAACAATTTTGTTCTTGCCGTGCAGTTTCTTGACATCCTAGATACTGCGGGCTGCTCGAACCCCGTCACGCTCAATGCTACTACGCCTGCGATGCCGGTATTTCTCCGTGACTTCTGTAATCGTTCCACCGAGAGGCAGGTCTCACCACCGTTCAGCAGACGGCCGGGTCATTCGACGTCATAGGGCGCAGAGGGCTACGCGCATGAGCTCTGTGGGGCGACACCTTTCAAGGAGCCTACAAAGAGACACCCGTTCGACTTCTCAGTCACAGGGTATGGTGGGGCCGGAACAATGTCGATCACTCACAACAATTTTGTTCTTGCCGTGCAGTTTCTTGACATCCTAGGTACTGCGGGCTGCTCGAACCTCGTCATGCTCAATGTTAGAACGCCTGCGACGCTGGTATTTCTCCGTGACTTCAGTAATCGTGCCACCGAGAGCCTGTCTCACCACCGTTCAGCAGACTGCCAGGTTATTCGACGTCATAGGGCGCAGAGGGCTACGCGCATGGGCTCTGTGGGGCGACACCTTTCAAGGAGCCCATAAAGGGACACCCGCTCGACTACTCAGTCACAGGGTATGGTGGCGCCGGAACAATGTCAATCGCTCACAACAATTTTGTTCTTGCCGTGCAGTTTCTTGACATCCTAGGTACTGCGGGCTGCTCGAACCTCGTCACGCTCATGGCTACTATGCCTGCGACGCCGGTATTTCTCCGTGACTTCTGTAATCGTGCCACCGAGAGCGAGGTCAAACACCGTTCAACAGACTGCCAGGTTATTCCACGTCATAGGGTGCAGAGGGCTACACGCATGAGCTGTGCGGTGCGACACCTTTCAAGGAGCCTACAAAGCGACACCCGTTCTACTTGTCAGTCACAGGGTATGGTGGCGCCGGAACAATGTCGATCGCTCACAACAATTTTGTTCTGGCCGTTCAGTTTCTTGACATCCTAGGTACTGCGGGCTGCTCGAACCCCGTCACGCTCAATGCTACTACGCCTGCGATGCCGGTATTTCTCCGTGATTTCTGTAATCGTGCCACCGAGAGCCAGGTCTCACCACCGTTTAGCAGACTGCCAGGTTATTCGACGTCATAGGGGGCAGAGGGCTACGCGCATGAGCTGTGCGGGGCGACACCTTTCAAGGAGCCTACAAAGCGACACCCGTTCGACTTCTCAGTCACAGGGTATGGTGGCGCCGGAACAATGTCGATTGCTCACAACAATTTTGTTCTTGCCGTGCAGTTTCTTGACATCCTAGGTACTGCGGGCTGCTCAAACCTCGTCACGCTCAGTGCTACTACGCCTGCGACGGTGGTATTTCTCCGTGACTTCTGTAATCGTGCTACCGAGAGCCAGGTCTCACCACCGGTCAGCAGACTGCCAGGTTATTCGACGTCATAGGGAGCAGAGGGCTACGCAAATGAGCTGTGTGGGGCGACACCTTTCAAGGAGCCTATAAAGGGACACCCGCTCGACTACTCAGTCAGAGGGTATGGTGGCGCCGGAACAATGTCAATCGCTCACAACAATTTTGTTCTTGCCGTGCATTTTCTTGACATCCTAGGTACTGCGGGCTGCTCGAACCTCGTCACGCTCAATGCTACTTTGCCTGCGACGCCGGTATTTCTCCGTGACTTCTGTAATCGTGCCACCGAGAGTCAGGTCTCACACCGTTCAACAGACTGCCAGGTTATTCCACGTCATAGGGTGCAGAGGGCTACGCGCATGAGCTGTGCGGTGCGACACCTTTCAAGGAGCCTACAAAGCGACACCCGTTCGACTTCTCAGTCACAGGGTATGGTGGCGCCGGAACAATGTCGATCGCTCACAACAATTTTGTTCTTGCCGTGCAGTTTCTTGATATCCTAGGTACTGCAGGCTGCTCGAACCTCGTCACGCTCAATGCTACTACGCCTGCGATGCCGGTATTTCTCCGTGACTTCTGTAATCGTGCCACCGAGAGGCAGGTCTCACCCCCGTTCAGCAGACGGCCGGGTTATTCGACGTCAAAGGGCGCAGAGGGCTACGCACATGAGCTGTGTGGGGCGACACCTTTCAAGGAGCGTACAAAGCGACACGCGTTCGCCTTCTCAGTCACAGGGTATGGTGGCGCCGGAACAATGTCGATCGCTCACAACGATTTTGTTCTTGCCGTGCAGTTTCTTGACATCCCAGGTACTGCGGGCTGCTCGAAAATCGTGACGCTCAATGCTACTACGCCTGCGACGCCGGTATTTCTCCGTGACTTCTGTTCTCGTGCCACCAAGAGCCAGGTCTCACCACCGTTCAGCAGACTGCCAGGTTATCCGACGTCATAGGGCGCCGAGCGCTACGCGCATGGGCTCTGTGTGGCGACACCTTTCAAGGAGCCTACAAAGCGACACCCGTTCGACTTCTCAGTCACAGGGTATGGTGGGGCCGGAACAATGTCGATCGCTCACAACAATTTTGTTCTTGCCGTGCAGTTTCTTGACATCCTAGGTACTGCGGGCTGCTCGAACCTCGTCATGCTCAATGCTAGAACGCCTGCGACGCTGGTATTTCTCCGTGACTTCAGTAATCGTGCCACCGAGAGCCAGGTCTCACCACCGTTCAGCAGACTGCCAGGTTATTCGACGTCATAGGGCGCAGAGGGCTACGCGCATGGGCTCTTTGGGGCGACACCTTTCAAGGAGCCCATAAAGGGACACCCGCTCGACTACTCAGTCACAGGGTATGGTGGCGCCGGAACAATGTCAATCGCTCACAACAATTTTGTTCTTGCCGTGCAGTTTCTTGACATCCTAGGTACTGTGGGCTGCTCGAACCTCGTCACGCTCATGGCTACTATGCCTGCGACGCCGGTATTTCTCCGTGACTTCTGTAATCGTGCCCACGAGAGCGAGGTCAAACACCGTTCAACAGACTGCCAGGTTATTCCACGTCATAGGGTGCAGAGGGCTACACGCATGAGCTGTGCGGTGCGACACCTTTCAAGGAGCCTACAAAGCGACACCCGTTCTACTTGTCAGTCACAGGGTATGGTGGCGCCGGAACAATGTCGATCGCTCACAACAATTTTGTTCTTGCCGTGCAGTTTCTTGACATCCTAGGTTCTGCGGGCTGCTCGAACCTCGTCATGCTCAATGCTACTATGCCTGCGACGCTGGTATTTCTCCGTGACTTCAGTAATCGTGCCACCGAGAGCAAGGTCTCACCACCGTTCAGCAGACTGCCAGGTTATTCGACGTCATAGGGCGCAGAGGGCTACGCGCATGGGCTCTGTGGTGTGACACCTTTCAAGGAGCCTACAAAGCGACACCCGTTCGACTTCTCAGTCACAGGGTATGGTGACGCCGGAACAATGTCGATCGCTCACAACAATTTTGTTCTTGCCGTTCAGTTTCTTGACATTCTAGGTACTGCGGGCTGCTCGAACCCCGTCACGCTTAATGCTACTACGCCTGCGATGCCGGTATTTCTCCGTGACTTCTGTAATCGTGCCACCGAGAGGCAGGTCTCACCACCGTTCAGCAGACGGCCGGGTTATTCGACGTCATAGGGCGCAGAGGGCTACGCGCTTGAGCTGTGTGGGGCGACACCTTTCAAGGAGCCTATAAAGGGACACCCGCTCGACTACTCAGTCACAGGGTATGATGGCGCCGGAACAATGTCGATCGCTCACAACAATTTTGTTCTTGCCGTGCAGTTTCTTGACATCCCAGGCACTGCGGGCTACTCGAACATCGTCACGCTCAATGCTACTACGCCTGCGACGCCGGTATTTCTCCGTGACTTCTGTAATCGTGCCACCAAGAGCCAGGTCTCACCACCGTTCAGCAGACTGCCAGGTTATCCGACGTCATAGGGCGCCGAGGGCTACGCGAATGAGCTGGGCGGGGCGACACCTTTCAAGGAGCCTACAAAGCGACATCCGTTCGACTTCTCAGTCACAGGGTATGGTGGCGCCGGAACAATGTCGATCGCTCACAACAATTTTGTTCTTGCCGTGCAGTTTCTTGACATCCTAGATACTGCGGGCTGCTCGAACCCCGTCACGCTCAATGATACTACGCCTGCGATGCCGGTATTTCTCCGTGACTTCTGTAATCGTTCCACCGAGAGGCAGGTCTCACCACCGTTCAGCAGACGGCCGGGTCATTCGACGTCATAGGGCGCAGAGGGCTACGCGCATGAGCTGTGTGGGGCGACACCTTTCAAGGAGCCTACAAAGAGACACCCGTTCGACTTCTCAGTCACAGGGTATGGTGGCGCCGGAACAATGTCGATCGCTAGCAACAATTGTGTTCTTGCAGTGCAGTGTCTTGACATCCCAGGTACTGCGGGCTGCTCGAAAATCGTCACGCTCAATGCTACTACGCCTGCGACGCCGGTATTTCTCCGTGACTTCTGTTCTCGTGCCACCAAGAGCCAGGTCTCACCACCGTTCAGCAGACTGCCAGGTTATCCGACGTCATAGGGCGCCGAGGGCTACGCGCATGGGCTCTGTGTGGCGACACCTTTCAAGGAGCCTACAAAGCGACACCCGTTCGACCCCGTCAGTCACAGGGTATGGTGGGGTCTCAGTCACAGGGTATGGTGGGGCCGGAACAATGTCGATCGCTCACAACAATTTTGTTCTTGCCGTGCAGTTTCTTGACATCCTAGGTACTGCGGGCTGCTCGAACCTCGTCATGCTCAATGCTACTATGCCTGCGACGCTGGTATTTCTCCGTGACTTCAGTAATCGTGCCACCGAGAGCAAGGTCTCACCACCGTTCAGCAGACTGCCAGGTTATTCGACGTCATAGGGCGCAGAGGGCTACGCGCATGGGCTCTGTGGTGTGACACCTTTCAAGGAGCCTACAAAGCGACATCCGTTCGACTTCTCAGTCACAGGGTATGGTGGCGCCGGAACAATGTCGATCGCTCACAACAATTTTGTTCTTGCCGTGCAGTTTCTTGACATCCTAGATACTGCGGGCTGCTCGAACCCCGTAACGCTCAATGCTACTACGCCTGCGATGCCGGTATTTCTCCGTGACTTCTGTAATCGTTCCACCGAGAGGCAGGTCTCACCACCGTTCAGCAGACGGCCGGGTCATTCGACGTCATAGGGCGCAGAGGGCTACGCGCATGAGCTCTGTGGGGCGACACCTTTCAAGGAGCCTACAAAGAGACACCCGTTCGACTTCTCAGTCACAGGGTATGGTGGGGCCGGAACAATGTCGATCACTCACAACAATTTTGTTCTTGCCGTGCAGTTTCTTGACATCCTAGGTACTGCGGGCTGCTCGAACCTCGTCATGCTCAATGTTAGAACGCCTGCGACGCTGGTATTTCTCCGTGACTTCAGTAATCGTGCCACCGAGAGCCTGTCTCACCACCGTTCAGCAGACTGCCAGGTTATTCGACGTCATAGGGCGCAGAGGGCTACGCGCATGGGCTCTGTGGGGCGACACCTTTCAAGGAGCCCATAAAGGGACACCCGCTCGACTACTCAGTCACAGGGTATGGTGGCGCCGGAACAATGTCAATCGCTCACAACAATTTTGTTCTTGCCGTGCAGTTTCTTGACATCCTAGGTACTGCGGGCTGCTCGAACCTCGTCACGCTCATGGCTACTATGCCTGCGACGCCGGTATTTCTCCGTGACTTCTGTAATCGTGCCACCGAGAGCGAGGTCAAACACCGTTCAACAGACTGCCAGGTTATTCCACGTCATAGGGTGCAGAGGGCTACACGCATGAGCTGTGCGGTGCGACACCTTTCAAGGAGCCTACAAAGCGACACCCTTTCTACTTGTCAGTCACAGGGTATGGTGGCGCCGGAACAATGTCGATCGCTCACAACAATTTTGTTCTTGCCGTGCAGTTTCTTGACATCCTAGGTACTGCGGGCTGCTCGAACCTCGTCATGCTCAATGCTACTATGCCTGCGACGCTGGTATTTCTCCGTGACTTCAGTAATCGTGACACCGAGAGCAAGGTCTCACCACCGTTCAGCAGACTGCCAGGTTATTTGACGTCACAGGGCGCAGAGGGCTACGCGCATGGGCTCTGTGGTGTGACACCTTTCAAGGAGCCTACAAAGCGACACCCGTTCGACTTCTCAGTCACAGGGTATGGTGACGCCGGAACAATGTCGATCGCTCACAACAATTTTGTTCTTGCCGTTCAGTTTCTTGACATTCTAGGTACTGCGGGCTGCTCGAACCCCGTCAAGCTCAATGCTACTACGCCTGCGATGCCGGTATTTCTCCGTGACTTCTGTAATCGTGCCACCGAGAGGCAGGTCTCACCACCGTTCAGCAGACGGCCGGGTTATTCGACGTCATAGGGCGCAGAGGGCTACGCGCATGAGCTGTGTGGGGCGACACCTTTCAAGGAGCCTATAAAGGGACACCCGCTCGACTACTCAGTCACAGGGTATGATGGCGCCGGAACAATGTCGATCGCTCACAACGATTTTGTTCTTGCCGTGCAGTTTCTTGACATCCCAGGCACTGCGGGCTGCTCGAACATCGTCACGCTCAATGCTACTACGCCTGCGACGCCGGTATTTCTCCGTGACTTCTGTAATCGTGCCACCAAGAGCCAGGTCTCACCACCGTTCAGCAGACTGCCAGGTTATCCGACGTCATAGGGCGCCGAGGGCTACGCGAATGAGCTGGGCGGGGCGACACCTTTCAAGGAGCCTACAAAGCGACATCCGTTCGACTTCTCAGTCACAGGGTATGGTGGCGCCGGAACAATGTCGATCGCTCACAACAATTTTGTTCTTGCCGTGCAGTTTCTTGACATCCTAGATACTGCGGGCTGCTCGAACCCCGTCACGCTCAATGATACTACGCCTGCGATGCCGGTATTTCTCCGTGACTACTGTAATCGTTCCACCGAGAGGCAGGTCTCACCACCGTTCAGCACACGGCCGGGTCATTCGACGTCATAGGGCGCAGAGGGCTACGCGCATGAGCTGTGTGGGGCGACACCTTTCAATGAGCCTAGAAAGCGACACCCGTTCGACTTCTCAGTCACAGGGTATGGTGGCGCCGGAACAATGTCGATCACTCACAACAATTTTGTTCTTGCCGTGCAGTTTCTTGACATCCTAGGTACTGCGGGCTGCTCGAACCTCGTCACGCTCAATGCTACTACGCCTGCGATAGCGGTATTTCTCCGTGACTTCTGTATTCGTGCCACCGAGAGGCAGGTCTCACCCCCGTTCAGCAGACGCCCGGGTTATTCGACGTCATAGGGCGCAGAGGGCTACGCGCATGAGCTGTGTGGGGCGACACCTTTCTTGGAGCCTACAAAGCGACACCCGTTGGACTTCTCAGTCACAGGGTATGGTGGCGCCGGAACAATGTCGATCGCTCACAACAACTTTGTTCTTGCCGTGCAGTTTCTTGACATCCTAGGTACTGCGGGCTGCTCGAACCTCGTCACGCTCAATGCTACTACGCCTGCGACGCCAGTATTTCTCCGTGACTTCTGTAATCATGCCACCGAGAGCCAGGTCTCACCACCGTTCAGCAGACTGCCAGGTTATTCGACGTCACAGGGCGCAGAGGGCTACGCGCATGAGCTGTGCGGGGCGACACCTTTCAAGGAGCCTACAAAGCGACACCCGTTCTACTTGTCAGTCACAGGGTATGGTGGCGCCGGAACAATGTCGATCGCTCACAACAATTTTGTTCTTGCCGTGCAGTTTCTTGACATCCTAGGTACTGCGGGCTGCTCGAACCTCGTCATGCTCAGTGTTACTACGCCTGCGACGCTGGTATTTCTCCGTGACTTCAGTAGTCGTGCCACCGAGAGCCAGGTCTCACCACCGTTCAGCAGACTGCCAGGTTATTCGACGTCATAGGGCGCAGAGGGCTACGCGCATGGGCTCTGTGGGGCGACACCTTTCAAGGAGCCTATAAAGGGACACCCGCTCGACTACTCAGTCACAGGGTATGGTGGCGCCGGAACAATGTCAATCGTTCACAACAATTTTGTTCTTGCCGTGCAGTTTCTTGACATCCTAGGTACTGCAGGCTGCTCGAACCTCGTCACGCTCAATGCTACTATGCCTGCGACGCCGGTATTTCTCCGTGACTTCTGTAATCGTGCCACCGAGAGCCAGGTCTCACACCGTTCAACAGACTGCCAGGTTATTCCACGTCATAGGGTGCAGAGGGCTACGCGCATGAGCTGTGCGGTGCGACACCTTTCAAGGAGCCTACAAAGCGACACCCGTTCTACTTGTCAGTCACAGGGTATGGTGGCGCCGGAACAATGTCGATTGCTCACAACAATTTTGTTCTTGCCGTGCAGTTTCTTGACATCCTAGGTACTGCGGGCTGCTCGAACCTCGTCATGCTCAATGCTACTATGCCTGCGACGCTGGTATTTCTCCGTGACTTCAGTAATCGTGCCAGCGAGAGCCAGGTCTCACCACCGTTCAGCAGACTGCCAGGTTATTCGACGTCATTGGGCGCAGAGGGCTACGCGCATGGGCTCTGTGGGGCGACACCTTTCAAGGACCCTACAAAGCGACACCCGTTCGACTTCTCAGTCACGGGGTATGGTGACGCCGGAACAATGTCGATCGCTCACAACAATTTTGTTCTTGCCGTTCAGTTTCTTGACATCCTAGGTACTGCGGGCTGCTCGAACCCCGTCACGCTCAATGCTACTACGCCTGCGATGCCGGTATTTCTCCGTGATTTCTGTAATCGTGCCACCGAGAGCCAGGTCTCACCACCGTTCAGCAGACGGCCGGGTCATTCGACGTCATAGGGCGCAGAGGGCTACGCGCATGAGCTGTGTGGGGCGACACCTTTCAAGGAGCCTACAAAGAGACACCCGTTCGACTTCTCAGTCACAGGGTATGGTGGCGCCGGAACAATGTCGATCGCTAGCAACAATTGTGTTCTTGCAGTGCAGTTTCTTGACATCCTAGGTACTGCGGGCTGCTCGAAGATCGTCACGCTCAATGCTACTACGCCTGCGACGCCGGTATTTCTCCGTGACTTCTGTAATCGTGTCACCAAGAGCCAGGTCTCACCACCGTTAAGCAGACTGCCAGGTTATTCGACGTCATAGGGCGCAGAGGGCTACGCGAATGAGCTGGGCTGGGCGACACCTTTCAAGGAGCCTACAAAGCGACATCCGTTCGACTTCTCAGACACAGGGTATGGTGGCCCCGGAACAATGTCGATCGCTCACAACAATTTTGTTCTTGCCGTGCAGTTTCTTGACATCCTAGGTACTGCGGGCTGCTCGAACCTCGTAACGCTCAATGCTACTACGCCTGCGACGCCGGTATTTCTCCGTGACTTCTGTAATCGTGCCACCAAGAGCCAGGTCTCACCACCGTTCAGCAGACGGCCGGGTTATTCGACGTCATAGGGCGCAGAGAGCTACGCGCATGAGCTGTGTGGGGCGACACCTTTCAAGGAGCCTAGAAAGCGACACCCGTTCGACTTCTCAGTCACAGGGTATGGTGGCGCCGGAACAATGTCGATCACTCACAACAATTTTGTTCTTGCCGTGCAGTTTCTTGACATCCTAGGTACTGCGGGCTGCTCGAACCTCGTAACGCTCAATGATACTACGCCTGCGATGCCGGTATTTCTCCGTGACTTCTGTATTCGTGCCACCGAGAGGCAGGTCTCACCCCCGTTCAGCAGACGGCCGGGTTATTCGACGTCATAGGGCGCAGAGGGCTACGCGCATGAGCTGTGCGGGGCGGCACCTTTCAAGGAGCCTACAAAGCGACACCCGTTCTACTTGTCAGTCACAGGGTATGGTGGCGCCGGAAAAATGTCGATCGCTCACAACAATTTTGTTCTTGCTGTGCAGTTTCTTGACATCCTAGGTACTGCGGGCTGCTCGAACCTCGTCATGCTCAATGTTACTACGCCTGCGACGCTGGTATTTCTCCGTGACTTCAGTAGTCGTGCCACCGAGAGCCAGGTCTCACCACCGTTCAGCAGACTGCCAGGTTATTCGACGTCATAGGGCGCAGAGGGCTACGCGCATGGGCTCTGTGGGGCGACACCTTTCAAAAAGCCTATAAAGGGACACCCGCTCGACTACTCAGTCACAGGGTATGGTGGCGCCGGAACAATGTCAATCGCTCACAACAATTTTGTTCTTGCCGTGCAGTTTCTTGACATCCTAGGTACTGCAGGCTGCTCGAACCTCGTCACGCTCAATGCTACTATGCCTGCGACGCCGTATTTCTCCGTGACTTCTCTAATCGTGCCACCGAGAGCCAGGTCTCACACCGTTCAACAGACTGCCAGGTTATTCCTCGTCATAGGGTGCAGAGGGCTACGCGCATGAGCTGTGCGGTGCGACACCTTTCAAGGAGCCTACAAAGCGACACCCGTTCTACTTGTCAGTCACAGGGTATGGTGGCGCCGGAACAATGTCGATCGCTCACAACAATTTTGTTCTTGCCGTGCAGTTTCTTGACATCCTAGGTACTGCGGGCTGCTCGAACCTCGTCATGCTCAATGCTACTATGCCTGCGACGCTGGTATTTCTCCGTGACTTCAGTAATCGTGCCAGCGAGAGCCAGGTCTCACCACCGTTCAGCAGACTGCCAGGTTATTCGACGTCATTGGGCGCAGAGGGCTACGCGCATGGGCTCTGTGGGGCGACACCTTTCAAGGAGCCTACAAAGCGACACCCGTTCGACTTCTCAGTCACAGGGTATGGTGACGCCGGAACAATTTCGATCGCTCACAACAATTTTGTTCTTGCCGTTCAGTTTCTTGACATCCTAGGTACTGCGGGCTGCTCGAACCCCGTCACGCTCAATGCTACTACGCCTGCGATGCCGGTATTTCTCCGTGATTTCTGTAATCGTGCCACCGAGAGCCAGGTCTCACCACCGTTCAGCAGACGGCCGGGTCATTCGACGTCATAGGACGCAGAGGGCTACGCGCATGAGCTGTGTGGGGCGACACCTTTTAAGGAGCCTACAAAGAGACACCCGTTCGACTTCTCAGTCACAGGGTATGGTGGCGCCGGAACAATGTCGATCGCTAGCAACAATTGTGTTCTTGCAGTGCAGTTTCTTGACATCCTAGGTACTGCGGGCTGCTCGAACAACGTCACGCTCAATGCTACTACGCCTACGACGCCGGTATTTCTCCGTGACTTCTGTAATCGTGTCACCAAGAGCCAGGTCTCACCACCGTTAAGCAGACTGCCAGGTTATTCGAAGTCATAGGGCGCAGAGGGCTACGCGAATGAGCTGGGCTGGGCGACACCTTTCAAGGAGCCTACAAAGCGACATCCGTTCGACTTCTCAGTCACAGGGTATGGTGGCGCCGGAACAATGTCGATCACTCACAACAATTTTGTTCTTGCCGTGCAGTTTCTTGACATCCTAGGTACTGCGGGCTGCTCGAACCTCGTAACGCTCAATGATACTACGCCTGCGATGCCGGTATTTCTCCGTGACTTCTGTATTCGTGCCACCGAGAGGCAGGTCTCACCCCCGTTCAGCAGACGGCCGGGTTATTCGACGTCATAGGGCGCAGAGGGCTACGCGCATGAGCTGTGTGGGGCGACACCTTTCTTGGAGCCTACAAAGCGACACCCGTTGGACTTCTCAGTCACAGGGTATGGTGGCGCCGGAACACTGTTGATCGCTCACAACAATTTTGTTCTTGCAGTGCAGTTTCTTGACATCTTAGGTACTGCGGGCTGCTCGAACCTCGTCACGCTCAATTCTACTACGCCTGCGACGCCGGTATTTCTCCGTGACTTCTGTAATCGTGCACCCGAGAGCCAGGTCGCACCACCGTTCAGCAGACTGCCAGGTTATTCGACGTCATAGGGCGCAGAGGACTACGCGCATGAGCTGTGCGGGGCGACACCTTTCGAGAAGCCTATAAACGGACACCCGCTCGACTACTCAGTCACAGGGTATGGTGGCGCCGGAAAAATGTCGATCGGTCACAATAATTTTGTTCTTGCCGTGCAGTTTCTTGACATCCTAGGTACTGCGGGCTGCTCGAACCTCGTCATGCTCAATGCTACTACGCCTGCGACGCTGGTATTTCTCCGTGACTTCAGTAGTCGTGCCACCGAGAGCCAGGTCTCACCACCGTTCAGCAGACTGCCAGGTTATTCGACGTCATAGGGCGCAGAGGGCTACGCGCATGGGCTCTGTGGGGCGACACCTTTCAAGGAGCCTATAAAGGGACACCCGCTCGACTACTCAGTCACAGGGTATGGTGGCGCCGGAACAATGTCAATCGTTCACAACAATTTTGTTCTTGCCGTGCAGTTTCTTGACATCCTAGGTACTGCAGGCTGCTCGAACCTCGTCACGCTCAATGCTACTATGCCTGCGACGCCGGTATTTCTCCGTGACTTCTGTAATCGTGCCACCGAGAGCCAGGTCTCACACCGTTCAACAGACTGCCAGGTTATTCCACGTCATAGGGTGCAGAGGGCTACGCGCATGAGCTGTGCGGTGCGACACCTTTCAAGGAGCCTACAAAGCGACACCCGTTCTACTTGTCAGTCACAGGGTATGGTGGCGCCGGAACAATGTCGATTGCTCACAACAATTTTGTTCTTGCCGTGCAGTTTCTTGACATCCTAGGTACTGCGGGCTGCTCGAACCTCGTCATGCTCAATGCTACTATGCCTGCGACGCTGGTATTTCTCCGTGACTTCAGTAATCGTGCCAGCGAGAGCCAGGTCTCACCACCGTTCAGCAGACTGCCAGGTTATTCGACGTCATTGGGCGCAGAGGGCTACGCGCATGGGCTCTGTGGGGCGACACCTTTCAAGGACCCTACAAAGCGACACCCGTTCGACTTCTCAGTCACGGGGTATGGTGACGCCGGAACAATGTCGATCGCTCACAACAATTTTGTTCTTGCCGTTCAGTTTCTTGACATCCTAGGTACTGCGGGCTGCTCGAACCCCGTCACGCTCAATGCTACTACGCCTGCGATGCCGGTATTTCTCCGTGATTTCTGTAATCGTGCCACCGAGAGCCAGGTCTCACCACCGTTCAGCAGACGGCCGGGTCATTCGACGTCATAGGGCGCAGAGGGCTACGCGCATGAGCTGTGTGGGGCGACACCTTTCAAGGAGCCTACAAAGAGACACCCGTTCGACTTCTCAGTCACAGGGTATGGTGGCGCCGGAACAATGTCGATCGCTAGCAACAATTGTGTTCTTGCAGTGCAGTTTCTTGACATCCTAGGTACTGCGGGCTGCTCGAAGATCGTCACGCTCAATGCTACTACGCCTGCGACGCCGGTATTTCTCCGTGACTTCTGTAATCGTGTCACCAAGAGCCAGGTCTCACCACCGTTAAGCAGACTGCCAGGTTATTCGACGTCATAGGGCGCAGAGGGCTACGCGAATGAGCTGGGCTGGGCGACACCTTTCAAGGAGCCTACAAAGCGACATCCGTTCGACTTCTCAGACACAGGGTATGGTGGCGCCGGAACAATGTCGATCGCTCACAACAATTTTGTTCTTGCCGTGCAGTTTCTTGACATCCTAGGTACTGCGGGCTGCTCGAACCTCGTAACGCTCAATGCTACTACGCCTGCGACGCCGGTATTTCTCCGTGACTTCTGTAATCGTGCCACCAAGAGCCAGGTCTCACCACCGTTCAGCAGACGGCCGGGTTATTCGACGTCATAGGGCGCAGAGAGCTACGCGCATGAGCTGTGTGGGGCGACACCTTTCAAGGAGCCTAGAAAGCGACACCCGTTCGACTTCTCAGTCACAGGGTATGGTGGCGCCGGAACAATGTCGATCACTCACAACAATTTTGTTCTTGCCGTGCAGTTTCTTGACATCCTAGGTACTGCGGGCTGCTCGAACCTCGTAACGCTCAATGATACTACGCCTGCGATGCCGGTATTTCTCCGTGACTTCTGTATTCGTGCCACCGAGAGGCAGGTCTCACCCCCGTTCAGCAGACGGCCGGGTTATTCGACGTCATAGGGCGCAGAGGGCTACGCGCATGAGCTGTGCGGGGCGGCACCTTTCAAGGAGCCTACAAAGCGACACCCGTTCTACTTGTCAGTCACAGGGTATGGTGGCGCCGGAAAAATGTCGATCGCTCACAACAATTTTGTTCTTGCTGTGCAGTTTCTTGACATCCTAGGTACTGCGGGCTGCTCGAACCTCGTCATGCTCAATGTTACTACGCCTGCGACGCTGGTATTTCTCCGTGACTTCAGTAGTCGTGCCACCGAGAGCCAGGTCTCACCACCGTTCAGCAGACTGCCAGGTTATTCGACGTCATAGGGCGCAGAGGGCTACGCGCATGGGCTCTGTGGGGCGACACCTTTCAAAAAGCCTATAAAGGGACACCCGCTCGACTACTCAGTCACAGGGTATGGTGGCGCCGGAACAATGTCAATCGCTCACAACAATTTTGTTCTTGCCGTGCAGTTTCTTGACATCCTAGGTACTGCAGGCTGCTCGAACCTCGTCACGCTCAATGCTACTATGCCTGCGACGCCGTATTTCTCCGTGACTTCTCTAATCGTGCCACCGAGAGCCAGGTCTCACACCGTTCAACAGACTGCCAGGTTATTCCTCGTCATAGGGTGCAGAGGGCTACGCGCATGAGCTGTGCGGTGCGACACCTTTCAAGGAGCCTACAAAGCGACACCCGTTCTACTTGTCAGTCACAGGGTATGGTGGCGCCGGAACAATGTCGATCGCTCACAACAATTTTGTTCTTGCCGTGCAGTTTCTTGACATCCTAGGTACTGCGGGCTGCTCGAACCTCGTCATGCTCAATGCTACTATGCCTGCGACGCTGGTATTTCTCCGTGACTTCAGTAATCGTGCCAGCGAGAGCCAGGTCTCACCACCGTTCAGCAGACTGCCAGGTTATTCGACGTCATTGGGCGCAGAGGGCTACGCGCATGGGCTCTGTGGGGCGACACCTTTCAAGGAGCCTACAAAGCGACACCCGTTCGACTTCTCAGTCACAGGGTATGGTGACGCCGGAACAATTTCGATCGCTCACAACAATTTTGTTCTTGCCGTTCAGTTTCTTGACATCCTAGGTACTGCGGGCTGCTCGAACCCCGTCACGCTCAATGCTACTACGCCTGCGATGCCGGTATTTCTCCGTGATTTCTGTAATCGTGCCACCGAGAGCCAGGTCTCACCACCGTTCAGCAGACGGCCGGGTCATTCGACGTCATAGGACGCAGAGGGCTACGCGCATGAGCTGTGTGGGGCGACACCTTTTAAGGAGCCTACAAAGAGACACCCGTTCGACTTCTCAGTCACAGGGTATGGTGGCGCCGGAACAATGTCGATCGCTAGCAACAATTGTGTTCTTGCAGTGCAGTTTCTTGACATCCTAGGTACTGCGGGCTGCTCGAACAACGTCACGCTCAATGCTACTACGCCTACGACGCCGGTATTTCTCCGTGACTTCTGTAATCGTGTCACCAAGAGCCAGGTCTCACCACCGTTAAGCAGACTGCCAGGTTATTCGAAGTCATAGGGCGCAGAGGGCTACGCGAATGAGCTGGGCTGGGCGACACCTTTCAAGGAGCCTACAAAGCGACATCCGTTCGACTTCTCAGTCACAGGGTATGGTGGCGCCGGAACAATGTCGATCACTCACAACAATTTTGTTCTTGCCGTGCAGTTTCTTGACATCCTAGGTACTGCGGGCTGCTCGAACCTCGTAACGCTCAATGATACTACGCCTGCGATGCCGGTATTTCTCCGTGACTTCTGTATTCGTGCCACCGAGAGGCAGGTCTCACCCCCGTTCAGCAGACGGCCGGGTTATTCGACGTCATAGGGCGCAGAGGGCTACGCGCATGAGCTGTGTGGGGCGACACCTTTCTTGGAGCCTACAAAGCGACACCCGTTGGACTTCTCAGTCACAGGGTATGGTGGCGCCGGAACACTGTTGATCGCTCACAACAATTTTGTTCTTGCAGTGCAGTTTCTTGACATCTTAGGTACTGCGGGCTGCTCGAACCTCGTCACGCTCAATTCTACTACGCCTGCGACGCCGGTATTTCTCCGTGACTTCTGTAATCGTGCACCCGAGAGCCAGGTCGCACCACCGTTCAGCAGACTGCCAGGTTATTCGACGTCATAGGGCGCAGAGGACTACGCGCATGAGCTGTGCGGGGCGACACCTTTCGAGAAGCCTATAAACGGACACCCGCTCGACTACTCAGTCACAGGGTATGGTGGCGCCGGAAAAATGTCGATCGGTCACAATAATTTTGTTCTTGCCGTGCAGTTTCTTGACATCCTAGGTACTGCGGGCTGCTCGAACCTCGTCATGCTCAATGCTACTACGCCTGCGACGCTGGTATTTCTCCGTGACTTCAGTAATCGTGCCACCGAGAGCCAGGTCTCACCACCGTTCAGCAGACTGCCAGGTTATTCGACGTCATAGGGCGCAGAGGGCTACGCGCATGGGCTCTGTGGGGCGACACCTTTCAAGGAGCCTATAAAAGGACACCCGCTCGACTACTCAGTCACAGGGTATGGTGGCGCCGGAACAATGTCAATCGCTCACAACAATTTTGTTCTTGCCGTGCAGTTTCTTGACATCCTAGGTACTGCGGGCTGCTCGAACCTCGTCACGCTCATGGCTACTATGCCTGCGACGCCGGTATTTCTCCGTGACTTCTGTAATCGTGCCACCGAGAGCGAGGTCAAACACCGTTAAACAGACTGCCAGGTTATTCCACGTCATAGGGTGCAGAGGGCTACACGCATGAGCTGTGCGGTGCGACACCTTTCAAGGAGCCTACAAAGCGACACCCGTTCTACTTGTCAGTCAGAGGGTATGGTGGCGCCGGAACAATGTCGATCGCTCACAACAATTTTGTTCTTGCCGTGCAGTTTCTTGACATCCTAGGTACTGCGGGCTGCTCGAACCTCGTCATGCTCAATGCTACTATGCCTGCGACGCTGGTATTTCTCCGTGACTTCAGTAATCGTGCCACCGAGAGCAAGGTCTCACCACCGTTCAGCAGACTGCCAGGTTATTCGACGTCACAGGGCGCAGAGGGCTACGCGCATGGGCTCTGTGGTGTGACACCTTTCAAGGAGCCTACAAAGCGACACCCGTTCGACTTCTCAGTCACAGGGTATGGTTACGCCGGAACAATGTCGATCGCTCACAACAATTTTGTTCTTGCCGTTCAGTTTCTTGACATTCTAGGTACTGCGGGCTGCTCGAACATCGTCACGCTCAATGCTACTACGCCTGCGATGCCGGTATTTCTCCGTGACTTCTGTAATCGTGCCACCGAGAGGCAGGTCTCACCACCGTTCAGCAGACGGCCGGGTTATTCGACGTCATAGGGCGCAGAGGGCTACGCGCATGAGCTGTGTGGGGCGACACCTTTCAAGGAGCCTATAAAGGGACACCCGCTCGACTACTCGGTCACAGGGTATGATGGCGCCGGAACAATGTCGATCGCTCACAACGATTTTGTTCTTGCCGTGCAGTTTCTTGACATGCCAGGCACTGCGGGCTGCTCGAACATCGTCACGCTCAATGCTACTACGCCTGCGACGCCGGTATTTCTCCGTGACTTCTGTAATCGTGCCACCAAGAGCCAGGTCTCACCACCGTTCAGCAGACTGCCAGGTTATCCGACGTCATAGGGCGCCGAGGGCTACGCGAATGAGCTGGGCGGGGCGACACCTTTCAAGGAGCCTACAAAGCGACATCCGTTCGACTTCTCAGTCGCAGGGTATGGTGGCGCCGGAACAATGTCGATCGCTCACAACAATTTTGTTCTTGCCGTGCAGTTTCTTGACATCCTAGATACTGCGGGCTGCTCGAACCCCGTCACGCTCAATGATACTACGCCTGCGACGCCGGTATTTCTCCGTGACTTCTGTAATCGTGCCACCGAGAGCCAGGTCTCACACCGTTCAACAGACTGCCAGGTTATTCCACGTCATAGGGTGCAGATGGCTACGCGCATGAGCTGTGCGGTGCGACACCTTTCAAGGAGCCTACAAAGCGACACCCGTTCTTCTTGTCAGTCACAGGGTATGGTGGCGCCGGAACAATGTCGATCGCTCACAACAATTTTGTTCTTGCCGTGCAGTTTCTTGACATCCTAGGTACTGCGGGCTGCTCGAACCTCGTCATGCTCAATGCTACTATGCCTGCGACGCTGGTATTTCTCCGTGACTTCAGTAATCGTGCCACCGAGAGCCAGGTCTCACCACCGTTCAGCAGACTGCCAGGTTATTCGACGTCATAGGGCGCAGAGGGCTACGCGCATGGGCTCTGTGGGGCGACACCTTTCAAGGAGCCTACAAAGCGACACCCGTTCGACTTCTCAGTCGCAGGGTATGGTGACGCCGGAACAATGTCGATCGCTCACAACAATTTTGTTCTTGCCGTTCAGTTTCTTGACATCCTAGGTACTGCGGGCTGCTCGAACCCCGTCACGCTCAATGCTACTACGCCTGCGACGCCGGTATTTCTCCGTGATTTCTGTAATCGTGCCACCGAGAGCCAGGTCTCACCACCGTTCAGCAGACGGCCGGGTCATTCGACGTCATAGGGCGCAGAGGGCTACGCGCATGAGCTGTGTGGGGCGACACCTTTCAAGGAGCCTACAAAGAGACACCCGTTCGACTTCTCAGTCACAGGGTAGGGTGGCGCCGGAACAATGTCGATCGCTAGCAACAATTGTGTTCGTGCAGTGCAGTTTCTTGACATCCTAGGTACTGCGGGCTGCTCGAACATCGTCACGCTCAATGCTACTACGCCTGCGACGCCGGTATTTCTCCGTGACTTCTGTAATCGTGCAACCAAGAGCCAGGTCTCACCACCGTTCAGCAGACTGCCAGGTTATTCGACGACATAGGGCGCAGAGGGCTACGCGAATGAGCTGGGCGGGGCGACACCTTTCAAGGAGCCTACAAAGCGACATCCGTTCGACTTCTCAGTCACAGGGTATGGTGGCGCCGGAACAATGTCGATCGCTCACAACAATTTTGTTCTTGCCGTGCAGTTTCTTGACATCCTAGGTACTGCGGGCTGCTCGAACTTCGTCACGCTCAATGCTACTACGCCTGCGATGCCGGTATTTCTCCGTGACTTCTGTATTCGTGCCACCGAGAGGCAGGTCTCACCCCCGTTCAGCAGACGGCCGGGTTATTCGACGTCATAGGGCGCAGAGGGCTACGCGCATGAGCTGTGTGGGGCGACACCTTTCTTGGAGCCTACAAAGCGACACCCGTTCGACTTCTCAGTCACAGGGTATGGTGGCACCGGAACAATGTTGATCGCTCACAACAATTTTGTTCTTGCAGTGCAGTTTCTTGACATCTTAGGTACTGCGGGCTGCTCGAACCTCGTCACGCTCAATGCTACTACGCCTGCGACGCCAGTATTTCTCCGTGACTTCTGTAATCGTGCCACCGAGAGCCAGGTCGCACCACCGTTCAGCAGACTGCCAGGTTATTCGACGTCATAGGGCGCAGAGGACTACGCGCATGAGCTGTGCGGGGCGACACCTTTCGAGAAGCCTATAAACGGACACCCGCTCGACTACTCAGTCACAGGGTATGGTGGCGCCGGAACAATGTCGATCGCTCACCACAATTTTGTTCTTGCCGTGCAGTTTCTTGACATCCTAGGTACTGCGGGCTGCTCGAACCTCGTCATGCTCAATGCTACTACGCCTGCGACGCTGGTATTTCTCCGTGACTTCAGTAATCGTGCCACCGAGAGCCAGGTCTCACCCCCGTTCAGCAGACTGCCAGGTTATTCGACGTCATAGGGCGCAGAGGGCTACGCGCATGGGCTCTGTGGGGCGACACCTTTCAAGAAGCCTATAAAGGGACACCCGCTCGACTACTCAGTCACAGGGTATGGTGGCGCCGGAACAATGTCAATCGCTCACAACAATTTTGTTCTTGCCGTGCAGTTTCTTGACATCCTAGGTACTGCGGGCTGCTCGAACCTCGTCATGCTCAATGCTACTATGCCTGCGACGCTGGTATTTCTCCGTGACTTCAGTAATCGTGCCACCGAGAGCCAGGTCTCACCACCGTTCAGCAGACTGCCAGGTTATTCGACGTCATAGGGCGCAGAGGGCTACGCGCATGGGCTCTGTGGTGTGACACCTTTCAAGGAGCCCACAAAGCGACACCCGTTCGACTTCTTAGTCACAGGGTATGGTGACGCCGGAACAATGTCGATCGCTCACAACAATTTTGTTCTGGCCGTTCAGTTTCTTGACATCCTAGGTACTGCGGGCTGCTCGAACCCCGTCACGCTCAATGCTACTACGCCTGCGATGCCGGTATTTCTCCGTGACTTCTGTAATCGTTCCACCGAGAGGCAGGTCTCACCACCGTTCAGCAGACGGCCGGGTCATTCGACGTCATAGGGCGCAGAGCGCTACGCGCATGAGCTCTGTGGGTCGACACCTTTCAAGGAGCCTACAAAGAGACACCCGTTCGACTTCTCAGTCACAGGGTATGGTGGGGCCGGAACAATGTCGATCGCTCACAACAATTTTGTTCTTGCCGTGCAGTTTCTTGACATCCTAGGTACTGCGGGCTGCTCGAACCTCGTCATGCTCAATGCTAGAACGCCTGCGACGCTGGTATTTCTCCGTGACTTCAGTAATCGTGCCACCGAGAGCCAGGTCTCACCACCGTTCAGCAGACTGCCAGGTTATTCGACGTCATAGGGCGCAGAGGGCTACGCGCATGGGCTCTGTGGGGCGACACCTTTCAAGGAGCCTATTAAGGGACACCCGCTCGACTACTCAGTCACAGGGTATGGTGGCGCCGGAACAATGTCAATCGCTCACAACAATTTTGTTCTTGCCGTGCAGTTTCTTGACATCCTAGGTACTGCGGGCTGCTCGAACCTCGTCACGCTCATGGCTACTATGCCTGCGACGCTGGTATTTCTCAGTGACTTCAGTAATCGTGCCACCGAGAGCCAGGTCTCACCACCGTTCAGCAGACTGCCAGGTTATTCGACGTCATAGGGCGCAGAGGGCTACGCGCATGGGCTCTGTGGTGTGACACCTTTCAAGGAGCCTACAAAGCGACACCCGTTCGACTTCTTAGTCACAGGGTATGGTGACGCCGGAACAATGTCGATCGCTCACAACAATTTTGTTCTGGCCGTTCAGTTTCTTGACATCCTAGGTACTGCGGGCTGCTCGAACCCCGTCACGCTCAATGCTACTACGCCTGCGATGCCGGTATTTCTCCGTGATTTCTGTAATCGTGCCACCGAGAGCCAGGTCTCACCACCGTTTAGCAGACTGCCAGGTTATTCGACGTCATAGGGGGCAGAGGGCTACGCGCATGAGCTGTGCGGGGCGACACCTTTCAAGGAGCCTACAAAGCGACACCCGTTCGACTTCTCAGTCACAGGGTATGGTGGCGCCGGAACAATGTCGATCGCTCACAACAATTTTGTTCTTGCCGTGCAGTTTCTTGACATCCTAGGTACTGCGGGCTGCTCGAACCTCGTCACGCTCAGTGCTACTACGCCTGCGACGGTGGTATTTCTCCGTGACTTCTGTAATCGTGCTACCGAGAGCCAGGTCTCACACCATTCAACAGACTGCCAGGTTATTCCACGTCATAGGGTGCAGAGGGCTACGCGCATGAGCTGTGCGGTGCGACACCTTTCAAGGAGCCTACAAAGCGACACCCGTTCGACTTCTCAGTCACAGGGTATGGTGGCGCCAGAACAATGTCGATCGCTCACAACAATTTTGTTCTTGCCGTGCAGTTTCTTGACATCCTAGGTACTGCGGGCTGCTCGAACCTCGTCACGCTCAAGGCTACTACGCCTGCGATGCCGGTATTTCTCCGTGACTTCTGTAATCGTGCCACCGAGAGGCAGGTCTCACCCCCGTTCAGCAGACGGCCGAGTTATTCGACGTCATAAGGCGCAGAGGGCTACGCACATGAGCTGTGTGGGGCGACACCTTTCAAGGAGCCTACATACGACACGCGTTCGCCTTCTCAGTCACAGGGTATGGTGGCGCCGGAACAATGTCGATCGCTCACAACGATTTTGTTCTTGCCGTGCAGTTTCTTGACATCCCAGGTACTGCGGGCTGCTCGAAAATCATCACGCTCAATGCTACTACGCCTGCGACGCCGATATTACTCCGTGACTTCTGTTCTCGTGCCACCAAGAGCCAGGTCTCACCACCGTTCAGCAGACTGCCAGGTTATCCGACGTCATAGGGCGCCGAGGGCTACGCGAATGAGCTGGGCGGGGCGACACCTTTCAAGGAGCCTACAAAGCGACATCCGTTCGACTTCTCAGTCACAGGGTATGGTGGCACCGGAACAATGTCGATCGCTCACAACAATTTTGTTCTTGCCGTGCAGTTTCTTGACTTCCTAGATACTGCGGGCTGCTCGAACCCCGTCACGCTCAATGCTACTACGCCTGCGATGCCGGTATTTCTCCGTGACTTCTGTAATCGTTCCACCGAGAGGCAGGTCTCACCACCGTTCAGCAGACGGCCGGGTCATTCGACGTCATAGGGCGCAGAGCGCTACGCGCATGAGCTCTGTGGGGCGACACCTTTCAAGGAGCCTAAAAAGAGACACCCGTTCGACTTCTCAGTCACAGGGTATGGTGGGGCCGGAACAATGTCGATCGCTCACAACAATTTTGTTCTTGTCGTGCAGTTTCTTGACATCCTAGGTACTGCGGGCTGCTCGAACCTCGTCATGCTCAATGCTAGAACGCCTGCGACGCCGGTATTTCTCCGTGACTTCAGTAATCGTGCCACCGAGAGCCAGGTCTCACCACCGTTCAGCAGACTGCCAGGTTATTCGACGTCATAGGGCGCAGAGGGCTACGCGCATGGGCTCTGTGGGGCGACACCTTTCAAGGAGCCTATTAAGGGACACCCGCTCGACTACTCAGTCACAGGGTATGGTGGCGCCGGAACAATGTCAATCGCTCACAACAATTTTGTTCTTGCCGTGCAGTTTCTTGACATCCTAGGTACTGCGGGCTGCTCGAACCTCGTCACGCTCATGGTTACTATGCCTGCGACGCTGGTATTTCTCAGTGACTTCAGTAATCGTGCCACCGAGAGCCAGGTCTCACCACCGTTCAGCAGACTGCCAGGTTATTCGACGTCATAGGGCGCAGAGGGCTACGCGCATGGGCTCTGTGGTGTGACACCTTTCAAGGAGCCTACAAAGCGACACCCGTTCGACTTCTTAGTCACAGGGTATGGTGACGCCGGAACAATGTCGATCGCTCACAACAATTTTGTTCTGGCCGTTCAGTTTCTTGACATCCTAGGTACTGCGGGCTGCTCGAACCCTGTCACGCTCAATGCTACTACGCCTGCGATGCCGGTATTTCTCCGTGATTTCTGTAATCGTGCCACCGAGGGCCAGGTCTCACCACCGTTTAGCAGACTGCCACGTTATTCGACGTCATAGGGGGCAGAGGGCTACGCGCATGAGCTGTGCGGGGCGACACCTTTCAAGGAGCCTACAAAGCGACACCCGTTCGACTTCTCAGTCACAGGGTATGGTGGCGCCGGAACAATGTCGATCGCTCACAACAATTTTGTTCTTGCCGTGCAGTTTCTTGACATCCTAGGTACTGCGGGCTGCTCGAACCTCGTCACGCTCAGTGCTACTACGCCTGCGACGGTGGTATTTCTCCGTGACTTCTGTAATCGTGCTACCGAGAGCCAGGTCTCACCACCGGTCAGCAGACTGCCAGGTTATTCGACGTCATAGGGAGCAGAGGGCTACGCAAATGAGCTGTGTGGGGCGACACCTTTCAAGGAGCCTATAAAGGGACACCCGCTCGACTACTCAGTCAGAGGGTATGGTGGCGCCGGAACAATGTCAATCGCTCACAACAATTTTGTTCTTGCCGTGCATTTTCTTGACATCCTAGGTACTGCGGGCTGCTCGAACCTCGTCACGCTCAATGCTACTTTGCCTGCGACGCCGGTATTTCTCCGTGACTTCTGTAATCGTGCCACCGAGAGTCAGGTCTCACACCGTTCAACAGACTGCCAGGTTATTCCACGTCATAGGGTGCAGAGGGCTACGCGCATGAGCTGTGCGGTGCGACACCTTTCAAGGAGCCTACAAAGCGACACCCGTTCGACTTCTCAGTCACAGGGTATGGTGGCGCCGGAACAATGTCGATCGCTCACAACAATTTTGTTCTTGCCGTGCAGTTTCTTGACATCCTAGGTACTGCGGGCTGCTCGAACCTCGTCACGCTCAATGCTACTACGCCTGCGATGCCGGTATTTCTCCGTGACTTCTGTAATCGTGCCACCGAGAGGCAGGTCTCACCCCCGTTCAGCAGACGGCCGGATTATTCGACGTCATAGGGCGCAGAGGGCTACGCACATGAGCTGTGTGGGGCGACACCTTTCAAGGAGCGTACAAAGCGACACGCGTTCGCCTTCTCAGTCACAGGATATGGTGGCGCCGGAACAATGTCGATCGCTCACAACGATTTTGTTCTTGCCGTGCAGTTTCTTGACATCCCAGGTACTGCGGGCTGCTCGAAAATCGTCACGCTCCATGCTACTACGCCTGCGACGCCGGTATTTCTCCGTGACTTCTGTTCTCGTGCCACCAAGAGCCAGGTCTCACCACCGTTCAGCAGACTGCCAGATTATCCGACGTCATAGGGCGCCGAGGGCTACGCGCATGGGCTCTGTGTGGCGACACCTTTCAAGGAGCCTACAAAGCGACACCCGTTCGACTTCTCAGTCACAGGGTATGGTGGGGCCGGAACAATGTCGATCGCTCACAACAATTTTGTTCTTGCCGTGCAGTTTCTTGACATCCTAGGTACTGCGGGCTGCTCGAACCTCGTCATGCTCAATGCTAGAACGCCTGCGACGCTGGTATTTCTCCGTGACTTCAGTAATCGTGCCACCGAGAGCCAGGTCTCACCACCGTTCAGCAGACTGCCAGGTTATTCGACGTCATAGGGCGCAGAGGGCTACGCGCATGGGCTCTTCGGGGCGACACCTTTCAAGGAGCCCATAAAGGGACACCCGCTCGACTACTCAGTCACAGGGTATGGTGGCGCCGGAACAATGTCGATCGCTCACAACAATTTTGTTCTTGCCGTGCAGTTTCTTGACATCCTAGGTACTGCGGGCTGCTCGAACCTCGTCATGCTCAATGCTAGAACGCCTGCGACGCTGGTATTTCTCCGTGACTTCAGTAATCGTGCCACCGAGAGCCAGGTCTCACCACCGTTCAGCAGACTGCCAGGTTATTCGACGTCATAGGGCGCAGAGGGCTACGCGCATGGGCTCTTCGGGGCGACACCTTTCAAGGAGCCCATAAAGGGACACCCGCTCGACTACTCAGTCACAGGGTATGGTGGCGCCGGAAATTGTCAATCGCTCACAACAATTTTGTTCTTGCCGTGCAGTTTCTTGACATCCTAGGTACTGCGGGCTGCTCGAACCTCGTCACGCTCATGGCTACTATGCCTGCGACGCCGGTATTTCTCCGTGACTTCTGTAATCGTGCCCACGAGAGCGAGGTCAAACACCGTTCAACAGACTGCCAGGTTATTCCACGTCATAGGGTGCAGAGGGCTACACGCATGAGCTGTGCGGTGCGACACCTTTCAAGGAGCCTACAAAGCGACACCCGTTCTACTTGTCAGTCACAGGGTATGGTGGCGCCGGAACAATGTCGATCGCTCACAACAATTTTGTTCTTGCCGTGCAGTTTCTTGACATCCTAGGTTCTGCGGGCTGCTCGAACCTCGTCATGCTCAATGCTACTATGCCTGCGACGCTGGTATTTCTCCGTGACTTCAGTAATCGTGCCACCGAGAGCAAGGTCTCACCACCGTTCAGCAGACTGCCAGGTTATTCGACGTCATAGGGCGCAGAGGGCTACGCGCATGGGCTCTGTGGTGTGACACCTTTCAAGGAGCCTACAAAGCGACACCCGTTCGACTTCTCAGTCACAGGGTATGGTGACGCCGGAACAATGTCGATCGCTCACAACAATTTTGTTCTTGCCGTTCAGTTTCTTGACATTCTAGGTACTGCGGGATGCTCGAACCCCGTCACGCTTAATGCTACTAAGCCTGCGATGCCGGTATTTCTCCGTGACTTCTGTAATCGTGCCACCGAGAGGCAGGTCTCACCACCGTTCAGCAGACGGCCGGGTTATTCGACGTCATAGGGCGCAGAGGGCTACGCGCATGAGCTGTGTGGGGCGACACCTTTCAAGGAGCCTATAAAGGGACACCCGCTCGACTACTCAGTCACAGGGTATGATGGCGCCGGAACAATGTCGATCGCTCACAACAATTTTGTTCTTGCCGTGCAGTTTCTTGACATCCCAGGCACTGCGGGCTGCTCGAACATCGTCACGCTCAATGCTACTACGCCTGCGACGCCGGTATTTCTCCGTGACTTCTGTAATCGTGCCACCAAGAGCCAGGTCTCACCACCGTTCAGCAGACTGCCAGGTTATCCGACGTCATAGGGCGCCGAGGGCTACGCGAATGAGCTGGGCGGGGCGACACCTTTCAAGGAGCCTACAAAGCGACATCCGTTCGACTTCTCAGTCACAGGGTATGGTGGCGCCGGAACAATGTCGATCGCTCACAACAATTTTGTTCTTGCCGTGCAGTTTCTTGACATCCTAGATACTGCGGGCTGCTCGAACCCCGTCACGCTCAATGATACTACGCCTGCGATGCCGGTATTTCTCCGTGACTTCTGTAATCGTTCCACCGAGAGGCAGGTCTCACCCCTGTTCAGCAGACGGCCGGGTCATTCGACGTCATAGGGCGCAGAGGGCTACGCGCATGAGCTGTGTGGGGCGACACCTTTCAAGGAGCCTACAAAGAGACACCCGTTCGACTTCTCAGTCACAGGGTATGGTGGCGCCGGAACAATGTCGATCGCTAGCAACAATTGTGTTCTTGCAGTGCAGTGTCTTGACATCCTAGGTACTGCGGGCTGCTCTAAAATCGTCACGCTCAATGCTACTAGGCCTGCGACGCCGGTATTTCTCCGTGACTTCTGTAATCGTGCCACCAAGAGCCAGGTCTCACCACCGTTCAGCAGACTGCTAGGTTATTCGACGTCATAGGGCGCAGAGGGCTACGCGCATGAGCTGTGCGGGGCGACACCTTTCAAGGAGCCTACAAAGCGACACGCGTTCGCCTTCTCAGTCACAGGGTATGGTGGCGCCGGAACAATGTCGATCGCTCACAACGATTTTGTTCTTGCCGTGCAGTTTCTTGTCATCCCAGGTACTGCGGGCTGCTCGAAAATCGTCACGCTCAATGCTACTACGCCTGCGACGCCGATATTTCTCCGTGACTTCTGTTCTCGTGCCACCAAGAGCCAAGTCTCACCACCGTTCAGCAGACTGCCAGGTTATCCGACGTCATAGGGCGCCGAGGGCTACGCGAATGAGCTGGGCGGGGCGACACCTTTCAAGGAGCCTACAAAGCGACATCCGTTCGACTTCTCAGTCACAGGATATGGTGGCGCCGGAACAATGTCGATCGCTCACAACAATTTTGTTCTTGCCGTGCAGTTTCTTGACATCCTAGATACTGCGGGCTGCTCGAACCCCGTAACGCTCAATGCAACTACGCCTGCGATGCCGGTATTTCTCCGTGACTTCTGTAATCGTTCCACGGAGAGGCAGGTCTCACCACCGTTCAGCAGACGGCCGGGTCATTCGACGTCATAGGGCGCAGAGGGCTACGCGCATGAGCTCTGTGGGGCGACACCTTTCAAGGAGCCTACAAAGAGACACCCGTTCGACTTCTCAGTCACAGGGTATGGTGGGGCCGGAACAATGTCGATCACTCACAACAATTTTGTTCTTGCCGTGCAGTTTCTTGACATCCTAGGTACTGCGGGCTGCTCGAACCTCGTCATGCTCAATGTTAGAACGCCTGCGACGCTGGTATTTCTCCGTGACTTCAGTAATCGTGCCACCGAGAGCCAGGTCTCACCACCGTTCAGCAGACTGCCAGGTTATTCGACGTCATAGGGCGCAGAGGGCTACGCGCATGGGCTCTGTGGTGTGACACCTTTCAAGGAGCCTACAAAGCGACACCCGTTCGACTTCTCAGTCACAGGGTATGGTGACGCCGGAACAATGTCGATCGCTCACAACAATTTTGTTCTTGCCGTTCAGTTTCTTGACATTCTAGGTACTGCGGGATGCTCGAACCCCGTCACGCTTAATGCTACTAAGCCTGCGATGCCGGTATTTCTCCGTGACTTCTGTAATCGTGCCACCGAGAGGCAGGTCTCACCACCGTTCAGCAGACGGCCGGTTTATTCGACGTCATAGGGCGCAGAGGGCTACGCGCATGAGCTGTGTGGGGCGACACCTTTCAAGGAGCCTATAAAGGGACACCCGCTCGACTACTCAGTCACAGGGTATGATGGCGCCGGAACAATGTCGATCGCTCACAACAATTTTGTTCTTGCCGTGCAGTTTCTTGACATCCCAGGCACTGCGGGCTGCTCGAACATCGTCACGCTCAATGCTACTACGCCTGCGACGCCGGTATTTCTCCGTGACTTCTGTAATCGTGCCACCAAGAGCCAGGTCTCACCACCGTTCAGCAGACTGCCAGGTTATCCGACGTCATAGGGCGCCGAGGGCTACGCGAATGAGCTGGGCGGGGCGACACCTTTCAAGGAGCCTACAAAGCGACATCCGTTCGACTTCTCAGTCACAGGGTATGGTGGCGCCGGAACAATGTCGATCGCTCACAACAATTTTGTTCTTGCCGTGCAGTTTCTTGACATCCTAGATACTGCGGGCTGCTCGAACCCCGTCACGCTCAATGATACTACGCCTGCGATGCCGGTATTTCTCCGTGACTTCTGTAATCGTTCCACCGAGAGGCAGGTCTCACCCCTGTTCAGCAGACGGCCGGGTCATTCGACGTCATAGGGCGCAGAGGGCTACGCGCATGAGCTGTGTGGGGCGACACCTTTCAAGGAGCCTACAAAGAGACACCCGTTCGACTTCTCAGTCACAGGGTATGGTGGCGCCGGAACAATGTCGATCGCTAGCAACAATTGTGTTCTTGCAGTGCAGTGTCTTGACATCCTAGGTACTGCGGGCTGCTCTAAAATCGTCACGCTCAATGCTACTAGGCCTGCGACGCCGGTATTTCTCCGTGACTTCTGTAATCGTGCCACCAAGAGCCAGGTCTCACCACCGTTCAGCAGACTGCTAGGTTATTCGACGTCATAGGGCGCAGAGGGCTACGCGCATGAGCTGTGCGGGGCGACACCTTTCAAGGAGCCTACAAAGCGACACGCGTTCGCCTTCTCAGTCACAGGGTATGGTGGCGCCGGAACAATGTCGATCGCTCACAACGATTTTGTTCTTGCCGTGCAGTTTCTTGACATCCCAGGTACTGCGGGCTGCTCGAAAATCGTCACGCTCAATGCTACTACGCCTGCGACGCCGATATTTCTCCGTGACTTCTGTTCTCGTGCCACCAAGAGCCAAGTCTCACCACCGTTCAGCAGACTGCCAGGTTATCCGACGTCATAGGGCGCCGAGGGCTACGCGAATGAGCTGGGCGGGGCGACACCTTTCAAGGAGCCTACAAAGCGACATCCGTTCGACTTCTCAGTCACAGGATATGGTGGCGCCGGAACAATGTCGATCGCTCACAACAATTTTGTTCTTGCCGTGCAGTTTCTTGACATCCTAGATACTGCGGGCTGCTCGAACCCCGTAACGCTCAATGCAACTACGCCTGCGATGCCGGTATTTCTCCGTGACTTCTGTAATCGTTCCACGGAGAGGCAGGTCTCACCACCGTTCAGCAGACGGCCGGGTCATTCGACGTCATAGGGCGCAGAGGGCTACGCGCATGAGCTCTGTGGGGCGACACCTTTCAAGGAGCCTACAAAGAGACACCCGTTCGACTTCTCAGTCACAGGGTATGGTGGGGCCGGAACAATGTCGATCACTCACAACAATTTTGTTCTTGCCGTGCAGTTTCTTGACATCCTAGGTACTGCGGGCTGCTCGAACCTCGTCATGCTCAATGTTAGAACGCCTGCGACGCTGGTATTTCTCCGTGACTTCAGTAATCGTGCCACCGAGAGCCAGGTCTCACCACCGTTCAGCAGACTGCCAGGATATTCGACGTCATAGGGCGCAGAGGGCTACGCGCATGGGCTCTGTGGGGCGACACCTTTCAAGGAGCCCATAAAGGGACACCCGCTCGACTACTCAGTCACAGGGTATGGTGGCGCCGGAACAATGTCAATCGCTCACAACAATTTTGTTCTTGCCGTGCAGTTTCTTGACATCCTAGGTACTGCGGGCTGCTCGAACCTCGTCACGCTCATGGCTACTATGCCTGCGACGCCGGTATTTCTCCGTGACTTCTGTAATCGTGCCACCGAGAGCGAGGTCAAACACCGTTCAACAGACTGCCAGGTTATTCCACGTCATAGGGTGCAGAGGGCTACACGCATGAGCTGTGCGGTGCGACACCTTTCAAGGAGCCTACAAAGCGACACCCGTTCTACTTGTCAGTCACAGGGTATGGTGGCGCCGGAACAATGTCGATCGCTCACAACAATTTTGTTCTTGCCGTGCAGTTTCTTGACATCCTAGGTACTGCGGGCTGCTCGAACCTCGTCATGCTCAATGCTACTATGCCTGCGACGCTGGTATTTCTCCGTGACTTCAGTAATCGTGCCACCGAGAGCAAGGTCTCACCACCGTTCAGCAGACTGCCAGGTTATTTGACGTCACAGGGCGCAGAGGGCTACGCGCATGGGCTCTGTGGTGTGACACCTTTCAAGGAGCCTACAAAGCGACACCCGTTCGACTTCTCAGTCACAGGGTATGGTGACGCCGGAACAATGTCGATCGCTCACAACAATTTTGTTCTTGCCGTTCAGTTTCTTGACATTCTAGGTACTGCGGGCTGCTCGAACCCCGTCACGCTCAATGCTACTACGCCTGCGATGCCGGTATTTCTCCGTGACTTCTGTAATCGTGCCACCGAGAGGCAGGTCTCACCACCGTTCAGCAGACGGCCGGGTTATTCGACGTCATAGGGCGCAGAGGGCTACGCGCATGAGCTGTGTGGGGCGACACCTTTCAAGGAGCCTATAAAGGGACACCCGCTCGACTACTCAGTCACAGGGTATGATGGCGCCGGAACAATGTCGATCGCTCACAACGATTTTGTTCTTGCCGTGCAGTTTCTTGACATCCCAGGCACTGCGGGCTGCTCGAACATCGTCACGCTCAATGCTACTACGCCTGCGACGCCGGTATTTCTCCGTGACTTCTGTAATCGTGCCACCAAGAGCCAGGTCTCACCACCGTTCAGCAGACTGCCAGGTTATCCGACGTCATAGGGCGCCGAGGACTACGCGAATGAGCTGGGCGGGGCGACACCTTTCAAGAAGCCTACAAAGCGACATCCGTTCGACTTCTCAGTCACAGGGTATGGTGGCGCCGGAACAATGTCGATCGCTCACAACAATTTTGTTCTTGCCGTGCAGTTTCTTGACATCCTAGATACTGCGGGCTGCTCGAACCCCGTCACGCTCAATGATACTACGCCTGCGATGCCGGTATTTCTCCGTGACTTCTGTAATCGTTCCACCGAGAGGCAGGTCTCACCACCGTTCAGCACACGGCCGGGTCATTCGACGTCATAGGGCGCAGAGGGCTACGCGCATGAGCTGTGTGGGGCGACACCTTTCAATGAGCCTAGAAAGCGACACCCGTTCGACTTCTCAGTCACAGGGTATGGTGGCGCCGGAACAATGTCGATCACTCACAACAATTTTGTTCTTGCCGTGCAGTTTCTTGACATCCTAGGTACTGCGGGCTGCTCGAACCTCGTCACGCTCAATGCTACTACGCCTGCGATGGCGGTATTTCTCCGTGACTTCTGTATTCGTGCCACCGAGAGGCAGGTCTCACCCCCGTTCAGCAGACGCCCGGGTTATTCGACGTCATAGGGCGCAGAGGGCTACGCGCATGAGCTGTGTGGGGCGACACCTTTCTTGGAGCCTACAAAGCGACACCCGTTCGACTTCTCAGTCACAGGGTATGGTGGCGCCGGAACAATGTCGATCGCTCACAACAACTTTGTTCTTGCCGTGCAGTTTCTTGACATCCTAGGTACTGCGGGCTGCTCGAACCTCGTCACGCTCAATGCTACTACGCCTGCGACGCCAGTATTTCTCCGTGACTTCTGTAATCATGCCACCGAGAGCCAGGTCTCACCACCGTTCAGCAGACTGCCAGGTTATTCGACGTCACAGGGCGCAGAGGGCTACGCGCATGAGCTGTGCGGGGCGACACCTTTCAAGGAGCCTACAAAGCGACACCCGTTCTACTTGTCAGTCACAGGGTATGGTGGCGCCGGAACAATGTCGATCGCTCACAACAATTTTGTTCTTGCCGTGCAGTTTCTTGACATCCTAGGTACTGCGGGCTGCTCGAACCTCGTCATGCTCAGTGTTACTACGCCTGCGACGCTGGTATTTCTCCGTGACTTCAGTAGTCGTGCCACCGAGAGCCAGGTCTCACCACCGTTCAGCAGACTGCCAGGTTATTCGACGTCATAGGGCGCAGAGGGCTACGCGCATGGGCTCTGTGGGGCGACACCTTTCAAGGAGCCTATAAAGGGACACCCGCTCGACTACTCAGTCACAGGGTATGGTGGCGCCGGAACAATGTCAATCGCTCACAACAATTTTGTTCTTGCCGTGCAGTTTCTTGACATCCTAGGTACTGCAGGCTGCTCGAACCTCGTCACGCTCAATGCTACTATGCCTGCGACGCCGGTATTTCTCCGTGACTTCTGTAATCGTGCCACCGAGAGCCAGGTCTCACACCGTTCAACAGACTGCCAGGTTATTCCACGTCATAGGGTGCAGAGGGCTACGCGCATGAGCTGTGCGGTGCGACACCTTTCAAGGAGCCTACAAAGCGACACCCGTTCTACTTGTCAGTCACAGGGTATGGTGGCGCCGGAACAATGTCGATCGCTCACAACAATTTTGTTCTTGCCGTGCAGTTTCTTGACATCCTAGGTACTGCGGGCTGCTCGAACCTCGTCATGCTCAATGCTACTATGCCTGCGACGCTGGTATTTCTCCGTGACTTCAGTAATCGTGCCAGCGAGAGCCAGGTCTCACCACCGTTCAGCAGACTGCCAGGTTATTCGACGTCATTGGGCGCAGAGGGCTACGCGCATGGGCTCTGTGGGGCGACACCTTTCAAGGAGCCTACAAAGCGACACCCGTTCGACTTCTCAGTCACGGGGTATGGTGACGCCGGAACAATGTCGATCGCTCACAACAATTTTGTTCTTGCCGTTCAGTTTCTTGACATCCTAGGTACTGCGGGCTGCTCGAACCCCGTCACGCTCAATGCTACTACGCCTGCGATGCCGGTATTTCTCCGTGATTTCTGTAATCGTGCCACCGAGAGCCAGGTCTCACCACCGTTCAGCAGACGGCCGGGTCATTCGACGTCATAGGGCGCAGAGGGCTACGCGCATGAGCTGTGTGGGGCGACACCTTTCAAGGAGCCTAGAAAGAGACACCCGTTCGACTTCTCAGTCACAGGGTATGGTGGCGCCGGAACAATGTCGATCGCTAGCAACAATTGTGTTCTTGCAGTGCAGTTTCTTGACATCCTAGGTACTGCGGGCTGCTCGAAGATCGTCACGCTCAATGCTACTACGCCTGCGACGCCGGTATTTCTCCGTGACTTCTGTAATCGTGTCACCAAGAGCCAGGTCTCACCACCGTTAAGCAGACTGCCAGGTTATTCGACGTCATAGGGCGCAGAGGGCTACGCGAATGAGCTGGGCTGGGCGACACCTTTCAAGGAGCCTACAAAGCGACATCCGTTCGACTTCTCAGACACAGGGTATGGTGGCGCCGGAACAATGTCGATCGCTCACAACAATTTTGTTCTTGCCGTGCAGTTTCTTGACATCCTAGGTACTGCGGGCTGCTCGAACCTCGTAACGCTCAATGCTACTACGCCTGCGACGCCGGTATTTCTCCGTGACTTCTGTAATCGTGCCACCAAGAGCCAGGTCTCACCACCGTTCAGCAGACGGCCGGGTTATTCGACGTCATAGGGCGCAGAGAGCTACGCGCATGAGCTGTGTGGGGCGACACCTTTCAAGGAGCCTAGAAAGCGACACCCGTTCGACTTCTCAGTCACAGGGTATGGTGGCGCCGGAACAATGTCGATCACTCACAACAATTTTGTTCTTGCCGTGCAGTTTCTTGACATCCTAGGTACTGCGGGCTGCTCGAACCTCGTAACGCTCAATGCTACTACGCCTGCGACGCCGGTATTTCTCCGTGACTTCTGTAATCGTGCCACCAAGAGCCAGGTCTCACCACCGTTCAGCAGACGGCCGGGTTATTCGACGTCATAGGGCGCAGAGAGCTACGCGCATGAGCTGTGTGGGGCGACACCTTTCAAGGAGCCTAGAAAGCGACACCCGTTCGACTTCTCAGTCACAGGGTATGGTGGCGCCGGAACAATGTCGATCACTCACAACAATTTTGTTCTTGCCGTGCAGTTTCTTGACATCCTAGGTACTGCGGGCTGCTCGAACCTCGTCACGCTCAATGCTACTTTGCCTGCGACGCCGGTATTTCTCCGTGACTTCTGTAATCGTGCCACCGAGAGCCAGGTCTCACACCATTCAACAGACTGCCAGGTTATTCCTCGTCATAGGGTGCAGAGGGCTACTCGCATGAGCTGTGCGGTGCGACACCTTTCAAGGAGCCTACAAAGCGACACCCGTTCTACTTGTCAGTCACAGGGTATGGTGGCGCCGGAACAATGTCGATCGCTCACAACAATTTTGTTCTTGCCGTGCAGTTTCTTGACATCCTAGGTACTGCGGGCTGCTCGAACCTCGTCATGCTCAATGCTACTATGCCTGCGACGCTGGTATTTCTCCGTGACTTCAGTAATCGTGCCAGCGAGAGCCAGGTCTCACCACCGTTCAGCAGACTGCCAGGTTATTCGACGTCATTGGGCGCAGAGGGCTACGCGCATGGGCTCTGTGGGGCGACACCTTTCAAGGAGCCTACAAAGCGACACCCGTTCGACTTCTCAGTCACAGGGTATGGTGACGCCGGAACAATTTCGATCGCTCACAACAATTTTGTTCTTGCCGTTCAGTTTCTTGACATCCTAGGTACTGCGGGCTGCTCGAACCCCGTCACGCTCAATGCTACTACGCCTGCGATGCCGGTATTTCTCCGTGATTTCTGTAATCGTGCCACCGAGAGCCAGGTCTCACCACCGTTCAGCACACGGCCGGGTTATTCGACGTCATAGGGCGCAGAGGGCTACGCGCATGAGCTGTGTGGGGCGACACCTTTCTTGGAGCCTACAAAGCGACACCCGTTCGACTTCTCAGTCACAGGGTATGGTGGCGCCGGAACACTGTTGATCGCTCACAACAATTTTGTTCTTGCAGTGCAGTTTCTTGACATCTTAGGTACTGCGGGCTGCTCGAACCTCGTCACGCTCAATTCTACTACGCCTGCGACGCCGGTATTTCTCCGTGACTTCTGTAATCGTGCAACCGAGAGCCAGGTCGCACCACCGTTCAGCAGACTGCCAGGTTATTCGACGTCATAGGGCGCAGAGGACTACGCGCATGAGCTGTGCGGGGCGACACCTTTCGAGAAGCCTATAAACGGACACCCGCTCGACTACTCAGTCACAGGGTATGGTGGCGCCGGAACAATGTCGATCGCTCACAAAAATTTTGTTCTTGCCGTGCAGTTTCTTGACATCCTAGGTACTGCGGGCTGCTCGAACCTCGTCACGCTCAATGCTACTACGCCTGCGACGCCAGTATTTCTCCGTGACTTCTGTAATCGTGCCACCGAGAGCCAGGTCTCACCACCGTTCAGCAGACTGCCAGGTTATTCGACGTCACAGGGCGCAGAGGGCTACGCGCATGAGCTGTGCGGGGCGGCACCTTTCAAGGAGCCTACAAAGCGACACCCGTTCTACTTGTCAGTCACAGGGTATGGTTGCGCCGGAAAAATGTCGATCGGTCACAACAATTTTGTTCTTGCCGTGCAGTTTCTTGACATCCTAGGTACTGCGGGCTGCTCGAACCTCGTCATGCTCAATGCTACTACGCCTGCGACGCTGGTATTTCTCCGTGACTTCAGTAATCGTGCCACCGAGAGCCAGGTCTCACCACCGTTCAGCAGACTGCCAGGTTATTCGACGTCATAGGGCGCAGAGGGCTACGCGCATGGGCTCTGTGGGGCGACACCTTTCAAGGAGCCTATAAAAGGACACCCGCTCGACTACTCAGTCACAGGGTATGGTGGCGCCGGAACAATGTCAATCGCTCACAACAATTTTGTTCTTGCCGTGCAGTTTCTTGACATCCTAGGTACTGCGGGCTGCTCGAACCTCGTCACGCTCATTGCTACTATGCCTGCGACGCCGGTATTTCTCCGTGACTTCTGTAATCGTGCCACCGAGAGCGAGGTCAAACACCGTTAAACAGACTGCCAGGTTATTCCACGTCATAGGGTGCAGAGGGCTACACGCATGAGCTGTGCGGTGCGACACCTTTCAAGGAGCCTACAAAGCGACACCCGTTCTACTTGTCAGTCAGAGGGTATGGTGGCGCCGGAACAATGTCGATCGCTCACAACAATTTTGTTCTTGCCGTGCAGTTTCTTGACATCCTAGGTACTGCGGGCTGCTCGAACCTCGTCATGCTCAATGCTACTATGCCTGCGACGCTGGTATTTCTCCGTGACTTCTGTAATCGTGCCACCGAGAGTCAGGTCTCACACCGTTCAACAGACTGCCAGGTTATTCCACGTCATAGGGTGCAGAGGGCTACGCGCATGAGCTGTGCGGTGCGACACCTTTCAAGGAGCCTACAAAGCGACACCCGTTCGACTTCTCAGTCACAGGGTATGGTGGCGCCGGAACAATGTCGATCGCTCACAACAATTTTGTTCTTGCCGTGCAGTTTCTTGACATCCTAGGTACTGCGGGCTGCTCGAACCTCGTCACGCTCAATGCTACTACGCCTGCGATGCCGGTATTTCTCCGTGACTTCTGTAATCGTGCCACCGAGAGGCAGGTCTCACCCCCGTTCAGCAGACGGCCGGGTTATTCGACGTCATAGGGCGCAGAGGGCTACGCACATGAGCTGTGTGGGGCGACACCTTTCAAGGAGCGTACAAAGCGACACGCGTTCGCCTTCTCAGTCACAGGATATGGTGGCGCCGGAACAATGTCGATCGCTCACAACGATTTTGTTCTTGCCGTGCAGTTTCTTGACATCCCAGGTACTGCGGGCTGCTCGAAAATCGTCACGCTCCATGCTACTACGCCTGCGACGCCGGTATTTCTCCGTGACTTCTGTAATCGTGCCACCGAGAGTCAGGTCTCACACCGTTCAACAGACTGCCAGGTTATTCCACGTCATAGGGTGCAGAGGGCTACGCGCATGAGCTGTGCGGTGCGACACCTTTCAAGGAGCCTACAAAGCGACACCCGTTCGACTTCTCAGTCACAGGGTATGGTGGCGCCGGAACAATGTCGATCGCTCACAACAATTTTGTTCTTGCCGTGCAGTTTCTTGACATCCTAGGTACTGCGGGCTGCTCGAACCTCGTCACGCTCAATGCTACTACGCCTGCGATGCCGGTATTTCTCCGTGACTTCTGTAATCGTGCCACCGAGAGGCAGGTCTCACCCCCGTTCAGCAGACGGCCGGGTTATTCGACGTCATAGGGCGCAGAGGGCTACGCACATGAGCTGTGTGGGGCGACACCTTTCAAGGAGCGTACAAAGCGACACGCGTTCGCCTTCTCAGTCACAGGATATGGTGGCGCCGGAACAATGTCGATCGCTCACAACGATTTTGTTCTTGCCGTGCAGTTTCTTGACATCCCAGGTACTGCGGGCTGCTCGAAAATCGTCACGCTCCATGCTACTACGCCTGCGACGCCGGTATTTCTCCGTGACTTCTGTTCTCGTGCCACCAAGAGCCAGGTCTCACCACCGTTCAGCAGACTGCCAGATTATCCGACGTCATAGGGCGCCGAGGGCTACGCGCATGGGCTCTGTGTGGCGACACCTTTCAAGGAGCCTACAAAGCGACACCCGTTCGACTTCTCAGTCACAGGGTATGGTGGGGCCGGAACAATGTCGATCGCTCACAACAATTTTGTTCTTGCCGTGCAGTTTCTTGACATCCTAGGTACTGCGGGCTGCTCGAACCTCGTCATGCTCAATGCTAGAACGCCTGCGACGCTGGTATTTCTCCGTGACTTCAGTAATCGTGCCACCGAGAGCCAGGTCTCACCACCGTTCAGCAGACTGCCAGGTTATTCGACGTCATAGGGCGCAGAGGGCTACGCGCATGGGCTCTTCGGGGCGACACCTTTCAAGGAGCCCATAAAGGGACACCCGCTCGACTACTCAGTCACAGGGTATGGTGGCGCCGGAACAATGTCGATCGCTCACAACAATTTTGTTCTTGCCGTGCAGTTTCTTGACATCCTAGGTACTGCGGGCTGCTCGAACCTCGTCATGCTCAATGCTAGAACGCCTGCGACGCTGGTATTTCTCCGTGACTTCAGTAATCGTGCCACCGAGAGCCAGGTCTCACCACCGTTCAGCAGACTGCCAGGTTATTCGACGTCATAGGGCGCAGAGGGCTACGCGCATGGGCTCTTCGGGGCGACACCTTTCAAGGAGCCCATAAAGGGACACCCGCTCGACTACTCAGTCACAGGGTATGGTGGCGCCGGAAATTGTCAATCGCTCACAACAATTTTGTTCTTGCCGTGCAGTTTCTTGACATCCTAGGTACTGCGGGCTGCTCGAACCTCGTCACGCTCATGGCTACTATGCCTGCGACGCCGGTATTTCTCCGTGACTTCTGTAATCGTGCCCACGAGAGCGAGGTCAAACACCGTTCAACAGACTGCCAGGTTATTCCACGTCATAGGGTGCAGAGGGCTACACGCATGAGCTGTGCGGTGCGACACCTTTCAAGGAGCCTACAAAGCGACACCCGTTCTACTTGTCAGTCACAGGGTATGGTGGCGCCGGAACAATGTCGATCGCTCACAACAATTTTGTTCTTGCCGTGCAGTTTCTTGACATCCTAGGTTCTGCGGGCTGCTCGAACCTCGTCATGCTCAATGCTACTATGCCTGCGACGCTGGTATTTCTCCGTGACTTCAGTAATCGTGCCACCGAGAGCAAGGTCTCACCACCGTTCAGCAGACTGCCAGGTTATTCGACGTCATAGGGCGCAGAGGGCTACGCGCATGGGCTCTGTGGTGTGACACCTTTCAAGGAGCCTACAAAGCGACACCCGTTCGACTTCTCAGTCACAGGGTATGGTGACGCCGGAACAATGTCGATCGCTCACAACAATTTTGTTCTTGCCGTTCAGTTTCTTGACATTCTAGGTACTGCGGGATGCTCGAACCCCGTCACGCTTAATGCTACTAAGCCTGCGATGCCGGTATTTCTCCGTGACTTCTGTAATCGTGCCACCGAGAGGCAGGTCTCACCACCGTTCAGCAGACGGCCGGGTTATTCGACGTCATAGGGCGCAGAGGGCTACGCGCATGAGCTGTGTGGGGCGACACCTTTCAAGGAGCCTATAAAGGGACACCCGCTCGACTACTCAGTCACAGGGTATGATGGCGCCGGAACAATGTCGATCGCTCACAACAATTTTGTTCTTGCCGTGCAGTTTCTTGACATCCCAGGCACTGCGGGCTGCTCGAACATCGTCACGCTCAATGCTACTACGCCTGCGACGCCGGTATTTCTCCGTGACTTCTGTAATCGTGCCACCAAGAGCCAGGTCTCACCACCGTTCAGCAGACTGCCAGGTTATCCGACGTCATAGGGCGCCGAGGGCTACGCGAATGAGCTGGGCGGGGCGACACCTTTCAAGGAGCCTACAAAGCGACATCCGTTCGACTTCTCAGTCACAGGGTATGGTGGCGCCGGAACAATGTCGATCGCTCACAACAATTTTGTTCTTGCCGTGCAGTTTCTTGACATCCTAGATACTGCGGGCTGCTCGAACCCCGTCACGCTCAATGATACTACGCCTGCGATGCCGGTATTTCTCCGTGACTTCTGTAATCGTTCCACCGAGAGGCAGGTCTCACCCCTGTTCAGCAGACGGCCGGGTCATTCGACGTCATAGGGCGCAGAGGGCTACGCGCATGAGCTGTGTGGGGCGACACCTTTCAAGGAGCCTACAAAGAGACACCCGTTCGACTTCTCAGTCACAGGGTATGGTGGCGCCGGAACAATGTCGATCGCTAGCAACAATTGTGTTCTTGCAGTGCAGTGTCTTGACATCCTAGGTACTGCGGGCTGCTCTAAAATCGTCACGCTCAATGCTACTAGGCCTGCGACGCCGGTATTTCTCCGTGACTTCTGTAATCGTGCCACCAAGAGCCAGGTCTCACCACCGTTCAGCAGACTGCTAGGTTATTCGACGTCATAGGGCGCAGAGGGCTACGCGCATGAGCTGTGCGGGGCGACACCTTTCAAGGAGCCTACAAAGCGACACGCGTTCGCCTTCTCAGTCACAGGGTATGGTGGCGCCGGAACAATGTCGATCGCTCACAACGATTTTGTTCTTGCCGTGCAGTTTCTTGACATCCCAGGTACTGCGGGCTGCTCGAAAATCGTCACGCTCAATGCTACTACGCCTGCGACGCCGATATTTCTCCGTGACTTCTGTTCTCGTGCCACCAAGAGCCAAGTCTCACCACCGTTCAGCAGACTGCCAGGTTATCCGACGTCATAGGGCGCCGAGGGCTACGCGAATGAGCTGGGCGGGGCGACACCTTTCAAGGAGCCTACAAAGCGACATCCGTTCGACTTCTCAGTCACAGGATATGGTGGCGCCGGAACAATGTCGATCGCTCACAACAATTTTGTTCTTGCCGTGCAGTTTCTTGACATCCTAGATACTGCGGGCTGCTCGAACCCCGTAACGCTCAATGCAACTACGCCTGCGATGCCGGTATTTCTCCGTGACTTCTGTAATCGTTCCACGGAGAGGCAGGTCTCACCACCGTTCAGCAGACGGCCGGGTCATTCGACGTCATAGGGCGCAGAGGGCTACGCGCATGAGCTCTGTGGGGCGACACCTTTCAAGGAGCCTACAAAGAGACACCCGTTCGACTTCTCAGTCACAGGGTATGGTGGGGCCGGAACAATGTCGATCACTCACAACAATTTTGTTCTTGCCGTGCAGTTTCTTGACATCCTAGGTACTGCGGGCTGCTCGAACCTCGTCATGCTCAATGTTAGAACGCCTGCGACGCTGGTATTTCTCCGTGACTTCAGTAATCGTGCCACCGAGAGCCAGGTCTCACCACCGTTCAGCAGACTGCCAGGTTATTCGACGTCATAGGGCGCAGAGGGCTACGCGCATGGGCTCTGTGGTGTGACACCTTTCAAGGAGCCTACAAAGCGACACCCGTTCGACTTCTCAGTCACAGGGTATGGTGACGCCGGAACAATGTCGATCGCTCACAACAATTTTGTTCTTGCCGTTCAGTTTCTTGACATTCTAGGTACTGCGGGATGCTCGAACCCCGTCACGCTTAATGCTACTAAGCCTGCGATGCCGGTATTTCTCCGTGACTTCTGTAATCGTGCCACCGAGAGGCAGGTCTCACCACCGTTCAGCAGACGGCCGGTTTATTCGACGTCATAGGGCGCAGAGGGCTACGCGCATGAGCTGTGTGGGGCGACACCTTTCAAGGAGCCTATAAAGGGACACCCGCTCGACTACTCAGTCACAGGGTATGATGGCGCCGGAACAATGTCGATCGCTCACAACAATTTTGTTCTTGCCGTGCAGTTTCTTGACATCCCAGGCACTGCGGGCTGCTCGAACATCGTCACGCTCAATGCTACTACGCCTGCGACGCCGGTATTTCTCCGTGACTTCTGTAATCGTGCCACCAAGAGCCAGGTCTCACCACCGTTCAGCAGACTGCCAGGTTATCCGACGTCATAGGGCGCCGAGGGCTACGCGAATGAGCTGGGCGGGGCGACACCTTTCAAGGAGCCTACAAAGCGACATCCGTTCGACTTCTCAGTCACAGGGTATGGTGGCGCCGGAACAATGTCGATCGCTCACAACAATTTTGTTCTTGCCGTGCAGTTTCTTGACATCCTAGATACTGCGGGCTGCTCGAACCCCGTCACGCTCAATGATACTACGCCTGCGATGCCGGTATTTCTCCGTGACTTCTGTAATCGTTCCACCGAGAGGCAGGTCTCACCCCTGTTCAGCAGACGGCCGGGTCATTCGACGTCATAGGGCGCAGAGGGCTACGCGCATGAGCTGTGTGGGGCGACACCTTTCAAGGAGCCTACAAAGAGACACCCGTTCGACTTCTCAGTCACAGGGTATGGTGGCGCCGGAACAATGTCGATCGCTAGCAACAATTGTGTTCTTGCAGTGCAGTGTCTTGACATCCTAGGTACTGCGGGCTGCTCTAAAATCGTCACGCTCAATGCTACTAGGCCTGCGACGCCGGTATTTCTCCGTGACTTCTGTAATCGTGCCACCAAGAGCCAGGTCTCACCACCGTTCAGCAGACTGCTAGGTTATTCGACGTCATAGGGCGCAGAGGGCTACGCGCATGAGCTGTGCGGGGCGACACCTTTCAAGGAGCCTACAAAGCGACACGCGTTCGCCTTCTCAGTCACAGGGTATGGTGGCGCCGGAACAATGTCGATCGCTCACAACGATTTTGTTCTTGCCGTGCAGTTTCTTGACATCCCAGGTACTGCGGGCTGCTCGAAAATCGTCACGCTCAATGCTACTACGCCTGCGACGCCGATATTTCTCCGTGACTTCTGTTCTCGTGCCACCAAGAGCCAAGTCTCACCACCGTTCAGCAGACTGCCAGGTTATCCGACGTCATAGGGCGCCGAGGGCTACGCGAATGAGCTGGGCGGGGCGACACCTTTCAAGGAGCCTACAAAGCGACATCCGTTCGACTTCTCAGTCACAGGATATGGTGGCGCCGGAACAATGTCGATCGCTCACAACAATTTTGTTCTTGCCGTGCAGTTTCTTGACATCCTAGATACTGCGGGCTGCTCGAACCCCGTAACGCTCAATGCAACTACGCCTGCGATGCCGGTATTTCTCCGTGACTTCTGTAATCGTTCCACGGAGAGGCAGGTCTCACCACCGTTCAGCAGACGGCCGGGTCATTCGACGTCATAGGGCGCAGAGGGCTACGCGCATGAGCTCTGTGGGGCGACACCTTTCAAGGAGCCTACAAAGAGACACCCGTTCGACTTCTCAGTCACAGGGTATGGTGGGGCCGGAACAATGTCGATCACTCACAACAATTTTGTTCTTGCCGTGCAGTTTCTTGACATCCTAGGTACTGCGGGCTGCTCGAACCTCGTCATGCTCAATGTTAGAACGCCTGCGACGCTGGTATTTCTCCGTGACTTCAGTAATCGTGCCACCGAGAGCCAGGTCTCACCACCGTTCAGCAGACTGCCAGGATATTCGACGTCATAGGGCGCAGAGGGCTACGCGCATGGGCTCTGTGGGGCGACACCTTTCAAGGAGCCCATAAAGGGACACCCGCTCGACTACTCAGTCACAGGGTATGGTGGCGCCGGAACAATGTCAATCGCTCACAACAATTTTGTTCTTGCCGTGCAGTTTCTTGACATCCTAGGTACTGCGGGCTGCTCGAACCTCGTCACGCTCATGGCTACTATGCCTGCGACGCCGGTATTTCTCCGTGACTTCTGTAATCGTGCCACCGAGAGCGAGGTCAAACACCGTTCAACAGACTGCCAGGTTATTCCACGTCATAGGGTGCAGAGGGCTACACGCATGAGCTGTGCGGTGCGACACCTTTCAAGGAGCCTACAAAGCGACACCCGTTCTACTTGTCAGTCACAGGGTATGGTGGCGCCGGAACAATGTCGATCGCTCACAACAATTTTGTTCTTGCCGTGCAGTTTCTTGACATCCTAGGTACTGCGGGCTGCTCGAACCTCGTCATGCTCAATGCTACTATGCCTGCGACGCTGGTATTTCTCCGTGACTTCAGTAATCGTGCCACCGAGAGCAAGGTCTCACCACCGTTCAGCAGACTGCCAGGTTATTTGACGTCACAGGGCGCAGAGGGCTACGCGCATGGGCTCTGTGGTGTGACACCTTTCAAGGAGCCTACAAAGCGACACCCGTTCGACTTCTCAGTCACAGGGTATGGTGACGCCGGAACAATGTCGATCGCTCACAACAATTTTGTTCTTGCCGTTCAGTTTCTTGACATTCTAGGTACTGCGGGCTGCTCGAACCCCGTCACGCTCAATGCTACTACGCCTGCGATGCCGGTATTTCTCCGTGACTTCTGTAATCGTGCCACCGAGAGGCAGGTCTCACCACCGTTCAGCAGACGGCCGGGTTATTCGACGTCATAGGGCGCAGAGGGCTACGCGCATGAGCTGTGTGGGGCGACACCTTTCAAGGAGCCTATAAAGGGACACCCGCTCGACTACTCAGTCACAGGGTATGATGGCGCCGGAACAATGTCGATCGCTCACAACGATTTTGTTCTTGCCGTGCAGTTTCTTGACATCCCAGGCACTGCGGGCTGCTCGAACATCGTCACGCTCAATGCTACTACGCCTGCGACGCCGGTATTTCTCCGTGACTTCTGTAATGGTGCCACCAAGAGCCAGGTCTCACCACCGTTCAGCAGACTGCCAGGTTATCCGACGTCATAGGGCGCCGAGGACTACGCGAATGAGCTGGGCGGGGCGACACCTTTCAAGAAGCCTACAAAGCGACATCCGTTCGACTTCTCAGTCACAGGGTATGGTGGCGCCGGAACAATGTCGATCGCTCACAACAATTTTGTTCTTGCCGTGCAGTTTCTTGACATCCTAGATACTGCGGGCTGCTCGAACCCCGTCACGCTCAATGATACTACGCCTGCGATGCCGGTATTTCTCCGTGACTTCTGTAATCGTTCCACCGAGAGGCAGGTCTCACCACCGTTCAGCACACGGCCGGGTCATTCGACGTCATAGGGCGCAGAGGGCTACGCGCATGAGCTGTGTGGGGCGACACCTTTCAATGAGCCTAGAAAGCGACACCCGTTCGACTTCTCAGTCACAGGGTATGGTGGCGCCGGAACAATGTCGATCACTCACAACAATTTTGTTCTTGCCGTGCAGTTTCTTGACATCCTAGGTACTGCGGGCTGCTCGAACCTCGTCACGCTCAATGCTACTACGCCTGCGATGGCGGTATTTCTCCGTGACTTCTGTATTCGTGCCACCGAGAGGCAGGTCTCACCCCCGTTCAGCAGACGCCCGGGTTATTCGACGTCATAGGGCGCAGAGGGCTACGCGCATGAGCTGTGTGGGGCGACACCTTTCTTGGAGCCTACAAAGCGACACCCGTTCGACTTCTCAGTCACAGGGTATGGTGGCGCCGGAACAATGTCGATCGCTCACAACAACTTTGTTCTTGCCGTGCAGTTTCTTGACATCCTAGGTACTGCGGGCTGCTCGAACCTCGTCACGCTCAATGCTACTACGCCTGCGACGCCAGTATTTCTCCGTGACTTCTGTAATCATGCCACCGAGAGCCAGGTCTCACCACCGTTCAGCAGACTGCCAGGTTATTCGACGTCACAGGGCGCAGAGGGCTACGCGCATGAGCTGTGCGGGGCGACACCTTTCAAGGAGCCTACAAAGCGACACCCGTTCTACTTGTCAGTCACAGGGTATGGTGGCGCCGGAACAATGTCGATCGCTCACAACAATTTTGTTCTTGCCGTGCAGTTTCTTGACATCCTAGGTACTGCGGGCTGCTCGAACCTCGTCATGCTCAGTGTTACTACGCCTGCGACGCTGGTATTTCTCCGTGACTTCAGTAGTCGTGCCACCGAGAGCCAGGTCTCACCACCGTTCAGCAGACTGCCAGGTTATTCGACGTCATAGGGCGCAGAGGGCTACGCGCATGGGCTCTGTGGGGCGACACCTTTCAAGGAGCCTATAAAGGGACACCCGCTCGACTACTCAGTCACAGGGTATGGTGGCGCCGGAACAATGTCAATCGCTCACAACAATTTTGTTCTTGCCGTGCAGTTTCTTGACATCCTAGGTACTGCAGGCTGCTCGAACCTCGTCACGCTCAATGCTACTATGCCTGCGACGCCGGTATTTCTCCGTGACTTCTGTAATCGTGCCACCGAGAGCCAGGTCTCACACCGTTCAACAGACTGCCAGGTTATTCCACGTCATAGGGTGCAGAGGGCTACGCGCATGAGCTGTGCGGTGCGACACCTTTCAAGGAGCCTACAAAGCGACACCCGTTCTACTTGTCAGTCACAGGGTATGGTGGCGCCGGAACAATGTCGATCGCTCACAACAATTTTGTTCTTGCCGTGCAGTTTCTTGACATCCTAGGTACTGCGGGCTGCTCGAACCTCGTCATGCTCAATGCTACTATGCCTGCGACGCTGGTATTTCTCCGTGACTTCAGTAATCGTGCCAGCGAGAGCCAGGTCTCACCACCGTTCAGCAGACTGCCAGGTTATTCGACGTCATTGGGCGCAGAGGGCTACGCGCATGGGCTCTGTGGGGCGACACCTTTCAAGGAGCCTACAAAGCGACACCCGTTCGACTTCTCAGTCACGGGGTATGGTGACGCCGGAACAATGTCGATCGCTCACAACAATTTTGTTCTTGCCGTTCAGTTTCTTGACATCCTAGGTACTGCGGGCTGCTCGAACCCCGTCACGCTCAATGCTACTACGCCTGCGATGCCGGTATTTCTCCGTGATTTCTGTAATCGTGCCACCGAGAGCCAGGTCTCACCACCGTTCAGCAGACGGCCGGGTCATTCGACGTCATAGGGCGCAGAGGGCTACGCGCATGAGCTGTGTGGGGCGACACCTTTCAAGGAGCCTAGAAAGAGACACCCGTTCGACTTCTCAGTCACAGGGTATGGTGGCGCCGGAACAATGTCGATCGCTAGCAACAATTGTGTTCTTGCAGTGCAGTTTCTTGACATCCTAGGTACTGCGGGCTGCTCGAAGATCGTCACGCTCAATGCTACTACGCCTGCGACGCCGGTATTTCTCCGTGACTTCTGTAATCGTGTCACCAAGAGCCAGGTCTCACCACCGTTAAGCAGACTGCCAGGTTATTCGACGTCATAGGGCGCAGAGGGCTACGCGAATGAGCTGGGCTGGGCGACACCTTTCAAGGAGCCTACAAAGCGACATCCGTTCGACTTCTCAGACACAGGGTATGGTGGCGCCGGAACAATGTCGATCGCTCACAACAATTTTGTTCTTGCCGTGCAGTTTCTTGACATCCTAGGTACTGCGGGCTGCTCGAACCTCGTAACGCTCAATGCTACTACGCCTGCGACGCCGGTATTTCTCCGTGACTTCTGTAATCGTGCCACCAAGAGCCAGGTCTCACCACCGTTCAGCAGACGGCCGGGTTATTCGACGTCATAGGGCGCAGAGAGCTACGCGCATGAGCTGTGTGGGGCGACACCTTTCAAGGAGCCTAGAAAGCGACACCCGTTCGACTTCTCAGTCACAGGGTATGGTGGCGCCGGAACAATGTCGATCACTCACAACAATTTTGTTCTTGCCGTGCAGTTTCTTGACATCCTAGGTACTGCGGGCTGCTCGAACCTCGTAACGCTCAATGCTACTACGCCTGCGACGCCGGTATTTCTCCGTGACTTCTGTAATCGTGCCACCAAGAGCCAGGTCTCACCACCGTTCAGCAGACGGCCGGGTTATTCGACGTCATAGGGCGCAGAGAGCTACGCGCATGAGCTGTGTGGGGCGACACCTTTCAAGGAGCCTAGAAAGCGACACCCGTTCGACTTCTCAGTGACAGGGTATGGTGGCGCCGGAACAATGTCGATCACTCACAACAATTTTGTTCTTGCCGTGCAGTTTCTTGACATCCTAGGTACTGCGGGCTGCTCGAACCTCGTCACGCTCAATGCTACTTTGCCTGCGACGCCGGTATTTCTCCGTGACTTCTGTAATCGTGCCACCGAGAGCCAGGTCTCACACCATTCAACAGACTGCCAGGTTATTCCTCGTCATAGGGTGCAGAGGGCTACTCGCATGAGCTGTGCGGTGCGACACCTTTCAAGGAGCCTACAAAGCGACACCCGTTCTACTTGTCAGTCACAGGGTATGGTGGCGCCGGAACAATGTCGATCGCTCACAACAATTTTGTTCTTGCCGTGCAGTTTCTTGACATCCTAGGTACTGCGGGCTGCTCGAACCTCGTCATGCTCAATGCTACTATGCCTGCGACGCTGGTATTTCTCCGTGACTTCAGTAATCGTGCCAGCGAGAGCCAGGTCTCACCACCGTTCAGCAGACTGCCAGGTTATTCGACGTCATTGGGCGCAGAGGGCTACGCGCATGGGTTCTGTGGGGCGACACCTTTCAAGGAGCCTACAAAGCGACACCCGTTCGACTTCTCAGTCACAGGGTATGGTGACGCCGGAACAATTTCGATCGCTCACAACAATTTTGTTCTTGCCGTTCAGTTTCTTGACATCCTAGGTACTGCGGGCTGCTCGAACCCCGTCACGCTCAATGCTACTACGCCTGCGATGCCGGTATTTCTCCGTGATTTCTGTAATCGTGCCACCGAGAGCCAGGTCTCACCACCGTTCAGCACACGGCCGGGTTATTCGACGTCATAGGGCGCAGAGGGCTACGCGCATGAGCTGTGTGGGGCGACACCTTTCTTGGAGCCTACAAAGCGACACCCGTTCGACTTCTCAGTCACAGGGTATGGTGGCGCCGGAACACTGTTGATCGCTCACAACAATTTTGTTCTTGCAGTGCAGTTTCTTGACATCTTAGGTACTGCGGGCTGCTCGAACCTCGTCACGCTCAATTCTACTACGCCTGCGACGCCGGTATTTCTCCGTGACTTCTGTAATCGTGCAACCGAGAGCCAGGTCGCACCACCGTTCAGCAGACTGCCAGGTTATTCGACGTCATAGGGCGCAGAGGACTACGCGCATGAGCTGTGCGGGGCGACACCTTTCGAGAAGCCTATAAACGGACACCCGCTCGACTACTCAGTCACAGGGTATGGTGGCGCCGGAACAATGTCGATCGCTCACAAAAATTTTGTTCTTGCCGTGCAGTTTCTTGACATCCTAGGTACTGCGGGCTGCTCGAACCTCGTCACGCTCAATGCTACTACGCCTGCGACGCCAGTATTTCTCCGTGACTTCTGTAATCGTGCCACCGAGAGCCAGGTCTCACCACCGTTCAGCAGACTGCCAGGTTATTCGACGTCACAGGGCGCAGAGGGCTACGCGCATGAGCTGTGCGGGGCGGCACCTTTCAAGGAGCCTACAAAGCGACACCCGTTCTACTTGTCAGTCACAGGGTATGGTTGCGCCGGAAAAATGTCGATCGGTCACAACAATTTTGTTCTTGCCGTGCAGTTTCTTGACATCCTAGGTACTGCGGGCTGCTCGAACCTCGTCATGCTCAATGCTACTACGCCTGCGACGCTGGTATTTCTCCGTGACTTCAGTAATCGTGCCACCGAGAGCCAGGTCTCACCACCGTTCAGCAGACTGCCAGGTTATTCGACGTCATAGGGCGCAGAGGGCTACGCGCATGGGCTCTGTGGGGCGACACCTTTCAAGGAGCCTATAAAAGGACACCCGCTCGACTACTCAGTCACAGGGTATGGTGGCGCCGGAACAATGTCAATCGCTCACAACAATTTTGTTCTTGCCGTGCAGTTTCTTGACATCCTAGGTACTGCGGGCTGCTCGAACCTCGTCACGCTCATTGCTACTATGCCTGCGACGCCGGTATTTCTCCGTGACTTCTGTAATCGTGCCACCGAGAGCGAGGTCAAACACCGTTAAACAGACTGCCAGGTTATTCCACGTCATAGGGTGCAGAGGGCTACACGCATGAGCTGTGCGGTGCGACACCTTTCAAGGAGCCTACAAAGCGACACCCGTTCTACTTGTCAGTCAGAGGGTATGGTGGCGCCGGAACAATGTCGATCGCTCACAACAATTTTGTTCTTGCCGTGCAGTTTCTTGACATCCTAGGTACTGCGGGCTGCTCGAACCTCGTCATGCTCAATGCTACTATGCCTGCGACGCTGGTATTTCTCCGTGACTTCAGTAATCGTGCCACCGAGAGCAAGGTCTCACCACCGTTCAGCAGACTGCCAGGTTATTCGACGTCACAGGGCGCAGAGGGCTACGCGCATGGGCTCTGTGGTGTGACACCTTTCAAGGAGCCTACAAAGCGACACCCGTTCGACTTCTCAGTCACAGGGTATGGTGACGCCGGAACAATGTCGATCGCTCACAACAATTTTGTTCTTGCCGTTCAGTTTCTTGACATTCTAGGTACTGCGGGCTGCTCGAACATCGTCACGCTCAATGCTACTACGCCTGCGATGCCGGTATTTCTCCGTGACTTCTGTAATCGTGCCACCGAGAGGCAGGTCTCACCACCGTTCAGCAGACGGCCGGGTTATTCGACGTCATAGGTCGCAGAGGGCTACGCGCATGAGCTGTGTGGGGCGACACCTTTCAAGGAGCCTATAAAGGGACACCCGCTCGACTACTCGGTCACAGGGTATGATGGCGCCGGAACAATGTCGATCGCTCACAACGATTTTGTTCTTGCCGTGCAGTTTCTTGGCATGCCAGGCACTGCGGGCTGCTCGAACATCGTCACGCTCAATGCTACTACGCCTGCGACGCCGGTATTTCTCCGTGACTTCTGTAATCGTGCCACCAAGAGCCAGGTCTCACCACCGTTCAGCAGACTGCCAGGTTATCCGACGTCATAGGGCGCCGAGGGCTACGCGAATGAGCTGGGCGGGGCGACGCCTTTCAAGGAGCCTACAAAGCGACATCCGTTCGACTTCTCAGTCACAGGGTATGGTGGCGCCGGAACAATGTCGATCGCTCACAACAATTTTGTTCTTGCCGTGCAGTTTCTTGACATCCTAGATACTGCGGGCTGCTCGAACCCCGTCACGCTCAATGATACTACGCCTGCGATGCCGGTATTTCTCCATGACTTCTGTAATCGTTCCACCGTGAGGCAGGTCTCACCACCGTTCAGCAGACGGCCGGGTCATTCGACGTCATAGGGCGCAGAGGGCTACGCGCATGAGCTGTGTGGGGCGACACCTTTCAATGAGCCTAGAAAGCGACACCCGTTCGACTTCTCAGTCACAGGGTATGGTGGCGCCGGAACAATGTCGATCACTCACAACAATTTTGTTCTTGCCGTGCAGTTTCTTGACATCCTAGGTACTGCGGGCTGCTCGAACCTCGTCACGCTCAATGCTACTACGCCTGCGATGGCGGTATTTCTCCGTGACTTCTGTATTCGTGCCACCGAGAGGCAGGTCTCACCCCCGTTCAGCAGACGCCCGGGTTATTCGACGTCATAGGGCGCAGAGGGCTACGCGCATGAGCTGTGTGGGGCGACACCTTTCTTGGAGCCTACAAAGCGACACCCGTTCGACTTCTCAGTCACAGGGTATGGTGGCGCCGGAACAATGTCGATCGCTCACAACAACTTTGTTCTTGCCGTGCAGTTTCTTGACATCCTAGGTACTGCGGGCTGCTCGAACCTCGTCACGCTCAATGCTACTACGCCTGCGACGCCCGTATTTCTCCGTGACTTCTGTAATCATGCCACCGAGAGCCAGGTCTCACCACCGTTCAGCAGACTGCCAGGTTATTCGACGTCACAGGGCGCAGAGGGCTACGCGCATGAGCTGTGCGGGGCGACACCTTTCAAGGAGCCTACAAAGCGACACCCGTTCTACTTGTCAGTCACAGGGTATGGTGGCGCCGGAACAATGTCGATCGCTCACAACAATTTTGTTCTTGCCGTGCAGTTTCTTGACATCCTAGGTACTGCGGGCTGCTCGAACCTCGTCATGCTCAATGTTACTACGCCTGCGACGCTGGTATTTCTCCGTGACTTCAGTAGTCGTGCCACCGAGAGCCAGGTCTCACCACCGTTCAGCAGACTGCCAGGTTATTCGACGTCATAGGGCGCAGAGGGCTACGCGCATGAGCTGTGCGGTGCGACACCTTTCAATGAGCCTACAAAGCGACACCCGTTCTACTTGTCAGTCACAGGGTATGGTGGCGCCGGAACAATGTCGATCGCTCACAACAATTTTGTTCTTGCCGTGCAGTTTCTTGACATCCTAGGTACTGCGGGCTGCTCGAACCTCGTCATGCTCAATGCTACTATGCCTGCGACGCTGGTATTTCTCCGTGACTTCAGTAATCGTGCCAGCGTGAGCCAGGTCTCACCACCGTTCAGCAGACTGCCAGGTTATTCGACGTCATTGGGCGCAGAGGGCTACGCGCATGGGCTCTGTGGGGCGACACCTTTCAAGGAGCCTACAAAGCGACACCCGTTCGACTTCTCAGTCACGGGGTATGGTGACGTCGGAACAATGTCGATCGCTCACAACAATTTTGTTCTTGCCGTTCAGTTTCTTGACATCCTAGGTACTGCGGGCTGCTCGAACCCCGTCACGCTCAATGCTACTACGCCTGCGATGCCGGTATTTCTCCGTGACTTCTGTAATCGTGTCACCAAGAGCCAGGTCTCACCACCGTTAAGCAGACTGCCAGGTTATTCGACGTCATAGGGCGCAGAGGGCTACGCGAATGAGCTGCGCTGGGCGACACGTTTCAAGGAGCCTACAAAGCGACATCCGTTCGACTTCTCAGACACAGGGTATGGTGGCGCCGGAACAATGTCGATCGCTCACAACAATTTTGTTCTTGCCGTGCAGTTTCTTGACATCCTAGGTACTGCGGGCTGCTCGAACCTCGTAACGCTCAATGCTACTACGCCTGCGACGCCGGTATTTCTCCGTGACTTCTGTAATCGTGCCACCAAGAGCCAGGTCTCACCACCGTTCAGCAGACGGCTGGGTTATTCGACGTCATAGGGCGCAGAGAGCTACGCGCATGAGCTGTGTGGGGCGACACCTTTCAAGGAGCCTAGAAAGCGACACCCGTTCGACTTCTCAGTCACAGGGTATGGTGGCGCCGGAACAATGTCGATCACTCACAACAATTTTGTTCTTGCCGTGCAGTTTCTTGACATCCTAGGTACTGCGGGCTGCTCGAACCTCGTAACGCTCAATGATACTACGCCTGCGATGCCGGTATTTCTCCGTGACTTCTGTATTCGTGCCACCGAGAGGCAGGTCTCACCCCCGTTCAGCAGACGGCCGGGTTATTCGACGTCATAGGGCGCAGAGGGCTACGCGCATGAGCTGTGTGGGGCGACACCTTTCTTGGAGCCTACAAAGCGACACCCGTTCGACTTCTCAGTCACAGGGTATGGTGGCGCCGGAACACTGTTGATCGCTCACAACAACTTTGTTCTTGCCGTGCAGTTTCTTGACATCCTAGGTACTGCGGGCTACTTGAACCTCGTCACGCTCAATGCTACTACGCCTGCGACGCTGGTATTTCTCCGTGACTTCTGTAATCATGCCACCGAGAGCCAGGTCTCACCACCGTTCAGCAGACTGCCAGGTTATTTGACGTCACAGGGCGCAGAGGGCTACGCGCATGAGCTGTGCGGGGCGACACCTTTCAAGGAGCCTACAAAGTGACACCCGTTCTACTTGTCAGTCACAGGTTATGGTGGCGCCGAAACAATGTCGATCGCTCACAACAATTTTGTTCTTGCTGTGCAGTTTCTTGACATCCTAGGTACTGCGGGCTGCTCGAACCTCGTCATGCACAATGTTACTACGCCTGCGACGCTGGTATTTCTCCGAGACTTCAGTAGTCGTGCCACCGAGAGCCAGGTCTCACCACCGTTCAGCAGACTGCCAGGTTATTCGACGTCATAGGGCGCAGAGGGCTACGCGCATGGGCTCTGTGGGGCGACACCTTTCAAGGAGCCTATAAAGGGACACCCGCTCGACTACTCAGTCACAGGGTATGGTGGCGCCGGAACAATGTCAATCGCTCACAACGATTTTGTTCTTGCCGTGCAGTTTCTTGGCATGCCAGGCACTGCGGGCTGCTCGAACATCGTCACGCTCAATGCTACTACGCCTGCGACGCCGGTATTTCTCCGTGACTTCTGTAATCGTGCCACCAAGAGCCAGGTCTCACCACCGTTCAGCAGACTGCCAGGTTATCCGACGTCATAGGGCGCCGAGGGCTACGCGAATGAGCTGGGCGGGGCGACGCCTTTCAAGGAGCCTACAAAGCGACATCCGTTCGACTTCTCAGTCACAGGGTATGGTGGCGCCGGAACAATGTCGATCGCTCACAACAATTTTGTTCTTGCCGTGCAGTTTCTTGACATCCTAGATACTGCGGGCTGCTCGAACCCCGTCACGCTCAATGATACTACGCCTGCGATGCCGGTATTTCTCCATGACTTCTGTAATCGTTCCACCGAGAGGCAGGTCTCACCACCGTTCAGCAGACGGCCGGGTCATTCGACGTCATAGGGCGCAGAGGGCTACGCGCATGAGCTGTGTGGGGCGACACCTTTCAATGAGCCTAGAAAGCGACACCCGTTCGACTTCTCAGTCACAGGGTATGGTGGCGCCGGAACAATGTCGATCACTCACAACAATTTTGTTCTTGCCGTGCAGTTTCTTGACATCCTAGGTACTGCGGGCTGCTCGAACCTCGTCACGCTCAATGCTACTACGCCTGCGATGGCGGTATTTCTCCGTGACTTCTGTATTCGTGCCACCGAGAGGCAGGTCTCACCCCCGTTCAGCAGACGCCCGGGTTATTCGACGTCATACACTCTTAAAAAAAAGTTCGTAAAAACCTAGTAACTGGAAGGAAAATGTTAGTAACAGCCACTGTTACTAACTCTCTGAGACAGTTACTAACCTTTTACAAACTTGAAAGCAACAGGCGTGTTGTTACTACCCAAACCGCCTAGTTACTAACTCGAGTTAGTAACAAAAAGCTACCTTGCTTATAACCCTTCACAGTGCTGCAAAAACACGCATTCACTCACTGAGTGAAAGATTTTAATAAATTTTGCCATTTATCCCCTCGTACCTTCTCAAACCCTTCCCGTATATTCACTTTTTTTTATCATAGGTTGAATGCATATAATTTATACGGCCAACATTTTTAGAGGAATTGATATTTGAGTCTAACTGCATGTCACCCGAAATTTTATGCTGTCGTGTTTATCTTTGTTCCTCTGGATACGACGCTCTTCTTCGGACCATGGGCCCCTGGGTTTGAACCCCACTATGCCCAGAAATTTGTTTTTTTTTTCTTTTGAGCCAAAATAGCCTTAGATGATTTATCGAACTGAAAAGTTACCGTCAGCGTCCCGCGGCGTCGGGCAAAGCACAAGTGAAGCGAGAAATTATGTCGTGATGACGTCACTATTGATGTTACGTCATAAATCGCCAAAATATGTGACGCCGTTATGCCGTTATCACGTCCCGTTACAAAATAACGTCATCACACGACATTGTAGCTTGGTCAAAGGTAGATCTATCACGGATGATGTGCAAAACCATGCACGTTAGGTGCAGAAGCTTTCGGAGGGATCAATACGACGACGGAGATGAACAAGATGATGGCTTTCGTCTTCGACTCGTCTTACGTGAAAGCACATGAGACCCTATGAGTTTTTTTTTCTTCTTCTTCTCTGCATTTATCCACTTTTCTTTCCTCCAACACCTTGCTAGGGAACGCATGGTGGTGTATACGTCATTGCTAGGCGAGTTTATGCTGCAAACACTGCCTGCGCTGAACTCGCTACTGCGCCCTGTGCACATTTTCTCGTCCTTCGTTTAGTAAGGCGTTGTTTCACCATAATGAGCTTAATGAGGAGCCCGTGAATTACAAAAAAAATTGTGACGTGTTCACTTTCGCGCCACGATGTGTTTCACGAAGTGAAACAATGAAATCGTTTCGATTGATAAGTTGCTCTCTGAGAACCTTAATGTCGTAATTTCACTATTAAGAGTCTACTAAAAGAGAAAATTTTGATCACTGTTCCATTTTTAAATTTTGCGCCGCAAAGTCCACGTATATATTTTGTACTTTCGCGTGAATGATAAACGATATTCTCTTAAACTTGGTAAGTAATACCGATGGCCCCCTCAGTGGAGAATGTACTTCATTTTCACTGATTACGAACTACATAGGACTTCGTAGACGCGATCAAACTCTATCACGTCAAGGCGTTTGGTTCGGGAACTTCAGGTGTTTTCTCTTCGCACTTCCTTTTTGCGGGTCTTCTCGTGGCAAGCGCGCCGATTTTGGAAATTCACTAATGAGATAAAATTGTTGTTATCCTTAATGGCCCTTTAACGTATAAGCTATATGCTTCGTTCACGGCGGCTCATAACAGCGATAGGCAGGCGCAGCGGTTATCACTTTTGCTCTCGCAACCACCAGGTGCGTCGTCGCAGAGCCACAGCCATCGTCGCAGAGCGGCCGCGGTGGCAGAACGTTCGGTCAAATACAGGGGTCGTTTGCGCGCGGAACATTAGGGAGCACTGTATTCAAGGTGCGTAAGCGGGCACGCCACTTAAACTTTTTTCTTATTTCGCGGGCATCTGCAATAATCAGAGAACAGCAATACTTCAAGCACAATAAGTTAGAAACAGTCAAATGGGTTGTTTCACAAACCGATCAACTACATCTTATTTAAAACTTTTTCGGCCAGCTTCATTGCCTCAAAAGCTGATACATAATTCTTGCCTAATTAATCAGTGTTAAATGAAGCAACGAAATAGCGCAATATTCTCCATGCAATAACCACAAGCATTATTTTGGTTGTATTGTGATAGTCTGTATGCAATTTTTTGTTACTTTTTCTGGCTAAATTTAGCTTGGGCATGTATGCAATTATGAAACTGCATTCACTGTGCATCTTATATTTCTGCTTCAAGTTCTGAAATAACAGTTGACTAGTATTGCAGTCCTCACTTAAAGCAAGTTTACTTTACATTAGTTTTGTTGTAGCTGGCATGACACTTTATGAAAACGTTCATGTCCACAATGTGATATAATGCTTCTTGAAATTTTCTATGAGAGGACTACAAAATGTTTATAGATAGAAATAATGAACGTGGTGAACTGATTATGAATGTACAACATTAAACCCTGGCACTCATATCAAAATGTCTTCTGCCTAAATTTTTCCTCCAGTTGGATATGTATCAAACTGTGGCAAGTAATGTGTAGGTAGTATATAACAAATAAACATGATTTTAAATTAATAAGTTTATTGTCATTGCAAGCATTTTGCGTACAGTGAGGAAGGAAGGAAGCAACCAAAGGTAGAAGGCAGGGAGGTTAACCAGAAAGACATCAGGTAAGCTACCTTACACTGGGGAATTAGGGAAGGGGACAAGAAAGATGAGAAAGAGAGAAGAAAAAGAAAAAGGAAAAGACAGACAGTCAATTCACTGTGGCGTGTAGAACTCTACCGCAAGTCAGAGGCATTCACACAAACTCGTAGTCCTCAAAAAACATAAGAGGGCTTTCACTGTCTTGTGGGCTGTCGAGGGATGTGGACGGTGCTGTATTAGCACCTGCACAGAAAGAGGCCGATCATTCAGTCGCCGCAATGCGTTGGCAAGTACTTGTCTCTCTGAGGTCAATCGAGAACAGCAGGTGTTCAATATTTTCATCAGTGTTGCAAACATCGCATGCTGCACTATCAGTCATTCCGATTAACGTGGTACAAGCTTTCGTGAAAGCAAGTCCCAGTCAAAAACGATAGAGAAGCGAAGTGTCACGTCGATGTAGGCCGGGTGCAGGTCAGAGTTGTAGTGAAGGGTCATGTTCATGTAGTCTGGTACGTCGTATGCTTGGTGTGTTCCACTCAGTCAATGTGAGACTGCGAGCCAGTTGGCGAATTTGCCTCGCAGCGTCCGCTCTTGAAAGCGGAATCAAAACACTGTTTACTTCCTGATCTGATGTGTGAGCAGCATGATCTGCAGAATCATTTCCATTGCTGCCACAATGCCCAGGTAACCACTGAAAGTCGATGTCGTGGCCTTTTTGTATTAAGAGGTGCTGAAGTTTCACGGTTCGATAAGTCAACTGCCCGTGGCATCCGCGTCGGTGAACTGATGGCACGCACTGTAACGCTGGTTTTGAGTCAGAAAACACGGCCCATTTACTTGGTCTTTCTTCAAAATTGACGAGTTCTAGTGCACTGCGCAAAGCCTCGAGTTCTGCCGCCGTGAACATCGTCGCATGCGAAGTCTTAAAACGCAGAGTTACCTCTTGTAATGGTATAACCACTGCTCCACATGAACTAGACGATGTAGACGTGCCATCTCTGTAGATGTGCACGTGGTTACTGCAGGTCTGGTCCAGTACTAATAGACTCAGTTGTTTTAGGGCATGTGTCGGTAGGTCAGATTTTCTCCGCATTCCTGGGCTCATTAAGTAAACTCGTGGCCGACTCAAGCCCCAAGGAGGAAGCAGTGGCTTTGATGCAGGTGCATACGCCTCAGTAAATGATGAGCATTGCTTGCAGACAGTGGCACCGTATGTCGTGCGGGGCCTTTCAGCAGCGAGGCTCCCCGGGTGGTGGGAAGGGGTCCTGGTATAATGCCTGTGGTGCATACGCGTTGTCTCGGTAATATTATGTGTCTTGATTTAGTGATCTCGGGCAATGACAATGGTTTCAGCTGTTGAAACACTGCAGGGTAATCCAAGGCATATCTTGAGTGCTTGGGCTTGAATGCTCTGAATTTTATGCAGGTTAGTCTTGCCTGTGTTAGATATTGTAATTAAACTCTACCATAAGAATCCGATAAACTGCACCCTGTACAGTTGTAGCATGGACGGTACGGGCACTCCCCATTTCTCTTCTGCAAGGAATTTGAACATGTGAATGTTGCGATCAACTGCTTCTTCACATAGTTCGCGTTCGGAGTCCACAACAGGTTTCTGTCTATTATGACTCCTAAGAATCTGTGGCTTCTGCTGAACGATATGTGTTCTCCGTTAATCGAGATGCTGTAAGCAGGCATCGGTTTCCGCGTGAATGCTACCACTGCACATTTTCCGCAGGACACCTCGAGACCTTGTTTACGAACGTAGCATGACGTCGTTGTGGCAGTTTTCTGAAGGCAGTCTCGAAGCTGTAGCCTTGTCACACCTGATGAAGTCAGCGTAGATAGAAAATTCTTCAGTGGTTGGTAGGTGCTCGACTAGTCCACTGAGGGTTATATTGCGAAGTGTAAGGCTTAGCACTCCTCCTTGAGGGACTCCTCGGCTACTGCAATACTCAGGTGTTGGGCCATTCACCATCGTCACGTAGAATGATCTCAGCTGTAAGTAGCTGTACACCCACACATATACCTTTCCACCAAGACCTACTGTTTCCAAAGCACTAAGGATGGCTTCATGGGCGACATTGTCTTAAGCTCCCTTAACGTCTAGAAACAGGGCAGCACACAGTTTCTTAGAGGCTTTCTGGTGTTCAACATATGTCACCAGATTAACAACATTGTCAATTGATGAATGGCCGTGCCTGAATCCAGTCATGGATACTAGATAAATTTCATAGTGCTCTAAATACCACTTCATTTGTGTTAAAGTAATTCTTTCCACTGTTGTTCCCACACAACTGATAAGCACAATATGACGGTATGAGGCAATATCCACGAGATTCACCAGCTTTGAGAAGCGGAATGAGGCGACTTGACTTCCATGCTTGGTAAACCATACCAGTCTGCCAGGAGTCATCGTATAGGCATAAGAGTGCCTTCCGAGATTCGTCTCCAAGGTTACAAAGGGTACACAATGCAGTCAGGTCCGGGTGCTGAAGAACGTCTGCACAGTGCCAGTGCCACTTCTACCTCATCCATAGAAAGTGGGCATTCTATGCGGGGATCACGTGAGAGAAGCGGGTTGTCGAGTATTGCTATTCTTGTTTTCATGAAATTGGACTTGACGGCGATTCTTCGACAGAAGGATTCTGCGAGGTCAATCTATCTACATTGTAGGTGAAGTGCCAGAGATGTGAATGGGTCTCGCTGACCAAAGGTTGTGCTAAGAGCCCGGACAGTTCTCCATATCAGAAATAGGGGCTTTTCACGGATCCGACGACTCGCAGAAGGATGCCCAACGTCACCAAGCCAGTTTATTCATGTGCCGTCGTATTTTCTTTTGAGTGCATCTAGTTAGCCTACGATAGAGGCGAAAATGCTGTAGGCCCGTGTGCTCAGATTTGCGTGCACCTTAAAGAACCCCAGGTGGTCAAAATTTCTAGAGTCCTCCACTACCGCGTCTCTCATAATCATATGGTGGTTTTGGGTCGTTAAACGCCACATATATATCAAATCGTCTAGCCAGCCTCTAATCATCCATGCACTTTGTCCGTATGTATCTACGTTCTGCACGACGATGTATTGCATGTAGTTTCTCAAGCTTTTGAGCTTGCATACGATGAGTGTTGCGAGTTCAACCAGTCAGCATTACTTCAGGCCTTAACACAAGTCGAGAATCAAAGTAGAGGTCGAGAATCTGTGATGATGCAAGGTTTGTCGGTTTGACAAGTTTCTGTTCTGATGTTTTCTCGACGACATAGCACCAACGATGTCTGTCAAACATTGTATTCCCGAGCACATTCACAAGACAAAACACATCTCCACAATATATGTACAGCTCTGAGATCTGTCCAAAACTAGGTAGTATGGCTTTCTGCAGAATGACCACATCTTTGACTTTGTACGTTATCTGATCGACAGTCACAGAATTAACTTTCCACACAGGAACGCCGGGTGAGAAAACTTCAGCCATGCAAGGGGGCAAATCTTTCTCTTTTAAAGGCCTGGCTTTAGTTGTCTGAATAGAGTTGTGAAACTCTGAATTACAGAGTTCATAGCTCTGTAATAACTGGTGTCGCCCCGCAATTGTCTTACAAATATTCCTGAAATTTTGGTTACGCACAGCAATGGATTTGAGATACTGATGTTTGGCCTCATAGCGCATACACCAGTATTGCTTCAGTGGGCCAAGTTCATTGATTAGTCTTGGATAATGCACCAGGAAATGAAGTTTCGGAATTACGTGGCCAGGGTACAGAATCTCAAAAGAAGATGAAAAGTAACGAATGTCATCCTGCAGACATGCAAGGTGGTCATGTGGAAGGCTGTCAGCAAATATGAGGTCAACAATCCTTTTGAAAAGCAAGTACACTTCCCAGTGCTCGTTGAGTTCCGGAACAATGTCTCCAATCATAAGGGACAAAAACCTAAACAGGCACCACTTCTGCGATGCAGTGCCCTTATATGGAGTTTTCGAAGTAAGAAAGTGTTTTTCGACAGCTTGTGGTTTGTTTTTCTTGTCATGTGCACCAAAACTGAATGCTGTGATGCAATCTAGGTCTGAATATCTAATAACATTGGTACTGATGAGGCCTTGCAAAACATGCTTTAAAACGTGAGGTATGCTTCCCTCAAGCACATCGTGCATCAGGTCCGGCGGTAGCTGCAGTGTTGCATCAAAGTACCAAATGTTTAAAAGGGGCGATTCACCTTTCACACCATAAAGTGCAGTGCTTAGTGGCTGGTTCACCCTAGCACCTTCAATGTGAGTTTCATGCAAACTCTTGTTTCGAATTCGCACATCCATTTCATGGAATACAGAGCTAAAAGTTGCATATGGTGCAGTGCAAAACCTGCACGGGCGCCCTCTGTTAAAACAACAGGTAAATCCACCCAGCCTATTCATAGAAAGGTTGTCGCCACTAAATGCAACGAGAATTGCTCTGACTTTAGCAGTAGCTGAATTTATGTGCACTGTAAAGCCGGTTGCTTCCAATCTCACAATGTCTGAAACAACAGGTTCCAAGATTGCCTTCATGCCATGCTTGTCAACAAGCCTGTATGGCGCAACAAGAGCTACATGTATGGAGCGTAGCTGTGACCTGTGACGAGCATGTAGGTTGAGCACACTAAAGTACACAACAATTACTTTATGAATGCCTCGTTTTGACCCCAAGGGGTTCACAATCTCGAGCTCATCGCTGTAAAGAACAAGAAACAGAGTGTATTGTGCCCCGTTCTCCAGAAGTGCCGACAGTTTTTCCTTGAAGAATACACCATCAAAAAAACTTCGGAGAACTGGTGATGGCTGCCCAATTGTGAAGCTTTGGTCTAAACGTTCACGAAAAGTCTCGGACAACATCAGGTTTTGGAGGACACGAGGTATAGGCACATACTGAAATGTCTCGCCAACAGCAAGAATGTGCTCCTCGGGTTTGACATAAGGAAGATGTTCCTTTGCGAAATTTTCCCGGAGTGACTTCGTGCTGGCACTTTGGAACACATCTTCCAGAAAGTCACAAGCAAGCAACTTTTGCACATCTTCTCCAGCAGAATCTAAGGGGATGTTTTGTTGTATTTGAGAAGCAAATGCCTTCATTATGTCAAAAAAGGTGTCCTTGAAATCGGCAAAAATGCTCTCTGTTATAGAGTGCGGCAGCTTGTGCACTTCAGCTACGCGAAAAAAAAGTAAACACATCTGCTTCTTGACTTTTAGTGTGAAGTCGTGAATAGAGCTAGAAGAACCGTGTGCAGTCACAGTGCAGGTACTTTCTTGTCCGTTGCTCGTATCTTCGGCAAATGAGCTCGAAGAAGGCAATTCTGCGTCGTCGAAAGCAGTGACATCTGTTGTAGCATCCAGCCGCGGTGTAACACTTCCTGCAGCGTTCCCCTGTTGAGGCTCGTCGAGCTCCACGTAGCTTCTATGGCAGCGGTAAATGTGTCTCCGGTACGATTCGAACTCGTGATATGTCTTTGCACACCCTTGCACACCACACATGACAGAAAAATCCGTATCGTGGCGATGATCTCTGATGTGCCATATGACCTTGCAAAACTTTGCCGACGAAAACGGGCACCGTGGGCACGTATGCATGGCGTGAATTTGTTTCACTCACACAAACTACGGCGATTCATTCCCGCAGAACAATCTGCGCGCACTGGGCCCGAAACTAGAGGAGCACAGCACAATAAAACGTCAGCCACGGCAACTAGCTTGAGCATACCATCACAGCAACAGCAACATTCCAAGACAAATACGATGATGAAGGAGATCGGCTCTACTAAGGAATTACTAAAAAATATGTGCTAATTTTATGTTGCGCTGCCTTCATTTCTTTTAAAGGCACATGCAGTTGGCGTAACTAAACTCTTCAACGTCAGAAATATCTTTTTATTATCAAATAAAAAAAAACTGCAGGTAGCGCGCACTACTACCTCTGAAGCCTTTCTAGAACTAGAGTAAAGAGGTAAAAGAACGAGGTGTTTATTTCTCCATCGCTGTGTGCCACTGTAGTACAAGCCAAGACAAGCACGTAAGCCGTTCGCCTCTTTCGCGCCTTGCTGAACTTGCCGTAGGACTGCTTCTCCGTTTGTGTGCTTTTTTCTTTTTGCTGCCGTGAAAATGTCGACACCGATTCAATGCTTGGTGTCATGGAAGGAGCGCAAGAAGATTATCTCCATTAACGGACACACCATGGAAGATGTCTTGGCTGCCGTGAAGGCTACAGATTTTGGAGATGTCGCGTCAACCGGCAGAATAGAGGTACGTTCTGGAAGTGCCTTTTGTTTTCTTCGCTCATACATTGCTCATACATGGCATTGCTGAGTAACCCAGGGGACCCATCTGCAATAGCGCGCGAATAGGAGAACAATACATGGCATTGCTGAGTAACCCAGGGGACCCATCTGCAATAGCGCGCGAATAGGAGAACAAAGAAGGAAAGTGTGTCCCAACTTGGGAGGCAGTCTTTTTTTTTTACTTGAGGAGCTGCAATATTTTTGTCGTATATAGTGTACCTTTGTTAAGCACTTAATGAAAGCATAAATGTGGCGGTCGTGTTTCAGCACCGGTGCTCGTTCACGCAAGTAATTAGCACTGGCCTTATGTGCGTAAAGATAAACACCAAGGTAAAATACATAGTGTGTCACGTGTGATGTGTCAATTCGAAGGAAGTGGTGACGTAAACCAAATGAAAAAAATCGGATGCCTTTATTTGAATAGAACCTAAGTGTTTCATTTGTGTGAGCACCAGAAGCCACTCCAACAGTTCAGTCAGGGATAGTAGGTTGTGGTATGCTGGCCTTGTCAGTGCACAAATGGCTAAAGGGATTTGGATGAACCAATGCCACCAAGAAACGTGATAATGGGAAGCATGAATGTAGGGTGTAGTTGTAGCTTCTGTATTAGCTGCTGTGGCCACACTGTTACTGTGCACTTAATAAAGTGCTAAGCCCCTGGCTGTATTTACTTCCACTAAAATGACGTCCCTTTTCCGTTTTGTAATGCAGCTGTAACGACAAGAAATAATGCCAGCCTTTTTGCTACTATGTTATCTATGTTACATTGGAGAAAGGGTCACTTTTGGCACAGTGAAAAATGCCAAAATGTTACTGTTACTGCGAAATGTTATGATGAATACCTTGCAACACTAGAGAATGCAAAGCATAAAATAAACTGAAATTTCATTGAATATAATAGGCTGCTCACAAGAAATGATCCTGCAGAGTATCAGCCATGCTTGCATCAAAGTAGTTATTGGCAGTAAAATCATAAGACGAAGAAAAGAAAACATGAGGACGAGTGCTGACAACGTATGGCAAAATTGCTGCTCCCGACACAAGTGTTTAATTAATTTGCATCTTCTCGAAGCCACCTATTCATTCACCACTCAGCCTGTCCCACATACATTTTGCCCACGGTGCAAGAATACTTCAGGTGAACGAACGTTGCGAAGCGAGCGCTTGGCGGGGAGGTACCGATTATGTTCTCGTTTGCGGCATGCCGATAGATGGCTCGACAGACTGAGGACCATGGCGGGCTGTTGGCAAAATCCGCAAAGCACATCCAGCACGTGGGCGGTGGGTCCCAATCTGAGAAAACTGGCCTATCGCACGATATCAACCACGCGACACCCATAGAGCGGCACCACTGAAAAGGGGGGTGATAAGGGAACGGGGTTGATGGCGGCGCGAAGTTGTTGTGGCGACAATAAATGAGCGCCGTTACTTTCTTACGTCACGGGGTTTTCCTACACCCAGATGGGGGGGGGGGGGAGAGAAGCCGGGGCAAAATTTGTAGCGCCATCTCTCGGGCCTCTTGCGAACCAGAACATTATCAGGCAGCGAATAGTCCCGGCGTTCACTCACCTAGAATATTCTTGCACCGTGATCTTGCCGCATCAGCATTGAATTTCTTAGATGCTGCCTGTAGCACACATGGTCTTTTTCTTGAAACAAGTGGCACTGCCTCTTACCTTTTGTTCAGGAAGTGATGTATAACCAGCTTCAAGGGTGCTGAAAAACACCATGTGAGCACTAGTGTGTCCAGCTGTCATTTTTATTTGATGCGACACACTATGGAAAGAAGGAATGACAGTAGTATTACTAATTCTGCATCATGCTCATGCACCACCATCAGTAGAACTTCAAGCAGCGACACGAGCAGATGACATGCAAAACCAGCAGTAATTAGTCTCAATTTAGCTTGGAAAGCTGGGCCACACCCTGTGTGTGCAGGAACGAAATACTGCATTCCACATGGCAGATGGTTCACTAGCTCCTTTTGCTCTCAAAAGGGCAACAAGCTCTATGAGAGGGTGAATACTCCTAGCTAACACAGCTGGTGAAGAAGTGCATAACAAGGTCAAGAAATCTTATGCTACTTTTTGACAAAAGATCATTTGTTAGTGTGAACAAATTCCGAGCGATTTCGAATGTTCTGATGATGCTTTGTGCTTCTTAATGCTTCCCCATTGTAGACGTAAATATCGCTAGAAGATCGACCACATTCCGAACATGTGAACCACTTATAAACCAACCGATTCTCCAGAAAGTCACCGAGAACTGGTGCCGAGCCTGAGTCAATACATGTGTTTTTGGCACATTATAGGCACTGCCAGCTGTATAGGAAAAGCACAGATGGAAATCAAGCAACTGGAAACAAGCAATGAAACTCCAGCCTTCCATGCTGGCCTCCTCGTGCGCCCCTCGCATTTCTTCATCTTTCAATGTTTCTCTGTCTCCTCTTCACAAACATTGCACTTGTCGTTCCTGAAAGCCTCATTCATAGCAGAGCCTGTTGCTCTTTGAGTTCACTTATTTGAAGAAGAAAAAAAGTATCGAACTGTCCATCATTCAAAATTCATTATACCACACTCGCACACACAAGACGCAGCCCTGCTTTTCGAGACTGACTACTGCTGGTTTTCTGCATCATCTGCTCATGTCGTACTGAAGTTCATCTGACAAGCTGCAGTCAGTCCCGACATCCATAGGGTGTAGTGTCGAATCAAGGAGGCTGGCAGACGTGCTACTGCTCACATGTGCTCTCAGTGCCCACGAAACAGGTGGTACGTGTTGCCTAGTGAACAAAAAGAGAAGAGGATGTGCTGCTTGTTCCAAAAACACACAAAGTCTGCCACATGCATCGTCTATAAAATTCGATGTTCATAATGAATTACATACAGCGCGATATGGACTTTTTTATGCAAAACCAACTAGCCCAAAGCTTCACTCGATGTTCATGCAGCAAGATGTATGTGGGATTTGCTATTCAGTTGACATTCAGCGCCTATCCTCATGTTTTTTTTTTTTTTCTTCGTCCTGTGTTTGCGCTGTTAATTTATCTGATACAGTTGATATTCAGCGTCTATCCTCATGTTTTCTTTCTTCGTCCTGTGGTTGCGCTGTTAATTTATCTCGTACACGCGCCAACTAGCCTGTCTTTTGCCACTTGAAAGTAAAACTGGTATGTGTAAATAAACATGACAGGGACATGGAAAGAATGAACAAGAACAGTTTGCCACTTGTTCACTTCATGCATACAAATTGCACCTGTGTGGCTAGCATAGTAATGTCTTTGAAATAATACTGACAGCTGAAAGTTTTATTATTTGTTGCCCACGGTAATTGTGTTTGTATAAGCATTAAATTTCTTTCAGGTTTACAATGCACAATTTGAAGCTTATGTCGACCCTCCAGGGAACCATGTCTTTTGTGATGGGAGCAAAATTAGAATAATCACTGATGAGGCCATGCCTCATGCTTGCAGGTGAGTAGCTCAACTTCGAATTGTTGCACCAAACTGAAAGCCTGCTGATTTTTATCCTGTTTTCAGCACAAATGAACTGCTTGTGGTTTCTCCCGAGTTGGAGCCATCAACTACTCAACCTTTTCACGGAAGTGATTATAGACTGCCACCCCTTCCCTTAGACCTAAAAGTTGCCATTGGCAATACAGAACTCGGAAAAGTTTCGAGTCGGACAAAATCAAGGATTGTGTCTTGGTTAAGCCACCATTTGATGAACTTCACTGTGTAAGTGCCTCCGTACTCTCCTGTATATTATTGAATACCGGCTGAACATTTGTTGCTTTCATAGATACCCAGGAAGGCGGCTCTATGAGGCTGCTTCAAAGGCACTCGTTGTTGAATACCCTGTCCTTAGAGACACAATTGGTACTGGTTGGGTAAGTGAAATTTTTTACGATTTGGACATATCGCAATATCCACAGAAAATGTTTGGCAGATTATGATAATGCTATCAGTTGGAAAGAAAAAGGGACTGGAAAAGAAAACGGTGAAACATATAAGATTGTTTGAATAACTATATTCTTTGCATTCTCGAGACATCATATCGGACCGGCACGGTGATATTAAAATTGTATATTGTGTGTGCTGCATGCTAATTAGTAACAATCTGGTGTCACGCGGAATGCACTATTTTACGTGCAATTTTCGAACCTGGCTTGTGGCATGTTTTGTCACTTCTAGAACTAAGGAGTAGCTGGTGCCTCATTTGTGCACCAACATCTGCTTTCATGGCAATAAAAAAAAAAAGCAAAATGTATGTGAATGGGAAAACTAGGAATAAAGAACGAAAACAAACATTTGAGAGCTACAAGGCTAAACATAGAATGTAGCACAAGCAAGTAACAAGTCCTTTTATCTGAGGGCGGAGGGGGGGTGAAGGAGCACAAGTGCACATTAGAATCGGGGTTTGCACTATTTTTTTTTTTTCATGTAAATGTTGTGTGCGTTGGAGTTGGGTAAGTCGGTAAGCTAATGTATGGGTCATTGTATGGGTCATTCAACGCCAACTTGTACGAGCCTTGGCGCTCAACCATCTGCGATATCAACAATGGACCATCCATATAAAGCAAGAAGTGGCCCGCCGAAATATTTTTGGGTGAAAAAAGGTCCTCAGGATCAATAAACAAAGTTCTTCACTGACTGACTGGGAGCAGCAAGCCACACATGAAGTTTTTTCGGAAAGCTTGAAACTTTAGCTTGTAACACGCGTAGTGAAAAAATCTGGTCTTTCCAAATTAAGTTAGGACAAAATTTTTCCTATAGAATGATGGTAGGCTTTTTACTAAAAATAGGTTTAACAAACTTTTATGTTTGCATGGGTTTTTATGTTACCTTAAATATGGACACAATTTTTAATGTTTGGGATTTTTTTACAAACAGACTACATTTAGTGATATGCAATATTTTGTATTGTTTGAGTGTCAGAAACTTTTACTGTCACACAAAAAATAGTTTGAGACACATATACTGTCAAATGGCTTGCAAAGCTGGCGACAAAGTTGCATAAAAGGTAATTTTTGCTCTAGTTTAGTCGTAAATTTTACACTGAGGTTGTTCTAGTAAAATTATGCTAAATAGCATATTTACTAGCAACATCAATTATCTATTCGTGGAGACAGTTTTATCAAATTACTTTTTGTTTTAAGAAAGTTAAATATTTGTGAAGTGTACTACTGGTTCTTGCACGTGTTCTGTCATCGAAGAAATGCGTCTAGCAGTAAGTAAAACATACGTTGGCTCAAGTTCTGCAGCGGAACATCTAGACTACATAATCGCATAATCATCGTTGCATTGTTGTCTGTGCTTACTGTAATGTTTTATATTGAGTATTAGCCTTGGTCAGTGAGAAATGCGAGCCCTACTGGAGTGTGTTTAACCTCGTACGGCTTCCATTGATGGCCCGCATTGTCTGATTACATAAGGGGTAATTAACACTCATGTGTGTGATACTTTGTTACCTACACATTTAATTAAATGTGGGAAAAGAAAAAGATATTTGTTGCTTGAATATACCAGATAAGTTGCACTTATGAACACACACAATCCTATACAAGTGATGATGTTTGACCAGTGCCATAGGTTGGTGCAAAATTATGTGTCCTTGATATAGCAACATATATTTTTATGAACCGTAGTGTTCTTCCCACTTTTAAGTGTGAAGAACACTCTATTGTTGTGGTTGCAGATTGCAGCTTCATTTGCATCGGATGAAGGATCCTGCAGATGCTTAAAAGTTTTTTTTATAACTTGACACATGCCTAAATTAGGCTCAGGGCTCTTTAACGAGATATCATGCTTGCGATAGTTCTGCTTGCGAATGTTTCTGCTTGCGAATGTATCATGCTTGCGAATGTTTGCGATAGTTCTAGGAGCACCTGACAGCAGGCCTGCTGTGGCGAAGCATGAAGATACAGACGTGCGAGAGATAATTGAAGCTGATGCTATCTTTCGCAAAGGTGACACGTGCGTAAGTGCACCGTCAGTTGACCTGTTAGATCGGGAAAGTGGCTAGTGGATAGACTGGTGGCACCACTGTGCACGGATATATAGCTTGGCGTTTCCTGAAAATAAAAATTGTTGAAGCTAGCGCATTGTGTTGTCCACTCCCTCATGTCCCTGTCTCTTAGCGCTCAATATGTCGTCAAGTTCTATTTACCAGCAAGCCCAAAAAATGGCACTATCAAAATACAATACGCTTTGAAATATTTTAGATCACGTGCACACAAAATTTAAAAATGAAATTTTGAACTCAATTTTCTCCTCTATCAATACACCTATGATGGTGAAATAAATTACGCTATAGAACTCTGAGCACAATTTATCAATCTTAACAAATTCATTGTTTCTCTTTTGTGTCCCTTTAATGTGTTGCACCTAACATCATGTTTCTTTTTATCTCAAATATTTGTTTATGTAGCATGAACTTCAATGAGACCACTACGTAATCTCTATGTAAATAGTCTTCCAAAGTCCAATATGCTTATTTGCAGGACTCTTGGAAAGTATCCATCCAGTATAAATTCGGGTACATGCGAAGAACTCTCAGTACTCTGCCTGCTGTGCAGGAAGCCAAGGAGGTCTATGGAAAACGGAAACCTCAAGATAGTGCCATTGCTGCACAAACTAAACGGCAACGCCGCGTGGTAGCAATTTCTGTTTTTAAGTTCATTTCAATGTTTTACAAGTAACATTTGCATGGGGCTTAGCTCGCTAATAACAGTCTACGGCTTCATCATCGCTTGAGTAAGTGAAATGTTTTGGCACTAAAACGGCACTCCGCATGAGCTGTCTTTTTCTGCTTCAACAAGCCCCATTTTAAAAAAAATAAAAAATGTGGGGGGGGGGGTTAATGACATAACTAGGTAGCAGCATGTTGCCTTAATTCCAGGAAGACTATGGTTGCCTTATACAAGTGTTCGTTCTACTTTTTTTTTTTACCCTGTTAGACAACAAGCATCCCATATGATGACCACGATGAAGGTGTTTTAGTGGGACACTTGGAATTCATGTCCAAAGAGATGTCGAAGCGTGCTCCGGACCTCCAGAAATTGAGCGAATCGATGAAGCAGACACGCTCTTCTAGGAGGTCGTGGATGAAAGATACAGTGCCTACAACAGCTGAGATACTTGAAAAGTATCCCGCTTTAGGAAATGTTGAGATGGTCAGTATCATGTGAATGCAGCATCTGCATTGCATGCTTTCACTTACGATATTTACCAGCTGTCTTTTTGAAACTTGAATAGGTTTTCAAAAGTAGCTTGTGAACAGGTTAGTGGGTCTTTAGCTGTACTACATTGAAGCAGGCATTGCTTGCACAACAGTGCTATGGTCAAGTTTTTAAGGAATTATTCATTCATTCTTTACTGACTTAAAGCCTCATTTTTATGTTAAATGCATGCAGGGAAGCAAGAGGCTGTCTGCTTAGCTATTTCGAGCATATTTCTGCTTCCCAGACCACTGGCTCCAAATCTGTTTTAAAATTTAAGTATGTTCACACTCTAACAAAGTTTACCAAAAAGCGTCCCGTGGATGGTTCGATACGATCATTATACAGTCCCAAATCCTTGACTACCAGGCTTATGAAAGCAGTAGAATACTAGCACGAAAACACATGGAGAAAAGAGTGGACGACACACTGCACTTCTCGCAACATAGTTTATTGCTGCAGCTGTAACATGCGCTTAAATACATGTAGGTGCAACTCCTCAAGTATATAATTAAAATTATGTTACACACCTTCGTGTTTTTTTAATTAGGTGTATGTTACGGCTGCAGCAATAAACTATGTTGTAACAAGTGCAGTGTGCCGTTCACTCTTCTTCTGTCCATGTGTTCTCGCGCTAGTATTCTACTGTCATGAATATCCAACAAGCCTAAGCCGCTACCAGTGTTATGAAAGCACTTGACACTAACTCCTGGCTTTTTTATTTATTTTTTGTTTGTTTGACAAAGCATTTTTAATTGATTTCATTTCAGTGGGCAAACACTGGCCGACATGTAAAATAATAACATGTTTATGCCACCATTCCACAATAGCAATAGCAAAACAGATTGCAGTAAATGACTTGTGCATTGAGACAACTTTGTCTGCTTAGTTTTATATATTTGCTTTTGCATTTATTTTTCTTTTTTTACTCATGATGGCTGTCAGCTACAACAGAAATTTTCGAGAATGTCTTATGATGTTGCCAAAAAAAAAATAATTTTGGGTAGCAGATGGCACATAGTGTTGATAATTTGAATCATCATCATCAGCCTGATTACGTCCACTGCAGGACAAAGGCCTGCAGTGGAGTCAATATTTGAGTCAATTTTTTTTTTCGTGCTCAAATTCAGACAAATCTGAAAATGCATCAAGGTATATTGGGCATTGTCCATTCGCATTCACTCTGACGTAAGCACTGAAATGATGCCATAAACTGCATTTGAATCATTTTTTTTTAGGTTAGTATCATTCTGACAACAACTACACCTGCAGAAGCAAATAAACTTGTTTTTGATAAAATAAGCCACTTCGCGATATAAAAATTTTTTAATGTGTTCAGCCAAAAAAAATTGGGACCTGCTCTGTAAATATCTAGATACACCCATGTGTGTTTTTGTTTTCTCTACGACGAATTGACTGCCAAGTGTCTTTTTGACCTTCATTTCATTTATATGTTAGCTGGAAACTTGTTGCCCAGATTTGTAATTGCAAATTAATTTAAATATACTTCTATGATTATAGCTTCATGAAGAATTTACAGCAATAACAAGCATCCAGATGGAAAAAAAGCTGTTGGAATTTTTCAACAACTTTGGACCCAGGATTCTGGAGCTACTGAAAACTCGCCATTCAACAAAGGACCTGGTGAAGGAGCTCGAGAAGGAGCTTGAAAAACTGGAAGGCAATAGCCGTAAATGTAAGTATGTAAAGTATGTTCAGTCATTCTAGGTTCTCTTTGTATTACTGTTGTGATATTGCTGTGTGATTGTGATATTATTGCTGTGATATTGCAATAACAATCCTTTTCCAGATCGATTTGCAGTTGCCTTAATAGAACTCCTCCCACTGCTGCTGAAAGAGAAGCCGAAATTTCTGAGGGGCCCTGTAAGTAACTTTACGTTTCATTTAGTAAAGTAAAGCATATTGAAAAGGAAACGGCACAATTTTTTTGCACAGAAACAATGGTAAAGTGAAAAATAAAAACTTTTGACATAAATTTCATTGCACCCTAAAAGTTTATATGTTAAGGAAAACCCTATTATAATAAACACTAAAGCGTGACATGACCTTTTGGAATGACCATGCCTGCTTCTTTAGAAATGAGCATTTCTTCTGCATCTGTTTGTCGCAGAGGGAATTGTCATTTCTAGATGAGCACGTGTGCTTATGCCAGAAGGTCATGTCGTGCTTTAGCGTTTCCGTTGATAAATTTTCTCTTAGTATATTGCAATGCATATTATCTTGATGTATTCGGGTCTCACCCGCAATGTTTGTTTACAAGACTCCACTCAGACCACGGCGTGGTGTGTTGGAAGCCTCACGATTGTGTTAGATGATTCCGTTATGATTGCGCGCCGGACGCCAATACAGTCGACGTCCGATTTCCCGGACCCTCAAGGGACCACGAAAACGTCCGCAAAAACGAATGCACGTGAAAATGCACCTTTTCTTGTAGGTATTTTTCGCTGACTGAGAGGGTAATGACCGGAGTACAAGATTTCCATTGCAATTCAGCCAATACATCGTTTAGGTGGCTCTGAAAATAGCCGTTTATTTATAAAAAAAATCTGACGTGGCCTGCGCTACCTCATAGGTCAGCACTTGGGCGCGAAGTAGTCGCCTATTTTCTTTTGCACGACGTTCCTCTTGCCCGCGATCATGTCTGCCTCAATTTCAGTCAACGTCATGTTGCTGCTGTACATTGATGATAGTGTCATCAGTGCTCACGTCAACTCCGAGCTCGTTGGCTGGGTAGGTGATGGCTCTTCGTTCACGGTGTCAGAGTCGTCGGAATCCTCCGTAACTTGACGAATGATTTCGTGATCGGTTAAGTCCGCACATAGCTCAAGGTCTTTGTCAGCGTCGGCGAAGCCCTCAAAGGTTATCCCAGCTGGAATCGACACGCCGGCAGGGCGCAGGACGAAGGAGCAGTTGGTGCCATCGCTGTAAATGGTGAATCCGCTAGACGAAAAGTGCAGCACGAAACGGCTAGGAACTCGATGGATGCTGGAGGTCGGGAAACGTGATCACTGAAGATAGCGCGCAGCAGCAAACGATCAACCGCAGGCACGACTGCAGAGCTGACAAAACAACACGTGAACGAACTCAGCGAGGTTTGGCTTGGCTAAGCCGCGGCTAGCAATAGATTGACACATGCGGTTTCGAGGTTACGGCAGCCGCGGCGCGGTGCGGGAGTTGGCAACGGTGCGAGTATGGCGGGTTCGAGGATATAAAAACAAACAAAATGGCGGCGTCAATGGTAACTTGCGGTCGGCGGTTAACAGTAAAAAGTACGGGAAATTGGATGCCAAAGGCTATAAGCGTCCGGAATTTCGGACTTTTTAATACATTGACTCTATGGGGAACTTGACGGTGCCGCAGATGAGTCCGGGAAATCGGGCATGTCCGGAATTTTGGGCGTCCGGGAAATCCGACGTCGACTGTAGTCTTGCTTCGTTGAGTGATTACGCGGCCACCATTGATAATGCTGGAATCTTTGATCGCACATGTATAAAAACAAGCACGCTTTACCACCTGTCAGAGGACCAATGGACATCGCTTTGTTCGCCACTAACAGTGCAATGTACAGATGGGCCACGTCTGCGTATAGCGCGTGAGCAGCCGGCCTTGCTTTGCGGCACGACACCTTGTGTGGTCATTGCGGGTTGTGATGTCGCGTGCACAGGAGCATGAACAGCTTTACAGACATGCGGGCCTGTTTTGCACAGGTGAGAATGGTGGAAAGTGTACCTGTTTAGCCAAAGATTCGCGATCCCTCAGGGCACTTTCGTCACATCTATTTCATAAAACAAAGGGCATTTTGATGGATATAGCGAGCCTGCACCAATGATGCAAGCTTTGTGGCTTTTTTGAGGCATGCGATTATATGTAGATATGATGATGCCAACAGCTGCGGAAAAAAAAAAAGTCTAGACGGCCACAGAATCAAAACGATCACAAAGAGTGCGTTGTTTTGCAGCGTGTGTTATCAGTCGAAACGCGCCTCTTCTTATGCAATAGATATGACCAAAGTGCCTTGAGCGAGCGCGGATTTTTGGTTAAACAAGCACACCTGCCAACGTTGTCACCCGTGCAGAGCAGGCCTGCACGTTTGTAAGGCCGCGCATGCTCCTGTGCACGCGGCGTCACAACCTACAACGGCCGCAAGGTGTCTTGCCACAGAGCAACGCCGGCTGCTCGTGCACTATACGCAGACGTGACTGCGGCTGTACATTATTTGCAAAGTGTCTTTTCCTTTCGCGGCCACAAGTTCAGCGAAATAAAGATTTAATCTTCGGCAGCCCGACTGCTTGCTTCGTCCGGATCATGACTCTGTGACAATATATACGTTTCATGTGCAATGAAATTTGAGTCACGAGTCAACTCTCATTTGTGTTGTTTCTTTTATTATTCGTTGTCACCATTTGAAAAAAATTTGCTCTTTTCCATTTTTTAGCATTTTGATTCTGCTAATGGCTAATACTAATGTTTAACTTTACAGGACATCTACCCTGCTCTTTGTTTTGAGGGAACAAGTATCAGAGAGGCCGAAGAAATGACCGTAGTGTTTGAGGCATTCAACATTCATGTCGTCGATGTTATAGCCGGCATGACGGCTATCATGGAACTGTATTGGGTACTGGACATCATGTACTCGGAGAGTAACAAAAACACCTTAACGCTCCTCGAGTACTTTTGTGGACTACCAAGTGTGCCCAGAGCACCACTACTTTTAAGGACGATTTCGTCGATCAAGAGCTGATCTGACAGCAATGTGCAATAAGCAGAGCTTATATAATAAAGATTGAAGTGTGTGTATCAAATGCTGAAAGTTATGTATTTATGGCATGTTAGATGATGAAACTTGTGGTTTTCGTCATGTCTGCAGAAAGCCTTTCACCAACAACATGCACAAGAAATCTAGTTGTAGAGCCGCACTTCACCTATATTTGGGATCCTCTCATTATCTGAGGTTTCCTGCACTTTACCGTGCAACTAAAGCAGTCGGAGAGTGATTAGCGATTAGTATGTTACTGAAGTTTCTAAGTTCGTAATGTTTTTATCAAGTAGTGTGGGACGTGTTACGATTTGCACTTAGTAAGTGGTTAGGACCAATTACTAACTGGTTGCTAAGAGGGTAGTATTTGTTACAAACATGCTGCTTGCTTTATTTACTAAGAGGGTAGTATCTGTTACTAAGAGGCTGCTTGCTTCAGTTACTAAGAGGGTAGTATGTGTTACTAACATGCTGCTTGCTGCAGTTACTAAGAGGGTAGTATCTGTTACTAACAGACTTCTTGCTGCAGTTACTAAGAGGGTAGTATCTATTACTAAGATACTGCTTGCTTCAGTTACTAAGAGGGTACTATCTGTTACGAGCATGCTGCTTGCTGCAGTTACTAAGAAGGTAGTATTTGTTACTAACAGACTGCTTGCTGTAGTTACTAAAATAGTAGAACCTGTTACTAAGAGGGTAGTATCTGTTACTAAGGTACTGCTTTCTTCTGTTACTAAGAGGGTAGTATCTGTTACTAACATGCTGCTTGATTCAGTTACTAAGGGGGTAGTACTTGTTACTAACACGCTGCTTGCTTCAGTTACTAAGAGGGTAGTATATGTTACTAAGATGCTGCAACTTCTGTTACTAAGAGGGTAGCACCTGTTACTAAGATGGTAGTATCCGTTACTAACATACTTGCTTAGTAGCGGTTACTAAGCCTCTTGTTACTAACTCCAGTTACTAAGAGGGTAGTAACATATGTGACAAGCACTTAGTAAGTGAAACTTAGTAAGTATTACAACCCTTTTTTTAAGAGTGTAGGGCGCAGAGGGCTACGCGCATGAGCTGTGTGGGGCGACACCTTTCTTGGAGCCTACAAAGCGACACCCGTTCGACTTCTCAGTCACAGGGTATGGTGGCGCCGGAACAATGTCGATCGCTCACAACAACTTTGTTCTTGCCGTGCAGTTTCTTGACATCCTAGGTACTGCGGGCTGCTCGAACCTCGTCACGCTCAATGCTACTACGCCTGCGACGCCCGTATTTCTCCGTGACTTCTGTAATCATGCCACCGAGAGCCAGGTCTCACCACCGTTCAGCAGACTGCCAGGTTATTCGACGTCACAGGGCGCAGAGGGCTACGCGCATGAGCTGTGCGGGGCGACACCTTTCAATGAGCCTACAAAGCGACACCCGTTCTACTTGTCAGTCACAGGGTATGGTGGCGCCGGAACAATGTCGATCGCTCACAACAATTTTGTTCTTGCCGTGCAGTTTCTTGACATCCTAGGTACTGCGGGCTGCTCGAACCTCGTCATGCTCAATGCTACTATGCCTGCGACGCTGGTATTTCTCCGTGACTTCAGTAATCGTGCCAGCGAGAGCCAGGTCTCACCACCGTTCAGCAGACTGCCAGGTTATTCGACGTCATTGGGCGCAGAGGGCTACGCGCATGGGCTCTGTGGGGCGACACCTTTCAAGGAGCCTACAAAGCGACACCCGTTCGACTTCTCAGTCACGGGGTATGGTGACGTCGGAACAATGTCGATCGCTCACAACAATTTTGTTCTTGCCGTTCAGTTTCTTGACATCCTAGGTACTGCGGGCTGCTCGAACCCCGTCACGCTCAATGCTACTACGCCTGCGATGCCGGTATTTCTCCGTGACTTCTGTAATCGTGTCACCAAGAGCCAGGTCTCACCACCGTTAAGCAGACTGCCAGGTTATTCGACGTCATAGGGCGCAGAGGGCTACGCGAATGAGCTGCGCTGGGCGACACGTTTCAAGGAGCCTACAAAGCGACATCCGTTCGACTTCTCAGACACAGGGTATGGTGGCGCCGGAACAATGTCGATCGCTCACAACAATTTTGTTCTTGCCGTGCAGTTTCTTGACATCCTAGGTACTGCGGGCTGCTCGAACCTCGTAACGCTCAATGCTACTACGCCTGCGACGCCGGTATTTCTCCGTGACTTCTGTAATCGTGCCACCAAGAGCCAGGTCTCACCACCGTTCAGCAGACGGCTGGGTTATTCGACGTCATAGGGCGCAGGGAGCTACGCGCATGAGCTGTGTGGGGCGACACCTTTCAAGGAGCCTAGAAAGCGACACCCGTTCGACTTCTCAGTCACAGGGTATGGTGGCGCCGGAACAATGTCGATCACTCACAACAATTTTGTTCTTGCCGTGCAGTTTCTTGACATCCTAGGTACTGCGGGCTGCTCGAACCTCGTAACGCTCAATGATACTACGCCTGCGATGCCGGTATTTCTCCGTGACTTCTGTATTCGTGCCACCGAGAGGCAGGTCTCACCCCCGTTCAGCAGACGGCCGGGTTATTCGACGTCATAGGGCGCAGAGGGCTACGCGCATGAGCTGTGTGGGGCGACACCTTTCTTGGAGCCTACAAAGCGACACCCGTTCGACTTCTCAGTCACAGGGTATGGTGGCGCCGGAACACTGTTGATCGCTCACAACAACTTTGTTCTTGCCGTGCAGTTTCTTGACATCCTAGGTACTGCGGGCTACTTGAACCTCGTCACGCTCAATGCTACTACGCCTGCGACGCTGGTATTTCTCCGTGACTTCTGTAATCATGCCACCGAGAGCCAGGTCTCACCACCGTTCAGCAGACTGCCAGGTTATTTGACGTCACAGGGCGCAGAGGGCTACGCGCATGAGCTGTGCGGGGCGACACCTTTCAAGGAGCCTACAAAGTGACACCCGTTCTACTTGTCAGTCACAGGTTATGGTGGCGCCGAAACAATGTCGATCGCTCACAACAATTTTGTTCTTGCTGTGCAGTTTCTTGACATCCTAGGTACTGCGGGCTGCTCGAACCTCGTCATGCACAATGTTACTACGCCTGCGACGCTGGTATTTCTCCGAGACTTCAGTAGTCGTGCCACCGAGAGCCAGGTCTCACCACCGTTCAGCAGACTGCCAGGTTATTCGACGTCATAGGGCGCAGAGGGCTACGCGCATGGGCTCTGTGGGGCGACACCTTTCAAGGAGCCTATAAAGGGACACCCGCTCGACTACTCAGTCACAGGGTATGGTGGCGCCGGAACAATGTCAATCGCTCACAACGATTTTGTTCTTGCCGTGCAGTTTCTTGGCATGCCAGGCACTGCGGGCTGCTCGAACATCGTCACGCTCAATGCTACTACGCCTGCGACGCCGGTATTTCTCCGTGACTTCTGTAATCGTGCCACCAAGAGCCAGGTCTCACCACCGTTCAGCAGACTGCCAGGTTATCCGACGTCATAGGGCGCCGAGGGCTACGCGAATGAGCTGGGCGGGGCGACGCCTTTCAAGGAGCCTACAAAGCGACATCCGTTCGACTTCTCAGTCACAGGGTATGGTGGCGCCGGAACAATGTCGATCGCTCACAACAATTTTGTTCTTGCCGTGCAGTTTCTTGACATCCTAGATACTGCGGGCTGCTCGAACCCCGTCACGCTCAATGATACTACGCCTGCGATGCCGGTATTTCTCCATGACTTCTGTAATCGTTCCACCGAGAGGCAGGTCTCACCACCGTTCAGCAGACGGCCGGGTCATTCGACGTCATAGGGCGCAGAGGGCTACGCGCATGAGCTGTGTGGGGCGACACCTTTCAATGAGCCTAGAAAGCGACACCCGTTCGACTTCTCAGTCACAGGGTATGGTGGCGCCGGAACAATGTCGATCACTCACAACAATTTTGTTCTTGCCGTGCAGTTTCTTGACATCCTAGGTACTGCGGGCTGCTCGAACCTCGTCACGCTCAATGCTACTACGCCTGCGATGGCGGTATTTCTCCGTGACTTCTGTATTCGTGCCACCGAGAGGCAGGTCTCACCCCCGTTCAGCAGACGCCCGGGTTATTCGACGTCATAGGGCGCAGAGGGCTACGCGCATGAGCTGTGTGGGGCGACACCTTTCTTGGAGCCTACAAAGCGACACCCGTTCGACTTCTCAGTCACAGGGTATGGTGGCGCCGGAACAATGTCGATCGCTCACAACAACTTTGTTCTTGCCGTGCAGTTTCTTGACATCCTAGGTACTGCGGGCTGCTCGAACCTCGTCACGCTCAATGCTACTACGCCTGCGACGCCCGTATTTCTCCGTGACTTCTGTAATCATGCCACCGAGAGCCAGGTCTCACCACCGTTCAGCAGACTGCCAGGTTATTCGACGTCACAGGGCGCAGAGGGCTACGCGCATGAGCTGTGCGGGGCGACACCTTTCAAGGAGCCTACAAAGCGACACCCGTTCTACTTGTCAGTCACAGGGTATGGTGGCGCCGGAACAATGTCGATCGCTCACAACAATTTTGTTCTTGCCGTGCAGTTTCTTGACATCCTAGGTACTGCGGGCTGCTCGAACCTCGTCATGCTCAATGTTACTACGCCTGCGACGCTGGTATTTCTCCGTGACTTCAGTAGTCGTGCCACCGAGAGCCAGGTCTCACCACCGTTCAGCAGACTGCCAGGTTATTCGACGTCATAGGGCGCAGAGGGCTACGCGCATGAGCTGTGCGGTGCGACACCTTTCAAGGAGCCTACAAAGCGACACCCGTTCTACTTGTCAGTCACAGGGTATGGTGGCGCCGGAACAATGTCGATCGCTCACAACAATTTTGTTCTTGCCGTGCAGTTTCTTGACATCCTAGGTACTGCGGGCTGCTCGAACCTCGTCATGCTCAATGCTACTATGCCTGCGACGCTGGTATTTCTCCGTGACTTCAGTAATCGTGCCAGCGAGAGCCAGGTCTCACCACCGTTCAGCAGACTGCCAGGTTATTCGACGTCATTGGGCGCAGAGGGCTACGCGCATGGGCTCTGTGGGGCGACACCTTTCAAGGAGCCTACAAAGCGACACCCGTTCGACTTCTCAGTCACGGGGTATGGTGACGTCGGAACAATGTCGATCGCTCACAACAATTTTGTTCTTGCCGTTCAGTTTCTTGACATCCTAGGTACTGCGGGCTGCTCGAACCCCGTCACGCTCAATGCTACTACGCCTGCGATGCCGGTATTTCTCCGTGACTTCTGTAATCGTGTCACCAAGAGCCAGGTCTCACCACCGTTAAGCAGACTGCCAGGTTATTCGACGTCATAGGGCGCAGAGGGCTACGCGAATGAGCTGCGCTGGGCGACACCTTTCAAGGAGCCTACAAAGCGACATCCGTTCGACTTCTCAGACACAGGGTATGGTGGCGCCGGAACAATGTCGATCGCTCACAACAATTTTGTTCTTGCCGTGCAGTTTCTTGACATCCTAGGTACTGCGGGCTGCTCGAACCTCGTAACGCTCAATGCTACTACGCCTGCGACGCCGGTATTTCTCCGTGACTTCTGTAATCGTGCCACCAAGAGCCAGGTCTCACCACCGTTCAGCAGACGGCCGGGTTATTCGACGTCATAGGGCGCAGAGAGCTACGCGCATGAGCTGTGTGGGGCGACACCTTTCAAGGAGCCTAGAAAGCGACACCCGTTCGACTTCTCAGTCACAGGGTATGGTGGCGCCGGAACAATGTCGATCACTCACAACAATTTTGTTCTTGCCGTGCAGTTTCTTGACATCCTAGGTACTGCGGGCTGCTCGAACCTCGTAACGCTCAATGATACTACGCCTGCGATGCCGGTATTTCTCCGTGACTTCTGTATTCGTGCCACCGAGAGGCAGGTCTCACCCCCGTTCAGCAGACGGCCGGGTTATTCGACGTCATAGGGCGCAGAGGGCTACGCGCATGAGCTGTGTGGGGCGACACCTTTCTTGGAGCCTACAAAGCGACACCCGTTCGACTTCTCAGTCACAGGGTATGGTGGCGCCGGAACACTGTTGATCGCTCACAACAACTTTGTTCTTGCCGTGCAGTTTCTTGACATCCTAGGTACTGCGGGCTACTTGAACCTCGTCACGCTCAATGCTACTACGCCTGCGACGCTGGTATTTCTCCGTGACTTCTGTAATCATGCCACCGAGAGCCAGGTCTCACCACCGTTCAGCAGACTGCCAGGTTATTTGACGTCACAGGGCGCAGAGGGCTACGCGCATGAGCTGTGCGGGGCGACACCTTTCAAGGAGCCTACAAAGTGACACCCGTTCTACTTGTCAGTCACAGGTTATGGTGGCGCCGAAACAATGTCGATCGCTCACAACAATTTTGTTCTTGCTGTGCAGTTTCTTGACATCCTAGGTACTGCGGGCTGCTCGAACCTCGTCATGCACAATGTTACTACGCCTGCGACGCTGGTATTTCTCCGAGACTTCAGTAGTCGTGCCACCGAGAGCCAGGTCTCACCACCGTTCAGCAGACTGCCAGGTTATTCGACGTCATAGGGCGCAGAGGGCTACGCGCATGGGCTCTGTGGGGCGACACCTTTCAAGGAGCCTATAAAGGGACACCCGCTCGACTACTCAGTCACAGGGTATGGTGGCGCCGGAACAATGTCAATCGCTCACAACAATTTTGTTCTTGACGTGCAGTTTCTTGACATCCTAGGTACTGCAGGCTGCTCGAACCTCGTCACGCTCAATGCTACTATGCCTGCGACGCCGGTATTTCTCCGTGACTTCTGTAATCGTGCCACCGAGAGCCAGGTCTCACACCGTTCAACAGACTGCCAGGTTATTCCTCGTCATAGGGTGCAGAGGGCTACGCGCATGAGCTGTGCGGTGCGACACCTTTCAAGGAGCCTACAAAGCGACACCCGTTCTACTTGTCAGTCACAGGGTATGGTGGCGCCGGAACAATGTCGATCGCTCACAACAATTTTGTTCTTGCCGTGCAGTTTCTTGACATCCTAGGTACTGCGGGCTGCTCGAACCTCGTCATGCTCAATGCTACTATGCCTGCGACGCTGGTATTTCTCCGTGACTTCAGTAATCGTGCCAGCGAGAGCCAGGTCTCACCACCGTTCAGCAGACTGCCAGGTTATTCGACGTCATTGGGCGCAGAGGGCTACGCGCATGGGCTCTGTGGGGCGACACCTTTCAAGGAGCCTACAAAGCGACACCCGTTCGACTTCTCAGTCACAGGGTATGGTGACGCCGGAACAATGTCGATCGCTCACAACAATTTTGTTCTTGCCGTTCAGTTTCTTGACATCCTAGGTACTGCGGGCTGCTCGAACCCCGTCACGCTCAATGCTACTACGCCTGCGATGCCGGTATTTCTCCGTGATTTCTGTAATCGTGCCACCGAGAGCCAGGTCTCACCACCGTTCAGCAGACGGCCGGGTCATTCGACGTCATAGGACGCAGAGGGCTACGCGCATGAGCTGTGTGGGGCGACACCTTTCAAGGAGCCTACAAAGAGACACCCGTTCGACTTCTCAGTCACAGGGTATGGTGGCGCCGGAACAATGTCGATCGCTAGCAACAATTGTGTTCTTGCAGTGCAGTTTCTTGACATCCTAGGTACTGCGGGCTGCTCGAACATCGTCACGCTCAATGCTACTACGCCTACGACGCCGGTATTTCTCCGTGACTTCTGTAATCGTGTCACCAAGAGCCAGGTCTCACCACCGTTAAGCAGACTGCCAGGTTATTCGAAATCATAGGGCGCAGAGGGCTACGCGAATGAGCTGGGCTGGGCGACACCTTTCAAGGAGCCTACAAAGCGACATCTTTTCGACTTCTCAGTCACAGGGTATGGTGGCGCCGGAACAATGTCGATCACTCACAACAATTTTGTTCTTGCCGTGCAGTTTCTTGACATCCTAGGTACTGCGGGCTGCTCGAACCTCGTAACGCTCAATGATACTACGCCTGCGATGCCGGTATTTCTCCGTGACTTCTGTATTCGTGCCACCGAGAGGCAGGTCTCACCCCCGTTCAGCAGACGGCCGGGTTATTCGACGTCATAGGGCGCAGAGGGCTACGCGCATGAGCTGTGTGGGGCGACACCTTTCTTGGAGCCTACAAAGCGACACCCGTTCGACTTCTCAGTCACAGGGTATGGTGGCGCCGGAACACTGTTGATCGCTCACAACAAAATTTTTCTTGCAGTGCAGTTTCTTGACATCTTAGGTACTGCGGGCTGCTCGAACCTCGTCACGCTCAATGTTACTACGCCTGCGACGCCGGTATTTCTCCGTGACTTCTGTAATCGTGCCACCGAGAGCCAGGTTGCACCACCGTTCAGCAGACTGCCAGGTTATTCGACGTCATAGGGCGCAGAGGACTACGCGCATGAGCTGTGCGGGGCGACACCTTTCGAGAAGCCTATAAACGGACACCCGCTCGACTACTCAGTCACAGGGTATGGTGGCGCCGGAACAATGTCGATCGCTCACAAAAATTTTGTTCTTTCCGTGCAGTTTCTTGACATCCTAGGTACTGCGGGCTGCTCGAACCTCGTCACGCTCAATGCTACTACGCCTGCGACGCCAGTATTTCTCCGTGACTTCTGTAATCGTGCCACCGAGAGCCAGGTCTCACCACCGTTCAGCAGACTGCCAGGTTATTCGACGTCACAGGGCGCAGAGGGCTACGCGCATGAGCTGTGCGGGGCGGCACCTTTCAAGGAGCCTACAAAGCGACACCCGTTCTACTTGTCAGTCACAGGGTATGGTGGCGCCGGAAAAATGTCGATCGCTCACAACAATTTTGTTCTTGCCGTGCAGTTTCTTGACATCCTAGGTACTGCGGGCTGCTCGAACCTCGTCATGCTCAATGCTACTACGCCTGCGACGCTGGTATTTCTCCGTGACTTCAGTAATCGTGCCACCGAGAGCCAGGTCTCACCACCGTTCAGCAGACTGCCAGGTTATTCGACGTCATAGGGTGCAGAGGGCTACGCGCATGGGCTCTGTGGGGCGACACCTTTCAAGGAGCCTATAAAGGGACACCCGCTCGACTACTCAGTCACAGGGTATGGTGGCGCCGGAACAATGTCAATCGCTCACAACAATTTTGTTCTTGCCGTGCAGTTTCTTGACATCCTAGGTACTGCGGGCTGCTCGAACCTCGTCACGCTCAATGCTACTATGCCTGCGACGCCGGTATTTCTCCGTGACTTCTGTAATCGTGCCACCGAGAGCCAGGTCTCACACCGTTCAACAGACTGCCAGGTTATTCCACGTCATAGGGTGCAGAGGGCTACGCGCATGAGCTGTGCGGTGCGACACCTTTCAAGGAGCCTACAAAGCGACACCCGTTCTTCTTGTCAGTCACAGGGTATGGTGGCGCCGGAACAATGTCGATCGCTCACAACAATTTTGTTCTTGCCGTGCAGTTTCTTGACATCCTAGGTACTGTGGGCTGCTCGAACCTCGTCATGCTCAATGCTACTATGCCTGCGACGCTGGTATTTCTCCGTGACTTCAGTAATCGTGCCACCGAGCGCCAGGTCTCACCACCGTTCAGCAGACTGCCAGGTTATTCGACGTCATTGGGCGCAGAGGGCTACGCGCATGGGCTCTGTGGGGCGACACCTTTCAAAGAGCCTACAAAGCGACACCCGTTCGACTTCTCAGTCACAGGTTATGGTGACGCCGGAACAATGTCGATCGCTCACAACAATTTTGTTCTTGCCGTTCAGTTTCTTGACATCCTAGGTACTGCGAGCTGCTCGAACCCCGTCACGCTCAATGCTACTACGCCTGCGATGCCGGTATTTCTCCGTGATTTCTGTAATCGTGCCACCGAGAGCCAGGTCTCACCACCGTTCAGTAGACGGCCGGGTCATTCGACGTCATAGGGCGCAGAGGGCTACGCGCATGAGCTGTGTGGGGCGACACCTTTCAAGGAGCCTACAAAGAGACACCCGTTCGACTTCTCAGTCACAGGGTATGGTGGCGCCGGAACAATGTCGATCACTAGCAACAATTGTGTTCTTGCAGTGCAGTTTCTTGACATCCTAGGTACTGCGGGCTGCTCGAACATCGTCACGCTCAATGCTACTACGCCTGCGACGCCGGTATTTCTCCGTCACTTCTGTAATCGTGTCACCAAGAGCCAGGTCTCACCACCGTTAAGCAGCCTGCCAGGTTATTCGACGTCATAGGGCGCAGAGGGCTACGCGAATGAGCTGGGCTGGGCGACACCTTTCAAGGAGCCTACAAAGCGACATCCGTTCGACTTCTCAGTCACAGGGTATGGCGGCGCCGGAACAATGTCGATCGCTCACAACAATTTTGTTCTTGCCGTGCAGTTTCTTGACATCCTAGGTACTGCGGGCTGCTGGAACCTCGTCACGCTCAATGCTACTACGCCTGCGACGCCGGTATTTCTCCGTGACTTCTGTAATCGTGCCACCGAGAGCCAGGTCGCACCACCGTTCAGCAGACTGCCAGGTTATTCGACGTCATAGGGAGCAGAGGACTACGCGCATGAGCTGTGCGGGGCGACACCTTTCGAGAAGCCTATAAACGGACACCCGCTTGACTACTCAGTCACAGGGTATGGTGGCGCCAGAACAATGTCGATCGCTCACAATAATTTTGTTCTTGCCGTGCAGTTTCTTGACATCCTAGGTACTGCGGGCTGCTCGAACCTCGTCACGCTCAATGCTACTACGCCTGCGACGCCAGTATTTCTCCGTGACTTCTGTAATCGTGCCACCAAGAGCCAGGTCTCACCACCGTTCAGCAGACTGCCAGGTTATTCGACGTCACAGGGCGCAGAGGGCTACGCGCATGAGCTGTGCGGGGCGACACCTTTCAAGGAGCCTACAAAGCGACACCCGTTCTACTTGTCAGTCACAGGGTATGGTGGCGCCGGAACAATGTCGATCGCTCACAACAATTTTGTTCTTGCCGTGCAGTTTCTTGACATCCTAGGTACTGCGGGCTGCTCGAACCCCGTCACGCTCAATGCTACTACGCCTGCGATGCCGGTATTTCTCCGTGATTTCTGTAATCGTGCCACCGAGAGCCAGGTCTCACCACCGTTCAGCAGACGGCCGGGTCATTCGACGTCATAGGGCGCAGAGGGCTACGCGCATGAGCTGTGTGGGGCGACACCTTTCAAGGAGCCTACAAAGAGACACCCGTTTCACTTCTCAGTCACAGGGTATGGTGGCGCCAGAACAATGTCGATCGCTAGCAACAATTGTGTTCTTGCAGTGCAGTTTCTTGACATCCTAGGTACTGCGGGCTCCTCGAACATCGTCACGCTCAATGCTACTACGCCTGCGACGCCGGTATTTCTCCGTGACTTCTGTAATCGTGTCACCAAGAGCCAGGTCTCACCACCGTTAAGCAGACTGCCAGGTTATTCGACGTCATAGGGCGCAGAGGGCTACGCGAATGAGCTGGGCTGGGCGACACCTTTCAAGGAGCCTACAAAGCGACATCCGTTCGACTTCTCAGTCACAGAGTATGGTGGCGCCGGAACAATGTCGATCGCTCACAACAATTTTGTTCTTCCCGTGCAGTTTCTTGACATCCTAGGTACTGCGGGCTGCTGGAACCTCGTCACGCTCAATGCTACTACGCCTGCGATGGCGGTATTTCTCCATGACTTCTTTAATCGTGCCACCGAGAGGCAGGTCTCACCACCGTTCAGCAGACGGCCGGGTTATTCGACGTCATAGAGCGTAGAGGGCTACGCGCATGAGCTGTGTGGGGCGACACCTTTCAAGAAGCCTAGAAAGGGACACCCGCTCGACTACTCAGTCACAGGGTATGGTGGCGCCGGAACAATGTCGATCGCTCACAACAATTTTGTTCTTGCCGTGCAGTTTCTTGACATCCTAGGTACTGCGGGCTGCTCGAACCTCGTAACGCTCAATGCTACTACGCCTGCGACGCCGGTATTTCTCCGTGACTTCTGTAATCGTGCCACCAAGAGCCAGGTCTCACCACCGTTCAGCAGACGGCCGGGTTATTCGACGTCATAGGGCGCAGAGGGCTACGCGCAAGAGCTGTGTGGGGCGACACCTTTCAAGTTGCCTAGAAAGCGACACCCGTTCGACTTCTCAGTCACAGGGTATGGTGGCGCCGGAACAATGTCGATCACTCACAACAATTTTGTTCTTGCCGTGCTGTTTCTTGACATCCTAGGTACTGCGGGCTGCTCGAACCTCGTAACGCTCAAGGATACTACGCCTGCGATGCCGGTATTTCTCCGTGACTTCTGTATTCGTGCCACCGAGAGGCAGGTCTCACCCCCGTTCAGCAGACGGCCGGGTTATTCGACGTCATAGGGCGCAGAGGGCTACGCGCATGAGCTGTGTGCGGCGACACCTTTCTTGGAGCCTACAAAGCGACACCCGTTCGACTTCTCAGTCACAGGGTATGGTGGCGCCGGAACACTGTTGATCGCTCACAACAATTTTGTTCTTGCAGTGCAGTTTCTTGACATCTTAGGTACTGCGGGCTGCTCGAACCTCGTCACGCTCAATGCTACTACGCCTGCGACGCCGGTATTTCTCCGTGACTTCTGTAATCGTGCCACCGAGAGCCAGGTCGCACCACCGTTCAGCAGACTGCCAGGTTATTCGACGTCATAGGGCGCAGAGGACTACGCGCATGAGCTGTGCGGGGCGACACCTTTCGAGAAGCCTATAAACGGACACCCGCTCGACTACTCAGTCACAGGGTATGGTGGCGCCGGAACAATGTCGATCGCTCACAAAAATTTTGTTCTTGCCGTGCAGTTTCTTGACATCCTAGGTACTGCGGGCTGCTCGAACCTCGTCACGCTCAATGCTACTACGCCTGCGACGCCAGTATTTCTCCGTGACTTCTGTAATCGTGCCACCGAGAGCCAGGTCTCACCACCGTTCAGCAGACTGCCAGGTTATTCGACGTCACAGGGCGCAGAGGGCTACGCGCATGAGCTGTGCGGTGCGACACCTTTCAAGGAGCCTACAAAGCGACACCCGTTCTACTTGTCAGTCACAGGGTATGGTGGCGCCGGAACAATGTCGATCGCTCACAACAATTTTGTTCTTGCCGTGCAGTTTCTTGACATCCTAGGTACTGCGGGCTGCTCGAACCTCGTCATGCTCAATGCTACTACGCCTGCGACGCTGGTATTTCTCCGTGACTTCAGTAATCGTGCCACCGAGAGCCAGGTCTCACCACCGTTCAGCAGACTGCCAGGTTATTCGACGTCATAGGGCGCAGAGGGCTACGCGCATGAGCTGTGCGGGGCGACACCTTTCAAGGAGCCTACAAAGCGACACCCGTTCTACTTGTCAGTCACAGGGTATGGTGGCGCCGGAACAATGTCGATCGCTCACAACAATTTTGTTCTTGCCGTGCAGTTTCTTGACATCCTAGGTACTGCGGGCTGCTCGAACCTCGTCATGCTCAATGCTACTATGCCTGCGACGCTGGTATTTCTCCGTGACTTCTGTAATCGTGCCACCAAGAGCCAGGTCTCACCACCGTTCAGCAGACGGCCGGGTTATTCGACGTCATAGGGCGCAGAGAGCTACGCGCATGAGCTGTGTGGGGCGACACCTTTCAAGGAGCCTAGAAAGCGACACCCGTTCGACTTCTCAGTCACAGGGTATGGTGGCGCCGGAACAATGTCGATCACTCACAACAATTTTGTTCTTGCCGTGCAGTTTCTTGACATCCTAGGTACTGCGGGCTGCTCGAACCTCGTAACGCTCAATGATACTACGCCTGCGATGCCGGTATTTCTCCGTGACTTCTGTATTCGTGCCACCGAGAGGCAGGTCTCACCCCCGTTCAGCAGACGGCCGGGTTATTCGACGTCATAGGGCGCAGAGGGCTACGCGCATGAGCTGTGTGGGGCGACACCTTTCTTGGAGCCTACAAAGCGACACCCGTTCGACTTCTCAGTCACAGGGTATGGTGGCGCCGGAACACTGTTGATCGCTCACAACAACTTTGTTCTTGCCGTGCAGTTTCTTGACATCCTAGGTACTGCGGGCTACTTGAACCTCGTCACGCTCAATGCTACTACGCCTGCGACGCTGGTATTTCTCCGTGACTTCTGTAATCATGCCACCGAGAGCCAGGTCTCACCACCGTTCAGCAGACTGCCAGGTTATTCGACGTCACAGGGCGCAGAGGGCTACGCGCATGAGCTGTGCGGGGCGACACCTTTCAAGGAGCCTACAAAGCGACACCCGTTCTACTTGTCAGTCACAAGGTATGGTGGCGCCGGAACAATGTCGATCGCTAACAACAATTTTGTTCTTGCTGTGCAGTTTCTTGACATCCTAGGTACTGCGGGCTGCTCGAACCTCGTCATGCTCAATGTTACTACGCCTGCGACGCTGGTATTTCTCCGTGACTTCAGTAGTCGTGCCACCGAGAGCCAGGTCTCACCACCGTTCAGCAGACTGCCAGGTTATTCGACGTCATAGGGCGCAGAGGGCTACGCGCATGGGCTCTGTGGGGCGACACCTTTCAAGGAGCCTATAAAGCGACACCCGCTCGACTACTCAGTCACAGGGTATGGTGGCGCCGGAACAATGTCAATCGCTCAAAACAATTTTGTTCTTGCCGTGCAGTTTCTTGACATCCTAGGTACTGCAGGCTGCTCGAACCTCGTCACGCTCAATGCTACTATGCCTGCGACGCCGGTATTTCTCCGTGACTTCTGTAATCGTGCCACCGAGAGCCAGGTCTCACACCATTCAACAGACTGCCAGGTTATTCCTCGTCATAGGGTGCAGAGGGCTACGCGCATGAGCTGTGCGGTGCGACACCTTTCAAGGAGCCTACAAAGCGACACCCGTTCTACTTGTCAGTCACAGGGTATGGTGGCGCCGGAACAATGTCGATCGCTCACAACAATTTTGTTCTTGCCGTGCAGTTTCTTGACATCCTAGGTACTGCGGGCTGCTCGAACCTCGTCATGCTCAATGCTACTATGCCTGCGACGCTGGTATTTCTCCGTGACTTCAGTAATCGTGCCAGCGAGAGCCAGGTCTCACCACCGTTCAGCAGACTGCCAGGTTATTCGACGTCAGTGGGCGCAGAGGGCTACGCGCATGGGCTCTGTGGGGCGACACCTTTCAAGGAGCCTACAAAGCGACACCCGTTCGACTTCTCAGTCACAGGGTATGGTGACGCCGGAACAATGTCGATCGCTCACAACAATTTTGTTCTTGCCGTTCAGTTTCTTGACATCCTAGGTACTGCGGGCTGCTCGAACCCCGTCACGCTCAATGCTACTACGCCTGCGATGCCGGTATTTCTCCGTGATTTCTGTAATCGTGCCACCGAGAGCCAGGTCTCACCACCGTTCAGCAGACGGCCGGGTCATTCGACGTCATAGGACGCAGAGGGCTACGCGCATGAGCTGTGTGGGGCGACACCTTTCAAGGAGCCTACAAAGAGACACCCGTTCGACTTCTCAGTCACAGGGTATGGTGGCGCCGGAACAATGTCGATCGCTAGCAACAATTGTGTTCTTGCAGTGCAGTTTCTTGACATCCTAGGTACTGCGGGCTGCTCGAACATCGTCACGCTCAATGCTACTACGCCTACGACGCCGGTATTTCTCCGTGACTTCTGTAATCGTGTCACCAAGAGCCAGGTCTCACCACCGTTAAGCAGACTGCCAGGTTATTCGAAGTCATAGGGCGCAGAGGGCTACGCGAATGAGCTGGGCTGGGCGACACCTTTCAAGAAGCCTAGAAAGGGACACCCGCTCGACTACTCAGTCATAGGGTATGGTGGCGCCGGAACAATGTCGATCGCTCACAACAATTTTGTTCTTGCCGTGCAGTTTCTTGACATCCTAGGTACTGCGGGCTGCTCGAACCTCGTAACGCTCATTGCTACTACGCCTGCGACGCCGGTATTTCTCCGTGACTTCTGTAATCGTGCCACCAAGAGCCAGGTCTCACCACCGTTCAGCAGACGGCCGGGTTATTCGACGTCATAGGGCGCAGAGGGCTACGCGCATGAGCTGTGTGGGGCGACACCTTTCAAGTTGCCTAGAAAGCGACACCCGTTCGACTTCTCAGTCACAGGGTATGGTGGCGCCGGAACAATGTCGATCACTCACAACAATTTTGTTCTTGCCGTGCAGTTTCTTGACATCCTAGGTACTGCGGGCTGCTCGAACCTCGTAACGCTCAAGGATACTACGCCTGCGATGCCGGTATTTCTCCGTGACTTCTGTATTCGTGCCACCGAGAGGCAGGTCTCACCCCCGTTCAGCAGACGGCCGGGTTATTCGACGTCATAGGGCGCAGAGGGCTACGCGCATGAGCTGTGTGGGGCGACACCTTTCTTGGAGCCTACAAGGCGACACCCGTTCGACTTCTCAGTCACAGGGTATGGTGGCGCCGGAACACTGTTGATCGCTCACAACAATTTTGTTCTTGCAGTGCAGTTTCTTGACATCTTAGGTACTGCGGGCTGCTCGAACCTCGTCACGCTCAATGCTACTACGCCTGCGACGCCGGTATTTCTCCGTGACTTCTGTAATCGTGCCACCGAGAGCCAGGTCGCACCACCGTTCAGCAGACTGCCAGGTTATTCGACGTCATAGGGCGCAGAGGACTACGCGCATGAGCTGTGCGGGGCGACACCTTTCGAGAAGCCTATAAACGGATACCCGCTCGACTACTCAGTCACAGGGTATGGTGGCGCCGGAACAATGTCGATCGCTCACAAAAATTTTGTTCTTGCCGTGCAGTTTCTTGACATCCTAGGTACTGCGGGCTGCGCGAACCTCGTCACGCTCAATGCTACTACGCCTGCGACGCCAGTATTTCTCCGTGACTTCTGTAATCGTGCCACCGAGAGCCAGGTCTCACCACCGTTCAGCAGACTGCCAGGTTATTCGACGTCACAGGGCGCAGAGGGCTACGCGCATGAGCTGTGCGGGGCGACACCTTTCAAGGAGCCTACAAAGTGACACCCGTTCTACTTGTCAGTCACAAGGTATGGTGGCGCCGGAACAATGTCGATCGCTCACAACAATTTTGTTCTTGCTGTGCAGTTTCTTGACATCCTAGGTACTGCGGGCTGCTCGAACCTCGTCATGCTCAATGTTACTACGCCTGCGACGCTGGTATTTCTCCGTGACTTCAGTAGTCGTGCCACCGAGAGCCAGGTCTCACCACCGTTCAGCAGACTGCCAGGTTATTCGACGTCATAGGGCGCAGAGGGCTACGCGCATGGGCTCTGTGGGGCGACACCTTTCAAGGAGCCTATAAAGCGACACCCGCTCGACTACTCAGTCACAGGGTATGGTGGCGCCGGAACAATGTCAATCGCTCACAACAATTTTGTTCTTGCCGTGCAGTTTCTTGACATCCTAGGTACTGCAGGCTGCTCGAACCTCGTCACGCTCAATGCTACTATGCCTGCGACGCCGGTATTTCTCCGTGACTTCTGTAATCGTGCCACCGAGAGCCAGGTCTCACACCGTTCAACAGACTGCCAGGTTATTCCTCGTCATAGGGTGCAGAGGGCTACGCGCATGAGCTGTGCGGTGCGACACCTTTCAAGGAGCCTACAAAGCGACACCCGTTCTACTTGTCAGTCACAGGGTATGGTGGCGCCGGAACAATGTCGATCGCTCACAACAATTTTGTTCTTGCCGTGCAGTTTCTTGACATCCTAGGTACTGCGGGCTGCTCGAACCTCGTCATGCTCAATGCTACTATGCCTGCGACGCTGGTATTTCTCCGTGACTTCAGTAATCGTGCCAGCGAGAGCCAGGTCTCACCACCGTTCAGCAGACTGCCAGGTTATTCGACGTCATTGGGCGCAGAGGGCTACGCGCATGGGCTCTGTGGGGCGACACCTTTCAAGGAGCCTACAAAGCGACACCCGTTCGACTTCTCAGTCACAGGGTATGGTGACGCCGGAACAATGTCGATCGCTCACAACAATTTTGTTCTTGCCGTTCAGTTTCTTGACATCCTAGGTACTGCGGGCTGCTCGAACCCCGTCACGCTCAATGCTACTACGCCTGCGATGCCGGTATTTCTCCGTGATTTCTGTAATCGTGCCACCGAGAGCCAGGTCTCACCACCGTTCAGCAGACGGCCGGGTCATTCGACGTCATAGGACGCAGAGGGCTACGCGCATGAGCTGTGTGGGGCGACACCTTTCAAGGAGCCTACAAAGAGACACCCGTTCGACTTCTCAGTCACAGGGTATGGTGGCGCCGGAACAATGTCGATCGCTAGCAACAATTGTGTTCTTGCAGTGCAGTTTCTTGACATCCTAGGTACTGCGGGCTGCTCGAACATCGTCACGCTCAATGCTACTACGCCTACGACGCCGGTATTTCTCCGTGACTTCTGTAATTGTGTCACCAAGAGCCAGGTCTCACCACCGTTAAGCAGACTGCCAGGTTATTCGAAGTCATAGGGCGCAGAGGGCTACGCGAATGAGCTGGGCTGGGCGACACCTTTCAAGGAGCCTACAAAGCGACATCCGTTCGACTTCTCAGTCACAGGGTATGGTGGCGCCGGAACAATGTCGATCACTCACAACAATTTTGTTCTTGCCGTGCAGTTTCTTGACATCCTAGGTACTGCGGGCTGCTCGAACCTCGTAACGCTCAATGATACTACGCCTGCGATGCCGGTATTTCTCCGTGACTTCTGTATTCGTGCCACCGAGAGGCAGGTCTCACCCCCGTTCAGCAGACGGCCGGGTTATTCGACGTCATAGGGCGCAGAGGGCTACGCGCATGAGCTGTGTGGGGCGACACCTTTCTTGGAGCCTACAGAGCGACACCCGTTCGACTTCTCAGTCACAGGGTATGGTGGCGCTGGAACACTGTTGATCGCTCACAACAATTTTGTTCTTGCAGTGCAGTTTCTTGACATCTTAGGTACTGCGGGCTGCTCGAACCTCGTCACGCTCAATGCTACTACGCCTGCGACGCCGGTATTTCTCCGTGACTTCTGTAATCGTGCCACCGAGAGCCAGGTCGCACCACCGTTCAGCAGACTGCCAGGTTATTCGACGTCATAGGGCGCAGAGGACTACGCGCATGAGCTGTGCGGGGCGACACCTTTCGAGAAGCTTATAAACGGACACCCGCTCGACTACTCAGTCACAGGGTATGGTGGCGCCGGAACAATGTCGATCGCTCACAAAAGTTTTGTTCTTGCCGTGCAGTTTCTTGACATACTAGGTACTGCGGGCTGCTCGAACCTCGTCACGCTCAATGCTACTACGCCTGCGACGCCAGTATTTCTCCGTGACTTCTGTAATCGTGCCATCGAGAGCCAGGTCTCACCACCGTTCAGCAGACTGCCAGGTTATTCGACGTCACAGGGCGCAGAGGGCTACGCGCATGAGCTGTGCGGGGCGGCACCTTTCAAGGAGCCTACAAAGCGACACCCGTTCTACTTGTCAGTCACACGGTATGGTGGCGCCGGAAAAATGTCGATCGCTCACAACAATTTTGTTCTTGCCGTGCAGTTTCTTGACATCCTAGGTACTGCGGGCTGCTCGAACCTCGTCATGCTCAATGCTACTACGCCTGCGACGCTGGTATTTCTCCTTGACTTCAGTAATCGTGCCACCGAGAGCCAGGTCTCACCACCGTTCAGCAGACTGCCAGGTTATTCGACGTCATAGGGCGCAGAGGGCTACGCGCATGGGCTCTGTGGGGCGACACCTTTCAAGGAGCCTATAAAGGGACACCCGCTCGACTACTCAGTCACAGGGTATGGTGGCGCCGGAACAATGTCAATCGCTCACAACAATTTTGTTCTTGCCGTGCAGTTTCTTGACACTGCGGGTACTGCGGGCTGCTCGAACCTCGTCACGCTCAATGCTACTATGCCTGCGACGCCGGTATTTCTCCGTGACTTCTGTAATCGTGCCACCGAGAGCCAGGTCTCACACCATTCAACAGACTGCCAGGTTGTTCCACGTCATAGGGTGCAGAGGGCTACGCGGGAACAATGTCGATCGCTCACAACAATTTTGTTCTTGCCGTTCAGTTTCTTGACATCCTAGGTACTGCGGGCTGCTCGAACCCCGTCACGCTCAATGCTACTACGCCTGCGACGCCGGTATTTCTCCGTGACTTCTGTAATCGTGCCACCGAGAGCCAGGTCGCACCACCGTTCAGCAGACTGCCAGGTTATTCGACGTCATAGGGAGCAGAGGACTACGCGCATGAGCTGTGCGGGGCGACACCTTTCGAGAAGCCTATAAACGGACACCCGCTTGACTACTCAGTCACAGGGTATGGTGGCGCCGGAACAATGTCGATCGCTCACAATAATTTTGTTCTTGCCGTGCAGTTTCTTGACATCCTAGGTACTGCGGGCTGCTCGAACCTCGTCACGCTCAATGCTACTACGCCTGCGACGCCAGTATTTCTCCGTGACTTCTGTAATTGTGCCACCAAGAGCCAGGTCTCACCACCGTTCAGCAGACTGCCAGGTTATTCGACGTCACAGGGCGCAGAGGGCTACGCGCATGAGCTGTGCGGGGCGACACCTTTCAAGGAGCCTACAAAGCGACACCCGTTCTACTTGTCAGTCACAGGGTATGGTGGCGCCGGAACAATGTCGATCGCTCACAACAATTTTGTTCTTGCCGTGCAGTTTCTTGACATCCTATGTACTGCGGGCTGCTCGAACCCCGTCACGCTCAATGCTACTACGCCTGCGATGCCGGTATTTCTCCGTGATTTCTGTAATCGTGCCACCGAGAGCCAGGTCTCACCACCGTTCAGCAGACGGCCTGGTCATTCGACGTCATAGGGCGCAGAGGGCTACGCGCATGAGCTGTGTGGGGCGACACCTTTCAAGGAGCCTACAAAGAGACACCCGTTCGACTTCTCAGTCACAGGGTATGGTGGCGCCGGAACAATGTCGATCGCTAGCAACAATTGTGTTCTTGCAGTGCAGTTTCTTGACATCCTAGGTACTGCGGGCTGCTCGAACATCGTCACGCTCAATGCTACTACGCCTGCGACGCCGGTATTTCTTCGTGACTTCTGTAATCGTGTCACCAAGAGCCAGGTCTCACCACCGTTAAGCAGACTGCCAGGTTATTCGACGTCATAGGGCGCAGAGGGCTACGCGAATGAGCTGGGCTGGGCGACACCTTTCAAGGAGCCTACAAAGCGACATCCGTTCGACTTCTCAGTCACAGGGTATGGTGGCGCCGGAACAATGTCGATCGCTCACAACAATTTTGTTCTTGCCGTGCAGTTTCTTGACATCCTAGGTACTGCGGGCTGCTCGAACCTCGTCATGCTCAATGCTACTATGCCTGCGACACTGGTATTTCTCCGTGACTTCAGTAATCGTGCCACCGAGAGCCAGGTCTCACCACCGTTCAGCAGACTGCCAGGTTATTCGACGTCATTGGGCGCAGAGGGCTACGCGCATGGGCTCTGTGGGGCGACACCTTTCAAAGAGCCTACAAAGCGACACCCGTTCGACTTCTCAGTCACAGGTTATGGTGACGCCGGAACAATGTCGATCGCTCACAACAATTTTGTTCTTGCCGTTCAGTTTCTTGACATCCTAGGTACTGCGGGCTGCTCGAACCCCGTCACGCTCAATGCTACTACGCCTGCGATGCCGGTATTTCTCCGTGATTTCTGTAATCGTGCCACCGAGAGCCAGGTCTCACCACCGTTCAGTAGACGGCCGGGTCATTCGACGTCATAGGGCGCAGAGGGCTACGCGCATGAGCTGTGTGGGGCGACACCTTTCAAGGAGCCTACAAAGAGACACCCGTTCGACTTCTCAGTCACAGGGTATGGTGGCGCCGGAACAATGTCGATCACTAGCAACAATTGTGTTCTTGCAGTGCAGTTTCTTGACATCCTAGGTACTGCGGGCTGCTCGAAATTCGTCACGCTCAATGCTACTACGCCTGCGACGCCGGTATTTCTCCGTGACTTCTGTAATCGTGCCACCGAGAGCCAGGTCGCACCACCGTTCAGCAGACTGCCAGGTTATTCGACGTCATAGGGAGCAGAGGACTACGCGCATGAGCTGTGCGGGGCGACACCTTTCGAGAAGCCTATAAACGGACACCCGCTTGACTACTCAGTCACAGGGTATGGTGGCGCCGGAACAATGTCGATCGCTCACAATAATTTTGTTCTTGCCGTGCAGTTTCTTGACATCCTAGGTACTGCGGGCTGCTCGAACCTCGTCACACTCAATGCTACTACGCCTGCGACGCCAGTATTTCTCCGTGACTTCTGTAATCGTGCCACCAAGAGCCAGGTCTCACCACCGTTCAGCAGACTGCCAGGTTATTCGACGTCACAGGGCGCAGAGGGCTACGCGCATGAGCTGTGCGGGGCGACACCTTTCAAGGAGCCTACAAAGCGACACCCGTTCTACTTGTCAGTCACAGGGTATGGTGGCGCCGGAACAATGTCGATCGCTCACAACAATTTTGTTCTTGCCGTGCAGTTTCTTGACATCCTATGTACTGCGGGCTGCTCGAACCCCGTCACGCTCAATGCTACTACGCCTGCGATGCCGGTATTTCTCCGTGATTTCTGTAATCGTGCCACCGAGAGCCAGGTCTCACCACCGTTCAGCAGACGGCCTGGTCATTCGACGTCATAGGGCGCAGAGGGCTACGCGCATGAGCTGTGTGGGGCGACACCTTTCAAGGAGCCTACAAAGAGACACCCGTTCGACTTCTCAGTCACAGGGTATGGTGGCCCCGGAACAATGTCGATCGCTAGCAACAATTGTGTTCTTGCAGTGCAGTTTCTTGACATCCTAGGTACTGCGGGCTGCTCGAACATCGTCACGCTCAATGCTACTACGCCTGCGACGCCGGTATTTCTCCGTGACTTCTGTAATCGTGTCACCAAGAGCCAGGTCTCACCACCGTTAAGCAGACTGCCAGGTTATTCGACGTCATAGGGCGCAGAGGGCTACGCGAATGAGCTGGGCTGGGCGACACCTTTCAAGGAGCCTACAAAGCGACATCCGTTCGACTTCTCAGTCACAGGGTATGGTGGCGCCGGAACAATGTCGATCGCTCACAACAATTTTGTTCTTCCCGTGCAGTTTCTTGACATCCTAGGTACTGCGGGCTGCTGGAACCTCGTCACGCTCAATGCTACTACGCCTGCGATGGCGGTATTTCTCCGTGACTTCTTTAATCGTGCCACCGAGAGGCAGGTCTCACCACCGTTCAGCAGACGGCCGGGTTATTCGACGTCATAGAGCGTAGAGGGCTACGCGCATGAGCTGTGTGGGGCGACACCTTTCAAGAAGCCTAGAAAGGGACACCCGCTCGACTACTCAGTCACAGGGTATGGTGGCGCCAGAACAATGTCGATCGCTCACAACAATTTTGTTCTTGCCGTGCAGTTTCTTGACATCCTAGGTACTGCGGGCTGCTCGAACCTCGTAACGCTCAATGCTACTACGCCTGCGACGCCGGTATTTCTCCGTGACTTCTGTAATCGTGCCACCAAGAGCCAGGTCTCACCACCGTTCAGCAGACGGCCGGGTTATTCGACGTCATAGGGCGCAGAGGGCTACGCGCATGAGCTGTGTGGGGCGACACCTTTCAAGTTGCCTAGAAAGCGACACCCGTTCGACTTCTCAGTCACAGGGTATGGTGGCGCCGGAACAATGTCGATCACTCACAACAATTTTGTTCTTGCCGTGCAGTTTCTTGACATCCTAGGTACTGCGGGCTGCTCGAACCTCGTAACGCTCAAGGATACTACGCCTGCGATGCCGGTATTTCTCCGTGACTTCTGTATTCGTGCCACCGAGAGGCAGGTCTCACCCCCGTTCAGCAGACGGCCGGGTTATTCGACGTCATAGGGCGCAGAGGGCTACGCGCATGAGCTGTGTGGGGCGACACCTTTCTTGGAGCCTACAAAGCGACACCCGTTCGACTTCTCAGTCACAGGGTATGGTGGCGCCGGAACACTGTTGATCGCTCACAACAATTTTGTTCTTGCAGTGCAGTTTCTTGACATCTTAGGTACTGCGGGCTGCTCGAACCTCGTCACGCTCAATGCTACTACGCCTGCGAAGCCGGTATTTCTCCGTGACTTCTGTAATCGTGCCACCGAGAGCCAGGTCGCACCACAGTTCAGCAGACTGCCAGGTTATTCGACGTCATAGGGCGCAGAGGACTACGCGCATGAGCTGTGCGGGGCGACACCTTTCGAGAAGCCTATAAACGGACACCCGCTCGACTACTCAGTCACAGGGTATGGTGGCGCCGGAACAATGTCGATCGCTCACAAAAATTTTGTTCTTGCCGTGCAGTTTCTTGACATCCTAGGTACTGCGGGCTGCTCGAACCTCGTCACGCTCAATGCTACTACGCCTGCGACGCCAGTATTTCTCCGTGACTTCTGTAATCGTGCCACCGAGAGCCAGGTCTCACCACCGTTCAGCAGACTGCCAGGTTATTCGACGTCACAGGGCGCAGAGGGCTACGCGCATGAGCTGTGCGGGGCGACACCTTTCAAGGAGCCTACAAAGCGACACCCGTTCTACTTGTCAGTCACAGGGTATGGTGGCGCCGGAACAATGTCGATCGCTCACAACAATTTTGTTCTTGCCGTGCAGTTTCTTGACATCCTAGGTACTGCGGGCTGCTCGAACCTCGTCATGCTCAATGCTACTACGCCTGCGACGCTGGTATTTCTCCGTGACTTCAGTAATCGTGCCACCGAGAGCCAGGTCTCACCACCGTTCAGCAGACTGCCAGGTTATTCGACGTCATAGGGCGCAGAGGGCTACGCGCATGGGCTCTGTGGGGCGACACCTTTCAAGGAGCCTATAAAGGGACACCCGCTCGACTACTCAGTCACAGGGTATGGTGGCGCCGGAACAATGTCAATCGCTCACAACAATTTTGTTCTTGCCGTGCAGTTTCTTGACATCCTAGGTACTGCGGGCTGCTCGAACCTCGTCACGCTCAATGCTACTATGCCTGCGACGCCGGTATTTCTCCGTGACTTCTGTAATCGTGCCACCGAGAGCCAGGTCTCACCACCCTTCAGTAGACGGCCGGGTCATCCGACGTCATAGGGCGCAGAGGGCTACGCGCATGAGCTGTGCGGGGCGACACCTTTCAAGGAGCCTACAAAGCGACACCCGTTCTACTTGTCAGTCACAGGGTATGGTGGCGCCGGAACAATGTCGATCGCTCACAACAATTTTGTTCTTGCCGTGCAGTTTCTTGACATCCTAGGTACTGCGGGCTGCTCGAACCTCGTCATGCTCAATGCTACTATGCCTGCGACGCTGGTATTTCTCCGTGACTTCAGTAATCGTGCCACAGAGAGCCAGGTCTCACCACCGTTCAGCAGACTGCCATGTTATTCGACTTCATTGGGCGCAGAGGGCTACGCGCATGGGCTCTGTGGGGCGACACCTTTCAAAGAGCCTACAAAGCGACACCCGTTCTACTTGTCAGTCACAGGGTATGGTGGCGCCGGAACAATGTCGATCGCTCACAACAATTTTGTTCTTGCCGTGCAGTTTCTTGACATCCTAGGTACTGCGGGCTGCTCGAACCCCGTCACGCTCAATGCTACTACGCCTGTGACGCTGGTATTTCTCCGTGACTTCAGTAATCGTGCCACCGAGAGCCAGGTCTCACCACCGTTCAGCAGACTGCCAGGTTATTCGACGTCATAGGGCGCAGAGGGCTACGCGCATGGGCTCTGTGGGGCGACACCTTTCAAGGAGCCTACAAAGCGACACCCGTTCGACTTCTCAGTCACAGGGTATGGTGGCGCCGGAACAATGTCGATCGCTCACAACAATTTTGTTCTTGCCGTTCAGTTTCTTGACATCCTAGGTATTGCGGGCTGCTCGAACCCCGTCACGCTCAATGCTACTACGCCTGCGATGCCGGTATTTCTCCGTGATTTCTGTAATCGTGCCACCGAGAGCCAGGTCTCACCACCGTTTAGCAGACTGCCAGGTTATTCGACGTCATAGGGCGCAGAGGGCTACGCGAATGAGCTGGGCTGGGCGACACCTTTCAAGGAGCCTACAAAGCGACATCCGTTCGACTTCTCAGTCACAGGGTATGGTGGCGCCGGAACAATGTCGATCGCTCACAACAATTTTGTTCTTCCCGTGCAGTTTCTTGACATCCTAGGTACTGCGGGCTGCTGGAACCTCGTCACGCTCAATGCTACTACGCCTGCGATGGCGGTATTTCTCCGTGACTTCTTTAATCGTGCCACCGAGAGGCAGGTCTCACCACCGTTCAGCAGACGGCCGGGTTATTCGACGTCATAGAGCGTAGAGGGCTACGCGCATGAGCTGTGTGGGGCGACACCTTTCAAGAAGCCTAGAAAGGGACACCCGCTCGACTACTCAGTCACAGGGTATGGTGGCGCCGGAACAATGTCGATCGCTCACAACAATTTTGTTCTTGCCGTGCAGTTTCTTGACATCCTAGGTACTGCGGGCTGCTCGAACCTCGTAACGCTCAATGCTACTACGCCTGCGACGCCGGTATTTCTCCGTGACTTCTGTAATCGTGCCACCAAGAGCCAGGTCTCACCACCGTTCAGCAGACGGCCGGGTTATTCGACGTCATAGGGCGCAGAGGGCTACGCGCATGAGCTGTGTGGGGCGACACCTTTCAAGTTGCCTAGAAAGCGACACCCGTTCGACTTCTCAGTCACAGGGTATGGTGGCGCCGGAACAATGTCGATCACTCACAACAATTTTGTTCTTGCCGTGCAGTTTCTTGACATCCTAGGTACTGCGGGCTGCTCGAACCTCGTAACGCTCAAGGATACTACGCCTGCGATGCCGGTATTTCTCCGTGACTTCTGTATTCGTGCCACCGAGAGGCAGGTCTCACCCTCGTTCAGCAGACGGCCGGGTTATTCGACGTCATAGGGCGCAGAGGGCTACGCGCATGAGCTGTGTGGGGCGACACCTTTCTTGGAGCCTACAAAGCGACACCCGTTCGACTTCTCAGTCACAGGGTATGGTGGCGCCGGAACACTGTTGATCGCTCACAACAATTTTGTTCTTGCAGTGCAGTTTCTTGACATCTTAGGTACTGCGGGCTGCTCGAACCTCGTCACGCTCAATGCTACTACGCCTGCGAAGCCGGTATTTCTCCGTGACTTCTGTAATCGTGCCACCGAGAGCCAGGTCGCACCACAGTTCAGCAGACTGCCAGGTTATTCGACGTCATAGGGCGCAGAGGACTACGCGCATGAGCTGTGCGGGGCGACACCTTTCGAGAAGCCTATAAACGGACACCCGCTCGACTACTCAGTCACAGGGTATGGTGGCGCCGGAACAATGTCGATCGCTCACAAAAATTTTGTTCTTGCCGTGCAGTTTCTTGACATCCTAGGTACTGCGGGCTGCTCGAACCTCGTCACGCTCAATGCTACTACGCCTGCGACGCCAGTATTTCTCCGTGACTTCTGTAATCGTGCCACCGAGAGCCAGGTCTCACCACCGTTCAGCAGACTGCCAGGTTATTCGACGTCACAGGGCGCAGAGGGCTACGCGCATGAGCTGTGCGGGGCGACACCTTTCAAGGAGCCTACAAAGCGACACCCGTTCTACTTGTCAGTCACAGGGTATGGTGGCGCCGGAACAATGTCGATCGCTCACAACAATTTTGTTCTTGCCGTGCAGTTTCTTGACATCCTAGGTACTGCGGGCTGCTCGAACCTCGTCATGCTCAATGCTACTACGCCTGCGACGCTGGTATTTCTCCGTGACTTCAGTAATCGTGCCACCGAGAGCCAGGTCTCACCACCGTTCAGCAGACTGCCAGGTTATTCGACGTCATAGGGCGCAGAGGGCTACGCGCATGGGCTCTGTGGGGCGACACCTTTCAAGGAGCCTATAAAGGGACACCCGCTCGACTACTCAGTCACAGGGTATGGTGGCGCCGGAACAATGTCAATCGCTCACAACAATTTTGTTCTTGCCGTGCAGTTTCTTGACATCCTAGGTACTGCGGGCTGCTCGAACCTCGTCACGCTCAATGCTACTATGCCTGCGACGCCGGTATTTCTCCGTGACTTCTGTAATCGTGCCACCGAGAGCCAGGTCTCACCACCGTTCAGTAGACGGCCGGGTCATCCGACGTCATAGGGCGCAGAGGGCTACGCGCATGAGCTGTGCGGGGCGACACCTTTCAAGGAGCCTACAAAGCGACACCCGTTCTACTTGTCAGTCACAGGGTATGGTGGCGCCGGAACAATGTCGATCGCTCACAACAATTTTGTTCTTGCCGTGCAGTTTCTTGACATCCTAGGTACTGCGGGCTGCTCGAACCTCGTCATGCTCAATGCTACTATGCCTGCGACGCTGGTATTTCTCCGTGACTTCAGTAATCGTGCCACCGAGAGCCAGGTCTCACCACCGTTCAGCAGACTGCCATGTTATTCGACGTCATTGGGCGCAGAGGGCTACGCGCATGGGCTCTGTGGGGCGACACCTTTCAAAGAGCCTACAAAGCGACACCCGTTCTACTTGTCAGTCACAGGGTATGGTGGCGCCGGAACAATGTCGATCGCTCACAACAATTTTGTTCTTGCCGTGCAGTTTCTTGACATCCTAGGTACTGCGGGCTGCTCGAACCCCGTCACGCTCAATGCTACTACGCCTGTGACGCTGGTATTTCTCCGTGACTTCAGTAATCGTGCCACCGAAAGCCAGGTCTCACCACCGTTCAGCAGACTGCCAGGTTATTCGACGTCATAGGGCGCAGAGGGCTACGCGCATGGGCTCTGTGGGGCGACACCTTTCAAGGAGCCTACAAAGCGACAACCGTTCGACTTCTCAGTCACAGGGTATGGTGGCGCCGGAACAATGTCGATCGCTCACAACAATTTTGTTCTTGCCGTTCAGTTTCTTGACATCCTAGGTATTGCGGGCTGCTCGAACCCCGTCACGCTCAATGCTACTACGCCTGCGATGCCGGTATTTCTCCGTGATTTCTGTAATCGTGCCACCGAGAGCCAGGTCTCACCACCGTTTAGCAGACTGCCAGGTTATTCGACGTCATAGGGCGCAGAGGGCTACGCGCATGAGCTGTGCGGGGCGACACCTTTCAAGGAGCCTACAAAGCGACACCCGTTCGACTTCTCAGTCACAGGGTATGTTGGCGCCGGAACAATGTCGATCACTCTTAACAACTTTGTTCTTGCCGTGCAGTTTCTTGACATCCTAGGTACTGCGGGCTACTTGAACCTCGTCACACTCAATGCTACTACGCCTGCGACGCCAGTATTTCTCCATGACTTCTGTTGTCGTGCAACCGAAAGCCAGGTTTCACCACCGTTCAGCAGACTGCCAGTTTATTCGACGTCATAGGGCGCAGAGGGCTACGCGCATGAGCTGTGTGGGGCGACACCTTTCAAGGAGCCTACAAAGCGACACCCGTTCGACTTCTCAGTCACAGGGTATGGTGGCGCCGGAACAATGTCGATCGCTCACAACAATTTTGTTCTTGCCGTGCAGTTTCTTGACATTCTAGGTACTGCGGGCTGCTCGAACCTCGTCACGCTCAATGCTACTACGCCTGCGATGCCGGTATTTCTCCGTGACTTCTGTAATCGTGCCACCGAGAGGCAGGTCTCACCCCCGTTCAGCAGACGGCCGGGTTATTCGACGTCATAGGGCGCAGAGGGCTACGCGCATGAGCTGTGTGGGGCGACACCTTTCAAGGAGCCTACAAAGCGACACCCGTTCGACTTCTCCGTCACAGGGTATGGTGGCGCCGTAACAATGTTGATCGCTCACAATAATTTTGTTCTTGCAGTGCAGTTTCTTGACATCTTAGGTACTGCGGGCTGCTCGAACCTCGTCACGCTCAATGCTACTACGCCTGCGACGCCGGCATTTCTCCGTGACTTCTGTAATTGTGCCACCGAGAGCCAGGTCGCACCACCATTCAGCAGACTGCCAGGTTATTCGACGTCATAGAGTGCAGAGGACTACGCGCATGAGCTGTGCGGGGCGACACCTTTCGAGGAGCCTATAAACGGACACCCGCTCGACTACTCAGTCACAGGGTATTGTGGCGCCGGAACAATGTCGATCGCTCACAACAATTTTGTTCTTGCCGTGCAGTTTCTTCACATCCTAGGTACTGCGGGCTGCTCGAACCTCGTGACGCTCAATGCTACTACGCCTGCGACGGCGGTATTTCTCCGTGACTTCTGTAATCGTGCCACCGAGAGCCAGGTCTCACCACCGTTCAGCAGACTGCCAGGTTTTTCGACGTCACAGGGTGCAGAGGGCTACGCGCATGAGCTGTGCGGGGCGACACCTTTCAAGGAGCCTACAAAGCGACACCCGTTCTACTTGTCAGTCACAGGGTATGGTGGCGCCGGAACAATGTCGATCGCTCACAACAATTTTGTTTTTGCCGTGCAGTTTCTTGACGTCCTAGGTACTGCGGGCTGCTCGAACCCCGTCACGCTCAATGCTACTACGCCTGCGATGCCGGTATTTCTCCGTGATTTCTGTAATCGTGCCACCGAGAGCCAGGTCTCACCACCGTTTAGCAGACTGCCAGGTTATTCGACGTCATAGGGCGCAGAGGGCTACGCGCATGAGCTGTGCGGGGCGACACCTTTCAAGGAGCCTACAAAGCGACACCCGTTCTACTTGTCAGTCACAGGGTATGGTGGCGCCGGAACAATGTCGATCGCTCACAACAATTTTGTTCTTGCCGTGCAGTTTCTTGACATCCTAGGTACTGCGGGCTGCTCGAACCTCGTCATGCTCAATGCTACTATGCCTGCGACGCTGGTATTTCTCCGTGACTTCAGTAATCGTGCCACCGAGAGCCAGGTCTCACCACCGTTCAGCAGACTGCCATGTTATTCGACGTCATTGGGCGCAGAGGGCTACGCGCATGGGCTCTGTGGGGCGACACCTTTCAAAGAGCCTACAAAGCGACACCCGTTCTACTTGTCAGTCACAGGGTATGGTGGCGCCGGAACAATGTCGATCGCTCACAACAATTTTGTTCTTGCCGTGCAGTTTCTTGACATCCTAGGTACTGCGGGCTGCTCGAACCCCGTCACGCTCAATGCTACTACGCCTGTGACGCTGGTATTTCTCCGTGACTTCAGTAATCGTGCCACCGAAAGCCAGGTCTCACCACCGTTCAGCAGACTGCCAGGTTATTCGACGTCATAGGGCGCAGAGGGCTACGCGCATGGGCTCTGTGGGGCGACACCTTTCAAGGAGCCTACAAAGCGACAACCGTTCGACTTCTCAGTCACAGGGTATGGTGGCGCCGGAACAATGTCGATCGCTCACAACAATTTTGTTCTTGCCGTTCAGTTTCTTGACATCCTAGGTATTGCGGGCTGCTCGAACCCCGTCACGCTCAATGCTACTACGCCTGCGATGCCGGTATTTCTCCGTGATTTCTGTAATCGTGCCACCGAGAGCCAGGTCTCACCACCGTTTAGCAGACTGCCAGGTTATTCGACGTCATAGGGCGCAGAGGGCTACGCGCATGAGCTGTGCGGGGCGACACCTTTCAAGGAGCCTACAAAGCGACACCCGTTCTACTTGTCAGTCACAGGGTATGGTGGCGCCGGAACAATGTCGATCGCTCACAACAATTTTGTTCTTGCCGTGCAGTTTCTTGACATCCTAGGTACTGCGGGCTGCTCGAACCTCGTCATGCTCAATGCTACTATGCCTGCGACGCTGGTATTTCTCCGTGACTTCAGTAATCGTGCCACCGAGAGCCAGGTCTCACCACCGTTCAGCAGACTGCCATGTTATTCGACGTCATTGGGCGCAGAGGGCTACGCGCATGGGCTCTGTGGGGCGACACCTTTCAAAGAGCCTACAAAGCGACACCCGTTCTACTTGTCAGTCACAGGGTATGGTGGCGCCGGAACAATGTCGATCGCTCACAACAATTTTGTTCTTGCCGTGCAGTTTCTTGACATCCTAGGTACTGCGGGCTGCTCGAACCCCGTCACGCTCAATGCTACTACGCCTGTGACGCTGGTATTTCTCCGTGACTTCAGTAATCGTGCCACCGAAAGCCAGGTCTCACCACCGTTCAGCAGACTGCCAGGTTATTCGACGTCATAGGGCGCAGAGGGCTACGCGCATGGGCTCTGTGGGGCGACACCTTTCAAGGAGCCTACAAAGCGACAACCGTTCGACTTCTCAGTCACAGGGTATGGTGGCGCCGGAACAATGTCGATCGCTCACAACAATTTTGTTCTTGCCGTTCAGTTTCTTGACATCCTAGGTATTGCGGGCTGCTCGAACCCCGTCACGCTCAATGCTACTACGCCTGCGATGCCGGTATTTCTCCGTGATTTCTGTAATCGTGCCACCGAGAGCCAGGTCTCACCACCGTTTAGCAGACTGCCAGGTTATTCGACGTCATAGGGCGCAGAGGGCTACGCGCATGAGCTGTGCGGGGCGACACCTTTCAAGGAGCCTACAAAGCGACACCCGTTCGACTTCTCAGTCACAGGGTATGTTGGCGCCGGAACAATGTCGATCACTCTTAACAACTTTGTTCTTGCCGTGCAGTTTCTTGACATCCTAGGTACTGCGGGCTACTTGAACCTCGTCACACTCAATGCTACTACGCCTGCGACGCCAGTATTTCTCCATGACTTCTGTTGTCGTGCAACCGAAAGCCAGGTTTCACCACCGTTCAGCAGACTGCCAGTTTATTCGACGTCATAGGGCGCAGAGGGCTACGCGCATGAGCTGTGTGGGGCGACACCTTTCAAGGAGCCTACAAAGCGACACCCGTTCGACTTCTCAGTCACAGGGTATGGTGGCGCCGGAACAATGTCGATCGCTCACAACAATTTTGTTCTTGCCGTGCAGTTTCTTGACATTCTAGGTACTGCGGGCTGCTCGAACCTCGTCACGCTCAATGCTACTACGCCTGCGATGCCGGTATTTCTCCGTGACTTCTGTAATCGTGCCACCGAGAGGCAGGTCTCACCCCCGTTCAGCAGACGGCCGGGTTATTCGACGTCATAGGGCGCAGAGGGCTACGCGCATGAGCTGTGTGGGGCGACACCTTTCAAGGAGCCTACAAAGCGACACCCGTTCGACTTCTCCGTCACAGGGTATGGTGGCGCCGTAACAATGTTGATCGCTCACAATAATTTTGTTCTTGCAGTGCAGTTTCTTGACATCTTAGGTACTGCGGGCTGCTCGAACCTCGTCACGCTCAATGCTACTACGCCTGCGACGCCGGCATTTCTCCGTGACTTCTGTAATTGTGCCACCGAGAGCCAGGTCGCACCACCATTCAGCAGACTGCCAGGTTATTCGACGTCATAGAGTGCAGAGGACTACGCGCATGAGCTGTGCGGGGCGACACCTTTCGAGGAGCCTATAAACGGACACCCGCTCGACTACTCAGTCACAGGGTATTGTGGCGCCGGAACAATGTCGATCGCTCACAACAATTTTGTTCTTGCCGTGCAGTTTCTTCACATCCTAGGTACTGCGGGCTGCTCGAACCTCGTGACGCTCAATGCTACTACGCCTGCGACGGCGGTATTTCTCCGTGACTTCTGTAATCGTGCCACCGAGAGCCAGGTCTCACCACCGTTCAGCAGACTGCCAGGTTTTTCGACGTCACAGGGTGCAGAGGGCTACGCGCATGAGCTGTGCGGGGCGACACCTTTCAAGGAGCCTACAAAGCGACACCCGTTCTACTTGTCAGTCACAGGGTATGGTGGCGCCGGAACAATGTCGATCGCTCACAACAATTTTGTTTTTGCCGTGCAGTTTCTTGACGTCCTAGGTACTGCGGGCTGCTCGAACCCCGTCACGCTCAATGCTACTACGCCTGCGATGCCGGTATTTCTCCGTGATTTCTGTAATCGTGCCACCGAGAGCCAGGTCTCACCACCGTTTAGCAGACTGCCAGGTTATTCGACGTCATAGGGCGCAGAGGGCTACGCGCATGAGCTGTGCGGGGCGACACCTTTCAAGGAGCCTACAAAGCGACACCCGTTCGACTTCTCAGTCACAGGGTATGTTGGCGCCGGAACAATGTCGATCACTCTTAACAACTTTGTTCTTGCCTCTCAGTTTCTTGACATCCTAGGTACTGCGGGCTACTTGAACCTCGTCACACTCAATGCTACTACGCCTGCGACGCCAGTATTTCTCCATGACTTCTGTTGTCGTGCAACCGAAAGCCAGGTTTCACCACCGTTCAGCAGACTGCCAGTTTATTCGACGTCATAGGGCGCAGAGGGCTACGCGCATGAGCTGTGTGGGGCGACACCTTTCAAGGAGCCTACAAAGCGACACCCGTTCGACTTCTCAGTCACAGGGTATGGTGGCGCCGGAACAATGTCGATCGCTCACAACAATTTTGTTCTTGCCGTGCAGTTTCTTGACATTCTAGGTACTGCGGGCTGCTCGAACCTCGTCACGCTCAATGCTACTACGCCTGCGATGCCGGTATTTCTCCGTGACTTCTGTAATCGTGCCACCGAGAGGCAGGTCTCACCCCCGTTCAGCAGACGGCCGGGTTATTCGACGTCATAGGGCGCAGAGGGCTACGCGCATGAGCTGTGTGGGGCGACACCTTTCAAGGAGCCTACAAAGCGACACCCGTTCGACTTCTCCGTCACAGGGTATGGTGGCGCCGTAACAATGTTGATCGCTCACAATAATTTTCTTCTTGCAGTGCAGTTTCTTGACATCTTAGGTACTGCGGGCTGCTCGAACCTCGTCACGCTCAATGCTACTACGCCTGCGACGCCGGCATTTCTCCGTGACTTCTGTAATCGTGCCACCGAGAGCCAGGTCGCACCACCATTCAGCAGACTGCCAGGTTATTCGACGTCATAGGGTGCAGAGGACTACGCGCATGAGCTGTGCGGGGCGACACCTTTCGAGGAGCCTATAAACGGACACCCGCTCGACTACTCAGTCACAGGGTATTGTGGCGCCGGAACAATGTCGATCGCTCACAACAATTTTGTTCTTGCCGTGCAGTTTCTTCACATCCTAGGTACTGCGGGCTGCTCGAACCTCGTGACGCTCAATGCTACTACGCCTGCGACGGCGGTATTTCTCTGTGACTTCTGTAATCGTGCCACCGAGAGCCAGGTCTCACCACCGTTCAGCAGACTGCCAGGTTTTTCGACGTCACAGGGCGCAGAGGGCTACGCGCATGAGCTGTGCGGGGCGACACCTTTCAAGGAGCCTACAAAGCGACACCCGTTCTACTTGTCAGTCACAGGGTATGGTGGCGCCGGAACAATGTCGATCGCTCACAACAATTTTGTTTTTGCCGTGCAGTTTCTTGACATCCTAGGTACTGCGGCCTGCTCGAACCTCGTCACGCTCAATGCTACTACGCCTGCGATGCCGGTATTTCTCCGTGACTTCTGTAATCGTGCCACCGAGAGGCAGGTCTCACCCCCGTTCAGCAGACGGCCGGGTAATTCGACGTCATAGGGCGCAGAGGGCTACGCGCATGAGCTGTGTGGGGCGACACCTTTCAAGGAGCCTACAAAGCGACATTCGTTCGACTTCTCAGTCACAGGGTATGGTGGCGCCGGAACAATGTCGATCGCTCACAACAATTTTGTTCTTGCCGAGCAGTTTCTTGACATCCTAGGTACTGCGGGCTGCTCGAACCTCGTCACGCTCAATGCTACTACGCCTGCGACGCCGGTATTTCTCCGTGACTTCTGTAATCGTGCCACCGAGAGCCAGGTCGCACCACCGTTCAGAAGACTGCCAGGTTATTCGACGTCATAGGGGGCAGAGGACTACGCGCATGAGCTGTGTGGGGCGACACCTTTCGAGGAGCCTCTAAACGGACACCCGCTCGACTACTCAGTCACAGGGTATGGTGGCGCCGGAACAATGTCGATCGCTCACAACAATTTTGTTCTTGCCGTGCAGTTTCTTGACATCCTAGGTACTGCGGGCTGGTCGAACCTCGTCACACTCAATGTTACTACGCCTGCGACGCCGGTATTTCTCCGTGACATCTGTAATCGTGCCACCGAGAGCCAGGTCTCACCACCGTTCAGCAGACTGCCAGGTTATTCGACGTCACAGGGCGCAGAGGGCTACGCGCATGAGCTGTGCGGGGCGACACCTTTCAAGGACAAAGCGACACCCGTTCTACTTCTCAGTCACAGGTTATGGTGGCGCCGGAACAATGTCGATCGCTCACAACAATTTTGTTCTTGCCGTGCAGTTTCTTGACATCCTAGGTACTGCGGGCTGCTCGAACCTCGTCATGCTCAATGCTACTACGCCTGCGACGCTGGTATTTCTCCGTGACTTCAGTAATCGTGCCACCGAGAGCCAGGTCTCACCACCGTTCAGCAGACTGCCAGGTATTTCGGCGTCATAGGGCGCAGAGGGCTACGCGCATGGGCTCTGTGGGGCGACACCTTTCAAGGAGCCTACAAAGCGACACCCGTTCGACTTCTCAGTCACAGGGTATGGTGGCGCCGGAACAATGTCGATCGCTCACAACAATTTTGTTCTTGCCGTTCAGTTTCTTGACATCCTAGGTACTGGGGGCTCTCGAACCCCGTCACGCTCAATGCTACTAGGCCTGCGATACCGGTATTTCTCCATGACTTCTGTAATCGTGCCACCGAAAGCCAGGTCTCACCACCGTTCAGCAGACTGCCAGTTTATTCGACGTCATAGGGCGCAGAGGCCTACGCGCATGAGCTGTGCTGGGCGACACCTTTCAAGGAGCCTACAAAGCGGCACCCGTTCGACTTCTCTGTCACAGGGTATGGTGGCGCCGGAACAATGTCGATCGCTCACAACAATTTTCTTCTTGCCGTGCAGTTTCTTGACATCCTAGGTACTGCGGGCTGCTCGAACCTCGTCACGCTCAATGCTACTACGCCTGCGATGCCGGTATTTCTCCGTGACTTCTGTAATCGTGCCACCGAGAGGCAGGTCTCACCCCCGTTCAGCAGACGGCCGGGTTGTTCGACGTCATAGGGCGCAGAGGGCTACGCGCATGAGCTGTGTGGGGCGACACCTTTCAAGGAGCCTACAAAGCGACACCCGTTCGACTTCTCAGTCACAGGGTATGGTGGCGCCGTAACAATGTTGATCGCTCACAACAATTTTGTTCTTGCAGTGCAGTTTCTTGACATCTTAGGTACTGCGGGCTGCTCGAACCTCGTCATGCTCAATGCTACTACGCCTGCGACGGCGGTATTTCTCCGTGACTTCTGTAATTGTGCCACCGAGAGCCAGGTCGCACCACCGTTCAGCAGACTGCCAGGTTATTCGACGTCATAGGGCGCAGAGGACTACGCGCATGAGCTGTGCGGGGCGACAACTTTCGAGACGCCTATAAACGGACACCCGCTGTACTACTCAGTCACAGGGTATGGTGGCGCCGGAACAATGTCGATCGCTCACAACAATTTTGTTCTTGCCGTGCAGTTTCTTGACATCCTAGGTACTGCGGGCTGCTCGAACCTTGTCACGCTCAATGCTACTACGCCCTCGACGCCGGTATTTCTCCGTGACTTCTGCAATCGTGCCACCGAGAGCCAGGTCTCACCACCGTTCAGCAGACTGCCAGGTTATTCGACGTCACAGGGCGCAGAGGGCTACGCGCATGAGCTGTGCAGGGCGACACCTTTCAAGGAGCCTACAAAGCGACACCCGTTCTACTTGTCAGTCACAGGGTATGGTGGCGCCGGAACAATGTCGATCGCTCACAACAATTTTGTTCTTGCCGTGCAGTTTCTTGACATCCTAGGTACTGCGGGCTGCTCGAACCTCGTCATGCTCAATGCTACTACGCCTGCGACGCCGGTATTTCTCCGTGACTTCAGTAATCGTGCCACCGAGAGCCAGGTCTCACCACCGTTCAGCAGACTGCCAGGTTATTCGACGTCATAGGGCGCAGAGGGCTACGCGCATGGGCTCTGTTGGGCGACACCTTTCAAGAAGCCTACAAAGCGATACCCGTTCGACTTCTCCGTCACAGGGTATGGTGGCGCCGTAACAATGTTGATCGCTCACAATAATTTTGTTCTTGCAGTGCAGTTTCTTCACATCCTAGGTACTGCGGGCTGCTCGAACCTCGTGACGCTCAATGCTACTACGCCTGCGACGGCGGTATTTCTCCGTAACTTCTGTAATCGTGCCACCGAGAGCCAGGTCTCACCACCGTTCAGCAGACTGCCAGGTTTTTCGACGTCACAGGGTGCAGAGGGCTACGCGCATGAGCTGTGCGGGGCGACACCTTTCAAGGAGCCTACAAAGCGACACCCGTTCTACTTGTCAGTCACAGGGTATGGTGGCGCCGGAACAATGTCGATCGCTCACAACAATTTTGTTTTTGCCGTGCAGTTTCTTGACGTCCTAGGTACTGCGGGCTGCTCGAACCCCGTCACGCTCAATGCTACTACGCCTGCGATGCCGGTATTTCTCCGTGATTTCTGTAATCGTGCCACCGAGAGCCAGGTCTCACCACCGTTTAGCAGACTGCCAGGTTATTCGACGTCATAGGGCGCAGAGGGCTACGCGCATGAGCTGTGCGGGGCGACACCTTTCAAGGAGCCTACAAAGCGACACCCGTTCGACTTCTCAGTCACAGGGTATGTTGGCGCCGGAACAATGTCGATCACTCTTAACAACTTTGTTCTTGCCTCTCAGTTTCTTGACATCCTAGGTACTGCGGGCTACTTGAACCTCGTCACACTCAATGCTACTACGCCTGCGACGCCAGTATTTCTCCATGACTTCTGTTGTCGTGCAACCGAAAGCCAGGTTTCACCACCGTTCAGCAGACTGCCAGTTTATTCGACGTCATAGGGCGCAGAGGGCTACGCGCATGAGCTGTGTGGGGCGACACCTTTCAAGGAGCCTACAAAGCGACACCCGTTCGACTTCTCAGTCACAGGGTATGGTGGCGCCGGAACAATGTCGATCGCTCACAACAATTTTGTTCTTGCCGTGCAGTTTCTTGACATTCTAGGTACTGCGGGCTGCTCGAACCTCGTCACGCTCAATGCTACTACGCCTGCGATGCCGGTATTTCTCCGTGACTTCTGTAATCGTGCCACCGAGAGGCAGGTCTCACCCCCGTTCAGCAGACGGCCGGGTTATTCGACGTCATAGGGCGCAGAGGGCTACGCGCATGAGCTGTGTGGGGCGACACCTTTCAAGGAGCCTACAAAGCGACACCCGTTCGACTTCTCCGTCACAGGGTATGGTGGCGCCGTAACAATGTTGATCGCTCACAATAATTTTCTTCTTGCAGTGCAGTTTCTTGACATCTTAGGTACTGCGGGCTGCTCGAACCTCGTCACGCTCAATGCTACTACGCCTGCGACGCCGGCATTTCTCCGTGACTTCTGTAATCGTGCCACCGAGAGCCAGGTCGCACCACCATTCAGCAGACTGCCAGGTTTTTCGACGTCACAGGGCGCAGAGGGCTACGCGCATGAGCTGTGCGGGGCGACACCTTTCAAGGAGCCTACAAAGCGACACCCGTTCTACTTGTCAGTCACAGGGTATGGTGGCGCCGGAACAATGTCGATCGCTCACAACAATTTTGTTTTTGCCGTGCAGTTTCTTGACATCCTAGGTACTGCGGCCTGCTCGAACCTCGTCACGCTCAATGCTACTACGCCTGCGATGCCGGTATTTCTCCGTGACTTCTGTAATCGTGCCACCGAGAGGCAGGTCTCACCCCCGTTCAGCAGACGGCCGGGTAATTCGACGTCATAGGGCGCAGAGGGCTACGCGCATGAGCTGTGTGGGGCGACACCTTTCAAGGAGCCTACAAAGCGACATTCGTTCGACTTCTCAGTCACAGGGTATGGTGGCGCCGGAACAATGTCGATCGCTCACAACAATTTTGTTCTTGCCGAGCAGTTTCTTGACATCCTAGGTACTGCGGGCTGCTCGAACCTCGTCACGCTCAATGCTACTACGCCTGCGACGCCGGTATTTCTCCGTGACTTCTGTAATCGTGCCACCGAGAGCCAGGTCGCACCACCGTTCAGAAGACTGCCAGGTTATTCGACGTCATAGGGGGCAGAGGACTACGCGCATGAGCTGTGTGGGGCGACACCTTTCGAGGAGCCTCTAAACGGACACCCGCTCGACTACTCAGTCACAGGGTATGGTGGCGCCGGAACAATGTCGATCGCTCACAACAATTTTGTTCTTGCCGTGCAGTTTCTTGACATCCTAGGTACTGCGGGCTGGTCGAACCTCGTCACACTCAATGTTACTACGCCTGCGACGCCGGTATTTCTCCGTGACATCTGTAATCGTGCCACCGAGAGCCAGGTCTCACCACCGTTCAGCAGACTGCCAGGTTATTCGACGTCACAGGGCGCAGAGGGCTACGCGCATGAGCTGTGCGGGGCGACACCTTTCAAGGACAAAGCGACACCCGTTCTACTTCTCAGTCACAGGTTATGGTGGCGCCGGAACAATGTCGATCGCTCACAACAATTTTGTTCTTGCCGTGCAGTTTCTTGACATCCTAGGTACTGCGGGCTGCTCGAACCTCGTCATGCTCAATGCTACTACGCCTGCGACGCTGGTATTTCTCCGTGACTTCAGTAATCGTGCCACCGAGAGCCAGGTCTCACCACCGTTCAGCAGACTGCCAGGTATTTCGGCGTCATAGGGCGCAGAGGGCTACGCGCATGGGCTCTGTGGGGCGACACCTTTCAAGGAGCCTACAAAGCGACACCCGTTCGACTTCTCAGTCACAGGGTATGGTGGCGCCGGAACAATGTCGATCGCTCACAACAATTTTGTTCTTGCCGTTCAGTTTCTTGACATCCTAGGTACTGGGGGCTCTCGAACCCCGTCACGCTCAATGCTACTAGGCCTGCGATACCGGTATTTCTCCATGACTTCTGTAATCGTGCCACCGAAAGCCAGGTCTCACCACCGTTCAGCAGACTGCCAGTTTATTCGACGTCATAGGGCGCAGAGGCCTACGCGCATGAGCTGTGCTGGGCGACACCTTTCAAGGAGCCTACAAAGCGGCACCCGTTCGACTTCTCTGTCACAGGGTATGGTGGCGCCGGAACAATGTCGATCGCTCACAACAATTTTCTTCTTGCCGTGCAGTTTCTTGACATCCTAGGTACTGCGGGCTGCTCGAACCTCGTCACGCTCAATGCTACTACGCCTGCGATGCCGGTATTTCTCCGTGACTTCTGTAATCGTGCCACCGAGAGGCAGGTCTCACCCCCGTTCAGCAGACGGCCGGGTTGTTCGACGTCATAGGGCGCAGAGGGCTACGCGCATGAGCTGTGTGGGGCGACACCTTTCAAGGAGCCTACAAAGCGACACCCGTTCGACTTCTCAGTCACAGGGTATGGTGGCGCCGTAACAATGTTGATCGCTCACAACAATTTTGTTCTTGCAGTGCAGTTTCTTGACATCTTAGGTACTGCGGGCTGCTCGAACCTCGTCATGCTCAATGCTACTACGCCTGCGACGGCGGTATTTCTCCGTGACTTCTGTAATTGTGCCACCGAGAGCCAGGTCGCACCACCGTTCAGCAGACTGCCAGGTTATTCGACGTCATAGGGCGCAGAGGACTACGCGCATGAGCTGTGCGGGGCGACAACTTTCGAGACGCCTATAAACGGACACCCGCTGTACTACTCAGTCACAGGGTATGGTGGCGCCGGAACAATGTCGATCGCTCACAACAATTTTGTTCTTGCCGTGCAGTTTCTTGACATCCTAGGTACTGCGGGCTGCTCGAACCTTGTCACGCTCAATGCTACTACGCCCTCGACGCCGGTATTTCTCCGTGACTTCTGCAATCGTGCCACCGAGAGCCAGGTCTCACCACCGTTCAGCAGACTGCCAGGTTATTCGACGTCACAGGGCGCAGAGGGCTACGCGCATGAGCTGTGCAGGGCGACACCTTTCAAGGAGCCTACAAAGCGACACCCGTTCTACTTGTCAGTCACAGGGTATGGTGGCGCCGGAACAATGTCGATCGCTCACAACAATTTTGTTCTTGCCGTGCAGTTTCTTGACATCCTAGGTACTGCGGGCTGCTCGAACCTCGTCATGCTCAATGCTACTACGCCTGCGACGCCGGTATTTCTCCGTGACTTCAGTAATCGTGCCACCGAGAGCCAGGTCTCACCACCGTTCAGCAGACTGCCAGGTTATTCGACGTCATAGGGCGCAGAGGGCTACGCGCATGGGCTCTGTTGGGCGACACCTTTCAAGAAGCCTACAAAGCGATACCCGTTCGACTTCTCCGTCACAGGGTATGGTGGCGCCGTAACAATGTTGATCGCTCACAATAATTTTGTTCTTGCAGTGCAGTTTCTTGACGTCCTAGGTACTGCGGGCTGCTCGAACCTCGTCACGCTCAATGCTACTACGCCTGCGACGCCGGTATTTTTCCGTGACTTCTGTAATCGTGCCACTGAGAGCCAGGTATCACCACTGTTCAGCAGACTGCCAGGTTACTCGACGTCACAGGGCGCAGAGGGCTACGCGCATGAGCTGTGCGGGGCGACACCTTTCAAGGAGCCGACAAAGCGACACCCGTTCTACTTCTCAGTCACAGGATATGGTGGCGCCGGAACAATGTCGATCGCTCACAACAATTTTGTTCTTGCCGTGCAGTTTCTTGACATCCTAGGTACTGCGGGCTGCTCGAACCTCGTCATGTTCAATGCTACTACGCCTGCGACGCCGGTATTTCTCCGTGACCTGTGTAATCGTGCCACCGAGAGGCAGGTCTCACCACCGTTCAGCAGACGGCCGGGTTATTCGACGTCATAGGGCGCAGAGGGCTACGCGCATGAGCTGTGTGGGGCGACACCTTTCAAGGAGCATAGAAAGCGACACCCGTTCGACTTCTCAGTCACAGGGTATGGTGGCGCCGGAACAATGTCGATCGCTCACAACAATTTTGTTCTTGCCGTGCAGTTTCTTCACATCCTAGGTACTGCGGGCTGCTCGAACCTCGTGACGCTCAATGCTACTACGCCTGCGACGGCGGTATTTCTCCGTGACTTCTGTAATCGTGCCACCGAGAGCCAGGTCTCACCACCGTTCAGCAGACTGCCAGGTTTTTCGACGTCACAGGGCGCAGAGGGCTACGCGCATGAGCTGTGCGGGGCGACACCTTTCAAGGAGCCTACAAAGCGACACCCGTTCTACTTGTCAGTCACAGGGTATGGTGGCGCCGGAACAATGTCGATCGCTCACAACAATTTTGTTTTTGCCGTGCAGTTTCTTGACGTCCTAGGTACTGCGGGCTGCTCGAACCTCGTCACGCTCAATGCTACTACGCCTGCGACGCCGGTATTTCTCCGTGACTTCTGTAATCGTGCCACTGAGAGCCAGGTCGCACCACCGTACAGCAGACTGCCAGGTTATTCGACGTCATAGGGCGCAGACGACTACGCGCATGAGCTGTGCGGGGCGACACCTTTCGAGGAGCCTATAAACGGACACCCGCTCGACTACTCAGTCACAGGGTATTGTGGCGCCGGAACAATGCTCACAACAATTTTGTTCTTGCCGTGCAGTTTCTTGACATCCTAGGTACAGCGGGCTGCTCGAACCTCGTCATGCTCAATGCTACTACGCCTGCGACGGCGGTATTTCTCCGTGACTTCTGTAATCGTGCCACCGAGAGCCAGGTCGCACCACCGTTCAGCAGACTGCCAGGTTATTCGACGTCATAGGGCGCAGAGGCCTACGCGCATGAGCTGTGCTGGGCGACACCTTTCAAGGAGCCTACAAAGCGGCACCCGTTCGACTTCTCTGTCACAGGGTATGGTGGCGCCGGAACAATGTCGATCGCTCACAACAATTTTCTTCTTGCCGTGCAGTTTCTTGACATCCTAGGTACTGCGGGCTGCTCGAACCTCGTCACGCTCAATGCTACTACGCCTGCGATGCCGGTATTTCTCCGTGACTTCTGTAATTGTGCCACCGAGAGGCAGGTCTCACCCCCGTTCAGCAGGCGGCCGGGTTGTTCGACGTCATAGGGCGCAGAGGGCTACGCGCATGAGCTGTGTGGGGCGACACCTTTCAAGGAGCCTACAAAGCGACACCCGTTCGACTTCTCAGTCACAGGGTATGGTGGCGCCGTAACAATGTTGATCGCTCACAACAATTTTGTTCTTGCAGTGCAGTTTCTTGACATCTTAGGTACTGCGGGCTGCTCGAACCTCGTCATGCTCAATGCTACTACGCCTGCGACGGCGGTATTTCTCCGTGACTTCTGTAATCGTGCCACCGAGAGCCAGGTCGCACCACCGTTCAGCAGACTGCCAGGTTATTCGACGTCATAGGGCGCAGAGGACTACGCGCATGAGCTGTGCGGGGCGACAACTTTCGAGAAGCCTATAAACGGACACCCGCTGTACTACTCAGTCACAGGGTATGGTGGCGCCGGAACAATGTCGATCGCTCACAACAATTTTGTTCTTGCCGTGCAGTTTCTTGACATCCTAGGTACTGCGGGCTGCTCGAACCTCGTCACGCTCAATGCTACTACGCCCTCGACGCCGGTATTTCTCCGTGACTTCTGTAATCGTGCCACCGAGAGCCAGGTCTCACCACCGTTCAGCAGACTGCCAGGTTATTCGACGTCACAGGGCGCAGAGGGCTACGCGCATGAGCTGTGCAGGGCGACACCTTTCAAGGAGCCTACAAAGCGACACCCGTTCTACTTGTCAGTCACAGGGTATGGTGGCGCCGGAACAATGTCGATCGCTCACAACAATTTTGTTCTTGCCGTGCAGTTTCTTGACATCCTAGGTACTGCGGGCTGCTCGAACCTCGTCATGCTCAATGCTACTACGCCTGCGACGCCGGTATTTCTCCATGACTTCAGTAATCGTGCCACCGAGAGCCAGGTCTCACCTCCGTTCAGCAGACTGCCAGGTTATTCGACGTCATAGGGCGCAGAGGGCTACGCGCATGGGCTCTGTGGGGCGACACCTTTCAAGAAGCCTACAAAGCGATACCCGTTCGACTTCTCCGTCACAGGGTATGGTGGCGCCGGAACAATGTCGATCGCTCACAACAATTTTGTTCTTGCTGTGCAGTTTCTTGACATCCTAGGTACTGCGGCCTGCTCGAACCTCGTCACGCTCAATGCTACTACGCCTACGATGCCGGTATTTCTCCGTGACTTCTGTAATCGTGCCACCGAGAGGCAGGTCTCACCCCCGTTCAGCAGACGGCCGGGTAATTCGACGTCATAGGGCGCAGAGGGCTACGCGCATGAGCTGTGTGGGGCGACACCTTTCAAGGAGCCTACAAAGCGACATTCGTTCGACTTCTCAGTCACAGGGTATGGTGGCGCCGGAACAATGTCGATCGCTCACAACAATTTTGTTCTTGCCGAGCAGTTTCTTGACATCCTAGGTACTGCGGGCTGCTCGAACCTCGTCACGCTCAATGCTACTACGCCTGCGACGCCGGTATTTCTCCGTGACTTCTGTAATCGTGCCACCGAGAGCCAGGTCGCACCACCGTTCAGCAGACTGCCAGGTTACTCGACGTCATAGGGTGCAGAGGACTACGCGCATGAGCTGTGCGGGGCGACACCTTTCGAGGAGCCTATAAACGGACACCCGCTCGACTACTCAGTCACAGGGTATTGTGGCGCCGGAACAATGTCGATCGCTCACAACAATTTTGTTCTTGCCGTGCAGTTTCTTCACATCCTAGGTACTGCGGGCTGCTCGAACCTCGTGACGCTCAATGCTACTACGCCTGCGACGGCGGTATTTCTCCGTGACTTCTGTAATCGTGCCACCGAGAGCCAGGTCTCACCACCGTTCAGCAGACTGCCAGGTTTTTCGACGTCACAGGGCGCAGAGGGCTACGCGCATGAGCTGTGCGGGGCGACACCTTTCAAGGAGCCTACAAAGCGACACCCGTTCTACTTGTCAGTCACAGGGTATGGTGGCTCCGGAACAATGTCGATCGCTCACAACAATTTTGTTTTTGCCGTGCAGTTTCTTGACGTCCTAGGTACTGCGGGCTGCTCGAACCTCGTCACGCTCAATGCTACTACGCCTGCGACGCCGGTATTTCTCCGTGACTTCTGTAATCGTGCCACTGAGAGCCAGGTCGCACCACCGTACAGCAGACTGCCAGGTTATTCGACGTCATAGGGCGCAGACGACTACGCGCATGAGCTGTGCGGGGCGACACCTTTCGAGGAGCCTATAAACGGACACCCGCTCGACTACTCAGTCACAGGGTATTGTGGCGCCGGAACAATGCTCACAACAATTTTGTTCTTGCCGTGCAGTTTCTTGACATCCTAGGTACAGCGGGCTGCTCGAACCTCGTCATGCTCAATGCTACTACGCCTGCGACGGCGGTATTTCTCCGTGACTTCTGTAATCGTGCCACCGAGAGCCAGGTCGCACCACCGTTCAGCAGACTGCCAGGTTATTCGACGTCATAGGGCGCAGAGGCCTACGCGCATGAGCTGTGCTGGGCGACACCTTTCAAGGAGCCTACAAAGCGGCACCCGTTCGACTTCTCTGTCACAGGGTATGGTGGCGCCGGAACAATGTCGATCGCTCACAACAATTTTCTTCTTGCCGTGCAGTTTCTTGACATCCTAGGTACTGCGGGCTGCTCGAACCTCGTCACGCTCAATGCTACTACGCCTGCGATGCCGGTATTTCTCCGTGACTTCTGTAATCGTGCCACCGAGAGGCAGGTCTCACCCCCGTTCAGCAGACGGCCGGGTTGTTCGACGTCATAGGGCGCAGAGGGCTACGCGCATGAGCTGTGTGGGGCGACACCTTTCAAGGAGCCTACAAAGCGACACCCGTTTGACTTCTCAGTCACAGGGTATGGTGGCGCCGTAACAATGTTGATCGCTCACAACAATTTTGTTCTTGCAGTGCAGTTTCTTGACATCTTAGGTACTGCGGGCTGCTCGAACCTCGTCATGCTCAATGCTACTACGCCTGCGACGGCGGTATTTCTCCGTGACTTCTGTAATCGTGCCACCGAGAGCCAGGTCGCACCACCGTTCAGCAGACTGCCAGGTTATTCGACGTCATAGGGCGCAGAGGACTACGCGCATGAGCTGTGCGGGGCGACAACTTTCGAGAAGCCTATAAACGGACACCCGCTGTACTACTCAGTCACAGGGTATGGTGGCGCCGGAACAATGTCGATCGCTCACAACAATTTTGTTCTTGCCGTGCAGTTTCTTGACATCCTAGGTACTGCGGGCTGCTCGAACCTCGTCACGCTCAATGCTACTACGCCCTCGACGCCGGTATTTCTCCGTGACTTCTGTAATCGTGCCACCGAGAGCCAGGTCTCACCACCGTTCAGCAGACTGCCAGGTTATTCGACGTCACAGGGCGCAGAGGGCTACGCGAATGAGCTGTGCAGGGCGACACCTTTCAAGGAGCCTACAAAGCGACACCCGTTCTACTTGTCAGTCACAGGGTATGGTGGCGCCGGAACAATGTCGATCGCTCACAACAATTTTGTTCTTGCCGTGCAGTTTCTTGACATCCTAGGTACTGCGGGCTGCTCGAACCTCGTCATGCTCAATGCTACTACGCCTGCGACGCCGGTATTTCTCCATGACTTCAGTAATCGTGCCACCGAGAGCCAGGTCTCACCACCGTTCAGCAGACTGCCAGGTTATTCGACGTCATAGGGCGCAGAGGGCTACGCGCATGGGCTCTGTGGGGCGACACCTTTCAAGAAGCCTACAAAGCGATACCCGTTCGACTTCTCCGTCACAGGGTATGGTGGCGCCGTAACAATGTTGATCGCTCACAATAATTTTGTTCTTGCAGTGCAGTTTCTTGACATCTTAGGTACTGCGGGCTGCTCGAACCTCGTCACGCTCAATGCTACTACGCCTGCGACGCCGGTATTTCTCCGTGACTTCTGTAATCGTGCCACCGAGAGCCAGGTCGCACCACCATTCAGCAGACTGCCAGGTTATTCGACGTCATAGGGTGCAGAGGACTACGCGCATGAGCTGTGCGGGGCGACACCTTTCGAGGAGCCTATAAACGGACACCCGCTCGACTACTCAGTCACAGGGTATTGTGGCGCCGGAACAATGTCGATCGCTCACAACAATTTTGTTCTTGCCGTGCAGTTTCTTCACATCCTAGGTACTGCGGGCTGCTCGAACCTCGTGACGCTCAATGCTACTACGCCTGCGACGGCGGTATTTCTCCGTGACTTCTGTAATCGTGCCACCGAGAGCCAGGTCTCACCACCGTTCAGCAGACTTCCAGGTTTTTCGACGTCACAGGGCGCAGAGGGCTACGCGCATGAGCTGTGCGGGGCGACACCTTTCAAGGAGCCTACAAAGCGACACCCGTTCTACTTGTCAGTCACAGGGTATGGTGGCGCCGGAACAATGTCGATCGCTCACAACAATTTTGTTTTTGCCGTGCAGTTTCTTGACGTCCTAGGTACTGCGGGCTGCTCGAACCTCGTCACGCTCAATGCTACTACGCCTGCGACGCCGGTATTTCTCCGTGACTTCTGTAATCGTGCCACTGAGAGCCAGGTATCACCACTGTTCAGCAGACTGCCAGGTTATTCGACGTCACAGGGCGCAGAGGGCTACGCGCATGAGCTGTGCGGGGCGACACCTTTCAAGGAGCCGACAAAGCGACACCCGTTCTACTTCTCAGTCACAGGATATGGTGGCGCCGGAACAATGTCGATCGCTCACAACAATTTTGTTCTTGCCGTGCAGTTTCTTGACATCCTAGGTACTGCGGGCTGCTCGAACCTCGTCATGCTCAATGCTACTACGCCTGCGACGCTGGTATTTCTCCGTGACTTCAGTAATCGTGCCACCGAGAGCCAGGTCTCACCACCGTTCAGCAGACTGCCAGGTTTTTCGGCGTCATAGGGCGCAGAGGGCTACGCGCATGGGCTCTGTGGGGGACACCTTTCAAGGAGCCTACAAAGCGACACCCGTTCGACTTCTCAGTCACAGGGTATGGTGGCGCCGGAACAATGTCGATCGCTCACAACAATTTTGTTCTTGCCGTTCAGTTTCTTGACATCCTAGGTACTGCGGGCTGCTCGAACCCCGTCACGCTCAATGCTACTACGCCTGCGATACCGGTATTTCTCCATGACTTCTGTAATCGTGCCACCGAAAGCCAGGTCTCACCACCGTTCAGCAGACTGCCAGTTTATTCGACGTCATAGGGCGCAGAGGCCTACGCGCATGAGCTGTGCGGGGCGACACCTTTCAAGGAGCCTACAAAGCGGCACCCGTTCGACTTCTCTGTCACAGGGTATGGTGGCGCCGGAACAATGTCGATCGCTCACAACAATTTTCTTCTTGCCGTGCAGTTTCTTGACATCCTAGGTACTGCGGGCTGCTCGAACCTCGTCACGCTCAATGCTACTACGCCTGCGATGCCGGTATTTCTCCGTGACTTCTGTAATCGTGCCACCGAGAGGCAGGTCTCACCCCCGTTCAGCAGACGGCCGGGTTGTTCGACGTCATAGGGCGCAGAGGGCTACGCGCATGAGCTGTGTGGGGCGACACCTTTCAAGGAGCCTACAAAGCGACACCCGTTCGACTTCTCAGTCACAGGGTATGGTGGCGCCGTAACAATGTTGATCGCTCACAACAATTTTGTTCTTGCAGTGCAGTTTCTTGACATCTTAGGTACTGCGGGCTGCTCGAACCTCGTCATGCTCAATGCTACTACGCCTGCGACGGCGGTATTTCTCCGTGACTTCTGTAATCGTGCCACCGAGAGCCAGGTCGCACCACCGTTCAGCAGACTGCCAGGTTATTCGACGTCATAGGGCGCAGAGGACTACGCGCATGAGCTGTGCGGGGCGACAACTTTCGAGAAGCCTATAAACGGACACCCGCTGTACTACTCAGTCACAGGGTATGGTGGCGCCGGAACAATGTCGATCGCTCACAACAATTTTGTTCTTGCCGTGCAGATTCTTGACATCCTAGGTACTGCGGGCTGCTCGAACCTCGTCACGCTCAATGCTACTACGCCCTCGACGCCGGTATTTCTCCGTGACTTCTGTAATCGTGCCACCGAGAGCCAGGTCTCACCACCGTTCAGCAGACTGCCAGGTTATTCGACGTCACAGGGCGCAGAGGGCTACGCGCATGAGCTGTGCAGGGCGACACCTTTCAAGGAGCCTACAAAGCGACACCCGTTCTACTTGTCAGTCACAGGGTATGGTGGCGCCGGAACAATGTCGATCGCTCACAACAATTTTGTTCTTGCCGTGCAGTTTCTTGACATCCTAGGTACTGCGGGCTGCTCGAACCTCGTCATGCTCAATGCTACTACGCCTGCGACGCCGGTATTTCTCCATGACTTCAGTAATCGTGCCACCGAGAGCCAGGTCTCACCTCCGTTCAGCAGACTGCCAGGTTATTCGACGTCATAGGGCGCAGACGACTACGCGCATGAGCTGTGCGGGGCGACACCTTTCGAGGAGCCTATAAACGGACACCCGCTCGACTACTCAGTCACAGGGTATTGTGGCGCCGGAACAATGCTCACAACAATTTTGTTCTTGCCGTGCAGTTTCTTGACATCCTAGGTACAGCGGGCTGCTCGAACCTCGTCATGCTCAATGCTACTACGCCTGCGACGGCGGTATTTCTCCGTGACTTCTGTAATCGTGCCACCGAGAGCCAGGTCGCACCACCGTTCAGCAGACTGCCAGGTTATTCGACGTCATAGGGCGCAGAGGCCTACGCGCATGAGCTGTGCTGGGCGACACCTTTCAAGGAGCCTACAAAGCGGCACCCGTTCGACTTCTCTGTCACAGGGTATGGTGGCGCCGGAACAATGTCGATCGCTCACAACAATTTTCTTCTTGCCGTGCAGTTTCTTGACATCCTAGGTACTGCGGGCTGCTCGAACCTCGTCACGCTCAATGCTACTACGCCTGCGATGCCGGTATTTCTCCGTGACTTCTGTAATTGTGCCACCGAGAGGCAGGTCTCACCCCCGTTCAGCTGGCGGCCGGGTTGTTCGACGTCATAGGGCGCAGAGGGCTACGCGCATGAGCTGTGTGGGGCGACACCTTTCAAGGAGCCTACAAAGCGACACCCGTTCGACTTCAGTCACAGGGTATGGTGGCGCCGTAACAATGTTGATCGCTCACAACAATTTTGTTCTTGCAGTGCAGTTTCTTGACATCTTAGGTACTGCGGGCTGCTCGAACCTCGTCATGCTCAATGCTACTACGCCTGCGACGGCGGTATTTCTCCGTGACTTCTGTAATCGTGCCACCGAGAGCCAGGTCGCACCACCGCTCAGCAGACTGCCAGGTTATTCGACGTCATAGGGCGCAGAGGACTACGCGCATGAGCTGTGCGGGGCGACAACTTTCGAGAAGCCTATAAACGGACACCCGCTGTACTACTCAGTCACAGGGTATGGTGGCGCCGGAACAATGTCGATCGCTCACAACAATTTTGTTCTTGCCGTGCAGTTTCTTGACATCCTAGGTACTGCGGGCTGCTCGAACCTCGTCACGCTCAATGCTACTACGCCCTCGACGCCGGTATTTCTCCGTGACTTCTGTAATCGTGCCACCGAGAGCCAGGTCTCACCACCGTTCAGCAGACTGCCAGGTTATTCGACGTCACAGGGCGCAGAGGGCTACGCGCATGAGCTGTGCAGGGCGACACCTTTCAAGGAGCCTACAAAGCGACACCCGTTCTACTTGTCAGTCACAGGGTATGGTGGCGCCGGAACAATGTCGATCGCTCACAACAATTTTGTTCTTGCCGTGCAGTTTCTTGACATCCTAGGTACTGCGGGCTGCTCGAACCTCGTCATGCTCAATGCTACTACGCCTGCGACGCCGGTATTTCTCCATGACTTCAGTAATCGTGCCACCGAGAGCCAGGTCTCACCTCCGTTCAGCAGACTGCCAGGTTATTCGACGTCATAGGGCGCAGAGGGCTACGCGCATGGGCTCTGTGGGGCGACACCTTTCAAGAAGCCTACAAAGCGATACCCGTTCGACTTCTCCGTCACAGGGTATGGTGGCGCCGGAACAATGTCGATCGCTCACAACAATTTTGTTCTTGCTGTGCAGTTTCTTGACATCCTAGGTACTGCGGCCTGCTCGAACCTCGTCACGCTCAATGCTACTACGCCTGCGATGCCGGTATTTCTCCGTGACTTCTGTAATCGTGCCACCGAGAGGCAGGTCTCACCCCCGTTCAGCAGACGGCCGGGTAATTCGACGTCATAGGGCGCAGAGGGCTACGCGCATGAGCTGTGTGGGGCGACACCTTTCAAGGAGCCTACAAAGCGACATTCGTTCGACTTCTCAGTCACAGGGTATGGTGGCGCCGGAACAATGTCGATCGCTCACAACAATTTTGTTCTTGCCGAGCAGTTTCTTGACATCCTAGGTACTGCGGGCTGCTCGAACCTCGTCACGCTCAATGCTACTACGCCTGCGACGCCGGTATTTCTCCGTGACTTCTGTAATCGTGCCACCGAGAGCCAGGTCGCACCACCGTTCAGCAGACTGCCAGGTTACTCGACGTCATAGGGTGCAGAGGACTACGCGCATGAGCTGTGCGGGGCGACACCTTTCGAGGAGCCTATAAACGGACACCCGCTCGACTACTCAGTCACAGGGTATTGTGGCGCCGGAACAATGTCGATCGCTCACAACAATTTTGTTCTTGCCGTGCAGTTTCTTCACATCCTAGGTACTGCGGGCTGCTCGAACCTCGTGACGCTCAATGCTACTACGCCTGCGACGGCGGTATTTCTCCGTGACTTCTGTAATCGTGCCACCGAGAGCCAGGTCTCACCACCGTTCAGCAGACTGCCAGGTTTTTCGACGTCACAGGGCGCAGAGGGCTACGCGCATGAGCTGTGCGGGGCGACACCTTTCAAGGAGCCTACAAAGCGACACCCGTTCTACTTGTCAGTCACAGGGTATGGTGGCGCCGGAACAATGTCGATCGCTCACAACAATTTTGTTTTTGCCGTGCAGTTTCTTGACGTCCTAGGTACTGCGGGCTGCTCGAACCTCGTCACGCTCAATGCTACTACGCCTGCGACGCCGGTATTTCTCCGTGACTTCTGTAATCGTGCCACTGAGAGCCAGGTCGCACCACCGTACAGCAGACTGCCAGGTTATTCGACGTCATAGGGCGCAGACGACTACGCGCATGAGCTGTGCGGGGCGACACCTTTCGAGGAGCCTATAAACGGACACCCGCTCGACTACTCAGTCACAGGGTATTGTGGCGCCGGAACAATGCTCACAACAATTTTGTTCTTGCCGTGCAGTTTCTTGACATCCTAGGTACAGCGGGCTGCTCGAACCTCGTCATGCTCAATGCTACTACGCCTGCGACGGCGGTATTTCTCCGTGACTTCTGTAATCGTGCCACCGAGAGCCAGGTCGCACCACCGTTCAGCAGACTGCCAGGTTATTCGACGTCATAGGGCGCAGAGGCCTACGCGCATGAGCTGTGCTGGGCGACACCTTTCAAGGAGCCTACAAAGCGGCACCCGTTCGACTTCTCTGTCACAGGGTATGGTGGCGCCGGAACAATGTCGATCGCTCACAACAATTTTCTTCTTGCCGTGCAGTTTCTTGACATCCTAGGTACTGCGGGCTGCTCGAACCTCGTCACGCTCAATGCTACTACGCCTGCGATGCCGGTATTTCTCCGTGACTTCTGTAATCGTGCCACCGAGAGGCAGGTCTCACCCCCGTTCAGCAGACGGCCGGGTTGTTCGACGTCATAGGGCGCAGAGGGCTACGCGCATGAGCTGTGTGGGGCGACACCTTTCAAGGAGCCTACAAAGCGACACCCGTTCGACTTCTCAGTCACAGGGTATGGTGGCGCCGTAACAATGTTGATCGCTCACAACAATTTTGTTCTTGCAGTGCAGTTTCTTGACATCTTAGGTACTGCGGGCTGCTCGAACCTCGTCATGCTCAATGCTACTACGCCTGCGACGGCGGTATTTCTCCGTGACTTCTGTAATCGTGCCACCGAGAGCCAGGTCGCACCACCGTTCAGCAGACTGCCAGGTTATTCGACGTCATAGGGCGCAGAGGACTACGCGCATGAGCTGTGCGGGGCGACAACTTTCGAGAAGCCTATAAACGGACACCCGCTGTACTACTCAGTCACAGGGTATGGTGGCGCCGGAACAATGTCGATCGCTCACAACAATTTTGTTCTTGCCGTGCAGTTTCTTGACATCCTAGGTACTGCGGGCTGCTCGAACCTCGTCACGCTCAATGCTACTACGCCCTCGACGCCGGTATTTCTCCGTGACTTCTGTAATCGTGCCACCGAGAGCCAGGTCTCACCACCGTTCAGCAGACTGCCAGGTTATTCGACGTCACAGGGCGCAGAGGGCTACGCGCATGAGCTGTGCAGGGCGACACCTTTCAAGGAGCCTACAAAGCGACACCCGTTCTACTTGTCAGTCACAGGGTATGGTGGCGCCGGAACAATGTCGATCGCTCACAACAATTTTGTTCTTGCCGTGCAGTTTCTTGACATCCTAGGTACTGCGGGCTGCTCGAACCTCGTCATGCTCAATGCTACTACGCCTGCGACGCCGGTATTTCTCCATGACTTCAGTAATCGTGCCACCGAGAGCCAGGTCTCACCACCGTTCAGCAGACTGCCAGGTTATTCGACGTCATAGGGCGCAGAGGGCTACGCGCATGGGCTCTGTGGGGCGACACCTTTCAAGAAGCCTACAAAGCGATACCCGTTCGACTTCTCCGTCACAGGGTATGGTGGCGCCGTAACAATGTTGATCGCTCACAATAATTTTGTTCTTGCAGTGCAGTTTCTTGACATCTTAGGTACTGCGGGCTGCTCGAACCTCGTCACGCTCAATGCTACTACGCCTGCGACGCCGGTATTTCTCCGTGACTTCTGTAATCGTGCCACCGAGAGCCAGGTCGCACCACCATTCAGCAGACTGCCAGGTTATTCGACGTCATAGGATGCAGAGGACTACGCGCATGAGCTGTGCGGGGCGACACCTTTCGAGGAGCCTATAAACGGACACCCGCTCGACTACTCAGTCACAGGGTATTGTGGCGCCGGAACAATGTCGATCGCTCACAACAATTTTGTTCTTGCCGTGCAGTTTCTTCACATCCTAGGTACTGCGGGCTGCTCGAACCTCGTGACGCTCAATGCTACTACGCCTGCGACGGCGGTATTTCTCCGTGACTTCTGTAATCGTGCCACCGAGAGCCAGGTCTCACCACCGTTCAGCAGACTTCCAGGTTTTTCGACGTCACAGGGCGCAGAGGGCTACGCGCATGAGCTGTGCGGGGCGACACCTTTCAAGGAGCCTACAAAGCGACACCCGTTCTACTTGTCAGTCACAGGGTATGGTGGCGCCGGAACAATGTCGATCGCTCACAACAATTTTGTTTTTGCCGTGCAGTTTCTTGACGTCCTAGGTACTGCGGGCTGCTCGAACCTCGTCACGCTCAATGCTACTACGCCTGCGACGCCGGTATTTCTCCGTGACTTCTGTAATCGTGCCACTGAGAGCCAGGTATCACCACTGTTCAGCAGACTGCCAGGTTATTCGACGTCACAGGGCGCAGAGGGCTACGCGCATGAGCTGTGCGGGGCGACACCTTTCAAGGAGCCGACAAAGCGACACCCGTTCTACTTCTCAGTCACAGGATATGGTGGCGCCGGAACAATGTCGATCGCTCACAACAATTTTGTTCTTGCCGTGCAGTTTCTTGACATCCTAGGTACTGCGGGCTGCTCGAACCTCGTCATGCTCAATGCTACTACGCCTGCGACGCTGGTATTTCTCCGTGACTTCAGTAATCGTGCCACCGAGAGCCAGGTCTCACCACCGTTCAGCAGACTGCCAGGTTTTTCGGCGTCATAGGGCGCAGAGGGCTACGCGCATGGGCTCTGTGGGGCGACACCTTTCAAGGAGCCTACAAAGCGACACCCGTTCGACTTCTCAGTCACAGGGTATGGTGGCGCCGGAACAATGTCGATCACTCACAACAATTTTGTTCTTGCCGTTCAGTTTCTTGACATCCTAGGTACTGCGGGCTGCTCGAACCCCGTCACGCTCAATGCTACTACGCCTGCGATACCGGTATTTCTCCATGACTTCTGTAATCGTGCCACCGAAAGCCAGGTCTCACCACCGTTCAGCAGACTGCCAGTTTATTCGACGTCATAGGGCGCAGAGGCCTACGCGCATGAGCTGTGCGGGGCGACACCTTTCAAGGAGCCTACAAAGCGGCACCCGTTCGACTTCTCTGTCACAGGGTATGGTGGCGCCGGAACAATGTCGATCGCTCACAACAATTTTCTTCTTGCCGTGCAGTTTCTTGACATCCTAGGTACTGCGGGCTGCTCGAACCTCGTCACGCTCAATGCTACTACGCCTGCGATGCCGGTATTTCTCCGTGACTTCTGTAATCGTGCCACCGAGAGGCAGGTCTCACCCCCGTTCAGCAGACGGCCGGGTTGTTCGACGTCATAGGGCGCAGAGGGCTACGCGCATGAGCTGTGTGGGGCGACACCTTTCAAGGAGCCTACAAAGCGACACCCGTTCGACTTCTCAGTCACAGGGTATGGTGGCGCCGTAACAATGTTGATCGCTCACAACAATTTTGTTCTTGCAGTGCAGTTTCTTGACATCTTAGGTACTGCGGGCTGCTCGAACCTCGTCACGCTCAATGCTACTACGCCTGCGACGCCGGTATTTCTCCCTGACTTCTGTAATCGTGCCACCGAGAGCCAGGTCGCACCACCGTACAGCAGACTGCCAGGTTATTCGACGTCATAGGGCGCAGACGACTACGCGCATGAGCTGTGCGGGGCGACACCTTTCGAGGAGCCTATAAACGGACACCCGCTCGACTACTCAGTCACAGGGTATTGTGGCGCCGGAACAATGCTCACAACAATTTTGTTCTTGCCGTGCAGTTTCTTGACATCCTAGGTACAGCGGGCTGCTCGAACCTCGTCATGCTCAATGCTACTACGCCTGCGACGGCGGTATTTCTCCGTGACTTCTGTAATCGTGCCACCGAGAGCCAGGTCGCACCACCGTTCAGCAGACTGCCAGGTTATTCGACGTCATAAGGCGCAGAGGACTACGCGCATGAGCTGTGCGGGGCGACAACTTTCGAGAAGCCTATAAACGGACACCCGCTGTACTACTCAGTCACAGGGTATGGTGGCGCCGGAACAATGTCGATCGCTCACAACAATTTTGTTCTTGCCGTGCAGTTTCTTGACATCCTAGGTACTGCGGGCTGCTCGAACCTCGTCACGCTCAATGCTACTACGCCTGCGACGCCGGTATTTCTCCGTGACTTCTGTAATCGTGCCACCGAGAGCCAGGTCTCACCACCGTTCAGCAGACTGCCAGGTTATTCGACGTCACAGGGCGCAGAGGGCTACGCGCATGAGCTGTGCAGGGCGACACCTTTCAAGGAGCCTACAAAGCGACACCCGTTCTACTTGTCAGTCACAGGGTATGGTGGCGCCGGAACAATGTCGATCGCTCACAACAATTTTGTTCTTGCCGTGCAGTTTCTTGACATCCTAGGTACTGCGGGCTGCTCGAACCTCGTCATGCTCAATGCTACTACGCCTGCGACGCCGGTATTTCTCCGTGACTTCAGTAATCGTGCCACCGAGAGCCAGGTCTCACCACCGTTCAGCAGACTGCCAGGTTATTCGACGTCATAGGGCGCAGAAGGCTACGCGCATGGGCTCTGTGGGGCGACACCTTTCAAGAAGCCTACAAAGCGATACCCGTTCGACTTCTCAGTCACAGGGTATGGTGGCGCCGGAACAATGTCGATCGCTCACAACAATTTTGTTCTTGCCGTTCAGTTTCTTGACATCCTAGGTACTGCGGGCTGCTCGAACCCCGTCACGCTCAATTCTACTACGCCTGCGATGCCGGTATTTCTCCGTGATTTCTGTAATCGTGCCACCGAGAGCCAGGTCTCACCACCGTTTAGCAGACTGCCAGGTTATTCGAAGTCATAGGGCGCAGAGGGCTACGCGCATGAGCTGTGCGGGGCGACACCTTTCAAGGAGCCTACAAAGCGACACCCGTTCGACTTCTCAGTCACAGGGTATGTTGGCGCCGGAACAATGTCGATCGCTCACAACAATTTTGTTCTTGCCGTGCAGTTTCTTGACATCCTAGGTACTGCGGGCTACTTGAACCTCGTCACGCTCAATGCTACTACGCCTGCGACGCCGGTATTTCTCCATGACTTCTGTAATCGTGCCACCGAAAGCCAGGTCTCACCACCGTTCAGCAGACTGCCAGTTTATTCGACGTCATAGGGCGCAGAGGGCTACGCGCATGAGCTGTGTGGGGCGACACCTTTCAAGGAGCCTACAAAGCGACACCCGTTCGACTTCTCAGTCACAGGGTATGGTGGCGCCGTAACAATGTTGATCGCTCACAACAATTTTGTTCTTGCAGTGCAGTTTCTTGACATCTTAGGTACTGCGGGCTGCTCGAACCTCGTCACGCTCAATGCTACTACGCCTGCGACGCCGGTATTTCTCCGTGACTTCTGTAATCGTGCCACCGAGAGCCAGGTCGCACCACCGTTCAGCAGACTGCCAGGTTATTCGACGTCATAGGGCGCAGAGGACTACGCGCATGAGCTGTGCGGGGCGACACCTTTCGAGGAGCCTATAAACGGACACCCGCTCGACTACTCAGTCACAGGGTATTGTGGCGCCGGAACAATGTCAATCGCTCACAACAATTTTGTTCTTGCCGTGCAGTTTCTTGACATCCTAGGTACTGCGGGCTGCTCGAACCTCGTCACGCTCAATGCTACTACGCCTTCGACGGCGGTATTTCTCCGTGACTTCTGTAATCGTGCCACCGACAGCCAGGTCTCACCACCGTTCAGCAGACTGCCAGGTTATTCGACGTCACAGGGCGCAGAGGGCTACGCGCATGAGCTGTGCGGGGTGACACCTTTCAAGGAGCCTACAAAGCGACACCCGTTCTACTTGTCAGTCACAGGGTATGGTGGCGCCGGAACAATGTCGATCGCTCACAACAATTTTGTTCTTGCCGTGCAGTTTCTTGACATCCTAGGTACTGCGGGCTGCTCAAACCTCGTCATGCTCAATGCTACTACGCCTGCGACGCTGGTATTTCTCCGTGACTTCAGTAATCGTGCCACCGAGAGCCAGGTCTCACCACCGTTCAGCAGACTGCCAAAATATTCGACGTCATAGGGCGCAGAGGGCTACGCGCATGGGCTGTGTGGGGCGACACCTTTCAAGGAGCCTACAAAGAGACACCCGTTCGACTTCAAAGTCACAGGTTGTGGTGGCGCCGGAACAATGTCGATCGCTCACAACAATTTTGTTCTTGCAGTGCAGTTTCTTGACATCCTAGGTACTGCGGGCTGTTCGAACCTCGTCACGCTCAATGCTACTACGCCTGCGACGCTGGTATTTTTCCGTGACTTCTGTAATCTTGCCACCGAGAGCCAGGTCTCACCACCGTTCAGCGACTGCCAGGTTATTCGACGTCATAGGGCGCAGAGGGCTACGCGCATGAGCTGTGCGGGGCGACACCTTTCAAGAAGCCTACAAAGCGACACCTGTTCGACTTCTCAGTCACAGGGTATGGTGGCGCCGGAACAATGTCGATCGCTCACAACAATTTTGTTTTTGCCGTGCAGTTTCTTGATGTCCTAGGTACTGCGGGCTGCTCGAACCTCGTCATGCTCAATGCTACTACGCCTGCGACGCCGGTATTTCTCCGTGACTTCAGTAATCGTGCCACCGAGAACCAGGTCTCACCACCGTTCAGCAGACTGCCAGGTTATTCGACGTCATAGGGCGCAGAGGGCTACGCGCATGGGCTGTGTGGGGCGACACCTTTTGAGGAGCCTACAAAGTGACACCCGTTCGACTTCTCAGTCACAGGGTATGGTGGCGCCGGAACAATGTCGATCGCTCACAACAATTTTGTTCTTGCCGTGCAGTTTCTTGACATCCTAGGTACTGCGGGCTGCTCGAACCTCGTCACGCTCAATGCTACTACGCCTGCGATGCCGGTATTTCTCCGTGAGTTCTGTAATCGTGCCACCGAGAGGCAGGTCTCACCCCCGTTCAGCAGACGGCCGGGTTGTTCGACGTCATAGGGCGCAGAGGGCTACGCGCATGAGCTGTGTGGGGCGACACCTTTCAAGGAGCCTACAAAGCGACACCCGTTCGACTTCTCAGTCACAGGGTATGGTGGCGCCGTAACAATGTTGATCGCTCACAACAATTTTGTTCTTGCAGTGCAGTTTCTTGACATCTTAGGTACTGCGGGCTGCTCGAACCTCGTCACGCTCAATGCTACTACGCCTGCGACGCCGGTATTTCTCCCTGACTTCTGTAATCGTGCCACCGAGAGCCAGGTCGCACCACCGTACAGCAGACTGCCAGGTTATTCGACGTCATAGGGCGCAGACGACTACGCGCATGAGCTGTGCGGGGCGACACCTTTCGAGGAGCCTATAAACGGACACCCGCTCGACTACTCAGTCACAGGGTATTGTGGCGCCGGAACAATGCTCACAACAATTTTGTTCTTGCCGTGCAGTTTCTTGACATCCAAGGTACAGCGGGCTGCTCGAACCTCGTCATGCTCAATGCTACTACGCCTGCGACGGCGGTATTTCTCCGTGACTTCTGTAATCGTGCCACCGAGAGCCAGGTCGCACCACCGTTCAGCAGACTGCCAGGTTATTCGACGTCATAGGGCGCAGAGGACTACGCGCATGAGCTGTGCGGGGCGACAACTTTCGAGAAGTCTATAAACGGACCCCCGCTGTACTACTCAGTCACAGGGTATGGTGGCGCCGGAACAATGTCGATCGCTCACAACAATTTTGTTCTTGCCGTGCAGTTTCTTGACATCCTAGGTACTGCGGGCTGCTCGAACCTCGTCACGGTCAATGCTACTACGCCTGCGACGCCGGTATTTCTCCGTGACTTCTGTAATCGTGCCACCGAGAGCCAGGTCTCACCAGCGTTCAGCAGACTGCCAGGTTATTCGACGTCACAGGGCGCAGAGGGCTACGCGCATGAGCTGTGCAGGGCGACACCTTTCAAGGAGCCTACAAAGCGACACCCGTTCTACTTGTCAGTCACAGGGTATGGTGGCGCCGGAACAATGTCGATCGCTCACAACAATTTTGTTCTTGCCGTGAAGTTTCTTGACATCCTAGGTACTGCGGGCTGCTCGAACCTCGTCACGCTCAATGCTACTACGCCTGCGACGCCGGTATTTCTCCGTGACTTCAGTAATCGTGCCACCGAGAGCCAGGTCTCACCACCGTTTAGCAGACTGCCAGGTTATTCGAAGTCATAGGGCGCAGAGGGCTACGCGCATGAGCTGTGCGGGGCGACACCTTTCAAGGAGCCTACAAAGCGACACCCGTTCGACTTCTCAGTCACAGGGTATGTTGGCGCCGGAACAATGTCGATCGCTCACAACAATTTTGTTCTTGCCGTGCAGTTTCTTGACATCCTAGGTACTGCGGGCTACTTGAACCTCGTCACGCTCAATGCTACTACGCCTGCGACGCCGGTATTTCTCCATGACTTCTGTAATCGTGCCACCGAAAGCCAGGTCTCACCACCGTTCAGCAGACTGCCAGTTTATTCGACGTCATAGGGCGCAGAGGGCTACGCGCATGAGCTGTGTGGGGCGACACCTTTCAAGGAGCCTACAAAGCGACACCCGTTCGACTTCTCAGTCACAGGGTATGGTGGCGCCGTAACAATGTTGATCGCTCACAACAATTTTGTTCTTGCTGTGCAGTTTCTTGACATCTTAGGTACTGCGGGCTGCTCGAACCTCGTCACGCTCAATGCTACTACGCCTGCGACGCCGGTATTTCTCCGTGACTTCTGTAATCGTGCCACCGAGAGCCAGGTCGCACCACCGTTCAGCACACTGCCAGGTTATTCGACGTCATAGGGCGCAGAGGACTACGCGCATGAGCTGTGCGGGGCGACACCTTTCGAGGAGCCTATAAACGGACACCCGCTCGACTACTCAGTCACAGGGTATTGTGGCGCCGGAACAATGTCAATCGCTCACAACAATTTTGTTCTTGCCGTGCAGTTTCTTGACATCCTAGGTACGGCGGGCTGCTCGAACCTCGTCACGCTCAATGCTACTACGCCTTCGACGGCGGTATTTCTCCGTGACTTCTGTAATCGTGCCACCGACAGCCAGGTCTCACCACCGTTCAGCAGACTGCCAGGTTATTCGACGTCACAGGGCGCAGAGGGCTACGCGCATGAGCTGTGCGGGGTGACACCTTTCAAGGAGCCTACAAAGCGACACCCGTTCTACTTGTCAGTCACAGGGTATGGTGGCGCCGGAACAATGTCGATCGCTCACAACAATTTTGTTCTTGCCGTGCAGTTTCTTGACATCCTAGGTACTGCGGGCTGCTCAAACCTCGTCATGCTCAATGCTACTACGCCTGCGACGCTGGTATTTCTCCGTGACTTCAGTAATCGTGCCACCGAGAGCCAGGTCTCACCACCGTTCAGCAGACTGCCAAAATATTCGACGTCATAGGGCGCAGAGGGCTACGCGCATGGGCTGTGTGGGGCGACACCTTTCAAGGAGCCTACAAAGAGACACCCGTTCGACTTCACAGTCACAGGTTGTGGTGGCGCCGGAACAATGTCGATCGCTCACAACAATTTTGTTCTTGCAGTGCAGTTTCTTGACATCCTAGGTACTGCGGGCTGTTCGAACCTCGTCACGCTCAATGCTACTACGCCTGCGACGCTGGTATTTTTCCGTGACTTCTGTAATCTTGCCACCGAGAGCCAGGTCTCACCACCGTTCAGCGACTGCCAGGTTATTCGACGTCATAGGGCGCAGAGGGCTACGCGCATGAGCTGTGCGGGGCGACACCTTTCAAGAAGCCTACAAAGCGACACCTGTTCGACTTCTCAGTCACAGGGTATGGTGGCGCCGGAACAATGTCGATCGCTCACAACAATTTTGTTTTTGCCGTGCAGTTTCTTGATGTCCTAGGTACTGCGGGCTGCTCGAACCTCGTCATGCTCAATGCTACTACGCCTGCGACGCCGGTATTTCTCCGTGACTTCAGTAATCGTGCCACCGAGAACCAGGTCTCACCACCGTTCAGCAGACTGCCAGTTTATTCGACGTCATAGGGCGCAGAGGGCTACGCGCATGAGCTGTGTGGGGCGACACCTTTCAAGGAGCCTACAAAGCGACACCCGTTCGACTTCTCAGTCACAGGGTATGGTGGCGCCGTAACAATGTTGATCGCTCACAACAATTTTGTTCTTGCTGTGCAGTTTCTTGACATCTTAGGTACTGCGGGCTGCTCAAACCTCGTCATGCTCAATGCTACTACGCCTGCGACGCTGGTATTTCTCCGTGACTTCAGTAATCGTGCCACCGAGAGCCAGGTCTCACCACCGTTCAGCAGACTGCCAAAATATTCGACGTCATAGGGCGCAGAGGGCTACGCGCATGGGCTGTGTGGGGCGACACCTTTCAAGGAGCCTACAAAGAGACACCCGTTCGACTTCACAGTCACAGGTTGTGGTGGCGCCGGAACAATGTCGATCGCTCACAACAATTTTGTTCTTGCAGTGCAGTTTCTTGACATCCTAGGTACTGCGGGCTGTTCGAACCTCGTCACGCTCAATGCTACTACGCCTGCGACGCTGGTATTTTTCCGTGACTTCTGTAATCTTGCCACCGAGAGCCAGGTCTCACCACCGTTCAGCGACTGCCAGGTTATTCGACGTCATAGGGCGCAGAGGGCTACGCGCATGAGCTGTGCGGGGCGACACCTTTCAAGAAGCCTACAAAGCGACACCTGTTCGACTTCTCAGTCACAGGGTATGGTGGCGCCGGAACAATGTCGATCGCTCACAACAATTTTGTTTTTGCCGTGCAGTTTCTTGATGTCCTAGGTACTGCGGGCTGCTCGAACCTCGTCATGCTCAATGCTACTACGCCTGCGACGCCGGTATTTCTCCGTGACTTCAGTAATCGTGCCACCGAGAACCAGGTCTCACCACCGTTCAGCAGACTGCCAGGTTATTCGACGTCATAGGGCGCAGAGGGCTACGCACATGGGCTGTGTGGGGCGACACCTTTTGAGGAGCCTACAAAGTGACACCCGTTCGACTTCTCAGTCACAGGGTATGGTGGCGCCGGAACAATGTCGATCGCTCACAACAATTTTGTTCTTGCCGTGCAGTTTCTTGACATCCTAGGTACTGCGGGCTGCTCGAACCTCGTCACGCTCAATGCTACTACGCCTGCGATGCCGGTATTTCTCCGTGACCTTTGTAATCGTGCCACCGAGAGCCAGGTCTCACCACCGTTTAGCAGACTGCCAGGTTATTCGACGTCATAGGGCGCAGAGGGCTACGCGCATGAGCTGTGCGAGGCGACACCTTTCAAGGAGCCTACAAAGCGACACCCATTCGACTTCTCAGTCACAGGGTATGTTGGCGCCAGAACAATGTCGATCGCTCACAACAATTTTGTTCTTGCCGTGCAGTTTCTTGACATCCTAGGTACTGCGGGCTACTTGAACCTTGTCACGCTCAATGCTACTACGCCTGCGACGCCGGTATTTCTCCATGACTTCTGTAATCGTGCCACCGAAAGCCAGGTCTCACCACCGTTCAGCAGACTGCCAGTTTATTCGACGCCATATAGCGCAGAGGGCTACGCGCATGAGCTGTGCGGGGCGACACCTTTCAAGGAGCCTACAAAGCGACACCCGTTTGACTTCTCAGTCACAGGGTATGGTGGCGCCGGAACAATGTCGATCGCTCAAAACAATTTTGTTCTTGCCGTGCAGTTTCTTGACATCCTAGGTACTGCGGGCTGCTCGAACCTCGTCACGCTCAATGCTACTACGCCTGCGATGCCGGTATTTCTCCGTGACTTCTGTAATCGTGCCACCAGGAGGCAGGTCTCAACCCCGTTCAGCAAACGGCCAGGTTATTCGACGTCATAGGGCGCAGAGGGCTACGCGCATGAGCTGTGTGGGGCGACACCTTTCGAGGAGCCTACAAAGCGACACCCGTTCGACTTCTCAGTCACAGGGTATGGTGGCGCCGTAACAATGTTGATCGCTCACAACAATTTTGTTCTTGCAGTGCAGTTTCTTGACATCTTAGGTACTGCGGGCTGCTCGAACCTCGTCACGCTCAATGCTACTACGCCTGCGACGCCGGTATTTGTCCGTGACTTCTGTAATCGTGCCACCGAGAGCCAGGTCGCACCACCGTTCAGCAGACTGCCAGGTTATTCGACGTCATAGGGCGCAGAGGACTACGCGCATGAGCTGTGCGGGGCGACACCTTTCGAGGAGCCTATAAACGGATACCCGCTCGACTACTCAGTCACAGGGTATTGTGGCGCCGGAACAATGTCGATCGCTCACAACAATTTTGTTCTTGCCGTGCAGTTTCTTGACATCCTAGCTACTGCGGGCTGCTCAAACCTCGTCATGCTCAATGCTACTACGCCTGCGACGCTGGTATTTCTCCGTGACTTCAGTAATCGTGCCACCGAGAGCCAGGTCTCACCACCGTTCAGCAGACTGCCAAGTTATTCGACGTCATAGGGCGCAGAGGGCTACGCGCATGGGCTGTGTGGGGCGACACCTTTCAAGGAGCCTACAAAGAGACACCCGTTCGACTTCAAAGTCACAGGTTATGGTGGCGCCGGAACAATGTCGATCGCTCACAACAATTTTGTTCTTGCAGTGCAGTTTCTTGACATCTAGGTACTGCGGGCTGTTCGAACCTCGTCATGCTCAATGCTACTACGCCTGCGACGCCGGTATTTTTCCGTGACTTCTGTAATCATGCCACCGAGAGCCAGGTCTCACCACCGTTCAGCGACTGCCAGGTTATTCGACGTCATAGGGCGCAGAGGGCTACGCGCATGAGCTGTGCGGGGCGACACCTTTCAAGAAGCCTACAAAGCGACACCTGTTCGACTTCTCAGTCACAGGGTATGGTGGCGCCGGAACAATGTCGATCGCTCACAACAATTTTGTTTTTGCCGTGCAGTTTCTTGACGTCCTAGGTACTGCGGGCTGCTCGAACCTCGTCACGCTCAATGCTACTACGCCTGCGATGCCGGTATTTCTCCGTGACTTCTGTAATCGTGCCACCGAGAGGCAGGTCTCACCCCCGTTCAGCAGACGGCCGGGTTGTTCGACGTCATAGGGCGCAGAGGGCTACGCGCATGAGCTGTGTGGGGCGACACCTTTCAAGGAGCCTACAAAGCGACACCCGTTCGACTTCTCAGTCACAGGGTATGGTGGCGCCGTAACAATGTTGATCGCTCACAACAATTTTGTTCTTGCAGTGCAGTTTCTTGACATCTTAGGTACTGCGGGCTGCTCGAACCTCGTCATGCTCAATGCTACTACGCCTGCGACGGCGGTATTTCTCCGTGACTTCTGTAATCGTGCCACCGAGAGCCAGGTCGCACCACCGTTCAGCAGACTGCCAGGTTATTCGACGTCATAGGGCGCAGAGGACTACGCGCATGAGCTGTGCGGGGCGACAACTTTCGAGAAGCCTATAAACGGACACCCGCTGTACTACTCAGTCACAGGGTATGGTGGCGCCGGAACAATGTCGATCGCTCACAACAATTTTGTTCTTGCCGTGCAGTTTCTTGACATCCTAGGTACTGCGGGCTGCTCGAACCTCGTCACGCTCAATGCTACTACGCCCTCGACGCCGGTATTTCTCCGTGACTTCTGTAATCGTGCCACCGAGAGCCAGGTCTCACCACCGTTCAGCAGACTGCCAGGTTATTCGACGTCACAGGGCGCAGAGGGCTACGCGCATGAGCTGTGCAGGGCGACACCTTTCAAGGAGCCTACAAAGCGACACCCGTTCTACTTGTCAGTCACAGGGTATGGTGGCGCCGGAACAATGTCGATCGCTCACAACAATTTTGTTCTTGCCGTGCAGTTTCTTGACATCCTAGGTACTGCGGGCTGCTCGAACCTCGTCATGCTCAATGCTACTACGCCTGCGACGCCGGTATTTCTCCATGACTTCAGTAATCGTGCCACCGAGAGCCAGGTCTCACCACCGTTCAGCAGACTGCCAGGTTATTCGACGTCATAGGGCGCAGAGGGCTACGCGCATGGGCTCTGTGGGGCGACACCTTTCAAGAAGCCTACAAAGCGATACCCGTTCGACTTCTCCGTCACAGGGTATGGTGGCGCCGTAACAATGTTGATCGCTCACAATAATTTTGTTCTTGCAGTGCAGTTTCTTGACATCTTAGGTACTGCGGGCTGCTCGAACCTCGTCACGCTCAATGCTACTACGCCTGCGACGCCGGTATTTCTCCGTGACTTCTGTAATCGTGCCACCGAGAGCCAGGTCGCACCACCATTCAGCAGACTGCCAGGTTATTCGACGTCATAGGATGCAGAGGACTACGCGCATGAGCTGTGCGGGGCGACACCTTTCGAGGAGCCTATAAACGGACACCCGCTCGACTACTCAGTCACAGGGTATTGTGGCGCCGGAACAATGTCGATCGCTCACAACAATTTTGTTCTTGCCGTGCAGTTTCTTCACATCCTAGGTACTGCGGGCTGCTCGAACCTCGTGACGCTCAATGCTACTACGCCTGCGACGGCGGTATTTCTCCGTGACTTCTGTAATCGTGCCACCGAGAGCCAGGTCTCACCACCGTTCAGCAGACTTCCAGGTTTTTCGACGTCACAGGGCGCAGAGGGCTACGCGCATGAGCTGTGCGGGGCGACACCTTTCAAGGAGCCTACAAAGCGACACCCGTTCTACTTGTCAGTCACAGGGTATGGTGGCGCCGGAACAATGTCGATCGCTCACAACAATTTTGTTTTTGCCGTGCAGTTTCTTGACGTCCTAGGTACTGCGGGCTGCTCGAACCTCGTCACGCTCAATGCTACTACGCCTGCGACGCCGGTATTTCTCCGTGACTTCTGTAATCGTGCCACTGAGAGCCAGGTATCACCACTGTTCAGCAGACTGCCAGGTTATTCGACGTCACAGGGCGCAGAGGGCTACGCGCATGAGCTGTGCGGGGCGACACCTTTCAAGGAGCCGACAAAGCGACACCCGTTCTACTTCTCAGTCACAGGATATGGTGGCGCCGGAACAATGTCGATCGCTCACAACAATTTTGTTCTTGCCGTGCAGTTTCTTGACATCCTAGGTACTGCGGGCTGCTCGAACCTCGTCATGCTCAATGCTACTACGCCTGCGACGCTGGTATTTCTCCGTGACTTCAGTAATCGTGCCACCGAGAGCCAGGTCTCACCACCGTTCAGCAGACTGCCAGGTTTTTCGGCGTCATAGGGCGCAGAGGGCTACGCGCATGGGCTCTGTGGGGCGACACCTTTCAAGGAGCCTACAAAGCGACACCCGTTCGACTTCTCAGTCACAGGGTATGGTGGCGCCGGAACAATGTCGATCACTCACAACAATTTTGTTCTTGCCGTTCAGTTTCTTGACATCCTAGGTACTGCGGGCTGCTCGAACCCCGTCACGCTCAATGCTACTACGCCTGCGATACCGGTATTTCTCCATGACTTCTGTAATCGTGCCACCGAAAGCCAGGTCTCACCACCGTTCAGCAGACTGCCAGTTTATTCGACGTCATAGGGCGCAGAGGCCTACGCGCATGAGCTGTGCGGGGCGACACCTTTCAAGGAGCCTACAAAGCGGCACCCGTTCGACTTCTCTGTCACAGGGTATGGTGGCGCCGGAACAATGTCGATCGCTCACAACAATTTTCTTCTTGCCGTGCAGTTTCTTGACATCCTAGGTACTGCGGGCTGCTCGAACCTCGTCACGCTCAATGCTACTACGCCTGCGATGCCGGTATTTCTCCGTGACTTCTGTAATCGTGCCACCGAGAGGCAGGTCTCACCCCCGTTCAGCAGACGGCCGGGTTGTTCGACGTCATAGGGCGCAGAGGGCTACGCGCATGAGCTGTGTGGGGCGACACCTTTCAAGGAGCCTACAAAGCGACACCCGTTCGACTTCTCAGTCACAGGGTATGGTGGCGCCGTAACAATGTTGATCGCTCACAACAATTTTGTTCTTGCAGTGCAGTTTCTTGACATCTTAGGTACTGCGGGCTGCTCGAACCTCGTCACGCTCAATGCTACTACGCCTGCGACGCCGGTATTTCTCCCTGACTTCTGTAATCGTGCCACCGAGAGCCAGGTCGCACCACCGTACAGCAGACTGCCAGGTTATTCGACGTCATAGGGCGCAGACGACTACGCGCATGAGCTGTGCGGGGCGACACCTTTCGAGGAGCCTATAAACGGACACCCGCTCGACTACTCAGTCACAGGGTATTGTGGCGCCGGAACAATGCTCACAACAATTTTGTTCTTGCCGTGCAGTTTCTTGACATCCTAGGTACAGCGGGCTGCTCGAACCTCGTCATGCTCAATGCTACTACGCCTGCGACGGCGGTATTTCTCCGTGACTTCTGTAATCGTGCCACCGAGAGCCAGGTCGCACCACCGTTCAGCAGACTGCCAGGTTATTCGACGTCATAAGGCGCAGAGGACTACGCGCATGAGCTGTGCGGGGCGACAACTTTCGAGAAGCCTATAAACGGACACCCGCTGTACTACTCAGTCACAGGGTATGGTGGCGCCGGAACAATGTCGATCGCTCACAACAATTTTGTTCTTGCCGTGCAGTTTCTTGACATCCTAGGTACTGCGGGCTGCTCGAACCTCGTCACGCTCAATGCTACTACGCCTGCGACGCCGGTATTTCTCCGTGACTTCTGTAATCGTGCCACCGAGAGCCAGGTCTCACCACCGTTCAGCAGACTGCCAGGTTATTCGACGTCACAGGGCGCAGAGGGCTACGCGCATGAGCTGTGCAGGGCGACACCTTTCAAGGAGCCTACAAAGCGACACCCGTTCTACTTGTCAGTCACAGGGTATGGTGGCGCCGGAACAATGTCGATCGCTCACAACAATTTTGTTCTTGCCGTGCAGTTTCTTGACATCCTAGGTACTGCGGGCTGCTCGAACCTCGTCATGCTCAATGCTACTACGCCTGCGACGCCGGTATTTCTCCGTGACTTCAGTAATCGTGCCACCGAGAGCCAGGTCTCACCACCGTTCAGCAGACTGCCAGGTTATTCGACGTCATAGGGCGCAGAAGGCTACGCGCATGGGCTCTGTGGGGCGACACCTTTCAAGAAGCCTACAAAGCGATACCCGTTCGACTTCTCAGTCACAGGGTATGGTGGCGCCGGAACAATGTCGATCGCTCACAACAATTTTGTTCTTGCCGTTCAGTTTCTTGACATCCTAGGTACTGCGGGCTGCTCGAACCCCGTCACGCTCAATTCTACTACGCCTGCGATGCCGGTATTTCTCCGTGATTTCTGTAATCGTGCCACCGAGAGCCAGGTCTCACCACCGTTTAGCAGACTGCCAGGTTATTCGAAGTCATAGGGCGCAGAGGGCTACGCGCATGAGCTGTGCGGGGCGACACCTTTCAAGGAGCCTACAAAGCGACACCCGTTCGACTTCTCAGTCACAGGGTATGTTGGCGCCGGAACAATGTCGATCGCTCACAACAATTTTGTTCTTGCCGTGCAGTTTCTTGACATCCTAGGTACTGCGGGCTACTTGAACCTCGTCACGCTCAATGCTACTACGCCTGCGACGCCGGTATTTCTCCATGACTTCTGTAATCGTGCCACCGAAAGCCAGGTCTCACCACCGTTCAGCAGACTGCCAGTTTATTCGACGTCATAGGGCGCAGAGGGCTACGCGCATGAGCTGTGTGGGGCGACACCTTTCAAGGAGCCTACAAAGCGACACCCGTTCGACTTCTCAGTCACAGGGTATGGTGGCGCCGTAACAATGTTGATCGCTCACAACAATTTTGTTCTTGCAGTGCAGTTTCTTGACATCTTAGGTACTGCGGGCTGCTCGAACCTCGTCACGCTCAATGCTACTACGCCTGCGACGCCGGTATTTCTCCGTGACTTCTGTAATCGTGCCACCGAGAGCCAGGTCGCACCACCGTTCAGCAGACTGCCAGGTTATTCGACGTCATAGGGCGCAGAGGACTACGCGCATGAGCTGTGCGGGGCGACACCTTTCGAGGAGCCTATAAACGGACACCCGCTCGACTACTCAGTCACAGGGTATTGTGGCGCCAGAACAATGTCAATCGCTCACAACAATTTTGTTCTTGCCGTGCAGTTTCTTGACATCCTAGGTACTGCGGGCTGCTCGAACCTCGTCACGCTCAATGCTACTACGCCTTCGACGGCGGTATTTCTCCGTGACTTCTGTAATCGTGCCACCGACAGCCAGGTCTCACCACCGTTCAGCAGACTGCCAGGTTATTCGACGTCACAGGGCGCAGAGGGCTACGCGCATGAGCTGTGCGGGGTGACACCTTTCAAGGAGCCTACAAAGCGACACCCGTTCTACTTGTCAGTCACAGGGTATGGTGGCGCCGGAACAATGTCGATCGCTCACAACAATTTTGTTCTTGCCGTGCAGTTTCTTGACATCCTAGGTACTGCGGGCTGCTCAAACCTCGTCATGCTCAATGCTACTACGCCTGCGACGCTGGTATTTCTCCGTGACTTCAGTAATCGTGCCACCGAGAGCCAGGTCTCACCACCGTTCAGCAGACTGCCAAAATATTCGACGTCATAGGGCGCAGAGGGCTACGCGCATGGGCTGTGTGGGGCGACACCTTTCAAGGAGCCTACAAAGAGACACCCGTTCGACTTCAAAGTCACAGGTTGTGGTGGCGCCGGAACAATGTCGATCGCTCACAACAATTTTGTTCTTGCAGTGCAGTTTCTTGACATCCTAGGTACTGCGGGCTGTTCGAACCTCGTCACGCTCAATGCTACTACGCCTGCGACGCTGGTATTTTTCCGTGACTTCTGTAATCTTGCCACCGAGAGCCAGGTCTCACCACCGTTCAGCGACTGCCAGGTTATTCGACGTCATAGGGCGCAGAGGGCTACGCGCATGAGCTGTGCGGGGCGACACCTTTCAAGAAGCCTACAAAGCGACACCTGTTCGACTTCTCAGTCACAGGGTATGGTGGCGCCGGAACAATGTCGATCGCTCACAACAATTTTGTTTTTGCCGTGCAGTTTCTTGATGTCCTAGGTACTGCGGGCTGCTCGAACCTCGTCATGCTCAATGCTACTACGCCTGCGACGCCGGTATTTCTCCGTGACTTCAGTAATCGTGCCACCGAGAACCAGGTCTCACCACCGTTCAGCAGACTGCCAGGTTATTCGACGTCATAGGGCGCAGAGGGCTACGCGCATGGGCTGTGTGGGGCGACACCTTTTGAGGAGCCTACAAAGTGACACCCGTTCGACTTCTCAGTCACAGGGTATGGTGGCGCCGGAACAATGTCGATCGCTCACAACAATTTTGTTCTTGCCGTGCAGTTTCTTGACATCCTAGGTACTGCGGGCTGCTCGAACCTCGTCACGCTCAATGCTACTACGCCTGCGATGCCGGTATTTCTCCGTGAGTTCTGTAATCGTGCCACCGAGAGGCAGGTCTCACCCCCGTTCAGCAGACGGCCGGGTTGTTCGACGTCATAGGGCGCAGAGGGCTACGCGCATGAGCTGTGTGGGGCGACACCTTTCAAGGAGCCTACAAAGCGACACCCGTTCGACTTCTCAGTCACAGGGTATGGTGGCGCCGTAACAATGTTGATCGCTCACAACAATTTTGTTCTTGCAGTGCAGTTTCTTGACATCTTAGGTACTGCGGGCTGCTCGAACCTCGTCACGCTCAATGCTACTACGCCTGCGACGCCGGTATTTCTCCCTGACTTCTGTAATCGTGCCACCGAGAGCCAGGTCGCACCACCGTACAGCAGACTGCCAGGTTATTCGACGTCATAGGGCGCAGACGACTACGCGCATGAGCTGTGCGGGGCGACACCTTTCGAGGAGCCTATAAACGGACACCCGCTCGACTACTCAGTCACAGGGTATTGTGGCGCCGGAACAATGCTCACAACAATTTTGTTCTTGCCGTGCAGTTTCTTGACATCCAAGGTACAGCGGGCTGCTCGAACCTCGTCATGCTCAATGCTACTACGCCTGCGACGGCGGTATTTCTCCGTGACTTCTGTAATCGTGCCACCGAGAGCCAGGTCGCACCACCGTTCAGCAGACTGCCAGGTTATTCGACGTCATAGGGCGCAGAGGACTACGCGCATGAGCTGTGCGGGGCGACAACTTTCGAGAAGCCTATAAACGGACCCCCGCTGTACTACTCAGTCACAGGGTATGGTGGCGCCGGAACAATGTCGATCGCTCACAACAATTTTGTTCTTGCCGTGCAGTTTCTTGACATCCTAGGTACTGCGGGCTGCTCGAACCTCGTCACGGTCAATGCTACTACGCCTGCGACGCCGGTATTTCTCCGTGACTTCTGTAATCGTGCCACCGAGAGCCAGGTCTCACCAGCGTTCAGCAGACTGCCAGGTTATTCGACGTCACAGGGCGCAGAGGGCTACGCGCATGAGCTGTGCAGGGCGACACCTTTCAAGGAGCCTACAAAGCGACACCCGTTCTACTTGTCAGTCACAGGGTATGGTGGCGCCGGAACAATGTCGATCGCTCACAACAATTTTGTTCTTGCCGTGAAGTTTCTTGACATCCTAGGTACTGCGGGCTGCTCGAACCTCGTCACGCTCAATGCTACTACGCCTGCGACGCCGGTATTTCTCCGTGACTTCAGTAATCGTGCCACCGAGAGCCAGGTCTCACCACCGTTTAGCAGACTGCCAGGTTATTCGAAGTCATAGGGCGCAGAGGGCTACGCGCATGAGCTGTGCGGGGCGACACCTTTCAAGGAGCCTACAAAGCGACACCCGTTCGACTTCTCAGTCACAGGGTATGTTGGCGCCGGAACAATGTCGATCGCTCACAACAATTTTGTTCTTGCCGTGCAGTTTCTTGACATCCTAGGTACTGCGGGCTACTTGAACCTCGTCACGCTCAATGCTACTACGCCTGCGACGCCGGTATTTCTCCATGACTTCTGTAATCGTGCCACCGAAAGCCAGGTCTCACCACCGTTCAGCAGACTGCCAGTTTATTCGACGTCATAGGGCGCAGAGGGCTACGCGCATGAGCTGTGTGGGGCGACACCTTTCAAGGAGCCTACAAAGCGACACCCGTTCGACTTCTCAGTCACAGGGTATGGTGGCGCCGTAACAATGTTGATCGCTCACAACAATTTTGTTCTTGCTGTGCAGTTTCTTGACATCTTAGGTACTGCGGGCTGCTCGAACCTCGTCACGCTCAATGCTACTACGCCTGCGACGCCGGTATTTCTCCGTGACTTCTGTAATCGTGCCACCGAGAGCCAGGTCGCACCACCGTTCAGCACACTGCCAGGTTATTCGACGTCATAGGGCGCAGAGGACTACGCGCATGAGCTGTGCGGGGCGACACCTTTCGAGGAGCCTATAAACGGACACCCGCTCGACTACTCAGTCACAGGGTATTGTGGCGCCGGAACAATGTCAATCGCTCACAACAATTTTGTTCTTGCCGTGCAGTTTCTTGACATCCTAGGTACTGCGGGCTGCTCGAACCTCGTCACGCTCAATGCTACTACGCCTTCGACGGCGGTATTTCTCCGTGACTTCTGTAATCGTGCCACCGACAGCCAGGTCTCACCACCGTTCAGCAGACTGCCAGGTTATTCGACGTCACAGGGCGCAGAGGGCTACGCGCATGAGCTGTGCGGGGTGACACCTTTCAAGGAGCCTACAAAGCGACACCCGTTCTACTTGTCAGTCACAGGGTATGGTGGCGCCGGAACAATGTCGATCGCTCACAACAATTTTGTTCTTGCCGTGCAGTTTCTTGACATCCTAGGTACTGCGGGCTGCTCAAACCTCGTCATGCTCAATGCTACTACGCCTGCGACGCTGGTATTTCTCCGTGACTTCAGTAATCGTGCCACCGAGAGCCAGGTCTCACCACCGTTCAGCAGACTGCCAAAATATTCGACGTCATAGGGCGCAGAGGGCTACGCGCATGGGCTGTGTGGGGCGACACCTTTCAAGGAGCCTACAAAGAGACACCCGTTCGACTTCACAGTCACAGGTTGTGGTGGCGCCGGAACAATGTCGATCGCTCACAACAATTTTGTTCTTGCAGTGCAGTTTCTTGACATCCTAGGTACTGCGGGCTGTTCGAACCTCGTCACGCTCAATGCTACTACGCCTGCGACGCTGGTATTTTTCCGTGACTTCTGTAATCTTGCCACCGAGAGCCAGGTCTCACCACCGTTCAGCGACTGCCAGGTTATTCGACGTCATAGGGCGCAGAGGGCTACGCGCATGAGCTGTGCGGGGCGACACCTTTCAAGAAGCCTACAAAGCGACACCTGTTCGACTTCTCAGTCACAGGGTATGGTGGCGCCGGAACAATGTCGATCGCTCACAACAATTTTGTTTTTGCCGTGCAGTTTCTTGATGTCCTAGGTACTGCGGGCTGCTCGAACCTCGTCATGCTCAATGCTACTACGCCTGCGACGCCGGTATTTCTCCGTGACTTCAGTAATCGTGCCACCGAGAACCAGGTCTCACCACCGTTCAGCAGACTGCCAGTTTATTCGACGTCATAGGGCGCAGAGGGCTACGCGCATGAGCTGTGTGGGGCGACACCTTTCAAGGAGCCTACAAAGCGACACCCGTTCGACTTCTCAGTCACAGGGTATGGTGGCGCCGTAACAATGTTGATCGCTCACAACAATTTTGTTCTTGCTGTGCAGTTTCTTGACATCTTAGGTACTGCGGGCTGCTCAAACCTCGTCATGCTCAATGCTACTACGCCTGCGACGCTGGTATTTCTCCGTGACTTCAGTAATCGTGCCACCGAGAGCCAGGTCTCACCACCGTTCAGCAGACTGCCAAAATATTCGACGTCATAGGGCGCAGAGGGCTACGCGCATGGGCTGTGTGGGGCGACACCTTTCAAGGAGCCTACAAAGAGACACCCGTTCGACTTCACAGTCACAGGTTGTGGTGGCGCCGGAACAATGTCGATCGCTCACAACAATTTTGTTCTTGCAGTGCAGTTTCTTGACATCCTAGGTACTGCGGGCTGTTCGAACCTCGTCACGCTCAATGCTACTACGCCTGCGACGCTGGTATTTTTCCGTGACTTCTGTAATCTTGCCACCGAGAGCCAGGTCTCACCACCGTTCAGCGACTGCCAGGTTATTCGACGTCATAGGGCGCAGAGGGCTACGCGCATGAGCTGTGCGGGGCGACACCTTTCAAGAAGCCTACAAAGCGACACCTGTTCGACTTCTCAGTCACAGGGTATGGTGGCGCCGGAACAATGTCGATCGCTCACAACAATTTTGTTTTTGCCGTGCAGTTTCTTGATGTCCTAGGTACTGCGGGCTGCTCGAACCTCGTCATGCTCAATGCTACTACGCCTGCGACGCCGGTATTTCTCCGTGACTTCAGTAATCGTGCCACCGAGAACCAGGTCTCACCACCGTTCAGCAGACTGCCAGGTTATTCGACGTCATAGGGCGCAGAGGGCTACGCACATGGGCTGTGTGGGGCGACACCTTTTGAGGAGCCTACAAAGTGACACCCGTTCGACTTCTCAGTCACAGGGTATGGTGGCGCCGGAACAATGTCGATCGCTCACAACAATTTTGTTCTTGCCGTGCAGTTTCTTGACATCCTAGGTACTGCGGGCTGCTCGAACCTCGTCACGCTCAATGCTACTACGCCTGCGATGCCGGTATTTCTCCGTGACCTTTGTAATCGTGCCACCGAGAGCCAGGTCTCACCACCGTTTAGCAGACTGCCAGGTTATTCGACGTCATAGGGCGCAGAGGGCTACGCGCATGAGCTGTGCGAGGCGACACCTTTCAAGGAGCCTACAAAGCGACACCCATTCGACTTCTCAGTCACAGGGTATGTTGGCGCCAGAACAATGTCGATCGCTCACAACAATTTTGTTCTTGCCGTGCAGTTTCTTGACATCCTAGGTACTGCGGGCTACTTGAACCTTGTCACGCTCAATGCTACTACGCCTGCGACGCCGGTATTTCTCCATGACTTCTGTAATCGTGCCACCGAAAGCCAGGTCTCACCACCGTTCAGCAGACTGCCAGTTTATTCGACGCCATATAGCGCAGAGGGCTACGCGCATGAGCTGTGCGGGGCGACACCTTTCAAGGAGCCTACAAAGCGACACCCGTTTGACTTCTCAGTCACAGGGTATGGTGGCGCCGGAACAATGTCGATCGCTCAAAACAATTTTGTTCTTGCCGTGCAGTTTCTTGACATCCTAGGTACTGCGGGCTGCTCGAACCTCGTCACGCTCAATGCTACTACGCCTGCGATGCCGGTATTTCTCCGTGACTTCTGTAATCGTGCCACCAGGAGGCAGGTCTCAACCCCGTTCAGCAAACGGCCAGGTTATTCGACGTCATAGGGCGCAGAGGGCTACGCGCATGAGCTGTGTGGGGCGACACCTTTCGAGGAGCCTACAAAGCGACACCCGTTCGACTTCTCAGTCACAGGGTATGGTGGCGCCGTAACAATGTTGATCGCTCACAACAATTTTGTTCTTGCAGTGCAGTTTCTTGACATCTTAGGTACTGCGGGCTGCTCGAACCTCGTCACGCTCAATGCTACTACGCCTGCGACGCCGGTATTTGTCCGTGACTTCTGTAATCGTGCCACCGAGAGCCAGGTCGCACCACCGTTCAGCAGACTGCCAGGTTATTCGACGTCATAGGGCGCAGAGGACTACGCGCATGAGCTGTGCGGGGCGACACCTTTCGAGGAGCCTATAAACGGATACCCGCTCGACTACTCAGTCACAGGGTATTGTGGCGCCGGAACAATGTCGATCGCTCACAACAATTTTGTTCTTGCCGTGCAGTTTCTTGACATCCTAGCTACTGCGGGCTGCTCAAACCTCGTCATGCTCAATGCTACTACGCCTGCGACGCTGGTATTTCTCCGTGACTTCAGTAATCGTGCCACCGAGAGCCAGGTCTCACCACCGTTCAGCAGACTGCCAAGTTATTCGACGTCATAGGGCGCAGAGGGCTACGCGCATGGGCTGTGTGGGGCGACACCTTTCAAGGAGCCTACAAAGAGACACCCGTTCGACTTCACAGTCACAGGTTATGGTGGCGCCGGAACAATGTCGATCGCTCACAACAATTTTGTTCTTGCAGTGCAGTTTCTTGACATCTAGGTACTGCGGGCTGTTCGAACCTCGTCATGCTCAATGCTACTACGCCTGCGACGCCGGTATTTTTCCGTGACTTCTGTAATCATGCCACCGAGAGCCAGGTCTCACCACCGTTCAGCGACTGCCAGGTTATTCGACGTCATAGGGCGCAGAGGGCTACGCGCATGAGCTGTGCGGGGCGACACCTTTCAAGAAGCCTACAAAGCGACACCTGTTCGACTTCTCAGTCACAGGGTATGGTGGCGCCGGAACAATGTCGATCGCTCACAACAATTTTGTTTTTGCCGTGCAGTTTCTTGACGTCCTAGGTACTGCGGGCTGCTCGAACCTCGTCACGCTCAATGCTACTACGCCTGCGACGCCGGTATTTCTCCGTGACTTCAGTAATCGTGCCACCGAGAACCAGGTCTCACCACCGTTCAGCAGACTTCCAGGTTATTCGACGTCATAGGGCGCAGAGGGCTACGCGCATGAGCTGTGTGGGGCGACACCTTTCGAGGAGCCTACAAAGCGACACACGTTCGACTTCTCAGTCAAAGGGTATGGTGGCGCCGGAACAATGTCGATCGCTCACAACAATTTTGTTCTTGCCGTGCAGTTTCTTGACATCCTAGGTACTGCGGGGTGCTCGAACCTCGTCACGCTCAATGCTACTACGCTTGCGATGCCGGTATTTCTCCGTGACTTTTGTAATCGTGCCACCGAGAGGCAGATCTCACCACCGTTCAGCAGACTGCCAGGTTATTGGACGTCACAGGGCGCAGAGGGCTACGCGCATGAGCTGTGCGGGGCGACACCTTTCAAGGAGCCGACAAAGCGACACCCGTTCTACTTCTCAGTCACAGGATATGGTGGCGCCGGAACAATGTCGATCGCTCACAACAATTTTGTTCTTGCCGTGCAGTTTCTTGACATCCTAGGTACTGCGGGCTGCTCGAACCTCGTCATGCACAATGCTACTACGCCTGCGACGCCGGTATTTCTCCGTGACTTAAGTAATCGTGCCACCGAGAGGCAGGTCTCACCCCCGTTCAGCAGACGGCCGGGTAATTCGACGTCATAGGGCGCAGAGGGCTACGCGCATGAGCTGTGTGGGGCGACACCTTTCAAGGAGCCTACAAAGCGACACCCGTTCGACTTCTCAGTCACAGGGTATGGTGGCGCCGGAACAATGTTGATCGCTCACAACAATTTTGTTCTTGCAGTGCAGTTTCTTGACATCTTAGGTACTGCGGGCTGCTCGAACCTCGTCACGCTCAATGCTACTATGCCTGCGACGCCGGTATTTCTCCGTGACTTCTGTAATCGTGCCACCGAGAGCCAGGTCTCACACCGTTCGACAGACTGCCAGGTTATTCCACGTCATAGGGTGCAGAGGGCTACGCGCATGAGCTGTGCGGTGCGACACCTTTCAAGGAGCCTACAAAGCGACACCCGTTCGACTTCTCAGTCACAGGGTATGGTGGCGCCGGAACAATGTCGATCGCTCACAACAATTTTGTTCTTGCCGTGCAGTTTCTTGACATCCTAGGTACTGCGGGCTGCTCGAACCTCGTCACGCTCAATGCTACTACGCCTGCGATGCCGGTATTTCTCCGTGACTTCTGTAATCGTGCCACCGAGAGGCAGGTCTCACCCCCGTTCAGCAGACGGCCCGGTTATTCGACGTCATAGGGCGCAGAGGGCTACGCGCATGAGCTGTGTGGGGCGACACCTTTCAAGGAGCCTACAAAGCGACACCCGTTCGACTTCTCAGTCACTGGGTATGGTGGCGCCGTAACAATGTTGATCGCTCACAACAATTTTGTTCTTGCAGTCCAGTTTCTTGACATCTTAGGTACTGCGTGCGGGCTGCTCGAATCTCGTCACGCTCAATGCTACTACGCCTGCGACGCCGGTATTTCTCCGTGACTTCTGTAATCGTGCCACCGAAAGCCTGGTCGCACCACCGTTCAGCAGACTGCCAGATTATTCGACGTCATAGGGCGCAGAGGACTACGCGCATGAGCTGTGCGGGGCGACACCTTTCGAGGAGCCTATAAACGGACACCCGCTCGACTACTCAGTCACAGGGTATGGTGGCGCCGGAACAATGTCGATCGCACACAACAATTTTGTTCTTGCCATGCAGTTTCTTGACATCCTAGGTACTGCGGGCTGCTCGAACCTCGTCACGCTCAATGCTACTACGCCTGCGATGCCGGTATTTCTCCGTGACTTCTGTAATCGTGCCACCGAGAGGCAGGTCTCACCACCGTTCAGCAGACGGCCGGGTTATTCGACGTCATAGGGCGCAGAGGGCTACGCGCATGAGCTGTGTGGGGCGACACCTTTCAAGGAGCCTATCCCCTTCAGGCGCAGCGTCCACATTTGTGGACGCCAACTTCACAGCTCAATATCTCGAAATTTACTTTGAATCTCGCGCGCAACCAGTGCTCTCTCTATCACTACATGTTGCTGCAGCGACCCGTGGCGCCATCTGCCGCAGCTGACACAAAATAACTACAAAAACAACTCTCAAAGATGGACGCCTCCACGTTTTACGGCGGCGCACGTAAGTGGCTCTCACTTTTCAAGCCCTTGCTATGTTTCATTCGAGGTGGCATGAAATTATGCACTTGTCAGTAAGAGCTAAGAGATACCTCATGCCAATAAACAAGACTTTTGCAACTAGAAACTATTTATAACGTCAAAAAGGGTGCGTAAAATACCGCGTCCACGATCGTGGACATTGCGCCTTAGTGCTGCCTTTGTTGCAGGGCAGCCATTTCGCACCGTGTGCGCAGATATGATGGTTATGTGTGATTTTTTGTCTCCAGGACTTGAAGATCATGCTTCAAAACGTCAGAAAGTTGATGATGCGACAGCAGAAGAAATCCTCATGAGAATATCAAATGGAGATATCTCAGATGGCGACTTTTCAGATGACGAATTGGAAGCAGAAAATGAAGAAAACATAGTAAGTTTGCTCGAGATTGTGAGACATTATTTTGTGTTCTCGGGAAACATATGGCACCAAACTGTCTAAAGGTACTTTGACCCTAATTTACGCTGTTTGTTTCAGCCTGCCAATGGTCAGGTGACCGCATCCACGACCACAGCTGCACTGCCTGCACGACCAGACGCCACGGTCAGCTCGAACGCACCTGCGGCATCTACGAAGGCTGAGTTCAAATGGGTGAAGAAAGATTTTGCTCCAAGTGATGTTGACTGCCACTACAATCCTGAAGTAGCCTCGACATGCCAGCAGCCACTTGTGTATTTTAGCAAGTATTTCACCGAACAGATATTTGAAGACCTTGCTGAATTCACAAACAGGTATGTCCTGCAAAGAGACGGTGCCGTATTAGCCACTACAAAAGAAGAGATCAAAATATTTTTTGGAATGCTCATGCTGATGGGTGTTCTGAAATACCCACGCGTCAGAATGTATTGGCAAACTGCAACGAGGATTCCCGCAATAGCCGATTCGATGGGCGTGAAGCGATTCTTCAAAATCAGAGGCGCTCTCCACATAAGCGACGCTAATGAAGAACGGGACCCGAACAGCCAAGACAAATTTTGGAAAGTTAGGCCGTTGCTAGAAGCTGTCAGAAGCCGCTGCTTACAGCTTGTTCCCTTGGAACAGAATAGCATCGATGAACAGATGGTGACAGGACGCATTGCTGCAAAGCAATTTGTGAAAGGAAAACCGAACCCAGAAGGCGTGAAGGTTTTTGTACGCTGCAGTTTTGACGGTCTTGCACATGACTTTGAGTTTTACCAAGGGAAGGGAACGGGAGTGAGCAAAGAACATGCACATCTTGGCCTTGGTGGCTCCGTCGTAATGCGCCTTGTTGAAAGCCTCCCGAAGGCACAGAACATCAAGTGCTACATGGACAATTATTTTACGTCCGTGAAGCTCTTTCTTGAGTTAAAAAAGATCGGCATTTTGGCTAGTGGCACAATTAGGGGAAACCGCTTGGCAGGATGCGTCATGAAAACAGACAAGGAAATGAAGAAAGAAGGACGGGGAAGCTATGATGAGCGGGTTTCCCAGAACGACGAAGTTGTCCTTGTTCGTTGGCAAGACAACGGGACCGTCAACATGGCTTCTACCCACCTTGGAGTTGGAAATATTGGCACCGTGAGAAGATGGAGCGAATCCCAAAAGGTCCACGTTGACATTGACTGTCCAGAGGTAGTCCTGGACTACAACAAATACATGGGTGGAGTAGACAAACTAGACTTCATCATGTCCCTCTACCCAATGCGGACGCGAACGAAAAAGTGGCCTGTGAGAGTGATTTCCCATTTTGCATCTTTTGCGCTCTCCAACAGTTGGCTTGAATACTTAAGGGATGCCAATAAAGCAGGGCTACTAAGAAAAGAGACACTGGACATGATGGCGTTCCAAACAGACGTCGCGAATTGCCTGCTGAACAGCAATAAGCCACAAAAGAAGCGTGGACGTCCGAGCAATGACAACTCCCGAACAGTGAAAAAGAAGGTACCCAATGCTTCACCACTACCAGTCAGCACTGTTCGCTATGATGGGATTAATCATTGGCCGCAGCAAGTAAACATGGCTAACGCACAACGCTGCCGGAGAGAGGAATGCACATCCAAAAGCCGTGTCCGCTGCAGGAAATGCAACATTTTCCTTTGTCTGACATCTCAGAACGACTGTTTTTATTTGTTTCATACCAAATAGACTCTTTCTGATTATTTTTGCGGAAAAGACTTCCTAAGCAGTGTTCCTGCAATGATTATTTGCGAGCCTCCGAAATAAAAGCGTTTGTTTTCTTCTTCTCCACCGTTCATGGGTATTGCAACAAGGAAAGCGAGATGTAAAATATGTATTTACTAGAGCCTATACAACAGGCAGTATGGCGAAAAACCCACGCACAAGCCATGGCGCACCTTCGTCGTCTTCCTTTCCCTGCGTCTTCGTGCGCGCGCTTGGGTAACGGTCACGTGACAATATGACTGCTTTGAGGCGCAATGTCCACATATGTGGACGCCATTGAAAAATTGAACCAATGAATTTTTTTCTGAATTTCTTGTGGATTCCTTCTTTAATAGCGTTATGTATTCATAATCTGAACAAAATTTTTTTTTCGCTACGTCAGATTTAATTCGCGCCTGAAGGGGCTATAAAGGGACACCCGCTCGACTACTCAGTCACAGGGTATGATGGCGCCGGAACAATGTCAATCGCTCACAACAATTTTGTACTTGCCGTGCAGTTTCTTGACATCCGAGGTACTGCGGGCTGCTTGAACCTCGTCACGCTCAATGCTACTACGCCTGCGACGCCGGTATTTCTCCGTGACTTCTGTAATCGTGCCACCGAGAGCCACGTCTCACCACCGTTCAGCAGACTGCCAGGTTATTGGACGTCACAGGGCGCAGAGGGCTACGCGCATGAGCTGTGCGGGGCGACACCTTTCAAGGAGCCGACAAAGCGACACCCGTTCTACTTCTCAGTCACAGGATATGGTGGCGCCGGAACAATGTCGATCGCTCACAACAATTTTGTTCTTGCCGTGCAGTTTCTTGACATCCTAGGTACTGCGGGCTGCTCGAACCTCGTCATGCTCAATGCTACTACGCCTGCTACGCCGGTATTTCTCCGTGACTTAAGTAATCGTGCCACCGAGAGGCAGGTCTCACCCCCGTTCAGCAGACGGCCGGGTAATTCGACGTCATAGGGCGCAGAGGGCTACGCGCATGAGCTGTGTGGGGCGACACCTTTCAAGGAGCCTACAAAGCGACACCCGTTCGACTTCTCAGTCACAGGGTATGGTGGCGCCGGAACAATGTTGATCGCTCACAACAATTTTGTTCTTGCAGTGCAGTTTCTTGACATCTTAGGTACTGCGGGCTGCTCGAACCTTGTCACGCTCAATGCTACTATGCCTGCGACGCCGGTATTTCTCCGTGACTTCTGTAATCGTGCCACCGAGAGCCAAGTCTCACACCGTTCAACAGACTGCCAGGTTATTCCACGTCATAGGGTGCAGAGGGCTACGCACATGAGCTGTGCGGTGCGACACCTTTCAAGGAGCCTACAAAGCGACACCCGTTCGACTTCTCAGTCACAGGGTATGGTGGCGCCGGAACAATGCCGATCGCTCACAACAATTTTGTTCTTGCCGTGCAGTTTCTTGACATCCTAGGTACTGCGGGCTGCTCGAACCTCGTCACGCTCAATGCTACTACGCCTGCGATGCCGGTATTTCTCCGTGACTTCTGTAATCGTGCCACCGAGAGGCAGGTCTCACCCCCGTTCAGCAGACGGCCCGGTTATTCGACGTCATAGGGCGCAGAGGGCTACGCGCATGAGCTGTGTGGGGCGACACCTTTCAAGGAGCCTACAAAGCGACACCCGTTCGACTTCTCAGTCACTGGGTATGGTTGCGCCGTAACAATGTTGATCGCTCACAACAATTTTGTTCTTGCAGTCCAGTTTCTTGACATCTTAGGTACTGCGGGCTGCTCGAATCTCGTCACGCTCAATGCTACTACGCCTGCGACGCCGGTATTTCTCCGTGACTTCTGTAATCGTGCCACCGAGAGCCTGGTCGCACCACCGTTCAGCAGACTGCCAGGTTATTCGACGTCATAGGGCGCAGAGGACTACGCGCATGAGCTGTGCGGGGCGACACCTTTCGAGGAGCCTATAAACGGACACCCGCTCGACTACTCAGTCACAGGGTATGGTGGCGCCGGAACAAGGTCGATCGCACACAACAATTTTGTTCTTGCCATGCAGTTTCTTGACATCCTAGGTACTGCGGGCTGCTCGAACCTCGTCACGCTCAATGCTACTACGCCTGCGACGGCGGTATTTCTCCGTGACTTCTGTAATAGTGCCACCGAGAGCCAGGTCTCACCACCGTTCAGCAGACTGCCAGGTTATTCGACGTCACAGGGCACAGAGGGCTACGCGCATGAGCTGTGCGGGGCGACACCTTTCAAGGAGCCTACAAAGCGACACCCGTTCTACTTGTCAGTCACAGGGTATGGTGGCGCCGGAACAATGTCGATCGCTCACAACAATTTTGTTCTTGCCGTGCAGTTTCTTGACATCCTAGGTACTGCGGGCTGCTCAAACCTCGTCATGCTCAATGCTACTACGCCTGCGACGCTGGTATTTCTCCGTGACTTCAGTAATCGTGCCACCGAGAGCCAGGTCTTACCACCGTTCAGCAGACTGCCAAGTTATTCGACGTCATAGGGCGGAGAGGGCTACGCGCACGGGCTGTGTGGGGCAACACCTTTCAAGGAGCCTACAAACAGACACCCGTTCGACTTCTCAGTCACAGGTTATGGTGGCGCCGGAACAATGTCGATCGCTCACAACAATTTTGTTCTTGCAGTGCAGTTTCTTGACATCCTAGGTACTGCGGTCTGTTCGAACCTCGTCACGCTCAATGCTACTACGCCTGCGACGCCGGTATTTTTCCGTGACTTCTGTAATCATGCCACCGAGAGCCAGGTCTCACCACCGTTCAGCAGACTGCCAGGTTATTCGACGTCATAGGGCGCAGAGGGCTACGCGCATGAGCTGAGTGGGGCGACACCTTTCTTGGAGCCTACAAAGCGACACCCGTTCGACTTCTCAGTCACAGGGTATGGTGAAGCCGGAACACTGTTGATCGCTCACAACAATTTTGTTCTTGCAGTGCAGTTTCTTGACATCTTAGGTACTGCGGGCTGCTCGAACCTCGTCACGCTCAATGCTACTACGCCTGCGACGCCGGTATTTCTCAGTGACTTCTGTAATCGTGCCACCGAGAGCCAGGTCGCACCACCGTTCAGCAGACTGCCAGGTTATTCGACGTCATAGGGCGCAGAGGACTACGCGCATGAGCTGTGCGGGGCGACACCTTTCGAGAAGCCTATAAACGGACACCCGCTCGACTACTCAGTCACAGGGTATGGTGGCGCCGGAACAATGTCGATCGCTCACAAAAATTTTGTTCTTGCCGTGCAGTTTCTTGACATCCTAGGTACTGCGGGCTGCTCGAACCTCGTCACGCTCAATGCTACTACGCCTGCGACGCCAGTATTTCTCCGTGACTTCTGTAATCGTGCCACCGAGAGCCAGGTCTCACCACCGTTCAGCAGACTGCCAGGTTATTCGACGTCACAGGGCGCAGAGGGCTACGCGCATGAGCTGTGCGGGGCGGCACCTTTCAAGGAGCCTACAAAGCGACACCCGTTCTACTTGTCAGTCACAGGGTATGTTGGCGCCGGAAAAATGTCGATCGCTCACAACAATTTTGTTCTTGCCGTGCAGTTTCTTGACATCCTAGGTACTGCGGGCTGCTCGAACCTCGTCATGCTCAATGCTACTACGCCTGCGACGCTGGTATTTCTCCGTGACTTCAGTAATCGTGCCACCGAGAGCCAGGTCTCACCACCGTTCAGCAGACTGCCAGGTTATTCGACGTCATAGGGCGCAGAGGGCTACGCGCATGGGCTCTGTGGGGCGACACCTTTCAAGGAGCCTATAAAGGTACACCCGTTCGACTTCTCAGTCACAGGTTATGGTGACGCCGGAACAATGTCGATCGCTCACAACAATTTTGTTCTTGCCGTTCAGTTTCTTGACATCCTAGGTACTGCGGGCTGCTCGAACCCCGTCACGCTCAATGCTACTACGCCTGCGATGCCGGTATTTCTCCGTGATTTCTGTAATCGTGCCACCGAGAGCCAGGTCTCACCACCGTTCAGTAGACGGCCGGGTCATTCGACGTCATAGGGCGCAGAGGGCTACGCGCATGAGCTGTGTGGGGCGACACCTTTCAAGGAGCCTACAAAGAGACACCCGTTCGACTTCTCAGTCACAGGGTATGGTGGCGCCGGAACAATGTCGATCACTAGCAACAATTGTGTTCTTGCAGTGCAGTTTCTTGACATCCTAGGTACTGCGGGCTGCTCGAACATCGTCACGCTCAATGCTACTACGCCTGCGACGCCGGTATTTCTCCGTCACTTCTGTAATCGTGTCACCAAGAGCCAGGTCTCACCACCGTTAAGCAGCCTGCCAAGTTATTCGACGTCATAGGGCGCAGAGGGCTACGCGAATGAGCTGGGCTGGGCGACACCTTTCAAGGAGCCTACAAAGCGACATCCGTTCGACTTCTCAGTCACAGGGTATGGTGGCGCCGGAACAATGTCGATCGCTCACAACAATTTTGTTCTTGCCGTGCAGTTTCTTGACATCCTAGGTACTGCGGGCTGCTGGAACCTCGTCACGCTCAATGCTACTACGCCTGAGATGGCGGTATTTCTCCGTGACTTCTTTAATCGTGCCACCGAGAGGCAGGTCTCACCACCGTTCAGCAGACGGCCGGGTTATTCAACGTCATAGAGCGCAGAGGGCTACGCGCATGAGCTGTGTGGGGCGACACCTTTCAAGAAGCCTAAAAAGGGACACCCGCTCGACTACTCAGTCACAGGGTATGGTGGCGCCGGAACAATGTCGATCGCTCACAACAATTTTGTTCTTGCCGTGCAGTTTCTTGACATCCTAGGTACTGCGGGCTGCTCGAACCTCGTAACGCTCAATGCTACTACGCCTGCGACGCCGGTATTTCTCCGTGACTTCTGTAATCGTGCCACCAAGAGCCAGGTCTCACCACCGTTCAGCAGACGGCCGGATTATTCGACGTCATAGGGCGCAGAGGGCTACGCGCATGAGCTGTGTGGGGCGACACCTTTCAAGGAGCCTAGAAAGCGACACCCGTTCGACTTCTCAGTCACAGGGTATGGTGGCGCCGGAACAATGTCGATCACTCACAACAATTTTGTTCTTGCCGTGCAGTTTCTTGACATCCTAGGTACTGCGGGCTGCTCGAACATCGTCACGCTCAATGATACTACGCCTGCGATGCCGGTATTTCTCCGTGACTTCTGTATTCGTGCCACCGAGAGGCAGGTCTCACCCCCGTTCAGCAGACGGCCGGGTTATTCGACGTCATAGAGCGCAGAGGGCTACGCGCATGAGCTGTGTGGGACGACACCTTTCTTGGAGCCTACAAAGCGACACCCGTTCGACTTCTCAGTCACAGGGTATGGTGGCGCCGGAACAATATTGATCGCTCACAACAATTTTGTTCTTGCAGTGCAGTTTCTTGACATCTTAGGTACTGCGGACTGCTCGAACCTCGTCACGCTCAATGCTACTACGCCTGCGACGCCGGTATTTCTCCGTGACTTCTGTAATCGTGCCACCGAGAGCCAGGTCGCACCACCGTTCAGCAGACTGCCAGGTTATTCGACGTCATAGGGAGCAGAGGACTACGCGCATGAGCTGTGCGGGGCGACACCTTTCGAGAAGCCTATAAACGGACACCCGCTTGACTACTCAGTCACAGGGTATGGTGGCGCCAGAACAATGTCGATCGCTCACAATAATTTTGTTCTTGCCGTGCAGTTTCTTGACATCCTAGGTACTGCGGGCTGCTCGAACCTCGTCACGCTCAATGCTACTACGCCTGCGACGCCAGTATTTCTCCGTGACTTCTGTAATCGTGCCACCAAGAGCCAGGTCTCACCACCGTTCAGCAGACTGCCAGGTTATTCGACGTCACAGGGCGCAGAGGGCTACGCGCATGAGCTGTGCGGGGCGACACCTTTCAAGGAGCCTACAAAGCGACACCTGTTCGACTTCTCAGTCACAGGGTATGGTGGCGCCGGAACAATGTCGATCGCTCACAACAATTTTGTTTTTGCCGTGCAGTTTCTTGACGTCCTAGGTACTGCGGGCTGCTCGAACCTCGTCACGCTCAATGCTACTACGCCTGCGACGCCGGTATTTCTCCGTGACTTCAGTAATCGTGCCACCGAGAACCAGGTCTCACCACCGTTCAGCAGACTTCCAGGTTATTCGACGTCATAGGGCGCAGAGGGCTACGCGCATGAGCTGTGTGGGGCGACACCTTTCGAGGAGCCTACAAAGCGACACACGTTCGACTTCTCAGTCAAAGGGTATGGTGGCGCCGGAACAATGTCGATCGCTCACAACAATTTTGTTCTTGCCGTGCAGTTTCTTGACATCCTAGGTACTGCGGGGTGCTCGAACCTCGTCACGCTCAATGCTACTACGCTTGCGATGCCGGTATTTCTCCGTGACTTTTGTAATCGTGCCACCGAGAGGCAGATCTCACCACCGTTCAGCAGACTGCCAGGTTATTGGACGTCACAGGGCGCAGAGGGCTACGCGCATGAGCTGTGCGGGGCGACACCTTTCAAGGAGCCGACAAAGCGACACCCGTTCTACTTCTCAGTCACAGGATATGGTGGCGCCGGAACAATGTCGATCGCTCACAACAATTTTGTTCTTGCCGTGCAGTTTCTTGACATCCTAGGTACTGCGGGCTGCTCGAACCTCGTCATGCACAATGCTACTACGCCTGCGACGCCGGTATTTCTCCGTGACTTAAGTAATCGTGCCACCGAGAGGCAGGTCTCACCCCCGTTCAGCAGACGGCCGGGTAATTCGACGTCATAGGGCGCAGAGGGCTACGCGCATGAGCTGTGTGGGGCGACACCTTTCAAGGAGCCTACAAAGCGACACCCGTTCGACTTCTCAGTCACAGGGTATGGTGGCGCCGGAACAATGTTGATCGCTCACAACAATTTTGTTCTTGCAGTGCAGTTTCTTGACATCTTAGGTACTGCGGGCTGCTCGAACCTCGTCACGCTCAATGCTACTATGCCTGCGACGCCGGTATTTCTCCGTGACTTCTGTAATCGTGCCACCGAGAGCCAGGTCTCACACCGTTCGACAGACTGCCAGGTTATTCCACGTCATAGGGTGCAGAGGGCTACGCGCATGAGCTGTGCGGTGCGACACCTTTCAAGGAGCCTACAAAGCGACACCCGTTCGACTTCTCAGTCACAGGGTATGGTGGCGCCGGAACAATGTCGATCGCTCACAACAATTTTGTTCTTGCCGTGCAGTTTCTTGACATCCTAGGTACTGCGGGCTGCTCGAACCTCGTCACGCTCAATGCTACTACGCCTGCGATGCCGGTATTTCTCCGTGACTTCTGTAATCGTGCCACCGAGAGGCAGGTCTCACCCCCGTTCAGCAGACGGCCCGGTTATTCGACGTCATAGGGCGCAGAGGGCTACGCGCATGAGCTGTGTGGGGCGACACCTTTCAAGGAGCCTACAAAGCGACACCCGTTCGACTTCTCAGTCACTGGGTATGGTGGCGCCGTAACAATGTTGATCGCTCACAACAATTTTGTTCTTGCAGTCCAGTTTCTTGACATCTTAGGTACTGCGTGCGGGCTGCTCGAATCTCGTCACGCTCAATGCTACTACGCCTGCGACGCCGGTATTTCTCCGTGACTTCTGTAATCGTGCCACCGAGAGCCTGGTCGCACCACCGTTCAGCAGACTGCCAGATTATTCGACGTCATAGGGCGCAGAGGACTACGCGCATGAGCTGTGCGGGGCGACACCTTTCGAGGAGCCTATAAACGGACACCCGCTCGACTACTCAGTCACAGGGTATGGTGGCGCCGGAACAATGTCGATCGCACACAACAATTTTGTTCTTGCCATGCAGTTTCTTGACATCCTAGGTACTGCGGGCTGCTCGAACCTCGTCACGCTCAATGCTACTACGCCTGCGATGCCGGTATTTCTCCGTGACTTCTGTAATCGTGCCACCGAGAGGCAGGTCTCACCACCGTTCAGCAGACGGCCGGGTTATTCGACGTCATAGGGCGCAGAGGGCTACGCGCATGAGCTGTGTGGGGCGACACCTTTCAAGGAGCCTATAAAGGGACACCCGCTCGACTACTCAGTCACAGGGTATGATGGCGCCGGAACAATGTCAATCGCTCACAACAATTTTGTACTTGCCGTGCAGTTTCTTGACATCCGAGGTACTGCGGGCTGCTTGAACCTCGTCACGCTCAATGCTACTACGCCTGCGACGCCGGTATTTCTCCGTGACTTCTGTTCTCGTGCCACCGAGAGCCACGTCTCACCACCGTTCAGCAGACTGCCAGGTTATTGGACGTCACAGGGCGCAGAGGGCTACGCGCATGAGCTGTGCGGGGCGACACCTTTCAAGGAGCCGACAAAGCGACACCCGTTCTACTTCTCAGTCACAGGATATGGTGGCGCCGGAACAATGTCGATCGCTCACAACAATTTTGTTCTTGCCGTGCAGTTTCTTGACATCCTAGGTACTGCGGGCTGCTCGAACCTCGTCATGCTCAATGCTACTACGCCTGCTACGCCGGTATTTCTCCGTGACTTAAGTAATCGTGCCACCGAGAGGCAGGTCTCACCCCCGTTCAGCAGACGGCCGGGTAATTCGACGTCATAGGGCGCAGAGGGCTACGCGCATGAGCTGTGTGGGGCGACACCTTTCAAGGAGCCTACAAAGCGACACCCGTTCGACTTCTCAGTCACAGGGTATGGTGGCGCCGGAACAATGTTGATCGCTCACAACAATTTTGTTCTTGCAGTGCAGTTTCTTGACATCTTAGGTACTGCGGGCTGCTCGAACCTTGTCACGCTCAATGCTACTATGCCTGCGACGCCGGTATTTCTCCGTGACTTCTGTAATCGTGCCACCGAGAGCCAAGTCTCACACCGTTCAACAGACTGCCAGGTTATTCCACGTCATAGGGTGCAGAGGGCTACGCACATGAGCTGTGCGGTGCGACACCTTTCAAGGAGCCTACAAAGCGACACCCGTTCGACTTCTCAGTCACAGGGTATGGTGGCGCCGGAACAATGCCGATCGCTCACAACAATTTTGTTCTTGCCGTGCAGTTTCTTGACATCCTAGGTACTGCGGGCTGCTCGAACCTCGTCACGCTCAATGCTACTACGCCTGCGATGCCGGTATTTCTCCGTGACTTCTGTAATCGTGCCACCGAGAGGCAGGTCTCACCCCCGTTCAGCAGACGGCCCGGTTATTCGACGTCATAGGGCGCAGAGGGCTACGCGCATGAGCTGTGTGGGGCGACACCTTTCAAGGAGCCTACAAAGCGACACCCGTTCGACTTCTCAGTCACTGGGTATGGTTGCGCCGTAACAATGTTGATCGCTCACAACAATTTTGTTCTTGCAGTCCAGTTTCTTGACATCTTAGGTACTGCGGGCTGCTCGAATCTCGTCACGCTCAATGCTACTACGCCTGCGACGCCGGTATTTCTCCGTGACTTCTGTAATCGTGCCACCGAGAGCCTGGTCGCACCACCGTTCAGCAGATTGCCAGGTTATTCGACGTCATAGGGCGCAGAGGACTACGCGCATGAGCTGTGCGGGGCGACACCTTTCGAGGAGCCTATAAACGGACACCCGCTCGACTACTCAGTCACAGGGTATGGTGGCGCCGGAACAAGGTCGATCGCACACAACAATTTTGTTCTTGCCATGCAGTTTCTTGACATCCTAGGTACTGCGGGCTGCTCGAACCTCGTCACGCTCAATGCTACTACGCCTGCGACGGCGGTATTTCTCCGTGACTTCTGTAATAGTGCCACCGAGAGCCAGGTCTCACCACCGTTCAGCAGACTGCCAGGTTATTCGACGTCACAGGGCACAGAGGGCTACGCGCATGAGCTGTGCGGGGCGACACCTTTCAAGGAGCCTACAAAGCGACACCCGTTCTACTTGTCAGTCACAGGGTATGGTGGCGCCGGAACAATGTCGATCGCTCACAACAATTTTGTTCTTGCCGTGCAGTTTCTTGACATCCTAGGTACTGCGGGCTGCTCAAACCTCGTCATGCTCAATGCTACTACGCCTGCGACGCTGGTATTTCTCCGTGACTTCAGTAATCGTGCCACCGAGAGCCAGGTCTTACCACCGTTCAGCAGACTGCCAAGTTATTCGACGTCATAGGGCGGAGAGGGCTACGCGCACGGGCTGTGTGGGGCAACACCTTTCAAGGAGCCTACAAACAGACACCCGTTCGACTTCTCAGTCACAGGTTATGGTGGCGCCGGAACAATGTCGATCGCTCACAACAATTTTGTTCTTGCAGTGCAGTTTCTTGACATCCTAGGTACTGCGGTCTGTTCGAACCTCGTCACGCTCAATGCTACTACGCCTGCGACGCCGGTATTTTTCCGTGACTTCTGTAATCATGCCACCGAGAGCCAGGTCTCACCACCGTTCAGCAGACTGCCAGGTTATTCGACGTCATAGGGCGCAGAGGGCTACGCGCATGAGCTGAGTGGGGCGACACCTTTCTTGGAGCCTACAAAGCGACACCCGTTCGACTTCTCAGTCACAGGGTATGGTGAAGCCGGAACACTGTTGATCGCTCACAACAATTTTGTTCTTGCAGTGCAGTTTCTTGACATCTTAGGTACTGCGGGCTGCTCGAACCTCGTCACGCTCAATGCTACTACGCCTGCGACGCCGGTATTTCTCAGTGACTTCTGTAATCGTGCCACCGAGAGCCAGGTCGCACCACCGTTCAGCAGACTGCCAGGTTATTCGACGTCATAGGGCGCAGAGGACTACGCGCATGAGCTGTGCGGGGCGACACCTTTCGAGAAGCCTATAAACGGACACCCGCTCGACTACTCAGTCACAGGGTATGGTGGCGCCGGAACAATGTCGATCGCTCACAAAAATTTTGTTCTTGCCGTGCAGTTTCTTGACATCCTAGGTACTGCGGGCTGCTCGAACCTCGTCACGCTCAATGCTACTACGCCTGCGACGCCAGTATTTCTCCGTGACTTCTGTAATCGTGCCACCGAGAGCCAGGTCTCACCACCGTTCAGCAGACTGCCAGGTTATTCGACGTCACAGGGCGCAGAGGGCTACGCGCATGAGCTGTGCGGGGCGGCACCTTTCAAGGAGCCTACAAAGCGACACCCGTTCTACTTGTCAGTCACAGGGTATGTTGGCGCCGGAAAAATGTCGATCGCTCACAACAATTTTGTTCTTGCCGTGCAGTTTCTTGACATCCTAGGTACTGCGGGCTGCTCGAACCTCGTCATGCTCAATGCTACTACGCCTGCGACGCTGGTATTTCTCCGTGACTTCAGTAATCGTGCCACCGAGAGCCAGGTCTCACCACCGTTCAGCAGACTGCCAGGTTATTCGACGTCATAGGGCGCAGAGGGCTACGCGCATGGGCTCTGTGGGGCGACACCTTTCAAGGAGCCTATAAAGGTACACCCGTTCGACTTCTCAGTCACAGGTTATGGTGACGCCGGAACAATGTCGATCGCTCACAACAATTTTGTTCTTGCCGTTCAGTTTCTTGACATCCTAGGTACTGCGGGCTGCTCGAACCCCGTCACGCTCAATGCTACTACGCCTGCGATGCCGGTATTTCTCCGTGATTTCTGTAATCGTGCCACCGAGAGCCAGGTCTCACCACCGTTCAGTAGACGGCCGGGTCATTCGACGTCATAGGGCGCAGAGGGCTACGCGCATGAGCTGTGTGGGGCGACACCTTTCAAGGAGCCTACAAAGAGACACCCGTTCGACTTCTCAGTCACAGGGTATGGTGGCGCCGGAACAATGTCGATCACTAGCAACAATTGTGTTCTTGCAGTGCAGTTTCTTGACATCCTAGGTACTGCGGGCTGCTCGAACATCGTCACGCTCAATGCTACTACGCCTGCGACGCCGGTATTTCTCCGTCACTTCTGTAATCGTGTCACCAAGAGCCAGGTCTCACCACCGTTAAGCAGCCTGCCAAGTTATTCGACGTCATAGGGCGCAGAGGGCTACGCGAATGAGCTGGGCTGGGCGACACCTTTCAAGGAGCCTACAAAGCGACATCCGTTCGACTTCTCAGTCACAGGGTATGGTGGCGCCGGAACAATGTCGATCGCTCACAACAATTTTGTTCTTGCCGTGCAGTTTCTTGACATCCTAGGTACTGCGGGCTGCTGGAACCTCGTCACGCTCAATGCTACTACGCCTGAGATGGCGGTATTTCTCCGTGACTTCTTTAATCGTGCCACCGAGAGGCAGGTCTCACCACCGTTCAGCAGACGGCCGGGTTATTCAACGTCATAGAGCGCAGAGGGCTACGCGCATGAGCTGTGTGGGGCGACACCTTTCAAGAAGCCTAAAAAGGGACACCCGCTCGACTACTCAGTCACAGGGTATGGTGGCGCCGGAACAATGTCGATCGCTCACAACAATTTTGTTCTTGCCGTGCAGTTTCTTGACATCCTAGGTACTGCGGGCTGCTCGAACCTCGTAACGCTCAATGCTACTACGCCTGCGACGCCGGTATTTCTCCGTGACTTCTGTAATCGTGCCACCAAGAGCCAGGTCTCACCACCGTTCAGCAGACGGCCGGATTATTCGACGTCATAGGGCGCAGAGGGCTACGCGCATGAGCTGTGTGGGGCGACACCTTTCAAGGAGCCTAGAAAGCGACACCCGTTCGACTTCTCAGTCACAGGGTATGGTGGCGCCGGAACAATGTCGATCACTCACAACAATTTTGTTCTTGCCGTGCAGTTTCTTGACATCCTAGGTACTGCGGGCTGCTCGAACATCGTCACGCTCAATGATACTACGCCTGCGATGCCGGTATTTCTCCGTGACTTCTGTATTCGTGCCACCGAGAGGCAGGTCTCACCCCCGTTCAGCAGACGGCCGGGTTATTCGACGTCATAGAGCGCAGAGGGCTACGCGCATGAGCTGTGTGGGACGACACCTTTCTTGGAGCCTACAAAGCGACACCCGTTCGACTTCTCAGTCACAGGGTATGGTGGCGCCGGAACAATATTGATCGCTCACAACAATTTTGTTCTTGCAGTGCAGTTTCTTGACATCTTAGGTACTGCGGACTGCTCGAACCTCGTCACGCTCAATGCTACTACGCCTGCGACGCCGGTATTTCTCCGTGACTTCTGTAATCGTGCCACCGAGAGCCAGGTCGCACCACCGTTCAGCAGACTGCCAGGTTATTCGACGTCATAGGGAGCAGAGGACTACGCGCATGAGCTGTGCGGGGCGACACCTTTCGAGAAGCCTATAAACGGACACCCGCTTGACTACTCAGTCACAGGGTATGGTGGCGCCAGAACAATGTCGATCGCTCACAATAATTTTGTTCTTGCCGTGCAGTTTCTTGACATCCTAGGTACTGCGGGCTGCTCGAACCTCGTCACGCTCAATGCTACTACGCCTGCGACGCCAGTATTTCTCCGTGACTTCTGTAATCGTGCCACCAAGAGCCAGGTCTCACCACCGTTCAGCAGACTGCCAGGTTATTCGACGTCACAGGGCGCAGAGGGCTACGCGCATGAGCTGTGCGGGGCGACACCTTTCAAGGAGCCTACAAAGCGACACCCGTTCTACTTGCAATCACAGGGTATGGTGGCGCCGGAACAATGTCGATCGCTCACAACAATTTTGTTCCTGCCGTGCAGTTTCTTGACATCCTAGGTACTGCGGGCTGCTCGAACCCCGTCACGCTCAATGCTACTACGCCTGCGATGCCGGTATTTCTCCGTGATTTCTGTAATCGTGCCACCGAGAGCCAGGTCTCACCACCGTTCAGCAGACGGCCGGGTCATTCGACGTCATAGGGCGCAGAGGGCTACGCGCATGAGCTGTGTGGGGCGACACCTTTCAAGGAGCCTACAAAGAGACACCCGTTCGACTTCTCAGTCACAGGGTATGGTGGCGCCGGAACAATGTCGATCGCTAGCAAAAATTGTGTTCTTGCAGTGCAGTTTCTTGACATCCTAGGTACTGCGGGCTGCTCGAACATCGTCACGCTCAATGCTACTACGCCTGCGACGCCGGTATTTTTCCGTGACTTCTGTAATCGTGTCACCAAGAGCCAGGTCTCACCACCGTTAAGCAGACTGCCAGGTTATTCGACGTCATAGGGCGCAGAGGGCTACGCGAATGAGCTGGGCTGGGCGACACCTTTCAAGGAGCCTACAAAGCGACATCCGTTCGACTTCTCAGTCACAGGGTATGGTGGCGCCGGAACAATGTCGATCGCTCACAACAATTTTGTTCTTCCCGTGCAGTTTCTTGACATCCTAGGTACTGCGGGCTGCTGGAACCTCGTCACGCTCAATGCTACTACGCCTGCGATGGCGGTATTTTTCCGTGACTTCTTTAATCGTGCCACCGAGAGGTAGGTCTCACCACCGTTCAGCAGACGGCCGGGTTATTCGACGTCATAGAGCGTAGAGGGCTACGCGCATGAGCTGTGTGGGGCGACACCTTTCAAGAAGCCTAGAAAGGGACACCCGCTCGACTACTCAGTCACAGGGTATGGTGGCGCCGGAACAATGTCGATCGCTCACAACAATTTTGTTCTTGCCGTGCAGTTTCTTGACATCCTAGGTACTGCGGGCTGCTCGAACCTCGTAACGCTCAATGCTACTACGCCAGCGACGCCGTTATTTCTCCGTGACTTCTGTAATCGTGCCACCAAGAGCCAGGTCTCACCACCGTTCAGCAGACGGCCGGGTTATTCGACGTCATAGGGCGCAGAGGGCTACGCGCATGAGCTGTGTGGGGCGACACCTTTCACGTTGCCTAGAAAGCGACACCCGTTCGACTTCTCAGTCACAGGGTATGGTGGCGCCGGAACAATGTCGATCACTCACAACAATTTTGTTCTTGCCGTGCAGTTTCTTGACATCCTAGGTACTGCGGGCTGCTCGAACCTCGTAACGCTCAAGGATACTACGCCTGCGATGCCGGTATTTCTCCGTGACTTCTGTATTCGTGCCACCGAGAGGCAGGTCTCACCCCCGTTCAGCAGACGGCCGGGTTATTCGACGTCATAGGGCGCAGAGGGCTACGCGCATGAGCTGTGTGGGGCGACACCTTTCTTGGAGCCTACAAAGCGACACCCGTTCGACTTCTCAGTCACAGGGTATGGTGGCGCCGGAACACTGTTGATCGCTCACAACAATTTTGTTCTTGCAGTGCAGTTTCTTGACATCTTAGGTACTGCGGGCTGCTCGAACCTCGTCACGCTCAATGCTACTACGCCTGCGACGCCGGTATTTCTCCGTGACTTCTGTAATCGTGCCACCGAGAGCCAGGTCGCACCACCGTTCAGCAGACTGCCAGGTTATTCGACGTCATAGGGCGCAGAGGACTACGCGCATGAGCTGTGCGGGGCGACACCTTTCGAGAAGCCTATAAACGGACACCCGCTCGACTACTCAGTCACAGGGTATGGTGGCGCCGGAACAATGTCGATCGCTCACAAAAATTTTGTTCTTGCCGTGCAGTTTCTTGACATCCTAGGTACTGCGGGCTGCTCGAACCTCGTCACGCTCAATGCTACTACGCCTGCGACGCCAGTATTTCTCCGTGACTTCTGTAATCGTGCCACCGAGAGCCAGGTCTCACCACCGTTCAGCAGACTGCCAGGTTATTCGACGTCACAGGGCGCAGAGGGCTACGCGCATGAGCTGTGCGGGGCGACACCTTTCAAGGAGCCTACAAAGCGACACCCGTTCTACTTGTCAGTCACAGGGTATAGTGGCGCCGGAACAATGTCGATCGCTCACAACAATTTCGTTCTTGCCGTGCAGTTTCTTGACATCCTAGGTACTGCGGGCTGCTCGAACCTCGTCATGCTCAATGCTACTACGCCTGCGACGCTGGTATTTCTCCGTGACTTCAGTAATCGTGCCACCGAGAGCCAGGTCTCACCACCGTTCAGCAGACTGCCAGGTTATTCGACGTCATAGGGCGCAGAGGGCTACGCGCATGGGCTCTGTGGGGCGACACCTTTCAAGGAGCCTATAAAGGGACACCCGCTCGACTACTCAGTCACAGGGTATGGTGGCGCCGGAACAATGTCAATCGCTCACAACAATTTTGTTCTTGCCGTGCAGTTTCTTGACATCCTAGGTACTGCGGGCTGCTCGAACCTCGTCACGCTCAATGCTACTATGCCTGCGACGCCGGTATTTCTCCGTGACTTCTGTAATCGTGCCACCGAGAGCCAGGTCTCACCACCGTTCAGTAGACGGCCGGGTCATCCGACGTCATAGGGCGCAGAGGGCTACGCGCATGAGCTGTGCGGGGCGACACCTTTCAAGGAGCCTACAAAGCGACACCCGTTCTACTTGTCAGTCACAGGGTATGGTGGCGCCGGAACAATGTCGATCGCTCACAACAATTTTGTTCTTGCCGTGCAGTTTCTTGACATCCTAGGTACTGCGGGCTGCTCGAACCTCGTCATGCTCAATGCTACTATGCCTGCGACGCTGGTATTTCTCCGTGACTTCTGTAATCGTGCCACCAAGAGCCAGGTCTCACCACCGTTCAGCAGACGGCCGGGTTATTCGACGTCATAGGGCGCAGAGAGCTACGCGCATGAGCTGTGCGGTGCGACACCTTTCAAGGAGCCTACAAAGCGACACCCGTTCTACTTGTCAGTCACAGGGTATGGTGGCGCCGGAACAATGTCGATCGCTCACAACAATTTTGTTCTTGCCGTGCAGTTTCTTGACATCCTAGGTACTGCGGGCTGCTCGAACCTCGTAACGCTCAATGATACTACGCCTGCGATGCCGGTATTTCTCGGTGACTTCTGTATTCGTGCCACCGAGAGGCAGGTCTCACCCCCGTTCAGCAGACGGCCGGGTTATTCGACGTCATAGGGCGCAGAGGGCTACGCGCATGAGCTGTGTGGGGCGACACCTTTCTTGGAGCCTACAAAGCGACACCCGTTCGACTTCTCAGTCACAGGGTATGGTGGCGCCGGAACACTGTTGATCGCTCACAACAACTTTGTTCTTGCCGTGCAGTTTCTTGACATCCTAGGTACTGCGGGCTACTTGAACCTCGTCACGCTCAATGCTACTACGCCTGCGACGCTGGTATTTCTCCGTGACTTCTGTAATCATGCCACCGAGAGCCAGGTCTCACCACCGTTCAGCAGACTGCCAGGTTATTCGACGTCACAGGGCGCAGAGGGCTACGCGCATGAGCTGTGCGGGGCGACACCTTTCAAGGAGCCTACAAAGCGACACCCGTTCTACTTGTCAGTCACAGGGTATGGTGGCGCCGGAACAATGTCGATCGCTCACAACAATTTTGTTCTTGCTGTGCAGTTTCTTGACATCCTAGGTACTGCGGGCTGCTCGAACCTCGTCATGCTCAATGTTACTACGCCTGCGACGCTGGTATTTCTCCGTGACTTCAGTAGTCGTGCCACCGAGAGCCAGGTCTCACCACCGTTCAGCAGACTGCCAGGTTATTCGACGTCATAGGGCGCAGAGGGCTACGCGCATGGGCTCTGTGGGGCGACACCTTTCAAGGAGCCTATAAAGCGACACCCGCTCGACTACTCAGTCACAGGGTATGGTGGCGCCGGAACAATGTCAATCGCTCACAACAATTTTGTTCTTGCCGTGCAGTTTCTTGACATCCTAGGTACTGCAGGCTGCTCGAACCTCGTCACGCTCAATGCTACTATGCCTGCGACGCCGGTATTTCTCCGTGACTTCTGTAATCGTGCCACCGAGAGCCAGGTCTCACACCGTTCAACAGACTGCCAGGTTATTCCTCGTCATAGGGTGCAGAGGGCTACGCGCATGAGCTGTGCGGTGCGACACCTTTCAAGGAGCCTACAAAGCGACACCCGTTCTACTTGTCAGTCACAGGGTATGGTGGCGCCGGAACAATGTCGATCGCTCACAACAATTTTGTTCTTGCCGTGCAGTTTCTTGACATCCTAGGTACTGCGGGCTGCTCGAACCTCGTCACGCTCAATGCTACTACGCCTGCGATGCCGGTATTTCTCCATGATTTCTGTAATCGTGCCACCGAGAGCCAGGTCTCACCACCGTTCAGCAGACGGCCGGGTCATTCGACGTCATAGGACGCAGAGGGCTACGCGCATGAGCTGTGTGGGGCGACACCTTTCAAGGAGCCTACAAAGAGACACCCGTTCGACTTCTCAGTCACAGGGTATGGTGGCGCCGGAACAATGTCGATCGCTAGCAACAATTGTGTTCTTGCAGTGCAGTTTCTTGACATCCTAGGTACTGCGGGCTGCTCGAACATCGTCAAGCTCAATGCTACTACGCCTACGACGCCGTATTTCTCCGTGACTTCTGTAATCGTGTCACCAAGAGCCAGGTCTCACCACCGTTAAGCAGACTGCCAGGTTATTCGAAGTCATAGGGCGCAGAGGGCTACGCGAATGAGCTGGGCTGGGCGACACCTTTCAATGAGCCTACAAAGCGACATCCGTTCGACTTCTCAGTCACAGGGTATGGTGGCGCCGGAACAATGTCGATCACTCACAACAATTTTGTTCTTGCCGTGCAGTTTCTTGACATCCTAGGTACTGCGGGCTGCTCGAACCTCGTAACGCTCAATGATACTACGCCTGCGATGCCGGTATTTCTCCGTGACTTCTGTATTCGTGCCACCGAGAGGCAGGTCTCACCCCCGTTCAGCAGACGGCCGGGTTATTCGACGTCATAGGGCGCAGAGGGCTACGCGCATGAGCTGTGTGGGGCGACACCTTTCTTGGAGCCTACAAAGCGACACCCGTTCGACTTCTCAGTCACAGGGTATGGTGGCGCCGGAACACTGTTGATCGCTCACAACAATTTTGTTCTTGCAGTGCAGTTTCTTGACATCTTAGGTACTGCGGGCTGCTCGAACCTCGTCACGCTCAATGCTACTACGCCTGCGACGCCGGTATTTCTCCGTGACTTCTGTAATCGTGCCACCGAGAGCCAGGTCGCACCACCGTTCAGCAGACTGCCAGGTTATTCGACGTCATAGGGCGCAGAGGACTACGCGCATGAGCTGTGCGGGGCGACACCTTTCGAGAAGCCTATAAACGGACACCCGCTCGACTACTCAGTCACAGGGTATGGTGGCGCCGGAACAATGTCGATCGCTCACAAAAATTTTGTTCTTGCCGTGCAGTTTCTTGACATCCTAGGTACTGCGGGCTGCTCGAACCTCGTCACGCTCAATGCTACTACGCCTGCGACGCCAGTATTTCTCCGTGACTTCTGTAATCGTGCCACCGAGAGCCAGGTCTCACCACCGTTCAGCAGACTGCCAGGTTATTCGACGTCACAGGGCGCAGAGGGCTACGCGCATGAGCTGTGCGGGGCGGCACCTTTCAAGGAGCCTACAAAGCGACACCCGTTCTACTTGTCAGTCACAGGGTATGGTGGCGCCGGAAAAATGTCGATCGCTCACAACAATTTTGTTCTTTCCGTGCAGTTTCTTGACATCCTAGGTACTGCGGGCTGCTCGAACCTCGTCATGCTCAATGCTACTACGCCTGCGACGCTGGTATTTCTCCGTGACTTCAGTAATCGTGCCACCGAGAGCCAGGTCTCACCACCGTTCAGCAGACTGCCAGGTTATTCGACGTGATAGGGCGCAGAGGGCTACGCGCATGGGCTCTGTGGGGCGACACCTTTCAAAGAGCCTACAAAGCGACACCCGTTCGACTTCTCAGTCACAGGTTATGGTGACGCCGGAACAATGTCGATCGCTCACAACAATTTTGTTCTTGCCGTTCAGTTTCTTGACATCCTAGGTACTGCGGGCTGCTCGAACCCCGTCACGCTCAATGCTACTACGCCTGCGATGCCGGTATTTCTCCGTGATTTCTGTAATCGTGCCACCGAGAGCCAGGTCTCACCACCGTTCATTAGACGGCCGGGTCATTCGACGTCATAGGGCGCAGAGGGCTACGCGCACGAGCTGTGTGGGGCTACACCTTTCAAGGAGCCTACAAAGAGACACCCGTTCGACTTCTCAGTCACAGGGTATGGTGGCGCCGGAACAATGTCGATCGCTCACAACAATTTTGTTCTTGCCGTGCAGTTTCTTGACATCCTAGGTACTGCGGGCTGCTCGAACCCCGTCACGCTCAATGCTACTACGCCTGCGATGCCGGTATTTCTCCGTGATTTCTGTAATCGTGCCACCGAGAGCCAGGTCTCACCACCGTTCAGCAGACGGCCGGGTCATTCGACGTCATAGGGCGCAGAGGGCTACGCGCATGAGCTGTGTGGGGCGACACCTTTCAAGGAGCCTACAAAGAGACACCCGTTCGACTTCTCAGTCACAGGGTATGGTGGCGCCGGAACAATGTCGATCGCTAGCAACAATTGTGTTCTTGCAGTGCAGTTTCTTGACATCCTAGGTACTGCGGGCTGCTCGAACATCGTCACGCTCAATGCTACTACGCCTGCGACGCCGGTATTTCTCCGTGACTTCTGTAATCGTGTCACCAAGAGCCAGGTCTCACCACCGTTAAGCAGACTGCCAGGTTATTCGACGTCATAGGGCGCAGAGGGCTACGCGAATGAGCTGGGCTGGGCGACACCTTTCAAGGAGCCTACAAAGCGACATCCGTTCGACTTCTCAGTCACAGGGTATGGTGGCGCCGGAACAATGTCGATCGCTCACAACAATTTTGTTCTTCCGGTGCAGTTTTTTGACATCCTAGGTACTGCGGGCTGCTGGAACCTCGTCACGCTCAATGCTACTACGCCTGCGATGGCGGTATTTCTCCGTGACTTCTTTAATCGTGCCACCGAGAGGCAGGTCTCACCACCGTTCAGCAGACGGCCGGGTTATTCGACGTCATAGAGCGTAGAGGGCTACGCGCATGAGCTGTGTGGGGCGACACCTTTCAAGAAGCCTAGAAAGGGACACCCGCTCGACTACTCAGTCACAGGGTATGGTGGCGCCGGAACAATGTCGATCGCTCACAACAATTTTGTTCTTGCCGTGCAGTTTCTTGACATCCTAGGTACTGCGGGCTGCTCGAACCTCGTAACGCTCAATGCTACTACGCCTGCGACGCCGGTATTTCTCCGTGACTTCTGTAATCGTGCCACCAAGAGCCAGGTCTCACCACCGTTCAGCAGACGGCCGGGTTATTCGACGTCATAGGGCGCAGAGGGCTACGCGCATGAGCTGTGTGGGGCGACACCTTTCAAGTTGCCTAGAAAGCGACACCCGTTCGACTTCTCAGTTACAGGGTATGGTGGCGCCGGAACAATGTCGATCAATCACAACAATTTTGTTCTTGCCGTGCAGTTTCTTGACATCCTAGGTACTGCGGGCTGCTCGAACCTCGTAACGCTCAAGGATACTACGCCTGCGATGCCGGTATTTCTCCGTGACTTCTGTATTCGTGCCACCGAGAGGCAGGTCTCACCCCCGTTCAGCAGACGGCCGGGTTATTCGACGTCATAGGGCGCAGAGGGCTACGCGCATGAGCTGTGTGGGGCGACACCTTTCTTGGAGCCTACAAAGCGACACCCGTTCGACTTCTCAGTCACAGGGTATGGTGGCGCCGGAACACTGTTGATCGCTCACAACAATTTTGTTCTTGCAGTGCAGTTTCTTGACATCTTAGGTACTGCGGGCTGCTCGAACCTCGTCACGCTCAATGCTACTACGCCTGCGACGCCGGTATTTCTCCGTGACTTCTGTAATCGTGCCACCGAGAGCCAGGTCGCACCACCGTTCAGCAGACTGCCAGGTTATTCGACGTCATAGGGCGCAGAGGACTACGCGCATGAGCTGTGCGGGGCGACACCTTTCGAGAAGCCTATAAACGGACACCCGCTCGACTACTCAGTCACAGGGTATGGTGGCGCCGGAACAATGTCGATCGCTCACAAAAATTTTGTTCTTGCCGTGCAGTTTCTTGACATCCTAGGTACTGCGGGCTGCTCGAACCTCGTCACGCTCAATGCTACTACGCCTGCGACGCCAGTATTTCTCCGTGACTTCTGTATTCGTGCCACCGAGAGCCAGGTCTCACCACCGTTCAGCAGACTGCCAGGTTATTCGACATCACAGGGCGCAGAGGGCTACGCGCATGAGCTGTGCGGGGCGACACCTTTCAAGGAGCCTACAAAGCGACACCCGTTCTACTTGTCAGTCACAGGGTATGGTGGCGCCGGAACAATGTCGATCGCTCACAACAATTTTGTTCTTGCCGTGCAGTTTCTTGACATCCTAGGTACTGCGGGCTGCTCGAACCTCGTCATGCTCAATGCTACTACGCCTGCGACGCTGGTATTTCTCCGTGACTTCAGTAATCGTGCCACCGAGAGACAGGTCTCACCACCGTTCAGCAGACTGCCAGGTTATTCGACGTCATAGGGCGCAACGGGCTACGCGCATGGGCTCTGTGGGGCGACACCTTTCAAGGAGCCTATAAAGGGACACCCGCTCGACTACTCAGTCACAGGGTATGGTGGCGCCGGAACAATGTCAATCGCTCACAACAATTTTGTTCTTGCCGTGCAGTTTCTTGACATCCTAGGTACTGCGGGCTGCTCGAACCTCGTCACGCTCAATGCTACTATGCCTGCGACGCCGGTATTTCTCCGTGACTTCTGTAATCGTGCCACCGAGAGCCAGGTCTCACCACCGTTCAGTAGACGGCCGGGTCATCCGACGTCATAGGGCGCAGAGGGCTACGCGCATGAGCTGTGCGGGGCGACACCTTTCAAGGAGCCTACAAAGCGACACCCGTTCTACTTGTCAGTCACAGGGTATGGTGGCGCCGGAACAATGTCGATCGCTCACAACAATTTTGTTCTTGCCGTGCAGTTTCTTGACATCCTAGGTACTGCGGGCTGCTCGAACCTCGTCATGCTCAATGCTACTATGCCTGCGACGCTGGTATTTCTCCGTGACTTCAGTAATCGTGCCACCGAGAGCCAGGTCTCACCACCGTTCAGCAGACTGCCAGGTTATTCGACGTCATTGGGCGCAGAGGGCTACGCGCATGGGCTCTGTGGGGCGACACCTTTCAAAGAGCCTACAAAGCGACACCCGTTCTACTTGTCAGTCACAGGGTATGGTGGCGCCGGAACAATGTCGATCGCTCACAACAATTTTGTTCTTGCCGTGCAGTTTCTTGACATCCTAGGTACTGCGGGCTGCTGGAACCCCGTCACGCTCAATGCTACTACGCCTGTGACGCTGGTATTTCTCCGTGACTTCAGTAATCGTGCCACCGAGAGCCAGGTCTCACCACCGTTCAGCAGACTGCCAGGTTATTCGACGTCATAGGGCGCAGAGGGCTACGCGCATGGGCTCTGTGGGGCGACACCTTTCAAGGAGCCTACAAAGCGACACCCGTTCGACTTCTCAGTCACAGGGTATGGTGGCGCCGGAACAATGTCGATCGCTCACAACAATTTTGTTCATGCCGTGCAGTTTCTTGACATTCTAGGTACTGCGGGCTGCTCGAACCTCGTCACGCTCAATGCTACTACGCCTGCGATGCCGGTATTTCTCCGTGACTTCTGTAATCGTGCCACCGAGAGCCAGGTCTCACCACCGTTCAGTAGACGGCCGGGTCATCCGACGTCATAGGGCGCAGAGGGCTACGCGCATGAGCTGTGCGGGGCGACACCTTTCAAGGAGCCTACAAAGCGACACCCGTTCTACTTGTCAGTCACAGGGTATGGTGGCGCCGGAACAATGTCGATCGCTCACAACAATTTTGTTCTTGCCGTGCAGTTTCTTGACATCCTAGGTATTGCGGGCTGCTCGAACCCCGTCACGCTCAATGCTACTACGCCTGCGATGCCGGTATTTCTCCGTGATTTCTGTAATCGTGCCACCGAGAGCCAGGTCTCACCACCGTTTAGCAGACTGCCAGGTTATTCGACGTCATAGGGCGCAGAGGGCTACGCGCATGAGCTGTGCGGGGCGACACCTTTCAAGGAGCCTACAAAGCGACACCCGTTCGACTTCTCAGTCACAGGGTATGTTGGCGCCGGAACAATGTCGATCACTCTTAACAATTTTGTTCTTGCCGTGCAGTTTCTTGACATCCTAGGTACTGCGGGCTACTTGAACCTCGTCACGCTCAATGCTACTACGCCTGCGACGCCAGTATTTCTCCATGACTTCTGTAGTCGTGCAACCGAAAGCCAGGTTTCACCACCGTTCAGCAGACTGCCAGTTTATTCGACGTCATAGGGCGCAGAGGGCTACGCGCATGAGCTGTGTGGGGCGACACCTTTCAAGGAGCCTACAAAGCGACACCAGTTCGACTTCTCAGTCACAGGGTATGGTGGCGCCGGAACAATGTCGATCGCTCACAACAATTTTGTTCATGCCGTGCAGTTTCTTGACATTCTAGGTACTGCGGGCTGCTCGAACCTCGTCACGCTTAATGCTACTACGCCTGCGATGCCGGTATTTCTCCGTGACTTCTGTAATCGTGCCACCGAAAGGCAGGTCTCACCCCCGTTCAGCAGACGGCCGGGTTATTCGACGTCATAGGGCGCAGAGGGCTACGCGCATGAGCTGTGTGGGGCGACACCTTTCAAGGAGCCTACAAAGCGACACCCGTTCGACTTCTCAGTCACAGGGTATGGTGGCGCCGTAACAATGTTGATCGCTCACAATAATTTTGTTCTTGCAGTGCAGTTTCTTGACATCTTAGGTACTGCGGGCTGCTCGAACCTCGTCACGCTCAATGCTACTACGCCTGCGACGCCGGTATTTCTCCGTGACTTCTGTAATCGTGCCACCGAGAGCCAGGTCGCACCACCATTCAGCAGACTGCCAGGTTATTCGACGTCATAGGGTGCAGAGGACTACGCGCATGAGCTGTGCGGGGCGACACCTTTCGAGGAGCCTATAAACGGACACCCGCTCGACTACTCAGTCACAGGGTATTGTGGCGCCGGAACAATGTCGATCGCTCACAACAATTTTGTTCTTGCCGTGCAGTTTCTTCACATCCTAGGTACTGCGGGCTGCTCGAACCTCGTGACGCTCAATGCTACTACGCCTGCGACGGCGGTATTTCTCCGTGACTTCTGTAATCGTGCCACCGAGAGCCAGGTCTCACCACCGTTCAGCAGACTGCCAGGTTTTTCGACGTCACAGGGCGCAGAGGGCTACGCGCATGAGCTGTGCGGGGCGACACCTTTCAAGGAGCCTACAAAGCGACACCCGTTCTACTTGTCAGTCACAGGGTATGGTGGCGCCGGAACAATGTCGATCGCTCACAACAATTTTGTTTTTGCCGTGCAGTTTCTTGACGTCCTAGGTACTGCGGGCTGCTCGAACCTCGTCACGCTCAATGCTACTACGCCTGCGACGCCGGTATTTCTCCGTGACTTCTGTAATCGTGCCACTGAGAGCCAGGTTGTGGGGGTGCTGACACCCCCCCTGTAAAGTTGTCTGCGCCGCGTGGCGCACGTGTCTCGCCCCAGGGCGTTATTTCGGTGGTGACCACCACCGGGTGATAGATGGCGTTGGGTTCGCTCTGAGTACCACTGTTGGTAGAGTGGCAGCGCCGGTAGTGGCCCCTGGCGGAAGGCAGGCCTTGGCGGTGGGCGAGCGTTGAGCGAGCCTCTTTTGCGCGTGGCGGCTGCCGCGAACGGTTGTCTGGAGCGCGGGTCCCCGGTGCTCGGCACCGCGGGCTTCGCGCCGGGGTCCCGCGTGTAAGGTCAGGCGTTGGCGACACCGCCTTGGGTATGTGCTAGTGTGTTGGGTGTGTTAGTGTGTGTTTATCATGTTATTGTGTGTTAGTGTGTCACTGCGTTATGTTATTTGTATGGTAGCGTGTTAGTTGAAATTGGTGTAACATTCGGCAGACGATATCGTCGTCTAAATTAGTTAATAAATGTGTGCATGTTGGGTGCTGTACCGACCGCGTCTACGGTGTCCGTTCACTCCAAGAGCGTGGCGTGGCGATGCGCTCGTTCGCCTCGCCGAGACCCCACACTGGCTGCCCAACGTGGAGCTCTTGGAGTATCGGATGACAGTTTTTGCGGTTCGATACAGGGATTTTGTTAGAGCCGGAGTAGAGTAGGCTTAGGGGGGCTTCTTTGCTAGCGTCGGTGGTGTGCTTTGTTGAGAAGCGAGGAGATTGGTTTTGTAACGTGTTTGAATTTGTCGGCAGGTTGACTTTCTATTCATTTTTTTTTGCTCGCAAGTGTTGGTATATTGTGTTGTTGTTAGTTTTCAAAAAACGTTGTTGAATTAGGACGAGAGCCATGCGGTCCGCATCCTGGGGTGAGCAAGGCCTAGAGCACGTGGTTTGTAGGCCAGGCCCGAAGCGAGTGTGTATGGAAGCCTCGTGGGTGGTTCGATTTTCTGTAAATAGCTTCTTCTATCTCTTTGGGCTCAGGGAGCCGGGCGTCGTTGCTGACTTGTATTGCGGCTCGACGCCGAGGCGTCGTGACACCGCCCGGGGCGGTGGACGCCGATCGCTCGGTAAGCTGCTGTGTGCGGCGAGCGATAGGGCCACCTCACAGAGTGGACGTCTCCTCGCGGCTGCCTCTTCTGCGCCTAGGCTGGGTGCTGGGTGGATGCCGGTTGTTGCCGAGCGACTCATTAGGCCTAAGGCTCTGCACAGCCGCCTGTCGCACGTGGCACAACTAGGTGGATCGTGGCGTTGAGGTGTTGCGCTCTGCTTCCCTCACTTTTTTTTTCTTGAGAGTATGAGTTAGGAAAAGTGATTTTTGTTTTTATTTTGATGGGCGTCTCGGCCGCCACCGATGTATTAGCTAGCAGTACTGGCCACCGTACCACGTGGCCGCAAAGCCTGAAGCTCCCTCCCCTGGGCCGCGCTACTTTGTTTCTTTCGAGTTTTGTTTTTTGTCGATGTATTCAGCGGGAGGGATGTCATCCACGGCCGGCTGTCCTGCACATCGTCAGCGTCGTTGGCCAGGAATGCGGTCGTGAGGTCGGGCGATGGAGATGCCTGGGACCTGCGCAACTGTCTGCAGTCCGGCGCCCTCGCGAGTGCTGGTCGCAACTGGAAGACGTGTCGGCGCTAGCGACAGATCGTCGCGCCGACGGCAACGTTGCTGTTGCGGGGCCGGTACTGAGGTGAAGTCTAGCCGGAGAGTGCAGCAGTGTCGACCAGCGGCGGTGTCGTGGTGCAAGGACATTATGGTCGTGCGATATCATTTTTTTGTTAAAGCTTGTGTAGCTAATTTATGATTTCGGGATATGGTTTGATTTAAGGTTGGGGGAATGTGGGGGTGCTGACACCCCCCCTGTAAAGTTGTCTGCGCCGCGTGGCGCACGTGTCTCGCCCCAGGGCGTTATTTCGGTGGTGACCACCACCGGGTGATAGATGGCGTTGGGTTCGCTCTGAGTACCACTGTTGGTAGAGTGGCAGCGCCGGTAGTGGCCCCTGGCGGAAGGCAGGCCTTGGCGGTGGGCGAGCGTTGAGCGAGCCTCTTTTGCGCGTGGCGGCTGCCGCGAACGGTTGTCTGGAGCGCGGGTCCCCGGTGCTCGGCACCGCGGGCTTCGCGCCGGGGTCCCGCGTGTAAGGTCAGGCGTTGGCGACACCGCCTTGGGTATGTGCTAGTGTGTTGGGTGTGTTAGTGTGTGTTTATCATGTTATTGTGTGTTAGTGTGTCACTGCGTTATGTTATTTGTATGGTAGCGTGTTAGTTGAAATTGGTGTAACATTCGGCAGACGATATCGTCGTCTAAATTAGTTAATAAATGTGTGCATGTTGGGTGCTGTACCGACCGCGTCTACGGTGTCCGTTCACTCCAAGAGCGTGGCGTGGCGATGCGCTCGTTCACCTCGCGGAGACCCCACAAGGTATCACCACTGTTCAGCAGACTGCCAGGTTATTCGACGTCACAGGGCGCAGAGGGCTACGCGCATGAGCTGTGCGGGGCGACACCTTTCAAGGAGCCTACAAAGCGACACCCGTTCGACTTCTCAGTCACAGGGTATGGTGGCGCCGGAACAATGTCGATCGCTCACAACAATTTTGTTCTTGCCGTGCAGTTTCTTGACATCCTAGGTACTGCGGGCTGCTCGAACCTCGTCACGCTCAATGCTACTACGCCTGCGATGCCGGTATTTCTCCGTGACCTGTGTAATCGTGCCACCGAGAGGCAGGTCTCACCACCGTTCAGCAGACGGCCGGGTTATTCGACGTCATAGGGCGCAGAGGGCTACGCGCATGAGCTGTGTGGGGCGACACCTTTCAAGGAGCCTACAAAGCGACATTCGTTCGACTTCTCAGTCACAGGGTATGGTGGCGCCGGAACAATGTCGATCGCTCACAACAATTTTGTTCTTGCCGAGCAGTTTCTTGACATCCTAGGTACTGCGGGCTGCTCGAACCTCGTCACGCTCAATGCTACTACGCCTGCGACGCCGGTATTTCTCCGTGACTTCTGTAATCGTGCCACCGAGAGCCAGGTCGCACCACCGTTCAGAAGACTGCCAGGTTATTCGACGTCATAGGGGGCAGAGGACTACGCGCATGAGGTGTGTGGGGCGACACCTTTCGAGGAGCCTCTAAACGGACACCCGCTCGACTACTCAGTCACAGGGTATGGTGGCGCCGGAACAATCTCGATCGCTCACAACAATTTTGTTCTTGCCGTGCAGTTTCTTGACATCCTAGGTACTGCGGGCTGCTCGAACCTCGTCACACTCAATGTTACTACGCCTGCGACGCCGGTATTTCTCCGTGACATCTGTAATCGTGCCACCGAGAGCCAGGTCTCACCACCGTTCAGCAGACTGCCAGGTTATTCGACGTCACAGGGCGCAGAGGGCTACGCGCATGAGCTGCGCGGGGCGACACCTTTCAAGGACAAAGCGACACCCGTTCTACTTCTCAGTCACAGGATATGGTGGCGCCGGAACAATGTCGATCGCTCTAAACAATTTTGTTCTTGCCGTGCAGTTTCTTGACATCCTAGGTACTGCGGGCTGCTCGAACCTCGTCATGCTCAATGCTACTACGCCTGCGACGCTGGTATTTCTCCGTGACTTCAGTAATCGTGCCACCGAGAGCCAGGTCTCACCACCGTTCAGCAGACTGCCAGGTTTTTCGGCGTCATAGGGCGCAGAGGGCTACGCGCATGGGCTCTGTGGGGCGACACCTTTCAAGGAGCCTACAAAGCGACACCCGTTCGACTTCTCAGTCACAGGGTATGGTGGCGCCGGAACAATGTCGATCGCTCACAACAATTTTGTTCTTGCCGTTCAGTTTCTTGACATCCTAGGTACTGCGGGCTGCTCGAACCCCGTCACGCTCAATGCTACTACGCCTGCGATACCGGTATTTCTCCATGACTTCTGTAATCGTGCCACCGAAAGCCAGGTCTCACCACCGTTCAGCAGACTGCCAGTTTATTCGACGTCATAGGGCGCAGAGGCCTACGTGCATGAGCTGTGCGGGGCGACACCTTTCAAGGAGCCTACAAAGCGGCACCCGTTCGACTTCTCTGTCACAGGGTATGGTGGCGCCGGAACAATGTCGATCGCTCACAGCAATTTTCTTCTTGCCGTGCAGTTTCTTGACATCCTAGGTACTGCGGGCTGCTCGAACCTCGTCACGCTCAATGCTACTACGCCTGCGATGCCGGTATTTCTCCGTGACTTCTGTAATCGTGCCACCGAGAGGCAGGTCTCACCCCCGTTCAGCAGACGGCCGGGTTGTTCGACGTCATAGGGCGCAGAGGGCTACGCGCATGAGCTGTGTGGGGCGACACCTTTCAAGGAGCCTACAAAGCGACACCCGTTCGACTTCTCAGTCACAGGGTATGGTGGCGCCGTAACAATGTTGATCGCTCACAACAATTTTGTTCTTGCAGTGCAGTTTCTTGACATCTTAGGTACTGCGGGCTGCTCGAACCTCGTCACGCTCAATGCTACTACGCCTGCGACGCCGGTATTTCTCCCTGACTTCTGTAATCGTGCCACCGAGAGCCAGGTCGCACCACCGTTCAGCAGACTGCCAGGTTATTCGACGTCATAGGGCGCAGACGACTACGCGCATGAGCTGTGCGGGGCGACACCTTTCGAGGAGCCTATAAACGGACACCCGCTCGACTACTCAGTCACAGGGTATGGTGGCGCCGGAACAATGTCGATCGCTCACAACAATTTTGTTCTTGCCGTGCAGTTTCTTGACATCCTAGGTACTGCGGGCTGCTCGAACCTCGTCATGCTCAATGCTACTATGCCTGCGACGCTGGTATTTCTCCGTGACTTCAGTAATCGTGCCACCGAGAGCCAGGTCTCACCACCGTTCAGCAGACTGCCAGGTTATTCGACGTCATAGGGCGCAGAGGGCTACGCGCATGGGCTCTGTGGGGCGACACCTTTCAAGGAGCCTACAAAGCGACACCCGTTCGACTTCTCAGTCACAGGGTATGGTGGCGCCGGAACAATGTCGATCGCTCACAACAATTTTGTTCTTGCCGTTCAGTTTCTTGACATCCTAGGTATTGCGGGCTGCTCGAACCCCGTCACGCTCAATGCTACTACGCCTGCGATGCCGGTATTTCTCCGTGATTTCTGTAATCGTGCCACCGAGAGCCAGGTCTCACCACCGTTTAGCAGACTGCCAGGTTATTCGACGTCATAGGGCGCAGAGGGCTACGCGCATGAGCTGTGCGGGGCGACACCTTTCAAGGAGCCTACAAAGCGACACCCGTTCGACTTCTCAGTCACAGGGTATGTTGGCGCCGGAACAATGTCGATCACTCTTAACAATTTTGTTCTTGCCGTGCAGTTTCTTGACATCCTAGGTACTGCGGGCTACTTGAACCTCGTCACGCTCAATGCTACTACGCCTGCGACGCCAGTATTTCTCCATGACTTCTGTAGTCGTGCAACCGAAAGCCAGGTTTCACCACCGTTCAGCAGACTGCCAGTTTATTCGACGTCATAGGGCGCAGAGGGCTACGCGCATGAGCTGTGTGGGGCGACACCTTTCAAGGAGCCTACAAAGCGACACCAGTTCGACTTCTCAGTCACAGGGTATGGTGGCGCCGGAACAATGTCGATCGCTCACAACAATTTTGTTCTTGCCGTGCAGTTTCTTGACATTCTAGGTACTGCGGGCTGCTCGAACCTCGTCACGCTCAATGCTACTACGCCTGCGATGCCGGTATTTCTCCGTGACTTCTGTAATCGTGCCACCGAAAGGCAGGTCTCACCCCCGTTCAGCAGACGGCCGGGTTATTCGACGTCATAGGGCGCAGAGGGCTACGCGCATGAGCTGTGTGGGGCGACACCTTTCAAGGAGCCTACAAAGCGACACCCGTTCGACTTCTCAGTCACAGGGTATGGTGGCGCCGTAACAATGTTGATCGCTCACAATAATTTTGTTCTTGCAGTGCAGTTTCTTGACATCTTAGGTACTGCGGGCTGCTCGAACCTCGTCACGCTCAATGCTACTACGCCTGCGACGCCGGTATTTCTCCGTGACTTCTGTAATCGTGCCACCGAGAGCCAGGTCGCACCACCATTCAGCAGACTGCCAGGTTATTCGACGTCATAGGGTGCAGAGGACTACGCGCATGAGCTGTGCGGGGCGACACCTTTCGAGGAGCCTATAAACGGACACCCGCTCGACTACTCAGTCACAGGGTATTGTGGCGCCGGAACAATGTCGATCGCTCACAACAATTTTGTTCTTGCCGTGCAGTTTCTTCACATCCTAGGTACTGCGGGCTGCTCGAACCTCGTGACGCTCAATGCTACTACGCCTGCGACGGCGGTATTTCTCCGTGACTTCTGTAATCGTGCCACCGAGAGCCAGGTCTCACCACCGTTCAGCAGACTGCCAGGTTTTTCGACGTCACAGGGCGCAGAGGGCTACGCGCATGAGCTGTGCGGGGCGACACCTTTCAAGGAGCCTACAAAGCGACACCCGTTCTACTTGTCAGTCACAGGGTATGGTGGCGCCGGAACAATGTCGATCGCTCACAACAATTTTGTTTTTGCCGTGCAGTTTCTTGACGTCCTAGGTACTGCGGGCTGCTCGAACCTCGTCACGCTCAATGCTACTACGCCTGCGACGCCGGTATTTCTCCGTGACTTCTGTAATCGTGCCACTGAGAGCCAGGTATCACCACTGTTCAGCAGACTGCCAGGTTATTCGACGTCACAGGGCGCAGAGGGCTACGCGCATGAGCTGTGCGGGGCGACACCTTTCAAGGAGCCTACAAAGCGACACCCGTTCGACTTCTCAGTCACAGGGTATGGTGGCGCCGGAACAATGTCGATCGCTCACAACAATTTTGTTCTTGCCGTGCAGTTTCTTGACATCCTAGGTACTGCGGGCTGCTCGAACCTCGTCACGCTCAATGCTACTACGCCTGCGATGCCGGTATTTCTCCGTGACCTGTGTAATCGTGCCACCGAGAGGCAGGTCTCACCACCGTTCAGCAGACGGCCGGGTTATTCGACGTCATAGGGCGCAGAGGGCTACGCGCATGAGCTGTGTGGGGCGACACCTTTCAAGGAGCCTACAAAGCGACATTCGTTCGACTTCTCAGTCACAGGGTATGGTGGCGCCGGAACAATGTCGATCGCTCACAACAATTTTGTTCTTGCCGAGCAGTTTCTTGACATCCTAGGTACTGCGGGCTGCTCGAACCTCGTCACGCTCAATGCTACTACGCCTGCGACGCCGGTATTTCTCCGTGACTTCTGTAATCGTGCCACCGAGAGCCAGGTCGCACCACCGTTCAGAAGACTGCCAGGTTATTCGACGTCATAGGGGGCAGAGGACTACGCGCATGAGGTGTGTGGGGCGACACCTTTCGAGGAGCCTCTAAACGGACACCCGCTCGACTACTCAGTCACAGGGTATGGTGGCGCCGGAACAATCTCGATCGCTCACAACAATTTTGTTCTTGCCGTGCAGTTTCTTGACATCCTAGGTACTGCGGGCTGCTCGAACCTCGTCACACTCAATGTTACTACGCCTGCGACGCCGGTATTTCTCCGTGACATCTGTAATCGTGCCACCGAGAGCCAGGTCTCACCACCGTTCAGCAGACTGCCAGGTTATTCGACGTCACAGGGCGCAGAGGGCTACGCGCATGAGCTGCGCGGGGCGACACCTTTCAAGGACAAAGCGACACCCGTTCTACTTCTCAGTCACAGGATATGGTGGCGCCGGAACAATGTCGATCGCTCTAAACAATTTTGTTCTTGCCGTGCAGTTTCTTGACATCCTAGGTACTGCGGGCTGCTCGAACCTCGTCATGCTCAATGCTACTACGCCTGCGACGCTGGTATTTCTCCGTGACTTCAGTAATCGTGCCACCGAGAGCCAGGTCTCACCACCGTTCAGCAGACTGCCAGGTTTTTCGGCGTCATAGGGCGCAGAGGGCTACGCGCATGGGCTCTGTGGGGCGACACCTTTCAAGGAGCCTACAAAGCGACACCCGTTCGACTTCTCAGTCACAGGGTATGGTGGCGCCGGAACAATGTCGATCGCTCACAACAATTTTGTTCTTGCCGTTCAGTTTCTTGACATCCTAGGTACTGCGGGCTGCTCGAACCCCGTCACGCTCAATGCTACTACGCCTGCGATACCGGTATTTCTCCATGACTTCTGTAATCGTGCCACCGAAAGCCAGGTCTCACCACCGTTCAGCAGACTGCCAGTTTATTCGACGTCATAGGGCGCAGAGGCCTACGTGCATGAGCTGTGCGGGGCGACACCTTTCAAGGAGCCTACAAAGCGGCACCCGTTCGACTTCTCTGTCACAGGGTATGGTGGCGCCGGAACAATGTCGATCGCTCACAACAATTTTCTTCTTGCCGTGCAGTTTTTTGACATCCTAGGTACTGCGGGCTGCTCGAACCTCGTCACGCTCAATGCTACTACGCCTGCGATGCCGGTATTTCTCCGTGACTTCTGTAATCGTGCCACCGAGAGGCAGGTCTCACCCCCGTTCAGCAGACGGCCGGGTTGTTCGACGTCATAGGGCGCAGAGGGCTACGCGCATGAGCTGTGTGGGGCGACACCTTTCAAGGAGCCTACAAAGCGACACCCGTTCGACTTCTCAGTCACAGGGTATGGTGGCGCCGTAACAATGTTGATCGCTCACAACAATTTTGTTCTTGCAGTGCAGTTTCTTGACATCTTAGGTACTGCGGGCTGCTCGAACCTCGTCACGCTCAATGCTACTACGCCTGCGACGCCGGTATTTCTCCCTGACTTCTGTAATCGTGCCACCGAGAGCCAGGTCGCACCACCGTTCAGCAGACTGCCAGGTTATTCGACGTCATAGGGCGCAGACGACTACGCGCATGAGCTGTGCGGGGCGACACCTTTCGAGGAGCCTATAAACGGACACCCGCTCGACTACTCAGTCACAGGGTATGGTGGCGCCGGAACAATGTCGATCGCTCACAACAATTTTGTTCTTGCCGTGCAGTTTCTTGACATCCTAGGTACTGCGGGCTGCTCGAACCTCGTCATGCTCAATGCTACTATGCCTGCGACGCTGGTATTTCTCCGTGACTTCAGTAATCGTGCCACCGAGAGCCAGGTCTCACCACCGTTCAGCAGACTGCCAGGTTATTCGACGTCATTGGGCGCAGAGGGCTACGCGCATGGGCTCTGTGGGGCGACACCTTTCAAAGAGCCTACAAAGCGACACCCGTTCTACTTGTCAGTCACAGGGTATGGTGGCGCCGGAACAATGTCGATCGCTCACAACAATTTTGTTCTTGCCGTGCAGTTTCTTGACATCCTAGGTATTGCGGGCTGCTCGAACCCCGTCACGCTCAATGCTACTACGCCTGCGATGCCGGTATTTCTCCGTGATTTCTGTAATCGTGCCACCGAGAGCCAGGTCTCACCACCGTTTAGCAGACTGCCAGGTTATTCGACGTCATAGGGCGCAGAGGGCTACGCGCATGAGCTGTGCGGGGCGACACCTTTCAAGGAGCCTACAAAGCGACACCCGTTCGACTTCTCAGTCACAGGGTATGTTGGCGCCGGAACAATGTCGATCACTCTTAACAATTTTGTTCTTGCCGTGCAGTTTCTTGACATCCTAGGTACTGCGGGCTACTTGAACCTCGTCACGCTCAATGCTACTACGCCTGCGACGCCAGTATTTCTCCATGACTTCTGTAGTCGTGCAACCGAAAGCCAGGTTTCACCACCGTTCAGCAGACTGCCAGTTTATTCGACGTCATAGGGCGCAGAGGGCTACGCGCATGAGCTGTGTGGGGCGACACCTTTCAAGGAGCCTACAAAGCGACACCAGTTCGACTTCTCAGTCACAGGGTATGGTGGCGCCGGAACAATGTCGATCGCTCACAACAATTTTGTTCTTGCCGTGCAGTTTCTTGACATTCTAGGTACTGCGGGCTGCTCGAACCTCGTCACGCTCAATGCTACTACGCCTGCGATGCCGGTATTTCTCCGTGACTTCTGTAATCGTGCCACCGAAAGGCAGGTCTCACCCCCGTTCAGCAGACGGCCGGGTTATTCGACGTCATAGGGCGCAGAGGGCTACGCGCATGAGCTGTGTGGGGCGACACCTTTCAAGGAGCCTACAAAGCGACACCCGTTCGACTTCTCAGTCACAGGTTATGGTGGCGCCGTAACAATGTTGATCGCTCACAATAATTTTGTTCTTGCAGTGCAGTTTCTTGACATCTTAGGTACTGCGGGCTGCTCGAACCTCGTCACGCTCAATGCTACTACGCCTGCGACGCCGGTATTTCTCCGTGACTTCTGTAATCGTGCCACCGAGAGCCAGGTCGCACCACCATTCAGCAGACTGCCAGGTTATTCGACGTCATAGGGTGCAGAGGACTACGCGCATGAGCTGTGCGGGGCGACACCTTTCGAGGAGCCTATAAACGGACACCCGCTCGACTACTCAGTCACAGGGTATTGTGGCGCCGGAACAATGTCGATCGCTCACAACAATTTTGTTCTTGCCGTGCAGTTTCTTCACATCCTAGGTACTGCGGGCTGCTCGAACCTCGTGACGCTCAATGCTACTACGCCTGCGACGGCGGTATTTCTCCGTGACTTCTGTAATCGTGCCACCGAGAGCCAGGTCTCACCACCGTTCAGCAGACTGCCAGGTTTTTCGACGTCACAGGGCGCAGAGGGCTACGCGCATGAGCTGTGCGGGGCGACACCTTTCAAGGAGCCTACAAAGCGACACCCGTTCTACTTGTCAGTCACAGGGTATGGTGGCGCCGGAACAATGTCGATCGCTCACAACAATTTTGTTTTTGCCGTGCAGTTTCTTGACGTCCTAGGTACTGCGGGCTGCTCGAACCTCGTCACGCTCAATGCTACTACGCCTGCGACGCCGGTATTTCTCCGTGACTTCTGTAATCGTGCCACTGAGAGCCAGGTATCACCACTGTTCAGCAGACTGCCAGGTTATTCGACGTCACAGGGCGCAGAGGGCTACGCGCATGAGCTGTGCGGGGCGACACCTTTCAAGGAGCCTACAAAGCGACACCCGTTCGACTTCTCAGTCACAGGGTATGGTGGCGCCGGAACAATGTCGATCGCTCACAACAATTTTGTTCTTGCCGTGCAGTTTCTTGACATCCTAGGTACTGCGGGCTGCTCGAACCTCGTCACGCTCAATGCTACTACGCCTGCGATGCCGGTATTTCTCCGTGACCTGTGTAATCGTGCCACCGAGAGGCAGGTCTCACCACCGTTCAGCAGACGGCCGGGTTATTCGACGTCATAGGGCGCAGAGGGCTACGCGCATGAGCTGTGTGGGGCGACACCTTTCAAGGAGCCTACAAAGCGACATTCGTTCGACTTCTCAGTCACAGGGTATGGTGGCGCCGGAACAATGTCGATCGCTCACAACAATTTTGTTCTTGCCGAGCAGTTTCTTGACATCCTAGGTACTGCGGGCTGCTCGAACCTCGTCACGCTCAATGCTACTACGCCTGCGACGCCGGTATTTCTCCGTGACTTCTGTAATCGTGCCACCGAGAGCCAGGTCGCACCACCGTTCAGAAGACTGCCAGGTTATTCGACGTCATAGGGGGCAGAGGACTACGCGCATGAGGTGTGTGGGGCGACACCTTTCGAGGAGCCTCTAAACGGACACCCGCTCGACTACTCAGTCACAGGGTATGGTGGCGCCGGAACAATCTCGATCGCTCACAACAATTTTGTTCTTGCCGTGCAGTTTCTTGACATCCTAGGTACTGCGGGCTGCTCGAACCTCGTCACACTCAATGTTACTACGCCTGCGACGCCGGTATTTCTCCGTGACATCTGTAATCGTGCCACCGAGAGCCAGGTCTCACCACCGTTCAGCAGACTGCCAGGTTATTCGACGTCACAGGGCGCAGAGGGCTACGCGCATGAGCTGCGCGGGGCGACACCTTTCAAGGACAAAGCGACACCCGTTCTACTTCTCAGTCACAGGATATGGTGGCGCCGGAACAATGTCGATCGCTCACAACAATTTTGTTCTTGCCGTGCAGTTTCTTGACATCCTAGGTACTGCGGGCTGCTCGAACCTCGTCATGCTCAATGCTACTACGCCTGCGACGCTGGTATTTCTCCGTGACTTCAGTAATCGTGCCACCGAGAGCCAGGTCTCACCACCGTTCAGCAGACTGCCAGGTTTTTCGGCGTCATAGGGCGCAGAGGGCTACGCGCATGGGCTCTGTGGGGCGACACCTTTCAAGGAGCCTACAAAGCGACACCCGTTCGACTTCTCAGTCACAGGGTATGGTGGCGCCGGAACAATGTCGATCGCTCACAACAATTTTGTTCTTGCCGTTCAGTTTCTTGACATCCTAGGTACTGCGGGCTGCTCGAACCCCGTCACGCTCAATGCTACTACGCCTGCGATACCGGTATTTCTCCATGACTTCTGTAATCGTGCCACCGAAAGCCAGGTCTCACCACCGTTCAGCAGACTGCCAGTTTATTCGACGTCATAGGGCGCAGAGGCCTACGCGCATGAGCTGTGCGGGGCGACACCTTTCAAGGAGCCTACAAAGCGGCACCCGTTCGACTTCTCTGTCACAGGGTATGGTGGCGCCGGAACAATGTCGATCGCTCACAACAATTTTCTTCTTGCCGTGCAGTTTCTTGACATCCTAGGTACTGCGGGCTGCTCGAACCTCGTCACGCTCAATGCTACTACGCCTGCGATGCCGGTATTTCTCCGTGACTTCTGTAATCGTGCCACCGAGAGGCAGGTCTCACCCCCGTTCAGCAGACGGCCGGGTTGTTCGACGTCATAGGGCGCAGAGGGCTACGCGCATGAGCTGTGTGGGGCGACACCTTTCAAGGAGCCTACAAAGCGACACCCGTTCGACTTCTCAGTCACAGGGTATGGTGGCGCCGTAACAATGTTGATCGCTCACAACAATTTTGTTCTTGCAGTGCAGTTTCTTGACATCTTAGGTACTGCGGGCTGCTCGAACCTCGTCACGCTCAATGCTACTACGCCTGCGACGCCGGTATTTCTCCCTGACTTCTGTAATCGTGCCACCGAGAGCCAGGTCGCACCACCGTTCAGCAGACTGCCAGGTTATTCGACGTCATAGGGCGCAGACGACTACGCGCATGAGCTGTGCGGGGCGACACCTTTCGAGGAGCCTATAAACGGACACCCGCTCGACTACTCAGTCACAGGGTATTGTGGCGCCGGAACAATGCTCACAACAATTTTGTTCTTGCCGTGCAGTTTCTTGACATTCTAGGTACTGCGGGCTGCTCGAACCTCGTCACGCTCAATGCTACTACGCCTGCGATGCCGGTATTTCTCCGTGACTTCTGTAATCGTGCCACCGAGAGGCAGGTCTCACCCCCGTTCAGCAGACGGCCGGGTTATTCGACGTCATAGGGCGCAGAGGGCTACGCGCATGAGCTGTGTGGGGCGACACCTTTCAAGGAGCCTACAAAGCGACACCCGTTCGACTTCTCAGTCACAGGGTATGGTGGCGCCGTAACAATGTTGATCGCTCACAATAATTTTGTTCTTGCAGTGCAGTTTCTTGACATCTTAGGTACTGCGGGCTGCTCGAACCTCGTCACGCTCAATGCTACTACGCCTGCGACGCCGGTATTTCTCCGTGACTTCTGTAATCGTGCCACCGAGAGCCAGGTCGCACCACCATTCAGCAGACTGCCAGGTTATTCGACGTCATAGGGTGCAGAGGACTACGCGCATGAGCTGTGCGGGGCGACACCTTTCGAGGAGCCTATAAACGGACACCCGCTCGACTACTCAGTCACAGGGTATTGTGGCGCCGGAACAATGTCGATCGCTCACAACAATTTTGTTCTTGCCGTGCAGTTTCTTCACATCCTAGGTACTGCGGGCTGCTCGAACCTCGTGACGCTCAATGCTACTACGCCTGCGACGGCGGTATTTCTCCGTGACTTCTGTAATCGTGCCACCGAGAGCCAGGTCTCACCACCGTTCAGCAGACTGCCAGGTTTTTCGACGTCACAGGGCGCAGAGGGCTACGCGCATGAGCTGTGCGGGGCGACACCTTTCAAGGAGCCTACAAAGCGACACCCGTTCTACTTGTCAGTCACAGGGTATGGTGGCGCCGGAACAATGTCGATCGCTCACAACAATTTTGTTTTTGCCGTGCAGTTTCTTGACGTCCTAGGTACTGCGGGCTGCTCGAACCTCGTCACGCTCAATGCTACTACGCCTGCGACGCCGGTATTTCTCCGTGACTTCTGTAATCGTGCCACTGAGAGCCAGGTATCACCACTGTTCAGCAGACTGCCAGGTTATTCGACGTCACAGGGCGCAGAGGGCTACGCGCATGAGCTGTGCGGGGCGACACCTTTCAAGGAGCCGACAAACCGACACCCGTTCTACTTCTCAGTCACAGGATATGGTGGCGCCGGAACAATGTCGATCGCTCACAACAATTTTGTTCTTGCCGTGCAGTTTCTTGACATCCTAGGTACTGCGGGCTGCTCGAACCTCGTCATGTTCAATGCTACTACGCCTGCGATACCGGTATTTCTCCGTGACTTCAGTAATCGTGCCACCGAGAATCAGGTCCCACCACCGTTCAGCAGACTGCCAGGTTATTCGACGTCATAGGGCGCAGAGGGCTACGCGCATGGGCTGTGTGAGGCGACACCTTTCGAGGAGCCTACAAAGCGACACCCGTTCGACTTCTCAGTCACAGGGTATGGTGGCGCCGGAACAATGTCGATCGCTCACAACAATTTTGTTCTTGCTGTGCAGTTTCTTGACATCCTAGGTACTGCGGCCTGCTCGAACCTCGTCACGCTCAATGCTACTACGCCTGCGATGCCGGTATTTCTCCGTGACTTCTGTAATCGTGGCACCGAGAGGCAGGTCTCACCCCCGTTCAGCAGACGGCCGGGTAATTCGACGTCATAGGGCGCAGAGGGCTACGCGCATGAGCTGTGTGGGGCGACACCTTTCAAGGAGCCTACAAAGCGACATTCGTTCGACTTCTCAGTCACAGGGTATGGTGGCGCCGGAACAATGTCGATCGCTCACAACAATTTTGTTCTTGCCGAGCAGTTTCTTGACATCCTAGGTACTGCGGGCTGCTCGAACCTCGTCACGCTCAATGCTACTACGCCTGCGACGCCGCTATTTCTCCGTGACTTCTGTAATCGTGCCACCGAGAGCCAGGTCGCACCACCGTTCAAAAGACTGCCAGGTTATTCGACGTCATAGGGGGCAGAGGACTACGCGCATGAGCTGTGTGGGGCGACACCTTTCGAGGAGCCTCTAAACGGACACCCGCTCGACTACTCAGTCACAGGGTATGGTGGCGCCGGAACAATCTCGATCGCTCACAACAATTTTGTTCTTGCCGTGCAGTTTCTTGACATCCTAGGTACTGCGGGCTGCTCGAACCTCGTCACACTCAATGTTACTACGCCTGCGACGCCGGTATTTCTCCGTGACATCTGTAATCGTGCCACCGAGAGCCAGGTCTCACCACCGTTCAGCAGACTGCCAGGTTATTCGACGTCACAGGGCGCAGAGGGCTACGCGCATGAGCTGCGCGGGGCGACACCTTTCAAGGACAAAGCGACACCCGTTCTACTTCTCAGTCACAGGATATGGTGGCGCCGGAACAATGTCGATCGCTCACAACAATTTTGTTCTCTCCGTGCAGTTTCTTGACATCCTAGGTACTGCGGGCTGCTCGAACCTCGTCATGCTCAATGCTACTACGCCTGCGACGCTGGTATTTCTCCGTGACTTCAGTAATCGTGCCACCGAGAGCCAGGTCTCACCACCGTTCAGCAGACTGCCAGGTTTTTCGGCGTCATAGGGCGCAGAGGGCTACGCGCATGGGCTCTGTGGGGCGACACCTTTCAAGGAGCCTACAAAGCGACACCCGTTCGACTTCTCAGTCACAGGGTATGGTGGCGCCGGAACAATGTCGATCGCTCACAACAATTTTGTTCTTGCCGTTCAGTTTCTTGACATCCTAGGTACTGCGGGCTGCTCGAACCCCGTCACGCTCAATGCTACTACGCCTGCGATACCGGTATTTCTCCATGACTTCTGTAATCGTGCCACCGAAAGCCAGGTCTCACCACCGTTCAGCAGACTGCCAGTTTATTCGACGTCATAGGGCGCAGAGGCCTACGCGCATGAGCTGTGCGGGGCGACACCTTTCAAGGAGCCTACAAAGCGGCACCCGTTCGACTTCTCTGTCACAGGGTATGGTGGCGCCGGAACAATGTCGATCGCTCACAACAATTTTCTTCTTGCCGTGCAGTTTCTTGACATCCTAGGTACTGCGGGCTGCTCGAACCTCGTCACGCTCAATGCTACTACGCCTGCGATGCCGGTATTTCTCCGTGACTTCTGTAATCGTGCCACCGAGAGGCAGGTCTCACCCCCGTTCAGCAGACGGCCGGGTTGTTCGACGTCATAGGGCGCAGAGGGCTACGCGCATGAGCTGTGTGGGGCGACACCTTTCAAGGAGCCTACAAAGCGACACCCGTTCGACTTCTCAGTCACAGGGTATGGTGGCGCCGTAACAATGTTGATCGCTCACAACAATTTTGTTCTTGCAGTGCAGTTTCTTGACATCTTAGGTACTGCGGGCTGCTCGAACCTCGTCACGCTCAATGCTACTACGCCTGCGACGCCGGTATTTCTCCGTGACTTCTGTAATCGTGCCACCGAGAGCCAGGTCGCACCACCGTTCAGCAGACTGCCAGGTTATTCGACGTCATAGGGCGCAGACGACTACGCGCATGAGCTGTGCGGGGCGACACCTTTCGAGGAGCCTATAAACGGACACCCGCTCGACTACTCAGTCACAGGGTATTGTGGCGCCGGAACAATGCTCACAACAATTTTGTTCTTGCCGTGCAGTTTCTTGACATCCGAGGTACTGCGGGCTGCTCGAACCTCGTCATGCTCAATGCTACTACGCCTGCGACGGCGGTATTTCTCCGTGACTTCTGTAATCGTGCCACCGAGAGCCAGGTCGCACAACCGTTCAGCAGACTGCCAGGTTATTCGACGTCATAGGGCGCAGAGGACTACGCGCATGAGCTGTGCGGGGCGACAACTTTCGAGAAGCCTATAAACGGACACCCGCTGTACTACTCAGTCACAGGGTATGGTGGCGCCGGAACAATGTCGATCGCTCACAACAATTTTGTTCTTGCCGTGCAGTTTCTTGACATCCTAGGTACTGCGGGCTGCTCGAACCTCGTCACGCTCAATGCTACTACGCCTGCGACGCCGGTATTTCTCCGTGACTTCTGTAATCGTGCCACCGAGAGCCAGGTCTCACCACCGTTCAGCAGACTGCCAGGTTATTCGACGTCACAGGGCGCAGAGGGCTACGCGCATGAGCTGTGCGGGGCGACACCTTTCAAGGAGCCTACAAAGCGACACCCGTTCTACTTGTAAGTCACAGGGTATGGTGGCGCCGGAACAATGTCGATCGCTCACAACAATTTTGTTCTTGCCGTGCAGTTTCTTGACATCCTAGGTACTGCGGGCTGCTCGAACCTCGTCATGCTCAATGCTAGTACGACTGCGACGCCGGTATTTCTCCGTGACTTCAGTAATCGTGCCACCGAGAGCCAGGTCTCACCACCGTTCAGCAGACTGCCAGGTTATTCGACGTCATAGGGCGCAGAGGGCTACGCGCATGGGCTCTGTGGGGCGACACCTTTCAAGAAGCCTACAAAGCGATACCCGTTCGACTTCTCAGTCACAGGGTATGGTGGCGCCGGAACAATGTCGATCGCTCACAACAATTTTGTTCTTGCCGTTCAGTTTCTTGACATCCTAGGTACTGCGGGCTGCTCGAACCCCGTCACGCTCAATTCTACTACGCCTGCGATGCCGGTATTTCTCCGTGATTTCTGTAATCGTGCCACCGAGAGCCAGGTCTCACCACCGTTTAGCAGACTGCCAGGTTATTCGAAGTCATAGGGCGCAGAGGGCTACGCGCATGAGCTGTGCGGGGCGACACCTTTCAAGGAGCCTACAAAGCGACACCCGTTCGACTTCTCAGTCACAGGGTATGTTGGCGCCGGAACAATGTCGATCGCTCACAACAATTTTGTTCTTGCCGTGCAGTTTCTTGACATCTTAGGTACTGCGGGCTACTTGAACCTCGTCACGCTCAATGCTACTACGCCTGCGACGCCGGTATTTCTCCATGACTTCTGTAATCGTGCCACCGAAAGCCAGGTCTCACCACCGTTCAGTAGACTGCCAGTTTATTCGACGTCATAGGGCGCAGAGGGCTACGCGCATGAGCTGTGTGGGGCGACACCTTTCAAGGAGCCTACAAAGCGACACCCGTTCGACTTCTCAGTCACAGGGTATGGTGGCGCCGTAACAATGTTGATCGCTCACAACAATTTTGTTCTTGCAGTGCAGTTTCTTGACATCTTAGGTACTGCGGGCTGCTCGAACCTCGTCACGCTCAATGCTACTACGCCTGCGACGCCGGTATTTCTCCGTGACTTCTGTAATCGTGCCACCGAGAGCCAGGTCGCACCACCGTTCAGCAGACTGCCAGGTTATTCGACGTCATAGGGCGCAGAGAACTACGCGCATGAGCTGTGCGGGGCGACACCTTTCGAGGAGCCTATAAACGGACACCCGCTCGACTACTCAGTCACAGGGTATTGTGGCGCCGGAACAATGTCAATCGCTCACAACAATTTTGTTCTTGCCGTGCAGTTTCTTGACATCCTAGGTACTGCGGGCTGCTCGAACCTCGTCACGCTCAATGCTACTACGCCTTCGACGGCGGTATTTCTCCGTGACTTCTGTAATCGTGCCACCGACAGCCAGGTCTCACCACCGTTCAGGAGACTGCCAGGTTATTCGACGTCACAGGGCGCAGAGGGCTACGCGCATGAGCTGTGCGGGGTGACACCTTTCAAGGAGCCTACAAAGCGACACCCGTTCTACTTGTCAGTCACAGGGTATGGTGGCGCCGGAACAATGTCGATCGCTCACAACAATTTTGTTCTTGCCGTGCAGTTTCTTGACATCCTAGGTACTGCGGGCTGCTCAAACCTCGTCATGCTCAATGCTACTACGCCTGCGACGCTGGTATTTCTCCGTGACTTCAGTAATCGTGCCACCGAGAGCCAGGTCTCACCACCGTTCAGCAGACTGCCAAAATATTCGACGTCATAGGGCGCAGAGGGCTACGCGCATGGGCTGTGTGGGGCGACACCTTTCAAGGAGCCTACAAAGAGACACCCGTTCGACTTCACAGTCACAGGTTATGGTGGCGCCGGAACAATGTCGATCGCTCACAACAATTTTGTTCTTGCAGTGCAGTTTCTTGACATCCTAGGTACTGCGGGCTTTTCGAACCTCGTCACGCTCAATGCTACTACGCCTGCGACGCTGGTATTTTTCCGTGACTTCTGTAATCTTGCCACCGAGAGCCAGGTCTCACCACCGTTCAGCGACTGCCAGGTTATTCGACGTCATAGGGCGCAGAGGGCTACGCGCATGAGCTGTGCGGGGCGACACCTTTCAAGAAGCCTACAAAGCGACACCTGTTCGACTTCTCAGTCACAGGGTATGGTGGCGCCGGAACAATGTCGATCGCTCACAACAATTTTGTTTTTGCCGTGCAGTTTCTTGATGTCCTAGGTACTGCGGGCTGCTCGAACCTCGTCATGCTCAATGCTACTACGCCTGCGACGCCGGTATTTCTCCGTGACTTCAGTAATCGTGCCACCGAGAACCAGGTCTCACCACCGTTCAGCAGACTGCCAGGTTATTCGACGTCATAGGGCGCAGAGGGCTACGCGCATGGGCTGTGTGGGGCGACACCTTTTGAGGAGCCTACAAAGTGACACCCGTTCGACTTCTCAGTCACAGGGTATGGTGGCGCCGGAACAATGTCGATCGCTCACAACAATTTTGTTCTTGCCGTGCAGTTTCTTGACATCCTAGGTACTGCGGGCTGCTCGAACCTCGTCACGCTCAATGCTACTACGCCTGCGATGCCGGTATTTCTCCGTGACCTTTGTAATCGTGCCACCGAGAGCCAGGTCTCACCACCATTTAGCAGACTGCCAGGTTATTCGACGTCATAGGGCGCAGAGGGCTACGCGCATGAGCTGTGCGAGGCGACACCTTTCAAGGAGCCTACAAAGCGACACCCATTCGACTTCTCAGTCACAGGGTATGTTGGCGCCAGAACAATGTCGATCGCTCACAACAATTTTGTTCTTGCCGTGCAGTTTCTTGACATCCTAGGTACTGCGGGCTGCTCGAACCTCGTCACGCTCAATGCTACTACGCCTGCGATGCCGGTATTTCTCCGTGACTTCTGTAATCGTGCCACCAGGAGGCAGGTCTCAACCCCGTTCAGCAAACGGCCAGGTTATTCGACGTCATAGGGCGCAGAGGGCTACGCGCATGAGCTGTGTGGGGCGACACCTTTCGAGGAGCCTACAAAGCGACACCCGTTCGACTTCTCAGTCACAGGGTATGGTGGCGCCGGAACAATGTCGATCGCTCACAACAATTTTGTTCTTGCCGTGCAGTTTCTTGACATCCTAGGTACTGCGGGGTGCTCGAACCCCGTCACGCTCAATGCTACTACGCTTGCGATGCCGGTATTTCTCCGTGACTTTTGTAATCGTGCCACCGAGAGGCAGATCTCACCACCGTTCAGCAGACGGCCGGGTTATTCGACGTCATAGGGCGCAGAGAGCTACGCGCATGAGCTGTGTGGGGCGACACCTTTCAAGGAGCCTAGAAAGCGACACCCGTTCGACTTCTCAGTCACAGGGTATGGTGGCGCCGGAACAATGTCGATCGCTCACAACGATTTTGTTCTTGCCGTGCAGTTTCTTGACATCCTAGGTACTGCGGGCTGCTCAAACCTCGTCATGCTCAATGCTACTACGCCTGCGACGCTGGTATTTCTCCGTGACTTCAGTAATCGTGCCACCGAGAGCCAGGTCTCACCACCGTTCAGCAGACTGCCAAAATATTCGACGTCATAGGGCGCAGAGGGCTACGCGCATGGGCTGTGTGGGGCGACACCTTTCAAGGAGCCTACAAAGAGACACCCGTTCGACTTCACAGTCACAGGTTATGGTGGCGCCGGAACAATGTCGATCGCTCACAACAATTTTGTTCTTGCAGTGCAGTTTCTTGACATCCTAGGTACTGCGGGCTTTTCGAACCTCGTCACGCTCAATGCTACTACGCCTGCGACGCTGGTATTTTTCCGTGACTTCTGTAATCTTGCCACCGAGAGCCAGGTCTCACCACCGTTCAGCGACTGCCAGGTTATTCGACGTCATAGGGCGCAGAGGGCTACGCGCATGAGCTGTGCGGGGCGACACCTTTCAAGAAGCCTACAAAGCGACACCTGTTCGACTTCTCAGTCACAGGGTATGGTGGCGCCGGAACAATGTCGATCGCTCACAACAATTTTGTTTTTGCCGTGCAGTTTCTTGATGTCCTAGGTACTGCGGGCTGCTCGAACCTCGTCATGCTCAATGCTACTACGCCTGCGACGCCGGTATTTCTCCGTGACTTCAGTAATCGTGCCACCGAGAACCAGGTCTCACCACCGTTCAGCAGACTGCCAGGTTATTCGACGTCATAGGGCGCAGAGGGCTACGCGCATGGGCTGTGTGGGGCGACACCTTTTGAGGAGCCTACAAAGTGACACCCGTTCGACTTCTCAGTCACAGGGTATGGTGGCGCCGGAACAATGTCGATCGCTCACAACAATTTTGTTCTTGCCGTGCAGTTTCTTGACATCCTAGGTACTGCGGGCTGCTCGAACCTCGTCACGCTCAATGCTACTACGCCTGCGATGCCGGTATTTCTCCGTGACCTTTGTAATCGTGCCACCGAGAGCCAGGTCTCACCACCGTTTAGCAGACTGCCAGGTTATTCGACGTCATAGGGCGCAGAGGGCTACGCGCATGAGCTGTGCGAGGCGACACCTTTCAAGGAGCCTACAAAGCGACACCCATTCGACTTCTCAGTCACAGGGTATGTTGGCGCCAGAACAATGTCGATCGCTCACAACAATTTTGTTCTTGCCGTGCAGTTTCTTGACATCCTAGGTACTGCGGGCTGCTCGAACCTCGTCACGCTCAATGCTACTACGCCTGCGATGCCGGTATTTCTCCGTGACTTCTGTAATCGTGCCACCAGGAGGCAGGTCTCAACCCCGTTCAGCAAACGGCCAGGTTATTCGACGTCATAGGGCGCAGAGGGCTACGCGCATGAGCTGTGTGGGGCGACACCTTTCGAGGAGCCTACAAAGCGACACCCGTTCGACTTCTCAGTCACAGGGTATGGTGGCGCCGTAACAATGTTGATCGCTCACAACAATTTTGTTCTTGCAGTGCAGTTTCTTGACATCTTAGGTACTGCGGGCTGCTTGAACCTCGTCACGCTCAATGCTACTACGCCTGCGACGCCGGTATTTCTCCGTGACTTCTGTAATCGTGCCACCGAGAGCCAGGTCGCACCACCGTTCAGCAGACTGCCAGGTTATTCGACGTCATAGGGCGCAGAGGACTACGCGCATGAGCTGTGCGGGGCGACACCTTTCGAGGAGCCTATAAACGGATACCCGCTCGACTACTCAGTCACAGGGTATTGTGGCGCCGGAACAATGTCGATCGCTCACAACAATTTTGTTCTTGCCGTGCAGTTTCTTGACATCCTAGGTACTGCGGGCTGCTCAAACCTCGTCATGCTCAATGCTACTACGCCTGCGACGCTGGTATTTCTCCGTGACTTCAGTAATCGTGCCACCGAGAGCCAGGTCTCACAACCGTTCAGCAGACTGCCAAGTTATTCGACGTCATAGGGCGCAGAGGCTACGCGCATGGGCTGTGTGGGGCGACACCTTTCAAGGAGCCTACAAAGAGACACCCGTTCGACTTCACAGTCACAGGTTATGGTGGCGCCGGAACAATGTCGATCGCTCACAACAATTTTGTTCTTGCAGTGCAGTTTCTTGACATCTAGGTACTGCGGGCTGTTCGAACCTCGTCATGCTCAATGCTACTACGCCTGCGACGCCGGTATTTTTCCGTGACTTCTGTTCTCATGCCACAGAGAGCCAGGTCTCACCACCGTTCAGCGACTGCCAGGTTATTCGACGTCATAGGGCGCAGAGGGTTACGCGCATGAGCTGTGCGGGGCGACACCTTTCAAGAAGCCTACAAAGCGACACCTGTTCGACTTCTCAGTCACAGGGTATGGTGGCGCCGGAACAATGTCGATCGCTCACAACAATTTTGTTTTTGCCGTGCAGTTTCTTGACGTCCTAGGTACTGCGGGCTGCTCGAACCTCGTCACGCTCAATGCTACTACGCCTGCGACGCCGGTATTTCTCCGTGACTTCAGTAATCGTGCCACCGAGAACCAGGTCTCACCACCGTTCAGCAGACTTCCAGGTTATTCGACGTCATAGGGCGCAGAGGGCTACGCGCATGAGCTGTGTGGGGCGACACCTTTCGAGGAGCCTACAAAGCGACACACGTTCGACTTCTCAGTCAAAGGGTATGGTGGCGCCGGAACAATGTCGATCGCTCACAACAATTTTGTTCTTGCCGTGCAGTTTCTTGACATCCTAGGTACTGCGGGGTGCTCGAACCCCGTCACGCTCAATGCTACTACGCTTGCGATGCCGGTATTTCTCCGTGACTTTTGTAATCGTGCCACCGAGAGGCAGATCTCACCACCGTTCAGCAGACGGCCGGGTTATTCGACGTCATAGGGCGCAGAGAGCTACGCGCATGAGCTGTGTGGGGCGACACCTTTCAAGGAGCCTAGAAAGCGACACCCGTTCGACTTCTCAGTCACAGGGTATGGTGGCGCCGGAACAATGTCGATCGCTCACAACGATTTTGTTCTTGCCGTGCAGTTTCTTGACATCCTAGGTACTGCGGGCTGCTCGAACCTCGTCACGCTCAATGCTACTACGCCTGTGATGCCGGTATTTCTTCGTGACTTCTGTAATCGTGCCACCGAGAGGCAGGTCTCACCCCCATTCAGCAGACGGCCGGGTAATTCGACGTCATAGGGCGCAGAGGGCTACCCGCATGAGCTGTGTGGGGCGACACCTTTCAAGGAGCCTACAAAGCGACACCCGTTCGACTTCTCTGTCACAGGGTATGGTGGCGCCGGAACAATGTTGATCGCTCACAACAATTTTGTTCTTGCAGTGCAGTTTCTTGACATCTTAGGTACTGCGGGCTGCTCGAACCTCGTCACGCTCAATGCTACTATGCCTGCGACGCCGGTATTTCTCCGTGACTCCTGTAATCGTGCCACCGAGAGCCAGGTCTCACACCGTTCAACAGACTGCCAGGTTATTCCACGTCATAGGGTGCAGAGGGCTACGCGAATGAGCTGTGCGGTGCGACACCTTTCAAGGAGCCTACAAAGCGACACCCGTTCGACTTCTCAGTCACAGGGTATGTTGGCGCCGGAACAATGTCGATCGCTCACAACAATTTTGTTCTTGCCTTGCAGTTTCTTGACATCCTAGGTACTGCGGGCTGCTCGAATCTCGTCACGCTCAATGCTACTACGCCTGCGATGCCGGTATTTCTCCGTGACTTCTGTAATCGTGCCACCGAGAGGCAGGTCTCACCCCCGTTCAGCAGACGGCCCGGTTATTCGACGTCATAGGGCGCAGAGGGCTACGCGCATGAGCTGTGTGGGACGACACCTTTCAAGAAGCCTACAAAGCGACACCCGTTCGACTTCTCAGTCACAGGGTATGGTGGCGCCGTAACAATGTTGATCGCTCACAACAATTTTGTTCTTGCTGTCCAGTTTCTTGACATCTTAGGTACTGCGGGCTGCTCGAACCTCGTCACGCTCAATGCTACTACGCCTGCGACGCCGGTATTTCTCCGTGACTTCTGTAATCGTGCCACCGAGAGCCAGGTAGCACCACCGTTCAGCAGACTGCCCGGTTATTCGACGTCATAGGGCGCAGAGGACTGCGCGCATAAGCTGTGCGGGGCGACACCTTTCGAGGAGCCTATAAACGGACACCCGCTCGACTACTCAGTCACAGGGTATGGTGGCGCCGGAACAATGTCGATCGCTCACAACAATTGTGTTCTTGCCGTGCAGTTTCTTGACATCCTAGGTACTGCGGGCTGCTCGAACCTCGTCACGCTCAATGCTACTACGCCTGCGACGGCGGTATTTCTCCGTGACTTCTGTAATAGTGCCACCGAGAGCCAGGTCTCACCACCGTTCAGCAGACTGCCAGGTTATCCGACGTCACAGGGCGCAGAGGGCTACGCGCATGAGCTGTGCGGGGCGACACCTTTCAAGGAGCCTACAAAGCGACACCCGTTCTACTTGTCAGTCACAGGGTATGGTGGCGCCGGAACAATGTCGATCGCTCACAACAATTTTGTTCTTGCCGTGCAGTTTCTTGACATCCTAGGTACTGCGGGCTGCTCAAACCTCGTCATGCTCAATGCTACTACGCCTGCGACGCTGGTATTTCTCCGTGACTTCAGTAATCGTGCCACCGAGAGCCAGGTCTCACCACCGTTCAGCAGACTGCCAAGTTATTCGACGTCATAGGGCGCAGAGGGCTACGCGCATGGGCTGTGTGGGGCGACACCTTTCAAGGAGCCTACAAAGAGACACCCGTTCGACTTCTCAGTCACAGGTTATGGTGGCGCCGGAACAATGTCGATCGCTCACAACAATTTTGTTCTTGCAGTGCAGTTTCTTGACATCCTAGGTACGGCGGGCTGTTCGAACCTCGTCACGCTCAATGCTACTACGCCTGCGACGCCGGTATTTTTCCGTGACTTCTGTAATCATGCCACCGAGAGCCAGGTCTCACCACCGTTCAGCAGACTGCCAGGTTATTCGACGTCATAGGGCGCACAGGGCTACGCGCATGAGCTGTGCGGGGCGACACCTTTCAAGAAGCCTACAAAGCGACACCTGTTCGACTTCTCAGTCACAGGGTATGGTGGCGCCAGAACAATGTCGATCGCTCACAACAATTTTGTTTTTGCCGAGCAGTTTCTTGACGTCCTAGGTACTGCGGGCTGCTCGAACCTCGTCACGCTCAATGCTACTACGCCTGCGACGGCGGTATTTCTCCGTGACTTCTGTAATCGTGCCACCGAGAGCCAGGTCTCACCACCGTTCAGCAGACTGCCAGGTTATTCGACGTCATAGGGCGCAGAGGGCTACGCGAATGAGCTGGGCGGGGCGACACCTTTCAAGGAGCCTACAAAGCGACATCCGTTTGACTTCACAGTCACAGGGTATGGTGGCGCCGGAACAATGTCAATCGCTCACAACAATTTTGTTCTTGCCGTGCAGTTTCTTGACATCCTAGGAACTGCGGGCTGCTCGAACCTCGTCACGCTCAATGCTACTACGCCTGCGATGCCGGTTTTTCTCCGTGACTTCTGTAATCGTGCCACCGAGAGGCAGGTCTCACCACAGTTCAGCAGACGGCCGGGTTATTCGACGTCATAGGGCGCAGAGGGCTACGCGCATGAGCTGTGTGGGGCGACACCTTTCAAGGTGCCTATAAAGGGACACCCGCTCGACTACTCAGTCACAGGGTATGATGGCGCCGGAACAATGTCAATCGCTCACAACAATTTTGTTCTTGCCGTGCAGTTTCTTGACATCCGAGGTACTGCGGGCTGCTTGAACCTCGTCACGCTCAATGCTACTACGCCTGCGACGCCGGTATTTCTCCGTGACTTCTGTAATCGTGCCACCGAGAGCCAGGTCTCACCACCGTTCAGCAGACTGCCAGGTTATTGGACGTCACAGGGCGCAGAGAGCTACGCGCATGAGCTGTGCGGGGCGACACCTTTCAAGGAGCCGACAAAGCGACACCCGTTCTACTTCTCAGTCACAGGATATGGTGGCGCCGGAACAATGTCGATCGCTCACAACAATTTTGTTCTTGCCGTGCAGTTTCTTGACATCCTAGGTACTGCGGGCTGCTCGAACCTCGTCATGCTCAATGCTACTACGCCTGCGACGCCGGTATTTCTCCGTGACTTAAGTAATCGTGCCACCGAGAGGCAGGTCTCACACCGTTCAACAGACTGCCAGGTTATTACACGTCAAAGGGTGCAGAGGGCTACGCGCATGAGCTGTGCGGTGCGACACCTTTCAAGGAGCCTACAAAGCGACACCCGTTCGACTTCTCAGTCACAGGGTATGGTGGCGCCGGAACAATGTCGATCGCTCACAACAATTTTGTTCTTGCCTTGCAGTTTCTTGACATCCTAGGTACTGCGGGCTGCTCGAATCTCGTCACGCTCAATGCTACTACGCCTGCGATGCCGGTATTTCTCCGTGACTTCTGTAATCGTGCCACCGAGAGGCAGGTCTCACCCCCGTTCAGCAGACGGCCCGGTTATTCGACGTCATAGGGTGCAGAGGGCTACGCGCATGAGCTGTGTGGGGCGACACCTTTCAAGGAGCCTACAAAGCGACACCCGTTCGACTTCTCAGTCACAGGGTATGGTGGCGCCGTAACAATGTTGATCGCTCACAACAATTTTGTTCTTGCTGTCCAGTTTCTTGACATCTTAGGTACTGCGGGCTGCTCGAACCTCGTCACGCTCAATGCTACTACGCCTGCGACGCCGGTATTTCTCCGTGACTTCTGTAATCGTGCCACCGAGAGCCAGGTAGCACCACCGTTCAGCAGACTGCCCGGTTATTCGACGTCATAGGGCACAGAGGACTGCGCGCATGAGCTGTGCGGGGCGACACCTTTCGAGGAGCCTATAAACTGACACCCGCTCGACTACTCATTCACAGGGTATGGTGGCGCCGGAACAATGTCGATCGCTCACAACAATTGTGTTCTTGCCGTGCAGTTTCTTGACATCCTAGGTACTGCGGGCTGCTCGAACCTCGTCACGCTCAATGCTACTACGCCTGCGACGGCGGTATTTCTCCGTGACTTCTGTAATAGTGCCACCGAGAGCCAGGTCTCACCACCGTTCAGCAGACTGCCAGGTTATCCGACGTCACAGGTCGCAGAGGGCTACGCGCATGAGCTGTGCGGGGCGACACCTTTCAAGGAGCCTACAAAGCGACACCCGTTCTACTTGTCAGTCACAGGGTATGGTGGCGCCGGAACAATGTCGACCGCTCACAACAATTTTGTTCTTGCCGTGCAGTTTCTTGACATCCTAGGTACTGCGGGCTGCTCAAACCTCGTCATGCTCAATGCTACTACGCCTGCGACGCTGGTATTTCTCCGTGACTTCAGTAATCGTGCCACCGAGAGCCAGGTCTCACCACCGTTCAGCAGACTGCCAAGTTATTTGACGTCATAGGGCGCAGAGGGCTACGCGCATGGGCTGTGTGGGGCGACACCTTTCAAGGAGCCTATAAAGAGACACCCGTTCGACTTCTCAGTCACAGGTTATGGTGGCGCTGGAACAATGTCGATCGCTCACAACAATTTTGTCCTTGCAGTGCAGTTTCTTGACATCCTAGGTACGGCGGGCTGTTCGAACCTCGTCACGCTCAATGCTACTACGCCTGCGACGCCGGTATTTTTCCGTGACTTCTGTAATCATGCCACCGAGAGCCAGGTCTCACCACCGTTCAGCAGACTGCCAGGTTATTCGACGTCATAGGGCGCACAGGGCTACGCGCATGAGCTGTGCGGGGCGACACCTTTCAAGAAGCCTACAAAGCGACACCTGTTCGTCTTCTCAGTCACAGGGTATGGTGGCGCCAGAACAATGTCGATCGCTCACAACAATTTTGTTTTTGCCGAGCAGTTTCTTGACGTCCTAGGTACTGCGGGCTGCTCGAACCTCGTCACGCTCAATGCTACTACGCCTGCGACGGCGGTATTTCTCCGTGACTTCTGTAATCATGCCACCGAGAGCTAGGTCTCACCACCATTCAGCAGACTTCCAGGTTATTCGACGTCATAGGGCGTAGAGGGCTACGCGAATGAGCTGGGCGGGGCGACACCTTTCAAGGAGCCTACAAAGCGACATCCGTTCGACTTCTCAGTCACAGGGTATGGTGGCGCCGGAACAATGTCAATCGCTCACAACAATTTTGTTCTTGCCGTGCAGTTTCTTGACATCCTAGGAACTGCGGGCTGCTCGAACCTCGTCACGCTCAATGCTACTACGCCTGCGATGCCGGTATTTCTCCGTGACTTCTGTAATCGCGCCACCGAGAGGCAGGTCTCACCACCGTTCAGCAGACGGCCGGGTTATTCGACGTCATAGGGCGCAGAGGGCTACGCGCATGAGCTGTGTGGGGCGACACCTTTCAAGGAGCCTATAAAGGGACACCCGCTCGACTACTCAGTCACAGGGTATGATGGCGCCGGAACAATGTCAATCGCTCACAACAATTTTGTTCTTGCCGTGCAGTTTCTTGACATCCGAGGTACTGCGGGCTGCTTGAACCTCGTCACGCTCAATGCTACTACGCCTGCGACGCCGGTATTTCTCCGTGACTTCTGTAATCGTGCCACCGAGAGCCAGGTCTCACCACCGTTCAGCAGACTGCCAGGTTATTGGACGTCACAGGGCGCAGAGGGCTACGCGCATGAGCTGTGTGGGGCGACACCTTTCAAGGTGCCTATAAAGGGACACCCGCTCGACTACTCAGTCACAGGGTATGATGGCGCCGGAACAATGTCAATCGCTCACAACAATTTTGTTCTTGCCGTGCAGTTTCTTGACATCCTAGGTACTGCGGGCTGCTCGAATCTCGTCACGCTCAATGCTACTACGCCTGCGATGCCGGTATTTCTCCGTGACTTCTGTAATCGTGCCACCGAGAGGCAGGTCTCACCCCCGTTCAGCAGACGGCCCGGTTATTCGACGTCATAGGGCGCAGAGGGCTACGCGCATGAGCTGTGTGGGGCGACACCTTTCAAGGAGCCTACAAAGCGACACCCGTTCGACTTCTCAGTCACAGGGTATGGTGGCGCCGTAACAATGTTGATCGCTCACAACAATTTTGTTCTTGCTGTCCAGTTTCTTGACATCTTAGGTACTGCGGGCTGCTCGAACCTCGTCACGCTCAATGCTACTACGCCTGCGACGCCGGTATTTCTCCGTGACTTCTGTAATCGTGCCACCGAGAGCCAGGTAGCACCACCGTTCAGCAGACTGCCCGGTTATTCGACGTCATAGGGCGCAGAGGACTGCGCGCATGAGCTGTGCGGGGCGACACCTTTCGAGGAGCCTATAAACTGACACCCGCTCGACTACTCATTCACAGGGTATGGTGGCGCCGGAACAATGTCGATCGCTCACAACAATTGTGTTCTTGCCGTGCAGTTTCTTGACATCCTAGGTACTGCGGGCTGCTCGAACCTCGTCACGCTCAATGCTACTACGCCTGCGACGGCGGTATTTCTCCGTGACTTCTGTAATAGTGCCACCGAGAGCCAGGTCTCACCACCGTTCAGCAGACTGCCAGGTTATCCGACGTCACAGGGCGCAGAGGGCTACGCGCATGAGCTGTGCGGGGCGACACCTTTCAAGGAGCCTACAAAGCGACACCCGTTCTACTTGTCAGTCACAGGGTATGGTGGCGCCGGAACAATGTCGATCGCTCACAACAATTTTGTTCTTGCCGTGCAGTTTCTTGACATCCTAGGTACTGCGGGCTGCTCAAACCTCGTCATGCTCAATGCTACTACGCCTGCGACGCTGGTATTTCTCCGTGACTTCAGTAATCGTGCCACCGAGAGCCAGGTCTCACCACCGTTCAGCAGACTGCCAAGTTATTTGACGTCATAGGGCGCAGAGGGCTACGCGCATGGGCTGTGTGGGGCGACAACTTTCAAGGAGCCTACAAAGAGACACCCGTTCGACTTCTCAGTCACAGGTTATGGTGGCGCTGGAACAATGTCGATCGCTCACAACAATTTTGTTCTTGCAGTGCAGTTTCTTGACATCCTAGGTACGGCGGGCTGTTCGAACCTCGTCACGCTCAATGCTACTACGCCTGCGACGCCGGTATTTTTCCGTGACTTCTGTAATCATGCCACCGAGAGCCAGGTCTCACCACCGTTCAGCAGACTGCCAGGTTATTCGACGTCATAGGGCGCACAGGGCTACGCGCATGAGCTGTGCGGGGCGACACCTTTCAAGAAGCCTACAAAGCGACACCTGTTCGACTTCTCAGTCACAGGGTATGGTGGCGCCAGAACAATGTCGATCGCTCACAACAATTTTGTTTTTGCCGAGCAGTTTCTTGACGTCCTAGGTACTGCGGGCTGCTCGAACCTCGTCACGCTCAATGCTACTACGCCTGCGACGGCGGTATTTCTCCATGACTTCTGTAATCGTGCCACCGAGAGCCAGGTCTCACCACCATTCAGCAGACTTCCAGGTTATTCGACGTCATAGGGCGCAGAGGGCTACGCGAATGAGCTGGGCGGGGCGACACCTTTCAAGGAGCCTACAAAGCGACATCCGTTCGACTTCTCAGTCACAGGGTATGGTGGCGCCGGAACAATGTCAATCGCTCACAACAATTTTGTTCTTGCCGTGCAGTTTCTTGACATCCTAGGAACTGCGGGCTGCTCGAACCTCGTCACGCTCAATTCTACTACGCCTGCGATGCCGGTATTTCTCCGTGACTTCTGTAATCGTGCCACCGAGAGGCAGGTCTCACCACCGTTCAGCAGACGGCCGGGTTATTCGACGTCATAGGGCGCAGAGGGCTACGCGCATGAGCTGTGTGGGGCGACACCTTTCAAGGCCTATAAAGGGACACCCGCTCGACTACTCAGTCACAGGGTATGATGGCGCCGGAACAATGTCAATCGCTCACAACAATTTTGTTCTTGCCGTGCAGTTTCTTGACATCCGAGGTACTGCGGGCTGCTTGAACCTCGTCACGCTCAATGCTACTACGCCTGCGACGCCGGTATTTCTCCGTGACTTCTGTAATCGTGCCACCGAGAGCCAGGTCTCACACCGTTCAACAGACTGCCAGGTTATTCCACGTCATAGGGTGCAGAGGGCTACGCGCATGAGCTGTGCGGTGCGACACCTTTCAAGGAGCCTACAAAGCGACACCCGTTCGACTTCTCAGTCACAGGGTATGGTGGCGCCGGAACAATGTCGATCGCTCACAACAATTTTGTTCTTGCCGTGCAGTTTCTTGACATCCTAGGTACTGCGGGCTGCTCGAACCTCGTCACGCTCAATGCTACTACGCCTGCGATGCCGGCATTTCTCCGTGACTTCTGTAATCGTGCCACCGAGAGGCAGGTCTCACCCCCGTTCAGCAGACGGCCCGGTTATTCGACGTCATAGGGCGCAGAGGGCTACGCGCATGAGCTGTGTGGGGCGACACCTTTCAAGGAGCCTACAAAGTGACACCCGTTCGACTTCTCAGTCACTGGGTATGGTGGCGCCGTAACAATGTTGATCGCTCACAACAATTTTGTTCTTGCAGTCCAGTTTCTTGACATCTTAGGTACTGCGGGCTGCTCGAATCTCGTCACGCTCAATGCTACTACGCCTGCGACGCCGGTATTTCTCCGTGACTTCTGTAATCGTGCCACCGAGAGCCTGGTCGCACCACCGTTCAGCAGACTGCCAGGTTATTCGACGTCATAGGTCGCAGAGGACTACGCGCATGAGCTGTGCGGGGCGACACCTTTCGAGGAGCCTATAAACGGACACCCGCTCGACTACTCAGTCACAGGGTATGGTGGCGCCGGAACAATGTCGATCGCACACAACAATTTTGTTCTTGCCATGCAGTTTCTTGACATCCTAGGTACTGCGGGCTGCTCGAACCTCGTCACGCTCAATGCTACTACGCCTGCGATGCCGGTATTTCTCCGTGACTTCTGTAATCGTGCCACCGAGAGGCAGGTCTCACCACCGTTCAGCAGACGGCCGGGTTATTCGACGTCATAGGGCGCAGAGGGCTACGCGCATGAGCTTTGTGGGGCGACACCTTTCAAGGAGCCTATAAAGGGACACCCGCTCGACTACTCAGTCACAGGGTATGATGGCGCCGGAACAATGTCAATCGCTCACAACAATTTTGTTCTTGCCGTGCAGTTTCTTGACATCCGAGGTACTGCGGGCTGCTTGAACCTCGTCACGCTCAATGCTACTACGCCTGCGACGCCGGTATTTCTCCGTGACTTCTGTAATCGTGCCACCGAGAGCCAGGTCTCACCACCGTTCAGCAGACTGCCAGGTTATTGGACGTCACAGGGCGCAGAGGGCTACGCGCATGAGCTGTGCGGGGCGACACCTTCCAAGGAGCCGACAAAGCGACACCCGTTCTACTTCTCAGTCACAGGATATGGTGGCGCCGGTACAATGTCGATCGCTCACAACAATTTTGTTCTTGCCGTGCAGTTTCTTGACATCCTAGGTACTGCGAGCTGCTCGAACCTCATCATGCTCAATGCTACTACGCCTGCGACGCCGGTATTTCTCCGTGACTTAAGTAATCGTGCCACCGAGAGGCAGGTCTCACCCCCGTTCAGCAGACGGCCGGGTAATTCGACGTCATAGGGCGCAGAGGGCTACGCGCACGAGCTGTGTGGGGCGACACCTTTCAAGGAGCCTACAAAGCGACACCCGTTCGACTTCTCAGTCACAGGGTATGGTGGCGCCGGAACAATGTTGATCGCTCACAACAATTTTGTTCTTGCAGTGCAGTTTCTTGACATCTTAGGTACTGCGGGCTGCTCGAACCTCGTCACGCTCAATGCTACTATGCCTGCGACGCCGGTATTTCTCCGTGACTTCTGTAATCGTGCCACCGAGAGCCAGGTCTCACACCGTTCAACAGACTGCCAGGTTATTCCTCGTCATAGGGTGCAGAGGGCTACGCGCATGAGCTGTGCGGTGCGACACCTTTCAAGGAGCCTACAAAGCGACACCCGTTCGACTTCTCAGTCACAGGGTATGGTGGCGCCGGAACAATGTCGATCGCTCACAACAATTTTGTTCTTGCCGTGCAGTTTCTTGATATCCTAGGTACTGCGGGCTGCTCGAACCTCGTCACGCTCAATGCTACTACGCCTGCGATGCCGGTATTTCTCCGTGACTTCTGTAATCGTGCCACCGAGAGGCAGGTCTCACCCCCGTTCAGCAGACGGCCCGGTTATTCGACGTCATAGGGCGCAGAGGGCTACGCGCATGAGCTGTGTGGGGCGACACCTTTCAAGGAGCCTTCAAAGCGACACCCGTTCGACTTCTCAGTCACTGGGTATGGTGGCGCCGTAACAATGTTGATCGCTCACAACAATTTTGTTCTTGCAGTCCAGTTTCTTGACATCTTAGGTACTGCGGGCTGCTCGAATCTCGTCACGCTCAATGCTACTACGCCTGCGACGCCGGTATTTCTCCGTGACTTCTCTAATCGTGCCACCGAGAGCCTGGTCGCACCACCGTTCAGCAGACTGCCAGGTTATTCGACGTCATAGGGCGTAGAGGACTACGCGCATGAGCTGTGCGGGGCGACACCTTTCGAGGAGCCTATAAACGGACACCCGCTCGACTACTCAGTCACAGGGTATGGTGGCGCCGGAACAATGTCGATCGCACACAACAATTTTGTTCTTGCCATGCAGTTTCTTGACATCCTAGGTACTGCGGGCTGCTCGAACCTCGTCACGCTCAATGCTACTACGCCTGCGACGGCGGTATTTCTCCGTGACTTCTGTAATAGTGCCACCGAGAGCCAGGTCTCACCACCGTTCAGCAGACTGCCAGGTTATTCGACGTCACAGGGCACAGAGGGCTACGCGCATGAGCTGTGCGGGGCGACACCTTTCAAGGAGCCTACAAAGCGACACCCGTTCTACTTGTCAGTCACAGGGTATGGTGGCGCCGGAACAATGTCGATCGCTCACAACAATTTTGTTCTTGCCGTGCAGTTTCTTGACATCCTAGGTACTGCGGGCTGCTCAAACCTCGTCATGCTCAATGCTACTACGCCTGCGACGCTGGTATTTCTCCGTGACTTCAGTAATCGTGCCACCGAGAGCCAGGTCTTACCACCCTTCAGCAGACTGCCAAGTTATTCGACGTCATAGGGCGGAGAGGGCTACGCGCACAGGCTGTGTGGGGCAACACCTTTCAAGGAGCCTACGAAGAGACACCCGTTCGACTTCTGAGTCACAGGTTATGGTAGCGCCGGAACAATGTCGATCGCTCACAACAATTTTGTTCTTGCAGTGCAGTTTCTTGACATCCTAGGTACTGCGGTCTGTTCGAACCTCGTCACGCTCAATGCTACTACGCCTGCGACGCCGGTATTTTTCCGTGACTTCTGTAATCATGCCACCGAGAGCCAGGTCTCACCACCGTTCAGCAGACTGCCAGGTTATTCGACGTCATAGGGCGCAGAGGGCTACGCGCATGAGCTGTGTGGGGCGACACCTTTCAAGAAGCCTACAAAGCGACACCTGTTCGAATTCTCAGTCACAGGGTATGGTGGCGCCGGAACAATGTCGATCGCTCACAACAATTTTGTTTTTGCCGAGCAGTTTCTTGACGTCCTAGGTACTGCGGGCTGCTCGAACCTCGTCACGCTCATTGCTACTACGCCTGCGACGGCGGTATTTCTCCGTGACTTCTGTAATCGTGCCACCGAGAGCCAGGTCTCACCACCGTTCAGTAGACGGCCGGGTTATTCGACGTCATAGGGCACAGAGGACTGCGCGCATGAGCTGTGCGGGGCGACACCTTTCGAGGAGCCTATAAACTGACACCCGCTCGACTACTCATTCACAGGGTATGGTGGCGCCGGAACAATGTCGATCGCTCACAACAATTGTGTTCTTGCCGTGCAGTTTCTTGACATCCTAGGTACTGCGGGCTGCTCGAACCTCGTCACGCTCAATGCTACTACGCCTGCGACGGCGGTATTTCTCCGTGACTTCTGTAATAGTGCCACCGAGAGCCAGGTCTCACCACCGTTCAGCAGACTGCCAGGTTATCCGACGTCACAGGTCGCAGAGGGCTACACGCATGAGCTGTGCGGGGCGACACCTTTCAAGGAGCCTACAAAGCGACACCCGTTCTACTTGTCAGTCACAGGGTATGGTGGCGCCGGAACAATGTCGACCGCTCACAACAATTTTGTTCTTGCCGTGCAGTTTCTTGACATCCTAGGTACTGCGGGCTGCTCAAACCTCGTCATGCTCATTGCTACTACGCCTGCGACGCTGGTATTTCTCCGTGACTTCAGTAATCGTGCCACCGAGAGCCAGGTCTCACCACCGTTCAGCAGACTGCCAAGTTATTTGACGTCATAGGGCGCAGAGGGCTACGCGCATGGGCTGTGTGGGGCGACACCTTTCAAGGAGCCTACAAAGAGACACCCGTTCGACTTCTCAGTCACAGGTTATGGTGGCGCTGGAACAATGTCGATCGCTCACAACAATTTTGTCCTTGCAGTGCAGTTTCTTGACATCCTAGGTACGGCGGGCTGTTCGAACCTCGTCACGCTCAATGCTACTACGCCTGCGACGCCGGTATTTTTCCGTGACTTCTGTAATCATGCCACCGAGAGCCAGGTCTCACCACCGTTCAGCAGACTGCCAGGTTATTCGACGTCATAGGGCGCACAGGGCTACGCGCATGAGCTGTGCGGGGCGACACCTTTCAAGAAGCCTACAAAGCGACACCTGTTCGTCTTCTCAGTCACAGGGTATGGTGGCGCCAGAACAATGTCGATCGCTCACAACAATTTTGTTTTTGCCGAGCAGTTTCTTGACGTCCTAGGTACTGCGGGCTGCTCGAACCTCGTCACGCTCAATGCTACTACGCCTGCGACGGCGGTATTTCTCCGTGACTTCTGTAATCATGCCACCGAGAGCTAGGTCTCACCACCATTCAGCAGACTTCCAGGTTATTCGACGTCATAGGGCGCAGAGGGCTACGCGAATGAGCTGGGCGGGGCGACACCTTTCAAGGAGCCTACAAAGCGACATCCGTTCGACTTCTCAGTCACAGGGTATGGTGGCGCCGGAACAATGTCAATCGCTCACAACAATTTTGTTCTTGCCGTGCAGTTTCTTGACATCCTAGGAACTGCGGGCTGCTCGAACCTCGTCACGCTCAATGCTACTACGCCTGCGATGCCGGTATTTCTCCGTGACTTCTGTAATCGCGCCACCGAGAGGCAGGTCTCACCACCGTTCAGCAGACGGCCGGGTTATTCGACGTCATAGGGCGCAGAGGGCTACGCGCATGAGCTGTGTGGGGCGACACCTTTCAAGGAGCCTATAAAGGGACACCCGCTCGACTACTCAGTCACAGGGTATGATGGCGCCGGAACAATGTCAATCGCTCACAACAATTTTGTTCTTGCCGTGCAGTTTCTTGACATCCGAGGTACTGCGGGCTGCTTGAACCTCGTCACGCTCAATGCTACTACGCCTGCGACGCCGGTATTTCTCCGTGACTTCTGTAATCGTGCCACCGAGAGCCAGGTCTCACCACCGTTCAGCAGACTGCCAGGTTATTGGACGTCACAGGGCGCAGAGGGCTACGCGCATGAGCTGTGTGGGGCGACACCTTTCAAGGTGCCTATAAAGGGACACCCGCTCGACTACTCAGTCACAGGGTATGATGGCGCCGGAACAATGTCAATCGCTCACAACAATTTTGTTCTTGCCGTGCAGTTTCTTGACATCCTAGGTACTGCGGGCTGCTCGAATCTCGTCACGCTCAATGCTACTACGCCTGCGATGCCGGTATTTCTCCGTGACTTCTGTAATCGTGCCACCGAGAGGCAGGTCTCACCACCGTTCAGCAGACTGCCAGGTTATTCGACGTCATAGGGCGCAGAGGGCTACGCGCATGAGCTGTGTGGGGCGACACCTTTCAAGAAGCCTACAAAGCGACACCTGTTCGAATTCTCAGTCACAGGGTATGGTGGCGCCGGAACAATGTCGATCGCTCACAACAATTTTGTTTTTGCCGAGCAGTTTCTTGACGTCCTAGGTACTGCGGGCTGCTCGAACCTCGTCACGCTCATTGCTACTACGCCTGCGACGGCGGTATTTCTCCGTGACTTCTGTAATCGTGCCACCGAGAGCCAGGTCTCACCACCGTTCAGTAGACGGCCGGGTTATTCGACGTCATAGGGCACAGAGGACTGCGCGCATGAGCTGTGCGGGGCGACACCTTTCGAGGAGCCTATAAACTGACACCCGCTCGACTACTCATTCACAGGGTATGGTGGCGCCGGAACAATGTCGATCGCTCACAACAATTGTGTTCTTGCCGTGCAGTTTCTTGACATCCTAGGTACTGCGGGCTGCTCGAACCTCGTCACGCTCAATGCTACTACGCCTGCGACGGCGGTATTTCTCCGTGACTTCTGTAATAGTGCCACCGAGAGCCAGGTCTCACCACCGTTCAGCAGACTGCCAGGTTATCCGACGTCACAGGTCGCAGAGGGCTACGCGCATGAGCTGTGCGGGGCGACACCTTTCAAGGAGCCTACAAAGCGACACCCGTTCTACTTGTCAGTCACAGGGTATGGTGGCGCCGGAACAATGTCGACCGCTCACAACAATTTTGTTCTTGCCGTGCAGTTTCTTGACATCCTAGGTACTGCGGGCTGCTCAAACCTCGTCATGCTCAATGCTACTACGCCTGCGACGCTGGTATTTCTCCGTGACTTCAGTAATCGTGCCACCGAGAGCCAGGTCTCACCACCGTTCAGCAGACTGCCAAGTTATTTGACGTCATAGGGCGCAGAGGGCTACGCGCATGGGCTGTGTGGGGCGACACCTTTCAAGGAGCCTACAAAGAGACACCCGTTCGACTTCTCAGTCACAGGTTATGGTGGCGCTGGAACAATGTCGATCGCTCACAACAATTTTGTCCTTGCAGTGCAGTTTCTTGACATCCTAGGTACGGCGGGCTGTTCGAACCTCGTCACGCTCAATGCTACTACGCCTGCGACGCCGGTATTTTTCCGTGACTTCTGTAATCATGCCACCGAGAGCCAGGTCTCACCACCGTTCAGCAGACTGCCAGGTTATTCGACGTCATAGGGCGCACAGGGCTACGCGCATGAGCTGTGCGGGGCGACACCTTTCAAGAAGCCTACAAAGCGACACCTGTTCGTCTTCTCAGTCACAGGGTATGGTGGCGCCAGAACAATGTCGATCGCTCACAACAATTTTGTTTTTGCCGAGCAGTTTCTTGACGTCCTAGGTACTGCGGGCTGCTCGAACCTCGTCACGCTCAATGCTACTACGCCTGCGACGGCGGTATTTCTCCGTGACTTCTGTAATCATGCCACCGAGAGCTAGGTCTCACCACCATTCAGCAGACTTCCAGGTTATTCGACGTCATAGGGCGCAGAGGGCTACGCGAATGAGCTGGGCGGGGCGACACCTTTCAAGGAGCCTACAAAGCGACATCCGTTCGACTTCTCAGTCACAGGGTATGGTGGCGCCGGAACAATGTCAATCGCTCACAACAATTTTGTTCTTGCCGTGCAGTTTCTTGACATCCTAGGAACTGCGGGCTGCTCGAACCTCGTCACGCTCAATGCTACTACGCCTGCGATGCCGGTATTTCTCCGTGACTTCTGTAATAGTGCCACCGAGAGCCAGGTCTCACCACCGTTCAGCAGACTGCCAGGTTATTCGACGTCACAGGGCACAGAGGGCTACGCGCATGAGCTGTGCGGGGCGACACCTTTCAAGGAGCCTACAAAGCGACACCCGTTCTACTTGTCAGTCACAGGGTATGGTGGCGCCGGAACAATGTCAATCGCTCACAACAATTTTGTTCTTGCCGTGCAGTTTCTTGACATCCGAGGTACTGCGGGCTGCTTGAACCTCGTCACGCTCAATGCTACTACGCCTGCGACGCCGGTATTTCTCCGTGACTTCTGTAATCGTGCCACCGAGAGCCAGGTCTCACCACCGTTCAGCAGACTGCCAGGTTATTGGACGTCACAGGGCGCAGAGGGCTACGCGCATGAGCTGTGTGGGGCGACACCTTTCAAGGTGCCTATAAAGGGACACCCGCTCGACTACTCAGTCACAGGGTATGATGGCGCCGGAACAATGTCAATCGCTCACAACAATTTTGTTCTTGCCGTGCAGTTTCTTGACATCCTAGGTACTGCGGGCTGCTCGAATCTCGTCACGCTCAATGCTACTACGCCTGCGATGCCGGTATTTCTCCGTGACTTCTGTAATCGTGCCACCGAGAGGCAGGTCTCACCACCGTTCAGCAGACTGCCAGGTTATTCGACGTCATAGGGCGCAGAGGGCTACGCGCATGAGCTGTGTGGGGCGACACCTTTCAAGAAGCCTACAAAGCGACACCTGTTCGAATTCTCAGTCACAGGGTATGGTGGCGCCGGAACAATGTCGATCGCTCACAACAATTTTGTTTTTGCCGAGCAGTTTCTTGACGTCCTAGGTACTGCGGGCTGCTCGAACCTCGTCACGCTCATTGCTACTACGCCTGCGACGGCGGTATTTCTCCGTGACTTCTGTAATCGTGCCACCGAGAGCCAGGTCTCACCACCGTTCAGTAGACGGCCGGGTTATTCGACGTCATAGGGCACAGAGGACTGCGCGCATGAGCTGTGCGGGGCGACACCTTTCGAGGAGCCTATAAACTGACACCCGCTCGACTACTCATTCACAGGGTATGGTGGCGCCGGAACAATGTCGATCGCTCACAACAATTGTGTTCTTGCCGTGCAGTTTCTTGACATCCTAGGTACTGCGGGCTGCTCGAACCTCGTCACGCTCAATGCTACTACGCCTGCGACGGCGGTATTTCTCCGTGACTTCTGTAATAGTGCCACCGAGAGCCAGGTCTCACCACCGTTCAGCAGACTGCCAGGTTATCCGACGTCACAGGTCGCAGAGGGCTACGCGCATGAGCTGTGCGGGGCGACACCTTTCAAGGAGCCTACAAAGCGACACCCGTTCTACTTGTCAGTCACAGGGTATGGTGGCGCCGGAACAATGTCGACCGCTCACAACAATTTTGTTCTTGCCGTGCAGTTTCTTGACATCCTAGGTACTGCGGGCTGCTCAAACCTCGTCATGCTCAATGCTACTACGCCTGCGACGCTGGTATTTCTCCGTGACTTCAGTAATCGTGCCACCGAGAGCCAGGTCTCACCACCGTTCAGCAGACTGCCAAGTTATTTGACGTCATAGGGCGCAGAGGGCTACGCGCATGGGCTGTGTGGGGCGACACCTTTCAAGGAGCCTACAAAGAGACACCCGTTCGACTTCTCAGTCACAGGTTATGGTGGCGCTGGAACAATGTCGATCGCTCACAACAATTTTGTCCTTGCAGTGCAGTTTCTTGACATCCTAGGTACGGCGGGCTGTTCGAACCTCGTCACGCTCAATGCTACTACGCCTGCGACGCCGGTATTTTTCCGTGACTTCTGTAATCATGCCACCGAGAGCCAGGTCTCACCACCGTTCAGCAGACTGCCAGGTTATTCGACGTCATAGGGCGCACAGGGCTACGCGCATGAGCTGTGCGGGGCGACACCTTTCAAGAAGCCTACAAAGCGACACCTGTTCGTCTTCTCAGTCACAGGGTATGGTGGCGCCAGAACAATGTCGATCGCTCACAACAATTTTGTTTTTGCCGAGCAGTTTCTTGACGTCCTAGGTACTGCGGGCTGCTCGAACCTCGTCACGCTCAATGCTACTACGCCTGCGACGGCGGTATTTCTCCGTGACTTCTGTAATCATGCCACCGAGAGCTAGGTCTCACCACCATTCAGCAGACTTCCAGGTTATTCGACGTCATAGGGCGCAGAGGGCTACGCGAATGAGCTGGGCGGGGCGACACCTTTCAAGGAGCCTACAAAGCGACATCCGTTCGACTTCTCAGTCACAGGGTATGGTGGCGCCGGAACAATGTCAATCGCTCACAACAATTTTGTTCTTGCCGTGCAGTTTCTTGACATCCTAGGAACTGCGGGCTGCTCGAACCTCGTCACGCTCAATGCTACTACGCCTGCGATGCCGGTATTTCTCCGTGACTTCTGTAATCGCGCCACCGAGAGGCAGGTCTCACCACCGTTCAGCAGACGGCCGGGTTATTCGACGTCATAGGGCGCAGAGGGCTACGCGCATGAGCTGTGTGGGGCGACACCTTTCAAGGAGCCTATAAAGGGACACCCGCTCGACTACTCAGTCACAGGGTATGATGGCGCCGGAACAATGTCAATCGCTCACAACAATTTTGTTCTTGCCGTGCAGTTTCTTGACATCCGAGGTACTGCGGGCTGCTTGAACCTCGTCACGCTCAATGCTACTACGCCTGCGACGCCGGTATTTCTCCGTGACTTCTGTAATCGTGCCACCGAGAGCCAGGTCTCACCACCGTTCAGCAGACTGCCAGGTTATTGGACGTCACAGGGCGCAGAGGGCTACGCGCATGAGCTGTGTGGGGCGACACCTTTCAAGGTGCCTATAAAGGGACACCCGCTCGACTACTCAGTCACAGGGTATGATGGCGCCGGAACAATGTCAATCGCTCACAACAATTTTGTTCTTGCCGTGCAGTTTCTTGACATCCTAGGTACTGCGGGCTGCTCGAATCTCGTCACGCTCAATGCTACTACGCCTGCGATGCCGGTATTTCTCCGTGACTTCTGTAATCGTGCCACCGAGAGGCAGGTCTCACCCCCGTTCAGCAGACGGCCCGGTTATTCGACGTCATAGGGCGCAGAGGGCTACGCGCATGAGCTGTGTGGGGCGACACCTTTCAAGGAGCCTACAAAGCGACACCCGTTCGACTTCTCAGTCACAGGGTATGGTGGCGCCGTAACAATGTTGATCGCTCACAACAATTTTGTTCTTGCTGTCCAGTTTCTTGACATCTTAGGTACTGCGGGCTGCTCGAACCTCGTCACGCTCAATGCTACTACGCCTGCGACGCCGGTATTTCTCCGTGACTTCTGTAATCGTGCCACCGAGAGCCAGGTAGCACCACCGTTCAGCAGACTGCCCGGTTATTCGACGTCATAGGGCGCAGAGGACTGCGCGCATGAGCTGTGCGGGGCGACACCTTTCGAGGAGCCTATAAACTGACACCCGCTCGACTACTCATTCACAGGGTATGGTGGCGCCGGAACAATGTCGATCGCTCACAACAATTGTGTTCTTGCCGTGCAGTTTCTTGACATCCTAGGTACTGCGGGCTGCTCGAACCTCGTCACGCTCAATGCTACTACGCCTGCGACGGCGGTATTTCTCCGTGACTTCTGTAATAGTGCCACCGAGAGCCAGGTCTCACCACCGTTCAGCAGACTGCCAGGTTATCCGACGTCATAGGGCGCAGAGGGCTACGCGCATGAGCTGTGCGGGGCGACACCTTTCAAGGAGCCTACAAAGCGACACCCGTTCTACTTGTCAGTCACTGGGTATGGTGGCGCCGGAACAATGTCGATCGCTCACAACAATTTTGTTCTTGCCGTGCAGTTTCTTGACATCCTAGGTACTGCGGGCTGCTCAAACCTCGTCATGCTCAATGCTACTACGCCTGCGACGCTGGTATTTCTCCGTGACTTCAGTAATCGTGCCACCGAGAGCCAGGTCTCACCACCGTTCAGCAGACTGCCAAGTTATTTGACGTCATAGGGCGCAGAGGGCTACGCGCATGGGCTGTGTGGGGCGACAACTTTCAAGGAGCCTACAAAGAGACACCCGTTCGACTTCTCAGTCACAGGTTATGGTGGCGCTGGAACAATGTCGATCGCTCACAACAATTTTGTTCTTGCAGTGCAGTTTCTTGACATCCTAGGTACGGCGGGCTGTTCGAACCTCGTCACGCTCAATGCTACTACGCCTGCGACGCCGGTATTTTTCCGTGACTTCTGTAATCATGCCACCGAGAGCCAGGTCTCACCACCGTTCAGCAGACTGCCAGGTTATTCGACGTCATAGGGCGCACAGGGCTACGCGCATGAGCTGTGCGGGGCGACACCTTTCAAGAAGCCTACAAAGCGACACCTGTTCGACTTCTCAGTCACAGGGTATGGTGGCGCCAGAACAATGTCGATCGCTCACAACAATGTTGTTTTTGCCGAGCAGTTTCTTGACGTCCTAGGTACTGCGGGCTGCTCGAACCTCGTCACGCTCAATGCTACTACGCCTGCGACGGCGGTATTTCTCCATGACTTCTGTAATCGTGCCACCGAGAGCCAGGTCTCACCACCATTCAGCAGACTTCCAGGTTAGTCGACGTCATAGGGCGCAGAGGGCTACGCGAATGAGCTGGGCGGGGCGACACCTTTCAAGGAGCCTACAAAGCGACATCCGTTCGACTTCTCAGTCACAGGGTATGGTGGCGCCGGAACAATGTCAATCGCTCACAACAATTTTGTTCTTGCCGTGCAGTTTCTTGACATCCTAGGAACTGCGGGCTGCTCGAACCTCGTCACGCTCAATTCTACTACGCCTGCGATGCCGGTATTTCTCCGTGACTTCTGTAATCGTGCCACCGAGAGGCAGGTCTCACCACCGTTCAGCAGACGGCCGGGTTATTCGACGTCATAGGGCGCAGAGGGCTACGCGCATGAGCTGTGTGGGGCGACACCTTTCAAGGAGCCTATAAAGGGACACCCGCTCGACTACTCAGTCACAGGGTATGATGGCGCCGGAACAATGTCAATCGCTCACAACAATTTTGTTCTTGCCGTGCAGTTTCTTGACATCCGAGGTACTGCGGGCTGCTTGAACCTCGTCACGCTCAATGCTACTACGCCTGCGACGCCGGTATTTCTCCGTGACTTCTGTAATCGTGCCACCGAGAGCCAGGTCTCACACCGTTCAACAGACTGCCAGGTTATTCCACGTCATAGGGTGCAGAGGGCTACGCGCATGAGCTGTGCGGTGCGACACCTTTCAAGGAGCCTACAAAGCGACACCCGTTCGACTTCTCAGTCACAGGGTATGGTGGCGCCGGAACAATGTCGATCGCTCACAACAATTTTGTTCTTGCCGTGCAGTTTCTTGACATCCTAGGTACTGCGGGCTGCTCGAACCTCGTCACGCTCAATGCTACTACGCCTGCGATGCCGGCATTTCTCCGTGACTTCTGTAATCGTGCCACCGAGAGGCAGGTCTCACCCCCGTTCAGCAGACGGCCCGGTTATTCGACGTCATAGGGCGCAGAGGGCTACGCGCATGAGCTGTGTGGGGCGACACCTTTCAAGGAGCCTACAAAGTGACACCCGTTCGACTTCTCAGTCACTGGGTATGGTGGCGCCGTAACAATGTTGATCGCTCACAACAATTTTGTTCTTGCAGTCCAGTTTCTTGACATCTTAGGTACTGCGGGCTGCTCGAATCTCGTCACGCTCAATGCTACTACGCCTGCGACGCCGGTATTTCTCCGTGACTTCTGTAATCGTGCCACCGAGAGCCTGGTCGCACCACCGTTCAGCAGACTGCCAGGTTATTCGACGTCATAGGTCGCAGAGGACTACGCGCATGAGCTGTGCGGGGCGACACCTTTCGAGGAGCCTATAAACGGACACCCGCTCGACTACTCAGTCACAGGGTATGGTGGCGCTGGAACAATGTCGATCGCACACAACAATTTTGTTCTTGCCATGCAGTTTCTTGACATCCTAGGTACTGCGGGCTGCTCGAACCTCGTCACGCTCAATGCTACTACGCCTGCGATGCCGGTATTTCTCCGTGACTTCTGTAATCGTGCCACCGAGAGGCAGGTCTCACCACCGTTCAGCAGACGGCCGGGTTATTCGACGTCATAGGGCGCAGAGGGCTACGCGCATGAGCTTTGTGGGGCGACACCTTTCAAGGAGCCTATAAAGGGACACCCGCTCGACTACTCAGTCACAGGGTATGATGGCGCCGGAACAATGTCAATCGCTCACAACAATTTTGTTCTTGCCGTGCAGTTTCTTGACATCCGAGGTACTGCGGGCTGCTTGAACCTCGTCACGCTCAATGCTACTACGCCTGCGACGCCGGTATTTCTCCGTGACTTCTGTAATCGTGCCACCGAGAGCCAGGTCTCACCACCGTTCAGCAGACTGCCAGGTTATTGGACGTCACAGGGCGCAGAGGGCTACGCGCATGAGCTGTGCGGGGCGACACCTTTCAAGGAGCCGACAAAGCGACACCCGTTCTACTTCTCAGTCACAGGATATGGTGGCGCCGGTACAATGTCGATCGCTCACAACAATTTTGTTCTTGCCGTGCAGTTTCTTGACATCCTAGGTACTGCGAGCTGCTCGAACCTCATCATGCTCAATGCTACTACGCCTGCGACGCCGGTATTTCTCCGTGACTTAAGTAATCGTGCCACCGAGAGGCAGGTCTCACCCCCGTTCAGCAGACGGCCGGGTAATTCGACGTCATAGGGCGCAGAGGGCTACGCGCATGAGCTGTGTGGGGCGACACCTTTCAAGGAGCCTACAAAGCGACACCCGTTCGACTTCTCAGTCACAGGGTATGGTGGCGCCGGAACAATGTCGATCGCTCACAACAATTTTGTTCTTGCAGTGCAGTTTCTTGACATCTTAGGTACTGCGGGCTGCTCGAACCTCGTCACGCTCAATGCTACTATGCCTGCGACGCCGGTATTTCTCCGTGACTTCTGTAATCGTGCCACCGAGAGGCAGGTCTCACCCCCGTTCAGCAGACGGCCCGGTTATTCGACGTCATAGGGCGCAGAGGGCTACGCGCATGAGCTGTGTGGGGCGACACCTTTCAAGGAGCCTTCAAAGCGACACCCGTTCGACTTCTCAGTCACTGGGTATGGTGGCGCCGTAACAATGTCGATCGCTCACAACAATTTTGTTCTTGCAGTCCAGTTTCTTGACATCTTAGGTACTGCGGGCTGCTCGAATCTCGTCACGCTCAATGCTACTACGCCTGCGACGCCGGTATTTCTCCGTGACTTCTCTAATCGTGCCACCGAGAGCCTGGTCGCACCACCGTTCAGCAGACTGCCAGGTTATTCGACGTCATAGGGCGTAGAGGACTACGCGCATGAGCTGTGCGGGGCGACACCTTTCGAGGAGCCTATAAACGGACACCCGCTCGACTACTCAGTCACAGGGTATGGTGGCGCCGGAACAATGTCGATCGCACACAACAATTTTGTTCTTGCCATGCAGTTTCTTGACATCCTAGGTACTGCGGGCTGCTCGAACCTCGTCACGCTCAATGCTACTACGCCTGCGACGGCGGTATTTCTCCGTGACTTCTGTAATCGTGCCACCGAGAGGCAGGTCTCACCACCGTTCAGCAGACGGCCGGGTTATTCGACGTCATAGGGCGCAGAGGGCTACGCGCATGAGCTGTCTGGGGCGACACCTTTCAAGGAGCCTACAAAGCGACATCCGTTCGACTTCTCAGTCACAGGGTATGGTGGCGCCGGAACAATGTCGATCGCTCACAACAATTTTGTTCTTGCCGTGCAGTTTCTTGACATCCTAGGTACTCCGGGCTGCTCGAACCTCGTCATGCTCAATGCTACTACGCCTGCGACGCTGGTATTTCTCCGTGACTTCAGTAATCGTGCCACCGAGAGCCAGGTCTCACCACCGTTCAGCAGACTGCCAGGTTATTCGACGTCATAGGGCGCAGAGGGCTACGCGCATGAGCTGTGTGGGGCGACACCTTTCGAGGAGCCTCTAAACGGACACCCGCTCGACTACTCAGTCACAGGGTATGGTGGCGCCGGAACAATGTCGATCGCTCACAACACTTTTGTTCTTGCCGTGCAGTTTCTTGACATCCTAGGTACTGCGGGCTGCTCGAACCTCGTCACGCTCAATGCTACTACGCCTGCGACGCCGGTATTTCTCCGTGACTTCTTTAATCGTGCCACCGAGAGCCAGGTCTCACCCCCGTTTTGCAGACGGCCCGGTTATTCGACGTCACAGGGCGCAGAGGGCTACGCGCATGAGCTGTGCGGGGCGACACCTTTCAAGGAGCCGACAAAGCGACACCCGTTCTACTTCTCAGTCACAGGATATGGTGGCGCCGGAACAATGTCGATCGCTCACAACAATTTTGTTCTTGCCGTGCAGTTTCTTGACATCCTAGGTACTGCGGGCTGCTCGAACCTCGTCATGCTCAATGCTACTACGCCTGCGACGCCGGTATTTCTCCGTGACTTAAGTAATCGTGCCACCGAGAGGCAGGTCTCACCCCCGTTCAGCAGACGGCCGGGTAATTCGACGTCATAGGGCGCAGAGGGCTACGCGCATGAGCTGTGTGGGGCGACACCTTTCAAGGAGCCTACAAAGCGACACCCGTTCGACTTCTCAGTCACAGGGTATGGTGGCGCCGGAACAATGTTGATCGCTCACAACAATTTTGTTCTTGCAGTGCAGTTTCTTGACATCTTAGGTACTGCGGGCTGCTCGAATCTCGTCACGCTCAATGCTAATATGCCTGCGACGCCGGTATTTCTCCGTGACTTCTGTAATCGTGCCACCGAGAGCCAGGTCTCACACCGTTCAACAGACTGCCAGGTTATTCCACGTCATAGGGTGCAGAGGGCTACGCGCATGAGCTGTGCGGTGCGACACCTTTCAAGGAGCCTACAAAGCGACACCCGTTCGACTTCTCAGTCACAGGGTATGGTGGCGCCGGAACAATGTCGATCGCTCACAACAATTTTGTTCTTGCCGTGCAGTTTCTTGACATCCTAGGTACTGCGGGCTGCTCGAACCTCGTCACGCTCAATGCTACTACGCCTGCGATGCCGGTATTTCTCCGTGACTTCTGTAATCGTGCCACCGAGAGGCAGGTCTCACCCCCGTTCAGCAGACGGCCCGGTTATTCGACGTCATAGGGCACAGAGGGCTACGCGCATGAGCTGTGTGGGGCGACACCTTTCAAGGAGCCTACAAAGCGACACCCGTTCGACTTCTCAGTCACTGGGTATGGTGGCGCCGTAACAATGTTGATCGCTCACAACAATTTTGTTCTTGCAGTCCAGTTTCTTGACATCTTAGGTACTGCGGGCTGCTCGAATCTCGTCACGCTCAATGCTACTACGCCTGCGACGCCGGTATTTCTCCGTGACTTAAGTAATCGTGCCACCGAGAGGCAGGTCTCACCCCCGTTCAGCAGACGGCCGGGTAATTCGACGTCATAGGGCGCAGAGGGCTACGCGCATGAGCTGTGTGGGGCGACACCTTTCAAGGAGCCTACAAAGCGACACCCGATCGACTTCTCAGTCACAGGGTATGGTGGCGCCGGAACAATGTTGATCGCTCACAACAATTTTGTTCTTGCAGTGCAGTTTCTTGACATCTTAGGTACTGCGGGCTGCTCGAACCTCGTCACGCTCAATGCTACTATGCCTGCGACGCCGGTATTTCTCCGTGACTTCTGTAATCGTGCCACCGAGAGCCAGGTCTCACACCGTTCAACAGACTGCCAGGTTATTCCACGTCATAGGGTGCAGAGGGCTACGCGCATGAGCTGTGCGGTGCGACACCTTTCAAGGAGCCTACAAAGCGACACCCGTTCGACTTCTCAGTCACAGGGTATGGTGGCGCCGGAACAATATCGTTCGCTCACAACAATTTTGTTCTTGCCGTGCAGTTTCTTGACATGCTAGGTACTTCGGGCTGCTCGAACCTCGTCACGCTCAATGCTACTACGCCTGCGATGCCGGTATTTCTCCGTGACTTCTGTAATCGTGCCACCGAGAGGCAGGTCTCACCCCCGTTCAGCAGACGGCCCGGTTATTCGACGTCATAGGGCGCAGAGGGCTACGCGCATGAGCTGTGTGGGGCGACACCTTTCAAGGAGCCTACAAAGCGACACCCGTTCGACTTCTCAGTCACTGGGTATGGTGGCGCCGGAACAATGTCGATCGCTCACAACAATTTTGTTCTTGCCGTGCAGTTTCTTGACATCCTAGGTACTGCGGGCTGCTCGAACCTCGTCACGCTCAATGCTACTACGCCTGCGACGGCGGTATTTCTCCGTGACTTCTGTAATAGTGCCACCGAGAGCCAGGTCTCACCACCGTTCAGCAGACTGCCAGGTTATTCGACGTCACAGGGCACAGAGGGCTACGCACATGAGCTGTGCGGGGCGACACCTTTCAAGGAGCCTACAAAGCGACACCCGTTCTACTTGTCAGTCACAGGGTATGGTGGCGCCGGAACAATGTCGATCGCTCACAACAATTTTGTTCTTGCTGTGCAGTTTCTTGACATCCTAGGTACTGCGGGCTGCTCAAACTTCGTCATGCTCAATGCTACTACGCCTGCGACGCTGGTATTTCTCCGTGACTTCAGTAATCGTGCCACCGAGAGCCAGGTCTTACCACCGTTCAGCAGACTGCCAAGTTATTCGACGTCATAGGGCGCAGAGGGCTACGCGCATGAGCTGTGCGGTGCGACACCTTTCAAGGAGCCTACAAAGCGACACCCGTTCGACTTCTCAGTCACAGGGTATGGTGGCGCCGGAACAATGTCGATCGCTCACAACAATTTTGTTCTTGCCGTGCAGTTTCTTGACATCCTAGGTACTGCGGGCTGCTCGAACCTCGTCACGCTCAATGCTACTACGCCTGCGATGCCGGTATTTCTCCGTGACTTCTGTAATCGTGCCACCGAGAGGCAGTTCTCACCCCCGTTCAGCAGACGGCCCGGTTATTCGACGTCATAGGGCGCAGAGGGCTACGCGCATGAGCTGTGTGGGGCGACACCTTTCAAGGAGCCTACAAAGTGACACCCGTTCGACTTCTCAGTCACTGGGTATGGTGGCGCCGTAACAATGTTGATCGCTCACAACAATTTTGTTCTTGCAGTCCAGTTTCTTGACATCTTAGGTACTGCGGGCTGCTCGAATCTCGTCACGCTCAATGCTACTACGCCTGCGACGCCGGTATTTCTCCGTGACTTCTGTAATCGTGCCACCGAGAGCCTGGTCGCACCACCGTTCAGCAGACTGCCAGGTTATTCGACGTCATAGGGCGCAGAGGACTACGCGCATGAGCTGTGCGGGACGACACCTTTCGAGGAGCCTATAAACGGACACCCGCTCGACTACTCAGTCACAGGGTATGGTGGCGCCGGAACAATGTCGATCGCACACAACAATTTTGTTCTTGCCATGCAGTTTCTTGACATCCTAGGTACTGCGGGCTGCTCGAACCTCGTCACGCTCAATGCTACTACGCCTGCGATGCCGGTATTTCTCCGTGACTTCTGTAATCGTGCCACCGAGAGGCAGGTCTCACCACCGTTCAGCAGACGGCCGGGTTATTCGACGTCATAGGGCGCAGAGGGCTACGCGCATGAGCTGTGTGGGGCGACACCTTTCAAGGAGCCTATAAAGGGACACCCGCTCGACTACTCAGTCACAGGGTATGATGGCGCCGGAACAATGTCAATCGCTCACAACAATTTTGTTCTTGCCGTGCAGTTTCTTGACATCCGAGGTACTGCGGGCTGCTTGAACCTCGTCACGCTCAATGCTACTACGCCTGCGACGCCGGTATTTCTCCGTGACTTCTGTATTCGTGCCACCGAGAGCCAGGTCTCACCACCGTTCAGCAGACTGCCAGGTTATTGGACGTCACAGGGCGCAGAGGGCTACGCGCATGAGCTGTGCGGGGCGACACCTTTCAAGGAGCCGACAAAGCGACACCCGTTCTACTTCTCAGTCACAGGATATGGTGGCGCCGGTACAATGTCGATCGCTCACAACAATTTTGTTCTTGCCGTGCAGTTTCTTGACATCCTAGGTACTGCGAGCTGCTCGAACCTCGTCATGCTCAATGCTACTACGCCTGCGACGCCGGTATTTCTCCGTGACTTAAGTAATCGTGCCACCGAGAGGCAGGTCTCACCCCCGTTCAGCAGACGGCCGGGTAATTCGACGTCATAGGGCGCAGAGGGCTATGCGCATGAGCTGTGTGGGGCGACACCTTTCAAGGAGCCTACAAAGCGACACCCGTTCGACTTCTCAGTCACAGGGTATGGTGGCGCCGGAACAATGTTGATCGCTCACAACAATTTTGTTCTTGCAGTGCAGTTTCTTGACATCTTAGGTACTGCGGGCTGCTCGAACCTCGTCACGCTCAATGCTACTATGCCTGCGACGCCGGTATTTCTCCGTGACTTCTGTAATCGTACCACCGAGAGCCAGGTCTCACACCGTTCAACAGACTGCCAGGTTATTCCACGTCATAGGGTGCAGAGGGCTACGCGCATGAGCTGTGCGGTGCGACACCTTTCAAGGAGCCTACAAAGCGACACCCGTTCGACTTCTCAGTCACAGGGTATGGTGGCGCCGGAACAATGTCGATCGCTCACAACAATTTTGTTCTTGCCGTGCAGTTTCTTGACATCCTAGGTACTGCGGGCTGCTCGAACCTCGTCACGCTCAATGCTACTACGCCTGCGATGCCGGTATTTCTCCGTGACTTCTGTAATCGTGCCACCGAGAGGCAGGTCTCACCCCCGTTCAGCAGACGGCCCGGTTATTCGACGTCATAGGGCGCAGAGGGCTACGCGCATGAGCTGTGTGGGGCGACACCTTTCAAGGAGCCTTCAAAGCGACACCCGTTCGACTTCTCAGTCACTGGGTATGGTGGCGCCGTAACAATGTTGATCGCTCACAACAATTTTGTTCTTGCAGTCCAGTTTCTTGACATCTTAGGTACTGCGGGCTGCTCGAATCTCGTCACGCTCAATGCTACTACGCCTGCGACGCCGGTATTTCTCCGTGACTTCTGTAATCGTGCCACCGAGAGCCTGGTCGCACCACCGTTCAGCAGACTGCCAGGTTATTCGACGTCATAGGGCGTAGAGGACTACGCGCATGAGCTGTGCGGGGCGACACCTTTCGAGGAGCCTATAAACGGACACCCGCTCGACTACTCAGTCACAGGGTATGGTGGCGCCGGAACAATGTCGATCGCACACAACAATTTTGTTCTTGCTATGCAGTTTCTTGACATCCTAGGTACTGCGGGCTGCTCGAACCTCGTCACGCTCAATGCTACTACGCCTGCGACGGCGGTATTTCTCCGTGACTTCTGTAATAGTGCCACCGAGAGCCAGGTCTCACCACCGTTCAGCAGACTGCCAGGTTATTCGACGTCACAGGGCACAGAGGGCTACGCGCTTGAGCTGTGCGGGGCGACATCTTTCAAGGAGCCTACAAAGCGACACCCGTTCTACTTGTCAGTCACAGGGTATGGTGGCGCCGGAACAATGTCGATCGCTCACAACAATTTTGTTCTTGCCGTGCAGTTTCTTGACATCCTAGGTACTGCGGGCTGCTCAAACCTCGTCATGCTCAATGCTACTACGCCTGCGACGCTGGTATTTCTCCCTGACTTCAGTAATCGTGCCACCGAGAGCCAGGTCTTACCACCGTTCAGCAGACTGCCAAGTTATTCGACGTCATAGGGCGGAGAGGGCTACGCGCACGGGCTGTGTGGGGCAACACCTTTCAAGGAGCCTACAAAGAGACACCCGTTCGACTTCTCAGTCACAGGTTATGGTGGCGCCGGAACAATGTCGATCGCTCACAACAATTTTGTTCTTGCAGTGCAGTTTCTTGACATCCTAGGTACTGCGAGCTGCTCGAACCTCATCATGCTCAATGCTACTACGCCTGCGACGCCGGTATTTCTCCGTGACTTAAGTAATCGTGCCACCGAGAGGCAGGTCTCACCCCCGTTCAGCAGACGGCCGGGTAATTCGACGTCATAGGGCGCAGAGGGCTACGCGCATGAGCTGTGTGGGGCGACACCTTTCAAGGAGCCTACAAAGCGACACCCGTTCGACTTCTCAGTCACAGGGTATGGTGGCGCCGGAACAATGTCGATCGCTCACAACAATTTTGTTCTTGCAGTGCAGTTTCTTGACATCTTAGGTACTGCGGGCTGCTCGAACCTCGTCACGCTCAATGCTACTATGCCTGCGACGCCGGTATTTCTCCGTGACTTCTGTAATCGTGCCACCGAGAGGCAGGTCTCACCCCCGTTCAGCAGACGGCCCGGTTATTCGACGTCATAGGGCGCAGAGGGCTACGCGCATGAGCTGTGTGGGGCGACACCTTTCAAGGAGCCTTCAAAGCGACACCCGTTCGACTTCTCAGTCACTGGGTATGGTGGCGCCGTAACAATGTCGATCGCTCACAACAATTTTGTTCTTGCAGTCCAGTTTCTTGACATCTTAGGTACTGCGGGCTGCTCGAATCTCGTCACGCTCAATGCTACTACGCCTGCGACGCCGGTATTTCTCCGTGACTTCTCTAATCGTGCCACCGAGAGCCTGGTCGCACCACCGTTCAGCAGACTGCCAGGTTATTCGACGTCATAGGGCGTAGAGGACTACGCGCATGAGCTGTGCGGGGCGACACCTTTCGAGGAGCCTATAAACGGACACCCGCTCGACTACTCAGTCACAGGGTATGGTGGCGCCGGAACAATGTCGATCGCACACAACAATTTTGTTCTTGCCATGCAGTTTCTTGACATCCTAGGTACTGCGGGCTGCTCGAACCTCGTCACGCTCAATGCTACTACGCCTGCGACGGCGGTATTTCTCCGTGACTTCTGTAATCGTGCCACCGAGAGGCAGGTCTCACCACCGTTCAGCAGACGGCCGGGTTATTCGACGTCATAGGGCGCAGAGGGCTACGCGCATGAGCTGTCTGGGGCGACACCTTTCAAGGAGCCTACAAAGCGACATCCGTTCGACTTCTCAGTCACAGGGTATGGTGGCGCCGGAACAATGTCGATCGCTCACAACAATTTTGTTCTTGCCGTGCAGTTTCTTGACATCCTAGGTACTCCGGGCTGCTCGAACCTCGTCATGCTCAATGCTACTACGCCTGCGACGCTGGTATTTCTCCGTGACTTCAGTAATCGTGCCACCGAGAGCCAGGTCTCACCACCGTTCAGCAGACTGCCAGGTTATTCGACGTCATAGGGCGCAGAGGGCTACGCGCATGAGCTGTGTGGGGCGACACCTTTCGAGGAGCCTCTAAACGGACACCCGCTCGACTACTCAGTCACAGGGTATGGTGGCGCCGGAACAATGTCGATCGCTCACAACACTTTTGTTCTTGCCGTGCAGTTTCTTGACATCCTAGGTACTGCGGGCTGCTCGAACCTCGTCACGCTCAATGCTACTACGCCTGCGACGCCGGTATTTCTCCGTGACTTCTTTAATCGTGCCACCGAGAGCCAGGTCTCACCCCCGTTTTGCAGACGGCCCGGTTATTCGACGTCACAGGGCGCAGAGGGCTACGCGCATGAGCTGTGCGGGGCGACACCTTTCAAGGAGCCGACAAAGCGACACCCGTTCTACTTCTCAGTCACAGGATATGGTGGCGCCGGAACAATGTCGATCGCTCACAACAATTTTGTTCTTGCCGTGCAGTTTCTTGACATCCTAGGTACTGCGGGCTGCTCGAACCTCGTCATGCTCAATGCTACTACGCCTGCGACGCCGGTATTTCTCCGTGACTTAAGTAATCGTGCCACCGAGAGGCAGGTCTCACCCCCGTTCAGCAGACGGCCGGGTAATTCGACGTCATAGGGCGCAGAGGGCTACGCGCATGAGCTGTGTGGGGCGACACCTTTCAAGGAGCCTACAAAGCGACACCCGTTCGACTTCTCAGTCACAGGGTATGGTGGCGCCGGAACAATGTTGATCGCTCACAACAATTTTGTTCTTGCAGTGCAGTTTCTTGACATCTTAGGTACTGCGGGCTGCTCGAATCTCGTCACGCTCAATGCTAATATGCCTGCGACGCCGGTATTTCTCCGTGACTTCTGTAATCGTGCCACCGAGAGCCAGGTCTCACACCGTTCAACAGACTGCCAGGTTATTCCACGTCATAGGGTGCAGAGGGCTACGCGCATGAGCTGTGCGGTGCGACACCTTTCAAGGAGCCTACAAAGCGACACCCGTTCGACTTCTCAGTCACAGGGTATGGTGGCGCCGGAACAATGTCGATCGCTCACAACAATTTTGTTCTTGCCGTGCAGTTTCTTGACATCCTAGGTACTGCGGGCTGCTCGAACCTCGTCACGCTCAATGCTACTACGCCTGCGATGCCGGTATTTCTCCGTGACTTCTGTAATCGTGCCACCGAGAGGCAGGTCTCACCCCCGTTCAGCAGACGGCCCGGTTATTCGACGTCATAGGGCACAGAGGGCTACGCGCATGAGCTGTGTGGGGCGACACCTTTCAAGGAGCCTACAAAGCGACACCCGTTCGACTTCTCAGTCACTGGGTATGGTGGCGCCGTAACAATGTTGATCGCTCACAACAATTTTGTTCTTGCAGTCCAGTTTCTTGACATCTTAGGTACTGCGGGCTGCTCGAATCTCGTCACGCTCAATGCTACTACGCCTGCGACGCCGGTATTTCTCCGTGACTTAAGTAATCGTGCCACCGAGAGGCAGGTCTCACCCCCGTTCAGCAGACGGCCGGGTAATTCGACGTCATAGGGCGCAGAGGGCTACGCGCATGAGCTGTGTGGGGCGACACCTTTCAAGGAGCCTACAAAGCGACACCCGATCGACTTCTCAGTCACAGGGTATGGTGGCGCCGGAACAATGTTGATCGCTCACAACAATTTTGTTCTTGCAGTGCAGTTTCTTGACATCTTAGGTACTGCGGGCTGCTCGAACCTCGTCACGCTCAATGCTACTATGCCTGCGACGCCGGTATTTCTCCGTGACTTCTGTAATCGTGCCACCGAGAGCCAGGTCTCACACCGTTCAACAGACTGCCAGGTTATTCCACGTCATAGGGTGCAGAGGGCTACGCGCATGAGCTGTGCGGTGCGACACCTTTCAAGGAGCCTACAAAGCGACACCCGTTCGACTTCTCAGTCACAGGGTATGGTGGCGCCGGAACAATATCGTTCGCTCACAACAATTTTGTTCTTGCCGTGCAGTTTCTTGACATGCTAGGTACTTCGGGCTGCTCGAACCTCGTCACGCTCAATGCTACTACGCCTGCGATGCCGGTATTTCTCCGTGACTTCTGTAATCGTGCCACCGAGAGGCAGGTCTCACCCCCGTTCAGCAGACGGCCCGGTTATTCGACGTCATAGGGCGCAGAGGGCTACGCGCATGAGCTGTGTGGGGCGACACCTTTCAAGGAGCCTACAAAGCGACACCCGTTCGACTTCTCAGTCACTGGGTATGGTGGCGCCGGAACAATGTCGATCGCTCACAACAATTTTGTTCTTGCCGTGCAGTTTCTTGACATCCTAGGTACTGCGGGCTGCTCGAACCTCGTCACGCTCAATGCTACTACGCCTGCGACGGCGGTATTTCTCCGTGACTTCTGTAATAGTGCCACCGAGAGCCAGGTCTCACCACCGTTCAGCAGACTGCCAGGTTATTCGACGTCACAGGGCACAGAGGGCTACGCACATGAGCTGTGCGGGGCGACACCTTTCAAGGAGCCTACAAAGCGACACCCGTTCTACTTGTCAGTCACAGGGTATGGTGGCGCCGGAACAATGTCGATCGCTCACAACAATTTTGTTCTTGCTGTGCAGTTTCTTGACATCCTAGGTACTGCGGGCTGCTCAAACTTCGTCATGCTCAATGCTACTACGCCTGCGACGCTGGTATTTCTCCGTGACTTCAGTAATCGTGCCACCGAGAGCCAGGTCTTACCACCGTTCAGCAGACTGCCAAGTTATTCGACGTCATAGGGCGCAGAGGGCTACGCGCATGAGCTGTGCGGTGCGACACCTTTCAAGGAGCCTACAAAGCGACACCCGTTCGACTTCTCAGTCACAGGGTATGGTGGCGCCGGAACAATGTCGATCGCTCACAACAATTTTGTTCTTGCCGTGCAGTTTCTTGACATCCTAGGTACTGCGGGCTGCTCGAACCTCGTCACGCTCAATGCTACTACGCCTGCGATGCCGGTATTTCTCCGTGACTTCTGTAATCGTGCCACCGAGAGGCAGTTCTCACCCCCGTTCAGCAGACGGCCCGGTTATTCGACGTCATAGGGCGCAGAGGGCTACGCGCATGAGCTGTGTGGGGCGACACCTTTCAAGGAGCCTACAAAGTGACACCCGTTCGACTTCTCAGTCACTGGGTATGGTGGCGCCGTAACAATGTTGATCGCTCACAACAATTTTGTTCTTGCAGTCCAGTTTCTTGACATCTTAGGTACTGCGGGCTGCTCGAATCTCGTCACGCTCAATGCTACTACGCCTGCGACGCCGGTATTTCTCCGTGACTTCTGTAATCGTGCCACCGAGAGCCTGGTCGCACCACCGTTCAGCAGACTGCCAGGTTATTCGACGTCATAGGGCGCAGAGGACTACGCGCATGAGCTGTGCGGGACGACACCTTTCGAGGAGCCTATAAACGGACACCCGCTCGACTACTCAGTCACAGGGTATGGTGGCGCCGGAACAATGTCGATCGCACACAACAATTTTGTTCTTGCCATGCAGTTTCTTGACATCCTAGGTACTGCGGGCTGCTCGAACCTCGTCACGCTCAATGCTACTACGCCTGCGATGCCGGTATTTCTCCGTGACTTCTGTAATCGTGCCACCGAGAGGCAGGTCTCACCACCGTTCAGCAGACGGCCGGGTTATTCGACGTCATAGGGCGCAGAGGGCTACGCGCATGAGCTGTGTGGGGCGACACCTTTCAAGGAGCCTATAAAGGGACACCCGCTCGACTACTCAGTCACAGGGTATGATGGCGCCGGAACAATGTCAATCGCTCACAACAATTTTGTTCTTGCCGTGCAGTTTCTTGACATCCGAGGTACTGCGGGCTGCTTGAACCTCGTCACGCTCAATGCTACTACGCCTGCGACGCCGGTATTTCTCCGTGACTTCTGTATTCGTGCCACCGAGAGCCAGGTCTCACCACCGTTCAGCAGACTGCCAGGTTATTGGACGTCACAGGGCGCAGAGGGCTACGCGCATGAGCTGTGCGGGGCGACACCTTTCAAGGAGCCGACAAAGCGACACCCGTTCTACTTCTCAGTCACAGGATATGGTGGCGCCGGTACAATGTCGATCGCTCACAACAATTTTGTTCTTGCCGTGCAGTTTCTTGACATCCTAGGTACTGCGAGCTGCTCGAACCTCGTCATGCTCAATGCTACTACGCCTGCGACGCCGGTATTTCTCCGTGACTTAAGTAATCGTGCCACCGAGAGGCAGGTCTCACCCCCGTTCAGCAGACGGCCGGGTAATTCGACGTCATAGGGCGCAGAGGGCTATGCGCATGAGCTGTGTGGGGCGACACCTTTCAAGGAGCCTACAAAGCGACACCCGTTCGACTTCTCAGTCACAGGGTATGGTGGCGCCGGAACAATGTTGATCGCTCACAACAATTTTGTTCTTGCAGTGCAGTTTCTTGACATCTTAGGTACTGCGGGCTGCTCGAACCTCGTCACGCTCAATGCTACTATGCCTGCGACGCCGGTATTTCTCCGTGACTTCTGTAATCGTACCACCGAGAGCCAGGTCTCACACCGTTCAACAGACTGCCAGGTTATTCCACGTCATAGGGTGCAGAGGGCTACGCGCATGAGCTGTGCGGTGCGACACCTTTCAAGGAGCCTACAAAGCGACACCCGTTCGACTTCTCAGTCACAGGGTATGGTGGCGCCGGAACAATGTCGATCGCTCACAACAATTTTGTTCTTGCCGTGCAGTTTCTTGACATCCTAGGTACTGCGGGCTGCTCGAACCTCGTCACGCTCAATGCTACTACGCCTGCGATGCCGGTATTTCTCCGTGACTTCTGTAATCGTGCCACCGAGAGGCAGGTCTCACCCCCGTTCAGCAGACGGCCCGGTTATTCGACGTCATAGGGCGCAGAGGGCTACGCGCATGAGCTGTGTGGGGCGACACCTTTCAAGGAGCCTTCAAAGCGACACCCGTTCGACTTCTCAGTCACTGGGTATGGTGGCGCCGTAACAATGTTGATCGCTCACAACAATTTTGTTCTTGCAGTCCAGTTTCTTGACATCTTAGGTACTGCGGGCTGCTCGAATCTCGTCACGCTCAATGCTACTACGCCTGCGACGCCGGTATTTCTCCGTGACTTCTGTAATCGTGCCACCGAGAGCCTGGTCGCACCACCGTTCAGCAGACTGCCAGGTTATTCGACGTCATAGGGCGTAGAGGACTACGCGCATGAGCTGTGCGGGGCGACACCTTTCGAGGAGCCTATAAACGGACACCCGCTCGACTACTCAGTCACAGGGTATGGTGGCGCCGGAACAATGTCGATCGCACACAACAATTTTGTTCTTGCTATGCAGTTTCTTGACATCCTAGGTACTGCGGGCTGCTCGAACCTCGTCACGCTCAATGCTACTACGCCTGCGACGGCGGTATTTCTCCGTGACTTCTGTAATAGTGCCACCGAGAGCCAGGTCTCACCACCGTTCAGCAGACTGCCAGGTTATTCGACGTCACAGGGCACAGAGGGCTACGCGCTTGAGCTGTGCGGGGCGACATCTTTCAAGGAGCCTACAAAGCGACACCCGTTCTACTTGTCAGTCACAGGGTATGGTGGCGCCGGAACAATGTCGATCGCTCACAACAATTTTGTTCTTGCCGTGCAGTTTCTTGACATCCTAGGTACTGCGGGCTGCTCAAACCTCGTCATGCTCAATGCTACTACGCCTGCGACGCTGGTATTTCTCCCTGACTTCAGTAATCGTGCCACCGAGAGCCAGGTCTTACCACCGTTCAGCAGACTGCCAAGTTATTCGACGTCATAGGGCGGAGAGGGCTACGCGCACGGGCTGTGTGGGGCAACACCTTTCAAGGAGCCTACAAAGAGACACCCGTTCGACTTCTCAGTCACAGGTTATGGTGGCGCCGGAACAATGTCGATCGCTCACAACAATTTTGTTCTTGCAGTGCAGTTTCTTGACATCCTAGGTACTGCGGTCTGTTCGAACCTCGTCACGCTCAATGCTACTACGCCTGCGACGCCGGTATTTTTCCGTGACTTCTGTAATCATGCCACCGAGAGCCAGGTCTCACCACCGTTCAGCAGACTGCCAGGTTATTCGACGTCATAGGGCGCAGAGGGCTACGCGCATGAGCTGTGCGGGGCGACACCTTTCAAGAAGCCTACAAAGCGACACCTGTTCGAATTCTCAGTCACAGGGTATGGTGGCGCCGGAACAATGTCGATCGCTCACAACAATTTTGTTTTTGCCGAGCAGTTTCTTGACGTCCTAGGTACTGCGGGCTGCTCGAACCTCGTCACGCTCATTGCTACTACGCCTGCGACGGCGGTATTTCTCCGTGACTTCTGTAATCGTGCCACCGAGAGCCAGGTCTCACCATCGTTCAGTAGACGGCCGGGTTATTCGATGTCATAGGGCGCAGAGGGCTACGCGCATGAGCTGTGTGGGGCGGCACCTTTCAAGGAACCTATAAAGGGACACCCGCTCGACTACTCAGTCACAGGGTATGATGGCGCCGGAACAATGTCAATCGCTCACAACAATTTTGTTCTTGCCGTGCAGTTTCTTGACATCCGAGGTACTGCGGGCTGCTTGAACCTCGTCACGCTCAATGCTACAACGCCTGCGACGCCGGTATTTCTCCGTGACTTCTGTAATCGTGCCACCGAGAGGCAGGTCTCACCACCGTTCAGCAGACGGCCGGGTTATTCGACGTCATAGGGCGCAGAGGGCTAGGCGCATGAGCTGTCTGGGGCGACACCTTTCAAGGAGCCTACAAAGCGACATCCGTTCGACTTCTCAGTCACAGGGTATGGTGGCGCCGGAACAATGTCGATCGCTCACAACAATTTTGTTCTTGCCGTGCAGTTTCTTGACATCCTAGGTACTGCGGGCTGCTCAAACCTCGTCACGCTCAATGCTACTACGCCTGCGACGCCGGTAGTTCTCCGTGACTTCTGTAATCGTGCCACCGAGAGCCAGGTCGCACCACCGTTCAGCAGACTGCCAGGTTATTCGACGTCATAGGGCGCAGAGGACTACGCGCATGAGCTGTGTGGGGCGACATCTTTCGAGGAGCCTATAAACGGACACCCGCTCGACTACTCAGTCACAGGGTATGGTGGCGCCGGAACAATGTCGATCGCTCACAACAATTTTGTTCTTGCCGTGCAGTTTCTTGACATCCTAGGTACTGCGGGCTGCTCGAACCTCGTCACGCTCAATGCTACTACGCCTGCGACGCCGGTATTTCTCCGTGACTTCTGTAATCGTGCCACCGAGAGCGAGGTCTCACCACCGTTCAGCAGACTGCCAGGTTATTCGACGTCACAGGGCGCAGAGGGCTACGCGCATGAGCTGTGCGGGGCGACACCTTTCAAGGAGCCGACAAAGCGACACCCGTTCTAGTTTTCAGTCACAGGATATGGTGGCGCCGGAATAATGTCGATCGCTCACAACAATTTTGTTCTTGCCGTGCAGTTTCTTGACATCCTAGGTACTGCGGGCTGCTCGAACCTCGTCACGCTCAATGCTACTACGCCTGCGATGCCGGTATTTCTCCGTGACTTCTGTAATCGTGCCACCGAGAGGCAGGTCTCACCCCCGTTCAGCAGACGGCCCGGTTATTCGACGTCATAGAGGCAGAGGGCTACGCGCATGAGCTGTGTGGGGCGACACCTTTCAAGGAGCCTACAAAGTGACACCCGTTCGACTTCTCAGTCACTGGGTATGGTGGCGCCGTAACAATGTTGATCGCTCACAACAATTTTGTTCTTGCAGTCCAGTTTCTTGACATCTTAGGTACTGCGGGCTGCTCGAATCTCGTCACGCTCAATGCTACTACGCCTGCGACGCCGGTATTTCTCCGTGACTTCTGTAATCGTGCCACCGAGAGCCTGGTCGCACCACCGTTCAGCAGACTGCCAGGTTATTCGACGTCATAGGGCGCAGAGGACTACGCGCATGAGCTGTGCGGGACGACACCTTTCGAGGAGCCAATAAACGGACACCCGCTCGACTACTCAGTCACAGGGTATGGTGGCGCCGGAACAATGTCGATCGCACACAACAATTTTGTTCTTGCCATGCAGTTTCTTGACATCCTAGGTACTGCGGGCTGCTCGAACCTCGTCACGCTCAATGCTACTACGCCTGCGATGCCGGTATTTCTCCGTGACTTCTGTAATCGTGCCACCGAGAGGCAGGTCTCACCACCGTTCAGCAGACGGCCGGGTTATTCGACGTCATAGGGCGCAGAGGGCTACGCGCATGAGCTGTGTGGGGCGACACCTTTCAAGGAGCCTATAAAGGGACACCCGCTCGACTACTCAGTCACAGGGTATGATGGCGCCGGAACAATGTCAATCGCTCACAACAATTTTGTTCTTGCCGTGCAGTTTCTTGACATCCGAGGTACTGCGGGCTGCTTGAACCTCGTCACGCTCAATGCTACTACGCCTGCGACGCCGGTATTTCTCCGTGACTTCTGTATTCGTGCCACCGAGAGCCAGGTCTCACCACCGTTCAGCAGACTGCCAGGTTATTGGACGTCACAGGGCGCAGAGGGCTACGCGCATGAGCTGTGCGGGGCGACACCTTTCAAGGAGCCGACAAAGCGACACCCGTTCTACTTCTCAGTCACAGGATATGGTGGCGCCGGTACAATGTCGATCGCTCACAACAATTTTGTTTTTGCCGTGCAGTTTCTTGACATCCTAGGTACTGCGAGCTGCTCGAACCTCGTCATGCTCAATGCTACTACGCCTGCGACGCCGGTATTTCTCCGTGACTTAAGTAATCGTGCCACCGAGAGGCAGGTCTCACCCCCGTTCAGCAGACGGCCGGGTAATTCGACGTCATAGGGCGCAGAGGGCTATGCGCATGAGCTGTGTGGGGCGACACCTTTCAAGGAGCCTACAAAGCGACACCCGTTCGACTTCTCAGTCACAGGGTATGGTGGCGCCGGAACAATGTTGATCGCTCACAACAATTTTGTTCTTGCAGTGCAGTTTCTTGACATCTTAGGTACTGCGGGCTGCTCGAACCTCGTCACGCTCAATGCTACTATGCCTGCGACGCCGGTATTTCTCCGTGACTTCTGTAATCGTACCACCGAGAGCCAGGTCTCACACCGTTCAACAGACTGCCAGGTTATTCCACGTCATAGGGTGCAGAGGGCTACGCGCATGAGCTGTGCGGTGCGACACCTTTCAAGGAGCCTACAAAGCGACACCCGTTCGACTTCTCAGTCACAGGGTATGGTGGCGCCGGAACAATGTCGATCGCTCACAACAATTTTGTTCTTGCCGTGCAGTTTCTTGACATCCTAGGTACTGCGGGCTGCTCGAACCTCGTCACGCTCAATGCTACTACGCCTGCGATGCCGGTATTTCTCCGTGACTTCTGTAATCGTGCCACCGAGAGGCAGGTCTCACCCCCGTTCAGCAGACGGCCCGGTTATTCGACGTCATAGGGCGCAGAGGGCTACGCGCATGAGCTGTGTGGGGCGACACCTTTCAAGGAGCCTTCAAAGCGACACCCGTTCGACTTCTCAGTCACTGGGTATGGTGGCGCCGTAACAATGTTGATCGCTCACAACAATTTTGTTCTTGCAGTCCAGTTTCTTGACATCTTAGGTACTGCGGGCTGCTCGAATCTCGTCACGCTCAATGCTACTACGCCTGCGACGCCGGTATTTCTCCGTGACTTCTGTAATCGTGCCACCGAGAGCCTGGTCGCACCACCGTTCAGCAGACTGCCAGGTTATTCGACGTCATAGGGCGTAGAGGACTACGCGCATGAGCTGTGCGGGGCGACACCTTTCGAGGAGCCTATAAACGGACACCCGCTCGACTACTCAGTCACAGGGTATGGTGGCGCCGGAACAATGTCGATCGCACACAACAATTTTGTTCTTGCTATGCAGTTTCTTGACATCCTAGGTACTGCGGGCTGCTCGAACCTCGTCACGCTCAATGCTACTACGCCTGCGACGGCGGTATTTCTCCGTGACTTCTGTAATAGTGCCACCGAGAGCCAGGTCTCACCACCGTTCAGCAGACTGCCAGGTTATTCGACGTCACAGGGCACAGAGGGCTACGCGCTTGAGCTGTGCGGGGCGACATCTTTCAAGGAGCCTACAAAGCGACACCCGTTCTACTTGTCAGTCACAGGGTATGGTGGCGCCGGAACAATGTCGATCGCTCACAACAATTTTGTTCTTGCCGTGCAGTTTCTTGACATCCTAGGTACTGCGGGCTGCTCAAACCTCGTCATGCTCAATGCTACTACGCCTGCGACGCTGGTATTTCTCCGTGACTTCAGTAATCGTGCCACCGAGAGCCAGGTCTTACCACCGTTCAGCAGACTGCCAAGTTATTCGACGTCATAGGGCGGAGAGGGCTACGCGCACGGGCTGTGTGGGGCAACACCTTTCAAGGAGCCTACAAAGAGACACCCGTTCGACTTCTCAGTCACAGGTTATGGTGGCGCCGGAACAATGTCGATCGCTCACAACAATTTTGTTCTTGCAGTGCAGTTTCTTGACATCCTAGGTACTGCGGTCTGTTCGAACCTCGTCACGCTCAATGCTACTACGCCTGCGACGCCGGTATTTTTCCGTGACTTCTGTAATCATGCCACCGAGAGCCAGGTCTCACCACCGTTCAGCAGACTGCCAGGTTATTCGACGTCATAGGGCGCAGAGGGCTACGCGCATGAGCTGTGCGGGGCGACACCTTTCAAGAAGCCTACAAAGCGACACCTGTTCGAATTCTCAGTCACAGGGTATGGTGGCGCCGGAACAATGTCGATCGCTCACAACAATTTTGTTTTTGCCGAGCAGTTTCTTGACGTCCTAGGTACTGCGGGCTGCTCGAACCTCGTCACGCTCATTGCTACTACGCCTGCGACGGCGGTATTTCTCCGTGACTTCTGTAATCGTGCCACCGAGAGCCAGGTCTCACCATCGTTCAGTAGACGGCCGGGTTATTCGATGTCATAGGGCGCAGAGGGCTACGCGCATGAGCTGTGTGGGGCGGCACCTTTCAAGGAACCTATAAAGGGACACCCGCTCGACTACTCAGTCACAGGGTATGATGGCGCCGGAACAATGTCAATCGCTCACAACAATTTTGTTCTTGCCGTGCAGTTTCTTGACATCCGAGGTACTGCGGGCTGCTTGAACCTCGTCACGCTCAAGGCTACTACGCCTGCGACGCCGGTATTTCTCCGTGACTTCTGTAATCGTGCCACCGAGAGGCAGGTCTCACCACCGTTCAGCAGACGGCCGGGTTATTCGACGTCATAGGGCGCAGAGGGCTAGGCGCATGAGCTGTCTGGGGCGACACCTTTCAAGGAGCCTACAAAGCGACATCCGTTCGACTTCTCAGTCACAGGGTATGGTGGCGCCGGAACAATGTCGATCGCTCACAACAATTTTGTTCTTGCCGTGCAGTTTCTTGACATCCTAGGTACTGCGGGCTGCTCAAACCTCGTCACGCTCAATGCTACTACGCCTGCGACGCCGGTAGTTCTCCGTGACTTCTGTAATCGTGCCACCGAGAGCCAGGTCGCACCACCGTTCAGCAGACTGCCAGGTTATTCGACGTCATAGGGCGCAGAGGACTACGCGCATGAGCTGTGTGGGGCGACATCTTTCGAGGAGCCTATAAACGGACACCCGCTCGACTACTCAGTCACAGGGTATGGTGGCGCCGGAACAATGTCGATCGCTCACAACAATTTTGTTCTTGCCGTGCAGTTTCTTGACATCCTAGGTACTGCGGGCTGCTCGAACCTCGTCACGCTCAATGCTACTACGCCTGCGACGCCGGTATTTTTCCGTGACTTCTGTAATCGTGCCACCGAGAGCCAGGTCTCACCACCGTTCAGCAGACTGCCAGGTTATTCGACGTCACAGGGCGCAGAGGGCTACGCGCATGAGCTGTGCGGGGCGACACCTTTCAAGGAGCCGACAAAGCGACACCCGTTCTAGTTTTCAGTCACAGGATATGGTGGCGCCGGAATAATGTCGATCGCTCACAACAATTTTGTTCTTGCCGTGCAGTTTCTTGACATCCTAGGTACTGCGGGCTGCTCGAACCTCGTCATGCTCAATGCTACTACGCCTGCGACGCCGGTATTTCTCCGTGACTTCAGTAATCGTGCCACCGAGAACCAGGTCTCACCACTGTTCAGCAGACTGCCAGGTTATTCGACGTCATAGGGCGAAGAGGGCTACGCGCATGGGCTGTGTGGGGCGACACCTTTCGAGGAGCCTACAAAGCGACACCCGTTCGACTTCTCAGTCACAGGGTATGGTGGCGCCGGAACAATGTCGATCGCTCACAACAATTTTGTTCTTGCCGTGCAGTTTCTTGACATCCTAGGTACTGCGGGCTGCTCGAACCTCGTCACGCTCAATGCTACTACGCCTGCGATGCCGGTATTTCTCCGTGACTTCTGTAATCGTGCCACCGAGAGGCAGGTCTCACCCCCGTTCAGCAGACGGCCGGGTCATTCGACGTCATAGGGCGCAGAGGGCTACGCGCATAAGCTGTGTGGGGCGACACCTTTCAAGGAGCCTACAAAGCGACACCCGTTCGACTTCTCAGTCACAGGGTATGGTGGCGCCGGAACAATGTTGATCGCTCACAACAATTTTGTTCTTGCAGTGGAGTTTCTTGACATCTTAGGTACTGCGGGCTGCTCGAACCTCGTCACGCTCAATGCTACTACGCCTGCGACGCCGGTATTTCTCCATGACTTCTGTAATCGTGCCACCGAGAGCCAGGTCGCACCACCGTTCAGCAGACTGCCAGGTTATTCGACGTCATAGGGCGCAGAGGACTACGCGCATGAGCTGTGCGGGGCGACACCTTTCGAGAAGCCTATAAACGGACACCCGCTCGACTACTCATTCACAGGGTATGGTGGCGCCGGAACAATGTCGATCGCTCACAACAATTTTCTTCTTGCCGTGCAGTTTCTTGACATCCTAGGTACTGCGGGCTGCTCGAACCTCGTCACGCTCAATGCTACTACGCCTGCGACGCCGGGATTTCTCCGTGACTTCTGTAATTGTGCCACCGAGAGCCAGGTCTCACCACCGTTCAGCAGACTGCCAGGTTATTCGACGTCACAGGGCGCAGAGGGCTACGCGCATGAGCTGTGCGGGGCGACACCTTTCAAGGAGACTACAAAGCGACACCCGTTCTACTTGTCAGTAACAGGGTATGGAGGCGCCGGAACAATGTCGATCGCTCACAACAATTTTTTTCTTGCCGTGCAGTTTCTTGACATCCTAGGTACTGCGGGCTGCTCGAACCTCGTCATGCTCAATGCTACTACGCCTGCGACGCTGGTATTTCTCCGTGACTTCAGTAATCGTGCCACCGAGAGCCAGGTCTCACCACCGTTCAGCAGACTGCCAGGTTATTCGACGTCATAGGGCGCAGAGGGCTACGCGCATGGGCTCTGTGGGGCGACACCTTTCAAGGAGCCTACAAAGCGACACCCGTTCGACTTCTCAGTCACAGGGTATGGTGGCGCCGGAACAATGTCGATCGCTCAACACAATTTTGTTCTTGCCGTTCAGTTTCTTGACATCCTAGGTACTGCGGGCTGCTCGAACCCCGTCACGTTCAATGCTACTACGCCTGCGATGCCGGTATTTCTCCGTGATTTCTGTAATCGTGCCACCGAGAGCCAGGTCTCACCACCGTTTAGAACTCTGCCAGGTTATTCGACATCATAGGGCGCAGAGGGCTACGCGCATGAGCTGTGCGGGGCGACCCCTTTCAAGGAGCCTACAAAGCGACACCCGTTCGACTTCTCAGTCACAGGGTATGGTGGCGCCGGAACACTGTCGATCGCTCACAACAATTTTGTTTTTGTCGTGCAGTTTCTTGACATCCTAGGTAATGCGGGCTGCTCGAACCTCGTCACGCTCAATGCTACTACGCCTGCGATGCCGGTATTTCTCCGTGACTTCTGTAATCGTGCCACCGAGAGGCAGGTCTCACCCCCGTTCAGCAGACGGCCGGGTTATTCGACGTCATAGGGCGCAGAGGGCTACGCGCATGAGCTGTGTGGGGCGACACCTTTCAAGGAGCCTACAAAGCGACACCCGTCCGACTTCTCAGTCACAGGGTATGGTGGCGCCGTAACAATGTTGATCGCTCACAACAATTTTGTTCTTGCAGTGCAGTTTCTTGACATCTTAGGTACTGCGGGCTGCTCGAACCTCGTCACGCTCAATGTACTACGCCTGCGACGCCAGTATTTCTCCATAACTTCTGTAATCGTGCCACTGAGAGTCAGCAGACTGCCAGGTTATTCGACGTCTTAGGGCGCAGAGGACTACGCGCATGAGCTGTGCGGGGCGACACCTTTCGAGGAGCCTATAAACGGACACCCGCTCGACTACTCAGTCACAGGGTAGGGTGGCGCCGGAACAATGTCGATCGCTCACAGTGCACTTTCTTGACATCCTAGGTACTGCGGGCTGCTCGAACCTCGTCACGCTCAATGCTACTACGCCTGCGACGCCGGTATTTCTCCGTGACTTCTGTAATCGTGCCACCGAGAGCCAGGTCGCACCACCGTTCAGCAGACTACCAGGTTATTCGACGTCATAGGGCGCAGAGGACTACGCGCATGAGCTGTGTGGGGCGACACCTTTCGAGGAGCCTCTAAACGGACACCCGCTCGACTACTCAGTCACAGGGTATGGTGGCGCCGGAACAATGTCGATCGCTCACAACACTTTTGTTCTTGCCGTGCAGTTTCTTGACATCCTAGGTACTGCGGGCTGCTCGAACCTCGTCACGCTCAATGCTACTACGCCTGCGACGCCGGTATTTCTCCGTGACTTCTTTAATCGTGCCACCGAGAGCCAGGTCTCACCCCCGTTTTGCAGACGGCCCGGTTATTCGACGTCACAGGGCGCAGAGGGCTACGCGCATGAGCTGTGCGGGGCGACACCTTTCAAGGAGCCGACAAAGCGACACCCGTTCTACTTCTCAGTCACAGGATATGGTGGCGCCGGAACAATGTCGATCGCTCACAACAATTTTGTTCTTGCCGTGCAGTTTCTTGACATCCTAGGTACTGCGGGCTGCTCGAACCTCGTCATGCTCAATGCTACTACGCCTGCGACGCCGGTATTTCTCCGTGACTTAAGTAATCGTGCCACCGAGAGGCAGGTCTCACCCCCGTTCAGCAGACGGCCGGGTAATTCGACGTCATAGGGCGCAGAGGGCTACGCGCATGAGCTGTGTGGGGCGACACCTTTCAAGGAGCCTACAAAGCGACACCCGTTCGACTTCTCAGTCACAGGGTATGGTGGCGCCGGAACAATGTTGATCGCTCACAACAATTTTGTTCTTGCAGTGCAGTTTCTTGACATCTTAGGTACTGCGGGCTGCTCGAACCTCGTCACGCTCAATGCTAATATGCCTGCGACGCCGGTATTTCTCCGTGACTTCTGTAATCGTGCCACCGAGAGCCAGGTCTCACACCGTTCAACAGACTGCCAGGTTATTCCACGTCATAGGGTGCAGAGGGCTACGCGCATGAGCTGTGCGGTGCGACACCTTTCAAGGAGCCTACAAAGCGACACCCGTTCGACTTCTCAGTCACAGGGTATGGTGGCGCCGGAACAATGTCGATCGCTCACAACAATTTTGTTCTTGCCGTGCAGTTTCTTGACATCCTAGGTACTGCGGGCTGCTCGAACCTCGTCACGCTCAATGCTACTACGCCTGCGATGCCGGTATTTCTCCGTGACTTCTGTAATCGTGCCACCGAGAGGCAGGTCTCACCCCCGTTCAGCAGACGGCCCGGTTATTCGACGTCATAGGGCGCAGAGGGCTACGCGCATGAGCTGTGTGGGGCGACACCTTTCAAGGAGCCTACAAAGCGACACCCGTTCGACTTCTCAGTCACTGGGTATGGTGGCGCCGTAACAATGTTGATCGCTCACAACAATTTTGTTCTTGCAGTCCAGTTTCTTGACATCTTAGGTACTGCGGGCTGCTCGAATCTCGTCACGCTCAATGCTACTACGCCTGCGAAGCCGGTATTTCTCCGTGACTTAAGTAATCGTGCCACCGAGAGGCAGGTCTCACCCCCGTTCAGCAGACGGCCGGGTAATTCGACGTCATAGGGCGCAGAGGGCTACGCGCATGAGCTGTGTGGGGCGACACCTTTCAAGGAGCCTACAAAGCGACACCCGATCGACTTCTCAGTCACAGGGTATGGTGGCGCCGGAACAATGTTGATCGCTCACAACAATTTTGTTCTTGCAGTGCAGTTTCTTGACATCTTAGGTACTGCGGGCTGCTCGAACCTCGTCACGCTCAATGCTACTATGCCTGCGACGCCGGTATTTCTCCGTGACTTCTGTAATCGTGCCACCGAGAGCCAGGTCTCACACCGTTCAACAGACTGCCAGGTTATTCCACGTCATAGGGTGCACAGGGCTACGCGCATGAGCTGTGCGGTGCGACACCTTTCAAGGAGCCTACAAAGCGACACCCGTTTGACTTCTCAGTCACAGGGTATGGTGGCGCCGGAACAATATCGATCGCTCACAACAATTTTGTTCTTGCAGTGCAGTTTCTTGACATCCTAGGTACTGCGGGCTGCTCGAACCTCGTCACGCTCAATGCTACTACGCCTGCGATGCCGGTATTTCTCCGTGACTTCTGTAATCGTGCCACCGAGAGGCAGGTCTCACCCCCGTTCAGCAGACGGCCCGGTTATTCGACGTCATAGGGCCCAGAGGGCTACGCGCATGAGCTGTGTGGGGCGACACCTTTCAAGGAGCCTACAAAGCGACACCCGTTCGACTTCTCAGTCACTGGGTATGGTGGCGCCGTAACAATGTTGATCGCTCACAACAATTTTGTTCTTGCAGTCCAGTTTCTTGACATCTTAGGTACTGCGGGCTGCTCGAATCTCGTCACGCTCAATGCTACTACGCCTGCGACGCCGGTATTTCTCCGTGACTTCTGTAATCGTGCCACCGAGAGCCAGGTCGCACCACCGTTCAGCAGACTGCCAGGTTATTCGACGTCATAGGGCGCAGAGGACTACGCGCATGAGCTGTGCGGGGCGACACCTTTCGAGGAGCCTATAAACGGACACCCGCTCGACTACTCAGTCACAGGGTATGGTGGCGCCGGAACAATGTCGATCGCTCACAACAATTTGGTTCTTGCCGTGCAGTTTCTTGACATCCTAGGTACTGCGGGCTGCTCGAACCTCGTCACGCTCAATGCTACTACGCCTGCGACGGCGGTATTTCTCCGTGACTTCTGTAATAGTGCCACCGAGAGCCAGGTCTCACCACCGTTCAGCAGACTGCCAGGTTATTCGACGTCACAGGGCACAGAGGGCTACGCACATGAGCTGTGCGGGGCGACACCTTTCAAGGAGCCTACAAAGCGACACCCGTTCTACTTGTCAGTCACAGGGTATGGTGGCGCCGGAACAATGTCGATCGCTCACAACAATTTTGTTCTTGCTGTGCAGTTTCTTGACATCCTAGGTACTGCGGGCTGCTCAAACTTCGTCATGCTCAATGCTACTACGCCTGCGACGCTGGTATTTCTCCGTGACTTCAGTAATCGTGCCACCGAGAGCCAGGTCTTACCACCGTTCAGCAGACTGCCAAGTTATTCGACGTCATAGGGCGCAGAGGGCTACGCGCACAGGCTGTGTGGGGCGACACCTTTCAAGGAGCCTACAAAGAGACACCCGTTCGACTTCTCAGTCACAGGTTATGGTGGCGCCGGAACAATGTCGATCGCTCACAACAATTTTGTTCTTGCAGTGCAGTTTCTTGACATCCTAGGTACTGCGGTCTGTTCGAACCTCGTCACGCTCAATGCTACTACGCCTGCGGCGCCGGTATTTTTCCGTGACTTCTGTAATCATGCCACCGAGAGCCAGGTCTCACCACCGTTCAGCAGACTGCCAGGTTATTGGACGTCATAGGGCGCAGAGGGCTACGCGCATGAGCTGTGCGGGGCGACACCTTTCAAGAAGCCTACAATGCGACACCTGTTCGACTACTCAGTCACAGGGTATGGTGGCGCCGGAACAATGTCGATCGCTCACAACAATTTTGTTTTTGCCGAGCAGTTTCTTGACGTCCTAGGTACTGCGGGCTGCTCGAACCTCGTCACGCTCAATGCTGCGACGGCGGTATTTCTCCGTGACTTCTGTAATCGTGCCACCGAGAGCCAGGTCTCACCACCGTTCAGTAGACAGCCTGGTTATTCGACGTCATAGGGCGCAGAGGGCTACGCGCATGAGCTGTGTGGGGCGGCACCTTTCAAGGAGCCTATAAAGGGACACCCGCTCGACTACTCAGTCACAGGGTATGATGGCGCCGGAACAATGTCAATCGCTCACAACAATTTTGTTCTTGCCGTGCAGTTTCTTGACACCCGAGGTACTGCGGTCTGTTCGAACCTCGTCACGCTCAATGCTACTACGCCTGCGGCGCCGGTATTTTTCCGTGAGTTCTGTAATCATGCCACCGAGAGCCAGGTCTCACCACCGTTCAGCAGACTGCCAGGTTATTGGACGTCATAGGGCGCAGAGGGCTACGCGCATGAGCTGTGCGGGGCGACACCTTTCAAGAAGCCTACAATGCGACACCTGTTCGACTACTCAGTCACAGGGTATGGTGGCGCCGGAACAATGTCGATCGCTCACAACAATTTTGTTTTTGCCGAGCAGTTTCTTGACGTCCTAGGTACTGCGGGCTGCTCGAACCTCGTCACGCTCAATGCTGCGACGGCGGTATTTCTCCGTGACTTCTGTAATCGTGCCACCGAGAGCCAGGTCTCACCACCGTTCAGTAGACAGCCTGGTTATTCGACGTCATAGGGCGCAGAGGGCTACGCGCATGAGCTGTGTGGGGCGGCACCTTTCAAGGAGCCTATAAAGGGACACCCGCTCGACTACTCAGTCACAGGGTATGATGGCGCCGGAACAATGTCAATCGCTCACAACAATTTTGTTCTTGCCGTGCAGTTTCTTGACATCCGAGGTACTGCGGGCTGCTTGAACCTCGTCACGCTCAATGCTACTACGCCTGCGACGCCGGTATTTCTCCGTGACTTCTGTAATCGTGCCAACGAGAGGCAGGTCTCACCACCGTTCAGCAGACGGCCGGGTTATTCGACGTCATAGGGCGCAGAGGGCTACGCGCATGAGCTGTCTGGGGCGACACCTTTCAAGGAGCCTACAAAGCGACATCCGTTCGACTTCTCAGTCACAGGGTATTGTGGCGCCGGAACAATGTCGATCGCTCACAACAATTTTGTTCTTGCCGTGCAGTTTCTTGACATCCTAGGTACTGCGGACTGCTCAAACCTCGTCACGCTCAATGCTACTACGCCTGCGAAGCCGGTATTTCTCCGTGACTTCTGTAATCGTGCCACCGAGAGCCAGGTCACACCACCGTTCAGCAGACGGCCGGGTTATTCGACGTCATAGGGCGCAGAGGGCTACGCGCATGGGCTCTGTGGGGCGACACCTTTCAAGGAGCCTACAAAGCGACACCCGTTCGACTTCTCAGTCACAGGGTATGGTGGCGCCGGAACAATGTCGATCGCTCAACACAATTTTGTTCTTGCCGTTCAGTTTCTTGACATCCTAGGTACTGCGGGCTGCTCGAACCCCGTCACGTTCAATGCTACTACGCCTGCGATGCCGGTATTTCTCCGTGATTTCTGTAATCGTGCCACCGAGAGCCAGGTCTCACCACCGTTTAGAACTCTGCCAGGTTATTCGACATCATAGGGCGCAGAGGGCTACGCGCATGAGCTGTGCGGGGCGACCCCTTTCAAGGAGCCTACAAAGCGACACCCGTTCGACTTCTCAGTCACAGGGTATGGTGGCGCCGGAACACTGTCGATCGCTCACAACAATTTTGTTTTTGTCGTGCAGTTTCTTGACATCCTAGGTAATGCGGGCTGCTCGAACCTCGTCACGCTCAATGCTACTACGCCTGCGATGCCGGTATTTCTCCGTGACTTCTGTAATCGTGCCACCGAGAGGCAGGTCTCACCCCCGTTCAGCAGACGGCCGGGTTATTCGACGTCATAGGGCGCAGAGGGCTACGCGCATGAGCTGTGTGGGGCGACACCTTTCAAGGAGCCTACAAAGCGACACCCGTCCGACTTCTCAGTCACAGGGTATGGTGGCGCCGTAACAATGTTGATCGCTCACAACAATTTTGTTCTTGCAGTGCAGTTTCTTGACATCTTAGGTACTGCGGGCTGCTCGAACCTCGTCACGCTCAATGTACTACGCCTGCGACGCCAGTATTTCTCCATAACTTCTGTAATCGTGCCACTGAGAGTCAGCAGACTGCCAGGTTATTCGACGTCTTAGGGCGCAGAGGACTACGCGCATGAGCTGTGCGGGGCGACACCTTTCGAGGAGCCTATAAACGGACACCCGCTCGACTACTCAGTCACAGGGTAGGGTGGCGCCGGAACAATGTCGATCGCTCACAGTGCACTTTCTTGACATCCTAGGTACTGCGGGCTGCTCGAACCTCGTCACGCTCAATGCTACTACGCCTGCGACGCCGGTATTTCTCCGTGACTTCTGTAATCGTGCCACCGAGAGCCAGGTCGCACCACCGTTCAGCAGACTACCAGGTTATTCGACGTCATAGGGCGCAGAGGACTACGCGCATGAGCTGTGTGGGGCGACACCTTTCGAGGAGCCTCTAAACGGACACCCGCTCGACTACTCAGTCACAGGGTATGGTGGCGCCGGAACAATGTCGATCGCTCACAACACTTTTGTTCTTGCCGTGCAGTTTCTTGACATCCTAGGTACTGCGGGCTGCTCGAACCTCGTCACGCTCAATGCTACTACGCCTGCGACGCCGGTATTTCTCCGTGACTTCTTTAATCGTGCCACCGAGAGCCAGGTCTCACCCCCGTTTTGCAGACGGCCCGGTTATTCGACGTCACAGGGCGCAGAGGGCTACGCGCATGAGCTGTGCGGGGCGACACCTTTCAAGGAGCCGACAAAGCGACACCCGTTCTACTTCTCAGTCACAGGATATGGTGGCGCCGGAACAATGTCGATCGCTCACAACAATTTTGTTCTTGCCGTGCAGTTTCTTGACATCCTAGGTACTGCGGGCTGCTCGAACCTCGTCATGCTCAATGCTACTACGCCTGCGACGCCGGTATTTCTCCGTGACTTAAGTAATCGTGCCACCGAGAGGCAGGTCTCACCCCCGTTCAGCAGACGGCCGGGTAATTCGACGTCATAGGGCGCAGAGGGCTACGCGCATGAGCTGTGTGGGGCGACACCTTTCAAGGAGCCTACAAAGCGACACCCGTTCGACTTCTCAGTCACAGGGTATGGTGGCGCCGGAACAATGTTGATCGCTCACAACAATTTTGTTCTTGCAGTGCAGTTTCTTGACATCTTAGGTACTGCGGGCTGCTCGAACCTCGTCACGCTCAATGCTAATATGCCTGCGACGCCGGTATTTCTCCGTGACTTCTGTAATCGTGCCACCGAGAGCCAGGTCTCACACCGTTCAACAGACTGCCAGGTTATTCCACGTCATAGGGTGCAGAGGGCTACGCGCATGAGCTGTGCGGTGCGACACCTTTCAAGGAGCCTACAAAGCGACACCCGTTCGACTTCTCAGTCACAGGGTATGGTGGCGCCGGAACAATGTCGATCGCTCACAACAATTTTGTTCTTGCCGTGCAGTTTCTTGACATCCTAGGTACTGCGGGCTGCTCGAACCTCGTCACGCTCAATGCTACTACGCCTGCGATGCCGGTATTTCTCCGTGACTTCTGTAATCGTGCCACCGAGAGGCAGGTCTCACCCCCGTTCAGCAGACGGCCCGGTTATTCGACGTCATAGGGCGCAGAGGGCTACGCGCATGAGCTGTGTGGGGCGACACCTTTCAAGGAGCCTACAAAGCGACACCCGTTCGACTTCTCAGTCACTGGGTATGGTGGCGCCGTAACAATGTTGATCGCTCACAACAATTTTGTTCTTGCAGTCCAGTTTCTTGACATCTTAGGTACTGCGGGCTGCTCGAATCTCGTCACGCTCAATGCTACTACGCCTGCGAAGCCGGTATTTCTCCGTGACTTAAGTAATCGTGCCACCGAGAGGCAGGTCTCACCCCCGTTCAGCAGACGGCCGGGTAATTCGACGTCATAGGGCGCAGAGGGCTACGCGCATGAGCTGTGTGGGGCGACACCTTTCAAGGAGCCTACAAAGCGACACCCGATCGACTTCTCAGTCACAGGGTATGGTGGCGCCGGAACAATGTTGATCGCTCACAACAATTTTGTTCTTGCAGTGCAGTTTCTTGACATCTTAGGTACTGCGGGCTGCTCGAACCTCGTCACGCTCAATGCTACTATGCCTGCGACGCCGGTATTTCTCCGTGACTTCTGTAATCGTGCCACCGAGAGCCAGGTCTCACACCGTTCAACAGACTGCCAGGTTATTCCACGTCATAGGGTGCACAGGGCTACGCGCATGAGCTGTGCGGTGCGACACCTTTCAAGGAGCCTACAAAGCGACACCCGTTTGACTTCTCAGTCACAGGGTATGGTGGCGCCGGAACAATATCGATCGCTCACAACAATTTTGTTCTTGCAGTGCAGTTTCTTGACATCCTAGGTACTGCGGGCTGCTCGAACCTCGTCACGCTCAATGCTACTACGCCTGCGATGCCGGTATTTCTCCGTGACTTCTGTAATCGTGCCACCGAGAGGCAGGTCTCACCCCCGTTCAGCAGACGGCCCGGTTATTCGACGTCATAGGGCCCAGAGGGCTACGCGCATGAGCTGTGTGGGGCGACACCTTTCAAGGAGCCTACAAAGCGACACCCGTTCGACTTCTCAGTCACTGGGTATGGTGGCGCCGTAACAATGTTGATCGCTCACAACAATTTTGTTCTTGCAGTCCAGTTTCTTGACATCTTAGGTACTGCGGGCTGCTCGAATCTCGTCACGCTCAATGCTACTACGCCTGCGACGCCGGTATTTCTCCGTGACTTCTGTAATCGTGCCACCGAGAGCCAGGTCGCACCACCGTTCAGCAGACTGCCAGGTTATTCGACGTCATAGGGCGCAGAGGACTACGCGCATGAGCTGTGCGGGGCGACACCTTTCGAGGAGCCTATAAACGGACACCCGCTCGACTACTCAGTCACAGGGTATGGTGGCGCCGGAACAATGTCGATCGCTCACAACAATTTGGTTCTTGCCGTGCAGTTTCTTGACATCCTAGGTACTGCGGGCTGCTCGAACCTCGTCACGCTCAATGCTACTACGCCTGCGACGGCGGTATTTCTCCGTGACTTCTGTAATAGTGCCACCGAGAGCCAGGTCTCACCACCGTTCAGCAGACTGCCAGGTTATTCGACGTCACAGGGCACAGAGGGCTACGCACATGAGCTGTGCGGGGCGACACCTTTCAAGGAGCCTACAAAGCGACACCCGTTCTACTTGTCAGTCACAGGGTATGGTGGCGCCGGAACAATGTCGATCGCTCACAACAATTTTGTTCTTGCTGTGCAGTTTCTTGACATCCTAGGTACTGCGGGCTGCTCAAACTTCGTCATGCTCAATGCTACTACGCCTGCGACGCTGGTATTTCTCCGTGACTTCAGTAATCGTGCCACCGAGAGCCAGGTCTTACCACCGTTCAGCAGACTGCCAAGTTATTCGACGTCATAGGGCGCAGAGGGCTACGCGCACAGGCTGTGTGGGGCGACACCTTTCAAGGAGCCTACAAAGAGACACCCGTTCGACTTCTCAGTCACAGGTTATGGTGGCGCCGGAACAATGTCGATCGCTCACAACAATTTTGTTCTTGCAGTGCAGTTTCTTGACATCCTAGGTACTGCGGTCTGTTCGAACCTCGTCACGCTCAATGCTACTACGCCTGCGGCGCCGGTATTTTTCCGTGACTTCTGTAATCATGCCACCGAGAGCCAGGTCTCACCACCGTTCAGCAGACTGCCAGGTTATTGGACGTCATAGGGCGCAGAGGGCTACGCGCATGAGCTGTGCGGGGCGACACCTTTCAAGAAGCCTACAATGCGACACCTGTTCGACTACTCAGTCACAGGGTATGGTGGCGCCGGAACAATGTCGATCGCTCACAACAATTTTGTTTTTGCCGAGCAGTTTCTTGACGTCCTAGGTACTGCGGGCTGCTCGAACCTCGTCACGCTCAATGCTGCGACGGCGGTATTTCTCCGTGACTTCTGTAATCGTGCCACCGAGAGCCAGGTCTCACCACCGTTCAGTAGACAGCCTGGTTATTCGACGTCATAGGGCGCAGAGGGCTACGCGCATGAGCTGTGTGGGGCGGCACCTTTCAAGGAGCCTATAAAGGGACACCCGCTCGACTACTCAGTCACAGGGTATGATGGCGCCGGAACAATGTCAATCGCTCACAACAATTTTGTTCTTGCCGTGCAGTTTCTTGACACCCGAGGTACTGCGGTCTGTTCGAACCTCGTCACGCTCAATGCTACTACGCCTGCGGCGCCGGTATTTTTCCGTGAGTTCTGTAATCATGCCACCGAGAGCCAGGTCTCACCACCGTTCAGCAGACTGCCAGGTTATTGGACGTCATAGGGCGCAGAGGGCTACGCGCATGAGCTGTGCGGGGCGACACCTTTCAAGAAGCCTACAATGCGACACCTGTTCGACTACTCAGTCACAGGGTATGGTGGCGCCGGAACAATGTCGATCGCTCACAACAATTTTGTTTTTGCCGAGCAGTTTCTTGACGTCCTAGGTACTGCGGGCTGCTCGAACCTCGTCACGCTCAATGCTGCGACGGCGGTATTTCTCCGTGACTTCTGTAATCGTGCCACCGAGAGCCAGGTCTCACCACCGTTCAGTAGACAGCCTGGTTATTCGACGTCATAGGGCGCAGAGGGCTACGCGCATGAGCTGTGTGGGGCGGCACCTTTCAAGGAGCCTATAAAGGGACACCCGCTCGACTACTCAGTCACAGGGTATGATGGCGCCGGAACAATGTCAATCGCTCACAACAATTTTGTTCTTGCCGTGCAGTTTCTTGACATCCGAGGTACTGCGGGCTGCTTGAACCTCGTCACGCTCAATGCTACTACGCCTGCGACGCCGGTATTTCTCCGTGACTTCTGTAATCGTGCCAACGAGAGGCAGGTCTCACCACCGTTCAGCAGACGGCCGGGTTATTCGACGTCATAGGGCGCAGAGGGCTACGCGCATGAGCTGTCTGGGGCGACACCTTTCAAGGAGCCTACAAAGCGACATCCGTTCGACTTCTCAGTCACAGGGTATTGTGGCGCCGGAACAATGTCGATCGCTCACAACAATTTTGTTCTTGCCGTGCAGTTTCTTGACATCCTAGGTACTGCGGACTGCTCAAACCTCGTCACGCTCAATGCTACTACGCCTGCGAAGCCGGTATTTCTCCGTGACTTCTGTAATCGTGCCACCGAGAGCCAGGTCACACCACCGTTCAGCAGACTGCCAGGTTATTCGACGTCATAGGGCGCAGAGGACTACGCGCATGAGCTGTGCGGGGCGACGCCTTTCAAGGAGCCTACAAAGCGACACCCGTTCTACTTGTCAGTCACAGGGTATGGAGGCGCCGGAACAATGTCGATCGCTCACAACAATTTTTTTCTTGCCGTGCAGTTTCTTGACATCCTAGGTACTGCGGGCTGCTCGAACCTCGTCATGCTCAATGCTACTACGCCTGCGACGCTGGTATTTCTCCGTGACTTCAGTAATCGTGCCACCGAGAGCCAGGTCTCACCACCGTTCAGCAGACTGCCAGGTTATTCGACGTCATAGGGCGCAGAGGGCTACGCGCATGGGCTCTGTGGGGCGACACCTTTCAAGGAGCCTACAAAGCGACACCCGTTCGACTTCTCAGTCACAGGGTATGGTGGCGCCGGAACAATGTCGATCGCTCAACACAATTTTGTTCTTGCCGTTCAGTTTCTTGACATCCTAGGTACTGCGGGCTGCTCGAACCCCTTCACGTTCAATGCTACTACGCCTGCGATGCCGGTATTTCTCCGTGATTTCTGTAATCGTGCCACCGAGAGCCAGGTCTCACCACCGTTTAGAACTCTGCCAGGTTATTCGACGTCATAGGGCGCAGAGGGCTACGCGCATGAGCTGTGCGGGGCGACCCCTTTCAAGGAGCCTACAAAGCGACACCCGTTCGACTTCTCAGTCACAGGGTATGGTGGCGCCGGAACAATGTCGATCGCTCACAACAATTTTGTTCTTGCCGTGCAGTTTCTTGACATCCTAGGTACTGCGGGCTGCTCGAACCTCGACACGCTCAATGCTACTACGCCTGCGACGCCGGTATTTCTCCGTGACTTCTGTAATCGTGCCACCGAGAGCCAGGTCTCACCACCGTTTAGCAGAATGCCAGGTTATTCGACGTCATAGGGCGCAGAGGGCTACGCACATGAGCTGTGTGGGGCGACACCTTTCAAGGAGCCTACAAAGCGACACCCGTCCGACTTCTCAGTCACAGGGTATGGTGGCGCCGTAACAATGTTGATCGCTCACAACAATTTTGTTCTTGCAGTGCAGTTTCTTGACATCTTAGGTACTGCGGGCTGCTCGAACCTCGTCACGCTCAATGCTACTACGCCTGCGACGCCGGTATTTCTCCGTGACTTCTGTAATCGTGCCACCGAGAGTCAGCAGACTGCCAGGTTATTCGACGTCATAGGGCGCAGAGGACTACGCGCATGAGCTGTGTGGGGCGACACCTTCCGAGGAGCCTATAAACGGACACCCGCTCGACTACTCAGTCACAGGGTATGGTGGCGCCGGAACAATGTCGATCGCTCACAACACTTTTGTTCTTGCCGTGCAGTTTCTTGACATCCTAGGTACTGCGGGCTGCTCGAACCTCGTCACGCTCAATGCTACTACGCCTGCGACGCCGGTATTTCTCCGTGACTTCTTTAATCGTGCCACCGAGAGCCAGGTCTCACCCCCGTTTTGCAGACGGCCCGGTTATTCGACGTCACAGGGCGCAGAGGGCTACGCGCATGAGCTGTGTGGGGCGACACCTTTCAAGGAGCCTACAAAGCGACACCCGTTCGACTTCTCAGTCACAGGGTATGGTGGCGCCGGAACAATGTTGATCGCTCACAACAATTTTGTTCTTGCAGTGCAGTTTCTTCACATCTTAGGTACTGCGGGCTGCTCGAACCTCGTCACGCTCAATGCTAATATGCCTGCGACGCCGGTATTTCTCCGTGACTTCTGTAATCGTGCCACCGAGAGCCAGGTCTCACACCGTTCAACAGACTGCCAGGTTATTCCACGTCATAGGGTGCAGAGGGCTACGCGCATGAGCTGTGCGGTGCGACACCTTTCAAGGAGCCTACAAAGCGACACCCGTTCGACTTCTCAGTCACAGGGTATGGTGGCGCCGGAACAATGTCGATCGCTCACAACAATTTTGTTCTTGCCGTGCAGTTTCTTGACATCCTAGGTACTGCGGGCTGCTCGAACCTCGTCACGCTCAATGCTACTACGCCTGCGATGCCGGTATTTCTCCGTGACTTCTGTAATCGTGCCACCGAGAGGCAGGTCTCACCCCCGTTCAGCAGACGGCCCGGTTATTCGACGTCATAGGGCGCAGAGGGCTACGCGCATGAGCTGTGTGGGGCGACACCTTTCAAGGAGCCTACAAAGCGACACCCGTTCGACTTCTCAGTCACTAGGTATGGTGGCGCCGTAACAATGTTGATCGCTCACAACAATTTTGTTCTTGCAGTCCAGTTTCTTGACATCTTAGGTACTGCGGGCTGCTCGAATCTCGTCACGCTCAATGCTACTACGCCTGCGACGCCGGTATTTCTCCGTGACTTAAGTAATCGTGCCACCGAGAGGCAGGTCTCACCCCCGTTCAGCAGACGGCCGGGTAATTCGACGTCATAGGGCGCAGAGGGCTACGCGCATGAGCTGTGTGGGGCGACACCTTTCAAGGAGCCTACAAAGCGACACCCGATCGACTTCTCAGTCACAGGGTATGGTGGCGCCGGAACAATGTTGATCGCTCACAACAATTTTGTTCTTGCAGTGCAGTTTCTTGACATCTTAGGTACTGCGGGCTGCTCGAACCTCGTCACGCTCAATGCTACTATGCCTGCGACGCCGGTATTTCTCCGTGACTTCTGTAATCGTGCCACCGAGAGCCAGGTCTCACACCGTTCAACAGACTGCCAGGTTATTCCACGTCATAGGGTGCAGAGGGCTACGCGCATGAGCTGTGCGGTGCGACACCTTTCAAGGAGCCTACAAAGCGACACCCGTTCGACTTCTCAGTCACAGGGTATGGTGGCGCCGGAACAATATCGATCGCTCACAACAATTTTGTTCTTGCCGTGCAGTTTCTTGACATCCTAGGTACTGCGGGCTGCTCGAACCTCGTCACGCTCAATGCTACTACGCCTGCGATGCCGGTATTTCTCCGTGACTTCTGTAATCGTGCCACCGAGAGGCAGGTCTCACCCCCGTTCAGCAGACGGCCCGGTTATTCGACGTCATAGGGCCCAGAGGGCTACGCGCATGAGCTGTGTGGGGCGACACCTTTCAAGGAGCCTACAAAGCGACACCCGTTCGACTTCTCAGTCACTGGGTATGGTGGCGCCGTAACAATGTTGATCGCTCACAACAATTTTGTTCTTGCAGTCCAGTTTCTTGACATCTTAGGTACTGCGGGCTGCTCGAATCTCGTCACGCTCAATGCTACTACGCCTGCGACGCCGGTATTTCTCCGTGACTTCTGTAATCGTGCCACCGAGAGCCAGGTCGCACCACCGTTCAGCAGACTGCCAGGTTATTCGACGTCATAGGGCGCAGAGGACTACGCGCATGAGCTGTGCGGGGCGACACCTTTCGAGGAGCCTATAAACGGACACCCGCTCGACTACTCAGTCACAGGGTATGGTGGCGCCGGAACAATGTCGATCGCTCACAACAATTTGGTTCTTGCCATGCAGTTTCTTGACATCCTAGGTACTGCGGGCTGCTCGAACCTCGTCACGATCAATGCTACTACGCCTGCGACGGCGGTATTTCTCCGTGACTTCTGTGATAGTGCCACCGAGAGCCAGGTCTCACCACCGTTCAGCAGACTGCCAGTTTATTCGACGTCACAGGGCACAGAGGGCTACGCACATGAGCTGTGCGGGGCGACACCTTTCAAGGAGCCTACAAAGCGACACCCGTTCTACTTGTCAGTCACAGGGTATGGTGGCGCCGGAACAATGTCGATCGCTCACAACAATTTTGTTCTTGCTGTGCAGTTTCTTGACATCCTAGGTACTGCGGGCTGCTCAAACTTCGTCATGCTCAATTCTACTACGCCTGCGACGCTGGTATTTCTCCGTGACTTCAGTAATCGTGCCACCGAGAGCCAGGTCTTACCACCGTTCAGCAGACTGCCAAGTTATTCGACGTCATAGGGCGCAGAGGGCTACGCGCACGGGCTGTGTGGGGCGACACCTTTCAAGGAGCCTACAAAGAGACACCCGTTCGACTTCTCAGTCACAGGTTATGGTGGCGCCGGAACAATGTCGATCGCTCACAACAATTTCGTTCTTGCAGTGCAGTTTCTTGACATCCTAGGTACTGCGGTCTGTTCGAACCTCGTCACGCTCAATGCTACTACGCCTGCGGCGCCGGTATTTTTCCGTGACTTCTGTAATCATGCCACCGAGAGCCAGGTCTCACCACCGTTCAGCAGACTGCCAGGTTATTGGACGTCATAGGGCGCAGAGGGCTACGCGCATGAGCTGTGCGGGGCGACACCTTTCAAGAAGCCTACAATGCGACACCTGTTCGACTACTCAGTCACAGGGTATGGTGGCGCCGGAACAATGTCGATCGCTCACAACAATTTTGTTTTTGCCGAGCAGTTTCTTGACGTCCTAGGTACTGCGGGCTGCTCGAACCTCGTCACGCTCAATGCTGCGACGGCGGTATTTCTCCGTGACTTCTGTAATCGTGCCACCGAGAGCCAGGTCTCACCACCGTTCAGTAGACAGCCTGGTTATTCGACGTCATAGGGCGCAGAGGGCTACGCGCATGAGCTGTGTGGGGCGGCACCTTTCAAGGAGCCTATAAAGGGACACCCGCTCGACTACTCAGTCACAGGGTATGATGGCGCCGGAACAATGTCAATCGCTCACAACAATTTTGTTCTTGCCATGCAGTTTCTTGACATCCGAGGTACTGCGGGCTACTTGAACCTCGTCACGCTCAATGCTACTACGCCTGCGACGCCGGTATTTCTCCGTGACTTCTGTAATCGTGCCAACGAGAGGCAGGTCTCACCACCGTTCAGCAGACGGCCGGGTTATTCGACGTCATAGGGCGCACAGGGCTACGCGCATGAGCTGTCTGGGGCGACACCTTTCAAGGAGCCTACAAAGCGACATCCGTTCGACTTCTCAGTCACAGGGTATTGTGGCGCCGGAACAATGTCGATCGCTCACAACAATTTTGTTCTTGCCGTGCAGTTTCTTGACATCCTAGGTACTGCGGGCTGCTCAAACCTCGTCACGCTCAATGCTACTACGCCTGCGACGCCGGTATTTCTCCGTGACTTCTGTAATCGTGCCACCGAGAGCCAGGTCGCACCACCGTTCAGCAGACTGCCAGGTTATTCGACGTCATAGGGCGCAGAGGACTACGCGCATGAGCTGTGCGGGGCGACGCCTTTCAAGGAGCCTACAAAGCGACACCCGTTCTACTTGTCAGTCACAGGGTATGGAGGCGCCGGAACAATGTCGATCGCTCACAACAATTTTTTTCTTGCCGTGCAGTTTCTTGACATCCTAGGTACTGCGGGCTGCTCGAACCTCGTCATGCTCAATGCTACTACGCCTGCGACGCTGGTATTTCTCCGTGACTTCAGTAATCGTGCCACCGAGAGCCAGGTCTCACCACCGTTCAGCAGACTGCCAGGTTATTCGACGTCATAGGGCGCAGAGGGCTACGCGCATGGGCTCTGTGGGGCGACACCTTTCAAGGAGCCTACAAAGCGACACCCGTTCGACTTCTCAGTCACAGGGTATGGTGGCGCCGGAACAATGTCGATCGCTCAACACAATTTTGTTCTTGCCGTTCAGTTTCTTGATATCCTAGGTACTGCGGGCTGCTCGAACCCCTTCACGTTCAATGCTACTACGCCTGCGATGCCGGTATTTCTCCGTGATTTCTGTAATCGTGCCACCGAGAGCCAGGTCTCACCACCGTTTAGAACTCTGCCAGGTTATTCGACGTCATAGGGCGCAGAGGGCTACGCGCATGAGCTGTGCGGGGCGACCCCTTTCAAGGAGAATGGCGATTTGGGCTAGTTGGTTTGAATTCATTCAAGGAGCCTACAAAGCGACACCCGTTCGACTTCTCAGTCACAGGGTATGGTGGCGCCGGAACAATGTCGATCGCTCACAACAATTTTGTTCTTGCCGTGCAGTTTCTTGACATCCTAGGTACTGCGGGCTGCTCGAACCTCGTCACGCTCAATGCTACTACGCCTGCGACGCCGGTATTTCTCCGTGACTTCTGTAATCGTGCCACCGAGAGCCAGGTCTCACCACCGTTTAGCAGAATGCCAGGTTATTCGACGTCATAGGGCGCAGAGGGCTACGCACATGAGCTGTGTGGGGCGACACCTTTCAAGGAGCCTACAAAGCGACACCCGTCCGACTTCTCAGTCACAGGGTATGGTGGCGCCGTAACAATGTTGATCGCTCACAACAATTTTGTTCTTGCAGTGCAGTTTCTTGACATCTTAGGTACTGCGGGCTGCTCGAACCTCGTCACGCTCAATGCTACTACGCCTGCGACGCCGGTATTTCTCCGTGACTTCTGTAATCGTGCCACCGAGAGTCAGCAGACTGCCAGGTTATTCGACGTCATAGGGCGCAGAGGACTACGCGCATGAGCTGTGTGGGGCGACACCTTTCGAGGAGCCTATAAACGGACACCCGCTCGACTACTCAGTCACAGGGTATGGTGGCGCCGGAACAATGTCGATCGCTCACAACACTTTTGTTCTTGCCGTGCAGTTTCTTGACATCCTAGGTACTGCGGGCTGCTCGAACCTCGTCACGCTCAATGCTACTACGCCTGCGACGCCGGTATTTCTCCGTGACTTCTTTAATCGTGCCACCGAGAGCCAGGTCTCACCCCCGTTTTGCAGACGGCCCGGTTATTCGACGTCACAGGGCGCAGAGGGCTACGCGCATGAGCTGTGCGGCGCGACACCTTTCAAGGAGCCGACAAAGCGACACCCGTTCTACTTCTCAGTCACAGCATATGGTGGCGCCGGAACAATGTCGATCGCTCACAACAATTTTGTTCTTGCCGTGCAGTTTCTTGATATCCTAGGTAATGCGGGCTGCTCGAACCTCGTCACGCTCAATGCTACTACGCCTGCGATGCCGGTATTTCTCCGTGACTTCTGTAATCGTGCCACCGAGAGGCAGGTCTCACCCCCGTTCAGCAGACGGCCGGGTTATTCGACGTCATAGGGCGCAGAGGGCTACGCGCATGAGCTGTGTGGGGCGACACCTTTCAAGGAGCCTACAAAGCGACACCCGTCCGACTTCTCAGTCACAGGGTATGGTGGCGCCGTAAAAATGTTGATCGCTCACAACAATTTTGTTCTTGCAGTGCAGTTTCTTGACATCTTAGGTACCGCGGGCTGCTCGAACCTCGTCACGCTCAATATACTACGCCTGCGACGCCAGTATTTCTCCATGACTTCTGTAATCGTGCCACTGAGAGTCAGCAGACTGCCAGGTTATTCGACGTCATAGGGCGCAGAGGACTACGCGCATGAGCTGTGCGGGGCGACACCTTTCGAGGAGCCTATAAACGGACACCCGCTCGACTACTCAGTCACAGGGTAGGGTGGCGCCGGAACAATGTTGATCGCTCACAGTGCACTTTCTTGACATCCTAGGTACTGCGGGCTGCTCGACCCTCGTCACGCTCAATGCTACTACGCCTGCGACGGCGGTATTTCTCCGTGACTTCTGTAATCGTGCCACCGAGAGCCAGGTCTCACCACCGTTCAGCAGACTGCCAAGTTATTCGACGTCATAGGGCGCAGAGGGCTACGCGCATGGGCTGTGTGGGGCGACACCTTTCAAGGAGCCTACAAAGAGACACCCGTTCGACTTCTCAGTCACAGGTTATGGTGGCGCCGGAACAATGTCGATCGCTCACAACAATTTTGTTCTTGCAGTGCAGTTTCTTGACATCCTAGGTACTACGGGCTGTTCGAACCTCGTCACGCTCAATGCTACTACGCCTGCGACGCCGGTATTTTTCCGTGACTTCTGTAATCATGCCACCGAGAGCCAGGTCTCACCACCGTTCAGCGACTGCCAGGTTATTCGACGTCATAGGGCGCAGAGGGCTACGCGCATGAGCAGTGCGGGGCGACACCTTTCAAGAAGCCTACAAAGCGACACCTGTTCGACTTCTCAGTCACAGGGTATGGTGACGCCGGAACAATGTCGACCGCTTACAACAATTATGTTTTTGCCGTGCAGTTTCTTGACGTTTTAGGTACTGCGGGCTGCTCGAACCTCGTCACGCTCAATGCTACTATGCCTGCGACGCCGGTATTTCTCCGTGACTTCTGTAATCGTGCCACCGAGAGCCAGGTCTCACCACCGTTCAGCAGACTGCCAGGTTATTCGACGTCACAGGGCGCAGAGGGCTACGCGCATGAGCTGTGCGGGGCGACACCTTTCAAGGAGCCTACAAAGCGACACCCGTTCGACTTCTCAGTCACAGGGTATGTTGGCGACGGAACAATGTCGATCGCTCACAACAATTTTGTTCTTGCCGTGCAGTTTCTTGACACCGTAGGTACTGCCGGCTACTTGAACCTCGTCACGCTCAATGATACTACGCCTGCGACGCCGGTATTTCTCCATGACTTCTGTAATCGTGCCACCGAAAGCCAGGTCTCACCACCGTTCAGCAGACGGCCGGGTTATTCGACGTCATAGGGCGCAGAGGACTACGCGCATGAGCTGTGTGGGGCGACACCTTTCAAGGAGCCTAGAAAGCGACACCCGTTCGACTTCTCAGTCACAGGGTATGGTGGTGCCGGAACAATGTCGATCGCTCACAACAATTTTGTTCTTGCCGTGCAGTTTCTTGACATCCTAGGTACTGCGGGCTGCTCGAACCTCGTCATGCTCAATGCTGCTACGCCTGCGACGCTGGTATTTCTCCGTGACTTCAGTAATCGTGCCACCGAGAGCCAGGTCTCACAACCGTTTAGCAGACTGCCAGGTTATTCGACGTCATAGGGCGCAGAGGGCTACGCGCATGGGCTCTGTGGGGCGACACCTTTCAAGGAGCCTACAAAGCGACACCCGTTCGACTTCTCAGTCACAGGGTATGGTGGCGCCGGAACAATGTCGATCGCTCACAACAATTTTGTTCTTGCCGTTCAGTTTCTTGACATCCTAGGTACTGCGGGCTGCTCGAACCCCGTCACGCTCAATGCTACTACGCCTGCGATGCCGGTATTTCTCCGTGATTTCTGTAATCGTGCCACCGAGAGCCAGGTCTCACCACCGTTTAGCAGACTGCCAGGTTATTCGACGTCATAGGGCGCAGAGGGCTACGCACATGAGCTGTGTGGGGCGACACCTTTCAAGGAGCCTACAAAGCGACACCCGTCCGACTTCTCAGTCACAGGGTATGGTGGCGCCGTAACATTGTTGATCGCTCACAACAATTTTGTTCTTGCAGTGCAGTTTCTTGACATCTTAGGTACTGCGGGCTGCTCGAACCTCGTCACGCTCAATGCTACTACGCCTGCGACGCCGGTATTTCTTCGTGACTTCTGTAATCGTGCCACCGAGAGCCAGGTCGCACCACCGTTCAGCACACTGCCAGGTTATTCGACGTCATAGGGCGCAGAGGACTAAGCGCATGAGCTGTGCTGGGCGACACCTTTCGAGGAGCCTATAAACGGACACCCGCTCGACTACTCAGTCACAGGGTATGGTGGCGCCGGAACAATGTCGATCGCTCACAGTGCAGTTTCTTGACATCCTAGGTACTGCGGGCTGCTCGAACCTCGTCACGCTCAATGCTACTACGCCTGCGACGGCGGTATTTCTCCGTGACTTCTGTAATCGTGCCACCGAGAGGCAGGTCTCAACCCCGTTCAGCAGACGGCCGGGTTATTCGACTTCATAGGGCGCAGAGGGCTACGCGCATGAGCTGTGCGGGGCGACACCTTTCAAGGAGCCTACAAAGCGACACCCGTTCTACTTGTCAGTCACAGGGTATGGTGGCGCCGGAACAATGTCGATCGCTCACAACAATTTTGTTTTTGCCGAGCAGTTTCTTGACGTCCTAGGTACTGCGGGCTGCTCGAACCTCGTCACGCTCAATGCTGCGACGGCGGTATTTCTCCGTGACTTCTGTAATCGTGCCACCGAGAGCCAGGTCTCACCACCGTTCAGTAGACAGCCTGGTTATTCGACGTCATAGGGCGCAGAGGGCTACGCGCATGAGCTGTGTGGGGCGGCACCTTTCAAGGAGCCTATAAAGGGACACCCGCTCGACTACTCAGTCACAGGGTATGATGGCGCCGGAACAATGTCAATCGCTCACAACAATTTTGTTCTTGCCGTGCAGTTTCTTGACATCCGAGGTACTGCGGGCTACTTGAACCTCGTCACGCTCAATGCTACTACGCCTGCGACGCCGGTATTTCTCCGTGACTTCTGTAATCGTGCCAACGAGAGGCAGGTCTCACCACCGTTCAGCAGACGGCCGGGTTATTCGACGTCATAGGGCGCAGAGGGCTACGCGCATGAGCTGTCTGGGGCGACACCTTTCAAGGAGCCTACAAAGCGACATCCGTTCGACTTCTCAGTCACAGGGTATTGTGGCGCCGGAACAATGTCGATCGCTCACAACAATTTTGTTCTTGCCGTGCAGTTTCTTGACATCCTAGGTACTGCGGGCTGCTCAAACCTCGTCACGCTCAATGCTACTACGCCTGCGACGCCGGTATTTCTCCGTGACTTCTGTAATCGTGCCACCGAGAGCCAGGTCGCACCACCGTTCAGCAGACTGCCAGGTTATTCGACGTCATAGGGCGCAGAGGACTACGCGCATGAGCTGTGCGGGGCGACGCCTTTCAAGGAGCCTACAAAGCGACACCCGTTCTACTTGTCAGTCACAGGGTATGGAGGCGCCGGAACAATGTCGATCGCTCACAACAATTTTTTTCTTGCCGTGCAGTTTCTTGACATCCTAGGTACTGCGGGCTGCTCGAACCTCGTCATGCTCAATGCTACTACGCCTGCGACGCTGGTATTTCTCCGTGACTTCAGTAATCGTGCCACCGAGAGCCAGGTCTCACCACCGTTCAGCAGACTGCCAGGTTATTCGACGTCATAGGGCGCAGAGGGCTACGCGCATGGGCTCTGTGGGGCGACACCTTTCAAGGAGCCTACAAAGCGACACCCGTTCGACTTCTCAGTCACAGGGTATGGTGGCGCCGGAACAATGTCGATCGCTCAACACAATTTTGTTCTTGCCGTTCAGTTTCTTGACATCCTAGGTACTGCGGGCTGCTCGAACCCCTTCACGTTCAATGCTACTACGCCTGCGATGCCGGTATTTCTCCGTGATTTCTGTAATCGTGCCACCGAGAGCCAGGTCTCACCACCGTTTAGAACTCTGCCAGGTTATTCGACGTCATAGGGCGCAGAGGGCTACGCGCATGAGCTGTGCGGGGCGACCCCTTTCAAGGAGCCTACAAAGCGACACCCGTTCGACTTCTCAGTCACAGGGTATGGTGGCGCCGGAACAATGTCGATCGCTCACAACAATTTTGTTCTTGCCGTGCAGTTTCTTGACATCCTAGGTACTGCGGGCTGCTCGAACCTCGTCACGCTCAATGCTACTACGCCTGCGACGCCGGTATTTCTCCGTGACTTCTGTAATCGTGCCACCGAGAGCCAGGTCTCACCACCGTTTAGCAGAATGCCAGGTTATTCGACGTCATAGGGCGCAGAGGGCTACGCACATGAGCTGTGTGGGGCGACACCTTTCAAGGAGCCTACAAAGCGACACCCGTCCGACTTCTCAGTCACAGGGTATGGTGGCGCCGTAACAATGTTGATCGCTCACAACAATTTTGTTCTTGCAGTGCAGTTTCTTGACATCTTAGGTACTGCGGGCTGCTCGAACCTCGTCACGCTCAATGCTACTACGCCTGCGACGCCGGTATTTCTCCGTGACTTCTGTAATCGTGCCACCGAGAGTCAGCAGACTGCCAGGTTATTCGACGTCATAGGGCGCAGAGGACTACGCGCATGAGCTGTGTGGGGCGACACCTTTCGAGGAGCCTATAAACGGACACCCGCTCGACTACTCAGTCACAGGGTATGGTGGCGCCGGAACAATGTCGATCGCTCACAACACTTTTGTTCTTGCCGTGCAGTTTCTTGACATCCTAGGTACTGCGGGCTGCTCGAACCTCGTCACGCTCAATGCTACTACGCCTGCGACGCCGGTATTTCTCCGTGACTTCTTTAATCGTGCCACCGAGAGCCAGGTCTCACCCCCGTTTTGCAGACGGCCCGGTTATTCGACGTCACAGGGCGCAGAGGGCTACGCGCATGAGCTGTGCGGCGCGACACCTTTCAAGGAGCCGACAAAGCGACACCCGTTCTACTTCTCAGTCACAGCATATGGTGGCGCCGGAACAATGTCGATCGCTCACAACAATTTTGTTCTTGCCGTGCAGTTTCTTGATATCCTAGGTAATGCGGGCTGCTCGAACCTCGTCACGCTCAATGCTACTACGCCTGCGATGCCGGTATTTCTCCGTGACTTCTGTAATCGTGCCACCGAGAGGCAGGTCTCACCCCCGTTCAGCAGACGGCCAGGTTATTCGACGTCATAGGGCGCAGAGGGCTACGCGCATGAGCTGTGTGGGGCGACACCTTTCAAGGAGCCTACAAAGCGACACCCGTCCGACTTCTCAGTCACAGGGTATGGTGGCGCCGTAAAAATGTTGATCGCTCACAACAATTTTGTTCTTGCAGTGCAGTTTCTTGACATCTTAGGTACCGCGGGCTGCTCGAACCTCGTCACGCTCAATATACTACGCCTGCGACGCCAGTATTTCTCCATGACTTCTGTAATCGTGCCACTGAGAGTCAGCAGACTGCCAGGTTATTCGACGTCATAGGGCGCAGAGGACTACGCGCATGAGCTGTGCAGGGCGACACCTTTCGAGGAGCCTATAAACGGACACCCGCTCGACTACTCAGTCACAGGGTAGGGTGGCGCCGGAACAATGTTGATCGCTCACAGTGCACTTTCTTGACATCCTAGGTACTGCGGGCTGCTCGACCCTCGTCACGCTCAATGCTACTACGCCTGCGACGGCGGTATTTCTCCGTGACTTCTGTAATCGTGCCACCGAGAGCCAGGTCTCACCACCGTTCAGCAGACTGCCAAGTTATTCGACGTCATAGGGCGCAGAGGGCTACGCGCATGGGCTGTGTGGGGCGACACCTTTCAAGGAGCCTACAAAGAGACACCCGTTCGACTTCTCAGTCACAGGTTATGGTGGCGCCGGAACAATGTCGATCGCTCACAACAATTTTGTTCTTGCAGTGCAGTTTCTTGACATCCTAGGTACTACGGGCTGTTCGAACCTCGTCACGCTCAATGCTACTACGCCTGCGACGCCGGTATTTTTCCGTGACTTCTGTAATCATGCCACCGAGAGCCAGGTCTCACCACCGTTCAGCGACTGCCAGGTTATTCGACGTCATAGGGCGCAGAGGGCTACGCGCATGAGCAGTGCGGGGCGACACCTTTCAAGAAGCCTACAAAGCGACACCTGTTCGACTTCTCAGTCACAGGGTATGGTGGCGCCGGAACAATGTCGATCGCTTACAACAATTATGTTTTTGCCGTGCAGTTTCTTGACGTTTTAGGTACTGCGGGCTGCTCGAACCTCGTCACGCTCAATGCTACTATGCCTGCGACGCCGGTATTTCTCCGTGACTTCTGTAATCGTGCCACCGAGAGCCAGGTCTCACCACCGTTCAGCAGACTGCCAGGTTATTCGACGTCACAGGGCGCAGAGGGCTACGCGCATGAGCTGTGCGGGGCGACACCTTTCAAGGAGCCTACAAAGCGACACCCGTTCGACTTCTCAGTCACAGGGTATGTTGGCGACGGAACAATGTCGATCGCTCACAACAATTTTGTTCTTGCCGTGCAGTTTCTTGACACCGTAGGTACTGCCGGCTACTTGAACCTCGTCACGCTCAATGATACTACGCCTGCGACGCCGGTATTTCTCCATGACTTCTGTAATCGTGCCACCGAAAGCCAGGTCTCACCACCGTTCAGCAGACGGCCGGGTTATTCGACGTCATAGGGCGCAGAGGACTACGCGCATGAGCTGTGTGGGGCGACACCTTTCAAGGAGCCTAGAAAGCGACACCCGTTCGACTTCTCAGTCACAGGGTATGGTGGTGCCGGAACAATGTCGATCGCTCACAACAATTTTGTTCTTGCCGTGCAGTTTCTTGACATCCTAGGTACTGCGGGCTGCTCGAACCTCGTCATGCTCAATGCTGCTACGCCTGCGACGCTGGTATTTCTCCGTGACTTCAGTAATCGTGCCACCGAGAGCCAGGTCTCACAACCGTTTAGCAGACTGCCAGGTTATTCGACGTCATAGGGCGCAGAGGGCTACGCGCATGGGCTCTGTGGGGCGACACCTTTCAAGGAGCCTACAAAGCGACACCCGTTCGACTTCTCAGTCACAGGGTATGGTGGCGCCGGAACAATGTCGATCGCTCACAACAATTTTGTTCTTGCCGTTCAGTTTCTTGACATCCTAGGTACTGCGGGCTGCTCGAACCCCGTCACGCTCAATGCTACTACGCCTGCGATGCCGGTATTTCTCCGTGATTTCTGTAATCGTGCCACCGAGAGCCAGGTCTCACCACCGTTTAGCAGACTGCCAGGTTATTCGACGTCATAGGGCGCAGAGGGCTACGCACATGAGCTGTGTGGGGCGACACCTTTCAAGGAGCCTACAAAGCGACACCCGTCCGACTTCTCAGTCACAGGGTATGGTGGCGCCGTAACATTGTTGATCGCTCACAACAATTTTGTTCTTGCAGTGCAGTTTCTTGACATCTTAGGTACTGCGGGCTGCTCGAACCTCGTCACGCTCAATCATACTACGCCTGCGACGCCGGTATTTCTTCGTGACTTCTGTAATCGTGCCACCGAGAGCCAGGTCGCACCACCGTTCAGCACACTGCCAGGTTATTCGACGTCATAGGGCGCAGAGGACTAAGCGCATGAGCTGTGCTGGGCGACACCTTTCGAGGAGCCTATAAACGGACACCCGCTCGACTACTCAGTCACAGGGTATGGTGGCGCCGGAACGATGTCGATCGCTCACAGTGCAGTTTCTTGACATCCTAGGTACTGCGGGCTGCTCGAACCTCGTCACGCTCAATGCTACTACGCCTGCGACGGCGGTATTTCTCCGTGACTTCTGTAATCGTGCCACCGAGAGGCAGGTCTCAACCCCGTTCAGCAGACGGCCGGGTTATTCGACTTCATAGGGCGCAGAGGGCTACGCGCATGAGCTGTGCGGGGCGACACCTTTCAAGGAGCCTACAAAGCGACACCCGTTCTACTTGTCAGTCACAGGGTATGGTGGCGCCGGAACAATGTCGGTCGCTCACAACAATTTTGTTCTTGCCGTGCAGTTTGTTGACATCCTAGGTACTGCGGGCTGCTCAAAGCTCGTCATGCTCAATGCTACTACGCCTGCGACGCTGGTATTTCTCCGTGACTTCAGTAATCGTGCCACCGAGAGCCAGGTCTCACCACCGTTCAGCAGACTGCCAAGTTATTCGACGTCATAGGGCGCAGAGGGCTACGCGCATGGGCTGTGTGGGGCGACACCTTTCAAGGAGCCTACAAAGAGACACCCGTTCGACTTCTCAGTCACAGGTTATGGTGGCGCCGGAACAATGTCGATCGCTCACAACAATTTTGTTCTTGCAGTGCAGTTTCTTGACATCATAGGTACTGCGGGCTGTTCGAACCTCGTCACGCTCAATGCTACTACGCCTGCGACGCCGGTATTTTTCCGTGACTTCTGTAATCATGCCACCGAGAGCCAGGTCTAACCACCGTTCAGCGACTGCCAGGTTATTCGACGTCATAGGGCGCAGAGGGCTACGCGCATGAGCTGTGCGGGGCGACACCTTTCAAGAAGCCTACAAAGCGACACCTGTTCGACTTCTCAGTCACAGGGTATGGTGGCGCCGGAACAATGTCGATCGCTCACGACATTTTTGTTTTTGCCGTGCAGTTTCTTGACGTCCTAGGTACTGCGGGCTGCTCGAACCTCGTCACGCTCAATGCTACTACGCCTGCGACGCCGGTATTTCTCCGTGACTTCTGTAATCGTGCCACCGAGAGCCAGGTCTCACCACCGTTCAGCGACTGCCAGGTTATTCGACGTCACAGGGCGCAGAGGGCTACGCGCATGAGCTGTGCGGGGCGACACCTTTCAAGAAGCCTACAAAGCGACACCTGTTCGACTTCTCAGTCACAGGGTATGGTGGCACCGGAACAATGTCGATCGCTGACAACAATTATGTTTTTGCCGTGCAGTTTCTTGACGTCCTAGGTACTGCGGGCTGCTCGAACCTCGTCACGCTCAATGCTACTACGCCTGCGACGCCGGTATTTCTCCGTGACTTCTGTAATCATGCCACCGAGAGCCAGGTCTCACCACCGTTCAGCGACTGCCAGGTTATTCGACGTCATAGGGCGCAGAGGGCTACGCGCATGAGCTGTGCGGGGCGACACCTTTCAAGAAGCCTACAAAGCGACACCTGTTCGACTTCTCAGTCACAGGGTATGGTGGCGCCGGAACAATGTCGATCGCTGACAACAATTTTGTTCTTGCAGTGCAGTTTCTTGACATCGTAGGTACTGCGGGCTACTTGAACCTCGTCACGCTCAATGATACTACGCCTGCGACGCCGGTATTTCTCCATGACTTCTGTAATCGTGCCACCGAAAGCCAGGTCTCACCACCGTTCAGCAGACGGCCGGGTTATTCGACGTCATAGGGCGCAGAGAGCTACGCGCATAAGCTGTGTGGGGCGACACCTTTCAAGGAGCCTAGAAAGCGACACCCGTTCGACTTCTCAGTCACAGGGTATGGTGGCGCCGGAACAATGTCGATCGCTCACAACAATTTTGTTCTTGCCGTGCAGTTTCTTGACATCCTAGGTACTGCGGGCTGCTCGAACCTCGTCACGCTCAATGCTACTACGCCTGCGATGCCGGTATTTCTCCGTGACTTCTGTAATCGTGCCACTGAGAGGCAGGTCTCACCCCCGTTCAGCAGACGGCCGGGTAATTCGACGTCATAGGGCACAGAGGGCTACGCGCATAAGTTGTGTGGGGCGACACCTTTCAAGGAGCCTACAAAGCGACACCCGTTCGACTTCTCAGTCACAGGGTATGGTGGCGCCGGAACAATGTTGATCGCTCACAACAATTTTGTTCTTGCAGTGCAGTTTCTTGACATCTTAGGTACTGCGGGCTGCTTGAACCTCGTCACGCTCAATGCTACTACGCCTGCGACGCCGGTATTTCTCCGTGACTTCTGTAATCGTGCCACCGAGAGCCAGGTCGCACCACCGTTCAGCAGACTGCCAGGTTATTCGACGTCATAGGGCGCAGAGGACTACGCGCATGAGCTGTGCGGGGCGACACCTTTCGAGAAGCCTATAAACGGACACCCGCTCGACTACTCAGTCACAGGGTATGGTGGCGCCGGAACAATGTCGATCGCTCACAACAATTTTGTTCTTGCCGTGCAGTTTCTTGACCTCCTAGCTACTGCGGGCTGCTCGAACCTCGTCACGCTCAATGCTACTACGCCTGCGACGCCGGTATTTCTCCGTGACTTCTGTAATCGTGCCACCGAGAGCCAGGTCTCACCACCGTTCAGCAGACTGCCAGGTTATTCGACGTCACAGGGGGCAGAGGGCTACGCACATGAGCTGTGCGGGGCGACACCTTTCAAGGAGCCTACAAAGCGACACCCGCTCTACTTGTCAGTCACAGGGTATGGTGGCGCCGGAACAATGTCGATCGCTCACAACAATTTTGTTCTTGCCGTGCAGTTTCTTGACATCCTAGGTACTGCGGGCTGCTCGAACCTCGTCATGCTCAATGCTGCTACGCCTGCGACGCTGGTATTTCTCCGTGACTTCAGTAATCGTGCCACCGAGAGCCAGGTCTCACCACCGTTCAGCAGACTGCCAGGTTATTCGACGTCATAGGGCGCAGAGGGCTACGCGCATGGGCTCTGTGGGGCGACACCTTTCAAGGAGCCTACAAAGCGACACCCGTTCGACTTCTCAGTCACAGGGTATGGTGGTGCCGGAACAATGTCGATCGCTCACAACAATTTTTTTCTTGCCGTGCAGTTTCTTGACATCCTAGGTACTGCGGGCTGCTCGAACCTCGTCATGCTCAATGCTACTACGCCTGCACGCTGGTATTTCTCCGTGACTGCAGTAATGGTGCCACCGAGAGCCAGGTCTCACCACCGTTCAGCAGACTGCCAGGTTATTCGACGTCATAGGGCGCAGAGGGCTACGCGCATGGGCTGTGTGGGGCGACACCTTTAGAGGAGCCTACAAAGTGACACCCGTTCGACTTCTCAGTCACAGGGTATGGTGGCGCCGGAACAATGTCGATCGCTCACAACAATTTTGTTCTTGCCGTGCAGTTTCTTGACATCCTAGGTACTGCGGGCTGCTCGAACCTCGTCACGCTCAATGCTACTACGCCTGCGATGCCGGTATTTCTCCGTGACCTTTGTAATCGTGCCACCGAGAGCCAGGTCTCACCACCGTTTAGCAGACTGCCAGGTTATTCGACGTCATAGGGCGCAGAGGGCTACGCGCATGAGCTGTGCGGGGCGACACCTTTCAAGGAGCCTACAAAGCGACACCCGTTCGACTTCTCAGTCACAGGGTATGTTGGCGCCGGAACAATGTCGATCGCTCACAACAATTTTGTTCTTGCCGTGCACTTTCTTGACATCCTAGGTACTGCGGGCTGCTCGAACCTCGTCACGCTCAATGCTACTACGCCTGCGACGGCGGTATTTCTCCGTGACTTCTGTAATCGTGCCACTGAGAGCCAGGTCTCACCACCGTTCAGCAGACTGCCAAGTTATTCGACGTCATAGGGCGCAGAGGGCTACGCGCATGGGCTGTGTGGGGCGACATCTTTCAAGGAGCCTACAAAGAGACACCCGTTCGACTTCTCAGTCACAGGGTATGGTGGCGCCGGAACAATGTCGATCGCTCACAACAATTTTGTTCTTGCCATGCAGTTTCTTGACATCCTAGGTACTGCGGGCTGCTCGAACCTCGTCACGCTCAATGCTACTACGCCTACGACGGCGGTATTTCTCCGTGATTTCTGTAATCATGCCACCGAGAGCCAGGTCTCACCACCGTTCAGCGACTGCCAGGTTATTCGACGTCATAGGGCGCAGAGGGCTACGCGCATGAGCTGTGCGGGGCGACACCTTTCAAGAAGCCTACAAAGCGACACCTGTTCGACTTCTCAGTCACAGGGTATGGTGGCGCCGGAACAATGTCGATCGCTCAACAAAATTTTGTTCTTGCTGTTCAGTTTCTTGACATCCTAGGTACTGCGGGCTGCTCGAACCCCGTCACGTTCAATGCTACTACGCCTGCGATGCCGGTATTTCTCCGTGATTTCTGTAATCGTGCCACCGAGAGCCAGGTCTCACCACCGTTTAGAACTCTGAAAGGTTATTCGACGTCATAGGGCGCAGAGGGCTACGCGCATGAGCTGTGCGGGGCGACCCCTTTCAAGGAGCCTACAAAGCGACACCCGTTCCACTTCTCAGTCACAGGATATGGTGGCGCCGGAACAATGTCGATCGCTCACAACAATTTTGTTCTTGCCGTGCAGTTTCTTGACATCCTAGGTAATGCGGGCTGCTCGAACCTCGTCACGCTCAATGCTACTACGCCTGCGATGCCGGTATTTCTTCGTGATTTCTGTAATCGTGCCACCGAGAGCGAGGTCTCACCACCGTTTAGAACTCTGCCAGGTTATTCGACGTCATAGGGCGCAGAGGGCTACGCGCATGAGCTGTGCGGGGCGACCCCTTTCAAGGAGCCTACAAAGCGACACCCGTTCGACTTCTCAGTCACAGGGTATGGTGGCGCCGGAACAATGTCGATCGCTCACAACAATTTTGTTCTTGCCGTGCAGTTTCTTGACATCCTAGGTACTGCGGGCTGCTCGAACCTCGTCACGCTCAATGCTACTACGCCTGCGATGCCGGTATTTCTCCGTGACTTCTGTAATCGTGCCACTGAGAGGCAGGTCTCACCCCCGTTCAGCAGACGGCCGGGTAATTCGACGTCATAGGGCACAGAGGGCTACGCGCATAAGTTGTGTGGGGCGACACCTTTCAAGGAGCCTACAAAGCGACACCCGTTCGACTTCTCAGTCACAGGGTATGGTGGCGCCGGAACAATGTTGATCGCTCACAGCAATTTTGTTCTTGCAGTGCAGTTTCTTGACATCTTAGGTACTGCGGGCTGCTTGAACCTCGTCACGCTCAATGCTACTACGCCTGCGACGCCGGTATTTCTCCGTGACTTCTGTAATCGTGCCACCGAGAGCCAGTTCGCACCACCGTTCAGCAGACTGCCAGGTTATTCGACGTCATAGTGCGCAGAGGACTACGCGCATGAGCTGTGCGGGGCGACACCTTTCGAGAAGCCTATAAACGGACACCCGCTCGACTACTCAGTCACAGGGTATGGTGGCGCCGGAACAATGTCGATCGCTCACAACAATTTTGTTCTTGCCGTGCAGTTTCTTGACATCCTAGCTACTGCGGGCTGCTCGAACCTCGTCACGCTCAATGCTACTACGCCTGCGACGCCGGTATTTCTCCGTGACTTCTGTAATCGTGCCACCGAGAGCCAGGTCTCACCACCGTTCAGCAGACTGCCAGGTTATTCGACGTCACAGGGGGCAGAGGGCTACGCACATGAGCTGTGCGGGGCGACACCTTTCAAGGAGCCTACAAAGCGACACCCGCTCTACTTGTCAGTCACAGGGTATGGTGGCGCCGGAACAATGTCGATCGCTCACAACAATTTTGTTCTTGCCGTGCAGTTTCTTGACATCCTAGGTACTGCGGGCTGCTCGAACCTCGTCATGCTCAATGCTGCTACGCCTGCGACGCTGGTATTTCTCCGTGACTTCAGTAATCGTGCCACCGAGAGCCAGGTCTCACCACCGTTCAGCAGACTGCCAGGTTATTCGACGTCATAGGGCGCAGAGGGCTACGCGCATGGGCTCTGTGGGGCGACACCTTTCAAGGAGCCTACAAAGCGACACCCGTTCGACTTCTCAGTCACAGGGTATGGTGGTGCCGGAACAATGTCGATCGCTCACAACAATTTTTTTCTTGCCGTGCAGTTTCTTGACATCCTAGGTACTGCGGGCTGCTCGAACCTCGTCATGCTCAATGCTACTACGCCTGCGACGCTGGTATTTCTCCGTGACTTCAGTAATCGTGCCACCGAGAGCCAGGTCTCACCACCGTTCAGCAGACTGCCAGGTTATTCGACGTCATAGGGCGCAGAGGGCTACGCGCATGGGCTGTGTGGGGCGACACCTTTTGAGGAGCCTACAAAGTGACACCCGTTCGACTTCTCAGTCACAGGGTATGGTGGCGCCGGAACAATGTCGATCGCTCACAACAATTTTGTTCTTGCCGTGCAGTTTCTTGACATCCTAGGTACTGCGGGCTGCTCGAACCTCGTCACGCTCAATGCTACTACGCCTGCGATGCCGGTATTTCTCCGTGACCTTTGTAATCGTGCCACCGAGAGCCAGGTCTCCCCACCGTTTAGCAGACTGCCAGGTTATTCGACGTCATAGGGCGCAGAGGGCTACGCGCATGAGCTGTGCGGGGCGACACCTTTCAAGAAGCCTACAAAGCGACACCCGTTCGACTTCTCAGTCACAGGGTATGTTGGCGCCGGAACAATGTCGATCGCTCACAACAATTTTGTTCTTGCCGTGCACTTTCTTGACATCCTAGGTACTGCGGGCTGCTCGAACCTCGTCACGCTCAATGCTACTACGCCTGCGACGGCGGTATTTCTCCGTGACTTCTGTAATCGTGCCACCGAGAGCCAGGTCTCACCACCGTTTAGAACTCTGAAAGGTTATTCGACGTCATAGGGCGCAGAGGGCTACGCGCATGAGCTGTGCGGGGCGACCCCTTTCAAGGAGCCTACAAAGCGACACCCGTTCCACTTCTCAGTCACAGGATATGGTGGCGCCGGAACAATGTCGATCGCTCACAACAATTTTGTTCTTGCCGTGCAGTTTCTTGACATCCTAGGTAATGCGGGCTGCTCGAACCTCGTCACGCTCAATGCTACTATGCCTGCGACGGCGGCATTTCTCCGTGACTTCTGTAGTCGTGCCACCGAGGGCCAGGTCTCACCACCGTTCAGCAGACTGCCAGGTTATTCGACGTCATAGGGCGCAGAGGGCTACGCGAATGAGCTGGGCGGGGCGACACCTTTCAAGGAGCCTACAAAGCGACATCCGTTCGACTTCTCAGTCACAGGGTATGGTGGCGCCGTAACAATGTTGATCGCTCACAAAAATTTTGTTCTTGCAGTGCAGTTTCTTGACATCTTAGGTACTGCGGGCTGCTCGAACCTCGTCACGCTCAATGCTACTACGCCTGCGACGCCGGTATTTCTCCGTGACTTCTGTAATCGTGCCACTGAGAGCCAGGTCGCACCACCGTTCAGCAGACTGCCAGGTTATTCGACGTCATAGGGCGCAGAGGACTACGCGCATGAGCTGTGCGGGGCGACACCTTTCGAGGAGCCTATAAACGGACACCCGCTCGACTACTCAGTCACAGGGTATGGTGGCGCCGGAACAATGTCGATCGCTCACAGTGCAGTTTCTTGACATCCTAGGTACTGCGGGCTGCTCGAACCTCGTCACGCTCAATGCTACTACGCCTGCGACGGCGGTATTTCTCCGTGACTTCTGTAATCGTGCCACCGAGAGCCAGGTCTCACCACCGGTCAGCAGACTGCCAGGTTATTCGACGTCACAGGGCGCAGAGGGCTATGCGCATGAGCTGTGCGGGGCGACACCTTTCAAGGAGCCTACAAAGCGACACCCGTTCTACTTGTCAGTCACAGGGTATGGTGGCGCCGGAACAATGTCGGTCGCTCACAACAATTTTGTTCTTGCCGTGCAGTTTCTTGACATCCTAGGTACTGCGGGCAGCTCAAACCTCGTCATGCTCAATGCTACTACGCCTGCGACGCTGGTATTTCTCCGTGACTTCAGTAATCGTACCACCGAGAGCCAGGTCTCACCACCGTTCAGCAGACTGCCAAGTTATTCGACGTCATAGGGCGCAGAGGGCTACGCGCATGGGCTGTGTGGGGCGACACCTTTCAAGGAGCCTACAAAGAGACACCCGTTCGACTTCTCAGTCACAGGTTATGGTGGCGCCGGAACAATGTCGATCGCTCACAACAATTTTGTTCTTGCGGTGCAGTTTCTTGACATCCTAGGTACTGCGGGCTTTTCTAACCTCGTCACGCTCAATGCTACTACGCCTGTGACGCCGATATTTTTCCGTGACTTCTGTTCTCATGCCACCGAGAGCCAGGTCTCACCACCGTTCAGCGACTGCCAGGTTATTCGACGTCATAGGGCGCAGAGGGCTACGGGCATGAGCTGTGCGGGGCGACACCTTCAAGAAGCCTACAAAGCGACACCTGTTCGACTTCTCAGTCACAGGGTATGGTGGCGCCGGAACAATGTCGATCGCTCACAACAATTTTGTTTTTGCCGTGCAGTTTCTTGACGTCCTAGGTACTGCGGGCTGCTCGAACCTCGTCACGCTCAATGCTACTAGGCCTGCGACGGCGGCATTTCTCCGTGACTTCTGTAGTCGTGCCACCGAGGGCCAGGTCTCACCACCGTTCAGCAGACTGCCAGGTTATTCGACGTCATAGGGCGCAGAGGGCTACGCGAATGAGCTGGGCGGGGCGACACCTTTCAAGGAGCCTACAAAGCGACATCCGTTCGACTTCTCAGTCACAGGGTATGGTGGCGCCGTAACAATGTTGATCGCTCACAAAAATTTTGTTCTTGCAGTGCAGTTTCTTGACATCTTAGGTACTGCGGGCTGCTCGAACCTCGTCACGCTCAATGCTACTACGCCTGCGACGCCGGTATTTCTCCGTGACTTCTGTAATCGTGCCACTGAGAGCCAGGTCGCACCACCGTTCAGCAGACTGCCAGGTTATTCGACGTCATAGGGCGCAGAGGACTACGCGCATGAGCTGTGCGGGGCGACACCTTTCGAGGAGCCTATAAACGGACACCCGCTCGACTACTCAGTCACAGGGTATGGTGGCGCCGGAACAATGTCGATCGCTCACAGTGCAGTTTCTTGACATCCTAGGTACTGCGGGCTGCTCGAACCTCGTCACGCTCAATGCTACTACGCCTGCGACGGCGGTATTTCTCCGTGACTTCTGTAATCGTGCCACCGAGAGCCAGGTCTCACCACCGGTCAGCAGACTGCCAGGTTATTCGACGTCACAGGGCGCAGAGGGCTATGCGCATGAGCTGTGCGGGGCGACACCTTTCAAGGAGCCTACAAAGCGACACCCGTTCTACTTGTCAGTCACAGGGTATGGTGGCGCCGGAACAATGTCGGTCGCTCACAACAATTTTGTTCTTGCCGTGCAGTTTCTTGACATCCTAGGTACTGCGGGCTGCTCAAACCTCGTCATGCTCAATGCTACTACGCCTGCGACGCTGGTATTTCTCCGTGACTTCAGTAATCGTACCACCGAGAGCCAGGTCTCACCACCGTTCAGCAGACTGCCAAGTTATTCGACGTCATAGGGCGCAGAGGGCTACGCGCATGGGCTGTGTGGGGCGACACCTTTCAAGGAGCCTACAAAGAGACACCCGTTCGACTTCTCAGTCACAGGTTATGGTGGCGCCGGAACAATGTCGATCGCTCACAACAATTTTGTTCTTGCGGTGCAGTTTCTTGACATCCTAGGTACTGCGGGCTTTTCTAACCTCGTCACGCTCAATGCTACTACGCCTGTGACGCCGATATTTTTCCGTGACTTCTGTTCTCATGCCACCGAGAGCCAGGTCTCACCACCGTTCAGCGACTGCCAGGTTATTCGACGTCATAGGGCGCAGAGGGCTACGGGCATGAGCTGTGCGGGGCGACACCTTCAAGAAGCCTACAAAGCGACACCTGTTCGACTTCTCAGTCACAGGGTATGGTGGCGCCGGAACAATGTCGATCGATCACAACAATTTTGTTTTTGCCGTGGAGTTTCTTGACGTCCTAGGTACTGCGGGCTGCTCGAACCTCGTCACGCTCAATGCTACTACGCCTGCGACGCCGGTATTTCTCCGTGTTTCTGTAATCGTGCCACCGAGAGCCAGGTCTCACCACCGTTCAGCAGACTGCAAGGTTATTCGACGTCACAGGGCGCAGAGGGCTACGCGCATGAGCTGTGCGGGGCGACAGCTTTCAAGGAGCCTATAAAGGGACACCCGTTCGACTTCTCAGTCACAGGGTATGGTGGCGCCGGAACAATGTCAATCGCTCACAACAATTTTGTTCTTGCCGTGCAGTTTCTTGACATCCTAGGTACTGCGGGCTGCTCGAACCTCGTCACGCTCAATGCTACTACGCCTGCGACGCCGGTATTTCTCCGTGACTTCTGTAATCGTGCCACCGAGAGGCAGGTCTCACCACCGTTCAGCAGACGGCCGGGTTATTCGACGTCATAGGGCGCAGAGGGCTACGCCCATGAGCTGTGTGGGGCGACACCTTTCAAGGAGCCTACAAAGCGACATCCGTTCGACTTCTCAGTCACAGGGTATGGTGGCGCCGGAACAATGTCGATCGCTCACAACAATTTTGTTCTTGCCGTGCAGTTTCTTGACATCCTAGGTACTGCGGGCTGCTCGAACCTCGTCACGCTCAATGCTACTACGCCTGCGACGCCGGTATTTCTCCGTGACTTCTGTAATCGTGCCACCGAGAGCCAGGTCGCACCACCGTTCAGCAGACTGCCAGGTTATTCGACGTCATAGGGCGCAGAGGACTACGCGCATGAGCTGTGCGGGGTGACACCTTTCGAGGAGCCTATAAACGGACACCCGCTCGACTACTCAGTCACAGGGTATGGTGGCGCCGGAACAATGTCGATCGCTCACAACAATTTTGTTCTTGCCGTGCAGTTTCTTGACATCCTAGGTACTGCGGGCTGCTCGAACTTCGTCACGCTCAATGCTACTACGCCTGCGACGGCGGTATTTCTCCGTGACTTCTGTAATCATGCCACCGAGAGCCCGGTCTCACCACCGTTCAGCAGACTGCCAAGTTATTCGACGTCATAGGGCGCAGAGGGCTACGCGCATGGGCTGTGTGGGGGACACCTTTCAAGGAGCCTACAAAGAGACACCCGTTCGACTTCTCAGTCACAGGTTATGGTGGCGCCGGAACAATGTCGATCGCTCACAACAATTTTGTTTTTGCCGTGCAGTTTCTTGACGTCCTAGGTACTGCGGGCTGTTCGAACCTCGTCACGCTCAATGCTACTACGCCTGCGACGCCGGTATTTTTCCGTGACTTCTGTAATCGTGCCACCGAGAGCCAGTTCTCACCACCGTTCAGCAGACTGCCAGGTTATTCGACGTCATAGGGCGCAGAGGGCTACGCGCATGAGCTGTGCGGGGCGACAACTTTCAAGAAGCCTACAAAGCGACACCTGTTCGACTTCTCAGTCACAGGGTATGGTGGCGCCGGAACAATGTCGATCGCTCACAACAATTTTGTTTTTGCCGTGCAGTTTCTTGACGTCCTAGGTACTGCGGGCTGCTCGAACCTCGTCACGCTCAATGCTACTAGGCCTGCGACGGCGGCATTTCTCCGTGACTTCTGTAGTCGTGCCACCGAGGGCCAGGTCTCACCACCGTTCAGCAGACTGCCAGGTTATTCGACATCATAGGGCGCAGAGGGCTACGCGAATGAGCTGGGCGGGGCGACATCTTTCAAGGAGCCTACAAAGCGACATCCGTTCGACTTCTCAGTCACAGGGTATGGTGGCGCCGTAACAATGTTGATCGCTCACAAAAATTTTGTTCTTGCAGTGCAGTTTCTTGACATCTTAGGTACTGCGGGCTGCTCGAACCTCGTCACGCTCAATGCTACTACGCCTGCGACGCCGGTATTTCTCCGTGACTTCTGTAATCGTGCCACTGAGAGCCAGGTCGCACCACCGTTCAGCAGACTGCCAGGTTATTCGACGTCATAAGGCGCAGAGGACTACGCGCATGAGCTGTGCGGGGCGACACCTTTCGAGGAGCCTATAAACGGACACCCGCTCGACTACTCAGTCACAGGGTATGGTGGCGCCGGAACAATGTCGATCGCTCACAGTGCAGTTTCTTGACATCCTAGGTACTGCGGGCTGCTCGAACCTCGTCACGCTCAATGCTACTACGCCTGCGACGGCGGTATTTCTCCGTGACTTCTGTAATCGTGCCACCGAGAGCCAGGTCTCACCACCGGTCAGCAGACTGCCAGGTTATTCGACGTCACAGGGCGCAGAGGGCTATGCGCATGAGCTGTGCGGGGCGACACCTTTCAAGGAGCCTACAAAGCGACACCCGTTCTACTTGTCAGTCACAGGGTATGGTGGCGCCGGAACAATGTCGGTCGCTCACAACAATTTTGTTCTTGCCGTGCAGTTTCTTGACATCCTAGGTACTGCGGGCTGCTCAAACCTCGTCATGCTCAATGCTACTACGCCTGCGACGCTGGTATTTCTCCGTGACTTCAGTAATCGTGCCACCGAGAGCCAGGTCTCACCACCGTTCAGCAGACTGCAAGGTTATTCGACGTCACAGGGCGCAGAGGGCTACGCGCATGGGCTGTGTGGGGCGACACCTTTCAAGGAGCCTACAAAGAGACACCCGTTCGACTTCTCAGTCACAGGTTATGGTGGCGCCGGAACAATGTCGATCGCTCACAACAATTTTGTTCTTGCCGTGCAGTTTCTTGACATCCTAGGTACTGCGGGCTGCTTGAACCTCGTCACGCTCAATGTTACTACGCCTTGGACGCCGGTATTTCTCCGTGACTTCTGTAATCGTGCCACCGAGAGGCAGGTCTCACCACCGTTCAGCAGACGGCCGGGTTATTCGACGTCATAGGGCGCAGAGGGCTACGCGCTTGAGCTCTGTGGGGCGACACCTTTCAAGGAGCCTACAAAGCGACCTCCGTTCGACTTCTCAGTCACAGGGTATGGTGGCGCCGGAACAATGTCGATCGCTCACAACAATTTTGTTCTTGCCGTGCAGTTTCTTGACATCCTAGGTACTGCGGGCTGCTCGAACCTCGTCACGCTCAGTGCTACTACGCCTGCGACGCCGGTATTTCTCCGTGACTTCTGTAATCGTGCTACCGAGAGCCAGGTCTCACCACCAGTCAGCAGACTGCCAGGTTATTCGACGTCATAGGGAGCAGAGGGCTACGCGAATGAGCTGTGTGGGGCGACACCTTTCAAGGAGCCTATAAAGGGACACCCGCTCGACTACTCAGTCACAGGGTATGGTGGCGCCGGAACAATGTCAATCGCTCACAACAATTTTGTTCTTGCCGTGCAGTTTCTTGACATCCTAGGTACTGTGGGCTGCTCGAACATCGTCACGCTCAATGCTACTACGCCTACGACGCCGGTATTTCTCCGTGACGTCTGTAATCGTGCCACCAAGAGCCATGACTCACCACCGTTCAGCAGACTGCCAGGTTATTCGACGTCACAGGGCGCAGAGGGCTACGCGAATGAGCTGGGCAGGGCGACACCTTTCAAGGAGCCTACAAAGCGACATCCGTTCGACTTCTCAGTCACAGGGCATGGTGGCGCCGGAACAATGTCGATCGCTCACAACAATTTTGTTCTTGCCGTGCAGTTTCTTGACATCCTAGGTACTGCGGGCTGCTCGAACCTCGTCACGCTCAATGCTACTACGCCTGCGATGCCGGTATTTCTCCGTGACTTCTGTAATCGTGCCACCGAGAGGTAGGTCTCACCCCCGTTCAGCAGACGGCCGGGTTATTCGACGTCATAGGGCGCAGAGGGCTACGCGCAAGAGCTGTGTGGGGCGACACCTTTCAAGGAGCCTACAAAGCGACACCCGTTCGACTCCTCAGTCACAGGTTATGGTGGCGCCGTAACAATGTTGATCGCTCACAACAATTTTGTTCTTGCAGTGCAGTTTCTTGACATCTTAGGTACTGCGGGCTGCTCGAACCTCGTCACGCTCAATGCTACTACGCCTGCGACGCTGGTATTTCTCCGTGACTTCAGTAATGGTGCATCCGAGAGCCAGGTCTCACCACCGTTCAGCAGACTGCCAAGTTATTCGACGTCATAGGGCGCAGAGGGCTACGCGCATGGGCTGTGTGGGGCGATACCTTTCAAGGAGCCTACAAAGAGACACCCGTTCGACTTCTCAGTCACAGGTTATGGTGGCGCCGGAACAATGTCGATCGCTCACAACAATTTTGTTCTTGCAGTGCAGTTTCTTGACATCCTAGGTACTGCGGGCTGTTCGAACCTCGTCACGCTCAATGCTACTACGCCTGCGACGCCGGTATTTTTCCGTGACTTCTGTAATCATGCCACAGAGAGCCAGGTCTCACCACCGTTCAGCGGACTGCCAGGTTATTCGACGTCATAGGCGCAGAGGGCTACGCGCATGAGCTGTGCGGGGCGACACCTTTCAAGAAGCCTACAAAGCGACACCTGTTCGACTTCTCAGTCACAGGGTATGGTGGCGCCGGAACAATGTCGATCGCTCACAACAATTTTGTTTTTGCCGTGCAGTTTCTTGACGTCCTAGGTACTGCGGACTGCTCGAACCTCGTCACGCTCAATGCTACTACGCCTGCGACGCCGGTATTTCTCCATGACTTCTGTAATCGTGCCACCGAGAGCCAGGTCTCACCACTGTTCAGCAGACTGCCAGGTTATTCGACGTCATAGGGCGCAGAGGGCTACGCGCATGAGCTGTGTGGGGCGACACCTTTCAAGGAGCCTACAAAGCGACACCCGTTCGACTTCTCAGTCACAGGTTATGGTGGCGCCGGAACAATGTCGATCGCTCACAACAATTTTGTTTTTGCCGTGCAGTTTCTTGACGTCCTAGGTACTGCGGGCTGTTCGAACCTCGTCACGCTCAATGCTACTACGCCTGCGACGCCGGTATTTTTCCGTGACTTCTGTATTCGTGCCACCGAGAGCCAGGTCTCACCACCGTTCAGCAGACTGCCAGGTTATTCGACGTCATAGGGCGCAGAGGGCTACGCGCATGAGCTGTGCGGGGCGACACCTTTCAAGAAGCCTACAAAGCGACACCTGTTCGACTTCTCAGTCACAGGGTATGGTGGCGCCGGAACAATGTCAATCGCTCACAACAATTTTGTTCTTGCCGTGCAGTTTCTTGACATCCTAGGTACTGCGGGCTGCTCGAACTTCGTCACGCTCAATGCTACTACGCCTGCGACGGCGGTATTTCTCCGTGACTTCTGTAATCATGCCACCGAGAGCCAGGTCTCACCACCGTTCAGCAGACTGCCAAGTTATTCGACGTCATAGGGCGCAGAGGGCTACGCGCATGGGCTGTGTGGGGCGACACTTTTCAAGGAGCCTACAAAGAGACACCCGTTCGACTTCTCAGTCACAGGTTATGGTGGCGCCGGAACAATGTCGATCGCTCACAACAATTTTGTTTTTGCCGTGCAGTTTCTTGACGTCCTAGGTACTGCGGGCTGTTCGAACCTCGTCACGCTCAATGCTACTACGCCTGCGACGCCGGTATTTTTCCGTGACTTCTGTAATCGTGCCACCGAGAGCCAGGTCTCACCACCGTTCAGCAGACTGCCAGGTTATTCGACGTCATAGGGCGCAGAGGGCTACGCGCATGAGCTGTGCGGGGCGACACCTTTCAAGAAGCCTACAAAGCGACACCTGTTCGACTTCTCAGTCACAGGGTATGGTGGCGCCGGAACAATGTCGATCGCTCACAACAATTTTGTTTTTGCCGTGCAGTTTCTTGACGTCCTAGGTACTGCGGGCTGTTCGAACCTCGTCACGCTCAGTGCTACTACGCCTGCGACGCCGGTATTTCTCCGTGACTTCTGTAATCGTGCTACCGAGAGCCAGGTCTCACCACCGGTCAGCAGACTGCCAGGTTATTTGACGTCATAGGGAGCAGAGGGCTACGCGAATGAGCTGTGTGGGGCGACACCTTTCAAGGAGCCTATAAAGGGACACCCGCTCGACTACTCAGTCACAGGGTATGGTGGCGCCGGAACAATGTCAATCGCACACAACAATTTTGTTCTTGCCGTGCAGTTTCTTGACATCCTAGGTACTGCGGGCTGCTCGAACGTCGTCACGCTCAATGCTACTACGCCTGCGACGGCGGTATTTCTCCGTGACTTCTGTAATCATGCCACCGAGAGCCAGGTCTCACCACCGTTCTGCAGACTGCCAAGTTATTCGACGTCATAGGGCGCAGAGGGCTAGGCGCATGGGCTGTGTGGTGCGACACCTTTCAAGAAGCCTACAAAGAGACACCCGTTCGACTTCTCAGTCACAGGTTATGGTGGCGCCGGAACAATGTCGATCGCTCACAACAATTTTGTTTTGGCCGTGCAGTTTCTTGACGTCCTAGGTACTGCGGGCTGTTCGAACCTCGTCACGCTCAATGCTACTACGCCTGCGACGCCGGTATTTTTCCGTGACTTCTGTAATCGTGCCACCGAGAGCCAGGTCTCACCACCGTTCAGCAGACTGCCAGGTTATTCGACGTCATAGGGCGCAGAGGGCTACGCGCATGAGCTGTGCGGGGCGACACCTTTCAAGAAGCCTACAAAGCGACACCTGTTCGACTTCTCAGTCACAGGGTATGGTGGCGCTGGAACAATGTCGATCTCTCACAACAATTTTGTTTTTGCCGTGCAGTTTCTTGACGTCCTAGGTACTGCGGGCTGCTCGAACCTCGTCACGCTCAATGCTACTACGCCTGCGACGGCGGCATTTCTCCGTGACTTCTGTAGTCGTGCCACCGAGAGCCAGGTCTCACCACCGTTCAGCAGACTGCCAGGTTATTCGACGTCATAGGGCGCAGAGGGCTACGCGAATGAGCTGGGCGAGCGACACCTTTCAAGGAGCCTACAAAGCGACATCCGTTCGACTTCTCAGTCACAGGGTATGGTGGCGCCGGAACAATGTCAGTCGCTCACAACAATTTTGTTCTTGCAGTGCAGTTTCTTGACATCTTAGGTACTGCGGGCTGCTCGAACCTCGTCACGCTCAATGCTACTACGCATGCGACGCCGGTATTTCTCCGTGACTTCTGTAATCGTGCCACCGAGAGCCAGGTCGCACCACCGTTCAGCAGACTGCCAGGTTATTCGACGTCATAGGGCGCAGAGGACTACGCGCATGAGCTGTGCGGGGCGACACCTTTCGAGGAGCCTATAAACGGACACCCGCTCGACTACTCAGTTACAGGGTATGGTGGCGCCAGAACAATGTCTATCGCTCACAACAATTTTGTTCTTGCCGTGCAGTTTCTTGACATCCTAGGTACTGCGGGCTGCTCCAACCTCGTCACGCTCAATCCTACTACGCCTGCGACGGCGGTATTTCTCCGTGACTTCTGTTCTCGTGCCACCGAGAGCCAGGTCTCACCACCGTTCAGCAGACTGCCAGGTTATTCGACGTCACAGGGTGCAGAGGGCTACGCGCATGAGCTGTGCGGGGCGACACCTTTCAAGGAGCCTACAAAGCGACACCCGTTCTACTTGTCAGTCAGGGTATGGTGGCGCCGGAACAATGTCGATCGCTCACAACAATTTTGTTCTTGCCGTGCAGTTTCTTGACATCCTAGGTACTGCGGGCTGCTCAAACCTCGTCATGCTCAATGCTACTACGCCTGCGACGCTGGTATTTCTCTGTGACTTCAGTAATCGTGCCCGCGAGAGCCAGGTCTCACCACCGTTCAGCAGACTGCCAAGTTATTCGACGTCATAGGGCGCAGAGGGCTACGCGCATGGGCTGTGTGGGGCGACACCTTTCAAGGAGCCTACAAAGAGACACCCGTTCGACTTCTCAGTCACAGGTTATTGTGGCGCCGGAACAATGTCGATCGCTCACAACAATTTTGTTCTTGCAGTGCAGTTTATTGACATCCTAGGTACTGCGGGCTATTCGAACCTCGTCACGCTCAATGCTACTACTCCTGCGACGCCGGTATTTTTCCGTGACTTCTGTAATCATGCCACCGAGAGCCAGGTCTCACTACCGTTCAGCAGACTGCCAGGTTATTCGACGTCATAGGGCGCAGAGGGCTACGCGCATGAGCTGTGTGGGGCGACACCTTTCAAGGAGCCTACAAAGCGACACCCGTTCGACTTCTCAGTCACAGGGTATGGTGGCGCCGGAACAATGTCGATCGCTCAGAAAAATTTTGTTCTTGCCGTGCAGTTTCTTGACATCCTAGGTACTGCGGGCTGCTCGAACCTCGTCACGCTCAGTGCTACTACGCCTGCGACGCCGGTATTTCTCCGTGACTTCTGTAAGCGTGCTATCGAGAGCCAGGTCTCACCACCGGTCAGCAGACTGCCAGGTTATTCGACGTCATAGGGAGCAGAGGGCTACGCGAATGAGCTGTGTGGGGCGACACCTTTCAAGGAGCCTATAAAGGGACACCCGCTCGAGTACTCAGTCACAGGGTATGGTGGCGCCGGAACAATGTCAATCGCTCACAACAATTTTGTTCTTGCCGTGCAGTTTCTTGACATCCTAGGTACTGCGGGGTGCTCGAACCTCGTCACGCTCAATGCTACTACGCCTGCGATGCCGGTATTTCTCCGTGACTTCTGTAATCGTGCCACCGAGAGGCAAGTCTCACCACCGTTCAGCAGACGGTCGGGTTATTCGACGTCATAGGGTGCAGAGGGCTACGCGCATGAGCTGTGTGGGGCGACACCTTTCAAGGAGCCTATAAAGGGACACCCGCTCGACTACTCAGTCACAGGGTATGATGGCGCCGGAACAATGTCAATCGCTCACAACAATTTTGTTCTTGCCGTGCAGTTTCTTGACATCCGAGGTACTGCGGGCTGCTCGAACCTCGTCACGCTCAATGCTACTACGCCTGCGACGCCGGTATTTCTCCGTGACTTCTGTAATTGTGCCACCAAGAGCCAGGTCTCACCACCGTTCAGCAGACTGCCAGGTTATTCGACGTCATAGGGCGCAGAGGGCTACGCGAATGAGCTGGGCGGGGCGACACCTTTCAAGGAGCCTACAAAGCGACACCCGTTCGACTTCTCAGTCACAGGGTATGGTGGCGCCGGAACAATGTCGATCGCTCACAATAATTTTGTTCTTGCCGTGCAGTTTCTTGACATCCTAGGTACTGCGGGCTGCTTGAACCTCGTCACGCTCAATGCTACTACGCCTGCGACGCCGGTATTTCTCCGTGACTTCTGTAATCGTGCCACCGAGAGGCAGGTCTCACCACCGTTCAGCAGACGGCCGGGTTATTCGACGTCATAGGGCGCAGAGGGCTACGCCCATGAGCTGTGTGGGGCGACACCTTTCAAGGAGCCTATAAAGGGACACCCGCTCGACTACTCAGTCACAGGGTATGATGGCGCCGGAACAATGTCAATCGCTCACAACAATTTTGTTCTTGCCGTGCAGTTTCTTGACATCCGAGGTACTGCGGGCTGCTTGAACCTCGTCACGCTCAATGCTACTACGCCTGCGACGCCGGTATTTCTCCGTGACTTCTGTAATCGTGCCACCAAGAGCCAGGACTCACCACCGTTCAGCAGACTGCCAGGTTATTCGACGTCACAGGGCGCAGAGGGCTACGCGAATGAGCTGGGCAGGGCGACACCTTTCAAGGAGCCTACAAAGCGACATCCGTTCGACTTCTCAGTCACAGGGCATGGTGGCGCCGGTACAATGTCGATCGCTCACAACAATTTTGTTCTTGCCGTGCAGTTTCTTGACATCCTAGGTACTGCGGGCTGCTCGAACCTCGTCACGCTCAATGCTACTACGCCTGCGACGGCGGTATTTCTCCGTGACTTCTGTAATCGTGCCACCGAGAGCCAGGTCTCACCACCGTTCAGCAGACTGCCAGGTTATTCGAAGTCACAGGGCGCAGAGGGCTACGCGCATGAGCTGTGCGGGGCGACACCTTTCAAGGAGCCTACAAAGCGACACCTGTTCGACTTCTCAGTCACAGGGTATGGTGGCGCCGGAGCAATGTCGATCGCTCACAACAATTTTGTTTTTGCCGTGCAGTTTCTTGACGTCCTAGGTACTGTGGGCTGCTCGAACCTCGTCACGCTCAATGCTACTACGCCTACGACGCCGGTATTTCTCCGTGACTTCTGTAATCGTGCCACCAAGAGCCAGGACTCACCACCGTTCAGCAGACTGCCAGGTTATTCGACGTCACAGGGCGCAGAGGGCTACGCGAATGAGCTGGGCAGGGCGACACCTTTCAAGGAGCCTACAAAGCGACATCCGTTCGACTTCTCAGTCACAGGGCATGGTGGCGCCGGAACAATGTCGATCGCTCACAACAATTTTGTTCTTGCCGTGCAGTTTCTTGACATCCTAGGTACTGCGGGCTGCTCGAACCTCGTCACGCTCAGTGCTACTACGCCTGCGACGCCGGTATTTCTCCGTGACTTCTGTAATCGTGCTACCGAGAGCCAGGTCTCACCACCGGTCAGCAGACTGCCAGGTTATTCGACGTCATAGGGAGCAGAGGGCTACGCGAATGAGCTGTGTGGGGCGACACCTTTCAAGGAGCCTATAAAGGGACACCCGCTCGACTACTCAGTTACAGGGTATGGTGGCGCCGGAACAATGTCAATCGCTCATAACAATTTTGTTCTTGCCGTGCAGTTTCTTGACATCCTAGGTACTGTGGGCTGCTCGAACATCGTCACGCTCAATGCTACTACGCCTACGACGCCGGTATTTCTCCGTGACTTCTGTAATCGTGCCACCAAGAGCCAGGACTCACCACCGTTCAGCAGACTGCCAGGTTATTCGACGTCACAGGGCGCAGAGGGCTACGCGAATGAGCTGGGCAGGGCGACACCTTTCAAGGAGCCTACTAAGCGACATCCGTTCGACTTCTCAGTCACAGGGCATGGTGGCGCCGGAACAATGTCGGTCGCTCCCAACAATTTTGTTCTTGCCGTGCAGTTTCTTGACATCCTAGGTACTGCGGGCTGCTCGAACCTCGTCACGCTCAATGCTACTACGCCTGCGACGGCGGTATTTCTCCGTGACTTCTGTAATCGTGCCACCGAGAGCCAGGTCTCACCACCGTTCAGCAGACTGCCAGGTTATTCGAAGTCACAGGGCGCAGAGGGCTACGCGCATGAGCTGTGCGGGGCGACACCTTTCAAGGAGCCTACAAAGCGACACCTGTTCGACTTCTCAGTCACAGGGTATGGTGGCGCCGGAGCAATGTCGATCGCTCACAACAATTTTGTTTTTGCCGTGCAGTTTCTTGACATCCTAGATACTGCGGGCTGCTCGAACCTCGTCACGCTCAATGCTACTACGCCTGCGATGCCGGTATTTCTCCGCGACTTCTGTAATCGTGCCACCGAGAGGTAGGTCTCACCCCCGTTCAGCAGACGGCCGGGTTATTCGACGTCATAGGGCGCAGAGGGCTACGCGCAAGAGCTGTTTGGGGCGACACCTTTCAAGGAGCCTACAAAGCGACACCCGTTCGACTCCTCAGTCACAGGGTATGGTGGCGCCGTAACAATGTTGATCGCTCACAACAATTTTGTTCTTGCAGTGCAGTTTCTTGACATCCTACGTACTGCGGGCTGCTTGAACCTCGTCACGCTCAATGTTACTACGCCTTGGACGCCGGTATTTCTCCGTGACTTCTGTAATCGTGCCACCGAGAGGCAGGTCTCACCACCGTTCAGCAGACGGCCGGGTTATTCGACGTACATTTCGGGCAGCAGTGGCGGCAGACGGTTCAGCGGAGCACGGTCCTAACTGTCTTCTTGCCCATGCGCAGAAACCCCGCAAAGTGGACGTCATCCGCGCATCCATACCAGCCTGCATTGCCCCGGGAATGACCAACTGAAACCAAGGAAAGTTGGTACTATCCGCATATCCACCACAGCGCTGCGCGGGCACTTGACGGACCAGCTGGTGATACGCCCCCCGCCCTTTATATACTCGGTCGCATCGTGGGACTCAACCACATTTCGGGCAGCAGTGGCGGCAGACGGTTCAGCGGAGCACGGTCCTAACTGTCTTCTTGCCCATGCGCAGAAACCCCGCAAAGTGGACGTCATCCGCGCATCCATACCAGCCTGCATTGCCCCGGGAATGACCAACTGAAACCAAGGAAAGTTGGTACTATCCGCATATCCACCACAGCGCTGCGCGGGCACTTGACGGACCAGCTGGTGATACGCCCCCCGCCCTTTATATACTCGGTCGCATCGTGGGACTCAACCACATTTCGGGCAGCAGTGGCGGCAGACGGTTCAGCGGAGCACGGTCCTAACTGTCTTCTTGCCCATGCGCAGGTTGGTTAGTTTTGGTACGTTATTTATCGCTTGAAACTGCTCCTGCCGCTACTGCTGTCCTCGAGTTTTGTATTTTGTGACTAGACAAGTGCTGCAATGAGTGACGTATGTGAATCCTGTAAACAATACTTTTCTGAAGATGAGGATGTCATAACATGTGCAGAATGCCGGCAATGCTATCACATCGGAGAATGTATCGGAATAAGTGAACGTACCTATAAAAAGAAAGGGAAAGAGGCAAAGAAAGCCTTAAAAATGTCAGACTTGCCGTGTGCCTTCATCTAGGAACACTCAGATGAATAATAACGCTGATCAATCGACAATCAGCTTTAACGGAAGCCTTGAGCCAGCAACTTGCGGAAATTAACAAATGCTTGGCGCACTTGACAACTAAGGTCGATGACCTTACAGAATTAAAGCAAACAGTCTCCAGCATTGAACAATCCATTCAGCACATGTCAGATACGCATGACAAGCTTCTTGAAATCAGCGCAAGGCACGATAGAGACATAGAAAGCCTCCGCAACAGAGTAGAAGCTGTGGAACAAAATTTTGACGAAAAAGAAATTCGCAAGCTAAACCTAGAACTAAATGACCTTCAGCAATATAGTCGCCGCCAGAATCTGGAAATTCATGGCATGCCGTTTATTGAAAAAGAGGATACCCTGTCACGAGTTAACGACCTTGCGAAGAGGCTTGACCTGCAGACACTATCTGACTGTGACGTTGAAAGCATGCATCGCTTGCCACCCCGTAAAGGGAAACCCCCAGTTATACTGATAAGATTCGCTCGACTGAGCTTGAAGGCAGCATGGCTTGCTAAACGTGCCGAACTAAGAGAAAAAAACAGTAATATTCAGCTATTTGATAACTTAACTCCTGCAAATAAGAAGCTCCTTTGGATGGCAAGGACTAGAGCCACCGAGATGAACTATCGATTCACTTGGTCTTCACAGGGAAAGATTTTTGTCAGAAAGAATTCAGAAGCACGCGCAATCCGAATTGCATCTGAAGATGATCTAAACAAGATTGTTTAAACACTTACTGTACCTATCGCCTTTTATGGCTTTTTTCTGTTTTGATGATCAAGTCGATGCATTACAATGCTGTCTCTTTGAAGAATTTGATTAAGGACTCGAACTTTCTTTCTGAACGTGGTCTTTCCCTTTATCATATTAATGCACAGAGTATGAGGAACAAGGGTGAGGAAATTGAAAGCGAATTAGTACACCTCAACTATGACTTTGATATCATGGGCTTCTCGGAGACATGGTTTTCTTCACAGTCAGACGTGGTCAGTTTGGGAAATTACAATATGGAATCAGTATTCAGAACTGGAAAACGCGGTGGCGGTGTATCTTTGTATATCAAACAAAATTTGCCCTATGAGGCGTGGCCCGACTATTGTGTTGTGTGTAGTGATTTCGAAGCAGTTACTGTGATACACAACAAGGTTGTAATAGTACTGATCTACCGCCCCCCGAATGGTAATACTGACTCACTTCTTGAGTTTTTAGAGAAGCTTCAACATCATGCTAATTCTAATCGATGGCTCGTGATATCATTTGGTGATTTTAATATAGATATATCAAAAGATGGTCCTATTAAGCTAAAACTAATGGAGTTAATGTTGTCTCATGGCTGCGAAAACATCATTAGCACTCCTACCAGAATAACAAGCACATCAGAAACGATCATTGATCTCTGTTTCACTAATTTATCCCCTGACAGTGCATTAGCCGGAGTATTCAGCTCTGGTATAAGTGACCACTTACCTTTTTTTGCACTATTAACAATGCCAGAACTGCAGAATTCTCCAAAATACATGCGTAGAGATATAAACGATCCAAATATTCTCCGTTTTCGCTCTCTAATGTTTAACTGCAATTGGGATGACCTGTACCGAGAACCTGATCCGTCTAAGGCATACAACCTGTTTATGTCAAAAATGGTTAGTAACTACAATACTGCTTTTCCGTACGTTGTTGTAAAGAAACACAGGAGAGCAAGAAAGGAGTGGATTACGCCGGCACTTCTTAAGCGGATAAATAAAAAAAACAAACTTTTCCAGCACTTTTTGAAAACAAAAGAACAAACTGACCTCATTGAGTTTAAAAATTTTAGAAACAAAGTAAACAAAGACCTCAAGAAGGCGAAAATAGATTTCTATGCCTACAAGTTTTCTACAGTGATTAACAACTCAAAAATGGTTTGGAGCTCGGTTAATAAATTGATAGGAAGAAAACAAGCCACTGTCCCTAGCTATATACAGATAAACGATATTCACTTCAGTGGCAAGGCACTGGCAGACAAATTTAACCTTCATTTCCTTGAGGCAGGATCCTCAAGTAATATAACACAAGCGACTGACCTTAAACCGGCTGAATGCTATATTGAAAGCTCTTCCACTAATTCTTTGTTTTTATTACCCGTTACCGAGGAGGAAGTAGCCACTGTCATATGCTCACTAAAGAACAGCTCACCAGGAGAAGATGGCATTTCCGCAGCACCTATCAAGGCAGTTGCTGATTTGATTGTCGCCCCATTCACTTACATATTGCCACGAGGAATTGTTAAGGCGCAGTACAACGCAGACGTTGTTAAAAGAGGAACGCTGACGGCATCGCTACGACTCATGAAGCCCACCGGAAGGCACGAGCCGGCCCAGCCTGTGCACGAGCTGCTACCGAGCAGCGGAAAAGAAGAGAAGAAGAGGACGACGAGCGTTCGCTGCTTTCTCCCAGCTACTGCGTTGTACTGCGCCTTAACAATTCCTCGTGGCAATATGCAACAGACTCTTCTTGACGGGAATTTTTCCATGTGCCATGAAAATAGCTCGCGTAACAATAATTTTTAAAGGAGGTGATAAAAATGAACTTCAAAATTATCGCCCAATCTCTATTCTGCCGCTTTTCTCTAAGGTCGCGGAACGCCTGATATATAAGAGGGTATTTTCTTTTATAGCAAACAGAAATGTCATTTGTGAAGAACAGTGTGGATTCCAACCAGGTAGATCAACTCAGTCTGCTTTACTCCGTATTAAGGACAGCCTACTTCATAACTTTGAAAAAAAATTTTACACTGTGGGAATATTTCTCGATTTCCGTAAGGCTTTTGACTCGATAAAGCACGATATATTAATTAGGAAACTTCAACTGTATGGAATACGCGGGATTGCGCTTGATCTAATGAAAAGCTATCTTTGGGCCAGGAAACAATATGTACAGCTCCACAATTATAAATCTGATTTGGGCGTAATTAAGTATGGGGTTCCCCAAGGATCGATACTTGGTCCTCTACTTTTTATACTTTATATCAATGACATAGTTAACATTCAGTTCACACCAAACATAGTCATGTACGCCGACGATACCAATGCCTTCTTTTCTGGTTTAGATCTTCGCGATATTGAAATAACTGCAAATTCTTGGTTGGATAAACTAAAATCATGGCTTACAGTCAATCAGCTAGAACTAAACATAAAAAAAACTAAATTTATGCTCTTCAAACAAAAAAATAGGCCTATAGATTATGCTATCTCTCTGATTTTTAATGGAGAAAATATTGCGCAGGTAAATAAAATTCAGTTTCTGGGTGTGTGTTTTCGAAGTGACCTTAGTTGGTCCCACCATGTGGACAACCTGCGAATAAAAATATCAAGATCGATCGGTCTAATTCGACGCTTACAGCATCTCCTTCCAGGGAGAGTTAAACGGCAGCTTTACTTTTCTTTTATCTACTCGCAAATCATTTATTGCATTTTAGTCTGGGGTACGTGTAACAAAACAAATACAGAAAGTATAATTCTTCTTCAAAAACGCGCACTAGGTTTGATAAGTACCTCGGTCCCCACTAATATGTCTCTTTTTTATATGTATAATGTACTCCCGTTCCCAGAGTGCTATAGGATGCAACTAGCCATGTTAATCTTCAAAAAAATTAAAGATAATTTCCAGATTTTTTCTGATGTGTACTTAAGCAGAGATCTTACGTATAATCTGCGTACTGTTGCGTTGGTCGGGCCAATGTGCCGGACTAACTATGGTGTACAGTCAATTAATAACCAAATCATTCTTCTGTGCAACAGGATTCCTGAAATAATTGAATACGCTAAGGAGGCTAAAAACATAACACAATTTAAGAAGCGAATTTACAATGTAATAAACAGAACACAAGTCTACAGTGTATGTAAAGGAAATATGTAATGTATGTAATATTTATAGTATTCACTGTTTTTCAACTTGTATTGTATTTCAAAATATGTTATGGTGTTTTGTACTGTCCTGCTCTACCTGCCCGAGGTGCCTCACGAAGAGGGGCCAAGTCAGGAGACACACTCTCCTTTTGCCCCCTTCGTGGGCATTTCTGCGGAAATGTCCGAATAAAATAAATGAAATGAAATGAATAGGGCGCAGAGGGCTACGCGCTTGAGCTGTGTGGGGCGACACCTTTCAAGGAGCCTACAAAGCGACCTCCGTTCGACTTCTCAGTCACAGGGTATGGTGGCGCCGGAACAATGTCGATCGCTCACAACAATTTTGTTCCTGCCGTGCAGTTTCTTGACATCCTAGGTACTGCGGGCTGCTCGAACCTCGTCACGCTCAGTGCTACTACGCCTGCGACGCCGGTATTTCTCCGTGACTTCTGTAATCGTGCTACCGAGAGCCAGGTCTCACCACCGGTCAGCAGACTGCCAGGTTATTCGACGTCATAGGGAGCAGAGGGCTACGCGAATGAGCTGTGTGGGGCGATACCTTTCAAGGAGCCTATAAAGGGACACCCGCTCGACTTCTCAGTCACAGGTTATGGCGGCGCCGGAACAATGTCGATCGCTCACAACAATTTTGTTCTTGCAGTGCTGTTTCATGACATCCTAGGTACTGCGGGCTGTTCGAACCTCGTCACGCTCAATGCTACTACGCCTGCGACGCCGGTATTTTTCCGTGACTTCTGTAATCATGCCACCGAGAGCCAGGTCGCACCACCGTTCAGCAGACTGCCAGGTTATTCGACGTCATAGGGCGCAGAGGACTACGCGCATGAGCTGTGCGGGGCGACACCTTTCGAGGAGCCTATAAACGGACACCCACTCGACTACTCAGTCACAGGGTATGGTGGCGCCGGAACAATGTCGATCGCTCACAACAATTTTGTTCTTGCCGTGCAGTTTTTTGACATCCTAGGTACTGCGGGCTGCTCGAACCTCGTCACGCTCAATGCTACTACGCCTGCGACGGCGGTATTTCTCCGTGACTTCTGTAATCGTGCCACCGAGAGCCAGGTCTCACCACCGTTCAGCAGACTGCCAGGTTATTCGAAGTCACAGGGCGCAGAGGGCTACGCGCATGAGCTGTGCGGGCGACACCTTTCAAGGAGCCTACAAAGCGACACCTGTTCGACTTCTCAGTCACAGGGTATGGTGGCGCCGGAGCAATGTCGATCGCTCACAACAATTTTGTTTTTGCCGTGCAGTTTCTTGACGTCCTAGGTACTGTGGGCTGCTCGAACCTCGTCACGCTCAATGCTACTACGCCTACGACGCCGGTATTTCTCCGTGACTTCTGTAATCGTGCCACCAAGAGCCAGGACTCACCACCGTTCAGCAGACTGCCAGGTTATTCGACGTCACAGGGCGCAGAGGGCTACGCGAATGAGCTGGGCAGGGCGACACCTTTCAAGGAGCCTACAAAGCGACATCCGTTCGACTTCTCAGTCACAGGGCATGGTGGCGCCGGAACAATGTCGATCGCTCACAACAATTTTGTTCTTGCCGTGCAGTTTCTTGACATCCTAGGTACTGCGGGCTGCTCGAACCTCGTCTTGCTCAATGCTACTACGCCTGCGATGCCGGTATTTCTCCGTGACCTTTGTAATCGTGCCACCGAGAGGCAGGTCTCACCACCGTTCAGCAGACGGCCGGGTTATTCGACGTCATAGGGCGCAGAGGGCTACGCGCATGAGCTGTGTGGGGCGACACCTTTCAAGGAGCCTAGAAAGCGACACCCGTTCGACTTCTCAGTCACAGGGTATGGTGGCGCCGGAACAATGTCGATCGCTCACAACAATTTTGTTCTTGCCGTGCAGTTTCTTGACATCCTAGGTACTGCGGGCTGCTCGAACCTCGTCACGCTCAATGCTACTACGCCTGCGACGCCGGTATTTCTCCGTGACTTTTGTAATCGTGCCACCGAGAGCCAGGTCGCACCACCGTTGAGCAGACTGCCAGGTTATTCGATGTCATAGGGCGCAGAGGACTTCGCGCATGAGCTGTGCGGGGCGACACCTTTCGAGAAGCCTATGAACGGACACCCGCTCGACTACTCAGTCACAGGGTATGGTGGCGCCGGAACAATGTCGATCGCTCACAAAAATTTTGTTCTTGCCGTGCAGTTTTTTGACATCCTAGGTACTGCGGGCTGTTCGAACCTCGTCACGCTCAATGCTACTACGCCTGCGACGCCGGTATTTTTCCGTGACTTCTGTAATCATGCCACAGAGAGCCAGGTCTCACCACAGTTCAGCGGACTGCCAGGTTATTCGACGTCATAGGGCGCAGAGGGCTACGCGCATGAGCTGTGCGGGGCGACACCTTTCAAGAAGCCTACAAAGCGACACCTGTTCGACTTCTCATTCACAGGGTATGGTGGCGCCGGAACAATGTCGATCGCTCACAACAATTTTGTTTTTGCCGTGCAGTTTCTTGACGTCCTAGGTACTGCGGGCTGCTCGAACCTCGTCACGCTCAATGCTACTACGCCTGCGACGCCGGTATTTCTCCGTGACTTCTGTAATCGTGCCACCGAGAGCCAGGTCTCACCACTGTTCAGCAGACTGCCAGGTTATTCGACGTCATAGGGCGCAGAGGGCTACGCGCATGAGCTGTGTGGGGCGACACCTTTCAAGGAGCCTACAAAGCGACACCCGTTCGACTTCTCAGTCACAGGGTATGGTGGCGCCGTAACAATGTTGGTCGCTCACAACAATTTTGTTCTTGCAGTGCAGTTTCTTGACATCTTAGGTACTGCGGGCTGCTCGAACCTCGTCAAGCTCAATGCTACTACGCCTGCGACGCCGGTATTTCTCTGTGACTTCTGTAATCGTGCCACCGAGAGCCAGGTCGCACCACCGTTCAGCAGACTGCCAGGTTATTCGACGTCATAGGGCGCAGAGGACTACGCGCATGAGCTGTGCGGGGCGACACCTTTCGAGGAGCCTATAAACGGACACCCGCTCGACTACTCAGTCACAGGGTATGGTGGCGCCGGAACAATGTCGATCGCTCACAACAATTTTGTTCTTGCCGTGCAGTTTCTTGACATCCTAGGTACTGCGGGCTGCTCGAACCTCGTCACGCTCAATGCTACTACGCCTGCGACGGCGGTATTTCTCCGTGACTTCTGTAATCGTGCCACCGAGAGCCAGGTCTCACCACCGTTCAGCAGACTGCCAGGTTATTCGAAGTCACAGGGCGCAGAGGGCTACGCGCATGAGCTGTGCGGGGCGACACCTTTCAAGGAGCCTACAAAGCGACACCCGTTCTACTTGTCAGTCACTGGGTATGGTGGCGCCGGAACAATGTCGATCGCTCACAACAATTTTGTTCTTGCCGTGCAGTTTCTTGACATCCTAGGTACTGCGGGCTGCTCAAACCTCGTCATGCTCAATGCTACTACGCCTGCGACGCAGGTATTTCTCCGTGACTTCAGTAATCGTGCCACCGAGAGCCAGGTCTCACCAACGTTCAGCAGACTGCCAAGTTATTCGACGTCATAGGGCGCAGAGGGCTACGCGCATGAGCTGTGCGGGGCGACACCTTTCAAGAAGCCTACAAAGCGACACCTGTTCGACTTCTCAGTCACAGGGTATGGTGGCGCCGGAGCAATGTCGATCGCTCACAACAATTTTGTTTTTGCCGTGCAGTTTCTTGACGTCCTAGGTACTGTGGGCTGCTCGAACCTCGTCACGCTCAATGCTACTACGCCTGCGACGCCGGCATTTCTCCGTGACTTCTGTAATCGTGCCACCGAGAGCCAGGTCTCACCACCGTTCAGCAGACTGCCAGGTTATTCGACGTCACAGGGCGCAGAGGGCTACGCGCATGAGCTGTACGGGGCGACACCTTTCAAGGAGCCGACAAAGCGACATCCGTTCTACTTCTCAGTCACAGGATATGGTGGCGCCGGAACAATGTCGATCGCTCACAACAATTTTGTTCTTGCCGTGCAGTTTCTTGACATCCTAGGTACTGCGGGCTGCTCGAACCTCGTCATGCTCAATGCTACTACGCCTGCGACGCCGGTATTTCTCCGTGACTTCAGTAATCGTGCCACCGAGAACCAGGTCTCACCACCGTTCAGCAGACTGCCAGGTTATTCGACGTCATAGGACGCAGAGGGCTACGCGCATGGGCTGTGTGGGGCGACACCTTTCGAGGAGCCTACAAAGCGACACCCGTTCGACTTCTCAGTCAAAGGGTATGGTGGCGCCGGAACAATGTCGATCGCTCACAACAATTTTGTTCTTGCCGTGCAGTTTCTTGACATCCTAGGTACTGCGGGCTGCTCGAACCTCGTCTTGCTCAATGCTACTACGCCTGCGATGCCGGTATTTCTCCGTGACCTTTGTAATTGTGCCACCGAGAGGCAGGTCTCACCACCGTTCAGCAGACGGCCGGGTTATTCGACGTCATAGGGTGCAGAGGGCTACGCGAATGAGCTGGGCGGGGCGACACCTTTCAAGGAGCCTACAAAGCGACGTCCGTTCGACTTCTCAGTCACAGGGTATGGTGGCGCCGGAACAATGTCGATCGCTCACAACAATTTTGTTCTTGCCGTGCAGTTTCTTGACATCCTAGGTACTGCGGGCTGCTCGAACCTCGTCAGGCTCAATGCTACTACGCCTGCGACGCCGGTATTTCTCCGTGACTTCTGTAATCGTGCCACCGAGAGCCAGGTCTCACCACCGTTCAGCAGACTGCCAGGTTATTCGACGTCACAGGGCGCAGAGGGCTATGCGCATGGGCTGTGTGGGGCGACACCTTTCGAGGAGCCTACAAAGCGACACCCGTTCGACTTCTCAGTCACAGGGTACTGTGGCGCCGGAACAATGTCGATCACTCACAACAATTTTGTTCTTGCCGTGCAGTTTCTTGACATCCTAGGTACTGCGGGCTGCTCGAACCTCGTCTTGCTCAATGCTACTACGCCTGCGATGCCGGTATTTCTCCGTGACCTTTGTAATCGTGCGACCGAGAGGCAGGTCTCACCACCGTTCAGCAGACGGCCGGCTTATTCGACGTCATAGGGCGCAGAGGGCTACGCGCATGAGCTGTGTGGGGCGACATCTTTCAAGGAGCCTAGAAAGCGACACCCGTTCGACTTCTCAGTCACAGGGTATGGTGGCGCCGGAACAATGTCGATCGCTCACAACAATTTTGTTCTTGCCGTGCAGTTTCTTGACATCCTAGGTACTGCGGGCTGCTCGAACCTCGTCACGCTCAATGCTACTACGCCTGCGACGCCGGTATTTCTCCGTGACTTTTGTAATCGTGCCACCGAGAGCCAGGTCGCACCACCGTTGAGCAGACTGCCAGGTTATTCGATGTCATAGGGCGCAGAGGACTTCGCGCATGAGCTGTGCGGGGCGACACCTTTCGAGAAGCCTATAAACGGACACCCGCTCGACTACTCAGTCACAGGGTATGGTGGCGCCGGAACAATGTCGATCGCTCACAAAAATTTTGTTCTTGCCGTGCAGTTTTTTGACATCCTAGGTACTGCGGGCTGTTCGAACCTCGTCACGCTCAATGCTACTACGCCTGCGACGCCGGTATTTTTCCGTGACTTCTGTAATCATGCCACAGAGAGCCAGGTCTCACCACAGTTCAGCGGACTGCCAGGTTATTCGACGTCATAGGGCGCAGAGGGCTACGCGCATGAGCTGTGCGGGGCGACACCTTTCAAGAAGCCTACAAAGCGACACCTGTTCGACTTCTCAGTCACAGGGTATGGTGGCGCCGGAACAATGTCGATCGCTCACAACAATTTTGTTTTTGCCGTGCAGTTTCTTGACGTCCTAGGTACTGCGGGCTGCTCGAACCTCGTCACGCTCAATGCTACTACGCCTGCGACGCCGGTATTTCTCCGTGACTTCTGTAATCGTGCCACCGAGAGCCAGGTCTCACCACTGTTCAGCAGACTGCCAGGTTATTCGACGTCATAGGGCGCAGAGGGCTACGCGCATGAGCTGTGTGGGGCGACACCTTTCAAGGAGCCTACAAAGCGACACCCGTTGGACTTCTCAGTCACAGGGTATGGTGGCGCCGTAACAATGTTGGTCGCTCACAACAATTTTGTTCTTGCAGTGCAGTTTCTTGACATCTTAGGTACTGCGGGCTACTCGAACCTCGTCAAGCTCAATGCTACTACGCCTGCGACGCCGGTATTTCTCTGTGACTTCTGTAATCGTGCCACCGAGAGCCAGGTCGCACCACCGTTCAGCAGACTGCCAGGTTATTCGACGTCATAGGGCGCAGAGGACTACGCGCATGAGCTGTGCGGGGCGACACCTTTCGAGGAGCCTATAAACGGACACCCGCTCGACTACTCAGTCACAGGGTATGGTGGCGCCGGAACAATGTCGATCGCTCACAACAATTTTGTTCTTGCCGTGCAGTTTCTTGACATCCTAGGTACTGCGGGCTGCTCGAACCTCGTCACGCTCAATGCTACTACGCCTGCGACGGCGGTATTTCTCCGTGACTTCTGTAATCGTGCCACCGAGAGCCAGGTCTCACCACCGTTCAGCAGACTGCCAGGTTATTCGAAGTCACAGGGCGCAGAGGGCTACGCGCATGAGCTGTGCGGGGCGACACCTTTCAAGGAGCCTACAAAGCGACACCCGTTCTACTTGTCAGTCACTGGGTATGGTGGCGCCGGAACAATGTCGATCGCTCACAACAATTTTGTTCTTGCCGTGCAGTTTCTTGACATCCTAGGTACTGCGGGCTGCTCAAACCTCGTCATGCTCAATGCTACTACGCCTGCGACGCAGGTATTTCTCCGTGACTTCAGTAATCGTGCCACCGAGAGCCAGGTCTCACCACCGTTCAGCAGACTGCCAAGTTATTCGACGGCATAGGGCGCAGAGGGCTACGCGCATGAGCTGTGCGGGGCGACACCTTTCAAGAAGCCTACAAAGCGACACCTGTTCGACTTCTCAGTCACAGGGTATGGTGGCGCCGGAGCAATGTCGATCGCTCACAACAATTTTGTTTTTGCCGTGCAGTTTCTTGACGTCCTAGGTACTGTGGGCTGCTCGAACCTCGTCACGCTCAATGCTACTACGCCTGCGACGCCGGTATTTCTCCGTGACTTCTGTAATCGTGCCACCGAGAGCCAGGTCTCACCACCGTTCAGCAGACTGCCAGGTTATTCGACGTCATAGGGCGCAGAGGGCTACGCGCATGGGCTGTGTGGGGCGACACCTTTCGAGGAGCCTACAAAGCGACACCCGTTCGACTTCTCAGTCAAAGGGTATGGTGGCGCCGGAACAATGTCTATCGCTCACAACAATTTTGTTCTTGCCGTGCAGTTTCTTGACATCCTAGGTACTGCGGGCTGCTAGAACCTCGTCTTTCTCAATGCTACTACGCCTGCGATGCCGGTATTTCTCCGTGACCTTTGTAATTGTGCCACCGAGAGGCAGGTCTCACCACCGTTCAGCAGACGGCCGGGTTATTCGACGTCATAGGGTGCAGAGGGCTACGCGAATGAGCTGGGCGGGGCGACACCTTTCAAGGAGCCTACAAAGCGACGTCCGTTCGACTTCTCAGTCACAGGGTATGGTGGCGCCGGAACAATGTCGATCGCTCACAACAATTTTGTTCTTGCCGTGCAGTTTCTTGACATCCTAGGTACTGCGGGCTGCTCGAACCTCGTCCCGCTCAATGCTACTACGCCTGCGATGCCGGTATTTCTCCGTGACTTCTGTAATCGTGCCACCGAGAGGCAGGTCTCACCCCCGTTCAGACACCGGCCGGGGTATTCGACGTCATAGGGCGCAGAGGGCTACGCGCATGAGCTGTGTGGGGGGACACCTTTCAAGGAGCCTACAAAGTGACACCCGTTCGACTTCTCAGTCACAGGGTATGGTGGCGCCGGAACAATGTTGATCGCTCACAACAATTTTGTTCTTGCAGTGCAGTTTCTTGACATCTTAGGTACTGCGGGCTGCTCGAACCTCGTCACGCTCAATGCTACTACGCCTGCGACGCCGGTATTTCTCCGTGACTTCTGTAATCGTGCCACCGAGAGCCAGGTCGCACCACCGTTGAGCAGACTGCCAGGTTATTCGACGTCATAAAGCGCAAAGGACTACGCGCATGAGCTGTGCGGGGCGACACCTTTCGAGAAGCCTATAAACGGACACCCGCTCGACTACTCAGTCACAGGGTATGGTGGCGCCGGAGCAATGTCGATCGCTCACAACAATTTTGTTTTTGCCGTGCAGTTTCTTGACGTCCTAGGTACTGCGGGCTGCTCGAACCTCGTCAGGCTCAATGCTACTACGCCTGTGACGCCGGTATTTCTCCGTGACTTCTGTAATCGTGCCACCGAGAGCCAGGTCTCACCACCGTTCAGCAGACTGCCAGGTTATTCGACGTCACAGGGCGCAGAGGGCTACGCGCATGAGCTGTGTGGGGCGACACCTTTCAAGGAGCGTACAAAGCGACACCCCTTCTACTTGTCAGTCACAGGGTATGGTGGCGCCGGAACAATGCCGATCGCTCACAACAATTTTGTTCTTGCCGTGCAGTTTCTTGACATCCTAGGTACTTCGGGCTGCTCGAACCTCGTCACGCTCAATGAAACTACGCCTGCGACGGCGGTATTTCTCCGTGACTTCTGTAATCGTGCCACCGAGAGCCAGGTCTCACCACCGTTGAGCAGACTGCCAGGTTATTCGACGTCATAAAGCGCAAAGGATTACGCGCATGAGCTGTGCGGGGCGACACCTTTCAAGAAGCCTACAAAGCGACACCTGTTCGACTTCTCAGTCACAGGGTATGGTGGCGCCGGAGCAATGTCGATCGCTCGCAACAATTTTGTTCTTGCCGTGCAGTTTCTTGACATCCTAGGTACTGCGGGCTGCGCGAACCTCGTCATGCTCAATGCTACTACGCCTGCGACGCCGGTATTTCTCCGTGACTTCAGTAATCGTGCCACCGAGAACCTGGTCTCACCACCGTTCAGCAGACTGCCAGGTTATTCGACGTCATAGGGCGCGGAGGGCTATGCGCATGGGCTGTGTGGGGCGACACCTTTCGAGGAGCCTACAAAGCGACACCCGTTCGACTTCTCAGTCACAGGGTATGGTGGTGCCGGAACAATGTCGATCACTCACAACAATTTTGTTCTTGCCGTGCAGTTTCTTGACATCCTAGGTACTGCGGGCTGCTCGAACCTCGTCTTGCTCAATGCTACTACGCCTGCGATGCCGGTATTTCTCCGTGACCTTTGTAATCGTGCCACCGAGAGGCAGGTCTCACCACCGTTCAGCAGACGGCCGGGTTATTCGACGTCATAGGGCGCAGAGGGCTACGCGCATGAGCTGTGTGGGGCGACACCTTTCAAGGAGCCTAGAAAGCGACACCCGTTCGACTTCTCAGTCACAGGGTATGGTGGCGCCGGAACAATGTCGATCGCTCACAACAATTTTGTTCTTGCCGTGCAGTTTCTTGACATCCTAGGTACTGCGGGCTGCTCGAACCTCGTCACGCTCAATGCTACTACGCCTGCGACGCCGGTATTTCTCCGTGACTTTTGTAATCGTGCCACCGAGAGCCAGGTCGCACCACCGTTGAGCAGACTGCCAGGTTATTCGATGTCATAGGGCGCAGAGGACTTCGCGCATGAGCTGTGCGGGGCGACACCTTTCGAGAAGCCTATAAACGGACACCCGCTCGACTACTCAGTCACAGGGTATGGTGGCGCCGGAACAATGTCGATCGCTCACAACAATTTTGTTCTTGCCGTTCAGTTTCTTGACATCCTAGGTACTGCGGGCTGCTCGAACCCCGTCACGCTCAATGCTACTACGCCTGCGATGCCGGTATTTCTCCGTGACCTTTGTAATTGTGCCACCGAGATTCAGGTCTCACCACCATTCAGCAGACGGCCGGGTTATTCGACGTCATAGGGTGCAGAGGGCTACGCGAATGAGCTGGGCGGGGCGACACCTTTCAAGGAGCCTACAAAGCGACGTCCGTTCGACTTCTCAGTCACAGGGTATGGTGGCGCCGGAACAATGTCGATCGCTCACAGCAATTTTGTTCTTGCCGTGCAGTTTCTTGACATCCTAGGTACTGCGGGCTGCTCGAACCTCGTCACGCTCAATGCTACTACGCCTGCGATGCCGGTATTTCTCCGTGACTTCTGTAATCGTGCCACCGAGAGGCAGGTCTCACCCCCGTTCAGACACCGGTCGGGGTATTCGACGTCATAGGGCGCAGAGGGCTACGCGCATGAGCTGTGTGGGGGGGACACCTTTCAAGGAGCCTACAAAGTGACACCCGTTCGACTTCTCAGTCACAGGGTATGGTGGCGCCGGAACAATGTTGATCGCTCACAACAATTTTGTTCTTGCAGTGCAGTTTCTTGACATCTTAGGTACTGCGGGCTGCTCGAACCTCGTCACGCTCAATGCTACTACGCCTGCGACGCCGGTATTTCTCCGTGACTTCTGTAATCGTGCCACCGAGAGCCAGGTCGCACCACCGTTGAGCAGACTGCCAGGTTATTCGACGTCATAAAGCGCAGAGGACTACACGCATGAGCTGTGCTGGGCGACACCTTTCGAGAAGCCTATAAACGGACACCCGCTCGACTACTCAGTCACAGGGTATGGTGGCGCCGGAACAATGTCGATCGCTCACAACAATTTTGTTCTTGCCGTGCAGTTTCTTGACATCCTAGGTACTGCGGGCTGCTCGAACCTCGTCACGCTCAATGCTACTACGCCTGCGACGCCGGTATTTCTCCGTGACTTCTGTAATCGTGCCACCGAGAGCCAGGTCTCACCACCGTTCAGCAGACTGCCAGGTTATTCGACGTCACAGGGCGCAGAGGGCTACGCGCATGAGCTGTGCGGGGCGACACCTTTCAAGGAGCCTACAAAGCGACACCTGTTCTACTTGTCAGTCACAGGGTATGGTGGCGCCGGAACAATGTCGATCGCTCACAACAATTTTGTTCTTGCCGTGCAGTTTCTTGACATCCTAGGTACTTCGGGCTGCTCGAACCTCGTCACGCTCAATGCTACTACGCCTGCGACAGCGGTATTTCTCCGTGACTTCTGTTATCGTGCCACCGAGAGCCAGGTCTCACCACCGTTCAGCAGACTGCCAGGTTATTCGACCTCATAGGGCGCAGAGGGCTACGCGCATGAGCTGTGCGGGGCGACACCTTTCAAGGAGCCTACAAAGCGACACCCGTTCTACTTGTCAGTCACTGGGTATGGTGGCGCCGGAACAATGTCGATCGCTCACAACAATTTTGTTCTTGCCGTGCAGTTTCTTGACATCCTAGGTACTGCGGGCTGCTCAAACCTCGTCATGCTCAATGCTACTACGCCTGCGACGCTGGTATTTCTCCGTGACTTCAGTAATCGTGCCACCGAGAGCCAGGTCTCACCACCGTTCAGCAGACTGCCAAGTTATTCGACGTCATAGGGCACAGAGGGCTACGCGCAGGAGCTGTGCGGGGCGACACCTTTCAAGAAGCCTACAAAGTGACACCTGTTCGACTTCTCAGTCACAGGGTATGGTGGCGCCGGAGCAATGTCGATCGCTCACAACAATTTTGTTTTTGCCGTGCAGTTTCTTGACGTCCTAGGTACTGCGGGCTGCTCGAACCTCGTCACGCTCAATGCTACTACGCCTGCGACGCCGGTATTTCTCCGTGACTTCTGTAATCGTGCCACCGAGAACCAGGTCTCACCACCGTTCAGCAGAGTGCCAGGTTATTCGACGTCACAGGGCGCAAAGGGCTACGCGCATGAGCTGTGCGGGGCGACACCTTTCAAGGAGCCGACAAAGCGACACCCGTTCTACTTCTCAGTCACAGGATATGGTGGCGCCGGAACAATGTCGATCGCTCACAACAATTTTGTTCTTGCCGTGCTGTTTCTTGACATCCTAGGTACTGCGGGCTGCTCGAACCTCGTCATGCTCAAGCTACTACGCCTGCGACGCCGGTATTTCTCCGTGACTTCAGTAATCGTGCCACCAAGAACCAGGTCTCACCACCGTTCAGCAGACTGCCAGGTTATTCGACGTCATAGGGCGCAGAGAGCTATGCGCATGGGCTGTGTGGGGCTTCACCTTTCGAGGAGCCTACAAAGCGACACCCGTTCGACTTCTCAGTCACAGGGTATGGTGGCGCCGGAACAATGTCGATCACTCACAACAATTTTGTTCTTGCCGTGCAGTTTCTTGACATCCTAGTTACTGCGGGCTGCTCGAACCTCGTCTTGCTCAATGCTACTACGCCTGCGATGCCGGTATTTCTCCGTGACCTTTGTAATCGTGCCACCGAGAGGCAGGTCTCACCACCGTTCAGCAGATGGCCGGGTTATTCGACGTCATAGGGCGCAGAGGGCTACACGCATGAGCTGTGTGGTGGGACACCTTTCAAGGAGCCTAAAAAGCGACACCCGTTCGACTTCTCAGTCCCAGGGTATGATGGCGCCGGAACAATGTCGATCGCTCACAACAATTTTGTTCTTGCCGTGCAGTTTCTTGACATCCTAGGTACTGCGGGCTGCTCGAACCTCGTCACGCTCAATGCTACTACGCCTGCGACACCGGTATTTCTCCGTGACTTCTGTAATCGTGCCACCGAGAACCAGGTCTCACCACCGTTCAGCAGACTGCCAGGTTATTCGACGTCACAGGGCGCAGAGGGCTACGCGCATGAGCTGTGCGGGGCGACACCTTTCAAGGAGCCGACAAAGCGACACCCGTTCTACTTCTCAGTCACAGGATATGGTGGCGCCGGAACAATGTCGATCGCTCACAACAATTTTGTTCTTGCCGTGCTGTTTCTTGACATCCTAGGTACTGCGGGCTGCTCGAACCTCGTCATGCTCAATGCTACTACGCCTGCGACGCCGGTATTTCTCCGTGACTTCAGTAATCGTGCCACCGAGAACCAGGTCTCACCACCGTTCAGCAGACTGCCAGGTTATTCGACGTCATAGGGCGCAGAGGGCTATGCGCATGGGCTGTGTGGGGTGACACCTTTCGAGGAGCCTACAAAGCGACACCCGTTCGACTTCTCAGTCACAGGGTATGGTGGCGCCGGAACAATGTCGATCACTCACAACAATTTTGTTCTTGCCGTGCAGTTTCTTGATATCCTAGGTACTGCGGGCTGCTCGAACCTCGTCTTGCTCAATGCTACTACGCCTGCGATGCCGGTATTTCTCCGTGACCTTTGTAATCGTGCCACCGAGAGGCAGGTCTCACCACCGTTCAGCAGACGGCCGGGTTATTCGACGTCATAGGGCGCAGAGGGCTACGCGCATGAGCTGTGTGGGGCGACACCTTTCAAGGAGCCTAAAAAGCGACACCCGTTCGACTTCTCAGTCACAGGGTATGGTGGCGCCGGAACAATGTCGATCGCTCACAACAATTTTGTTCTTGCCGTGCAGTTTCTTGACATCCTAAGTACTGCGGGCTGCTCGAACCTCGTCACGCTCAATGCTACTACGCCTGCGACGCCGGTATTTCTCCGTGACTACAGTAATCGTGCCACCGAGAGCCAGGTCTCACCACCATTCAGCAAACTGCCTGGTCATTTTAGGTTATGGGGCACAGAGGGCTACGCGCATAAGCTGTGCGGGGCGACACCTTTCAAGAAGCCTACAAAGCGACACCCGTTCGACTTCTCAGTCACAAGGTATGGTGGCACCGGAACAATATCGATTGCTCACAACAACTTTGTTCTTGCCGTGCAGTTTCTTGACATGCTAGGTACTGCGGGCTGCTTGAACCTCGTCACGCTCAATGCTACTACGCCTGCGACGCCGGTATTTCTCCGTGACTTCTGTAATCGTGCCACCAAGAGCCAGGTCTCACCACCGTTCAGCAGACTGCCAGGCTATTCGACGTCATAGGGCGCAGAGGGCTACGCGAATGAGCTGGGCGGGGCGACACCTTTCAAGGAGCCTACAAAGCGACACCCGTTCGACTTCTCAGTCACAGGGTATGGTGGCGCCGGAACAATGTCGATCGCTCACAACAGTTTTGTTCTTGCCGTGCAGTTTCTTGACATCCTATGTACTGCGGGCTGCTCGAACCTCGTCACGCTCAATGCTACTACGCCTGCGATGCCGGTATTTCTCCGTGACTTCTGTAATCGTGCCACCGAGAGGCAGGTCTCACCCCCGTTCAGCAGACGGCCGGGTTATTTGACGTCATAGGTCGCAGAGGGCTACGCGCATGAGCTGTGCTGGGCGACACCTTTCAAGGAGCCTACAAAGCGACACCCGTTCGACTACTCAGTCACAGGGTATGGTGGCGCCGGAACAATGTCGATCGCTCACAACAATTTTGTTCTTGCCGTGCAGTTTCTTGACATCCTAGGTACTGCGGGCTGCTCGAACCTCGTCACGCTCAATGCTACTACGCCTGCGACGCCGGTATTTCTCCGTGACTTCTGTAATCGTGCCACCGAGAGCCAGGTCTCACCACCGTTCAGCAGACTGCCAGGTTATTCGACGTCACAGGGCGCAGAGGGCTACGCGCATGAGCTGTGCGGGGCGACACCTTTCAAGGAGCCTACAAAGCGACACCCGTTCTACTTGTCAGTCACAGGGTATGGTGGCGCCGGAACAATGTCGATCGCTCACAACAATTTTGTTCTTCCCGTGCAGTTTCTTGACATCCTAGGTACTGCGGGCTGCTCGAACCTCGTCATGCTCAATGCTACTACGCCTGCCACGCTGGTATTTCTCCGTGACTTCAGTAATCGTGCCAACGAGAGCCAGGTCTCACCACCATTCAGCAGACTGCCAGGTTATTCGACGTCATAGGGCGCAGAAGGCTACGCGAATGAGCTTTGTGGGGCGACACCTTTCAAGGAGCCTACAAAGCGACACCTGTTCGACTTCTCAGTCACAGGGTATGGTGGCGCCGGAACAATGTCGATCGCTCACAACAATTTTGTTCTTCCCGTTCAGTTTCTTGACATCCTAGGTACTGCGGGCTGCTCGAAACTCGTCACGCTCAATGCTACTACGCCTGCGACGCCGGTATTTCTCCGTGACTTCTGTAATCGTGCCACCGAGAGCCAGGTCTCACCACCGTTCAGCAGACTGCCAGGTTATTCGACGTCACAGGGCGCAGAGGGCTACGCGCATGAGCTGTGCGGGGCGACACCTTTCAAGGAGCCTACAAAGCGACACCCGTTCTACTTGTCAGTCACAGGGTATGGTGGCGCCGGAACAATGTCGATCGCTCACAACAATTTTGTTCTTGCCGTGCAGTTTCTTGACATCCTAGGTACTGCGGGCTGCTCGAACCTCGTCATGCTCAATGCTACTACGCCTGCCACGCTGGTATTTCTCCGTGACTTCAGTAATCGTGCCAACGAGAGCCAGGTCTCACCACCATTCAGCAGACTGCCAGGTTATTCGAGGTCATAGGGCGCAGAAGGCTACGCGAATGAGCTTCGTGGGGCGACACCTTTCAAGGAGCCTACAAAGCGACACCCGTTCGACTTCTCAGTCACAGGGTATGGTGGCTCCGGAACAATGTCGATCGCTCACAACAATTTTGTTCTTCCCGTTCAGTTTCTTGACATCCTAGGTACTGCGGGCTGCTCGAAACTCGTCACGCTCAATGCTACTACGCCTGCGACGCCGGTATTTCTCCGTGACTTCTGTAATCGTGCCACCGAGAGCCAGGTCTCACCACCGTTCAGCAGACTGCCAAGTTATTCGACGTCATAGGGTGCAGAGGGCTACGCGCATGAGCTGTGCGGGGCGACACCTTTCAAGAAGCCTACAAAGCGACACCTCTTCGACTTCTCAGTCACAGGGTATGGTGGCGCCGGAGCAATGTCGATCGCTCACAACAATTTTGTTTTTGCCGTGCAGTTTCTTGACGTCCTAGGTACTGCGGTCTGCTCGAACCTCGTCACGCTCAATGCTACTACGCCTGCGACGCCGGTATTTCTAAGTGACTTCTGTAATCGTGCCACCGAGAACCAGGTCTCACCACCGTTCAGCAGACTGCCAGGTTATTCGACGTCACAGGGCGCAGAGGGCTACGCGCATGAGCTGTGCGGGGCGACACCTTTCAAGGAGCCGACAAAGCGACACCCGTTCTACTTCTCAGTCACAGGATATGGTGGCGCCGGAACAATGTCGATCGCTCACAACAATTTTGTTCTAGCCGTGCAGTTTCTTGACATCCTAGGTACTGCGGGCTGCTCGAACCTCGTCATGCTCAATGCTACTACGCCTGCGACGCCGGTATTTCTCCGTGACTTCAGTAATCGTGCCACCGAGAACCAGGTCTCACCACCGTTCAGCAGACTGCCAGGTTATTCGACGTCATAGGGCGCAGAGGGCTATGCGCATGGGCTGTGTGGGGCGACACCTTTCGAGGAGCCTATAAACGGACACCCGCTCGACTACTCAGTCACAGGGTATGGTGGCGCTGGAACAATGTCGATTGCTCACAACAATTTTGTTCTTGCCGTGCAGTTTCTTGACATCCTAGGTACTGCGGGCTGCTCGAACCTCGTCACGCTCAATGCTACTACGCCTGCGACGGCGGTATTTCTCCGTGACTTCTGTAATCGTGCCACCGAGAGCCAGGTCTCACCACCGTTCAGCAGACTGCCAGGTTATTCGACGTCACAGGGCGCAGACGGCTACGCGCATGAGCTGTGCGGGGTGACACCTTTCAAGGAGCCTACAAAGCGACACCCGTTCTACTTGTCAGTCACAGGGTATGGTGGCGCCGGAACAATGTCGATCGCTCACAAAAATTTTGTTCTTGCCGTGCAGTTTTTTGACATCCTAGGTACTGCGGGCTGCTCAAACCTCGTCATGCTCAATGATACTACGCCTGCGACGCTGGTATTTCTCCGTGACTTCAGTAATGGTGCATCCGAGAGCCAGGTTTCACCACCGTTCAGCAGACTGCCAAGTTATTCGACGTCATAGGGCGCAGAGGGCTACGCGCATGGGCTGTGTGGGGCGATACCTTTCAAGGAGCCTACAAAGAGACACCCGTTCGACTTCTCAGTCACAGGTTATGGTGGCGCCGGAACAATGTCGATCGCTCACAACAATTTTGTTCTTGCAGTGCAGTTTCTTGACATCCTAGGTACTGCGGGCTGTTCGAACCTCGTCACGCTCAATGCTACTACGCCTGCGACGCCGGTATTTTTCCGTGACTTCTGTAATCATGCCACAGAGAGCCAGGTCTCACCACCGTTCAGCGGACTGCCAGGTTATTCGACGTCATAGGGCGCACAGGGCTACGCGCATGAGCTGTGCGGGGCGACACCTTTCAAGAAGCCTACAAAGCGACACCTGTTCGACTTCTCAGTCACAGGGTATGGTGGCGCCGGAACAATGTCGATCGCTCACAACAATTTTGTTTTTGCCGTGCAGTTTCTTGACGTCCTAGGTACTGCGGACTGCTCGAACCTCGTCACGCTCAATGCTACTACGCCTGCGACGCCGGTATTTCTCCGTGACTTCTGTAATCGTGCCACCGAGAGCCAGGTCTCACCACTGTTCAGCAGACTGCCAGGTTATTCGACGTCATAGGGCGCAGAGGGCTACGCGCATGAGCTGTGTGGGGCGACACCTTTCAAGGAGCCTACAAAGCGACACCCGTTCGACTTCTCAGTCACAGGTTATGGTGGCGCCGGAACAATGTCAATCGCTCACAACAATTTTGTTTTTGCCGTGCAGTTTCTTGACGTCCTAGGTACTGCGGGCTGTTCGAACCTCGTCACGCTCAATGCTACTACGCCTGCGACGCCGGTATTTTTCCGTGACTTCTGTATTCGTGCCACCGAGAGCCAGGTCTCACCACCGTTCAGCAGACTGCCAGGTTATTCGACGTCATAGGGCGCAGAGGGCTACGCGCATGAGCTGTGCGGGGCGACACCTTTCAAGAAGCCTACAAAGCGACACCTGTTCGACTTCTCAGTCACAGGGTATGGTGGCGCCGGAACAATGTCAATCGCTCACAACAATTTTGTTCTTGCCGTGCAGTTTCTTGACATCCTAGGTACTGCGGGCTGCTCGAACTTCGTCACGCTCAATGCTACTACGCCTGCGACGGCGGTATTTCTCCGTGACTTCTGTAATCATGCCACCGAGAGCCAGGTCTCACCACCGTTCAGCAGACTGCCAAGTTATTCGACGTCATAGGGCGCAGAGGGCTACGCGCATGGGCTGTGTGGGGCGGCACTTTTCAAGGAGCCTACAAAGAGACACCCGTTCGACTTCTCAGTCACAGGTTATGGTGGCGCCGGAACAATGTCGATCGCTCACAACAATTTTGTTTTTGCCGTGCAGTTTCTTGACGTCCTAGGTACTGCGGGCTGTTCGAACCTCGTCTTGCTCAATGCTACTACGCCTGCGATGCCGGTATTTCTCCGTGACCTTTGTAATCGTGCCACCGAGAGGCAGGTCTCACCACCGTTCAGCAGACGGCCGGGTTATTCGACGTCATAGGGCGCAGAGGGCTACGCGCATGAGCTGTGTGGGGCGACACCTTTCAAGGAGCCTAAAAAGCGACACCCGTTCGACTTCTCAGTCACAGGGTATGGTGGCGCCGGAACAATGTCGATCGCTCACAACAATTTTGTTCTTGCCGTGCAGTTTCTTGACATCCTAAGTACTGCGGGCTGCTCGAACCTCGTCACGCTCAATGCTACTACGCCTGCGACGCCGGTATTTCTCCGTGACTACAGTAATCGTGCCACCGAGAGCCAGGTCTCACCACCATTCAGCAAACTGCCTGGTCATTTTAGGTTATGGGGCACAGAGGGCTACGCGCATAAGCTGTGCGGGGCGACACCTTTCAAGAAGCCTACAAAGCGACACCCGTTCGACTTCTCAGTCACAAGGTATGGTGGCACCGGAACAATGTCGATTGCTCACAACAATTTTGTTCTTGCCGTGCAGTTTCTTGACATGCTAGGTACTGCGGGCTGCTTGAACCTCGTCACGCTCAATGCTACTACGCCTGCGACGCCGGTATTTCTCCGTGACTTCTGTAATCGTGCCACCAAGAGCCAGGTCTCACCACCGTTCAGCAGACTGCCAGGCTATTCGACGTCATAGGGCGCAGAGGGCTACGCGAATGAGCTGGGCGGGGCGACACCTTTCAAGGAGCCTACAAAGCGACACCCGTTCGACTTCTCAGTCACAGGGTATGGTGGCGCCGGAACAATGTCGATCGCTCACAACAGTTTTGTTCTTGCCGTGCAGTTTCTTGACATCCTATGTACTGCGGGCTGCTCGAACCTCGTCACGCTCAATGCTACTACGCCTGCGATGCCGGTATTTCTCCGTGACTTCTGTAATCGTGCCACCGAGAGGCAGGTCTCACCCCCGTTCAGCAGACGGCCGGGTTATTTGACGTCATAGGGCGCAGAGGGCTACGCGCATGAGCTGTGCTGGGCGACACCTTTCAAGGAGCCTACAAAGCGACACCCGTTCGACTACTCAGTCACAGGGTATGGTGGCGCCGGAACAATGTCGATCGCTCACAACAATTTTGTTCTTGCCGTGCAGTTTCTTGACATCCTAGGTACTGCGGGCTGCTCGAACCTCGTCACGCTCAATGCTACTACGCCTGCGACGCCGGTATTTCTCCGTGACTTCTGTAATCGTGCCACCGAGAGCCAGGTCTCACCACCGTTCAGCAGACTGCCAGGTTATTCGACGTCACAGGGCGCAGAGGGCTACGCGCATGAGCTGTGCGGGGCGACACCTTTCAAGGAGCCTACAAAGCGACACCCGTTCTACTTGTCAGTCACAGGGTATGGTGGCGCCGGAACAATGTCGATCGCTCACAACAATTTTGTTCTTCCCGTGCAGTTTCTTGACATCCTAGGTACTGCGGGCTGCTCGAACCTCGTCATGCTCAATGCTACTACGCCTGCCACGCTGGTATTTCTCCGTGACTTCAGTAATCGTGCCAACGAGAGCCAGGTCTCACCACCATTCAGCAGACTGCCAGGTTATTCGACGTCATAGGGCGCAGAAGGCTACGCGAATGAGCTTTGTGGGGCGACACCTTTCAAGGAGCCTACAAAGCGACACCTGTTCGACTTCTCAGTCACAGGGTATGGTGGCGCCGGAACAATGTCGATCGCTCACAACAATTTTGTTCTTCCCGTTCAGTTTCTTGACATCCTAGGTACTGCGGGCTGCTCGAAACTCGTCACGCTCAATGCTACTACGCCTGCGACGCCGGTATTTCTCCGTGACTTCTGTAATCGTGCCACCGAGAGCCAGGTCTCACCACCGTTCAGCAGACTGCCAGGTTATTCGACGTCACAGGGCGCAGAGGGCTACGCGCATGAGCTGTGCGGGGCGACACCTTTCAAGGAGCCTACAAAGCGACACCCGTTCTACTTGTCAGTCACAGGGTATGGTGGCGCCGGAACAATGTCGATCGCTCACAACAATTTTGTTCTTGCCGTGCAGTTTCTTGACATCCTAGGTACTGCGGGCTGCTCGAACCTCGTCATGCTCAATGCTACTACGCCTGCCACGCTGGTATTTCTCCGTGACTTCAGTAATCGTGCCAACGAGAGCCAGGTCTCACCACCGTTCAGCAGACTGCCAGGTTATTCGAGGTCATAGGGCGCAGAAGGCTACGCGAATGAGCTTTGTGGGGCGACACCTTTCAAGGAGCCTACAAAGCGACACCCGTTCGACTTCTCAGTCACAGGGTATGGTGGCTCCGGAACAATGTCGATCGCTCACAACAATTTTGTTCTTCCCGTTCAGTTTCTTGACATCCTAGGTACTGCGGGCTGCTCGAAACTCGTCACGCTCAATGCTACTACGCCTGCGACGCCGGTATTTCTCCGTGACTTCTGTAATCGTGCCACCGAGAGCCAGGTCTCACCACCGTTCAGCAGACTGCCAAGTTATTCGACGTCATAGGGTGCAGAGGGCTACGCGCATGAGCTGTGCGGGGCGACACCTTTCAAGAAGCCTACAAAGCGACACCTCTTCGACTTCTCAGTCACAGGGTATGGTGGCGCCGGAGCAATGTCGATCGCTCACAACAATTTTGTTTTTGCCGTGCAGTTTCTTGACGTCCTAGGTACTGCGGTCTGCTCGAACCTCGTCACGCTCAATGCTACTACGCCTGCGACGCCGGTATTTCTAAGTGACTTCTGTAATCGTGCCACCGAGAACCAGGTCTCACCACCGTTCAGCAGACTGCCAGGTTATTCGACGTCACAGGGCGCAGAGGGCTACGCGCATGAGCTGTGCGGGGCGACACCTTTCAAGGAGCCGACAAAGCGACACCCGTTCTACTTCTCAGTCACAGGATATGGTGGCGCCGGAACAATGTCGATCGCTCACAACAATTTTGTTCTTGCCGTGCAGTTTCTTGACATCCTAGGTACTGCGGGCTGCTCGAACCTCGTCATGCTCAATGCTACTACGCCTGCGACGCCGGTATTTCTCCGTGACTTCAGTAATAGTGCCACCGAGAACCAGGTCTCACCACCGTTCAGCAGACTGCCAGGTTATTCGACGTCATAGGGCGCAGAGGGCTATGCGCATGGGCTGTGTGGGGCGACACCTTTCGAGGAGCCTATAAACGGACACCCGCTCGACTACTCAGTCACAGGGTATGGTGGCGCTGGAACAATGTCGATTGCTCACAACAATTTTGTTCTTGCCGTGCAGTTTCTTGACATCCTAGGTACTGCGGGCTGCTCGAACCTCGTCACGCTCAATGCTACTACGCCTGCGACGGCGGTATTTCTCCGTGACTTCTGTAATCGTGCCACCGAGAGCCAGGTCTCACCACCGTTCAGCAGACTGCCAGGTTATTCGACGTCACAGGGCGCAGACGGCTACGCGCATGAGCTGTGCGGGGTGACACCTTTCAAGGAGCCTACAAAGCGACACCCGTTCTACTTGTCAGTCACAGGGTATGGTGGCGCCGGAACAATGTCGATCGCTCACAAAAATTTTGTTCTTGCCGTGCAGTTTTTTGACATCCTAGGTACTGCGGGCTGCTCAAACCTCGTCATGCTCAATGATACTACGCCTGCGACGCTGGTATTTCTCCGTGACTTCAGTAATGGTGCATCCGAGAGCCAGGTTTCACCACCGTTCAGCAGACTGCCAAGTTATTCGACGTCATAGGGCGCAGAGGGCTACGCGCATGGGCTGTGTGGGGCGATACCTTTCAAGGAGCCTACAAAGAGACACCCGTTCGACTTCTCAGTCACAGGTTATGGTGGCGCCGGAACAATGTCGATCGCTCACAACAATTTTGTTCTTGCAGTGCAGTTTCTTGACATCCTAGGTACTGCGGGCTGTTCGAACCTCGTCACGCTCAATGCTACTACGCCTGCGACGCCGGTATTTTTCCGTGACTTCTGTAATCATGCCACAGAGAGCCAGGTCTCACCACCGTTCAGCGGACTGCCAGGTTATTCGACGTCATAGGGCGCACAGGGCTACGCGCATGAGCTGTGCGGGGCGACACCTTTCAAGAAGCCTACAAAGCGACACCTGTTCGACTTCTCAGTCACAGGGTATGGTGGCGCCGGAACAATGTCGATCGCTCACAACAATTTTGTTTTTGCCGTGCAGTTTCTTGACGTCCTAGGTACTGCGGACTGCTCGAACCTCGTCACGCTCAATGCTACTACGCCTGCGACGCCGGTATTTCTCCGTGACTTCTGTAATCGTGCCACCGAGAGCCAGGTCTCACCACTGTTCAGCAGACTGCCAGGTTATTCGACGTCATAGGGCGCAGAGGGCTACGCGCATGAGCTGTGTGGGGCGACACCTTTCAAGGAGCCTACAAAGCGACACCCGTTCGACTTCTCAGTCACAGGTTATGGTGGCGCCGGAACAATGTCAATCGCTCACAACAATTTTGTTTTTGCCGTGCAGTTTCTTGACGTCCTAGGTACTGCGGGCTGTTCGAACCTCGTCACGCTCAATGCTACTACGCCTGCGACGCCGGTATTTTTCCGTGACTTCTGTATTCGTGCCACCGAGAGCCAGGTCTCACCACCGTTCAGCAGACTGCCAGGTTATTCGACGTCATAGGGCGCAGAGGGCTACGCGCATGAGCTGTGCGGGGCGACACCTTTCAAGAAGAAGAACGTACAGCGCGAACACAAGACGGGAATACTAAAGAAGGGACACAGACAAGCGCTGACTAGCAACTGAATTTTTATTAACACAGAAGCGGAAAATATATACGGAAAAAACAACAGAAACAAGAAAACTGAAAAAATTTACAGCATGACAAAGATTCTTCCATGTTATTGTTACATGCGCTCTTCTAGAAAAGATAATTCTTTGGCCGATAACCCGATGGAAGCCATGCTGATGCATCGCGACCCTTCTTTTGCGATATGAGCGGCTTCAATGATTTCACGAGTACGCATGTCCTGATGTCTGCCGATGATTGTTGTTTCTTCAAACAGGGGTGTGCCACCACAGGAACTGCAATGAATGGCCAAAAAACCTTCTTTGGCGTTGCGCACATTATTTTTGTGCTCTCGGAGGCGGTCATTTAGACACCTTCCAGTTTGGCCTATATAGCAACACCCGCATGAAAGTGGAATGCGATAAATGACATTATGTGAACAATCTAGAAATTTCTTACGATGCTTGGTAGTGCACTGGCGTTTCCTTTTTTTGACAGGACAGGTGACACGTGAAAGATATGACAATTTGTGAGGTGCTGAAAAAACCACTCGAACGCCGCACTGTTGCCCTATTTTCCTGAGACGATGTGAAATATTATGCATGTATGGTATGACCGAAATCTTCTTGCCTCGACCGGTTTCCATGCTTGCCTGCTGAACATTTTCCTGGCAGCTTTTCTTCTTTTTTCTGTAAATTACTTCCGCTACCGATGTGAGCAGCTTATGTGGATAACCTGCTGCTTCGAGCCGACGAATCTGCGCCAAGAAACTTCTAGTGACAACGTGGTGACATGATTTATCTAATGCGTTGGAAAGACATGTTTGAACAATGCTTCGCTTGACTAACTTAGTGTGTGACGATGTGTACGGCAACAACGGTTTTTGTGCTCGTGGTTCGTACATCCAACATGAATGTTGATTGGCAAATGTTAGTCTGAGATCTAAAAAACGAATGCTGTTGTCTTCTGGCATTTCATGTGTGATACACAGAGGCGACAGGCACTCTTTAAATAATGATATGAGGTGACTTGTTGCAACTTGAAAGTTATCTGCATTGCGCTTGAGAATCACAAGATAATCATCTACAAAACGGAAGGTTTTCAGAACACTGCTACCATTGAGCCGTGCGTTAAGAGCTCTGTCTAACTTTGCTAGATAGAGGTCACTCAACAGTGGGGCAATGCATGAGCCTATAGACACACCATTCTTTTGAAGAAAAATTTCATTGTTCCATTCAACATAGGTAGATTTAAGGTAAAACGAGACAAGGTCAAGGAAAGCACCGCCACTAATACAAGTCGTGTTCTGGAATGCTACGGATCCAAATTCATCGATGCATTCTTCGATACATGAAATTAGTTCTTTGGATGGCAGAGAATAATACAAGTCTTTCACATCGATTGAAAAGGCGGTGAGCTGTTCGTTCGGGTTTTGGTTGATGAAGCTTATGACCTCTTGCGAATTACGGATGAGGAAAGGATCATCAATTTTGAGCAGCTTCAAATTTTGTTGAATGAAACTCGCTAGTGCTTTCTGCCACGTTCCTTTTTCTGAAATTATTACGCGAAAAGGTGAGTCTTCTTTGTGGGTTTTGCATGAAAAAAACATATCTAGGGCTAAATTCTGACATTTACCTATCGTTAGTGCCAGCTTTTTTAGATCTAGTTGCGAGCAAAGTAAGATGGCTTTTTCCTTAACTTTTGCTAGGGATACATCAGGGCACCGTTTAAACACAGAGAGAACAGCGTCATGCGCTTTTTGAAGGTACACATCATTTGGTAGTACAGCAAAACCTCCCTCTTTATCTGCTGGTACGACACACAGTTCATTCCGGAGCAAGAACGTGGAGACTTTCTTTAGAGGCAAGTTGTGGCTTGTGGGCTTACCATGCATCAGAACGTCAACGCCCTCGGAGACGCACCTGTCGCACTCATTCGTCGGTGCGAGGCTTGAGACCTGTCGAACCACAGATAGCAGCTCCGCGGGAGTCTTTCTCTGTTCCACTGCAAACTTTGGGCCCAGCCCCAGGGTGCGGCGCACTTGTTCTGAAAGCTGGACGTCATCAGCGACGTGGACGACGCCTTCCTGACGCGGTCTAGTTGGCTGCACAATCCGTAGATGCCTCAGAGCACATTGCCACATATGTTCGACAGTGGAGTCTATAAGATTGTTATATTCTCGCCACCTTTTTCTCCTGCCAGCTGGTAGCCTTTCGTTGTGGTGAAGTTGTGGTGAAGTTCGGACCACCATGGCGTTAGGATGTGCAAAATCCTAAGGTCCGAATGGCAAAGGCAAGCACGACTCCACCGGGACACCCTGAATCTACAACTTCACCACAACGAAAGGCTACCAGCTGGCAGGAGAAAAAGGTGGCGAGAATATAACAATCTTATAGACTCCACTGTCGAACATATGTGGCAATGTGCTCTGAGGCATCTACGGATTGTGCAGCCAACTAGACCGCGTCAGGAAGGCGTCGTCCACGTCGCTGATGACGTCCAGCTTTCAGAACAAGTGCGCCGCACCCTGGGGCTGGGCCCAAAGTTTGCAGTGGAACAGAGAAAGACTCCCGCGGAGCTGCTATCTGTGGTTCGACAGGTCTCAAGCCTCGCACCGACGAATGAGTGCGACAGGTGCGTTTCCGAGGGCGTTGACGTTCTGATGCATGGTAAGCCCACAAGCCACAACTTGCCTCTAAAGAAAGTCTCCACGTTCTTGCTCCGGAATGAACTGTGTGTCGTACCAGCAGATAAAGAGGGAGGTTTTGCTGTACTACCAAATGATGTGTACCTTCAAAAAGCGCATGACGCTGTTCTCTCTGTGTTTAAACGGTGCCCTGATGTATCCCTAGCAAAAGTTAAGGAAAAAGCCATCTTACTTTGCTCGCAACTAGATCTAAAAAAGCTGGCACTAACGATAGGTAAATGTCAGAATTTAGCCCTAGATATGTTTTTTTCATGCAAAACCCACAAAGAAGACTCACCTTTTCGCGTAATAATTTCAGAAAAAGGAACGTGGCAGAAAGCACTAGCGAGTTTCATTCAACAAAATTTGAAGCTGCTCAAAATTGATGATCCTTTCCTCATCCGTAATTCGCAAGAGGTCATAAGCTTCATCAACCAAAACCCGAACGAACAGCTCACCGCCTTTTCAATCGATGTGAAAGACTTGTATTATTCTCTGCCATCCAAAGAACTAATTTCATGTATCGAAGAATGCATCGATGAATTTGGATCCGTAGCATTCCAGAACACGACTTGTATTAGTGGCGGTGCTTTCCTTGACCTTGTCTCGTTTTACCTTAAATCTACCTATGTTGAATGGAACAATGAAATTTTTCTTCAAAAGAATGGTGTGTCTATAGGCTCATGCATTGCCCCACTGTTGAGTGACCTCTATCTAGCAAAGTTAGACAGAGCTCTTAACGCACGGCTCAATGGTAGCAGTGTTCTGAAAACCTTCCGTTTTGTAGATGATTATCTTGTGATTCTCAAGCGCAATGCAGATAACTTTCAAGTTGCAACAAGTCACCTCATATCATTATTTAAAGAGTGCCTGTCGCCTCTGTGTATCACACATGAAATGCCAGAAGACAACAGCATTCGTTTTTTAGATCTCAGACTAACATTTGCCAATCAACATTCATGTTGGATGTACGAACCACGAGCACAAAAACCGTTGTTGCCGTACACATCGTCACACACTAAGTTAGTCAAGCGAAGCATTGTTCAAACATGTCTTTCCAACGCATTAGATAAATCATGTCACCACGTTGTCACTAGAAGTTTCTTGGCGCAGATTCGTCGGCTCGAAGCAGCAGGTTATCCACATAAGCTGCTCACATCGGTAGCGGAAGTAATTTACAGAAAAAAGAAGAAAAGCTGCCAGGAAAATGTTCAGCAGGCAAGCATGGAAACCGGTCGAGGCAAGAAGATTTCGGTCATACCATACATGCATAATATTTCACATCGTCTCAGGAAAATAGGGCAACAGTGCGGCGTTCGAGTGGTTTTTTCAGCACCTCACAAATTGTCATATCTTTCACGTGTCACCTGTCCTGTCAAAAAAAGGAAACGCCAGTGCACTACCAAGCATCGTAAGAAATTTCTAGATTGTTCACATAATGTCATTTATCGCATTCCACTTTCATGCGGGTGTTGCTATATAGGCCAAACTGGAAGGTGTCTAAATGACCGCCTCCGAGAGCACAAAAATAATGTGCGCAACGCCAAAGAAGGTTTTTTGGCCATTCATTGCAGTTCCTGTGGTTGCACACCCCTGTTTGAAGAAACAACAATCATCGGCAGACATCAGGACATGCGTACTCGTGAAATCATTGAAGCCGCTCATATCGCAAAAGAAGGGTCGCGATGCATCAGCATGGCTTCCATCGGGTTATCGGCCAAAGAATTATCTTTTCTAGAAGAGCGCATGTAACAATAACATGGAAGAATCTTTGTCATGCTGTAAATTTTTTCAGTTTTCTTGTTTCTGTTGTTTTTTCCGTATATATTTTCCGCTTCTGTGTTAATAAAAATTCAGTTGCTAGTCAGCGCTTGTCTGTGTCCCTTCTTTAGTATTCCCGTCTTGTGTTCGCGCTGTACGTTCTTCATCATGCAATACCAACTAGCCCAAAGTTTCACTCTTCTAAGTTATATTTCTAGTTCCTCGGGCTTCTTGACTCCTACTGCTGTGCATTCCTCTTTGCTCATTACCCTCATCTCCGTCGCCCTGTGCCGCGCCCGCATCTTATCATTCTGCATTCGAAAAAAACAGCTCCCTCCGGAAGTAAAAAGCTTGTTTGGTGGCTTCAGCCCTTCGGACCACCATGGCGTTAGGATGTGCAAAATCCTAAGGTCCGAATGGCAAAGGCAAGCACGACTCCACCGGGACACCCTGAATCTACAACTTCACCACAACGAAAGGCTACCAGCTGGCAGGAGAAAAAGGTGGCGAGAATATAACAATCTTATAGACTCCACTGTCGAACATATGTGGCAATGTGCTCTGAGGCATCTACGGATTGTGCAGCCAACTAGACCGCGTCAGGAAGGCGTCGTCCACGTCGCTGATGACGTCCAGCTTTCAGAACAAGTGCGCCGCACCCTGGGGCTGGGCCCAAAGTTTGCAGTGGAACAGAGAAAGACTCCCGCGGAGCTGCTATCTGTGGTTCGACAGGTCTCAAGCCTCGCACCGACGAATGAGTGCGACAGGTGCGTTTCCGAGGGCGTTGACGTTCTGATGCATGGTAAGCCCACAAGCCACAACTTGCCTCTAAAGAAAGTCTCCACGTTCTTGCTCCGGAATGAACTGTGTGTCGTACCAGCAGATAAAGAGGGAGGTTTTGCTGTACTACCAAATGATGTGTACCTTCAAAAAGCGCATGACGCTGTTCTCTCTGTGTTTAAACGGTGCCCTGATGTATCCCTAGCAAAAGTTAAGGAAAAAGCCATCTTACTTTGCTCGCAACTAGATCTAAAAAAGCTGGCACTAACGATAGGTAAATGTCAGAATTTAGCCCTAGATATGTTTTTTTCATGCAAAACCCACAAAGAAGACTCACCTTTTCGCGTAATAATTTCAGAAAAAGGAACGTGGCAGAAAGCACTAGCGAGTTTCATTCAACAAAATTTGAAGCTGCTCAAAATTGATGATCCTTTCCTCATCCGTAATTCGCAAGAGGTCATAAGCTTCATCAACCAAAACCCGAACGAACAGCTCACCGCCTTTTCAATCGATGTGAAAGACTTGTATTATTCTCTGCCATCCAAAGAACTAATTTCATGTATCGAAGAATGCATCGATGAATTTGGATCCGTAGCATTCCAGAACACGACTTGTATTAGTGGCGGTGCTTTCCTTGACCTTGTCTCGTTTTACCTTAAATCTACCTATGTTGAATGGAACAATGAAATTTTTCTTCAAAAGAATGGTGTGTCTATAGGCTCATGCATTGCCCCACTGTTGAGTGACCTCTATCTAGCAAAGTTAGACAGAGCTCTTAACGCACGGCTCAATGGTAGCAGTGTTCTGAAAACCTTCCGTTTTGTAGATGATTATCTTGTGATTCTCAAGCGCAATGCAGATAACTTTCAAGTTGCAACAAGTCACCTCATATCATTATTTAAAGAGTGCCTGTCGCCTCTGTGTATCACACATGAAATGCCAGAAGACAACAGCATTCGTTTTTTAGATCTCAGACTAACATTTGCCAATCAACATTCATGTTGGATGTACGAACCACGAGCACAAAAACCGTTGTTGCCGTACACATCGTCACACACTAAGTTAGTCAAGCGAAGCATTGTTCAAACATGTCTTTCCAACGCATTAGATAAATCATGTCACCACGTTGTCACTAGAAGTTTCTTGGCGCAGATTCGTCGGCTCGAAGCAGCAGGTTATCCACATGAGCTGCTCACATCGGTAGCGGAAGTAATTTACAGAAAAAAGAAGAAAAGCTGCCAGGAAAATGTTCAGCAGGCAAGCATGGAAACCGGTCGAGGCAAGAAGATTTCGGTCATACCATACATGCATAATATTTCACATCGTCTCAGGAAAATAGGGCAACAGTGCGGCGTTCGAGTGGTTTTTTCAGCACCTCACAAATTGTCATATCTTTCACGTGTCACCTGTCCTGTCAAAAAAAGGAAACGCCAGTGCACTACCAAGCATCGTAAGAAATTTCTAGATTGTTCACATAATGTCATTTATCGCATTCCACTTTCATGCGGGTGTTGCTATATAGGCCAAACTGGAAGGTGTCTAAATGACCGCCTCCGAGAGCACAAAAATAATGTGCGCAACGCCAAAGAAGGTTTTTTGGCCATTCATTGCAGTTCCTGTGGTTGCACACCCCTGTTTGAAGAAACAACAATCATCGGCAGACATCAGGACATGCGTACTCGTGAAATCATTGAAGCCGCTCATATCGCAAAAGAAGGGTCGCGATGCATCAGCATGGCTTCCATCGGGTTATCGGCCAAAGAATTATCTTTTCTAGAAGAGCGCATGTAACAATAACATGGAAGAATCTTTGTCATGCTGTAAATTTTTTCAGTTTTCTTGTTTCTGTTGTTTTTTCCGTATATATTTTCCGCTTCTGTGTTAATAAAAATTCAGTTGCTAGTCAGCGCTTGTCTGTGTCCCTTCTTTAGTATTCCCGTCTTGTGTTCGCGCTGTACGTTCTTCATCATGCAATACCAACTAGCCCAAAGTTTCACTCTTTCAAGAAGCCTACAAAGCGACACCTGTTCGACTTCTCAGTCACAGGGTATGGTGGCGCCGGAACAATGTCAATCGCTCACAACAATTTTGTTCTTGCCGTGCAGTTTCTTGACATCCTAGGTACTGCGGGCTGCTCGAACTTCGTCACGCTCAATGCTACTACGCCTGCGACGGCGGTATTTCTCCGTGACTTCTGTAATCATGCCACCGAGAGCCAGGTCTCACCACCGTTCAGCAGACTGCCAAGTTATTCGACGTCATAGGGCGCAGAGGGCTACGCGCATGGGCTGTGTGGGGCGGCACTTTTCAAGGAGCCTACAAAGAGACACCCGTTCGACTTCTCAGTCACAGGTTATGGTGGCGCCGGAACAATGTCGATCGCTCACAACAATTTTGTTTTTGCCGTGCAGTTTCTTGACGTCCTAGGTACTGCGGGCTGTTCGAACCTCGTCACGCTCAGTGCTACTACGCCTGCGACGCCGGTATTTCTCCGTGACTTCTGTAATCGTGCTACCGAGAGCCAGGTCTCACCATCGGTCAGCAGACTGCCAGGTTATTCGACGTCATAGGGAGCAGAGGGCTACGCGAATGAGCTGGGCGAGCGACACCTTTCAAGGAGCCTACAAAGCGACATCCCTTCGACTTCTCAGTCACAGGGTATGGTGGCGCCGGAACAATGTCAATCGCTCACAACAATGTTGTTTTTGCCGTGCAGTTTCTTGACGTCCTAGGTACTGCGGGCTGCTCGAACCTCGTCACGCTCAATGCTACAACGCCTGCGACGGCGGCATTTCTCCGTGACTTCTGTAGTCGTGCCACCGAGAGCCAGGTCTCACCACCGTTCAGCAGACTGCCAGGTTATTCGACGTCATAGGGCGCAGAGGGCTACGCGAATGAGCTGGGCGAGCGACACCTTTCAAGGAGCCTACAAAGCGACATCCCTTCGACTTCTCAGTCACAGGGTATGGTGGCGCCGGAACACTGTCAATCGCTCACAACAATGTTGTTCTTGCAGTGCAGTTTCTTGACATCTTAGGTACTGCGGGCTGCTCGAACCTCGTCACGCTCAATGCTACTACGCCTGCGACGCCGGTATTTCACCGTGACTTCTGTAATCGTGCCACCGAGAGCCAGGTCGCACCACCGTTCAGCAGACTGCCAGGTTATTCGACGTCATAGGGCGCAGAGGACTACGCGCATGAGCTGTGCGGGGCGACACCTTTCGAGGAGCCTATAAACGGACACCCGCTCGACTACTCAGTTACAGGGTATGGTGGCGCCAGAACAATGTCTATCGCTCACAACAATTTTGTTCTTGCCGTGCAGTTTCTTGACATCCTAGGTACTGCGGGCTGCTCCAACCTCGTCACGCTCAATGCTACTACGCCTGCGACGGCGGTATTTCTCCGTGACTTCTGTTCTCGTGCCACCGAGAGCCAGGTCTCACCACCGTTCAGCAGACTGCCAGGTTATTCGACGTCACAGGGTGCAGAGGGCTACGCGCATGAGCTGTGCGGGGCGACACCTTTCAAGGAGCCTACAAAGCGACACCCGTTCTACTTGTCAGTCAGGGTATGGTGGCGCCGGAACAATGTCGATCGCTCACAACAATTTTGTTCTTGCCGTGCAGTTTCTTGACATCGTAGGTACTGCGGGCTGCTCAAACCTCGTCATGCTCAATGCTACTACGCCTGCGACGCTGGTATTTCTCTGTGACTTCAGTAATCGTGCCAGCGAGAGCCAGGTCTCACCACCGTTCAGCAGACTGCCAAGTTATTCGACGTCATAGGGCGCAGAGGGCTACGCGCATGGGCTGTGTGGGGTGACACCTTTCAAGGAGCCTACAAAGAGACACCCGTTCGACTTCTCAGTCACAGGTTATTGTGGCGCCGGAACAATGTCGATCGCTCACAACAATTTTGTTCTTGCAGTGCAGTTTATTGACATCCTAGGTACTGCGGGCTATTCGAACCTCGTCACGCTCAATGCTACTACTCCTGCGACGCCGGTATTTTTCCGTGACTTCTGTAATCATGCCACCGAGAGCCAGGTCTCACTACCGTTCAGCAGACTGCCAGGTTATTCGACGTCATAGGGCGCAGAGGGCTACGCGCATGAGCTGTGTGGGGCGACACCTTTCAAGGAGCCTACAAAGCGACACCCGTTCGACTTCTCAGTCACAGGGTATGGTGGCGCCGGAACAATGTCGATCGCTCAGAAAAATTTTGTTCTTGCCGTGCAGTTTCTTGACATCCTAGGTACTGCGGGCTGCTCGAACCTCGTCACGCTCAGTGCTACTACGCCTGCGACGCCGGTATTTCTCCGTGACTTCTGTAATCGTGCTACCGAGAGCCAGGTCTCACCACCGGTCAGCAGACTGCCAGGTTATTCGACGTCATAGGGAGCAGAGGGCTACGCGAATGAGCTGTGTGGGGCGACACCTTTCAAGGAGCCTATAAAGAGACACCCGCTCGAGTACTCAGTCACAGGGTATGGTGGCGCCGGAACAATGTCAATCGCTCACAACAATTTTGTTCTTGCCGTGCAGTTTCTTGACATCCTAGGTACTGCGGGGTGCTCGAACCTCGTCACGCTCAATGCTACTACGCCTGCGATGCCGGTATTTCTCCGTGACTTCTGTAATCGTGCCACCGAGAGGCAAGTCTCACCACCGTTCAGCAGACGGTCGGGTTATTTTACGTCATAGGGCGCAGAGAGCTACGCGCATGAGCTGTGTGGGGCGACACCTTTCAAGGAGCCTCTAAAGGGACACCCGCTCGACTACTCAGTCACAGGGTATGATGGCGCCGGAACAATGTCAATCGCTCACAACAATTTTGTTCTTGCCGTGCAGTTTCTTGACATCCGAGGTACTGCGGGCTGCTCGAACCTCGTCACGCTCAATGCTACTACGCCTGCGACGCCGGTATTTCTCCGTGACTTCTGTAATTGTGCCACCAAGAGCCAGGTCTCACCACCGTTCAGCAGACTGCCAGGTTATTCGACGTCATAGGGCGCAGAGGGCTACGCGAATGAGCTGGGCGGGGCGACACCTTTCAAGGAGCCTACAAAGCGACACCCGTTCGACTTCTCAGTCACAGGGTATGGTGGCGCCGGAACAATGTCGATCGCTCACAATAATTTTGTTCTTGCCGTGCAGTTTCTTGACATCCTAGGTACTGCGGGCTGCTTGAACCTCGTCACGCTCAATGCTACTACGCCTGCGACGCCGGTATTTCTCCGTGACTTCTGTAATCGTGCCACCGAGAGGCAGGTCTCACCACCGTTCAGCAGACGGCCGGGTTATTTGACGTCATAGGGCGCAGAGGGCTACGCCCATGAGCTGTGTGGGGCGACACCTTTCAAGGAGCCTATAAAGGGACACCCGCTCGACTACTCAGTCACAGGGTATGATGGCGCCGGAACAATGTCAATCGCTCACAACAATTTTGTTCTTGCCGTGCAGTTTCTTGACATCCGAGGTACTGCGGGCTGCTTGAACCTCGTCACGCTCAATGCTACTACGCCTGCGACGCCGGTATTTCTCCGTGACTTCTGTAATCGTTCCACCAAGAGCCAGGTCTCACCACCGTTTAGGAGACTGCCAGGTTATTCGACGTCATAGGGCGCAGAGGGCTACGCGAATGAGCTGGGCGGGGTGACACCTTTCAAGGAGCCTACAAAGCGACACCCGTTCGACTTCTCAGTCACAGGGTATGGTGGCGCCGGAACAATGTCGATCGCTCACAACAATTTTGTTCTTGCCGTGCAGTTTCTTGACATCCTACGTACTGCGGGCTGCTTGAACCTCGTCACGCTCAATGTTACTACGCCTTGGACGCTGGTATTTCTCCGTGACTTCTGTAATCGTGCCACCGAGAGGCAGGTCTCACCACCGTTCAGCAGACGGCCGGGTTATTCGACGTCATAGGGCGCAGAGGGCTACGCGCTTGAGCTGTGTGGGGCGACACCTTTCAAGGAGCCTACAAAGCGACCTCCGTTCGACTTCTCAGTCACAGGGTATGGTGGCGCCGGAACAATGTCGATCGCTCACAACAATTTTGTTCTTGCCGTGTAGTTTCTTGACATCCTAGGTACTGCGGGCTGCTCGAACCTCGTCACGCTCAGTGCTACTACGCCTGCGACGCCGGTATTTCTCCGTGACTTCTGTAATCGTGCTACCGAGAGCCAGGTCTCACCATCGGTCAGCAGACTGCCAGGTTATTCGACGTCATAGGGAGCAGAGGGCTACGCGAATGAGCTGTGTGGGGCGACACCTTTCAAGGAGCCTATAAAGGGACACCCGCTCGACTACTCAGTCACAGGGTATGGTGGCGCCGGAACAATGTCAATCGCTCATAACAATTTTGTTCTTGCCGTGCAGTTTCTTGACATCCTAGGTACTGTGGGCTGCTCGAACATCGTCACGCTCAATGCTACTACGCCTACGACGCCGGTATTTCTCCGTGACTTCTGTAATCGTGCCACCAAGAGCCAGGACTCACCACCGTTCAGCAGACTGCCAGGTTATTCGACGTCACAGGGCGCAGAGGGCTACGCGAATGAGCTGGGCAGGGCGACACCTTTCAAGGAGCCTACAAAGCGACATCCGTTCGACTTCTCAGTCACAGGGCATGGTGGCGCCGGAACAATGTCAATCGCTCACAACAATTTTGTTCTTGCCGTGCAGTTTCTTGACATCCTAGGTACTGCGGGGTGCTCGAACCTCGTCACGCTCAATGCTACTACGCCTGCGACGCCGGTATTTCTCCGTGACTTCTGTAATCGTGCCACCGAGAGCCAGGCCTCACCACTGTTCAGCAGACTGCCAGGTTATTCGACGTCATAGGGCGCAGAGGGCTACGCGCATGAGCTGTGTGGGGCGACACCTTTCAAGGAGCCTACAAAGCGACACCCGTTCGACTTCTCAGTCACAGGGTATGGTGGCCCCGTAACAGTGTTGGTCGCTCACAACAATTTTGTTCTTGCAGTGCAGTTTCTTGACATCTTAGGTACTGCGGGCTGCTCGAACCTCGTCAAGCTCAATGCTACTACGCCTACGACGCCGGTATTTCTCTGTGACTTCTGTAATCGTGCCACCGAGAGCCAGGTCGCACCACCGTTCAGCAGACTGCCAGGTTATTCGACGTCATAGGGCGCAGAGGACTACGCGCATGAGCTGTGCGGGGCGACACCTTTCGAGGAGCCTATAAACGGACACCCACTCGACTACTCAGTCACAGGGTATGGTGGCGCCGGAACAATGTCGATCGCTCACAACAATTTTGTTCTTGCCGTGCAGTTTCTTGACATCCTAAGTACTGCGGGCTGCTCGAACCTCGTCACGCTCAATGCTACTACGCCTGCGACGGCGGTATTTCTCCGTGACTTCTGTAATCGTGCCACCGAGAGCCAGGTCTCACCACCGTTCAGCAGACTGCCAGGTTATTCGAAGTCACAGGGCGCAGAGGGCTACGCGCATGAGCTGTGCGGGGCGACACCTTTCAAGGAGCCTACAAAGCGACACCTGTTCGACTTCTCAGTCACAGGGTATGGTGGCGCCGGAGCAATGTCGATCGCTCACAACAATTTTGTTTTTGCCGTGCAGTTTCTTGACGTCCTAGGTACTGTGGGCTGCTCGAACCTCGTCACGCTCAATGCTACTACGCCTACGACGCCGGTATTTCTCCGTGACTTCTGTAATCGTGCCACCAAGAGCCAGGACTCACCACCGTTCAGCAGACTGCCAGGTTATTCGACGTCACAGGGCGCAGAGGGCTACGCGAATGAGCTGGGCAGGGCGACACCTTTCAAGGAGCCTACAAAGCGACATCCGTTCGACTTCTCAGTCACAGGGCATGGTGGCGCCGGAACAATGTCGATCGCTCACAACAATTTTGTTCTTGCCGTGCAGTTTCTTGACATCCTAGGTACTGCGGGCTGCTCGAACCTCGTCACGCTCAATGCTACTACGCCTGCGATGCCGGTATTTCTCCGTGACTTCTGTAATCGTGCCACCGAGAGGTAGGTCTCACCCCCGTTCAGCAGACGGCCGGGTTATTCGACGTCATAGGCCGCAGAGGGCTACGCGCAAGAGCTGTGTGGGGCGACACCTTTCAAGGAGCCTACAAAGCGACACCCGTTCGACTCCTCAGTCACAGGGTATGGTGGCGCCGTAACAATGTTGATCGCTCACAACAATTTTGTTCTTGCAGTGCAGTTTCTTGACATCCTACGTACTGCGGGCTGCTTGAACCTCGTCACGCTCAATGTTACTACGCCTTGGACGCCGGTATTTCTCCGTGACTTCTGTAGTCGTGCCACCGAGAGGCAGGTCTCACCACCGTTCAGCAGACGGCCGGGTTATTCGACGTCATAGGGCGCAGAGGGCTACGCGCTTGAGCTGTGTGGGGCGACACCTTTCAAGGAGCCTACAAAGCGACCTCCGTTCGACTTCTCAGTCACAGGGTATGGTGGCGCCGGAACAATGTCGATCGCTCACAACAATTTTGTTCTTGCCGTGCAGTTTCTTGACATCCTAGGTACTGCGGGCTGCTCGAACCTCGTCACGCTCAGTGCTGCTACGCCTGCGACGCCGGTATTTCTCCGTGACTTCTGTAATCGTGCTACCGAGAGCCAGATCTCACCACCGGTCAGCAGACTGCCAGGTTATTCGACGTCATAGGGAGCAGAGGGCTACGCGAATGAGCTGTGTGGGGCGACACCTTTCAAGGAGCCTATAAAGGGACACCCGCTCGACTTCCCAGTCACAGGTTATGGTGGCGCCGGAACAATGTCGATCGCTCACAACAATTTTGTTCTTGCAGTGCAGTTTCTTGACATCCTAGGTACTGCGGGCTGTTCGAACCTCGTCACGCTCAATGCTACTACGCCTGCGACGCCGGTATTTTTCCGTGACTTCTGTAATCATGCCACAGAGAGCCAGGTCTCACCACCGTTCAGCGGACTGCCAGGTTATTCGACGTCATAGGGCACAGAGGGCTACGCGCATGAGCTGTGCGGGGCGACACCTTTCAAGAAGCCTACAAAGCGACACCTGTTCGACTTCTCAGTCACAGGGTATGGTGGCGCCGGAACAATGTCGATCGCTCACAACAATTTTGTTTTTGCCGTGCAGTTTCTTGACGTCCTAGGTACTGCGGGCTGCTCGAACCTCGTCACGCTCAATGCTACTACGCCTGCGACGCCGGTATTTCTCCGTGACTTCTGTAATCGTGCCACCGAGAGCCAGGTCTCACCACTGTTCAGCAGACTGCCAGGTTATTCGACGTCATAGGGCGCAGAGGGCTACGCGCATGAGCTGTGTGGGGCGACACCTTACAAGGAGCCTACAAAGCGACACCCGTTCGACTTCTCAGTCACAGGGTATGGTGGCCCCGTAACAATGTTGGTCGCTCACAACAATTTTGTTCTTGCAGTGCAGTTTCTTGACATCTTAGGTACTGCGGGCTGCTCGAACCTCGTCAAGCTCAATGCTACTACGCCTGCGACGCCGGTATTTCTCTGTGACTTCTGTAATCGTGCCACCGAGAGCCAGGTCGCACCACCGTTCAGCAGACTGCCAGGTTATTCGACGTCATAGGGCGCAGAGGACTACGCGCATGAGCTGTGCGGGGCGACACCTTTCGAGGAGCCTATAAACGGACACCCACTCGACTACTCAGTCACAGGGTATGGTGGTGCCGGAACAATGTCGATCGCTCACAACAATTTTGTTCTTGCCGTGCAGTTTCTTGACATCCTAGGTACTGCGGGCTGCTCGAACCTCGTCACGCTCAATGCTACTACGCCTGCGACGGCGGTATTTCTCCGTGACTTCTGTAATCGTGCCACCGAGAGCCAGGCGCACCACCGTTCAGCAGACTGCCAGGTTATTCGAAGTCACAGGGCGCAGAGGGCTACGCGCATGAGCTGTGCGGGGCGACACCTTTCAAGGAGCCTACAAAGCGACACCTGTTCGACTTCTCAGTCACAGGGTATGGTGGCACCGGAGCAATGTCGATCGCTCACAACAATTTTGTTTTTGCCGTGCAGTTTCTTGACGTCCTAGGTACTGTGGGCTGCTCGAACCTCGTCACGCTCAATGCTACTACGCCTGCGACGCCGCTATTTCTCCGTGACTTCTGTAATCGTGCCACCGAGAGCCAGGTCTCACCACCGTTGAGCAGACTGCCAGGTTATTCGACGTCACAGGGCGCAGAGGGCTACGCACATGAGCTGTACGGGGCGACACCTTTCAAGGAGCCGACAAAGCGACATCCGTTCTACTTCTCAGTCACAGGATATGGTGGCGCCGGAACAATGTCGATCGCTCACAACAATTTTGTTCTTGCCGTGCAGTTTCTTGACATCCTAGGTACTGCGGGCTGCTCGAACCTCGTCATGCTCAATGCTACTACGCCTGCGACGCTGGTATTTCTCCGTGACTTCAGTAATCGTGCCACCGAGAACCAGGTCTCACCACCGTTCAGCAGACTGCCAGGTTATTCGACGTCATAGGGCGCAGAGGGCTACGCGCATGGGCTGTGTGGGGCGACACCTTTCGAGGAGCCTAAAAAGCGACACCCGTTCGACTTCTCAGTCAAAGGGTATGGTGGCGCCGGAACAATGTCGATCGCTCACAACAATTTTGTTCTTGCCGTGCAGTTTCTTGACATCCTAGGTACTGCGGGCTGCTCGAACCTCGTCTTGCTCAATGCTACTACGCCTGCGATGCCGGTATTTCTCCGTGACCTTTGTAATTGTGCCACCGAGAGGCAGGTCTCACCACCGTTCAGCAGACGGCCGGGTTATTCGACGTCATAGGGTGCAGAGGGCTACGCGAATGAGCTGGGCGGGGCGACACCTTTCAAGGAGCCTACAAAGCGACGTCCGTTCAACTTCTCAGTCACAGGGTATGGTGGCGCCGGAACAATGTCGATCGCTCACAACAATTTTGTTCTTGCCGTGCAGTTTCTTGACATCCTAGGTACTGCGGGCTGCTCGAACCTCGTCAGGCTCAATGCTACTACGCCTGCGACGCCGGTATTTCTCCGTGACTTCTGTAATCGTGCCACCGAGAGCCAGGTCTCACCACCGTTCAGCAGACTGCCAGGTTATTCGACGTCACAGGGCGCAGAGGGCTATGCGCATGGGCTGTGTGGGGCGACACCTTTCGAGGAGCCTACAAAGCGACACCCGTTCGACTTCTCAGTCACAGGGTATGGTGGCGCCGGAACAATGTCGATCACTCACAACAATTTTGTTCTTGCCGTGCAGTTTCTTGACATCCTAGGTACTGCGGGCTGCTCGAACCTCGTCTTGCTCAATGCTACTACGCCTGCGATGCCGGTATTTCTCCGTGACCTTTGTAATCGTGCCACCGAGAGGCAGGTCTCACCACCGTTCAGCAGACGGCCGGGTTATTCAACGTCATAGGGCGCAGAGGGCTACGCGCATGAGCTGTGTGGGGCGACACCTTTCAAGGAGCCTAGAAAGCGACACCCGTTCGACTTCTCAGTCACAGGGTATGGTGGCGCCGGAACAATGTCGATCGCTCACAACAATTTTGTTCTTGCCGTGCAGTTTCTTGACATCCTAGGTACTGCGGGCTGCTCGAACCTCGTCACGCTCAATGCTACTACGCCTGCGACGCCGGTATTTCTCCGTGACTTTTGTAATCGTGCCACCGAGAGCCAGGTCGCACCACCGTTGAGCAGACTGCCAGGTTATTCGATGTCATAGGGCGCAGAGGACTTCGCGCATGAGCTGTGCGGGGCGACACCTTTCGAGAAGCCTATAAACGGACACCCGCTCGACTACTCAGTCACAGGGTATGGTGGCGCCGGAACAATGTCGATCGCTCACAAAAATTTTGTTCTTGCCGTGCAGTTTTTTGACATCCTAGGTACTGTGGGCTGCTCGAACCTCGTCACGCTCAATGCTACTACGCCTGCGACGCCGGTATTTCTCCGTGACTTCTGTAATCGTGCCACCGAGAGCCAGGTCTCACCACCGTTCAGCAGACTGCCAAGTTATTCGACGTCATAGGGCGCAGAGGGCTACGCGCATGGGCTGTCTGGGGCGACACCTTTCAAGGAGCCTACAAAGAGACACCCGTTCTACTTGTCAGTCACAGGTTATGGTGGCGCCGGAACAATGTCGATCGCTCACAACAATTTTGTTCTTGCAGTGCAGTTTCTTGACATCCTAGGTACTGCGGGCTGTTCGAACCTCGTCACGCTCAATGCTACTACGCCTGCGACGCCGGTATTTTTCCGTGACTTCTGTAATCATGCCACAGAGAGCCAGGTCGCACCACAGTTCAGCGGACTGCCAGGTTATTTGACGTCATAGGGCGCAGAGGGCTACGCGCATGAGCTGTGCGGGGCGACACCTTTCAAGAAGCCTACAAAGCGACACCTGTTCGACTTCTCAGTCACAGGGTATGGTGGCGCCGGAACAATGTCGATCGCTCACAACAATTTTGTTTTTGCCGTGCAGTTTCTTGACGTCCTAGGTACTGCGGGCTGCTCGAACCTCGTCACGCTCAATGCTACTACGCCTGCGACGCCGGTATTTCTCCGTGACTTCTGTAATCGTGCCACCGAGAGCCAGGTCTCACCACTGTTCAGCAGACTGCCAGGTTATTCGACGTCATAGGGCGCAGAGGGCTACGCGCATGAGCTGTGTGGGGCGACACCTTTCAAGGAGCCTACAAAGCGACACCCGTTCGACTTCTCAGTCACAGGGTATGGTGGCGCCGTAACAATGTTGGTCGCTCACAACAATTTTGTTCTTGCAGTGCAGTTTCTTGACATCTTAGGTACTGCGGGCTGCTCGAACCTCGTCAAGCTCAATGCTACTACGCCTGCGACGCCGGTATTTCTCTGTGACTTCTGTAATCGTGCCACCGAGAGCCAGGTCGCACCACCGTTGAGCAGACTGCCAGGTTATTCGACGTCATAGGGCGCAGAGGACTACGCGCATGAGCTGTGCGGGGCGACACCTTTCGAGGAGCCTATAAACGGACACTCGCTCGACTACTCAGTCACAGGGTATGGTGGCGCCGGAACAATGTCGATCGCTCACAACAATTTTGTTCTTGCCGTGCAGTTTCTTGACATCCTAGGTACTGCGGGCTGCTCGAACCTCGTCACGCTCAATGCTACTACGCCTGCGACGGCGGTATTTCTCCGTGACTTCTGTAATCGTGCCACCGAGAGCCAGGTCTCACCACCGTTCAGCAGACTGCCAGGTTATTCGAAGTCACAGGGCGCAGAGGGCTACGCGCATGAGCTGTGCGGGGCGACACCTTTCAAGGAGCCTACAAAGCGACACCCGTTCTACTTGTCAGTCACTGGGTATGGTGGCGCCAGAACAATGTCGATCGCTCACAACAATTTTGTTCTTGCCGTGCAGTTTCTTGACATCCTAGGTACTGCGGGCTGCTCAAACCTCGTCATGCTCAATGCTACTACGCCTGCGACGCAGGTATTTCTCCGTGACTTCAGTAATCGTGCCACCGAGAGCCAGGTCTCACCACCGTTCAGCAGACTGCCAAGTTATTCGACGTCATAGGGCGCAGAGGGCTACGCGCATGAGCTGTGCGGGGCGACACCTTTAAAGAAGCCTACAAAGCGACACCTGTTCGACTTCTCAGTCACAGGGTATGGTGGCGCCGGAGCAATGTCGATCGCTCACAACAATTTTGTTTTTGCCGTGCAGTTTCTTGACGTCCTAGGTACTGTGGGCTGCTCGAACCTCGTCACGCTCAATGCTACTACGCCTGCGACGCCGGTATTTCTCCGTGACTTCTGTAATCGTGCCACCGAGAGCCAGGTCTCACCACCGTTCAGCAGAATGCCAGGTTATTCGACGTCATAGGGCGCAGAGGGCTACGCGCATGGGCTGGGCGGGGCGACACCTTTCAAGGAGCCTACAAAGCGACGTCCGTTCGACTTCTCAGTCACAGGGTATGGTGGCGCCGGAACAATGTCGATCGCTCACAACAATTTTGTTCTTGCCGTGCAGTTTCTTCACATCCTAGGTACTGCGGGCTGCTCGAACCTCGTCCCGCTCAATGCTACTACGCCTGCGATGCCGGTATTTCTCCGTGACTTCAGTAATCGTGCCACCGAGAGCCAGGTCTCACCACCGTTCAGCAGACTGCCAAGTTATTCGACGTCATAGGGCGCAGAGGGCTACGCGCATGAGCTGTGTGGGGGGACACCTTTCAAGGAGCCTACAAAGTGACACCCGTTCGACTTCTCAGTCACAGGGTATGGTGGCGCCGGAACAATGTTGATCGCTCACAACAATTTTGTTCTTGCCGTGCAGTTTCTTGACATCCTAAGTACTGCGGGCTGCTCGAACCTCGTCACGCTCAATGCTACTACGCCTGCGACGGCGGTATTTCTCCGTGACTTCTGTAATCGTGCCACCGAGAGCCAGGTCTCACCACCGTTCAGCAGACTGCCAGGTTATTCGAAGTCACAGGGCGCAGAGGGCTACGCGCATGAGCTGCGCGGGGCGACACCTTTCAAGGAGCCTACAAAGCGACACCTGTTCGACTTCTCAGTCACAGGGTATGGTGGCGCCGGAGCAATGTCGATCGCTCACAACAATTTTGTTTTTGCCGTGCAGTTTCTTGACGTCCTAGGTACTGTGGGCTGCTCGAACCTCGTCACGCTCAATGCTACTACGCCTACGACGCCGGTATTTCTCCGTGACTTCTGTAATTGTGCCACCAAGAGCCAGGACTCACCACCGTTCAGCAGACTGCCAGGTTATTCGACGTCACAGGGCGCAGAGGGCTACGCGAATGAGCTGGGCAGGGCGACACCTTTCAAGGAGCCTACAAAGCGACATCCGTTCGACTTCTCAGTCACAGGGCATGGTGGCGCCGGAACAATGTCGATCGCTCACAACAATTTTGTTCTTGCCGTGCAGTTTCTTGACATCCTAGGTACTGCGGGCTGCTCGAACCTCGTCACGCTCAATGCTACTACGCCTGCGATGCCGGTATTTCTCCGTGACTTCTGTAATCGTGCCACCGAGAGGTAGGTCTCACCCCCGTTCAGCAGACGGCCGGGTTATTCGACGTCATAGGGCGCAGAGGGCTACGCGCAAGAGCTGTGTGGGGCGACACCTTTCAAGGAGCCTACAAAGCGACACCCGTTCGACTCCTCAGTCACAGGGTATGGTGGCGCCGTAACAATGTTGATCGCTCACAACAATTTTGTTCTTGCAGTGCAGTTTCTTGACATCCTAGTTACTGCGGGCTGCTCGAACCTCGTCACGCTCAGTGCTACTACGCCTGCGACGCCGGTATTTCTCCGTGACTTCTGTAATCGTGCTACCGTGAGCCAGATCTCACCACCGGTCAGCAGACTGCCAGGTTATTCGACGTCATAGGGAGCAGAGGGCTACGCGAATGAGCTGTGTGGGGCGACACCTTTCAAGGAGCCTATAAAGGGACACCCGCTCGACTTCCCAGTCACAGGTTATGGTGGCGCCGGAACAATGTCGATCGCTCACAACAATTTTGTTCTTGCAGTGCAGTTTCTTGACATCCTAGGTACTGCGGGCTGTTCGAACCTCGTCACGCTCAATGCTACTACGCCTGCGACGCCGGTATTTTTCCGTGACTTCTGTAATCATGCCACAGAGAGCCAGGTCTCACCACCGTTCAGCGGACTGCCAGGTTATTCGACGTCATAGGGCACAGAGGGCTACGCGCATGAGCTGTGCGGGGCGACACCTTTCAAGAAGCCTACAAAGCGACACCTGTTCGACTTCTCAGTCACAGGGTATGGTGGCGCCGGAACAATGTCGATCGCTCACAACAATTTTGTTTTTGCTGTGCAGTTTCTTGACGTCCTAGGTACTGCGGGCTGCTCGAACCTCGTCACGCTCAATGCTACTACGCCTGCGACGCCGGTATTTCTCCGTGACTTCTGTAATCGTGCCACCGAGAGCCAGGTCTCACCACTGTTCAGCAGACTGCCAGGTTATTCGACGTCATAGGGCGCAGAGGGCTACGCGCATGAGCTGTGTGGGGCGACACCTTACAAGGAGCATACAAAGCGACACCCGTTCGACTTCTCAGTCACAGGGTATGGTGGCCCCGTAACAATGTTGGTCGCTCACAACAATTTTGTTCTTGCAGTGCAGTTTCTTGACATCTTAGGTACTGCGGGCTGCTCGAACCTCGTCAAGCTCAATGCTACTACGCCTGCGACGCCGGTATTTCTCTGTGACTTCTGTAATCGTGCCACCGAGAGCCAGGTCGCACCACCGTTCAGCAGACTGCCAGGTTATTCGACGTCATAGGGCGCAGAGGACTACGCGCATGAGCTGTGCGGGGCGACACCTTTCGAGGAGCCTATAAACGGACACCCACTCGACTACTCAGTCACAGGGTATGGTGGTGCCGGAACAATGTCGATCGCTCACAACAATTTTGTTCTTGTCGTGCAGTTTCTTGACATCCTAGGTACTGCGGGCTGCTCGAACCTCGTCACGCTCAATGCTACTACGCCTGCGACGGCGGTATTTCTCCGTGACTTCTGTAATCGTGCCACCGAGAGCCAGGCGCACCACCGTTCAGCAGACTGCCAGGTTATTCGAAGTCACAGGGCGCAGAGGGCTACGCGCATGAGCTGTGCGGGGCGACACCTTTCAAGGAGCCTACAAAGCGACACCTGTTCGACTTCTCAGTCACAGGGTATGGTGGCGCCGGAGCAATGTCGATCGCTCACAACAATTTTGTTTTTGCCGTGCAGTTTCTTGACGTCCTAGGTACTGTGGGCTGCTCGAACCTCGTCACGCTCAATGCTACTACGCCTGCGACGCCGCTATTTCTCCGTGACTTCTGTAATCGTGCCACCGAGAGCCAGGTCTCACCACCGTTCAGCAGACTGCCAGGTTATTCGACGTCACAGGGCGCAGAGGGCTACGCACATGAGCTGTACGGGGCGACACCTTTCAAGGAGCCGACAAAGCGACATCCGTTCTTCTTCTCAGTCACAGGATATGGTGGCGCCGGAACAATGTCGATCGCTCACAACAATTTTGTTCTTGCCGTGCAGTTTCTTGACATCCTAGGTACTGCGGGCTGCTCGAACCTCGTCATGCTCAATGCTACTACGCCTGCGACGCCGGTATTTCTCCGTGACTTCAGTAATCGTGCCACCGAGAACCAGGTCTCACCACCGTTCAGCAGACTGCCAGGTTATTCGACGTCATAGGGCGCAGAGGGCTACGCGCATGGGCTGTGTGGGGCGACACCTTTCGAGGAGCCTAAAAAGCGACACCCGTTCGACTTCTCAGTCAAAGGGTATGGTGGCGCCGGAACAATGTCGATCGCTCACAACAATTTTGTTCTTGCCGTGCAGTTTCTTGACATCCTAGGTACTGCGGGCTGCTCGAACCTCGTCTTGCTCAATGCTACTACGCCTGCGATGCCGGTATTTCTCCGTGACCTTTGTAATTGTGCCACCGAGAGGCAGGTCTCACCACCGTTCAGCAGACGGCCGGGTTATTCGACGTCATAGGGTGCAGAGGGCTACGCGAATGAGCTGGGCGGGGCGACACCTTTCAAGGAGCCTACAAAGCGACGTCCGTTCGACTTCTCAGTCACAGGGTATGGTGGCGCCGGAACAATGTCGATCGCTCACAACAATTTTGTTCTTGCCGTGCAGTTTCTTGACATCCTAGGTACTGCGGGCTGCTCGAACCTCGTCAGGCTCAATGCTACTACGCCTGCGACGCCGGTATTTCTCCGTGACTTCTGTAATCGTGCCACCGAGAGCCAGGTCTCACCACCGTTCAGCAGACTGCCAGGTTATTCGACGTCACAGGGCGCAGAGGGCTATGCGCATGGGCTGTGTGGGGCGACACCTTTCGAGGAGCCTACAAAGCGACACCCGTTCGACTTCTCAGTCACAGGGTATGGTGGCGCCGGAACAATGTCGATCACTCACAACAATTTTGTTCTTGCCGTGCAGTTTCTTGACATCCTAGGTACTGCGGGCTGCTCGAACCTCGTCTTGCTCAATGCTACTACGCCTGCGATGCCGGTATTTCTCCGTGACCTTTGTAATCGTGCCACCGAGAGGCAGGTCTCACCACCGTTCAGCAGACGGCCGGGTTATTCGACGTCATAGGGCGCAGAGGGCTACGCGCATGAGCTGTGTGGGGCGACACCTTTCAAGGAGCCTAGAAAGCGACACCCGTTCGACTTCTCAGTCACAGGGTATGGTGGCGCCGGAACAATGTCGATCGCTCACAAAAATTTTGTTCTTGCCGTGCAGTTTTTTGACATCCTAGGTACTGTGGGCTGCTCGAACCTCGTCACGCTCAATGCTACTACGCCTGCGACGCCGGTATTTCTCCGTGACTTCTGTAATCGTGCCACCGAGAGCCAGGTCTCACCACCGTTCAGCAGACTGCCAAGTTATTCGACGTCATAGGGCGCAGAGGGCTACGCGCATGGGCTGTCTGGGGCGACACCTTTCAAGGAGCCTACAAAGAGACACCCGTTCTACTTGTCAGTCACAGGTTATGGTGGCGCCGGAACAATGTCGATCGCTCACAACAATTTTGTTCTTGCAGTGCAGTTTCTTGACATCCTAGGTACTGCGGGCTGTTCGAACCTCGTCACGCTCAATGCTACTACGCCTGCGACGCCGGTATTTTTCCGTGACTTCTGTAATCATGCCACAGAGAGCCAGGTCGCACCACAGTTCAGCGGACTGCCAGGTTATTCGACGTCATAGGGCGCAGAGGGCTACGCGCATGAGCTGTGCGGAACGACACCTTTCAAGAAGCCTACAAAGCGACACCTGTTCGACTTCTCAGTCACAGGGTATGGTGGCGCCGGAACAATGTCGATCGCTCACAACAATTTTGTTTTTGCCGTGCAGTTTCTTGACGTCCTAGGTACTGCGGGCTGCTCGAACCTCGTCACGCTCAATGCTACTACGCCTGTGACGCCGGTATTTCTCCGTGACTTCTGTAATCGTGCCACCGAGAGCCAGGTCTCACCACTGTTCAGCAGACTGCCAGGTTATTCGACGTCATAGGGCGCAGAGGGCTACGCGCATGAGCTGTGTGGGGCGACACCTTTCAAGGAGCCTACAAAGCGACACCCGTTCGACTTCTCAGTCACAGGGTATGGTGGCGCCGTAACAATGTTGGTCGCTCACAACAATTTTGTTCTTGCAGTGCAGTTTCTTGACATCTTAGGTACTGCGGGCTGCTCGAACCTCGTCAAGCTCAATGCTACTACGCCTGCGACGCCGGTATTTCTCTGTGACTTCTGTAATCGTGCCACCGAGAGCCAGGTCGCACCACCGTTCAGCAGACTGCCAGGATATTCGACGTCATAGGGCGCAGAGGACTACGCGCATGAGCTGTGCGGGGCGACACCTTTCGAGGAGCCTATAAACGGACACCCGCTCGACTACTCAGTCACAGGGTATGGTGGCGCCGGAACAATGTCGATCGCTCACAACAATTTTGTTCTTGCCGTGCAGTTTCTTGACATCCTAGGTACTGCGGGCTGCTCGAACCTCGTCACGCTCAATGCTACTACGCCTGCGACGGCGGTATTTCTCCGTGACTTCTGTAATCGTGCCACCGAGAGCCAGGTCTCACCACCGTTCAGCAGACTGCCAAGTTATTCGACGTCATAGGGCGCAGAGGGCTACGCGCATGAGCTGTGCGGGGCGACACCTTTCAAGGAGCCTACAAAGCGACACCCATTCTACTTGTCAGTCACTGGGTATGGTGGCGCCAGAACAATGTCGATCGCTCACAACAATTTTGTTCTTGCCGTGCAGTTTCTTGACATCCTAGGTACTGCGGGCTGCTCAAACCTCGTCATGCTCAATGCTACTACGCCTGCGACGCAGGTATTTCTCCGTGACTTCTGTAATCGTGCCACCGAGAGCCAGGTCTCACCACCGTTCAGCAGACTGCCAGGTTATTCGACGTCATAGGGCGCAGAGCGCTACGCGCATGGGCTGGGCGGGGCGACACCTTTCAAGGAGCCTACAAAGCGACGTCCGTTCGACTTCTCAGTCACAGGGTATGGTGGCGCCGGAACAATGTCGATCGCTCACAACAATTTTGTTCTTGCCGTGCAGTTTCTTGACATCCTAGGTACTGCGGGCTGCTCGAACCTCGTCCCGCTCAATGCTACTACGCCTGCGATGCCGGTATTTCTCCGTGACTTCTGTAATCGTGCCACCGAGAGGCAGGTCTCACCCCCGTTCAGACACCGGCCGGGGTATGCGACATCATAGGGCGCAGAGGGCTACGCGCATGAGCTGTGTGGGGGGACACCTTTCAAGGAGCCTACAAAGTGACACCCGTTCGACTTCTCAGTCACAGGGTATGGTGGCGCCGGAACAATGTTGATCGCTCACAACAATTTTGTTCTTGCAGTGCAGTTTCTTGACATCTTAGGTACTGCGGGCTGCTCGAACCTCGTCACGCTCAATGCTACTACGCCTGCGACGCCGGTATTTCTCCGTGACTTCTGTAATCGTGCCACCGAGAGCCAGGTCGCACCACCGTTGAGCAGACTGCCAGGTTATTTGACGTCATAAAGCGCAAAGGACTACGCGCATGAGCTGTGCGGGGCGACACCTTTCGAGAAGCCTATAAACGGACACCCGCTCGACTACTCAGTCACAGGGTATGGTGGCGCCGGAGCAATGTCGATCGCTCACAACAATTTTGTTTTTGCCGTGCAGTTTCTTGACGTCCTAGGTACTGCGGGCTGCTCGAACCTCGTCAGGCTCAATGCTACTACGCCTGCGACGCCGGTATTTCTCCGTGATTTCTGTAATCGTGCCACCGAGAGCCAGGTCTCACCACCGTTCAGCAGACTGCCAGGTTATTCGACGTCACAGGGCGCAGAGGGCTACGCGCATGAGCTGTGCGGGGCGACACCTTTCAAGGAGCGTACAAAGCGACACCCGTTCTACTTGTCAGTCACAGGGTATGGTGGCGCCGGAACAATGCCGATCGCTCACAACAATTTTGTTCTTGCCGTGCAGTTTCTTGACATCCTAGGTACTTCGGGCTGCTCGAACCTCGTCACGCTCAATGCTACTACGCCTGCGACGGCGGTATTTCTCCGTGACTTCTGTAATCGTGCCACCGAGAGCCAGGTCTCACCACCGTTGAGCAGACTGCCAGGTTATTCGACGTCATAAAGCGCAAAGGACTACGCGCATGAGCTGTGCGGGGCGACACCTTTCAAGAAGCCCACAAAGCGACACCTGTTCGACTTCTCAGTCACAGGGTATGGTGGCGCCGGAGCAATGTCGATCGCTCACAACAATTTTGTTTTTGCCGTGCAGTTTCTTGACGTCCTAGGTACTGCGGGCTGCTCGAACCTCGTCACGCTCAATGCTACTACGCCTGCGACGCCGGTATTTCTCCGTGACTTCTGTAATCGTTCCACCGAGAGCCAGGTCTCACCACCGTTCAGCAGACTGCCAGGTTATTCGACGTCACAGGGCGCAGAGGGCTACGCGCATGAGCTCTGCGGGGCGACACCTTTCAAGGAGCCCACAAAGCGACACCCGTTCTACTTCTCAGTCACAGGATATGGTGGCGCCGGAACAATGTCGATCGCTCACAACAATTTTGTTCTTGCCGTGCAGTTTCTTGACATCCTAGGTACTGCGGGCTGCTCGAACCTCGTCATGCTCAATGCTACTACGCCTGCGACGCCGGTATTTCTCCGTGACTTCAGTAATCGTGCCACCGAGAACCTGGTCTCACCACCGTTCAGCAGACTGCCAGGTTATTCGACGTCATAGGGCGCAGAGGGCTATGCGCATGGGCTGTGTGGGGCGACACCTTTCGAGGAGCCTACAAAGCGACACCCGTTCGACTTCTCAGTCACAGGGTATGGTGGCGCCGGAACAATGTCGATCGCTCACAACAATTTTGTTCTTGCCGTGCAGTTTCTTGACATCCTAGGTACTGCGGGCTGCTCGAACCTCGTCACGCTCAATGCTACTACGCCTGCGACGCCGGTATTTCTCCGTGACTTTTGTAATCGTGCCACCGAGAGCCAGGTCGCACCACCGTTGAGCAGACTGCCAGGTTATTCGATGTCATAGGGCGCAGAGGACTTCGCGCATGAGCTGTGCGGGGCGACACCTTTCGAGAAGCCTATAAACGGACACCCGCTCGACTACTCAGTCACAGGGTATGGTGGCGCCGGAACAATGTCGATCGCTCACAACAATTTTGTTCTTGCTGTGCAGTTTCTTGGCATCCTAGGTACTGCGGGCTGCTCGAACCTCGTCACGCTCAATGCTACTACGCCTGCGACGCCGGTATTTCTCCGTGACTTCTGTAATCGTGCCACCGAGAGCCAGGTCTCACCACCGTTCAGCAGACTGCCAGGTTATTCGACGTCACAGGGCGCAGAGCGCTACGCGCATGAGCTGTGCGGGGCGACACCTTTCAAGGAGCCTACAAAGCGACACCCGTTCTACTTGTCAGTCACAGGGTATGGTGGCGCCAAAACAATGTCGATCGCTCACAACAATTTTGTTCTTGCCGTGCAGTTTCTTGACATCCTAGGTACTGCGGGCTGCTCGAACCTCGTCATGCTATATGCTACTACGCCTGCGACGCTGGTATTTCTCCGTGACTTCAGTAATCGTGCCACTGAGAGCCAGGTCTCACCACTGTTCAGCAGACTGCCAGGTTATTCGACGTCATAGGGCGCAGAGGGCTACGCGCATGGGCTCTGTGGGGCGACATCTTTCAAGGAGCCTACAAAGCGAAACCCGTTCGACTTCTCAGTCACAGGGTAGGGTGGCGCCGGAACAATGTCGATCGCTCACAACAATTTTGTTCTTGCCGTTCAGTTTCTTGACATCCTAGGTACTGCGGGCTGCTCGAACCCCGTCACGCTCAATGCTACTACGCCTGCGATGCCGGTATTTCTCCGTGACCTTTGTAATTGTGCCACCGAGATTCAGGTCTCACCACCGTTCAGCAGACGGCCGGGTTATTCGACGTCATAGGGTGCAGAGGGCTACGCGAATGAGCTGGGCGGGGCGACACCTTTCAAGGAGCCTACAAAGCGACGTCCGTTCGACTTCTCAGTCACAGGGTATGGTGGCGCCGGAACAATGTCGATCGCTCACAACAATTTTGTTCTTGCCGTGCAGTTTCTTGACATCCTAGGTACTGCGGGCTGCTCGAACCTGGTCACGCTCAATGCTACTACGCCTGCGACGCCGGTATTTCTCCGTGACTTCTGTAATCGTGCCACCGAGAGCCAGGTCTCACCACCGTTCAGCAGACTGCCAGGTTATTCGACGTCACAGGGCGCAGAGGGCTACGCGCATGAGCTGTGCGGGGCGACACCTTTCAAGGAGCCTACAAAGCGACACCTGTTCTACTTGTCAGTCACTGGGTATGGTGGCGCCGGAACAATGTCGATCGCTCACAACAATTTTGTTCTTGCCGTGCAGTTTCTTGACATCCTAGGTACTTCGGGCTGCTCGAACCTCGTCACGCTCAATGCTACTACGCCTGCGACAGCGGTATTTCTCCGTGACTTCTGTTATCGTGCCACCGAGAGCCAGGTCTCACCACCATTCAGCAGACTGCCAGGTTATTCGACCTCATAGGGCGCAGAGGGCTACGCGCATGAGCTGTGCGGGGCGACACCTTTCAAGGAGCCTACAAAGCGACACCCGTTCTACTTGTCAGTCACTGGGTATGGTGGCGCCGGAACAATGTCGATCGCTCACAACAATTTTGTTCTTGCCGTGCAGTTTCTTGACATTCTAGGTACTGCGGGCTGCTCAAACCTCGTCATGCTCAATGCTACTACGCCTGCGACGCTGGTATTTCTCCGTGACTTCAGTAATCGTGCCACCGAGAGCCAGGGCTCACCACCGTTCAGCAGACTGCCAAGTTATTCGACGTCATAGGGCACAGAGGGCTACGCGCATGAGCTGTGCGGGGCGACACCTTTCAAGAAGCCTACAAAGCGACACCTGTTCGGCTTCTCAGTCACAGGGTATGGTGGCGCCGGAGCAATGTCGATCGCTCACAACAATTTTGTTTTTGCCGTGCAGTTTCTTGACGTCCTAGGTACTGCGGGCTGCTCGAACCTCGTCACGCTCAATGCTACTAAGCCTGCGACGCCGGTATTTCTCCGTGACTTCTGTAATCGTGCCACCGAGAACCAGGTCTCACCACCGTTCAGCAGAGTGCCAGGTTATTCGACGTCACAGGGCGCAGAGGGCTACGCGCATGAGCTGTGCGGGGCGACACCTTTCAAGGAGCCGACAAAGCGACACCCGTTCTACTTCTCAGTCACAGGATATGGTGGCGCCGGAACAATGTCGATCGCTCACAACAATTTTGTTCTTGCCGTGCTGTTTCTTGACATCCTAGGTACTGCGGGCCGCTCGAACCTCGTCATGCTCAAGCTACTACGCCTGCGACGCCGGTATTTCTCCGTGACTTCAGTAATCGTGCCACCGAGAACCAGGTCTCACCACCGTTCAGCAGACTGCCAGGTTATTCGACGTCACAGGGCGCAGAGGGCTATGCGCATGGGCTGTGTGGGGTGACACCTTTCGAGGAGCCTACAAAGCGACACCCGTTCGACTTCTCAGTCACAGGGTATGGTGGCGCCGGAACAATGTCGATCACTCACAACAATTTTGTTCTTGCCGTGCAGTTTCTTGACATCCTAGGTACTGCGGGCTGCTCGAACCTCGTCTTGCTCAATGGTACTACGCCTGCGATGCCGGTATTTCTCCGTGACCTTTGTAATCGTGCCACCGAGAGGCAGGTCTCACCACCGTTCAGCAGACGGCCGGGTTATTCGACGTCATAGGGCGCAGAGGGCTACGCGCATGAGCTGTGTGGGGCGACACCTTTCAAGGAGCCTAAAAAGCGACACCCGTTCGACTTCTCAGTCACAGGGTATGGTGGCGCCGGAACAATGTCGATCGCTCACAACAATTTTGTTCTTGCCGTGCAGTTTCTTGACATCCTAAGTACTGCGGGCTGCTCGAACCTCGTCACGCTCAATGCTACTACGCCTGCGACGCCGGTATTTCTCCGTGACTACTGTAATCGTGCCACCGAGAGCCAGGTCTCACCACCATTCAGCAAACTGCCTGGTCATTTTAGGTTATGGGGCACAGAGGGCTACGCGCATAAGCTGTGCGGGGCGACACCGTTCAAGGAGCCTACAAAGCGACACCCGTTCGACTTCTCAGTCACAGAATATGGTGGCGCCGGAACAATGTCGATCGCTCACAAAATTATTCTTGCCGTGCAGTTTCTTGACATCCTAGGTACTGCGGGCTGCTCGAACCTCGTCATGCTCAATGCTACTACGCCTGCCACGCTGGTATTTCTCCGTGACTTCAGTAATCGTGCCAACGAGAGCCAGGTCTCACCACCGTTCAGCAGACTGCCAGGTTATTCGACGTCATAGGGCGCAGAAGGCTACGCGAATGAGCTTTGTGGGGCGACACCTTTCAAGGAGCCTACAAAGCGACACCCGTTCGACTTCTCAGTCACAGGGTATGGTGGCGCCGGAACAATGTCGATCGCTCACAACAATTTTGTTCTTCCCGTTCAGTTTCTTGACATCCTAGGTACTGCGGGCTGCTCGAAACTCGTCACGCTCAATGCTACTACGCCTGCGACGCCGGTATTTCTCCGTGACTTCTGTAATCGTGCCACCGAGAGCCAGGTCTCACCACCGTTCAGCGGACTGCCAGGTTATTCGACGTCATAGGGCACAGAGGGCTACGCGCATGAGCTGTGCGGGGCGACACCTTTCAAGAAGCCTACAAAGCGACACCTGTTCGACTTCTCAGTCACAGGGTATGGTGGCGCCGGAACAATGTCGATCGCTCACAACAATTTTGTTTTTGCTGTGCAGTTTCTTGACGTCCTAGGTACTGCGGGCTGCTCGAACCTCGTCACGCTCAATGCTACTACGCCTGCGACGCCGGTATTTCTCCGTGACTTCTGTAATCGTGCCACCGAGAGCCAGGTCTCACCACTGTTCAGCAGACTGCCAGGTTATTCGACGTCATAGGGCGCAGAGGGCTACGCGCATGAGCTGTGTGGGGCGACACCTTACAAGGAGCCTACAAAGCGACACCCGTTCGACTTCTCAGTCACAGGGTATGGTGGCCCCGTAACAATGTTGGTCGCTCACAACAATTTTGTTCTTGCAGTGCAGTTTCTTGACATCTTAGGTACTGCGGGCTGCTCGAACCTCGTCAAGCTCAATGCTACTACGCCTGCGACGCCGGTATTTCTCTGTGACTTCTGTAATCGTGCCACCGAGAGCCAGGTCGCACCACCGTTCAGCAGACTGCCAGGTTATTCGACGTCATAGGGCGCAGAGGACTACGCGCATGAGCTGTGCGGGGCGACACCTTTCGAGGAGCCTATAAACGGACACCCACTCGACTACTCAGTCACAGGGTATGGTGGCGCCGGAACAATGTCGATCGCTCACAACAATTTTGTTCTTGCCGTGCAGTTTCTTGACATCCTAGGTACTGCGGGCTGCTCGAACCTCGTCACGCTCAATGCTACTACGCCTGCGACGGCGGTATTTCTCCGTGACTTCTGTAATCGTGCCACCGAGAGCCAGGTCTCACCACCGTTCAGCAGACTGCCAAGTTATTCGACGTCATAGGGCGCAGAGGGCTACGCGCATGAGCTGTGCGGGGCGACACCTTTCAAGGAGCCTACAAAGCGACACCCATTCTACTTGTCAGTCACTGGGTATGGTGGCGCCAGAACAATGTCGATCGCTCACAACAATTTTGTTCTTGCCGTGCAGTTTCTTGACATCCTAGGTACTGCGGGCTGCTCAAACCTCGTCATGCTCAATGCTACTACGCCTGCGACGCAGGTATTTCTCCGTGACTTCTGTAATCGTGCCACCGAGAGCCAGGTCTCACCACCGTTCAGCAGACTGCCAGGTTATTCGACGTCATAGGGCGCAGAGCGCTACGCGCATGGGCTGGGCGGGGCGACACCTTTCAAGGAGCCTACAAAGCGACGTCCGTTCGACTTCTCAGTCACAGGGTATGGTGGCGCCGGAACAATGTCGATCGCTCACAACAATTTTGTTCTTGCCGTGCAGTTTCTTGACATCCTAGGTACTGCGGGCTGCTCGAACCTCGTCCCGCTCAATGCTACTACGCCTGCGATGCCGGTATTTCTCCGTGACTTCTGTAATCGTGCCACCGAGAGGCAGGTCTCACCCCCGTTCAGACACCGGCCGGGGTATGCGACATCATAGGGCGCAGAGGGCTACGCGCATGAGCTGTGTGGGGGGACACCTTTCAAGGAGCCTACAAAGTGACACCCGTTCGACTTCTCAGTCACAGGGTATGGTGGCGCCGGAACAATGTTGATCGCTCACAACAATTTTGTTCTTGCAGTGCAGTTTCTTGACATCTTAGGTACTGCGGGCTGCTCGAACCTCGTCACGCTCAATGCTACTACGCCTGCGACGCCGGTATTTCTCCGTGACTTCTGTAATCGTGCCACCGAGAGCCAGGTCGCACCACCGTTGAGCAGACTGCCAGGTTATTTGACGTCATAAAGCGCAAAGGACTACGCGCATGAGCTGTGCGGGGCGACACCTTTCGAGAAGCCTATAAACGGACACCCGCTCGACTACTCAGTCACAGGGTATGGTGGCGCCGGAGCAATGTCGATCGCTCACAACAATTTTGTTTTTGCCGTGCAGTTTCTTGACGTCCTAGGTACTGCGGGCTGCTCGAACCTCGTCAGGCTCAATGCTACTACGCCTGCGACGCCGGTATTTCTCCGTGATTTCTGTAATCGTGCCACCGAGAGCCAGGTCTCACCACCGTTCAGCAGACTGCCAGGTTATTCGACGTCACAGGGCGCAGAGGGCTACGCGCATGAGCTGTGCGGGGCGACACCTTTCAAGGAGCGTACAAAGCGACACCCGTTCTACTTGTCAGTCACAGGGTATGGTGGCGCCGGAACAATGCCGATCGCTCACAACAATTTTGTTCTTGCCGTGCAGTTTCTTGACATCCTAGGTACTTCGGGCTGCTCGAACCTCGTCACGCTCAATGCTACTACGCCTGCGACGGCGGTATTTCTCCGTGACTTCTGTAATCGTGCCACCGAGAGCCAGGTCTCACCACCGTTGAGCAGACTGCCAGGTTATTCGACGTCATAAAGCGCAAAGGACTACGCGCATGAGCTGTGCGGGGCGACACCTTTCAAGAAGCCCACAAAGCGACACCTGTTCGACTTCTCAGTCACAGGGTATGGTGGCGCCGGAGCAATGTCGATCGCTCACAACAATTTTGTTTTTGCCGTGCAGTTTCTTGACGTCCTAGGTACTGCGGGCTGCTCGAACCTCGTCACGCTCAATGCTACTACGCCTGCGACGCCGGTATTTCTCCGTGACTTCTGTAATCGTTCCACCGAGAGCCAGGTCTCACCACCGTTCAGCAGACTGCCAGGTTATTCGACGTCACAGGGCGCAGAGGGCTACGCGCATGAGCTCTGCGGGGCGACACCTTTCAAGGAGCCCACAAAGCGACACCCGTTCTACTTCTCAGTCACAGGATATGGTGGCGCCGGAACAATGTCGATCGCTCACAACAATTTTGTTCTTGCCGTGCAGTTTCTTGACATCCTAGGTACTGCGGGCTGCTCGAACCTCGTCATGCTCAATGCTACTACGCCTGCGACGCCGGTATTTCTCCGTGACTTCAGTAATCGTGCCACCGAGAACCTGGTCTCACCACCGTTCAGCAGACTGCCAGGTTATTCGACGTCATAGGGCGCAGAGGGCTATGCGCATGGGCTGTGTGGGGCGACACCTTTCGAGGAGCCTACAAAGCGACACCCGTTCGACTTCTCAGTCACAGGGTATGGTGGCGCCGGAACAATGTCGATCGCTCACAACAATTTTGTTCTTGCCGTGCAGTTTCTTGACATCCTAGGTACTGCGGGCTGCTCGAACCTCGTCACGCTCAATGCTACTACGCCTGCGACGCCGGTATTTCTCCGTGACTTTTGTAATCGTGCCACCGAGAGCCAGGTCGCACCACCGTTGAGCAGACTGCCAGGTTATTCGATGTCATAGGGCGCAGAGGACTTCGCGCATGAGCTGTGCGGGGCGACACCTTTCGAGAAGCCTATAAACGGACACCCGCTCGACTACTCAGTCACAGGGTATGGTGGCGCCGGAACAATGTCGATCGCTCACAACAATTTTGTTCTTGCTGTGCAGTTTCTTGGCATCCTAGGTACTGCGGGCTGCTCGAACCTCGTCACGCTCAATGCTACTACGCCTGCGACGCCGGTATTTCTCCGTGACTTCTGTAATCGTGCCACCGAGAGCCAGGTCTCACCACCGTTCAGCAGACTGCCAGGTTATTCGACGTCACAGGGCGCAGAGCGCTACGCGCATGAGCTGTGCGGGGCGACACCTTTCAAGGAGCCTACAAAGCGACACCCGTTCTACTTGTCAGTCACAGGGTATGGTGGCGCCAAAACAATGTCGATCGCTCACAACAATTTTGTTCTTGCCGTGCAGTTTCTTGACATCCTAGGTACTGCGGGCTGCTCGAACCTCGTCATGCTATATGCTACTACGCCTGCGACGCTGGTATTTCTCCGTGACTTCAGTAATCGTGCCACTGAGAGCCAGGTCTCACCACCATTCAGCAGACTGCCAGGTTATTCGACCTCATAGGGCGCAGAGGGCTACGCGCATGAGCTGTGCGGGGCGACACCTTTCAAGGAGCCTACAAAGCGACACCCGTTCTACTTGTCAGTCACTGGGTATGGTGGCGCCGGAACAATGTCGATCGCTCACAACAATTTTGTTCTTGCCGTGCAGTTTCTTGACATCCTAGGTACTGCGGGCTGCTCAAACCTCGTCATGCTCAATGCTACTACGCCTGCGACGCTGGTATTTCTCCGTGACTTCAGTAATCGTGCCACTGAGAGCCAGGTCTCACCACCGTTCAGCAGACTGCCAGGTTATTCGACCTCATAGGGCGCAGAGGGCTACGCGCATGAGCTGTGCGGGGCGACACCTTTCAAGGAGCCTACAAAGCGACACCCGTTCTACTTGTCAGTCACAGGGTATGGTGGCGCCGGAACAATGTTGATCGCTCACAACAATTTTGTTCTTGCAGTGCAGTTTCTTGACATCTTAGGTACTGCGGGCTGCTCGAACCTCGTCACGCTCAATGCTACTACGCCTGCGACGCCGGTATTTCTCCGTGACTTCTGTAATCGTGCCACCGAGAGCCAGGTCGCACCACCGTTGAGCAGACTGCCAGGTTATTTGACGTCATAAAGCGCAAAGGACTACGCGCATGAGCTGTGCGGGGCGACACCTTTCGAGAAGCCTATAAACGGACACCCGCTCGACTACTCAGTCACAGGGTATGGTGGCGCCGGAGCAATGTCGATCGCTCACAACAATTTTGTTTTTGCCGTGCAGTTTCTTGACGTCCTAGGTACTGCGGGCTGCTCGAACCTCGTCAGGCTCAATGCTACTACGCCTGCGACGCCGGTATTTCTCCGTGATTTCTGTAATCGTGCCACCGAGAGCCAGGTCTCACCACCGTTCAGCAGACTGCCAGGTTATTCGACGTCACAGGGCGCAGAGGGCTACGCGCATGAGCTGTGCGGGGCGACACCTTTCAAGGAGCGTACAAAGCGACACCCGTTCTACTTGTCAGTCACAGGGTATGGTGGCGCCGGAACAATGCCGATCGCTCACAACAATTTTGTTCTTGCCGTGCAGTTTCTTGACATCCTAGGTACTTCGGGCTGCTCGAACCTCGTCACGCTCAATGCTACTACGCCTGCGACGGCGGTATTTCTCCGTGACTTCTGTAATCGTGCCACCGAGAGCCAGGTCTCACCACCGTTGAGCAGACTGCCAGGTTATTCGACGTCATAAAGCGCAAAGGACTACGCGCATGAGCTGTGCGGGGCGACACCTTTCAAGAAGCCCACAAAGCGACACCTGTTCGACTTCTCAGTCACAGGGTATGGTGGCGCCGGAGCAATGTCGATCGCTCACAACAATTTTGTTTTTGCCGTGCAGTTTCTTGACGTCCTAGGTACTGCGGGCTGCTCGAACCTCGTCACGCTCAATGCTACTACGCCTGCGACGCCGGTATTTCTCCGTGACTTCTGTAATCGTTCCACCGAGAGCCAGGTCTCACCACCGTTCAGCAGACTGCCAGGTTATTCGACGTCACAGGGCGCAGAGGGCTACGCGCATGAGCTCTGCGGGGCGACACCTTTCAAGGAGCCCACAAAGCGACACCCGTTCTACTTCTCAGTCACAGGATATGGTGGCGCCGGAACAATGTCGATCGCTCACAACAATTTTGTTCTTGCCGTGCAGTTTCTTGACATCCTAGGTACTGCGGGCTGCTCGAACCTCGTCATGCTCAATGCTACTACGCCTGCGACGCCGGTATTTCTCCGTGACTTCAGTAATCGTGCCACCGAGAACCTGGTCTCACCACCGTTCAGCAGACTGCCAGGTTATTCGACGTCATAGGGCGCAGAGGGCTATGCGCATGGGCTGTGTGGGGCGACACCTTTCGAGGAGCCTACAAAGCGACACCCGTTCGACTTCTCAGTCACAGGGTATGGTGGCGCCGGAACAATGTCGATCGCTCACAACAATTTTGTTCTTGCCGTGCAGTTTCTTGACATCCTAGGTACTGCGGGCTGCTCGAACCTCGTCACGCTCAATGCTACTACGCCTGCGACGCCGGTATTTCTCCGTGACTTTTGTAATCGTGCCACCGAGAGCCAGGTCGCACCACCGTTGAGCAGACTGCCAGGTTATTCGATGTCATAGGGCGCAGAGGACTTCGCGCATGAGCTGTGCGGGGCGACACCTTTCGAGAAGCCTATAAACGGACACCCGCTCGACTACTCAGTCACAGGGTATGGTGGCGCCGGAACAATGTCGATCGCTCACAACAATTTTGTTCTTGCTGTGCAGTTTCTTGGCATCCTAGGTACTGCGGGCTGCTCGAACCTCGTCACGCTCAATGCTACTACGCCTGCGACGCCGGTATTTCTCCGTGACTTCTGTAATCGTGCCACCGAGAGCCAGGTCTCACCACCGTTCAGCAGACTGCCAGGTTATTCGACGTCACAGGGCGCAGAGCGCTACGCGCATGAGCTGTGCGGGGCGACACCTTTCAAGGAGCCTACAAAGCGACACCCGTTCTACTTGTCAGTCACAGGGTATGGTGGCGCCAAAACAATGTCGATCGCTCACAACAATTTTGTTCTTGCCGTGCAGTTTCTTGACATCCTAGGTACTGCGGGCTGCTCGAACCTCGTCATGCTATATGCTACTACGCCTGCGACGCTGGTATTTCTCCGTGACTTCAGTAATCGTGCCACTGAGAGCCAGGTCTCACCACTGTTCAGCAGACTGCCAGGTTATTCGACGTCATAGGGCGCAGAGGGCTACGCGCATGGGCTCTGTGGGGCGACATCTTTCAAGGAGCCTACAAAGCGAAACCCGTTCGACTTCTCAGTCACAGGGTAGGGTGGCGCCGGAACAATGTCGATCGCTCACAACAATTTTGTTCTTGCCGTTCAGTTTCTTGACATCCTAGGTACTGCGGGCTGCTCGAACCCCGTCACGCTCAATGCTACTACGCCTGCGATGCCGGTATTTCTCCGTGACCTTTGTAATTGTGCCACCGAGATTCAGGTCTCACCACCGTTCAGCAGACGGCCGGGTTATTCGACGTCATAGGGTGCAGAGGGCTACGCGAATGAGCTGGGCGGGGCGACACCTTTCAAGGAGCCTACAAAGCGACGTCCGTTCGACTTCTCAGTCACAGGGTATGGTGGCGCCGGAACAATGTCGATCGCTCACAACAATTTTGTTCTTGCCGTGCAGTTTCTTGACATCCTAGGTACTGCGGGCTGCTCGAACCTGGTCACGCTCAATGCTACTACGCCTGCGACGCCGGTATTTCTCCGTGACTTCTGTAATCGTGCCACCGAGAGCCAGGTCTCACCACCGTTCAGCAGACTGCCAGGTTATTCGACGTCACAGGGCGCAGAGGGCTACGCGCATGAGCTGTGCGGGGCGACACCTTTCAAGGAGCCTACAAAGCGACACCTGTTCTACTTGTCAGTCACTGGGTATGGTGGCGCCGGAACAATGTCGATCGCTCACAACAATTTTGTTCTTGCCGTGCAGTTTCTTGACATCCTAGGTACTTCGGGCTGCTCGAACCTCGTCACGCTCAATGCTACTACGCCTGCGACAGCGGTATTTCTCCGTGACTTCTGTTATCGTGCCACCGAGAGCCAGGTCTCACCACCATTCAGCAGACTGCCAGGTTATTCGACCTCATAGGGCGCAGAGGGCTACGCGCATGAGCTGTGCGGGGCGACACCTTTCAAGGAGCCTACAAAGCGACACCCGTTCTACTTGTCAGTCACTGGGTATGGTGGCGCCGGAACAATGTCGATCGCTCACAACAATTTTGTTCTTGCCGTGCAGTTTCTTGACATCCTAGGTACTGCGGGCTGCTCAAACCTCGTCATGCTCAATGCTACTACGCCTGCGACGCTGGTATTTCTCCGTGACTTCAGTAATCGTGCCACCGAGAGCCAGGGCTCACCACCGTTCAGCAGACTGCCAAGTTATTCGACGTCATAGGGCACAGAGGGCTACGCGCATGAGCTGTGCGGGGCGACACCTTTCAAGAAGCCTACAAAGCGACACCTGTTCGGCTTCTCAGTCACAGGGTATGGTGGCGCCGGAGCAATGTCGATCGCTCACAACAATTTTGTTTTTGCCGTGCAGTTTCTTGACGTCCTAGGTACTGCGGGCTGCTCGAACCTCGTCACGCTCAATGCTACTAAGCCTGCGACGCCGGTATTTCTCCGTGACTTCTGTAATCGTGCCACCGAGAACCAGGTCTCACCACCGTTCAGCAGAGTGCCAGGTTATTCGACGTCACAGGGCGCAGAGGGCTACGCGCATGAGCTGTGCGGGGCGACACCTTTCAAGGAGCCGACAAAGCGACACCCGTTCTACTTCTCAGTCACAGGATATGGTGGCGCCGGAACAATGTCGATCGCTCACAACAATTTTGTTCTTGCCGTGCTGTTTCTTGACATCCTAGGTACTGCGGGCCGCTCGAACCTCGTCATGCTCAAGCTACTACGCCTGCGACGCCGGTATTTCTCCGTGACTTCAGTAATCGTGCCACCGAGAACCAGGTCTCACCACCGTTCAGCAGACTGCCAGGTTATTCGACGTCACAGGGCGCAGAGGGCTATGCGCATGGGCTGTGTGGGGTGACACCTTTCGAGGAGCCTACAAAGCGACACCCGTTCGACTTCTCAGTCACAGGGTATGGTGGCGCCGGAACAATGTCGATCACTCACAACAATTTTGTTCTTGCCGTGCAGTTTCTTGACATCCTAGGTACTGCGGGCTGCTCGAACCTCGTCTTGCTCAATGGTACTACGCCTGCGATGCCGGTATTTCTCCGTGACCTTTGTAATCGTGCCACCGAGAGGCAGGTCTCACCACCGTTCAGCAGACGGCCGGGTTATTCGACGTCATAGGGCGCAGAGGGCTACGCGCATGAGCTGTGTGGGGCGACACCTTTCAAGGAGCCTAAAAAGCGACACCCGTTCGACTTCTCAGTCACAGGGTATGGTGGCGCCGGAACAATGTCGATCGCTCACAACAATTTTGTTCTTGCCGTGCAGTTTCTTGACATCCTAAGTACTGCGGGCTGCTCGAACCTCGTCACGCTCAATGCTACTACGCCTGCGACGCCGGTATTTCTCCGTGACTACTGTAATCGTGCCACCGAGAGCCAGGTCTCACCACCATTCAGCAAACTGCCTGGTCATTTTAGGTTATGGGGCACAGAGGGCTACGCGCATAAGCTGTGCGGGGCGACACCGTTCAAGGAGCCTACAAAGCGACACCCGTTCGACTTCTCAGTCACAGGGTATGGTGGCGCCGGAACAATGTCGATCGCTCACAAAATTATTCTTGCCGTGCAGTTTCTTGACATCCTAGGTACTGCGGGCTGCTCGAACCTCGTCATGCTCAATGCTACTACGCCTGCCACGCTGGTATTTCTCCGTGACTTCAGTAATCGTGCCAACGAGAGCCAGGTCTCACCACCGTTCAGCAGACTGCCAGGTTATTCGACGTCATAGGGCGCAGAAGGCTACGCGAATGAGCTTTGTGGGGCGACACCTTTCAAGGAGCCTACAAAGCGACACCCGTTCGACTTCTCAGTCACAGGGTATGGTGGCGCCGGAACAATGTCGATCGCTCACAACAATTTTGTTCTTCCCGTTCAGTTTCTTGACATCCTAGGTACTGCGGGCTGCTCGAAACTCGTCACGCTCAATGCTACTACGCCTGCGACGCCGGTATTTCTCCGTGACTTCTGTAATCGTGCCACCGAGAGCCAGGTCTCACCACCGTTCAGCGGACTGCCAGGTTATTCGACGTCATAGGGCACAGAGGGCTACGCGCATGAGCTGTGCGGGGCGACACCTTTCAAGAAGCCTACAAAGCGACACCTGTTCGACTTCTCAGTCACAGGGTATGGTGGCGCCGGAACAATGTCGATCGCTCACAACAATTTTGTTTTTGCTGTGCAGTTTCTTGACGTCCTAGGTACTGCGGGCTGCTCGAACCTCGTCACGCTCAATGCTACTACGCCTGCGACGCCGGTATTTCTCCGTGACTTCTGTAATCGTGCCACCGAGAGCCAGGTCTCACCACTGTTCAGCAGACTGCCAGGTTATTCGACGTCATAGGGCGCAGAGGGCTACGCGCATGAGCTGTGTGGGGCGACACCTTACAAGGAGCCTACAAAGCGACACCCGTTCGACTTCTCAGTCACAGGGTATGGTGGCCCCGTAACAATGTTGGTCGCTCACAACAATTTTGTTCTTGCAGTGCAGTTTCTTGACATCTTAGGTACTGCGGGCTGCTCGAACCTCGTCAAGCTCAATGCTACTACGCCTGCGACGCCGGTATTTCTCTGTGACTTCTGTAATCGTGCCACCGAGAGCCAGGTCGCACCACCGTTCAGCAGACTGCCAGGTTATTCGACGTCATAGGGCGCAGAGGACTACGCGCATGAGCTGTGCGGGGCGACACCTTTCGAGGAGCCTATAAACGGACACCCACTCGACTACTCAGTCACAGGGTATGGTGGCGCCGGAACAATGTCGATCGCTCACAACAATTTTGTTCTTGCCGTGCAGTTTCTTGACATCCTAGGTACTGCGGGCTGCTCGAACCTCGTCACGCTCAATGCTACTACGCCTGCGACGGCGGTATTTCTCCGTGACTTCTGTAATCGTGCCACCGAGAGCCAGGTCTCACCACCGTTCAGCAGACTGCCAAGTTATTCGACGTCATAGGGCGCAGAGGGCTACGCGCATGAGCTGTGCGGGGCGACACCTTTCAAGGAGCCTACAAAGCGACACCCATTCTACTTGTCAGTCACTGGGTATGGTGGCGCCAGAACAATGTCGATCGCTCACAACAATTTTGTTCTTGCCGTGCAGTTTCTTGACATCCTAGGTACTGCGGGCTGCTCAAACCTCGTCATGCTCAATGCTACTACGCCTGCGACGCAGGTATTTCTCCGTGACTTCTGTAATCGTGCCACCGAGAGCCAGGTCTCACCACCGTTCAGCAGACTGCCAGGTTATTCGACGTCATAGGGCGCAGAGCGCTACGCGCATGGGCTGGGCGGGGCGACACCTTTCAAGGAGCCTACAAAGCGACGTCCGTTCGACTTCTCAGTCACAGGGTATGGTGGCGCCGGAACAATGTCGATCGCTCACAACAATTTTGTTCTTGCCGTGCAGTTTCTTGACATCCTAGGTACTGCGGGCTGCTCGAACCTCGTCCCGCTCAATGCTACTACGCCTGCGATGCCGGTATTTCTCCGTGACTTCTGTAATCGTGCCACCGAGAGGCAGGTCTCACCCCCGTTCAGACACCGGCCGGGGTATGCGACATCATAGGGCGCAGAGGGCTACGCGCATGAGCTGTGTGGGGGGACACCTTTCAAGGAGCCTACAAAGTGACACCCGTTCGACTTCTCAGTCACAGGGTATGGTGGCGCCGGAACAATGTTGATCGCTCACAACAATTTTGTTCTTGCAGTGCAGTTTCTTGACATCTTAGGTACTGCGGGCTGCTCGAACCTCGTCACGCTCAATGCTACTACGCCTGCGACGCCGGTATTTCTCCGTGACTTCTGTAATCGTGCCACCGAGAGCCAGGTCGCACCACCGTTGAGCAGACTGCCAGGTTATTTGACGTCATAAAGCGCAAAGGACTACGCGCATGAGCTGTGCGGGGCGACACCTTTCGAGAAGCCTATAAACGGACACCCGCTCGACTACTCAGTCACAGGGTATGGTGGCGCCGGAGCAATGTCGATCGCTCACAACAATTTTGTTTTTGCCGTGCAGTTTCTTGACGTCCTAGGTACTGCGGGCTGCTCGAACCTCGTCAGGCTCAATGCTACTACGCCTGCGACGCCGGTATTTCTCCGTGATTTCTGTAATCGTGCCACCGAGAGCCAGGTCTCACCACCGTTCAGCAGACTGCCAGGTTATTCGACGTCACAGGGCGCAGAGGGCTACGCGCATGAGCTGTGCGGGGCGACACCTTTCAAGGAGCGTACAAAGCGACACCCGTTCTACTTGTCAGTCACAGGGTATGGTGGCGCCGGAACAATGCCGATCGCTCACAACAATTTTGTTCTTGCCGTGCAGTTTCTTGACATCCTAGGTACTTCGGGCTGCTCGAACCTCGTCACGCTCAATGCTACTACGCCTGCGACGGCGGTATTTCTCCGTGACTTCTGTAATCGTGCCACCGAGAGCCAGGTCTCACCACCGTTGAGCAGACTGCCAGGTTATTCGACGTCATAAAGCGCAAAGGACTACGCGCATGAGCTGTGCGGGGCGACACCTTTCAAGAAGCCCACAAAGCGACACCTGTTCGACTTCTCAGTCACAGGGTATGGTGGCGCCGGAGCAATGTCGATCGCTCACAACAATTTTGTTTTTGCCGTGCAGTTTCTTGACGTCCTAGGTACTGCGGGCTGCTCGAACCTCGTCACGCTCAATGCTACTACGCCTGCGACGCCGGTATTTCTCCGTGACTTCTGTAATCGTTCCACCGAGAGCCAGGTCTCACCACCGTTCAGCAGACTGCCAGGTTATTCGACGTCACAGGGCGCAGAGGGCTACGCGCATGAGCTCTGCGGGGCGACACCTTTCAAGGAGCCCACAAAGCGACACCCGTTCTACTTCTCAGTCACAGGATATGGTGGCGCCGGAACAATGTCGATCGCTCACAACAATTTTGTTCTTGCCGTGCAGTTTCTTGACATCCTAGGTACTGCGGGCTGCTCGAACCTCGTCATGCTCAATGCTACTACGCCTGCGACGCCGGTATTTCTCCGTGACTTCAGTAATCGTGCCACCGAGAACCTGGTCTCACCACCGTTCAGCAGACTGCCAGGTTATTCGACGTCATAGGGCGCAGAGGGCTATGCGCATGGGCTGTGTGGGGCGACACCTTTCGAGGAGCCTACAAAGCGACACCCGTTCGACTTCTCAGTCACAGGGTATGGTGGCGCCGGAGCAATGTCGATCGCTCACAACAATTTTGTTTTTGCCGTGCAGTTTCTTGACGTCCTAGGTACTGCGGGCTGCTCGAACCTCGTCAGGCTCAATGCTACTACGCCTGCGACGCCGGTATTTCTCCGTGATTTCTGTAATCGTGCCACCGAGAGCCAGGTCTCACCACCGTTCAGCAGACTGCCAGGTTATTCGACGTCACAGGGCGCAGAGGGCTACGCGCATGAGCTGTGCGGGGCGACACCTTTCAAGGAGCGTACAAAGCGACACCCGTTCTACTTGTCAGTCACAGGGTATGGTGGCGCCGGAACAATGCCGATCGCTCACAACAATTTTGTTCTTGCCGTGCAGTTTCTTGACATCCTAGGTACTTCGGGCTGCTCGAACCTCGTCACGCTCAATGCTACTACGCCTGCGACGGCGGTATTTCTCCGTGACTTCTGTAATCGTGCCACCGAGAGCCAGGTCTCACCACCGTTGAGCAGACTGCCAGGTTATTCGACGTCATAAAGCGCAAAGGACTACGCGCATGAGCTGTGCGGGGCGACACCTTTCAAGAAGCCCACAAAGCGACACCTGTTCGACTTCTCAGTCACAGGGTATGGTGGCGCCGGAGCAATGTCGATCGCTCACAACAATTTTGTTTTTGCCGTGCAGTTTCTTGACGTCCTAGGTACTGCGGGCTGCTCGAACCTCGTCACGCTCAATGCTACTACGCCTGCGACGCCGGTATTTCTCCGTGACTTCTGTAATCGTTCCACCGAGAGCCAGGTCTCACCACCGTTCAGCAGACTGCCAGGTTATTCGACGTCACAGGGCGCAGAGGGCTACGCGCATGAGCTCTGCGGGGCGACACCTTTCAAGGAGCCCACAAAGCGACACCCGTTCTACTTCTCAGTCACAGGATATGGTGGCGCCGGAACAATGTCGATCGCTCACAACAATTTTGTTCTTGCCGTGCAGTTTCTTGACATCCTAGGTACTGCGGGCTGCTCGAACCTCGTCATGCTCAATGCTACTACGCCTGCGACGCCGGTATTTCTCCGTGACTTCAGTAATCGTGCCACCGAGAACCTGGTCTCACCACCGTTCAGCAGACTGCCAGGTTATTCGACGTCATAGGGCGCAGAGGGCTATGCGCATGGGCTGTGTGGGGCGACACCTTTCGAGGAGCCTACAAAGCGACACCCGTTCGACTTCTCAGTCACAGGGTATGGTGGCGCCGGAACAATGTCGATCGCTCACAACAATTTTGTTCTTGCCGTGCAGTTTCTTGACATCCTAGGTACTGCGGGCTGCTCGAACCTCGTCACGCTCAATGCTACTACGCCTGCGACGCCGGTATTTCTCCGTGACTTTTGTAATCGTGCCACCGAGAGCCAGGTCGCACCACCGTTGAGCAGACTGCCAGGTTATTCGATGTCATAGGGCGCAGAGGACTTCGCGCATGAGCTGTGCGGGGCGACACCTTTCGAGAAGCCTATAAACGGACACCCGCTCGACTACTCAGTCACAGGGTATGGTGGCGCCGGAACAATGTCGATCGCTCACAACAATTTTGTTCTTGCTGTGCAGTTTCTTGGCATCCTAGGTACTGCGGGCTGCTCGAACCTCGTCACGCTCAATGCTACTACGCCTGCGACGCCGGTATTTCTCCGTGACTTCTGTAATCGTGCCACCGAGAGCCAGGTCTCACCACCGTTCAGCAGACTGCCAGGTTATTCGACGTCACAGGGCGCAGAGCGCTACGCGCATGAGCTGTGCGGGGCGACACCTTTCAAGGAGCCTACAAAGCGACACCCGTTCTACTTGTCAGTCACAGGGTATGGTGGCGCCAAAACAATGTCGATCGCTCACAACAATTTTGTTCTTGCCGTGCAGTTTCTTGACATCCTAGGTACTGCGGGCTGCTCGAACCTCGTCATGCTATATGCTACTACGCCTGCGACGCTGGTATTTCTCCGTGACTTCAGTAATCGTGCCACTGAGAGCCAGGTCTCACCACTGTTCAGCAGACTGCCAGGTTATTCGACGTCATAGGGCGCAGAGGGCTACGCGCATGGGCTCTGTGGGGCGACATCTTTCAAGGAGCCTACAAAGCGAAACCCGTTCGACTTCTCAGTCACAGGGTAGGGTGGCGCCGGAACAATGTCGATCGCTCACAACAATTTTGTTCTTGCCGTTCAGTTTCTTGACATCCTAGGTACTGCGGGCTGCTCGAACCCCGTCACGCTCAATGCTACTACGCCTGCGATGCCGGTATTTCTCCGTGACCTTTGTAATTGTGCCACCGAGATTCAGGTCTCACCACCGTTCAGCAGACGGCCGGGTTATTCGACGTCATAGGGTGCAGAGGGCTACGCGAATGAGCTGGGCGGGGCGACACCTTTCAAGGAGCCTACAAAGCGACGTCCGTTCGACTTCTCAGTCACAGGGTATGGTGGCGCCGGAACAATGTCGATCGCTCACAACAATTTTGTTCTTGCCGTGCAGTTTCTTGACATCCTAGGTACTGCGGGCTGCTCGAACCTGGTCACGCTCAATGCTACTACGCCTGCGACGCCGGTATTTCTCCGTGACTTCTGTAATCGTGCCACCGAGAGCCAGGTCTCACCACCGTTCAGCAGACTGCCAGGTTATTCGACGTCACAGGGCGCAGAGGGCTACGCGCATGAGCTGTGCGGGGCGACACCTTTCAAGGAGCCTACAAAGCGACACCTGTTCTACTTGTCAGTCACTGGGTATGGTGGCGCCGGAACAATGTCGATCGCTCACAACAATTTTGTTCTTGCCGTGCAGTTTCTTGACATCCTAGGTACTTCGGGCTGCTCGAACCTCGTCACGCTCAATGCTACTACGCCTGCGACAGCGGTATTTCTCCGTGACTTCTGTTATCGTGCCACCGAGAGCCAGGTCTCACCACCATTCAGCAGACTGCCAGGTTATTCGACCTCATAGGGCGCAGAGGGCTACGCGCATGAGCTGTGCGGGGCGACACCTTTCAAGGAGCCTACAAAGCGACACCCGTTCTACTTGTCAGTCACTGGGTATGGTGGCGCCGGAACAATGTCGATCGCTCACAACAATTTTGTTCTTGCCGTGCAGTTTCTTGACATCCTAGGTACTGCGGGCTGCTCAAACCTCGTCATGCTCAATGCTACTACGCCTGCGACGCTGGTATTTCTCCGTGACTTCAGTAATCGTGCCACCGAGAGCCAGGGCTCACCACCGTTCAGCAGACTGCCAAGTTATTCGACGTCATAGGGCACAGAGGGCTACGCGCATGAGCTGTGCGGGGCGACACCTTTCAAGAAGCCTACAAAGCGACACCTGTTCGGCTTCTCAGTCACAGGGTATGGTGGCGCCGGAGCAATGTCGATCGCTCACAACAATTTTGTTTTTGCCGTGCAGTTTCTTGACGTCCTAGGTACTGCGGGCTGCTCGAACCTCGTCACGCTCAATGCTACTAAGCCTGCGACGCCGGTATTTCTCCGTGACTTCTGTAATCGTGCCACCGAGAACCAGGTCTCACCACCGTTCAGCAGAGTGCCAGGTTATTCGACGTCACAGGGCGCAGAGGGCTACGCGCATGAGCTGTGCGGGGCGACACCTTTCAAGGAGCCGACAAAGCGACACCCGTTCTACTTCTCAGTCACAGGATATGGTGGCGCCGGAACAATGTCGATCGCTCACAACAATTTTGTTCTTGCCGTGCTGTTTCTTGACATCCTAGGTACTGCGGGCCGCTCGAACCTCGTCATGCTCAAGCTACTACGCCTGCGACGCCGGTATTTCTCCGTGACTTCAGTAATCGTGCCACCGAGAACCAGGTCTCACCACCGTTCAGCAGACTGCCAGGTTATTCGACGTCACAGGGCGCAGAGGGCTATGCGCATGGGCTGTGTGGGGTGACACCTTTCGAGGAGCCTACAAAGCGACACCCGTTCGACTTCTCAGTCACAGGGTATGGTGGCGCCGGAACAATGTCGATCACTCACAACAATTTTGTTCTTGCCGTGCAGTTTCTTGACATCCTAGGTACTGCGGGCTGCTCGAACCTCGTCTTGCTCAATGGTACTACGCCTGCGATGCCGGTATTTCTCCGTGACCTTTGTAATCGTGCCACCGAGAGGCAGGTCTCACCACCGTTCAGCAGACGGCCGGGTTATTCGACGTCATAGGGCGCAGAGGGCTACGCGCATGAGCTGTGTGGGGCGACACCTTTCAAGGAGCCTAAAAAGCGACACCCGTTCGACTTCTCAGTCACAGGGTATGGTGGCGCCGGAACAATGTCGATCGCTCACAACAATTTTGTTCTTGCCGTGCAGTTTCTTGACATCCTAAGTACTGCGGGCTGCTCGAACCTCGTCACGCTCAATGCTACTACGCCTGCGACGCCGGTATTTCTCCGTGACTACTGTAATCGTGCCACCGAGAGCCAGGTCTCACCACCATTCAGCAAACTGCCTGGTCATTTTAGGTTATGGGGCACAGAGGGCTACGCGCATAAGCTGTGCGGGGCGACACCGTTCAAGGAGCCTACAAAGCGACACCCGTTCGACTTCTCAGTCACAGGGTATGGTGGCGCCGGAACAATGTCGATCGCTCACAAAATTATTCTTGCCGTGCAGTTTCTTGACATCCTAGGTACTGCGGGCTGCTCGAACCTCGTCATGCTCAATGCTACTACGCCTGCCACGCTGGTATTTCTCCGTGACTTCAGTAATCGTGCCAACGAGAGCCAGGTCTCACCACCGTTCAGCAGACTGCCAGGTTATTCGACGTCATAGGGCGCAGAAGGCTACGCGAATGAGCTTTGTGGGGCGACACCTTTCAAGGAGCCTACAAAGCGACACCCGTTCGACTTCTCAGTCACAGGGTATGGTGGCGCCGGAACAATGTCGATCGCTCACAACAATTTTGTTCTTCCCGTTCAGTTTCTTGACATCCTAGGTACTGCGGGCTGCTCGAAACTCGTCACGCTCAATGCTACTACGCCTGCGACGCCGGTATTTCTCCGTGACTTCTGTAATCGTGCCACCGAGAGCCAGGTCTCACCACCGTTCAGCGGACTGCCAGGTTATTCGACGTCATAGGGCACAGAGGGCTACGCGCATGAGCTGTGCGGGGCGACACCTTTCAAGAAGCCTACAAAGCGACACCTGTTCGACTTCTCAGTCACAGGGTATGGTGGCGCCGGAACAATGTCGATCGCTCACAACAATTTTGTTTTTGCTGTGCAGTTTCTTGACGTCCTAGGTACTGCGGGCTGCTCGAACCTCGTCACGCTCAATGCTACTACGCCTGCGACGCCGGTATTTCTCCGTGACTTCTGTAATCGTGCCACCGAGAGCCAGGTCTCACCACTGTTCAGCAGACTGCCAGGTTATTCGACGTCATAGGGCGCAGAGGGCTACGCGCATGAGCTGTGTGGGGCGACACCTTACAAGGAGCCTACAAAGCGACACCCGTTCGACTTCTCAGTCACAGGGTATGGTGGCCCCGTAACAATGTTGGTCGCTCACAACAATTTTGTTCTTGCAGTGCAGTTTCTTGACATCTTAGGTACTGCGGGCTGCTCGAACCTCGTCAAGCTCAATGCTACTACGCCTGCGACGCCGGTATTTCTCTGTGACTTCTGTAATCGTGCCACCGAGAGCCAGGTCGCACCACCGTTCAGCAGACTGCCAGGTTATTCGACGTCATAGGGCGCAGAGGACTACGCGCATGAGCTGTGCGGGGCGACACCTTTCGAGGAGCCTATAAACGGACACCCACTCGACTACTCAGTCACAGGGTATGGTGGTGCCGGAACAATGTCGATCGCTCACAACAATTTTGTTCTTGCCGTGCAGTTTCTTGACATCCTAGGTACTGCGGGCTGCTCGAACCTCGTCACGCTCAATGCTACTACGCCTGCGACGGCGGTATTTCTCCGTGACTTCTGTAATCGTGCCACCGAGAGCCAGGCGCACCACCGTTCAGCAGACTGCCAGGTTATTCGAAGTCACAGGGCGCAGAGGGCTACGCGCATGAGCTGTGCGGGGCGACACCTTTCAAGGAGCCTACAAAGCGACACCTGTTCGACTTCTCAGTCACAGGGTATGGTGGCGCCGGAGCAATGTCGATCGCTCACAACAATTTTGTTTTTGCCGTGCAGTTTCTTGACGTCCTAGGTACTGTGGGCTGCTCGAACCTCGTCACGCTCAATGCTACTACGCCTGCGACGCCGCTATTTCTCCGTGACTTCTGTAATCGTGCCACCGAGAGCCAGGTCTCACCACCGTTCAGCAGACTGCCAGGTTATTCGACGTCACAGGGCGCAGAGGGCTACGCACATCAGCTGTACGGGGCGACACCTTTCAAGGAGCCGACAAAGCGACATCCGTTCTTCTTCTCAGTCACAGGATATGGTGGCGCCGGAACAATGTCGATCGCTCACAACAATTTTGTTCTTGCCGTGCAGTTTCTTGACATCCTAGGTACTGCGGGCTGCTCGAACCTCGTCATGCTCAATGCTACTACGCCTGCGACGCCGGTATTTCTCCGTGACTTCAGTAATCGTGCCACCGAGAACCAGGTCTCACCACCGTTCAGCAGACTGCCAGGTTATTCGACGTCATAGGGCGCAGAGGGCTACGCGCATGGGCTGTGTGGGGCGACACCTTTCGAGGAGCCTAAAAAGCGACGTCCGTTCGACTTCTCAGTCACAGGGTATGGTGGCGCCGGAACAATGTCGATCGCTCACAACAATTTTGTTCTTGCCGTGCAGTTTCTTGACATCCTAGGTACTGCGGGCTGCTCGAACCTCGTCAGGCTCAATGCTACTACGCCTGCGACGCCGGTATTTCTCCGTGACTTCTGTAATCGTGCCACCGAGAGCCAGGTCTCACCACCGTTCAGCAGACTGCCAGGTTATTCGACGTCACAGGGCGCAGAGGGCTATGCGCATGGGCTGTGTGGGGCGACACCTTTCGAGGAGCCTACAAAGCGACACCCGTTCGACTTCTCAGTCACAGGGTATGGTGGCGCCGGAACAATGTCGATCACTCACAACAATTTTGTTCTTGCCGTGCAGTTTCTTGACATCCTAGGTACTGCGGGCTGCTCGAACCTCGTCTTGCTCAATGCTACTACGCCTGCGATGCCGGTATTTCTCCGTGACCTTTGTAATCGTGCCACCGAGAGGCAGGTCTCACCACCGTTCAGCAGACGGCCGGGGTATTCGACGTCATAGGGCGCAGAGGGCTACGCGCATGAGCTGCGTGGGGCGACACCTTTCAAGGAGCCTAGAAAGCGACACCCGTTCGACTTCTCAGTCACAGGGTATGGTGGCGCCGGAACAATGTCGATCGCTCACAAAAATTTTGTTCTTGCCGTGCAGTTTTTTGACATCCTAGGTACTGTGGGCTGCTCGAACCTCGTCACGCTCAATGCTACTACGCCTGCGACGCCGGTATTTCTCCGTGACTTCTGTAATCGTGCCACCGAGAGCCAGGTCTCACCACCGTTCAGCAGACTGCCAAGTTATTCGACGTCATAGGGCGCAGAGGGCTACGCGCATGGGCTGTCTGGGGCGACAACTTTCAAGGAGCCTACAAAGAGACACCCGTTCTACTTGTCAGTCACAGGTTATGGTGGCGCCGGAACAATGTCGATCGCTCACAACAATTTTGTTCTTGCAGTGCAGTTTCTTGACATCCTAGGTACTGCGGGCTGTTCGAACCTCGTCACGCTCAATGCTACTACGCCTGCGACGCCGGTATTTTTCCGTGACTTCTGTAATCATGCCACAGAGAGCCAGGTCGCACCACAGTTCAGCGGACTGCCAGGTTATTCGACGTCATAGGGCGCAGAGGGCTACGCGCATGAGCTGTGCGGGGCGACACCTTTCAAGAAGCCTACAAAGCGACACCTGTTCGACTTCTCAGTCACAGGGTATGGTGGCGCCGGAACAATGTCGATCGCTCACAACAATTTTGTTTTTGCCGTGCAGTTTCTTGACGTCCTAGGTACTGCGGGCTGCTCGAACCTCGTCACGCTCAATGCTACTACGCCTGCGACGCCGGTATTTCTCCGTGACTTCTGTAATCGTGCCACCGAGAGCCAGGTCTCACCACTGTTCAGCAGACTGCCAGGTTATTCGACGTCATAGGGCGCAGAGGGCTACGCGCATGAGCTGTGTGGGGCGACACCTTTCAAGGAGCCTACAAAGCGACACCCGTTCGACTTCTCAGTCACAGGGTATGGTGGCGCCGTAACAATATTGGTCGCTCACAACAATTTTGTTCTTGCAGTGCAGTTTCTTGACATCTTAGGTACTGCGGGCTGCTCGAACCTCGTCAAGCTCAATGCTACTACGCCTGCGACGCCGGTATTTCTCTGTGACTTCTGTAATCGTGCCACCGAGAGCCAGGTCGCACCACCGTTCAGCAGACTGCCAGGTTATTCGACGTCATAGGGCGCAGAGGACTACGCGCATGAGCTGTGCGGGGCGACACCTTTCGAGGAGCCTATAAACGGACACCCGCTCGACTACTCAGTCACAGGGTATGGTGGCGCCGGAACAATGTCGATCGCTCACAACAATTTTGTTCTTGCCGTGCAGTTTCTTGACACCCTAGGTACTGCGGGCTGCTCGAACCTCGTCACGCTCAATGCTACTACGCCTGCGACGGCGGTATTTCTCCGTGACTTCTGTAATCGTGCCACCGAGAGCCAGGTCTCACCACCGTTCAGCAGACTGCCAAGTTATTCGACGTCATAGGGCGCAGAGGGCTACGCGCATGAGCTGTGCGGGGCGACACCTTTCAAGGAGCCTACAAAGCGACACCCATTCTACTTGTCAGTCACTGGGTATGGTGGCGCCAGAACAATGTCGATCGCTCACAACAATTTTGTTCTTGCCGTGCAGTTTCTTGACATCCTAGGTACTGCGGGCTGCTCAAACCTCGTCATGCTCAATGCTACTACGCCTGCGACGCAGGTATTTCTCCGTGACTTCTGTAATCGTGCCACCGAGAACCAGGTCTCACCACCGTTCAGCAGACTGCCAGGTTATTCGACGTCATAGGGCGCAGAGCGCTACGCGCATGGGCTGGGCGGGGCGACACCTTTCAAGGAGCCTACAAAGCGACGTCCGTTCGACTTCTCAGTCACAGGGTATGGTGGCGCCGGAACAATGTCGATCGCTCACAACAATTTTGTTCTTGCCGTGCAGTTTCTTGACATCCTAGGTACTGCGGGCTGCTCGAACCTCGTCCCGCTCAATGCTACTACGCCTGCGATGCCGGTATTTCTCCGTGACTTCTGTAATCGTGCCACCGAGAGGCAGGTCTCACCCCCGTTCAGACACCGGCCGGGGTATGCGACGTCATAGGGCGCAGAGGGCTACGCGCATGAGCTGTGTGGGGGGACACCTTTCAAGGAGCCTACAAAGTGACACCCGTTCGACTTCTCAGTCACAGGGTATGGTGGCGCCGTAACAATATTGGTCGCTCACAACAATTTTGTTCTTGCAGTGCAGTTTCTTGACATCTTAGGTACTGCGGGCTGCTCGAACCTCGTCACGCTCAATGCTACTATGCCTGCGACGCCGGTATTTCTCCGTGACTTCTGTAATCGTGCCACCGAGAGCCAGGTCGCACCACCGTTGAGCAGACTGCCAGGTTATTCGACGTCATAAAGCGCAAAGGACTACGCGCATGAGCTGTGCGGGGCGACACCTTTCGAGAAGCCTATAAACGGACACCCGCTCGACTACTCAGTCACAGGGTATGGTGGCGCCGGAGCAATGTCGATCGCTCACAACAATTTTGTTTTTGCCGTGCAGTTTCTTGACGTCCTAGGTACTGCGGGCTGCTCGAACCTCGTCAGGCTCAATGCTACTACGCCTGCGACGCCGGTATTTCTCCGTGACTTCTGTAATCGTGCCACCGAGAGCCAGGTCTCACCACCGTTCAGCAGACTGCCAGGTTATTCGACGTCACAGGGCGCAGAGGGCTACGCGCATGAGCTGTGCGGGGCGACACCTTTCAAGGAGCGTACAAAGCGACACCCGTTCTACTTGTCAGTCACAGGGTATGGTGGCGCCGGAACAATGCCGATCGCTCACAACAATTTTGTTCTTGCCGTGCAGTTTCTTGACATCCTAGGTACTTCGGGCTGCTCGAACCTCGTCACGCTCAATGCTACTACGCCTGCGACGGCGGTATTTCTCCGTGACTTCTGTAATCGTGCCACCGAGAGCCAGGTCTCACCACCGTTGAGCAGACTGCCAGGTTATTCGACGTCATAAAGCGCAAAGGACTACGCGCATGAGCTGTGCGGGGCGACACCTTTCAAGAAGCCCACAAAGCGACACCTGTTCGACTTCTCAGTCACAGGGTATGGTGGCGCCGGAGCAATGTCGATCGCTCACAACAATTTTGTTTTTGCCGTGCAGTTTCTTGACGTCCTAGGTACTGCGGGCTGCTCGAACCTCGTCACGCTCAATGCTACTACGCCTGCGACGCCGGTATTTCTCCGTGACTTCTGTAATCGTTCCACCGAGAGCCAGGTCTCACCACCGTTCAGCAGACTGCCAGGTTATTCGACGTCACAGGGCGCAGAGGGCTACGCGCATGAGCTCTGCGGGGCGACACCTTTCAAGGAGCCCACAAAGCGACACCCGTTCTACTTCTCAGTCACAGGATATGGTGGCGCCGGAACAATGTCGATCGCTCACAACAATTTTGTTCTTGCCGTGCAGTTTCTTGACATCCTAGGTACTGCGGGCTGCTCGAACCTCGTCATGCTCAATGCTACTACGCCTGCGACGCCGGTATTTCTCCGTGACTTCAGTAATCGTGCCACCGAGAACCTGGTCTCACCACCGTTCAGCAGACTGCCAGGTTATTCGACGTCATAGGGCGCAGAGGGCTATGCGCATGGGCTGTGTGGGGCGACACCTTTCGAGGAGCCTACAAAGCGACACCCGTTCTACTTGTCAGTCACAGGGTATGGTGGCGCCAAAACAATGTCGATCGCTCACAACAATTTTGTTCTTGCCGTGCAGTTTCTTGACATCCTAGGTACTGCGGGCTGCTCGAACCTCGTCATGCTCAATGCTACTACGCCTGCGACGCCGGTATTTCTCCGTGACTTTTGTAATCGTGCCACCGAGAGCCAGGTCGCACCACCGTTGAGCAGACTGCCAGGTTATTCGATGTCATAGGGCGCAGAGGACTTCGCGCATGAGCTGTGCGGGGCGACACCTTTCGAGAAGCCTATAAACGGACACCCGCTCGACTACTCAGTCACAGGGTATGGTGGCGCCGGAACAATGTCGATCGCTCACAACAATTTTGTTCTTGCTGTGCAGTTTCTTGGCATCCTAGGTACTGCGGGCTGCTCGAACCTCGTCACGCTCAATGCTACTACGCCTGCGACGCCGGTATTTCTCCGTGACTTCTGTAATCGTGCCACCGAGAGCCAGGTCTCACCACCGTTCAGCAGACTGCCAGGTTATTCGACGTCACAGGGCGCAGAGCGCTACGCGCATGAGCTGTGCGGGGCGACACCTTTCAAGGAGCCTACAAAGCGACACCCGTTCTACTTGTCAGTCACAGGGTATGGTGGCGCCAAAACAATGTCGATCGCTCACAACAATTTTGTTCTTGCCGTGCAGTTTCTTGACATCCTAGGTACTGCGGGCTGCTCGAACCTCGTCATGCTCAATGCTACTACGCCTGCGACGCTGGTATTTCTCCGTGACTTCAGTAATCGTGCCACTGAGAGCCAGGTCTCACCACTGTTCAGCAGACTGCCAGGTTATTCGACGTCATAGGGCGCAGAGGGCTACGCGCATGGGCTCTGTGGGGCGACACCTTTCAAGGAGCCTACAAAGCGAAACCCGTTCGACTTCTCAGTCACAGGGTAGGGTGGCGCCGGAACAATGTCGATCGCTCACAACAATTTTGTTCTTGCCGTTCAGTTTCTTGACATCCTAGGTACTGCGGGCTGCTCGAACCCCGTCACGCTCAATGCTACTACGCCTGCGATGCCGGTATTTCTCCGTGACCTTTGTAATTGTGCCACCGAGATTCAGGTCTCACCACCGTTCAGCAGACGGCCGGGTTATTCGACGTCATAGGGTGCAGAGGGCTACGCGAATGAGCTGGGCGGGGCGACACCTTTCAAGGAGCCTACAAAGCGACGTCCGTTCGACTTCTCAGTCACAGGGTATGGTGGCGCCGGAACAATGTCGATCGCTCACAACAATTTTGTTCTTGCCGTGCAGTTTCTTGACATCCTAGGTACTGCGGGCTGCTCGAACCTGGTCACGCTCAATGCTACTACGCCTGCGACGCCGGTATTTCTCCGTGACTTCTGTAATCGTGCCACCGAGAGCCAGGTCTCACCACCGTTCAGCAGACTGCCAGGTTATTCGACGTCACAGGGCGCAGAGGGCTACGCGCATGAGCTGTGCGGGGCGACACCTTTCAAGGAGCCTACAAAGCGACACCTGTTCTACTTGTCAGTCACTGGGTATGGTGGCGCCGGAACAATGTCGATCGCTCACAACAATTTTGTTCTTGCCGTGCAGTTTCTTGACATCCTAGGTACTTCGGGCTGCTCGAACCTCGTCACGCTCAATGCTACTACGCCTGCGACAGCGGTATTTCTCCGTGACTTCTGTTATCGTGCCACCGAGAGCCAGGTCTCACCACCGTTCAGCAGACTGCCAGGTTATTCGACCTCATAGGGCGCAGAGGGCTACGCGCATGAGCTGTGCGGGGCGACACCTTTCAAGGAGCCTACAAAGCGACACCCGTTCTACTTGTCAGTCACTGGGTATGGTGGCGCCGGAACAATGTCGATCGCTCACAACAATTTTGTTCTTGCCGTGCAGTTTCTTGACATCCTAGGTACTGCGGGCTGCTCAAACCTCGTCATGCTCAATGCTACTACGCCTGCGACGCTGGTATTTCTCCGTGACTTCAGTAATCGTGCCACCGAGAGCCAGGGCTCACCACCGTTCAGCAGACTGCCAAGTTATTCGACGTCATAGGGCACAGAGGGCTACGCGCATGAGCTGTGCGGGGCGACACCTTTCAAGAAGCCTACAAAGCGACACCTGTTCGGCTTCTCAGTCACAGGGTATGGTGGCGCCGGAACAATGTCGATCACTCACAACAATTTTGTTCTTGCCGTGCAGTTTCTTGACATCCTAGGTACTGCGGGCTGCTCGAACCTCGTCTTGCTCAATGGTACTACGCCTGCGATGCCGGTATTTCTCCGTGACCTTTGTAATCGTGCCACCGAGAGGCAGGTCTCACCACCGTTCAGCAGACGGCCGGGTTATTCGACGTCATAGGGCGCAGAGGGCTACGCGCATGAGCTGTGTGGGGCGACACCTTTCAAGGAGCCTAAAAAGCGACACCCGTTCGACTTCTCAGTCACAGGGTATGGTGGCGCCGGAACAATGTCGATCGCTCACAACAATTTTGTTCTTGCCGTGCAGTTTCTTGACATCCTAAGTACTGCGGGCTGCTCGAACCTCGTCACGCTCAATGCTACTACGCCTGCGACGCCGGTATTTCTCCGTGACTACTGTAATCGTGCCACCGAGAGCCAGGTCTCACCACCATTCAGCAAACTGCCTGGTCATTTTAGGTTATGGGGCACAGAGGGCTACGCGCATAAGCTGTGCGGGGCGACACCGTTCAAGGAGCCTACAAAGCGACACCCGTTCGACTTCTCAGTCACAGGGTATGGTGGCGCCGGAACAATGTCGATCGCTCACAACAATTTTGTTCTTGCCGTGCAGTTTCTTGACATCCTAGGTACTGCGGGCTGCTCGAACCTCGTCATGCTCAATGCTACTACGCCTGCCACGCTGGTATTTCTCCGTGACTTCAGTAATCGTGCCAACGAGAGCCAGGTCTCACCACCGTTCAGCAGACTGCCAGGTTATTCGAGGTCATAGGGCGCAGAAGGCTACGCGAATGAGCTTTGTGGGGCGACACCTTTCAAGGAGCCTACAAAGCGACACCCGTTCGACTTCTCAGTCACAGGGTATGGTGGCGCCGGAACAATGTCGATCGCTCACAACAATTTTGTTCTTCCCGTTCAGTTTCTTGACATCCTAGGTACTGCGGGCTGCTCGAAACTCGTCACGCTCAATGCTACTACGCCTGCGACGCCGGTATTTCTCCGTGACTTCTGTAATCGTGCCACCGAGAGCCAGGTCTCACCACCGTTCAGCAGACTGCCAAGTTATTCGACGTCATAGGGCGCAGAGGGCTATGCGCATGGGCTGTGTGGGGCGACACCTTTCGAGGAGCCTACAAAGCGACACCCGTTCGACTTCTCAGTCACAGGGTATGGTGGCGCCGGAACAATGTCGATCACTCACAACAATTTTGTTCTTGCCGTGCAGTTTCTTGACATCCTAGGTACTGCGGGCTGCTCGAACCTCGTCACGCTCAATGCTACTACGCCTGCGACGCCGGTATTTCTCCGTGACTTCTGTAATCGTGCACCGAGAGCCAGGTCGCACCACCGTTGAGCAGACTGCCAGGTTATTCGACGTCATAGGGCGCAGAGGGCTACGCGCAAGAGCTGTGCGGGGCGACACCTTTCGAGAAGCCTATAAACGGACACCCGCTCGACTACTCAGTCACAGGGTATGGTGGCGCCGGAACAATGTCGATCGCTCACAACAATTTTGTACTTGCCGTGCAGTTTCTTGGCATCCTAGGTACTGCGGGCTGCTCGATCCTCGTCACGCTCAATGCTACTACGCCTGCGACGCCGGTATTTCTCCGTGAGTTCTGTAATCGTGCTACCGAGAGCCAGGTCTCACCACCGTTCAGCAGACTGCCAGGTTATTCGACGTCACAGGGCGCAGAGGGCTACGCGCATGAGCTGTGCGGGGCGACACCTTTCAAGGAGCCTACAAAGCGACACCCGTTCTACTTGTCAGTCACAGGGTATGGTGGCGCCAAAATAATGTCGATCGCTCACAACAATTTTGTTCTTGCCGTGCAGTTTCTTGACATCCTAGGTACTGCGGGCTGCTCGAACCTCGTCATGCTCAATGCTACTACGCCTGCGACGCTGGTATTTCTCTGTGACTTCAGTAATCGTGCCACTGAGAGCCATGTCTCACCACTGTTCAGCAGACTGCCAGGTTATTCGACGTCATAGGGCGCAGAGGGCTACGCGCATTGGCTCTGTGGGGCGACACCTTTCAAGGAGCCTACAAAGCGACATCCGTTCGACTTCTCAGTCACAGGGTAGGGTGGCGCCGGTACAATGTGGATCGCTCACAACAATTTTGTTCTTGCCGTTCAGTTTCTTGACATCCTAGGTACTGCGGGCTGCTCGAACCCCGTCACGCTCAATGCTACTACGCCTGCGATGAGGGTATTTCTCCGTGATTTCTGTAATCGTGCCACCGAGAACCAGGTCTCACCACCGTTTAGCAGACTGCCAGGTTATTCGACGTCATAGGGCGCAGAGGGCTACGCGCATGAGCTGTGCCGGGCGACACCTTTCAGGGAGCCTACAAAGCGACACCCGTTCGACTTCTCAGTCACAGGGTATGTTGGCGCCGGAACAATGTCGATCGCTCACAACAATTTTGTTCTTGCCGTGCAGTTTCTTGACATCGTAGGTACTGCGGGCTACTTGAACCTCGTCACGCTCAATGCTACTACGCCTGCGATGCCGGTATTTCTCCATGACTTCTGTAATCGTGCCACCGAAAGCCAGGTCTCACCACCGTTCAGCAGACTGCCACTTTATTCGACGTCATAGGGCGCAGAGGGCTACGCGCATGAGCTGTGCGGGACGACACCTTTCAAGGGGCCTACAAAGCGACACCCGTTCGACTTCTCAGTCACAGGGTATGGTGGCGCCGGAACAATGTCGATCGCTCACAACAATTTTGTTCTTGCCGTGCAGTTTCTTGACATCCTAGGTACTGCGGGCTGCTCGAACCTCGTCACGCTCAGTGCTACTACGCCTGCGACGCCGGTATTTCTCCGTGACTTCTGTAATCGTGCTACCAAGAGCCAGGTCTCACCACCGGTCAGCAGACTGCCAGGTTATTCGACGTCATAGGGAGAAGAGGGCTACGCGAATGAGCTGTGTGGGGCGACACCTTTCAAGGAGCCTATAAAGGGACACCCGCTCGACTACTCAGTCACAGGGTATGGTGGCGCCGGAACAATGTCAATCGCTCACAACAATTTTGTTCTTGCCGTGCAGTTTCTTGACATCCTAGGTACTGCGGGCTGCGCGAACTGCGTCACGCTCAATGCTACTACGCCTGCGACGCCGGTATTTCTCCGTGACTTCTCTAATCGTGCCACCGAGAGCCAGGTCTCACCACCGTTCAGCAGACTGCCAGGTTATTCGACCTCATAGGGCGCAGAGGGCTACGCGCATGAGCTGTGCGGGGCGACATCTTTCAAGGAGCCTACAAAGCGACACCCGTTCTACTTGTCAGTCACTGGGTATGGTGGCGCCGGAACAATGTCGATCGCTCACAACAATTTTGTTCTTGCCGTGCAGTTTCTTGACATCCTAGGTACTGCGGGCTGCTCAAACCTCGTCATGCTCAATGCTACTACGCCTGCGACGCTGGTATTTCTACGTGACTTCAGTAATCGTGCCACCGAGAGCCAGGTCTCACCACCGTTCAGCAGACTGCCAAGTTATTCGACGTCATAGGGCGCAGAGGGCTATGCGCATGAGCTGTGCGGGGCGACATCTTTCAAGGAGCCGCCAAAGCGACACCCGTTCTACTTCTCAGTCACAGGATATGGTGGCGCCGGAACAATGTCGATCGCTCACAACAATTTTGTTCTTGCCGTGCTGTTTCTTGACATCCTAGGTACTGCGTGCTGCTCGAACCTCGTCATGCTCAATGCTACTACGCCTGCGACGCCGGTATTTCTCCGTGACTTCAGTAATCGTGCCACCGACAACCAGGTCTCACCACCGTTCAGCAGACTGCCAGGTTATTCGACGTCAGAGGGCGCAGAGGGCTATGCGCATGGGCTGTGTGGGGCGACACCTTTCGAGGAGCCTACAAAGCGACACCCGTTCGACTTCTCAGTCACAGGGTATGGTGGCGCCGGAACAATGTCGATCACTCACAACAATTTTGTTCTTGCCGTGCAGTTTCTTGACATCCTAGGTACTGCGGGCTGCTCGAACCTCGTCTTGCTCAATGGTACTACGCCTGCGATGCCGGTATTTCTCCGTGACCTTTGTAATCGTGCCACCGAGAGGCAGGTCTCACCACCGTTCAGCAGACGGCCGGGTTATTCGACGTCATAGGGCGCAGAGGGCTACGCGCATGAGCTGTGTGGGGCGACACCTTTCAAGGAGCCTAAAAAGCGACACCCGTTCGACTTCTCAGTCACAGGGTATGGTGGCGCCGGAACAATGTCGATCGCTCACAACAATTTTGTTCTTGCCGTGCAGTTTCTTGACATCCTAAGTACTGCGGGCTGCTCGAACCTCGTCACGCTCAATGCTACTACGCCTGCGACGCCGGTATTTCTCCGTGACTACTGTAATCGTGCCACCGAGAGCCAGGTCTCACCACCATTCAGCAAACTGCCTGGTCATTTTAGGTTATGGGGCACAGAGGGCTACGCGCATAAGCTGTGCGGGGCGACACCGTTCAAGGAGCCTACAAAGCGACACCCGTTCGACTTCTCAGTCACAGGGTATGGTGGCGCCGGAACAATGTCGATCGCTCACAAAATTATTCTTGCCGTGCAGTTTCTTGACATCCTAGGTACTGCGGGCTGCTCGAACCTCGTCATGCTCAATGCTACTACGCCTGCCACGCTGGTATTTCTCCGTGACTTCAGTAATCGTGCCAACGAGAGCCAGGTCTCACCACCGTTCAGCAGTCTGCCAGGTTATTCGACGTCATAGGGCGCAGAAGGCTACGCGAATGAGCTTTGTGGGGCGACACCTTTCAAGGAGCCTACAAAGCGACACCCGTTCGACTTCTCAGTCACAGGGTATGGTGGCGCCGGAACAATGTCGATCGCTCACAACAATTTTGTTCTTCCCGTTCAGTTTCTTGACATCCTAGGTACTGCGGGCTGCTCGAAACTCGTCACGCTCAATGCTACTACGCCTGCGACGCCGGTATTTCTCCGTGACTTCTGTAATCGTGCCACCGAGAGCCAGGTCTCACCACCGTTCAGCAGACTGCCAGGTTATTCGACGTCACAGGGCGCAGAGGGCTACGCGCATGAGCTGTGCGGGGCGAGACCTTTCAAGGAGCCTACAAAGCGACACCCGTTCTACTTGTCAGTCACAGGGTATGGTGGCGCCGGAACAATGTCGATCGCTCACAACAATTTTGTTCTTGCCGTGCAGTTTCTTGACATCCTAGGTACTGCGGGCTGCTCGAACCTCGTCATGCTCAATGCTACTACGCCTGCCACGCTGGTATTTCTCCGTGACTTCAGTAATCGTGCCACCGAGAGCCAGGTCGCACCACCGTTGAGCAGACTGCCAGGTTATTCGACGTCATAGGGCGCAGAGGGCTACGCGCAAGAGCTGTGCGGGGCGACACCTTTCGAGGAGCCTACAAAGCGACACCCGTTCGACTTCTCAGTCACAGGGTATGGTGGCGCCGGAACAATGTCGATCACTCACAACAATTTTGTTCTTGCCGTGCAGTTTCTTGACATCCTAGGTACTGCGGGCTACTCGAACCTCGTCTTGCTCAATGCTACTACGCCTGCGATGCCGGTATTTCTCCGTGACCTTTGTAATCGTGCCACCGAGAAGCAGGTCTCACCACCGTTCAGCAGACGGCCGGGTTATTCGACGTCATAGGGCGCAGAGGGCTACGCGCATGAGCTGTGTGGTGCGACACCTTTCAAGGAGCCTACAAAGCGACATCCGTTCGACTTCTCAGTCACAGGGTATGGTGGCGCCGGAACAATGTCGATCGCTCACAACAATTTTGTTCTTGCCGTGCAGTTTCTTGACATCCTAGGTACTGCGGGCTGCTCGAACCTCGTCACGCTCAATGCTACTACGCCTGCGACGCTGGTATTTCTCCGTGACTTCTGTAATCGTGCCACCGAGAGCCAGGTCGCACCACCGTAGAGCAGACTGCCAGGTTATCGACGTCATAGGGCGCAGAGGAATACGCCCATGAGCTGTGTGGGGCGACACCTTTCGAGGAGCCTATAAACGGACACCCGCTCGACTACTGAGTCACAGGGTATGGTGGCGCCAGAACAATGTCGATCGCTCACAACAATTTTGTTCTTGCCGTGCAGTTTCTTGACATCCTAGGTACTGCGGGCTGCTCGAACCTCGTCACGCTCAATGCTACTACGCCTGCGACGCCGGTATTTCTCCGTGACTTCTGTATTCGTGCCACCGAGAGCCAGGTCTCACCACCATTCAGCAGACTGCCAGGTTATTCGACGTCACAGGGCGCAGAGGGCTACGCGCATGAGCTGTGCGGGGCGACACCTTTCAAGGAGCCTACAAAGCGACACCCGTTCGACTTCTCATTCACAGGGTATGTTGGCGCCAGAACAATGTCGATCGCTCACAACAATTTTGTTCTTGCCGTGCAGTTTCTTGACATCTTAGGTACTGCAGGCTGTTCGAAGCTCGTCACGCTCAATGCTACTACGCCTCCGACGCCGGTATTTCTCTGTGACTTCTGTAATCGTGCCACCGAGAGCCAGGTCTCACCACCGTTCCGCAGACTGCCAGGTTATTCGACGTCATAGGGCGCAGAGGGCTACGCGCATGAGCTGTGCGGGGCGACACCTTTCAAGAAGCCTACAAACGACACTCGTTCGACTTCTCAGTCACAGGGTATGGTGGCGCCGGAACAATGTCGATCGCTCTCAACAATTTTGTTTTTGCCGTTCAGTTTCTTGACATCCTAAGTACTGCGGGCTGCTCGAACCTCGTCACGCTCAATGCTACTACGCCTGCGACGCCGGTATTTCTCCGTGACTACTGTAATCGTGCCACCGAGAGCCAGGTCTCACCACCGTTCAGCAGACTGCCACTTTATTCGACGTCATAGGGCGCAGAGGGCTACGCGCATGAGCTGTGCGGGACGACACCTTTCAAGGGGCCTACAAAGCGACACCCGTTCGACTTCTCAGTCACAGGGTATGGTGGCGCCGGAACAATGTCGATCGCTCACAACAATTTTGTTCTTGCCGTGCAGTTTCTTGACATCCTAGGTACTGCGGGCTGCTCGAACCTCGTCACGCTCAGTGCTACTACGCCTGCGACGCCGGTATTTCTCCGTGACTTCTGTAATCGTGCTACCAAGAGCCAGGTCTCACCACCGGTCAGCAGACTGCCAGGTTATTCGACGTCATAGGGAGAAGAGGGCTACGCGAATGAGCTGTGTGGGGCGACACCTTTCAAGGAGCCTATAAAGGGACACCCGCTCGACTACTCAGTCACAGGGTATGGTGGCGCCGGAACAATGTCAATCGCTCACAACAATTTTGTTCTTGCCGTGCAGTTTCTTGACATCCTAGGTACTGCGGGCTGCGCGAACTGCGTCACGCTCAATGCTACTACGCCTGCGACGCCGGTATTTCTCCGTGACTTCTCTAATCGTGCCACCGAGAGCCAGGTCTCACCACCGTTCAGCAGACTGCCAGGTTATTCGACCTCATAGGGCGCAGAGGGCTACGCGCATGAGCTGTGCGGGGCGACACCTTTCAAGGAGCCTACAAAGCGACACCCGTTCTACTTGTCAGTCACTGGGTATGGTGGCGCCGGAACAATGTCGATCGCTCACAACAATTTTGTTCTTGCCGTGCAGTTTCTTGACATCCTAGGTACTGCGGGCTGCTCAAACCTCGTCATGCTCAATGCTACTACGCCTGCGACGCTGGTATTTCTACGTGACTTCAGTAATCGTGCCACCGAGAGCCAGGTCTCACCACCGTTCAGCAGACTGCCAAGTTATTCGACGTCATAGGGCGCAGAGGGCTATGCGCATGAGCTGTGCGGGGCGACACCTTTCAAGAAGCCTACAAAGCGACACCTCTTCGACTTCTCAGTCACAGGGTATGGTGGCGCCGGAGCAATGTCGATCGCTCACAACAATTTTGTTTTTGCCGTGCAGTTTCTTGACGTCCTAGGTACTGCGGGCTGCTCGAACCTCGTCACGCTCAATGCTACTACGCCTGCGATGCCGGTATTTCTCCGTGACTTCTGTAATCGTGCCACCGAGAACCAGTTCTCACCATCGTTCAGCAGAGTGCCAGGTTATTCGACGTCACAGGGCACAGAGGCCTACGCGCATGAGCTGTGCGGGGCGACATCTTTCAAGGAGCCGCCAAAGCGACACCCGTTCTACTTCTCAGTCACAGGATATGGTGGCGCCGGAACAATGTCGATCGCTCACAACAATTTTGTTCTTGCCGTGCTGTTTCTTGACATCCTAGGTACTGCGTGCTGCTCGAACCTCGTCATGCTCAATGCTACTACGCCTGCGACGCCGGTATTTCTCCGTGACTTCAGTAATCGTGCCACCGACAACCAGGTCTCACCACCGTTCAGCAGACTGCCAGGTTATTCGACGTCAGAGGGCGCAGAGGGCTATGCGCATGGGCTGTGTGGGGCGACACCTTTCGAGGAGCCTACAAAGCGACACCCGTTCGACTTCTCAGTCACAGGGTATGGTGGCGCCGGAACAATGTCGATCACTCACAACAATTTTGTTCTTGCCGTGCAGTTTCTTGACATCCTAGGTACTGCGGGCTACTCGAACCTCGTCTTGCTCAATGCTACTACGCCTGCGATGCCGGTATTTCTCCGTGACCTTTGTAATCGTGCCACCGAGAAGCAGGTCTCACCACCGTTCAGCAGACGGCCGGGTTATTCGACGTCATAGGGCGCAGAGGGCTACGCGCATGAGCTGTGTGGTGCGACACCTTTCAAGGAGCCTACAAAGCGACATCCGTTCGACTTCTCAGTCACAGGGTATGGTGGCGCCGGAACAATGTCGATCGCTCACAACAATTTTGTTCTTGCCGTGCAGTTTCTTGACATCCTAGGTACTGCGGGCTGCTCGAACCTCGTCACGCTCAATGCTACTACGCCTGCGACGCTGGTATTTCTCCGTGACTTCTGTAATCGTGCCACCGAGAGCCAGGTCGCACCACCGTAGAGCAGACTGCCAGGTTATCGACGTCATAGGGCGCAGAGGACTACGCCCATGAGCTGTGTGGGGCGACACCTTTCGAGGAGCCTATAAACGGACACCCGCTCGACTACTGAGCCACAGGGTATGGTGGCGCCAGAACAATGTCGATCGCTCACAACAATTTTGTTCTTGCCGTGCAGTTTCTTGACATCCTAGGTACTGCGGGCTGCTCGAACCTCGTCACGCTCAATGCTACTACGCCTGCGACGCCGGTATTTCTCCGTGACTTCTGTATTCGTGCCACCGAGAGCGAGGTCTCACCACCATTCAGCAGACTGCCAGGTTATTCGACGTCACAGGGCGCAGAGGGCTACGCGCATGAGCTGTGCGGGGCGACACCTTTCAAGGAGCCTACAAAGCGACACCCGTTCGACTTCTCAGTCACAGGGTATGTTGGCGCCAGAACAATGTCGATCGCTCACAACAATTTTGTTCTTGCCGTGCAGTTTCTTGACATCTTAGGTACTGCAGGCTGTTCGAAGCTCGTCACGCTCAATGCTACTACGCCTCCGACGCCGGTATTTCTCTGTGACTTCTGTAATCGTGCCACCGAGAGCCAGGTCTCACCACCGTTCCGCAGACTGCCAGGTTATTCGACGTCATAGGGCGCAGAGGGCTACGCGCATGAGCTGTGCGGGGCGACACCTTTCAAGAAGCCTACAAACGACACTCGTTCGACTTCTCAGTCACAGGGTATGGTGGCGCCGGAACAATGTCGATCGCTCTCAACAATTTTGTTTTTGCCGTTCAGTTTCTTGACATCCTAAGTACTGCGGGCTGCTCGAACCTCGTCACGCTCAATGCTACTACGCCTGCGACGCCGGTATTTCTCCGTGACTACTGTAATCGTGCCACCGAGAGCCAGGTCTCACCACCATTCAGCATACTGCCTGGTCATTTTCGGTTATGGGGCACAGAGGGCTACGCGCATAAGCTGTGCGGGGCGACACCTTTCAAGAAGCCTACAAAGCGACACCCGTTCGACTTCTCAGTCACAAGGTATGGTGGCACCGGAACAATGTCGATTGCTCACAACAATTTTGTTCTTGCCGTGCAGTTTCTTGACATGCTAGGTACTGCGGGCTGCTTGAACGTCGTCACGCTCAATGCTACTACGCCTGCGACGCCGGTATTTCTCCTTGACTTCTGTAATCGTGCCACCAAGAGCCAGGTCTCACCACCGTTCAGCAGACTGCCAGGTTATTCGACGTCATAGGGCGCAGAGGGCTACGCGAATGAGCTGGGCGGGGCGACACCTTTCAAGGAGCCTACAAAGCGACACCCGTTCGACTTCTCAGTCACAGGGTATGGTGGCGCCGAAACAATGTCGATCGCTCACAACAGTTTTGTTCTTGCCGTGCAGTTTCTTGACATCCTAGGTACTGCGGGCTGCTCGAACCTCGTCACGCTCAATGCTACTACGCCTGCGATGCCGGTATTTCTCCGTGACTTCTATAATCGTGCCACCGAGAGGCAGGTCTCACACCCGTTCAGCAGACAGCCGGGTTATTTGACGTCATAGGGCGCAGAGGGCTACGCGCATGAGCTGTGCTGGGCGACACCTTTCAAGGAGCCTACAAAGCGACACCCGTTCGACTTCTCAGTCACAGGGTATGGTGGCGCCGGAACAATGTTGATCGCTCACAAAAATTTTGTTCTTGCCGTGCAGTTTCTTGACATCCTAGGTACTGCGGGCTGCTCGAACCTCGTCACGCTCAATGCTACTACGCCTGCGACGCCGGTATTTTTCCGTGACTTCTGTAATCGTGCCACCGAGAGCCAGGTCTCACCACCGTTCAGCAGACTGCCAGGTTATTCGACGTCACAGGGCGCAGAGGGCTACGCGCATGAGCTGTGCGGGGCGACACCTTTCAAGGAGCCTACAAAGCGACACCCGTTCTACTTGTCAGTCACAGGGTATGGTGGCGCCGGAACAATGTCGATCGCTCACAACAATTTTGTTCTTGCCGTGCAGTTTCTTGACATCCTAGGTACTGCGGGCTGCTCGAACCTCGTCATGCTCAATGCTACTACACCTGCCACGCTGGTATTTCTCCGTGACTTCAGTAATCGTGCCAAGGAGAGCCAGGTCTCACCACCGTTCAGCAGACTGCCAGGTTATTCGACGTCATAGGGCGCAGAAGGCTACGCGAATGAGCTTTGTGGGGCGACACCTTTCAAGGAGCCTACAAAGCGACACCCGTTCGACTTCTCAGTCACAGGGTATGGTGGCGCCGGAACAATGTCGATCGCTCACAACAATTTTGTTCTTCCCGTTCAGTTTCTTGACATCCTAGGTACTGCGGGCTGCTCGAAACTCGTCACGCTCAATGCTACTACGCCTGCGACGCCGGTATTTCTCCGTGACTTCTGTAATCGTGCCACCGAGAGCCAGGTCGCACCACCGTAGAGCAGACTGCCAGGTTATCGACGTCATAGGGCGCAGAGGACTGCGCGCATGAGCTGTGTGGGGCGACACCTTTCGAGGAGCCTATAAACGGACACCCGCTCGACTACTGAGTCACAGGGTATGGTGGCGCCAGAACAATGTCGATCGCTCACAACAATTTTGTTCTTGCCGAGCAGTTTCTTGACATCCTAGGTACTGCGGGCTGTTCGAAGCTCGTCACGCTCAATGCTACTACGCCTGCGACGCCGGTATTTCTCTGTGACTTCTGTAATCGTGCCACCGAGAGCCAGGTCTCACCACCGTAGAGCAGACTGCCAGGTTATCGACGTCATAGGGCGCAGAGGACTGCGCGCATGAGCTGTGTGGGGCGACACCTTTCGAGGAGCCTATAAACGGACACCCGCTCGACTACTGAGTCACAGGGTATGGTGGCGCCAGAACAATGTCGATCGCTCTCAACAATTTTGTTTTTGCCGTTCAGTTTCTTGACATCCTAAGTACTGCGGGCTGCTCGAACCTTGTCACGCTCAATGATACTACGCCTGCGACGCCGGTATTTCTCCGTGACTTCTGTAATCGTGCCACCGAGAGCCAGGTCTCACCACCATTCAGCATACTGCCTGGTCATTTTAGGTTATGGGGCACAGAGGGCTACGCGCATAAGCTGTGCGGGGCGACACCTTTCAAGAAGCCTACAAAGCGACACCCGTTCGACTTCTCAGTCACAAGGTATGGTGGCACCGGAACAATGTCGATCGCTCACAACAATTTTCTTCTTGCCGTGCAGTTTCTTGACATCCTAGGTACTGCGGGCTGCTTGAACCTCGTCACGCTCAATGCTACTACGCCTGCGACGCCGGTATTTCTCCGTGACTTCTGTAATCGTGCCACCAAGAGCCAGGTCTCCCCACCGTTCAGCAGACTGCCAGGTTATTCGACGTCATAGGGCGCAGAGGGCTACGCGAATGAGCTGGGCGGGGCGACACCTTTCAAGGAGCCTACAAAGCGACACCCGTTCGACTTCTCAGTCACAGGGTATGGTGGCGCCGGAACAATGTCGATCGCTCACAACAGTTTTGTTCTTGCCGTGCAGTTTCTTGACATCTTAGGTACTGCGGGCTGCTCGAACCTCGTCACGCTCAATGCTACTACGCCTGCGACGCCGGTATTTCTCCGTGACTTCTGTGATCATGCCACCGAGAGCCAGGTCGCACCACCGTTCAGCAGACTGCCAGGTTATTCGACGTCATAGGGCGCAGAGGACTACGCGCATGAGCTGTGCGGGGCGACATTTTTCGAGGAGCCTATAAACGGACACCCGCTCGACTACTCAGTCACAGGGTATGGTGGCGCCGGAACAATGTCGATCGCTCACAACAATTTTGTTCTTGCCGTGCAGTTTCTTGACATCCTAGGTACTGCGGGCTGCTAAAACCTCGTCACGCTCAATGCTACTACGCCTGCGACGCCGGTATTTCTTCGTGACTTCTGTAATCGTGCCACCGAGAGCCAGGTCTCCCCACCGTTCAGCAGACTGCCAGGTTATTCGACGTCATAGGGCGCAGAGGACTACGCGCATGAGCTGTGCGGGGCGACATTTTTCGAGGAGCCTATAAACGGACACCCGCTCGACTACTCAGTCACAGGGTATGGTGGCGCCGGAACAATGTCGATCGCTCACAACAATTTTGTTCTTGCCGTGCAGTTTCTTGACATCCTAGGTACTGCGGGCTGCTAAAACCTCGTCACGCTCAATGCTACTACGCCTGCGACGCCGGTATTTCTCCGTGACTTCTGTAATCGTGCCACCGAGAGCCAGGTCTCCCCACCGTTCAGCAGACTGCCAGGTTATTCGACGTCACAGGGCGCAGAGGGCTACGCGCATGAGCTGTGCGGGGCGACACCTTTCAAGGAGCCTACAAAGCGACACCCGTTCTACTTGTCAGTCACAGGGTATGGTGGCGCCGGAACAATGTCGATCGCTCACAACAATTTTGTTCTTGCCGTGCAAATTCTTGACATCCTAGGTACTGTGGGCAGCTCGAACATCGTCACGCTCAATGCTACTACGCCTACGACGCCGGTATTTCTCCGTGACTTCTGTAATCGTGCCACCAAGAGCCAGGTCTCACCACCGTTCAGCAGACTGCCAGGTTATTCGACGTCACAGGGCGCAGAGGGCTACGCGAATGAGCTGGGCGGGGCGACACCTTTCAAGGAGCCTACAAAGCGACATCCGTTCGACTTCTCAGTCACAGGGTATGGTGGCGCCGGAACAATGTCGATCGCTCACAACAATTTTGTTCTTGCCGTGCAGTTTCTTGACATCCTAGGTACTGCGGGCTGCTCGAACCTCGTCACGCTCAATGCTACTACGCCTGCGATGCCGGTATTTCTCCGTGACTTCTGTAATCGTGCCACCGAGAGGCAGGTCTCACCCCCGTTCAGACACCGGCCGGGGTATTCGACGACATAGGTCGCAGAGGGCTACGCGCATGAGCTGTGTGGGGGGGACACCTTTCAAGGAGCCTACAAAGTGACACCCGTTCGACTTCTCAGTCACAGGGTATGGTGGCGCCGGAACAATGTTGATCGCTCACAACAATTTTGTTCTTGCCGTGCAGTTTCTTGACATCCAAGGTACTGTGGGCTGCTCGAAAATCGTCACGCTCAATGCTACTACGCCTACGACGCCGGTGTTTCTCCGTGACTTCTGTGATCGTGCCACCGAGAGCCAGGTCTCACCACCGTTCAGCAGACTGCCAGGTTATTCGACGTCACAGGGCGCAGAGGGCTACGCGAATGAGCTGGGCGGGGCGACACCTTTCAAGGAGCCTACAAAGCGACATCCGTTCGACTTCTCAGTCACAGGGTATGGTGGCGCCGGAACAATGTCGATCGCTCACAACAATTTTGTTCTTGCCGTGCAGTTTCTTGACATCCTAGGTACTGCGGGCTGCTCGAACCTCGTCACGCTCAATGTTACTACGCCTGCGATGCCGGTATTTCTCCGTGACTTCTGTAATCGTGCCACCGAGAGGCAGGTCTCACCCCTGTTCAGACACCGGCCGGGGTATTCGACGTCATAGGGCGCAGGGGGCTACGCGCATGAGCTGTGTGGGGGGGACACCTTTCAAGGAGCCTACAAAGTGACACCCGTTCGACTTCTCAGTCACAGGGTATGGTGGCGCCGGAACAATGTTGATCGCTCACAACAATTTTGTTCTTGCAGTGCAGTTTCTTGACATCTTAGGTACTGCGGGCTGCTCGAACCTCGTCACGCTCAGTGCTACTACGCCTGCGACGCCGGTATTTCTCCGTGACTTCTGTAATCGTGCCACCGAGAGCCAGGTCGCACCACCGTTCAGCAGACTGCCAGGTTATTCGACGTCATAGGGCGCAGAGGACTACGCGCATGAGCTGCGCGGGGCGACACCTTTCGAGGAGCCTGTAAACGGACACCCGCTCGAGTACTCAGTCACAGGGTATGGTGGCGCCGGAACAATGTCGATCGCTCACAACAATTTTGTTCTTGCCGTGCAGTTTCTTGACATCCTAGGTACTGCGGGCTGCTCGAACCTCGTCACGATCAATGCTACTACGCCTGCAACGCCGGCATTTCTCCGTGACTTCTGTAATCGTGCCACCGAGAGCCAGGTCGCACCACCGTTGAGCAGACTGCCAGGTTATTCGACGTCATAGGGCGCAGAGGACTACGCGCATGAGCTGTGCGGGGCGACACCTTTCAAGGAGCCTATAAAGGGACACCCGCTCGACTACTCAGTCACAGGGTATGGTGGCGCCGGAACAATGTCAATCGCTCACAACAATTTTGTTCTTGCAGTGCAGTTTCTTGACATCCTAGGTACTGCGGGCTGCTCGAACTTCGTCACGCTCAATGCTACAATGCCTGCGACGCCGGTATTTCTCCGTGACTTCTGTAATCGTGCCACCGAGAGCCAGGTCTCACACCGTTCAACAGACTGCCAGGTTATTCCACGTCATAGGGTGCAGAGGGCTACGCGCATGAGCTGTGCGCTGCGTCACCTTTCAAGGAGCCAACAAAGCGACACCCGTTCGACTTCTCAGTCACAGGGTATGGTGGCGCCGGAACAATGTCGATCGCTCACAACGATTTTGTTCTTGCCGTGCAGTTTCTTGACATCCTAGGTACTGTGGGCTGCTCGAACATCGTCACGCTCAATGCTACTACGCCTACGACGCCGGTATTTCTCCGTGACTTGTGTAATCGTGCCACCAAGAGCCAGGTCTCACCACCGTTCAGCAGACTGCCAGGTTATTCGACGTCACAGGGCGCAGAGGGCTACGCGAATGAGCTGGGCGGGGCGACACCTTTCAAGGAGCCTACAAAGCGACATCCGTTCGACTTCTCAGTCACAGGGTATGGTGGCGCCGGAACAATGTCAATCGCTCACAACAGTTTTGTTCTTGCCGTGCAGTTTCTTGACATCCTAGGTACTGCGGGCTGCTCGAACCTCGTCACGCTCAATGCTACTACGCCTGCGATGCCGGTATTTCTCCGTGACTTCTGTAATCGTGCCACCGAGAGGCAGGTCTCACCCCCGTTCAGCAGACGGCCGGGTTATTCGACGTCATAGGCGCAGAGGGCTACGCGCATGAGCTGTGCTGGGCGACACCTTTCGAGGAGCCTATAAACGGACACCCGCTCGACTACTCAGTCACAGGGTATGGTGGCGCCAGAACAATGTCGATCGCTCACAACAATTTTGTTCTCCCCGTGCAGTTTCTTGACATCCTACGTACTGCGGGCTGCTCGAACCTCGTCACGATCAATGCTACTACGCCTGCGACGCCGGTATTTCTCCGTGACTTCTGTAATCGTGCCACCGAGAGCCAGGTCTCACCACCGTTCAGCAGACTGCCAGGTTATTCGACGTCACAGGGCGCAGAGGGCTACGCGCATGAGCTGTGCGGGGCGACACCTTTCAAGGAGCCTACAAAGCGACACCCGTTCTACTTGTCAGTCACAGGGTATGGTGGCGCCGGAACAATGTCGATCGCTCACAACAACTTTGTTCTTGCCGTGCAGTTTCTTGACATCCTAGGTACTGCGGGCTGCTCGAACCACGTCACGCTCAATGCTACTACGCCTGCGATGCCGGTATTTCTCCGTGACTTCTGTAATCGTGCCACCGAGAGGCAGGTCTCACCCCCGTTCAGCAGACGGCCGGGTTATTCGACGTCATTGGGGCGCAGAGGGCTACGCGCATGAGCTGTGCTGGGCGACACCTTTCAAGGAGCCTACAAAGCGACACCCGTTCGACTTCTCAGTCACAGGGTATGGTGGCACCGGAACAATGTTGATCGCTCACAATAATTTTGTTCTTGCAGTGCAGTTTCTTGACATCTTAGGTACTGCGGGCTACTCGAACCTCGTCACGCTCAATGCTACTACGCCTGCGACGCCGGTATTTCTCCGTGACTTCTGTGATCGTGCCACCGAGAGCCAGGTATCACCCCCGTTCAGACACCGGCCGGGGTATTCGACGTCATAGGGCGCAGAGGGCTACGCGCATGAGCTGTGTGGGGGGGGGACACCTTTCAAGGAGCCTACAAAGTGACACCCGTTCGACTTCTCAGTCACAGGGTATGGTGGCGCCGGAACAATGTTGATCGCTCACAACAATTTTGTTCTTGCCGTGCAGTTTCTTGACATCCTAGGTACTGTGGGCTGCTCGAACATCGTCACGCTCAATGCTACTACGCCTGCGACGCCGGTGTTTCTCCGTGACTTCTGTGATCGTGCCACCGAGAGGCAGGTCTCACCCCTGTTCAGACACCGGCCGGGGTATTCGACGTCATAGGGCGCAGAGGGCTACGCGCATGAGCTGTGTGTGGGGGACACCTTTCAAGGAGCCTACAAAGTGACACCCGTTCGACTTCTCAGTCACAGGGTACGGTGGCGCCGGAACAATGTTGATCGCTCACAACAATTTTGTTCTTGCAGTGCAGTTTCTTGACATCTTAGGTACTGCGGGCTGCTCGAACCTCGTCACGCTCAATGATACTACGCCTGCGACGCCGGTATTTCTCCGTGACTTCTGTAATCGTGCCACCGAGAGCCAGGTCTCACCACCATTCAGCATACTGCCTGGTCATTTTAGGTTATGGGGCACAGAGGGCTACGCGCATAAGCTGTGCGGGGCGACACCTTTCAAGAAGCCTACAAAGCGACACCCGTTCGACTTCTCAGTCACAAGGTATGGTGGCACCGGAACAATGTCGATCGCTCACAACAATTTTGTTCTTGCCGTGCAGTTTCTTGACATCCTAGGTACTGCGGGCTGCTTGAACCTCGTCACGCTCAATGCTACTACGCCTGCGACGCCGGTATTTCTCCGTGACTTCTGTAATCGTGCCACCAAGAGCCAGGTCTCCCCACCGTTCAGCAGACTGCCAGGTTATTCGACGTCATAGGGCGCAGAGGGCTACGCGAATGAGCTGGGCGGGGCGACACCTTTCAAGGAGCCTACAAAGCGACACCCGTTCGACTTCTCAGTCACAGGGTATGGTGGCGCCGGAACAATGTCGATCGCTCACAACAGTTTTGTTCTTGCCGTGCAGTTTCTTGACATCCTAGGTACTGCGGGCAGCTCGAACCTCGTCACGCTCAATGCTACTACGCCTGCGATGCCGGTATTTCTCCGTGACTTCTGTAATCGTGCCACCGAGAGGCAGGTCTCAACCCCGTTCAGCAGACGGCCGGGTTATTCGACGTCATTGGGGCGCAGAGGGCTACGCGCATGAGCTGTGCTGGGCGACACCTTTCAAGGAGCCTACAAAGCGACACCCGTTCGACTTCTCAGTCACAGGGTATGGTGGCGCCGGAACAATGTCGATCGCTCACAACAGTTTTGTTCTTGCCGTGCAGTTTCTTGACATCCTAGGTACTGCGGGCTGCTAAAACCTCGTCACGCTCAATGCTACTACGCCTGCGACGCCGGTATTTCTCCGTGACTTCTGTAATCGTGCCACCGAGAGCCAGGTCTCCCCACCGTTCAGCAGACTGCCAGGTTATTCGACGTCACAGGGCGCAGAGGGCTACGCGCATGAGCTGTGCGGGGCGACACCTTTCAAGGAGCCTACAAAGCGACACCCGTTCTACTTGTCAGTCACAGGGTATGGTGGCGCCGGAACAATGTCGATCGTTCACAACAATTTTGTTCTTGCCGTGCAAATTCTTGACATCCTAGGTACTGTGGGCTGCTCGAACATCGTCATGCTCAATGCTACTACGCCTACGACGCCGGTATTTCTCCGTGACTTCTGTAATCGTGCCACCAAGAGCCAGGTCTCACCACCGTTCAGCAGACTGCCAGGTTATTCGACGTCACAGGGCGCAGAGGGCTACTCGAATGAGCTGGGCGGGGCGACACCTTTCAAGGAGCCTACAAAGCGACATCCGTTCGACTTCTCAGTCACAGGGTATGGTGGCGCCGGAACAATGTCGATCGCTCACAACAATTTTGTTCTTGCCGTGCAGTTTCTTGACATCCTAGGTACTGCGGGCTGCTCGAACCTCGTCACGCTCAATGCTACTACGCCTGCGATGCCGGTATTTCTCCGTGACTTCTGTAATCGTGCCACCGAGAGGCAGGTCTCACCCCCGTTCAGACACCGGCCGGGGTATTCGACGTCATAGGTCGCAGAGGGCTACGCGCATGAGCTGTGTGGGGGGGACACCTTTCAAGGAGCCTACAAAGTGACACCCGTTCGACTTCTCAGTCACAGGGTATGGTGGCGCCGGAACAATGTTGATCGCTCACAACAATTTTGTTCTTGCCGTGCAGTTTCTTGACATCCTAGGTACTGTGGGCTGCTCGAACATCGTCGCGCTCAATGCTACTACGCCTGCGACGCCGGTGTTTCTCCGTGACTTCTGTGATCGTGCCACCGAGAGCCAGGTCTCACCACCGTTCAGCAGACTGCCAGGTTATTCGACGTCACAGGGCGCAGAGGGCTACGCGAATGAGCTGGGCGGGGCGACACCTTTCAAGGAGCCAACAAAGCGACATCCGTTCGACTTCTCAGTCACAGGGTATGGTGGCGCCGGAACAATGTCGATCGCTCACAACAATTTTGTTCTTGCCGTGCAGTTTCTTGACATCCTAGGTACTGCGGGCTGCTCGAACCTCGTCACGCTCAATGCTACTACGCCTGCGATGCCGGTATTTCTCCGTGACTTCTGTAATCGTGCCACCGAGAGGCAGGTCTCACCCCTGTTCAGACACCGGCCGGGGTATTCGACGTCATAGGGCGCAGAGGGCTACGCGCATGAGCTGTGTGGGGGGGACACCTTTCAAGGAGCGTACAAACTGACACCCGTTCGACTTCTCAGTCACAGTGTATGGTGGCGCCGGAACAATGTTGATCGCTCACAACAATTTTGTTCTTGCAGTGCAGTTTCTTGACATCTTAGGTACTGCGGGCTGCTCGAACCTCGTCACGCTCAGTGCTACTACACCTGCGACGCCGGTATTTCTCCGTGACTTCTGTAATCGTGCCACCGAGAGCCAGGTCGCACCACCGTTCAGCAGACTGCCAGGTTATTCGACGTCATAGGGCGCAGAGGACTACGCGCATGAGCTGTGCGGGGCGACACCTTTCGAGGAGCCTGTAAACGGACACCCGCTCGACTACTCAGTCACAGGGTATGGTGGCGCCGGAACAATGTCGATCGCTCACAACAATTTTGTTCTTGCCGTGCAGTTTCTTGACATCCTAGGTACTGCGGGCTGCTCGAACCTCGTCACGATCAATGCTACTACGCCTGCAACGCCGGTATTTCTCCGTGACTTCTGTAATCGTGCCACCGAGAGCCAGGTCGCACCACCGTTGAGCAGACTGCCAGGTTATTCGACGTCATAGGGCGCAGAGGACTACGCGCATGAGCTGTGCGGGGCGACACCTTTCAAGGAGCCTATAAAGGGACACCCGCTCGACTACTCAGTCACAGGGTATGGTGTCGCCGGAACAATGTCAATCGCTCACAACAATTTTGTTCTTGCAGTGCAGTTTCTTGACATCCTAGGTACTGCGGGCTGCTCGAACTTCGTCACGCTCAATGCTACTATGCCTGCGACGCCGGTATTTCTCCGTGACTTCTGTAATCGTGCCACCGAGAGCCAGGTCTCACACCGTTCAACAGACTGCCAGGTTATTCCACGTCATAGGGTGCAGAGGGCTACGCGCATGAGCTGTGCGGTGCGACACCTTTCAAGGAGCCAACAAAGCGACACCCGTTCGACTTCTCAGTCACAGGGTATGGTGGCGCCGGAACAATGTCGATCGCTCACAACGATTTTGTTCTTGCCGTGCAGTTTCTTGACATCCTAGGTACTGCGGGCTGCTCGAACCTCGTCACGCTCAATGCTACTACGCCTGCGATGCCGGTATTTCTCCGTGACTTCTGTAATCGTGCCACCGAGAGGCAGGTCTCACCCCCGTTCCGCAGACGGCCGGGTTATTCGACGTCATAGGGCGCAGAGGGCTACGCGCATGAGCTGTGCTGGGCGACACCTTTCGAGGAGCCTATAAACGGACACCCGCTCGACTACTCAGTCACAGGGTATGGTGGCGCCAGAACAATGTCGATCGCTCACAACAATTTTGTTCTGCCCGTGCAGTTTCTTGACATCCTACGTACTGCGGGCTGCTCGAACCTCGTCACGATCAATGCTACTACGCCTGCGACGCCGGTATTTCTCCGTGACTTCTGTAATCGTGCCACCGAGAGCCAGGTCTCACCACCGTTCAGCAGACTGCCAGGTTATTCGACGTCACAGGGCGCAGAGGGCTACGCGCATGAGCTGTGCGGGGCGACACCTTTCAAGGAGCCTACAAAGCGACACCCGTTCTACTTGTCAGTCACAGGGTATGGTGGCGCCGGAACAATGTCGATCGCTCACAACAACTTTGTTCTTGCCGTGCAGTTTCTTGACATCCTAGGTACTGCGGGCTGCTCGAACCTCGTCACGCTCAATGCTACTACGCCTGCGATGCCGGTATTTCTCCGTGACTTCTGTAATCGTGCCACCGAGAGGCAGGTCTCACCCCCGTTCAGCAGACGGCCGGGTTATTCGACGTCATTGGGGCGCAGAGGGCTACGCGCATGAGCTGTGCTGGGCGACACCTTTCAAGGAGCCTACAAAGCGACACCCGTTCGACTTCTCAGTCACAGGGTATGGTGGCGCCGGAACAATGTTGATCGCTCACAATAATTTTGTTCTTGCAGTGCAGTTTCTTGACATCTTAGGTACTGCGGGCTACTCGAACCTCGTCACGCTCAATGCTACTACGCCTGCGACGCCGGTATTTCTCCGTGACTTCTGCAATCGTGCCACCGAGAGCCAGGTCTCACCACCGCTCAGCAGACTGCCAGGTTATTCGACGTCACAGGGCGCAGAGGGCTACGCGCATGAGCTGTGCGGGGCGACACCTTTCAAGGAGCCTACAAAGCGACACCCGTTCTACTTGTCAGTCACAGGGTATGGTGGCGCCGGAACAATGTCGATCGCTCACAACAATTTTGTTCTTGCCGTGCAGTTTCTTGACATCCTAGGTACTGTGGGCTGCTCGAACATCGTCACGCTCAATGCTACTACGCCTACGACGCCGGTATTTCTCCGCGACTTCTGTAATCGTGCCACCAAGAGCCAGGTCTCACCACCGTTCAGCAGACTGCCAGGTTATTCGACGTCACAGGGCGCAGAGGGCTACGCGAATGAGCTGGGCGGGGCGACACCTTTCAAGGAGCCTACAAAGCGACATCCGTTCGACTTTTCAGTCACAGGGTATGGTGGCGCCGGAACAATGTCGATCGCTCACAACAATTTTGTTCTTGCCGTGCAGTTTCTTGACATCCTAGGTACTGCGGGCTGCTCGAACCTCGTCACGCTCATTGCTACTACGCCGGCGATGCCGGTATTTCTCCGTGACTTCTGTAATCGTGCCACCGAGAGGCAGGTCTCACCCCCGTTCAGACACCGGCCGGGGTATTCGACGTCATAGGGCGCAGAGGGCTACGCGCATGAGCTGTGTGGGGGGGGACACCTTTCAAGGAGCCTACAGAGTGACACCCGTTCGACTTCTCAGTCACAGGGTATGGTGGCGCCGGAACAATGTTGATCGCTCACAACAATTTTGTTCTTGCCGTGCAGTTTCTTGACATCCTAGGTACTGTGGGCTGCTCGAACATCGTCACGCTCAATGCTACTACGCCTGCGACGCCGGTGTTTCTCCGTGACTTCTGTGATCGTGCCACCGAGAGCCAGGTCTCACCACCGTTCAGCAGACTGCCAGGTTATTCGACGTCACAGGGCGCAGAGGGCTACGCGAATCAGCTGGGCGGAGCGACACCTTTCAAGGAGCCTACAAAGCGACATCCGTTCGACTTCTCAGTCACAGGGAATGGTGGCGCCGGAACAATGTCGATCGCTCACAACAATTTTGTTCTTGCCGCGCAGTTTCTTGACATCCTAGGTACTGCGGGCTGCTCGAACCTCGTCACGCTCAATGCTACTACGCCTGCGATGCCGGTATTTCTCCGTGACTTCTGTAATCGTGCCACCGAGAGGCAGGTCTCACCCCTGTTCAGACACCGGCCGGGGTATTCGACGTCATAGGGCGCAGAGGGCTACGCGCATGAGCTGTGTGGGGGGGACACCTTTCAAGGAGCCTACAAAGTGACACCCGTTCGACTTCTCAGTCACAGGGTACGGTGGCGCCGGAACAATGTTGATCGCTCACAACAATTTTGTTCTTGCAGTGCAGTTTCTTGACATCTTAGGTACTGCGGGCTGCTTGAACCTCGTCACGCTCAGTGCTACTACGCCTGCGACGCCGGTATTTCTCCGTGACTTCTGTAATCGTGCCACCGAGAGCCAGGTCGCACCACCGTTCAGCAGACTGCCAGGTTATTCGACGTCATAGGGCGCAGAGGACTACGCGCATGAGCTGTGCGGGGCGACACCTTTCGAGGAGCCTATAAACGGACACCCGCTCGACTACTCAGTCACAGGGTATGGTGGCGCCGGAACAATATCGATCGCTCACAACAATTTTGTTCTTGCCGTGCAGTTTCTTGACATCCTAGGTACTGCGGGCTGCTCGAACCTCGTCACGATCAATGCTACTACGCCTGCAACGCCGGTATTTCTCCGTGACTTCTGTAATCGTGCCACCGAGAGCCAGGTCGCACCACCGTTGAGCAGACTGCCAGGTTATTCGACGTCATAGGGCGCAGAGGACTACGCGCATGAGCTGTGCGGGGCGACACCTTTCAAGGAGCCTATAAAGGGACACCCGCTCGACTACTCAGTCACAGGGTATGGTGGCGCCGGAACAATGTCAATCGCTCACAACAATTTTGTTCTTGCAGTGCAGTTTCTTGACATCCTAGGTACTGCGGGCTGCTCGAACTTCGTCACGCTCAAAGCTACTATGCCTGCGACGCCGGTATTTCTCCGTGACTTCTGTAATCGTGCCACCGAGAGCCAGGTCTCACACCGTTCAACAGACTGCCAGGTTATTCCACGTCATAGGGTGCAGAGGGCTACGCGCATGAGCTGTGCGGTGCGACACCTTTCAAGGAGCCAACAAAGCGACACCCGTTCGACTTCTCAGTCACAGGGTATGGTGGCGCCGGAACAATGTCGATCGCTCACAACGATTTTGTTCTTGCCGTGCAGTTTCTTGACTGCCTAGGTACTGTGGGCTGCTCGAACATCGTCACGCTCAATGCTACTACGCCTGCGACGCCGGTATTTCTCCGTGACTTCTGTGATCGTGCCACCGAGAGCGAGGTCGCACCACCGTTCAGCAGACTGCCAGGTTATTCGACGTCATAGGGCGCAGAGGACTACGCGCATGAGCTGTGCGGGGCGACATTTTTCGAGGAGCCTATAAACGGACACCCGCTCGACTACTCAGTCACAGGGTATGGTGGCGCCGGAACCATGTCGATCGCTCACAACAATTTTGTTCTTGCCGTGCAGTTTCTTGACTGCCTAGGTACTGTGGGCTGCTCGAACATCGTCACGCTCAATGCTACTACGCCTGCGACGCCGGTATTTCTCCGTGACTTCTGTGATCGTGCCACCGAGAGCGAGGTCGCACCACCGTTCAGCAGACTGCCAGGTTATTCGACGTCATAGGGCGCAGAGGACTACGCGCATGAGCTGTGCGGGGCGACATTTTTCGAGGAGCCTACAAAGCGACACCCGTTCTACTTGTCAGTCACAGGGTATGGTGGCGCCGGAACAATGTCGATCGCTCACAACAATTTTGTTCTTGCCGTGCAGTTTCTTGACATCCTAGGTACTGTGGGCTGCTCGAACATCGTCACGCTCAATGCTGTTACGCCTACGACGCCGGTATTTCTCCGTGACTTCTGTAATCGTGCCACCGAGAGCCAGGTCTCACCACCGCTCAGCAGACTGCCAGGTTATTCGACGTCACAGGGCGCAGAGGGCTACGCGCATGAGCTGTGCGGGGCGACACCTTTCAAGGAGCCTACAAAGCGACACCCGTTCTACTTGTCAGTCACAGGGTATGGTGGCGCCGGAACAATGTCGATCGCTCACAACAATTTTGTTCTTGCCGTGCAGTTTCTTGACTGCCTAGGTACTGTGGGCTGCTCGAACATCGTCACGCTCAATGCTACTACGCCTGCGACGCCGGTATTTCTCCGTGACTTCTGTGATCGTGCCACCGAGAGCGAGGTCGCACCACCGTTCAGCAGACTGCCAGGTTATTCGACGTCATAGGGCGCAGAGGACTACGCGCATGAGCTGTGCGGGGCGACATTTTTCGAGGAGCCTACAAAGCGACACCCGTTCTACTTGTCAGTCACAGGGTATGGTGGCGCCGGAACAATGTCGATCGCTCACAACAATTTTGTTCTTGCCGTGCAGTTTCTTGACATCCTAGGTACTGTGGGCTGCTCGAACATCGTCACGCTCAATGCTACTACGCCTACGACGCCGGTATTTCTCCGCGACTTCTGTAATCGTGCCACCAAGAGCCAGGTCTCACCACCGTTCAGCAGACTGCCAGGTTATTCGACGTCACAGGGCGCAGAGGGCTACGCGAATGAGCTGGGCGGGGCGACACCTTTCAAGGAGCCTACAAAGCGACATCCGTTCGACTTTTCAGTCACAGGGTATGGTGGCGCCGGAACAATGTCGATCGCTCACAACAATTTTGTTCTTGCCGTGCAGTTTCTTGACATCCTAGGTACTGCGGGCTGCTCGAACCTCGTCACGCTCATTGCTACTACGCCGGCGATGCCGGTATTTCTCCGTGACTTCTGTAATCGTGCCACCGAGAGGCAGGTCTCACCCCCGTTCAGACACCGGCCGGGGTATTCGACGTCATAGGGCGCAGAGGGCTACGCGCATGAGCTGTGTGGGGGGGGACACCTTTCAAGGAGCCTACAGAGTGACACCCGTTCGACTTCTCAGTCACAGGGTATGGTGGCGCCGGAACAATGTTGATCGCTCACAACAATTTTGTTCTTGCCGTGCAGTTTCTTGACATCCTAGGTACTGTGGGCTGCTCGAACATCGTCACGCTCAATGCTACTACGCCTGCGACGCCGGTGTTTCTCCGTGACTTCTGTGATCGTGCCACCGAGAGCCAGGTCTCACCACCGTTCAGCAGACTGCCAGGTTATTCGACGTCACAGGGCGCAGAGGGCTACGCGAATCAGCTGGGCGGAGCGACACCTTTCAAGGAGCCTACAAAGCGACATCCGTTCGACTTCTCAGTCACAGGGAATGGTGGCGCCGGAACAATGTCGATCGCTCACAACAATTTTGTTCTTGCCGCGCAGTTTCTTGACATCCTAGGTACTGCGGGCTGCTCGAACCTCGTCACGCTCAATGCTACTACGCCTGCGATGCCGGTATTTCTCCGTGACTTCTGTAATCGTGCCACCGAGAGGCAGGTCTCACCCCTGTTCAGACACCGGCCGGGGTATTCGACGTCATAGGGCGCAGAGGGCTACGCGCATGAGCTGTGTGGGGGGGACACCTTTCAAGGAGCCTACAAAGTGACACCCGTTCGACTTCTCAGTCACAGGGTACGGTGGCGCCGGAACAATGTTGATCGCTCACAACAATTTTGTTCTTGCAGTGCAGTTTCTTGACATCTTAGGTACTGCGGGCTGCTTGAACCTCGTCACGCTCAGTGCTACTACGCCTGCGACGCCGGTATTTCTCCGTGACTTCTGTAATCGTGCCACCGAGAGCCAGGTCGCACCACCGTTCAGCAGACTGCCAGGTTATTCGACGTCATAGGGCGCAGAGGACTACGCGCATGAGCTGTGCGGGGCGACACCTTTCGAGGAGCCTATAAACGGACACCCGCTCGACTACTCAGTCACAGGGTATGGTGGCGCCGGAACAATATCGATCGCTCACAACAATTTTGTTCTTGCCGTGCAGTTTCTTGACATCCTAGGTACTGCGGGCTGCTCGAACCTCGTCACGATCAATGCTACTACGCCTGCAACGCCGGTATTTCTCCGTGACTTCTGTAATCGTGCCACCGAGAGCCAGGTCGCACCACCGTTGAGCAGACTGCCAGGTTATTCGACGTCATAGGGCGCAGAGGACTACGCGCATGAGCTGTGCGGGGCGACACCTTTCAAGGAGCCTATAAAGGGACACCCGCTCGACTACTCAGTCACAGGGTATGGTGGCGCCGGAACAATGTCAATCGCTCACAACAATTTTGTTCTTGCAGTGCAGTTTCTTGACATCCTAGGTACTGCGGGCTGCTCGAACTTCGTCACGCTCAAAGCTACTATGCCTGCGACGCCGGTATTTCTCCGTGACTTCTGTAATCGTGCCACCGAGAGCCAGGTCTCACACCGTTCAACAGACTGCCAGGTTATTCCACGTCATAGGGTGCAGAGGGCTACGCGCATGAGCTGTGCGGTGCGACACCTTTCAAGGAGCCAACAAAGCGACACCCGTTCGACTTCTCAGTCACAGGGTATGGTGGCGCCGGAACAATGTCGATCGCTCACAACGATTTTGTTCTTGCCGTGCAGTTTCTTGACTGCCTAGGTACTGTGGGCTGCTCGAACATCGTCACGCTCAATGCTACTACGCCTGCGACGCCGGTATTTCTCCGTGACTTCTGTGATCGTGCCACCGAGAGCGAGGTCGCACCACCGTTCAGCAGACTGCCAGGTTATTCGACGTCATAGGGCGCAGAGGACTACGCGCATGAGCTGTGCGGGGCGACATTTTTCGAGGAGCCTATAAACGGACACCCGCTCGACTACTCAGTCACAGGGTATGGTGGCGCCGGAACCATGTCGATCGCTCACAACAATTTTGTTCTTGCCGTGCAGTTTCTTGACTGCCTAGGTACTGTGGGCTGCTCGAACATCGTCACGCTCAATGCTACTACGCCTGCGACGCCGGTATTTCTCCGTGACTTCTGTGATCGTGCCACCGAGAGCGAGGTCGCACCACCGTTCAGCAGACTGCCAGGTTATTCGACGTCATAGGGCGCAGAGGACTACGCGCATGAGCTGTGCGGGGCGACATTTTTCGAGGAGCCTATAAACGGACACCCGCTCGACTACTCAGTCACAGGGTATGGTGGCGCCGGAACCATGTCGATCGCTCACAACAATTTTGTTCTTGCCGTGCAGTTTCTTGACATCCTAGGTACTGCGGGCTGCTCGAACCTCGTCACGCTCAATGCTACTACGCCTGCGACGCCGGTATTTCTCCGTGACTTATGTAATCGTGCCACCGAGAGCGAGGTCGCACCACCGTTCAGCAGACTGCCAGGTTATTCGACGTCATAGGGCGCAGAGGACTACGCGCATGAGCTGTGCGGGGCGACATTTTTCGAGGAGCCTATAAACGGACACCCGCTCGACTACTCAGTCACAGGGTATGGTGGCGCCGGAACCATGTCGATCGCTCACAACAATTTTGTTCTTGCCGTGCAGTTTCTTGACATCCTAGGTACTGCGGGCTGCTCGAACCTCGTCACGCTCAATGCTACTACGCCGGCGATGCCGGTATTTCTCCGTGACTTCTGTAATCGTGCCACCGAGAGGCAGGTCTCACCCCCGTTCAGACACCGGCCGGGGTATTCGACGTCATAGGGCGCAGAGGGCTACGCGCATGAGCTGTGTGGGGGGGGACACCTTTCAAGGAGCCTACAGAGTGACACCCGTTCGACTTCTCAGTCACAGGGTATGGTGGCGCCGGAACAATGTTGATCGCTCACAACAATTTTGTTCTTGCCGTGCAGTTTCTTGACATCCTAGGTACTGTGGGCTGCTCGAACATCGTCACGCTCAATGCTACTACGCCTGCGACGCCGGTGTTTCTCCGTGACTTCTGTGATCGTGCCACCGAGAGCCAGGTCTCACCACCGTTCAGCAGACTGCCAGGTTATTCGACGTCACAGGGCGCAGAGGGCTACGCGAATCAGCTGGGCGGGGCGACACCTTTCAAGGAGCCTACAAAGCGACATCCGTTCGACTTCTCAGTCACAGGGAATGGTGGCGCCGGAACAATGTCGATCGCTCACAACAATTTTGTTCTTGCCGCGCAGTTTCTTGACATCCTAGGTACTGCGGGCTGCTCGAACCTCGTCACGCTCAATGCTACTACGCCTGCGATGCCGGTATTTCTCCGTGACTTCTGTAATCGTGCCACCGAGAGGCAGGTCTCACCCCTGTTCAGACACCGGCCGGGGTATTCGACGTCATAGGGCGCAGAGGGCTACGCGCATGAGCTGTGTGGGGGGGACACCTTTCAAGGAGCCTACAAAGTGACACCCGTTCGACTTCTCAGTCACAGGGTACGGTGGCGCCGGAACAATGTTGATCGCTCACAACAATTTTGTTCTTGCAGTGCAGTTTCTTGACATCTTAGGTACTGCGGGCTGCTTGAACCTCGTCACGCTCAGTGCTACTACGCCTGCGACGCCGGTATTTCTCCGTGACTTCTGTAATCGTGCCACCGAGAGCCAGGTCGCACCACCGTTCAGCAGACTGCCAGGTTATTCGACGTCATAGGGCGCAGAGGACTACGCGCATGAGCTGTGCGGGGCGACACCTTTCGAGGAGCCTATAAACGGACACCCGCTCGACTACTCAGTCACAGGGTATGGTGGCGCCGGAACAATATCGATCGCTCACAACAATTTTGTTCTTGCCGTGCAGTTTCTTGACATCCTAGGTACTGCGGGCTGCTCGAACCTCGTCACGATCAATGCTACTACGCCTGCAACGCCGGTATTTCTCCGTGACTTCTGTAATCGTGCCACCGAGAGCCAGGTCGCACCACCGTTGAGCAGACTGCCAGGTTATTCGACGTCATAGGGCGCAGAGGACTACGCGCATGAGCTGTGCGGGGCGACACCTTTCAAGGAGCCTATAAAGGGACACCCGCTCGACTACTCAGTCACAGGGTATGGTGGCGCCGGAACAATGTCAATCGCTCACAACAATTTTGTTCTTGCAGTGCAGTTTCTTGACATCCTAGGTACTGCGGGCTGCTCGAACTTCGTCACGCTCAAAGCTACTATGCCTGCGACGCCGGTATTTCTCCGTGACTTCTGTAATCGTGCCACCGAGAGCCAGGTCTCACACCGTTCAACAGACTGCCAGGTTATTCCACGTCATAGGGTGCAGAGGGCTACGCGCATGAGCTGTGCGGTGCGACACCTTTCAAGGAGCCAACAAAGCGACACCCGTTCGACTTCTCAGTCACAGGGTATGGTGGCGCCGGAACAATGTCGATCGCTCACAACGATTTTGTTCTTGCCGTGCAGTTTCTTGACTGCCTAGGTACTGTGGGCTGCTCGAACATCGTCACGCTCAATGCTACTACGCCTGCGACGCCGGTATTTCTCCGTGACTTCTGTGATCGTGCCACCGAGAGCGAGGTCGCACCACCGTTCAGCAGACTGCCAGGTTATTCGACGTCATAGGGCGCAGAGGACTACGCGCATGAGCTGTGCGGGGCGACATTTTTCGAGGAGCCTATAAACGGACACCCGCTCGACTACTCAGTCACAGGGTATGGTGGCGCCGGAACCATGTCGATCGCTCACAACAATTTTGTTCTTGCCGTGCAGTTTCTTGACATCCTAGGTACTGCGGGCTGCTCGAACCTCGTCACGCTCAATGCTACTACGCCTGCGACGCCGGTATTTCTCCGTGACTTATGTAATCGTGCCACCGAGAGCCAGGTCTCACCACCGTTCAGCAGACTGCCAGGTTATTCGACGTCACAGGGCGCAGAGGGCTACGCGCATGAGCTTTGCGGGGCGACACCTTTCAAGGAGCCTACAAAGCGACACCCGTTCTACTTGTCAGTCACAGGGTATGGTGGCGCCGGAACAATGTCGATCGCTCACAACAATTTTGTTCTTGCCGTGCAGTTTTTTGACATCCTAGGTACTGTGGGCTGCTCGAACATCGTCACGCTCAATGCTACTACGCCTACGACGCCGGTATTTCTCCGCGACTTCTGTAATCGTGCCACCAAGAGCCAGGTCCCACCACCGTTCAGCAGACTGCCAGGTTATTCGACGTCACAGGGCGCAGAGGGCTACGCGAATGAGCTGGGCGGGGCGACACCTTTCAAGGAGCCTACAAAGCGACATCCGTTCGACTTCTCAGTCACAGGGTATGGTGGCGCCGGAACAATGTCGATCGCTCACAACAATTTTGTTCTTGCCGTGCAGTTTCTTGACATCCTAGGTACTGCGGGCTGCTCGAACCTCGTCACGCTCAATGCTACTACGCCTGCGATGCCGGTATTTCTCCGTGACTTCTGTAATCGTGCCACCGAGAGGCAGGTCTCACCCCCGTTCAGACACCGGCCGGGGTATTCGACGTCATAGGGCGCTGAGGGCTACGCGCATGAGCTGTGTGGGGGGGACACCTTTCAAGGAGCCTACAAAGTGACACCCGTTCGACTTCTCAGTCACAGGGTATGGTGGCGCCGGAACAATGTTGATCGCTCACAACAATTTTGTTCTTGCCGTGCAGTTTCTTGACATCCTAGGTTCTGTGGGCTGCTCGAACATCGTCACGCTCAATGCTACTACGCCTGCGACGCCGGTGTTTCTCCGTGACTTCTGTGATCGTGCCACCGAGAGCCAGTTCTCACCACCGTTCAGCAGACTGCCAGGTTATTCGACGTCACAGGGCGCAGAGGGCTACGCGAATGAGCTGGGCGAGGCGACACCTTTCGAGGAGCCTATAAACGGACATCCACTCGACTACTCAGTCACAGGGTATGGTGGCGCCGGAGCAATGTCGATCGCTCACAACAGTTTTGTTCTTGCCGTGCAGTTTCTTGACATCCTAGGTACTGCGGGCTGCTCGAACATCGTCACGATCAATGCTACCACGCCTGCGACGCCGGTATTTCTCCGTGACTTCTGTAATCGTGCCACCGAGAGCCAGGCCTCACCACCATTCAGCAGACTGCCAGGTTATTCGACGTCACAGGGCGCAGAGGGCTACGCGCATGAGCTGTGCGGGGCGACACCTTTCAAGGAGCCTACAAAGCGACACCCGTTTTTCTTGTCAGTCACAGGGTATGGTGGCGCCGGAACAATGTCGATCGCTCACAACAATTTTGTTCTTGCCGTGCAGTTTCTTGGCATCCTAGGTACTGCGGGCTTCTTGAACCTCGTCACACTCAATGCTACTACGCCTGCTACGCTGGTATTTCTCCGTGACTTCTGTAATCGTGCCACCGAGAGCCAGGTCTCACCACCGTTCAGCAGACTGCCAGTTTATTCGACGTCATAGGGCGCAGAGGGCTACGCGCATGAGCTGTGCGGGGCGACACCTTTCAAGGAGCCTACAAAGCGACACGCGTTCGACTTCTCAGTCACAGGGTATGGTGGCGCCGGAACAATGTCGATCGCTCACAACAATTTTTTTCTTGCCGTGCAGTTTCTTGACATCCTAGGTACTGCGGGCCGGGCTGCTCAAACCTCGTCACGCTCAGTGCTACTACGCCTGAAACGCCGGTATTTCTCCGTGACTTCTTTAATCGTGCTACCGAGAGCCAGGTCTCACCACCGTTCAGCAGACTGCCAGGTTATCCGACGTCATAGGGAGCAGAGGGCTACGCGAATGAGCTGTGTGGGGCGACACCTTTCAAGGAGCCTATAAAGGGACACCCGCTCGACTACTCAGTCACAAGGTATGGTGGCGTCGGAACAATGTCAATCGCTCACAACAATTTTGTTCTTGCAGTGCAGTTTCTTGACATCCTAGGTACTGCGGGCTGCTCGAACCTCGTCACGCTCAATGCTACTACGCCTGCGACGCCGGTATTTCTCCGTGACTTCTGTAATCGTGCCACCGAGAGCCAGGTCTCACCACCGTTCAGCAGACTGCCAGGTTATTCGACGTCACAGGGCGCAGAGGGCTACGCGCATGAGCTATGCGGGGCGACAGCTTTCAAGGAGCCGACAAAGCGACACCCGTTCTACTTCTCAGTCACAGGATATGGTGGCGCCGGAACAATGTCGATCGCTCACAACAATTTTGTTCTTGCTGTGCAGTTTCTTGACATCCTAGGTACTGCGGGCTGCTCGAACCTCGTCATGCTCAATGCTACTACGCCTGCGACGCTGGTATTTCTCCGTGACTTCAGTAATCGTGCCACCGAGAATCAGGTCTCACCACCGTTCAGCAGACTGCCAGGTTATTCGACGTCATAGGGCGCAGAGGGCTACGCGCATGGGCTGTGTGGGGCGACACCTTTCGAGGAGCCTACAAAGCGACACCCGTTCGACTTCTCAGTCACAGGGTATGGTGGCGCCGGAACAATGTCGATCACTCACAACAATTTTGTTCTTGCCGTGCAGTTTCTTGACATCCTAGGTACTGCGGGCTGCTCGAACCTCGTCTTGCTCAATGCTACTACGCCTGCGATGCCGGTATTTCTCCGTGACCTTTGTAATCGTGCCACCGAGAGGCAGGTCTCACCACCGTAGAGCAGACGGCCGGGTAATTCGACGTCATAGGGCGCAGAGGGCTACGCGCATGGGCTGTGTGGGGCGACAGCTTTCAAGGAGCCGACAAAGCGACACCCGTACTACTTCTCAGTCACAGGATATGGTGGCGCCGGAACAATGTCGATCGCTCACAACAATTTTGTTCTTGCTGTGCAGTTTCTTGACATCCTAGGTACTGCGGGCTGCTCGAACCTCATCATGCTCAATGCTACTACGCCTGCGACGCCGGTATTTCTCCGTGACTTCAGTAATCGTGCCACCGAAAACCAGGTCTCACCACCTTTCAGCAGACTGCCAGGTTATTCGACGTCATAGGGCGCAGAGGGCTACGCGCATGGGCTGTGTGGGGCGACACCTTTCGAGGAGCCTACAAAGCGACACCCGTTCGACTTCTCAGTCACAGGGTATGGTGGCGCCGGAACAATGTTGATCGCTCACAACAATTTTGTTCTTGCAGTGCAGTTTCTTGACATCTTAGGTACTGCGGGCTGCTCGAACCTCGTCACGATCAATGCTACTACGCCTGCGACGCCGGTATTTCTCCGTGACTTCTGTAATCGTGCCACCGAGAGCCAGGTCGCACCACCGTTGAGCAGACTGCCAGGTTATTCGACGTCATAGGGCGCAGAGGACTACGCGCATGAGCTGTGCGGGGCGACACCTTTCGAGAAGCCTATAAACGGACACCCGCTCGACTATTCAGTCACAGGGTATGGTGGCGCCGGAACAATGTCGATCGCTCACAACAATTTTGTTCTTGCCGTGCAGCTTCTTGGCATCCTAGGTACTGCGGGCTGCTCGAACCTCGTCACGCTCAATGCTACTACGCCTGCGACGCCGGTATTTCTCCGTGACTTCTGTAATCGTGCCACCGAGAGCCAGGTCTCACCACCGTTCAGCAGACTGCCAGGTTATTCGACGTCACAGGGCGCAGAGGGCTACTCGAATGAGCTGGGCGGGGCGACACCTTTCAAGGAGCCTACAAAGCGACATCCGTTCGACTTCTCAGTCACAGGGTATGGTGGCGCCGGAACAATGTCGATCGCTCACAACAATTTTGTTCTTGCCGTGCAGTTTCTTGACATCCTAGGTACTGCGGGCTGCTCGAACCTCGTCACGCTCAATGCTACTACGCCTGCGATGCCGGTATTTCTCCGTGACTTCTGTAATCGTGCCACCGAGAGGCAGGTCTCACCCCCGTTCAGACACCGGCCGGGGTATTCGACGTCATAGGTCGCAGAGGGCTACGCGCATGAGCTGTGTGGGGGGGACACCTTTCAAGGAGCCTACAAAGTGACACCCGTTCGACTTCTCAGTCACAGGGTATGGTGGCGCCGGAACAATGTTGATCGCTCACAACAATTTTGTTCTTGCCGTGCAGTTTCTTGACATCCTAGGTACTGTGGGCTGCTCGAACATCGTCACGCTCAATGCTACTACGCCTGCGACGCCGGTGTTTCTCCGTGACTTCTGTGATCGTGCCACCGAGAGCCAGGTCTCACCACCGTTCAGCAGACTGCCAGGTTATTCGACGTCACAGGGCGCAGAGGGCTACGCGAATGAGCTGGGCGGGGCGACACCTTTCAAGGAGCCAACAAAGCGACATCCGTTCGACTTCTCAGTCACAGGGTATGGTGGCGCCGGAACAATGTCGATCGCTCACAACAATTTTGTTCTTGCCGTGCAGTTTCTTGACATCCTAGGTACTGCGGGCTGCTCGAACCTCGTCACGCTCAATGCTACTACGCCTGCGATGCCGGTATTTCTCCGTGACTTCTGTAATCGTGCCACCGAGAGGCAGGTCTCACCCCTGTTCAGACACCGGCCGGGGTATTCGACGTCATAGGGCGCAGAGGGCTACGCGCATGAGCTGTGTGGGGGGGACACCTTTCAAGGAGCGTACAAACTGACACCCGTTCGACTTCTCAGTCACAGGGTATGGTGGCGCCGGAACAATGTTGATCGCTCACAACAATTTTGTTCTTGCAGTGCAGTTTCTTGACATCTTAGGTACTGCGGGCTGCTCGAACCTCGTCACGCTCAGTGCTACTACACCTGCGACGCCGGTATTTCTCCGTGACTTCTGTAATCGTGCCACCGAGAGCCAGGTCGCACCACCGTTCAGCAGACTGCCAGGTTATTCGACGTCATAGGGCGCAGAGGACTACGCGCATGAGCTGTGCGGGGCGACACCTTTCGAGGAGCCTGTAAACGGACACCCGCTTGACTACTCAGTCACAGGGTATGGTGGCGCCGGAACAATGTCGATCGCTCACAACAATTTTGTTCTTGCCGTGCAGTTTCTTGACATCCTAGGTACTGCGGGCTGCTCGAACCTCGTCACGATCAATGCTACTACGCCTGCAACGCCGGTATTTCTCCGTGACTTCTGTAATCGTGCCACCGAGAGCCAGGTCGCACCACCGTTGAGCAGACTGCCAGGTTATTCGACGTCATAGGGCGCAGAGGACTACGCGCATGAGCTGTGCGGGGCGACACCTTTCAAGGAGCCTATAAAGGGACACCCGCTCGACTACTCAGTCACAGGGTATGGTGGCGCCGGAACAATGTCAATCGCTCACAACAATTTTGTTCTTGCAGTGCAGTTTCTTGACATCCTAGGTACTGCGGGCTGCTCGAACTTCGTCACGCTCAATGCTACTATGCCTGCGACGCCGGTATTTCTCCGTGACTTCTGTAATCGTGCCACCGAGAGCCAGGTCTCACACCGTTCAACAGACTGCCAGGTTATTCCACGTCATAGGGTGCAGAGGGCTACGCGCATGAGCTGTGCGGTGCGACACCTTTCAAGGAGCCAACAAAGCGACACCCGTTCGACTTCTCAGTCACAGGGTATGGTGGCGCCGGAACAATGTCGATCGCTCACAACGATTTTGTTCTTGCCGTGCAGTTTCTTGACATCCTAGGTACTGTGGGCTGCTCGAACATCGTCACGCTCAATGCTACTACGCCTACGACGCCGGTATTTCTCCGTGACTTGTGTAATCGTGCCACCAAGAGCCAGGTCTCACCACCGTTCAGCAGACTGCCAGGTTATTCGACGTCAGAGGACGCAGAGGGCTACGCGAATGAGCTGGGCGGGGCGACACCTTTCAAGGAGCCTACAAAGCGACATCCGTTCGACTTCTCAGTCACAGGGTATGGTGGCGCCGGAACAATGTCAATCGCTCACAACAGTTTTGTTCTTGCCGTGCAGTTTCTTGACATCCTAGGTACTGCGGGCTGCTCGAACCTCGTCACGCTCAATGCTACTACGCCTGCGATGCCGGTATTTCTCCGTGACTTCTGTAATCGTGCCACCGAGAGGCAGGTCTCACCCCCGTTCAGCAGACGGCCGGGTTATTCGACGTCATAGGGCGCAGAGGGCTACGCGCATGAGCTGTGCTGGGCGACACCTTTCGAGGAGCCTATAAACGGACACCCGCTCGACTACTCAGTCACAGGGTATGGTGGCGCCAGAACAATGTCGATCGCTCACAACAATTTTGTTCTGCCCGTGCAGTTTCTTGACATCCTACGTACTGCGGGCTGCTCGAACCTCGTCACGATCAATGCTACTACGCCTGCGACGCCGGTATTTCTCCGTGACTTCTGTAATCGTGCCACCGAGAGCCAGGTCTCACCACCGTTCAGCAGACTGCCAGGTTATTCGACGTCACAGGGCGCAGAGGGCTACGCGCATGAGCTGTGCGGGGCGACACCTTTCAAGGAGCCTACAAAGCGACACCCGTTCTACTTGTCAGTCACAGGGTATGGTGGCGCCGGAACAATGTCGATCGCTCACAACAACTTTGTTCTTGCCGTGCAGTTTCTTGACATCCTAGGTACTGCGGGCTGCTCGAACCTCGTCACGCTCAATGCTACTACGCCTGCGATGCCGGTATTTCTCCGTGACTTCTGTAATCGTGCCACCGAGAGGCAGGTCTCACCCCCGTTCAGCAGACGGCCGGGTTATTCGACGTCATTGGGGCGCAGAGGGCTACGCGCATGAGCTGTGCTGGGCGACACCTTTCAAGGAGCCTACAAAGCGACACCCGTTCGACTTCTCAGTCACAGGGTATGGTGGCGCCGGAACAATGTTGATCGCTCACAATAATTTTGTTCTTGCAGTGCAGTTTCTTGACATCTTAGGTACTGCGGGCTACTCGAACCTCGTCACGCTCAATGCTACTACGCCTGCGACGCCGGTATTTCTCCGTGACTTCTGTAATCGTGCCACCGAGAGCCAGGTCTCACCACCGCTCAGCAGACTGCCAGGTTATTCGACGTCACAGGGCGCAGAGGGCTACGCGCATGAGCTGTGCGGGGCGACACCTTTCAAGGAGCCTACAAAGCGACACCTGTTCTACTTGTCAGTCACAGGGTATGGTGGCGCCGGAACAATGTCGATCGCTCACAACAATTTTGTTCTTGCCGTGCAGTTTCTTGACATCCTAGGTACTGTGGGCTGCTCGAACATCGTCACGCTCAATGCTACTACGCCTACGACGCCGGTATTTCTCCGCGACTTCTGTAATCGTGCCACCAAGAGCCAGGTCTCACCACCGTTCAGCAGACTGCCAGGTTATTCGACGTCACAGGGCGCAGAGGGCTACGCGAAAGAGCTGGGCGGGGCGACACCTTTCAAGGAGCCTACAAAGCGACATCCGTTCGACTTTTCAGTCACAGGGTATGGTGGCGCCGGAACAATGTCGATCGCTCACAACAATTTTGTTCTTGCCGTGCAGTTTCTTGACATCCTAGGTACTGCGGGCTGCTCGAACCTCGTCACGCTCAATGCTACTACGCCGGCGATGCCGGTATTTCTCCGTGACTTCTGTAATCGTGCCACCGAGAGGCAGGTCTCACCCCCGTTCAGACACCGGCCGGGGTATTCGACGTCATAGGGCGCAGAGGGCTACGCGCATGAGCTGTGTGGGGGGGGACACCTTTCAAGGAGCCTACAGAGTGACACCCGTTCGACTTCTCAGTCACAGGGTATGGTGGCGCCGGAACAATGTTGATCGCTCACAACAATTTTGTTCTTGCCGTGCAGTTTCTTGACATCCTAGGTACTGTGGGCTGCTCGAACATCGTCACGCTCAATGCTACTACGCCTGCGACGCCGGTGTTTCTCCGTGACTTCTGTGATCGTGCCACCGAGAGCCAGGTCTCACCACCGTTCAGCAGACTGCCAGGTTATTCGACGTCACAGGGCGCAGAGGGCTACGCGAATCAGCTGGGCGGGGCGACACCTTTCAAGGAGCCTACAAAGCGACATCCGTTCGACTTCTCAGTCACAGAGAATGGTGGCGCCGGAACAATGTCGATCGCTCACAACAATTTTGTTCTTGCCGCGCAGTTTCTTGACATCCTAGGTACTGCGGGCTGCTCGAACCTCGTCACGCTCAATGCTACTACGCCTGCGATGCCGGTATTTCTCCGTGACTTCTGTAATCGTGCCACCGAGAGGCAGGTCTCACCCCTGTTCAGACACCGGCCGGGGTATTCGACGTCATAGGGCGCAGAGGGCTACGCGCATGAGCTGTGTGGGGGGGACACCTTTCAAGGAGCCTACAAAGTGACACCCGTTCGACTTCTCAGTCACAGGGTACGGTGGCGCCGGAACAATGTTGATCGCTCACAACAATTTTGTTCTTGCAGTGCAGTTTCTTGACATCTTAGGTACTGCGGGCTGCTTGAACCTCGTCACGCTCAGTGCTACTACGCCTGCGACGCCGGTATTTCTCCGTGACTTCTGTAATCGTGCCACCGAGAGCCAAGTCGCACCACCGTTCAGCAGACTGCCAGGTTATTCGACGTCATAGGGCGCAGAGGACTACGCGCATGAGCTGTGCGGGGCGACACCTTTCGAGGAGCCTATAAACGGACACCCGCTCGACTACTCAGTCACAGGGTATGGTGGCGCCGGAACAATATCGATCGCTCACAACAATTTTGTTCTTGCCGTGCAGTTTCTTGACATCCTAGGTACTGCGGGCTGCTCGAACCTCGTCACGATCAATGCTACTACGCCTGCAACGCCGGTATTTCTCCGTGACTTCTGTAATCGTGCCACCGAGAGCCAGGTCGCACCACCGTTGAGCAGACTGCCAGGTTATTCGACGTCATAGGGCGCAGAGGACTACGCGCATGAGCTGTGCGGGGCGACACCTTTCAAGGAGCCTATAAAGGGACACCCGCTCGACTACTCAGTCACAGGGTATGGTGGCGCCGGAACAATGTCAATCGCTCACAACAATTTTGTTCTTGCAGTGCAGTTTCTTGACATCCTAGGTACTGCGGGCTGCTCGAACTTCGTCACGCTCAAAGCTACTATGCCTGCGACGCCGGTATTTCTCCGTGACTTCTGTAATCGTGCCACCGAGAGCCAGGTCTCACACCGTTCAACAGACTGCCAGGTTATTCCACGTCATAGGGTGCAGAGGGCTACGCGCATGAGCTGTGCGGTGCGACACCTTTCAAGGAGCCAACAAAGCGACACCCGTTCGACTTCTCAGTCACAGGGTATGGTGGCGCCGGAACAATGTCGATCGCTCACAACGATTTTGTTCTTGCCGTGCAGTTTCTTGACTGCCTAGGTACTGTGGGCTGCTCGAACATCGTCACGCTCAATGCTACTACGCCTGCGACGCCGGTATTTCTCCGTGACTTCTGTGATCGTGCCACCGAGAGCGAGGTCGCACCACCGTTCAGCAGACTGCCAGGTTATTCGACGTCATAGGGCGCAGAGGACTACGCGCATGAGCTGTGCGGGGCGACATTTTTCGAGGAGCCTATAAACGGACACCCGCTCGACTACTCAGTCACAGGGTATGGTGGCGCCGGAACCATGTCGATCGCTCACAACAATTTTGTTCTTGCCGTGCAGTTTCTTGACATCCTAGGTACTGCGGGCTGCTCGAACCTCGTCACGCTCAATGCTACTACGCCTGCGACGCCGGTATTTCTCCGTGACTTATGTAATCGTGCCACCGAGAGCCAGGTCTCACCACCGTTCAGCAGACTGCCAGGTTATTCGACGTCACAGGGCGCAGAGGGCTACGCGCATGAGCTTTGCGGGGCGACACCTTTCAAGGAGCCTACAAAGCGACACCCGTTCTACTTGTCAGTCACAGGGTATGGTGGCGCCGGAACAATGTCGATCGCTCACAACAATTTTGTTCTTGCCGTGCAGTTTTTTGACATCCTAGGTACTGTGGGCTGCTCGAACATCGTCACGCTCAATGCTACTACGCCTACGACGCCGGTATTTCTCCGCGACTTCTGTAATCGTGCCACCAAGAGCCAGGTCCCACCACCGTTCAGCAGACTGCCAGGTTATTCGACGTCACAGGGCGCAGAGGGCTACGCGAATGAGCTGGGCGGGGCGACACCTTTCAAGGAGCCTACAAAGCGACATCCGTTCGACTTCTCAGTCACAGGGTATGGTGGCGCCGGAACAATGTCGATCGCTCACAACAATTTTGTTCTTGCCGTGCAGTTTCTTGACATCCTAGGTACTGCGGGCTGCTCGAACCTCGTCACGCTCAATGCTACTACGCCTGCGATGCCGGTATTTCTCCGTGACTTCTGTAATCGTGCCACCGAGAGGCAGGTCTCACCCCCGTTCAGACACCGGCCGGGGTATTCGACGTCATAGGGCGCTGAGGGCTACGCGCATGAGCTGTGTGGGGGGGACACCTTTCAAAGAGCCTACAAAGTGACACCCGTTCGACTTCTCAGTCACAGGGTATGGTGGCGCCGGAACAATGTTGATCGCTCACAACAATTTTGTTCTTGCCGTGCAGTTTCTTGACATCCTAGGTTCTGTGGGCTGCTCGAACATCGTCACGCTCAATGCTACTACGCCTGCGACGCCGGTGTTTCTCCGTGACTTCTGTGATCGTGCCACCGAGAGCCAGTTCTCACCACCGTTCAGCAGACTGCCAGGTTATTCGACGTCACAGGGCGCAGAGGGCTACGCGAATGAGCTGGGCGAGGCGACACCTTTCAAGGAGCCTGCAAAGCGACATCCGTTCGACTTCTCAGTCACAGGGTATGGTGGCGCCGGAACAATGTCGATCGCTCACAACAATTTTGTTCTTGCCGTGCAGTTTCTTGACATCCTAGGTACTGCGGGCTGCTCGAACCTCGTCACGCTCAATGCTACTACGCCTGCGATGCCGGTATTTCTCCGTGACTTCTGTAATCGTGCCACCGAGAGGCAGGTCTCACCCCTGTTCAGACACCGGCCGGGGTATTCGACGTCATAGGGCGCAGAGGGCTACGCGCATGAGCTGTGTGGGGGGGAGACCTTTCAAGGAGCCTACAAAGTGACACCCGTTCGACTTCTCAGTCACAGGGTATTGTGGCGCCGGAACAATGTTGATCGCTCACAACAATTTTGTTCTTGCAGTGCAGTTTCTTGACATCTTAGGTACTGCGGGCTGCTCGAACCTCGTCACGCTCAGTGCTACTACGCCTGCGACGCCGGTATTTCTCCGTGACTTCTGTTCTCGTGCCACCGAGAGCCAGGTCGCACCACCGTTCAGCAGACTGCCAGGTTATTCGACGTCATAGGGCGCAGAGGACTACGCGCATGAGCTGTGCGGGGCGACACCTTTCGAGGAGCCTATAAACGGACACCCGCTCGACTACTCAGTCACAGGGTATGGTGGCGCCGGAACAATATCGATCGCTCACAACAATTTTGTTCTTGCCGTGCAGTTTCTTGACATCCTAGGTACTGCGGGCTGCTGGAACCTCGTCACGATCAATGCTACTACGCCTGCAACGCCGGTATTTCTCCGTGACTTCTGTAATCGTGCCACCGAGAGCCAGGTCGCACCACCGTTGAGCAGACTGCCAGGTTATTCGACGTCATAGGGCGCAGAGGACTACGCGCATGAGCTGTGCGGGGCGACACCTTTCAAGGAGCCTATAAAGGGACACCCGCTCGACTACTCAGTCACAGGGTATGGTGGCGCCGGAACAATGTCAATCGCTCACAACAATTTTGTTCTTGCAGTGCAGTTTCTTGACATCCTAGGTGCTGCGGGCTGCTCGAACTTCGTCACGCTCAATGCTACTATGCCTGCGACGCCGGTATTTCTCCGTGACTTCTGTAATCGTGCCACCGAGAGCCAGGTCTCACACCGTTCAACAGACTGCCAGGTTATTCCACGTCATAGGGTGCAGAGGGCTACGCGCATGAGCTGTGCGGGGCGACACCTTTCAAGGAGCCTATAAAGGGACACCCGCTCGACTACTCAGTCACAGGGTATGGTGGCGCCGGAACAATGTCAATCGCTCACAACAATTTTGTTCTTGCAGTGCAGTTTCTTGACATCCTAGGTACTGCGGGCTGCTCGAACTTCGTCACGCTCAAAGCTACTATGCCTGCGACGCCGGTATTTCTCCGTGACTTCTGTAATCGTGCCACCGAGAGCCAGGTCTCACACCGTTCAACAGACTGCCAGGTTATTCCACGTCATAGGGTGCAGAGGGCTACGCGCATGAGCTGTGCGGTGCGACACCTTTCAAGGAGCCAACAAAGCGACACCCGTTCGACTTCTCAGTCACAGGGTATGGTGGCGCCGGAACAATGTCGATCGCTCACAACGATTTTGTTCTTGCCGTGCAGTTTCTTGACTGCCTAGGTACTGTGGGCTGCTCGAACATCGTCACGCTCAATGCTACTACGCCTGCGACGCCGGTATTTCTCCGTGACTTCTGTGATCGTGCCACCGAGAGCGAGGTCGCACCACCGTTCAGCAGACTGCCAGGTTATTCGACGTCATAGGGCGCAGAGGACTACGCGCATGAGCTGTGCGGGGCGACATTTTTCGAGGAGCCTATAAACGGACACCCGCTCGACTACTCAGTCACAGGGTATGGTGGCGCCGGAACCATGTCGATCGCTCACAACAATTTTGTTCTTGCCGTGCAGTTTCTTGACATCCTAGGTACTGCGGGCTGCTCGAACCTCGTCACGCTCAATGCTACTACGCCTGCGACGCCGGTATTTCTCCGTGACTTATGTAATCGTGCCACCGAGAGCCAGGTCTCACCACCGTTCAGCAGACTGCCAGGTTATTCGACGTCACAGGGCGCAGAGGGCTACGCGCATGAGCTTTGCGGGGCGACACCTTTCAAGGAGCCTACAAAGCGACACCCGTTCTACTTGTCAGTCACAGGGTATGGTGGCGCCGGAACAATGTCGATCGCTCACAACAATTTTGTTCTTGCCGTGCAGTTTTTTGACATCCTAGGTACTGTGGGCTGCTCGAACATCGTCACGCTCATTGCTACTACGCCTACGACGCCGGTATTTCTCCGCGACTTCTGTAATCGTGCCACCAAGAGCCAGGTCCCACCACCGTTCAGCAGACTGCCAGGTTATTCGACGTCACAGGGCGCAGAGGGCTACGCGAATGAGCTGGGCGGGGCGACACCTTTCAAGGAGCCTACAAAGCGACATCCGTTCGACTTCTCAGTCACAGGGTATGGTGGCGCCGGAACAATGTCGATCGCTCACAACAATTTTGTTCTTGCCGTGCAGTTTCTTGACATCCTAGGTACTGCGGGCTGCTCGAACCTCGTCACGCTCAATGCTACTACGCCTGCGATGCCGGTATTTCTCCGTGACTTCTGTAATCGTGCCACCGAGAGGCAGGTCTCACCCCCGTTCAGACACCGGCCGGGGTATTCGACGTCATAGGGCGCTGAGGGCTACGCGCATGAGCTGTGTGGGGGGGACACCTTTCAAGGAGCCTACAAAGTGACACCCGTTCGACTTCTCAGTCACAGGGTATGGTGGCGCCGGAACAATGTTGATCGCTCACAACAATTTTGTTCTTGCCGTGCAGTTTCTTGACATCCTAGGTTCTGTGGGCTGCTCGAACATCGTCACGCTCAATGCTACTACGCCTGCGACGCCGGTGTTTCTCCGTGACTTCTGTGATCGTGCCACCGAGAGCCAGTTCTCACCACCGTTCAGCAGACTGCCAGGTTATTCGACGTCACAGGGCGCAGAGGGCTACGCGAATGAGCTGGGCGAGGCGACACCTTTCAAGGAGCCTGCAAAGCGACATCCGTTCGACTTCTCAGTCACAGGGTATGGTGGCGCCGGAACAATGTCGATCGCTCACAACAATTTTGTTCTTGCCGTGCAGTTTCTTGACATCCTAGGTACTGCGGGCTGCTCGAACCTCGTCACGCTCAATGCTACTACGCCTGCGATGCCGGTATTTCTCCGTGACTTCTGTAATCGTGCCACCGAGAGGCAGGTCTCACCCCTGTTCAGACACCGGCCGGGGTATTCGACGTCATAGGGCGCAGAGGGCTACGCGCATGAGCTGTGTGGGGGGGACACCTTTCAAGGAGCCTACAAAGTGACACCCGTTCGACTTCTCAGTCACAGGGTATTGTGGCGCCGGAACAATGTTGATCGCTCACAACAATTTTGTTCTTGCAGTGCAGTTTCTTGACATCTTAGGTACTGCGGGCTGCTCGAACCTCGTCACGCTCAGTGCTACTACGCCTGCGACGCCGGTATTTCTCCGTGACTTCTGTTCTCGTGCCACCGAGAGCCAGGTCGCACCACCGTTCAGCAGACTGCCAGGTTATTCGACGTCATAGGGCGCAGAGGACTACGCGCATGAGCTGTGCGGGGCGACACCTTTCGAGGAGCCTATAAACGGACACCCGCTCGACTACTCAGTCACAGGGTATGGTGGCGCCGGAACAATATCGATCGCTCACAACAATTTTGTTCTTGCCGTGCAGTTTCTTGACATCCTAGGTACTGCGGGCTGCTGGAACCTCGTCACGATCAATGCTACTACGCCTGCAACGCCGGTATTTCTCCGTGACTTCTGTAATCGTGCCACCGAGAGCCAGGTCGCACCACCGTTGAGCAGACTGCCAGGTTATTCGACGTCATAGGGCGCAGAGGACTACGCGCATGAGCTGTGCGGGGCGACACCTTTCAAGGAGCCTATAAAGGGACACCCGCTCGACTACTCAGTCACAGGGTATGGTGGCGCCGGAACAATGTCAATCGCTCACAACAATTTTGTTCTTGCAGTGCAGTTTCTTGACATCCTAGGTGCTGCGGGCTGCTCGAACTTCGTCACGCTCAATGCTACTATGCCTGCGACGCCGGTATTTCTCCGTGACTTCTGTAATCGTGCCACCGAGAGCCAGGTCTCACACCGTTCAACAGACTGCCAGGTTATTCCACGTCATAGGGTGCAGAGGGCTACGCGCATGAGCTGTGCGGTGCGACACCTTTCAAGGAGCCAACAAAGCGACACCCGTTCGACTTCTCAGTCACAGGGTATGGTGGCGCCGGAACAATGTCGATCGCTCACAACGATTTTGTTCTTGCCGTGCAGTTTCTTGACTGCCTAGGTACTGTGGGCTGCTCGAACATCGTCACGCTCAATGCTACTACGCCTACGACGCCGGTATTTCTCCGTGACTTCTGTAATCGTGCCACCAAGAGCCAGGTCTCACCACCGTTCAGCAGACTGCCAGGTTATTCGACGTCACAGGGCGCAGAGGGCTACGCGAATGAGCTGGGCGGGGCGACACCTTTCAAGGAGCCTACAAAGCGACACCCGTTCGACTTCTCAGTCACAGGGTATGGTGGCGCCGGAACAATGTTGATCGCTCACAATAATTTTGTTCTTGCAGTGCAGTTTCTTGACATCTTAGGTACTGCGGGCTGCTCAAACCTCGTCACGCTCAATGCTACTACGCCTGCGACGCCGGTATTTCTCCGTGACTTCTGTGATCGTGCCACCGAGAGCCAGGTCGCACCACCGTTCAGCAGACTGCCAGGTTATTCGACGTCATAGGGCGCAGAGGACTACGCGCATGAGCTGTGCGGGGCGACATTTTTCGAGGAGCCTATAAACGGACACCCGCTCGACTACTCAGTCACAGGGTATGGTGGCGCCGGAACAATGTCGATCGCTCACAACAATTTTGTTCTTGCCGTGCAGTTTCTTGACATCCTAGGTACTGCGGGCTGCTCGAACCTCGTCACGCTCAATGCTACTACGCCTGCGACGCCGGTATTTCTCCGTGACTTCTGTAATCGTGCCACCGAGAGCCAGGTCTCACCACCATTCAGCAGACTGCCAGGTTATTCGACGTCACAGGGCGCAGAGGGCTACGCGCATGAGCTGTGCGGGGCGACACCTTTCAAGGAGCCTACAAAGCGACACCCGTTCTACTTGTCAGTCACAGGGTATGGTGGCGCCGGAACAATGTCGATCGCTCACAACAATTTTGTTCTTGCCGTGCAGTTTCTTGACATCCTAGGTACTGTGGGCTGCTCGAACATCGTCACGCTCAATGCTACTACGCCTACGACGCCGGTATTTCTCCGTGACTTCTGTAATCGTGCCACCAAGAGCCAGGTCTCACCACCGTTCAGCAGACTGCCAGGTTATTCGACGTCACAGGGCGCAGAGGGCTACGCGAATGAGCTGGGCGGGGCGACACCTTTCAAGGAGCCTACAAAGCGACATCCGTTCGACTTCTCAGTCACAGGGTATGGTGGCGCCGGAACAATGTCGATCGCTCACAACAATTTTGTTCTTGCCGTGCAGTTTCTTGACATCCTAGGTACTGCGGGCTGCTCGAACCTCGTCACGCTCAATGCTACTACGCCTGCGATGCCGGTATTTCTCCGTGACTTCTGTAATCGTGCCACCGAGAGGCAGGTCTCACCCCCGTTCAGACACCGGCCGGGGTATTCGACGTCATAGGGCGCAGAGGGCTACGCGCATGAGCTGTGTGGGGGGGACACCTTTCAAAGAGCCTACAAAGTGACACCCGTTTGACTTCTCAATCACAGGGTATGGTGGCGCCGGAACAATGTTGATCGCTCACAAAAATTTTGTTCTTGCCGTGCAGTTTCTTGACATCCTAGGTACTGTGGGCTGCTCGAACCTCGTCACGCTCAATGCTACTACGCCTACGACGCCGGTATTTCTCCGCGACTTCTGTAATCGTGCCACCAAGAGCCAGGTCCCACCACCGTTCAGCAGACTGCCAGGTTATTCGACGTCACAGGGCGCAGAGGGCTACGCGAATGAGCTGGGCGGGGCGACACCTTTCAAGGAGCCTACAAAGCGACATCCGTTCGACTTCTCAGTCACAGGGTATGGTGGCGCCGGAACAATGTCGATCGCTCACAACAATTTTGTTCTTGCCGTGCAGTTTCTTGACATCCTAGGTACTGCGGGCTGCTCGAACCTCGTCACGCTCAATGCTACTACGCCTGCGATGCCGGTATTTCTCCGTGACTTCTGTAATCGTGCCACCGAGAGGCAGGTCTCACCCCCGTTCAGACACCGGCCGGGGTATTCGACGTCATAGGGCGCTGAGGGCTACGCGCATGAGCTGTGTGGGGGGGACACCTTTCAAGGAGCCTACAAAGTGACACCCGTTCGACTTCTCAGTCACAGGGTATGGTGGCGCCGGAACAATGTTGATCGCTCACAACAATTTTGTTCTTGCCGTGCAGTTTCTTGACATCCTAGGTTCTGTGGGCTGCTCGAACATCGTCACGCTCAATGCTACTACGCCTGCGACGCCGGTGTTTCTCCGTGACTTCTGTGATCGTGCCACCGAGAGCCAGTTCTCACCACCGTTCAGCAGACTGCCAGGTTATTCGACGTCACAGGGCGCAGAGGGCTACGCGAATGAGCTGGGCGAGGCGACACCTTTCAAGGAGCCTGCAAAGCGACATCCGTTCGACTTCTCAGTCACAGGGTATGGTGGCGCCGGAACAATGTCGATCGCTCACAACAATTTTGTTCTTGCCGTGCAGTTTCTTGACATCCTAGGTACTGCGGGCTGCTCGAACCTCGTCACGCTCAATGCTACTACGCCTGCGATGCCGGTATTTCTCCGTGACTTCTGTAATCGTGCCACCGAGAGGCAGGTCTCACCCCTGTTCAGACACCGGCCGGGGTATTCGACGTCATAGGGCGCAGAGGGCTACGCGCATGAGCTGTGTGGGGGGGACACCTTTCAAGGAGCCTACAAAGTGACACCCGTTCGACTTCTCAGTCACAGGGTATTGTGGCGCCGGAACAATGTTGATCGCTCACAACAATTTTGTTCTTGCAGTGCAGTTTCTTGACATCTTAGGTACTGCGGGCTGCTCGAACCTCGTCACGCTCAGTGCTACTACGCCTGCGACGCCGGTATTTCTCCGTGACTTCTGTTCTCGTGCCACCGAGAGCCAGGTCGCACCACCGTTCAGCAGACTGCCAGGTTATTCGACGTCATAGGGCGCAGAGGACTACGCGCATGAGCTGTGCGGGGCGACACCTTTCGAGGAGCCTATAAACGGACACCCGCTCGACTACTCAGTCACAGGGTATGGTGGCGCCGGAACAATATCGATCGCTCACAACAATTTTGTTCTTGCCGTGCAGTTTCTTGACATCCTAGGTACTGCGGGCTGCTGGAACCTCGTCACGATCAATGCTACTACGCCTGCAACGCCGGTATTTCTCCGTGACTTCTGTAATCGTGCCACCGAGAGCCAGGTCGCACCACCGTTGAGCAGACTGCCAGGTTATTCGACGTCATAGGGCGCAGAGGACTACGCGCATGAGCTGTGCGGGGCGACACCTTTCAAGGAGCCTATAAAGGGACACCCGCTCGACTACTCAGTCACAGGGTATGGTGGCGCCGGAACAATGTCAATCGCTCACAACAATTTTGTTCTTGCAGTGCAGTTTCTTGACATCCTAGGTGCTGCGGGCTGCTCGAACTTCGTCACGCTCAATGCTACTATGCCTGCGACGCCGGTATTTCTCCGTGACTTCTGTAATCGTGCCACCGAGAGCCAGGTCTCACACCGTTCAACAGACTGCCAGGTTATTCCACGTCATAGGGTGCAGAGGGCTACGCGCATGAGCTGTGCGGTGCGACACCTTTCAAGGAGCCAACAAAGCGACACCCGTTCGACTTCTCAGTCACAGGGTATGGTGGCGCCGGAACAATGTCGATCGCTCACAACGATTTTGTTCTTGCCGTGCAGTTTCTTGACTGCCTAGGTACTGTGGGCTGCTCGAACATCGTCACGCTCAATGCTACTACGCCTACGACGCCGGTATTTCTCCGTGACTTCTGTAATCGTGCCACCAAGAGCCAGGTCTCACCACCGTTCAGCAGACTGCCAGGTTATTCGACGTCACAGGGCGCAGAGGGCTACGCGAATGAGCTGGGCGGGGCGACACCTTTCAAGGAGCCTACAAAGCGACACCCGTTCGACTTCTCAGTCACAGGGTATGGTGGCGCCGGAACAATGTTGATCGCTCACAATAATTTTGTTCTTGCAGTGCAGTTTCTTGACATCTTAGGTACTGCGGGCTGCTCAAACCTCGTCACGCTCAATGCTACTACGCCTGCGACGCCGGTATTTCTCCGTGACTTCTGTGATCGTGCCACCGAGAGCCAGGTCGCACCACCGTTCAGCAGACTGCCAGGTTATTCGACGTCATAGGGCGCAGAGGACTACGCGCATGAGCTGTGCGGGGCGACATTTTTCGAGGAGCCTATAAACGGACACCCGCTCGACTACTCAGTCACAGGGTATGGTGGCGCCGGAACAATGTCGATCGCTCACAACAATTTTGTTCTTGCCGTGCAGTTTCTTGACATCCTAGGTACTGCGGGCTGCTCGAACCTCGTCACGCTCAATGCTACTACGCCTGCGACGCCGGTATTTCTCCGTGACTTCTGTAATCGTGCCACCGAGAGCCAGGTCTCACCACCATTCAGCAGACTGCCAGGTTATTCGACGTCACAGGGCGCAGAGGGCTACGCGCATGAGCTGTGCGGGGCGACACCTTTCAAGGAGCCTACAAAGCGACACCCGTTCTACTTGTCAGTCACAGGGTATGGTGGCGCCGGAACAATGTCGATCGCTCACAACAATTTTGTTCTTGCCGTGCAGTTTCTTGACATCCTAGGTACTGTGGGCTGCTCGAACATCGTCACGCTCAATGCTACTACGCCTACGACGCCGGTATTTCTCCGTGACTTCTGTAATCGTGCCACCAAGAGCCAGGTCTCACCACCGTTCAGCAGACTGCCAGGTTATTCGACGTCACAGGGCGCAGAGGGCTACGCGAATGAGCTGGGCGGGGCGACACCTTTCAAGGAGCCTACAAAGCGACATCCGTTCGACTTCTCAGTCACAGGGTATGGTGGCGCCGGAACAATGTCGATCGCTCACAACAATTTTGTTCTTGCCGTGCAGTTTCTTGACATCCTAGGTACTGCGGGCTGCTCGAACCTCGTCACGCTCAATGCTACTACGCCTGCGATGCCGGTAATTCTCCGTGACTTCTGTAATCGTGCCACCGAGAGGCAGGTCTCACCCCCGTTCAGACACCGGCCGGGGTATTCGACGTCATAGGGCGCAGAGGGCTACGCGCATGAGCTGTGTGGGGGGGACACCTTTCAAAGAGCCTACAAAGTGACACCCGTTTGACTTCTCAATCACAGGGTATGGTGGCGCCGGAACAATGTTGATCGCTCACAAAAATTTTGTTCTTGCCGTGCAGTTTCTTGACATCCTAGGTACTGTGGGCTGCTCGAACCTCGTCACGCTCAATGCTACTACGCCTGCGACGCCGGTATTTCTCCGTGACTTCTGTAATCGTGCCACCGAGAGCCAGGTCGCACCACCGTTCAGCAGACTGCGAGGTTATTCGACGTCATAGGGCGCAGAGGACTACGCGCATGAGCTGTGCGGGGCGACACCTTTCGAGGAGCCTATAAACGGACATCCGCTCGACTACTCAGTCACAGGGTATGGTGGCGCCGGAGCAATGTCGATCGCTCACAACAGTTTTGTTCTTGCCGTGCAGTTTCTTGACATCCTAGGTACTGCGGGCTGCTCGAACCTCGTCACGCTCAATGCTACTACGCCTGCGATGCCGGTATTTCTCCGTGACTTCTGTAATCGTGCCACCGAGAGGCAGGTCTCACCCCCGTTCAGCAGACGGCCGGGTTATTCGACGTCATAGGGCGCAGAGGGCTACGCGCATGAGCTGTGCTGGGCGACACCTTTCGAGGAGCCTATAAACGGACACCCGCTCGACTACTCAGTCACAGGGTATGGTGGCGCCAGAACAATGTCGATCGCTCACAACAATTTTGTTCACCCCGTGCAGTTTCTTGACATCCTAGGTACTGCGGGCTGCTGGAACATCGTCACGATCAATGCTACCACGCCTGCGACGCCGGTATTTCTCCGTGACTTCTGTAATCGTGCCACCGAGAGCCAGGCCTCACCACCATTCAGCAGACTGCCAGGTTATTCGACGTCACAGGGCGCAGAGGGCTACGCGCATGAGCTGTGCGGGGCGACACCTTTCAAGGAGCCTACAAAGCGACACCCGTTTTTCTTGTCAGTCACAGGGTATGGTGGCGCCGGAACAATGTCGATCGCTCACAACAATTTTGTTCTTGCCGTGCAGTTTCTTGGCATCCTAGGTACTGCGGGCTTCTTGAACCTCGTCACACTCAATGCTACTACGCCTGCTACGCTGGTATTTCTCCGTGACTTCTGTAATCGTGCCACCGAGAGCCAGGTCTCACCACCGTTCAGCAGACTGCCAGTTTATTCGACGTCATAGGGCGCAGAGGGCTACGCGCATGAGCTGTGCGGGGCGACACCTTTCAAGGAGCCTACAAAGCGACACGCGTTCGACTTCTCAGTCACAGGGTATGGTGGCGCCGGAACAATGTCGATCGCTCACAACAATTTTTTTCTTGCCGTGCAGTTTCTTGACATCCTAGGTACTGCGGGCCGGGCTGCTCAAACCTCGTCACGCTCAGTGCTACTACGCCTGAAACGCCGGTATTTCTCCGTGACTTCTTTAATCGTGCTACCGAGAGCCAGGTCTCACCACCGTTCAGCAGACTGCCAGGTTATCCGACGTCATAGGGAGCAGAGGGCTACGCGAATGAGCTGTGTGGGGCGACACCTTTCAAGGAGCCTATAAAGGGACACCCGCTCGACTACTCAGTCACAAGGTATGGTGGCGTCGGAACAATGTCAATCGCTCACAACAATTTTGTTCTTGCAGTGCAGTTTCTTGACATCCTAGGTACTGCGGGCTGCTCGAACCTCGTCACGCTCAATGCTACTACGCCTGCGACGCCGGTATTTCTCCGTGACTTCTGTAATCGTGCCACCGAGAGCCAGGTCTCACCACCGTTCAGCAGACTGCCAGGTTATTCGACGTCACAGGGCGCAGAGGGCTACGCGCATGAGCTATGCGGGGCGACAGCTTTCAAGGAGCCGACAAAGCGACACCCGTTCTACTTCTCAGTCACAGGATATGGTGGCGCCGGAACAATGTCGATCGCTCACAACAATTTTGTTCTTGCTGTGCAGTTTCTTGACATCCTAGGTACTGCGGGCTGCTCGAACCTCGTCATGCTCAATGCTACTACGCCTGCGACGCTGGTATTTCTCCGTGACTTCAGTAATCGTGCCACCGAGAACCAGGTCTCACCACCGTTCAGCAGACTGCCAGGTTATTCGACGTCATAGGGCGCAGAGGGCTACGCGCATGGGCTGTGTGGGGCGACACCTTTCGAGGAGCCTACAAAGTGACACCCGTTCGACTTCTCAGTCACAGGGTATGGTGGCGCCGGAACAATGTCGATCACTCACAACAATTTTGTTCTTGCCGTGCAGTTTCTTTGCATCCTAGGTACTGCGGGCTGCTCGAACCTCGTCTTGCTCAATGCTACTACGCCTGCGATGCCGGTATTTCTCCGTGACCTTTGTAATCGTGCCACCGAGAGGCAGGTCTCACCACCGTAGAGCAGACGGCCGGGTAATTCGACGTCATAGGGCGCAGAGGGCTACGCGCATGGGCTGTGTGGGGCGACAGTTTTCAAGGAGCCGACAAAGCGACACCCGTACTACTTCTCAGTCACAGGATATGGTGGCGCCGGAACAATGTCGATCGCTCACAACAATTTTGTTCTTGCTGTGCAGTTTCTTGACATCCTAGGTACTGCGGGCTGCTCGAACCTCATCATGCTCAATGCTACTACGCCTGCGACGCCGGTATTTCTCCGTGACTTCAGTAATCGTGCCACCGAAAACCAGGTCTCACCACCTTTCAGCAGACTGCCAGGTTATTCGACGTCATAGGGCGCAGAGGGCTACGCGCATGGGCTGTGTGGGGCGACACCTTTCGAGGAGCCTACAAAGCGACACCCGTTCGACTTCTCAGTCACAGGGTATGGTGGCGCCGGAACAATGTTGATCGCTCACAACAATTTTGTTCTTGCAGTGCAGTTTCTTGACATCTTAGGTACTGCGGGCTGCTCGAACCTCGTCACGATCAATGCTACTACGCCTGCGACGCCGGTATTTCTCCGTGACTTCTGTAATCGTGCCACCGAGAGCCAGGTCGCACCACCGTTGAGCAGACTGCCAGGTTATTCGACGTCATAGGGCGCAGAGGACTACGCGCATGAGCTGTGCGGGGCGACACCTTTCGAGAAGCCTATAAACGGACACCCGCTCGACTATTCAGTCACAGGGTATGGTGGCGCCGGAACAATGTCGATCGCTCACAACAATTTTGTTCTTGCCGTGCAGCTTCTTGGCATCCTAGGTACTGCGGGCTGCTCGAACCTCGTCACGCTCAATGCTACTACGCCTGCGACGCCGGTATTTCTCCGTGACTTCTGTAATCGTGCCACCGAGAGCCAGGTCTCACCACCGTTCAGCAGACTGCCAGGTTATTCGACGTCACAGGGCGCAGAGGGCTACGCGCATGAGTTGTGCGGGGCGACACCTTTCAAGGAGCCTACAAAGCGACACCCGTTCTACTTGTCAGTCACAGGGTATGGTGGCACCAAAACAATGTCGAGCGCTTACAACAATTTTGTTCTTGCCGTGTAGTTTCTTGACATCCTAGGTACTGCGGGCTGCTCGAACCTCGTCATGCTCAATGCTACTACGCCTGCGACGCTGGTATTTCTCCGTGACTTCAGTAATCGTGCCACCGAGAGCCAGGTCTCACCACCGTTCAGCAGACTGCCAGGTTATTCGACGTCATAGGGCGCAGAGGGCTACGCGCATGGGCTCTGTGGGGCGACACCTTTCAAGGAGCCTACAAAGCGACACCCGTTCGACTTCTCAGTCACAGGGTATGGTGGCGCCGGAACAATGTCGATCGCTCACAACAATTTTGTTCTTGCCGTTCAGTTTCTTGACATCGTAGGTACTGCGGGCTGCTCGAACCCCGTCAAGCTCAATGCTACTAGGCCTGCGATGAGGGTATTTCTCCGTGATTTCTGTAATCGTGCCACCGAGAACCAGGTCTCACCACCGTTTAGCAGACTGCCAGGTTATTCGACGTCATAGGGCGCAGAGGGCTACGCGCATGAGCTGTGCCGGGTGACACCTTTCAAGGAGCCTACAAAGCGACACCCGTTCGACTTCTCAGTCACAGGGTATGTTGGCGCCGGAACAATGTCGATCACTCACAACAATTTTGTTCTTGCCGTGCAGTTTCTTGACATCGTAGGTACTGCGGGCTAATTGAACCTCGTCACGCTCAATGCTACTACGCCTGCGACGCCGGTATTTCTCCATGACTTCTGTAATCGTGCCACCGAAAGCCAGGTCTCACCACCGTTCAGCAGACTGCCAGTTTATTCGACGTCATAGGGCGCAGAGGGCTACGCGCATGAGCTGTGCGGGGCGACACCTTTCAAGGGGCCTACAAAGCGACACCCGTTCGACTTCTCAGTCACAGGGTATGGTGGCGCCGGAACAATGTCGATCGCTCACAACAATTTTGTTCTTGCCGTTCAGTTTCTTGACATCCTAGGTACTGCGGGCTGCTCGAACCTCGTCACGCTCAGTGCTACTACGCCTGCGACGCCGGTATTTCTCCGTGACTTCTGTAATCGTGCTACCGAGAGCCAGGTCTCACCACCGGTCAGCAGACTGCCAGGTTATTCGACGTCATAGGGAGAAGAGGGCTACGCGAATGAGCTGTGTGGGGCGACATCTTTCAAGGAGCCTATAAAGGGACACCCGCTCGACTACTCAGTCACAGGGTATGGTGGCGCCGGAACAATGTCAACCGCTCACAACAATTTTGTTCTTGCCGTGCAGTTTCTTGACATCCTAGGTACTGTGGGCTGCTCGAACATCGTCACGCTCAATGCTACTACGCCTACGACGCCGGTATTTCTCCGTGACTTCTGTAATCGTGCCACCAAGAGCCAGGACTCACCACCGTTCAGCAGACTGCCAGGTTATTCGACGTCACAGGGCGCAGAGGGCTACGCGAATGAGCTGGGCAGGGCGACACCTTTCAAGGAGCCTACAAAGCGACATCCGTTAGACTTCTCAGTCACAGGGTATGGTGGCGCCGGAACAATATCGATCGCTCACAACAATTTTGTTCTTGCCGTGCAGTTTCTTGACATCCTAGGTACTGCGGGCTGCTCGAACCTCGTCACGCTCAATGCTACTACGCCTGCGATGCCGGTATTTCTCCGTGACTTCTGTAATCGTGCCACCGAGAGGCAGGTCTCACCCCCGTTCAGCAGGCGGCCGGGCTATTCGACGTCATAGGGCTCAGAGGGCTACGCGCATGAGCTGTGTAGGGCGACACCTTTCAAGGAGCCTACAAAGCGACACCCGTTCGACTTCTCAGTCACAGGGTATGGTGGCGCCGTAACAATGATGATCGCTCACAACAATTTTGTTCTTGCAGTGCAGTTTCTTGACATCTTAGGTACTGCGGGCTGCTCGAACCTCGTCACGCTCAATGCTACTACGCCTGCGACGCCGGTATTTCTCCATGACTTCTGTAATCGTGCCACCGAAAGCCAGGTCTCACCACCGTTCAGCAGACTGCCAGTTTATTCGACGTCATAGGGCGCAGAGGGCTACGCGCATGATCTGTGCGGGGCGACACCTTTCAAGGGGCCTACAAAGCGACACCCGTTCGACTTCTCAGTCACAGGGTATGGTGGCGCCGGAACAATGTCGATCGCTCACAACAATTTTGTTCTTGCCGTGCAGTTTCTTGACATCCTAGGTACTGCGGGCTGCTCGAACCTCGTCACGCTCAGTGCTACTACGCCTGCGACGCCGGTATTTCTCCGTGACTTCTGTAATCGTGCTACCGAGAGCCAGGTCTCACCACCGGTCAGCAGACTGCCAGGTTATTCGACGTCATAGGGAGAAGAGGACTACGCGCATGAGCTGTGCGGGGCGACACCTTTCGAGGAGCCTATAAACGGACACCCGCTCGACTACTCAGTCACAGGGTATAGTGGCGCTGGAACAATGTCGATCGCTCACAACAATTTTGTTCTTGCCGTGCAGTTTCTTGACATCCTAGGTACTGCGGGCTGCTCGAACCTCGTCACGCTCAATGCTACTACGCCTGCGACGGCGGTATTTCTCCGTGACTTCTGTAATCGTGCCACCGAGAGCCAGGTCTCACCACCGTTCAGCAGACTGCCAGATTATTCGGCGTCACAGGGCGCAGAGGGCTACGCGCATGGGCTGTGTGGGGCGACACCTTTCAAGGAGCATACAAAGCGACACCCGTTCGACTTCTCAGTCACAGGGTATGGTGGCGCCGGAACAATGTCGATTGCTCACAACAATTTTGTTCTTGCAGTGCAGTTTCTTGACATCCTAGGTACTGTGGGCTGTTCCAACCTAGTCACGCTCAATGCTACTACGCCTGCGACGCCGGTATTTTTTCGTGACTTCTGTAATCATGCCACCGAGAGCCAGGTCTCACCACCGTTCAGCAGACTGCCAGGTTATTCGACGTCATAGGGCGCAGACGGCTACGCGCATGAGCTGTGCGGGGCGACACCTTTCAAGAAGCCTACAAAGCGACACCTGTTCGACTTCTCAGTCACAGGGTATGGTGGCGCCGCAACAATGTCGATCGCTCACAACAATTTTGTTTTTGCCGTGCAGTTTCTTGACGTCCTAGGTACTGCGGGCTGCTCGAACCTCGGCACGCTCAATGCTACTACGCCTGCGACGCCGGTATTTCTCCGTGACTTCTGTAATCGTGCCACCGAGAGCCATGTCTCACCACCGTTTAGCAGACTGCCAGGTTATTCGACGTCTTAGGGCGCAGAGGGCTTCGCGCATGAGCTGTGCGGGGCGACACCTTTCAAGGAGCCTACAAAGCGACACCCGTTCGACTTCTCAGTCACAGGGTATGTTGGCGCCGGAACAATGTCGATCGCTCACAACAATTTTGTTCTTGCCGTGCAGTTTCTTGACATCCTAGGTACTGCGGGCTACTTGAACCTCGTCACGCTCAATGCTACTACGCCTGCGACGCTGGTATTTCTCCGTGACTTCTGTAATCGTGCCACCGAGAGCCAGGTCTCACCACCGTTCAGCAGACTGCCAGTTTATTCGACGTCATAGGGCGCAGAGGGCTACGCGCATGAGCTGTGCGGGGCGACACCTTTCAAGGAGCCTACAAAGCGACACCCGTTCGACTTCTCAGTCACAGGGTATGGTGGCGCCGGAACAATGTCGATCGCTCACAACAATTTTTTTCTTGCTGTGCAGTTTCTTGACATCCTAGGTACTGCGGGCTGCTCAAACCTCGTCACGCTCAGTGCTACTACGCCTGCGACGCCGGTATTTCTCCGTGACTTCTTTAATCGTGCTACCGTGAGCCAGGTCTCACCACCGTTCAGCAGACTGCCAGGTTATTCGACGTCATAGGGAGCAGAGGGCTACGCGAATGAGCTGTGTGGGGCGACACCTTTCAAGGAGCCTATAAAGGGACACCCGCTCGACTACTCAGTCACAGGGCATGGTGGCGCCGGAACAATGTCAATCGCTCATAACAATTTTGTTCTTGCAGTGCAGTTTCTTGACGTCCTAGGTACTGCGGGCTGCTCGAACCTCGGCACGCTCAATGCTACTACGCCTGCGACGCCGGTATTTCTCCGTGACTTCTGTAATCGTGCCACCGAGGGCCAGGTCTCACCACCGTTCAGCAGACTGCCAGGTTATTCGACGTCATAGGGCGCAGAGGGCTACGCGAATGAGCTGGGCGGGGCGACACCTTTCAAGGAGCCTACAAAGCGACATCCGTTCGACTTCTCAGTCACAGGGTATGGTGGCGCCGGAACAATGTCGATCGCTCACAACAATTTTGTTCTTGCCGTGCAGTTTCTTGACATCCTAGGTACTGCGGGCTGCTCGAACCTCGTCACGCTCAATGCTACTACGCCTACGACGCCGGTATTTCTCCGTGACTTCTGTAATCGTGCCACCAAGAGCCAGGTCTCACCACCGTTCAGCAGACTGCCAGGTTATTCGACGTCACAGGGCGCAGAGGGCTACGCGAATGAGCTGGGTGGGGCGACACCTTTCAAGGAGCCTACAAAGCGACATCCGTTCGACTTCTCAGTCACAGGGTATGGTGGCGCCGGAACAATGTCGATCGCTCACAACAATTTTGTTCTTGCCGTGCAGTTTCTTGACATCTTAGGTACTGCAGGCTGTTCGAAGCTAGTCACGCTCAATGCTACTACGCCTGCGATGCCGGTATTTCTCCGTGACTTCTGTAATCGTGCCACCGAGAGCCAGTTCGCACCACTGTAGAGCAGGCTGCCAGGTTATCGACGTCATAGGGCGCAGAGGACTACGCGCATGAGCTGTGTGGGGCGACACCTTTCGAGGAGCCTGTAAACGGACACCCGCTCGACTACTGAGTCACAGGGTATGGTGGCGCTGGAACAATGTCGATCGCTCACAACAATTTTGTTCTTGCCGTGCAGTTTCTTGACATCCTAGGTACTGCGGGCTGCTCGAACCTCGTCACGCTCAATGCTACTACGCCTGCGACGCCGGTATTTCTCCGTGACTTCTGTATTCGTGCTACCGAGAGCCAGGTCTCACCACCGTTCAGCAGACTGCCAGGTTATTCGACGTCACAGGGCGCAGAGGGCTACACGCATGAGCTGTGCGGGGCGACACCTTTCAAGGAGCCGACAAAGCGACACCCGTTCTACTTCTCAGTCACAGGATATGGTGGCGCCGGAACAATGTAGATCGCTCACAACAATTTTGTTCTTGCCGTGCAGTTTCTTGACATCCTAGGTACTGCGGGCTGCTCGAACCTCGTCATGCTCAATGCTACTACGCCTGCGACGCCGGTATTTCTCCGTGACTTCAGTAATCGTGCTACCGAGAGCCAGGTCTCACCACCGTTCAGCAGACTGCCAGGTTATTCGACGTCATAGGGAGCAGAGGGCTACGCGAATGAGCTGTGTGGGGCGACACCTTTCAAGGAGCCAATAAAGGGACACCCGCTCGACTACTCAGTCACAGGGCATGGTGGCGCCGGAACAATGTCAATCGCTCACAACAATTTTGTTCTTGCAGTGCAGTTTCTTGACGTCCTATGTACTGCGGGCTGCTCGAACCTCGGCACGCTCAATGCTACTACGCCTGCGACGCCGGTATTTCTCCGTGACTTCTGTAATCGTGCCACCGAGAGCCAGGTCTCACCACCGTTCAGCAGACTGCCAGGTTATTCGACTTCATAGGGCGCAGAGGGCTACGCGAATGAGCTGGGCGGGGCGACACCTTTCAAGGAGCCTACAAAGCGACATCCGTTCGACTTCTCAGTCACAGGTTATGGTGGCGCCGGAACAATGTCGATCGCTCACAACAATTTTGTTCTTGCCGTGCAGTTTCTTGACATCCTAGGTACTGCGGGCTGCTCGAACCTCGTCACGCTCAATGCTACTACGCCTACGACGCCGGTATTTCTCCGTGACTTCTGTAATCGTGCCACCAAGAGCCAGGTCTCACCACCGTTCAGCAGACTGCCAGGTTATTCGACGTCACAGGGCGCAGAGGGCTACGCGAATGAGCTGGGTGGGGCGACACCTTTCAAGGAGCCTACAAAGCGACATCCGTTCGACTTCTCAGTCACAGGGTATGGTGGCGCCGGAACAATGTCGATCGCTCACAACAATTTTGTTCTTGCCGTGCAGTTTCTTGACATCTTAGGTACTGCAGGCTGTTCGAAGCTAGTCACGCTCAATGCTACTACGCCTGCGATGCCGGTATTTCTCCGTGACTTCTGTAATCGTGCCACCGAGAGCCAGGTCGCACCACTGTAGAGCAGGCTGCCAGGTTATCGACGTCATAGGGCGCAGAGGACTACGCGCATGAGCTGTGTGGGGCGACACCTTTCGAGGAGCCTATAAACGGACACCCGCTCGACTACTGAGTCACAGGGTATGGTGGCGCTGGAACAATGTCGATCGCTCACAACAATTTTGTTCTTGCCGTGCAGTTTCTTGACATCCTAGGTACTGCGGGCTGCTCGAACCTCGTCACGCTCAATGCTACTACGCCTGCGACGCCGGTATTTCTCCGTGACTTCTGTATTCGTGCTACCGAGAGCCAGGTCTCACCACCGTTCAGCAGACTGCCAGGTTATTCGACGTCACAGGGCGCAGAGGGCTACACGCATGAGCTGTGCGGGGCGACACCTTTCAAGGAGCCGACAAAGCGACACCCGTTCTACTTCTCAGTCACAGGATATGGTGGCGCCGGAACAATGTCGATCGCTCACAACAATTTTGTTCTTGCCGTGCAGTTTCTTGACATCCTAGGTACTGCGGGCTGCTCGAACCTCGTCATGCTCAATGCTACTACGCCTGCGACGCCGGTATTTCTCCGTGACTTCAGTAATCGTGCCACCGAGAACCAGGTCTCACCACCGTTCAGCAGACTGCAAGGTTATTCGACGTCATAGGGCGCAGAGGGCTACGCGCATGGGCTGTGTGGGGTGACACCTTTCAAGGACCCTACAAAGCGACACCCGTTCGACTTCTCAGTCACAGGGTATGGTGGTGCCGGAACAATGTCCATCGCTCACAACAATTTTGTTTTTGCCATTCAGTTTCTTGACATCCTATGTACTGCGGGCTGCTCGAACCTCATCACGCTCAATGCTACTACGCCTGCGACGCCGGTATGTCTCCGTGACTTTTGTAATCGCGCCACCGAGAGCCAGGTCTCAACACCGTTCAGCAGACTGCCAGGTTATTCGATGTCATAGGGCGCAGAGGGCTACGCGCATGAGCTGTGTTGGGCGACACCTTTCAAGGAGCCTACAAAGCGACACCCGTTCGACTTCTCAGTCACAGGGTATGTTGGCGCCAGAACAATGTCGATCGCTCACAACAATTTTGTTCTTGCCGTGCAGTTTCTTGACATCTTAGGTACTGCAGGCTGTTCGAAGCTCGTCACGCTCAATGCTACTACGCCTGTGACGCCGGTATTTCTCTGTGACTTCTGTAGTCGTGCCATCGAGAGCCAGGTCTCACCACCATGCAGCATACTGCCTGGTCATTTTAGGTTATGGGGCATAGAGGGCTACGCGCATAAGCTGTGCGGGGCGACACCTTTCAAGAAGCCTACAAAGCGACACCCGTTCGACTTCTCAGTCACAAGGTATGGTGGCACCGGAACTATGTCGATCGCTCACAACAATTTTGTTCTTGACGTGCAGTTTCTTGACATCCTAGGTACTGCGGGCTGCTTGAACCTCGTCACGCTCAATGCTACTACGCCTGCGACGCCGGTATTTCTCCGTGACTTCTGTAATCGTGCCACCAAGAGCTAGGTCTCACCACCGTTCAGCAGACTGCCAGGTTATTCGACGTCATAGGGCGCAGAGGGCTGCGAATGAGCTGGGCGGGGCGACACCTTTCAAGGAGCCTACAAAGCGACACCCGTTCGACTTCTCAGTCACAGGGTATGGTGGCGCCGGAACAATGTCGATCGCTCACAACAATTTTGTTCTCTCCGTGCAGTTTCTTGACATCCTAGGTACTGCGGGCTGCTCGAACCTCGTCACGCTCAATGCTACTTCGCCTGCGATGCCGGTATTTCTCCGTGACTTCTGTAATCGTGCCACCGAGAGGCAGGTCTCACCCCCGTTCAGCAGACGGCCGGGTTATTCGACGTTATAGGGCGCAGATGGCTACGCGCATGAGCTGTGCTGGGCGACACCTTTCAAGGAGCCTACAAAGCGACACCCGTTCGACTTCTCAGTCACAGGGTATGGTGGCGCCGGAACAATGTTGATCGCTCACAATAATTTTGTTCTTGCAGTGCAGTTTCTTGACATCTTAGGTACTGCGGTCTGCTCGAACCTCGTCACGCTCAATGCTACTACGCCTGCGACGCCGGTATTTCTCCGTGACTTCTGTAATCGTGCCACCGAGAGCCAGGTCGCACCACCGTTCAGCAGACTGCCAGGTTATTCGACGTCATAGGGCGCAGAGGACTACGCGCATGAGCTGTGCGGGGCGACACCTTTCGAGGAGCCTATAAACGGACACCCGCTCGACTACTCAGTCACAGTGTATGGTGGCGCCGGAACAATGTCGATCGCTCACAACAATTTTGTTCTTGCCGTGCAGTTTCTTGACATCCTAGGTACTGCGGTTTTCTCGAACCTCGTCACGCTCAATGCTACTACGCCTGCGACGCTGGTATTTCTCCGTGACTTCTGTAATCGCGCCACTGACAGCCAGGTCTCACCACCGTTCAGCAGACTGCCAGGTTATTCGACGTCACAGGGCGCAGAGGGCTACGCGCATGAGCTGTGCGGGGCGACACCTTTCAAGGAGCCTACAAAGCGACACCCGTTCTACTTGTCAGTCACAGGGTATGGTGGCGCCGGAAATATGTCGATCGCTCACAACAATTTTGTTCTTGCCGTGCAGTTTCTTGACATCCTAGGTACTGCGGGCTGCTCGAACCTCGTCATGCTCAATGCTACTACGCCTGCCACGCTGGTATTTCTCCGTGACTTCAGTAATCGTGCCACCGAGAGCCAGGTCTCACCACCGTTCAGCAAACTGCCAGGTTATTCGACGTCATAGGGCGCAGAAGGCTACGCGAATGAGCTGTGTGGGGCGACACCTTTCAAGGAGCCTACAAAGCGACACCCGTTCGACTTCTCAGTCACAGGGTATGGTGGCGCCGGAACAATGTCGATCGCTCACAACAATTTTGTTCTTGCCGTTCAGTTTCTTGACATCCTGTGTACTGCGGGCTGCTCGAACCTCATCACGCTCAATGCTACTACGCCTGCGACGCCGGTATTTCTCCGTCACTTTTGTAATCGTGCCACCGAGAGCCAGGTCTCACCACCGTTTAGCAGACTGCCAGGTTATTCGACGTCTTAGGGCGCAGAGGGCTTCGCGCATGAGCTGTGCGGGGCGACACCTTTCAAGGAGCCTACAAAGCGACACCCGTTCGACTTCTCAGTCACAGGGTATGTTGGCGCCGGAACAATGTCGATCGCTCACAACAATTTTGTTCTTGCCGTGCAGTTTCTTGACATCCTAGGTACTGCGGGCCGGGCTGCTCAAACCTCGTCACGCTCAGTGCTACTACGCCTGAAACGCCGGTATTTCTCCGTGACTTCTTTAATCGTGCTACCGAGAGCCAGGTCTCACCACCGTTCAGCAGACTGCCAGGTTATCCGACGTCATAGGGAGCAGAGGGCTACGCGAATGAGCTGTGTGGGGCGACACCTTTCAAGGAGCCTATAAAGGGACACCCGCTCGACTACTCAGTCACAGGGTATGGTGGCGTCGGAACAATGTCAATCGCTCACAACAATTTTGTTCTTGCAGTGCAGTTTCTTGACATCCTAGGTACTGCGGGCTGCTCGAACTTCGTCACGCTCAATGCTACTATGCCTGCGACGCCGGTATTTCTCCGTGACTTCTGTAATCGTGCCACCGAGAGCCAGGTCTCACACCGTTCAACAGACTGCCAGGTTATTCGACGTCATAGGGTGCAGAGGGCTACGCGCATGAGCTGTGTGGGGCGACACCTTTCAAGGAGCCTAGAAAGCGACACCCGTTCGACTTCTCAGTCACAGGGTATGGTGGCGCCGGAACAATGTCGATCACTAACAACAATTTTGTTCTTGCCGTGCAGTTTCTTGACATCCTAGGTACTGCGGGCTGCTCGAACCTCGTCACGCTCAATGCTACTACGCCTGCGACGCCGGTATTTCTCCGTGACTTCTGTAATCGTGCCACCGAGAGCCAGGTCTCACCACCGTTCAGCAGACTGCCAGGTTATTCGACGTCACAGGGAACAGAGGGCTACGCGCATGAGCTATGCGGGGCGACAGCTTTCAAGGAGCCGACAAAGCGACACCCGTTCTACTTCTCAGTCACAGGATATGGTGGCGCCGGAACAATGTCGATCGCTCACAACAATTTTGTTCTTGCTGTGCAGTTTCTTGACATCCTAGGTACTGCGGGCTGCTCGAACCTCGTCATGCTCAATGCTACTACGCCTGCGACGCCGGTATTTCTCCGTGACTTCAGTAATCGTGCCACCGAGAACCAGGTCTCACCACCGTTCAGCAGACTGCCAGGTTATTCGACGTCATAGGGCGCAGAGGGCTACGCGCATGGGCCGTGTGGGGCGACACCTTTCGAGGAGCCTACAAAGCGACACCCGTTCGACTTCTCAGTCACAGGGTATGGTGGCGCCGGAACAATGTCGATCACTCACAACAATTTTGTTCTTGCCGTGCAGTTTCTTGACATCCTAGGTACTGCGGGCTGCTCGAACCTCGTCTTGCTCAATGCTACTACGCCTGCGATGCCGGTATTTCAACGTGACCTTTGTAATCGTGCCACCGAGAGGCAGGTCTCACCACCGTAGAGCAGACGGCCGGGTTATTCGACGTCATAGGGCGCAGAGGGCTACGCGCATGGGCTGTGTGGGGCGAGAGCTTTCAAGAAGCCGACAAAGCGACACCCGTTCTACTTCTCAGTCACAGGATATGGTGGCGCCGGAACAATGTCGATCGCTCACAACAATTTTGTTCTTGCTGTGCAGTTTCTTGACATCCTAGGTACTGCGGGCTGCTCGAACCTCATCATGCTCAATGCTACTACGCCTGCGACGCCGGTATTTCTCCGTGACTTCAGTAATCGTGCCACCGAAAACCAGGTCTCACCACCTTTCAGCAGACTGCCAGGTTATTCGACGTCATAGGGCGCAGAGGGCTACGCGCATGGGCTGTGTGGGGCGACACCTTTCGAGGAGCCTACAAAGCGACACCCGTTCGACTTCTCAGTCACAGGGTATGGTGGCGCCGGAACAATGTTGATCGCTCACAACAATTTTGTTCTTGCAGTGCAGTTTCTTGACATCTTAGGTACTGCGGGCTGCTCGAACCTCGTCACGATCATTGCTACTACGCCTGCGACGCCGGTATTTCTCTGTGACTTCTGTAATCGTGCCACCGAGAGCCAGGTCGCACCACCGTTGAGCAGACTGCCAGGTTATTCGACGTCATAGGGCGCAGAGGACTACGCGCATGAGCTGTGCGGGGCGACACCTTTCGAGAAGCCTATAAACGGACACCCGCTCGACTACTCAGTCACAGGGTATGGTGGCGCCGGAACAATGTCGATCGCTCACAACAATTTTGTTCTTGCCGTGCAGTTTCTTGGCATCCTAGGTACTGCGGGCTGCTCGAACCTCGTCACGCTCAATGCTACTACGCCTGCGACGCCGGTATTTCTCCGTGACTTCTGTAATCGTGCCACCGAGAGCCAGGTCTCACCACCGTTCAGCAGACTGCCAGGTTATTCGACGTCACAGGGCGCAGAGGGCTACGCGCATGAGCTGTGCGGGCGACACCTTTCAAGGAGCCTACAAAGCGACACCCGTTCTACTTGTCAGTCACAGGGTATGGTGGCACCAAAACAATGTCGAGCGCTCACAACAATTTTGTTCTTGCCGTGTAGTTTCTTGACATCCTAGGTACTGCGGGCTGCTCGAACCTCGTCATGCTCAATGCTACTACGCCTGCGACGCTGGTATTTCTCCGTGACTTCAGTAATCGTGCCACCGAGAGCCAGGTCTCACCACCGTTCAGCAGACTGCCAGGTTATTCGACGTCATAGGGCGCAGAGGGCTACGCGCATGGGCTCTGTGGGGCGACACCTTTCAAGGAGCCTACAAAGCGACACCCGTTCGACTTCTCAGTCACAGGGTATGGTGGCGCCGGAAAAATGTCGATCGCTCACAACAATTTTGTTCTTGCCGTTCAGTTTCTTGACACCGTAGGTACTGCGGGCTGCTCGAACCCCGTCAAGCTCAATGCTACTAGGCCTGCGATGAGGGTATTTCTCCGTGATTTCTGTAATCGTGCCACCGAGAACCAGGTCTCACCACCGTTTAGCAGACTGCCAGGTTATTCGACGTCATAGGGCGCAGAGGGCTACGCGCATGAGCTGTGCCGGGTGACACCTTTCAAGGAGCCTACAAAGCGACACCCGTTCGACTTCTCAGTTACAGGGTATGTTGGCGCCGGAACAATGTCGATCACTCACAACAATTTTGTTCTTGCCGTGCAGTTTCTTGACATCGTAGGTACTGCGGGCTAATTGAACCTCGTCACGCTCAATGCTACTACGCCTGCGACGCCGGTATTTCTCCATGACTTCTGTAATCGTGCCACCGAAAGCCAGGTCTCACCACCGTTCAGCAGACTGCCAGTTTATTCGACGTCATAGGGCGCAGAGGGCTACGCGCATGAGCTGTGCGGGACGACACCTTTCAAGGGGCCTACAAAGCGACACCCGTTCGACTTCTCAGTCACAGGGTATGGTGGCGCCGGAACAATGTCGATCGCTCACAACAATTTTGTTCTTGCCGTGCAGTTTCTTGACATCCTAGGTACTGCGGGCTGCTCGAACCTCGTCACGCTCAGTGCTACTACGCCTGCGACGCCGGTATTTCTCCGTGACTTCTGTAATCGTGCTACCGAGAGCCAGGTCTCACCACCGGTCAGCAGACTGCCAGGTTATTCGACGTCATAGGGAGAAGAGGGCTACGCGAATGAGCTGTGTGGGGCGACATCTTTCAAGGAGCCTATAAAGGGACACCCGCTCGACTACTCAGTCACAGGGTATGGTGGCGCCGGAACAATGTCAACCGCTCACAACAATTTTGTTCTTGCCGTGCAGTTTCTTGACATCCTAGGTACTGTGGGCTGCTCGAACATCGTCACGCTCAATGCTACTACGCCTACGACGCCGGTATTTCTCCGTGACTTCTGTAATCGTGCCACCAAGAGCCAGGACTCACCACCGTTCAGCAGACTGCCAGGTTATTCGACGTCACAGGGCGCAGAGGGCTACGCGAATGAGCTAGGCAGGGCGACACCTTTCAAGGAGCCTACAAAGCGACATCCGTTAGACTTCTCAGTCACAGGGTATGGTGGCGCCGGAACAATATCGATCGCTCACAACAATTTTGTTCTTGCCGTGCAGTTTCTTGACATCCTAGGTACTGCGGGCTGCTCGAACCTCGTCACGCTCAATGCTACTACGCCTGCGATGCCGGTATTTCTCCGTGACTTCTGTAATCGTGCCACCGAGAGGCAGGTCTCACCCCCGTTCAGCAGGCGGCCGGGCTATTCGACGTCATAGGGCTCAGAGGGCTACGCGCATGAGCTGTGTAGGGCGACACCTTTCAAGGAGCCTACAAAGCGACACCCGTTCGACTTCTCAGTCACAGGGTATGGTGGCGCCGTAACAATGATGATCGCTCACAACAATTTTGTTCTTGCAGTGCAGTTTCTTGACATCTTAGGTACTGCGGGCTGCGCGAACCTCGTCACGCTCAATGCTACTACGCCTGCGACGCCGGTATTTCTCCATGACTTCTGTAATCGTGCCACCGAAAGCCAGGTCTCACCACCGTTCAGCAGACTGCCGGTTTATTCGACGTCATAGGGCGCAGAGGGCTACGCGCATGATCTGTGCGGGGCGACACCTTTCAAGGGGCCTACAAAGCGACACCCGTTCGACTTCTCAGTCACAGGGTATGGTGGCGCCGGAACAATGTCGATCGCTCACAACAATTTTGTTCTTGCCGTGCAGTTTCTTGACATCCCAGGTACTGCGGGCTGCTCGAACCTCGTCACGCTCAGTGCTACTACGCCTGCGACGCCGGTATTTCTCCGTGACTTCTGTAATCGTGCTACCGAGAGCCAGGTCTCACCACCGGTCAGCAGACTGCCAGGTTATTCGACGTCATAGGGAGAAGAGGACTACGCGCATGAGCTGTGCGGGGCGACACCTTTCGAGGAGCCTATAAACGGACACCCGCTCGACTACTCAGTCACAGGGTGTAGTGGCGCTGGAACAATGTCGATCGCTCACAACAATTTTGTTCTTGCCGTGCAGTTTCTTGACATCCTAGGTACTGCGGGCTGCTCAACCCTCGTCACGCTCAATGCTACTACGCCTGCGACGGCGGTATTTCTCCGTGACTTCTGTAATCGTGCCACCGAGAGCCAGGTCTCACCACCGTTCAGCAGACTGCTAGATTATTCGGCGTCACAGGGCGCAGAGGGCTACGCGCATGGGCTGTGTGGGGCGACACCTTTCAAGGAGCATACAAAGAGACACCCGTTCGACTTCTCAGTCACAGGTTATGGTGGCGCCGGAGCAATGTCGATCGCTCACAACAATTTTGTTCTTGCAGTGCAGTTTCTTGACATCCTAGGTACTGTGGGCTGTTCCAACCTAGTCACGCTCAATGCTACTACGCCTGCGACGCCGGTATTTTTTCGTGACTTCTGTAATCATGCCACCGAGAGCCAGGTCTCACCACCGTTCAGCAGACTGCCAGGTTATTCGACGTCATAGGGCGCAGACGGCTACGCGCATGAGCTGTGCGGGGCGACACCTTTCAAGAAGCCTACAAAGCGACACCTGTTCGACTTCTCAGTCACAGGGTATGGTGGCACCGGAACAATGTCGATCGCTCACAACAATTTTGTTTTTGCCGTGCAGTTTCTTGACGTCCTAGGTACTGCGGGCTGCTCGAACCTCGGCACGCTCAATGCTACTACGCCTGCGACGCCGGTATTTCTCCGTGACTTCTGTAATCGTGCCACCGAGAGCCATGTCTCACCACCGTTCAGCAGACCGCCAGGTTATACGACGTCATAGGGCGCAGAGGGCTACGCGCATGAGCTGGGCGGGGCGACACCTTTCAAGGAGCCTACAAAGCGACATCCGTTCGACTTCTCAGTCACAGGGTATGGTGGCGCCGGAACAATGTTGATCGCTCACAATAATTTTGTTCTTGCCGTGCAGTTTCTTGACATCCTAGGTACTGCGGGCTGCTCGAACCTCGTCACGCTCAATGCTACTACGCCTGCGACGCCGGTATTTCTCCGTGACTTCTGTAATCGTGCCACCGAGAGCCAGGTCGCACCACCGTTCAGCAGACTGCCAGGTTATTCGACGTCATAGGGCGCAGAGGACTACGCGCATGAGCTGTGCGGGGCGACACCTTTCGAGGAGCCTATAAACGGACACCCGCTCGACTACTCAGTCACAGTGTATGGTGGCGCCGGAACAATGTCGATCGCTCACAACAATTTTGTTCTTCCGTGCAGTTTCTTGACATCCGAGGTACTGCGGGCTGCTCGAACCTCGTCACGCTCAATGCTACTACGCCTGCGACGCCGGTATTTCTCCGTGACTTCTGTAATCGTGCCACCAAGAGCCAGGTCTCACCACCGTTCAGCAGACTGCCAGGTTATTCGACGTCATAGGGCGCAGAGGGCTACGCGAATGAGCTGGGCGGGGCGACAACTTTCAAGGAGCCTACAAAGCGACACCCGTTCGACTTCTCAGTCACAGGGTATGGTGGCGCCGGAACAATGTCGATCGCTCGCAACAATTTTGTTCTTGTCGTGCAGTTTCTTGACATCCTAGGTACTGCGGGCTGCTTGAACCTCGTCAAGCTCAATGCTACTACGCCTGCGACGCCGGTATTTCTCCGTGACTTCTGTAATCGTGCCACCGAGAGGCAGGTCTCACCACCGTTCAGCAGACGGCCGGGTTATTCGACGTCATAGGGCGCAGAGGGCTACGCGCATGAGCTGTGTGGGGCGACACCTTTCAAGGAGCCTATAAAGCGACATCCGTTCGACTTCTCAGTCACAGGGTATGGTGGCGCCGGAACAATGTCGATCGCTCACAACAATTTTGTTCTTGCCATGCAGTTTCTTGACATCCTAGGTACTGCGGGCTGCTCGAACCTCGTCACGCTCAATGCTACTACGCCTGCGATGCCGGTATTTCTCCGTGACTTCTGTAATCGTGCCACCGAGAGCCAGGTCGCACCACCGTAGAGCAGACTGCCAGGTTATCGACGTCATAGGGCGCAGAGGACTACGCGCATGAGCTGTGTGGGGCGACACCTTTCGAGGAGCCTATAAACGGACACCCGCTCGACTACTGAGTCGCAGGGTATGGTGGCACTGGAACAATGTCGATCGCTCACAACAATTTTGTTCTTGCCGTGCAGTTTCTTGACATCCTAGGTACTGCGGGCTGCTCGAACCTCGTCACGCTGAATGCTACTACGCCTGCGACGCCGGTATTTCTCCGTGACTTCTGTATTCGTGCTACCGAGAGCCAGGTCTCACCACCGTTCAGCAGACTGCCAGGTTATTCGACGTCACAGGGCCAGAGGGCTACACGCATGAGCTGTGCGGGGCGACACCTTTCAAGGAGCCGACAAAGCGACACCCGTTCTACTTCTCAGTCACAGGATATGGTGGCGCCGGAACAATGTCGATCGCTCACAACAATTTTGTTCTTGCCGTGCAGTTTCTTGACATCCTAGGTACTGCGGGCTGCTCGAACCTCGTCATGCTCAATGCTACTACGCCTGCGACGCCGGTATTTCTCCGTGACTTCAGTAATCATGCCACCGAGAACCAGGTCTCACCACCGTTCAGCAGACTGCAAGGTTATTCGACGTCATAGGGCGCAGAGGGCTACGCGCATGGGCTGTGTGGGGTGACACCTTTCAGGGAGCCTACAAAGCGACACCCGTTCGACTTCTCAGTCACAGGGTATGGTGGTGCCGGAACAATGTCCATCGCTCACAACAATTTTGTTTTTGCCATTCAGTTTCTTGACATCCTATGTACTGCGCGCTGCTCGAACCTCATCACGCTCAATGCTACTACGCCTGCGACGCCGGTATTTCTCCGTGACTTTTGTAATCGCGCCACCGAGAGCCAGGTCTCACCACCGTTCAGCAGACTGCCAGGTTATTCGATGTCATAGGGCGCAGAGGGCTACGCGCATGAGCTGTGTTGGGCGACACCTTTCAAGGAGCCTACAAAGCGACACCCATTCGACTTCTCAGTCACAGGGTATGTTGGCGCCAGAACAATGTCGATCGCTCTCAACAATTTTGTTTGTGCCGTTCAGTTTCTTGACATCCTAAGTACTGCGGGCTGCTCGAACCTCGTCACGCTCAATGCTACTATGCCTGCGACGCCGGTATTTCTCCGTGACTTCTGTAATCGTGCCACCGAGAGCCAGGTCTCACCACCATGCAGCATACTGCCTGGTCATTTTAGGTTATGGGGCACAGAGGGCTACGCGCATAAGCTGTGCGGGGCGACACCTTTGAAGAAGCCTACAAAGCGACACCCGTTCGACTTCTCAGTCACAAGGTATGGTGGCACCGGAACAATGTCGATCGCTCACAACAATTTTGTTCTTGCCGTGCAGTTTCTTGACATCCTAGGTACTGCGGGCTGCTTGAACCTCGTCACGCTCATTGCTACTACGCCTGCGACGCCGGTATTTTTCCGTGACTTCTGTAATCGTGCCACCAAGAGCCAGGTCTCACCACCGTTCAGCAGACTGCCAGGTTATTCGACGTCATAGGGCGCAGAGGGCTACGCGAATGAGCTGGGCGGGGCGACACCTTTCAAGGAGCCTACAAAGCGACACCCGTTCGACTTCTCAGTCACAGGGTATGGTGGCGCCGGAACAATGTCGATCGCTCACAACAATTTTGTTCTTGCCGTGCAGTTTCTTGACATCCTAGGTACTGCGGGCTGCTCGAACCTCGTCACGCTCAATGCTACTACGCCTGCGATGCCGGTATTTCTCCGTGACTTCTGTAATCGTGCCACCGAGAGGCAGGTCTCACCCCCGTTCAGCAGACGGCCGGGTTATTAGACGTTATAGGGCGCAGAGGGCTACGCGCATGAGCTGTGCTGGGCGACACCTTTCAAGGAGCCTACAAAGCGACACCCGTTCGACTTCTCAGTCACAGGGTATGGTGGCGCCGGAACAATGTTGATCGCTCACAATAATTTTGTTCTTGCCGTGCAGTTTCTTGACATCCTAGGTACTGCGGGCTGCTCGAACCTCGTCATGCTCAATGCTACTACGCCTGCCACGCTGGTATTTCTCCGTGACTTCAGTAATCGTGCCACCGAGAGCCAGGTCTCACCACCGTTCAGCAAACTGCCAGTTTATTCGACGTCATAGGGCGCAGAAGGCTACGCGAATGAGCTGTGTGGGGCGACACCTTTCAAGGAGCCTACAAAGCGACACCCGTTCCACTTCTCAGTCACAGGGTATGGTGGCGCCGGAACAATGTCGATTGCTCACAACAATTTTGTTCTTGCCGTTCAGTTTCTTGACATCCTGTGTACTGCGGGCTGCTCGAACCTCATCACGCTCAATGCTACTACGCCTGCGACGCCGGTATTTCTCCGTCACTTTTGTAATCGTGCCACCGAGAGCCAGGTCTCACCACCGTTTAGCAGACTGCCAGGTTATTCGACGTCTTAGGGCGCAGAGGGCTTCGCGCATGAGCTGTGCGGGGCGACACCTTTCAAGGAGCCTACAAAGCGACACCCGTTCGACTTCTCAGTCACAGGGTATGTTGGCGCCGGAACAATGTCGATCGCTCACAACAATTTTGTTCTTGCCGTGCAGTTTCTTGACATCCTAGGTACTGCGGGCTACTTGAACCTCGTCACGCTCAATGCTACTACGCCTGCGACGCTGGTATTTCTCCGTGACTTCTGTAATCGTGCCACCGAGAGCCAGGTCTCACCACCGTTTAGCAGACTGCCAGGTTATTCGACGTCTTAGGGCGCAGAGGGCTTCGCGCATGAGCTGTGCGGGGCGACACCTTTCAAGGAGCCTACAAAGCGACACCCGTTCGACTTCTCAGTCACAGGGTATGTTGGCGCCGGAACAATGTCGATCGCTCACAACAATTTTGTTCTTGCCGTGCAGTTTCTTGACATCCTAGGTACTGCGGGCTACTTGAACCTCGTCACGCTCAATGCTACTACGCCTGCCACGCTGGTATTTCTCCGTGACTTCAGTAATCGTGCCACCGAGAGCCAGGTCTCACCACCGTTCAGCAAACTGCCAGTTTATTCGACGTCATAGGGCGCAGAAGGCTACGCGAATGAGCTGTGTGGGGCGACACCTTTCAAGGAGCCTACAAAGCGACACCCGTTCCACTTCTCAGTCACAGGGTATGGTGGCGCCGGAACAATGTCGATTGCTCACAACAATTTTGTTCTTGCCGTTCAGTTTCTTGACATCCTGTGTACTGCGGGCTGCTCGAACCTCATCACGCTCAATGCTACTACGCCTGCGACGCCGGTATTTCTCCGTCACTTTTGTAATCGTGCCACCGAGAGCCAGGTCTCACCACCGTTTAGCAGACTGCCAGGTTATTCGACGTCTTAGGGCGCAGAGGGCTTCGCGCATGAGCTGTGCGGGGCGACACCTTTCAAGGAGCCTACAAAGCGACACCCGTTCGACTTCTCAGTCACAGGGTATGTTGGCGCCGGAACAATGTCGATCGCTCACAACAATTTTGTTCTTGCCGTGCAGTTTCTTGACATCCTAGGTACTGCGGGCTACTTGAACCTCGTCACGCTCAATGCTACTACGCCTGCGACGCTGGTATTTCTCCGTGACTTCTGTAATCGTGCCACCGAGAGCCAGGTCTCACCACCGTTCAGCAGACTGCCAGTTTATTCGACGTCATAGGGCGCAGAGGGCTACGCGCATGAGCTGTGCGGGGCGACACCTTTCAAGGAGCCTACAAAGCGACACCCGTTCGACTTCTCAGTCACAGGGTATGGTGGCGCCGGAACAATGTCGATCGCTCACAACAATTTTTTTCTTGCTGTGCAGTTTCTTGACATCCTAGGTACTGCGGGCTGCTCAAACCTCGTCACGCTCAGTGCTACTACGCCTGCGACGCCGGTATTTCTCCGTGACTTCTTTAATCGTGCTACCGAGAGCCAGGTCTCACCACCGTTCAGCAGACTGCCAGGTTATTCGACGTCATAGGGAGCAGAGGGCTACGCGAATGAGCTGTGTGGGGCGACACCTTTCAAGGAGCCTATAAAGGGACACCCGCTCGACTACTCAGTCACAGGGCATGGTGGCGCCGGAACAATGTCAATCGCTCACAACAATTTTGTTCTTGCAGTGCAGTTTCTTGACGTCCTAGGTACTGCGGGCTGCTCGAACCTCGGCACGCTCAATGCTACTACGCCTGCGACGCCGGTATTTCTCCGTGACTTCTGTAATCGTGCCACCGAGAGCCAGGTCTCACAACCGTTCAGCAGACGGCCGCGTTATTCTATGTCATAGGGCGCAGAGGGCTACACGCATGCGCTGTGTGGGGCAACACCTTTCAAGGTTCCTATAAAGAGACACCCGCTCGACTACTCAGTCACAGGGTATGATGGCGCCGGAACAATGTCAATCGCTCACAACAATTTTGTTCTTCCGTGCAGTTTCTTGACATCCGAGGTACTGCGGGCTGCTCGAACCTCGTCACGCTCAATGCTACTACGCCTGCGACGCCGGTATTTCTCCGTGACTTCTGTAATCGTGCCACCAAGAGCCAGGTCTCACCACCGTTCAGCAGACTGCCAGGTTATTCGACGTCATAGGGCGCAGAGGGCTACGCGAATGAGCTGGGCGGGGCGACAACTTTCAAGGAGCCTACAAAGCGACACCCGTTCGACTTCTCAGTCACAGGGTATGGTGGCGCCGGAACAATGTCGATCGCTCGCAACAATTTTGTTCTTGTCGTGCAGTTTCTTGACATCCTAGGTACTGCGGGCTGCTTGAACCTCGTCAAGCTCAATGCTACTACGCCTGCGACGCCGGTATTTCTCCGTGACTTCTGTAATCGTGCCACCGAGAGGCAGGTCTCACCACCGTTCAGCAGACGGCCGGGTTATTCGACGTCATAGGGCGCAGAGGGCTACGCGCATGAGCTGTGTGGGGCGACACCTTTCAAGGAGCCTATAAAGCGACATCCGTTCGACTTCTCAGTCACAGGGTATGGTGGCGCCGGAACAATGTCGATCGCTCACAACAATTTTGTTCTTGCCATGCAGTTTCTTGACATCCTAGGTACTGCGGGCTGCTCGAACCTCGTCACGCTCAATGCTACTACGCCTGCGATGCCGGTATTTCTCCGTGACTTCTGTAATCGTGCCACCGAGAGCCAGGTCGCACCACCGTAGAGCAGACTGCCAGGTTATCGACGTCATAGGGCGCAGAGGACTACGCGCATGAGCTGTGTGGGGCGACACCTTTCGAGGAGCCTATAAACGGACACCCGCTCGACTACTGAGTCACAGGGTATGGTGGCACTGGAACAATGTCGATCGCTCACAACAATTTTGTTCTTGCCGTGCAGTTTCTTGACATCCTAGGTACTGCGGGCTGCTCGAACCTCGTCACGCTGAATGCTACTACGCCTGCGACGCCGGTATTTCTCCGTGACTTCTGTATTCGTGCTACCGAGAGCCAGGTCTCACCACCGTTCAGCAGACTGCCAGGTTATTCGACGTCACAGGGCCAGAGGGCTACACGCATGAGCTGTGCGGGGCGACACCTTTCAAGGAGCCGACAAAGCGACACCCGTTCTACTTCTCAGTCACAGGATATGGTGGCGCCGGAACAATGTCGATCGCTCACAACAATTTTGTTCTTGCCGTGCAGTTTCTTGACATCCTAGGTACTGCGGGCTGCTCGAACCTCGTCATGCTCAATGCTACTACGCCTGCGACGCCGGTATTTCTCCGTGACTTCAGTAATCATGCCACCGAGAACCAGGTCTCACCACCGTTCAGCAGACTGCAAGGTTATTCGACGTCATAGGGCGCAGAGGGCTACGCGCATGGGCTGTGTGGGGTGACACCTTTCAGGGAGCCTACAAAGCGACACCCGTTCGACTTCTCAGTCACAGGGTATGGTGGTGCCGGAACAATGTCCATCGCTCACAACAATTTTGTTTTTGCCATTCAGTTTCTTGACATCCTATGTACTGCGCGCTGCTCGAACCTCATCACGCTCAATGCTACTACGCCTGCGACGCCGGTATTTCTCCGTGACTTTTGTAATCGCGCCACCGAGAGCCAGGTCTCACCACCGTTCAGCAGACTGCCAGGTTATTCGATGTCATAGGGCGCAGAGGGCTACGCGCATGAGCTGTGTTGGGCGACACCTTTCAAGGAGCCTACAAAGCGACACCCATTCGACTTCTCAGTCACAGGGTATGTTGGCGCCAGAACAATGTCGATCGCTCTCAACAATTTTGTTTGTGCCGTTCAGTTTCTTGACATCCTAAGTACTGCGGGCTGCTCGAACCTCGTCACGCTCAATGCTACTATGCCTGCGACGCCGGTATTTCTCCGTGACTTCTGTAATCGTGCCACCGAGAGCCAGGTCTCACCACCATGCAGCATACTGCCTGGTCATTTTAGGTTATGGGGCACAGAGGGCTACGCGCATAAGCTGTGCGGGGCGACACCTTTCAAGAAGCCTACAAAGCGACACCCGTTCGACTTCTCAGTCACAAGGTATGGTGGCACCGGAACAATGTCGATCGCTCACAACAATTTTGTTCTTGCCGTGCAGTTTCTTGACATCCTAGGTACTGCGGGCTGCTTGAACCTCGTCACGCTCATTGCTACTACGCCTGCGACGCCGGTATTTTTCCGTGACTTCTGTAATCGTGCCACCAAGAGCCAGGTCTCACCACCGTTCAGCAGACTGCCAGGTTATTCGACGTCATAGGGCGCAGAGGGCTACGCGAATGAGCTGGGCGGGGCGACACCTTTCAAGGAGCCTACAAAGCGACACCCGTTCGACTTCTCAGTCACAGGGTATGGTGGCGCCGGAACAATGTCGATCGCTCACAACAATTTTGTTCTTGCCGTGCAGTTTCTTGACATCCTAGGTACTGCGGGCTGCTCGAACCTCGTCACGCTCAATGCTACTACGCCTGCGATGCCGGTATTTCTCCGTGACTTCTGTAATCGTGCCACCGAGAGGCAGGTCTCACCCCCGTTCAGCAGACGGCCGGGTTATTAGACGTTATAGGGCGCAGAGGGCTACGCGCATGAGCTGTGCTGGGCGACACCTTTCAAGGAGCCTACAAAGCGACACCCGTTCGACTTCTCAGTCACAGGGTATGGTGGCGCCGGAACAATGTTGATCGCTCACAATAATTTTGTTCTTGCCGTGCAGTTTCTTGACATCCTAGGTACTGCGGGCTGCTCGAACCTCGTCATGCTCAATGCTACTACGCCTGCCACGCTGGTATTTCTCCGTGACTTCAGTAATCGTGCCACCGAGAGCCAGGTCTCACCACCGTTCAGCAAACTGCCAGTTTATTCGACGTCATAGGGCGCAGAAGGCTACGCGAATGAGCTGTGTGGGGCGACACCTTTCAAGGAGCCTACAAAGCGACACCCGTTCCACTTCTCAGTCACAGGGTATGGTGGCGCCGGAACAATGTCGATTGCTCACAACAATTTTGTTCTTGCCGTTCAGTTTCTTGACATCCTGTGTACTGCGGGCTGCTCGAACCTCATCACGCTCAATGCTACTACGCCTGCGACGCCGGTATTTCTCCGTCACTTTTGTAATCGTGCCACCGAGAGCCAGGTCTCACCACCGTTTAGCAGACTGCCAGGTTATTCGACGTCTTAGGGCGCAGAGGGCTTCGCGCATGAGCTGTGCGGGGCGACACCTTTCAAGGAGCCTACAAAGCGACACCCGTTCGACTTCTCAGTCACAGGGTATGTTGGCGCCGGAACAATGTCGATCGCTCACAACAATTTTGTTCTTGCCGTGCAGTTTCTTGACATCCTAGGTACTGCGGGCTACTTGAACCTCGTCACGCTCAATGCTACTACGCCTGCGACGCTGGTATTTCTCCGTGACTTCTGTAATCGTGCCACCGAGAGCCAGGTCTCACCACCGTTCAGCAGACTGCCAGTTTATTCGACGTCATAGGGCGCAGAGGGCTACGCGCATGAGCTGTGCGGGGCGACACCTTTCAAGGAGCCTACAAAGCGACACCCGTTCGACTTCTCAGTCACAGGGTATGGTGGCGCCGGAACAATGTCGATCGCTCACAACAATTTTTTTCTTGCTGTGCAGTTTCTTGACATCCTAGGTACTGCGGGCTGCTCAAACCTCGTCACGCTCAGTGCTACTACGCCTGCGACGCCGGTATTTCTCCGTGACTTCTTTAATCGTGCTACCGAGAGCCAGGTCTCACCACCGTTCAGCAGACTGCCAGGTTATTCGACGTCATAGGGAGCAGAGGGCTACGCGAATGAGCTGTGTGGGGCGACACCTTTCAAGGAGCCTATAAAGGGACACCCGCTCGACTACTCAGTCACAGGGCATGGTGGCGCCGGAACAATGTCAATCGCTCACAACAATTTTGTTCTTGCAGTGCAGTTTCTTGACGTCCTAGGTACTGCGGGCTGCTCGAACCTCGGCACGCTCAATGCTACTACGCCTGCGACGCCGGTATTTCTCCGTGACTTCTGTAATCGTGCCACCGAGAGCCAGGTCTCACAACCGTTCAGCAGACTGCCAGGTTATTCGACGTCATAGGGCGCAGAGGGCTACGCGAATGAGCTGGGCGGGGCGACACCTTTCAAGGAGCCTACAAAGCGACATTCGTTCGACTTCTCAGTCACAGGTTATGGTGGCGCCGGAACAATGTCGATCGCTCACAACAATTTTGTTCTTGCCGTGCAGTTTCTTGACATCCTAGGTACTGCGGGCTGCTCGAACCTCGTCACGCTCAATGCTACTACGCCTACGACGCCGGTATTTCTCCGTGACTTCTGTAATCGTGCCACCAAGAGCCAGGTCTCACCACTGTAGAGCAGGCTGCCAGGTTATCGACGTCATAGGGCGCAGAGGACTACGCGCATGAGCTGTGTGGGGCGACACCTTTCGAGGAGCCTATAAACGGACACCCGCTCGACTACTGAGTCACAGGGTATGGTGGCGCTGGAACAATGTCGATCGCTCACAACAATTTTGTTCTTGCCGTGCAGTTTCTTGACATCCTAGGTACTGCGGGCTGCTCGAACCTCGTCACGCTCAATGCTACTACGCCTGCGACGCCGGTATTTCTCCGTGACTTCTGTATTCGTGCTACCGAGAGCCAGGTCTCACCACCGTTCAGCAGACTGCCAGGTTATTCGACGTCACAGGGCGCAGAGGGCTACACGCATGAGCTGTGCGGGGCGACACCTTTCAAGGAGCCGACAAAGCGACACCCGTTCTACTTCTCAGTCACAGGATATGGTGGCGCCGGAACAAAGTCGATCGCTCACAACAATTTTGTTCTTGCCGTGCAGTTTCTTGACATCCTAGGTACTGCGGGCTGCTCGAACCTCGTCATGCTCAATGGTACTACGCCTGCGACGCCGGTATTTCTCCGTGACTTCAGTAATCGTGCCACCGAGAACCAGGTCTCACCACCGTTCAGCAGACTGCAAGGTTATTCGACGTCATAGGGCGCAGAGGGCTACGCGCATGGGCTGTGTGGGGTGACACCTTTCAAGGAGCCTACAAAGCGACACCCGTTCGACTTCTCAGTCACAGGGTATGGTGGTGCCGGAACAATGTCAATCGCTCACAACAATTTTGTTTTTGCCATTCAGTTTCTTGACATCCTATGTACTGCGGGCTGCTCGAACCTCATCACGCTCAATGCTACTACGCCTGCGACGCCGGTATGTCTCCGTGACTTTTGTAATCGCGCCACCGAGAGCCAGGTCTCACCACCGTTCAGCAGACTGCCAGGTTATTCGATGTCATAGGGCGCAGAGGGCTACGCGCATGAGCTGTGTTGGGCGACACCTTTCAAGGAGCCTACAAAGCGACACCCGTTCGACTTCTCAGTCACAGGGTATGTTGGCGCCAGAACAATGTCGATCGCTCACAACAATTTTGTTCTTGCCGTGCAGTTTCTTGACATCTTAGGTACTGCAGGCTGTTCGAAGCTCGTCACGCTCAATGCTACTACGCCTGTGACGCCGGTATTTCTCTGTGACTTCTGTAGTCGTGCCACCGAGAGCCAGGTCTCACCACCATGCAGCATACTGCCTGGTCATTTTAGGTTATGGGGCACAGAGGGCTACGCGCATAAGCTGTGCGGGGCGACACCTTTCAAGAAGCCTACAAAGCGACACCCGTTCGACTTCTCAGTCACAAGGTATGGTGGCACCGGAACAATGTCGATCGCTCACAACAATTTTGTTCTTGCCGTGCAGTTTCTTGACATCCTAGGTACTGCGGGCTGCTTGAACCTCGTCACGCTCAATGCTACTACGCCTGCGACGCCGGTATTTCTCCGTGACTTCTGTAATCGTGCCACCAAGAGCTAGGTCTCACCAGCGTTCAGCAGACTGCCAGGTTATTCCACGTCATAGGGCGCAGAGGGCTGCGAATGAGCTGGGCGGGGCGACACCTTTCAAGGAGCCTACAAAGCGACACCCGTTCGACTTCTCAGTCACAGGGTATGGTGGCGCCGGAACAATGTCGATCGCTCACAACAATTTTGTTCTCTCCGTGCAGTTTCTTGACATCCTAGGTACTGCGGGCTGCTCGAACCTTGTCACGCTCAATGCTACTTCGCCTGCGATGCCGGTATTTCTCCGTGACTTCTGTAATCGTGCCACCGAGAGGCAGGTCTCACCCCCGTTCAGCAGACGGCCGGGTTAATCGACGTTATAGGGCGCAGAGGGCTACGCGCATGAGCTGTGCTGGATGACACCTTTCAAGGAGCCTACAAAGCGACACCCGTTCGACTTCTCAGTCACAGGGTATGGTGGCGCCGGAACAATGTTGATCGCTCACAATAATTTTGTTCTTGCAGTGCAGTTTCTTGACATCTTAGGTACTGCGGGCTGCTCGAACCTCGTCACGCTCAATGCTACTACGCCTGCGACGCCGGTATTTCTCCGTGACTTCTGTAATCGTGCCACCGAGAGCCAGGTCGCACCACCGTTCAGCAGACTGCCAGGTTATTCGACGTCATAGGGCGCAGAGGACTACGCGCATGAGCTGTGCGGGGCGACACCTTTCGAGGAGCCTATAAACGGACACCCGCTCGACTACTCAGTCACAGTGTATGGTGGCGCCGGAACAATGTCGATCGCTCACAACAATTTTGTTCTTGCCGTGCAGTTTCTTGACATCCTAGGTACTGCGGTTTTCTCGAACCTCGTCACGCTCAATGCTACTACGCCTGCGACGCTGGTATTTCTCCGTGACTTCTGTAATCGCGCCACTGACAGCCAGGTCTCACCACCGTTCAGCAGACTGCCAGGTTATTCGACGTCATAGGGCGCAGAGGGCTACGCGAATGAGCTGGGCGGGGCGACACCTTTCAAGGAGCCTACAAAGCGACATCCGTTCGACTTCTCAGTCACAGGTTATGGTGGCGCCGGAACAATGTCGATCGCTCACAACAATTTTTTTCTTGCTGTGCAGTTTCTTGACATCCTAGGTACTGCGGGCTGCTCAAACCTCGTCACGCTCAGTGCTACTACGCCTGCGACGCCGGTATTTCTCCGTGACTTCTTTAATCGTGCTACCGAGAGCCAGGTCTCACCACCGTTCAGCAGACTGCCAGGTTATTCGACGTCATAGGGAGCAGAGGGCTACGCGAATGAGCTGTGTGGGGCGACACCTTTCAAGGAGCCTATAAAGGGACACCCGCTCGACTACTCAGTCACAGGGCATGGTGGCGCCGGAACAATGTCAATCACTCACAACAATTTTGTTCTTGCCGTGCAGTTTCTTGACATCCTAGGTACTGCGGGCTGCTCGAACCTCGTCACGCTCAATGCTACTACGCCTACGACGCCGGTATTTCTCCGTGACTTCTGTAATCGTGCCACCAAGAGCCAGGTCTCAAAACCGTTCAGCAGACTGCCAGGTTATTCGACGTCACAGGGCGCAGAGGGCTACGCGAATGAGCTGGGTGGGGCGACACCTTTCAAGGAGCCTACAAAGCGACATCCGTTCGACTTCTCAGTCACAGGGTATGGTGGCGCCGGAACAATGTCGATCGCTCACAACAATTTTGTTCTTGCCGTGCAGTTTCTTGACATCTTAGGTACTGCAGGCTGTTCGAAGCTAGTCACGCTCAATGCTACTACGCCTGCGATGCCGGTATTTCTCCGTGACTTCTGTAATCGTGCCACCGAGAGCCAGGTCGCACCACTGTAGAGCAGGCTGCCAGGTTATCGACGTCATAGGGCGCAGAGGACTACGCGCATGAGCTGTGTGGGGCGACACCTTTCGAGGAGCCTATAAACGGACACCCGCTCGACTACTGAGTCACAGGGTATGGTGGCGCTGGAACAATGTCGATCGCTCACAACAATTTTGTTCTTGCCGTGCAGTTTCTTGACATCCTAGGTACTGCGGGCTGCTCGAACCTCGTCACGCTCAATGCTACTACGCCTGCGACGCCGGTATTTCTCCGTGACTTCTGTATTCGTGCTACCGAGAGCCAGGTCTCACCACCGTTCAGCAGACTGCCAGGTTATTCGACGTCACAGGGCGCAGAGGGCTACACGCATGAGCTGTGCGGGGCGACACCTTTCAAGGAGCCGACAAAGCGACACCCGTTCTACTTCTCAGTCACAGGATATGGTGGCGCCGGAACAATGTCGATCGCTCACAACAATTTTGTTCTTGCCGTGCAGTTTCTTGACATCCTAGGTACTGCGGGCTGCTCGAACCTCGTCATGCTCAATGGTACTACGCCTGCGACGCCGGTATTTCTCCGTGACTTCAGTAATCGTGCCACCGAGAACCAGGTCTCACCACCGTTCAGCAGACTGCAAGGTTATTCGACGTCATAGGGCGCAGAGGGCTACGCGCATGGGCTGTGTGGGGTGACACCTTTCAAGGAGCCTACAAAGCGACACCCGTTCGACTTCTCAGTCACAGGGTATGGTGGTGCCGGAACAATGTCCATCGCTCACAACAATTTTGTTTTTGCCATTCAGTTTCTTGACATCCTATGTACTGCGGGCTGCTCGAACCTCATCACGCTCAATGCTACTACGCCTGCGACGCCGGTATGTCTCCGTGACTTTTGTAATCGCGCCACCGAGAGCCAGGTCTCACCACCGTTCAGCAGACTGCCAGGTTATTCGATGTCATAGGGCGCAGAGGGCTACGCGCATGAGCTGTGTTGGGCGACACCTTTCAAGGAGCCTACAAAGCGACACCCGTTCGACTTCTCAGTCACAGGGTATGTTGGCGCCAGAACAATGTCGATCGCTCACAACAATTTTGTTCTTGCCGTGCAGTTTCTTGACATCTTAGGTACTGCAGGCTGTTCGAAGCTCGTCACGCTCAATGCTACTACGCCTGTGACGCCGGTATTTCTCTGTGACTTCTGTAGTCATGCCACCGAGAGCCAGGTCTCACCACCATGCAGCATACTGCCTGGTCATTTTAGGTTATGGGGCACAGAGGGCTACGCGCATAAGCTGTGCGGGGCGACACCTTTCAAGAAGCCTACAAAGCGACACCCGTTCGACTTCTCAGTCACAAGGTATGGTGGCACCGGAACAATGTCGATCGCTCACAACAATTTTGTTCTTGCCGTGCAGTTTCTTGACATCCTAGGTACTGCGGGCTGCTTGAACCTCGTCACGCTCAATGCTACTACGCCTGCGACGCCGGTATTTCTCCGTGACTTCTGTAATCGTGCCACCAAGAGCTAGGTCTCACCACCGTTCAGCAGACTGCCAGGTTATTCGACGTCATAGGGCGCAGAGGGCTACGAATGAGCTGGGCGGGGCGACACCTTTCAAGGAGCCTACAAAGCGACACCCGTTCGACTTCTCAGTCACAGGGTATGGTGGCGCCGGAACAATGTCAATCGCTCACAACAATTTTGTTCTTGCAGTGCAGTTTCTTGACGTCCTAGGTACTGCGGGCTGCTCGAACCTCGGCACGCTCAATGCTACTACGCCTGCGACGCCGGTATTTCTCCGTGACTTCTGTAATCGTGCCACCGAGAGCCAGGTCTCACAACCGTTCAGCAGACTGCCAGGTTATTCGACGTCATAGGGCGCAGAGGGCTACGCGAATGAGCTGGGCGGGGCGACACCTTTCAAGGAGCCTACAAAGCGACATTCGTTCGACTTCTCAGTCACAGGTTATGGTGGCGCCGGAACAATGTCGATCGCTCACAACAATTTTGTTCTTGCCGTGCAGTTTCTTGACATCCTAGGTACTGCGGGCTGCTCGAACCTCGTCACGCTCAATGCTACTACGCCTACGACGCCGGTATTTCTCCGTGACTTCTGTAATCGTGCCACCAAGAGCCAGGTCTCACCACTGTAGAGCAGGCTGCCAGGTTATCGACGTCATAGGGCGCAGAGGACTACGCGCATGAGCTGTGTGGGGCGACACCTTTCGAGGAGCCTATAAACGGACACCCGCTCGACTACTGAGTCACAGGGTATGGTGGCGCTGGAACAATGTCGATCGCTCACAACAATTTTGTTCTTGCCGTGCAGTTTCTTGACATCCTAGGTACTGCGGGCTGCTCGAACCTCGTCACGCTCAATGCTACTACGCCTGCGACGCCGGTATTTCTCCGTGACTTCTGTATTCGTGCTACCGAGAGCCAGGTCTCACCACCGTTCAGCAGACTGCCAGGTTATTCGACGTCACAGGGCGCAGAGGGCTACACGCATGAGCTGTGCGGGGCGACACCTTTCAAGGAGCCGACAAAGCGACACCCGTTCTACTTCTCAGTCACAGGATATGGTGGCGCCGGAACAAAGTCGATCGCTCACAACAATTTTGTTCTTGCCGTGCAGTTTCTTGACATCCTAGGTACTGCGGGCTGCTCGAACCTCGTCATGCTCAATGGTACTACGCCTGCGACGCCGGTATTTCTCCGTGACTTCAGTAATCGTGCCACCGAGAACCAGGTCTCACCACCGTTCAGCAGACTGCAAGGTTATTCGACGTCATAGGGCGCAGAGGGCTACGCGCATGGGCTGTGTGGGGTGACACCTTTCAAGGAGCCTACAAAGCGACACCCGTTCGACTTCTCAGTCACAGGGTATGGTGGTGCCGGAACAATGTCAATCGCTCACAACAATTTTGTTTTTGCCATTCAGTTTCTTGACATCCTATGTACTGCGGGCTGCTCGAACCTCATCACGCTCAATGCTACTACGCCTGCGACGCCGGTATGTCTCCGTGACTTTTGTAATCGCGCCACCGAGAGCCAGGTCTCACCACCGTTCAGCAGACTGCCAGGTTATTCGATGTCATAGGGCGCAGAGGGCTACGCGCATGAGCTGTGTTGGGCGACACCTTTCAAGGAGCCTACAAAGCGACACCCGTTCGACTTCTCAGTCACAGGGTATGTTGGCGCCAGAACAATGTCGATCGCTCACAACAATTTTGTTCTTGCCGTGCAGTTTCTTGACATCTTAGGTACTGCAGGCTGTTCGAAGCTCGTCACGCTCAATGCTACTACGCCTGTGACGCCGGTATTTCTCTGTGACTTCTGTAGTCGTGCCACCGAGAGCCAGGTCTCACCACCATGCAGCATACTGCCTGGTCATTTTAGGTTATGGGGCACAGAGGGCTACGCGCATAAGCTGTGCGGGGCGACACCTTTCAAGAAGCCTACAAAGCGACACCCGTTCGACTTCTCAGTCACAAGGTATGGTGGCACCGGAACAATGTCGATCGCTCACAACAATTTTGTTCTTGCCGTGCAGTTTCTTGACATCCTAGGTACTGCGGGCTGCTTGAACCTCGTCACGCTCAATGCTACTACGCCTGCGACGCCGGTATTTCTCCGTGACTTCTGTAATCGTGCCACCAAGAGCTAGGTCTCACCAGCGTTCAGCAGACTGCCAGGTTATTCCACGTCATAGGGCGCAGAGGGCTGCGAATGAGCTGGGCGGGGCGACACCTTTCAAGGAGCCTACAAAGCGACACCCGTTCGACTTCTCAGTCACAGGGTATGGTGGCGCCGGAACAATGTCGATCGCTCACAACAATTTTGTTCTCTCCGTGCAGTTTCTTGACATCCTAGGTACTGCGGGCTGCTCGAACCTTGTCACGCTCAATGCTACTTCGCCTGCGATGCCGGTATTTCTCCGTGACTTCTGTAATCGTGCCACCGAGAGGCAGGTCTCACCCCCGTTCAGCAGACGGCCGGGTTAATCGACGTTATAGGGCGCAGAGGGCTACGCGCATGAGCTGTGCTGGATGACACCTTTCAAGGAGCCTACAAAGCGACACCCGTTCGACTTCTCAGTCACAGGGTATGGTGGCGCCGGAACAATGTTGATCGCTCACAATAATTTTGTTCTTGCAGTGCAGTTTCTTGACATCTTAGGTACTGCGGGCTGCTCGAACCTCGTCACGCTCAATGCTACTACGCCTGCGACGCCGGTATTTCTCCGTGACTTCTGTAATCGTGCCACCGAGAGCCAGGTCGCACCACCGTTCAGCAGACTGCCAGGTTATTCGACGTCATAGGGCGCAGAGGACTACGCGCATGAGCTGTGCGGGGCGACACCTTTCGAGGAGCCTATAAACGGACACCCGCTCGACTACTCAGTCACAGTGTATGGTGGCGCCGGAACAATGTCGATCGCTCACAACAATTTTGTTCTTGCCGTGCAGTTTCTTGACATCCTAGGTACTGCGGTTTTCTCGAACCTCGTCACGCTCAATGCTACTACGCCTGCGACGCTGGTATTTCTCCGTGACTTCTGTAATCGCGCCACTGACAGCCAGGTCTCACCACCGTTCAGCAGACTGCCAGGTTATTCGACGTCATAGGGCGCAGAGGGCTACGCGAATGAGCTGGGCGGGGCGACACCTTTCAAGGAGCCTACAAAGCGACATCCGTTCGACTTCTCAGTCACAGGTTATGGTGGCGCCGGAACAATGTCGATCGCTCACAACAATTTTTTTCTTGCTGTGCAGTTTCTTGACATCCTAGGTACTGCGGGCTGCTCAAACCTCGTCACGCTCAGTGCTACTACGCCTGCGACGCCGGTATTTCTCCGTGACTTCTTTAATCGTGCTACCGAGAGCCAGGTCTCACCACCGTTCAGCAGACTGCCAGGTTATTCGACGTCATAGGGAGCAGAGGGCTACGCGAATGAGCTGTGTGGGGCGACACCTTTCAAGGAGCCTATAAAGGGACACCCGCTCGACTACTCAGTCACAGGGCATGGTGGCGCCGGAACAATGTCAATCACTCACAACACTTTTGTTCTTGCCGTGCAGTTTCTTGACATCCTAGGTACTGCGGGCTGCTCGAACCTCGTCACGCTCAATGCTACTACGCCTACGACGCCGGTATTTCTCCGTGACTTCTGTAATCGTGCCACCAAGAGCCAGGTCTCAAAACCGTTCAGCAGACTGCCAGGTTATTCGACGTCACAGGGCGCAGAGGGCTACGCGAATGAGCTGGGTGGGGCGACACCTTTCAAGGAGCCTACAAAGCGACATCCGTTCGACTTCTCAGTCACAGGGTATGGTGGCGCCGGAACAATGTCGATCGCTCACAACAATTTTGTTCTTGCCGTGCAGTTTCTTGACATCTTAGGTACTGCAGGCTGTTCGAAGCTAGTCACGCTCAATGCTACTACGCCTGCGATGCCGGTATTTCTCCGTGACTTCTGTAATCGTGCCACCGAGAGCCAGGTCGCACCACTGTAGAGCAGGCTGCCAGGTTATCGACGTCATAGGGCGCAGAGGACTACGCGCATGAGCTGTGTGGGGCGACACCTTTCGAGGAGCCTATAAACGGACACCCGCTCGACTACTGAGTCACAGGGTATGGTGGCGCTGGAACAATGTCGATCGCTCACAACAATTTTGTTCTTGCCGTGCAGTTTCTTGACATCCTAGGTACTGCGGGCTGCTCGAACCTCGTCACGCTCAATGCTACTACGCCTGCGACGCCGGTATTTCTCCGTGACTTCTGTATTCGTGCTACCGAGAGCCAGGTCTCACCACCGTTCAGCAGACTGCCAGGTTATTCGACGTCACAGGGCGCAGAGGGCTACACGCATGAGCTGTGCGGGGCGACACCTTTCAAGGAGCCGACAAAGCGACACCCGTTCTACTTCTCAGTCACAGGATATGGTGGCGCCGGAACAATGTCGATCGCTCACAACAATTTTGTTCTTGCCGTGCAGTTTCTTGACATCCTAGGTACTGCGGGCTGCTCGAACCTCGTCATGCTCAATGGTACTACGCCTGCGACGCCGGTATTTCTCCGTGACTTCAGTAATCGTGCCACCGAGAACCAGGTCTCACCACCGTTCAGCAGACTGCAAGGTTATTCGACGTCATAGGGCGCAGAGGGCTACGCGCATGGGCTGTGTGGGGTGACACCTTTCAAGGAGCCTACAAAGCGACACCCGTTCGACTTCTCAGTCACAGGGTATGGTGGTGCCGGAACAATGTCCATCGCTCACAACAATTTTGTTTTTGCCATTCAGTTTCTTGACATCCTATGTACTGCGGGCTGCTCGAACCTCATCACGCTCAATGCTACTACGCCTGCGACGCCGGTATGTCTCCGTGACTTTTGTAATCGCGCCACCGAGAGCCAGGTCTCACCACCGTTCAGCAGACTGCCAGGTTATTCGATGTCATAGGGCGCAGAGGGCTACGCGCATGAGCTGTGTTGGGCGACACCTTTCAAGGAGCCTACAAAGCGACACCCGTTCGACTTCTCAGTCACAGGGTATGTTGGCGCCAGAACAATGTCGATCGCTCACAACAATTTTGTTCTTGCCGTGCAGTTTCTTGACATCTTAGGTACTGCAGGCTGTTCGAAGCTCGTCACGCTCAATGCTACTACGCCTGTGACGCCGGTATTTCTCTGTGACTTCTGTAGTCATGCCACCGAGAGCCAGGTCTCACCACCATGCAGCATACTGCCTGGTCATTTTAGGTTATGGGGCACAGAGGGCTACGCGCATAAGCTGTGCGGGGCGACACCTTTCAAGAAGCCTACAAAGCGACACCCGTTCGACTTCTCAGTCACAAGGTATGGGGGCACCGGAACAATGTCGATCGCTCACAACAATTTTGTTCTTGCCGTGCAGTTTCTTGACATCCTAGGTACTGCGGGCTGCTTGAACCTCGTCACGCTCAATGCTACTACGCCTGCGACGCCGGTATTTCTCCGTGACTTCTGTAATCGTGCCACCAAGAGCTAGGTCTCACCACCGTTCAGCAGACTGCCAGGTTATTCGACGTCATAGGGCGCAGAGGGCTGCGAATGAGCTGGGCGGGGCGAAACCTTTCAAGGAGCCTACAAAGCGACACCCGTTCGACTTCTCAGTCACAGGGTATGGTGGCGCCGGAACAATGTCGATCGCTCACAACAATTTTGTTCTCTCCGTGCAGTTTCTTGACATCCTAGGTACTGCGGGCTGCTCGAACCTCGTCACGCTCAATGCTACTTCGCCTGCGATGCCGGTATTTCTCCGTGACTTCTCTAATCGTGCCACCGAGAGGCAGGTCTCACCCCCGTTCAGCAGACGGCCGGGTTATTCGACGTTATAGGGCGCAGAGGGCTACGCGCATGAGCTGTGCTGGGCGACACCTTTCAAGGAGCCTACAAAGCGACACCCGTTCGACTTCTCAGTCACAGGGTATGGTGGCGCCGGAACAATGTTGATCGCTCACAATAATTTTGTTCTTGCAGTGCAGTTTCTTGACATCTTAGGTACTGCGGGCTGCTCGAACCTCGTCACGCTCAATGCTACTACGCCTGCGACGCCGGTATTTCTCCGTGACTTCTGTAATCGTGCCACCGAGAGCCAGGTCGCACCACCGTTCAGCAGACTGCCAGGTTATTCGACGTCATAGGGCGCAGAGGACTACGCGCATGAGCTGTGCGGGGCGACACCTTTCGAGGAGCCTATAAACGGACACCCGCTCGACTACTCAGTCACAGTGTATGGTGGCGCCGGAACAATGTCGATCGCTCACAACAATTTTGTTCTTGCCGTGCAGTTTCTTGACATCCTAGGTACTGCGGTTTTCTCGAACCTCGTCACGCTCAATGCTACTACGCCTGCGACGCTGGTATTTCTCCGTGACTTCTGTAATCGCGCCACTGACAGCCAGGTCTCACCACCGTTCAGCAGACTGCCAGGTTATTCGACGTCACAGGGCGCAGAGGGCTACGCGCATGAGCTGTGCGGGGCGACACCTTTCAAGGAGCCTACAAAGCGACACCCGTTCGACTTCTCAGTCACAGGGCATGGTGGCGCCGGAACAATGTCGATCGCTCACAACAATTTTGTTCTTGCCGTTCAGTTTCTTGACATCCTGTGTACTGCGGGCTGCTCGAACCTCATCACGCTCAATGCTACTACGCCTGCGACGCCGGTATTTCTCCGTCACTTTTGTAATCGTGCCACCGAGAGCCAGGTCTCACCACCGTTTAGCAGACTGCCAGGTTATTCGACGTCTTAGGGCGCAGAGGGCTTCGCGCATGAGCTGTGCGGGGCGACACCTTTCAAGGAGCCTACAAAGCGACACCCGTTCGACTTGTCAGTCACAGGGTATGGTGGCGCCGGAAATATGTCGATCGCTCACAACAATTTTGTTCTTGCCGTGCAGTTTCTTGACATCCTAGGTACTGCGGGCTGCTCGAACCTCGTCATGCTCAATGCTACTACGCCTGCCACGCTGGTATTTCTCCGTGACTTCAGTAATCGTGCCACCGAGAGCCAGGTCTCACCACCGTTCAGCAAACTGCCAGGTTATTCGACGTCATAGGGCGCAGAAGGCTACGCGAATGAGCTGTGTGGGGCGACACCTTTCAAGGAGCCTACAAAGCGACACCCGTTCGACTTCTCAGTCACAGGGCATGGTGGCGCCGGAACAATGTCGATCGCTCACAACAATTTTGTTCTTGCCGTTCAGTTTCTTGACATCCTGTGTACTGCGGGCTGCTCGAACCTCATCACGCTCAATGCTACTACGCCTGCGACGCCGGTATTTCTCCGTCACTTTTGTAATCGTGCCACCGAGAGCCAGGTCTCACCACCGTTTAGCAGACTGCCAGGTTATTCGACGTCTTAGGGCGCAGAGGGCTTCGCGCATGAGCTGTGCGGGGCGACACCTTTCAAGGAGCCTACAAAGCGACACCCGTTCGACTTCTCAGTCACAGGGTATGTTGGCGCCGGAACAATGTCGATCGCTCACAACAATTTTGTTCTTGCCGTGCAGTTTCTTGACATCCTAGGTACTGCGGGCTGCTCGAACCTCGTCACGCTCAATGCTACTACGCCTACGACGCCGGTATTTCTCCGTGACTTCTGTAATCGTGCCACCAAGAGCCAGGTCTCACCACCGTTCAGCAGACTGCCAGGTTATTCGACGTCACAGGGCGCAGAGGGCTACGCGAATGAGCTGGGTGGGGCGACACCTTTCAAGGAGCCTACAAAGCGACATCCGTTCGACTTCTCAGTCACAGGGTATGGTGGCGCCGGAACAATGTCGATCGCTCACAACAATTTTGTTCTTGCCGTGCAGTTTCTTGACATCTTAGGTACTGCAGGCTGTTCGAAGCTAGTCACGCTCAATGCTACTACGCCTGCGATGCCGGTATTTCTCCGTCACTTCTGTAATCGTGCCACCGAGAGCCAGGTCGCACCACTGTAGAGCAGGCTGCCAGGTTATCGACGTCATAGGGCGCAGAGGACTACGCGCATGAGCTGTGTGGGGCGACACCTTTCGAGGAGCCTATAAACGGACACCCGCTCGACTACTGAGTCACAGGGTATGGTGGCGCTGGAACAATGTCGATCGCTCACAACAATTTTGTTCTTGCCGTGCAGTTTCTTGACATCCTAGGTACTGCGGGCTGCTCGAACCTCGTCACGCTCAATGCTACTACGCCTGCGACGCCGGTATTTCTCCGTGACTTCTGTATTCGTGCTACCGAGAGCCAGGTCTCACCACCGTTCAGCAGACTGCCAGGTTATTCGACGTCACAGGGCGCAGAGGGCTACACGCATGAGCTGTGCGGGGCGACACCTTTCAAGGAGCCTACAAAGCGACATCCGTTCGACTTCTCAGTCACAGGGTATGGTGGCGCCGGAACAATGTCGATCGCTCACAACAATTTTGTTCTTGCCGTGCAGTTTCTTGACATCATAGGTACTGCGGGCTGCTCGAACCTCGTCACGCTCAATGCTACTACGCCTACGACGCCGGTATTTCTCCGTGACTTCTGTAATCGTGCCACCAAGAGCCAGGTCTCACCACCGTTCAGCAGACTGCCAGGTTATTCGACGTCACAGGGCGCAGAGGGCTACGCGAATGAGCTGGGCGGGGCGACACCTTTCAAGGAGCCTACAAAGCGACATCCGTTCGACTTCTCAGTCACAGGGTATGGTGGCGCCGGAACAATGTCGATCGCTCACAACAATTTTGTTCTTGCCGTGCAGTTTCTTGACATCCTAGGTACTGCGGGCTGCTCGAACCTCGTCACGCTCAATGCTACTACGCCTGCGACGCCGGTATGTCTCCGTGACTTTTGTAATCGCGCCACCGAGAGCCAGGTCTCACCACCGTTCAGCAGACTGCCAGGTTATTCGATGTCATAGGGCGCAGAGGGCTACGCGCATGAGCTGTGTTGGGCGACACCTTTCAAGGAGCCTACAAAGCGACACCCGTTCGACTTCTCAGTCACAGGGTATGTTGGCGCCAGAACAATGTCGATCGCTCACAACAATTTTGTTCTTGCCGTGCAGTTTCTTGACATCTTAGGTACTGCAGGCTGTTCGAAGCTCGTCACGCTCAATGCTACTACGCCTGTGACGCCGGTATTTCTCTGTGACTTCTGTAGTCGTGCCACCGAGAGCCAGGTCTCACCACCATGCAGCATACTGCCTGGTCATTTTAGGTTATGGGGCACAGAGGGCTACGCGCATAAGCTGTGCGGGGCGACACCTTTCAAGAAGCCTACAAAGCGACACCCGTTCGACTTCTCAGTCACAAGGTATGGTGGCACCGGAACAATGTCGATCGCTCACAACAATTTTGTTCTTGCCGTGCAGTTTCTTGACATCCTAGGTACTGCGGGCTGCTTGAACCTCGTCACGCTCAATGCTACTACGCCTGCGACGCCGGTATTTCTCCGTGACTTCTGTAATCGTGCCACCAAGAGCTAGGTCTCACCACCGTTCAGCGGACTGTCAGGTTATTCGACGTCATAGGGCGCAGAGGGCTGCGAATGAGCTGGGCGGGGCGACACCTTTCAAGGAGCCTACAAAGCGACACCCGTTCGACTTCTCAGTCACAGGGTATGGTGGCGCCGGAACAATGTCGATCGCTCACAACAATTTTGTTCTCTCCGTGCAGTTTCTTGACATCCTAGGTACTGCGGGCTGCTCGAACCTCGTCACGCTCAATGCTACTTCGCCTGCGATGCCGGTATTTCTCCGTGACTTCTCTAATCGTGCCACCGAGAGGCAGGTCTCACCCCCGTTCAGCAGACGGCCGGGTTATTCGACGTTATAGGGCGCAGAGGGCTACGCGCATGAGCTGTGCTGGGCGACACCTTTCAAGGAGCCTACAAAGCGACACCCGTTCGACTTCTCAGTCACAGGGTATGGTGGCGCCGGAACAATGTTGATCGCTCACAATAATTTTGTTCTTGCAGTGCAGTTTCTTGACATCTTAGGTACTGCGGGCTGCTCGAACCTCGTCACGCTCAATGCTACTACGCCTGCGACGCCGGTATTTCTCCGTGACTTCTGTAATCGTGCCACCGAGAGCCAGGTCGCACCACCGTTCAGCAGACTGCCAGGTTATTCGACGTCATAGGGCGCAGAGGACTACGCGCATGAGCTGTGCGGGGCGACACCTTTCGAGGAGCCTATAAACGGACACCCGCTCGACTACTCAGTCACAGTGTATGGTGGCGCCGGAACAATGTCGATCGCTCACAACAATTTTGTTCTTGCCGTGCAGTTTCTTGACATCCTAGGTACTGCGGTTTTCTCGAACCCCGTCACGCTCAATGCTACTACGCCTGCGACGCTGGTATTTCTCCGTGACTTCTGTAATCGCGCCACTGACAGCCAGGTCTCACCACCGTTCAGCAGACTGCCAGGTTATTCGACGTCACAGGGCGCAGAGGGCTACGCGCATGAGCTGTGCGGGGCGACACCTTTCAAGGAGCCTACAAAGCGACACCCGTTCTACTTGTCAGTCACAGGGTATGGTGGCGCCGGAAATATGTCGATCGCTCACAACAATTTTGTTCTTGCCGTGCAGTTTCTTGACATCCTAGGTACTGCGGGCTGCTCGAACCTCGTCATGCTCAATGCTACTACGCCTGCCACGCTGGTATTTCTCCGTGACTTCAGTAATCGTGCCACCGAGAGCCAGGTCTCACCACCGTTCAGCAAACTGCCAGGTTATTCGACGTCATAGGGCGCAGAAGGCTACGCGAATGAGCTGTGTGGGGCGACACCTTTCAAGGAGCCTACAAAGCGACACCCGTTCGACTTCTCAGTCACAGGGTATGGTGGCGCCGGAACAATGTCGATCGCTCACAACAATTTTGTTCTTGCCGTTCAGTTTCTTGACATCCTGTGTACTGCGGGCTGCTCGAACCTCATCACGCTCAATGCTACTACGCCTGCGACGCCGGTATTTCTCCGTCACTTTTGTAATCGTGCCACCGAGAGCCAGGTCTCACCACCGTTTAGCAGACTGCCAGGTTATTCGACGTCTTAGGGCGCAGAGGGCTTCGCGCATGAGCTGTGCGGGGCGACACCTTTCAAGGAGCCTACAAAGCGACACCCGTTCGACTTCTCAGTCACAGGGTATGTTGGCGCCGGAACAATGTCGATCGCTCACAACAATTTTGTTCTTGCCGTGCAGTTTCTTGACATCCTAGGTACTGCGGGCTGCTCGAACCTCGTCACGCTCAATGCTACTACGCCTACGACGCCGGTATTTCTCCGTGACTTCTGTAATCGTGCCACCAAGAGCCAGGTCTCACCACCGTTCAGCAGACTGCCAGGTTATTCGACGTCACAGGGCGCAGAGGGCTACGCGAATGAGCTGGGTGGGGCGACACCTTTCAAGGAGCCTACAAAGCGACATCCGTTCGACTTCTCAGTCACAGGGTATGGTGGCGCCGGAACAATGTCGATCGCTCACAACAATTTTGTTCTTGCCGTGCAGTTTCTTGACATCTTAGGTACTGCAGGCTGTTCGAAGCTAGTCACGCTCAATGCTACTACGCCTGCGATGCCGGTATTTCTCCGTCACTTCTGTAATCGTGCCACCGAGAGCCAGGTCGCACCACTGTAGAGCAGGCTGCCAGGTTTTCGACGTCATAGGGCGCAGAGGACTACGCGCATGAGCTGTGTGGGGCGACACCTTTCGAGGAGCCTATAAACGGACACCCGCTCGACTACTGAGTCACAGGGTATGGTGGCGCTGGAACAATGTCGATCGCTCACAACAATTTTCTTCTTGCCGTGCAGTTTCTTGACATCCTAGGTACTGCGGGCTGCTCGAACCTCGTCACGCTCAATGCTACTACGCCTGCGACGCCGGTATTTCTCCGTGACTTCTGTATTCGTGCTACCGAGAGCCAGGTCTCACCACCGTTCAGCAGACTGCCAGGTTATTCGACGTCACAGGGCGCAGAGGGCTACACGCATGAGCTGTGCGGGGCGACACCTTTCAAGGAGCCTACAAAGCGACATCCGTTCGACTTCTCAGTCACAGGGTATGGTGGCGCCGGAACAATGTCGATCGCTCACAACAATTTTGTTCTTGCCGTGCAGTTTCTTGACATCATAGGTACTGCGGGCTGCTCGAACCTCGTCACGCTCAATGCTACTACGCCTACGACGCCGGTATTTCTCCGTGACTTCTGTAATCGTGCCACCAAGAGCCAGGTCTCACCACCGTTCAGCAGACTGCCAGGTTATTCGACGTCACAGGGCGCAGAGGGCTACGCGAATGAGCTGGGCGGGGCGACACCTTTCAAGGAGCCTACAAAGCGACATCCGTTCGACTTCTCAGTCACAGGGTATGGTGGCGCCGGAACAATGTCGATCGCTCACAACAATTTTGTTCTTGCCGTGCAGTTTCTTGACATCCTAGGTACTGCGGGCTGCTCGAACCTCGTCACGCTCAATGCTACTACGCCTGCGATGCCGGTATTTCTCCATGACTTCTGTAATCGTGCCACCAAGAGGCAGGTCTCACCCCCGTTCAGACACCGGCCGGGTTATTCGACGTCATAGGGCGCAGAGGGCTACGCACATGAGCTGTGTGGGGGGGGACACCTTTCAAGGAGCCTACAAAGCGACACCCGTTCGACTTCTCAGTCACAGGGTTTGGTGGCGCCGGAACAATGTTGATCGCTCACAACAATTTTGTTCTTGCAGTGCAGTTTCTTGACATCTTAGGTACTGCGGGCTGCTCGAACCTCGTCACGCTGAATGCTACTACGCCTGCGACGCCGGTATTTCTCCGTGACTTCTGTAATCGTGCCACCGAGAGCCAGGTCGCACCACCGTTCAGCAGACTGCCAGGTTATTCGACGTCATAGGGCGCAGAAGACTACGTGCATGAGCTGTGCGGGGCGACAGCTTTCGAGGAGCCTATAAACGGACACCCGCTCGACTACTCAGTCACAGGGTATGGTGGTGCCAGAACAATGTCGATCGCTCACAACAATTTTGTTCTTGCCGTGCAGTTTCTTGACATCCTAGGTACTGCGGCCTGCTCGAACCTCGTCACGCTCAATGCTATTACGCCTGCGACGCCGGTATTTCTCCGTGACTTCTGTAATCGTGCCACTGAGAGCCAGGTCTCACAACCGTTCAGCAGACTGCCAGGTTGTTCGACGTCACAGGGCGCAGAGGGCTACGCGCATGAGCTGTGCGGGGCGACACCTTTCAAGGAGCCTACAAAGCGACACCCGTTCTACTTGTCAGTCACAGGGTATGGTGGCGCCGGAACAATGTCGATCGCTCACAACAAATTTGTTCTTGCCGTGCAGTTTCTTGACATCTTAGGCACTGCGGGCTGCTCGAACCTCGTCATGCTCCATGCTACTACGCCTGCGACGCTGGTATTTCTCCGTGACTTCAGTAATCGTGCCACCGAGAGCCAGGTCTCACCAGCGTTCAGCAGACTGCCAGGTTATTCGACGTCATAGGGCGCAGAGGGCTACGCGCATGGGCTGTGTGGGGCGACACCTTTCAAGGAGCCTACAAAGAGACACCCGTTCGACTTCTCAGTCACAGGTTATGGTGGCGCCGGAACAATGTCGATGGCTCACAACTATTTTGTTCTTGCAGTGCAGTTTCTTGACATGCTAGGTACTGCGGGCTGTTCGAACCTCGTCACGCTCAATGCTACTACGCCTGCGACGCCGGTATTTCTCCGTGACTTCTGTAATCGTGCCACCGAGAGCCAGCTCTCACCACCGTTCAGCAGACTGCCAGGTTATTCGACATCATAGGGCGCAGAGGGCTACGCGCATGAGCTGTGCGGGGCGGCACCTTTCAAGGAGCCTACAAAGCGACGCCTGTTCGACTTCTCAGTCACAGGGTATGGTGGCACCGGAACAATGTCGATCGCTCACAACAATTTTGTTTTTGCCGTGCAGTTTCTTGACATCCTACGTACTGCGGGCTGCTCGAACCTCGTCACGCTCAATGCTACTACGCCTGCGACGCCGGTATTTCTCCGTGACTTCTGTAATCGTGCCACCAAGAGCCAGGTCTCACCGCCGTTCAGCAGACTGCCAGGTTATTCGACGTCATAGGGCGCAGAGGGCTACGCGAATGAGCTGGGCGGGGCGACACCTTTCAAGGAGCCTACAAAGCGACATCCGTTCGACTTCTCAGTCACAGGGTATGGTGGCGCCGGAACAATGTCGATCGCTCACAACAATTTTGTTCTTGCCGTGCAGTTTCTTGACATCCTAGGTACTGCGGGCTGCTCGAACCTCGTCACGCTCAATGCTACTACACCTGCGATGCCGGTATTTCTCCATGACTTCTGTAATCGTGCCACCAAGAGGCAGGTCTCACCCCCGTTCAGACACCGGCCGGGTTATTCGACGTCATAGGGCGCAGAGGGCTACGCGCATGAGCTGTGTGGGGGGGACACCTTTCAAGGAGCCTACAAAGCGACACCCGTTCGACTTCTCAGTCACAGGGTATGGTGGCGCCGGAACAATGTCGATCGCTCACAACAATTCTGTTCTTGCCGTGCAGTTTCTTGACACCCTAGGTACTGCGGGCTGCTCGAACCTCGTCACGCTCAATGCTACTACGCCTGCGACGCCGGTATTTCTCCGTGACTTCTGTAATCGTGCCCCCGAGAGGCAGGTCTCACCACCGTTCAGCAGACGGCCGGGTTATTCGACGTCATAGGGCGCAGAGGGCTACGCGCATGAGCTGTGTGGGGCGACACCTTTCAAGGAGCCTACCAAGCGACACCCGTTCGACTTCTCAGTCACAGGGTATGGTGGCGCCGGAACAATGTCGATCGCTCACAACAATTTTGTTTTTGCCGTGCAGTTTCTTGACATCCTAGGAACTGCGGGCTGCTCGAACCTCGTCACGCTCAATTCTACTACGCCTGCGACGCCGGTATTTCTCCGTGACTTCTGTAATCGTGCCACCGAGAGCCAGGTCTCACCACCGTTCAGCAGACTGCCAGGTTATTCGACGTCATAGGGCGCAGAGGGCTACGCGAATGAGCTGGGCGGGGCGACACCTTTCAAGGAGCCTACAAAGCGACATCCGTTCGACTTCTCGGTCACAGGCTATGGTGGCGCCGGAACAATGTCGATCGCTCACAACAATTTTGTTCTTGCCGTGCAGTTTCTTGACATCCTAGGTACTGCGGGCTGCTCGAACCTCGTCACGCTCAATGCTACTACGCCTTCGACGCCGGTATTTCTCCGTGACTTCAGTAATCATGCCACCGAGAGCCAGGTCGCACCACCGTTCATCAGAGAGCGGTTATTCGACGTCATAGGGCGCAGAGGACTACGCGCATGAGCTGTGTGGGGCGACACCTTTCGAGGAGCCTATAAACGGACACCCGCTAGACTACTCAGTCACAGGGTATGGTGGAGCCGGAACAATGTCTATCGCTCACAACAATTTTGTTCTTGCCGTGCAGTTTCTTGACATCCTAGGTACTGCGGGCTGCTCGAACCTCGTCACGCTCAATGCTACTACGCCTGCGACGCCGGTATTTTTCCGATACTTCTGTAATCGTGCCACCGAGAGCCAGGTCTCACCACCGTTCAGCAGACTGCCAGGTTATTCGACGTCATAGGGCGCAGAGGGCTACGCGAATGAGCTGGGCAGGGCGACACGTTTCAAGGAGCCTACAAAGCGACATCCGTTCGACTTCTCGGTCACAGGGTACGGTGGCGCCGGAACAATGTCGATCGCTCACAACAATTTTGTTCTTGCCGTGCAGTTTCTTGACATCCTAGGTACTGCGGGCTGCTCGAACCTCGTCACGCTCAATGCTACTACGCCTGCGACGCCGGTATTTCTCCGTGACTTCTGTAATCGTGCCACCGAGAGCCAGGTCGCACCACCGTTCAGCAGACTGCCAGGTTATTCGACGTCATAGGGCGCAGAGGACTACGCGCATGAGCTGTGTGGGGCGACACCTTTCGAGGAGCCTACAAAGCGACATCCGTTCGACTTCTCAGTCACAGGGTATGGTGGAGCCGGAACAATGTCGATCGCTCACAACAATTTTGTTCTTGCCGTGCAGTTTCTTGACATCCTAGGTACTGCGGGCTGCTCAAACCTCGTCACGCTCAATGCTACTACGCCTGCGACGCCGGTATTTCTCCGTGACTTCTGTAATCGTGCCACCGAGAGCACGGTCTCACCACCGTTCTGCAGACTGCCAGGTTATTCGACGTCATAGGGCGCAGAGGGCTACGCGCATGGGCGGTGTGGGGCGACACCTTTCAAGGAGCCTACAAAGCGACACCCGTTCGACTTCTCAGTCACAGGGTATGCTGGCGCTGGAACAATGTCAATTGCTCACAACAATTTTGTTCTTGCCGTGCAGTTTCTTGACATCCTAGGTACTGCGGGCTGCTCGAACCTCGTCACGCTCAATGCTACTACGCCTGCGACGCCGGTATTTTTCCGTGACTTCTGTAATCGTGCCACCAAGAGCCAGGTCTCACCACCGTTCAGCAGACTGCCAGGTTATTCGACGTCATAGGGCGCAGAGGGCTACGCGAATGAGCTGGGCGGGGCGACACCTTTCAAGGAGCCTACAAAGCGACACCCGTTCGACTTCTCAGTCACAGGGTATGGTGGCGCCGGAACAATGTCGATCGCTCACAACAATTTTGTTCTTGCCGTGCAGTTTCTTGACATCCTAGGTACTGCGGGCTGCTCGAACCTCGTCACGCTCAATGCTACTACGCCTGCGACGCCAGTATTTTTCCGTGACTTCTGTAATCGTGCCACCGAGAGCCAGGTCTCACCACCGTTCAGCAGACTGCCAGGTTATTCGACGTCATAGGGCGCAGTGGGCTACGCGAATGAGCTGGGCAGGGCGACACGTTTCAAGGAGCCTACAAAGCGACATCCGTTCGACTTCTCCGTCACAGGGTACGGTGGCGCCGGAACAATGTCGATCGCTCACAACAATTTTGTTCTTGGCGTGCAGTTTCTTGACATCCTAGGTACTGCGGGCTGCTCGAACCTCGTCACGCTCAATGCTACTACGCCTGCGACGCCGGTATTTCTCCGTGACTTCTGTAATCGTGCCACCGAGAGCCAGGTCGCACCACCGTTCAGCAGACTGCCAGGTTATTCGACGTCATAGGGCGCAGAGGACTACGCGCATGAGCTGTGTGGGGCGACACCTTTCGAGGAGCCTATAAACGGACACCCGCTAGACTACTCAGTCACAGGGTATGGTGGAGCCGGAACAATGTCGATCGCTCACAACAATTTTGTTCTTGCCGTGCAGTTTCTTGACATCCTAGGTACTGCGGGCTGCTCAAACCTCGTCACGCTCAATGCTACTACGCCTGCGACGCCGGTATTTCTCCGTGACTTCTGTAATCGTGCCACCAAGAGCCAGGTCTCACCACCGTTCAGCAGACTGCCAGGTTATTCGACGTCATAGGGCGCAGAGGGCTACGCGAATGAGCTGGGCGGGGCGACACTTTTAAAGGAGCCTACAAAGCGACACCCGTTCGAATTCTCAGTCACAGGGTATGGTGGCGCCGGAACAATGTCGATCGCTCACAACAATTTTGTTCTTCCCGTGCAGTTTCTTGACATCCTAGGTACTGCGGGCTGCTCGAACTTCGTCACGCTCAATGTTACTACGCCTGCGATGCCGGTATTTCTCCGTGACTTCTGTAATCGTGCCACCAAGAGGCAGGTCTCACCCCCGTTCAGCAGACGGCCGGGTTATTCGACGTCATAGGGCGCAGAGGAATACGCGCATGAGCTGTGTGGGGCGACACCTTTCAAGGAGCCTACAAAGCGACACCCGTTCGACTTCTCAGTCACAGGGTATGGTGGCGCCGGAACAATGTTGATCGCTCTTAACAATTTTGTTCTTGCAGTGCAGTTTCATGACATCTTAGGTACTGCGGGCTGCTCGAACCTCGTCACGCTCAATGCTACTACGCCTGCGACGTCGGTATTTCTCCGTGACTTCTGTAATCGTGCCACCGAGAGCCAGGTCGCACCACTGTCCAGCAGACTGCAGGGTTATTCGACGTCATAGGGCGCAGAGGACTACGCGCATGAGCTGTGCGGGGCGACTACTTTCGAGGAGCCTATAAACGGACACCCGCTCGACTACTCAGTCACAGGGTATGGTGGCGCCGAAACAATGTCGATCGCTCACAACAATTTTGTTCTTGCAGTGCAGTTTCTTGACATCCTATGTACTGCGGGCTGCTCGAACCTCGTCACGCTCAATGCTACTACGCCTGCGACGCCGGTATTTCTCCGTGACTTCTGTAATCGTGCCACCGAGAGCCAGGTCTCACCACCGTTCAGCAGACTGCCAGGTTAATCGACGTCACAGGGCGCAGAGGGCTACGCACATGAGCTGTGCGGGGCGACACCTTTCAAGGAGCCTACAAAGCGACACCCGTTCTACTTGTCAGTCACAGGGTATGGTGGCGCCGGAACAATGTCGATCGCTCACAACAATTTTGTTCTTGCCGTGCAGTTTCATGACATCCTAGGTACTGCGGGCTGCTCGAACCTCGTCATGCTCAATGCTACTTCGCCTGCGACGCTGGTATTTCTCCGTGACTTCAGTATTCGTGCCACCGAGAGCACGGTCTCACGACCGTTCTGCAGACTGCCAGGTTATTCGACGTCATAGGGCGCAGAGGGCTACGCGAATGAGCTGGGCAGGGCGACACGTTTCAAGGAGCCTACAAAGCGACATCCGTTCGACTTCTCGGTCACAGGGTACGGTGGCGCCGGAACAATGTCGATCGCTCACAACAATTTTGTTCTTGCCGTGCAGTTTCTTGACATCCTAGGTACTGCGGGCTGCTCGAACCTCGTCACGCTCAATGCTACTACGCCTGCGACGCCGGTATTTCTCCGTGACTTCTGTAATCGTGCCACCGAGAGCCAGGTCGCACCACCGTTCAGCAGACTGCCAGGTTATTCGACGTCATAGGGCGCAGAGGACTACGCGCATTAGCTGTGTGGGGCGACACCTTTCGAGGAGCCTATAAACGGACACCCGCTAGACTACTCAGTCACAGGGTATGGTGGCGCCGGAACAATGTCGATCGCTCACAACAATTTTGTTCTTCCCGTGCAGTTTCTTGACATCCTAGGTACTGCGGGCTGCTCGAACCTCGTCACGCTCAATGCTACTACGCCTGCGATGCCGGTATTTCTCCGTGACTTCTGTAATCGTGCCACCAAGAGGCAGGTCTCACCCCCGTTCAGCAGACGGCCGGGTTATTCGACGTCATAGGGCGCAGAGGAATACGCGCATGAGCTGTGTGGGGCGACACCTTTCAAGGAGTCTACAAAGCGACACCCGTTCGACTTCTCAGTCACAGGTTATGGTGGCGCCGGAACAATGTTGATCGCTCACAACAATTTTGTTATTGCAGTGCAGTTTCATGACATCTTAGGTACTGCGGGCTGCTCGAACCTCGTCACGCTCAATGCTACTACGCCTGCGACGTCGGTATTTTTCCGTGACTTCTGTAATCGTGCCACCGAGAGCCAGGTCGCACCACTGTTCAGCAGACTGCAGGGTTATTCGACGTCATAGGGCGCAGAGGACTACGCGCATGAGCTGTGCGGGGCGACTACTTTCGAGGAACCTATAAACGGACACCCGCTCGACTACTCAGTCACAGGGTATGGTGGCGCCGAAACAATGTCGATCGCTCACAACAATTTTGTTCTTGCCGTGCAGTTTCTTGACATCCTAGGTACTGCGGGCTGCTCGAACCTCGTCATGCTCAATGCTACTACGCCTGCGACGCTGGTATTTCTCCGTGACTTCAGTAATCGTGCAACCGAGAGCCAGGTCTCACCACCGTTCTGCAGACTGCCAGGTTATTCGACGTCATAGGGCGCAGAGGGCTACGCGCATGGGCGGTGTGGGGCGACACCTTTCAAGGAGCCTACAAAGCGACACCCGTTCGACTTCTCAGTCACAGGGTATGGTGGCGCCGGAACAATGTCGATCGCTCACAACAATTTTGTTTTTGCCGTTCAGTTTCTTGACATCCTATGTACTGTGTGCTGCTCGAACCTCATCACGCTCAATGCTACTACGCCTGCGACGCCGGTAATTCTCCGTCACTTTTGTAATCGTGCCACCGAGAGCGAGGTCTCACCACCGTTTAGCAGACTGCCAGGTTATTCGACGTCATAGGGCGCAGAGGGCTACGCGCATGAGGTGTGTGGGGCGACACCTTTCAAGGAGCCTACAAAGCGACACCCGTTCGACTTCTCAGTCACAGGGTATGTTGGCGCCGGAACAATGTCGATCGCTCACAACAATTTTGTTCTTGCCGTGCAGTTTCTTGACATCCTAGGTACTGCGGGCTACTTGAACCTCGTGACGCTCAATGCTACTACGCCTGCGACGTCGGTATTTTTCCGTGACTTCTGTAATCGTGCCACCGAGAGCCAGGTCTCACCACCGTTCAGCAGACTGCCAGTTTATTCGACGTCATAGGGTGCAGAGGGCTACGCGCATGAGCTGTGCGGGGCGACACCTTTCAAGGAGCCTACAAAGCGACACCCGTTCGACTTCTCAGTCACAGGGTATGGTGGCACCATAACAATGTCGATCGCTCACAACAATTTTGTTGTTGCCGTGAAGTTTCTTGACATCCTAGGTACTGCGGGCTGTTCGAACCTCGTCACGCTCAGTGCTACTACGCCTGCGAAGCCGGTATTTCTCCGTGACTTCTGTAATCGTGATACCGAGAGCCAGGTCTCACCACTGTTCAGCAGACTGCCAGGTTATTCGACGTCATAGGGAGCAGAGGGCTACGCGAATGAGCTGTGTGGGGCGACACCTTTCAAGGAGCCTATAAAGGGACACCCGCTCGACTACTCAGTCACAGGGTATTATGGCGCCGGAACAATGTCAATCGCTCACAACAATTTTGTTCTTGCCGTGCAGTTTCTTGACATCCTAGGTACTGCGGGCTGCTCGAACCTCGTCACGCTCAATGCTACTATGCCTGCGACGCCGGTATTTCTCCGTGACTTCTGTAATCGTGCCACCGAGAGCCAGGTCTCACACCGTTCAACAGACTGCCACGTTATTCCACGTCATAGGGCGCAGAGGGCTACGCGCATGGGCGGTGTGGGGCGACACCATTCAAGGAGCCTACAAAGCGACACCCGTTCGACTTCTCAGTCACAGGGTATGGTGGCGCCGGAACAATGTCGATCGCTCACAACAATTTTGTTCTTGCCGTTCAGTTTCTTGACATCCTATGTACTGCGGGCTGCTCGAACCTCATCACGCTCAATGCTACTACGCCTGCGACGCTGGTATTTCTCCGTGACTTCAGTAATCGTGCCACCGAGAGCCAGGTCTCACCACCGTTCTGCAGACTGCCAGGTTATTCGACGTCATAGGGCGCAGAGGGCTACGCGCATGGGCGGTGTGGGGCGACACCTTTCAAGGAGCCTACAAAGCGACACCCGTTCGACTTCTCAGTCACAGGGTATGGTGGCGCCGGAACAATGTCGATCGCTCACAACAATATTGTTTTTGCCGTTCAGTTTCTTGACATCCTATGTACTGCGTGCTGCTCGAACCTCATCACGCTGAATGCTACTACGCCTGCGACGCCGGTAATTCTCCGTCACTTTTGTAATCGTGCCACCGAGAGCCAGGTCTCACCACCGTTTAGCAGACTGCCAGGTTATTCGACGTCATAGGGCGCAGAGGGCTACGCGCATGAGGTGTGCGGGGCGACACCTTTCAAGGAGCCTACAAAGCGACACCCGTTCGACTTCTCAGTCACAGGGTATGTTCGCGCCGGAACAATGTCGATCGCTCACAACAATTTTGTTCTTGCCGTGCAGTTTCTTGACATCCTAGGTACTGCGGGCTACTTGAACCTCGTGACGCTCAATGCTACTACGCCTACGACGCCGGTATTTCTCCGTGACTTCTGTAATCGTGCCACCAAGAGCCAGGTCTCACCACCGTTCAGCAGACTGCCAGGTTATTCGACGTCACAGGGCGCAGAGGGCTAAGCGAACTAGCTGGGCGGGGCGACACCTTTCAAGGAGCCTACAAAGCGACATCCGTTCGACTTCTCAGTCACAGGTTATGGTGGCGCTGGAACAATGTCGATCACTCACATCAATTTTGTTCTTGCAGTGCAGTTTCTTGACATCCTAGGTACTGCGGGCTGTTCGAACCTCGTCACGCTCAATGCTACTACGCCTGCGACGCCGGTATTTCTCCGTGACTTCTGTAATCGTGCCACCGAGAGCCAGGTCTCACTACCGTTCAGCAGACTGCCAGGATATTCAACGTCATAGGGAGCAGAGGGCTACGCGCATCAGCTGTGCGGGGCGACACCTTTCAAGGAGCCTACAAAGCGACACCCGTTCGACTTCTCAGTCACAGGGTATGGTGGCGCCGGAACAATGTCAATCGCTCACAACAATTTTGTTCTTGCCGTGCAGTTTCTTGACATCCTAGGTACTGCGGGCTGCTCGAACCTCGTCACGCTCAATGCTACTAGGCCTGCGACGCCGGTATTTCTCCGTTACTTCTGTAATCGTGCCACCGAGAGCCAGGTCTCACCACCGTTCAGCAGACTGCCATGTTATTCGACGTCATAGGGCGCAGAAGGCTACGCGCATGAGCTGTGCGGGGCGACACCTTTCAAGGAGCCTACAAAGCGACACCCGTTCGACTTCTCAGTCAGGGTATGTTGGCGCCGGAACAATGTCGATCGCTCACAACAATTTTGTTCTTGCCGTGCAGTTTCTTGACATCTTAGGTACTGCGGGCTGTTCGAACTTTGTCACGCTCAATTCTACCACGCCGGCGACGCCGGTATTTCTCTGTGACTTCTGTAATCGTGCCACCGAGAGCCAGGTCTCACCACCGTTCCGCAGACTGCCAGGTTATTCGACGTCATAGGGCGCAGAGGGCTACGTGCATGAGCTGTGCAGGGCGACACCTTTTAAGGAGCCTACAAAGCGACACCCGTTCGACTTCTCAGTCACAGGGTATGGTGGCGCCGGAACAATGTCGATCGCTCACAACAATTTTGTTCTTGCCGTGCAGTTTCTTGACATCCTAGGTACTGCGGGCTGCTCGAACCTCGTCACGCTCAATGCTACTACGCCTGCGATGCCGGTATTTCTCCGTGACTTCTGTAATCGTGCCACCGAGAGGCAGGTCTCACCCCCGTTCAGCAGACGGCCGGGTTATTCGACGTCACAGGGCGCAGAGGGCTACGCGCATGAGCTGTGTGGGGCGACACCTTTCAAGGAGCCTACAAAGCGACACCCGTTCGACTTCTCAGTCACAGGGTATGGTGGCGCCGGAACAATGTCGATCGCTCACAACAATTTTGTTCTTGCCGTTCAGTTTCTTGACATACTATGTACTGCGGGCTGCTCGAACCTCATCACGCTCAATGCTACTACGCCTGCGACGCCGGTATTTCTCCGTCACTTCTGTAATCGTGCCACCGAGAGCCAGGTCTCACCACCGTTCCGCAGACTGCCAGGTTATTCGACGTCATAGGGCGCAGAGGGCTACGTGCATGAGCTGTGCAGGGCGACACCTTTTAAGGAGCCTACAAAGCGACACCCGTTCGACTTCTCAGTCACAGGGTATGTTGGCGCCGGAACAATGTCGATCGCTCACAACAATTTTGTTCTTGCCGTGCAGTTTCTTGACATCTTAGGTACTGCGGGCTGTTCGAACATTGTCACGCTTAATGCTACCACGCCGGCGACGCCGGTATTTCTCTGTGACTTCTGTAATCGTGCCACCGAGAGCCAGGTCTCACCACCGTTCCGCAGACTGCCAGGTTATTCGACGTCATAGGGCGCAGAGGGCTACGTGCATGAGCTGTGCAGGGCGACACCTTTTAAGGAGCCTACAAAGCGACACCCGTTCGACTTCTCAGTCACAGGGTATGGTGGCGCCGGAACAATGTCGCTCGCTCACAACAATTTTGTTCTTGCCGAGCAGTTTCTTGACATCCTAGGTACTGCGGGCTGCTCGAACCTCGTCACGCTCAATGCTACTACGCCTGCGATGCCGGTATTTCTCCGTGACTTCTGTAATCGTGCCACCGAGAGGCAGGTCTCACACCGTTCAACAGAATGCCAGATTATTCCACGTCATAGGGTGCAGAGGGCTACGCGCATGAGCTGTGCGGTGCGACACCTTTCAAGGAGCCTACAAAGCGACACCCGTTCGACTTCTCAGTCACAGGGTATGGTGGCGCCGGAACAATGTCGATCGCTCACAACGATTTTGTTCTTGCCGTGCAGTTTCTTGACATCCTAGGTACTGTGGGCTGCTCGAACATCGTCACGCTCAATGCTACTACGCCTACGACGCCGGTATTTCTCCGTGACTTCTGTAATCGTGCCACCAAGAGCCAGGTCTCACCACCGTTCAGCAGACTGCCAGGTTATTCGACGTCACAGGGCGCAGAGGGCTACGCGAACTAGCTGGGCGGGGCGACACCTTTCAAGGAGCCTACAAAGCGACATCCGTTCGACTTCTCAGTCACAGGTTATGGTGGCGCCGGAACAATGTCGATCGCTCACATCAATTTTGTTCTTGCAGTGCAGTTTCTTGACATCCTAGGTACTGCGGGCTGTTCGAACCTCGTCACGCTGAATGCTACTACGCCCGCGACACCGGTATTTCTCCGTGACTTCTGTAATCGTGCCACCGAGAGCCAGGTCTCACTACCGTTCAGCAGACTGCCAGGATATTCAACGTCATAGGGCGCAGAGAGCTACGCGCATCAGCTGTGCGGGGCGACACCTTTCAAGGAGCCTACAAAGCGACACCCGTTCGACTTCTCAGTCACAGGGTATGGTGGCGCCGGAACAATGTCGATCGCTCACAACAATTTTGTTTTTCCCGTGCAGTTTCTTGACATCCTAGGTACTGCGGGCTGCTCGAACCTCGTCATGCTCAATGCTACTACGCCTGCGACGCCGGTATTTCTCCGTTACTTCTGTAATCGTGCCACCGAGAGCCAGGTCTCACCACCGTTCAGCAGACTGCCATGTTATTCGACGTCATAGGGCGCAGAGGGCTACGCGCATGAGCTGTGCGGGGCGACACCTTTCAAGGAGCCTACAAAGCGACACCCGTTCGACTTCTCAGTCACAGGGTATGTTGGCGCCGGAACAATGTCGATCGCTCACAACAATTTTGTTCTTGCCGTGCAGTTTCTTGACATCTTAGGTACTGCGGGCTGTTCGAACTTTGTCACGCTCAATGCTACCACGCCGGCGACGCCGGTATTTCTCTGTGTTTTCTGTAATCGTGCCACCGAGAGCCAGGTCTCACCACCGTTCCGCAGACTGCCAGGTTATTCGACGTCATAGGGCGCAGAGGGCTACGTGCATGAGCTGTGCAGGGCGACACCTTTTAAGGAGCCTACAAAGCGACACCCGTTCGACTTCTCAGTCACAGGGTATGGTGGCGCCGGAACAATGTCGATCGCTCACAACAATTTTGTTCTTGCCGTGCAGTTTCTTGACATCCTAGGTACTGCGGGCTGCTCGAACCTCGTCACGCTCAATGCTACTACGCCTGCGACGCCGGTATTTCTCCGTCACTTCTGTAATCGTGCCACCGAGAGCCAGGTCTCACCACCGTTCAGCAGACTGCCAGGTTATTCGACGTCATAGGGCGCAGAGGGCTACGCGAATGAGCTGGGCGGGGCGACACCTTTCAAGGAGCCCACAAAGCGACATCCGTTCGACTTCTCAGTCACAGGGTATTGTTTCGCCGGAACAATGTCGATCGCTCACAACAATTTTGTTCTTGCCGTGCAGTTTCTCTACATCCTAGGTACTGCGGGCTGCTCGGACCTCGTCACGCTCAATGCTACTACGCCTGCGATGCCGGTATTTCTCAGTGACTTCTGTAATCGTGCCACCGGGAGGCAGGTCTCACCACCGTTCAGCAGACGGCCGGGTTATTCGAGGTCATAGGGCGCAGAGGGCTACGCGCATGAGCTGTGTGGGGCGACACCTTTCAAGGAGCCTATAAAGGGACACCCGCTCGACTACTCAATCACAGGGTATGGTGGCGCCGGAACAATGTCAATTGCTCACAACAATTTTGTTCTTGCCGTGCAGTTTCTTGACATCCTAGGTACTGCGGGCTGCTCGAACCTCGTCACGCTCAATGCTACTATGCCTGCGACGCCGGTATTTTTCCGTGACTTCTGTAATCGTGCCACCAAGAGCCAGGTCTCACCACCGTTCAGCAGACTGCCAGGTTATTCGACGTCATAGTGCGCAGAGGGCTACGCGAATGAGCTGGGCGGGGCGACACCTTTCAAGGAGCCTACAAAGCGACACCCGTTCGACTTCTCAGTCACAGGGTATGGTGGCGCCGGAACAATGTCGATCGCTCACAACAATTTTGTTCTTGCCGTGCAGTTTCTTGACATCCTAGGTACTGCGGGCTGCTCGAACCTCGTCACGCTCAATGCTACTACGCCTGCGACGCCGGTATTTCTCCGTGACTTCTGTAATCGTGCCACCGAGAGGCAGGTCTCACCACCGTTCAGCAGACGGCCGGGTTATTCGACGTCATAGGGCGCAGAGGGCTACGCGCATGAGCTGTGTGGGGCGACACCTTTCAAGGAGCCTACCAAGCGACACCCGATCGACTTCTCAGTCACAGGGTATGGTGGCGCCGGAACAATGTCGATCGCTCACAACAATTTTGTTTTTGCCGTGCAGTTTCTTGACATCCTAGGTACTGCGGGCTGCTCGAACCTCGTCACGCTCAATGCTACTACGCCTGCGACGCCGGTATTTCTCCGTGACTTCTGTAATCGTGCCACCGAGAGCCAGGTCTCACCACCGTTCAGCAGACTGCCAGGTTATTCGACGTCATAGGGCGCAGAGGGCTACGCGAATGAGCTGGGCAGGGCGACACGTTTCAAGGAGCCTACAAAGCGACATCCGTTCGACTTCTCGGTCACAGGGTACGGTGGCGCCGGAACAATGTCGATCGCTCACAACAATTTTGTTCTTGCCGTGCAGTTTCTTGACATCCTAGGTACTGCGGGCTGCTCGAACCTCGTCACGCTCAATGCTACTACGCCTGCGACGCCGGTATTTCTCCGTGACTTCTGTAATCGTGCCACCGAGAGCCAGGTCGCACCACCGTTCAGCAGACTGCCAGGTTATTCGACGTCATAGGGCGCAGAGGACTACGCGCATGAGCTGTGTGGGGCGACACCTTTCGAGGAGCCTATAAACGGACACCCGCTAGACTACTCAGTCACAGGGTATGGTGGCGCCGGAACAATGTCGATCGCTCACAACAATTTTGTTCTTCCCGTGCAGTTTCTTGACATCCTAGGTACTGCGGGCTGCTCGAACCTCGTCACGCTCAATGCTACTACGCCTGCGACGCCGGTATTTCTCCGTCACTTCTGTAATCGTGCCACCGAGAGCCAGGTCTCACCACCGTTCAGCAGACTGCCAGGTTATTCGACGTCATAGGGCGCAGAGGGCTACGCGAATGAGCTGGGCGGGGCGACACCTTTCAAGGAGCCCACAAAGCGACATCCGTTCGACTTCTCAGTCACAGGGTATTGTTTCGCCGGAACAATGTCGATCGCTCACAACAATTTTGTTCTTGCCGTGCAGTTTCTTGACATCCTAGGTACTGCGGGCTGCTCGGACCTCGTCACGCTCAATGCTACTACGCCTGCGATGCCGGTATTTCTCAGTGACTTCTGTAATCGTGCCACCGGGAGGCAGGTCTCACCACCGTTCAGCAGACGGCCGGGTTATTCGAGGTCATAGGGCGCAGAGGGCTAGGCGCATGAGCTGTGTGGGGCGACACCTTTCAAGGAGCCTATAAAGGGACACCCGCTCGACTACTCAATCACAGGGTATGGTGGCGCCGGAACAATGTCAATTGCTCACAACAATTTTGTTCTTGCCGTGCAGTTTCTTGACATCCTAGGTACTGCGGGCTGCTCGAACCTCGTCACGCTCAATGCTACTATGCCTGCGACGCCGGTATTTTTCCGTGACTTCTGTAATCGTGCCACCAAGAGCCAGGTCTCACCACCGTTCAGCAGACTGCCAGGTTATTCGACGTCATAGTGCGCAGAGGGCTACGCGAATGAGCTGGGCGGGGCGACACCTTTCAAGGAGCCTACAAAGCGACACCCGTTCGACTTCTCAGTCACAGGGTATGGTGGCGCCGGAACAATGTCGATCGCTCACAACAATTTTGTTCTTGCCGTGCAGTTTCTTGACATCCTAGGTACTGCGGGCTGCTCGAACCTCGTCACGCTCAATGCTACTACGCCTGCGACGCCGGTATTTCTCCGTGACTTCTGTAATCGTGCCACCGAGAGGCAGGTCTCACCACCGTTCAGCAGACGGCCGGGTTATTCGACGTCATAGGGCGCAGAGGGCTACGCGCATGAGCTGTGTGGGGCGACACCTTTCAAGGAGCCTACCAAGCGACACCCGATCGACTTCTCAGTCACAGGGTATGGTGGCGCCGGAACAATGTCGATCGCTCACAACAATTTTGTTTTTGCCGTGCAGTTTCTTGACATCCTAGGTACTGCGGGCTGCTCGAACCTCGTCACGCTCAATGCTACTACGCCTGCGACGCCGGTATTTCTCCGTGACTTCTGTAATCGTGCCACCGAGAGCCAAGTCTCACCACCGTTCAGCAGACTGCCAGGTTATTCGACGTCATAGGGCGCAGAGGGCTACGCGAATGAGCTGGGCAGGGCGACACGTTTCAAGGAGCCTACAAAGCGACATCCGTTCGACTTCTCGGTCACAGGGTACGGTGGCGCCGGAACAATGTCGATCGCTCACAACAATTTTGTTCTTGCCGTGCAGTTTCTTGACATCCTAGGTACTGCGGGCTGCTCGAACCTCGTCAAGCTCAATGCTACTACGCCTGCGACGCCGGTATTTCTCCGTGACTTCTGTAATCGTGCCACCGAGAGCCAGGTCGCACCACCGTTCAGCAGACTGCCAGGTTATTCGACGTCATAGGGCGCAGAGGACTACGCGCATGAGCTGTGTGGGGCGACACCTTTCGAGGAGCCTATAAACGGACACCCGCTAGACTACTCAGTCACAGGGTATGGTGGCGCCGGAACAATGTCGATCGCTCACAACAATTTTGTTCTTCCCGTGCAGTTTCTTGACATCCTAGGTACTGCGGGCTGCTCGAACCTCGTCACGCTCAATGCTACTACGCCTGCGACGCCGGTATTTCTCCGTCACTTCTGTAATCGTGCCACCGAGAGCCAGGTCTCACCACCGTTCAGCAGACTGCCAGGTTATTCGACGTCATAGGGCGCAGAGGGCTACGCGAATGAGCTGGGCGGGGCGACACCTTTCAAGGAGCCCACAAAGCGACATCCGTTCGACTTCTCAGTCACAGGGTATTGTTTCGCCGGAACAATGTCGATCGCTCACAACAATTTTGTTCTTGCCGTGCAGTTTCTTGACATCCTAGGTACTGCGGGCTGCTCGGACCTCGTCACGCTCAATGCTACTACGCCTGTGATGCCGGTATTTCTCAGTGACTTCTGTAATCGTGCCACCGGGAGGCAGGTCTCACCACCGTTCAGCAGACGGCCGGGTTATTCGAGGTCATAGGGCGCAGAGGGCTAGGCGCATGAGCTGTGTGGGGCGACACCTTTCAAGGAGCCTATAAAGGGACACCCGCTCGACTACTCAATCACAGGGTATGGTGGCGCCGGAACAATGTCAATTGCTCACAACAATTTTGTTCTTGCCGTGCAGTTTCTTGACATCCTAGGTACTGCGGGCTGCTCGAACCTCGTCACGCTCAATGCTACTATGCCTGCGACGCCGGTATTTTTCCGTGACTTCTGTAATCGTGCCACCAAGAGCCAGGTCTCACCACCGTTCAGCAGACTGCCAGGTTATTCGACGTCATAGTGCGCAGAGGGCTACGCGAATGAGCTGGGCGGGGCGACACCTTTCAAGGAGCCTACAAAGCGACACCCGTTCGACTTCTCAGTCACAGGGTATGGTGGCGCCGGAACAATGTCGATCGCTCACAACAATTTTGTTCTTGCCGTGCAGTTTCTTGACATCCTAGGTACTGCGGGCTGCTCGAACCTCGTCACGCTCAATGCTACTACGCCTGCGACGCCGGTATTTCTCCGTGACTTCTGTAATCGTGCCACCGAGAGGCAGGTCTCACCACCGTTCAGCAGACGGCCGGGTTATTCGACGTCATAGGGCGCAGAGGGCTACGCGCATGAGCTGTGTGGGGCGACACCTTTCAAGGAGCCTACCAAGCGACACCCGATCGACTTCTCAGTCACAGGGTATGGTGGCGCCGGAACAATGTCGATCGCTCACAACAATTTTGTTTTTGCCGTGCAGTTTCTTGACATCCTAGGTACTGCGGGCTGCTCGAACCTCGTCACGCTCAATGCTACTACGCCTGCGACGCCGGTATTTCTCCGTGACTTCTGTAATCGTGCCACCGAGAGCCAGGTCTCACCACCGTTCAGCAGACTGCCAGGTTATTCGACGTCATAGGGCGCAGAGGGCTACGCGAATGAGCTGGGCAGATCGACACGTTTCAAGGAGCCTACAAAGCGACATCCGTTCGACTTCTCGGTCACAGGGTACGGTGGCGCCGGAACAATGTCGATCGCTCACAACAATTTTGTTCTTGCCGTGCAGTTTCTTGACATCCTAGGTACTGCGGGCTGCTCGAACCTCGTCACGCTCAATGCTACTACGCCTGCGACGCCGGTATTTCTCCGTGACTTCTGTAATCGTGCCACCGAGAGCCAGGTCGCACCACCGTTCAGCAGACTGCCAGGTTATTCGACGTCATAGGGCGCAGAGGACTACGCGCATGAGCTGTGTGGGGCGACACCTTTCGAGGAGCCTATAAACGGACACCCGCTAGACTACTCAGTCACAGGGTATGGTGGCGCCGGAACAATGTCGATCGCTCACAACAATTTTGTTCTTCCCGTGCAGTTTCTTGACATCCTAGGTACTGCGGGCTGCTCGAACCTCGTCACGCTCAATGCTACTACGCCTGCGATGCCGGTATTTCTCCGTGACTTCTGTAATCGTGCCACCAAGAGGCAGGTCTCACCCCCGTCCAGCAGACGGCCGGGTTATTCGACGTCATAGGGCGCAGAGGAATACGCGCATGAGCTGTGTGGGGCGACACCTTTCAAGGAGCCTACAAAGCGACACCCGTTCGACTTCTCAGTCACAGGGTATGGTGGCGCCGGAACAATGTTGATCGCTCACAACAATTTTGTTCTTGCAGTGCAGTTTCATGACATCTTAGGTACTGCGGGCTGCTCGAACCTCGTCACGCTCAATGCTACTACGCCTGCGACGTCGGTATTTTTCCGTGACTTCTGTAATCGTGCCACCGAGAGCCAGGTCGCACCACTGTTCAGCAGACTGCAGGGTTATTCGACGTCATAGGGCGCAGAGGACTACGCGCATGAGCTGTGCGGGGCGACTACTTTCGAGGAACCTATAAACGGACACCCGCTCGACTACTCAGTCACAGGGTATGGTGGCGCCGAAACAATGTCGATCGCTCACAACAATTTTGTTCTTGCCGTGCAGTTTCTTGACATCCTAGGTACTGCGGGCTGCTCGAACCTCGTCATGCTCAATGCTACTACGCCTGCTACGCTGGTATTTCTCCGTGACTTCAGTAATCGTGCCACCGAGAGCCAGGTCTCACCACCGTTCTGCAGACTGCCAGGTTATTCGACGTCATAGGGCGCAGAGGGCTACGCGCATGGGCGGTGTGGGGCGACACCTTTCAAGGAGCCGACAAAGCGACACCCGTTCGACTTCTCAGTCACAGGGTATGGTGGCGCCGGAACAATGTCGATCGCTCACAACAATTTTGTTTTTGCCGTTCAGTTTCTTGACATCCTATGTACTGTGTGCTGCTCGAACCTCATCACGCTCAATGCTACTACGCCTGCGACACCGGTAATTCTCCGTCACTTTTGTAATCGTGCCACCGAGAGCCAGGTCTCACCACCGTTTAGCAGACTGCCAGGTTATTCGACGTCATAGGGCGCAGAGGGCTACGCGCATGAGGTGTGTGGGGCGACACCTTTCAAGGAGCCTACAAAGCGACACCCGTTCGACTTCTCAGTCACAGGGTATGTTGGCGCCGGAACAATGTCGATCGCTCACAACAATTTTGTTCTTGCCGTGCAGTTTCTTGACATCCTAGGTACTGCGGGCTACTTGAACCTCGTGACGCTCAATGCTACTACGCCTGCGACGTCGGTATTTTTCCGTGACTTCTGTAATCGTGCCACCGAGAGCCAGGTCTCACCACCGTTCAGCAGACTGCCAGTTTATTCGACGTCATAGGGTGCAGAGGGCTACGCGCATGAGCTGTGCGGGGCGACACCTTTCAAGGAGCCTACAAAGCGACACCCGTTCGACTTCTCAGTCACAGGGTATGGTGGCACCGGAACAATGTCGATCGCTCACAACAATTTTGTTGTTGCCGTGAAGTTTCTTGACATCCTAGGTACTGCGGGCTGTTCGAACCTCGTCACGCTCAGTGCTACTACGCCTGCGACGCCGGTATTTCTCCGTGACTTCTGTAATCGTGCTACCGAGAGCCAGGTCTCACCACTGTTCAGCAGACTGCCAGGTTATTCGACGTCATAGGGAGCAGAGGGCTACGCGAATGAGCTGTGTGGGGCGACACCTTTCAAGGAGCCTATAAAGGGACACCCCCTCGACTACTCAGTCACAGGGTATTATGGCGCCGGAACAATGTCAATCGCTCACAACAATTTTGTTCTTGCCGTGCAGTTTCTTGACATCCTAGGTACTGCGGGCTGCTCGAACCTCGTCACGCTCAATGCTACTATGCCTGCGACGCCGGTATTTCTCCGTGACTTCTGTAATCGTGCCACCGAGAGCCAGGTCTCACACCGTTCAACAGACTGCCACGTTATTCCACGTCATAGGGCGCAGAGGGCTACGCGCATGGGCGGTGTGGGGCGACACCTTTCAAGGAGCCTACAAAGCGACACCCGTTCGACTTCTCAGTCACAGGGTATGGTGGCGCCGGAACAATGTCGATCGCTCACAACAATTTTGTTCTTGCCGTTCAGTTTCTTGACATCCTATGTACTGCGGGCTGCTCGGACCTCGTCACGCTCAATGCTACTATGCCTGCGACGCCGGTATTTTTCCGTGACTTCTGTAATCGTGCCACCAAGAGCCAGGTCTCACCACCGTTCAGCAGACTGCCAGGTTATTCGACGTCATAGTGCGCAGAGGGCTACGCGAATGAGCTGGGCGGGGCGACACCTTTCAAGGAGCCTACAAAGCGACACCCGTTCGACTTCTCAGTCACAGGGTATGGTGGCGCCGGAACAATGTCGATCGCTCACAACAATTTTGTTCTTGCCGTGCAGTTTCTTGACATCCTAGGTACTGCGGGCTGCTCGAACCTCGTCCCGCTCAATGCTACTACGCCTGCGACGCCGGTATTTCTCCGTGACTTCTGTAATCGTGCCACCGAGAGGCAGGTCTCACCACCGTTCAGCAGACGGCCGGGTTATTCGACGTCATAGGGCGCAGAGGGCTACGCGCATGAGCTGTGTGGGGCGACACCTTTCAAGGAGCCTACCAAGCGACACCCGATCGACTTCTCAGTCACAGGGTATGGTGGCGCCGGAACAATGTCGATCGCTCACAACAATTTTGTTTTGCCGTGCAGTTTCTTGACATCCTAGGTACTGCGGGCTGCTCGAACCTCGTCACGCTCAATGCTACTACGCCTGCGACGCCGGTATTTCTCCGTGACTTCTGTAATCGTGCCACCGAGAGCCAGGTCTCACCACCGTTCAGCAGACTGCCAGGTTATTCGACGTCATAGGGCGCAGAGGGCTACGCGAATGAGCTGGGCAGGGCGACACGTTTCAAGGAGCCTACAAAGCGACATCCGTTCGACTTCTCGGTCACAGGGTACGGTGGCGCCGGAACAATGTCGATCGCTCACAACAATTTTGTTCTTGCCGTGCAGTTTCTTGACATCCTATGTACTGCGGGCTGCTCGGACCTCGTCACGCTCAATGCTACTACGCCTGCGATGCCGGTATTTCTCAGTGACTTCTGTAATCGTGCCACCGGGAGGCAGGTCTCACCACCGTTCAGCAGACGGCCGGGTTATTCGAGGTCATAGGGCGCAGAGGGCTACGCGCATGAGCTGTGTGGGGCGACACCTTTCAAGGAGCCTATAAAGGGACACCCGCTCGACTACTCAATCACAGGGTATGGTGGCGCCGGAACAATGTCAATTGCTCACAACAATTTTGTTCTTGCCGTGCAGTTTCTTGACATCCTAGGTACTGCGGGCTGCTCGAACCTCGTCATGCTGAATGCTACTATGCCTGCGACGCCGGTATTTTTCCGTGACTTCTGTAATCGTGCCACCAAGAGCCAGGTCTCACCACCGTTCAGCAGACTGCCAGGTTATTCGACGTCATAGTGCGCAGAGGGCTACGCGAATGAGCTGGGCGGGGCGACACCTTTCAAGGAGCCTACAAAGCGACACCCGTTCGACTTCTCAGTCACAGGGTATGGTGGCGCCGGAACAATGTCGATCGCTCACAACAATTTTGTTCTTGCCGTGCAGTTTCTTGACATCCTAGGTACTGCGGGCTGCTCGAACCTCGTCCCGCTCAATGCTACTACGCCTGCGACGCCGGTATTTCTCCGTGACTTCTGTAATCGTGCCATCGAGAGGCAGGTCTCACCACCGTTCAGCAGACGGCCGGGTTATTCGACGTCATAGGGCGCAGAGGGCTACGCGCATGAGCTGTGTGGGGCGACACCTTTCAAGGAGCCTACCAAGCGACAACCGATCGACTTCTCAGTCACAGGGTATGGTGGCGCCGGAACAATGTCGATCGCTCACAACAATTTTGTTTTTGCCGTGCAGTTTCTTGACATCCTAGGTACTGCGGGCTGCTCGAACCTCGTCACGCTCAATGCTACTACGCCTGCGACGCCGGTATTTCTCCGTGACTTCTGTAATCGTGCCACCGAGAGCCAGGTCTCACCACCGTTCAGCAGACTGCCAGGTTATTCGACGTCATAGGGCGCAGAGGGCTACGCGAATGAGCTGGGCAGGGCGACACGTTTCAAGGAGCCTACAAAGCGACATCCGTTCGACTTCTCGGTCACAGGGTACGGTGGCGCCGGAACAATGTCGATCGCTCACAACAATTTTGTTCTTGCCGTGCAGTTTCTTGACATCCTAGGTACTGCGGGCTGCTCGAACCTCGTCACGCTCAATGCTACTACGCCTGCGACGCCGGTATTTCTCCGTGACTTCTGTAATCGTGCCACCGAGAGCCAGGTCGCACCACCGTTCAGCAGACTGCCAGGTTATTCGACGTCATAGGGCGCAGAGGACTACGCGCATGAGCTGTGTGGGGCGACACCTTTCGAGGAGCCTATAAACGGACACCCGCTAGACTACTCAGTCACAGGGTATGGTGGCGCCGGAACAATGTCGATCGCTCACAACAATTTTGTTCTTCCCGTGCAGTTTCTTGACATCCTAGGTACTGCGGGCTGCTCGAACCTCGTCACGCTCAATGCTACTACGCCTGCGATGCCGGTATTTCTCCGTGACTTCTGTAATCGTGCCACCAAGAGGCAGGTCTCACCCCCGTTCAGCAGACGGCCAGGTTATTCGACGTCATAGGGCGCAGAGGAATACGCGCATGAGCTGTGTGGGGCGACACCTTTCAAGGAGCCTACAAAGCGACACCCGTTCGACTTCTCAGTCACAGGGTATGGTGGCGCCGGAACAATGTTGATCGCTCACAACAATTTTGTTCTTGCAGTGCAGTTTCATGACATCTTAGGTACTGCGGGCTGCTCGAACCTCGTCATGCTCAATGCTACTACGCCTGCGACGTCGGTATTTTTCCGTGACTTCTGTAATCGTGCCACCGAGAGCCAGGTCGCACCACTGTTCAGCAGACTGCAGGGTTATTCGACGTCATAGGGCGCAGAGGACTACGCGCATGAGCTGTGCGGGGCGACTACTTTCGAGGAACCTCTAAACGGACACCCGCTCGTCTACTCAGTCACAGGGTATGGTGGCGCCGAAACAATGTCGATCGCTCACAACAATTTTGTTCTTGCCGTGCAGTTTCTTGACATCCTAGGTACTGCGGGCTGCTCGAACCTCGTCATGCTCAATGCTACTACGCCTGCGACGCTGGTATTTCTCCGTGACTTCAGTAATCGTGCCACCGAGAGCCAGGTCTCACCACCGTTCTGCAGACTGCCAGGTTATTCGACGTCATAGGGCGCAGAGGGCTACGCGCATGGGCGGTGTGGGGCGACACCTTTGAAGGAGCCTACAAAGCGACACCCGTTCGACTTCTCAGTCACAGGGTATGTTGGCGCCGGAACAATGTCGATCGCTCACAACAATTTTGTTCTTGCCGTGCAGTTTCTTGACATCCTAGGTACTGCGGGCTACTTGAACCTCGTGACGCTCAATGCTACTACGCCTGCGACGTCGGTATTTTTCCGTGACTTCTGTAATCGTGCCACAGAGAGCCAGGTCTCACCACCGTTCAGCAGACTGCCAGTTTATTCGACGTCATAGGGTGCAGAGGGCTACGCGCATGAGCTGTGCGGGGCGACACCTTTCAAGGAGCCTACAAAGCGACACCCGTTCGACTTCTCAGTCACAGGGTATGGTGGCACCGGAACAATGTCGATCGCTCACAACAATTTTGTTGTTGCCGTGAAGTTTCTTGACATCCTAGGTACTGCGAGCTGTTCGAACCTCGTCACGCTCAGTGCTACTACGCCTGCGACGCCGGTATTTCTCCGTGACTTCTGTAATCGTGCTACCGAGAGCCAGGTCTCACCACTGTTCAGCAGACTGCCAGGTTATTCGACGTCATAGGGAGCAGAGGGCTACGCGAATGAGCTGTGTGGGGCGACACCTTTCAAGGAGCCTATAAAGGGACACCCGCTCGACTACTCAGTCACAGGGTATTATGGCGCCGGAACAATGTCAATCGCTCACAACAATTTTGTTCTTGCCGTGCAGTTTCTTGACATCCTAGGTACTGCGGGCTGCTCGAACCTCGTCACGCTCAATGCTACTATGCCTGCGACGCCGGTATTTCTCCGTGACTTCTGTAATCGTGCCACCGAGAGCCAGGTCTCACACCGTTCAACAGACTGCCACGTTATTCCACGTCATAGGGCGCAGAGGGCTACGCGCATGGGCGGTGTGGGGCGACACCTTTCAAAGAGCCTACAAAGCGACACCCGTTCGACTTCTCAGTCACAGGGTATGGTGGCGCCGGAACAATGTCGATCGCTCACAACAATTTTGTTCTTGCCGTTCAGTTGTTTGACATCCTATGTACTGCGGGCTGCTCGAGCCTGATCACGATCAATGCTACTACGCCTGCGACGCTGGTATTTCTCCGTGACTTCAGTAATCGTGCCACCGAGAGCCAGGTCTCACCACCGTTCTGCAGACTGCCAGGTTATTCGACGTCATAGGGCGCAGAGGACTACGCGCATGAGCTGTGTGGGGCGACACCTTTCGAGGAGCCTATAAACGGACACCCGCTAGACTACTCAGTCACAGGGTATGGTGGCGCCGGAACAATGTCGATCGCTCACAACAATTTTGTTCTTGCCGTGCAGTTTCTTGACATCCTAGGTACTGCGGGCTGCTCGAACCTCGTCACGCTCAATGCTACTATGCCTGCGACGCCGGTATTTCTCCGTGACTTCTGTAATCGTGCCACCGAGAGCCAGGTCTCACCACCGTTCAGCAGACTGCCAGGTTATTCGACGTCATAGGGCGCAGAGGGCTACGCGAATGAGCTGGGCAGGGCGACACGTTTCAAGGAGCCTACAAAGCGACATCCGTTCGACTTCTCGGTCACAGGGTACGGTGGCGCCGGAACAATGTCGATCGCTCACAACAATTTTGTTCTTGCCGTGCAGTTTCTTGACATCCTAGGTACTGCGGGCTGCTCGAACCTCGTCACGCTCAATGCTACTACGCCTGCGACGCCGGTATTTCTCCGTGACTTCTGTAATCGTGCCACCGAGAGCCAGGTCGCACCACCGTTCAGCAGACTGCCAGGTTATTCGACGTCATAGGGCGCAGAGGACTACGCGCATGAGCTGTGTGGGGCGACACCTTTCGAGGAGCCTATAAACGGACACCCGCTAGACTACTCAGTCACAGGGTATGGTGGCGCCGGAACAATGTCGATCGCTCACAACAATTTTGTTCTTCCCGTGCAGTTTCTTGACATCCTAGGTACTGCGGGCTGCTCGAACCTCGTCACGCTCAATGCTACTACGCCTGCGATGCCGGTATTTCTCCGTGACTTCTGTAATCGTGCCACCAAGAGGCAGGTCTCACCCCCGTTCAGCAGACGGCCAGGTTATTCGACGTCATAGGGCGCAGAGGAATACGCGCATGAGCTGTGTGGGGCGACACCTTTCAAGGAGCCTACAAAGCGACACCCGTTCGACTTCTCAGTCACAGGGTATGGTGGCGCCGGAACAATGTTGATCGCTCACAACAATTTTGTTCTTGCAGTGCAGTTTCATGACATCTTAGGTACTGCGGGCTGCTCGAACCTCGTCATGCTCAATGCTACTACGCCTGCGACGTCGGTATTTTTCCGTGACTTCTGTAATCGTGCCACCGAGAGCCAGGTCGCACCACTGTTCAGCAGACTGCAGGGTTATTCGACGTCATAGGGCGCAGAGGACTACGCGCATGAGCTGTGCGGGGCGACTACTTTCGAGGAACCTCTAAACGGACACCCGCTCGTCTACTCAGTCACAGGGTATGGTGGCGCCGAAACAATGTCGATCGCTCACAACAATTTTGTTCTTGCCGTGCAGTTTCTTGACATCCTAGGTACTGCGGGCTGCTCGAACCTCGTCATGCTCAATGCTACTACGCCTGCGACGCTGGTATTTCTCCGTGACTTCAGTAATCGTGCCACCGAGAGCCAGGTCTCACCACCGTTCTGCAGACTGCCAGGTTATTCGACGTCATAGGGCGCAGAGGGCTACGCGCATGGGCGGTGTGGGGCGACACCTTTGAAGGAGCCTACAAAGCGACACCCGTTCGACTTCTCAGTCACAGGGTATGTTGGCGCCGGAACAATGTCGATCGCTCACAACAATTTTGTTCTTGCCGTGCAGTTTCTTGACATCCTAGGTACTGCGGGCTACTTGAACCTCGTGACGCTCAATGCTACTACGCCTGCGACGTCGGTATTTTTCCGTGACTTCTGTAATCGTGCCACAGAGAGCCAGGTCTCACCACCGTTCAGCAGACTGCCAGTTTATTCGACGTCATAGGGTGCAGAGGGCTACGCGCATGAGCTGTGCGGGGCGACACCTTTCAAGGAGCCTACAAAGCGACACCCGTTCGACTTCTCAGTCACAGGGTATGGTGGCACCGGAACAATGTCGATCGCTCACAACAATTTTGTTGTTGCCGTGAAGTTTCTTGACATCCTAGGTACTGCGAGCTGTTCGAACCTCGTCACGCTCAGTGCTACTACGCCTGCGACGCCGGTATTTCTCCGTGACTTCTGTAATCGTGCTACCGAGAGCCAGGTCTCACCACTGTTCAGCAGACTGCCAGGTTATTCGACGTCATAGGGAGCAGAGGGCTACGCGAATGAGCTGTGTGGGGCGACACCTTTCAAGGAGCCTATAAAGGGACACCCGCTCGACTACTCAGTCACAGGGTATTATGGCGCCGGAACAATGTCAATCGCTCACAACAATTTTGTTCTTGCCGTGCAGTTTCTTGACATCCTAGGTACTGCGGGCTGCTCGAACCTCGTCACGCTCAATGCTACTATGCCTGCGACGCCGGTATTTCTCCGTGACTTCTGTAATCGTGCCACCGAGAGCCAGGTCTCACACCGTTCAACAGACTGCCACGTTATTCCACGTCATAGGGCGCAGAGGGCTACGCGCATGGGCGGTGTGGGGCGACACCTTTCAAAGAGCCTACAAAGCGACACCCGTTCGACTTCTCAGTCACAGGGTATGGTGGCGCCGGAACAATGTCGATCGCTCACAACAATTTTGTTCTTGCCGTTCAGTTGTTTGACATCCTATGTACTGCGGGCTGCTCGAGCCTGATCACGATCAATGCTACTACGCCTGCGACGCTGGTATTTCTCCGTGACTTCAGTAATCGTGCCACCGAGAGCCAGGTCTCACCACCGTTCTGCAGACTGCCAGGTTATTCGACGTCATAGGGCGCAGAGGGCTACGCGCATGGGCGGTGTGGGGCGACACCTTTCAAGGAGCCTACAAAGCGACACCCGTTCGACTTCTCAGTCACAGGGTATGGTGGCGCCGGAACAATGTCGATCGCTCACAACAATTTTGTTTTTGCCGTTCAGTTTCTTGACATCCTATGTACTGCGTGCTGCTCGAACCTCATCACGCTCAATGCTACTACGCCTGCGACGCCGGTAATTCTCCGTCACTTTTGTAATCGTGCCACCGAGAGCCAGGTCTCACCACCGTTTAGCAGACTGCCAGGTTATTCGACGTCATAGGGCGCAGAGGGCTACGCGCATGAGGTGTGCGGGGCGACACCTTTCAAGGAGCCCACAAAGCGACACCCGTTCGACTTCTCAGTCACAGGGTATGTTCGCGCCGGAACAATGTCGATCGCTCACAACAATTTTGTTCTTGCCGTGCAGTTTCTTGACATCCTAGGTACTGCGGGCTACTTGAACCTCGTGACGCTCAATGCTACTACGCCTGCGACGTCGGTATTTTTCCGTGACTTCTGTAATCGTGCCACCGAGAGCCAGGTCTCACCACCGTTCAGCAGACTGCCAGTTTATTCGACGTCATAGGGTACAGAGGGCTACGCGCATGAGCTGTGCGGGGCGACACCTTTCAAGGAGCCTACAAAGCGACACCCGTTCGACTTCTCAGTCACAGGGTATGGTGGCACCGGAACAATGTCGATCGCTCACAACAATTTTGTTGTTGCCGTGAAGTTTTTTGACATCCTAGGTACTGCGGGCTGTTCGAACCTCGTCACGCTCAGTGCTACTACGCCTGCGACGCCGGTATTTCTCCGTGACTTCTGTAATCGTGCTACCGAGAGCCAGGTCTCACCACCGTTCAGCAGACTGCCAGGTTATTCGACGTCATAGGGAGCAGAGGGCTACGCGAATGAGCTGTGTGGGGCGACACCTTTCAAGGAGCCTATAAAGGGACACCCGCTCGACTACTCAGTCACAGGGTATGGTGGCGCCGGAACAATGTCAATCGCTCACAACAATTTTGTTCTTGCCGTGCAGTTTCTTGACATCCTAGGTACTGCGGGCTGCTCGAACCTCGTCACGCTCAATGCTACTATGCCTGCGACGCCGGTATTTCTCCGTGACTTCTGTAATCGTGCCACCGAGAGCCAGGTCTCACACCGTCCAACAGACTGCCAGGTTATTCCACGTCATAGGGTGCAGAGGGCTACGCGCATGAGCTGTGCGGTGCGACACCTTTCAAGGAGCCTACAAAGCGACACCCGTTCGACTTCTCAGTCACAGGGTATGGTGGCGCCGGAACAATGTCGATCGCTCACAACGATTTTGTTCTTGCCGTGCAGTTTCTTGACATCCTAGGTACTGTGGGCTGCTCGAACATCGTCACGCTCAATGCTACTACGCCTACGACGCCGGTATTTCTCCGTGACTTCTGTAATCGTGCCACCAAGAGCCAGGTCTCACCACCGTTCAGCAGACTGCCAGGTTATTCGACGTCACAGGGCGCAGAGGGCTACGCGAACTAGCTGGGCGGGGCGACACCTTTCAAGGAGCCTACAAAGCGACATCCGTTCGACTTCTCAGTCACAGGTTATGGTGGCGCCGGAACAATGTCGATCGCTCACATCAATTTTGTTCTTGCAGTGCAGTTTCTTGACATCCTAGGTACTGCGGGCTGTTCGAACCTCGTCACGCTCAATGCTACTACGCCTGCGACGCCGGTATTTCTCCGTGACTTCTGTAATCGTGCCACCGAGAGCCAGGTCTCACTACCGTTCAGCAGACTGCCAGGATATTCAACGTCATAGGGTGCAGAGAGCTACGCGCATCAGCTGTGCGGGGCGACACCTTTCAAGGAGCCTACAAAGCGACACCCGTTCGACTTCTCAGTCACAGGGTATGGTGGCGCCGGAACAATGTCGATCGCTCACAACAATTTTGTTTTTGCCGTGCAGTTTCTTGACATCCTAGGTACTGCGGGCTGCTCGAACCTCGTCACGCTCAATGCTACTACGCCTGCGACGCCGGTATTTCTCCGTTACTTCTGTAATCGTGCCACCGAGAGCCAGGTCTCACCACCGTTCAGCAGACTGCCATGGTATTCGACGTCATAGGGCGCAGAGGGCTACGCGCATGAGCTGTGCGGGGCGACACCTTTCAAGGAGCCTACAAAGCGACACCCGTTCGACTTCTCAGTCACAGGGTATGTTGGCGCCGGAACAATGTCGATCGCTCACAACAATTTTGTTCTTGCCGTGCAGTTTCTTGACATCTTAGGTACTGCGGGCTGTTCGAACTTTGTCACGCTCAATGCTACCACGCCGGCGACGCCGGTATTTCTCTGTGACTTCTGTAATCGTGCCACCGAGAGCCAGGTCTCACCACCGTTCCGCAGACTGCCAGGTTATTCGACGTCATAGGGCGCAGAGGGCTACGTGCATGAGCTGTGCAGGGCGACACCTTTTAAGGAGCCTACAAAGCGACACCCGTTCGACTTCTCAGTCACAGGGTATGGTGGCGCCGGAACAATGTCGATCGCTCACAACAATTTTGTTCTTGCCGTGCAGTTTCTTGACATCCTAGGTACTTCGGGCTGCTCGAACCTCGTCACGCTCAATGCTACTACGCCTGCGATGCCGGTATTTCTCCGTGACTTCTGTAATCGTGCCACCGAGAGGCAGGTCTCACCCCCGTTCAGCAGACAGCCGGGTTATTCGACGTCATAGGGCGCAGAGGGCTACGCGCATGAGCTGTGTGGGGCGACACCTTTCAAGGAGCCTACAAAGCGACACCCGTTCGACTTCTCAGTCACAGGGTATGGTGGCGCCGGAACAATGTTGATCGCTCACAACAAATTTGTTCTTGCAGTGCAGTTTCATGACATCTTAGGTACTGTGGGCTGCTCGAACCTCGTCACGCTCAATGTGTACTACGCCTGCGACGTCGGTATTTCTCCGTGACTTCTGTAATCGTGCCACCAAGAGCCAGGTCGCACCACTGTTCAGCAGACTGCCAGGTTATTCGACGTCATAGGGCGCAGAGGACTACGCGCATGAGCTGTGCGGGGCGACACCTTTCGAGGAGCCTATAAACGGACACCCGCTCGACTACTCACTCACAGGGTATGGTGGCGCCGAAACAATGTCGATCGCTCACAACAATTTTGTTCTTGCCGTGCAGTTTCTTGACATCCTAGGTACTGCGGGCTGCTCGAACCTCGTCACGCTCAATGCTACTACGCCTGCGACGCCGGTATTTTTCCGTGACTTCTGTAATCGTGCCACCAAGAGACAGGTCTCACCACCGTTCAGCAGACTGCCAGGTTATTCGACGTCATAGGGCGCAGAGGGCTACGCGAATGAGCTGGGCGGGGCGACACCTTTCAAGGAGCCTACAAAGCGACGCCCGTTCAACTTCTCAGTCACAGGGTATGGTGGCGCCGGAACAATGTCGATCGCTCACAACGATTTTGTTCTTGCCGTGCAGTTTCTTCACATCCTAGGTACTGCGGGCTGCTCGAACCTCGTCACGCTCAATGCTACTACGCCTGCGACGCCGGTATTTCTCCGTGACTTCTGTAATCGTGCCACCGAGAGGCAGGTCTCACCACCGTTCAGCAGACGGCCGGGTTATTCGACGTCATAGGGCGCAGAGGGCTACGCGCATGAGCTGTGTGGGGCGACACCTTTCAAGGAGCCTACCAAGCGACACCCGTTCAACTTCTCAGTCACAGGGTATGGTTGCGCCGGAACAATGTCGATCGCTCACAACAATTTTGTTTTTGCCATGCAGTTTCTTGACATCCTAGGTACTGCGGGCTGCTCGAACCTCGTCACGCTCAATGCTACTACGCCTGCGACGCCGGTATTTCTCCGTGACTTCTGTAATCGTGCCACCGAGAGCCAGGTCTCACCACCGTTCAGCAGACTGCAAGTTATTCGACGTCATAGGGCGCAGAGGGCTACGCGAATGAGCTGGGCAGGGCGACACGTTTCAAGGAGCCTACAAAGCGACATCCGTTCGACTTCTCGGTCACAGGGTACGGTGGCGCCGGAACAATGTCGATCGCTCACAACAATTTTGTTCTTGCCGTGCAGTTTCTTGACATCCTAGGTACTGCGGGCTGCTCGAACCTCGTCACGCTCAATGCTACTATGCCTGCAACGCCGGTATTTCTCCGTGACTTCTGTAATCGTGCCACCGAGAGCCAGGTCGCACCACCGTTCAGCAGACTGCCAGGTTATTCGACGTCAAAGGGCGCAGAGGACTACGCGCATGAGCTGTGTGGGGCGACACCTTTCGAGGAGCCTATAAACGGACACCCGCTAGACTACTCAGTCACAGGGTATGGTGGAGCCGGAACAATGTCGATCGCTCACAACAATTTTGTTCTTGCCGTGCAGTTTCTTGACATCCTAGGTACTGCGGGCTGCTCAAACCTCGTCACGCTCAATGCTACTACGCCTGCGACGCCGGTATTTCTCCGTGACTTCTGTAATCGTGCCACCAAGAGCCAGGTCTCACCACCGTTCAGCAGACTGCCAGGTTATTCGACGTCATAGGGCACAGAGGGCTACGTGAATGAGCTGGGCGGTGCGACACTTTTCAAGGAGCCTACAAAGCGACACCCGTTCGACTTCTCAGTCACAGGGTATGGTGGCGCCGGAACAATGTCGATCGCTCACAACAATTTTGTTCTTCCCGTGCAGTTTCTTGACATCCTAGGTACTGCGGGCTGCTCGAACCTCGTCACGCTCAATGCTACTACGCCTGCGATGCCGGTATTTCTCCGTGACTTCTGTAATCGTGCCACCAAGAGGCAGGTCTTACCCCCGTTCAGCAGACGGCCGGGTTATTTGACGTCATAGGGCGCAGAGGAATACGCGCATGAGCTGTGTGGGGTGACACCTTTCAAGGAGCCTACAAAGCGACACCCGTTCGACTTCTCAGTCACAGGGTATGGTGGCGCCGGAACAATGTTGATCGCTCACAACAATTTTGTTCTTGCCGTGCAGTTTCTTGACATCCTAGGTACTGTGGGCTGCTCGAACATCGTCACGCTCAATGCTACTACGCCTACGACGCCGGTATTTCTCCGTGACTTCTGTAATCGTGCCACCAAGAGCCAGGTCTCACCACCGTTCAGCAGACTGCCAGGTTATTCGACGTCACAGGGCGCAGAGGGCTACGCGAACTAGCTGGGCGGGGCGACACCTTTCAAGGAGCCTACAAAGCGACATCCGTTCGACTTCTCAGTCACAGGTTATGGTGGCGCCGGAACAATGTCGATCGCTCACATCAATTTTGTTCTTGCAGTGCAGTTTCTTGACATCCTAGGTACTGCGGGCTGTTCGAACCTCGTCACGCTCAATGCTACTACGCCTGCGACGCCGGTATTTCTCCGTGACTTCTGTAATCGTGCCACCGAGAGCCAGGTCTCACTACCGTTCAGCAGACTGCCAGGATATTCAACGTCATAGGGTGCAGAGAGCTACGCGCATCAGCTGTGCGGGGCGACACCTTTCAAGGAGCCTACAAAGCGACACCCGTTCGACTTCTCAGTCACAGGGTATGGTGGCGCCGGAACAATGTCGATCGCTCACAACAATTTTGTTTTTGCCGTGCAGTTTCTTGACATCCTAGGTACTGCGGGCTGCTCGAACCTCGTCACGCTCAATGCTACTACGCCTGCGACGCCGGTATTTCTCCGTTACTTCTGTAATCGTGCCACCGAGAGCCAGGTCTCACCACCGTTCAGCAGACTGCCATGGTATTCGACGTCATAGGGCGCAGAGGGCTACGCGCATGAGCTGTGCGGGGCGACACCTTTCAAGGAGCCTACAAAGCGACACCCGTTCGACTTCTCAGTCACAGGGTATGTTGGCGCCGGAACAATGTCGATCGCTCACAACAATTTTGTTCTTGCCGTGCAGTTTCTTGACATCTTAGGTACTGCGGGCTGTTCGAACTTTGTCACGCTCAATGCTACCACGCCGGCGACGCCGGTATTTCTCTGTGACTTCTGTAATCGTGCCACCGAGAGCCAGGTCTCACCACCGTTCCGCAGACTGCCAGGTTATTCGACGTCATAGGGCGCAGAGGGCTACGTGCATGAGCTGTGCAGGGCGACACCTTTTAAGGAGCCTACAAAGCGACACCCGTTCGACTTCTCAGTCACAGGGTATGGTGGCGCCGGAACAATGTCGATCGCTCACAACAATTTTGTTCTTGCCGTGCAGTTTCTTGACATCCTAGGTACTTCGGGCTGCTCGAACCTCGTCACGCTCAATGCTACTACGCCTGCGATGCCGGTATTTCTCCGTGACTTCTGTAATCGTGCCACCGAGAGGCAGGTCTCACCCCCGTTCAGCAGACAGCCGGGTTATTCGACGTCATAGGGCGCAGAGGGCTACGCGCATGAGCTGTGTGGGGCGACACCTTTCAAGGAGCCTACAAAGCGACACCCGTTCGACTTCTCAGTCACAGGGTATGGTGGCGCCGGAACAATGTTGATCGCTCACAACAAATTTGTTCTTGCAGTGCAGTTTCATGACATCTTAGGTACTGTGGGCTGCTCGAACCTCGTCACGCTCAATGTGTACTACGCCTGCGACGTCGGTATTTCTCCGTGACTTCTGTAATCGTGCCACCAAGAGCCAGGTCGCACCACTGTTCAGCAGACTGCCAGGTTATTCGACGTCATAGGGCGCAGAGGACTACGCGCATGAGCTGTGCGGGGCGACACCTTTCGAGGAGCCTATAAACGGACACCCGCTCGACTACTCACTCACAGGGTATGGTGGCGCCGAAACAATGTCGATCGCTCACAACAATTTTGTTCTTGCCGTGCAGTTTCTTGACATCCTAGGTACTGCGGGCTGCTCGAACCTCGTCACGCTCAATGCTACTACGCCTGCGACGCCGGTATTTTTCCGTGACTTCTGTAATCGTGCCACCAAGAGCCAGGTCTCACCACCGTTCAGCAGACTGCCAGGTTATTCGACGTCATAGGGCGCAGAGGGCTACGCGAATGAGCTGGGCGGGGCGACACCTTTCAAGGAGCCTACAAAGCGACGCCCGTTCAACTTCTCAGTCACAGGGTATGGTGGCGCCGGAACAATGTCGATCGCTCACAACGATTTTGTTCTTGCCGTGCAGTTTCTTCACATCCTAGGTACTGCGGGCTGCTCGAACCTCGTCACGCTCAATGCTACTACGCCTGCGACGCCGGTATTTCTCCGTGACTTCTGTAATCGTGCCACCGAGAGGCAGGTCTCACCACCGTTCAGCAGACGGCCGGGTTATTCGACGTCATAGGGCGCAGAGGGCTACGCGCATGAGCTGTGTGGGGCGACACCTTTCAAGGAGCCTACCAAGCGACACCCGTTCAACTTCTCAGTCACAGGGTATGGTTGCGCCGGAACAATGTCGATCGCTCACAACAATTTTGTTTTTGCCATGCAGTTTCTTGACATCCTAGGTACTGCGGGCTGCTCGAACCTCGTCACGCTCAATGCTACTACGCCTGCGACGCCGGTATTTCTCCGTGACTTCTGTAATCGTGCCACCGAGAGCCAGGTCTCACCACCGTTCAGCAGACTGCAAGTTATTCGACGTCATAGGGCGCAGAGGGCTACGCGAATGAGCTGGGCAGGGCGACACGTTTCAAGGAGCCTACAAAGCGACATCCGTTCGACTTCTCGGTCACAGGGTACGGTGGCGCCGGAACAATGTCGATCGCTCACAACAATTTTGTTCTTGCCGTGCAGTTTCTTGACATCCTAGGTACTGCGGGCTGCTCGAACCTCGTCACGCTCAATGCTACCATGCCTGCAACGCCGGTATTTCTCCGTGACTTCTGTAATCGTGCCACCGAGAGCCAGGTCGCACCACCGTTCAGCAGACTGCCAGGTTATTCGACGTCAAAGGGCGCAGAGGACTACGCGCATGAGCTGTGTGGGGCGACACCTTTCGAGGAGCCTATAAACGGACACCCGCTAGACTACTCAGTCACAGGGTATGGTGGAGCCGGAACAATGTCGATCGCTCACAACAATTTTGTTCTTGCCGTGCAGTTTCTTGACATCCTAGGTACTGCGGGCTGCTCAAACCTCGTCACGCTCAATGCTACTACGCCTGCGACGCCGGTATTTCTCCGTGACTTCTGTAATCGTGCCACCAAGAGCCAGGTCTCACCACCGTTCAGCAGACTGCCAGGTTATTCGACGTCATAGGGCACAGAGGGCTACGTGAATGAGCTGGGCGGTGCGACACTTTTCAAGGAGCCTACAAAGCGACACCCGTTCGACTTCTCAGTCACAGGGTATGGTGGCGCCGGAACAATGTCGATCGCTCACAACAATTTTGTTCTTCCCGTGCAGTTTCTTGACATCCTAGGTACTGCGGGCTGCTCGAACCTCGTCACGCTCAATGCTACTACGCCTGCGATGCCGGTATTTCTCCGTGACTTCTGTAATCGTGCCACCAAGAGGCAGGTCTTACCCCCGTTCAGCAGACGGCCGGGTTATTCGACGTCATAGGGCGCAGAGGAATACGCGCATGAGCTGTGTGGGGTGACACCTTTCAAGGAGCCTACAAAGCGACACCCGTTCGACTTCTCAGTCACAGGGTATGGTGGCGCCGGAACAATGTTGATCGCTCACAACAATTTTGTTCTTGCAGTGCAGTTTCATGACATCTTAGGTACTGCGGGCTGCTCGAACCTCGTCACGGTCAATGCTACTACGCCTGCGACGTCGGTATTTCTCCATGACTTCTGTAATCGTGCCACCGAGAGCCAGGTCGCACCACTGTTCAGCAGACTGCAGGGTTATTCGACGTCATAGGGCGCAGAGGACTACGCGCATGAGCTGTGCGGGGCGACTACTTTCGAGGAGCCTATAAACGGACACCCGCTCGACTACTCAGTCACAGGGTATGGTGGCGCCGAAACAATGTTGATCGCTCACAACAATTTTGTTCTTGCCGTGCAGTTTCTTGACATCCTAGGTACTGCGGGCTGCTCGAACCTCGTCACGCTCAATGCTACTACGCCTGCGACGCCGGTATTTCTCCGTGACTTCTGTAATCGTGCCACCGAGAGCCAGGTCTCACCACCGTTCAGCAGACTGCCAGGTTGTTCGACGTCACAGGGCGCAGAGGGCTACGCACATGAGCTGTGCGGGGCGACACCTTTCAAGGAGCCTACAAAGCGACACCCGTTCTACTTATCAGTCACAGGGTATGGTGGCGCCGGAACAATGTCGATCGCTCACAAGAATTTTGTTCTTGCCGTGCAGTTTCATGACATCCTAGGTACTGCGGGCTGCTCGAACCTCGTCATGCTCAATGCTACTACGCCTGCGACGCTGGTATTTCTCCGTGACTTCAGTAATCGTGCCACCGAGAGCCAGGTCTCACCACCGTTCTGCAGACTGCCAGGTTATTCGACGTCATAGGGAGCAGAGGGCTACGCGAATGAGCTGTGTGGGGCGACACCTTTCAAGGAGCCTATAAAGGGACACCCGCTCGACTACTCAGTCACAGGGTATGGTGGCGCCGGAACAATGTCAATCGCTCACAACCATTTTGTTCTTGCCGTGCAGTTTCTTGACATCCTAGGTACTGCGGGCTGCTCGAACCTCGTCACGCTCAATGCTACTATGCCTGCGACGCCGGTATTTCTCCGTGACTTCTGTAATCGTGCCACCGAGAGCCAGGTCTCACACCGTTCAACAGACTGCCAGGTTATTCCACGTCATAGGGTGCAGAGGGCTACGCGCATGAGCTGTGCGGTGCGACACCTTTAAAGGAGCCTACAAAGCGACACCCGTTCGACTTCTCAGTCACAGGGTATGGTGGCGCCGGAACAATGTCGATCGCTCACAACGATTTTGTTCTTGCCGTGCAGTTTCTTGACATCCTAGGTACTGTGGGCTGCTCGAACATCGTCACGCTCAATGCTACTACGCCTACGACGCCGGTATTTCTCCGTGACTTCTGTAATCGTGCCACCAAGAGCCAGGTCTCACCACCGTTCAGCAGACTGCCAGGTTATTCGACGTCACAGGGCGCAGAGGGCTACGCGAACTAGCTGGGCGGGGCGACACCTTTCAAGGAGCCTACAAAGCGACATCCGTTCGACTTCTCAGTCACAGGTTATGGTGGCGCCGGAACAATGTCGATCGCTCACATCAATTTTGTTCTTGCAGTGCAGTTTCTTGACATCCTAGGTACTGCGGGCTGCTCGAACCTCGTCACGCTCAATGCTACTACGCCTGCGATGCCGGTATTTCTCCGTGACTTCTGTAATCGTGCCACCGAGAGGCAGGTCTCACCCCCGTTCAGCAGACGGCCGGGTTATTCGACGTCATAGGGCGCAGAGGGCTACGCGCATGAGCTGTGTGGGGCGACACCTTTCAAGGAGCCTACAAAGCGACACCCGTTCGACTTCTCAGTCACAGGGTATGGTGGCGCCGGAACAATGTTGATCGCTCACAACAAATTTGTTCTTGCAGTGCAGTTTCATGACATCTTAGGTACTGTGGGCTGCTCGAACCTCGTCACGCTCAATGTGTACTACGCCTGCGACGTCGGTATTTCTCCGTGACTTCTGTAATCGTGCCACCAAGAGCCAGGTCGCACCACTGTTCAGCAGACTGCCAGGTTATTCGACGTCATAGGGCGCAAAGGACTACGCGCATGAGCTGTGCGGGGCGACACCTTTCGAGGAGCCTATAAACGGACACCCGCTCGACTACTCACTCACAGGGTATGGTGGCGCCGAAACAATGTCGATCGCTCACAACAATTTTGTTCTTGCCGTGCAGTTTCTTGACATCCTAGGTACTGCGGGCTGCTCGAACCTCGTCACGCTCAATGCTACTACGCCTGCGACGCCGGTATTTTTCCGTGACTTCTGTAATCGTGCCACCAAGAGCCAGGTCTCACCACCGTTCAGCAGACTGCCAGGTTATTCGACGTCATAGGGCGCAGAGGGCTACGCGAATGAGCTGGGCGGGGCGACACCTTTCAAGGAGCCTACAAAGCGACGCCCGTTCAACTTCTCAGTCACAGGGTATGGTGGCGCCGGAACAATGTCGATCGCTCACAACGATTTTGTTCTTGCCGTGCAGTTTCTTCACATCCTAGGTACTGCGGGCTGCTCGAACCTCGTCACGCTCAATGCTACTACGCCTGCGACGCCGGTATTTCTCCGTGACTTCTGTAATCGTGCCACCGAGAGGCAGGTCTCACCACCGTTCAGCAGACGGCCGGGTTATTCGACGTCATAGGGCGCAGAGGGCTACGCGCATGAGCTGTGTGGGGCGACACCTTTCAAGGAGCCTACCAAGCGACACCCGTTCAACTTCTCAGTCACAGGGTATGGTTGCGCCGGAACAATGTCGATCGCTCACAACAATTTTGTTTTTGCCGTGCAGTTTCTTGACATCCTAGGTACTGCGGGCTGCTCGAACCTCGTCACGCTCAATGCTACTACGCCTGCGACGCCGGTATTTCTCCGTGACTTCTGTAATCGTGCCACCGAGAGCCAGGTCTCACCACCGTTCAGCAGACTGCAAGTTATTCGACGTCATAGGGCGCAGAGGGCTACGCGAATGAGCTGGGCAGGGCGACACGTTTCAAGGAGCCTACAAAGCGACATCCGTTCGACTTCTCGGTCACAGGTTACGGTGGCGCCGGAACAATGTCGATCGCTCACAACAATTTTGTTCTTGCCGTGCAGTTTCTTGACATCCTAGGTACTGCGGGCTGCTCGAACCTCGTCACGCTCAATGCTACTATGCCTGCGACGCCGGTATTTCTCCGTGACTTCTGTAATCGTGCCACCGAGAGCCAGGTCGCACCACCGTTCAGCAGACTGCCAGGTTATTCGACGTCAAAGGGCGCAGAGGACTACGCGCATGAGCTGTGTGGGGCGACACCTTTCGAGGAGCCTATAAACGGACACCCGCTAGACTACTCAGTCACAGGGTATGGTGGAGCCGGAACAATGTCGATCGCTCACAACAATTTTGTTCTTGCCGTGCAGTTTCTTGACATCCTAGGTACTGCGGGCTGCTCAAACCTCGTCACGCTCAATGCTACTACGCCTGCGACGCCGGTATTTCTCCGTGACTTCTGTAATCGTGCCACCAAGAGCCAGGTCTCACCACCGTTCAGCAGACTGCCAGGTTATTCGACGTCATAGGGCACAGAGGGCTACGTGAATGAGCTGGGCGGTGCGACACTTTTCAAGGAGCCTACAAAGCGACACCCGTTCGACTTCTCAGTCACAGGGTATGGTGGCGCCGGAACAATGTCGATCGCTCACAACAATTTTGTTCTTCCCGTGCAGTTTCTTGACATCCTAGGTACTGCGGGCTGCTCGAACCTCGTCACGCTCAATGCTACTACGCCTGCGATGCCGGTATTTCTCCGTGACTTCTGTAATCGTGCCACCAAGAGGCAGGTCTTACCCCCGTTCAGCAGACGGCCGGGTTATTCGACGTCATAGGGCGCAGAGGAATACGCGCATGAGCTGTGTGGGGTGACACCTTTCAAGGAGCCTACAAAGCGACACCCGTTCGACTTCTCAGTCACAGGGTATGGTGGCGCCGGAACAATGTTGATCGCTCACAACAATTTTGTTCTTGCAGTGCAGTTTCATGACATCTTAGGTACTGCGGGCTGCTCGAACCTCGTCACGCTCAATGCTACTACGCCTGCGACGTCGGTATTTCTCCATGACTTCTGTAATCGTGCCACCGAGAGCCAGGTCGCACCACTGTTCAGCAGACTGCAGGGTTATTCCACGTCATAGGGCGCAGAGGACTACGCGCATGAGCTGTGCGGGGCGACTACTTTCGAGGAGCCTATAAACGGACACCCGCTCGACTACTCAGTCACAGGGTATGGTGGCGCCGAAACAATGTTGATCGCTCACAACAATTTTGTTCTTGCCGTGCAGTTTCTTGACATCCTAGGTACTGCGGGCTGCTCGAACCTCGTCACGCTCAATGCTACTACGCCTGCGACGCCGGTATTTCTCCGTGACTTCTGTAATCGTGCCACCGAGAGCCAGGTCTCACCACCGTTCAGCAGACTGCCAGGTTGTTCGACGTCACAGGGCGCAGAGGGCTACGCACATGAGCTGTGCGGGGCGACACCTTTCAAGGAGCCTACAAAGCGACACCCGTTCTACTTATCAGTCACAGGGTATGGTGGCGCCGGAACAATGTCGATCGCTCACAACAATTTTGTTCTTGCCGTGCAGTTTCATGACATCCTAGGTACTGCGGGCTGCTCGAACCTCGTCATGCTCAATGCTACTACGCCTGCGACGCTGGTATTTCTCCGTGACTTCAGTAATCGTGCCACCGAGAGCCAGGTCTCACCACCGTTCTGCAGACTGCCAGGTTATTCGACGTCACAGGGCGCAGAGGGCTACGCGCATGGGCGGTGTGGGGCGACACCTTTCAAGGAGCCTACAAAGCGACACCCGTTCGACTTCTCAGTCACAGGGTATGATGGCGCCGGAACAATGTCGATCGCTCACAACAATTTTGTTTTTGCCGTTCAGTTTCTTGACATCCTATGTACTGCGTGCTGCTCGAACCTCATCACGCTCAATGCTACTACGCCTGCGACGCCGGTAATTCTCCGTCACTTTTGTAATCGTGCCACCGAGAGCCAGGTCTCACCACCATTTAGCAGACTGCCAGGTTATTCGACGTCATAGGGCGCAGAGGGCTACGCGCATGAGGTGTGCGGGGCGACACCTTTCAAGGAGCCTACAAAGCGACACCCGTTCGACTTCTCAGTCACAGGGTATGTTGGCGCCGGAACAATGTCGATCGCTCACAACAATTTTGTTCTTGCCGTGCAGTTTCTTGACATCCTAGGTACTGCGGGCTACTTGAACCTCGTGACGCTCAATGCTACTACGCCTGCGACGTCGGTATTTTTCCGTGACTTCTGTAATCGTGCCACCGAGAGCCAGGTCTCACCACCGTTCAGCAGACTGCCAGTTTATTCGACGTCATAGGGCGCAGAGGGCTACGCGCATGAGCTGTGCGGGGCGACACCTTTCAAGGAGCCTACAAAGCGACACCCGTTCCACTTCTCAGTCGCAGGGTATGGTGGCACCGGAACAATGTCGATCGCTCACAACAATTTTGTTGTTGCCGTGAAGTTTCTTGACATTCTAGGTACTGCGGGCTGTTCGAACCTCGTCACGCTCAGTGCTACTACGCCTGCGACGCCGGTATTTCTCCGTGACTTCTGTAATCGTGCTACCGAGAGCCAGGTCTCACCACCGTTCAGCAGACTGCCAGGTTATTCGACGTCATAGGGAGCAGAGGGCTACGCGAATGAGCTGTGTGGGGCGACACCTTTCAAGGAGCCTATAAAGGGACACCCGCTCGACTACTCAGTCACAGGGTATGGTGGCGCCGGAACAATGTCAATCGCTCACAACCATTTTGTTCTTGCCGTGCAGTTTCTTGACATCCTAGGTACTGCGGGCTGCTCGAACCTCGTCACGCTCAATGCTACTATGCCTGCGACGCCGGTATTTCTCCGTGACTTCTGTAATCGTGCCACCGAGAGCCAGGTCTCACACCGTTCAACAGACTGCCAGGTTATTCCACGTCATAGGGTGCAGAGGGCTACGCGCATGAGCTGTGCGGTGCGACACCTTTAAAGGAGCCTACAAAGCGACACCCGTTCGACTTCTCAGTCACAGGGTATGGTGGCGCCGGAACAATGTCGATCGCTCACAACGATTTTGTTCTTGCCGTGCAGTTTCTTGACATCCTAGGTACTGTGGGCTGCTCGAACATCGTCACGCTCAATGCTACTACGCCTACGACGCCGGTATTTCTCCGTGACTTCTGTAATCGTGCCACCAAGAGCCAGGTCTCACCACCGTTCAGCAGACTGCCAGGTTATTCGACGTCACAGGGCGCAGAGGGCTACGCGAACTAGCTGGGCGGGGCGACACCTTTCAAGGAGCCTACAAAGCGACATCCGTTTGACTTCTCAGTCACAGGTTATGGTGGCGCCGGAACAATGTCGATCGCTCACATCAATTTTGTTCTTGCAGTGCAGTTTCTTGACATCCTAGGTACTGCGGGCTGTTCAAACCTCGTCACGCTCAATGCTACTACGCCTGCGACGCCGGTATTTCTCCGTGACTTCTGTAATCGTGCCACCGAGAGCCAGGTCTCACTACCGTTCAGCAGACTGCCAGGATATTCAACGTCATAGGGCGCAGAGGGCTACGCGCATGAGCTGTGCGGTGCGACACCTTTCAAGGAGCCTACAAAGCGACACCCGTTCGACTTCTCAGTCACAGGGTATGGTGGCGCCGGAACAATGTCGATCGCTCACAACGATTTTGTTCTTGCCATGCAGTTTCTTGACATCCTAGGTACTGTGGGCTGCTCGAACATCGTCACGCTCAATGCTACTACGCCTACGACGCCGGTATTTCTCCGTGACTTCTGTAATCGTGCCACCAAGAGCCAGGTCTAACCACCGTTCAGCAGACTGCCAGGCTATTCGACAACACAGGGCGCAGAGGGCTACGCGAACTAGCTGGGCGGGGCGACACCTTTCAAGGAGCCTACAAAGCGACATCCGTTCGACTTCTCAGTCACAGGTTATGGTGGCGCCGAAACAATGTCGATCGCTCACAACGATTTTGTTCTTGCCGTGCAATTTCTTGACATCCTAGGTACTGTGGGCTGCTCGAACATCGTCACGCTCAATGCTACTACGACTACGACGCCGGTATTTCTCCGTGACTTCTGTAATCGTGCAACCAAGAGCCAGGTCTCACCACCGTTCAGCAGACTGGCAGGTTATTCGACGTCATAGGGCGCAGAGGGCTACGTGCATCAGGTGTGCGGGGCGACACCTTTCAAGGAGCCTACAAAGCGACACCTGTTCGACTTCTCAGTCACAGGGTATGGTGGCGCCGGAACAATGTCGATCGCTCACAACAATTTTGTTTTTGCCGTGCAGTTTCTTGACATCCTAGGTACTGCGGGCTGCTCGAACCTCGTCACGCTCAATGCTACTACGCCTGCGACGCCGGTATTTCTCCGTGACTTCTGTAATCGTTCCACCGAGAGCCAGGTCTCACCACCGTTCAGCAGACTGCCATGTTATTCGACGTCATAGTGCGCAGAGGGCTACGCGCATGAGCTGTGCGGGGCGACACCTTTCAAGGAGCCTACAAAGCGACACCCGTTCGACTTCTCAGTCACAGGGTATGTTGGCGCCGGAAGAATGTCGATCGCTCACAACAATTTTGTTCTTGCCGTGCAGTTTCTTGACATCTTAGGTACTGCGGGCTGTTCGAACCTCGTCACGATCAATGCTACTACGCCGGCGACGCCGGTATTTCTCCGTGACTTCTCTAATCGTGCCACCGAGAGCCAGGTCTCACCACCGTTCCGCAGACTGCCAGGTTATTCGACGTCATAGGGCGCAGAGGGCTACGCGCATGAGCTGTGTGGGGCGACACCTTTCAAGGAGCCTACAAAGCGACACCCGTTCGACTTCTCAGTCACAGGGTATGGTGGCGCCGGAACAATGTTGATCGCTCACAACAATTTTGTTCTTGCAGTGCAGTTTCATGACATCTTAGGTACTGCGGGCTGCTCGAACCTCGTCACGCTCAATGCTACTACGCCTGCGACGTCGGTATTTCTCCGTGACTTCTGTAATCGTGCCACCGAGAGCCAGGTCGCACCACTTTTCAGCAGACTGCCAGGTTATTCGACGTCATAGGGCGCAGAGGACTACGCGCATGAGCTGTGCGGGGCGACACCTTTCGAGGAGCCTATAAACGGACACCCGCTCGACTACTCAGTCACAGGGTATGGTGGCGCCGAAACAATGTCGATCGCTCACAACAATTTTGTTCTTGCCGTGCAGTTTCTTGACATCCTAGGTACTGCGGGCTGCTCGAACCTCGTCATGCTCAATGCTACTACGCCTGCGACGCCGGTATTTCTCCGTGACTTCTGTAATCGTGCCACCAAGAGCCAGGTCTCACCACCGCTTAGCAGACTGGCAGGTTATTCGACGTCACAGGGCGCAGAGGGCTACGCACATGAGCTGGGCGGGGCGACACCTTTCAAGGAGCCTACAAAGCGACACCCGTTCTACTTGTCAGTCACAGGGTACGGTGGCGCCGGAACAATGTCGATCGCTCACAACAATTTTGTTCTTGCCGTGCAGTTTCATGACATCCTAGGTACTGCGGGCTGCTCGAACCTCGTCAAGCTCAATGCTACTACGCCTGCGACGCTGGTATTTCTCCGTTACTTCAGTAATCGTGCCACCGAGAGCCAGGTCTCACCACCGTTCTGCAGACTGCCAGGTTATTCGACGTCATAGGGCGTAGAGGGCTACGCGCATGGGCGGTGTGGGGCGACACCTTTCAAGGAACCTACAAAGCGACACCCGTTCGACTTCTCAGCCACAGGGTATGGTGGCGCCGGAACAATGTCGATCGCTCACAACAATTTTGTTCTTGCCGTTCAGTTTCTTGACATCCTATGTACTGCGGGCTGCTCGAACCTCATCACGCTCAATGCTACTACGCCTGCGACTCCGGTATTTCTCCATCACTTCTGTAATCGTGCCACCGAGAGCCAGGTCTCACCACCGTTCAGCAGACTGCCAGGTTATTCGACGTCATAGGGCGCAGAGGGCTACGCGAATGAGTTGGGCGGGGCGACACCTTTCAAGGAGCCTACAAAGCGACATCCGTTCGACTTCTCAGTCACAGGGTATGGTGGCGCCGGAAAAATGTCGATCGCTCACAACAATTTTGTTCTTGCCGTGCAGTTTCTTGACATCCTAGGTACTGCGGGCTGCTCGAAGCTCGTCACGCTAAATGCTACTACGCCTGCGATGCCGGTATTTCTCAGTGACTTCTGTAATCGTTCCACCGAGAGCCAGGTCTCACCACCGTTCAGCAGACTGCCATGTTATTCGACGTCATAGTGCGCAGAGGGCTACGCGCATGAGCTGTGCGGGGCGACACCTTTCAAGGAGCCTACAAAGCGACACCCGTTCGACTTCTCAGTCACAGGGTATGTTGGCGCCGGAAGAATGTCGATCGCTCACAACAATTTTGTTCTTGCAGTGCAGTTTCATGACATCTTAGGTACTGCGGGCTGCTCGAACCTCGTCACGCTCAATGCTACTACGCCTGCGACGTCGGTATTTCTCCGTGACTTCTGTAATTGTGCCACCGAGAGCCAGGTCGCACCACTGTTCAGCAGACTGCCAGGTTATTCGACGTCATAGGGCGCAGAGGACTACGCGCATGAGCTGTGCGGGGCGACACCTTTCGAGGAGCCTATAAACGGACACCCGCTCGACTACTCAGTCACAGGGTATGGTGGCGCCGAAACAATGTCGATCGCTCACAACAATTTTGTTCTTGCCGTGCAGTTTCTTGACATCCTAGGTACTGCGGGCTGCTCGAACCTCGTCACGCTCAATGCTACTACGCCTGCGACGCCGGTATTTCTCCGTGACTTCTGTAATCGTGCCACCGAGAGCCAGGTCTCACCACCGTTCAGCAGACTGGCAGGTTATTCGACGTCACAGGGCGCAGAGGGCTACGCACATGAGCTGTGCGGGGCGACACCTTTCAAGGAGCCTACAAAGCGACACCCGTTCTACTTGTGAGTCACAGGGTATGGTGGCGCCGGAACAATGTCGATCGCTCACAACAATTTTGTTCTTGCCGTGCAGTTTCATGACATCCTAGGTACTGCGGGCTGCTCGAACCTCGTCATGCTCAATGCTACTACGCCTGCGACGCTGGTATTTCTCCGTGACTTCAGTAATCGTGCCACCGAGAGCCAGGTCTCACCACCGTTCTGCAGACTGCCAGGTTATTCGACGTCATAGGGCGCAGAGGGCTACGCGCATGGGCGGTGTGGGGCGACACCTTTCAAGGAGCCTACAAAGCGACACCCGTTCGACTTCTCAGCCACAGGGTATGGTGGCGCCGGAACAATGTCGATCGCTCACAACAATTTTGTTCTTGCCGTTCAGTTTCTTGACATCCTATGTACTGCGGGCTGCTCGAACCTCATCATGCTCAATGCTACTACGCCTGCGACTCCGGTATTTCTCCATCACTTCTGTAATCGTGCCACCGAGAGCCAGGTCTCACCACCGTTCAGCAGACTGCCAGGTTATTCGACGTCATAGGGCGCAGAGGGCTACGCGAATGAGCTGGGCGGGGCGACACCTTTCAAGGAGCCTACAAAGCGACATCCGTTCGACTTCTCAGTCACAGGGTATGGTGGTGCCGGAACAATGTCGATCGCTCACAACAATTTTGTTCTTGCCGTGCAGTTTCTTGACATCCTAGGTACTGCGGGCTGCTCGAAGCTCGTCACGCTCAATGCTACTACGCCTGCGATGCCGGTATTTCTCAGTGACTTCTGTAATCGTGCCACCGGGAGGCAGGTCTCACCACCATTCAGCAGACGGCCGGGTTATTCGACGTCATAGGGCGCAGAGGGCTACGCACATGAGCTGTGTGGGGCGACACCTTTCAAGGAGCCTATAAAGGGACACCCGCTCGACTACTCAGTCACAGGGTATGGTGGCGCCGGAACAATGTCAATTGCTCACAACAATTTTGTTCTTGCCGTGCTGTTTCTTGACATCCTAGGTACTGCGGGCTGCTCGAACCTCGTCACGCTCAATGCTACTACGCCTGCGACGCCGGTATTTTTCCGTGACTTCTGTAATCGAGCCACCAAGAGCCAGGTCTCACCACCGTTCAGCAGACTGCCAGGTTATTCGACGTCATAGGGCGCAGAGGGCTACGCGATTGAGCTGGGCGGGGCGACACCTTTCAAGGAGCCTACAAAGCGACACCCGTTCGACTTCTCAGTCACAGGGTATGGTGGCGCCGGAACAATGTCGATCGCTCACAACAATTTTGTTCTTGCCGTGCAGTTTCTTGACATCCTAGGTACTGCGGGCTGCTCGAACCTCGTCACGCTCAATGCTACTACGCCTGCGACGCCGGTATTTCTCCGTGACTTCTGTAATCGTGCCACCGAGAGGCAGGTCTCACCACCGTTCAGCAGACGGCCGGGTTATTCGACGTCATAGGGCGCAGAGGGCTACGCGCATGAGCTGTGTGGGGCGACACCTTTCAAGGAGCCTACCAAGCTACACCCGTTCGACTTCTCAGTCACAGGGTATGGTGGCGCCGGAACAATGTCGGTCGCTCACAACAATTTTGTTTTTGCCGTGCAGTTTCTTGACATCCTAGGTACTGCGGGCTGCTCGAACCTCGTCACGCTCAATGCTACTACGCCTGCGATGCCGGTATTTCTCCGTGACTTCTGTAATCGTGCCATCGAGAGCCAGGTCTCACCACCGTTCAGCAGAACGCCAGGTTATTCGACGTCATAGGGCGCAGAGGGCTACGCGAATGAGCTGGGCGGGGCGACACCTTTCAAGGAGCCTACAAAGCGACATCCGTTCGACTTCTCGGTCACAGGGTATGGTGGCGCCGGAACAATGTCGATCGCTCACAACAATTTTGTTCTTGCCGTGCAGTTTCTTGACATCCTAGGTACTGCGGGCTGCTCGAACCTCGTCACGCTCAATGCTACTACGCCTGCGACGCCGGTATTTCTCCGTGACTTCTGTAATCGTGCCACCGAGAACCAGGTCGCACCACCGTTCAGCAGACTGCCATGTTATTCGACGTCATAGTGCGCAGAGGGCTACGCGCATGAGCTGTGCGGGGCGACACCTTTCAAGGAGCCTACAAAGCGACACCCGTTCGACTTCTCAGTCACAGGGTATGTTGGCGCCGGAAGAATGTCGATCGCTCACAACAATTTTGTTCTTGCCGTGCAGTTTCTTGACATCTTAGGTACTGCGGGCTGTTCGAACCTCGTCACGCTCAATGCTACTACGCCGGCGACGCCGGTATTTCTCCATTACTTCTCTAATCGTGCCACCGAGAGCCAGGTCTCACCACCGTTCCGCAGACTGCCAGGTTATTCGACGTCATAGGGCGCAGAGGGCTACGCGCATGAGCTGTGTGGGGCGACACCTTTCAAGGAGCCTACAAAGCGACACCCGTTCGACTTCTCAGTCACAGGGTATGGTGGCGCCGGAACAATGTTGATCGCTCACAACAATTTTGTTCTTGCAGTGCAGTTTCATGACATCTTAGGTACTGCGGGCTTCTCGAACCTCGTCACGTTCAACGCTACTACGCCTGCGACGTCGGTATTTCTCCGTGACTTCTGTAATCGTGCCACCGAGAGCCAGGTCGCACCACTGTTCAGCAGACTGCCAGGTTATTCGACGTCATAGGGCGCAGAGGACTACGCGCATGAGCTGTGCGGGGCGACACCTTTCGAGGAGCCTATAAACGGACACCCGCTCGACTACTCAGTCACAGGGTATGGTGGCGCCGAAACAATGTCGATCGCTCACAACAATTTTGTTCTTGCCGTGCAGTTTCTTGACATCCTAGGTACTGCGGGCTGCTCGAACCTCGTCACGCTCAATGCTACTACGCCTGCGACGCCGGTATTTCTCCGTGACTTCTGTAATCGTGCCACCGAGAGCCAGGTCTCACCACCGTTCAGCAGACTGGCAGGTTATTCGACGCCACAGGGCGCAGAGGGCTACGCACATGAGCTGTGCGGGGCGACACCTTTCAAGGAGCCTACAAAGCGACACCCGTTCGACTTCTCAGTCACAGGGTATGTTGGCGCCGGAAGAATGTCGATCGCTCACAACAATTTTGTTCTTGCCGTGCAGTTTCTTGACATCTTAGGTACTGCGGGCTGTTCGAACCTCGTCACGCTCAATGCTACTACGCCGGCGACGCCGGTATTTCTCCATTACTTCTCTAATCGTGCCACCGAGAGCCAGGTCTCACCACCGTTCCGCAGACTGCCAGGTTATTCGACGTCATAGGGCGCAGAGGACTACGCGCATGAGCTGTGCGGGGCGACACCTTTCGAGGAGCCTATAAACGGAGACCCGCTCGACTACTCAGTCACAGGGTATGGTGGCGCCGAAACAATGTCGATCGCTCACAACAATTTTGTTCTTGCCGTGCAGTTTCTTGACATCCTAGGTACTGCGGGCTGCTCGAACCTCGTCACGCTCAATGCTACTACGCCTGCGACGCCGGTATTTCTCCGTGACTTCTGTAATCGTGCCACCGAGAGCCAGGTCTCACCACCGTTCAGCAGACTGGCAGGTTATTCGACGCCACAGGGCGCAGAGGGCTACGCGCATGAGCTGTGCGGGGCGACACCTTTCAAGGAGCCTACAAAGCGACACCCGTTCGACTTCTCAGTCACAGGGTATGTTGGCGCCGGAAGAATGTCGATCGCTCACAACAATTTTGTTCTTGCCGTGCAGTTTCTTGACATCTTAGGTACTGCGGGCTGTTCGAACCTCGTCACGCTCAATGCTACTACGCCGGCGACGCCGGTATTTCTCCATTACTTCTCTAATCGTGCCACCGAGAGCCAGGTCTCACCACCGTTCCGCAGACTGCCAGGTTATTCGACGTCATAGGGCGCAGAGGGCTACGCGCATGAGCTGTGTGGGGCGACACCTTTCAAGGAGCCTACAAAGCGACACCCGTTCGACTTCTCAGTCACAGGGTATGGTGGCGCCGGAACAATGTTGATCGCTCACAACAATTTTGTTCTTGCAGTGCAGTTTCATGACATCTTAGGTACTGCGGGCTTCTCGAACCTCGTCACGTTCAACGCTACTACGCCTGCGACGTCGGTATTTCTCCGTGACTTCTGTAATCGTGCCACCGAGAGCCAGGTCGCACCACTGTTCAGCAGACTGCCAGGTTATTCGACGTCATAGGGCGCAGAGGACTACGCGCATGAGCTGTGCGGGGCGACACCTTTCGAGGAGCCTATAAACGGACACCCGCTCGACTACTCAGTCACAGGGTATGGTGGCGCCGAAACAATGTCGATCGCTCACAACAATTTTGTTCTTGCCGTGCAGTTTCTTGACATCCTAGGTACTGCGGGCTGCTCGAACCTCGTCACGCTCAATGCTACTACGCCTGCGACGCCGGTATTTCTCCGTGACTTCTGTAATCGTGCCACCGAGAGCCAGGTCTCACCACCGTTCAGCAGACTGGCAGGTTATTCGACGCCACAGGGCGCAGAGGGCTACGCACATGAGCTGTGCGGGGCGACACCTTTCAAGGAGCCTACAAAGCGACACCCGTTCTACTTGTCAGTCACAGGGTATGGTGGCGCCGGAACAATGTCGATCGCTCACAACAATTTTGTTCTTGCCGTGCAGTTTCATGACATCCTAGGTACTGCGGGCTGCTCGAACCTCGTCATGCTCAATGCTACTACGCCTGCGACGCTGGTATTTCTCCGTGACTTCAGTAATCGTGCCACCGAGAGCCAGGTCTCACCACCGTTCTGCAGACTGCCAGGTTATTCGACGTCATAGGGCGCAGAGGGCTACGCGCATGGGCGGTGTGGGGCGACACCTTTCAAGGAGCCTACAAAGCGACACCCGTTCGACTTCTCAGCCACAGGGTATGGTGGCGCCGGAACAATGTCGATCGCTCACAACAATTTTGTTCTTGCCGTTCAGTTTCTTGACATCCTATGTACTGCGGGCTGCTCGAACCTCATCATGCTCAATACTACTACGCCTGCGACTCCGGTATTTCTCCATCACTTCTGTAATCGTGCCACCGAGAGCCAGGTCTCACCACCGTTCAGCAGACTGCCAGGTTATTCGACGTCATAGGGCGCAGAGGGCTACGCGCATGAGCTGTGTGGGGCGACACCTTTCAAGGAGCCTACAAAGCGACACCCGTTCGACTTCTCAGTCACAGGGTATGTTGGCGCCGGAAGAATGTCGATCGCTCACAACAATTTTGTTCTTGCCGTGCAGTTTCTTGACATCTTAGGTACTGCGGGCTGTTCGAACCTCGTCACGCTCAATGCTACTACGCCGGCGACGCCGGTATTTCTCCATTACTTCTCTAATCGTGCCACCGAGAGCCAGGTCTCACCACCGTTCCGCAGACTGCCAGGTTATTCGACGTCATAGGGCGCAGAGGACTACGCGCATGAGCTGTGCGGGGCGACACCTTTCGAGGAGCCTATAAACGGACACCCGCTCGACTACTCAGTCACAGGGTATGGTGGCGCCGAAACAATGTCGATCGCTCACAACAATTTTGTTCTTGCCGTGCAGTTTCTTGACATCCTAGGTACTGCGGGCTGCTCGAACCTCGTCACGCTCAATGCTACTACGCCTGCGACGCCGGTATTTCTCCGTGACTTCTGTAATCGTGCCACCGAGAGCCAGGTCTCACCACCGTTCAGCAGACTGGCAGGTTATTCGACGCCACAGGGCGCAGAGGGCTACGCGCATGAGCTGTGCGGGGCGACACCTTTCAAGGAGCCTACAAAGCGACACCCGTTCGACTTCTCAGTCACAGGGTATGTTGGCGCCGGAAGAATGTCGATCGCTCACAACAATTTTGTTCTTGCCGTGCAGTTTCTTGACATCTTAGGTACTGCGGGCTGTTCGAACCTCGTCACGCTCAATGCTACTACGCCGGCGACGCCGGTATTTCTCCATTACTTCTCTAATCGTGCCACCGAGAGCCAGGTCTCACCACCGTTCCGCAGACTGCCAGGTTATTCGACGTCATAGGGCGCAGAGGGCTACGCGCATGAGCTGTGTGGGGCGACACCTTTCAAGGAGCCTACAAAGCGACACCCGTTCGACTTCTCAGTCACAGGGTATGGTGGCGCCGGAACAATGTTGATCGCTCACAACAATTTTGTTCTTGCAGTGCAGTTTCATGACATCTTAGGTACTGCGGGCTTCTCGAACCTCGTCACGTTCAACGCTACTACGCCTGCGACGTCGGTATTTCTCCGTGACTTCTGTAATCGTGCCACCGAGAGCCAGGTCGCACCACTGTTCAGCAGACTGCCAGGTTATTCGACGTCATAGGGCGCAGAGGACTACGCGCATGAGCTGTGCGGGGCGACACCTTTCGAGGAGCCTATAAACGGACACCCGCTCGACTACTCAGTCACAGGGTATGGTGGCGCCGAAACAATGTCGATCGCTCACAACAATTTTGTTCTTGCCGTGCAGTTTCTTGACATCCTAGGTACTGCGGGCTGCTCGAACCTCGTCACGCTCAATGCTACTACGCCTGCGACGCCGGTATTTCTCCGTGACTTCTGTAATCGTGCCACCGAGAGCCAGGTCTCACCACCGTTCAGCAGACTGGCAGGTTATTCGACGCCACAGGGCGCAGAGGGCTACGCACATGAGCTGTGCGGGGCGACACCTTTCAAGGAGCCTACAAAGCGACACCCGTTCTACTTGTCAGTCACAGGGTATGGTGGCGCCGGAACAATGTCGATCGCTCACAACAATTTTGTTCTTGCCGTGCAGTTTCATGACATCTTAGGTACTGCGGGCTGCTCGAACCTCGTCATGCTCAATGCTACTACGCCTGCGACGCTGGTATTTCTCCGTGACTTCAGTAATCGTGCCACCGAGAGCCAGGTCTCACCACCGTTCTGCAGACTGCCAGGTTATTCGACGTCATAGGGCGCAGAGGGCTACGCGCATGGGCGGTGTGGGGCGACACCTTTCAAGGAGCCTACAAAGCGACACCCGTTCGACTTCTCAGCCACAGGGTATGGTGGCGCCGGAACAATGTCGATCGCTCACAACAATTTTGTTCTTGCCGTTCAGTTTCTTGACATCCTATGTACTGCGGGCTGCTCGAACCTCATCATGCTCAATACTACTACGCCTGCGACTCCGGTATTTCTCCATCACTTCTGTAATCGTGCCACCGAGAGCCAGGTCTCACCACCGTTCAGCAGACTGCCAGGTTATTCGACGTCATAGGGCGCAGAGGGCTACGCGAATGAGCTGGTCGGGGCGACACCTTTCAAGGAGCCTACAAAGCGACATCCGTTCGACTTCTCAGTCACAGGGTATGGTGGCGCCGGAACAATGTCGATCGCTCACAACAATTTTGTTCTTGCCGTGAAGTTTGTTGACATCCTAGGTACTGCGGGCTGCTCGAAGCTCGTCACGCTCAATGCTACTACGCCTGCGATGCCGGTATTTCTCAGTGACTTCTGTAATCGTGCCACCGGGAGGCAGGTCTCACCACCATTCAGCAGACGGCCGGGTTATTCGACGTCATAGGGCGCAGAGGGCTACGCACATGAGCTGTGTGGGGCGACACCTTTCAAGGAGCCTATAAAGGGACACCCGCTCGACTACTCAGTCACAGGGTATGGTGGCGCCGGAACAATGTCAATTGCTCACAACAATTCTGTTCTTGCCGTGCAGTTTCTTGACATCCTAGGTACTGCGGGCTGCTCGAACCTCGTCACGCTCAATGCTACTACGCCTGCGACGCCGGTATTTTTCCGTGACTTCTGTAATCGTGCCACCAAGAGCCAGGTCTCACCACCGTTCAGCAGACTGCCAGGTTATTCGACGTCATAGGGCGCAGAGGGCTACGCGAATGAGCTGGGCGGGGCGACACCTTTCAAGGAGCCTACAAAGCGACACCCGTTCGACTTCTCAGTCACAGGGTATGGTGGCGCCGGAACAATGTCGATCGCTCACAACAATTTTGTTCTTGCCGTGCAGTTTCTTGACATCCTAGGTACTGCGGGCTGCTCGAACCTCGTCACGCTCAATGCTACTACGCCTGCGACGCCGGTATTTCTCCGTGACTTCTGTAATCGTGCCACCGAGAGGCAGGTCTCACCACCGTTCAGCAGACGGCCGGGTTATTCGACGTCATAGGGCGCAGAGGGCTACGCGCATGAGCTGTGTGGGGCGACACCTTTCAAGGAGCCTACCAAGCGACACCCGTTCGACTTCTCAGTCACAGGGTATGGTGGCGCCGGAACAATGTCGGTCGCTCACAACAATTTTGTTTTTGCCGTGCAGTTTCTTGACATCCTAGGTACTGCGGGCTGCTCGAACCTCGTCACGCTCAATGCTACTACGCCTGCGATGCCGGTATTTCTCCGTGACTTCTGTAATCGTGCCACCGAGAGCCAGGTCTCACCACCGTTCAGCAGACCGCCAGGTTATTCGACGTCATAGGGCGCAGAGGGCTACGCGAATGAGCTGGGCGGGGCGACACCTTTCAAGGAGCCTACAAAGCGACATCCGTTCGACTTCTCGGTCACAGGGTATGGTGGCGCCGGAACACTGTCGATCGCTCACAACAATTTTGTTCTTGCCGTGCAGTTTCTTGACATCGTAGGTACTGCGGGCTGCTCGAACCTCGTCACGCTCAATGCTACTACGCCTGCGATGCCGGTATTTCTCCGTGACTTCTGTAATCGTGCCACCGAGAGGCAGGTCTCACCACCGTTTAGCAGACGGCCAGGTTATTCGACGTCAAAGGGCGCAGAGTGCTACGCGCATGAGGTGTGCGGGGCGACACCTTTCAAGGAGCCTACAAAGCGACACCCGTTCGACTTCTCAGTCACAGGGTATGTTGGCGCCGGAACAATGTCGATCGCTCACAACAATTTTGTTCTTGCCGTGCAGTTTCTTGACATCCTAGGTACTGCGGGCTACTTGAACCTCGTGACGCTCAATGCTACTACGCCTGCGACGCCGGTATTTCTCCGTGACTTCTGTAATCGTTCCACCGAGAGCCAGGTCTCACCACCGTTCAGCAGACTGCCAGTTTATTCGACGTCATAGGGCGCAGAGGGCTACGCGCATGAGCTGTGCGGGGCGACACCTTTCAAGGAGCCTACAAAGCGACACCCGTTCGACTTCTCAGTCACAGGGTATGGTGGCGCCGGAACAATGTCGATCGCTCACAACAATTTTGTTCTTGCCGTGCAGTTTCTTGACATCCTAGGTACTGCGGTCCTGTTCGAACCTCGTCACGCTCAGTGCTACTACGCCTGCGACGCCGGTATTTCTCCGTGACTTCTGTAATCGTGCTACCGAGAGCCAGGTCTCACCACCGTTCAGCAGACTGCCAGGTTATTCGACGTCATAGGGAGCAGACGGCTACGCAAATGAGCTGTGTGGGGCGACACCTTTCAAGGAGCCTATAAAGGGACACCCGCTCGATTACTCAGTCACAGGGTATGTGGAACAATGTCAATCGCTCACAACAATTTTGTTCTTGCCGTGCAGTTTCTTGACATCCTAGGTACTGCGGGCTGCTCGAACCTCGTCACGCTCAATGCTACTATGCCTGCGACGCCGGTATTTCTCCGTGACTTCTGTAATCGTGCCACCGAGAGCCAGGTCTCACACCGTTCAACAGACTGCCAGGTTATTCCACGTCATAGGGCGCAGAGGGCTACGCGAATGAGCTGGGCGGGGCGACACCTTTCAAGGAGCCTACAAAGCGACACCCGTTCGACTTCTCAGTCACAGGGTATGGTGGCGCCGGAACAATGTCGGTCGCTCACAACAATTTTGTTTTTGCCGTGCAGTTTCTTGACATCCTAGGTACTGCGGGCTGCTCGAACCTCGTCACGCTCAATGCTACTACGCCTGCGATGCCGGTATTTCTCCGTGACTTCTGTAATCGTGCCACCGAGAGCCAGGTCTCACCACCGTTCAGCAGACCGCCAGGTTATTCGACGTCATAGGGCGCAGAGGGCTACGCGAATGAGCTGGGCGGGGCGACACCTTTCAAGGAGCCTACAAAGCGACATCCGTTCGACTTCTCGGTCACAGGGTATGGTGGCGCCGGAACAATGTCGATCGCTCACAACAATTTTGTTCTTGCCGTGCAGTTTCTTGACATCCTAGGTACTGCGGGCTGCTCGAACCTCGTCACGCTCAATGCTACTACGCCTGCGACGCCGGTATTTCTCCGTGTCTTCTGTAATTGCGCCACCGAGAGCCAGGTCGCACCACCGTTCAGCAGACTGCCAGGTTATTCGACGTCATAGGGCGCAGAGGACTACGCGCATGAGCTGTGTGGGGCGACACCTTTCGAGGTGCCTATAAACGGACACCCGCTAGAATACTCAGTCACAGGGTATGGTGGAGCCGGAACAATGTCGATCGCTCACAACAATTTTGTTCTTGCCGTGCAGTTTCTTGACATCCTAGGTACTGCGGGCTGCTCGAACCTCGTCACGCTCAATGCTACTACGCCTGCGACGCCGGTATTTCTCCGTGACTTCTGTAATCGTGCCACCAAGAGCCAGGTCTCACCACCGTTCAGCAGACTGCCAGGTTATTCGACGTCATAGGGCGCAGAGGGCTACGCGAATGAGCTGGGCGGGGCGACACCTTTCAAGGAGCCTACAAAGCGACACCCGTTCGACTTCTCAGTCACAGGGTATGGTGGCGCCGGAACACTGTCGATCGCTCACAACAATTTTGTTCTTGCCGTGCAGTTTCTTGACATCGTAGGTACTGCGGGCTGCTCGAACCTCGTCACGCTCAATGCTACTACGCCTGCGATGCCGGTATTTCTCCGTGACTTCTGTAATCGTGCCACCGAGAGGCAGGTCTCACCACCGTTTAGCAGACGGCCAGGTTATTCGACGTCATAGGGCGCAGAGTGCTACGCGCATGAGGTGTGCGGGGCGACACCTTTCAAGGAGCCTACAAAGCGACACCCGCTCGATTACTCAGTCACAGGGTATGTGGAACAATGTCAATCGCTCACAACAATTTTGTTCTTGCCGTGCAGTTTCTTGACATCCTAGGTACTGCGGGCTGCTCGAACCTCGTCACGCTCAATGCTACTATGCCTGCGACGCCGGTATTTCTCCGTGACTTCTGTAATCGTGCCACCGAGAGCCAGGTCTCACACCGTTCAACAGACTGCCAGGTTATTCCACGTCATAGGGCGCAGAGGGCTACGCGAATGAGCTGGGCGGGGCGACACCTTTCAAGGAGCCTACAAAGCGACACCCGTTCGACTTCTCAGTCACAGGGTATGGTGGCGCCGGAACAATGTCGGTCGCTCACAACAATTTTGTTTTTGCCGTGCAGTTTCTTGACATCCTAGGTACTGCGGGCTGCTCGAACCTCGTCACGCTCAATGCTACTACGCCTGCGATGCCGGTATTTCTCCGTGACTTCTGTAATCGTGCCACCGAGAGCCAGGTCTCACCACCGTTCAGCAGACCGCCAGGTTATTCGACGTCATAGGGCGCAGAGGGCTACGCGAATGAGCTGGGCGGGGCGACACCTTTCAAGGAGCCTACAAAGCGACATCCGTTCGACTTCTCGGTCACAGGGTATGGTGGCGCCGGAACAATGTCGATCGCTCACAACAATTTTGTTCTTGCCGTGCAGTTTCTTGACATCCTAGGTACTGCGGGCTGCTCGAACCTCGTCACGCTCAATGCTACTACGCCTGCGACGCCGGTATTTCTCCGTGTCTTCTGTAATTGCGCCACCGAGAGCCAGGTCGCACCACCGTTCAGCAGACTGCCAGGTTATTCGACGTCATAGGGCGCAGAGGACTACGCGCATGAGCTGTGTGGGGCGACACCTTTCGAGGTGCCTATAAACGGACACCCGCTAGAATACTCAGTCACAGGGTATGGTGGAGCCGGAACAATGTCGATCGCTCACAACAATTTTGTTCTTGCCGTGCAGTTTCTTGACATCCTAGGTACTGCGGGCTGCTCGAACCTCGTCACGCTCAATGCTACTACGCCTGCGACGCCGGTATTTCTCCGTGACTTCTGTAATCGTGCCACCAAGAGCCAGGTCTCACCACCGTTCAGCAGACTGCCAGGTTATTCGACGTCATAGGGCGCAGAGGGCTACGCGAATGAGCTGGGCGGGGCGACACCTTTCAAGGAGCCTACAAAGCGACACCCGTTCGACTTCTCAGTCACAGGGTATGGTGGCGCCGGAACACTGTCGATCGCTCACAACAATTTTGTTCTTGCCGTGCAGTTTCTTGACATCGTAGGTACTGCGGGCTGCTCGAACCTCGTCACGCTCAATGCTACTACGCCTGCGATGCCGGTATTTCTCCGTGACTTCTGTAATCGTGCCACCGAGAGGCAGGTCTCACCACCGTTTAGCAGACGGCCAGGTTATTCGACGTCATAGGGCGCAGAGTGCTACGCGCATGAGGTGTGCGGGGCGACACCTTTCAAGGAGCCTACAAAGCGACACCCGCTCGATTACTCAGTCACAGGGTATGTGGAACAATGTCAATCGCTCACAACAATTTTGTTCTTGCCGTGCAGTTTCTTGACATCCTAGGTACTGCGGGCTGCTCGAACCTCGTCACGCTCAATGCTACTATGCCTGCGACGCCGGTATTTCTCCGTGACTTCTGTAATCGTGCCACCGAGAGCCAGGTCTCACACCGTTCAACAGACTGCCAGGTTATTCCACGTCATAGGGCGCAGAGGGCTACGCGAATGAGCTGGGCGGGGCGACACCTTTCAAGGAGCCTACAAAGCGACATCCGTTCGACTTCTCAGTCACAGGGTATGGTGGCGCCGGAAGAATGTCGATCGTTCACAACAATTTTGTTCTTGCCGTGCAGTTTCTTGACATCCTAGGTACTGCGGGCTGCTCGAAGCTCGTCACGCTCAATGCTACTACGCCTGCGATGCCGGTATTTCTCAGTGACTTCTGTAATTGTGCCACCGGGAGGCAGGTCTCACCACCATTCAGCAGACGGCTGGGTTATTCGACGTCATAGGGCGCAGAGGGCTACGCACATGAGCTGTGTGGGGCGACACCTTTCAAGGAGCCTATAAAGGGACACCCGCTCGACTACTCAGTCACAGGGTATGGTGGTGCCGGAACAATGTCAATTGCTCACAACAATTTTGTTCTTGCCGTGCAGTTTCTTGACATCCTAGGTACTGCGGGCTGCTCGAACCTCGTCACGCTCAATGCTACTACGCCTGCGACGCCGGTATTTTTCCGTGACTTCTGTAATCGTGCCACCAAGAGCCAGGTCTCACCACCGTTCAGCAGACTGCCAGGTTATTCGACGTCATAGGGCGCAGAGGGCTACGCGAATGAGCTGGGCGGGGCGACACCTTTCAAGGAGCCTACAAAGCGACACCCGTTCGACTTCTCAGTCACAGGGTATGGTGGCGCCGGAACAATGTCGATCGCTCACAACGATTTTGTTCTTGCCGTGCAGTTTCTTGACATCCTAGGTACTTCGGGCTGCTCGAACCTCGTCACGCTCAATGCTACTACGCCTGCGATGCCGGTATTTCTCCGTGACTTCTGTAATCGTCCCACCGAGAGCCAGGTCTCACCACCGTTCAGCAGACTGCCAGGTTATTCGACGTCATAGGGCGCAGAGGGCTACGCGCATGAGCTGTGTGGGGCGCCACCTTTCAAGGAGCCTACCAAGCGACACCCGTTCGACTTCTCAGTCACAGGGTATGGTGGCGCCGGAACAATGTCGGTCGCTCACAACAATTTTGTTTTTGCCGTGCAGTTTCTTGACATCCTAGGTACTGCGGGCTGCTCGAACCTCGTCACGCTCAATGCTACTACGCCTGCGATGCCGGTATTTCTCCGTGACTTCTGTAATCGTCCCACCGAGAGCCAGGTCTCACCACCGTTACACAGACCACCAGGTTATTCGACGTCATAGAGCGCAGAGGGCTACGCGAATGAGCTGGGCGGGGCGACACCTTTCAAGGAGCCTACAAAGCGACATCCGTTCGACTTCTCGGTCACAGGGTATGGTGGCACCGGAACAATGTCGATCGCTCACAACAATTGTGTTCTTGCCGTGCAGTTTCTTGACATCCTAGGTACTGCGGGCTGCTCGAACCTCGTCACGCTCAATGCTACTACGCCTGCGACGCCGGTATTTCTCCGTGACTTCTGTAATTGTGCCACCGAGAGCCAGGTCGCACCACCGTTCAGCAGACTGCCAGGTTATTCGACGTCATAGGGCGCAGAGGACTACGCGCATGAGCTGTGTGGGGCGACACCTTTCGAGGAGCCTATAAACGGACACCTGCTAGACTACTCAGTCACAGGGTATGGTGGAGCCGGAACAATGTCGATCGCTCACAACAATTTTGTTCTTGCCGTGCAGTTTCTTGACATCCTAGGTACTGCGGGCTGCTCGAACCTCGTCACGCTCAATGCTACTACGCCTGCGACGCCGGTATTTCTCCGTGACTTCTGTAATCGTGCCACCAAGAGCCAGGTCTCACCACCGTTCAGCAGACTGCCAGGTTATTCGACGTCATAGGGCGCAGAGGGCTACGCGAATGAGCTGGGCGGGGCGACACCTTTCAAGGAGCCTACAAAGCGACACCCGTTCGACTTCTCAGTCACAGGGTATGGTGGCGCCGGAACACTGTCGATCGCTCACAACAATTTTGTTCTTGCCGTGCAGTTTCTTGACATCGTAGGTACTGCGGGCTGCTCGAACCTCGTCACGCTCAATGCTACTACGCCTGCGATGCCGGTATTTCTCCGTGACTTCTGTAATCGTGCCACCGAGAGGCAGGTCTCACCCCCGTTCAGCAGACGGCCGGGTTATTCGACGTCATAGGGCGCAGAGGGCTACGCGCTTGGGCGGTGTTGAGCGACACCTTTCAAGGAGCCTACAAAGCGACACCCGTTCGACTTCTCAGTCACAGGGTATGGTGGCGCCGGAACAATGTCGATCGCTCACAACAATTTTGTTCTTGCCGTTCAGTTTCTTGACATCCTATGTACTGCGGGCTGCTCGAACCTCATCACGCTCAATGCTACTACGCCTGCGACGCCGGTATTTCTCCGTCACTTTTGTAATCGTGCCACCAAGAGCCAGGTCTCACCACCGTTCAGCAGACTGCCAGGTTATTCGACGTCATAGGGCGCAGAGGGCTACGCGAATGAGCTGGGCGGGGCGACACCTTTCAAGGAGCCTACAAAGCGACACCCGTTCGACTTCTCAGTCACAGGGTATGGTGGCGCCGGAACAATGGCGATCGCTCACAACAATTTTGTTCTTGCCGTGCAGTTTCTTGACATCCTAGGTACTGCGCGCTGCTCGAACCTCGTCACGCTCAATGCTACTACGCCTGCGACGCCGGTATTTCTCCGTGACTTCTGTAATCGTGCCACCGAGAGGCAGGTCTCACCACCGTTCAGCAGACGGCCGGGTTATTCGACGTCATAGGGCGCAGAGGGCTACGCGCATGAGCTGTGTGGGGCGACACCTTTCAAGGAGCCTATCAAGCGACACCCGTTCTACTTCTCAGTCACAGGGTATGGTGGCGCCGGAACAATGTCGATCGCTCACAACAATTTTGTTCTTTCCGTGCAGTTTCATGACATCCTAGGTACTGCGGGCTGCTCGAACCTCGTCATGCTCAATGCTACTACGCCAGCGACGCTGGTATTTCTCCGTGACTTCAGTAATCGTGCCACCGAGAGCCAGGTCTCACCACCGTTCTGCAGACTGCCAGGTTATTCGACGTCATAGGGCGCAGAGGGCTACGCGCATGGGCGGTGTGGGGCGACACCTTTCAAGGAGCCTACAAAGCGACACCCGTTCGACTTCTCAGTCACAGGGTATGGTGGCGCCGGAACAATGTCGATCGCTCACAACAATTTTGTTTTTGTCGTTCAGTTTCTTGACATCCTATGTACTGCGGGCTGCTCGAACCTCATCACGCTCAATGGTACTACGCCTGCGACGCCAGTATTTCTCCGTCACTTTTGTAATCGTGCTACCGAGAGCCAGGTCTCACCACCGTTCAGCAGACTGCCAGGTTATTCGACGTCATAGGGAGCAGACGGCTACGCGAATGAGCTGTGTGGGGCGACACCTTTCAAGGAGCCTATAAAGGGACACCCGCTCGATTACTCAGTCACAGGGTATGGTGGCGCTGGAACAATGTCAATCGCTCACAACAATTTTGTTCTTGCCGTGCAGTTTCTTGACATCCTAGGTACTGCGGGCTGCTCGAACCTCGTCACGCTCAATGCTACTATGCCTGCGACGCCGGTATTTCTCCGTGACTTCTGTAATCGTGCCACCGAGAGCCAGGTCTCACACCGTTCAACAGACTGCCAGGTTATTCCACGTCATAGGGCGCAGAAGGCTACGCGAATGAGCTGGGCGGGGCGACACCTTTCAAGGAGCCTACAAAGCGACATCCGTTCGACTTCTCAGTCACAGGGTATGGTGGCGCCGGAACAATGTCGATCGCTCACAACAATTTTGTTCTTGCCGTGCAGTTTCTTGACATCCTAGGTACTGCGGGCTGCTCGAAGCTCGTCACGCTCAATGCTACTACGCCTGCGATGCCGGTATTTCTCAGTGACTTCTGTAATCGTGCCACCGGGAGGCAGGTCTCACCACCATTCAGCAGACGGCCGGGTTATTCGACGTCATAGGGCGCAGAGGGCTACGCACATGAGCTGTGTGGGGCGACACCTTTCAAGGAGCCTATAAAGGGACACCCGCTCGACTACTCAGTCACAGGGTATGGTGGCGCCGGAACAATGTCAATTGCTCACAACAATTTTGTTCTTGCCGTGCAGTTTCTTGACATTCTAGGTACTGCGGGCTACTTGAACCTCGTGACGCTCAATGCTACTACGCCTACGACGCCGGTATTTCTCCGTGACTTCTGTAATCGTGCCACCAAGAGCCAGGTCTCACCACCGTTCAGCAGACTGCCAGTTTATTCGACGTCATAGGGCGCAGAGGGGTACGCGCATGAGCTGTGCGGGGCGACACCTTTCAAGGAGCCTACAAAGCGACACCCGTTCGACTTCTCAGTCACAGGGTATGGTGGCGCCGGAACAATGTCGATCGCTCACAACAATTTTGTTCTTGCCGTGCAGTTTCTTGACATCCTAGGTACTGCGGGCTGCTCGAAGCTCGTCACGCTCAACGCTACTACGCCTGCGATGCCGGTATTTCTCAGTGACTTCTGTAATCGTGCCACCGGGAGGCAGGTCTCACCACCATTCAGCAGACGGCCGGGTTATTCGACGTCATAGGGCGCAGAGGGCTACGCACATGAGCTGTGTGGGGCGACACCTTTCAAGGAGCCTAGAAAGGGACACCCGCTCGACTACTCAGTCACAGGGTATGGTGGCGCCGGAACAATGTCAATTGCTCACAACAATTTTGTTCTTGCCGTGCAGTTTCTTGACATCCTAGGTACTGCGGGCTGCTCGAACCTCGTCACGCTGAATGCTACTACGCCTGCGACGCCGGTATTTTTCCGTGACTTTTCTAATCGTGCCACCAAGAGCCAGGTCTCACCACCGTTCAGCAGACTGCCAGGTTATTCGACGTCATAGGGCGCAGAGGGCTACGCGAATGAGCTGGGTGGGGCGACACCTTTCAAGGAGCCTACAAAGCGACACCCGTTCGACTTCTCAGTCACAGGGTATGGTGGCGCCGGAACAATGTCGATCGCTCACAACAATTTTGTTCTTGCCGTGCAGTTTCTTGACATCCTAGGTACTGCGGGCTGCTCGAACCTCGTCACGCTCTATGCTACTACGCCTGCGACGCCGGTATTTCTCCGTGACTTCTGTAATCGTGCCACCGAGAGGCAGGTCTCACCACCGTTCAGCAGACGGCCGGGTTATTCGACGTCATAGGGCGCAGAGGGCTACGCGCATGAGCTGTGTGGGGCGACACCTTTCAAGGAGCCTACCAAGCGACACCCGTTCGACTTCCCAGTCACAGGGTATGGTGGCGCCGGAACAATGTCGGTCGCTCACAACATTTTTGTTTTTGCCGCGCAGTTTCTTGACATCCTAAGTACTGCGGGCTGCTCGAACCTCGTCACGCTCAATGCTACTACGCCTGCGATGCCGGTATTTCTCCGTGACTTCTGTAATCGTGCCACCGAGAGCCAGGTCTCACCACCGTTCAGCAGACAGCCAGGTTATTCGACGTCATAGGGCGCAGAGGGCTACGCGAATGAGCTGGGCGGGGCGACACCTTTCAAGGAGCCTACAAAGCGACATTCGTTCGACTTCTCGGTCACAGGGTATGGTGGCGCCGGAACAATGTCGATCGCTCACAACAATTTTGTTCTTGCCCTGCAGTTTCTTGACATCCTAGGTACTGCGGGCTGCTCGAACCTCGTCACGCTCAATGCTACTACGCCTGCGACGCCGGTATTTCTCCGTGACTTCTGTAATTGTGCCACCGAGAGCCAGGTCCCACCACCGTTCAGCAGACTGCCACGTTATTCGACGTCATAGGGCGCAGAGGACTACGCGCATGAGCTGTGTGGGGCGACACCTTTCAAGGAGCCTACAAAGCGACACCCGTTCGACTACTCAGTCACAGGGTATGGTGGCGCCGGAACAATGTCAATTGCTCACAACAATTTTGTTCTTGCCGTGCAGTTTCTTGACATCCTAGGTACTGCGGGCTGCTCGAACCTCGTCACGCTGAATGCTACTACGCCTGCGACGCCGGTATTTTTCCGTGACTTTTGTAATCGTGCCACCAAGAGCCAGGTCTCACCACCGTTCAGCAGACTGCCAGGTTATTCGACGTCATAGGGCGCAGAGGGCTACGCGAATGAGCTGGGTGGGGCGACACCTTTCAAGGAGCCCACAAAGCGACACCCGTTCGACTTCTCAGTCACAGGGTATGGTGGCGCCGGAACAATGTCGATCGCTCACAACAATTTTGTTCTTGCCGTGCAGTTTCTTGACATCCTAGGTACTGCGGGCTGCTCGAACCTCGTCACGCTCTATGCTACTACGCCTGCGACGCCGGTATTTCTCCGTGACTTCTGTAATCGTGCCACCGAGAGGCAGGTCTCACCACCGTTCAGCAGACGGCCGGGTTATTCGACGTCATAGGGCGCAGAGGGCTACGCGCATGAGCTGTGTGGGGCGACACCTTTCAAGGAGCCTACCAAGCGACACCCGTTCGACTTCCCAGTCACAGGGTATGGTGGCGCCGGAACAATGTCGGTCGCTCACAACATTTTTGTTTTTGCCGCGCAGTTTCTTGACATCCTAAGTACTGCGGGCTGCTCGAACCTCGTCACGCTCAATGCTGCTACGCCTGCGATGCCGGTATTTCTCCGTGACTTCTGTAATCGTGCCACCGAGAGCCAGGTCTCACCACCGTTCAGCAGACTGCCAGGTTATTCGACGTCATAGGGCGCAGAGGGCTACGCGAATGAGCTGGGCGGGGCGACACCTTTCAAGGAGCCTACAAAGCGACATTCGTTCGACTTCTCGGTCACAGGGTATGGTGGCGCCGGAACAATGTCGATCGCTCACAACAATTTTGTTCTTGCCCTGCAGTTTCTTGACATCCTAGGTACTGCGGGCTGCTCGAACCTCGTCACGCTCAATGCTACTACGCCTGCGACGCCGGTAGTTCTCCGTGACTTCTGTAATTGTGCCACCGAGAGCCAGGTCGCACCACCGTTCAGCAGACTGCCAGGTTATTCGACGTCATAGGGCGCAGAGGACTACGCGCATGAGCTGTGTGGGGCGACACCTTTCAAGGAGCCTACAAAGCGACACCCGTTCGACTTCTCAGTCACAGAGTATGGTGGCGCCGGAACACTGTCGATCGCTCACAACAATTTTGTTCTTGCCGTGCAGTTTCTTGACATCGTAGGTACTGCGCGCTGCTCGAACCTCGTCACGCTCAATGCTACTACGCCTGCGATGCCGGTATTTCTCCGTGACTTCTGTAATCGTGCCACCGAGAGGCAGGTCTCACCCCCGTTCAGCAGACGGCCGGGTTATTCGACGTCATAGGGCGCAGAGGGCTACGCGCATGAGCTGTGTGGGGCGACACCTCTCAAGGAGCCTACAAAGCGACACCCGTTCGACTTCTCAGTCACAGGGTATGGTGGCGCCGGAACAATGTTGATCGCTCACAACAATTTTGTTCTTGCAGTGCAGTTTCATGACAACTTAGGTTCTGCGGGCTGCTTGAACCTCGTCACGCTCAATGCTACTACGCCTGCGACGTCGGTATTTCTCCGTGACTTCTGTAATCGTGCCACCGAGAGCCAGGTCGCACCACTGTTCAGCAGACTGCCAGGTTATTCGACGTCATAGGGCGCAGAGGACTACGCGCATGAGCTGTGCGGGGCGACACCTTTCGAGGAGCCTATAAACGGACACCCGCTCGACTACTCAGTCACAGGGTATGGTGGCGCCGAAACAATGTCGATCGCTCACAACAATTTTGTTCTTGCCGTTCAGTTTCTTGACATCCTATGTACTGCGGGCTGCTCGAACCTCATCACGCTCAATGCTACTACGCCTGCGACGCCGGTATTTCTCCGTCACTTTTGTAATCGTGCCACCAAGAGCCAGGTCTCACCACCGTTCAGCAGACTGCCAGGTTATTCGACGTCATAGGGCGCAGAGGGCTACGCGAATGAGCTGGGCGGGGCGACACCTTTCAAGGAGCCTACAAAGCGACACCCGTTCGACTTCTCAGTCACAGGGTATGGTGGCGCCGGAACAATGTCGATCGCTCACAACAATTTTGTTCTTGCCGTGCAGTTTCTTGACATCCTAGGTACTGCGCGCTGCTCGAACCTCGTCACGCTCAATGCTACTACGCCTACGGCGCCGGTATTTCTCCGTGACTTCTGTAATTGTGCGACCGAGAGGCAGGTCTCACCACCGTTCAGCAGACGGCCGGGTTATTCGACGTCATAGAACGCAGAGGGCTACGCGCATGAGCTGTGTGGGGCGACACCTTTCAAGGAGCCTATCAAGCGACACCCGTTCGACTTCTCAGTCACAGGGTATGGTGGCGCCGGAACAATGTCGATCGCTCACAACAATTTTGTTTTTGCCGTGCAGTTTCTTGACATCCTAGGTACTGCGGGCTGCTCGAACCTCGTCACGCTCAATGCTACTACGCCTGCGACGCCGGTATTTCTCCGTGACTTCTGTAATCGTGCCACCGAGAACCAGGTCGCACCACTGTTCAGCTGACTGCCAGGTTATTCGACGTCATAGGGCGCAGAGGACTACGCGCATGAGCTGTGTGGGGCGACACCTTTCGAGGAGCCTATAAACGGACACCCGCTAGACTACTCAGTCACAGGGTATGGTAGAGCCGGAACAATGTCGATCGCTCACAACAATTTTGTTCTTGCCGTGCAGTTTCTTGACATCCTAGGTACTGCGGGCTGCTCGAACCTCGTCACGCTCAATGCTACTACGCCTGCGACGCCGGTATTTCTCCGTGACTTCTGTAATCGTGCCACCAAAAGCCAGGTCTCACCACCGTTCAGCAGACTGCCAGGTTATTCGACGTCATAGGGCGCAGAGGGCTACGCGAATGAGCTGGGCGGGGCGACACCTTTCAAGGAGCCTACAAAGCGACACCCGTTCGACTTCTCAGTCACAGGGTATTGTGGCGCCGGAACAATGTCGATCGCTCACAACAATTTTGTTCTTGCCGTGCAGTTTCTTGACATCCTAGGTACTGCGGGCTGCTCGAACCTCGTCACGCTCAATGCTACTACGCCTGCGATGCCGGTATTTCTCCGTGACTTCTGTAATCGTGCCACCGAGAGGCAGGTCTCACCCCCGTTCAGCAGACGGCCGGGTTATTCGACGTCATAGGGCACAGAGGGCTACGCGCATGAGCTGTGTGGGGCGACACCTTTCAAGGAGCCTACAAAGCGACACCCGTTCGACTTCTCAGTCACAGGGTATGGTGGCGCCGGAACAATGTTGATCCCTCACAACAATTTTGTTCTTGCAGTGCAGTTTCATGACATCTTAGGTACTGCGGGCTGCTCGAACCTCGTCACGCTCAATGCTACTACGCCTGCGACGTCGGTATTTCTCCGTGACTTCTGTAACCGTGCCACCGAGAGCCAGGTCGCACCACTGTTCAGCAGACTGCCAGGGTTTTCGACGTCATAGGGCCCAGAGGACTACGCGCCTGAGCTGTGCGGGGCGACACCTTTCGAGGAGCCCATAAACGGACACCCGCTCGACTACTCAGTCACAGGGTATGGTGGCGCCGAAACAATGTCAATCGCTCACAACAATTTTGTTCTTGCCGTGCAGTTTCTTGACATCCTAGGTACTGCGGGCTGCTCGAACCTCGTCACGCTCAATGCTACTACGTCTGCGACGCCGGTATTTCTCCGTGACTTCTGTAATCGTGCCACCGAGAGCCAGGTCTCACCACCGTTCAGCAGACTGCCAGGTTATTCGACGTCACAGGGCGCAGAGGGCTACGCACAGGAGCTGTGCGGGGCGACACCTTCCAAGGAGCCTACAAAGCGACACCCGTTCTACTTGTCAGTCACAGGGTATTGTGGCGCCGGAACAATGTCGATCGCTCACAACAATTTTGTTCTTGCCGTGCAGTTTCATGACATCCTAGGTACTGCGGGCTGCTCGAACCTCGTCATGCTCAATGCTACTACGCCTGCGATGCTGGTATTTCTCCGTGACTTCAGTAATCGTGCCACCGAGAGCTAGGTCTCACCACCGTTCTGCAGACTGCCAGGTTATTCGACGTCATAGGGCGCAGAGGGCTACGCGCATGGGCGGTGTGGGGCGACACCTTTCAAGGAGCCTACAAAGCGACACCCGTTCGACTTCTCAGTCACAGGGTATGGTGGCGCCGGAACAATGTCGATCGCTCACAACAATTTTGTTTTTGTCGTTCAGTTTCTTGACATCCTATGTACTGCGGGCTGCTCGAACCTCATCACGCTCAATGGTACTACGCCTGCGACGCCGGTATTTCTCCGTCACTTTTGTAATTGTGCCACCGAGAGCCAGGTCTCACCACCGTTTAGCAGACTGCCAGGTTATTCGACGTTATAGGGCGCAGAGGGCTACGCGCATGAGGTGTGCGGGGCGACACCTTTCAAGGAGCCTACAAAGCGACACCCGTTCGACTTCTCAGTCACAGGGTATGTTGGCGCCGGAACAATGTCGATCGCTCAAAACAATTTTGTTCTTGCCGTGCAGTTTCTTGACATCCTAGGTACTGCGGGCTGCTCGAACCTCGTCACGCTCAATGCTACTATGCCTGCGACGCCGGTATTTCTCCGTGACTTCTGTAATCGTGCCACCGAGAGCCAGGTCTCACACCGTTCAACAGACTGCCAGGTTATTCTACGTCATAGGGTGCAGAGGGCTACGCGCATGAGCTGTGCGGTGCGACACCTTTCAAGGAGCCTACAAAGCGACACCCGTTCGACTTCTCAGTCACAGGGTATGGTGGCGCCGGAACAATGTCGTCGCTCACAACAATTTTGTTCTTGCCGTGCAGTTTCTTGACATCCTAGGTACTGCAGGCTGCTCGAACCTCGTCACGCTCAATGCTACTACGCCTGCGATGCCGGTATTTCTCCGTGACTTCTGTAATCGTGCCACCGAGAGGCAGGTCTCACCCCCGTTCAGCAGACGGCCGGGTTATTCGACGTCATAGGGCGCAGAGGGCTACGCGAATGAGCTGGGCGGGGCGACACCTTTCAAGGAGCCTACAAAGCGACACCCGTTCGACTTCTCAGTCACAGGGTATGGTGGCGCCGGAACAATGTCGCCGCTCACAACAATTTTGTTCTTGCCGTGCAGTTTCTTGACATCCTAGGTACTGCAGGCTGCTCGAACCTCGTCACGCTCAATGCTGCTACGCCTGCGATGCCGGTATTTCTCCGTGACTTCTGTAATCGTGCCACCGAGAGGCAGGTCTCACCCCCGTTCAGCAGACGGCCGGGTTATTCGACGTCATAGGGCGCAGAGGGCTACGCGCATGAGCTGTGTGGGGCGACACCTTTCAAGGAGCCTACAAAGCGACACCCGTTCGACTTCTCAGTCAAAGGGTATGGTGGCGCTGGAACAATGTTGATCGCTCACAACAATTTTGTTCTTGCAGTGCAGTTTCATGACATCTTAGGTACTGCGGGCTGCTCGAACCTCGTCACGCTCAATGCTACTACGCCTGCGACGTCGGTATTTCTCCGTGACTTCTGTAATCGTGCCACCGAGAGCCAGGTCGCACCACTGTTCAGCAGACTGGCAGGTTATTCGACGTCATAGGGCGCAGAGGACTACGCGCATGAGCTGTGCGGGGCGACACCTTTCGAGGAGCCTATAAACGAACACCCGCTCGACTACTCAGTCACAGGGTATGGTGGCGCCGAAACAATGTCGATCGCTCACAACAATTTTGTTCTTGCCGTGCAGTTTCTTGACATCCTAGGTACTGCGGGCTGCTCGAACTTCGTCACGCTCAATGCTACTACGCCTGCGACGCCGGTATTTCTCCGTGACTTCTGTAATCGTGCCACCGAGAGCCAGGTCTCACCACCGTTCAGCAGACTGCCAGGTTATTCGACGTCATAAGGCGCAGAGGGCTACGCACATGAGCTGTGCGGGGCGACACCTTTCAAGGAGCCTACAAAGCGACACCCGTTCTACTTGTCAGTCACAGGGTATGGTGGCGCCGGAACAATGTCGATCGCTCACAACAATTTTGTTCTTGCCGTGCAGTTTCATGACATCCTAGGTACTGCGGGCTGCTCTAACCTCGTCATGCTCAATGCTACTACGCCTGCGACGCTGGTATTTCTCCGTGACTTCAGTAATCGTGCCACCGAGAGCCAGGTCTCACCACCGTTCTGCAGACTGCCAGGTTATTCGACGTCATAGGGCGCAGAGGGCTACGCGCATGGGCGGTGTGGGGCGACACCTTTCAAGGAGCCTACAAAGCGACACCCGTTCGACTTCTCAGTCACAGGGTATGGTGGCGCCGGAACAATGTCGATCGCTCACAATTTTGTTCTTGCCGTTCAGTTTATTGACATCCTATGTACTGCGGGCTGCTCGACCCTCATCACGCTCAATGCTACTACGCCTGCGACGCCGGTATTTCTCTGTCACTTCTGTAATCGTGCTACCGAGAGCCAGGTCTCACCACCGTTCAGCAGACTGCCAGGTTATTCGACGTCATAGGGAGCAGAGGGCTACGCGAATGAGCTGTGTGGGGTGACACCTTTCAAGGAGCCTATAAAGGGACACCCGCTCGACTACTCAGTCACAGGGTATGGTGGCGCCGGAACAATGTCAATCGCTCAAAACAATTTTGTTCTTGCCGTGCAGTTTCTTGACATCCTAGGTACTGCGGGCTGCTCGAACCTCGTCACGCTCAATGCTACTATGCCTGCGACGCCGGTATTTCTCCGTGACTTCTGTAATCGTGCCACCGAGAGCCAGGTCTCACACCGTTCAACAGACTGCCAGGTTATTCTACGTCATAGGGTGCAGAGGGCTACGCGCATGAGCTGTGCGGTGCGACACCTTTCAAGGAGCCTACAAAGCGACACCCGTTCGACTTCTCAGTCACAGTGTATGGTGGCGCCGAGACAATGTCGATCGCTCACAACAATTTTGTTCTTGCCGTGCAGTTTCTTGACATCCTAGGTACTGCGGGCTGCTCGAACCTCGTCACGCTCAATGCTACTACGCCTGCGACGCCGGTATTTCTCCGTGACTTCTGTAATCGTGCCACCGAGAGCCAGGTCTCACCACCGTTCAGCAGACTGCCAGGTTATTCGACGTCACAGGGTGCAGAGGGCTACGCACAGGAGCTGTGCGGGGCGACACCTTTCAAGGAGCCTACAAAGCGACACCCGTTCTACTTGTCAGTCACAGGGTATTGTGGCGCCGGAACAATGTCGATCGCTCACAACAATTTTGTTCTTGCCGTGCAGTTTCATGACATCCTAGGTACTGCGGGCTGCTCGAACCTCGTCATGCTCAATGCTACTACGCCTGCGATGCTGGTATTTCTCCGTGACTTCAGTAATCGTGCCACCGAGAGCCAGGTCTCACCACCGTTCTGCAGACTGCCAGGTTATTCGACGTCATAGGGCGCAGAGGGCTACGCAAACTAGCTGGGCGGGGCGACACCTTTCAAGGAGCCTACAAAGCGACATCCGTTCGACTTCTCAGTCACAGGTTATGGTGGCGCCGGAACAATGTCGATCGCTCACATCAATTTTGTTCTTGCAGTGATGTTTCTTGACATCCTAGGTACTGTGGGCTGTTCGAACCTCGTCACGCTCAATGCTACTACGCCTGCGACGCCGGTATTTCTCCGTGACTTCTGTAATCGTGCCACCGAGAGCCAGGTCTCACCACCGTTCTGCAGACTGCCAGGTTATTCGACGTCATAGGGAGCAGAGGGCTACGCGAATGAGCTGTGTGGGGTGACACCTTTCAAGGAGCCTATAAAGGGACACCCGCTCGACTACTCAGTCACAGGGTATGGTGGCGCCGGAACAATGTCGATCGCTCACAATTTTGTTCTTGCCGTTCAGTTTATTGACATCCTATGTACTGCGGGCTGCTCGACCCTCATCACGCTCAATGCTACTACGCCTGCGACGCCGGTATTTCTCTGTCACTTCTGTAATCGTGCTACCGAGAGCCAGGTCTCACCACCGTTCAGCAGACTGCCAGGTTATTCGACGTCATAGGGAGCAGAGGGCTACGCGAATGAGCTGTGTGGGGTGACACCTTTCGAGGAGCCTATAAACGAACACCCGCTCGACTTCTCAGTCACAGGGTATGGTGGCGCCGGAACAATGTCGATCGCTCACAAAAATTTTGTTTTTGTCTTTCAGTTTCTTGACATCCTATGTACTGCGGGCTGCTCGAACCTCATCACGCTCAATGGTACTACGCCTGCGACGCCGGTATTTCTCCGTCACTTTTGTAATCGTGCCACCGAGAGCCAGGTCTCACCACCGTTTAGCAGACTGCCAGGTTATTCGACGTCATAGGGCGCAGAGGGCTACGCGCATGAGGTGTGCGGGGCGACACCTTTCAAGGAGCCTACAAAGCGACACCCGTTCGACTTCTCAGTCACAGGGTATGTTGGCGCCGGAACAATGTCGATCGCTCACAACAATTTTGTTCTTGCCGTGCAGTTTCTTGACATCCTAGGTACTGTGGGCTGCTCGAACATCGTCACGCTCAATGCTACTACGCCTACGACGCCGGTATTTCTCCGTGACTCCTGTAATCGTGCCACCCAGAGCCAGGTCTCACCACCGTTCAGCAGACAGCCAGGTTATTCGACGTCACAGGGCGCAGAGGGCTACGCAAACTAGCTGGGCGGGGCGACACCTTTCAAGGAGCCTACAAAGCGACATCCGTTCGACTTCTCAGTCACAGGTTATGGTGGCGCCGGAACAATGTCGATCGCTCACATCAATTTTGTTCTTGCAGTGATGTTTCTTGACATCCTAGGTACTGTGGGCTGTTCGAACCTCGTCACGCTCAATGCTACTACGCCTGCGACGCCGGTATTTCTCCGTGACTTCTGTAATCGTGCCACCGAGAGCCAGGTCTAACCACCGTTCAGCAGACTGCCGGGTTATTCGACGTCATAGGGCGCAGAGGGCTACGCGCATCAGCTGTGCGGGGCGACACCTTTCAAGGAGCCTACAAAGCGACACCTGTTCGACTTCTCAGTCACAGGGTATGGTGGCGCCGGAACAATGTCGATCGCTCACAACAATTTTGTTTTTGCCGTGCAGTTTCTTGACATCCTAGGTACAGCGGGCTGCTCGAACCTCGTCACGCTCAATGCTACTACGCCTGCGACGCCGCTATTTCTCCGTGACTTCTGTAATCGTGCCACCGAGAGCCAGGTCTCACCACCGTTAAGCAGACTGTCATGTTATTCGACGTCATAAGGCGCAGAGGGCTACGCGCATGAGCTGTGCGGGGCGACACCTTTCAAGGAGCCTACAAAGCGACACCCGTTCGACTTCTCAGTCACAGGGTATGTTGGCGCCGGAACAATGTCGATCGCTCACAACAATTTTGTTCTTGCCGTGCAGTTTCTTGACATCTTAGGTACTGCGGGCTGTTCGAACCTCGTCACGCTCAATGCTACTACGCCGGCGACGCCGGTATTTCTCTGTGACTTCTGTAATCGTGCCACCGAGAGCTAGGTCTCACCACCGTTGCGCAGATTGCCAGGTTATTCGACGTCATAGGGCGCAGAGGGCTACGCGCATGAGCTGTGCGGGGCGACACCTTTTAAGGAGCCTACAAAGCGACACCCGTTCGACTTCTCAGTCACAGGGTATGGTGGCGCCGGAACAATGTCGATCGCTCACAACAATTTTGTTCTTGCCGTGCAGTTTCTTGACATCCTAGGTACTGCGGGCTGCTCGAACCTCGTCACGCTCAATGCTACTACGCCTGCGACGCCGGTATTTCTCCGTGACTTCTGTAATCGTGCCACCAAGAGCCAGGTCTCACCACTGTTCAGCAGACTGCCAGGTTATTCGACGTCATAGGGTGCAGAGGGCTACGCGAATGAGCTGGGCGGGGCAACACCTTTCAAGGAGCCTACAAAGCGACACCCGTTCGACTTCTCAGTCACAGGGTATGGTGGCGCCGGAACAATGTCGATCGCTCACAACAATTTTGTTCTTGCCGTGCAGTTTCTTGACATCCTAGGTCGGCGGGCTGCTCGAACCTCGTCACGCTCAATGCTACTACGCCTGCGATGCCGGTATTTCTCCGTGACTTCTGTAATCGTGCCACCGAGAGGCAGGTCTCACCCCCGATCAGCAGACGGCAGGGTTATTCGACGTCATAGGGCGCAGAGGGCTACGCGCATGAGCTGTGTGGGGCGACACCTTTCAAGGAGCCTACAAAGCGACACCCGTTCGACTTCTCAGTCACAGGGTATGGTGGCGCCGGAACAATGTTGATCACTCACAACAATTTTGTTCTTGCAGTGCAGTTTCATGACATCTTAGGTACTGCGGGCTGCTCGAACCTCGTCACGCTCAAGGCTACTACGCCTGCGACGTCGGTATTTCTCCTTGACTTCTGTAATCGTGCCACCGAGAGCCAGGTCGCACCACTGTGCAGCAGACTGCCAGGTTATTCGACGTCATAGGGCGCAGAGGACTACGCGCATGAGCTGTGCGGGGCGACACCTTTCGAGGAGCCTATAAACGGACACCCGCTCGACTACTCAGTCACAGGGTATGGTGGCGCCGAAACAATGTCGATCGCTCACAACAATTTTGTTCTTGCCGTGCGATTTCTTGACATCCTAGGTACTGCGGGCTGCTCGAACCTCGTCACGCTCAATGCTACTACGCCTGCGACGCCGGTATTTCTCCGTGACTTCTGTAATCGTGCCACCGAGAGCCAGGTCTCACCACTGTTCAGCAGACTGCCAGGTTATTCGACGTCACAGGGCGCAGAGGGCTACGCACATGAGCTGTGCGGGGCGCCACCTTTCAAGGAGCCTACAAAGCGACACCCGTTCTACTTGTCAGTCACAGGGTATGGTGGCGCCGGAACAATGTCGATTGCTCACAACAATTTTTTCTTGCCGTGCAGTTTCATGACATCCTAGGTACTGCGGGCTGCTCGAACCTCGTCATGCTCAATGCTACTACGCCTGCGACGCTGGTATTTCTCAGTGACTTCTGTAATCGTGCCACCAAGAGCCAGGTCTCACCACCGTTCAGCAGACTGCCAGGTTATTCGACGTCATAGGGCGCAGAGGGCTACGCTAATGAGCTGGGCGGGGCGACACCTTTCAAGGAGCCTACAAAGCGACACCCGTTCGACTTCTCAGTCACAGGGTATGGTGGCGCCGGAACAATGTCGATCGCTCACAACAATTTTGTTCTTGCCGTGCAGTTTCTTGACATCCTAGGTACTGCGGGCTGCTCGAACCTCGTTACGCTCAATGCTACTACACCTGCGACGCCGGTATTTCTCCGTGACTTCTGTAATCGTGCCACCGAGAGGCAGGTCTCACCACCGTTCAGCAGACGGCTGGGTTATTCGACGTCATAGGGCGCAGAGGGCTACGCGCATGAGCTATGAGGGGCGACACCTTTCAAGGAGCCTACCGAGCAACACCCGTTCGACTTCTCAGTCACAGGGTATGGTGGCGCCGGAACAATGTTGATCGCTCAAAACAATTTTGTTCTTGCAGTGCAGTTTCATGACATCTTAGGTACTGCGGGCTGCTCGAACCTCGTCACGCTCAATGCTACTACGCCTGCGACGTCGGTATTTCTCCTTGACTTCTGTAATCGTGCCACCGAGAGCCAGGTCGCACCACCGTTCAGCAGACTGCCAGGTTATTCGACGTCATAGGGCGCAGAGGGCTACGCGAATGAGCTGGGCGGGGCGACACCTTTCAAGGAGCCTACAAAGCGACACCCGTTCGACTTCTCAGTCACAGGGTATGGTGGCGCCGGAACAATGTCGGTCGCTCACAACAATTTTGTTTTTGCCGTGCAGTTTCTTGACATCCTAGGTACTGCGGGCTGCTCGAACCTCGTCACGCTCAATGCTACTACGCCTGCGACGCCGGTATTTCTCCGTGACTTCTGTAATCATGCCACCGAGAGCCAGGTCTCACCACCGTTCAGCAGACTGCCAGGTTATTCGACGTCATAGGGCGCAGAGGGCTACGCGAATGAGCTGGGCGGGGCGACACCTTTCAAGGAGCCTACAAAGCGACATCCGTTCGACTTCTCAGTCACAGGTTATGGTGGCGCCGGAACAATGTCGATCGCTCACATCAATTTTGTTCTTGCAGTGATGTTTCTTGACATCCTAGGTACTGTGGGCTGTTCGAACCTCGTCACGCTCAATGCTACTACGCCTGCGACGCCGGTATTTCTCCGTGACTTTTGTAATCGTGCCACCGAGAGCCAGGTCTAACCACCGTTCAGCAGACTGCCGGGTTATTCGACGTCATAGGGCGCAGAGGGCTACGCGCATCAGCTGTGCGGGGCGACACCTTTCAAGGAGCCTACAAAGCGACACCTGTTCGACTTCTCAGTCACAGGGTATGGTGGCGCCGGAACAATGTCGATCGCTCACAACAATTTTGTTTTTGCCGTGCAGTTTCTTGACATCCTAGGTACAGCGGGCTGCTCGAACCTCGTCACGCTCAATGCTACTACGCCTGCGACGCCGGTATTTCTCCGTGACTTCTGTAATCGTGCCACCGAGAGCCAGGTCTCACCACCGTTAAGCAGACTGCCATGTTATTCGACGTCATAAGGCGCAGAGGGCTACGCGCATGAGCTGTGCGGGGCGACACCTTTCAAGGAGCCTACAAAGCGACACCCGTTCGACTTCTCAGTCACAGGGTATGTTGGCGCCGGAACAATGTCGATCGCTCACAACAATTTTGTTCTTGCCGTGCAGTTTCTTGACATCTTAGGTACTGCGGGCTGTTCGAACCTCGTCACGCTCAATGCTACTACGCCGGCGACGCCGGTATTTCTCTGTGACTTCTGTAATCGTGCCACCGAGAGCTAGGTCTCACCACCGTTGCGCAGATTGCCAGGTTATTCGACGTCATAGGGCGCAGAGGGCTACGCGCATGAGCTGTGCGGGGCGACACCTTTTAAGGAGCCTACAAAGCGACACCCGTTCGACTTCTCAGTCACAGGGTATGGTGGCGCCGGAACAATGTCGATCGCTCACAACAATTTTGTTCTTGCCGTGCAGTTTCTTGACATCCTAGGTACTGCGGGCTGCTCGAACCTCGTCACGCTCAATGCTACTACGCCTGCGACGCCGGTATTTCTCCGTGACTTCTGTAATCGTGCCACCAAGAGCCAGGTCTCACCACTGTTCAGCAGACTGCCAGGTTATTCGACGTCATAGGGTGCAGAGGGCTACGCGAATGAGCTGGGCGGGGCAACACCTTTCAAGGAGCCTACAAAGCGACACCCGTTCGACTTCTCAGTCACAGGGTATGGTGGCGCCGGAACAATGTCGATCGCTCACAACAATTTTGTTCTTGCCGTGCAGTTTCTTGACATCCTAGGTCGGCGGGCTGCTCGAACCTCGTCACGCTCAATGCTACTACGCCTGCGATGCCGGTATTTTTCCGTGACTTCTGTAATCGTGCCACCGAGAGGCAGGTCTCACCCCCGATCAGCAGACGGCAGGGTTATTCGACGTCATAGGGCGCAGAGGGCTACGCGCATGAGCTGTGTGGGGCGACACCTTTCAAGGAGCCTACAAAGCGACACCCGTTCGACTTCTCAGTCACAGGGTATGGTGGCGCCGGAACAATGTTGATCACTCACAACAATTTTGTTCTTGCAGTGCAGTTTCATGACATCTTAGGTACTGCGGGCTGCTCGAACCTCGTCACGCTCAAGGCTACTACGCCTGCGACGTCGGTATTTCTCCTTGACTTCTGTAATCGTGCCACCGAGAGCCAGGTCGCACCACTGTGCAGCAGACTGCCAGGTTATTCGACGTCATAGGGCGCAGAGGACTACGCGCATGAGCTGTGCGGGGCGACACCTTTCGAGGAGCCTATAAACGGACACCCGCTCGACTACTCAGTCACAGGGTATGGTGGCGCCGAAACAATGTCGATCGCTCACAACAATTTTGTTCTTGCCGTGCGATTTCTTGACATCCTAGGTACTGCGGGCTGCTCGAACCTCGTCACGCTCAATGGTACTACGCCTGCGACGCCGGTATTTCTCCGTGACTTCTGTAATCGTGCCACCGAGAGCCAGGTCTCACCACTGTTCAGCAGACTGCCAGGTTATTCGACGTCACAGGGCGCAGAGGGCTACGCACATGAGCTGTGCGGGGCGCCACCTTTCAAGGAGCCTACAAAGCGACACCCGTTCTACTTGTCAGTCACAGGGTATGGTGGCGCCGGAACAATGTCGATTGCTCACAACAATTTTTTCTTGCCGTGCAGTTTCATGACATCCTAGGTACTGCGGGCTGCTCGAACCTCGTCATGCTCAATGCTACTACGCCTGCGACGCTGGTATTTCTCAGTGACTTCTGTAATCGTGCCACCAAGAGCCTGGTCTCACCACCGTTCAGCAGACTGCCAGGTTATTCGACGTCATAGGGCGCAGAGGGCTACGCTAATGAGCTGGGCGGGGCGACACCTTTCAAGGAGCCTACAAAGCGACACCCGTTCGACTTCTCAGTCACAGGGTATGGTGGCGCCGGAACAATGTCGATCGCTCACAACAATTTTGTTCTTGCCGTGCAGTTTCTTGACATCCTAGGTACTGCGGGCTGCTCGAACCTCGTTACGCTCAATGCTACTACACCTGCGACGCCGGTATTTCTCCGTGACTTCTGTAATCGTGCCACCGAGAGGCAGGTCTCACCACCGTTCAGCAGACGGCTGGGTTATTCGACGTCATAGGGCGCAGAGGGCTACGCGCATGAGCTATGTGGGGCGACACCTTTCAAGGAGCCTACCGAGCAACACCCGTTCGACTTCTCAGTCACAGGGTATGGTGGCGCCGGAACAATGTTGATCGCTCAAAACAATTTTGTTCTTGCAGTGCAGTTTCATGACATCTTAGGTACTGCGGGCTGCTCGAACCTCGTCACGCTCAATGCTACTACGCCTGCGACGTCGGTATTTCTCCTTGACTTCTGTAATCGTGCCACCGAGAGCCAGGTCGCACCACCGTTCAGCAGACTGCCAGGTTATTCGACGTCATAGGGCGCAGAGGGCTACGCGAATGAGCTGGGCGGGGCGACACCTTTCAAGGAGCCTACAAAGCGACACCCGTTCGACTTCTCAGTCACAGGGTATGGTGGCGCCGGAACAATGTCGGTCGCTCACAACAATTTTGTTTTTGCCGTGCAGTTTCTTGACATCCTAGGTACTGCGGGCTGCTCGAACCTCGTCACGCTCAATGCTACTACGCCTGCGACGCCGGTATTTCTCCGTGACTTCTGTAATCATGCCACCGAGAGCCAGGTCTCACCACCGTTCAGCAGACTGCCAGGTTATTCGACGTCATAGGGCGCAGAGGGCTACGCGAATGAGCTGGGCGGGGCGACACCTTTCAAGGAGCCTACAAAGCGACATCCGTTCGACTTCTCGGTCACAGGGTATGGTGGCGCCGGAACAATGTCGATCGCTCACAACACTTTTGTTCTTGCCGTGTAGTTTCTTGACATCCTAGGTACTGCGGGCTGCTCGAACCTCGTCACGCTCAATGCTACTACGCCTGCAAAGCCGGTATTTCTCCGTGACTTCTGTAATCGTGCCACCGAGAGCCAGGTCGCACCACCGTTCAGCAGACTGCCAGGTTATTCGACGTCATAGGGCGCAGAGGACTACGCGCATGAGCTGTGTGGGGCGACACCTTTCGAGGAGCCTATAAACGGACACCCGCTAGACTACTCAGTCACAGGGTATGGTGGAGCCGGAACAATGTCGATCGCTCACAACAATTTTGTTCTTGCCGTGCAGTTTCTTGACATCCTAGGTACTGCGGGCTGCTCGAACCTCGTCACGCTCAATGCTACTACGCCTGCGACGCCGGTATTTCTCCGTGACTTCTGTAATCGTGCCACCAAAAGCCAGGTCTCACCACCGTTCAGCAGACTGCCAGGTTATTCGTCGTCATAGGGCGCAGAGGGCTACGCGAATGAGCTGGGCGGGGCGACACCTTTCAAGGAGCCTACAAAGCGACACCCGTTCGACTTCTCAGTCACAGGGTATGGTGGCGCCGGAACAATGTCGTCGCTCACAACAATTTTGTTCTTGCCGTGCAGTTTCTTGACATCCTAGGTACTGCAGGCTGCTCGAACCTCGTCACGCTCAATGCTACTACGCCTGCGATGCCGGTATTTCTCCGTGACTTCTGTAATCGTGCCACCGAGAGGCAGGTCTCACCCCCGTTCAGCAGACGGCCGGGTTATTCGACGTCATAGGGCGCAGAGGGCTGCGCGCATGAGCTGTGTGGGGCGACACCTTTCAAGGAGCCTACAAAGCGACACCCGTTCGACTTCTCAGTCAAAGGGTATGGTGGCGCTGGAACAATGTTGATCGCTCACAACAATTTTGTTCTTGCAGTGCAGTTTCATGACATCTTAGGTACTGCGGGCTGCTCGAACCTCGTCACGCTCAATGCTACTACGCCTGCGACGTCGGTATTTCTCCGTGACTTCTGTAATCGTGCCACCGAGAGCCAGGTCGCACCACTGTTCAGCAGACTGCCAGGTTATTCGACGTCATAGGGCGCAGAGGACTACGCGCATGAGCTGTGCGGGGCGACACCTTTCGAGGAGCCTATAAACGAACACCCGCTCGACTACTCAGTCACAGGGTATGGTGGCGCCGAAACAATGTCAATCGCTCACAACAATTTTGTTCTTGCCGTGCAGTTTCTTGACATCCTAGGTACTGCGGGCTGCTCGAACTTCGTCACGCTCAATGCTACTACACCTGCGACGCCGGTATTTCTCCGTGACTTCTGTAATCGTGCCACCGAGAGCCAGGTCTCACCACCGTTCAGCAGACTGCCAGGTTATTCGACGTCATAGGGCGCAGAGGGCTACGCACATGAGCTGTGCGGGGCGACACCTTTCAAGGAGCCTACAAAGCGACACCCGTTCTACTTGTCAGTCACAGGGTATGGTGGCGCCGGAATAATGTCGATCGCTCACAACAATTTTGTTCTTGCCGTGCAGTTTCATGACATCCTAGGTACTGCGGGCTGCTCGAACCTCGTCATGCTCAATGCTACTACGCCTGCGACGCTGGTATTTCTCCGTGACTTCAGTAATCGTGCCACCGAGAGCCAGGTCTCACCACCGTTCTGCAGACTGCCAGGTTATTCGACGTCATAGGGCGCAGAGGGCTACGCGCACGGGCGGTGTGGGGCGACACCTTTCAAGGAGCCTACAAAGCGACACCCGTTCGACTTCTCAGTCACAGGGTATGGTGGCGCCGGAACAATGTCGATCGCTCACAATTTTGTTCTTGCCGTTCAGTTTCTTGACATCCTATGTACTGCGGGCTGCTCGAACCTCATCACGCTCAATGCTACTACGCCTGCGACGCCGGTATTTCTCCGTCACTTCTGTAATCGTGCTACCGAGAGCCAGGTCTCACACCGTTCAACAGACTGCCAGGTTATTCTACGTCATAGGGTGCAGAGGGCTACGCGCATGAGCTGTGCGGTGCGACACCTTTCAAGGAGCCTAAAAAGCGACACCCGTTCGACTTCTCAGTCACAGGGTATGGTGGCGCCGGAAAAATGTCGATCGCTCACAACGATTTTGTTCTTGCCGTGCAGTTTCTTGACATCCTAGGTACTGTGGGCTGCTCGAACATCGTCACGCTCAATGCTACTACGCCTACGACGCCGGTATTTCTCCGTGACTTCTGTAATCGTGCCACCAAGAGCCAGGTCTCACCACCGTTCAGCAGACTGCCAGGTTATTCGACGTCACAGGGCGCAGAGGGCTACGCGAACCAGCTGAGCGGGGCGACACCTTTCAAGGAGCTTACAAAGCGACATCCGTTCGACTTCTCAGTCACAGGTTATGGTGGCGCCGGAACAATGTTGATCGCTCACAACAATTTTGTTCTTGCAGTGCAGTTTCATGACATCTTAGGTACTGCGGGCTGCTCGAACCTCGTCACGCTCAATGCTACTACGCCTGCGACGTCGGTATTTCTCCGTGACTTCTGTAATCGTGCCACCGAGAGCCAGGTCGCACCACTGTTCAGCAGACTGCCAGGTTATTCGACGTCATAGGGCGCAGAGGACTACGCGCATGAGCTGTGCGGGGCGACACCTTTCGAGGAGCCTATAAACGGACACCTGCTCGACTACTCAGTCACAGGGTATGGTGGCGCCGAAACAATGTCGATCGCTCACAACAATTTTGTTCTTGCCGTGCAATTTCTTGACATCCTAGGTACTGCGGGCTGCTCGAACCTCGTCACGCTCAATGCTACTACGCCTGCGACGCCGGTATTTCTCCGTGACTTCTGTAATCGTGCCACCGAGAGCCAGGTCTCACCACCGTTCAGCAGACTGCCAGGTTATTCGACGTCACAGGGCGCAGAGGGCTACGCACATGAGCTGTGCGGGGCGACACCTTTCAAGGAGCCTACAAAGCGACACCCGTTCTACTTGTCAGTCACAGGGTATGGTGGCGCCGGAACAATGTCGATTGCTCACAACAATTTTGTTCTTGCCGTGCAGTTTCATGACATTCTAGGTACTGCGGGCTGCTCGAACCTCGTCATGCTCAATGCTACTACGCCTGCGACGCTGGTATTTCTCAGTGACTTCTGTAATCGTGCCACCGTGAGGCAGGTCTCACCACCGTTCAGCAGACGGCCGGGTAGTTCGACGTCATAGGGCGCAGAGGGCTACGCGCATGAGCTGTGTGGGGCGACACCTTTCAAGGAGCCTATAAAGGGACACCCGTTCGACTACTCAGTCACAGGGTATGGTGGCGCCGGAACAATGTCGATCGCTCACAACACTTTTGTTCTTGCCGTGCAGTTTCTTGACATCCTAGGTACTGCGGGCTGCTCGAACCTCGTCACGCTCAATGCTACTACGCCTGCGACGCCGGTATTTCTCCGTGACTTCTGTAATCGTGCCACCGAGAGGGAGGTCTCACCACCGTTCAGCAGACGGCCGGGTTATTCGACGTCATAGGGCGCAGAGGGCTACGCGCATGAGCTGTGTGGGGCGACACCTTTCAAGGAGCCTACCAAGCGACACCCGTTCGACTTCTCAGTCACAGGGTATGGTGGCGCCGGAACAATGTCGGTCGCTCACAACAATTTTGTTTTTGCCGTGCAGTTTCTTGACATCCTAGGTACTGCGGGCTGCTCGAACCTCGTCACGCTCAATGCTACTACGCCTGCGACGCCGGTATTTCTCCGTGACTTCTGTATTCGTGCCACCGAGAGCCAGGTCTCACCACCGTTCAGCAGACTGCCAGGTTATTCGACGTAATAGGGCGCAGAGGGCTACGCGAACGAGCTGGGCGGGGCGACACCTTTCAAGGAGCCTACAAAGCGACATCCGTTCGACTTCTCGGTCACAGGGTATGGTGGCGCCGGAACAATGCCGATCGCTCACAACACTTTTGTTCTTGCCGTGCAGTTTCTTGACATCCTAGGTACTGCGGGCTGCTCGAATCTCGTCACGCTCAATGCTACTACGCCTGCAAAGCCGGTATTTCTCCGTGACTTCTGTAATCGTGCTACCGAGAGCCAGGTCTCACCACCGTTCAGCAGACTGCCAGGTTATTCGACGTCACAGGGCGCAGAGGGCTACGCGCAGGAGCTGTGCGGGGCGACACCTTTCAAGGAGCCTACAAAGCGACACCCGTTCTACTTGTCAGTCACAGGGTATTGTGGCGCCGGAACAATGTCGATCGCTCACAACAATTTTGTTCTTGCCGTGCAGTTTCATGACATCCTAGGTACTGCGGGCTGCTCGAACCTCGTCATGCTCAATGCTACTACGCCTGCGATGCTGGTATTTCTCCGTGACTTCAGTAATCGTGCCACCGAGAGCCAGGTCTCACCACCGTTCTGCAGACTGCCAGGTTATTCGACGTCATAGGGCGCAGAGGGCTACGCGCATGGGCGGTGTGGGGCGACACCTTTCAAGGAGCCTACAAAGCGACACCCGTTCGACTTCTCAGTCACAGGGTATGGTGGCGCCGGAACAATGTCGATCGCTCACAACAATTTTGTTTTTGTCTTTCAGTTTCTTGACATCCTATGTACTGCGGGCTGCTCGAACGTCATCACGCTCAATGGTACTACGCCTGCGACGCCGGTATTTCTCCGTCACTTTTGTAATCGTGCCACCGAGAGCCAGGTCTCACCACCGTTTAGCAGACTGCCAGGTTATTCGACGTCATAGGGCGCAGAGGGCTACGCGCATGAGGTGTGCGGGGCGACACCTTTCAAGGAGCCTACAAAGCGACACCCGTTCGACTTCTCAGTCACAGGGTATGTTGGCGCCGGAACAATGTCGATCGCTCACAACAATTTTGTTCTTGCCGTGCAGTTTCTTGACATCCTAGGTACTGTGGGCTGCTCGAACATTGTCACGCTCAATGCTACTACGCCTACGACGCCGGTATTTCTCCGTGACTCCTGTAATCGTGCCACCAAGAGCCAGGTCTCACCACTGTTCAGCAGACTGCCAGGTTATTCGACGTCATAGGGTGCAGAGGGCTACGCGAATGAGCTGGGCGGGGCAACACCTTTCAAGGAGCCTACAAAGCGACACCCGTTCGACTTCTCAGTCACAGGGTATGGTGGCGCCGGAACAATGTCGATCGCTCACAACAATTTTGTTCTTGCCGTGCAGTTTCTTGACATCCTAGGTCTGTGGGCTGCTCGAACCTCGTCACGCTCAATGCTACTACGCCTGCGATGCCGGTATTTCTCCGTGACTTCTGTAATCTTGCCACCGAGAGGCAGGTCTCACCCCCGTTCAGCAGACGGCCGGGTTATTCGACGTCATAGGGCGCAGAGGGCTACGCGCATGAGCTGTGTGGGGCGACACCTTTCAAGGAGCCTACAAAGCGACACCCGTTCGACTTCTCAGTCACAGGGTATGATGGCGCCGGAACAATGTTGATCGCGCACAACAATTTTGTTCTTGCAGTGCAGTTTCATGACATCTTAGGTACTGCGGGCTGCTCGAACCTCGTCACGCTCAAGGCTACTACGCCTGCGACGCCGGTATTTCTCCGTGACTTCTGTAATCGTGCCACCGAGAGCCAGGTCTCACCACCGTTCAGCAGACTGCCAGGTTATTCGACGTCACGGGGCGCAGAGGGCTACGCACATGAGCTGTGCGGGGCGCCACCTTTCAAGGAGCCTACAAAGCGACACCCGTTCTACTTGTCAGTCACAGGGTATGGTGGCGCCGGAACAATGTCGATTGCTCACAACAATTTTTTCTTGCCGTGCAGTTTCATGACATCCTAGGTACTGCGGGCTGCTCGAACCTCGTCATGCTCAATGCTACTACGCCTGCGACGCTGGTATTTCTCAGTGACTTCTGTAATCGTGCCACCGGGAGGCAGGTCTCACCACCGTTCAGCATACGGCCGGGTAGTTCGACGTCATAGGGCGCAGAGGGCTACGCGCATGAGCTGTGTGGGGCGACACCTTTCAAGGAGCCTATAAAGGGACACCCGCTCGACTACTCAGTCACAGGGTATGGTGGCGCCGGAACAATGTCAATTGCTCACAACAATTTTGTTCTTGCCGTGCAGTTTCTTGACATCCTAGGTACTGCGGGCTGCTCGAACCTCGTCACGCTCAATGCTACTACGCCTGCGACGCCGGTATTTTTCCGTGACTTCTGTAATCGTGCCACCAAGAGCCAGGTCTCACCACCGTTCAGCAGACTGCCAGGTTATTCGACGTCATAGGGCGCAGAGGGCTACGCGAATGAGCTGGGCGGGGCGACACCTTTCAAGGAGCCTACAAAGTGACACCCGTTCGACTTCTCAGTCACAGGGTATGGTGGCGCCGGAACAATGTCGATCGCTCACAACAATTTTGTTCTTGCCGTGCAGTTTCTTGACATCCTAGGTACTGCGGGCTGCTCGAACCTCGTCACGCTCAATGCTACTACGCCTGCGACGCTGGTATTTCTCCGTGACTTCTGTAATCGTGCCGCCGAGAGGCAGGTCTCACCACCGTTCAGCAGACGGCCGGGTTATTCAACGTCAGAGGGCGCAGAGGGCTACGCGAATGAGCTATGTGGGGCGACACCTTTCAAGGAGACTACCGAGCAACACCCGTTCGACTTCTCAGTCACAGGGTATGGTGGCGCCGGAACAATGTTGATCGCTCAAAACAATTTTGTTCTTGCAGTGCAGTTTCATGACATCTTAGGTACTGCGGGCTGCTCGAACCTCGTCACGCTCAATGCTACTACGCCTGCGACGTCGGTATTTCTCCTTGACTTCTGTAATCGTGCCACCGAGAGCCAGGTCGCACCACCGTTCAGCAGACTGCCAGGTTATTCGACGTCATAGGGCGCAGAGGGCTACGCGAATGAGCTGGGCGGGGCGACACCTTTCAAGGAGCCTACAAAGCGACACCCGTTCGAATTCTCAGTCACAGGGTATGGTGGCGCCGGAACAATGTCGGTCGCTCACAACAAGTTTGTTTTTGCCGTGCAGTTTCTTGACATCCTAGGTACTGCGGGCTGCTCGAACTTCGTCACGCTCAATGCTACTACACCTGCGACGCCGGTATTTCTCCGTGACTTCTGTAATCGTGCCACCGAGAGCCAGGTCTCACCACCGTTCAGCAGACTGCCAGGTTATTCGACGTCATAGGGCGCAGAGGGCTACGCACATGAGCTGTGCGGGGCGACACCTTTCAAGGAGCCTACAAAGCGACACCCGTTCTACTTGTCAGTCACAGGGTATGGTGGCGCCGGAATAATGTCGATCGCTCACAACAATTTTGTTCTTGCCGTGCAGTTTCTTGACATCCTAGGTACTGCGGGCTGCTCGAACTTCGTCACGCTCAATGCTACTACACCTGAGACGCCGGTATTTCTCCGTGACTTCTGTAATCGTGCCACCGAGAGCCAGGTCTCACCACCGTTCAGCAGACTGCCAGGTTATTCGACGTCATAGGGCGCAGAGGGCTACGCACATGAGCTGTGCGGGGCGACACCTTTCAAGGAGCCTACAAAGCGACACCCGTTCTACTTGTCAGTCACAGGGTATGGTGGCGCCGGAATAATGTCGATCGCTCACAACAATTTTGTTCTTGCCGTGCAGTTTCATGACATCCTAGGTACTGCGGGCTGCTCGAACCTCGTCATGCTCAATGCTACTACGCCTGCGACGCTGGTATTTCTCCGTGACTTCAGTAATCGTGCCACCGAGAGCCAGGTCTCACCACCGTTCTGCAGACTGCCAGGTTATTCGACGTCATAGGGCGCAGAGGGCTACGCGCATGGGCGGTGTGGGGCGACACCTTTCAAGGAGCCTACAAAGCGACACCCGTTCGACTTCTCAGTCACAGGGTATGGTGGCGCCGGAACAATGTCGATCGCTCACAATTTTGTTCTTGCCGTTCAGTTTCTTGACATCCTATGTACTGCGGGCTGCTCGAACCTCATCACGCTCAATGCTACTACGCCTGCGACGCCGGTATTTCTCCGTCACTTCTGTAATCGTGCTACCGAGAGCCAGGTCTCACACCGTTCAACAGACTGCCAGGTTATTCTACGTCATAGGGTGCAGAGGGCTACGCGCATGAGCTGTGCGGTGCGACACCTTTCAAGGAGCCTACAAAGCGACACCCGTTCGACTTCTCAGTCACAGGGTATGGTGGCGCCGGAAAAATGTCGATCGCTCACAACGATTTTGTTCTTGCCGTGCAGTTTCTTGACATCCTAGGTACTGTGGGCTGCTCGAACATCGTCACGCTCAATGCTACTACGCCTACGACGCCGGTATTTCTCCGTGACTTCTGTAATCGTGCCACCAAGAGCCAGGTCTCACCACCGTTCAGCAGACTGCCAGGTTATTCGACGTCACAGGGCGCAGAGGGCTACGCGAACCAGCTGAGCGGGGCGACACCTTTCAAGGAGCTTACAAAGCGACATCCGTTCGACTTCTCAGTCACAGGTTATGGTGGCGCCGGAACAATGTTGATCGCTCACAACAATTTTGTTCTTGCAGTGCAGTTTCATGACATCTTAGGTACTGCGGGCTGCTCGAACCTCGTCACGCTCAATGCTACTACGCCTGCGACGTCGGTATTTCTCCGTGACTTCTGTAATCGTGCCACCGAGAGCCAGGTCGCACCACTGTTCAGCAGACTGCCAGGTTATTCTACGTCATAGGGCGCAGAGGACTACGCGCATGAGCTGTGCGGGGCGACACCTTTCGAGGAGCCTATAAACGGACACCTGCTCGACTACTCAGTCACAGGGTATGGTGGCGCCGAAACAATGTCGATCGCTCACAACAATTTTGTTCTTGCCGTGCAATTTCTTGACATCCTAGGTACTGCGGGCTGCTCGAACCTCGTCACGCTCAATGCTACTACGCCTGCGACGCCGGTATTTCTCCGTGACTTCTGTAATCGTGCCACCGAGAGCCAGGTCTCACCACCGTTCAGCAGACTGCCAGGTTATTCGACGTCACAGGGCGCAGAGGGCTACGCACATGAGCTGTGCGGGGCGACACCTTTCAAGGAGCCTACAAAGCGACACCCGTTCTACTTGTCAGTCACAGGGTATGGTGGCGCCGGAACAATGTCGATTGCTCACAACAATTTTGTTCTTGCCGTGCAGTTTCATGACATTCTAGGTACTGCGGGCTGCTCGAACCTCGTCATGCTCAATGCTACTACGCCTGCGACGCTGGTATTTCTCAGTGACTTCTGTAATCGTGCCACCGTGAGGCAGGTCTCACCACCGTTCAGCAGACGGCCGGGTAGTTCGACGTCATAGGGCGCAGAGGGCTACGCGCATGAGCTGTGTGGGGCGACACCTTTCAAGGAGCCTATAAAGGGACACCCGTTCGACTACTCAGTCACAGGGTATGGTGGCGCCGGAACAATGTCGATCGCTCACAACACTTTTGTTCTTGCCGTGCAGTTTCTTGACATCCTAGGTACTGCGGGCTGCTCGAACCTCGTCACGCTCAATGCTACTACGCCTGCGACGCCGGTATTTCTCCGTGACTTCTGTAATCGTGCCACCGAGAGGGAGGTCTCACCACCGTTCAGCAGACGGCCGGGTTATTCGACGTCATAGGGCGCAGAGGGCTACGCGCATGAGCTGTGTGGGGCGACACCTTTCAAGGAGCCTACCAAGCGACACCCGTTCGACTTCTCAGTCACAGGGTATGGTGGCGCCGGAACAATGTCGGTCGCTCACAACAATTTTGTTTTTGCCGTGCAGTTTCTTGACATCCTAGGTACTGCGGGCTGCTCGAACCTCGTCACGCTCAATGCTACTACGCCTGCGACGCCGGTATTTCTCCGTGACTTCTGTATTCGTGCCACCGAGAGCCAGGTCTCACCACCGTTCAGCAGACTGCCAGGTTATTCGACGTAATAGGGCGCAGAGGGCTACGCGAACGAGCTGGGCGGGGCGACACCTTTCAAGGAGCCTACAAAGCGACATCCGTTCGACTTCTCGGTCACAGGGTATGGTGGCGCCGGAACAATGCCGATCGCTCACAACACTTTTGTTCTTGCAGTGCAGTTTCATGACATCTTAGGTACTGCGGGCTGCTCGAACCTCGTCACGCTCAATGCTACTACGCCTGCGACGTCGGTATTTCTCCTTGACTTCTGTAATCGTGCCACCGAGAGCCCGGTCGCACCACCGTTCAGCAGACTGCCAGGTTATTCGACGTCATAGGGCGCAGAGGGCTACGCGAATGAGCTGGGCGGGGCGACACCTTTCAAGGAGCCTACAAAGCGACACCCGTTCGAATTCTCAGTCACAGGGTATGGTGGCGCCGGAACAATGTCGGTCGCTCACAACAAGTTTGTTTTTGCCGTGCAGTTTCTTGACATCCTAGGTACTGCGGGCTGCTCGAACCTCGTCACGCTCAATGCTACTACGCCTGCGACGTCGGTATTTCTCCGTGACTTCTGTAATCGTGCCACCGAGAGCCAGGTCGCACCACTGTTCAGCAGACTGCCAGGTTATTCGACGTCATAGGGCGCAGAGGACTACGCGCATGAGCTGTGCGGGGCGACACCTTTCGAGGAGCCTATAAACGAACACCCGCTCGACTACTCAGTCACAGGGTATGGTGGCGCCGAAACAATGTCAATCGCTCACAACAATTTTGTTCTTGCCGTGCAGTTTCTTGACATCCTAGGTACTGCGGGCTGCTCGAACTTCGTCACGCTCAATGCTACTACACCTGCGACGCCGGTATTTCTCCGTGACTTCTGTAATCGTGCCACCGAGAGCCAGGTCTCACCACCGTTCAGCAGACTGCCAGGTTATTCGACGTCATAGGGCGCAGAGGGCTACGCACATGAGCTGTGCGGGGCGACACCTTTCAAGGAGCCTACAAAGCGACACCCGTTCTACTTGTCAGTCACAGGGTATGGTGGCGCCGGAATAATGTCGATCGCTCACAACAATTTTGTTCTTGCCGTGCAGTTTCATGACATCCTAGGTACTGCGGGCTGCTCGAACCTCGTCATGCTCAATGCTACTACGCCTGCGACGCTGGTATTTCTCCGTGACTTCAGTAATCGTGCCACCGAGAGCCAGGTCTCACCACCGTTCTGCAGACTGCCAGGTTATTCGACGTCATAGGGCGCAGAGGGCTACGCGCATGGGCGGTGTGGGGCGACACCTTTCAAGGAGCCTACAAAGCGACACCCGTTCGACTTCTCAGTCACAGGGTATGGTGGCGCCGGAACAATGTCGATCGCTCACAATTTTGTTCTTGCCGTTCAGTTTCTTGACATCCTATGTACTGCGGGCTGCTCGAACCTCATCACGCTCAATGCTACTACGCCTGCGACGCCGGTATTTCTCCGTCACTTCTGTAATCGTGCTACCGAGAGCCAGGTCTCACACCGTTCAACAGACTGCCAGGTTATTCTACGTCATAGGGTGCAGAGGGCTACGCGCATGAGCTGTGCGGTGCGACACCTTTCAAGGAGCCTACAAAGCGACACCCGTTCGACTTCTCAGTCACAGGGTATGGTGGCGCCGGAAAAATGTCGATCGCTCACAACGATTTTGTTCTTGCCGTGCAGTTTCTTGACATCCTAGGTACTGTGGGCTGCTCGAACATCGTCACGCTCAATGCTACTACGCCTACGACGCCGGTATTTCTCCGTGACTTCTGTAATCGTGCCACCAAGAGCCAGGTCTCACCACCGTTCAGCAGACTGCCAGGTTATTCGACGTCACAGGGCGCAGAGGGCTACGCGAACCAGCTGAGCGGGGCGACACCTTTCAAGGAGCTTACAAAGCGACATCCGTTCGACTTCTCAGTCACAGGTTATGGTGGCGCCGGAACAATGTTGATCGCTCACAACAATTTTGTTCTTGCAGTGCAGTTTCATGACATCTTAGGTACTGCGGGCTGCTCGAACCTCGTCACGCTCAATGCTACTACGCCTGCGACGTCGGTATTTCTCCGTGACTTCTGTAATCGTGCCACCGAGAGCCAGGTCGCACCACTGTTCAGCAGACTGCCAGGTTATTCGACGTCATAGGGCGCAGAGGACTACGCGCATGAGCTGTGCGGGGCGACACCTTTCGAGGAGCCTATAAACGGACACCTGCTCGACTACTCAGTCACAGGGTATGGTGGCGCCGAAACAATGTCGATCGCTCACAACAATTTTGTTCTTGCCGTGCAATTTCTTGACATCCTAGGTACTGCGGGCTGCTCGAACCTCGTCACGCTCAATGCTACTACGCCTGCGACGCCGGTATTTCTCCGTGACTTCTGTAATCGTGCCACCGAGAGCCAGGTCTCACCACCGTTCAGCAGACTGCCAGGTTATTCGACGTCACAGGGCGCAGAGGGCTACGCACATGAGCTGTGCGGGGCGACACCTTTCAAGGAGCCTACAAAGCGACACCCGTTCTACTTGTCAGTCACAGGGTATGGTGGCGCCGGAACAATGTCGATTGCTCACAACAATTTTGTTCTTGCCGTGCAGTTTCATGACATCCTAGGTACTGCGGGCTGCTCGAACCTCGTCACGCTCAATGCTACTACGCCTGCGACGCTGGTATTTCTCCGTGACTTCTGTAATCGTGCCGCCGAGAGGCAGGTCTCACCACCGTTCAGCAGACGGCCGGGTTATTCAACGTCAGAGGGCGCAGAGGGCTACGCGAATGAGCTATGTGGGGCGACACCTTTCAAGGAGACTACCGAGCAACACCCGTTCGACTTCTCAGTCACAGGGTATGGTGGCGCCGGAACAATGTTGATCGCTCAAAACAATTTTGTTCTTGCAGTGCAGTTTCATGACATCTTAGGTACTGCGGGCTGCTCGAACCTCGTCACGCTCAATGCTACTACGCCTGCGACGTCGGTATTTCTCCTTGACTTCTGTAATCGTGCCACCGAGAGCCAGGTCGCACCACCGTTCAGCAGACTGCCAGGTTATTCGACGTCATAGGGCGCAGAGGGCTACGCGAATGAGCTGGGCGGGGCGACACCTTTCAAGGAGCCTACAAAGCGACACCCGTTCGAATTCTCAGTCACAGGGTATGGTGGCGCCGGAACAATGTCGGTCGCTCACAACAAGTTTGTTTTTGCCGTGCAGTTTCTTGACATCCTAGGTACTGCGGGCTGCTCGAACCTCGTCACGCTCAATGCTACTACGCCTGCGACGCCGGTATTTCTCCGTGACTTCTGTAATCGTGCCACCGAGAGCCAGGTCTCACCACCGTTCAGCAGACTGCCAGGTTATTCGACGTCATAGGGCGCAGAGGGCTACGCGAATGAGCTGGGCGGGGCGACACCTTTCAAGGAGCCTACAAAGCGACATCCGTTCGACTTCTCGGTCACAGGGTATGGTGGCGCCGGAACAATGTCGATCGCTCACAACACTTTTGTTCTTGCCGTGCAGTTTCTTGACATCCTAGGTACTGCGGGCTGCTCGAACCTCGTCACGCTCAATGCTACTACGCCTGCAAAGCCGGTATTTCTCCGTGACTTCTGTAATCGTGCCACCGAGAGCCAGGTCGCACCACCGTTCAGCAGACTGCCAGGTTATTCGACGTCATAGGGCGCAGAGGACTACGCGCATGAGCTGTGTGGGGCGACACCTTTCGAGGAGCCTATAAACGGACACCCGCTAGACTACTCAGTCACAGAGTATGGTGGAGCCGGAACAATGTCGATCGCTCACAACAATTTTGTTCTTGCCGTGCAGTTTCTTGACATCCGAGGTACGGCGGGCTGCTCGAACCTCGTCACGCTCAATGCTACTACGCCTGCGACGCCGGTATTTCTCCGTGACTTCTGTAATCGTGCCACCAAAAGCCAGGTCTCACCACCGTTCAGCAGACTGCCAGGTTATTCGTCGTCATAGGGCGCAGAGGGCTACGCGAATGAGCTGGGCGGGGCGACACCTTTCAAGGAGCCTACAAAGCGACACCCGTTCGACTTCTCAGTCACAGGGTATGGTGGCGCCGGAACAATGTCGTCGCTCACAACAATTTTGTTCTTGCCGTGCAGTTTCTTGACATCCTAGGTACTGCAAGCTGCTCGAACCTCGTCACGCTCAATGCTACTACGCCTGCGATGCCGGTATTTCTCCGTGACTTCTGTAATCGTGCCACCGAGAGGCAGGTCTCACCCCCGTTCAGCAGACGGCCGGGTTATTCGACGTCATAGGGCGCAGAGGGCTACGCGCATGAGCTGTGTGGGGCGACACCTTTCAAGGAGCCTACAAAGCGACACCCGTTCGACTTCTCAGTCAAAGGGTATGGTGGCGCTGGAACAATGTTGATCGCTCACAACAATTTTGTTCTTGCAGTGCAGTTTCATGACATCTTAGGTACTGCGGGCTGCTCGAACCTTGTCACGCTCAATGCTACTACGCCTGCGACGTCGGTATTTCTCCGTGACTTCTGTAATCGTGCCACCGAGAGCCAGGTCGCACCACTGTTCAGCAGACTGCCAGGTTATTCGACGTCATAAGGCGCAGAGGACTACGCGCATGAGCTGTGCGGGGCGACACCTTTCGAGGAGCCTATAAACGAACACCCGCTCGACTACTCAGTGACAGGGTATGGTGGCGCCGAAACAATGTCAATCGCTCACAACAATTTTGTTCTTGCCGTGCAGTTTCTTGACATCCTAGGTACTGCGGGCTGCTCGAACTTCGTCACGCTCAATGCTACTACACCTGCGACGCCGGTATTTCTCCGTGACTTCTGTAATCGTGCCACCGAGAGCCAGGTCTCACCACCGTTCAGCAGACTGCCAGGTTATTCGACGTCATAGGGCGCAGAGGGCTACGCACATGAGCTGTGCGGGGCGACACCTTTCAAGGAGTCTACAAAGCGACACCCGTTCTACTTGTCAGTCACAGGGTATGGTGGCGCCGGAATCATGTTGATCGCTCGCAACAATTTTGTTCTTGCAGTGCAGTTTCATGACATCTTAGGTACTGCGGGCTGCTCGAACCTCGTCACGCTCAATGCTACTACGCCTGCGACGTCGGTATTTCTCCGTGACTTCTGTAATCGTGCCACCGAGAGCCAGGTCGCACCACTGTTCAGCAGACTGCCAGGTTATTCGACGTCATAGGGCGCAGAAGACTACGCGCATGAGCTGTGCGGGGCGACACCTTTCGAGGAGCCTATAAACGAACACCCGCTCGACTACTCAGTCACAGGGTATGGTGGCGCCGAAACAATGTCAATCGCTCACAACAATTTTGTTCTTGCCGTGCAGTTTCTTGACATCCTAGGTACTGCGGGCTGCTCGAACTTCGTCACGCTCAATGCTACTACACCTGCGACGCCGGTATTTCTCCGTGACTTCTGTAATCGTGCCACCGAGAGCCAGGTCTCACCACCGTTCAGCAGACTGCCAGGTTATTCGACGTCATAGGGCGCAGAGGGCTACGCACATGAGCTGTGCGGGGCGACACCTTTCAAGGAGCCTACAAAGCGACACCCGTTCTACTTGTCAGTCACAGGGTATGGTGGCGCCGGAATAATGTCGATCGCTCACAACAATTTTGTTCTTGCCGTGCAGTTTCATGACATCCTAGGTACTGCGGGCTGCTCGAACCTCGTCACGCTCAATGCTACTACGCCTGCGACGTCGGTATTTCTCCGTGACTTCTGTAATCGTGCCACCGAGAGCCAGGTCGCACCACTGTTCAGCAGACTGCCAGGTTATTCGACGTCATAGGGCGCAGAGGACTACGCGCATGAGCTGTGCGGGGCGACACCTTTCGAGGAGCCTATAAACGGACACCTGCTCGACTACTCAGTCACAGGGTATGGTGGCGCCGAAACAATGTCGATCGCTCACAACAATTTTGTTCTTGCCGTGCAATTTCTTGACATCCTAGGTACTGCGGGCTGCTCGAACCTCGTCACGCTCAATGCTACTACGCCTGCGACGCCGGTATTTCTCCGTGACTTCTGTAATCGTGCCACCGAGAGCCAGGTCTCACCACCGTTCAGCAGACTGCCAGGTTATTCGACGTCACAGGGCGCAGAGGGCTACGCACATGAGCTGTGCGGGGCGACACCTTTCAAGGAGCCTACAAAGCGACACCCGTTCTACTTGTCAGTCACAGGGTATGGTGGCGCCGGAACAATGTCGATTGCTCACAACAATTTTGTTCTTGCCGTGCAGTTTCATGACATCCTAGGTACTGCGGGCTGCTCGAACCTCGTCACGCTCAATGCTACTACGCCTGCGACGCTGGTATTTCTCCGTGACTTCTGTAATCGTGCCGCCGAGAGGCAGGTCTCACCACCGTTCAGCAGACGGCCGGGTTATTCAACGTCAGAGGGCGCAGAGGGCTACGCGAATGAGCTATGTGGGGCGACACCTTTCAAGGAGACTACCGAGCAACACCCGTTCGACTTCTCAGTCACAGGGTATGGTGGCGCCGGAACAATGTTGATCGCTCAAAACAATTTTGTTCTTGCAGTGCAGTTTCATGACATCTTAGGTACTGCGGGCTGCTCGAACCTCGTCACGCTCAATGCTACTACGCCTGCGACGTCGGTATTTCTCCTTGACTTCTGTAATCGTGCCACCGAGAGCCAGGTCGCACCACCGTTCAGCAGACTGCCAGGTTATTCGACGTCATAGGGCGCAGAGGGCTACGCGAATGAGCTGGGCGGGGCGACACCTTTCAAGGAGCCTACAAAGCGACACCCGTTCGAATTCTCAGTCACAGGGTATGGTGGCGCCGGAACAATGTCGGTCGCTCACAACAAGTTTGTTTTTGCCGTGCAGTTTCTTGACATCCTAGGTACTGCGGGCTGCTCGAACCTCGTCACGCTCAATGCTACTACGCCTGCGACGCCGGTATTTCTCCGTGACTTCTGTAATCGTGCCACCGAGAGCCAGGTCTCACCACCGTTCAGCAGACTGCCAGGTTATTCGACGTCATAGGGCGCAGAGGGCTACGCGAATGAGCTGGGCGGGGCGACACCTTTCAAGGAGCCTACAAAGCGACATCCGTTCGACTTCTCGGTCACAGGGTATGGTGGCGCCGGAACAATGTCGATCGCTCACAACACTTTTGTTCTTGCCGTGCAGTTTCTTGACATCCTAGGTACTGCGGGCTGCTCGAACCTCGTCACGCTCAATGCTACTACGCCTGCAAAGCCGGTATTTCTCCGTGACTTCTGTAATCGTGCCACCGAGAGCCAGGTCGCACCACCGTTCAGCAGACTGCCAGGTTATTCGACGTCATAGGGCGCAGAGGACTACGCGCATGAGCTGTGTGGGGCGACACCTTTCGAGGAGCCTATAAACGGACACCCGCTAGACTACTCAGTCACAGAGTATGGTGGAGCCGGAACAATGTCGATCGCTCACAACAATTTTGTTCTTGCCGTGCAGTTTCTTGACATCCGAGGTACGGCGGGCTGCTCGAACCTCGTCACGCTCAATGCTACTACGCCTGCGACGCCGGTATTTCTCCGTGACTTCTGTAATCGTGCCACCAAAAGCCAGGTCTCACCACCGTTCAGCAGACTGCCAGGTTATTCGTCGTCATAGGGCGCAGAGGGCTACGCGAATGAGCTGGGCGGGGCGACACCTTTCAAGGAGCCTACAAAGCGACACCCGTTCGACTTCTCAGTCACAGGGTATGGTGGCGCCGGAACAATGTCGTCGCTCACAACAATTTTGTTCTTGCCGTGCAGTTTCTTGACATCCTAGGTACTGCAAGCTGCTCGAACCTCGTCACGCTCAATGCTACTACGCCTGCGATGCCGGTATTTCTCCGTGACTTCTGTAATCGTGCCACCGAGAGGCAGGTCTCACCCCCGTTCAGCAGACGGCCGGGTTATTCGACGTCATAGGGCGCAGAGGGCTACGCGCATGAGCTGTGTGGGGCGACACCTTTCAAGGAGCCTACAAAGCGACACCCGTTCGACTTCTCAGTCAAAGGGTATGGTGGCGCTGGAACAATGTTGATCGCTCACAACAATTTTGTTCTTGCAGTGCAGTTTCATGACATCTTAGGTACTGCGGGCTGCTCGAACCTTGTCACGCTCAATGCTACTACGCCTGCGACGTCGGTATTTCTCCGTGACTTCTGTAATCGTGCCACCGAGAGCCAGGTCGCACCACTGTTCAGCAGACTGCCAGGTTATTCGACGTCATAAGGCGCAGAGGACTACGCGCATGAGCTGTGCGGGGCGACACCTTTCGAGGAGCCTATAAACGAACACCCGCTCGACTACTCAGTGACAGGGTATGGTGGCGCCGAAACAATGTCAATCGCTCACAACAATTTTGTTCTTGCCGTGCAGTTTCTTGACATCCTAGGTACTGCGGGCTGCTCGAACTTCGTCACGCTCAATGCTACTACACCTGCGACGCCGGTATTTCTCCGTGACTTCTGTAATCGTGCCACCGAGAGCCAGGTCTCACCACCGTTCAGCAGACTGCCAGGTTATTCGACGTCATAGGGCGCAGAGGGCTACGCACATGAGCTGTGCGGGGCGACACCTTTCAAGGAGTCTACAAAGCGACACCCGTTCTACTTGTCAGTCACAGGGTATGGTGGCGCCGGAATCATGTTGATCGCTCGCAACAATTTTGTTCTTGCAGTGCAGTTTCATGACATCTTAGGTACTGCGGGCTGCTCGAACCTCGTCACGCTCAATGCTACTACGCCTGCGACGTCGGTATTTCTCCGTGACTTCTGTAATCGTGCCACCGAGAGCCAGGTCGCACCACTGTTCAGCAGACTGCCAGGTTATTCGACGTCATAGGGCGCAGAAGACTACGCGCATGAGCTGTGCGGGGCGACACCTTTCGAGGAGCCTATAAACGAACACCCGCTCGACTACTCAGTCACAGGGTATGGTGGCGCCGAAACAATGTCAATCGCTCACAACAATTTTGTTCTTGCCGTGCAGTTTCTTGACATCCTAGGTACTGCGGGCTGCTCGAACTTCGTCACGCTCAATGCTACTACACCTGCGACGCCGGTATTTCTCCGTGACTTCTGTAATCGTGCCACCGAGAGCCAGGTCTCACCACCGTTCAGCAGACTGCCAGGTTATTCGACGTCATAGGGCGCAGAGGGCTACGCACATGAGCTGTGCGGGGCGACACCTTTCAAGGAGCCTACAAAGCGACACCCGTTCTACTTGTCAGTCACAGGGTATGGTGGCGCCGGAATAATGTCGATCGCTCACAACAATTTTGTTCTTGCCGTGCAGTTTCATGACATCCTAGGTACTGCGGGCTGCTCGAACCTCGTCATGCTCAATGCTACTACGCCTGCGACGCTGGTATTTCTCCGTGACTTCAGTAATCGTGCCACCGAGAGCCAGGTCTCACCACCGTTCTGCAGACTGCCAGGTTATTCGACGTCATAGGGCGCAGAGGGCTACGCGCATGGGCGGTGTGGGGCGACACCTTTCAAGGAGCCTACAAAGCGACACCCGTTCGACTTCTCAGTCACAGTGTATGGTGGCGCCGGAACAATGTCGATCGCTCACAATTTTGTTCTTGCTGTTCAGTTTCTTGACATCCTATGTACTGCGGGCTGCTCGAACCTCATCACGCTCAATGCTACTACGCCTGCGACGCCGGTATTTCTCCGTCACTTCTGTAATCGTGCTACCGAGAGCCAGGTCTCACACCGTTCAACAGACTGCCAGGTTATTCTACGTCATAGGGTGCAGAGGGCTACGCGCATGAGCTGTGCGGTGCGACACCTTTCAAGGAGCCTACAAAGCGACACCCGTTCGACTTCTCAGTCACAGGGTATGGTGGCGCCGGAAAAATGTCGATCGCTCACAACGATTTTGTTCTTGCCGTGCAGTTTCTTGACATCCTAGGTACTGTGGGCTGCTCGAACATCGTCACGCTCAATGCTACTACGCCTACGACGCCGGTATTTCTCCGTGACTTCTGTAATCGTGCCACCAAGAGCCAGGTCTCACCACCGTTCAGCAGACTGCCAGGTTATTCGACGTCACAGGGCGCAGAGGGCTACGCGAACCAGCTGAGCGGGGCGACACCTTTCAAGGAGCTTACAAAGCGACATCCCTCCGACTTCTCAGTCACAGGTTATGGTGGCTCGGAACAATGTTGATCGCTCACAACAATTTTGTTCTTGCAGTGCAGTTTCATGGCATCTTAGGTACTGCGGGCTGCTCGAACCTCGTCACGCTCAATGCTACTACGCCTGCGACGTCGGTATTTCTCCGTGACTTCTGTAATCGTGCCACCGAGAGCCAGGTCGCACCACTGTTCAGCAGACTGCCAGGTTATCCGACGTCATAGGGCGCAGAGGACTACGCGCATGAGTTGTGCGGGGCGACACCTTTCGAGGAGCCTATAAACGGACACCTGCTCGACTACTCAGTCACAGGGTATGGTGGCGCCGAAACAATGTCGATCGCTCACAACAAATTTGTTCTTGCCGTGCAATTTCTTGACATCCTAGGTACTGCGGGCTGCTCGAACCTCGTCACGCTCAATGCTACTACGCCTGCGACGCCGGTATTTCTCCGTGACTTCTGTAATCGTGCCACCGAGAGCCAGGTCTCACCACCGTTCAGCAGACTGCCAGGTTATTCGACGTCACAGGGCGCAGATGGCTACGCACATGAGCTGTGCGGGGCGACACCTTTCAAGGAGCCTACAAAGCGACACCCGTTCTACTTGTCAGTCACAGGGTATGGTGGCGCCGGAACAATGTCGATTGCTCACAACTATTTTGTTCTTGCCGTGCAGTTTCATGACATCCTAGGTACTGCGGGCTGCTCGAACCTCGTCATGCTCAATGCTACTACGCCTGCGACGGTGGTATTTCTCAGTGACTTCTGTAATCGTGCCACCGGGAGGCAGGTCTCACCACCGTTCAGCAGACGGCCGGGTAGTTCGACGTCATAGGGCGCAGAGGGCTACGCGCATGAGCTGTGTGGGGCGACACCTTTCAAGGAGCCTATAAAGGGACACCCGTTCGACTACTCAGTCACAGGGTATGGTGGCGCTGGAACAATGTCGATCGCTCACAACACTTTTGTTCTTGCCGTGCAGTTTCTTGACATCCTAGGTACTGCGGGCTGCTCGAACCTCGTCACGCTCAATGCTACTACGCCTGCGACGCCGGTATTTCTCCGTGACTTCTGAAATCGTGCCACCGAGAGGGAGGTCCCACCACCGTTCAGCAGACGGCCGGGTTATTCGACGTCATAGGGCGCAGAGGGCTACGCGCATGAGCTGTGTGGGGCGACACCTTTCAAGGAGCCTACCAAGCGACACCCGTTCGACTTCTCAGTCACAGGGTATGGTGGCGCCGGAACAATGTCGGTCGCTCACAACAATTTTGTTTTTGCCGTGCAGTTTCTTGACATCCTAGGTACTTCGGGCTGCTCGAACCTCGTCACGCTCAATGCTACTACGCCTGCGACGCCGGTATTTCTCCGTGACTTCTGTATTCGTGCCACCGAGAGCCAGGTCTCACCACCGTTCAGCAGACTGCCAGGTTATTCGACGTCATAGGGCGCAGAGGGCTACGCGAACGAGCTGGGCGGGGCGACACCTTTCAAGGAGCCTACAAAGCGACACCCGTTCGACTTCTCAGTCACAGGGTATGGTGGCGCCGGAACAATGTCGATCGCTCACAGGAATTTTGTTCTTGCCGTGCAGTTTCGTGACATCCTAGGTTCTGCGGGCTGCTGGAACCTCGTCACGCTCACTGCTACTACGCCTGCGACGCCGGTATTTCTCCGTGACTTCTGTAATCGTGCCACCGAGAGCCAGGTCGCACCACTGTTCAGCAGACTGCCAGGTTATTCGACGTCATAGGGCGCAGAGGACTACGCGCATGAGCTGTGCGGGGCGACACCTTTCGAGGAGCCTATAAACGGACACCTGCTCGACTACTCAGTCACAGGGTATGGTGGCGCCGAAACAATGTCGATCGCTCACAACAATTTTGTTCTTGCCGTGCAATTTCTTGACATCCTAGGTACTGCGGGCTGCTCGAACCTCGTCACGCTCAATGCTACTACGCCTGCGACGCCGGTATTTCTCCGTGACTTCTGTAATCGTGCCACCGAGAGCCAGGTCTCACCATCGTTCAGCAGACTGCCAGGTTATTCGACGTCACAGGGCGCAGAGGGCTACGCACATGAGCTGTGCGGGGTGACACCTTTCAAGGAGCCTACAAAGCGACACCCGTTCTACTTGTGAGTCACAGGGTATGGTGGCGCCGGAACAATGTCGATTGCTCACAACAATTTTGTTCTTGCCGTGCAGTTTCATGACATCCTAGGTACTGCGGGCTGCTCGAACCTCGTCATGCTCAATGCTACTACGCCTGCGACGCTGGTATTTCTCAGTGACTTCTGTAATCGTGCCACCGGGAGGCAGGTCTCACCACCGTTCAGCAGACGGCCGGGTAGTTCGACGTCATAGGGCGCAGAGGGCTACGCGCATGAGCTGTGTGGGGCGACACCTTTCAAGGAGCCTATAAAGGGACACCCGTTCGACTACTCAGTCACAGGGTATGGTGGCGCCAGAACAATGTCGATCGCTCACAACACTTTTGTTCTTGCCGTGCAGTTTCTTGACATCCTAGGTACTGCGGGCTGCTCGAACCTCGTCACGCTCAATGCTACTACGCCTGCGACGCCGGTATTTCTCCGTGACTTCTGTAATCGTGCCACCGAGAGGGAGGTCTCACCACCGTTCAGCAGACGGCCGGGTTATTCGACGTCATAGGGCGCAGAGGGCTACGCGCATGAGCTGTGTGGGGCGACACCTTTCAAGGAGCCTACCAAGCGACACCCGTTCGACTTCTCAGTCACAGGGTATGGTGGCGCCGGAACAATGTCGGTCGCTCACAACAATTTTGTTTTTGCCGTGCAGTTTCTTGACATCCTAGGTACTGCGGGCTGCTCGAACCTCGTCACGCTGAATCCTACTACGCCTGCGACGCCGGTATTTCTCCGTGACTTCTGTATTCGTGCCACCGAGAGCCAGGTCTCACCACCGTTCAGCAGACTGCCAGGTTATTCGACGTCATAGGGCGCAGAGGGCTACGCGAACGAGCTGGGCGGGGCGACACCTCTCAAGGAGCCTACAAAGCGACATCCGTTCGACTTCTCGGTCACAGGGTATGGTGGCGCCGGAACATACCGATCGCTCACAACACTTTTGTTCTTGCCGTGCAGTTTCTTGACATCCTAGGTACTGCGGGCTGCTCGAACCTCGTCACGCTCAATGCTACTACGCCTGCAAAGCCGGTATTTCTCCGTGACTTCTGTAATCGTGCCACCGAGAGCCAGGTCGCACCACCGTTCAGCAGACTGCCAGGTTATTCGACGTCATAGGGCGCAGAGGACTACGCGCATGAGCTGTGTGGGGCGACACCTTTCGAGGAGCCTATAAACGGACACCCGCTAGACTACTCAGTCACAGGGTATGGTGGAGCCGGAACAATGTCGATCGCTCACAACAATTTTGTTCTTGCCGTGCAGTTTCTTGACATCCTAGGTACTGCGGGCTGCTCGAACCTCGTCACACTCAATGCTACTACGCCTGCGACGCCGGTATTTCTCCGTGACTTCTGTAATCGTGCCACCAAAAGCCAGGTCTCACCACCGTTCAGCAGACTGCCAGGTTATTCGACGTCACAGGGCGCAGAGGGCTACGCACATGAGCTGTGCGGGGCGACACCCGTTCTACTTGTCAGTCACAGGGTATGGTGGCGCCGGAAAAATGTCGATCGCTCACAACAATTTTGTTCTTGCCGTGCAGTTTCAAGACATCCTAGGTACTGTGGGCTGCTCGAACCTCGTCATGCTCAATGCTACTACGCCTGCGACGCTGGTATTTCTCCGTGACTTCAGTAATCGTGCCACCGAGAGCCAGGTCTCACCACCGTTCTGCAGACTGCCAGGTTATTCGACGTCATAGGGCGTAGAGGGCTACGCGCAAGGGCGGTGTGGGGCGACACCTTTCAAGGAGCCTACAAAGCGACACCCGTTCGACTTCTCAGTCACAGGGTATGGTGGCGCCGGAACAATGTCGATCGCTCACAATTTTGTTCTTGCCGTTCAGTTTCTTGACATCCTATGTACTGCGGGCTGCTCGAACCTCATCACGCTCAATGCTACTACGCCTGCGACGCCGGTATTTCTCCGTCACTTTTGTAATCGTGCCACCGAGAGCCAGGTCTCACCACCGTTTAGCAGACTGCCAGGTTATTCGACGTCATAGGGCGCAGAGGGCTACGCGCATGAGGTGTTCGGGGCGACACCTTTCAAGGAGCCTACAAAGCGACACCCGCTCGACTTCTCAGTCACAGGGTATGTTGGCGCCGGAACAATGTCGATTGCTCACAACAATTTTGTTCTTGCCGTGCAGTTTCTTGACATCCTAGGTACTGCGGGCTACTTGAACCTCGTGGCGCTCAATGCTACTACGCCTGCGACGCCGGTATTTCTCCGTGACTTCTGTAATCGTGTCTCCGAGAGCCAGGTCTCACCACCGTTCAGCAGACTGCCAGTTTATTCGACGTCATAGGGCGCAGAGGGCTACGCGCATGAGCTGTGCGGGGCGAAACCTTTCAAGGAGCCTACAAAGCGACACCCGTTCGACTTCTCAGTCACAGGGTATGGTGGCGCCGGAAAAATGTCGATCGCTCACAACGATTTTGTTCTTGCCGTGCAGTTTCTTGACATCCTAGGTACTGTGGGCTGCTCGAACATCGTCACACTCAATGCTACTACGCCTGCGACGCCGGTATTTCTCCGTGACTTCTGTAATCGTGCCACCAAAAGCCAGGTCTCACCACCGTTCAGCAGACTGCCAGGTTATACGACGTCATAGGGCGCAGAGGGCTACGCGAATGAGCTGGGCGGGGCGACACCTTTCAAGGAGCCTACAAAGCGACACCCGTTCGACTTCTCAGTCACAGGGTATGGTGGCGCCGGAACAATGTCGTCGCTCACAACAATTTTGTTCTTGCCGGCAGTTTCTTGTTTCCCTAGGTACTGCGGGCTGCTCGAACCTCGTCACGCTCAATGCTACTACGCCTGCGATGCCGGTATTTTTCCGTGACTTCTGTAATCGTGCCACCGAGAGGCAGGTCTCACCCCCGTTCAGCCGACGGCCGGGTTATTCGACGTCATAGGGCGCAGAGGGCAACGCGCATGAGCTGTGTGGGGCGACACCTTTCAAGGAGCCTGTTGGAAATTGTTTGAACCTCCCGCGCGAATAGCGCGCGCACCAAGAGACGGAGAACGACGAGGAAGAGGAAGAGACCAGCCAAAATAGAACACGCTCTTTTTCCATGGATGCTGGCGTTTGCGTCTCCTTCATTTGGTGCCTTTAAACTCCGAAGCGTGGTTTTCCCACATCGATTTTGGTGCCGACGACCCGGGAATCAAGCCTACAACGACCCGAGCCTTTCATTCCTGGTGTGGGTGAGCTGCGCTGCGAGCTAGACCGACATGGAGCGAGCGAAGAGCAAGCGGGCCTCGCGGCGATCGATGAACACGAGAATCATCAACGAGGTCAACCAGGTGCTCCAGTCCAATGAGTTCGAGCTTTCTGGACTTCGAATGCTGCACGGCCGCCTACGCGCCAGCAACGTGGAACTTAAAGCCTTGAACAACGAGGTTGAAACCCTGATCACTGACGACCTGGCGGCAGACGACTATGAGGTGGTCATGCAATACGATGACGCCGCTAACAGTACTCTGGCGTTGCTCGAGCACCACATTGAAGTTCTGAAGACTTCTGCTACGCCGGCGTCGTCTACAACTCCAGCCATGGGCGCAAGGACCTGTGAGGGTGCACCGAGCGAGCATGAACGACTTCCACAACGTGAGTTCGGCGCACGACTTCCCAAGCTGGAGCTTCTTCGTTTCGATGGAAACGTGATCAAGTGGCAACCCTTTTGGGATATGTTCCTGCACTCTGTGCACGAGAACCCAAGGCTGTCCAACACAGACCGGTTTCACTACTTGGCCTCACTTCTAGATGGACCTGCAGCTCAGGCCGTCGCCGGTATTCAGGTGACAGATTCTTGTTACGATGACGCGCTGGAAATTTTGAAACGTCGGTTTGGAAACAAGAAAGTCATTGAGCAGAAGTACTTAGGAAATTTGCGCACGCTCAAACCAGTGAAATTAGCGAGTGATGTCACTGCTCTGCGCAAGCTTTTCGACACAGTTCAACTAAACAGGAGGGGACTGCGTAGTCTTGGAATCACGGAGTCATCCTACGCGGCTATGCTGAATGAAGTTCTGCTCAAAGTCATACCAGCTGACATTGTCGTAGAATACTTCAAAAAAGAAAGTATGGAGAACACGACGGAAACGAGCCAGGCTTCATCTGATCAGGAACTTGAGCAGCTGATGAAATTTCTCCGCATCGAAGTTGAATGTCGAGAAAAGAGTTCTTTAGTGAACAATTTGCCAACGACATCGAACAACAGCGTACCTGTATTAAATAGATCATTCAAGAAGCAGTCCGCGACTCCTACAGCATCCGTTCTTCAAAACAAGACACTATCTTCCCCCTCGTCCTGTTTTTTCTGCGCTGCTACCGATCACAAGACAGAGGACTGCACGAGTGACATGACTCTGGCCGAGAAGCGCAACAAACTTGTAACAGACGGTCGATGCTTCCGGTGCACGTCAAAAGGACATCTGGTCCGCAATTGCCGGCGGAGAGTGCACTGCCAAGCATGCAAGCGCAGACACGCCTCCTCGATGTGCAATGCTAGTAGTTCTGAAACACCATCAGTGACTAATGCTCAGAAGAAACCGAATGCTACGGTGCAAGTTTCCACTCAGAGAGCTTCAGTTCCCCGACTCATCAATGATGTTCTTCTCCAGACTTTTCGAGCTTGGGTAACGACTTCATCTCATTGTTGCTATATACGCGGTGTTCTCGACAACGGAAGCCAGCGAACGTTCGTCACTGAGAGCGTCGCTTCCAAGCTAAGTCTACCTGCTGTTGCCGAGACCGAACTCGCCATCAGTGCGTTTGGTAGAGCGAGCGACCCAACCCGACGATTCAAAATGGTCAAGATCACGCTCCGCAGTCAGCACGACGACCTAACCATTGACATTGAGGCCATAGTGGTGCCCTTTATTTGCGAGGAGATGATTGAAGCACCAAGGCAGAGTCGTCTTCTTCAAGCCATCGCAGCGGAGGGGAAACATCTGGCTGACGCAGTCGTTTACCCGAGTGTAGATTGTGAGCCAGGTGTGAGTGTCCTCATTGGATCGGACCAGCTTTGGAAGTTGATGCCCAACACGAGTGAAGTGAGGTGGGATGAAGAAAACCCTGCCTTACTCGCCATTAACACAAAGATGGGCTGGACTCTCCAAGGCCCCTTATCTGGTGGTGGAAGCACGAGTAACAAAGCAAGCACCCAAGTATGTGTTCTTCGAACAGGTTCCTACGAAGACGACCAGATCGCCTTCCCATTACAAAGATTTTGGGACCTCGATGCTATCGGAATTGCCGACACGCCGACGTCTCAGTGCAACGCAGATATTTTGGAAGAATTCAACAACACTACCAGGCTTCGGAAAGGACGCTATGAAGTTGCGTTGCCATGGAAATCACCTCTCGTCGACATGGCCGACAATCGCAAAGTAGCCCTTTCGAGGCTCCATGGACTCGTCAAGCGGCTGTCACCAAACGACGAAGCCATGAGAGCCTACGATAAGGCTATCAGGCAGTATGAGGTGGACGGTCATGCTGAAAAAGTTGAAGATGCCCCTTATTGTACACAGCACCTATACTACATGCCGCATCGAGAGGTAATCCGCGAAACATCTACGACGACGAGACTTCGCGTAGTCTTCGACGCATCATCGCATGCATCAGGAGCTTGTTCTCTCAACGAACAACTCGAAAAAGGTCCTAATCTGAATGCTGACCTTTTCAAGGTTTTGATCCGGTTCCGCCTTTTCGCCATCGGAATTACAGCAGACGTGCAGAAGGCGTTTCTACAAATCAGCATTCGAGAAGAAGACAGAGATGCTCTTCGTTTCTTGTGGTTTGAAGGGCTACCAATGTCAGGCAGACCACTGCCAAAAATACAAGAAATGCGAATGACCAGAGTTCCATTCGGCACCTCCGCAAGCCCTTTCCTATTATCTGCAACGTTGAAATACCATTTCGATCACGTTGAACAAATTTACCAAGTAACGGCCGCAAAACTGAAGGCAAGCTTCTACGTCGATGACCTAGTTTTCGGAGCTTCAACGACAAAAGAAGCGCTACAACTCTACGAAGAGACGAAGGCCATAATGGAGCTGGCCGGAATGAAAATGCAGAAGTGGTCAACAAACTGCGACCTGTTAAGAGAGAAGCTCAAGCAAGCAGGAGAGACGTCAGCTGAGCAGGTCACACAATCTAAGGTTCTTGGGCTATCCTGGAACTACACCGACGACACCATTTCGGTGAAAATTGACTCTGTGACGAAAGTCTTAAAAGCGGGACTTTGTACCAAGCGAACTGTGCTTCAGGCTTCATCACGAATTTTCGACCCCTTGGGACTGCTAGCACCGTTCACCATTCGAGTTAAAATACTTTTTCAGAAGATATGGATGCAAGGACTCGATTGGGAAAGCGTTCTCCCCGAGACATTGAAGATCGAGTGGGACAAGTGGACTGTCGAACTTCAAGACCTCAAAGACTTTAGAACCAAGAGGTATCAACTAGACAACAGCAGCCCTGATAAAAGCACTCACCAGCTGCATATATTCACGGACGCTAGCCCGTGTGCCTACGGAGTAGTGGCATACATACGAGTGGAAGACAGTACCGGAGCGGTTCGACTCCAGCAGCTGCTCGCTAAGTCTCGGGTCGCTCCAATCAAGGGTCTCACTTTACCACGCCTGGAACTCGTCGCTGCGGTTCTTGGAGCTCGACTTCTTAAGCTACTTGTGGATACTTTGCCACACACAAATATAGAATACTTCTGCTGGACCGACTCCCAAGTTTGCTTGAGTTGGATCAAGTCTACAGCCACCAAGTGGAAGCCCTTCGTTTGTAACAGGGTAATTGAGATCCAAGGGCTCACAGACCCGAGTCGCTGGAGACATTGCTCTGGAAAGACAAACCCAGCCGACTTAGTTACAAGAGGGATATCAGCGCATCACCTTTGTACTAGCGATTTATGGTGGCATGGGCCTGACTGGCTATCTGGTACCCAAGAAACGTGGCCGGCAAGTGAAGCTGGTCCTCATGAGTCAACGGATGAACTATGTAGATCAAACGACGAAGACACAACAGTTTTGGCTTGTCAATGCTCGCAAGCAGAGCCACTTTTCGAGCTCGACAAGTACAGCAGCTGGATACGAGTTGTTAGAATCACAGCTTGGATTCGAAGATTTATTCACAATTGTCGAGTGCACACCAGTCGTCGTCTGATGGGCCCACTCACTGCCCCTGAGATAAAAGAAGGCGAGTTTACATGGATGAAGAATGCACAAGCGGAAGCCTTTAGTATAGAACTCGCCTCATTGTTAAAAAACCAACCATTAGCTAAGGCATCCCGAATTCGTAATCTGCATCCATTCCTGGACAATGATGGGTTTTTAAGAATCAAGACCCGGCTTGACAACGTAAAAACATCAGAATACGTGAGGTGCCCGATTCTACTACCAGCTGACCACCGCTGCACATACCTCATCATCGACCGCACGCACCGGCGCCTGCTGCACAGTGGTGTAAACGATACCCTTTCAGAGCTACGCGAGTGTTTTTGGGTGATTAAGGGCCGCCAGTGTGTGAAAAAAGTGCTCTCTAGGTGCAAAGTGTGTGCTAGATTCAAGCTCCAACCTGCAACAGCCCCTACCGCACCACTGCCGACCGACAGGGTTAAGAGATCACACCCTTTTCAAGTTGTGGGTGTTGACTTTGCTGGTCCCGTTTTTGTGAAAGGAACCAGTCCCGTGAAGGCCTATATCGTTATTTTTACGTGTGCCGTCGTTCGGGCGATCCATTTGGAGTTGTGCTCCGATATGACGGCGGGGTCATTTTTAATGGCTTTCCGTCGGTTTGTGTCGCGACGCGGCTTGCCTAGTGTTATTTATTCCGACAATGCTCTAGCTTTTCATGCTGCCAGTCGCGACTTAAAAGTGATGTACAGAGCTTTGAGAGACTTCCAAGTACAGGACTTTTGCTCTAATAACCACATTACCTGGAAATTCATTGCAGAACGTAGTCCTTGGTGGGGTGGATTTTGGGAGAGGATGATTCGCACTGTTAAAAGCTGCCTACGGAAAATTCTAGGGAAAGGTTGTTTTGATTTCGAGCAGCTTGTGACCATTCTTGCCGAAGTAGAAAATGTAGTGAATTCTAGGCCATTAACGTACCTCTCCGCTGACGCTACCGATCCAGCTGTACTTACACCTTCGCACTTTCTAACCGGTAGGAAGTCTACTACACTGCCTAGTGCTAATACTGCTGAAACGTCGGGAACTCGCTCCGATACTTTAAAGCATTGGAAGTACAGGCAGCAAATAGTGGCTGATTTTTGGAAGCGTTGGTATAAAGACTACCTCTTGTGCTTGAGGAGTGCACACATTAGGCGAGTACAGCCTTGCAACCAGCTTAAGGTTAACGATGTAGTCGTCATTAAGGAAGACAAGGTGCCCATAACTTTTTGGAAAGTTGGTAGAGTTACTGACGTGTACTTATCAAGTGATAATCACGTTAGAGCCTGCAAGATTGTCTTGGCAGGAGGTACGGAAGTTACGAGGCCAGTACAACTTTTATGCCCGTTGGAGCTGGGCGATTGAACTTTCGGGCGCGGAGGATGTTGGAAATTGTTTGAACCTCCCGCGCGAATAGCGCGCGCACCAAGAGACGGAGAACGACGAGGAAGAGGAAGAGACCAGCCAAAATAGAACACGCTCTTTTTCCATGGATGCTGGCGTTTGCGTCTCCTTCATTTGGTGCCTTTAAACTCCGAAGCGTGGTTTTCCCACAGAGCCTATAAAGGGACACCCGTTCGACTACTCAGTCACAGGGTATGGTGGCGCCAGAACAATGTCGATCGCTCACAACACTTTTGTTCTTGCCGTGCAGTTTCTTGACATCCTAGGTACTGCGGGCTGCTCGAACCTCGTCACGCTCAATGCTACTACGCCTGCGACGCCGGTATTTCTCCGTGACTTCTGTAATCGTGCCACCGAGAGGGAGGTCTCACCACCGTTCAGCAGACGGCCGGGTTATTCGACGTCATAGGGCGCAGAGGGCTACGCGCATGAGCTGTGCGGGGTGACACCTTTCAAGGAGCCTACAAAGCGACACCTGTTCTACTTGTGAGTCACAGGGTATGGTGGCGCCGGAACAATGTCGATTGCTCACAACAATTTTGTTCTTGCCGTGCAGTTTCATGACATCCTAGGTACTGCGGGCTGCTCGAACCTCGTCATGCTCAATGCTACTACGCCTGCGACGCTGGTATTTCTCAGTGACTTCTGTAATCGTGCCACCGGGAGGCAGGTCTCACCACCGTTCAGCAGACGGCCGGGTAGTTCGACGTCATAGGGCGCAGAGGGCTACGCGCATGAGCTGTGTGGGGCGACACCTTTCAAGGAGCCTATAAAGGGACACCCGTTCGACTACTCAGTCACAGGGTATGGTGGCGCCAGAACAATGTCGATCGCTCACAACACTTTTGTTCTTGCCGTGCAGTTTCTTGACATCCTAGGTACTGCGGGCTGCTCGAACCTCGTCACGCTCAATGCTACTACGCCTGCGACGCCGGTATTTCTCCGTGACTTCTGTAATCGTGCCACCGAGAGGGAGGTCTCACCACCGTTCAGCAGACGGCCGGGTTATTCGACGTCATAGGGCGCAGAGGGCTACGCGCATGAGCTGTGTGGGGCGACACCTTTCAAGGAGCCTACCAAGCGACACCCGTTCGACTTCTCAGTCACAGGGTATGGTGGCGCCGGAACAACGTCGGTCGCTCACAACAATTTTGTTTTTGCCGTGCAGTTTCTTGACATCCTAGGTACTGCGGGCTGCTCGAACCTCGTCACGCTGAATGCTACTACGCCTGCGACGCCGGTATTTCTCCGTGACTTCTGTATTCGTGCCACCGAGAGCCAGGTCTCACCACCGTTCAGCAGACTGCCAGGTTATTCGACGTCATAGGGCGCAGAGGGCTACGCGAACGAGCTGGGCGGGGCGACACCTCTCAAGGAGCCTACAAAGCGACATCCGTTCGACTTCTCGGTCACAGGGTATGGTGGCGCCGGAACAATGCCGATCGCTCACAACACTTTTGTTCTTGCCGTGCAGTTTCTTGACATCCTAGGTACTGCGGGCTGCTCGAACCTCGTCACGCTCAATGCTACTACGCCTGCAAAGCCGGTATTTCTCCGTGACTTCTGTAATCGTGCCACCGAGAGCCAGGTCGCACCACCGTTCAGCAGACTGCCAGGTTATTCGACGTCATAGGGCGCAGAGGACTACGCGCATGAGCTGTGTGGGGCGACACCTTTCGAGGAGCCTATAAACGGACACCCGCTAGACTACTCAGTCACAGGGTATGGTGGAGCCAGAACAATGTCGATCGCTCACAACAATTTTGTTCTTGCCGTGCAGTTTCTTGACATCCTAGGTACTGCGGGCTGCTCGAACCTCGTCACACACAATGCTACTACGCCTGCAACGCCGGTATTTCTCCGTGACTTCTGTAATCGTGCCACCAAAAGCCAGGTCTCACCACCGTTCAGCAGACTGCCAGGTTATTCGACGTCACAGGGCGCAGAGGGCTACGCACATGAGCTGTGCGGGGCGACACCCGTTCTACTTGTCAGTCACAGGGTATGGTGGCGCCGGAAAAATGTCGATCGCTCACAACAATTTTGTTCTTGCCGTGCAGTTTCAAGACATCCTAGGTACTGTGGGCTGCTCGAACCTCGTCATGCTCAATGCTACTACGCCTGCGACGCTGGTATTTCTCCGTGACTTCAATAATCGTGCCACCGAGAGCCAGGTCTCACCACCGTTCTGCAGACTGCCAGGTTATTCGACGTCATAGGGCGTAGAGGGCTACGCGCAAGGGCGGTGTGGGGCGACACCTTTCAAGGAGCCTACAAAGCGACACCCGTTCGACTTCTCAGTCACAGGGTATGGTGGCGCCGGAACAATGTCGATCGCTCACAATTTTGTTCTTGCCGTTCAGTTTCTTGACATCCTATGTACTGCGGGCTGCTCGAACCTCATCACGCTCAATGCTACTACGCCTGCGACGCCGGTATTTCTCCGTCACTTTTGTAATCGTGCCACCGAGAGCCAGGTCTCACCACCGTTTAGCAGACTGCCAGGTTATTCGACGTCATAGGGCGCAGAGGGCTACGCGCATGAGGTGTTCGGGGCGACACCTTTCAAGGAGCCTACAAAGCGACACCCGCTCGACTTCTCAGTCACAGGGTATGTTGGCGCCGGAACAATGTCGATTGCTCACAACAATTTTGTTCTTGCCGTGCAGTTTCTTGACATCCTAGGTACTGCGGGCTACTTGAACCTCGTGGCGCTCAATGCTACTACGCCTGCGACGCCGGTATTTCTCCGTGACTTCTGTAATCGTGCCTCCGAGAGCCAGGTCTCACCACCGTTCAGCAGACTGCCAGTTTATTCGACGTCATAGGGCGCAGAGGGCTACGCGCATGAGCTGTGCGGGGCGAAACCTTTCAAGGAGCCTACAAAGCGACACCCGTTCGACTTCTCAGTCACAGGGTATGGTGGCGCCGGAAAAATGTCGATCGCTCACAACGATTTTGTTCTTGCCGTGCAGTTTCTTGACATCCTAGGTACTGTGGGCTGCTCGAACATCGTCACACTCAATGCTACTACGCCTGCGACGCCGGTATTTCTCCGTGACTTCTGTAATCGTGCCACCAAAAGCCAGGTCTCACCACCGTTCAGCAGACTGCCAGGTTATACGACGTCATAGGGCGCAGAGGGCTACGCGAATGAGCTGGGCGGGGCGACACCTTTCAAGGAGCCTACAAAGCGACACCCGTTCGACTTCTCAGTCACAGGGTATGGTGGCGCCGGAACAATGTCGTCGCTCACAACAATTTTGTTCTTGCCGGCAGTTTCTTGTTTCCCTAGGTACTGCGGGCTGCTCGAACCTCATCACGCTCAATGCTACTACGCCTGCGATGCCGGTATTTTTCCGTGACTTCTGTAATCGTGCCACCGAGAGGCAGGTCTCACCACCGTTCAGCAGACTGCCAGGTTATTCGACGTCACAGGGCGCAGAGGGCTACGCACATGAGCTGTGCGGGGCGACACCAGTTCTACTTGTCAGTCACAGGGTATGGTGGCGCCGGAACAATGTCGATCGCTCACAACAATTTTGTTCTTGCCGTGCAGTTTCTTGACATCCTAGGTACTGCGGGCTGCTCGAACCTCGTCACGCTCAGTGCTACTACGCCTGCGACGCCGGTATTTCTTCGTGACTTCTGTAATCGTGCCACCGAGAGCCAGGTCTCACCACCGTTCAGCAGACTGCCAGTTTATTCGACGTCATAGGACGCAGAGGGCTACGCGCATGAGCTGTGCGGGGCGAAACCTTTCAAGGAGCCTACAAAGCGACACCCGTTCGACTTCTCAGTCACAGGGTATGGTGGCGCCGCAAAAATGTCGATCGCTCACAACGATTTTGTTCTTGCCGTGCAGTTTCTTGACATCCTAGGTACTGTGGGCTGCTCGAACATCGTCACGCTCAATGCTACTACGCCTACGACGCCGGTATTTCTCCGTGACTTCTGTAATCGTGCCACCAAGAGCCAGGTCTCACCACCGTTCAGCAGACTGCCAGGTTATTCGACGTCACAGGGCGCAGAGGGCTACGCGAACCAGCTGGGCGGGGCGACATCTTTCAAGGAGCTTACAAAGCGACATCCGTTCGACTTCTCAGTCACAGGTTATGGTGGCGCCGGAACAATGTTGATCGCTCACAACAATTTTGTTCTTGCAGTGCAGTTTCATGACATCTTAGGTACTGCGGGCTGCTCGAACCTCGTCACGCTCAATGCTACTACGCCTGCGACGTCGGTATTTCTCCGTGACTTCTGTAATCGTGCCACCGAGAGCCAGGTCGCACCACTGTTCAGCAGACTGCCAGGTTATTCGACGTCATAGAGCGCAGAGGACTACGCGCATGAGCTGTGTGGGGCGACACCTTTCGAGGAGCCTATAAACGGACACCCGCTAGACTACTCAGTCACAGGGTATGGTGGAGCCGGAACATTGTCGATCGCTCACAACAATTTTGTTCTTGCCGTGCAGTTTCTTGACATCCTAGGTACTGCGGGCTGCTCGAACCTCGTCACACTCAATGCTACTACGCCTGCGACGCCGGTATTTCTCCGTGACTTCTGTAATCGTGCCACCAAAAGCCAGGTCTCACCACCGTTCAGCAGACTGCCAGGTTATACGACGTCATAGGGCGCAGAGGACTACGCGCATGAGCTGTGCGGGGCGACACCTTTCGAGGAGCCTATAAACGAACACCCGCTCGACTACTCAGTCACAGGGTATGGTGGCGCCGAAACAATGTCGATCGCTCACAACAATTTTGTTCTTGCCGTGCAGTTTCTTGACATCCTAGGTACTGCGGGCTGCTCGAACCTCGTCACGCTCAATGCTACTACGCCTGCGACGCCGGTATTTCTCCGTGACTTCTGTAATCGTGCCACCGAGAGGGAGGTCTCACCACCGTTCAGCAGACGGCCGGGTTATTCGACGTCATAGGGCGCAGAGGGCTACGCGCATGAGCTGTGTGGGGCGACACCTTTCAAGGAGCCTACCAAGCGACACCCGTTCGACTTCTCAGTCACAGGGTATGGTGGCGCCGGAACAATGTCGGTCGCTCACAACAATTTTGTTCTTGCCGTGCAGTTTCTTGACATCCTAGGTACTGCGGGCTGCTCGAACCTCGTCACGCTCAATGCTACTACGCCTGCGACGCCGGTATTTCTCCGTGACTTCTGTAATCGTGCCACCGAGAGCCAGGTCTCACCACCGTTCAGCAGACTGCCAGGTTATTCGACGTCACAGGGCGCAGAGGGCTACGCACATGAGCTGTGCGGGGCGACACCAGTTCTACTTGTCAGTCACAGGGTATGGTGGCGCCGGAACAATGCCGATCGCTCACAACAATTTTGTTCTTGCCGTGCAGTTTCAAGACATCCTAGGTACTGTGGGCTGCTCGAACCTCGTCATGCTCAATGCTACTACGCCTGCGACGCTGGTATTTCTCCGTGACTTAAGTAATCGTGCCACCGAGAGCCAGGTCTCACCACCGTTCTGCAGACTGCCAGGTTATTCGACGTCATAGGGCGTAGAGGGCTACGCGCATGGGCGGTGTTGGGCGACACCTTTCAAGGAGCCTAAAAAGCGACACCCGTTCGACTTCTCAGTCACAGGGTATGGTGGCGCCGGAACAATGTCGATCGCTCACAATTTTGTTTTTGCCGTTCAGTTTCTTGACATCCTATGTACTGCGGGCTGCTCGAACCTCATCACGCTCAATGCTACTACGCCTGCGACGCCGGTATTTCTCCGTCACTTTTGTAATCGTGCCACCGAGAGCCAGGTCTCACCACCGTTTAGCAGACTGCCAGGTTATTCGACGTCATAGGGCACAGAGGGCTACGCGCATGAGGTGTGCGGGGCGACACCTTTCAAGGAGCCTACAAAGCGACACCCGTTCGACTTCTCAGTCACAGGGTATGTTGGCGCCGGAACAATGTCGATCGCTCACAACAATTTTGTTCTTGCCGTGCAGTTTCTTGACATCCTAGGTACTGCGGGCTACTTGAACCTCGTGACGCTCAATGCTACTACGCCTGCGACGCCGGTATTTCTCCGTGACTTCTGTAATCGTGTCACCGAGAGCCAGGTCTCACCACCGTTCAGCAGACTGCCAGTTTATTCGACGTCATAGGGCGCAGAGGGCTACGCGCATGAGCTGTGCGGGGCGACACCTTTCAAGGAGCCTACAAAGCGACACCCGTTCGACTTCTCAGTCACAGGGTATGGTGGCGCCGGAACAATGTCGATCGCTCACAACAATTTTGTTCTTGCCGTGCAGTTACTTGACATCCTAGGTACTGCGGGCTGTTCGAACCTCGTCACGCTTAGTTTTACTACGCCTGCGACGCCGGTATTTCTCCGTGACTTCTGTAATCGTGCTACCGAGAGCCAAATCTCACCACCGTTCAGCAGACTGCCAGGTTATTCGACGTCTTAGGGAGCAGAGGGCTACGCGAATGAGCTGTGTGGGGCGACACCTTTCAAGGAGCCTATAAAGGGACACCCGCTCGACTACTCAGTCACAGGGTATGGTGGCACCGGAACAATGTCAATCGCTCACAACAATTTTGTTCTTGCCGTGCAGTTTCTTGACATCCTAGGTACTGCGGGCTGCTGGAACCTCGTCACGCTCAATGCTACTATGCCTGCGACGCCGGTATTTCTCCGTGACTTCTGTAATCGTGCCACCGAGAGCCAGGTCTCACACCGTTCAACAGACTGCCAGGTTATTCCACGTCATAGGGTGCAGAGGGCTACGCGCATGAGCTGTGCGGTGCGACACCTTTCAAGGAGCCTACAAAGCGACACCCGTTCGACTTCTCAGTCACAGGGTATGGTGGCGCCGGAAAAATGTCGATCGCTCACAACGATTTTGTTCTTGCCGTGCAGTTTCTTGACATCCTAGGTACTGTGGGCTGCTCGAACATCGTCACGCTCAATGCTACTACGCCTACGACGCCGGTATTTCTCCGTGACTTCTGTAATCGTGCCACCAAGAGCCAGGTCTCACCACCGTTCAGCAGACTGCCAGGTTATTCGACGTCACAGGGCGCAGAGGGCTACGCGAACCAGCTGGGCGGGGCGACATCTTTCAAGGAGCTTACAAAGCGACATCCGTTCGACTTCTCAGTCACAGGTTATGGTGGCGCCGGAACAATGTTGATCGCTCACAACAATTTTGTTCTTGCAGTGCAGTTTCATGACATCTTAGGTACTGCGGGCTGCTCGAACCTCGTCACGCTCAATGCTACTACGCCTGCGACGTCGGTATTTCTCCGTGACTTCTGTAATCGTGCCACCGAGAGCCAGGTCGCACCACTGTTCAGCAGACTGCCAGGTTATTCGACGTCATAGAGCGCAGAGGACTACGCGCATGAGCTGTGTGGGGCGACACCTTTCGAGGAGCCTATAAACGGACACCCGCTAGACTACTCAGTCACAGGGTATGGTGGAGCCGGAACATTGTCGATCGCTCACAACAATTTTGTTCTTGCCGTGCAGTTTCTTGACATCCTAGGTACTGCGGGCTGCTCGAACCTCGTCACACTCAATGCTACTACGCCTGCGACGCCGGTATTTCTCCGTGACTTCTGTAATCGTGCCACCAAAAGCCAGGTCTCACCACCGTTCAGCAGACTGCCAGGTTATACGACGTCATAGGGCGCAGAGGACTACGCGCATGAGCTGTGCGGGGCGACACCTTTCGAGGAGCCTATAAACGAACACCCGCTCGACTACTCAGTCACAGGGTATGGTGGCGCCGAAACAATGTCGATCGCTCACAACAATTTTGTTCTTGCCGTGCAGTTTCTTGACATCCTAGGTACTGCGGGCTGCTCGAACCTCGTCACGCTCAATGCTACTACGCCTGCGACGCCGGTATTTCTCCGTGACTTCTGTAATCGTGCCACCGAGAGGGAGGTCTCACCACCGTTCAGCAGACGGCCGGGTTATTCGACGTCATAGGGCGCAGAGGGCTACGCGCATGAGCTGTGTGGGGCGACACCTTTCAAGGAGCCTACCAAGCGACACCCGTTCGACTTCTCAGTCACAGGGTATGGTGGCGCCGGAACAATGTCGGTCGCTCACAACAATTTTGTTCTTGCCGTGCAGTTTCTTGACATCCTAGGTACTGCGGGCTGCTCGAACCTCGTCACGCTCAATGCTACTACGCCTGCGACGCCGGTATTTCTCCGTGACTTCTGTAATCGTGCCACCGAGAGCCAGGTCTCACCACCGTTCAGCAGACTGCCAGGTTATTCGACGTCACAGGGCGCAGAGGGCTACGCACATGAGCTGTGCGGGGCGACACCAGTTCTACTTGTCAGTCACAGGGTATGGTGGCGCCGGAACAATGCCGATCGCTCACAACAATTTTGTTCTTGCCGTGCAGTTTCAAGACATCCTAGGTACTGTGGGCTGCTCGAACCTCGTCATGCTCAATGCTACTACGCCTGCGACGCTGGTATTTCTCCGTGACTTAAGTAATCGTGCCACCGAGAGCCAGGTCTCACCACCGTTCTGCAGACTGCCAGGTTATTCGACGTCATAGGGCGTAGAGGGCTACGCGCATGGGCGGTGTTGGGCGACACCTTTCAAGGAGCCTAAAAAGCGACACCCGTTCGACTTCTCAGTCACAGGGTATGGTGGCGCCGGAACAATGTCGATCGCTCACAATTTTGTTTTTGCCGTTCAGTTTCTTGACATCCTATGTACTGCGGGCTGCTCGAACCTCATCACGCTCAATGCTACTACGCCTGCGACGCCGGTATTTCTCCGTCACTTTTGTAATCGTGCCACCGAGAGCCAGGTCTCACCACCGTTTAGCAGACTGCCAGGTTATTCGACGTCATAGGGCACAGAGGGCTACGCGCATGAGGTGTGCGGGGCGACACCTTTCAAGGAGCCTACAAAGCGACACCCGTTCGACTTCTCAGTCACAGGGTATGTTGGCGCCGGAACAATGTCGATCGATCACAACAATTTTGTTCTTGCCGTGCAGTTTCTTGACATCCTAGGTACTGCGGGCTACTTGAACCTCGTGACGCTCAATGCTACTCCGCCTGCGACGCCGGTATTTCTCCGTGACTTCTGTAATCGTGTCACCGAGAGCCAGGTCTCACCACCGTTCAGCAGACTGCCAGTTTATTCGACGTCATAGGGCGCAGAGGGCTACGCGCATGAGCTGTGCGGGGCGACACCTTTCAAGGAGCCTACAAAGCGACACCCGTTCGACTTCTCAGTCACAGGGTATGGTGGCGCCGGAACAATGTCGATCGCTCACAACAATTTTGTTCTTGCCGTGCAGTTACTTGACATCCTAGGTACTGCGGGCTGTTCGAACCTCGTCACGCTTAGTTTTACTACGCCTGCGACGCCGGTATTTCTCCGTGACTTCTGTAATCGTGCTACCGAGAGCCAAATCTCACCACCGTTCAGCAGACTGCCAGGTTATTCGACGTCTTAGGGAGCAGAGGGCTACGCGAATGAGCTGTGTGGGGCGACACCTTTCAAGGAGCCTATAAAGGGACACCCGCTCGACTACTCAGTCACAGGGTATGGTGGCACCGGAACAATGTCAATCGCTCACAACAATTTTGTTCTTGCCGTGCAGTTTCTTGACATCCTAGGTACTGCGGGCTGCTTGAACCTCGTCACGCTCAATGCTACTATGCCTGCGACGCCGGTATTTCTCCGTGACTTCTGTAATCGTGCCACCGAGAGCCAGGTCTCACACCGTTCAACAGACTGCCAGGTTATTCCACGTCATAGGGTGCAGAGGGCTACGCGCATGAGCTGTGCGGTGCGACACCTTTCAAGGAGCCTACAAAGCGACACCCGTTCGACTTCTCAGTCACAGGGTATGGTGGCGCCGGAAAAATGTCGATCGCTCACAACGATTTTGTTCTTGCCGTGCAGTTTCTTGACATCCTAGGTACTGTGGGCTGCTCGAACATCGTCACGCTCAATGCTACTACGCCTACGACGCCGGTATTTCTCCGTGACTTCTGTAATCGTGCCACCAAGAGCCAGGTCTCACCACCGTTCAGCAGACTGCCAGGTTATTCGACGTCACAGGGCGCAGAGGGCTACGCGAACCAGCTGGGCGGGGCGACATCTTTCAAGGAGCTTACAAAGCGACATCCGTTCGACTTCTCAGTCACAGGTTATGGTGGCGCCGGAACAATGTTGATCGCTCACAACAATTTTGTTCTTGCAGTGCAGTTTCATGACATCTTAGGTACTGCGGGCTGCTCGAACCTCGTCACGCTCAATGCTACTACGCCTGCGACGTCGGTATTTCTCCGTGACTTCTGTAATCGTGCCACCGAGAGCCAGGTCGCACCACTGTTCAGCAGACTGCCAGGTTATTCGACGTCATAGAGCGCAGAGGACTACGCGCATGAGCTGTGTGGGGCGACACCTTTCGAGGAGCCTATAAACGGACACCCGCTAGACTACTCAGTCACAGGGTATGGTGGAGCCGGAACATTGTCGATCGCTCACAACAATTTTGTTCTTGCCGTGCAGTTTCTTGACATCCTAGGTACTGCGGGCTGCTCGAACCTCGTCACACTCAATGCTACTACGCCTGCGACGCCGGTATTTCTCCGTGACTTCTGTAATCGTGCCACCAAAAGCCAGGTCTCACCACCGTTCAGCAGACTGCCAGGTTATACGACGTCATAGGGCGCAGAGGACTACGCGCATGAGCTGTGCGGGGCGACACCTTTCGAGGAGCCTATAAACGAACACCCGCTCGACTACTCAGTCACAGGGTATGGTGGCGCCGAAACAATGTCGATCGCTCACAACAATTTTGTTCTTGCCGTGCAGTTTCTTGACATCCTAGGTACTGCGGGCTGCTCGAACCTCGTCACGCTCAATGCTACTACGCCTGCGACGCCGGTATTTCTCCGTGACTTCTGTAATCGTGCCACCGAGAGGGAGGTCTCACCACCGTTCAGCAGACGGCCGGGTTATTCGACGTCATAGGGCGCAGAGGGCTACGCGCATGATCTGTGTGGGGCGACACCTTTCAAGGAGCCTACCAAGCGACACCCGTTCGACTTCTCAGTCACAGGGTATGGTGGCGCCGGAACAATGTCGGTCGCTCACAACAATTTTGTTCTTGCCGTGCAGTTTCTTGACATCCTAGGTACTGCGGGCTGCTCGAACCTCGTCACGCTCAATGCTACTACGCCTGCGACGCCGGTATTTCTCCGTGACTTCTGTAATCGTGCCACCGAGAGCCAGGTCTCACCACCGTTCAGCAGACTGCCAGGTTATTCGACGTCACAGGGCGCAGAGGGCTACGCACATGAGCTGTGCGGGGCGACACCAGTTCTACTTGTCAGTCACAGGGTATGGTGGCGCCGGAACAATGCCGATCGCTCACAACAATTTTGTTCTTGCCGTGCAGTTTCAAGACATCCTAGGTACTGTGGGCTGCTCGAACCTCGTCATGCTCAATGCTACTACGCCTGCGACGCTGGTATTTCTCCGTGACTTAAGTAATCGTGCCACCGAGAGCCAGGTCTCACCACCGTTCTGCAGACTGCCAGGTTATTCGACGTCATAGGGCGTAGAGGGCTACGCGCATGGGCGGTGTTGGGCGACACCTTTCAAGGAGCCTAAAAAGCGACACCCGTTCGACTTCTCAGTCACAGGGTATGGTGGCGCCGGAACAATGTCGATCGCTCACAATTTTGTTTTTGCCGTTCAGTTTCTTGACATCCTATGTACTGCGGGCTGCTCGAACCTCATCACGCTCAATGCTACTACGCCTGCGACGCCGGTATTTCTCCGTCACTTTTGTAATCGTGCCACCGAGAGCCAGGTCTCACCACCGTTTAGCAGACTGCCAGGTTATTCGACGTCATAGGGCACAGAGGGCTACGCGCATGAGGTGTGCGGGGCGACACCTTTCAAGGAGCCTACAAAGCGACACCCGTTCGACTTCTCAGTCACAGGGTATGTTGGCGCCGGAACAATGTCGATCGCTCACAACAATTTTGTTCTTGCCGTGCAGTTTCTTGACATCCTAGGTACTGCGGGCTACTTGAACCTCGTGACGCTCAATGCTACTCCGCCTGCGACGCCGGTATTTCTCCGTGACTTCTGTAATCGTGTCACCGAGAGCCAGGTCTCACCACCGTTCAGCAGACTGCCAGTTTATTCGACGTCATAGGGCGCAGAGGGCTACGCGCATGAGCTGTGCGGGGCGACACCTTTCAAGGAGCCTACAAAGCGACACCCGTTCGACTTCTCAGTCACAGGGTATGGTGGCGCCGGAACAATGTCGATCGCTCACAACAATTTTGTTCTTGCCGTGCAGTTACTTGACATCCTAGGTACTGCGGGCTGTTCGAACCTCGTCACGCTTAGTTTTACTACGCCTGCGACGCCGGTATTTCTCCGTGACTTCTGTAATCGTGCTACCGAGAGCCAAATCTCACCACCGTTCAGCAGACTGCCAGGTTATTCGACGTCTTAGGGAGCAGAGGGCTACGCGAATGAGCTGTGTGGGGCGACACCTTTCAAGGAGCCTATAAAGGGACACCCGCTCGACTACTCAGTCACAGGGTATGGTGGCACCGGAACAATGTCAATCGCTCACAACAATTTTGTTCTTGCCGTGCAGTTTCTTGACATCCTAGGTACTGCGGGCTGCTGGAACCTCGTCACGCTCAATGCTACTATGCCTGCGACGCCGGTATTTCTCCGTGACTTCTGTAATCGTGCCACCGAGAGCCAGGTCTCACACCGTTCAACAGACTGCCAGGTTATTCCACGTCATAGGGTGCAGAGGGCTACGCGCATGAGCTGTGCGGTGCGACACCTTTCAAGGAGCCTTCAAAGCGACACCCGTTCGACTTCTCAGTCACAGGGTATGGTGGCGCCGGAAAAATGTCGATCGCTCACAACGATTTTGTTCTTGCCGTGCAGTTTCTTGACATCCTAGGTACTGTGGGCTGCTCGAACATCGTCACGCTCAATGCTACTACGCCTACGACGCCGGTATTTCTCCGTGACTTCTGTAATCGTGCCACCAAGAGCCAGGTCTCACCACCGTTCAGCAGACTGCCAGGTTATTCGACGTCTCTGGGCGCAGAGGGCTACGCGAACTAGCGGGGCGGGGCGACACCTTTCAAGGAGCTTACAAAGCGAGATCCGTTCGACTTCTCAGTCACAGGTTATGGTGGCGCCGGAACAATGTCGATCGCTCACATCAATTTTGTTCTTGCAGTGCAGTTTCTTGACATCCTAGGTACTGCGGGCTGTTCGAACCTCGTCACGCTCAATGCTACTACGCCTGCGACGCCGGTATTTCTCCGTGACTTCTGTAATCGTGCCACCGAGAGCCAGGTCTCACCACCGTTCAGCAGACTGCCAGGTTATTCGACGTCACAGGGCGCAGAGGGCTACGCACATGAGCTGTGCGGGGCGACACCAGTTCTACTTGTCAGTCACAGGGTATGGTGGCGCCGGAACAATGCCGATCGCTCACAACAATTTTGTTCTTGCCGTGCAGTTTCAAGACATCCTAGGTACTGTGGGCTGCTCGAACCTCGTCATGCTCAATGCTACTACGCCTGCGACGCTGGTATTTCTCCGTGACTTAAGTAATCGTGCCACCGAGAGCCAGGTCTCACCACCGTTCTGCAGACTGCCAGGTTATTCGACGTCATAGGGCGTAGAGGGCTACGCGCATGGGCGGTGTGGGGCGACACCTTTCAAGGAGCCTAAAAAGCGACACCCGTTCGACTTCTCAGTCACAGGGTATGGTGGCGCCGGAACAATGTCGATCGCTCACAATTTTGTTCTTGCCGTTCAGTTTCTTGACATCCTATGTACTGCGGGCTGCTCGAACCTCATCACGCTCAATGCTACTACGCCTGCGACGCCGGTATTTCTCCGTCACTTTTGTAATCGTGCCACCGAGAGCCAGGTCTCACCACCGTTTAGCAGACTGTCAGGTTATTCGACGTCATAGGGCACAGAGGGCTACGCGCATGAGGTGTGCGGGGCGACACCTTTCAAGGAGCCTACAAAGCGACACCAGTTCGACTTCTCAGTCACAGGGTATGTTGGCGCCGGAACAATGTCGATCGCTCACAACAATTTTGTTCTTGCCGTGCAGTTTCTTGACATCCTAGGTACTGCGGGCTACTTGAACCTCGTGACGCTCAATGCTACTACGCCTGCGACGCCGGTATTTCTCCGTGACTTCTGTAATCGTGTCACCGAGAGCCAGGTCTCACCACCGTTCAGCAGACTGCCAGTTTATTCGACGTCATAGGGCGCAGAGGGCTACGCGCATGAGCTGTGCGGGGCGACACCTTTCAAGGAGCCTACAAAGCGACACCCGTTCGACTTCTCAGTCACAGGGTATGGTGGCGCCGGAACAATGTCGATCGCTCACAACAATTTTGTTCTTGCCGTGCAGTTTCTTGACATCCTAGGTACTGCGGGCTGTTCGAACCTCGTCACGCTCAGTGCTACTACGCCTGCGACGCCGGTATTTCTCCGTGACTTCTGTAATCGTGCTACCGAGAGCCAAATCTCACCACCGTTCAGCAGACTGCCAGGTTATTCGACGTCATAGGGAGCAGAGGGCTACGCGAACTAGCTGGGCGGGGCGACACCTTTCAAGGAGCTTACAAAGCGACATCCGTTCGACTTCTCAGTCACAGGTTATGGTGGCGCCGGAACAATGTCGATCGCTCACATCAATTTTGTTCTTGCAGTGCAGTTTCTTGACATCCTAGGTACTGCGGGCTGTTCGAACCTCGTCACGCTCAATGCTACTACGCCTGCGACGCCGGTATTTCTCCGTGACTTCTGTAATCGTGCCACCGAGAGCCAGGTCTCACCACCGTTCAGCAGACTGCCAGGTTATTCGACGTCATAGGGCGCAGAGGTCTACGCGCATCAGCTGTGCGGGGCGACACCTTTCAAGGAGCCTACAAAGCGACACCTGTTCGACTTCTCAGTCACAGGGTATGGTGGTGCCGGAACAATGTCGATCGCTCACAACAATTTTGTTTTTGCCGTGCAGTTTCTTGACATCCTAGGTACTGCGGGCTGCTCGAACCTCGTCACGGTCAATGCTACTACGCCAGCGACGCCGGTATTTCTCCGTGACTTCTGTAATCGTGCCACCGAGAGCCAGGTCTCACCACCGTTAAGCAGACTGCCATGTTATTCGACGTCATAGGGCGCAGAGGGCTACGCGCATGAGCTGTGCGGGGCGACACCTTTCAAGGAGCCTACAAAGCGACACCCGTTCGACTTCTCAGTTACAGGGTATGTTGGCGCCGGAACAATGTCGATCGCTCACAACACTTTTGTTCTTGCCGTGCAGTTTCTTGACATCTTAGGTACTGCAGGCTGTTCGAACCTCGTCACGCTCAATGCTACTACGCCGGCGACGCCGGTATTTCTCTGTGACTTCTGTTCGTGCCACTGAGAGCCAGGTCTCACCACCGTTCCGCAGACTGCCAGGTTATTCGACGTCATAGGGCGCAGAGGGCTACGGGCATGAGCTTTGCGGGGCGACCCCTTTTAAGGAGCCTACAAATCGACACCCGTTCGACTTCTCAGTCACAGGGTATGGTGGCGCCGGAACAATGTCGATCGCTCTCAACAATTTTGTTTTTGCCGTTCAGTTTCTTTACATCCTAAGTACTGCGGGCTGCTCGAACCTCATCACGCTCAATGCTACTACGCCTGCGACGCCGGTATTTCTCCGTGACTTCTGTAATCGTGCCACCGAGAGCCAGGTCTCACCACCGTTCAGCAGACTGCCAGGTTATTCGACGTCATAGGGCGCAGTGGGCTACGCGCATGAGCTGTGTGGGGCGACACCTTTCAAGGAGCCTACAAAGCGAAACCCGTTCGACTTCTCAGTCACAGGGTATGGTGGCGCCGGAACAATGTCGATCGCTCACAACCATTTTGTTCTTGCCGTGCAGTTTCTTGACATCCTAGGTACAACGGGCTGCTCGAACCTCGTCACGCTCAATGCTACTACGCCTGTGACGCCGGTATTTCTTCGTGACTTCTTTAATCGTGCCACCGAGAGCCAGGTCTCACCACCGTTCAGCAGACTGCCATGTTATTCGACGTCATAGGGCGCAGAGGACTACGCGCATGAGCTGTGTGGGGCGACACCTTTCAAGGAGCCTAAAATGCGACACCCGTTCGACTTCTCAGTCACAGGGTATGGTGGCGCCGGAACAATGTCGATCGCTCACAACAATTTTGTTCTTGCCGTGCAGTTACTTGACATCCTAGGTACTGCGGGCTGTTCGAACCTCGTCACGCTTAGTTTTACTACGCCTGCGACGCCGGTATTTCTCCGTGACTTCTGTAATCGTGCTACCGAGAGCCAAATCTCACCACCGTTCAGCAGACTGCCAGGTTATTCGACGTCATAGGGAGCAGAGGGCTACGCGAATGAGCTGTGTGGGGCGACACCTTTCAAGGAGCCTATAAAGGGACACCCGCTCGACTACTCAGTCACAGGGTATGGTGGCACCGGAACAATGTCAATCGCTCACAACAATTTTGTTCTTGCCGTGCAGTTTCTTGACATCCTAGGTACTGCGGGCTGCTGGAACCTCGTCACGCTCAATGCTACTATGCCTGCGACGCCGGTATTTCTCCGTGACTTCTGTAATCGTGCCACCGAGAGCCAGGTCTCACACCGTTCAACAGACTGCCAGGTTATTCCACGTCATAGGGTGCAGAGGGCTACGCGCATGAGCTGTGCGGTGCGACACCTTTCAAGGAGCCTACAAAGCGACACCCGTTCGACTTCTCAGTCACAGGGTATGGTGGCGCCGGAAAAATGTCGATCGCTCACAACGATTTTGTTCTTGCCGTGCAGTTTCTTGACATCCTAGGTACTGTGGGCTGCTCGAACATCGTCACGCTCAATGCTACTACGCCTACGACGCCGGTATTTCTCCGTGACTTCTGTAATCGTGCCACCAAGAGCCAGGTCTCACCACCGTTCAGCAGACTGTCAGGTTATTCGACGTCTCTGGGCGCAGAGGGCTACGCGAACTAGCTGGGCGGGGCGACACCTTTCAAGGAGCTTACAAAGCGAGATCCGTTCGACTTCTCAGTCACAGGTTATGGTGGCGCCGGAACAATGTCGATCGCTCACATCAATTTTGTTCTTGCAGTGCAGTTTCTTGACATCCTAGGTACTGCGGGCTGTTCGAACCTCGTCACGCTCAATGCTACTACGCCTGCGACGCCGGTATTTCTCCGTGACTTCTGTAATCGTGCCACCGAGAGCCAGGTCTCACCACCGTTCAGCAGACTGCCAGGTTATTCGACGTCACAGGGCGCAGAGGGCTACGCACATGAGCTGTGCGGGGCGACACCAGTTCTACTTGTCAGTCACAGGGTATGGTGGCGCCGGAACAATGCCGATCGCTCACAAAAATTTTGTTCTTGCCGTGCAGTTTCAAGACATCCTAGGTACTGTGGGCTGCTCGAACCTCGTCATGCTCAATGCTACTACGCCTGCGACGCTGGTATTTCTCCGTGACTTAAGTAATCGTGCCACCGAGAGCCAGGTCTCACCACCGTTCTGCAGACTGCCAGGTTATTCGACGTCATAGGGCGTAGAGGGCTACGCGCATGGGCGGTGTGGGGCGACACCTTTCAAGGAGCCTAAAAAGCGACACCCGTTCGACTTCTCAGTCACAGGGTATGGTGGCGCCGGAACAATGTCGATCGCTCACAATTTTGTTCTTGCCGTTCAGTTTCTTGACATCCTATGTACTGCGGGCTGCTCGAACCTCATCACGCTCAATGCTACTACGCCTGCGACGCCGGTATTTCTCCGTCACTTTTGTAATCGTGCCACCGAGAGCCAGGTCTCACCACCGTTTAGCAGACTGCCAGGTTATTCGACGTCATAGGGCACAGAGGGCTACGCGCATGAGGTGTGCGGGGCGACACCTTTCAAGGAGCCTACAAAGCGACACCCGTTCGACTTCTCAGTCACAGGGTATGTTGGCGCCGGAACAATGTCGATCGCTCACAACAATTTTGTTCTTGCCGTGCAGTTTCTTGACATCCTAGGTACTGCGGGCTACTTGAACCTCGTGACGCTCAATGCTACTACGCCTGCGACGCCGGTATTTCTCCGTGACTTCTGTAATCGTGTCACCGAGAGCCAGGTCTCACCACCGTTCAGCAGACTGCCAGTTTATTCGACGTCATAGGGCGCAGAGGGCTACGCGCATGAGCTGTGCGGGGCGACACCTTTCAAGGAGCCTACAAAGCGACACCCGTTCGACTTCTCAGTCACAGGGTATGGTGGCGCCGGAACAATGTCGATCGCTCACAACAATTTTGTTCTTGCCGTGCAGTTTCTTGACATCCTAGGTACTGCGGGCTGTTCGAACCTCGTCACGCTCAGTGCTACTACGCCTGCGACGCCGGTATTTCTCCGTGACTTCTGTAATCGTGCTACCGAGAGCCAAATCTCACCACCGTTCAGCAGACTGCCAGGTTATTCGACGTCATAGGGAGCAGAGGGCTACGCGAACTAGCTGGGCGGGGCGACACCTTTCAAGGAGCTTACAAAGCGACATTCGTTCGACTTCTCAGTCACAGGTTATGGTGGCGCCGGAACAATGTCGATCGCTCACATCAATTTTGTTCTTGCAGTGCAGTTTCTTGACATCCTAGGTACTGCGGGCTGTTCGAACCTCGTCACGCTCAATGCTACTACGCCTGCGACGCCGGTATTTCTCCGTGACTTCTGTAATCGTGCCACCGAGAGCCAGGTCTCACCACCGTTCAGCAGACTGCCAGGTTATTCGACGTCATAGGGCGCAGAGGTCTACGCGCATCAGCTGTGCGGGGCGACACCTTTCAAGGAGCCTACAAAGCGACACCTGTTCGACTTCTCAGTCACAGGGTATGGTGGTGCCGGAACAATGTCGATCGCTCACAACAATTTTGTTCTTGCCGTGCAGTTTCTTGACATCTTAGGTACTGCAGGCTGTTCGAACCTCGTCACGCTCAATGCTACTACGCCGGCGACGCCGGTATTTCTCTGTGACTTCTGTTCGTGCCACTGAGAGCCAGGTCTCACCACCGTTCCGCAGACTGCCAGGTTATTCGACGTCATAGGGCGCAGAGGGCTACGGGCATGAGCTTTGCGGGGCGACCCCTTTTAAGGAGCCTACAAATCGACACCCGTTCGACTTCTCAGTCACAGGGTATGGTGGCGCCGGAACAATGTCGATCGCTCTCAACAATTTTGTTTTTGCCGTTCAGTTTCTTTACATCCTAAGTACTGCGGGCAGCTCGAACCTCATCACGCTCAATGCTACTACGCCTGCGACGCCGGTATTTCTCCCTGACTTCTGTAATCGTGCCACCGAGAGCCAGGTCTCACCACCGTTCAGCAGACTGCCATGTTATTCGACGTCATAGGGCGCAGAGGACTACGCGCATGAGCTGTGTGGGGCGACACCTTTCAAGGAGCCTAAAAAGCGACACCCGTTCGACTTCTCAGTCACAGGGTATGGTGGCGCCGGAACAATGTCGATCGCTCACAACAATTTTGTTCTTGCCGTGCAGTTACTTGACATCCTAGGTACTGCGGGCTGTTCGAACCTCGTCACGCTTAGTTTTACTACGCCTGCGACGCCGGTATTTCTCCGTGACTTCTGTAATCGTTCTACCGAGAGCCAAATCTCACCACCGTTCAGCAGACTGCCAGGTTATTCGACGTCATAGGGAGCAGAGGGCTACGCGAATGAGCTGTGTGGGGCGACACCTTTCAAGGAGCCTATAAAGGGACACCCGCTCGACTACTCAGTCACAGGGTATGGTGGCACCGGAACAATGTCAATCGCTCACAACAATTTTGTTCTTGCCGTGCAGTTTCTTGACATCCTAGGTACTGCGGGCTGCTGGAACCTCGTCACGCTCAATGCTACTATGCCTGCGACGCCGGTATTTCTCCGTGACTTCTGTAATCGTGCCACCGAGAGCCAGGTCTCACACCGTTCAACAGACTGCCAGGTTATTCCACGTCATAGGGTGCAGAGGGCTACGCGCATGAGCTGTGCGGTGCGACACCTTTCAAGGAGCCTACAAAGCGACACCCGTTCGACTTCTCAGTCACAGGGTATGGTGGCGCCGGAAAAATGTCGATCGCTCACAACGATTTTGTTCTTGCCGTGCAGTTTCTTGACATCCTAGGTACTGTGGGCTGCTCGAACATCGTCACGCTCAATGCTACTACGCCTACGACGCCGGTATTTCTCCGTGACTTCTGTAATCGTGCCACCAAGAGCCAGGTCTCACCACCGTTCAGCAGACTGCCAGGTTATTCGACGTCTCTGGGCGCAGAGGGCTACGCGAACTAGCTGGGCGGGGCGACACCTTTCAAGGAGCTTACAAAGCGAGATCCGTTCGACTTCTCAGTCACAGGGTATGGTGGCGCCGGAACAATGTCGATCGCTCACAACAATTTTGTTCTTGTCGTGCAGTTTCTTGACATCCTAGGTACTGCGGGCTGCTCGAACCTCGTCACGCTCAGTGCTACTACGCCTGCGACGCCGGTATTTCTCCGTGACTTCTTTAATCGTGCTACCGAGAGCCAGGTCTCACCACCGTTCAGCAGACTGCCAGGTTATTCGACGTCATAGGGAGCAGAGGTCTACGCGAATGAGCTGTGTGGGGCGACACCTTTCAAGGAGCCTAAAAAGGGACACCCGCTCGACTACTCAGTCATCGGGTATGGTGGCGCCGGAACAATGTCAATCGCTCACAACCATTTTGTTCTTGCCGTGCAGTTTCTTGACATCCTAGGTACTGCGGGCTGCTCGAACCTCGTCACGCTCAAATCTACTACGCCTGCGACGCCGGTATTTCTCCGTGACTTCTGTAATCGTGCCACCGAGAGCCAGGTCTCACACCGTTCAACAGACTGCCAGGTTATTCCACGTCATAGGGTGCAGAGGGCTACGCGCATGAGCTGTGCGGTGCGACACCTTTCAAGGAGCCTACAAAGCGACACCCGTTCGACTTCCCAGTCACAGGGTATGGTGGCGCCGGAACAATGTCGATCGCTCACAACGATTTTGTTCTTGCCGTGCAGTTTCTTGACATCCTAGGTACTGTGGGCTGCTCGAACATCGTCACGCTCAATGCTACTACGCCTACGACGCCGGTATTTCTCCGTGACTTCTGTAATCGTGCCACCAAGAGCCAGGTCTCACCACCGTTCAGCAGACTGCCAGGTTATTCGACGTCACTGGGCGCAGAGGGCTACGCGAATGAGCTGGGCGGGGCGACACCTTTCAAGGAGCCTACAAAGCGACATCCGTTCGACTTCTCAGTCACAGGGTATGGTGGCGCCGGAACAATGTCGATCGCTCACAACAATTTTGTTCTTGCCGTGCAGTTTCTTGACATCCTAGGTACTGCGGGCTGCTCGAACCTCGTCACGCTCAATGCTACTACGCCTGCGATGCCGGTATTTCTCCGTGACTTCTGTAATCGTGCCACCGAGAGGCAGGTCTCACCCCCGTTCAGACACCGGCCGGGTTATTCGACGTCATAGGGCGCAGAGGGCTACGCGCATGAGCTGTGTGGGGGGAACACCTTTCAAGGAGCCTACAAAGCGACACCCGTTCGACTTCTCAGTCACAGAGTATGGTGGCGCCGGAACAATGTTGATAGCTCACAACAATTTTGTTCTTGCAGTGCAGTTTCTTGACATCTTAGGTAGTGCGGGCTGCTCGAACCTCGTCACGCTCAATGCTACTACGCCTGCGACGCCGGTATTTCTCCGTGACTTCTGTAATCGTGCCACCGAGAGCCAGGTCGCACCACCATTCAGCAGACTGCCAGGTTATTCGACGTCATAGGGCGCAGAAGACTACGCGCATGAGCTGTGCGGGGCGACACCTTTCGAGAAGCCTATAAACGGACACCCGCTCGACTACTCAGTCACAGGGTATGGTGGTGCCAGAACAATGTCGATCGCTCACAACAATTTTGTTCTTGCCGTGCAGTTTCTTGACATCCTAGGTACTGCGGGCTGCTCGAACCTCGTCACGCTCAATGCTACTACGCCTGCGACGCCGGTATTTCTCCGTGACTTCTGTAATCGTGCCACTGAGAGCCAGGTCTCACAACCGTTCAGCAGACTGCCAGGTTATTCGACGTCACAGGGCGCAGAGGGCTACGCGCATGAGCTGTGCGGGGCGACACCTTTCAAGGAGCCTACAAAGCGACACCCGTTCTACTTGTCAGTCACAGGGTATGGTGGCGCCATAACAATGTCGATCGCTCACAACAATTTTGTTCTTGCCGTGCAGTTTCTTGACATCCTAGGTACTGCCGGCTGCTCGAATCTCGTCATGCTCAATGCTACTACGCCTGCGACGCTGGTATTTCTCCGTGACTTCAGTAATCGTGCCACCGAGAGCCAGGTCTCACCACCGTTCCACAGACTGCCAGGTTATTCGACGTCATAGGGCGCAGAGGGCTACGCGCATGAGCTGTGCGGGGCGACACCTTTTAAGGAGCCTACAAAGCGACACCCGTTCGACTTCTCAGTCACAGTGTATGGTGGCGCCGGAACAATGTCGATCGCTCTCAACTATTTTGTTTTTGCCGTTCAGTTTCTTTACATCCTAAGTACTGCGAGCTGCTAGAACCTCGTCACGCTCAATGCTACTACGCCTGCGACGCCGGTATTTCTCCGTGACTTCTGTAATCGTGCCACCGAGAGCCAGGTCTCACCACCGTTCAGCAGACTGCCAGGTTATTCGACGTCATAGGGCGCAGAGGGCTACGCGCATGAGCTGTGCGGGGCGACACCTTTCAAGGAGCCTACAAAGCGACACCCGTTCGACTTCTCAGTCACAGGGTATGGTGGCGCCGGAACAATGTCGATCGCTCACAACCATTTTGTTCTTGCCGTGCAGTTTCTTGACATCCTAGGTACAGCGGGCTGCTCGAACCTCGTCACGCTCAATGCTACTACGCCTGCGACGCCGGTATTTCTCCGTGACTTCTGTAATCGTGCCACCGAGAGCCAGGTCTCACCACCGTTCAGCAGACTGCCATGTTATTCGACGTCATAGGGCGCAGAGGACTACGCGCATGAGCTGTGTGGGGCGACACCTTTCAAGGAGCCTACAAAGCGACACCCGTTCGACTTCTCAGTCACAGGGTATGGTGGCGCCGGAACAATGTCGATCGCTCACAACAATTTTGTTCTTGCCTGCAGTTTCTTGACATCCTAGGTACTGCGGGCTGCTCGAACCTCGTCACGCTCAATGCTACTACGCCTGCGATGCCGGTATTTCTCCGTGACTTCTGTAGTCGTGCCACAGAGAGGCAGGTCTCACCCCCGTTCAGCAGACGGCCGGGTTATTCGACGTCATAGGGCGCAGAGGGCTACGCGCATGAGCTGTGTGGGGCGACACCTTTCAAGGAGCCTACAAAGCGACACCCGTTCGACTTCTCAGTCACAGGGTATGGTGGCGCCGGAACAATGTCGATCGCTCACAACAATTTTGTACTTGCCGTGCAGTTTCTTGACATCCTAGGTACTGCGGGCTGCTCGAACCTCGTCACGCTCAGTGCTACTACGCCTGCGACGCCGCTATTTCTCCGTGACTTCTTTAATCGTGCTACCGAGAGCCAGGTCTCACCACCGTTCAGCAGACTGCCAGGTTATTCGACGTCATAGGGAGCAGAGGGCTACGCGAATGAGCTGTGTGGGGCGACACGTTTCAAGGAGCCTATAAAGGGACACCCGCTCGACTACTCAGTCACAGGGTATGGTGGCGCCGGAACAATGTCAATCGCTCACAACAATTTTGTTCTTGCAGTGCAGTTTCTTGACATCCTAGGTACAGCGGGCTGCTCGAACCTCGTCACGCTCAATGCTACTATGCCTGCGACGCCGGTATTTCTCCGTGACTTCTGTAATCGTGCCACCGAGAGCCAGGTCTCACACCGTTCAACAGACTGCCAGGTTATTCCACGTCATAGGGTGCAGAGGGCTACGCGCATGAGCTGTGCGGTGCGACACCTTTCAAGGAGCCTATAAACGGACACCCGCTCGACTACTCAGTCACAGGGTATGGTGGTGCCGGAACAATGTCGATCGCTCACAACAATTTTTTTCTTGCCGTGCAGTTTCTTGACATCCGAGGTGCTACGGGCTGCTCGAACCTCGTCACGCTCAATGCTACTACGCCTGCGATGCCGGTATTTCTCAGTGACTTCTGTAATCGTGCCACCGGGAGGCAGGTCTCACCACCGTTCAGCAGACGGCCGGGTTATTCGACGTCATAGGGCGCAGAGGGCTACGCGAATGAGCTGGGCGGGGCGACACCTTTCAAGGAGCCTACAAAGCGACACCCGTTCGACTTCTCAGTCACAGGGTATGGTGGCACCGGAACAATGTCGATCGCTCACAACAATTTTGTTCTTGCCGTGCAGTTTCTTGACATCCTAGGTACTGCGGGCTGCTCGAACCTCGTCACGCTCAATGCTACTACGCCTGCGACGCCGGTATTTCTCCGTGACTTCTGTAATCATGCCACCGAGAGGCAGGTCTCACCACCGTTCAGCAGACGGCTGGGTTATTCGACGTCATAGGGTGCAGAGGGCTACGCGCATGAGCTCTGTGGGGCGACACCTTTCAAGGAGCCTACCAAGCGACACACGTTCGACTTCTCAGTCACAGGGTATGGTGGCGCCGGAACAATGTCGATCGCTCACAACAATTTTGTTTTTGCCGTGCAGTTTCTTGACATCCTAGGTACTGCGGGCTGCTCGAACCTCGTCACGCTCAATGCTACTACGCCTGCGATGCCGGTATTTCTCAGTGACTTCTGTAATCGTGCCACCGGGAGGCAGGTCTCACCACCGTTCAGCAGACGGCCGGGTTATTCGACGTCATAGGGCGCAGAGGGCTACGCGCATGAGCTGTGTGGGGCGACACCTTTCAAGGAGCCTATAAAGGGACACCCGCTCGACTACTCAGTCACAGGGTATGGTGGCGCCGGAACAATGTCGATCGCTCACAACAATTTTGTTCTTGCCGTGCAGTTTCTTGACATCCTAGGTACTGCGGGCTGCTCGAACCTCGTCACGCTCAATGCTACTACGCCTGCGACGCCGGTATTTCTCCGTGACTTCTGTAATCGTGCCACTGAGAGCCAGGTCTCACAACCGTTCAGCAGACTGCCAGGTTATTCGACGTCACAGGGCGCAGAGGGCTACGCGCATGAGCTGTGCGGGGCGACACCTTTCAAGGAGCCTACAAAGCGACACCCGTTCTACTTGTCAGTCACAGGGTATGGTGGCGCCGTAACAATGTCGATCGCTCACAACAATTTTGTTCTTGCCGTGCAGTTTCTTGACATCCTAGGTACTGCCGGCTGCTCGAATCTCGTCATGCTCAATGCTACTACGCCTGCGACGCTGGTATTTCTCCGTGACTTCAGTAATCGTGCCACCGAGAGCCAGGTCTCACCACCGTTCCACAGACTGCCAGGTTATTCGACGTCATAGGGCGCAGAGGGCTACGCGCATGAGCTGTGCGGGGCGACACCTTTTAAGGAGCCTACAAAGCGACACCCGTTCGACTTCTCAGTCACAGTGTATGGTGGCGCCGGAACAATGTCGATCGCTCTCAACTATTTTGTTTTTGCCGTTCAGTTTCTTTACATCCTAAGTACTGCGGGCTGCTCGAACCTCGTCACGCTCAATGCTACTACGCCTGCGACGCCGGTATTTCTCCATGACTTCTGTAATCGTGCCACCGAGAGCCAGGTCTCACCACCGTTCAGCAGACTGCCAGGTTATTCGACGTCATAGGGCGCAGAGGGCTACGCGCATGAGCTGTGCGGGGCGACACCTTTCAAGGAGCCTACAAAGCGACACCCGTTCGACTTCTCAGTCACAGGGTATGGTGGCGCCGGAACAATGTCGATCGCTCACAACCATTTTGTTCTTGCCGTGCAGTTTCTTGACATCCTAGGTACAGCGGGCTGCTCGAACCTCGTCACGCTCAATGCTACTACGCCTGCGACGCCGGTATTTCTCCGTGACTTCTGTAATCGTGCCACCGAGAGCCAGGTCTCACCACCGTTCAGCAGATTGCCATGTTATTCGACGTCATAGGGCGCAGAGGACTACGCGCATGAGCTGTGTGGGGCGACACCTTTCAAGGAGCCTACAAAGCGACACCCGTTCGACTTCTCAGTCACAGGGTATGGTGGCGCCGGAACAATGTCGATCGCTCACAACAATTTTGTTCTTGCCGTGCAGTTTCTTGACATCCTAGGTACTGCGGGCTGCTCGAACCTCGTCACGCTCAATGCTACTACGCCTGCGATGCCGGTATTTCTCCGTGACTTCTGTAGTCGTGCCACAGAGAGGCAGGTCTCACCCCCGTTCAGCAGACGGCCGGGTTATTCGACGTCATAGGGCGCAGAGGGCTACGCGCATGAGCTCTGTGGGGCGACACCTTTCAAGGAGCCTACAAAGCGACACCCGTTCGACTTCTCAGTCACAGGGTATGGTGGCGCCGGAACAATGTCGATCGCTCACAACAATTTTGTTCTTGCCGTGCAGTTTCTTGACATCCTAGGTACTGCGGGCTGCTCGAACCTCGTCACGCTCAATGCTACTACGCCTGCGACGCCGGTATTTCTCCGTGACTTCTGTAATCGTGCCACCGAGAGCCAGGTCGCACCACCGTTCAGCAGACTGCCAGGTTATTCGACGTCATAGGGCGCAGAGGACTACGCGCATGAGCTGTGCGGGGCGACACCTTTCGAGGAGCCTATAAACGGACACCCGCTCGACTACTCAGTCACAGGGTATGGTGGCGCCGGAACAATATCGATCGCTCACAACAATTTTGTTCTTGCCGTGCAGTTTCTTGACATCTTAGGTACTGCGGGCTGCTCGAACCTCGTCACGCTCAATGCTACTACGCCTGCGACGCCGGTATTTCTCCGTGACTTCTGTAATCGTGCCACCGAGAGCCAGGTCTCACCACCGTTCAGCATACTGCCAGGTTATTCGACGTCACCGGGCGCAGAGGGCTACGCGCATGAGCTGTGCGGGGCGACACCTTTCAAGGAGCCTACAAAGCGACACCCGTTCGACTTCTCAGTCACAGGGTATGTTGGCGCCGGAACAATGTCGATCGCTCACAACAATTTTGTTCATGCCGTGCAGTTTCTTGACATCCTAGGTACTGCGGGCTACTTGAACCTCGTCACGCTCAATGCTACTACGCCTGCGACGCTGGTATTTCTCCGTGACTTCTGTAATCGTGCCACCGAGAGCCAGGTCTCACCACCGTTCAGCAGACTGCCAGTTTATTCGATGTCTAAGGCCGCAGAGGGCTACGCGCATGAGCTGTGCGGGGCGACACCTTTCAAGGAGCCTACAAAGCGACACCCGTTCGACTTCTCAGTCACAGGGTATGGTGGCGCCGGAACAATGTCGATCGCTCACAACAATTTTGTTCTTGCCGTGCAGTTTCTTGACATCCTAGGTACTGCGGGCTGCTCGAACCTCGTCACGCTCAGTGCTACTACGCCTGCGACGCCGGTATTTCTCCGTGACTTCTTTAATCGTGCTACCGAGAGCCAGGTCTCACCACCGTTCAGCAGACTGCCAGGTTATTCGACGTCATAGGGAGCAGAGGGCTACGCGAATGAGCTGTGTGGGGCGACACCTTTCAAGGAGCCTAAAAAGGGACACCCGCTCGACTACTCAGTCATCGGGTATGGTGGCGCCGGAACAATGTCGATCGCTCACAACCATTTTGTTCTTGCCGTGCAGTTTCTTGACATCCTAGGTACTGCGGGCTGCTCGAACCTCGTCACGCTCAAATCTACTACGCCTGCGACGCCGGTATTTCTCCGTGACTTCTGTAATCGTGCCACCGAGAGCCAGGTCGCACCACCATTCAGCAGACTGCCAGGTTATTCGACGTCATAGGGCGCAGAAGACTACGCGCATGAGCTGTGCGGGGCGACTCCTTTCGAGAAGCCTATAAACGGACACCCGCTCGACTACTCAGTCACAGGGTATGGTGGTGCCGGAACAATGTCGATCGCTCACAACAATTTTGTTCTTGCCGTGCAGTTTCTTGACATCCTAGGTACTGCGGGCTGCTCGAACCTCGTCACGCTCAATGCTACTACGCCTGCGACGCCGGTATTTCTCCGTGACTTCTGTAATCGTGCCACTGAGAGCCAGGTCTCACAACCGTTCAGCAGACTGCCAGGTTATTCGACGTCACAGGGCGCAGAGGGCTACGCGCATGAGCTGTGCGGGGCGACACCTTTCAAGGAGCCTACAAAGCGACACCCGTTCTACTTGTCAGTCACAGGGTATGGTGGCGCCGTAACAATGTCGATCGCTCACAACAATTTTGTTCTTGCCGTGCAGTTTCTTGACATCCTAGGTACTGCCAGCTGCTCGAATCTCGTCATGCTCAATGCTACTACGCCTGCGACGCTGGTATTTCTCCGTGACTTCAGTAATCGTGCCACCGAGAGCCAGGTCTCACCACCGTTCCACAGACTGCCAGGTTATTCGACGTCATAGGGCGCAGAGGGCTACGCGCATGAGCTGTGCGGGGCGACACCTTTTAAGGAGCCTACAAAGCGACACCCGTTCGACTTCTCAGTCACAGTGTATGGTGGCGCCGGAACAATGTCGATCGCTCTCAACTATTTTGTTTTTGCCGTTCAGTTTCTTCACATCCTAAGTACTGCGGGCTGCTCGAACCTCGTCACGCTCAATGCTACTACGCCTGCGACGCCGGTATTTCTCCGTGACTTCTGTAATCGTGCCACCGAGAGCCAGGTCTCACCACCGTTCAGCAGACTGCCAGGTTATTCGACGTCATAGGGCGCAGAGGGCTACGCGCATGAGCTGTGCGGGGCGACACCTTTCAAGGAGCCTACAAAGCGACACCCGTTCGACTTCTCAGTCACAGGGTATGGTGGCGCCGGAACAATGTCGATCGCTCACAACCATTTTGTTCTTGCCGTGCAGTTTCTTGACATCCTAGGTACAGCGGGCTGCTCGAACCTCGTCACGCTCAATGCTACTACACCTGCGACGCCGGTATTTCTCCGTGACTTCTGTAATCGTGCCACCGAGAGCCAGTTCTCCCCACCGTTCAGCATACTGCCATGTTATTCGACGTCATAGGGCGCAGAGGACTACGCGCATGAGCTGTGTGGGGCGACACCTTTCAAGGAGCCTACAAAGCGACACCCGTTCGACTTCTCAGTCACAGGGTATGGTGGCGCCGGAACAATGTCGATCGCTCACAACAATTTTGTTCTTGCCGTGCAGTTTCTTGACATCCTAGGTACTGCGGGCTGCTCGAACCTCGTCACGCTCAATGCTACTACGCCTGCGATGCCGGTATTTCTCCGTGACTTCTGTAGTCGTGCCACAGAGAGGCAGGTCTCACCCCCGTTCAGCAGACGGCCGGGTTATTCGACGTCATAGGGCGCAGAGGGCTACGCGCATGAGCTGTGTGGGGCGACACCTTTCAAGGAGCCTACAAAGCGACACCCGTTCGACTTCTCAGTCACAGGGTATGGTGGCGCCGGAACAATGTCGATCGCTCACAACAATTTTGTTCTTGCCGTGCAGTTTCTTGACATCCTAGGTACTGCGGGCTGCTCGAACCTCGTCACGCTCAGTGCTACTACGCCTGCGACGCCGCTATTTCTCCGTGACTTCTTTAATCGTGCTACCGAGAGCCAGGTCTCACCACCGTTCAGCAGACTGCCAGGTTATTCGACGTCATAGGGAGCAGAGGGCTACGCGAATGAGCTGTGTGGGGCGACACGTTTCAAGGAGCCTATAAAGGGACACCCGCTCGACTACTCAGTCACAGGGTATGGTGGCGCCGGAACAATGTCAATCGCTCACAACAATTTTGTTCTTGCAGTGCAGTTTCTTGACATCCTAGGTACAGCGGGCTGCTCGAACCTCGTCACGCTCAATGCTACTATGCCTGCGACGCCGGTATTTCTCCGTGACTTCTGTAATCGTGCCACCGAGAGCCAGGTCTCACACCGTTCAACAGACTGCCAGGTTATTCCACGTGTGGTAAAGCCTTTGAACAGTGGGTCATCCTCTTCAGCGCCTTCTAGTGGGTCGCCCTTTTCTTAAGAAGAAGAGCAGCTCGTGCAGAGAGTCGATCCCCGCATTGACTGTCGCTGTCGTGAATCATCGCTGAGTGTCCGTCAATAAACCGCTTAACAATTTGGTGGAGAGTGCTGTGCCCTTCAAACACCTTCGGTCAGCATTCGATGCCCTTGGAGCTTCGATCCCGTACCGTGCCTCCAACCATGTACCAAGACGCCGCCCAGCAAACGCTTCCTCCTACACCGACGCCATGTCCCGGTGTCCCCCGCATCCGCGACCCTCCTGTCTTCACCGGCGCGGATGGCACTGACGTCGAGGACTGGCTTGCCATGTACGAACGTGTGAGCGTCCCCAATCATTGGGATGAGGCAGCTAAACTCGGCAACCTGTTCTTCTACCTTGCGGGTGTGGCCGGAATGTGGTACAATAACCACGCATCTGATTTCCCGACTTGGTCTGCTTTTAAAACCGCTGTCGTCGACGTGTTCGGCCGCCCTGCCGTTCGTAAGCTGCAAGCTGAACAGCGTTTACGTGAACGAGCCCAGCAGACCGGTGAGTCCTTCACAAGTTATATCGAGGACATCCTTGACTTGTGCAAGAAGGTCAACCTGAACATGTCAGAGGCTGACAAAATCACGCATGTTCTAAAAGGCATCGCCGACGATGCCTTCACCATGCTCCTGGCAAAGAACCCCCGCACTGTGGCAGAAGTCATCATGTTATGCCAAAGTTACGACGAGCTGCGGCAGCAGCGCTTGATGACCCGTCGCCCGCCACCACGTGATGCTGATCTCTCGGCCTTGTCAGCAGTTCCAGACCACGCAACCTTGCTCGCCGAAATCAAGTCGTTCGTGCGTGAGGAAGTTGCCCGCCAGGTCTCTCTACTGGCTTTTGCCTCCCCACAACAAGCTCAACAGCCATCAAGTACACTTCCACCTCCGCTCCGCCGAGCCATTCAGCAGGAAATCGCGGAGGTCGTCCCTGAATACCACCAGCCACCTCCTGCATCTGTGCCACTCAGCTACGCCCAAGTTGTTTCCAGGCCGCCCCCACCGATTTCCGTCACTGTTCCGCTAAATTACACCGAAACCGTCGCGAGGCCCCAGGCCTTTGGAGAACCTGTCTCGCCTACATACGCCGGCGTCACCCACGTGCCCCGAGTGCCGCCTACCATGCACTCATATCAGCAGCCGGCTCGCCAATCGCGTTCTGCGACATGGATGCGACCAGCAAACCAATGGCGCACTGCTGATAATCGCCCCATCTGCTTTGCTTGCGGTTGCGTCGGTCATGTGGCACGATATTGCAATCGTGTGCAGCAACCGCAGGTCGCCTCCAACTTTCCCAGCCAGCCAAGCCGCTCTTATGACCAACCGCCGCCTATGTCACCGTCGTCCCGCCCCGTTCCGTCTACCCGCCGTTCACCATCTCCACGACGTCGCTCACTGTCACCGATGCGGCCACGTCCACTCGAGGGCGACCAGGAAAACTAGTCGTCGCAGTCCACGAGGCAAGGGCTGCGACGCTGTCGAACTGCGGAAGCCCTCAGGAAAGCCCGTCGAACGTGATAGACGTGCTTGTGGATGGCGTTCGCGCATCTGCCCTTGTAGATACAGGAGCCGCCGTATCCGTGATGGACGAAAAACTTTGCCGATTACTGCGCAAAGTGACCACGCCGCTTTGCGGGCTCTCCCTCCGTACAGCCAGCGCCCAAAGCATTCACCCTACAGCGATGTGCACAGCCCGCCTTATGATTCAGGACGTGATGTATGCGGTCGAATTCATCATAATTTCTTCATGCTCTCACGACGTCATCCTAGGATGGGATTTTCTCTCCCGCCACGACGCCGTAATTCATTGCGCACCAGCAGAAATAGAACTCGCGCCATTCTCTTCTTTGACGCCGGCCGACAGTCCATCCGCTGCAAGCAAGTTACTCGTCAGAGACGACACTCAAGTGCCTGCAAACTCGTCTGTTGCGGTGTCGCTCTACTGCGCAAGCCTTTCTGACACCACTGCACTCCTCTCGCCATCTCATCGAGTTTTCATAAGAAAAAGCTTGCTGGTTCCTTTCGCGACCGTGCAACTCACTCATGGCAGCACCACTATTTTTGTTGTGAACTCATCTCCGTACAGCGTTACGTTGGTGCGAGGAGAATGTCTCGGCAGCGTGGAACCCATCGAAGACGCGCAAGTTATGGATCAACCCGATGACATGCACTGCCCAAGTTCCTGGACGCTTGGTGCTGTTTCGACATCTGCTTCATCATCCGATGATATATTCGGTCCCTGCATACCCGACGACCTTACGCAGGGCCAGCGCTCCCAGCTTTTGGGCCTGTTGGAAGAATTTCGCTCTTCTTTCGATGTCGCTCAACCTTCTCTTGGCCGCACATCCACCGTTACGCATCGCATCGACACAGGCGCACAGCCACCGCTGCGGCAACGTCCATATCGCGTATCTCCCACAGAACGCCGTGTAATCAACGAGCAAGTCGATGACATGCTTCGCCGCGATGTTATTCGCCCCTCTAGCAGCCCCTGGGCATCTCCTGTCGTTCTCGTCACGAAGAAGGACGGTTCTGTGCGGTTCTGTGTGGACTACCGACGCCTCAACAAGATCACTCGTAAGGACGTGTATCCACTACCGCGGGTAGATGACGCGATTGACAGCCTGCAAGGAGCAGAATTCTTTTCATCCCTCGATTTGCGCTCAGGGTACTGGCAAGTACCTATGGCTGAGGACGCTCGACCAAAGACCGCTTTTGTCACCCCTGACGGCTTGTACGAGTTTAACGTTATGCCGTTTGGGCTGTGCAATGCGCCCGCCACCTTTGAGCGCATGATGGATACAGTTCTGCGTGACCTAAAATGGCACACGTGCCTGTGCTACCTCGATGACGTCGTCGTTTTCGCTCCTGACTTCTCGACGCACCTTCAACGCCTTCGGCATGTTTTAACGCGTCTGAGAAACGCCAGTCTGCAACTGAACCTAAAGAAGTGCCAATTTGCAGCTCGGCAGCTGACAATACTCGGCTACGTCGTGTCCAAGAACGGAATTCTCCCTGATCCAACCAAGCTTCGGGCCGTGACCGAGTTCCCCAAGCCGACATCCGTGAAGGAACTGCGCAGTTTCGTAGGACTGTGTTCCTACTTTCGGCGCTTCATTCGAAACTTCGCGACTATCATATCGCCGCTGACGAAGCTTCTCGGAAGCAACGGCCCTCTCCATTCGTGGTCATCACAGTGCGACGACGCTTTCAGAACACTTCGTCGTTTGTTGACGTCGCCTCCCATACTCCGCCACTACGACCCTACGGCCCCTACAGAGGTACACACGGATGCCAGTGGTGTCGGCCTCGGCGCTGTCCTTGCGCAGCGCAAACCAGGGTTCCCGGAATATGTCGTGGCGTACGCGAGCCGTACGCTTACTAAAGCCGAGACTAATTACACAGTCACCGAGAAAGAATGTTTGGCAATCGTCTGGGCCCTTGCAAAGTTCCGACCTTATTTGTATGGTCGCCCATTTGATGTCGTCACCGACCACCACGCACTATGCTGGTTGTCGTCATTGAAAGATCCCTCAGGCCGTCTCGCCCGGTGGGCACTTCGCCTGCAAGACTATGACATCCGCGTGCTGTACCGCAATGGAAGGCAACATGCTGACGCCGACGCCCTGTCGCGCTCTCCTTTGCCTGACGACAATGCCAACAACTCAGTGTCTCACCTTGCCATTTCTTCGATTAGCATTCATGCCATTGCTACTGAACAGCGCAAGGATGAATGGATTGCCTCACTGATAGACTTGCTGACTGATCCATCCACTCCATCCACTCGCGCATTGCGTCGTCAAGCCCACCATTTCGCCGTTCGCGACGACCTCCTCCATCGACGCAATTACAACGGTGACGGCCGCCAGTGGCTACTAGTCATACCTCGCAGTCTGCGCTCTGACATATGCGAATTCTTTCATTCTGATCCGCAGTGTGCACACTCCGGGGTATCGAAAACTTACCACCGCATTCGCCAACGGTACTTTTGGCGTGGCATGTACCGCTACGTGCAGAAATTCGTTCGCTCCTGCATAGAATGTCAGCGCCGCAAAACTTCAACGCACCTGTCGCCGGTAGGTCTGCAACCTCTACCTTGCCCTGCCAGGCCGTTTGGGCGCGTTGGCATCGATTTGTATGGGCCACTTCCACTAACGTCGGCTGGTAACCGCTGGGCCATTGTTGCTGTGGACCACCTCACGCGATACGCCGAAACGGCCGCTCTTCCCGCCGCTACAGCGAGCGATGTGGCTTCCTTTTTGCTCCAACGATTCATTCTGCGACACGGCCCACCCCAGGAACTGCTCAGTGACCGAGGCCGTGTCTTCCTGTCTGAAGTCGTTCAAGCCATTCTCAAAGAGTGCAACGTTGTTCACCGCAAAACTGCTGCTTACCACCCGCAGACGAATGGCCTCACAGAACGCTTCAACCGTACGCTGGGCGACATGCTCTCCAAATACGTCGCCGCCGATCACACAAATTGGGATTCCATTCTACCCTTCGTCACCTACGCATATAATACCGCCCCTCAGAGCACTACTGGCTTTTCACCTTTCTTTTTATTATATGGAAGGCACCCGTCACACACCATCGACACGATACTTCCGTACAGGCCAGATCCGTCTGAGTGGGCACCTATTTCTGCTACAGCCAAGCTTGCTGAAGAATGTCGAGAGCTTGCAAAGACCTTTACTGCGCATGATCAAGAGCGGCAAAAAAGCATTCGCGCTGACGCCAGTACTACTGCGCCCACATTCCTCCCTGGAGCGCTCGTCTGGCTCTCGATCCCTACTACTGCAACTGGCCTATCTTCAAAACTATTGCCTAAATACGAAGGCCCCTACCGTGTCGTCAAATGCACTTCCCCAGTCAACTACTTGATTGAACCCATCGAACAATCTTCGGACATGCGTCGTCGAGGACGCGACATTGTTAACGTGGAGCGCCTCAAGGCCTACCATGATCCGCTCATTGTAACCAGCTGTTAGGTCGCCAGGCGACTCCCTTTTCGTACCCGGGGTAGTTGTGGTAAAGCCTTTGAACAGTGGGTCATCCTCTTCAGCGCCTTCTAGTGGGTCGCCCTTTTCTTAAGAAGAAGAGCAGCTCGTGCAGAGAGTCGATCCCCGCATTGACTGTCGCTGTCGTGAATCATCGCTGAGTGTCCGTCAATAAACCGCTTAACACACGTCATAGGGTGCAGAGGGCTACGCGCATGAGCTGTGCGGTGCGACACCTTTCAAGGAGCCTATAAACGGACACCCGCTCGACTACTCAGTCACAGGGTATGGTGGTGCCGGAACAATGTCGATTGCTCACAACAATTTTTTTCTTGCCGTGCAGTTTCTTGACATCCGAGGTGCTACGGGCTGCTCGAACCTCGTCACGCTCAATGCTACTACGCCTGCGATGCCGGTATTTCTCAGTGACTTCTGTAATCGTGCCACCGGGAGGCAGGTCTCACCACCGTTCAGCAGACGGCCGGGTTATTCGACGTCATAGGGTGCAGAGGGCTACGCGCATGAGCTCTGTGGGGCGACACCTTTCAAGGAGCCTACCAAGCGACACACGTTCGACTTCTCAGTCACAGGGTATGGTGGCGCCGGAACAATGTCGATCGCTCACAACAATTTTGTTTTTGCCGTGCAGTTTCTTGACATCCTAGGTACTGCGGGCTGCTCGAACCTCGTCACGCTCAATGCTACTACGCCTGCGACGCCGGTATTTCTCCGTGACTTCTGTAATCATGCCACCGAGAGGCAGGTCTCACCACCGTTCAGCAAACGGCTGGGTTATTCGACGTCATAGGGTGCAGAGGGCTACGCGCATGAGCTCTGTGGGGCGACACCTTTCAAGGAGCCTACCAAGCGACACACGTTCGACTTCTCAGTCACAGGGTATGGTGGCGCCGGAACAATGTCGATCGCTCACAACAATTTTGTTTTTGCCGTGCAGTTTCTTGACATCCTAGGTACTGCGGGCTGCTCGAACCTCGTCACGCTCAATGCTACTACGCCTGCGATGCCGGTATTTCTCAGTGACTTCTGTAATCGTGCCACCGGGAGGCAGGTCTCACCACCGTTCAGCAGACGGCCGGGTTATTCGACGTCATAGGGCGCAGAGGGCTACGCGCATGAGCTGTGTGGGGCGACACCTTTCAAGGAGCCTATAAAGGGACACCCGCTCGACTACTCAGTCAGAGGGTATGGTGGCGCCGGAACAATGTCGATCGCTCACAACAATTTTGTTCTTGCCGTGCAGTTTCTTGACATCCTAGGTACTGCGGGCTGCTCGAACCTCGTCACGCTCAATGCTACTACGCCTGCGACGCCGGTATTTCTCCGTGACTTCTTTAATCGTGCCACTGAGAGCCAGGTCTCACAACCGTTCAGCAGACTGCCAGGTTATTCGACGTCACAGGGCGCAGAGGGCTACGCGCATGAGCTGTGCGGGGCGACACCTTTCAAGGAGCCTACAAAGCGACACCCGTTCTACTTGTCAGTCACAGGGTATGGTGGCGCCGTAACAATGTCGATCGCTCACAACAATTTTGTTCTTGCCGTGCAGTTTCTTGACATCGTAGGTACTGCCGGCTGCTCGAATCTCGTCATGCTCAATGCTACTACGCCTGCGACGCTGGTATTTCTCCGTGACTTCAGTAATCGTGCCACCGAGAGCCAGGTCTCACCACCGTTCCACAGACTGCCAGGTTATTCGACGTCATAGGGCGCAGAGGGCTACGCGCATGAGCTGTGCGGGGCGACACCTTTTAAGGAGCCTACAAAGCGACACCCGTTCGACTTCTCAGTCACAGTGTATGGTGGCGCCGGAACAATGTCGATCGCTCTCAACTATTTTGTTTTTGCCGTTCAGTTTCTTTACATCCTAAGTACTGCGGGCTGCTCGAACCTCGTCACGCTCAATGCTACTACGCCTGCGACGCCGGTATTTCTCCGTGACTTCTGTAATCGTGCCACCGAGAGCCAGGTCTCACCACCGTTCAGCAGACTGCCAGGTTATTCGACGTCATAGGGCGCAGAGGGCTACGCGCATGAGCTGTGCGGGGCGACACCTTTCAAGGAGCCTACAAAGCGACACCCGTTCGACTTCTCAGTCACAGGGTATGGTGGCGCCGGAACAATGTCGATCGCTCACAACCATTTTGTTCTTGCCGTGCAGTTTCTTGACATCCTAGGTACAGCGGGCTGCTCGAACCTCGTCACGCTCAATGCTACTACGCCTGCGACGCCGGTATTTCTCCGTGACTTCTGTAATCGTGCCACCGAGAGCCAGGTCTCACCACCGTTCAGCAGACTGCCATGTTATTCGACGTCATAGGGCGCAGAGGACTACGCGCATGAGCTGTGTGGGGCGACACCTTTCAAGGAGCCTACAAAGCGACACCCGTTCGACTTCTCAGTCACAGGGTATGGTGGCGCCGGAACAATGTCGATCGCTCACAACAATTTTGTTCTTGCCGTGCAGTTTCTTGACATCCTAGGTACTGCGGGCTGCTCAAACCTCGTCACGCTCAATGCTACTACGCCTGCGATGCCGGTATTTCTCCGTGACTTCAGTAGTCGTGCCACAGAGAGGCAGGTCTCACCCCCGTTCAGCAGACGGCCGGGTTATTCGACGTCATAGGGCGCAGAGGGCTACGCGCATGAGCTGTGTGGGGCGACACCTTTCAAGGAGCCTACAAAGCGACACCCGTTCGACTTCTCAGTCACAGGGTAAGGTGGCGCCGGAACAATGTCGATCGCTCACAACAATTTTGTTCTTGCCGTGCAGTTTCTTGACATCCTAGGTACTGCGGGCTGCTCGAACCTCGTCACGCTCAGTGCTACTACGCCTGCGACGCCGCTATTTCTCCGTGACTTCTTTAATCGTGCTACCGAGAGCCAGGTCTCACCACCGTTCAGCAGACTGCCAGGTTATTCGACGTCATAGGGAGCAGAGGGCTACGCGAATGAGCTGTGTGGGGCGACACGTTTCAAGGAGCCTATAAAGGGACACCCGCTCGACTACTCAGTCACAGGGTATGGTGGCGCCGGAACAATGTCAATCGCTCACAACAATTTTGTTCTTGCAGTGCAGTTTCTTGACATCCTAGGTACTGCGGGCTGCTCGAACCTCGTCACGCTCAATGCTACTACGCCTGCGACGCCGGTATTTCTCCGTGACTTCTGTAGTCGTGCCACAGAGAGGCAGGTCTCACCCCCGTTCAGCAGACGGCCGGGTTATTCGACGTCATAGGGCGCAGAGGGCTACGCGCATGAGCTGTGTGGGGCGACACCTTTCAAGGAGCCTACAAAGCGACACCCGTTCGACTTCTCAGTCACAGGGTAAGGTGGCGCCGGAACAATGTCGATCGCTCACAACAATTTTGTTCTTGCCGTGCAGTTTCTTGACATCCTAGGTACTGCGGGCTGCTCGAACCTCGTCACGCTCAGTGCTACTACGCCTGCGACGCCGCTATTTCTCCGTGACTTCTTTAATCGTGCTACCGAGAGCCAGGTCTCACCACCGTTCAGCAGACTGCCAGGTTATTCGACGTCATAGGGAGCAGAGGGCTACGCGAATGAGCTGTGTGGGGCGACACGTTTCAAGGAGCCTATAAAGGGACACCCGCTCGACTACTCAGTCACAGGGTATGGTGGCGCCGGAACAATGTCAATCGCTCACAACAATTTTGTTCTTGCAGTGCAGTTTCTTGACATCCTAGGTACAGCGGGCTGCTCGAACCTCGTCACGCTCAATGCTACTATGCCTGCGACGCCGGTATTTCTCCGTGACTTCTGTAATCGTGCCACCGAGAGCCAGGTCTCACACCGTTCAACAGACTGCCAGGTTATTCCACGTCATAGGGTGCAGAGGGCTACGCGCATGAGCTGTGCGGTGCGACACCTTTCAAGGAGCCTATAAACGGACACCCGCTCGACTACTCAGTCACAGGGTATGGTGGTGCCGGAACAATGTCGATCGCTCACAACAATTTTTTTCTTGCCGTGCAGTTTCTTGACATCCGAGGTGCTACGGGCTGCTCGAACCTCGTCACGCTCAATGCTACTACGCCTGCGATGCCGGTATTTCTCAGTGACTTCTGTAATCGTGCCACCGGGAGGCAGGTCTCACCACCGTTCAGCAGACGGCCGGGTTATTCGACGTCATAGGGCGCAGAGGGCTACGCGAATGAGCTGGGCGGGGCGACACCTTTCAAGGAGCCTACAAAGCGACACCCGTTCGACTTCTCAGTCACAGGGTATGGTGGCACCGGAACAATGTCGATCGCTCACAACAATTTTGTTCTTGCCGTGCAGTTTCTTGACATTCTAGGTACTGCGGGCTGCTCGAACCTCGTCACGCTCAATGCTACTACGCCTGCGACGCCGGTATTTCTCCGTGACTTCTGTAATCATGCCACCGAGAGGCAGGTCTCACCACCGTTCAGCAGACGGCTGGGTTATTCGACGTCATAGGGTGCAGAGGGCTACGCGCATGAGCTCTGTGGGCGACACCTTTCAAGGAGCCTACCAAGCGACACACGTTCGACTTCTCAGTCACAGGGTATGGTGGCTCCGGAACAATGTCGATCGCTCACAACAATTTTGTTTTTGCCGTGCAGTTTCTTGACATCCTAGGTACTGCGGGCTGCTCGAACTTTGTCACGCTCAATGCTACTACGCCTACGATGCCGGTATTTCTCAGTGACTTCTGTAATCGTGCCACCGGGAGGCAGGTCTCACCACCGTTCAGCAGACGGCCGGGTTATTCGACGTCATAGGGCGCAGAGGGCTACGCGCATGAGCTGTGTGGGGCGACACCTTTCAAGGAGCCTATAAAGGGACACCCGCTCGACTACTCAGTCACAGGGTATGGTGGCGCCGGAACAATGTCGATCGCTCACAACAATTTTGTTCTTGCCGTGCAGTTTCTTGTCATCCTAGGTACTGCGGGCTGCTCGAACCTCGTCACGCTCAATGCTACTACGCCTGCGACGCCGGTATTTTTCCGTGACTTCTGTAATCGTGCCACCGAGAGCCAGGTCTCACCACCGTTCAGCAGACTGCCAGGTTATTCGACGTCATAGGGCGCAGAGGGCTACGCGAATGAGCTGGGCGGGGCGACACCTTTCAAGGAGCCTACAAAGCGACACCCGTTCGACTTCTCAGTCACAGGGTATGGTGGCGCCGGAACAATGTCGATCGCTCACAACAATTTTGTTCTTGCCGTGCAGTTTCTTGACATCCTAGGTACTGCGGGCTGCTCGAACCTCGTCACGCTCAATGCTACTACGCCTGCGACGCCGGTATTTCTCCGTGACTTCTGTAATCGTGCCACCGAGAGGCAGGTCTCACCACCGTTCAGCAGACGGCTGGGTTATTCGACGTCATATGGCGCAGAGGGCTACGCGCATGAGCTCTGTGGGGCGAAACCTTTCAAGGAGCCTACCAAGCGACATCCGTTCGACTTCTCAGTCACAGGGTATGGTGGCGCCGGAACAATGTCGATCGCTCACAACAATTTTGTTTTTGCCGTGCAGTTTCTTGACATCCTAGGTACAGCGGGCTTCTCGAACCTCGTCACGCTCAATGCTACTACGCCTGCGACGCCGGTATTTCTCCGTGACTTCTGTAATCGTGCCACCGAGAGCCAGGTCTCACCACCGTTCAGCAGACTGCCATGTTATTCGACGTCATAGGGCGCAGAGGACTACGCGCATGAGCTGTGTGGGGCGACACCTTTCAAGGAGCCTACAAAGCGACACCCGTTCGACTTCTCAGTCACAGGGTATGGTGGCGCCGGAACAATGTCGATCGCTCACAACAATTTTGTTCTTGCCGTGCAGTTTCTTGACATCCTAGGTACTGCGGGCTGCTCGAACTTCGTCACGCTCAATGCTACTATGTCTGCGATGCCGGTATTTCTCCGTGACTTCTGTAGTCGTGCCACAGAGAGGCAGGTGTCACCCCCGTTCAGCAGACGGCCGGGTTATTCGACGTCATAGGGCGCAGAGGGCTACGCGCATGAGCTGTGTGGGGCGACACCTTTCAAGGAGCCTACAAAGCGACACCCGTTCGACTTCTCAGTCACAGGGTATGGTGGCGCCGGAACAATGTCGATCGCTCTCAACAATTTTGTTTTTGCCGTTCAGTTTCTTTACATCCTAAGTACTGCGGGCTGCTCGAACCTCGTCACGCTCAAGGCTACTACGCCTGCGACGCCGGTATTTCTCCGTGACTTCTGTAATCGTGCCACCGAGAGCCAGGTCTCACCACCGTTCAGCAGACTGCCAGGTTATTCGACGTCATAGGGCGCAGAGGGCTACGCGCATGAGCTGTGCGGGGCGACACCTTTCAAGGAGCCTACAAAGCGACACCCGTTCGACTTCTCAGTCACAGGGTATGGTGGCGCCGGAACAATGTCGATCGCTCACAACCATTTTGTTCTTGCCGTGCAGTTTCTTGACATCCTAGGTACTGCGGGCTGCTCGAACCTCGTCACGCTCAATGCTACTACGCCTGCGATGCCGGTATTTCTCCGTGACTTCTGTAGTCGTGCCACAGAGAGGCAGGTCTCACCCCCGTTCAGCAGACGGCCGGGTTATTCGACGTCATAGGGCGCAGAGGGCTACGCGCATGAGCTGTGTGGGGCGACACCTTTCAAGGAGCCTACAAAGCGACACCCGTTCGACTTCTCAGTCACAGGGTATGGTGGCGCCGGAACAATGTCGATCGCTCACAACAATTTTGTTCTTGCCGTGCAGTCTCTTGACATCCTAGGTACTGCGGGCTGCTCGAACCTCGTCACGCTCAGTTCTACTACGCCTGCGACGCCGCTATTTCTCCGTGACTTCTTTAATCGTGCTACCGAGAGCCAGGTCTCACCACCGTTCAGCAGACTGCCAGGTTATTCGACGTCATAGGGAGCAGAGGGCTACGCGAATGAGCTGTGTGGGGCGACACGTTTCAAGGAGCCTATAAAGGGACACCCGCTCGACTACTCAGTCACAGGGTATGGTGGCGCCGGAACAATGTCAATCGCTCACAACAATTTTGTTCTTGCAGTGCAGTTTCTTGACATCCTAGGTACAGCGGGCTGCTCGAACCTCGTCACGCTCAATGCTACTAGGCCTGCGACGCCGGTATTTCTCCGTGACTTCTGTAATCGTGCCACCGAGAGCCAGGTCTCACACCGTTCAACAGACTGCCAGGTTATTCCACGTCATAGGGTGCAGAGGGCTACGCGCATGAGCTGTGCGGTGCGACACCTTTCAAGGAGCCTATAAACGGACACCCGCTCGACTACTCAGTCACTGGGTATGGTGGTGCCGGAACAATGTCGATCGCTCACAACAATTTTGTTCTTGCCGTGCAGTTTCTTGACATCCGAGGTGCTACGGGCTGCTCGAACCTCGTCACGCTCAATGCTACTACGCCTGCGATGCCGGTATTTCTCAGTGACTTCTGTAATCGTGCCACCGGGAGGCAGGTCTCACCACCGTTCAGCAGACGGCCGGGTTATTCGACGTCATAGGGCGCAGAGGGCTACGCGAATGAGCTGGGCGGGGCGACACCTTTCAAGGAGCCTACAAAGCGAAACCCATTCGACTTCTCAGTCACAGGGTATGGTGGCACCGGAACAATGTCGATCGCTCACAACAATTTTGTTCTTGCCGTGCAGTTTCTTGACATCCTAGGTACTGCGGGCTGCTCGAACCTCGTCACGCTCAATGCTACTACGCCTGCGACGCCGGTATTTCTCCGTGACTTCTGTAATCGTGCCACCGAGAGGCCGGTCTCACCACCATTCAGCAGACGGCTGGGTTATTCGACGTCATAGGGCGCAGAGGGCTACGCGCATGAGCTGTGTGGGGCGACACCTTTCAAGGAGCCTATAAAGGGACACCCGCTCAACTACTCAGTCACAGGGTATGGTGGCGCCGGAACAATGTCGATCGCTCACAACAATTTTGTTCTTGCCGTGCAGTTTCTTGACATCCTAGGTACTGCGGGCTGCTCGAACCTCGTCACGCTCAATGCTACTACGCCTGCGACGCCGGTATTTTTCCGTGACTTCTGTAATCGTGCCACCGAGAGCCAGGTCTCACCACCGTTCAGCAGACTGCCAGGTTATTCGACGTCATAGGGCGCAGAGGGCTACGCGAATGAGCTGGGCGGGGCGACACCTTTAAAGGAGCCTACAAAGCGACACCCGTTCGACTTCTCAGTCACAGGGTATGGTGGCGCCGGAACAATGTCGATCGCTCACAACAATTTTGTTCTTGCCGTGCAGTTTCTTGACATCCTAGGTACTGCGGGCTGCTCGAACCTCGTCACGCTCAATGCTACTATGCCTGCGACGCCGGTATTTCTCCGTGACTTCTGTAATCGTGCCACCGAGAGCCAGGTCTCACACCGTTCAACAGACTGCCAGGTTATTCCACGTCATAGGGTGCAGAGGGCTACGCGCATGAGCTGTGCGGTGCGACACCTTTCAAGGAGCCTATAAACGGACACCCGCTCACCTCGTCACGCTCAATGCTACTACGCCTGCGACGCCGGTATTTTTCCGTGGCTTCTGTAATCGTGCCACCGAGAGCCAGGTCTCACCACCGTTCAGCAGACTGCCAGGTTATTCGACGTCATAGGGCGCAGAGGGCTACGCGAATGAGCTGGGCGGGGCGACACCTTTCAAGGAGCCTACAAAGCGACACCCGTTCGACTTCTCAGTCACAGGGTATGGTGGCGCCGGAACAATGTCGATCGCTCACAATTTTGTTCTTGCCGTGCAGTTTCTTGACATCCTAGGTACTGCGGGCTGCTCGAACCTCGTCACGTTCAATGCTACTACGCCTGCGACGCCGGTATTTCTCCGTGACATCTGTTATCGTGCCACCGAGAGGCAGGTGTCACCACCGTTCAGCAGACTGCCAGGTTATTCGACGTCATAGGGAGCAGAGGGCTACGCGAATAAGCTGTGTGTGGCGACACCTTTCAAGGAGCCTATAGAGGGACACCCGCTCGACTACTCAGTCACAGGGTATGGTGGCGCCGGAACAATGTCAATCGCTCACAACAATTTTGTTTTTGCCGTGCAGTTTCTTGACATCCTAGGTACTGCGGGCTGCTCGAACCTCGTCACGCTCAATGCTACTATGCCTGCGACGCCGGTATTTCTCCGTGACTTCTGTAATCGTGCCACCGAGAGCCAGGTCTCACACCGTTCAACAGACTGCCAGGTTATTCGACGTCATAGGGTGCAGAGGGCTACGCGCATGAGCTGTGCGGTGCGACACCTTCAAGGAGCCTACAAAGCGACACTTGTTTGACTTCTCAGTCACAGGGTATGGTGGCGCCGGAACAATGTCGATCGCTCACAACGATTTTGTTCTTGCCGTGCAGTTTCTTGACATCCTAGGTACTGCGGGCTGCTCGAACCTCGTCACGCTCAATGCTACTACGCCTGCGACGCCGGTATTTCTCCGTGACTTCTGTAATCGTGCCACCGAGAGGCAGGTCTCACCACCGTTCAGCAGACGGCTGGGTTATTCGACGTCATAGGGCGCAGAGGGCTACGTGCATGAGCTCTGTGGGGCGACACCTTTCAAGGAGCCTACCAAGCGACACCCGTTCGACTTCTCCGTCACAGGGTATGGTGGCGCCGGAACAATGTCGATCGCTCACAACAATTTCGTTTTTGCCGTGCAGTTTCTTGACATCCTAGGTACAGCGGGCTGCTCGAACCTCGTCACGCTCAATGCTACTACGCCTGCGACGCCGGTATTTCTCCGTGACTTCTGTAATCGTGCCACCGAGAGCCAGGTCTCACCACCGTTCAGCAGACTGTCATGTTATTCGACGTCATAGGGCGCAGAGGACTACGCGCATGAGCTGTGTGGGGCGACACCTTTCAAGGAGCCTACAAAGCGACACCCGTTCGACTTCTCAGTCACAGGGTATAGTGGCGCCGGAACAATGTCGATCGCTCACAACAATTTTGTTCTTGCCGTGCAGTTTCTTGACATCCTAGGTACTGCGGGCTGCTCGAACCTCGTCACGCTCAATGCTACTACGCCTGCGATGCCGGTATTTCTCCGTGACTTCTGTAGTCGTGCCACAGAGAGGCAGGTCTCACCCCCGTTCAGCAGACGGCCGGGTTATTCGACGTCATAGGGAGCAGAGGGCTACGCGAATGAGCTGTGTGGGGCGACACGTTTCAAGGAGCCTATAAAGGGACACACGCTCGACTACTCAGTCACAGGGTATGGTGGCGCCGGAACAATGTCAATCGCTCACAACAATTTTGTTCTTGCAGTGCAGTTTCTTGACATCCTAGGTACAGCGGGCTGCTCGAACCTCGTCACGCTCAATGCTACTATGCCTGCGACGCCGGTATTTCTCCGTGACTTCTGTAATCGTGCCACCGAGAGCCAGGTCTCACACCGTTCAACAGACTGCCAGGTTATTCCACGTCATAGGGTGCAGAGGGCTACGCGCATGAGCTGTGCGGTGCGACACCTTTCAAGGAGCCTATAAACGGACACCCGCTCACCTCGTCACGCTCAATGCTACTACGCCTGCGACGCCGGTATTTTTCCGTGGCTTCTGTAATCGTGCCACCGAGAGCCAGGTCTCACCACCGTTCAGCAGACTGCCAGGTTATTCGACGTCATAGGGCGCAGAGGGCTACGCGAATGAGCTGGGCGGGGCGACACCTTTCAAGGAGCCTACAAAGCGACACCCGTTCGACTTCTCAGTCACAGGGTATGGTGGCGCCGGAACAATGTCGATCGCTCACAACAATTTTGTTCTTGCCGTGCAGTTTCTTGACATCCTAGGTACTGCGGGCTGCTCGAACCTCGTCACGTTCAATGCTACTACGCCTGCGACGCCGGTATTTCTCCGTGACTTCTGTTATCGTGCCACCGAGAGGCAGGTCTCACCACCGTTCAGCAGACTGCCAGGTTATTCGACGTCATAGGGTGCAGAGGGCTACGCGCATGAGCTGTGCGGTGCGACACCTTCAAGGAGCCTACAAAGCGACACTTGTTCGACTTCTCAGTCACAGGGTATGGTGGCGCCGGAACAATGTCGATCGCTCACAACGATTTTGTTCTTGCCGTGCAGTTTCTTGACATCCTAGGTACTGTGGGCTGCTCGAACATCGTCACGCTCAATGCTACTACGCCTACGACGCCGGTATTTCTCCGTGGCTTCTGTAATCGTGCCACCAAGAGCCAGGTCTCACCACCGTTCAGTAGACTGCCAGGTTATTCGACGTCACAGGGCGCAGAGGGCTTCGCGCATGAGCTGTGCGGGGCGACAGCTTTCAAGGAGCCTACAAAGCGACACCCGTTCGACTTCTCAGTCACAGGGTATGGTGGCGCCGGAACAATGTCGATCGCTCACAACAATTTTGTTCTTGCCGTGCAGTTTCTTGACATCCTAGGTACTGCGGGCTGCTCGAACCTCGTCACGCTCAGTGCTACTACGCCTGCGACGCCGCTATTTCTCCGTGACTTCTTTAATCGTGCTACCGAGAGCCAGGTCTCACCACCGTTCAGCAGACTGCCAGGTTATTCGACGTCATAGGGAGCAGAGGGCTACGCGAATGAGCTGTGTGGGGCGACACCTTTCAAGGAGCCTATAAAGGGACACCCGCTCGACTACTCGCTCACAGGGTATGGTGGCGCCAGAACAATGTCAATCGCTCACAACAATTTTGTTCTTGCAGTGCAGTTTCTCGACATCCTAGGTAATGCGGGCTGCTCGAACCTCGTCACGCTCAATGCTACTATGCCTGCGACGCCGGTATTTCTCCGTGACTTCTGTAATCGTGCCACCGAGAGCCAGGTCTCACACCTTTCAACAGACTGCCAGGTTATTCCACGTCATAGGGTGCAGAGGGCTACGCGCATGAGCTGTGCGGTGCGACACCTTTCAAGGAGCCTACAAAGCGACACCCGTTCGACTTCTCAGTCACAGGGTATAGTGGCGCCGGAACAATGTCGATCGCTCACAACAATTTTGTTCTTGCCGTGCAGTTTCTTGACATCCTAGGTACTGCGGGCTGCTCGAACCTCGTCACGCTCAATGCTACTATGCCTGCGACGCCGGTATTTCTCCGTGACTTCTGTAATCGTGCCACCGAGAGCCAGGTCTCACACCGTTCAACAGACTGCCAGGTTATTCGACGTCATAGGGTGCAGAGGGCTACGCGCATGAGCTGTGCGGTGCGACACCTTCAAGGAGCCTACAAAGCGACACTTGTTTGACTTCTCAGTCACAGGGTATGGTGGCGCCAGAACAATGTCAATCGCTCACAACAATTTTGTTCTTGCAGTGCAGTTTCTCGACATCCTAGGTAATGCGGGCTGCTCGAACCTCGTCACGCTCAATGCTACTACGCCTGCGACGCCGGTATTTCTCCGTGACTTCTGTAATCGTGCCACCGAGAGCCAGGTCTCACCACCGTTCAGCAGACTGTCATGTTATTCGACGTCATAGGGCGCAGAGGACTACGCGCATGAGCTGTGTGGGGCGACACCTTTCAAGGAGCCTACAAAGCGACACCCGTTCGACTTCTCAGTCACAGGGTATAGTGGCGCCGGAACAATGTCGATCGCTCACAACAATTTTGTTCTTGCCGTGCAGTTTCTTGACATCCTAGGTACTGCGGGCTGCTCGAACCTCGTCACGTTCAATGCTACTACGCCTGCGACGCCGGTATTTCTCCGTGACTTCTGTTATCGTGCCACCGAGAGGCAGGTCTCACCACCGTTCAGCAGACTGCCAGGTTATTCGACGTCATAGGGTGCAGAGGGCTACGCGCATGAGCTGTGCGGTGCGACACCTTCAAGGAGCCTACAAAGCGACACTTGTTCGACTTCTCAGTCACAGGGTATGGTGGCGCCGGAACAATGTCGATCGCTCACAACGATTTTGTTCTTGCCGTGCAGTTTCTTGACATCCTAGGTACTGTGGGCTGCTCGAACATCGTCACGCTCAATGCTACTACGCCTACGACGCCGGTATTTCTCCGTGGCTTCTGTAATCGTGCCACCAAGAGCCAGGTCTCACCACCGTTCAGTAGACTGCCAGGTTATTCGACGTCACAGGGCGCAGAGGGCTTCGCGCATGAGCTGTGCGGGGCGACAGCTTTCAAGGAGCCTACAAAGCGACACCCGTTCGACTTCTCAGTCACAGGGTATGGTGGCGCCGGAACAATGTCGATCGCTCACAACAATTTTGTTCTTGCCGTGCAGTTTCTTGACATCCTAGGTACTGCGGGCTGCTCGAACCTCGTCACGCTCAGTGCTACTACGCCTGCGACGCCGCTATTTCTCCGTGACTTCTTTAATCGTGCTACCGAGAGCCAGGTCTCACCACCGTTCAGCAGACTGCCAGGTTATTCGACGTCATAGGGAGCAGAGGGCTACGCGAATGAGCTGTGTGGGGCGACACCTTTCAAGGAGCCTATAAAGGGACACCCGCTCGACTACTCGCTCACAGGGTATGGTGGCGCCAGAACAATGTCAATCGCTCACAACAATTTTGTTCTTGCAGTGCAGTTTCTCGACATCCTAGGTAATGCGGGCTGCTCGAACCTCGTCACGCTCAATGCTACTATGCCTGCGACGCCGGTATTTCTCCGTGACTTCTGTAATCGTGCCACCGAGAGCCAGGTCTCACACCTTTCAACAGACTGCCAGGTTATTCCACGTCATAGGGTGCAGAGGGCTACGCGCATGAGCTGTGCGGTGCGACACCTTTCAAGGAGCCTACAAAGCGACACCCGTTCGACTTCTCAGTCACAGAGTATGGTTGGCGCCGGAACAATGTCAATCGCTCACAACGATTTTGTTCTTGCCGTGCAGTTTCTTGACATCCTAGGTACTGTGGGCTGCTCGAACATCGTCACGCTCAATGCTACTACGCCTACGACGCCGGTATTTCTCCGTGACTTCTGTAATCGTGCCACCAAGAGCCAGGTCTCACCACCGTTCAGCAGACTGCCAGGTTATTCGACGTCACAGGGCGCAGAGGGCTACGCGAATGAGCTGGGCGGGGCGACACCTTTCAAGGAGCCTACAAAGCGACATCCGTTCTACTTCTCAGTCACAGGGTATGGTGGCGCCGGAACAATGTCGATCGCTCACAACAATTTTGTTCTTGCCGTGCAGTTTCTTGACATCCTAGGTACTGCGGGCTGCTCGAAGCTCGAACGCTCAATGCTACTACGCCTGCGATGCCGGTATTTCTCCGTCACTTCTGTAATCGTGCCACCGAGAGGCAGGTCTCACCCCCGTTCAGACACCGGCCGGGTTATTCGACGTCATAGGGCGCAGAGGGCTACGCGCATGAGCTGTGTGGGGGGACACCTTTCAAGGAGCCTACAAAGCGACACCCGTTCGACTTCTCAGTCACAGGGTATGGTGGCGCCGGAACAATGTTGATCGCTCACAACAATTTTGTTCTTGCCGTGCAGTTTCTTGACATCCTAGGTACTGCGGGCTGCTCGAACCTCGTCACGCTCAATGCTACTACGCCTGCGATGCCGGTATTTCTCCGTCACTTCTGTAATCGTGCCACCGAGAGCCAGGTCTCACCACCGTTCAGCAGACTGCCAGGTTATTCGACGTCATAGGGCGCAGAGGGCTACGCGAATGAGCTGGGCGGGGCGACACCTTTCAAGGAGCCTACAAAGCGACACCCGTTCGACTTCTCAGTCACAGGGTATGGTGGCGCCGGAACAATGTCGATCGCTCACAACAGTTTTGTTCTTGCCGTGCAGTTTCTTGACATCCTAGGTACTGCGGGCTGCTCGAACCTCGTCACGCTCAATGCTACTACGCCTGCGACGCCGGTATTTCTCCGTGACTTCTGTAATCGTGCCACCGAGAGGCAGGTCTCACCACCGTTCAGCAGACGGCCGGGTTATTCGACGTCATAGGGCGCAGAGGGCTACGCGCATGAGCTGTGTGGGGCGACACCTTTCAAGGAGCCTACAAAGCGACACCCGTTCGACTTCTCAGTCACAGGGTATGGTGGCGCCGGAACAATGTTGATCGCTCACAACAATTTTGTTCTTGCCGTGCAGTTTCTTGACATCCTAGGTACTGCGGGCTGCTCGAACCTCGTCACGCTCAGTGCTACTATGCCTGCGACGCCGCTATTTCTCCGTGACTTCTTTAATCGTGCTACCGAGAGCCAGGTCTCACCACCGTTCAGCAGACTGCCAGGTTATTCGACGTCATAGGGAGCAGAGGGCTACGCGAATGAGTTGTGTGGGGCGACACGTTTCAAGGAGCCTATAAAGGGACACCCGCTCGACTACTCAGTCACAGGGTATGGTAGCGCCGGAACAATGTCAATCGCTCACAACAATTTTGTTCTTGCAGTGCAGTTTCTTGACATCCTAGGTACAGCGGGCTGCTCGAACCTCGTCACGCTCAATGCTACTATGCCTGCGACGCCGGTATTTCTCCGTGACTTCTGTAATCGTGCCACCGAGAGCCAGGTCTCACACCGTTCAACAGACTGCCAGGTTATTCCACGTCATAGGGTGCAGAGGGCTACGCGCATGAGCTGTGCGGTGCGACACCTTTCAAGGAGCCTATAAACGGACACCCGCTCACCTCGTCACGCTCAATGCTACTACGCCTGCGACGCCGGTATTTTTCCGTGGCTTCTGTAATCGTGCCACCGAGAGCCAGGTCTCACCACCGTTCAGCAGACTGCCAGGTTATTCGACGTCATAGGGCGCAGAGGGCTACGCGAATGAGCTGGGCGGGGCGACACCTTTCAAGGAGCCTACAAAGCGACACCCGTTCGACTTCTCAGTCACAGGGTATGGTGGCGCCGGAACAATGTCGATCGCTCACAATTTGTTCTTGCCGTGCAGTTTCTTGACATCCTAGGTACTGCGGGCTGCTCGAACCTCGTCACGTTCAATGCTACTACGCCTGCGACGCCGGTATTTCTCCGTGACTTCTGTTATCGTGCCACCGAGAGGCAGGTGTCACCACCGTTCAGCAGACTGCCAGGTTATTCGACGTCATAGGGAGCAGAGGGCTACGCGAATAAGCTGTGTGTGGCGACACCTTTCAAGGAGCCTATAGAGGGACACCCGCTCGACTACTCAGTCACAGGGTATGGTGGCGCCGGAACAATGTCAATCGCTCACAACAATTTTGTTTTTGCCGTGCAGTTTCTTGACATCCTAGGTACTGCGGGCTGCTCGAACCTCGTCACGCTCAATGCTACTATGCCTGCGACGCCGGTATTTCTCCGTGACTTCTGTAATCGTGCCACCGAGAGCCAGGTCTCACACCGTTCAACAGACTGCCAGGTTATTCGACGTCATAGGGTGCAGAGGGCTACGCGCATGAGCTGTGCGGTGCGACACCTTCAAGGAGCCTACAAAGCGACACTTGTTCGACTTCTCAGTCACAGGGTATGGTGGCGCCGGAACAATGTCGATCGCTCACAACGATTTTGTTCTTGCCGTGCAGTTTCTTGACATCCTAGGTACTGCGGGCTGCTCGAACCTCGTCACGCTCAATGCTACTACGCCTGCGACGCCGGTATTTCTCCGTGACTTCTGTAATCGTGCCACCGAGAGGCAGGTCTCACCACCGTTCAGCAGACGGCTGGGTTATTCGACGTCATAGGGCGCAGAGGGCTACGTGCATGAGCTCTGTGGGGCGACACCTTTCAAGGAGCCTACCAAGCGACACCCGTTCGACTTCTCCGTCACAGGGTATGGTGGCGCCGGAACAATGTCGATCGCTCACAACAATTTCGTTTTTGCCGTGCAGTTTCTTGACATCCTAGGTACAGCGGGCTGCTCGAACCTCGTCACGCTCAATGCTACTACGCCTGCGACGCCGGTATTTCTCCGTGACTTCTGTAATCGTGCCACCGAGAGCCAGGTCTCACCACCGTTCAGCAGACTGTCATGTTATTCGATGTCATAGGGCGCAGAGGACTACGCGCATGAGCTGTGTGGGGCGACACCTTTCAAGGAGCCTACAAAGCGACACCCGTTCGACTTCTCAGTCACAGGGTATAGTGGCGCCGGAACAATGTCGATCGCTCACAACAATTTTGTTCTTGCCGTGCAGTTTCTTGACATCCTAGGTACTGCGGGCTGCTCGAACCTCGTCACGCTCAATGCTACTACGCCTGCGATGCCGGTATTTCTCCGTGACTTCTGTAGTCGTGCCACAGAGAGGCAGGTCTCACCCCCGTTCAGCAGACGGCCGGGTTATTCGACGTCATAGGGAGCAGAGGGCTACGCGAATGAGCTGTGTGGGGCGACACGTTTCAAGGAGCCTATAAAGGGACACACGCTCGACTACTCAGTCACAGGGTATGGTGGCGCCGGAACAATGTCAATCGCTCACAACAATTTTGTTCTTGCAGTGCACTTTCTTGACATCCTAGGTACAGCGGGCTGCTCGAACCTCGTCACGCTCAATGCTACTATGCCTGCGACGCCGGTATTTCTCCGTGACTTCTGTAATCGTGCCACCGAGAGCCAGGTCTCACACCGTTCAACAGACTGCCAGGTTATTCCACGTCATAGGGTGCAGAGGGCTACGCGCATGAGCTGTGCGGTGCGACACCTTTCAAGGAGCCTATAAACGGACACCCGCTCACCTCGTCACGCTCAATGCTACTACGCCTGCGACGCCGGTATTTTTCCGTGGCTTCTGTAATCGTGCCACCGAGAGCCAGGTCTCACCACCGTTCAGCAGACTGCCAGGTTATTCGACGTCATAGGGCGCAGAGGGCTACGCGAATGAGCTGGGCGGGGCGACACCTTTCAAGGAGCCTACAAAGCGACACCCGTTCGACTTCTCAGTCACAGGGTATGGTGGCGCCGGAACAATGTCGATCGCTCACAACAATTTTGTTCTTGCCGTGCAGTTTCTTGACATCCTAGGTACTGCGGGCTGCTCGAACCTCGTCACGTTCAATGCTACTACGCCTGCGACGCCGGTATTTCTCCGTGACTTCTGTTATCGTGCCACCGAGAGGCAGGTCTCACCACCGTTCAGCAGACTGCCAGGTTATTCGACGTCATAGGGTGCAGAGGGCTACGCGCATGAGCTGTGCGGTGCGACACCTTCAAGGAGCCTACAAAGCGACACTTGTTCGACTTCTCAGTCACAGGGTATGGTGGCGCCGGAACAATGTCGATCGCTCACAACGATTTTGTTCTTGCCGTGCAGTTTCTTGACATCCTAGGTACTGTGGGCTGCTCGAACATCGTCACGCTCAATGCTACTACGCCTACGACGCCGGTATTTCTCCGTGGCTTCTGTAATCGTGCCACCAAGAGCCAGGTCTCACCACCGTTCAGTAGACTGCCAGGTTATTCGACGTCACAGGGCGCAGAGGGCTTCGCGCATGAGCTGTGCGGGGCGACAGCTTTCAAGGAGCCTACAAAGCGACACCCGTTCGACTTCTCAGTCACAGGGTATGGTGGCGCCGGAACAATGTCGATCGCTCACAACAATTTTGTTCTTGCCGTGCAGTTTCTTGACATCCTAGGTACTGCGGGCTGCTCGAACCTCGTCACGCTCAGTGCTACTACGCCTGCGACGCCGCTATTTCTCCGTGACTTCTTTAATCGTGCTACCGAGAGCCAGGTCTCACCACCGTTCAGCAGACTGCCAGGTTATTCGACGTCATAGGGAGCAGAGGGCTACGCGAATGAGCTGTGTGGGGCGACACCTTTTAAGGAGCCTATAAAGGGACACCCGCTCGACTACTCAGTCACAGGGTATGGTGGCGCCAGAACAATGTCAATCGCTCGCAACAATTTTGTTCTTGCAGTGCAGTTTCTCGACATCCTAGGTACTGCGGGCTGCTCGAACCTCGTCACGCTCAATGCTACTATGCCTGCGACGCCGGTATTTCTCCGTGACTTCTGTAATCGTGCCACCGAGAGCCAGGTCTCACACCTTTCAACAGACTGCCAGGTTATTCCACGTCATAGGGTGCAGAGGGCTACGCGCATGAGCTGTGCGGTGCGACACCTTTCAAGGAGCCTACAAAGCGACACCCGTTCGACTTCTCAGTCACAGAGTATGGTTGGCGCCGGAACAATGTCAATCGCTCACAACGATTTTGTTCTTGCCGTGCAGTTTCTTGACATCCTAGGTACTGTGGGCTGCTCGAACATCGTCACGCTCAATGCTACTACGCCTACGACGCCGGTATTTCTCCGTGACTTCTGTAATCGTGCCACCAAGAGCCAGGTCTCACCACCGTTCAGCAGACTGCCAGGTTATTCGACGTCACAGGGCGCAGAGGGCTACGCGAATGAGCTGGGCGGGGCGACACCTTTCAAGGAGCCTACAAAGCGACATCCGTTCGACTTCTCAGTCACAGGGTATGGTGGCGCCGGAACAATGTCGATCGCTCACAACAATTTTGTTCTTGCCGTGCAGTTTCTTGACATCCTAGGTACTGCGGGCTGCTCGAACCTCGAACGCTCAATGCTACTACGCCTGCGATGCCGGTATTTCTCCGTCACTTCTGTAATCGTGCCACCGAGAGGCAGGTCTCACCCCCGTTCAGACACCGGCCGGGTTATTCGACGTCATAGGGCGCAGAGGGCTACGCGCATGAGCTGTGTGGGGGGACACCTTTCAAGGAGCCTACAAAGCGACACCCGTTCGACTTCTCAGTCACAGGGTATGGTGGCGCCGGAACAATGTTGATCGCTCACAACAATTTTGTTCTTGCCGTGCAGTTTCTTGACATCCTAGGTACTGCGGGCTGCTCGAACCTCGTCACGCTCAATGCTACTACGCCTGCGATGCCGGTATTTCTCCGTCACTTCTGTAATCGTGCCACCGAGAGGCAGGTCTCACCCCGGTCAGACACCGGCCGGGTTATTCGACGTCATAGGGCGCAGAGGGCTACGCGCATGGGCTGTGTGGGGGGCACCTTTCAAGGAGCCTACAAAGCGACACCCGTTTGACTTCTCAGTCACAGGGTATGGTTGCGCCGGAACAATGTCGATCGCTCACAACAATTTTGTTCTTGCCGTGCAGTTTCTTGACATCCTAGGTACTTCAGGCTGCTCGAACCTCGTCAGGCTCAATGCTACTACGCCTGCGACGCCGGTATTTCTCCGTGACTTCTGTAATCGTGCCACCGAGAGGCAGGTCTCACCACCGTTCAGCAGACGGCCGGGTTATTCGACGTCATAGGGCGCAGAGGGCTACGCGCATGAGCTGTGTGGGGCGACACCTTTCAAGGAGCCTACAAAGCGACACCCGTTCGACTTCTCAGTCACAGGGTATGGTGGCCCCGGAACAATGTCGATCGCTCACAACAATTTTGTTTTCGCCATGCAGTTTCTTTACATCCTAGGTACTGCGGGCTGCTCGAACCTCGTCACGCTCAATGGTACTACGCCTGCGACGCCGGTATTTCTCCGTGACTTCTGTAATCGTGCCACCGAGAGCCAGGTCTCACCACCATTCAGCAGACTGCCAGGTTATTCGACGTCATAGGGCGCAGAGATTACGCGAATGAGCTGGGCGGGGCGACACCTTTCAAGGAGCCTACAAAGCGACATCCGTTCGACTTCTCGGTCACAGGGTATGGTGGCGCCGGAACAATGTCGATCGCTGACAACAATTTTGTTCTTGCCGTGCAGTTTCTTCACATCCTAGGTACTGCGGGCTGCTCAAACCTCGTCACGCTCAAAGCTACTACGCCTGCGATGCCGGTATTTCTCCGTGACTTCTGTAATCGTGCCACCAAGATCCAGGTCTCACCACCGTTCAGCAGACTGCCAGGTTATTCGACGCATAGGGCGCAGAAGACTACGCGCATGAGCTGTGCGGGGCGACACCTTTCGAGGAGCCTATAAACGGACACCCGCTCGACTACTCAGTCACAAGGTATGGTGGCGCCGGAACAATGTCGATCGCTCACAACAATTTTGTTCTTGCCGTGCAGTTTCTTGACATCCTAGGTACTGCGGGCTGTTCGAACCTCGCCACGCTCAATGCTACTACGCCTGCGACGCCGGTATTTCTCCGTGACTTCTGTAATCGTGCCACCGAGAGCCAGGTCTCACCACCGTTCAGCAGACTTCCAGGTAATTCGACGCCATAGGGCGCAGAGGGCTACGCGAATGAGCTGGGCGGGGCGACACCTTTCAAGGAGCCTACAAAGCGACATCCGTTCAACTTCTCAGTCACAGGGTATGGTGGCGCCGGAACAATGTCGATCGCTCACAACAATTTTGTTCTTGCCGTGCAGTTTCTTGACATCCTTGGTACTGCGGGCTGCTCGAACCTCGTCACGCTCAATGCTACTACGCCTGCGATGACGGTATTTCTCCGTGACTTCTGTAATCGTGCCACCGAGAGCCAGGTCTCACCACCGTTCAGCAGACTTCCAGGTAATTCGACGTCATAGGGCGCAGAGGGCTACGCGAAGGAGCTGGGCGGGGCGACACCTTTCAAGGAGCCTACAAAGCGACATCCGTTCGACTTCTCAGTCACAGGGTATGGCGGCGCCGGAACAATGTCGATCGCTCACAACAATTTTGTTCTTGCCGTGCAGTTTCTTGACATCCTAGGTACTGCGGGCTGCTCGAACCTCGTCACGCTCAATGCTACTACGCCTGCGATGCCGGTATTTCTCCGTGACATCTGTAATCGTGCCACCGGGAGGCAGGTCTCACCACCGTTCAGCAGACTGCCAGGTTATTCGACGTCATAGGGCGCAGAGGGCTACGCGCATGGGCTGTGTGGGGCGACACCTTTCAAGGAGCCTACAAAGCGACATCCGTTCGACTTCTCAGTCACAGGGTATGGTGGCGCCGGAACAATGTCGATCGCTCACAACAATTTTGTTCTTGCCGTGCAGTTTCTTGACATCCTAGGTACTGCGGGCTGCTCGAACCTCGAACGCTCAATGCTACTACGCCTGCGATGCCGGTATTTCTCCGTCACTTCTGTAATCGTGCCACCGAGAGGCAGGTCTCACCCCCGTTCAGACACCGGCCGGGTTATTCGACGTCTTAGGGCGCAGAGGGCTACGTGCATGAGCTGTGTGGGGGGGACACCTTTCAAGGAGCCTACAAAGCGACACCCGTTTGACTTCTCAGTCACAGGGTATGGTTGCGCCGGAACAATGTCGATCGCTCACAACAATTTTGTTCTTGCCGTGCAGTTTCTTGACATCCTAGGTACTTCGGGCTGCTCGAACCTCGTCAGGCTCAATGCTACTACGCCTGCGACGCCGGTATTTCTCCGTGACTTCTGTAATCGTGCCACCGAGAGGCAGGTCTCACCACCGTTCAGCAGACGGCCGGGTTATTCGACGTCATAGGGCGCAGAGGGCTACGCGCATGAGCTGTGTGGGGCGACACCTTTCAAGGAGCCTACAAAGCGACACCCATTCGACTTCTCAGTCACAGGGTATGGTGGCGCCGGAACAATGTCGATCGCTCACAACAATTTTGTTTTCGCCATGCAGTTTCTTTACATCCTAGGTACTGCGGGCTGCTCGAACCTCGTCACGCTCAATGCTACTACGCCTGCGACGCCGGTATTTCTCCGTGACTTCTGTAATCGTGCCACCGAGAGCCAGGTCTCACCACCATTCAGCAGACTGCCAGGTTATTCGACGTCATAGGGCGCAGAGGGCTACGCGAATGAGCTGGGCGGGGCGACACCTTTCAAGGAGCCTACAAAGCGACATCCGTTCGACTTCTCGGTCACAGGGTATGGTGGCGCCGGAACAATGTCGATCGCTGACAACAATTTTGTTCTTGCCGTGCAGTTTCTTGACATCCTAGGTACTGCGGGCTGCTCGAACCTCGTCACGCTCAATGCTACTACGCCTGCGATGCCGGTATTTCTCCGTGACTTCTGTAATCGTGCCACCGAGAGGCAGGTCTCACCACCGTTCAGCAGACGGCCGGGTTATTCGACGTCATAGGGCGCAGAGGGCTACGCGCATGAGCTGTGTGGGGCGGCACCTTTCAAGGAGCCTACAAAGCGACACCCGTTCGACTTCTCAGTCACAGGGTATGGTGGCGCCGGAACAATGTCGATCGCTCACAACAATTTTGTTTTTGCCATGCAGTTTCTTTACATCCTAGGTACTGCGGGCTGCTCGAACCTCGTCACGCTCAATGCTACTACGCCTGCGACGCCGGTATTTCTCCGTGACTTCTGTAATCGTGCCACCGAGAGCCAGGTCTCACCACCATTCAGCAGACTGCCAGGTTATTCGACGTCATAGGGCGCAGAGGGCTACGCGAATGAGCTGGGCGGGGCGACACCTTTCAAGGAGCCTACAAAGCGACATCCGTTCGACTTCTCGGTCACAGGGTATGGTGGCGCCGGAACAATGTCGATCGCTCACAACAATTTTGTTCTTGCCGTGCAGTTTCTTGACATCCTAGGTACTGCGGGCTGCTCGAACCTCGTCACGCTCAATGCTACTACGCCTGCGACGCCGGTATTTCTCCGTGACTTCTGTAATCGTGCCACCAAGAGCCAGGTCTCACCACCGTTCAGCAGACTGCCAGGTTATTCGACGTCATAGGGCGCAGAGGGCTACGCGAATGAGCTGGGCGGGGCGACACCTTTCAAGGAGCCTACAAAGCGACACCCGTTCGACTTCTCAGTAACAGGGTATGGTGGCGCCGGAACAATGTCGATCGCTGACAACAATTTTGTTCTTGCCGTGCAGTTTCTTCACATCCTAGGTACTGCGGGCTGCTCAAACCTCGTCACGCTCAAAGCTACTACGCCTGCGATGCCGGTATTTCTCCGTGACTTCTGTAATCGTGCCACCAAGAGCCAGGTCTCACCACCGTTCAGCAGACTGCCAGGTTATTCGACGTCATAGGGCGCAGAGGGCTACGCGAATGAGCTGGGCGGGGCGACACCTTTCAAGGAGCCTAAAAAGCGACATCCGTTCGACTTCTCAGTCACGGGGTATGGTGGTGCCGGAACAATGTCAATTGCTCACAACAATTTTGTTCTTGCCGTGCAGTTTCTTGACATCCTAGGTACTGCGGGCTGCTCGAACCTCGTCACGCTCAATGCTACTACGCCTGCGACGCCGGTATTTCTCCGTGACTTCTGTAATCGTGCCACCCAGAGCCAGGTCTCACCACCGTTCAGCAGACTGCCAGGTTATTCGATGTCATAGGGCGCAGAGGGCTACGCGAATGAGTTGGGCGGGGTGACACCTTTCAAGGAGCCTACAAAGCGACACCCGTTCGACTTCTCAGTCACAGGGTATGGTGGCGTAGGAACAATGTCGATCGCTCACAACAATTTTGTTCTTGCCGTGCAGTTTCTTGACATCCTAGGTACTGCGGGCTGCTCGAACCTCGTCACGCTCAATGCTACTACGCCTGCGTTGCCGGTATTTCTCCGTGACTTCTGTAATCGTGCCACCGAGAGGCAGGTCTCACCCCCGTTCAGCAGACGGCCGGGTTATTCGACGTCATAGGGCGCAGAGGGCTACGCGCATGAGCTGTGTGGGGCGACACCTTTCAAGGAGCCTACAAAGCGACACCCGTTCGACTTCTCAGTCACAGAGATGGTGGCGCCGGAACAATGTTGATCGCTCACAACAATTTTGTTCTTGCAGTGCAGTTTCATGACATCTTAGGTACTGCGGGCTGCTCGAACCTCGTCACGCTCAATGCTACTACGCCTGCGGCGTCGGTATTTCTCCGTGACTCCTGTAATCGTGCCACCGAGAGCCAGGTCCCACCACTGTTCAGCAGACTGCCAGCTTATTCGACGTCATAGGGCGCAGAAGGCTACGCGCATGAGCTGTGCGGGGCGACACCTTTCAAGGAGCCTACAAAGCGACACCCGTTCGACTTCTCAGTCACAGGGTATGGTGGCGCCGGAACAATGTCGATCGCTCACAACAATTTTGTTCTTGCCGTGCAGTTTCTTGACATCCTAGGTACTGCGGGCTGCTCGAACCTCGTCACGCTCAATGCTACTACGCCTGCGTTGCCGGTATTTCTCCGTGACTTCTGTAATCGTGCCACCGAGAGGCAGGTCTCACCCCCGTTCAGCAGACGGCCGGGTTATTCGACGTCATAGGGCGCAGAGGGCTACGCGCATGAGCTGTGTGGGGCGACACCTTTCAAGGAGCCTACAAAGCGACACCCGTTCGACTTCTCAGTCACAGAGATGATGGCGCCGGAACAATGTTGATCGCTCACAAAAATTTTGTTCTTGCAGTGCAGTTTCATGACATCTTAAGTACTGCGGGCTGCTCGAACCTCGTCACGCTCAATGCTACTACGCCTGCGGCGTCGGTATTTCTCCGTGACTCCTGTAATCGTGCCACCGAGAGCCAGGTCCCACCACTGTTCAGCAGACTGCCAGCTTATTCGACGTCATAGGGCGCAGAAGGCTACGCGCATGAGCTGTGCGGGGCGACAACTTTCAAGGAGCCTACAAAGCGACACCCGTTCGACTTCTCAGTCACAGGGTATGGTGGCGCCGGAACAATGTCGATCGCTCACAACAATTTTGTTTTTGCCGTGAAGTTTCTTGACATCCTAGGTACTGTGGGCTGCTCGAACCTCGTCACGCTCAATGCTACTACGCCTGCGACGCCGGTATTTCTCCGTGACTCCTGTAATCGTGCCACCGAGAGCCAGGTCTCACCACCGTTCAGCAGACTGCCAGGTTATTCGACGTCATTGGGCGCAGAGGGCTACGCGAATGAGCTGGGCGGGGCGATACCTTTCTAGGAGCCTACAAAGCGACATCCGTTCGACTTCTCGGTCACAGGGTATGGTGGCGCCGGAACAATGTCGATCGCTCACAACAATTTTGTTCTTGCCGTGCAGTTTCTTGACATCCTAGGTACTGCGGGCTGCTAGAAACTCGTCACGCTATATGCTACTACGCCTGCGACGCCGGTATTTCTCCGTGACTTCTGTAATCGTGCCACCGAGAGCCAGGTCGCACCACCGTTCAGCAGACTGCCAGGTTATTCGACGTCATAGAAGCAGAGGACTACGCGCATGAGCTGTGTGGGGCGACACCTTTCGAGGAGCCTATAAACGGACACCCGCTAGACTACTCAGTCACAGGGTATGGTGGAGCCGGAACAATGTCGATCGCTCACAACAATTTTGTTTTTGCCGTGCAGTTTCTTGACATCCTAGGTACTGCGGGCTGCTCGAACCTCATCACGCTCAATGCTACTACGCCTGCGACGCCGGTATTTCTCCGTGACTTCTGTAATCGTGCCACCAAGAGCCAGGTCTCACCACCGTTCAGCAGACTGCCAGGTTATTCGACGTCATAGGGCGCAGAGGGCTACGCGAATGAGCTGGGCGGGTCGACACCTTTCAAGGAGCCTACAAAGCGAAACCCGTTCGACTTCTCAGTCACAGAGATGGTGGCGCCGGAACAATGTTGATCGCTCACAACAATTTTGTTCTTGCAGTGCAGTTTCATGACATCTTAGGTACTGCGGGCTGCTCGAACCTCGCCACGCTCAATGCTACTACGCCTGCGACGTCGGTATTTCTCCGTGACTCCTGTAATCGTGCCACCGAGAGCCAGGTCGCACCACTGTTCAGCAGACTGCCAGGTTATTCGACGTCATAGGGCGCAGAAGGCTACGCGCATGAGGTGTGCGGGGCGACACCTTTCAAGGAGCCTACAAAGCGACACCCGTTCGACTTCTCAGTCACAGGGCATGGTGGCGCCGGAACAATGTCGATCGCTCACACTCATTTTGTTCTTGCCGTGCAGTTTCTTGACATCCTAGGTGCAGCGGGCTGCTCGAACCTCGTCACGCTCAATGCTACTACGCCTGCGACGCCGGTATTTCTCCGTGACTTCTGTAATCGTGCCACCGAGAGCCAGGTCTCACCACCGTTCAGCAGACTGCCAGTTTATTCGACGTCATAGTGCGCAGAGGGCTACGCGCATGAGCTGTGCGGGGCGACACCTTTCAAGGAGCCTACAAAGCGACACCCGTTCGACTTCTCAGTCACAGGGTATGGTGGCGCCAGAACAATGTCGATCGCTCACAACAATTTTGTTCTTGCCGTGCAGTTTCTTGACATCCTAGGTACTGCGGGCTGCTCGAACCTCGTCACGCTCAATGCTACTACGCCTGCTACACCGGTATTTCTCCGTGACTTCTGTAATCGTGCCACCAAGAGCCAGGTCTCACCACCGTTCAGCAGACTGCCAGTTTATTCGACGTCATAGGGCGCAGAGGGCTACGCGAATGAGCTGGGCGGGGCGACACCTTTCAAGGAGCCTACAAAGCGAGACCCGTTCGACTTCTCAGTCACAGGGTATGGTGGCGCCGGAACAATGTCGATCGCTCACAACAATTTTGTTCTTGCCGTGCAGTTTCTTGACATCCTAGGTACTGCGGACTGCTCGAACCTCGTCACGCTCAATGCTACTACGCCTGCGATGCCGGTATTTCTCCGTGACTTCTGTAATCGTGCCACCGAGAGGCAGGTCTCACACCCGTTCAGAAGACGGCCGGGTTATTCAACGTCATAGGGCGCAGAGGGCTACGCGCATGAGCTGTGTGGGGCGACACCTTTCAAGGAGCCTACAAAGCGACACCCGTTCTACTTGTCAGTCACAGGGTATGGTGGCGCCGGAACAATGTTGATCGCTCACAACAATTTAGTTTTGCAGTGCAGTTTCATGACATCTTAGGTACTGCGGGCTGCTCGAACCTCGTCACGCTCAATGCTACTACGCCTGCGACACCGGTATTTCTCCGTGACTTCTGTAATCGTGCCACCAAGAGCCAGGTCTCACCACCGTTCAGCAGACTGCCAGTTTATTCGACGTCATAGGGCGCAGAGGGCTACGCGAATGAGCTGGGCGGGGCGACACCTTTCAAGGAGCCTACAAAGCGAGACCCGTTCGACTTCTCAGTCACAGAGATGGTGGCGCCGGAACAATGTTGATCGCTCACAACAATTTAGTTTTGCAGTGCAGATTCATGACATCTTAGGTACTGCGGGCTGCTCGAACCTCGTCACGCTCAATGCTACTACGCCTGCGACGTCGGTATTTCTCCGTGACTTCTGTAATCGTGCCACCGAGAGCCAGGTCGCACCACCGTTCAGCAGACTGCCAGGTTATTCGACGTCACAGGGCGCAGAGGGCTACGCACATGAGCTGTGCGGGGCGACACCTTCCAAGGAGCCTACAAAGCGACACCCGTTCTACTTGTCAGTCACAGGGTATGGTGGCGCCGGAACAATGTCGATCGCTCACAACAATTTTGTTCTTGCCGTGCAGTTTCATGACATCCTAGGTACTGCGGGCTGCTCGAACCTCGTCATGCTCAATGCTACTACACCTGCGACGCTGGTATTACTCCGTGACTTCAGTAATCGTGCCACCGAGAGCCAGGTCTCACCACCGTTCTGCAGACTGCCAGGTTATTCCACGTCATAGGGTCAGAGGGCTACGCGCATGAGCTGTGCGGTGCGACACCTTTCAAGGAGCCTACAAAGCGACACCCGTTCGACTTCTCAGTCACAGGGTATGGTTGCGCCGGAACAATGTCGATCGCTCACAACAATTTTGTTCTTGCCGTGCAGTTTCTTGACATCCTAGGTACTGTGGGCTGCTCGAACATCGTCACGCTCAATGCTACTACGCCTACGACGCCGGTATTTCTCCGTGACTTCTGTAATCGTGCCACCAAGAGCCAGGTCTCACCACCATTCAGCAGACTGCCAGGTTATTCGACGTCACAGGGCGCAGAGGGCTACGCGAACTAGCTGGGCGGGGCGACACCTTTCAAGGAGCCTACAAAGCGACATCCGTTCGACTTCTCAGTCACAGGTTATGGTGGCGCCGGAACAATGTCGATCGCTCACATCAATTTTCTTCTTGCAGGGCAGTTTCTTGACATCCTAGGTACTGCGGGCTGTTCGAACCTCGTCACGCTCAATGCTACTACGCCTGCGACGCCGGTATTTCTCCGTGACTTCTGTAATCGTGCCACCGAAAACCAGGTCTCACCACCGTTCAGCAGACTGCCAGGTTATTCGACGTCGTAGGGCGCAGAGGGCTACGCGCATCAGCTGTGCGGGGCGACACCTTTCAAGGAGCCTACAAAGCGACACCTGTTCGACTTCTCAGTCACGGGGTATGGTGGCGCCGGGACAATGTCGATCGCTCACAACAATTTTGTTTTTGCCGTGCAGTTTCTTGACATCCTAGGTACTGCGGGCTGCTCGAACCTCGTCACGCTCAATGCTACTACGCCTGCGACGCCGGTATTTCTCCGTGACTTCTGTAATCGTGCCACCGAGAGCCAGGTCTCACCACCGTTCAGCAGACTGCCATGTTATTCGACGTCATAGGGCGCAGAGGGCTACGCGCATGAGCTGTGCGGGGCGACACCTTTCAAGGAGCCTACAAAGCGACACCCGTTCGACTTCTCAGTCACAGGGCATGGTGGCGCCGGAACAATGTCGATCGCTCACACTAATTTTGTCTTTGCCGTGCAGTTTCTTGACATCCTAGGTACAGCGGGCTGCTCGAACCTCGTCACGCTCAATGCTACTACGCCTGCGACGCCGGTATTTAATAATAATAATAATAATAATTTTTATTTCCATCAGCGATGGAGGAGACTGCGGGTAAAAGTTGCTTGAAGGCACAAGCAACTTGACAGAGGCCCGCAGCCACCCCTACAGTGCAGGCAGCGATGGCAAAACATTCACATAGCAAAAATCACAAGAAACACATATTCGGAATACAGATATGTCTAAAAAAAACACATCAGTAAGGAAGAATGAAAAAAAGCAATATTTTACACTATTTACTATGTTAGCATGAATTGATGAAATGCTCGCGCAGTGTTCGTGCAGAGGTTATTTTCAATTCAATGTGTAATTTATGAAATGAATTTAAAAGGGTTGGCAGCGTGTATGATAGCTTCTGCATAGAATAGCTTGTCCGCGCAGTGACCATCTTCCACTGTTCTATGTAACGAGTGCCGTATGAATGGGTGTTTTTGGCAAGATGAGATAACTCGTGGAAAAACTTTAGGTTTTCTTTTATCTCTCGTTTGAACGCTATACTTAACTTGTAATTGTATAGGGTAAACACGCGGATGACATTTCCCTTCAAGAATAAATCTGAAGTATGGGAATTGTAGGGTACATTGAAAAGCGCCCGTAGAAATTTTTTCTGCAGTACATGAAGTCTTTCAAGATTTGTATATGTCGTCGTACCCCATACCAAAAAACAATAATACAAGGAAGAAAAAAAGAGCGCATTGTAAACAAGAAGCTTTATTTTAAAAGGTAATATCAATCTGTGACGCGCCATTATACCAACCACACGAGATAGCTTGCCTAAAACTGATTCGATGTGTAAATCCCAAAGCATATTTTGTGTGAAGGTAACTCCCAGTATTTTCACACTACTCACTATTTCTATTGCTTCATTTGTGTAAAGAAGGGTGATGTGTTCGCAGGTTATCTGCTTAGATTTTGGTCTGAAAATCACGGCTTTTGTCTTTTTAGTATTAATTTGCAAAACGTTTGCTGCTGACCATTCTTGGAGCGCCCTTAGAGCAGTGTTGGTGTTATTCTGAAGGCTACCAAGTTCAGGTGACGAAAAAAATAGGCTAGCGTCGTCAGCGTACATAACGTATTTCGCATCACTGTAGATATTTACTAGGTCATTGATGTAAACTATAAAAAGAAATGGGCCGAGAATACTACCTTGAGGAACGCCTCTGCTGATGTGTTTTAAGTCTGAACGGTAATGCTCAATCTGGACGTACTGATGGCGATGATCTAGATACGACTTCACGAGGTTTAAGCAGTGCCCGCGAATACCATAGGTTTCAAGTTTTTTAAGTAGTATGGAATGATGGATACAATCAAATGCTTTACTGAAATCAATGTAAAGGCCGAGCACAAGATTCTTGCTTTCAAATTGTGTTAAAATGAATTCTTTTTGTTGTAGCAAGGCTAACTCAGTAGAAAGGTGTTTTCTAAATCCAAATTGGGCTGTAGATATAAGATTGTGCTTATCGAAAAAATTAGACATTTGCACGTGTATAAGTTTCTCCAGCCCTTTGGATAATACTGGTAATATCGAAATAGGTCTATAATTTTTGATATCGTTTATGTCACCTTTCTTAAAAAGCACAGAAACTCTTGCGATCTGCATCCTCCTGGGAAAGATAGCGCTCGCCAAAGACAGATTAAAGATGTAGGTAAGATATGGACAAATTAAATCAAGCACATACTTGATTGGACGAACCTGCATGCCCTCAACGTCACAACTTGAGCTATTTTTAAGCGAAAGAAAAACTGACAGTACTTCAGACTCTGTAAATGGGCGAAGGAAAAAGGAAGATGGATTGCTATCAGGCATAAATTTTGTAATATCAGCAGATGCACAAGAATTAGAATTGCTCACAAAATAATCATTAAATGTATTCGCCAAATCATCGCCCCATATTTCGTGGCCACCAAGAAATAGCTTTTCTACACGTGGAGACGATTTACGGCGATTTAAGACAGTATTAAGCTTTTTCCATAACATATCGGGTTTTTTCGAGCAGCTATCAAACTCAGCTTGAAAATAGCATTTCCTGTGTGACCTTAGTTCTTTGTTTAGTTTGTTTCTAAGCGACTTGTATTCTTTCAATATGCTTGGTTCCTTACTTTTAATGAACTTGTGATAAAGCGCATTTTTACACTTAATTTTTTGTAACAATTCAGGGGTTATCCATGGTTTTCTTATTTTTTTACCCAATTTAAACTTTTTTTGTGGGAAGTGACGCTTATACACACGAGAAATTTCATCAATAAGTTTACTGTATGCAATGTCAACGTCGTCTATTTTCAGAATTTGCGGAATATCGCTAAGTAGCAATTCAGCTCTAAAATTATCCAAACCTGTTTGTGTAATATTTTGAAAAGAAATGTACTGATGCTTTTCATTTATCGTGAAATTTTGCTTTCTTAGTAGAGCAAATATCGGGAGGTGGTCACTAAGGTCCCACGTTATTACACCACTGTTGGCTTTTGTAGAATCGATATTAGTAATAAATAAATCTAACAGTGTTTCGCTTTCAGTAGTTACCCTTGTCGGTACATAGATTAAATTTTCGCATCCGTTTGAAGTCAGCATGGTTAACATGGCCTTTTGTGGTGCAGAAATGGTCAACAGGTCGATATTAAAATCACCAGCAGACACCAAATAATCGCCAGTTTCTGAAACAAATGATAACAGCTGTTCATAGAAACAAAAGAAACTAGGAAGATTTCCACTTGGTGGTCTATAGCAAACGGAAAACATACAGTCATTCACACGAGCTGTTATTATTTCAAAATCATCACAACAGATACAAAAGTTGGAAAGCAGCTCGCAGTTTACGTGCTCTCTTAGCAACAGCATAACGCCACCGCCTCGGCGATTAGTTCTGTTTACACAATACGATTGATAAGACGGAAATTTGAACAAATCACGATCATCCCTGCACCAAGTTTCACTAAGCATTACTGCATCAAACAGAAAATGAAAACCATTGATGAAGTCATTTATATCTTCTTCCTTGTTATAGAGTGAACGAACGTTTAGATGAAGGCACTTCAAGGAATGTGCGTGATGACTTGTCACAAAAGCGTCTAGCTCGTGTGGAAGAAAGGGACTTTGACTAGCCATTTTGAGGAATGAAATAATCTAGATACAGTCAGCAACTAGCAGGCTTAGACGGGAAAGTCGGTCCTGTGACGCACTACTAACACGGAATCGCCGTCAGATTTGCGCAGTAGGATTTTCCCGTTCTTGTGCCAGGCGTATTTGTACCGATTTTCCCTCGCCCATTCCTTAGCCTCTCGAAGCAGTTGCCGACTTTGGCTGGTCAAGTTCTCTTGGATGAACAGGCTTGATTTCTTTTCTCTCAGTTTTGACCGGTTATGCAGCCATTCGTCTCTAACAGATTGTCTGACATACCGAACGATTATACCTGGTGTTTTGCCAAATTTGCATGGGAGGCGGTGAATGGCAGCGACGTCTGCTGCGTCCAGTGCACAAACGTCAATCATGCTGGCAACAGAATTTACCTTTGCAAGCAAATTTTCACCTTCAGAGACGCTTACACCATGTATTTCCAAGTTAAACTTGCGGCTTCTCCACTCGAGCTCATTTAAATCGGCCTCAAGTTTTTTTGAAGCATCATCACTAGCGCAGGTGTCCTGTTCAAGGCGTTCAAGTCTTTTCCGTATTTCTTTCGTATCTTTTTCTTGTGCGGCAAGCCTTGTCAACATCTCATCGTACTTGTCCGACATGAGCTGTATCGACCGCTCGATGTTTGGCACTGTTTCCCTGAGCGGCAACAACTCGTCTAACTTCTGACTTATGCCACTGAGAATAGATCTGATGTCAACTTCAGCTTCCGGCCTCCCTTCAGTGATCTCGACACTTTTTCCACTATCTTTGCACGTAGAGCAAACCCACTTTTGCCTAGCCGATTCGGACTTCTTTTTATACTGTTTTTCTGATATGCCTGCACATGTTCCAATGTGAAAACAGTGGCTACACTCGCCACATGCCACCGACAATTCATCGGATTTAATGGCATCGTTACATGTAGGGCATGCATTTAGTGTCGACATAGTACCAGGAAATGTAGCACACAGAACAAATACAATTCACTTGGCAGCAGCGGCAGCACAGAAAACTCGCTAAGAACAACAAAGCAAATTTGAACCGGGCGTGAACTAACCTGCGCAAACAGACGAAAATCAGTAGATCTGCCGGTTCTGCCACCGCTGCTGCCAAAGAGCCGCTGTCCTCAGGGTCGGTGACTTTTATAGTGAAGCTCGGTGATGGTGGTGGCCCCCAGCGGTAAGATCGTCGGTAGCTTCAGTTGGAGATATCAGTTGATCCGAAGAAATCGCGGCGTGAAAATGGCACACGATGCGATGAAACTTGATAGCAGGGAGATGGTTTCCACACAGGCCACCGACAGGAAGGCAGTGGTCGACGAAAAAAAATCTGCGCAAACAGACGAAAATCAGTACATCTGCCGGTTCTGCCACCGCTGCTGCCAAAGAGCCGCTGTCCTCAGGGTCGGTGACTTTTATAGTGAAGCTCGGTGATGGTGGTGGCCCCCAGCGGTAAGATCGTCGGTAGCTTCAGTTGGAGATATCAGTTGATCCGAAGAAATCGCGGCGTGAAAATGGCACACGATGCGATGAAACTTGATCGCAGGGAGATGGTTTCCACACAGGCCACCGACAGGAAGGCAGTGGTCGACGAAAAAAAATCTGCGCAAACAGACGAAAATCAGTAGATCTGCCGGTTCTGCCACCGCTGCTGCCAAAGAGCAGCAGCGGTGTTTCTCCGTGACTTCTGTAATCGTGCCACCGAGAGCCAGGTCTCACCACCGTTCAGCAGACTGCCATGTTATTCGACGTCATAGGGCGCAGAGGGCTACGCGAATGAGCTGTGCGGGGCGACACCTTTCAAGGAGCCTACAAAGCGACACCCGTTCGACTTCTCAGTCACAGGGTATGTTGGCGCCGAAACAATGTCGATCGCTCACAACAATTTTGTTCTTGCCGTGCAGTTTCTTGACATCTTAGGTACTGCGGGCTGTTCGAACCCCGTCACGCTCAATGCTACTACGCCTGCGACGCCGGTATTTCTCTGTGACTTCTGTAATCGTGCCACCGAGAGCCAGGTCTCACCACCGTTCAGCAGACTGCCATGTTATTCGACGTCATAGGGCGCAGAGGACTACGCGCATGAGCTGTGTGGGGCGACACCTTTCAAGGAGCCTATAAAGGGACACCCGCTTGACTACTCAGTCACAGGGTATGGTGGCGCCGGAACAATGTGGATCGCTCACAACAATTTTGTTCTTGCCGTGCAGTTTCTTGACATCCTAGGTACTGCGGGCTGCTCGAACCTCGTCACGCTCAATGCTACTACGCCTGTGATGCCGGTATTTCTCCGTGACTTCTGTAATCGTGCCACCGAGAGGCAGGTCTCACCCCCGTTCAGAAGACGGCCGGGTTATTCGACGTCATAGGGCGCAGAGGGCTACGCGCATGAGCTGTGTGGGGCGACACCTTTCAAGGAGCCTACAAAGCGACACCCGTTCGACTTCTCAGTCACAGAGATGGTGGCGCCGGAACAATGTTGATCGCTCACAACAATTTTGTTTTGCAGTGCAGTTTCATGACATCTTAGGTACTGCGGGCTGCTCGAACCTTGTCACGCTCAATGCTACTACGCCTGCGACGTCGGTATTTCTCCGTGACTTCTGTAATCGTGCCACCGAGAGCCAGGTCGCACCACTGTTCAGCAGACTGCCAGGTTATTCGACGTCATAGGGCGCAGAGGACTACGCGCATGAGCTGTGCGGGGCGACACCTTTCGAGGAGCCTATAAACGGACACCCGCTCGACTACTCAGTCACAGGGTATGGTGGCGCCGGAACAATGTCGATCGCTCACAACAATTTTGTTCTTGCCGTGCAGTTTCTTGACATCCTAGGTACTGCGGGCTGCTCGAACCTCGTCACGCTCAATGCTACTACGCCTGCGATGCCGGTATTTCTCCGTGACTTCTGTAATCGTGCCACCGAGAGGCAGGTCTCACCCCCGTTCAGAAGACGGCCGGGTTATTCGACGTCATAGGGCGCAGAGGGCTACGCGCATGAGCTGTGTGGGGCGACACCTTTCAAGGAGCCTACAAAGCGACACCCGTTCGACTTCTCAGTCACAGAGATGGTGGCGCCGGAACAATGTTGATCGCTCACAACAATTTTGTTTTGCAGTGCAGTTTCATGACATCTTAGGTACTGCGGGCTGCTCGAACCTTGTCACGCTCAATGCTACTACGCCTGCGACGTCGGTATTTCTCCGTGACTTCTGTAATCGTGCCACCGAGAGCCAGGTCTCACCACCGTTCAGCAGACTGCCATGTTATTCGACGTCATAGGGCGCAGAGGACTACGCGCATGAGCTGTGTGGGGCGACACCTTTCAAGGAGCCTATAAAGGGACACCCGCTTGACTACTCAGTCACAGGGTATGGTGGCGCCGGAACAATGTGGATCGCTCACAACAATTTTGTTCTTGCCGTGCAGTTTCTTGACATCCTAGGTACTGCGGGCTGCTCGAACCTCGTCACGCTCAATGCTACTACGCCTGCGATGCCGGTATTTCTCCGTGACTTCTGTAATCGTGCCACCGAGAGGCAGGTCTCACACCCGTTCAGAAGACGGCCGGGTTATTCGACGTCATAGGGCGCAGAGGGCTACGCGCATGAGCTGTGTGGGGCGACACCTTTCAAGGAGCCTACAAAGCGACACCCGTTCTACTTGTCAGTCACAGGGTATGGTGGCGCCGGAACAATGTTGATCGCTCACAACAATTTAGTTTTGCAGTGCAGTTTCATGACATCTTAGGTACTGCGGGCTGCTCGAACCTCGTCACGCTCAATGCTACTACGCCTGCGACACCGGTATTTCTCCGTGACTTCTGTAATCGTGCCACCGAGAGCCAGGTCGCACCACCGTTCAGCAGACTGCCAGGTTATTCGACGTCACAGGGCGCAGAGGGCTACGCACATGAGCTGTGCGGGGCGACACCTTTCAAGGAGCCTACAAAGCGACACCCGTTCTACTTGTCAGTCACAGGGTATGGTGGCGCCGGAACAATGTCGATCGCTCACAACAATTTTGTTCTTGCCGTGCAGTTTCATGACATCCTAGGTACTGCGGGCTGCTCGAACCTCGTCATGCTCAATGCTACTACACCTGCGACGCTGGTATTTCTCCGTGACTTCAGTAATCGTGCCACCGAGAGCCAGGTCTCACCACCGTTCTGCAGACTGCCAGGTTATTCGACGTCATAGGGCGCAGAGGGCTACGCGCATGGGCGGTGTGGGGCGACACCTTTCAAGGAGCCTACAAAGCGACACCCGTTCGACTTCTCAGTCACAGGGCATGGTGGCGCCGGAACAATGTCGATTGCTCACAACAATTCTGTTCTTGCCGTGCAGTTTCATGACATCTTAGGTACTGCGGGCTGCTCGAACCTCGCCACGCTCAATGCTACTACGCCTGCGACGTCGGTATTTCTCCGTGACTCCTGTAATCGTGCCACCGAGAGCCAGGTCGCACCACTGTTCAGCAGACTGCCAGGTTATTCGACGTCATAGGGCGCAGAAGGCTACGCGCATGAGGTGTGCGGGGCGACACCTTTCAAGGAGCCTACAAAGCGACACCCGTTCGACTTCTCAGTCACAGGGCATGGTGGCGCCGGAACAATGTCGATCGCTCACACTCATTTTGTTCTTGCCGTGCAGTTTCTTGACATCCTAGGTGCAGCGGGCTGCTCGAACCTCGTCACGCTCAATGCTACTACGCCTGCGACGCCGGTATTTCTCCGTGACTTCTGTAATCGTGCCACCGAGAGCCAGGTCTCACCACCGTTCAGCAGACTGCCAGTTTATTCGACGTCATAGTGCGCAGAGGGCTACGCGCATGAGCTGTGCGGGGCGACACCTTTCAAGGAGCCTACAAAGCGACACCCGTTCGACTTCTCAGTCACGGGGTATGGTGGCGCCGGGACAATGTCGATCGCTCACAACAATTTTGTTTTTGCCGTGCAGTTTCTTGACATCCTAGGTACTGCGGGCTGCTCGAACCTCGTCACGCTCAATGCTACTACGCCTGCGACGCTGGTATTTCTCCGTGACTTCTGTAATCGTGCCACCGAGAGCCAGGTCTCAACACCGTTCAGCAGACTGCCATGTTATTCGACGTCATAGGGCGCAGAGGGCTACGCGCATGAGCTGTGCGGGGCGACACCTTTTAAGGAGCCTACAAAGCGACACCCGTTCGACTTCTCAGTCACAGGGTATGGTGGCGCCGGAACAATGTCGATCGCTCTCAACAATTTTGTTTTTGCCGTTCAGTTTCTTGACATCCTAAGTACTGCGGGCTGCTCGAACCTCGTCACGCTCAATGCTACTACACCTGCGACGCCGGTATTTCTCCGTGACTTCTGTAATCGTGCCACCGAGAGCCAGGTCTCACCACCGTTCAGCAGACTGCCAGGTTATTCGACGTCATAAGCGCAGAGGGCTACGCGCATGAGCTGTGCGGGGCGACACCTTTCAAGGAGCCTACAAAGCGACACCCGTTCGACTTCTCAGTCATAGGGCATGGTGGCGCCGGAACAATGTCGATCGCTCACAACCATTTTGTTCTTGCCGTGCAGTTTCTTGACATCCTAGGTACAGTGGGCTGCTCGAACCTCGTCACGCTCAATGCTACTACGCCTGCGACACCGGTATTTCTCCGTGACTTCTGTAATCGTGCCACCGAGAGCCAGGTCTGACCACCGTTCAGCAGACTGCCATGTTATTCGACGTCATAGGGCGCAGAGGACTACGCGCATGAGCTGTGTGGGGCGACACCTTTCAAGGAGCCTATAAAGGGACACCCGCTTGACTACTCAGTCACAGGGTATGGTGGCGCCGGAACAATGTGGATCGCTCACAACAATTTTGTTCTTGCCATGCAGTTTCTTGACATCCTAGGTACTGCGGGCTGCTCGAACCTCGTCACGCTCAATGCTACTACGCCTGCGATACCGGTATTTCTCTGTGACTTCTGTAATCGTGCCACCGAGAGGCGGGTCTCACCCCCGTTCAGAAGACGGCCGGGTTATTCGACGTCATAGGGCGCAGAGGGCTACGCGCATGAGCTGTGTGGGGCGACACCTTTCAAGGAGCCTACAAAGCGACACCCGTTCGACTTCTCAGTCACAGAGATGGTGGCGCCGGAACAATGTTGATCGCTCACAACAATTTTGTTTTGCAGTGCAGTTTCATGACATCTTAGGTACTGCGGGCTGCTCGAACCTTGTCACGCTCAATGCTACTACGCCTGCGACGTCGGTATTTCTCCGTGACTTCTGTAATCGTGCCACCGAGAGGCAGGTCTCACCCCCGTTCAGCAGACGGCCGGGTTATTCGACGTCATAAGGCGCAGAGGGCTACGCGCATGAGCTGTGTGGGGCGACACCTTTCAAGGAGCCTACAAAGCGACACCCGTTCGACTTCTCAGTCACAGAGATGGTGGCGCCGGAACAATGTTGATCGCTCACAACAATTTTGTTCTTGCAGTGCAGTTTCATGACATCTTAGGTACTGCGGGCTGCTCGAACCTCGTCACGCTCAATGCTACTACGCCTGCGGCGTCGGTATTTCTCCATGACTCCTGTAATCGTGCCACCGAGAGCCAGGTCCCACCACTGTTCAGCAGACTGCCAGCTTATTCGACGTCATAGGGCGCAGAAGGCTACGCGCATGAGCTGTGCGGGGCGACACCTTTCAAGGAGCCTACAAAGCGACACCCGTTCGACTTCTCAGTCACAGGGTATGGTGGCGCCGGAACAATGTCGATCGCTCACAACAATTTTGTTCTTGCCGTGCAGTTTCTTGACATCCTAGGTACTGCGGGCTGTTCGAACTTCGTCACGCTCAATGCTACTACGCCTGCGTTGCCGGTATTTCTCCGTGACTTCTGTAATCGTGCCACCGAGAGGCAGGTCTCACCCCCGTTCAGCAGACGGCCGGGTTATTTGACGTCATAGGGCGCAGAGGGCTACGCGCATGAGCTGTGTGGGGCGACACCTTTCAAGGAGCCTACAAAGCGACACCCGTTCGACTTCTCAGTCATAGGGTATGGTTGCGCCGGAACAATGTCAATCGCTCACAACAATTTTGTTTTTGCCGTGCAGTTTCTTGACATCCTAGGTACTGTGGGCTGCTCGAACATCGTCACGCTCAATGCTACTACGCCTACGACGCCGGTATTTCTCCGTGACTTCTGTAATCGTGCCACCAAGAGCCAGGTCTCACCACCATTCAGCAGACTGCCAGGTTATTCGACGTCACAGGGCGCAGAGGGCTACGCGAACTAGCTGGGCGGGGCGACATCTTTCAAGGAGCCTACAAAGCGACATCCGTTCGACTTCTCAGTCACAGGTTATGGTGGCGCCGGAACAATGTCGATCGCTCACATCAATTTTCTTCTTGCAGGGCAGTTTCTTGACATCCTAGGTACTGCGGGCTGTTCGAACCTCGTCACGCTCAATGCTACTACGCCTGCGACGCCGGTATTTCTCCGTGACTTCTGTAATCGTGCCACCGAAAAGCAGGTCTCACCACCGTTCAGCAGACTGCCAGGTTATTCGACGTCGTAGGGCGCAGAGGGCTACGCGCATCAGCTGTGCGGGGCGACACCTTTCAAGGAGCCTACAAAGCGACACCTGTTCGACTTCTCAGTCACGGGGTATGGTGGCGCCGGGACAATGTCGATCGCTCACAACAATTTTGTTTTTGCCGTGCAGTTTCTTGACATCCTAGGTACTGCGGGCTGCTCGAACCTCGTCACGCTCAATGCTACTACGCCTGCGACGCCGGTATTTCTCCGTGACTTCTGTAATCGTGCCACCGAGAGCCAGGTCTCAACACCGTTCAGCAGACTGCCATGTTATTCGACGTCATAGGGCGCAGAGGGCTACGCGCATGAGCTGTGCGGGGCGACACCTTTCAAGGAGCCTACAAAGCGACACCCGTTCGACTTCTCAGTCACAGGGCATGGTGGCGCCGGAACAATGTCGATCGCTCACACTCATTTTGTCTTTGCCGTGCAGTTTCTTGACATCCTAGGTACAGCGGGCTGCTCGAACCTCGTCACGCTCAATGCTACTACGCCTGCGACGCCGGTATTTCTCCGTGACTTCTGTAATCGTGCCACCGAGAGCCAGGTCTCACCACCGTTCAGCAGACTGCCATGTTATTCGACGTCATAGGGCGCAGAGGGCTACGCGCATGAGCTGTGCGGGGCGACACCTTTCAAGGAGCCTATAAAGGGACACCCGCTTGACTACTCAGTCACAGGGTATGGTGGCGCCGGAACAATGTGGATCGCTCACAACAATTTTGTTCTTGCCATGCAGTTTCTTGACATCCTAGGTACTGCGGGCTGCTCGAACCTCGTCACGCTCAATGCTACTACGCCTGCGATGCCGGTATTTCTCTGTGACTTCTGTAATCGTGCCACCGAGAGGCGGGTCTCACCCCCGTTCAGAAGACGGCCGGGTTATTCGACGTCATAGGGCGCAGAGGGCTACGCGCATGAGCTGTGTGGGGCGACACCTTTCAAGGAGCCTACAAAGCGACACCCGTTCGACTTCTCAGTCACAGAGATGGTGGCGCCGGAACAATGTTGATCGCTCACAACAATTTTGTTTTGCAGTGCAGTTTCATGACATCTTAGGTACTGCGGGCTGCTCGAACCTTGTCACGCTCAATGCTACTACGCCTGCGACGTCGGTATTTCTCCGTGACTTCTGTAATCGTGCCACCGAGAGCCAGGTCGCACCACTGTTCAGCAGACTGCCAGGTTATTCGACGTCATAGGGCGCAGAGGACTACGCGCATGAGCTGTGCGGGGCGACACCTTTCGAGGAGCCTATAAACGGACACCCGCTCGACTACTCAGTCACAAGGTATGGTGGCGCCGGAACAATGTCGATCGCTCACAACAATTTTGTTCTTGCCGTGCAGTTTCTTGACATCCTAGGTACTGCGGGCTGCTCTAACCTCGTCCCGCTCAATGCTACTACGCCTGCGACGCCGGTATTTCTCCGTGACTTCTGTAATCGTGCCACCGAGAGCAAGGTCTCACCACCGTTCAGCAGACTGCCAGGTTATTCGACGTCACAGGGCGCAGAGGGCTACGCGCATGAGCTGTGCGGGGCGACACCTTTCAAGGAGCCTACAAAGCGACACCCGTTCGACTTCTCAGTAACAGGGTATGGTGGCGCCGGAACAATGTCGATCGCTGACAACAATTTTGTTCTTGCCGTGCAGTTTCTTCGCATCCTAGGTACTGCGGGCTGCTCAAACCTCGTCACGCTCAAAGCTACTACGCCTGCGATGCCGGTATTTCTCCGTGACTTCTGTAATCGTGCCACCAAGAGCCAGGTCTCACCACCGTTCAGCAGACTGCCAGGTTATTCGACGTCATAGGGCGCAGAGGGCTACGCGAATGAGCTGGGCGGGGCGACACCTTTCAAGGAGCCTAAAAAGCGACATCCGTTCGACTTCTCAGTCACAGGGTATGGTGGCGCCGAAACAATGTCAATTGCTCACAACAATTTTGTTCTTGCCGTGCAGTTTCTTGACATCCTAGGTACTGCGGGCTGCTCGAACCTCGTCACGCTCAATGCTACTACGCCTGCGACGCCGGTATTTCTCCGTGACTTCTGTAATCGTGCCGCCAAGAGCCAGGTCTCACCACCGTTCAGCAGACTGCCAGGTTATTCGACGTCATAGGGCGCAGAGGGCTACGCGAATGAGCTGGGCGGGGCGACACCTTTCAAGGAGCCTACAAAGCGACACCCGTTCGACTTCTCAGTCACAGGGTATGGTGGCGCCGGAACAATGTCGATCGCTCACAACAATTTTGTTCTTGCCGTGCAGTTTCTTGACATCCTAGGTACTGCGGGCTGCTCGAACCTCGTCACGCTCAATGCTACTACGCCTGCGTTGCCGGTATTTCTCCGTGACTTCTGTAATCGTGCCACCGAGAGGCAGGTCTCACCCCCGTTCAGCAGACGGCCGGGTTATTCGACGTCATAAGGCGCAGAGGGCTACGCGCATGAGCTGTGTGGGGCGACACCTTTCAAGGAGCCTACAAAGCGACACCCGTTCGACTTCTCAGTCACAGGGTATGGTGGCGCCGGAACAATGTCGATCGCTCACAACAATTTTGTTCTTCCCGTGCAGTTTCTTGACATCCTAGGTACTGCGGGCTGTTCGAACCTCGTCACGCTCAATGCTACTACGCCTGCGTTGCCGGTATTTCTCCGTGACTTCTGTAATCGTGCCACCGAGAGGCAGGTCTCACCCCCGTTCAGCAGACGGCCGGGTTATTCGACGTCATAGGGCGCAGAGGGCTACGCGCATGAGCTGTGTGGGGCGACACCTTTCAAGGAGCCTACAAAGCGACACCCGTTCGACTTCTCAGTCACAGGGTATGGTTGCGCCGGAACAATGTCAATCGCTCACAACAATTTTGTTTTTGCCGTGCAGTTTCTTGACATCCTAGGTACTGTGGGCTGCTCGAACATCGTCACGCTCAATGCTACTACGCCTACGACGCCGGTATTTCTCCGTGACTTCTGTAATCGTGCCACCAAGAGCCAGGTCTCACCACCATTCAGCAGACTGCCAGGTTATTCGACGTCACAGGGCGCAGAGGGCTACGCGAACTAGCTGGGCGGGGCGACACCTTTCAAGGAGCCTACAAAGCGACATCCGTTCGACTTCTCAGTCACAGGTTATGGTGGCGCCGGAACAATGTCGATCGCTCACATCAATTTTCTTCTTGCAGGGCAGTTTCTTGACATCCTAGGTACTGCGGGCTGTTCGAACCTCGTCACGCTCAATGCTACTACGCCTGCGACGCCGGTATTTCTCCGTGACTTCTGTAATCGTGCCACCGAAAAGCAGGTCTCACCACCGTTCAGCAGACTGCCAGGTTATTCGACGTCGTAGGGCGCAGAGGGCTACGCGCATCAGCTGTGCGGGGCGACACCTTTCAAGGAGCCTACAAAGCGACACCTGTTCGACTTCTCAGTCACGGGGTATGGTGGCGCCGGGACAATGTCGATCGCTCACAACAATTTTGTTTTTGCCGTGCAGTTTCTTGACATCCTAGGTACTGCGGGCTGCTCGAACCTCGTCACGCTCAATGCTACTACGCCTGCGACGCCGGTATTTCTCCGTGACTTCTGTAATCGTGCCACCGAGAGCCAGGTCTCAACACCGTTCAGCAGACTGCCATGTTATTCGACGTCATAGGGCGCAGAGGGCTACGCGCATGAGCTGTGCGGGGCGACACCTTTCAAGGAGCCTACAAAGCGACACCCGTTCGACTTCTCAGTCACAGGGCATGGTGGCGCCGGAACAATGTCGATCGCTCACACTCATTTTGTCTTTGCCGTGCAGTTTCTTGACATCCTAGGTACAGCGGGCTGCTCGAACCTCGTCACGCTCAATGCTACTACGCCTGCGACGCCGGTATTTCTCCGTGACTTCTGTAATCGTGCCACCGAGAGCCAGGTCTCACCACCGTTCAGCAGACTGCCATGTTATTCGACGTCATAGGGCGCAGAGGGCTACGCGCATGAGCTGTGCGGGGCGACACCTTTCAAGGAGCCTATAAAGGGACACCCGCTTGACTACTCAGTCACAGGGTATGGTGGCGCCGGAACAATGTGGATCGCTCACAACAATTTTGTTCTTGCCATGCAGTTTCTTGACATCCTAGGTACTGCGGGCTGCTCGAACCTCGTCACGCTCAATGCTACTACGCCTGCGATGCCGGTATTTCTCTGTGACTTCTGTAATCGTGCCACCGAGAGGCGGGTCTCACCCCCGTTCAGAAGACGGCCGGGTTATTCGACGTCATAGGGCGCAGAGGGCTACGCGCATGAGCTGTGTGGGGCGACACCTTTCAAGGAGCCTACAAAGCGACACCCGTTCGACTTCTCAGTCACAGAGATGGTGGCGCCGGAACAATGTTGATCGCTCACAACAATTTTGTTTTGCAGTGCAGTTTCATGACATCTTAGGTACTGCGGGCTGCTCGAACCTTGTCACGCTCAATGCTACTACGCCTGCGACGTCGGTATTTCTCCGTGACTTCTGTAATCGTGCCACCGAGAGCCAGGTCGCACCACTGTTCAGCAGACTGCCAGGTTATTCGACGTCATAGGGCGCAGAGGACTACGCGCATGAGCTGTGCGGGGCGACACCTTTCGAGGAGCCTATAAACGGACACCCGCTCGACTACTCAGTCACAAGGTATGGTGGCGCCGGAACAATGTCGATCGCTCACAACAATTTGGTTCTTGCCGTGCAGTTTCTTGACATCCTAGGTACTGCGGGCTGCTCTAACCTCGTCCCGCTCAATGCTACTACGCCTGCGACGCCGGTATTTCTCCGTGACTTCTGTAATCGTGCCACCGAGAGCAAGGTCTCACCACCGTTCAGCAGACTGCCAGGTTATTCGACGTCACAGGGCGCAGAGGGCTACGCGCATGAGCTGTGCGGGGCGACACCTTTCAAGGAGCCTACAAAGCGACACCCGTTCGACTTCTCAGTAACAGGGTATGGTGGCGCCGGAACAATGTCGATCGCTGACAACAATTTTGTTCTTGCCGTGCAGTTTCTTCGCATCCTAGGTACTGCGGGCTGCTCAAACCTCGTCACGCTCAAAGCTACTACGCCTGCGATGCCGGTATTTCTCCGTGACTTCTGTAATCGTGCCACCAAGAGCCAGGTCTCACCACCGTTCAGCAGACTGCCAGGTTATTCGACGTCATAGGGCGCAGAGGGCTACGCGAATGAGCTGGGCGGGGCGACACCTTTCAAGGAGCCTAAAAAGCGACATCCGTTCGACTTCTCAGTCACAGGGTATGGTGGCGCCGAAACAATGTCAATTGCTCACAACAATTTTGTTCTTGCCGTGCAGTTTCTTGACATCCTAGGTACTGCGGGCTGCTCGAACCTCGTCACGCTCAATGCTACTACGCCTGCGACGCCGGTATTTCTCCGTGACTTCTGTAATCGTGCCACCAAGAGCCAGGTCTCACCAACGTTCAGCAGACTGCCAGGTTATTCGACGTCATAGGGCGCAGAGGGCTACGCGAATGAGCTGGGCGGGGCGACACCTTTCAAGGAGCCTACAAAGCGACACCCGTTCGACTTCTCAGTCACAGGGTATGGTGGCGCCGGAACAATGTCGATCGCTCACAACAATTTTGTTCTTGCCGTGCAGTTTCTTGACATCCTAGGTACTGCGGGCTGCTCGAACCTCGTCACGCTCAATGCTACTACGCCTGCGTTGCCGGTATTTCTCCGTGACTTCTGTAATCGTGCCACCGAGAGGCAGGTCTCACCCCCGTTCAGCAGACGGCCGGGTTATTCGACGTCATAAGGCGCAGAGGGCTACGCGCATGAGCTGTGTGGGGCGACACCTTTCAAGGAGCCTACAAAGCGACACCCGTTCGACTTCTCAGTCACAGAGATGGTGGCGCCGGAACAATGTTGATCGCTCACAACAATTTTGTTCTTGCAGTGCAGTTTCATGACATCTTAGGTACTGCGGGCTGCTCGAACCTCGTCACGCTCAATGCTACTACGCCTGCGGCGTCGGTATTTCTCCATGACTCCTGTAATCGTGCCACCGAGAGCCAGGTCCCACCACTGTTCAGCAGACTGCCAGCTTATTCGACGTCATAGGGCGCAGAAGGCTACGCGCATGAGCTGTGCGGGGCGACACCTTTCAAGGAGCCTACAAAGCGACACCCGTTCGACTTCTCAGTCACAGGGTATGGTGGCGCCGGAACAATGTCGATCGCTCACAACAATTTTGTTCTTGCCGTGCAGTTTCTTGTCATCCTAGGTACTGCGGGCTGTTCGAACCTCGTCACGCTCAATGCTACTACGCCTGCGTTGCCGGTATTTCTCCGTGACTTCTGTAATCGTGCCACCGAGAGGCAGGTCTCACCCCCGTTCAGCAGACGGCCAGGTTATTCGACGTCATAGGGCGCAGAGGGCTACGCGCATGAGCTGTGTGGGGCGACACCTTTCAAGGAGCCTACAAAGCGACACCCGTTCGACTTCTCAGTCACAGAGATGGTGGCGCCGGAACAATGTTGATCGCTCACAACAATATTGTTCTTGCAGTGCAGTTTCATGACATCTTAGGTACTGCGGGCTGCTCGAACCTCGTCACGCTCAATGCTACTACGCCTGCGGCGTCGGTATTTCTCCGTGACTCCTGTAATCGTGCCACCAAGAGCCAGGTCCCACCACTGTTCAGCAGACTGCCAGCTTATTCGACGTCATAGGGCGCAGAAGGCTACGCGCATGAGCTGTGCGGGGCGACAACTTTCAAGAAGCCTACAAAGCGACACCCGTTCGACTTCTCAGTCACAGGGTATGGTGGCGCCGGAACAATGTCGATCGCTCACAACAATTTTGTTTTTGCCGTGAAGTTTCTTGACATCCTAGGTACTGCGGGCTGCTCGAACCTCGTCACGCTCAATGCTACTACGCCTGCGACGCCGGTATTTCTCCGTGACTCCTGTAATCGTGCCACCGAGAGCCAGGTCTCACCACCGTTCAGCAGACTGCCAGGTTATTCGACGTCATGGGGCGCAGAGGGCTACGCGAATGAGCTGGGCGGGGCGATACCTTTCAAGGAGCCTACAAAGCGACATCCGTTCGACTTCTCGGTCACAGGGTATGGTGGCGCCGGAACAATGTCGATCGCTCACAACAATTTTGTTCTTGCCGTGCAGTTTCTTGACATCCTAGGTACTGCGGGCTGCTCGAACCTCGTCACGCTATATGCTACTACGCCTGCGACGCCGGTATTTCTCCGTGACTTCTGTAATCGTGCCACCGAGAGCCAGGTCGCACCACCGTTCAGCAGACTGCCAGGTTATTCGACGTCATAGAAGCAGAGGACTACGCGCATGAGCTGTGTGGGGCGACACCTTTCGAGGAGCCTATAAACGGACACCCGCTAGACTACTCAGTCACAGGGTATGGTGGAGCCGGAACAATGTCGATCGCTCACAACAATTTTGTTTTTGCCGTGCAGTTTCTTGACATCCTAGGTACTGCGGGCTGCTCGAACCTCATCACGCTCAATGCTACTACGCCTGCGACGCCGGTATTTCTCCGTGACTTCTGTAATCGTGCCACCAAGAGCCAGGTCTCACCACCGTTCAGCAGACTGCCAGGTTATTCGACGTCATAGGGCGCAGAGGGCTACGCGAATGAGCTGGGCGGGTCGACACCTTTCAAGGTGCCTACAAAGCGAAACCCGTTCGACTTCTCAGTCACAGGGTATGGTGGCGCCGGAACAATGTCGATCGCTCACAACAATTTTGTTCTTGCCGTGAAGTTTCTTGACATCCTAGGTACTGCGGGCTGCTCGAACCTCGTCACGCTCAATGCTACTACGCCTGCGATGCCGGTATTTCTCCGTGACTTCTGTAATCGTGCCACCGAGAGGCAGGTCTCACCCCCGTTCAGCAGACGGCCGGGTTATTCGACGTCATAGGGCGCAGAGGGCTACGCGCATGGGCGGTGTGGGGCGACACCTTTCAAGGAGCCTACAAAGCGACACCCGTTCGACTTCTCAGTCACAGGGCATGGTGGCGCCGGAACAATGTCGATCGCTCACAACAATTCTGTTCTTGCCGTGCAGTTTCTTGACATCCTAGGTACTGCGGGCTGTTCGAACCTCGTCACGCTCAGTGCTACTACGCCTGCGACGCCGGTATTTCTCCGTGACTTCTGTAATCGTGCCACCGAGAGCCAGGTCTCACACCATTCAAAAGACTGCCAGGTTATTCCACGTCATAGGGTGCAGAGGGCTACGCGCATGAGCTGTGCGGTGCGACACCTTTCAAGGAGCCTACAAAGCGACACCCGTTCGACTTCTCAGTCACAGGGTATGGTTGAGCCGGAACAATGTCGATCGCTCACAACAATTTTGTTCTTGCCGTGCAGTTTCTTGACATCCTAGGTACTGTGGGCTGCTCGAACATCGTCACGCTCAATGCTACTACGCCTACGACGCCGGTATTTCTCCGTGACTTCTGTAATCGTGCCACCAGGAGCCAGGTCTCACCACCATTCAGCAGACTGCCAGGTTATTCGACGTCACAGGGCGCAGAGGGCTACGCGAACTAGCTGGGCGGGGCGACACCTTTCAAGGAGCCTACAAAGCGACATCCGTTCGACTTCTCAGTCACAGGTTATGGTGGCGCCGGAACAATGTCGATCGCTCACATCAATTTTCTTCTTGCAGTGCAGTTTCTTGACATCTTAGGTACTGCGGGCTGTTCGAACCTCGTCACGCTCAATGCTACTACGCCTGCGACGCCGGTATTTCTCCGTGACTTCTGTAATCGTGCCACCGAGAACCAGGTCTCACCACCGTTCAGCAGACTGCCAGGTTATTGGACGTCGTAGGGCGCAGAGGGCTACGCGCATCAGCTGTGCCGGGCGACACCTTTCAAGGAGCCTACAAAGCGACACCTGTTCGACTTCTCAGTCACAGGGTATGGTGGCACCGGGACAATGTCGATCGCTCACAACAATTTTGTTTTTGCCGTGCAGTTTCTTGACATCCGAGGTACTGCGGGCTGCTCGAACCTCGTCACGCTCAATGCTACTACGCCTGCGACGCCGGTATTTCTCCGTGACTTCTGTAATCGTGCCACCGAGAGCCAGGTCTCACCACCGTTCAGCAGACTGCCATGTTATTCGACGTCATAGGGCGCAGAGGGCTACGCGCATGAGCTGTGCGGGGCGACACCTTTCAAGGAGCCTACAAAGCGACACCCGTTCGACTTCTCAGTCACAGGGCATGGTGGCGCCGGAACAATGTCGATCGCTCACACTCATTTTGTTCTTGCCGTGCAGTTTCTTGACATCCTAGGTACAGCGGGCTGCTCGAACCTCGTCACGCTCAATGCTACTACGCCTGCGACGCCGGTATTTCTCCGTGACTTCTGTAATCGTGCCACCGAGAGCCAGGTCTCACCACCGTTCAGCAGACTGCCATGTTATTCGACGTCATAGGGCGCAGAGGGCTACGCGCATGAGCTGTGCGGGGCGACACCTTTCAAGGAGCCTACAAAGCGACACCCGTTCGACTTCTCAGTCACAGGGTATGTTGGCGCCGAAACAATGTCGATCGCTCACAACAATTTTGTTCTTGCCGTGCAGTTTCTTGACATCTTAGGTACTGCGGGCTGTTCGAACCCCGTCACGCTCAATGCTACTACGCCTGCGACGCCGGTATTTCTCTGTGACTTCTGTAATCGTGCCACCGAGAGCCAGGTCTCACCACCGTTCCGCAGACTGCCAGGTTATTCGACGTCATAGGGCGCAGAGGGCTACGCGCATGAGCTGTGCGGGGCGACACCTTTTAAGGAGCCTACAAAGCGACACCCGTTCGACTTCTCAGTCACAGGGTATGGTGGCGCCGGAAAAATGTCGATCGCTCTCAACAATTTTGTTTTTGCCGTTCAGTTTCTTGACATCCTAAGTACTGCGGGCTGCTCGAACCTCGTCACGCTCGATGCTACTACGCCTGCGACGCCGGTATTTCTCCGTGACTTCTGTAATCGTGCCACCGAGAGCCAGGTCTCACCACCGTTCAGCAGACTGCCAGGTTATTCGACGTCATAAGCGCAGAGGGCTACGCGCATGAGCTGTGCGGGGCGACACCTTTCAAGGAGCCTACAAAGCGACACCCGTTCGACTTCTCAGTCATAGGGCATGGTGGCGCCGGAACAATGTCGATCGCTCACAACCATTTTGTTCTTGCCGTGCAGTTTCTTGACATCCTAGGTACAGCGGGCTGCTCGAACCTCGTCACGCTCAATGCTACTACGCCTGCGACACCGGTATTTCTCCGTGACTTCTGTAATCGTGCCACCGAGAGCCAGGTCTCACCACCGTTCAGCAGACTGCCATGTTATTCGACGTCATAGGGCGCAGAGGACTACGCGCATGAGCTGTGTGGGGCGACACCTTTCAAGGAGCCTATAAAGGGACACCCGCTTGACTACTCAGTCACAGGGTATGGTGGCGCCGGAACAATGTGGATCGCTCACAACAATTTTGTTCTTGCCGTGCAGTTTCTTGACATCCTAGGTACTGCGGGCTGCTCGAACCTCGTCACGCTCAATGCTACTACGCCTGCGATGCCGGTATTTCTCCGTGACTTCTGTAATCGTGCCACCGAGAGGCAGGTCTCACCCCCGTTCAGAAGACGGCCGGGTTATTCGACGTCATAGGGCGCAGAGGGCGACGCGCATGAGCTGTGTGGGGCGACACCTTTCAAGGAGCCTACAAAGCGACACCCGTTCGACTTCTCAGTCACAGAGATGGTGGCGCCGGAACAATGTTGATCGCTCACAACAATTTTGTTTTGCAGTGCAGTTTCATGACATCTTAGGTACTGCGGGCTGCTCGAACCTCGTCACGCTCAATACTACTACGCCTGCGACGTCGGTATTTCTCCGTGACTTCTGTAATCGTGCCACCGAGAGCCAGGTCGCACCACTGTTCAGCAGACTGCCAGGTTATTCGACGTCATAGGGCGCAGAGGACTACGCGCATGAGCTGTGCGGGGCGACACCTTTCGAGGAGCCTATAAACGGACACCCGCTCGACTACTCAGTCACAGGGTATGGTGGCGCCGGAACAATGTCGATCGCTCACAACAATTTTGTTCTTGCCATGCAGTTTCTTGACATCCTAGGTACTGCGGGCTGCTCTAACCTCGTCCCGCTCAATGCTACTACGCCTGCGACGCCGGTATTTCTCCGTGACTTCTGTAATCGTGCCACCGAGAGCAAGGTCTCACCACCGTTCAGCAGACTGCCAGGTTATTCGACGTCACAGGGCGCAGAGGGCTACGCGCATGAGCTGTGCGGGGCGACACCTTTCAAGGAGCCTACAAAGCGACACCCGTTCTACTTGTCAGTCACAGGGTATGGTGGCGCCGGAACAATGTCGATCGCTCACAAGAATTTTGTTCTTGCCGTGCAGTTTCATGACATCCTAGGTACTGCGGGCTGCTCGAACCTCGTCATGCTCAATGCTACTACGCCTGCGACGCTGGTATTTCTCCGTGACTTCAGTAATCGTGCCACCGAGAGCCAGGTCTCACCACCGTTCTGCAGACTGCCAGGTTATTCGACGTCATAGGGCGCAGAGGGCTACGCGCATGGGCGGTGTGTGGCGACACCTTTCAAGGAGCCTACAAAGCGACACCCGTTCGACTTCTCAGTCACAGGGTATGGTGGCGCCAGAACAATGTCGATCGCTCACAACAATTCTGTTCTTGCCGTTCAGTTTCTTGACATCCTATGTACTGCGGGCTGCTCGAACCTCATCACGCTCAATGCTACTACGCCTGCGACGCCGGTGTTTCTCCGTCACTTTTGTAATCGTGCCACCGAGAGCCAGGTCTCACCACCGTTTAGCAGACTGCCAGGTTATTTGACGTCATAGGGCGCAGAAGGCTACGCGCATGAGGTGTGCGGGGCGACACCTTTCAAGGAGCCTACAAAGCGACGCCCGTTCGACTTCTCAGTCACAGGGTATGTTGGCGCCGGAACAATGTCGATCGCTCACAACAATTTTGTTCTTGCCGTGCAGTTTCTTGACATCCTAGGTACTGCGGGCTACTTGATCCTCGTGACGCTCAATGCTACTACGCCTGCGACGCCGGTATTTCTCCGTGACTTCTGTCATCGTGCCACCGAGAGCCAGGTCTCACCACCGTTCAGCAGACTGCCAGTTTATTCGACGTCATAGTGCGCAGAGGGCTACGCGCATGAGCTGTGCGGGGCGACACCTTTCAAGGAGCCTACAAAGCGACACCCGTTCGACTTCTCAGTCACAGGGTATGGTGGCGCCAGAACAATGTCGATCGCTCACAACAATTTTGTTTTTGCCGTACAGTTTCTTGACATCCTAGGTACTGCGGGCTGTTCGAACCTCGTCACGCTCAGTGCTACTACGCCTGCGACGCCGGTATTTCTCCGTGACTTCTGTAATCGTGCTACCGAGAGCCAGGTCTCACCACCGTTCAGCAGACTGCCAGGTTATTCGACGTCATAGGGAGCAGAGGGCTACGCGAATGAGCTGTGTGGGGCGACACCTTTCAAGGAGCCTATAAAGGGACACCCGCTCGACTACTCAGTCACAGGGTATGGTGGCGCCGGAACAATGTCAATCGCTCACAACAATTTTGTTCTTGCCGTCCAGTTTCTTGACATCCTAGGTACTGCGGGCTGCTCGAACCTCGTCACGCTCAATGCTACTATGCCTGCGACGCCGGTATTTCTCCGTGACTTCTGTAATCGTGCCACCGAGAGCCAGGTCTCATACCGTTCAAAAGACTGCCAGGTTATTCCACGTCATAGGGTGCAGAGGGCTACGCGCATGAGCTGTGCGGTGCGACACCTTTCAAGGAGCCTACAAAGCGACACCCGTTCGACCTGTCAGTCACAGGGTATGGTGGCGCCGGAACAATGTCGATCGCTCACAACAATTTTGTTCTTGCCGTGCAGTTTCTTGACATCCTAGGTACTGTGGGCTGCTCGAACATCGTCACGCTCAATGCTACTTCGCCTACGACGCCGGTATTTCTCCGTGACTTCTGTAATCGTGCCACCAAGAGCCAGGTCTCACCACCGTTCAGCAGACTGCCAGGTTATTCGACGTCGTAGGGCGCAGAGGGCTACGCGCATCAGCTCTGCGGGGCGACACCTTTCAAGGAGCCTACAAAGCGACACCTGTTCGACTTCTCAGTCACAGGGTATGGTGGCGCCGGAACAATGTCGATCGCTCACAACAATTTTGTTTTTGCCGTGCAGTTTCTTGACATCCTAGATACTGCGGGCTGCTCGAACCTCGTCACGCTCAATGCTACTACGCCTGCGACGCCGGTATTTCTCCGTGACTTCTGTAATCGTGCCACCGAGAGCCAGGTCTCACCACCGTTCAGCAGACTGCCAGGTTATTCGACGTCATAGGGCGCAGAGGGCTACGCGCATGAGCTGTGCGGGGCGACACCTTTCAAGGAGCCTACAAAGCGACACCCGTTCGACTTATCAGTCACAGGGCATGGTGGCGCCGGAACAATGTCGATCGCTCACAACAATTTTGTTCTTGCCGTGCAGTTTCTTGACATCTTAGGTACTGCGGGCTGTTCGAACCCCGTCACGCTCAATGCTACTACGCCTGCGACGCCGGTATTTCTCTGTGACTTCTGTAATCGTGCCACCGAGAGCCAGGTCTCACCACCGTTCAGCAGACTGCCAGGTTATTCGACGTCGTAGGGCGCAGAGGACTACGCGCATGAGCTGTGTGGGGCGACACCTTTCAAGGAGCCTATAAAGGGACACCCGCTTGACTACTCAGTCACAGGGTATGGTGGCGCCAGAACAATGTCGATCGCCCACAACATTTTTGTTCTTGCCGTGCAGTTTTTTGACATCCTAGGTACTGCGGGCTGCTCGAACCTCGTCACGCTCAATGCTACTACGCCTGCGACGCCGGTATTTCTCCGTGACTTATGTAATCGTGCCACCGAGAGCCAGGTCTCACCACCGTTAAGCAGACTGCCAGGTTATTCGACGTCATAGGGCGCAGAGGACTACGCGCATGAGCTGTGCGGGGCGACACCTTTCGAGGAGCCTATAAACGGACACCCGCTCGACTACTCAGTCACAGGGTATGGTGGCGCCGGAACAATGTCGATCGCTCACAACAATTTTGTTCTTGCCGTGCAGTTTCTTGACATCCTAGGTACTGCGGGCTGCTCTAACCTCGTCCCGCTCAATGCTACTACGCCTGCGACGCCGGTATTTCTCCGTGACTTCTGTAATCGTGCCACCGAGAGCAAGGTCTCACCACCGTTCAGCAGACTGCCAGGTTATTCGACGTCACAGGGCGCAGAGGGCTACGCGCATGAGCTGTGCGGGGCGACACCTTTCAAGGAGCCTACAAAGCGACACCCGTTCTACTTGTCAGTCACAGGGTATGGTGGCGCCGGAACAATGTCGATCGCTCACAACAATTTTGTTCTTGCCGTGCAGTTTCATGACATCCTAGGTACTGCGGGCTGCTCGAACCTCGTCATGCTCAATGCTACTACGGCTGCGACGCTGGTATTTCTCCGTGACTTCAGTAATCGTGCCACCGAGAGCCAGGTCTCACCACCGTTCAGCAGACTGCCAGGTTATTCGACGTCATAGGGCGCAGAGGGCTACGCGCATGAGCTGTGCGGGGCGACACCTTTCAAGGAGCCTACAAAGCGACACCCGTTCGACTTATCAGTCACAGGGCATGGTGGCGCCGGAACAATGTCGATCGCTCACAACAATTTTGTTCTTGCCGTGCAGTTTCTTGACATCTTAGGTACTGCGGGCTGTTCGAACCCCGTCACGCTCAATGCTACTACGCCTGCGACGCCGGTATTTCTCTGTGACTTCTGTAATCGTGCCACCGAGAGCCAGGTCTCACCACCGTTCAGCAGACTGCCAGGTTATTCGACGTCGTAGGGCGCAGAGGGCTACGCGCATCAGCTGTGCGGGGCGACACCTTTCAAGGAGCCTACAAAGCGACACCCGTTCGACTTCTCAGTCACAGGGTATGGTGGCGCCGGAACAATGTCGATCGCTCTCAACAATTTTGTTTTTGCCGTTCAGTTTCTTGACATCCTAAGTACTGCGGGCTGCTCGAACCTCGTCACGCTCAATGCTACTACGCCTGCGACGCCGGTATTTCTCCGTGACTTCTGTAATCGCGCCACCGAGAGCCAGGTCTCACCACCGTTCAGCAGACTGCCAGGTTATTCGACGTCATAAGCGCAGAGGGCTACGCGCATGAGCTGTGCGGGGCGACACCTTTCAAGGAGCCTACAAAGCGATACCCGTTCGACTTCTCAGTCACAGGGCATGGTGGCGCCGGAACAATGTCGATCGCTCACAACCATTTTGTTCTTGCCGTGCAGTTTCTTGACATCCTAGGTACAGCGGGCTGCTCGAACCTCGTCACGCTCAATGCTACTACGCCTGCGACGCCGGTATTTTTCCGTGACTTCTGTAATCGTGCCACCGAGAGCCAGGTCTCACCACCGTTCAGCAGACTGCCATGTTATTCGACGTCATAGGGCGCAGAGGACTACGCGCATGAGCTGTGTGGGGCGACACCTTTCAAGGAGCCTATAAAGGGACACCCGCTTGACTACTCAGTCACAGGGTATGGTGGCGCCAGAACAATGTCGATCGCTCACAACATTTTTGTTCTTGCCGTGCAGTTTTTTGACATCCTAGGTACTGCGGGCTGCTCGAACCTCGTCACGCTCAATGCTACTACGCCTGCGACGCCGGTATTTCTCCGTGACTTCTGTAATCATGCCACCGAGAGCCAGGTCTCACCACCGTTCAGCAGACTGCCATGTTATTCGACGTCATAGGGCGCAGAGGACTACGCGCATGAGCTGTGTGGGGCGACACCTTTCAAGGAGCCTATAAAGGGACACCCGCTTGACTACTCAGTCACAGGGTATGGTGGCGCCAGAACAATGTCGATCGCTCACAACATTTTTGTTCTTGCCGTGCAGTTTTTTGACATCCTAGGTACTGCGGGCTGCTCGAACCTCGTCACGCTCAATGCTACTACGCCTGCAACGCCGGTATTTCTCCGTGACTTATGTAATCGTGCCACCGAGAGCCAGGTCTCACCACCGTTAAGCAGACTGCCAGGTTATTCGACGTCATAGGGCGCAGAGGACTACGCGCATGAGCTGTGCGGGGCGACACCTTTCGAGGAGCCTATAAACGGACACCCGCTCGACTACTCAGTCACAGGGTATGGTGGCGCCGGAACAATGTCGATCGCTCACAACAATTTTGTTCTTGCCGTGCAGTTTCTTGACATCCTAGGTACTGCGGGCTGCTCTAACCTCGTCCCGCTCAATGCTACTACGCCTGCGACGCCGGTATTTCTCCGTGACTTCTGTAATCGTGCCACCGAGAGCAAGGTCTCACCACCGTTCAGCAGACTGCCAGGTTATTCGACGTCACAGGGCGCTGGGGGCTACGCGCATGAGCTGTGCGGGGCGACACCTTTCAAGGAGCCTACAAAGCGACACCCGTTCTACTTGTCAGTCACAGGGTATGGTGGCGCCGGAACAATGTCGATCGCTCACAACAATTTTGTTCTTGCCGTGCAGTTTCATGACATCCTAGGTACTGCGGGCTGCTCGAACCTCGTCATGCTCAATGCTACTACGCCTGCGACGCTGGTATTTCTCCGTGACTTCATTAATCGTGCCACCGAGAGCCAGGTCTCACCACCGTTCTGCAGACTGCCAGGTTATTCGACGTCATAGGGCGCAGAGGGCTACGCGCATGGGCGGTGTGTGGCGACACCTTTCAAGGAGCCTACAAAGCGACACCCGTTCGACTTCTCAGTCACAGGGTATGGTGGCGCCACAACAATGTCGATCGCTCACAACAATTCTGTTCTTGCCGTTCAGTTTCTTGACATCCTATGTACTGCGGGCTGCTCGAACCTCATCACGCTCAATGCTACTACGCCTGCGACGCCGGTGTTTCTCCGTCACTTTTGTAATCGTGCCACCGAGAGCCAGGTCTCACCACCGTTTAGCAGACTGCCAGGTTATTCGACGTCATAGGGCGCAGAAGGCTACGCGCATGAGGTGTGCGGGGCGACACCTTTCAAGGAGCCTACAAAGCGACGCCCGTTCGACTTCTCAGTCACAGGGTATCTTGGCGCCGGAACAATGTCGATCGCTCACAACAATTTTGTTCTTGCCGTGCAGTTTCTTGACATCCTAGGTACTGCGGGCTACTTGATCCTCGTGACGCTCAATGCTACTACGCCTGCGACGCCGGTATTTCTCCGTGACTTCTCTAATCGTGCCACCGAGAGCCAGGTCTCACCACCGTTCAGCAGACTGCCAGTTTATTCGACGTCATAGTGCGCAGAGGGCTACGCGCATGAGCTGTGCGGGGCGACACCTTTCAAGGAGCCTACAAAGCGACACCCGTTCGACTTCTCAGTCACAGGGTATGGTGGCGCCAGAACAATGTCGATCGCTCACAACAATTTTGTTTTTGCCGTACAGTTTCTTGACATCCTAGGTACTGCGGGCTGTTCGAACCTCGTCACGCTCAGTGCTACTACGCCTGCGACGCCGGTATTTCTCCGTGACTTCTGTAATCGTGCTACCGAGAGCCAGGTCTCACCACCGTTCAGCAGACTGCCAGGTTATTCGACGTCATAGGGAGCAGAGGGCTACGCGAATGAGCTGTGTGGGGCGACACCTTTCAAGGAGCCTATAAAGGGACACCCGCTCGACTACTCAGTCAAAGGGTATGGTGGCGCCGGAACAATGTCAATCGCTCACAACAATTTTGTTCTTGCCGTGCAGTTTCTTGACATCCTAGGTACTGCGGGCTGCTCGAACCTCGTCACGCTCAATGCTACTATGCCTGCGACGCCGGTATTTCTCCGTGACTTCTGTAATCGTGCCACCAAGAGCCAGGTCTCACCACCGTTCAGCAGACTGCCAGGTTATTCGACGTCGTAGGGCGCAGAGGGCTACGCGCATAAGCTCTGCGGGGCGACACCTTTCAAGGAGCCTACAAAGCGACACCTGTTCGACTTCTCAGTCACAGGGTATGGTGGCGCCGGAACAATGTCGATCGCTCACAACAATTTTGTTTTTGCCGTGCAGTTTCTTGATATCCTAGGTACTGCGGGCTGCTCGAACCTCGTCACGCTCAATGCTACTACGCCTGCGACGCCGGTATTTCTCCGTGTCTTCTGTAATCGTGCCACCGAGAGCCAGGTCTCACCACCGTTCAGCAGACTGCCAGGTTATTCGACGTCATAGGGCGCAGAGGGCTACGCGCATGAGCTGTGCGGGGCGACACCTTTCAAGGAGCCTACAAAGCGACACCCGTTCGACTTATCAGTCACAGGGCATGGTGGCGCCGGAACAATGTCGATCGCTCACAACAATTTTGTTCTTGCCGTGCAGTTTCTTGACATCTTAGGTACTGCGGGCTGTTCGAACCCCGTCACGCTCAATGCTACTACGCCTGCGACGCCGGTATTTCTCCGTGACTTCTGTAATCGTGCTACCGAGAGCCAGGTCTCACCACCGTTCAGCAGACTGCCAGGTTATTCGACGTCATAGGGAGCAGAGGGCTACGCGAATGAGCTGTGTGGGGCGACACCTTTCAAGGAGCCTATAAAGGGACACCCGTTCGACTTCTCAGTCACAGGGTATGGTGGCGCCAGAACAATGTCGATCGCTCACAACAATTCTGTTCTTGCCGTTCAGTTTCTTGACATCCTATGTACTGCGGGCTGCTCGAACCTCATCACGCTCAATGCTACTACGCCTGCGACGCCGGTGTTTCTCCGTCACTTTTGTAATCGTGCCACCGAGAGCCAGGTCTCACCACCGTTTAGCAGACTGCCAGGTTATTCGACGTCATAGGGCGCAGAAGGCTACGCGCATGAGGTGTGCGGGGCGACACCTTTCAAGGAGCCTACAAAGCGACGCCCGTTCGACTTCTCAGTCACAGGGTATCTTGGCGCCGGAACAATGTCGATCGCTCACAACAATTTTGTTCTTGCCGTGCAGTTTCTTGACATCCTAGGTACTGCGGGCTACTTGATCCTCGTGACGCTCAATGCTACTACGCCTGCGACGCCGGTATTTCTCCGTGACTTCTGTAATCGTGCCACCGAGAGCCAGGTCTCACCACCGTTCAGCAGACTGCCAGGTTATTCGACGTCATAGGGCGCAGAGGGCTACGCGCATGAGCTGTGCGGGGCGACACCTTTCAAGGAGCCTACAAAGCGACACCCGTTCGACTTATCAGTCACAGGGCATGGTGGCGCCGGAACAATGTCGATCGCTCACAACAATTTTGTTCTTGCCGTGCAGTTTCTTGACATCTTAGGTACTGCGGGCTGTTCGAACCCCGTCACGCTCAATGCTACTACGCCTGCGACGCCGGTATTTCTCTGTGACTTCTGTAATCGTGCCACCGAGAGCCAGGTCTCACCACCGTTCAGCAGACTGCCAGGTTATTCGACGTCGTAGGGCGCAGAGGGCTACGCGCATCAGCTGTGCGGGGCGACACCTTTCAAGGAGCCTACAAAGCGACACCCGTTCGACTTCTCAGTCACAGGGTATGGTGGCGCCGGAACAATGTCGATCGCTCTCAACAATTTTGTTTTTGCCGTTCAGTTTCTTGACATCCTAAGTACTGCGGGCTGCTCGAACCTCGTCACGCTCAATGCTACTACGCCTGCGACGCCGGTATTTCTCCGTGACTTCTGTAATCGTGCCACCGAGAGCCAGGTCTCACCACCGTTCAGCAGACTGCCAGGTTATTCGACGTCATAAGCGCAGAGGGCTACGCGCATGAGCTGTGCGGGGCGACACCTTTCAAGGAGCCTACAAAGCGACACCCGTTCGACTTCTCAGTCACAGGGCATGGTGGCGCCGGAACAATGTCGATCGCTCACAACCATTTTGTTCTTGCCGTGCAGTTTCTTGACATCCTAGGTACAGCGGGCTGCTCGAACCTCGTCACGCTCAATGCTACTACGCCTGCGACGCCGGTATTTTTCCGTGACTTCTGTAATCGTGCCACCGAGAGCCAGGTCTCACCACCGTTCAGCAGACTGCCATGTTATTCGACGTCATAGGGCGCAGAGGACTACGCGCACGAGCTGTGTGGGGCGACACCTTTCAAGGAGCCTATAAAGGGACACCCGCTTGACTACTCAGTCACAGGGTATGGTGGCGCCAGAACAATGTCGATCGCTCACAACATTTTTGTTCTTGCCGTGCAGTTTTTTGACATCCTAGGTACTGCGGGCTGCTCGAACCTCGTCACGCTCAATGCTACTACGCCTGCGACGCCGGTATTTCTCCGTGACTTCTGTAATCATGCCACCGAGAGCCAGGTCTCACCACCGTTCAGCAGACTGCCATGTTATTCGACGTCATAGGGCGCAGAGGACTACGCGCATGAGCTGTGTGGGGCGACACCTTTCAAGGAGCCTATAAAGGGACACCCGCTTGACTACTCAGTCACAGGGTATGGTGGCGCCAGAACAATGTCGATCGCTCAAAACATTTTTGTTCTTGCCGTGCAGTTTTTTGACATCCTAGGTACTGCGGGCTGCTCGAACCTCGTCACGCTCAATGCTACTACGCCTGCGACGCCGGTATTTCTCCGTGACTTATGTAATCGTGCCACCGAGAGCCAGGTCTCACCACCGTTAAGCAGACTGCCAGGTTATTTGACGTCATAGGGCGCAGAGGACTACGCGCATGAGCTGTGTGGGGCGACACCTTTCAAGGAGCCTATAAAGGGACACCCGCTCGACTACTCAGTACAGGGAACGGCGGCACCGGAACGATGTGGATCACTCACTACCGTTTTCTTCTTGCCACGCAGGTGAGAAAATACTATGGCAAATGCTTTCGTTCAAGCGATTCCTTTTTGTTGTGGCTGCTGCGCCCGTAGCCAAGTTGTTTACTGCACGCCGTCACTTTTTCTCTCTGAGAGTTTTTACTTCTGGAAGGGGACATTCAATCTAACCCTGGTCCTAATTTTACTTAAACTTCAAAGCAGCTGTAGGAAATGGCGAGTGATATTAGGTATATTAAAGAGAAGCGGCTGGTTGAAATCGAAAAAAAAAGCAGACGCTCTTTCGAACCTGTACGAAATAGTTAAATTCTTGTCGGGAAGAACTGCAACGCATTACCAGTGTAGTTGGGTTACTTGATGAAAAGTAGATGAACTAGAAAATCACATCTGGTGATCCAACCTAATAATTTGGGAACTAGCTGAGACAAAGAGGGAAAGTATTGAAACATTGGAAATGACTGTGAGCAAAGACGTTTTCCATAGTATTCTTGAATTAGAGAACGTACCTACGAACGAATTCATAGATTAGGCAAACAGGCAACGTACCTACGAACGAATTCATAGATTAGGCAAACAGGCAACGAGCGAAATATTCGACAGCTCCCACTTACCCGGGAAATGACGTTATGCGAAGCATGTGGAGGGAACGTGACCGCGTTGCACCTTTTTTTTTATTGACCGACACGTTAATAAATGACGCTAAATACAAGTACAAATGTTGCACGCACTGATATATGATTCAGTTGTTTATGAGTTTCAGGCGTTCAGATGTTAAGAGTTTCAGATGTTTATGTAACCAGTTGTTTGCACATGCGCAACGATGCCAACTGGAACATGCGTATTTTCAACACCGGAAGCTGATATGAAGCGCTGATGCTCGCGAGGATGCTGGCCCTGGAGACTACTACATGAATATACTTCAGTGCAAGGCAACTACCCACAATTGACGTTAACCCGAGGTGACGGCTGTATCAAAGGAGTACATATGTAATGTTTTTTTTAATTGGGTAGGCAGCACTGCAACCACTACTGACGTTTCAAGAAGAATAGCGTCTATTGAAAACGTAGTTATGATACCTGGCGTAGCTCTGTGGTAGAATGGCCCATCGACAAGAATTCCTGGGTTAGGTTCCAACTGGCAACCTGACATTTATTCTTTGCATTTGTTAGGCCGACGCTACCGATGTCAAATATTTCTTAGCGCTCGCACGTTAAAATTGCCCATGTGTGTTCTCGTCGTTCATGTGTAGATACTGTCAACCACCTGTGCCACATACCCGCATACCAGCGGCACATACCCGCCCTAGGGTATGCGCCACTCTCTGGCAGAAAGTATTTGACAATGTACGTGGCGGAATTGTGGCATAATTATTGTCTAAACCAGCACGCCATATTCGGCAAACCATCTTACCTTCCCATATAGCTATAGCTAATGTAGCATTAGCTAATGTATAACTATAGCTAATGTAGGTGAATTAAACTAGAAACCTTTACACAAGATGCCGGATGTATAACACAGTGGCCAAATGTGCACTGGAGAGTTGCATGCAATGACTTATAACGTCGTTGCTCATGTTAAATTTATTTCTCATGGTCACACAAAGCAGAAATCTTATTTCACCATCAACCCTCTACAAAAAGAATCATCACCGACTTGAAAAAAAAAACATTGCAGTAGTTCTGGCAGCTTGCATCTACAAGAGGATCATAAGCGCAGGTATTCGCAGTGTAAATAATATTTGCCCTTTTATCCTACACAGGGCCCGCGAGAATTGCAACTGTTTATACAAACGTGAGCCCTGCTTTGCCAGGTTCTGCAACCTTAATGCTCCGTGACCCAAACTATAAGCAGAAAAAAAATTTATATTGCAAACAAAACTAAGAAAGAGTGCTACCGTGTTGCAGGAACAAATTTCTGACAACTACAGCTTGCCAATTTAAGCAACAGCTCTATTTCTACGTGGTAACAAGTGCGTTAAATACTAATTATCGAAGTAACGTGCTATACTAAAACGGTGTCACTTATAACGCGTCACCGCCAATACTGGAAACAAGACGGGCGTTCTTGCACTCGACCATCACGAGTATTACGAAGTACCAGATTTCTCGCACCAAAGCTTGCCACATAATATACAAGACGACCATTCGCCGCTCAGGCGGCGTACGATTCATGAGCAACAGGCATTGCTAGTGCATCAGATGGAAGTCTTTCGTAGTCTTCCTCTTCTTATTTCATCTCACGCAGATTTTTTTCTGCAGACAGAATAGGCTAAGTCACTAAGTGATCCACGTTGCCACCCTTGGGACTCTTCAAGAGGCTGAGCTGAAGCATCAAGTTTTGCGGACAAGCATAATGCAGTGAACCTGGGGCTTGTTACTCCTGAGTTGTCAGACCGAACGTCACTGCCTCTGCAAAGGCATTCTGTGTCAAGGCCAGTGATTGAGTCCGCCTGACGCCATCAACGACATCATCAAGCGGCGACGCCGGTATGTCTTACGCAACGCAAGGCGAGCTCCCTCAGCCCACGCGCCCGATAGCATCCCGACGAAGCAATCGGCGCCATTCAGTCTGGCGAGTCTTACGAAATGTGTGGCAATATCACTCGTCCTTGGGTGCCACCCAGTGCAGCGGCTCTGGATGGATGGATGGATGGATGGATGGATGGATGGATTGGTGGATGGATGGATGGATGGATGGATGGATGGATGGATATGGCTGTACCCTTTAGATCGGGCGGTGGCTAGCGCCACCAAGCCGTAATACCTAATGAACCAAAAACTATATTTATTTTTTTCCCTTAAAAAGTGAGTTTGAGGATTCGTACTTTGCAGTGAAGAGTTTAATTTTCACTCGTGCCTTGACTTTAGCCACCAATCAGATAACCTCCTCCTAGTTAAGTCTACCCGCTTAAAGTTTATTTTGCCCTCCCGGTCCCTCAACCCCAGTGCTTTGAAAAACTCTGCGCCATCATCCTGAACTATAGGGTGAAGCCCTTTGCAGAACATTATCAAGTGTTCGGCAGTTTCTTCTTCCTCTCCACACGCACTGCATACTCTGTCCACCCCTTCGTATTTGGCCCGATATGTCTTGGTTCGCAGTACTCCCGTCCTGGCCTCAAACAGTAGAGAACTACCCCGAGTATAATCATAGATCCTTTCCTTGGCAATTTCCTGCTTAAAAGTCCGATAGATCTCTAGTGCTGACTTCTTAATCTTGCCCATTCTCCACACGTCAGTCTCCGTTTCCTTCACTTTCTTTTTAACCGATAGTTCTTTTTGGTTTGGCCACCTGCTGTTTTCTAAGTATTTACCAGTCCACTTCCTGGTTCGCTTCCTCCATTTTGTATCGACATTCTTCATGTACAAGTAGCTGAAAACCTTCCTAGCCCAACGCTCTTCCCCCATTTCTCTAAATCGCTTCTCAAATTTTATCTTGGTGCTAGCTTCCCTGCCCTCAAATGATGTCCATCCCATATCACCTTGTACTCCCTGATTTGGTGTATTCCCGTGAGCTCCTAAAGCAAGCCTACCTATTCCACGTTGCTTAATTTCTAATCTTGCTTGAACTTCTGATCTCATGCACAAGACGGCATTGCCGAACGTCAGCCCAGGAACCACTACCCCTTTTCCATATTCCTCTCACAACATCAGACCTATTGTAATTCCACAGTGCCCTATTTTTCATGACTGCTGCATTCCTGTTACCTTTAGTCGTCACGTATATTTCGTGTTCCCTCAGATACTCGGTCCCATGGCTTATCCATACGCCCAGATATTTGTATTTATCTCTTATCTCTAGCGTGACCTCCTGTATTCTAAGCTCACTACCTTCGTTGTCATTGAAAATCATGACTGCTGATTTTTCCTTACTGAATCTAAAATCTAACCTATCTCCCTCATTACCGCAGATGCCCATCAATCTCTGCAAATCTTCCTTGTTGTTTGCCATTAGCACTATATCATCTGCGTACATTAAGGATGGTAGTGCCTGATCAATAAGTTTTCCTTGTTTGACTAAAGAGAGGTTGAAGCCCAGTCCACTTCCCTCTAATTTTGCCTCTAATCCTTGTAGGTACATCATGAATAATAAGGGTGACAAGGGGCACCCCTGCCTAAGCCCCCGTTTTAGCTCTGTAGCCTTGGATACCTGTTTTTCCCACTTTATAACTACCTTGTTACCTTTATATTTTTTTATAACTACCTGTTACCTTGTTACCCTTTAAAAGATTGGTGACTACATGTTCCACGCCTAGTGTGTCCAGTATTCCCCACAATTCCTCTTGAACCACGCTATCGTACGCTCCCTTGATATCCAAAAATGCTAGCCACAGGGGCCTGTGTTCCTTTTCTGCTATTTCGATGCACTGCGTCAGTGAGAACAGATTGTCTTCCAACCTCCTGTGTTTCCGAAACCCATTCTGCAGTTCCCCCAGCACCCCCTCATCCTCTATCCACGCCTGCAGTCTTTCCTTTATAATCTGCATCGCCAGCCTGTAGACCACTGATGTCACTGTTATAGGACGGTTGTCGTTTATGTCAGCTTTGTCCCCCTTTCCTTTATAGATCATGCTCATCCTGCAAAGTTTCCATCCATCGGGAAGTTCACCGTCGATTATTATTGTGCTCACTGCCTCTCTCAAAGCCTGCTTAGACTTCTGACCTAATGTCTTTATCAGCCTAATTGGAATGCCATCTGGGCCTGTTGATGTACTACTAGGAACCCTTTTCTCAGCCCTTTCCCACTCTTGTTGTGAAAATGGAGCCATTGCACCACTTGATTCGTCCTTGTCTACTGTGGCGCATAAAGTACTTCTTTGTTGAAATTTTTCTGTCACCCTTGTTCTTATATATTCAATAGCTGCGTCCCCTTTTAGCCTAGCACCTTGGGCTGTAGTTATAAAACTCTGCTCTAGGCTCGTCTCATTTCTTAGGGAGTTAAGATGGTTCCAAAATTTCGCAGCTGCCTTTCTATCTTTTTTATGTACTTCTGCCAGCTACTGAGCTCCCTTCCTTCTAATCTTTTCATTGATCAGAAGGGATGCATCCCTTCTACAGCTTAGAAAGGTTGCCCATTTTCTTTCAACATCATCTGTCGGTTCACCCCGCTGCTTAGCATGTCTGTGTTCCCTAGAGGCTTCCTGACGTTGTGCTATGGCTCTCTTAACTTCCTCATCCCACCAACTTTTGGGTTTGTGTCTTCTTTTCCGGGGTGACTTGTCACGATGCTTAGCAAGCTCTAGCTCAAAGAGTCTAATTAGATTCGTGTATGTCCACACTGTCTTATTATCCTCCGTGATTATTTTATCAATTTGTTTAGTGGCTATTTTAATTTGCCTTTCTGGATAAGAATTTTCCTGTAGTTGCTCATCTTGTCTCCTTCCCACTTTCACTGCTCTTCCAAAACTTAGCTTGATACGTTTGTGATCGCTACCCAGACTTCTGGAGCCACCTTCATCTATGTGCATTCCCCTGAGCTTATCATACATCCTATGTGACATCAGTGCATAATCTATCGTCGACTGAAGCCTTCCTACCTCCCAAGTTATTTGTCCTTCACACTTCTCGGTACTGTTGCAAATGGTCGAATCAAGCCTTTCACACATATCCATGATCATTTTGCCTGTCGGGTCGGTAAACCCATCTATATCTTCTATGTGCGCGTTCATGTCTCCTAGTATAATTATCTCGCACTCTCTTCCTAACTCCTGAATGTCATTTGAAATACACTCTACCATTGCCTGGTTTTCCTCTCTGGCCTTTGCTCCCGTCCACAAGTACACGAAACCAAGGAGTGTCATTTGACCTTCCACTTTCCCTTTTAGCCATATATGTTCCTTGCACTCCTGCTTGACCCTTTGCCGGTCTATATTTTTATGAATGAATGCCCCAATACCACCTCTCTTTCTGCTGCCTTCTGTTCCATTACAATATTCCCACGCGTAGTCCGGATTGTTCGGAGGTTGTTGCATGTCCTTGAGATGTGTTTCTACAAAACCGTATACCATCGGCCTCTCTTCCCTTAGCTGTTCTTCTATCTCTTCCCACTTCAGCCTGTTCCTACCACCCTGCATGTTAATATACCCTATGTCTGAATTGGCTAGGCGCTCGTGGCTACGTCTATTTATGCCCCGGACTCTACCTATCTTAGATATTGGTGCCACTTTGGAATCGTATCTGTCCATACCACCTGTCGAAGAGTCTCCCTGGTTTTTTTCCTCGTTACTAGCTATCCTGCACCCCGAAGGGCTCGCTTGCCCCCCAAAAAAGCTACTGCGCGTCCTGCAAGTCGCCAACCCACCTCATGACCTAGCCGCCCATCGAAGTGAATTCTGTCTCGTTGAAAACCCCCCCACCTATGCACCTCTCTGTTTATTTCCACCATCTCAATGCCTTTCTCTCGACTCATCCGCCATATCTCTTGGCTTGCGTTGACCACTGCTCTTTGCAGGTTGCTATCACGCACCGGTACCTCCGGTATTATGCATATCACTACCTGTACCTTAGGGGAAGTAGCGCGCATGTCTTCGATGCCTTTCATCAGTGTGGCTGCTAGTGTTGCTGCATCTTCATTTAGGACATCGTTTAAACCGCCTGAAATTATCACGAGGTTTCGTCTATCAGCTGTCATTTTGAGATTTGCGCTCGTTTGCCTCATGACTGCTTCCAGCTTGCGTCCTGGGAACGACCCTACTACAACCCTCTTGTCACCTCTTACCCTCTCTTTGATGGCTTCTGTGCATCGATTTAAATTCAAGTCCCCGGCGATTATCACATGCTGTGACTTTTCAGCTGGAGCGTTCTGCACCTGGGGGTTACTTGCACCTGTGACGCCAGCTGCTTTGTTCCCTCCCTGCCCCCCCACTACCTCGCTGAAGCTGGGCCTTGCGACAGTTGAACCGGCTAAACCTGTTTTTTTCCAAACTTGCTTGCTTTTCCTTCTTCACCATTCTGGTTGCCGGTTCCCTACTGTTCTCTCGGTAGGTCGCTTTTTTGTTCAGCTTCGTTAGCGCTTCCTCGGCGGATTTCAGTCTTTCTCCCATTGCCCTCGTTTTCTCTTGCTCCGTCGCCAACGCAGTCTCGAGCTCGGCGATTCTCACCAGCAGTTCACTCTGGGCAACCATCATTTTCTCCATTTTTTCCTCGACCTCAAATTGCCTACACTTCGCGTCAGCCTCCTCTCCATCCGCTTCTATGCTTGGGTCCACTTTCAAACCCACTCCACATCCTGAACACTTTACAGTCTTTTTAACCATGCTTTCTGACCCCAATTGTCCCTATACTCGATAATTACTAAACTCGAGCCCTGCACTACGAGAGAAAAAAAAAGAAAGTCTAAGTTCTACTACAAAAATTTGCGTGTTCAATGTACGTGCACCTCCCCCCCCCCCCGGGGTGGCAAAAGAAAAAAAAACCAACAACAACTAAAAAATTCAAACACACACACTCGCACTAGCTAATAAATACCTGGTGACTGGCCCCCGAAAAAGCCGTACCATAAAATAAGTGCTACGAAGATTTCAACCGCTGCCTTATAATTATACAGACAAGCTCAAAACATGCAAAAACACTTATCTGCGCAGTCGATCCGGAGCGCTCAAAAAACACGTCCATCCACCTTGACAGCCCGAACTGGATTGGAGGATCATGGCGCCACCCAGCGGAGGGTCTCGATTTGACGTTGGTGGCGTAAAGGATAACACGGGCCTACAAAAAAAAGCCAAGCTGCGCGTCGACAAGCAGCCGACATATGCGTCAGAGAGAAGACATGTCGGCTCTTTGAGTCCCTAGGCTGTCAGCCCCTATTTCTTGCCTCTATTTCTATGATGTATATAAATCTTGACTTAACTCACCGTCGTCTTGTCCGCTCGACTATCAGCTCTTCGCAGAAGCAGTCGTGAGCTGAGAAACACACGCTACCAAACGGCTGGTGTCACTGGCGGCCCATGACCTCGGCGCACTACGCAACAGTGTCGGTGGCGGTGCGAGTCTTAAAAGTGGTGGCAGCGGTGGGATCGGGCGGCGTCAGCGACATCGATGCTGTGAGTGCCTGTTGTTTTCCTCTCAGTTCACCAGACTACTCTAGCCCAGGCTATAGTAGTTTAGAGAAAGGCTGTATGAAGCATTAGTGAGGGAGTTTGACCATTTCAAGCCAAGTCGGAGCGCTTTGAAACCAAGGCTAATGCGGAGGCTGTAAACACGGTGGCGCTAGAAATTGGTTGCGCGTCTTGCTAGTTGACCTATAGTGAGTGCGGCAAGTAGATTCTTAACAGGGGCAAACAACCAGAGGCTAGTGTGAAGAATGAAGAACCTTAAAGTGAATGAACTCATCAAAATTTGTGAGGAACTTAGTTATTTATTTATTTATTTATTAGAATACCCTCAGGGCCCGTAGGGCATTTCAGAGGGGGTGGGTACAACATTTATAACACACAAGAAAAAAAGACAAAATTAAGAAACATGTGTCAGATGCGCAAATCAGGAAGGCAACATAAGTCAACTAAAAATGTATAAGAATTCAAGCACATACAAGACAAAGATAGATAATGGAAACTGCGTATAGTTACAAGCATTGCTGAGAAATTGCAGTCTTGAATAACAAAGGGTCTGTTATTGTTACAACGGAAGAGGGAAGGTGGTTCCAATCGGCGGCTGTTTTCGGTAAGAAGGCTGCTGAAAAGAATTTGGTGCGGCAAAACGGAATGGCAACCTTATGCTGATGATCAATGCGCGATGAGTGGTATGACGGTTGTGAAATGAGGTCTCGCTTCATTGATGGATTGTGAAAAAATATCTTATGAAAAAAATGCAGTCGCGCCAGTTTCCTCCGGACAGTTAAATTGGGTAGGTCAAGGTTAGATTTCATTTCTGATATGCTAGCAGTACGGGAATAATTAGAACAAATGAACCGAACTGAGCGGTTCTGAACAGATTCTAACGCGTTAATTAAATTTTCCTGCACGGGATCCCATATAGCGGACGCGTACTCAAGCTTTGGGCGAATTAGTGATCGGTATAATAGAATTTTGAGGGACAGCGGAGCGCGAGAAAAGTTGCGGCGTAAGTATTCTAGCGTTCGGTTAGCGTTGTTACAGATGTAGGTAACATGCGTGTGCCAAGATAAATTGTTGGTAATGTAAACGCCGAGGTACTTATATGAAGAGACTTGCTGGAGGGGAACGGCGTTGATTCTGTAGGTACAGGGGGGAGAAATAGATCGCCGGGTTATTGACATGCATTTAGATTTGTTAGAGTTGAGAGTCATAAGCCATTTATTGCACCAGGTTGAGACAGTGTCAAGGTCTGACTGTAGAAATTGGTTATCATATTCATTGTTTCTTTCGCGGTAAATTACACAATCATCTGCAAATAACCTTATAGCGGAGTTAATGCTGTCTAGGAGATCATTATTACATATAAGAAAAAAGTAAAGGGCCTAATACGGAACCTTGGGGTACGCCGGATGTTCCTTTAGAAAGAGGTGAGCTATAGCCATTAGTTGTTACAAACTGAGTGCGATTAGTCAGAAAGCATTCAATCCATTTAAGAATGTTCGGGTCAATGTTTAAGGCACTAATTTTCAGGAGGAGTAATTGGTGAGGTACTTTATCGAAAGCTTTTTGAAAGTCAAGAAAAAACGCAATGCACAAGTGAGCCGCGATCTAAAGCCGATGCTATGTCATTAGTAAAATAAAGAAGTTGGGTTTCACATGAGTAACTTTTTCGGAATCCGTGCTGATAGGGAGTAAAAAAAGAATTTGATTCTAGGAATGAGACAAGGTTGGAGTAAATTATATGTTCTAACATTTTACAAGGAACACTGGTTAGGGAAATTGGTCTGTAATTGAGAGGAGACTGTGTGTTACCAGATTTGTGCAGAGGGACCACCTTCCCCACTTTCCAGTCAAGCGGCAAAGTGGAGGTCTGAATAAATTGCGAAAAGATTAAGGACAAGTAAATTGATGAATACAATGCAGTGTTTTTTAGAAACTTTGAGTTGATTTCATCTACGCCACAAGAAGAGGATAACTTAAGCTTGTGAATTAAATTTTGCACTCCAACGGTATCAACGGTAACAGGATACATGGGTAAAAAAATCAGGACTAGGCATTTGCGGCAACGCAGAAGCAGAACAACTTGAAAAAAAAAAGTAACAAAAAAAAATCATTTAATGCAATGCAACACTCTTCACAGCGAACTGGCTGCCCGTCTGAGTTCGTAAGCGAAATGTTTTCCTTTTCCCTAGGTTTAACAGTTTTCCAAAACTTAGAAGGGTTGGTTACAAGAATTGAGGGAAGGGTATTATTAAGAAAAACGCGCTTGGCTTCCTTGATAGCTGCTCTGTATTCGGAAAGGACAGATTTGTACACGTGCCAACGGGCTAACGAATTAGTCTGGTTTGCCTGACGGAACAACCGTTTCTTTTTATTCCGCAATTTTTTTAAGTCAGTTGAGAACCAAGGGGGGCGTTGACGACCCTTGATAACGTATGTGGGAATGTATCGCGTGATTAAAGATTCAACTTTCATTTTGAACAAGTTCCAGTTTTGTTGAACGCTGCGATCAAAGAAGCCATTAGCAAAGCTCTCAAAATTCGATTCGAGTTCACTGTTGATTGAGTCATAATCGCCGCGTGAGTAGTCTCTTATTGTTTTCCAATTGTTTGACCGACGCCGTAAAGAACCTGTTAGATTGAAGTGCACGAAACAATGGTCACTTATGCCTGGGATATATGAAATAGAATGGACAAGGTCAGGTACAGTGGTGAGAATCAGATCAAGAACATTTGATGAAGTGGGGCCCATTCTTGTTGGTTGCGTTACGAGTTGGGTAAGGTTAAAGTCTTCGCACAGTTCCACGAAATGTAAACTGTCGGCTGAAAGTGAGCTTAATGAACAGGAAGGAAGTGACCAGTTTATTTTCGGGTAGTTAAAATCGCCTAGAATAAAAACAGGTGTATGCGGGTGCCTTTTGACAATATCATTCAAAGCATCATGCAGTTGCTCGCAAAACACTGGCGTCGCACTCGGAGGGCGGTAACAGCCACAAAATATGACATTTTGATAGTTGACATGGAGGGAAACACAGACAAATTCTAAAGGTGATGCTACTACTATATGGCTAGAAACTATATAATCAGCTACGGCTATAAGTACACCACCTCCTGGCGATTCTTCTCTATCACATCTGTAAATGGTATAATTATTTTCACAATCGAACAGCTTGACCTTAGTTTGGGCCATGCGAAACGAAAGCAAGCGATCCTTGAGATCATGAAAGATGGAGTGACGACTGAGGAAGTCGATGAGGCCAGGGTGGATATCAAAGCACGCCATGAGGAGGCTGAAAGGCGAAAAGCTTGCGAACGTGAAGAAGCTGAAAGGCGCGAACGCAGCGAGCGTGAGGAGGCTGAGAGACAGGAACGCCTCGAATGTAAACGAATAGAATTGGCAATCCTACAGTTTTCGCAGGCGCCTGCGTAGCTTCTGTTACGGTTCAGGTCAGTGGTCATAGAATTTGGGACCAACTGTCACCATTCATAGCAGGCGAGGACATGGCGAAGTATCTCGTCAGGTTTGAACACGTTTGTGAGTGAAGTGCTTAAGAGCAGTCTCTTTGGGCGCAGAACCTGTTAGCTCTACTTCCCAGCGAAGTGTCCGACGTGATAGCGTGCTTGTCGAAGGAAGCGTTTGAAAGCTATGATGAGGTTAAGGAAGTGCTCTTGAGACGTTATAAGTTGTCACCCGAGGCTTTGCGGCAAAGGTTCTCGTATGCAAAAAAGGGCAGTGAGTGACTCGTTGACTTCGCGTTTCGTCTTAAGCAGATTTATTTGAATAGGAGATTATTTGAATAGGACGATGATGTTAAAGAGGATCGCGATAAGGCGGTAAAATACATCGCATCGGAGCAATATACCGCTGCATTGAGGATGACGTCAAGGTTTGGCTGCAAGACAAACTTGGCGAAGTGCAGCTAAACGAGGCAGCAGAGTTAGCTGAGGAGTGTGTTACTCGCCAAAAATTGCATAGCAGGACAGTGCGTGTTGAAAAGGGTGAACAGAAAGAGAGCCTTTCACGAAAGCCTGACGAACGGAACACACTCAGCCCCATAATTTCAGAAAGGACCGGTCTTTTACGAAGGACACTGTAGGAGAATGGCAAACGGAAGTGGAGAAATCGAGTGAGCTTCCTAAGCAGCGCACTGATACCACACGGGCGTTTCAGTCACGGAAGCCACTAATCTGCTACAACTGCAAAAAGGAAGGGCACATTGAAGTATACTGTAAACAAAAGTTTGCTTCAACAATCCGAAAATCGGAAAAGAACATGCGGTTGTTAGAGCCGTATTTCCATGAAATTAGTGTGTATGGGAAAACTTGTCGAGCACTTCGAGACTCTGCGGCAACAATGGATGTTGTCCATACTTCGTTTGTGTCTCTGGGCGATCTTACAGGAGAATTCGCGTGGGTCCGGAAAGTTGCCGTGGAGCAGAGTGCTTGTTTATCAATCGCTACGGTTGTCATTGAGGGCCCGTTCGGTAAGCTTCGCACCGAAGCGGCTGTGTCTGCCGCGCTTCCCAACCGTTTTTCTTATCTATTTTCTAATAACTCAGAGCAGCTTCTCAAAGAGCAGGGTAAATTGTTCTTTTCCAACTTAGCGTACATGGCCCTCACGTGACCGCAAGCGCGGAAGCTTTCGCAGAAACTTCATCTTGTTCAATGTAGTGAAACACCGTCTGCAAAAGCGGCTGATCTGCGTGACCTTGGCGGCGAGTTGGCAAAACCTCGGACAGGAAATCACCCGGGTGAGTCACTCAAGCAGTCACTCAAGCGGCCCGTCGCCGAAATGAATGGCGCTGTCTTCGTCGGCGGAGGCGATGACATGGCGCCATTGTGCGCTTTTTTTCGCCCCCTTTATGTGAAAATAACTAAAAAGATGGGCAAGCCTATACCACCAGGAGGTATAATGGACTCAAGCCAATCTAACATAAATAATGAGGGAAAATTTCTAAGTTCTTTATTTAAGAAAGCCAATCAGTTAAAGAAACAATGACAAGGGTAAAACCTAATGAGTGTGGCATGAAAATGCAAAAATAAACCAGTTAGCTTCTCAGGCATGAGCAGGTCGACGTGCAGCAGCAGTGTATTTCCCTAACTTTACTGTTTGGGGTTCCTGTTTGTGTGTGTGCGTGTGTGTGTGTGTGTGTGTGTGTGCTTGTGCGTGTGCGTGTGTGTGTGTGTGTGTGTTTATTTAAAATGCGTTGTCATTGAATGCGGAAAGTCCTAACAAAATGACAAAGTGGGATGCGAGCCAGTGGTCTTAAGGATGGGCTGAAGTAGATACGCACAAGATTTTTTATTGGTCAATAGCCCGCAATAATGCGCGGGTAGTGTTGTATGACCGTTGTGCACACGTAAATGGGTCACAATGTGTTGCGTGTTTCGGTATTCATTAAAGTAGTGGTGTTCGCTCAAACAAGGTGCACCACACATAGACCTGTCCGAAAAAGTTATAATAAATTGATGAAGAAAATACTGGAAGTGTCCGTGACCAGACAATAAGTGCGTTAGGCTTTTAGAAAAGGGGATTGATTGATTGATATGTAGGGTCTAACGTCCCAAAACCACCATATGATTATGAGAGATGCCGTAGTGGAGGGCTCCGGAAATTTTGATCACCTGGGGTTCTTTACCTTGCGCCCAAATCTGTGCACACGGGCCTACAACATTTCTGCCTCCATCGGAAATGCAGCCACCGCAGCCGGGGTTTGATCCTGCGACCTGCGGGTCAGCAGCCGAGTACCTTAGCCACTAGACCACCGCGGTGGGGCTTTAGAAAAGAGGAAACATTCAGGAATTTTGTACGCACTTGCGATGCAATGAAATAGCGTTGTCTCAGGTCCCTCAGTCTGCCAATGGGTGTGTCAATGTGAATTCAAGATTTCATGAAACTGAGTTCGTATTGACCGAATTAATATTTTGGCGTAAAGCACGAAGCCTGATCTCCCTCCTGATGAAGCTGCTGCGTCAGCTAGTTCATTTCCCAAAATTCCCATGTTGCCAGGTACATAATATAGTTTTATAATTTTGCCTGACGAGATTATACAATTAAGAAGCAGCTTGATGTCCCAAATTCTTTCATCGCTATAAGTTAGACTTGGACGTTTCATTAGAAGTGATTGACATTCTGTGTAAATGTGGGCTGGCGTGGTAAAGTTAGTTGTAAAAAACGATATGTAGTGCTTCTTGGAATTCAAATAATTCCGTGTCATATGCGCTTGAAGCGTTACGGATCTAAAATTTCCTGACAGTTATGATTTTTTCATCTTTTCTCAAAACAACATATGCCGCGTTTGACGTGTATGAGCCGTCAATGTGTACGTGAATGGCTTTCGTTTTGAAAAAAACTGCTTCTTCTGATGGTGAGAGTTTAGTGAAACTAAATTTATAATTTTTACTAAAGTTATGAGCCCATGTAGTGCATGAATATAGTATGTCAGCTGGTTTCAATGTTTTTACACCATAGTAAGTTACGTTCTGAAGTATGAATAAGGAAAATTCTGCAGATAATTTGTCCGACTCTAATTCGCGCGTTAGTGAGAATCTGTAGGGATGACGTGCGTGTGGTGTAATATGCACCTGTTAAAGAAATTAAGACGGGTCGCTGAGCTGATAAAACTGGCGTCCCAATGAATATCGATGGGAACATAGGCCACCATACTGGAGATGCATATGAGAGAGAGAGGGCAGTATCACTTGACGGTAGAGTCGTCTAATGAGTGTACTGTTTAGTGTACGGTGCGATTCAACAAATGCGAGGAGCTGGGACGTGGACACTTCAGCTTTTGCTTTAATGTAATCAATGTGGGCATGCAAATGTAAAGGAGGGCTAAATAATACGTCTAGAATAAAATTTTTCTGTGTGTTTGAGAAAAAAAAACGCCATCCATGTGGATAGATGAACGGCATTTTGATGCACCCGTGTGTCCGTGTTTAAAGAACACGAAGAAGGACTTCTCGGCGCTTACCGTAACTTTTTGTTCTCGTGCCCACCGGAATACTAAAGCCAGAAAAAGCTCAGCCTTTGCTTGTAACCGGAGTCTTGACGTATCTGTGATGACAATGATGGTATCGTCCACGTACGCCTGTATGTGTACGCCAGGGGGCACAAGAAGATCGAGTAATCCGTGTATTATTATGTTCCACAGTAGCGGACTGATAGGACATCGATCCCTGCGGGCTGCCAATGGCTGTACTGTCTTTTGTGCGACGTTGGTTGAAAAAGTTACAGTGTGGTTCGGTAAAAAGGATTTGAGTAGGCAGTACAAGTTTTGTGGACACCTGTGCTTGAGTAAGAAGTTTAAGACTGCAGGATGCCAAACGCTATCGAATGCTGCTACAAAATTAAGAGATATAAGTATGGTGGGATGTTTGGATGCCTTGTACGCAGCTAATTTGCTTCAGAGTGTGTACAAGTGCTAAAGTAGCACTTTTATAATGCGTAAAACGGTATTGATTATTGTTCAGGAAATAATACAAACGAGCATTTAGGAGTCTTTCTCATACTTTACTGAAAACAGAGTTCATTACTATTGGTCTATATGCCTTAGGTGAATTGAGCGGATGACCTGGCTTCAGTATGAATATTAATTTTCCTCTTTTCCTAGCCTGCGGGAAGAATCCGGGCGGAGACATTGAGACGAACCCAGGCCCTGACATCAGCCAGCAATTAAAAGATATCGCGGCAGATATCAAAGAGATAAAGGAAAGCCGCCTACCTAAAATCGACAAGAAACTAGACTCGCTCGCGAGGCTAAAAGAAAAAGTGGATTCATGTCAAGAACAAATAGCAAATATAAAAATGTTAATACAATCTATGCAAGAAAAAATTGATGATCTAGAGAATCGCGGCAGGCGAGCTAACCTGATAATATATGGCTTTCCCAAGGTAGAAGGCGAGACTCCCTTGACACTTGAATCTGCAGTGAACAAAAACATAATTGAAGACACCCTAGAATTAAAACCTGCAGCAATTGAACGCATACATCGCATCGGTAGAGCCCAACCAAACAAAACTAGGCCCGTGATTCTCAAGCTGCTAGACTCAAGAGAGAAATTTTCAATATTAAAACGGGGACATAAACTTCGTGGCACAAGCCTATCTATCGGAGAAGACTTTTCGAAACGAGTACGTGAAAATCGGAGAAAACTTTGGAACAGTGCGAAGGCAAATCTAGAAAATAACAAAAAGGTTTCCTTAGTTTTTGACAAGCTGTATAATAATAATCATGCATATGTCTGGAGCAACGAAAAGGATGACAAGGTTCCGCTTAAGAAAAAACACGCGGAAGCTGCCTCAGAAACAGCCCGTGTAACGAGAACGACGAACGTACCCGGCGACCAAACAAAAAACGGAGCCACTACTCGTCGTGCTGCAAAATAGGCGAACTAACACTTCTCACAGTGAATGCTAGAAGCGTAACTAATAAGCCTGAACCTCTTGAAAATTTGATCATCGATTATGAGCCTCACTTAGCAGCCGTCACAGAAACGTGGCTCACGCCTGATGTTTTAGATCACGAATTTACACCACCCAACTATTTCGTGATCCGAAAAGATCGCCCCACACGTGGTGGTGGGGTGAAAATATTGATAAGAAAAGGCCTCTCTTTCGTGGCCCTTCCAGAGGAACAAAATGCTGAAGCGGTTTTTTGTAAACTACTTTGTGACGGTACCAGCATATTGTTAGGTTGTGTCTATCGAAGCCCAAACTCGGGTGACGATTCTATCAGTGCAATTCATTATTACATGCAACGTCATGCTTACGGTTCACGTGTTGTACTCATGGGTGATTTTAATCTTCCAGACATTAACTGGGATAGTATGTGCTATACGTCATCAGCTTCGGATGTGTTATTTGACCTCATGCTAACCTTCAGTCTTCATCAGGTCGTTTCGCAGCCTACTCGCTCGCAGGGAGTAACTGAGAACATACTTGATCTAATATTTTTCAGCGACAATTTCGACATAAACCGCATAAGAATTGATGTAACCCGCGGAATATCTGACCACGACGTACCAGTGTGCGTAGTTCCTCTTGGTGGCACCATGACCACTCATTCTTCTGTATCCGTTGTAACAAGCTTGGAAAACGCTGATGACGATAGCATACTAACTCATCTCGCTCATGAATTCCTGTATTTCTCAGAAATTGGGTTGAATACATCAGTAGATGTCGATTCCCTTTGGCTTCACTTCAAATCTGTCGTACGTTTTTGTATCGCTCACCACATACCTACAAAAGTCAAACGCCCGCCAAAAAATAATCCATGGATCACGCGCGAAGGTATTCAGGCGAAGCGACGTTTGAAAAGGTTACGTAGAGCAATAAAAAAAAAAGGCGGGGGAGAATCCAGAACTCGAAAGCTACCGGATGCCATCGCGGAATTTAAGCACAAAGCTAAACTTGCTAAACAACGCTATTTTGACGAGACGCTACCTACGTTCCTTCCAAATAATCCCTGCAGGTTCTGGGATCACTTTCGCGCCTTTAAAACAGCAGCATCGCATCTCCTTCCAGAAGAAAAAACTGTTAAGGCCAATGCATATAACGATTTTTTTCGATCGGTGTTTACCGTTGATGATAACGTTATTCCGCCAATAGAAGAGCAACATCGTACGAAAGTCGACCAATTAGACATCGCTGATGCTGGGATTTTCAGCCTGCTACTTAAGCTCGACCCCCAAAAAAGTAGTGGACCAGACGATATACCGAACAGTTTCCTGAAAAGATATGCAGAATGGTGTAGCAAATATCTTGGTCTCATTTTCTGAAAATCACTCACGACTTCACAACTACCTAACGATTGGAAGATCGCAAAGGTGATACCGATCCATAAAGGAGGAGACGCAGCACAATTTTCAAATTTCATACCTATTTCATTGACCAGCACATCATGTACTACTCGAACACATAATCTTAAAGCACATGACAGTATTTCTAGAGCACATGAATTTTTTCTCCCCTAAACAACATGGTTTTCGAAGTGGTTTATCGACGGTAACTCAACTTACTGAACTAGTTCACGACCTTGCCATTACAGTTAATAACCGTGGTCAAACTGACTTAATTCTACTTGACCTATCTAAGGCTTTTGACTGTGTATGCCACAGCAAACTAATAGCTAAAGTAGAAACTGTTTTCGGAATAAGAGAACTTTCCGCTTGGATAAAAGCTTTCTTATTTAACAGGCCACAATTTGTACTCTATGAACAGATGTCTTCTAACACAGTAGCAGTAGAATCCGGCGTTCCCCAAGGCTCGGTACTTGGGCCATTGCTTTTCTTGCTCTATATTAATGATATCACTGCTAACATCACTTGCAACATCAAGCTATTTGCGGACGACTGCGTGATATATAGAAAAGTTAATCATTACAACGATCACATTATGCTTAATGATTCTCTAGCTGTCGTGGCTAATTGGTGCTCTAAATGGCAGATGAAAATAAACACACAAAAATCAGGGATAATGCCCGTAAGCAGAAAAACAAAACCATCCAACTTCCCATACATTATTAATAGCACACTTCTTAATAAAGTTGAGGAACATAAATATCTAGGAGTTACACTGACTGCTGATCTCAAATGAGACAAACACATCGCTAATATAACTTCGAAGGCGCTACGCAAACTATTCTTCTTAAAACTAACTCTAGCGCTCTCAACAACGCCAACGAAGCTGCTAGCTTACACATCATTCGTAAGACCAGTTTTAGAATATGCAAACACTGTCTGGTTTCCGTATTCGCTGACTAATATAACCAAACTAGAAGAAATACAAAGGAAAGCTGTAAGATTTATTTACAACAAATATAGACGCACAGATTCCCCAACACATCTTTTAACTCAGTCAGGTTTACAAACGCTGCCCACAAGAGCGAAACACGCTCGCTTAAAATTGTTTTTCCAGCTAGTAAAAAATAACTACAAGATAGATTCATCCAAATACCTTTCATTTTCACAGGCTCGGCGAACTCGCAATAAACATGCGCGCACGTTGTCAGAATACGCATGTAGGAACGACACGTTTAAGTACTCATTCTTCCCGCGCGCAATAGCGGAATGGAACCAACTTGATGCCACTATCGCAAACTCCCAATCGCTATCAGAATTTATTGCACAGATAGAAAAAAACTGGGCGCGCATAACAGTTTATACGCATGCAGGCGCACCGGTTCAGATCTGCTGTTCGTTAGTTAAAGCAACACCTTTTTCAATGTTCCTTTCACAGTAGTATAGCTATTTTTGAAGTATGCTTTCAGTGCTTGCTGTTCCTGTCACAACTGTTCTATTTATGTTTTCCCTCACGATACCAATGCTAACGTAAGTTCCTTTCTTTAATCATGTATTTTATTTTTATCTCCTTTCGGCATGGTTTCAGCTCTGTATAATGGCTATAACTTGCTTTGTATCTTGTGATTATTGCATACATTGTGTATTAATAGCATAATTAACGTTTAACTGCTGCACTGCTCAATGGTTATATGATCCTCATGTCCTGTTATTATGCTTGCATGTTTTTACATCTACATCCTTTTTTTGTGTAAAAAATTACTGTATTGCCCAACTGCCACGCTCTCGAAGGAGAGTAGCAGTATTGTAAATAAATAAATAAATAAATAAATAAATAAATTTCTAAGGCGGTATTGAATATAACATAGAAAAATTAGGGATGGTATTCAAATAATCTTTTAATGAACGGGTAGGTTAATCCATCGTGTCCAGGAGCAGAGTGTGAATTGCCCTGTTTCATCGCACTCTCTTTTTCAGATATTGTAAAAGGAGGGTCAGAAGTGTGCCATGGGCAAGGACTAGCCATTACGTCATGCATGATAGTGCGGTGCATGTTGTCTTCCGAACAGCTGTCCACTACTACCAATGTATCGAGTAGAAGCCGGGCGGATTCCATTACAGAAGTTGTGCGAATGCCGTTAGGTAAATCTAGAGGAGGAAGAAAGTTACTTGGTGGTGTTTTCGAAATGCTGTTTTGAAAACATCACCATATAAGCATTTCTTCGTAAGAAGGTTATTAAACGATCATTTTCCTTTCCAGATTTTATCCTTGTAGGTGGACAATGCGTCAACGTACAATTTGCGATATACGTCTCGAAGGAGGGGGTCGGCTGTTCGCTGATATCGTCATCGCACAGCCCGAACACGCTTACGTTCGATAGCCAATTTTGGTGTCAACCAACCACTACCTAATTTACTACGTGATGCTATGCGTCGTGAGTAACGTTGGATTAAAGCGGAGTATATGGCATAAAACTTGTCTATAACCATGTTTAAGGCTTCAGGTGACCCAATGTTGCAGCCGAGAATCTTTGTGAACCAAGTATCGTCTTTTAGTTTGTTAAGACTTTTCACTCTTCCTAGATTAGTTGATCGTTTATCACTGCTGCTATGTGCTTGCGAGAACGAGAATTCAATGTAGTTGTGGTCTGAGAGGGTAGGAATTTGGAGAACCTTCCAATGGTAAGCATCGCGAATGAGGTCATGCGAAATCATAGTCAAATCTATCCATGAATCTGCATACGGAGTTGTGAAATTTGGAACGGAGGTGGGGTTGTTCAATATGACTGAGTCATTCGTCGTCACCAATTGAACTGCTTGACAGCCGCGAGCATCTCCTATAGCCGGCCCCCACATTCTATGCTAAGGGTTGAATCTCCGGCTATGATGATAGTACAACCTGTGAATAATGAAACTACACATTATGGCTCATTCAGAACTGAATCAATAGGTCTTTGTGGTGGGGCATACACGGCTATCAATAATAATGTTTGGTCACGGCTTTCACACTTTGCTGCAACAACAAAATCTGTTACGTGTAATGGGCGTAAGACAAAATTAGGGTTGTGTACTAGAAGCATGACGTGAGGATTGTTTGGTGCGTGGAACTTTGTTATGGAGTGCGATATGCCTTTAACAGTGCTTGCGCGGATGTGCGGGTCACACACGAAGGTGAAATTGCAGTGTTGTTTTGTCATGTATTCTATTAATATTTTGTGGCATCACGTGTATGGTCCGCATTAGCCTGTAAGAATTTTAAGTTATTGCTGTGAGTCATGATAGTTCTGATCAGTTTTAAATGACAAGCGCCACGCCATCTCTGAAACGCGAATGCGAAAAGCTGTGACGAGCCTTTTCTCAATTATTCGAGTGTGACCCGCGTAACCAGCAATTATCTTGAGGAAGGAAATATCATGTATTGTTGTGGGATGTGTAGTTACTTGTAAGTGTGTGCCATCTGGTGCAATTTTGTGTATGAATATGCCATGATTAGAAGAATAGCGGCAAAAGCAGCGACCTCCATGTGATCCATAAAAATGAGTCGAAAAAGATGCGTGCACTAATGTAGGAAACCGTGATTAACACTGCACGGTATAGAGGCCACTGCGTCCCTCTTTGAAGTGAGAGCAAGAGGGGTGCAACGCTGTCGCCTGTAGCGGAAAGTTGCAGTGGGCTGTCGAGGGTTGATTGAGAAACGCTCTATCAAGAGCAGCAAGCGCTAATGGAAAGCGTCAAATTGTAAACAAAGAAAAAGAATGTTTTTTTAGAAGCCAGCGCTCCTGTATCGGAGCTACACAAATCTGCAAGGTCGCAAGTATGAGCAGCTCTTGGTGCTCCAAAAGTATTGTCGCTAACTATTGGAACTGGCGCATGAAAACGGCTGGGCAAGGCATCTCGGCACAATTAAGACCAAGGCTAGAGCTTCCCTTGAGTTTTATTGGCCGAAATGCTCGAAGGTTATCGAAGACTTTGAACGCTCTTGCGACACTTGTCAGAAAGCGAGGAAATCCACGGACAAGTGGAAGGCACCCATGAAGCTTTTGCCAATTATTCCGAACCATTTCGGCGCTTAGTAATTGATATCGTCGGGCCATTGCCAGAGTCAAGGCAATGTTGTAAGTACATCATGACGGCCCTCTGGGTAGCCACAAAATTTCCAGAACTGATACTACTTGAGGAACTCAACTCTTCTCATGTCGTGGATGCTCTGCTCTCTATATTCCCACGCGTGGGATTTCCATCTGAAATCTAATGCAACCATGGTAGTGTCTTCACCAGTTGCTTCACCTGTACCTTTTTGGATAAATGTGGAATAAAAATAGTGCACAGCGCGATCCATCACCCGCAATCTAATCTGGTAGAGCGTGTGCATTCTGTTCAAAACGGATACAGAGAGCTCTTTGTTATGAGCACAAATGTGACTGGGAAGCATGTATTCCTCCCGCAATGTTCGCTTTGAGATCAGCTCCTCATGAGAGCACAGTCTTTAGCCCTGCAGAGCTTCGGTACAGCAGGTGTTTGAGAACACCATTGCGAATGCTACGCGAGCCTTGGGAGGGATTTGACGAGGACCTTAATGTAGTTGCGTATTATCTAGACCTCCTTCAGAGGCTTGGAAAAACGAAAGGTCTTGTGAAAAGCTAAATGAAAACTGCACAAATGTTGTCGAAGGAGTACTACGACAAATCGGTGAAGAAACGCACCTTTGAAGTGCGTAGTCGGGTCATGCTGCTGCGGCCATCCAAAAAGAACAAGCTTGAGGTTCATTGAGAAGGGCCCGCCAAAGTAACATCGAAGCTTTCTGATACCAATTATGAAGTGAAATTAGAAAGGCGGCCAAACGAAATTTACCATAGTAACCTAATGAAACAATACGTTCAACGTCAAGTGGTATTAAATCTGCTTTTTAATGCTTCAGAGGAACAAGGGGCAGAAATTTTCACTTCTAGTGATGTAATAGAAAGGCCAGTTTTGTATTGAAGTCAAAAACTGAGCTCCAGGGAAGAGGCATACAGTAATTCTGAAAAGAAATGCGCTTGCCTCGTACGGGCCGTTCAAAAGCTGGCCTGTTATGTCTGCGGTTCGAGTTTTGTGGTCGAAACAAACCACTGTTTTCTAACCTGCTTCAATACTATTTCGCCTAAATGTGGCTGGTTACTCAGGTGGAGCATGATTCTTCAACAGCACAGCATTAGAAGTTTGCTACAAAAAAGTAAAGCTGGACGTTAATGCAGACGCACTTGGCTGTGCGTTTTAGTTAGTACATTTTCCTCCTTTTAGACTTTCGTTGGTTAGTCAGGGCAAAATTTTGTCCTCATCACAGCCTTAACCGAGTGCTATCGTCCAGATTGATCTCAAAAGGCGAAATTTATGTTATGTTTATTTCATTACGCTGTTGTACATGTAAACATTTGAGTTCTCATTTTAAGAGTCTTGTGTCCCACATGTGCCTCTTGATGTAGAGGGAACGAAATTCCGATAGACACGTAGCTAGGTATATGTTGTACTAAACTTTGTCTGGTCTTCTGTCGGATGACCAAGGGCACTTGCTTGTGTCGCGTGTTGTCTATTGTCGAATCATTCTTGACAAGTTGCAGAACCATCGACAAGTGCTGAAACTGAAAATCGTCAGAAGAGACGAGTGAAGCTTGGCCGACAAGTTGTGGCGACAAGCCAGTGGAGCTGGGATCCGTCCTCAAGGAATGGATGTGTTCACGGAACCGAGCTTAGATCTACAACCTCCCCTATAGTCCTGGAGGTGAACCTGGAGAAAACTGGCGAACTGGCGTGCCCGACATCCGAGCCACGTGGAGGCAGCTCGTCTTTCCGGCGCATTGTCTGGCGGCGTGGGTGATGTTACGTCTGAGTGTCCAGACCGAACGGCATTGCTTCTGCAAAGGCAATCTGTGTCAAGGCCAGTGATCGAGCCCACCTGACGCCATACACTCAACAACGTCATCAAGTGGTGGCGCCGGTTTGTCTTACGCCACGCACGGCAAGCTCTCTCAGCCCACGGTCGCGATGAAGCAATTGGTGCCATCCAGTCTGGCAAGTCTTACGAAATGCATGGCAAAATCACTCGTCCTTGGGTGCCACCCAGTGCAGCGGCTCCGGATTGTAGGATCATGGCGCCACCCAGCGGAGGGCCCCGATTTGACGTTGGTGGCGTAAGGGATAACCCGGGCCTATAAAAAATCCAAGCGGCACGTCGACAAGTAGCCGACGTATGCATCGGAGAGAAGACATCTCGGCTCTTAGAGTCCCTACCCTACTGAAAATTCCTACATGTACAGGACCTGCACATACGATGTTATTGGATACGGGGCATACAGGTGTCACGGGTCATACGGGTGGTACGGGGTCATGCGGGTGGTACGGGGTCATGCAGGTGGTACGGGTCATGCGGGTGGTACGGGTCATATGGGTGGTGCGGGTCATACAGGTGGTAGGGCTCATATAGGTGGTATAAGTGTAACGAATGTATGGGTATTACAGGTTATGCAGGTGATATGGGTTGGATCAGCTATTTGGGTCAAAATTAACATGCAGTAAAAGAATGTATTAAGAAAGGCATGCTAGTTCATGAAGCACACAGTAAAATAAACAATGTAATGTAGGTATGCTGCAATGATATCAAATAAACACGATCAGGCTAGAGTAATGTTTTGACGACTCATTTATTTAGGTCGTTCAACATTTCAGCAATGAATCAGTTCATTTTTCTTAGCCTCTCAATTGGTGCCACTTCGCTTGGTCTCCCAGCAATGTACTTGCTGAAGGCATCTGTAAAAATGAGCAGGAATATGTAGCAATTAGGGACTTACTGGTTCATATAGTTGATAACTTTTATTGTCCCTAAATTCAGCAAAATATACTAAGCATGAAACACTTACTTCCGACTGCCTCCAATTTCTTAGGCGTGAGTGCCCTCCTGGGTGGTGCCTGATTTTCCGAGCGCACGTAGCGCCGACAAGGGGCTCCTGTGATGCTCCTGTTGTGGAGGGCACTCACACCCCACAGAAGCTTGGTCGCCTCCTTACAAAACGAGCTGTCTCTCGGACGCAAAAGCAGCCATGCCCATTTTTCCTGCTCCAGCAATATGCCGTTTCCTAGGTGAATCTGCGCAAAAAAATGTGGAATCATAATAAAAGACTCAAGAGATATCTTGTTTTTGAAAAAGTTAGTTGCGCTCTTTGGTCGTGCGACTATAGTTTTGCTCGTATGTATTCAAATAGTTCTGATGAATCTTACAATTCACTTCTGCAACTGCATGCCATCTTGTATAACACTGGCATAATAAACGTTATCCAAATATTCTTTTTCTAAAGCAAGTACAGTTCACAGAATGTATATAAGCCTACAGGTGCATATAGTGCTCATTCATGGCAATGCTACACCAGCCTTCACAAGGAGAATTATTAATTTTTAGATAATAAAAGACTGGGCAAAAAGTGGGGTGCCATAGTAAGTTAGAAAAACATCAACATAATCCCTATTTAGAAATTTTACACTAATGTGGCTCCAGCAAAACAAAAAAGCATTCGTTTCAATGATCAATGAAAAGCAAATCACATACATCATTGCTGTCTTTAAGTCTCACCTGAACAGTTTGTGAGAAGCTGTAAGACATTTTAAAAAGAAGCATATTTACAATTTTGAGTGCTCTAGATATGTGTGAAAGTTAAATTAACAATTATGTAACATATCTTACAGTGTGTTACAGTTGTTAGTAATGTTGAGTCCATAATATTCTACTAAAGTATAAGAGACCACCAGACACCCTAAAAGGCACTTAGAGCTGGCACTGACAAAAAGTGCTCTGGCACATTGCAGATAAAAATTTCTTTTGTCAAGTCCGATAATGAGGAACTCGGGAATCAAAAAGACAGAGCCTCAATTCATTCCCCTTTTTCCTGACATTAAGACTTGTCACAAACATATTTATGAAGCTTGTACTGAATGCCGTGACATTCCAAAAAAGAGTAATGCAGAAGATTGCACTGGTCATTCGTGAAATAACCTCCTGAACCTTTAAATTCACCAGTTCATAATTTACAAAATTAACCGTAGTAGATGAATAAACTAAGCATAAACATACAAAGAAGTGAAAGTGCAATGCAAGTTGCATAACTATGTATTCAACCCAGTAGTGAAAGTATTGCACTGAATAAACATAAATTTACAAAAAGTAGAGCTACTTCATCGTTTAACTGAATAAGGGCATGCACAGAGAGACGGACACTAGAAGAAGAAAATGCACACAACATAAGCGGTGTTCAAGTGTCTGTACGTGCCCTTATTCAGTTAAAAGATGAACGAATACCAACTAGCCTAACTTTTCAAGCTACTGTAAAGCTACTTACTTGATTGTCCACCGGGGAAAACAGCGGCAGTTCATCACTGGCACCCAAACCCTAAAAGGCACAACAAAGGAAAAGTCAATCAGCTATAAAAAATATTAGGCACACATATGCCAGCATGGCTTCCAGCTATGAAAGTTAAGCATCATTTCCAAAACTTTTTTTTCTTTTCAGACACAACATAACTATCAGCCCTCATTTGTGCTTTGTTCAGCCCAATAACAGCTGCTGAAACTTTTATCCCTATTGTTTTTCCGGCTTATGCTCCATAAATTGCTAAAAGCCCAATCACTGAGCTGCACAACGAACTGATCAGTGTTCTACATTGTGTTATTAAAACAACCTAATTTTAATCCCACTTAAAACTAAGTTCATGGTTTATACAGTTTCCAAAACAAAGCTCCCTTTTAATTGACTACGATAATTTAATTCCTGCAATTTGGTGTGTTTTCTAGGCCAAAAACTTGATCCTAACGTGAAGTTTACCCATCATATTGCTTATGCTAAAAAAAAAACTGCCTTCGGTGTACGAGCCCTCATTAAATCTTCTTTATTTAGCTCCTGTGATGCCTTATTGTTGCCCTGCTTTCATAAACAGTCAAATCACCTATGGCATTATTACATGGACAAATACGCATAACAATAATTTTTTGCCAATAGAGAACATTCAGAATCGAGACATACACGTAATTACCAACAGTTCTTTTTACTCTAATGCTGCTTACCTTGTCTAGGCTAACTTCATACTACTTGCATATGACTTGTTATCACTTAATCATAACGGTATTCAAACTAGCTTTTGTGTGAACTGAGTTATATAAAGTGTTCAAAAATAATAATTGTGCAAAGTTTGCCCATAATTACAACTTCCTTACACCTAAACATACATTAACTATGGCAGAATGACATCCTACTTTACAGTGATTAAATTATAGAACTTACTCCACACACTTGAAGAATTTCCTCTCCTAAAACTAGCTTGTCAAGAATGTTTGTTAATGCAAAAAGCATATGCAATTAGCTTAAAAATCTTTGTAAATTTACATTTAGGTTTTATGGTGAGTAAAGCTACGTGTACAACTATTATTATGTTGAATTCGACTGAGAGATCCGGAACAGCCGCCCAAGTCTTGAAGCGAGCACACGGCTTACACCGTTTTTAGATACTGTCAGTTGGGAAAGCCCGCTATGGAGGCGGCACCGGCTCGTACATACTCAGAGGGGCGCGGTGCTAACGTAGCTTTGAGAACGAGCTACCGCTGGCTTCCCGCGGCAGCGTTGAATTTGTTTTTTCCTTTTAGTTTGCTTTCTCGGATTACAGAGGCGGGAGCTTGAAGGTTAGATATCTGTCACGCGAATCGTATTTAACATGGTACACAACAATCAAGCAAGCTTGAGTGAATTAGCTGTTTAACACAGTAAACATGCTGACCTTCAGTGCGCCAGGCTGTCTAAGTGGCTATGCCTATGAGGAAAACACTTCTGATCAGCAGTACTTCTTCAAACCCCCCAATTACCCTGCAGTTCTCAAGGACTGAACAGCTGCTATTCCATGAAAAGTCTTGCAGGTAATGGTCAAAACATACATAAATAATCATACATTTCTTAGGTACAGGCCTAAACCTTATTTATCACTAAGTAGTACAGTCGAGCCCACATATAACGGCCCCACTTAAAACAAACTTTCGCTTCAAACAAACAATATCCGCGTGACCAAGAAAATATATATTGGTTCAATGGCACAAAATCGCACTTACAACGAACGTCTCCGAGCGCCGCTGATCGGTTACAGCGAACAGTCAGCGGTCTCCCGACTTCCCGGGAAACCAATTTCGACCACCGATCAGGCATCGGCGAGGTGCCCATACATTCTTATTGTAAACGCTGACCCTGCCTCCGCGACCCTCTAGTTGCTGCTCCCCAACCCATGAACAAAGGAATGTGCCGACTCCTTTTTGTTATGCACCCCTGTGTCCTTTGTCCCCCGCTACTCTGAGCGAGACGAGGACCGCGTTTTCACACTGCCACGACCGGTCGGCCATCTACCCTGTTTTTAATCGCTGGTACTGTCGTTGGCATCGCCGGCCTGAAGTGACCAGACCATTTGCCAACATCGTCGGCCACCGACTGTATCCAATAGTCTGCGTCTAGTGCACGGGCGTACGCTACCCCACCGACTCTGATAATTTGCGATTCGTTTCGTGTTAAGGACTTGTTTTCGCTCGCTTCCCACTCGACTCGGCATGCCTTCCACTCACGTGCGGAAGCACGAAAACGGCTGTTAATTTGCGCGGGACGAATAGAGAAATATCGAAGTTTGTGAGGCCACGCAAACTCGCCGGCACAACAAAAAGATTTTTTGACCACGGCCGCCGATTGTTCGAACACCCCCGCGCACTGATCCAGGCGGCCATGCTTTGACTTCTGCGCGCGCAGGCACTCTTTCCAAGTTTTTCTACGTGCGAGTTTCGCGGACCTATCAAGCAAGCTACCCAACCTGCCTCCTTCCCATGCGTTTTGGTTTTAAGGTCGCCCTTCTGCCGCATCCTCTTCTCTCTTGTCGCAATTTGGAAACTAATTTCCTGCTGTTTCACATGCAGAGGTAGCAGACGACGCTCCTTCACCAATCTCAAAGCGACAGCAGCGCCGCCTCCGCGGGATACGAAAGGGGGCAGTCCTCGCGGCTGCGACAGTGCGTGCTTACCCAACTGACAGTATCTAAAAACGTCTTACACCAAGCCAAATCTGCGACTGGAGCACATGAATGCTGTGCATAAGGTGTCCAGAAGCTGTTTATGCATACGACACTTAAACTGGCTCCTGAACTTTTTCGACGTAGCCGATGATCTTCGGGCATCTGCACAGCCGGTCGGGCAACTTTTTTTTTTAAATCACTTCCACACACGGTTTGTGGTCGCTGCTGCTACAACTGTCAAAACTTAACCGCCAGTTCATTCAGCAAAGTCAAACGATGCCATTTTTAGAATGTAAAGAAATCCATAGGGTGATGAGACACCATCTAAAAAAACGTTGAAGACAACCTCATTTCCCGATCGTATATAAAATGACAGCCCTGCATTGCCGAAGTTTCAGAAAAATCTACCTTTGCCAGATGAAACAACATGGAAGCCCCATTGCGGAGTGGTTTGCTTCGAATTTACCAGTATAAAGCGGGAAATCGCTCCGAATTGACCAGGAGAACCCGGCGAGAAAATTTTTATCCTGCTCAACCAGTGCGATTCGACATTGACCGATGGTCACACTGCATTTGCTCAACTTTAAAATACTTGTCTGCATACCACTAACAATGACTAGACGTATATTGATTAAATAAACAAACTGAAAAGGTACAGGAGGCTAGTCTGACAATATAACCCCTAAATCGGATTGAAAAACAACAACAACAAAGAAACAGCCATTTCAATTATAAAGTACACACCTGGCTGGTAGGTTCTTGAAAACCACTTGAAGTGGTTCCAGGGTGTGGTACCGGTGGCATCAATGGGCATGGCTGCATCCGTGGCTGCTCTGAAGAAGGCGACGGAGGCTCTGGTAGCAGTAAGTGCTGCGGCGGTGGCAAAGGCAGCGTTGCTGACCACCCTTGTGGAGATAATGGCGAGCACGGCCATAGTGGTGGTGGCGACGGTAGTGGTGGCGATGGTGGTGGTGGCGAAGATGGCGATGGCTGCATGAACTGCAACGGCCTTGCCTGAAAATGCAAAAAAAATCTATATTACACTTTTGAAGCATACAGCGTTCTTTTTGCAAGTTGAATCGAATTTGTTTTTGTCAGTTTTATAATTGTATCTAACTTGTCTAAACTCACTCCATTATGCTTTTGTCCCTTTGTGTTTGGTGCAATACAGTGAAATCTCATTAACTCAAACACGCTTAATTAACAAATAACAATTCACGGGATAGTGAAAGCTCAATGTATGTCATCTAAAACGACAGTAGTATCAACAGCAGTGCCCTACTTACCGAGAAATTGAGGTAAATGCACGGGAACAGATGCGCCGCAGTAGGACGTTCGCGAAATGATCCTTATGACGTCAGAGAAACTGCCTACAATTAATCACTGGTAATCAAACTAGCTCACTAAATAAAGAACCTTCAAAGTATCAAAGGACGTAAAAAAATGCTGCTTGTTGAGTTGTTTCTCATGAAAAAAGAACCGCCGGGAGTTACAATGGAGAATAGCACAAGTGGTTAGAAAATTCAACTTTTTCCTGGTTAAACTAGACAGGCCGTGCCATCTAGCGGGGCCCAATTGAGCTAAAACATGTCTGCCATTTCGGAGCCTATTGTAGGAAATGAATCGATGGCCGCTGTTGCTGATGCGGCTCCTGGTGCTTTAGTTTCGCTAGTAGTGTCGGCGACCGTACAGTAAAAAGCCGGGCAACGTTGTGCACGGCAACAGTGACGTGAGACTTTCCGCTTCTTGAGGCGGGTAAATTAAAGTGCGCTACCTGATACAGACCACTAAAACATGATTTTATTTCAAAATAAGCACTTCCTTGGCACAAAAGGCTTCTGGACCGGTAATCCAACAATAAAGGTCGACAACTTTGATTCTCCAGCTCGCACATTTGCCTCAACTGTACTGCTGACATCACTTCAAGTCGACCTATGAGAAGTCTCCGTTAACAAAACATGGCAGCGCAGCCATGTTTGCCAAGCCATAGTTGAGTGAGGTTTGTAGTACCATACTGGTTCGATTGTGCCACCATAAAGATATTTCCTCTTTCATAAGTTGTGCAGCAATGTGTGATGATGCACACGGTTGACTGAATATTGCATCGAAATGTTTTGAAATCGGCATGTCTAATCATTACTGCAGCAGGAAAATAACAACTGGGCACAGCTTCATTCTCCTTCACGGCTGAATTAAAACAACAGATAACGAAAATTTTCCTTTTTCTTTAAGTCGATTGTATTGACCCGCCACGACTCCCAACAGCTTTCTGCATCCCAGTTGTTTCGCAAATGCCTCCGGGATAGGCAACCTTAGAACAAGCAATGACATCATGTGACGTCGTGATGACACTACCAATTTCGGAAACTTATTTCTGATGCCACGATGATGGCATCACAAGTTAATATTTGTCACTTTTGTTGGTGTTGACGGCCACTTTTCGCACTTGATGAAACATCTTAATGCGTTGTCATATGCTCTTACCTTCTCTTGAATGCTCCTGTGGGTGGCCTCATGTTCGTAGGCGCCATGGTTAGTAGATGTGCTGCATTGGTGGCCGCAACAGGAACGGCTGGCCAATGTTTCTGTAAGAGAGCAAATGTGAAAAATAAAGAGCGCACATTTCTTCATTGCATCCTGAACGAAGCATTACTTTTTCAGAACTTCAATATATTACAACCTGATTATTACAAACATAATTATGTTGTATTTGCTCAAAGCTACACCAGCACGTCAGGCTGATATTTATCCCGATTTTACCGGAGTGCTTTTTGCTAAAATCCTCGGGTGCCATAAAACTCTTTCATACTCTGAAGTGCTCCAACCAAGTTGCCTTACCAATTTACTCTCTAGAAAACGTGTTATAAACAAAAGGAAATTAATCACATGCATAGTGTAGTATACATTCCACTCAAAAAGATGGGTGAAGTTGAGATATTGACTGAAGCCTGTTAGGGTGAGAACATGATAAATTAATGACACCAACCACGAAAAGGAATACAAATAAGACATTTCAGCTCTCATGATGGGAGTCTTGTTCAGAGTGACAACTAGACGGAGTGAAAATATGCTTATGAGGACTTCAAAAGCGACCCAAAACTGCGAGTGTAGATAAGAATGAAGGTTCCATGTGTTATCAATGGTTCCATGTGTTATGTGTATCCATTGTTTAAATCAGCATTGATTGCAAGTGGTGTCCTGAAGAGTATTTTTTCTAAGCTTATGCCGTTATGCTAATCTATTTTATTGCTCAAATTTTCAGGGTGTTTTGCCATTGATTGATATATGGGGTTTAACGTCCCAAAACCACTATATGATTATGAGAGACCCCGTAGTGGAGGGCTCCGAAAATTTAGACCACCTGGGGTTCTTTAACGTGCACCAAAATCTGAGCACACGGGCCTACAACATTTCCGCCTCCATCGGAAATGCAGCTGCCGCAGCCGGGATTCAAACCCGCGCCCTGCGAGTCAGCAGCCGAGTACCTTAGCCACTAGACCACCGTGGCGGGGCAGGGTGTTTTGCCAAAGCATTGGAAGACACCTTTACCTCGTTGACATCATTGACATGCTGTCTGACCTGATGTTCGAAATTTCCAGTCTCACTGATATATACAAAATCACAGTCTACAAGGTATCCAATAAGCATCAAGATATCTTTCTTTTTTGTCCTTCATCTTTACCAGCCGATAATGCAATTTGTAGGAACGGAACTACTTGGACATCGTAATGGTTTTTGAACTAGTGCCTGACTCGCACGCATCAGACACGTACAGTATAGCGGCACGTTATCTTGGGAACACAAGATCAGATCTTTGCGGCTGAAAGAGCTGGCCTTTAACCAGAGTTCGAGTAGCCGGATGCCAAGAGATCTCTGTGCACTTGCCGTAGGTCAGCAGCCCTGCTAGTCTGCATTGTGCAGATGCTATTGGTTCTAGCGACAAGTGAGACAACCACCGATATGTTCTGGTTTGTCAGTTGCACCAAGTCAATGCCGGTACCTGATGTTGTGTGTTTCTTTCTGTAGACGGGAAACTTCATACTGCGCTGGTCACATTTGACTAGGACTAGCTAGCGTGTGGCCGCACTTGCTGTCTTTCAGAAATGCTTTGGAGAAAGAAGTATCGTTGATGGCACACGGCACCACGCACCAAATTTTTTGGGTGGTTTGTGGCTTCCTCGATAAGTTCCGCTTTTTCAAATAGATGCCGCAAAAAAACAAGAAAAAACGAGAAAAAAGAAGCACTACTCGTTAAATTGGCATGAGGGAACACATTTTAAAAACGACGCTGTTGGTTGGCGCCCAGTGTGCCATATTGAATGCTCCTCACTGCTGGAATTCAAAATGGCAGCATAACATTATTGGCAAGCTCCCAAGCATTCAAACACATTCCAGTTCTGCGTGCACAATGAAATGCGGGTAGAAAAGCAACTAGCTCACTATCAAGAAGGTAGGAGTCAGTTACCCCCTGAGAATAAATGTAGAAATGGTGGGTGCATATCTCGCCACACAATGCTAAGGTCACAGCATATGTTTTTTTTTGCCTTTGTAAACACGTCTCAGCTCATTTCCGAAAAAAAAGTAACCACATACCCATGCCCTGGATAGTATTGCGATACATCGTAAAAGTATTTCACTACTGAGATACAAATACATTTTTAAGAAGTATCTCGATACAGCAATACAGACACTCAAAAGTATCTCTGAAATACTATCGCGATACTGGCCAGCCCTGCTCTTGAGACAGTTGTACACTAACAACTCCTCTAAGTGTCAGACAATTCAAACTGTTCCTTATAGCTTTCAAAGGCAGTTCTCTCTAACAGTCGATTCATACTAAAGAGATTCATTTTTGTTACAGAATTTGTTTGAAGAAAACTAATAGTTCCAGCACGGTGGGTCGTGACGTTATATGCTCCTCCTCTGCTAAGCCGCCTGAACCCCCCCCCCCGGTACATATGAATATAATGAGAAAGAATGCACTTTGATGGGTGGTGTCTGATGGCATCGTGGCTGAAGCCACAATTTTTTCTGTTACCTTGCTGGAGCCGTCTAGAGTTTGGTGAAAAAGGGTAGGAGGAGCGGAGTCCATTCATACAGAACATATGCTTTGCTGGCTGCTGTTTCCTGCTAGTGCTGCTGTAACCACTGCACTGTTGCAGAAGGAAACACCATTCAGCAACTATCACAGCTGTTTCTATACTAAGTGGCCACTGTTTCACACAAATCTTATTCTATAAAGGGCTGCATTGTTTTGATTTTCTTAACTCTGATCATACAGTTAACGTCCGATTTCTCGGACTGCCGAAATCCTGGACATGCCTGATTTCCCGGACTGATCTGTGGCACCATCAAGTTCCCCATACAGTCAATGTATTAAAAAGTCCAAAATTTCGGACATTTATAGCTTTCACCGTCCGATTTTCCTGCTAACTTTTTACTGCTAACAGCGGAATTGAAGTCACAATCAGCACCACTATTTTGGTTCTTTTCGTACCCTCGAACCCACTGTGATGTGGCTGCCGTACCCTTGACACCACAAATGCCGGAATCCAGCGCACGCCAATTTGTAGCCAGCCGTGGCTTAGACAAACCTGTGGCCTAAACTGCATGGTGCTGTTACTAATGTTTTTATAAGGCTGTGATCCGGCGGGAAAGCTACGCTGTTGACCTATAGTCTGCCGTCGGCATGCTTCCCGACTCATAGAAGGCGGTAATGCAACAGACTCCCAGGAACTGTTTTTGCCACACCAGCTTTAAAATGTACGCCGAGACGGCAGTCTCACCTAGAGAGGAGGGCAGCTTGTCTAAAGAACTTCCAAATGCGGTCGTTGCTTCAACGACCCACACGGTGCTGGTGTTTTGATTTCAGCCGGGATAACCTTGGAGGGCTTTGTCGACGCTAGCGAAAATCTTGAGCTGTGTGCGGAATTTACCAGTGATGAAATCATTCAAGTTACTAAAGGTTTCGACAACTCCGAAACATAGATCAAAGAGGCAGAGCCTACACGGGCAACAAGTTCGGTGTTGACGCGAACATGACATCGTCATAGGTATACAGTGACAGCATGACATCAGCTGATATTGAGGCAAACATAATCGGCGCAAGTGGAACTCCGTGCAAACGAAAATAAGAGAGTCCTTTTAGCACTTAATTTTTACAAATGCAGTAGCGTAGGTCACATCAAATTTTTTTTCTTTTCGCTTTTTTTATTACAAACGGCTCTTTTCGAGGCCACCTAAATAATGCACTTGCTGAATCGCAACGAGAATCCAGTACTCCTACCGTGACCTTTTCCGTCAGTGAGAAATACCTATTCAAAAAGTGTATTTTTACTTGCATTCGTTTTTCCTGACTGCCTGATTTTCCGGACATTTCGCCATCCCTTGAGTGTCCGCGAAATCGGATGTCGACTGTACAACATTAATCCAAAGGGCTATTTCAGGTACTACATCCATATTGTGGAACAAAAAGCATCGAAATAACATGAAGATGCCAAAGTAAATGTGTTAGGGTACACATAACCACAGCACTCACTGACTGCATGAAAAATTTTTTAAAAAATTCTAAAAGGCAGCATGGAATAAATATAACTTACTCAGTTCGTTTTGCAGCATATCTTGCAGCTTGTCATTTCTTTTCTCAAGTATTTCGACTGTTTCCTCTAGTCTTTTGTTTTTTTTTTTTTTTCTTGAGCTGCCTCGTAATGTTCCTCTCTTTTTCGAGCCGACTCAGTTGGACGAGCTCTTCTTCGGAGCTCGCACTGCCTCGGCGCCTCTTTAATCTTGGTTGGTGATTTTTTTTCTTTTTTCTTTTTTGAATGCTAGCAAATAAACACATCAACCCAAAGCCAACATCACTGATTAGAAGCCGAAAACGAGCAAATATGCCAGGAAACATACACGCTCCATTGATACAAACACAATTCAGGTTGTAGCAACTACCTAGCATATGAAGTTCAGTAGGGTTGAAAGCTGGGCTAGTTGGTGAGATATCATTTCAACATATGGTATAGTAGCGCAACCTCGACGAGGACCTGAGGACAAGAAAACACGCCACTGTTTGTGAGACTAGTGAGTGCAGTGTTTTCTTGTCCTCAGTGTCCCCATCAAATTTGCGCTACTACACCATATGTTAAAATTATATGTAGCATATTCCAGCCATGACTAGTGAGCATTCTAACACCCTGTCACACAGCAAATCTAATGTCCTTCGTTTGCGATGTCCTTTTTTTGCTGTCACAGGGGGAAACTAATGCCATTTGATGAAAACACCTTTTCTGTGGAACGAGTTCCTGCAACACAATCGCATTCGATTTCTAACTGAGTAGTCTCAATGTCAGAGACTTTTGGGGAAATGGCTATAACTTCAGTATATATACATTTTATAATTTATGAAGATCTTGTTCCTTACTATCTCAACTTATTACTGGTTTGATGACATGATAGCAGGTGCAAAAGTTAAAAAAAACAAATTAAGGGACCCTAAAGCTTTGTTTTTAGGAGTTGAAGGCGATAAGGATATCCTGTTGCTACTACGTGCATCGAACACTTGGTGCATGAAACCTTTTCGAACTTCTTACGCACCCACTACGTGGCCTTAAGGGAATAGGCACAGTAGCGCATGTGCCTTTGGTAGTGGGTGACCAGTTTTAAACCTCCAAGCCATTATAATAATGACATGTTAGGACGCCTGCTAGAAATGGCAGGTTGTACCACGCATTATTACTGCAATATTTCATGTTGCATTGTAAAGCATGTATACAGGATGTGTGTGTTTATTAGGTATGAAAGGTAATTTCACTGCATTTCCAAGCAGAGGAAGTTCGTTCATTGTATTACCAAACAGATGCGTGGCCGTGTGGTAGAACATTCGCTTGCCATGCGAAAGAACTGCGTCTCAAGAATTTTTATTGTTTATTTTATTTGCATCATTCTCAGTTTTTCAGTAGCGCATAAGATGATTTTTCGCTCACAACCAATAATGCCTACGCCGGAATTTCTGCAATTCGAGCTCTCTAATGCCATAGCGTTAAAAAAAACCTACTCTCCATGACAGCAGCAGAACGCAGGGCATGTTTCGTTTGTGCCCTGTTGTCATTATTGCCTGTATTGTGGATATTAATCATGTGGTGACCAAGGTGGTGACTACACGAAATCGTTGCTGCCGTCTCATTTCTGCAGCGGGGGAGTAGGTTGTGCACCTTGCTTCAGCTGACTGTACTCATGCCCGGTCATACCATCGGCCAACGGTATTCGAGTGTGTCGTGCAGCTGTGGCAAGTTTTTATTTAAAACTGCAACTTTTTTTATTATAGGTGCACCTTTCCACCCATAAAAATTATTTTTGTGTATACACGCATGTTACGTACAAGTTTTACTATATGTTTATTTTTCCCAAAGCCATGGGTCAGGAGGGCTGAGGTCATCGTCAACATTTCAAAATGACATTTTTCTTTGTCATGGGACAGCACGCAGGTAAAATGAAATTAGGTCCGCTTAATGTAATTTGTTGTGATTGGCATTCAATTTGCCATGTGACAAGGGTATAATATCTCTCACATTGCAAGGCGTCCCTATAACCACCACAGCCACCACAGTTGCAGTGATATTCGATTTCAAACAGTGCAATTTCCACACCCCCCAGGTAGGTAGGTAGGTAGGTAGGTAGGTAGGTAGGTAGGTAGGTAGGTAGGTAGGTAGGTAGGTAGGTAGGTAGGTAGGTAGGTAGGTAGGTAGGTAGGTAGGTAGGTAGGTAGGTAGGTAGGTAGGTAGGTAGGTAGGTAGGTAGGTAGGTAGGTAGGTAGGTAGGTAGGTAGGTAGGTAGGTAGGTAGGTAGGTAGGTAGGTAGGTAGGTAGGTAGGTAGGTAGGTAGGTAGGTAGGTAGGTAGGTAGGTAGGTAGGTAGGTAGGTAGGTAGGTAGGTAGGTAGGTAGGTAGGTAGGTAGGTAGGTAGGTAGGTAGGTAGGTAGGTAGGTAGGTAGGTAGGTAGGTAGGTAGGTAGGTAGGTAGGTAGGTAGGTAGGTAGGTAGGTAGGTAGGTAGGTAGGTAGGTAGGTAGGTAGGTAGGTAGGTAGGTAGGTAGGTAGGTAGGTAGGTAGGTAGGTAGGTAGGTAGGTAGGTAGGTAGGTAGGTAGGTAGGTAGGTAGGTAGGTAGGTAGGTAGGTAGGTAGGTAGGTAGGTAGGTAGGTAGGTAGGTAGGTAGGTAGGTAGGTAGGTAGGTAGGTAGGTAGGTAGGTAGGTAGGTAGGTAGGTAGGTAGGTAGGTAGGTAGGTAGGTAGGTAGGTAGGTAGGTAGGTAGGTAGGTAGGTAGGTAGGTAGGTAGGTAGGTAGGTAGGTAGGTAGGTAGGTAGGTAGGTAGGTAGGTAGGTAGGTAGGTAGGTAGGTAGGTAGGTAGGTAGGTAGGTAGGTAGGTAGGTAGGTAGGTAGGTAGGTAGGTAGGTAGGTAGGTAGGTAGGTAGGTAGGTAGGTAGGTAGGTAGGTAGGTAGGTAGGTAGGTAGGTAGGTAGGTAGGTAGGTAGGTAGGTAGGTAGGTAGGTAGGTAGGTAGGTAGGTAGGTAGGTAGGTAGGTAGGTAGGTAGGTAGGTAGGTAGGTAGGTAGGTAGGTAGGTAGGTAGGTAGGTAGGTAGGTAGGTAGGTAGGTAGGTAGGTAGGTAGGTAGGTAGGTAGGTAGGTAGGTAGGTAGGTAGGTAGGTAGGTAGGTAGGTAGGTAGGTAGGTAGGTAGGTAGGTAGGTAGGTAGGTAATCAACTTTATTGATTCACGAAGGAATCATTTGAGGGGGGGTGTGGTTGGGGAAGTGGAATCAGGATGACGACGAGCCCTCGGGCCGCTCTAGGTGGCCGGACACTGCTGTGCTTCGGCGACCCTTCTGGCCCAGCTCACTGTCCGGAGCTGTAAACCCGGTTGCGAGCTGCGCAGAGCAGCCTCCCATCGCTCCTGGTGTTCTGACCCTTGCCACGGAGGCTTGGGTTTGTTTGGACAATTCATAAATATGTGCTGGAAGTCGGCTCTGGTGCTAGGACATAAGTTGCAATGAGGCGAGGTTTCACCATGTGTAAAAAGAGAGAGAAGAAAAGGAGTCGTTACTGTGGCCGTTTGAAGTCTGCGCCACAAAGCCTGGTCACTTCTGGAGAGAGATTTATGTGGCGGGGGATACGTTAGGCGGGAATTTCGGTAAAATAGCGTGATATCGTGATAGCTGAGGAGTCGATCCCTGGCACTTCGAAGCGAAGGCAGGTCGCTGTGAGCCCAGTTGGCGAGTGCTCGGGCTTGGGTGTGAGCGGCCGTGTTGCCTGGGTGTCCACAGTGCGCAGGGACCCAGAGGAGGGTGATGAGGCGATCAGGCGGAAGAGATGATTCAAGAATTTTAGCAGCCGGAGAATGAATTTGGAAAGTGGCGAAATTACGAATTGCAGTTTTTGAATCAGAAAAAATATACTCAGCGGAGGAGTGAACAATGGCTAAAGCAATTGCCGCCTCCTCTGCTTCCAGGGATTCTGTCGAATTTTGAAGGGACGCACTAGCGACCAGTTTTTGAAATCCATCTACGACGGCTACCGTGAAATCTCGAATATCTACATATTCGGCCGCGTCTACATAGACTGCGGGAGAATTAGGAGGGAAGCGCTTCTGAAGGGACTTGGCTCTGGCTTCCCGTCGCGCCCGATTATGTTCTGGGTGAGTATTTTTGGGGAGTGGCGGAATTAATAGGTTGCTGCTAACAGTGACGGGAACTGCGTGCGTGGCCGTGGTGTGACCAGGAACGTTGATTCCAAGTCGGTGCAGGAGTACCTGTCCTGTTTCTGAGAGTGATAGTCTTTGATATTGGCTGAAAAGATGCGCCTCTACAAGCTCTCCCAGAGTGTTGTGCACCCCAAGTTGAAGTAGTTTATCCGTGGCTGTTGATTTAGGGAGATGGAGCGCAGTTTTATAGGCATTACGAATGAGTATGTTAAGTTGCTCGGTCTCCGTAAGTGAGAGATAGAGGTAGGGGATAGAATAGGTAATTCTGAAGGCAAAAGACCTGTATGAGGCGGCGTGTGTCTGCTTCCCTCATGCCGCGATGACGATTGGATATGCGCTTAATGAGGGAAGCTGTATTTTGAACTGAGGAGCGGATTAACTTTATTGTGTCAGCGTTCGAGCCATTTTCGGAAATACTAAGGCCTAAAATATTCATTTTATTTACCCTGCGAATAGGGGTGTCATCAAGCATGACTTGAATGTGACATGTATCTTGCTTTTTAAAGTCAATTACTAGGAGTTCCGATTTAGCCGCCGAGCAGGTGAGCCCAATATTGTTGGCGTGTTTAACAACAATGTCAGCGGCCAACTGAAGCTTCGATTCGATTTCGCCATGGTTGCCAGTATTGACCCAGATGGTGATGTCATCCGCGTACAAGGAGTGATTGATAGAAGACAGTTTGGCAAGTTCCCGCGCTAGCGGTATGAGAGTAACGTTAAAAAAGAACGGGGACAAAACCAATCCCTGGGGCGTTCCCTTGCTACCTAGCATGAAGGGATCGGTTTTGAAAGTGCCCAACTGTAGGCAGACGGACCTATTGCTGAGAAAGGCAGAGACATACCAGTGCGTGCGAGAGCCTACGTTTAGTTCACTAAGAGATTGTAAAATCGAGGAGTGAGGAACATTATCAAAAGCTTTAGTCAGGTCCAATGCAAGGATGGCTCTGGTGATGTGTGGAAAAGTAGGATTTAGCACGTCCTCCTTAAGCTGCAGCATGACATCCTGAGTGGAGAGTCCCGCTCGGAAGCCGTACATGGTGGAGGGAAACAGTTTTTCTTGTTCCGTGTAGCGATTAAGATGATTGAGAATTACATGCTCCATCAGTTTTCCAGTACATGAGGTAAGAGAAATCGGTCTCAAATTATTAAGGTCTAACGGCTTATTATGTTTGGGTATGAAAGTCACCTTAGCTGACTTCCATTCCTGGGGCAGCGTGCCCTGCTCCCATTGTTGATTCATGTAATCGGTAAAAGCTGCCACTGACTTGGAGTCTAAATTTCGGAGTGTTTTGTTAGTAATTCCATCTAGTCCTGGAGCAGATGTGGTGCGAAGTTTGCTTAGGGCAGCCCACACTTCCGCCTCTGCAATTGGTGCATCCAAGTCTGCATTGGGAGCTCCATTGTAGGAAGGTAACGATTCTCGCCTTGGGCCAGGGAAATACGTTGTTTTAAGAGCAGTTTCAACGTCTTGCCGTTGTTTTTCTACTTCAAACAAGAGTTTCGTAATTCGCTTATTACTTTCACATCGCGAGGAGCATGGATCTAACATATGGCGGAGCAGGGACCAAGAGTTCTTCATATGTAGAGTACCGTCGAGCCGGTTACATATCTGGTTCCATTGCTACGATGAAAGTTCGGCCGCGTGTTCCGTTACAAGCTGGAGTGTTTGTGACATTTTGCGTTTTAGTTTACGATTATATTTTTGCTTGAGCCATCGTTTCTCCAAGCTCTGATAGGCCTCCCATAGGTTGAGTAGCCTGCTGTCTACTGGATCACCGATATGTGCTGCGGGGGCTACTTTTTCGCTAAGAGCTACATCCTGTTTAAGCTGAGACGCCCAGTCTTTGTAGTCTTGAATTTCTTTTTTCGAGTTTCGGTCTCGGATTTCACGAAATTTATCCCAGTCAACAATATGTTTTAAATGAAACTGTGGACGAAAATTGGCATGGGGCAGTGTAATTGTTAGGATGTAATGATCACTGCCGAGGTTGACCCCACTGTGTGTCCAGTTAGCTTGTCGCACATTTTTAGTGAAAGTAAGGTCAGGGGTGGTATCTCTGCTCACACTGTTGCCAATTCGTGTTGGTAGCATGCAGTCAGTGTCTAGAGTGCACCTGTTTTGCTGAATGTATTGAAGAAGGCTGGTGCCCTTCCGAGTGTTTCTCCCGTAACCCCAATCTACGTGCGGGGCATTAAAGTCACCCGTTACAACTACCCAGGCAGCACAGAAGGGTGGCCCAATATTGGGGATAGATCGGCATTGCCTGGCCCATGAACGGCCCAGTTTTCACAACGTACCGCCAAGATTGGCTATGCCAGCCAAATAGAACGGCGACGTTGGACCAGCGTTGACAACGTACCCCCAATATTGGTTCTGCCAGCCGAATAGAACGGCTATGTTGGACCAGCATTAACAACATTCCGCCAATGATGGCTGTGCCAGTCTATTAGATTGGTTATATTGGGCCAGCTTTCAGAGCTTTCCGCCCATATAGGCTGTGCCGGCCTATTAGAACGGACACATCGGGCCAGGTTGTACAAGTAGCTGCCAATATGGGCGGAGCCATCCAATAAGACCGGCATTATTGGCCCGCCGTTTGAACGTTATTGCCGGCGTTAGCTGAAAAGTCAACATCACGATGTCATAATATTAGAATATGAGCCAATTTCTGCGTGTGCTGCTTTTTGTCGCTGTTCTGGCCCCAATTCACGCGCCGATTTTTCAAGTTAGAGAGAGAGTAATATATGTGCCGGGCACAATATTAGAACTATCTTTTCGTCATTAAACCATGCCCCGCCGCGGCGGTCTAGTGGCTAAGGTACTCGGCTGCTGACCCGCAGGTCGCGGGTTCGAATCCCGGCTGCGGCGGCTGCATTTCCGATGGAGGCGGAAATGTTGTAGGCCCGTGTGCTCAGATTTGGGTGCACGTTAAAGAACCCCAGGTGGTCGAAATTTCCGGAGCCTTCCACTACGGCGTCTCTCATAATCATATGGTGGTTTTGGGACGTTAAACCCCACATATCAATCAATCAATAATTAAACCATGCACAGCTCGTTGAAATGCATAATCGTTGGTTGAAGTTGTACAAGGTAGACTTTTTAAGTGAGAAAAAATTACCGATCAAGTTTCTCTGTCAGACGTGACGTCCGATGCGGTGCTATCCGTACGTATGACGAAGCTGCTGCGGATACCGCTGTCTTACGCGTGCATGTAGACGTCGAATATCTGACGCAAATCTTATCGTATCATGTGTCGGGCTAGCTATCTACGCGACCTATTCGAATCTGTTTTGCGTTCACAGCAAAACAGTACTGTTAACGGCAGTACTGTTAACAGTACTGTTAACACAGTACTGTTAACGGCACTTGCTGCTGCTTGACGTGTGGGAAGAACGGGGGTCGTCAGTTGCGTTATGGTGACTGAATCATACAACATATGCAGTTGCCGTGATCTAACACACAGACGCGCGTGCACACGCACGCACGCGCTATATTCATGCAACGACCACACGAATTCCCAACAACATCGCAGCGAACGGTTGGTAAGGTGTTGCGGAGTGTGTGGGCGTCGTAGGGCACCCTGTCGGTGCCCAGCTCGTTGCGAACGCGAATTTCGGCGTGGAACGCTTCTTTTTTATGTACTTTTTTTACGTGTGCCCAAAACGGTAGGCTGCGCGATACGAGCAGTACGACACACAAAAAAAGAAGAAACGTGAATGCATAGGGCAAATCGTTAATAACAAAAAAAAAAACACGCACGCTCACGCCACTGCAGTGGCGTGAGCGTGCGTGTTTTTTTGTTATCAACGAAGCACATGTGCTTCCATAAAACATGACAGCCAAGAATGATGAAGTATTCATTTACATACAAATTACTATGAGTTGCTGAAACTCACGCAAAAGAACATAATTTTCTTCCTTGGATATTGATCGAGTGCCTTGGAATTATGCTATGTGAATTTGACACATCAACAGTGCATTATGATTCCCACCATAAGGGGCCACAATCTTGGCAAGTAATAGAAGTACTCTTCCCACCTGATGTGCACCTAACGTAAAGAGGCCTTGTTTCTCAAGTTAACAATATATATATATATATATATATATATATATATATATATATATATATATATATATATATATATATATATATATATATATATATAACCACTGGAAAAATATACCAGATACCAGGTGTAACCAGAAAAAGGCGCGCCTGCAGTTTTAAAGTTTAAAAGAAGCAATGACATGCCAACCATCCAAAATAGAACGCCCGAGAAAGGAGCATCAGTCAGTATTACAGCAGCTAAAAGCCTGCTAACAGCTGAAGGTAGTCATGCTGCTCTTCCATTCAAGTATAGTGTACACTGAGAAAAGATACTGAAGATACACCATCAGCAAATGACAAAAGCAATACAGACAGAGCTTTCTCTTATAATACAAAAAGTCTTTAGCTGAGGAGGCAAATAAGTCATTGGCACACAATAAGTGCACAAAAAAAAAAAGCTGTCGCACGAGGCTGTCAGCGCTTAGACAACACAGGCAAAAATACAGTAGACTGAAGAAGGGAAAACCCATAGCAAAAGTTACCATACTCCTGAGTTCTTGCTTTGCGTACAAATGAAGCTAGCGTGAAGTTGAACACTAGATTAAAGCACCACAATCAATATCTGGAAGTCAATGCTTTAGGAATAATTCAAAGTACTGAAGAAGCATGCAAAGAGCATTCCTGTGAAGGCAAATATAAGAAAAGACTGAAAGCTCTGTGGCCCTGAACAAGACAACACCACAACCAATCGAAGAGCCGTTCGGACACACCAGCAGTTCTGGCCAACACAAAAAAGTCACAAAAACATACCTTTAATGCCTTTTTTGCAAGAGAACTTCAAAAGAAATGTGCAAACACCAATGCCAGAAGTATCGATGGAAGCTATTACTCATATTCAGCTCTTCATTGAAACACTGACAGAAGATACTTGTACCTGGATGCTTAATTACTTTGGTACAACTCAAGAGCGTCGACGCCAAGTGGCAAAAAAATTATGATGGAAGACTACAATGTGATCAAATGCACACGTCAACCACCAACCAAGGTCCTATGCTAGAGTGAATATCGCAAAAAGTCTTGAACGCCTAATGTCACTGGCTCATACTCAGCGTTCTCAATCAAAATCTTGACCTCCCACACAGCATATTATTTCAACAACCTGCCACCTCTCACCATGTCATGAAACAAGCTCGAGTATACACAAACCCTCCTCACCGTTAGGTAGTTAGATAGCTCCACTAGTGCTTCACTCTCGGAACACATAGACCAGGGCCGTAACTAGACGGGTAGTGAGGAGGTTCTGAGCCCCTGAAGTATTTTCATGCTCTGACTTTTCGTCAACAATAGCTTAATCTGGGCAAGTTGGTTCATCGTGGTTGTGTTCTAGTAACAGTGAGAGAAGTTCAGGAAGAGACAAAAAGGACAGGAAAGAGCGCTGACTGCCAACTAAATTTTATTGAAGGTACTACGCCCACTTTTTTACAGAGTACAAGAACAGTGCTCATGCACAACGACACATGTGAGACCATGATAATATAATCGTAACTGAGAAAAGAATACTCTCTCTCCGAATGGATGAGTGAAGGTATACTGATGCACTGATCCATGGCCTTCCTGACAAGAAAATGCTTTCACAGTCTCTCTTTCATTTCTTGTTCCTGCTTTTTTCAAAAACAGTGTTTTATGAAACATAGAACTGCACTTACATTCTTTACAGTGTATGGCCATGCGACTACCATAGCCATTCTTAACATTTTAAGCATGCTGTCTTGCTCAAACATTGGGGCATTGCCCAGTTTGTCTTATGTTTACGTTTCCACGTGTCAATAGTATCTCATACACAACATTATATTGGCATTCAGTATACCTATTCCTGTGACGAATGGTGAAATAATGGCTATTCCTGTTGCTTTTTAGTACACACACTTTTGAAAACTTGCAAGGGATGGCAAATAACAAGATAAAATCATATCGGCTCGCTATTTTCTTTATATTGTGAAACACCTTATGTACGTACGGTATAGCATGCAAAGATCTTTGGTCATTCTGTTTTTATTTTGGTCCTGTTTTGTTTAACTTGACTTTCTGCAGGAGGGTTTAGCACATGGGTGTGATGGTGCTGTTGGGATATCCAGCATCCTTTAGTCTTTTAATCTGGTTTTTAAGGCTTACCTCATCCTTGTGCTCACATGACTTCTGAAGGGTGGCCTCAATGCACGTGGTGGCAATTTCTCTGTGTAAATTGTGTAAATGTGTAATTATGTGTTATGATGTACTAAAAAAGATATCCCAAGAATCAGAATAAGTGACAGTAGTCAAAGTTTTTGTCATTGCCTTTATACAAATACCAGTTTATTTGTTGCCTCTTGCAGTATTTTAGGGCCTCTTATATAGATAAGATGTTTTCTCACTTTTATTACATTTTTGTATTGATGATGCCATATGCTCAGGAGGTAGAATGTCGTTATGTTCTTTCTGATAACTTCTAGCTTCTGAGCAAAGATAATGTTTCAGAAAAATGAAAAAAGGCTAGCATAATATTAAGACATGGGAAGAAAGCAGAGTTTATCAAAAATGAATGCATTAGTTGGGAATGAGAAAAAAAGATGGATGACAGGTCAGTAATGTCAATTAATTTATATTAGGACACATGAAATGTAGCAGAGGGTGGCAGGTGATTAGTTCCAATGAGATCGAGAAATTATCAGCCATAATATAAAATTGGCTCATACAGGACAGGGAACATTGATTGGGCTTCCACCCTGCAGTGGACATAATATAGGCTTAACGCCAACAATGAGCAAAGCCTGTGAAATTAATGCTCCATGAAATGAGCAGTACTGCACAGATTGCTGTGCTAGACTTCCCATTTTGCATGTTTTTACCAGCTTATCCTGCTCGCTGTTCAGACACAAAGCTTCACCAGAAAAACAATGTTATACTTGGTGAGGATAATGCCAGTGAATCCAATGTTTTATCTACACCTTTCCTTGCTTAAGACCTCCTCCAAACTATACGATTTTTCTTGGAAATGTTCTGCTTAGAGCACACCAACTGATCAAGTGAAACAACTTTATTGGGGTCCTGCAGGACGCGCCCTAGTATGCAATCACCATTTCACTTCACGTTACAACATACTGGTGGTAAAAATATTCTCTGGCAGGGTACAGAAGTGCATGCACTGAGCTAGCTTGTGCAGCGCGGTCTATTCCAGAAAGCTGAACCTATGTTTGGTACAGAATTTTGTAACCACACGATGCTTGCACAGATTAAATGTGGCCACACATAGCAACTTCTGAGCTTTTTTATGAAATGATCTCGCAGTATCTGAAAACATTTGTTTTTTTGTTTACTTCATAGTTCCCAGTGAAATATTTCTCTTTTTCCTCTCATTGAATAATGGCATTTGGTGTGACTAAGGTGTTCCTAATGCCTCACTATGAGATCAGAAAAACGATTCTCCTTGAAATTGCTTCACAAGCATTTCCTAAGATATTGAATGACACTGCTTGCACATGCACAAACATTTGCTAGTTTTATTGAGGGTTGATGATAAAAGGAATCAGTTGGTGCATCCAAGCCGGACAGAGATTGACTGGCCCTGAAAAGGGCCGTTTAGTTATATATCTTGCAGCTTGTTCCAGGTAGACAGGGCTTCATTCTGTAGAAATGGTAACTCATCACACTGGTTCCCCAGCATGAAGAACATAACTTGATGCTAACACTGACTCAGATGTTCTGAAATGTCATAGAGGGTACATGAAGGCTGGGTACATGAAGGTTGCAGTTATACTAACTGTACAGTCAGCATGCTTGTGTGATATGTGCATAGCTGCATCAAAGCCACGTGTGAGAATTGCGTGAACAGCTGAAAATCTCAATGGCAGCATAGCTTAAGAAGTCTGTCATCCCTTTTTTGCCAGTTTCCAATATCATCCTTCCCTTTTCATGCATCTTCTTTCAATATATCTGGGGTTTTAATTCCCAAAACCACGATATATTAATGAGAAGCAAATTTTGAACATCTGGTGTTCTTTAACATCTTCACTTGTTTGCAGCGCAACACCAGAAACACAGGACAGGGAAGGAGCAAAAGAGAAAGAAAAGACGGCGCCGACTCTGAAAAAGACGGCACTGACATCATGACACGCACATGTCGTGATGTAAGCTGCCCAAAGAGTGGCCTCCCATGAGAATAGTGAAGAATTGGGAATAGGATCTACCAGTAAGGGCTTTGTGTGCAATTCACAAACAGTGAAAAAGATCCACCAGGGGTGAACCACAGGTACATGGTGCACTCTGGTTGAGAGAGAGCAGAGTAAAACAGATGTGCCAGACAGGAGATTATAAATGGTTTTGTCTGGAGCTGGTGCGAGACCGAGCTCTGATTAAGCGTAAGGGAGTATTGAGTGCCAGGCCAATCTGATCCCATTCCTGTGATGGGGTGCAATGTGATGACAGGTGCGAATTTCATTTTCTTTTTTTTCCATGGGTTTAGAGAAATAATTTTCAGGGATCAGATGAAAATACCTCCGACATACATAATAACATGCTTATTCTTGGGCGTAGTCATGCCTAGCCACCAGATTGGGAGAAAAAGGAATGTTTCCTGAAATGTGCGATAAAGTGTTTGGTGCTACGCCTTGACGGAAGTATATAGGTGCTTTGGAAATCGGTACGCCATTTCTGTAATCGTTAAATATGCAACTGCATGTGCCACTGCTAGGGATAGCGTGACACTCCCAGCCATTTCGGGGTAAGCTGTTTTAATCTACATGAAGATGTTAATGAGCCCGTTCTCCATCACAGCAGTAGCTGTGGCCATTCCTTCAACTAGGCCTACTGCAGGGTTAACTAAACGTCTGCATGAATTTAGCGCTAGTACCGTACATAATAATCAGCACGTGCCTTGGGTTCACTTCGATGGTGTGAATTCATCTTGCGTGACAATGGTTTAAGTTGCATGCGTGCCTTAACCATTACTGCAATAGGAGACCATGATTTATCGTCACGCATGGTGTTGCTTAGCTCGGTCCTCAGTGATCGAAGCAGGTACCGCCTTGTGAGTGCATGAGAGAGGCACAAGAGTTGATTTCTGCTCTGTGTTTTTATAATTCCCTAGCCTGTATTATACAGGAAGCGGATAGTGCTGGTGTGCGTCAGCTGCCTCGGTGCGCTCTCAACCGCCTGCCTGGTAATACTGATAGCTCATTCTATCAGCGCCTTGTCGTACTCCCTCCTCACACTGCGACATGTCCTCTACTTGGAGGACATGATGACGGAACAAGATGATACGAAGCCCAAAACTGCAATGTTTGCAAGCCACAACCCGAGCAAACAATTCAACGGTGAGGCCAGAAAATCTACCTGACTAGGCCTGGAGCAACAAGCCAGAGAGCATATTCTTGGCTGGATAGATGGATGGATGTGGCTGTACCCTTTAGATCGGGCGGCGGCTAACGTCACCTAGCCGTAATGCTTAGTGAACTAACCACTAGATTTTTTTTTTCCCCTTTAAATAGTAAAGTTGGACGGGTACTTTGAAGTGAAGGGTTTAATTTTCAATCGTGCCTTGACTTTAGGCACCAATCAGATAACCTCCTTCTAGTTAAGTCTACCCGCTTAAAGTCTATTTTGCCCTCCCTGTCCCTAAACACCAGTGCTTTGAAAAACTCTGCGCCATCACCTTGAACTATAAGGTGAAGCCCTTTACAGAGCATTGTCAAGTGTTCGGCAGTTTTTTCTTTCTCTTCGCACGCACTGCATATTGTGTCTACCTCTTCATATTTGGCCCGATATGTCTTGGTTCGCAATACTCCCGTCCTGGCCTCAAACAGTAGAGAACTACCCTGAGTATTATCATAGATTCTTTCTTTGGCAATTTCCTGCTTAAAAGTTCGATAGATCTCTAGTGCGGGCTTCTTAATCATGCCAATTCTCGACATGTCAGTCTCCGTTTTCTGCAGTTCCTTTTTAACCGATAGTTCTTTCTGGTTTGGCCACCTGCTGTTTTCTAAGTATTTACCAGTCAACTTCCTGGTTCGCTTCCTCTATTTTGTATCGACGTTCTTCATGTACAAGTAGCTGAAAACCTTCCTAGCCCAACGCTCTTCCCCCATTTCTCTCAATCGTTTCTCAAATTTTATCTTGCTGCTAGCTTCCCTGCCCTCAAATGATGTCCATCCCATATCACCTTGTACTCCCTGATTTGGTGTATTCCCGTGAGCTCCTAAAGCAAGCCTGCCTATTCCACGTTGCTTAATTTCTAATCGTGCTTGAAATTCTGATCTCATGCACAAGACCGCATTGCCGAACGTCAGCCCAGGAACCATGACCCCTTTCCATATTCCTCTCACAACATCATACCTATTGTAATTCCACAGTGCCCTATTTTTCATCACTGCTGCATTCCTGTTATCTTTAGTCGTCACGCATATTTCGTGTTCCCTCAGGTACTCGGTCCCATTGCTTATCCATACGCCCAGTTATTTGTATTTATCTGTTATCTCTAGCGTGACTTCCTGTATTCTAAGCTCACTACCTTTGTTATCATTAAAAATGATGACTACTGATTTTTCCTAACTGAATCTAAAATCTAACCCATCTCCCTCATTACCGCAGATGTCCATCAACCTCTGCAAATCTTCCTTGTTGTTGGCCATTAGCACTATCTCATCTGCGTAGATTAATGCTGGTAGTGCCTGATCAATGAGTTTTCCTTGTTTGACTAAAGAGAGGTTGAAGCCAAGTCCCCTTGCCTCTAATTTGGCCTCTAATCCTTGTAGGTACATCATGAATAAGAAGGGTGACAGTGGGCACGCCTGCCTAAGTCCACGTTTCACCATTGTGGGCTTGGATATCTGTTTTTCCCACTTTTTAACTACCTTGTTAGTTTTATAGATTTCCTTTAAACGATCAGTGACTCCATCTTTTACTCCCAGTGTGTCTAGTATTCCCCACAAGTCCTCTTGAACCACGCTATCGTACGCTCCCTTGAATTTCTGCAGGCCGGTAGGAAGCTTCACAGCGCAGAGCCTGATCTTGTGAAACGGCGCAGCCATGCAGGCAGGGCATTCAATTTCCTCCCTATTTTTTGTATACTACTGCTCTTGTGTACATCGTAGAACACATAACAGTAATGATAGCAAACAGATCATTGATTCAGGTAGGCTTGGTGTTTTTATTTAAAATGGAACAACGAGGAAGCTGCTGAAGCTCGTGCCTGTATACAGCTGCTTTATATGGAGATGAAACTTTAACGAAAAAAAAAATGTAATGATAAACAGTAGGCTCATAACAAACAACATTTCTCTGAGGGTGCATGGAATATATGTCCCATGCAAGGCTATGCATTGCAGTCCTTACTGCATTAATTATGTACACGTACTGCAAGGCATGCAGTACGTGTACTGCATGCAGTACACGTACTGTACTGCATGAAGTGTACTGTAGCCATGTAGTGTATGCAGACACACGCTGACGAAATGACATTTTTTGCTACATACAAACGTGCACCGCACCAAATAAGACGCACGTGTTTGTATAGTCAGGGAACACTCGTGAATATTTATGAAATCACACAGCTGGCTTACAGTATAAAACAAACAAAATTGCGAACAATAAAATGCGACGCTGTTTAAAGAGGCGGACCCAGGTTACGAGGAGAATCATCAGTATGGCATACACACCACGTGTCAAGCTTTTGCAACATCTAAAGAGACTAAATATGGAAAGTTGCCTTTGTAAGTTAACATGACAGTACCAAATGGAGAATCCACACGAGAGAACAATTCATCGTGGGCTAAAGAATGTGTTTTAAATATTATACACAGCTTTGCAAGATAATATCGACGAGTTTTACTCGTCTAGGTGTGGGAGGTGTAGGCCTGATAAAATGCGATGTTGCTTCAGAGCCTTCCTTTCGTAATATTGCAATTTTATTCAACTCTTTCAAACGCGGCACCGTAAATTTCTACCGGGTGCTCGAACACGACAAGCAGGTCGCGGGGCAAAATCTTTGTAACATTTTATTACCGAAACAGCGATACTAGCAATGCTTGAGCTGCACTTGCTGTTTTCTAAATTGTAACCTCCTCAATCTCATCACTGTGATCAGGAAACAGAGAGGAAAAGTACAGCAGTAGTACGTAGAGAAATATTCAATTTCAAGCCCTTTAGCAATATCATCTAAACAAATTGCCAGTTCACTGTTGAATTCTCGATAGAAACAAACAGCTGATCAGGGACGCAAGCTTGGCTTGGCACTGGCTTGGCTGTTCATACAGAGCCAAAAGCCGCTGCAGGAAACTGGATTGCAGATCGTATTGAGACAAAATATTTTATACATTTTTGTTTTCTTTGTTTCATTTCTCTAATTGCTCTTGTGATGGCGTGGACCGCGCTTCGTGATCTCATGTACCGGCGCACTGTTTTTAAGTTTAGTATGGCGCACGATAATACATGATTGCGTGCTTTAATTTAAAAAGGTTCGCGAGTATGGCAGCAACACTGCAATATCGGGAAGAGGATAGTAGTAGAACCAGTAGCAGCTGCATGCCCGGGTGGAGCGACTGATGCCCAGATGGAGGAATGTCAACCCGATGCCTTTTGTGTTGGCCGTTCTGGCAGTTCTGCCGACTTTATAGAAAGAGACGACCCCGTCGCTTGTCCTCTTCTCTTTTCCTTCGGGCATCAGCGACAACATTGACAAACGACGTGTTCGACTTCACCGTGCACGTGAGTATAGGTTGGTTTTTCATTCGAGTGAATTCTTGTTCAGATTTGCAACTTGTCGACTTCATCCTGATCACCTGTCACAGGCAATAAGTCACATACGTGTGATATTTAGGTGAAATAAATGATAATGCACATTTTCTGCTCCATTTGCGTGACTTAGCTACACCAGGACATGAGGTAAAGCCTTTGTCGCCTAGCCACTAGCAGGCAAGATCGATCACTCGCATCCTTCAGTTCACGAATCCACGCGCCTGCCTTAAAATTAGTAAGCTGCTCGAAAAGAAATCTTACCGAGGCAATTTTGTTTTCTGTGAACAATGCACCGTAGATTTGTATTGAATAACAAAAAAAAAACGTGAAAAATAAATGTCGCGACCTTTTAGAAAACGCCGTGTCTAAGAGCTAGACGCGGCATTTTGTAAAAGGCTCATTAAATTCAGTATTTTTTCGTAGTTTCTGCTTGAAATTATTATTGTCTATGAATTTCATGGCCCAATCTTTTGCTTTGGCTGAAAATCTCGGCGGCAAAAACTTTGTTCAGTGTCCCTTTAAGGGCAGGTGTAGATGCCATCATTTCAGTCGCACGAGTGTTGAAGATTGGGCGAGTTGGTTCGTCGTACTTGAACTTGTATAGCGCATTACGGGGAAGAAGAAACGGCCGAGCAGACCGACACAAGAGGACAGAGCGCTAACTTCCAACTGAGCTTTATTGTCAAATTTCATCAAATAAGTAGACCGGCGCAAGCATACAAAACCACCCTAACGCAACGACAAGATAACACACAACATCACACCATCACATATCACACATTCATAGGCGGTTACTCTGATTAAGGAAGGCCACTTCATGTTCAGATAAACCCAAAGAAGGGGCGCTAATACACGTGCTGCCAGCTCTTGCTATACAATGCGCTTCTATAATTTCCCGAGTTAATTGCGACGGGTGCTTTTTTATCACTTCACACTAGTCCAACATGGGGGTACATCCACAATCGCGACAGTGAATTCCAATGTGGCCCTGGATTGCTTTGTGAGCATTATAATGGTGCTCTTTTAGCCTTTCATTAAGGCATCGCCCCGTTTGGCCGAAATACCACATACCACATGAGAAAGGAATCGCGTAAACAACCCCCACTACACATGGCACAAACCGAGTTTTGTGCTTAGTTGCGCAACCAGTGGTGTGTGATTTGAGAGGGTTGACAGCTTTGCAAAGCCGCTGTAACTTATCCGGCGCTGAAAACACCACTTTGACGCTGCATTTCTCCCCTATCTTTTTTAGCCGGTGGGAAATGTCATGCACGTAGGGTAAAACTACGGGTCTTTTTCGGTCGTTGGATTCCGGCTGGGCCTCGGAGTTGCATCCTTTCTTTATCTGTTTTAATAGCTTTTCAGCTATAGACACCAGTAGGATAGCTGGGTACCCAGCACTCAAAAGCCTTTCAACTTGAGCAGCAAAGCTGCGATGCATGACATGATCACACGATTTCCTAAGAGGATTGGTGAGACAAAGATTAGCGATGCTTCGCTTAACTAACTTGGAATGGGAAGAGTCATAGGGTAAAAGGGGTTTTCCATTTCTAGGGTCAAATAGCCAGCACACATGGTCAGGTGAAAGAATTAAATTCAAATCTAAAAAGCGTAAGCTATTGTCAACTGGCAACTCATGAGTCAATAAAAGCGGTTTAAAACATTCCTTAAAAGTCATTACAATACCGTCGGTTAGGTGCTGGCAAGCAGCGTCGCTGCAGTCAATGAAAATTAAAAAGTTGTCTACGTAACGACATATTTTGGTGACAAAGTTTTTATTGACTCATGAGTTGCCAGTTGACAATAGCTTACGCTTTTTAGATTTGAATTTAATTCTTTCACCTGACCATGTGTGCTGGCTATTTGACCCTAGAAATGGAAAACCCCTTTTACCCTATGACTCTTCCCATTCCAAGTTAGTTAAGCGAAGCATCGCTAATCTTTGTCTCACCAATCCTCTTAGGAAATCGTGTGATCATGTCATGCATCGCAGCTTTGCTGCTCAAGTTGAAAGGCTTTTGAGTGCTGGGTACCCAGCTATCCTACTGGTGTCTATAGCTGAAAAGCTATTAAAACAGATAAAGAAAGGATGCAACTCCGAGGCCCAGCCGGAATCCAACGACCGAAAAAGACCCGTAGTTTTACCCTACGTGCATGATATTTCACACCGGCTAAAAAAGATAGGGGAGAAATGCAGCGTCAAAGTGGTGTTTTCAGCGCCGGATAAGTTACAGCGGCTTTGCAAAGCTGTCAACCCTCTCAAATCACACACCACTGGTTGCGCAACTAAGCACAAAACTCGGTTTGTGCCATGTGTAGTGGGGGTTGTTTACGCGATTCCTTTCTCATGTGGTATGTGGTATTTCGGCCAAACGGGGCGATGCCTTAATGAAAGGCTAAAAGAGCACCATTATAATGCTCACAAAGCAATCCAGGGCCACATTGGAATTCACTGTCGCGTTTGTGGATGTACCCCCATGTTTGACCAGTGTGAAGTGATAAAAAAGCACCCGTCGCAATTAACTCGGTAAATTATAGAAGCGCATTGTATAGCAAGAGCTGGCAGCACGTGTATTAGCGCCCCTTCTTTGGGTTTATCTGAACATGAAGTGGCCTTCCTTAATCAGAGTAACCGCCTATGAATGTGTGATATGTGATGGTGTGATGTTGTGTGTTATCTTGTCGTTGCGTTAGGGTGGTTTTGTATGCTTGCGCCGGTCTACTTATTTGATGAAATTTGACAATAAAGCTCAGTTGGAAGTTAGCGCTCTGTCCTCTTGTGTCGGTCTGCTCGGCCGTTTCTTCTTCCCCGTAATGCGCTATACAAGTTCAAGTATTTCAGTCGCAAATATTTTTGCTAGTCGGTCGGCTGGTTAACAATAAGGGTACTAACTAGAGTTCCAGATTTCATCAGCAACACATCGTCATGGCTTCATCAGATGCTGCATTATATACATTCTATCCTCGTTTTTAAATAGGTGTACCGTATGGTCCACTGTTACAGGAAACAAGCGAGCTCATGGACAGTGAGCCATGTGGTGCTAACTGGCAGCGAGGCTTGTGAATGGTACGCATGCGCATAGAATCGGGGTGCGCCCAGTTTTGTCTGCCATTTCTCCGCCTGTACGCATGACAGCATTGGAAAGCGCATCCGTATTTTAGCTGCGCAATTTATCTAGCCCAGTGCCTCCTGCTTCAGGGATTTCCTGTGAGCACAAAAAATGCATGATTTTAATCGTTGCTGCAGTGTTTTGCAAGTTGTCACCGTAAAGCACATCATATTTTTCGCATAATGCTCACTGCAACTAGCAAGTTTCGATGACTCAAAATGCGGTTCAGGTCTGATGTAGCAAACATTTTAAGCTCATCCTCGTGACCATGAAATATTGGTTTATTAAATAATGGAAGGCAGAGTTGGTATCAGTTGATTTACAGTGTGAAAATGAAAAGTGCGAAGGACCGTGCCTCGCAAGTAAGCCCCGAGAGCATGAGCAGAGAAGTAGCAGATGAGGATGCTCATGCGCTGCATTTCCAAATCTCACCAGCACTAATGCTTGACGGACTGCTGGCCACGCACTAGCGTGTTCTTTCTGAAACAGGACTTTGGCCCTGTAAGCAAGTTCTTGAAGGGCATAAGTAAAACGTAGAATGGGCCCCTTAAATGCACCCATCCTTGAACCATTGGGCTTATGAATTAGTGCCCTTTTCAAAATACAACTATTCTGAGCTATAAATTGTGACAGAACAGTGCACGAAGTTTAAAAATGGGAAAAAAGTCTTTAAATGTCCCCTTTATACATAGTGTTCTTGTGATGTCACTTCTACCGTTGTCGCCCTCTCCCGCCATGCCCGGGTAACTCCCTGGGTACCTACGGCAGTTCACGTGCTGCAGTGCGGTTTGTTGGGGGCTCGTCATCTGTTGCTGTGAACGATGTGGAAGCATTGTGGTTTTTTGTTGTCTTACTTTAACGAGCTCATTGGATTAGGAAGGCCTCGCTCGTTCACTCGATACAAGACCAGATAATCAAGATGTGCGACACATACACCAGCCACGGCGTACACCGGCTGCCCGCCACAACCTATGAGGGCCTATTATCTTGCTTTCACTACAAATTGCCTGGCCCAAAAACAAGTGAAAGCTCAAAATCTCTCGAGCCGCAATTTTAAAAGTGGATGTGCGAAGCGCAGCTGCTCCCATCGAAAACTAGTCGTGCAGAGCTAGGCAAGTTTACAAGAGATATAATATTATGAATATATTGTCACGGCCTACGCCACCAAAGTAGCAAGCCCCCCTCCCCCAAGTGTTTTAAACAGTGCTGATGTTGAGCTTGAGCCTCTTTGATTGCAATTTGTGGAAATAGTCGAGGAAAATATTATACAAGGCAGATAGCGACTTTGCGTGGTGTGTGCTGCGGTAATGCCAGTCATCACTTTATTTTTCGCGTATGCTTTAACACACTTTTCACTTTGTATTTTGCTTTTGTTGTACGCTAATGTACAGTGGAGTCACTGAACATGATAGAGACTGTGTATAGAATTGATTGACTAATTAAAAAAAATTCTGACGCCCAACTTGAACCGATTGGCTATACTTCAAAGTGAACTAATATTGTTTCCCATTCTTTATAGTTTGTTTCAATGCAATACCAAATCTCCGCGATCGCCATCACGATTTTAACCGCCTTCCTCGCCATCATGATTTTAACTGCGGACAAGTTTGTATGTACAGTATCTTGGTAAGCTATATCTGTTTGCAGGTAAATACTTGGCTATGGCACTTACCCGTAATGAAGTTGCACCTGAAGATGCAAATATTGCAAAGTTTCTTCAAGTAGCTTTTGTTAATCTGCACCAGCCAAATACGCTGGTACTTTTAGGAAAATCGGAATGTGCGTTCTCAATTTTAGGTTATAACTTTCAGCGAAGAAACACCCTAAGCTCTGCTCCCTCTGCGTGGACTACTAAATCAACTTGCCTCACTAGCAGCTCATAATTTCTCAAACTTGCATCGTGAGGCAAAACTAAACGGGTGCAAGCACGAGGAGACAACATGGCAGTTGTAGGCGATAGATTCGGTTGGTGCCCGGGCATGTTGGTGGCGCATTTCGGAAGTGACGAAAAGGCGCTGCGAGATGCACGTGCACACTTTGTATAGTTGCTGTATTGGACAGCAAACTTTTTTTCTTATCTGAGCAGTTTTACCAAAGGAAGCTTCATCATATGGCGTGATAAATGAAGCGAATCCACAGGTTGAACCACATCATAGCCTCGCTGTGCTTTTGTACTTTTTTTAGCTCGCAAAATTTATTTGTACATATAAGTGACAACTTGCCAGTAATAAGGCAGCACTTGTTTCTTTACCATATGATCATCTCCGGTGTGCTGCTGCCTCAATATTTCAAATTCTAAGCATTTACACCATTGTATGCTAACTTTTTCTTCAAAGTGAGACAAGCCACATGTGTATCGTAGATCAAGAAGCATGCCAGTTTTACGTACTTGCAAGGTAAACATCAGAAATGCACAGTTGATCAAAAATACTAGTTTAATGGTGCATCTACATAGCAGAGCACCTGTGGCACCTCGGGAACAAGATAATGCCACATATGTTACAAGAGATAATTAAAAAAGATAGGGGACGTTCCGTGAACAAATAGAAACAAAAATAAAATGGCACGTGGCAGCGAGCGAAGGCGGCAAGGGGGGGGGGGGGGGGGGAGCCCAAGGGATTTCAGCGGATGAACGTAAGGTGTGTGTTTAATATGTGGAAGAAAAAAAAAATTCAAAATTTTGGCGACTGAAATGAGGGTGACTTAGTGAGTGCGCTCATGACGAGAGTAAACACGGTTATTATTTTTTTTCAAATCTCTTTTGAAAGCCACAAAAAATCTGTATGTGGTGCAGCCTAACAGAAGGTCCGTGAAGGCAAATTATGAATTCGTTGTTGTACAAAGGCCTTTTTTTTTTTTTCATGCGCACCATTCCCGCCGCGGTGGTCTAGTGGCTAAGGTACTCGGCTGCTGACCCGCAGGGCGCGGGTTCGAATCTCGGCTGCGGCGGCTGCATTTCCGATGGAGGCGGGAATGTTGTAGGCCCGTGTGCTCAGATTTAGGTGCACGTTAAAGAACCCCAGGTGGTCTAAATTTCCGGAGCCCTCCACTACGGCGTCTATCATAATCATATAGTGGTTTTGGGACGTTAAACCCCACATATCAATCAATCAATCATGCGCACCATAAATAGTGCTCAAAATTTAATTGCATATGTTGTTTTCATCCTCCCTGTATTCCGTGCTGTTTATGACGTAAAAAAAAAAGTAGCCCACTGAAGTGGTGCTGCTTTTGGGCAACAGTTGAAAATGGCGGGGTGCATGAATGCGGAATACTGCCGCTTACACTCAAATCACTCTTGTGGTCACCTCCCACTGTTTGCAGCATGTGTTGTGTATACACAGCTGCATATTTCCTAGCTAGAAAAATTTGATTTTAGGTGTTTCACGCCATTTTCCATGTAACTATTCCACAATTGCACACACTGATCAGCAGGCTTTCAATTGCGCTGAAGGACACAGGTGCCATAAAATTCATAGTCGATTCTTTCAAGAAACCGTATGTAAAGGCTGAAGCTTCATGCGTACATACACACACACATACCATATTGTTTTTTGTACTTTATGAAAGCTGCGAAGGTCTCATGTGCCTCCAAGCGTAACCTGTCTTATTTATTCTCCATCACCGCAAAAGTTTTGTGAGTTTCAAATAAAAGTACTTTGCGCATGGCCACTTTTGGGTAATTTTTTTGTGTAGGTGTTTTTTGAGCAGCCTACAGTGTTTACTTTATAAGCCTGTATGTATATGTTGCATTATAAGGATGCAGAATGTGTGTAGCTGTACAATATAGATGAAGTGTAAAAATTAAGTGTGTCTATTGTAGTGTTCTTGCAACCAATCTTACCCCCGTATTCTAGAACGTCCCTCCACTCAACGCTTCACTTTCACTTGAGATGGCTGATGGGAGCGCCGTCTCTAAGCAGAGAAAATTGCTGCATGTCAGCAATAATCTGCTGTGATTCTCGAGTAGCGCAGCGTCGCTTTCAAACGAGCAGCGGCACAGTGCTCAACTCTGTCAAGTGAAGGGTGAAAGTCGAGTTGGGGAGCATTTATGAATATGGGGGTTAGTTTTGTTGTCTTGTTAACCTGCCATTAACACTGGATTGATGCTACTTTGCTCTAGCTGTACAGTGCTCTCCAAGGCTCAAGGAGGCACCGCACGGGGAAGGCTCGGAGCAAACCATGCGTGAGTTTCCTTTCATTGTTACACTATGCACGTATTAAGTGATAGACTTTAATGTATGCTATTTGTATTGTGCAAGTTTTTGGGGACATACAACTTCCAACACTTATATGTTCTGACGAAAATCACGCAAGAATGAGAGAAGCTTGTGCAAAAATTATGCAAGAGTGTAAGAAGCTTTTGCAGAAGTCTGTGAAACGAAGTTTTGAAATTTTGTGGCAATGTGTCATTGTACAGTGGTCAACAGTCTTGCTCAGCATGCTTGACTGCAGGGCTCCCGGCTGCACAGGCACATCTACGGAGTGCCTGATGCATGATGGGCCAAATGTCAGCCTGCACACTGGTGCCTCTTATCCCCGTTTGTCTGTTACATCAGTGTCTCTTGTAAAGGGGATCAACTGTGCTACCTTTTTTTTTTTAATGTAATGAGCTCTTTTTCCAGATTATTGTTGTTTTAAGGTAGAGCCTCACATTTCTATCAAATACTGAAGATTCTATTTTTCCTTCTAGATGCAATGAAGTCACTCCTTGTGTTACAATAGAGTGAACACTGTTATGAGAAAAGCTACTTTATGGAATTAACTCACTCCATATTGACTTAACACACAGAATTGGTGAAAACTACACTCCATTCCAGCTGCATTAGGAATAATATTCATTTGCATACTTCTGTTTCTTTTGTTTGTTTGTTGGCTGGAGGTTTGGAGTATAGGGTGGCCAGAGGGCACTGTGTAGTCTTTCTTCATCTTCCCAATTTTGTGAACATCAATTGATAGCCGTATGGGAAGCAGCCAGCATGCTGAAACAGCGGTGCAAGCATGCAAGATGTTCACCATTGCATGCAGTCAGTTGCTGTGAGCAACCTACTGCATACAATTAACTGCGAGTGGTGAACTAACGCTGCACTATGTGTGCCTCCTGGAAAGCTGCAATGGTAAAGTGCCACAATCGTATAGTAAGATGGATAACATCGCAATTTGTTTGTTGAATAATTTTGCTACAGAATCAATGGAGTTTTGGATAAATTTGTGTGTCTGCCTGGTTCATTAAAGCTACAGAGTCAAATGCGGTATATACTCGCGTATTATGTGTACTTTTTTGTCAATCCGGTCATGTGCGAAGCTAGTAGGAATCGCTGGCCTAAAAGCTCAACTGGGAATATATGTTGCAGGTGCTGTCACAGCTGTCTCAAAGCGGATTGTCATTTGTTTGCTAAGCCTGTTCAAATGCCCCCATTTTCTTGAAGTTCTTTCGAACAGTGCTCACGAAAACCAGTTCCCACGACAGGGTTATACCAGAGAACATAAGTACTCTCCAATAATTGTCGGGAACCCAACGTAAAGTAAGATGCAGACAAGGAAGCGCGATGCCTACACAGTGCTATGTGTGTCGCCCTTCATGTGTGTGTGTGTCCATTCCTTGTCCCAGTCTTCTATTGCGTTGTGTTCCCTCCGATATCTAACCAACACACCCAAGCTTCTATGCTAAGTCTTATTCAACGCACTCTTCTGCTGGCTCCCATACTGAATATTGCATGTCGAAGAACTCCACGCTGATGTGCTTAGCGGTAGCACGGTTTCAGTTTTCTTCGGTAAGCTTTATAACAGCAATCTGCCTCGTATATAATTATTGTAGCCTATCACAAGGAACGGTAAAAACGCAATGGCCAGATGGCGAAACCGAAAAAAAAAAAAAAATGAGTGCGAAAACCTGCCTCATCTAGTTGATGTGACAGGTCCTTGCACGCGTTCAACATCTGTGCTGTGTCTCAGGAATACATTCTTGCCGTGGAAGAGGTGGGAAGATAGGAGGCAAACCTTTAGGCATTTCGGACTACACATAAACAGGTTTCAGTTTTCAAATTCAATATTCTAGGGAAAGCATAAAAGTTCATGGAAGAAGGGACCTTGCACTCAGTCCATTTTGCGTAAGACTGCACTCGCCTGCTCGACAAGAGATGTGCCTGACCAGAGCATCATGAAGTCAAATGTGTCTGTGTGTGTGCTGGCAAGGTGGCTCGGGCTGGTTGGGGAGGGCAAAGTATGCGAGCAAAAAGTTTCTTGTAGTAAAGCAGGCTGGCTAATTATACTGGTGAGCAAATTATGTGAGGATGCAAATTGTGCGAGTAAATATGGTATGTACTCTTGTATGTTTCAGCTCTATTGCTACGGATCCTGCGGATCCAACTTGGCATCCGGCAGCAACAAAGAGAGGTTCTGCAGGAGGTGCGACAGCTGAAGCACAAGGTACGGCTCTTGTCCGTGCCTCAGCACGCCCAGCCAGCACAGCGCCCCTCTGACCTTCCCCGGCTGCCTGCTGGTATGATTGGAGAAGTGGAGGCAGCAGAGGCAGCTGTGCAGAGTAAAGCTGTGGCTGCGGCTTTGGTGTATATTTCTTGATTTTTAATATGCCTATGTAACATGCAGAAATTTAGTACTGCTTTAAGATACTGTGTTTCGGGAAACAAACTAGTCAGGTTATCTTATGAGCCACTGTACTACAGTCGAATATGAATAATTCGTACTCAAAGAGGCCAGAAAATTTGTTCAAATTAAAAGAAGTTCAAAATAATGAAAGTTACCGTAATTACTTGAATCTAACATGCACCTTTTTTCCGGCTAAGAGAGTTCATAAATCGCATGTGCGTTAGAATCGAGTGCGAAAAAAAAATGAATATGGTCATTCTATTGCCATCGCCACTTACAAAATGGCCGCCCCCTACGTGCGTCAGCATGGCGCGTCGGTCATTTCTGCCTATGTGTTTCCCATGCGCGGCACTTCATACGTGTGCTGAGGAGTTCGTCATCTTGTAGTACATTAGCATCGACGGCATGGTAGGGCCGACTCCAAAAACTCGACGAGTGCACCACAATGCTGCTTCTAAAAGAAAAGTCGTCGCGTGTGCCGGAACGGACAGAAATCGGGCCGCATCGCGGTCATTCGGAGTTCTCGAAACGTGCGTGCGGGACTGGCGTAAACAAAAGCAGAATATTGTCGACAGCAAAGATTCACGCAAAGGCTTCAGTGGACCACAGCAGGGTCGGTTTCCACAAATTGAAGAGCTGCTCGGCGAGTATGTGATAAAGCAGTGAGCGACACAGCGGCCCGTGACGACAGAACTGCTCCAAGTGCAGGCTATGCAGTTAGCCTTAGAAAAAGGGCTAATGCAGAGCCACTTTAAAGCAAGCAGGTGCTGGCTAACGAACTTTATGAAGAGAAAAGGCTTTTCCCTCCGAAGGCGAACGGGCATATGCCGGAAGTTGCCGGAGGAATACGAAGAAAAGCTTCAGAGTCTTCAGAGGTTCCTCCTAAACTTGCGGCACAACAACGGCTACCTGCTTGGGCAAATCGGGAATGCCGATCACACGCCTCTTTACTTCGACATGCCTGGCACCACAACCGAGTAGGAGAAGGGGGCGAAGCAAGTTTGTGTACTGACATCGGGCCACGGTAAAACTAGAGTGACAGCAATGCTCTGTTGCACGTCAGATAGGCATAAGCTTCCCCCGTACTTCATATTTAAACGGAAGACGCTCTCAAAAAGAGTCGTTTTCGCGAGTGGTGTGATCAAGCGGGCCAACGAGAAAAAAGGGTGCGCGTTGCAACCGATGTCTTAGTTTTTTTTTTTTTTTTTTTTTTTTTTTTTTTTTTTTTTGTCGTGGAAACCGGGCGCGTGTTACAATCGAGGGCGTGGTAGAATAGAGTAAATACGGTAAACGAGCGGAGGGCTCACCATGCAGTGATGCATGTGCATGGAGAAGTGTTATTCACAAATTACAGGACATCCGTCATTAATTAAACTAGTCAATACATGTCTGTACACGTTGGCCTTGCAACGAGTCAACAAGTTTTGCGTGCAGTTTGCAAAGCATTTGTACTTCGGCTTCAGTATTCTCCTGGCAAAAGAAGTTGCGCGCGGCAATGTCCAGTGCTGACACTCTTCGAAGACAACTGTGTTTCCACTGTTACCATCTGCGCTGCAGCCGGAGCGTGGCCAGCACATGATGAGAATGGAGGAGCGTCTCCACCTGGAGAAAAGCAGATCGGCATTCGAGAGAGAAACACTCCGCGGCAGCTTTTTTTTTTTTCTCTCTTCATGCGCGGTGTTGAAAGGAGAAGAGTCTCTACATAGCAGGAACGAAAAACAGGGAAGCGTGACACCGGCGCGTTGCAGATCGGCATGAGAGAGCCAACTCTCTGCGACAGCTTTTTTTCCCCTCTTTCTCTTCATGCGCAGTGTTAAGAGGAGAAGGGTCTGTACGTGGCAGGGACGGAAAAAGCCGAAGCGGGGCACAGGAATGTCCCAGATTGGCATTTGGCAAACATTCCACCGCAGTCTTTTCTTTCCTTTTCTTCATTTTCTTCTTCAAGCACAGCGATGAGCTGTCTGAAGTGCCACCGCAGGATTGGGCGGGGTGCTGAGAGCATTTTCGGAGCGCGGTACAGCTTTGATAGGACCACAGCGTCAGTTCGAATTAAGTGTGTTGGAATTAATGAGATTCGACTGTATTTACTATAGTCTGTGAAGTCCGAGTGAACTGTCCTAAGCTAGCAGACGATGTAGGCGGCATCGTGTGTTTGATGGGCAGTGACTAGCAATAGCCTGCTTAAAACAGACATTCAGTAATTTTGTTCATTTATCACCCTATTTCGTGTCCGCTGCGGCTCTCTCTACTTTGAGCTACAGTTCACCCTGCCTTGTGTTAGCCGATTTCTTACTTTTTTAAAAATCTAACATGCACCCAATTTCGCAGTGTGAAGAAAAATGCACCTTTGTTTATTGTGATGAGATTTCTATAGCGACATGCCTCTTTGTTGGCTATCACAGAAAAATATAAACAGCAAATGGTGCGACCATCTAGTGCGACCTTTATTTTTCTATCAGTTTCATCTATGACCAAGATTTGGGCGCTCTAAGGTTGCCTCTTAGTACGCCTTGATCATGTTCATTTATCTTGTTGTGCTCTGCTTACAATGCATTGATTAAAAACATGTCCAAGCTTCTTTTTGAATTCCACATATTTTATCGTTTTTCACCTGTAGGAGCTACTCCTGGTCAACATTCAGGCAAAGACATTGTAACCTCGAAGAAACGTGTATTGGAATTTGAGCACTGTACAAAGTAATTATACTATTTCATAGCTAGAATCAATACTTATTAAGGGTTATAACAGTGTTATATTTGATTTCATAACAGCGAAACTGCATTCAGAGAAGGACTCTGAAAGGTTCTCACACTGAGTGTGAGAGGGCTGATGTGGAAACCATTTTAGGTCAAGTGAGTTGAAGTTAGCGTAAAAAAACAATGAAATGTTGTGATGCCCGAAAATTCAAGTTGTTGTTTTCAGTGTCCTCTTCTTGCAGATTTTTATCATGAAAACATTTCGATGTGCTGTTGCGTTTACCCCATCTATGCTTCTTGCATTTTTTTACAGCGCAAGCACCTCCTGCAGATTGGGGGACGTGGCCTCCGAGAAATTGGTGTGAATGCCATGAAGGCTGTATTGGCACATGATGTGCAAGTGCTGTACAGCCTTCATGGCAGAAAAGGGAAAAGGGCCTTTGTGAACCTGAGGCTCTGTAGATTAGTGACAGGTTAGACTTGTTCATTGTTTTATGTGTGTGTACCCTTGTGTATTCTCTGTACTGCAGTGCTTCATGTGTACTATGGTATTTCTGTTCTTGTATGCAGATGTCATCTGCCAAAAAGCAGGGTGCTACCAGGCGGAGGCCCTCAACTTTATTAAGAGGTGGCTGCCAGGGTCTGGTGATTGCTGTGGGGGCAGGAAGCGGCGCTTCAGAGAAGCATTTGTTGTGGAGCAGCCCGATGATCCCCACTCTCAGAGTGCAGATTATCGGCTGCTCGCGGCAGCTGGCTTCCTGCCCAGCCACAGCAGCCAGGGCCTTGACAGCACCACTGTCACTGTGCCCCCAACGCAACCTGGCCTGCAGTAGAGCGGGCCTTTTTTAGTTGTGTATATATATTTTTCAATGTATACATTTTTGTTGTACCAAATAAATAAAAAAAAAAAAAAAGAATAAATAGTCTGCAGACTGTCGGTGGTGCACTGTTCGGCTAGCTTATGCTGATTCGGAAGCACCATCACCATGTTTTAGTTACAAAAAAATGCTCTAAACTATTAATATTCTCGATTACCATGTGGGGGACATATGTGGGGATTGCAAGTGGGGGACATACGCTTTCAACATTTACTTCCTAACGACTTTTTTCGATCTGCTGTACCAAATACCAGTACCAAATAAAGCACTCGCTATTGCAAAAGATAAATTGGTAAAAAAATAAACTACACTTCTAGTGTTAGCAAAGGGAATGAGGTATAAAAGATGAAATAGATCGAGTAACTGCTTTCAGTTCTCAGCATTCAATTTTCTGTTGCCCCAAGTATACAGGGCTGCAAAGCTACAAGAGCGGGTCATCGAGGCATATTGTTTAAATCTTCCGGTAAGAAAAATTCCCTACTAATAATGGTTACATAATGGCAAGCCAATCAGTAGCCAATATTCCTCGTGCAGGAAACATCGGTGTAATAACGGCATTTGATTGGCTGCAATGTGGCCCTGGATTGGTCCAATGTCGGTCGTACATCCGTAGCCAATATTCGTCGTGCAGCAAACATCGGCGTAAAAATGGCATGTGATTGGCTGAAATATGGCCCAATGTTGGCCGAACATTGGCAGCTTTGTCGGTAATACGATGGGCCTTCGTCGGCCCAATGTTGGTTGCATACTGGCTAAAACATCGGCAAAACGTCGGCCCATCATTGGCTTGAACGTCGGCCCGACATTGGAAGAAGTTGCACTTCCGACGTCGGCCCGACGTCGGTGCCGATGTTAGCCGATGTTGGTCCAAGATTGGTCCAACGGCGGCGTGCTGCCTGGGTATGGGAGCAGAGTTTGCTATTTGAATGGCCTTATCAATTGCTTCAAAAACAGCAGTGAGGCCATCTCTAGGATGAGAATAAATATTCAAAATAAAATATGTGCCTTGTCCTGTACGACGTGGGAGAAGTTCAAGAAGAAGGCAGTCACTGTAAAGATCGGAAAGATGATGCGCTATAAACGAGATATTTCTCTGTATATATGTGGTAGCCCATGGGGAGCTAGGATGCGAATGTACAGCCTGATAGCCGAGGAGTTTGCAAGCTTTTAAAGGCTCCTGTACGGAGATGACATCAGGAGCCCGTGTCGACCGCTGTATATAAAGTGAGAGGTTGTCTCTCTTGTTTCTTAATCCACGACAATTCCGTTGCCATATGCAGAGTGGAGAGGGTGAAGATGTTGCAAGGGTGCAGGAGGGGGTTATGGCTGCGAAGGCGCTGGAGAGGGTTGAGATTGTGGGAGAGATTCGAGCCGAGCAACTAACACGTCTAGAATCTATTGAAGCGTTCAGCAATTTGCGTAAAGCCTAAATCAACCTTTTGTTTGAGTTCGCGGTGTTCTTTCCGAATTTTTTGACTGGTGCTTTTAAAATCGTCCTCCGATGACTCCGGTTGCTCTGTCCTTTTCTTTTTTGCTGGCTGTGGAGAGGAATCTATAACGTCGGTTCCTGATTTTGCTGCCATATCAGGCTCTATGACAGAGGGGGAGATAGATAGGGGTGGAGAAGACGCGGGTGGGGCAGCTGTAAGTGTACTTAAACGTTCCAGCACCAGAGCCAACTGTTGCTTTAACTCTTGATTCTCTCGCATTAGACGTTCGATAGTCTCCTGAGTTTTAGAATTTTCTTTTGCGTCAGAGATCATACAACAGGAGCAGGAGGCTTGCTTTGCCCAGCTCACCTTTTCGGGTTTCGTGCTGAAGTCGCGGCTTTGTGATGCACTTCGTCCAGGGCTTTTGCCTTTGCTGCCACGGTTTCGTCCAGGACTCCTGCTTATGCCGCTACGGTTTCGTCCAGGACTCTTGCTTCTGCTGCTACGATTTCTATCGTCGATGCTTGGAAAAGACTCCTTCTCGAGCTGGAACTCGGGCTGCTCCTGCTGGTGCTCTTGTTGTGGCCTTTGTCGTGGCCGAGACAGACGGCTGAAGCCACGCTGAAAGCGTTGCTTGCATGCCCTGTCACCCGTCTTGTGAGCGTCCCCACAGATGACGCACTGCGGGGTGCAGGGATAGTCCTCCGGGTGTTTCTGTCCGCAGCTTGAGCACGTGAGGCGATTTGGCAAAGGACATACATCTCGTCGGTGGCCGACTTGTCTGCAGTTTAGGCACGCTTCCACCTTCAGTCGAAAGTTGAAAACGGCGTAGAGGATGCCAAACATTTTGACTGACGGAGGAAGCTCTTCAGCCATGAAGTGAATGAGCACTGAGCGTGAGGTACGTCCCATGTCTCTCTTGCTTGGACTATTGGTAGAAGGGGATTCGCCCGACGTAATTCTTGAAGCAAGTCCTGAGGTGACTCACCATTCCAAGCGCGGTAGATGATCCCTGCCCGTGCCCCGTCTGGGGGAGCTATGTGCGCGTGAAATCCCAGTTTTTTACCACGTAGCGTGAGTTCTCGTATTTTTGCATTGTTGGCAACTCGGTCGACGCAAGATGTGGACACGGTGAAAATATTTTTGGCCAGATTGGTGCACACAAGATCTTCGTCGGCAGCCACAGAGTGCAGTCCGCTTTTGGCGACTACAGCCGCTCGTAACTCTACGTCGTTGTATTGGGCCAGATCTACGCCCGCACTCGGACGAAAGACAATCTTGAAGTCATCGACTGGCAACCGTGGCAGTCGTTTTAAGCGAGGACGCGCCACAGCTGTGCTGTCGAGCTTTGAGGAAACGCTGGGCGGTGATTCCGTTTTGCGTGCTGGCGTTTCGGCAGCTGGCGCCGCTTTACTTGACTGCGTTCCTTCAGTTTCTTTTGACTGTTGTCGAGGTGAGCGTTGTCGGGCATTCAGGACTACACTCCATTCTTCTGGGTGGAATTCTGTGGCAGGTAAATCCGTGCCACTCACCATGTATGCCATTGCGTTGCCGAAAAACTTGTGCACGCGCGTCGAAGCGCGAGACCGACGCCGGTGGCGTTAGTGCTAACGAGGCGGCGTTGCCCCGCTCAGCAAGAGTTGATGTTTGCAAAGCTCCTCAAGAACAAAGAGGTTTGAGGCACTCACCAGCAGCGTCGGCAACTTGCTGAAGTTCAAGAGAGACCACTGTTGGCACCAAAAAAGCAGTCTTGGTTCGACAAAAACTTCGTAGAATACGGAGCCCATGCGAGGCACGTCAGCCTTGCCTGGCCCCCTAGCGGACTCTCTCCCCCCCCAGACTTGCGCTAAATTGTATAGAAAAATTCTTAGCTGCATCACAACATCAATAAACACATAGTTACCATGACTGCAACAAAAACAACTATGCCATACCAACTTTTGCCACATAATAGGATCAAAGCAACAACACTAACACACAATGTCATCTAAAAAGCTGACAAATGCATATCTGTGAAATTTACCATAGGTCACTATGTAAATTGTAACCAAAATGCTGGAAGTTGCTGCTCTGTGCCTGCTATTCTCTCTAATGTCACTCTGTGCAAGGCAAAGTTACCATTTGTGTAACAAGCAGCCATATTATGCCTACCTAGCTTAGTGTACACTGATCAGATTTATACACGAGTTTCAAGTAATCAATTACTTTTCCCAAACTAACATTCTGGGTAACTCAATGAGGTTTACTTGTCATTGATTACCAGTTATCATTGACTTTTTTGATAAATAATCAAGTTATAACCAGTATTCCACAGCACTTTTTGTCCTAATATCCTGTAAGGACAACCCTCCCCTCTTTGTCAGACAATGGCCACAACAGACTGCACATGCATGCTCCTTTCCTTAAGGCCTTCTCAACTGTTGCGAAAGCAATGGGAGAGTTTCTCAGTATGTTTTGCCACCTATCGGTTGTAAGAGCACTGCAACCCTGACTTTGCATCTCCTGTGTCCCGTACACCTCAGAAGACTGTTGCTCGATATAAAACCGCGAAATGGGAATTGTCCCCTGGGAGGGCGATTATTCAAGAAGCTGTAATTTGATCACCACTTCAAAATTGATGCTCAGTGTACACTAGCTGCATTAACTACACATAGTGCCCCGTAAGAAGAGCTCTCCAAGACTTTTGTCCTTTAAAAGAACTTCTGAGCAACTTCCATTGCTATAAAACTGCCAAACACAGTCACGGGGGAACATTTCGTCCTTGTTTTGCAGCTTCATGAAATTTAGAAATATGCCATTTCAATACAGTTATAAGTGTTTAAGTACCAAATCTGGCAGCATAGTATAGTATGCTATAAAACTGCCAAACACAGTCACGGGGGAACATCTCGTCCTTGTTTTGAAGCTTCATGAAATTTAGAAATATGCCATTTCAATACAGTTATAAGTGCTATAAGTACCAAATCTGGCAGCATAGTATTAGCACCTATATTTGAAAATGCAGTAGTCACTTCTTGCCCAGGTGTCTGATGCAGGTCACGGACGATTTCAAGAAAACAAAAAGTTTCATGTGTGTTACCTTTTCAGTTGTCTCTTCTTCACTTTCTACGTTATAAAAGACAGTGTCAGGAACCGACAGCCGTTTCTTGCCCATCTTCTGAATGAGGTCACTGAAGGTGGCTACAGAAATTATCAAACGAAATTAAATTTTAGCAGGCCACTAAAGCACCAATGTGGTATGAAGACCACAAATGCATGGAAAGTACAACTACATATCTGTTCTACCACAAAAGTTTGGTTCTGAAGAAAGAAAGCTGTGCTGTACATGCATTCGCTTCTAGATGATGCAAGTCAATGGCTGATGGTAAGAGTTATGCAAGTATTTAAACCTTGAGACAAACCACATGTTGCTAGTTATAGCACAATCTGAATTAATTTACCAGGTGATCACATATGAGCTATTGATCACACATCAAAACAATTAGTCAAAGCTTTTGAACGTAATTCAGTCTGTGTGAGCAACACCATTTCTAGGATTGGTTATTAACTGTCCCGCAGTAGCTTTTTGAAGTTCTATTTTATTACCATTGCAATCTATTCCAGAGAAAAAAATATCTAATTACATTAAACTCATCAAAATAATTTTGGCATTGCCATTTACTTATAGCTTCAGCATGCAGCAGTTCAAAGATCTTGTCAATTGAAATGCCTAGGTGCAAAGATTGCATCAAGTTCAAACTAGAACAAGATAATTAGAAAATATGTGTAGCTTAGCTGATCGCAAGTTGGGCATTGAGTTCAGTTTATTACCTTAAAGGCCCCCCTTTCTAGGAGGGGCATTACATAAGGGGTGGGGTTTTATTTAGGTTAACAATAAGCAGTAAGAGTTGTTTTAGCATTAGAGATGAACAATAATACGATCTTGAAAGGCAGATGATGACATTTATGGCGTTGTTACAAGGCAAAGTATATACCCGCATTACCGAACAGGCCTAACCAGCCTGAACTGCCTATATGCCGACGGACCGCACGCTTTAAATTACTCGACCAGCTGCACAATATAACATTCCACGGACATTCTAATTGATCTTTGCGTCCACCGGGATGACTGTCACTGTGAATAAGTGCACAATTTGTCTTCTGGTTTTCTACATTACCTAATGATCACTTGCTCGCTGTTTTTTCTGCTGCGCACGTGTTTTGATTAAGCACAATTGTGGTGCGTTTTTGGACTGAAAGACTGCTGAAACATTCCAATGACATTTAGAGTATACATGAAAAATGCTTTGCCTCTTTGTATAGCAGCCCGAAAGGTCATACCGTATTCCAAATCATAAATTGAGTGCCCGAGACGACCACCACGTGCACACGAAAAGAGCTACGTGGACTAATAAGCATGAACAACTTAGCAGTAGTTGCGCAACCACCACCAACGGGTCAAATAAGGCACACTGAGAACACAGAAGCAATTCCGTGCGTCTTATTTTGACTTCGCACCGAATAACACACGTGCAAGCAGCGACGCCTGCCACACATTTTTCCTGTATTATAAAACGGATTCCTAAACGCCACCAAAATTAACACCTCAAAGAAGACAGAACTCACCACCAAGGAGGACGACGTCTCCTCGATAATACCCTTCGTCGACGTGCCCTGCTTCATTGGTCTTCCAATATATTTCTTTGTGTTTTTGGCAGTCAGCCACACTCGCCGGCTTGAAGTCCTTAACGAGCTTCACGCTCACTATAGCGCGGTAGCCATCGTCGTAAACGACGTAGGCCACCTTCGGTGCTGCCGGCATAATTAAGTGGGAGCGCAAAATCAACACTCGCCTTCAAAAACAAAAAAAGAAAGACTGCAGAGACTACTGCCGTGGCACGTCTCGCAGGTCTCATCCAAAACATCCAGTACTTCGAACGTAGAGTACTGCTCTTGGATTGGCTAAACTGAACATGTTAACGACCTGATCTGTAAAACGTTTAGTGCTTGTTGCGCCACCTACTGAGTAGAATGTATACCATAATATGTGTATTTTGAAATGAATGTGCGCGTAAAATATTGTATTTTTGTCACCAGATGACAAAACATACTAGTAAGTTTTTAAAAAGAAAGGGTTGTGTTTGAGTTTTGATGATTTGGACTGTTGTAGAACAATGTAATCACAACTCATTCAACGCGAAAGGTCTGCTTAGTATTTTTAGTTTACTTACCTGTATTGCTTCTTGAGGGTGTTTTTTTACTTCTATTTTGAGAGGGGGTTGGTGGGTTTGTGGGGCGAACATGTTATAAGGTAGCGTTATGTTTAAGGAAATGAGTTACGATACCAGCTAGAACATTACAAAACTTGTAGTTCCTCGGAGCAAAAATGCGAACACACGCCACATCTACCGCTTAACAGGACACTAGAGAAATAAATAAAATGTACTTGATTGCATCTTTTTTTTTTTCTTGATTATTTTTCAAGACGTTGGTAGATGTGCGTGTTTTACACATTACCCATAATCTTATTTATGAATATACAGGCACGACAATATAATACCAATCAATTATTGAAGAATCCAGCCTATAAACCACTGCACTGCTTTTATGCGATATTCACTGAACGACACGATAAAAAAGAAAAGCGCACGGCTTGCTATAATTATCGAAACGATAGGCATTCGCATATTGGAAATGTAATTGCGGAATGATAACGCAATAACAATATAAATGTTGGTGCTTAACGTTCCAAAACGATGACAATTGAGAGATGCGCCTTAGCGGCGACCACATGGAATCCATAAACGTCCACCAAAATCTAAGTACAAGGGCCTCAAGCATATTCGCCTCTACTAGAAATCCGGATTCAAACACAGACCTTCGGGATCAGCAGTGGAGCAACGGGAAAGAATTGATGCACATGCCACACGGCATGTGAATGTCCACCTTCGGGATTGTATTAGGCTAATTTAGGGATAAGTAATGAGTCCATCTTGGTAGGACGTGCGGCCACTATTACACAGGACACACAACACAAGCGCTTGTGTTGTGTCTTCTGTGTAATAGTGGCTGCACTTCCTACCAAGATGGATTCATGCCAACTGGCCCGATACAATTGTTTATTGACTTACATTTATAGTTCGGCGGCCTCTTCATTATTAACGTCTCTTAAGCGCTTATGTTGTTTGTTCTGTTGATAGTGACTGTGCTTTCTACACAGATGGATTCATAGCAACTGGTCCGACACAATTGTTTATTAAGTAATGAGCCCATCTTGCAATATCGGCATATAATTTCGACTCGGACGCGAAGATCAGAGCCAACATTGCCTTTATAGAAACCACATTCGTCACGACATAATATTTCTATCTCGAGTACTTGCGCGTACAAGTCGTCAAAGCAAAAAAAATTATAATAATAGCACGTTTTATCCCGTGAGTATACTCATGTGAGTAACATGTACATGTACTTCAGATCGGCAAAGGAGGACCAACAGTAATGCTGCAGCGATCGATGGTGCCCTGCGGCATAACTAAAATAGAAAGAGTTGCATGTCGACATTGGCCAGCAATCACGTCTGCATCTTTACATGTTAAATTAATGCAAATATATGCATGTGCGCTCAGAGCAACTATAAGCGGCAACATTTTCTTACGTTAATCTCCAGCGTGTTCACTATCTCAGTTTATCCGAGGTGTCTACCTGTACCCAGGACCCAGGCTGCAGCCGAAGATTTCTTTTGGGGTGGGGGCAGGAGTTTGAACCCCCCCCCCCTCCTAGCTTCTGCGGTGACCTGCATGGTAGTAATGCAGGTGTGACCTGGGGTGGCTCGAGCGCGTGGAAAGTGGATATGTGGGCTTGAAGCATTGCGCTCAGAGAACTGCAAACATGGAGAAAAGACGGATATACACGATCGGTAGTGTTTAGTGATTTTACTTCGTCCTTTTTCCGGCTCTCTTAGTTGATTCAGCGGATAAACTTTGGGGTCAGGTTTCCGGGAGGTGCTGTCGAGACATGACAAACTTCGACAATCGACAGCTGCCGGTGGAAAATTCTCGTTTCGGAGCTGGCTCTTTATACAGAGGCATTCAATGATGGGCTTATGAAGGAAACTACTTTTAGGTAGCCACATCAGTGGGCAGTAATAACAGTTATGAGCAGACCATTATTTTTTGAAACTCTAACCATGGACAGACAATCTCGCGGTCCCGTCCTTTGTTAAAAAAAGTCTGTGCAGTGATAAACTTGCAGATAACAAAAATAGTGCATTCCTTGAAGCGACTTTTTTTATGACTACCTGTTACGTGCTCTACATAGCAAAAGTACACGTCAATTGCAAGAATCTAAACACCGCTGTCGACCACAGCGCCAATATTTATTTAGTGGGTTGCTGATCGTCACATGTTTTGCTTTTACATTGTCTGCATTCCGCCACTATGTTTATTTTTCATACGTTTACATTCCAGGCACTATACCGACTATATTGCTACTACGGTTAATGCTGTCATTCATCCGTCGTCATCCGTATCGTTACCTCCACCATCCTATCGTGGTCTTCAGTTGTGCTTTGCTTAGCTAGTCATGAGTCAACTAGCTGCAAAGAAACGTCGAAAGCTGTATTTAGGACCAGACACTGAATTTGTAGTACCCCGTTCGACGCGATGGTACAGCCAGCAGTCGACCAGCAGTGCTTCGGCGACCGCTACGACTCGTCTCGCGGGTGTTTTGAACTCGCCACCAGACAGTTCTCACGCGTCCCAGGCATCACCAGGAGATCGATGTCTCACGGACGGCTGTTCTGTTGACACGAGTTCTATAGGAGTACGAACAGAGGTGCCAGAAGGAAGCGACGACTTTTTCAACAGCGCGCATGGCGTAGGCGACAATGCATACCAAAGCCCCGAAGAATGCCCTGACAACGAAAGCAATCATTCAGAAAATGACAGTGAAGACGGTGACACTCGACCTTTCCGAGATACAGATCAAGACCCAAGCTCCGGAACCGAAGAAGATAGTGGTGACTATCTTTGTGGAGACGGCGCTTCTGTAAATCGAGACCAAAACCCTGGAGTCAAAGGAGACATTTCTGGCGACCGTAGTTCTGTGCCCTCGTTCGACGAATCAGAATTTCTTGCCAGATGCGTCACGGATTTTGGAACAAAAACACTTCCGGGATCAGCAACCACAATTGCAGTCGCTATCGTTCTAATAATGTCGTTCATAGCGGCTCACGGCCTTTCCTGGTCTGCTGTGGACGACTTGTGGAAGCCTTGTTCGGTTTCGAAAAGTGCGGCCTGCCGCAGTCGAAATACCTACTGAGGAAATTGTGGTCCGCGAAATGCGATTCCGTCAGCAAATACCATTATTGCTGTAGTCAGTGTGGCAAGCTGCTCGACATTTCTAGCGACAAAATTCACCTGACTTGCAATGTCTGCCGGAGCACTGTGAAGCTGTCGGACGTAAAAAGCGGGGGCACATTTTTTTTCATTCTGGATGTTGGAATGCAACTTTCCAGCACTATAGAAAGTCTCTGTGGTGTTTTGTTTGAGAACCTCAACAAGTTGAAGCAGCAGGCAGAAGTCGGCTGCCACTTGATTTGTGACATCACTAGTGGCATGATGCACCGCACTTTGCGAGAAAAGGGTGTGTTAAAATGGAGCGATTTGACTATTACACAGTAGAAATTTTTACACCCAGAAAGGTGTAAATGAGCTTGTCCCGTGGACGACACCCTAAGGGTGTTATTTCAGCACCTTCCAAAAAGGGTGCTTTACCATGCACCCTTAGAATAGGGTGTACATGTGAAAAAACTGTAGGGTGTTATAAAAACACCCTTAAGGAAGGGTGCCTTCGATGTCCATCACTTTTTTAGCACCCTCTGAGGAGGGTGCGAGAAGGGTGCACAAGGGTGTTGAGTGCCCATGGCAGGGGTGGCAGTATTCTTTTAGACTGCACTAATAGATATCAGCATGCACTGATTACACACTACTTGAAGAAGGTGGTCCTGATTATCGATGGTGCGCCACCTGTCGAGCTCCATTCATTGCGTGTGGGCAAAAATATAAACGCGTACAATCGTGTATGAACTTGTGCTGGATCTATATATACTTCACAGTATATGCATAATGCACATTACAGCAAATGAAGCCTTGCTGCCCTTGCATATAGTGTTTATTTAATAGGAAAATAAAACATGAACTTTTCTTCTGCCACACAACTTTTTCACCAGATATGCGTTCACGTATACGTACACTACACATGCAACACCTCAAATGTTTATTATATTTTTTCAGTTTCACTTTATTGACAATTCTTTGCAACATACAACTACACTGGTTTCAGTTTAGTATTCTGCTTCAAGTACATATAGACTACAAATGAAATACACGCTAATATATCCCTATAATTCATTCACGTATCTACAATCTCAGTGGTTTCCAGTTTAATACTCCTTCATGTACACAATCGGTTAATAGGAATGAAATAGAGGCAAATATATACTTATGATTCTTTCAATGATATACAATCACCATGATTTCACTATATACGCCTTCATGTACACAATCGTTCCCAAGAAGTGATGCACACAAAAATATATATGGATAGTGTTTTCAAATGTATACAATCACAGTGGTTTAAGCTTTGTATTCCTGGATGTATAACAATTGCTTATGAGAAATGATGTACATGCAAACATATACGGGTTTTCGCACATATAACTTTAGCGAATACCTAAGAAACCAATACAATGATCAGAAACACAATAAGCTAAAAACGAACACAAAACTGAGTCAGGACACACAAAAAACAAAAGAGGTAATGCATAATTATGGCTAATGACACAGCAGGGTCACTTTATGCCAAATGTCCCAGCCATTCTGGCAACCATCTCAAATGTATTCGAAAAACTCGTGCTGCATTGAAAATAGTGAACTTCTGGAATATTTAGGGGAGGAAAAATATTTGGTCACGTGGCTGCCTTCTGAACTTCCTAGAATGCCGTCTAGGTGTATGTGAAAAATTTTATTCTAAAAGCACCGCTCTTTCTTTCCATACGAAACTCGGTCTACGTGTTACGTAACAAGAGCTTAATTTTGGAGAGTTTGTTCATCGTGGTTGTGTGCTAGTCACAGCGCGACAACTTTAGGAAGAGACAGAAAGGACAGGAAAGAGCACCGACTGTCAACTGAATTTAATGAATGTGCTACGAGCGCTTTTATACGGAGTACAAGAACCGTGTTCATGCAGGACGACACGTGTGAGCACTACAAAAATAATCTTAACTGTGAAAATAATATTCGAATATTCCCTCTCGGAAAAGATAAGTGAACGTGTAGTGATGCACTGATCATTGGTTTACCTAATAAAAAATACTTCTACAAACGTTAAATTGGCTTTAAGTAAACCTATTCTCGTGTCGAATGGGGCAACATTGACTATTCCTGTTGCTGTTTAGTACACACACTTTTGAAAGCTTGCAAGGGGCGGAAAACAACACGCTAATATCATATCTGCTGGCTATTTTTTTAATTGTGAGACACGTGATGTGGTATAACATGCAAAGGTTTTGGTCATTGTTTTTTGTTGGTCCTGTCTTCTTTAACTTTACTTTCAGCAGGAGGGTTTTGCAAACGGGTGTGATGATTCTGTTGGGATATCCAGCATCTTTCAGTCTTTTAATCTGGTTTTTAAGCCTGACCTCACCCTTGTGCTAACATGACTTCTGAAGGGTGGCTGAATACATGTGGTATCAATTCCTCTTTCTACTAATTTTGAATGCCCACTATCAAAAGGCAGAACATTCTTAGCACTCCTGGGCTGATAGCACCAGCCAATGCCCCAACAGCACCATCACACTTGTTTGCGAAACCCTCCTGCAGAAAGTAAAGTTAAAGGAAACATGACCAAAAGAAAAAGAGAATTACCAATCACCTTTGCATGTCACAGGGTACTACGTACATAAGGTGTCTCACAATTTTAGGAAAAGAGCCAGCAGATATGACATACACGATTTTTGAAAAAAAGCAAGCAGAAAAATGAGAGATTTTAGAACTCTTTATCAGGAAGGCCAAGGATCAATGCATCAGTACACCTTCACATATCTTTTCCGAAAAAGAGTATTCTTTTCTCGGTTAAAATTATTTTGTCATGGTCACACATGTGTTGTTGCAGATGAGCCCTGGTATTGTGCTCTGTATAAAAACGCTCGTAGCACCTTCAATGAAATTCAGTTGACAGCGCTCTTTCCTGTCCTTTTTGCGATAAGATTTTTATTACAGAAAGAATTTCATTTTCTTACAGTTTAGGTATAATGATGAGTTTTCATTGTACCACAACATGGAGCAAATTGCATCTCAATACGGACAAAAATCACGATTTTGTGAAATTCGTGATATTTTCTCGTATATTTCAGCAGCTTGAGAGGTATAAAGATATTTTTCACTGAAAATATACCTTCTGTGAAGTAAGTATTCACTGCTCAGATATTCATACAAAGTGCAATATTGCAATCAAAAATGCAAACATAACACATTTTGGCTTTATTCTTGGAAGCGAATGTGGCAAAAAATTGCACTATTATTATTGAGCTTCAAATACCTTACAGAAGCACATTTATTTAACAGGTAGACCGAATTTGCTTTAGAAAAAATAAGCGGTAGTTTTAAAACAAAATTTTCCACAAACTGCACACAGACGGCATTATGCCAGGAAGTTATAAGCCAGCCACATGAACAAAACTTTTTTTTTCTCGCTGAAATATTCTAGGAGTTCACTGTTTTTAACGCAGTAAGTCAGCACATTTTTTTTTCAAATACAATTCAGATGGTCGCCAAAGTGGCTGGGACGTTTGGCATGGAATGGTCCAGCTATATTTAAGCAAAATAACTTACACAAATAACAATATTTGTTCATCTACCATGACCACACTAGAAAAAGTTGTTCAGACATTGTGACACTAAAATTTTCAGCGTCGTACTGCCTGAACAACTTCTTTGATAAACTCCCAACTCACGCCGAGAAAAAGCCGCTCAATCACGGCGGTTGTTAAAGGCCTTGCGGCCGTAGACAATGTTAAAAATAAAAAAAATCAACTCATCAGTGCTGTCACTCCTTCTTCGTCATTACTGACACGGAACATTTTTCGGTTATCCATGTGGAGGTTCAGGAAGTAGGCTTGCTCTAGGCTGGGGCCAGGGTAGACTACCAGGACGTCAGCGGCACCCTCTCATCCTGTAATAAGAGCAAATATGACTTCTCATAAAAGGATGTTCGTGCTGTTCTGGCAGCACCATATATAAAGAATGCGTAGTGTGTATCCTTCGAAATGGCGTGTAATTGACATTACACTGACCTCGAAGCATACAACCCATGCATTCCAATAATTTCGTATGATAAAGATGAGAGTTTTCCAGCATACAGCGAATTCCCGAAATGAGATGAAGTGTAAGACTACAGCTCAAAAATGGCACTTACGAAAGCCTGAACTCACTTAAGAATCAAATTCCTTCTAGGGTAGTGAGCCAGTGTGAAAAACAATTCTTAAAGTACAAGGTTCAGAACATGTAGCTATAATCAAAACGCACAAGAAACTTACCTCTTCATGTACAAACAGTGAAGACATCTCTGCTTTCTCTTTTACATGAGAACAAATGATCTTGGGCGTGGCACTAGCGAATAGGTCTGCAAAAAAAAAGTATAAGATTTACTGACTTTAATCACGCCTCTAACAATCTGAGGAATTGTTACAAGTCACCAATCAGTGCAATTCTAACTGCCTCTATAAGGGCATCAAAAATGAACAATTTTCTCGTTCTTTCTACCCTCACAAGACGCTCCGTCAATGGAATCTAATCCAAATTTGACGCTGTGCTTCCTATTTGCCTGCTTTCTAGACGTAGGGCATCGAACATGTGTTTTGTGCACCTAATCTAGCACAGAAATTCGTCATCTATAATTCAATCATCTCAATTCATTGTAATTTGATAAAAGATGTGATAGCTCGTCCAGTTTTTAAAGAGTTGCGGGCCTGCAATAGGCACTGCCTAGCACGTATAAAAGTATTTCTTTAAAAAATTTTTTTCAAACCTTGCTTTGAGAAAAAGCGTCTGGCATATTTCGACAACCAAGCCCATCCACTGATGGCAATCAGGGGCACGCTATTAGCGATTATTGACCACGGGATTTACAAACGTAACCCGTGCCTAAATACCCAGTTAAACACAATCAAGCAAGTAGGAGCGCTCGAACGACACCAACGCGCGCGGACGCCGTCTATGTTGCAGCAGCCATGGCTTATGCTAGAGCTACCGCACACAGCTCCTACAGTCACGTATACTCTCTCGATTCTGTTATAACGCCGAACGTTATCGCAGATGAAGGCAAAGCACGAAAACACCAAACAGAAACGAGGGAAAACAACGCACGGCGATGGCCACAACAACACGCCTTTGGAAGTCTGCTAGATCTTTCCCTGTTGCTGGTGACACTTGTCCTAAATAGCTTAAAAGACCGAGGCGCACGTGCTGGGAGCATCGCGGCATATCAGCACTTCCAACTTTACTGTCTTTAAGCAAAAAAAAAAGCCATTTCTTACAGTGCGCCTCTGTACATAATTTTTTCTTTTTCTTTCTTTTTTACGCTTACACCCACAGAAGCACGTTGCACATTTGAGTATTAATAGAAATGTTATTACGATGTAGCCCAAAGCACATCTTAAAACAATATCAATCACTTTGTGCAGTGTAGAGACAATGTGCGATCAGCAACTAATCCCGCCCTTGTTAAGGGATCACATCACTCATTGTATGAGTGATGCAGGCACTTACACAACATCGCGCATAGCAGTGTGAACTCGTTAAGTCACACGTTTAATCGGGCATCTGCAACAGTCCCGCGAACGCATGCTGTTGTAAATGGCTGGCAGCCTACTTCGGCAGAACTGCTGCAGGCGCCCAGCTAGCGCTGTATGATTACTACCTACGAAAACAGTACACTCACCGTTAACAGGCCCACGTTGTCCGTGTCCGCCACTCCATGAATATTCCTTAATCCGAGCGTCACTTCAAACACGGTGTCATGCGTGACCACCATTGAATATGCGCCTGTTCGCTAGAACACACACAGCGACCAAGACCGCAGACCAACGCAACGCATTTGAAAGACGATGAGACAGAGAGAGAAACGTTGAGAGAGAGAAGGAGGAGGCAGTCTGGCGGCGGCGCCGCAGCTGTCGACGCAGGTGTTCGGTGACGCAACTATTCGCTTATCTACGCCGCCGTTGTGGGAGCAACGCTGGCCGGGGTTAGTGGGGGGGGGGGGGGGGGAGAACGGGAAACCTGCCAGGACGGCGCCGAAAGGTGAACGCTGAGGCGTATACGGCGGACGGCCGTTGGACGCGGATCGACTCCTTGTAAACGGCAACTCTCCTTCCAGCCAGTCGCACAGCGACGCAGGTTATTTACCAGCCTCGGGTTCTTTGAGTATTTTGACGGAATGCGATTGCAGCGGGCGAAAAATAGTGAAGCAAAACTTGCGGAAAACAAAGTGCACCATGGAATGGCCAGAAACAATAATTATTTCGTCCTCGGTGGCATTAGCGGGAGAGCATCGCTACACCTTTTTCCAGAGGAATTTCTTTTCGCATTGTCTGTGTCTGGCAATTCCGCGTATGGTGCCGCAAACACTGAATGCGTAGTCGAAGCTGGAACAAATTAATCCACAGTCGCGGATGTTTAGAAGGCTTGTCACGCACCACGAAACGTGCCGAGGTTGTTATAACAAACTTTTTGCTGACCACATGATCAGCACATAATTCCTTATGGTTGCCCAATGAGCTAGCTAAGCACCTGTAGCAAAGGTAGGGCACGTTCATGTTAAACGTTGTTAATATAAACGATGGTTGTGCATAAGTGCAGTGACAGCTTTCCGTGTGAATTGGTCATAACCCACGTTTTCGAGCGTAGAAGCGCCTCAGCGGACCTAATCAGCTGCCACAGCAAGTTCGTAAGCAATGATGAGGTACGAAAATGTGCAGCTGTTTTCCATGTACTGAATAGTCCGTGTACAGTGCGTTGACCACCGCCATTTCTTAAGCCACCTCCCATATAGACTCCCAGTCTGAACAGGTGTGGGACCTTAAACACTAAGAAGCAGTGCCCCCCCCCCCCCCCCGCACACACACAAGAAATTTGAGGGCGCACGGGCTGGTACACACGCATACTCATTCACAGGCGCACACGCATACTCATTCACAGTCGCACACACATACACGTATACACACATACGGCAACACACACACGCGACCGTGAACGCACGCATGCATGGGCGTACACATGTGCACAGGCACGCTTAACACAAGCACGGACTCGCAATTACACGCGCACGCACACATGCACGGGTGTACACACAATCGCGCTTACACGCGAACACATGCGCAGGCTCACGCACACACACCCATACTCGGGCGAACATTATGTTCCTGTATATAATCCACAGCAAACATGTAGCTTATAACCAACGCTAAGGTGAGCTTTCGTAACGTGGATTGCAGTTAATTGACATTATAGAGGAAACGCGATTTGCTTCTGCTGACACTCTGCTGTATTCGGAGAGCACCTTCACACATTCTAAGTCTAGGCCGTCATTTAACGCAAGGTCCACATATTCGTGCAGTAGCTACGCTGCTCGGCCGCCAATCTGAAGGTCGCGGGTTCGATGCCGGCTTTGGCAGTCGAATTCGGATGGAGGTGAAAAGGTAGAAGTCTGTGCACTGTGCGATATCAGCGCCCATTAAAGAACACCACATGGTCAAAATCTCTTAAGCTTTCCACTACGACGACCCTCATAATCATATCGAGGTTTTCGAGACGTAAAATCCCAAATATTATAATAATGTGTTCTTCTTATGCTGCATATTCCATCTGATGAATCATCACCTACACCCTTCTCAGGCACAAAAGCACCCTTATAGCCTATTTTAGGGTGTTATCGAGGCAAGCACCCAAACAAATGGGTGCTTTTTTCAATCGGCCATTTATGGGTGTTAAAGGGTGTTGCAAAGGGTGCTTTCTCGTAAAAGCACCCTTTCTACACCCTTTTGGGTGTAAAAATTTTTATTGTGTACCTTGAACACGGATGGCAGCCCTTTATACAAATCATCTAATTCCTCAATAAGGCCCATACAAATGATAATAAATGAACTTCCTGCGCCCTACAGATATAAGAATGTTATTCTTGGAGGCTTATGGTACAGACGAAAACACCCCAACATGCTGGTCTTTCTGGAGAAGTTTGTTGAATCCTTGTGTAGGACTGGCGAACTTATTTGGAAATGCTCTTCAACTGTTATTCACAGCAAGATTTACAGCATCTGTGTCTGTGTTGATGCACCGGCGAGGGCAGCAGTTGGAAACCAGGTTCAGTTCAACAGCTTTTTTGGCTGCCCGTGGTGCCTGGCTTGTGGAGAAAGCCAAGAGGGTAAGTGCACGAAAATTCATAAATCAGAGTGCCTAAACAAGCTTTCATAATGCTTGAGCATCATCAGTAGTCTTTTTTCAGGCAATTCGAGAATGCCCAATAGTTGTGTATGAGGAAAAGTGTTTCTGTGGCGTAAGTAGACTTTGCAGCTGCTCACTGCTCGTTCAGTGTGTGGGAGTGCAAAAAAGAAAGAACATGTTGCCATTTAGTGAATATTCTTACAAATGCACCTACATGTGTCTTCTCTGTGCGCAAAATTTGAAAAAAATAATTCAGTCAGTGTAGGTACTACCGAAAGAATGTATGTCAAATATGGCGTTTGAGCAGTATGTGCTCATTGTGCCGAAAATTGTCAAAACGCATTGTGAGCAATATGAGTTGAAATACCAAATTGATGTTTAGTCAACGACAGAGGCGTAGCCAGAAATTTCTTGGAAGGAGGGAAGGTAGTAAAGTCGCATTTTTGAAATGGTAATTTTTTTGTTTTGTGCCACAACAAAATAAAATTTCGCGGGTGGTGCACAGGTCCGGTGCTCCACCCTCTAGCTAAGGTTAAAGCTTGGGCGAGTTGGTTCAAATACATGATTAAAAACACAGCGCAAACAACGGCAGGAAGAAAGGAAGAGACAGGACAGAGCGCTGACTTACAACTGATCTTTATTAGGAAATGCGAACAAATATATATCATGGCAGGCAAATAACACGTGTCCACCACAATATCAAAAAATTCGCACAAGCGTCACCATCACCAAGTCGCTACTGTCTCACCGCACACGTGTTCATCCTACAGATAAGAAGTCCATCTCTTTTTGAGAGAGGGTTACAGATGCCCTACTTACACATTGATCTTTCAGACGTGCAATTTCAGCCGCTTCCATTATCTCCCTAGTTTTTCTTTCTTTGTGCCTGGCTAGGATTTTAGTGTCGCGAAACTGCGGTGTGCACCCACAATCCCTACAATGGATGCCAAGGTGGCCGCTAATAGTATTTTTCACGTTGTACTCGTGCTCCTTCAATCTTGTGTTTACGCACCTTCCTGTTTGGCCCACGTATATCCTTCCACAGGACAGCGGGATCGAATAAACTACATTTTCCGCGCAAAGTATGTAGCTAAATTTATGATTTACTGCGCAGAGCTGCGGCACTCTTGCGGGTTTATTCACTTGCGCACATATGGACAACAGCTTTATCGGCGCAGAGAACAGCACTCTGACGTTGGCATGCTTCCCTATCTTTTTCAAATTGTGTGCGATCCCATGCATATACGGCACAACGGTACACTTTTTATTTCTGTTGCACTCCGATAACGATAGCCGGCCCTGGGTATGCTTTAGCTTTTTTAAAATAGATTCTGCGACAGAAATTAACAGATGTGATGGATAAGCTGCTGCCTTAAGGCGTTCAAGTTGTTTACTGAAGCTCTCTGAAATTAAGTGGCGACAAGACTTCTTTAGGGCATTAGTAAAGCACGTAGTGGCAATAGACCTCTTTACCAATTTAGAATGGCAGGAATCAAAAGGTAGCAATGGTTTACTGGCTCGTGGCTCATACTCCCAGCAAATGTGATCTGTTTCAAATTTAAGCTTTAGATCAAGAAACCTAATGACCTGCCCCACTGGTAATTCATGCGTCAAAACAAGTGGCTGGAAATGCTTTCGAAATTCATTTAGCACTTCTAACATTAGTGGTTGTAGGCCTGATTCGTCCGTCTGAAAAATAACTAAGAAATCATCTACGTAGCGGAAGACCTTGGTCAGCCTTAAAACATTCATGTGGTCGTGCACTTGCCTATCTAGATGCGCTAGGAAAAGATCACTTAATATCGGAGCTATGCTAGATCCAATGCAGACCCCATTTGTCTGGATGTAAACCCTGTCATTCCATGTTGTAAAAGTCGAATTAAGGTACATGGTTAAGGTTATGCTGTGTATTGAAGAGTGTATAGATAAGCATGGTGCAACCGCCTTTCAGAACGACACAGGGTTAGCGGTTGGCAGTTTTTTAGAGCTTTTAACCATGTACCTTAATTCGACTTTTACAACATGGAATGACAGGGTTTACATCCAGACAAATGGGGTCTGCATTGGATCTAGCATAGCTCCGATATTAAGTGATCTTTTCCTAGCGCATCTAGATAGGCAAGTGCACGACCACATGAATGTTTTAAGGCTGACCAAGGTCTTCCGCTACGTAGATGATTTCTTAGTTATTTTTCAGACGGACGAATCAGGCCTACAACCACTAATGTTAGAAGTGCTAAATGAATTTCGAAAGCATTTCCAGCCACTTGTTTTGACGCATGAATTACCAGTGGGGCAGGTCATTAGGTTTCTTGATCTAAAGCTTAAATTTGAAACAGATCACATTTGCTGGGAGTATGAGCCACGAGCCAGTAAACCATTGCTACCTTTTGATTCCTGCCATTCTAAATTGGTAAAGAGGTCTATTGCCACTACGTGCTTTACTAATGCCCTAAAGAAGTCTTGTCGCCACTTAATTTCAGAGAGCTTCAGTAAACAACTTGAACGCCTTAAGGCAGCAGCTTATCCATCACATCTGTTAATTTCTGTCGCAGAATCTATTTTAAAAAAGCTAAAGCATACCCAGGGCCGGCTATCGTTATCGGAGTGCAACAGAAATAAAAAGTGTACCGTTGTGCCGTATATGCATGGGATCGCACACAATTTGAAAAAGATAGGGAAGCATGCCAACGTCAGAGTGCTGTTCTCTGCGCCGATAAAGCTGTTGTCCATATGTGCGCAAGTGAATAAACCCGCAAGAGTGCCGCAGCTCTGCGCAGTAAATCATAAATTTAGCTACATACTTTGCGCGGAAAATGTAGTTTATTCGATCCCGCTGTCCTGTGGAAGGATATACGTGGGCCAAACAGGAAGGTGCGTAAACACAAGATTGAAGGAGCACGAGTACAACGTGAAAAATACTATTAGCGGCCACCTTGGCATCCATTGTAGGGATTGTGGGTGCACACCGCAGTTTCGCGACACTAAAATCCTAGCCAGGCACAAAGAAAGAAAAACTAGGGAGATAATGGAAGCGGCTGAAATTGCACGTCTGAAAGATCAATGTGTAAGTAGGGCATCTGTAACCCTCTCTCAAAAAGAGATGGACTTCTTATCTGTAGGATGAACACGTGTGCGGTGAGACAGTAGCGACTTGGTGATGGTGACGCTTGTGCGAATTTTTTGATATTGTGGTGGACACGTGTTATTTGCCTGCCATGATATATATTTGTTCGCATTTCCTAATAAAGATCAGTTGTAAGTCAGCGCTCTGTCCTGTCTCTTCCTTTCTTCCTGCCGTTGTTTGCGCTGTGTTTTTAACCACCCTCTAGCTTGTACAGAAGTGAATGTGACGTGTGGAAGCGCAATAATATTAACAGTAAATATGAGTACATGGAGTATTTAACATCCTAAAAACCATATGAAAAGGAGGGATGCCGTGATGGAGGGCTGGGGAAATTTCAACCATTTTATGTTCCTCTAACCTGCACTGGGAACACACAGGCCCCTACCATTTTGCATCCATAGAAATGCAACCACTGTAGTTGAGATCGAACCCGTGACACTATGGCGTTGCTAAAGATATCGTTTCTCTCTTTAGAGCAGTCAATTTCATGAAGAGTTTTGCACTCACCAACTGCATTTAAACAGTAATATTAGTGTTGCATCTGATATTGCTTATGTCAGTACATATATCTACGGTATTATGGTCACCTTTGCACAAACACTTCACAACACCATCGGCATCTGTAAAATCCAGCACCTGCTGTTAAAACCAACAAAGGGTGGTAGATGGTCATCATTTGTTGCTTCTAGTGGGGATGAAAGCTAACTGTCTAGATTAGGTATCTCATTTTAATAAATTGATGTAGGCGTGTAAGCCAAGCGTTACACGCATATGGTACACTGCGGTGATTTTAATCTGCCCCGAATTTACTGGGATTCGATGCGTGCCGTTCCTACCTGCGACCATTCTGAACTGCTGCTTGATGTTGTTTTTTCTTGTAAATTAGGCCAAATTGTGCATGAACCTACTCGTGTTTCGACAAACTCAAGGTCACTACTTGACCTTGTCTTTCTTTCTGAATCTGTTCAACGGCTCGGTTTTGATGTCAATGTTCTGCCCGGGATTTCAGATCACGAAATAGTACAATTTAAAAGTCATATGTTGCCCTCAACTTCGCGGGCAATCATTAGGCCATTTAGAGATTTTAACGGTGCTGATGATGAAAGTATTTTGGACTTCCTCGAACTAGATTTCGACACCTTTAAGAGCAAATACAATAACGGGTATCTCGACGTAAACGGATTATGGTTGCACTTCAAGACGGCCGTGCATACTTGCATTAACAAATATGTCCCACAAAAACAAAGAAAGATTAACCGCCAAAGCCCGTGGATTACGCGTGACATAATTCACTTAAAACGTCGTGTTAAGCGTCTCTCCCGAGCGCCCAAAACGCCTAACGTGTTACCTTCCCTAAGGGCTGACCTACGGAAAGAAATCAAAGAATCAAAGTATCACTTTTTTAATGTTAAGATGCACGGCTTTCTTGTCACCAACCCTAAGAAGTTCTGGACTCACATCACCCAAAAGAAAGACCCAGTCGGCAAAATTACAATAAACGACAGGGAAGTGTCCGATGCCTGCTCGATAGCAAGGGCTTTTAATGCTTTTTTCTCGTCTGTATTTGTACGTGCAACCCAGTGCTGCACTAATTTCAATATTCCTGGCTTTGACATTCCCGATATAACTATTACTGAGCCGGGAATATTTTCGGCTTTGCTCAACCTTGACCCTAAAAAGTCCGCAGGTCCCGACAGAATACCAAATGCATTTCTTTACCGGTATGCGGAGTGGTGCTCGAAATACCTTTACATTATATTTAGCGAAAGTCTACTAAGCGGTGTGGTTCCAGACGATTGGAAAACTGCAAAAGTTACTCCTGTGCATAAATCCGGCGATAAACTTTCTGTAAAAAACTACCGCCCCATATCCCTTTTGTGTACAGCCGGTAAAGTTTTGGAGCACTTTATATTTAAACACCTAGTAACGTATCTTGAGAGCAACATGTTTTTTTCGAGCAATCAACATGGTTTTCGGCGTGGATTTTCCACGGTTACACAACTAATACACACGACTAACGACATCTCAAAAGTTTTAGATAAGGGGGGGCAAATTGACGCTATATTCTTGGATTTCGAAAAAGCTTTCGATCGAGTACCCCATAGCAACCTGATGTTAAAAATTCGAAACTTGGTCAAAAATGAGAAAATAACTCAGTGGTTGGACTCCTACTTATCAAGCCGGTATCAGTACGTTCAGATAGGTGACTCTGCCTCTCACTTGTCATCAGTTGTTTCTGGAGTCCCACAGGGCTCCGTCTTAGGTCCGTTGCTTTTCATTATCTATTTAAATGATTTACAGTTCGACTGTCTGGTGCGTTTCCGTTTTTTTGCCGATGACTGCGTTGTTTATCTCCCTATTGAATCGGTAAATGACCAGAAAGTTCTCAACAAATACTTAACAGCTGTTAGTAATTGGTGTGCCGATTGGAACATGAGGCTCAACACAACAAAGTGCCGCCAAATGACAATAACGCACAAAAAGTTTCCATTTCAATATGCTTATCAAATTAACAATGTTGAATTAGAGGTTGTTAACGAGTACAAATATTTGGGTGTAACAATGACATCAAACCTCACCTGGAACAAACACATACAAAATATTACATCATCAGCACTGCGCAGACTTTGGCTTCTAAGACACCGACTTCAGCCCTGTACACGCAGAACGAAGACCGTTGCGTACACTACGCTGGTCCGCCCCTTGCTCGAATATGCAGACGTTGTTTGGGACCCACACACAAAGACGGATTCAGCGATGCTCGAACGGGTACAAAAGAAAGCGCTGCGATTTATTCACAACGCATACAGCAGGCGAGTATCCGTGACAGAACTGCGCACGCGTTCTGACCTACCAACACTAGAGTCCCGCCGTAAATTACATCGACTTGAAACATTACACAGTATAGTCTATGGTTATTCAAAGCTTGACTTCAATACTTATCTCTAATTCAACATGTCACGCCCCACCCGGAACAAGCACAACAAAACAATCCTAATGCCTTTCGCGAGAACAAACGCTCACCGTCTATCCTTTTTCCCGAGAACGATAGCAGAATGGAACACTTTGCCACGCGACGTTACTAACTTAACTAATCAAAATGCTTTTTCAACGGCTATTCAAAATTGTGTATGATTGGAAGTGCTGGTCTTGTTCCCCTGTCCTATTGAACTAACGTATTTCACGTGTTATCTTGCTACCATGCCACAACGTACACTGCTTTTTTTCTTTTTTTTTACTTACTTACTGCATTATTGCTTCCCTGTGTACCGCGGACCGTGTTACTGGTCGCGTGTAAACTTTGTGTTTGTAAACTTTGCGTGTAAACTTTGTGCACTGTACCACTCCTGCCCTGGCTGCCAAAGGGTGGCTGGCAGTATTGAATAAACAAACAAAATTGAAACTGTACCCTCTCACATTCTCAACAGAACCTCGCTTTTGCTCATTGAGTGTTCATGAACATTTATTCCAAATGCATCCGTGAATTTCATTGACTGATCCTGGACGTTAGCTAGGAAGCTGACTTGAATCCTTCTTTTTTTTATCCCGGCTGTGGCAGCTGCATTTCCGATGGAGGCGGAAATGTTGTAGGCTCGTGTGCTCAGATTTGGGTGCACGTTAAAGAACCACAAGTGGTCGAAATTTCCGGAGCCTTTCACTACGGTGTCTCTCATAATCATTTGGTGGTTTCGGGACACAAAACACCACATATCAATCAACTTGAATCTTTTTGTTTTAATCCATGCCATATAGCAAACGAGTGAAAAAAAATAAAAAAAAACGATACTTCAGAACCACTCAGCTGGTTCAACAGTGGCACACATAAACACTTGACAGTGGAAATCACAGATACTATCGAAGGTGAACACAGAAATTCACGACTGAATACACTGCAATATGCTGCACCTTGCAAAATTTGCTTGATTTCAAAAGTGCTGGCACGGTACAGGTTCAAAGGTAAACGTGTGAAGGCAGTGTGCTTGTCATGGCAGTTGTTGGGGCGTACCTACTTTCCCATGAACAAGTAGCTTGTGTGCCTGTTTGGTGGTGCTTGCGTCCTTAAGGAATCTCTATAGCATTTACTCAGTGAAATATTTACCTTGTTTCTGCTTTATTTCACTGCAGGGCGCCTAATATACTTGAATGCAGAACCTGATGTGGAGAGGACATCAGCAGGCATCCGAAGAGACATGATCCTGGCATCTAGACTAAAGACCCCAGTCAATGGCTTGAAAGGGGTGTCACCACTGGTGAAACTCCCACACTTCGACCTTGTGTGGGGCTATACAGTGGAGTATATGCATAGTGTTCTGCTGGGCGTAACAAGGCTGTTTGCTGATTATTGGTTCGACTCGTCAAACAGCAATGAGCCATACTACATGGGTGAGTGCACCATACACCTCATGGTTGAAGTATTGCGGATACTGTATTTACTCGATTCTACCGCGCCCTTGATTGTAACGCGCACCTGATTTCCACCGCGAAAAAAAAAAACGTAAGACATCGATTGCAACGCGCACCCATTTTTCTCGCTGGCCCGGACGATCATACCACTCGAAAAAACGACTCCTTTCGGGAGCGTCTTCCATTTAAATATGAGGTACGGGCGAAGCTTGTGCCCATCTGACGTGTAACAGAGCAAAACTGCGATTCGGCCTAGTTGGAATCTATCCATCCTGAAAATGTATGCGCATCCATCCTGAAAATGTATGCGTGTTTTTTTAGGTCACCAGGGAGCGCTGTTCCGAGGGTTAAAAAGAGTCAATGTTTTTCGATTAATAAATCAGTTGTTAGATTGCGCCAGTTTGTATTCCTTTCTTTGTCCTTGTTCGCCTGCGCATACATTTTCAGGGTGTAACAGAGCATTGCCGTCACTGTAGTTTTACCGTGGACCGATGTCAGCACGCGAACTTGCTTCGCCCCCTTCTTCTCGACGGTTGTGGTGCCAGGCATGTCGAAGTAAAGAGGCGTCTGATCGTCACTCCCGATTTGCCCAAGCAGGTAGCCGTTGTTGCGCCGCAAGTTTAGGACGAACCTCTGAAAACTGTGAAGCTTTTCATCGTTCTCCTCCGCAAAACTTTTCGCATATGCATGTTCCCCTTCGGAGGGAAAAGCCTTTCCTCTTCATAAAGTTAGTTAGCCAGCACCTGCTCGCTTTAACTGGCTCCGCATTAGACCTTTTTCCAAGACTAATTGCATAGCCCGCACTTGGAGCAGTTCTCTCGTCACGGGCCGCTGTGCCGCCTGCTGCTCAAGCACATACTCGCCGAGCAGCTCTTTAATTTGCGGAAACCGACCCTGCTGTGGTCCACTGAAGCCTTTGCGTGAAGCTTTGCTGTCTACAATCTTCTGCTTTTGTTTCCGCCGGTCCCGCACGCACGTTTTGGGAACTCCGAATGACCAAGATGCAGCCCGATTTCCGTCCGTTTCTGCACACGCGATGACTTTTCTTTTAAAAGCGACATCGTGGTGCACTCGAGTGTTTGGAGTCGGCCCTTCCACGCCGCCGATGCTAATGCACTACTGGATGACGAACTTCTCAGCAGTGCCACACATGGGAAACACATAGACAGAAATGGCCGACGCGCCATGCCGACGCACGTAGGGGGCAGCCATTTTGGATTTGCCGATGGCAATAGATTGGCCGTAATTTTTTGTTCGTACTCGATTCTAACGCGCATGCGATTTATGAACTCGCTTAACCGGAAAAAAAGGTGCGCGTTAGATTCGAGTAATTACGGTAAATATTTTAGAACAGTGCATATGGCGCACTTTTGTATTGCTGCCAAAGTTTTGACATACATGTGTTTGTATGATGCCGTCTCATGTACACTTTGGCATCTTCCCCTATTTGAAGGCTTGCGTGCTTGAATGGGCGATACTTTTTTTTTCTCGAAAGCTTCCTCTGGAAAATGATGGAAATTGATTTCAGAAAAGCCTGGCATTTGACCAATGTAGAAAATACTGTAGTGAACAATGGCACGTAGTCTATGGATAAATCAATCTAGGTCCACGAAACCAGCCATGGCTTTTTTCAAAGTGCCCCTTCTAGTGTTCAAATGTAAACAGCACATTGTCTTCTCAAACAAGAATACTAATGCCACCTAGCGTAATGTCTAGCTGTAACAGGAATGTTGTTTTGGGGGTTTCACATGCCAGAATCACCATATGGTTATCAAGCACACCATATGATTATCAAGCCTAGTTGAGGTTTCTGGAAATCTTTACTAGCTGGAGCTCTTAAAGGAGCACTGACATCAAGTTTACTCATGTCCAGATTTCCGCGTCAACGAGTAGCTATCGTCCCGTTAGTAGCGATTTGCGACTTAAAACGCATCTGAGGTACGAATGAATATCTGTAATTGATTTATATATCTGCTATCGAATGAGGTTCAAAATGAGTCGAAAGCCCGTCAAATTGTAGTGCTGTCAGCGCTACCTCGTGGCCACACCTAGGCCGCTGCATAGCTGATGCTGCCTGTCACACACACTGGCGTTTCTTCTGCTAGGAGCGCACGTGCAGTCAGTCCAGCTGTGTCTCTGATTATGTAGACTAAAGCCTCTCCATGCATTTTCGGTCGGCTAGCTTAAGTAGTGCCAACTCGTTCTTCCCCTCTTCCTTTAGCCCCGGCCCTCAGAAGGATCCTCATACTGCCAGTGAAACCCACCTTATTCGCCAACACAGGATTTACCCTGGAGCAGCTCGGCGCAAAGTGAAGCGAGCAAATGTGGCTATTTTTAGGCGTCTAGTCTCTCTGTCCATCAGCGCATCAACCCACTGGCTATGTTGAGGTTCGTGACTTGGAAAGGCATGAAACGCCACGCTGTTTCCTCTTTTTCCACGCCTCGACGTGCCGGTTGTCACTGCGCAGCAGTTCCTCGACATTCTGGCACGTATTGTCACTTTGAATGATAGTACTCATGCTGCGGAACACATGCCAAATCAGTTGATGCAACACGATGACTTGCACGCACGCTTCAACACAGCAAGGAGAGCCAATAGTGAGAGCATGGCTGGGAGTCGGCTCCAAACACACTCAGATAGTCGACGTCATTGTTACTAGCGTATCGTCGCTCAGGGTGGTATTTGTGGAATGTATCACGCCGAACACGCAGCTCTTGTGTTGATGTCGCAGGGCAGTATATTTCTAGTTTTTTCTCTTTAGCTTCTCTACGCTGTTTGACATCGAATTAAAATAACTTCCTCGCATTCCATGCCATTCAAATTTGGCAAAAAAGGCCTACTCATACCAAGCGATCAAATCATGGGCATATCTTGATCTTGAACTTTGATGTCAGTGCTTCTTTAAGCATGCCCTGATATCATGCAGCACTTGCGCTTTTAGCACTTCGCCTTTGTCAAAATGGTACTGCTATGCATGGGATCCAACTCTTGTCTATTGGGTCAGCAAACAACACCACGGCCACTATGTCACTGTCCGCAGCAGTAACATGAATGCATGAAGTTGCCATGTAATGATGTTTTTAGTGTTGCATAAAAAGCTTCCTTTGGAATGCTTCAGGGGACCATTAATTCATATGGAGAATTTCTTACTAGTAGTTGACTACAACTGTTTGCTGCCCCCCTACAGGACGTCCAAGCACATTGAGGGTGATCAACAAACGCCTGCTAAACATTCGTCCTCCACATCATTTCACCCGGCTGCCTCGCACGCTACGAGAGAGGTGCTATTGGAAGGCGCATGAGTGGCGAAACTGGCTGCTATTTTACTGTTTACCATGCTGCTACCCTGTGCTACTGCCAAGATATTTCCGTCACTTCGCCCTCCTGTCTGAGGCAATTTTTTTCTTGCTTTTGCAAGAGCTGTCATCTGACCACATTGATCGTGCAGGTAAGAACACGTTGACAACTGAAAGCACAATCACTTGCATTTTACAAAACTGTCTTCAGTTCACAGTAAAAAACAATCGTGCCATTGAAAGAATAATCAATTTCTCAAGAAGACTGTCTTTATAAGAGGTGATTTGAAATGGCCTTTGATGTTAGTGGGAGACTCAGAGTGAAATGGGAAAGGGATTGTTTTTTTTTGTCTGCTGAGGTTTTGAACTTTGAAGGCTAATAACGACCTTTACCGTGTTCCAATTTCGATAATTCTTTTTGTGTTCATCAGTATTCAGCACTACACAAACTTCAGTGCTGCAGAATTCAGAAGAAAAAGATTGCCCGCAGCTTCCCTCGGGGGAACACTGAGGAGGATGCGGAGCATATAATTGGTTAACGGGGTGTTAAAGTGTGGCTTACTTGGGTCGATGGCTAAATTGGTTAACGTGGTTGTGAAATGGGGTGTTAAATTGCGACTTACTTGGGTCGATGGCTAAATTGGTTAACGTGGTTGTAGGAGGGGGTGTTAAATGAGTGAACACGTACACACGTATGCGAAATGGTGGCGCTGGTCGAAGGGACGTCGATCATTGTGTTTGTGGATTCGTTGGCATTCATTTCACCGCGACCTTGGACGTCGACGCGCCGTACAAACCAACCGACGAGCGGCAACTGAGCGAGCGAGCGCCGACCTTGAGTATATATACAGCGCGACGGCGCATGCACTGTCAGCTGTTGAATGTTCTCGAAGCGCGACGGCGCATGCGCGTCCACTGGAGAATCAGGAGAATTGTAGAATGTTCTCGAAGGGGAGAAGCGCGCGCGGCACAGATGGTGGGTGACGGTGCATGCGCGCGTCAGCTGTCGAATGTTCGAGAAGGGGGAGAAGCGCAACGGCGCATGCGCGCGCGTCAGCTGCCGATGTTCTCGAAGCGCGACGGCGCATGCGCGCGCGTCAGCTGCCGATGTTCTCGAAGCGTGACGGCGCATGCGCGCGACATTATACACCTAGCGAATGTTCGTGAAGAGGAGAAGCGCACGCGGTGTGTAGAGGAGGAAGCGTGCACAGATGGTGGAGGAGTGAAGCGTGCGCGGTGTGTAGAGGAGGAAGGGATGCACAGATGGTGGAAGGAGGAGGAGGAAGCTTGCGGACGGCGCCGCACTACAAGCCTCGAGTATTAGATGCTCCGCATCTAAAAGCGTTGCAGACCCCTTTTAAAGGGCTCGTAAACCACCGAGAGGTCGAAATTCAATTGTGGTGGGGAATTGTGAACGAGTGTATGACAAACACGGAGCTGTGAGAATTTTTCGAAACGGTGCTGTAATAGCGTAGTTAGACGTGTTTGATTATAGAAACCATGACGATCATTCCTTTCGTTCTCTTCTGCACTTCCCTCCATGGTATACTCTCCTAAAGCTGCGTTACCCTTTCGATGAGCACCCCTCTCTTGCTCCTCTCAATCTTGCCTGGCATATGTCAGTGCTGATGCGCTGCTTGAAACACCGTCTACTTTCAGTGGCCGGGACTCCGTCAGTTGCATTGTAGATGTGTGCTTGTCACGAACGAAATTTTCAGAAGCATAAAAAGATTAGTTTATGGTGCCCAGGTCAGGGAAAACGGCCTATTTTGCGGCCTTGCGAACGAGCTCAGAACGCGCCCCTCTGACTGCGATTCAACACTGAGGAGTAGCTGCTGGTGAAGCAAAAGAAAAGCATCCAACAGCACTTGACCACCACTGGGGGAGAGGGAGAGCGAAAGCTGAGAAGACGATGTGGCGATAGGGTCAGTCGCAAGTTGCCCTCTGTGTCGAGATTTGAAATGAAATGAAATTAACAGATTTTATTTCTGGAGAGAATACAGAAAAACGAAGCGAAGCTAAAGGCCATTCGGCCTGACGTGGCTTTGCTACGCGAAAAAAATTCAGCAAACAGTGCTACATTGAATAATAATTATCACATTACAAGGAGCAGCATAATAACAGAAACACAGAAATAGCATAAAAGCAAAAATAGGTGGCATATAAGTACAAAAAATAGGCTGCATAGACACAGAATCAGACATCGAGGCTCTTTTCATTACATAATAAAAAAACACATACGTATTGATATATTCATATAATACACTCACATAATAATACATACATCTGCCCATATGTACGTACATGCTACTGTATATACACGCGTTTTGTACCTAACGGGGAGAGCATATGTGGAACCTAGCGAGAAGTTTATTGGAAACATTATGTTTAATATACTCAATTAATGAGGAGAAGTTTTATGTGATATTTGAATTGCGTTAATGAGAGGTTAAAATTTAATTGTTTACCTAAATGATTTATAAGCTGTGGGGCGCGGTATGCAATCAGGGCTCTGCCATATCCAGTCCTAGTAGCAGGAACGCGAAATAGTTGCCTACGGAGCGAGTATTTGAGTGCGCCTTCCGGTGCCGTAATAGTGTGGAGTTTATTTTTATAAATGTAAAGCAATAGCTTATATTCAAACACCTGTCTTGCTTTGAGTATACCATGTTTTATGAATAATGGACCGCTAGGAATCTCCCTTGCATTGCCATATGAATCATTTAATAGGCGGAGATTTTTTTTCTGTAAGATCTCTAGTTTATTTAAATTCTTCTCACTTGTAGTGCCCCATACTAGCATACTATAACTTAAACGCGAATAAAAAAGAGCATAGTATATCTTTTTTTAAGCCATATTGGTACTCATTCTGTATCTGTGCCACCATTACGTTCGTTCATAATTATTTATTAGTTACCAGAACAAGCCATAAGTATTTATTTCAATTAGCGTGATCGGCAGTGCTTGTTGGCGAATCGCAGCTGTCGCGCCCATATGAGTCGAGCCAGTATGAACCTTGCGTTGCGCGCACGCCTTCAAAGGATCGCCAACACGTTGGACCCATACAGGGACATGCCGTACCAGACAGCCTCCGCAGCTGATTCGTGAGTGGGGGGTGCAGGTGCACTGGCAATACGACGAACAAAAGCAGCACAGACAGCTGCTTGCAGAATGATGGGAAGTCGTAGACTCTTGCTCGACCAATCACAGCATGTTTCGATCGGCGCATCACAGATAGTTGAACGGCGCTTACGCGGAGGCACGAAAGGCCCGAAAAAAAAGGAAGGATTGTTTCTTTTAGTTTATGGCATGCCGCCGGCTCGTAGCACTGCCACGTGTAGAATCATTGATTGTAACGGCGTTCTGCACATGCTGCACGTGTTTGTTTGAAATGTTTGAAAAAAATATCAGAGGTGGTTTTGTGGCCTCTTCAAGCGGGGACGTTGCTAGTGGAGACGAAAAAGTCAGCGTAGAAAAAAAGTGATTTCTTTATTACATTATAGACCTCATGCAAAACTACTGTCATTTGTCGGTCGGGTGAATAGCCACCATGTCAGAGGCTTGGCCTGGCGTAGTACACACAGGTTCGCATGTGTTTATGTAGACATATACGTAAGGCATATCCACGTGAGGCATGTATTGGCTAATAATCGCAATGCCCTTGTGTGCATAGGGGGGGGGGTGCAAAGCCAGCCCTAACATTGATGTAATAGAGAGGAAGGGGGTCTGTGACTGGGGGGGGGGTGCACAAGGGCAGCCCCGTAAATTGATGTATTTGGAAGGGGATGCTGCTATGAACTTTCACCCCCCTTCTCTACTGAAAGGTAACTCCTTTGTACACCTGTGATGCTCTACACAATATTTTGAAATTCTTGTCACCAGTGCGTGATGACGCTTAAAGGCGAGCTTTGGCATTTTTGCGATATTTATACATTTCAACAAAACGCTTGCTTCGTATGTTTATTTTAGGCCATTCCACTTTTGAAAGTATTTAAATACAGCTTTTTTAGTATGTTCATCCCTTCACTGGTGGCTTATGCGTAGTAAATCTTACTTCTTTGAAACAAGAGAGGCTGCACGAAAAAGGTGTTGTAATATTCTATAGCATCATTGAAGAAATAGTTGTTTATTGTATTTTTCAGGACGGCTTCTGACATCCTTTGTATCCCAGGCAGCCGGGCTCTATGGACAGCGATGTATGAGCTTTAATGTGTATCAGCTTCTCCACCTGGCTGATGCTGCGAGACAGTTTGGTCCTTTGTGGGCCCATTCTGCTTTCGCATTCGAAAACAGTAATGGTTACCTCTTAAAACTTGTTAGGGCTGCAAAAGCTGTGCCTGCGCAGGTGCTGGAAAGAGTAGTGATGGCACAAGAGCTCCAGTTATTGCTTGCAGGGCTTCCATTGCCATCAAAAGTGCTCCGTTTTTGCAGTAACATGCTCGGTAACCCAATCACTGAGCATGCACGGCACATTGGAGCTGCATGGTTGTTTGTAACACCGAAACATGTTCCTTCTCTCAGTAATCAGGAGTCTTCTTGCTTGCAGACATGGTGTGGACAAGTTCCAATCGTTCAAGAACATTTCAGATTTTCTATTTTGGGCACAATCTTTCACAGTGAATCGTACAAAGCTGGAAAGAAAAACAGCTCTGTGTTCGAGAGCAAAACTGGAGGCTTTTATTCTATTAAAAGAATATTTGAGGTGACAGATCCAACTTGTGCTTTAAATGGTGGGACTGTCCTTCTTTGCACAAGGATAGTTGCTGGCAACAACGTTGCGGGACTCCCGCCACACATTTCTGACTGTTTTTTTTTCTTTAGTGTATTCGCTCCTCCCTCTAAGTATGAACGACATTGGCAAAGCATGTGTTCTGGTCTCTTTGAATGACAAAGAAGACTACATTTGTGCAGTTCCTAACATGGTGGAACGTGACTAGGGTTACATTAATTTCACAGGCAGGCACAGAATTGGTAAAGAAATACATTTCAAAACCACGATATGATTATGAGGGATGCTGTAGTGGAATGCTTTAAAAGTTTTGACTCTTCGGTGTACTTCAATGTGCACCTTAATCCAAGCAAGTGGTTCAGTAGTTTTTGCCTTTATCGAATTGCAGCCGCCGTGGGCAGCATATGATTCCGTGACCTCTTGGTCTGCAGTCGAGCATCATAACTACCAAACCTCTGTGGCAGATGAGAAACACATCCAGTTAAGGCAGGTACACATTGCTGCGAACCATATGACACAAGTAACTGAATGAGCTGTTTTTGATATGGCAGGTTCGGTCTTGTCATGAATGGTAGTATGTGAACTCATAGATTACTTTTATTTGTCTCTATATGAGCATGTTGGGGCCAAAAACGTTGAACAGCAGCTCGAACAACATCGTACATTGAGGCATACCATTTGGCCTGGTGTAGGAGTGAGTGTGTTGCTCCAAACACAGTAGTCACATCGTGGCCTTGCGAAAGGTCCTGAAAGTAATCTAAGATAGATTTGTCCACCCATGCTTGTAGGAAGTTCCGGATGGCTGAGTAAAAGTTAGTCGTGCCTAGCTGGCACGTGCAAGCTGCAGTGAACTTTCAGTAAACGAACATCTGTATAACATGGAACTCAAAATTTTTTTTGATTTCTTGATCAATGTTCATGAAACTTGGTGAGTTTATGTATATTTGTGTGCTTACTTCAAATCTGTAATTATTTCCCATTGTAAAGTGTACTTTTTAAAAATACAGAATATTTTGTTTGCCTTTCAAGGAGGCAGTTTTCTTTCTGAACAAAGAGTTACAAAAGCAAATTAGCATATCACAATAATCTGTAATCAGAGCTGACTAGTTCAACAAATTCGGATGTTCTAAATTCATTAGAAGAAGACTTATATATGTTGAACATTCGTCGATGAAATTCCAGATTGAAATTGGCTTACTGAAAATGTTAAACCTTCTATAACTTTCTGAAATAAATCTCTTTTTGTTGCGCTGCAATCAGATCTGATTCCACATTCATGTAATATGCTAATTTGCTTTGTAGCTCTTTTAGTTTAGAAAACAATTGTTACCCAAAAGGTGAAAAAAATTTTCTGCGTTTCTTAAAAAAGTACACTTAATACAAGAGAAATAAAACATATTTGAAATAACCACACAAATATGCATAAACTCGTCAAGTTTCATCAAACTCAATCAAGAAATAAGAAACATCTAAGAGCAGTGTCTCCCCTAAAACAAGTTGCTGCTTAAAAGGAACAAATGCGTCTAATATGATTGGGTATGAACTCAGTTGCAACCCTGGTGATCGGTCAGTAAACTTAACTCCTAATAAATGCAACATATTTTTCTTGTCCTTTCAGGCTCCGTTTAACTAAAGTTTACTGTAGTAGTTTTTTGTCGTTGGTATCCCCAATTGGTGTGTCATGCATTATGTTGACATGAAATATGACATGCATTATGTTGACATATTTGGTGGTGTTTTATGGTACAATGGTTATGTGCAAGCCCTTCCTTGCCAGAGTCTTCATTAGTAATTTGCTTTCAAATCAGGGTGGTAGCCCACTTTGGGCTTTGTTTTTTTCCAACCTCTGATTTATTTTATTTAGAAATATTGTCTTTGTTCACAAAAGTAGCAGAAGTGGGTAGCAAATTTATCACGAACCATATAACCAAACAGACGCTCGGTCATGCCATTGGTTTATTGGTGGTATGCAGTTGTAAGGTGGTGGCTTGTCGGGCTCTATCTCAGGATTGCCTGAGTCAGGTCAGCAGTAAATGCTGTACCTCTGTTGGTGATGAGAAGCTCTGGAGCGCCATGTCAAAGGACGATGTTCTCAACGATGAACTTGGCCGAAGATTTCTGTCGGTGTCACTAGGTGACCTGCGACTGTACGGGTTCCCGGGCCTTCTTAAGCCCCGAAACCAGTCGTAACTTCAACCTCACAGTGAACGTCTCACTGATGACGGAATAGTCGGCTCCCATGTCGACGAGAGCTATGACGCTGTGGCCATTGATGAGGACGTCGAGGTCGCTAGTTCGTTGCCTGGTGTTGAGGTTGGGTCATGGCGTCAAATCACGGCTACGATAGTTTTTGCCACTGTTTCGACGTTGCGTCATCAGATCTTCTGGCCGTGAAGTTTTGACGTCGGAACTATGTTGAGGTTGTGATGGGTTCTTGAAGTTGTGTAGCGGTATTGTCGTCGTCAGTGATTGTTCTTCGCTTGTTCGTCCTGCAGCAACTGCGCCTCTATAGGTTGCTGTGCTTAGTTTTCCGAATATGAGCCAAACGGTCGGCTCCAGGCCTAGCCAGTGTAAAACTGGCAGTGAGGCGACATGTAGTGACCAGGTGAAGGTGAATGCAGGGATTTTCGGGGTGTCTTCTGTGTGGCTGCAAGGTAGTCAGTGATGGCGCGCATTCTTTAACCCCACTGTGGACTGGCGCTTTGATAGCGAAACCACACAGTCTTATTTGGTGGTATTGGCTGCGGCTGTAGGTGTGACCAGCTTCTTCGCAGTAGTAGCAGAGAGGTCGGGGCACAACACACGTCGGTATTCGCCGGAGCGTAGCACTGGCCGGTGGGTGGACGGTATGGCAGCGGGGGTGTCTGGTGACAAAAATGCATCAGCGCAGCTTCTTGACGTGGACGTCGAGGTGGAGTGTAGTGTCGGGCAGCAGCAGCATTGCTCATGGCCAGGGGTTGCGGTTGCGATGTCTCAGGGATATTTATTGAGAGCCGGATTTTCTGTCTGACAATGTCTGCGATCAATGATACTTGTAGCTGGCAGGACAGAAACATTCAGCGAAGTTCTTCCCGCGCTACGGCCATTATGGTCTTTTGAGCATTGTTTTGTAGAGGTTTGTACTCTGGTGGTAAACATTGCTGCCTGCGGCTTGTTCGCTGCTTGTGGCCAGCGTGGGTGTCTTCACCGCGACGTGGAATGGGTTCACGGCTTGACGGGGGAGTCTAGCACATGAAAGAAGCAGCACCTCCACCAGATGTCACGGAGGCGTGACGGGGACAATAGAAGCAGACTGTGATTGCGAGATGAAACTGTTTATTCGGCTGAACTTGTGGCCCATAAACTGAAGGTCAGATTACAGTGATTCCCACTGACACTGATAGCAGTAAACAGAATGTTGGCCGTTGATTAACTGGCAAGTGGTGAGGTGCATCAGCGTTTATACATTTGCCATCGACTATTCTAGCATTCTCGTTAGCAGTTACCTAGGTTCCAGAATATTCTGCAATGTTCCAGAAGTGGGCGTAATCTTGACAAAGTGATCTACTGCAGTCTTGAAGCTTCTTGAACATCGTAGGTGCTGTTTGTGCTGAGAATCACTGGCAGTAAAGTAGGGCAATAACAAAACTTGAGGAAAGAATATGGCAATACAAAACAAATCAACAGGTGATGTAGTTCTGTAATTTGCTCAACAAACTTTTGGAAAAGCAGTATGTAGAGTAGTTCGAAATTTCAACTATCAGTAGAACAAAATTTTTTAAAGCAGTTCAAGTGTGACCGGTAAGGAACAGTCCATATGCAATGTCAGGTTGTACATACACTGGAATATATGAAAGAGAGAGGTTCCTGAATGTGATTATAAGTGTGAATGATCCTGCACAGCAAAACGATTCGTTGTTGTAAGCACCCACATTTCAATGTCTGCAATAATAAAACATAAGCATGCAATGAAGCTGAAATAATGTGAATGTAACAAGTGTAATTGACTCTTGTTGCTTTTTTATGAACTTATTTCATGGTATTTATGCAATTGTGTCATACTGTGAGGTGGCTGAACAATTGAAGTGTATTTCAGTATAGGGCAAACCAATGATTTGTAAACAGCTGACTTTCATTTTTTTGTTGTATTTTAAAATCTTCATTTAGGGTAATCATTTTGATGGCCTTGTTATTTGTGCTTTTGTATATTACAGCATTGTAACTACAACTATTGTCTTGGCAGTGGTGTGTGTTTGCACAAATAAATAAATTACATGATGACTCTGCATTCCATTGCTGTGGAATGTGGATATATGCCTGTATGTAATTGAAGCCATGCATCATTTTGTATTAAGCCGCAGAAAACCTCAATAGCAGCAGCTATTTTTTCTAGCCTTGCATTGTGGCAATGCTTGTTTTTGGAGGTTTCCTGTAGTAGCTGTACTGACTGTCATTGTTTATTTTTAAGGTTTTATGTACTAGTTGTACTGAGTGGGGAGTATGTTGCACCAATAGTACAAAGCTATCTTAATATTTTCTTGCCTTGCATTGTATTAATTTCGAGATTTTATGTATTAACTGTACTGGAGTAGAAGCATGTCATCTGAATCTGACTCATACAGAATTGACCAGTTCATATGTAAAAATAAATAAACATGTTTTTCATCTTTTTGTGTGGAAAGCAATTTGCTACGAGGACTGAAAACTTTATTACAAAGTGCTCAAATTTTTAAACCTTTTCACGTGCCATATGAATGAGACATAAAACATAATAAATGGTATAGACATACATAAGTTTCACTCTGACACAAACACTAAAATATATACCAAGCAAGAGCAGGCTGTAGGCTATTTTACCTATCCAGAGACCCTCCACATGTATTCTAAACTATGTCACCATTTAGCCCGATATAGTTGCATAATTCACTCTTTTACGTTAGGATTAAGGAACATCAATAAGTAGCACATTTACAACATTTGTATGAATTGGGTTGTGTAGACAGCAGAAATTATGTAAATCGACTTGAACATGTGGGCAAGTAAGCTAATTACAAATGTAACTAAAAGGTTTTGGGAATATATCTTATGTACTTTGGGATATACTTTATTGCCATGATATATACAAAATAAAAATTGTTTACTTCATGTAAAAGTACCAAAAAGTAATTGAGCTAAAAAACTTATGATTCTTTTTAGACCCTTCTAATTTCAAAGGAATGTTATACACGTCTTACGTGAGTTATTTCAGAAAAAAATATACATAAAACTAATTGAGTTAAGAGATTTGGCATTTTTAGGCTCTTCATGTTTTCAAAGGTTAAGATGGAAGCACACAAAACACAATCTTGAGAACTATTTGCTCGTATTCAACTTTTAAGCAATAAGTACAGTCAAGTACATTTCAGGAGCAAGCAAGCTTGTGTCACCCAAACACCATTGAACTATTTAAAGAAATGCATTGAAACTTGAACTGAATATTTGAACCAATTTTGTTTTATTACATAAGTGCCGGAAATACATGGTTCACCGGTGCATACATGATTACGTACGTACAACAAGCTGTTTACAACGGTTCAGGTGAAGCACATTAAACAAAAGTTTGAGAATTATTTGCTCTTATTCATATTCTGACAAATAAACACAGCCAAGTACGGTTCTTAAATGAGCAAGCTTGTGCCAAGCCAATGAAGCTCTCCGATTGACCATTTCAAGCAATGCGTGAAAACTTAAACTCAAAATTTGATGTAGTTTGGTTTCAACAACCTAGTACTGCAAAACATTTTTTTAACTTTTTATAATAAAGTTTTATGTGCTTTTTTATTGAGGGGAAGTATAGATGGATGAATGGCATTATTGAGGTCTTTCAGTGTTTAGAGCACAGAGGGCAGCTGCTACGTCAGAAGTGAGAGGCCTTGCCCCTCGACCGTGTCATGCCCTCTTATAGATAGCCCAGAGCTGTGCCTCAAGATTCGAGGTGCATAGAGATCATTCGCACTTTTCCTTGGTAATCCTGGCTCCTTGTGCCTTGAGACAATGCCAGAGCATGTGAGTGAGACTATAGGTGTATGTATCTCTCCGGAATCTAATTCAGGTTGAATTGTCTGTTATATTTTTTGTGTATTGTGTATATATATATAATAGGAAGTTATTCACTATTTACCAGTTTAATGAAAGGATTAATCATTGCACAAATACATTTGAATGATCTTTTGCATAAATATCATAACATAAATTGTGCAAATGTAAGTATGCATACAACTAAGGTGATCACAAATGAAATTATAACTTTGATAATTATATGATATACTTATCTAATTTGCTGTAGCATATATTTGCATCTCATGATATATACTAATTAAAATTGGCTATTTCTTGAGGTTGTGTACAGCTAACTAATAGAGCTGAAGAAGTTAAATTTGGGTACTTCAATACCAGAAAAAGTTGTACTTGCCTAGATATTCAGTCTAATAAGTTCTATTCATGTTCTACATTCATTGTTAAGGGTGACATTGAGCCCCATGCAAGTCCTATAGATGCCCTACATTCAGCCCCATTAGCTCCTATATTGTGCTTGATGCGACCTACATAGCATTCCCATAGCTCCTACATACCCCTATATGTTCTTCTCAGGTCCCATTCAGCTCCTACATAGCTCCTACATAGCTCCTACATAGCTCCTACATACCCCTATATAATCTGCCCAGGTCCCATTCAGCTCCTACATAGCACCACGAGGGTCCTGTATAAGCCCTATATACCCCATTTGGTCCTCCCACAGCTCCTGTATTAACCCCTGTAACCCCCGTATTGAAGCATACGAATCCTGTATGAAATTATATAGGTTTTTTCAGTAGGGTAAGCAGTCGGCCCCAGTGCCGAATATGTAACACCTCTATTTTTATGATGTATATATGTCTTGCCTTAGCTCACATTCGTCTTGTCCGCTTGTCTATAAACTCTGCGCAGAAGTAGTCACGAGCTGAGAAACACGTGCTACCACACGGCTGGTGACTTTGGCGGCCCGTGACCTCGGCTCACTGCGCAACAGTTGAACCTCCCACGCTTTCCTACGCAGATGCCCTACGCGTCTCTATGCCGTGATGGGCACATTTTGCTCATCCGCCTGCTGTGACGCCTAGACACTTTCCAAGTACAGCCCATCGCCCGCATTCTCAGGCCGATTTTGGTCCTGGCCCGCAGAAGTCCCCCGTCTGGCGTGCACCCGACAATCGTCCTTTGTGCTACCATTGTGGCGAAGTTGACACATGTACCGCGACTGTTACTACCAACGAATAGGCCTACGCGGATCCCACTCAGATGCCCGTTGTCCACGATAAGGGGAGTGCCCGCAAGAAATTGCGGATTACAAGCAAGGTAGCCATCACGCTCCTGTCTCAGCCCGATGACAGTCACGGTCATCATCACCCCATCCGTCAGCATCAACGAACCGCACCCGACCGCCTTTGGGTCCCCTAGTGTCTGTCGCGCAAGCCCACGCCGGGAAAACTGAAAACGGCGACCTTCGGAGGTGAGGCCGCTGTCACGCCAACCGACAAATACCTTCCGCTGCTGCCTTACGACGTGCCTTTAAAGCCTGTTTCTGAAAACGCCAACAGAACGTCCGCTGCTGTTACCGTTTCCGTCGACTGTTATCCAGTGACTGCGCTTGTCGACACGGGAGCGGATTACTCAGGGATGAATGTTTTACTGGCCACCCGTGTACACAAGGTGCTGACAACGTGGGACAGCCCTCAACTAATCACCGCTGGAGGACACCACGTATCCCCTATGGGAAGGTGCACCGCCAGGCTTGAGATTCGTGCGTCGGCTTTTGTAGCGTCATTTCTTGTACTGCCGAATTGTTCTCGGACGGTCATTTCGGGCATAAATTTCGGCAAGAGTATGGAGCTATAATTATTCTGCGTGATTTGTTTGTCAGTTTTGATAACTGCGTTTCTCCAGATTACGACATCGGGAACGAACATCGTGGCGTGGCCTTACTTGTAGCTGATGATTGCGTCACGTTTCCACCTCGCAGTAGTAACTTCGTGCTTGTTGAGTGTCCACGGGAACAGTCAATTACGGGCATCGGCGAAAGTAACCTTACGCTATTGCTTGATCGGGAAGTCGCCATTGCTCGAAGTCTCGTTCAAATCTGAAATGGCCAGATTACGCTTTCGGTTACGAACTTCCGTGGCGAACACAGGCATTTTGCGAAACGCAAAACCATACTTTACTTGGAGGCATTGAATGATTTGGACGCCTTTTCTTTGATAACGACAACCTCGACTGAGAACAGCTGCGATACTGACGTGACTAGTCGCCTCAACGTCAATCGCCAGTTAAAACAACTTAAGAGGGCAAGGCTCCTCAGTCTCCTCATATCCTTTAGTGACTGTTTTGTCACTACGTGGAAAGTCCGGCAGACCCCTCTAATGAAGCACAGCATAATCACTGAGCCCTACGTCCAACCCGTGCGCCAACATGCTTACCGCGTGTCGCAGAAGGAGCAGGATGCCATCCGTCATCAAGTGAAACAAATGCTCGACGACGACGTCATTAAAACATCGACTAGTTCTTGGGCCTCACCAGTTGTTTTGGTTAAAAAGAAAGATGGTTCACTACGATTCTGCGTCGACTACCGCAAACTGAACAAGATAACGAAAAAAAGATGCATGTTGTTTTTTTCGCACTGATGACTCTTTGGATCGCCTGCGACACGCCCGTTACTTATCTTCCACGGATCTCCGTAGCGGATATCGGCAGATTGGAGTAGATGAACGGGATCGAGAGAAAAACAGCGTTTATTACACCTGACATTCTCTATGAACTTAAAGTTCTCCCTTTTGGCCTGTGCTCCCCTCCAGCCACATTCTAACGAATGATTTACACATTTTTATGTGACCTGATGTAGCACTCTTGTTTAGTGTACTAAGACAACGTAGTCCTTTTTTCTGCGACTTTTGAACAGCTCATTGAGCGGCTTGAGGTGGTTCTTCTGACTATTTTCCCTGCCGGCCTCTCTCTGAAACCAGAAAAGTGTTATTTTGGATATGAGGAACTCAAATTCTTTGGGCACATTGTCAGCATCAGTGGTGTTCTCCCCGACCCTGAGAAGGCTATGGCAGTTGCTTTGTTCCCGCTACCAAGAACGAAGCATGATGTGCGCCGATTTCTGGGCCTTTGTGCGTATTACCACCACTTCGTGCCGAAAGTTTCTAAAATCGTAGACCCTTTACAACAACTCGTCAAGGACGACGTCGCCTTCGTCTGGGGTCTCAAACAATACGACGCTTTTTGCGACCTTCAACAATGCCTATAAACGCCACCGATCCTTGGTCACTTCGAAACCGAAGCAGACACAGAAGTCCGCACTGACGCGAGTAACTTGGCCTTGGAGCTATTCTCGTGCAATAACAAGGTGACGCGGAACGCGTCATCGCCTACGCTAGCCGCACGTTGTCATCTGTGGAGACCTACTCAACGACTGAAAAAGAATGTCTAACGGTTGTATGGGCCAAAACGAAATTCATGCCCTACTTGTGCGGACGCCCCTTCCGAATCGTCAGTGACCACCACTCTCTCTGCCTGCTAGCAAATCTGAAAGATCCATCGGGCTGTCTCGCAAGATGGAGCCTTTGGTTACAGGAATTCGATATAACGATTGTTTACTAGCCTGGCCAGAAACACACCGACGCTGACTGTCTTTCCCGCGCACCCGTCGAGATCGCTGCAGAAGACAAGGATGAAGACTTCAGCTGCCTTGCTATTCTCGCATCATTAAATGTGGCTGAGCAGCAACGCGAAGACTTCGAACTATAACCACTGATCGAATACCTTGAGAGACGTCGCCCACAACACCCACGTCAGTTTGCACGTGATTTGTCATCTTTATGTCTACGCCAAGACATCCTCTACAAGCGCAACTTTCATCCAACCAAAACTGCTTACCTCCTTGTCGTTCCTTCAGCTCTCCGCGATGATATTTTGTGTGCTTGTCACGACGAGCCATCGTCAGGGCATCATGGCTTCGCGCGTGTTCAAGCACGGATCAAGGACAAATACTACTGGCAGAAACTTAAGAAAACCATCCGGCAGCACGTCAAAACATGCACAGCCTGTTCCCTGCTGTTGCGGGGTGGTATTCACGCACACGGCATCCTAACGTTACTATAAATATTTCTGCTAAGTCGTCAGGTGACCGAAAGACCTCAATTGGCAAAAAAAACACGCCAAGCAAGTAAGCTTACATTGTTTATAGACAGTCGTGAATGTAGCAGTATACTTGTTAACGAGAAACCCTGTCTCTGACAGAATTGAGTAATACATGCAAAAAAGCAGTCAGAGTCGTCTGTATATTGAAATTACCCACTGAAATTTTGCAACTGTGTCTCTTGTCTCGTTTCGTCAGACAACGATATTTACACTGGACACCCCTTGCACAGTACTTGGTACCGTGCTGTTGTCTTTCTGACCACACATGCCTCCAAAAAGTGCAGTGTCATGAATACGCTCCATGGCAAAACGAGAAAGATGGGGGGGGGATAATTATCCCCCCCCCCCGCGAGTGCTTTGAAGACGTCGCTGTTACGTAGTCTCCGCAGTTACCTCTGAGGAAGGAACGAAGTCGGTTTCGAAACGTCTGGTTTCTTCAAAACTTTTGGTTGGAGTCTAAATCCAACCAAAAGTGCAGTGTCACAACGATTAGCTTGGGCCGAAATACTACGTTTGACAACACAGAGGTGAGAGGGACATCGTGTTGTATAATAGGATATGACTCCACGCTGTTGTGCTAGGTATCCCTTCATATAACATTGTTCTCATATACTGTGCTTTATTATTTGTGTTTTTGTATGCGCGTCCTATCTTTTTACAGCTAACTAAACCAACTTCCAGTTGTGCTAAGCACGTGCATCCTGGGAAAACACCATTTACAAGATCATAGTCAAAAGAAAAGTTAGTCTATATTTCAAAAGAGGTGAAAAGGTTGAAGTGACAGAAACTTTCAATGAGTACCAGTTCACGAATAATGAAAGCCTGAGTCAAACATTTCAGCAAATCAACATTCCTGAAAAACTTGTCATGGATGACAAGTTCAGAGAATCAGCTACCCTTGCCCTTGCTCGCCCACTGTTCATCATCTGATAGAGGATGCCTGTTGGTGTTCCCAAAAGCACTCATTACTAAAAAGGAAATTATGTACCAGTGGAGAGCACTCGCAATACATTGCATATGGCATATACGCATACAATAGGGACATATGAAACACTATTAACACTATGGAGCTGGAAAGTGCTGGAAGCCACTGTAACAATGTTAGAAAAAATGGCCAGTGAGTAATCATTGCAGTCAAATCTGTGTAATGAAATTTTCTACAATGGTTATTCTCAAAATAAAGACCATTTCCTAATCTTTCAATAGTTGCACGCCAAACTGAAGATTTACATGCTCGGTACAATTTCTTACTTCCCCGCGAAAGTACTGAAGTGATTGTTCTAGTTTGGTAGTCATCCGCTTGATGGGGAGAGCAGATAACAATGTTGGCTAATACTGTTGCTCCCGCCTATTGTGAGTTGCACACTGTAATTACATTTTTGCATGCTAAAGAATCACTGGCTTTTCCAATTCACGGGGAGTTGTGCCTAGTTCATAGGCCAACTGTGAGGAGTGAGACAAGTGTCAGAACATGGTGATGAGACTTTAAAAATGCCTGCACAAATGTGTAGGACGAAGAGTGGAGCGTCCCGCCATGCATCCAGACCACCGAAATTGTTCTAGTGGACTAGATATTGCAATAGATTGACGACTAACAGTTAGTGGTCTGTACAATAAAATTCCCTTTGTTGGCCTCCCTACAATTTGCACAAGTGTAGCTGACATGCCTCAGGTATCACAAAGCTTGTTCCAGCTAGATTCCAAAAATGCTTACCGACCAACTCAAACACCAAAGGACGTCAAGTGGACGAACATTTTTGAACTGCTACCGTTAAGATAGAGATGATTTGTCTTCGCACACTGTTGCACAGTTAACAACGCTGATAGTGTACGTGATCGGAGAAACAACACAGTGGTAACGCCACTCTTTTTCGCAGAAACCGTAAAAAAATCAAGCAATTAGCTTACACCAATAAGAAAATCATGGCTGCCATTTTCCAAGTCAAAATGGAATGTTTAGTGTTTAATTTATTAAAATGTGGGCCACAGTTACAGCTGACGTATACTGTGAAACACTCACCTGAGTAAAAATTACGATAAACATGATGACGTCACAAATTCTCATTCATAATCGCCCTCCGACATTACAACGCGCATCCTTGCACTACAGCCAGCACCAATAGGCATATCAATTATTCAGGTTGGGAACTATCATTGCATGTTCCACTGTCCTGAGCCATCACCCTGCGAATATTTCCTCTTTTTTAACTTTAAACAGTGACTCAAAATACAATTTGAAGACAGTGAGAAATTCAAGATCACTGTTCGCAACAGGTTCAATTAGCAGGTTGCTATCTTTCATGCAGATTGACCAAGGGCAACTGCAACAATACGAAACGTGCTAAAAATTTAGCGGTGATTCTGCTGAATAATGAATTAGGTTTTCCCTAAACTAAGCCCACCAATAAATAGATTTGCTAATGATTATTTACTTGTTTGTAACCAAATGGCTCTTACTTTTTGAATGACCTACAAAGATATTATACTTTGCACTCACAGATGAATAAACTGGTTCTTTTTGTGCCAGGGGTGCACAGTCATCACGGACACTGCTCAAACACTGGACGACGGCAGAAGCTGAATTCACATTTTCATTCATCCCTACTTCCTAACAGTCTGCCTCACTATCAACATAGGTATCATACAGAACTAGTCCTTTGGCTACATAGTTCACAGCAATATTGAGGAAATAGCTGTAAGCATACATTCAAGTCATCAACATGTACAAACACTGGTCAACTATAGTTATACCTACTGAATGCACACAGATATTGTTCTGTTAAAAATAAACATACCTTTAAAATTCTTTGTCATGTGTCAGGTCTTCTACATAGAACAAATAATAATACAGTAAAAGGTCATTATTTGAACTTGGGTAATTAAAAGCACACAGCCACGGAACACCTACCAGTTTAGAGAACAGAAACTGTACCTTTGGGCTGTTGTATCAAAATAACCTGCAAATACGTAGCGGTGGCGTACTGAACTGCAATATCACGAGGTAAGATGGCGCTGGTATTAGTATTAGTATCGTCATCAATAAACAGATGCATTTTTGTTGCAGGTGGAGGTATCGCAGCTGGTTCCCGCTGCTCGCTTCCTCTGGTATTTTTTGTAGCTAAATCGCGCTTCGTGTCTGTAATTATTGCCAGGTGACCTAACTGGCCTCGAGTGGCAAACAAGTTAAATCAAGTATGTTTTGCATCGTTTATTGCGAGTGTCCAAGCCGGTGCAACCAATGTATACGGTCGGGTCTAAACAAAACAAGTCACTCATACATATCGAAAGCTTTCAAACCATGTGTAAAGGCTCTTGAAAGCTAACAAGCATATGGATTTAAGTGAACATCGAGATCGCTGAATGAAAGTCACTGTCATTGTGTTGCGGCGTGCGAGTTTATTAACGTGGCTTCAAGACAAGGGTCTCATTTTGCCGTCAGATGCGGCATTTGCCCTGTAGTGTTGATCTTGAAGTGAAGTGAATGCATGATGTGGAATCGGGAAGTAAACTTGCAAATTACTGATAGATCACTCGAAAAGTGAGAGCAATGTAGTTTTGCTAAATTTTTAAATAAGCGATTGCGGATGCATGCAGTTCTGAATCTTTCTCGCTCTGCAATGCTATATTGAGTGCTTCACAATTGTGCAATGTCGCGTCATGTCGACAGGGTAGGCACTAGCTTTATTCTCAGCCGTGAGCCCATAATATAGGTAACATGTATTTAGGTGATAGGCTTAAAAATATTTCAAGCTTTCTGAACTTATTGTTAGAGTTAAGTTACTCAGTTACTGCAGCTAGAATTTCTCATCGCAAGTAATGACCGGTCTGCTGAGCATGCAGCGAAAATGTAGGCTTAAGGAACAGTTATGAGGTGTGTGCTTAGAGATCGAAAAGCCAAAATTCTAAGAAAATTATCTTTAGGCATGCATTGTACAATTTTATTGTTTGTACATCTTTGTTGGTGCTCTTACAGTACACTATCTGCTCAGCTCTTACCACAATCTCTTTTTTGCATAAACATATAGATACACCTTGAGCACTCTCTTGAAAGCAAGCACTCCTGAAATCAATTGGTGGTACATGGTGTGAATCTATCCAAATACTGGATCAATAAAGGTCACTTTTATTACACACTTGCTATTGTGTTTACTTTTTCAATATACTTGTGCTTGAAAGCTGATGTTGAGTTCTCCCTGCTACATTTAGAGTTTATGACTTGGAATACGTACTATCTTGCAGTGTGGATGTAGATAAGTCAAGATCATGTATGTTTCGACTACTTGTGCGATTCGCTAGATTTTTTTTTTCATGAGAGTAGGGCACAGAGTTTCACTTCGTAGTGGTAGACACTATAGCTATGACGACTTTATTTAAACAGAAGCAGATGGGATAAAAAAAATCTGGGACGGTTTTCTGCTATATAAAAAAAACAGTACCACATCCAATGAACACAATCTTCCTCTTCACGACAGCATTCACGTCTTTGATGAAGCTGTGCTGCAAGTGCTCATCACCTTTATGATCTATTATTTTAAAAGCCTATTGAACGTATTGTTACGGGAGGGTCTACAGAAAAACGAGGTTACAGCTAAGATATATTTCGCCAAGCCTAAGCCGAGATGAGAAGCCAGAGCGTGCCCCACATCCCAGAATTACGTCGTCTTTCTCGCTGTCTGTCTTGATTCTTCAGCGTTATGTAGTCTCTTAACATGACCCCCGGGTGCAGAAGCACCGTCTTGGTGCTTTCTATGATGTTGCGGAGTGGTAGAGCTTCAGAGTGGGCCGGCGGCAATGCCAAAATGCATCGCTCAAACCCCTTCTTGTTTGCCGTCCAGGTTATGCTTGGCATGCTGCTTTCTTCGGCTGGACCGACATCGGGCAACTCATCAATGAATTTTCAACGCCTACCCACGAACACTGGACATACCTGACCTTATCATCGGGCACCTAATGGCGTTGGCGGTCACTTCCCAGCGAACGGCGCAACATCGTCCGAGACCATGACGTCACGGAGCTGCTACTTAAGAGACTGTCTTGGCAAGGTTATGCTTGGCATGCTGCTTTCTTCGGCTGGACCGACATCGGGCAACTCATCAATGGATTTTCAACGCCTACCCACGAACACTGGACATACCTGGCCTTATCATCGGGCACCGGATGGCATTGGCGGTCACTTCCCAGCGAACGGCGCAACATCGTCCGAGACCATGACGTCACGGAGCTGGTACTTAAGAGACTGTCTTGGCGAGGTATCCTTCAGTGGGCGCGGCGGCAATGCCAAAAATGCATCGCTCAAACCCCTTCTTGTTTCCCGTCCATGTGAGAAAGTGATTTGGCAAATGCTTTCGTTGCAGTAATGTATGGCTGGTTTTGCTGCCGTGCCCACACCTTTTGCTTGAATAGTTCTTTGATTTATCGTCTTCCTTGCGTTTGTTGCTGCTGCTGGCGGGGGACGTCGAGACTAATCCTGGGCCTCGTGAGACTGCGCTTGAAGAAGAGCTCAAAATAATTGCAAAGGATAACCAGGAGATAAAGAACGAAAAAATGGTGACCAACCAAAAGCTTGCAGCTATAGATAAAAAGTAGGCGAAGTGGAAAAGCAGGTACTTGAATGCGTGGAAAGGATTGATAAACTTGAAGATATGGTTGTATCTTTGACCAAAAAAATTGACGAGTTAGATAACAGAGGCCGTAGGTCTAACCTTGTTGTGTATGGTGTCAAGGAACTTGAAACTGAAACGCACCAGGATCTGCTTGACGCTGTTGAAAAAGGAATCTTTGAAGATAAGATTGGAATAAAAAGGGCTGGCATAGAAAGAATTCACCGTCTGGGCAACGGAAGGCTACTGGCAGTCTTAAAATCAGACCTGTAATTTTAACGTTACTTGACTATCGGGATAAAGACAATATACTTAAAAATTGCAAGAAGCTAGTAGGAACGGAATACTCAATTAGCAAGGATTTCTCGCTCGTAGTCAGAGAAATTAGAAGAAAGCTCTGGGAAAGAACAAAGGAACACCGAGACCAGAAAGACAAAGTTTTCTTGTCTTACGATAGAGTCAGAATTAATAATCGTCTTTACACCTCGGATGACCAGAGTAACGACATAGTGGAAGTCGCAAAAAATGGAAGCAGGGACAACGAACAAGCCGGGCGACCTCAAAGCCGCCCTCGACTCTAGTTGTGCTTAACGTTAATGCAAGCAACCTTATTAATAAAATCGAACACTTTGAAGCAAACCTGATTGCACTGGAACCCGACATTATTTGTGTGACTGAGACTTGGTTACATTATGATATTGGAAACTGTGAGGTGGCTCCACCGGGCTATTTCATTATCCGAAAAGATAGACCAGCTAGAGGCGGTGTTGTCGCCTTGCTCCTAAAACAAGGCATAAGTTACACAGTGTTGCCAGACGTTTCGGGTGTAGAGGCGGTCTGGTGTAGGATTCAGCTAGGCCAGAATAAAGTCGGTGTTGGTGCGGTATACAGACCCCCCCCCCCCTTAAGCCGAGGCGACATATCTTGATCAGCTTCTAGATTATATGCAAGATCACATGGCGGGGAGTGGCATAATAATGGGGGGAGATTTCGATCTCCCCGATAATAATTGGAACTCTCTATGCCCATCAAGTGTAACAAACAATATATTGCTAAGTCTTCTGTTCACTTTCAACCTTACCCAAGTTGTTTCTCAGCCTATAAAATAAAATAAAAATAAAATAAATACTCGTGTGCAGGGCACTTCAAGCTCCATCTTAGACCTCGTTTTTTTGAGTGATTTCTTTTTGAAAGAAAAATACAACGTCGAAGTTCTTGAAGGAATATCTGACCATGATATGGTTTTGTGTACGCTAACACTTCCAGAATAGGTTGCTCAACGTGGTACTAGAATGTCCGTGTACGCCTTTAACAGAGCAGATGACGATGCCATTATGACCTACCTAACCCATGAGTGCTACAACTTTCATGAACTGGTCTCAGACGGCTCGGCTGGCTTAGACAAGATTTGGCTCTTGTTGAAAGCACATGTTATGCACTGCTTGAGGCAATATATCCCACAAATTCAAAAGAACTAACAAGTACAACCCATGGATCACGCGCGTTGTAATTCAAATAAAACGAAGAATAAAAAGACTGAGGAAATCTAACAGGATCCTCCTGGCCCCGGACTTCCACCAAAAAATCGATTCTTTAAAGAGGCTGCTAAAAGAAGAAACAAAGTTATCAAGGCAGCACTACTGCAGTACAACGCTTAGCAACTTTATCCAACATTCACCCCAAAAACTGTGGCGATATATTAGATGTAAAGAAAGCAGTGCAAAACCACTGTCACCCAAGGAAGAAAAGCAACAAGCAGAAACGTTTAACGTTTTTTTCCATTCCGTATATGCTCCTGACAATGGCATTGCGCATGCCTACAGGCCAGAAAATATAGAGATAAACGAGACGCTAAGTGCACCAGTCATAACCGAAGCAGGCGTGCTTTCACTCCCATTGAAGTTAGACGAAAAGAAGTCCACCGGCCCAGACGGAATCCCGAACTGCTTCCCGAAACGCTACGCCGAACCCGTAAGCAAATACTTATGTTTTCATTACAAGTCAGTTTCAGAACAATGCCTGCCAGCCGAATGGGAAATGGAAAAAATAGTGCCTGTCTACAAATCTGAAAATCCTTCTTCTCCGTCTAATTATAGGCCCATTTCTCTCACATGAGCTTGCTGCAAAATTTTAGAGCATATTATACTAAAATCCATTACCCAGTTTGTCGAGGAAAACAATGTTCTGCATCCCCATCAACACGGCTTCAGGGCTGGTCTCTCTACCGTAACCGAACTTGTAGAAATCCTGCATGATCTCGCTAAAGAAATAAACGATCAGACAGAGACATAATTCTACTAGACTTTTCAAAGGCATTTGACCGTGTCTGCCATGCCAAGCTTCTTCAAAAACTCAGACATATTCTAGGGAATGGACCAATCTTCCGCTGGATTAAGTACTATTTAACTGACCGCTGCCAATATGTCCAGTTAGGCGCCAGCACTTCTGAAGTTATGCCAGTGCTTTCTGGAGTACCTCAGGGTTCAGTTTTGGCTCCTATCCTGTTTTTTTTTTGTTTATAAACGACATAACTTGCAGGGTTCAATCTAAAATTAGGCTATTTGCAGATGACTGTGTTTTGTATAAAGGAATACATAGCCAGCAAGATCAAATAAGTTTGAACAATGATTTCGCCTTGTTAGCACATGGTGCGAGAGTTGGCAAATGGTCATCCACTTCGACGAAACAGTTGCAATGACAGTAACAAAAAAGATATCCAAACTTACTTTCCCGTATGGCTATGATGGCATCATCCTTAAAACAGTCACTCAGTACAAGTACTTGGACGTCGTCATATCGTTAGATCTCGGATGGTCGGCGCATGTAGATCACGTGACTGGCAAAGCGATGCGGAAGCTAATGTTTTTAAAGCGGGCCTTGCGATACTCGACAAGAGAAGTCAAGCTCTTGGCCTATGCGACGATTATACGCCCTATCTTAAAATATGCGAGCGTGGCATGGTTCCCGTCTACCGAAAAACACATAGCCACTATTGAGGCCATCCAGCGCAAAGCCGCACGTTTTATCTGTAAAAGATATAGGCACACCGACTCACCTACGCAATAGCTGACAGATATTGGCCTTCACACGCTAGCCAGTCGTGCGATGCTATCCCGACTCAAATTTATGTACCTAATCCTACACAACAAACTTAAAGTAGATTCGAACAACTACATTTTTTTCAACACTTTTAGAGAAACCCGTCACAAGCATCACCTTACACTGCAAGAATATTTATGCACCAACAATACTTTTAGTTTTTGTTTTTCCCGCGGGCAGTGCGAAAGTGGAATGCTTTACCCGAGACGGTGGTTACGCAGCCCACTGCCGACAAATTTTACGAACTTGCTGGCCAAGCCGTTCTATCAGTTACATGATAGCGACGCTATCAGGATTGTACCGATCATTGTCCTCCCTGCCAGTACATTTGCGGTTCAAAAAGGTGGAAGTCGGTACCAACTTTGTATGTTGCGTGCTTACCATTTCGTTCTTTTTCGTGTTTTTTTTCAGCGTGTGCACATGTGACTGAAACATGTGTCTCGTTAATATTGTAGGTTCATAATTGTCATAATTGTTATCATTTTTACCTTGATTTTTTCGTACCCTTACAATTGTATAAGTATGTGAATATAGAATGTTGGTTGACTCTTTCCAACCCACTCCTGTAAAAATCCCTGACGGGATTGACAGCATTGTTCAATTAATAAAATAAATAAAATAAAAAAGTCAGGTGACATTAACAATGTCTGTAGACATTCGAGATGACGACTTCAGTGGGGCTATCTTGTAGGTAACGTCGGTCACATGGCGCAAGACGCGGTAGTGTCCTGAGTACCGGGAAAGTAGCTTCTCGGAGAGACAAACATGCCGAGTCGGTGTCCACAACAACGCAAGAGAACCCGGGGCAAAGGAGACGTCACAATGATGTGCGTTGTAACGTTGCTTCTGTTGCTTTTGCGATGATAAGAGGCGCTTCCGAGCGACTTCTCGTGCTTTGTGAGCTCTGGTGATAGTGTCACGGGTGTATTCAGTCGGCGAATCGACAGCTGTCGGAAAGATGGTGTCAAAAGGTAGAGTTGGGTCGCGGCCAAATAAGAGGTAAAATGGTGAAAACCCAGAGGTACCGTGGCGTGAGGAATTGTATGCAAATGTGACAAATGGCAATGCAACGTCCCAGTCTAGGTGGTCAGAGGAGACGTACACAGAGAGCATGTCAGTTAAAGTCCGGTTGAATCGTTCGGTAAGCCCATTAGTTTGTGGGTGGTAGGCCGTCGTAAATTTATGTTCGGTTTCGCAAGAGCGAAGCAGGTCGTCATTAACTCGGGAGAGGAAATAGCATCCACGATCTGTGAGGAGTTGGCATGGAGCACCATGATGGAGCATGATATCGTACAGAAGAAAATCGGCAACATCTGTGGAACAGCGGGTTGGCAAAGCCCGCGTGATGGCGTACCGGGTTGTATGATCCGTAGTGACAGCTATCGTTTTTTTCTGGAGGTAGACTGATGGAACGGGCCTAAAAGATCAAGACCAATTCGAAAGAAGGGGTCAATAGGAATATTTAGTGGCTGGAGGAGTCCGGCAGGACTCATGGGTTTTTTTTTTTTCGACGTTGGAACTGGTTGCATGCGACGACGTAGCGGTGCACGGAGCGATAAAGCCTGGGCCAGTAAAATTGACGCTGCACGTGGTCGTAAGTCCGAGAGAGACCAATGTGACCGGTGGTGGGGGCGTCATAGAGCTGGCGATAACACTCGAACGTAGGTGGGAAGGCACCACAAGGAGCAGTTCGCGCCCATTTGTGTTGACATCGTAGCGGTACAAGGTGTCCTCTTTAGGTACAGACAGTCGAGTAGACGGATGGGGCGTTGGAGAGTTCAGCTTCTCAATAATGTCACGCAAGACGGGATCTCGGCGCTGTTCATAGCGGATGTTGCTCAAAGCAGAGAGAGAGAGCACACATGGCGGTGCTTCGTTTAAAGTCTCAGGAGGGTACACTGGATGGCGGGACAAGTAGTAAGCGTCATGGTGTAAACGGTCAGATTTGTAAGACACTGAGTAGTCATATTCTTGGAGCCGTAGTGCCCAGCGACCAAGACGCCCAATGGGATCCTTTAACGACGAGAGCCAGCAGAGTGCATGGTGATCAGTGATCAGTTGTGGCAGTGAAACGACGACCATGTAAGTGGGGCCGAAATTTGCCAACCACCCAAACTAGAGCAAGGCCTTCCCGCTCAGTGATAGAGTAGTTCCGCTCGGCCGCAGAGAGCAGATGGCTGGCATATGCGATAACGCGGGCGCAGCCGCTTTGATGCTGGACCAAAACAGCACCGATTCCATGGCCGCTGGCATCAGTGCGGACTCTGTTGGGGCAGACATGTCAAAATGGGCCAGAATAGGTGGTGTTGTGAGCGACGCGATGAGATCGGAGAACGCCGAAGCCTGCGCAGCGCCCCTAGAGAATGAAACACCCTTCTTCAGCAAGTCCGTAAGAGGTCGGGCCATGTCCGCAAAATTGTTTCCAAAATGTCGGAAGTAAGAACATAGACCTAAAAAGCTTCAGACTTCCTTAGTGCTGGTCAGGACGGCGAAGTTTTGCACAGCTCGAACTTTATCAGGATCAGGGCGTACGCCAGAGGAGTCCACAAGATGGCCTAACAAGGTTATTTGTTGGCGTCTGAAGTGACACTTCGATGAGTTCAATAGCAGTCCTGCGTTACGAAAAACAGAAAGGATGGAAGAAAAGCGGTCGAGGTGTGTTTCAAAGGTTGCGGAAAATGCCATGACGTCGTCAAGGTAACATAGGCAAATTGACCACTTGAACCTGCGCAAGAGAGTGTCCATCATTTGTTCGAAGGTGGCTGGGGCATCGCATAATCCGAACGGCATGACCTTAAACTGGTAAAGACCATCAGAGGTCACAAAAGCAGTCTTTTCGCGGTCCATGTCGTCGACAGCGATTTGCCAGTACCCTGAGCGAAGGTCGATGGAGGAAAAATACTTAGCGCCATGAAGGCAATGCAGGGCGTCGTCAATGCACGGTAGCGGGTAGACGTCTTTCTTAGTGATCCGGTTCAGATGTCGGTAGTCGACACAGAATTGCCAACTGTTGTCCTTTTTTCTTACAAGAACAACAGGGGAAGCCCATTGACTGGAAGATGGCTCAACTATGTCTTTGGCGAGCTTCTTCTCGACTTCCTTTTGAATGATCTGACGCTCCGCAGGAGAAATGCGGTACGGCCATCGATGTACCGAAGATGCATCGCCAGTGTTAATGCTGTGCTTCACAATGCTGCTTTGACCTAGCGGATGGTCACAGAAGTCAAATACGTCAAAGTACGATTGCAGCACGTGACGGAGCGCACCAGTTTGATGCGGCAAAAGGTCCACCGCGATCATTTTTTCCACATTAGAAGATGGACTCTCTGTCGAAGAACAGGCTTGCGTGCAGTTGAAGCGACACACATCATTGGGGTACAAAGCTGAGATGACGCAATTTTGAGAGGATGTCAGCGTGTCGAGGACTATTCCACACGGAAGCACTTGCGGACACAGAGCAAAGTTCAGAAAAGGGATGCAAGCACGGTTTTCCCATAACGTAATAATAGTGTGCGGAAAGGTAACACTGCGAGTCAGAAGGACGGATGTAATGGGCGTGAGCACGTAGTCTCCATCAGGTACAGGTGGCGACGCTGTTACGGCAATGCAGGTAACTGTTTGCGGTGACAAACGGACATGTTCAGAAAAGCAGAGACGAACTTGGGGCGGACTGGGCGTATCAGGCATACAAGGCAGGTCAAGTTGCACCGTGCTAGCTGAACAGTCAATGAGGGCCGAATGGGCGGACAAGAAGTCTAAACCGAAGATAACATCATTGGTGCAGTTGGTGAGAACAGTAAAGAGGACGGAGGTTTGATGTCCGGCTATAGTAACGCGTGCTGTGCAGACACCAACGACGGCAGTTGCACTGCCATCAGCAACCCGAACACATCGTGAAGGGGCTGGAGTCAAGACTTTCTTTAAGCGGTCACGAATGTGCGAGCTCATAACAGAAATTTGGGCGCAAGTGCCGACTAAAGCTTTAACAGGTAAGCCATCCACTTTCACCTCAATCAAGTTCTGGTTGGTCGGGAGGGTCAATAGAGGGATTGTAGGGCAAGTAGTAGCAGCAGTGTGTCACCTCCAGGAGCTGCACCAGTTAGTTTCCCGAAGGAAACCAACGGGCGAAGGAGGGGGAAGGGGAACGGGGTGGCGGAGGAGACCGCGAGAATCTACGTCGTGGTGAAGGCGAGCGGCTGTACTGGGCATTGGTCATGGCCATTATGTCGTAATGAGCTCAGTCATCACGGCGGGTTGGTTCTTGGCCAGAAGGGCGGGCCGATGTGTCGAAGTTCGTTAAGTTAGGGTTTGTGTGCCAGGGCGAGATGCACGTGCTTCGGCAATGACGCGAAATGTGTTCCACTCGTTCGCAACAGAAGCGAATCGGCCTGTCGTCAGACATCTTCCATGCGTTTGGATCTCAATTACTTGGAGCAGGACGCCGGTAGTTCTGACATGTGTTCAAGGTAGGCGGATGGACATCGAGTTTGGTGCACAGAACAAATCGTCTGAAGCCCGCGTTTGCCAATTCTTGGCACACAACGCTCTGTATAAAGAATGTGGTGGGCTGAGGATCGTTCGGCGTCAGGACCCTCAAGGGTGCTGGTGACATCGCTTCGATTTCGCGTCGAACGACCCTCGTAATGTCAGCATAGGGTGGATTGGGCTGTGTCTCAAAATGGAGGTCCTCACAAGTTGGTGTTGCTGCGGTGTTAGGAAGACGGGCGAAGTGGGGGGCAATGCGATGGCTTTTAGCCTCTTGGAAGTGTCGGCACTCCTTAATGACGTCTTAAACTGTCGAACAGCCTTTAAATACAAAAAGGCTAAGGGCATCATCAGCGATGCCCTTGAGTACGTGTGCAACCTTCTCGGCTTCGGTCATGGTGTTACCAGCTTTACGGCAGAGGGTCAAGGCATCTTGAATACAGGCCAGGTAAGACTCCGTGGATGTCTGGACATGGTTACCAAGCTCTTTTTTTCGGCCTGCCTGCACCCGACAGATTGGCCGAACAACTCGCGCAACTTCGTCTTACAGACGTCCCAGCTGGTAAGCTCTTCCGCGTTGTTGAATAACGCCTTGGCCGTACCTTTCAAGTAAACGATCAGGTTTGCCAGCATCGTGGTTGGATCCCATCTGTCGTTTCACTCACGAGCTCGTAGAGCTGAAGCCACTCATCGACGTCTTTGCCATCAGTGCCCGAAAAGTTGCCAGGATCACGGGGTGGAGTGGTCACAATGACCACATGTGAGGTGGGCGTCGTTGATGCGCGAGGCGTGAGGCGTGGCTGTTGGCGCAGCATCCCTGTTGGTAGACATGTTAGAAGCGGCAACTTGGAGTCCGCTGCGAAGCTCCGTCGTGCTTTGCTACCCCGCACTTTCCACCAAAATGTTACGGGAGGGTACACAGACAAACGAGGTTACAGCTAAGATATATTTCACTAAGCCTAAGCAGAGACGGCAAGCCAGAGTGTGCCCCACATCCTAGAATCACGTCGTCTTTCTCGCTGTCTGTCTTGATTTTTCAGCTTGATGTAGTCTCGTAACAATATGTGCAAAGATAAAGCAATTGAGTGCAGCCTTATGAGCTTTGATGCATCTTTTTTGTAAACTTGTACGAGCTAAACACAGTTAATTAAGTTCGTAAACTGTCACAAGGCACAAATAAATGTCGGAATGCCCCTCACAGTGGGGGTGTTCAATTCGTAATAGAGTTTGTAATTTCTGACGATTCATACACCAACTAGGAAGTGATCTTGAGTTATGATCACTTCATGAGCTCATGAAGTGATCATGAACCCTTGTTGCACGCTACGAATTATGGTATGGTCCCATTGGAAGAAATGAAAGCGAATGCAAAGTATTGATTATTTTTCATTTTAATTGCGTAAACTCTGTCATGTAAACAAACATGTTTTCGAAGCATAAACATTGGCACGCGTTTCAACAGTAGGGCTCACTGCTTGCGGGCATGGCGGAGCTTGTTTATGGCGTATCATCATCATCAGTCTTTTTACACCCACTGCAAGGCAAAGCCCTCTGCCACGATCCATCAATAAATTTGGTCTTGCGCTTGCTGCTGCGCCGTTATGCCTTTGAACTTTTTAATCTCATATGTTTACCTTATGCTTACCTCATATGCTTACCTTCTGCCTCCCCTCCATGTGTTTGCCTTCTTTGGGAGTCCAGTCAGTTACCCTTAACGACCAGCGGTTATCCTGCATACGTTGTACGTGTCCAGCTCTTGTGCAATTTCGTTTCTCGATTTCAACTATAATATCTTTATTTCCGATTTGTTCCCTCACCCACTCTGCTCTCTTCTTGTCTCTTACACCTATCATTTTCCGTTCCATCGCTCGCTGCATCGTCCTCAATTTAGGCTGAACCCTCTTTGTAAGCCTCCAGGTTTCGGCTCTGTAGCTGAGTATGGGAAAGATTCAGCTGTTATATACCTTCCTACCGGGTCAGTGTTGCGCGCCTACAACGACAGACACTTTGTCGTTCACTTTGTCCGTGTCACTTCCGACAGACACTTTGTCCGTGTCTGTCGGAACCACCGAGATAAGCGTGAAATTCTTCATCGTAAAGAATGGGCGCCAAGCCATCCTTGGGCTCGATGCCAGTGAAGCGCTTGGATTGGTTCAACGTACGGTGGACGCTGTCAATGCCTCGTCTGAGTATGAACTTTTGAAAGATTTCAGGCACCTGTTCCAAGGGCTCGGCTGCTTGAAAACGCAGTACAGAATGGTCCTGGATCCAGGCGTGGTTCCGGTCGTTCAGCCTGCTCGCCGGGTTCCACTTGCACTTCAGGAACCCCTGAAGAAGGAACTACAGCGAATGATCCGGGGGGGGGGGGGGCATCATCGTCAAAGAAAATGAGCCAACCAACTGGGTAAGCCCTCTGGTACTGGTGAAAAAAAAGACGGTGCTCTAAGGGTTTGCATGGACCCCAGAAGAGTGAACAAGTATATCAAGAGGCAGCATTTCCCTTTACCCAGACGCGAGGACTTGGAAGCACGGCTAACCGGTGCTACTTATTTTAGCTGTTTGGATGCAAACGCCGGCTTTTATCAGGTGCCCTTGGACAAGACAACATCAAAGATCTGTACGTTCTCGTCGCCTTTTGGCAGGTACCGTTGTCTAAGGCTACGTTTTGGCATCTCATCTGCACCCGAGGTGTTTCAGCAGGCACTTTGTCAGATATTTGACGGTCTGCCAGGCGTGCTCATATATATATAGATGATATTCTGGTCTGGGGCTCAACGAAGGAAGAGCATGATGAGCGCCTAGTAGCAGTCCTCAAAACTGCTGAAACAGCTGAATTAACGTTTAATCTGCACAAGTGCAAGTTTGGCGTAAAAGAGCTACGGTTTCTGGGTGATATCATAAGTGCGAATGGCATATCCTCAAATCCAGGGCTCGTAAAAAGTTTGGTTCAAATGCCAGTGCCAACATGCAAGGCCGATGTTCAACGTATGCTTGGTGTGTTGAACTACTTTGGAAAGTTCGCGCCGCAGCTATCTGAAAGAACGGCCCTGTTAAGAACTCTTATCAAGGCCAGTTCTGAGTTTGAGTGGACAGATAACCACGCCAAAGAGTAGAAAAGCGTCACGCAAATTCTGACCACCGCTCCCGTGCTTGCAATATTTGACCCACGACGGGAAACAGGGTTGTCTTGCGATGCATCGAAGGACGGCATCGGTGCCGCTCTTCTGCAACGTCACAATAACGAGTGGCGGCCCGGAGCTTACGCATCTCGAGTACTGACTAAGGCAGAAAAACTGTATGCACAGATAAAAAAGGAGGATCTAGGAATTTGCTTTGGATGCAAAAAATTTCACCAGTTCGTCTACGGCCAGAAAGTCACAATTGAAACGGACCACAAGCCACTCTTGTCAATTGCTCAAAGGAAATTACTGACATGCCACCTCGCCTTCAACGGTTCTTTTTGAGGTTGTTCAAGTATGATTTTGTTTTGCAGTATATTCCTGGGAAGCACCTTGTTCTTGCTGACATGTTGTCCCGGTCAACTGCTGACAACCAAGACGACGCTGGTGCTACTACCGACGTGGAAGTTCACGCAATCCAGCTTCTAGGTTACCGTGTCACAGAAGCAACGCAGAAAGAACTGCAAGCGGCAACGGCTCGTGACCGCTACCTACAGTCGGTAATCGCAAGTTTGTCGGCGGGGCTTCCAGTACAAGGTGAACTAAAGCCTTTTGAGCAAAAACTCTCATTTGTCAACGGAATACTTTTAAAGGCGTCGAAGGTTGTTATTCCGAAAAGCATGCGAAAAACTATGCTTGAAAAAGTCCATGCAGGTCACCTCGGCATGCAAAAATGTAAAGAAAGGGCCAGACGCCTCGTGTTTTGGCCGGGGTTTAACGCTGAGATTGCTGCCATGGTGCAACTTTGTCCTACATGCTGCAAATATGCTTACAAACAGCCCAAGGAACCGCTTCAAATGCGGCCCGTGCCAGGTTGTGCATGGCATAGAATTGGAGCTGGTATTTTCTAGTTTGCGGGGGACTCGTACATCGTTGTCTTTGACGCCTTATCAAACTTTCCGGAAGTTCAGAAACTACCTGACATGTCGGCGCAATCAACCATCGCAGCACTGAGCGCTATCTTTGCCAGATTTGGCGTGCCCGTCGAAGTATGCACTGATAACGGCCCACAATTTTCCAGCCATGAATTTTTTTTCTTTTCAAGGAGATACGACTTCACGCACGTCACTTCAAGCCCTCATTATCCGCAGTCAAACGGGCTTGCGTAAAAAGGTGTGCAGGTTGTGAAGCGCACCTTTAAAAAAACTGCAGATTCGGGCGACGACTTCTGGCTGGGCCTGCTGGCCTACCGCTCTACCCCACTGGAGGACGGGCAATCCCCTGGTGAACTACTGCAAGGAAGGCGCCTTCGCGCCAACCTCCCGGACTTCAGTACGGTGACCGCAACCGACGTCAAAAAGCACAGCCAGGCCCAAGGGGGAAGACCTTTGCCTTCCCTGCAGAAGGGTGACGTCGTGAGGCTCAGAGACTCTGCATAATCCCGGAAAGCTCAAGTGGTGGGTTCGCCATATCCAAGGTCCTACCTTGTCAAAACGGAGGACCAGAAACTGTTAAGGCGCAACGGTCGTCACCTACTTCAAACTGGCGAACGGTTCATGGAGGAAAGCGACGACGACATTGATACCAGCTCAGCGGACAACAACGTTGGTGCCCATCCGACAGTGGCAACTTCAACCTCGCCAGCCAATGGCCGACGTCGCGAAGTTCCGACGTCGGGTGACCCTTCGCCACCTGTGGTGCGTCAGTCAACTTCACCACCAACGCCAGCTTTGAGAAGGTCGACTCGAACCGTGAAGCCACCACAGCGTCTTCATTATGACAAGGACTTTAACCAAGTGTATGATATCATTTTTTGAAATGCCATGTACTTACCACTGTTTCGGTGGGTATGTAATTTTGTAGTTAACGGAAAGGATGTATCCGGCAAGTCTATTGCATCACGACTGCGCATAAGACATGCGCAGATACTCACGGCGCTATCGTGCGCCTATATAATCAGTGACTGAATAAACCGATGCCACTTCTTGTTCTGGCTATCATGCTGTATCGTCGTCCTTGCTAGTTACAAGGGTTAGTGACAGATTAACATTCATGATCTGAGAACGCTTACCGAATGTGATCTACCCCTTCCTTATTCTTGTTATTTTCCTCTCATTATTCGGCTTTGCAGTTGCTACCTCAGCAAGACATGTCTCGCTTAATGAAGGCACGAGTTCTTGCACGGTTTCTTCTTTTGGAATTTTAACAGTGTCACTCCCAACATGTGCGTGGTATCAGTAACTTTGTTTGAGCACTACTTTAGCTGTACTTGCCATTGCCTTGCAAAGGTCTTCACATTCACAGCAATCTATACTCAATGTAAAAAACATAAGTGCTGCTAAATATGCACTACTACAGGATCATTTGTCACCTTGTTATATGTGATACTCTATGTAAAGTATGACACATAGAGTGAAGCACAGTTTGAGCACCCCATCACACTACTGTCAAAAAAATTTGAAACCTGCCCATTTCATGTGAACTGAGTAATTCATAAGGCAACAAACAACAATTTGTGCACCTAATATCGTTCAGCTTGAGCATACCATACACTGTCACTAATTTTGACAGGGTTTCGATTTGTCCACTTTCCATATTGGTGGCGCATGAGATTGTCATTATCGCAACTGTTGAGCTTCTTAAGTCTTGGTGTGGTTACCTTAGAAATGAAGTCTCCCTTTTTGTCTTGTGGAAGGCGTTTCAGTGAATTTGTTTAAGGACTTTCTTCAGAGAAGAAAGCTATGTAATTGCCCACTTAGATGTACTATACAGTTCGTGTAAATGTAATATGCTCGATTGTAAACGTATAACAAAATGTATTGATGCGTATATGTACTAAACGTTCGCTTGACTATACCATGCATTCAATTTATGAGTGTGTACTGCAGCAGACTCATTTTGAGCAGAAACATTTAAAAGCTATGCTGTAATGATGCCATCTGTGTTACAAAGTTGAGCAGTAAAGACATTTTCAATGAATGTGACAACGAAGTAAACAATGTCAAATATTCCTAAGGTGTACATCTCATTAGCTGTACAAGCCGAAAGGCCTTTTGAAATGACAAAAAACTGTAACACGTGCGAAAAAAAGGGGCCATGCTTAGATGCATAGCAGCGTCTTTTCGCTCACCGGCGAGCCCGCCCACATTTTACATTATTATATCGTTTTTAGGCAGTCTCCAAACGATTTGCCGGCGTTGAATTTTCACGTTGAAGGTTGTGCAACTGGACGTCGGTAAAGCACAGGAGCTATGGAGAAAAGAAAAAAAAACTTAGGAGAGGCCCTAAAATCACTTGTTGTAAAGCCGTGGTGAAGGCGGAAGTCGGACATATTAACTGGGCGAATTCTCCTCTCTTGTTTATATCCGAATGTAAAGCAGAAGGGGAGACTCTCTCTCTCCGGCTCGGAAAGCACGTGGGCTGCGCGGCGCGCGTGTCGTGATGATCCGAAACTAATGGAACGGCGCTAAACACTCTGGGCCAGTGCGACAACTTCGAAGAAACCATTTCGTCCGAGTATTACCTGCGAGATACAGCTCGCCGACAACGAAGCGAGTACAAGAGAACGTGCTAGTGTAGCGAAGCCTCCGAACTATGAAATGGGTCGAACTCTTGAGTACCTTCTAGTGGGGGCTACCCAACAAGGACGCCGCTCGCGCTGAGAGCCCGTGCTTGGCCGTTACTGTCGCCATTGTGCTTGCTCGCTGTGGGCCGGCTAATAAACGCCTTAACATTTTGGTGGAGAGTGCTGTACCCTTCAAACATCTTCGGTTCACATTCGATGCCCTTGGAGCTTAGATCCCGTACCGTGCCTTCAACCATGCAACAAGACGCCGCCCAGCAAACGCTTCCTCCTGCGCCGACGCCATGTTCCGGTGTCCCCCGCATCCGCGACCCACCTGTCTTCACCGGCGCGGATTGCACCGATGTCGAGGACTGGCTCGCCATGTACGAACGCGTCAGCGTCCCCAATCATTGGGACGAGGCAGGTAAACTCGGCAACCTGGTTTTCTACCTCGCGGGTGTGGCCAGCATGTGGTATAACAACCACGCATCTGATTTCGCAACCTGGTCCGATTTTAAGACCGCTATCACCAACGTTTTTGGCCGTCCTGCCGTTCGTAAGCTGCAAGCCGAGCAGCGCTTACACGAACGCGCTCAGCAGGCCGGTGAATCATTCACCAGTTACATTGAAGACGTCCTGGACCTATGCAAGAAATCCAACGACAGCATGTCCGAATCAGACAAGATCCGGAACGTCATGAAGGGCATTGCCGATGATGCCTTCACGATGCTGCTTGCCAAAAACCCAGGCACAGTAGCTGAGGTCATCACGCTGTGTCAGAGCTACGAGGAGCTCCGCCGGCAGCGTTCGATGACCCGTCGCTCCACACCACGAGATGCAGTGCTTGCAGGCTTGGAGGCGAGCTGTGACCAGGTGGCACTGCTGGCAGACCTCAAGTCCTTCATACGTGAGGAAATCGCACGGCAGTTCTCTCTCCTGCCCTTTGCCCACCCACCGGCTGCTCAACAATCGGCCACTACCATTTCCCCCCCCCCCATCCGCCGAGCGATTGAGCAGGAAATAGCGGAGGTCATGCCTGCGTACCACCCACAACAGCTTCCGGCTCCTGTACCCCCAAGTTACGCCCAAGTGGTCGCCAGGCCGCCTCCAGTCGTTCAAGCGCCCGCCCCACTGACTTACGCCGAAGCTGCCGCACGACCTCCATCCTTTGCAGCGGGTATGCCGGCTACGTATGTTGACGTGACCTCTCAGACTCAGCTCCAGCACCCCCTGCAGCCTTTCCAGCCACCGTTCCGTCCATCGGCTCTTGCGTCATGGACAAGACCTACCCCGGTGAACCGATGGCTCACATCCGACAACGGGCCCATTTGCTTTGCCTGCGGTTACGCCGGCCACGTAGCACGTTATTGCACTCGCGTACAGACGCCCCATATCTCGTCGCCTGTTGCTGGCCAGATCAGGCGCACCTATCACGAGGAAACGCCGTCTATGCCACCGCCAACTCGCCTAGCTTCATCTTCTCGTAGGTCACCGTCTCCACGACGTCGTTCCCCGTCCCCCATGCGGCCAAGTTCAGCTGCTCACGAGCGAGAAAACTAGTCGTCGCAGTCCCCGAGGCAAGGACTGCGATGCTATCGCATTGTGAAAGCCCTCAGAGCCGCCCATCTAATGTCATTGACGTGCTTGTGGACGGTGTTCACGCATCGGCTCTGATTGACACAGGAGCTGCAGTATCCGTTATGGACGAAAAATTTTGCCGCTTGCTTCGTAAAGTGACGACGCCAATTTCTGGATTGTCCCTTCGTACCGCCGGTTTGCATCGTATACATCCTACAGCAGGGTGCACAGCTCGCGTTGTCGTTCAGGACGTTCTGTATGTCGCCCAATTCATCATCATTCCCGCATGCTCTCATGACGTCATCCTGGGGTGGTATTTTCTCTCCCGCAACGACGCCGTCATCCATTGTGCCGCCGCCGAAATTGAACTCTCCCCCTTCTCGCATTTGACGCCGGAAGACAGTTCTTCGAAAGTGAGCAAGATTCTCGTGAAAGACGATACCATAGTGCCTCCAAGCTCCACGATGGGTGTATCTGTCTGCTGCGCTGGGCTCTCCGACACAATTGCACTCGTTTCGCCATCCGACCGTGCTTGCCGAAGGAAAGGGTTGCTAGTACCTTTCGCGACCGTGCAAATCACCCAGGGCAACGCCTCTATTTTCGTGACCAACCCATCTCCGTACACTGTTACCTTGGTTCGAGGGGAATGTCTCGGCAGAGCGGAACCAGTGGATAACGCACAAGTCCTGGACGTACCTGATGACTCGTGTTGTCCCAATTTGCGTACCATCAGTGCTGTTTCCACTTCTGATTCATCATCTCCTGATGTATTTGGCCCTTACATTGATGACAACCTCACGTCGGTACAGCGTTCCCAGCTTCTGAACCTGTTGCGAGAATATCGTTCTTCTTTCGATGTCGGGCGAAGTTCTCTCGGTCGTGCGTCCACTGTTACGCATCGTATCGACACTGGTGCTCATCCACCATTACATTACGGCAACGTCCCTACCGCGTGTCGCCTGCTGAACGTCGGGAAATTAACGAGCAGGTTGATGATATGCTCAGACGCGACGTTATTCGGCCCTCGGACACTCCATGGGCGTCTCCTGTTGTTCTTGTTGCGAAGAAAGATGGTGCTGCGCGGTTCTGTGTGGACTACAGAAGGCTCAATAAGATCACTCGCAAGGATGTTTACCCACTGCCGCGCATCGATGACGCAATTGACAGCCTTCACGGAGCCGAATTTTTTCTTCTCTCGATCTGCGCTCGGGGTACTGGCAAGTACCCATGGCTGATGACGCTCGACCGAAGACTGCGTTCATCACACCCGACGGCTTGTACGAATTCAACGTCATGCCGTTTGGTCTATGTAATGCACCTGCGACCTTTGAGCGCATGATGGACACCATGCTGCGCAACTTGAAATGGCACACGTGCTTGTGTTACCTCGATGACGTTGTTGTGTTCGCTCCAGATTTCTCTACGCACCTCAAACGTATGAAAGAAGTTTTTGCACGTGTCAGCAATGCCGGCTTGCAACTAAATCTGAAGAAGTGTCGCTTTGCAGCACGGCAACTCACCATCCTTGGGTACGTCGTGTCCAAGGATGGCATTCTTCCTGACCCAGCCAAGCTTCGGGCCGTGGCCGAATTCCCCAAACCTGCGTCCGTCAAAGAACTGCGTAGTTTCGTGGGCCTGTGCTCATACTTCCGACGCTTCATACGAAACTTTGCCACGATCATATCACCGCTGACGAAGCTCCTTGGAAGTAACGGGTCCCTCAATTCGTGGTCGTCTGAGTGCGACGACGCGTTCGCGAAGCTCCGCCATGTGTTGACGTCTCCTCCCATTCTACGCCACTACGACCCTACGGCCCCGACGGAGGTGCACACAGACGCCAGTGGTGTAGGCCTCGGCGCTGTCCTGACGCAGCGCAAACCCGGATTCCCTGAATATGTTGTAGCATATGCAAGCCGTACGCTCACGAGAGCTGAGACAAATTACACCGTCACGGAGAAAGAGTGCCTGGCGATCGTCTGGGCTCTTACAAAGTTTTGACCGTATTTGTATGGTCGCCCATTCGATGTCGTCACCGACCATCATGCACTATGCTGGCTTTCATCATTGAAGGATCCCTCAGGCCGTCTCGCCTGTTGGGCTCTTCGTTTACAAGACTACGACATCCGCGTGCTGTACCGCAACGAACGCCAGCATGCTGACGCCGACGCCCTCTCGCGCTCCCCTCTGCCTGAAGGTGATGTGCTCTGCTCAGTATCCTCGGCTGCTGTTTCTGCCATTGACGTTGACATAATCGCTACCGAACAGCAAAAGGATAATTGGATCGGCCCGCTGATCGACTTGCTCTCTGATCCATCCGCAACGCCATCCACGCGTGCATTGCGTCGTCAAGATCGCCATTTCGCCATTCGTGACGGCCTTCTACACAGACGCAATTACGACGCCGACGGCCGGCAGTGGTTACTCGTGATACCCCGCAGTCTGCGGTCAGAGATATGTGAATCCTTCCATTCTGATCCGCAATGCGCGCACTCTGGGGTATTCAAAACCTACCATCGCATTCGACAACGCTACTTCTGGCGCGGGATGTACCGCTATGTGCAGCAGTTCGTTCGCTCTTGCCTCACTTGCCAACGCCGTAAATCGTCAGCTCACATGTCGCACGCCAGTCTACAACCGTTACCTTGCCCTGACCGTCCCTTTGGGCGCGTAGGTATCGATTTGTATGGACCACTTCCTCTGACGTCGGCTGGTAACCGCTGGGCCATCGTTGCCGTTGACCATTTAACGCGATACGCCGAAACCGCCGCTCTCCCTGCGGCTGCTGCGCGCGATGTTGCGTCCTTCCTGCTGCATCGATTTATACTGCGCCACGGACCACCCCAAGAGCTTCTCAGCAATCGAGGCCGTGTCTTCTTGTCGGAAGTCGTCGAAGCCATTCTGACGGAGTGCCATTCTGTCCATCGCAAAACTACTGCTTACCACCCACAGACGAATGGCCTCACCGAACGCTTTAACCGCACCCTCGGCGACATGCTTTCTATGTACGTCGCTGCCAACCACACTAATTGGGATAATATACTGCCCTTCGTCACCTACGCCTACAACACCGCCCCTCAGAGCACGACTGGTTTTTCACCTTTCTACTTGCTGTACGGAAGGCACCCGTCGCACACCATGGACACGATACTCCCGTACACGCCGGATCCATCTGAGTGTACACCTATTTCCGAGACAGCCAGGCTTGCTGAAGAGTGTCGCGAGCTTGCCAAGACTTTTACGACGCAAGAGAAAGAGCGGCAGAAGAGTATCCGTGATGGCTCCACCACTTCTGAGCCCACGTTCCTTCCTGGTGCGCTTGTATGGCTTTCGATCCCAACCTCTGCCGCTGGCCTCTCTTCCAAACTACGTCCCAAATACGAAGGCCCCTACCATGTCATCGAGCGCACCTCACCCGTCAACTATCTGATCGAACCCGTTGAACAATCCTCGGACATGCGCCGCCGTGGGCGAGACATCGTCAACGTGGAGCGCCTGAAGGCTTATTATGACCTGCTCATAATAACAAGCTGTTAGGTCGCCAGGCGGCTCCCTTTTCGACCCCGGGGTAATTGTAGCGAAGCCTCCGAACTATGAAATGGGTCGAACTCTTGAGTACCTTCTAGTGGGGGCTACCCAACAAGGACGCCGCTCGCGCTGAGAGCCCGTGCTTGGCCGTTACTGTCGCCATTGTGCTTGCTCGCTGTGGGCCGGCTAATAAACGCCTTAACACTAGATGCATTGACAACGTCGAGTGTTTTCACGTCAATGATTAACGCTTTGTACAGGCATCATGATCGGTTCTGCGCCTTCTTCTACGGTTGCATTCCGACAAAAGGCCGACGCAGCGCCGCGCCACTGTGCCCGTGTTCGGCATGAAACTCACCGGTGTCAGCATTCTACGATCATGGTGACATTGAGCACGGTGCAAGTGACACATCAACGCGGTTGCTCTAACGTTGAGATTACAATGCTGAGGGCGTGTATACTAAGCGGAACAGGTGTTTTATTACGGCCATGCAAGTTGTTACTGCACACACACAACACGAAACTGCGTATGTGCACATGGTCCTCATGGCGTCTTGCTGGGCTTAACAACATCGTCCGTTGTCACAAGGAGGAGCACTGCCCGACCGTCACTGACCTGCAAGGCGTTCGTCGTGGTTCCCCTTCGTCATGGTGCCCAACGCAATTTCTCTGAACACTTCAAATGCTTCATCCACGTGATCTCCAGCACGACACAAGGATATGCTCTCGTCCTACGCACCGTTCAGGCCCCGTGGTGGACGAAAGGGTTTGTACACATTGCTGAGAGTACAGTAACTGCCAGGAGAGCACTGCGTAACCTATGGCGTGGCGCAGAGCACGGATATTGTCCGCCACGGCTCAGCACAAGACCTGCGGAAGCACACATGCTGCCGCCAGCCACGGCTGCTGACTGATAGACCAGCTACACTGCGTGACACGTAACCACACCAATGCCGCCATTGTGCCCAGTGAATATGGCCGCCATGATGCAATTTCTTCAACACTTTTCACACAGCGTGCCAGCTGGGCATGCACTCTCTGATCTTTCCTTTCTCCGTGACAGCCGGTGACATGGTTCACAGACCTTACACACGTTCGCTTCGTCGTTGCGGCACGTAAAATCTAACACACAAGCTCACATTGACATATCAAAGCTGTATTAAAATGAAGCTTCTTAACGCCGATCGGAAAAACGTACCGCGGCAAACCGCGGTACAATTTGAACAAATTAACCGACAGAAACGCAATCGATGTTGATGGGCTGCTGCTTTTCTAGCATCAAGATTATTTCAGTACTTGACCTCAAACAGTCACCGCTAATTTATTATTAGTAAAAATTATAAAAATATTTTACTCATGATCATAAAAAACGATGCAGTAACTACTCTTTTCACAGTTTTTTGATACATCCTGAAATAAAAATTTTTGCCACGTTGAGCACCCCTAACAGGCTAAATGCACAATAACTTATCCGACCACTAAAAGAAGAATGAGTAGTCACACTATACGCACACATGATGAAACTGGCCACGGTCTATTTTTTCGTCCCGTGGCAATCGTTGCAACTTGAGATTTTCTGGGGCCTCGTTTCATTCATCATCACAAGCGGGTCCCCCTTTTCGAGAACAATTTTAGGCGCTGCTCCGCAATGGGGCGCTAGTTTCTCACGGTATTTAGGCACGCGTTTCAAACTGACGCAAAATTGTTGGGAATCAACGTCGCAAAAAATTATTATACGGTGTGTTAATGTATTTACGATATAACTTTGGCATTACCTGAAGCACACCTACAAATTACTCTAAAAAAGTCGCAAACAAAACTTTCGCCGTCAGGTGTCTATTGCGCCTCTTCGGCTCATCAACCTTCTTCGGTGAATGTCCTCCCTGGTCTTCTCGGCAGCGTTTCCGAATAGTTGCGAGTGCTCGTGGTAGTTCGGGCAAGCTCTATGGGTGGCAAAGCAAATGTGTTTTTAGGGGTGAAGCTCCTTTTAGTCAATCCTTGTCCTGCGTTCGTGTGGCGTCAGCGAGAAAAGAGATTAAAAGGGAAGGCAGTATCTATCGAACCGTACTATAGAGGACACTGTCTCATAGAAGTTCAGTTCAGGCAGGCATGGTGGATGGACGTGTTTTTGAGCGCTCCCGATAGACTGCGCAGATAAGTGGTTTTGCATGGTTCGAGCTTGCCTTTGTATTTATTAGGACAGACTTAAAACCTTTGTAGCACTTATTACATTGTACGGCTTTTTCGGGAGTCAATCAGCAGGTATTTACTAGTTTGTGTGTGTGTGTTTGATTTTTGTGCTTTTTCTTGCCACACCATGGGGGAGGTGCACGTACATTGAACACGCATATTTTTGAGGTTACACTTATACTTTCTCTTTTTTGTAGGGCAGCGTTCATTGAATGCCGCGTTTAGTAATTATTGAGTGGGACCATTCATAAGGACAATTGGTGTCACAAAGACATGATTAAAAAGGCTGCAAAGTGTTCAGGATGTGGGGTGGGTTTGAAAATGAACCCAAGTGCACAAGCTAATGTAGAGGAGGTTGACGTAAAGTGAAGGATATGTGAAATCGAGGAGAAAATGGAGAAAATGATGGTTGCTCAGAGTGAACTGCTGGTAAAATTACCCAGCTGGAGACTTTATTGGCGACAGAGCAAGAGAAAACGTGGGCTGTGGGAGAAAGGCTGGAGTCCACCGAGGAGGCACTAGTGAAGGTGAACAAAGGAGCGGCCGACGGAGAAAACAGTAGGGCTCCGGCAACCAGAACGGCGGAGAAGAAAGACTAAGCAAGTTTTAAAAAAACAGGTTCAGCCAGTTCAATGATCGCAAGACCCAGCTTCAGCAAGTAGTATAGGGGCTGGGACAAAGCAGCCAGCGTCACATGTTCAACTGACCCCCAGGTGCAGGACGCTCCAGCTGAAAAGTCACAGCATGTGATAATCAACGGGGACTCCAATATGAATCGATGCGCAGAAGCAATCAAATAGAGGGTAAGAGGTGACAAGAGCGTTGCAGTAGGGACGATTTTAAGATGCCAGCTGGAAGCAGTCATGAGGCAAGCGAGCGCAAAACTCAAAACTACAGCTGATAGAAGAAACCTCGTGATAATTTCAGGCGGTTTAAACGATGTCTTAAATGAAGATAGAGCAGGACTAGCAACCACTCTGGCGAAAGGCGTCGATGACATGCGTGCCTCTTCTCCTCAGGTATAAGTAGTGATATGCACGATACCGGAGGTACCGGTGCGTGATAGCAACCTGCAAAGAGTGGTTGTCAACGCAAACAAAGAGATATGGCGGATGAGTCGAGAGAAAGGCTTCGAAGTGGTGGAAAAATAAACAGAGAGGTGCATAGGTGGGGTGGTTTTTTACGAGAGGAAATTCACTTCGATGGGCGGCCAGGTCATGAGATGGGTTGACTACTTGCAGGAGGCGCAGTAGCTTTTTTGGGGGGGCAAGCAAGCCTTCGGGGTGCAGGATAGCTAGTAACGAGGAAAGCAACCAGGGAGACTCTTTGACAGGTGGTATGGACAGATACGATTCTAAAGTGGCACCAGTATCTAAGATGGGTAGAGTCCAGGGCAGAAATAGACGTAGCCACGAGCGCCGAGCCAATTCAGACATAGGATATATTAACATGCAGGGTGGTAGGAACAGGCTGAAGTGGGAAGAGATAGAAGAACAGCTAAGGTAGAAGAGGCCGATGGTATACGGGTTTGTAGAAACACACCTCAGGGGCATGGAACAACCTCCGAACAATCCGGACTACTCGTTTGAGTATTGTAATAGAACAGAAGGCAGCAGAAAGGGGGGTGACATTGGGGCATTCATTCATAAAAGTACAGACTGGCAAAACGTCAAGCAGGAGTACAAGTAACATTTATGGCTAAAAGAGAAAGTGGCCGGGCGAATGACACTCCTTGGTTTCGTGTACTTGTGGACGGGAGCAAAGGCCAGAGAGAAAAATCAGGCAATGGTGGAGTGTATATCAAATAACATTGAAGAATTAGGAAGAAAGTGAGAGATAATTCTACTAGGAGATGCGCCCATAGAAGATATAATGTTTATGCCGTCCCAACAGGCAAATTGATCATGAATATATGTGAAAGGCAAAATTTTATCTTTTGCAACTGTACTGAGAAATGTGAAGGGCAAATAACACGGGAGGTAGGAAGACTGCAGTCGACGATAGAGTTTGCACTAATGTCACAAATAATTTCTGATAGGCTCAGCTGAATGCACATAGATGAATGTGCCTCCAGAAGTCTGTGTTGCGATCACAAACGTATCAAGCTAAGCTTTAGAAGAGCAGTGAAAATGGAAAGGAGACAAGATGAGCGACAACAGGAAGAAAGGCAAATAGAAATATCCAGAAAGGCAAATAGAAATAGCCCCTGAAAAATTGAGAAAGTAATCACTAAGGTTAATAAAACAGTGTGGACATACATGAATCTAATTAGTCCGTTGGAGCTAGAGCTTGCCAAGGCACGTGGAAAGTCACCCCGGGAAGAAGACACAAACCCAAAAGTTGGTGGGATAACGTGATTAAGAGAGCCATAGCAAAACATCAGGAAGCCTGTAGGGAACACATACATGTTAAGCAGCGGGGTGAACCAACACAGGATGTTGCAAAAAAGTAGGACATCTTTCCAAGCTCTAGAAGGGAAACATCTCTTCTAATCAATGAGAATATCAGAAGAAATGGGGCTCAGTGGCTGGCAGAAGTACATAAAAGGCAGCTGAAAAACTTTGTAACCATATAAACTTCCTTAGAAATCAGACAAGCCTAGAGCAGAGGTTTATACTACAGCCCAAGGTGCTAGGCTAGAAGGGGACGAAGCTATTGAATATATAAGAACATGGGTGACAGAAAAATTTCAACAAAGAAGTGCTTTATGCACCACAATATACAAGGGTGAATCAAGTGGTGCAATGGCTCCATTTTCACAACGAGAGTGGGAGAGGGCTGAGAAAAGGGTTTTTAGTAGTACATCAACTGGCCCAGATGGCATCCCAGTTATACTGATAAAGACAATGGGTTCCAAGTCTAAGCATACCTCGAGACAGGCAGCGAGAAAAACAGCAATCGATGGTGTAGTCCCCCTTGAATGAAAACTTAGCAGGATGAGCATGATCTAGAAAGGAAAGGAGGACAAAGATGACATAAACAACTACCGTCCTATAACAGTGACATCAGTGGTCTACAGGCTGGCGATGCAGAATATAAAAGAAAGAGTGCAGGCATGGATAGATGATGAGGGGGTGCTGGGGAAACGGCAGAATGCGTTTCGGAAACACAGAAAACATAATCTGCTCTGACGGACGCAGTGCATCGAAATAGCAGAAAAAGAACCCAGGCCCCTGTGGCGAGCATTTTTGGATATCAAGGGAGCGTACGATAGTGTGGTTCAAGAGGACTTGTGGGGAATACTGCACACACTAGGTGTGGAAGATGGAGTCACTAATTTTTTAAAGGATAGCTCTAAGTGTAACAAGGTAGTTATACAGTGGAAAAAACGGGTATTCAAGCCCACAGAGGTAAAACGGGGCCTAGGATGGGGTGTCTTCTATCATCCTTGTTATTCATGATGTACCTACAAGGATTGGAGGCCAAATCAGAGTGAACTTGGCTTCAACCTCTCTTTCGTCATACAAGGAAAACTCATTGAACAGGCACTACCAGCATTGATGTACGCAGATGATATAGCGCTGTTGGCCGACAACAAGGACGATTTGCAGAGATTGAAGGACATCTGTGGTAACAAGAGATATAGGTTAGATTTCAGAATAAGTAATAAAAAATCAGCAGTCATGATTTTCAATGACAATGAAGGTAGTGAGCTTAGAATATAGGAGCTAACACTAGAGATAACGAATAAATACAAATATCTGGGCGTGTGGGTAAGGAATGGGACCGAGTACCTAAGGTAACACGAAATATACGTAACGAATGAAGGAAATAGGAATGCAGTGATGATGAAAATTAGGGCACTGTAAAATTGCATTAGGTATGATGTTCGGAGAGGTACTTCGAAAGGTGTTTTGGTTCCTGGTCTGATTTTCGGCAATGTGGTTCTGTGCTTGAGATCAGAGGTTCAAGCAAGATTTCAAATGAAGGAACAAGTAATAGGTAACCTTGCTTTAGGAGTTCACAGGAATACACCAAATCATGGTGATATGGGATGCACATCATTCGACGGCTGGGAAGCTAGCAGCAAGATAAAATTTGAGAAGTGATTAAGAGAAATGCGGGAGGAGCATTGGGCTTGGAAGGTTTTCAGCTACTTGTACATGAGGAATGTCAATACAAAATGGAGGAATTGAACCAGAAAATCCAGGTAAATACTTAGAAAAGAGCAGGGGCACAAATAAAAAAGAACTATCGGTGAAGAAGAAGGTGAAGGAAACGGAAGAAAAATTCACTATTTAAATTGACAAAAAAGATAAATGTAGTTTTTGGTTCACTAAGTAGTATGGCTTGGGGGCGCTAGCCACCGTCCGTCGGTCCGTCCGTCCGTCCATCCGTCCGTCCGTCCGTCCGTTTATCCGTCCATCCGTCCGTCCGTCCGTCCGTCCGTCCATCCATCCATCTGTAGCGCCCTCGTTCGGGTGGCGCGAAAACCGCAGAGCGCGCTATGGCGACAGAAAAAAATAAAGAAGGCGCTAGGCCGTGGCACGTGAAGCCACGGCTCTCGTTCCGAGCTGGCATCGGTTATCGTTCAGGCGTGTCTCTCTTTCACTCCTGTGGCATAAGCCTACAAGTGGTGACTTCGGACGAAGACAATGACTGACTCGAATGCACCCTCAACCGAACAAGACTCACGTCCTCAGGACGTCTCGGCCATGCAACTGCGTCTCCCATCTCTCTGGCCACAGGACCCGCAAGTTTGGTTTCATCAGGTCGAGGCGCAATTCTGCCTGTACCGCATCGCCTCGGAAACGACACGCTACTACCACGTAGCCTCCGTCCTTCCTCCTGACGTTGCCAGCGAGCTCTCCGACGTCCTCTCTAAGCCCTCGGACACTACGCCATATCAGCACCTTAAAACCAAGGTGCTGGAACGATTCATGCCTTCGGAACGCGTCTGCCTACAGCAGCTCCTTGCAGAGGGGGACGTTGGCGACAGGCGCCCCTCCCAACTACTGCGCCGAATGCGACAGCTTCTTGGGAAACACGACGTCTCTGCCCACTCAGCGTTGCTTCGCGAGCTCTTCCTCAAACGCCTTTCTCAGCCAATCCGCCTCGTCCTCGCGGCGGCCGGCGACGTCAATCTCGACCGCCCGGCGGAGCTCACCGATTAGGTTCATGAAGCTACCTCCCCATCTGTCAACGCTGTCTTACCACCTGCAGACACAGCGATTTCGCGCCTTGAGGCCCGCATCGACGAACTCGCCACCTCCATTGCCGCACTCCGGAGCTCCCTGCAGGAGACTCGTTCGCCTCGCTCCGGTCGTCGAGCTCTTCCACGCACACGAGATGCTCGGAGTCCCAGCCCTCCACCCCTCTGCTGGTACCACCGGCGTTTCCGACACCGAGCCAAGAAGTGTACACCCCCATGTTCGTGGCAGGGAAACGCCTGCCGGGATTACTGACGGTGGCGTGTCATCTCCCTTCTCGTCCCAGCCGCCTTTTCATGGTCACGGACCAGCTATCGGGCGCCAGGTTCCTTATAGATATGGGCGCAGAAATTAGCGTTGTGCCCCCGACTAAGGCTGATCGTTCAAAGCCACAGGGGCAATTGCTTCGTGCTGCCAACGCCTCGTCTATAGCAACGTATGGGCTCCGATCTCTCACCCTCGACTTCGGCCTACGCTGCATTTTCCGGTGGGTTTTCGCCATCGCAGACGTGGTTCAACCGATCATCGGCTCGGATTTCCTCTTATACTTCGATTTGGACGTCAGCGTACGGCGGCGCCGCCTCATAGATGGTAAGACTCGTCTCTCCATCCCGGGAGTCCTGTCCGACATCGCTCCAATGGCCATCCGCATGCTGATACCTTCCACACCGTTCGAAAAAATCTTGGCGAGTTTCCCGGAGTTAACTAAACCGTGCAACCTCCCTCAGCCGCCTAAACATACGGCGACACACCACATCGTCACCCGGGGTCCACCGGCAGCCGCTCGACCACGCCGCCTGTTCGGAGACCGCCTAGCTATTGCTAAACAGGAGTTTGACCACATGCTGCAGCTCGGCATTATTCGCCCGTCGTCAAGCGCTTGGGCTTCCCCGCTGCATTTGGCGCCAAAGCGTGATCCTGGTGACTGGCGTCCTTGTGGGGACTATCGAGCGTTGAACGCCAAGACTGTCCACGACAGCTATCATCTACCTCACATCCATTATTTTACATCGCGCATCGACGGCTGCACAATTTTCAGCAAAGTGGACCTTGTTAAGGCGTACCACCAGATTCCTGTCGAGCCCGCCGACATACCTAAGACCGCCATCACGACGCCCTTTGTGTTGTTTGAATACGTGCGGATGCCTTTTGGACTCCGCAATTCGGCTCAAGCTTTCCAGCGGTTTATTTCTTAGGTCACACGGGGTCTTCCTACTGTGTTTGCGTACCTTGACGATGTCCTCATCGCCAGCCGCACACCTGAAGATCATGAGCACCATCTACGCGCTCTGTTCCAACGTTTCCAGCAGTACGGCCTCGTTGTGAACGCCTCAAAGTGTACTTTCGGCGCACGAGCTCGAGTTCTTGGGCCATCACATATCATCCAAAGGAATACGCCCTCTCCGGTCCCACGTTAAAGCAATTCAGGATTATCCTCAGCCTACAACACTGCGCCAATTACGCCAATTCCTGGGGCTTGTGAATTTTTCCAGGCGCTTCATACCACACTGTGCTGAACTGCTACGACCGCTCACCGACCTCCTTCGGTCGACCGCCGGTCCATCCTCCACCATTCCTTGGTCGTCAGAGGCCCAGGCCGCCTTTGCTGCTGCTAAGCAAGCGGTCGCTAACGCCGTGCTTCTCATTCATCCACGCAGCAACGCCCCTACTCGGTTGATGGTGGACGCATCCAGCGTGGCCGTCGGAGCCGTCTTACAGCAGTGCATTAACTCCGAGTGGAGACCCTTGTCGTTTTACTCTCGGAAGCTACTTCCTGCTGAGACCCGCTACAGCGTCTTTGGCCGGGAATTACTAGCCATCTACACTGCAATACAGCACTTTCGGCATTTCCTGGAAGGATGCTCGTTTTACGTGCTGACTAACTATAAGCCACTGGCGTATGTTTTCCGCACTAACTCATCCAAGTACGTGCCCCGTGAACTCCGCCATCTGGCTTATATATCGGAGTTCACGACTGACATACGCCACGTGAAAGGAGCTGACAACACCGCCGCAGATGCACTTTCTCGTATAGCCACGGTTGACTCTCCACCGCCAACCATCGACTGGGCCTCATTCTCCTCGGCACAGCAGGATGATAGAGAGCTTGCCGCTTTTCGAGAGAACCCCCGTTCTCTCCGACTATGCCTGGTGCCTCATTCATTATCAGCTGAGTGCTTGTGGTGCGATGTCTCAGCTGACCTTCCCCGCCCTTTCGTTCCCGCTTCATTACGACGCACCGTTTTCCACTCCTTACACGACATCTGTCACCCTGGCATTCGGGCTACTCAATGTCTTCTCACCCAGCGCTATGTCTGGCCCGGAATCAACGGTGATGTGCGCGCTTGGACGCGCATGTGCCTGTCCTGCCAGATGACAAAGGTCTCCCGTCATACTAAGACGCCGCCTCAAGCTTTCCTTCCACCCGGCCGTCGTTTCGACAATGTTCATCTAGACATTGTGGGCCCTCTACCAGTGTCTCAGGGGTACCGTTATATATTGACCATGGTCGATCGCTTCACACGCTGGCCAGAGGCTGTTCCGATTCAAGATATCACAGCCGAGACAGTCGCCCGCGTTTTCATTTCGACGTGGGTATCCCGTTTTGGCTGTCCTGGCTCCGTGACAACAGACCGTGGACGTCAGTTAGAGTCCTCGCTGTTTACTTGCCTTAATCGCATCCTCGGAGCCAGACATTGCCGTACCACGGCTTATCATCCCTGCGCCAACGGCATGGTGGAAGGCCATCACCGAGAACTGAAGACCGCCGTGACTACCCGCCTCAATAGAGCCACCTGGGTTGATGCCTTGCCACTGGTGCTCTTAGGTTTACGAGCTGTCATCCGGGCCGACCTGCAGTGCTCAACAGCAGAGCTGGTGTATGGCACTTCCCTACGGCTTCCGGGAGACTTCTTCACGTCAACGAAGCTACCAGACCAGCCACAGCAATTCCTTCAACGCCTCCTCGACTGCGTTCAAGACCTCCGGCCCACTCCACCCAGACCTTCCGAACACAAGACCATATTCGCCCACCCTGATCTGGCCACTGCAACACATGTTTTCGTGCGCCACGACGCGGTCAGACCACCTTTGACACCAGCTTACGACGGACCATTCCGCGTCCTTCACCACACCCCCAAAACTGCCACTCTACTTCAAAACGGCCGTGAAGAGACAGACAGCTTGGACCGACTCAAGCCGGCATAAACGGAGACCGCCCTACAAAGCCTCTCATCTACGACTGATCTTCCGTTGGAATACCACAAACGGCATGTCACATTCCGACTTCGAGTCTACATGGATGGATGGATGCTATGAGCGTCCCCTTTATAACGGGGTGGTGACAAGTATGCCACCAAGCTCGACAAAAAAAAAAACCTTTTTTCTTTTTTTTTATGTTGCCCTAATGCCTCTACTTCGATAAATTCTATCTTAATGGAAAAAAAGGTAAATTTTCAGCTTAAGTTCTCTGCCATTTACGGCACACTGTCCATATTTTATTTTTCCAATATTTATTTTTGTCCTTTCTCTCTAATTTTCTGCCACCAATACTCTAACCGTCTCTTACTTATTTCAATCGCGGGTGTGTTCAGCTTTCCATTGTTGTCCCTAAAACCCAAGGCTTCCTGTAGGCTCGTGCCCAAACGTACACCTGGGTGGATATCTCCACATTCAATCAGAACATGCTCCGCCGTTTCCTTATCTTTCCCGCAGCATGTGCATTGTTCTTCTTCTTTACTGAATCTTGCTTTATAACTACGCGTTCTAAGGCAACCCGATCTCGCTTCAAACAGTAAAGCGCTTCCCCTTGAATTATCGTAAAATGCCTCCCTCCTTATTTCATTTTTGCCCTTTCGGTAGTTACTCAAAGCCGGTTTTTTCTTCATAGCTGCCATCCAGTAAATCCTCTCCGCCTCCCTGACTTTTCCCTTAACGCTCTTTGTTGACATATGGCTCACAATACCAGCCGTATATTTACTAGTGAGTCTTCTAGTTCTTTTTCTCCACTGTGTGTCCACGCTCTTCCTATACAAATAACGGAACACCTTCTCTGCCCATCTACTCTCCTTCATATTTCTTAGCCTTTCTTCGAACCTTATTTTGCTCTGCGCTTCCCTCGCCTCAAAACCTGCCCACCCCATATCGCCCTTTACAGCCTCGTTTGTCGTCTTCCCGTGAGCACCCAACGCGAGGCGTCCCACAGTCCTTTGATTTACATCCATTCCCGATTGCACCTCTGCCCTCATGCACACCACTGAGTTCCCAAAAGTAAGCCCTGGAACCATTACACCCTTCCACAGACCTCGAAGCACCTCATACCTATTGTATCCCCACAACGCTCTGTGCTTCATTATTGCTGCATTCCTCTTTCCTTTTGCTGCCGAGGCTTTTTCCTGTACCTCCATGTATCTATCACTCTCATTTACCCATACTCCAAGGTACTTGTATTCACTTACCCTCGGTATTTCTTGGCCTTGTATGGACACCGTCTGATCACAGGGATCATTGAATACCATCAATCCACACTTCGTTACACTGAATCCTAGTCCAAGAGCTTCACCTTCCCTTCCGCATATATTCGCCAGCTGCTGTATATCATCTCGACTGTCCGCAAATAAGACGATATCGTCCGCATAAAATAAACCTGGAAGCTTCTGCTCAATCATCATGCCGCCCTGTTTGTGTGACAGATTAAAACCAATGTTGCTACCTTCTAGCGCTTTTTCCATACTCACCATGTACAGCATGAATAACAGCGGGGACAAAGGACATCCCTGTCTCAGACCCCTGCTAACCTCAACGTTCTCTTTGCTACGCATTCCTTCCCACTCTATGCAAACTGTAGTTTCTCGGTATATCTCCCTCAAAAGCTGTATACAGTCATCGCCCATGCCCATTCCTTTCAATATATCCCACAAAATGTCCTGATTAACGTTGTCGTATGCCCCAGTGATGTCTAGAAAAGCCACGTACAAAGACCTATTCTCTATTTTAGATATTTCTATACACTGAGTGAGAACAAACAGGTTATCGTCTAACCGCCTGTCGACTCGAAATCCGTTCTGAAGTTCTCCCAAAATATCGTTATGTTCGGCCCATGCTTCTATTTTCATTTTTACTGCTTGCATCGCCAACCTGTATAGTACTGATGTAATGGTTAGTGGTCTATACGAGCGAATCTTGTCCTTTTCTCCCTTGCCTTTATAGATTAAGTTCATTCTACTTTGTCGCCAACTGTCGGGTATTTGTCCGTCCTTTAAGCTTTTTTCTACTGCTTTTAACAATGCTTCTTTAGTGTTATGTCCTAGTTCGTTAATGAGGCTAACGGGAATCCCATCTAAACCCGCGGCAGTGGGCTTTGGAATTTTTCCTTCGGCCTTTTTCCAGTTGAAATTATCAAGTACTAGCTCTTCCTCTGTTGCTTTCTCCGCCACACTTTTACTCACCGGGGAGATCCCCTGGACGCTCTTTTGAAATGAATCGGCTGTTACCTTTTGGACCTAGCGCTTCGTACCCTTCCAATTGATTTCCTCCTTCATCTAGAATATGTTGTTGCGTTGTGACAGACTTCCTACCTAGCGCCTTTATGTGGCTCCAAAAAATCCTAGGCGCGGCCTCCTTTTTTTCGTGTATCTCTGTCATCCAGCGTTCACTTTCACCTTTAATTTTTGCCTCTACCAATTTCTGTACATGGGATTTTTTCTCTAAATATATTTCCCATATTTTTTTGACTTCGTCCTGCGGCCGCTTCTCCTTTTTTGCCTTTCTATGCTCCCGTGATGCTTCGCGTCGCTTCTCGATCGCCTCCCGGATTTCCTTGTTCCACCAACTTTTTGGCTTCCTTTTTCCTTTCCAGCAAACAGTTTTCTTCTCTTTCCCTATCTCCTTCGTCATTAGATGTAACAGCTCACTATACTCCCAGTCCTTGCCTGGTATTTCGCCTACTTCTTCCTCGACTCTTGCGGCTATATTTATTATTTGTTTGTCATTTAAATACGAGCTGCCAGACTTTGATTCCATGCTCATATTTTCAGTTTCGTATCCCATTTGTAATGTTATTCGTTTATGATCACTACCCAAGCTGTTAATGCCTTCCTCGTCTATCCTCATTTCTGTCAGTTTGTGGTAAATTCCTTCAGTCATGAGACAATAATCAATACTTGATTGCTTGTTTCCGACTTCCCATGTGATCTGGCCGTCACATTTAGGCCCCGTGTTAACTATCTCCAGACTATGTTGCTCGCAAAGATCTAGTAATAACTTCCCATTGGTGTCTGAATATCCGTCAAGGTCATGTATGTGGGCATTCATGTCCCCTAGAAGGATGATTTCGGCCCCATTACCAAATTCCTTAATATCCGCACTCATGCAATCCACTATCTCCTGATTCTTTTCTCTGCAGTTATTCCCCGTCCATAAGTAGGCTACCCCTAGCCACGTTTCCTTTCCACTTACTGTGCCCAGAACCCAGAGGTTCTCTGAACACGTCTGTTTCACTCTAACCCATTTGGCTCCGCGGTGAATTAGCATTCCTACACCCCCACCTTTCCTTTCCGATATGGTCCTGTTACACCCTTCCCAAACATAATTTTTAATATGTGGTGGCTCTTCCAAGTCTCTAAGGTGTGTTTCTGTAACCGCATACACGCCTATCTGTTCTTTGTTTAACTGCTCCTCAATCTCTAACCATTTTGCCTTCTTTCTGCCACCCTGCATGTTTATGTAACTAATTGCAACACGCGCCTTTTTCCTTTTTCTTTTACCTTTTTTCTGGTTTTTCGCAATTCTACCTGTCAAAGCGTCCTCCTGGTTGTTTTCCCTGTTACGAGCCACCCCGGACTCCGAAGGGCCCGTGAGCCCCCCAAAAAAGCTACTGCGCGTCCTGCCAGTCGCCAGCCCACCTCGTGTCCAAGCCTCTTATCGAAATGAATCTTGTCTCTTTGGAATCCACCCCACCTGTGCACTTCCCTGTTTAAATCCACTACCTCGAAACCCTTCTCTCGACTAATTCGCCATATCTCTTTGTTTGCGTCGACAACCGCTCTTTGCAGGTTGACGTTGCGTACTGGTACTTCCGGTACTGTGCATACTACAATTTGCACCTGGGGGGACACGGTGCGCATGTCATCCACCCCTTTCGCCAAGGTCGTTGCTAGTCCTGACGATTCTTTTTTCAGGACGTCATTTAACCCTCCCGCAATTACAACGAGGTTACGATTGTTAGCTTTAGCTGCGAGTTGTTCACCCGCTTGACTCATTACTGTCCCCAGCGTTTGTCCTGGGAACGTCCCTATCGCAACTCTCTTGTCGCCTTTCACCCTTTCTTTGATTGCCGCTGCGCATCGGACTAAATTTGAGTCACCGGCGATGATGACCTGTTCAGACATTCCTTCTGAAACCTGCACCTGGCTGCTGACTAGGTGACTAGCGTGAGTCACGGCTGCTGGTTTGCTCCCTCCCTCCCTCAAAACTACTTCCCGGTAGCTGGGCCCTGTGGCCAATGTATCTGCCTTTGTCATGCCTGTTTCCCTCATCTCTCCCGCACGGGGGGTCGTCGCCATAATGCTTCCGCCGTCACCTGCGTCTTCGTTCCCTTTCACGACCTTCGATAGGCCCTTCTCGGCTGCCCGGAGCTTTTCCTCCATGGCTGACATTTTCACTCGCTCCTTCGCCAATGCATTCTCCAGCTCTGCGAATTTCTCCATGAGCCCACTCTGGACCGCCATCATATTTTTCATTTTCTCCTGGAACTCGCACTGTCTACACTTGGCGTCATCTTCTGCTTTCTCTTCCGCACTAATTTCCACCTTCCACCCTACCCCGCACTCTGAACACTTTACGGCCTTTTTGACCATGGCTAGCTCAGTTTACCTATGCCCACGTGTTAGAAAACTGTACTAAAATACACTGGTCTAAGCCAAAAAGAACCACAATAATAAATAAATACGCTACACTTCACAGCACCTGCGCATGCACGTGGTCGGTCTACGCGCAGGCCTCAGCCACGTGGTGGCTGGAGAAAAAAAAGACACAGTACAAAATACTAAAAAAAAACTTACACCGTACTAGACCTAATCAAGCTTTACGCTAGCGCCTTACGTTCTCATAACGCTACATACAGAGGCAAGCTGGAAACATGCAAAAACACTTATCTGTAGCTGTCATTCCGGAGCTCTCCAAAAACACGTCCGACCACGCGACACCCGCGCGCGCTCATCACAGGGGGCCCTGTAGCGCCCTCTTTCGGGCGGCGCGCAAACCGGAGAGCACGCGATGGCGACAGAAGAAAATAAAGAAGGTGCTAGGCCGTGGCACGTGAAGCCACGACTCTCGTTCCGGGCTGGCATCGGTTATCGTTCAGGCATGTCTCTCTTTCGCTCCTGTGGCATAAGCCTACACATCCATCCATCCATCCATCCATCCATCCATCCACCCATCCACCCATCCACCCATCCACCCATCCATCCATCCATCCATCCATCCGTCCGTCCGTCCGTCCGTCCGTCCGTCCGTCCGTCCATCCGTCCATTCGTTCATCCGTCCATCCGTCCAACTTTCGCAGTCAGGGGTCTATTGCGCCTCTTCGGCTCATCAACCTTCTTCGGTGAATGTCCTCCCTGGTCTTCCCGGCGGCGTTTCCTAATAGTTGCGGGTGCTCGTCGTAGTTCGGGCACGCTCTATGAGTGGCAAAGCAAATGTGTTTTTAGGGGTGAAGCTCCTTTCAGTCAATCCTTGTCCTGCGTTCGTGCGGCGTCAGCGAGAAAAGAGATAAAAAGGGAAGGCAGTATCTCTCGAACTGTACTATAGAGGACACTGTCTCAAATAAGTTCAGTTCAGACAGGCACGGTGAATGGACGTGTTTTTGAGCGTTCCGATAGACTGCACAGATAAGTGGTTTTGCATGGTTCGAGCTTGCCTTTGTATTAATAAGGACAGACTTAAAAGCTTTGTAGCACTTATTACATTGTACGGCTTTTTAGGGAGTCAGTCAGCAGGTATTTACTAGTTTGTGTGTGTGTGTTTGTTTTTTGTGTTTTTTCTTGCCACACCATGGGGGAGGTGCACGTACAATGAACACGTATACTTTTGAGGTTACGCTTATACTTTCTCTTTTTTGTAGGGAAGCATTCGTTGAATGCCGCCTTTGGTAATTATTGAGTGGGACCCTGCATAAGGATAATTGGTGTCACAAAGACATGATTAAAAAGGCTGCAAAGTGTTCAGGATGTGGGGTGGGTTTGAAAATGAACCCAAGTGCACAAGCTAATGTAGAGGAGGTTGACGTAAAGTGAAGGATATGTGAAATCGAGGAGAAAATGGAGAAAATGATGGTTGCGCAGAGTGAACTGCTGGTAAAATTACCCAGCTGGAGACTTTATTGGCGACAGAGCAAGAGAAAACGTGGGCTGTGGGAGAAAGACTGGAGTCCACCGAGGAGGCACTAGCGAAGGTGAACAAAGGGGCGGCTGACGGAGAGAACAGTAGGGCTCCGGCAACCAGGACGGTGAAGAAGAAAGACCAAGCAAGTTTTGAAAAAACAGGTTCAGCCGGTTCAACGATCGCAAGACCCCGCTTCAGCAAGTAGTGTAGGGGCTGGGAGGGGACAAAGCAGCCGGCGTCACATGTGCAAGTGACCCCCAGGTGCAGGACGCTCCAGCTGAAAAGTCACAGCACGTGATAATTGCCGGGGACTCTAATATGAATCGATGCGCAGAAGCAATCAAAGAGAGGGTAAGAGGTGACAAGAGCGTTGTAGTAGGGACGTTCCCAGGACGCCAGCCGGAAGTAGTCATGAGGCAAGCGAGTGCAAAACGCAAAACTACAGCTGATAGACGAAACCTCGTGATAATTTCAGGCGGTTTAAAAGATGTCTTAAATAAGGTTACAGCAGGACTAGCAACCACACTAGCAAAAGGCGTCGATGACATGCGCGCCACTTCTACTCTGGTACAAGTAGTGATACGCACGATACCGGAGGTACCGGTGCGTGATAGCAATCTGCAAAGAGCGGTTGTCATCGCAAACCAAGAGATATGGCGGATGAGTCGAGAGAAAAGCTTTGAAGTGGTGGAAATAAACAGAGAGGTGCATAGGTAGGTGGTTTTTTACGAGAGAAAATTCACTTTGATGGGCGGCTAGGTCATGAGGTGGGTTGGCTACTTGCAGGATGCGCAGTAGCTTTTTTGGGGGGCAAGCGGGCGCTTCGGCATGCAGGATAGCTAGTAACGGGGAAAACAACCAGGGAGACTCTTTGACAGGTAGTATGGACAGATACGATTCTAAAGTGGCACCAGTGTCGAAGATAGGTAGAGTCCGGAGCAGGAATAGACGTAGCCACGAGCACCGTGCCAATTCAGACATAGGATATATTAACATGCAGGGTGGTAGGAACAGGCTGAAGTGGGAAGAGATAGAAGAACAGCTAAGGTAGAAGAGGCCGATGGTATACGGGTTTGTGGAAACACACCCCAGGGACATAAAACAACCTTCGAACAATCCGGACTACGCGTGGGGATATTGTAATAGAACAGAAGGCAGCAGAAAGGCGGGTAGTATTGAGGCATTCATTCATAAAAGTACAGACTGACAAAAGGTCAAGCAGGAGTGCAAAGAACATTCATGGCTAAAAGGGAAAGTGGCAGGGTAAATGACACTCCTTGCATTCGGGTACTTGTGCACGGGAGCAAAGGCCAGAGAGTAAAACCAGGCAATGGTGGAGTGTATATCAAATCACATTGAAGAATACGAAGAAAGTGCGAGATAATTATACTAGAAGATATGAATGCGCCCATAGAAGATATACATGAGTATATCGTCCCAACAGGCAAATTGATCATGAATATATGTGAAAGGCAAAATTGTATCTTTTGCAACTGTACTGAGAAATGTGAAGGGCGAATAACACGAGAGGTAGGAAGGCTACAGTCGACGATAGAATTTGCACTAATGTCACAAAGGGTATATGATAGGCTCAGCTGAATGCACATAGATGAATGTGCCTCTAGACGTCTGTGTTGTGATTCCAAACGTATCAAGCTAACCTTTAGAAGAACAGTGCAAGGGGAAAAGAGACAAGATGAGCGACAACAGGAGAATTTTATTCAGAAAGGCAAATAGAAATACCTCCTCAAAAATCGAGAAAGTAATCACTAAGGATAATGAAACAGTGTGGACATACATGAATCTAAATAGTCCGTTGGAGCCAGAGCTTGCTAAGGCACGTGACAAGTCACCCCAGGAAGAAGACACAAACCCAAAAGTTGGTGGGATAACGTGATTAAGAGAGCCATAGCAAAACATCAGGAAGTCTGTAGGGAACACAGACATGCTAAGCAGCGGGGTGAACCAACAGAGGATGTTGCAAAAAAGTGGGACATCTTTCCAAGCTGTAGAAGGGAAACATCTCTTCTAATCAATGAGAGTATCAGAAGAAATGGGGCTCAGTGGCTGGCAGAAGTACATAAAAGACAGCTGGAAAACTTTGGAACCATATAAATTTCCTTAGAAATCAGTCAAGCCTAGAGCAGAGGTTTATACTACAGCCCAAGGTGCTAGGCTAGAAGGGGACGAAGCTATTGAATATATAAGAAGATGGGTGACAGAAAAATTTCAACAAAGAAGTGCTTTATGCACCACAATATACAAGGGTGAATCAAGTGGTGCAATGGCTCCATTTTCACAACGAGAGTGGGAGAGGGCTGAGAAAAGGGTTTTTAGTAGTACATCAACTGGCCCAGATGGCATCCCAGTTATACTGATAAAGACAATGGGTTCCAAGTCTAAGCATACTTCGAGACAGGCAGCGAGCAAAACAGTAATCGATGGTGAAGTCCCCCTTGAATGGAAACTTAGCAGGATGAGCATGATCTAGAAAGGAAAGGAGGACAAAGATGACACAAAAAACTACCGTCCTATAACAGTGACATCAGTGGTCTACAGGCTGGCGATGCAGAATATAAAGGAAAGAGTGCAGGCATGGATAGATGATGAGGGGGTGCTGGGGGAATGGCAGAATGCGTTTCGGAAACACAGGAAACATAATCTGCTCTGACGGACGCAGTGCATCGAAATAGCAGAAAAAGAACCCAGGACCCTGTGGCGAGCATTTTTGGATATCAAGGGAGCGTACGATAGTGTGGTTCAAGAGGACTTGTGGAGAATACTGCAAACACTAGGTGTGGAAGATGGAGTCACTAATCTTTTAAAGGATAGCTCTAAATGTAACAAGAGAGTTATAAAGTGGAAAAAACGGGTATCCAAGCCTACAGAGGTAAAACGGGGCCTAGACAGGGCTGTCTTCTGTCACCCTTGTTATTCCTGATGTACCTACAAGGATTAGAGGCCAATTGAGACAGAAGTTAACTTGTCTTCAACCTCTCTTTCGTCAAACAAGAAAAACTCATTGAACAGGCACTACCAGCATTGATGAACGCAGATGATATAGTGCTGTTGGTCGACAACAAGGAAGATTTGCAGAGATTGGTGGACATCTGTGGTAACAAGAGATATAGGTTAGATTTCAGAATAAGTAATAAAAAAATCAGCAGTCATGATTTCCCATGACAATGAAGGTAGTGAGCTTAGAATATAGGAGCTAACACTAGAGATAACGAATAAATACAAATATCTGGGTGTTTGGGTAAGCAATGGGACCGAGTACCTAAAGTAACACGAAATATACGTAACGACTAAAGGAAATAGGAATGCAGCGATGATGAAAAATTAGGGCACTGTAAAATTACATTAGGTATGATGTTCCGAGAGGAATTTGGAAAGGTGTCTTGGTTCCTGGTCTGATTTTCGGCAATGTGGTTTTGTGCTTGAGATCAGAGGTTCAAGCAAGATTTCAAATAAAGGAACGAGTAATACGTAACCTTGCTTAAGGAGTTTACAGGAATACATCAAATCATGGTGATATGGGATGCACATCATTCGACGGCAAGGTAGCTAGCAGCAAGATAAAATTTGAGAAGCGATTAAGAGAAATTGGGGAGGAGCATTGGGCTTGGAAGGTTTTCAGCTACGTGTGCATGAGGAATGTCAATACAAAATGGAGAAATTGAACCAGAAAATCACGGGTAAATATTCAGAAAAGAGCAGGGGGCCAAATCAAAAAGAACTATCGGTTAAGAAGAAGGTGAAGGAAACGGAAGGAATTTTCACTATTTAGAGCGACAAAAAAGATAAATGTAGTTTTTCGTTTACTGAGTAGTATGGCTCTGTGGCACTAGCCACCGCCCGATCCATCCATTCTTCCCTTCGTCCATCCACCCGTCCGTCCGTCCGGCCGTCCATCCATCCATCCATCCATCCATCCATCCATCCATCCATCCATCCATCCATCCATCCATCCATCCATCCATCCATCCATCCATCCGTCCGTCCATTCCTCCATCCATCCATCCAACTTTCGCTGTCAGGGGTCTATTGCGCCTCTTGGGCTCATCAACCTTCTTCGGTGAATGTCCTCCCTGGCCTTCTCGGCGGCGTTTCCGAATAGTTGTGGGTGCTCGTGGTAGTTCGGGCACGCTCTATGAGTGGCAAAGCAAATGTGTGTTTAGGGGTGAAGCTCCTTTTAGTCAATCCTTGTCCTGCGTTCGTGCGGCGTCAGCGAGAAAAGAGATAAAAAGGGAAGGCAGTATCTCTCGAACCGTACTATAGAGGACACTGTCTCATATAAGTTCAGTTCAGACAGGCACGGTGGATGGACGTGTTTTTCAATGCTCCCGATAGAATGCACAGATAAGTGGTTTTGCATGGTTAGAGCTTGCCTTTGTATTTATTAAGACAGACTTAAAAGCTTTGCAGCACTTATTACATTGTACGGCTTTTTGGGGGGTCAGTCAGCAGGTGATTACTAGTTTGTGGGTGTGTGTTTGATTTTTGTGGTATTTCTTGCCACACCAATGGGGAGGTGCACGTACATTGAACACGCATACTTTTGAGGTTACACTTATACTTTCTCTTTTTGTAGGGCAGCGTTCGTTGAATGCCGCGTTTGGTAATTATTGAGTGGGACAATTAATAAGAACAATAGGTGTCAGAAAGACATAGTTAAAAAGGCTGCAAAGTGTTCAGGATGTGGGGTGGGTTTGAAAATGGACCCAAGTGCACAAGCTAATGGAGACTAGGCTGACGTAAAGTGAAAACAATGTGAAGTTGAGAAAAAAATGGAGAAAATGATATTTGCCCAGAATGAACTGTTGGTAAAATTACCAAGCTGGAGACTTTATTGGCGACAGAGCAAGAAAAAACGTGGGCTGTGGGAGAAAGGCTGAAGTTCATCGAGGAGGCACTAGCTAAGGTGAACAAAGGGGCGGCCAACGGAGGGAACAGTAGGACTCCGGCAACCAGAACGGTGGAGAAGAAAGACCAAGCAAGTTTTGAAAAAACTTGTTCACCCGGTTCAATGATCGCAAGATCCCGCTTCAGCTAGTAGTGTAGGGTCTGGGAGGGGACAAAGCAGCCGGCGTCACATGTGCACGTGACCCGCCGGTGCAGGACGCTCCAACTGAAAAGTCACAGCACGTGATAATCGCCGGGGACTCCAATATGAATCGATGCGCAGAAGCAATCAAAGAGAGGGTAAGAGGTGACAAGAGCGTTGTAGTAGGGACGTTCCCAGGACGCCAGCCGGAAGTAGTCATGAGGCAAGCGAGTGCAAAACGCAAAACTACAGCTGATAGACGAAACCTCGTGATAATTTCAGGCGGTTTAACAGATGTCTTAAATAAGGTTACAGCAGGACTAGCAACCACACTGGCGAAAGGCGTCGAAGACATGCGCGCCACTTCTCCTCAGGTACAAGTAGTGATATGCATGATACCGGAGGTACCGGTGCATGATAGCAACCTGCAAAGAGCGGTTGTCAACGCAAACTAAGAGATATGGCGGATGAGTCGAGAGAAAGGCTTTGAGGTGGTAGAAATAAACAGAGAGGTGCATAGGTGGGGTGGTTTTCAACGAGAGAGAATTCACTTGGATGGGCGGCTAGGTCATGAGGTGGGTTGGCTACTTGCAGGACGCGCAGAAGCTTTTTTTGGGGGCAAGCGGGCCCTTCGGGGTGCAGGATAGCTAGTAGCGAGGAATACAACCAGGGAGACTCTTTGACAGGTGGTATGAACAGATACGATTCTAAAGTGGCACCAGTGTCTAAGATTGGTAGAGTCCGGAGCAGTAATAGACGTAACCACGAGCGCCGAGCCAATTCAGACATAGGATATATTAACATGCAGGGTGGTAGGAACAGGCTGAAGTGGGAAGAGACAGAACAGCTAAGGTAGAGGAGGCCGATGGTATATGGGTTTGTAGAAACACACCCCAGGGACATGAAATAACCTCCGAACTATCCGGACTACGCGTGGGGATATTGTAATAGAACAGAAGGCAGCAGAAAGGGGGGTAGTATTGGGGCATTCATTCATAAAAGTACAGACTTGCAAACGGTCAAGCAGGAGTGCAAAGAAGATTTATGGCTAAAAAGGAAAGTGGCAGGGCAAATGACACTCCTTGGATTCGTGTACTTGTAGACGGGAGCAAAGGCCAGAGAGGAAAACCAGGCAATGGTGGAGTGTATATCAAATCACATTGAAGAATTAGGAAGAGAGTGCGAGATAGTTATACCAGGAGGTATGAATGCGCCTCTAGAAGATATACATGGGTATACCGTTCCAACAGGCAAATTGATCATGAATATATGTGAAAGGCATAATTTAATCTTTTGCAACTGTACTGAGAATTTTGAAGGGCAAATAACATGGGAGGTAGGAAACCTGCAGTCGATGATAAAATTTGCACTAATGTCACAAAGGATGTATGATAGGCTCAGGGGAATGTACATAGATGAATGTGGCTCCAGAATCTTGTATTGTGATCACAAACGTATCAAGCTATGCTTTAGAAGAGCAGTGAAAGTGGAAAGGAGACGAGATGAGAGACAACAGGAGAATTTTTATTCAGAAAAGCAAACAGAAATAGCTACTGGAAAATTGAGAAAGTTATCACTAAGGATATTAAAACAGTGTGGACATACGTGAATCTAATTAGTCCGTTGGAGCTAGAGCTTGCTAAGGCACGTGACAAGTCACCCCAGGAAGAAGACACAAACCCAAAAGTTGGTGGGATAACGTGATTAAGAGAGCCATAGCAAAACATCGGGAAGCCTGTAGGGAACACAGACATGCTAAGCAGCGGGGTGAACCAACAGAGGATGTTTCAATAAAGTGGGACATCTTTCCAAGCTGTAGAAGGGAAGAATCTCTTCCAAATAATGAGAATATTAGAAGAAAGGGGGCTCAGTGGCTGGCAGCAGTACATAAAAGGCAGCTGAAAAACTTTGGAACCATATAAGCTCCCTTAGAAAAATGAGACAAGCCTAGAGCAGAGGTTCATACTACAGCCCAAGGTGCTAGGCTAGAAGGGAACGAAGCTATTGATTATATAAGAACACGGGTGACAGAAAAATTTCAACAAAGAAGTGCTTTATGCACCACAATAGACAAGGATGAGTCAATTGGCGCAATGGCTCCATTTTCACAACGATAGTGGGAGAGGGTTGAGAAAAGGGTTCCCAGTAGTACATCAACAGGCCCAGATGGCATCCCAATTATACTGATAAAGACAATGGGTCCCAATGTCTAAGCATACTTCGAGACAGGCAGCGAGCAAAACAGTGATCGATAGAGAAGTCCTCCTTGAATGGAAACTTAGCAGGATGAGCATGATCTATAAAGGAAAGGAGGACAAAGATGACATAAACAACTACCGTCCTATAACAGTGACATCAGTGGTCTACAGGCTGGCGATGCAGAATATAAAGGAAAGAGTGCAGGCATGGATAGATGATGAGGGGGTGCTGGGGAAACGGCAGAATGCGTTTCGGAAACACAGGAAACATAATCTGCTTTGACGGACGCAGTGCATCGAAATAGCAGAAAAAGAACCCAGGCCCCTGTGGCGAGCATTTTTGGATATGAAGGGAGCGTACGATAGCGTGGTTCAAGAGGACTTGTGGGGAATACTGCACACACTAAGTGTGGAAGATGGAGTCACTAATCTTTTAAAGGATAGCTCTAAATGTAACAAGGTAGTTATAAAGTGGAAAAAAACGGGTATCCAAGCCCAGAGAGGTAAACTGGGGCCTAGGCAGGGGTGTCTTCTGTGATCCTTGTTATTCATGATGTACCTACAAGGATTACAGGCCAAATTAGAGGGAAGTGGACTGGGCTTGAACCTCTCTTTCGTCGAACAAGGAAAACTCATTGAACAGGCACTACCAGCATTGATATACGCAGATGATATAGTGGTAATGGCCGACAACAAAGAAGATTTACAGAGATTGGTGGACATCTGTGGTAACAAGAGATATAGGTTAGATTTCAGAATAAGTAATAAAAAATCAGCAGTCATGATTTTCAATGACGATGAAGGTAGTGAGCTTAGAACATGGGAGGTCACGCTAGAGATAACGAATAAATACAAATATCTGGGTGTGTGGGTAAGCAATGGGACCGAGTACCTAAGGGAACACGAAATATACGTAACGACTAAAGAAAACAGGAATGCAGCGATGATGAAAATTAGGGCATTAAAATTACATTAGGTATGATGTTCCGAGAAGAATTTGGAACGGCAACCTGAAAAAGGGCGGTTGTCGACGCAAACAAAGAGATGTGGCAAATGAGTCAAGAAATGGCTTATAGGTAGTCGAAATAAACACAGATGGTGCATAGGTGGGGTGGTTTTTTAACGAGACCGAATTCACTTTGATAGGGGGCTAGGTCACTAAGTGGGTTGGTGATCTGCAAGATGCACAGTAGCTTTTGAGGAGGGCACGTGGGTTTGTCGGAGTCTAGAATACCTAGTAACGAAGAAAAGAGCCAGGGGGACATTTTGACAAGTGGTATATAGAAATACGATACTAAAGTGGCGCCAATATCTATGACACTAAGTGTTTGGGGGAGAAATCAACGTAGCCACGACGGCCGAGCAAATGTAACTCCACGCAAATGCTCACTCTTGTCAGCCTTGTGCAATAACAGTGACCTCGCGCACGATGCAAGTGACACTTGAAAGCGTTAATGCGGCGAGTACATAGCAAGCTATACAGAAAATGTGTTTTCTCATGCACATGTAAGTTCTTACTGTACGTATACCGAACGCGAAACTGCATATGTTGAATAGACGTTCGCGTATGTCTCGCGCGGCAGCAATGTCCGTTGTTACAGCAACGTCTGTTGTGACCTGCAAGGCGTTCATCGTGGTTACATTTTATCATGTGCTCAAACGGAATTTCACTGGGCGCTTCAAATACTTCATCTGCAACATGACACATGGATATACGCGCTACGCGCGTGTTCTACGCCCTGTTGAGGTCCTGGGGCTAACAAAAGGTGTTTTTTAAACGTTTCAAAAAATTACTTTGAGCGCACACACACACACACACACACACACACACACACGCAGAGCGCTCACTTCGAACTGATTTATTCAAATCACTTAGGCTTGTATATACATGGGACATATGCACGCAGTAACATCAAAGAAGGCCAACAACATACACTATTAAGACATACAGTTTATCATTCCACAGCCTAGAACTGATAAATTGTGATTCACGTGGGGATACAAATAGCTAAGGATTGCTTACACATTGATCATTATTTTTTCTTTAAAAAAGCCTCTATCACTTCACGTCTTGTTTTTCTTGCTCTTCCGCCTAGAATCTTTGTTTAGACGTAGCGTATATTAACATGCAGGGTGGCATGAATTGTATTAAGTGGGGAGAGATAGAAGAACAGGTTAGCGAGAAAAAGCTGATGGTATGTGGGTTTGTAGAAACACATCTTAGAGGCATATAACAGCCACCTATCAATGCGGACTACGCATGGGTATATTGTAATAGAACAAAAGGGAGCAGAAAAAGTGCTGGTATTGGGTCTTTCGTTCTTAAAAGTACAGAACAGCAAAGGGTAAAGCAGGAGTGCAGTGGAAATTTCTGGCTGAATATGAAAAGTGGCAGGGCAGATGACGCTCCTGGGTTTTGCATATTTGTCTACAGGTACGAAAGCCAGAGAGGAATACAAAGCAATGGTGCAGTGCATAGAAAATAACATTGAAGAATTAGTATTAAGGTGTGAGGTAAATTTATTAGGAGATATCAATGCACACATAGAAGATATGAATGGATATACTGACACAAGAGGCAGAATGCTAATGGATATATGTGAAAGGCATGATTTAATTACTTGCAACAATCGCGAGAAGTGCGAAGGGCAAATAACATGGGTAGTGAGAATACTGCAGTCGACAATAGATTGCGCAATGATGTCGCATAGGATGTATGATCGATTAAGGGTGATGAAAATAGATGAATGTGGGTCCAGAACCTTAGGTAGTTATCACAAACGTATCAAGCTGAGTTTTGAAAGAGAAATGAAAATGGGAAAGAGATATCATGAACGACCACATAGTAATAATTATTCAGAAAGGTAAATAGAAATAGCAACTAAAGAGATAGAGCAAATAATCACTGAGGACACTGAAACAGAGTGGAGGTGCACAAAGCTAACTCGATTGTTTTAGTTACAGCTTGCTAATGTACAAGTCAAATAAACCGGGAAAAGCAGAACAAACCCAAAAGCTGGTGGGATGAGGAAGCCAAGACGTCCGGAAGCTTCTAGGGAACACAGGTATCCTAAACAAAGGGATAAATTGGAAGATAATGTCAAAAGAAAATGGGGTGACTTTTTGAGTTGTGGAAGGAAAGCGTTCAATCTGATAAGTGAAAGGAATAGGAGAAAGGGGGCCCAATGAATGACGGAAGTAAAAAAAAGGATAGAAAGACAGCTGCAAGGTTTTGGAACCGTCTCAATTCTTATAATAATAAGACAAGCATAGGACGGAGGTTTAAAACTACACTTCAGGGAGTTAGACTAGATGAGGCAGTGGAACACACACACACACACACACACACACACACACACATATATATATATATATATATATATATATATATATATATATATATATATATATATATACATATATATATATATTGCCACCGTTGATGAACGAGCCGATGTGGCTCATACCCGGTTCCGGTGAACTCCTGGCTGCAGGTCTTGTTTTTGCTCGCGACATTACTGGTGGAGGTGCTGGGTACGTGCACTTCGGCTGTGACGGCCACCGTGGAGACAGCTACATCTCCCAGAGCAAGAAGCAGCCGCCGCCTGCGTGGGTTACCCCCTGAATTCGGTCCCTTGACATCGACACCCAGAAAGATGGCAACTCTGATGACACCCACCTATCTGCCGTCTACCTCAAGACAAAGTGATAGCAAGGCAAGCACGTGGCGCACCTCGGATAACCGTCCACTCTGCTATCACTGCGGCGAAGCGGGTCACGTATACTGGAACTGTCAATACCGGCAACTAGGTCTCCGCGGCTTCCATCCTGATGCTCGATGCCCGCGCTACGGTGAGCGCCCCCGCGAAATCGAAGCCTATCTCACAGGCCAGCGAACACCTTCGACTGTTCAGCACCACCAGTCGAGATCACCAACGCCTCGCCGGTCTACGTCACCCAGTTTGCCATCATCGTCTTCCGCTCCTTTCAGGAGCCGGTCACCAAGTCCCCGCAGGGGAAACTAGGAACGGCGACTTCTGGGAGTGAAGTCGCGGCCCGGCGAACTGTAAAAGACCCTCATTCGACGCAACGACCAGACGAGGACCATTCCGGTTTTGCAGTGTTCTCCGACAGCAGAAAGATCGTTTCTGCCGAAATCACCGTCTTCGTCGACAATCATGCTGTCAACGCCCTCGTCGACACCGGCGCCGACTATTCCGTAATGAGCGCCGCATTGGCATCTGAACTGAGGAAGGTTACCACACCATGGCAAGGACCCCAGTTGCGCACGTCAGGCGGCCATATGGTGATGCCTACCGGTATGTGCACGGCACGCATTCGTATACGTACGTCGACATTTGCGGCCTCTTTCCTTGTATTGCGCGTGTGCTCTCGGCCAGTCATTCTAGGAATGGACTTCCTTCGTGAATACGGTGCCGTCATCGACTTCCGTGAATTACTTGTGTCGTTCGAAGATTCTTTTTGCGCTGCAACTGACAGTACACAATTCCGGAAAAGAGCGCTTCGTGTTACCGACGATTCTCTGACTCTCCCACCTAGAAGCAGCCTCTTTGTCGAAGTAGAATTGGGACAGGACAAGTCTGACGCGGTAATTGCAGAGGCCAATTTGTCTGTCCTTATTTCACGACCAATCTGTGTTGCCCGAGGAATCATTCAGCCTAGCAATAGGCATGTTCACCTGCTGGTCACGAACTTCAGCGATGAATATCGCCACCTAACGAGACACACTGCCATTGCATATTGTGAAGAACTTGCCGATGCCGATGGTTCGCCCCCGTTAGCTTTATTTTCATCGAATGGCCACTCTGACGAGGCCTTCGTGAGCACTCTCGACGTAAACGAGAGACTATCTTCGGCTCAACGAAGAAGCCTTTTGCGTTTGCTCGGCTCATTTCAAGACTGCTTTGCCACTACGTCAAAGGTTAAACATACACCCCTTGCTCAGCACCGTATCCTCACGGAACCCACCGAGAGACCTATCCGACAACACGCCTATAGGGTGTCGCAAAAAGAGCAAGACGCTATACGTGACCAAGTCCAGCAGATGCTTCAGGACGACGTCATCCAGCCATCAACCAGTCCCTGGGCTTCGCCAGTTGTGCTAGTAAAGAAGAAGGACGGTACGTTGCGTTTTTGCGTTGATTACCGTAAACTGAACAAGGTCACCAAAAAGGACGTTTATCCTCTACCCCGGATAGATGACTCGTTGGAGCGTATCCGCAACGCTAAATATTTTTCTTCCATGGATTTACGTAGCGGCTACTCGCAAATCGCAGTGTATGAGCGCGACCGCGAAAAGACGGCGTTTATTACTCCCAACGGTCTGTACGAGTTTAAAGTGTTGCCTTTCGGTACATGCTCAGTGCCAGCTACATTCCAAAGAACGATGGATACGGTTCTCACAGGGCTTAAATGACAATCATGTCTTGTTTACCTTGATGACGTCGTGGTCTTTGCAGACACGTTTGAACAACACGTCCAACACCTTCATGCAGTACTTCAGGCAATCAGAACAGCGTGGCTTTCTCTCAAACCCGAGAAATGTTATTTTGGATATGAAGAACTGAAGTTCCTTGGTCACGTTGTGAGCCATGCCGGCATCCGCCCAGATCTGGAGACAACCCGTGCTGTTGCCGCCTTTCCCGTGCCCACAAATAAGCGCGTCCTACACCGATTTCTGGGGCTTTGTGCGTATTACAGGCGCTTCGTCAAAAACTTTTCGAAGATTGCTGAATCCCTCAACAAGCTTACAAAAGACGGTGTCTCGTTTGTTTGGGGTCCCGATCAGTGCCATGCGTTCGACACCCTCCGAAACCTCCTCCAGGCTCCGCCTGTGCTAGGTCATTTTGACGAAAGCGCTGACACAGAATTACACACTGACGCCAGCAACGTTGGACTAGGAGCGGTATTAGTTCAGTGGCGTAATGGCGTAGAGCGCGTGATCGATTATGCGAGCAGAACGTTATCCCCAGCGGAGAAAAACTATTCTGCAACCGAGAAGGAATGCCTCGCTGTTGTCTGGGCCATAACAAAGTTCCGCCCATACTTGTATGGCCGCCCATTCAGGGTAGTTAGCGACCACCATTCCCTTTGTTGGCTCGCAAATCTCAAAGATCCCTCAGGTCGTCTAGCACGATGGAGCTTTCGGCTACAAGATTTCGATGTCACCATCGTCCACAAATCTGGGCGGAAGCACACTGACGCCGACTGTCTCTCACGTGCACCGGTCGAAAATGCCAACACTGACCTTGAAGACGACGACACTTTTCTTTATGCCGTATCAGCAACCCGCTTGGCTGAGCAACAGCGTCACAACTCGGAGCTCATTCCGCTCATTGACTACCTGGAAGGACGCAATTCCCACCCTCCTCGAAGATTTGCACGCTCGCTATCCTCCTTTTGTTTCCGCAATAGAGTGCTTTGCAAAAAGAACTTTCATCCCGCACAAGCTATGTATCTGCTTGTTGCGCCAACTACGCTTCGTGGTGACATTTTACGTGCGTGTCATGATGAGCCATCGTCCGGACACCTCGGCTATACGCGCACGCTGCAACGGATTCAACTCTCCTACTACTGGCCACGTCTAGCAAAGACTGTGAAGCACTACGTTCGCACATGTCGCGACTGTTAGCGACATAAGGTTCCACCTTTACGAGTAGCGGGACTACTGCAACCGATAGGCCCACCAAAGGCGCCCTTTCATCAGATTGGCATGGACTTGCTGGGGTCATTCCCCACGTCTTCGTCTGGAAACCTGTGGATTGTGGTCGCTACCGACTACTTAACACGCTACTGTGAAACCAAGGTGCTTCCAAAAGCAACCGCAGCAGATGTCGCCCAATTTTTCGTGAACTGCATCGTCTTACGTCACGGTGCTCCAGCTGTCGTCGTAACTGATTGTGGGACAGCTTTCACCGCAGAGATGCTGCAGGAAGTCTTGCGATTAAGTGGGACGGAACATCGTAAAACAACGGCTTACCACCCTCAAGCAAACGGGCTGACTGAACGACTCAATAAAACAATTCCAGACGTGCTGTCAATGTATGTGGACATCAATCACAAGAACTGGGACACCATACTTCCCTACGTAACTTTTGCGTATAATACTGCTGTTCAAGAAAGTACCGGTTTCACACCTTTTCGCTTAGTCCACGGTCGCGAGGTCACGACGATGCTCGACGCCATGCTCCTGCCCGACAACTTAGGAATATACCACATCGATGCCGCCAAATTCGCGCAGTGTGCTGAAGAGGCCCGTCAAATTGCTCGTCACCGTATTGAACATCACCAAACCGCAGACGCACGCCGCTACAATCTTCGTCACCGTGCAGTTATTTTCAAGCCCGGTGATGAAGTCTGGGTGTGTACCCCTATCCGAACGCGTGGCCGTTCAGAAAAGCTTCTTCGCCGCTACTTCGGCCCTTACAAGGTCGTACGACGTCTCAGCGACGTCACATACGAGGTTCTCCCAGAAGGCAGTTCGAGACGTCCCCGTTTCACCGCGCGAACTGAAGTTGTTCACGTTTCACGGCTGAAACCATACTTTTCGCGCTGTGAATCGCCAGTGAGTGACTGACTTTATTCGTCTCTCCTTCACATTCTTTCCTATTTTTCTTACTTCTCATTTAACTCTTGGCTCCACAACCATGTTATTCCGCCTTAGGCCATTCATTTTACTTGCATAGTATTTTCATCTCATTTTCTTTTTTTGCCTTCATGTACAGCATCGAGACGATGCTTCTTGGGAGAGGGGGTAATGCCACCTTTGATGAACGAGCCGCTGTGGCTCAAACCCGTTTTGGGCTACGAAGAAGAAGAGAACATTTTCGTTGCTCTGGTTCGGGTGAATGAACTCCTGGCTGCAGGTCTTGTTTTTGCTCACGAGAATATATATATATATATATATATATATATATTGTAACGGATATAACAACCTCACAACCGGGACGTCCTATTTACAAGGTTTAATAAGGGCGAACTTGTGCCCAAAGCCAAAAGAACTACACAGTAGCTGGGAGAAAGCGGCGAACGCTCGTCGTCCTCTTCTTCACTTCTTTTCCGCTGCTCGGTAGCAGCTCGTGCACAGGCTGGGCCGGCTCGTGCCTTCCGGCGGGCTTCATGAGTCGTAGCGATGCCGTCAGCGTTCCTCTTTTAACAACGTCTGCGTTGTACTGCGCCTTAACAATTCCTCGTGGCATTATCCCCCCTCTCAAGCGGCATCGCCCCGATGCTTGCGATGAGGCTGTTTTTTTTTTGTGTGTGCAAGTTTGTAAAAATGAGGTTGCAGTACGTCAAGGTATTGGGGTGGCTAGGTTTGGAATCGGTCGTAGTACGGTTTCATCCGTACAATGTGTACACGCTCCGTGGGATTGCGTCGCCTCGAATGCAGGTGGCCTGCAGGCTTGACTTCGTAGACGAGGTCATTGTGTCGCTGTACGATCTCGTAGGGGCCAAAATACCGTGAAATGAGTTTTTCGGAGAGGCCTCGTCGTCGTACTGGAGTCCATATCCACACTTTGTCGCCAACGTCATATCGCGTGTCAAGTCTTCCTCGGTTGTAGCGGTCGGCATCGATGCGGTGTTGGTGGCGTATTCGGTATCTTGCTAACTGGCGGGCTTCTTCCGCTCTTTGTAGAAAGTCGTCAAGATCGGGGGGGTAGTCATCTTGGTCTATTGGTAACATAGCATCCAGTGTTGTGGTAACAGCACGACCGTAAACTAGTTCAAATGGGGTGATTTTGGTGGTCTCTTGCACAGCCGTATTGTAGGCGAAAGTGACGTATGGTAAAATTTCGTCCCACTTTTTGTGCTCGACATCCACATACATGGATATCATGTCCGCTAAAGTTCTGTTAAGGCGTTCGGTCAGGCCATTGCATTGAGGATGATATGCAGTGGTTTTCCTATGAACAGTGTGAGTCATGTTGAGCAGGCACTTCAAAAGTTGCGCCGTGAAAGCCGTTCCGCGATCGGTGATTACAACCGTTGGAGCGCCATGTCGCAGGACTATTTTGTGTACGAAGAATTGGGCCACTTCTGCTGCCGTTCCTCGTTCCAAAGAGTCTGTTTCGGCGTATCTAGTTAAATAATCAGTGGCCACAACGATCCATTTCTTGCCGAGTAAAGATGTCGGGAAGGGTCCAAGGAGGTCCATTCCAACTTGGCGGAAAGGCGCTTTCGGTGGATCTATAGGTTGTAGAAGGCCCGCTGGTTTAGAACGTGGTGTTTTTCGTCTTTGGCACTCGCGGCATGTTTTGACGTAGTGTTGCACTGAAGCTAGTAGCTTGGGCCAATAATAATGGAGACTGATCCTTGCAAGCGTTCGCGTCACACCCAAATGTCCAGATGTGGGCTCATCGTGACACGCTCGAAGTATTTCTTGTCGCATAGTTGCTGGAACGACAAGCAGGAACTTTTCGCGGTTGGGCTTGAAGTTTCTCTTGTAGAGAACGTTTCCTCGGAGGCAGAACAATGCGAGGCTTCGAGAAAATATACGGGGTACTTGTACGTCAATTCCTTGCAGGTGTTCGATAAGCGGGAGTAATTCTTTGTCTGTACGTTGGAGTTCGGCTATTTGAGTGGTCTCGACAATTCCTACGAACGGAAAGTCGTCTTCTTCTGATAGTGGTGTGTCTGTAGGAGCCCGTGACAAACAGTCGGCATCGGTATGTTTTTTGCCAGATCGGTATACGACGGTTATATCGTATTCTTGCAGTCTGAGGCTCCACCTTGCTAGTCGTCCAGATGGTTCCTTTATGTTCGCCAGCCAGCAAAGCGCATGGTGATCGCTGACTGCCTTGAATGGTCTACCATATAGGTACGGCCGAAATTTACTGATGGCCCAGACGACGGCAAGGCATTCTTTTTCCGTGGCCGAATAGTTTGTCTCTGCTTTTGTTAGAGTCCGACTGGCATAAGCTATCACTTTTTCTTCACCTTTCTGCCACTGTATTAGAACGCATCCAAGGCCGATGTTACTGGCATCTGTGTGTATTTGCGTGTCGGCTGTCTCATCAAAGTGAGAAAGAATCGGGGGGTTTTCTAACCTCTTTCTCAATTCGTTGAAGGCGCTTTGTTGCTCGTTTTGCCACTGGAAAGGCACATCTTCTCTCGTAAGTCTCGTTAAGGGTTCTGCGATCTTTGAAAAATTTCTCACAAATCGTCTATAGTACGCACATAGACCTAGAAATCTCCGTACTGACTTTTTGTCTGTTGGCACCGGAAACCTTGCGACGGCGGCCGTCTTATCAGGATCAGGGCGAACACCTTGGGCGCTGACGACATGCCCAAGAAAACGAAGCTCTTCGAAAGCTAATCGGCACTTCTCTGGCTTGATTGTCAAATCTGCCGAACGGATTGCCTCTAACACTGACCGAAGGCGCTTGATGTGCTCCTCAAATGTAGCCGCGAAGATGACCACGTCGTCTAGGTACACTAGGCAACACTGCCACTTCAATCCGGAAAGCACAGTGTCCATCATGCGTTGGAACGTTGCCGGCGCACAACAGAGACCAAACGGGAGAGCCTTAAATTCGTAAAGTCCGTCCGGGGTAACAAAAGCAGTCTTTTCGCGATCACGTTCATCAACCTCGATCTGCCAGTATCCACTTTTCAGATCTAGTGATGAGAAGAACTTGGCACACCGAAGTCGATCTAACGTGTCGTCGATGCGTGGAAGGGGATATACATCCCGTTTAGTCACAGCATTCAGTTTCCTGTAGTCGACACAAAACCGTAGCGTGTTATCCTTCTTCTTGACAAGCACCACGGGAGATGACCACGGGCTGTTAGAAGGCTGGATAACATCATCTTCAAGCATTTCTCGTACCTGCTTCTTGATGACTTCCCTTTCCTTAGGGGAAACACGATACGGGTGCTGGCATACCGGCCTGGTTGTCTCGTCCGTTATGATCCTGTGTTTTGTAATGCTCGTGCGCCGTACCTTTGAACTGTTGGAGAAACAGCTGCCAAATTCCCGCACGAGGTCGTATAGCTGTTGACGTTGAATCTCTGAAAGATTAGGATTTACGTATATTGTGTCGCAGGCATCAGATGGAAGTTTCACATTCGGTGACGTCGTTTCAAGACTGCATATTTCTGTCACTTCACAGAACTCATGAAGAAACGCTATTGCCGTCCCTTTTGCGATGTGCTGGAATTCGTTACCGAAATTCGTCAAGAGGATGTCTGTGCACCCGTTTCGCAGCTGGATAATCCCTCGTGCCACACAAACGCCTCTTTTCAAGAAAACATCCACGTTGCTCTCCGCCACACCCTCGTAGTCGCTGAATGCATCATTATGCACGAGAACCATTATACTGCTCCGTGGCGGTACAGTCACATCATCGTCGACGACGCGCAGTGGAGTGGTACATCGTTCATCTGATCGTGCTACCTTTAAAGCTTGCTCCGTCGAAAAGGACACGCTCGACCTCTGTAAATTGATAATCGCACCATTAGCTTGTAGGAAATCCATTCCCAGTATCACTTCCCTCGAGCACACAGGCAGGACGACAAAGTCACCGACGTAAGTGAAGCCCCGTATCATGACCCTTGCGGTACATCGGCCGGAAGGGGTTATGAGGTGACCACCTGCAGTACGTACTTGAGGTCCACCCCATTCGGTCAGAACTTTCTTGAGTCGCTTCGCTAATTCGTAACTTATCACAGAATAATCCGCACCAGTATCGATCAAAGCATTGAGCTCTAGTCCGTCAATCACCAACGGCAAGTCTGAAGTAATTTTCTCTGTACTGCACTCCTTTACCTGGAAACAGTCGTCGTTATCAGGCTCGTACCGCAGTGGAGGATCTTCACATCCCAAGTCGCCAGCGGCCTCGCCTCCACAGGTCGCCCTCTTCAGTTTCCCGGATTTGGGCTAGGCGAACGCTGCCTAGACGTGCTTGGGAAGGGACGTGGGCTAGACGAGCGGTAGCGCATAGGGGATGGTGAGCGTGGTTGATGACGACGAGGCGGGTCAAATTCCCGACGTGAGCATAGGTATTCTTCAATCTCGGAAGGTCTTTCGCCGTTTCGCGGACACGGTGCATTGATGGCGAATCCCCTAAGACCAGCTTGACGATATCGGCAGAATCGGTACAGGTGGCCAGCCTCTCCACAGTGGAAACACAAGGGCCTACGTGTGGCATCTCGCCACACATCGCTCTTCCGTGGCATCATCTCTCTCGCACGAGGTGGAGTGCGTGTTGCCTCTACGATTTCAGGCGGGCTGCGCATTGTCTGCACATAAGTACTTGGTGTCTCGATCGGCGAACAGTGCAGAGTAGGTCGCCTGAGCACCTCGGAGTACGTTACCGCCCGTCGTGTCGCCGGCACATCACTCCGCGGCTCCCGCATGGCCTGTCGAATTTCGTCTCGGACAACTTCAGCAAGAGACAGCTCGGGGGTGACATCAGGTGACTGCAGTTTCCTTAATTCTTCCCTGACAACAGACCGGACGAGCTCGCGCAATGTGTCAAGATTATCCACGACGCCTGCTGAGTAGACTCCTGCGGATGCACCGGCTACGTCGCGGTTGTACTGTCGGGCTCTCTGCTGAAGCGTCGTTTCGATGGTTGTTGCTTCCGACCGAAACTCAGCAACAGTACGGGGCGGATTGCGGATGAGTCCCGCGAACAATTCTTGCTTTACCCCGTGCATGAGGTGGCGCACTTTCTTGTCTTCCGTCATGCCAGGATCAGCTCGCTTGAAAAGGCGGGACATGTCTTCGATGTACATCGCGACAGTTTCGTTCGTTCGTTGAATCCGTGTGCGGAGAGCTGCTTCCGCCTTTTCCCGGCGATCACTGTTGGCGAACGTACTCAGTAGCTGCCGCCGAAACTCTTGCCACGACGTCAGAGATGCCTCGTGGTTTTCGTACCACACTCGTGCAGAGTCTTCCAACGCAATGTAGACGTTACGCAGCTTGCCTTCCTCGTTCCACTGATTTAGATTTCCCACTCTCTCGAAATGCTCTAACCAGTCTTCGGCGTCCTCGTATGGGTCACCATGAAACACCTTTGGGATGACCGGTTGGCTTACGATGAGTTGTGCCGGCGTAACTTGGCTCGTCATGGTGGTGGCGGCGCTTGTCTCCGTCACCGATGCCCTTGATACAGAAGGGAGTGGCCCAAATTCTGGCAACTCTCCTCGGATACGGCGGCTGACTCGTTGGTGCACCGGTGTAAGCTCCACTGGTTGCGGCTGGTCAGTGCTTGGACTTCGCTCTTGCGTGGGGCTCGGAATCATGTACCCAGCACCTCCACCAGAAAATGTAACGGATATAACAACCTCACAACCGGGACGTCCTATTTACAAGGTTTAATAAGGGCGAACTTGTGCCCAAAGCCAAAAGAACTACACAGTAGCTGGGAGAAAGCGGCGAACGCTCGTCGTCCTCTTCTTCACTTCTTTTCCGCTGCTCGGTAGCAGCTCGTGCACAGGCTGGGCCGGCTCGTGCCTTCCGGCGGGCTTCATGAGTCGTAGCGATGCCGTCAGCGTTCCTCTTTTAACAACGTCTGCGTTGTACTGCGCCTTAACAATTCCTCGTGGCAATATATATATATATATATATATATATATATATATATATATATATATATATATATATATATATATATATATATCCCTTTGAAGCCGCTGAGCTAACTGGCCAATCCTCATCTGTAATCGTGCATTCGGGGCTTTCTCGGTGTTTTATTTTTCTGTCATCATTGTTTAAATATATATTTTATAAGAGGGTTTATTGAATAAAACCAACCGCCTGGTTCAATTCAAGAGGCGTCAGTCACTGTCACGAGCTCAGCTCTTCGTCATAGTCGTCTTTCAGGTGCTCCAACTAGATACTATCTCTCTCCCTCTTCCCCAATACATTTGCCCCGGTGGTGAAGAGGAGCCATCCTGGTGACTCACGGCGAAGCAAGCACAAGGGGATCATAGTAAGGTTTTAAGCGGCTGATGTGGACTGTCTCACGACCACGGCATCGTCTGTCCTCGGCAGGTGTCACTGGTTCGATGACGTAGTTGACCGGTGACGTGCATTGAACGATGCGGTACGGACCATTGTACTTGGGTGCAAACTTTCGAGAGAGGCCGGGGGACTAAAATGGAACCGAAAGCCATACAAATGAGCCTACGGGGAAGCTGCGAGCAGGCTTGTCTTGGTCAAGTCGTTCTTTTTGGAGGCCTTGTGTGACTGACGTAAATGAACGCGCTAATTGGCGGCACTCTTCGGCACACTGAACAAGTTCGGAGGCTGGGCGGTATTCTGAAGCATCTGGGCGGTAAGTAAGTATCGTGTCAAGCGTAGAAGAGGGCTCACGTCCGTACAGTAGAAAAAAGGTGAAAACCCAGTAGTTGCTTGCGTGGCCGTATTATACGCATACGTCACGAAAGGAAGCACCAAGTCCTAATTAGAATGGTCGGAGGATAAGTACATAGAAAGCATATCACCGAGCGTGTGGTTGAAGCACTCTGTGAAACCATCTGTCTGTAGGTGATAGCTTGTAGTGGTGCGATGAATAATATTGCACTCACTGAGAAGCTCCTGGACGACTTGCGATAGAAACGCACGCCTACGGTCGCTAAGCAGCTCACGTGGCGCGCCATGGCGAAGGACAAAGCTATGCAAGATGAACAAGGCGACATCACGAGCAGCAGCGGCTGGCAAAGCGGCGGTTTCAGCGTAATGGGTTAGGTGGTCAACGGCCACAATAATCCAGGGATTTCCCGCAGGAGTAAAAAATAGTGGGCCGTAGAGGTCGATGCCGATTCTAATAAACGGTCGAGCTGGACACGGCAATGGTTGTAATTCGCCAGAGGCATGACAAGTTGTTTTCCGTCGCTGACACTCAGTGCAGGAGCGTATGTGCTTGCGAATATATGAGTACATTCCACGCCAGAAAAATCGCTGATGAAGCTGGTCGTATGTTTTCAAAACGCCAGCGTGCGCGTTTTGAGGATCTTCGTGGAAGTACGTGCACATGTTGGAGCACAAATGCCGAGGTATAACAAGAAGCCATTTCCTACCATCCGGCTGATAGTTGCGACGGTACAACATGGCATCCGGTATTGCATATTGGGGAATTTGCCGACGTAGTGCACGAGGTAGACGCTGGCATGGCGTCACCGAAGACGAGGAGAGAACGTCGATGAGCGAGTCTATCCAAGGGTCCTTGCGTTGTTCCGAAGGCATATCAGCGGTATCGATGCTGCCCATGGTAGCTTCGGCGAAGGAAACAGGTGCAACGGGTAAAGGAAGGGGCGAACGAGAAAGAGCATCTGCGTCGGTGTGCTTGCGGCCTGAGTGGTAAATGACGCGAATATCAAATTCCTGTAAACGTAGCACTCAACGTTCAAGCTGGCTCGAAGGATCCTTCAATGAATCGAGCCAACAGAGTGAATGGTGATCTGTAACTACATCAAATAAGCGTCCATATAAGTAAGGACGAAATTTTTGTAATGCCCAAACTATGGCCAAACATTCCTTTTTGGAAACCGAGTATTTGTGCTCTGCCTTGGTTAGGGTGCGACTGGCATACGCAACTACATACTCCGAGAAGCCAGGCTTTCGTTGAGGAAGGACAGCGCCAAGTCCTATGCCACTGGCATCCATGTGCACCTCAGTTGGAGCAGTAGGGTCGGCGTTGCGTAAAATAGGTGGTGATGTAAGGACATGGCCTAATGTTGCAAAAGCATCATCGCATGCTGGCGACCAATCAGAGAGGTGTCCATCGCCAGAGATCAGCTGTGTCAGTGGTGCGATTATCGAAGCAAAGTTCTTCACAAAGCGGCGAAAGTACGAGCATAGTCCGACAAAGCTGCGAAGCGCTTTCACGGTCGTAGGATTCGGGAACTCAGCGACAGCACGAAGCTTCTCTGAGTCTGGGAGGGCGCCCTGTTTTGAGACAACGTAACCAAGTATTGTGAGCTTCCGAGCTCCAAAGTGGCACTTCTTGATGTTTAGTTGAAGACCTGTGCTCGTGAGGCAGCTCAAGATTTTGCTGAGACGATGGAGGTGGCTGTCGAAATCATTGGACAAAACAACGACATCATCCAAGTAGCAGAGGCATGTCTTCCATTTTAGCCCACGCAAGACGCTATCCATCATCCTTTCGAATGTGGCTGGCGCATTACAAAGGCCGAAGGGCATTAAATTCGTATAGCCCGTCGGGCGTCACAAAAGCAGTTTTTGGGCGATCTGATGGTGCCATGGGGACCTGCCAATAACCGGACCGTAGGTCTAGTGATGAGAAGAATTCAGCGCCTTGCAAGCAGTCCAGGGCATCATCGATGCGCGGCAAAGGGTATACGTCTTCATGGTAATAAGGGCTGCAGCGCGAGCACGAAGGTGCTAGAAGAAACAGACGAAAGGAGAGGCACGGAATGCAAAGAGACTGGGTGGTGCATTAATAAAAGGTGACGAGAACATATGAATAATATATGCAAAGAAATTAGTTCAAACCTTGTTTTGCACTGCAAAAGCTGCGGGTGCCAGCCTCGATTTCCGGGCGTGAGTGTGCTGGCACGCCACATGGACAAGTTAACTCGTGAAATAGCTGAAGCGTATTTTATTAGAAAACATGGTGACGCATGCGTGAGCCAACCTTCGGTGGCCTTGCATGACAAAGAGTTCACGCTTTTAGACAAGGGTTAGCCATTCTATCATTGTACCTTCTTTTTATCAGACCATTCCCCAGAATGTCACGTTGCTCACGTTTGCTGTTAAAAGGGTGCCTGTTGTATATATTATAATGTGTGCTGCGAATAATAAAATTCAGTTGGTAGTCAGCACTCGTGTTGTCCTCTTTGCTTTCCGTGCCTCGCCTTTCGTCTGTTCCTTCTAGCACCTTCGTGCTCGCGCTGCAGCCCTTATCACCATGAATTCAAACCAACTAGCCCAAATAGCCATTATTCTTCAATGCATTTCTAGTACACAGGGCAGTCCTACTTTTTTGGACCCGTATTCTCAAGACCCAGCCACTTTGGTTTCGTGGATTGCAGTATGTTTATGTCGAGCACGTGCAGCGTCGTGGAATATTCGGCAAGGGAGATGTCCGGAAGAAGTTCGCAATTTGTGCGGTGTTTTAGCTCCGCCCAGAGGACACACAAAAAAGATGTGCAAGATCATCCGGTCTGAGTGCTGGAGACAAGTGCGCTTCTACAGAGATTGCCTCCGAGTTTCATGCGGCCGGTTCCTCACTGGTCGTCATTGGGAGAGAGCCTACCGACAGTGGTACTACCAGTCTGAGTTGGCAACTGAGTCTTTGTGGAATCGTGTGCGGCCTCTCCTGCCAAGACGAAGCAGGCGTTCCGGACCAGCGGGGACGTTCATCAACCTGGGTGACACGCCTATTCCTGAAAAGTTTCAACAGACGCTTCGTCTGGGACCGAGGTTCAGCCTGGAACCTTCCCTCTGAGCAGCTGAAAAGGTGGCTCTCGCTAGGAATGTGTCAGCCCGTGTGCCTGAAGATGAACGGTGTCAGTGCATTTCGGAATGCATCGACGTCCTCGTGAGAAGTGAGTGTCGATCAAGATCGGTCATGTGTCTAAAAACACTTTCTAATTTCTTGTCCACGAATAAATTGGGTGTTCTTCAAGCGGATAAGGAAGGTGTTTTCGTCATTCTACGCAATGATGTCTTTTTGCTAAAAGCGTCACAGGCTGTTGTGAAACACTTTGTACAAGTTACAGCAAAAAGTTTCTATATCAAGCAAGATGCTATAGCTTGCCTCGAGGGTGTGAATTCGCTAGGTTTAGCCCGTAGCGTAAAGAAAGCTTTTTCCCAAGAATTGTCTATTTTTTTTCACTATTAAGAGTCATAAGCCGGAACAACCTTTGCGTACAATTGTTTCTGAAAGAGGAACCTGGCAGAAGCTTTTGGGAGGTTATTTGCAGAAACATCTATTTAGTTTAGTTTTGAATGACCCCTACCGCGTCCGTAATTCGCAAGAAGTTGTCAGATACCTCATAGATCATAATCCAATAGGGTGCCCTGTTTTAAGTATCGATGTTGTAGATTTGTATTACTTCATTCCTCAGAGCACATTGTTAAATTATGTTAGAGATTGTATAACCAAAGATAATCTTGAAGATTTGTTCATTAATGATAGTGGCATCAGTGTCAGTTCTTTCATGGAACTTTCGCTTTTCTACTTGAACTCCACTTTTGTTTTGTAGGGAGGGTCTCTTTATAGACAACGTAAAAAATTTGCATTGGGTCAAGGGTCGCCCCGGTTCTGAGTGACATTTTTCTTGCCAAGATTGACACCATCCTCAGTGAAAAACTTGTGGATTTGGTGCAAACCGCTAGCAGATATGTGGACGACTATTTATTTTTCTGCTGCCTTCCGTAACTTACAAGAAAAACCCGGCTGAACTTGTATTGAGTGCTTTTAAAACACATGGAGGTGGGCTAGACTTCACTTGCGAAGTTACCAAACAGAGATCACTGAGGTACTTAGATATAAATATTACATTGTTTACAAATCACGTATGCTGGGAATACCAACCGCGAAGTGTTAAACCCTTGTTAAATCATGCCTCCTGCCACACAAAACCAGTCAAGAGAGCTATTGCTTCGTCGGCTGTAAGTGCTGGCTTACCTAAGTCATGCCTACACAAGATTACTGATAGTGTAACAATGCAAGTTAACAGATTTCTGTCAGCGGGATTTCCAAAATCTGTAATTTTTTCAGTGTGCCAAGATTTGTTGCAAAAAATTAAACAAAAACAAGAAAAGGCAGGAGGAAGTAAAGAGCGAAAAAGAGTTGCAGTCATTCCATACTTCCACAATATATCTCATGGTTTGAAGAAGGTAGGCTCGAGATATGGTGTGGATGTAGTTTTATCAGCCCCGTGCAAAGTAAGCCAGATTTGCAGAATGACGGATGAGCGACTTAGTGAAATCACTAAAAAAGTTGAACATGCGCCGTAAAACACATAAATAAATTTAAGTAGATTGCGCGGTTGGTGTTGTTCACATGCTTCCTTTAGCGTGCGGTCGTTGTTATATAGGCCAAACTGGGCGGTGCATTAATAAAAGGTTAGGAGTACATATGAATGATATATGCAAAGGAATTGGTTCAAACCTTGTTTTGCACTGCAAAAGCTTCGGGTGCCAGCCTCGATTTCCGGGCGTACGTGTGCTGGCACGCCACATGGACAAGTTAACTTGTGAAATAGCTGAAGCGCATTTTATTGGAAAACATGGTGACGGATGCGTGAGCCAACCTTCGGTGGCCTTGCATGACAAAGAGTTCGCACTTTTAGATAAGGGTTAGCCACTTCATCATCGTACCTTCTTTTTATCACACCGTTCCCCAGAATATGTCACGTTGCTCACGTTTGCTGTTAAAAGGGTGCCTGTTGTATATATTATCATGTGTGCTGTGAATAATAAAATTCAGTTGGTAGTCAGCGCTCGTGCTGTCCTCTTTGCTTTTCGTGCCTCGCCTTTCGTCTGTTTCTTCTAGCACCTTCGTGCTCGCGCTGCGGCCCTTATTACCATGAATTCAAACCAACTAGCCCAAATAGCCATTCTTCTTAATGGTATACGTCTTTATTAGAGACTTTGTTCAAACGGCGGTAATCGACGCAAAAGCGAATCGAGCCGTCTTTTTTCCTCACAAGTACCACAGGTGAAAACCAGGGACTGCTGGACGGCCGAATGACGCCACGTTGAAGCGTGTCGACCACTTGCTCGGTGATCACACGACGCTCAACGGGAGATACACGGTAGGGACGCTGTCGCAGAGGCACTCGGGAACCGGTGTTAATGTGATGGACAACGGTGTGCGTTCGGCCTAAGGACGTCTGCTGGCAATCGAACGAGCCGCGAAACTTGTGAAGAAGTTCTAGAAGCTTTTCGCGGTGTGATTCTTCAAGTTCGCCGTCCATTGAGGGGCCAAACAAATTATTGTTTTCGTGGACAATTGAATGGGCAGATGGCGTCAATGCATTAAGCTGCAAATCACTTTCACCGTCAAGGTCAAAGATGGAGGAAACGTCTAAGTCTTGGAATGTTCCAATACATTCTCCGCGACGCAAGGTTCTGGGATACGGCAAGGGATTTGTGACAAACAAATTTGTAGCGCCCGCCGAAATATCTAGAACTGCAAACGGCAACGCGAGGCTCTTGCGACTTTGGAATGTTTGGGAAGGCGTAAGCAGCACTGCAGGCTTAGACACATCGGCACAAGATACGGGAACAAAGGATGCGCTAGTCGGTGGTATGTCGATGTCGTCAGCGACAAACGGCTTGTTCGACGGAAATTCCGGATACGAGGCACCCAATGCAGAGAAGGCCACTTCAGCACGAGCACAGTCGATAACCGCATGAGAGGGCACGGCAAATATCTGGCGGACAGTATGAATGAATGGCTATCATTGCTTTTCCAGATTGTGCCGTGGTTTTGGATTGCAGCGACAACAGTACGGAGCACTCACGGAATGCGCGACAAAATCCTGCTTCATCGGCACGACGACGTGTTGATGGTTCCATTATCTTGCTACCGGAGGGCGTCGACAGTGACGTCATCGGCTGGAAGACTACAAAGGGCGCGGCAAGATATTGACCATGCCAGAGGGCACGGCAAATATTTGGCGGACTGTAACGAGCTGTATAGAGAGACAAAACTCTAGACGAGACGCTCGTGTTTCTGTACAGAAACCTGCGATGACTCAATTGTCATCGGGCAGTAACGAGGCCGTTTATGCAATCACACAAAAATGTATTTACAAAATACATGAAAGGTCTAATAATAAATGAAGTAAGGAAAAAAAATATAACATGCTTGGAATGCTGGTGTGAGAATCACAAAGGCATGAAAACAGAAAGAGTTCACCGGAGAGGAAGGTAGTGGTCAAGTCCCGGCGGCAAACTCAACGTTGGGAAGGGACGGCCGACGCTTGGGTAGCCTGGTAAGCCCAATGACAGCCGCGGCCAAGAACGCGGCTCACTGCGGAGGTCATTGACCTGGAGCACACATGGCGTTTGCCATGCCTATCTCGAACGCTGGCTGGTGCTCGCTGCCGTAGGTGCCGGACTCGCCTGGCGGAAACGTCCTGGCGACGTTTCGCCCACACCAGGCCCTAACTGCAAAGACGGCTGGTATGGCCCCAGGTGGGAGCCTGCTGAGACCTCGAGTCCGCAACCCGACGGGTCACTGCTCCCACGCCCTGGTTTTTCAACCTTGCTTCTTCCTTCCAGCCACGTTTGCCTCACTCCTTCGCACCACCCCCTGCCCTGATTTTCCTGCGTCGTCTTCTTCGACTGTCTCTGTGGCGCGCACTTCAAACACAATTCTATCTTCACGATCACGCACGGCTACTTCACTCATCACACATGTCCCTCCTTCGAAAAAAGTTTTTTTCTTTCTAAAAAAACTTTCTAGCCACGTCTTAGTCGCAATCACCACGTGTCCGCTCAAGACCACTGCACCGCACCAGTGAATAGAGGTGATATATGTCCACAATAAATGTTCACACACCCTCACACATAAAAAACAAGGAAAAAACATGTAGTCAGCCATGGCACGATGACTGTTTTCTTCTGGTGAATAAACCACGTGGTTCAGAAATATACATTGTAGACAAACTGTAAACCAGTTGCAATACACTTCCGTGAAAGCTTAGGTTACAGCCTACTCATGGAATTGGCACCTGAATTATCTGAGCCTCTAATATGTTGAATAACAAAAGAATACTCTTGTAATGCCACACTCCATCTCAGTACTCTGCTGTTCAGGTGTTTGGCCTTAGCTAGATATTGTAATGGTTGGTGATCAGTTTGCACAACAAACGGCGTTCTGTACACAAAGATGTGAAACTTTTCTATTGCCCACACTAGTGCCAGACATTCTCGCTCTATGGTGGAGTAATTCTGTTCCCGCTGCAATAGCTGTCGGCTGGCGTATGACACTGCATGTAACACCCCATCGTGGTCCTGCATGAGAACTGCCCCGATACAGGTGTCAGGCGCATGCGAACGCAGTACGAATGTGCATTTCGGATCAGCAGCTCGTACTATTGGTCCTCTTGAGAGGGCTTCCTTCAGTTTCTCAAAAGCCACTTCTCTTTCTTGGTTCCAGCAGATCTAGTTCTGATCCCTTTTCTTGGTTAATTCCGTTAAAGGCTGGGCCTTTTTGGCATATCGGGGTATTAAATCGCGGTAGTATCCTGCTAATCCCAGGAACGATCGCAGCTGCCTCTTGGTCTCAAGTCGAGTTGCGTTAGCGATCTTCGCCACTGTACTTCCTACTGGTTGAATAGTTCCGCCTCCCAACCGATGACCCAAGAAGATGATGGATTCCCCGGCGATTTCACATTTCCGAGGCTTGATGGTTAGTCCTGCTTCACGGACTCGCTGCAACAAGTGCTGTAAAGTCTCCAAGTGCTCCTCCCAGGTCGCTGTAGCTACGAGAACGTCGTCGATGTAATGGACTACGTTTTACACACCCTGAATTAGAGTCCTCATTAGTCTCGTGAACACTGCGGAAGCCGTCTTGATGCCGAAAGGCATATATATGAATTGGTAATGTCCTGACTGCGTCGAGAAGGCAGTGACTGGTCTTGAAGCCCGATGGAGTGGGACTTGCCAATAGCCTTTCGTCAGATCGAACTTGGAAAAATATCTCTTGGCGCCGACCTCGGTGAACATTATGTCCGTTCGTGGTATGGGTTCGGCATCGGAGATTAGAATCTCATTGATACGCCGAAAGTCAACACACGTACGATAAGTGTTATCCGGCTTCTTGACGAGAACCAGTGGTGAATTACAAGGAGAATTCGATCTCTCGATGACGCCAAGCTTCAGCATGTCTTGAACTTCCTTCTCGACGACTTCCTTCATTGCTATCGGCAAAGGGTACTGTGGAGTGTTAATAGGTTCAGATGTTGTCAACTGAAGGCGGCACTCCAAAATGTTTGTCTTTCCGGGGATGTTGGAAAAGACATCGTCATAAGCAGCTAGAATCTTTTCAAGAGCAACACGCTTCTCTTCTTCCAGTCCCTCGGCTATAGGAATTGCTTCCACGCCAACGCTTCAGGTAGTCTTGCAGACTGGTAATGGCGTGTCTGTCTCGTCCTCTTCCATGACCACGAAAGATGCTGTTTGAGGGGTTGTCCTCGGCCGCCGATTTTCATAGCGCTTCAGCATATTTATGTGGAACAGTTTGTTGCCATGTCCCAGGTTCAATAAATAGTCGTGGTTATCTTTCTTTCCAACGACTCGAAAAAGTCCTTTCCATTGCATCAATAACTTGTTCTCCGTGGTAGGGAGTATGATCAAAGCAAGATCTCCCACTTCTAAAAGACGGTTCTTGCTTCCCCGATCATAGTACTGCTTTTGAGTTTTCCTCGCTTGTGACAAGTTCTCATGGGCTAGTTGCAACGTCTTCTCAAGACGATCTCGAAGATCCAAGACGTAGCCATACGTTGTTTTTACTTCATCACTGATGTGTTCTCCCGTCCATATCTCCTTCAATATACTGAGAGGGCCTCTTACGTGTCTTCCATAGATAAGTTCAAACAGCGAGAATTTCATGCTGGTTTGGGGTACCTCTCGGTATGCAAAAAGGAGTGGCGCGAGCAGCCGATCCCATGATTTCTGATCCTCTTGACATAGTTTTCGCAGCATCTGTTTCAGCGTGCGATTAAACCGTTCAACCATCCCGTTGCACATAGGGTGGTAGGGTGTCGAACTTAGATGTTTGATGGATAACAATGCGTTGACTTCTCTCATCAACTCGCACGTGAAGCAAGATGCCTGATCGCACAGAATCTCACGAGGAAATCCAGTGCGTGAAAACATTTCCAACAGGCCCTCTGTCACAGTCACCGAATCAATCGCGGGCAGAGCCACTGCGTCCGGATAACGTGTCGCAAAGTCAACCGTTAACAGAATGTATGGGTTACCCATATTAGAGACTGGTTTCAAGGGTCCAATAATGTCAACTGCCACTCGCTCGAATGGTGTCTCAATCAACGGCATTTGGCCAAGTGGTGCTTTGCCTACTTTGCTTTTAGGGTACGTTCTTTGGCACGTATCACAAGATCGAACATATCTTTTAGCTTCTTCCTGTACTCCAGGCCAATAGAACGATCCTAGTACACGATCAATGGTTATTTTCGTACCTTGATGTCCTGACATCAGACTTTCGTGCGCCATCTCAAGCACTTGGCTGCGCAATTTGCAGGGAACTACCACCTGTTTTATCATTTGCCAGAGGATAACCGGTAATGGCGGTAGACTATCCCTCTTTCCATGGTAAACGAATAATGGGTTGATACCCTTCCATAATGTACTTGTCCGACATTGTTTCCTCAGGTATCCAAGGTCTTGTATTCTGCTTGCGCAGTTTCGAGATCGTTTCTGGTCATTTTCAAACTGTCGACCTTGAGTGTGGCTGAATCCGGCTTAGACCTTGTGCTCTTGATACCGCTCAGCAAGTGGTTCAAGTGACGACTTTCCTCCTTGTATCGTTTACGTGCTACGCTGTCCGTCTCTAATTTTGGTACAGCAAGCTTCTCTTTCCATGTTGTACCAGGGTCGTGAGCCTGACGTGATCCGGGCACATTTCCCACGATAATGTCGCATAACGGAGAAATCATGCATTTTACGATGCATACGCCTGAAAAGTATGGTGAAAAAATTTCCACCTTTGCCTCTGGAACTTTAATTCTACTTCCATCCGCCAAGAACAATGTTGCCCTGGTTCCCGTAAGTGCTCCGTCTGGCGTGAGGGAACGCCGCACAACCATCGTATTACTTCCTGTGTCCCGTAATACTGAGGCAGTCTTGCCGAATATCACGTCCTGCAACATGGGCATCTGATGCTTCGTCACCCTTGTTTCGGTATTCACTGCACTAGCCATACTCTCTTCGCTTTTTTCTTCCTCCACCTGCTCGACTCCATTAAGGTTCTCCCTTTGTGACCATATACGTGAGGCTTTCCGGGTAGTGCTGAGTATCTTGGTACACGCTTGGGTGTCGTGCCCAATTTTACGACGATACCCACAGTATAGTTGCCTTATCCGAGCACGGCATTCTGCAGCTCTGTGACCGGTCTTGTCACACACAAAACATCGAGTGGAAGCCTTTGAAGTTGAATTACCGCTTTTTCCTGCAGGAGTGTTCTCCCCTTTGTCACGGAAAACAAGCAAGTTTGACTGTCGCTGAGCTTCTAAGAAATTGTCGGCCGCTTCCACCATCTCTTCAAGCTTACGGCAGTTTTTCTCTCGCAAAAATAGCGCCACCTTATCATGACAGTTGTTTATAAATTGCTCCGCTACTATGAGATTCTGAACTGATGAGCATTCCTTTTCCGTTTTCAACATCTCAACCCATCTGTCGAAGAAGCTTGTTAGCCTCGTTGCGTACTGCACGCCCGTTTCACCATCTTGTGGCTTGCTGTGTCAGAATTTTTACGGTAGCCCTCCGCCATGAAACGAAATCGTTGCAGTAGCGCCAACTTGGTTTTGTTACAATCGAGAGCCTCTTCTGGCGACAGACGACCAAAGACCTTGAGAGCCTCCCCGCTCAAACACAAACTTAGGGCCATGGTCCACTTGTCTTTTGACCATTCTTGACCGGTAGCAACATTCTCAAACCTTTTTAGGTATGCGTCTAAGTCGTCCCGGTTCTCGTTAAACCCTGGCATGAAATTGTGAGGATTAATGGTAGGAGATGCTCGAACTGGTCGGCCTTGGTCAGCCACCACTGACTCTCTAACGCCTTCAGCCTGAGCGAGTTGAAGACGCAACTTTATAGTCTTCTGATATTCCTCCTGAAGTCGCCGTTCTAACTCCATCTGCTCCATCTTTTCTTTCCTTGCTTCACGTTCTGCAGCCCTCTCTTCTCGAGCTCGAGACTCCCGTTCTTCTACCCAAGCCCTTAACTCAGCTCCCTCTAGCCCCATGCGCAACGCCAGTGCCGTTAAATCCGAACTCATCTTTGATCTATCTTTTTTTAGCAAAATGTAACCAGGGAACAGTAACTAATCATGCAATAAACGGCTTCGTCCTGTCGCGGACGCAAATGTCACGAGCTGTAAAGAGAGACAAAACTCTATACGAGACGCTCGTGTTTCTGTACGGAAACCTGCGATGACTCAATCGTCATCGGGCAGTAACGAGGCCGTTCATGCAATCACACAAAAAATGTATTTACAAAAGACATGAAAGGTCTAATAATGAATGAAGTAAGGAAAAAAATATAACATGCTTGGAATGCTGGTGTGAGAGTCACAAGGGCATAAAAACAGAAATAGTTCAACGAAGAGGAAGGCAGTGCTCAAGTCCCGGCGGCAAACTCAATGCTGGGAAAGGACGGCTGACGCTTGGGTAGCCTGGTAAGTCCAATGACAGCCGCGGCCAAGAACGCGGCTCACTGCGGAGGTCGTTGACCTGGAGCACGCATGGCGTTTGCCATGCCTATCTCGAACGCTGGCTGGCGCTCGCTGCCGTAGGTGCCGGACTCGCCTGGCGGAAACGTCCTGGCGACGTTTCGCCCACACCAGGCCCGAACTGCAAGGACGGCTGGTATGGCCCCAGGTGGGAGCCTGCTGAGAGCTCGAGTCCGCAACCCGACGGATCACTGCTCCGACGCCGTGGTTCTTCAACCTTGCTTCTTCCTTCCAGCCACGTCTGCCTCCTGCGTCGTCTTCTTCGACTGTCTCTGGGGCGCGAACTTCAAACACAATTCTATCTTCACGATCACGCACGGCCACTTCACTCATCACACGGACAGTATGAATGAACGGCTATCATTGCTTTTCCAGATTGTGCCGTGGTTTTGGATAGCGGCGACAGCAGTACGGAGCACTCATGGAATGCACGACAAAATCCTGCTTCATCGGCACGATGACGTGTTGATGGTTCCATTATCCTGCTACCAGAGGGCGTCGACAGAGACGTCATCGGCTGGAAGACTACAAAGGGAGCGGCAAGACATTGACCATGCCAGAGGGCACGGCAAATATCTGGCGGACAGTATGAATGAACGGCTATCATTGCTTTTCCAGGTTAGTTCTGGGAGTCATACTGCTTTCTACCGTAGCGACGATAGATTTTTGTTAGTTTTGCCGTGCCCTCGGCGATGTTGTGCTATACTGATTGATGTTTGGTCTACAGTGATATTATTGTTGACATCGGGAGACGTTGAGGTGAATCCCAGGCCGCCGATAGAACAGATGTTGCAGACTATTTTGGACAACCAGGCTAAATCAGACGGCAAGCTGAATGCTATTACAGAGGAAATCTCGGCCCTGAACAGCAAAACAGACCGACTATCTGATATTCTTAAAGTAGTCCGGGAAATGAAAGCTAAAATTGATTATCTCGAAAAGACGGTAACGTGCCAGGCTGAGCGATTAATAGATTTAGAAAATAGGTGCAGAAGAAATAATCTTCTAGTTTTTGGTGTTGAAGAGCAGCACAAAGAATGTGAGGCCGATTTGAGGAAAGTTGTTGTGAATGAAATATTTGGGAAGCGTCTAGGCATTGAGGTAAAGTCGATAGAAAGAATTCACCGAATTGAGAGAAAAGACGCAGCAAGATGCCGTCCCATAATAATGAAATTTTATGACAGCCGGGAAAAGGAAAGTGTGCTGCATCATTTCAAAAAGCTGAAAGGAAGTTCTATCAGCATCAGCAACGATTATGCGCAGGAAACTGTCGCAGTTCGCAAACAATTGTGGGAGAGTGCCGCTGCGGACAGAGCAAATGGCAAAAAGACAATTCTGCTTGGTGACAACATTAAAATAGACGAGCAATTTTACGCGTGGGACACAGTGCAAAATGAGCGTTGTCCGTATCAGTACCGCCCATACAACAGCCATGGAAGCACAAGTTCTAAACCCGGCTCATCGTGGCATTCGACAAGGAATAAGCCACCTCAAGCATAGCTACGCTTGATTCTTTTGAATGCTCGTAGTATCGTTAATAAAATCACTGACCTGGAATACATATTGCTGTCGGAGAGTCCCCATATCGTGTTATTAACGGAAGCTTGGTTAAGCACTTACATTACAAGTGATTGTATTACACCTCCAGGGTATAGCATGTTCAGATGGGACAGAGACGCACGCGGTGGGGGCGTTGCTATTATTGTAAAAGATTGTTGTCGGGCCATAATGGTGAACAGCGATATGTCCGAGTCAGTGTGGTGTAAAATAAATTTTGAAAACATTACGTACCTCATTGGTGTAGTTTACAGACCACCATCGACTCCACCTGAATTTTTAGATGAGTTTATTAATTTCTTTGCACTCATGCCAAAAGTACGACTCGACTAATATTGGCTGGTGACTTCAACTTGGGTCACATTGATTGGGAGGCTTTGTCTAGTCAACATACTGAGATAATGAGTGCAAATAAGCTTTTAGAAATTGCCTTCTTTCACAATTTAAGACAGATTGTTAACGATTACACAAGGGTAACACCCGAATCACGATCATTACTAGATTTGGCCTTTTTGTCCAGCAGGATTGAAGATTATAGCTTGTCAATTCAGGAAGGTATATCTGATCATAAGATGATTTCAGTGAACATACTGCCATTGTCGAGCAAGCCTTCTGATGACTTAGATTCTAAAGAACAATAGTTGGTCAAAGATTACGAGCGAGCGGATGATACTTCGATCTTATATTACTTAGAACAATCATTTAATGAATTTGAAATTGCCTCCCACTCAGAGACAGTCAAAGAATTGTGGCAGCACTTTAAATGCATCATTGCTACTTGCACGGACAGATTTATACCGAATCGTTATAAAAGAAAGAAATAGCAAAATCCATGGACAACTCGCGATATTGTTCACATGAAACGCAGATTAAAAAGACTACGCAGGCAGCCAAAGAATTCAACTGAACTATCACAGGCACGCAGTAGACTAAAAACAGCATTATCAGAAGCAAAAAGAAGGTTCTTCAATGAGACGCTGGGAAACTTCCTTAAAAGGTCGCCCACCAAATTCTGGCGTTTTTTGGGAGCAAAGAAATCAAAAATAGACCAGATAAGTATAGAAGATGCTCCTGTGACAGATGCACAAAGGATAGCAGATGGTTTCAATAAGTTTTTCCATTCAATCTTTACTAGAGATGCACAAAGTTCCGTCGCAGACGAGATAAACTATTCCGGCGCATGCCCCATGGAGCCTCTTTCGTTTCATCAGGAGAGCGTGTTTGAACAACTGTTGAACTTAGATCCCAAAAGAAAGCCTGTGGCCCCGACGAAATACCAACGGTATTTTTAAAGCGATACGCCGAGTCTTTCTATCTGGTAATTATTTTTTAACAATCTTTACGTAGCCATTCCGTTCCACAAGATTGGCGTTGCGCTGCTGTTATACCCGTGTTTAAAAGTGGAACTTGTATGCATCCAAACAACTATCGCCCTGTATCCTCAACCTCTGTATGCTGCAAGATCATGAAGCATGCAATCACTAAACATATTATTCATTTTCTGGAAACAAATAAGCTGCTTTGCGCCACTCAGCATGGCTTCAAAAGGGGCCTATCCATGGTGACACAACTTATCAAAACGGTTCACGACTTTGCGCGAGCTTTGGATGAACACCAACAAACTGATGTAATTTGCATCGATTTTAAAAAAGCGTTTGACAAGGTTTCACATGGTAAGCTGCTTTATAAGCTGCGTCAAATTGGTATCAGTAATGATGTTTTAAGATGGATTGAAGCTTATCTAACAGGGCGGAGGCAAGTAGTGCGTGTTAATAATTCTATGTCAAGCTTTTTGGATGTACTTTCCGGGGCACCACAGGGCTCGGTGCTAGGGCCTTTATTGTTTTTAGTTTATATTAATGATGTAGCCACAGTTGTTCCGCCGCCAGTGGTCTTGAGACTGTTTGCAGATGACTGTTTAGTTTATGTTCCAGTTGACTGTGAAAACGACCAGGAAAAAATTAACCAGTGTCTTGAGGATCTCCATACCTGGTGTGGAAAATGGGATATGGAAATTAACTACGCCAAAACCACTTTTGCGAATGTTACTCGAAAGAAAAACGTTCTTGATTTCCAGTATCGTATGGGAAGTGCAATTTTGACAAATGTTTCTAGTTTTCGATATCTAGGCATTGTGATATCAAATGACCTAAACTGGCGCAGCAACGTTGAAAATGTGTGTTATTCCTCGTACAAAAAGCTGTGTTTTTTTCGAGTAAAACTACGAAACGCAACCAAAGACGTCAAGCTGATGGCATATAAAACTTTTATTCGGCTTGTTTTGGAGTATGCTGCCGTAGTTTGGAGTCCCCACCAAAAAGGCCTAATAAATGAGCTGGAAAGAATCCAAAGACTTGCAGCCAGGTTCATTTGTTCAAAATACAAAAAAACAGACTCAGTTACCGAGATGCTAAAACCATGTAAATTGGAACTGCTTGAAATCAGGCGACAGAGGAACAGAATAAAATTATTATTTCAGATTCTCCAGGGTCAAATAAATAGTGATAAAAGTATGTACATACGGGAACCTGGTAGAATTAGCAGAAGAATAAACCATAGTGCAGCCATTAGAACATATGTCACCCGCACAAACATCTTTCGGTATTCGTTTTTCCCCAATGTTATCAAAAACTGGAATACGCTACATTCACATATTGCTGAGTGCACGGATGCAAGGGCTTTTGAACATCTGCTTGACAACTATATGTTACCTAAAAATCGTTGGATGATGTGTTGATGTTGCTTTCCTTTTGTCATGCCAATGTGGATTTTTTTTATTCTTGACAGTTGACATTACTTGAGTGTTTTTATATACCAATTATTACTTTTATGTACTCCCTCCCTGTAATGACCCACAAATATGGGTTAACAGTATGCTCAAATAAATAAATAAATAAATTATCAGACAGAAAATCCCAGCCGAGTATCACATCATGAGAACATGCCTGTAGCACAAGAAATTCAACGGTATACAAAACATCTTGGATGAGGACGCGGGCGGTACAGGCAGCTGATAGTCGAATATGGTGAGCACTGGCAGTACGGAGGGACAAACTCTTTGGCGTGGTGGTAACCTTCCGAAGCAGGCGGCAAAGTTTTAAATCAATTACTGAAACGGCAGCACCAGTGTCCACAAGCGCAAGGGTACGGTAACCATCCACAAAAACGTCGATGAGGTTTGTCGGAGAAATGCGAGGACTTGATTCTTTCGACGACGACGCAGTTCGTGCCTCCGGAACTGCGGCATTCAGTTTTCCGCGTCTGAAGGGCAGGGTCGACGGCGCATAGGCGACAGAGAGCGACGTCGGGGAGATCGAGATCGGTGACCGACAAAGGGACGGCGGTCGGGTGAAGAGGATCCTTGTTGACGTGCCGTGTTGCTGAAGCGCCGAGAGTCGTGCGACGATCTTTGCATGGTGTCGCTCTGAACGAGAGGGCGGCGGTGGCACAAAGCGAGCCACATGTCCTGCGTAAACGCAAGAATATCAAATCGGGCGGTTGTCTGTGGTGCGCCACGGATTCGAAAACGCTGCAATCGGCCGCCTGAACGGAACTGGTGGTGACCGAACAGGGATCGGTGAGGTGACATATGTGTGCTGTTGAGGTGCTCTGGCTGCAATGACTTGCGCATACGTCAAGGGTGCGGCCTCCAGAGGTGGTGAACGAGCGAAAGGCAAAGCGTCCGCTACCTCATCTTGTATGACGTGCCTTATGGCCGGGGCCAGATGATCTGGGGCCAAAGGATGCGTTTGTGCTGGCTCGGGCGCGCTCGATAAAATGGAGAGCTGCCGAGCGACCTCCTCACGCAAGAACTGCTTTATGCGAGCCAACATGTCGTTATGGTCTGCAAGAGTAAAGGCCGCGATCGAATCACGTTGTTCTATAGAGCACCGTGTTTGGGCGCGTTGCTTGCGCAATTCGTCAGAACTCTGGCACAAGATGACGAGTTCCGCAATGGTTTGTGGGTCCTTGGCTAACAACATTTGAAATGCGTCATCGCATATGCCCTTAAGGATTTGTTTGATTTTGTCGGCTTCGAGCATCGCTGGGTTTACGCGCTTGCACAAGTCAACAACCTCTTCAATGTAGCTCGCAAAGGTCTCTCCTGGCTGTTGACCGTGCTCACGAAGTCGTTGTTCTGCGCAGAGTTTTCGCACAGCAGGGCGGTCGAAGACTTGCGAAACGGAGGCCTTGAATGATCCCAGCTGGCAATGTCGGCTTCGTGATTGCGCAAACAGAGACTGGCGACGCCGTACAAGTAAAAGCTTACATAGGTCAGCTTAGCCGCATCGTACCACTTGTTCGTTGCGCTCACCTCGTGGTAAGTAGCCAGCCACTCCTCAACGTCGTGGCCATCAGTGCCGCTGAAGATCGGTGGGTGACGCAGTGGCCACGCGCCGGGACATGTAGAGGCGAAACTTGCAAGGTACCTTGGGTGGAAGATTCTTCCGGCATTGCTGGCACTGCAGGTAAGGTGCGACTTTGTAGTTCCAGCTTCGAAGACTACCCAGCACTTCCACGAAATTATAAGGGGGTTTATTGAATAAAACCAACTGCCTGGTTCAAGAGGCGTCAGTCACTGTCACGAGCTCAGCTCTTCGTCGTAGTCGTCTTTCAGGTGCTCCAACTAGATACTGTCTCTCTCCCTCTTCCCCACTACAATATATATTGTGAAGAAGAAAACGCATCGTTGGCAAGCAACATCGCCACCGCTTGGGTACTGGGTGCTGGGCTTCTCTCGCTCGGCTCGTGCTGATCATCGCCGGTATCTGCTTGACCGTTGCTCTTTCCCGATCGTGTTTCATTGTAGGACCACCGTCGAAACAGTCGTCAATAAACCCCTTTTCAATTGGTGGAGGGTGCTGATAATTCCCGTCGCCTAAACCTGGAGCTGCGCAACCGAACGCTACCTCCCATCATGGCTACCAACAACGCGCAACGTGGCTCTTCCACTCCATCCCACAGCAACCCCGGCGTTCTTCGTTTGCGAGAGCCCATAGTCGCTAGCGGAGCTGATGAGACCGACGTGTAAGACTGGTTCGCTATCTACGAACTGGTGAGCGCAAACAACAAGTGGGATGACGCGGACAAGTTGACTAACGTCATCTTTTACCTCACTAACGTGGCCGAAGTGTGATATAACAACCACAAAAACGAGATTACAACGTGGTCCATCTTCAAAACGTCGTTTTCTGACGTTTTTGGCCGACCCGCTGTTTGCAAGTCTAGAGCCGAACAACGCTTGCGGACTCACGCACAGAAGCCATCTGAATCGTTCACCAGTTACATCGAAGACATTATTGGTCTTTGCAACTGTGTGAACACCGCCATGCCCGAGTCGGAGAAGATTCAACACATCCTCAAAGGGATAAATGACTTCGCATTTCAGATGCTCGTGGCGCGCAATCCTGCCACCGTTGCGGAACTTGTGTCTTTATGTCAAAGTTTTGACGAGTTGAGGAAGCAGCGCACCCTGACTCGGCCATTTTCCTCACACGTTGACTCACTATCTAGTCTTACTTCTGTTCCTGATTACTCAACAACCCTGCAAGAGATCAAAGACTTTGTGCGTGAAGAAGTAGCTCGGCAGCTGTCGTTGATTCCCTTCACGCAGCAGCCGCCATCCTCTCGTCTGCCCTCCCCACTCCGCGACGTTATTGCCTACGAGGTAGCTCAGGCTGTTCCCGTCGCTGCCCACCAGCAGCCTGTGGCCATGCCTGTTCCCCGTGTGCTGGCTATGCAGCCCGTGGCCGCGCCTCTTACTTATGCCCAGGTGGTACGCAGCAGACCCCGCCAGCAGCATTTTCCCCCCATGTCTGCACTTGCTCTTCACTCTGCCCCTCTTTCGACACCTTGGGCCGCACCACGAGTCAGCAATTCCTGGCGCGCTGCTGACAATCGACCTATCTGCTACGCCTGCGGTACTCCAGGACACGTGGCACGACATTATCGTCGTCGCTTTCAATCGCAACGCAATGCTACTTGGCCGTTACCGTATGACCCGCAGCCCACGCACCTACCTGCTCCTAAGGATACCCCTCACCGCAGTATGGCTACACTATAACCTTCCCGAGACTCAGTCACCCCAGCCCCCATCTCCGACTCACTCTCCCCGCTCGCCGTCTCCTCGCAGGCGATCTCTGTCCCCAATGCGTCCCCGACCCGCTTCCTCCAACCGGGAAAACTGAACGCTGCAGTTCCAGAAGCAAGAACTGCGCCGTCGTCGAAATGCCCAAGTCCTCGCACTTCACCTGCTAACGTCGTCGCCATATCTGTCGATGGTGTTTCTACCTTTGTCCTCATCGACACAGGTGCTGCTGTTTCTGTTATAACCGCCCAGCTCTGCCGCTTCCTACGCAAAGTGACCACGCCGCTCTCTTGACTATCGATTCGACCGGCTAGCACACAACCAGTTCAACCTCTCGGCACCTGTACAGCCCGCATATTCATCCAAGGCTCTATGTACGTTGTCGAGTTCATCGTCCTTTCGGTGTGCTCGCATGACGCCATCCTCGGGTGGGATTTCCTGTCCCATCATCATGCCGTCATCGACTGCGCATGCACTGAAGTTCAATTTTCGCACCTGTCTGACGAACCTTTGCACGAAACTCTTGAGCGGTCCCCAAAACTCGTCGTGCGTGAAGACACTGAAATTCCTCTAGCCTCTCTTGCCGTTGTCCCTGTTTGCTTCGATCACCATAACAATGCCACAGTAATGTTTACACCTTCCGACATTTTTATGAGCCGAAGAGCCGTTTCCTTGTCTTTCGCTACACTTGACGTCACTGCTGGCCGAAGCAATATTTTCGTCCACAACAACCTTTCTGCACCGCTTACGCTACTTGCCGGTGAATGTCTCGGTCGAGTGGAGTACCTGGATTCCTCTTTATTGTTTAACATGCCAGACGAATCGTGCAGTAACGCCTCGACCGAACTTCATGCCCTTTCCCCACTAGAATGCTCGTCGAGTGACACCTTCTCGAGTTTCATCGCCGACACCTTAAGTGCCCATGAACGCGCCGAGCTTCTTAATCTCCTCCAGCACTTCGCGAATTCATTCGACGTTTGTCAGCTGCAATTAGGTCGGACTTCCGCAGCGCACCACTACATTGACACCGGTTCGCACCAGCCATTGCGTCAAAGGCCGTAGCTCGGCAGCTGTCGGTACGGTCTGCAGCAGAGACACGGTACGGTCAAAGACCGTACCGTGTCTCTGCTGCAGAACGTCACGTCATCAACAACCAGGTCGAAGAGATGCTACGCCGTCGCGTCATTCAACCATCGCACAGTCCTTGGGCATCTCCTGTCGTTCTAGTTCGAAAGAAGGGTAAATCGATTCAATTTTGCGTCGACTACCGGCGATTAAACAAGGTGACGCGGAAAGACGTCTATCCATTACCGCGCATCGACGACGCCCTTGACAGCCACCAAGGAGCCGAGTTCTTCTCCTCCTTAGAATTACGATCGGGATACTGGCAAGTTCCTGTGGCAGACGCTGATCACCAGAAAACTGCGTTCATTACACCAGATGTAAATTTAACGTAATGCCATTTGGGCTTTGTAATGCTCCTGCCACATTTGAACGACTCATGGACAATACACTGCGTGGACTGAAGTGATCTGTGCGTCTACGCTACCTCGACGACATTGTCGTTTTCTCTCCCGATTTTCCTACACATCTGCTTCGGCTCCAACTTGTTCTGACGTGTTTAACTAACGCTGGGCTCCAACTGAACCTTAAAAAATGCTACTTCGCCGTGCGAGAGCTGTCCATCTTGGGACACATCGTGTCCAAGCATGGTGTTCTACCCGACCCTGCAAAACTGCGAGCAGTCGCCGAGTTCCCAAAACCTACTACACTGAAAGAACTACGCAGTTTTGTTGGACTGTGCTCGTACTTCCGGCGCTTCGTGTGAAACTTCGCGTCGATCATGTCACCACTGACCAACCTCCTACGCGGTGACGCAGACCTTTCATCCTGGTCTCCTGACTGCGACGTTGCGTTTGCCACACTCCGTAGTCTGCTAACATCTCCTCCAATTCTTCGGCATCTTGACCCAACAGCTGCAACGGAAGTTCACACAGACGCTAGCGGGGTTAGTCTTCACGTTGTCCTTGCCCAACGCAAGCCGGGCTACTCTGAATACGTCTTCGCTTATGCAAGTCGCACGCTTACTAAAGCTGAGGCCAATTATAGCGTCACTGAAAAGGAGTGCTTGGCGCTAGTGTGGGCGCTTCGTAAATTCCGCCCTTACTTGTACGGTCACCCATTCCACTTGGTAATGAACCACCATGCACTTTGTTGGCTCGCCACATTGAAGGATCCTTCTGGCCGCCTAGCTCGGTGGGCACTGCAAATCCAGGAGTACGACGTTCACGTCATCTATCGCAGCGGACGCACGCAATCTGACGCCGACGCTTTGTCACGTTCGCCTTTACCTCCCGACTCGGCTGGCGGAACCACTGGTATCAATTCCGTCGCATCTCTCGACCTCGACTCATTTGCCAGTGAACAACACAAGGACCCGTGGATCACTTCCTATTTTGACTGTCTCTCTGGATCGTCAACCACTGCGGTACCACGATTGCTACGACGTCAAGCTGCTCATTTCGCCATACGGGATCGGCTGCTACACCGACGGAACTACGCCCATGAAGGTCGTAAGTGGCTCTTAGTTGTCCCGCGCAGCTTGCGATCACAAGTCCGCGCTTCCTTTCACAATGATCCCCAATGTGGTCATGCCGGAGTTTTCAAAACTTACGAACGCATTCGCCATCGCTTCTCTTGGCCCGAAATGTATAATTTTATTCGAAAATTCGTTATGGGCTGCCCTGACTGCCAACGCCGCAAGTCACCGCCTTTCCACTCGTCTGGTGCGCTTCAATCGCTTCCGTGCCCTGCCAAACCTTTCGATCGGACCGGAATTGATCTCTATGGCCCTCTATCGACAACATCAGATGAAAATCGATGAATCATAGTCGCTGTGGACCATTTAACACGCTACGCTGAGACCGCCGCCCTTCCAAGTGCCACTGTGCGGGACGTAGCATCCTTCGTCCTTCATCACTTCATACTACGACATGGTGCACCTCGAGAACTACTAAGTGGCCGAGGTCGAGCTTTCCTATCAGAAGTCGTCACGTCTCTGCTTTCTGAATACCATGTTGTTCATCGCAAGACCACGGCATACCATTCGCAGACTAACGGGCTCACGGAGAGATTTAACCGCACCCTTGGCGATATGCTCGCGATGTATGTGACATCCGATCATACTAACTGGGATCACATTCTTCCATTCATCACGTTCACATACAACACCGCGGCACAGTCTACCACTGGATTTTCACCTTTCTTTCTTCTTTATGGGCGCGAACCATCCCACACCATCGACACTCTCCTTCCATACCGTCCTGACGCATCCGAATGCCCATCTGTGTCCGAAGCTGCCCGAAATGCGGAAGAGTGCCGTGAACTCGCACGCACTTTATGTCACAAGAACAGCAGCGCCAGAAAGAAAACAACACCGACTCTTCACGAAGTTACAGCTATTCCCCGGGATCACTTGTATGGCTGGCTGTTCCTTACCAAACTCCCGGCCTTTTCTCAAAACTCGTTCCAAAGTATGAGGGCCCATACCGCGTTTTGGAGCAAACCTCGCCGGTGAATTTTCTCATTGAACCACTTTCCCCATCTGACGACATGCGCCGGCGTGGACGTGACATCGTCCACGTCGCCCGCCTTAAGCCTTATCATAGCCCTCTGCCTCCCGACTCTCAGGTCGCCAGGATGGCTCTTTTTTGGTGGGGGCGAATTGTGAAGAAGAAAACGCATCGTTGGCAAGCAACATCGCCACCGCTTGGGTACTGGGTGCTGGGCTTCTCTCGCTCGGCTCGTGCTGATCATCGCCGGTATCTGCTTGACCGTTGCTCTTTCCCGATCGTGTTTCATCGTAGGACCACCGTAGAAACAGTCGCCAATAACCCCTTTTCAATATATATATATATATATTGAAACGGGGTTTATTGGCACAAGTAGCACTTGCACAGTAGGTCTAATGATGCGGAAAGCGGGCGGCAGCAACGGACTCAGGAATCACAGCAATCGGGGCAAACACTCGCGCTTGGCTCCTCTTGCTAAAGGCGTGACCCACTGCAGCACATATTCTTCTTCCTCTCTACAATACCCCGGCGACGAAGACGAGCCATCCTGGCAAGTCAAGGTGACGAGATTAGGAGTGGGTCATGATATGGCTTGAGACGGCTCACGTGGACAGTCTCACGACCAAGGCATCGCCTGTCTGTAGATGGCGTGATCGGCTCGATCACGTATGTGACAGGAGATCGACGTTCGACGACGTGATAAGGACCGTGAAACTTGGGGGCAAACTTAGCGGACAGACCTGGGGAGTGGAAGGGCAGTCGGAGCCAGACAAGCGAGCCCACCGCAAAAGTCTCGACTTGCTGGTCGCGGTCGTGGCGGTCTTTTTTGAAAGCTTGCTTGTCCGAGGTGATTGATCGGGCCAACAGACAACACTCTTCAGCGTGGTGCAAAATTTCAGAAAGAGGGCTGAACCCTGAGACGTCGGGACGACACGGCAAAATGGTGTCAAGAGTGGAGCATGGCTCACGCCCATATAAAAGAAAGAAAGGCGAGAAGCCTGTGGTTGACTGCGTCGCGGTGTTGTACGCATAGGTCACAAATGGGAGAATGACATCCCAGTTTGATTGGTCGGAATTGACATACATGGCGAGCATATCTCCTAGCGTTCGGTTGAAGCGCTCAGTTAGACCGTTTGTCTGCGGGAGGTAGGCTGTAGAGGTGCGGTGCACCGTGCGGCATGCCTGAGGGAGTTGTTGTACAACTTCGGATAAAAATACACGCGCTCGATCACTTATAAGTTCACGTGGTGCCCCGTGACGCAGTACGAAGCGTCGCAAAACGAAATTGGCTACGTCACGTGCACCTGGCGTAGGTAGTGGAGCTGTTTCAGCAGACCTCGTCAGACGGTCGACGGCGACAATGATCCATCGATTTCCAGTATCAGTGTAAGGAAGGGGACCATATACATCGATACCAATGCGGTCGAAAGGGCGCGCCGGACACGGTAGAGGCTGTAATAATCCGGATGAATGGGCAGCTGTCTTTTGTCGTTAGCATAATGAGCAATACCGAATGTATTTTCGTACAAAAGTGTTCATACCATGCCAGTAGTAACGCTGGCGGATCCGCTGATATGTTTTTAACACGCCAGCGTGAGCATGTTGTGGGTCGGCATGGAAATACGCACAGACATCAGATCGAATGTGGTGTGGTATAACTAAGAGCCATTTACGACCATCCGCGTGGTAGTTTCTGCAGTATAGTTGCGCGTCCCGTATCGCGAAATGTGTGACTTGGCGGCGAAGAGCGCGTGGGTATGCAGACGTTGAAGAGTCGAAAAGAATATTAAGGAGAGATCTTATCCATGGGTCTTTCCGCTGTTCAGACGATATGCTTGTGACGGAAATGGGAGTGATGGAGATGTTGGTGTCCGAATGCAGGTCTGCGGTGGATCTCACTGGTGATCGTGAGAGGGCGTCCGCGTCAGAGTGTTTTCGTCCTGAGTGGTAGACGACACGAATGTCGAATTCTTGTAGGCGAAGAGCCCAACGTCCAAGGCGACCTGAAGGATCTTTTAGCGACGCCAACCAACAAAGTGCGTGGTGATCGGTCACAACGTCGAAACTCTGTCCGTACAAGTAAGGACCAAACTTGCTTAACGCCCAAACGATTGCGAGGCATTCTTTTTCAGTTACGGAGTAGTTCATCTCCGCTTTTGTAAGTGCGCGGCTTGCGTATGCGACGACGTACTCTGGAATACCGGGCTTTCGTTGCGCGAGTACTGCTCCCAGACCAACGCCACTGGCATCTGTGTGCACTTCAGTGGGGGCACTTGGGTCGTAATGGCGTAGAATCGGTGGGGACGTAAGTAGGCGGCGCAGTGTGAGGAAATCTTCGTCGCATGCCGGGGTCCAGTTAGAAAGATTAGCTGGACCGTTCAGTAGTTGTGTAAGTGGGGCTATTATTGTTGCAAAGTTGTGGACGAAACGACGAAAATACGAGCACAAGCCGATGAAGCTCCTAAGTTCTTTGAGTGAAGTCCACTTCGGAAAGTCGGCTACGGCTCGAAGTTTGTCTGGGTCGAGGCAAATTCCATCCTTTGACACAACGTGACCAAGTATAGTAAGTTGGCGAGCCCCAAAGCGGCACTTCTTTATGTTAAGCTGGAGGTTTGCCTTGGTAAGACACTGAAGAACGGTGCGCAGACGGTCGACGTGGGTAGGGAAATCAGGCGAAAATACGATAACATCATCGAGGTAACATAAGCATATCTGCCATTTAAGGCCGCGTAAAATGCTGTCCATCATTCGCTCAAACGTTGCAGGTGCATTGCCCAGACCAAATGGCATAATCATGAATTCGTATAGGCCATCCGGCGTAACGAGCGCTGTTTTGGGACGGTCACACTCTGCCATCGGATCCTGCCAGTAACCTGAACGTAAGTCCAGCGAAGAAAAGAATTCGGCACCTTGTAGGCAATCGATAGCGTCGTCGATGCGGGGAAGAGGGTATACATCTTTCCGTGTAATTTTGTTCAGTCGCCGGTAGTCGACACAAAATCTAATAGAACCGTCTTTTTTCTTCACTAGCACAACAGGTGAAGACCAGGGGCTAGAAGATGGTTTGATGACACCGCGCTAAAGCATATCATCCACATGCTCTTCAATTACACTTTGTTCCTTGGGTGATACGCGGTAGGGGCGTTGCCGCAAAGGAGGGTGCGTTCCGGTGTAGATTGTGTGAGCGACGGTGTTAGTTTGACTCAGTGGCTTTTGAGGAAGGTCAAATGAATCTCGGAATTCATGCAGAAGGGCTATTAGCTGGTCCCGTTGATCCGAAGGACGCTTGCTGTCGATGGAACGATTGAAGATATCCGAGGAGTAGTCATCCCGCGTAAAAAGAGGAGTAACGGCGTTCAATTGAAGTTGCTGGCCAGGGTCGTGGGACTCAATAGGCACAATAACGTTGTCATCAACAGGATGAACATAGCCCAGTGTTTCGTGAGCTCGTAAGGTGAGAAGGCATGAGCTAGGATTGCAAACGACAATTCCAGAAGTATCTTGGTGAGGTGGCAGAACGGCGTATGGCAGAGACGTACCGTGGCGGCGACTGAAAACGTCAGATGGAGAGAACACAACGTTAGAGCCGGACAATTCAGTGCGATTGACGGGGACAACGATGGCACTAAGAGGAGGAACATCAACGTCGGAAGCAACAAGAAGCTTGCCCAGGTGAGTGCGCTCATTGTCGGTAGATGGCGCATCTGAAAACACAGATAATTACACCTGCGCGCGAGCGCAGTCAATTACATCGTGGTGCCATGACGAAAAATCCCATCCTAATATCACGTCGTGGGCACAAGTGGTCAACACGAGAAACTCGATGTGGAACAGAACGTGCGGAATGATTACTCTCGCTGTACATGCTCCGACTGGTCGAATAGGTTGCGTGCTCGCGGTATTCAGCAATACGTCGGAAGGTGGCGTCGTTACTTTTCGTATCGAACGGCAGAGTTTTTGACTCATCATAGATACGGCGGCACCCGTGTCAACAAGCGCAAGAGTTCGTATACCTTCAACAAACAGTTCCAGAACGCTTGTGGGGGACGGGCGAGGACTTCTACAATGCGACGATTTCGCAGCTCGTGCCTCCGGAGCTGCGGCAGTCAGTTTTCCGTCTCTGCGGGGTTCGGTCGGCGACGCAGCGGGGACGGAGAACAGTAGCGGCGTGGCGAGGATGAGCGACGGGGACCGAATGGTCGGTAGTCGGCAGCAGGGTGGTGGTCTATTTCGGATGGGGACGGGTCGCGTTGCACTGATTGTCGGTCGTATTGACGGGGCATTTCTCGTCGCGCATTGTACGGGGCCGGGAAAGAGTCGTCAGAGTACCTCGGAGCTGCAGCCGGGCCCGTTCGAAGCGCCGGCGACAGAAGCGCGCCACGTGACCTGGGTATCCGCATGCATAACAGATTGTACGATTGTCAACTGTGCGCCAAGGGTTTCCGTGATAGCGCTGTTGTGTTGCTGGAACTGGCGTCGTTGGTACTCGTAGAGGCTTGGGAGTCTGCCAAAGTGGAGGTCGTGGTGGAGTAGCAGCAACAGCAGCGTAAATCAATGGCGCGGTGACAGGTGTTGTTTGAGAGACGGGCGGCAGTGCCTCAGAGATCTGCGCCTGTATTACCTGTCTGATGGCGGGCACGAGACGCTCAGAAGAGGGTTCCGTTGCCGGTTGATACGACAGACACGAAAGTTGTCGGGCCACCTCCTCGCGCACATATCGTTTGATTTCCGACATAATTCTGTTGTTGTCTCCACCTAGGGTCAATGCCGCGAGAGTTTCGTCGGTAGTCGCTGGCCGCCGTGTCATGACCCGTTGCTTGCGCAATTCCTCGAAGCTCTGGCAAAGAGTGGCGAGTTCAGACACAGTACGGGGGCCCTTGGCCAGCAGCATCTGGAAGGCGTCGTCATCTATCCCCTTCAAGATGTGTTTGATCTTGTCTGCCTCTATAATTGAAGGGTCAAGGCGCTTGCACAAGTCGAGCACATCCTCGATGTAGCTTGTGAAGCCTTCCCTCTGAAGCTATGCGCGTCCCCGTAGGCGCTGTTCGGCACGGAGCTTGCGTACCTCGGGGCGACCGAACACATCGGTAATGCGTAGCTTAAAGGCACCCCAAGTGGCGAACTCTCAGTGGTGGTTGTCAAACCAGAAACTCGCTACCTCTTTCAGGTAGAAGGTGCCACATTGAATAAGCAGCGCCAAGAGAACAACGAAGAACACGCGCAGCGAGAGAAGAAGACGAGGTTCTCTTCCGATCAGTTTGCCAGTGTTCTGGTACAATTAAAGCGAGTTTCCTGGATTCTACTGCTGCTGTTTCTGCATTGTGACACTGGTGGAGGTGCTAGGTACATGTTCGGGACGCCTGACAACAGCCCCGCATCTGGTCAAGAAAGACTTCCGCGCATCGACACCCCCGTTCACCGCAGCAGCCGGCGCCTGTTAGGCCTCAGCCCGGAGTTTGGTTCGTTGCCGGAAAGCGTGACTGTGTCAGAAAGCATGACGGCGCCTGGAAGCACTGGCCCCAACATGTCCAGCCCAAGCACGACACAGGTGACTGTTTTGAACCCTCGACTTCCGGTTGACTTCCACGGAAACACATATGAGGATGCACATGACTGGCTCGAGGAATTCGAGCACACAGCGAATGTTAACGGTTGGAACACCACACAAAAATTGGGCTACGTTTATTTTCTGCTTCAAGACGGAGCCCGAACATGGTTCACGAATCGCGTGTGGTCGTCTTGGGACGAGTTCCGGCAGACGTTCCTCGACACGTTCACGAGCACTGAAAGACGAGAAATGGCACAGCGTCTCCTCGAGTCACGGATTCAGAAACCAAATGAATCCGTTACGATGTTTGTTGAGGACATGGCGCGGCTATTTTGTCGAGCAGATCCTAATATGCCCGAAGCCAAAAAGGTTAGTCACCTCATGCGGGGCATTAAGGAGCAGCTTTTCGCTGGTCTCGTACGAAACCCGCCTACAAGTGTGGATGAATTCTCCAAGAAGGCGACATCTATCGAACGCGCACTGCATCTACGTTATCGCCAGTATGACCGCCCAACCCACAGTGCACCGATCAGCGTGGCAGCCACTACGACAGCAACAACACCCGACGAAGGTTCTTAGCGCCAACTAATACGAGAAATCGTACAGGAAGAGGTCAAGAAACTCGTCGCCAAACCGAACGACTGCGCGATCGCCTCAGTAACGGAAGTTGTACGCCAGGAGATCAGGCAAGCGCTCTCGCTTCCTGAGCCGAATACGAGCACTCCCAGGGCAAGCTATGCAGACGTAGTCCGCCGACAGCCAGCGAACGTGCCGACACCACATCAGTACCACCAGCAGCATCCGCCGACAGCGCCTTGGTACAACAGAGAAACTTTGATGCCGAGGTGGCCACCACTTTTCAAAACTGACATCTGGCATACCCATGTTCATAGGCCCCTGTGCTTTCACTGTGGGGAAGCAGGCCACATGGTTCGGTATTGCCCGTATCGCGCCGCAGGGTACCAAGGGTTTCCTTCTACGGTTCCTCGGCGCCATTTCAACGGAACACCTGACGTCGACACGAATGTCATGACCCCGCGGGATGTTCCTCCTGAGTTTCGGTCACGCTCACCCTCTCCTGGGCGTTATTCTCCATCTTCTAGACGGAGCACCACTGACATGCCAAGAGGGAGATCTCCTAGTCCACGCCGGGGAAACTAAAAGCAGTGACCTCAGGGGGGAAGGTTGCGAATTGTCGAAGTGCTGAAAATCCCCTATTACTGCTGAGCGAAGAGAGACACATTTTCAATGAATCGACGAAAGATGGGGTTGTTACTGCCGAAGTTGCAATTACGATTGACGGACATGACGTCATGGCATTGGTCGACACTGGCGCGGACTTCTCAATAATGAGTGAGAGTCTGGCAGACACGCTCAGGAAGGTTAGAATGGAATGGACAGGACCGCAGATTAGAGGAGCTGGAGGGCAGCTACTCACACCTACCGGAAAATGCACCGCAAGAATGAAGATAGGGGATGCATCCTTCGTCGAAACTTTTGTTATCCTTTCTGAGTGTTGCAAACAGGCAATCTTGGGGAGGAATTTCTTGCCTGAATATGGTGCAGTCATCAATATTCCGGACGGTATACTGACCTTTTCAGCGGATCAAAGCGCAGCGCTACACCGAAAATCCCTACGAGTCATTGACGATGTGACCGTACCTCCGTTATCGTGCCGCCTTGTTTAAGTCACGTGCAGCGAGCAGAATACTGGAGAAGGAATCGCTGAACAAGTATTGACGCTCCTACTCTCTTGCGGGGTTGCAATTGCCAGAAGTATCGTCAATGTTGTGTGCGGTGAAGCAGAGGTTCTGTTGACGAATTTTACCAACGAGCGACGACACATTACACAAGGCACTACAGTTGCCTACTTCAATGAGATCACCGAAATCCGCGAGTGCTGTGTAGTACAACAGGACGAGCCGCAAGCCACGTCAGCCCCACCACCTATTGACGTAAGCTCGAATTTGTCACCAGCGCAGAGACAGCGTCTAATAGATCTTCTTCACCAGTTCAAAGACTGTTTTTCATCGACCTCGAGGGTCAGTCAAACGCCACTGACGAAGCATCGGATAATAACGGAGGAGACAGCAAGGCCAATACGACAGAATCCATACCGCGTAGCACCGAAAGAGCGTGAAGCAATCCAAGAACAAGAGAAGAAAATGCTGGATGATGACGTCATCCAGCCGTCTAGAAGTCCTTGGGCATCGCCGGTAGTGCTGGTTAAAAAGAAAGACGGAAGTTTGCGATTTTGTGTCGACTACCGCAAGCTGAACCGTGTGACAAAAAAAGACGTATACCCATTACCGCGCATCGATGATTCACTCGACAGCCTGAGGTATGCACGCTACTTTTCATCAATGAACCTCAAAAGTGGGTATTGGCAAATTGAGGTCGACGAGCGAGATAGAGAAAAAACGGCTTTTGTAACGCCTGACGGGCTTTATGAATTTAAAGTCTTGCCATTTGGATTGTGCTCAGCCCCCGCAACATTTCAGAGACTGATGGATACCGTTCTGTCAGGCCTTAAGTGGCAGACATGTCTGGTCTATCTGGACGACGTCATTGTTTTTTCAAAAACATTTGAGGAACACCTGAGCAGGCTGCTATCGGTATTCAGGGCAATAAGACCTGCCGGCCTGACACTGAAACCCGAGAAGTGTCACTTCGGTTTCAAGGAGCTTCAATTTTTAGGCTATGTGGTGAGCCATGAAGGTGTTCGACCTGATCCCGATAAGATTGCGGCCGTCAGAAAATTTCCGGTATCAAAAGACAAGAAAGCAGTCAGGCGCTTCCTTGGCCTCTGCGCATACTACCGAAGGTTTATTGCCAATTTCTCCCACATAGCCTCGCCGTTAACACGACTCAGAAGAGAAGACGTTTCGTTCACATGGGGCGACGATCAACAGGTGGCATTTGACGATCTCCGACAACGCCTGCAGACTCCGCCTGTGCTTGCTCACTTTGATGAGGATGCTCCTACTATGGTCCATACAGATGCCAGCAACGTGGGTTTAGGCGCTGTACTCGTCCAGTGGCAAGACTCAGCCGAGCGTGTGATCGCATATGCTAGTAGGACGCTTTCCCGCGCCGAGTTCAACTACTCCACAACGAAAAAAAAGTGTCTTGCTGTCGTATGGGCGGTTATGAAGTTTCGTCCGTACCTCTATGGTCGTTCCTTCTACGTAGTCAGCGACCATCATTCCCTCTGCTGGCTGACCAACTTGAAAGACCCGTCTGGTTGGCTCGCACGGTGGAGCTTACGCCTTCAAGAGTTTGATATGACGGTCGTGTATAAGTCCGGACGGCAGCACGCTTATGCCGATTGCTTATCAAGGTCACCGATAAAGCGCGACGATGACACAGGCGATGACAGCATGGCGTTTGTAGGAGTCGTTGACCCCACTACGATTTCGTGCAAGCAGAAAGAAGACAGTGAGTTGCTTCCTCTTATTGAATTTTTGAATGGCCGGACAACAACCGTCCCTAGAAGATTTGCAAGGAGCCTGCCGTCATTCTGCTTACGTAGTGGTGTTCTCTATAAGAAGAACTTTTCCCCCAGAGGAAGCACCTACCTACTTGTCGTTCCGACGTCACTTCGTGAGGAGATACTTTGTGCTTGCCACGATGAGCCAACGTCTGGTCATCTCGGATAAACACGCACATTGGCCAGAATCCAACAGAAATACTACTGGCCAAGACATCCAGCTATTTTGAAGCATTACGTGCGCACGTGCCTCGATTGCCAACGACGAAAATCGCCACTGTTAAAACCAGCTGGACTATTACAACCAATTCAAGTGCCCACGGTACCTTTTGCCCAAATTGGAATGGATCTCCTTAGACCATATCCGACTTCCTATGCTGGCAACAAGTGGGTAATAGTCGCCACTGATTATCTTACGCACTATGCGGAAACAAAGGCTTTGTCAAGTGGCACCGCCATTGAAACCGCACGATTCTTTGTAGAAAATATCGTCCTGAGGCACGGTGCTCCAACAATCATAATAACGGATCGAGGTGCTGCTTTCACGGCCGCGCTCCTGAAGACAGTGCTTGAGCTCAGTGGAACAGCCCATCGGAAAACCACTTCCTATCATCCACAAACCAACGGCTTAACAGAACGCCTCAACAAGACTCTTGCCGACATGTTGAGTATGTACGTTGACGTGGATCACAAGAACTGGGACGACATTCTACCGTACATGACGTTTGCCTATAATACAGTGCAGCAAGAAACTACACGAAGAACGCCGTTCAGTCTCCTTCATGGCCGTGAAGTGACGACGATGCTTGACGCCATGTTACTGCACGAGTGCAATGACATCGATTTGGACGCTGCATCTTTTACTCAACGAGCAGAAGAAGCGAGGCAGCTTGCGCGCGTCCGAATCACCCAGCAGCAAAATTATGACGCCCAACGTTATAATCTGCGACACCGACATGTGGTCTATCGGGCCGGCGACAAAGTCTGGGTATGGAGTCCTATCTACCGCCGGGGACTGTCCGAAAAATTGCTGAAGAAGTATTTTGGCCCCTACACAGTTTTACAACGCCTGAGCGACGTTAATTACGTGGTCGTTCCTGACAGCCCCTCGACAACTCGCCAGCAAAAACCAGAAATCATGCACGTTGTGCGAATGAAGCCCTACTTTTCGGACTGATTTACACTATACATCTACTCCACCGTCTTTTGTAGAAGAGCATCGGGACGCTGCTCTCTGGAGGGGGGCAAATGCCACATTGAATAAGCAGCGCCAAGAGAACAACGAAGAACACGCGCAGCGAGAGAAGAAGACGAGGTTCTCTTTCGATCAGTTTGCCAGCGTTCTGGTACAATTAAAGCGAGTTTCCTAGATTCGACTGCTGCTGTTTCTGCATTGTGACAAAGGGTACATATTGAAGCTTCGAAGGGTCGTCCCACTTGTTGCTTGCGCCTACCTTTTCAAATGTCGACAGCCAATCTTCTACGTCTTGCTCATCGGTACCGTCGAAAAAAGGTGGATCGCGCACGCGTAGCGAAGTGGGCACGATGACCATCGGAGGCTGGGTCGTACCTTGCTGGGTGGTTTCTTCAGCCATTTCTGGGATGGCAGGTAGTTTCCTGTTGCGGAGTTCCAGGTTGAAGTACCCAGCACATCCACCACTCTGAAATGGGGTTTATTGGCACAAGTAGCACTTGCACAGTAGGTCTATTGATGCGGAAAGCGGGCGGCAGCAACGGACTCAGGAATCACAGCAATCGGGGCACACACTCGCGCTTGGCTCCTCCTGCTAAAGGCGTGACCCACTGCGACACATGTTCTTCTTCCTCTCTACAACATATATATACATATATATATATATATATATATATATATATATATATATATATATATATATATATATATATATATATATATATATATATATATATATATATTGTTGCGCATGCCTGGGAAGAAAACGAAGATGGGTGAACAGGCTGGCTGCCCGAAGCTGGAGGAAGAAAGAAGACGACGACACTGGGATCATCAACCTGTTGGCGGCTCCTGCGCTTCTCTTCGCGACCAAAATAATTGGCCCCCTTCAGCCGTATACGTCCTGGTCCTCCTTGTGCGTAACAGATTGGTGGAGGTGCTGGGTAAGACAAATCCAACGACGGGAGCTTCACTTCCAGGACTTCGCCGCAGCCGCCGCCTTGCCGGACTCCCGCCTGCGCCGATCGTAATGGCCCAAGATAACCCATCTAACGCTTCAAGGCCAACTCCAATGGGTTCCGTGCCCTACTACCGAGCCCCACCAACCTTCGGAGGAAATTCGGGAGAAGATGTCGACGCGTGGCTCGTCCAGTACAAGCGAGTCAGCAAGTCTAACGGCTGGGATGCCGCCGCTCAGCTCAGTAATGTGGTCTTCTGCCTTACGGATACTGCGCTTGTGTGGTACGACAACCACGAGGACACACTGACTACGTGGGACGTTTTTGTTGCTGAGCTGAAAGCGTGTTTCGGCGACTCGAGCATCAAAAGAAAGCGGGCTGAGCAAACATTGTCTCAACGCTCGCAGCTACCAAGTGAGACATGTACCACGTATACAGAGGATGTGCTGAAGCTCTGCAAGGTGGTCAATGATCAGATGTCAGAAGAAGACAAAGTAGGGCATTTGCTGAAAGGCATAGCCGAAGATGTGTATAATTTTCTCATCGGAAAAGAGCATCTGAGCTCGGTGTCTGACGTGATTCGGCATTGCCGAACTTTCGAACAGCTGAAAATGCGCAGGATTGCTCTAAAGTTCGGCCGGCTCACGAATGTTAGAATGGTTGCCAGCATCGACACGAGCTCCTGCCCAGACCTGTCCTCGACGATTCGTCAGATCGTTCGCGAAGAACTTTTTCGCTATAGAGAACAGACACACTCAGCAGTTGGTCACCATTCTAAAAACGACTAACAGTCGGTATATGTGCCACGTGAGGCTGTGCCTGCGCCGCCCCCTTCTACGAACCCTTGGCAATCGATGGTCAGTGCAGCAGCTGTTGAGTACAGTGCACCCCCTCCCAACCAAGGAAAGCACCACGCTTGCCAGCTCCTCGCCATGACCGGCGCCCTCAGCGTCCACCTTCTTCGCGACGCCCGGTCTATCCTTCTGATATACGGGACGAACCAAACCACTACGCCAGGGAAGACGATGTTCGATTCATTGACGAACAAACAGAATTTCGACCTCTCATGGTTTGCTATTCCTGTGGTGTTCCAGGACATATTTCGCGATTTTGCAACCGTCGACGTGTAGCCCCACGGTATGGCCACCCACCACAGTTTGCACGGCCTTCCGAACGACTTCGCGACGACCCTCCAGCAACGTACTATGGCCCACCTCAACACTCCACACGATCGTCTGATCGACCGCACGACGACCCCAGGGCAACACACCTGCTGCCTCGTGAAGACTACTGAACACGCAGCTTCCGGAACCACTCCCCTACTTCCGACAGGAGCTTGACGCCTCCACCGCCTCGTGTTCCCCGTTTTCCTTCACCACGGCGTCGCAACACGTCTCCTTTGCCACAGGAAAACTAGCAAGCGCGGCCGATGGAGGTGAGGTGAGAGACGTGCTAATATCTAAAATACCTCCTGTGTTGATGCTCAAGAACAAAGTACGTGTTTTTGTTGACCATGTGCCTGTGATGGCTTTGGTTGATACGGGGGCAACCATTTCGGTCATGAGTGCGTGTTTTAAAGATACCTCGGGGCGGAAGGTTTTATTTAGGCGGAATCAAGCTTCGAAGTTTTGCGGAGGGAGTGGTGAGGCACTGCATCCTGTTGGTGTGTGTCAAGCTGACGTGTTTCTCGGAGGCCGCGTTATCCCAACGGAGTGATTATTCCGCAGGCGACAAACGGTGTTATTTTGGGTAAAGACTTTTTGAGGGAGTGCGGTGCGACTGTCGACTGCCGCACAGGGACAATTGTCTTGAGTGATCACGTTCCGCCAGCACTCTTGGAAAATCCTGTGAATGGTGAGACAGCATTGTGTGTATGTGGCGACACTATCATACCACCGTTATCAACCGTTCGTGTACCTGTTGGTTGCAGCGACAGATATTCCGCCAACTTTGATGCTAACGTAGAACCAGTGTACACCAACTGCATGAAAAAGAATGTGTTGATCCCACATTGTGTGGTGTCGATCAGACGTGGACGCACTGGTTTATAGACTGTCAATTGCTTTACAGAACCCGTGATGTTGCCAGATGGTCTAAAGTTAGCCGTCGTCAGTGGACAACACGAGGCCTTACTGGTGACCCAGCTTAGAAATGCGCCGGAAGAGCATCGTAGTCACAGTTTTGAAACGGCTCTTCCGTCAATGGTGAATAAGTCGCTGAGCACAAGTGAACGCCGAACATTGCTCAATGTACTTTCGAAGCACGTCTCTGCATTCGACTTTGCGCAGAAAGACAAAGCGCCCCTAATCCCCGCTTCTCGGACATGTCACACTATCAACACGGGTTTGGCCAATCCGATCAGACAAAAGCCATACCGTGTTTCGCCATCCGAGCGGCGGATTATTAATGAGCAGGTGAACGAAATGATTGAAAACGGTATCATTCAAGAGTCGGTAAGTCCATGGGCAGCTCCAGTAATGCTCATTAAAAAGAAAAACGGATCCTGGAGATTTTGCGTCGATTATCGCCGATTGAATGCTGTAACAAAAAAAGACGTGTAGCCACTTCCACGTATTGGTGATGCCATAGACTGTCTGCACTCGGCCTCTTACTTTTCCTCTGTAGACTCAAGATCGGGCTACTGGCAAATTTCCATGCATCCTGAAGATAAAGAAAAGACAGCCTTTGTAACCCCTGACGGTCTTTTTGAATTCAACGTGATGCCATTTGGACTGTGCAACGCGCCGGCGACGTTGGAGCGATATATGGACACTGTTCTTCGTGGCTTGAAGTGGAGCATTTGCATGTGCTATCTCGACGACGTCGTCATCTTTGGCCGCACCTTCAGCGAACACAATTCACGTCTGGATACTGTACTGAATTGCATAAGAAACGCTGGCCTTGTTCTGAACTCAAATAAATTCCACTTCGGAGACCGACAAACGCTTGTTCTCGGACACCTAGTCGATCAGGAGGGCATCCGTCCAGATCCCCAGAAGACAGCAGCCGTTGAAACGTTCAATGTGCCGCGCTCTGTGAAGGAGCTCCGCAGTTTTTTGGGGCTTTGCTCCTATTTTCGCCGCTTTATACCTAAATTTGCCGATGTCGCGTATCCGCTGACATGTTTGCTACGGAAGAACATTCCATTCGAGTGGACTCCGGAGTGCGACTCCTCTTTTCGTCAACTGAAGTTCCTCCTGATGTCGCGGCCTGTTCTTCAATACTTCAACCCATCAGCTCAAACCGAACTGCATACGGATGCCAGCGGCATAGGAATTGATGCCGTCCTAGTTCAACGCTATGGTAACCGCGAACACGTGATTGCATACGCAAGTCGCTCCTTGAGTAGGCCCGAGCAGAATTACACTGTCACAGAACAAGAATGCCTCGCGGTAGTATTTGCAATTCAGCGGTTTCGGTCTTACCTATATGGACGCCCTTTTACTGTCGTCACCGACCACCACTCATTGTGTTGGCTCGTCAACCTTCGGGATCCTTGCGGCCGTCTAGCGCGCTGGGCACTTCGGCTCCAAGAGTATAACTTCATAGTCTCGTACAAAAGTGGTCGACGACACGCCGACGCAGATTGCCTTTCGCGCATGCCACTGAGCACGACAGACTGTGACGCCGATGACCTCGATCACCTTGTAGCTTCTGTGTAACCAAAGTTTCCCGACCTCAGTACTTTCAAAGATGAACTGCGAAAGGACACCAGGCTATCATCGCTTTGCACAGCTCCTACGGCATGCCATTTCTGTGTACGCAACGGACTCGTATATAAGAAGAACTTTTCCAGCACTGGCGCACGTTTCCTCCTGGTAGTGCCAGAAAGCCTTCGAACAGCAATTTTAGGTGCTGTGCACGACGATCCTACGTCGGGACATTTAGGTTCTGCACGGACGCTTTACCATGCTAAGGAACGCTTTTATTGGCTAGGAATGCGACAGTCAGTCGAGGCGTATGTGGCCAGCTGCACACAGTGTCAACGCCACAAACGCCCATCTACTGCTCCGGCTGGTCTTCTACAGCCCTTGCCACCTCCAAGCACACCTTTCCAACAGGTGGGCATTGACCTCGTGGGCCCTTTCCAAAGTCGGCTAAGGGCAATCGCTGGATAATTGTATGTGTCTATTACCTCACGCGCTACTGTGAGACGGCGGCCATACCAACCGCAACTGCCAGCGACGTCTCTGTGTTCCTGCTGCAGCACGTTATCCAGCGACATGGCCCACCTCACGTGATCATCAGTGATCGTGGGTGACAGTTTACGGCAGATATAGTAGAAGAGCTGCTTCGATTGAGTGAGTCCCGCCTTCGTCACTCGTCGCCATACCATCCGCAAACAAATGGGCTCACGGAGCGCACCAACCGAACAATTGTAAACATGCTCTCTATGTATGTGGCATCCGACCACAAGAACTGGGATGACGTGCTACCATTTATAACGTATGCATTCAACACCGCTAAGCACGAGACAACAGGCTATAGCCCCTTTTTCTTGATGTACGCACGACCACCACGGCACAAACTCGACACAGTTTTGCCATTCTCGGCGCACGAGAACCTCTCGGTCACCAAAATCCTCTGCCTTGCAGAAGAGGCGCATTGTATTGCTCGTCTACGCACTTTGGCATCACAGGAAAAATCGAAGATACGCTATGACGTCCGCCACCGGCCTGTAACTTACCATCCAGGTGACTTAGTGTGGCTGTGGACTCCGGTACGAAGACGCGGGTTATGCCAAAAGTTCTTGGCGACATACAACGGACCGTTTGCTGTTCTCGACAAAATCACGGAAGTCACATACACAATAGCTCGCCTCACGAGAAGTGGTAGAAGAGCCGCTAAAACCCAAGCAGTCCATGTCGCCCGACTGAAGTTGCGCACACCAAGGTGAATCAGTTACCTCGCCCGGCGGGCTTCGTCTGCGAGGGGAGGAATGTTGCGCATTCCTGGGAAGAAAACGAAGATGGGTGAACAGGCTGGCTGCCCGAAGCTGAAGGAAGAAAGAAGACGACGACACTGGGATCATCAACCTGTTGGCGGCTCCGGCGCTTCTCTTCGCGACCAAAATAAACGGCCTCCTTCAGCCGTATACGTCCTGGTCCTCCTTGTGCGTAATATATATATATATATATATATATAAACAATGATGACAGAAAAATAAAACTCTACGAAAGCCCCGAATGCACCATAACAGATGAGGATTGGCCAATTAGCGCAGCGGTCTCAATGGGAGAACGAGAGGGGGAAAGGGCAAAGAAGAGCGTTCCCAACAGCACATCTACAGGTCCTGACGGCATCCCAATTATGCTAATAAAGAAACTAGGACAAAACTGCAAGCAAACATTTAGAAAGGCACCGAGAAAAGCAATAAGGAATGGTGAAGCCGCCAATGGGTGGAAACTAAGCAGGATGAGCATGATATATAAAGAAATGGGGGACAAATCTGATATAAAGAACTACCTTCCTAAGACAGAGACATCAGAACATTACAGGCTGGTGATGAAGGTAGTAAAGGCAGACTACAGATACGGGTGGAGAGTGATGGGGTTCTGGGAGAACTACAAAATGAGTTCCATAAACGAAAGAGATTGGCGGAGAATCTGTTTTCATTGATGCAGTGTATTGAAATAGTGGAAAAAGGACACAGGCCCCTGTGGCTGGCATTTCAAGATATCAAGGGAGTTTACGACAGTGTGATTCAAGGTGAATTGTGAGGAATACTGGACACACTAGATGTGGAAGATGGAATAACTAATCTTCTAAACGATATCTATAAAAGTAACAAGGTAATTATTAAATAGAAAGAACAGGTATACGAATCTAAAGAAATTCAATGCGGAATTCCACAAGCATGTCCTTGTCACATTCGTTACTTATCTTCTATCTACAGGGACTAGACGCTAAATTAGAGGCGACTTGACTCGGCTTCAGCCTCTTTTTTGCCAAGCAAGTAAAACACATTGAACAGTCATTACCAGCATTGATGTATGCAGATGATATAGTATTTTTAGCCGACAAGAAGAAACATCAGCAGGGATTGATAGACATATGTGGTAATGAGGGAGGTAGGTTAAACTAAAAGTTCAGCAAAGAAAAATCGGCAATTATAATTTTTATTGATAACGAAGGCAATGAGTATATGATAGAGGAACTTACGTCTAAAATCATAGATAAATACAAAATTTTTGGACATGTAGATAAATAATGGGGCTGAGCACCTACGTGAGCACGAAAGATATCTGATGGCTAAGGATAACAGAATGTAGCTGTAATAAAAATAGGGCACTTGGAGACCTTAATGGGTATGACGTTGAGAATTGATTTGGAAAGGTGTCACTGTCCCGGCTTTACGTTCGGTAGTGCGGTTTTGTGCATGAAATCAGAGGTTCAAGCAAGATTGGAAATTAAACAACGTAAATGGCATAAGTGGACTTGCTTTGGGAGCACACGGGAACACCCAAAATCAGGGGGTACAGGGTGCCATGGTATGGACATCATTTGAGTGCAAGGAAGCTAGCAGCAAGATTCCACTTGAGAAGTGTTTGGTAAAAATGGTACAGGAGCGGTGGGCTAAGAAAGTTTTCAGCTACTTGTACACGAAGAATGTTGATACTAAATGGAGGAAGCGAACTCGAAAACTGTCAAGCAAGTAAGCAGTTAGACAACATCAGAATACCAAGCCTAAAAAAACATTGGTTCAGAAGACGGTGAAGAAAATAGAGAGGGACCAGTGGATGATTGGAATGCTTTCGAAATAATCACTGGAGACCTGGCAAACCTTCAAGCAGGAAGCTGCAAAAGAAAATATCTGTGATGATTTTCGGGGTAGGGCTCTGCTGTTTGTGTCCATAACGGGAGTATTGTGGACCAAGACGTACCAAGCAAAATACGAAGGCACAGACACGTTATGTAGTGTGCGTGAAGAGGAAGAGAAAACAGCTGAGCTTTTGATAATATTGTGTAAAGGGCGACATATAGTGATGATACTTAATTTTATGACTTGGTGGCGTGAGCCACCACCAGAGCTAAAGGGCGCAGCCGGATCCGTCCGTCCGTCCGTCCGTCCGTCCGTCCGTCCGTCCGTCCGTCCATCCATCCATCCATCCATCCATCCATCCATCCATCCATCCATCCATCCATTTGAATGAGGATGTTCTAGAGGGCGCTGTACCATTACTATCCGATTGGCTGCTGCACAGGTTGTGCCTGAATGTGCGAGGAAGAAGTGCCTCCCTCAGTCTCCTGGATAGTCGCCGCACGCGGTGAATCGTAGGAGGGGCATGGACGAAGCAGAGCAGCGGGAACGTTGGAAATGCTTATGCCCTGCTTTCTTGGCTCGCAACTCGTCGGTGTTATCCACGCGCCATCTGCATTCTCGAACGCGATCGAACTCATGGACGCATGCATGGACAGATGAATGGGCGCACACACGCACGGACAGACGGTGAGAGAGACCGACCTATAATGGATAGACGGCTGGATGTATGGACAGATGCACAAACGGACGCACGGACCAACACAATGATGGATGCATGGACGAACGGATCGACGGTAACACAGATGGACGCATGGACGCTTCGCGCCACTCATTATTATTCACTCCGTGGATATGCTTTGATTTTTTTCTCGACCATTTTTCTTACCTATCACTTTTATTCTCACTACCCCATACCTGCACTGACATGTTGTGGTGTCATCGTAAAAATAGACAGTTACGGACGTCAAGGTTCTCTTTCTTTTTATAGCCTCTTAAGCGGGGACAAGAGTCTTAATAAAAACTTTTTTATTAATTATGCTACTGTGATGAACATTGCCACATATGGGTACCGTTGAATGGAGATATCGAATCTACAAACAGATTTGAATTATAATATTTAGAAAAAAGTAACTAAAATTTGCACAATATGGTAAGGCATTTTTACGGGTCGTAATGGTAACTCGCAATAAAAAAAGTTAGTTTTGAAAACGACAAGTTTCCTCTAAAAGGTTTATCCTACAGGCTAAAGCAAATTTGAACCCACATTCAGGTTGCGCGAACAGCATGCGTACGGTGGAGAGGGAACAGGATGGGCGCAAATTTTCAAATGTGAAAACGGAAGACCAAGGTGGCTCCATAAGAATATACATCAGCCTGACAAGTGCTCATATCTTACAAGAAAAACAAAGAAGAATATCCGTACCTTTAAAAAATCTACAATGAAATCACCAAGAAACAGTACATGGTGATGAAATATCTATTCAAAATCAACATAGGCATGCGCACAGATGGGAAACTTAAAATACAGGGGACTGTCCCACAATGCGACTGTAATTTATTGCCTAAAACCACCTAAAAACTGCAGCTCCTTAGGAAGTGAAGTTAGCGAAGGCGTGCTTACGCTTTTGTCCCTTCTATCGATGAAGATGGCCTCCATAATTTCTTTTTCCAATTCGTCGTTTGACTTGTGTAGAATTACTGTATCTCTTAAGTTCCGCGCACATCCACATCACCTACAATACAAATTCAGGTGGCCATCTGGGTTTGCACTGTAGATTTCACTGTGGAAACTAGATATCAATGCGGCTATTTGCTTCGAATCAGAAATACTTTTTAGGTTTGTAAGGTAAAAATGAGCTTCCAGTAATTAGCTGCTATTTATCATATAAATCAATTCTTAAAGGCTGGGAGAAAAAAATCTTTAGCCGGACTTAAAGTGCTGTGCAAAAGAATAGTACCAAGTTCGTTTAGTTATCTTCACAAGAACTTGCGCAAAACTTCCGTAAGGCACATTCACTACACAGTACTAACCATGGCAAGCAAATTACGCTTCTAGTTTTGAAAAACAATTGTAATTTGATATATTAGGCTTTTAACGAAAAGAAATGGTATTTAGCCGTAATATAAAGCGTTTCCAAAAGATACTTTTGACTATAAATACCTCAAATTGCAATTTCTGAATGTCAGCGTTTCTTTACAATTTTGTGCTATTGTAAGGCGCTCGTCTCCTGCCCCCCCCCCCCCCAAAAAAAAAAGAGAGCAGCGCGATTGAGAGCGGCGTCCAGAAACTAACGTCACACGTGAGAGGGCGTCACTCCCAGATCTCGAGGTCAATAGCATTCGTCAGTGCTTTTGTAGTACATGAATGTTAGCCGATTCCCATAAAATTCATTGTACACGGAAAGTCGCGCAGGCTCGCTATTTGCTTTTCTAAACCTTAGCCAATGCTGCAACACTTGGTTTTCACATTCGTTCACAGATGCTAGCACCTTAAAAGCGATTCGCTTATTGCCTCTAGCTGGGTACTTTTGGATCAGCGCTGCTGAAACTTTCACGGCAAATGGACGCTGCCAGCCTGCATCGCCTTTGCTTCTGCCAAACAACGTTCTAGGCGCAATCTTGGATGACACTCTTCTGCGGCGGCTTCCACACGTGGAGTATGCTACAGCGCATCTTCTTCACGCACCGTGACGTCACCAGCGCATTCCGGACCCGCTGACTTTCATGCTTTAAAAGGAACGCTCGCTTCTGCAAGCATCAGCGGACACGGCGGCACCGCCGTGACAATGTCACCGACTTTCCCGTTCCTTGTACAGGCTCTAGCTGGGTGCTTTTGGATCAGCGCTGCTGAAACTTTCACGGCAAATGGACACTGCCAGCCTGCATTGCCTTCGCTTCTGCCAAACGACGTCCTAGATGCAATCTTGGATGACACTTTTCTGCGGCGGCTGCCACACGTGGAGTATGGCTACAGCGCACCTTCTTCACGAACCGTGACGTCACCAGCACATCCCGGACCCACTGGCTTTCATGCTTTAAAAGGGACGCTTGCTTCTGCAAGCATCAGTGGACACGGCGGCACCGCCGTGACATTGTCAGCGACTTTTCCGTTCCTTCTGCAGGTTGGTGATCGAAAATACTGTTTTCGTAGTGATTACCTGTGCTTAGTGGTGTTACCGTGTCCACATACTCTTCTTTGTTTATCTGAATGTTTTGCCGTTGCCAGCTTGCTAGTGTCACGTTCGGGTGATGTTGAAGAAATCCCGGGCCTATCACCGAAGAAAAGCTTAACGAAATAATTAAGACACAAAAGGCGGTCCTGGAGAAAGTAACCAAAATAGAAAAAAACCAAGCATATTTTAAGGCTCGGGTAGAGGGCAGACTTTCGAAAATAGAGGAAAGGCTAGAAATTCCGGGCGAAGCTCCACTCAGGCTTGCTAGCCTTGAGAAGTTTGCCAGTGAAGCCAAAACCTCAATAGCAACTGTTAGTCAAAAAGTTGATGAAATGTTTACTAAGTCGTGCACTGACAGGAATGCCCTCCTCAAGCGACTTGACCATCTCGAAAACCACTCTCGGCGGAATAATCTTATTATCAGAGGGATAAAAGAAGACATGAATGAAACTGAAAATGTTTTACGTGAGAAGGTTAACGTCGACGTTTTTGATAAGCTGCTCAACCTTAAAATTAGCTCAGTTGAACGAATTCATCGCTTAGGAGCAAAACAGGGGGGCAAAGATAGGCCCGTTATCCTGAGAGTTTCAGATTTCAGAGATAAGACTAGTATCCTACGAAACTGCTCTAAACTGCGTGGTAAGGAGGTCAGCATAATCGAAGATTTTTTAAAACAAGTTGAGATACGCAGAAGGCTGTGGGAGTCTAGGGCTGAGGAGAAAAAAACGGGGGCCAAGGTTAAGTCGATTTTGACAAAATGAAAATAAATGATGTGGTTTACGGTTGGAACGGGGATACTAATATGAGGTACATATGTAAGACACCTCCCGAAACAACTGACAGGCGTCGTGATAATGACTGACGGTGTAAGAATAGTTTTAACTGGTTAAGGTTAATAAATAATAATGTCAAAGTATTATGAATAAAATGGCGGATCTTGAAGCTGCGGTACTAGAACACGACCCCGACTTTTTAGTAATGACTGAAACATGGTTGAAGAAAGATGTACTGGATGCCGAGGTTACTCCTCCCGGATACAAAATCGTGAGAAGAGACCGTGAAACAAAAGGAGGAGGTGTGGCCATTTTAATTGAAGATAATATAGTTAGTTGGTGTTCTTCCGCATGCTATTGATGTCGAATCAATTTGGATTAAATCCACGCTCAGTAATCGCTCGGTATACATTGGTGCTATGTAGAGGCCTCCGAACTTCCTACCGAATGCACTTGATACCTTCAGAAGCTTTATGTATTCCCACCTGAAGCATGATGATAATTTTATCCTTATAGGAGACTTAATCTCTCTGTATTTAATTCGTCGACGCTCCCTTCAGATGGAAGCAAGCGAAGTCATTAAAGGTGATCAGCTGCTAGAGCTCGCTTTCTGCTACGATCTGACTCGGGTCGTCTCATCTTGTACGCGTGTGGGTCCAACCGCTTCTTCAGTGCTTGATTTGATGTTCTTATCTGGATCACTGCTCCCGTTTCTTGGTATGTGTGAAATTGAGGACGGTCTTTCTGATTATAAAATGGTTCTATTCTCTTTAGATCTGTATGTTAATGTCATGCACAATGATGAAAAACTTATGATCCCAAATTTTACTGCCGCGAACGACTTAGCCATACTAGAACAACTGGACCAGTCATATTATTCATTTCTGAAAATGTACCGAGCATCTCGTTCAACAGAAGAACTGGGGCGGTTTTTTCATTCTACGATAATGTTTTTCATCCAACAATTCATTACCAAACGTCGTAAAAATGTGAGAAAACGAAACCCTTGGATTACGCGCGATATAATACGCGCTAAAAGAAAGCTTAAACGCAAGTGAAAGGCGTGCTCTGTCAATCCAAGCATTGAAAAAAAAGAAGAACGTCCAGGTTTTAAGTAAACGCCTCCAGAAAAGTGTGAAGACTTCTAAAAATAAGTTTTATAACTCAACGTTAAAACAATTTCTGAAAGAATCCCCTGACTAATTTTGGAGGTACGTAAATCCTTCGACCAGGTCGAGTTGTATGTCTAATCATAGATGTAGCAAGGATCCGGCAGAGGCGTTTAATTCCTTCTTCTCGTCAGTTTTTACAATCGATGATGGTACTGTACCTAACATCAGCGATTCCTTAGATACAATTCCTATCCAGGATATAGGCATCTCTGAAGAGGGCGTTCGAAACCTCTTGTTTCATATATATACCAAAAAGCCTGGTTCTGACAATATTCCCACTGAATTTCTTTAAAGATATGCCGAATGGTCATCGAAATTTTTAACATTAATTTTTTAGTCATCCGTTAATAGTGGCTCTTTTCCCAGTGCTTGGAAACGTACAAAAATTGTTCCCATACACAAAGGCGGTTCCGCATCTCACGCTAGCAACAACCAACCTATATCGCTTACAAGCACCTGTGAAAAAACATTAGAGCACATTGTATCAAAGCACTTGCTAACCTATCTCGATGAACATAATTTAATTGCTTCCTGTCAGCATGGTTATAGGAAAGGGCTATCTACCGTTACTCAGCTTATTGAGCTTGTACACGGCTTATCTAGGACAGTTAATACCCATGGTCAAACTGACATTATATTTTAAGACTTCGCAAAGGCTTTCGATAAGGTGTCGCACAATAAGCTCTTACTTAAAATCGATAGTACCTTTAAAACTTCTGCCCTCAACCGGTGGTTCAGTTCCTATCTTGCACGCCGAGAACAATATGTCCAACTAGGGCACCAGCAATCTGGTTTATCGTCTGTGGCATCTGGGGTCTCCTGGGTAGTTTCTTGGGGCCCCTCTTGTTCCTGATGTTTATAAACAATCTGCCAAAAAATATTACTACCCAAATAAGAATGTTTGCTGACGATTGCATACTATCAAAAAATGTATATCACAGAGCGACCAGGCTGAACTTAATCTTAACTTAGAATTGAAACTGGTGCGATTAGTGGCAAATGCAGCTTAACCCAACAAAAACTGTTTTTATGTCCCATTATATAAAGAAAGAACATTCTTAGTTATTCGTACAGTATTAACGGTCATGAACTTGCTCAGGCTTAGCAATGTAAATACATAGGTCTCATATTTACATCCGACTTGCGTTGGAATCTTCATGTTGATGAACTTTGTTCCAAAGCTAAAAAGGTGTTATGGGGACTGAGACGTAACCTCCACTGTGCCTCTCCCGAAGTTAAAAATTTAGCTTATAAAACTTTGCTAAGACCCATAATCGAATATGCTAAAGTAGTGTGGGATCCCTATACCCAAACTAACTGTTTGAAACTCGACAAAATACAGCGACTTAGTTCTAGGTTTATATTTAATAAATACCGTCGTTTCCATTCACCTACTGAATTATGCAAACTTGCAGAGATCTTACCTCTACAATAACGCACCGAATATGAAAGACTGAAATTCCTTTTCATAATAGTTCATAATCACGTTAAAGTAAGCTACGCTGCAGGTACTTTGAAATCAAAACACAAGAAACGTCAAGACACAGACACAGTATGCACATACCGCCCCCCAAAATTTATAATGACTGTTTCAGGTACAGCTTCTTCCCCAGGGCAATGCAGCAGTGAAATTCGTTACCAGATTCGGTTGTGAAATTCAAATCACTTACTGACTTTTTAGAAGCAATAAAACATATAGTGCACTTTTATACCATGCGTTAAGATTGTGAATATGTGTGAATTACGTGCTTTGTAACTAGGCTAAAATATTTATTATGTGCTTTATTATGCGCAAAATATGATGTGTATTTCGGCAGTGATGCTCTCTTTTCCTATTTTTCACTAACTTCTCTGTTTAAACTATATGCTTAGCCATTCTGATATATTTGTTGTATGTGCTCTGAAATGATGTGTTCCAGTAGTGAAGGTTCTTTTTCTTATGTTTCTCTTAGGCACATTTCTGTTTTGTATGAGTCAACTCCGCTCCTGTAATAGCCCGCAAATGACTGACAGTATGCTCTCTTTTCCTATTTTTCACTAACTTCTCTGTTTAAACTATATGCTTAGCCATTCTGATATATTTGTTGTATGTGCTCTGAAATGATGTGTTCCAGTAGTGAAGGTTCTTTTTCTTATGTTTCTCTTCGGCACGTTTCTGTATTGTATGAGTCAACTCCGCTCCTGTAATAGCCCGCAAATGACTGACAGTAACAATAATAGAAATGAAAAAAAATGAAAACCGTCTTGTGTCTGAGAATTTTCACTGGACGTAGAATGCACCGAGAGTGACAGCGACGAATCAGCTGATAACTCACAAGGAGCGAGTGTCACTTCATGTCCCCTCATGAGTAAATGTTTTTTTTTTCACGCTCGTAAGTCACTTTCATTGTAATATTGTATATTATCTCTTAGCGAGCTCAAATGACAAGCATAGTTTTCACAGTGGAATGCATGTAGCCCGATCATAGTGGACATTACAAAGCGATGCAGGTCGCCGACACGTTCATCATCATCAGCCTGACTACGTCCACTGCAGGACAAAAGCCTCTCCCATGTTCCGCCAGTTAACCCGGTCCTGTGCTTGCTGCTGCTAATTTATACCCGCAAACTTCTTAATCTCATCTGCCCCCCTATCCTTCTGTCTTCCTCTAACCCACTTGCTTTCTCTGGAAATCCAGTTAGTTACCCTTAATGACCAGCGGTTATCGTGTCTACGCGCTACATGCCCGGTCCATGTCCTTTATTCTTCTTGGTTTCAGCTATGATATCCTTAACCCCCATTCGTTCCCTAATCCACTCTGCTCTCTTCTTGTCTCTTAAGGTTAAACCCACCATTTTTTTTCCATTGCTAGCTGCGTCGTCCTCAATTTAAGCTGAACCTTCTTTGTAAGTCTCCAGGTTTCTGCTCTGCAGCTAAGTACCGGCAAGATACACCTGTTATATACCTTCCTCTTGAGGGATAGTGGCAATCTACCTGTCATAGTTTCAAAGTGCTTGCCAAATGTGCTCCACCCCATTCTTATTCTTCTAGTTACTTCAATCTCGTGGTTCGGCACCGCGGTTATTACCTGCCCTAAGTAGACATAGTCTTTTACAACTTCAAGTGCACTATTACCTATCTCGAAGCGCTGCTCATTGCCGAGGTTGTTGTACATTACTTTCGTTTTCTACAGATTAATTTTAAGACCCACCTTTCTGCTCTCTTTGTCTAACTCCGTAATCATGAGTTGCAATTCGTCCCCTGAGTTACTCAGCAATGCAATGTCATCAGCAAAGCGCAGGTTACTAAGGTACTCTCCATTAACTCTTATTCCTAACTGCTCCCATTCTAGGCTTCTGAAAACCTCCTGTAAGCACGCGGTAAATAGCATTGAGGAGATTGTGCCCCCTGCCTTACACCCTTATTGATTGGTATTCTGTTGCTTTCTTTATGAAGCACTACGGTAGCAGTTGATCCCCTGCGGATTTTTTCCAGGATGTTTATATATACTTCATCGACGCCCTGATTCCGCAGTGTTTGCATGACGGCTGATATTTCTACTGAATCAAACACTTTATCGTAATCTATGAAGGCTATGTATAGTGGTTGGTTATATTCTGAGCATTTCTCTATTACCTGATTGATAGTATGAATGTAATCGATTGTTGAGTAGCCTGTTCGAAATCCTGCTTGTTCCTTTGGTTGATTGAATTCTAATGTTTTCTTTACTCTGTTCGCCATTACCTTTGTAAATAGCTTGTACACTACAGAGAGCTAGCTGATCAGCCTTTAGTTCTTCAAGTTCTTGTCATCTCCTTTCTTATGCATTAAGATGATGTTAGCGTTCTTTCAAGACTCTGGTACTCTTCCCGTCAAGATACACCTCGTAAACAGGGTGGCTAGTTTTCCTAACACAATTTCTCCTCCATCTTTCAGCAGATCTGATGTAACCTGATTCTCACCAGCAGCGTTGCCTTTTTGCATGCTCTCCAAAGCTTTTCTGACTTCTTCTATCATTACAGGTGGGGTGTCATCTGGGTTACTGCTAGTTCTTATAGTATTAAGGTCGTGGTTGTCCCGGCTACTGTACAGATCTCTGTAAAACTCCTCCGCTATTTTAACTATTCTATCCATATTGGTGGTTATTTTGCCTTGTTTGTCCCTTAGTGCATACATCCAATTTTTGCCTATCCCAAGTTTCCCCTTCACTGATTTGATGCTTCCTCCGTTTTACAGAGCGTGTTCAATTCTTCCCATGTTATACCTCCTTACATCGCATATTTAACTCCTATTATTCAACTTTGAAAGCTCTGCCAGTTCTATTTTGTCTGTTGTACTTGAGACTTTCATAATTTGACGCTTCTTAATAAGATTCTTCATTTCCTGCGAAAGCTTGCCAATGTCCTTTCTAACTACCCTGCCTCCAGCTTCCACTGCACACTCCGTAATGACACTCGTCAGATTATCATTCATTGTATCTATGCTAAGGTTTGTTTTCTCACTAAGAGCCGAGTACCTGTTCTAAAGCGAGACTCTGAATTCCTGTACTTTCCTTCTCAGTGCTAGCTCATTGATTGGCTTCTTGCGTATCAGTTTTTGTCGTTCTTTCTTCAAGTCTAGGCGAATTCGAGACCGTACCATTCTATGGTCACTGCATTGTACCTTGCCAACCACTTCCACATCCTGTACGATGCCTGGTGTGCACTCGTTATAAAGTGCATTTCGTTCTAATTTTCGTCATTAGGGCTCCTCCATGTCCAATTGCAGTTTCCTCGTTTTCGGTAGAAGGTATTCAAAATCCGTAAATTATTGCGCTCTGCGAATTCTACTAGTAGCTCTCCTCTGGCGTTTCTTGTACCGATGCCATATTCTCCTACTGCCTGGTCTTCAGCCTGCTTCTTCCCTACCTTTGCATTAAAGTTTCCCATCAGAATAATATACCGTGTTTTTACCTTACTCATTGCTGATTCCGCGTCTTCATTGAAGCTTTCAACTGAAGCGTCATCATGGCAAAATGTAGGTGCGTAAGCCTGTACCACCTTCATCTTGTATCTTTTATTCCGTTTAATTACGATAACTACCACCCTTTCGTTAATGCTATAGTATTCCTCTAAGTTACCAGCTATGTTTCTGTGTATTAGGAACCCCACTCCCAGTTTTCTTCTGTCATCCAGACCCCCCTAGCAAAAGACGTGCCCATTTTGTAGCACCGTAGAGGCCTCATCTGTCCTCCTGACCTCACTGAGCCCTATTATATGCCATTTAACGCCCTCTAGCTCCTCGAATAGTACAGCTTGACTTCCCTTACTAGATAAGGTTCTAGCGTTAAACATTGCCAAGTTCAGGTTCCAATGGCGGCCTGTCCGGATCCAGAAATTCTTAGCTTTCTCTGCTGCGTTGCAGATCTGACCGCCGCCGTGGTCAGTTGCTTTGCAGCTTCTGGGGACTGGGGGCAGTGAGTTATTTGACTTATGCATGTGGGAGGTAGTGGCCAGATACTGCACCAGGGCGGCCAATCCTTTTCTGGTGAGGGAGTGCATTCCCGGCGGTGGTTACCATTTAGGCCGCCTCCCAGGCCTCTTAATGCAGTTCCATCACCACGCGATTTTTTTTTATCCGGTTGGGAACTGCGCGGCACCGGGATTTAAACCACGGACCTTTTGCATGCGAGGCGGATGCTCTAACCACTGCGCCATCACTGCATATAGCGAGACACGTTCTATAGCTCGACCAGCGAAGCGAAATGGCGAGAAATATGCAGTTATGAGTATACAGTCCACGCTAATTTCTCCTTCACTTGACCGATGCCATCAGAACGACGTTGTTGTTTAAATAATCTTCACAATTTCGACGTTGCGAAAAGCGTATGCGTGTAATAGTTTTGATATCCATGCAGCGATCACGCTCATGCAGCCTGCAACACCCGAGTGCAGTGAATCCCGCACTTTTAGAGCCTGATCATGACTGGGACACAAGAGCTACCTAATGTTCCGTTGAAGAAGCAACTCCAAGTAATGGTAACGGCGTCATACGTTTCCAAACCATCGCTATTGGTTAAACACTCGGTTCCGTGTAGCCGCGAAGGCCTTCTAGTTGGTAGCGGCAAAACCGCCAGATGGGCTCGGAATCAATAATTCCGGAGTGCCAATCACTTCATACATTAATTCGAGTTCACGCAGTTTTTTGTAGCACGAGCAGGATTACGCAAGGCGTCGTTTATGCACGCTCGAGAAGCTGTCACTACTACCCTTCGCACTACTTCGCACTACGGCAAGAAGTTAGGTAGCGAACATTTAGTAGCTCATATCACTTGGAAAAATAATTTCTTCCGATATACATTGATTCGATGTTCAAGAGGTCAGGTCATCGGGTGAAATAGCACGGGGCGTACGTCCATGCGTTCCGTTTTTTATTTTTTTTCTTACTTATTCGAGATGGCGGGTTTATCATCCTCCCACAACCATCTTAGAATTTATGGCGCGCCACCTGTAGCCGGTGGGCATTGCGAATACAGACTCTATGAACGATACACGCGCTCTCAAGGCTTGCATGGGTGTGCGTTTTTTAACCTATTGTTTCAAGAAGCACTCAGCTGTTTTTCTGGCTAATAAAGAACCAATGAGCCAGCAAATATTCAAAGCTTCGCTCCTATGCTCGATACATTTAGTGATGAGGCCAAGTTTCGGAACGCTGGAAAAGTGTAAAGCTATGCGAATAATAAAAAAATCCAAGTGAACTGCACATATTCCAATGGCCGATTATTTTAGATGTGAATCATCTTAGGTTCGCACTTTGTCCGTTGGCGGTGGTGGTTAGCATGTGCCGGTGACGAAAAAAATTCTCTTTGCAACTGCAGGCTCAAAAATCTCTGTTAAAATGCTGCACTCAAAGTATTCGAAAATTTTCTTACAGGTTATAGGCTTAAGATAAACTGTTGTGTCTGTGCACGGATATATTGTCTTGAATAACAAATAGCACAGAAGGTAACGAATTAGTTTGAGTGATAACGGTTGTTTAGCGAAATCATGCTCAGTGGCCTTGAGTCAAAACTAAGTTGATTGAGTGCCCGAGCCACCGCGCCCCTACTTTAAACTCAAGTGTAGTCGAAGCGAATGTGTCCTGAATCAGCTATAATTATCATGACATTCATCTTGTACATTCATGAAACATTTAGACACTGCTATTACTTAGGATGTAGTGACTATAAAAGTGATAAAATAAAGTATACTGAATTAAAACAAAAAGAGGAGTACTTTTTATTCTTATTACGAGATACCTGTCGCACAAGTAGTTGCCACGTTACAAAGTGAATGCTCATATCCATCCGAAGTCTTCAACGCAATCCATCTTTCTTCGTGTGACACAAGTGAAATAATTGCTTCGCACGATATTGACGTGTTTCTGGTTTTTCTTCCATCCGAAAGATTTCTTACTGAACCAAAAGCGCTTTGGCAATTTCGATCTCTTTGTGTAGAAGCTTAAGTGTGGGGCTCTTGTGGGTACATCGTTAACTTGGTGCATAATAATGTTTAAAAGTAAACATATTCAAAAAAGTCTGTCTAACTAAGCGAAAAATGGATGTAGAGTATTTTCATTCCTAAACCAAATTTGCATTGGAATAAATTAGCGTATGACGTATGGTGGCTCTAATGCGTTAAAACTAACGCCCTTAACGGCAACATGGTTAATTTAGGAACGCCCTCGTCAACACTTCGTAACAGTAACGGGTAATGTTTTCCAGTAGCGTGAGATGTCATGTGAAGTATTGTTTGAATTTTCTCAGGAGTTAAACAAAACTTCTTAATTTCGTAGGCATCACGCTGCCACAGCTATTGATAACTCGCAGCGGCCGACTACGATCGGCAGTGACAGGTGTTGACAATGCAGGAGTACATTCTAATGTGTCTGTCGAGAGTGTGTTCAAAGCAGCTGCGGGCGTATTCACATAGATGCGAGGTATTCTGTCGGCCGACAGCTCACAAACAGGACTGAACGAGTTGTAGTTCCCAATAAGTTGTCTCTTCAATACTACATCGTAGTTTATTAGTTCTGCTTGCGAAATACACAAAGAGTTTGGAAAAGATTTCATTGTCATTATTTAAGCCAAAAAGACAACACCATTGAATAACTTAAGACAGACAGGTGTCGTCTGCCATTTATTACTGTTCTTTATAACTTCTTCCTACTGTGCATTCCATTTATTTTCTTCTTCAGTTTCCATTTTCAGACCGCTTCACCCTCGCCGGCTTTTTTGTTTACACTTCGGGTGTAGTACTTAAACACAGTACCGATGAAAGCACACTCAGTTTGTCCTGATGATCCGAGGTATACCAAACTCTCTTCAGAACACCGTTCTGCGATGCCTTTTAACTACGGAAAATGGTCCATAAACTGATGATCAGCCGTGCAAATTTCTTTGTGGATTAGAACAAAGTCTTCGATTTGTATATCCGGAATGTCACTGTTGCGTCTCTTCTCGAAGTTCCTCTTCATGCGTTGTCTATAGGAGTCGCCTTGGCTCGTGCCTTTCTTGGCTTCTTCGAGGACAAGTTTTTCAAGAAGGCCAAGCTCGTGGTCAGCGGGCAAGGTAAGGACTACTCCTGAGTCAGCAAAAAGCGGAATACATCCTTGGCCGCTGGTTTACGAGTGGTTGAGATGTCTAGTGGCTGCCTCGAGGCAACACTTCCAGCCCCCTTGAAATATAGAGTACATTTTCAGGTATTGCTTGATATCTCTAATGGCATGTTCAGCCAAGCCATTTGCCGCAGGACGGTATGGCGAAAAAAATTTCAAAATTATGACACGGTCTTTTGGCCACCTAGCTAGCTTTCCATTTTGAAAGGTGGGGCCATTGTTAAAAACTATGGCCTTGGTGCACCTCAAACATTCTGATCGAAGGAAAGCGATAACGCTGTTGGCATCTTCCCTTCCTGCTTTAGTTATTACCATTCGTGTGCATTCGTCTATGCCAAGCAGAGCTGCTTGTGTTTTCTTAGTACCCTCGCCCTTCTTCAATTCAGCGAAATCAATGTGAATCACTTCAAAAGAGACGCTTGATTATTTTAGCGTTGTCATCCCATCTGTTGCCTGCTTAAATTTTGCTTTGTTCGCTTGGCTTAAATGGCATGTCCGAATGTATTGTTTCACGTGCTCCTTCATACTTGGCCAAGTAAATATTTTCAGAAGCTGGTTATAGGTGCGACCGAAGCCGTCGTGTTCCCCCGACTCTGGACTAACATGATACAGACAAAATATTTTTAAAACCATTGTCGATGCTACGTGATATTTCCAGTCAATAAACTTCATTTCCTTGGTTCCTTCCTATGACTTGGCACAGTTTATTTCTTCAGGTTTTTCGCTTGTCTTGTGAACAAGTAATCTAAAGAATGCATCTGCATCTGTTAGGAGCAGACCAGGGCGATGTGATGTTTCAAATTCAGATTGTTGTAGATAGTTCTCTAATCCAGCGATTCGTCCCTTTGGTTGTGCAATGCTTAGGAGATGTGTCAAAGCTTAGTGATCAGTAAACAGGGTCAACTTCACACCTTCCAGGTAGGTACAAAAATACTGGACAGCTTTTAAAACAGCCAACGCTTCTTTCTCTGTGGTGGTATAAGTAACTTCAGTGGGCTTCAAAGTATAGCTGTAGAAACCGACTACGTGGTGCTTTTGATGATCAAGTAGTTGTGACGGTTTCTGATAAACTGTACCCGTTGCATAATGTGACGCGTCAGTATTCAGCCCAAAAGGCATAGAAAAGGCCGGTATATGAATAATCGGATCTGATAATATCAGCTTCACTAGTTCGTTGTAAGCTTTTTCACACTCTGGGCTCCATTGAAAAGGGACGTCCTTTTGCATCAAACGTGTGAGGCACCTGGTCTTTACAACATAATCTTTTATGAAAGGCCTGAAATGTCCAGCTAGGCCAAGAAATACCCACAGAGAGTGGCTATCGTATGGCTTCTCCATCTTCGAAATTCTTTCAACTGAATCCTACTTTATGCTTTTTGTAGTCTCGTCAAAAACTCTGCCAAGGAACAGAATTTTGTCTTGAAAAAGTGAACTTTTCTTGAAATTCACTTTAAGCTCAGCTAGGCTAGGAGCATTCAGGACTAGTGAAAGATGGCTTTGATGCTCTTTTTTTGTCTTTGAAAAATCTATACATCATCTACGTATGCATTCCAAATGATTCCGAGGTAGGGCTTCAGTATATCATTCATTATTTTTTGGAACGAAGCCGGAGAATCGTTACATCTAAATGGCAGGCAGTTATATTTTTATAAGTCAAATGGTGTGACAAAGGCGGTGTATTTCTTTGTGTCCTCATTCAAAGGAATTGACCAGAAACCCTTGCATAATTCAATGTGAGAAAGCCAGTGACATACACCCGTTTCGTCAATAATTGTATCTATCCTAGGCATGGGAAATGGTATAAGCTCCATTTGTGTTGAAGATTGGGCGAGTTCGTCGTACTTGAACTGGTATAGCGCATTACGGGGAAGAAGAAACGGCCGAGCAGACCGACACAAGAGGACAGAGCGCTAACTTCCAATTGGAAGTTGGCAGTTAGCGTTAGCAGTTGGAAGTTAGCGCTCTGTCCTCTTGTGTCGGTCTGCTCGGCCGTTTCTTATTCCCCGTAATGCGCTATACCAGTTCAAGTAAGCTCCATTTGTTGGTTGAGTGCCCTATAATATTGTTACGGTAACTTATTTATTAAATTAAGTACGATGCACCATGCTCGGCGAACAAGATGGCGACAGTTTGCTTGCTTGCTTGTTCCTTTCTTTTGTGGCTCTCACCCACTAAGGGGTATTGGCCAAGAAGCCGGTGGTTAATGCAAGTCAATACCTATAGATTTTCTAGACTAGGAGAATATTATTACTGTGTTTCGACTGTGAAATTAATTTGACGCGATGTAAAAAAAGAAAAAAGGGGGGGAGAGAGAAATAATAGAATTTGTTGAATATCTGAGGTGGAATCGTTATATGAAATTCCCCTGAAAGTTGAATCATTGCAGTGTATCAGCTAAATAATAAGTGGTAGTGTGGCTAGTAAAATTCAAGAGCTGATCGCTGACTCAGCAAGATAATCTTCTTGTGTTTTATAGGAATTCGCAGAGAGCCCCGCAGATGTTCCTGTCGCTGTGTCCCAATGAAGTGGCCCCAAAAGACAAAATATTGGGAGTATTAAGTGATATTCCTAATTTTCTGAATAAAATTTCGAAGCAGTTTTTTCTTTGCTTTTTAAAACGGTGACATGTGATAAGAAATTGGTCGATATGTCCAGGTTCGTTACAGCTTGAGCACAGAGGGGATGGCACCAGATCAGACCTGTTTATGTAGAAATTAAGAGGTGGTACACGGCAACGTAATTTTGTTATCAAGACTTCCAATTTACGCGTGGGACACCATTTATTATTCCATGTGAAATGCAGGTGCGAGAAATCTGGATTCGGTATCATGATTTTTGGTGAGTCTTCAAGAAGGGAAAGTTTTCTAAACCTCGCTGCTATTACATAAGCTGTAGGAGGCATGATTGGCACAATCGGAAGATCAAGCGATGTTCGCGCAAGTGTGTCAGCCATCTCGTTTATAAATATACTACGATGGCCTGGCACCCATATCATTCGCACTAGACAAATGTTTGCTGGGATAATGATTTAGAAGTTTCTAGTACTGCTGATGTCGACGACGATGATAAGAATGAACACACGGAATACGAGTCAGACACTATCACAGCTATCGAATGAGTCGCAGGAAGTTTACGAATAGCTAGTATAACGGCCAATAATTCCACTTCAAATATTGGTGTATAATCTGGGAGGCGTAATGAAAATGACCAGAATAATGAGAGAGAAAAAATACCCACACCTGCCTACTCGCCACTCAGATGCATCTGTTGCAATTACTATATTAGTACCTAATTGAGGCAGGTGTTGTTCTAATAAACCAATAAAATATTTAGAGAGCAAGTGTTTAGCGTTCATGGGGAAGATACTGTCATATTTTATTTGCAATTGGCCGATTGGATTGACAGATGGTGTGATCTCGAGTATATTAACATTAAAAGCATCTAGAAGTGTTTGAACAAATAGCACTTGGGGTTTATATACACGGGACCAATGCTCATTGAAAAAGACACCAGGCTCGGCAAAGAATGCAAATTGTCGCTTTCTTAAAGTGGATTCAGAAAATTTTAAATAGGTGTTTACTGTTAAAATACGAAATCTGCAAGCAAGGGTGGGTATCCGAGCTTCTTGATACAAAACATTGTTAGCTGTGAATTTTGGCACACCTAAAGAACTACGTAGGGCTTCCCGCTCTAAGAGAATGAGGGGGTTTATTTTGTATGCTGGTTCACCAGAGAATAGTACACATCCGAATTCAAGAATCGGACGAACGTACATGCGATAAATCATGATCAGCGTATCTCTGCGAAGACCGGAACGGAGGCGGCCAAGCCTACCTATCATTCCAACAGCGCGTGTAGCCTTAATTTTAATATATTCAATGTGGTCACGCCAGCTCAGTTTTTGATCGTACAGTACACCCAGATATTTAATACAATTAACCTGTGGTATTGTTTCTTGATGGTACTGAAGAGAAATAGTAACTGGTGCGCCCAACGGAAAAACTATTATAGCACTTTTAGTTACGTTCACGTTCATATGAATTTTCTGAAACTAGGTTTCCAATGTTGCCAAATAACACCGTAAAGTCGAATGTAGTGAATAAATATCGTTGTCAGATGCAAAGAACGCGATATCATCTGCATATACACTTGTACCTTATCACTCAGTGGAATTGAACTTAACAAAATGTTAAATAGCACAGGCGATAGAACAGAGCCTTGAAGAACACCTCTGATTTGGCTATACTTCGGTGTGGAAACACCTCGTTGGAAGCAATAAAACTTTCTGTCTTTTAAAAATTCGTATATCCAATTTGTTGTGTACTGCGGGAACGTAAGCTCTTTTAGGACATTAATAAATATAGGATGTTCAACACCGTCATATGCCTTGGCTAAATCAAGGGTTACTAGGGCCGTATATTGTCGTCTGTGCCGAGCAAGCTTTATACGAGCCTCTAAATCAACATGCGCCCACCATATAGAGTAACCTGGTCTAAATCCATTCTGGCACGCAGTGAGTATCGCATTATCTGTTATGAACTTCATAACTCTAATGTATTCTTTCTATTAACTTAACTACGTGTGATGTGTGATGTTAAAGCGATTGGCCTAATGTTATCTATCTGCATTCTTGTCCCTGTTTTTTAAGAAGCGGTATTATTTTTGCAAGTCTCCAGTCAGGAGGTATCCAACTATTTTCAAGTGAATAGTTGACAACGTTAAGGAGGTTTTCAGGAGAGATGTCAAATAATATTTTTAACATTTCTGAAGTGACGACATCTGGTCCAGGACCTGTTTTTGGCAGAATACGAACGACGTGCGCAAGTTCAACCCTACTTACTTTACTAAAATCATTTCCGAATGATGGTTTTGCACACATTATTCTGATTTGTGATGCGACAGTTCATCAACAATCAGCCACCAGCATCGTCTTTCTCTTTCTTGCAGCCAGGCTGTGCCGGCTGTAGTGTATCATAACCCCCCGGCGGTAGAAGCACCGTCTCGGTGCTTGAGCAACTCGGATGCCGTAGAAGGAGGGTGATAAGGTTTGAGTCGAGCTATGTGCACGATGTCACTCAAAGGTGACGATGATGACGTTGAATCGGCTGGAACGATCTCGTATGTAATGTCAGTTACCTGGCGAACGACGCGATATGGTCCAGTGTAGCTTGACAGCAGTTTTTTAGAAAGCCCTACACGCCGAGTGGGGGACCAGAGGAGGACAAGGGAACCCGGTGAAAAGTGCACGTTTTGATGATGAGAATCGTAGAGCTGTCTTTGGTGCTCCTGTGAGGCCTGCAGGCGGCTGCGGGCGAGTTGGCGTGCGTGGTCGGCTCGCGCGATGGCTTCGCCGGCATACTCAGTGACTGTGGGCAGCAGGGTGTCAAATGGTAGGGCGGGTTCTCGGCCGTATAGAAGATGGAATGGTGAATAGCCGGCAGTGTCGTGACGTGACGAATTATATGCGAACGTCACAAATGGCAAATGAACGTCCCAGTCCTGGTGGTCGGCCGCTACGTATTTAGAAAGCATGTCAGTTATGGTGCGGTTGAGGTGCTCCGTAAGACCGTTCGTTTGCGGATGGTACGAAGTGGCAAACTTGTGCTTGGCAGAGCAAGAGCGCAGGATTTCATCAACGACAGCTGATAGGAAGGTCCGGCCCTGGTCATTGAGAAGTTGGCGTGGAGTTCCGTGTGGTAAAATAATACCATATACCAGAAAGACCGCCACATCGGTTGCGCAACTCGTCGGAAGTGCTCGTGTGACAGCGTACCGTGTCGCATAGTCAGTGGCGACAGCGATCCATTTGTTGCCTGAGCTGGAGATCGGGAATGGGCCAAGCAGGTCGAGGCCAACTCGAAAAAAGGGTTCAATGGAAATGTCGATCGGCTGAAGAAATCCAGCTGGTAGGGAAGATGGCTTTTTGCGGCGCTGCCAGGGCTCACAAGCGGCGACGTAGCGTCGAACAGAGCGGGCAAGACCAGGCCAAAAGAAACGACGACGTAGACGGTCGTATGTACGAGAGACGCCCAAGTGGCCCGCCAAAGGAGCGTCATGAAGTTGGTTGAGAACAGTCGCACGAAGATGTGCTGGTATGACGGGGAGCAAGTCATGGCCATATGGATCGAGGTTATGGCGATACAGGATGCCATATTTTACCAGGAACATTTGTAGAGATGCGTCGCGAGGCATTGACTCAAGCTTGTCAATGATTGTTCGCAGGGAAGCATCCCGGCGTTGTTCGTGGCCAAGGTTGAGTAGCTGCCCCACAGACAGAAGGTCTGGAAAGGTGTCAGTATGGGCAGCCTCTTCCACAGGGTAGCCTGATAAACAATCCGCATCTTGATGTGACCGCCCTGTTTTGTACGATACGGTGAACGTGTATTCTTGTAATCGTAGGGACCAACGAGCGAGGCGTCCTGTGGGATCCTTGAGTGAGGCCAGCCAGCAGAGCGCGTGGTGGTCAGTGACTACCCGGAATGGACGCCCGTATAAGTATGGGCGAAACTTGGTGACTGCCCACACAAGAGCGAGACACTCACGCTCCGTGATTGAATAGTTGCGCTCGGCTGTAGATAGCAGTCGGCTTGCATATGCTATAACACGGTCATGTCCGCGTTGTTGTTGCAATAGCATCGCCCCGATGCCATGCCCACTAGCGTCAGTTCAAACCTAGGTTGGAGCTGATGGATCGAAATGGGCTAAAATCGGCAGTGTTGTAAGAGGCGTCGTGAGCTGGGAAAAAGATGAGGCTTGATCAGCGCCCCAGAAAAACGGGTGTCCTTCTTCAGGAGGTTTGTGAGTGGGCGTGCAATGATGGCGAAGTTCTTAAAAAACCGTCGAAAGTAGGAGCACAAGCCCACAAAACTGCGAACGTCCTTTGTTGACGTCGGAACAGTAGAGTCCGTGACAGCGCTAATTTTCTCGGGATCCAGGCGGACTCCTTTGGCATCGACGATGTGGCCAAGTACAGTTATTTGACGACGAGCAAAGTGGCATTTCGACGAGTTCAGTTGAAGTCCGGCTCGACGAAAAACTTCAAGAATTGCCGATAAACGCTTAAGATGAGAGTCGAATGTGGGCGAGAAAACGATAACGTCGTCTAAATAACATAAGCAGGTTGACCATTTAAACCCTTGGAGCAATGAGTCTATCATTCTTTCGAATGTGGCCAGCGCATTACTTTTTGGTTTGGTTTGGCTTGGTTTGCTTTTATTCAAGGCAAAATTGAACAAGATTGCCTTGGGGGACACGACTAAAGGCTAAGTAAAAGCCTGACTAGGTCATGCCACCCTGGCAGCAAAGCAGAAACACACTGCAAACCCAGCACTCAGAAAATTATAACATCACGTGTTATCTTACACGGGCACCATAATCAAACAGGAACCGCCAGAAGTGTGAAGAAAAGAACAGAAATACAAACAGTCCTCATTCGAGTGGTGGCAAACACAAATGCATGCCCTCTATCAAATAAATTAACAAGAAACATCTTGACTAGGAAATCGACTTGCTCTACAGGACAAATTAAAGTATAATAAACAACAGGCAAGGAACAATAATGAACAAGGTGCAACAAATACAAAAACATCATTACTACAAATTTCAACAATCAAGAAAAGCATCGCTTTAGTCCACTAGGAATACTTTCGTTATTTTTTAAAATGATCTAGCTGAAATTCCGTCTTCCAGTAAATGTAATATAGTTGGGTGTTTGTTTAGAATGTTTGGAATTTGGGACGCTAATCGTTGGTCGCCGTAGTTCGTGCGTGACCTATATTGGTATATTAGGCTCTTTCTCAGCTCGTATGGTGTTTGTTTCACATAATATGTGTCCAAGAATAGTGATGTATTTAGTTTATACTGGTGTAATATCTCTAGACATAGCTTATGTCTGTATAACAGAGACCAAAGGGCATAACTTTGAAGTGATAAAGCCCGTCAGGAGTGACGAATGCGGTCTTCTCATGGTCCATCTCGTCCACAGCGATCTGCCAATAGCCAGATGGAAGGTCGATAGTGGAAAAATACGTATCACCGTAAAGGGAGTCTAAGGCATCGTCAATTCTAGGCAACGGGTAAATGTCTTTCTTTGTAATTTTGTTGAGATGCCTATAATCTACACAAAAGCGCCATGTTCCATCCTTCTTTCTAATCAGGACGACAGGAGAAGCCCAGGGGCTACAAGAGGGCTCGATTATGTCTTTTGCAAGCATCTTTTCGACTTCCTGTTGTATGACTGTGCGCTCGGACGCAGAAACACGGTATGGGCGTCGGTGAATGGGACTCGCGTCACCAGTATTCATGCGATGAGTAATAACACTCGTTCGGTTTAAAGCCGTGCTGGCGAAGTAGAAAATGTCACTATAACTCCAGGACGTGATGAAGGGCTTCCGCTTGATCAGGAGCGAGGTCTTATGGTACCATGTGGTCAACGTCGGCGCCCGATGAACGTGATAGAGTTGGTTCATGGTCTGAGGTGCAGCAATCATTCATTCTGAAGGGTTCAACCGTATGGTCTTGTAGAGCAGTAATTTCGGCCAGGAAGATACCTTGTGGAAGAATTTGGGCAGTGAGGGCAAAATTGACAATAGGAAGGCATGTGCGGTTTTCAACAATTGTCAGAATGGTGTGCGGAACAGCGACGCCATGCGTAAGCAGCACGGCATGAATTAGGGCCACCATGTAATCGCCATCAGGTACAGGTGGTGTAGAGAAGAGGTCGATATGTGTGACACAGTTAGGCGGAAGGCGTGCGAAATCAATGCAGCAAAGGCGACTTTGGGATGGGTTGGTCAGATCAGAAAGTAGAGGCATTTCAAGGTCAAGACAGCCGGCTGAACAATCTATAAGGGCCGAGTGAGCGGTTAGAAAATCCATGCCTAGAATTACTTCATGAGGGCAATTTTCTATAACGGTGAAAAGAACAGCAGTGCTTCTATCGGCGATAGTCACACGGGCAGAGCAAATGCCAATACCCGCGGCAGTTCCCCCGTCGGCGACTCGAACGGCTCGGTTCAAGGCGGGTGTGATAACTTTCTTTAGGCGACGACGAAGAGCAGCACTCATTATGGACACATGCGCGCCGGTATTGATCAACGCGCGCACAGGTATATTGTCTAGAGTAACGTTCAACAGATTCCGGGTGGTCGGTAATGTTACACGAGGATTTCTCGCAGAGGTCGTCGTCAATGCAGCTTCACCTCCAGAAGCTGCACTGCCTAGTTTTCCGGTCCGGGGCGCTGCGAATAGGTCGGAGAGGCAGGACGGCGTTGTGGGGGCGAACGAGATTGACGGCGAGCAGGGGATGGTGAGCGGGCGTAGCGAGGTCTCGTCTGAGGTGCGGTAGAATCAGAGGATGTCGTTGGCATAGGGGAATCAAAATCAAATGTCGATGACGACTGGTGGACAGAAGTGGCCTGGGTAGGAAGCCCATAGTGTGCCGGCGGAGCCCAGTGATTGCGGCAGTGGCGAGCAATATGACCGACACGTCGGCAGTTGAAGCATACGGCCTTGTCGTCCAGTGTACGCCATTCAGACAAATTGCGCTGTCGAGAGTAGTTGGAACCAACTCGAGGAGCGGAGGGACGACAATAAAACGGCTCGGCGGAGTAAACTGGTTGAATAGGGTGTAGGCCGACGTTCGATAATTCTTGACGAACGACGGTTTGTATCAGTGAGATTGTGCTCGGTGAAAGATCAGGCGTTGTAATTGGAGTAGCTACTGGTTGGGCTGCCTCGACCTCGCGACGACTGATGCGGGTGAGGTTGTCACATCGGGGAACTGGGCGGACGACGTCATCACAAGAGGAAGTAGGAGCTGCGTTCGGCAGGCGCGTGATGCCGTGGGTGACGCAGCGGGCTTTAGCCAGTTCTAGACGGCGGCATTCTGTCATGATCGTGTCGATGCTCGTGACATTATTAAAAACCAGCAGGTTGAAAGCACCGTCAGCAATCCCTTTGAGGACGTGATTACCTTTTTCTTCTTCTGACATGCGCTGGTCGACCTTGCTACAAAGCGCCAAGACGTCAAGAATGTATGAGACGTACGATTCAGTAGACGTCTGGGCGCGAGTGGCGAGTCTTCTTGGCAGCGAGCTGACGACGAAATGAATCACCGAAAAGATCACGGATCTTCGACTTGAAAAGATCCCAGCTTGTGATTTTGGCTTCGTTGGTTTCGAACCATGTCCGCGGCGTGCCGTCGAGGTAGAACACAACATTGGCGAGCATGAGCGTGGAATCCCAGCGGTGGGTAGCACTGACTCACTCGTACCAGTGCAGCCAGGAGTCAACGTCGATGGTACCGTCAGCGGAGAAAGTTCCAGGATCCCGCAGGGGCGGCACGGTGACGTAGGTTGTCGACTCGGATCGAGAGACCGGTGGGGATAAGGCACTGGCAGTTGAAGTAGCCGAGGAGTCCCCAGTGTTGCCACCACTGCGCGTCTCCGTCGAGGTACGGGAGTCGTCCACCTCCACCAATAATGTTACGGTAACTTATTTATTAAATTAAATACGATGCACCGTGCACGGCGAACAAGATGGTGACAGTTCGTCAACAACCAGCCACCAACATCGTCTTTCTCTTTCTTGCAGCCAGGCTGTGCCGGCTGTTGTGTATCAATATGTACAAAGACGGAATGTTTCATCCTCTTTTGGAGCAAAAGTGATAGGTTAAACAAAGGGTGAGACAGAGGGTCGAATGATATTTGCGCTCAACACTGCCTGCAACTCTTTTCTCGGCCAAATATTTTTTTCTCTTGACATGTTATACGGAGCTCTTCTTACCACCGTTTTATCAGTGATTTCAAATGGCACTTGATGGGACTTTCGGGGCATAGCTTACAATGTAGACGAACTCAGAGTACATAGCTTTGATGTCTTTTTCACAATGGACGACTCTTAAGGGACGATGAGTTCGATCCTTCGTAATCCTGGGGGACTCATCTTCAACAAGCACTTTGTCATCCCAGAAAAGGTTAATCTTGAGCTTCTTCATGTCAGGGCGAGGCAACAGAAAGTCATATGCTACATTCTGCATTGCCAACACAGTGCTGGTGAAAAAATCACTTTGAAATTCAATGACTACAGACTCCCACTCGTTATATGAGCTCATCAAGCCATCATATTCTTGTACTCAAATGACTTGACCAGCATGCAAACGATCGATGTCGAGTCGCTTCCTGTTAACGATGGACGCACAAGCTCCACTATCCACCAATGCATTCATTCTGACACCATCGATTTTCACTTGTATATGAAGCAGGCTGGGTGATATTATTACGACGTGTATGTGCCGGATTGATAAGAGGGAATAGAAGTGTGGACTTGGGAAGAAGAAGATCTCTCGGCAGTTTTATCCGGTGCGGCCTCGCCATCCCAGCTTCCGTTCAATAAACCCCCGTACCCCTACTTCAGGCGTAACAGAGTGGTGGAAGGTGCTGGGTACAGTATACGTCGACGAACCACGGAGCCACAGCTGTTCGAACTTCGCCGGAGCCGTCGTATTGCCGGTCTGCCACCGACACCAACTGCCATGGCCGAGAGCGAAGGTCACGCCTTCTCAACCACACAAAGGTCAGTGCCAGCTGCACCTCGATATCACTATATGGAACCCCGCCCGTTCGCGGGAAGAGCAGGAGAAGATGTGGATGCGTGGCTGACACAGTACAAAAGGGTGAGCCGGTACAACTGCTGGGATGCCACCGACCAACTGGGAAATGTCGCGCTGTTTCTCACGGAAACAGCTCTGATGTGGTACGAAAACCACGAAGATTCCTTAACAACGTGGGATCGTTTCACTGAAGAGCTCAAGAAATGCTTCGGCGACTCTGATTCAAAAAAGAAGAGCGCGGAGCGCACGTTGGCTCAAAGAGCTCAGACTCCTGGAGAAACGTGTACCACCTACATAGAGGAGGTCCTGATGCTCTGCAAGATCATAGACCCGTACATGACTGAAGAGGACATGGTCGGCCACCTTCTGAAGAGTATAGCAGAGGACGTCTACAACTTTTTGATAGGCAGGGAAGACCTCACTTCCGTCTCCGCCGTCCAACGTCACTGCCGTACTTTTGAGAAGCTAAAGACCCGTCGTATTGCCCCGAAATTTGGTAGGCTGGCAAATGTAACAACGGTCGCCAGCGTCGACGTGAGCCCGCCCGCCGACCTTGCCGCTACTATCCGGACAATAGTGCGGGAAGAACTACAGCGACAAGACACACTGTTCCACGACACCATCCGCCATACGCCTACCTGTTCATCCTACTACCCGGCCCCGTTCGCTCCTCTGCCACCATCAGTATGTGTGACAGACGTTCGCGAAGCTAGGGCTTCGTGGCCACGCCGAGACTCATTCGCGTCTGACCAGCGGTATGACCAACGTCTTCGTCCCGGCCCCGCCCCACAGAGGCGCGCAGCTCCCGTTCAGCAATCTGCTCCACCCCGTTCGGTTAGGCGACCCTACACAGCCCAGCGCTCTCAGCAGTGGTTCGGCGAGCGACCCCTACCCATCTGCTACAACTGTGGCGTCGAAGGCCACATTGCCAGGTACTGTAACTACCGGCAGCCGCCGAGGTACGACTGGCCACCGAGATCCCACCTGTCCGACTTTGCACAAGCACCAACGTTCCCTGGAAGCGCATCTTACGAGACACCAAGGCCGCTGCGAAACCGTTCTCCAGCCTCTGACCGCAGTCTGACACCCCCGCCAGCCCCTCGCTCCAATCGGTCGCCGTCTCCTAGGCGCCGCTACCCTTCGCCGCCTCCGGAAAACTAGGCAGCGCGGCCGCTGGGGGTGAGGTCGCTGGTGATTCGCTGCAAGAAGAGATACCTCCACCGGTGCTTATGTTTAAAAACAAAGTGCAAGTTTTTGTTGATGGTGTACATACGATGGCTGTGGTGGACACTGGAGCCGCCGTGTCGATCATGAGTGCTGCGTTCAAAGCTCGTTTGGGAAGAAAGGTGACCTTTTTGTTGGAGAAAGCGATAACGTTCTGTGGCGTGGGCGGCAACTCGTTGTGTCCGATTGGTATTTGTACCGCGGCAGTGTTACTGAGTGATCAAGTGTTTGTGACAGAATTCACGGTTCTTCCGCGGAGCACTCATGACATCATTCTAGGCATAGATTTCTTGCGAATGTGCGGAGCCACTGTAGACTGTCGAAATGGCGAAGTTATCATAAGTGACGCTGTTCCTCATGGACTTATCGAGAATTCGGGTACGGAAAGCGGTGCGCTCCGAGTCTATGAAGATACCGTTATCCCGGCCTTCTGTGCTGTGCGCGTTCCAGTAGCTTCTTCGCATATTAACGACAATAAGACCGGTTTCGATGCGCTAGTGGAGCCTTTCCATCTAAGTTGTATAAAGAAGAACACGTTGGTACCCCACAGCATAGTTTCAGTGAGTGAAGGTCGTTCAGACCTTTGGACAACGAATTATTCAAACGAACCGGTGCTGCTACCAGGAGGACTTAAGCTAGCGTCGTTTAAAGAATACTCGCCAACAACAGTAGCTGTCCTCAGTGACGTTCGACGGGATGAACAAGTGACCGCCTGCTCAGACAGTTCGAAAGTTTTACCTATGGTTGATAAGGCGCTGACTGCCGACAAGCGCAGAATGCTTGTGGACGTTTTGTTAAAGTACTTGCAAGTTTTTGATTTCTCCCAGAGTGACCATACGCCTTCCATTCCTCCATTTCGTATACGCCATAGGATAAATACACAAACAGCACAGCCAATCCGACAAAAACCGTACCGAGTATCGCCGTCCGAGCGCAAGATAATAGACAATCAAGTGCGTGAAATGCTCCAAAAGGGCATCATTCAAGAATCATCGAGCCCTTGGGCAGCTCCTGTGATCCTTGTGAAAAAGAAAGACGGTACCTGGAGATTTTGTGTCGACTATCGCCGTTTGAACTCCATCACGAAGAAAGATGTTTATCCTCTTCCACGAATTGATGACGCCTTGGACTGTCTCCATTCGGCGTCATACTTCTCGTCTATCGATTTACGTTCAGGCTACTGGCAGATTCCCATGCATCCAGCGGACAAGGAAAAGACTGCTTTCATAACTCCAGACGGACTTTATGAATTTAACGTGATGCCGTTTGGATTATGTAATGCTCCTGCCACATTCGAAAGGTTCATGGATACCATTCTGCGTGGCCTAAAATGGAACGTCTGTATGTGCTACCTAGATGACATCGTGATCTTTGGGCGCACATTTCGTGAGCACAACGAACGCGTGGACATTGTTCTGGAATGCATTAGAAACGCTGGCCTTGTTCTTAATTCGAAGAAGTGTCATTTCGGCGAGCGACAAACCTTAGTACTTGGGCACCTTGTGAACAAAGATGGGATCAGGCCTGACCCGAGCAAGACAGCAGCTGTGAAAGCGTGCAAACCACCTCGCTCAACGAAAGAGCTTCGCAGCTTCCTAGGCCTGTGCTCGTACTTTCGCCGATTTATTCCCGCATTCGCCGACGTTGCCTTCCCCTTGACCAGTCTGCTACGTCAAGGTACTAGCTTTGAATGGACACATGACTGTGAGACGTCTTTCAACCAACTCAAGTTCTTACTCACATCGCAGCCCATTCTCCGACACTTCGACCCTTCGGCGCCGACCGAAGTTCATACTGACGCCAGTGGCATTGGCATAGGTGCAGTTCTAGTACAACGACACAGTGGAAAGGAACATGTCATTGCGTATGCCAGCAGAACTTTAAGTAAACCAGAACGGAATTACACAGTGACTGAGCAAGAATGTTTGGCACTCGTCTTCGCTGTACAGCGATTCCGTTCATACCTGTACGGTCGTCCCTTCCAAGTGGTCACAGACCATCATTCCTTGTGCTGGCTTGTAAGCCTCCGAGACCCATCTGGCCGCCTGGCACGCTGGGCCCTCCGCTTGCAAGAGTATGACTTCACGGTGTCATACAAGAGTGGCAGGAAGCACGCTGACGCTGACTGCCTTTCGCGGATGCCGCTTACTACAACACTTTGCGATGCCGACAATTTCGATCACCTAATTGCGTCAGTGACTCCAGTATTCCCGGACAAGACCACCTTTGAAAATGAACAGCGGAAGGATGTCACCTTGGAGCCATTATTTGCTGAAGCACGAGCGTCCACTTTGGCCGGACGCTTTTGCGTTCGTGAAGGATTACTTTACAAGAGGACCTTCTCGGCCACGGGTTCCCGCTTCTTGCTGGTGGTGCCGCACACACTCCGTTCCTCCATTCTGCGCGCCATGCACGACGACGCAACTTCGGGTCACCTGGGAATGACGCGAACACTCCTTCGTACACAGGAGCGATTTTACTGGCCACGCATGCGCCAGTCAGTTGAGCAGTACGTGGCCAGTTGCACTCAATGCCAGACGCACAAATCAGTCACGACTGCTCCGGCTGGACTTCTACAGCCTGTGACGCCTCCCAGCACTCCCTTTGAGCAAGTTGGCATTGACCTCGTGGGCCCTTTTCCACGCTCGGCAAAAGGCAACCGTTGGATTGTAGTGTGCGCCGATTACCTGACCCGCTACTGCGAAACGGCCGCCCTGCCATCTGCGACTGCTGGCGAAGTATCCTCCTTTCTCCTGCACTCTATCATACTGCGCCACGGACCTCCTCGCGTCATAATAAGCGACCGCGGCCGTCAGTTTACGGCAGACGTTGTTGAGGAACTGCTCCGTATGTGTGGCTCGGAACTTCGTCATTCGACACCTTACCATCCACAGACGAATGGCCTTACTGAACGAACGAACCGGACACTGGTGAATATGCTTTCGATGTACGTGGCGTCCAATCACAAGAACTGGGACGACGTCTTACCGTTCATCACGTATGCCTTCAACACTGCCCAACACGAAACCACCGGCCACAGCCCTTTCTTCCTTCTTTACGTTCGACCCCCTCGTTATACCCTGGACACTATCTTTTCGTTTTATGACAATGACGATCCTTCATTAGCTGAAACACTATGCCTTGCAGAAGAAACTCGGCGTCTTGCCCGCCTGCGTACTATAGCATCGCAAGACCGCTCAAAGCTCCGCTACGACAGCAAGCACCGCCACGTCACATATGAACCGGGAGACCTTGTAATGGTGTGGAAGCCTATCCGCAAGCGTGGCTTGTCCACAAAACTTCTCGCCCACTACACTGGCCCATTCGTTGTCCTTGAGCGCCTCAGTGCAGTAGATTATAAAATAGCACGACTGACAGCTAGTGGGAGACGATCAACCAAGACCGAGGTTACCCATGTGGCTCGCCTCAAAGCTTTTAGACTGCGGGACGATGCATGAAACGCGCGGTGCGCTTCGTCTGCGCAGGGGGAAATATTACGACGTGTATGTGCCGGATTGATAAGAGGGAATAGAAGTGTGGACTTGGGAAGAAGAAGATCTCTCGGCAGTTTTATCCGGTGCGGCCTCGCCATCCCAGCTTCCGTTCAATAAACCCCCGTACCCCTACTTCAGGCGTAACAATATTAAATACACCGTCTCCTGGCCGCTATTTTGATTGAGATCTCTCAGTTCAGGCAGCGAGGGGTGGAGAGCCGGATTATGCGCAGAGCTGTAAGAAGTTTCAACACTGTCTTCGTCGGTACGCACACATTGGAATGGAATATCTATTCAGCTACGTGCATACTGACTCGTACGTAAGTGGGCGTTAATGTTGCATCCGTCATGCCTGTTCAAGAGAGATTTTTCTTCCCACGAAGGCCCTCTACAATCTTGTTTTACCCCCGGGAACAAATTATTGAGGCATTGTAGAAGCTCGTCTAGAATCCTTGAAGCCATTAACAAAACTTCTCTTCAAATCTCTCTAGATGACCCCTGCATCAATAGGTCTAAAAGAGTCTGCGAGGAAACGTTAGGCTCTGCTACGTGTAGCAGACGGCGTTTCTCTAGGTGATATTCTAGGGCGAATCCAGATTTGTACTTTTAAGTTAGCGCAACATCCCATCTTTGCGTAGCACTAACTTCACATGAAGCCCCCCCCCCAAAAAAAAACTCGCTTTCCATTGCTCCCAACAAAATGGTGCCTTCTCAAAAAGCTGCAAATCATACCACTTTTAGCGGTGATATTAAGATAACGACGCAAGTTTTCAAGTTTATTGTCATTTGATAGCCAGTTATTCTTTTGCTATGCATATTCGTAAAGAAACATTCATTGTTGAGGAATCTGGGTGCTTTATCAAAAATATTCATCTCCACCAGTCTTTGCATTGTTGAAGCTCTGTTCAGCGCACCAACGAGAACTTTCATTAGCTCTCTAGTCTTTGTAATCTGTCGTTGCTGCTCTTCAATAATGTTTATTAACAGGCCCTCCTTCTTTTTAGCAGCCTCTTGCGAGAGTCATGGACATCGCATAGGTTGAATGACAAGCCTTCTAGTGCCTGTAGACTCAGATCCACCTTCACGGACTTCAACTGAAGAAGCTCCTCGTAACCAACGGCAGCGTCCTTCATCACTTTCTCAGTCAATACTGCAGAACTCACATGACGAGGAAGGTCCATTCTTGGCTCGCCTTGAACTTCGAAAGCCGTGAAGATGACATGCTGCGGAGAGGTGTGTTCAACGAAGAACTTAAGTCACATGTCCTCCTTTGGCTGCGCCTAAATTGTGTAGCGATCCTAGGTTAAATAAACAGCACCATCGAATAAGTTGAGACAGACTGGTGTCATCCGCCATTTATTACTGCTGTCTCTAACTTATTCCTTCTCGGCAATACATTTCTTTTCACCAGTTTCCCTTTTCAAACTGGTTCATGTATGTGACAAATACACCTGATCACTTTTAAATTGTTATTCCAGTTTCTGCAGCAATGGAACCCGGCCATGTTATTGATCGTGGGAAAGGGCAGCAGTAGCGCGCAGTACTTTTTTCGGTAATTGTAGCAGTAACGGGTTACCCTTTGTTTCTGTAACGCATACAGCAGTGCGTATGACGAATACGAATTGCGGGTCATGACATTAATAACGCGACTTGTCTGCAGCAAACGTCATAAAACCCTTTCCACCAGTCACATGTGTCACATCACCGCGAAGCACGGCTCACCGTATACGAGTGTGAGCAACAGGTGAATCACAGCATCAATCAACGCAAGAACAGAGAAAATAGATTTTTCGAAATCATAATGCAATAGCCTCAAAGAGCTTGCGTTTCATAAAACCCGGCATTGGCGTCGTCGGCGATGTCGAAGAAAGAACATGTTGGATTGAAGCAAAAAATGAAAATCGCGGTTTGAGGCACAACCATGCAAAGAAATTCTGCACGGCAGCTGAGTGTCCTGCCAAAGAGATAGACCCAGTTTCTAAGCACATTTGTTAAAAAAATAAGCGCCTTTGTATGCCGCTGCCCTGCCGGTGCAATTTTAAACACGGTTGCAGTGTGGACTAATTGCTTCATAACCCCAAGCTTTATAAACGCATGGGAACACGAAAGTCACCCGCTCGCGTGAATAGTCCATGGTATAAAGTCGTAACCAATTACACGTGGTTCTGGCTGGGAATTTCGAAGTCACTGGTGAAGTTCTTCTTGTCCTCAACTTTAGCTTTCACGTCACCGCTCAACATCCACGATGCTACTCTATGCATGAGCTATACGCAAAGGTAGAGTGGAATCCAGAATACGATGAGCAAGAATTGTATTATCAAGTCTCGTTATCACTACTGAGTTCACGTTCGTCCAGGACTGGTGCAAAAAAATTGGAGGCGAAGTACGGTCGAATTTGGTTTTACAGTGGCTGACACGCCACCGCAATCAAGTGCAGCGTCTTTTAAATCGCGAAATTTCTGCGTGTGTTGAGTATATGAAATATTTTTGTGGCAGAAAGCGGGCACCCGCTGTTAAAAAGCCTGATTGGTTTTCTAAATCAGCAGTGTCCACCGAAGCCTACCTTGGAATACTCTCATAGAATGTTTTCTCTCTGAATGTGTTTCACATGTCTGTGCCCTAGAGGCATTTCTCCGTTTACAAGCTGCAGCAGTGAAGCCATGAGCGTGGCATGTATGTCTTGTTTTAAATGACATGCATGTCTTGAATTTTCGTTCACAGTTGGCGTTCATATTTGTCGTGAAACAACATTGCACAATACCAGTTTTAGTATAAATCGAGAGAATAAAACGGCTGTAAAGGCACCATGAACAAAGCATGTAAGTCATGCCATACATCATGTGCATCTCTGAATTTGTGTCTTAGGATCTGTTATTTACGTTCATCATGCAGTCATGTCACAGCATATCAAATTTTATATACATTCAGTAAAAAACTGCCACGAGTGCACTATGAGCGCGACATGGTAATCATGTCATACATGGCTCACATCCACCTCATTCATGTCCTAATTTTTATGTTAACATTTGTGATTTATATTCATCGTACAGTAAAACTGCATAATACCAATTTCAGTATATGTCTAGTGCATGAATCAGCGGCAAACACACCATGAGCGTGGCATGTAAATCATGTCGTACATAATATCCGTGCCATTCTTTGCATGTAAGGATCTGCTATTTATGTTCGTCTTGTCAGGTCATATGAAATTTGTATATATCCAGGATAACAAAACGGCTGCGAGCACACCTTGAAGATGGCATTCAAGTCATGGCGTACATGACATCTGTGCCATACTTTATAAGTAAGGAGCTGTTATTTGTGTTCGTCACACAATAATGTCCAGTCATAACAAAGTTGGTACATATTCAGGATAATGAAACGGCTGCGAGCACAATATCAGAATTGCATGCAAGTCATGCTGTACATGACATCCGTGACATACCTTGCATGCCAAGATCTGTCATTTGTGTTCGTCACACCGTCATGTCAGGCCATATGAAATTTGTTATACATTCAGAATAACGAAACGGTTGCGAGCGTGCCATGATGATGGCATGCCAGTCATGCTATACACGACACCCGTGCCATGCCTTGCATGTAAAGATTTGTTATCTGTGTTCGTCACACTATCATGTCAGGCCATATAAAATTTGGTATATATTCAGAATAACAAAACAGCGGCGAGTGCGCCATAAGGATGGCAAGTAAGTAATACCATACATGACATCCATGCCATATTTTGCCTCTAAGGATCTGTTGTGTTCAGCACACAGCCATTTAGGGAATATCGAATTTGGTATATCTCCAGAATAAAGAAATGGCTGTGAGCACACACTGAGGATTACATGTAAGGATCTGTTATTTGCATTTGTCTATCAGTCATGTCTAGTCATATCGCATTTTGTATTTATCTATGTTAACGAAACTTCTGTTAGCTCTGCACGTGGATGGTATGTAAGTCATTCCGTACATGACATTATTGGCACTCTTCACATGAAATGATCTATTATTTGTGTTCGTCATACAGTCACGTCAAGCCATATTGACCATAAAGAATTTGGTATATATACAGGATAACGAAACGGTTGCGAGCGCGCCATGAAAATGGCATGTAAGTCATACCGTACAAGACATCCGTGCCATGCATTGCATGTAAGGATCTCGTTGTGTTCATCACACAGTAATGTCAGGCCATATCGAATTTGGTATATAACAGAATAAGGAAACGGCTGCGAGCGCGCCTTGAGGATGGCATGTAAGTCATACCGTACATTAGGGTTGAGAGCTGGGCTAGTTGGTGAGACATCATTTAACCATATGGTGTAGTAGCGCAAATTCATGGGGACGAAGAGGACAAGAAAACACGACACTCGCTACACTCGCAACTAATTTTTATTTCAGAAGCAGCACTTCATATATAACCCATAACCCTAGTGACACAGAAAAGAACTACGAACACGAACGCAACGAAGGATCTCGTTGCGTTCGTCACACAGTCAGGTTAGGCCTTATGAAGTTTCGTATATATCCAAAATAACAAAACGGTTGCGAGCACGCCATGAGCGTGGAACGTAAGTCATGTGATGTATGACATACATGTGATGATGACGTAAAGGATAGAAAGAAAACTGCCATTAAGGCTCAGTACGTCTCCTTGCTAGACCTCACATGCGGCTAGTGGTAGGTGCCTATGACCGAACGAACCGGTGAAGACGCGGCGTTTATCACCCCTTTGGGCACTTTTCGACCTCTACTGATGATTTTCGTGCTCAAAATTGCCCCCTTTTGTTTTTCAGGGCTGAGGGACTGCGTGATGGTGGCAGCAGATAACTACGCTGTTCTTTATCTTGATGCTATTGCTGTTTTTTCGGACAGCTGGAAAGAACATCTGAGCCACTTGCAGCACGTCCTGACGCGCTCAAAGAGCACGGGACTCACGGTTAAAGAGCCCGGCAACACTTTTTTGAGCATGGTAAGAAGACGCTGCCGATCGGTAGTAGAGGCTCCCGACAACACGCGAGTCAAATAATATAGCACAGCACGTGGCCTAGAACTCACAATAAGTTATAGAATTCAGCTGAAAATTGCTTTTTCTTTTCTCGAAAAATCACGGATTATGCCAAAAAGTCACACGTCAAATACCCATCTCTCAGCCATTGGCTGAATCGAACATGAGGCGCTCGTTCGTTGCAGAGGTCTCGCGTGTGGCTGCTACTTTTCCACGCGTTCGCGCTCGATCACACTGAAAAAGCGGTGCCTTTGAAGAAAAACAAAGTGCTCAAGGTAGCGAGGCACGTGTGACGCTTTTCTGTGGCCCTGCCATTCTCCCCTGCCTAGCTTCCAGCACTTTCAGGACGAGAGAAGAGAGAATGCAATATCAGCATGCGACAAACATTTTTAACTCTACTCGCACTGGACTGACTCCTAAATTTTTGCGGCGTTCAATTCGTGCAGCAATAAGCTTTTCCAGTGAATACATTCCGTGGTTACTTGAAGAAGCGTTTCAGGGCCCATTTATGACTAAAGACTGTAAGTTGAGACAGGCGGAAGTAAAATATCTAAGGCATATTTTTGGGCGAAGATGCCGGTGGCCCCACGAGGTAGAACTTGCCGTCATCGAGAACTATATCTCCGTCCAGTCACTAAGCATATATGTTGGCCTTTCTAGGCCTTACTGAACAGTACGAACACTATATCTCTAACTATTCACAGATAGAGTTCTCTGACCGACAGTTATAGGAAGGGAGAGCCCGTTAAGGTCGAGTGGGACGAGTTAAGGAAAAGTTCGTTCTAAGGATTGAAAGCAGCACTGACGTCTCAGCTGATTATAACAGACCTATCGTACTTCAAAGCAACGTGAGTGAAAGGGGCCTTGGGGCTGTTCTGAGTGTGAGCGAGATGAAAAAGGGGGGGGGGGAACCACTTTGTGCTTTTAAATGCTTAGCATTTCTTGGCGAACTTCGTCGACTTTGAGTGCATCTATCTATCTATCTATCTATCTATCTATCTATCTATCTATCTATCTATCTATCTGGCCGCCTATGAATTTTAGCTCTCCAGGCCGTTTGGATAATGGTATCGATACTACACTTGGTATTATTTAACATGACTGTTTCACGAACCTGATTAGTTATAACATAAAAATCGTGATATGTGTGTCATAAATGTCATAATACACATTTCTGTAATGAGTGCGAACCTTCGCCGACGCCTACATAAAGTGCTCACGCCTGCCGCTTCCCACAAACTTCGTGTCGCTGATGGGAGGACCCCTGATGTTCAAGGGATGTGCACGGCCCGTGTGTCTATTGCTGGTCATCCTACATTAGTTCAGTTTGCCGTCATTAAAATGTGTCCTCATGACCTAATACTTGGTTTGGACTTCCTGTCACGTCATTCTGCGCTCATTGATTGTGCCACTGGTGCTCTTCAGCTTGAACTGCCGCAATTTGCCGATTTTCCAGCAGACTATTCTCCCCGTTTACGCTCTCGTCACCACGTTCGCTTGCCTCCGCAAGCTGCCACATATGTCACTTTGTCGTGCTCACGTCATGTGCCCGACGGTGACTACCTCGTCACTCCTATAGTCGACGTACTGATGGCCCGAGACGTCGCCCTTGCTCACACTGTTGTCGCCGTCGCTAATAATACAGTGGTTATACCACTACTCAACGTGAGTCTCTTGACTCAAGTTATTCCGCAAGACATGTCTTTGGCCACCCTATCTCCACTTGACAGCTGCAACGTTACTGGTTTGGACACCGATACTACATCCCCCTGTCTTGGCCGCAATTACACTCTGCCTGCAGATGACATTAAAAAGATGATTGCTCCCGACCTCACTGCAGTGCAAGCTGCCAGCCTCCGTAGTCTGCTAACATCATATAGAGACGTTTTCGACTTTGACCACCGCCCTCTCAGCCAAACAACTGCAGTGACTCACCGGATCAACACTGGTAATGCCAGTCCTATACGGCGGCGTCCATATCGCGTATTTCACAAGGAACGCCAAGTAATCCAAAATGAAGTGGATAAAATGATTACTAAAGACGTAATAGAACCCTCATACAGCCCCTGGGCCTCCCCAGTCGTGCTCGTTCAGAAGAAAGATGGCAGCTGGCGCTTTTGCGTGGACTATCGCCATTTAAACAAAGTGACCCACAAAGATGTCTACCCTTTGCCTCGGATTGATGACGCCCTCGATTGCCTCCATGGTGCCCAATACTTTTCGTCTATCGACCTTCGATCCGGCTATTGGCAAATTTTCGTCGACCCCATGGATCGTGAAAAAACCGCTTTCGTTACGCCCGACGGCCTCTACCAGTTCAAAGTCATGCCTTTTGGACTGTGTAATGCGCCGGCAACTTTCGAGCGCATGATGGACTCCCTTCTCCGAGGATATAAGTGGTCCATCTGCTTATGTTATTTAGACGATGTCATCGTCTTTTCGCCCACCTTTGACAGCCATATAACACGTCTGTCAGCTGTTCTGGATGTTTTTCGAAGAGCTGCTCTCCAGCTCAATTCTGCAAAATGCCATTTCGGACGTCGCCAAATCACCATACTCGGCCACCTTGTCAGTGCCGATGGTGTTCAACCAGATCCCGAAAAGGTGCGAGCAGTACAACAATTTACTGAACCACGCTCAACCAAGGACGTCCGAAGTTTTGTAGGGCTATGTTCCTATTTTCGTCGATTTGTCCGCAACTTCGCCGACATCGCTCGACCGCTTACTGATCTCTTAAAGAAGGACGTTCCCTTCGCATGGGGTATAGAGCAAGCGGACGCCTTTTCGGCTCTTATCCATCTTCTGACTACGCCACCAGTACTGTCCCATTTCGACCCAGCATCACCTACAGAGCTTCGGACCGATGCCAGTGGCCATGGAATTGGAGCGGTCCTTGGCCAACGACAGCACGGGAAGGACCGCGTGATTGCTTACGCCAGTCGTCTTCTTTCACCTGCCGAACGGAAGTTCTCCATCACTGAGCGTGAATGCCTAGCTTTAGTGTGGGCCGTGGCGAAATTCAGGCCTTACCTGTATGGCCGAACTTTTTCCGTTGTTACGGACCATCACGCTCTTTGCTGGATGTCATCGCTAAAGGACCCATCTGGACGTCTTGGTCGCTGGGCGCTCCGTCTGCAAGAATACTCATTCGTGGTCCACTACAAGTAGGGACGCCTCCACACAGACGCAGACTGTTTGTCACGTTATCCGGTTGAAACGCCCGACTTGACAGACCTTGATTCAGACCCCTGCGTTCTCTCCATCCACACTTTGGGTGATATCTCCACCGAACAACGACGTGACCCGTCGTTACTCTCCATTATCGAGCGTCTGACCTCTGCTCCGACAGACCCTTCCGTTCGCCTGTTCGAACTGCACGACAACATTCTATACCGTCGCAGCTTCAACGCTGATGGCCCGGAATTACTACTCGTGCTTCCCCATCACCTACGTGCCAGCGTTCTCGAACAACTACATGACGTACCTACAGCCGGTCACCTAGGCGTCTCTCGTACCTACGATCGTGTGCGACGTCGCTTTTTCTGGCCGGACTGTATCGTTCTGTGGTTCGCTACGTCACTGCTTGCGACCGCTGCCAACGCCGCAAGCGCCCCTCTGTGCTACCGTATGGCCTCCTACAGCCCATTGACATACCAACGGAACCATTCTTCCGTGTTGGCCTTGACCTGTTGGGCCCGTTTCCTACGTCCACCTCCGGAAATAAATGGGTTGCAGTCGCCACAGACTACGCCACACGCTTTGCCATCACTAAAGCACTGCCGACAAGCTGTTCCACTGACATCGCTGACTTTCTCTTGTATGAAGTCATTCTTCATCACGGCGCTCCGCGGCAGCTGCTTACTGATCGAGGAAGGTACTTTCTTTCACGTGTTGTGGATGATATTCTCCGCGCCTGCTCCACTGAGCACAAGCTTACCACCGCTTATCATCCACAGACAAATGGATTGACCGAGCGTCTGAACCGAACGCTGACGCAGATGCTGTCAATGTACGTTTCGCCAGATCACCGTGACTGGGACAAAGCACTCCCCTTTGTCACGTTCGCGTACAATTCTTCACGGCACGACACAGCTAGTTATTCGCCGTTTTATTTGCAATTTGGCCGACATCCGGCATTACCATTTGACACGCTCCTTCCTTCGGCTGCCCCCTTGTCTACTGAGTACGCCAGCGATGTCGTTTCTCGAGCCCATGCAGCCCGTCAGCTTGCCCGTGATCGGCTGCACTTGTCGCAAGCGCAGCAAAAAGACCGCTATGACAGTCGCCACCAAAGCGTGCACTTCTCGCCGGGGTCTCTGGTACTTCTCTGGACACCAAACCGCCAAGTCGGCTTATCAGAGAAGCTACTATCACACTACCATGGCCCCTACAAAGTGTTACGACAACTTAGTGACGTGAGCTACGGGATCACACCCCTAAACAATGCCTTTTTTTTGTACAAGGCGTTGTACACGTTTCCAGACTGAAACCGTATCACCCTCCTCGTTCGTCACCGCCGTACTAAGCGTCGTGACGGCGCTTCCGCCGCAGGGGAGTGATGTTACGGTGCATCATCGACAGGAGCAAGCGTGGCACTTAGAGAAGATGAAGAAGACGCCTGTGCGTTAGGCGCTTGCACGAGAGGCAACTCACACATCTTGTTCGGCTGCCGACTCTCGGTGGACGCTGTCCTGTAAGCCAAGACCTCGCTCCGCCACAATATTGTGAGTGCAGTCACCGACTTTTCTTTACCAATCGGACTTGTCTTCATATATATGTCTTCTTGTATAATTTCTTCATCTGTAGATATCATCATCACTGTTTGCCAGCTCGAGCTCGTCTCTAATAAAGCTCTTCCTCATAAGTGGTGGACGGTGCTTCTGATATTCAAGTACTCTCGCACGTTACCACTTGAGCTCCGCTCGGGTCGTCGTCTACTATCACCTGTCATGGCAGTGCAAGACAATCCTGGTCCATCCAACACCACCGGCCCAGTGCAGCCTCCGCCGTCGACCCTGGCCATCCACAGCCACCAGCGTGATCCGCCAGTATTCTCGGGTCTCAAAGGGGATGATGTTGAAGAATGGCTACACACCTACAACCTCGTCAGGGAGCTGAACAGGTGGGATACTCTACCCAAATTACGTATGGTCCCTTTCTACCTAACTGATGTGGCCAAAACCTGGTTTTCAAACCACCTACAAGATCTTCCCGACTGGGACACGTTCGCACGGCAGCTTCGTCAGATTTTTCGTTCCCCCAGTGTTCGCGCTGAAGCAGCAACGAAGAAGCTTGCTAAACGCATTCAACTGGCGGATGAATCATACATATCGTACAATGAGGATGTTCTTGCCTTGTGCAAGCGTGTACACTCATCTATGCCTCGAAGCTACCAAATACGCCATATTATCAACAGCATAAATATTGTCGCATTCAACGCCCTTGCGTCGCAAAACCCTATCACGACTCCAGATATCATCACCATTTGCCAGAGACTAGAAGAACTTCAGTCTCTTCGACACTGCCACGATGCCTCGGACATTCGTCTTCCAGCGGCCCTCGACATCCGTGCCCTGGTTCGCGAGATCGTTCGTGAGAAGCTTCATGGGCGCTGCTCTTCCTGCGCTCAACCATCTGCTTTAGCCTGAGCTCCAACCAACTTGCGGGACATCATTAGGCAAGAGATTGCATCTGTGTCACATCCACCTTGTTCCAACGTATCTAGATCTCGTCAGGCACCAACGCACGCAGAAGTTGCGGCGCTCTTAGCACCCACTACTATCCCTACGGCTACACCAGGTGGCCATGTACTTGTGGCGTCGGTGTCACCACCAATGCGCCCACAGCCGTATTACACCATGCCGGGTCCTCCACGCCCAATCTGTTATTATTGCGGCAGTAGGGGTCATATATCGCGCTTTTGCCGAAAGCGCCAACAGGACGAGCAACGTGGCTACGCTCCAGAGGAACCCGGACGCTTTAGTCCACTCACGAACAACCAGTGCACGCCTTACCGGTCTTTTCAGCGTTCGCCCCCTCCACCTTACAGTATTGGTCTGTATGTGAAATCCCATGAGTCCCGCCGCCACCCACCATCTCCCAATCGCCGTTCCGTGTCGCCTCTGCGATCCGCCTCCAATGTTCTGAATTCCCACTCGGAAAACTCCCCAACACTGTTTTAGGAGGGGAAGCTGTATCCACCGGACAGCCAGCAATTCCTCCAGACAGACCATCGAACTTGTTAACAGTGTTAGTAGAAGGTATACGCGTCGAAGTTCTAGTGGATACTGGCACTGCTAATTCGATTATTCGCACACACCTTTTCTTCCATCTCCGTAAAGTCACAACATCTTACTCGGGCCCGTCTCTCCGTGCTGCGACGAATGCCATTACTCGCCCACTCGCCCAGTGTACAGTTCATGTTTTCATAGACGGTATTTGTCATCATATTGCTGTTGCAGTTCTCCGTGAGTGCACCCACGAACTCATTTTGGGGTGGAATTTCCTTCGTCTGCACGCTATTCTATATCTTGTCATCAGCGCCTCATCCACCTCAATCCCACCGACTTTTCTGTATTGGAACACGAAGAGCGCATTCGTATCGTCACCACTTCAGATTATGTTCTTGGCCATCCCTAGATGAAGTAATTAGCGTTGATTGCATAAACATTGTGGATGGTGACGTGCTTTTTACTACCTTATGGCCACACGGTACATCGAGGCATTTTGATCATTCTAAGCATTGTTCGTTTTTTGAAAGGGTTTGCTTTTATTACTACGTTAAATCAGACCCCGGAACCCTTATTGTTTCCCTGTGAATCAACGGTCACATGCGCTATTGATCCGCATCTCGTTGCAATTGTTGCCTTTCCAGGTCAAGAAGACCTACCAGAGCCAAGCGTGCCGCCACTCAGCCCTCCCACTCCTCTATCGGTGACGATAAGCCCTGATCTGACAATAGCCCAGAGTCCAGAATTGCTTAATTTATTTAACAGGCTTCTCTCTTTGTTTGACGTTCATTCTGCTGTCCTCTTCTATGACAACTTCTGCGACTTACCGAATTCTGACTGACGACTCCCGAATTATTCACCGGCGCCCATGCCGCGTGTCTCTTGCAAAAACAAAGATAATCAAGGAAAACGTCTCGTACATGGTTCAACGGAATATCATACGTGCTTTCTCGAGTCCATGGTCTTCACCAGTTGTTTTGAGGCAAAAGAAGGACGGAACAGTACGTTTTTGCGTTGATTACTGTGCACTGAACAAAATAACGCGCAAAAATATTTACCCTCTCCCACGAATCGATGACGCACTAGATTCATTGCATGGCGCAGAATATTTTTCCAGCCTTGACCTGCGATCGGGCTACTGGTGAATACCAATGTCCGAATCTGACAAAGAGAAGACGGCCTTTACAACCACAGATGGGCTATAGGAATTTAACGTAATGCCTTTCGAGCTTTGGTACGCACCTACTACCTTCGAACGTACTGCGCGGCCTGAAGTGGAAAACCTGCTTATGCTACCTCGACGACATCATAGTGTTTTCGTGTACCTTTTCACATCTGCAACATCTCGAAAAAGTCCTAGGTTGCTTTGCAAAAGCTGGTTTACAGCATAATACAAAAAATACACCTTCGCAAGCTAGACGATCAAGGTTCTAGGGCAATTAGTCAGCAAAGACCGTATTCCACCGGATCCTGATAAGCTTGCCGCCGTCCTCAAGTTTCCCCGTCCGCGGCGTCAAATACCTGCGCAGTTTTCTCGGCTTGGCATCCCACTTTTGGCGCTTCATACATGATTTCACAAGGCTTGCCTCTCCGCTCTATCAACTGCTCGCAAGTAACACGGCATTGGTCTGGTCCGAAGACTGTGAAAAGGCTTTCCTGGCGTTGAAGCAAGCCCTGATATCCGACCCGGTACTATGTCATTTCGATCCAGGTGCACCCAACATTCTTCACATTGACGCCAGTGGTCATGGTCTCGGTGCCGTTCTACTGCAGCGTGACAACACCGCACGCGAACGTGTCATCACTTACGCCAGTCGTGCTTTGACTGCTGCCGAGAAAAATTACACAATAACTGAACAAGAGTGTCTTGCTGTTGTATGAGCGGTACAAAAATGTCCTCCATACCTCCACGGCTGCCACTTCACAGTCTTCACCGACCACATCGCATTGTGCTGGCTTTCGTAGCTAAAGAACTTATCGGGCCATCTTGGTCGCTGGGTGATTCGTTTACAAGAACACAACTTTGATGTCGTCTACAGGTCTGGTAAGAAGCACCAAGATGCTGATGTTCTCACTCACTGCCCTCTACCCAACCGTAATAGCCCACTGTCACCAATTTCTACTGCAGCATTAACTGTCGCAGGTCTAAGTTGGCTAAGATCCGGTCGCCCTTCTAGCCTAGTGTCACATCAACGCGTTGCTTCTTTCTGCCGCTCCATAATAGCACGCTTAGAAGACATATCCACTGCTCCTAAGGCCCGACTTCGTCGACAACTGAAACAATTCAAGCTTCACGATGGTGTTTACATCACTATATTTACCACGTTGAAGGAAACAATTTGGTCCCCGTTATACCGCGTTGCCTACGATGTCACGTTCTTGAGACATTCCACGATGATCCTGCTGTTGGGCATCTCGGCTACCCCAAAACGTACGACAAAATATGCAGTCGGTTCACCTGGCCTGGCCTCTCATCCGCCAAGGCCAAATATGTTTCTTCGCGTGCCTTATTTGAACGGCGGAAGCTTTCACTTTCACTTTATTTCTTTAAAGGCTCCGAGCGGGGGCATTACGTAAAGGGTGAGTGTACAGTAAGTATACATAATACATGACAATTCGGGATGAGAGGTGCACTTTTACAGCATCAATGAAAGCATCTGGGTTGGTGGTGGCAACGACGGCGTAGGGAAGGCCGTTCTAGTCTACAATGGTGCGTGGGAAAAAAGAAGACGAGAAGGTGTGAGTACGGGTTTGAGGACGAGCAACACTTAAGCAATGACCTGTACGAAGAGATGTGTGAGCAGGTGGTGAGATGTGTGGTGGCTGACTGAGTGTTCTGTAATACATTTTGTGAACCAGGGATAGGCTTGCAGCGTGACAAGAAAGGGTGGGCAGGCCAGCTGCCGCCTTTAATGAGGATACACTAACGTTATACGAATATGATGAGTGAATGAACCTGGTGGCGCGGTTCTGCACCATTTCTAATGCGTCTATGGGATAAGATTGATGAGGATTCCAGATTGTGGACGCGTACTCAAGTTTTGGTTGAATTAAAGATTAGTATGCGATGAGTTTAACGTGAGGAGGAGAGCTGCGTAAATGACGTCTGAGAAGGCCTAGGGTTTTGTTACTGAATGAGATGACGTTGGACACATGCGGAAACCAATTGAGATCTTTGGAGATAGTTACACCGAGATATTTGAAGGCACTAACAGATTCAATAGGAGTGCTAGCAATTTTGTACGAATAGAGGAGAGGGCTTCGCCAGCGAGAGACGGATATTAATTTACATTTACTAGGATTCAGGACCATCAGCCAGCGATCGCACCGGTTCAGGATTTTAGATAAACTGCTCTGCAGCACAGCCTGGTTGGAGGTATTTCTGATTGACTGGTAAATAACGCAGTCGGGTGCGAACATACGAATAGAGCAAGTAACTTCCAATGACAGATCATTGATATATATCAGGAACAATAGGGGACCCAGCACGGAACCCTGGGGGACACCAGAGGATACAGGGACGGGGTTAGAAGCTATGGTATTGATACACACACACTGAGACCGATTAGTAAGAAATTCTTTAACCCATTTATGACATCTGAATGCAAACCTAAGTGGGAAAGTTTTAACAGCAAGCGTTTATGTGGTACTTTGTCGAAGGCTTTAGCGTAGTCAAAGAATATTGCGCCTACCTGTATATTAGAGTTCAGGTTAGAATGCAGATCATGAATAAAAAGAGCGAGCTGTGTTCCACAGGACAGACCTTTGCGAAAACCATGCTGTGATGAATGGAAAAAGCTGTTGGAATTGAGGAAGTTCATAATGTTAGTGTAGATGATATGTTTCATGATTTTACATGGTATGCTGGTTATGGAGATGGGCTGGTAGTTTATTGATGAAACTCTGTTACCTGACTTTTAGACAGGAACGACCTTCCCCACTTTTCATTCGTTAGGTAGAGTGCCTGATGATAGAGACTGCGAGAACAACAAGGTTAAGACTGCGGCAGAATTATGTTTAGTGTTTTTTAGAAGTTAAGAAGTGACGTCATCAACACCTGCAGACGAAGAAACCTTTAGCTTTTCAATCAGTGATGCGATGTCTTCAGCCAAGAAACTTATAGCCGGCATTATTGACATAATAGGGGTAGGGCACTCAGGTAGACGGGCGTCTGGTTCGGCTGTGAAAACGGATGAAAAAGTGGCGTTGAATGTAATAGCGCACTCAGAATCTGAAAGGATATCACCCTGATTCGTATAGATACGGATAGAGCGGTTGGGCTGAGGGTTAATGATCTGCCAGAATTTACGGGGGTTATCGGTTATCGTGCGGGGAAGGTCCGAGTGAAAAAAAAATGTTTACGTTGACGAAATTCTGCGAGATATGTGCGTTCAGCTTGATAGTATCTGTCCCACGAGTCGGCATTTGTTTTGAACTTCGCGTTACGAAAGAGCCGCTTCTTTTTGTTCTCAAGTGTTTTAAGGTTTTCGGTATACCACGGCTTATGAAAATTAGAAGGAATAGTGGTGACTGGAATATATTTGTCCGCTAAAACATTCATCTTGCCCTGAAAATCTGAGCAGTTCTGTTGCACAGAGCGATTGTGAAATGTCGACTTGTAGGACCAATATAATTGATGCAGTTCGTCGTTTTGACCGAGTAGTTACCCTTATTTTAGAGGCGAATTTTTTTGTTGCTGAGGAATGGTGAAAAAGTGGTTTGAGGGAAAATGTGGCACGAATTACTTTATGGTCGCTTATTTCTTTAAGGTAACTAATTGATGACATGAATTCGGGATGCGATGTCAGAATAAAATCAAGCGTGTTGGTCCAATCTACCGTGACACGAGTTGGTTCTTTTATCAGTTGGGTCAGAATATGGTTAAGGCAGAAGTCCAGAAATTCAACAGCTTCCGAGTTACCTGTAGCTAATTGCATAGAGGACCAACCAATACTGGGGTAATTTAAGTAACCGAAAATCATGACGCATGCATTAGGGTGCCGCTTGGCTAAATCACTCAAAGTATTGCTAAGTTTGCTGGGAAAATCAGAATGATGAATAGGGGGCTTGTAGCACAATCCAAGAATAATAGATGAAGGTTCGGTACGGCAGATCAGCCACAGAGTTTCGAGGTCACTTCATATATTGACAGGGCAACAGGATAGTTCAGTATAACGGCGATTAATACCCCACCCCTCTGCCACCGTGCCTGTCTTTTCAAAATATATCAAAGTTATGAAGGTTGTTCGAAATTTCAGCATCAGCGATTTCACTGAAAAGCCATGTTTCGGTTAGTACAACTACATTACTATCAGATGATGACACCACATTTGACACTACTTCACGTTTTGGAAGAAAGCTACGAATGTTAGTGAAGATAACCGAGAGTGAAACGGTGGCACGGGGCATGCGACTGAGGTGGCTGCGCGGTTGACGGGCGTGACGAGATGCCTATAGTTGTTCTTGCACGCTTTGTGAAGCTTTATCAAAGAAGAAGCGTCGTGGGTCGGTGTGTAGCGTTTTATATTGAAGTGAGTAAGGCACGGGCTTGTTTTTTGCAAAGGCGACAAGGTGTTTACGTGTGTTTTGTACCCATAGGAAAAAATCCTCCCCAATGCCGTATGTGGTACCTTTCAACTTGCGAGCGTTAGTACGAGTCACCTCTTTCGTCTTAAAGGCAGAAAACCTGACAATTATGAGACGATTATGGCCAGAGGTATGGCGACCCAAGTGATGCGCTCTTTCTATTTCTTTTGTGTCGACTGTTAAATTCAGTTGTTCGGAGCAAAGTTGAATGATCGCTTCTTCAGGGTGTGTACGCGATTCAGATGAATTGATTGATTTGTGGGGTTTAACGTCCCAAAACCAGCATATGATTATGAGAGACGCCGTAGTGGAGGGCTCCGGAAATTTCGACCACCTGAGGTTCTTTAACGTGCACCCAAATCTGAGTACACGGGCCTACAACATTTCCACCTCCATCGGATATGCAGCCGCCGCAGCCGGGAATCGAACCCGCAACCTGCGGGTCAGCAGCCGAGTACTTTAGCCACTAGACCACCGCGGCGGGGCGCGATTCAGATGAAGAATTGGGGATACCATAAAAGATCAGGTTGTTGCGGTGGGACCGATTTTCGGCATCATCAAAACGGCTTTCTAAACAAGAAACACGATACACAGTTTCGGTGTTGTTAGTCTGTACGGTTACAAGCTGCAGGCGCAGGTTCTCGATGTGTTCACAACTCGCTTCCACAGAAGCCACACGCTTAGCGAGCTCGGCGATAGTGTTATTTGTGACAACAAGTTGTGCCCTAATGTCTTTAATTTCCCTAAAGACAGTTGCTTGACCGGCAGTTAGCTTACGCAGCTCGGCGAAAATCGCCGCTTTATCGGGTCCTGGGTTCGACTCGATATCACCCGCGACTATCAGCAAGGAACGCACGACAGCTCCACACTCACAACAAGTAGCAAACAGGCGCTGCAAGCTCGGCAGCTGAAGTAAGAAGTAATTGCTCGACTTTTTTGCGTATAGGCTGTATGAAGGACCAACCTGTATGATGAAGTGCAGAGGATTAGTGGTCACTCTCGCAGAACAGCTGCCGAGCCCACAAGGCGATGCCAACGGGGGCGGTGGCTTTATAGCTTGGGGAACGATTGATGTCGTGGACGATGGGGCCTTCCAAGCTGTGCCCAGGACCAAGTGCTGAGATAGTGGCATGGCTTGCGGCGTTGAATCCTGAGTACTGTCCAGCTAAGTACCGCATGTTGAAATCTGAGCAGGTCCTCGGGACGGTAGCGCGCGCACTAGTGATGCGCACGTTGTTGGTCCAGACAGCGCAGGAAAGAGCATCAGAGCGAAGGCATGAAGAATAATCTGCATGGTGAAGTGCAGAGGATTAGTGGTCACTCTCGCAGAACAGCTGCCGAGCCCACAAGGCGATGCCGACGGGGGCGGTGGCTTTATACCTTGGGGAATGATTGATGTCGTTGATGATGGGGCCTTCCAAGCCGTGCCTGTTGTGTTCTGAGTTTTCGGTTTTGGTTTCGGAATGACAAGTGAGAATGCCAGGGGTTCCGCTCTGGCATCTAGGATTTCAAGGCGACTGTAAAATAAAAGGAGTGTGCGTTGGGTAACCGTGGAATGCGGTTGTTGTGCTTCTTTTCGGCGCTTCGCGCCGACCCGCGTGTTCGGGCTGGTCGGCGTCCCCGTCACTCGCGTACATCTCCGTCGGCCGTCTTCTTCTGCTTCGTCGGGACCAGCCAGCCCCCAACACATCAATGGCGACAAGGACGTGTAAAAACCCAATCCGTTCTCCGTGTTCGTCTTTTTCTTGCTTCTAACGGACCTACCCTGCTAACCCTAGACGCTCTTTGTTCCCAGCAAGGTGGCTACTGCGTGCTGCGTCGCTTCATACCTTCTTCATTCAGCTACGCCGCCTCTGTCGTCTTCTTCAAACAGTGTACTCGCGTCATTTTCTTCTCGTCTGCACCTCTCCATTCTTCTTGTCTGAAATGGCGTCTCCTATTCCACCTCCCCTATTTCTTCATTCGCCCGGAGACCCGCCACTTCCGTGGGCGGACTGGAAATTGGTGTTTCAGGCCTACGCAGACGCGGCCGGGGAGGACGCCAGCAAGCCCGAGCGTCGCAAGGCCCTGCTGCTGAACGCGTTGGGCCCTGCCGGGTTAAAGCTCTTCTATACTTTGGACGCCACCAACATGTCGCCGACGCCAGCGTTGGGCGATGCCTTCAAGAATGATGTTGCTCTTTTCGATGAGCATTTTAAAGATGTCTCGTGCGATTATTTCGCACGCATAAAATTCCAAGAAAGGTGACAATTGCGTGGTGAGCCAGTCGCCGAGCTCATTACTTCTCTTCGAACGCTCGCCGCGTCGTGCAGCTTCGGCGCGCTCGAGGATGATATGATGCGCCATCAGCTTTTCACCGGGGTAGCCTCTCAAAACGTCCGCTGCCGCATGCTTCAAAAAGGCTCCTCGATTTCATTATCCGAAGCCCTCTCGATTGCGCGAGAGGACGAGCTTATTCGCGCCCAGTTGGAGCCATTCGCTCCGCATTCAGTGCAGCAACTTTCTGCTGCGGGGGGCCAAGGCGGCGGCTCTTTGTTTCTCGGGACGCGTCAACATGACGGCCCTTCATCTTCGCCTCGGCGCGGCGGCCAACATGGACGCCCGCCTGCACAGTCCTTCCGTGGCAGCCAACATGGCGGCCTCTCTGCGTCGCGGGGGCGAGGAAGCTGGCAATATGGCGACCTCATTCCGCCAAATTCTGGTTTTCAGGAACAGCACGGAGCTCCTAACTCGCGTTCGCAATTTTCTTCTCCAAGCGCAACCGCGCATTGCTTTCGTTGCGGATTGGCTCGGCATTTAGCCAATTTTGCGAAGTGTCCCGCGAGAAACCACACTTGCCTTGCATGCGGAAAAATCGGACATTTTCAGTCCGTATGCAATTCCCGTCCAGCAAATCTTTCTGAACCAGTTTCTTAGTCCGCTCCTTCGAGCATTGCACAGACCAACACGGTCCCTGTTTTAATTGTGGATGGCCTCCACACTACGTCCGAGCCCAGCACCGTAGCTTCAGTGGGCCATGTGCCCTTGTCATTTCTCGTGGACACTGGTGCCTCAGTCTCTATAATCAGTGCCGCTGACTTTCATAGTAATTTTTCCTACATTCAGCGTTTGCCTTCACACGTCGTTCTACAAACATATTCCAAGGAAACGATTGATAATTTAGGTCATTTTACAGCTCAGGTCTCCTATCGCAGTCGCACTGCTTCCATTACTTTTTATATAACTGCCAATGCAGCTCGCTTTTAGGACGTGATGCCATCAGGGCTTTGTCCATCAACATCGTCGGTGCGTCTATGACGTGTGCTCAAGTCGACGTCCAAGATGATCTTCCGGCCAACGCGCCTTCTGAATTCCACCACCTGTTCACCCGTGAACTGGGTTGTGTGCGCGGTTTTTTGTATAAAGTGATGCGTCGACCAGGTGTGTGCCCTGTGCGTGCCAAGCTGCGCCGCATTCCTCCTCTTCTCCGTGACAAAGTCTTTGCGGAACTGTCTCGCCTTCAAGCCAGCAGAATCATAGAGTCTGTCTCTGCTTCCGATTGGGTTTCTCCACTGGTCGTCGTCAAGAAAAAAAATAGATCCCTTCGACTATGCGTCGACTTACGGGAACCGAACAAGGCGATCGTCGTAGATGGTTTTCCATTTCCTCACATTGAAGAACTGCTTCATCAGCTCTCCGGAGTGGTATATTTCTCCAAGCTGGACCTCGCGTCCGCTTATCACCAAGTTGAACTTTCTGAGTGCAGTAGAGACTTAACCACATTTGTATCGCACGAAGGCTTGTTTCGGTTTCGCCGCGTGTGCTTTGGGATTGCATCTGCCCCTGCAGTGTTTCAGAAACTGATGTAAATTGTTCTTAAGGGTTGTAATGGCGCCCTTTGTTACTTCGATGACATTTTGGTGTGGAGACGTACTCGCGAAGAGCACGATGCTAACTTGCATACTGTTCTCAACCGCATCAGTGAATGTGGTATGAAACTTAATAACAATTGCAATTTTTCTGTGAATGAGTTACAATTTCTAGGACATAATGTCAGTTCCCGCGGCTTGACACCCGTTAAATCTAAAGTTCAGGCCATCGTCAATGCCCCACGGCCTACTGATGCCAAAACCTTGCAATCTTTTTTAGGTCTTGTTGGTTATTATGCCAAGTTTGTTTCTCACAATGCTGATGTTGTTGAACCACTGCGTATTCTACTTCGTCAAGCACAGCCTTTTAACTGGTCAGCTGACGCTGAGCAGAGCTTCATTCGAGTTAAGTCAATACTGGCCTCAAAGCCAGCTGTTAGTATTTTCAATGAGAAGCTTCCCATCGTCATCACGACGGATGCGTCCGATGTTGGACTGGAAGCAGTGTTTCAACAACTCAGAGGTGATCAGCTGATCACTATCGCTTTTGCATCTCGTACATTGACCTCTGCTGAACGCAGATATTCAGTAGGAGAGCGTGAAGCTCTCGCGTGTCTTTTTTGCCTGTGAGAAATGGCATGTTTACTTGTGTGGCCGGCACTTCACATTACGTACAGATCACCAAGCACTAGTTGCTCTTCTTTCTGCGGGATCCGAAGGCCGCCGCCCCATTCGCATTTCCCGTGGGTGTGCCAAACTCATGTATTATAATTTTAGTGTTCAATATTGTAAAGGTGTAATAACGTGGTTGCTGATGCACTGTCGCACCTTCCTCTTCAGATACCGGTTACTGAAGAGCGGGACGAGGAAGTTGTTTTATTAGTTGCTTCCCGCATTACTAAAGTTGAGCTTCAGGCAGCTACAGCTGCAGATTCCACTTTGTCTCAAGTTCTCAAATATTTGCGTGAAAGATGGCCTTCAAAATGTGCTCTTGCTTCTGAATTCTTGCCTTACTTCGCAGTCCGACAGGAACTGTCTTGTGTCGAGGACTTGCTTTTCCGCGATGAACGCGTAATTCCCTCTGCTTCTTTCCGTAACAAGCTAATACAGCTTGCCCATGAGGCCCATTCAGGCATTGTCCGCACCAAACAGAATCTCCAAGACAGGTACTGGTGGCCAGCCTTAGACAAGCAGGTCGAACATGCAGTTTACAACTGCCATATATGTCAGGCAGCTGACAAGTCTGCTAAACCTGCGTTTTCTCCGTTGCAGCCAGTCCAGTGGCCTTATCGGCCTTGGCAGAAACTCGGCATGGACATCATCGGTCCTTTGCGTAATGTTCCGCAAAATGCCCGGTTCATTGTTTCTCTCATCGACTACCATTCCAAATGGCCAGAGCTTTGTTTCACACGGTACTTCTGAGGTCATCATTGAGTTTCTGTCTTCAATCTTCAGCCGGGAAGGTTTTTCTGATGCCATAGTTACGAACAATGGTCCACAGTTTCAGTCCCAACATTTTAAGGCTGTTCTTTCACAACGAGGAATTCAGCACTTGAAGTCATCAGTTTTCTATCCCCAATGGTCAAATCGAGTGCTTTAATCGTGTTCTGAAGGAACATATCCAGATCGCCCAATTAGAGCATCGTCCCCTCAAGCAAGTCTTGACAGAATGTTCAGCTTCATACAGGTTCACACCACAAGGCACCACTGAAGTGTCTCCTGCTCAACTTCTCCACGGTAGGCAACCGCGAGTTGCTCTCGACATAGGCTCTTTGCCTCGTAACATAGCAGTGTCTTCTCCTGATCAAATCCGTACCAGGGTTTTTTCTCATCAACAAGCAATGAAAAAGTATGTCGACGCCCATCGAGGTGCAAAGCAGTCCAAAGTTCGCACTGGCGATCTAGTCAAGGTTCGTGTGCCAGGCAAGCGCCCAAAATATCGGGGTTCTTACAAAGTCTTGGGCCAAGTTAGCTCCACTTCTTTTCGCTTAAGTGATGGTAACATCTGGAATGCTTCGCGCCTTGTTATTTTTCATACGGATTCGCCTTCAACACCTAAAGGTCTTCCCCATCACGTTGCATCCACGCCTTTCAGCTATGCATCAGACTATCACATGTGGCCTCCATGCACAGGCATTTCTTCTTCAAGGGAGGAGGAGTTACCAGTCGGTGTCGCTGGTTCAAGTACACCAATTCTTACGGTTCACTTCGAACCTTCAAATACGGCTGAGACCGTTGAGCCAGACTCCAGTCCACAAAATTCTTCCGAAGCTCATGCTGCGAGCTCTGATGAGACCGCGAATTTTAACGCTCGTTCAGAGCCTTCACAATCTTCCACTGCTCTTGATGTGTCGCATCAGAGCTCAAGTGACCAATGTGCAGAGAAAACTGATTCTACACCCAAAAGGGCCCGCCCTAAGCGGAAGTGGCAGAAGCCACGTCGGTTCGAAGACTACGTGATGTAAAACTCTTGTTTATTACTGTTCGTGAACATTATTGTTCTGTGCAAAGGTCCAATGCATCCAAATCAATATTGTACTGAGTTGTGTACAATTTTTAAGTGCATTTTCAGGACTGCCATTGTACAATTTTCAGTGATTTCAGGACTCATAATGTGTGAGTTCGGTGTGCCGTGCTCTGAATTTTCATGTGTTCTAATGTACACACCTTGTAAAATATGTTGGTATCGATCATGTATAAATATAAACAGTGTATAGGTGAACTTTTTTCGAGGAGGGGATGATTGTTGTGTTCTGGGTTTTCGGTTTCGGTTTCGAAATGACATGTGAGGATGCCAGGGGTGCCGCTCTGGCATCTATAATTTCAAGGCGACTGTAAAACAAAAGGAGTGGGCGTTGGGTAACCGTGGAGTGCAGTTGTTGTGCTTCTTTTCGGCGCTTCGGGCCAACCCGCGTGTTCGGGCTGGTCGGCGTCCCCACCGGTCACGTACGTCTCCGTCGGCCGTCTTCTTCTTCTGCTTCGTCGGGACTAGCCAGCCCCCAACACAGCAGTGCCCAGGACGAAGTGCTGAGATAGTGGCATGGCTTGCCGCGTTCGATCCCGAGTACTGTCCAGCCAAGTCCCGCATGTTCAAATCTGAGCAGGTCCACGGGATGGTAGCGCGCGCACTAGTGATGCGCACGTTGTTGGTTCAGACAGCGCAGGAAAGAGCATCAGAGCGAAGGCATGAAGAAAAACATGCATGATGAAGTGCAGAGGATTAGTGGTCACTCTTGCAGAGCAGCTGCCGAGCCCACCAACGACCCACTACTGCTCCTTCTGGCTTTCTCCAACCTCTTCTTTGTCCCGCATTGGTAGAGCCACTGAAGTAGCCGATTTTTTTTCTGCGTAACATATTTTTACGCCATAGAGCTCCACGTGTTCTGTTCAGCGACCGCAGCAAGGTTTTTCGTTCCTATATTTTTTTCTGGGGTTCTACGCGCTGCAAACACCATCCGCAAGACAACTTCTACTTATCATCCACCAACAAATGGCTTGACGCAACGCCTTCATCGTACCCTCTCTGACATGATTGCCATGTACGTTAACTCTGACCATACGAACTGGGACGCTATTTTGCCATTCGTAAGGTTCGCCTACGATACGGCTACGCAACGTACCACCGGATTTTCCTCCTATTTGCTCTTCCATGGCCGCTCTCCAAGTGCAACTCTCGACGTCTCCCTCCTTTCGGCTCCTGCTACCTCAGCAGGCCCTTTATCCGCACAATTTTTGTCTCACTTCGAGAACTGCCGTTGCCCCACCGCGGTGGCCTAGTGGCTAAGGTACTCGGCTGCTGACCCGCAGGTCGCGGGTTCATATCCCGGCTGCGGCGGCTGCGTTTCCGATGGAGGCGGAAATGTTGTAGGCGCGTGTGCTCAGATTTGCGTGCACGTTAAAGAACCCCAGGTGGTCGAAATTTCCGGAGCCCTCCACTACGGCGTCTCTCATAATCATATGCTGGTTTTGGGACGTTAAACCCCACATATCAATCAATCGAGCACTGCCGTTATTTGGCCTGAAACAACACCAGCATCTCTCAGGAACCTCGCAAGTCTCGCTACGACTCAACTCACCGTGCTGACACCTTTTCCCTAGAAGACAAAATTCTTCTCTGGACTCCCGTGCGTGTGCCCGGCTTATGTGAAAAATTCCTCAGTCGTTTTATAGGACCTGATGCGGTGATTGAACAAATGTCCCCCGTTAATTACCGTACCTCGCCACTTAACGTTCCCTCCGACAACCGTTGCCGTGGGACAGAAATGGTGCACGTTTCTCGACTGAAACTGTATACCCGACGCGATTCCTAATATTGTTTTTCGTGTGGCCAGGAGGCCGCTTCCAGCGTGACGGGGAATCGATGTGAGCGCAGTCACTGACTCTTTTTTATCAATAGGACGTGTCATCATCATTTGCATAATTTCCTCATCTGTCTATATCACCATCAGTGTGTGCCAGCTTGAGCTCGTCTCGAATAAAATTCTTCCTCATTATATACATGTCGTGGTCTTGTTGCTCTTGCGGTGCTTTCATTCACATGATATGTTACAAAACTGGTATGGTATGGTATCACTGCATGGCAAACACAAGCGATAAGCCCTAACATTAAAATCATGACGTGCGTGTCATGTGGCAACATGACTACATGCCACACTCATGATGCGATCGCGGCCGTTTCGCTAGCTTTGCATATACCAAATTGGGAATTACGGGACGTGAGTGGATGACGAAGGTATGGGACTGGTGCAAACATGGTAATGGTGAGATAAGTGTCATGATAAAACATGACTACATGCTACTCTCATGATGCACTTGCGGCCGTTTCGCTGGCTTCACATGTACCTAGTTCAGTATTACGTGACCCGAACGGACGACACAGGTAAATCACACGTCCAAGCATGATGATCATGGCATGCGTGTCATCAAACAACATGACTACGTCCCACATTCATGATGTGCTCACGGCCGTTTCGCTACCTTCACATATGCCAAAATTTGGTTTTAGTCATGTGAATGGATCACGAAGGTATGTGACTGGTGCAAACAATAATCATGAGATGTGTGTCATGTAAGAACATTATTACACGTCACACTCAATGCACTTGGACGAGAGCCAGTGCGCGTGCGCGCCGGCATTCGTTTTATCGCGTAACGCCGTCGATGCCACGCCAGGCGTCAATATCCCCCTAGTAAAAATCAGTGGATCTGCCCACTGACCTTCACTGTGGATCTGGATGCTATATACTCACACGCGCGCCGCGCTGCGTTGCTTTGACGCATGCGCGTTTGAGCGCACATGAAGTCCCTCCGTCACGAAGAGAGGAAGAGGCGGTGCGGTTCAAGTAATATCGTTGGCGCGAAATGCAGCATGCCGCATTTCGCACCGGTTGCCACCGGGCCGCGCCGACGGACACCGGTCACGCCGGTCAAGCCTGGCGTCACACTATAGAGTGCTTGCGTTTTGCTAACGTGGCGTCGCTGCGTCCAGCCTGCGCGTGCGTCAACGTTGCGTCGGAGTATATTGGGCCCTTCATGACGCACTCGCCGCCGTTGCGCCAGCTCCACATATAAGAAAATAGGTATCATGGGAAGTGGTTAGACGACGGAGATAAATTACACACCCAACCCTGATAATCATGATATGCGTTTCATGTAAAACATGACTACGCGGTATGCCCATTGCGTTCTCACGGCCGTCTCACTAATTTTACATATACCAAATTTTGTATTACATGATGTTATTGGACGATGAATGTAAATGACACGTCCAAGTATGATGCTCATGGTGTGGATGTCATGTAAAACATGACTACATGCTACGCTCATAGCACGCTTGCGGCCGTTTCGCTCCATATAAACCAAAGCTGGTATCAGGTCACGTTTATAAATGACAAGTGTGAATAAAACGTCGAAACAAGATAATCATCACATGAATGTCATATACAGCAGAATTAACCTCTACCTCTTATGTTGTGCTGATTTTAAAGTGACCTATCACCCTTCCTTATTCGTGCTTCGCATATCATCGATTCCCACTGTACGTGGGATCTGCCAATTTTTTATCAGTCGTATGTTTTGAACACATGAGGAGGCTCATAGCACCTCAGATAAAGAGTGCGCATGCATATAATGAGCCATTCACAAGCTTAGATGTTACTTCTCTGGCTGACCCAGTCTTGTAGAGACAGATCACTGTCCCTTGTCATGGCTCCAGAATTTGTCACTTAAATATGGCCGTCTACTAAGGTGGAGTTTGGCACTACAAGAACATAATATTCAGATCCCCTACAAAAAGAGGCGGAGACTGGGAAACGTCACAGGTTTCACAAAAAGGCGAAGCAATGAACGCAATAGCTACAAATTGGAAGGTCACGCACAGAATTGTAAGCAGATGGAAACGTCGTACCCACAGGTACTGATGAACGCCAATAAGCGTCTCAGTCGCTACTTCGCTGTGTCTGAAAGCGTGTCCTTTTCGCAACCGGAGACTGTGCAACAATTACAGTGAACTTTGTGTGCTTGGTAGCCACAACAAAATTGTTCCGTTGAGAGTCCAAGGTCAGCTAAAAAGTATGATTGTCACCGCGGCGAGTTAAGCGCGCACGTCAGCGTCCGCCCTGTTCCCTCTTTGTGGGGCAAAGCGCGCCTGGGAAATAAGAGCACGCGTTACCGCGTCGGCCCGATGCGGCGACGCGCGCTCATTGCGTGATTTTTTAGGGACGAAGCTCCTTAAAGCGGCACCCGTTCGTCCCTCGTAGTAGTAGTCGTAGTAGTACTGTGTAACCAGTGTTAAATTTTAACCTGCAAGGTGGTGTCGGTGGGAGATTTCTCCTGTGCTTTGTTGAACAATGAAAAGTTCGCGGCGTGCTTATTAACTAAAGCCGAACGCTTCTGTCTCTCATTCCCCATTAGAAGCTATTGGCATGTACATTGAGCACTCTCTGACAGGAAGCGGTTGCTACGTTATACTCGCTAGGCGTTACTTCTGTGGTTTTAGAAAGGTTTAGCAAGCGTTGGGCCGCAGTGCCACTAATACAGTGAACTAGTATATACGATGAAATCGAGATGGTTAATGGCGGGAAGTAGACCCGACACGCGAGCCGTAAGAAAGTGTGCATGTGCCACCTCTCGTTTAGTCCTTGGAATGTCTGCTGGATGGCGGTGCCTCTATATGGGGAATATATGATGAAAAGATGGGAGATCGTGGTACTTAGAATGTTGAATAGATGGACGAACGGACACACAGACAAATGCATGGATGGATGCATGAACGGACGGAGGGGCGGGTGCATGGACGAACGCAGGGACGAACGCAGGAATAGACGCACGCACGTACGGGCGGATAAACGCTTGTACAGTCACACAGACGGACGCATGGACGGACGGAAGCAAGAACGAATGGATGAACGAATGCTTCGCCCCACTCTCCATCATTCACTTCGTGGATATGCTGCCATTTTTTGGTAAGGTTGAAAACACGACAGTTCCCCCAATGCCCGTCACCAGCGGTAAGTGGTAGATATAAAGAGCTTGCCGTTCGAACGGCGAAGGACATGCTTCTTCGTGGCTCAATGGTTATTGCCTCGCACTCACACTTCATTGGTCCCAGTTTCGATTCCGTGCACCCGAGTCTTTTTCTGAATAATTTTTCTTTCTTGCGTTCTTATATATAAATATATATGTGACGCTACGATGAATGGGAGACGTAGCCAGGCTCATACGCCATGTTTATTCTATTCTGACTTCTTCCACCTCGGCTTCTACCAACGGTCGCTACCTTATTACGTCACATGATTCCCCTTCCCCCCAGAAGAAGTCACGTCAGGCACTTAACAAAACAACAAAAACGCAGAGTGTTAAAGCGAAAAATGTCAAAATGCAGCGTAGGTCCATTCCAGAAGGGAGCTCTTTAACTCGCACAAAAAATCCACAACAGAGTGAAACAGTCCGGCCATATCCAAGAGAACTCGGGTGGACGAGGCTGGCTGTTGCGTCTTGGATGGCATAACCACACCCTGGAGATTCACACTGGTGATGACATCGGTTGAGTTCTTGTGAGGAACGGGCAAGGTTGGAAGTCCCTGTAGCATTTCAGGTTCGAATGTCGAAGGCGTCGAATCGTGTGTCGTGGTGGGAACAGACGGTGTGCTTCCAGTTTTCGAATGCGACGGTCGCGGCTGACGGAATGGTATCTTGGTCTGGGCGTTCTACAGAGGATGCCTTTTCGTCTCTGTCGTCGTTTTCTGTCGTTTCAGAGCTGTAATCGTAGGCGCAGTCACGATCTCTTCAGCAAAACGCGTTTGTGGCGCCGATACCTTATGCGTATATGCCTCACGTCTTGAGTTTCCCTTAAGAGGCTCACTTTGCGTAGTCGTCCTTGTTGCTGTACCTGTTGGAGTGTCTCGAATCTTTGGACTCGTTTAGATGGCGTTGTTGCAGTTGTACTGGAACGTGCTCAGGTGGGAGCGTTTCTTGAACATCATGCCGGTTTTCTTTACAAACTGATGTAGTGTCCAGTCGGCGGCTGGTAGTCTGTGGGCTGTTGTAACGCTTTTCAGGCAGTGAAGTTGGTAGGACAGATTTGACAGGAGAAACATCAGAGGCGCCTGTGACAGCATTCATTACGTAGGCTTCTGGCACCCGGCAACTAGTAAGTGTTGCTTCCGAGCCTCCTGTGTTTGGCCTTTCACATGGCTGTGCTCTCAATGGCGACACCGCAATAAGCGTGGTTGGGTCAGATTCTAGTTGGGAATGACTGTGTTTCTGTGCAACGAACGATGCGAGCTCTTCTGGCACCTGAAACTGAACTGTAGGTCCCGTGCTTGACCGAGTATGCTCCGAGCCTCTCTGCTCTATTCCGACCATAGTGAACGTGTGAGACGTGAGGTGGGCGTTGTGAGTGACCGAAGATCCACGCGATGGAAAAGCAGAAGGTTGGTCAATGCGTGAAGGCTGATTTTGACTGTGACGACCGAGCTCGGTTGTCTGTGGATGGTGCGTTATAAGCAAGTCTTCGTCGTAGTCGTCACTGTATTCTTTAAATCAAACGATCATTTCTTGTTTGATCTTTTCCCATGACTCGTCGTTTTGAAATATATGGGTGAGGTAGAATTCGAAGGCCTCACCGGAGACGTAGTCAGTAAAGTTGGCGACCATCTCCCGTTCCGACCATGATGCAGCGGTAGCGTGGAGCTCGAACAGGTAGAACCAGTCCTGCACGGGTCCTTCGTCCGCTGCTCCGGTGTACTTGGGGATGGGAAGGTCCGTCGATGGTTCCATTATGATGGTTACAACGGTGTCCAGTGGTGATGCACTTCTGTGGTCCGCGTTCGGTCGCTGCGTCTCGCTGAGGTCTTCGATGATGACAGCCTGTTGATGAAGTGGTTGCGAGGTCTTCAACCTGTTGACTCATGTGACGCTACGATGAATGGGCGACGTGGCCTGGCTCATACTTGTCTTGTCTTGTCGCCTAGGATATCTTGACTCATACCCACATGGGGGATTGGCCACACTGTACCACGTAATAGATATTTCTGCAACGCTTGCTATAAAAAAGAAAGAGAAATTGGATAGGAACAATAATAATGTACCTATAAAAAACGTGAAAAAATGTAGAAGAATGCGATAAACGAGAATATATAAAACCAATTAGTCAGAATGAGGAAGGGGGACAAAGAATGGCTCAGACGCCATGTTTATTCTATTCTGACTTCTTCCTCCTCGGCTTCTACCAACCGTGGCTACCTTCTTACGTCACAATTTCCAATGGAGGCGGAAATGTTGTAGGCCCGTGTGCTCTGATTTGGGTGCACGTTAAAGAACCCCAGGTGGTATAAATTTCCGGAGCCCTCCGCTACGGCGTCTCTCATAATCATATGGTGGTTTTGGGACGTTCATTGATTGATATGTGGGGTTTAACGTCCCAAAACTACTATATGATTATGAGAGACGCCGTAGTGGAGGGCTCCGGAAATTTAGACCACCTGGGGTTCTTTAACGTGCACCTAAATCTGAGCACACGGGCCTACAACATTTACGCCTCCATCGGAAATGCAGCCGGCATTCAAACCCGCGCCCTGCGGGTCAGCAGCCGAGTACCTTAGCCACTAGACCACCGCGGCGGGACATTTTTGGGACGTTAAAGCCCACATATTTTCAAACTATCAACTTTCTTACGTCACACACACACACACACATATATATATATATATATATATATGTATATATATATACATATATATATATATATATATATATGTATATCCAAAGAGACTGGATCCAAAGAGACTTTTTCATATATATATATATATATATATATACATATATATATATATATATATATATATATATATATATATATATATATATATATATATATATATATATATATATATATATATATATATAGTGTCTAAACACATATCGCCAGACAATCAAGGCAGAGCCAAAAGTCGACGCGGATATCAGCGAGCGCTCTTTCTCTTTGCTGTTTACGTAGCATCACCATCAACCACGGCGGCGAAGGCATCGACCCAGTGCTCGATTGGTCAGAGTGGAACGGCTTTAGTCGCGTGACGTAAATGATGTCAGATGATCACGCTGTGGTTGTCTCTAAAGGGTCGCCTTCATACATGACGTCAGTGACTTGGCGCAAGACTTGGTATGGACCAGAGTATTGAAAAGTGAACTTCTCCCGAAAACCGACTCGCCGCGACGGTGCCCAAAGAAGGTCAATGTCCCCAGGATTGAAGTGGACATCCGCTGGCGAACGTCATAGATTAGAACCCTTGAGAACTGGGTAGCAGTCATCGCTTCCCGTGTTTCACGTTTAAACTTCCGAAAAAGAGATTCAGCAATGGTTGTATTAGTCGATCTAGGGAACCCAGAAGCCTCTAATTGGCTCACCCGATGAAGAAAACTACGTTCCATGCTGTGTGGGCATGAATTCCTCAACGCCGACTCCAAGCAAAGACAGGCGTTGCCTCTCTTTAAAATATTTGAATGGACTGAATTGCACGGTAACAGCTCGTCTCAGGATGATGATGATAAAACCCGCAAAAATTCTTATCGTCCCACATGAGCCTCAAGTCTAAAAATTGCAGACAAGCTTCTTGCGGTACTTCAACAGTAAAAGAAAGCCCTCGTCCTAGTCTTTTAAAAAGACTACGCTGACTCCAAGCAAAGAGAGGCGTAGTCTCTCTTTGCTTGGGGTCGGCATTGAGGAAGTCGTGCCCACACTGCATGGAACGTAGTTTTAATAATCAGGTGAGCCGATTAAAGGCTGCTGGGTTCCCTCAATCGGTCATTACGGCCGTTGCTGAATCTTTTGTTTTTCAGAAGTTTAAACGTGAAACATGGGAAGCAATGATTGCTGCCCCACCCTAAAGGATTAGGCCACAAGTTGTGCCTTATATCGACAAGCTCTCGCACAATTTCAAGAAAGTCGCGGACAAAGCATGGTGTACCAATGGTGTTTTCAGCACCCGAGGAAATCGGGAAACTGTGCCTATGTATTTTTCATAGCAGAAAGCGTGGCTGCGAAAAGAAGCATGATAGGCTCTGTGTTGAATGTTCCACGGGGGTCGTGTACTCGATACTACTATTCTGCAGCAAGGTGAACATGGATGAACCAAAAGATGTTACAATGACCCGTTAAGAGAAGATGCCCAAAATTAACGAAAAAAGATGAGAAGTATGCGCACCTGGATGCGCGTGTCGTTTTCTTTTGTGTGTAGTTGTGAGGCACGATTTTTCGAGTCAAATATTCTAGTCAGGAGCGCAAGAAAAACTAAACGTGAAGTGTTAAAGGCATTTTTCATAGAAAAAAAAAGAGGATCAATGTGCTAGCGCCCTTCATTAGTTCCCACGTGAATACCAGTTTATCGGTTCTAGGCTGTCAAATGATAAACTGAACGCCTTGATAGTGTATGTTGTAGACCTTCTTTACTGTAAGGCAAAATTACCCGAAAAAGGAGTAACGGAGCCCAATAGGCGCGTGCGATGAAGGGATAGACCGTTGAGGAGCAGCTACAGAGAGAAGCATGCCACGTGCAAACCACTTACCCCCGAATGCAGAGATGTTCCTTGGCCACGTCTTCGACTTGACTTGAGCAAGTCGGCGCGAAGCAAGCAGCAGACTTGAAAACGCTCAAGTCGGCCTTCGCGTTTCATAGATGCTCAGGCTGTCTTGCTTGGTCAAGCCAAGAACGAGCTTCAATGCAGAAACACGTTGCTCGCCTGGTAACAAGGCTAATAATGAAGTTGTTTGCGTAATGCATGTGTCATAGCAAAAAAATTTGTATATTTCGAAACACATATCTGCTCAAAGTGCTAAAAGCATATTTTTGTCGTTTTACTGCTACCGAGCGCCACATAACGCCCACGTGATGTCCACCGCGCCGCGAAATGCAGTGTTGTTTGTGGAAAGCGTCCTTTTTTCGCCGGTTTCAGAGGTCGCCCAAAAGGGGCGCATTTCTCCAGGTGTTCATTCATCGTATTTTGCTGTCGAACGCAGCGGCACTTCTCTGAGTCACAAGTGTTAAGAAAGCATAAAAATTTCTCGTCGTAGTCGCCTTTCTATTCGTCATTAGACATGCCTGTAGTGGGCTACGTTGAAGTTATACATCAATTTTAAAAAAAAGCAACGCTGTGTACAAAAGAAACGCGATATACAAAGCTCCTGTGCACACCCTTGTTGGTGTGCTGACTCGAAAAAAAAGCTAAATCGAATCGGAGATGCTAAAAGTTTGTCTGCATTCATTAAGAAGACAAAAAGTGCTGATGAGGATCGCGGTTTTCTATGGTCCTTTTTTTTCTAGGAGGGAGAGGTCATAATAGTAATATTTCTGTACTTTTTATTTGGTATGTGCATTTTCATTAGAAGGCATTACAGCATAGATCATATGCGTTATGAATCCAGGGTTTTACGTCCCAAAGCCATGATGTTATTGTGAGGAACACCGTATGAGAAAGTCCCAGAAATTTCGACCACCTGGTGTTATTTATCGTGCACAGACATGGGCCAGTATAAGGCCATAATATTTTGCCTCCACCAAAATGAGACCAAATTTGTTTTCCATATTAGTAAGGTGCAGAGGGGAGGACACGATTGTGGTCAGCCTCAGGATGCCTGCTGAAAGCTTTGTCAAAACAATGAAAAGGCACAGGCCTGCGAGGTGAATGAAGGGTTCGTTTGCCCTTTTGCAATGTATAGCTACGAGGAAATCCGAAGAAAATCTTCGTGTTTTTACCCAAAAACTTGTTCTAGTCAGAGGAGAAACCCCGAGGAAGAGCAGCTTTTTTGTGAAGTTTTTGCAGCTTTGTGCTGCAGATGGATGACTGGCGTTTTTTGCAACCCACACGGCTGCACGAAACGAGAAAAAAATTCCTGAACTGTCTGCTAGGAAATGACTTTTGGGGAAAGCAAGGCCCACCGCGTCACTTTTTTGAGCGACATCGTCGAGTCAAGGAGGAAAAACTACTCACTCCGAGATGTCGCAGCAAAGTATTGTTACGAGTGACTGTGTTTATTTACAGATGAGGTGAAATGACGTTGTGAAATAGCAGCGTACTTCTGAGACAGGCCTAGAACGCTTCCACCTAACCACATAGTTCAGGTGCCACTCCCCTACTCTTTTTCTTCCGCGCCCCGTAGGCTTGCGCATCTTCGTTTCATTTCCCCCGGCGGCAGACGAAGCTCGCCGAGCGAGTTAAACAGGCCTATTATGGTACTGCTTGAGGCGGGCTTCGTGAACAATTTGCGTAGTGCGCGAACGCCGGTTATTGGCTGTGACTCGGGCGACAACGTAATTCACGTCACTGAGACGAGTGACTATCACGAATGGGCCGGAATAGTTTGCTAGCAACTTCCGGTACAATCCTTTTTTACGGACAGGAGTCCACAGTCACACGTAGTCACCAGGAGAAAACTCTACGGGGATATGCTTGGCATCGTAGCGACTCTTGCTGTGTTCTTGCGAAGACAATGTTCGAAGGCGCGCTAGTTGACGTGCTTCTTCAGCGCGACACAACGTCTGAGCGATGGACAGATCTTCCTGATGCGAGAAAGGTAATAGAGTGTCCAGAAAACTCTGTGGATTTCGTGCGTAAAGCAGAAAGAAGGGCGAATGTCCAGTAACTTCATGCTTGGCGGTGTTATACGCGTAAGTAACAAACAGTAAGACGGCGTCCCAGTTCCTGTGGTCAGCATCAACGTATATCGATAGCATAATCGTGAGAGTTCGATTTGTACTCTCAGTGAGACCGTTAGTTTGCGGATGGTAAGGGGTGGAGTGGCGATAAGAGGAGCCACAGAGGCGAAATTTCTTCAACCACATCGGCCATAAATGGTCGTCCACTGTCACTGATGACAACCCGTGGAGCACCATGACGCAGTATGACCCGTTGTAACAGAAAAGAAGAAACAGTGGCTGCTGTGGCCGATGTCAGTGCGTCCGTTTCCGTATAACGCGTTAAATAATCCACGCACACTATAACATATCGGTGGCCCGATGGGGTCTTAGGAAGGGGTCCGAGCAAATCGATGCCGACTTTTTCAAAAGGGGATGTCGGTGGAGGGATGGGCTGCAAATAACCTGCCGGGGCAGTGGTGCATCGCTTGTAGCGCTGACATATAGCGCAGCTGGTGACGTACTGTTTTGTGGTCTTCCACATTTCCGGCCAGTAGAACCTCTCACGTAGTCGATGTAGCGTACGTGTGAAGCCGAGATGACCAGATGTTATGTCATCGTGCGCAGAACGAAGGACGACCTGGCGCAGGCTTTCCGGCACCACCAGAAGCAAGGGGAGGCCATCGACTGAATACTTTCTTTTATACAGCAAGCCATTTGAAATTTTAAAGTGCTTGTCGACGGAGTTATGTGCAGCTTCGAGCAAGGGTTTCAGGGTAGGGTCGCGCTGCTGCTCACGTTTGAGGCTGCTGGTATCTGGGAAGTCGGACGAGACAGAAACTAAATTGTCATCATTGTCATTGTCGTCAGCATTGGTGTGTACTGAAGGAAGGCAGGATAAGCAGTCGGCATCTGTGTGACACCGTCCGCTCTTATAGGTAACAGAAAAGCTGTACTCTTGGAGGCGCAACGCCCAACGAGCCAGCCGGCCAGACGGGTCACGAAGTCCCATAAGCCAGCATAGTGAGTGGTGATCCGTCACTATTGCGAACTCGCGGCCATGTAGATACGGTCGGAACTTCTGAATGGCGAAGACGACTGCTAAGCACTCGAGCTCGGTGACGGTGTAGTTCGTCTCTGCTCGGGTCAGTGTCCGACTGGCATATGCTACGACGTGCTGGCGGCTGTTGCAGAGTTGGACCAGCACAGCACAAACACCTAGCCCACTAGCATCAGTATGAATTTCAGTCAAAGCATCAGGATCAAAATGCTTTAGGATGGGTCCTGATGTCAATAAAAACTTGAGCTGTTGAAATGCAGCCTCGCATTTATCATCCCACAAGTACGGTGTGTCTTTATGAAGAAGGGACGTCAGTGGTGAGGCAAGTTGTGCGAAGTTCTTAATAAATCGGCGGAAATATGAGCACAGACCCAGAAAACTTCGCAGGTCCTTCACTGTTCGTGGTGGTTCAAAGTTGCGAACCACTGCGGTCTTCTGTGGGTCTGGTCACGCGCCTTCTTTATCTACGAGAAAGCCTAATACGAGGGCTTGACGTTCTCCAAAATGACACTTCTTTGAGTTTGAAACAAAGCCTGCTTCGCGTGAGCATTCAAACACAAGCGACAAGCGGTGGTTATGCTCTTGAAAAGTCTTGCCGTTGATGATCACGTCATCTAAATAGCACATGCAAATTTCCCATTTTAGTCCACGGAGTACTGTATCCATCAATCTCTCGAATGTCGCTGGAGCATTGCACAAACCAAAGGGCGTAACGTTGAACTCAAAGAGACCGTCTGGTGTTACGAAGGCCGTTTTCTTTTTATCTGCAGGATGCATAGGAATTAGCCAATACCCAGAATGCAAGTCAACAGAAGAAAAATAGGAGGCAGAATGCAGGCAGTCCACGGCGTCTTTTATACGTGGCAAAGGGTAGACGCCTTTTTTTGTGATGGCATTTAGGCGACGATAGTCTACGCAGAATCTCCATGAATTATCCTTTTTTCTCACTAGAATGACAGGAGCTGCCCATGCACTACACGATTCTTGTATGACGTCCTTCTTTAGCATGTCTTCAACTTGCTCAGCGATGACTTTCCTTTCAGAAGGCGATACGCGATAGGACTTCTGGCGTATTGGTGGTGCTTGGCCTGTATAGATGCGGTGTTGCGTACGTGAAGACGTTGGCGTAACGGCAGACGTCTCGTCTTGGGCAAAGTCAAAGACTGAGGCGTAGCGTGCGATCACCTCCTGCAGCAGCGACCGTTCAGTTGATGGAAGTGACTTGTTAATCATACGGTCAATGCTGGCAGAATAGTCGGGGTACGAGTTGGCGTGGGGTTTCTTTACATCCACTGACAGTTGGAGTGACCGTATGGTAAGAGTACTTTGCTCTTGAAAGCTTGCCAATTTAAGTCCTGCAGGCAGATATATGGGCTGCGCGGATACGTTCACAGTCCACAAATCGGCAACACCATCGACGGTAAGCACGAGGCAACGAGGCACAATAACGTTTTTCTTAAGTGCGTTACTGAAGTTCGGCTCGGCTAAACCGTAGTAAGAACCTGCACAAGAACGCGAAGAGTTTACACGCACAAACATTGCGGTATGTGGGGCCAAGCGGACGTCTTCCCACACAGAAAACACTTCCAAGCAGTCATCAACGGTATCTTTCGTCAATGGAGACGGCAACACGGGACGAAAAATAATCCCACCACCACCACAATCTAGAGTTGCACCGAATTCCCGCAAGAAATCTATACCTAGAATGACATCGTGGGTTGCTCGTGCAAGCACCGTTAGTTCAGCTCGAAACGTTTGATTTCCTACAGAAAGTAAAACAGAACAAACTCCAACCGGGCTCAACGTTTCTCCCCCTACGCCGCGGAACGTAGCTCTCCGATTCCAAGCAAACATTACTTTCATCCCAAGGCGATTTTATAAAGACATGCTCAATAGGGAAACGGCAGCACCAGTATCAACTAGTGCAACAGTACTCACATTGTCTACAAAAACAGTCACTTTGTTCTCAACCATCACAACACAATGGGGTCTTGCGGAAGATGATTTTGCGGCCTCGCCCCCTTTGGTCGCACCAGTTAGTGGTGGTGGCGTCCCCGAGCGGCGACGCGGAGACGGGGATCGCTGTTGGCGTGCGGGTGATGGGGTAACGCTGCGGTCGGAGCAAGGCGAGTCAGCACGTGCTGCGTGTTGCTGTTGGAAAGAGCCCTGAAATGGTCGAGACTCGCCAGCAGGTACATAGGGCGTGTACACGTTGAATCGTGGAGCTCACTGCTGGCGACGGTAGCAGTACCTAGCGATGTGTCCAGGTAGCCCGCAGTTGTAGCAAGTACGGGTGTCGCGTCTAGTCGTCCCCGGCGAAGTAAACCTCGTCGGTTGATAAAAGCCGGGCGATGGTGGTCGAGGAGTGAATCGCTGTGACGCAGCTTGCCTGCGTTTCTGGTTTTCGAGTGGTCGTTCACTTCGTCGTTCGAACCAATCGGTGTAATTCGGGCGAGGCTCAAAGCAGCTCTGTCGCATCCGAGGTACCAGTGGTTCACGGGGCCGTTGGTCGAATGCACACTGATGGGAGACACCAGTGGTGTCCACAGCTCGCAGTTGAACAAGTTCTTCCTTAACCCCTCGTCTTATAAGAGAAGAGATGTCGTCCTGCTATGGAAGGTTGACGCTTGCAATCGTGGGCACATTCTCAAGACGTCCCAATTTTGGTAGGATTCTCCTCCTTTTTAGCGCTTCAAACGCTCGGCAGTGTCTCCTTAGGTCGGAAGGTGTGCGTAAGTCTACCTTAGTGATAAGGAAATTGTACACGTCTTCCGCGATTCCCTTGAGCAAATGACCTACCTTATCTTCGTCACACATGGTCGCACTCACGATTCCGCAAAGCTTCAAGACGGCCTCGATGTAGGTGGTGCATGTTTCGTCAGGTAACTGAGCTCTGCGTAAAAGCGTTTGCTCCGCCTGCTTGACCTTAGCTGTTGAGTCACCAAAACACCTCTTCAGCTCGTCCACGAAAATGTCCCATGTGGTCAATGCACTTTCATGGTTGTCGAACCAAAGAGACGCGGTGCCGACGAGAAAAAACACCACGTTCTCGAGCTGCTTAGCAGTGCTCCAGCGGTTGCTGTGACTCACTCTTTGGTAGTGCTTGAGCCAGTCGTCAACATCGTCATCCGGCTGCCCCGAAAAGGTCCTCGGCTGACGTTCCGGCATGCCGCAGCGATCTTGTCCTGGCGGGTGAGCGTGTTGCTCATCAGCAACGAGGTTGTTATGGCCTGCTCCCGCGTCCTCCATGTCTGGTAACTGTGGTGGCAAGCCTGCCAAGCGTCTGCTCTGTCGCAAAATCGGTAGAGCTTGGTCGTCCAGATCAATGTACCCGGCAGCTTCCACCAAACTGTTACGAGTGGCTGTGTTTATTTACAGATGAGGTGAAATGGCGTTGTGAAATAGCAGCGTACTTCTTAGACAGGCCTAGAACGCTTCCACCTAACCACACAGTCCAGGTGCCGCTCCACTACTCTTCTTCTTCCGCGCCCCGTAGGCTTGCGCATCTTCGTTTCAGTATGCTATCGTCCCAAGAGACACCTACACGCAAGGCAGCACCGCGCTTCACCGAAGACGAAAAGACTGTGCTTATCGCTCTCGTGGGAGAGTTCAAGCACATCATCGAGTGCAAGAAGACTGATGTTGCATCGATAGCGAAAAACAATCAAACATGGAAAGAGATTGCCAAGCGCTTCAATTACAACCACGGAATCACCCGCGCTACCACGTGCAGCTCCAGAAATGCTGGAATAACCTCAATCAAAAATGGAAAGAGGAAGCTGCAAGAGAGAAGCGAGAGCGCCACAAAACTGGTAAGCGAGACATAATATGCATGGCTGGATCACTTTTGATCTTCAACAGCTTTTGTATTCGGTAAAAATGTAAGCACTGAGTGCAAATAGGCATGACCATTACATTTTGCAGTGCATGGTGAAAAAAAAAGAAGTACTCAAAATCGCATTTTCCTCGAAGAACTGCCTTGAAGTTGGCATATAACATGCATAATCAGTGAAAACAGTTTTCGAGAACTCTATTAGAATAAATTTGTAGGCAACTGACGCATTTGGTATTTTTTTAGGGAAAATGCGTATAAGCGCGCTCATGTTTGTTCTTTGCAATGTTTTGCTATTTTTTTCTTTGAGTTGAACCAGGTAAACTACATTACACTCAACTTAGAAGAGAGGAACATTGGAACCGCGGAGTTTTTTTTTTGTACAAGATGTTTATGAAAACTTGCTTTATTCTGTGCTGAAACTTTATTTCTGATTAGGAGGGGGATCTGAATCTTCGGCCATGGCTCCTGTCTACGAATTGGTTGGATCCATAGCTTCCCACATGGCGACAAGTGTGGAAAACGCCTTTGATTCGGATGCCACAGGGTACCAGCCCCCCGTCGCAAGTCTGCCTGTGGTGAAGCTGCTGCAGCCTATGACTGATAGTCAAAATGAAGCGGACTTTGATTGCCAAGGTATGTTGTGTTGCATTTTAAAGCGTAATGATGATCTCAAAAATTTAACGATTTGTATTTCCCAGAAATGCCTCTTCTTTGCACGTTGTGGTGTACAGGTGTTTGCGTTATCGACAATGCCCCACTAGTACCTTTATGCCATCTTTTCTTTAATGCAGACGATCTGTCGCAAGATGCCACCACTGTAGAGCCGTCAAAGCTGCAAACAGGCACAGATGCCGACGAGGACAGCAGGTGTACTTCTATAGCACAGCCTGATGCAGAAGCAAACATTTTTGTGGAAGGTTGTGCAAACAGCCACCAAGCCACCGGAGCTGCTGGAAGCAGCACTTCTGCAGCAACTGTTGCTGCTGAGATATACAGGACACCCAGGGGCCGGATGGCTGTTTTGGAAAAAACACTGGCCGCGGAAAATGCGATTCGTGCAGAACTCCCGAAAGAAGAGCATGCAATGCGTATCCGGCTTTTGCAAGAGGACCACGATTACAAGATGCGGGAACGGGAAGGCAGAAGAAAGTTCGAAAATCAAGTGCGAGAGCTCTAGCTTTCAAAGCACAAAAATTAGCTTGAAAAGCAAAAACTTGAAATTGACATACTGGAGATAGAAAAAGAATAAAGAAGGAACAGCTCCGCAGGCTGCAATGCAACGTGCCTCATTTATAAATAAATGATGGGATATCTCATAAAATGATGAAAGCATCTCAGTGTATATTTTCATGCATGGTTGATAAACATATGAGCGTGCACAGCCGTCATAAAAAGATGTTGTATGGCCGAGTGTCGAGATTTATGCAAATTTTGACTATGTGAAGCTCTTGCGTATGAGCAGGTCCCATGCTTGATTTCCTGAACGGCTGTCGGTGAGGCGATCAACAGGTGGCAGGTGCACTGTTCTGGTTGCCGCCATACTGATAGGGGAAGGCTGCGGAACCCTTTGAGCGGGTGGCTCTGGTTTCCTTAATAAACAGCCCAAGTTGTGGAGTGCAGCACAAGCTGTGATTATGTGCACGATGTTTTGGTCTTGTGCTGCATTCTCGTGTCCAGGCAAGGGAAACGCCTTTTTCACACGCCGAACGCCCTCTCAACGACGTTCTGTGTCTTTATTTGGGCTCTTTAGTACCTGGGCGAATGAAGGAATATTGTGCATCACTCCACAAGCGACTGGATTCAATGTCACATCACAAAAACGTGCTCCAACTTTTTGTGTCCATGCATGGACACGTGAACTAACCTTCCCTTGGGTGTGTCCGTGGGGCCTGGTTCTGAAAACGGTGTTATAAATATGGCTGGCATGCGTATCTAGCGTCGCCCAACAGCACTCCGGGCACCCGGCTTTCTTTGTACAGCACCCGCAAGCGGGAGTTGTCAAAAATTCTGCTGTCATAAACAGAGCCAGGCCAGCCGGCAACCATGTCGAAAAACTGGAGTTGTGGTCCAGCTACAGCCTGCAGCAGCATACAAATAATCATAAACAGGGCATTGTACAGTGCCTTTCACTTTGCGGGTTCGGTATAAAGCTCATGCACAGCAGAAATGAATGTTGTTGCACAGAGTCATGGTCGGTCAGAGTGTATTTTGATGACAAGATACAAACAGAACTGTTCCTTCGAAAATATTGACGAAACCTGCCTTCCGGAGCAAAAACTCGTGTCCAGCAAAACACAGCACGAAGGCGCGAGTGCCGGGCCCCTCGAGTAACTGCTGCATTATTTTTTTGCTTTACTTATTTCGCTAATGCATGGAAACAATGGCTAAACACAAGCACGTTGTTTATTGTATGGAAACAAGTTTACGATCCGAGCGTTAATTGAAAAAAAAACGAATGAACTAAACTGTTCAGAGACTTTCAAATTTCATTGCTTACCTGCACATTGAAGAAGAAATAGCCTTTGCGGTTGCGAAACACTTCGGCATTTTCACCGCCGGGGCTTTTAATCCGCATGTGCGTGCAGTCTATGGATCCCGTCACTCAAGGGAATTCGGCCACTTCATAGAAGTCCCACATAACTTGTTGAAATTTCGCCGGCTGCGGAAAGCGCACCAGTATGGAGTACAAGTACTTTGCTAACAGCATGGTCACTTTTCCGACTGCGCGGCACACTGTAGACAGCGGAATGCGGACGAGGTTCCCGGTCACTGTTTGAAACGTCCCAGCACCGTGAAATCTCAGCGCCATCAACAGCTGCAGCATAGGAGGCACAGGCTGACCTCGATTGTCCCCGCTTTTTTGGAGCGGCAACATAGACAGCAGCTACCGCATGGCGTGCTTCGTGAACCGGTAGCGAGCGTGGAATTGTTCCTCGTCATAGAGCTCCATAGGATTTCCTCGGTCACGAAGGACGGGCCGTGGAATCGTCGGCAGGTATTGGGCCTCCGTAAACACAACATCCATGGCATGGCACGTGAACTCAAAAGCGACCAACCTCCGCGCAACGTCCATTCGAGAGGTGGCCATGTTGTAATAACGCATGAAGTCGCTTTCAAGCTAGCCCCGCAGCTGACCTGAAACTTGTTCTGACTTCGACCGAGCCAAGTCGCCTTCAAGTCATCCGCAAGTTCGAGAACGATTTATGGTGACCGGCAAGACTGTCTTGAGTCAAGAACGAGTCAAGTACGAATCAAGCAAGATCTCTGCATTCTGGGGTTAGTCTCCAAACACGCTCCAAAGAGATCCAAGAACCGCCCGGGAAATGCAGGCAGTGCCCAAAGCGTTGCCAAGGTCACTAGCCATTCTTCTCCTCTGCTGGCTCCCCCCGCCGCGGCGGTCTAGTGGATAAGGTACTCGGCTGCTGACCCGCTGGTCGCGGGTTCAAACCCCGGCTGTGGCAGCTGCATTTCCGATGGAGGCGGAAATGTCGAAAGGCCCGTGTGCTCAGATTTGGGTGCACGTTAAAGAACCCCAGGTGGTCGAAATTTCCTGAGCCCTCCACTACAACGTCTCTTGTAATCTTATGGTGGTTGTGGGACGATAAACCCCACAAAGCAAAGCAAATCCTCTGCTGGCTCAGTCTTGCCCCGTATTTTGCTGGCGACGGTTCGCGTTGCGTCGCGCTCGGAGTGCTCGACCACAGCCGCCTGGATTCGACGATATAGAAATTACGACGTGGTGCTTTTATGTACACAAGGATCAGCGTGCCCAGCTGTTTTTACGTTTTGCCGCAACCATGAAGTCTGAAAAAGGTCTCGACACGTCAGCACGCTGCGCTGTATATCCCTGGATTCAAGATAGTCACGATCAACACACTACAGACACAGTTGGGAAGGCCAACATGGTGGCCGAGAAGACAGCATGCCTATCGGATACATTACTTCAGTCCAACTCAAGCGCTGGATGTTTTCGCAAGTTGGTGATCATTCTTAATTCTACTCTACTTGTCGCGTGTGCGATACGGATTGCGCTTGCCGGCAATGGGGTTGGTCTTGTTATATCGCACACACGAAATGCACCACGAAGGTGAGCTTGGGCCTCTGCAGTTCGCCTGTGCTTCGCGACCGCCTGAAAATTGGCCGCCATTGCCGTCGGCCTCCCATACGCTCGCTCATCAAGTGCTCACCTGTCTTCGCCGCTGCGATGAGCTCCGGGCTCGCGATATTAGGCTGAGTCCTCGTCGCTGTGTTGGGAGTCGTCGAAAGCACGATGCGGGTTCTCGTAACGAGCTTGGTTGTAGTAAGTCGCGCGCTGTAATTCCTCCAGCACTAGCTGGCGGGGCTTTCGCTAGCATCGGAACTCGGTTAAAATTGGTCGCCATTACAGTTGGATTCCCCGATAGTCAGTCGCAAGCAGCTTGGCGCCGTCCGTTGGCCGCCGCGGCGGACTCGCGTTTGCGCACTGCACTCGCTCAAGTTTGTTGAAAAGGGCCGCATTAACGTCGATTTCTTCGGTGCTAGCTCCAAACTAGCTCAGCGCTGTTCGTGGCGGCGGCCAAGCGTATACCCCCACTCTCCTGTTCAAAGTTCGCTGGCGCCAGACATTCCGCGTGCAGCGCCGTGTTTGCTCTTGCATTCGCTTGCTTGAGCTGAACGCAGTCACTCGCTTAGAACTCACCGACTTGTTGGCGGCACGCTGGTACGCGGAGTTGTGGCTGCAGCCGCCGCTCCTAAGCTGCGGCGCTACGGGGATCGAAATGAGTCTTTGACGATGTGTGACATCACGGTGAAATTATTAGCATGTTATATCTCAAGTACGTTTTTATCTCACCTTGCACGTATTTCTCATATGCATTCGTATTCATCTTCTGTCACGTGTGACTCACTATTTTACATACTTATTGTGCCACCAGGGGCACAAGCCGTGCTGAAGGCTCTGTGCGCTGGCGTCTGCGATGCCGGTCATCCATCCCTTTCGTCAGAGCAGTTTCAGAAGAACTGTGAAAGATGTGAAGGTAAAGTTATTTGTGTGCCATATTTTAACGCTTGTTTTTATATTAACATGCACATAGTTGTCATATGCGTGCATCTTCATCTTCTGTCACGTGTGTCTAACTATTTTTACTATATTATTGTACGTACAGCTGCGGTAACACAACAGGCAGAAGGCTGCGTGCGCTAGCGTCTGCAATGCCTGTCATCTATCGCTTCCGTCGGAGGAGCTCCCTGAGGAGTGAACAAGCTTAGACAACGAGACTGGACTTGTACACTTCACCATGAATTCACCTAAAATACCGGAGAAACTTCATGCGTATGCAGAAAAATAAAAGATTTCGATGTGTCACTTTTGTTTTTTGTTGTTGCCGTGACTGTGAAAGCAGTTACACATAGTCGGCTAACTACTTCTTTGTGTGTTCTTTTTGGCGCTGTTTGTTGCTCACTGCGCAGAAAAACAGGCGAAAAAAGTATCAGGCCTGACAAAAATTGAACGAAAAAACAATGTTTGAACTGGGGATAAAAAGTTCATCCAATAAGAGTATTTGAGTGGATCAACCATTCGTCCGGTGAGGTGCAACTGTAAGAACTAGCAGTTGCCAAGTAAGGTGTAAATGTGGGGATTAAGAGTTGCCCTATAAGGTACAAATGTGAGTAATAAATGTTAGTCCTTTAAGGTGAATTGTGGGACTGACGGTTGCTTACTAATGTGTAAATGTGAGGACTAAATGTTAGTCCCTTGAGCTTGCCTGTGGGGACCAACTGTCAGACCCAGTGCCGTTAGTCCTTGTTGGGCTCGAGCTTCGTGCGTTCCCCGAATACATTATGTTACCCACCCCGCGGCCGGCGACCCCTCGCCAACAAGGAGGCAGGGCCACCGGAATGCGGACGATGACTGTCTTCTGGCCACAAAAGACGTGACAACTCCTGTGCCCCAAGGGGTTCAATTATGGCGCCTTACAGGAGACCAAGCCGGGCTGCAGTTGGCCGGTACACGTGGAAGGTACACGTGCGTGTCCACCGGACAATCAGAATCAGCGGAGGTGACGGCATTGGCGCACGGGCCAATTGTATTGATGACCTGTCAGCCCGGCATCGCGGGAACTTACTCGGAGGCGCTTTTCCATGACCCGGCAACGCCCGTCGTCGACCATACCTGGAACCGGTGTGAAAGAAACCTGAGCGACGGCGGAGAACCGATGAGTGGGCAAGAGGCGGTGGGTCTTCGAGATTGTGGCGAGGAGAGACACATCCGTGCGTTCGGATTGGACTGTAAGAGTGGTGCGTTACGATTGGACTGTAAGAATGGTTGAATGGGGAGACAGGGGATAAAACCAAGGGTGCAGGGACAGTGAAAAAAAAGAGAAGAGAAACGAATAAACGTCTCTATATTCAGATGATTTCGGAGTGGTCGTTTTCTCAAGGTGCCAGCAGATGAAAAGTTCTCGTCTTCGGCTTCCTTGGCGGCAGCAGCAAATGTCGCGCAACAAGCGAGAGGCGAGTGGAAAGAACCAAACGGAACGTAACTGGCGCAGTCAACAGGATCTGCATGGCTGAACTGAGGAGGACAGCAGGGAGCGACATCGGCCGAGACTGACGACAACCGCCTTCAACTGACTACCACGCTGCGGGATCAACGAAGCAAGGCTAGTCCACCGGATTTCGAGAAGGAAGAGCGCACCCCAAGGCTACTTCAGGCGAGTATTTCTTGATTTTCTGTTGGGCACCAGCGATGACAAAGCATTACAACTTGCGAGACTGAGAAAGGGACAACTCGGAAATGAACGGGGACGGGGCAGGAAACTTGCAGGCGTCGGGAGTCGCCGACAGCGGCACGGAAAGTCATGGTAGTGGCACGTCAGATACGGCGTCGGAACAGCAGCTAGCGCTGCTCCAGCTTCAAACAAAAATTGCTGAGGCGGAAACGGAGAAGCAGCGTTTGATGCTGGAAAGCCAGCGGCTACGAGCCCGTAATGGGGCAGAGTCCAACGAGAGCGATGACAGCGTAGCGCTTGGCGGAAGGTCAGAGGAAGACAGGCGACTGAAATTCGCAAGCTTGTTAAAGGGTGTAGTGGCACCAATGCCGAACCAAGAGGCGCTTGCGCCAATGTGGTTCGAGGATGTTGAGGCAACGCTCGAGTTGTATGAAGTTCCGAGCGAATGGTGGGCCAGGCTAGTTTCGCCACATTTGAGTGAAAGGGCACGCGGGCTGCTGTGCTGGCTTACAGCAGAGGAGCGCAAAGCTTATGTTAAGCTTAAGTCAAGCATTTTGGAGGGTCTCAGGCTTTCGGCGGCGGAGTACAAGAGGCTGTTTGCGGGCTCGAAAAAGGGAGAAAGGGAGTCCTGGGATCAGTTTGCCGTACGCCTTGAGAATTATTTCGACTATTATGTCCAGAGTTCAAAGGTAGGCACGTTCGAGGAACTCAAGCAGCTAGTCGTCGCGGATCGCTTGTAAGAATGTTTGAGCCCGGAAGCGAGAGCGCATGTCATTTGTAATCAACAGGAGTCCTTTTTGCTGCCCAGTGGCGTGTCTAGGCTCGCGGAGAAATTCGAGGAGAGCGAAAAGTGCAAGGCAGCACAAAAGAAGGCAAATTTAGAGGAGTGGTAATAGAAAGCTAAAACAGCGGTAGATACACCCACGGACGGAAACAGGAAAAGGCGATGTTTTGAGTGTAAGGGTGCCGACCACATTGCCAGGAACTGCCCCAATGAGGGTTCAGGTGCAAGGCAAGGCACTAGGCCAGCAGGACAACAAAACGGTCCAGTGGTCGCGAGGGTGACGGCTTCTGCATTCGGGTCAGAAATAGCAATGACCGACAGGTTGTGGCAGCGCAAAGAGCAGAAACAACCCTCACTGGAAACTGTAACGCTTAAGAGCTCAGGTCGATCATTAAACGCCGTGGTAGACTCAGGAGCGGAGGTGAGCGTCATCAGAAAGGCAGTGGTACCTCAGTACGATGGTACGGGTTCGCAGATAAAGTTGACGGGAGCGTTCGGGCAACAGGTAACCGCTGAGTTGGCTTACGTGCCGCTCATAGCTACTGAAGGAAGTCCTTACGTGATGTCCGAGGTGGTGCAGTCGGCCGTGCTTTGTGCAATCACAGATAAGCTGCTAGACGGCACCGACGCGCTGATCACGCCCAACGATTACGCACAGTTTCTCGAGGAAAGGGTTAAACGTGACATAGTATCAGATGAGAGTTCAGCAGTCGAGGAGACCGAAACTATAGTAGAGCTGTCAGATGAGGCATGCGAGGAGCAACGGGCGATGGCAGGCGTCACAACCGCGGAGAGCAACAGCGAAGGTTCCGTGCCGATCAAAAGCAAACGACAGGAGTTTCGTGAGGCTCAGGAAGCTGACCCGGCTTTGCGAGATGCTTGGACGCAGGCAAAGGCCGGAACGCATGGTATGCTAGTTCAGGACGAGCTGTTGTATCATCAGGAACACCTCGCGGGTTTCATCTGCAAACAGCTAGTGCTACCATCACACAGGCACAAAGAAGTGCTGAAAATGGCTCACGATTCACCATGGGCAGGTCATTTAGGAGAGCGGAAAACACTACAACGAGTGAAAAGCTCATTTTACTGGCCGCAGATGTCGCGAGATGTAAAGGAGTACTGTAGGTCATGCCATGGATGCCAGGTGAAATCGCAGACGAGGCAGATAGATAGGGTTCCGATAAAGCCCCTGGCCAGGCCCAGCGCGCCGTTTCAGACAGTAAACATGGACTGCATTGGTCTTATGGTACTTCCTTCGGCTAGAGGTCACCGCTATGCTCTTTGTGTCGTAGACTTACATACCAGATGGCCAGAGGTGGTATGCCTCCGTTCACTAACGGCAAAGGCTACATGTGACGCGTTACTGCAGATATTTTCTCAACACGTGGTGCCAGAGACAATTTGCTCAGGTCAGGGCACCAACTTTACGTCAAGGTTGACACAGGAGATGTTGCAAAGACTGGGGGCAACACCGAGATTTTCCACGCCCGTTCGCCCGCAAAGCAACGGCTTAGTCGAGCGCTGGAATGGTACCTTCAAAAGAATGCTTTCTCACATAGTCAGCGAACATGGACGCGAGTGGGATAGAATGATTCCGTTTTTGTTATGGGCATATCGTGAAGTCCCACATGCGACTACAGGGCGGTCACCGTTCGAGCTCATGTACGGGCGGGTGCCGAACGGGCCCTTATCCATTCTCAAAAGGACTTGGTCAGGAGACTGGGAAGTGCCGGAATCATTGGGTATGCCAGCAGCGGAATATCTTGCGAAGCTTCGAGGTAGTTTGGAAGAAGCTAGCGAAGGAGCCGCCCGACAGAGTGAAGTCACTCAGAAGGAGTACGTAGGACGCTATAACTTAAGGGCCACAGACAAACAGTTTGTCACAGGGGACCAAGTACTATGGCTCGAGAAGGAAGGAGAAGGGAAGCTAGTGGCGAAGTGGAAGGGACCAATCATAGTGGTCGAAAAACTGCGACCATACAGTTATTTAGTTGAGCTCAAGGACGGTTCACGCAGAACCATTCACGCTAACAAGCTTCGCGCATATCACGCCCGAGTAACTGCAGTAGGAGTGATATTCGAAGGCGATCCAGAGAAGGTCAGGGCGATAAAGAAGATCCCGGCTCCCGAAACAAAGGGACAACTTCATAGTTTCTTAGGGCTAGCCAACTATTATAGGGACTACGTGCCCGAGTGCTCCAAAGTCGTTATGCCTCTGACTAACCTAACTGGCCGACGTATTCCGCAGAAATTACCTTGGAATACAGAGGCGCAGGAAGCTTTTGACAAGGTGAAAAACTGTCTAGTGCAGGCGTCGGCGTTGCAGGCACCAGATCCGAGGAAAGAATTTATCCTCGCGACAGATGCATCCGATTACGCCGTTGGTGCGTGCCTGGCACAGCAAGATCTGGTGGGCAAGGAGCGCTCTATCGCTTTTCTGAGCAAGAAGCTTAGCCCGGCTCAGACCCGATGGGCCACAATAGAAAATGAAGCTTATGCAATCATTTGGGCACTGGGGAAGTTGGATGTTTGGCTGTTTGGCGCTAAAATCAAGGTGATTACCGATCATAACCCACTCAAATTTCTAACTCTAACCACTCCGAAGAGCGCTAGGCTGACACGCTGGGCGTTGGCACTACAGAAGTATAACCTGGAAATTGAACACAAAAACGGGTGTCTCAACGCTAATGCCGACGCAATGTCGCGGTTGGTGACTCCTAACGATGACGCATAAAAGGGACGGCGAGTTAAGGGGAGTGTATGCTTTGTTAGCGCGTGCGCGCGACGGAGTCAACGAGGTACGAGTGACAGTTGGTGCCTCACGTGTCGAGCCAGTGAACATGTTTGCATATGCGGTTGTTTGTGTCGCATGTCATAGATACAGTGCAACACAGTTGGAGGAGAGGTGTTAGGCTCGAACTTCATGGGTGCCCCGAGTACATTATGTTACCCACCCCGCGGCCGGCGACCCCTCGCCAACAAGGAAGCAGGGCCACCGGAATGCGGGACGATGACAGTCTTCTGGCCACAAAGGACGCGACAACTCCTGTGCCCCAAGGGGTTCAATTATGGCGCCTTACAGGAGACCAAGCCGGGCTGCAGGTGGCCGGTACACGTGGAAGGTACACGTGCGTGTCCGCCGGACAATCAGAATCAGCGGAGGCGACGGCATTGGCGCACGGGCCAATTGTATTGATGACCTGCCAGCCCGGCATCGCGGGAACTTACTCGGAGGCGCTTTTCCACGACCCGGCAACGCCCGTCGTCGACCATTCCTGGAACTGTTGTGAAAGAAACCTGAGCGACGGCGGAGAACCGATGAGTGGGCAAGAGGCGGTGGGTCTTCGAGATTGTGGCGAAGAGAGACACATCCGTGCGTTCGGATTGAACTGTAAGAGTGGTGCGTTACAATTGGACTGTAAGAGTGGTTGAATGGGAGACAAGGGATAAAACCAAGGGTGCAGGGACAGTGAAAAAAAGAGAAGAGAAACAAATAAACGTCTCTATATCCAGATGATGTTGGAGCGGTCGTTTCCTCAAGGTGGCAGCAGATGAAAAGTTCTCGTCTTCGGCTTCCTTGGCGGCAGCAGCAAATGTCGCGCAACAAGCGAGAGGCGAGTGGAAAGAACCAAACGGATCGTAACTGTCCTTATAGGAATTAATGGTAGTGGCAGCCCCATTAGTTCCCAAAAAGACAAACCACACACTCATTTAACACCCTTTTGCCTTAGAGTGTTTGATGTTACTGCGCGCATATATCCCATGTATATATTCAAGCCTTAGTGCTGTGAAGAAATCGGTTCGAAGTGAGCGCCCTGTCTGTTTGATGCCTGGGTGTGTGTGCACGTGAATGTATCATGTGTTTGCGCTGAAATTAATTTTTTGAAATTTTATACCATCTAGCCCAACAACAAGTTCTTTTACAATAGATTGTAAACGTGGCTCGGGTTACAACAACCACACTGCGTAGCTAACGACAAGGCAAAGATAATGGATATTACCACCACCACCATCAACGCTAACTTCCAAACGAGCTAGACTGCACAGCATGAGCTCATAACAATGCGCCATTGTGACCAGTAAATATGGTCACCGTCACATCATTTCCACCATATTTTACATGTAATGTGCCAGCTGGAATGCCCCCAGCTGTGATTCATTACTCCGTGCTTATAGAGGTGGAGAGCGCAGGCTAGGAGACAGAGGTGTGAGAGGACGCCCATGTGCTGCGAGTTCGGACGCCACGGTAGAGGTGAGAGGGGGAGCATAAAAGCGGAGACAGAGGGGAAGGAACATCCATGTGCAGTGGGTCGTGGACACCGCGGGAAAGAAGGAGTGAGGTAAGGATGCAGCCCACACCACAAGGAGCTTTGGATCTAAAAGATGTACACCAACCTACGAAAGACGCTCACACCAGAATTGTTCAACTATTTCACTTGATCAAAGCCTTTCCAATGACAACGTTTATTCGGTGGCGAGACTGTGGCCGAAGTCTCCTCCAGCGTTTTCTATTGATAGAGCGCGTGCTCGCTCACCAGGGCAACTTATGCAGTCCTCTTAATAGGTGAGTCTACGCGTATACGCTCTCCGCACATGACGCGAAGCCCTTGACGAGAGTTAAGTGGCTTCTGCTTTACCAGCTTGGGGAAATCGCTCGCACTCAGTGAACGGCTCACTGGCGACAGTTTGTGGAACGTGGTCCACACGACCAACTCGCGCGATGCCATCCAAAAGGCGGCACATGACCACCTCACAAAGAACCTCCACTCTGAGAACAGGTTTCTAGAGTACCCTCACGACCAAAAACAAAATATTTTCTTTACTCTACAGAAGAAAGTTTCATGGCATAAAGTTACTACATAACATATTACAGAGTTTGAAAAATGGGGCTGCAAGAAGCTTGGGGACCCAAGAAGCTTGCGACGCGCCAGGGCACATGCGCAAAACCCAAGCCAATTTTGGGATCTGGCGTTCGTGTTGACCAAAGGCCCAAAAATCAAAAACTATACCGTGGGGACCCGAGGCGTCTTGTGTTGCCAGCCAGACGAAGCAGACGGAGCGCGAGCCACGGTGCCGTATGGCCTACGTCTCCCATATTTCTCATTTGCCACGGGTAGCGCCCCGTGCGTTAGACCCAACGCAGCCTGCGATTGACCCAGTTCTCTAGCTCTGCTGACCCTCCGAACGCAAGAGCGACCTGTGCAACGCAGCTTGGGAACCCAGTGTTTTTCAAACTCTCTAGTATCTGGTGGCTTGAATGTAGGTGACTTGCCATACCTTCGTCCTGTTACAACAAGACGAACAATACACACTAGGCCTCATGGACTGGAATCAATTTTCGCTAAAGCTAAGTGGATTCAAAATGTTACTACGCTCTTTCCCAATAATACAGTGGACTGCAACAGACTTCCAGATTTAGTGATTACGTCGCCCCACTTCGACCAAGCTATCGATGAGCATATCTTTTGTTAGATCATGTTTCCTAAGCGCCTGTGTTGTTTTATTTCTCTGAGTAATAATGTTATTGATTTAAATGCACCAGATGTTATATACACCCTATTTTATTCACCCATGTTCAAAATTGTATGAGTGCGTGTATCAGGCCATCCTTATAATTTGTTCTGTTATGTGTACTACCCTTCCTCTAGGGCCAAATTCGCCTGCAGTATATTGACATAAATGAATAAATAAATAAAGTTTTTATCTGTAAAACGATTTCATACGGTATCAGAGCATTGACCAAGGGGAGATTGCGTTCTAACATTGACAATCTGAATAAATTGTATTATGTATTCATGCACAGCCAACTCGATTATTGCATTACACCGTGAGGTAATTCATATGCAGTTCGCATTCGGCCATTGAAGGTAATGCGAAAACAAGGAATGCGACTTATAACTTTCTCTTCACGCCAGACTCCATCAGATCATATTATATGTGAAGCAGCTCTTTGCATAGCCTGTTGAACGCTGTTCCGGCCTCCGCACACCCCCACTGCGTGTGCTCGCGTCTCGTTCCGGTCCAGGAAGACACCCGCAAAATAGTCGCTCCCATCCCTCTCCTTCGCCTCGCAAGGCCAACGCGGGCAGCATCTGCTAGTAGAAAACCGACTGCTCGCGCTACACAACCGTATACTGGCCACACCGTTTACGTAGGCACTGAATCGCGCGTTCGGTATTCAGCCAAGGACGTTTTTACTTGGCTTTCGCTTGATGAGCGCCAGCGTCAACGTCGCTGCGATAGCACCCGCTGCATCTCATCTACACAGTTTTCTTTAGCGAGAGATGAACCAAGTTTTTTTCGGCAGCTTGACATATCACCCGTCTCCCAAATGTACGTTTATATTGTGTGTGTTCTTTTTTTCAGGGTTTTCCACTGCACTCTCACTATCAGCATATCTCCTACTGTCTTGTTGAATAATTCCAATAAAACTAGAATCGCGGTCGGCAATAATCTGTTGGTACCTAAAACTTGCAATAATTATGGAAAAAGAAGCATCCATTGCTTCTCACCTATTTTCATGTGATCCGAAATACTTATTGCACATTCATGTTTTCAAGACAGAACTAAAAAAATGTTTATTTATTGTATAACTGCTTCATTTTGTTATTTCCTATATTTTGCCTTGTTTGTAAAAAAAGAAAAAATTCTTGAAGTTACTTGCTACCTGTAACACCTAAAGAAGTTGCTCTTTCGTTGTTCGTATTTTCGTTTTTCCTTTGCACAGGAGATCCCACCTGTGGTTTGTAACCTTTGCACCTCCTCCAGCATACTTATTTGCAACATATTACATTTCTGACGCCAAAATAAAGATTAAGTGTTTGATATAATAATTGATTGATAGTAAATATTACTAACCTCCTCATTTAACAAAATATAGTGAGCGTGGTTGCCTCATCGCTAAGTCATTTTTCAGATGTCGTTGGATGAACAAATGGTAGTAAGGAGCACACGCAGTTATCGGACATTTCTTTATTTTCTTATCTGTTGCGAGGAGCGCACGTGTGGCTCCCTTGCACGCACGCCTACTTGCGCTGTTTCAACGTGTACCAAAACCAAGTGTCCCTCTAACAAGAATTCGCTTCATGAATGTCAAGAAGCTGTTGCAGTCGCTTTTTGAGCAGGATATCGTAGTATGCATAGCACGAAACATGCATTATTATACTATCGCGCTTACTGGCATGTAAGCATCGGCTAAATTTACCCAAAGATGTTCACTCATGTCAGTGAGTGCTTGATAAATGCCACTTGGCTGTGGCTTCAAATGGCTATCTGCTCTAGCAGCGATGTATTAAAATGATAAACAGCCACCTCTTAGCTTCTGCCAAACACAACCAAGCACTTCGCCCGCAAGAGATTCCCCGCATTCACTGCCAGTTTATTGGATCGTACTTTCTCAACTGATGAGCCAATAACTCATCATTGTGCAACAGCGGACGACGCGGCACATACAGCAATTACTTTATGCCAGGGATACGACACCTGCTGTTACTGGGCCGAGCGTGCGCCCGGGGACGCCTCTCAAGGCCGCCGCGTGCATGCGCCCCTTGACCCCTCCTCCTCGGAGAATCCTGTTTTTCCTTCACCCGCGGCGACACACAACACTTTCTTCCGAGACGGACACCGGTCAGGTTCAAGGCCGTCGCTGCCAGCCGGAAGCCGGGGAGAAACCCGCGGCCTCCTTGCACGCGTGCAGGGATTTCCGACGAATGGCGCGCCGCCTCGTGGGCAACTCGAGATTCCGGTTGTACAACGAAAGCGAAATGGCGACGGCTGTGTGAGGCAGTCGGGCGTGTGTGTTGCTGTCGTGCGCCGCTGATCTGCGTACCACCGCTCGCGGGGCTTTGTGTACTCACCGCTGTGTGCGTCGCCAAGACTGGATATTGTGCGCAAGTGGCACACCTGCCTGGTAAGTGCGAGTCGTCTAATTCTCACCTTCACGGCCAAATGCTGACTCGGCTTGTTGCGCGTACTTCATGGGCGCGGCATGGTGCATTAGCCTAGACGAGAATATCCGCTCCGTCGTCGAATGAACCCGTTTCTCACAATTGCCAAACGTGTGCAGATCTGTTCCAAGGAGCAGAATAACGACATCCAAGTCGGAGCCTATCGTGATTGCAGCAGCCACGTATTCTGTTTCACAGTTCTGAGGAAAGGCACGTACTTGAAGCAATTCAGCACTGTTCGACAGCAGTGTCTAAACGCATTGGCATAAACCCGGGTTATTGCGGATTGAGCCAAAATGGGCAGGTCTTCCTGCAAGCTGTGCACCTGACAAGCCGAGTGGTATGAAAAACTGCCACAACGTCGCTCGTCAGCGCACAGCGCATGCTGGCGCGAGTACTAGACAAGCGGCAGGAATGTGTTCGGCCGTGAGCGCGATCGTTCCGCCGACGTCTCTGTGACTTTGGGCGGATAGCCTTCACTCGAAGGCGACCTGTTCCGCAACCCTCCTGGCGATATGTGTGTGAGTTTCTCTGGACTCACGCCAGGCTTCGAGCAGCCACCTTGTGAACAGCTTTTCTTGGTCGTCGCAAGCGTTTTCGCGACCCTCCACAAACTTTCCTTTCCGTGTGTTTCAGTGAGACGCCACTTGCACTTTTGTGAAAATTTATACAACTGAAAACGAGCTTTGCCACTGTACTCCAGGTGATTTTCACAAGTGCACACAAAATATAACACAGAAGGGTGAATAAGACATTTGAGGTCTATACGAGCGGTGCCGATAACAACCCAAACTGAAGCTATGGAGCACTGCAACTCACTAACGTGCTCAGAATTGGTAGTGCAAGCGAAACTAAAGGATGAAAGCCGTGCTCAACACGACTTGAAAGTGAGCCGAGTATTAAAGATGACAGACGCGTGTCGCAACCACTCCCCGTCGTTAAGGTGCTGGTCGCGCTTGAATACCAGGCGGTGTTATGCATCCTCTGGGACGAGTGTCCAGATCTGCCATCTTGGAAATTAGGAATGTTTCCCCTTAACGCAAAAGACCTAAAACGTTTTTGATCAATGAATGACGCATCCTTAGGAAATTGACCGTCTTATTTATAATCTTCAAGACTGCTTATACAAAGCCTACTCCGGTGTCGTATAACTATGGTAGTCAAAGAAGCACTTCGTGAAATAATAGTATCAATTAAGAAAAGAACCTCCCACCATTCGCCCACTCTTAAAAAAAGGGGGGGGGGCACTCAGAAAGGGCATATTGCAAGAACGAAGTAGTGCGTGTAAGTGAAAGAACATTCGATAGAGCATACCGATGTGTATTAGATTTGTTTGAATACTAACTAGAATGCGATGCGTTAGCTCATAGAGAATAAATATAGCTACGAACCATAAGAAATGACAGATATCAAATGCCGAGTTTACGAAATGGTGAGGTAGTACCAAAGTAAAGCCGTGAACAACCTCACAGAACAAACACTCAATTGTAAGGGTAGCCAGTAGTGTGTGTTCGCTGTTTGCATGCCGGAAGATTCAGGTGAATAACGAAAACTGCAACGGTGAAGTTTCAGTTGTTTAAATAGCGTCGCAGTGCTTGTTTCATGCCAATGAACTGCTTAGTTAAAAATAAAATCAAGTTTTAGCGATCGGCATACGAGTAGTGTCGTTCAAACAGCCCGCGCTTTGCGAAACTGGAATAGTGACGTGCCACCCTTTCCAACTTGACCGCCGGTGGCGCAGCGGAGCACCGCCCGGTGAAACGGAACTTGTCCGCGTCGTTCTCAAGGTTAACGTCACGTTCTCTCCTCTTTTTTTCCCACAAGTTGCAGCCTGCAATGCGCAAGTCTCATTTCATTCCGCCTTTTGGTGCATCTGCAGGTTGTGTCTTAGTTGTTTTGCATAGATTTCGTACTGATTACTGTTACTGAAGTCCTTCTACTTCGTCAGGCCATAGTTCGTGCCAGGGGAGCTATTCTCGTGGTGTCCAATTCGTACCCATGTCCGATTCGGGCTACCATGATTGGCTGAAGCACAGCGCCTGTTTCCGGTCTTTCTTACACAACGTCATTTCGACTGCACACAGCATAGAACAATACCTAGAGAAGAATCTGGCGATAGTTATAGCGCGAGAACAGAATGACGACACAGACAAGACGGACACGAAGTTGGCGCTCGTGTCCTTCTTGTCTTTGTCGTCGTTCTGTTCTCGCGCTATAACTATCATCATGTCATACCAACTAGCCCAAGCTGCCACACTTCTAAGGAATCTGGCGCCGCGACCATGTACCTCCATGAGAATTATGGGAAGTACAGGCTTCGGATTGGATAAAGTTAGCTATCGAACTGTCTACAGACCTTTTTCTAGTTTCAGTTTCGTTTTTCTCGTAGTGCGGGCAGTGCGGTGCGGTGAAAAGGACTAAAGCAGTGCAATTGTGATTCAAAGAGGCTTAAGATCACTATAGGTCAGTAATTTGCTGCGACGTTGAAGCTTTACGAGTCGTATTTGACAGTTTAAACAAAGCGTCGTCCACTCACCGCTGCGCGTAGGTGTAGCGTTTCATGCAGTGCAGGATATTGCATCGAGTTCATGTTTTTTCACGAGCGCGTCTTGCCTAAACTCATTTTAAATCGACTGCAAAACGATGACGAAGCTAAATAGACGCAACGTCACGCTCCTCTGACTAGAATTTACAACAAACCAGAGACCACTTGGACCGACACACCTTGCACCGCAGAAGACGAAACGTTAAGCGTTTCTCACTTAATACTGTACTGTTATGTCCATAAATAGATAGTGGGTACCTTCCAGAGATAAACAAGCATGATTATTTTCAAGTGTTGCAAAAAAGTAATCTATGAAATCTTGATGCCAAATCTGGAACGCACGCAATGATGGTTATCATTTCGTGCGGTTATCTGATGGTTAAATTTGCCCAGGTTTCACTTATGCTGCCTCATCACGAAAACTTTTTGCAATAACGTTTGCGTACAAATAAATGAAGCAAGTTTCAATAAATATAGAATATAAAACGTTAAATATAGAATTTCACTGTGGTTTTAAACTGACGGCGCATGTTGGCGAACGCATAGAAAGCATGCTGTTCACACTTGCACGCCATTGATGCTTATGCCACCGCTACGTAGATCCGCGACAAAATGAAGCTCAACCTGAAACAGATCTGATTGCTTGAAGCTCCATGGACTGGCATGGAGGTAACTATCGATCAATTTTAGTGGGCCAGCTCAAGCACGACCTGTTTCTATGAATAATATCGACACGCAAGCTGCGATGTTTCGATGTTATTCTGTCTCTGGCAATTATTCTTATTATAGACTTGCGCACGCAACTAGATTTTCTTTATTTATTTGCAATATGCTTGTGACTTGAAGACCAAGAAATAGGAGAAGAGACTGCGCTCTCACTTCTATCTTATGGTAGATTGATATTGCCAGCTTGCACTGTGACTGTGCTGCGTGCATAAGTGGTTTCCTGGAATGCGGGATGAAAAGTGGGCATTTTCTTTTGCGCTGAAGCCACCCACTTCTGCTTGTATAGATTGAGACTCTTTAACTTTATTATCGAGAATTTCTCCTGCATGGAAGCCTAAACTCTCACCTCGCGAGGTATTATCGGTGGGGCTCAAGAGCAAGAACCATTGTGTCGCAAAAGACGCCCGTTGTAGAAAACTGCAGTCTGGCCTTGACGTCTCACGGGCGCTAGCTTTCTGTGAGCTCGGTATGAATTACGTCGTCGAGTCACCATGTCGGTAGTTCTGCGGTTCACGAGAAAGACAGTGAAAAACTTGAAGCTTTTTAAGGTTGGCCAGAGACTTGAAATCGCACGAAAGCATCGCTTCCTTGGCGTTACTTTAGATAGCCAACTCTTTAGATAGCCAACTCAGATGGAGTGAGCATGTTGCTGATCAAGAAAATCATGTGATCTGCACCATAAGTTTTATACGTCGCATCGCGGGAACAAAATGAGGTGGTACATCAGCGTCTCTACTCCACATCCATTGTGCACTAATCCAACAGAAACTTGCCTACTCTGCGCCAGTTCTCCACAACATCTCTCAGACGTCGCTACACCTACTCCAGCTGTTACAAGCACTAAGCTTACGCATATGTCTGGCGGTTTCACAGGCAACATCAAGTTCTCTGACACTGGCAGAGGCAAGAGAACCCACCTTTCTAGGAATTAAAAATGTGGAGACATGTCGGCACTTCTTTCGACTAGTCATGCAACACCCTCAACATCCGCTCATATCCAACATCGTGAACCGTGCCGGAGCGCAAAGGCACTATGTCTACCAACAGTACATTTCCCGGCTTCCTGTGTCAACACCTTGGATACTGGACCCACCATGGCTGCTTGAGCTACCAATTATTGAAACGTCAATAGAAGGACTTCGCAGCAAACGTGAAGAGCCAATCGTTGCCGCACAGCAGTTCGCATCACATCATCTGTTTGACAGGTACCAAGGATACACTCACGTGTACACTTACGGCTCCGTCACCAAAGAGACAGCGACATCAACATTTTTAATTCCGCAATCGCACGAAGAATATGCATGTCGGTTGGGCCACCTCTCCTCTTCAACAATGTCGGAGCTCGTAGGGATTTTGCTTGCCATAAGATTTATTAAACTGTCAACGACACCAAGAAAATGGGTGGTAATTACAGACTCTCTGGCAGCACTCGCATGTGTGGAAAATGCCACTTCAAGACACATTGATGGGCGTATAGTATACGCTATACTAAAAGAGCTCTCAGAAGCTACGAAGTCGAATCATCGAGTGGCATTTCAGTGGGTTCTCAGTCACTGCGGAATTAAGGGAAATGAAATGGCGGATGAGTTGGTGAAAACCGCCCTTAATTCTACGCAAACGTACCTCATTCCGGTATCTTAATATGATGTAAATAGAATTTTAAGAACAACAAAACGTGAAATATGCCTGTCTACCTGGTTCACAGACAAAACAGAAGAATTGATCCTATATTCTGTTGATCTTAATCTTAAATGCCAATTAGACCGTGACCTCCCAAGACGAATCTACTCACTCATACATCGCCTACGACTCGGAACTGCTTACACAAAGCACTTCCTACTTCGTATTCAGCGTGCAACATCGTCAGCATGCTCATGCGGCCATGACGACGAGGATATCTGTCACCTCTTGCTCGACTGTCCGAAACATGACACACACCGAAGGCGACTAGAACAGGAACTGCATAAGTTAGATCCCGAGCGGCTGTTTGCGTTGAATAAATTACTAGGTCCATGTCTATCCGAAAAAATGGCAAAGCAATGAAGGTGCTTCAACACTTCTTCGAATAAACGAATATTGTTACGACTACTGAGCGGACAAATGTTGAAAATGAGCGTGGCGTCTACGTGTTTGTTTTTCCCATAGGAGAACTTTTGCTCTCACCCATGTAGGACTGTATATATGTATATATGTTACTGTTTTTTATTATTTTCTATTTTTACCAATCAAGTGGAAAGGGGCAGCCGTTGCCAAGTAACAGGGACAAAAACTCTTTCGTTCAGTTTCTATTTCAATAAAAAAAAAGTTACGAAACTATGGAAGCGGCAACTCGCACGGCTAAAGGCACCGTCGCAAAATTTCGGCAGATCGCTTAAGTACTTAACCACGACGCATTGAAAGATATAGTTTACGAAAGCTTAAACTGGCAAATTTCAGGCTATTGGATAAACCTTCCATGCCAGGCTTTCAATTGCCGTGAAACTGAAATTCTGCAATTGGAAAATACAAAGCCTGCAGCAATGTTCCGCTCAGAGTGGGTGCTGGAAATTATGACTTATCGGGTCATCAAATAGGGTGGCGATATTCACATTTCGGAGTAGCAAGTATGATTTAACTGCTTCAAATTACGCTTCGAGGTACGTTCTACAAGGCCGGGCATGAGTCTCACTGAGTAATTAGTGTCATCTGAACTGCATAATACAACACAATACACGTCAGCATTGACAAATTACAAATTTCAAGGTTGTAAATCCTGCAGCTGGTCGGTGTTCATTGGGAAAGGCAACTGACACATTCTTCACTTAGGTGCATTGGGCGTCAGAAGACTTTTTTTTGCTCCGCCTAATAATGACTTAGGGCAACAACAATGCAGGAGTTTACTTTAGCACTCCACAATATGCGACGATGCAACATCTTTACAACTGTGTTCTCAGGGTCGCGAGCTGTTTTTGTTTTTTTACCCTATCCTAATCGATGATGAAAAAGATTCGATTTGAGTAAATTGCACGCATTTGCTGTCGACAGAGGCGTACGTGCTTCGGGTGAAAAACAGAGCGAGACAAGGCAATCCATTGTGCTGCGCTCTATCTCCCCTGTTCTTGCGTTTTGTTCTGTGCGCTGCAGTGTTCCCGGGAAATATTTACAAGATCACGTTTATTTACGGGATTTCGGTACAATACCTAGTATGCGGGGCTACTTACAACATGCTAATCCTAATAAAAGATTATCAAGTTAGAGAAGGTGTTATGCCAACTGGAAGAACACAAACTTGAAATAGTAGCCTGACTAATGTGCTAGAGACGGATGGATCTATAAATGCATGTGAACGCCCCAGAGAAGACCTGCTTAATATGGCCACAACGTTAAGGTACAGGTAAAGTTGTGTTAGTTTATGGCTGCAACAAAAACCTTTCAATGGTTGAAAACCGTCTCTTTGAAATCGCCAATAAGCAAGTAATAAAGGGTAGAGAAGGATTTCAGGAAAGGTTTCTTGTATATTCCCGCGAAGCGTATTGCGGATAGTGTTGTGCATGCCGATACCGCCGGCACGCGGCCTTATCGTGGTCCAGGATGCACCGCGATTCATCTGCGAAGATCATGGCCTGCACGTCGACCATTTGTTGATAACGAGATAGCGCCAGATGCTACGGCGGCTGTATCTCGGATGGTGAACGCGCCTTGCCATCCAGTGGGACATTCTGTTCCCCGACGGCCGTCGAACACGCTGTTCGCCACCCGCTAAGCCGATGTGTCTGCTTTCCTTTAGTGGGCGCAAGTCCGCCAAATAAACGGATCTCCTTGTATGTCTACGGGCCTCCCGGTCTCCTGTCGTCGGGCTACCCTCACTCTTACGTGACAATATCGTTTAGGTTTGGCTCCACGCAATTTCATGCAAAGCCGAAAGGTACGTACTGCGCGTCAGCCTGTGAGGAGCTCCACACCAAACTGCACATATCGGCACCAACAGGGACTAATGTTTATCATCATATCAGACCGATGCTCATAATACATTAAAAGCCGAGTCTAGTCTATAACTTTTTTTCTTATCGCCACCACAATGCTACCCTTACTGTTCTTTCTTCTCTCAGTGGAGTGCACAGCCGAAACACGTGTTTCACACCACACCAGCCGTCCACGTCAAGCTGCCCGCCTGCCATCGCATACTACTACGATTTCTGCTTTATTATTCCTCAGAGCAGCTCCAGAGAAGAAGGGCCTGCTCTATGACAATTTGAACACAGCGTCATCATCTACTTTTTAAGAACGTGTCGTTAATATAGTGAAATGTTAATCAGAGCATCGCTGTTGGACCTTTACTTGCAATTCCACCCCTAATGTAACACCCCCTGAATGGGGGCCTTTAAGGCAATAAAACTAAACTTGACTGATAAATACACGCAACCTATGGACACCAAAGTCGTAGAAGCCTTCGCTCTCGCCATGGATTTTCTGCAGATACGCAGGTCGCTGGCATGTATAACTACTTAATTTTCATCTGGTGTGCATAACCATCTCAGGTTAAACATCTCGCTTTAGAATATATTACCTGATGCAGCACATGGAATCGGCGGGTTGGTTCACAAATGGAAAAACCCACTCTGTAGAGAGACGTCCTATCCTTTCGGCCTCCTGTAATTGTTTTTGACCAGTACTGGCTTGACAAGTATACGATTCTGTTCAAACAGATGTGTTAATTTTGTTGTTGATTGAGAGCCAGTCCACTCTAGGAGTGTATTTAGACTCTATTAGAAACGATTGTAAGGACTGATAGCTGAAGGCTGACATCACGTCTGAGGGAATTGCATGGCTGTTGCCGGTAGCAATCCATAGCGGGCCAAATGAAAGACTCTGAAGCGTATTCTGAGCTATTTTATTTCAGTCAACTGATTCACTCTATAAAAACTGCGGAGAATATCGCAAGAGTAAAAAAATGAGCCCAGTTACTCTCGGATCCAGTGAGTTCTTCTACTCTCGCAAAGCAGGATATAGTGAAATTCATTTTCACTTTGTATGAAATGAGAGAGTGAAGCTGCATTTCACCCCACCTTTCTTTCACAGAGTGGAATTCCCATATACTCTTCATGCACGAGACAATAAAAAGCGGTTGCACTCTTGCTCAACATTACATTTAGATGCGTCGGCACATCGCGAATGATTAGCACTGCTTAATAAGCACACATATATGCAGTAAAACGTACTGCAATTGCTTGTTCAGTTAGAGACGATTAACAAAAATAACAAAGAACACAGGGTTTCCAGCGCGTGCCAGTAAATTTCAGTGCACTGTGACGCACTTGGAACTTGTAATATCCGCGTGTCGGATCTGGGTAGTGAAGTAAGCGAATACTACCTTATTCAATCGACCACGATCGAAGCCCAACACAAATGGTTATGACATTCTACTTATATTAACATTCATGTTTTTCGCTACGACCGTCGCACACCGGGAATACTACCATAAGCCTTGCCTACAGTATGGCTACAGTGATGTATTGTGCCTTTAGTCATAAAACGCGAACAAGTACGTGAAGAAAAATGACCGGAATTAACTTTAAGGGGGTGAAAAAGAGAACTAAATTGTTTAGCGTACACATCAGAAGCGCGATGTTTCGTACGCATTCAGAAATGACTAACCACTTAGCGAGTCAGTGCAAATGCCGTTTATATAATCCATTGCGCTAATCTTATTTTTTCTACTGTAAACAACGTGTCGGATAGACGTTCTCATCTCATGAAGCACGAAAATTCGGCAGATCCCACGTACCTGAGAAACGACGTTATGCGAAGCATGCGGAAGGATGGTTACCGTGTTGCAAGTTTTTTTTTTTATTCAGGGACAAGTCAACAAATGACGCTACATGTTGAACGCACACACATATGTTGAGGAGTTGCAGATGTTTATATCACCAGTTGTTTGCACTTGCGCAACGAGGCCAACTGGAACATGCGTATTAGCAACACCATCAAGCTGATTTGAAGCGTTCATGCTCGCGAAGATGCTGGTTCTGGACAGTGCTACATAAATCAACTTCCGCGCATGACATCTAACCACATTTGACGTTAACACGTCATGACGGCAGCATCAAATGAGTACATATGTTATGTTTATAAAATTCAGTAGGCAGCACTGCAACCACTATTGACGTTTCACGAAGACTGGCGTCTATTTGAAAAGTAGTTCTGAGACATGGCGTAGCTCTGTGGTAGAATGTCTCGTTGTCACGCAGAATGCTTTGGTTTTATTTCAGCTACAACCCTGACATTTATTCTTTGCTTTTGACATTTTTTGACATTTATTCTTTGACATTTATCCTTTGACATTTATTCTTTGGGCCGGCGCTGCCGATGTCGGGTATTGCTTACGCTCACGCGTTGAAATCGCTCATGTGTGTTATCGTCGTTCGTAGGTATACATACTAAGTGTCAATCACCTGTGGCACAAACCCGCATAGCAGCGGCACATACCCGCCCATGGGTATGCGCCAATGTCAGGTGGCAAGTGTTTGACAACGTACGCGATGAGATTGTGATATTATTCATGTGTTGACCAGTGCGTGATATTTGTCAAACCATCTCGCCCTTCTATGGTTCCCGCCAAGTTAAGGGGGTGACCACGAGAGCATGCAAACGTAAGCGGCTAACTAGCTAGCTAGCTAGCTAGCTAGCTAGCTTGACAGACAGACAGACAGACAGACAGACAGACAGACAGACAGACAGATAGACAGATAGACAGATAGACAGATAGATAGATAGATAGATAGATAGATAGATAGATAGATAGATAGATAGATAGATAGATAGATAGATAGATAGATAGATAGATAGATAGACAGACAGACAGACAGACAGACAGACAGACAGACAGACAGACAGACAGACAGACAGACAGACAGACAGACAGACAGACAGACAGACAGACAGACAGATAGACAGACAGACAGACAGACAGACAGACAGACAGACAGACAGATAGATAGATAGATAGATAGATAGATAGATAGATAGATAGATAGATAGATAGATAGATAGATAGATAGATAGATAGATAGATAGATGCCCCGCCATGGTGGTCTAGTGGCTAAGGTACTCGGCTGCTGACCCGCAGGTCGCGGGATCAAATCCCGGCTGTGGCGGCTGCATTTCCGAGGGAGGCGGAGATGTTGTAGGCCCGTGTACTCATATTTGGGTGCACGTTAAAGAACCCCAGGTGGTCAAAATTTCCGGAGCCCTCTACTACGGCGTCTCTCATAATCATATGGTGGTTTTGGGACGTTAAACCCCACAAATCAATCAAAATCAATCATTAGATAGATAGATGCTTAAGTTTTCCGAAGTTCGCTAAGAAATGCTTCGCATTTAAAACAAACCCATTAAACACGTTATCTACAGTCCAGCTGCTTTTTAGAAGCGCGCGCAGACACTAAAATCGTGCTAGTATTTAGTCATGCTTATGATCTGCGCACGAGGAAATCAGTAAAAAACAAATAGAAAGCGGAATTTGGGCTCCATTTCCGCTTGTTTTCTCTTCAGGTGTATCTGTAACACTCTTAGTCCGGGTCATGCTACTCTGCTTCGTTCACGTTATGTAACCTTTTTGTGGGGGGTGCTTTGATCCGTTCTGGGGGAATCATTGATTGATTGATTGATATGTTGGGTTTAACGTCCCAAAACCACCATATGATTATGAGAGACGCCGTAGTGGAGGGCTCCGGAAATTTCGACCACCTGGGGTTATTTAACGTGCACCCAAATCTGAGCACGCGGGCCTTTGTGTGGGAATCAATGTATTCTGCCTCAACAAAAGGTGATTTGCTCTGGAAAAGAGTGAAACATGGGATGAGAAAGTACTTTCTTGAAAGAGAGTGCCTGGCACTCTCTTAGTTTTCAGAGTGTTCGTGCTGAGTGCTGTTAGAAATAGTGAACTATTTCTTGCAATTCACAAATGCTTTCCCAGGTACTGTAAAAATGAAGCGTTCACCTTTACCTTAATTTTAATGAATATAACGGAATAACTGTTGGGGTAAAACGTTCCAAAACCACAATATTATTATGAGAGATGTCGTATAGTGGAAGGCTTAGGAAATTTCAGCCACCTGGTTTTTTTTTTTTTATCGTACACCTAAGTTCTTGGGACTCAAGCATTTTCGCCTTCACTACCCTAATGAGTCATGAAAATAGCTCATAGCGCATTCACAGCATAGTTTACGTTTTGGGAAATCTAGTGGAATCGCTTCGAAAAACATGAACACGAAAAAAGTAAGCACCGTGCTTTATTCCGTGTTTTTCAGCGCGCTTCAACAAGATTCTGAAACACGAACGTAAAAAATGAGCCCAACTCGCCATCAACATGAAAGGAAGGGCTCTAGCTGTTTCTGTGAGCGTCACTGTGCGTAGTATCACTCGCTTCAGAGGACAGCGTAAAAAACGGCGCTGCCCTTTGATTCACGGTTACGGACTTCACGGTTACGGACAAACTTGGAAGTTGTGACCAGCAGTATACTTGCTACTTTCTATAATCTCGCTTGCCGTGAGCGGTCTTGAAATAAAACGAGCAAAACAGCTAGGCGCCCTACCCTTATCGGAAAATGGAGGCAGCTTGGCGTGCTTGACGTGTGCGTGAATTATCTACTAATTATCTTTCTTTCTTTCTGTGACGCTGCACAGGGCTCCCCCTCCACTTTTCTCGTGCCTGAAACGGCATCTTAGCTTTCGTGCTTGCGCAGCACCTCCATTGCAACGGGCAGCGTTAACGGAGATGTGCGAAGCGATGAAAAAGCAATAATGAATTGTCGCTACGTCAAGTGACAGGTTACCTCGATGTAAGGCCAGAGTGCGGTACTGGAAGTGGCTGATAGCCGGCTTGGCCGCGATTGAGATAGCATCTGTCATTGAAAACGCACGCATTTAGCGCGTGTGACCGGCGCACCCTCGGGGGGCCTTATTGCGCACACAAACATTGCTGCACCCTAGCCGTGGCCAGGTTTTTCGTTAACAGTGCCACTGCCACGGAAATCCGGAACTGGTACAAGCTTCGTTCAGAAGTGTGTCTGAGTGAGTGAAACAGCTTTATTGGGTCCACAATGAACGCAAGTAAGCTCAACACTAGGGCCACCATGGGACCATAGGGTAAACGCCCTCTCGACTGCCAGGATTTTAGGGTCAGATTCTAGGCACTGATAAGCTCCTTGGTGTGCGGGAAAGGCGCAGCAGTCCAACAGGGCGTGCTTCACATAACCACCACGTAGGTGACATTACAGGCTTCGAAAACGTTCGGGGTATACATATTGTGTGTAATGTGGCATATTGTGCGTAACGCCTAACACACGAAAAAAGAATTCCGCAGATTCCACGTATCATGCGAATCGATGTTATGCGGGAAAATGTCATCGGGGAGGATGACCCTGGTGTATGTTTCTTTTAGTGAAGTGTTGTGACATCAGTGAAAGAAACGTGCAAATGTTGTACGTACAGACATATGCTGACCAGTAGCATATATTTTACTTAGACTTGTGTAATGATGCCAACAACCACATGGACATTATCAACACCACAAGCGGTTGATTGATTGATTGATATGTGGGGTTCAACGTCCCAAAACCGCCATATGATTATGAGAGACGCCGTAGTGAAGGGCTCCGGAAATTTCGACCTCCTGGGGTTCTTTAACGTGCACCCAAATCTGAGCACACGGGCCTACAACATTTCCGCCTCCATCGGAAATGCAGCCGCCGCAGCCGGGATTCGATCCCGCGACCTGCGGGTCAGTAGCAGAGTACCTTAGCCACTAGACCACCGCGGTGGGGCTCGTTTAATGTTATGTGGGGAAGTTCTTGATGTAGAAGCACATAAGTAGTACTGTACAGATTGTGTTCCAATGTGAACAGTTACGATAAAGTGGTAGATAAAAAATTCATGTCCTTCGTTTTTACTGTTGATTGTTCTTAATAATTAGGAGCTCAAGTTAATTAGAATGAATTAGCTATATGCTCTGTACTGAGCGATGTCATGTGAAAAGTGTCCGAGATGGCGTACGCAGTTGAAGGTATAAAATATCGAAATTGTTGTGGAATCACACGACTGCATGAAAAATATAAGTGACAGGTCATAACATCAAACTCACGACACCTATGTCATGAACATCATCTACATGCCACAGTATAAGCAATGCCGTTTCTCATTTTGAGGTATACCAAAATATTGAGGCCTATCAAGAGTGTATAGCGAATATAAATAGAAAGTAATAATAATTTGTACATGTATGCCATTTATGACATGATTTACACGCTACCCTAATGACGCGCTTGTGGTCATTTCATTCATTGGATATATACTACGATTGACAATATTATGCAAGGTTAGTGCGTGACAATTATAGATGACAATTATTAACATAAATATCATCACATGTATGTCATGCATCACGCCTTTATCAGAAATGCAGCCGCCACAGCCGGGATTTGATCCCGCGACCTGCGGATCATGCTCAATAAGAAACCACTATGGTGGCTTCTAATTGAACATTAACCGTCTAGCCCAACAACGTATACAATTAATTAATTATTTCATGACTAGCCAGACATATTTGGCAGCCCTCTTACCCTCCTACACTAACTTTCGTATACCCCGAGTTAAGGAGGTGATCACAACAGCACGTAGCTGCTGCTGCTGGCTGGCTGGCTGGCTGGCTGGCTGGCCGGACGGACGGACGGATGAATGAACGGACGGATGGACGGACAAAATGACTGATCACCTATTCGGCCAAATGTGTACGCACTCCTTTAACATGTGATGTCATTGTGCTTGCCAATTGAGGCTGTATAATAAAAGAGGCAATTTCAAGTAAAAAATTATCCTTGCTGTAGCGCGACAAATCGATCATCACGTCGTCTTGTGAGGACAGACACCATGACCTTATGACAGGCAACTATGCTGTGCCCTATTAGAGGCAACATTATGAGATACAACTCATGCTATACATCGCACGCTGTCGGGTAATGACGCTTGGAAACGATGCTAGTTCAGCTGATCTAGGGCACACCCGCACTCCTCACTGGCATATTTGATAGGCCATAGCAATCGGCCTCAAACTCACCTTCCGATCTGGCATTTTGACAGATCAGTGTGAAAGTACAATATTTTGCATGACGCCCTTGGTATAGTTGATTGATTATTTGGGATCTGTGCTTCACACTAGAGCCTACGCTCTTTTAAAGCGAATTTTCCTTTGTATCTTGAAGCAACTCTTCGGGGGCTGTGATGGCGTGGGCGCGTGCGCCGTTCCTTGCAACACGACCAGATCGGAATCGTTTCGGCGCAATCATGATGCCTATCTTATCCACAGCAGCCTTTCCGCTTTCTTTTTTCATCTCTCTTCGGCGAAGGTCTGCCGCGCTCCGAGAATTAAGCGCCTTTCCTAAGAGTGCGAGGCGGATATCCTCCTTTCACAGCCAGAGGCTGGGGAGATCCGATGGCCGGTTTCCACACCACAAGCGCGTGTGCGCAAGGTGTGGTGGCGCGGCAATCTGCGAAAACAACGACTGTTTCGCCGCTCGGCCCGGTGAGGCTGTTGCTGCCAGACAACAGAGAGGTCGAACTCGGGACGGTTAAGCGGGGCGCGCGCCAAGTGGTGGGAGACATAGCGCCGGCCACTCGCCACGCTCCTTAGGCACCGACAAAAGCGCTGACTTCCGCGGCCGGCTCATCATTTAACGCGCAACAAGGCGTGCAGTTCCTGGCTAGGACTACCGCCAGGACAACACGACCCTTGGGGCTTAACCGCATGCACCGCTGTTGCGGTCGAGGTTCGCCGAGTGTCGCAGATAGAAGGCGATCATCATCACGCGCCATCTCGTTGATCACCTTTTTCTTCTGCTTCTTTACGAGAAGACATTTTCTGATTCGTGCTGCAAATAATGCATTAACTTCGCAAGGAGAGAACGAGATCAGAGAGAAGAAAAAGAAATAAACTGGAGTCAAAGCAAAGTTTCTTGCGGAATAGGAATTCTAACTCACATAGCCCCGACCTGAATTGAATCGTCATAATGATTGTGCTATTCAGGCGTTATTCTTTATTGCCTGTTTCTTAACATGGCACAAGCAATGTTAGTGCACACTTCTTACAATAACAAGCACTACTACAGCAGTGGGTAGTCACACTCTCAAGAGTCATTTATGTACACTATGGGCTTGGAAGGGGAAATCCATCCAAGAACCAAGTTTAGCTGTTTGTTTACATCAATGCTGATCAATGCTCTCACGAAAAAGCATGCGTGTAGGTCGCCTGACAGTGTCGCAGCGGAAACCGGCCCTCCACAGACAACGCAGGTCATCGCGAGATAAAAAAGCAGCCCGTGCTCACTCTGTATCGGCATAAACTTGATTGCAAGAAAAGTTTTTTTAGCCTTCTTCGCAAAACATCGGAGACATACAACAGTGCGAAAACACAAGATATATTGCCGGTGGCTTGCTGCAGATAAAACATTTAGAACCCCATGGCATATAGAATCGTCCGTATCATAAAAAATGTCAGAACTGGCAGTGTACCTGAATGCAACGAGAGGGTTCTCGCGTTTCGCTAAATTTGCAATTTCTTTGCTAACTTATTGACGCACGCTGGGGGCACACTGGCAGAGCAGAACACAGTATACGGATAGCTGCAGATGGGGGGCAAGAAAAGCGAAGGGGAGGAAAAAAAATCGGAGGGTTACGAGGAGAGCATTAAAGAAGGAGTAGAGCAATAGAAGCGGAAATTGAAAGGAAGGAAAAATATAGAAACACAGACGTAGAATCGAAACTAAAAAGAGACAAAAAGAAGAAAAAGAAAAAAAGGACAGAAAGGCTGACAAAGAAGGAGATAGAAAGCAACTGAGAGAAAAATGAAGAGAGAAGCAACAGGAAATGTATAGCCATTTAGTATAGCAAGTATAGTTTGCAATGCGGTGTATCTTCTTCATAAACCGGCACGAGCTCTTGTCGTTGTCCATATCTGAACAAGTCTTTCGATATGTCGATAGGGCCGCTTCGTGTGTGCAGGGTGCGGTTAGTTGCGACAGCGCTCTTCAAACTCGATGACGAATATCTCGAAGGAACTGCAACTTCTGCGAGTTCCAAAGAATCGGTATACCATAAATTATCATGAACAGTTATTTTCTAAGATCAACACACGGGCATGTCAATAATTATAAAGGCATTTGATGATATTACTTACTTAGTCACGTCAGCGGCATTTTAGCTGAGTAAAGGTATTTTATGCTGAACATTTAGTTAATGTGCGAAAATGACAGGAGCTTAACTGCCATAAAATTTTGAAGCAAAATCTTTATTTTATAAATAAAAAGAAAGAACACCGTGCATACCAAGATAAAGAGGTGACGACGAGCGCACGCAGACGCAGACGGCTACATAGAGAGAGAGAGAGAGAGAGAGAAAAGAAAGAAACAAACAAAGGAAGAAGGAAAGAAAGAAAGAAGTGATCAAAGTTTCTTTGCTTCGCTAAAAACATATTTCAGTTAATACGAGGGAACTGTCTCATTACGCGATAGCGATATTTTGTTCCCAGTGTGTACTTCCTGCTCACAGTGCATGAAATCTTTTCGCACTTGCTATGCACCCACTACGTGGACGGGAATAGGCGCTAAACGAGCACTTTAACGCTATTTTATTTAAATCATTCAGTGGAATCATTGAAAGCATTATTTGAATGATTCCACCAAACAAGTCACCGAATAAATACAGGCTGTTCAGTGTTGCTGGCTTTTGTCCTGCTTGTGTGCTTCGTACAACCGTATACAGTACATAGAAAACAGTCGGTAGCCGTCTTAACTTTCTCTTCGTCAGCGTGACCCTGGTATTTGTCCTTTGTTTTGTGCGGCCTTATTCAAGACGTACTCACAAGTGCGCATTCCTTGCTCAAATACAGTCGGAGAAGTTCGCGGAGGGTCAGACAGCATTCCAAATATATGTCAATTATATTATAAAGGCTTAACAAACGCGTTCCTTTTTTTTTTGTTTGAAGGGGAGGGGGATAGTTACTGAATCGCATAACTATCGGGAGTCCTTTTGATTACTGACGCAACGCTTTAAAATGTCGACACATGCAACTCAGCAAACTGAGCAGAAATAAACTGAATAATAAAGACCCTTCAGTTCACACTTAGGCAGAAAACACTGCATGCCTATTGGAAGCCTGATTGTGTCTATAGCTTTTATGGGTGAACGTTTAAACACAACCAGATGCTTTAACAGTACACCGAAGTCACTATGTTGACATGTAGCTACTATGCCTGTCTCTCATAAACATATTTTGCTTTCCAAGTTCCGTCAAACTTTGTTCAAGAACATTACATGAAGTTTCTATAACGCTCGACATGCTAGAATATATGAAAAACTACTTTGTGAAAATTATCCTGGAGACTAATCTTCCGTATAAGAGCGCAGGATAAGGCTAACGTGTCACGCGATTCTCACAAGAACCACCCGTATTTTAAATATGGTATGCTTTCATTGCTCTTGCTCAGCTTATCTCACACTTAAGATATAAAAAGAATTAGTAAAACGAAAACACATTTTTCACGCAATGTGCCGTGACATAAACGCCCTAAATGCCCTATCACCTCCGAACTAGAATGACTTGATCTCATGAAGATGTCGTGATTGAAACAGTTGAAGATTGCGCATAAACTATCTAGAGGGTGTCCATGTAAATATCAGTATAGGAATAAATAGTTCACCACATGAGAATTAAAATACCCTCTTCTTGAACCGGCGTTGCCATTAGGCAGATCTTTCAGGGTAATTCCTATCGAAACTAGTTGTTTGAGGTTACCTTCTATATTGGAAACTTGAATCAGCACTATATGTTAGAAAATATCTACATATACTGCCTGATCAAGCGCAAACTGTGTTCTAATTAGGCGGTAAGCGTGAAGTTAAGATTGGCGCTAATGTAGCGCTTGTGTAGTTATAAATTCGACGCTAATGTTGTTCTTGTGTAGGCCTTTCTCTGGTTCTAAATCCTGCGCTGAAAGCAGTTGCACTGCTGTGAGATCTGAGGAAGCACGGGCGACCCAGCGATTCTCGAGGAAATCGCACGCTTGCCGATGTGTGGCCTCTTCCACGACAGGGGTGGACACCGGATGTTTCCGAAGCGTTTTTCGCAATTTTACGAAATTCATTGCTACTGATTCTTGGTTATTCCTGTAGTGCAGTGATAGCTAATCTGCCTAGCATAGCAGGAAAACGCTCCTACTCTGACTAAAACCTCGCCGCGCCGTTGACTGGCAGTCGAACAAGTCACTGCTGCGCACCACTTGGCGTAACCTCGCCGCGCCACGCATGCATCGCCGCAACGAGAAAAGTCGCCGCAGAGCCACACCCACCAACCGGAACACTCCGTGCTTCTGCCGCGCCTAGTCAGTGCCGCAGCTGTTGAGGCGTTCGCTAAGGAGCTCGGTTATTTGTTTACCCTTTTTGTTTTTAGACGTCTATTGAGTGACCGCTGCGTGACCGTGGCACAGGCAACGAGTGACGACACTAAAGCGCTTCAGCAAAGTTTTACTCTAAGCGAGTTGGATCATAGCTGAATAAAACATTTGTGGCGCAAGTAAGACAAGCGAGTAAAAGGAGCGTCCTGTCCTGTCTTCTTGTAAAATGCTATGTCACTGATTACCCTTTCTGGGAATTAAAAAAAAAAAACACGTGTAAGTGAAACGTGTGTTCACAAAGGCAGTTGAGCATTTGTTCTGCATTGTTTGCCCACAATGGAATGAATACTGCGGCAACAAATTGTGAAAACACGTGATGAATGACAGTCAGGTCGAAACTTGCTGCGCACGCCTCAAGCAGAAAGCACTCATATAATTAGAATACACGAGACGTGCAAAGGCTAGCAACTGTCACAACTCTACATTTGAAGCGCACTGCATCAATAAGGACGCACGAAACAAACGCACAAGTATACACAGCACAAGTGCCAACGACTGTCACAATTCTTACTTCTTTATGCGCGCGCGGCGTGATCCTTTCGTAAATGTGGCCGCGGCAGCGAGCGAAGTGGCCTGCGTGCTGTCCTGAATCATCGAGTCAGATTAGCGCACGCAGGGGAGACCATGCTCCGTGGAGGCGGCGCGCAACGAAACGCTAGAGGCTACAGGCGACGACCATGAGAACGCGCCTTATGCGAGACCTTCGCGCCATCTCACTGCTGATGACAAAAACGAGCTGAATTTACGGATCTCAGAGGGTCGACTTACGGTATAGGGTGTATATGAATGACTTGCCCTTAGCACCTTCGACAACGTGCGCTCAGTGGTTTAGTGGTTAGGGCTGCGCGCAGCGGAATGTGAAGTCGCTGCTTCAACGCCTCGCGACAGAACTTTTTCTTCTCAATTTTTCTTTGCAATCTGTTGGCGTATATTTTACAACGTCCTATCTGTAACGGAGGCACCTCAACGGAGACGTGGTGGACCCCAGCATAAAGCACTTTCATGGTAAAAAAATGACTCACACGAAAGGACATGATACGCTAAATAGAGAATTGTTGTGTCTGTCATCTCCCTTGAAATGGTTGAGTTGTCTCGCAATGCGCTGAGCTCAATCTTGCTTCACTTACCAGGCCCTAACTCGCCCTAGCCGCAAGCATTCTGAGATGTCCATGTGATTATTTGTTTTGAATTCGGAGCATTCTTGCGAACCAAAAAAACTTCGCCCGCAGTACTCTATGCTTGTACGATGGTTTCACGTGGTGTTGCTTCCACAGTTATTACCACGATAGCGTTAAAGAGCTCGTTTTGTAGAAATTCTGGTGTCAATGTCGGCGTGTATGTCGTTGCTCGTGAGCGAAAAATCATATTGTCCGTGACCGAGAAGTCGAGAAATATTCTAATAACAGAAAAAATTAGCAGCATATCCACGGAGTGAATCATGGAGAGTGGGGCGAAGCATTCGTCAGTTCATTCGTTCTTGCTTCCATCCGTCCATGCGTCCGTCTGTGTGACCGTCCATGCGTTCATACGCCCATCCGTGCGTGCGTCTGTTCGTGCGTCCGTCGCTGCGTTCGTTCATGCATCCGCCCCTGCGTCCGTTCATGCGTCCATTCATGCATCCGTCTGTGTGTCTGTTCGTCCATTTATTCAACACTCCAAGTACCACCATCTCGCATCCTTTCATCATATATTCCCCATATAGAAGCACCGCCATCCAGCGGACATTCCAAGGACTAAACGAGAGGTGGCACACGCACACTTTCCTACGGCTTGCGCTTCGGGTCTACTTTCCACTTTTAAGCACCTCGAGTTCATGGTATACACTAGTTCACTGTATTCATGGCACTGCGGCCTAACGCTCGCTAAACCTTTCTAAAACCAAAGAGGTTATGCCCAGCGAGTATAACGTAGCAAACTTTTCCTGTCAGATAGTGCTCAATGTACATGCCAATGGCTGCTAATGGGAAATGAGAGACAGGAGAATTCGGCTTTTACTTTTTTACGGCTTGCGCTTCGTAACTACTTCCCACCTTTAACCACCTCGAGTTCATTCATGGTATATACTAGTTCCTTGTATTCATGGCACTGCGGCTCAACGCTCGCTAAACCTTCCTAAAACTATAGAGGTTACACCCAGTGAGTATAACGCAGCAACCCTTTCTTGTCAGATAGTGTTCAATGTACATGCCAATGGCTGCTAATGGGGATCGCAGCGTGCGCGTTAATCAAAAGCCGAATGCTCCTGTCTCTCATTCCCCATTAGTAGCCATTGGCATGTACATTGAGCTCTTTATTGTTCAACAACGCACAGAAGAAATCTCTCACCGGCACCACCTTGAAGGTCAAAATGTTATACTTGTTACACACTACAACGGCTACTAGGGACGAATGGGTGCCGCTATAAGGAGCTTCGCCCCTAAAACTCTCCTGGCCTGAGTTAAGATCCTACAGAGCCACAATGTTTATCGAAACTGCTTCAAAAAAAAAAGAACGCTCTATTAATGTCACGTAGCGGAAAGGCTCCTTAGCGAATCATATATTGCGTGGCAGTAGCCTAGAACCCCGCCAAGCGTCAAAAGATATGAACTAAGCAGTGAGTGGTTTTTTTTAAAAAAAGCCAACCTCTTACAAAGTGCTCAGACATGTTTAATCAACATCAGCAGTGGTACTATCAACAAACAGCTTGAATCCATCCAGAGTCATGCTGCTCGTTTCATTCTTTCTATCATCGCCCCTCCAGCGTCACTTCCATGAAAACAACTTTATCATTACCTCTGCTCTCACAACGTAGAGAAATATCTTGCCTCTGCCTGTTTCACAAGATATATTACCACAATTCAGTCCTTAAGAATAAATTGATAACCCCTTCTTCTTACGTATCCGCTCGCATCGACCATCGTCATAAGGTTGGCATTCCCACATGCAACACCAACCATTTTACAATTCATTCATCCCCCGTACGTCAGCAAGTTGGAATCACCTTCCCCGATCTATAGTCGAGATGTCTAATGCCTCTATGTTTAAAGCTGCTATAACTAACCTGTCGCCATATTTTTTAGAAATATAGTATTTTCATTTTTCAGTAGACCTGTTAAGCTTTGTAGTTCTTTAATACCTGTTTGTGTTCTTATAATGTGCATCATTTCTTGTTGGTTTCCTTCACTGATCCATGTAACCACCAATTTTCCGCTTTTTCATTATGTTGTGTATCCCACTCCCCTCTGTAATGCCCTCGGGCCCTGAGAATATTGAAATAAATAAATAAATAAATAAATAAATGAAGTGAACAGCTGCGTATATATAGCTCTTGAATTTTACTAGCCAGACTACCACTTATTAGTTAGCTGATACACTGCAATGATTCAAGTTTCAGAAGAATTTCATGTAACGATTACACCTCAGATATTCAACAAAGTCTATTATTTCTCTCCTCCCTTCTTTTTTCTTTTTTTTTACATTGTGCCAAAATAATTTCACAGTCAAAACACAGTAATCATGTTCTCCTAGTCTAGAAAACCTAAAGGTATTGACTTGCATTAACCACCGGCTTCTTAGCCAATCCCCCTTAGTGGTTGAGAGCCACAAAAGAAAGGAACAAGCAAGCAAGCAAGTATATATATAGGTTAGCGTGTTGCTTTAGGAACGCGTAGTGAGCCCTTCAATGATTCCCAAAAGCACATTCTGCGCCAAACGTCCAAAGCACTGCGCTCTACCCTCTCCGTTTGTATTGTAAAAAGTTGCTGACATTGATATTAGTGCGCTATTCACCCTCGAAAAGTAGTTTCTAACAAAAAAAACATTCTGTAAGAGTGATTTAAATTTCGCCGTTGTGGATGAAACCTGGGCGGCGAAAATAATTTTCTAAAAATACAATACTTGACGAAACGCCTTGAATATTTGCTATTTGCTTGAAAAGAAACGACACTATCTTATTATCACATATTGAAGACCACTGACGTCTTACAACGCGTGCTTTGTGCTCAAGCAATGCTGCAAATATGGGCCCATTTTGATTATTTTTTTTAAATGCTACAAATATTGCAGACGCAATAGCACTATATCGCATGGCTGGGTAGTTGGCTGTAAACGTTAAAAAAAATATTGAAGTCCGTGACCGACTAGTTTCGAAGTGGGAGGGCCGCAAGCACTTAAAATTGTGTGAAATTCCCTTGTTCATTCAGACACATGTAGAGTGGTTGGGCGGCTCACGTAAAGATGCACGCTTTCTCTCATTTGGGAAGGGACACTGATTGTTGAAAGTTTAATTGGAGTGACTTTTGTTTCAGGCGAGAAACAAATATTTATGCTGACCGTTTGTGGCGTTGCTGGGCGCGGGCCCGTCGTTCCGCTCGAGAGAGACAACAACCGAGAGAGAGAGAGAAATTGCGAAAGACGGAAATTTGCGGTGAAAGAATTTCTTAATGAGATGAGCGTGAAACTCGTGTACCCACTATCCGAAGCAAGTGGCCTGACCACTTACCTATCTAGGCATGCTGGCAGAGCCCTGTACAGTATATTTCACTGAAGACAAATGATGTTGAGGTGGAAAGAACAGGTGAAGGGAGAATGACTACGCAGAGGCAGGTAAAAAGAGATAAGTGGGAAAGGACGAGACATCCAAAATAAACAGAAGATGAAACAACGACTACATAGAAAGTGATAGAAATAGATAAACATTGTTAAGGAACAAATAAAAGAATTGAAAGGTGGAGAAAGGGAGAAAAAATGATGCAATAATACAGACATGCAAGAGACCAAGCGTAGCCAGTACTGCAAGGATGCAGGGGAGATAGGTGACAGGGTGATATCCTAAGCTACCCAAGCCAGGACCTGGTAGGGGCCCGTCAGCTCTCCTGTGAACTAGCCTCGCGCGACTAAGCGCAAACCCCTTAATGTGTTGTTTTTTATAGGTCAGGATCATAGGCCATTCGAAAATGAAGAATTTCATCAGCGAAAAAGCATGTCAGGTCATTTTTTCGACTCATTCGTGCGACCCAAATTGATTTCAAAAATGTCTTCTAGATGCATTCTCACGGGCCCGTAAGCGTATGGTATGCCTTATAATGATTGATTGATTGATTTGTGGGGTTTAACGTCCCAAACCCACCATATGATTATGAGAGACGCCGTAGTAGAGGGCTCCGGAAATTTTGACCACCTGGGGTTCTTTAACGTGCACCCAAATCTGATCACACGGGCCTCGACATTTCCGCCTCCATCGAAAATGCAGCCGCCGCAGCCGGGATTTGAACCCGCGACCTGCGGGTCAGCAGCCGAGTACCTTAGCCACTAGACCACCGCGGCGGGGCGCCTTATAATGAGAGGCAACATCAATTTTCCCAAAGACTCAATGATATCAACAATGCGAAAGATCGGCTGATGCTTGCACGCGGTTTGTGTCTTCAGTCTGCGGTAACCGAGAGGCGTGCATCCTTTCCCGTTTTTGCTGAGTGAGAAGTGCCGGCGAAATTTTTATGTGCACACGGATGCCAGTGGCATAGGACTTGGCGCTGTCATTGCTCAACGAAAGCCTGGCTTCTCGGAGTATGTAGTTACGTATGCCAGTCGCACCCTAACCAAGGCAGAATACAAATTCTCGGTTTCCGAAAAAAGAATGTTTGGCCATTGTTTCGGCATTACAAAAATTTCGTCCTTACTTATACGGACGCCTATTTGATGTCGTTACCAACCACCATTCACTCTGTTGGCTCGCTTCATTGAAGGATCCTTCGGGCCAGCTTGGACGTTGGGCGCTACGTTTACAGGAATTTGATATTGACGTCATTTACCACTCAGGCCGCAAGCACACCGACGCAGACGCTCTTTCTCGTTTGCCTCTTTTTTCAGTCGTCGCACCTGTTTCGTTTGCCGAAGCTACCATCGACAGCATCGATACCACTGACATGCCTTCGGAACATCGCAAGGACCCTTAGATAGCCTCGCTCATCGACGTTCTCTTCTCACCTTCAGTGACACCACGCCAGCGTCAACCTCGTGCACGTCGACAAGTTCCCCCTTATGCGATACGAGATGCCATGTTGAACCGTCGCAACTAACAGCCAGATGTTAGGAAATTGCTTTATGTTATACCTCGCCATTTGCGCTCCAACTTGGGCGCGTACTTTCTCGCAGACCCTCAAAACGCTCACGCTGGCGTTTTGAAAACATACAACCGGCTTCGCCAGCGATTCTTCTGCCAAGGAATCACTTCCCTCTGGCGTGGAATGTACTCGTACGTTTGCAAGTACGTACGTTCCTGCACTGCGTGTGAGCGACGGAAAACAACTTGTCATGCCTCTGGCAAATTACAACCATTGCTGTGTCCAGCTCGGCCGTTTGATAGAATAGGCATCGACTTTTACGGCCCACTACCTTGTACTCCTGCTGGAAATCGCTGCATTATTGTGGCCGTTGATCATCTCATCCGTTACGCTGAAGCCGCCGCTTTGCCAGCCGCTGCTGCTCGTGATGTCGCCTTGTTCATCTTGCGTAGCTTTGTCCTTCGCCATGGCGCGCCACGTGAGCTGCTTAGCGACCGTGGGCGTGCGTTTCTATCGCAAGTCGTCCAGGAGCTTCTCAGTGAGTGCAATATTATTCATCGCACCGCTACGAGCTATCACCCGCCGAAAAACGGTTTGATGGAGCACTTTAACCGCACGCTAACGTCTCCGCAGACCATTCTAATTGGGACTTGGTGCTCCATTTTGTGACATATGCGTATAATGCGGCCATGCATGCAACTACTAGATTTTCATCTTTTTTTTTGTTTTTGCTGTACGGACGTGAGCCCCTTTCTACGCTTGACACGATACTTACCGCCCACAGCCTTCAGAATACTGCCCAGCCTCCGAACTTATTCAGTGTGCCAAAGAGTGCCGCCAATTAGCGCGTTCATTTACGTCCATCGCACAAGGTCTCCAAGAAGAACGACTTGACCAGGAAAAGTCTGGTCACAGCTTCCCCGTAGGCTCATTTGCATGGCTTTTGGTTCCATTTCAGTCCCCGGCTTCTCCCGAAAGTTCGCACCCAAGTACAATGAATGATCCGTACCGCATCGTTCAATACGCATCACCGGTCAACTACACCTGCCGATGACAGACGATACCGTGGTCGTAAGACAGTCCACATTAGCCGCTTAAAACCTTACTATGATTCCCTTGTGCTTGCTTCGCCGTGAGTCGCCAGGATGGCTCCTCTTCACCACCGGGGCACATGTAGTGGGGAAGAGGGAGAGAGACAGTATCTATTTGGAGCACCTGGAAGATGACTACGACGAAGAGCTGAGCTTGTGACAGTGACTGACGCCCCTTGAACCAGGCAGTTGGTTTTAGTCAATAAACCCCCTTGAAAATAAAATATCGTAGCAGTTCCAACGGGGCCTTTTAAAATGTATTAAAGCTTCTTGGAATTGCATTGACCAGATAATGGAGCAGAACGTATCCGATGAAGAATTGGAGGTTTTCCAAGCATCGTTTTCTCCGGATATCTAGGAGCTTCTCAAACGAGTATGTAAAAAGATGAATGCCTTCCCTCTTCTGTAATAAAGAGAGTTTGCACACACGCTGCACTGTTAATCGCCAAGGGCTGATAGTTGTGTGCGAATGAAACTTCTATTTTCGCTTCATCTCCTCACTGGTTACTTCTGCTGTGAGGCAACTGTGTAAACATATATTGCGAATTGATATCCTTAAGTACCTTTCCTTTTTTGTTTTTTTTTCACAGCAAAAGCTGTCATGAGATTAGAACACGGCTCATGCGTGGCGCCGTATTTGTCCGCCACCGCCCGTAACCACTATTGAAAAAAAACTGTAAATGAAAAAACACCAATTACACAATGAAATTTCAACCCAGGTCCGCGGCATGTCTGCCCAGTATTCTATCACAAAGCCACGTTAGCGCTCTGAACTCAGTAAGTAAAAAACACCATTGACACAACAAGATTCGAACCCGGTTCCACTGCGAACCAGCCCAGTATTCTATCAATGAGCCACGCCAATCCTTGGAACTTGTTTCTGAACGGGCCTTAGGCAGGCTTGATGTCGGAAAAATAATCGCGTTAACATGAGTAACAAAGCGTAGCGTGTATTAACGGACTACATATAAGAAAGGGTCACAACACAGACGTAGATATAGGTAGGCGCTAAACTTCCAACTGTTTATTTCATGTCAATCACACCCATTTTATACATCCGCGACAAAGCACAACTCATCTTGCACGTGTTCTTAAACCAAGGAACGCTATTTTTTTTCTGAAAAGAAAATCGATGACGTGCTTACACACAAATGGCCATTTTTTTTTATTACCAGGCTGCGTTCTCGAGTCCCCTCATTGAACTTTTACCTTCACAGGTCGGGTCTGGCACAGTCACCTTTGTGCCTTTATTGTATTGAGAGGGAATCTTTGCAGCACTTCTTTTTGTCATGCCGAAAATTCAAAACTCTAAGGGAAAATCTACTAGAAAAACCCCTACGAAAGTTGGGCTTAAACTTGACACTTTCGGTGATTCTTTCAATTGGTGCAGTCGCATTTGGATTCAGCCACAGGAGCGTTTTTACCGCTGTTACAAATTTCTTACGAGAATCTAAAAGAATGGAATGCTAAAAATAAGTAACTTCAGTTTATTTATGTATAACTTTTTGTATGTTTATATGTTTTCTTCTCAAGGTTTTTTTAGGAATTTAACACCTTTTTATTATTACCTGTATTACCTAATTATTCCAACCCTCTCTTTCAAGTAGTGAATTAATTTGAAAAGCAAGGCACCGTCCCATTCATGGCCTATCCCCCTAGGTAGGTTGCACCAAGGTGTTGAGGAACCAACCAACCTACCAACCAATCTTCTATAGCCCCGGCTTCTTTTATCTCCCGTGTGAGCCGATCTCTAGAACGGCCGATAATAAAGCATTTTAGAACATCAAGCCCGGCGTCACACAATGCGAATTCCGTAACGACTGGGTCGTTTAATGCTCCAACCCATTAGAAAACTTATTCTTGATCACCTATTGACTGTGGCGCATACTCATTTCGTGTATAATTCCTCATCGTCGTCACCCACTGCATAAAGAAAAAAATTGCCCAAAATTTCCAACAAGTGTGTAGCAGATACCACACTTCTCGAAAGAATCCCGAAGAATAGCATAGCGAATGCTGGCCACTACACACAATTTATTATTATATGTGGCGCTGTCGGTACCCAGCAGTGTGCTGGTAACATCCCAGAGAGTATTTAAAAAAGACTCTGAAAGTCCACTCTTCTAGCTTTCGCTGGGACTGTGCTGCGCGTTCCACACAGGCCTGACGTTTTTTTTAACACTCTTAAAACACCAAGTGTCAAATAAAATTAAAAGCAGATGTGCATTAAAGTCTCACCCACGGTCCCTCACCGCCTAAGAATAATAAACAGGTGCTTTAGTAGCTATAACGAAACGCGCATCCGCAAGCACCCAGAGCATTACGGCGCTGTATACAAGGCAGTCGCCTCCTCCTGTACTATGCAATATGGCCGCCACAAGGGCGGGTATGCGGAACCGCCACTCCAGAAGTTTGAGTATAACCTCCTTGGTTGCCGAAGCAGTCAAATTCTCTTCGGGGCGTACGCATACGTGCCCCATCGCTGCAGGTATAGGGAAGACCCGCTGGCCCTGTTCCCGAGTAGATTGTGTCGCCGGAAGCTTCTCCCCCAACTCAAAGCGCACTCCCTTCGACAAAGGGGGGTGCGTAGGAGAATGCTAGACGTTTGTGACAAGGTCCAATGAGATCTGCTTGAGGGCTTCAGATGACAGGCTAGCTTTTTTGTATATCCCCAGCACTTCACGGCGCACAGAGCGTCTTAGCAGGCACCACTCCGGGCGTAGAGGTATGGTTGCGGGTGAGAAACTGCCGCAGATAGAATGCTGGTTAGCCGCAACAACTCTGGGGAACTCTACGGGTCTCGGTCTTTCTAATGGCAGGCTAGCTAGGTGGTGGCCAGGAACTCTGGATATATGGCGAATATGCGTCGGAGTGTATCGACAGGTATGTAGGTCCTAATCGGGTGTTCTATAGCAATGGCAATTGTTGCGACCCTGTTAGCACACCTAAATAACCTTAAGCATGCGCAGAAACTTTAGCCTTGAATGATTGAAAGCATGGTTGTGCAATACCGCAATTACCCCAAGAAGAGCACTTTGCACAGTTTAGACATAGCTTATACATATGTGCCCCGCGTTTTACCAGCGAGAAAGTGCATTAGGTGGGTTACAGAGGTGAGCCTCTCCTTCAGGTGAGAGATGTGAGCACTCCATGAAACGAGATATCAAAGCACCAGCTTGTGGGTAAAAGGAACTAACGCACACTTCTCGGTGGAAATTCTGAGCCCTGGAGCACAGAGGTACTTCGGCGTTATTATGGCTGCTTTTTGATGCCTTGCACGTACCTGGGGTCGCGTCACTGCTGAAGTCCAGATGAAAATGTCATCGGTGTATACAGAAAGGTTGACATCGAGGCAGAACCCGGATAAGTCTAATGTTGATGAGGTTAAACAAAATACGACTGAAGACTTCACCCCGTGGAATGCCACGAGAGGTGTAATGGTCAATGGTGCAGGCCTTCCGCAGTATGCATGGAGGAGGATCTTTTCAATAGGTAGCTCCGCATCCAACAACATGCCGCCTGGCCGAAGAAAGTGGTTCACGCTACAATTTTTGTGCGCCATGGTTTCTCCATAAACACAGCAATAACTTCGTCGACGCTGACTTGTATTACCTGGCTCCAGTAATTCCGAATCCAGCTCTTTTATTAATACATGCTTAGAGTTTAACCTTAGCCAGTTGGTTAACTCCCCAACCAGTATCATGCCTACTAGTTCTACCATTTTAGACTTGGTGTTCACAAATAACCCTGATCTCATCCAGTTTCTGTCAGTCGTGCCAGCTCTCAGCTATCACTCTGCCATGCACTTTCTCGTACCGAAAACGCCGTCAAAAATTAGTAAAACTACAGAAATAACCAGAGATTATGGGAGAGCTGACTACACGTTAATTAATGCTAAACTGGAGACATTTTCGCACGAATTTTTTTCTAGCTTTTCTGAACACTCGGTAAACGAAAACTGGCTACGTTTTAGAGCTAAAAACGAAGAGCTTACCGACCGCTTCATACCGCGTCGTAAAATAACCGATAACAATCGCTCTGCCTGGTTCACGCCAACTTTAAGGCGGCTACTTAATAAAAATAAGCGCATCTTTCGAAGTGCAAAGCTCTCAGGCAACATCAAAAAATGGGATGATTATCGTAGTGTAACCGACGAGTACATCCGCGCACTCTTACTTGCCAAGCACTCATATTTTGAACAAACGTTGCCGTCTTTGTTAGTAACTAATCCTCATAGATTTCGGCAGGTAAACGGTGGAAGTAACAAAAACAAATCGACCTAGTTTCAGGAAGCGAATCATTTATTCCAAAAGAAAATTGTTGCCTAGCTTTTAACAGTGTATTCGCATCATCATTTGTAAACGTGGCGCCTACCACTGTTCCTAACTTGTCTACTCACAACTACAATCTAATGGAGCCAGTACACCTTGATTGGGAGGGCATAAAGAAATTAATTGAAAATCTCAAGCCTTCTTCTTCCCCCGTAGATGACGGAATTAACGCCAAGTTTCTTAAAACACCGCATTGTTTTCGTCCTTAATACTGTCCAGAATTTTTTCACAGTCTTTTGAATCGAGTACCCTGCCAAATGACTGAAAAGTGCGGAATGTGGTTCCTCTTCACAAGTCCGGTAACACCAACGATCCCCACAATTATAGACCCACCTCACTAACTAGTGTGCTTTGTAAGCTACTAGAACATGTCATTTACTGAAACTTAGTCAACTTTCTTGAGAATAATTTAACTTTCAACATGGTTTTAGAAAAAGTTACTCGTGTGAAACTCAGCTCTATGTTTTACTAATTATTTGTTCTCTGCTATTGATCGTGGTACTTTTATTGATTGTGTATTTATCGACTTTTCTAAAGCATTTGACACAGTTTGTCACGAATTACTACTTTTAAAGTTAAGTAAACTAAATCTTGACCCACACATCTTAAAATAGATTGAGTGCTTCTTGCATAACCGCGAGCAATTTGTGACTGCTATGGAATGTAACTCTCTTCCTACTGCCGTAACCTCAGGTGTGCCTCAAGGCTCTGTTTTGGGTCCCTTACTTTTTTAATATTGTAGTGAATAAGAAAGACGTTGATACCATCAGGTCAGCTATCATCAGCACAAGAAGAAGGCACGAGATCGGCGATCAAGCACCGTCATCTGGGTTCGCCTGCGTTCCTTTAGAGCTACCACCCGCTTGCTCAGTCCTTCAATAAACCCCCTTTACATTTGGTGGAGGTGCTGGGTAAATGCATCACCTACACCCTGGAACTCCAATCCCGCAAGCTGCCGTCGACCATGCAAGTTGACGCTGCCCAACAGACAGCACCTCTCGCGGCTCCTACTTGCCCCGGCCCGGTACACCAGCGAGACCCCCCGATCTTTTCGGGCGCCGAAGACCAGGACGTCGAGGACTGGCTGTCGTCCTACGAAAAAGTCAGTGGACCAAACAGGTGGGATGACGCTGCTAAGTTGAGCACCGTCAACTTTTACTTGGCTAATGTGGCGAAACTGTGGTATACAAACCACCAATCCGAGTTCGAGAACTGGGCCACTTTCAAGCAGGCAATATCCTCGGTTTTCGGTCGCCCTGCCGTGCGGAAGTTGCGCGCCGAACAACGCCTGCGCTCACGGGCACAAGAACCTGGCGAAACGTTTACCGCCTATATCGAAGATATACTCGATCTCTGCAAGCGCGTCGATGCCGCAATGAGCGAAAGTGCCAAGATCCAGCACATTATGAAAGGTGTTGATGAAGACGTCTTTCAAATGCTCCTGGCGAAGTCTCCTGGCACGATGTCTGAAGTGGTAACTCTGTGCCAGAACTACGACGAATTGCGACGGCAACGAGCTCTCACCCGTCGTCCATTTCAGCCTAACCAACCACTCGCTGCCCTGGACGTCGTACCTGACCACTCCCGCCTTCTAGCACAAATGAGAGACTTTGTGCGTGAGGAGGTCGCACGTCAGCTTTCTCTCCTGCCGTTTTGTCAGCGCCAAGAGCTCCCGCAGCAGCAGCAAGAGCAACCACCGACACCGTTAGCTCCCATGCTCCGACATGCACTTCAGGACCAGATTGCCGAGGCTATGCCAGTGCCCTTTCAGCAGCAAGTTGTCGCCGCACCTCTTACTTATGCTGACGCAGTAAAAAGGCAGCAGCCACACCAGCCCTCACCGTTCAATGGACTGCCGCATGTCACCGCTCCTACTCAGTCTTCCGTCGCATGGGCTCCACCCCTCGCTACCACAGCCTCAACTCAGCCGTATGCCGCGTGGGCGGCGCCCCTTGCTGCAAATGCCTGGCGAACGCGCGATAACCGGCCGATTTGTTTTGCGTGCGGCGGACCTGGCCATATCTCCCGATACTGCCGTCGTCGCGTGCCCGCCTACACAGACGTCCGACCACGAAGCAATTACATGGACCGACCACCTTTTGGTTATGAAAGTTCGGATCGTCAGTCAAACACGTCTTCCCGTGACTATCCGGCAACTTCGTCTCGTCGCTCACCTTCACCCAATCGACGCTCCTTGTCACCCATGCGTCCACGACCAGCCCCTCAAAATGAGGGAAACTAGCCGTCGCAGTTCAAGGGGCAAGAACTGCGCTATCGAAATGTTCAAGTCCTCGCACCTTGCCGTCAAATATCGTCGAAGTTTTTGTAGACGGCGCCCATGCATATGCTCTTGTGGATACCGGTGCCGCTGTGTCTGTTATAGACGCCAAACTTTGCCGCAAGCTCCGAAAGGTGACCACGCCGCTTGATATGTTCTTACGTGCAGCAAATGGAGAACCTGTTCGACCTATAGCCGCCTGCACTGCCCGACTCAAAATTGCGGAGGACCACTACATTGTTGAGTTTATCGTCCTTTCCTCGTGCTCTCATGACATCATACTTGGCTGGGATTTCCTATCCCGTAATCGTGCCGTTATAGATTGTGCCCGTTCCGAACTTGAACTGCTTCCGTTCTTCGAGCAGCCCTACGACCACACTAATCAAGCCGCGCACAAGCTAGTTGTCAAAGAAGACACTGACATTCCACCGAGAACAGCTGTTTTGCTCCCTGTGGTCTCCGACGGCATGCGTGATGAAGTAGCATTTTTCGAGCCATCACGCCTCTTTCTAAGTCGGAAACCACTTCTGCTCCCTTATTCAGCCCTCTCAATTTCTAATGGAGCCAGTGCTCTCTGCCTTACTAATCCCTTTCCGCATACCATCAAACTGTTTAAAGGCGAGTCTCTTGGATGCGTACAGCCCATTGATAACGGACAAATTTTTACCGTGCCGCAAGAATCATCCCAAAGTGACCTCGCCGCCGTCAGTGCTCTTAACCACTTTCATCTACAGGCTTCAAAAGTGTTCGATTCGGTGATCGCAGACGGACTGTCACCATCTGAACGATCTGAACTCCTCCAACTGCTGTACCAGTACCGCGAATCTTTCGATGTTGTTCAACCTTCACTTGGCCGCACTTCTACCACTCTACATTACATCGATACCGGCTCCCATGCGCCACTACGACAGCGACCATATCGTGTTTCTGTGACGGAACGCCAAGTTATTACCGAACAGGTGAACGATATGCTGCAACGTGGCGTCATTCAACCTTCACAAAGTCCATGGGCCTCACCTGTAGTGCTCGTTAAAAAAAGGATGGTTCCGTTCGCTTCTGCGTGGATTACCGGCGCCTAAATAAGATCACTCGAAGAGACGTGTATCCTTTACCCAGGATTGACGATGCCCTTGATACTTTACAAGGTGCCGAGTTTTTTTCATCATTAGATTTGCGCTCAGGGTACTGGCAGGTTAATGATTTGCCTCATAACATTTCCTCCTCCATTAGGTTATTGGCTGACGATTGTGTTATTTACCGTGAAATTTGGACATCTAACGACACTGAAACCCTGCAATCTGACCTGGATAATATTTCTTCGAGGTGTAATAATTTGCTAATGAAACTTAAATTCAAATCAATGAGGATAGCTCGTAACCCTTCAAAAGTTGCGTCCCCCTCATACCTGCTTAATAAAACTCCCCTAAACAACGTTTCTTCCTACAAGTACCTCGGTGTTAACATTTCTAACAACCTGTCATGGCAGGTTCACGTTGACTACATAACATGCAATGCTAGTCGAACTCTTGGCTATTTACGTTGAAATTTTTCTCTTGCTCTAATTAACCTAAAGCTTTTCCTGTATAAATCATTAGTACGGCCAAAACTCGTATATGCGTCGTCTATCTGGGGCCCTCATATTCACATGCTCATAGACAACATTGAATCTATTCAGAATCGCTCAGCACGTTTCATATTGGCCAATTACTCTAGAACAGCAAGTGTCACATTACTGAAGGCTCAACTCAATTTGTATAACCTCTCAATACGATGCAAAAATTCACGTCTTTGTCTTTTTCATAAAGTCTATCACACTAACAGAACCCTCTCTGATTCACTTTTTTTCCACCATCCTATATATCAGCACGCAAGGACCTTCAATACAAGGTTGGGGTTCCCTTCTGCCATACGAATCAGCACTTCAACTCTTTCATCCCTAGAACATGTACTGACTGGAACCACCTTCCCGCATTGATCGCCTCAATCATACACGCCAACACGTTTAAATCAATAATTTCTGAAAGTGCATTATAATTTATTTTAATCCTGCTGTTTTGTTTTACTTTATTAATATTTATTGTCCCACTCCTCTCTGTAATGCCCAGTGCCTTGAGAGTAAATAAATGAAACGAGATGAAATGAAATTCGGCAAACGGTCATTAGGGCCAGATTATGGAGCTGCTCCTCAGCTATCCGGTTTCTCCAATACGTTTTCAATCTTTTCAGTGTCGATAAGCTGCGTTCTGCAACAGCTCAACTCACTGGGAACGTTGTTAACATCTTGAGGAGTGTGTGAATGTTCGGGAAGAGGTCTTTCTCACATTCAGCCAAAGCGTATATATCGCAAAGCGGGGCGATTCGTCCTCTTGAATCACTAGCCGTTTAGTTTTCCAGATTTCCTATTCAAGTTTTAGTGTAAGGATGTAAGCTGTTGTCATATCTCGAGATAAAATTGAAGACCGGCTGCACAGAATTAAAATTGTCTTTGGAAGCGTAGCTAGGCAACCCAAAGTGCAAACTTTGCAGTGTTTTGCGAACCTTTACAAAGCGCCGTTTGAGAGAAGCTTTCAAGTCAACTATATAAGGAATGAACAAGGCTCGCCTGTGATAGTCCTCACAGAACTGCAATTGCAGTTTGCCTGGTATCTCTGTGTTTCTACCTATCGTGGAATCTCGCTTTTCCGTCTGAACTCCACCGCGCTGTCGTGACGTAGAAAAAATATTTTGTGGAATTCTGCCTCCTCGTTAGTTTCAATCTCTTCCTACTTAGTCATCACCAGGTCAACGTGCTGCAAGACAACGCTCATATCAATATATGGGCTCTGCTGATACACAGAGAAGTGGTGTGTGGGACCTCGAAATATCTCACTAACATCGAAGCACATAAGAAAGTTGGGCGAACATATTCGCTGATGAAGGCAAAGAGCAGCAGACGCTGTTGCTTTCTCATTGAAGGTATCCATGTACTATGTCGGAAAGGGTTTCTCAGAACAATGCAACTGAATTTTGACGTTCCATGCAACTTCTTCAACAATATCAGCGCAGCCGGCCGAATGACATCATAGACGCTTCTAGACATTTTTTTTTCAGGACTGCTGTTTTTTTTTTTTTTGGCTAACACAATAAAGAAAGTGCACAGTGAGCAAATTGTGCCGAATTTCGTCAAATGTCTAGGACAACTAAGGCTTCACTTAAACAAAAGTTGTAGGAGTGCGACGAGCAGCACGTGTACAAAGCGATTGGGAAGTCCTTCCGTATGATTGATTGCGCCCCTGGAGGTGAACGACGCTCTTCCCTCCCCTTTTGCCCTGTCGGACTGTCATCCTCACCACCGGGTCGTCGAGCTATTCGATTGGCGAGAGCTGCGGTCGCCCGGTTTCCCAGTGTTGTTCGGCGGCTAAATAAATAGCCGAAGAGTGTTGTATATTACTCTCTTTCTCTCTTTTTTGTCTGTATCTTCATGAGATGTATATAAACTTCCGCCTGTTCTGCAAGAGTATATTTCTTCACGGCAAAGGATGCGTCGGGTGACGAGGGCCAGCTACCAGTCGAGACCGGCCGGACGAGGCCCCAACAATCTGGAGGAAGCGAGGGGATCTTTCTCAAAGTTATTCAATCATATAAGTTGCGAAACTGCGTTCCGAAACCTAGACACGCCATTGGCCAACCTAGCGGTAGTGAGTAAAGTCCCAGACTTTAGGAGTGAGCAGATCGCCGCGCCATCTGGGATCGACAATACGAAACACTGCATCGCCACTTGCGCGTGCGATTTTTTTTTATTTTTTTAGGCTGCTCAACGGCGCACGCGACACTAGTGTTGTCGCCTCAACAAATGACTTTGGCTTGCGCGGCGCGCGCAGCCATTGTCGGCTGTTTTCGCTCTGCAAAGGCGTAGTCAAAGCCGGGTCAAATCGTCGTTTTATTTCGTCGAAGGTGGCGCTTGCAATTTCGTGCTACAATGGTTTTAAGGCTGCGCCCTGATTATTTCTATTACTCCTCGTTTGCTCGTTTGAAGATGTGCGTTTGTGACCAATTGCTCACGGGAAGTTTGTCTGCCAATGTTTGCAAAAGGATTAAAGATCATCTTGTTTTTGCATGAGTCTTCTTCAGTTTTTGGCATCCACCAATATTCTGTAAAGTGGTAGAGAGGTAAATCATCTCCCCACCAGAACTCCTGCTGGGAAAAGTACGCGGTGTTAGGGACATGTTTCGCGACAAACGTTGAAGAACGCTAATACAGCATGGCCTGTATTTTTTCTGAAAGCGTACTGAACTTAGTGTCCCAGCTGCAAGCCATCATTAAGGCGAAAGCCTTGGATGCGGAAATTGACGGGTGTCTCGCATCGGCGCCTCCCGTTGGTGGAGTGAAAATGAGTGATGTAAATCGTCAGGCGATGACGACACTACATTCCGTGACAGATTGTCAAATTTATGACGTCATAATGACGTAACTATTGCTTCACGTGACGCAACGTCACGTAGTGTGACAACAATGTATGGTGTCATTCCTCAGTCAAACGTTGGAAGTAGTGCGTCACATGGTGCACTTGTATAAATCTTGCATTAATGCCTCTGATCCAGAAAGCAGTACAAAAGCACGCAACTTGGATAAAGAAAAACAAGGCGGTGGTTTACGCCTTCCAGTCGACTCAGAGACCATGGAAGTTCGTTACTCAAGCAGTTCTTCACAGAGAGTCTCTCGTACAACTCCTTCCACCGAGGAGAGCTATAGGGCACTTCTCGAATCTCCGTGTAATTTTTGACGCCACGCAAAACAAGATTGCAGCTGTGTGTGAAACAGACTTCCTCAATTTCCAAAGCCGAATTCACTTTGGGACGATAGGGCAGGTATTGTCACGTCAAAGAGTTTTTCACCTCTTGTAAAATATGCCGGCAGATTTTACACTAACTGAAGTCGACGCAGTATCACAGTTGTGACCGACGCTAATCATGTCAGTGCAAACGGAGTTGTACTTTAAGACTCGCCTCTCGAGTCGAGCGCGAACGCTTAAAAAACTGTTGTATATGCAGATTACCTTATTTCTAAAAAAAATGGGTGGGTTGATTCAGTCTTTCAATTTGGGCCCGAAAACCTTTGAATGTGGTAGTCTTGAAGGGCCGTTACTTGATGACTGGCACGTTTATCGTTTTTCACATCGGCTCTCTAAAAGTTTTCAAAAAAGCGTCGCACTCACAAGAAAGAAAAAAAAGACACATAAAACATACAGGTTCGTAAAACTTCGCTGCGAATTCTGTAGTCTTCTTGGCTTGATGTTGTTAAATGCCGCACTCTCTTCTCACGAAACCCCCTCACTCAAAAGCACGCGGCCATGTTATTGATTATTTACACTGAAGGATTTTGGAAACACGGTGTCCCCTGTAGAGCAGAATATTTTATTTTATTTTTATTTGTTTATTTATTTATTTATTTATTTATTTATTGGTAACTCAAAGGTCCCGAGGTACATTACATGAGAGGTGGGTATCATAAGTGAAGAGAAAACGATAAACAATATAACAATTAACATGAATAAGACTAAAATACAAAATGTAGGTACAAATAGCGGCAATAAAATTAAGACAATCCATTTCACAAAGGCAAGTCCAAAGGCATGTATGTTCGATAGTGTATCGGAAGCGTGTTGCATCACGGACAAGTGCAACATCTTTTGGAAGGACATTCCAGTCTCGGGCAGTTCTGACGAATAATGACTGATGGAATGTAGTGGTGCGGGTACGGGGTGGAATTACTGCGTTCAGGTGGCTTGTTCGGAATGAACGATGAGTCAGTTGAATCAACTGACTGTCACGAGGCATGGTGTGAAAGAATCTGTGGTAGAGGCAAAAGCGTGAGAGGCGGCAATGAGAGGCAAGGGGCACCAGCTCCAGCTTAGACGTTAGAGACGAAACGCTTGTGTGATACGAGTACTCAGAAAGGATAAATCTGGCGGAACGGTTCTGGACTGATTGAAGAGCTTTAGTGAGATTAGATTGGTGGGGTCAAAGATAGCAGAGGCATATTCAAGTTTAGGTCGCACGAGCGTTATGTATGCTAGTAATCTTACATGCATGTAAAAATTACCTTCGCCGAAACCTTTTCATGGCTCAGTCACATGTGACTGAGCCATGAAAAGGTTTCGGCGAAGGTAACCAAGCATTTTGTTCGCTGAATTGATAATGTGGTTCATATGATCCGTCCAAGATAAGTCTCGAGACAGGTGAAGTCCTAGGTGCTTGAAGGAATTCACATTAGCTATAACGCTGTTATTAATCTTATACACGGAGGGTGCATAGTTGGTTCGACAATGGAATGAAATGTTCACGGTCTTACTGGTGTTCAGTGACATGAGCCATGTGGTACACCAGTCTTGAATACGAAGTAGGTCTTCCTGAAGAGTACAAATTCCGGAGGAGTTGTTGATAGGGTGGTACACGACGTAATCATCTGCAAAAAGATGTATTTCAGAGGTTACCGTAGACGGCCGGTCGTTGATGTAGTTTAGAAAGAGGAGCGGTCCTAGAACAGTGCCTTGAGGCATGCCAGACAGAACGGGTGAAGAGGATGATGTGTAGTTGTTAGCGTATATGAACTGTTTCCAGTTGGTTAATATACACTCAATCCAATTGCGAACAAGCGGATGAATGTTTAGGCGCGACAATTTCAACAAGAAACGAGAATGAGGAACCTTATCGAGGGCCTTTTCAAAATCGAGGAATAGAGCATCGGTTGGAATGTTACTGTCTAAGTTTAAATGAATGTCATGAGTGAATAGAGCAAACTGAGATTCGCATGAGTGACCCTTCCTGAAACCATGTTGATTTGGATGAAGGAAGTTCACCGAGCTTAGGAAATGAGCAACTTGGGAGTAGATGACGTGTTCCATGATCTTGGAGTATATGCAAGTGAATAAAGCAAACATTAACGGAAAACATATTTTCTTGTTGGGGCGGGCTAGCATTCGAGGCGCTCAAGTATCGAAAACAAGCACTGGGCATCGCTTGCAGAACACGAAATCATGTAAAGCATGTTGTCACGCGCCCCAATTTCTTCGTTTGGATGAGATTAGGTTGACTCACTAAAAATTATCAGCACTGCTCGGCACCAGCCACACATGAACGCTTGTAAGCCTTCGTGATTGCCTCGAATCAAACGGTCGAACGTGCGATCGCTGATGTATAAAACATGACGCGTTCCACCGACAAACAAATGACTGGATGGCGGACGAATATTCTCGCTACCATGAAAATACAGGGTATATTAGCGCGACAGCGTTGAAGAACTCAATCCGCAGAAATAGCGGCATCAGCATTGGCACAGGCGTCATTGGTTGTGAGCGGAATATTGAGATAAATTGAACTAAAAATCGCATTTCTGCTGCAACGGTGAAGCAGTGAATACGATAGAAACAAATTTGGATGTCATGCAAGAACAGCAAGCATCTCTAAACTTGCAGCGGGCTGCTCAAGCACAGAGGTCGAACAACAAGAACCTACACCGGACGAGCGCGAAGTAACAACTGTCATATAAAAAAAAGGACGCACGCAACTTACGCACAGGTACACAAAACCACGAGTTCGATCTAACTGGCGAAGCTGTTACTTTTTTGTTCATAGCTTTTTTTGCAAACGTGGTCGCTGCCTTTCGTACGCTATTTAACTTCGGCGAACAAATAGTAAAAGGACAACCAGCACTATCCCGAGACAAGCGACCACGCCAAGCAGGGCTAAGCAGACACACGCATGAAAACGAGCGGCGCGAACGCCTTTGAAGCTGAAGGAGAGCTGCAGTCTAAGCGTAGCGTGTCAGCTGGTTGACGCCGACAATAATTCACCGGCTTCCAAATTCACTATACGGGACCAGGCAGTAAAGGTCAAATGGGCGAGCTGGGCATGGGAGCGGCTGTAAATGGCAGTAAAGTGTCGTGGAGGTGTCTCGCTTTGTTGACATGCAGTGCAAGAGTGAATTTATTTTGCACAAAGCGATACATTCCTCGCTAGTAATATTGCTGACGCAGCCTTTCATAGGTTTTGATGACGCCGGCGTGATCACTTTGGGGAGTTGCCTGGAAATTCATGCAGATGTCAAGCGAATATGATTAGGGACAGCAAGGAGCCACTTCCGACCACCTGGCATGTAGTTGCAGCGGTACAAAATGTCTCGCACGGAAAAGTGGAATGCTTGACGGCGCAGCACTTCCTCCAAAGGGTCGGCAGACGGAATGGTAAGGTAACAAGGCAAGGGACGACTATTGGCACTGCTACAAAAACATGTCAATAGTGCCGATTGGTGACAAGGTGGTAAAGAGGGTGACAAAGAAGCCACATATGATGTCTGGCGATCGTGAGAGTGCATCCGCCTTCTTGGAACCGGAACGATATACGACACGAATATCATATTCCTGCAATCGAAGTGCCCAAGCTTCCCGATGGTTCTTTCAAAGTGGGAAACCAACATAGAGCCTGGTTGTCGGTGTAAAGGTACGGGCGAAAAGACCGGCGTAAAGATACGGGCGAAATTTCGTCAATGCCCAGATTATCGCCAAGCACTCCTTCTCTGTCACGGAGTAATTTATTTCAGCCTTCTTGAGAGTAGGACTTGCATAAGCGACTACGTATTAACCTTGGGTACCCTTCCGTTGTTCCGAAGCTGCACCTAGACGGAGTGAGTTTCTGTGGGAGCAGTTGTGTGGTAGTGACGAAGGATAAGTGGTGAGGTCAAGAAGCGGCGCAACTGGCGAAATGAGTCATCGTATGCAGGTCACCATGCAGATACGCCTTTGCTGGTGGTGAACAGACTCGTCATAGGTGTGATAAAGGACGCGAAGTTGCGCCCGAAGTGACAAAAAATAAGAGCAGAGGCCGATGAAACTTCTTAGGGTATTTATCAATGTGGGCTTTGGAAATTCGGCGACAGGTCAAAGCCTATCGATATCTGAAAGAACGCGCTGACTCGCTCGCTGAATTTCCTGCCGACCGCTTGTGCCCTCGCGATCTCCGACGACAGCGCAGCTCTGGCCGACTGGGCTCGCCCTACGCCATCTCCTGACGCCGATACTCGACGACAGCGCAGCTCTGGCTGATTGGACTCGCCCTACGCCATCTCTTGACGCCGACAAAAGCTCTCGTCGAGTGGTGCTCCGTCCTCGGACTCCTGCGACCATGTTCATTTTTCCTATTTTCTCTTTACTTCCATCGTTCGCTGTCCCTGCGCCTCATTCTCTCCTTCTTCTCTCTATATATATACCTTTTATTTCTATCCTTTTAATTCCTCCTCACCCCCCTCCCTTGTGAGCTACTATTGAGGTGCCACACTCTGGTGCCGACAGTTACGGAGCTCACTTTTCTCTTCTTTTCCTTTAAGAGCCACATATGATTGATTGATTGATATGTGGGGTTTAACGTCCCAAAACTACTATATGATTATGAGAGACGCCGTAGTGGAGGGCTCCGGAAATTTAGACCACCTGGGGTTCTTTAAAGTGCACCCAAATCTGAGCACACGGGCCTACAACATTTCCGCCTCCATCGGAAATGCAGCCGCCGCAGCCGGGATTCGAACCCACGCCCTGCGGGTCAGCAGCCGAGTACCTTAGCCACTGGACCACCGCGGCGGGGCAGCCACATATGAAAGAAAAAACGCCGCCCTTTGAGATGGCATGTCCCAAAACGGTTAGCTTCCTTGCTGCGATGTGGCACTTCTTTGTGTTAGGTTGCAGGCCCGCAGAAGTTAGGCACGTGAGAATTTTATGGAGACGAGCAATGTGTTGGGAACTTAAGAACTTTTTTTTGGCCTAGTTGGTTTATAATCATGGAGGCACTTTTACAGTGCAAACACAGACACACCACAAAGAAAGAGACGACACACACAAGCACTGATAGTGAGCGATTGTGTGTATCGTCTCTTCCTTGTGGTGTGTCTGTGTTTGCGTTGTAGAAGTACCTCCATGAATGTGTTGGAAAATCAGCTGGAAAGACTACGATGTCGTCCAGGTAAAACAAGCAAGTCTTCGGGGGCTCTGGAACCAAGGGGGGGGCAGTAGGGCCATCGCCCTTACAGGTTACAAACCAAGGGGGGCTCAGCTGCTACGGCCCCCTCCCCCTGCTTTTCTCGCCTTAGAAAAAAACAGAGATATGCATTAACGCCCCTTCTAGTTTCTCGTAGACGCCGTCCATGCAGTGATCGCTCGCTCATTAGTTTTCATTTTGCTCTGTTATGTCTTCCTCATTTGCTTTTACTTTACTTCTTCTGAAAAGCGCGGCGTTAATAGTGGCAGCCGGTGTAGTTTGAACGCGGTGATGTTGACGTCGGTTTATACAAGAGAGCTTCGAGTGATTCTGCGTCGGATTTCTTTTCACGTGCGTTTCGCCTTACTGGCACCGTCCCACCTGCATGCTCTCCGAATGCATGCCGCATGAGCGGATTGAGCTGCGCTACATGGCCCTGTTCTTTTTGTCCGGTGTGCCTCTCCTTACAGCACGTCACCTCTGCTTTCGTTCTTGCAAAGGAAATTGATAATAATAAAAACTGAAAATGAACGACACGTGTACATAAACAGTATCTACCGTGGCTACCGGGCTTATTATCGTGTTCTCCGCGGCTGACCGCCTGCGACGTTCAAGGAAGCAGAAGTGGCGACGCCGACGAATGCCACCGGGTTGGAGCCGTTAAAACCAGACCTGGACATCAGGTCTTCGGGCAGCGGAAACTGGGGCGATGGGGCAGCCAGGGGCTTTTCTGCACAGCGTTCGAAACACTACGCGTTTTGTGTGAGCACTGCAATTGTCACTCCTCATTAACGCGTCATCGGACAGCTTGCCCGTTGCCTCTCCAAATTGGGAGCTTCTGCATTTTCGGTTGCCCTACTTCGTGGTAGAGAGGGTTTTCCACTGGTGTGTGCTGCGAAAATCGTCGTCGGGCTGACGCACGCTGACTGACAAGAACAAATGTATTGCTGATTGGATAATATGATGAGTATCTAGTATCTGTACATAGTGACCACCTGCTATGGTCTCAGTAGAGACTGGCAGTATTGTAAATAATAAAATAAAGAAATCTCTGAATGATCTGCTATACTGCAGCCTTCATTTATTTGCCCAAATCGCACTGATCTCTGTAAGTGTACATTGGAAAATGCTGATAGGGGGTTGCATGAGAAATTTCATTTCCTTTTTATGCGCTAAGGAGTAGACGTGTATAAGGAGAAATTAAGGTACCTTGTGAAAATCGCATGTGTTTACAAAATTCTGGCCTTTTCTAAATCTGAATGTAGTAGCAGCACGCTGTCTTTTGAATATGGCCGATTTTATCGCAATTGGAGTCCCTAAATTAACTCACAACCACTACCCGCAGATTTTCCCAAACCTTGCGTGCCACTTAGCTGAACACAATATTTTACCCATTACTTATATGTATATATATATATATATATATATATATATATATATAACTTCATTTATTTATTTATTGTACCCTCAAGGCCTGAGGGCATTACAGAGAGGAGTGGTCAACGGAAAATTATACAAATTTGGGTAGTAAATAAGAGAACAGGAACGTAATACAACAGTGCAAAAAAAACTACTAGAAATATCAGTACATACAATGTAGCAAGGAAATGCTTTGCAAAAATATTAAAAACAAAGTAACATTACGTTAATTTCTGTTTATACAACTTTATAACAACAATAAGGTGCCATGAATTCCAAGTTAAACAATGTTAGCTATAGCCTTTCGAAAAAGTTTATTATCAATGATGGTGACTATGTCATTGGGAAGGTGGTTCCATTGTCGAGATGTTCTAGAGAAAAAGGAATGATTAAAGGTGTTGGTGTTTCCTGCTTGAATTCCGACTTTGAAGCGATGGTCTACACGGTGCGATAAGTAATGAAGTTATTATGAAGAAATGGGTGATGGTATATCTTATGAAACAAAGTTAAGCGAGCTGTTTTTCTCCGTGATGCTAGTGATGGAAGACATAGTTTATATTTCATTGAAGATATGCTGGAAGTACGGTTTTAATTGGAAAAATGAAACGAACAGAATTGTTTTTGAAGAAGTTCTAAAGAGAAGATGAGGTTTTCGTTATGTGGGTCCCACACTGCTGCGGCGTACTCTAGTTTCGGACGCACTAGTGACTGATAAAGTAGTAATTTCAGAGATGACGGGGCGTTAGACAATTTGAGACGTAAGTAGCCAAGCGTGCTGTTAGCTCTACTGGTTATGTATGCAATATGAAGAGACCAGGTTAGGTTTGAAATTATATGAACGCCTAAGTATTTATATGAATTCACAGTATCTAAGGGGATCTAAGGGTAGAATGGGAGGGTGGTAGAATTTCTATGAACACGTAAAATTTTACATTTGTTAATATTTAGTTGCAATCGCCAGGTATTACACCCATCACTTATAAGGCTAAGATCTGATTGAAGAGCATTAGAATTGTCAGTACTGATTATTTCACGGTAAATTACGCAATCGTCAGCAAATAAGTAAACATGAGATGTCAATGTAGATGGCAAGTCGTTAATATAGATTAGAAAATGAAGTGTTCCTAGTACTGATCCTTGAGGCATGCCGGAACGAACTTCAGTTACAGGTGAGTCATGATTATTAGCAGTAACAAGCTGATGGCAGTTACAAAGAAAATATTCAATTTATTTCAGCATGTTATTATCGAGGTTCAAAAGACTTAGTTTGAAAAAAAGTAGTTGATGCGAAAATTTGTCAAAGGCTTTACTGAAATCTAAAAACACACAGTCAGCAGATGAGGCGCGATGTAAAGTGCAGTTTAGTCCATGAGTAAATGATATTAGTTGCGTTTCGCATGAGTAAGTTTTACGGAAACCGTGTTGAGCTGTGGTGAAACTGAGTTGGAGTTGAAAAAGTTACGTGTTCAAGAAGTTTGCAACAGGTGCTGGTCAGTGAGATGGGGTGGTAATTTAAGGGGGAGTTTTTGCTGCCGGACTTGTGCAGAGAAACCATCTTTCCTATTTTCCATTGCGAAGGAAGAGTAGATGAGTCTATGGATTGTTCAAAAATTTTGGTCGATATGATGAAGCTGAAGACGTTAGTGCTTTTCAAAAGCTTGCTGTTGGTGCCGTCAAAGCCTGGAGCTGAGTAAAAGGGCAATTTATCAATAAGTTTAGCAATGCCAGATGAATATACTGTTACAGAATGCATGATAAGATAGTTGCATGCGCTGGTGTCCAGTAGGTGAATGTTGTTCGAAACCGAAAAATTATTTCAAAAGGCGTCATTAAAAGTGATCGCGCAAGCGTTACTTGGGATTATGTTGCCTTCTGTCTTTTAGAATGATAGTGCTATTGCAAGGCGGGTTAATGACGCGCCAGAACTTGCGAATGTCTGTTTTGATCATGTCTGGTAGAGTGTGCGTAAGGTAATTATTTTTAGCTCCCTTAAGGGCAGATATATATGTACTATTAGCAGTTTCCTATGATTCCCAACGTGCTTGGTTAGAAGATGACTTAGCTGAATGATAGAGCCGTTTCTTTTTGTTAGATAGGCGCTTGATGTATGAGTTATACCAAGGGGCATGTGTGTTGGAAGTGATGGTACGATTAGGAATGTATTTTTCTGTCAACAGATGTACGTGATGTGCGAAACTACACCAGTTAATCTCGACAGAACGCGTATCAAAGTTAATCAAATAACTGTCGAGAAATGAGCCCAATGCATTGTTAATTGCCTCAAAATTACCTTTCTTATAAGCACGAATAATTTTCTTAACCTTAGTTGTTTTAGGAACGCTACCGTTAATAGCAAAACATATCAAAGAATGATCGCTAATACTAGGCAGAAAAGTTATAGGGGGAGCTAGATCTGGACGATTAGTTAACACTAAGTCAAGCGTGCTCGCAGTGGTGGAAGTGATTCTAGTCGGCTGGGTAACGAGTTGGGACAGGGAAAACACAGAACAAAGTTCGCTAAATTCTTTCGCCCGAGTATAAAAGGGTGTTATACCAGGTGGTTGTGTGTTCCATAACAGATTGGGAAAATTAAATTTATCGAGTAAAAATAAGGGTGATGAGGAAAACCGAGATGAAACGAAATTAATAGCATCATGTAAATTGTCAATGACGATGGCAGATGATGAAGGCGAGCGATAGCATACATCAATGATTATCTTTGTATGGCTGAGTGTTAGGCAAGCCCATGCGCATTCAAGCTCGGTTTTAATGTCTATATGAAACGACAGAACACCTTTAGAAATGGCGAAAACAACACCCCCTCCTCGGCACTCATGAGTGCGGTCACACCGCTAGACAGTGAAATTAGAAGCGCCATGAAATATTTCACAATCAAGCACGTGTGCAGGAAGCCAGGATTCGGTAAGGGCGACAATTTTAGCGCTGCACGTGTCGATTGCTGATGACTACTAAAAGTATTTGTTTACAACACTTCTTGCATTTGTAAAAATAATGAACACAAAAAATGTGTCTGCATGAGGTGATCGGCCACTTCCCTCATTGTTTTGCTATTGTGCCGGAAACCGTGCATTCGCACGATTTAGAGCAGTACCTGTTGCGTACTGATTCAGTTCATGGACAGAATTGTTAGTAGCGTCGTAGGCGTAGCACTTATTGTTCAAAAATGATTTATTGTAATGAAGCTTGAAGTTGGAAGAGCCAGGCTGGGCGGTACCGAATTCAAAAAGTTTTTTGCGGGCGGTGCGGGTAGGCAATGAAAAGTCTTCGCCAACTGAAAGATCTTGTTGTTTAAATTGGTTTCGCAGAGCAATTACGCTTTCCCTTGTTTTGAAGCGCGAAAATTTGGTGATGATGGGGCAGTACTTGTTCGGAATGAAGGAACCAAGACAATGTGCGCGTTCTATTGCACCATCGGGAAATGAATAGGAAACTGATCTTATTGCTGTGATTAGCTTGGATTCGGTTTCTCGCCACGATTCTTTTGTGTCAAGAATACCCCGGAATATAAGGTTATCACGGCGTGATCGATTTTCAAGCTCAGCGAGACGTGTATCGAACGTACCTAGACAGCTAGCAGTTTCTTCAACCTGAGCCAGTGCGGATGCCATATCTTTAGTTAATTCATCGACTGATTCATCGCATGATTTTTCTTCGAACAAGTCCAAGCGTTGTTGAAGACCATTAATTTTTAACTCGATGACCTTCTGGCAATTTTTTAAAGCTTTCACACCAGAAGCCAGCTCAGATTGCGCCTTGTAACCTTCAAAGAATCGAGTGTGCAGATCCTTCAGCAGCTTGAATAATACATTCATTTGTTCTGAAGGGTCTGCGGAGAATCTATATTTATCATTGATTCGGAGCGTCTGTTAGGTCCAGGGTTAGTCTCGAAATCACCCGATTGTAACAACAGAAGGGCAACAGAAAAGCAATCGCATATGGTATCCAATAACACCCGTGGACATTGGAACAGTAGCAAACACCGATCATCAGTCTTTTTAGCGTAAAGAGAGGCGGCTGTACGCACCTGCATAGCGAAGACAAGGTGGTTAGGCATGCTGTTGTGAGCACTGCTACCGTGTCCGCGGACGTTCAGGTCGCTTGGCATGTCGCTTAAACCTTCGTTTCCTGGTGATGGCTGCATCGATGAGGCTGAGGGGCGGATGGGAGCATCCAGTGAAAGTGCCAACACGATAGGTGGTGCGCAGTCGAGCGGCGCAGATGTGCTTGTGGCTGGTAGAAACGTTTGGAAAGGCGCGGGAATGCTTGATAAGCAGGACGGCCATCCGAGGATGATCGTGAACAAAGCCCTGCATAGCGAAGACAAGGTGGTTAGGCATGCTGTTGTGAACACTGCTCCCGTGTCCACTATATATATATATATATATATATATATATATATATATATATATATATATATATATATATATATATATATATATATATATATATATATATATATATATATATATATATATATATATTGTCGTGGTTCAACGTAAGCAGATTACCGAGACGTTGAGTCCGAGAACTCATGGCGTGTGTTTTAATGCAGGAGCCAAGAGCAAGAAACCTAAACAAAAGCACGTCGTCTTCTTCAGTGTCCCTTTTCACGAGACTGTTGGCGCACTCATCGTCTTCGTTCTCTGTCAGTTTCGAGCGCAGCATTTGCTTCCCCTTAAAAGAGCATCGCCCCGATGCTATAGCTGAGGCAGTGATTCGCGCATTAGGTCACAAGCGACGGTGCATCGCAGAGTCACTCGCTGACGTATGGCTTAATGCGCACTTCGTGCACAAATTCAGGTCGGTGCTGGCGACGCCTTGTACAGTTTGGGCTATCCGGGATGACTTCGTAGGTAACGTCACTTGGTCGTCACAGCACTCGATAAGGTCCGAAGTATCTTTTGAGCAACTTTTCGGTAGTCCCCGTCTTCGTACAGGCGTCCACACCCATGCCCTGTCGCCGGTTTCGTACGTTACAGGTGAATGACGTAGGTTATAGCGACCTGCGTCGTACTCTTGCTGTTGGTATATTCGCAGACGTGCGAGCTGTCTGGCTTTCTCTGCGCGTTGAGTAAACGCGTCCGCACTCGTTTCGTTGTTATCGCATTTGTGTGGCAGCATCGCGTCCAACATCGTCCTTACTTCTCGTCCGTGAACAAGGATGAATGGGCCATCCGTGTGGTTTCTTGTTTAGCAGTATTGTATGCAAACGTTATGTAAGGGAGAATCTTGTCCCAGTTTTTGCGTTCGATGTCCACATACATTGAAAGCATGTATTCCAGAGTTTTGCTGAGTCGCTCGGTCAACCAGTTGATTTGTGGATGGTAAGCTGTCGACTTACGATGAATAGTACCGCTGAGCACCAACACATGATCTAAAAGCGCGGCCGTGAATGCGGTTCCGCGATCTGTTATAACGATCGATGGCGCACCGTGTCTCTGCACAATGTTCTCTATGAAGAACCGGGTTACCTCCTGTGCAGTGCCTCTCTGGATGGCTTTTGTCTCGGCGTAGCGAGAAAGGTGGTCGGCGGCCACTATAACCCATCGGTTACCAACACTATAGGTGGAAAGTGGGCCCAAAAGGTCCATTCCGCTCTGGTCAAATGGCGTTGTCGGGATCTGGACAGTGTGTAGCAAACCGGCTGGTTTCGTTGGATGTAACTTGCGCTGCTAGCAATCGAGGCAGGTCCGAACATGATGCTTCACGACAGCTGTGAGTCTTGGCCAGTAACACTTCCCTCGACCTCTGCCCAGTGTGCGCGTGTAGCCTAAATGTCCAGATGTGACTTCGTTGTGGCACGCTTGCAATACCTCAGAACGAAGAGTGGTAGGCACCACAAGCAGGTACGTGGACCCGTCTGACGAGAAGTTCATTTTGTAAAGGACATTGTTTGGAAGACAGAACGACGATAGTCCTCTTGCAAAGGCTTTGGGTGCATTCTGGCTTCGTCCTTCTAAATAATTAATCCAGCCAAGTAGCTCAGGATTGTATTGCTGGTGATCTTCGATGGTTGACGTGTCCAGGATTCCGAGAAACGCTGTCTCTTCATAAAAAGAAGCAGCCGACTCTATTGGTGATCGAGACAGGCAGTCGGCGTCCGTGTGTCGTTTTCCAGACTTATACACCATCGTTATATCGTGCCTGTAGTCTAAGGCTTTAGCGTGCCAATCGCTCGGAAGGATCTTTCAGACTTGTTAAACAATACAATGAGTGGTAGTCACTGATAACCTTGACTGGGCGGCCGTACAAGTATGGGCGAAATTTCATAACTGCCTACACCACGGCGAGGCATTCCGGCGTGACAGAGTTCTGCTTGCGTAAGCGATCACTCTTTCCTCGTCGTCCTGGCGCTGCACAAGCTCAGCTCCGAAGCCAACATTGCTGGCGTCAGTATGGAGCACTGTAGGGGCTGTCTCATCAGAATGGGCAAGCACGGGGTCATGTGACGTTGCCGCAAGTCATTGAAAGAAGCTTCCTGTTCGTCGCTCCTAACAAATGCAACGTCATTCCTCGTGAGACAAGTTAAAGGCGACGCAATCCGCGCAAAATCTGGAGTAAACCACCGATAATATGCACAGAGACCCAGAAAACACCTGACTGCGTTTTATCTGATGGTGTTGAAAACACTGCGACGGCGGCAACTTTCTCGAGATCTGAACGAACTTCTGCTTAACTGACGACATGGCCAAAAAACTGTAGTTCCTCAAAGCAGAAGTGACATTTCTCCGGCTTGAGCGTCAGGCCTGCGGTCCACATGGCCTGCAAGACCATTTGCAATCGTCCAAGGTGTTCATCAAACGTTGTAGAAAACACAATGATGTCGTTAAGGTATACTAGGCAGGTTCTCCATTTAAGCCCAGAGAGAACGGTACCCATGAGACGCTAGAAAGTAGCAGGCGTGAAGCACAAGCAAAATAGTAAGACCTTAATTTCGTACAGTCCTTCCAGCATCACGAAACGGTTTTTTCACGATCTCTGGTGTCGACTTCAATTTGCCAATATGCCCTCTTTAAGTCCACGGAAGAGAAGTAACGTTCACGTGGAGCGCCGTGACACAGAACAAAACGTTGCAGCAGTCAAGACGCAACGTCACGTGCTGTCGCGGCTGGTAGAGCGGCCGTTCCTGCACATCTTGTGAGATGGTTGATCGCTACAATAATTCAGCGATTGCCAGCTGATGTATATGGTAGAGGACCATAAAGATCTATTCTAACCTGGTCGAATGGTCGCAGTGGGCACGGTAACGGCTGCATTGTGCAGTAAGACAGCTAGGATTGTGCTTGCGGTGTTGGCACTCTGTGCAAGATCGAATGTACTTTTGAACGAATCTGTACATGCCGGGCCAATAAAAGCGAAAACGTAGCCTGGCATAGGTTTTAAACAAACCTGCGTGTGCACACTGTGGATTGGCATGAAAAGCAGCACATATGCTGGCACGGAGATGCCTGGGCATGACGAGTAGCCATTTGCGGCTGTCTGGGTGGTAGTTGCGGCGATAAAGTATTCCATCGCAGATGGCGAAGTAAGAGGCTTGTCGGTGTAGCACTCGAGATGGCGGGTGGGCGAGCGTTTCAGATAGGTAATCCATCAGAGTCGCAATCCACGAATCTTTGCTCTGCTCCGCAGCCATGTTGATGGGTCCTGATAGTGGAAGGAAGTTGTCTTGTATGGAGACACTCGCAATATCAGTAGAAACAGGTCAACGCGAAAGATCGTCGGCATCGGCGTGCTTCTGACCTGAGCGATAAACAACACGGATGTCGTACTCTTGGAGCCGTAAAGCCCATCGTTCCAAGCATCAGGAGGGATCTGGTAGGCGGTAACAACATCGAAAGGGCGGCCGTACAGATGAGGCCGAAATTTCGTAATGGCCAAGATAATCGCTAGGCATTCTTTCTCTGTTACCAAATAATTTGCTTCTGTTCTTGTAGGAGTGCGGCTCGCGTTCGCAACAACATATTCTTGGTAACCAGGCTTTCATCGGGCGAGTACAGCGCCAAGACCGACACCACTAGCATCTGTGTGGATTTCTGTGGGAGCGCTTGAATCGAAATGACGCAGTATGGGTGGTGTTGTAAGCAGTTCACGGAGCTTCGCAAAGGCACTGTCGCAGGCCGGAGACCACGCAGGTAGATTGTGGTCACCCTGAAGTAGGTCTGTCAGAGGCGCCATGATTGAGGCGAAATCCCGTACGAAGCGGCGGAAGTATGAGCAAAGCCCAACGAAACTACGTAGCTGCTTGAGAGACGCGGGCCTCGGGAACTCGCGAACAGCACGTAGCTTAGCGGGGTACAGGAAGAACGCCATCCTTCGACACGACGTTTCCGAGAATGGTCAGTTTGCGTGCTCCAAAGTGACACTTCTTCAAGTTGAGTTGGAGGCCTGCTGCAGAGAGGCAGCGTAGGACCTGTTCCAAGCGACGAAGGTGCGTGGGAAAATCGGTCTAGAATACCACTACATCGTCTAAGTAGAACAAACACGTGTTCCATTTGAGGCCTCGTAGGATAGTGTCCATAATGCGCTCAAATGTTGCCGGCGCATTGCATAGGCCGAATGGCATCACGTTAAGTTCGTATAAGCCGTCTGGTGTAACAAAGGCAGTTTTTGGCCTATCATCTCGATTCGTGGGCACTTGCCAGTACCCAGAGCGTAGACCAAGGGAAGAAAAGAACTCTGCGCCTTGTAAAGAGTCGAGGGCGTCATTGATTCTAGGCAAAGAATAAACATCCTTTCGTGTTATTTTGTTTAGACGACGATAATCTACGCAAAAGCGTGTCTTGCCATCCTTTTTTTAACTAAAACAACCGGTGGCGCACAAGAACTGATAGTTGAACGACGCCTCACCTACTTGTTTATCGATGACACGGAGTTCATTCGGTGAAACACGGTATGGTATGGTCGCTGCCGTAGTGGTGGGTGATTACCTGTTTCGATCTGGTGGCATACGGTAGATGTTCGACCCAAAGTAGTGCTGTGACTGTCAAAAGATGGCGCAACTTGTCAAGGAGGCTCAAAAGCTCACACTTCTGCTGTGGGTTTAGGCCTTCGTTGATGACATGGTTAAAAATGTCGGTAGTGGAAGGATCATTCACGGAACTGCAGGAGAGGGCGCTGACTTTCGTTGATCCATCGGGAATGTCAAGTGTAGCGATGATTTCGAATGATTCTATCGAACCGATACATTCGCCTCGAAGCAGCGTAATCGTGAATGGGAACAGATTCTCCACAGGCACGTTGGTCGCATCACCTTGAGGATTAAAGAGAGTGGTTGGGAGCGGTGATAAGTGGCGATGAACAAAAGCAGCGGAAGGCTGAAGAATGAGGTTGCATCGAAGACGGCGGAACACGACACAGGTGCGAAGACAGTAGCGCGTGGAGGGATCTGGATGTCGTCACTAATGACCAACTTCGCGTAGGAAGGGCGATCGTGCGCTGGTAGCGCATCACCAAGGGGACAAAAGACGACTTCGGCACGGGCGCAATCGATGACGGCTTGGTGATGGGAGAGAAAATCCCTCCCTAATATGATGTCATGAGAACAGTGCTGGAGTACTACGAACTGCACTGTGTAGGACATTCCTTGAATTACAAGTCTGGCAGTACACGCGGCCACAGGCTGCATAGGCTGTGCAGTGGCAGTATGAAGACATGAACCCAAGTAAGGCGTTATCACTTTTCGTATTGAACGGCAAACTTTTTCGGCGATGACAGCAATTGCAGCACCAGTATCAATAAGGGCAAGTACGGGTACACCTTCAAGAACGGCATTGATTACATTCGGCGTCGAACGAAGAGGGCTTGTGCTTTGCAACGAGGACGCAGTTCTTGCCTCGGGAACTGCGTCATTTAGTTTCCCGCGTCGATTGTAGGGGGCGTCGGCGCATCGGGGAGGGCGAGCGTCGACGTGGAGAAGGAGATCGGCGATCAGGAGCTGGTTGGTGGCTTGGTCGAGGAGCGTACAATTCGGGGTCTGGAATGTAGGGAGCGTACGTGTAATCGTTCGCATATGGACGTGGGTTTTCACGTGAGTGGAGTGGGCGGTGGTGGCACAGACGTGCGACGTGTCCAGGTAGACCACACGAGAAGCAGATCGCTCGGTTGTCGGCAGTGCGCCATGGATTATGGACTCGGCGGACTGGAAGTCGTGGCGTCTGGGTGGCATAAACAGGAGCAGGCAGTGGAGGCGGCACTTGGAACGTCTGTGGTCGTAGTCGTGCTGCTGCTTCGGCGAACGTCAATGGTGCATTGACTGGTGACACCAGCTGCGGAGGAAGGACCTCAGACACTTGATCTTGTATAATAGTCCGTAGTGTAGGGCTAAGCGGCGCACTGCACTCCGGTAGGCCGGAGATGAGCGAGAGTTGGCGGGCAACTTCTTCGCGCACGAAATCTTTGATCTGCGAGAGGAGGACGGGGCTTGTGAGGGAGTTAAGCCGGACATCGATTCCTGATGTGGGACAGCACGGCAGGTGACGTGAAGTTGCAGGCGGAGCTCGTCATAGCTTTGGCAGAGCTCGGTAACTTGGGTGACAGTAGCAGGGCCTTTTGAAATGAGCATCTGGAAGGTGTCCTCGTCGATACCCTTAACAATAAGTTTGATCCGGTCCACCTCTGCCATGTTCGCATCGACGCGTTTGCACAAGTCAATGACATCTTCTATGTAACTTTTGAAATTCTCACCAGGCAGTTGAGATCTCGACTGAAGGCGCTGCTCCGCAAGAAGTTTGCGGACAGCAGGACGACCAAAGACTTCGCTGAACTTTGCCTTGAATGCTGTCCAGGTGGGAATAAACGTCGGTCTCATGGTTCCGAAGCCACAAGTGGGCAATGCCACTGAGGTAAATGCCAACAGTGGCCAGTCTCGTAGCTTCGTCCCATTTGTTCAAGACACTCACGAGTTCGTCAATAGCAAGCCAATCGTCGACGTCGTGATCGTCAGTGCCGCTGAATATGGGAGGATCCCGTGAAGGACTGCGGCAGAGCACACGATGGCCTGGGGAGCCATGGGTGGAGGGCTTGTGGCAGATGCAGTGGTGTTGACGGCAGGTCGAGTCCGGCTTCGCAACTCCAGAATTGCAAGGAGACCAAGCAAACTCCACCAATTATAATAAAGAACTGAGACAGTCAGAACTGTTATTCGAGACCAGGTAGGAGCGTAGGACTAGCCAGCGAAATCAGCGACAACGTCCGGGCCAAGCGTCTCGTGCTTAGCACTGACAATGTGTTTGCCGAGCTTTGCATGACCCACTACATTCATCATTACAATCACTTTTTGAGGGTATTTCATAAAAAATGTGGAGTACAGTTATTGGGTGATAATTGCTGAAGTTGTTTTTATAGCTTAGCTCATATATATCACTAACTTATTCTAATTGCGTGTTGATTGGATAAAGACCTGCTGATAGTACTAAATTGTGCAGGTCTGTTAGCACTATAGGATTAGATTCATTATTTTTAAGGCCTTAGGTATATCTTACCACCTTCAGAACCTTCTACTCAAGAGGTAGCTGATGGGGGTCTAAAGATTGCTGGATAATTATTGAAAGTAGAACGCATGATTGTGCAACAATATTTTGAGAAATTTAGGATTACATAGATCATCAGCAAAAGTAAAGGAATCTCCCCACCTTAGAATACATTTCTTACCACAAGTGGTTAAACGATAATAATGTTTCTAGGGTAGTCATTACATCACTCAAAAAATGTTGGAAACATAGGACAGTAAGGTACGACGCAGTTGTTCCATAAAAAAGAATTCAGAACCCGGTGACATCATTTGGATGGCGATCAACAACTATAATCAGTCGATGTGCTGGGATCATAACTGGAGGTGTTCATAGCGCGTGAGAACCGTGTGATCGTGGAATATCGTATTGGAAAATGTTATCGAACTAATATAGATACTGTTTATCTGCTTACAAGTGCCCCAGATCTAAACGAAAGCACTTTATTCGATACAGCTGCTTTTTTTTTTGTTGGGAAACCATTTAACGTAGCTTTCAGTTAAGGTTCCTGAACAATAACTGATAACGCGCTCGATCGAATCAATTTTGGGTGAATTCAAGTATTATGCTTTTGAGAATCATCTAGTTCTCATCAATAGTGGATAATCAAATAGACTGAAAAAGGCATCGAGAAAGAAAGGTACCTAGATCAGTCTAAATATCGTGAAAGTTTTCCTATCACTTCGTTAAGTTAATTTTTCTTTCACAACAGCTAGAAAAGGAAGAACGAAAAACGGAGGTGATCACTTAAGCCTGGTGGGCACGAAGCACTGCATCTCTAGGTGAGAACACATGTGATTTTCTGTCTGCGTCGCTTATTAGAGCAGTTTATTAGGTGGCCCTATCACACTAGAAGTATTTGGTGGCGTATAGAAACACCATGATGATTGTGAAACCGCACTCGACGAGGCGTCACGCGCCCACATAGCATCATGTGGGCGCAGCTCACTTTTATAAAAGTGAACTGCATCATTACCAAGCATAATCACCTTTCGCGTTGTATTGCACAGACTGTAGAGTTTTTTAGAGTACTCTACCGTTGAGCTAGAACTACAATATTGTTTCTTGTTGCACTTGTTACTTTAGTGATGCGTCACGAGTGTGACTCATCCTAAAGAGCAGCGCGGTTATGCGAGAGAAGAACAAACGGTCAGTGCACTGGCTAACAACATGAGCGTTTATTTTGTGTCATCGAGTACATACGTCTTCGAAAGGGGATAAAGAAGGCAAATGAAGGCTATGCGCATGCGTCTTCACTAGTACATAAACTGTGAAGTTCAACCACGAAGACCATTATTCTCCTTGTCGGTTAGTACGATGAACGGTGAGCTTTTACAAGATGGCCCAATGGAATGAATATTGAACGCTTCATATATCTCCAGAGCTCGGAAATCGCAATATCTACGTAAAACGCTTCTGTTCAGAATTCAGAGTGCAACCACATTCGGCAAAGTGAATTGCCAGATTTTTTTCAGTTTTTTTTTGTTTTTGTGCTTTCGGGGCCGACCAGTTTGAACAGCGTAGCACATACCACAAGACGTCGGTATCTCGTAGACTTTAACTCGATGATTGATTGATTTGTGAGGTTTAACGTCCCAAAACCACGATATGATTCTGAGAGATGCCGTAGTGGAGGGCCCCGTAAATTTCGACCACCTGGGTTTTTTTAACGTGCACCCAAATCTGAGCACACGGGCCTACAACATTTCCGCCTACAGTGGAAATGCAGCCGCCGCTGCCGGGATTCGATCCCGCGACCTGCGGGTCAACAGCCGAGTACCTGAGCAACTAGACCACCGTGGCGGGGCAGACTTTGATTCAGTCTACTACGAAAGAAATTTCATAGGATGCTGCTTCTTGCAAGTGGAAGTGAGGGGCGATCACTTTCTTGCACAGTGACTAAGTTTGACTGGTGCCGAGAACACCAACCTTACGCTAGCACGTGCTGCCGCATTGTGATTTTTTTGCGTGTAATAAACCGTGCAGATAGGGTATGACTGCCACTTCTGCCCTGTTCTCTGCAGCACGGGTTTTTTTTGTGTTTAAATGCTCTTTCAAAATGACCTTGGCCAAACCGGACAGAAACTGGTCAGAAAAGGCTGCCTTCTTCAATCGGCAAACTTGATTGGCTGACATAATCTTACCAGAGCATTCTACATAGCGGAGAGTGCAATACACCGTTTGACAAGCTTAGAATAGATAAAAATGAAAGCAGGTCTTTCATCGAACGAGTTAGGTGCTCTTCATCTTGAGGAGGTCCAAGAAGCGCAGTTGGCCATCCTCCGATGGATCCTTCATAAACGTAAGTCCCGGACAACTACTCTTCTTGGAGCTCAGAAGTAAGTTTGGTGCAGAGCTTATTTGTTGGGAATATACTCATATCGTTATTTCAAAAACATTCTTTCATTTGCCTCTCAGAATTCTAAGCTTGTCAAAGTGGCTATCGCACTTTTCGCTGTGAAGAATGCTCTGGTATAGATCATGTTAGCATCACATCGCGTATAGCTTCGCCAACCAAGTTTGTTGATAGAAGAAGACTGGCTTTTCTGACAAATTCCTATCCGGGTTTGCCAAAGTAAGTTTGAATGAGCACCGCAAGAGGACAGAAAAAAAAACCTGCAGATGACAGTGCAAGAGGGTCAATCATAGCCTACCTGTACGGTGTTTAACACAAGATCAAGAACGCTGCAGCACGTGCTAGTGTAAGGGTCGTAATCTTGGCGCCAGTGAAACTGGTATCACTGTGCGGAAAAGTGAACGCCCTTCGCCCAAGTGCTTCCATTTGCAAAAAGCATCATTCAACAAGATATGTGGCTGTTACGTTGGTCGAATGGGTCGCTGCGTGAACGACCAACTCCTATAGAGCACAAAAATAATCAAAGTGGACGGTTGGGCGAGTTGGTGATACATGATCGAAGTATACTACGCTGCAGAAAAAAATGGACGGGCAAAAGACAAGGACTGCGCTTGTCCTTGTCTTTTTCCCAACCCATGTTTTCAACGTCGAAGTATACTTATACAAAAATAATCTCAAAGACAAAACTGTTAGCAATCTAGAAATTCACTAGGTGCCTAGTGTGGATGCACTATAATATTTGGAGGGACGCGCAATTTACGCACATATCGCGATTTCCGAGCCTTGGATATATATGAAGCGTTCAATATCCATTCCGTTCAGCCATCATGTGAAAGCGCACCGTCCATCGTACTAACCGACAAAGATATCATTTATCTACGTGATGAATATTTGCTGTATCGTCTGCTAAATGAGACGCATGTGCAGTGCCGTCTTTTGCCTCCCCCCCCCTCCCCCAAGGCGTGTATACGTGTTCTCACGAAATAAACGATCATGTTGTTCGTCAGCACTCTGCTCTGTTGCCGTTATTGTTTGGTCATATACCCGGGCTGTTCTTTTTTTACAATAAATCCATGCACACACCCTAAAATTTTTACACTGTTAAAGTAATGTGATGTGTGTAAACGGATGGTGTCGCTCCGCGAGAGCAAAGTGCATTTTAACACGCCATTGCCATCTTAGTAACGTAAGTCGTCGCATCTCGACACAGTTTTTTTTTTCTGTTTGCATTAGGGGGCGATGGTTAGTAAATTATTCCTTCCATTCAAGTATCATCTTTTTAATTAAGAGTAGATAAAGCTTTCAAAATTATATCGCCGATGCCATTAGATTTTCCGTTATGTTTTTATGTGAATTGCTGTTGCGAATTTTGAGAAGACCTTTCAGAAGCGTAAACAAAAAAAAAGTTCAGCAATAAACGTGACTTTTTGCGTGATAAATTCAGTCGTGCTCAGAATATTTACTCTAGCTTTGAGAGTAAAAACTTGTTTCAGCCTTTTAAATATAATAAATAGGTAAAAAACATTCGAGTAGCGCTGTCATCATTTGTTATGCGGCACCCGTTTTCTTGAACAGTGGTGTTAGAGGCTGTAGGAGCCTGCGGTGGCTGCATTTTCGATGGAAACGAAAATGCTGTAGGCCCGTCTGCTTAGACTTGGGGGCACGTTAAAGAACCGCAGGTCGTCGGAATATCTGGAGCCCTCCACTACGGCGTCGCTCATAATCGTATGGTGGCGGTTTTGGGACGTGAAACCCCACACACCTATAAATCAAAAAGTTTCAGGAGCATTTAGTTTCAATGCGGGTTTTGAAGATGCCAAACTGAAGCACCGTAGAAAAACTGAATTCCGAAAAAGCAAAGAAGCACATCCATGCGCACTTCTGCGATAACATCACCATAACAATCGACTTGTTGTGTATGCTGTGTCCTGCTATTTTTTATTTATATTGCGCTTTATTGGCGCAAGTGCATCTAAGGCCAAAGAGCACCAGTACACACGTTGTTTCATTTCAGGCTACTAGTCTAAAAATTTAAACAAATGATGTGTAAGAAATATCTATAAGATATTTAAAACAGAGTACGTTCAAAAGGAACGTCTCTTTGTTAAATGCCTTCAATTCGTTGGCTGAAGTCTGTGAAGATAAATGAGTGAGCAAGATATGAGACCCTCACGGCTGAGCAAAAACTGTGAAGGCTCCGACATACTTGTGTTTTTTTCCACCAGACGGTACGTCACACTTCAGGCCCAGCCTGGTGGCTAGGATAGAATGATATCATTGTCGAAAATTTGACTTTCCCAAGATAATGAACAAGACTTTTGAAGACAAGCATTGCATCGAGTGATAAAAACAGCGTGGATTGAAGTGGAACATAATACCGGTAGAGCTCCCTCAAATGAGGCAGTCACGCTTGGTGAAGCACAGAGCATTGAAAGAGGACATGTAAAACGGTTAGACTCTCTCTACAGTGTATACATGTAGGTGGATGAGTGCCTGTCAAAAGGTCTTTATGTCTGGCATAGGTGTGGCCTATTCTGAGCCGTGTTAGAATCACTTCAGTGAATCTGTTGAAATTGTGTGGGATAACTTTCCATAGTTGGGGCTCTACTAGGTGGAGTTTGTCGTTGACCTGCTTGTCCCATTCATCTTGCCAGTCTTTGCGTAGCCTTCTACGTACAACAGGTCTTAGATCCACACCCGGAACAGTGGTTATCTCTATGGTTTGCCGATCAGTGGCTTCTCGTGCATTCTTGTCTACTATTTTATCGCCTACAATCCCAGAATGTCCTGGCACCCAGCAAATAACAGTAGAAAGTTTTAGGTTATAGGCTGCACAGATTTCATTAAGAAGCTTGTTGGAAGCGAGGCTCTTGCTGTACTTGCCACAAGACAGGGCCGTGACAACACTTAAAGAAAATGTGTTCACTACAGACTTTGGTATCTTGTGTTGTATAGTATGTTGTATAATAATCACGATATCATAGACTTCTGCCGTGAAAATGCTGGTATGTTTATGCATGGTTCTGGTGTCAGAGAATTTTCGTTCGTAGACAGCGCAGCATATAGATGTCGAGACTTTTAGTCATAAGAAAAAAATGCGGCTGAACAATGTGTTCAAGGGCCAAGAAATGTTGCTCGATCAACGCACTTAAGATTTCTTTTTCTTTTTGAGGTCTTTGAAGGACCAGTCGAAAGTGACCGGACACTGCTGCCAGGAGGGAATGTGTTCAGCGTGGTCACTTTCCTGTAAATCATCGAAACAAAATACAAGTTTTTATACTGCAGGTCTTATTGCTAATGGAAACAGTGGGGCGATAGAAGGACGGTTTTGTATAACTGAGTAGTGGACCTATCATTCATGAGTGCTTTGCGTGAGTGCTGTTTCAGGAACGTTGTTCTAACTGCATAGGTGTGTCCTAGAGACCTGCGCTGATAGTCCAGTAGCTACTGATCTGACTCTGCATAAAGGCTTTGTACAGGGCTGCTACAGAACTCAGCAAGTGCCAGCCGCATGCCTAAGTGGTATACAGGGTCCAGTAGTTTGAGTGTTGTCCTTCAAGGAGGAGGAATAAATGAGGAAGGACAGGGAGGTTAGCCAGTTCTCAGACCGGCTGGCTACCCTGTAAAGCTTACTGATATGCTATGCATCCGTAGTTTATGCGTGGCAGAACCAGGCTTCTTAACAGAGATATGAGACAGTGCCTGTGACTTCCAGGACTGATGCGATAAAATTTTTAAAAGGTTCATAATCTTGAGACATTTTATCTTAAGCTGTTTTGTGCTAGATGAATGTGAGTTTAGCATCCAAAATTACACCGAAGAACTTTCATTCCTTCGCGACGACCAAGTTTTGTCTATTCAGGGTAGGCAGGGGTCAGGATGTACACCCCTTCGTCTGGAGAAAAGCACACTACTAGTCTTGTCAGCGTTAAACGAGAAAAGTACACTACTAGTCTTGTCAGCGTTAAACTTAAAACCGTTCTCGTCAGTCCATTTTGCAAGGCTGTATCTGGCTTTCGCTTAGGGTCGAGTTACAAGATTTAAAACTCATTTGGATGTTATACACATAAACGAAGTACGATATTGCAGTTGGAAAGAAACAATAATAAAAACTTTCCGAGGATTGATTTTTGCACCTAGACATCTCTGAAATTCTGACGCACTCCTGCAATGCGCCAGCAATCTTCCCGTCACTGTGGCCAAGAAACAAAGCCCCGAAGTGAAGCACATTTTGCGCATTTAAGTCTATTTTGAGGAGGTGGCAAAGGGCACCTCATGTGTTCTTGCGTAAGGTAGAGTATCTATTACAGGAAATGAGGTATTTTTGGTTGACTCATTTACTCCGCAAAAAGAACAATGAGGGGAGGCTGCCAAACCAGTTCTGTATATATATAAATTTAGCTGTGGAATTTAACAACGCAGTCTAGTTATTGCGACTTTCATTCTGCGGGTTTGACATATGTTACTATACCAATGATACATCAAGTGCTTGAATTCCGATGTGGCCGTGAATGAAGGTGCAGGAAATTTTTTTAAGAGCAGTTTTTTTCTTAATCTGACGCCTATAAGGAGTTTTAATGCTGGTAATACATCAATAACAGGCTCACTTAAAGATGGCTTTGCCAGCGCATCTGCTATTTTATTCATAAATAGGCCCTCATGTTCTACAACCCAGACCGATTTCATCAAATTGAGATGCGCGGTAACCAATGATTTGAAAGCACTATCAGCATGCTAGTTTATAATTGCAGTAGTGAAGGCAAATATTAAGAGTGAATCCGTCAAAACTTCTGCCGAACTCACTGCTGCCGTTATTTTACGGAGAGCTAAAATAATTGCGAAAAATTTTGATTTGAAATTGGGCACAAAATCTGGAAGGCGAAGATATAATGGCAAATTTAGGGTAGGAGGTAAATACCAATTTCTCATTTTTCTTCACTCTGTGATGCAACAGTCGACTGCTTGTATTGACGTGTATGCCAGGTAATTCTTTATTATTGCTTCTAAAAACTCGGCAGCATCAATTTTCAATTTTTCAGAAAGATATCATCAAAATGTATTTTAACAGCATTGTTAACGGTACTGATTAAATGTAAAGCATTAATTTTAACGCCTACTTCATCTAGACAGGGCTGTATAACCAAAATCTGAGGCGTATGAAACCTCGGCCGGTACTGTCCTGTCCAAAAACAAGTCAGGACGGGCAACAAAAACTGAATCTAAGGGCCTTACTGGGGATCCATACAGCCTGAACATTGAGTGTGTAGCTAATAACTAAAACGGGTAGCAAATGAGGGAAGCCTAGCTTCCAGATACAAGACCTTGATAGCTACAAACTTAGGGAGACCTAAGCATAGTCTGAAGGCTTGTCTCTCGATGACTGCCAAAGAATGTACATACCTTGTGAGCAGATGCCCCAGTGCATAACACGCACCCAAATTCAAGCACCGGGTGAATATACAAATATACATGCAATACACTAGAATAAGAGCTAACCGACTATTACTTATTTTGCTTAATAATCCTACCACTCAACCTCCCTTTGCTGTAATGTACTCAATGTGCGTCTTCCAAGACATTGAACTTCATTCGTCATAAATCACCCCAAGATGTTTCACATTCACTACGTGAGAGATAGTAGATAACAGACCAAGATGTGAATAAGGTCTTTGAGTGGAAATGTTGTAACAGAACATTTTATGGCATTTAAATACAAATGTTTACCATCAAGTCACCTTTCACCGGCTGTTAGGCATGACTGTAATATTTGGAATAGCTTATGAATGTCATCTTCTGATGAAGAAACTGTAATGTCGTTCGCATACACAAATGCGTGGACGTCTTGATGCCGTGGAAAAGAAGAGCTCACGAAAGGTCAACATCGAAGGTCAACAAAACAACTGAGCGAGTGAGCGAGCGCCCGTGGCTTGTGCCCGCTGCCCCTTCTTCCACCTGTATTTGCAAGACACTCCCGCGGCCGGCACATTTGCCGCAAAGCTCTGGTGCACAGCGGCAGAAATTGTGGCGGACATTGGTTAGGGAGATGCAGACGAGTAAAAGGAGAGAGAAGCCTCGTGCGGCGAAGCGGAAAGTACGGAAGCACAGGTTGGCTTGGGTCCTGGTAGCCAGCAGATGAATGATTCAGTAGGCGGCTGTTGGAGCTGCTGATAGTAATGTTGCTGGAGGAGGCTGTGCTGCTGCTGCTGAAGTTGCTGGCATTATTGGTGTTGCTGGTTCCTAACTTGCTGATATTCTGAAATTCGTTGGGTGGTGAGTGAAAGCAAATACTAAAAGCCACCACAGCTGGTATCTGCCGCACAAGTTAACTCCTTGGCCTGATATTGAAACGCGAGTTTGAGGGCAAGAACCTCATCTGATGTTAAAGGTGCTCTTGTTTTATTGTCGTTCATGGCCAGTTAGAGTGGAATTTTTAGATGCCAAGCAGCTCTTTGACTAGCCTGTGTAACGCTGTCCCTCCGTACTGCGTGCTGCACGCCGCAAGTGTTGGCGCAAGGTCATGTAGGTCGCACCACTGCTGCGCGTTGACGTAACTCTCCCCTCGCAATGCGCGCTGACGTCACTCTCTTCCTCGCCTGCCATGTGCTCGTCGTGGTGCCCGCAGCTGCCGCCTCGTCCGCCCGTAACACCTGCAACGACCACCGCTCGCTACACCACCGACTTGTCTGTGAAGGAGAAGACAGGCTCAAGTTAGTGCAGCGCCGCTAGCCGCCCTAGCCCCTCCTTCGTCACCCTGAAAAGCAGGTGCACACTCCTGCTGCATTCCGAGCTGCCACATAAGTTTTAAAATGTCTCAAAGGTAAAAACTTCCCGTGAAATTCTGCTGTTGCATTGCCAGGAGCAAGGACGTCAAGAGTGTATTATGGCTATTCGTCGATACTTTTGCGGTCTTGTCACATTGAAGAGTTTTAAACTTTTGCGGCAAGTCACAGGTGACTCTGCTCGCTCTGCTGTTGTACGGTCGCTCTGCTGCACCAGCAGAGCGACCATACAACAGCATGTGCAGAGCGCGTGAACGGGCTGAGAGAGCGCAGGCAGAAGGCGGGAGCGTGGTACCCAGCGACCGGCTTTTGCTAGAAAGGCGGCGAAACGTGCGCGGTGCAGTGGCCGCTGGCTGACGCGTGCCTAGCGTACGCGTTGAAACATGTCTGTACGGGTCACCTACTAGACCTACGCGAGCCATCGTTACAAACGAACCTTCCACTGCTCACTGCAGTGACCCCCCTCCCCCCGTTAGCGCCGTTGAACCCGTGACGCCACCCGTGCGCACCGCTGCTGCCTCGCATCCCATCGGGGTTCCCTTCTCGGAGATGGTCCAAGTTTTGTTTTGTTTTTCTGTTTTCGCTCTTGTTTCATCAACTACCAGTCTTGCCTCATTTTTGTCTCATTTAGCGTGATAGCCGTTACGGACGCCAACGGCGGCGGTGGACAGCTACACCACTGCCACTGTCATTGTGATCTCACAGCAGCTTTCGTTGTAAAATGAAAGCAGCTATGATTATTGCTTGTTTTACGGTGAAAAGTTAGTTACGAACTTACACAGTGAACCGTCCGGCACGTCACCTCATTTTTGTGGGTTAAATGTTTTCTTGCTTCCTAGTGGACGAGTAGTGTTCCATCAATTGTCCCAAGTCCAACGTCTTTTTGTGATAATCATTAAAGTGTTCGGGACAGATTCTCAAGGACACCATGCTTGATATTTGTGCTCCAACATATCTCATTGAAGCAAAAACTAAATTTCTAAGAAGATAAAACGGAAACGATTGTTATGTTCTCCTTCCTGCTTGAATATTTCTTTTTATTTATTTTTTTGTAATGAAGTACAATAAAGCCGGCCCCTGGGGCCTTCCGTGAACAACACCCGTCGCTGCGCCTGTTGTGGTGAAGCAAGACGGAAACCCACCCGGTTCCACTCAGCCGTTCCCCTTCGCGGCCTTGACACGGATGCCGGCCTAACTGGAGCACGCGTTTCGCTTTCGTTCACCCGTTGCCCTTCGTCTCCGGCAAGCGCCGTCCTTCTGTCTGCAGCAGCACTGCAGGCGCCATTTTTGTGTTCGAACGCAACACGACGGAAAGCAACGATGTTCAGCATTTGCCTTTCAACTATCAAGTAAAAAGAAGAAAGCTTGTAAGAGATTGAGTGCGCAACATAAGCTCCAATAGAGTGAACTAAGTTGGTCTTGTTGGGGAAGCTATATAAAACACACAGCGCAAGGACACGACCAGTACACAGAAAGACAACACATGACAACTCTGAACTTGATAAATTTATTAGAGCATTTTTTCTCACTCATTAACAGGAAATAAGCCAGTTCATTGCGCATTTCGAAGGCAGGTAAACGTTTTCCATGATCTTGGAAATTTATATCGCAGGAATTGCAGCTCTTTATTCAATTGCGTAATTATGTCGAACTAACATATTTATTAGCTAACCTTTAAATATATCTGCTTCTATTATTCCACGCACAATTTTGTTCTTGTACTTGTTTACTGTGTCCGCTTTTAGGGAGATTGGTTTACGCGTGCAATCTTGACATTTCACGGCAAGATGGCCTCCCTGGCCGCCCGTGATGCTGCTGTAATGCTCTCTGATACGTCGACTTGTTTGGACGATGTCCAAACACTACACCAACTAAACCTTGTACAGTTGGCGCAGACTTGTCCTAATTGTGTTGGCGCACACCACTTCTATATGTGTGTCTGTGCATAAGTGTCTCACCTCTACCGGTTGCGCAGTGCGAAACCTTACAGTCTTTGTTAAACTTGGTTTGACTGGCCAGATGTGTAGTTTTTGATGTGTGGAGCAGCCTTAGCGCGTTCCCCTCTTTTTCAGATTAGGTGGGGCACCCACCGCTACCCCCTCCCCTTGCTCCCCTCGGGCGCACCCATATGGCTCGCGGAATGACCCCGGCTATAGTGATTTAGCTGCGAACACTGCGGTGCTCCGCTGCGGGGTGGCGACGGGGAGACATTAGCGGTGTCCGCTGTGCTCTGGCGAGGTAGTCTGCGATGTCGCGAAGTTCACGGCTCAGTAAATGAGCCACGTCAATGGTGAAGCTAGGCAGTCACTTATTTGGTTACTAGAAACGACGGTATGCGTGGCCAGCATCTCTGCAAGGGTAAGCAGAGTGAGCGACCATCGGGGGCAGGACAGATGTCTTTCTCCCTCGGAGTCTAGGACTGGAGGACAAGCAGGTGGTGTGACCTAGCTGGCGGTGTTGGCGGCTGGCGAAAAAATAGCAGTGGTGCAGTGTCAAGACAAGGGTGCGAAAGTGAGCGCGGTGGTGTACTGCAGCCGCGTTGCTCACAGCCTGCGGCTTCAGCAGGGCTATCTGTGGAACGCCCAGAGACTGCAGCATTTCAGGAAACAGCCTGACCTTTGCAGTGGAATACTCGAAAGCTTGAGCAGCTCCGCTCACAAAAGGGCGCGGATGGATTCCGGCAGGTTGCCACGCTCTTTCCGGACCGGTTTCGTTTGAATGGCTGAGCGCAAGCGCTGTCTGCGTGGTGTGCTTTCACCGGTCTGCCTCGACTTCGGCGCTGTGGAAAGCACTGCTTGCCTCTGGTGTGACTTAGCTGCTGTTGCTGCGCTGTGCTGCAAGAAGGCAGCTCGCCAACATACGCAACATTCTCAGCTTGTGGCACACTTCCGAGACACGCTGCGTTCCATCTTTTTCGACAATAGATTATCTTTGCTGCCCCACCCTGGATTATTCATACCACAAGCCTGGTCTAGCGGTTTCGGTAAATCTACTCGCCACGGTGGTAATTGTGCGTCTGGTGCTGCATTGAAACGAGCTTTTATGTCTCGTTCCTTCACTTTGAGTATCCCTTTGTGGATTACTGCTGTCAGTGGTAACGCACCGGGCACTCTAAGCCCAACTTCCTCACTTTTTCTTCATGAACCACTTTCACAGTCGAGGCTGTGAACATCTGCGTTGCCTGCTATCAAGCTTTGATTCTATTCCTGGGTACGCATTTCCAGCTTCTCAATTCTCGTATTTTTTAGAAAAAAAATTATTGGGCTGTCTTGTGTGCGTTCCGCGTCAGGCCATGGTTTGCTGTGCTGTTCGCATCATTATGCGCTATCCCTTTTATTGGTCGTGTTAGTATCGGTGTCGCGGCGATGACGGGTCATCTATTTCTTGCATATGGTAATGTTTTCGCTTGGAAGCTGCTCCGATGCCTTCAGCAAAGCTACGGCCTATTTCCTCGCGGACAACACCCATGAAAGCGTTGAGGAGACTGGTCCGAAAGTTGTCCCATGATGACGTAGTGGATTCCCTATTCTCAAACCAAGTTCTGGCGGAGTAATCAACAACGATTAAGCATGGCTGAGCTTGCCGCCGAGATCATAGCTTTGTTACGAAGCAGAGCACTCATAAGTATTGAGCAAACGATCTTTATCCTCAAAGTTCGTCCAAAGAAAATTCGGAAACTTTATGGACTGCGGCATATTTGCTGGTTAGGCGACACAGAATACGTCATAGTGGCAGCTGGTGTCGTCATCTTCGATCTTATCTAACTCGCGAGGTGCTTCTATAGGCTTCACTTGTGCTTTCTGCACGTAATCTTCACAGAACAAGATTGAAATATCGTGAAGCTTCCGTAACACTGCGTCTAAGCGTGTGCTGAGTGATGCTAACAGTTTGTGTGAGTGAAACGCAATCACATCAAAACGAATGTAGGCGCGTGCACTAAGAATAACGTGACGTAAACATCTGAAGTGTGGCAGCTTGGGCTAGTTGGTATGGCATGACGATAGTTATAGCGCGAGAACAAAACGACGACACAGAGACAAGAAGGACACGAAAGACACGAGTGCTAACTTCCAACTGAGTTTATTGCGCAGAGCGCGAAAATTTATAGAGGAGACAGTAACCACGTGAAAAAAAACCATATGGCACAAAGAGCAGAACATGAGTAAGAGAAAAACAAGAACAAAAACAATAGCACAGAAAAACGGCAAAGAAAAATCTAAAAGGAAACGAAACAGAAAAGTAAAGATAATATAACTACTTGCGCGCACCGAATCCTTCGAGGAACCTTAGTTTCTTCTCGAACAGAGCCACGGAGGGCTTGCTAATGCAAGGCACCTGTTCGCGTGCCATCTGCGCGGCCTCGACAATGACTTGGGTGCGCTCCTCTTTGTGCTTGTACAGAGTCTCTCTGTCCTTGAAAAGGGGCACACAATTGCACTCAGTGCAGTGCTGAGCGAGAAAACCATCTTTACCGTTTCTAACATTGTTAGCGTGTTCTCTCAGCCGATCGTTCAGACACCTTCCGGTCGTTCCGACATAACAAGCACCGCAAGAAAGGGGGGTCCTATAGACAACTTTCCGGGAGCATGCCGCATACCTGTTTCTATGTTGAACTCTGCATTTTGTTGATGACTGCGTTTTCAGGAGGTTTGTAGATTTGGTGAGGATAATTAATTTGAACGGTGCCGAGAACAGGACAACGAACTCCAACACGTTTTCCGATTTTCTTCATTCTGTGAGATATCTGGTGTTTGCACGGAATCACAGCTATCCTTTCACGTTCTGTATCCGTGTCGCTGAGATTCTGTCGCTGCCTCTGCTCTGCCTTATTAGTCCGCAGGATAGTCTCAGCAACGGAAGCGATAAACGCCTCGGGGAAATCCGAAGCCTTAAGCCGGGAAACTTGAGCTTTGAAGCTCGCAGAGATATTGTGGGCGCACGACCTATTTAAGGCATTCTGAAGACAGGTTCGTGCTATGCCTCGCTTAACTAACTTGCTGTGAGCGGAAGAAAAAGGAAGTAGAGGTTTCTGCGCACGTGGTTCATAACAGGAACAGATGTGCTGTTAGCTAAAAGCCAGTCTTAAATCTAAAAAGCGTAACTTGTCATTCTCGGTCATTTCATGTGTCAACACAAGAGGCTTTAAACAATCTTCGAACACACCTATCATTTCAGTCGCAAACGAGTAGAACATAGGAGAATTACAATTTAGAATAACCAAGAAATCATCCACGTATCTGAATACTTTGACGACATGCGAGCCTTCTAACTTTTCCTGCAATTTTTTGCCCATTTTTGCCAATAGAAGATCACTAAGTAGAGGTACTATGCATGAGCCGATTGAAACACCCTTTTTCTGCAGATAAATGCAATCATTCCATTGAACGAAAGTAGAAGTAAGGTACAGCAAAACCAGGTCAAGGAAATCTCGCGCACAGATGCCAGTTTTTAATTGGAAGTTTCATTCCCCGAAAGTTTTTGTGTTATCCCTTATACACTCTAATACGGGTTTTCTTGCTCGGCACTGCACTTAGTGCAATTGTATGCCCCTTTTCAAGGACACAGTGATGCTGTACAAGCACAAAGAGGAGCGCACCCAAGTCATTATCGAGGCCGCGCAGATGGCACGCGAACAGGTGCTTTGCATTAGCAAGCCCTCCGTGGCTCTGTCCGAGAAGAAACTAAGGTTCCTCGAAGGATTCGGTGCGTGCAAGTAACTATATTATCTTTACTTTTCTGTTTCGTTTCCTTTTAGATTTTTTGCCGTTTTTTTGTGCTATTGTTTTTGTTCTTGTTTTTCTCTAACTCATGTTCTGCTCTTTGTGCCATATGGTTTTTGTGCCATATGGTTTTTGTCACATGGTTACTGTCTCCTCTACATATTTTCGCACTCTGCGCAATAAACTCAGTTGGAAGTTAGCGCTCGTGTCTTTCGTGTCCTTCTTGTCTCTGTGTCGTCGTTTTGTTTTCGCGCTATAACTATCGTAAACATGTAGCCACAAGTACAATTCTGAAATGGCGCCCGAAAAGAAAGGATCTAATGCTTATGGGCGAGGAAGCCTGAAATAGATTAAGATTGCTAAGGTTGAAGTTATCAGAAGGGGCAGTGAACATGCAGGCATGCCTCGACTTATCCTCTGCTTTACCACAGCCGGGCCAACCCGCCGCCACTGCTCCAGATGTGTCCGCGAAAACAGCTTGTGGTGGTGCATCTTCCTCAACTACCACCTAATAGGTTGAACAAGTTTTCTTTTTCTACTTTGCACATCGTAGTTGTACCTGTATATAAATTAGGAAATAAGTTCGAAGCTCAATAATCCCACCTCATTTTCCTAATATGCACGGTAAGTAAAACATTTGAGACTTAAAAATGAAAGCAGCTAGTAAAGTAGATAGAGGGAAATGTTTTTTGTGCTAAACATAGTTTTGCGCAGCAACCGTGACTTAGACATTTAGAAATCACTACCGCGTGGCTAAGGTCATTAATTCTAAAGAATGAATAGGCGTGAATTTACCGCACATAACTGAGAGCTCCGTAAAAACTGGTTGAAAACGCATTTTGTACTAATTATTGTATAAACAAACGAATTGGGGTCTACAGTACTGCCAGAAAAGAATTAGATTAAAAAGGAGGCGATCGAATGTGGGTTCTTCGAGGACCAGTACAGGGACCCATCTGTTTCTTTTACTGTATTAGAAATCATGCCAGTCTTGACGTTGAAACGAGACTTTTCTCCAACGAATGCCTGCTACTTCGTGGTGTAAGAGATGTTAGCGGCCAAATTCTGCTTTATGGCTATCCGGCAATAATATTTATTGGTGTTCAATTCGGCATATGGAGATCAGTTTTGATAACTGAGAAGCAGCCAAACTTGAGCTTGTTGATGCACATTCATAGTAGAAAACAGCACGATACAAGAAGGAATAAAGGCCAAGTACGGCTTGCACTGACTACCAACAACTGAGTTAATTTTTGCAGAACAAATACGTGAACGTTGCTCTACAATGCCTGTAACATCGGGGGCTGCTCCAATGTCAGGGATTGCTCACATTATGTTGGGTCTTTCTGGTTCTCGTGTATCACCCTGTTTTCCGCTATCAACTTTGATTAGTCCCGTTGCATGAAAATTTCGAATAGAAAGTTTTTCTTGAAATTGAGCTACAATGTTCATAGCAAGAAAATACGAAAACAGTTAAATATATTGTTGTAACAATCACAGACAATCTCATTTAGAAAGAAGACACATATCATATGTGTTATAGCGGTGCAGAACGAGTAAAATGGTGGCCAGTGGCTCGGCACTTCGGGACGTCACTGTTGCTGCAGGGGCATATAAAGCTCGAACGAATTGAAGCGGCAATAAACACTCCGGTGTTCTGAACCTGTGTGCGGCGTCCAAGTTATTACATTGGTGATCGAGGATGGGACGCGTTTTCTCGGGCCTGCCGAGATTTGACTAGCCACCAGAAGTCGGCACATATAGGAAGCGTTTCTGTAATGTTAAATTTGTTGGAGGCTATGCCTGGTCACTGCACTGACCACGTACCTAACGCAGCAGGTGTCTGCATGTGACGCGTAAGGCGTCTCGCAGTGGCAAGTAGTGTGGGCCTGCAGCAACGGATACTGCTATACGTTAAGTGCCGTTTAACTCTGCTTTAGCTACAGTCAAGCCGATGTTTGCCAAGATAAACGAATTTGACGCCAAGGTTCAAACGTTTCATTCGTACTTTGTCAGTGCGAATGACATAGCTCAAGAGAAGAAACACTCGGTATTTTAGGGGCACGGAGGTGTTTAGGAGCGAAACTCCTAAAGCGGGATACACACTACGTACGAAATCGCTATTCGATTTTGCGGATCGCGTACTACGTCATCACACGTAACCCGTTCCAGCGCTCGGTTCACCGGGAGATATTCGTGACACGGAGGAAACCCAAATCGCAGTTGGGATGAGCTGGAATTTTCGGAAAAAGATACAAAACTCCTTGCTGCGAAGCGCCTTCTGCTGGCCGCAGTGGTTCATTCCAATCCAATCAAAGTTGCTTGCACTGTTCGAGATCGCTGGCGAATATAGTGAATTCTACAATGATACTGGCGAGTATACTCTGTGACAACTTTTTAGGGGGCGAAGCTCTTTAGGCGTCACCTGGTTGGTCGTCATGTCCTTCCATTTGGCGTAGCCAGTAGCGTCCTCTTATCATGCAGTAAGTGACTCTGTTCCATACAAATGGACAGAGCCACAGACAGACAAATAGACAGACAGAGACATACGCGCGGACAGACGGATTGATTTGGTAGGTGGGGTTTAACGTCCCGAAACCAGCATATGATTATGAGAGACGACGTAGTGGAGGGCTGCGAAAATTTTGACCACCTGGTGCCCAAATTTGAGCACACAGGCCCACAGAATTTTCGCCTTCGTCGAAAATGCAGCCGCCGCGGCCGGGACTCGATCCCGCAACCTGCGGGTCAGCAGCAGAGTACCTTAGCCACTAGACCACTACGGCGGAGCCGGACGGATGGATGCATGCACGAATGAACGAACGGACGCACTGACGCATGCACAGAGGATGGGCGGACGCGCTCACGCATGAAGAGACGGACGCACGGACGTACGGACGGACGGTTCGCCTCACTCATCAACAATAATTCCGTGGATATGCTGTGGTTTCTTTGCAGGATCTTCTCCGCATGTAGCCCTATACGCAAAGTAGTTCGATTCGACACGCGTCTCGTAACGCTGGGGAAAGCTACAGGGCGTATGCTGCGAAGGTAGTAAAATAATCCGGGAACTAGTAAACGCATGCGTTTACTGGCTGATTACTAACTTTTTTTCCAAGAGTGTAGCACTAGCCTTACGCGAAGTATACTCCATTTCATACATCAGGTGCAACGCAGCGGAACCAGGAGTTTGGTCAGCAAGATGTGTGATTCCTCGGGTCTCGCACTCGGCCTTCATCGTTGTAAATGCTCGTGCGAGACGAGCGTGAACGCGCACGAACAGCGTCGCAAAAAGCTACAAGTAAAACATCAAAAAATGAATACAAGCAAACGCTAAACAATCCAGAACAGCTTACAAACAGCCGTATAACGGAGCGTCTTTATTTTCGATACACAGAACACAGAACATATTCATTTATTTATAAGCCCCAAAATGGAAAGAAATAATGTCTCAGATGGAAAAATCATTGTCCCATTTCTTAGTGCGAACGCATTCATTGCAAGAAGTCTCGCTAGCCTTCACAGCGTTGCACCTGATGTCGGCACGCGTCTCGTAACGCTGTGTAAAGTGATGGGGGCATACCACCAGCATTTCATGTGAACATACTGACAGAGACAGACGCACGGATGGACGGATTGATTTGATATGTGAGGTTTAACGTGTAGACGCCGCTTAGCTTTTGAGGTACACGTAAAAAGGCGGTCGTGCTTTTGAAACCGCTGTGAAGTTGAATGAAGAGAACTGCATTGATGGTGTGTGCACGTGCTGCAACCTGTTTCAAATAGCTCCACGTTAAAAAAAAAGAACATCTATATTTCATGTCGAAAATAAGAGTACTATTGCGGAACTGCATTCAGGGGCTGTAGGGTGCAAGTGATTTGGCTCTGTAGCCTTCGTTTGAATGCCAAGAAAAGTCACCGAGTGTTCCTCTTCGTAAAGCTGGTTTTGCATCCTAAGAGATTTCTCGGTAAGCCAAGGCTTAACCCACATCGCTCTTTTGCATCGAAGAAGTTTGCTGTCCTCTTCGTCGTCTACTTCATCTTCGACAGCCATCGCGGCAAAGCCAGCGGCCGTCGTCGCCTACGCTCCTGGGAGAGAGGGTAAGGCCATTCCTTTCCCGCCATCGTCCCCTTTTATCCGCTGTAGTGGGAATGAAAGCCGCGGAGACATCCCGAACACGTCACATGTCACGTGACTTATCTGTCCGAGACTGCGTCCGTCGTGTGAATTCAGCTTTATGTAGGGTGTTCGTCGTTCCTTCGTAGTTGTTTGTTGTAGTAGCCACTTTAGGTTAGTTTTAAGAATTGCTCACAAGATGGCGTTGTGTTTTCATGTCCTTGGAAATATCACTAGGTGGCGTTATTCGTTTTATATATAATTAGTGGTTTATGGCTAGGTGGCGTAAGCCACGGCCCTATCTAAAGGGCACAGCCGGATACATCCATCCATCAATTTAATAAGAAATTCACAGCATATCCACGAAGTGAATGAGGATGGGGGGGGGGCGAAGCGTCTGTCCGTCCAGTGCGTGCTCTAGTATGATAGGAACGGACGGATGGATGGGCAGACGGACAAACTGACAGACAGACACACAGACTGACAGACAGACAGGCGGATGGATGAATGAATGGATGGACGGATGGACGGGCGGAGGGACAGACAGACAGTCAGACAGACAGACAGACTTGTGACAGGAATCCGCAGCGAAGAAATTCTAAGGGCTCTATTCACAGAAGAAAACCTGAACTTTGAATGTGCTTGCGAAATTGCTCTTGCGCAAAAGCTAGCAACCAAGCAAAAAGCAATATACTGCAAGCACAAGGCACACACTAGAATGCCGTCAAATTCAAAGTGAATCCGGCTGCACAAAACAAAAGATCGATGCAGCAGATAGATCGAGTAACATAAAAGAACAAGCATTGCTGTTGTGGCAAGGTGCATGACATCGAAAACTGCTGGCAGAAGAACTATAAGTGCAACCAGTGCTCGCAAACAGCTCACCTGCGAAGAGTGTGCCCAAGAAAGCCTCTGCGTTAGAGAACGCATATTGTGTCCAAATCATCCATTGAAGATTAACCCACGGCGTCCGCGTACCGCAATTAATTTGTCAAAAAGAAAGGCTACATAGTTGCCATGAAAAGGAAAAAGCGTTATTATGTAAGCCGGCACTGGTGCCACTTTGACTGTGGTTCCGGAAGAGGTGTATCCGTCGGCTTTTCCGCATGTTAAATGTGAACCTACTGCGGTTGTGCTGAAAGCTTTTACTCGTGAAAATATTAATCTTCTGGAAGAATGTCATGTGACAGTGCAGTATGTCGAGCAGCAAGCTGTTTTACCGGCTGTTCTTGTGCGTGCAGCTGAGCGAAAGTTACGAATTCTTCTAGGTAGGACCTGGGTTGAGAAATTGCAGTCTAATTTCAGTCGTTATCGTTAAGTATGGACGATAGAGTTGCTTCGCTACGACAGAAGTACGTGGGGGTATTCTCACGAACATTAGGCGCTACGAAAAACTACGAAGTGCGGATTAACCTAAAACGAGGAACTTCCCCTGTTTTTTGCAGAGCAAGGACTGTGCCTTATACGTTACTTGAAGCAGTAGAAAAGCACCTGGACGAACTGGAGAAAGACGGCGTGGTTACACGTTTTAGTCACAGTGACTGGGTTATTCCTTCGGTTGTAGCTTAAGCTTAACCACCCACCCAAACAAAAAAAAGATGAACTACTGCTTGTGGTGACGTTACAGTCACTGTTCACCCTGTTCATAAGGTGGATCATTACTCATTGCCGCAACCAGAGTAATTGTTAACGTGAGTTTGAGATGGAAAACTATTTTATGTGCTTGATCAGCTCACTGTTAACTCTCGCAAGGGGCTTTATCAATTTAATTGCCCTCCGCATGGTATTACCAGTGCTCCCGTGCTGTTTCAGGCAGTCATCAATAAAGTACTCATAACAATAAAAAACGTGGGCTCCTATATCGACGATGTTGTCATTGCAGGCAAAGACGCGAATGCGTGCTATAAAACACTGTACATTGTCTTAAAACGCCTGAGTGAGCACATTACTCTCACAACAGAGATATGCAAATTTTTGCAAAGCTCAGTGCACTATATGAGCCACCAGATTCGCTCAGGCGGCATGTACCTTACTAAAGGGAAGGTTAGGGCCGTAAAAATTGCCCCCTCTCCCGCCGAAACCCGGGACAGAACTTAACGCGTATATAGGCTGGCTGAAGTTTCATGGAAAGTTTATGGAAAATTCAGCAATGGTGGCTGAACCACTGCGCAAGTAGCTTGGAAAAGTGCGCCTCATTGGGCCACTCAGGTACCTTGAAATAAATGAACTAAAGAAGAAGTGTGGATCTGGTTTAGAAAGCGTGGTGACGCTTTTGAAGTCACTAAGCTACTGCTTATCAACATTCAAGCGTTTACATACTTTGTCCTTCAGAAACCACTTGTGCTACTGTGTGATGCTTCCGCGTTTGCTGTTATTTTTCATGTAATGCCAGACGGGCAAAAAACGGGCAAATGATTTCGTGAAACGGGCAAATTGTGCTCATTGTGAAAAAAAGGTGTTTGCGGTGATTTGGGGCGAAAAAAATTTCCCATGTTTCTCATTGGTCGCCAGCTTGTACTCTACACCGACTATGAGTTACTTCTTGCCCCGCCGTGGTGGTCTAGTGGCTAAGGTACTCGGCTGCTGACCCGCAGGTCGCGGGTTCGAATCCCGGCTGCGGCGGCTGCATTTCCGATGGAGGCAGAAATGTTGTAGGCCCGTGTGCTCAGATTTGGGTGCACGTTAAAGAACCCCAGGTGGTCGAAATTTCCGGAGCCCTCCACTACGGCGTCTCCCATAATCATATGGTGGTTTTGGGACGTTAAACCCCACATATCAAATAATCAATCATGAGTTACTTCTTGGTATTCTTGGCCAAGACAAACTAACCCCATCCCTAACTACTGCTAGACTACAGAGGTGGTCGTTAATACGGGCTGCACATCAGTACACCTTAAAATGTCGAAAAGGCAAGGAAATCGAAGTGACTGATGCACTGTTTACACTACCTTCGAGCTGTGACTGAAAAAAAAAACAGGACAAAACATGAAACCGAGATGAATTCAACCAAGCGCTTGATTGGGCTGGTTGGTGCGGCATGGTAGACTACGAATGTGCTAAACAGCGCAAACGACAAGAGGGGATAGAAGAGACGAGAACTGTTGTTTGCGCTGTTAATCACTTTCTTCGTCTACCATGAAATCGAGTGTTTATCTGTTTTTGTCTTCGTAGAAATAGGTTTGCTAAAGGCTTAACCAACAAACTGTCCGGGAATGGATTCGACGCTCTCCAGTGCAGTTGCACACAAAGATGCTCTACGGCCGGGTTCGTCGACTCTCCGACACCGCACAAAGATAGCATTCGAGGCAGGTCGTTAAAAAAACATGGGTTTATTTACCCAAAATACAGCACAACGCGACAATCACAGGATTGTGGGCCAGGAGGGAACTCCGCAAGACAGACCAAGTACGCTACCCTGTGGCGCCACGGCAACCACACAAAGAGTGACAGTGACCACTGAAGAGCGCAACCGAAAAGTCCCCCGCAAAAACTCCGTTGCAGGCGTGCGAAGATCTTCCAGGCGGCAGGCGAGTGCAGAGTGAATGCAAGCTACAGGGAAAGGGCTGTCACGGGTGGCTGATGAGGATCAGTGGAGCACTGTGACGCGTGCTGGCGTGACGCGAGGAGGAGTTGTGGTCTGGGCATGTTCAGACACGTCACACGCGTTTCTTTGCAGGGAAAACTAGGGTGCCTCTGTGTGCGCGTCCCTGTGAGGAGCGATTAGCGGAGGAGCGATCATTGAGGCACTCAAGGAAAAACTGACGCACGGCTCGCCCCAGACCGTGGTGTAGGATACAAACAATTTGGTATCTAACACCGAGTCTCAGGCAGAATGGCCTGGCGGCGAAACCACAGTGGTCATGTTTCTAGCGCTCGAGCCACGCGCGGTCAGCACCCTCGCCAGCTTGGGAAACGAGGCGCGAAAGAGAAGGGCGCACGTGATTGCCACAGCTCACGGCACAAGATGAGGCTAGAGGGACAGTCAGAGGTGCTTCGCACTGTTCGCGAGTACATGCTCTCGGTATGACCGGCAGACGTACCAGAACATCTTCAACGGTACTACGTACGTCCTTACCCACTCTTCACGCAATTCGCATTGTGTGACGCCTGGCTGTTCCTTTGATACTATGAAACGCTTTATTACCCATATTAACGCGATTCTTTTTTCGACATCAAGCCGGCCTAAGGCCAATTTAGAAGCGAGTTGCAAGCACTGGCGTGGCTCAGAGGTAGAGTACTGGACTGTCACGCAGCGGACCCGTGTTCAAACCCCCGTGTGTCCTTGGTGTCTTTTTTATTTCCTGAGTTTCTTTTGATACTGGTTACGGACACCGGCGACGGTGGAAAACTACGGCGCCGTGTGTGGGCCAAGTTCTGATCTCATAACAGCTTTCGCTGTGAAAGATTGCAGTGACCGAGATAATTTAAAATGAAGAGGTGTGCGATTCCAAAGATGAATACTATAGAAGCGAGCTGTAAATCCACCATCGTTAGGTCTTATTCTGGATAAAAATGGTTATTTTGTTCTGGAAACTTTTTATTGTTGTTGTTGACAAGGACATGGTGGGGAGTATATACTTATAGTGATATCTAACGATGAATGGGACGGTATGTGATGAGGGACAATCTGCGATAAAACAACTCTTGAATCGGTAGAATGCGCAGCTGTTGGTAGGTGAGTATTAATGGGAATGCAATGGGCTATACGTAATAACTTTATCGCCTGGTTTTGAAGGCGCTGAAGTGGTTTGACATTATTGGCGTATGTGTGTGACAGCCAGTATAATAAATGGCTGTTAATATAACCAGTACAAAGCGAGAAAAGAATATGAGGTTAAAATAATGCACACGTTTTAATGATAATTTGGATATCAAATGAAACTTTTTAGTAAGTAAGTTGGCGTGAATATTATATTGAACGTGTTTATCCGGAGTAATACCCAGAGGTTTTACATTATCATTTGCCGGTATATCATAATTATTCAATAAGGCAAGTATTGAGGAAGTAAGCACCGTTTGAGGGCTATGAAAAAATTACAAAATTTGTTTTAGTAAGAGTAAATTTAAGTTGCTTATTTATACACCATGAGTGAACATTTTTAAGATCTGTTGTAAGTGTGTCGTCCTCAAGTGTGGTGATTGATTTATGTGGTGTATAAATGGTCGCGTCATCAGCACACAACAAACAGTTATAAGAGGTACGCGTATTAGGCAAGTCAATAAAATATGGCAGATCCCACAACAGAGGGAATCGATGATATGCGAAGCACGAATGAGGAAGGTTCAAGGTTCATATGTCACTCTAAATGTAGCACAACGTTACGAGGCAGATATAAATTATGCCGTACACAACTTCTATGGTATAATTATCATGTTTGCGTCTAGATTTGTGTTCGCTGTCCATTCACGTCCCGTAATACCGAATTTTGCTACATGTGAAGCTAGCGCAACGGCCACGAGCGCTCTATGAGCATCGTATGTAGTCATGTTTTACATGACACGCATTTCATTATTATCATATTTGAACGTGTCGTTCACCTTCTTCGTCTATTCATGTCACGTGACAGGAAAGTTTTTATATGTGCAGCTAACGAAACAGCCGCGAGCTCGCTATAAGCGTAGCATGTAGTCATGTTCTTACGTGACACGCATGTCATGATTATTATATTTGGACGTGTCATATACTTTCGTCGTTCAATCACGTCCCGTAATACCAAAATTGGTAATGTGAAGCTAGCGAAACGACCACGAGCGCGCCATGAGCGTGGCTGTAGTCATGACTTTCATGACGTGCATGTCATGATTTCCAGCTTAGGTTCTGTCACTTACGTTTGCCATGCCGTCATGCATACCGTACCCGTTTTGCAATATGTCATGTGAACAAAACCACCGCAAGAGCCGCAAGACCATAAAATGTAAATCATGACAGTCATGACACGCATGTCATGATTTTTATGTTACGACTAGTCACTTATACTCGTCAGACAGTCGTGTTTGCCATACCAATTTCGGTGTAGATATCATTATCGGAGCTGCCAGGAGAGCTAAACCTTGTAGGCGGCTGGATAGATACCATACATTCTAAAGTCACATAAAATGAAACAAGAGCAGTGTGCATGCAGTAACTTGTAGACAGCGGACGGGCAACGCTGGATTGAATGCAGCTGTCGGAACCGCTGGCCTTCAAAATGGTGGCCACGTATTTGGCAGCACAGTTGGCGCAGTTTTCGCTACCGCATCTGCCAACCTGACGTCACGTGAATACAACCTATACTCCCATGCCCCACTGTGGTGGTTTAGTGGCTAAGGTACCCGGTTGCTTACCTAGAGGTCGTGGGATCGAATTCCCACAGCGGCGGCTACATTTTCAAAGGAGGCGAAAATGCTGTAGGTTCAAGAGTGGTGCTTCTTGGGCGAGTTCAAAATTCATAGCTTTATAAAATATTTGTGGCGCAACTCCGGCAAGGAAAGAAAAGAAGGAGACAGGATAGGGCTCCAGTGTAACAACTAGTTTTTTTATTGAAAATCTGCTCTTCGTGTGTACATCCTTGGCAGGATACCCTACGCAGGTGCTCGTCTCTGTGGCGGGCAAGGGGCTCACGAAAGTTCACCTCCCGAATGGTGAACTAGCCTCTTCATCTAGAAGAAAAGAGAAGGTGGTGGTAATCCCGCATATACACAAGGTCTCGCCGGCTGAAGAAAGTAGTGGGACAGATTGGCGTAAAGGTGGTTTTTTTTTCAGTGCCAGTTAAGCTAAGCCAGTCGTGTAAGCTAACCGAACCAGCCTCTAGAAAGCCGGAAGAATGCCAGAAAGAACACCGCCATTCTTTCGTGCCATGCGTCATAGGCGTGGTGTACATGTTGCTACTGGCATGTGGCAAGAAATACATCGGCTAAACGGGCCGTTGTATCAATGATCAACTACGCGAGCACAAACAAAACGTAGCTTGATCCAGACAGACATGGCCACCTGTCCACTCATCGCAATGGCTGTAATTGTTCACCTATGCATTCAAGATGCATTATAATCAGCCGGCACAAAGATAAGTTTACTCGCGAAATCATCGACGCAAAGACCATAATCATCGAAGGGGATTATTGTGTCAGCTCACCGTCGTTAATGTTATCAAAGCAATGAATGCTGTTCTTGACTTCGTCAGTGCACGTGGCCAAGGATGTATACATGAAGAGCGGATTTTCAATAAGAAACCAGTTGTTAGACTGGAGCCCTATCCGGCCTCCTTCTTTTCTTTCCTTGTCGGCGTTGCGCCACAAATATTTTATTATGCTGTAGGCCCGTGTCCTCAGATTTGGGTGGATGTTAAAAGACCCCAGGTAGTCGAAAACTCAGGAGCTCTCCACTACGATGCTTCTCATGATCATAATGTTGGTTTTGGGATGTTAAACCCCACTTATCAATTAATCGAACTTATACTTCCATGCGTTGGCTGGTACTGTAACCGTTAAAAAAACAGAAAATGCCTCGATAGCAACACCCTGGCTGTGTTCAGATTCTAGACAGCATCGTAGACAGTCTACACGGACAGCTTAGAAAACAGCATTGAACCTATGTTGTCCGAGAAATGAAACGCGCCTGGACGACTTTTACGCGATGAAACGCCACCTCCCGTCGAAGAAAGGAAGCCAAGATAAAGAAACGTAACCGTTATTTTTTTAGCCTATTTCGCGTTCAAGTCTACGAACACTTGAATGTTACTTACGTTGAGCGTCTGGAAAAGCGTATTCTTGCGCGCAGACGACCATACCTGCGAGATTCGGTCCATCCGAGCAGTTCGATAAGCCGCCATTTTGTTTGGACAGCAACGTAGCCTGCGTTTACGATGCTGTCTTTTCGAAGCTGTCTTGCGGGCTACGAGATAATTATAATGGGACATCAGACGGCCGCTCTCCACTTAGAGCCGTCTATGGTGAATATTGGAAGACACCCTCTGTGACGTTTGGTAGAACTGCAGCACTTCTGAAGACTTTGTAAAGTAACTTCCGTGTTCTCATCGAAGGAAAGTGATAAAGGTACCGTGAGTTAAGGATTTTCTCACTAAAGTGGTGTTCTGCACACGTAACAACAGTAGCATTGCGTCACGTGAAGGCCGCGCCACTATAATGTATACTACTAACCCAGGCCTGCGTGTACGTTTTTATGGAGTGATATCTTTTAATGTCAATACATCAATAATATTTCAGTATTTAAAAAAAATCGATGACTTCGTACAATTATGAATGGTCACTTGGCCAAGGACACTGGTTCATTCATGTTTTGGCTGCCAGAAGCGCCACTGCTCATTTTTTTGCGTTAATAAATGAAGAAATCAAATATAAATACACCACTCACAAAAAAGTAGGTAGGTTTAAATCAAGGTGAGGGTCAGTCTTTTCATTAGTGAAGTCATCTCATGTAATGTTCAAGGCAGTTGTCGGTCCATTTAAAACTGTAGCTCATAGAAATTGGTGACTGGCGGACTGCATCTGCTCTGCTTTGGTGCTTGCGGTGTGAAGCTTAGGCTCAATAAAGTTGTGTTTTCCATACTACAGCCTTAGGCTTGTTGCCACAACGTTGCAATCACTTTTCTTGTCAATTTCTGCATACCGTGGTTGCGCTGCGGAGAGCGGTGTTCGGTTTCGGATCTGAACGGGCGCGTCTTCCACCCCGACTGCGATGGTCGCTTTTCTGACCGAGGAGAAAACGCTAGATAATTTTAAGTTAACGCACACGTTACAGAACCCCGGGTGGTCGTAAATTGATGAGCCGGGCACTGTGGCCTGGACTAATAATTATAGGCACTCAGCTTGCACTCAGCTAGTTGAAACCGTACATAGCTTTGCGAAATCCCTAAACCACGGCAAACAAACAGATGCAATTTTTATGGACTTCGCCAAAGTCTTCGATTAGTTTTCGCACCAAAATTACTTTTTAAATTAGAAAAAAGTACTTCAAACAAAACTTCAATGGCCTGGCTCTCTTTTTTGCTTGACTGAACGACAACAATTTGTTTCTTTTCATGATTGTTCTTCAAAATATGTAACAATTGATTCTGGCGTTCCCCGGGGCTCAGTTATACAGCGTCTACTATTTATTTTCTTTTTTAATGATATTGTAGAACAAACCCCTGTTTAAGTGAAACTTTACGCAGATGACTGTGTTTTGTACTCAGAGATTCATAGCACATCCGATCAGCTTTTCTTAAACGAGGCATTTCGAAAATTACCCTTTTGTTGCGAGAAATGACAAATGGTCATTAACTTTGATAAAGGTATATTCATGCGAATCACTCACAAAAAAAGCCCTCTGCTTCTCACCTAAAATACTTTGATGATTTTTCATCTGAAGTTAATAATTATAAGTACTTAGGGCTTTACATAAAAAATGAGCTCTCCTAGAACCAACATATAACACACAGTACCACAATGTCAACTTACAAACTGTTTTCACAGCGAAAGCTGTTATGAGATAACTTTTCTGGTCACGTGCAGTTGGATGATGTCCGCTGCCGCCACCGCTGCCGGAGTTCGTAACCACATTGCGCGAAATTACAAAAAGAAAACCTTGGAATAAATCACATAGTGGGGCTTGAACCTGGGTCCGCTGGGTACCAGCCCAATATTCTACGACTGAGCTAAACCGGTGCTTGTAACTTGTTAAATTTGCCTTAGGCAGGCATGATCTAGCACCAATGGCACAATGGGGCTCGAACCAGCGTCATCTGGGTGCCAGCCCAGTATTCTACAACTGAGCTACACAGGTGTTTTCTTTCATGGTATTTAATAAAGTACTTGCGCAATAAAGACAAAATCAAGCGAACAAAAGTACAATCAAATCGCCAAAGTGAGCACTCAAGCGTTACTCATAAACACTAAATGGCTAACACAGCGTAAGTTCCTCACATGAAGAGTGCTTCACATCGTGTTATACAAACAAAAAAGGGGTGAGGTCAAACAGTTCTCTAAGACGGAGTACCAGTCCGGTCTAAAGTCTAGCTCGTTGTAAATGTTTTTTAGGTGGATAGCCATTTGAATGAAGTGTGCGCTGGAAGAGGTGGTGGGCTCTGCATTGCAGTCTTGCATTCGTGTCTTCCACAAGCTGTGCATACCCACAAGGAAAGACACATCATATGGTACTTCATCAAGAGCTGCTGGCAGAAGATAACGTATTGTGTGAGAATTAATGACGAAACGTTTTTTCAGTGCTCGCTGAAGGACATCCCCAAACAGTATGGCATCTTTGCAGCTAACAAAGCAATGTTCAATCGTTTCCGGCATATCACATAGACGGCAGTTGACAGACGGAATTAAAATACCTTTTCTTTCTAACCATGTGTTTACCGCCAATGTTTCAGAGTGGAGTTTATAGAAGAATGTTTTTGAATTCGGTGGAATGTACATTTTGCGCACTCGCTTCAACACATCGTGGCCTGGAAGATTGGAGTACAGTGAACGGTACAATGGGGGTGGGAAGAGTGTACTCAGTAGGTCCTTATACAGCACCTTGCGCGATACTGTGTACAGGTATTCTACAGAGAAGCGAGCTTTAAGGAACTGAACTGCGAGGTAAACTTCCTGCATGAATCCCCACAAGCATGGGCGTTCGGAGAAGTTGGATGAAACAATCAGGTCTGGTAAGCAATCAACAAGTGTAACCTGCAAGAAGGAACGGATTACAGCATGGAATCGTCTCGAAAAAAGAAGACTCGGGACACTATTTACCATAAATAAAGGTGTTTCAGTCCTCTTGTGACTTGTTGCCAAACTTGCCTTAGGCAGGCTTGAACTGTGGCGCACACCCACTTCAGCGTTAATTCTTCATCGTCATCAGCCACTGCATGGACAATATAGGCACAAAATTCCTTGCAAGTGTTCAGCGGATACCACGCTTCTCAGAAGAATGATAAAAAATAGCATAGCGAGTGCCGGCCTACTTCCCAAGAGCCTATTAATAAAGCCCTAGTGGGTACCGAGCTAGTGTGCCTGCAGTAGTTACCAAATGAGTGTTTTGAAAAGGCTCCGAGAAGCCGCTATTCAAGCCTTCGCTGTGACTGTGCTGCGCCTACTGCGCAGGCCTGGTGTTTTTTCTACGTCGTGCTTTCAAGCTGTCCACATATGCTGTTCGTCTTTTAGCATGCGAATCAATTGTTCTACTATTATTTTATTACGTGGCCGGCATCTGCGATCCTTTCACTGAGACTGATGACATTAACAAATTAGAAAAAGTCCAAAAAAGAGCATTGCGTTTTATATATAACAATTTTTCAAGAAATAGCTATTCAACAGAGCTGAACTTACATCCTTATCATCAAGATACCTTAAGTATTGACTGAAGTTTTTGTATAAACAAACAAAGGCCAGTATAAGGTTAGCATAGCCAATATTTTTTTCTTTTTCTTTTGGCTACTCTACCGTGCCAAGATATGACTTAACCATAACTTCCTTTCCTACATCCAGTAATTGCTTCAAGTATTCATTTTTCCCTCGCACCTTAGTCGAATAGGATAAACTAACTAATGCGATTACTTCAGCACCCTCATTGGCATTGTTTTCATTAAAATTAGAAAGTGCTCTGACCAACTGAATGACATTGCATATTGTATAAATTTAGTCTTTTTTCTCTGTTTTATTGCATTTTCTCGTGGATTATGGCATCTTTTTGCACGTGAAATTTCGTAACTGCCCTATCCACACGGTATAGCATGTATGCATTATATACCCATGTACTCCGCATTTTCCTCAAGACTAAGTTTGTGTACCACCCTACTAAAATCACCGAATAATGGTTGCAGTAGCTGTAAATGAAAAATCGAAAGATATCATGATTTCGGCCCGCAAACCCCTGTAATCGGTCAATTACTGCGGTATGCAGATCACAGTTAAAGCCCATCTCGCGTGCCCTATTCAATCGGCTGCTTCATAAACGGCCCTCGCTACCAAACCATGCGTGGGGAAATTGCACGCATATTTATGTGAAGAGGCGTGTATTGATGGTATACAATTTATAGTTCGTTGCAATACTTAGAAGTGCGGCGCATTTCAGGCGCTCGTGCTGTTTTACGGTGTCGTATGCTTGGCGTAACGCAGGCTCTTGTGCAAACATAGCTGCTCTTTCTTATTTTTCGAGCATGGCGGTGATGCTATTAGGCGCAGAACATTACACACATGACAATAGAAAAACAGGGGTAGCAAGCAAAAAATATAGAAAGGGAGAAATCCAAATAGAGGGAACAGGAGGAAAGAAAAAGATGACAGAGGAGAAAAAAGAAAGCTGCCAAATAAACAAGTACCACCTTGCTTTCAAAAATATTCCTTTAAAATACGCGGTCAAATCTAACTAATCTTTCTAAAATTTGTTGCCATTACCTTAATAAGACATTCTCAGCTCAACAGCATATTACTTGTAGTGCTAATTTTATGCATTACGTATTATTGCCATTTTAGTTATCTATCTTTCAATCAGCTAACAATCTTTAAAAATAAGGGACTCTAAGGGTTCGCCTTTAGGAGTTGAACGCAACAGCGACCTCGTGCGTACTTGAAACTCTTAGCGCATAAAACCTCTTCGAACTTGCTATGCACCCACTACGTGGTCTCAATAAAACAGGTACGTGTGTGCGCTTTGTAGTAGCTTACTGGCTTTGAACCACGAACTCATTATGATAATCACATGCTTGGGCTCCCTATTGCGATGGGCGCTTGTATCACACATTATTACTGCAATTTTGTATTGTGAAGCATGTATGCAGGACGGGTGTGTAAAGTATGTGTCACTTTCCAAGCAGTGTAAGTCGCTTTCAATGTGACTCCAGGGAGACCCGTGGCCATTTTCTGATTATGTGGTATCAAATATGTCTGTAATAGGATATTTAGGAGCAGTTATAATGGCGTATAAAATATTCAAAGTGCGAGTCTAAATGAAATAATCATCTAATGTAACAAGAATGCACCCCTACAGAGACGCAATGTTGCCTCAGCCTATCTAGAGATCAGTATACCAGGTGGGTGCTGAACGTGGCGTATTGAAAAGAGTAAAAATAATGACTGTCATCGAAAGCGCAAGGACATTTCAGCTGCACAGTGGTACATTGCCGGTAAAACTGCGGTTATTAGAAAATGATTTCTTTGTTTCGTGGTTGATAGATTGCCTCATCTCTAAGAAACCGGAGACTGTCAACCAAATTTTTCTTGACTGTTCAGATGCTGTTTTTCTGGGGTACATTTTGCACCGCACCTTAAGAAAAGAACTTCCCAATCACAGCATACCGTTTTACATTTCTGGCTGTGGAAAATCAGGATGGCAAATAAAAAAAAGACCCATGGCCATGTGGCAGAACATCTGCTTGTCACGCAAACGCCCTGGGCTCGATTCCAAACGCCATTCTGACCCAGTCTTTTTTAATGATTTATTTTATTTGCATCGCTCTCGATTTTCGGTCACGCATAAGATGATGATGTCCGCTCACAACCACCGACGATGGGATTTCTGCGAGCTCTTTAACGCGTTAATAACCTTTCGCACTGCGCAATCTTGGTCATTCCCCCAGAGTGGGCTTGAAGGTAAAACAAACAGCTCCTCACTTCCTCCAGGCAAAACTTGTGCGAAGCGATTTCTTGTTGTTGTTGTTCAACTCGCATGGCGCTGAAGCTGGCGTTCTAGACAAGTTCACGAAGGAACCACTAATGCCCGATGGGCGAATAAAGCCGCCCAAGTGCGCCCGCGTCACGTGTCTCCGCGGTCCTTGCGGCGCCAAGGTCTCCGAACGACGCCCACTCTGCCTGCGGCCTTGTCCGAGTTGTTTCCCCGCTGCGTGGCCCGTTTCTAGACGACGGCCGGCGAAGGAAGCTCCAGTCAGCAACTGTGTCACGCACTTCGTCGCCCAGTTCTTCGTGCAAATATTGTGCGGCTCATAAGCTGCTTCCGAATAATTGGCTACACATTGGACACGACGCTGTACGTTGCAGACTCGTCGAGTAAATTGGAAACCACCTGTAAGCGCATCCACGAATCACTTTTTCATTCATTTTGGTTTTCTAACTATCGAATAGCTCTGATCATTAACTTGAACGCCTAGGCCCACACGAGAACACGATCACGTGAAAAATCCATTGCCGTACGTCCTGAGCCGATTGCACGTGAATTGGGATGCGAGAACGATGTGGCCGTCGCGTCACTAATCGCTTGATCGATGACTCTGTTTCGCAAATGTAGGAAGCGTCCCTAGTTGCCAGAAAGTTCTTCGAGTGCACAAATGTGCCGTCAATGCGCTCCCTGTACGCCATCGCTCCTTGTCTGTGGGCTGCGCTCAAGCCTGTTCCCCGTGGACTTTGTGGATTTTAGCCGAGCGTTAGCCGAGCCATCGAATGCTGTTCAAGGTTCACCGCTGACGCTTCTCGGTAGTACGAACAAACACGTTTGCACTTTGTGTTCGTCGTATCCGCACGATTGAGTGAAGTTTGAGTTCAGTGTGCTTCAAATCGCTCCAGAAGATCGCAAACGAATTCTCAGTGTCGTGGTGGGAATCTACGCGTACGGCTGGTTTTTCTCGTTTAGGATGGCTGCCAGTTGGGCGTGTCGGTAAACGTTCATAATGAAACAAGCACTAAAAATTACACACATTGAAAGAAGAGACAGACGGGCGCTTACTAGCAGCTTTTTAGTGGCGCTCATCTGTGTCCTGCCCGAGTGTGTGTAATATTTAGCGCTTGTTTCATTATGGTTTATCTCGAAAGCCACTGAGTTTGAGCGAACAAGAACAGTGTTCGAAACCTCTTGCGCAATCACAGAAGTGTATAGTCAGGCAACAATGCCCTGGTGGCTTAGAACTCCGCTAAGATCTCGGTTCGAATGACTGGCCATGCCGCCCCCCTTTTTTATGGTGGCGAAATGCCTTAGAAGGCGTTTTCTTAGACCTGGATGTGCAAAAGAACCCCAAGTGATCGAAATAAGTCTGAACTTCTTCGTTAGACGTGCCTCACAACGCATTTCCGATTAAGGCGGAAATGTTGTAGGCCCGTGTGCTCAGATTTGGGTGCACGTTAAAGAACCCCAGGTGTTCGCAATTTCTGGAGCCGTCCACTATAGCGTCTCTCATAATCATATGGTGTTTTTGGGACGTTAAACTTTACATATAAATCAATCGTGCCTCACAACCTTGTAGGGGTTCCGACACGCAAAACAACATGATTGCTTCCTAGTCCCAATGATGATTACTAAGCGTTGCAAGCGTGAACCCAGGGTAACATGCAGCGAAGGATTGCGTCGAGATGCGTGAGCAAGTGATCGACTTCTGAAATACCGATAGATGTTTTTCACCTTGGTCTGTACAGATGACAGTGCCCGTCAATTTATTTCTACATGCGCCGAGCCAGTTTTGTTTAACCACGACAGCACTCCTGCCTGCAACACTGGAGGCATGAGGAAACTAACGGAGCACACAAAAGACACGGAAATTCTCAACTAGACGGTGCTTCTAACAGAATGTTTAGTAATCAGCGGCGAATATCGTTGCATTTGATTTTGCTTTGTTGACAGGCCCTGCCTACGAGCACTTGTCAACGTATACCTTCCGCCTTTGCTTGATAAACAATGTGTCGGAAGTCTTCCTGTCGTCGCTTGGCGATCATAACGTTTACATATAAATCTGCTGATTTTTTTTTCTGAATAGCATCAAGCATATATATCATTGGTATGTTGAGGTGCCCATACGAAAGACGCATACTTTAAGAGAGGCCTTAATAGTGATCTACATCCTACTAGTTTGCATTCTCTAGTTGCACCTCGAAGGTTTGTTTTTAGGTAACCCAGCTGTCTTAACACCTTATTCGTTATATTCTGAATGTTAGCATGTCATTTCAAGTCAGGAGTGAATGTAACACCGAGGTATTTGAAAGTGTTTACGCTTTCGAGCTTGCAGTCCTAACTAAAGAATGAAAACATTAACAGGTTCTTTTGTTTGAGAAATTGATTGAAGCAGTTTTCTTGAAGTTCAGTGACATCTGTCATGCCTTACTTCACTCACAAAAATGGTCAAAGACTTAATATAACTGCAGCTAATCTTGAGCGCCAGCCACAACAGAATATACGACGCAGTCATCGTCATAAAGCCCCAATTTAACAGAAGTTCCAGCAGTTATTTTAACGACGTCGTTTAATATAGAGGATGAAGAGCAACGGACCTAGTACAGATTCTTGTAGTACATCGGATGTAACACAGACCTGAGATGAATGAGCACGATTGAATGCAAAAAATTGTGTTCTTGATCTCACATAGCCCTGTATCCAATATATAAGTTTAGGATCATGACTTAGATTTCTTAGTTCTATGGGAAGCTTTTTATGACATATTGTATAAAGGCCTTTCCTTTAATCATTCGAAGTGTCATCAAGCTGCCTAATGACAATAAATGTTATTGCAATATTGATGGATAATTCTAGCGATTGTGTCAGCATTAAAAAGGCAGAAGGAAAGCCATGTTGAGCATGTGAGAAAATATTTTGTTCACGCAAGCACCCGATGATATATTTATAGATGATGTGTTGCAGTAGTATACAGGATGTTGATAATAATAAAAATGGTCTACAGTTTGTTTATTACCATTTCGATGTATGGGAACGACCTTGGCGCAATTCCAGAGCATATAGGACAGTAGACCACTCAACAGACTTTAAAAAATTGGCCAATCAATAATGAGACATCCGATGTCAATTCTGCCTTCTATAGCACAAATACTAAAAAAAAAACATTTGCTGTTAACGATGACAAGCTTTCTCGATAGTCACAACATTTTATCGCCTTGTCAGTATGGTTTTCGACAGGGGAAAAGCACTCAGACGCTATTGAAAGACTTCTCTGATCAGTTGAACGAGGCGTTCAATAACAACAAAGTTGCCTGTGTGCTCCTTCTTGACTGCAGCAAGGCTTTCGATAGTGTCCGTAATACCTTGTTATTGGATAAACTTTTCCAGTTAGGGTTTAGGGGTGCTTTCTGGTCTTTGTTGGCAAATTTCCTCCAAGGCAGGCGTCAACTTGTATCCGTTGAACAATCTCACAACGCGTTCCAAATTATCAAAACCGGCGTTCCACTGGGATCAATGCTTAGTCCGCTGCTATTCAATATTTTTGTGAATGACCTTCACAGCGCGATACCGGTTTCTCTATATCAATACGCCGACGAGGCAGTGATCGTGACGACTGCAAACAACTTTTATCAGGTGATTACTCTTCTTCAGTCAGCTGCCACTAAAGCCATGGATTGGTTTCGAGATAACCTTAATAATATAAATGTGTCCAAAACTTATCTCTCTGCCTCCATAATCCATTGAAGAAAGTAACCCTTGACTATCCTTTCATTTTGCATTGTTCTGATTGTTCATCCTGCTCTTGTAGGCCATTACAGTATTCATCTGTTGTGAAATACCTTGGCTTATACATTGACAGCGACCTTTCCTGGAATAGTCATCTCACCTATGTTTGCAAAAGACTTCGCGCTGTGTCATGTCTATTATATAACATGAGATACAACATGCCGTTTTCAGTACATAAGATGATAGCACACGCTTTAGGTTACAGTATACTACGTTAGGGAATAACCATTTACGGACACTGCGCTGTCCGATGGCACAATAGAAAACAGAATATTGCGTTAAATTTTAAAAGATATATCTTACGACCTGAACATGAATTCTGAGAGAGACATTTTCAAAACGCTGTTTATGCCAAACTTTATTGATCTGTTTATTCAAACGGTTGTTTTAAAACATTTCTGGTCCAAATAATTCCTGGTTCCGTATGTTACTTCTCGTTCTTTAAGACCCAAAGTACGTTACCGGAGGCCGCGGTGTTCAACAAAGTATGGAACTAGAATACGAGCCCATTATGTCCCAACCCATTTTAATGTACTACCTCCCAGCATTTTTAGCACTAAAACAAAGTACAAATTAAAGTAACTGCTACAGCGTATCTGTCTACAATTGTAATGCATGTCGTGTGTTATTTCGTATACACTCATTCGCAAGCATGATGCTGCACAGTCATCCAGTGTGGTACTTTGCTTAAGAAGCATTTGCTATAATTCTGTTCTTTTTTCCTTTATGCATTTTCACTTTCATTTGCTGTAACTATTGTATAATGCTTGTAACTATTGCTTGTATGCCCTGTTGTGTCTAATCTTATATGCACGTTGTTTTTTGTCCTATCATCTCTCTTAGGCCATGAAATACAATCTTGTAACGCGTCCGGTTTGTTTTTCTGTCTGCCAGGCTCTGCCACTCAAGCCACCAATTGGCTTTGGCAGGCCTAGTCACATGTACTGTTTTATCTGAAGAAATAAAAGGTATTATTATTATGGTATTATTTTAAATAACGTATCAAAAACATACTAGGTATACCGTCTGGCCTTGCTCTTTTCGTTGTATCAATTTTGAGTATCAATTGTATCAATTTTGTATCAGTTGTATCAATCAGTATCAGTTGTATTAATTTTGATTACGAACGCTCGCACAAGTGATTAGCATGCTTGGGGGCAATTCTGGTGTTGAGTTAGTGAAAAATGTGGGGCTGCGCCAATTACACTTGTGAACACTGATTAAAAATAGTAATTCAATGCTCGAAAAACGGCTAAATTACCAGAGCGTGGTTTATCGAAATCGATAAATTAGGAAGAACAGCTCTGACTTGGAGGAATAATGGCTTTCTAAAACTTTGAAGGCTCGTCTTTTATGAACGACGACAAAGTAATTAAAACAGGAACTCTTCGCACTTGACATAGCAGATTTCAAAGTATATTCAGTTGAGGTAACAAAAATAATTTGATTAAACTGGCAGATTGGGGCTGTTTGCTAAGATGCCTGATACGACGAATCAGATGTATAATGTCGCGAGTGCACCAAGGATGCCCGGAATTGCGTTTTATACGCTTTGTTGGGATGTTTTTTTTTCCTAATTTATCTCAACGATGTTGTCGAAATAACAAAAAATACAAAGGTCAAACTCGGTCTATACGCCGACGACTGTGTTCTCTATTCTTGTATTAGTACCTCCCGTGACCAAATACAGTTAAATAATGTTTTTTCTTCTTTCCGTACCTGGAGCTCAACGTGGCAGATGGCACTAAACCTTAACAAAACGGTAAGCATGACATTCACAAACAAGAAGGAACCCCTACGTTTTTCCTATGGCCAGAACATGAAGCATGTCAACGAATACAAGTATCTTGGCGTAACATTCTCACCGAACTTAAAATGGCATAAACATATAAACCTAATCTGCTCGAAAGCGCTCCGAAAATTGGGCTTCTTGAAGCGAACGTTAAAAGATGCAACTCACGAATGCAAACTAACAGCATACAAATCCCTGATACGGCCTGTTCTTGAATACGCCTCCGTTGTCTGGTCACCTCACTGCGCATGCGACTTAGCACACTTGGAAGGTGTTCAAAAAAAAGCAATAAGATTCATATATCACCGTTATGATCACAATTTTTCGCCTTCGTCGCACGCTGTACGTCTATCACTCAAATCACTTGAACACAGACGTACTTTCGAGCGTATCGGCACTTTACATAAAATCGTGAACAAGATAATCACCATTGACATGCCCTTTTCCTTTGCCAACTCCGTTGCAAACACTCGCAGGTCAAATCCCATTAACATGACACCCTTCATGCCATTTCTAGATTGTTTTAAGTTTTCATTTTTTCCTTGCACAGTGGAATTGTGGAATAATCTGGATGTTTCTCTCCGAAAGTTGCCTACCAATAGTTTTTTGAATGAACCACCAAACCATGTGTTTTGTTAGTTTAGTGTGTATTCACTGTTATGGACCCACTCCTGCAATGTCTCTAACTGTGAGACAGCAGTATTTGTAAATAAAAAAAAATCAGCAATACATAGGCAAACAATTCCAATAAGGCGGTTCGCTAGTACATCGACATGGCAATGGCTGGCGCTGTTTCAAAACTCACCAAAATAGGATGCGAGTATCTTGATTATGGAGTTATCGTCACTCATAGTTCACAACAGCCTGGTGTAAAGGAAGATTAGGTACAGTCGCTAAGTTAAGATCAACTACGACACCCTAGTGATCCGACTGGCCTTTGACAATCTTACAATGATATCCATATTCTTTGATATGCCCATTAATGAAGATCAAGAATAAGATTTTCACGGGTTCCAAGAAAAACAAGTTGCGTCATTCAATATAAGCAAGTCAATCGAGTAGTCACAGGTGACCATGTGTTGGCCATGTGCTGATAGCGTCTTGCAGTTTATGGGGGGGGGGGGGTGTTGAAGTTCTCAATGATTAACATTTTGTAACTATTCAAGCCAAGTCAAGTTTATTACATATTTCCCATTCGGTTACTTGGTTCTAATAGTACAGAAGAAGGTTCCAAAGTTTCAAAGAAACTGACTGGGGATCTCCGAAGGCGACTGAATGGGGTAATTAGAAAAACAAAGTACAGCAAAAGGTGCGAATTTTTAGCAATGACTATTGAGCTTAATTAACAGTAACAATACAATTGTTACATAACATGATGGTAATACTACTGATAAAATTAGACAAGAAAATTTTCTATAGCGGGGGATAAAACTAGAACAAAGCAAAATAAAGAGCTGTACATTACAAATGCAACTAGTTTTAAATCAGTTGCGTAAGTTGTAGAAAAACAAATGCTAATACAAAACTAACACAACTGTTGAAGGCTATCAAATCAATAACACAAATCAGATCATTCCATTAATTTATGACGAAAATGTTTTTGCTACTTGACGTGATAATATGAATGTTGAGCGACGATTTTATTTTGAAGGACAATGAATTTCAAATGGCTATGCTTGTAAACAAGGTTGTGAACTTGCCGTGGTTTGTTCTTACGGCTGGTGAAAGAGGAATATTGCTCTGGGAAAACAGGGCAATATTGCTGTTAGTTCAATAATGATGATCAATGCATGCAATGACAATATCATGCGTGATGAACCTATAGGGTACTATGGACAATCTGTGTAGAGAAAATTGACCTAATGACTTCAATTTTTCAATTCAATTGAATTCAACTTTAGTTGGGCAATATATTCTATGGTATCTGAAAAAAAATACAAAAACCCGCATCTGGTGAACGATACATACAGAGCTTCAATAGCCAGCATGAGACCATAAACCCTAATTTTACACCAAATAGATTCACAGTTGATTACATCGACTAGTACAGTAAATTCAATGTCTTTTTTCACAAATCGCGCAACTCCAGCACCACGACGGCCACATCTATCGTTTCTCAGAACACTGCAACCTGGTGGTAAAATTTGTGAGTCCACGATACGTTCATTAGGCCAAGTTTCTGTTACGCATATTACAAAAAAATGATAGCATGCTAAGAAGTAATGAAGGTCTTGAATCTTCTTAAGAAAACGGGCATTGACATTGGCTAACGAAAAGCTATCAGAGCGAAGTCAAGTTCCAGGAGGCGGAGAATATTGCTCCTTAGCTTGAGTGATAGTGTCGCCCGCATCGCTCAACACATAACGTGCGTTATCTATCAGCAGAGAATCATACTGCAGACGAGAGGTGGTGGCCTTTCTTTCTTTGGTTGGCTTGAAGTTCACAAAAGGCGCTGCGTACATTTTTAACGCGCTCTGAGAAGTCTTCATTTACGTATATGTGTTCTTTTCATGTGAGGCGCAACATATCACAGCAGAAGAATTGGGTTATGATGTTGCGCTCATACCCACGCGGCGAAGACACGAGTCCTCGGCCTCTGGCTGAATGAAAACGGTGCCGATTTCGAGCTGGTCACCCGGCTGCATAAGAAAGTGGCAGCCGCCATGAACCTGGTGCGAAGAATCACAAGCAGGACGAAAAGAATGGAACGGCACGATGTAGTTAAGCCAATTTAGGCGCATGCTTTGTTGCTCACGTCAACTGGAGTAGCAGCAAAATGAACGAGGTGGACAAGATCATCCGCACGGCTTTAAAAAAAATGCATCAGGTGTACTCCACTACCCAGTAAACTGCAGGCTCTTTGAGCTGGGCGTGTCCAACACGCTCGCCGAACCCATCGAAGCTCAAAGGACCGCCCAGCTCGATAGACTGTCGGACACCAAGACCAGAAGAGCCATCCTCGACTCCCTCGGGATTTATTACAACTGGATGCGGGGACTGTAGCACGTCCTATTGCCAGCGGACAAGAGTGGGCTGAAAGTTATTTCATCAAGTGAAGTTCTATTCAAACAGTATTATGTTTATGTGCTACGAAAATAATGACTGAACATGTTTTTCCAGAATGCTTGACACAATGATGTCATTATTTTTGCATCATCAATTGAAATATTTGAAGTGAATCAAAATATAGCTATAGCTCTTCACATGAGTGCCCAAAATAATTATTTATGTTCTTGAATGTAAATGCAACTTGCTTTTCTTCTAATGTGTGAAGTTAGCTGCTTCAAATTATTCCAAAATGAAAAGTTTGGCTGCTCCAAAGAACTTCAAAATGGAAAATTTTGCTGCTCCAAAGTGCTCCAAGATAAAAATTTTTGCTGCTGCAAAGTACTTGAAAGTGAAAATTTTGCTCTTCAAAAATTGCTCCAAATCAGAAGACCTCGGTAGCATCTTGGAACGTTATACTCGCAGAGAATATGCCCAGAGACATGCACCCGGGGCCCGATGCCGAAAGACGCAGGTGCGAAGCGGAGGCGACCTCCACTGTCACGACAGCCGAGAGGGTGTCTTTTTTTCTGACGCTGCTATATACCTCTGGCCCGACCTAACAGAACAGCACAACGAACGAGAGCAACAATGGCAAGAATTGACACGGTGAAGCTGCCATTGTACGAGGCGCCAGAAGAAATGGCCATAGCCCTCACAATACTTCACAGTGGAAACGAAGGCTCACATGTCGCGGGTCACGCCAAGATGGCGCTCCAAAACTTCACTAAGGGATGGGTCTCCGTCGAGCCGGCGCACAGGCTGAATGGATGAATGAATGAACTTTATTTGTTCCTTTGTAACGTGCTTTAGAACGTTGCGAGCCGCTCCTAAGTCGGAACAGAAATGCTAGAGCCGAAAATACTGCGTTGGTGGATGCTGGAATCGTTGGTGGATATGTTGGCAAGAGTACTGGATATGGTGGAAACTGTAGGGGTCACAATGACGACGACAGTGAAAAATTGACGGCAGAAGGTGGTGGTGGTGGGGAACCAATGGTGGTTACAGTTGAAAATGTCGGCTGAAGACGGCGAGAGTGCAAAAAATGGTGGCAGATGGTGGTGGTTGGTGGTGGTGAGCTAATGGTGGCGATAGTGGAAAATGCCGGCTGATGGTAGCGATGCAAAACGTGTTTGGTGGATGGGTTGGTGAGCAAGCTGGATGACGGTGGCGGGATGGAAGCTTGGTGGATGATGCTGGTATGATGAAAAAGCTCTCGACATATGTAAAATCACTCACTTGTAGTGTTTCATTCATGAATAAGCAGAGATATATGTTTAAAGTCAAAAGTAACCAACGCTGCTCATTACGCTTTTTAGATGATGATGAACAAACTTTATTTAATTAATAGAAAGATCCTCCTCCCCTCTCAGGTGCGAGAGAAGGGAGGACCAAACCTAGACGACGCCCATGATCCCATGGGCCCTGGCGGCGTCTTCGGCCTGCCGTAATAAGAGGGCTTGTAATTGAGAGTCAGAGCTAAGGAGCGCGGTATCCCATCCACTCCCGTCTGTAAAGTCGGCTCTCATGGGGGCTTGCGGGCATGCCCATCAAATGTGGCTCAAATTCGCCCTGTTGTGGCAAAATTTACATTTGTCCGAATGAAGTTCAGGCACGGAGCGGTTCATTATTACCGGACTAGGAAACGTATGGGTCTGGAGTAGGCGCCACGCCACCGCCTGTCCTTTGTTCAATGACGAGTGTGTGGGAGGACAAATTTTCCTGCTTAGCCTGTAATACTGCGTAATATCTCTCTAAGTGGTCATCCACTCAAATCTCTCATCGTCCTCCCCGCTCGAGCAGGGAAATCCAGAGGCTCGGTCTGTAAGTCTTCGAGCTCTCTGGTGTGCAGCCTCATTGCCGGGGAAGGAGGAGTGAGCCGGTGCCTATATCTATAACTATCTATAACTAATAACGGTGCCTATATCTATAACTATATCTATTGTTCGTTGATCTTTGCATCCAGCTAACATTCTTAAAGCTATTTGGAATATTTGCCCTCGTGCAAAGTTTCTCACAGCCGTCTGCGAGTCGCTAAGAATTAGTGAAGTCGAGGTGGATGCTATGGTCATTGCAATAGCTGCTTCCTCTGCCTCTTCTGCAAAGCTTGTTCTCACCGAGCCGCTGACCTTATGATTTCCTTTGTAGTCCACTACTGCTATAGTCATGTTGTCATTTCCTTTGTATTTGGCCGCGCCTACGTATGTTGTTTCCGGTAAATCTTTTACGTTGTTATGTATATTTTTCGCTCTTTCAGCTCTTCTTGCCTTGTGATGGTCGGGGTGCATGTTTTTTGGAATCGGTAAGATTACTAAACAATTTCTGATCTCATACGGGATATCCTTTTTGGCACCAAATTCATTTGTGTAGTTTATACCCAGTTCCTCTAGTATTGCTCTGCCTGTTTTACTCTGCGTTAGTCTTTCATATTGTGCGATTGTTTGAGCTTGTATAAGTTCTTCTGATGTGTTGTCAAGCCCTAATTGAAGTAATTTCTCATTAGGGGTAGTTATTGGAAGTCCGATCGCCTGTTTGAAAACTCGTCTAATGATTCTGTCAATCCTTTTTCTCTAGGCCACTTGAAGTCTGAGGTATGGAATCACATATACAATACGACTGATGACAAAAGCATGTACCAGTCTTGTCATATTATTTTCCTTCATACCATAGTGCCGGTTTGCAATTCGTTTAAGTAGACGCATAATTTGTGGCGCACTGGTTTCAAGTTTTCTAATCGCCTCTCTGTTATGCCCGTTCGAGCTGATATGGAGTCCCAGAATTCTTATGCTTTCCACCGTAGGTATTTGCGTTTTTCCAACAAATACTTTAATGTTAGGCTTTTCCTGGATACTTATCTGACCCCTACATGTCGGGTTATAGAAAAGAAGTTCCAATTTTTCCGGTGAACATTGTAATCATGTATGGGTGGCATATTCTTCTACAATATTCACTGTGGTTTGTAAAGTTTTCTCAATGTATCCGTCACTACCCTCTGCTACCCATAAGGTAATGTCATCTGCATAGAGACTATAGAGGAGTCCTGGAATTTCCTTCAGTCTGGTAGGGAGACCTATCATGGCCATGTTAAAAAGAAAGGGGGATAGGACTGAGCCTTGTGGCGTACCTCTGCTGCCCAGACTAAACTCTTGGGATTCTGCTTCGCCTAGTATTATTCTTGCAGTCCGGTCAGTTAAAAAGTATTTTATATAATCTTATACTCTTTTCCCTACCCCTAACGCTTGAAGATTGGCAAGTATAGCTTTATGTGATGTATTATCGAATGTCTTTTCAAGATCTAGGCCGACTATGACCTTTGTGTCGTGTGTATTGAGACCCAAGTCAATTATTTGATGTTTAATCTTAAGCATAATGTCCTGTATTGACAGTTTTGCCCTGAAGCCTACCATCGTATGGGGAAAGAGCTCATTGTCTTCCATATAATTTGACAGGCGAGTGAGGATGACATGCTCTAATAACTTTCTTATGCAGGATGTCAGGGAAATGGGCCTAAGGTTATCATGATAGAATTTCTTGCCTGACTTGGGAATCATTATGATTGTTGCCGTTTTCCATTGCTTGGGTATCTTACCTTTTTCCCAACACTTGGTCATATATTCGGTGAGGGTTGTGATAGATTTGTCGTCTAAGTTCCTGAGCGTTTTATTCGTGATCCCATCGGGGCCCGGGGCGGATGTTGTGCTAAGTTTCATTAGTTCTGACCGTACCTCGGCCTCTAATATAGTTTGGTCTAGGGAATCATTTTCCTTGCCTCTGTACGAGCTTAATTGCTCTTTAGTTGTATCCTCAATGTCTCTCTGTCTGATTTCTTCAATCAGTTCTTCCTCCGTAATTTTGTATTTATGTACAAGTCTAATAAAGTTTCGTTGTTGTGCTGTCTTGCTCGCTTCCGAGTCTATCAGACATCTTAACCAGTTCCATGTTTTGGAGAAACCTATTTGTTTTTCCATCGCATCACATTTTTTTCTCCCATTGCTGTCTGCACAGTTGCTCCGCGTACTTCTCAATATCTTTACTGAGGGTGGCTATCCGTTTTCTAAGGCGTTTGTTGTGTTTTGGCGTTTTCCACCGTTTTTCCAGGCACTTTTTTGCCTCACACATATGTAGCAGCTTACTGTCTGTGCTTTTTAGTCCTTCTGTTTTTGGTATGGTTTTAGTTGCCATTTGAATTTTTTGCTTAAGGTTCCCTAGCCATTCATCTAAGTCTTCGATGACATCGCATGCTTCGTTCTCTCTGATTTTTCTAAAACTATCCCATTCAACCATCCTTAATTCTTTGCCTCCTCTTTTACGTGGTCCTGCTTTAAACGTGGTCTCAATTATATAGTGGTCACTGCCCATATTTTCTTGTGTGTTAAGCCCATACGGTTCGATGATATTCTTAGTAAACGTGAGGTCAGGAGACGTCTCTTTGGATACGCTGTTTCCAACCCTAGTTGGGAAAAGGGGGTCGGTTATTAACGTAAGGCCCTCCCGTTGGGCGTCGAGTCAGAGATTTCTACCTTGGATGTTTTCTTTGTGATAACCCCATGCCGCATGCAACGCGTTCAAATCTCCTACTATGACCAGTGCTTGGTTTTTAGTAATGCTGATTGTTTTTCTAAAAAGTTACCTGAATTTGTTTTTTTTGTCTAGGGCTGCTATAGACATTTAATATAAATAGACTGTCACCACTCTTCTGCGATGGAACTAACTCAACAAGAACTTGATCGACATCGCAGATTTCTGTATCATGTTCTATCACCGTGAGATTTCTTCGCACGAGGGTTGTTACGGACGTTTTTTCATCGGGGGTACCATAAGTTTTGTAATTCAACAATTTAGTAAGGCGATGACGTCTGGCGCCTCCTTTTCGTTGAGGAACTGTTGTAAGTTACCGCGTTTCCGGCGATACCCACGACAGTTCCACTGCCAAATTTTATACTGATTACGTCGTGCCATGTCTAGGAACGGTCCCTTCCCCTGCGATTTTGGTTACTTCGGTCGTGGTCGGCCGGTTGTAGGGTTTAGTAGTAGTTTTAACCGGGCCTGCTCTTATAGACCTCAAATCTGTTTGCGTGTTCTCCACCAGCGTTAGTCGATTTTCTAAGCTATCTATTTTTGTTTTATTTCTACGAGCTGCAACTGCAATCCTGCGAATTGTAGTTGCATTACTTTAGTAAGTTCTCCGAGCATATTCTAGACTTTCTTTTCCATGGGTTTTGAGAGGTCTTCATTTTCTGCAGGAGATATTTCCTCTGCTCTTCGTTTTGCTGCATGCACTGCTGACTCCTGTGCAGGTGCAGGAGTTAAAATTCGACTACACGATGCTATGGAACTAGTTGACTTGCGCAGCTGATTTTGCCTCTTCCTTTAGTTGTTTTATTTCATCCCTCTGTTTCGCGTTCTCACGGGTGAGTTGCTCTAGCATTTTTTTAATATGGTTTAGCTCTTGACCTAGGGTGGACCCTTCTGCCACAACCTCAGGCAAACTCCCAGATCGGAGAGACTCCCCTGATACCATGCCCACCCAGCTCACCGTTTGTCGACTGCCCCGACCGCCGTCAGGACCCTCGTGGGACTGTCCCTGAGGTGAGGTCGTTGCCCTTGTCTTGGATTTGGCCCGTGACCTGGATCTATGTTGATGAGTGGACCTTGATCTGGATGAGGATCTGGGTTCTTGTTGAGTCCCTTCTCTTTCCCCTCCAGGGAGTCGCGGGAAGGAGTTCGAACGATCTCTGCGTCGTCCTCCTGTGTCCTGGGTGGCATTGCCGTTCTCCTCCGTTGGATATTCTGGTGTGTCCTCTTCCCTCCAGGCTTCTGTTGCCCTAGTGCTCGACAAAATCTTCATTTCTTTTTGTTCATCACCTTGTTGTTTCTTTCCTACCATCTTTTCTTCAAAAGGACGGGGTCCTAACCGTTCTTTGCATTTTTTTGTCCCCTGTAAGATGACCTTTCCCGCAAAGGCTACACCTAGGGTCGCACTGGTGGTTTTCAGTTGGATTGGGCACCCCACAACTGCGACATTTCTTGCTGTCAGGCTGTGCGCAGACATCCGCCCGATATCCAATTCGTGCACAAGTAGTGCATGTTTCATATTCCTTCTTTTATAGGAAGCACCTATATTCGGCACCGCGGAAGTATACAAAATATGGCACAAAAAAGCCTTAGAAAACAATGGCCACTGAGTCCGTAAGTCCCATACGTCGTGCATGTAGAATCATCGGGTTTTTCTGATTGACCAAGCTTTTTTCTATGTCTTCTTGATTATCATACGTCGGTATTTCGTGGATAACCCCTTTGAATGTGTTTTCTGGTGCTGTAATATAGGCGGCTGTAGCGTAGCTCTTGTCATGGATCTTAATTTCCTTGATGTTGCTGTATTCCTTCGCATTGGCCAGACTAGGTGTGCTCATGATCATGGTATTTCGTCGCATGTTGATTCTGAGAGTATCTTCCCCAGCAATGTCAGGCTGTACATTTGCCGCTCGTAGAACACCGTCTCTTATGAGCGCTAGACTCTGTCGCGTCAAGTCCAGACCACCTCCTAGGCGTATTACTACCTTGTAATCGTCTTCTGGTAGTTGCGGTTCTTTTGGCACTGGCCGGCGATGCAAAAAATCCTTCAGTCTCCGAGACGCCTCCTTGGCCGGTTGGCCAGCCACTCCCGCGTTCGTGGCTGGTACAGCGTTCGTCTTGTCTTTTGCCTTCTTGCGTCGTTCATGGGCCACAACCCATCCTTGAGTGTCGTTGTAATCTTCGGGAGACAGCGTCTCCCCCTCAATTTCCACAACATTCATTTCGCAGGCTTCGCACTAGCCGGAGGCCTGGCTTGTCGCCTAGCTGCCAGCGCGTCGATGGCATTGCGCTGGCACAGCGATGGCGTAGCTAGGGCGACGCCGTTGTGGGAACTTGAAAGAGTGTCATGGCTCAAAAAAAAGTAGGCCCACCTGATATATTCTGGCGTCGGACGAATCGGGGGATCGTCTGGCGACAACTGTTATGGTCTTGAATCCCGTGGTGGTCCTTATTCCGCCGCGAAAAATAAAAACTGGCAGAGCCCATTCAAGAGGCGTCGGAGTGGCTGGGCCCCCTAGCAGCAGACCCACTTACGCTTTCTAGAGCGTTTTTTTTAATCCTGTGGTGTCAAGAACGCTTCAATTTTTGTGGAGCGTAGAACGCGGCCGTTAATATGCTTACATTTCACGCATGTAGGTATACATGAGTTTCACATGCGCGATGCGTTTCTTTGTTGTGATGTTTAGAAGACTAGAGGTGTCACTGGGAACAGTGACAATAAATGTTTTACATCGCTGCGCAGTTGTCGAGAAATAAATGAGCTCTTGTTCGCAATTGGCCCTTTCAATGTCAGAGCAGAATATAGCGGTCATTCGATGTCGCCATGGTAAAAACGCAACTCTGGCAATTTTTGCACACTCTGTTGCTTTAGCGATACTTTTAATTTAACAAAGTTCGTGCGATGCTAATATGCATAAACTTTTACTTTTGGCATGCGTCAAGACCAGCCCCAGCGAGTTTGACTTCCACTCTTCCGTTCTACCACCATGATTTCCACCAAAAGTTAGGCCTACTGACCGAGCCCGTACAAGTCTTATCGGCGCTTCTGGGTTTCAGGATACACAATTTCGACGAGTGAGAATGGCAATAGAGCACAGTCATGGCATCGTTTATCCTAAATGAGGCTTTTTTATTGTGTACGGTGACTGCGCAAGAAGCGACAAACGATGCGACGCGCTTGCAGCACTTTCACCAAATGTACGCCTCCCCTCCCCAACAGCCACCGGTCGCACTCGCCGGCACTTCTCTGACTCCTATGCGAGAAGACAGACTTGCCAGTTCGTATGCTTACTGAACCAATATGATAGCATACTCCTGACGCAGTGCATTCGTTTTGGTCAAGCTGCTATTTAGTTGTTCCTAACGATAGAGCAACAGCGGTGGGCTGGCATGACGGTGCTGTGCGTTGCGCGAAAAACATTATAATCAATTGTGTGGGCGTATCTATCGAATGAGCCTAGAAGCGTCATAAAGCCTGAGCAGATCTTGCCGTTTAGAAGGAGCGAGAAACGAATTTTAACTTGACAGTAACCGCCGATAAACTGTACCTGCTCCTCAGTCCACTGGATTTTTTTTTTGTGTGTGTGGTTGTAAATTGTAACATAAGCATAGCGATGTTGCCATTATCGCAGTAGCAGTTGTTACAGGCTGCAGTTGTTTGCGTTTATCAACTTTAGTAAACTTTAGTAGCTGGTGCAGATCCCGTCCATCTCGTGTGCGCGACAAAAAGAACTGAAGTTGAACAGTCAGATCCGAAGGTGGCGCGTTCGATTCCACACTGTTGCTTTTTTTTCTTTACGGTTGCTTTATACATCGCTTTTTCGCAATTATCTTTAATATTTTTTAGTGCAGCTCGCCACGGTAGTTCCGACACCATTTGTGCTCCAGCATTGCCAGCACTCCATCATGCACCATGTGGCACTAATATTCCCAGCATCATAATCCAAGAATATGGTGGAGGGCGGAATCCATCATTCTTATGGTAGACGTTTTGTGAGTCCTCCCGTGCAAGTGCTCTTGTAGCTCGTTGAATCAAACGGCAGGCACGTTCTCTATAATAAATGCGTGTCGGCCAACCGCCACAACTCTGCTCACGTAGCCTGGAACCCATCCTAATGGCAGGCTGCGTCCGCATAGCTGCAGCGGATGCTCAACTAAAACTGTCTCCTACTGTCGCGATGAAACTTTCACGAGTGCATGCAGAAACAGCTGGGAGCGTCGGTACTAATAGAGAAGGATGCTGTGGCGCCAGCTGTATTTTTCTGTGCCCTAGTTCACTATAATCCAGCTGAAGCAGGCGCGTCGCTCTTTGTATTGCTGAACCACTGTTGCTGTAGATGGAAGCTGCAACCATGCAGACGCTTAGGGTATGGTTCCCACTCGGCATTGTGAAGGCGTTGATGAAATTTCATTTCTTTTATTGGAAATGCACCGAATAGCACGAACGCGTTTAAGGAATCAATCATTGTTTTAACCGTCACTGTGCATTATTAAATTTTACCAATAGCCCCGCGAAAGGAGAGCGCTAGATATAAAAGGTGTGTTCTAACTGTGAATGCACTGAAAGCATGCCTTAAATATCTACTTAGTCGGGCTATGTCATGCGTCTGTCTAGATCCGTCTAGCGCCCTCTCCCATAGCAACAGCTGTGAACGCACGCATCCCTAACAACCGGAGTCCCCACCATGTCACGCTTGGGCGTCGGCAGCTGTCAACAAAAGGTGCTGGCGTGCGCTCTTATCTTCGCCCCTAGCAACCGGAGCCCCCACCTCCTTGACTAGAACTTGACTTGCCACCGCCTCAATGCAGTGCGTTTGAAATGTGTTTGTAGCTTTTGTGCTGCTAGCGTTTTTTTAGCGCTTGTGTTGATAAGAGGCTGACATTATTTAGTATTTCGCATTTCAATCTGCAAGCTACTACATGCAAAGCATTTCTTGGAATACTGCAGACACCTTGAGCATCTATCTATCTATCTATCTATCTATCTATCTATCTATCTATCTATCTATCTGTCTGTCTGTCTGTCTGTCTGTCTGTCTGTCTGTCTGTCTGTCTGTCTGTCTGTCTGTCTGTCTATCTATCTATCTATCTATCTATCTATCTATCTATCTATCTATCTATCTATCTATCTATCTATCTATCTATCTATCTATCTATCTATCTATCTATCTATCTATCTATCTATCTATCTATCTATCTATCTATCTGTCTGTCTGTCTGTCTGTCTGTCTGTCTGTCTGTCTGTCTATCTGTCTATCTATCTATCTATCTATCTATCTATCTATCTATCCATCTATCTATCTATCTATCTATCTATCTATCTATCTATCTATCTATCTATCTATCTATCTATCTATCTACGTCTTCAACTGAAGTAGGCGAAAGTTATACCCTTGGAAAAGGTCAGTTATCATTTAGTAAACCCGTGTATTTACTAGTTTCCGGAGTATTTCACTACCTTCATGGCATACTTTTACTGGCCACCAGCTAGTGCAGGTGGTAACTTCAGCCGTTACTAACCAGGGAAGCTTTTTTAGTGTTTTAAACTAACCAACCACTAAGCCACCTACCGTTGCCTGATCTTTCATAGATTCCGCAGTATATTCTGCCGTAACATCCTATGTAATATTTAGGCAAGCTCTTAATTTTATTGACTACCTCGGAATAGAAGTTTCGTGCTACGTAATGGCACACACATAAGTAAATAGAAGGAGACATGATGATGCATAGAAAACAACAATTATCATATAAACTCTGTGACTGCTAACCAGTACGCGGTGTGCGATCCCAAAGCGGGGGTATATATAGTCCTGACGCTGCTGCTACAGTAGAATTCTGCTATGCCCAAGTCTTGAAGATTTACTTGTGCATGTGTTCTCGTGATCTGCTCATGTGAATTGTCATACTCATCTGAGCATATAATCATGGGAGTATGAAAATCACATGTTCATATGAACTCATCTGAGCATATCATATGCTCTTATGAGTCCATATGAGCATATGAGATTCACATATGATCTTACATAGGTGAATCTGATTTGATCATATTGATACAAATTATTATTGATACAATATGATCTTGTCGTAAAATATCTATAAGTATGTTGCGGTAATGTGCACTTATTTCAGTATAGTTATATGACATAATTAAAAGCCATTAAGAATTTACGATGGCCATTGCAATTCGCTTTTCATCCTACACTTCTGTAATAGAATTATATTGATATTGCCACGCACACGAACATTTACCAAAGTAGACGTAAACCTCAATTTGTGGGGGTTACTAACAATTTAGTAATAAACTAACCACTCGAGCCAGAGCTTTTAATTACTCGCTAACTTGGTAGTAATTTTAACTACCCAACGACATAGTGCTTTTAACCAGCCTGGTAGTTTTTTGGGCTAGTGTTTATTACGAGCCCAGTGAGGTAGTGCTTTTCACTGGGGTTACTTTTACTAGCTGAATTTGCAGATAATATAAGTATTGCAGATTAATATAGGGATAGGTGGTCACCAGGGGTGCTCGCGTCATGGCGGCAATGCGCCTGTGGTTGTATACGTCGTGAGGACGTTGAAATTGAATGCCAGGCATCGTAGCCGCCTGAAAAAAATCGTATCCGTTGGACAGTTCCCTGTGCCGACCGATAAAAAGGCTGTCAGGCGTTTCCTCGGCTTCAATGCATATTATTGATGATTTATCGCAAACTTCGCAGGCATCGCATCACCGTTAGCTCGCCTCACGAGATAAGACGTGACCTTTGAGTGGAACAACGAAGAGGAAGCTACTTTTCACAATCTTCACCAGCGACTAAAAACACTTTCAGTCCTTGCTAACTTCGACGAGAGAGCCCCTACGATGCTTCACACCGATGCTAGCAATTTAGGCCTCGGAGCTGTGCTTGCGCTGCAGCAAGAGGGCACAGAAAGGGTAATCGTTTATGCAAGCAAAATGCTAACACGCACTGAGGCTAATTACTGCATGAGTGAGAAGGAATGTCTCGCTGTGGTATGGGCGGTTACAAAATTTTACCCGTATTTATATGGCTGCCCCTTCAAAGTAATTAGCGCCTACCACTCACTGTGTTGGTTAACAAATCTTAAAGACCCTACCAGCCAATTAGCGCGTTGGTGTTTCAGGCTGCAGGAGTTCGGTATGGCAGTCGTACATAAGTCAGGGAAGCGACATATGGACGCTGACTGTCTGTCCCGTTCACTCATTGAGTCGGCAACGCTACCCGAGGAAGAGGAAACATCATTTCTTGGTGTCCTTGACACGACCGCCATTGCGCAGCAACACCGGGACGACGCTGAGTTGCTCGGCTTCATTAACTACTTGAATGGCAGATCTGAGAAGGCGCAAGAGTTTTTGCAAAAGTGTTATCATCGTTTTCTTTACGGGGCGGAGTGCTCCACAAAAGAAACTTTACGTCGACGGGATCCGCCTATCTGCTCGTCATCCCACCAGCTCTTCACACCGAAGTACTCAAAGATTGCCACAACGGGGTGACTTCCGGCCACTTGGGTTACACGAGAATGTTGCCCAGAGTACAGCAGAGGTATTACTGGCCAAGACTGACCACAGCCGTGAAGCACCACGTTCGTACCTGTCTCTACTGCCAGCAACGCGTCACCACCGACTAAACTAGCTGGCCTCCTGCAACCCGTGCATGTCCCAACAACTCAATTCGACCATATCGGCATGGAAATTTTAAGCCCACTTCCAACTTCTACTGCAGGCGACCGCTGGATAATCAACGGGACGGATTATCTGACCGGTTCTGCCGAGACAAAGGCTATCCAGAGAGGTACAGCAGCGGAGATGGCACGATTTTTCATCGAGAATATTGCACTAGGGCATGGTGCACCAACCGTCCTGATCACAGACAGAGAAACCGCATTTACGGCAGCTCCTTTGGGTCAAGTCCTGATGCTGAGTGGAACGACGCATCGTAAAACCACCGCCTACCATCCACAAACGAAGAGGCTGACAGAGCGTTTAAACAAAACCATTGATTGATTGATATTTGGGGTTTAATGTCCCAAAACCACCATATGATTATGAGAGACACCGTAGTGGAGGACTCCAGAAATTCTGACCACCTGGGGCTGTTTAACGTGCACCCAAATCTGAGCACACGGGCTTGCAACATTTTCGCCTCCACCGAAATGCAGCCGCCACCGTCGGGATTCAATCCCGCAACCTGCGAGTCAGCAGCCGAGTACCTTAGCCACTAGACCACCGCGGCGGGGCTAAAGGAAACCATTGCAGACCTGCTTTCGATGTACGTAGACGTTGAACACAAAAATTGGGATGAAATCTTGCCTTACATATTGTTTGCGTACAACACGGCTAAGCGACAAACGACCCGCGTGACCCCGTTCGGCCTCGTTCATGGACAAAAAGTACAAACCATGTTAGATGCGATGTTATCGCACAAAGGTGACGACATGGACTCAGAAGCCGACACGTTTACGGAACGTGCGGAAGAAGCTAGTCAACTTGCACGTTTACGGATCCGCCAGCAGCAAGGGTACACTGCAGGCCGCTACGATGCTCACCGCAGAACAGTCGTCTACCCAACTGGCGGCAAAGTATGGGTTTGGACGCCCGTACGGAACCAAGGACTTTTCGGAAAGCTCTTAAAAAGATACTTTGGACCAAACCTAGTGATGCGACAGCTACGAAGTCGTTCCCGACAGTTCGTGTAGTACGAGGCGTCGCAAGCACCATCTTTAACTCGTTCACGTATTGCGGATGAAGCCTTACGCCAGCGATTGATTGCGTGAGACTTTTATTCAGTGGGCATCTGGATATAACGGCCCCGCCGCGGCGGTCTAGTGGCTAAGGTACTCGGCTGCTGACCCGCAGGTCGCGGGTTCGAATCCCGGCTGCGGCGGCTGCATTTCCGATGGAGGCGGAAATGTTGGAGGCCCATGAACTCAGATTTGGGTGCACGTTAAAGAACCCCAGGTGGTCGAAATTTCCGGAGCCCTCCACTACGGCGTCTCTCATAATCATCAGTGGTTTTGGGACGTTAAACCCCACATATCAATTATTCAATCAATCAATCAATCTGGATATAACGTTACTTAGGTAGTGGGCCTCTGGATAGAACGAGAAGAACGAAGAAGACTATCTTGCGGCTCAGGTGTTGATAACACGCTGCTTTCAGTGTCTCAAGGTATACCTGTGTTTTGATCGCACTGTACCGCGACAATATAACTTTTACTTCTGCGTGCAGGTATGCACAGTCTTCGCGATAAAGCTGATAAATTAATCGTGCCACTCGACGTGAGTGCTGCTCCTCGGCAAGAGCACATGTGGTGGGCATGCCCGATCTTCACCGCGGGCGTCTGTCAATCAAAGTGATTGACGCGTGATTTCAGATACGAATTCGTTGATTCTGAAAAGGCTCAAGTTTAAATCATGACTGTAATTTTGGTGGTCTGACTGTTAAGCGTTTGATGAGGTGAACGCTAAGCGGCAGCTACTTTGCATATAAAATGATTTGGTGAGCTTACTCTTCTTGTGCAAGGCTGGAGCCATAGGTGAGCTTGTGATAACCTATAACTTTTGCAGCTTTTCAAGTTGGTCGTCTACTCATGTGTGCGGTCGGCTTCGTAGCAAAGGCTGAATCAGTTTTGTTTTAATTTTGATTGTACTATTTGGCTGCGGCTTAACGACAATTACACTCATCTGTCTTGTCTTCAATGATAATCCTTCAATTAAAATGCAGTTATCTCGGGCGCAATTAGCAAGGCCATCATCAGTATGGAGCTGTTAAACGTAATCCTGATTAGCAGGATATCAATAGTCATCTTAGTTAAGACTAGTTATAAAGATTTTACTTACCATCCTCGTGATTAACGTCGCGTTAATTAGCGTAGTTTAGTTAGCTTATCAACTAGCATGCTTTAGTTAGGCTTGTTCTAGCTTTACAAGGCTTCATTAGCACGAACTTTTTAAGATGTGGCGTAATTACGTCAGCCTTACCATGACTTGGCGTAATTAGCTTCGTCATAGCATGCCCTGGCCTAACTATCCGAGTATACCGTTCAGCCAAAAATTCTAAGCATATTCACGTAGTGAATGATCACGAGAGGGACGAAGCTTCGGAGGGTTTTATCGGTTAAGAATCAATCGTCTGTCTGTCTGTCTGTCTGTCTGTCTGTCTGTCCGTCCGTCCGTCCGTCCGTCCGTCCGTCCGTCCATCCGTCCGTCCGCCGGTCCGTCCGTTCACACCATCTGAGTGGGTCATCGAACTAAGCGGTCAAGTACCACGGGCTATAAGGGACCAACCCTAGGCTTTAGGAGCTTCGTCCCTAATATCTAATTAGCCGGCCGCACATTCTTGTCAAACTAATCGAAAAACTGTTTGTTGAACGTCTGAATGAATATTTAGTTAAATTTAGATTGCTTAGAGACAACCAATTTGGTTTCCGTCCAGGTAGGTCAACAAATCTAGCTGTGCTGTCTCTAACTGATTACATAAAGAAAAGTATCGATTCGGGAAATTTAGTGGGTTCGATTTTTTTAGATCTCACTATACTTTTGACACTGTAAATCATCAAGTCTTATTTCATAAACTTCAGTCCTATGGAATAACTAGCCCTGCGCTTACATTCTTAAAAAATTACCTACTTGACCGACAGTACACAGTACACGCCGCAAATACCTTCTCTACAATAAACTATGTTAACCAAGGAGTACCGCAGGGCTCAGTATTGGGTCCTTTGCTATTTATTTTATATATGAATGATCTTCCTGATGTTCTTAGCTCTTTTGACTGCGGTCACTGTGTTCTATACACTGATGACACAACAATATCTTCATCTGATAAGAACATTGATGCTCTTGTTTCAAAGTTAAATTTTGCATTGAGTGCACTCATGAGTTGGTGCAGCAGTAATTGCTTAGTTGCCAACCTCAAAAACTAGGCTTATGGTGTTTAAAAGTGCTGAGGTCATTATCTACTATTCCCTTAATACAACTTGGTATACATTCCATTTCTGCTTGTTCTGATGTCGTCTTTCTTGGCATACATCTTGACCCTTGCCTCACCTTTCGCAGTCACTTTAACCATCTTAAGCAGAAGGCGGCGTTTGGTATCCGTGCATTAATCAAAGCTCGCCCTTTCTTTTCCAGTGAAGCTCTACTGGCTATGTATTTTACGTTCATCCATAGTCATATTACTTACGGTGTAGTCTCATGGGGCAACATTTTTGCTTGTCATTTATCATCAATACAGCACATTCAAAATCAGTCAATCCGCATTGTCACTTCTAGTTCTTCGCAATCGAACGCCTACACATTACTACGCTCTTACATTATCTTGCCAGTAAATCTTTTGTTGCGGTTGAATCTTGTGACCTTATTCCACAAATTGCTGCATAATCAACTGGCATTCCCATTTATTGCATCTGATCTTTTGCAGAATAATAATGTGAACAAGTTTGCGGCTGACAAAAATTTCCTGTTACCTCCCAGTCATCCAATTATGGACAAAAAACTTCCGCTTTCAGTGTGATATTGTTTTGGAATGCGTTACCTACTAGCATTAAGCGTTGTTACCTTTGTCCACAAAGTCCGTCGAAAATCATTTTCTCGAATAACCATACTTATGATCGTTTACCTGTTTGACTGGTTTGTTCTTCGGTTCTTTTTATACCATGTTGCGTGTTTTGGCTTGATTTGTGATGCAAAAGTGTATTTTGATGTCCGTATATTGTATGATATTTTGTTGCTCTGTACAAATTTTACCGTCATTTTGTATTGACAAACCCAGAATCTCACTAAAGTCTCTGGCTCTGCGACCCTCGTCGGTATATCCTAGAATTTGTAACTTGTTTTTGTAACTTGGGTGCCAGCGGGCGATTACAAAGAAAGACGACGTCCAATGGCCGATCAGCGTGCTAGAACGTACAGGCTGAGCATGATAATTGACATCTGGCCTCGAGTTTAGCTGTGGTCGCGATGTTGTAAGATGCTCAGCTGGTACTGATCTTCGGGTCACCAAGTTGATTATTCTGAAACAAACTTAGGCCAGGCATTAAAAGCTTCAAAATAAATTTAAACACCCGGTGTCTTTCAAAACTATCATCACGAATAGTTTCTGACACTTTCATGGCGATGGTGCACTTCTGCACTCAGTGGAACGACAAAGAAATGAAAGAAGATGCCCTTAAAAAATGGCAGATCCCACGCACACTGGGAATTGATGATATGTGAAGCACGAATAAGGAAGGTTGACATGTCACTTTACAATCAGCACAGCATTATGAGGAGGAGGTAAATATGCCATACATGACTTCCATGTCATGATTATCATGTGTGAACGTGCCATTTATCTTCGTCATCTATTCAAGTCCCTTAATACCCAATTTGGTATATGTGAAACTTGTGAAACGGCCCCGAGCTCATTATGAGTGCTATATGTTTTCATGTTCTTACATCATACGCGTGTCTTGATTATAATGTTTGCACCAGTCATATAACTTCGTCACCCAAGGACATCACATAACACCAGATTTGGCATATGTAGTGCTAGTGAAACTGCCGTGAGCGCATCATAAGCGTGACATGTAGTCATGGTGTTACATGACACGCGTCTCATGATTATCATATTTGAACCAGTCACATACCTTCGCTGTCCACTCACGTTCCGTAATACCAAATTTGGTATATGTGAAGCTAGCGAAACAACGGCGAGTGCATCATGTTCATGGGACCTTTATACTCCGGCGTAACGCTGACGCGCGCGCACGCTGAGTGCAGCGACGCTACGCTAGCAAAGCGTGACCACTGTATTGTCTGACGCCAGGCGCGACCAGCGTCTGTCGGCACGGCCCCGCCGCAACTGATTCAAAATGCAACATGCTGCAATTCGCGCCGATGACGTTATCCAGACAGAACCGCGTCTGCCGTTCTTCGTGCTGGAGACACGCCCGGCGTGCTCAAACGCTCATGCGTCACAGCAACGCAGCGCGGCGTGCGCCTTCAAGTACATGGCGGGCATGCCAATCGGCGCCTGGCTTGGCATCTCCGGCGTGACGTGAACAAATGAAATCTGGCGCGCACGCGCGCCAGGTCACGTCGAATGGTATTGGCGCCTTGATTGTGGCATGTAGTAAAATTCTTACATGACACACATCTCATGATTATCATCTTTGCACAAGTCACATCGTCATTCATTCACGTGACTTAACACATATTTGGCATATGTGAAGCTAAGGAAACGGCCACGAACGCATCATGAGAGTGGTATTTAGTCATGTTGTTACATTACACGCATCTTATGATTATCATGTCTGCAGCGGTCACATACGTAAGCCATGCATTTACATCCCGTAATACCAAATTTGTTATATGTGAAGCTAGCGAAACGGTTGCGATCACATAATGAGCATGGCATGTAGTCATTTTTATATATGACACGCATGTCCTGATTATCTTGATTGCACCAGCCTATACCTGCGTCTTCCATTCGCGTTCCGTAATACCAAATTTGGTATATGTGAAGCTAGTGAAACGACCTGGAGCGCACTATGAGTGTATGGCGTGTAGTCGTCTCTTACATGCCGTACATCTCACGATTTCCACGTTAGGGCCTGAATTTACGTGTGCAATGCAGTCATGTCAAGCCATACAACTTTTGCAATATGTTATGTTAAGGAAACCACCGCAACAGCTGCAAGACCATGAAATGTAAATAATGACATTCATGACATACCTTCCAGGATTTTCATGTTATGACTAGTCGCCTATGCTCGTCATACAGTCGTGTTAGGCCACACCAGTTTAGGTATTGATACCATTATTGAAACGGCCAGGCAAGCTAAAAGTCGTAGGTGGCTATATGGATGGATGGATGGATGGATGGATGGATGGACGGACGGACGGACGGACGGACGGACGGACGGATGGATGGATGGGTGGGTGGATGGGTGGGTGGGTGGATGGGTGGATGGGTGGATGGGTGGGTGGGTGGATTGGTGGATGAATGGATGGATGGATGGATGGGTGGGTGGGTGGGTGGATGGATGGATGGATGGGTGGATGGATGGGTAGATGGACGGACGGACGGACGGACGGACGGAAACGCAAGACGTCACCGAAGTTCGCTAAGAAATGTTTCGAATTTAAAAACTGGCAATGTATCAAGGGATTTTTCCTTTATAGCGCAGATAACACTGAGGCCCACGACAATTTTATGAATCCTATTTATAGCTTGTAGGAGGCAAATGGTATGTCACCTTTCATGAAAAATTGGCAGATCGCACGTACAGTGGGAATCGATGATATGCGAAACATGAATGAGAATTGTTCGTGTGTCACTTCAAAATCAGCACAACGTTGCGAGGGGAAGTAACTTATATTTATTTATTCAATACTGCAGACACGAGGTCCAAGTAGGGTGGTAATACACATACAAATAAAATAATTGCGAAACGAAGCAATAAAGGGCGAAGAAGGTTGTTTGGTAGGTTAGTTCATTCATCACATGTATTAGTAAGACAGTTCCATTCACATGTGGTTCTTGGAAAGTACGAATACTTCAGTAGGTCTGTGCCAGCAAAATATGAGATCAAGGCCTTTGGGTGGTTGTGTCGGATGGGCCGGCTACTAAGGGGTGTCAAATACGGGGATGGGTCTAGAGCTATTTTTTTGTTCAAAAGTTGATCAAGTAATTCAGATCTAGCTTTTTGTCTTCGCATCTGCAGTAAGGGAATGTCGTTGGCTAGCATTAAATCTGAGGGTGAGTCTAACTTGGAGCACTTGTTGAATATAAATCTAACAGCTTTTCTTTGAATACGCTCAAGATTGTGTATATTACGTTTTGCATAAGGATCCCATACTATGCTCGAGTACTCTAGTTTTGGCCGCACAAGGGCTGTGTAACAAAGTAGTTTACCATTCGTGGGAGCACTTTGAAGTTTATGTTTAAGAAGACATAGTTTACGAAAGGCAGATGAACAAATATTATCAATATGGAGATTCCAAGATAAGCTGGAAGTGAGTGTCACACCAAGGTATTTGTAGGTGTTTACTTGTTGCAGTGGTGAAGACCCCAATATGTATGTATACGATTGTGGATTTTTTTTGGCGAGTCACTGGAAGGCACATACATTTGTTCGCGTTGAGACACATTCCCCATTTGTTGCACCATTCATATATATTGCAAAGACTAGTGCTCAGATCGTTGAAATTGTTAGTGAAACGTATTTCTTTGAACAAAACACAATCGTCTGCAAACAATCTTATTTCCACACTAGGGTGAATAACATCAACAATATCATTGATATACAATAGAAAAAGCAAAGGGCCTAACACACTGCCCAGTGGTACGCCCGATGTGACCGGAAGACAGTCCTAATATTGGCCCCCTACATCAACGTACCGTTCGCGATTATTTAAATACGCAGAAATCCAACAAGCGAATATTTTGGGTATATCTAGTGTTCTAAGTTTGGAAATGAGTTTACTATGAGGAATCTTATCGAAGGCTTTGCAGAAATCTAAGAAGAGCCTATCTGTCCTACCGCGTCTATCAATGTTTAATGCAAGAGAGTGAAACAGTGTGACGAGTCGAGTTACGGTGGATAATCCTTTCCGAAAACCATGTTGATAAATGGTTAATATAGAGTGTTCTTCAATATACTTGTTTATACTAGTAGCTATGATGTGTTCAATAATTTTACAACATTGTGAAATTAGTGAGATTGGACGGTAATTTCCTAGTGCTAAGTGGTCCCCCTTTTTAAAGATGGATACAACGCTGGCTGTCCTCATGTCACTGGGCAGCTGGGAAAACAACAAAGAACAGCGAAAAATAATAACCAAAAACTTTGATAGAGATGAAGCATATCGTCGTAGAAATACGTTCGGTATGTTATCAGGACCACAGGATGCCTTAGTTTTTTAAATTTAGCAACATATACACCACGCCTGGATAAGAAATAAACAGTGATTCAACATAAGGAAAGGCTGTAGCATTAAATATGCACTTGAAATCAGAAGTGTTGAACACACTCTGGAAATATTGATTAAAATTCCTGGCAATGTCTCTCTGATCGGTGACGTTGGTTCCATCAATTGATATTTGGGAAACAGGTATTTTCTTTTCACTGATGCCGTACATAACTTCCGCGTCATTATTATCATGCTTGGATGTGTCGTTTACCTTCGTCATCTATTCACCTCACGTGATACAAAATTTACCATATCTGGAGCTAGCGAAACAGCCGCGATCAAGCTATGAGCGTGGTATGTTGTCATGTTCTGACATGACACGCGTGTCAGGAGTATCATGTTTGCACCAGTCATATACCTTCGTCATCCATTGACGTCACGTAACACTAAATTTCGTATATGTGGAGCTAGCGAAACGGCCGCGAGTGCATCGTGAAGGGTCCAATATACTCCAATGTAGCGTTGACGCGCGGATACGCTTGGCACGGCGACGCAACGTTTTTAAAACGCGAGCACTCCATAGTCTGACGCCTGGCGCGACCAAAGTCCGTCGGCGCGGCCCGACGGCAACCGGCGCGACATTCGGCATGCTGCATTTCGCGCCCATGCCATATATATAGTAACATTACTCTATGCCGATGTATTACCTAGAGAACACTGCGTCTCTCTCTTTTAGTGACGGAAGAATGCCGGACGCGCTGAAGCGCGCATCAGTCAAAGCAACGCAGCGTGGCGTGCACCTGCAAGTGTATGGCAGGACCGGCGCCTGTCGTGGCAACGCCGACGTGACGCGACTAAATGAATGCCGGCGAGCACGCGCACCGCGTCATGCGGAAATCTATTGGCGCCAAGACTGTGGCATGTAGTCATGTTCTCACTTGACAAGCATCTCGCGATTAGTAGGTTTGCACCAGTCACATACCTTCATCACCTATTGGCGTCACGTAATATGAAATTTGGCATATGTGAAGCTAGCAAAACGGCCGCGAGCGTATCATGAATGTGGCATGTATTCATGTTGTTACATGACACGCATTTCGTAATCATCATGTTTGGATGTGTTATTTACCTATGTCATCCGTTCGCGTCACGTAATACCGAGTTCGGTACATGTGAAGCTAGTGAAATGGCCGTGAGCGAATAATGAGCGTAACATGTAGTCATGTTGTTAATGACAGGAATCTCATGTTTATTATGTTTGCACCAGTATCATACCCTCGTCATCTATTCACGTACCGTAATACCAAATTCGGTACAAGTGAAGCTAGCGAAACGGCTCCAGCACATCATGAGCTTGGCATGTAGTCATGTTGTTACGTGACACCCATCTCATAATTTTCATGTTAGGATCTGTCACTTGTGTTCGCCATGCAATGATGTCATACGAGACCAGTTTTACAACATGCCATGTGAACGAAACTACCGCAAGAGCTGCAGGACTATGAAATGTAAAGATGACATTCATGACATGCAAATCGTTATTTTCATGTTGTGACTGGTCCAATATGTAATTCATACAGTCATGTTACGTCATACCAAGTTTGGTATTGGTATCTTTATCCAAATGGCCAGGAGAGCTAAAAGTCGTAGGCGTCTAGATAGATAGATAGATAGATAGATAGATAGATAGATAGATAGATAGATAGATAGATAGATAGATAGATAGATAGATAGATAGATAGATAGATAGATAGATAGATAGATAGATAGATAGATAGATAGATAGATAGATAGATAGATAGATAGATAGATAGATAGATACGCTCAAAGTCGCCAAAGTTGGATAAGAAATGCTTCGTATTCAAAAAACACTGCCCAACTTAGTCAACCGTCCTTGACGCCATGACTGGTTCTATCGTTACCAATAAAAGGCAGCGCGCTGAGGGGTGGATTTAACTTTTTCGTACTGTTACTTCGTGTATAAGGGGGTGTCACAACAGCTTGGGAAGATCCCGAGTTTCGCGAAACTCAGCCGATCCTGCATATCGCACTAGTTCACATTCTCATATAAAAAACGCTACATAAAAAATAAATACGAATTAAAAAGTCAGAGAAGCAACAGCACCGTGATAAACATAGAGATATATCAGCTGAATGTAAAGCGACCACTGCCTGCCCTTTCTCGATGTCCAAGGTGCAAGAAAGCGGTACGGCCTGGAGTTCTCCGTTCATAGGAAGCCAACGCACACTGGCCGCTACCTTCAATTCGATTCTTCCCACCCCACCTGCCACAAGGCCTCGGTTGTCACCACGCTACTCGAGAGAGCTAGGAACTTATGCTCTAATGACACCGAGCCAAAGAAAGAGGAGGCCCGCGTACTTGCTGACCTCAGAAAAAAGGAGTACCCAAAGAACTTCATTCGAGCCACCACCCGCCGCGCAGAGCAACAGAGGTTACGAATACCCCAATCAACCTTAATTGGCAGCCCCACGAAACGCGTACCAGTTCCATACGTTCAGGGAACCAGCGAGATGTTGGCGCGGATCTTCAAGAAGGAAGGGGTTCGCATCACGCACGTGCCTTCGTGTACGCTGGGCCGCCTCCTCCCCCGCCCGAAAGATCGGCCATCAATGGACAGGACCCCCGGTGTCGTTTACAAAATTCCGTGTGCCGAGTGCCCCTCGTCGTATATCGGCGAGACGAAAAATCTACCGGAACGACTGAAGCAACACGCCAACGTTGTGCGGAAGTTCTACGAAGAGCGCAGCGCAGTCGCCGAACATGCTGAGACGTTGGATCACCAGATAAATTTTGAAGCGACGGCCATCCTTGAAAGCGAGCTGAACTGGAGGAGAAGGTTGTTACTCGAGTCGCGGCACATACATAGGACAGCCCCTAAGATCAATCGCTCTTTCGGAACCCTTTCCCCAGTGTATACACACGGGCTCCGCTCTACGGCAAAACGAGAGATTGAGAACGGCAGAACGAGAGAGTAGAGAAGGGGATGGGGGAGACGCCGCTGATATGTAGTCGCCTCAGTCACCCCTGAGGAAGGAACCAAGTCGGTTTTGAGACCTCGGGTTTCTTCAAAGCTTTTGTTAGGAGTCTAAATCATCTCCCAGATATAGCACCTCGCGGGTAGTGTGGCACAACCAGGCGTACATATTCTAGTTATGATTTATTACATATATATAAACATTATAATGACAGCGAGATTCTTACGATGTGTAGAAAACAAACATGATAACGCCATTGTCATTCGTGAACGAAATGTAAGGCACATAATACGTTAACTAAAAAAGACATAGATTACAATATTTTACACTATATAGACCATATTCCCAAAAGTCCCTAATTGCAATCAACAAGGAAGCGAAGTGTGCTATTGTTTTAAACATCAAGTGTTACGCCATTGGAAATAATTTATGAATGTCATGGTGTGAACAGTTGAATAAGTCGAAATTGTTCAGGTCACAGTGATTTAAAAGAGCTGGAAGAGTGTAAGATAAGCGCTGTTTGCCTGGGTTTAACTGTGTTATATCACCGTGCCATTTCGCTTCGGGGTGGATGCAGTAATTTTGATTCCTTGCACGTAGGTTGGCTAGAATGCTTAGATTTTTCATGTGGCGAAAAGTTTCTTATCTGGATTTTTGGCTTACTGCATAACTATGTAGCTTTTGCATCTTAATTATTCCTGAGCTACAGAGTAAGGGTCTGGTGGGTGCTACAATATGAGCCTTGATTATATGCTTAGTACATTTTTTTTCTGGAGCATGAATATTTTATCAAAATGAGTAGCTACCGTCGTGTCTGATAGCTATTGGCAATAGTTTAAATGAGATGAAAAAGTGAATGATATAGCAAAAGAATAAATTCTTGGAAGCAAATACTGCATTCGACCTATTACACCTGTTACCTTACCTAATTTCTGCAAGACGTATCCCGCATGAAAATCCTACCTAGGTCATGTTCTCTGAAACAATTGTGCGGAGACATTTAAAATGGTTCACTCTCTCAATTTTACGAGTACTCAGTAATCTATCAAGATGAGATGAAATTATTTTCTTCGTAGCTCGAAATATACCAGTTTTATGTTGTTTTTGTTAATACGCATATCATTTGCTGCTGACCAGCTTTTTAGCGTTATCATTGTTGCTTACAAGCTCTTATAAGCTCGTTATTGCCATGCCTTTAAAATATTATACTGTTATTATCAACAAATACGATATAGTGGGCCTCGTTGCAAATTTTTATGATATTGTCACGGGAGTGAGAAATGAATGAAATAATTATATTTACAAAATATACAGGGAGAGTCAGAGGCAGCTGCAGCCAAGGTGGAAGAACAGCAGCAACAACAACACGAGCATGGTCGCTTTCATCGTCTTCGTCGTCTATGATGCTCTTTCGTTGCCGATGTCGTGTAACATATAACCCCCCGCTGCTGGTAGTGCCGTCTCGGCGCCTAAAGGAGAGTAGGATCATATGCGGATATGTACGGTTTGAGGCGGGTCACGTGGACGACGTCAGTAGCGGGTGCCGATGACGATGACTGACTGTCCAACGGAGGAATCTCGTATGTGACATCGGTAAGCCGGCGTATAACCTTGTAAGGCCCCGAGTAGCGAGACAGGAGCTTCCAAGAGAGGCCAACGTGGCGGCATAGTGTCCAGAGGAGAACCAATGAACCTGGAGAGTAGGAAACTACTCTGTGATAGCTATCGTAGCGGGCCTTTTCAGAGAGCTGCGAGCCAAGAAGACGTTCCCGTGCGATTTGGCGGGCCACTTGAGCCCGAGCAGTGGCATCCCGGGCGTACTCTGTAACCGTTTGCGTAGTTGATGGGAGAAGAGTCTCGAAGGGTAACGCTGGATGGCGGCCGAACAATAAATAGAAGGGGGAGAAGCCAGTGGTGTCGTGGCGTGACGAATTGTACGCGAATGTCACATAAGGCAAAGTACTATCCCAATCAAGGTGACCTTTGGAAACGTACGTCGAGAGCATTGTTGTCAATGTTCGATTTACGCGCTCAGTAAGACCATTTGTTTGTGGGTGATAGGCCGTAGTGAGCTTGTGACGCGTCGAACACGAGCGAAGGATGTCACTCATTACTTTTGAAAGAAATGAGCGACCACGATCAGTCAGCAGCTGTCGAGGAGCGCCATGGTGAAGAATTACGTCATGAAGCAAGAAGTCCGCGACGTCAGTGGCACAGCTTGTCGGTAGCGCTCGTGTGATAGCGTATCTTGTGGCGTAATCAGTGGCTTCGGCTATCCACTTGTTTCCAGTGAGAGAAGTAGGAAATGGTCCAACGAGATCAAGACCGACGTGGTAGAAGAGAACGGTGGGTATGTCTATTGGTTGAAGCGGACCAGCTGGTGGCAAGGTGGAATGTTTGGAGCGCTGGCAGGACTCACATGCAGCAACGTATCGGCGCACAGAACGGTAAAGGCCTGGCCAGAAGAATCTACGCTGCACGCGATCGTACGTGCACGTGACCCCGAGATGTCCCGCGGTTGGGGCGTCGTGAAGCTGCTCAAGTACAGCGGAACGGAGTGTCGCAGGAACTACGAGTAGTAGCTCTGGTCCTTCGGCACTGGTGTTGTGTCGGTAAAGAATGCCATCGCGTAGAACGAAGAAGTGTAGCGACGGGTCTACGTGGGGCAAGCGTGAACTCTGCATGATAGACCGCAAGTGACCATCGCTTATCTGTTCCTTGCATATGTCGGTGAAAGCCGACATGGCGGAAACACAAGGGTCAGAATCATGTGCTGAAAGGTCAGGTGGGTCCACGGAGTGACGGGATAGACAGTAGGCATCCTGGTGCATTACGCCAGGTTTGTATGCCACGTCGAAGCTGTATTCTTGTAGTTTCAAGGCCCAACGGCCAAGTTGTCCTATTGGATCTTTAAGGGACGACAGCCAGCACAAGGCATGGTGATCTGTAGTTACCGAAAAGGTGCGGCCAAACAAGTATGGTCAAAATTTTCCGACTCCCCAGACTAGTGCGACGCACTCATGCTCTGTAATGGAAAACTTGCTCTCCGAAGGACAAAGGAGGCGACTGGCATAAGCAATGACGTGATCCTGTCCTCGTTGCCGCTTGGCGAGAACAGCACCAATTCCATGTCCGCTGGCATCGGCACGAACTTCAGTATGGGCTGACGGGTCGAAATGGGCCCAGATGGGTGGGGAAGTAGGTAAGGTTGTAAGAGTGCTGAAGGCAGTTGCTTAGTCAATACCCCCATAAAAGGCATGTCCTTCTTCAATAGCTCCGTAAGTGGTCGGCCAATGTCAGCAAAATTCTTCACGAAACGTCTAAAGTAAGAACAAAGGCCGATAAAACTCCGTACATCTTTTGCGGAACGTGGTATGGGAAAATCTTTGACTACTCGAATTTTGTCATGATCAGGTTGCACGCCTCGGGCACTGACAAAGTGGCCCAGCACAGTGATTTCCCGACGGCCAAAGCGACATTTGGAAGAGTTGAGCTGAAGTCCTGCTTTCCGGAAAACCTCAAGAACAGCCGTTAGGCGGCTAAGGTGGCTTTTGAATGTAGGTGAAAATACGATGACGTCATCGAGATAGCACAGGCACGTGGTCCATTTGTATCCACGCAGGAGAGAGTCCATCATCCTTTCAAATGTAAATTGGCGCATTACACAATCCGAATGGCATAACCTTGAACTGGAAAAGTCCATCCGGTGTGATGAATGCGGTTTTCTCACGGTGTCGATGATCGACAGAAATCTGCCAGTATCCTGATCGCAAGTCGATAGATGAAAAGTAGGCAGACCCTTGTAGGCAGTCGAGAGCATCGTCAATCCGCGGCAGTGGATACACGTCCTTACGTGTTACTTTGTTTAAGTGATGGTAGTCTACGCAGAAGTGCCAGCTGCCATCCTTCTTCTTGACTAGCATGACCGGCGATGCCCATGGACTGCAGGAAGGTTCCATGACGTCTTTTGTGAGCATTTCTTCAACTTCGTGCTGGATAACTTGCCGCTCAGCATTAGACACGCGATAAGGACGTCGTCAGATGGGGCTGGCGTCTCCAGTGTTAATCCTATGAGTTACAAAGGATGTCTGACCAAAAGGGCGGTCATCAAAATCAAAGATGTCATGGTAGGACTTCAGCAGGTGCCGGATGTCAGCTGTGTGTGCTGGAAGAAGGTCCGGAGCGATCATCTTGTCGATGGTGGCATCCGCTGCGCTCTTCGAGGATGAAAGCGGAGCAGAGGACGAAAAAGATTCGGCAAGGAACGCCAAAATGGCAGTATCTATAGAAAAAACTTTTGCCAAAGTCATACCATCTGGGATAACTTGAGCGCAGCAGCTGAAGTTTAGGATCGGAAGAGATTCTGTATTTCCCGTGACTGTCAAAAGTGTGTGAGGCACGGCAACATTTTTGGCCAGCAGAACGTCAGCAATAGGTGTCAACGTGTGGTCACCATCGAGAACAGGAGGGACAGATCTCAGATTCACGTAAGTAACGGCTTGAGGTACTAGGCGAACGTGATCTGCAGAACACAGACAGGGTTGAGCTGGTGTTGGGTCGTCATGGTAACACGGTAAATCAAGTTGAAGCATGCCGATTTGACAATCAATAAGGGCAGAGTGGGCGGATAAAAATTTCATGCCGAGGATAAGTTCATGGGAACATTTCTCGAGCACAGCAAATAGCACTGTCGTGGAGCAATCAGCCACACTTATACGCGCGGAGCACATTCCAAGCACAGGAAACGTGCCGCTGTTGGTGACCTGGATGAGTGGCACTGTGGGTGGCGTTAAAACTTTCCTAAGGCGGCAACGAAGTTCTGAATTCATCACTGATACGTGAGCCTCTGTGTCCACAAGTGCAACAACGGGTGTGTCATCTACTTCAGCGTCAACAAGGTTGCGTCGAGTCGGCAGCATAATCAGAGGATTTGGCGGGCAAGCGGTCGATGCAGCATCACCTCCGGGAGCTGCATCATCTAGTTTTCCCGCGGCAGGTGGTCAGTCGGCGACGTTGGTCAGTGAAATTGGGGCGAGCGAGACGATGGGTGACGGGAGAGCGGTGAACGGGACTGGTGAGTAGGCGGAGATGGAGAGCGATGACGATATGGCGGCATAGAAGGAACGTCTTCACTGGTGGCCTGAGGTGACTTCCGGTAAGTTTGAAAGCGTTCATGATCCCTCTCTGGCCGATGGGGATACCCATAGGATGCCTGATGCTAATACCACCGAGTGTTACATTGGCGGGCCACGTGTCCGATACGGTGGCAGTTGAAACAAATCGGGTGATCGTCAGCAGTTGATCGGCTGATCGGCTGAGATGGAGCTGTAGTTCACTCGGAGGCCAGTCCAGCAGTGAAAAGCTCTTGTCGCACAATGGCATATACCAGTGGCACCATCTGAGGGCTAGAGTCACAGGCATGGGAGCACGTGGACGCCGGAGACAGAGCTTCAAGTTCACGTCTGATGATCTTGGTAACGTGCTCTGCAGTTAACGGCGTCTGTAGCGCAAGCCTGTCTTCGCACGACCAGGTTGCTGCTGTGTTTGGTAGTCGGGTGAAATTATGGGCGATACGTCGACTTTTTGCGGCTTCAAAACACTCGCACACCTTGATGATGGCATCGACCGTGTTGCAGTCCTTGCATATGAGAAGTTTGAATGCATCATCTGCAATGTCTTTCAATATGTGAGCTACTTTTTCGGTTTCTTCCATACCGTTGTCCGCTTTTCGGCAAAGGGCAAGCACGTCCTGTATGTAAGTCACGTAGGACTCTGATGACGTTCGCGCACGAGATGCCAACTCCTTCTTGGCCACTGCCTTTCTACCCACAGACTTGCATAAAAGGGCACGCATCTTTTCTTTGCAGGCATCCCAGCTTTCAATTTCATCTTCGTGGTTCTCGAACCACACTTTTGCTGTTCCTTTCAAGTAGAACAGGATATTGGCTAACATAAGAGTTTCATCTCAGCGGTAATTCTTACTTGTACGTTCGTACAACGGCAACCATTCTTCGACGTCGACATCATCCGGGCCACAGAACATGCCAGGATCTTTTAGCTGCGGAAGGACAACAGTTGTTGTAGTCACCTCGGCGGGAGCCGGTCCCTGGTTTGCCATGGTAGAAAAATCCAAGCGTCGGCCACTGCGAAGCTCCGTTATATCGTGTTGTACCCCGCACCTCCACCAAATGTCACGGGAGTGAGAGAATGAATGAAATAATTATATTTACAAAATATACAGGTAGAGTCTGAGGCAGCTGCAGCCAAGATAGAAGAACAGCAGCAACAACAACACGAGCACGGTCGCTTTCAGTGTCTTCGCTGCTCTTTCGTTGCCGATGTCGTGTAACAATATTGTTAAGATATATGGTAAATAATAGTGGTTCCCATATACTGCCTTGCGGCTTTCCACATAGTACAGGCTGCATTCTGGAGAAGGAGTTTTACGAATATAACTTGTCATCTGCTGGATAGGTAAGAGTCAATAAGCGATAGAGCCTGGCCTCAAATATCTTAGAAGTGTAATTGATTTAGCGGTAATATATGGTTAACTAAATCAAAGGCCTTTGAAAAAGGAACAGAAAGGTCAAAACGGCGTGTACTTTCTTCCTTAAGAAACGTTAATAATACAGGTGGCTTGACGAAAATGAATGTCTGCTCATGACATGAATATAGTCACAGTCGCGTCGCGTACGTCAGCAACGAATTTCTGCCAGACGTGTGGCACCATGTTGCACATACCTGCCGAAACGTGCCACAAGGGTATGTGCCACACTCGAAGACATATGAACGGCGAGAACAGACATCGATAATTTTAACGCTTAAGTGTTAAAGAAAAGCTGAAATAGGCAGCGTTGAGCTGACAAATGCAAAGAATAAATCTTAAGGTCCGATCAGGAATCGCACCCCAGCATTCTGCGTGGAACTCAAGTTTTCTACCACAGAGCTACGTCCATTCTCAGAACTATATTTCAAATAGAACCTAATGTACAAGAAATGAAAATTGTTTGCGCAGTGCTGGCTATCCAACTTTATTAACATAACATATGGGATCCTATGATACAGCCGTCACGCCAGAATAGGGTTTAAAGTTTATTACAGCGAAAGCTGTTATGAGATCAAACTCGAGTCACGCGCGGCGCGATAGTTGTCGGCCGCCGCCACCGGTGTCCGTCACCACAACGCATAAAATTAGAAGAAAAAAACAAGTACAAATGGCACAGTGGGGCTCAAACAAGGGTCCGCTGGCTGCCAGCCCAGTATTCTACAACTAAGCCACGCCGCTGCTTTTTTTTCTACCATGGTATTTATTAAATTACTTGGGCAATCATGACAAAATCAAGCGAACAAAAGTACAATCAAATCGCGAAAGTAAGCGTTCAAGTGTTACTCATAAACACTAAATGCCTAACACAGCGCGAGTTCTTCGCATGGAGAGTTCTTCACATTAAGTTATACAAACAAAAAAGGGGTGAGGTCAAACAGTTCTCTAAGACGGAGTACCAGTCCGGTCTAAAGTCTAGCTCGTCGTAAATGTTTTTCAGGTGGATAGCCATTTGAATGAAGTGTGCGCTTGAAGAGGTGGTGGGCTCTACATTGCGGTCTTGCATTCGTGTCTTCCACAAGCTGTGCATACCCATGAGGAAAAACATATCATATGGTACTTCATCAAGCACTGCTGGCAGAAGATAACGTATTGTGTGAGAATTAACGACGAAACGTTTTTTCAGTGCTCGCTGAAGGACATCCCAAAACAGTATGGCATCTTTGCAGCTAACAAAGCAATGTTCAATCGTTTCCGGCACATCCATAGACGGCAGTTAACAAACGGAATGAAAATACTTTTTCTTTCTAACCATGTGTTTACCACCAATGTTTCAGAGTGGAGTTTATAGAAGAATGTTTTTGAATTCGGTGGAATGTATATTTTGCGCACTCGCTTCAACACATCGTGACCTGGAAGATTGGCGTAGAGTGAACGGTACAATGGAGGTGGGAAGTGTGCACTCAGTAGGTCCTTATACAGCGCCTTGCGCGATACTGTGTACAGGTATTCTACAGAGAAGCGAGCTTTAAGGAACTGGACTGCGAGGTAAACCTCCTGCATGAATCCCCACAAGCATGGGCGTTCAGAAAAGTTGGATCAAACAATTAAATCTGGTAAGCAATCAACGAGTGTAACTTGCAAAAAGGAACGGATTACAGGATGGGAATTGTCTCGAAAAAAGAAGAATCGGGACACTATTTGCCATAGATAAAGGTGTTTTAGTCCTAACTCACCCTCACTAACTGGCTTGAATATATTATCACGACGCATGGGCTCAAAAGTCGAAGACAATATGAAAGTAGCGAAAATTCGATGAAAGCGTTGTATATAGAATCTTGCGCAATGAATAAGTTGCAATACATAGTAAAGTTTTGTTGCTAAGAAAGTATTGCAAGCTTCAGCTCTCCCAAATATCGAAAGTCGATAGGGCACAAATGTCTGGGCCTGTCGTTCAAGGTTAGGGACGCGTTCCTTTCAGTAATGCGCACTGAACCTATATGCATGCAATGGTACACCGAAGTAAGTTGGAGGAGTTCTTGTCCAATTAATCCCTGCAAAGTGGTTCGGTGTGCTACCCCACAAGCCAAACCACAGTCCTAAACTTTTAGAGGCATTTAAACGAGCTCCTGATACTACGCCGAACTTTTCAATAGTATATACCACATTTTCGACACTTGGTTTATCTGTGCAAAAGAATGCGTCATCGTCTGCATAAGCCAATACTTTAACCTCACTGCCTAATATTCTAAAGCCATGGATGCAACTCGACTGTATTATGCTTAACCACAGTGGTTTTAGATAAAGTGCAAATAAAAGAGGTGACATCGGGCATCCCTGTTTTACAGAAGAGCGAATAGAAACTGGCTTAGAGAGTTGACCATTAACTATCAGACGAGTTGAGCATTCAATATAGCATAATTTAATGCCTTTAAGAATAACTTTGCCAACATTCGCTTGTTCGAGAAGAGAAAAAAGGAAGGAATGACGAACACGATGAAAAGCTTTTGCAAGGTCTACCTGTAGCATTGCAAGATGTTTTTGAGAACCATGACAGTATTGAAGCACTGTTCGAGCGACATGTATATTGATTTGTATGGATCGACCTCTAATCCCACATGTCTGATGAGACCCAATGAGGATCGACATAGCAAATTGCAACCTATTTGCTAATACTTTTGCGAAAATTTTGTAGTCCACATTTGACAGCGATATTGGTCTGTAGCCCTCGACGAAGCGGAGTTTTTCCTTGTCAGTTGTTTTCGGTATTAACACAGTGTGACTTTTGCAAAAAAGATTGTGGGAGTGTATACATGTCATAACTCATCTGAAAAATATTCAGCAATATAGGAGCAAGCGTTTTCTTGAAAGCTTTGTAAAATTCACCTGAGATGCCATCAGGCCCAGGTGTTTTCAATAAAGGCAAGTTGTCCATTGCTTGCTCGATTTCCTGTATAGTAATGGGCCCATTAATGACTGCACAATCATCGTCCTTCAAGGGGTTCACAAGAGAAACAAAACTAGCCTTGAGGTGAGCGTCAAGTTCATCAGAGGAAGAGCTAAATAAGCTGTTATAGTACGTTTCGAACGCCAACAGGGGTCCGTTTGAGAGCAGCCCTATGTGTTAGAGAGGAGAGCTCGGCTCTTCGAGTCTCTGTCGGCCCCAGTGCCGAATTTGTAACGCCTCTGTATATATGCTGTACATAAGCCTTGTTTAACTCACCGTCGTCTCGTTCGCTCGTCTATCAGCTCTGCGCAGAAGCAGTCGCAAGCTGAAAAACCTACGCTACCAAACGGCAGGTGACCATTCCGGCAGAGTTCGAAGCAGTGGCGCCTTCGGGACCGTGTTGGCGTCGCCGTCTTTCGAAACAGTGGTTGCAGCGGAGAGATTCGAGGCGCCCTTCGTAACGTCGTCGGAGGTGCGCGTCGCAACAGTGGTGGCAGTGGTGGGATGTCTCCGTTATCTTTTATGAGCACATCGTTAAAGTACAACTCTGGAATAACTTTGGAAATCGCATGGCGTTGCTCATCAAGTAAAGCTTGGCGCATCGGTTGCTCAGAATTTAAAGTGCGCTGGTTCCGAGATCTAATACGTGCCCCTTGGTAGCGAGCACCATCACATCTCTGTAGTTGGAACTTAATATTCTCAATATCTTTGATGTACTTTCCCGGCATTTCGCATTCCATCTTATAAAGATTGCAAAGACTTTTAAAAAGTGTCTTTTCATCATTCTTTCTATGGAAAGACTTAACAGCCCCAATTTCTAAAGCTATAGCACTAACTTCTTGTTTAAAAAGCTCCCAAGCAGCGAAGATATGAAAACCAATCGCAAAAGATTGCCTCAATGCCATCTGGACGCGATTCATGAATTCCTGATCACAGAGGAGCTTCGCATTCATTTTCCAAAGGGCCCACTGGGGACGGAATTGTTTGTGACGATTTTCACCAATTTGCGCTATGACAATACAATGGTCTGAGAATGATACAGCTTCGGTGCTGCAGGAAATTTTACGAAATAGGAGTGATGAGGACACGTAAATCCGGTCAAGGCGAGCATGAGAGCTGCCTTGTACTCTTGTATATGCTGTTGCCCGATTCGAGACGCCAATGTCAATTAGTCCTGCATTATCTACAATACCGGATAAAAGCTCACCACTCCTGTCTCTTTTTCCAGACGAATTATAATGATCAATAGCTTCACATACGCAGTTGAAATCTCCCATAAGTACCGTGCATCTGTCGACGTCAATTAAATTACGCACTTTTTCAAATAACTCAAGTCGTTTCGGAACATCATTAAACGCATATAGATTGATAATTCTCCATGGCACTCCTTGCAACAAAAAATTACAGCATATATACCTGCCCTCTTCATCAACACTAGTGCAGAATGCTGAACAGGGTAGGCTTTTTCTCAGAAATAACCAACAGCCCGCAGATAAACCTTTAGCATGTGAGACACACACATTAAACTGAGACAGAAAAGGTCGCAGGGCCTTCTCGGTCTCTTCCTCGCTCTCGATCTTTGTCTCTTGGATGGCGACAAAGTCGAGACGCTTCCGATTGAGAAGTCTACGGAGCTGTGCTTGTTTCTGCGAAGACCTAAGGCCGCGTACGTTCAAGGTGGCAAATATGAGTCGCTCAGACTGCGCCATGGTGACTACCTTCTAATTCGCTTATTGTCCCTCTTGATCATTCCCAAGAGTTGGCGCTGAGGCTTCCCGTGAGCCCCAGCAGGCCTCCTAGATCGGGATCGGCGACACTTCCCCTTTGGCGTGGACTTTCGGCGACGGCGTGACTCCCTAGTCACTGACGCTGGGTCACTCCCTTTGCTTGAATCCGAGCTGGAGGATGCGCGACATTTCAGTTGTGCTGTATCCGTAGAGATCTGCATATCATCTCCCGACACTGCACCATGATGAAAAAGCTGCTGCGGAGCTGCAGCGCAAGCAGGTGTTGAACTTTCTGCGGCATCCAGCCCAGAGTCTCAATCTTGTACTGGTGGTTCTTCGGCATCTTTATGGGTCAGCACAACAGCACTCTTCATAGGATCTTCCACTTGTGCTATGGGTTGTGTGGAGTCGTTTTGGGTATGCTGCTTGCATGATTCACTTGGCTCTTTGCACGCAGAAGTTTCAACTGTGTCAACAGCGAGTGACTTTCTTTCCTCTTCTGGATTCCTTGTGGTAGAGCCTGCAGCATATGACATTGACGGAGTGTCTCCCGTTGCGTCCAGAACCTCGGTGGCATCCATAATATGCTCTTGTAGGTTATCATCTGGCTGTTTTGTGTGCTGTCGCAGCTTGTTGGCGTATGTCATAACACAATCTTCGGCCGAATGACCGAAGCGTCGACAGTTGTCACAGCGAGGGGTCCTGCAGTTTCGACGGATGTGTCCAACCTTACTGCACCGAAGGCAAAGTGGTGGGCGGCCAGGTATCAGGACGAGGCTTTGCACTCCGCAGACAACAAGAATATGAGGAATATCCGCAATGCAAACTCCATCAGCAAGGGACAAAACAACATCCCTATTTAGCGTCCGCATTTGTTCCATGTCCGCTACTTTCCAGCTTTCTTGTGATATTGTCTTGACCTTCCCAAAACCTTGCAGTGCCTCGCACACATAGGCGTCCTCCAAGCGTTCAGGAAGCCACATAAGCTTCAGCTTCACTTCCGTGGGCTCCGGGTCTATAACGAGGCATCGACGACTTTTGACGAAAAATTCGCTTCTTGTGACCAACTTTGTTTTCGTCAGCGTTGACTTGCATGTGACCATCCAAACATGAGACATTTGAAATTGACCTATGGAGCTTATTTCCTTCAAGTCAATGATGTCCCGAAGAGCATCTCTAAAATCTTGAACCCGGTAGGGGTGACCAGCTAAGCCCGCATGTAGAAAAACAGAGTCCACAACAAGCTTACCGGTGGGAAGGCGAGGAAGTACAACACGGTAGTCATTGCCGCTGGCTGAAGCCTGAGCTGCACCTCGGCCCATGGCCGATAAATCCTTCGAAGCGGAGAACATGAAAAACGCGTCCGTTCAGAACGTCGTCTTCGTCGTCTTCGAAGAAGCCACGCCGCTGCTTGAGACTTTACCGGCAATGTTGCCTTAGGCAAGCTTGAGGTCGGGAAAGCAATCACGTTATTATGTCTTATGAAACATTTTAAAAGAGCGAAAGAAAAACCAGTCATCGCTCAATGCGAATAGCGTATAGCGATTGCGTCGTCCAATGCTCCAACCAATTACAGAAGCTTGTTCATGTTCATCTAATAACTGTGGCACATACCCACTTCAGGCATAATTCCTCATCGTCGTCAGCCACTGCATGAACAATTGACACAAAATTCTTTGCAAGTGTTTAGTGGATACCACGCGTTTCAAAAGGAAGATGAGAAATAGCATAGCGAATGCTGGCCTACTATCCAAAAAAATTTTCTAGTGCCGTAGTGGGTATCAAGCAATGATGTTTGCAGCAGTTACCCAATGAGTGTTAAAAACGCTCTGAAAGGCTACTCATCTAGCTTTCGCTGTGGCTGTGCTGCGCCTTGCGCGCGCAGACCTGGCGATTTTTTTTCTATATATGTAGCAGTGTCCAGGTCTACCATCGTCACGAGCAGCAGCGCTGCATATCAGATTGGGGCTTCTGGTGATGGTGCTATTCATGCTTCTGTAGGAATCCTTATGCAAATGTGCACAGCCTGCTATATAAAACTTGTGCCTGTTTAACGAATGTTTGTTTGTGCATTTGTGCATATCTTTAGTGCCACTTCGTATTATATTGCTCCGTAAAAAATTACAACACAGTCACCTTTCAGCGGCATGCGTCTCATTACATCGATTCACAAAGTATGTTTATTCGATGTATTTTTTTGTGTAGAGCCTGGGTTAGTTTTGCTGCATAAAATCGAACGACAAGCAGGGCTCATTTGCTATATTACAGAGACACCGAGAGCACGGCAGGACGTCGATACAAGGACATTTACTGCGAAAGGAGCTCGCGTTGAAACTACCGTGCACAAGGCATGTCGTGGTCCTGTGCTGATCGCTGTATAGTATGCCATAACACGTGGTGAAAGAGAAACGTGCGAGAACTTAGACGAGCCAGGACCAGATACCCATTGAGCTCTGCTCTAATACACCCTTGTGCGTCTATGTCAAAACGGCGTTAAATTGTCTGTTTCGTTTATGAGAGTCCTGCCGCGCTGGCAACTTATGAACGCGCAGTTTTTACATTCATGTTCTCATCTTTCCTGTTGATTTTTGCCCCTGATTACGCAGCTGAGTCATTCGCTTACTTTAAGTTGATTGTTGTGTAATGCAACTGTTTTAATTCATTTTCGGAGCTAGAAGCAAGCTTTTTTGGCTGCTATGTTCTGACACCCCAAACTCGAACTGCAGTGGCTGTGGCATCACCAAATACTGATAACGTGGCTCAGATGCAGGCAAGAGGACGTGAGCGAAAAATAGTCAAATAGGCAAGGAGTGTTTCAGCCACCACTGGTTTGAGAATTCAGCCTAATTTGCTCAAAGTAGCCAAACCTGGTAGCCCTGCCCTCTCTCGCCCGGCGCAAAAGTGAAACGCCTCTCTCGGAAGCTTTTTTTAAAAGAAATTTTAAGGTAATTGTGGATATTGCGTTTTGCTTGTTTCTGGTAATGCGTTCATTCAAGCTTCTTGCGAACATGTTAATCTGGTTTCGAGCAGTGCTCAGATTGTTTTAAGCTTGCATCGACTACAGGATTTCCAACGTGATTACGCCACAGGAGATCTACGAATGGACGACATGCGGGGTCCGTAAAGCGCTAGGCACTTAAAAGGACTCCGCGAAGGGCACTGGACGACATCAAAGATTTCTAGACGTACCTCCAACAGTGGGGAAGAAAGAACTTGAGAAGCTGGTCGCATCTGATGGAGAGCACTTTACAGGTGACTGGAAAAATATTGTGAGAGGTTCTGTGAAATAATTTTCGATAACAAGAATGCGGTTAATTTTGTGTGTACCTTTGTGCATGAAGCACTGCCACAATGGGTCAACAGGGAGCCTTCAAGGGCTAGTACATCTATTCCTTGGTGATCCATAGTGTCACACACTTAGAGGTTTTCAACACCTATACAACAAAACATGGCCAGAATCGGCCAATCCGAGTGTAACTTTCGAAATCGGTGGCTCTTTCATCTCAGGGCCCGCAGCAGTCGACAGACAGTATGCTAACGTCCAGAGCCGGACGCCCGATGACTGCACCCTCCGGCTCATGAGTGGTCGCATTTCTCTAGTCGTGCAGGCAATCGGCTATTACCCTTTAATCAACTGGGTGGGCTGTCTCATGCTTTCCAAAGCTGTATCCGGCTAAAGCAATCGTGGCGTTAAGGAGCGCGCGCGAAGGTCTCCCGCCGTTTTTTCCTCCTCGGGTGGCCTCTGAAAGGGGTTGAGGTGAGCGCGTGGTCCTTGTCAGGTGGCCTTGGCGGCGTTTTTGTTGTCCTCTTTCCTTGCGTTGCTGCACTGCGTATTCACACTTCTTTCCTTTTTTTAGTTTTTTTGGTTACTGAAGAGTCGCCTCATCGCAATCGCATGCATTGGCTTCACTTTGAGCTGTACAACCAGCAAACTACTCGTGACTCATTCACGAAGTATCGAGAGATATTTTGACGAGCATGCCTTCTGAGAGGTTGTTTTTTTTTCATGGAGCAACGTTGTCTGTAAAATTGTTCTTATTTAAGCGTGTAAGTTATAATTGTCATCGTATAATAGCTTTTCCCAAGGTGTAGAATTTCATTGGTAAATACCTAAGAAGCAGACCTTATATTCCGTCTAACAAATTTGCAAACTGCTATGTTGACGCTTCTGTTGCTCTGGCCAGAGAAGAAGTCCTAAGAGGAAGGATAATCTAAGAATAAAGAGTAGAATGCTTAGTTTTATGAATAGGAGGAACGTGCAACAAATTTTGTTGGTCTTCCTGCGAGACACTGGGCTGTCCGACACGTGGTGACAATTTCCAAATTGAGGAGATGCTCAGGCGGAACAATTGCTGGCCATGCAGGCCAGGCTAACCCCGCCTGCTGCAACACCACCAGCACCACCACCTATATTCACTAAAGGTTTCTTCCAGTGGCTTGTAGAGTCGTCGGCAAATAAGTAAAAATGATTGATGTTTTCCGGCTCTTGAAAGTAAAAGCAAAGGGGTGATAGTACCTGACCAGACCTGTATAAATCAAAATCAAGTGGTGGAGTTCGGCATCAAAATTTTGTAAAAAACAATACCACTTTTTGAGTGGCGCACAATTTATCAATGCAATCAAAAAAATGACCATATTCTTGAGTTGTTAATTTAATTTTCATGCAATTTTGAAGTAAAGAGTAGTTATGACATCGAAATTTAGTGACAGAACTGGTATCAGGTACAAACGACGTTGCAGGACCAGCTAGGGACCACCCTGCGAGAGCGTCCGCCATTTAATTTATAAATATATATGCCTCGATGACCTGGCACCCATACCATCCGCACTCTGCTCAAATAATTAGGAACTAAAGAAGCGAAAGCATTCCAAACGGAAGACTCGAAAGAATAAGTTGAAGTTATGGATATGCTTGCGGAAAGCGAATCAGTAAGAATGACTACTGCTGAGTCATTTGTTGAAAAATTTCTATCGGCCAAAGTAATTCATAATTGCTGTGCTTCAAATATAGGAGTGCAATCCGGGAGTCGTACTGAGAATTACCAAGACACTGTCTGTTAAAAGATACCTACCTCTGATTTTTCTTCACACATTGATGCATTCGCAGCAATGACGTTAATAATTCCCAATTATTGGAGATATTCTTCTAATAAACATTTTATATATCTATCAAGTAGAAGTTTGGCAATAGAAGGGGGCTAGCTGCTCTATAATGAACAAAATTTGAGGCCTATGTAGCCTAGATCAAGCCTCATTGAAAATTTTCTCCCTTCGTAATTAAATATTAACTGTGAATGTCTAAGTGATGAAGCGTGATTTTTAAATATAGTGCAATGGTAAGCATGCGGAATAATTTACAAGCTAGGGTGAGGAATCGAGCTTCTTGATGTGACAAACTGCTCGCAGTGACTTTCGGAACCCTCAAACAACTCCGAAGGGTTTCTCATTCTAAGATAACGAGGAGATTAATCTTATATGCTTGTGCCCCAGAATAAAAAAACCCAACAAAATTTGATATTCGGAAGAACATACACACGGTAAATTCTAATTAGACTGTCCCTATGTAGACCAGTGGAGGGTTGACGAAGTTTTCGAATTCTTTGAATGGCACGAGGTGCCTTAGATTTATTATGTTCAATGTAGTTTCTCCAAGTCAGTTTTTCATCATAAAGCATCCCTACCTATCTAACGCAGTTTTATTGTGAAATCACCTCTTGGTGAGATTGAAATTAAATGCTATCAGGAGAATTCGGGGGAAAACAGACACAAAGCACCTTGCCGACAGCTTCCACTGGCCAGTACTACAAGCAGGTAATTACGCCTTATTGCAACGATGTGACAGAAGCGAAACTTTGTGGAAGATGCAGGATGTTCTGGTCAACATGGTAGGATATACAATGTATGGAATCCTGGAAAAGCGGGTGAAGGCAAGCGAGTGAGAAGCAGACAAAAAGTTAGGTGGGTAGATGAGATTCGGAAATTTGCGGGTGTAAAGGCGCAGCAGGAAGAACGGGACTGAGGTGACTGACAAAACACGGGAGATGCCTTTGTTCTCTAGTAGCCTTACTAAGGTTGATGATGTCATTATGATAATCAAGTGCAGAGCCGCGCTCAGTATCGATAAGACAATCGTTTTCTCTGCCACTCATGAGCCGTACGGTGTCGGCTAGCAGTTCGACAGAGGAGGACAACTCTACCTAGTGATAACGCTGTTACTCACAGCTTCTTTGTCGTAAAACAGCTTGCTTTATTGCAACTAATTCCCTAATAACACAGGTTTGTTAAAAATTTTAAGGCTGACAGTGCAACTGCTGGTCAACAAAGAACCTGCCAAACCTTTTCAAGGTTTGGCACTCTGTCGTGGAAGAACAGAAGTCAATGTGGCTGAAGAACTTTGCACAATAGTCGTCGAGATTATTATCAAAGAGCTCATCGACACCGTTATCGCTTCTGAGACTCCGTTACCAGAAATTGACATGCCATTCACCATGGAAGAACTCGAAGGTGCATTAGTCACTTCTGAGCGCACGTCATCGCCAAGTCCTAGTGGGATTGCTTATATTGCGTTGGGACATCATCGATAACAAGCCAGAAAATAACTTTTAACATGCTTCAACAACTCCTAGCTCAGTGGCAGTGTTCCCCAGAAATGGAAGACATGTCAATTATTACCACTTCTGAAAGCGGCCAATTCCTCATCAAACCTCTACAGCGTATCGCCCTAGTGACCTCGCAAGGCGCCATTGAAGATGTTGGAAAGAATGGGGCTGTTTCGTCTCGAGTGGTACTAGGAAAGATCCACAAAATACCGTTGCTGCATAGTAGGGATCCGTCTGAGCTCCTCCTCCATCGTCTCTGTCCTTGACTTATGCACATTGGTTCAGCAAGAAAAAAGTCGCAAGCTTATATGAGTTGCACTCTTTCTTGACGTGAAGGGTCCATATGATAATGTAGCCCACGATGTCATCCACACTTCACTCGGAGCAATAGGCATTGTTGGAGGAATGTTTCAATGAATAAAAGACTATACAACTGGCAGGTGCTTTTTGTGCGCACAGATGAGGGCAGAACAACTGAATATTGCACCTACTGCTGTATACCTCAGGTAGGTGTAATAAGCCCCACCTTGTTTAGCATAAACACACAGGAAGAAATCTACATAGAATCCACAGCCACCATAGTTCTCCATAAAAAAGCGACAGAATCGCAATAAAAAAGAGTGTAAGGCAGGGAGACACGATTTGTCCAATGCTTATCACCGCGCGTTTACTCGAGGTTGTCAGTGCACTTGATTGGGAAGAGTTAAGGATAAGTAATAATGAAGAGTACCTTGCTTACTTGAAATTCATTGATCACGTTGCCTTGATAAGTAACTTAGAAGACGAATTACAGCTATGTTTACTGAACTAGAAGCCCAAAGCAGAAAAGTAGGTCTGAAAATATTATGCCCAAAACTGAAGTAGTGTGCAGCTGTCTCGGCAGGAAACAGCACAATAGATGCAGAGACGCTGTAAGTTGTAAAAGAACACGTTTACTTGAAACAGGTAGTAACAGTGGAGCCGAACCATGGGAGTGAACTAACTGAAAGAATAAGGATGAGGTGGATCAAATTCGGCAAGCATTCTCATATTATGAATGGGAATCCGCCACTAACCCTCAAAAGTACGGTATAAACAGCTGCATCTTGCCAGTACTTACCTAGGGAGCTCTTTGTAAGCCTGGAGGCTTACAAAGAGGGACCATCTTAAATTGAGTATGATGCAGCGAGCGATCGAAAGAAAAATAATAGGCGTAACTTTAAGAGACAGTAAGAGAACAGAGTGGTCAGGGAACAAACCGGGAATAAGAATATCATAGTTGAAATCAAGAAAAGGAAATGGACAAGAGCCGGACACGTACAACGTGTGCAGGATAACCGCTGGTCGTTAGGAGAACTGACTGGACTCCCAAAGAAGGCAAACGCACGAAGGGGAGGCAGAAAGCTAGGTGGGCCTATGAGAATAAAAAGTTTCGGGTATAACACGGACACGGAAAGCACAAGACCGGGTTGATTGCCAGATCACGAGAGAGGTCTTCTGCCTGCAGTGGGCGTAGTCAGGTGGAGGAAGAAGATGATGATGATGATGAATGTAGCCCTCATTGCACTGGCGGAGGCTCTGCCTAAGTCGGCGTGCCCATCCGTATACGCCGATGTTATTTGCCTTTGGAGTGCTGCAGTTACTCGCCCTCAGGTGCGTGCGCGAATACAGTGGGCCCCTAACTTTAAACACAGCGTACTTAAGAAACAACGCCTAATTATATCATTATGGAAGATAGAAGTGGGTCGCAGTACTTAACATAGACTGGAGGAGAGGTGCTGACCGAAAAAGCCTCAGAAATTACGGAACGTGATCTTGCCATTCTCTTCAGCAGTGCATAATCTATCATTTTTGAAGATTTTGCCGGTTTACTTACAATCTACTTTTGTGGAATGCAAAGGAAAGTTCTACTTGAAAAAAATACGGCGAATCCCACGTACCTGGGGATCCACGTTATGCGAAGCATGCGGAGGGAAGGTGACCGTATTGCAATTTTTTTATTAAGCAACAAGTCATGGAATAAAGCTATAAATATGTACAAATGTTTTGCTCACATACATATGTTGAAGAGTTGCAGATGTTTATATAACCAGTTGTTTTCACCTGCGCAACGATGCCAACTGGAACATGCGTATTAGCAACAGCAGAAGCTGATATGGAGCACTCATGTTTGCGAAGGTGCTGGCCTTGGACACTGCTCCATAAAGCAACTTCAGCGCATGACAACTAACCACAATTGACGTTAACTCGACGTGACGGTCGTATCAAAAGAGTACATATGTAATGTTAATAAAATTTGGTAGGCAACACTGCAACCACTAAAGACTTTTCACAAGGATTAGCGTATATTTGAAAAGTAGTTTTGAGACCTGGCGTATCTCTGTGATGAAATGCTTCATTGCCAAGCAGATTACTTGGGTTAAATTCCAGCTGAGACCCTGACATTCTTCGCATTTTTCGGGTCGACGCTACTGATGTCAGGTATTTCTTAACGCTCGCGCGTCAAAATTGCCCCTGTGCGTTCTCGTCGTTCTTGTGTAGACACTAAGTGTTAATCACCTGTGGTACACAACCGCATACCAGCGGCACATACCGCTGCCCGTGGGTATGTGCCTCTATCTGGGGGGGAAGTGTTTCACGACATACGCGACGGGATTGTGTCATTATTCATGTCTTGACCAGCGCGTCAAATTCGCCAAACTATCTTACTCTCCCATGCTAATTTTGGTTCATGCCAAGTGAAGGGGGTGACCACGAGAGCACCCAAACCTTAGCGGACAGACAGACAGACAGACAGACAGACAGACAGACAGACAGACAGACAGACAGACAGACAGACAGACAGACAGACAGACAGACAGACAGACAGGCAGGCAGGCAGGCAGGCAGGCAGGCAGGCAGGCAGGCAGGCAGGCAGGCAGGCAGGCAGGCAGGCAGGCAGGCAGGCAGGCAGGCAGGCAGGCAGGCAGGCAGGCAGGCAGGCAGGCAGGCAGGCAGGCAGGCAGGCAGGCAGGCAGGCAGGCAGGCAGGCAGGCAGGCAGGCAGGCAGGCAGGCAGGCAGGCAGGCAGGCAGGCAGGCAGGCAGGCAGGCAGGCAGGCAGGCAGGCAGGCAGGCAGGCAGGCAGGCAGGCAGGCAGGCAGGCAGGCAGGCAGGCAGGCAGGCAGGCAGGCAGGCAGGCAGGCAGGCAGGCAGGCAGGCAGGCAGGCAGGCAGGCAGGCAGGCAGGCAGGCAGGCAGGCAGGCAGGCAGGCAGGCAGGCAGGCAGGCAGGCAGGCAGGCAGGCAGGCAGGCAGGCAGGCAGGCAGGCAGGCAGGCAGGCAGGCAGGCAGGCAGGCAGGCAGGCAGGCAGGCAGGCAGGCAGGCAGGCAGGCAGGCAGGCAGGCAGGCAGGCAGGCAGGCAGGCAGGCAGGCAGGCAGGCAGGCAGGCAGGCAGGCAGGCAGGCAGGCAGGCAGGCAGGCAGGCAGGCAGGCAGGCAGGCAGGCAGGCAGGCAGGCAGGCAGGCAGGCAGGCAGGCAGGCAGGCAGGCAGGCAGGCAGGCAGGCAGGCAGGCAGGCAGGCAGGCAGGCAGGCAGGCAGGCAGGCAGGCAGGCAGGCAGGCAGGCAGGCAGGCAGGCAGGCAGGCAGGCAGGCAGGCAGGCAGGCAGGCAGGCTTAATGTCGCCGAAATTCACTAAGAAATGATTAGGATTTAAAGTAAGGCTTTGCATTGGCTCTAAGGTTGCCCCCGTCCTCAACAGTACTTTTCTAGGCAGAATCGACAAACACAATAATAAAAATTTGAGGACTGTGGCAACGAAGATAGTAAGATATGTTGATTACTTTCTTGTGTTCATCACCCCAGGCTGCTTGGAACACAAGGTTTGCAATGTTTTCAAACACTTTCAAGAGCACAGTCGTGGGTTAAAATTCACGGTGGAATTACCAAACGAGAAACAATTTCAGTTTTTAGATTTAGGTCTAACGGCTGGCGATCAGCATGTGTGCTGGCCGTACTTCCCGCGTTCAAAAAAGCCAATACCTAATTTTAATTCAGGACATTCAAAAATTGTGAAAATGGGAGTGTCTTCCATACGTGCAGCGATAACTAAATTATGTCCAGACAAACTGCTCGGAAGTTTCAACAATCAACTACTAAGATTAACACTTGCTGGTTTACCGCAGACAGTCATGCGCAAGCTAACCCAAAAGTTGTTAAAGAGCGTGAAATCGGGTGGGGGGGGGGGCACGAGAAAAATAGAATGAAATATCGCACACATCTGAACCTGTAGTCATCCTTTCCATTCATAAAATATCCGGTGGGTTGAAGAATGTGGCTAATTGTTTCAATGTGAAAGTGGCTTTTTCGGCTCCGAATAAACTTAGTAATGCATGTGGTAAAAGAGAGAGATAGATGGCGGCCAAAGTGAAGTTAGCCGATAGCAAGAAATGCCAGGTCAAACTCAGCAGAAGTTGTGTACCTAATTACACTGTCATGCGGTCATGTATACGTGGTACAAACCGGCTGGCGTTTGAACGTTATAGTTTACAGGAACATTACAGAGCGGTGACCCGAAAGGACGGAGCCGACTTAACGCAGCATTGCATTTTGTGTGGCTACTCACTCTTTTTTGTTTACGCGACTGCCTATCGAGGCATAGCGATAAAACTACCCGCAAATTCATCGAATCGTTCCTCATTAGGAGAAGTGGGGGAAAGTTTGTGAGCCACCCCTTCATTGTGTTTTCAGAGAAAGAGTACTTACTTGGTAAAATCACTGCACCTATCTTTTTTGGGTTATTTCATTCGCTTATGTATGATTTTGTTTACCTTTTTTGTTTAAGTGCATGCGCTTTGATGATATTCATCAAGCATGCACCGTTTCACCATCAAGGCATGCGCCTTGATGATGAAACGAGCCCTTAAGTATACACTTCTTTCCCATATATATATATATATATATATATATATATATATATATATATATATATATATATATATATATATATATATATATATATATATATATATATTAATTACAGCAAGGAAGTAACGCTGGCCCCGGTAGAATAAGGAAAAATAGACTACGACGCACGTTGGTTTTGCACGGTATATTCTGCCTGACGTTTCGGCTGGTCCACCAGCCGCATCGTACTCTTTTTCATTATATATATATATATATATATATATATATATGAAAAAAAGTGTATACCTAAGGGTTCGTTTTTCCATGTTTTAACACAATATTATTGAAATCTAACAGACAGTAATACCAAGGAATGTACAGGGGAAGTTATCAGAACCAATGAAATGTAAATAAGAAGAAAGAAAAGTGGATGAAAAAATACCAATCAAGGCGCATGCACCTAAATGCGTTTCATCATCATGCGCATGCACCATGCACCGCTTCACCATCAAGGCATGCGCCTTGATGATGAAACGAGCCCTTAAGTATACACTTCTTTCCCTTATATATATATATATATATATATATATATATATATATATATATATATATATATATATATATATATATATATATATATATATATATATATATATATATATATATATATATATATATATATATATATATATGACGCTATGATGAATGGGCGACGTGGCCTGGCTCATACCCCATGTTTATTCCATCTCACTTCTTCCTTCTCTGCTTCTACAAACCATCACTTCATACGTCACATGATTCCCCCTCCCCCCCAAAAGAATGAGCTGAGCACGTTACAATCAACAAAACAACAAAAAGCGTAAAGTGAAGAATGTCAAAATGCACGGTAGTTCGATTTCATAAGGGAGTTTCTTATCTCGCACAAAAGCTTCACAGCAGAGGTCAGCTGTCCGGTCAAATCTAGGGTAGCTCTGGTGGACGAGGCTGGGTGTTGCGACCAGGATAGCATAAGCATGCTTTGGGCGTGAAATCAGATGGAAACACAGCCGGTATTCTTGCGATGAGTGAACGTGGTGTGATGGCCTTGAAGCATTGGCTGGATGATATGCGCAGGTGTCGTGCTATTTGTCTAGATTGGAACCCATGCGTCGCCACCCGTTCGCGTGCTTGTTGACCGAGGCTGGTGCGGGGATTTCTGCGTCCTTGCGGAATACAGGGTATGGTTTGGCGCCTTTCTCGACGTTGTATGTCGTGTTGCCTGAGTCTTGGTCTCGACTGGAGAAAGCTTACTCGACGTCCCTTGGGAAAATATTCTGGATTCGATGCTTTCTTTGTTTCGAGCGAGAAATCTTGAATATGTCGCCGGTTTGGTTGACACGTTTGTAAACGGCTTTTCATAAACCGCGTGTGTTCTTCCGAAGATGATTCCATTCGTCGTCGTCCTTGTTCGTATAGCCCTTGGAATCTCTGTTGTTCTTGGACTTGCTGGCATTGATGATGTTGCTGCGAAAAGACCTGAGGTGGCAGCCCTTTTTTACCATGACACTGACTTTCTGGGCAATTGAATGTGGTGTCGAATGGGCAGGTAGTAGTCTCTAGGCTGTTGTGCTGCATTTCGGGTAATGAAGGTAATGCTTCAGAGTTAACAGATACATCATCAGGGGCTTCTTCGCTGTTCGCTGCGAGCGGTTCTTGCTCCTGAATCTGGATGGTAGGTTCAGGGCTTGGCTGAGTATTCTCCGAGCTCCGCAGCTCTATCCCGACCATTGTGAGCGTGCTAGATGTGAGGTGGGCGTTGTGAGCGACGAAAGAGCCAAGTGGCGGAAAACCAGGAGGTAGCCCAACTGTGCTAGATGTAAAATATGCTGATCCAATGTGTGAAGACTGATTTTCACTCTTTGGGTCGTCATAACGTTGTTCGGCATTTTCCTCATGTGTCAACTGGTCTACCATGAACAAGGCGTCCTTATGACACGAATAGTGACCATTAGGAGCCTTTGAACAGCTGCGTCGTAGAAAACCAGGTGGTGGACCCTGTATGCGAGACGACGCATGAAAGGCATCAGTAGGGTGAGCGACGTCTCGTGTCGTATGTTGAAGCGATGACTTCGGAAATGCTGACTTTCGCGCAGAAGGGATGCGCGCTTGACGGTTAGGTTTTTCCGAATATACGCATGGCCTTCTGTAAGTAAACGCATGTGCCACTTCGTCTTGAGGCACTTGTCGATTCGCGCTGGACTTTCGAATGCTTGAGGACTGCTTATGAAATTGACGATAGCGTGCAGTTGTCTCTAGATGGTTGCCAATGAGTAAGTCTTGGTCATAGTCATTAAAACAGGTAATCATCTCCTCTTTGATTTTTTGCCATGACTCGTCGTTCTCGAATATGTGAATCAGGTAAAATTTGAATGCCTCACCTGAGATGTAGTCAGTGAAGTTGATGATCATTTCCCGTTCCAACCATGATGCAGCGGCAGCGTGGAGCTCGAATAGGTTAAACCAGTCCTGTACGGGTCCGTCGTCCGCTGATCCGGTGTACTTGGGGATGTCAAGGTCGTCTGATGGTGCTGTCATGATGCTGGTCTTGGTGTAGAGTTGGGATGTACTTTTGTGGTCCACGTTCGGTCACTGCGTCTTGCTGAGACGTTCGAAGATGGTGCCCGGTTGATGAAGTGGCCGCCAGGTCTTCATCCTGTCGACTCGTGTGACGCTATGATGAATGGGCGACGTGGCCTGGCTCATACCCCATGTTTATTCTATCTCACTTCTTCCTTCTCTACGTCACATATATATATTATTTACAGCAAGGAAGTAACGCTGGCTATATATATATATATATATATATATATATATATATATATATATATATATATATATATATATATATATATATATTGTTACCAATCAATATAGCACTTACTACTATACAAACCATTTATTTAGGGCGAACCTGGGCCCGTAAACTCAAAAATAAATGGTCAGCCAAAATGTCCCTTGCTCGCTGCCTCCAACTTCGTCGGTCTCTTCCTCTTCACCTCGAGTCTCGTGCCGGTCCCGTGGCGTAGCATCGTGGCGCGTGCAGGACGGCGTTCCATGGCACGGCTTTCTTACTACTTGTGTGGCGGCTTTTAGAACGCAAATTATTGCACGCGTCTTCTGCGAATGCCGAACTATGGCATTAGTCCCCCTCCTAGCACGCATCACTCAGATGCGTACAGCCGGCTGAAAGTTTGTAAACAATAGGACTTGTCCTTGTGTTAGACGACGTGAGTCAGTTCGCTTGTTCAGTTCCTGTCACAGTACGGTTTCATACGCACTACATGTACATCTTCCGGGAGATTCCTGCGTCGTGTTGTGCATACTTGATCTTCAGGGATCACTTCGTAGTTTAATGGGCCTAGCTGACGAAGAACCCTGTAAGGTCCAAAATAGCGCCACATAAGCTTTTCTGACAGGCCATGTGCACCTACAAACGTCCAGACCCACACTTGGTCTCCACGGGAGTACTGAACGTCCTTTCGTCTTTGATCGTAACGGTGCGCGTCGACGTCCTGCTGTTGAATGATGTGGTTCCGTGCTAGTCGTCGTGCCTCTTCTGCCCTTTCTACATATTCGCTGATGTCAGGGTCCTTCATTCGTGCTGTTGACAGGCAGCATCGCGTATAATGTCATTATTACTGTCCGACCATAAAGAAGTTCAAATGGCGGGAAGTGGATGGTCTCTTGTACTGCGGTATGGTATGCAAATGCAGCATACGGTAATATGGTGTCCCAAGTCCGATGCTCGACGTCCACATACATAGCGATCATGTTAGCAAGTGTCCTGTTCAGCCCTTCAGTTAAACCGTTGGTTTGCGGATGGTACGCTGTACTTCTTCTGGGGTCGGTGTGCTTTAGTTTCATGACAGACTGCACTAGCCTGACAGTAAACGCAGTTCCTTTGTCAGTTTTAAAGACTTTAGGTGCGCCATGTCGCAGCGCTATCTAGGTCACAAAAAACTGAGCCACTTCATTTGCCGTTCCTTTTGTGAGAGATTACGTCTCGGCATAGAGGGTCATGTAGTCGGTTGCTACAACTATCCAACGCTTCCCTAATGATGACATAGGACCCCTAATACTGCTGGAAAGAGAAGCGTTGCGTTTGTGTCTGGGTCTACCAAAGTTTGTTGCAAATAACGTGTTGTATATGGAAGCTCGCCTACCTTTTCTGCTAAACAGGTTTAAAATTCTTACTGTGCAAGCATTCTTAAAGATATACAGTTCACACCAAAGACTCTCATTTTACGCTTTCATTCAAGAACCGACTTTATTTTTCGAAACCCATTGGTCGCGACTAGACACCCCGCAAATAGTATTTGCACAAGCACTACTACAGCAATTGAATGTAAAAATTAAACATATTGGTCCAATACAAAACCTAAAGTCAATGCTTAGCATACAATTCGATAATATATTTCCTCACAACGCGAAATAATTGGCATATAGGTATTTAAATGACCAGTTAGCAGATTATCTAGCTCACCTAGAGATAAGCAGTATCATAGCGACTGATGCATCTGTGTCAAAAGAAAAGGCTGGGGTTGGCATTTTCTCTCCTTATTTGGACTAGTCCTTTTCAATTCGACTCCCAGATTACACCCCGGTATTCAATGCAGAATTATTGGTCATTGTTCTTGCCCTACGCAAATTGCCCTCAAGCGAATAATTAGCAGTTATCATTACAGATTCGTTATCAGTTTGTAATACCACTTTCTGCGGCAGTAAATTCAGAGCTGATGAATACGTTTCGGCATTTAGTACCGAAAAACGTAAAAAAAACTGCATTTGCTATGGGTACCAGGCCACCGCGGATTATGTTTGAACGAAATGGCGGACTCTTTAGCAGCAGTATCCCTGGGTGGGCCCACCATCCCAGTTTTGCCAGATATGGCTTACGTAACCACACTAAGGTTCCGAAATGCTTGCCTGCAATGGGGAAAAGGTAATTTAAATAAATTCAAAGATTTCGAGCATTTGAGCTATTGCTGGAATAAACAGTGGTGTGCGTCTCGCCAGTTAGAGGTCACTTATACCAGATTGCGCTGTGCAGTTCCACAACTAAATTATTACCTTAACAAAGCTCGGCTCAAGGCGTCACCGCTATGCATTTGGTGCAACGAAATTGAAACAATTGAACATTTCTTTTTATTCTGTCATCGTTATTTTTATCAGAGAAAAAGATTTTTAGTAGCCTCATTACAAAAGCTAGGAATACAAGTAAATCTACCAATAATTTTATCACTTGGCGGAACTTCATTTGGTTACTGCCACAGGGATGTCTGCTCCACTGTGTTTGATTACGTCAACGCAACTAAAAGATTACCGTGCTAGTGAACCTCTGCCTTTTCAGATCTTTAGTTTATAATTTGTAGTTATGTCTTTCAAAAACAAAAGATGGTTTGACCGCTTGCTCAGCAAACGTTTTTTTTTGCAGTAATATTTTAAGCTACTTTTTCAGATTGGCTTCATTTTCGTTTTAGTTTCATTTGAGTATTCTGCCGCCCGGTTCTTGGCCCATCCCCCTTGGTGGGTAAGCGCCATTCATCAGAGGTCATCAGCGTCAGCATCAGCATCAGGAAATGGTCCTAGCAAATCTATTCCGACCTGCTCAATGGGACTTTCGGTGGCTCTATCGGTTTCAGAAAACCTGCTGGCTTTAGGGGCGGTACTTTGCATCTTTTGGCATTCCCTGCATGATCTTACATAGTGCGGTACTGAATCCATGAATTTTGGCCAGTAATATCTCTGACGGATTCTTGCGCCAAAGTCCTACTAATGCCCAAGCGATCTGCCGATGGGTCATCATGACACACTTCTAAAATTTCCGCTCGCAGTGACGGTGATATCAGAAGCAGGAATGTTTCACTGGTGTGTTCGAAGTTTCTCTTGTAGAGAACGTTGTTTCGGAGGGCGTAGAAACGTAGTCCACGGAGGAAAACTCGCGGTACTTCGACTTGCTGCCCCTCTAAGTATTGAATTAGCAGAAGTAATTCTGGGTCTATTCGCTGATCATGAGCCATCTCCGACACATTGACAGCTCCAAGAAATGCGGAATTTCGTTCATGCTCAGGAGATGAGATCTGGACTGGTGCTCGTGACAAGCAATCCGCGTCATTGTGCTTGTGGCTAAACTTGTACACTACGGTGATGTCATAATCCTGTAGATGCAGGCTCCATCTCGCAAGTCTTCCGGAAGGATCCTTGAGGTTTGCAAGCCAACACAACGAATGATGGTCGCTGATGACTCGGAATGGTCTGCCGTGCAAATATGGACGGAACTTACTGATGGCCCATATGACTGCGAGACATTTCTTTTTTGTAGCTTAATAATTATACTCAGCTTTCGACAGAGTTAGGCTTGCGTTAGCAACGACTTTTTCTTCCACGTTTTGCCACTGAACAAGAATAGCACCGAAGCCGACGTTGCTGACATCCGCATGAATGTCTATTTTGGCATCTTCATCAAAATGAGCGAGTATGGGAAGTGACTGCCAACGCCGTCGTAACTCAGAGAAGGCGTCTTCTTGCTCTTGCTGCCAGATGAATGGTACACCTTCCTTTCTAAGCTGTGTCAGTGGTTCCGCAATTTTGGAAAAGTTTTGAACAAAGCGCCTATGGTAAGCACAAAGCCCCAGGAAGTGTCGCATAGCCTTTTTGTTTCTTGGCCTTGGGAAATTTTCAACCGCACAGATCTTATCCGGTTCTGAGCGGATACCATGACAACTGACAATGTTCTCATGAAACCGAAGTTCACAGAATCCAAAGTGGCGCTTTTCGAGTTTGATTTTAGGTGCAGCCATGCGAATAGCGTCCAGTACCGCTCTCAATCTCTGTACGTGCTGCTCGAACGTAGTGGCAAAAATTACTACGTCATCAAGATAGATAAGACATCACTGCCATTTGAGGCCGGAGAACACAGTGTCCATCATCCTCTGGAAGGTAGCAGGAGCAGAACACAAACCAAATTGGAGTACTTTGAACTCGTAGAGACCGTCGGGTGTCACAAACGCCGTCTTCTCACGATCTCGTTCATCGACTTTTATTTGCCAGGACCCGCTCTTTAGATCCAACGATGAAAAAAAGTGTGCATTGCGCAGTTTATCTAACGTATCGTCGACTCGTGGGAGTGGGTTCACGTCCCGCTTCGTGACGAGGTTGAGTTTTCTGTAGTCAACACAGAACCGCATGGTGTTGTCCTTTTTCTTCACAAGTACTACAGGCGAGGCCCATGGGCTTTCGGAGGGCTGTATGGAATCGTCATAGAGCATCTCCTGTACTTGCTTCTTTATCACCTCCCTTTCTTTCAGAGTTACTCGGTATGTATGCCGACATACTGGTCTAACATGTCCTTCGATTACAGTGTGGTGCTTTGCTACGGGAGTACGTCTGACTTTCGATGAAGAGGAAAAGAATGGCAGCATATCCACGGAGTGAATAATGGAGAGTGGGGCGAAGCATTCATCCGTCCATTCTTTCTTGCTTACGTCCGTCCACGCGTCCGTCTGTGTGACCGTCCATTCGTCAATCTGCACGTCCGCGCGTGCGTCTGTTCGTGCATCCGCCCCTGCGTTCGTCCATGCATCCGCCCCTGCATCCGTTCATGCGTCCATTCGTCCGTGCAGCCATCCATGCGTCTGTCAATGCGTCTGTCTGTGTGTCCGTTCGTCCATCTAGTCAACACTCAAAGTACCACCATCTCGCATCTTTTCATCGTATTTTCCGCGTATAGAAGCACCGTCATCCAGCGGACATTCGAAGGACTAAACGAGAGGTGGCACACGCTCACTTTCTTACGGCTTGCGCTTCGTGTCTACTTCCCACCTTTAACCACCTCGAGTTCATGGTATAGTTCATGGTTCACTGTATTCATGGCACTGCGGCTCAACGCTCGCTAAACCTTTCTAAAACCAAGGAGGTTACGCCCAGCGAGTATAACGTAGCAACTCTTTCTTGCCAGATAGTGCTCAATGTACATGTGAATGGCTGCTAATTGGGAATGAGAGACAGGAAAATTTGGCTTTTAGTTAACGCGCACACTGCGAATTTTTCATTTTAGAAGTACTTGTTGTTGGGCTAGTTGGCTCGTCATACTGAGGGGTAATTCTAGACGCCTAAAGCACCACAGGAAGAAATAATCACAGACAAAGATTGATTGATATTTGGAGTTTAACGTCCCAGAGCCACCATATGATTATGAGAGACGCCGTAGTGGAAGGCTCCGGAAATTTCGACCACCTGGGGTTCTTTAACGAGCATCGAAATCCGAGTACACGGGCCTACAACATTTGCGCCTCCATCGGAAATGCAGCCGCCGCAGCCGGGATTTGAACCCGCGACCTGCGGGTAAGCAGCCGAGTACCTTAGCCACTAGACCACCGCGGCGGGGCCACAGAGAAAGAGCGTCAACTCACAACTGATTTATTTGCAAGAGAAACGCTGGAAATATATTGCCACAGAGATTGCTCCTACTAGTTATTTTACAAAGAGGACCAACGGGACGCTATGTGAGCGTCTACAGTGCCTCGCAACTAAGGAGACACTATGTGAGCGTCTACAGTGCCTCGTAACCAACAAGATGCTATGTGGGCGTCTGCAGTGCCTCGCAACCAACGAGACGCTATGTGGGCGTCTACTGTGTCTCGCGCCTGCTCACGCATCTTGGGCAGAGCAGCTCATGCCTCGGGTGGAGGAGCACGAGCCGGGAAGACTGACGGAGGGGTTGTTCAGAAAGGGACACGTAGGCGGAACGCTTTTAGCAGACTCTTCTTTGTGACATAGCTACTTTTCTGGGCACAAGTTCGCCCTCAATAAATCATTGTGTGTGTTCCCCTCTTGTATTACGTGACATTCTGGTGGAGGGGTGGCGTATGATTGTAAGTCCCCTTGGCGCAAGAGAAAGAAGCCCTGACCCACAGTGATTGGAGCCTGGCGAACTTACTCCAGTACACCAGCGTTCAAGTCGCCGCCTACGAGGTGAGTCACCTGAATTCAGACCACTCCTCACTACTCCAGCAACACGGGCAGTGGTAAGAGAAATGTCCAATCCAGCTTCAACATCTGAGCTCATCGTGTCTCCCCCGTGCTTACCTGAACCCTTTCACGGTGACGCGCACGAAGATATAAAAGACTGGCTGGAGCATTTCGAGCGGGTCGCAAGGACCAATGCCTGGGATGAGGCGAGGAAATTGGGCCGCGTGTACTTTGCGTTGGAGGATGGAGCGAGAATATGGTTTGAGAACCATGAAGGGGCAATAGCGACGTGGGAAGACTTTCGGCAGCAGTTGCTTGTTGCGTATGCCAGCACGGATCGCCGGGAAAGGGCAGAAAATGCCCTTCAATTAAGAAACCAACGCACGAACGAGAGTGTCAGCATGTATATTGAGAACATGTGCCGCCTCTTCAAACGAGCCAATCCGAACATGACCGAAGAAAAAAAAAGTGCGCCATTTGATGCGTGGAGTTAACAGGACTCATTTACAGGCCTGGTTCGCAATCCTCCTCGTACCGTTGCTGAATTCCGCACAGAAGCCACGACCATAGAAAGAGCACTGAAGCAGCGTGCCCGTCACTACAATCTGGATGCCGGTAGTGAGCCCGCGGGCGTCCTTTTGGCGAAGCGAGACAGCAGCAACGAGACGCTGAGGGAGCTGGTGCGTTCCATCGTCAAAGAGGAGCTTCGTAACATTCTCCATCCGCAAGTAATGCGGACAGTTTCATCTCTCACATCTGTCATCCGTGATGAAGTTTGGCACGCCATTCTTCAGCCGGAACCAGAAGTGCAACCTCTTCGACATCAACAACCCCTGCAGGAACACCATGTATCAACGTACGCAGACGCTTTACGCCAACCTGCCGTCCACAATGCCTCGTTCGCGACTCCTGGTGCCCGCCAGTCAGCTTCGACCAGCCCACCTTTTCTTGAAGAGCAGAGACCACGGAAAAGCGATGTGTGGCGCACACCTGACAGGACACCGCTCTGTTTTCACTGCGGAGAAGCTGGACATCTTTACCGACATTGTCCATACCGAAGGGTCGGTCTGCGTGGGTTTTCTGTGTATGCTCCATGCCCGCGTAATGGTGAAAGGCCTATAGAAATACAGGAGTACCTTTCAAGGCACGGATCTCCAGCCGCTAGCCTCCAGCACCAGCCAAGGTCACCAGCACCAAATCGTTATCAATCGCCAAGTCCGCGACGTTCAAGTTCACCACCAAATTCACGAAACCATCGGTCAACAAACCCGCGTCAAGAAAACTGAAGCCAGTGACCTGGGGAGGCAAGGCCGCTGATGTCCGACAGAGCAAAGATCCTCCGTCAAGGCCCCAGCGAAGCAGCGACGAGCAGAAAATGACGACGAATATAAGTAAAGAAAAAATTTCTTCAGACTTGCGTGTTACTATGGACGGGCGGGAATTTAACGTATTGGTTGATACTGTTGCCGATTATTCAGTCGTAAGCTATGCAATCGCAAAAGATTTGAAGAAAGTTTTGACGCCTTGGAGTGGACCAAAAATACGCACTGCTGGGGGCCATCTGATAACACCTCTGGGAAGATGCACCACCAGGATTGGCCTTCAGGGTGCCAACTATGTCGCTGATTTCCTAGTTTTGCCAGAATGCTCGAGAGACGTAATAATCGGAATGGATTTCCTGCTAGATAACGGCACCATAATAAACCTGCAGAATTCTAGTATTTCTTTTTCGAAAAAGCTGGCCATAGACGAGGAGACGGGAAGTTCTGCGTTGCGTGTTATCGACCGCCACGTAACCGTGCCACCACGATGCAGCGTCCTGGTTGGCGTAAGGAATGATGCATTCGTCGACTCTGAAGGAATAGCGGATGGCAATGTCGAGCTGCTGCTAGAGAAAGGTATTTGCATAGCTCGAGGCATTATTCGCTTACGTGGTGGGCTTGCCAACGTACTGCTCACTAATTTTGGAAATAAAATTCAGCATGTCGCAAAAGACACTGCCATCGCTTTTCTACACAGCTTTACTGAAGTTACCGACTTATGTGCCATTGCGTCAGAGCCGCCTACTTCGGAAACTACGCATGAGCTTGGAACATCAGTTTCAATCAGCCGAAGTCTATCGCCAACCGAGAGGAAAATTCTGGAAGACCTGATAGATGAATTCGCAGAATGTTTTTCCGCCTCATCAAAAGTACGTCGCACGCAGATCGTGAAGCACAGGATTATAACAGAGGAAACAACCAGGCCAGTGTATCAACACACTTAAAGAGTTTCGCCGAAAGAACGAGAGGTTATAAAGAGCCAGGTGCAGGAGATGTTGCAGGATGATGTCATTCAGCCATCTAGCAGCCCGTGGGCATCGCCGGTAGTTCTCGTGAGAAAAAAAGACAACACGTTGAGATTCTGTGTAGACTACCGGAAACTAAACAGCGTAACCAAGCGGTATGTATACCCCTTACCGCGTATTGATGACACATTGGATCGGCTACGACACGCCAGATATTTCTCTTCGCTCGACTTAAAAAGCGGGTATTGGCAAATCGAAGTGGATGAAAGAGACCGGGAAAAGACCGCTTTCATAAGCCCGGATGGCTTGTACGAGTTTAAAGCACTACCTTTCGGCCTCTGTTGTGCGCCAGCGACATTCCAGCGCATGATTGACAGTGTCCTCGTGGGGCTGAAGTGGCAGTGATGCCTAGTCTACTTGGACAATGTTGTGATATTTTCTGCGACGTTTGACCAACACGTAGAGAGACTGCGGTCAGTGCTTCAGGCTATCCAGTCGGCCGGCTTGACAATCAAACCAGAAAAGTGCCAGTTCGGCTCCGACAAGCTTCGTTTTCTGAGACACGTAATCAGCGCGGAAGGTGTTGGCCTTGATCCTGACGAGACTGCGGCGGTCGCAGGATTCCGAAAGCCCAGAGACAAGAAAGAGGTGCGTCGATTTTTGGGCTTATGCGCTTACTACAGACGATTTGTAGAAAATTTCTCGAAAATTGCCGAACCTCTAAACAAACTCACAAAAGACGAAGAATCATTCGCTTGGGGTGCAGAACAAGAAACAGCTTTCAACGAATTAAAGCAACGTTTGCAGAGCCCGCCAATCATTGCTCACTTCGACGAGACCGCTGACACGGAACTCCATACAGACGCAAGCAATATTGGTCTCGGCGCAGTACTCGTACAATGGCAAAATGGAGAAGAAAAAGTGATAGCTTACGCCAGCCGAACTCTCTCAAAAGCCGAAAAAAACTATTCCGCGACAGAGAAAGAGTGTTTGGCATTGGTATGGGCTATCAGCAAGTTCAGACCATACCTCTACGGAAGGCCGTTCCGTGCCGTCAGCGACCACCACTCACTTTGCTGGCTGGCGAACTTAAAAGACCCGTCAGGACGTCTTGCCAGATGGAGCCCCCGACTGCAAGAATACGACATTACTGTAGTATACCGGTCTGGGCGAAAACACAATGATGCTGATTCCTTATCACGCTCGCCACTTGACTCTACTCCTTCAGAAGAAGACGACTCGACACTTCTCTGTGTGATGGAAGCCTCAGGTGTAGCGGAGCATCAACGAGCTGACGCAGAACTGCTCCCATTGATCGAAGACCTCGAAGGGCGTGCCGGCCAGGTTCCACGTGTATTTAAGAGAACATTATCTTCATTCTGTCTCCGTGAAAATGTACTATACAAAAGGAACTTCGGGAATAACAAAGAGAAGTTCTTACTCGTCGTTCCGTTAGCAATGAGACCCGAAATCCTAGAAGCTTGTCATGATGAACCATCGTCTGGTCACTTGGGCGTCAGCCGGACATTTGCCAGAATTCATCAGAAGTATTACTGTCCCAAGCTCCTGGCGTCCGTGTAGCAATATGTGAAGACATGTCGCGAATGTCAAAGGCGCCAAAGACCACCACTGAAGACGGCCGGCCTGCTCCAGCCCATAGAACCGCCAGCTACACCATTGGAACAAGCTGGAATGGATCTTCTTGTACCCTTCCCAATGTCATCATCGGGCAAGAGATAGATCGTAGTCACCACCGACTACTTAACGTGGTATGCTGAAACCGGCTGCTTTGAGTGAGAAACGGCAGCTGAAGTAGCAAAGTTTTTCGTGCACAGCATAGTTCTTCGACATGGCGCCCCAAAGGTAGTAATCACCGACCAAGGAGCAGCTTTCACGTCAGAGTTGATGCAATGTTTGATGATAATGACGAACACCAGCCATAGGAAAAGCACTGCGTACCATCCCCAAACGAATGGGCTAACGGAACGCCTAAATCGCACGATTACTGACATGCTGTCGATGTACGTGGACTTGGAGCATAAAACGTGGGATGAAATCCTGCCTTACGCAACGTTCGCCTATAATACGGCCCTCCAAGAGACCACCCGCGTCACCCCATTTCAGCTTGTCTATGGTCGCATAGTCAATTCAACTCTCGACGCCATGCTCCCAGTCGACAATGACCACTACGAGCCATCTGACATTGACGAATTTCTGCAGAAATCTGAAGAAGCACGCCAGTTGGCAAGGCACCGAATACGTCAACAACAGTTCAAGGATGCGGAATACTACAACCTGCGCCGCAGAGGAGTCAAGTACCAGCCAGGTGATCAAGTATGGATCTGGACACCAATACGACGCCGCGGCCTGTCAGAAAAGCTCCTTCGACGGTACTTTGGTCCATACAAGATCCTTCGCCGGCTAAGTGACCTAACTTATGAAGTAATCCCTGACGGACAAGAGCACTCGAAACGGCAAAACCATGCGGAGGTCATCCACGTTGTCCGCATGAAGCCATACCACGAAAGAGAATGAAACATCTACCCCCTCGACTATTAACCTTTCGAATTCACGAAATCGAGACGATGCGCATTTCGGAGGGGGAGTAAAGCCACAGAGATTGCTCCTACTAATTATTTTACAAAGAGGACCAACGGGACGCTATGGGAGCGTCTACAGTGCCTCGCAACTAACGAGACGCTATGTGAGTGTCTACAGTGCCTCGTAACCAACGAGATGCTATGTGGGCGTCTGCAGTGCCTCGCAACCAACGAGACGCTATGTGGGCGTCTACTGTGTCTCGCGCCTGCTCACGCATCTTGGGCAGAGAAGCTAATGCCTCGGGTGGAGGAGCACGAGCCGGGAAGACTGATGGAGTGGTTGTTGAGAAAAGGACACGTAAGCGGAACGCTTTTAGCAGACTCTTCTTTGTGACATAGCTACTTTTCTGGGCACAAGTTAACCCTCAATAAATCATACCGTACCTCGTACCGAAAGACTTTCAGCATCATTGCATCGTCAATTGCTTGAGCTAAAGCAGTGTCTAGGGAGGATAACAACATGTTACACAGCACTGGAGCGACACAAGAGCCAATGCAGAACCTTTGTCGCTGAACGTAAAGATTGCCATCATGTGATACAAAGGTTGAGGTAAGATAAAATTCCAACAACGTCATAAAGTTATCTAGAGATAGGCCTGTGGCCCTCTCGAACGCTAAAACTCCGTTCGTTTCAATACAGGTTCTAACGATTTTGTATAGCTCCGAGTGCGGCACAGAATAGAAAAGGTCTTCAACATCGACTGAAAAGCCATACGCACCACCCTGGAGGCAGTGCAGAGTCGGCGTAACGTCATTCGAGTTCTTCACTGCAAACGGGTTTCTGACTTCAACCGTGCTAGGGTGCTTGAGTAAACATTTACTGACATGCAACTGCCACGCTCTGACATGAAACGCTCTTTTTCTGTGATTATTTCTTCCTGTGGTGCTTTAGGCGTCTAGAATTACCCCTCAGAATTTTTCGTCGTTCAACAACGCACAGGAGAAATATCCCACCGGCACCACCTTGCAGGTCAAAAGGTAAGACTGGATACACACTACGACTACGACTCCGACTACGAGGAACGAACGGGTGCCGCTTTAAGAGCTTCGCCACTAAAACTTTCTGCAAATTCTTTGATCAACTACACAATCTGGTCTTTCTGCAGAGATGAAAGCTCCCGGTCAATATCTATTTTCTGGAGGACAATGTCGACTGTTGAGGGAGTTGTTTGTTCTTTTTCTATGGTGCAAACATCTGAGACTCGTACGTAGTCATGAAGTGATGCTACGGTTGCTCCCTTCGTCACATGTTGTACCTTGTTGGTGAAGTTAGTCAATAGCACATCAGTATATCCGTTCCGCAGGTTCACTAGACCTCTCTCCACGCGTGTTCCCTTTGTGAGTAGCAGTTCGATATTTCCATTAGCTAGTCCGGCATACTCACGAAAGACGTCGCTTTTCACGGCAACTGTCACGCTGCTACGTGGCGGCACTGTCACACCTTCATCCACAATACGAAGAGACGAAACGATTGGTTGCTCTGCATGACACATGGCAACAGCGTTCTCTGTAGAGAAAAAAACTTCGGATTTCTGCAAGTCCATGATGGCACTGTTTGCTTGCAGGAAGTCCATGCCCAGAATTGTCTCACGGGAACATTCGGAGAGAACAATAAAACTGCTGACGTACACATGGCCTCTTATTGGCACTCTCGCTGAGCGCAATCCTACGGGGCTGACTTAAGTGCCCTCCGGCGGTGGGTATCTGCGGTCCGGTCCAATGAGTAAGCGCTTTGTTCAGCTTCTTTGCGAGCATGCTACTTATTACAGAGTAGTCTGCACCAGTGTCGATTAACGCTATGGTCTCGACGTCATCGATTCTGCCTTGTAGCTTGAGTGTCACATTGCCATTACTGTACTTGGCCGTCTTATTCGTTATTGTGTCAGTGTCGTCGTTTGACCCGGTAAACGATGGAGGGCTTTCAGATTTCTGAAAATCAGCGGCCCTGCCTCCACAGGTCGCTGGTTCTCGTTTTCCCGTTGCAGGCTTGGTGAACGACGCCTTGTGAAAGTGGATGATGGGCGTGAACTTGGCGACCTATTGCGCATCGGTGCACTTGACCGCGATTCATGTCGCTGAGTGTTTCGACAGGCATAGCGCGAAGATAAAAATTCCTAGATTTCGTAAGAGCGCCTACCGTTACGAGGGCAGGGTGCTTTCACTGGGAAGCCACCTAGCCCGACCCGACGGTAGTGGCATGTCCGATAAAGATGACCAGCTTCCCCACAGTGGTAGAAGAGGGGCCGCCGGTCTGCAGTGCACCATACATCACTTTTACGTGGTCTCGCCTCTGGCATCGGTGGTGGCGTACTGCAAGGAAACGTCGGTGGCATAACAGGAGCTTGTGCAAAGTTCGGGCGTCTGATGTCTTGCCGTACGACTTGTGCGTACGACAGCTGTGGCTGAAGTTCTGGTTGCATTTGGTGGGGCACCTGAGACTGTGGTTGAATTGCTTGCCGCACTTCTTCACGTACAACGTCCGCGATTGAGGGCATCGCTGGAGGACTTTGGGTGAGTTGCAGTTTCTGGAGCTTCTTCTTAACCATTGCCCTCACCATTTCCCGGAGGACGTCAACGTTGGTGGGGAGGGTTTTTCACACAGCCCTAACTGCAGAGACGCCGAAGTGTCTGTTTTACAGTCGCGCACGTTGCTGTAGTGTCCTTTCCACGGTCATTACCTCGGACCGGAGCTCCGCCACAGTTCACAATAGATTTCGCACCAGGCCTGCGAAAATCTCTTCGTTTACTCCGCGCATTAGGTGCCGCAACTTCTTCTCCTCGGCCATGTTTTGGTCGGCTCGGCAGAAAAGCCGCGACATGTCTTCCATGTACATGGCCACGCTCTCGTTATTCCGTTGGTTCTTCGCCTGAACAGCAGTGTGGTAAAAAAACGCTGCGCTGGAGAGTGTGCGTCATGATTTGACGTAGAAAATCGGTGTGCGGGGCCGATTTAGTATTTCAAGGTGCGCGGGAATCATTATGATGGTGATAGCACTAAAATTATGAGCGCGCCTATGCGCGTGCTTGTGCGCGTACCACGTGAAAAAAGCTCCCGAGCCACGGGGACAGCTCGGCTAGCCCCAGAGAGCAGAGCGCAAGGACAAGTTCGGGCCACGCCCCGGCTGTTCGTTCTGACCCTCCGTGTCCGGGCCTCGTCCCGGCGTTGAAGTCCTCGGGTGCCTCCTGGACTGGGCATCGCCCCACCTAACCCCAGAGAGTAGAGAGCAAGGACAAGTTCGGGCCACGCCCCGGCTGCTCGTTCTGACCCTCCGTGTCCGGGCCTCGTCCCGGCGTTGAAGTCCTCGGGTGCGTCCTGGACTGGGCATCGCACCACCTCGCCCCCACGTTGGTCTGAAGCGGCGTTCGTCACGGCCAGCTGCTGTTCTGGTCTCGGAGCGAGACGCTGTCCCAGGTCTGTTCGCGGCAGACAGGCGGTACGCTGTTCTCGGTTGTGTACAGGCAAGCCCAGGCGTTGACCACCGTACTGGGATGCCCCTGGCGGTTATCTTCTAGACCGAGCCCCGCCTCGGTACGAACTCCGCAAGCGCAAGGCACACCGCGTTCTGACTACCAGAGAGCTCAAGGTCAAGCGCAACGTTCACGCCCCAAGAGTAGAATGTGAGTGGACAAACAAGAACGTTAACTCCCTTCCGCGTAGGACCGTGAACTCGTGTATATATATGTGAGTTTATGTTGTGTGTATCCCCTTGTCCGTCTTCGTGTATATAAAAGTCTCTCGTTGTCATCGAACGTCCTCTGTCCTCATCTGGCTAACCTGCGCCCACAGTTGCCCACAAATTTTGGCGAGCCTTGCCAGGATAGATCGGCCTTACCTTCTTGCCGAGAGCCAGACGGGCGGGACGAACCGATGGATTTAGAGAAATTGCACGCGATCGGAACAGACATGGGCCTTGCCAGGATCGGCACTCAACATCTTTCAGGCGAAAATTGGTCGCACACAGGATGCCTGTAAACGTGAAAAGACTGCTTTGTATTGGAGAGGAGGTCGGGTGGTCTTGCGCCGACTTAGAGCGAATGTTGCAAGAATACCTTGATGAGGAACAAAAGAGAATTGATTTCGAACTGCGGTACATGTGCAAAAATGACAATGAGCGTGTGCGTTTGCGACAGCAAGGAGAGAAGCTGTTGTCTGAGATCAGCACAGCTATCTTGGAAATCCGAGAGATTGCAAATAGGGTAACGCTTAAGGAGGTTAATGAAGAGGACCAAGTCAATAATCTCAAGGATGAGATAGTTATCCATGATGTGGACACAAGTCTGTCAGACACACTCGCAAAAGTGTATGTCGAAGAACATGATGATGTATCTTTGTGTACACGATCTGCAAGTGAATGTGGTAAGCAGATACGTGATGGCATTGAAGGTGACAGAAGTATGGAGCAGCATGGTTTCTGCCGTCGTCAGATGAAACCTGTCGGCCAAAGAAAGAGCACGTCATGCGTATCTGAGACTCTTGCTGCGGAGCCCAACGAAAAGCGAATGGCAATGAAAAACCCTAAAATAGAGCCAGAAGATGATCATAATTCGAGCAAGAGGGGCCGGAACTGCCAGAGTAGTAGTAGGGCTAGGAACGATGTGAGCCCACAACATGGTACTCCGTACCGTGCGGAGGCACACCAACTTCAAGACAACCGAAAGATGTGGCGTGCTTTGGACTGCGTAGCTTGGCGCTCGGACCCAATTGTTTGGATTGAGTACTGCTCCATCTATATGAACATCGAGAAGCCACCGCGGTACACAGAAGCACATAGGAAGAAAGAACTCTGGTTCTGCGCTAGTACGTGGAAGAAAAGGAGGAAGAGTACAAACCTGGTTGACCGATTCTGAACTGAACTGCGACACGACAATGGACTTCGAACTAGATGCATAGCAACAACAAAGGTACCAAGCTGAAGGCATTCCTATATTCTTCAACACTTCAACACCGGGAAGCACGTGACAGCGTTCGAAGCAGCGAAGCAGGCAAGGACAGACGGTTCTTGGCTGGACGACCGGTCCGGGGAACTAGGAGACGTCCTCTTGGTTCTGTAATGTCCTGGATTCCGGCTGGGTGACTGGCCCAGGAACCAGGCGATCCGCTGCTGTTTCGGTTGCCGTTGCTGACAGCTGCGCAACCGGTGAATGAGGCCTCGACTCCGGCTGGGTGACTGGCCCAGGAACCAGGCGAGGTTCCGCTGTTTCGGCTGCCGTCCCGAGTGGTTACGAGTTCCCGTTTGCTGTTGGCCGCTGGTCCTGCTGCCGTTCCGGGTGGCTGGCACGACCCAGGCGTGCTACTGGGATGAACGCGGCGGCTGAGAGCTGTTGCTCGAGGGCGGAGCTTCCAAGCGACCGCTACCCTCCTGCTGCTACGGCGGCAGAAGGCCGTGAGATGGCGTGGGCTAACTCATGTTGAAGACGTCAACGGGACAGACGACATGTCATGCGAGCGATCGGCGTCCAAGCCCAATCAAAAAACGGCGAGAGACGTCTAACTAAGTGAGAGATTTCGCATAGAACTGCATTTGACAGACCATGTTAGAGATGATCTATTAGTAGTTGCCTTTTCCGTGTAAATATATTTTGTGTGTGTGTGTGTGTGTTTACACAAAGAACTCATGACGCGGGTAATACGTTGCCTACTCTATGAACTTGCCTATACTTTTTACCCCACCATTTCGCGGTTCTTGAACTGGGGGGAAGATGTGGTAAAAAAACGCTGCGCTGGAGAGTGTGCGTCATGATTTGACGTAGAAAATCGGTGTGCGGGGCCGATTTAGTATTTCAAGGTGCGCGGGAATCATTATGATGGTGATAGCACTAAAATTATGAGCGCGCCTATGCGCGTGCTCGTGCGCGTACCACGTGAAAAAAGCTCCCGAGCCACGGGGACAGCTCGGCTAGCCCCAGAGAGCAGAGCGCAAGGACAAGTTCGGGCCACGCCCCGGCTGTTCGTTCTGACCCTCCGTGTCCGGGCCTCGTCCCGGCGTTGAAGTCCTCAGGTGCCTCCTGGACTGGGCATCGCCCCACCTAACCCCAGAGAGTAGAGAGCAAGGACAAGTTCGGGCCACGCCCCGGCTGCTCGTTCTGACCCTCCGTGTCCGGGCCTCGTCCCGGCGTTGAAGTCCTCGGGTGCGTCCTGGACTGGGCATCGCACCACCTCGCCCCCACGTTGGTCTGAAGCGGCGTTCGTCACGGCCAGCTGCTGTTCTGGTCTCGGAGCGAGACGCTGTCCCAGGTCTGTTCGCGGCAGACGGGCGGTACGCTGTTCTCGGTTGTGTACAGGCAAGCCCAGGCGTTGACCACCGTACTGGGATGCCCCTGGCGGTTATCTTCTAGACCGAGCCCCGCCTCGGTACGAACTCCGCAAGCGCAAGGCACACCGCGTTCTGACTACCAGAGAGCTCAAGGTCAAGCGCAACGTTCACGCCCCAAGAGTAGAATGTGAGTGGACAAACAAGAACGTTAACTCCCTTCCGCGTAGGACCGTGAACTCGTGTATATATATGTGAGTTTATGTTGTGTGTATCCCCTTGTCCGTCTTCGTGTATATAAAAGTCTCTCGTTGTCATCGAACGTCCTCTGTCCTCATCTGGCTAACCTGCGCCCACAGTTGCCCACAGCAGCCTCTGCCTTCTCTTTGCGGTCCGCGTTCGGATAGGTTGCGAATAGCTCTCCTCGTAAGTCGTCCCATGACAGCAAGGACGCTTCGTGGTTCTCAAACCACGTACGTGCCGATTCTTGCAGGGCGACGTAAACGTAACGAAGTTTCCGGGCTTCGTCCCAATCATTCAAACGTGCAACGCGCTCGAAGCCTTCAAGCCAGTCCTCGGCGTCTTCAAAGGTGTCACCGTAGAAGACCTGTGGCGTACGTGGTGACTCCACGATGAGGGTAGATGGAGATGGCATCGACTGGGTGGCCATCGCAGTGACGCTTGTGCTTGAGGTCTCAACAGATCTTGATGGATCAATGATGATGGGGCCAAACTTGGGCTGCTCACCAGGTAGTCGGCGACTCGTGCGTTGGTGCACGGGTGTTCATTCTGCTGGCTCCAATCTTCTGGGATCAGGCCTTCTCTCCCTTGCCACTGGTGGGCTTGGAATTATACCCAGCATCTCGACCAGAATGTTACCAATAACTATAGCACTTGGTATTATAAAAACTATTTATTTAGGGTGAACCTGTGCCTGTAAACTCAAAACGAAATGGTCAGCCAAAATGTCCCTTGCTCGCTGTCTCCAACTTCGTCGGTCTCTTCCTCTTCACCTCGAGTCTCGTGCCGGTCCCGTGGCGTGTATATATATATATATATATATATATAACAGCACTCTTTACCACGTATGAAGTCTTGGTTTGGATTACCTTTTATTAGGCCCGAGGAACCGGCAGCCGACAGCTACGATGAATGAGCCAAGATGATGATGCTACGCGACAACGATGAGGATGCATGAGCCACACATGATAATGATGATAATGTACCGGTGAAGAGAATGCGTATACTAAATGCCCACAATATATATATATATATATATATATATATATATATATATATATATATATATATATATATATATATATATATATATATATATATATATATATATATATATATAAGTCAAGTAGATCCTCCAAGAGAACGGTAACAACGGAAGTGTTTAATTCGACAGTTTCGGCCAGAGTCTGGCCTTCATCAGGAGTCATGTATATATATATATATATATATATATATATATATATACATATATATACACATATATATATATATATATATATATATATATATGTGTGTGTGTGTGTGTGTGTGTGTGTGTGCTAGCGTGCGTGCGTGCGCGCGCGCGCTTGTGTTCTTCTTTCTTTCAGTCTATGTTAAATACTGTGCCCCACGTTTTATCTTTGCTGGAGCCCGTATTGCGCTTACTTCAACAAGGGATTGCTATCGATTGTGCATATATTGAAATTCATGTGCGGGAAAGCATGGGGAACTTCTGTGGCTTTCATGCTGCATTTGTACAGGGCCCCATTTGGGGTTTTTTTTTTTTTTGCTCTACAGCTTGTTGGTACTGTCGAACGCTTGCAAATCTAGTATTACTTCATTTGAGAGTTTGCAGGGTCAGATGCTGCGTATCTGTCTAGTACTACCCCGATGCACTTCTACCTGTGCCACATTCGTGCTTGTGAAGACCATCCGGTCAGGACCTCTCTCGTTGTTGATTTCCTTGGAGCGCACATTCGACATGCCTGCAGCGTCCTCTACCACCATTTGGCCCTTCTATTCAATGAAAGACCACGCGCTATGTTTTCAGACGTCATAGCCAAGCACCTAACAGCATTCTGTCAGGATATACGCCGGCTATGAGACTTGCATGTTCCTTGGCGTGTCTCGACCAACCACAGGTACGCCTAGAAATTCCGGGTATCAGAAAGAAAAGTAATCATTTGAGAGCAGTCATAAGGCAAGCGACACTGCTCTTATTAGATCAGCCATACTTGAACCGAAGGCAGATATACACTGATTGGCTGGCCTCGTCCAGCAGCTCATCATGTGCGGCTGTAATTTCGGCTCCAGCAATAAGAATGAAGAATGAAATTTAAGTTGTCGCATATGACTTCGTCTACGGCATCACAGTTTGCTGCTATAGGAGTCGCTTTACAATATCTTGTTCAAGAGCGTCCTGGAAAGTTGGTCATATTCTGCAATTCGAAGGCAGCACTTCAGAGTTTGAAATTTGGCATGCATAAGCGGAATCATGATCAATTGGTGCATGAAGTAAGACATTGCAACCATCAAGCCGTAGCGCAAGGACATGATATTACATATGTTGTGGCTGGCTTGATGGCTCGGTATTATTGGAGCCCCGCCGCCGTGGTCTAGGGGCTAAGGTACTCGGCTGCTGACCCACAGGTCGCGGGATGGAACCCTGGCTGCAGTGGCTGCATTTCCGATGGAGGCGGAAATGTTGTAGGCCCGTGTGCTCAGATTTGGGTGCACGTTAAAGAACCCCAGGTGGTCGAAATTTCCGGAGCCCTCCACTACGGCGTCTCTCATAATCATATTGTGGTTTTGGGACGTTCAAATCCACATATCAATCAATCTATCGGTATTAATGGAAATCAATTAGCTGATGATTCAGCCCGATCAGCCCCTCAATGAACGTGTTTGGTCCAAAATACTCTATAAAGGACTGATGCGGAAAGAAAGCTTTACATGGTGGCTCGAGATCTTGCACGCACGTTCTGGTCGTCTACCAGCCTCCAATGGGGTCACTTACATGAACTGGATTCTTCGCTCAAGCTACAGCTACCACGATAGTTATAGCACGCGAACAAAACGACGACACAGAGACAAGAAGGACACGAAAGACACTTGTCTCTGTGTCGTCGTTTTGTTCTCGGGCTATAACTATCGTCATGCCATACCAACTAGCCCAAGCTGCCACACTTCTAAGTTACAGCTACCATCGCAACGTTTCCGCTTCGATGCGACACTCTTACGCTGCATTTCGTTGGGGATTCTCGGTCGCGTTGCATGGTCGCAGACACACAGCGTATCGGCTCCACCACTTTTCAGCCGGTGCGTCGGAAGTCTTCGCCTGACCGCAGCACACGAACGTGTACCCAAAGCTGCAGGGAACATCTGGGCACCCGCTTGTCTACGGTGGATCTCGGTTAAATCCATTTTCGGACAGCACCTCGCCCGACTTCGCCGATGGTGCAGCTAGGCCTCACGGCAGCCCCGGCATCTGGTGCATCTGAGCCTCGGCCTCTGGCTACCGACGCCAGCATGGGTGCTACGCAAGTTTCCTGCCGAGGTTACAACCCCGAAGGCATGCAGTGGACAACAGTTCCCCAAGCGGCATCTGGAGACCCAGTTTCGCCAAGTTTTGGCAGCGCCACTTTGAACGCTGAGGTGCTGCGCCGAGCGCAGGGCCGCGCCGATAATTGCGCGGGCAGTCAGAAGCCACCCGCTTCTCATGCAGCGGGACGCCAGGGGCGACTACTTGCGAAGTGGAAGCCACCTATTATCCCCAAGCCTGCTGCAGACGACTACGTATCACCAAGCCTCGCACCCGCGTCTCGTGTGAGACATTCCAGGAGACCGGCTTCGGCCGCGCCTTCATGGCTCTCCTGGGCCCACATACTGCATCAAACCTTACCGTTATACTGGAGAGAGAACAAAATCTGATTATTGTTCATACCTCTAAGCGCGAGCTAGCGGACTGTATTCTCGGGGAATTCGAACTCAATGCAACAAGTGGGCGTGTTCCCCTTGTGGGGCACCTACGCAAAGATGGCAAAGATGTCTGTTACGGCGTCGTTACCGTTCCTAATGCTGACACTATGGACTCTCTTCGTACTAGCCTACTGTAACAAGACAAGAGTCACTTTCGCTGGAACAGAGAAGCCGCGTTTTATGCATTGACTCGGAGCTTTGTGCAAGTTAGGCCTTACCAGCGAACGATTCCGGCCTGTGGACATTGAGGTGTGGTCGGCTTCCACCTGGATGCCTGCCCCGGCAAAAGGCCGGACCAGTGTGGCCTATCACTTGATCTTTCACATGACCATTCACATGTCACATAAAGTGTGAAGTCACATGACCTTTCAGTGTGTATGTGCGTTGTGTGCATTCCACAAAAGTGTAAAAACAGTGTGCCATTTGCCAGCTGGTTTAAAAAAAGAATAAAAAATACGTGCTGTCGTGAGAAAAGAAAAAAAATTACATTTCCACGGAGTGAATGATGATGTGTGGGGCGAAGCGTCCATCGGTGCTTCTGTTCGTGCATGCGTCCATGCGTCCTTTCATGCGTCTGTCCGTCCGCGTGTCCGTTCGTCCGTACTTGCGCCCGTTCGTACGTTCATTCATGCGTGCGTCCATCCAGCATAACCATAGAGCACAGCATAGCACGAACGGACTAACGCTTCGTTCAACTCATCATCATTCATGATGAGTGGGGTGAAGCGTACTTCCATCCGTGCTTCCGTCCATCCCTGCATCTGTCTGTCCGTCCATCTGACACTCACACTAGTGCCACATGCTGAGTGAGTCATACAACTAAGTTGTCACGAACCGTTCCCCGACATGCATTGACAAACCGATGGCTTTCAAAGCTTCGCCTCTAAAATTGTGATTGCGTACCATATTTTCATATGTTGTTTTTTTTAATTATTCATTAGCTGACTCATTTAGAGACCACACCCTGCAAAGCACAGAATATTGTATTTTATTTTCATCTCTTATACCTTACTGCAAACAGCAGATCGGGAAAAAAATGTTGAAAACATATTGATACGTGTATGGAACTGTCACCCCAACACGGCTTAATTGGCACCCAAATGAAGAAGACGACAACGTGGTTGTAGTGGGTTGGACTCTCGAGCTTCTCCCGTTGGCCTGCATGACTGTGCGCTCTTTAAGGCGTTAGCAGGACCAGCTCTCGGTGAATAAATCTTCCCCGTAACATCTTTTGGTGGAGGTGCGGGGTCTTCACACAACCCGGCTCTGGAACTCCGCAGTGGACGCCAGCTTTGTCCAGCCACGATGCCTGAAATTGGCACTCAGGCCTCGCCATCCGCGCCGGCTCCATCACCTGTGATTTACCCCCATCTTCTCGACCCTGGCACGTTTTCCGGGACGGACAGCACGGACGTCGAAGAATGGCTCGCATTATTCGAGCGCGTCAGCAAGCACTACAGGTGGGACGAAACGATTAGGCTGGCAAATATTCTATTCTACCTACGAGGTACAGCACGCGCCTGGTATGAGACGCATGAAGAAGAATTAACCAGCTGGGACACATGCAAGCAAAAGCTTCGCGATTTGTTCGTTCGGTCAGTAGCTCGTCAGATGGCAGCCAGGCAGGACCTCGCGTCGCGTGTTCAATCATCGACGGAGTCGTACGTCACGTGCATCCAAGACGTACTGGCACTGTGCCGGAAGACTGACAAAAACATGTCCGAGGCGGAAAAGATCAGCAACGTGTTGAAAGGCATCGCTGATGATGCTTTCAACATACTAATGTGCAAGAACTGCACCACTGTCGATTCCATCATGTCTGAATGCCGACGATTTGAACAAGCTAAAACCAGGCGAATCACCCACCACATCGCGAGACTACCAAACACTGCTGCGACTTCGTCTTACGAGGATTCTGCAGCGCCCCGTTCCCTTGCGCCTCCTGCCAATATCGCAAGGATTGTTCGCCAGGAGCTGGAAGCCATGGCACCCGCTTCGTATCAGCCCCCTGCGCAAGACAACTGGGCCACAGTCTCGCTTATTTAAGCCGTCGTACGCCAGGAGTTGGCTAACCTGGGCGTCCAGGTTCCCCAGCCGCAGCCCATGAGCACTCCTGTCCACAACGCTGACGTCGTCGCCCAAAGAAACTGGTCAAGCCGCTCGCCGTCACCTCAGGGTTGGCCGTCACGCTCCCCTCAACGCCGCCGCTCTCCGTCACCGGCTTATTCTGGCCATTCCCCGGGAAACTGACGAGTGCAGCTCCTGGAGGTGGCGCTGCGTTGACGACTCAGAACGAAAACCCTCAACCAGCTACAAATTCAAGACGCAATTTACTTCGGGTGTTCGTTGATGGCCACGCCGTTACTGCTCTAATTGACACTGGTGCCCAAGTATCTGTTATGAGTTCTACACTTCGATCTCGCCTGAAAAAAGTTCTCACACCACCTATGTTCTCTACTGTTCGAGTTGCCAACGGAAGTCGAATATCGGTGCTTGGTATATGCACTGCCCGCGTTACTGTTGCTGGCCACCACACTTCCGTTCTCTTCGCAGTCCTCGATACTTGCCCACACGACGTCATCCTTGGATTTGACTTCTTCACCACCCACTCCGCCCTCATCGATTGTTCTACTGGTATCTTACGGCTCGAATTGCCTTTGTGCTCCGATTTCATTCCTCCAAGTCGCACTCAGCTATGATCCCTGGAGTCTCTACGGCTACCGCCCCAGGCTGCTATGTACGTTCTTCTGTCGCCCTTCCCGTCCGTTCCTGATGGAGACTATCTGGTAGCTCCCCTCATTGATTTGACCCTTACGCACCACATCGCACTACCACATACTATAGTGGTTGTTGCTAACAACACGGTGCTACTTCCAGTTCTGAACTTCTCTATGTCGACCCAAGTTCTTCCCCAAGGCATCACTTTAGCCGATCTTTCCACCCTTGATGAATGTTCGATTTGTTCTTTTACACCTGACACTAAGACCATGGCGAAACCTGTCATCACGTCGCAAAATAATGCGTTCCTCGACAAAATGATATCCAGCGACCTCTTACCTTCCCGAATTGCGGCGCTCCGGGGTGTTCTGTTTTCTTACCTGGATATCTTTGACGTCGACGACCGTCCCCTGGGCCGCACAAGTGCCGTAACCCACCGCATCGACACCGGCGACGCCAGTCCACTCCACAAACGCCCTTATCGTCGTGGTGATAAACCTGCCAATCGTCGTGGTGATAAACCTTGGATTACTAAAGATATACGTGCGTCAATTAAGCGTAAGGCACGGGTGTACAGAAATTATTGTCGCACGCGCAGTGCTGATTTATTTAGTACGGTCAAAGCATTAGGCTCTTGCCTAAAGACACAGATAAAGCTGGCGAAGCGTGAATATTTATCGTCCCTTAATACCAAAATCAAAACAAATCCAAAGGAAGTCTGGCGTTACGTTAAAAGTAACAAAAAAAGACATCAGTGGAATTTCCTTTATCATGCACAATGATGAACTACTTAGAGATGATATGAGTAGAGCAGAATGCTTCGATGAGTATTTTCAATCCGTTTTTTCTCCGCCAAGCCCGATATCTCCCGTTACGACACTCAGATCGTTACCCGCTATGAATGATATCATAACTGAATCAGGTATAAGAAAACATTTGAACAGGCTGAATCCCCAGTCTGCGCATGGTCCCGACGGTATTTCAGACCACATACTAAAACGATGTGCTGATCATATAGCTCCATGTCTAGCTGCTTTGTATGAAGTATCGATAAGGTATGGAAAATTGCCACGAGAGTGGAAGTTAGCCAATATCACGCCTTTGCACAAATTCGGCGTCCGTGATAATGTATCTAACTATAGACCGGTATCGCTAACCCCCGTTTGTTGCAAGACACTGGAACATATAATCTATTCTTGCCTTATAAAACACCTTCAAGATAATAATTTTTTCACTCCGTCTCAACATGGCTTTCGCGCAGGCCTTTCGTGTGTTACACAGCTAACCGAATTCGTACATGACATCGCTTCATCATTCTACCAGAGCATTCAATTGGAGGCTGTTTTTTTGGGCTTCAAAAAAGCTTTTGATGTCGTCCCCCACAGTCTTTTGCTTCATAAGTTGTCGTTTCTTGGCATTCCTAAAACCCTCATAGACTGGATTAAGGATTATCTCAGCGGCCGCAAGCAATGTGTTGTGATAAATGGTGTGTCTTCATCAACAGCTGATGTACTGTCCGGGGTGCCACAGGGGTCGGTCCTGGGGCCGCTTCTGTTTTTGATTTTTATCAATGATTTTCCACTGGGTTTGAAATCAACAGCGAGGCTTTATGCTGATGATTGTGTTTTGTATTGTCCAGTCAAGTGTTTTGATGACACCACAGCACTTCAGTCTGACCTCGATAAGATTGTGTCTTGGTGTGCTCAGTGGCAAATGAGTTTGAACATAACTAAATGTTTTCATGTGCAATTTAATAACAAAAAAAAGGTTGTATCCAGGTCTTATTACTTAAATTCCTGCGCAGTACAAAATGTAGATCAAGTTAAGTATCTCGGCGTAACATTCACGGCAACACTAGATTGGACCAGTCACGTAGATCTAATCACAGCCAAGGCTTCGCGCTTAATTCATTTTTTTTCAAAGAAATTTCAGCGACGGGCCGCAAACACTCAAGGAAACCCTGCATATTACAAATGTGCGCCCAATTTTGGAGTATGCTCGTGTTTCTTGGGACCCTTTCACGAATGTACTAAAAGAAAAGTTGGAGAGGGTGCAAAAAAGGGCTGCTAGGTTTGTTACAGGAAACTACGATTTTAGAATAAGGTCTTCTGGAATTCTTCAGGCCTTGGGATGGGAACCCCTTTGTGGACGACGGAAAGTTCAAAGACTTAAATTTCTCTATAATATATATCACGGTAAGACTGGGCTAAATAAAGAGTGGTATTTAAAGACGCCTAGTTATATGTCCGAACGGAAAGATCACTTATATAAAATTAGAGAATATACCTGTCGATTGAATGTCCTTAAATACTCTTTATTTCCAAATTCTATTAGTGACTGGAATGCGCGAAAAATACCAATATTCTCTGATTTTATTTCCTAACAGCCATTGAAACAGCATTTTGAGCTGCTGAAATAACCCGTATATTTAACGTTGGCTTTGTACTTCTTTTGGTTGTTGATTTTTATAAGTATAATTACTGCTTTCGTTGTATAATCCTGTGTTTTGTACTTTTGTTCTAAAACTGTACTACAAGTGTTGATTTCTCCTGTATACTGTAAGGCACGATTTACTTGCCTTCAATTTTGCTGTTTTGTATTCTATTTTCTACTGTAACCCCCCTACAACAATGCCCAATGGGCGATGTAGTTACTTGTAATAAATAAATAAATAAATATATTATCGCGTGTCACATGCTGAGCGCCAAGTTATATAGACGGAAGTCAAGAAAATGCTGAGTAAAGACGTCATTGAGCCTTTATCGAGTCCTTTGGCCTCCCCTGTGGTCTTAGTTAAAAAGAAGGACAACACCCGGCGCTTTTGCGTCGACTATCGCCACCTGAATCGGATCACCAAGAAGGACGTTTATCCTTTACCCCGAATCGATGATGCGCTCGACTGCCTCCACGGCGCAAACTATTTCTCGACCCTTGACCTTCGATCCGGATACTGGCAAATTTTGGTCGACGACCGCGACCGCGAGAAGACAGCATTCATCACACCCCACGGCCTTTACCAATTCAAGGTCATGCCTTTTGGGTTGTGCAATGCCCCGGCTACTTTTGAACGTATGATGGACTCTCTTCTTCGCGGTTTCAAATGGTCGACCTGCCTTTGCTATCTGGATGATGTAATAGTTTTCTCGCTCTCCTTCGAAAGCCACCTGTCTCGTCTCTCGGCAATTCTTGACGTTTTTCGTTGTGCTGGTCTCCAACTGAATTCGTCGAAATGTTCATTTGGACGTCGGCAGATTAAACTACTCGGCCACCTTGTTGACGCCACTGGTGTTCAACCCCACCCTGACAAAGTCCGTGCAGTCCGAGAATTCCCGGTTCCGCGTTCCACACAAGAAGTTAGCAGTTTTATTGAGCTCTGCTCATACTTCGGCCGTTTTGTCCAACTTCGCCGATATTGCTAGGCTCCTCACGGATCTCCTCAAAAAGAATGTGGCCTTTTCTTGAAAAGGGACCAAGAACATTCCTTCGCGTCGCTAATTACCGCCCTCACATCACCACCTGTGTTGGCTCATTTTGATCCAACGGCTCGAACAGAGCTTCACACCGATGCAAGTAGCCATGGCATTGGTGCTATACTCGCTCAGATACAGAATGGCACCAACCGTGTGATAGCCTACGCTAGCCGTCTTTTGTCGCAAGCGGAACAAAATTATTCTATAACTGAGCGGGAATGCTTAGCCCTCGTTTGGGCTATCGCGAAATTCCGTCCGTACTTATACGGACGTCCGTTCGCAGTCATCACGGACCATCATGCGCTTTGCTGGCTGTCGACGCTTAAGGACCCTACAGGAAGACTCGGCTGATGGGCACTTCGATTACAGGAGTACACGTTCTTGGTTGTTTACAAATCTGGAAAGCTGCACAGCGATGCTGACTGCTTATCCCGGCACCCCGTTGATCCACCTAGCTCCACTGATTTGGAATCCGATGCCTGCGTTTTAGCCATCACTTACTTTTTGAACGTGGCTGACGAACAGCGCCGAGATCCATCGCTGCTCACCATCATTGACCGCCTTCAATCGCGTTATGCTGACCCTTCTCTAAACAGATACCTGCTTCAAGACAACATTTTGTACCGCCGCAACTTACACCCCGGCGGCGCGGAACTTTTACTCGTCGTACCGCATCACCTGCGAAAGGATGTTCTGCGACAATTCCACGACGCTCCAACTTCTGGACATTTAGGAGTCTCCAGAACTTACGACCGCATTCAACGACGAGTATTCTGGAAGGGTCTGTACCGCTCTGTTCGCCGTTACATCGCATCTTGCGACCTCTGCCTGCGCCGAAAGAAGCCTACGACTCCCCCTGCCGGTCTTCTTCAACCTATTGAAGTTCCAGCCAAGCCATTTTATCGAGTGGGGTTGGACTTGCTAGGACCCTTTTCTACTTCTACAACTGGAAATAAATGGATTGCAGTGGCCACAGACTATGCAACTCGGTATGCAATCACTCGAGCGCTACCAACCAGCTGCGCAACCGACGTTGCCGACTTCCTGCTGTACGACATTATTCTCCAGCATGGCGCTCCGACTCACCTGCTCACAGACCGTGGTCGCTATTTTCTATCTCGTGTGGTTGATGATCTACTCCGATCTTGTGCTACCCGTCACAACTTCACCACATCTTACCATCCTCAGACTAACGGCCTTATGGAGCGCCTAAACCGCACATTGACGCACATGCTTTCTATGTACGTATCTACCGACCACACTGATTGGCACATAGCTCTTCCGTTCGTAACCTTCGCCAATAACTCGTCGCGTCATGAAACAGCGGGCTACTCCCCTTTTTATCTACTCTTCGGACGTCATCCCTTACTGCCCTTCGACACACTGCTTTCATCAGACCACCCATACTCCACTTCGTACGCTCAGGATGTGATCACCCGTGCCCTCACAGCACGCGCGGTAGCGCGTGCTCGGTTATCGTCGTCGCAGACAGCACAGGAGTCTGTTTATGACCGTCGACATAGAGATGTCGTTTTTTCTGCGGGATCTCTTGTTCTCTTGTGGCTCCCATCTCGACGTGTTGGCCTCTGCGAGAAACTACTATCGCGATACGCTGGGCCCTACCAATTCATTCGTAAGGTCACACCTGTGACCTACGAGATTGCCGCTACCACAAACTCATCAGCTGCTGCACCCAGAACGGAAGTAGTCCACGTTTCTCGTCTCAAGCCCTACAACGGCGACTCGCTCATTTAACAGGCACCGAGACGGTGCCTTACGGGCCGGTGTGATGATACGTGTATGGAACTGTCACCCCGACACAGCTGAATTGGCACCCAAATGAAGAAGACGACAACGTGGTTGTAGTGGGTTGGACTCTCGAGCTTCTCCCGTTGGCCTGTATGACTGTGCGCTCTTTAAGCCGTTAGCAAGACCAGCTCTCGGTGAATAAATCTTCCCCGTAACAACATCATACTATTTGGTGATTTACATGTAGCTTTTATGGCATTGAATCGTAGCCCGCACGCAGACATTGCCTGACAAAGCAGGTTTAGCGTGTTTTCTATAGAAATATATTGTAAATAAGCACTTTTAATAAAGTGTTCACTGATATTGTTAAAGTGAAGCGACCACAGCGCTTTACAACAATGAGCAAGCAAATTGCATTTAATATACGGCCATTTTGGATGCCACAACTTTATTTGGACGATAACTTCATCATACTTCAAAAACAAGCGTTATAATTAACACACTGCAACTTAACCGCAGCGAATGTCTTGCTTCCACTTCTACTTATTCTCGTTTTTTCGAGCTGGCGCATGTGAATGCGCAGTTTTACTCGTGCATACCTTGATATCCACATTTTTTTCAGAGAACCCTCCTGTTGCTGGCATGCCTGCACGCTTCACTTCGCCCTTTTAATTAAATATTCAGTTACAACTTTGAGAGTAGACTTCAGGCTGAACAGTTTGTCTGCCCAGGATGTGATTCCTTTAAGCCCTCTTCACAAGATATGAGCGAGCTCATAACCTTACCACTCGGATACCACAAGTTCTCACCATCCTGAACATACTCCTTCAGTGCAGCTAAATATGCGTGTTCATGGCTCGCTGAGCCTTTCATTGCAGCCCTGCACTGCCCACAGTCCGTTTTCTTCAAGATTCTTTACTCAAGAAATCCACCCATATGGTGCAAGATGCTGCACTTTAATGAAGTCAGTGCTTCAATTAAAAGAATTTCCCCATTATCGATTTCCTCTTCAGCACCTCCACGACACACTATTTTCCCTTGGAAAATCATGTCAACCAGGTACTGTGTAGAGTTCGCCGGCATGTGCAAAAATTGAATGACGCATACACGCTTCAAAGCGCAATTCATGTCGTAGGCGTTAGGAATGGGCGCACGAACAGACATACGTATGAACGAACGCAACGAGAAACGAATGGACGGACGAACAAATGCACGGATGAACGGACGCATGGACGAACGCAGGGACGAACGCACGGAGGGACGTATGGACGCTTCGCCCCACTCATTATCATTGAATCCATGGATATGCTGTGACACCGTTTTTATTGACATGCAATACAATGCAAGTAACTACAACTATGACAACACGCGACATACGACCCACGGCGAAAGCGGCTTTGCCTCTAAAAGATATATTTGAAGGCACCGGCAGCAACAAGTGCACAACATAGGCACGCATCTTCGCGCGATTGCAGCTTGTGTACAAGACGCGATTAAGAACAACGCATTTTGCGCTATCCAAAATGAACGAGGTAAATACGCATGTAAACAGCATGTGAATAAACGTGCATTGCACCTGGTGTATTGGCGATCACAATTAAGCCTGATCGGAATCAAATTTCTCAACAGTGATTGGCGCCGTTCTGCAGCTGGTGTAAGAGTCAATCACATAAAGCTTTGTCGCGATTGAAAGTACCCATGTCACAGCGCTTTAAGTTAAAACTCTCGAAGTGCTGAAATGACATAACTTCTCGCTGCACAAACACGAACGGTCCGTGGGTTGCCACTTCTCGTACTTTATCTTCACAAGCCACAAGAGTCACCTTTTTGGATCTTTCAGGAATTTGAACATCCTGTAGCCATTTCGCGAGTGGTTCGTGCACTGTGTCACGCAACACCCAGGTATTTTGCCTGTAAAAATGCCACGCACGTGTCTCACTCGACTAGCTGCGACGAGACGGGGGAGCCGAATGGCGGCCGCTTATCGAAAGGCGGCGCTCATCCCTTCAAAGAGTGGTTCCACCCTCCAAAAAGGCGCGCGCATTGAGGAACCCTACATACGGTCTGCAGTGATAACTGAGAAGCTAGCTTGTGCGCTCAAACAATGAGTTGATTTTATCGCATGGTCGAAACTGTTACGAACTGATACGAAGAACAACTGTGGACCATCACAAAACCTCGGACTGCACCGTGCCAAGTTTGGGTGACAATCAAATTCTTGGCGATGCGCTCACTCCTGCCGGCTGTACGGCCCGATCCAACCCGTCTGATTTGCTGCTCTTGGCTTGCCAGGAACTAAGCAAAGAATTACGGAAAGCGCGAAATGCCTACTTTCAGCAGATGTTTTCGTCTTGCATGCGCGACTCAGGTGACCTGTGGAACAGGCTGAATGTTCTCATGAATAGAAAAGAGAGGCGCGACGCAGTAGAAAAGATTAGTTGCAACGGTACATTGCTGGTAGAGGAAGACTTGGCAAATGCTTTCAACGACGTTTATGTACACAGAGACGTTGACACCAATCCTACCATGCCGCAAAACATGTGCATTGCATCAAACCAAACTCAATATGTTTCCAGCAAGTCATGCCTTCAGATATACTGTATTTTCTGTTTATTAAAACTCAAGACATCTCGCAGCTGTGATGCTGATGGTCTATAGGTTAAACCGCGAAGCTTGTTCGATATAAAATCTATAGCAACTGACTTGGCATTCATTTATAATTAGTGTATTTCAACAGGTACATTTCCTTAAAATACGGTCGCAAAGGTAGAACTGTTATTTAAATGTATTTAAAAAGTGTGATCTGTTAGATATAACAAACTATCGCCCCATATCGATACAGCTTTTTTTTTCTTTTCAAATTATCTTGAAAAACTATTTTTAACACAGGTTTCTTTCTTCTGTGAAAAGCACAAGATGATTTCATCTTCTGAATATGGGTTTCGTTTTAACATATCCACTGAACTAGCTCTTCTTGATCAAAAAGAACATTTATATACTATCTCTTTTTGATCAAAAAGAACATATATTACAAACGTTGAGCATAGGCTGTTAACATTAGGCATCTTTGTTGATTTTACACTGGCATTTGATCACTATAATCACAAAATTTCTCTCTGCAAGCTAGACAGACATGACATTAGAGGCATTCTTGAACTACTGAATTGCTATCATAGTAAGAGGCGCCAGTTTGTTTCTCTTGGCATGAATGCATCCGCAAAGAAATATTTTGCGGAGTTCCACAGGGCAGCATCCTGGGCATGAGGCTCTTAAATTTGTACGCTATTGATACTATTTTCGTATATGAAAACGCAAAATTTACAATTGACGCATATGTTACAAGCATCCTCATTTAATCGAATTCTTACAATAGTCTATTTACCATGGCAAATAATTTGCTGTGCAGTTTGTCTCACTGGTCTACACAAAACTGTTTAAAGGTGTATACAACAAAAACAAAAGCTGTAATCTTTCGTACCAAAAAAGTAAGTTCCTCCAAATCAAACATTAGTCTATTGATGGACAAGTACAGAATGTGTCCATTTTGTAAACGTTCAAGGAGTACATTTTACAGATACTATGCAATGAAACGATCACGTATGCTCGATATTTCAAAAACTTTGCCGCATAACAGGTGTTTGAAGTCGTTACCAATGCACTTCAGCCGTTGCTGTAAAATTGTTAATTTTTAATGCTTTATTTTATCTCACATTTACTACGGGCATCTATGATGGGGCACCAGGACTCAGTTTAACTTGAATAAACTATATCGTATGCAGAAAAAAATAACATGTGTCGTCGCATATGTACCGTATCTGGCTCATACAGACAACATCTTCAAGAATTACAACGTAACCAAAGTCCATAGCATCTACTAACTATACTACTCTTGTGCGGATATTATTTTAGTGCTATATGCAACCCTACCTTATTGCAAGAACTTGAAAAGCTATCTGGCCATCAATCTTGTTATAGCACTCGTACTCCGGAAGTGTGGAAGGTTCCACACTTTAGAACGACTTATGGTTACCAAACGCCACCAAACAATCTCCCTAGACTTTTTAACTCATACAACAGAGCAGGCTATCATTTACAGCACTTATCGTTGTCAGAATTTCAAATATTATTGCGCTGCCTTCTCTAGAGTGTTTTCAGAAAGTTATTATTGTGGGATATGTTTTTTTTTATTTTTGCATACGAAGTACATATCTATTTTGTTCCCGCTTTTGTTTCAGTAATGTAATCAACTTTGAAAATGTTTAAATGTGTTTTTAATTTTTTGTTTATTCATTATAGAACTGCCATACCTTATTGTCACTGTATAGGTGTAATATACAAGTGCATTATGTGCCCTACCATATGTAGTCATAATGCACTAAGGGGGTGAGGTCTCCCTGAAGCCACGTTTGTGCGGCTTTTTTTCTCCACCCACATCCATTTACCACTATGTTGCGCATGTGTGTAAATAAAAAACAATGAATTAAATCAAATTTTTCCTAATTTTCCTGGAAGCACTACGAAAATGCTTCGAACGGCATATCGTTGCCTCTATTTTCTATTAGAAGCCGCTCTTGGGTGATCAGTTTAATCAAGGTTTTTGATCAAGCGTGTCCTGAGATATATCCTTACTGCTTCTAGTAATGACACTGGCCTCGTCGAAATGACCTCGTCCTCGCCACGGTGGTCTAGTGGCTAAGGCACTCGTCTGCTCAACCGCGCGCTGTGGGATCGAATCCCGGCCATGGCAGCCGCGCTTTCGATAGAGGAGACAATACTTAAGTCCTGTGTGCTTAGATATAGGTGCAAGTTGAAATAATCGAAATTTCCGCAGCTCAACTGCGGCATTTCTCATAATCATATGGTGATATTGGGACGTTGAAGCCCAATGATTAATAGGTTAATTAACGAAAGGGCCTTGCCACAGAGCTTTAAGGAAGAAATTTGGATTATAGTAGTACGAGAACTTAACAGAAAAATTACCGCCACCATGCCTACTTGCAGGAAAATAAGAACGCCTGTGCCGTAAACAACTCATTGCGTAAATAGTGCGACTAGAAATACAATGCAATTAGCGAGGCAGATGCCACGTATTGTTTAGTCACTTATTCAGTCTTTAGCAAAATATTTCACCAAATTCTAAAATAGAGTATCCTCTATTCATATTTCTTTGCTAGAGCAAATCTTAATGAGACGTCAATTGCCCAATATAGTCTAAACTGCACGATGCAAATTTGTGTTACGAAGAAGACTAGAACAATTTTCATGAAGTGCATTTACATCAATACAAAGATGTTTCTACTTTGCAAACCATCACTACAATAAGAGTTCAAATTTTGCCCCACGCTTTTTTTCCGCTGAGAAAGGCCTTCCTTTTGCCATTTTCAGGACTGTGCTCGTCGGTTTCCAGCCTCAGTGATTTTGGTGGCGTGAGCTGCAGCTGGTCATGCTCAGTACAACGGGTTGGTTTGACGCGTTTCGTGAGAACGGCGGGCCCACGCTGTACACGAGTGACAACCGAACCTCTGTGAGCGCTGACCACGCAGAAGTGCTTGTGTACCTCGCCTTCTTCACACTCCTGGTGGCCTTCCTTGCCATTGTGCCAGGAATACGCAAAGAACGCGTCATCACAGTCATCACCGTCATCTTCAGCCTGCTTGTGGGCGCATCCATTCTGATCGGGGTTCACGGTTCACGCTGGCATGTGGGCCAAGGCCGGACGCACACTTACTACCGGTGAGTCTGTTGCTGTACTCCCTAAGCATGTGCATGCTAAGTTGAAAGATGCCAGTTTCATTGTGCTGTATGTATTTTTACTAAAAAAAAGTATGTTTCTAGAATCGCCATATAAAGAAGGTAACACTTCTTTTTAAGGAGAAATATATGAAGCGATAAGAAAAGTCCATGAAAAAATAACTGGCCGCCGTGAAGACCACTGGCCAATTGTCTTTTTATCCACTTTTCTTTCTTTATATTCATATTAGCATTACTTCAAATATCGCCTCCTATAACAGTTACGAGGTGCACTTTTCTCTTCATTGCGGAACTCAAAGCAACTTCTTCCCAGCATATTGTCACGACGTCAAAACAGAGGGGTCTTGCCGCAGAGATTGAGACACCAGAAGCAGGTAGGTCTTTTCAATAGAACGCGCAAGCGAGTTCTTCTTCTTCGTCCATTTCATAGTCCTTCATGGCACATGCACAACTGCCATTGTCTTTTTTGAGCAAGCACGTGACATTTGCGTCTCTCCGAAAGCGGCATCGTCCCGATGCGCAACATAGGCACTCTACTAGGTGTATGAAGTGGCCGCGCCAAGAAGGTAACCGGGAGCTAATTAACTCAATAAATATGGTTTTATACGCACGGCGTGCACCACTTCGGGTAAGTGCTTTTAGCGCTTATAACTACAGTCAGTGTCGGCAACAACTTCGTAGTTCACGTCGTTCAAGCGTTGCGTGACACTGTATGGGCCAAAGTACCGTCTTAGCAGATTTTCAGACAGTCCACGTCGACGTATCGGAATCCAGACCCAGATCTTGTCGCCTGCTGAGTAGCTAATGAACTTGTGTCGGTGGTCGTACCGTTGTGCAACTTGATGCTGTTGATGACGGATGCGCACACGCGCGAGCTGTCTGGCTTCCTCGGCGCACTGAGTGAATTCTTTGGTGTCTACATGGATGTCATCACACTCATGCGGTAACATGGCGTCCAACGTTGTCGTGACTTCGTGACCATAGATCAGACTGAACTGTGTCATTCCAGTGGTTTCTCGTCGAGCGCTATTATAGGCGAAGGTCACGTACGGCAATATCTGATCCCAGATATTCCGTGTCAACGTACATGCTTATCATGCCTGTGAGGGTCCTTTTGAGGCCCTCCGTCAGTCCGTTTGTCTGCGGATAGTATGCAGTTGTTCTTCGGTGTGCTGTACCGCTGAGTCTGAGAACCGACTCCAAAAGCTCTGTGGTGAAGGCAGGTCCTCTGTCTGTGATCACTGCTGTCGGAGCGCCATGCCGAAGGACGATGTTTTCAATGAAAAACTGAGAGGCTTCTGCTGCTGTGCCACGCTGCATAGCTTTAGTCTCCACATGACGGGAGAGGTAATCGATGGCCACCATAATCCATCTGTTCCCTGTTGTGGAAGTTGGAAAAGGACCCAGGAAATCCATTCCAATCTGGGTGAGCGGTTTCGCTTGTTCTTCGACTGGATGTAAAAGACCGGCTGGCTTGCTGGGAGGCGCTTTGCGTCTTTGGCAGTCGGTGCAAGTTCGCATGTGATGGTTAACAGGAGCAGGTAACTTTGGTCAGTAGTTCTTGCATCGTAGTCGTAACAATGTTCGGGTGTGGCCTAGATGACCAGAAGTTGCTTCATCATGGCACGCTTCCATTATTTCTTTGCGAAGAAAGGCAGGCACGACAAGCAAGTGCGGGTTGCCGGTTGGTGAGAAGCATTTCTTATATAGAACATCGTTTCGCAAGCAAAAAGATGGCAGTCCTCTATCAAATAACCACGGCACGTCTTTACGTCGTCCTTCTAAATATTCAATGAGTAGTAACACCTCGGGGTCACTGCGCTGCTCTCGTGTAATAGTGGCCGTGTTGACAACTACCAAGAATGCAGCGTCGATGTTTTCGTCATCATGAGTGACAGTCTCCATTGGCGACCGTGAGAGACAGTCGGCGTCGGAGTGCCTCTTCCCAAATCTATAGATGATGGTCATGTTGAACTCTTGAAGCCTTCGGCTCCAGCGCATCACACGGCCATATTGATCTTTGAGCCAGCACAAAGAGTGATGGTCGCTAACAACCTTGAAGGAGTGGCCGTACAAATATGGACGAAATTTGATGACCGCCCGCACCACGGCGAGACACTCCTTCTCGGTAGTCGAATAGTTTTCCTCCGTGCGAGAGAGAGTTTTGCTGGTGTAGGCTATTACTCTTTCACAGCCGTCTTGCCCCTGCACCAGAACGGCACCCAGACCTACATTGCTGGCGTCAGTGTGAAGGGCTGTAGGGGCTTCCTGGTCGAAGTGCACAAAGACTGGAGGTGTTTGCAGGCGTTGTCGTAGTTCATTGAATGACATTTGCTCTTGTTCACCCCAAAAGAAGGGGACGTCCTCACGTGTGAGTCGAGTCAATGGCGCCGCAATAGACGAAAAGTCCTCAATAAATCACCGGCAATAGGCGCACAACCCTAAGAAGCGTCTCACGGACTTTTTGTCGCGTGGTGCAGGAAATTGCGCTGTGGCGTCTATTTTGGCCGGGTCAGGTCGAACACCCTCGTGACCGACGACGTGGCCTAGGAAGCGGAGTTCGCTGAAATCAAAATGACATTTTTCCGGTTTTAAAGTAAGGGTGGCCGAACGTATGGCTTAGAGGAAGGTCGATAAATGGCTACGATGTTCCTCAAATATTGCTGAGAATACAATAACATTGTCCACATGAACCAAGCATGTTTGCACTTCAGGCCTGATAGTACGGTGTCCATGAGACGCTGAAAAGTGGCTGGCGCCGAGCACAACCCAAAAGGAAGCACCTTAAATTCGTAAAGGCCATCGGGCGTCACAAAGGTTGTTTTCTCACGATCTCTCTCGTCGACTTCTATCTGCCAGTAGCCGCTTCAGAGGTATTGAAGAGAAATAGCGCGCATGACGCAGCCGATCGAGTGAATCGTTTATGCGAGGCAGTGGATAGACATCTTTCTCCGTGACTTGGCTCAACTTGCGATAATCAATACAGAAGTGCAAGCTGTCGTCTCTTTTCTTGACCAAAACCACGGGGGACGCCCAAGGACTTTTCTAAGGTTGTATGACGTCATCTGCGAGCATCTTCTGTACTTGCTTCTGAATCTCCATGCGTTCTTTCGGAGCCACATGGTAGGGGTTCTGCTGAATCGGTCGCGTGCTGTATTCAGTAATGACGCGGTGCTTGTTCAATGGTGTTTACTGGACCTTTGACGTACGCGAAAAGCAGTCTTCGAATCAGTGTATAAGTTCAAGCAGGCGCTTCCTATCAGAGGGCGGTAGCGTGAAACAGATGTCCACCGGCAAAGTTTTCGAGGCGGCGACAGTCACGTCATCTGGTTGCAAAGCAAGACAATCCCCGGCTTGGTCTACATCGTCGTAGTGGGCAATTCCAGTACCCTTCTGGATTTGACGGTGCTCGTTGCTGAAGTTTTTGAGGATCACTTCTGTCTGTCCACCAGTAAGCGCCAGGACGCCTCTCGCGATGGAAATGCCTTGCGTGAGCAAAAGAGTGACTATGTGCTCCGCTATCACATCTTTATAGCAAGGCCACCCACTGGACACCGACACAAGGCAGCAGGATCTCGGTGGGAGCGTCACATCGTCGGCTATTCGCAAATGGCCTCGTGGTTCGTCGCTGCTGTTGTCGACATACGGATGTGCGCAAAACGTCATCATATGTTGAGGGATGTTGATAACCGCGCCATGATCTTGAAAAAAAATCCATGCCCAAAATTAGCTCTTTTCAGCAGTCTGGCAACAGGACGAAAGTAGCCACAAAGCTAGGATCCCCGATGCGAAGTCGAGTGGTGCATTTACCCGTGAAAATAATCAGCTGCCCACCAGCACTCCTTGTGTGTGGCCCTAGCTGTCCATGGTGTCTTGACCATTTTAAGGTGGACGGCGAGCTCTTGTCGCATGATGGAGAAGTCGGCGCCAGTGTCGACCAGTGCTGTAACGTGATGTCCGTCAATGAGAACGCTAAGATCGGCACGCACAACTGCATCAGCATTAGTATCCGTTTTCGTATTCGTAGTTGTTGTCGTCATATCTTCTTGCGATGATAGGGGAAACTTTTCGGTGTCTCGACGATTGGCAACCTTGCCGCCGGAGGTCGCAGCAGTTAGTTTCCCCGGCGCGGGCTAGGCAAACGGCCTGTGATGACGTTCGCGTAGCTCTGAGAGAAGTCACGGTGACGCGCAGGTGGTGATCGCCGGCGACCCGGTGGAGTTGCGTGGCCAGGCGACAGTTAATTGGTATCGTGGGCACGATGGTCTTCAAAGCGGAAAGAAGTGGGGCGAGAAATGTTCCCGAATCCTGAATGGCCATGACGGCCATAACGGGCAATGGGACCGGGTTCCCCACAGCGGAAGCAAATAGGTCAACGGTCGGCCTTGCGCCATAAGTCAGTTCGGTGAACTGGTGGTCGTCTCGCAAATACCGTTGCCACCAAGGTACGGCAGTGGCTCGTGGCTGGAAGGGCATCACCACATATCACAGTGGAGGACGACGGACTGCATCAGCGTAGCTCGCTGGATGTGGTTCAGGACTTGGCGCGGGTGGTGTAACAGCTTGCCTCAACTCCTGGCGGATGATTTCTGCAACAGGTGTGACAGGCGGTTGAGGAGGGGGAACGCAGAGTGCCCAAAGTTCCTCACGCAGTATTTCCCTAATCATTTGTCGCAGGGAACTCTCGCATACGGCAGTGTTCTGAGCTGCAGCACTTACTGCCGTGTGGTTCGGCAGGTGGTCAAGGTGTCGGCAACGTTGTTGCAGTGCGCGCTCGATGACAGTCGCCTCTCTTATGAATTAACCTACTGTTGTAGGTGGATTCCGTACAAGGTCCGCAAACACTGGTTCCTTAACACCCTGCATTAGGTGACGCACCTTCTTCGCCTCGGGCATGTCAGGGTCAGCTCGTCGAAACAGACGGATCATACCCTCCGCGTACATGGCGGCTGTTTCTTTGGGTTTTTTGGCGCGGGCCTCAATCAGTTGCAGTGCACGGACCCGTTGGTCCGAGTTCAAAAATGTAGCGAGGAGCTTTCGATGGAAGTCTTCTCAAGATTGAAATGTAGCCTCGCGGTTCTTGTACCATGTGTGAGCGCTATCTTCCAGTGCGAAATATGCACGGCCAAGTTTGTGCTGTTCGCTCCAGTGGTTGGAAACGGCGACCCATTCGAACTGTTCGAGCCAGTCCTCGACATCCTCGTACTCTTCCCCCGCGGAAAATTTCAGGAACGTGAGGATGTTCAGGAGTCACCTGCGAGGGAAGAGTGGTCTACGATGGAAGAATAACAGTGGATGTCGTAGGAGCTGCCATGCTGGTAAGAGGCGGAACAGGTGTGGACTCCGGACTTAAGCCTAGTAGGCGCCGACTGAATCGGTGTACCGCAGTCGTGACGAGGGGCTGAGTCTCTGAATTAGGTGAACGGGCCCGAGCAAGACTGTCCTGCATCAGGTTGTAGGCTCCAGCACCTCCATCAGTGTCACGACGTCAAAACAGAGGTCTTGCCGCAGAGATTGCGACACCAGAAGCAGGTCGTTGTTGTTGTTGTTGTTGTTTGCCTGTGCAGATGGTTCGTACCCAAAGAAGGGGATTGGCCGATTATCGGTCTTTTTAGTAGAACCCGCAAGCGAGTTCTTCTTCTTCGTCCATTTTATAGTCCTTTATGGCACATGCACAACTGTCATCGTCTTTTTTTTGAGCAAGCACGTGACACTACTTTTCATGGCATCCTCGGTTAATACTTATAATTATTGCCTAACAAGAAAAAACAATCCCTGATACACACTTTTTTTTCTTCACGCATGGACTTGGCAGTAATGTTCCAACTTCGATTCTCATGAAGCTCCTGCATTTTTAGGATAAGATGCGCGTGTAAGAAAGCTGTTTAAAAGTTATAGCATCTCCCACTGAACTAAACCACGTGTAGACGCGAAGCAGCGGGGGGATTGTGAACGGCACCCACAGAAACTCGTCTATGCCAGCCTAAGCAGGGGCACCACCATTCAGAAGCTAACTATCGCTGCCGGTGACTGCTGCCGTGAACGCTGCCGGTGACCAGCGCTAGCGTTGACCGTGCTAAACAGCTGGTCTCTCAAAGCACACGTAAGAGACATCGAACGTGATCCCGTGCTAACCAAAGCAGAGGTGCTCCTTGTCACGGAAACGTGCAACGCCGCAAGACCCACGATCAGCGGCTACGAACAAAGCAGACGCACTCTGACTCATGGAAACAAAAAAAAGCGTCTCCATGGGGTGCGCAGATGAGGGTGGGGGGGGGGGTGCGTATGAGAAGAAATAAAGGAGAGAAGAATGCTTATGCGCAGCGCAGGTGTGGACGCCGCACTGCTGAGAAAGCGTTTCGTGGCCTTCACCTGCAACTCGGCATATAGTTTCCTAAAGTTAACTAGAGGAGACTCTGGCGTTGCGATCGTTCAGCAACCATGGTAATTACGGGTATGACATGGATTTGCGTAGTCTTCGTGCTAGCGGGCAGTGAATCGCACTTGTGGCTTCGTTTATTGCTGTGTTTTTGTTTTGTTTCGAATGAAATAACAAACTGTTTAGAACTTCTTAGGCTAACTTGAAATGGTGATTCTAAAAGATGGAGGTGGTGAAACGTAGCTGCCGAACATTTGCCGATTGTTGTCTTGTGACAAAGCAGCTTCAAGCTAAGCAAAGCTCGTAGGAACCTAAAGTACGAAGACTAGGCAAATAAATCCATGTACTACCCAAAACTCCCATGCTCGCTGAAGGGCCATGCGTTGGAGCTCCCATAGACCCTAGCACCAGAGAGAAAAAAAGCTAGTATATATTTAGAAAGCTCTATGATGTATAGTACATGGAACACCTGTGTTTCGATCCGACGGGAAGTTAAGACAGCGATGGTGTCAACGGGCATCGTGCGAGCCTGAAGAGCTTCGCTCCTAATAAATAGAAAGAATATATGAAGACGCCTGTTTCGCATTACGGTCTAGTTTTTTTCTCGTTAGTACAGCCTGCTTCTTTGATTGAATGCGGTGCGCAGCAATGCTTGTTTGAATCGTGACAGAAAGGAGACAGTCGTCATAATAATAATAATAATAATAACAACAACAATAATAATAATAATTATAATAATAATAATAATAATAATAATAATAATATCCGGGGTTTAAGTCTCAAAACCACGATATGATTATGGGAGACGTCGTGGTAGAGGGCCCCGGATATTTCGACCACGTGGGGTTTTTCTACGTGCACCTAAGTCAAGTACATGGAACTCCAACATTCTTGCCTCCATCGAAAATGCAGCCCGTGCTGTCAGGAAGCAGCGTTACATGAAAAAGACTTTCGACAAAATAAACAACAAGAAATACTGGCTATTACTAAACATTTTGCAGCATTTACTGTCGCAGGCATCAAGTACCTAATTCAGTACAAGTGAAAGAGGTCGTGCTTTCATTTTAATCAAGACCATTCGCGAAAACGCCGTCGCTAATGTCACGCTGATTTCTGCTTAATTTACATCATATATTCGTGTCAAGCCACAGCTTCACCTAAAAGACTTCAAGAATCATATGTACACGAAATATATTAAGGGCCAAATATCGTAAGCGCGCAAATGCACGCGACAGCGACGAGCGATGCGACGTAGATCGTCTTCGCGCGATCAGTCGCTAGCGCAGGCAAACCTCATTCACGCGACGGCTTGGGCGAGCGAACTCCACTGTTGCTGGCATGAGGCCGTCTGCTCGCATCAAAAAAACCTCGTAGTGAGCGGTCTGCAATTTAAAAATAAGATATATTGTTGTGTAATGGAACGGAAAGTGTTTATGAGTGCCTTGCAGCACTTTTTTTTATATGCACATGCGTAAACGTTGCGTTATTTCTTGTTACGCATACGTGACTCGGGCAAGGTCACGTGCACCTATGTAGTCTTCGTCTTTTCCGGTTTTTCGCTATTGGCTGCTTGAGCCCAGCACTTCCGGGCGATGAGCGACGGTTTTCAAATCTGGAGAACCGACCGATCGCGCGAAAACGAGCACGCGACACGTCGCGCGAACGCCCTGTTTCGTCGCTCATAGCGTCGCTCGTCGCTGTCGCGTGCATTTTCGCGCTTATGAGGTTTGCTATTAAAATGGAGAGTAATGTGTTGGTTCTTAGCGCACAATGCTGAACAGCTAGTAGCGCAAACAAGCACACGGATGGCGATAGATCGAGACAAAGCGCAATCTAACAACTCAGTGTCTACTGCACATTATCGTACATACGAGGGCGGCCCAATAGGTATACTTAGCCTCACTGCTATAGTGCGACGCTATCGCATGAGACGTGTACTGACAATGAGTACGTTCTCTTAGGGCAACACATGCAAATGTCCAGTCGAATGGGGCTCGCGGTTTTGTTTTGGCCGCTTGAGGAAGCAGGTGATTTTCGTGTGTCCTTTAAAGATGGTGAAAGAGCAATATCGGTCAGATATTTCATTTTTGTTTTTGGATGGGAAATTGTGCAAGAGCCACTGGATGCCGTTCATGGTGTCTTCCCCTTCGATGGCAATCGTCGAAAATTGCTCATCGAGTTTAAACGTGGCGCACGTCGGTTTTGATCAGCCTCGCCCCGGGGCCCCGCAAACGGCTAGCACGACGAATAGCGTGACAAATGTCCACAACCTGGTTTTGGCAGACCGCGGACATAAGGTGTACAATATGGCTGAAGCAGGAAGCATCTCAAAAGACCGCCTGGCTCATATCTTGCATGAAATTTTGGGCATGAGAAAGCTGTTGGCATGATGGGTGCCGCAATGCGTTTGCTCACTCCGGACAACAAGCTCGTCCGTGAGACCACTTCAGAGCAGTGTTTGAAGTTGTTAAACGTAATCCGAAGTGAATACTTTGTAGTTTTGAGACCGTCTACGAAACATGAATCCACTGGTGCATATCAGAGACCAAAGAACAGTCGTACTGCACTCGGAGAACCTGTCTCGCAGGAGGTGAAGACTGTCGGAAAGGGGATGGCCACTGTTTTCTGGAAATCTCAAGGTTGTCTACCATGTTGAAGAAAGCAAAACGGGGAAAGGACCCTACTACGCTCAATTAACGGATCGTATTCTCCTGACCTGCACCGAGGAACTTTTCAAGTCGAGAAACAAGAAGAGTGATTCCGTGTTGTTTCGCAGCATGAAAAATTACTCGTCGGACAAATATTTGGGTCGAATGAAGAAGTTATTGCCGCCTTTGCGCTGCAGCTGAAAAGAAAACGTATTTTTCTGACGTGATCAAGATGTTGGGAAATCTCTAAGCCAAGTGAGTTGAAAAGAGGCTGACTATGTGGAGAAATAAATGCATACCATTGCGAAATTTTTGTTTTTCTTTTGAAGGCTGTAACTTATCGGACCACCCTCGTACGAACGCGTGTCACACGTGAGGTGTCACGCGTGTGACAATGCGGCCGTGGATGCATGTGACGCGTGAAAGTAATTATTTTGAAGTTTGTTTGTTGTTCAGATATCCGAAGGCGTCTACATATATCTCTACGCATGAAAATTGAAGGAATAATGTGGCCAGTCAGTGTCGGTATTAGCGAGCAGATGTAGGTCGAATGAAACTGTTATAAGCGGTGTCCAAGCATGCCGTGACATGTAGTCGGAACTTACTATTGTGATCAACGTGAGTAGGGACGCCAATTACTTATTTATTTAACGATAAGTTGTCCACAAGTAACTATGGTATTTATTATAATAGCGGCTTGTGATCAGGCTGTTAACACGAAACTGCAGAAAAATGTACCATTATTCTGGTATAAGTTTGCGCATTATTGTTTGATTTTAAACAAGTCACGCGCTGAAAAAAGGAATCAGCGCAATCTAAACGAGTTTAAGAGAAAACAGATTTCATGAGAATTCATTCGTCCAGTTCATTGCTCTAATGATTTGCAGTTCCTTGATTCATGCTTTCATTTTGGTTAAGTTGTGAAGTGTGTTTGCAAGTAGCGTTCATCAAAACTGTTATTTCATTTTACGTTGATGCATTCGAGTACCTCTAAACGAGAAAGTGTGATAGCATGGCGCACGTGCGCGTGCAACTTGATAAAAATTTCAAAAAAATTGCCGCCCGTATCATCCCACAGGGGGTGGGCGGGGGGGTGGAACTCAAGTAAATGCATCGCAGAGTAGTGCGGGTCCTGCGTGAATGTTTCGTAGTTTGGCGGGGTTTGAACATGCTTAATTCTTACTTCGTCTTTATTATTTTTATTTTTTGAATGGAGGAGAGTTTTACCTTCAACGACGAACAAAAGCAGAGTAATGACGCCCTTGACTGAATTCCCAACGCGCGATTCAGTGCTTACATATGTGGGTTGGCCAGTGAACAGTTGTGCACGGCGAGCATGCAGTCGTTTTTCTATAGAAGACGCTTTACTCGGGGGCAACTTTTTGTGGCAATGAAGAAAACGCTGCGGAGGCAAAGTGGGCGTGTGGCATCGCTTTAGAATGTATCGCTACAAATGCACCCGTAATTTCCGCGTGAAAAGAATAAAAGGAACATATTTATTAGAAAGAGATGCACCGAGGAGATATTTATATCTTCTGTTGCTTTCTGAAGAGTCGCTTCGCGTTTTTGCGCGTCTGAAAACATCGCACGTTTCACGTGCACCTAACAGTAAAAATGGCGTCTTCTTTAGGTAAGCGCGCGTCGCCCGCCAGCTATTTTGACGACTTGCCGAAAGAGCTTGCGTCGAATTTCACTCACAAATAGCTGTGCAAGCAGACGTATCAAATTGTGTGCAGTGGGACTACTTGAACATGGCCGTCATTTGAAACACGAGCCGAACCGGACTACTTGGCGGAGGATTACAGGAGCAGTAGCTCCGCCCCCCCCCCCTAGCTTCCCCTTCATTGTCACAGAAAGTTGTCACCGAGTTTACCTGCGCCGGCCTTGCTAGGCAAGAGAGGGGTAGGCTAGCGGCAGTTTTGCGGATGTTTTCGTGGTCCAGAACAAGGCGTCACGGCAAGAGGCACGAGCCTGTAGCACGAGACGCGAGCATTCGCAGTGTGGGTGTGGACGGCGCCACCGCCGACGCCGAAGCACGACATCGTGCGACTTTGCATTTACAACCTGCGCTCAAGAATGCGATGCAGGATGATCCGAACTTCTCGGGCAGACGAGTTTGCTCTGAGCTTACTCTTCGGCGGCCATGGTATATATGAAGAAAGTGTGGGGTGCGTGGTAGCAGCGTTAATAAAAAAATGGCTAAAAAACGCGCGTGGTTTGTGGGAGATTTACGGCGGTCATCAAAAAAAAAAAAACACCGCGTGCAAACACGTCAGCGCCTCCACTCAGTGAACAATTTAACAGTGCAGCGACGCCTGTGCCATTGTCGCGCTGTCTTTTTGGCAACACAACTTGGCTACTGGTGTACTCATGGGCGTTTGTCCTCTTTTGGACAGGTTCTTTCATTTTACCCGAAGCATTGAAATTTGCATTCTTGAAGACAGCAAGGAGGCATACTCAGCACTCCCATGCTGCTCGTTTTGCTTCTATAAAATATTGCATATAAATATTATGACAAGTGGTCACCAGGGGCGCTCGCATCGTGGCAGCAATGCGGCTGTGATTGGATGCGTCATGAGTGTGGTTAAATTGAATACGAGACATCATAGCAGCTTGATAATATTGTTACGGAAATGAAGTAAAGGAACAGGAAGGACACAATCAGCCATGGGTCCGTCCTATCTCCAGCATTATTCAATATACTGATGAGCTCTATTCCAAGTGTTCAGGATGTCTGTGTCTACATTTATGCAGATGATATCGCGTTCTTCGCTGCAGACAGCGACATTTACTAACTACACCAAAAATTGCAAAGATATAATAATGCTCTAGAAATTTGGTTGCGATTCGGTTCATTATCATCGAACATCAGTAAAAGTGCCCTCTTGGTGTTTCTTATAGCACATTCAGTTTCAATTTCTGTATTCTATAATCGGGAACCTATTTCACAAGCTGATTCAGTCAAGTACTTAAGAATGATTTATAATGAAAAGCTAAATTGGAGCTCACACATAGAATATATAACAGCAAAGGCACAACTGGCGTTAGATTTATTACGCAGGCTAAGCAACAGAAAATACGGGCTGCGCAAAGATACGATGTTAGTGATATATAAAAAGTGCGACCAATTTTGTATTTCGTGTGTGTATTATTCTCGGGGGCTGCTGGTTATGAAATTAAACCGCTAGTAATGTTAGAGCGAGAAGCCCTACGAATATGCATGGGACTTCCCAGGTTCATGGCGAATAATGTATTGCATCAAGAAGAGAGATTGCCAACACTCCTCTGTCGATTCCGCATCCTAACGGTTCAAACCTTCTTAAAGTTCAACAGTTTACTATCAGTGTGAAGATCAGAGCACGTATTTATCAGTGACCCTGGCTTTTTATTTCTTGCTAATTGGCCTCAATTTCATACCCCTCAAATAATTTTTGTTAAAAAGAAACTGGATTGCATAAATGTATACATTAACACGGTAATTGAAACTAATTCCTCAACTCTCAACATTAGGATAGAGTACGATGAAATCTTCCTCCCACAAGCCAAGTTGAAATCTCTTAGATTTTTGACCACTACATTGAAAGATTACTTGGTACTTGCAGAAACAAAGAACGTAATAGCTACAGATGCTTCTGTCAACAATGAAAAGGCAGGCGTAGGAATTGCGTATGATTTCCTCGGCTGCTCTTTTTCAGTGAGGCTTCCAGATTTCACTCCTATATTTGAAGCCGAGATTGTAGCTATTATCTTAGCTCTTCGAAAAACTCCTACGGCTGAAACCAGTGTAATCATCATAAATCATCATAACAGACTCACTTTCGGTGTGTGCAGCTCTGACAACCTCAGAACAATCTCGTGACTTAGCAGCGTTCCACACATTAGCACCACCGCATTTAAAACTCCAGAAGTTAGTGTGGGTTCCAGGTCACTGCGGATTACAATTGAATGAATTGCAGATGCCTTGGCGCGAGTTTCACTTGATGGACCAGTAATTTCGGTACTTCTCGACTTAGAATGCTCATCAGAAGTTAGATATAGGAAACTCGCTATTTTTACAGATAGTTCAGAAAATGTCACAAAATGGACCGATTATCAGCATCTCAAATTTCTATGGAAAACACAGTGATGTCCGTCAAAAAGACTTGAAATTATCATTTCCAGATTCCGGTGCCGTGTTCCACTATTAAATTTTTATTTACACAGAGCTGGTCTGACACTTTCCTTCCTTTGTCCGTTCTGCGAAGAATCAGAAAATATTGAATATTACTTCGGCTCATTTCGGAACTATGGAGTAATTAGGAAAAGAGTTCCAGCTATTCCATTTGCGAAGCTCGGTTTAAGTTTTACCACAGAAAAAGTTCTAAATTTTTGTGCCTCTGTTTTGGGAAGTTGCCACAGAGATGCATTCGATGCGGTGTGTAATTTTATTCAAGACTCTAAACGTTTTTCAACATATAGCCAACGTTAACAAATACAAAAAAATTGGCAGATCTCACGTTCAGTAAGAACCGATGATATGCGAAGCACGAGTGAGAAAAGTTGATATGTCACTCTAAAATCAGCGCAATGTTACGAGGTGGAGGTAAGTGATGTTGTACATGACTTACGTGTAATGATTATCATGCATGGATGTCTAGTTTACCTTCGTCATCTATTCAAGTCACGTAATACCGAATTTAGTATATGGGGAGCAAGCGAAACGGCCGCGAGTCCATTATGAAGGGCCCATTATACTCCAATGTAGCGTTGACGCGCACGTACGCTGGACACAGCGACGCTATGTTAGCAAAACGTGAGTACTCTATATACCTTTTCACAGGAAGGAAAAAAACACCACCATGCCCCTGCTGCTGAAAAACATTTATTTACAGATGTTATTCTTCCTCCTTTGGACCCCGGCACACACCGATGTCCCGCTTCCGGGCAACGAGGCGGCCCACGCCGCGGCTCGAGGTCTCACTCGCCGAGCCGCGGCACATTCTGTGGCCGCCGCCTCCGCTCCCGAGAACGGGGCTTCTGATCTGCCGGATCGAGACACTTTGACAGACACGCAGCGACAACACAGACCACAATGGTCGTGGGGTGATCGTCTCATCACGTTCCGAGATATTACGCAACACTACAGACTGGAAAGGCGAAAGCTCCCGCCACCGCATGACAAATTAAACAGACACGATGCCGTAAGCTATCGCTTACTACAAACCCACTCTTACCCCAGCCCGGTCGTCTTACGCCACTGCTACCCGCACTTACACACTACCGATCTATGTAAAGCATGCGGGCACAGAGCAACGCTGCGCCACATGCTCTGGGAATGCGCCGATAACAATGGTCGAGAAACGGCCGCCGTTCGCGATGCGCCTATGGCGGCTGCCAATACCAGGCAACAGGAAGCCTCGAGCTCACTCGTTCCCGCCGCCGTCCCGTCTGCGGGAGCCGCGGGGGACCTTCTCCGTCGGCGACGCCGCCGCTGGGAGGCGGCGCTCAGAAGCTCGGAGCTCAACGACCAGCTCTGGGCTGTCCGGCAGGCTGAAGATGCCGCCCGAGTTCAGGGACTCAGCGCCGCCATCTGAGGCCACCAAGACCAAGCTGCCGGCCAAGTTCTAATAAAGTTTCCTCTCTCTCTCTACAGATGTTATTTACAGGGAGGGTGGGAATGGTCCTTAAGGGGCGGCCCCGTACAAACACTAGGTGAGCTCCCTCTCACGGGAGCCCATTGGCGTTGGCCGCGGCCCGGGCACGCTCGACCAGGGCCCGTTGGGCCGTCAGGCCGTCAGGTCAGAGCAGCCGAGCAGGGCTGCCTCCCAGTCCTCCCGCGAAGGGTTGAGTAGTGGGGTAAGGTTTGGAGTTTTTTGGCATGCCCACACCATGTGGAAAATGTCAGAGGAATTTTCCTCACAATGCGGGCACTTCCCCGTGCAAGCGGGGTCAAAGTGTTTTATGATTGCCGGGCACAATAGAGCTTTAGTATAAAGGCGAAGGAGGATTCGCTCCTCCGCCTTCGTGAGGCCCTTACAGGGTTTCGGATAGACGTTATGGCCGGATTGATAAAATTGTGTGACCTCCTTAAAGGTGTAGGCGGGATTGGGTTCGAGTTCCGGATCGGTAGGGGACGAGGATGGTGCCCGGAGAGTGAGCGCGCGGGCAGCGGCATCGGCCGTCTCATTACCGTCGAGGCCCGTGTGAGCCAGAGCCCATATGATCGTTCGGTGCGCGGCAGCACCTAGGTAGCTGCTGTTCTGCAAAATTTTATATGCACGGTACGGAATGTATCCCTGTTCAATATTGCGACAGGCACCCCTTGAGTCGGTGATGATGACCCTCGAGTCCTGATCTGCGGCGGCTAGTGCGATGGCGATCTCCTCCGCGTGCGTAATGTTATCTGCACGGAATGTGAGTCCGTTTACAACGGTGTTTTGGTGGACGACCGCAGCCGTGTACCAACCACCGTGGTGCGGGCCGGAGGCGTCCACGTAGAATACTCCGAATTTGTGGCCGTAGTGTCGAGCCAAGGCTTCCGCCCGCGCGAGGCGTCGACCACTGTAGTCGTCTCGGGTCATGTTAGCCGGAAGAGGGCGCACGTGCAAGGAGTATCGCCAAACTTCTGGAATCCGTACGCGCTTTTCCGTGTGTATTGAATGATTGATGTGTAGCCGGGCTAGGAGGCGGCGACTCGACGGTGTTTTAGAGTCTAGTATATTGGTTTGTCAAGTGCGCCTCTCTCAGCTCCTTGAAGGTGTTCACCATTCCCAAGCCCAAAAGGCGCTGGTTAGAGGTGCTGACAGGAAGGTCGAGGGCGCGCTTGTAGATTTTGCGGAGAATGACTTCGAGTACATTCTCGTCGGATTTGCGTAGGTGGAGGTATGGAGCCGAGTACAGGACTCGGCTGGTTACGAATGCATGCGCCAGCTGCAAGGCATCTTTGCATCGTAACCCCCCGCGCTTGTTGGAAACCCGGCGGACCATCCGGCCCACCTGGTCCCCCACCTTACGCAATTTGGCCAATGTTGTGTCTGCTCTGCGATTTTTGTGTATAAAAAGCCCCAGTACTCTAATCTGATTGCGTTCGGGTATTGGTCCGCTGTGAAGGGAGAGGTCAACTTTTGTGGTGCACTTTGGTGAGGGGCGTATGTGCACGAATTCTGATTTGGACGGGGAGCACTGAAGGCCGCAGCGACGGGCATAGTCATCCACGATGTCCGCCGCTTGCTGCAGGCTTGCCTCCATGTCTCCTGCCGAGCCGTGTGACGCCCATATGGTGATGTCGTCGGCGTACAGCGCATGCTGTATGCCTTCGACTTTCGCCAGCTGAGCGGGGAGTCTCGTCATTGCTACATTGAATAGAAGGGGCGAGAGGACCGCTCCCTGCGGAGTCCCTCTCGTGCCTAATCGGTAAGGGCCGTGTTCAATGTCCTGAATCTGAATGTATGATTGTCGGTCAGTGAGGAATTGTTTAATATAGTTGAAAGTGTTTTGGCCGCAATCCAGCTGTGAGAGATGTGTTAGAATAATTTCGTGGGTCACGTTATCAAAGGCCCCCTTCAGATCCAAAGCGAGCACAACTTTGTCATTCAGGGGATACTCGACTGGATCGAGGATCTCATGGTCGAGCTGAAGCAAGACATCTTGCGCGGACCGGTGTGGGCGGAACCCGAACATCGTGTCTGCAAATGCATTTTTGGTCTCCAGGAACGCGGACAACCTGTCGCGCACCATCGTCTCCATTAATTTTCCCACACAAGAAGTAAGGGAGATGGGGCGGAGGTTGTCCGTGTTAATGGCTTTGCCCGCTTTGGGTATGAAGGTGACCAGGGCGGTCTTCCACTCAATTGGTGGGCTTGTTTTCCCGATCCAAATAGAATTGATGTAGGCAAGGAGCATGGTATAGGCCGAGTCAGGAAGATTGGCAAGTAATTTCACGGTGATTTTATCCTTTCCCGGCGCCGTTCCTCGCCTCATTTTTGCTAGGGTTGCCTTCAGGTCGTGTAACTGGAACAGTTGATCCAGCTCCGCGTTCTCGGTGCCTGCATACGAGTACGCCGGCCCTCGGGAGTCCTGTTGTGTGCATAGATATTGGTCTCGGAGTTTACATGCCAATTTGGCTGTGTCTCCGTCGAAGCTGTGAAATGCTCGTTGCAGATGCTTTTGTGTTTCTGTTCGAGTTTGGGTCGGATCAATCAAGGCGCGGAAGAGGCGCCAGGTACTCCGGCTGGCCATTAGTCAGCGAGCTGGGCCGCGTACTCTGCTGCTCGCTGGGTGAGCTCAGCGATGCGAATTTTGAGCTTTCGGTTGTGTTTTTGCCGGCGCCATCGGCGGACGAGGCTGCGCCGGGCCTCCCAGAGGTGAAGGAGATGGTTATCTACCGCCGGAGTCGCCTTGGAGGGTTTAATTTGTGTTTCTGTGGAGCGTAATGAGGAAACCAGTTGCTGGGACCAAGCATGGTATCCTTGCTCCTCAATGGGTGTCGAATTGGCGTATATTTGCCGAAACTTCGTGTAATCGAGTGATTTTGCCTCTCCGTAGGGTCTTGCCAAAGGATAGGTGCGAATGGTAGTGTTGAGTATGCAGTGGTCGCTGCCGAGGGTCTCTTCAGTGTTGACCCAATCCGCATACTGAATGTTTTTTGTGAGGGTAAGATTCGGACATGTGTCCCGGGTCACGGAGTTACTCACGCGAGTTGGGTAGGCAGGGTCGGTGTGAAGAGTTAGGCCCAGCGTGGACAAAAGTTCCGCCAGTTTACGTCCACGTTTCTCTTCACGTGCATACCCCCAGAGTGTGCTGGGGGCATTAAAATCATCCACGATCACCAGATGGTCCCTGCCTGCAGCTTTTAAGGCGCGGCTAAAAAGGTCTGCGAATGTAATGTTGCTTAGTTTCGGCGAGCAATAAATGTTTAGCACGTGCAGTGGCGGGTCCTGTTTACGCAGCGGAAGGAGTGTCACCATCACGTACGAGAAAGCTGGCTTAAGGTCGAGATCAACTAGGTTGGCCATATAATTTTTGTGCACGCAGATGCAAGATAAAGGGTCCTGCTGAAACGTAGTATAGTTTGTGAGTGTGGCAGCACTCCCTGGCTCCTGGAGGGCTACCACAGCAGGAAGGTTTTGAAATGCTGCGAGGAAAAGCCGGAGGTTGACACGCTTAGTGTGAGCCTTAAAGCCCCGACAATTCCACTAGGTGATTTGTATGGGAGTAGATGTATTGGATCGTGGGGACTTCCGAATTCTAAGGGTGCCCGCCATGGTCAGTGGAGTTAACGAGCGATTGCGGTGGCGGTGCTCTTGAGCCAGCACTCGCGGGGAGGGGGGTGTCCTCAATCCCGGAGGCAGAGTAGTTGTCATCATCCTCAAATTCGATCTGTCGTCGAAGCGTTTTAAGGTACCGGCCAGACACGTCCTTAATTGGGCTGGCTCGTTTGGTGAAACGCGCAACTTGTTGGGCTATCAGGGTAGGGATGGTTTCTGTCATTTTAGCAATGGCGGCATTTACAGCCGCTGAGATTTGGGTTTCGAGGACAGTTATACGGCTGTCCATACGGACCTCAAGGGTGTTCACACGAGCCTCGAGTGCGGCAACCGCGTCTGCCGCACCCGCCCCGGTCTCACTCTCCATTACCTCTACTGCGGGGGGAGGAGGAGGGGAGACTAGTTGGGTCTGTTTGGCCTCGGGTGCCGCTAGTCTTTTCTGTAACGCTTCGATTTATGCCTGAAGTTTGGCAATAATATTTTGGTCGGCGTTACGCGATGAAGAGGGGATGATAGGGAGAGATGAGGAGGCAGCTCTACCCGTACCACCCACCTGCTTTCCGTTTTGGACGGCGATGGCCCATGGCCCGGCTTCACCGCATGGTTGCGCCGTCGGCTGCTTTTCGGTTCCTCCAGTAGGGGAAGCGAGCTTGTCTGTCTTGGCGACTTCCCGGCGTGGTGGCTCACTGGGAGTCTGATCTTTGCGTCGTTTCTTGGACGCCCTTTTGGACTTTCCGCCCTGTTGTGCGGCCACCTTGGAATTACGGTACTTGGCCGTACATGCTCGAGAGTTTGTGGCGTGTGCTCCACCGCACACAGAACATACGGGTACACGTTCATGAGGGGCCCGCACCCCCTCCTCCACAAGCGGAACCTGCTGTTCACACAGGCCACACGTATCCGGTCGTGGGTTGGGACAAGTGTCCATCCGATGGCCGACGACACCGCACTTGCCGCAGGCCGGGATCGTCCGGTAGTAGGGTTTGACGGGGATCAGCATTGTGTCGTAGTGAACAAAGCGTGGCTTCTCCTTGCCGGCGAAGGTTACACGCGCCTTGTTCGATGTGCCAAATTTACGCACCTCGACGATGGCGCCTGACCTCCAGCGTACGCTCTCTCGGAGCGTCTCCGTCGTATCTGTGTTGCGGACGACGATGACTCCGTGGCAGGCATTGCTACCATCTTGTCGCAGGTACCCGTTGAGCAGAACCTGCCTGTGCTCGATGCTTACCGCGAAGTCCACGATGATTTTGTCCGCCGTGTCAGGGTCCGGGGTGTAAATCACGATCAAATTTTGCTCTCTCGATGGAATAACTGTCACCGTCACAGCTCGCTTGGGCCCGAGGTATGCCTTAAACGCAGTCCCGTACCAGTTCTCTGAGAAAGCATCATGCACTGAGATGCACTCTCGTGGCTTTACGACTATTACATAGTCGTCCGGACTCGGTTTCGGAAATGGGCGAGGCTTCCATTTGGTGAGAAACTTGCCCTTGCGTCCCACAGCGCGCGAAGCGGGAGGCTGCGTCTTGTCAACTGGCGTGCCGGATGCCGAAGCAGCGGCGGACGCCACCTTCTTGGCGTTGGCTTGCGAGCGGCGTTCCACCGCGTCGTTGAGAGCTTGGCTCCGAAACCTCGGTGAAGAAGCGGAGTTTGGCGTTTCGGAAATCGTAATCGTCTCCCACGTCATGGCATGCGGGTCGTATCCACGCTGCATGAGAGTAGCGTCCATGTTGCCTCGGAAAGCCGGTCCCACGCCACCGGGCGTCGGCGTCGCCGTTTGGCTTAACGGCGTCGCCAACGTGGTCGGGTGATGTTCGGCCGTAAAGTTGTCAAAAACCGGCCCACCTGGATGACACTGGTATCCACGTGTTGTCTGTGAGTTGCCGAAACGATTGATGCTGGTCTTGACGGGGTACTGTGAAGTTGCCCGTGGTTCCAGCCGAAAATCAGCGGAGCCGAAGTGCAGCACGTCCTACATCATCGCGCGCTTGCAGCGCCCCCCCCCCCACCATGCCCCGCCGCGGTGGTCTAGTGGCTAAGGTACCCGGCTGCTGACCCGCAGTTCGCGGGTTCGAATCCCGGCTGTGGCGGCTGCATTTCCGATGGAGGCGGAAATGTTGTAGGCCCGTGTGCTCAGATTTGGGTGCACGTTAAAGAACCCCAGGTGGTCGAAATTTCCGGAGCCCTCCACTACGGCGTCTCTCATAATCATATGGTGGTTTCGGGATGTTAAACCCCACATATCTAAAAAACACCATCATGATGGGCTGTGCGCGGGAGTACAAAGGCTAAGGGCGCAGCGTTGCCAGTGCATTTTCGAGGGGACGCGCTAATTTGCACAGCCCAAGGAGGGCTGTGGCGGCGCCCAGGGAGGCGTTTATGAAACGGAGAATAGTTGACGCCAGGTGCGGCCAGCGTACGTCAGCGCGATCTGACGGCAACCGGCGCGAAGTGCGACATGCGGCATTTCGCGCCGATTCGTTACCCAGACAACACTTCGTCTCCCTCTTTTCGTGACGGAGGTAAGCCGGACGCACTGAAACGCGCATCCGTCAAAGCAACGCAGCGAGGCGCGCGCCTGTGAATATATGGCAAGACCGGCATCTGACGTGGCAACGCCGGAGTGACCCGACGAAATGAACGCCAGCAAGCAAGCGCACCGCATAACGTCGAAATGTATTGGCACCTTGACTGCGGCATGTAGTCATGTTCTCACAGGACACACATCTCATGATTATCATGTTTGCATCTGTCACATCCCTTCGTCATTTATTGGCGTCACGTAGTACTAAATATGGCATATGTGAAGCGAGAGAAACGGCCGCGAGCGCATCATGAGTGTGGCATGTAGTCATGTTGTTACATGGCACGCATGTCGTGGTTATCATGTTTGGATGTGTCATTTACCTATGCCGTCCGTTCGCGTCTCGTAATACCGAGTTTCGTACATGTGAGGCCAGTGAAATGGCCACGAGCGCATCATAAGGGTAGCATGTAGTCATGTTGTTACATGACACGGATCTCATGTTTATAATGTTTGCACCATTATTATACCTACATAATTCATTCACGTTCCGTAATACCAAATTTGGTATATGTAACGCTAGCGAAATGGCTGCCAGCGCATCGTGAGCGTGGCATGTAGTCATGTTGTTACATGACACACATCTTATGATTATCATGTTTGCACCAGTCCCATATCTTTGTCATCCATTCATGTACCGTAATAACAAATTTGGTATATGTGACGCTAGCGAAATGGCCGCGAGTGCATCGTGAGCGTGACTTGTAGTCATGTTGTTACATGACACGCATGTCATGACTTTCATAATAGGGTCTGTTGCTTGTGTTGGCCATGCAATCATGTCATACCATACCAGTTCTGAAACATATGATGCGAACGAAACCACCGCAAGAACAGCAGGATTATGAAATGTAAATCATGACATTAATGAGATACATGTCTTGATTGTCACGTTATGAATAGTCAAATATGTTCTTCATACAGCCATGTTATGCCACATCAAGTTTGTTATCGATACCATTATCGAAACGGCCAGGAGAGCTAAAAGTCGTAGGCGGCTAAATAGATAGATAGATAGATAGATAGTTATATAGATAGATAGATAGATAGATAGATAGATAGATAGATAGATAGATAGATAGATAGATAGATAGATAGATAGATAGATAGATAGATAGATGGATGGATGGATGGATGGATGGATGGATGGATGGATGGATGGATGGATGGATGGATGGATGGATGGACGGACGGACGGACGGACGGACAGACGGACAGACAGACAGACAGACAGACAGACAGACAGACAGACAGACAGACAGACAGACAGACAGACAGACAGACAGATAGATAGATAGATAGATAGATAGATAGATAGATAGATAGATAGATAGATAGATAGATAGATAGATAGATAGATAGATAGATACGCTCAAAGTCGCCGAAGTTCGCTAAGAAATGCTTCGCAATAAAAAAATAGCGGATCGAGAAGTAATTTTCGAAATGTGGATGAATCCGCGACATACCAAATTAACCGGGTTCGGCAAAACCACCTGTCTGGTCGGCTCCCAAAATCAAGGTATAGTTATTAGTGTCTATTTCCTTGTTGATTTTTTCTCACTCTCTGAATCTTTATTATCTTTTTTAATATACTGTCTTCCTTTTACAACATTTTTTTCTTTATTTTGTTGTAAGCAATAGTGCAGTGATTGTCCATATGAGACTATATGTTCTCTTGGCCAATCCCCCAGAGTGGGTATGAGCCATGGATTAGAGGCTACAAACAAAGAGCTGAAAGGTGCGCGAGTGTCCCAATCAGCCATTTTGAATATTGCATGTGGCTTTTCCTCTGTAAAAGCATTTTGTACAGATGTCACCGACCCCGTAACATATTGGTGAGAGGTGCTCGGTAGCCATCAGGCAACGGAGCTCCGCCGCGGACGTCGCATCGGTTTTCCAGCCATAGCCAATGCTGAGCCCTCCACGTCAACGTCAGCGTTTCCGACGAACACGGCGTCGCAACCATACGTTTTCACGCCACTTAAGGATTCCGGTGCATTCCGCGAGGCCGATGGTGTCGACGTTGACGATTGGTTGGCCATCTTCCAACGAGTGAGTGTGCCGAACAGAGGGAATCCCACACTTCAGTTGATTAATGTGCTGTTATACTTGAGAGGCACGGCCAAGGTATAGTATGAAAACAACGAAGAACTCACAAGCTTGGACCAATGCAAAGAAAAGATGCGAGAGGTGTTTGAAAAAACCGCCAGTCGTAAGATCGCCGCCAAAAAGAAATTGGCCTGCCGTGCCCAATCCCCCGCGCAATCATACCTCGCATACATTCAGGATGTGCTGGCCCTCTGCCGAAAGCGACATATAGAAGGTGACAAGGTCGGGCATGTCCTGATGATCACCTGATGAAGCACTGATCAATCAACAACGCGTTCAATCTCCTGATGTGCAAGGGCTGTTCTTTTCTGTCTTCTTTTTTGTCCTTGTTTTTTCAGCGCTCTTTTCTGTCCTTGTTTTTTCGCTTCCGTAGTTACGAAGTAACTACTTTTAAGTTGCGCTGTTTCTGCATTCAGGCTGTTCCACCGTGGACGTGATCATCAAAGAGTGGCGTCAGTTTGAGCAAGTGAATTGTAGGCGCATTCTGCAAACATTCGCCCGACTTCCAAACACCGCTGCAAAATCGACTTGGGAGGACCAGCCCGCACCACAACGTCCGCGCCGCTGGGAGACCTGACACGCATTTTTCGTCGCGAACTGGAATCGATGGCGCCTTCGGCGTTCTATTCGCGCAGTACCGATACCACTCCTGTTATTGTTATTCTTGTTCAAGCCATCCTGCGCCAGGAGCTTGAAAACATCGGAGTGCATTCCGTGTGCCATGTCACCGCGCCCAGAGTCAGCGAACGCCCTTTCGCGATGCCCTCCTCCGACCGATGGTTTTCTCCATGCACCCGCAACCCGGCTGAGTGGCGAACTGCAGATAACCACCCTTTTTTTTCAACTGCCACCATGTTTCAACTGCCACCGCGTTGGACATATTGCTCGTTACTGCCGCAACACATGGTCCTTGGCACCCCGTGCCGAGGACCATGTGTTGCAGCAGTAACCAATATGACCCACCTCGCGGTACTGCCCGCACCTTTTCACCTGCCGATGAGTCTAATGCCGTTGACCATTCATGGAACACTGAGTACAGCCGCTCGCCTTCACCACGTGGGCACCAGTGTCATTTGCCGCAAATACGTCGCCCATCGTCCCGTTCGCCGCAGCCACGGCGCTTCTCGCCCCCATGGCTTCCGGCCGCATTGTCTCGAAAAACTGAGAAAGGCAGCCCCCTGAGGTGGTGCTACATTGACGACCTCCACAGCAAATCCTCTCTCCGTTCCCACCAGACGAAGTGTAAAGGACGTTGAAGTAGACGGCGTACCTGTACAAGCACTTGTAGACGACACCGGTGTAAGCGCTTCGGTCATGAGTTCAAGCCTATGCACACGTTTAAAGAAAGTTCTGCGACCAGCGGCTGCACAAATGCTCCGTGTGGCCGATGGCGGCACGCCGATGGTTCTCGGTCTGTGCACTGCCCGCTTAAGAATAAAGGATCACACTACTGCTGTCATTTCAGCCATGATTGACCACTGCCCTTATGACATCTTAGACGTGGACTTCTTGTCGAATCATTCCGCTCTTATCGATTGTGCTACCGGCGTTCTTCAGCTACAGCTGCCTCAGATTGTCGCTGAACCCCACACTGCCCGGCCGCGCCTGTGCTCTCTTCAGGATGTATGACTGTCACCTCAGGCAGCCGCCTACGTCGTTTTGACCGCGCAGCCGTAGGTTCCCGATGGTCAATATGTCCTCCTTCCTCTCGCCGACATCCTTTTGAGCCGCAACATCGCCATTCCCCTCACGCTTGTGACTGTCACTCACAACTGTACCTCGCTCCCACTTCTCAATTTCAGCTTGTGCCCTCAAGTGCTTCCTCGTGGCATGTTCTTGGCCAGCGTATCTAATGCTGACGAATTCGAAATAGCGGCTCTCACCACCGAGATCGATTTGTTTCAGTTTCCTGTAGCTAACATCACCTGTTCTCTGCCAAATCGTTTCTCGAAGATGATTTCACCCGACCTCAATCCTGCACAAGCCAACGACATCGATCGCCTTCTCGCGTCATATAGCGACATTTTTTTTTTATTTTGGCGACAGACCTCTAGGGCAAACATCCACCGTTCAGCACCGTATAAACGCTGGTGACGCCAGTCCTATTCGCCGACGCCCCTATCGTGTCTTCCACATTGAGTGCAGAATTATCCAAGCGGAAGTTGACGAATTGCTCAAGAAAGGTGTAATAGAACCATCAAGTAGAGCTTGGGCCTCCCCTGTCGTCCTTGTGAAGAAAAAAAACGGTACCTCGCGCTTCTGCGTTGACTATCGTCACCTCAACAAGATCACGCGAAAAGACGTATACCCGCTACCACGCATCGATGACGCGTTAGACTGCCTGCACGGCGCTACATACTTCTCGTCTATTGATTCTCGGTCTGGCTACCGGCAGATTTTTGTCGATTTGATGGACCGCGATAAGACGGCCTTCATTACACCGGATGGTTTATACCAGTTTAAGGCCATGCCTTTTGGACTAGGTAACGCCCCTGCCACATTCAAACGAATGATTAACTCTCTCCTGCGTGGTTATAAGTGGCCTACGTGTCTGTGCTACCTAGGCGATGTGATAGAGAGAGAGAGAGAGAGAGAGAAATAACTTTATTGGGTTGTAAAAGAAGGGGTTTAGGAGCTAGATGGCTGGGGCCCCATGTCCAAGGCTCCACTGGCTTGCGCCGCCTGCCGGACGTGATCCAGAAGTGCTAGTTGCATCTCCGGGTCCGAGCTAGCGAGGAGTGCCTACCATAGCCAAAGAGTTTTCCATTCTATACTTACGCTGTAAGCGATCAAGTTCATTTGGCCGTTTAGCACAACTCCACAAGATATGGTAAAGGGTCGGTGGCGAGTCGCGACACCACGGACAATCGCGCCCATACAAAGTTGGATGAATTTTGTGCAGTCGTAATAAATTTGGATAAACTCCCGTTTGAATTTTACGGAAGTCTATGGCATCTTCCCCTTTAGGAGATTTGTGGGGGGCGCCATATTTCTGCCGCATGCATCGCTGGTGAGCAAGAAGCTCTCGCGGAGCCACCCGACACGGGTCGTTTTCCTCCTCCTCACGAAAGCCGTCGTTGCTGGGTGGTGGTAACAGCGGGAAAGGCTGCTGCTCCGCTCGGTTCGTGAGCGCTCGAGCTAGAGCGTCCGCCCTCTCGTTACCCTCTAGGCCTGCATGTCCAGGGCACCAGACCAACCTATAAGTGTTGCTCAATTCGCCGCCTAAAAATTTGCAATTGTTTAATGGGAGGCGGCCTTTCGTGAATAGCCGGCACGCCTCTTGCGAATCTGAGAGTATGGGGATGTACGTCTGGCCGTCGCTGCGCTCTCGACTTTTAATCGCCAATGCGATGGCGAAACACTCGGCCTTGGTGATCGATGTAGTGTACAGTGATGCGCTGGACGCCATGCTTCTCGTGTCACTGCTTACCATTGTGACGACGCAGCGCTTCCAGTCATACCTGGAAGCGTCAACGTATAGCACGTTCTCATTGCCTCTAATTTTTTTATCCATTTTACACGCTCCTCTCGCCTTTCGTGATGCCGCTCCTTGGTCATGTTCCTAGGGATAGGGGCGATCAAAATATGTCGTCGGACTAGGTCTGATACGTCCACCAGCTCCTCGTCCAAGTTTTGGGGTTGCGGTGTTATACCCGCCCTCATCAGTATCTCTTTTCCCGACTTCGTCTGGCTGAGGCGGTTGCGCTGAGAGATAAATGTTGCTGCTTTCAGTTCAGCGTACGTGTTATGCAGGCCGATCTCGAGAAGCCTCTGTGTCGGAGTGCTTATCGGTAAGCCTAATGCTGCCTTCTAAGCCCCCTTGATGATAGAATCTACTTGCTCTTCCTCACTCTTGTTCAGTGTGTGGAAAAGCAAGCTGTATGTCAATTTGCTCATTACGAGCGCCTGCACTAAACGGACAGTATCACTTTCTTTCATGCCTTTTTTTGTGGAAGGTGATCCTCTAAATCATCCTAGCCACTTGTTTAGTTGCCGATTTAAGAAGACCGATAGTGTGATTTGCCCTACCGTTGCTTTGAACCCAGAAACCCAGGATTCGGGCGACGATGACTTCTTTAATTTTCTGCTTTTCAATTTCAATTTCTATTCTTCCGTTACTTTTGTAGCGTTTGCTGTGTATTCTGATCACCTCCGATTTTTCGGGTGCGCAGCTGAGACCACTGGTTCTGGCAAAGTTTTCGACAGCCAGTGCCGCCTCTTGCAGAGTCTGCTTTTTGCTGGCCAGGGACTCCCGTGTGGCCCACAGAGTAATGTCGTTCGCGTAGAGGGTATAACCTAGCTATGGTACACAATTCAAGGCCCGAGCGAGTCGACGCATGGCGATATTAAACAACAGAGGAGATATTATGGCTCCTTGAGGCGTTCCCTTGTTTGGCATTCGGAATGGCTCAGACCTAACGCTTGAGATACCAATTCTCACCTCCCGATCGGTGAGAAAATCTTTTATATAGTTATATATCTTTTCCCCGCAACCACTTATATTTAGCTCTGAGAGTATAGCTTCATGAGAGATATTGTCAAAAGCTCCTTTTAAGTCTAGAGTAAGCAGCAAATGCTCTCCACCTTTGGGAACACCCTTGAGGACCTCTTCTTGTATCAGGAGGAGAGCGTCCTGTGTTGAGAGACCACTGCGGAAGCCCAGCATGATGGCCGGAAACAGCCCCCTGTTCTCTATGAAATTCTGAAGTCTGGTCTGAACGACCCGTTCGAAAAGCTTCCCCATACATGGCGTAAGTGATATAGGTCTGAGCGCCTGCAGGGAGGGCTTTTTTCCGGGTTTCGGAGTGGTTATAATTTTGGCGGTTTTCCATTCTGCAGGGACCTTTCCTTTGAGCCAATACTGTTCATTGAATTGTTTTGTCATGCCCTCGATGGCTTTGTCGCTAAGGTTTCTTATCATCGCATTCGTAATTTGGTCTTCACCGGGGGCTGTGTTCCTCTTGGCTGCCTGAGCTGCCGCAAAGACCTCCTCCTTTGTTATCGGCTCGTCGTTTCTCATTTCTAGCTCCGCTGTAACTCATGTGATTAGACGAGTTACTTGGTGGACTATCACCAATATATCTCTCCTTGAGGGCTTTCACGAGGTCGTCGTCCGTGCCCGGAAATGTTTCTGCGATTTTCTGCAGTGTTCTGCTTGTCGTGGATTTGGACTTGTCTGGATCAAGAATATTTCTTAGGATGGACCAAGTTTTTGTGGTGCTCAGTGTGTTCTGAAGTGAACTGCAGAACTTGACTCATCCCTCGGTAGCCAATTTGCTTGCATAGTAGTCGTTTGCTTCCTCTGCAAGAGCAGCGATCCTACGCAGTAGTGTAGTGTCCTATTCAGGCGTTGACGCTTCCAACGCTTTAGTAGGCTGCGCCTGCTCTCCCATAGGTGTAGCAGACGGCTGTCTACTGCTGGCGTCTCTACGGTTCTGGCTATTTTCTTCGTAGTGATGGCGTGTACCGACTTTATGTACTCCGACCATGCCTCTATTGAGTTCGGTACAAAGTCGGGTGGAGGATCTCGTTTCCTAAACTCAGTCCAATCTGTGATCGCGGCGTCGCCTATCAATCTGCGCATTTTGGGTGTCGATATGGAGATGCTGATAATGTAATGGTCGCTTTTTAGATTTTCCTCCAGGTTTGTCCAGGATGCGTCTTTGAGGTTGAAGCTGAAAGTGAGATCCGGGAACGTGTTTCTACATACGCTGTTGCCCACTCTCGGGGGCATGATTGGGAGAGTTATTAAACTCAGGCCCAGCCTAGACGCAGCATGTTCGAGACGCGTTCCCGTCGGCGAGTCTTTTAGGTAACCCCATGTGGTGCTGGGTGCGTTAAAATCACCCAAAACCAATAGGCGGTCCTTGTTGCTTGCGATTTTAACCGTCTCAGCAAGGAGCTCATTGAAGTCTTCGCCTTTGTCTTTTGGAGGACTGTATAGGTTCACTATTATAGTCTTCGCTTTTCCTCTCTTTTGGGGGAATAAACTGATAATTTGGTGATTGATCTGTAGCGTTCCTATGTTCTCATCTGTTGCCACAATCCTCTTGCTCACCAGCGTCGCTATGCGGGGATAATTTGGGTTCTGAAAAACATAATAACCCTGAAGCTTCACTATTCTGGTACCAATTTCTTGCAAGCATATAACGTCGGGTTTCATTGGTGCCACACTGATATAACTCTGGAGTGCTGCGGCGCGTTTGTGAATAGTGCGGCAATTCCACTGGCAGATCTCTAATTGTTCCACGCTTCTCTGGTTATTTTTGGCCATGATGCATGGGTGCTTCCACGTCGTCGCGATTCCCCTTAGATTGTTTGCTATTTCTAGCGGAGGTTGAGCGAGAGCACTTGTTTATCGCCCTTTGCAAGCTGCTAACAGCGTCATTCACGTACTGCCTTTGAGTTTTTAATTCCTCGCCGACGAAAAATTTTATCTCATTCATGAAATCGACTAGCAGTTTATTAACGTTAGCTATACCTTCCCTGTTTTTGTCTAACTGTGCCTGTATTTGCTGCGTTATTTGGTCGTAGTTTTTTACTGTCGTGCTTGGGGTAGGGGTGGTTGTACCTGCGTACACCATTCCTTCCTCAACTTCAGCCGACGCCGCGCTGCCCCCCGAAAGGGTGGGTTTTATTGACTGGTGATATGTCGTTCTCTGACTACATCCTCCAGCTATTCCTGTCGGGTTTTGTGGTCGTAGTTTAGCCTCTAGCCGTCTCTCTAATGAAGATATTGCTGCCTGTAAGTTATTTCGCTCTTCGGCGATTTGTTTCTTTAGCTGTTTGACCTCTTGAGTCAATCTCTTATTTTCTTCTAATATTGTCTTGTATTGTGGATTTTCTGTTATAGGAGCATTGCAAGACACTGACCCCGCAAAGCTCACCTGATTTATGTTTGTCCGGCCGGTGGCTAGGGCGTCTTGTGATTCCTCGCAGGAACCCATCTTGGCCGGAGGTCCGCGGTGCTTTCGTTGGTTCTTTAAGCTGGATTTCCCAGGGGCCGATGGTGCCGTGTTAGTGTGATGTCTGTCCCTCCTTGAACGAGATCTTTATCGCGACCTTGACTGGGATCTTGATCGGGATCGTGAACTTGACCTTGGCTGGCGCTGTTCCATCCGGTCCGAGCTGAACCATCGAGGCATGTTCATCCTTAGTGGAGGGAATTCTTCTGACGACTTAACATCGCCGGTATATTCAGGTTGGCTAACCCAGTCTTTTGGCTGATCTGTCCTCAATTTATTGGGAGGAGCGACGTTCTTAAGTTTTTTCTTGCACAGACTATCTCCTGTGGGGTGTTCACCGTCACAGGTGACACACTTGGGGATGCAGTCGTGTCCTTGCATTGGTTCCCTTGCCCCGCACTTGAGGCATACATTGACATTTGGAGTTGGACAGACGTCCGTACGGTGTCCGGTTTAGAGGCATATCTTGCACACCTGTACTGTTGGCTTGTATGGGTAGCATATTAACTCGGCACCCATTATGTATACGCTCCTCGGTAGCACATTGCCCGTGAATGTGATAATCGCTGTTTTAGACGAGCCCAACATTCTTGCTCTCTAAATATTCACCCATTGAGTCCGAACACGTAGGTTCTCCATTAGTTCATCTTGCGAAGTCCCGGCCAGTATTCCATGTACAATTACCCGCTAGACGCCTTCGGGGTCGGCCACGTATGCATTGAAAGCGTGGGTTTGTCCCCTGATCTTTAGTTGACTGATACCTCGCAGCCTACTCGCTACCTGCATGCTTTGGCGTAGATAAGATTACAATGTTCGATCCTGGGTGAACCCGCAACAGAAAGTCATTGTCATTGAAACTTCGTTGGCAGGCATCTATCACAGCCCTGGAGAGTCCCAATATGTTTTTAACCCAGAGACCCTTATGCGGCCTCAGAATAATCTTGATGTCCTCTTTCGGTAGTGGAGGTGGGCCGCGTCGCTTTCTCCGTCTGAAACCCTGCGTGGCTTCACGTTTTTGTTTTTCGGCGGGCGGATCACTTTCAAATTTCTCGTTCGCTTTCACAGCCTTCTCCATCTGGGATTTCTGCTTTTTTAACAGGTTTTTCTTTTGCCTGCGCGATAAAACGGTATTCCAGGCATCCTCAGTCCATCCATGGCATTCCGAACAAGTCGCGTCGCCAGTCTCGTTTCCGAGAGTCGCGTCAACAGACGCTGGTTCGTCATTCTTTGCCTGCCGAGACGAGACGCCACTCGCGTCCGTGTCAGCAGTGAGTGATTCCGGTGCCCGAGAAAGGCCGGGATAAGCTTCGTCAACTTCCATATGGCGAGAAAAGGCGATCAGCCCCGGCCAGGCATGCTTGGCAGAACAAAAGAAAAGTGACCGCCGCTCCTGCCAATAGGCTGACAGAGCTTTCCCGCCGGCATTTTGTAGTGTCACAAAAATGGTCAAGAAAGTGAGGTAAACATCGCTCACCTTCGATCTTTGTCCCGTGGCAGCAAAGCAAGTGTCCAAAGTTCACTATCTGCTAGTCCGTGCTCCCACAAACACACAACACCGTCGTGTTCCGCACGTCGAAGTACCTTCCGGGACGCGCGACGCTGGCCGTGGTCGTTAAGGTGAGCGTCTCAACAAGTTCATTCATTTTGTCTGCGATGGTTTCTTCTCGTAAAGTTGATCCTGGCCCAAGCTTTGGGTATCCGTGGAATCAGGAGAACTTTACAAAGCAGACTATAAGATTGTTAGATGAGTTTGCGCGAAATTGCTCTTAGAAAAGCTTCGAGAAAACGGAGCGCAGTGTGAACATGTCTTCACAGCTTGGCGCCTCCTGGCGGTCTCTAGGCGATCTGATAGACTTTTATTCTACTTTCGATAGCCACCTGATGCGTCTCCCTACAATTCTCGCACTCTTCAGAACAGCAGGACTACAACTCAACTCCAAGAAATGTCAATTCTGCCGCCGTGGCGATTACCGTTCTGGGCCATCTTGTAAACGCCGATGGCGCCCAATCAGATCGCGAAAAGATCCGCGCCATCCGTAGCTTTCCCGTACCCCGTTCTACATCCGACGTCCGGAACTTCATTGGCTTATGTTCCTACTTTAGTCGTTTTGTGAAAAACTTCGCCGACATGTCCAGGCCACTCACAAATTTGCTGAAGAAGGATACCACCTTCTCATGGGGCCCTGAGCAGACTCAAGCGTTCACCGCTCACCGCCCCCCCCCTCCATACTTGGCCACTTTAACCGTTCTGCTGCCACATAAGCTTGCACCGATGCCAGTGGCCACGGTATTGGCGCAGTTTTCGCTCAGCGACACCACGGCAGACAGTGCGTGATGGCTTACGCCAGTCGCTTGCTTTCTCCCCCTGAGAGGAATTATTCCATCACCGAGACAGAGTCTTTAGCTTTAGTTTGGGCCGTCGCCAAGTTCAGGCCATATTTATATGGTCACATATTCTCAGTCGCTACGAACCACCATGCCCTGTGCTGGCTGATTTCTCTGAAGCACCCGACTGGACGTCTGGGTCGCTGGGCTCTGAGGCTCCAGGAATTTTCGTTTAGCGTCAGCTACAAGTCTGGCCGTTTGCTCAAGGACGCAGACTGTCTTTCTCTTCAACCGGTGAATCCTCCTGATCACGTTGCGACTGACCATGAGAACAGCGTAATGGCGTTTACTGACATCGGCGATATGCGCATTGAACAACGATGGGATGAGTCAGTGCACACTATCATCGACGCCATCCAGTCTGACAGCCATGACGCTGAGTCTTGTATGTTCGTACTGCATGACGGCATCCTTTACCGCCACAACGTCAGCACTGAAGGGCCTGAGCTTCTGCAAGAGTGGCGATGTGGGCTTGTTGGTGAAACATATGAAAGAAATTTATGTAGCGCGAGGCGAAAAAACGAACTCAGGAAAGAATAGACTGAGAGGACAGAGCGCTGCTTGTCATTCCTCATCATATACGGTTTGCCATACTTGAACAACTTCACGACGAACCAACAGCGGGACACCTCGGTCTTTCCCGCTCATACGACCGCGTGCGACGTTGGTTTTTCTAGTCAGGACTGGACCGCAGCGTGCGTCGATATGTCGCCACTTGCGACGTCGACGTCTACCAGCGCCGGAGAAGACCTTCTTTGCTGCCAGCTGGATATCTTCACGCAATAGAAGTCCCCTCTGAACGATTTCATCGTGTGGGACTCGACCTTGGCCTTTTTCCGATGACGACAGAGATTGGGGACGACGAAATGAATGGATCGCCCTCGCCACAGATAATGCGACCCGTTACGCGATAACAAAGGCCATGCCAACCAGTTGTGCCACTGACGTCGCGGATTTTCTTCTTCATGACGTCATCTTACACCGCGGCGCACCCCGACAGCTGCTTACGAACCGCGGCCGCTCTTTCTTGTCCAAAGTTGTCGACGACCTCCTTCGATCGTGTGCTACAGCGCATAAGCTATCTGCCGCCTACAACCCACAAACTAATGGCCTAACTGAACGTCTCAACCGCACGCTCACAGAGGTGCTCTCGATGTATGTACGTCTCCGAAGATCATCGTGACCGGGACACCACGTTGGCCTATGTGACTTTCGCATATATTTCCTCTCGACATGACACCACGGGATTCTCACCTTTTTAGCTTTTGTATGATCGCAACCCCATATTGCCATTTGAAACCCCCTTGCCTCTCAAGCCATCTGCTTGCGAGTACGCTCGCGAAGCCATTTATTGGGCTCACATGGCTCATCAAGTAGCCCAGTCTCGCCTAACCAGGTCACGGGGTATGCAAAAAGCCCGCTACGACCACCAGCATCGTGATATAACGTTTGCCCCAGGTGACCGCGTGCTCCTCTGATCACCGTGTCGTCCGACAAGATATAAAGTCGATCTTCAGCCCAAAAATGAGAACGGAACCCGTTTGGAGCCGGATTTGGTCGTTAAAGCCACCAGGAAATACGTGTGGCCAGCATTTTTTCTGCAAGCTTGCAGACAGTAGCAGTCAATGAAATTGGGCGTAAGGATTGCAGGTTATTTGGAGACTTTCCTGGTTTTGGAATCAGGACGACAACTGAGCGCTTCCAATCATATGGGACGTCCCCAGACTCCCATACTTTATTATTGGCCTGCAGAAGCGCATCAAGAGCTTCACCTTCCATGTTCTTGAAAACTTCGTAAGGAATACCGTCGGCCTATCTCTCTGTCTCATCTAGGCATCCAAACCAGCAGCGTTTGGAACCCCACGTCACATGCGTGTTCCCTCCTCTCTCTCCTCTTTTGCCTTCTTCCCTCTCTCACCTCGCAACGCCGACGCAGGCAGAAAAGCCTACGCTCACTCCCACTTCTCCCTCCTCGAGGCAACCTCCCAGTGGCGTTTAGACCCCCACTGCGCATACACGTCCTCTCCCCCTCTTACGCTTCCCCTCTCTCTCCTCGCAATGCTGACGCAGGCAGTGTAGCCTACGCTCGCTCCCCCCTTTTTCTCCTCTAGGCACCCCTTTCAGCGGCGCTTACGGCCCGATTACGCATGCGCATCCCGTCCTCCTCTCTTTCCTCTCTTACGCTCCCTTCCTCTCTCAACTCGCAACGCCGACGTAGGGAGCGTCGTAGACATTTGTTGGATAGAAGAGAAAGCTGCGAAGGCGGAGCTGCTGCACATGTACACAGTCTTCCTTTATGAAAGGGAACGCGCGAAAGCGTGGCCTGTGCTAGAAGGTCGCAATATCCAACGCAGGACAGTCAGCGTAGACGTAAAGTAACTCTACCGTCATGGCAGCAAACAAAACAATGGCCTGCGTGTATGTTGGCTTTTTTTCTGCATTGTCCGCTTAGAAATGCGTAGCTAAGCTCGCCAAAAAGCTGAAATAATATCCTCGAGCGTACGCATTTGGGTGCGACTTCGTACGCTCGCACGATCACTCGCCGCGTTCGCGAAAGAAGCAGCCAGCTGGCACACGCTGCCTTGAGAACGATGCAAGGTGAGCTGCCGCGACGGTGACGGCTTGACTAGCTCACGTCTCTTTTAGTACATGTATCAGTCACTGCACAACACGATGCGAAGTCACACGAAAGTGATTGTGTCCCCAAAAGAGCTTGAAGATATATACCTGCTCAGCTATCGCGTATCATACGTCGCAAACACACGTTGACCAACTTACGTTTTTGTTTAAAGTTTATGATATGCGCAGGTATCGGTACCACGAGTTCACGTCGTATATAAAATAAACATTTGCATGACACGTTCTCGACCTATTTTAAGAACTTGCCTTGGCCTGTTTTTCAGTCCTAAGTGGCAGGAATGTCATGTAAATCAGCTTTGATTCGGCCTACTAGGTCATAGTATGTACTGCGCGGCATTATTACGAAGAGGTGAAAAAAGACAAAGCCAACGATGAAATGGGCCACAAAAGGATGTATACATTCTATTCTCCGTTTTTTTTTCTCGCGCCGTATCGTATAAGATGCCCCTGTTTATGCCCCCGTTTGTTTTTTGTTTTTGTTTTTTGATTGACACGCGTGTTAACGTTCTGTCCACTGTTTCACTTCCCATCGGAAACGTCTCTCCTCACAAGCGTTGCGCTCTGGGAAAATAGATTGCATCGGCAACGAAAGTGAACCTAGGTACATATGAGAGCGCATTCCGAAGGCTTCCCAGGCGTTTCCTTTTCTCTCCGCGTCGCCGCAGTCCGCGCTGTTGCTGGCATGCACGCACATGGGATCTTAATACCTTCTAACAGACACAGAATGACGTGGTCGTTGACAAATCTCGACTAAACCAGGATCTGCCATTTAGCCTACCGCCGCTGCCGCGCGCGGCGCCTTGTGGTTTAACGACACTTCATGGAGCTCGTGAAATGAGAATATGCTCTATCTCGGCGCCGGCGTCGTCAAGCAAGCCAAACTCCGCCGGGCACGCCAGCAATTCGCAACTCAAAGGAACATGATAGGGCACGGCGCAGTTGCAGCATGGCGAATTCACGATGGTCACCACGTCCGCTGTCGCTAACACAAATATTGAGTTTTTTGCAGTGCGATTGCAGGTTGCGGTGCTTCGTACAAGGGTAGCGGGTTGTTGACGTGGAGCATCTCATCTTAGTCGGCACCAGTGGTCCCGCGAGCGCGTTCTTGAAGTGGTCACGTTGTGTGTGTAATGCACATGGCGCACCGCTTTTCTGCAAAATTTGTTCATATACTTCGGGCGCCGCAGTGACATGTAGTCACTGAATACAATGGTCATTTAATAGGCTCGAGTTAACAAGTTAACACTGGTGCCTCACTCGGAAAGAAGGATTCTGCTTGTCCATTTGTTTTTTCTTCACGGGCAGCACCATCCTGCCGTGCTCCCACCGTATACGACTGGCGCTTGTACTGTTTGGACCTCAGCAGGCAGCTTTCCTATATTCCCGCTAGGTGCCGCATGAATTGCTGGAGTCGCAAATATGTTCACCACTTTTCGCCGGTGTAGCTTAACCATGCCGCTTGTGGTCGCATGTACGTGCGACGCCATACTGTACCTAGCCCTTTAGCGCTCGCTGCTTCGCTACTACGCACAGTTGCCTTTAGCGGGAGAAGGCGTAATTTTTTTTTTATGAATTTCGCCTGCTGCTCGGATCGCCATAAAATCTCATTTATTCTTAAGGGGGGGTGCTGAAAATCACTTTCGGATTTTAAATGCGAAGCATTTCTTAGTGAACTTCAGCGACTTTGAGCGTATCTATCTATCTATCTATCTATCTATCTATCTATCTATCTATCTATCTATCTATCTATCTATCTATCTATCTCTATATATATATAGCCGCTTACATTTGGGTGCTCTCGTGGTCACCCCCTTAACTTTGTGTGAACCAAAATTAGCACGGGAGGGTAAGATGGTTTGACGAATATGACGCGCTAATCAAAACATGACTAATGTCACAATCCCGTCGCGTACGTCGCCAAACACTTCCCGTCAGGCAGTGGCACATACTCACCGGCGGGTATGTGCCGCTGGTAAGCGGGTATGTGCCACAGGTGATTGACACTTAGTATCTACCCAAGACTGACGAGAACACACATGGGCAATTTTAACGCGTGAACGCTAAACAATACCAAACATCGGTAGCGTCGATCCAACGAAGGCATAGAATAAAGGTCAGTGTTAAAAAAACCTGACATAGGCAGTACTAGCCACCCGACAAATGCAAATAATAAATGTCATAATCCCAGCAGGAATCGAACCCAAGCATTCTACCTCAGAGCTATGCCAGGTCTCGGAACTACTTTTCAAATAGACGCTAATCTTCGTGAAACGACAATAGTGGTTGCCCCGCCACGGTGGTATAGTGGCTAAGGTACTCGGCTGCTGACCCGCACGGCGCGGGATCAAATCTCGGCAGTGCTGCCTACCCAATTTCATTACCATTATATGTACTCCTTTCATACAGCCGTCATATTGGGTTAACGTCAATTGTGATGGCGTGCAATGTGCTGAAATTGATTTAAGTAGCAGGGTCAAGGGCTCTGCGCGAGCACCAGCGCTTCATATCAGTTTCTGATGTTGCTAAAACACATTTGCAGCTGACATCGTTGGGCAAGAAAAAAACTGCTTATATAAACATCTGCAACTCTTCAACATATGTCTGTGTGTGCAACATTTGTACATATATTTAGCTTAATTCCATGACGTGTCGCTCAATAAAAAAATTGCAACACGATCACCTTCCCTCCGTATGCTTCGCATAACGGCGATGCCCAGGCACGTGAGATCTGCGACTTTTCTTTTTCCTCTGGCTCAAGAAAGCTGAATTTACTTTGAACAATGTCCTCAGAAAGTAATTTATTTCTCACTACATCATGGGATATACCGAGTGGGATGAGTGTCTAAGATTATCTTGACGGCCTTGTCGTCATCACCATCAGCTTGGCTACGTTCACTGCAGCACAAAGGCCTCTCCCATGTTCCGCCAGTCAACTCGGTCATGTGCTTGCTGCTGCTATTTTATACCCACAAACTTCTTAATCTCATCTGTCCATCTAACTTTCTTTCTCCCCCTAACCCACCTGCCTTCTCTGGGAATCCAGTTAGTTACCCTTAATGACCAGCGATTATCCTGTCTACGCATTACATGCCCGGCCTATGTCCATTTCCTCTTCTTGATTGTAACTATGATATTCTTAGCCCTGGTTTGTTCCCTGATTCACACAGTTCTCTTCTTGTCTCTTAAGGTTACACCAACCATTTTCTTTTCCATTGCTTGCTGCGTTGTTCTCAATTTAAGCGGAATGGCCTTGTAGTGCACTTTAAGGACTAGCCATCTCGTTAGGTGCCTTTTAATGAGTACTCACATAAACTTTTGAATGCAAGATAACTTGCGGGATAGATCTGTGGACACACAAACATCATATATAGGATTTACCAAAGGGCAGTGTCACATATACGTACCATATTTAAATTCAAGTTTGAAGTTCGTGTCGCACCACTGGGTGCAAAACACGCCTGTGTTTTACGGGTAACTGATCATCAACTGCATCACACGCTTGTTTTGGCTGCCAGGATCCTTGCGAGTGCTCTATTCTAGTAGACATTCAGCAGAGAAATACAACTGAGCTCGAGCATGCGTTGCTTGCAGGTCGTTTTCGACAGAACGCCTTCGTGCAGTGCTTGGCGTACACGTCGGCCTGTACTCTGTGAACGTCACATACGTGGTCGAACCTGGCAGCAATGACAGCACGGACATCCACTTCAACGAGGAGTTCGCCTGGCCCAAACCAACATCGCTACGGAAGGAGTACCATGATGCACTCGCCAAAGGCTTGCCTTTTCCTATTCTTACTGTGTTGGACTACCTCAGTCAGGTGAGCCATAAAGCGTGAGTGCGCAGGTGTGCTTTCTCGTCAATTGCACACTAGCGAAGACAATATTACCGATGTTTGCCAAAGATTAGACCTTTCGCAAGCTATGCCAAAATTAGGTAGACTACTTGATTATACAATTTGTATCAACTAGGGGTCAGTAGAGAGTGACATATACCGAGGTTTAGGTTAATTAGACCACCTCCATAATAGGTTTGTGAAAATTTGCCTTTATTTTGCAGTGTACAGTCGTATAAGATCACTTTGATGAAAGCACTGACTGACAAGTTCGACGAATTGCTCGACTTGCCATCTGCGAGCCACGTGTAAAGTATATATTTTCTTTTTCGCACAAGACGAGCGTAATTGAAAATGAAATGCAAGAAAAATGAAATGAAAATGAACTTGCACTCTATATCTAGCTTGAGATGTTATTCTATTTGCACCAAACAGAGCCTCAATAACTTCAGGATACCGTATTTACTCGCATAATTCTCACAATTTTTTTGCCGGAAAAGCGATGCAAAGTTGGGGGGTGCGACAATTACGCAAGGAAAACTTTCCACGAAAACGTACAGCGCGAAAAAGAAAACGAAGTGGCCGCGAGTCGTGATTCTCACACCAGCAACCAACAGCAACCAACACCAGCAACCAACATTAGGGCAGTGTCCAGTGGTCAAAATGAAGACCTCGGCAGAAATCTCTGTTCTGCTTTAAAAATCTCCAAGAACACTTCAGAATTTGTAATTGCTTTGTCGTCATCCAAAAGTGCCCAACCTAGTAGATGGTGGAATGATGAGTGCACACGAGATTATAGAAGAAGAAAAGCTGCATGGAAAAGACTTATATGTAATCAGAGTCCAAAAAATTGGAAGGATTATCAGTTCATTGCGGCAACAATTAAACGCACTGTATCGCGAGCGAAAGAGCAATATGACCAAGGACATTTCGAGTACCTGTCTAAATCAAATAACAAACGTGCTTTATTCAACTTCCTTCGTGGTAGGAAAAAGACCCCAATACCAGGAAACGTTGACTCAGTAGTTTACACCTCACAGGAACTACAGGAATCATTGAATCAGTTGGCTAAAGAATTAGAAAACAGGTTCTCAACGCATCTTCCTAATTCGGCTTACACAACAACCATCTATGACTACACAGAAATATCGACTTCCGAATTAAATCAGGCTATGGAAAGATTGCCAAATGCAGCACCAGGCCCCGATGGAATAACAAATACAATGCTAAAAATACTTCACAGGGAATATCCGAATGATCTGTTAGGTCTCGTCAATTATTCCCTTAGAAGAGCATGGATCCCTTCTGAATGGAAGATTGCGAAAATTATACCATTGCTTAAGAAACAGGGGGCAGGCTATAATTTAGACAACATACGACTGATAGCCTTAACATCTAATGTAGTAAAACTTATTGAAAGAGTACTTCATGGTCGTATAATTAGGTTTATTAACGAGAAACAACTGTTGAGTTCTTCCCAATTTGGCTTTAGATCTGGATATTCCATATGGCATGCACATGTAGATCTGGAAAGTCGTATTCATATTGCCCGTCACAAAAAGCACTTTGCGGCTTTAGTAACGTTAGACATATGTAAAGCATATGATAGTGTAGAGTATTCTATCTTGACTAATCAGTTATGGAGTCATGGACTTCCACCTTATATAGTAGCATGGGTGACGGAATTTTTAAGTAGAAGAGAATTCTATTGTTATCAAGGCGGTCTCTCTTCCTGTAAGCACAAGCAAACCCGAGGTGTACCTCAGGGGTCAGTACTTTCCCCGGTTTTATTCAACATATTGCTTAGTACCATCCCCGTTCATCCAGAAGTGAAAACCTATGTTTATGCCGATGACATTGCTTTCTTTGCTATGGCACATGACTTCCACTGTCTCTACACTATCTTGCAAACATATCTTAATAAAATAGAACATTGCTTGGATGGATTGATGTTGAACCTGAATACCGGTAAATGTGCTATTCTCGTTTTTGCAATCGAAGATCTCGTGCACATATCTATTAATTACAAGCTTCAAGATATCCCACAAGTACAATCATTGAAATATCTTGGAGTTATGTATAATGAGCATCTAAATTGGCACCCTCACATTGAATACATCGCGACAAAAGCAGTACGCGCGATGGGCGTATTGCGGAGGTTGAGCAATTGTAGATCAGGTATGAGAAGAAAGGCACTTTTGATTATATATAAAATGTATGTCCGACCTGTGATGGAGTTTGGCTGCATTCTTTTTTCTGGTGCGCCAGCCTACAAATTTCGGCCGCTCGTTCTGTTGGAAAGAGAGGCTATACGGCTCTGCTTAGGACTTCCAAAGTATACTGAAAATGCAGTGTTATACCTTGAAGCACGAATACCAACCTTATTATGTCGCTTTAACATTCTTACTGTGCAGACCTTTTTACGACTATATATGAAGCACCGTTTAACCCTGAACAAATTATTTTTATTTCCAATCCTGACCTATTCTTCTCCGTGCATTGGCCCAGATTTACCAAACCACGAATAGTATTTGTTCAATCGTTACTTGAGCCCCTAAATGTACACGTTCGTGATCTGATTCCTTTAACTGAGCAACAAAATTCTCCAGAAAGTGTTTACCATGATATCTTCCCAACTCACGCAAAGCTATTACCTACAGGCATATTAAATGGTTTATTGCAGGACCATTTAAGTACTCTGCCAACAAATGTCATTATAGCAACGGACGCATCTCAATCACATGAAAAATCAGGTGTTGGAATATATTGCCCCGTACTTGATTGGTCATTTTCACTTCGCTTACCGGACTTTCTTCCTGTCTTTCTGGCTGAATTCATGGCAATAATGTTAGCTTTGCGAAAGGTAAATATTTCCATTCCAGTTGTAGCAGTCATAACTGATTCATTATCAGTGTGCTCTTCTCTGTCCGCATCTGGTCACTCACCTATAGTGAAACTTTTTAAATCGTTGATCCCCTGTCATCTCCGAAGTATTCATTTAATCTGGACACCAGGGCACAAAGGTTTGTTGTTAAACGAAATAGCTGATTCTCTTGCGAAGGCATCCCTTTCGACACCAATTATTCCTATTTTCCCTCATACAGTATACATTACGGTGGCGCGATTTCGCACACTTAAAATCAGGCAAAATTTATCTGACCCTGCACTGACGGCTTTTCCAGAGTACAAACACTTGTTATTTCCCTGGCGCAGTGAACTGACTAAATCAAGGATGATGGAAGTTGTCATCACGAATTTTCGTTGCCGCGTTACCTCCCTCAATTTTTACTTGCATAGATCAGGCATATTGAATTCCCCTATGTGCATTTACTGTAATCAAGAGGAAACGATCAGTTATTTTTTATTACATTGTCGCCGTTTCGATTTATTCAGGCAAAGCATACTAGCACCACCTCTTCAAAGACTGGGCTTGCAACTATCACAACCTGATCTTCTTTCATTTGGAGCCTCTACACTGGGTTTCAGCCACAGGGATGTTTTATTCGCCGTTCAAGAATACATCACTGCGACTAAACGATTTTCTTGCTAAATTGCTGTCTCACTATTTTTGTTATTTTTTTCTGCAAACTTGATATCGGTATTTCAAATCAAAATTAAGTTACAAAAAATTGTAGGAATGACCCAATGCTGAAAGTTTAGGGCAAATTCACCTTATAATCGGCCAATCCCCTTCTTTGGGTACGAGCCATTCGCACAGGCAAACAACAACAACAACAACCAACAGCAAGCTTTAAGAAGTACAAATTAAAACTTACCTCATCAATAAAAGCAGAGGTTCAACACGAGGCAAGATTTATTTGAGACACAAAAAGTGGAAGCAAACAGTCGAGAGATAGAATACCATATGCAAAGCTTCTGGACGTTGTGGGCGTAGCGATAGCGTTCGTCGCTCAAACGGAGCCCTCGAATGGTAAGCGTAGGACGTCAGTATTGGGCTGATGGCTATTTACCAGAATCGTCCGCAGTTCCCTTCTGAAGAAATAAAGTTTACCATCAATCCCAGTTTTAGGCACACGGCAGGCCCAACGCGTCTTGGTGGCTTTCAGCTGCTGTCACCAGTAGCGAATACAGAACTCGTAGACTCCAAAGGGCCTACCGGTGGCCCTGTTGCCACTGTTGAGTGCATGATCTATCACTTGCAACTTGAAAGGAGCCGTGTAGCTTGAGTATGGCCTAAAACGTGACAAGATTACCGACACAATATAGAAAACACGCCGCAACGCGCACTGGCTACTTCGGCTTGGCTTGGATTGAATCTCCATGCAATAGTACGATTGATGGTTAAGAGATGGTGCCAGACAGCGCGCGCTATCATCATCAGTGGCTGGAACGAGCCAACGACATTATTGCGGCAGTTTTGGGGGTGCGATAATTACTCGAGAAAAAAAATAAATCGTATTTTTGTTGGGCGATGTGGGGGGTGCGAGAATTATCCGAGTGCGAGGATTAGACGAGTAAATACGGTAAATAGCTATTTAACTGCTACTTAATTAGAATTACTATACACTAGTGAATCTGACGCTATCTTTGTTGTAATTGGCTATTGAGTGCCTTTAAGTGAGGTTGTATTGATTGTACACATTAACTGTATTAAGAGTGCAATCAGAAACTCACGTGGTATTGTTACACAAACGTTTAATTTGTTTAAGTGGAGTGCAAAAAGTTTAACGCAGAATTTGATTCGGCCAGTCTGGGTCACGAATTCATCTTGGAAGCGCTTGCAGGGGAAGGAGTTGACAGATATACGCAAGTCGGTGGTAACATGTCAAATCCAATTTCTTATAACACGAGATGACAAAACATGAAAAAACCCTCAAAATTCACACAAACGAGAAACATTCATGCATTAACTGGCTCTACAAATAAACCGTAACCAATATTGAAACGAATATGCACGAGCCTGCGGGGCGCGGAAGAAGAAGAAGAGTAGTGGCGAGGCGCCTGGACTGTGTGGTTGGGTGGAAGCGTTCTAGGCCTGTCTCAGAAGTGCGCTGCTATTTCACAACCCCATTTCACCTCATCTGTAAATAAACACAGTCACTCGTAACAGTTTGGTGGAAGGTGCCGGGTACATCGATCTGGACGACCCAGCTCTACCGATTTTGCGACGGAGCAGACGCTTGGCAGGCTTGCCACTGCAGCTACCAGACATGGAGGACGCGGGAGCTGGCCATAACAATTTCGTTGCTGATGAGCAACACGCTCACTCGTCAGGACAGGATCGCTGCGGCATGCCGGAACGTCAGCCGAGGACCTTTTCGGGGCAGCCGGACGACGATGTTGACGACTGGCTCAAGCACTACCAGAGAGCGAGTCGCAGCAACCGCTGGAGCACTGCTAAGCAGCTCGAGAACGTGGTGTTTTTTCTCGTCGGCACCGCGTCTCTTTGGTTCGACAACCATGAAAGTGCATTGACCACATGGGACATTTTCGTGGACGAGCTGAAGAGGTGTTTTGGTGACTCAACAGCTAAGGTCAAGCAGGCGGAGCAAACGCTTTCACACAGAGCTCAGTTACCTGGCGAAACATGCACCACCTACATCGAGGCCGTCTTGAAGCTTTGCGGAATCGTGAGTGCGACCATGTGTGACGAAGATAAGGTAGGTCATCTGCTCAAGGGAATCGCGGAAGACGTGTACAATTTCCTTATCACTAAGGAAGACTTACACACACCTTCCGACCAAAGGAGACACTGCCGAGCGTTTGAAGCGCTAAAGAGGAGGAGAGTCCTACCGAAATTTAGACGTCTTGAAAATGTGCCCACGATTGCAAGTGTCAACCTTCCATCGCAGGACGACATCTCTTCTCTTATAAGACGAGTGGTTAAGGAAGAACTTGCTCAACTGCAATCTGTGGGCACCGCTGGTGTCTGCCATCAGTGTGCATTCGACCAACAGCCCCGTGAACCACTGGTACCTCGGATGCGACAGAGCTACTTTGAGCCTCGCCCGAATTACACCGATCGGTTCGAACGGAGAAGTGAACGGCCACTCGAAAACCAGGAACGCAGGCAAGCTGCGTCACAGCGATTTACTCCTCGACCGGCTTTTATCAACCGACGAGGTTTACTTCGCCGGGGACGACTAGGCGCGACACCCGTACGTGCTACAACTGCGGGCTACCTGGACACATCGCTAGGCACTGCTACCGTCGCCAGCAGCGAGCTCCACGATTCAACGTGTACATGCCCTATGTACCTGCTGGCGAGTCTCGATCATTTCAGGGCTCTTTCCAACAGCAACACGCAGCACGTGCTGACTCGCCTTGCTCCAACCGCAGCGTTACCCCACCACCCGCACGCCAACAGCAATCCCCATCTCCGCGTCACCGTTCGGGGACGCCACCACCACTGGGAAACTAACTGGTGCGACCAATGGGGGCGAGGCCGCAAAATCATCTTCTGCAAGACCCCCTTGTGTTGTAATGGTTGAGAACAAAGTGAGTGTTTTGTAGACAATGTGAGTACTGTTGCACTAGTTGATACCGGTGCTGCCGTTTCCATAATGAGCATGCCTTTTGAAAATCGCCTTGGGACGAAAGTAATGTTTGCTTGGAATTGGACTGCTACGTTCCGCGGCTTAGGGGTAGAAACGTTGAGCCCGGTTGGAGTTTGTTCTGTTTTACTTTCTGTAGGAAATCAAACGTTTCGAGCTGAACTAACGGTGATTGCACGAGCGACCCACGACGTCATTCTAGGTATAAATTTTTTGCGGGAATGTGGTGCAACTCTAGATTGTGGTTGTGGTGTGATTATTTTTCGACCCGTGTTGCCATCTCCATTGACGAAAGACACCGTTGATGACTGCTTGGAAGTGTTTTCCGTGTCTGAAGACGTCTGCTTGGCCCCACATACCGCAATGTTTGTGCGTGTAAACTCTTCGCGTTTTTGTGCGGGTTCTTACTACGGTTTAGCCGAGCCGAACTTCAGTAACGCACTTAAGAAAAACGTTATTGTGCCTCGTTGCCTTGTGCTCACCGTCGATGATTGTGCCGATTTGTGGACTGTGAACGTTTCCTCGCAGCCCATATATCTGCCTGCAGGACTTAAATTGGCAAGCTTTCAAGAGCAAAGTACTCTTACCATACGGTCACTCCAACTGTCAGTGGATGTAAAGAAACCCCACGCCAACTCGTACCCCGACTATTCTGCCAACATTGAGCGTATGATTAACAAGTCCCTTTTATGAACTGAATGGTCGCTGCTGCAGGAGGTGATCGCACGCTACGCCTCAGTCTTTGACTTTGCCCAAGACGAGACGTCTACCGTTACGCCACCGTCTTCACGTACGCAACGCCACATCTATACAGGCCAAGCACCACCAATACGCCAGAAGCCATATCGTGTATCGCATTCCGAAAGGAAAGTCATCGCTGAGCAAGTTGAAGACATGCTAAAGAAGGGCGCCATACAAGAATCGTGTAGTGCATGGGCAGCTCCTGTCATTCTAGTGAGAAAAAAGAATAATTCATGGAGATTCTGCATAGACTATCGTCGCCTAAATGCCATCACAAAAAAAAAGGCGTCTGCCCTTTTAAATTGCACGTATAAATGACGCCGTGGACTGCCTGCATTCTGCCTTCTATTTTTTTTTCTGTTGACTTGCGTTCTGGGTATTGGCAAATTTCTATGCAACTTTCAGATAAAGAGAAGACGACCTTCGTAACACCAGACGGTCTCTTCGAGTTCAACGTTATGCCCTTTGGTTCGTGCAATGCTCCAGCGACATTCGAGAGATTTATGGATACAGTACTGTGTGGACTAAAATGAAAATTTTGCATGTGCTATTTAGATGACGTGATTATCTATGGCAAGACTTTTCAAGAGCATAACCACCGCTTATCACTTGTGTTTGAATGCTTACGCGAAGCTGGCCATGTTTTAAACTCAAAGAAGTGTCATTTTGGAGCCCTCGTATTAGGCTTTCTCGTGGATAAAGAAGGCGTGCGACCAGACCTACAGAAGACCACAGTGGTTCGCAACTTTGAACCACCACGAACAGTGAAGGACCTGCGAAGTTTTCTGGGTCTGCTCATATTTCCGCTGATTTATTAAAAACTTCGCACAACTTGCCTCCCCACTGACGTCCCTTCTTTATAAAGACACACCGTACTTGTGGGATGAAAAATGTGAGGCTGCATTTCAACAGCTGAAGTTTTTATTGACTTCAGGACCCATCCTAAAGGATTTTGATCCTGATGCTTTCACTGAACTTCATGCTGATGCTAGTGGGCTAGGTGTTGGTGCTGTGCTGGTCCAACTCTGCAACGGTCGCTAGCACGTCGTAGCATATGCCAGTCGGACACTGACCCGAGCAGAGACGAACTACACCATCACCGAGGCTCGAGTGCTTAGCAGTCGTCTTCGCCATTCAGAAGTTCCGACCGTATATACATGGCCACGAGTTCACAATAGTGACCGATCACCACTCACTATGCTGGCTTGTGGGACTTCGTGACCCGTCTGGCCGGCTGGCTCGCTAGGCGTTGCGCCTCCAAGAGTACACCTTTTCTGTTACCTATAAGAGCGGACGATGTCACACAGATGCCGGCTTCTTATCCCGCCTTCCTTCAGTACACACCTATGCTGACGACAATGACATTGATGACTATTTAGTTTCTGTCTCGTCCAACTTCCCAGATACCAGCAGCTTCAAACGTGAGCAGCAGCGCGACCCTGCTCTGAAACCCTTGCTCGAAGCTGCACATAATTCCGTCGACAAGCACTTTAAAATTTCAAATGGCTTGCTGTATAAAAGAAACTATTCAGCCGATGGCCTCCCGTTGCTTCTAGTGGTGCCGGAAAGCCTGGGCCAGGTCGTCCTTCGTTCTGGGCACGATAACATAACATCCGGTCATCTCGGTTTCACACGAATGCACATCGACTACGTGAGAGGTTCTACTGGCCGAAATTGTGGAAGACCACAAAACAGTACGTCACCAGCTGCGCTATATGTCAGCGCCACAAGCGATCCACCACTGTCCCGGCAGGTTATTTGCAGCCCATCCTTCCACCGACGTACCCTTTTGAAAAAGGCGTCATCGACTTGCTCGGGCCCCTTCTTAAGACCCCATCGGGCCACCGATATGTTATAGTGTGCGTGGATTATTTAACATGTTATATGGAAACGGACACACTGACATCGGCCACAGCAGCCGCTGTTTCTTCTTTTCTGTTACAACAGTTCATACTGCGTCACGGTGCTCCACGGGTTGTCATCAGTGACCGTGGACGACAATCTATGGCCGATGTGGTTGAAGAAATTTTGCGTCTCTGTGGCTCCTCTTATCGCCACTCCACCCCTTACCATCCGCAAACTAACGGTCTCACTGAGAGAACAAATCGAACTCTCACGAATATGCTATCGATGTACGTTGATGCTGACCACAGGAACTGGGACGCCGTCTTACCGTTTGTTACTTACGCGTATAACACCGCCAAGCATGAAGTGACTGGACATTCGCCCTTCTTTCTGCTTCACGCACGAAATCCAGAGAGTTTTCTGGACACTCTATTACCTTTCTCGCATCAGGAAGATCTGTCCATCGCTCAGACGTTGTGTCGCGCTGAAGAAGCACGTCAACTAGCGTGCCTTCGAACATTGTCTTCGCAAGAACACAGCAAGAGTCGCTAGGATGCCAAGCATACCCCCGTAGAGTTTTCTCCTGGTGACTACGTGTGGCTGTGGACTTTTTTTCGTAGAAAAGGATTGTACCGGAAGTTTCTAGCAAACTATTCCGGCCCATTCGTGGTAGTCACTCGTCTCAGTGACGTGAATTACGTTAATGCCCGAGTCACAGCCAATAACCGGCGTTCGCGCACTACGCAAATTGTTCACGTAGCCCGCCTCAAACAGTACCATTTTAACTCGCTTTGCGAGTTTCGTCTGCCGCCGGGGGAAATGAAACGAAGATGCGCAAGCCTACGGGGTGCGGAAGAAGAAGAGTAGTGGCGCGGCGCCTGGACTGTGTGGTTGGGTGTAAACGTTCTAGGCCTGTCTCAGAAGTACGCTGCTATTTCACAATGCCATTTCACCTCATCTGTAAATAAACACAGTCACTCGTAAGAATATCGATTCGAGTCAAGTTCAACCCTAACCCTCTCTATTAAAGATGGTGCCTCTGTGGCTACTCTCATCCGCTCTCGCAATAGTAGAACATTCTTGTTGCGATTACACTTGAGGAACTGCTTCGTCGAAGTCATCCTAGAAGACATCGCTGAGCAAGCTGCTCGTCTTTATTGCCGGTGTCCCGGTCTCATCCTGCTTAGTCAAACCAAACTCGTCCATGGCCTCATTGATGAGGCACTCCAATCACTGTTATGGGCCACCTCTGTTCTGGCTTCAAGTGGATGGAAGAGCTGTAGTCCACCAACAACTGCTGTGCAAGGTGGCGAAAGTCTGGACAGCCTCACTCAGGACCTTTGAGTTCGACGGCCACTCCCGGGCCTCTTATACAGACATCCTTCAGAACCGGGCAGCTCTACTGCTTCCGGCTCTACGACCTTCCCAAAATCCACAGCACAACCAGTGACAGCTCATCCTTCGAGATTTTTTATTACGGCTCGGGTCTCGTGCCGCGAGCTTTCCTCCGACCAATCTCGCACGGGAATGTAGCACATAAGTGCCCCATCGGGGGTCTCGCGCACGGACGCCGCATTCCAGCGCCCGGCACGCCCCTTTTACTCATGACTGTTTGGAATGGTGCGCCACTGTAAGCAGTGCGATACTTAACAAATGACATATACAACAAATACAAGGCTCTTTGTAATTTTTTTTCTTTTCGTGTCTGCACTTTGTAAAGTTCGCACTACCTACCTAGATGGATCCACAGAAGCAGGCACGGAGGATGTATCGGACTATGTGATAGTGAAAATAAAGTGTACCCCATCAGTTCCACCACGTGAGGTTCTCGAATAGGCGCCATTGAGGAGAACAAAATGACGAACGAACAGCCAATCTTCTATAGTTCTGCTCTTTCCTGTGCACGGCTCTGTCATGTGTTGAGTGTAAAGGCTCAGGCCAAGTGAAATTGCGAAGACAACAATGCTGTTAAGCGACTGTGACATAGACAACGAAAAAATGGGAAGATCCCATGTACAGTGGGAATCGATGATATGCGAAGCACGACTAAGAAATGTTGATATGTCACTTTAAAATCAGCACAACGTTACGAGGTGGGGGTAAATGATGCCGTACATGACTTCCGTGTCGTGATTATCATGTTTGGATGTGTTGTTTACCTTCATCATCTATTCACGTCACGTGATACCAAATTTAGTATATGTGAACCTAGCGAAACGGCCGCGAGCACGCTATGAGCATGGTATGTTGTCATGTTCTTACATGACACGCGTGTCAGGATTATCATATTTGCTCCAGTCATATATATCGTCATCCATTGACGTCATAGAACACCACATTTGGTAAATGTGGAGCTAGCAAAACGGCCGTGAGCGCATAATGAAGGGCCCAATATTCTCCACTGCAGCACCGACGCGCGCGCACACTTTAGCGAAACGCGAGCACTCTATAGTCTGACGCCAGGCGCGACCAGCGACCGTCGGCTCAGCCCGATGGCAACCGGTGCGAAATGCGACATGCTGCATTTTGCGCCGATGAGTTACCCAGACAACACTGCGTATCCGTCTTTTCGTGACGGAGGGACGTCTAACGTACTGAAACGCGAATGCGTCGAAGCAACACAGCGTGGCGCGTGCCTGCGAGCATATGGCAGGACCAGCGCCTGGCGTAGCAACGCCGGCGTGACGCGATGAAATGAACGCCGGTGAGCACGCGCACCGCATCACGTCGAAATATATTGGCATGTAGTCTTGTTCACACATGACACGCATCTCATGATTATCATGTTTGCACCAGTTAATACCTTCGTCATCCACTGGCTTCACGTAATACGAAATTTGGCATATGTGAAGCTAGTGAAACGACCTCGAGCGCATCGTGAGTGTCGCATTTAGTCATGTTGTTACGTGACTCACATGTCATGATTATCATGTTTGGATGTGTCATTTACCTATGTCATCTATTTGCGTCACGTAATACCGAGTTTGCTACATGTGAAGCTATCCAAACGGCCGCGAGCGCATCATGAGCGTAGCATGTCGTCTTGTTGTTAAATGACTCTCATCTCACGTTTGTCATGTTTGCATCAGTATCATACCTTCGTCATCCGTTTACGTCCTGTAATACTGAATTTGGTATAGGTAAAGCTAGCGAAACGGCCGCCAGCGCATCATGAGCGAGGTATGTAGTCTTGTTGTTACATGACAGGCATCTCATCGTTATCATGTTTGCACCAGGCACCTACCTTAGTCATCTATTCACGTACCGTAATGCCAAGTTTGGTATATGTGATGCTAGCGAAACAGCCATGAGTGCATCATAAGCTTGGCATGTAGTCATGTTGTTACATGGCAATCATGTCATGATTTTCATGTTAGGGTCTGTCGCTTGTGTTCGCCATGCAGTCATGTCATACCATACCAGTTTTGCAACATGCCATGTGAACGAACCGTTGCAAGAGCTGCAGGACCATGAAATATAAATTATGACATACATGTCATGACTTTCTTGATATGACTAGTCAAATACTTTCTTCATACAGTCATGTTATGTAATACCAAGTTTGGTATCAATGCCATTATCAAAACGGGCAGGAGAGCTAAAAGTCGTAGGCGGCTAGATATATAGATAGATACACTCAAAGTCGCCGAAGTTCGCTAAGAAATGCTTCGCTATTTTAAAAAAGAAAAGTAGAGGCGTGGGAAACTCTTATGACACGAGCACCTTGGAAAAAAACAGAGAAGAAAAAGTGGAGGAGCAGAGCGTTAGAAAATGAGAGGTCGGCTGATGAAGCCGCGACGAAGAGAAGAGACCCAGGCTCCTGCCGACGCCTGGTACCTCGTAGCCTGTGGCTATGAATAGCCAGAAGTCCTAAGTTCAACTCAGAGTTCACTTGAACGTGAGTCGTCTCAAGGCGTCCGGGCAACAATCTTTCGCGATCCACCATTTGACTCCCAGCTGAGCATCGAGTCTGACTCAACGCCGTGAGGGGTCGCATCAGAGACGCTCCTCCTTGTGCGGTCCTTGACTTTTCCTGCTTTTAATGTCATTTGTGAACTGCTTTTATAACTGTTGATATTCATCTCTTTATTGTGCACAACGCGAGTGGCTTATATAACTATTTTCGCATGTATAAACGTTTGAGTGTGTGTGTGCTACCAAGAATGTCCGCTTCGTCCTTTCTATTCTTGAACCTCATATGGTGAAGTTATTACACTGTGACAGTCTTTTTGTTACAGCCATCTGTCGCTGTTCATGAACAGCGATATGGCCGTGCTTTATAGTGTGGTCACCTTTTGCTTCTAACTCAAAAGGTTTTTTTTTGTTAAGCGTATCAGTCGTAATTACATCTCTGAAACGCTTACAATTGCATGCTGTACTAAAAGCGCAGTGACAGAAATACGCAGAATGGTGCCGCACCCTTCAGTGCCGCTTGTCCTTGTATTGCTGCCTGGGGCATTACTGCTGAACAAGGAGGAAGGAAAGCTTACTATAGGCCCTCGCAATGCGAGCTGAAGAGCAAAACGTGTGGCACAAGTCACGTGCTTTTCGAGGGGGTTGTAGGAATAGTTGGGGACGCCAGTGCCTCATGTCGTCTGCATCAATACATGTATGACTGTATTGTTGATAGCCTTCAGAGATGTGTTGTTGCACTTCAAAGATGATGCAATATGTTAGAAGGCTACAGTGAGCGTTGGTCTTCATGGTCGCGAGTTTAGCTTGTATCACTTGAGATCGAAAACCGTCGTTTTCGAAGCTCGCAACTCTTCTTTGAAAATGGTTGGTGCCACATCTTCGTTCTTTTTCTTCGGCACCGCTAAGGCAGCCTAAAATTTCTGGACAAGAACGTCAGTGTCGGCGGCTCTTAATGTTAGAGGCGGCGGTGAGCCGTTCTCGTGTACGATGACCAAAAGTTCACAATCATCCGAAAGCAATATGTGGCCCACTGTTTTCACCGGAGCTTGCGTAGTCTAGAATTAAACGTGCCTGACATGGTAAGGTGATTTATTATTTGAATTATCACTTCCTGTTTATGTTTTGCACGCGCTAATCTCAATTGATATGAGGGGTTTAACATCCCAAAACAACCATATTGTTATGAGAGACGCCGTAGTAGAGGGCTCCGGAAATTTCGACTACCTGGGGTTCTTTAACGTGCACCCAAATCGGAGCACACGGGCGTAAAACATTTCTGTGCACGCACTAACCTCATCTTTGGCCAAGGTTTGTAGGGGCGAAGCTTCTCTTAGTCTAACCTTGTCCTGCGTTAGGTGTAACTAGCCTCCACAAAAGCTTTTCTGAACCGGCAGTATAGACAGACAGCTAAACATACAGACGCACGGACGGATCGATGGACAGACTGATGCATGAACGGATGCACGGACAGAGAGACAAACGGACGGATGGACTGACAGACAGACGAGCGGACAGCTATATAGAGAGAGACACAGACAAAGAGAGAGACAGACAAGCAGACGGACAGATGGACGGACAAAAGTTTCGTCCCCTTCATCATCATTCACTCTGTGGATATGGTGTTATTTTTTTCTATGTGGTTGCAGTCGGTCGTCTCGCACAGCTGCGAACGCTAGACGTGCGCACGTATTGTGACACATGGCAAAGAATGATTTGAAGGTGCTTCATCAGAAGACGAATCAGAAACCATTTCAATGTTACATTATGTTTCGTACTCCGAACTTACAGGATCTACAAAATAAAACTGCCTGTCATTGATTCGCACCTTTGCTCTCTTGCTATCAGCAGATTAAGCATGAAGTGCAAAACTTCAAGTAGATTGTAGATTCACAATATCAACCGTTATGACGATGGGAATGGAAAACATGCACTTTACAAGAAAGTATTGCAGCATGTTTGCTCATAGTCGGCATAAACGTTTTGCTTTTCCAGCTCGATCGTCTTATCAGATAGTGGCGGCGGCGGTGCTGCCCGGCGCTTGCAAAATCCACTCGCGTGGCTCTCCACCCTTCGGCTGGTGCCGATTGCGTATGCGTGAGCACCCATAGCATGTCCAACGTTGTCAGGAGGAGTCCTTTACTCTTCCCTACTTCTGGATTCACAAAATGTGATGTAACAGCCTCTCCTCAGTATGTTCCTTCTTCCATGCTTCTGAACTATTGTTCTAAAGGCTGCAAGATACAATCACCTAAATGCTTCGAAACTCTTTGTGAGTAACCCAATTGCATTAAAAACAGATATGTTTTTCTAAATATTCGTCTGATCGCTCTTAAAGAACTCTGGTGCATTTTCGACCATACTGAGATAACGCAGTCTTCCAATAGTACTGACAGTCCTGCAACAGCTAGGGTGGTTTATTTTGGCCAGACACTCATTAGTAATTTTAGTCAAGTAATGAACGATGAGTCAGAACAGAAACCGAAACAGACAGCTACTCCGTCCTCCACGTTGACGTCACGAAATCCACGTCCAATGACGTCACGAAAGCACGTGCTTTCTGACATAGCTCCTGTGCTTCTTCTGACGTGTGAAAAGCAAGTTGGCGATGTCACCCTAGGCGGAATAAAGCTGTGCCAGTTCCTCTATCTGGGAGAAGTTCAGCGGTGATTCCAGCTATCTGAGCGCCGAAGAACCACCTTTTTATTTTGACGCACCGGCGCGTGAACACGTGCCGCGAATCAATCTCCTCGTTTCTCAATAACGTTCTTAGATGATGTGTAAGAGCCGACTTCAGCCACAATGAACACGCTGTATGCAGCAGACAAAAATAAACTGTGCTCATGTGGTCGTCACCTCGAAGAAAGAAGCGCGTGCTGCATCCATCTGCTAAGCAAGGCGGGGTTTTGAAATAAAGTTGGCAGGACGGCCGGCGTTTACAATTGTAATTCCAGAATTGGTTGCCCGTTTTGAAAATTGCCTTTCTAAAAACTAAGCGACTTACAGTTGTATAAACTGGCACATATCATGGCACTAAAAAGAACATATTTTCAATGTTTTAATTATGGCAATCGGTGAATTTTAGAAAATTGATTTATTGATTGATTGATTGATTGATTGATTGATTGATATGTGGGGTTTAACGTTTCAAAACCACCTTATGATTATGAGAGACGCCGTAGTGGAGGGCTCCGGAAATTTCGACCACCTGGGATTCTTTAACGTGCACACAAGGGCCTACAACATTTCCGCCTCCATCGGAAATGCAGCCGCTGCAGCCGGGATTAGATCCCGCGACCTGCGGGTCAGCAGCAGAGTACCTTAGCCACTAGACCACCGTGGCGAGGCGAATATCAGAAAATTGCAGGAGTTACCCTTTAAAGGGCCACTCTATGCAATTAATATTTTATATCGCCGTTAAAGCTCATCTCTTAAGAATAACTAAACAGTCAGTACTAGATACAGCAGTGCTTTATTAATTGATATATTAAGGTAAATTTAAAATAAAATTTTCTCGGCTCGTGCGACCTTCTGCAGCACAAGTCCAATGAAGCATAGAACCTCACTACTCGCAAGTACTCGAGCATTTCATGACATAAAAAAACATTTCAGGACACGAAAACCTTGAATAAAACATTGTAGTGCTCTTTTTGACGAGGAAAAGTCAGGAGAACATGACATGACGGGTGCTCACTTGAACTAAGTTAACGAAACAAAACTCGTTGCATTTTATTGGACTAATGGAAACCAACGAACACACGCGCAATCATGAAGAAACAGCAAATAGGGTGGAATATGTGGAATCCCGGCTGCGGCGGCTGCATTTCCGATGGAGGTGGAATTGCTGTAGGCCTGTGTGCTCAAATTTGTGTGCACTTTAAAGAACCCCAGGTGGTTAAAATTTCTGGAGCCCTCCACTATGGCGTCTCTCATAATTATATGGTGGTTTGGGGACGTTAAACCCCAGAAATCAATCAAATTAGGGTGGAATATGTGCAATCTACAGCATTTTATTTAGCAACTCAAATTTCCTAGCTGGCAATGATAGAGATGTGGTGCGTAAGTGTGCTGAAGATGTGTGACAAAAAATGATTCTAATAGTTCACGAGCTACTCTGGTTTTATTTTTTCTTGGGACTTTTATTTTCTCAGCTGCTTCAAGTGCTGGAGTATGCGGGTAGGTTCTGCAATGAAACCAACTCATCAGTTAACGACAGTTCCTGTTCCTTGGTCATTGGTTTAAGGGATGTCCAGTTCAACCAACGAAAGCTTTGCCGCATTAAAGGGGAAACCTGTAGACTACATGCGTGCCAAATCACACGTGTGGCTTGGCTTGAATCGTGTGGTTGCTGCAGTTTTACTTGGGGCACGTTTCGCAACACTTATGGGCCGGGAAACATGAATGCGCCCCCACACTTGTTGTCATCTCTTTTTAGATTGTGGACGACCCTATGCAGGTAGTGTATAACCACTGAACAAAAAATGAACTGCGCTACCTGACACACACGTAAAACCAGACACAAATGCAAGCGGAAGTACAAGTTGTTATAAACTTGCTAAGGTTAAGGCTTGGTGTGTTGGTTGAAGTATGCAGTAAGTCTAAATGCTAATTATAACCACTGATATGCATGGCATCGCTGCATTGTTGTCTCCGTGGCTTCTTTCTTTAGTCTGGCCTTAAATTTTTACAAAAATGACCGAGTCACAACTGTTAAAACGTGATCCGGGAACCCTGGCTTTTGTAGTCTGGCTACCTCACCCTTAAAGCTTGCTTGCATCATGTGTCTTGCGTAGTAGTGATTCTAGCGAGGTGTTCACAATTGCCCTCTTTGCAGCTTTCAACTGGGCCGAATAAAATGGTAAACAAATTTTGTTAGCTTACGGACGATAGCTCCAGCACACACATCGTTCACAGAATTTCATGCTGAGGTCGAAAAATTGTAGGCTATTATTTTTAAGGAAGCTCGATTGTGAATTTAAACTCTTTGCCATATTTTCCGAATTTCTGTAAAATATCCATCACAATGCTTTCATATAGCAATAAAATACCTTTGTTTAAAATAAACAAAAGACCAGCGACATATACAAAAGTATTTTGTACTGTTCTATCGTCAGTCGTGCTAGAGTGTTGACAATTGATGCTAAATAAATTCATGGCATATATATATGAATGATGATGAGTCGGCGAAGCAGTGGGATCGTTCCGTGTTGCCGTAGCTCATCCGTGACAACGACAACTCACGCACGTAAACAAGTGCTAAATGGTGTACAGTTATATACAATGTCTGTCGGTCATAACGCCCCAATCTAAGTATTGACGTGATGGCGCATCTGAATTGTTGTGTTCAAGAGTAGTTGAAAATGCGAGGGTTTGTTATAAACTGATTAATTTACTTACACAGAAGAATGCTCATGTCACACAGGCTACAGGCGAATAGGAACTGAATGTCTCCACATTACTGTCTTCAACTAGGCACACCTAATACCTCGTGCATTTCACTGAGGTGCTAGCGCTGTTAGGACAGATTCGTTTTCGACGCTACAATGTAGCGAATAATGCCAATGATTCGAAGCTGTTCCTACAAATTGTATCCCGAAATCCAAATAAATTTTCACGTTGCACTTTGTGATTGAAGATTTCGCTTCAAATGGGCTGCCAAATGCCGGAAATAGAAGATTGGAGAATGACTACGGTGGCCTTTCAAGCCACCTGAGGTCCCTTGCTAGGGTCTGTTACCTTGATACACCACCTCAGGTCCGTAGACAACCGGCATACTGTGACAGCCCGGTTATTTCGATACTCCGTGTTTATGGACGATCTTCTGTCTGGTGCCGGTACCACTGAAGATGCTTTGTAGATGTACAAAGGGAAAACTGAGACATTTAGGTCTTCCATGATTATTAAAATATGGGTAGGAAACTACGCTGTTTTATGTGCTATATCTATGAAAAAAATTACTTCGTTCTCCATCGCGACCTTCACCTGTCCTGGGTTTTGGGTCACTTCGAGCACAAAAGGTTGTGCGCTCGAGGTGACGTTTCGACAAGCGCACTTGTCTTATTCAAGGCTAGAACAGAACTAATTACTTTAACGCTAGCGTGTCTGCGCTTCGTACCCTTTCCTCCAACGTCACAAAGAGGGGAGAGAGCAACTATGCATACGGGGATGTGGGAGAGGAGGCTGGAGGGAAGCCCCATGGCGAAGTGTGACTGAAAAAGGAAAAACATTCAGTGATTTGATAGAAAAAGAATCAAGGGAAGAAGGGGGGGGGGCAGGCAATTCGTTGAATCACGTTGTCAGACAACGGTGGGTATGGGCTTGCTGTACCCCGTCCGTAGGTAAAGCAAGGACGACGGAGGCTCCATGACAAAAACAAACAACATTTATTTAACTAGGCATAGTATACCACAGGGTCAGCCCACAAATGGTACAGCTACGTAGCGACCACGATTCCGGTCAGCAGCAATCGGCCAGTGCGGGTGACAGCCTCTGTCCTTCGTGGCAGCCAAGGCACCTCTCCCTCGGGCAGAGCAACGTGCGCATGCTGGCCCTTTTGAAAAGCGCAAGTGGGCCACGCGCTCCGCTACTACGCAACGCATGGTGCTATCTCTTGTTAGCCACTGCGCCTGCTTCTCACAGAACTTACCAATGATAGGTTTTAAATTTCTAGGAGGAGTGCTTCACTCGCATAGGTTTCCTCTGTGTTCGTTAATCTTTTTTTTCTCTGTATGTGTATTGTTAGATACTACAGGCCTGTCGTCAATTATGGCGACAAGCAGCTGATTTATGGCAGCTTTATGGATCTTCAGCATAAGATAGAAGTGAACTGCTGCTTCTTTTTTTTTTTTTCGGGCATGAGGAACTGGTGGTCGGATGATGTGATTAGTACCCTGGCTATACAATTTGTTATGGTGTGTTGTATGCCATTACTATATTCTTGAACTGGGTGCGAGGTTAATCTTTGATAGGGCTTGTTGTTGCTGAGTTCTCTAACAGCTTTTTTTTTGTATGTTGTTATGGGTCAGATTACTATACATATTACCACGATTGTCTGCAAGTTTAATGACAGTGTCCTTTCTGTTTTATAGCTCTGTCAAGACTTGGTATTCTGTGTAAGTCATATACTTCGCCTTTTTACTCTATTTGTTGCACTCATAATTTGAAATGGAAGTAGTTTTATGTATCGATCAAAGTATTAATTTGGCATTGTTTTGTATTTATTGTCCAAGAGCTCGGCGATCTCAAAGAGCCATGGCTAATGCCTTCTTTCGCTGCTTTATCAAAGAAGACTTCCTTTATGCGTAAAGGTCTTGAAAACTCAATTATATATTTGGGGAGATCGCATTGTTCAACTGGTTGTTTGTGGGGCAAAAATTAAAGCTATATATGTGTACCATTTCCCTTGTGCGTTCTGTGTGTTGCACTGGGGTTGCAGACTTTTGTGTTGTGTTCATTGAAATATTCAGGGCAATGTTCGGAGCATGATTTTTCTTGTGCTTATTCTTGATCAGTAAATGATCTCTCTCTACATTCTAATATTTAGGTTATGTGTTCATTCATTGTTCTAGATAGTTCAGTGTTTATACTCAGTTGGTTGGCTAATGAAAAAAGCTTATTTCCATGACGTTATTTTCAAATGTCTAATCAAGTCAAAGACACAATTCATTAGGCGTTGTTTCATTTCTGTGATAGGTTAATTGGTAGGCTAGCTGGAGCACATCACACCTCAACTTTAGCACCTTTCGGAGTTTTTTTCTTAAATGTATCTGAGTATTTTTTCTGGTGCATTCTGCAGTCAATTGGTTTTCCAGCAAGTTTGCAGGATTGGAGAAAAGATCGAGATTTGATGTTGCCTTTCACTATGTGTTTCTTTGTCATTTGCGTTTGTGTCGGGTAGACTTCCGGCGTACAACATTTTCAGGTGTTCTATTACTACTCTTTGTGTTGATGGTGAGGTGCAAGCTAATGGGTGTTTCTGTATCTCTTTGTTTAGCGGGGGTAGCATACCACCACTTTTGGCTGCGGGAGCAGCTGAGAAGTGCGTGCTTTCACCGCCAGGGTAGTCGTGGAAACTTAAGCGCCGGTTCCTTAAGGCAAAAAACTTGCACGGAACAGACGTTATTCAATCATATCAGTTTCGAAACTCCTCATAGGCTCCTTGTATCGAAATCCAAACACGCCATCGACCTCCTTGTCAGGAGTGAGCAGATTGTCACGCCACCTGTTTATTCGCACGCCTAGTATTAAACGCATCTTTTTGTGTTTTGTGTTGCCGCTCTCAGGTGGCGCGAACGTCAGCTAACTTCTGAAAATTGGGCCAACTGCATGTCCAGATTTTGGAATGCAGTTTCGCAACTCGTCTAATTGAATAAATCTGGTGCGGAACACCTTGCGCCGGCAGAGTCTATGTGCACGGTTTTGAACCTCAACAGCCCGGGGTCACGTGACCCAAGATATATGTCACATGTGACATCATTGGTAAAGCGATTGGCTTAATATGGCACTGCAACTACAGCTATATTAGGGTGCCTTGAAGGGGGAGATGTGCTGAGCGCCGCGCAGTTCCCTTGCTAGAGAGGGCCCTTCTGTGCGCCGATGCCGCTAGGGGCGCTGCTGCAAGGGGCGCTGCAATGGGATAACTTTTTCAGCTGCAGAAGGAAAGCGTCCGATTTGATCAGTGAAAAGATTAGAATAAAGGGGGCCTAATGAATGGCGGAAGTAAACAAAAAGGATAGAAAGACAGCTGCAAAGTTTTCGAACCATCTCAATTCCCTGAGTAATAAGACAAGCATGAAACAGGGGTTTATAACTGCAATTCAAGGAGTCAGACTAAAAGGGGATGAGGCAATGGAATATATAAAAACAATGATGACAGAAAAATTCAAACACCAAGAAAGCGCTGCATGCACCGTACCGGATGAGGATGGACCAATTAGCTCAGTGGCTTCACTGGGACAACGAGAGTGGGAAAGGGCAGAGAAAAGAGTTCCTAATAGCACAACAACAGGCTCTGATAGCATTCCAATCATGCTAATAAAGAAAATAGGACCAAATTTTAAGCAAACATTAAGAGAGGCAGCGAGCAAAGCAGTAATCAATGGTAAAGCTCCCAATGGGTAGAAACTAAGCGGGATGAGCATGATCTATAAAGGAAACGAGGACAACGCCGATATAAACAACTGCCATCTTATAACAGTGACATCAGTAGTTTATAGGCTGGTGATGCAGATAGTAAAGGAAAGACTACAGACCTGGTTGGAGAATGAGGGGGTGCTGGGAGAACTACTAAATGGGTTCCGTAAATGAAGGAGGTTGGAGGACAATCTGTTTTCATTGATGCCGTCTATTGAAATAGCGAAAAAAGAACACAGGCCTCTGTTACTGGCATTTCTAGATATCAAGGGAGCTTACGATAGTGTGATTCAAGAAGACTTGTGCGGAATACCGGACACACTAGATATGGAAGATGGAATAACTAATCTTCTAAAGGACATCTATAAAAGGAACAAGGTAGTTATCTAATGGGAAGAACAGGTATCTGAACCTATAGAAATACAACGCGGGCTTCAACAGAGATGTCTCTTCTCACCTTTGTTATTTATGCTGTATCTCCAGAAACTAGAAGCCAAATTAGAGCGGAGTAGACTCGTATTCAGCCTCTCTTTTGCCAAGCAAGGAAAACACATTGAACAGTCATTATAAGCATTGATGTATGCAGATGATATAGTATTATTAGCTGACAAGGAAGATCTCCAGGGATTGATAGACATCTGTGGTAGTGAGGGAGATAGGTTAAATTTAAAGTTCAGCAGGGAAAAGTCGGCAATCATGATTTTTAATGATAACAAAGGCAGTGAGCATAAGATACAGGAAGTCACGCTAGAAATAGTGGATAAATACAAATACTTGGGCATATGGATAAATAACGGGGCTGAGTATCTAAGGGAGCACGAAAGATGCATAATGACTAAGGGCACCAGAAATGCAGCTGTGATGAAAAATAGGGCACTGGGGAACTATAATAGGTTTGACGTTGCGAGGGGGATTTGGAAACGTGTCATGGTACCAGGTTTGACGTTCGGCAATGCGGTCTTGTGCATGAAATCAGAAGTTCAAGCAAGATTAGAAAGTGAACAACGTGACATAAGTAGGCTTGCTTTGGGAGTACGCGGGAATACCCCAAATCAGGTGGTACAGAAAGACATGGGATGGACAACGTTTGAGTGAAGGGAAGCTAGCGGGAAGATAGAATTTGAGGAGCAATGGAGAAAAATGGGAGAGAAGCATTGGGCTAGGAAAGTTTTCAGTTACTTGTACATGAAGAATGTCGATACTAAATGGAGGAAACAAACTCGAAGGTTGTCAAGCAAGTATATAGACAACAGCAGAATACCAAGCCAAAAGTAAACATCGGTTAAGAAGAAGGTGAAGGAAACAGAGAGGGACATGTGGAAGATAGGAATGATTACGAAATCATCACTGGAGACCTACCATACTTTTAAGCAGGAAATTGCAAGGGAAAAGATCTACGATAATTCTTGGGGTAGTTCTCTGCTCTTCGAGGCTTGAATGGGACTATTGCGAGCGAAGACGTATTGAGTGAAATATGAAGGCGCAGACACGGTATGTAGTGCGCGTGGAGAGGAGGAGGAAACGCCTGAACATTTGATATTGTTCTGTAAAGTGCTCCACTCTATTGTCGAAGATAATGGCACCGAACGTTTCAAAGCATTCGGGTTTATGGACAGTGAAGGCAAAATAGACTTTAAACGGTTAGAAATAACTAGGGCCACTGATAACCAGGGCTAACTGATTGGTGGCTACAATCGAGGCGTGAGTGGAATTCAAGCCCTAAACACACCGTGATAGTACTTAACTATATGGCTAGGTGGCCTGATTTACCGCCTGATCTATAGGGCACAGCCGGATACATCCATCCATCCATCTTGCATGAGACAGCCACCTCCGCCGCATATTACCCGAAGGAAGACTAGCGCTCGAATGCGCGGTCTCCCCCCTCGCCTCCCTCATATTTTTTTCGGTGTTCACATGGTTTTATTGTACGTGGATCATACATTTTTGAGCAGTGAGGATGATGCCTTATAAAATAATAACAAAAGCCTAATGTTCTCGCATCATTCTTGACTGTAACGCTTGGTGCAGGTAGGAGTGTTTAAATTTTCTGAAAGCTTGAATAACGAATCGAATGGTGTTCGATTCGACGGTACCGTGAATGGAATAACACATATTCAAAATGCCGAGTATTTTTTTCAACTATTCAGCGCTGGTGAAAAACCCCAGAGGAGCAAGACATATTCAAATGAGATAGCACCTATTATTTTCCAAATCGGTGTAGTTTTATTTATAAGGTGGCGACAAAGTACCTCCTTGAATTCGGAAATTACCGGTGTGCTTGAGCGAACAGATATAAAATTTTCATTGACTATCACTGCCTATACAAGTTTACCTCAGCTAACCCAAGAATGCTATTTTTTGCCCGTAGAAGTTAATCGTAATAAACGTTTTGTTAATGTTTCTGACTTTTGATTGCAATATGAATATTGTTGAAGCATACAATTGTTCTGAAAATTATTCTCTTACTATTCAAATAATGATCAATTTGTATTCGATTTGTTGTAATTTATATTATTTCATTTGTATTCGATCCGGTTCTAAAGTTGGCTATTCGCACAGCCCTTCAAGTACAGGTCGTCGACAAAAAAAAAACATCTCTTCCGAGCATTGACGTGCAATGAGCTGCCTCATATGCAGGCCCATTTACGTGATATCGAGAGTTGATGCTGAATAAGTGGTGCACACCTTGTCTGTTACATGATGCCATATATACGACAACGGAGCACACATACTCTTTGCATTAATTGAACTACATGAAGCGGCTTGTCCCATGCAACATGACTGAAAGTGGCATCCCTATTCTGCCGGCGGGCGCCGTGGTACCGTGGCGGTCTCTCTTACCTGTGAGGTGGGGTTTACCACTAAATTCAGCTGCTTGAGAACAAGCTGACCAGTTTTTTTGAAATGGCTTGTGTCCATGCAACTTTTTGAAGACATGCTCCAAAGATTAGGCATGTGTCACAGGTCCATTGTTCTGAGCATGTGATTATGTTAGTACAATCAGTCATACACTTGTAATGTTTAACTCACTGCATTCATTTATAAACGAAGTCAACCAGAAAGAGTGGACTAAGCCGTGTGTTTTGTAGACTTCTTTTTAATGCACATGTCAAAAGAACTTGCTTTGTGTACGAATGTGTTTATTTTCAACTAATTTGTTTTTTTTTCTGAATAAACGTACGCATGAAGTTTTGATCATCAGCAAGACGTCCAAAAGAGCAGGCAAGTTTTTAACAATGTGAAGGCATCAATTATGGCTTTGCTAATTTTCAGTGTTGCATATATGGAAATAAAAAAATGGCATGACAGAAGCAAAAAAAAAAATTAGGAGACCTTAAAGCTTCGCCCTTAGGAATTCAACACGATAGGGATATTCTGTTAATAGTGCATACTTTGAACACTTAGTGCATGAAGCCTTTTGGAACTAGCGTATTTGCATTGTGTTGTAAGTGACCACTACACAAACCACGAAGCCATCATGATAGTCACATGTTCTGACATACACCCATACACAACACACTTGGCAGTCTCCTTGACAAAACTCATTACTTTAATACCTACACTACGACACATGACAAGTCTATGAGTGCCGCAGAGGAGTGACTTTGATTACGCGGGCTTCCTTTGCCGGGCTCTTTAATCTGATAGGGCACGCAGTGTGGAAGCGCAATGGTGGTGGTAGTGGTTAGAAGAGGAAGATGGCACCTAATTTCTGCAGCCCAGTAGAGAGCACGGTGCAGTGCTGGAAATGCGCCTTCCCCGCCTGTTTTTACCTCTCCCAAACCCGTTTCTTTTTCTCTTTTTTTTTGTCACTTGACCTCAAAGTGTCTTGACAAGGTGTAGCCAGTTTAAGCCGATCGCTTTTCTAATGGCATCATATGTGACGTTTAACTTTGGGTCACGTGACCCCGAGCTCTTCCTTGTGCCAACGTGCACAAACTCACGAGACTCCAGGTTTGCAACCGAAAAACAAAAGCCTGACAGATTAAAAAAACAGCTTGTGCAAACACACAAAAATTACATCTGAATCTTATGCTATACAACCAGAAACTGCTTTAAAATGACATGCCCGGTGTCGTCAACCTTGCTTCTTAACAGATGACGCACAGCGTTGTTGAAGCCACGGAGTTATTTTTCTCTGGCGGTCTGGCATGTGCTGCAGCATTTCCTTCATCACAGTTTTACCAAAGCACTGTCACAATACCCAAATCTTATTTATACTGACAAATGCGCATTTTAGAAGCTGTCACAACTTTTTGAGGGGGACTATTTATTTAGTCGCAGAGAGAACGCAACAGACAATCCGGCTTGAAAATTGTTCAGAGCATATTAGTGCGTGCAGTGCCGCAGGGCACAGGTAGTTGTCCAAAATTTCTGGAGGCCTCCACTGCGGCGTCTCTCATAATCATATAGTGGTTGCGGGACAGTGAATCTCACATATCAATCATCAATGAAGCAGGAAAACACGTCAAAGTTTTTTCTAACCTCCCGGGATATCTTCAGAGCCACGAAAAAAACTCAGATCGAGGGAGAATATGGTCGATGAAAAATGCGTGAAGTGTGCTAAATCACCACACAAGGCTGAAAACTATGCGGACACGGCAAGTGGTGCACTCACTTTGAGCAATATTCGTGCACCAATGACAGCTCTTAGAAAAATGGTCGTTTTTTGCAATAAAGGCTGACGAGTGCACGCTGTAGTCATTGAAAAATTTATCATTGTCGCTGAAGATATTTCAGTGCCCATGGGGTTGTTGCAAAGACATTTAAATTTGTCACTATATATCACTGTGCTCTTACAACTGACAGAATTGCTCACACGCGATGACGCACGTTGATGCGCTCAGTGTGTGCCCATGTTGCGAGAGATTATGCGCAGGGTTGCTATTATGTAAAGGAGATAGCAGCTGCTGTGAAGTATTAACCCAAAGATTATAAGCCGGGTACGTTCTTCGAATGTGAACCCCCCGACCTCAGTGAGCTTAATTTTTCTGCAACTTGCACATATGAGCCAGCAAAAAAATACAGTCGTGACAGAGCTTGATCGCTATTGATGTGTGCATATGCATAACTTATGGCGTCATTCATTGGCAGATTTGGAGCACTTCCGGTAATACCTACCTTCTTCTGCTCCATGCTGAGCAAATCTATTTCATTGGCAGATTGAGAGCACTCTCTTTATGTTCTATTGGCGGATCTGGAGCAACTTCTTCATGAGATCCACTCCATGGAGCAACTACTTCTACTTCGCAAAAATAGACCAATTCCACCAGAAGTCGCAAGTACCTCGTGAAACCGGTTCTGATTGGTACAGGTGAATCGAACAGACCTCAGAGGTCTGTTCGATTCACCTGAACTAGTCGGAACCGGTTCACGGCTGTGCAAACGAAGTTCAGAAATTGTTCAACGCGAATTCAGCGGTGTAGGCACAGTGCAACACCCGAAACGAATGACTATGTGCCGACAAGGTGCAGGCCTTACTTCTGTTCACTTAATTTACATCGTTCAACTAACACTGATCGATGGCAAACCGCACATGCGGACAATTTGTTAGGTGCAAACATCTTGGCAAAACCCATCGTGTTAGTAAGGCGGGTACAGCGCCCAAGCCTAGATGCTGCGTCGTCTGCTGAGCTTCACGCGTGGCTGCATCAAGCTGGCACCGTCAGCGTAAGAGGTGCAGGAAAATTATGAACCAGCACTGCCCCTTTTCTGCACCTTTTGAAACGAATGGCAGGGTTCAAGGGTCGTCAATGCTGCACCATTGAGATGAATGGCAAGGTGCAGCACCTCGTGAACAGGTTCGTGTGCTACAGGCAAATCGAACGGACCTGCTTGAAACGGTATCTGAGGCGTGCCTGCGACCATTTCGCGGGCATTCCGCCACACGGCCACACTTTTTTGCTTTCCTGCTCTGTTAACACCACGTGGCGATAGATGGCGCCACGTGCGGGCACGGCACGCGGTACGCGCGCGCAGAGGGAGCGCCCTCTTCTTCGTTGGTCGGCGCCAGGTAAGCACGTGTTTTCTTTCGTCCGCGTCCCCTTTGAGAATCGCCGGACTGTAGCCTGCCTGGGGTGGCCTTGGGCACCTCGGCAGGCGTGTTTACTTGAGTGCTAGCTTCGGTAGCATACGCTAAGCCCACAGCGGTGCCTAGTGCTTGAAGTGGTCATACCACAACGAGCCGCACTTGCCGTAGCCCTACGCGTACGAGGTTTGCCCTAACACTCGCGACCAGGCCCATTGGCCATCGTGAGAGTGCGCAGCATAGCCGCGAGGGACATTTCCCTGACCGGCGTGTCAAAGCTCGCCATTGCCAGCTGCGACGTGCTCGCGGTTTTCCCCTTATTGTGAACGTCCGCGTGCGGGTGCCTTTGCTACCCGCGTCCCGGGAGCGGACGTTGTACTGTTGTTCGGGGTGCCGCCAGAGGCAATAAAGTGTTGTGTTTTTGCATTAGAACACTGTCTGTCTGCCGCGGCGCGCTAAACGCCTTATTAGTTGAGCGCGCGCGGAGCGGTGCGCTACACGCAAGTAAACGGAGTAGCGGCGCTGTAGCTCGCTAAGCGTGAACCCGCGGTGATCATCCGCTGCAGTTAGGAGCGGGGTCACCATACTGGCGCCCAACGCGGTATCAAAGGCTCATTAAGCCTTTGATTAGTCTTAGCCGAGTCAGCCTGCCTTTGCGAATCAGGCTCGCCGCGTTATGTCTGCTCCGCGTGAGTTCTGTCCGCTGACGCTTTTAGCAGATACCGCATTGCTCGAGAACAGGGCCAGTGCCCCCCTTGAGCATCACAATCGCGCACCCTCACTTTTCACAAGCCCCAGTCGGGATGACACGAGGCGCTACGTATCAGCTCCCACTGGAGAGGTAGCGTGTTTGGGTCCGGGGCCATAGCCCAACCCGAACAGTGCACAAGGGCAAATTGGACTACTACTGCTCCCTTTGCAATGCATGGCAGTTCCATGTCACAGCGCTCCGAAACGGCTCTCAGTGGAGCTTCCGGAGCGCAAATCGGCATCGCGGCCTCAGCCGTTGCCGAATTTTGCCCGCGGGCTGCTATGCAACCTAGCAGCCTGGTACCCAACGCGGTATCAAAGGCTCATTAAGCCTTTGGTTAGTCTTAGCGAGCCAGTTCGCCTGCGAGATTCGGGCTCGTCGCAACATGTCTGCTCCGTGGCATGCCGCGTTGCACAAAGAGGCCACCGCCTCTACCAACGGGTGCCCTTTGGCGCTCGCCTGTGTCGTCACCCCTTTTTGTGGTGAATACACTCTACGTGGTAGCTGACGCGCTATCTCATGCCCCCTGTTGTCTGCCGAGAACCTGGATTTCGGTGCGACGGCCGCTCGCGGTGCCTTAGCACATGCAAGCGTCAGGGGCGAAACAGCGGCGGAAAGGGGGAGTCCCCATGAGGACGACCTTGGCTGCTATCCAGGTAAGCGGCACACTGCGTAGCGGCCGAGCGGGGGAACTTTCCGAAGGCCACCATGCCGAGAGCGAACCAGTGACGCCGTGCACGCGGCGGTTGCTGCGGTCCTGAGTGGGCGCGATACTAGACTTCCCCATTTGGGAGAATGGGAGTTGCTTTCGGCAGCGAAGAGCTACTGAAGGCTCAGCAGAGTGATCCGTTTCGAGTCTCGGAGGGACGGAGCGCCGTATACGCTGCTTGCTTTGCGGCGAACGCCGTTAAACCGTCTTGTGAGGCGCGGAGCGCCGTTACGCTGCTTGTTCTGCGGCGGGTGCGATTAGGGGGCTGAAACAGCGTGTGTCGCTGAGTCCCCGGCGGAATCATTTCGCTGGACCATGACGGGCTCCTGCTGAACTATATAGCCACTGACGACGAGTCCATCGACCCGTTAAGGTGGTTATGCCTAAAAGTCTGAGGGCCGCACTGTTGCGAGCCTCTCACGACGAGCCCGTTGCCGGTCACCTGAGTGGCTCTAAAGTTTTTGCGAAACTGAGCAAGGTTGTGACTTGGCTTGGCATGAAGCGTCACATTTTTCGCTATTGCCGTTCCTGCCACGTCTGTCAAACGGTGAAATCAAGGGGTGGCAAGCCGCCCGGCTTGATGAAACCGATTGTCAGTGAGCGTCCGTGGCAATTAGCCACCTGCAATCTAATGGGGCCGTTCCCCAGGAGTAAGCAGGGGTTCATACATCTGATGGTAGTTGTTGATCATTTTTCTAACTAGGTGGAGCTGTTTCCGCTGCGGAAAGTGACAGCGCGAGCGGTGCTAGAGAGGCTACAGGAAGTGTTTTGTCAGTTCGGCTTTCCGAAAAGATTGATCACGGACAATGCGTCGTATTTCACCGCTCGGGTGTTTGGTGATACGTGCCGTTCCCTAGGAATAGATCACTGCACCACTTCGTCCTACCGTCCTCAGTCCAATTTGACGGAGCGAACCAATCGTACGCTCAAACCGATGTTGGCGGCCTTTGCTGAAAGTCAAAAGGACTGGGCAGACCATTTGAGTGAACTCGCGTTTGCAATCCGAACCTCCGAGAGTCGCTCTACTGGTTTCTCTCCCGCCTTCCTTAGTTTCGGAAGGGAGTTGGCAAATCCGGTGACCAGTGTCATGCAATGCCAGCTCGGAGACGAGGAAGAACCGGCAGACTGTTCTGCTTACGCTTCCACACTTCGGGACAGGCTTTGTCGAGCTCTCAGTAGAGCGAGGCAGAGTTTGGCATCGGCCAGGGCCGAGCAAAAGGCCCAGTACGACCGAAAACGTCGCCACCTTTCATTTAAGGTAGGTGACCTCGTCCTGAAGCGCAACCATGCTCTTAGCGATGCGAGCAAGGGTTTCTCAACTTCGCTCGCTCCAAAGTGGCTTGGTCCGTACCGAGTGGAAAAAGCTTGGACTCCACTCGCGTACTTGCTGAAAGACCCGCTTTCGGGAAAACTCAGCCGTGCCCACATCGCAGAACTGAAAGCCTTTGCGTCAAGGTATGACGAGCCAGCGCCCAGTGGCTCTTCGCGCAAGCAACGGCGCACACCCGGCGCGGCGGACCGCATTCGGACCACGCACCGGTATAATCTGAGGAAGCGGTCATCTTAGTGATTTCGCGCCGGACGGCGGGCTTATTTCCGCAACCGAAGGCCCTCCTCTTTACTGTCTAGTCTGAGTTAGCTAACTTCTTTACAGCCAGTGCTTGCAAAGAAGTCTGTTCCGCCCAGTTACTGCTGCTGATTGTCATTTGAGTGCTGTTGTTTCCTTGATATTTTTCCGTGTTTCCTTTTTTTTCTTCTCGCTGGAGGAGGGGATTGTGAATTGGTGCTTCAGCGTGGGGAGAGGGACAAATGACACTCTGCGCTTCCTTTGCGGTGCGCGTTTGGAGAGACCCGACCATCGAAGGTGTGTGTGCGTGCGTGTGGCGACAACTTAAGAAGTCACCGACCCCTACCCCACCTTGCACTCTGGAAGTATTTGGAGACCTGCGGTGGTTAGGCAGCCCGGTTGCGCCCTGCTCCCGACCGTCGCTGATAAGCTCTGCTGGCCTTTCTATCACGGCTCCTGCACGAGGGCCGGCTGTCGCAGCGAGGTCGATCCGAACCTCCACCGAGGCGGCGTTCGTCGGACTTGCAGGGCTGTCGTCAACATCGACGAGACGAAGGTGAGCCCGTTCCTCGCATGAAGGCCTCAACCGGAACCCTCCCCTTTAACTTTCGCATCCACGCAATCACCCAAGTCAGACATTACGTGACGCTGCCCCTCCGAGCCGTGGACGCGCTCTTGCGTGAGCATCATGAACTCCCGTTACCCCTCTTCCGCGGAGCCATTGTATTTGTCAAGTGTATTCTTGTGTTGTTTATTTTTTTCTTCCGCAGCAGTTGCAGATCGAGGCTGAGGCTAGCTGTTGCCCATTGCATGACGCCTTTGCATGCATGGGCGACGACCGGCTGCCTTTGCAGACCGGTATATAGGGTGAATTAAGGAGAGGAGGATGTGGGGATCTGAGGCGCGTCTGCGACCATTTCGCGGGCATTCCGCCACACGGCCACACCCTTTTGCTTTCCTGCTCTGTTAACACCACGTGGCGATAGATGGCGCCACGTGCGGGCACGGCACGCGGTACGATGATGATGATGATGATTAAAGGCCTCCCCTTTGAATCGGGGTGACGGCATGCGTCATCTAGCCTACCTTAATAGTTCGAGTTTAAATTTTGTCCCTCAACTCGGATGTCTTTTTAATTTTGCCTAGCCGCTACTCTTGGCTGGGATGCTATTTTATCGACTTCTCTGCTTTTCCTCCACCAATACTCCAGCCGCTGCTTAGTAATATCTACTGCTGACCAGTTAATGCTTCCATCAACCGCGAAGCCCAGCGCCTCAGGAAGTGTGACTTTCCCCCCATTTCTATCCGGCTGAATCTTTTGGCATTCCATGACTATGTGGTCGATTGTTTCTTTATTTATGCCACATCCCACACATGTCTCATCCTGTGACGAATATTTGCTCCTGTAAGTTAGAGTTCTCAAGCAGCCAGCCCGCGCCCCAAAGAGCAACGCACTACCTTTATTGTTGTCATAAATGTTCTCTTTCCGGATTTCTTGTTTGCTTGCCTTGTAGATTCCCAGCGATCCCTTCTTTTCCATCCTCTCTTTCCACATGAGCGTCTCTGTTTCCCTCACTTGCTTTTTAACTGGCCCCCTTTGCTTATTTGCCGCGGTCAAGTTATATTTAGCCGCCAGCTTTCGCGTCCTCTTCCGCAATTGTGTGTCCAGACTTTTCAGGTACAGGTACCTGTGTACTCTGGCTGCCCAGTTCTTCTCATCTAAATGTCTAAGTCGCTCCTCAAACCGTATTTTACTTTGTGCTTCCCTCGCCTCAAATGAAGCCCAACCCATATCGCCTTGTACGGCCTCGTTTGTATAGTCTTACTGTGAGCTCCCAGAGCTAACCTGCCGACTGCCTTTTGGTTAACCTCCGGCCCCGACAGGATATCTGACTTTAAGCCAGGACAGGATATCACTGACTTTAAGCCAGGATGACTTTAAGCCAGGACAGGATATATATGACAGGATATCTGACTTTAAGTACGCGCGCGCCGAGGGAGCGCCCTCTTCTCCGTTGGTCGGCGCCGGGTAAGCACGTGTTTTCCTTCGTCCGCGTCCCCTTTGGGAATCGCCGGACTGTAGCCTGCCTGGAGTGGCCTTGGGCACCTCGGCAGGCGTGTTTACTTGAGTGCTAGCTTCGGTAGCGAACGCTAAGCCCACAGCGGTGCCTAGTGCTTGAAGTGGTCGTACCGCAACGAGCCGCACTTGCCGTAGGCCTACGCGTACGAGGTTTGCCCTAACACTCGCGACCAGGCCCGTTGGCCATCGTGAGAGTGTGCAGCATAGCCGCGAGGGACCTTTGCCCGACCGGCGTGTCAAAGCTTGCCATTGCCAGCTGCAACGTGCTCGCGGTTTTCCCCTTATTGTGAACGTCCGCGTGCGGGTGCCTTTGCTACCCGCGTCCCGGGAGCGGACGTTGTACTGTTGTTCGGGGTGCCACCAGAGTCAATAAAGTGTTGTGTTTTTGCATTCGAACACTGTCTGTCTGCCGCGGCGCGCTAAACGCCTTATTAGTTGAGCGCGCGTGAAGCGGTGCGCTACATGCGAGTAAACGGAGTAGCGGCCCTGTGGCTCGCTAAGCGTGAACCCGCGGTGATCGTCCGCTGCAGTTAGGAGCGGGGTCACCATAGCCTCCATCGAAATGCGACTGCTAAGGCCAGGATTGAACCAGCGACCGAATGGGCGAGTTGCATAGACATCTAGATCTGACACTATCACCATGCTTTTACACCAAACAAAACTTCTCACACGTGTTGAGTCATTGAATGTGTCCTAGCTCGCTGCGAAAGAAGCAGCTGCTGTTAAGTATTAAGTTAAAAGTATGAGCAGCATATTTTGTTCGAAGCTGAAGCTCTGGAGCCCGATTGTCTCCTTTCCGCAACTTTCGCAAATGAGCCAGTGATAAAATCCAGCCCAGACCGGTCTTGATCGCTACCAAAATGTCTCTACACAGGCACAACCAAGTTCTGCGAATGTGTTGGGCCACTTAGTCGATACGCCTGACAATGTTAAGGGATGTTTTCTAGTTGTTTTTGCAGCCTTTAACAAACTATAATGGGTAATAAGAATGATCTGAGGAGATCTCACTGCATAAATCATGCAGTTCCAACAAAATTCTGCTGTTATGTATTTTCACAGAACCTACCAGAATCTTTGGAGTCTTCCCCATTAGCTGAAAAAAATTGTTGTCACAGCTGGTCACTTAGACAATGAACACCACTAATGCATATCACGCTGAACTTGATAGCCGCACGATCTGCCCATAACCAGGTGCCTGCTATGATTTGCGCAACATAGAACACCACATAACGGGTTTTTAGGCATTCCTGCTAATGTGTTAGACCTTCACGATTACCTAACGAGAAAAACTAGTCGTCCTCATCATTGCATTTTCAAGCAATTCAATATTTGCGCAGAGAGAAACTGCACACGCCATGTCTCCTGACACCGCATCGTCTACTGAGAAAAGCCTGTTGCTTTAGTAGCGCCACCTACACCGGAAGTAAGTCTTGCGCCGCTTTCAATGTATGGCGGAGGCAGAGGGTTTGACAATTGAACAGGTTCTATGAACTTTGGTCGAAGTAACGCAGGCGTGATTTATCAACATGGGGCCAATATTGCTGGCGACATTAACCGAAGTTGGACTAAGATTGGTCCAATGTCAGCATGCCTGGGTGTAATTGTTCATGAATATCTATTGATGAGTTTGGCCATTACGATCAAAATTTCTTTGTAGTTTGCTGCTACCTAGACACCTGGAGATATTACCGGTTTGCTCCAGGTGCTGCATTGTTTCCTTATTTCTTGAAGTTTCACGAGTTTGATGAATAAAGTGAATGAATCGAGAGCAAAGAGATCGCGACAAATAAAGAGTTCAACAATGAGCGAAACAGAGTATTCCGCTGCACACATTCTCGCTTTCGGTGTGTACGAAACACACCTACCTCTCTTGAAACGATTTCTGTCCCCTCGCAGCCATCCTACTGGACGCAAGAGGCCGGCGGTTTCCAATGGGGGCGTATGTACCGTCGTGCGGGCGACTGGACACAACTCTTCCTGTGGGCTGCATTCGCTGCTTGGCTGCTCGCCGACGTGCTCTTGTGCGCTGTTCCACGCTATGGCGCCTACTGCACGCAGCTCACCGGTGCACTGATGGTGCTATCGGCCATCGTCTATGGGAGCCTGCTACCAGAGATGCCACTCGTCATACCACTTGAAGGGAACAACTTCCTGCGCCTATCTCTTGGATGGAACTTCTGGCTCACTCTTATTGTTGGTGAGTGCTCACATTTATTAGGTTCTGTCGGTTGTGCTTCAACACAACAGTGATGTTCTCCATCAAAGATCCTAAATATTGAAGAATGCCGTTGTGGAGGAATCTCATTGTGGCTGACATGTCGATGGATTGAATGTAGTGACGAATAATTCTTTTTTGTAGTAACAGAAGTATTACATTACGTAATGTAGCAGTGCAAAATACGCAGATCGGTATTGATCAAGAATTGCATACTGTTTATGTGTACAAAGCACAAAAGTGCTTAGTAGTTTTTAGGCGTCGCACGTTCAAGAAAACCAAGCTTATGTGCTGCTTGCTTCAGCGAAATGTGCCTGAGAATGCATAAAAAATCAGATAAATGGCATGCTTTCTGTCTTGCTTCATAGCTGCTTTTTCGCTAGTGGGTGCATTACATGATGTCTGGAGAAACACGTACTATGGTAATTCAACAAATATCGCAATTATTCATAATATATATTTACTCATCTTTATTATTTCATTGATACAGACAGTCCAGTTTCATGAAAGAAGTGAAGACGATTTCTCTGCAAAGATACCATCTCTACTTTGTGATTTCGAAAAAGCCGCCTTTGATATTTTATGTGGAGTTTTGAAACTCGCCCAAGTTCGCCAGTGAAAAGAAGGCGGAAACGAGCGCTACTAGCAGCACTTGACTAAAGTGACATTACTGTTCATGATGACGAGTAGTGTTAGATCTAGATCAGGCAATAAGACAAGAACTTACAACTTGTTTATCATATTATGTTGAAATCAAATATACGTAGCGTAGTAATGAGCAATTGAATCGCCTAGGATGCTGTGGACATGTTGCACAAAAAGTCCTTATCTCCTACTTATATAGGCAGTTCGGTCTGTTACTAGAAAATCATTTCTTTCTGTTGTATAGTACGTCTCTCAGAGCCCCCAGGGTGATTTGTCCAACTCTTATCCAGAATCTAGCCATCGCTAATCGTCTACTTACATGCACATTTCTTGTAGTGGGAACGATAAAAATGAAGTTTACACTAGCCCGGTAAAGCCTAAGAAACAGCGATGCTGGTTGGTCTGTGGGAAAGCATGTGCGCCCAGCCAACCTTTCCCTTTTAAGGCAGCACGGCAGCCTAGCTGCGAGGGCATGTCTATCCCTTCGAGACACGAGTCATTGAAGCCTCTTGCGAAGAGACGGCTCACCTTGCGGTCAGTGCCTGCGATTCCCCTTTCTTGATGCACGGAATGGGTTTCCTCTCCCTCAGTGAGGAAACGTACTCTCGTCAGGGAGAGGGAAACTGGGACGGCAGAGAAAACTAGCGTGCCAACGGTCGGACGCTCTGTCTTGCACCGGCCACCTAACAGGAAGGACGAACCTGGTATCCCCTGTGAGCCAAGGATGACAAGGAATGAGGTGTAAGCGTCTAACCTTTTGTTATCTACCTAGAGCGCAAGTCCCTCTAAGCAACATTTACACGCTATTGCTACCGTAGCAATTGTGTTGTTTGTTGACCTAGCCTGTTGCCTTACTCACCTGAACCAATGTAACTGCGATGACCCAAGCTACGGAAAGGGGACCTTAATCGTGCACGGTGCGACTGTGTGCGGATGCAACATCAGTTAGGCTTCTGTGTCAGGCGTACATAGGACGGACCCTGTCAGGGGTTGATGCGTACGATGACACGACTGATTGAACGACAAACAACTGATTTATTAACGATTCGAAGAGAATAAATAACTGATGCCTCGTGAAACGCTTCACACTCGCCCCAACCATCCTCTCCCTGTCCCCCTTGCGGCCGCTCTCCTCAACCGCTAATAGTTGCACAACATCCCGATAGGTGGCCCCAGCTGTCCGTAGTGGATGTAATGCCTAACACACCCGGACTCCTAAGTAATGCGTCTTCACATTATTAATCCGTGACGAGATCTTGAAGCCAACGTGGTGGTTTTCTTAGTCTGCGCCGGTCATCAGTAGCTAACGGGGCTTGAGTGGATTGCGCGGAGTCATCGTGCAGTTGTGTCTTGTTTTTTCTCATGAAAGCACTCTAACTGCGTTGCGCTGGCCAGCCTTGTTTCTGTGCGATTGTTCTTCCTTCTGGTGATCGTGAAAGTTTCCTTGGCGCGGTCAGTAATCGTGTATGGTCCATTTTACCAAGGATCATTCTTCCCAGCTTTGGATGATGTCTCGTACTAGGCTTCATCTCCTACTTCATAGGGTGCTGGCGGATGCTTTCGGTCGTGTTTGGTTTTCATACCATTTAGGTAGGCTGTCATGTTGTCAAACGCTTCTTGCCGGACCATCTCGATGTCTTGTTGGGGCTCATGGATGTCTACCTGTAGCTGGTTGTCAATTATCCTTCGAGGTGTGTAGTTCAACAACAGTTCGAATGGTGAAATCTTGAGTCCAGCGTGGAACTGTGCGTAGACTTCGAAGGTGGTTTTGGCAAGGTATTCACTCCAGTGGTCGACGTCTCCATTAACATTCTTGTGTAAAGGTGGGAGAAGTCGACCGTTGGCTCTCTCAACAAGACCGTGGTGCGTACAGCACTGTGAGCGTGTGTTCGATGTGATGATGATGTAGATAGTCACTCGTTGTCTTCGACGTAAACGCACTGTCGTTGTCACTGATTATGATTCTTGGAACTCCGAATTTAGTGACAATCTCTTCTTTAATGAATTGGATCACATGTGGTGGACACTTGCTCGGCACTGCCCGTGTGACAATGAACCTCGTATCTGCGTCTACAGCTGTTATGACATATTTGTTCTCGTCAGCTGTGTTGATTGGCCCCACATGGTCGATGGCCACTGTGTGGAAGGGTGTTTGTGGCACCTCCCTTGGGTTGAGAGTTCCTGGTTGTACACCTGTTGCATGGTTGTGCTTCTGACACACCCGACACTCCCTCACATACTCTGCAATGTCCTGGTCCATATTCTGCCAGTAGTAACGTTTGTCTAGTTTCGACTTCGTTCGCAGGGTGTGTACGTGACCAGCATGATCGTGGTGACTTTGCATTAGAGCAGATTGTAGTGATTTGGGCACGACAACTCGTTCTATTGCCTTCCCATGTTGGGTTATACTGTGCATGAGCATGCCATTAACGATCTGGTAGCTTTCGCCAGCTTTGCTTCGGTTTTCCGTTTCAGTGGCAGCTTCGATGTCTTTGATAATAGCAACCAGTTTTGCATCTTTGCGCTGGACTTCACACAGATGTGAATCGTTTGCCCTCAGCCCAAACACTGCGTTCACCATTCTTGATAGTGTGTCTGCCACGGTATTTGTCTTGCCAGATGTGTGCCACACAGTGAAATGGTATGTAGACAGGTCTAGGACCATGCATGCAAATCGCCTGTTGGGATTCTTTTTAGACATAATGTGCATAACAGCCCAGTTGTCTGTTATGAGCTCGAAATGTTCTAGTCCTTGCAGGTAACAGTGGAAACGTTTGGTTATGGCCCAGTGAGCTGCGATTGCCTCAAGTTCTGTCGAATGCTTGTGGCTGTCGCTGTCGAAGACCTTTCCTCAAGTTCTGTCAAGTTCTGTCGAAGGACTGCTCCGAGCGCTGTGTGGGACGCGTCGACATGTACTTGTGTCGGCAGGTTTGGGTTGAACGTCGCCAAGATAGGTGGCTCGGTCAGTCATTCCTTCAGCATGTTCATGGCACCTTGGCATTCAGGCGTCCACTGAACGATGGCATCTTTTTTCGTGAGAAGTGTCAGTGGTTGAGCAATTTTCGCAAAGTCCTTTATGTACTTGCGGTAATGTGATGTAAGTCCAAGGAATGATCTCACTTCGCTTTTTGTTTTCGGTGCCGTGTAGTTCTTTATCGCTGCAATGCGTTGAGGGTCGATCGTCACTCCTTCTTGTGATATCAGAAATCCAAGGAATGGTATCTGCTTTTCTACAAACATACACTTGCTGTATACGACACGCAGTCCCAAGTCGTGAAGAGCCTTCAGTACATTGTTAAGCACTTCAATGTCTTCCTCAGTAGTGTCAGTGAAGATGCACACATCATCGATGTAGATGATCACATGACCACAGTCAATGGTCAAAAAGCATTCGTAGTGGTTCGAAGTGTCAATGTTCTGTCACGAAAGCAGCTTTAGAAATGTCTTCTTCGCATAGTGGTATGTTCAAATAGGCTTTCTTGACATTCAGCTTTGACAGATATCATGATCCGGCCACTTTCCTAATGAGTGTGTCAAATTTTGGCATTGGGTAGGCTCACTTGACCGTCTTCGCGTTCAAAAATCGATTGTCCACACACAATCATTTCGGTGTAGTCTCATGGTGTGGTTGGTCGACAACGATTATGGGGGAGGCGTAGGCGGACTTTGAAGGGCGGATGGTACCTCTTCTGATCCACTCTTGTGTTTCTTCCCGGAGGAACGTCCTGTTGGCATCGCTTGTGCTGTAGGGCTGCATCCTGACCGGCTTTTGGTCAGTGAGCTCGATTGCATGTTCGATGTGTGTGCACAGACCCAAGTCATTGTTAGGGTGGGTGAAGACAGTAATGTTGTTCAGCAGAGACGCTTTCAACATTTTTGTTTGACTCTCTGTGAAATCTTCGGGGACAGGTTTACATTGAATCAACTGGGCAATTTCTTCCGCTGATAGTAGTTGGGGCACTTCACGCACCACTGTTGTCTTCGCATCAATGGCTCCACACACTTCGATGACGTCTGTTGAGTAGACTTCTGGTTGGCTCGACATTTCTTTGGAGTATTCGATGCTTTTGCTCTTTACGAGGTTGACCGTGCTCAGTTCTGTCACGATGTTTGACATAGACGGTTGAGTGTCCGAGTCACTGCTGGTTGATATACGTACATTCTTTTTCAGTTTCTGTATGAACTCAATAGTGTGAATGCCATTATCATAGCATTCAATATAGTCAACCAGAATGGCCTGTCTCCAGTCAAGGCCTACCATGACTTCGTATGGAAGGTTCTTGATCACTTTAGCTTCTACTGTAGCACAGGCATCACCAATGGTGATCCTCGCTTGAGTCACACCGGTTGGTTTGCACGAGTTGCCAAATGGACCACCCAATACACAGTCCACGTCAGTAGCAACCTCGAAATTGTGCTTTTGTGCAAACTGCTCGTTGATGAGTGTTACTGCAGAGCCTGTGTCCCAAAATGCTTGTGACGTGATGTCATTTACACTGGCCTGTAGTAGTATTAACCTTCGCCCACTCGTCTCTGCGATAGTGACCCTATTGATGCCTTGTGGTGAGCTTTTCGCTTGGCGACGTCACACAGCTGCTGCTTTTTCATCTTCTGTGCGTGTGTCTAGCTCAGGGCAGTCAATCGCTCTGTGTCCTTTCCTTTTGCAACGTGCTCAAGTGTCGGCCGGCAAGCGCGCATACTTTGGTGTTGTTGTGGTTGTTGGTTCAGCTGCATTTCCCTCGCTGAGCTTTGACGATTTGCTGACTGCCGGAGGCTTTTTTTCGTCGCTGATTCCAACATCTCGTCTATCCAACTGTTGGGCATAGTGCAAGAACTTGGTGATTGTTTCGCCTCGCAGGTCGTGAAAAGCTGCTAACATGGGTTTTACGCTTGTTGACCGCACTCCCTGTATAAGCCAGTCGACCACATCGTCGTCGGACAGTTTATACGAGGCTCGTCGAATGCGTTGGAGGCGTGCGTACATATAGTCTGTCATAGTTTCGTTCTCTCGTTGAGCTCATGCATTGACATAGGGGACCCATTGACAGAACAGGAGAGGCTTGTCAAATTCAGTTTTTAATGCTGTCACCCATGATGTCCAGTCGGCGTGCAGGTGCCCGGTGGTTTGGTGCCAAGCCGCTGCGCGGCCCCTAAGTCGCGCGATTCCTGTGTTGATTGTTGCTGCCTCAGTCCATGCGCCCCGCTCGCGCATTGATTCTACAGCAGTCTTCCACTGAGCTAAGTTGTCTGATTCAGTTCCCAAATAGGTCGGCAGTGTTCCTGTGAGATGTGGTGTCGTAGTTATTTGCCGCTGAGCACTGGTGGCGTTGTCATTCTATGTGTCTGGCGGTGCTCCCAACTGCCTTTCGAGAAGTCGCGCCATCATTAGCAATGTAGTGTTGAGCATCGCGAGCTTCGTTGTTCGGTTTTCAATGGCGTCCGTGCGAGTCAAGCGAGTTGGAGATATGCTATCTTCGAAATTACTGTGAGGCGTCGTAAGCTTCAGCTCGTTCGTACCAAAAGCCGCTTTGTCCGCGATCAGCGCGGAGTTTTTAACTTCGGTGTGGTCGGTCTCTATACTGGTCGTTGTCGCTGGCTGCACTTGCTGTTGCTAGGCCTCGGTACGTAGTGTTATCTTCTCGCTTCGTCTTCTGTTCTACGTCGGCCATAGGTTCATTGTTAAGGGGGGAAGCTGCACTTGAAAAGCGACTTTTTTGTTTATGCATAGATCTGAACTAAATTTTCACAGTTTGAGTATTTTGATGTGCAGATTCCAAAAATGTAATTACTTTTGTGATCGGGCTAGTAGTTCCCAATATACTGTGCTATCATTGCGTAAGCTGGTTTCTTTGTTTGGAGCAAAATTAGCGTTTAATCAGCAAACGCAGAAATGATGGTTACAGTATTGAAACAATCTAGGATGTTCAAGGATAGCAAGACGCTATAAATCAATTTACTAGGCGAATTTTAACAAAAGTTAGAGATCATCAATGTTTACAGAAAGAAAAGCCATTGTCACGTACCATACATGTGACCCATTTGAAAAAATTTGCAAAATGTATATTTCCCTGAAAATAGGCAGATTGCTTACTGCATGCATTTATCTTTTTGGCAAAACAAAAATTATGCTGATAGCTCAAATAGAACAGAAGCTATTTATCCTCCATTGTGACAAATGTGTCGAAATAGCTGTTTTGAGAAAACAAGGAAAAACATCGCAAAACATTTTTATTGGGAAAATACCTATAAAAGCTTAAGAAAATGCACCAGGGGCATAATCTGGATGCATCCTATCCTTATTCTTTCTCTTGGCCAGCTTCCTCATATTCTCAGATGGTTCTCTTTTTTTGTTGAGCTGGCAGTCGATCGGCGGTCCTTCTCTCTTGCTCTCAAAGATGCACTGCTGGATATGTTGATGTCTAGCTGCTGTAGAATTGCAGCTGATGCATTTAGGTTTCCAGAGTTGAAGCGCAGCACAGTCTCTGCAACAGCAGCTTCCACGGCAAAAAGAGAAGCATGCTGCTCCTTCGACACTAAACTCCAAATCACTGAGTGAAGGCTCTCATTAGAATTTTGTGTCTTGCCTCGCTGGCATCTTTGTAGCAGGGCCTTTTCGGAAAGTCTGGTATAGACTGGCAACATTGCTTCGGCAACCTCCTTTGGCAAATTGTAGCGGTGTCGAGGTTCTGGGTCACCTTTTGCTTTTGCAGCGTTGTGACGGCACCACGAATCTGCACCAGCTGGGCACAGACTGTGGTCTGAACACACGTCGGTGGATGTAACGTGCTTGTACGTTGCCATTACAGCTTTTTGCATGACGTCCATATCATCATTAGATTTGAGTGCCCAGCCACAATGTGCGCTGAGCCGAGTGATAAGCTCATTCGTCAGCCGACCTCTCCCACCGAGGCTTTGCTTGCCCTCTCCTTTTTGTTTTTGCACTAAATTTCTTAGTGCCGTCCCCATGCGCTTTTGGACATGGTTAACACAGTCCTCCTTCTCAATGTCGATAGAGCCGTACACTTTCGCTTCCTTGATGGTACCAAATGTACGGCTGTAACCATAACACAAAACAGTTGTGTATCTCAATCCGTGTTGATCAAGTGACCTCTGAAAAAGGAGGAGCACTGCTTCCACTTCCATGTCACCGGCTTTGCTGTTGGTATTCTTCAGACACTGGTGTGTCACCTTCCACTCGGCGTAGCCATCCGAATCAGGCTTTGGTCCTACTTTACACCCCAAACAAAAGTTAGAGTGCACAACATAGTCTAACGCATACCCAGTGAAGAGCTCTATAACCGCATTGACGCCTATATGTGAGGGGTGGCCGGGGGTCATCCAGGTATCGTCATAGGACACTGCTATGTTTCCTCAATGTCCGAAGCATAAGTCCTCTTACAACGAGGCCAGTTTCACAGCGCACTGGCTCACAGCCACCTCGGCTGCTTGCGTGGCTGCAGGTGCCAGAGTCTGCTTTAAATGCCGCTGAAAAGTGCTGTGATGCATGCCACGATGGGACAATCCCATTTCCGCAAATACGTCATTGACCGCTGTTTGGCCGTTTCCAGTTGAAACCATCGCTCGCGTAGCCAGGAGGTTGATTTCAAATGGGTTACAAGTCTTCTTGCCGTCAGTTCGAGGCGAGCTTCATTCGGCCCCGATCGCTGCACAATTGTCGCACACGACAGTCAGCTTCACTGCTAGTCCGTAGCCGTGATCGCCCCTCACTATTCGCGCTGGCCCGTGACAAGACTCGCAACGCATATGTCGAAGGAGCGAGTTCATGCACTCCATATTTAATATCAAGTAAGGAGGAGGCTCATCTAACATTGGCGCCGTTGCCGCACCGCTTGCATCTGTAAAAAGCGCTCAATCTTTCGTGCTGTCGCCGACACCGACGAAAGATCCTAAAGCGGGGCAGTTTTGCGGGCGCGGGCCTCGCGAAACTTCACTGGCACCGATCACATCAGCGTCTACCCTCACACGGCCGGAGTCGACATCGCGCACGCTGTCTGGGAGGCGCATGTCTACGCGCTCTTCACCGTTCCCGATAGCATCGGCACAGTCATAGTCCACAGAGCGTACGCTATCCGGGGAACCCGTCTCGCGCACTCTTCTGTTGACGATAACATCAGTACTCGTGTGGCCAGCGTCCACGCCGCGCACGCACGAGGAATCATCAACAGCCACGTCGACGTTATCAGACGATGTCGGAGCTTGGTTGAGAGTTCAGTGATAGTTTTTTCGTGAATACCGTAGATTATTGGACCTCACTGTGTATAATGCTCCAATGAAAAAAAATGGTTTCATTCTGTGTCACTGCAGAGTCAGAAGCCATCACATGTGCAGGCATCATTAAGCTTCTATATAACATTGCTAAGGTTCAGTACATTTGTACAAATAATTCTCGTTAATTGAGCATTTTGAGTATAATCCTTGCATGGGTTAGTATGTGTGAAACATAAATTTGAGATTTAAAAATTATCATTGTGGGTTTATGCAGCAAAGGCACATTGATTAAAACTGATGACTCCAGAGCTACGGCAGAGGTAACATTCATTATGTTTTTTTTTGGTTATGGTAACGGTAATGCATTACCTTTTTTATGTACCTATATAACGTGGAGCCGTGAAACGTTCCCCTTTTTCTTATTTGAGTAACAAGTGAGGTATTTAGTTACTTTTTACTGTAACGGATACATCACTAAATAGACTTACAGGAGTGATGACGGCCCACAGTATCAGTTGTTGCGGTCTATAGGCTGGCTGTAAACATTACATGAATATATTCCTTTCACCCAGCATATAATAGGGAAAGGTCGCTCGACCATTGAGGATCTCGACCTTTGAGAAATACACAACAGCGTCTTAATAATATGCATATCTTCCCACCAAAGTGTGCACTTCGTTTCGTTAAAATTTACAGTCAACGTGAGTGCTGTCATCACGCCGTATGTTTTAGGTAGAAATTTAGCCTACTCAAAATACCCAAAGACGTCGATCCACCTTGCAACGCGTGGCCACTCGCTGACAGTTCTGTAGGAAAATGACATCCACAGTGAAACATGTTGCATCTGCTGAAATTTTATCACAACATTATTATACTGCCACGCTCGCTTGTATTTTTATGTGACTGTCTTGCGCAAAGGCACTGCCGTAGTGGTTCAGTAGCTAAGGTACTCGGCTGCTGACCCGCAGGTCGCGGGATCAAGTCCCACCTGCAGCTGCTTTATTTTTGATAAAGGCGAAAATGCTGTAGATCCATGTGCTGTGATATGGGTGCATGTTAAAGAACCCCAGGTTGTCAAAATTTCTGGAGTCCTCCACTACGGCATCTCTCATAATCATATGGTGGTTTTGAAATGTTAAACACCACATATTAATCAGTTGCCCTGCGCAAAGGACGCTTGGCTGTCTGCGAAAACTCTAGATTATTTTAGAATCTTCTGATAAGCTTGAGACACCTACGACATGGATGCTACGTGTATAAATGGCGACATACCTTCGCGCAGATCATATTACCGACGACCAATGCTCTGATTACCGCTATTTGTGTAAAGCACGGATTCCTAGTAGGTTGCACTTTCCTATGCACATGTTCACTCAATAAAAGTGTCGTCTTGAGCAACCCACGTACCATCTTCTTTGACGTCGCAACCACGTGGCAATACCGTAAGTGAAATGAGAACGCTGAAATGATTGATACAAAACAGTGAGATGGGGTGTAAGTGCACGCCCAAGTTTGATTTGAGATGCGTATACCACCAGCTGTTTTCTTCTATAGAACCAATATGATGTGGATTTGTTAAATTACTGTGAGGTTGAATGTCAAGAAAGGAAGAACACGAACTTGGAAAGAGACAGTGGAGACGAAAAGTGATAGGTATTGAAGTAAAGTTTGATCGGTCATTCCACGCCAAACGTCCAAGGTGTTTTGGTGACTACCTCAGCTGTATTCGAAAAATGTCGGGCTGATTTACTCCATTGAAAGCAGTCTATTGCGAAAATGTTTTGCAGAGAAAAATATTTTAATATGTGACCGAAATTCCGGCTATAGGATGGGCCCTATATCAACTCCTAAGATAAAAGCACATTTACTGAGTGAGTCTACGTGGGCTCCATTTATTTTGCCGACCTATGGTTCCGAATATTTAAAACCTCCCACGATGGCGTGCCTTGTTGTCGTATTGACGTTCCGGCTTGTAAAGCTGAAAATTTTATTTTTCAAATTATAAGACTGTTACTATCTCCCCCCTCCCCGGAACTCATTCTAGGGTTGGTCCTTTGATAAAAACCAGTCATATATCCTTAAAAAATGCTTGGATATTAACTATTCAAAACTCTCATTAAGGATGGGGAAATGAAATGACCATCACCAAATGACTGATGAGGTGAAACATTGACATTAAAAAGCATAGTAAACGTGACTAAAAAGCTAATACCCCTGTCACATGGGCACTTAAAAGTCTTTTAAGTAAGCGGTCTTTTTCCAAAAAGGAGTTCCTGACAGCAGACACACGGCACAGAGCTAACTCCTTTTCAGAAGCGGTCTTTTTCGTAAACGGCGTTCGTCGATCTCTTTTACGGCTTCAAATGAGTAGCCTCGAAACCTGTGGGCGCCAGCAATTTTCGAGTGGTGGGAAAAAAAGAGCGAATGCTTATTTTTCTGTCACCAAAACTCTTTGTAAAAACAAATTTCATATCCTGCAGAAGGTGTAATGAACTCTTTTAATGGTTATTTCCTTTTCTACTCTCGTATGCAGCTACAGCGCGTCGGCAATATCACGTGGTGACGCTCGGTCTTGCGCTGCTTTATCCTCTCCTTGGCGGCTTTTGCAGCATCTGCCTCGCTTTCCAGAGCGAGAAGGCAGGCCGTGAGGCTTGCGATCCTCGCTTTTTCTCCCGTACGGTCGCTCATAACGTGTCGAGAGCAGTCAAGAGCAGCGAAAAACAAATACGGTAAATAAAAGCACAGCGGTGCCAGATGGACTTGTGCACGTCGCTAGTTATGGGAATGCTTCCTTATCTAGTGCAAAAAACATTCACATTGGTGTTTCTTCATCTCTTATTCTTAAATTTATTTGAAGAAACGAGCAATGCAACAAGTCTTTAATTTGTACATCGTGATACATCGTTTAATTTTCATTGCTTCTCTTTTAACTGCTAGCGCCACGCTTTCGCTAGCGTCTTCGAACGAAAACACTAAAAGGAGATCGTTGCTGCCGTGTGTCTGCGCCGCAAACACCTCTTTGTTAAAAGTCTTTCAACTTCGTAAAAGACCGCTTACTTAAAAGATTTTTTGCACGCCCGTGTGACACAGGTATAATTCTACAAAAACAATGTAACCTGAAGTAATAATGTCACCACACATCTTAAACCTCATGCAATGTATATTGCATACCTGCAAGGTGCAGTTATTCAAGCACTTTTTGCAGTAAAATTTGGTCCGTTCACGGTGGTGCTATTTTTATTTTTAGCGGTTGAATATCTAACGAAACATTTGGAAATTCTTTGCGTGAAACACGTTTTTTTTTGCGATGTAATTGGGAATTGTATACATTGTGCTAACACAATGTTTAATGCAGGTGATGTGTTTATAGAGTGCACCACTCGGTGACTGTGGTAAAATAGAAACAGCAATTTATGTTAATTCATGCTACAAAACTCATGTGACCTGCTCCCAGAGAACAGAAGAATGCATAACGAAGTGCATTACTAACGAACGGAAGAATTAAATAATTCTCGGTCTTTAATGTTGTTTCTGTAGTCCAGTTTATAAACGTTCATATTAAACGAGCATGATGGTATGAAGGCATGGAATTGGGTTCTGCAGCATGTTGTGATGCATGTGCCACTCCAGGTCACATTTATTACGTGACATCAGAATCCACACTGAGCTTGATCTATGATTATGTACCTAATCAACGGAGAATGAGTGCTAAGCTCCGGTTTCATTATTAATGTGGCTTCATGGACGAGAAAGCAGCACGATTTACGAACAATCGAGCACCCATTTTGTCTTTTTATTGCGTTGAACTGCTTGTGCCATCAGATGCCACTTCAGTTTTTTCTTGAATAATTCTGGCGATTGGGAAAGTTCCGAGCGCCAAACAAGACGTTAACAACAACGAGAGAGACAGGACAGATACTTGTGAACGTCGTGTGAAAGCATTAGTTTGCGCTCAAAATTTCCCGATAGCAATGCGCCATCTCGCTGGATTTCAAGTTTTGTTCAAATGTAGCGATGGCACAGACCATGGGCTTTTTTCATGTCATTTGCTACCAGTTAAACAGCGGTGGCGTATTTTAAGGTACCTTGAAAATTGTTGCGGTCATATTTCAAGAAGGAAGGAGGCAGAAACGCACCGTTCTTGTCGTACGTGATCTTTTATCACTCACAGAAATAAATTTATTGGTCGAAGAATTCTGTTACTTGGTCGAAGAATTCGGTTACCTCTCGGCAATCAAAGAAGCTTTTAATTCTCGAATCTCTTTATCAGATATTGCTGCCATCTCTTTCCAACAGGCTTGCAATTCTGTTCTACTGACACAACATAGCAATGACCGTGTTTTTGTAGATTTTTTTTCATTCCCATTCAGACAATTTTCCAATCATAGACATCTTCGAAGCGGGTAAGAACGTCCTGTCGCCCTTCACACGTCGTTACATTCATCCAGTCCACATTGCAAAAGGCTTGATGACAAAGTTGTTTCCACGCTCAGGTTTTTCGTACCGAAGCTTTCGCGCTCTTCGTGCGCTTCAAGGAGTGCAGAAAGACTACAAAACGACGCTACGAGCTCTACACCGTGCCATCGGGACTGGTATGGGGCAAACTTGTTGCGAGTGGTCTTGCAGTGTTCTGCCATTGTGCTCCGTTCGCTGTTTCGTGAGCTCAAGTTGGGTCGACACGGGGCGTCGTTGCGGTGCAATTGGTGTCGTGTTTCCCATCTCTTTTCTTATACACAGTGTTCTGCGAATAAATGCCTTTGTGTAGCCGCTGGTGCCGAGGTCATGGATTACGTTTTTACTTATTTCCTTCCGCAGCTGTGGTGACAATTGGTGGTTAGATTATCGGTTATTTCTTTATTTTTTTAGTCTTCTCGTTTAGCTAGTTTTCTGTATTCTTGCCCAAGAAAGGTGATCCAGAACATTTTTTTTTTCCTCGTGGGAATGATCATAGGTATCTGCGTACATGTTTGCAGCTCCACATTTCCAAGTTGTACGACTCGGACTGCCCTGACGACGGCCCCTATTCTCTTTATGCTCTAGCAGCCATGGCCGTCACGTTCTTACAAACCTTCTCCTCTTACCTACTTCTAAACTCTTTTCTCTACTCTCTCCTTTCCCTTCGAGCGACTGAGCCGTGGTCTCGCAAGGAAAGATGGTGTCTTTTTACTTTTCTTCAACCACACATTTATTCATTCAGGGGAAGCTTGCATGCAGTAACTGGTTTGGAAAGCAGGTAAAGTTCGCGGAAAGTCATCTCACCCTGAGCTGCCGAGCACAAAACAAAGCTTAGCCGAGAGTCACGAGAAGGCAAGGAGATTACACAGCAAGATGAAAAGAGAAGATACTTTGCCTAATAGCTTATTGCGAAAGCCACTGGGGCAACCCTTTTCTTTAAGACCATCCCCACTTCTAGTCGTACATTGAAGTAATGAGAAAACTCCAACCAAAACATATTTAAAAGAAGCAACATTTTTAAGCCAATCTCTCACCCCTGAGAAAGAAGCTGGACCAGCTTCGAAACATCGGATTTTTTTTCCTTAAATATATATTGGTTCGAGTTCTCATTCCTTCAGTTTCTATACAAAACGGGCCGACCTACATCGAATGTTCATCTTTGATTCCAGTCGTACATTATATCCTCACTGCTCCGACAAACCCCCTCACACCGAGACATTTAGAGGTGGAATGACAGGTGCGCAACCGTAAACAGCCCCTCTTCCTTCTTGGACACTTATAGCTCTCGTGTGGGTGTGTCTGCGTGCGGGGGGGGGGGGGGGGTGGAGAGAGGAGTACTGACGGAAAAATGTTGCATCTTGTTTTTTTTTTGCACCAGGTAGCTAACGACCTAGTTATTATTTTATTTTTGAGGAAGCAGTGTTTCAGAAGGACCAGAGAGACCACAGAACCGATACGTCTTCGGTTTATTCATTCATTCATTCATTTATTTATACTGTTAGCCCAGAAGTGGGCCGTTACAGGGTGGAAGTACAAACAATTATTTGCGAAAAAGAAGTACCGTACAGGTCTCGAGATAATTTCTCGGTATTATTGTGAGCAGCAACTCGAAGTTACACATAACAAGAAACGGAACACACATACAATGCAATGCATACGCGCAGAACAGCACAGAAGTGTCGGGAAAGCTCAACAGGTCATCTACGAAATTTCATTTCAGTCCCAAAATCTTGATTTGTTTTCTTTTCTTATTCCTCGATCCAAATCCTCTCCTTCTTCATCAAAGAGTTTTCTTAGCTCGGTGTCATTTGAAATCCATTTTCTTAAATTCATTCCGGCATTGCGAAAAATATCTCATGCTTCTTTGTATATCTTTGTCGACGTCGAGTATTCGTCGGCTCCAAGTAAAACGTCATCGACGTAGATTCCTTTCCGGAGTTGCGCCACAACTGCAGGATATTTTTCTTCGAATTCATCCAAATGTCGATGAATCGTGGCTGCTAGAAGAAAGCTACTTGGTGTAGTTCCAAAAGTAATCCTCGTCATCCTCCATGTTTTTACCTTCGGGGTTGGCATATCTTCGCTTGGTATTCTTTCCCACCACATAAATCGCAGTGAATCTCGATCATTTTCATGTACCTTGATCGGCAAGAATGCTTTTTCCACGTCGGCTGACATAGCGATCTTGTGATATCGAAAGTTCATCAGCAAGCTTGTGATGTCAAGGTTTAGGTTTGGCCCCTTTTCCAAGTTGTCATCCCAGGATTCACCTGGATTCTGGCTTGACGATGCATCAAAGACGATCCGTATTTTTGTCGTTGTTCGGTCCTTCTTAATTACTGCTTGATGCGGCATGTAGTATACAAATTTTTTCTGTATATCGGATCCAGCATCTTCATTGACGTTTTCTGCTATTTCTTGCTCGAAGTACTCTCGAATAGCTTTGTCTTAGGCTAGGAGCTCATCTTCATCCTTGCATAATTTTTTGGTCACCTGGGTAAGCCTCTTCTCTGCAATGGTGTTGTTGTCATCCAATGTCACGTTTTCCTTCCATGGTAGCCGCACTTGGTATCTTCCTGCCTTGAACGTTAGTGTTTGTCGAACGTAGTCTAGCACATGCTCATAGTTCATGTTTGTTGCTGGTTTCTCCTTGATGCCCATGTTTTCCAAGTCCCAGAATCTCTGCAGTTCGTCCACAGACGTGTCTGACTTGGCACTGACCTTGAGTACCATAACCGTCGATGATTTCATCGGCACACAATAAAGTCCTACAGGACCTTGGACTGTCCATCCCAATATTGTTTCTATTGCCATTACTTTTGGATGAATCTTGCAAATGCGACCAGTGACTACAGTCCAGTAATAATCTGCTCCAATTAATATAGAAGTTTCTATATTTTTTTCTTTCTTTGTCCGTCTTCTCGTTGTCATCAGCCAAACAAATTTCCATCGATCTTGCTCTTTCGTGTATTGTTAACGGTGGCGATGGTAGCACGTCACAGGATACAACTTCTATCTCCAGTGCCTCAATCGTGACTGACTCCGAGATGGGATCCTTCCTCACGCTGTCCTCGACGACTTTCATGTCTAGTTCCATCTCTCCTCCTTCAAATGATCCAACAGTAATCCTTTCGGATCTTTTTACCTTGCACGCTAGTTTTCTTGACAATTTTTTGAGGATGAATGTCCTCAGGCTCCCGTTGTCCAGCAGAATACGTGCGTTGCACCTGCTGTCTTCTCCCTCCGTCCACGAAAAGGCTGTCTGCAGTAGTATGCACTTGTGTTCATCAGACTGCTGTGTGTTGATGTTGCAGGACTTGCTGGTGTCTAACCGGTCAGGTTTCGCGCTTTTACCCACTTGCTCAACATCACCGCTTTGCTGCTGTGCTGACTTTCCTGCAGACATATGTGGTCGACAGATGGATGTCGCATGCCTTCCCTTGCATGTTTTGCAGTGTACGTTAGTGCGGCATATCTTTGCCGTGTGGTGAGGTCTAGTGCATCTGAAGCACCTTCGTTCCCGTTGCAAGGCTTCTTTCTTCTGTTGCATAGTAATGCTTCTTCTGCAACCTTCTGTGTAGTGTCCAGTCATCTCACAGAAGATGCATTTTTTTATCGAGGTGCTTTGAAGCGCAGATGTTCTTGTCCGCCTCATACCGTGTGGTGACTGGGTAACATTGTATTTTTCCTCTCGAGTTTCTTCTCTGCTGTGTATGTATATCTTTAAAAACTCCATAATTTCTTTCAAACTGCTGAGTCCGATTCCGTAGTTGCTGGTCTGTTGTCACCTTTCTCTTTTTCCTTCACCTTCATCTCAATCCTCATATCTACCGGTAGTGCAGATTTTACAACAGGAGCTATCACTGTGGCATAACTATCCATTTCCACTCCTAACGACTGCAATGCTCGTGTGTTCACTTGCAACTTTTGGAAGAGTTTCTTCAACCCATCTACATCTTTAGGACTCTTCACTGCTTCCAAGTTTGCAAGCTCTTTTATGTAGGTCTCTCTTAAATTAGCTTCTCGTCCAAAGGTTTCTTTCAGAAGAGCGACTACATGCTCGTAATTCTGATCAGAAAACTGCAAACCTTCTATGAGGGACGCAGCCTCCCCTCTCAGAGACGCCAGAAGGTAATTAAATTTTTTATTCTTCGGCATGTTCACTCTGTTATGCACCAATGTCTTGAACTGATGCCAAAACCTTGGCCATGCTGTTTTTTTCCCATGAAACTTGATCATCTCAAGACGTGGCAACTTAACAAGCTCTTGCGTCTCTTGAGATTTAGTTAGTACCTTGCACTGAGCTCGCCTGTTCTGTGACTATTCTCGTATTCAATTGCGTCGCTTGTTCTAACTCGTGTAATTGCTCTTCTATTTTTGTCGTTGCTGCGACGATCTTGATCTCATAATGTAAAACTCTTTCAAATTCCGCCTCCGCGTCGTCTTCTTCAATGAACGGTTCAATCTGTTCGTTAACTTGTCTTAGTGTCTGTGACACGCGCTTCATCTGGTTCAGAAGCGTCATAAGTTGCGCTCAATCGGCGTCTTCTTCTATATTCTTATCGATTTCGCTCGTAAGCGTCGTCACATTTGCTCGAAGCGTCTTCCGCTTCTTCGATAGGACCTCTTTATTCATGCTTAAGACGTGCTGAAAGAGCTTTTGCCTGTTTATGTGCGTCGCCAACAGTCGTCGGTTGTGGTCCTTTTCTCGACGGTTCGTCCTTGAGCCAGACGCCGCTGTTTCCTTCTTCAACCCGTTGTTGCGAATGGGGTTAACAGCTGTGCATCTGTCTTCAGATCCTCCTGGTCACGGCACCATGTTTCAGAAGGACCAGAGAGACCACATAACCGATATGTCTTCAGTTTATTGTTGACAAAACAGGAAAAAAAAATATGCAGAGCGTGCCCCTGGCTCCTTCTTCTTCTTCGCCTCCAAGCTCCATCTTAAATCTGTTTTCTACAAGCAGCATACAACACAACACAATCATGCCCACCTAAAAAGACGCAAATACACGCGCTGTATTGCAACTGATGAGGTATTGTCGAAAGACTCAGCTTATGTAGGATAACACGTACATGTGCACTAACACCAGAGCATACAATGAAGACAAGTTTTTCTTGCAGTGTTTTGCATTTGCAGGAAAACTTGATGAATGATTAACCCTAATTGCACCTTACCTGATTCGAAACTCGGGACAGGTAACAGACTTTTTAAAGAACTCGACCCTGTCATGTCATGGTTCTCACATTTTATGCTGCAAAAATTTTATATCACACCATTCCGCACAATGACCAAAATACAAGTGTAGGCGAATGTATTGACCAGCATAGTATCACCAAGTTTTAAAATAGCACAGGTATTTACAGCAACCAATTCATGTGGTACTCATTGTATATGTTGCTATCAGTGCGCATGTGCCTGTCGCGGAAATTGCTTGTTATGTTAAGTTTCTCAAATTTAATATTAATATGTAGAGGCATGGGAAATAACTTGTTTTTGTATGTTGAAAACTATTATATATATATATATATATGCATAGGTTGCTTGGCAATTGCAATTCTTTCACATGTGTTTTTTTATGGTGCTCCTTCGACGTTTATTGTCTGAGTCGGACCACGTCAAATATCGCTCATTTTTAGACCGAGTAAGTCCAAAGCAAAATATTTTTATATATGGTTATTGAGTTAGTCTGAGTGACTTCCATTTATTTTGCTGACCTATGCCGTACGTGGGATATTTCCGTATTCCGCAGAGTGTAGTCTCAGTGTTGTTTGCGAAATTTACTATAACCTTGCTCGTCTGAATGGCGAATTTGGTTTTCATGTTAAGCAAAATCGTTTGTTCCAGGTGTTAAAAGCTGAACAATATTGCTGCTATTTTTCTGTCCTACAAGCATTCAGAAATCTTGCCAAAATGTTCTGTTTGCGTTCTGTTTGCAAAATCGCTTGATGCTGCTCTAGGCAACCCGGACAATGATGACGTTTCAATTTTTCAACAACTAATTGCACACAAGCTGTTTGCGATAAGCAAGAAGTCACTATGATGTGCGATTGGAGGTGGAAAATATATAGTTTGCTATTTGTATGAAGGCTTGAGATAAATGTAAAGGGACAACTAGAAATGAGGGTGAAAGACTGTGCTGGCGTAACCTCTAATTTAGGTAGGTACTTCATCTTCCAGTATAGCTAGGTGACGCAGACATTTTGATATTTTGGCGTTTTGGTAGTTAGGTGTTTTGATTTTTTGACTTGGTGTTGAAGACTGAGGCGCAAAAAACATATCGTGAAGCACGAAGAGCAGAAGAGAAGAAAGAACAGCGCCATTGACATTTTACACTTTCGGTATCTTGTATAATCGGCTTTTTGATTTTTCGGTGTTCTAACTTTCGGTATTCCAATAATTCGTCATTTAAATTTAGGGCGTTTCGAGTGCCACATTATTATAGCTTTAGTCAACGAAAAATGCGAACTCTACCCAGGTGCATTCAAACCACGTGCAGCGCTCCGCTTACCGGAAAGTGATACCAACCAGTGCGACAAAAGCAAAGAATCTATGAAAAAAAAATGTTGCATGGCAAAGAAGTCACAGTTATGTACTAACTGAATAGTAGTTGAGGGACCATGTTTAATTAACTAGTAATAATGTGTTGGTTTATAATTGCAACTCATCCACCGCGAAACATACTTTCTTTATTTTCGCTGATTCTTTGCTTGTTGTGCTCTATCAATTTATTATTCTTCGGATGTAATTAACCAGGTGCTTTACATGTCGGTATTTCTTCACAGTGCCACAAGAGATCCACGTGGTGCACTCTAAAGGTATTCAAATTCCTCGATGACTAAAGCTAATACTTACGCGGAAATAATTTGAATAAGTACTTAGAGAGCTGTATATGCTGTCTAGTTGTTTCTCGTGTCCATTCAGCTTGTACTTAATGCTAGGATTGCACTTTATTCTAGGAACCACCACAACCAATCACCTTAATACAAACACATGCGAGGACTGGAATCAGTAGAACGCCAATTCAAAATTATTTCACTCTCTAAAAACAAAAAAAAAGTTTTTTTGACAAAAACTTACAGTCGGTACACAGGGAAGGCTGCTAGCAAATGCGCTGTTAGTATATTTATGTCTGGACACATCAATGTTAAATTTAGAACCTAATGCGGTGCGTCATTGGCTCAACATCTTTCTGCAGAACACCACAGTCTAGCTGGTGATGGTCTACAAGTCCTTCAATTAGCAGAAGTGGTCTGTTACAATGTGCTTTACTTTTCCAAGTGTGTCAGGCGTATAGTCTTCTATGCAGCCCCCTAGAATAGGGTTAATTGAAGGACTCATTGAAGAAGAGATACAAGCTAGTTTTCTTTTTGTACCAGCACCAAAAAGCACGTCGGCACTACTGCCACGTGCTCCACATATCACCACTCAGTGAATAGACAAACGCCATGATGAAAAATAGCAATGAGCAAAGTGCATGGTTTAACCTACCAACCTCAAGACTAGAGGGTTTCGTGACACCGGCCATACAGACAATAGCATAAAGGCTTTTATTTGCCATCTTCATGTTCGGGATGGTCGAGAGCTGTAGTGTGCAACATCTGTGCACCGGGCCCCAGTGCATAAACCGGGTTTTCAGCAAAAATATGTCGCTTCTTTTAATCAAAATATGCCGGAGGGAAAATGTCTGGTGATCGAATGCTTGGTAGTCTGTAGGAAATCCTGTCACAGCGTTGATACGGCTTACTGTACCCCATTCTATAGAAATGGCAGCGGGGCTTAACATTCATGAACCATGGAAAAGCAACGACAGAGAACAAGTACTTCCACGTGCGAGCTCAGTTTAAACAAAATGTTGGAGCGATTTCCTTTTTCTTGACGCATCATTCAGGAGTATCATTTCCAGAAATAATGCTCGGCGAACAAATATTTGTAGTACTTTAACCCAAATATATGCGACTAACAACCGCCTCATACTTCAGCTGTATAATGAAAATATACTAGAATTACAAGACTTTCTAAGAAAATAAGCTATGGCATGCACTGCACGCCTTTTATAGCAGATGCACGTTACGTACGTCATTGTGACCACTACCAATTCCCTCTCGGACTGAAACTGTGCGTGCTTGTGTGCGTGTGTCTGTAGAAGATGTTAAGATCGGCCTCTTTGGCTCGGCGCCGCTTGGACGCGAAGGACGATTGCAGCTAAGCCTACCCTGATTTGTTCCGGGTCAACGCTCTCGAGGTGCGCCAAAAGAGGTGACAACACGAAAGTCATACTTCGAATTCTTTAGGGCTGTTGGGTCCCCTCGTCAAAAACTCTTTGGACACGCCTGACTGACTGACGGCCTAGGAAGAGCTGTCGGAAATCAAGGCAGCTTGATTTCTGCGACGTGCCACGAGACGCGCTGAACAATTAGCCGAAAGGTTGGGATCCGTGGTCAGGTATGTTTCCCACACTCTGTGGTGCTTTCAAGTCTTCCACTCCCCCAGGCCCTAGCCTGCTTAGCACTGCAGGCCCTATTCTGCACGTGCGATGCAACATTATTGCACTGTGCTTTGTTGTGTGTATTATTGCATTACCTACATTGTGTTTCTCTCTCGTCATGTGACGAACTGAACGTGCATACTTTCTATTTCCTGGGCAGAAAAGAAGGCAGTGTTTGACTTTCTCTCTCTTTCTCCTTCTCGTTTTTTTTTAATCCTTATTCGCTGCCCCGTGCTCCCTGCTGGGCTGCAGGAATTAGGCGCCTTCTTCTAACCACTACCCCCCCCCCCCCATTTGGGGGACGGAGATGAAGACGACAATTCCTTTGGACTGCCCTGAACCGAATGAACATGCAGTCTGTCCATTTACAGTGATCTGCAAGGAAGCCTTCCTGTAAGGTTTATTTTCTAACCAAAAACTCTCGTTCACAGACTGCTTTTCTCCCTCATTGTGTCTTTACACGCGAGCACGCGAGTACAACAAAATGTCACCTCTCCAAATTCGAGCGAAGGCACGCGAGCACAACAAGATCTCAAAAAGGTGAATGGCAAAAACACAATGAGCTAGAAAAGCAGTCTGTGAACGAGAGTTATGGTTGGAAAACTAATCTTACAGAAAAAGCTGCCTAGCAGATTATTGCAAACTGTCTATTGTTTTCTCCTGCAGAGACTTTTAGGAAGACCACGGCTTAAAACGCGAGCACCGAGACGCTCTGAACCAGCTCACAGAAGCTCTCATCAAGCTTCCATGATGCTACCTTTAGTGTGTAAATAGTGTATATAAACATTGCTCTTATCAGCCCCGGCTACTCTGCTTGACTTCTACCTGAGACTTGGCTAGCTCCTTCGAACACATCACGAGCAAGCAAAAGGGCACGGAGTTGTAAAGATGAAAATGTGCAACATCACATCGCTTTTATTACGTGACATATTTGTTCTCCATTGCATTTGCCCAATCGTGTCCACATATAACTTTCCAGTTTTTAAAGCGAGGACACACCGTTGATTGCGGTCACGTCATTGAATGTCAAATAAATAGTGGTTGCAATATTTCTTTGCAAATTACTTCTTCATAAAGTATGGTGAAGTAATTCATTATTTGGCCACCTGAGGAGCTTTCTAACTTGATTTATTTTTTATCAAGATTTGAATATAATGTTAAGTTTTATTTGGTTGATTCTGAGTATCACCTTTGTAACAGAAGTACATCTGTCAGTGACAATCATTCTTAACCTCTCCCAGTGCCAGTAGGTCCGTTCAAGTTATGTGATGAAAACCACTTTGCTGGATTATGTCATATATGACATGTCGCTCAAATGTCGGTCTCTGCATTTTTGATGAATCCAGCCATCTTTTGTAAAGTGTCTACTGGCAAGTTTTTTTTTTTAATTTTGTTTTGTTCTTCTTAAAACTGGTGGTCTCAGACAAGCTTATTACGCCTCTTCTCACCACTGGATAGCCGTTGTTACGCGCGGCGCCTGGGCCGACGGGGGAGGGCCGCGTTCATTGTTCATCAAACAAGTCACTGAAGGGCTGCCAGCCTGCTGTCCACCGTGTATTGTCCATCTTAGCCGGGAAGTGAGGTGGCATTCCGACACAATAAGACATTTGACGAGACGACCACAACGGTTTCTTGGTGTCAAAGGTGCAGTGTGGTGGCCACACCCCAATCAAAGACCTTGACTTGAGCGAGTGTGAGCGGAACCGTCAGAAATGGTGTCTGTGTCTCGTGATTCAACAGCGCATTCTGAACCCATTCCCTGATTTAGTCAAAACGCACACTTTATAGTGAGCCACCCAGCTCATTCGCAAGAGATCTCTCGTCCTGTCTGTACAGAAGGTAATAAATCCTCTGTTAAGTTTGTCATCTTACTCCTGAGTGCACATGCGTTTTCTTTTATGTTTCTCTACACGTCCTTTCTTGCCCCTATTTCTTAACTTACAGTGCTGGGCAGCAAACCGGATGCCAAGATATGGTTAATCCCCTAGCCTTCATTTCTCTCTCTTGCCATCTTACTGCCTTGGCATCTTCATCCCGGGTATCCAATGTCTTGAAAGGCCGGTACAAACAGATAAGTTAAAGAATAAAACAGATGGTGAATATTTTCTGCAGCATGTTCAGACGCTGCATATAAGTGGTCATCCTCGAAAATTATCAACTTTAACACCGCGGACAGGTGTTGATATAGCCCGAGTAGGTTCAAGCATGTATTATGCCTCGACGCTTTTAATCTTCATTAAACTTCTCCCTTTCGATTTCATCCTTCGGGGCTTTGTGTAGTTCTTCATCTAACGCGCTGCATTCGTGCTGCACTGCTACCACTTCATTTCTTCTGTATATACGCCCTGTTTCGGGCACAATTATAGGCTGCCATCTTGGACTGATAATGATGCCATAGAGAAATAAAAAAAAGGTTAAGAGTGGACACTCCCGTAGACCCCAGCGGCCCAATCGACCCTAGCACACCTGGTAGTTGGTGAGAGCAAGTGGCGTGCGCTTCCTGTTTCGGTTTCACTGGCGGAAATTTTGAATTACTTTGCATAACCGACGTTTGGCTATAACGAAAGTTCATGATTTCAGACCACTTTTCATCGCCCAAATGGATAGTTTTTGTAGGTCGTTTTGATTTAGCGATTCCCTGTTTTGTTTTGTTCAGTGGTTTGTGCGAATTGGTCGTAACGTAATTTTTATTTTGATTAAGTTATAATAAAAAGAGATGCAGGTAATGATAATTCACTATGGTTTTATTCATCGCACTTGTGTTTTTCTTTTGGAACAAGTGATCAATGTATATATCAGTCAAAGAGACAGAGTATCCACAATGTTTTATTCAATGGCAAGGTAGAGTCTGAGAATATAAAAAGCACAATATGACAAAGGTAGACGACAAATGCATCTCGCCTTACAAATAAATTGTAACAAATATTGTAACAAATACAGAGAGAACACAGACAACGCACACATCGCTAGAGTTGGCAGAAGCCGAGAAGCTGGTGAAGTATGACACACCGGGCCAGTGGGTAAGTAAGGATCTATGGCAAAAACACAGCGCACAATGCGGATGAAGAAGGAAGAAGTGACATATACACAGCAATAATGTCGCTAATCACACCTGGGGTTAACCGAAATAATGCATAGAAAAAAAGAGCGCACAGAAACCACACGACACAATATAGCAGAAAGGCAAAGGTGCAGTGTGCTGGCTGTGCTTAAGAACAGCTAGCCCAAAATGAAAAAAAGCAGACTTGATGCCTGCTTGTCCTCAGAAAGGTAGGGCTTTGCAGCTTGCTCACTACGTGAAAGACAAACTTTATGCTACAACACTGGCAGGTCTTGTGGCTCTTCTTATGCGTCGCCTTCATCAAAAACTTAAGATCGCAATTGATTTGCGTCTGGGTGTTGCTGTGACGCTTGAGAGCTAAAATAGATTGTAGTCATCACTCATCCAGAATTGTGGACCATAATTGGCGCTACGAGAGTGGTATTACAGTGCTAATAAATAGCAGAAGGAAACCACTTTGACTCATTATATTTCACAAAGGCTCTACATCATACGTTATCACTCGCAAGTTATATAAATATAAAATGGCAGCATCCGCAGCCCCATCAAATGCTACAAGTTTAGGTATTCTTTTGAAAATTTTGATGGGCGAGATGAGGAGGTTGATGAGAAGCTAAAATACAAAAAGCGTGATAACGTGAATTGTGCCCACTTCATACTGTGTTCCTTACCCGCTCGAAGACATTTCAACAAGCGGTATTGTTATCGATATATTACTTGAGCTGGAGAGATAAAGCATACACAGTGACCAAGTGACCCACAGTAAAGTGTACAGTTCGCCCGCATTTGCTACAAAAATACAGACAGGATACTTAACATTCTTTTTAAGGTTAGGCAAATCCCTTCGAGCGAATACACAGTGTCCCTACTTCTCATAGCGGGTAACCAAAACAATGTATGCAACGAAGAAGTGGTTAGTCCAGTTGAACTGAATATAAGCATATAAGACCATAATGAAGTCTGCTGTAACAAAGTAATAACATAACAAAGCTATTGCAGGATTCAGCTCAACTCGAATACTTTAGTGTAAATCCGCCCTAATTGCTAACATTTGAACTTGTCAAGCTGTATGCTTGAGATTGAAGACGGGAACCTAACCCTATCTAAGTTTCGGTTTACAAAACCCACATGCCAACATAAACAAACCCGTCAAAACATTTTCAGAAACTTCGCGCGACACCCAGCAGAGCAGAAATAAAAATCGCCAACACTTGACAGATGACATCGCACACTTTCAGGTGATGTGCAGTGGCCTCAATCATGGCAAGAAAGTGAGATTCAAGTTGTTGTACGTATGCAAAAGCTGCTTCTGATGGCACAGTGAGATTCCCAAAAAGTTTGCTGGGGACGTGGTATGCTTTGGGCATTGTGAAATACTGGTGGGTACCCTTAAGCGTCTCACTGTCGTCTTTCAGTAACTGTGGGCAACTGCAACCGTCACATGCACTCCGAAGGAAGTGTTTGATGAGAAAACCAGCTACATAATATGCAGCGGAGTCATCGATAATGTGGGAGTGAAGGTTGGTCGCAAGTTCAGAGAGATCGTCTTGAGCGGGAAAGTCATCAGGCTGTGGCTGTGCACACTCCTCATTATCCACAAGAGACGCACTGGTGAGGGAGAATGGCGAGAGCTGCTCCTGGAGGAGGTCACATTCATCATCCTCGACATTTCCGTATTCTGACAGCTTGAAGAGTTTTCTTAAGCAGATGTGCTTCAGGCCACAAATAAATTGTGCTAAATTGGGGTTGGTGTTGCAACCCTGTTTTTGCCTAATGTGGCCAAATATGTTCTCCAGAGGATCGTGTTGAAGCCTGCGTGTTAACAGGTATTCAAAATTGTAAATTCTGGAGAGGTCGTCCCATAGTTGACAAATAGCCTGAATTGTAATTTGCCAACCTACGATGGTTTGTGGTTGACGTCTGCCAACAAACTGCCATGATGCAATCCAGGGAAGCTGGCCTCGGAGGAAGTCAATCAGCTCTGAATCATTTTACGTGATTGCATGCCGCAGCTTTTGCGAAGTTCTTTTTTTACTCGAGCTGTTCAAGGCATCGAAAATCCTGTCCATACGATCACAAAATTGAGCTGTAGTGATGGCCGAGGCAGGCAGCACCTTCACATACACCGTTGTCGTGATAGCAATCGAAACTGATGCACTGAGGACCTGAGTTGGTCTGCTGACCTCCATATTAGAAAAAGGTTTCTGATGAACGTGCCGTTCAGTCAACTTTGGAGCCAATCGCAACCGCAACTCATGTGAGGATTGGTAAAGGCTTACAATGTGTGACCAGTTAACGATGTCATCCCCAATGTATAACTTGTGTGCTTGGACATTATTGCGCGCTGTTTTAATTAAGTGTGGAACATCAAAAATGTAATACACCCATTCACCATTAACTTCAAAGAAAGGCTTTGCTACAGTCACTTTTAGTTGGTTAGCGAGACTTACATTTGAACTGCCCTGGTCACAAATGACTGCTTTCACTGCAATATTAATGCTCCTAGGCTCCAAAGTGAGTGACACCAGCAAGTTATGCATAACAGATGATGGTGTTGATGTGTGCCCGGTTGAATCCACTTTCTCGAAACACCAACAAGAATAAAAACCAGTGCTCGATCAGCAATGGTTGAAGTGCGATGAGTGCCATTATCTGTAAAACCCTGGACAACGTCTCTTCCAGCATCATAGTACAAATTCTTTTTGAGTGCTATTTCGTCGAAAACTAAAGCGCACACTCGGTCCCGTTCATTCCAAGCTTGAGTATTTGTTGCAATGGAAGAAAGGATTCCTGGAATTATGCCTGGAGTCATCTTTACATTAGCTAGCCACCTCCTTAATGAACTACGGGAGGACAAAGAAAAATATGGAGCCAGAAATCGGTATGCTCATGGACCTCGGAAGTTGAAGTGAAGAGCGAATTTTTTGAACCACACGGGAAACCGCTTGCCCTTGCATTTGGGCCTCTAGCAAACATGTGCAGAAAGAAGTTTAAAAACCTCCTTGGTGACGTGCGGTCGGATAACTCCAAGGGCCTTTGAAGTCGATGACGGTGCTTGGTGAGGCTGTCTCCGCAGTCTTTTGATAATTTTCTGCTGTGCTGCTATTTTGGCTTGCAGATGTTTAATGGTTGGCTTGTACTTCATTGATGGAGACATTGTCACTGGCGCCCAGGAACGCACTTCAATAAACAAAAAAATGGATGTAAAAGCGAAGAACAACTAAACCCACACGAGCACTATCCTCGCTCTTTCAGACCCAAGGTGCACAAGTTTCTGTGGTGCAAAGTTTTCCATTCCACCACCTAAAAACAAATCATTCACAATGTTGACAATGCACAAAAAAAATGAAAATCAGTGAGAGCCCATCCTTATATTTTGTAAGTGCACACGCAGTGTCCTTTTGAGGATAGTTTCCTCAGAATGTCCTAAACTTAAAATAGCACATTAAAAACAGCTGCAATAAAAGCATAGTCACCATTTTCTCTAGAGCATTCAGACGTGGAGCTGTTGGCGGAGACGTCTTCTGGAGGGTCTTGTGAAGCTTGTTCAGTGCCTCGGACAGCGCTGTCGAAACAATCTTGCGAGCGGCCTGCGGAAGTCTCTATATCAATCCACTCTGGTGTTGAAGTGAACATACAACTTACCGGTCACACAAGTTCCTTTTGTGACAGCTGAACAACTGGTTAAGGTTTTCTCCGGCAAGACGAAGTCAGCAGAAATTCTTTCACCAGCTACAAGGGAGCTGCCACCTGCAGAGGTTTGGTCAACAGTCAATTTGGGTAAAAAAAAAAAGAAATCCCGACACTGAACGCATCCTGCTCATCGGGGCACCTCAATGTGTGGGAGCCACTTTTTGAAGCCTCTACCGCAGGTCCTGAATAACTCTACCGCAGGTCCTGAAAAAATGAAATTACGACAATGTGTCAGTAAGAGGCTTAAAATAACACAAACTAAAGCTCATCCGCACTTTGCAGTGCAGCTTCTGCAGTCATGTCACAGTCACTATTTGAAGCGACGCTCAGAGAACCTGCATATATGTGCAGTTGATACAAGTTACAAAGCTTGTAGCATGGGGAAACTTAAACAGCTCTTTCAAACGCATAAATTGGTCGAACGTGGAAGAAAAGAGAAGGCACCAACTAGGAAACAAGTAATTTGTGATTTTTGGAATTATCAACAGTGCCAGCTTTCACTGATGAAAAGTATATGTACATGTGCACTAAGGCTTGAAGATAACGTGAAATAGCCCTTTAAAGTCTTTCAAAACAAGTTGCGCAGGTCAAGAGCACCAAAAAACGACAGAAATGTAAAGCTGCTGTTAGGAAGGTAATAGCCCACAATTCACAAAATTTAGGACTTTCCAAGTGTTACTTCTATAGTGAGGTTTCTTCATCGGCTACAAAGATCTTCGCGGTTAACTGTCGCCATTGATTCAATACGAGTGGCTGCTATTGCACATATTTGAGTTTCAGTCAATCACTTACATGGTGCAGCTGGTTGCACACTGGGAACAGCCATTCTTGTAAGCCTTGTGTACCCAGGGTCCATGAAACTTTGAGCAGTAAAATGGTTGCTACCAACCCTGTACGTTGCGTACAATAGGCTGGCCGGCTTACTCAGGAGATCATCGCGTCCAGCATACTGCATCCATGCTTTCATCCTGCATTGGCAATGAACTATCAGCTGAAAGGGAAAGTGCTAAAATAGTGATTTTTTATTGTTACCCTCACTGAGCAAGTACAAACAGTAAGCCTAAAGACATGCAAACCATACAAAAGCTTTAACACACCTGCCGTCCCGTGGTATGCGGAAGAAACTCGTCCCAGGCTTCTTGTGGGTTCTGCCATTCTTGAAGCACCACGATACACAGCAGTAGCTGCTGTAGCTTGGACCGCCGGACGGCATGGCATCAGCGCGGTCTGAAAATGTTAGTAAGTGGATGCTTCACTGTCGAATTGCGAAAAAGATATGTGCACACCATAAATGTACCAGCAAACCCCTTTGAATGATTAGCTAATCGATGCACAATACAAAACCAGTGATACATCTCTGACCCATAAAACTCTGACTTACAAAGATAAACGTCAAGACCATGTACAAAGATCTTCAGAAGTTTCCAGGCCGCTATCCCTTGTAATGCAATGATATCGCGGCCTGGGAACTTTAGAACACCTTCGTGCGTACGCAGTATCAGCAGTACATTGGGAAGAAAAATCTTAGTTGAAATTCGTGCGGTAAAATTATATTGTAAACGTCAAAAAAATTTGTGGGCAGCTTGCACTAGTGGCACAAGGCTAGCGAAAAAATGAAGATGATGGCCACTTGGCTAGTCCAGATTTGCCTCCGGCACACCAAGAATTATTCGTGTTCCGAGCCTTCGGGAAACGCGTCATGAAGCATGCGAGGCCCAGCGAACGCTTCTCAATATTTTGCTGCACTGAGCCTATGACCTAGCTGCCCAGCTATGTTCAGCGCACAGACGCAGCACGCGTCGCCTCGGCTTGACGCCGTGCCGCCTTTGCTATACTGCATACGTTGCACAATGTTCACGTCTAGCCGCCGCAGAGAGCCGCAAACTTTCTCTTTAGCGAACCTCCCCGTCCTTACAAGCTTCAGAAAAAAGGTTACAACTGGGTGAATGAGACGCCACGTAAGAAACAAACTCGCACACACGAAGCGCAACGTGTGTGTGTGCATCGTTCTATGTTTGTTGCATGGTGTCTCATTCGCACAGGTGTAACCGTTTTCTAAAAAAATGACCCAACAAGCCCAACAACATATCATTCGACAAGCTTCGCTTGAAAACGTGCCTCACCTGTATAGTGAACTAGAAGACTTCTAGTGGCGCGAGCAGCGAGGCGTGAGCGAGCCGTTTTCATACTGACGCCACTGCAACTTTTCATAGGACGAGATCTCGCGGCATTCTTTAGAATTTTGCTTGTTATTTCGTGTTTTTCAGCTCATTTATTGACTCCATTCGAAGAATACATCCTTCTCACTGGTGAAAGCCCACACGTTTTGATGGCTAGCGTTGTTAAACATTTAAAAGACGTGTATGAAGGCCACGTCACTATTAAAGCGCGAAGAATACCGCATTCGGATTTTCGTGCTGTCAGCGCAACTTTGACTTCGAGAGCAATTTTTTTTTTGTTATAAATGCCACCAAACAAGGAGGTACCATTGTGATGACGTGCAAAGCTAACTGTTCGCATGACCATAGGCGTGCGCACGAGTCCCCCCTGCCGCCGCTAATGACCTAATGGGCGCAAAGTTTTCCCCATACTTTTACTCAGTCGAACCTTTTCCATCATTGTTTAAACGACATGGTTATGGCCATGAAAGTTTTTGACGATTATTGCGGTTTTATTTAGGCGTAATTATGAAAAATGACACCACAGCCATGTTCATATGAAACCACACTTCAAGAATATATTGACAACTTACTTCACTACAAAAATAGTAACAGGAAACATCTTGACCGTGATGATCAACAGCTTTCATGTACACACTCATTTAGAACCTGCTCAACTTCAAATGCTTTAATGCCTGCCGCCTTTTGTCGTTAGCTCGATTGATACTTTAGGTAAAGAAATGCAGGCGTGTCGTTAAGTAAAATGCAGTTACGTCAGCAGCTATGGCTTCAGCATGTTCTGGGCATCCAAGCGTAGTTTGCTGCTTTTTTTTGACAATGTCTAACACATCAAGCACGCTTTCAGAGTGCAGATCTAAAAGGCTAAAGCAGGTTGTGAATGACTCCTCGAGGTTGGCCACAAATTTGTACAGCTTGCCTGCAGGACAAAGTAACCCGCCATTGTCCTTCAAACAGACAAGCTCAGCCATATTCAAATCATCAGCTGCCTCCTTGGTGAGCAAAAGAAGGTTAATGCACTCTTCACAACCAGTTTTGAGAATGCACTTTCTTGCGACATGACCGGCAATGTAAAAGATTAGTCTGCGATCGCTTGATGCCACAACAACAAGAGAATGATCTGGCGCAACCTTAGTGAGTAAGGGATCTGCGGCATCTAGGTTTCCATCATCGAGAAACCTGCCAATCAGCTTCTGCCTCCCAGTGCAAGTGTTCTGCTCCCCAGCATCTGCATTCAAGAGTGAACTGAAAACAGCAGGCTCACAGTTCCCCCTTGAAACAGAGTGTGCAAGATTGCTGAAGCTGAGACAGTTCACTGTAGCAATGAACTGCTGAGGTGTCGGGTGGGTATTGCACCCCGACGACTGTCTAACGATGCCAAAGAGATGTTCGACAGGGTCCTGGCTCAACCTGCTCGTCATCAAATACTTGAAACCTACATTTTCAGTCAAATACTTCAACAGCGACAAGGTACTTGATAGTGTTACTCGCAGTCCAGTTGCTGTGGACTGACTGAGAAAGCCCCTTTGCCCATTCGTGTGGCGTTCCCACTCTGACAAAAACGTTAGAAAAGAGCTTAGCTTCTCAGCTGATCGAGAGTTGGGACGGAGTGCTTGAGCTGGAAAGCGCGATGTCATGACTTCTATAACACCATGTATGGTCCTGCAAAAGCATGTTTCAGTGAGCTTTATGCGCAGCTAAGAAAGCTGCGAAGAGTTACAGTAGCACAAAATTAGGTAAATATAAAATTTTGCAATACTTACTCAAAAAAGTGAATTGTTGCTGCTATGCTAGCACACAGATATTCCAGCCTGGGTTTGTGCAGCTGAAGCCCATGTGTTACTTTTTCACTGAACAGCTGCACTGCCAAGCCAACTCGCATTTTTTCGAAGTTGTTAGAGTTAAGTAGAGCTGACGGTGCTCATCTGCTGGATGTGGTGCACTGCACTTGATCTCATTCAAGGAGGCCTTGACACCCATTGGCGTCCACATGCGTCTGTTCCAACTTGCACCGTCTGATGTGATGAAGTCCACCTTCAGGCCTGCTTTTTTGGCCAAAATATGGCTTCAAGCATGATCTTGGTCAGGGTACCTCCATTGAAGTTTCCTCTTGTTGCAAACGCTGCCAGAATTTGAGTCCATTTCCCAATGAACGGTACGAAAATTAAAACCATTCCATGGTCACATGGTGTGTGCTTATCTTTAGGAGACGTAAAGCTACCTAGATCCACAAAACCATCTATGTGGCCGGTTGTTGTTGCTGAAAGATGCTCAGAAAGGTGCATTTCGTCTACAATAATTCCACCATGGCATGCGTATTCCTCCATTGTGGCTGTCTTTTCACTCACCACATTGAAAATCTTTGGGCAGAAGCCAAACCCTGTTCTGTACGACTTCAAATATTTGCACAATGTTGTTTTACTTGGCAGTGACAGAATATTTTCTTTCCTCAGGTGCTCATAAAGCTTGGCGCTCTTCATTTTCATTATAAGACATTCCAAAACCCATTCATTGGAATATCTCATGCCTTTTGCGCTTTTTCGTGATGCTGATTTAAACATGTGAAGTGTTGCTTCACGCAGTTTCGGAGGAAGGGCTTCTATCCTAGAAGTAAATTCCTCCTCAGTGATGGCTTTGTTTTTAGCTGACATTGCTTTCAGTTGATTTTTCAATCCAGTGGCGCTATTCTTCAAACGCCTGGTTTTTTGCCTCTGAAGCTTCAGGCGCTGGGCTAGGGCTCCTTTCTTAGGCACATGAGCTTTTTGGCACGACTTTCTGGTCAACAATAGCTTTCGATGCGACTTGCACTCTGGGCAAATAAGTCCTGTACACGAAAGAAAAACAATTGTTTAAATACCTGAACAATAAATACATGTGGCGCTTGTAGATCAAAGCACTTGAACGCACTTACCATCGGACAAGACCTTCCCGGAGCACTTGGCACTGAAGACGTAGAGTCCGTTGGTGTATGTTGCTGCTTCCCCGTCATAACCGGAACATTTGCCTGAATTCGTTGTCCGACATTGCTCCCTTGCAAACACACATTGCCATGGCATCATCCAGTACAGCTGCAGCGTTGCCAGCGGAGGCGATTGTTTTTTTTGAGCACAGAACACCTTGACAATAAATGGCAGCACAAACTTTGTCTCCTGAGGACTTCTTGAAAATGACAGCTCGCTCATGACAAACAACAAGCCTTCCTTGCTTCTTCAACGAAGACGTCGCGAAAACCAAGCCGACACTATCATCTTCAATGCGGCACCACCTCGGCGATGGTGCTAGTGAACGTAGGGTCTGAAACTTGAAAGGCGAGGATTCTGCAGATTCAGGTTCTTCAAGCACCTCATGTTCGTTGTTAGTGTAGTCAGCGCTTCTGACGTCCTGGCGCGGCTTCTTTCCTCGAAGTGGAACTGAACGTGCAGGTCTCTTCCTTTCCGTTCTCTGTTGCGGGGTTTTAACGGAGAGGTAGGCTGGGCACTGAGGCAACAGCGTAGAAATGGCATCGGGAGCTAAAGACGGCTTGCCTCTCGGAATGCGCCATCCACGCCATCGACCTACGTATTCGCGCAATATGCAATGCGCTTCGAAATGATGTTCACACACAGCTGATGATTTCGTCAGGATCTTGTCTGCTCTTCTTAGGTTTCGCTCCCATTTACTTCGAAGCGAGTCGTCTCTTGGTGCGGCGAACAGCGATGCTTTCGGCGCACCCGGATAGCCAGTGCGGCAGCCTGGTGCAAAACAGTGGGAATCTGTTGTTCTTTTCGCCATGTCATCGCAAAATTTCCAGTCGCTGGTACAATATAGATCCCGCTCACTGCATTGAATACTTAACGCCAAGATACACAAGATAATGTCAAGTTATCCGAGTAACACTGCGCGCACAAAACGAGCAAAACCACAACCCTCCCAGCCATGTGCCACGAACTGCCAACCACAGAACACCACCCGAGCCGGCCGCACCCGCCGCCGGTCACACCACTAGAAAATGTTCTAGTTCACTATACTCACGTAGATGTTCTGTGATACTCACCTGTTATCTCGCACAAAAACGCCAACGCAGCCGACGTTGACGAAAGGGACGAAAGCTTCCTGCTGTCAGTCGGCTGAAATTAATTGTTTTTATGTATAAAGAACATACCAGATTTGGGCGTATAATTATTATTTTGTGAAAACAATTCTGTTGCATTGATTATAACTGTTTTTTTTGCGCTTGCGTCCTCTGGCGTTTGGTGAGAGCACTAGTTCATTACGTAGTCATGACGCACTTCTTGAGGCCAGGTTTCGCGAAGTGTCCTCTCTTGTCTTTTTCTTTCTCTATAATAATGCCGTTTTGCATCCGTATGAATATTCGAATAGTGCTATGGTAAACTTGCGCGCATCAAAACGCTGGGCCATTACATTCAACGTCATATGACCTTAATCATAGCTAATTACGACACAAAAATACAGCAAAAATTGCTTTTAAGCCTAAGATGGCAGTGTCTATGCTTTACTGTAACTGTTACATTTATTTTTTGTCAATTTGTCCACTATGTCATTTCATGCAGCGCCCGCCGAACTTGTGCCGCTCTTTATAGTGGTACTCTTGCTCTCTGAAGCTGGATGAAGATAACTTAGAAGCCTGGTTTTTACTGGCTACATAAAATGTGAAACGAAGCTATAAATCAAGATGAAAAAGAAGACAAATCCCTGAAAAGTCAGTACTGGCACATAAATGACGCGCCGATTGCGCCGATGAAAAACATCGGCCACAGAACACCTGCGTCGGCGGCGGCGCGCCGATCAGTTCGCGTCGGCGGCGGTGACGCGGTGAAAACTCTTGGCGGCGGCGCGCCGACCAGTCGGCGCACACTTCTAGCTGCAACACACGGCGCCTAAGCGCAACGTTTCTAGACTAGGTAAGCTGCAAAACTGAGCGATGTTGCGTGGCGCCGCCGCTGCCAGCGACAAATATGGTGCTGCTGTCGCATCCAGATTCACTCACTGCATGCTCGCTCACAGAACACCTAGCTCACTCGTGTCACTCCCGTAACCCTCATCGCTGTGCATGTTGCAGTGCGTCGATATCTGTGGAGGTTTCTTTCTACGTTAAAATTTTTGTGCTTCAGAGCGCCCTGTTCTGCTTTGTATGTGTTGCGTGTTTTCATCATGCCCGGATGTTGCCTTCTCGGCTGTAGTGTAGCTACAGGAAATAAGAGACACCACGACATTTTTCTTGTGCCCATGTGTACCTGAGCAGCGAGAGGTATGGGACCACGTTATTCCTCGTGCAGATAAGAAACTGTCTCAGCTACTCACGTGTGTGTGATATGCACTTTTATGAGAAGGACATCCTGAAGACTTTCACTCACGTCATATGGTAAGAAGGTACAAATCGCAAGAGAAAAGTGGGACTTTGTCGAAGGATGCGTTCCACGAATATTCCCGAATTTGCCCGCTTACCTTTGTCGTGGGGCCCGCGACAAAGACGCGAAAGCTGCCTGATAGGAGTATTTTCCGGAATATTATTGGCGAAAAAGAATAGACTATCTCCGAGCACTGAGCACGAATACAGTGAAATAAGTCTCGACATGCCGTTAACTAGTGGCGTCATTTCGCTTCAAGACATAGAAAACGTTATTTTGTATGCTGGCGGAAAGTTGTTGAGAATGGCGAGACAAAACGTCTTGTGGTGTTTCTAGGGCTCAAAGAAAAAAAAGAGCGCTATTTGTGGAGAAATGCGTTGTCGTCGCAGAAGACATGACAGTCACCATTAGCAGCCGTCACCATCACTTAGCCAAGTCGCCTAGTAATGCAGATACCATCACCCAATGGGCCGAACTTCTGGAGGACATAGAAAAGCTGCAGGTGTGTTCATGTTGTCCCAATTGATTGATATGTGGGGTTTAACGTCCCAAAACCACCATATGATTATGAGAAACGCCGTAGTGTAGAGATCCAGAAATTTTGACCACCTGGGGTTCTTCAACGTGCACCCAAATCTGAGCACACGGGCCAACAGCATTTCCATCTCCATCAGAAATGCAGCCGCTGCAGACAGGAGTCGATCCCGCGACCCGGGGGTCAGCAGCCGAGTACCTTAGCCACTAGACCACCGCGGCGGGGCATGTTGTCCCAATGCGCCAGCAGGCAGACTCGTGAGTAATGACTTCGAAGTGGTCACCGATACCCCAAAGTGCGGTCTCTGCTCGAAGTTTTGGCTGCAGCTGTGTTAACAGGTTTCATTAGAGGAACTCCAGAAGAAGCAGAGGGAAAACATGCTCAAGAAAATGGCCGCACGCGTAGCTTTTTGTCGGCCTAAGTTGCTAAAGAATGTGACTGACATGAAAAAAAAAAAAAGCTGGCTACATAACCAGACAAAAGCCACAAGATTGTGCCACATTGTTGTAATTTATTTTCAAGCCCAAAAAACAGCCACAAAAGAGGATACCAGACATTGTATTGGGTTTTTCGCGTCTAAAAATATATTGCGAACGTACACCAACTAGCAACTAACCGACAGACTCAAATGTTATGCTATATATATCAAGCATTGTTTATTGTGGGCAGTTCAAAAAACCATATTTATACTGTATTTGTCTTACACCACTAAATATTACGCAGTACTAAGTTTCTGCGGCAGCACAGCAAATCTCGATAATATACTGTTGGTAAGCTCTTTCAGAACGGCCGCCACGGTGTCTTGCCATGACGACTACGCGTTTTCGTCTGCTAGAGGAAGCTTGTTGCGCCGCCAGCGCCACCAAACCGGAAGCTGTTCCGGCGCTGTGTGCCGAGTAGTCTGACGCGGGGAGTTTTGCAACTTACCTAGTCTAGAAACCTTGCCTCAGCGAGCATGAGAATGATGGGTAGTACACACATTTGTCTAATATTCGTACTTGTGGCTTGCTTCTGGCTCTGTGTGTGTTCGTGTGGCTTGAAGTTCTTTTTTCACGAAACAAACATTAGCAAATGTTCAGCGGTTGCGTTTCAGCATGTTATTTTTTTAGACTTACCTTTCGAAATCGGGTCATGAAGTTCAAAAGGGTTGAATATTCCTCTCAAAACAAAACCGAAACACAGCAATAAACGAAGCCGCAAGTACGATTAGCCGTCCGCAAGTACGAAGACTAAGCAAATGTGTGTACTACTCATCATTCCCATAGTCGCTGAATGATCGCAGTGCCAGAGTGCCCTCTAGTTAATTTTGAGAAACTCTATGTTGCCAGCTGCTAGTTTGTTATTACGCGGTACAGCGACATATAATGACTAATTTAAGGCTTTGACATTTAAGAACACACTGTTTCAAATGGACATTTCGCATTACCAGGTTCGATACCTAATCCAATTGATTATGCGTGTCTCATTAGGCGCGACGCATAAATTAAATATTTTCTGCAAAAAAAGAACAAAACAAATGCGACAAAAATATACAATAACTTTATCACTGTAAGAAACAAACGTGTGGAGAAAGTTTTCACGTATGAAATGCATCTTGTTGGTGCGCAAAGGTCTTGAGAAATATCTAAGTGCTCAGTGCAATGCTTTTGTCATCTAAAAAGATCTCTAACAGGACCTTTTCCAGATCAATTGTTGTCCTCAGAAAGTACTCGAAAAGATGCTTCCGGGGCAAACCAGCTTGTGTCGTCCTCAGTAAGTACTAAGGTCAATGAGAACTGTGCGAGGACGATTGTAGCATATGAGGACGAGCTCAGGACATCGAGTGTTGTCTGGGCAGGTACCTTTCAGGCACGTGTGGGCTGTCTGACAATGGCGGAGAAGACGAGTGTGTGCAAGCCCAGGCTCGTTCAAGGTCGGCGGCATGACGCTGACCTGTCCTAGCTGCTCGCTGCACTGCCAGCCAGCTGGACGACCGGAGCACAAAACGGCAGCTCGTGGATGTGGGAACTCGGGCGGTTATTGAAGTGTTCCAGTCCTGGGGAGTGACCAAGGCTGCCTTGAACATCCGTTCTCTTCTTCGTCATTCTGGCCCATGCTCTCTCCCACACTCACCCACCTTTCAATTTTGTGTGCTCATGTGCACTTCCTTTTTTTCCTCTTTTTTCTGCTCTCGTTCTATAAATTTCTTTTCTTCTTTATTTTCTGCTCTCATTTTTTTGTTATTTTTGCCAGACACCTTGTAGTCTCCACCCTGCCCCAACCAGTCTGTGAGGTAAGAGTATAGTGTGAAGCCGCCTTTATTTTCCTTCTCCCCACAGTGTGAGAGAGCATTGTTAGGAAAAACGCCGCGTCATGTAAAAACACAATTTGTCATAAAGGATCGATGAGTTATTTCTTGTGCTGCCTCATCGTTGTACCGTTCTACAGTAGGTTTTATTGTGCAGACAATTTTACAAAAGTGTTATCTCTGTGCCCTGTAGCCGATGTGACCACCTTTGCACTGGAGAGGGCTGGCAACTGTACCTACTGCTTTTTTGCAGGCATCATGGCAATCATTTTCGGTGGCTCCATGGCTGTGGTAGACGTCCTCTACCCGAGCAAGTTCCCCACAATCCTGGAGGTGGACTACGACACTCCATACCGCTATTTTGTTGCGCAAGGCAACCAGAGCAGTCGCAACACGAGTGCTGCTAACAGCACGACGAACACGCCGCTGCCGTTGCCACGATATCAAAAGATGGGAAACAGCAACGAGTACAGGTAATTGAATGCACATGTCTCGTGATCCCTGCTTGACGGGAAAATTGCAAAACTGCCTGTCCTTGAAGCTCCCATGTTTCGTCGAGCGAAATTGGATTTGTGATTATTGTTGAGTCAAGCAGCACATGTGGCTTTCAATAGCTGACCTCCATTGTTGTGCTAGGGGTTCACCAAAGCAATAGCATAGGCGCTGCACATCTCTTCTTGAAGTTGGGACGCGTTGGCCTGGCAGTGCCAAGCACAATTAGAGGCAAAGATCCCAAGTAGTTCACTGTTCTTGCAGCGTTTTCTTAGAATAGAAAAAAATTGGGCAGCTACACAGTAGTGCATGCTACTGTTCAATGACTGTGCAAACAATAATTCTGGTGGCCTAGCCCGCCTCCTTTACATTATCTTCACTCTCACTTCTCTTTCTCTATTCCATGATATGTTGTCGTATAGGTGACTATGTTATGATTTACCCTCTCTCTTGTTGCCTTCCCATCCTATTGCTCTACAATGCTACACATGGCGATGCTACTATTTTTCTCGCTCTTGATTTATTGTTTTCTATTTCTCCCGTCTTTAATTTTTGCTTTTTTTCTTTTTTCTGTTTATCCTTCTAACATTATCTACATCACAGCTACTCAAATGTATGGTTCCCATAAATGCATTCCTGAGAATCTATCTTCTAGTCCTGTTTCAGCAAGAAACTTCTTTTTGTTTGAAGAGCGCAGCACGTTAGGAGACCAGGCTGCCGTATGATGTCGCTGTCTGTTGGCATAATGGAGGCAACACCACATATAGCGCGTTGAGCACACGCTTGCGCCAAGAGAAGTCTTCTTCCCATTGTTTTTTGAGCCCCTTGGTGATGACATTAAGTGTGAATACTACGGCTAGCGAAACATGGTAACACGTATAAAAATTGAAAGAGCATGCAAGTGAGAAATACCAAGCAAGACAGAAAAAAGCAAAAGAAAGAGAAGCAAGCGTAGGAAGATAACTTGAATTAGAAAGAAGAAACAAAAAAGTATGAAAAAGAAAGCAAAAACAAATAGAGGAGAGAAAGGAAAAAGAAATTGAATGGGAAAGAAATAAGGCTACTAAATAAAGCACACTTTATTGAATGCTCAAGAAAAAAAGGGGTTGAGAATCAATTTTGAAATGTGATCAAATATAAGACATACATTTCAAATAAATCGGGTTTGGCAAACTCAGCTGCCTGGTTGGCTCCGAGAATCAAATTATCGTGTTGTAGTAGTGCATTCTTTATTTTTTGTTTATTGCTATCTTCATCTATTTTTTGTTGTAATGCCTTTTTTATTTTACATTATTTTTGTTGGGGAGCAATAGTGCAGTTACCATCCATAGGATACTATATGTATATTTATCCAATCCCTAGATTTGGTATGTGCCATGGTATTCAGGCTACAAACATACGAACAAATTTAAAACTATAAAATCTTGGCCAACCTACCCGAATGGGTATGTGTCTTAGGCTCAAATCAATTTGCCCAAACTTTTAGGGCTTCTAAGGATGTGGGTCTGCCCATCCCTTGTATGTATGTGGCCACTTACAGTTCCACAACTGCCCACTACTTCATTCTTGCAAACATCCCACTATGCTTCATCACCGATCCACCACTGCACGGACCATACAGTCGCTATAATGAAAAGGCTATGAAAGCGACATATAGCTACCACTTACAAATAATAAAATTTCTTTTATGAATATATACAGTGGACTCTCAGTAAACAAAAATTTGTTAAACGAAACTGCTGCTTAAATGGAACAACTGTTTTTGATGTTATTGCTTTCATACTTTAATGCTGCAACCCAGTTCACCTCTCAGTGAACTGAACTCCTATTAAATGGAACCCGTTTTCTCAGTCCCTTCAGGTTCTGTTTAATGAGAGTCAACTGTACAGTGTTTGTAACGCCTTTGAAGATGTAGTGGGTGATATTCGCGGATGCTTCATGGTTTATTAATGAAACCTTTTATCATTTCACCCCACTTATCATCATTCTTTCCGTGGATATGCTTAGATTTTTTTTATGTATTTCTTCTATCCCCCCACTCTACTTCACATGTCTTCTCACCTTTCCTTTTTCCTCTCAATTTTGCCTAGCATCGTTTGCGCATAATGGTTTCTCCCCTCATCGTTCCCGGCTCCTTGCATCAGCACTGCTCATTTTATTAGGCTTTACTCTTTTCTGTCCCAGGCTTTAACCTCCTTCCCCCCACTCCTCTCTTTCCCGGTAATGTTTCTTCTTTCTATCACACCTGCATTGTGATTTGCCCGATTCCTGCAGCCCACGCATTCCCAAGCGCATTCCAAAAATATACGCAAAAGGGTAGCTCAACAGGCACACTGCTAAAGATCTATGTATGCATAGTGCTACTGTAAAGTTACCATTGTTTTATTTGCTGCATATGGAGAATGTGCCAACATTGGGTTATCGTAACTACTTTTCGCTTCATAAGGCTTTTTTGATGTCGTGTTGTTCAACCAAACGAAGTGAGTCGACAGCAAATAATTACAAGTTGTTTCAAGAAATATGTCTGAAAGTCCTTAGAAACAATGCAAATGAGGCATTTTCATGCTGCGTTCATAATTGTTGTTGCTTTGGCAGTAGGCTGAAAGTCAGTTTAGACATTATGACCGTTAATGTGCACTATGTTGTCTCTCAGATCTCTTCTTGGGACCTATTGCGCATGATGAAAGGTTTTCCTTTAAGCATACAGCATTAACCAGCCCAAGCAGCTACCCTCTTGAATAAAGAAATCGAGATAGTGAACTTAGTGGAGGCAGATGATGGGGTCATATGAGAAAATTGCATTCCTTCTTACAAAGAGCCTGTGGCCATTTTCAGCTTTCACAAAAGTGGGCAAATATAAGGGAGTAAGTAAATATGACTGATTTCATCCGCAAAAATGAAGCCATACCTGTACGGGTACCAGAACTGCCATGCTCTTCCGAGACGTGTAGAATAAGCCACCGTCCTTGCTTCAGCTGTCGACCTACTTCGCGTCGCAGAAGATGTGCATGTTTCATGTATACAAGACCTTTTTTGAACGCACGGGAGCCACCAACAGGTGTGCAAGTGCTCATGAAAAAAGAACACACTGCGCAGCTAGCAGTTCCCGCGACGAGTGTGCGGCCTTCGCTCTTTGGTTCGCTGGTCACGACGTGCGAGTGTTTCTCAGATCAAGAGCGCGTGACAAGTTGTCGCATATTACTGTGTGATTAGGTCATGAAATCTTTCGGTCTTTAGCTGCATTGACCTCTATATAGTTTCCACCAGGCTATAGTACTTCAGGGACGGGTGGGAGGGAAGGGGTGGGAGAGTGGGTGGGAAAAGCGGGCAGTTGAACGACTTCGAAGCGTCATTTTTTTTTTGCCACTATGAGCTACAGCATAATTAAAAAAAAATACAACACGATTTCATAGATTGCATGAGCTCTGAGTGCAATTTGCCATTCTTCTTTAAAATGAACATTCACAGACACTGTTGAAGAGCTCAACGGGAGGTTTTGAGATTTAAAGATTACAAAAACAGCTAGAGTCCGCATTAAGTAAAATAAGATACATTGATTAGACAGCATGCACGCCACTCGCATCACAGTTAACAAAAGGTAAGCCTTAATCACCAATTATTGACACTAAAAGCAGATATAAGTTTTGAAAACGTGCCGGTTGTTTTTACCTGTTGGCTCACATGAGATGACACTTTCAATATAACATATAATCTTGCTCGTGAGCAGCAGGCTCTATATAATATAGCAGCTAAACAAAGTTCGTAAGTGCAGGAATGATCATGACATCGAATGCGCATGCAGAGAGATACCTCAGCCGATTCTATAACTCACATTAGTATAATTTATTGCATTAGTACAAGCAATGGTCAAACATGAATTTATTGTTGCATTTTATATTGCAGTACGTCCTGACGGTAATGGCACGCAATAAAACGTATGCGGCTTCACTGCTACTTTCAGTGCATAGCCGCTCGTAATCACTAAGCTAATACCTACTGTGGACAGCTTTAGTCCTTTCGCATTCCAGGTGCAGATACAGTACATCCAAATGTGGTCGTATATTTGTAGCATTTATGATCTCACAATAGCCAAGAAGTGGTGACACACTCTTTTTGTTTCTTCACACCACTTCGAGAGAGACAACAAGCAGCAGGTGAACCTAACAGTCGGCTCACTCAGTGTAAAAATTTTCCCACAGGGCAGCGTGTGCAAGCAGTGCGCTTTAAGATTCACTTTAAAAACAGCGCCAGTAACGAGGGACAAGAGAAACAAGGAGACAGACAGCGGCACTGATTTACAACAAGATTTATTTGCTAGAACCGCACAATATATATTTGGGCAGTATCTGACAAAAATACTGATACTGATACTGCCCAAGTATATATTGTCAGATACTGCCCAAGTATATATTGTGCGGTTCTAGCAAATAAATCTTGTTGTAAGTCAGTGCCACTGTCTGTCTCCTTCTTTCTCTTGTCCCTCGTTATTGGCGCTGTTTTTTAAGTGAATCACGTCGTACCAACTCGCCCAAGCAAACACGTTAGCTTTAAGATTGTTTGAAAATACTTGAAAAAGGTCTAATACAGCAGACATGGCGCATGAAGGTTGATAAGTGCAGAAAGAAAATCATACGATAGCAACTGCCGTCCTGAGAAGCGCGTCGTTCTGTTCCTATACTAGTTGCGCTCACCAGAACTTCATTGCTGTTTTCGGGGTTTAGGAAGATGAACTTCAATGAGTCCAAAGTTATAAGATCCCGATTTTTCAAGATATCAAGCTGGCAATTGCCTAATCTCAGAAAATACAGCAATCCTTTCATTCGATCCAACCGCTTTTTTCCACTAAATAAGTAGTCAATTATTATGTTCTATCCCCTGCAATAAATTCTCGCTTCAGCCATCTTAAAGGCACGAAAAAGAAAAAATGTGATGTGGCTCTGATTTACAAGCTGCAACCTAGAAAGAAGTCTAATGTCATATGTTCCAGTATTATAAGTTCGCTATTAGCAGAGAAAATCAAGGTTGAAGATTCATTTATAAATTTCTCACCCAAGTACCTAAGCTTCATGTACGAAATGTTCTAATGCATTTTTGCAACATTGGCTCAATGAAATTTTGTGAATTTCTCTATGCTAGGCCTATGGCACCCTCTCAGATCACAAAGTACTTCATTTTTATTGAGTAGAAGCTACGTGTGACACAGAAGATGCTTTCAAATTCTCTAACGTCACAATGTTTACTGCGAGAATCTCAAAGTGTCATCGCCACATATAGCTTATTTTCGCACCTTTTATCGCTTACCAAGTGTTGTGTCATGGTAAGAATGGTGCTTTTGGGATGGTGAAATTGTATTCTACTAACAAAAATTTTGTGATAACTTTTTTTCAGTTACTGTTACAGCTCATTAGACTAGCTGTAGCAGTAACTTCTAGCATGTTGATCTGCCACCCAACAGATGTCGTCTATTTGCGATTATGTTTGGTTACCAATGTTTTAAATACTACAACAAAACCCCAGCAAAATATGATTCAGTCTTAAAAATGTGCCAGTCTAGTATTTATATACTTATAATTAATACATACTGCAGGCATAAGTCCATGCAGGGTAGGTAGAAGAAAATAAAAAAGCACAATTCTGTTAGTTGAACGATACAGACGTGAAAGAAAAAGAAACAAACAAAACACATTTTTATGTTGCTCACTCTATACAATGTCTGTGTTCCAATTTTGAGGCAGCATCGCAGACAGTCTATGCAGACAACTTGGAAAGCAGCATCGAGCCCATGTCGTCTGAAAAATGAAACAAATCTAGACGGCTTCTACGGGAAGAGGTGCCATCTCGCATCAAGATGAGAAAGCTAAGATAAACAAACGTAACTGCTGTTTTTAGCTTATTTCGTGTTACAATCTGAAAAAAAATTGAACATTACTCCCATTGAGTGCCTGAAAAAGTGTCTGCTTCAGTGCAGACGTCCGCTGCGCTGCCATCTTGTTTGGACAGCAAAGTAGCCTGCATGGTATTTGACTACGATGCGGTCTTCTTGACTACATCGTAGACATTTTGCCGGCTACATGAGGATTGAAATCCGACTTAAGATGACCACCGCCCATATAGCTGCCTATTTAGCCATATACGGTGAGTATTAGAACACACCCAATAGAAGTGTACAAAATGAATGATGCAGGTTTATGTGGCAGTTATAACAGTTTCCACGCTTAGTTTTTATGTACTCAAGATTCAGTCCTCTCGAGTGTTACGGCCAAGTAAACGTAGCCGATTAGTTCTTGAAGCAGGGGCACTCAACTCGCAAGTAGACGGCAAACACCACACTAGCAGTTCTACCACCAGAAATCTGCCAAACCCCTATATGGCACACAATTTGAAGTCGAATATCTTAAAATTGAAAAAGACAGAAACAATTTGTGCGACAATAAATGCAAAGGAGGATGATCATCCAAAGCTCTCAGCTAGGCTTCTTTAGGTCGAGCTTAACACAGTATATATATATTGTAGTGACAAAGAGCGGCACAAAGACTCCGGCGACTGGGGAGCTATAAATGAAGATGAGAAAGATGAGCAGATAAAGAACAGCCGGCCTGTAGCAAAGGCGTTGTCTCTTGCTATCTTCATTACAATGGTGCAGTCTACAACGTATGAACCGGAAGTGAGTCCCTGTGAGTCATTGGTGCCATGGGCTTGCTCTCTAGCGAACGCCACTCATTATACCGCGATCTTGGAGCCGACAACCCTCCTACAGCCAGGAGCACCTATGCCACCATTTGCGGAGGGCATCCAAGCCTTCTCGATGACTCAAGGTCAGGCTTGCTTCGGTGCCTAAAAGACAGTGCATGACCTACCGTTGATCGGGAATGCCATTCATGCTTCCCGCCGCGACAATGCCACACTCAGTACTCCATCAGCACCTCAGCCACTCAGGGATGCTGCTCTAGCACTCTCGGCTAAGGATACCGCCGAAGTGAGGTCGCAACGAAGGAGTGCTCTGTATCTTCCGACATCATCCCTGGCTCCGCACACGGTTTGCCTGAAAGCCCCGTCGATCTTTCCCAAATCATTGCACGACTTCATGTCGCGGTCAGCGCCTTGACAGCGTCGACCTCAGTGCTCTTCCCTGCGGCCTTGCCAGAACTGCACGAGATCGATGAGGCGTTGGCCACAGCCACCTTGCAAGACCATGGAGAAAGTTCACCGGAGAGCTGCTGAAAGCTCCAGCGTACCCTCACAGAGCTTTCCCACCAACTCGTCTGGTTCGCGTTATTTTCGGGAGTATTGCCTGCCATGTCACCACCACTGGCTGCCTTTGAACTACCGGAGTTTTGCGGCTTCAAAAACAAGGCTGAGGATTGGGTGACGATTGTTCATGCTCTCAGAGGCTGCAAAGCCTGGACAGACCAAAAGAGGTGCTGCTCAACTAAAGAGCGCCTTCGGAATGCTGCCCCTATACCTATTTCGCGGCTGCTAGTGTCCGTATGTAGGATAGTCGGTACCGCCTCGTCAAAGTGGCACAGTAAAGATTTGGATGTGAGGGCACATTTTAACAAGTCCAATGTCCTTTTACAATCTTCAGATCACACAAAGGACATGTCGGAAGCAAGTAGCTAGTGCAGTGTAGCTGCCATTGATGCGAAATCCCGTATATAAAGGCGAAAATAAGAGGTGAGACCAAGGAAACTTGGCAACTTCTTCAGCATTTTGGGGCACGGAAAACGAAGGAACGCAGCGATTTTGTCCGGATCCGGTCGAATCTCGTCTTTGCTCACGATGTGGCCTATGACCTTGATAGCTTTCGTTGCGACACGGCATCTTTTGCTGTTAAGTTGGAGACAAGTGGTGGCAAGGCATGTCAAAACTTCATCCAAGCATTGCATGTTCTGAGGAAACGTTGACGAAAACATAATGATGTCATCCAAGTAGCTCTGGCAGGTCTTCTATTTGAGGCCGCGCAGTACAGTATCAATCATGCGCTCAAAATTTGCGGGCGCATTGCACAGCCCGAAAGGCATAACGTTGAATTCGTATAGCCCATTGGGGGTCACGAATGCCGTTTTCTCTTTATCCTCTTCATGCATAAGAATTTGTCAGTATTCGGAACGCAGGTCCAGGCTTGTAAAGTATTTTGCACTTTGTAGGGAATCAAAGGCGTCGTCAATGCATGGTTTGGGGTACACATCCTTGTTAGTGAGTTTTGTTTAGCACCCAGTAATGAACGCAAAAGTGCACGGAAACATCTTTCTTACGAACCAGAACCACAGGCGACGACCAAGTACTAGCTAAGGGATGAATTACTTCCTGTTTGAGCATGTCAGCTACATTTTGTTCGATAATTTTTCTCTCATCAAAAGACACGGGGTAGGGCCGATGGCGTACAACAGATGTTTCGACTGCGTGGATTTGATGCATTGTAGTGGTAGTGCGGCCATACATTGAGGAGTAAACATCGAAAAAACTTGCATATTTCTTTAACAAGGCAAGTATCTGTGAAGCTGTCAAATCATTTCTGATGGCTGCTGTAAGGTACATTGTTTATTCCAGCAATGTTTTAAATGCCCAAAAATTTAAAATTTATCTAATTATAATTTTCTTATTTGGCATTGCAAACAAGCATTTCTGAGCCTTAACTTTGTCACGTAGGCCGTATCTGGTAAAACAGGGATGATTGGTCCACTCAGAGATACTGCTGCTAAAGAGTCCACCATTTCATTGAAATATATAAGCCACTATAGCCGGCTACCCATAGCAAATGCAGTTTTTGTATGTTTTTACTATTAAATTACGAAACGTATTCATCAGTTCTACATTTGCTGCCGCAGAGTGTGCTGTACATAATGATAGTAAATCTGCAATGATCGCTGCTGCTGATTCACTAAAAAATGATGATGATGATCATGACGCTACACGCGGTATTCAGCCTCTTTCAACAAAGGCACTGCTCCATTGCTTTGCACCACACCCCATCATCAATGCTGCATTAAGAACGAAACTGAAATTGTAGAAAAAGATTCGTAGACAGTCCGCTACCTAACGCAATCGAATTTGAAGCCTATAGGTTCATTCCTTTCACCTGCACTTCCTGAATCGGTTCACGGAGGTGCTGCACTTTGGCATTTATTTCACAAGTTCAAGGTGGCCACAGGAGCATCGCAGTATTCGTTTAGAAAAAGTGCAGATGTAGTGCAAGGCTAGTTCACGAACTTTCTACACTTGCTCATCAGGTAGTGCCGAGTTCGTGCAGCACAAGATGGCTGCAGCTGCTGCCGATGACGCCGCCAATTGCTTTCATGTCTGTTCTAATGGCGTACAACAAAAATGACTGCCGGCACGTTGCCAGACATTTTTTCTGGGGAGCCACCACCTTGATTTCGGGAGGTGCCCTTAAAATGGCCATTTTTCGCTCTCTATACAATGGCGAAAAAAACTTTCGGGGGTTCACGTGCTTGATGTGCCACCCCCTGGATACGCCCCTGAATGACAGTGAACATTTTCCAGTAGACACATGCCAGGTAACGGAAGCAGCGCTGTCTATGAATCACAGCCTCCACAACACTCGAAACAGCCGACGAGTAACATAGGGCTTGCACGACATCTGCACTCTTGTATTCATTTCCGTGTCTTGTCGCTGCTGCACTTGCTGAAACATCAGCTGCACAAGACAACACCCATACAGCACCACCGTGAACTAGTTCTGGAAGTGCAGGGTGGTTCGAATGGACCTTATACTTCCCAAAATTATCATGGTAGTACAAAATTGTAGAGCCAGATTTCACTCTGCATACTGTATGAAAATCTATGATGCGATGAGTGAAGTGACCGTTGGGCGCTTTGTAACCTAAATGCGATCTTTCCGGTGAAAGCACGACATATAAACTGCTCCCAACAGAAGGCGTGCACAACCGTGGCTGACTATGCCCCATAAGGCAAAGTGCAAGTCGGTGCCGAGTGGGAAGGCAAGCGTGCACTTCATGCCATCTCACTCGTTTGCTGGTTGGCGGAGAAAATATGCTGATATTCCCCTGTTGTCATCGTATCTTCAGCGGTAAATGGTGTACATGAATAGCTAGCCGTCAGCAAGATGAAGGACGTGCGCTGGTGTGGCTGAGTAGTTTGAGCCGTGCACTGCGAAGCAAAAGGTTGCATGTTCGATTCTGCGCGGCAGAAAATATCTTTCTGAATTAATTTTCTTTCTGGCTTCCATGCTTATAGATATACTATTTAATATATGGGTCATTACGGTGTCGGCAAAAAGCCGCTGAGGGTGTCCGTACGATTACCATGGCAACAAAATGAAAAAAAAAAACTGTATTCTATGCAGAAACCCAGACATAATGCAGGAAATTGAGGCCATAAACCAGGTGAAGCTTAGTGGCCATCGGTTAGCAAGGGTGAAAATAGCACTTGATTTGATATCTCGAGGTAAATTACCTATAAAAATACAACCCCACCGAAACATAGTAGGAATAAAATTAGAAGATAATGAGATTTACATTGAGGACATATGTGCAGCTTCAAGAGAAGAGGATATTGAAGGCATGAACGAAACTTAACTAGACTGATTCCTGTATGAGCTTTCACAATTGGAAGTAAGGAACCAATGCAAACTACACACGCCTTCTCAATCCACTGAGGACCTAAAAAAAAATGACAACACATCAGGAAGATTACCTCAATATGTGATATAGTGTTTGCGGACCTGACAAAGTTTATCAACAATGTGAAATTGTATGACACAGGAAACTTCAACGTTAATCATATAGCCGTTAAATAAATGGCACGAGTATCAATGCTGCAAAAAAAAACTTCGTATATAAAGCAACGAAATGCAGGTTCTGAAACACAAGCAGGAAAATATTATCAACTTTAGCGACATGGTTCAAAGTGAATTGGTGTGTGAAAATTAAGACAAGGACACCAAAAGAACAAACATAGACTGTTGAAAATTTTCAACTGCTTATTTATTGACATAGTTTGGGCGGCAAAGAAATTCCATGCTGAACTGTATTGTTTGAAAATAAGTCACCTAATTGTAATTGAAAGTAGCGGCGAGAAAGATACTAAAGTGCCCTATTTAACTACCGTATTTACTCGATTCTACTGCACCCTCATTTGTAACGCGCACCCGGTTTCCACGTCGAAAAAAAAAAGTAAGAAATCGATTGCGACGCGCACCCATTTTTCTCGTTGGCCCGCACGATCACACCACTCAAAAAAACGACTCCTTTCGGGAGCGTCTTCAATTTAAATATGAGGTACGGGGGAAGCTTGTGCTCATCTGACGTGTAACAGAGCATTGGCATCACTGTAGTTTTACCGTGGACCTACGCCAGCACGCGAACTTGCTTCGCCCCCTTCTTCTCGACGGTTGTGGTGCCAGGCATGTCGAATTAAAGAGGCGTCTAACCGGCATTCCCGATTTGCCCAAGCAGGTAGCCGTTGTTGTGCCGCAAGTTCAGGATGAACCTCTGAAAACTCTGAGGCTTTCCGTCGTACTCCTCCGGAAACTTTTCGCATATGCCTGTTCGCCTTCAGAGGGAAAAGACCTTCTTCTTCATAAAGTTAGTTAGCCAGCACCAGCTTGCTTTAAACTGGCTCCGCAATAGATTTTTTTCTAAGGCTAACTGCATAGCCAGCCTTTGGAGCAGTTCTGTCGTCACGGGCCGCTGTGCCGCTCACTGCTCAAGCACATACTCGCCGAGCAGCTCTTCAATTTACGGAAACCGACCCTGCTGTGGTCCACCAAAGCCTTTGCGTGAAGCTTTGCTGTCGACAATCTTCTGCTTTTGTTTCCGCCAGTTGCGCACGTACATTTTGGGAACTCCGAACGACCGCGATGCGGTCCGTTTTTGCACATGGGATGCCTTTTCTTTTAAAAGCGGCATCGTGGTGCACTCGAGTTTTTGGAGTTGGCCCTTCCATGCCGTTGATGCTAATGCACTACAAGATGACCAACTCCTCAGCACACGTACGAAGTTCCGCACATGGGAAACACATAGGCAGAAATGGCCGACGCGTCATGCCAACGCACGTAGAAGGCGGCCATTTTAGAAATGCTGATGGCAATAGAATGACCGTATTATTTTTTTTTTGCACTCGATTCTAACACGCATGCGATTTATGAACTCGCTTTACCGGAAAAAAGGTGCGCATTAGATTTGAGTAATTACGGTACTTATCATAGGAAACATGCTATTCGAAAAGGCAGCTGATGATGACAGAATAAAAGTCGGTCTGATGAAAGATGCAGGAGAATTTACTTGGAAGAGACTAGCTATGCTTTATACTACGCTTTATACTACGATAGCTTTTTCAGCAGGCTGGAAAAATGACATTATACTGCCACGTAAGAAAGGAGACATCAAACACTTAAAGAACTATAGTCCCATCAGCTTACTTTCAGTATATACAAAATATTTATGAAAGTAAATATTCGCTAGTTTTAGTATGGCTACTTAGTTGCTAGTGTGGTAACCAAGAACTTTGTAACACACCGATTGTTCGATTTAGTACGCTTCACTTACAAAACACGGTTTCGAATTTCGCGACCTTCTTTTTAATACATGGACTTACGAAGGGTCGATGCTTTTGGTGACAACTTAAGGAGTAGTATTTACGTAGTGCATATGCCGCCAGTTCTTTAAAGTTTGCCTGGAAGCTTTTATAAACGACCGTTCGAGCTCTTCGCGTCAAATACAGTATAGACCGCTTATAACGTAAGCCGCAAATATCCGCACTATAGGCGGTACTGCACTATAACCAAACCAAACTTTTTCAAGGGCCGCGCTTGTGCGAAATGTGTTGAGCATGCAGCTTTGCATGTCCGAGAATCGGAAGATGCATTGCATGCTTGCTAACGTTTAAATTTCTGAATGTTAAAAGAATGTAACGTCCAAAGACACGCGTTGCCAACGAATTGAATGCGAAAAGGGGGGTCTAAAATGTGAAAGCACCAACGGGGAAATTTGCCGACTACCAGACAGCCTCGATTATGCTCATTACATAGAAACTATGCCGAATCACATCCAGAATTTGATGTGTTGAAAGTTGCCAACCATTCGATTTTACTGGCACGCACCCGATTTAAGACCTCGCAATCGAATCGTGAACCACTGTTTGAGTGCTACACGTGCCACCCTCTTTTTCATCGACGATATGTATCCCTTCCCGGCAAGTGCAGCCCCCGCAAAAAGCTTTGTTGATTCAGTACCAAACTGCAACTTAGATTCACGTGACCGCTACCGATCGAAGCACAACCAAGGCTGATTAAGCCTAGCTTGCCGTTTGGTATGTTGTCGCGTAAACTTTGTCCAAAATACGAAGATTTGGCATCAAAAAGATCAAAAAGATAATGATCGAACTTTTTTTTTTTTCAAAAAATTGACTCCAACTTCGAGTTGCGATCATTACGCAGGGTAAATTTTCCGTGAAAAATTATTCTGAGCACCGAAAACGCAAAAAAGTCGCTAATCAGAATTTTTACAGTAGCTATTATGAACATAACCAAAAATAAAAGTAAGTTAAGGCTTGTAATAAAATGCATGCATTACGCAGGAGCTACATGCAAGGCACACTGCCCTTTTATTTTTTACCTCTCTGACCCCCTAACGTTCATTCAGACTCCGAAGCATCACTGGCGTCAGTGTTGTCGCCGCACGATTCCCTGTCGGAACCGGCAGTGTCTTCACTGTCCCACAGAGGGTCATCTTCTGTTCCGTTGAGGGCGTTGGAAATGCCTGTGACAGTCCATTCCGCCACATGAAGAGTGTCGTCCAACCGGAACTGGTCCTTTGTGGCTATTCCCAGCCTCCGGGAAACTGTACATGCCTGCATCCGTAACATGTCTAATTACACTGCATAACCGTCCTTGCGCATGTCCTTCACATATTCGAGGACTGCCTTTTTAATGTCAGGGAACTTGCCAGATTTGGGTCCACGAAAGCCCATCGCATGTTGTTAGTAGCCATGAGCATGTCGCGCTGTTTTTTCCAATATCATATCCGGATTTCGTGGACCCCGAAATGTCTGCCGGCAGCGCAGTTGCCGTGCTCTAGCGCGTAGTCAAACGCCTTCAGCTTGAATGCGGCAGTAAAGCTCGCATACCGCCCCATGGTGAAACGGCGCTTCAACAGACGATCACAAAGCACACCCCCCCAAAAAAATGTGGTCTCAGGAAAAAAAAAAAAAAACATTGCTGCGGGATGAACACAGGTCGATCAACAGGCGGCCGCTGCTGTAACAGTGTGGGATATCAAAACAAACATAGGGGCTGACGGAGCGAAGCACTCTGTGGAGCAAAGCCACCGCATTTTTTTTTTTTTGCGTCAGTTATGGAGGTTGTGAGTACGTCACGCACGTCAAAACAGTTTCTTCCATCTAAATAAGAAATGCTTTCATTTAAATCAGTAAATTTACAGCATTAGCATAATGATGCCCGCTTTCAGATCACAGAAACTATAATAGGTGCGTTCAGCTAGACTTGGTACATAACATATCGATGCGGCAAGTTCAGGGTGCGATCATTACGCAGGGAAAAAAAAAGTCGAATTTAGACGACAAAACTTAGGGATGCGATCATTATGCGAGTGCGATCATTAGGCGAGTAAATACGGTACGTACGACAGCGCACTGGCAGCAAAAGTGAAAGCTCGCGCCAGAAAACCATAAGAGGTTTTCAATTTACGAACGAGAAAGCAAACGCAATATTTGTTGCAAGATTAATAACGGCGTCTTTCCCGACAGGAAGCGCATGCAGTTGATAAGGATGGGATCGCATGTGCCCCATTGAGCGGCGGCGGCTTTAGTCAGCGCCATTGCAAAGGCTTATCGATCACCCAGACAACCGTCCTCCTCTCTTATTCGGCGAGCCCGCACAGTCCCACGAAACACAAGAAAAGCTAAAAAACCCAAATGCCCAAAAAAGATAGTCCAAAAGTGTAAAATAAGTCTTGTTGAGATGTTATTTCAACCTAAGCAGCTTGAAATTTTCATGTAGCTGTGCTAATGCCACGTTATTATACAGCTAGAAAACTTCTAGCAAAAAGTCTAAAAAACGTCTTCCTAGATTTTTTTAAGAACATTTGTAAACCTTTACTATTCATAATATTAGAAGCATAGTAAACTTTTTGCCAAGGTCCTAAAAATACTTATGCTAAATCTTTTAACAACTCCTTTAGACATTTACTTTTCTTGCAAACCAGCTTGTTGAGCGCTTCCCGTGGTTAATTTGTTGCATCATGTCAGCGTTTTACTATCGGTGCATTTTGCTGTTCACTGTTGAGAGCAACAAGTGGGGACAGCAACATAATTTGGCATCAAATTCTTGCTGGCACTATTCTGAGCAGCAAAATTGGTACCATATTTGTTGAAAGAATTAATTAGTGACTGCCCATCTTGTCTCCAAGCAAAACAGATTATCATTACGATAATCTGTTTTGCTTGGAGACAAGATGGGCTTTAAACGTTAACTCATTATTGTTTCAGCTGTTGCCTGGAATGCATTATACATAAATGTAAATGCAAAACTTCAACAAATCTTGTTGCATACTTGAAATTTTTATTATACATAACAATGACTACACACTTCGTCGCAAAACAAACTTACATGCTTTATAGTAACTATAATTACACAAAGCAACTGAGGGGCTGGCCATATACTTGGTACAGGAACCTGCACACATACAAAAGGCACAAACTATCTTCTTCGAGCAAACTTCTATCAGGGCAACAAAAATTAGCAGGCTAGCTTAGCAAACACATTATTGGCCCAGTAGCAAAGATATGAAGGTAGAAAATTTGTTACAGCCATAAAGCAGCAGTCAAACAATTGATTTTTTTCTCACCCAGTGCGCTTAAATTTAGGTATCTTAGAACTACGAGTAGTCGAAATTAATGGGTTTCACCACAAATCTGTGTTTGTCAATTAAATAATGGTTTTGGCAACACCCCGAATTCTAATGCCATTCCAAAAGACACAGTGAAGTAAAAAAACAATACAGTATTCTAGAATGCCTTCTGTCAGTCATCATTAACAATGTTAAACATGGTTAGGTGTTGCTGTAATATATCACATATGATTGGATATTGGCAAAGTTAGGTATGATTAAGTATGACAGAAAATCACTTCATTGCATTTATGGCATTAAATTTAAGAAGACAATGAACTAAGGTTACAAAAGCATTAAAACAAAATATTCAGTCAATATTACAGCGAAAATAAAACCATTGATCTGTTACAGCCTTATTGCAATACAAAAAGTTCAATTTTAAGTGGCTAACTACAGAGAACACAAAAATTATACATGACATAAAATCTTAGGAAGCAGCACTGACACATTTGGAGACGTGTTTTGTGCTTGCAATAAAATTCAGCTAAGAACAGAAAACTGCCTTTTTTTATTTACAGATAAGTTATGTGTCCAGGGGGACACAAAGTAAAACAATAATGCTGTCACCTGCCCAATCAACTAAAAATACCGAAATTTTGGTGCCTACAATTAGTGGGCATATTTGCATAGAAAAGTTTGTGGCAGTCATGTTTATAGAGGCTCCCACTTGGAAAAAATCTTCGATGGAAAAATTTTTTGAGCATGACTATATTCTGAGATATTCCACTCTGAAGTTTATTGTGCTTTTCATGAATACGCATGCAAGGCAGTGAGGATCAGCAAAACATTACTCTCTGGTGGGACGAGCAGTCAGTGCTTGCTATCACCAACTTGTAGTAAAAAGGTAACCATTATAATGCTTGTCTATGGCTTCTACCCATGGTCAGATGAAATGCTGCATCTCAGGGAGTAGTAGCTGTGTGCTAGCGCTCACTGTCCTGCATGCAAAATGATGCAAGCCACAACTAAACTTTCCAGCGGGATATCTGAGCACAGGCATGCCAGAATTCTTTGGACCTACATAGAAATGTGACTGGCTCAAATTTTTAGTATGTGCGTGGCCGCCTGCTGCAGTCACTAATAAGTTAATTATTGAATCTTATTCAAGGGCAAAGCCGACAGTGATAATTATTGTTGCACATTGTGTTCCCCTGAACACTTAGCTATCTGAAAAGGTGGCTTTTACCCACACAACTTACTGCATTGAATTTTTAAAGAAAAACAAGAGGCTTAATATTGAACATCCTGAACATGCGAGCTACATGAATACAGCAACCAGGTTGCTCAATGAAGTTTTCTTTCCATAGGAAACAGAAGCCATGTGCAGTTACTGTACATTCAGTAGCCAACTTTTCCACGAGCCACTATTGATGACGGGCCTGTCCATAATTCTGTCACGCTCAGTTCGTACGAGGTGCATGCATAGACTGTGATGGAAGCACTGAAAAAAACTATTTAGTGACATGAGTGACATATGTCTCTTAGCATAACTGGATTTGTAAGTATATTTAAAATGATTTTGAATAATATGTCTGAAAACAAGCAGGATGTACACAAACTAGAGATGTTACCAGCAAAACTTTCTTGATGTTCTTGGCGAACACAGTTCAACTTGTGAAAGAAAATACAATTTCCACATTCCAAACGTGCCAAAACCATGCTTGAATTGTGCTCGTGCATAGTGTGTTGAAAGCCAATTCAATGATGCCACAACACACACATGATGGTATGCACCTTCATCAAGTATCCATTGCAGATAACCTGAATATGAATTTGATTTTGAGTACAACTAATCTACCTTTTTTCAGACTGCTCACACTGGGAAGATTATACCTCTAATGTCAGAAATTTGTGTCATTAAATTGCTATTGTGTGCTGCTTAATTATGGTCATCAGTTTCAATGATTCTGGTTGGCTAAAAAGGCAGTGCCCCTCACTCAAGCATCACAGGCTGTGTAATGAAAAAAAAAAAGTGGAAATACTAAGACATACGAAGCACTCACCTTGAACCACACACCATCCCAATAAAGCATGAAAGCTTATGCAACAATCTCCGGGAACCAGAATCTTGGAAGCTATTGACCGTGATTTAGCAATAAGATTTGATGAAACTAATTTCTGAATTTGTATAATTCCTTCAGTGCGAATAGCTTGAAAACTTTGTCTATATTTATTATTCTCAAATAAATATGGTGTCCAATTTTACATTTTAACAGCAATACCTGCATGACTTGTGCATGCTTATCATAATTTATAACATTATCGCTAGTTTTGAGTGATAAATAAAATATGCATTCTGCACATACCACAGATTTCATTAACATCTGTAGCGCATGCCTAGAGAGTTTACTTTATTCAATATACTGTTAAGCTTGCCATTAATCAAATAATTTCATTGGAGTTGGTGCTCTAAACTATTCCTAATGTTCGTACACGTAAAAGTGTTTAGCAAAGTTTCAACACCAAGCTTGGGTGAGGTGCATGAAGTATTTATTAAACCAAAACAAAATAAATTCAAACATAAAGGAAACGAGCACAGTAAAATCTATGGTGCTCGAACACATGGACTAATGACTAAATTAGTGCTTGCACAGTAAGGTATAGCAATTTGGCCACATTTAGCCATGAAATATTCGTTTTGAAGTACAGTTCAGGGTAAACAAATAGTTTGAAATGCACGGATTCAGGCCGCATGAGGCAATCTATGTTCCAGGTGTATACCACAAGTTCGAGTTTTACTAAACGAGCTGCATGAACACTGAAGCGTAAGTGCAACCTTTTGCGAGCCATACCTAAGACGATGCAGCACGCTGCACACGAACACGCATTGACTCGAGTATCACAGTAGTTTATAAAGACGCGTGCCGGCGCGGATGCACACACCGGCATAATTTTATAACAAAGTGCCGACAGCAGCAATGTTGTACATACCTGGCGAGTGCTTTACGATACGAAGCCACCCGTCTTCGCTTGAGTATAGTGCATCTTCGTAATCAGCAGCACTGGCAGAACACAAAACATGAACACACAGCGCAAGCACACTTTTAAAACACGAGAGAAATCAACTCACACCCGCTTCTTCGATAGGCGACTGAGTGGCAGGTAAACATGTCCAGACAAGTAAAATTGTTCTAGTCGCGAAGGCGCATGCCGCATTTGCACATCTTAATTTCCTAAGGCTGACTAGAGAGCTTAGTTATTACATTTAAATATGTAAAAATATATACTACATAAATATGTAAAGCAAATATTATTTTGATTAAAAAAAAGAAAGGAACGTAGAAAATACCTGCATGAAAAATCGAGACCTCATCCACGAATTCTACCAAAGTTTTAGAAAATAACTTTTAGTAAACGTTTTGAAAAAGACTTCTTGTGAAGAACGTTTTCTCAACGTCTTCTAAAAAACTGTCTTTGAAAAAGGTTTATTCAAGGTCAAACATTATACCTAGATGTCCGCATACCTTTCTAGTCGTTTCGAGAAGTTTATGCGACGTTTTGTGTTTCTTGGGGTGTCTCACTCTTTTTTCACTTTCTTTTTTCTTCTCTCCGCCCTTCGTTCCTTCACTTTGTGTCCCCTCCTCCTCTGTAACAGCCTCGTCGTCAACGTTACTAGAACCAGGTCAGTTTCGCAGCTCGCGCTCTCTGAAGTGGCCGCGGTGGCCGACGCAAGAGCTAGTGATGCTGCTGTGCCATTTTGCTTCAAGCCGCGCACGTCGCCTGCTGCAGTGCGAATGATGCGCGTTGTCATCACTGCTCTGGCCAGTCGTGAGAGCCCAGAGATCTGAACACGACATTGGCTGAAATGGCGGATGTGAGCAGATTGTAGCTTCATCTTTTGAAAAAAAAAACTACCTAGAAATCGCAATATTTTGTGTTTTTGCGTTTAGCAAGATTGTGAGCGCCGCCGCATTCTGCCAAACAGCATGGCAGCGCCTAGAATACGTGAGTTGGTGCCTAAGGGTGCCGAACATGTTACTTTGCCGCAGTGGTGGAGACGTGATAAAGGACAGAGGAGCTGCTTGTTTTTTTGATTTTGTGTCCTTTTTTTTATGTTTTCCGCATTGCGCTAGAAGTAACGTGGCTATGAGCGGCATGTTTGTGTGGTACACAGCTAGCACAGCGCAATGGACGGTGCAGCGAAGTAGGTAGTTTATGAGATTCATGGGCCAGCCCACGATGTTTAGTTTACATTTCGGCAAAATAGTGAGCGGCAAGGCATGATGCATCGTTGATCCAAGAGGATCCAACCTGTGAGTGAGTCAACAGCAGCATACGACGTTGCCAGAGCAGCAAATGCCGGTGCCGTTGGAAAGACTCCACGAACATAGCGCATGAAGAGAAAAGAACGCTTGCAGTGCTAGTTGTAAGTAAATAGCAATGCTCAATGTTCCCACTTTCTTGTCATCGGGCTTTCTTAATTATATGGTATCCCAGCCGGTTTCTCATTGATTTCCCGATTAGTGGTATTCGACCTCTTCGTGCAAGACAAAGCGGCCAATTCGCCGTAAGTACTCATCGGTAGTGTTGTGCTTTGGTTTGCACTCTACCGTATCTGTGTCTTGTTTGTGCGGCCATCACTCACGTCATGTTAGTGAGACATATCATGAACCGCAGAGTGGAACAGTTAAAAGTATTCGTTAAACTTCTCGTGAGCAATCGATCTCAAGCGCACATTTTCAAGTGAGCAAACGAGGAGTAATAGAAATAATCAGGGCACAGCGTTAAAACCATGGTAGCGCGAAATTGCAAGCACCACTTTTGACGAAATGAACCTCGACACTTTGACCCAGCTTTGTTTATGCCTTTGCAGAGCAAAAACAGCTGACAGCGGGCAAGCTAAGGCCATATATTGAAGCGACAACGGCAGTGTTGCGTGCGGCGTTGGGCAGCCTAAAAAAAAAAGCGCACGCACAAGTGGGGATGCAACGTTTTGTATTTACGCTCCCAGATGGCACGACGATTGGCTCACTCTTGCTTGGTCGGCCAATGGCGTGTCCGGGTTTCACAACCCATGTGATTGATTAACTCTGGTGAGAGCCAAGATTCGTCATTGACACTTGTGCACTAAACTCAACTGCTTCAAAAACCAAAATTTTTGGAGCATTTGCTTCATAATCATCACTAAAATTCAGGAACCTTTCACAATTGGGGAACTTATTATTCTTTTTTTAATTTTTTTGACAGTCCCCGGAACGTTGTTTTTGGGCGGAATCGGTCGGGCACGAGAAGCTTGTTTTGGGTGCTAGTTAGTGAAACATGATTAGAAAAATAAACTTTGCTAAAGACTACCGTATTTACTCGATTCTATCGTGCCCTCGATTGTAATGCGCACCTGGTTTCCACGACGAAAAAAAAAACATAAATAAGACATCGATTGCAACGGGCACCCATTTTTCTCGTTGGCCCGCACGATCACATCACTCGAAAAAACTACTCCTTTCGGGAGCGTCTTCCATTTAAATATGAGGTACGGTGGAAGCTTGTGCCCATCTGACGTGTAACAGAGCATTGCCGTCACTGTAGTTTTACCGTGGATCGATGTCAGCACGCGAACTTGCTTCGCCCCCTTCTTCTCGATGGTTGTGGTGCCAGGCATGTCGAAGTAAAGAGTCATCTAATCGGCATTCCCGATTTGCCCAAGCAGGTAGCCGTTGTTGTGCCGCAAGTTTAGGACGAACCTCTGAATACTGTGAAGCTTTTCATCGTACTCCTCCAGAAACTTTTCGCAAATGCCCGTTGCTTTCAGAGGGAAAAGCCTTTCCTCTTCATAAAGTTACTTAGCCAGCACCTGCTCGCTTTCAACTGGCTCCGCATTAGCCCTTTTTCTAAGGCTAACTGCATAGCCCGCACTTAGAGCAGTTCTGTCGTCACGGGCCACTCGCTGCTCAAGCACATACTCGCCGAGCAGCTCTTCAATTTGCGGAAAACGACCCTGCTGTGGTCGACTGAAGCCTTTGCGTGAAGCTTTGCTGTCGAAAATCTCACAGAACACCTACACAATCTTCTGCTATTGTTTCCGCCAGTGCTGCGTGCACGTTTCCCGAACTCCGAACGACCGCGATGCAGCCCGATTTACGTGGTGCCAGGCATGTCGAAGTAAAGAGTCATCTAATCGGCATTCCCGATTTGCCCAAGCAGGTAGCCGTTGTTGTGCCGCAAGTTTAGGACGAACCTCTGAATACTGTGAAGCTTTTCATCGTACTCCTCCAGAAACTTTTCGCATATGCCCGTTGCTTTCAGAGGGAAAAGCCTTTCCTCTTCATAAAGTTACTTAGCCAGCACCTGCTCGCTTTCAACTGGCTCCGCATTAGCCCTTTTTCTAAGGCTAACTGCATAGCCCGCACTTGGAGCAGTTCTGTCGCCATGGGCCGCTCGCTGCTCAAGCACATACTCGCCGAGCAGCTCTTCAATTTGCGAAAGACGACCCTGCTGTGGTCCACTGAAGCCTTTGCGTGAAGCTTTGCTGTCGACAATCTCACAGAACACCTACACAATCTTCTGCTTTTGTTTCTGCCAGTCCCGCGTGCACATTTCTGGAACTCCGAACGACCGTGATGCGGCCCGATTTCCGTCCGTTTCTGCACACACGGTGACTTTTCTTTCAGGGGGCAGTCATTTTGAAAATGCCGATGGCAATGAAATGACCGTATTCATTTTTTTTTCGTACTCAATTCTAACGCCCATGCGATTTATGAACTCGCTTAACCGGAAAAAAGGTGCGCGTTAGATTCAAGTAATTACAGTAGACGCAAGAAGAGAAGTGCATGGGACGAGTTAGTTTGTGGTCGTCCTTCTATTCTGGTGACTCGTCTTAAGTGCAGTTTAATTTTTCAATCAGCTGAAAATCTTTCATGTTCTTCCCGGTGTTCATTGGCCTGTAAAATTTCCTAACTAAATGGCCGCTGTGCTATCATAGAAACACTTTATGAATCCATGTTGGTCGTAGTCCCATTTTTTTTTAACGCATAGATACTTGTCATTTTTGTCGAAAGAGCATTCTCTTGTGAGAGAGATGGCTAAACTGTAGCCATCTCTCTCACATACTTTCACTTGTTTATTACTCAGCACTCGTTCCTTCAGTGATGTCATTAATGACGACAACCTTAGCAGAGGAAGAAGCTAAGCCAGAGCACCTTCGATTCCCTCATTCAAAACTGTGGAAAGCTGCCGCTTAAGAGCCAAGATCTCCTCACTTTGTTCCTTTTTGTGGCAGCCGCACAGGCAAACCTCTTTGAGAGGTTGCGAACCTTTTGTATTCTGGTTCTCACCACCTTTGCAGAGAAAGCAAGTGGGCCACTTTGTTAACACTGTGCAGTGTTTATGATGAACAGTAACAGTGGTTGGCCCATTCTAGGCTGGCAGTATGTCTCTACAGATGTTCAGGCTGTCTACCTAGAAGCTTCCCAAATTTGCGAAAGCGGTCAGAGTGCACAACGGCTGCTTGTGCACTTTGTTGTAGCGGTAAATAGTGCAGCTGCCACCTCGTTCAACATTAAGTTTTTAAACTAGGAGTCCTCCTGGCACAAGAGTTCTGCAGTGTAAAACATCACACGTGTCATCGATTAATTCTTAGCGTCGAGACGTAGAAGGCAATGAGACGTTCATCACTTCATTGAACGCGAATGATGTAGCTGTGTGACCTCTGAGACACCCAGTGAAGCATCGTCGCAAGAATCACTCAAATTACTCCATGACAGCCCAGTTTCATTTTCTGGCATAAGATCACCACCGCAAGTTTTTACTTTGTTCTGTGACCTGCTTGTTCTTGTCATCACTTGTGGCCATGTACTCTGGCAAACCGGGAGAAAAGCGAGGCAATGCCCTGGGCACCCCTTTTTCTCAGGGTAGGAATATTTAGGTTCTATTTATAATGTGCCTATAATAATTTTCAACATCATCCATCTCAAAATGCTTCTCACATACGTTGGAGTTGCGAGTGAGCCGCCTATTCTTGCAGCTCAGCATCTGTTCCCACTCTTTACGCAACATCGTTAAAAAGCTCGTTTTGTGGAAATTTTGGCGTCGGCGTCGACATAATTGTTTGTGAGTGAAAAATTGTCATCCTGGACGTGACCTAAAAATTCGAAAATATTCAAATAAAATAAAGTTCAGAACTGTGGGTCACAGTGGGGATCTAACCTGAGGCGTTTGCGCAGCAAGTGGGCGTTCTACCATACAGCTACATGCCTGTTTTTTTTTATGACATCTTATTTCAAAATTAGGAAATTTATCTTCATAAAAACCACATTGGTCTACTCCATCAGTGTGATGAAAGCCATCACACTTCCATACAATCTGGAAGTTCATTCAAGGTTCAATATATCTCGTGCACATGTGTTACACATTCAAGAAGGCTTCCCGTGCCGATTTTGCTTTAGGATCCATGGCCAAGCCTGTTACCCAAAGAGTGTAAAGGGCCAGTAACAATATCATAACATATGAAACACCACCCTCATTTTGTACTTATAGATAACGAATTCTATAGGGTGTTCTTGGCAGATATTTCTGCAATGTACTTTGTAACACATCCTAAATAAATATTGGATCCCAGGAGTCAATGATCACGTGTGAAATCGATTACGGTTTGTTACACAGAGTGCAGTTTACGCCAACACAAAAGCGTAGCCAAGGAGTGACACACCGGGCCGATACCCCACACCCCTCCCAAAATTTCTTTTCTCCATGGCATAGACATCAAGAAATGACCATTTCAAGCGGGTGCCCTCCATGCAATGAAGGAGATTGATACGTTCATGGTATAAATTTGCCCTTGTGTATCAGCCACGTTTTTACAGGCAATGTGCTCGTGTGTAACTTGAAGAAAAACAATTCTATAGATCCCCTGTCAGTCTCTTCACTCTTTTTCGCACGTCTTGGCCGGGGGTGTTATTCTTCAGTTATTTTTGTACTACTGTGTGCATCATTTCTGCTATCAAGTTGTTGTACTGCAGTCTTTTTCTTGTTACAAGGCACATGTCTGCTTTTAAATACAGTGAAAATAATACCATCTGCTTAGAAATGCACAAGAATTGTTGCAGTAATAATGCGTAGTACAAGGGTACATTACTATCAGAAGTCAGAACATGCGATTACCATAATGGCTTGATTATTTAAAGCCGGTCACCCACTTCAAGAGGAACACACGTTACTGTGCATATTTCCTTAAGGCCAAGTTTTGAGTGCATAGAAAGTTTGAAAATAATTTGTGCATTGAGAGTTTAAAGTACGCTCGGTACAGGACATCTCTATCACATTTGACTTTTAAAGGTGAATCTTAAAGGTCCCCCAATTTTTTTAAACTCATCAGGATCTCGGGTTGGTTCAAAGAAAGTGTGATTGGTGTCATTTATGCTCACGTTTTACAGCGAAAGCTGTTACGAGATCCATAGTTGTCCGCAGCCACAGCTGCTGGTGTCCAAAACCATCGTGGATGGTACAGGACATCGCTATCACATTCGACTCTTAAAGGTGAATCTTAAAGGTCCCCCAATTTTTTTAAACTCATCAGGATCTCGGGTTGGTTCAAAGAAAGTGTGATTGGTGTCATTTATGCTCACGTTTTACAGTGAAAGCTGTTACGAGATCCATAGTTGTCCGCAGCCACAGCTGCTGGTGTCCAAAACCATCGTGAATGGTACAGGACATCGCTATCACATTCGACTTTTAAAGGTGAATCTTAAAGGTCCCCCAATTTTTTTAAACTCATCAGAATCTCGGGTTGGTTCAAAGAAAGTGTGATTGGTGTCATTTATGCTCACGTTTTACAGCGAAAGCTGTTACGAGATCCATAGTTGTCCGCAGCCACAGCTGCTGGTGTCCAAACCCATCGTGCGAAATAAGGAAAAAAAATTTAGTACTGATGACACAGTGGGACTCGAACCCGGGTCCGCTGGGTGCCAGCCCAGTATTCTACCACTGAGCCACGCCTGTGATTGGGAGCTCTTTGCAAACTTGCATTAGGCAGGCTTGATGTCGGGAAAGCAATAAAGCGTTTTCAAACAGCGAAAAAACAAGCAGTCGTCACACAATGGGAATAGTGTAACGAGTGGCCAATGCTGCAACCCATCACAAAAGCTTGTTTTTTGTTCAGCTCTAAACGGTGGCGCATACCCACTTCAGGCATAATTCCTCACCACCGTCAGCCACTGCACGAACAACTGGCACAAAATTTCTCACTATAGTTTTGCGGATACCACGCTTCTCAGAAGAATGACGAAAAATAGCATTGGGAATATCGGCCTAGTACTCTAACAATTTTATTAATGATGCCGTAGTGGATACCCAGCAAGTGCTTGCAGCAGTTACCCAATGAGTGTTTAGAAAATGCTCTGAAAGGCTGCTCTTCTAGCTTTCGCTATGACTGTTCTGCGCTTTCCGTGCAGGCCTGGCCTTTTTGTTTTGTTTTTGTAGCTCGGGGCACAATAAGAAAACACTGTTTATTGTTGTCTCTCGTCACAAGTTGGAACTTTTTCATAAGAGACGACAGTTCACTAAATAATGGCTCGAAGAAGCAAGCGAGTGCCGAAAACGTGATGTCGTGTCTAAGCGGCAACACGCGCATCACGACGCGCAGCGCAGCATGTGAAGTAAAACGGAACAGCAGCGCTATTAGTTCACGCGTGAGCCACTTGTGCTGACACGTGCGCCGAGCTGCGGAACTGACCTGGTTCTAGTAATATTGCTCATCGTTCACTCCCCATTGGTGCACCCAGCGCACCTCCTTATGAAAGCGCACTCACTACCGTGTTTGTCACAAACAATTTCTGGCAACCGCATTATAACCAGCCTTTCATCTTGCGGGACTGCACAATAAGCAGTATGCATATACACTGGGTTTTATGGGAGGGTAAATGGGAGTAGGAAAAGACCGCATTGTAAGCGGTTCTGCACTATAAGCGGTTATGTTATGAGTGGTCTACACAGTAGATTTTTTCTTGTGGTACTAGAAACGTCACTTGTGAGCGCCTTGCACAACTTTTTTGTGACATGCTAGCATGTAATTCTGTTAAGCCGGCACTCTTAAATTATAACACGTTGACGAGCGCTACACATATCACTCAATGTGGCGCGGTGAAGACGCAGAATTCGAAAAAAGCCAAGCAAACAATAAAAGTGAACCTGCGTCCAGGCGTTGCCACCAATCGGCACCATGATGAAAATACTGAGATAGTAGATGCTATTGTTAGGAGCGCATTGTCACTCAGCGCCTGGGACGCGTCATACATATATAGCACTGTGAACATCGCAGGGTGCTGAATGTCGCGTTGCGCCCTCATATGCAAATTGACATCAAAATGAAATAGCTTCGGCACTACGTTCGTACAAATGTTGTTCATAAAAGCATAAGAATGCCAAGCTATATAGAGAAGGCCACATCACAAGCTTGAAATTTTATGCCACTGCACTTCTCTGTCTCAGAGTTCTGCAATGAAAATACTAACTAGGAATGAAAAATTCTGCAATGAAATACCAACTAGCCAGCATAGACACCCTTGTTCAGTATCGCAGTATGCCTCTGCAGTCATTATCTCTCATAGTTATATGTATTTTTTAACGAATTCCAGTGTCTCGCTATCTATAGCAAAGCACTGTGCTCTTCAGAAACTGCTAGACATCAGTTTGGTTTTCTGCGTAATAAATATCAGTCCAACCATTGAGCTTTTCTTGCTTTAAATGTACTTGTGGGTTTGTTGGTTGATCATTGCAGCATGTGGCAGCACACAGCGAATAAGACGATAAACACAAAACACAAAAACATAGAAACAGGAGCGCTTTTGTTGTTCATTTATTTTTGTGATCTTTGCTTCACTCGCTGTGTGAAGCCATATGCCATAAAAAGAGTTCTTTGTCCAATTGTGTATAGACAATTTGCAATTCTTCCCCCAAGTTACTCAATAAGGCGATCCAATTAGCAAGTCACAGGTTACTAAAGCCATATTCACACAGAGGATAAATCCTCAAGGGAGAAAGGAGGATTGTAAATCACGTTACAAAGACGTCCCACAATAGAGAGCAGGCACAACCTTTTCATGTATTCTCGTGAGAGACGGGGGAACATTTGACTGACAGGGGAAACTATCCCTCCCTTATGGGGAATATAGTAGATTTCGCGCAGCTGTTTTTTTGGCCACACTGCTGCACTTGCTCTGGTTGAGAGCTTCATCGAGTGTGCAGTTTGCAGCCACTCACAACACTGTTTGAGAATGCAGCTGTTTCGCCCTGAGTAGCTGCTGAAACAAGCGATAAATCTAAGCTACCAAAGTACTCTGGTAACACTGGCGCCTCATCAGTGTGAGCGGGGCGCATTAGTAGAGAAATCTGCACATGAGCTGACATCATCTTGCTTTGCCTTTGCCCACAGAGGATTTCTACCCGTGCGAATACCCCATGTGAACCTACTCTTCGTTCCTTTGTATCTCTAACTGTTCGAAATACAGTGCCCCGAAAAACTCCTCTGAGCGGGTGGTGATTAGCATTGATGAGACCGTGTCTCCTTGTGTTTAGCTCTTTTTTGTAGAAATTTTATGGCTTGCTTAACAGAAGATGATGCACAACAGCCGTGTTCTTGTATATGGTTGCTCGCTGCCTTGATGCCGGGACACCTGTCTACTGAAATATAGGTTGCATCAACTGTTTTCTCATAATGAATAACGGCCATAAGTCGGCAAAAATGTCGAGCGCACTGACATTAAATCAAGAAATATATTTTCATTTAGACTTGGATTCAGCCTCAGTGTGTTTTACATTTACTTTTTTTTTAACCGGACTTGTTGTACTCAAGCTCATCAAGATATTACACACTCAGGCTTGATCGCGGCTTGGTCTCAGCATCAGTAAATGGACCCATGTCGACCTGCAATGAAGAATGGTTTGATTGCACGCATTTTTTTTTTATCACCGGCTTGATTGTGTGAGTACTGTTTATTATGGAGTACCCTGTACAAAATCTAGCTTGGTGCTTGGCTTGACTGAATCCCACCTAATTCTGTCAGCTAACATACATCCTTTTTATCCTGCAGTGGTCCTTCCTCGAGTGGCCTGAACCAACTTGGAAGTGAAGATGGGGACTCCATCACGCACATAATCGATGACACAGAAGACGGTATTGATAACGCTGCCTTTGAACAGGAAAGCGACGATGGCTGTGTCATGGTTGACGGCAAGCGTGCCGTCACGTTGCAGGACTTCGGCAAGTTCGCCGACCGTGCACAGAGCCCCGCAGGATCTACGGCTGGTTCTGTGGCAGCCAAGAGGCGTGTCCTCGGCTCTAGCATTGGATTTAACGTCAAGGACATCAGCATAGACATGCACACCGACTCGTCCAAGTGGTGACATTTTTTGCCGCTTTGTCGATTCGAGAACACTGTGCTGCGCAGATGTGTCATCCACCACTACATTTCTAGTGTGCATATAGGTGCTGCCTAGTCCAAAAATGCTCCTACAAACATGCAAACACAGGTCGGCCTTTTTAAATATGCTTAGGAAGCTCGAGGCTACCACACATTTCGTGGCGCTTCGAAGCTGCGACACTTGAGGTATTCGGCGTGCCAAGTTTTGCAAAATAACTCTCTCGGTACATTTTACGGGTACAGAAAGAGAAAGAACGCAAGTATAGCTTCACGAAGTCACATTGGTGGTCCTACACTTCTTACTAGTTTTTGCTTGATGTCATAATGCGGAACATCTGCTTGAGAACCCATTATTCTAAGTACATCCCTTCAACTGCTCATGACACTAAGCCTCCTTTCTTTTATCTTACCCAAAGTTTTCACCGTCATATGATTCATTCTCAGTACAAGCTTCACATTGCAATTACAATGACTTGTAGATGCATGTGTTGTGCCAAATTGGCACCTGAAATTGCAGTAAAAGCAAACTTGACATGAACCAAGCATATCTGTATGTGTAAAACGGCAATCAAAATGAGGGCGTCACCTGTGAGAACACACTGTCTTAGCGACCTTGCCATCATGCTTCCAGGCACAAAGCTGTGATCAGTGACCACAATGGTCAAATTTTAGTGTCTTGCTTGTTTGTAAAGTGCCTGTGTGCTCAGATCTAGTCGCATGTTGGTGAACCTGGGTGAATAAAAATCTTAAAGCAGTCCTAATTGTTTCAAGCCTCAAAAAGAGATGATGGTTTTGATTCGTAATGCCTCATAATTTACGAAAATTCTTCTATGCTTCAGAAACAAAAAACTTAGTTGGCTTACAATATCTCGAATTTCTTATTTGTCTGTTATTCATGCTTTTCTTGGCAGCAACCACTAAATTTATACTATGCGTGATTTTCAACTGTTCTCGCCTAGTCAGGCGTCAATTTCAAAAAGTTTATAGATGTGACAGTGAAAGATGGAACATTTTTTCTAGCGAATGCGTCGCAAATAAAGCACGGTCGCAAACCATGGAACGAAGAAGGGACACACAAAACGACGTGAGTCTTGCGACCATCATGGTTCATGCCAAGCAGGCTGTGATTACAAGCTGTTATTCGACCTCGAAGACATAATTCAGGCACTTTTCGTCTTTCCTATCAAAGTCAACATCTAGAAGCAAGTGCTTTTTCGCTGCGATGGTTGGGATCAAATGATCGAGTAACAACCAGTCATTTGTATTTATTCATTGTCTCGATGACAGTTGCTTATATATAAATATAATAGGTTTGGTAAACATGTACACGAAAAATGAAAAAACTGTGTTTTAGGTGAAATATTCATAATCAAACTACCAGATAGGCAGGTGCCTAGAAAACAGGAGATAGTCACTGTATTATACATTATGAAGACGATTCAGCAGCAAAGTAAAAGAGTTATTTATGACTCATCATGGTAGCCTTTTGTAACAAGTCGTCTTGCTTGCATCCACAACGATTACAAGGGCACCTCTTTCATACATATTTCTGTCGTGCCGTGCGCCATAAGACCTCTTACCACTGTGCATTGTAAAACTTGGTGGCAGGCACTGCAAGGGCTGTTCTTGCAGTATGGGCGATAGGCAAAACAAGGCTTTGCGCCATTATATTTTTCCTTTCTGAAAAACTGAGTATGCCGCAGGCTGTGATGCCCTATATATTTTCCATATTAACATCTGCACTCAAAAGTGTGTTTTAAAATAAGTTTAACTTCTAAAGAGCAGGTCTTTGAAAAAAATATAGCTGTGACAAGTTACTGCTACCTTGGTGTAGAATTCGCGTGCCTGCCTGATACAGCTTTTGTTGTGTGTCAGATACCTGTGCATTATAAGTGAGCAAATTGTTGAAATTTGAAGTGTGTGAATGTGAAATTTCTAACTTCAAAGCAAATTCGAATTATAAAAACTATGTGCCACTAGAAGTGAATATTCTTTGGATATTTTTAAATAAGGCTACTAGTATAACTACAGACTTTCGCGTTATATGTTTGTTCTACAAATCAGACATGAAAAAGCAAGGTTGTACTGGAAGTACAAGGCAAATTCATGCATTGTATTGTGCTTGGCTGTACGTCATGTGCAGTTATTAGATCTTGTAATGAAGGACGAGTAGCTCTGTGCTATGTTCAGAAAACAGCTGCATCATTGTGCACATAGCCATTCTTTAAGACAACAGAAACAACTACCCACCAAATACCCCATTGCAGTTTCGTTAGTTATGGTGACACAGTTTAAGTTTCCAAGTTTGCTTTTTCAACAGAGACTCTTGCTGGTGGTGAAGGTACTAAGGCACTCGGCTGCTGACACACAGGTCGCTGAATTGAATCCCAGTGCGGCGGCTGCATTTTCGATAGAAGCGAAATGCTTAAGTCTCATGTGCTTAGATTTAGGTGCATGTTAACCCCTGGCGGTCAAAATTTACACAGCCCACCATAATGATACCTATTGATCATTTCATGGTTTAAGGACGTTAAACCCAAACAAATATTATTAATATTATTATTATATTTTTTATCAACAGGCTCAAGTGATAGGCATGATGTTCACTGTAGGTGCGTTATCTTTGCATAACCGATATACAAATGCTGGGTTTTCTATGTTTTATAGATTTCTTGTTAATTTTTTCATGACTTCCCATTTGTTTCGGTGGCAAGCATCATTACATTTCTAGTACTCTAATGCAGATTTGTAATTGCCAGCATGCACAATATGAAGCCCTGCGTTTTACCATAGAATGCCAAAACAACACCTTCTAAAGCGCACCAAAAAGCGGAACTTGTCGCAATGAAAACTCACTTGCCGAGTCTTTTAAAGTCATGTGCTGTTTGAATATTTCGAAAAATGAAAGTGCTGTGCAGTCAAAAAACCAACTATTGGAATAGAGTATCAAAAATATCGGATATTAGTGCTTGCCTCAAGGAAAGTCGACTTTATTTTAGCACAGGGATTTCAGTATTCCACATTATTATAATACAAGGCCTATAAGAAACTTGATATGCGCACAGTTATGCTGAAACACCTTAAAATACTAATCAAAGGTTTGTGATTGCCTAAATATTGCACGTTGCGATAAATATTATGAGCAAGTTATAGATAGCAGTGTAGGTAAGTACCCAAGGCAGATCAAGTAGAAGTCGACAGGCTTGCTTTATAGCAGGTCAAAACAATGGCTTTCCATGAATCTTGTGTACTTTGAATAGGCCTTACTATTGTATAAACTTGGTTTGGCAAAAGTGTGACTGTAGTCAAATTATTTAGTTAAATCTTGAGGCTTGTAAAACACTGAAAATGAAGCTGAAACTTTTTCAGAATCTAAAATTGCAATCTAGCAGTAAGTTTTGAAAGCTGCTGAAGTATTTTTTTTCTTTTCAACTAAGGGGGTCTGAAAAGTGAGCAAGGGTACACTGGTCCTCCCAAGTGAGGGTGATACAACTGTAGTACTGGGAGACTATGGTGAGCGGCTGATGTGCAAATGCAGAGCAATTAAGTTTGAAAGGTCGGTCGCATAAACCAATGATTAAGGAAAGGAACCAAAGTATAGGAACATGTATGGGGACAACAAGGAACTCCTGGTGCTTGAAAGCGCTACCAACGATTCAATCATAGGCGCAGCGGCAGCCTAGTCAGGATAAATGTAGGGGGCGTGACTAGGGGGGCTGGAAGTTCTAATTTGGTAACAACACAGAGCGCGCTCAACGAAAATCTCGTCTGTGCCAAAATAAGAAGCAGTTTGTCGCATTTTCGCTCATATATTTTTGAATGAACTTTGCTAAATAAATTGTAGTGCCGTGATAGTTCATGAATTCTAGTTCTTCACACCATTGAACCATTTATGCACCAGCTGGGAAATGAAAATTTCTTCATCGGATCAGGAAATTGGCAAGATAGGGTTTTGTTAGATCGAGTTTAACTACATACCATTGTGAGAAATTCACAGGCTTCGGGATAATGCCAAGAAATCCTGCAATAGTTCAGTATAAAATTGAAAGGGTGGACTTCACGTTGGTCGCTTCTCAGCCATACGGCCTGGAAGGTGAGACCTATCAATTATGTGATCAGAAATGATTGTTTCATTCGTCAATGACTTCTTGCAGGTGAGTACGAAGAGTGATTGTTGCGAATTTGTGTTGCTGAATACACCAACATAGTAGTTGTACAGTGTTTTTTTATGGTTCGCGAAAGGAGCTCTGATTTTCATGTAAGTCTTCATGGCTTTGTAATAATATTGAGTCATCGAATTCATTTGGATGTTCTGTAACCGTCTGGTTATTTTTATTGTGTTTTGCTACCACCTACAGCTTGTGCATGTATGTTATTTATTGCTGGCACTCGAGGAGTTGTCTTTACGTGACGCCCGTCGTGTACGAGAAACGCAAACTGTGTTGTGTAAAAAATGGCCCCTGAATTAGTGCGTGATAAATGACTCTAGTCTATACTGTGTCTGAGATAAGCTTGTTAGCGAGAAGTGGTACTACGAGTGATCACATACACTGAACATGATGGTGCACTTTGTTATTATGTGAGAACAGCAAGCGTCAATGACTGGTACTGTCATTCTGCGTTTGACGTGCTCAGATTGTGTTTTGAGAACTTTGTTGTTGTGTCTACTAGCACACAGGCTATTAAGACTTGGTCGCACTACCCAGCAGAAAACTGGGAGAAAAACGTACTGCCGTTGCGATCAGTCCAGACGTACATTGTCCATGTGCTGGCAGCTGCAGAAGCTATCAGCAAATATTGTCATCGAGTACGTCTTCTGAATGCAGAACAACTGATGCGAGGAGTGTATTGGTTTTCTAACTTTAAGACTGTGGTCGCGTTTTGTTTTCGATGTCATTTTGTACGTTATCAGTTGACTGTCAATAAAAATGATGTTTTCATATGCTGCGTTCCTTCCTTAAAGCCAGTCTACATTTATTCAGACTTGGAAGCATTGAAACTACATGAATTGATGCACGCTATGCCGTGATGTGTAATATAACGAAGGGTTTTTCATAAAATTGCATCAGTTAGAAATTGGCAACATTCATGAATACGCTCCCATAAAAGATAGCATGTCCACTTTTTTTGTGGCATTACAAATTCAGCAAGAATGAGACAAAACTAGCAAACACCAAAAGATTAAGCGATCCAAAATAGGTAGTTCCTCAAAAAAGCCGCATGCCATTTGAACACGACTGCTCGAGCAACGTTGCTAGAAAAAGAGCACATGTCTGGATGCTCTAAACATAGGAATTGTGCTTGCCTAAAATGTTTGGTTCCACATTGCGAGGAATACTTTCTAGTAGAACACACTAAGGAGGACACAGGTCTTCGAGTCATTTTTCTTCCTGCAAGCAACTGCCTCAGTGCATTTGGCTGGAAACCCTCAGAGAAAAGCTTGGGATTGACGATGGCTCTACGCTTTGTAGACTCGAGCACAGGTTCGCAACAGCATGTAAGTTTTCCTAATGCATAATCAGGAACTGGCATAATGAATGTCAAGATCTTAAGCTCTAGCCTGCATGTACTTTAGGGGAAAGGCAGAACTTTTTCATTGCTGTACATATAATGTAGGAAACACGGAAAAGGGAGATTCTTATCAGCCACTTAGATAAAAGAACAAGAGAAGAAGGTCAAGCTGGCGCTGTCCTTGCTATCTTGGTAGGTGCTACCCCGACGACTCAGATTGCATAAAAACAGTGTTTTTAGGGGCATAGCTTCTTTGGACCTAACTGTTGTGGTTCCTGTATACACAACTTCCTGCAGCTAGTTTTTTTAAGTAAAACCAGATTCCTTCAATTCCTTTACTGGTCATGAAGCTTCGGCGAAGGTTTGAAATAGTGACAGGAGCAACCGTTTAGGGCGCCCATGGCGGGGCAAAGCTGATAATAGTCGAACCCCTCTACAACGAAACTGACGGGACGCGGAAAAAGTTTAGTTGAAGCGAAAACTTTCTTGTAGCAAAATCGAAAAAATATCGCCGATCTGAGCTAGCGAAACAAAGAAACGTTTATTCTCAAAATTCAAAAAAATGGCCGCCGCTCTTTATGCTTTCCCAGCAGCATCCCAACATTATTCTCACTCATGGTGAAAAGCACGCTTAAATTACACCTAAAACCGCTTTCGTGAACGAACCAAACAGTTGCATTAGCACGTCAACACCAGCAGCTGTACGCCGTTAATAAGTATCGGAACTTGCCGAGATAGAGGCAGGGTATCATGGAGCGGCGACTTTTGCATTATTCTATGCCATTCTTATTATCCATCACTCGCGACTAGCTGATTTTGTTGATAATGCGGACGAACAGCCGCTCTGGTTAGTTGCAACACTGACAGAGCGCGAACATAATGATAAACATCGGAATCGGAAAAGGCATCATGCCGCGGTTGCACCCAGCAGCTGCGATACAAGGTCCGTTCGATTCGCTTGCACCACGTGAACCAGTTCACGAGGTGCTGCACCTTACCATTCGTTTCAGCGGTGCAGCATTGACGACCGCTGAACCCTGCCATTCGTTTCGAAAGGTGCAGAAGAGGTGCAGCACCGGTTCACGATTTTCCTGCACCTCCTTCGCTGACGGTGCCGGCTTGGTGCAGGCGCGCGTGCAGCTGAGCAGACACGCAGCACTTAAGACGTAGGTGGCTTAGGCGCCGTACCCGCCTCTACAAATGCGGTGTGTTTACCAAGATGTTTGCGACTCATAAATTGTCCGCATGTGCGTTTCGCCATAGGTCAGTGTTTGCTGAATGGTGTAAATTAACCGAAAAGAAATAAGGCCAACACCTTGTCGGCACATCGTCATTTGTTTCGGGTGTCGTGCTGTGCCTGCACCGCTGAACTCACGCTGCACAATTTCTGAACTTCGCGTGCACAGCCGTGAACCGGTTCCTACCGGTGCAGGTGAATCGAACGGACCTACAGTGTAGTAGAATATGGGGTAGTGTGTTGAGGTACCCTCTCTCGCCATGCATCGCGTGAAGCGGCGCACGTGGACAAAAAACCGGTTCTCAAGGCGACGCTACCGTAGCATGGGCTGGCCAAGCCTCACTGCGTGCTCAGTGCCTTCTTCGGCGCCGCATTTTGTGGGGGTGCAACCGCTTCATCATGGTGCGAACATATGGAAACTGCTGCATGTTCCCTGCCTGACATTTGCCAAGGCAGCAGTCTGCTTGACAGCGGCAATGCCAAATCTAGGAGGCGTTGGCAGCGGTCACCAGAGAATGGCTGGAGCGGCGGCAACGAGAAGTTGGTCGCACGGTGCTTGCGTTATATGGAATAACGAGGCAGTACAGGGGGACCTCGGCTGGTCTGGTTTTAAAGCACACGAGGCCTCCAGCAAGTTAGTGTGCAGGGGTCGCCTTCAATAGTCATGTGCAGAGAGCGCTGGGCAAGGCAGGTATTCGAATACCTTGCGGCAACGTGTATGCGTACAACTTGGTGAACTGGGTGTATCGGCTAGAAAAGAAGTACGTCTCATTCACAGAGCCGCTCCAGGCGGAAACTCCAAGACTCCAAGGAGGTGCGTGAACACGTACGCGACAGAGAGAAGGAGTTATGGCAACACGCAATGAGTGGAAAAGCTACCCTCGAACTTTACCGCAACAGTAAAAGAACAATAGGCTCAGCTCGCATTTACAACAGCACCGGGAGTTTGCTTCTGTTCGAGGTACGAGCTGGCACGCTTCAAACCCTTACATACAAGAGAACGATCGGCGGGGAGACGGCTTCGGTGCTGTGTCGTGCCTGTGGAAGTGCGGACGAGACAATTGCGCATCTCGTGATTGAGTGCGGACAGATAGGACTCCCACACACGGATTCATTGCGCTCCGCGTTGGGCTTTGCGGAGGAAGGTGGAGAGACTGATCTGCAGTCAGCGAGAGTCGATGCGGCGCCTTGAACGCTGGAGGGAAGTGGTTATGGCACAGTGGTCGAGAACGCAAGGTGGCACAGTGTAATGACTAGATAGAGGCAATGCAGTATCAAGCGCGGTTGTTAGCGAACACAAACTGAGCGCGCCCTTATGCTTGTGCTTTCTTACTCGCTCGCTGGATTCAGTGCTGACCGGCTGTACACTCGCGATCTCCGACGACAGCACAACTCTGGCCGACTTGGTTCGTCCTACGCCACCTCTTGCCGATTGGATTAGCCCTACACCATCTCCTTTCGCCGAAAAGTGCTCTCGCAAGTGGTGCCCCGTCCTCGGACTCCTGTGACCGTGTTTCCATCTTTCATATCCCTCCTATCCCTCATATGTCGTCGCTCGCTGTCCCAGCGCATCTCTCTTTCTCTCTATACCTTTATTCCTTTTCTTTTAATCCCTCCTCACCCCTATTCCTTGTGAGCTACTGTTGAGGTGACGCACGCTGATGTAGACAGTTGTTGTTTCTGTTTTGTTCTGGGTTTCGGTTTCGGATTGACATGTGAGGATGCCAGGGGGCGCCGCTCTGGCATCTAGGATTTCAAGGCGACTGTAAAATAAAGACAGTGTGTGTTAGGTAACCGTGGAGTGCGTTTGTTGTGCTTTTCTTTCGGCGCTTCGCGCCAACCCGCGTGTTCGGGCTGGTCGGTGTCCCCGCCGGCCGCGTACGTCTCCGTCGGCCGTCTTCTTCTTCTGCTTCGTCGGGACCAGCTAGCCCCAACACAACAATGGCGACGAGGACCTGTAAGAACCCATTTCGTTTTCCGTGTTCGTCTGTTTCGTGCCTCTAACGGACCTACTCTGATAACCCTAGACGCTCTTTGTTCCCAGTAAGGTGGCTCCTGCGTGCTGCGTCGCTTCATTCCTTCTTCATTCAGCTACGCCGCCTCTGTCGTCTTCTTCAAACAGTGAACTGGCGTCATTTTCTTCTCGACTGCACCTCTCCATTCTTCTTACTTGAAATGGCGTCTCCTATTCCACCTCCCCTATTTCTTCATTCGCCCGGAGACCCGCCACTTCCGTGGGCGGACTGGAAATTGGTGTTTCAGGCCTACGCAGACGCGGTCGGGGAGGACGCCAGCAAGCCCGAGCGTTGCAAGGCCCTGCTGCTCAGCGCGTTGGGCCCTGCCGGGTTAAAGCTCTTCTATATTTTGGAAGCCACCAACGCGTCGCTGACGCCAGCGTCGGGCGATGCCTTCAAGAATGCTGTTGCTCTTTTCGATGAGCATTTTAAAGATGTTTCGTGCGATTATCTCGCACGCGTGAAATTCCAAGAAAGGCGACAATTGCCTGGTGAGCCAGTCGTCGAGTTCATTACTTCTCTTCGAACGCTCGCCGCGTCGTGCGGCTTCGGCGCGCTTGAGGACGATATGATCCGCCATCAGCTTTTCACCGGGGTAACCTCGCAAAACGTCCGCTGCCGCATGCTTCAAAAGGGCTCCTCGATTTCATTATCCGAAGCCCTCTCGATTGCGCGAGAGGACGAGCTTATTCGCTCCAAGTTGGAGCAATTCGCTCCGCATTCAGTGCAGCAACTTTCTGCGGCGGGGGCCAAGGCGGCGGCTCTTCATCTTCGTCTCGGCGCGGCGGCCAACACGGCGGCCCCTCTGCGTCACGGGGGCGAGGAAGCCGACGATATGGCGACCCCATTCCGCCAAATTCTTGTTTTCAGGAACAGCACCGAGCTCCTAATTCGCGTTCGCAATTTTCTTCTCCAAGCGCAACAGCGCATTGCTTTCGTTGTGGATCGGCTCGGCATTTAGCCAATTTTGCCCAGTGTCCCGCGAGAAACCACACTTGTCTTGCGTGCGGAAAAAGCGGACATGTTCAGTCCGTATGCAATTCCCGTCCAGCAAATCTTCCGGAACCAGTTTCTTCGTCTGCTCCTTCGAGCACTGCACAAACCAATACGGTCACTGTTTTAAATATGGATGGCCTCCACTCTACGTCCGAGCCCAGCATCGTAGTTTCAGTGGGCCATGTGCCCTTGTCATTTCTCGTGGACACTGGTGCCTCAGTCTTTTTAATCAGTGCCGCTGACTTTCACAGTCATTTTTCCAACATTCGGCTTTTGCCTTCACACGTCGTTCTACAAACATATTCCTAGGGAACGATTGATAATTTAGGTCAATTTACAGCTCAGGTCTCCTATTGCAGTCACACTGCTTCCATTACTTTTTATGTAACAGCCAATAGCAGCTCACTTTTGGGACGTGATGCCATTAGGGCTTTGTCCATCAACATCGTCGGTGCGTCTATGACGTGTGCTCAAGTCGACGTCCAAGATGATCTTCCGGCTAACGCGCCTTCTGAATTCCACCACCTGTTCACCCGTGAACTGGGTTGTGTGCGTGGTTTTGTGCATAAAGTGGTGCGTCGACCAGGTGTGTGATGATGATGATGATGATGATGATGATCCTTGACACTCTGGCGCACACCCACAAAGGGGGATCGGCCAAGAACCGGGCGGCAGGATCTTAACTAAAAGGCTAATGGTTTTTCAAAGAAAACGTAATTTTGGGCTAAAAAAATATAGAAAGGAAAGCCGAAAATCGAAAAAGGAGTATATCTGAGCAGGGAGCGATGCAGGCCATCAGATGCGATTTGAGACAGAGGTAATGGTGGGTCTATATATATATATATATATATATATATATATATATATATATATATATATATATATATATACATATATATATACACATATATATATATATATATATATATATATATATATATATATATATATATATATATATATATATACATTCATACATACACACACATACATACACACACACACACTCATATATATATACATATATAGGCAGATTAGCATGGCAATCGCTTTGTTTCAATTATGTATTGAAATACCGCAGAGCAGACGTCCCTGTGGCTATAACCGAATTTAATGCTGCCAAACGACAAAATTACTGCCACATTTAATTCTAATCCCAATTCTCAAGTGGAGCTACCAGGTATCTTTTCCGCTGATGAGAATACCAGCGACAGAACAAAAAGAAGTGTTCTATCGTTTCCATTTTTTGGCAAGTCTGACATAAAGGTGACGCCTTTAGACCAACTTTATGCAAATAATAATTCAGTTGAGGAATTCTGCAACGCAATCTTGTAAAAGTAACTTCCAAGTGCCGTGTTGCACACCACTGTCTATTCCAGCGGCATCTTAGATGTGCGAAATCTCGATATTTATCCAATGAGTAGCAGTCGTATTCACGCAAACAGAGGTTTCTAAACCTTATTGCTGTCGCGTAAGCCGTATCAGGCAAAATCGGGATAATGGGACCGCTAAGAGATACTGTGGCTAGTGCATCCGCCATCTCATTGAGATATATGCCACGATGACCTGGTACCTATAAGAGCTGCAGTTTTTTCAAGTTTGTCGGCGCGGTTTTTTGTATAAAGTGATGCGTCGACCAGGTGTGTGCCCTGTGCGTGCCAAGCTGCGCCGCATTCCTCTTCTTCTCCGTGAGCAAGTCTCTGCGGAACTGTCTCGCCTTCAAGCTAGCGGAATCATCGAGCCTGTCTCTGCTTCCGACTGGGTTTCTCCACTGGTCGTTATCAAGAAAAAAGATGGATCCCTTCGACTATGCGTCGACTTACGAGAACCCAACAAGGCGATCGTCGTAGACGGGTCTCCACTTCCTCACATTGAAGAACTGCTTCATCAGCTCTCCGGAGCGGTATGTTTCTCCAAGCTGGACCTCGCGTCCGCTTATCACCAAGTTAAACTTTCTGAGTGCAGTAGAGACTTGACCACATTTGTATCGCACGAAGGCTTGTTTCGGTTTCGCCGCGTGTGTTTCGGGCTTGCATCTGCCCCTGCAGTGTTTCAGAAAATGATGTCAATTATTCTTAAGGGTTGTAATGGCGCCCTTTGTTACTTGGATGATATTTTGGTGTGGGGACGTACTCGCGAAGAGCACGATGCTAACTTTCATACTGTTCTCAACCGCATCAGTGAATGTGGTATGAAACTTAATAACAAGTGCATTTTTTCTGTGAATGAGTTAATTTTCTAGGACATAATGTCAGTTCCCGCGGCTTGACACCTGTTGAATCTAAAGTTCAGGCCATTGTCAATGCCCCACGGCCTATTGATGTTAAAACCTTGCAATCTTTTTTAGGTCTTGTTGGTTATTATGCCAAGTTTGTTCCTCACTATGCTGATGTTGTTGAACCACTGCGTACTCTACTTTGTCAAGCACAGCCTTTTAACTGGTCAGCTGAAGCTGAGCAGAGCTTCATTCAAGTTAAGTCAATACTGGCCTCAAAGCCAGCTGCTAGTATTTTCAATGAGAAGCTTCCCATCGTCATCACGACGGATGCGTCCGATGTTGGACTGGGAGCAGTGTTTCAAGAACTCAGAGACGATCAGCTGATCACTATTGCTTTTGCATCTCGTACATTTACCCCTGCTGAACGCAGATATTCAGCCGGAGAGCGTGAAGCTCTCGCTTGTCTTTTTGCCTGTGAGAAATGGCATGTTTACTTGTGGGGCCGGCACTTCACATTACGTACAGATCACCAAGCACTAGTTGCTCTTCTTTCTGCAGGATCCGAAGGCCGCCGCCCCATTCGCGTTTCCCGTTGGTGTGCCAAACTCATGTATTATAATTTCAGTGTTCAATATTGTAAGGGTTCTAATAACGTGGTTGCTGATGCACTGTCGCGCCTTCCTCTTCAGATACCGGTTACTGAAGAGCGGGATGAGAAAGTTGTTTCATTAGTTACTTCCGGCATTACTAAAGCTGAGCTTCAGGCAGCTACAGCTGCAGATTCCACTTTGTCTTAAGTTCTCAAATATTTACGTGAAGGATGGCCTTCCAAAGGTGCTCTTGCTTCTGAATTCTTGCCTTACTTCGCAGTCCGACAGGAACTGTCTTGTGTCGAAGACTATGTGAAGTAGAACTCTTGTTCCGAACAGTTGTGTACATTTTTTTTTGTTTGTCAGTGCGTTTTCAGGACTCGTAGTGTGTGAGTTCGGTGTGCCGTGCTCCGAATTTTCATGTGTTCTAACGTACATACCTTGTATATACTTTTGTATCGATCATGCATAAATATAAACAGTGTATAGGTGAACTTTTTTCGAGGAGAGGATGGTTGTTGTGTTCTGGGTTTCGGTTTCGGATTGACATGTGAGGATGCCAGGGGGCGCCGCTCTGGCATCTAGGATTTCAAGGCGACTGTAAAATAAATACAGTGTGTGTTAGGTAACCGTGGAGTGCGGTTGTTGTGCTTTTCTTTCGGCGCTTCGCGCCAACCCGCGTGTTCGGGCTGGTCGGTGTCCCCGCCGGCTGCGTTTCTTCTTCTTCTGCTTCGTCGGGACCAGCCAGCCCCAACACAGCAGTTTCCCTATGCAAATGGCTAGTACCCAAAGGAGCGGATTGGCCGATTATGAGGTGAATTTGCCCTATACTTTCAGCATTGCGTGATTCCTAAAAAAAACTTTTGTAATTTATTTTTATTTCAAATGCCAATATCAAGTTTGCAGAAAAATAAAATAAAAAATAGTGACACCGTAATTCATCAAGAAAATCATTTAGTCGCAGTGATGTATTCCTGAACGGCGAATAAACCAATCCTGTGGCTGAAACCCAGTGTAAAGGCTCCAAATGAAAGAAGATCAGGTTGTGATAATTGCAAGCCCAGTCTTTGAAGAGGTGGTGCTAGTATGCTTTGCCTGAATAAATCGCAACGGCGACAATGTAATGAAAATTGACTGATCGTTTCCTCTTGATTACAGTAAATGCACATAGTAGAATTCAGTATACCTGATCTATGCAAGTAAACATTGAGGGAGGTAACGCAGCAACGAAATTTCATGATGACAACTTTCATCATCCTTGAATTAGACAGTTCACTGCGCCACGGAAAGAACAAGTGGTTGTACTCAGGAGAAGCCGCCAGTGCAGGGTCTGAGAAATTTTGCCTGATTTTAAGTGTGCGAAATTGCGCCACCGTAATGTGTACTGTATAAGGAAACAATAGAAATGATAGGTGTCGAAGGCGATGCCTTCACAAGAGAATCAGCTATTTCGTTTAACAACAAACCTTTGTGCCCTGGTTGCCATATTAAATGAATACTTCGGAGATGACAGGGAACCAATGATTTAAAAGGTTTCAGTATGGGTGAGCGACCAGATGCTGACAGGAGAGACGCCGGAGCGAGCGGACGCGCGTCGCATGCGCTCCGCCGAACGTGTGCTCTCGTTGACCGGATTACTTCGATATCGTCGCCGGCACTGTGTCGGATCATCAAGTTTTAACTGTCCTGGGAACCGCACACCCTTCCCGAGGCTGTAGAGCATCTCCATTTTGCTCTATCGCCTTCAGAAGAACCCATGTGAGCGCTGGGCCGCTAGGCCTAAGCGTCGACCCAGCTCGCCTGTGCGAGTACGGGTGACTAGGCCTAACGGCGGGACCCCTTCCACAACAATATGGACGCTAGCACTACGCCAACTGCTGACGTGACTACTACCAGATGCGTTGAACCTGCATTCAGCCCCAACGACACCCATGTTAACACGGAATCTCTCGACCTCGACGAGCTCACCTCGGCAAGCGAAGATGAAGTTGCCGTGCCCCATCCTACATCGTCTGCATCGCTGGGACCGGCGAGCGACACCGACGCCAACTGGAAACTGGCGATTTCCCGTCGCCAGCGTCAACGCCAGAAAAAATTCGACAAAGCTCGAGCGGAATTGATGCAGCCGGCCGGTCCTGCAAGCACTCCGCCCAGCCACGTCAACGCCGGGGCAGCTGCGGGTGCGAGCGCTCCTGCTGCGCAGGCAGACGCGGCCGGCGTCGCACCGGCGCGAACACCACCACCCGTAACGAAGCCGCGCCAGCTACGACGGAAGCTGCCGCCGCTTCCACGCACGGACATAAAGATCATCATGCGCCCGAAAAAGGGCCTGGCCATTCGGAACTTCACTACGCATCAAATCTCCCGAGCCGTAGCACTGGCGGGCAATTCACGACAACATTGTACTGGTGATCATTTCATTATACGTACTCGCCCCGGGTCGAACATCATCATTGCTAGCACGCCACATGTTGAGAAGGCCGAAATTCTTCGTCGGATCACCACCTTCACGCTTGAGAGGAAGACCTACGAATTCATTACCTATGTGGCGGCCCTTGAGGGCACCTTGCGGGGAGTTATTCATGGGATAGACCCTGGCACAACTCCGGAAGAACTCACCGCCGACCTCCGCGTGCGCACGCAGGGAGTGACCGTGCACAGTGCACGAATGCTTGGTGCTACCAAATCTGCCGTGATCACTTTTGAAGGCCCCCTTCTGCCCCGATATGTACTGTATTACGGTGGGGAGGTGGCCTGCCATCCGTACAAGCCGACGCGACAAGCCTGCCAAGTCTGCTTACAACCGGGGCACCGCTCAGACGTATGCCCCACGCCAAACACTCCCGTGTGTCGGCAGTGTGGTATCCTCAACCCCGTCGACGGTCACCCCTGTGCTCCCAAATGTCACTTGTGTGGAGATGCCCACTTAACGGGCGCGAAAGAGTGCTCTCAGAGACTGAAGGCCCCGCGCCCACGGCCACCTCCTCAACCAGCAGCACCAGCCAGGTGTCGCAACTCCCATCGTAACCCACCCACTCCCAAACGTAGGTGGTTCAGCAAGGAAAACGAGACCTCATGCAGCCACTCCCGCTCACGCTCGAGGTCACAGTCCTTCCCGCCCCTCCCTTCTGTGGAACCTGGCCAACAGCAGCAACCACAGCAGCGACAACATCCGAAGAACCAGATGACCAAGGGGCAGCAGCAGCAGCAGCAACCCACCTGTCAACAGTCCCAGCACGCCTCCAGCAAGCATAATGAGAAGCCCAATCCCACTCCATCAGCCGGTGCCGACAATAAGGTGAGCTGGTCAGTAAATGTAGATCCTCCCATCGCTCCACTCAATACCCTGTCCACCGCATACGAACACCTTCTCGCGGAAAACATAAAACTCAAACAGGAGCTGGCGGCCGTCAGGGCACGTCAAGCAAAGGACAGTTCTCAACTTCATGCCCTAATGGCACGTCTTGGATCGCCGCCTAACTCCCCCGAAAAAAACCCCCCAACCTCCCCCAAGAGACAGAAGACCCCTAAAACGGCGCTATCAATTCCTGCTGCGTCGGGCACCACAGTCACACGCGAAGAGTGACGCGAAATGCTCCAACGCTCGCGCAGCAGCTATCGCAGCAATTCAGTGCCGTATTCACGCAGTTCGGAGAACGCCTCGACTCTCTCGAGACACGCTTCGAGGCGCAAATTGCTGAAACAGGCGAAAACATACGCAGGAAGAGGGCCACTCGTAGCTCGCACGCCACGACAGATCAAGGTTACCATAGACTAGGATTGGAATCACATGCATCCGAAATCCTCGCTACCCCCGCATTGACACCCAGTGCCCTCACCCTCACTCCTACATCGGCGTCGCAAGCCGAGATTCCGATACCCACGCCTTTCCACTCAACGAATTAACCATGGGCAGCACAGCCCCACTCATTGGCGAACATTTAGAAGTCTGGCAATGGAACTGCCGCGGCTTCCGCAGAAAGCGGAGCCTCCTCCAACAGTACATTAACACACACCTTGCTCGGCCAGATGTCATAGCGCTTCAGGAGCCCGGAACGCCACCCATATTTTCGGGTTATGAGTCCTATAATAGTCAAACAAAGGGCAAAGCGGCCATCCTGATTGACAAAGCGCTAACCGCAGTTGGCTTAGACAATATCCCAGACACCAACATAGAACATGTGATTGTGGAGCTAGTTCTCAGGCAAAAAAAGAAAGGAGAAAAGCGAAGTATCATCATTGTCAACGTATATAGCGCCCCAAAGCAAAAAAAAAAACACTGATTTCCATGTCCTCGTCCAAGGTGCCTGCCGATTGGCCCAGGGAAAAGAACTCTTACTGCTCGGCGACTTCAACGCTCTCGACGAACGCTGGGGCAACCGTTCGGATGTCAAAGGCAAACAGCTTGCGGCTGCCACTAAAAAAATTCAGCTTGAACTGCTTACGGATCCCGCGTTCCCTACCCGGATCGGCAACAGTGTGTGCAGGGACACTTGCCCCAATCTCACCTTCGCCCGTGGCCGTGCAAACTATAACTGGGACAACCTGCAGGAATCCTTGGGCAGCGACCACTTCATTCTCCGCACAAAAGTTACAGAGAGCGCAGCGCGTCGGTCTATTGGAGAAGCACGCATCACAAACTGGGACGCCTTTCGTCGTGAGAGCGAATATTCACTCGACAGCCTCACAAGCCTCACCGACTGGTGCACCCAACTTAAAGAAATTCGAGAGCGTTAAACCACCACCATTAACAGAACACCTGCACTGCCGGAAGTGGACGGCCATCTGCTACATCTGTGGGAAACCCGAAGGAGCCTCATCCGCAGATGGAGGACGCAAAAACATAACAGACGCCTCAAGCTAAGGATCGCCACACTCACCACTCAGGCAGAGCAGTACGCTACAGAACTGGCGCGACTCAATTGGGCCCAGTTTAGCGACTCTCTTCGAGGCTCATTGGGCACGGCCCGCACGTGGCACATTTTGCGCGCTTTGATGGACCCCACTCGCACAAAAAATGAGACGAATAAGTCAGTCATGCGCCTCATACACGCCTTTGAGGGTACTGACGATGAGCTTGCTGGATCAAGTCCGGCGAAAATGCTTTGGCGATTTCTACCCACCCGCATCTCAAGATGCGTATCGTGGACGTGCCAATGACACTCTCGACCGACCAATAACGGTGGACGAAGTTTACGCAGCCATTCGCAGCAGCAATCGCAACACAGCTGCTGGGGCAGACGGAATCACGTACTCCCTTATCAGGAACCTCAACGACAGCGCCGTACAAGAAATCACGGCGTTTTTTAATGATCATTGGCAACGTGGCACGCTTCCTCCTGAATGTAAGCACGCGGAGGTCATAATGATACCGAAGCCAGGCAAAAAACTTCAGATCGAAAACCTCTGACCAATATCCCTCACTTCCTGCCTTGGTAAACTCTTCGAGCGCGTCATCACTAACCGCGTGCAAGATTACCTCGAAGACAATGACCTTTTCCCGCACTCAATTTACGGGTTCCGGGCACATCTTTCAACGCAAGATGTACTGCTACAATTAAAAGAAGTCATTGATAACGCCCCCCAGCAAGGAGAAAACATTATCTTGACTTTAGACATTAAGGGCGCATTTGATAACGTTAGCCACCAGGCCATACTTGAGGGCCTCGAGGCCCTTCATTGTGGGCAGCGCGTCTACAGTTATGTTCACGCCTTCTTGTCGGACCGCACTGCCACAGTTGGTCTCGGCTCCATCCGATCAGATGTTATCGAGGTTCCGAACAAGGGCACCCCGCAGGGCTAAGTGATTTCCCCGCTACTCTTTAATGTAGCTATGGTTGGCCTGGCACATGAACTCCACCGCATCGATGGCGTCCATCACGCAATGTACGCGGACGATATCACCGTCTGGGCTACGCGGGGGTCCCTTGGAGAAAAAGAATATAACCTGCAGCAGGCAGCCACATGCGTCGAGCAATACGCGCAGGCACGAGGCCTGGCCTGTGCAACAAAAAAATCTGAGCTTCTACGAATTTATCGACGCAAGCTCCCACCATCGACGCAGAACAACCAAGGCTCCCGCCTCCAGGTTGTCCTTGCTGGCAAACAAATCCCAGAGAAATCCACCATTCGAATATTAGGCATGTGGGTACAGTCGAACCGCCATGTGAATCACACACTTTCCCTTCTCCGCACCACTACACTGCAAGTGGCCCGAATGATATCTCGGGTAGCCACTCGTCGCCATGGCATGCGTGAGGAGGACACCCTGAAACTCATACGTAGCCTCGTGGTCAGTAGGGTGACATACAGTTTGCCCTACCAACGCCTCACCAAAAGCGAACAGGGCCAAGTAGACGCAATGCTCCGCAAGGCCTACAAAGCGGCACTCAAGCTACCACCGGGTACTCCTTCTAGCAGGCTCCTCGCATTGGGCCTACACAACACCTTTGAAGAACTTTGTGAAGCGCAACTTGCCACACAACTGCAACGGCTCAAGCAAACACCTACAGGCCGTGACCTGCTCCTACGCCTCGGCTACATCAGCCAGTTTCACGACGCAGCTCGTCGCAAGCCCATTCCGGACCAACTTCGTGCCACTTATAAGGTCGCTCCCATCCCCCGCAATATGGATCCCCGACTACATCAGGGCCGGAGGGAAGCCAGAGTGGAAGCCCTCGAGCGAACTTATGCACACAAAAACACTACGTACTATGTTGACGCCACCAACTACGACCACGCAAACAATAAGGCTGTAGCCACAGTCGTGGACCACACACTCACAGAACGTACCAGCGCTTCTGTGCGGTGCCGCAACATCACCGATGCTGAAGAAACTGCCATCGCGCTCGCTCTCGCCCTCGGCTACAGACAACGAAGGTCGCTGACAGTTCTCACGGACTCTCAAGCAGCTTGCCGCAACTACCTACAGGGGCGCATCAGCCAACCCGCTCTCAGCGTCATCATGAGCGTTACAGACACTGGCGAGCATTCCATTACACATCCACTCAGAATTTGGCATCGGATTATATGGACTCCGGGCCACATGGGACTGGAGGGGAATCAGGCAGCGGATAGGGTAGCTCAAGGGTATGCGAGCCGAACACCTTCCAACTCCGCCCCTGAGGAACTCGTTCCGGTCCCTTGCGACTATTCGGCCATCCTAAACCATTACAGAGGACTTAGGAAAGCTTATTCGCTACCACACCGAACACTAAATAAAGAGGAATCGGTCAGCTGGAGGCAAATTCAAACCGGCACGTTTCCAAATTTGCACATCCTGAGTAAAATGCACCCCTCGGCATACTCTCCTCTCTGCCCATGGTGTTCAGCTAAAGCCACTCTGTACCACGTCACGTGGGAGTGTCAGGCCATTACAGCCTTACAACCAGTACAAAATCCAACAGCGGAGCGATGGGAGGAGCTGCTGGCCAGCGAGAACCTGGAAGATCAATTGAGTCTGATCAACCGGGCCCGCAGAGCGGCTGCTGCAAGCGGAGCCCTGGACTAAGGGCCCCCCCACCGCAAGCCAAGCATGTCCGACTACTCGGAGCTTCTCCGCAGAAAATTTCATGTAATTAAATAAATAAATATGTTTCCACCACCACCACCACCAGATGCCGACAGAGAAGAGCACACTGATAATGAATCAGTTATGACTGCTACGACTGGAATGGAAATATTTACCTTTCGCAAAGCTAGCATTATTGCCATGAATTCACCCAGAAAGACAGGAAAAAAATCTGGTAGGCGAAGGGAAAATGACCAATCAAGTACAAGGCAATATATTCCAACGCCTGATTTTTCATGTGATTGAGATGTGTCCGTTGCTATAATGACATTTGATGACAGAGTACTTAAATGGTCCTCCAATAAACCATTTAAAATGCCTGTAGGTAATAGTTTAGCGTGAGTTGGGAAGATATCATGGTAAACAATTTCTGGAGAAATTTGTTGCTCAGTTAAAGGAATCAGATCAAGAACTTGTACATTTAGGGGCTCAAGTAACGATTGAACAAATACTATTTGTGGTTTGTGAAATCTGGGCCAATGCACGGAGAAGAATAGGTCAGGATTTTAAATAAAAATAATTTGTTCAGGGTTAAACGGTGCTTCATATTGTCGTAAAAAGGTCTGCACAGTAAGAATGTTAAAGCGACATAATAAGGTTGGTATTCGTGCTTCAAGGTATAACACTGCATTTGCAGTATACTTTGGAAGTCCTAAGCAGAGCCGTAAAGCCCCTCTTTCCAATAGAACCAGCGGCCGAAGTTTGTAGGCTGGCGCACCGGAAAAAAGAACGCAGCCAAACTCTAACACAGGTCGGACATACATTTTATATATAATCAAAAGTGCATTCCTTCTCATACCTGATCTACAATTGCTCAACCTCCGCAATTTGCCCATCGTGCGTACTGATTTTGTCGCGATGTATTCAATGTGAGGGTGCCAATTTAGATGTTCATTATACATAACTCCAAGATATTTCAATGATTGTACTTGTGGGATATTTTGAAGCTTGTAATTAATAGATGTGCACACGATCTTAGATAGGAAAAACGAGAATAGCACATTTACTGGTATTTATGTTCAACATCAATCCATCCAGCGAATTTTCTATTTCATTTAGATATGCTTGCAAGATAGTGTAAAGACAGTAGAAGTCATGTGCCATAGCAAAAAAAGCAATGTCATCGGCATAAACATAGGTTTTCACATCTGGATGAACGGGGATGGTACTAAGCAATATGTTGAATAATACCGGGGAAAGTACGGACCCCTGAGGTACACCTCGGGTTTGCTTTTGCTTACAGGAAGAGAAACCGCCTTGATAACAATAGAATTCTCTTCTACTTAAAAATTCTATCACCAATGCTACCATGTAAGCTGGAAGTCCATGACTCCATAACTGATTAATCAAGATAGAATACTCTACACTATCGTACGCTTTACATATGTCTTACGTTACTAAAGCCGCAAACTGCTTTTTGTGACGGGCAATATGAATACGACTTTCCAGATCTACATGTGCATGCCATATGAAATATCCAGATCTTAAGCCAATTTGGGAAGAACTCAGCAGTTATTTCTCGTTAATAAACCTAATTATACGACCATGAAGTACCCTTTCAATAATTTTACTACATTAGATGTTAAGGCTATCAGTCGTATGTTGTCTAAATTATAGCCTGCCCCCTGTTTCTTAAGCAATGGTATAATTTTCGCAATCTTCCATTCAGAAGGGATCCATGCTCTTCTAAGGGAATAATTGACGAGACCTAACAGATCATTCGGATATTCCCTGTGAAGTATTTTTAGCATTGTATTTGTTATTCCATCGGGGCCTGGTGCTGCATTTGGCAATCTTTCCATAGCCTGATTTAATTCGGAAGTCGATATTTCTGTGTAGTCATAGATGGTTGTTGTGTAAGCCGAATTAGGAAGGTGCGTTGAGAACCTGTTTTCTAATTCTTCAGCCAATTGATTCAATGATTCCTGTAGTTCCTGTGAGGTGTGAACTACAGAGTCAATGTTTCCTGGTATAGGGGTCTTCTTCCTAGCACGAAGGAAATTCAATAAAGCACGTTTGTTATTTGATTTAGAGAGGTACTCGAAATGTTCTTGGTCATATTGCTCTTTCACTCGCGATACAGTGCGTTTAAATGTTGCCACAATGAACTGATAATCCTTCCAATTTTTTGGACTCTGATTACATAAAGTCTTTTCCATGCAGCTTTTTTTCTTCTATAGTCTCGTGTGCACTCATTATTCCACCATCTACTAGGTAGGGCACTTTTGGTTGACGACGAAGCAAAACAAATTCTGAAGTGTTCTTGGAGATTTTTAAAGCGGAACAGACATTTCTGCCGAAGTCTTCATTTTGACAACTGGACACTGCCCTAACGTTGCAATGCAAGAAGTTTTTAAATTTTCTGTAATTGATTAACGTTTTCTCTGTCCTTTCAATAGATTTCACAGTATACAGGAGGATGGTCACTGTTTGAAGAGAAATCAATTGTTTTCCAAGACTTTATTGAAACACTTGGGCTGCAAAACGTGAGATCCAATATTGATCGAGTCCGTCCGCAAATAAATGTAGGCTGTCTATCATTTAGGCAGGTAAGGTTTTTATTAATCACCCAATCCCACAGAAGAGTACCAGAAGGGTCTGTTCGAAATCCCCACGAAACATGATGTGAGTTGAAATCACCAGTCAGAAGGAAATCATTCTTGCAATTAGCTAAGGCAATATCTAATTGTTGAGTATTATGCAAAACCGTTGGAAAATATGCATTTATAAGTGAAAAAGGACAGTGCCCTGGCAGACAGAGGTCTAGTGCCAAAATTTCACAGTCTGTGGACATAAGCTGAAAAGCTATGCTCGCTGTGCGACAAAATTTTTTCGAGACTAGTATAATGAGACACCTCCTAGTGATGGATGGTCTAACCGAAATGCTCTAAAATTGTTTAAATGATAATTCTTAACGGGGTTAAGCCAGGCTCTTGTAATAGGATTATATCCGGATATATCTGATTAATTAAGCAAAGTAAGGCAGAAGAAGCAGAAATGAAAGACCTACAATTCCACTGTACTACTTTCAAGGTATCTATGTTGACGAGCGAAACACTTCAGCAACGGCAGCTTCTAAAATACTCTCCTTAATAAGTGCACTGTCATTTTCGCTGCCCTATATAGGTTTTGTGTTTGGGCAAGGAGATTTTACAGGAGATCCAGTGTTCTTCTGACGCCTGAAATCTTGGCATACGTCCATTTCATTCTGATCCTCCGCGTGGGTTGACGTAGAAGGTACGGACGAAATTGGGGTTTTCTCCTCTCGGGGTTGCCGCTGTGGGGCTAAATTTGGCATCTCTTCCACTGCACAAGGTGCCGACTTGGCTATCAGAACTGCTACTGCAGCAACCAGCTGTGTCATCTGTGAGCAAAACACTTGAGAGATGCACTCAATTACGCTCGTAACTATGTGTTCCGGCGCTTTCGACATCGCCTTTTATACTGCAGCCTCAATGAGATTCAGAATCTTCGTCTCACTTAGTTGTTCGTGCCTCCACGCGACTCCGGCATATCCAAAGGCCCTATCCTTTATAACTGTTATTGCTTCTTGCCGTGAGCAGCTGCGTCAGTTCATGATTTTTAGGACTTGCGTTTCATTGGACCTTGCGGTGCAGTTCAGGTAATCGGCTGCGCGATTTCCTGCACAGGGGCAGCACTTTTCGGTTTCGGCGTTGCACTCCTTCGATGGACGGGTATTGCCACAGATGTGGCAACGTGAATTTGATTTACAGCCCCCTGCAGTGTGACCAAAACGCCAACAGTTTTGACATTGGAGAGGACGAGAAGCGAGACTTTCGACTCTGAAAATAAGCGGCCATATTTTCAACTCGGATAGACAGGAAGTGCCGGCAAAAGTAGCAATAACCGACTCAGTGGAGACTTTCTCACCGTTAACTAATCGGTTGCATCGGTACAGAGCTATGAACTCAGCATGAGACAGCTTTTCCAGAGTCTCAGCGGGCGTTAATCTAGAGTCATGATATGTGGGGTTTAACGTCCCAAAACCACCATTTTAATATGAGAGACGCCGTAGTGGAGGGCTCCGGAAATTTAGATCACCTGGGGTTCTTTAACGTGCACCAAAATCTGAGCACACGAGCGTACAACATTTCCGCCTCCATCGGAAATGCAGCCGCCGCAGCCGGGATTCAAACCCGCGACCTGCGGGTCAGCAGTCGAGTACCTTAGCAACTAGACCACCGCAGCGGGGCGTTAATCTAGAGTCGATTCCTTGTACCATTCCCTTAGTGCACGCTAAATGAGGCGGGATAAACGCACTCACCGGGACCAAAGGAAACGTCTTGAATTTTAGGATGTCAGATACGCATGAAGGATCTGACGATCTGCATACCAAACCACGTCTTCCGAACAAACGAACATCACTTATGAGCTGGAAGTGCGGCGTCGTGGCCTGCAACTCCACCTGGATCGCCTTCGGGTTGTTGAGCCTAATAAATCCACCACTCGAGGGCACCAGCGCAACAGGGATGCTTTGAGAGAGGCAGTGACTTTTAGAGAGGCTCACTATCTCTCTCAAAGAGACTTTGAGAGAGGCAGTGAGCAGAACTATAATCGATGGTGAAGTGCCTGATTGATGGAAACTTAGCAGGATGAGCATGATTTATAAAGGAAAGGGGGGCAAAGATGACATAAACAACTACCGTCCCATAACAGTGACATCAGTGGTCTACAGGCTGGCGATGTAGATTATAAAGGAAAGACTGCAGGCATGGATAGAGGATGAGGGGGTGCGGGGGGAACTGCAGAATGTGTTTCAAAAACACAGGAGGTCGTAAGACAATCTGTTCTCACTGACGCAATGCATCGAACTAGCAGAAAAGGAACTCAGGCCCCTGTGGCTAGCATTTTTGGATATCAAAGGAGCGTACGATAGCGTGGTTCAAGAGGACTTTGGGGAAATACTAGACACACTGGGTGTGGAAGATGGAGTCATTATTCTTTTAAAGGAAATCTATAAAAGTAACAAGGTAGTTATAAAGTGGGAAAAACAGGTATCCAAGCCCACAGAGGTGAAACGGGGACTTACACAGGGGTGTCCACTGTCACCCTTGTTATTCATGATGTCCCTACAAGGATTAGAGGCCAAGTTAGAGGGAAGTGGACTTGGCTTCAACCTCTTTTTAGTCGAACAAAAAAACTCATTGATCAGGCACTACCAGCATTAATGTACGCAGATGATATAGTTCTAATGGCCGACAACAAGGAAGATTTGCAGAGATTGATGGACATCTGCGGTAATGAGGGAGATAGGTTAGATTTTAGATTCAGTAAGGAAAAATCAGCAGTCATAATTTTTATTGATAACGAAGATAGTGAGCTTAAAATAGAGGAAGTCACGCTAGAGAATACAGATAAGTACAAATATCTGGGCGTATAGATAAGCAATGGGGCCGAGTACCTAAGGTAACACGAAATATATGTGACGACTAAAGGTAACAGGAATGCAGTAGTGATGAAAACTAGGGCACTGCGGAATTACAATAGGTATGATGTTGTGAGAGGAATATGGAAAGGGGTCATGGTTCCTGGGCTGACGTTCGGCAATGCAGTCTTATGCATGAGATCAGAAGTACAAGCAAGATAGATGGATGTGGCTGTCTGTACCCTTTCGATCGGGTTGCGCCTAACGCCACCTAGCCGTAATACTTAGTGAACTAACCATTCGATTTATCTTTTATTTTCTTTAAATTGGGAGGTTGAGGAATGGTACTTTGCAGTGAGGGGTTTAATTTTCAATCGTGCCATGACTTTAGCCACCCATCAGATAACCTCCTTCTAGTTGATTCTACTAACTTAAAGTCTATTTTGCCCTCCCTGTCCCTAAACCCCAGTGCTTTGAAAAACACGGCGCCATAATCCTGAACTATAGGGTGAGGCCCTTTACAGAACATTATCAAGTGTTTGTCAGGTTCTTTTTCCTCTCCACACGCACTGCATACTGTGTCTACCCCTTCGTATTTGGCCCGATATGTCTTGGTTCGCAATACCTCCGTCCTGGCCTCAAACAGTGGAGAACTACCCCGAGAATTATCATAGATCCTTTCCTTGGCAAATTCCTGCTTAAACGTTTGATAGATCTCTAGTGCGGACTGCTTAATCATGCCAAATCTCCACATGTCAGTCTCTGTTTCCTTCACTTTCTTCTTAACCGATAGTTCTTTTTGGTTTGGCCACCTGCTATTTTTTAAGTATTTACCAGCCAATTTCCTGGTTCGCTTCCTCCATTTTGTCGCGACAATCTTCATGTACAAGTAGCTGAAAATCTTCCTAGCCCAACGCTCCTCCCCCATTTCTCTCAATCGCTTTTCAAATTTTATCTTGATGCTAGCTTCCCTGCCCTCAAATGATGTCCATCCTATATCACATTGTATTCCCTGATTTGGTGTATTCCCGTGAGATCCTAAAACAAGCCTACCTATTCCACGTTGCTTAATTTCTAATCTTGCTTGAACTTCTGATCTCATGCGCAAGACCGCATTGCCGAACGTCAGCCCAGGAACCATGACCCCTTTCCATATTCCTCTCACAACATCATACCTATTGTAATTCCACAGTCCCCTATTTTTCATGACTGCTGCATTCCTGTTACCTTTAGTCGTCACGTATATTTCGTGTTCCCTCAGATACTCGGTCCCATTGCTTATCCATACGCCCAGATATTTGTATTTATCTGTTATCTCTAGCGTGACCTCCTGTATTCTAAGCTCACTACCTTCGTTGTCATTGAAAATCATGACTGCTGATTTTTCCTTACTGAATCTAAAATCTGACCTATCTCCCTCATTACCGCAGATGTCCATAAGTCTCTGCAAATCTTCCAATGTTATCGGCCATTAGCACTATATCATCTGCGTACATTAATGCTGGAAGTGCCTGATCAATGAAACTTCCTTGTTTGACTAAAGAGAGGTTAAAGCCAAGTACACTACCCTCTAATTTGGCCTCTAATCCTTGTAGGTACATCATGATTATTAAGGGTGACAGGGGACACCCCTGCCAAAGTCCACGTTTCACCTCTGTGGGCTTGGATACCTGTTTTCCTACTTTATAACTACCTTTTTACTTAAATAGATTTCCTTTAAAAGATTAGTGACTCCATCTTCCACACCCAGTGTGTCTAGTATTCCCCACAAGTCCTCTTGAACCACACTATCGTACGCTCCTTTGATATCCTAAAATGCTAGCCACAGGGGCCGGAGTTCCTTTTCTGCTATTTCGATGCACTGCATCAGTGAGAACAGATTGTCTTTCAACCTCCTGTGTTTACGAAACCCCGTCTGCAGTTCTCCAAGCACCCCCTCATCCTCTATCCATGTCTGCTGTCTTTCCTTTATAATCTGCATCGCCAGCCTGTAGACTACTGATTTCACTGTCATAGGACGGTAGTTGTTCATGTCAGCTTTGTCCCCTTTTCTTTTATAGGTCATGCTCATCCTGCTATGTTTCCATCCATCAGGAACTTCACCATCGATTATTAGTTTGCTCACTGCCTCTCTCAAAGCCTGCTTAGACTTCGGACCTAATGTCTTTATCAGCATAATTGGAATGCCATCTGGACCTGTTGATATACTACTAGGAACACTTTTCTCAGCCCTCTCCCACTCTCGTGGTGAAAATGGAGCCATTGCGCCACTTGATTCATCCCTGTCTATTGTGGTGCATAAGGCACTTCTTTGTTGACACTTTTCTGTCACCCTTGTTCACATATATTCAATAGCTTCGTCCCCTTCTAGCCTAGCACCTTGAGCTGTAGGTATACACCTCTGCTCTAGGTTTGTTCCATTTCTTAGGGAGTTTAGATGGTTCCAAAACTTCGCAGCTGCCTTTCGGCCCTTTTTTTGTTCTTCTGCCAGCCACTTTGCGCCCTTTCTTCTAATCTTTTCATTGATCAGGAGGAATGCTTCCCTTCTAGAGCTTATGAAGATTTCCCATTTTCTTTCAACATCATCTGTCGATTCACCCCGTTGCTTAGCATGTATGCGTTCCCTAGAGGCTTCCTGACGTTTTGCTATGGCTCTCTTAACTTCCTCATCCCACCAACTTTTGGGCTTGTGTCTTCTTTTCCGGGGTGACTTGTCACGTGCCTTAGCAAGCTCTAGCCCAAACAGTCTAATTAGATTTGTGTATGTCCACAGTTTTTTTATCCTTAGTGATTACTTTCTCAATTTGTGTGGTAGCAATTTCTAGCAATTTCTATTACCTTTCTGATTGAAAATTTTCCTGTAGTTGCTCATCTTGTCTCCTTCTCACTTTCGCTGCTCTTGCAAAACTTAGCTTGACACGTTTGTGATCACTACCTAGACTTCTGGAGCCACCTTCATCTATGTGCATTCCCCTTAGCTTATTATACATCCTATGTGACATCAGTGCGTAATTTATCGTTGACTGCAGCATTTGTACCTCCCATGGTATTTGCCCTTAACACTTCTTGGTACTGTTACAAATAATCAAATCACGCCTTTCACACATACCCACGATCACTTTGCCTGTTGAGTCAGTATCCCCATCTATATCTTCTATGTGCGCATTCATATCTCATAGTATAATTATCTCGCACTCTCTTCCTAATTCCTCATTGTCCTTTGATATACACTCCACCATTGCCTGGGTTTCCTCTCTGGGCTTTGCTCCCGTCCACAAGTACACAAAACCAAGGAGTGTAATCTGCCCAGCTACTTTCCCTCTTAACCATAAATGTTCCATGCATCCCTGCTTGACTCTTTGCCAACCCATGCTCTTATGTATAAATGCACCAATTCCACCCCCCTTTTAGCTGAGTTCTGTTCTATTGCAATATTCCCATACGTAGTCCGGATTGCAGGGTGGTTGCTCCATGTCCCGAAGATGTGTCTCCACAACCTTATATACCATCAGCTGCTCCGGCCTCAACTGCTCTTCTATTTCTTCCCACTCTAACCTATTCCTGCCTCCCTGCATGTTAATATAGCCTACGTCTGACTTAGCGCGGCCCTTGTGCTTACGTCGATTTCTTCTCCTACGCACTTCGTGTGGCTTGAATATTTGTGCCCCTTTAGGTCCGTCTATGGCTACACTGTTGGCCTCAGGGCTCTGGGTCCCCCATGAAAAAGCTATGGCTTGGCGACCCATTCTGTTACCGACCCTCCTGCTCGTCACACCACTGTAGTGAATGCCATCCTGTGCAAAGGGGCGAGCGCCGGGCTCGTACACGTCTTGGTTAACTTCTATTACACTGTTTCCGAGTTGCCGGCTCAAACCCTTGTTTCTACAATTGGCCTCCACTAGCCTTCTTTTAATCCCTTGAGACTGCCCCCAGACCTCTAGGACGGTGCATATGGTCACATGCACACTACCAGAGGCTTCTCTGAGCTTACGCATCCCATACTCTAACTTTCTCTGACGGTTCTGATCCTTCTCCTTCAACTCATCATTGAGCCCAGCATGAATAATAACTAGATTTTCGCCCTCCATGCTGTTTTCTACAACCCCCTGAGCTTTGGCCAGTGCATCCACCATGCTCTTCCCTGATTATGCCTCCACCCTGACTCTCCCATCTTCCTTCACTGTCTTGAAGACGCCATCACTAACCCTGGCCACGTTAGAGTCCCCCACCACTAGGATCCTTCTACGCCCCAATCGCTGGCTTCCTGTTTGTGATGGCGCCCCTGTTTTCTTCACCTGTTTCACTCTCTGCCGTCTGTCCTGTGTTTCTGCCCTGCTTGAAGACTGCAGCGCTACCAAGCTGTATGTTTTCGGAGCCTCTGTGTTGTGGCCAGACACTGCGGCCCCCTGACCTCTTTTCTCACCTGTTCCTTCCTGCCTGTCTCTTTCTCCGCTACACACGACTTCCATCTCACACCTCTCGGGTCCGCGGCAAAGCGCCATTAGCTCCTTTACCCGCTGCTCTTGCTCGGTCCAACCTTCCCGTTCATTTCGAAGGTCGCCCTTCATTTTCTCTAATAGGCTGGCGGTAGCCTCCTCCAGCTCACGCGATGCTCCGAGCTATTTTTTGAGTTCTATTCTCTGCTCGCGTTCCGCCCTAAGCTGCCCCTGAAGCCCCTTCACGCTAGCCTCAATGCGCTGCACGGCCGCCTTCAGTGCCTCGCACTGCCTGCACACGAAACTCGCCTTCTGCGCGTCGGCCGAACTCGTGAATGCTGTCTCATCTAAGTAGCACCAGCGCTTGCATTCTTCGCACTGCACCAGCTCACTCTCGCTCGTGGTTTTTCTAGCCTCCTTAGCCATCGTCCGCCCGACCATCGGACCGAGTGCCCGACAGGCCTACGTTCTACCCTAATCCCGCTATCCAGCCGCCTCCGTCAACTATCCTACCTTAACAACTATTTGATGCTGCCGTGTAGACCGCACATACGTGTTCAATTTCGCTAGTAGCCTCTTACTAGGTCCTTTTCGTGCTCGGCTCTAGCTCTTTAACAACTGACCGGGCGCGCCGACCTTCTTCAAAACAGCCGTCTAGCCCGTTCACGTGGTAAGCGTCAATACAACGTTGCCCGTGTCCCACACCTAGAGTACTCGCAACGCTAATTATTGATTAGGAGAAAAAAATAATAATGGTGTTCACGAACACAAGTAAATGAAGAGAACCTTATCTCTCGTTGCGCGCTGTTTCTGCACCAATTGACCTTGCACAACCTTGCACGACCTTGAATCCGCCGAACAGGTGGAGCTCGCGAAACACAGCGCCAGTTGGCGCTGGCACACGTTGGATGGATGGATTGATGGATATGGCTGCACCCTTAGATCGGTCGGTGGCTAGTGCCACCAAGCCGTAATACTTAATGAACGAAAAACTAGATTTATTTTTCCATTATATAGTGAGGTTGAGGATTCGTACTTTGCAGTGAAGGGTTTAATTTTCAGTCGTGCCATGACTTTAGCCACCAATCAGATATCGTCCTTCTAGTTAATTCTACCCGCTTAAAGCCTATTTTGCCCTCACTGTCTCTAAACCCCAGTGCTTTGAAAAACTCTGCGCCATCATCCTGAACTATAGGGTGAAGCCCTTTACAGAACATTATCAAGTCTTCCGCAGTTTCTTCTTCCTCTCCACACGCACTGCATACCGTGTATACCCCTTCGTATTTGACCCGATACGTCTTGGTTCGCAATACTTCCGTCCTGGCCTCAAACAGTGGAGAACTACCCCGAGAATTATCATAGATCCTTTCCTTGGCAAATTCCTGCTTAAACGTTTGATAGATCTCTAGTGCGGACTTCTTAATCATTCCAATTTTCCACATATCGGTTTCAGCTTCCTTCATCTTCTTCTTAACCGGTGATTCTTTTTGGTTTGGCCCCCTGCTGTTTTCCAAGTATTTACCAGTCAATTTTCCGGTTCGCTTCCTCCATTTTGTATCGACATTCTTCATGTACAAGTAGCTGAATACCTTCCTAGATCAACGCTCCTCCCCCATTTCTCTCAATCGCTTCTCAAGTTTTATCTTGCTGCTAGCTTCCCTGCCTCAACTGATGTTCATCCCATATCACCTTGTACTCCCTGATTTGTTGTATTCCCGTGAGCAGCTAAAGCAAGCCTACCTATTCCACGTTGCTTATTTTTCTAATCTTGCTTGAACTTCTGATCTTATACAAAAGACCGCATTGCCGAAAGTCAGAGCAGGAAGCATGACCCCTTTTCATATTCCTCTCACAACTTGATACCTATTGTAGTTCCACAGTGCCCAGTTTTTCCTTACCGCTGCATTCCTGTTACCTTTAGTCGTCACATATATTTCGTGTTCCTTTAGGTACTCAGTCCCAATGCTTATCCATACGCCTAGATATTCGTATTTATCTGTTATCTCTAGCGTGACCACCTGTTCTCTAAGCCCACTACCTTCGTTATCATTAAATATCATGACTGCTGATTTTGCCTTACTGAATCTAAAATCTCACCTATCTCCCTCATTACCGCAGATGTCCATCAATCTCTGCAAATCTTCCTTGTTGTCGGCCATTAGCACTATATCATCTGCGTACATCAATGCCGGTAGAGCCTGTTCACAGAGTTTTCCAAGTTTGACGAAAGAGAGGTTCATGCCCAGCCTACTTCCCTCTTATTTGGCCTCTAATCCTTGTTGGTACATCATGAATAATAGGGGGGATAGGGGACACCCTTGCCTAAGCCCCTGTTTTACCTCTGCAGGCTTGGATACCATTTTTCCTACTTTATAATGACCTTGTTACTTTTATAGATATCCTTTAAAGGATTACTGACTACATCTTCCACGCCTAGTGTGTCCAGTCATTGTCATCATCATCATCATCATCATCATCATCATCATCATCATCATCATCATCATCATCAGCCTGACTACGTCCACTGCAGGACAAAGGCCTCTCCCATGTTCCGCCAGTTAACCCGGTCCTGTGCTTGCTGCTGCCAATTTATACCCACAAACTTCTTAATCTCATCTGCCCACCTAACCTTCTGTCTCCCCCTTACCCGCTTCCCTTCTCTGGGAATCCAGTCAGTTACCCTTAATGACCAGCGGTTATCTTGTCTACGTGCTACATGCCCTTCCCATGTCCATTTCTTCTTCTTGATTTCAGGTATGATATCCTTAACCCCCGTTTGTTCCCTAATCCACTCTGCTCTCTTCTTGTCTCTTAAGGTTACACTTACCATTTTTTTCCATTGCTCGCTGCGTCGTCCTCAATTTAAGCTGAACCCTCTTTGTAAATCTCCAAATTTCTGCTGCGTAGCTAAGTACCGGCAAGATAAAGCTGTTATATACCTTCCTCTTGAGGGATAGTGGCAAACTACCTGTCATAATTTGAGAGTGCTTGCCGAATGTGCTCCACCCCATTCTTATTCTTCTAGTTACTTCAATGTCGTGGTTCGGCTCTGCGGTTATTACCTGCCCTAAGTAGACATAGTCTTTTACAACTTCAAGTGCACTATTACCTATCTCGAAGCGCTGGTCCTTGCCGAGGTTGTTGTACATTACTTTCGTTTTCTGCAGATTAATTTTAAGGCCCACCTTTTTGCTCTCCTTGTCTAACTCCGTAATCTTGAGTTGCAATTCGTCCCCCGAGTTACTCAGCAATGCAATGTCATCGGCGAAGCGCAGGTTACTAAGGTATTCTCCATTGACTCTTATCTCTAACTGTTCCCATTCTAGGCTTCTGAAAACCTCCTGTAAGCACGCGGTAAATAGCATTGGGGAAATTGTGTCCCCCTGCCTTACACCCTTCTTTATTTGTATTCTGTGGCTTTCTTTATGAAGCACTATGGTAGCATTTGATCCCCTGTAGATTTCTTCCAGAATGTTTATATATACTTCATCTACGCCCTGATTCCACAGTGTTTGCATGACGGCTGATATTTCTACTGAATCAAACGCCTTCTCGTAATCTATGAAGGCTATGTATAGGGGTTGGTTATACTCTGAGCATTTCTCTATTACCTGATTGATAGTATGAATGTGGTCAATTGTTGAGTAGCCTGTTCGAAATCCTGCTTGTTCCTTTGGTTGATTGAATTCTAATGTTTTCTTTACTCTGTTAGCAATTACCTTTGTAAATAGGTTGTATACTACAGAGAGCAAGCTGATTGGCCTGTAATTCTTCAAGTCCTTGTCATCTCCTTTCTTATGTATTAGGACGACGTTAGCGTTCTTCCAAGACTCTGGTACTCTTCCCGTCAGGAGACACCTCGCAAACAGGGTGGCTAGTTTTTCTAACACAATCTGTCCTCCATCTTTCAGCAGGTCTGATGTTACCTGATCCTCACCAGCAGCTTTGCCCCTTTGCATGCTCTCGAAAGCTTTTCTGACTTCTTCTATCATTACTGGTGGGGTGTAATCTGGGTTACTGCTAGTTCTTATAGTATTAAGGTCGTGGTTGTCACGGCTATTGTACAGATCTCTGTAAAACTCCTCCGCTATTTTAACTATCCTATTCATATTGGTAGTTATTTTGCCTTCTTTGTCCCTTAGTGCATATATCCGTCTTTTGCCTATCCCAAGTTTCCTCTTCAATGCTTTGACACTTCCTCCGTTTTTCAGAGCGTGTTCAATTCTCTCCATGTTATGCCTTTTTACATCGCATACCTTACGTCTATTAATCAACTTCGAAAGCTCTGCCAGTTCTATTTTGTCTGTTGTACTTGACACTTTCATGATTTGACGCTTCTTAATTAGGTTCTTCGTTTCCTGGGAAAGCTTGCCAGTGTCCTGTCTAACTACCCTGCCTCCAACTTCCACTGCACACTCCGTAATGATACTCGTCAGATTATCATTCATTGTATCTACGCTAAGGTTGGTTTCCTCACTAAGAGCCAAGTACCTGTTCTGCAGCGACACTCTGAATTCCTGTACTTTCCCTCTCAGTGCTAGCTGATTGATTGGCTTCTTGCGTATCAGTTTCTGTCGTTCCTTCTTTAAGTCTAGGCGAATTCGAGACCGTACCATTCTATGGTCACTGCATCGTACCTTGCCAATCAATTCCACATCCTGCACGATTCCAGGGTGTGCACTCAATATAAAGTCTATTTCGTTCTTATTTTCGCCATTAGGGCTCTTCCATGTCCACTTGCGGTTTTCTCGTTTTCTGTAGAAGGTATTCAAAATCCGTAATTTATTGCGTTCTGCGAATTCTACTAGTAGCTCTCCTCTGGCGTTTTTAGTACCGATGCCATAATCTCCTACTGCCTGGTCTTCAGCCTGCTTCTTCCCTACCTTTGCTATAATGTCGCCCATCACTATAGTATACTGTGTTTTTACCTTACTCATTGCCGATTCCACGTCTTCAAGAAGCTTTCAACTGAAGCGTCATCATGGCTGAATGTAGGCGCGTAAGGCTGTACTACCTTCATCTTGTATCTTTTGTTCAGTTTAATTACGATACCTACCACCCTTTCAATAATGCTATAGTATTCCTCTATGTTGCCAGCTATGTTTCTGTGAATTAGGAACCCCACTCCCAGTTCTCTTCTGTCTGCCAAGCCCCCTTAGCAAAGGACGTGCCCATTCTGTAGCACCGTATAGGCCTCATCTGTCCTCCTAACCTCACTGAGCCCTATTATATCCCATTTAACACCCTGTAGGTCCTCGAATAGTACAGCTAGACTATCCTCACTAGATAAGGTTCTAGCAATAAACGTTGCCAAGTTCAGGTTCCAATGGCGGCCTGTCCGGATCCAGAGATTCTTAGCACCCTCTGCTGCGTTGCAGATCTGACCGCCGCCGTGGTCAGCTGCTTCGCAGCTGCTGGGGACTGAGGGCCGTGAGTTATTTGACGTAAGCATGTGGGAGGTAGTGGTCAGATACTGCACCAGGGTGGCCAATGGACCGGTAAGTCCATTGGACAGTATGACACTATATTCATAAATCGTGTCAAAATGAACAATTCGAGGGCGTGCATTCTCTGGCCATGAACCGAATTTTTGAAAGACTACTGAAACCATTACTTATCATTGTCTGCTGTGGATTAAATGTTGATTAGTGAAGCTTACTTTTATAGTAAGCTTTCCAGAAGAAAAGCTGTGTTTTTCAATGAAAGATTATTAAAAAAAACTAAAACAGGGTGGTAATGACATGGTGTGCATTGATAAAGATTTGCCTTTCACGTGCATTTCATATCTTCATGTCTTCTCCCACCGTATGAAAAAGATGGGAAACAGAGTCATTGCTAACGTGGTTTTTTCGTCCAGGTAAAAGTTGGGCCGAGTCTGCACAGCGGTGGATAGGAAAATTGAAAGTAAAGAAACTGGTGTGATTGTGAGGTCAGTTACCGAGAAACGTTTGTCGAATGTAGAAGGGGTGCGGTGTATCTCATCCCCTTGTCATGTGCTAAGTGCTATATTGGGCAAACTGGAAGGTGTTTAAATAACAAACTAATGGATCACAGGGCATCGCTGAAGGCCCACTCGTCGTCAAATCTGTGCCTACATTGCAGGGATTGCAAGTGTTACCTATTACTTTGCGAAACAAGAGTGTTGTTTCGGCACAGGGATAGGGCAACGAGAGAAGTTGCTGAGGCTTTTTATATACACAAGTACGGTGACACATGTGTTGTGAGGCCTTCGGTGACTTTGCACCAACTGGAGATAGATTATTTCACTGCAAACCTCTAATTTTTCATGTCATAATTTTTTTGCTAGTTATATATGTGTATCATTCAATAAACTTTTAGTTGCTTGTGAGTGTGCCTTCTCTGTTTATTGTCGCTTTTTCACGCAGTTTTGTAGTTATAAATTATGAACTCGCCCAGCGTTCACTACTCCTAAAGTTGTTGACATGTGGTTGGTTGTGTCATGTACTGCACTTTGTCGTGTCACACTTTGTGAGGTAGCTTCTGCTGATCAATCGCCCTGTCGCGGTGGTCTAGTGGCTAAGGTACTCAGCTGCTGACCGGCAGGTCGTGGGATTGAATTTTGGCTGCGGGAGCTGCATTTTCGATGAAGATGAAATTGCTGTAGGCCCGTGTGCTCAGATATGGGTGCACGTTAAACAACCTCAGGTGGTCCTAATTTCCGAAGCCCTCAACTACAGCATCTCCTATAATCATACGATGGTTTTGGGACGTTAAACGCCACATATCCACAGTATAAGTATCCTTTGACATTAACCTCTTCTGGCTGTATGATGTAAATTTGGGACACATTGTTTGGAAGTTGCTACATTTTATAAGAATGCACGTATGCTACAATTACCAGTTTTATAAATAATAAAGGTCTAGCAACCACAAAACATACCTTAACATTATAAATAATTTTGTTGCTTTTGTATGTATGGAATTTCTAATCCTTGTAAAAATTTGTAGAGGAAAAGTGGTGCAGGGTGTTCTCATTAACTTAATAATATAGTCATTTTATTGCTGTAGGCCAATCGCATGCCGAAAATAACAGTCCAAATTTTTTAAGGGAATCAGGTCTTTTTTTGTAGTATGTTGTTGCTTTTTCTTTATGTTATTGTTGTCATTTTTTGGTGACAGAAGGTTATAGTATGTTGCCTCTTTCTTATTCACCAGACAAGCACCCGATGAAATGAGGAATCGTTCAATGAGACGACCGCGTGCATCACAGCGAGAGTCACCCCACAGACTATTATGTGCGTTCAGGTCCCCAAGGACCAGATAAGGTTCAGGTAGTTCGTCTATTAGAGACTGGAATTGAAGTTTTTCAAGGCGGTGGTGCGTAGTGTGTCCAGTATTCCCCACAATTCCTCTTGAACCACGCTATCGTACGCACCCTTGATATCCAAAAATGTTAGCCACAGGGGCCTGTGTTCCTTTTCTGCTATTTCGATGCACTGCGTCAGTGAGAACAGATTGTCTTCCAACCTCCTGTGTTTCCAAAACCAATTCTGCAGTTCCCCCAGCACCCCCTCATCCTCTATTCATGCCTGCAGTCTTTCCTTTATAATCCGCATCGCCAGCCTGTAGACTGCTGATGTCTGTGTTATAGGATAGTAGTTGTTTATGTCTGCTTTGTGCCCCTTTCTTTTATAGATTACGCTCATCTTGCTAAGTTTCCGTCCATCGGGAACTTCTCAATCGATTATTATTTTGCTCACTGCCTCTCTCAAAGCCTGTTTAGACTTCGAACCTAATGCCTTTATCAGCATAATTGGAATGCCATCTGGGCCTGTTGATGTAGTACTAGGGACCCTTTTCTCAGTCCTTTCCCACTCTCGTTGTGAAAATAGAGCCATTGCGCCACTTGATTCACCCTTTCCTATTGTGGTGCATAAAGCACTTCTTTGTTGAAATTTTTCTGTCACTCTTGTTTTCATATATTCAATAGCTTCGTCCCCTTCTAGCCTAGCATCTTGAGCTGTAGTTATAAACCTCTACTCTAGGCTCGTCTGACTTCTTAGGGAGTTAAAATGGTTCCGAAATTTCGCAGCTGTTTTTATATCTTTTTTATGTACTTCTGCCAGCCACTTTGCACCCTTTCTTCTAATCTTTTCATTGATCAGGAGGGATGCTTCCCTTCTACAGCTTAGAAAGATTTCCCGTTTTGTTTCAACATCATATGTCGGTTCACTCCGCTGCTTAGCATGTCTGTGTTCCCTAGAGGCTTCCTGACGTTTTGCTATGGCTCTTTTAACTTCCTCATTCCACCAACTTTTGGGTTTGTGTCTTCTTTTCCGGGTTGACTTGTCATTGCCTTAGCAAGCTCTAGTTCAGACAATATAATTAGATTCGTGTATGTCGATACTGCTTTGTTATCCTCAGTGATTACTTTCTCAACTGTTTGAGTGATTATTTCAATTCGCCTTTCTGAATAAAAAAATTTCCAGCTATTGGTCATCTTGTCTCCTTCCCACTTTCACTGCTCCTCCAAAACTGAGCTCGATACGTTTGTGATCACTACCCAGACTTCTGGAGCCACCTTCATCTATGTGCATTTCCCTGAGCTTATCATGCATCCTATGTGACATCAGTGCGTATTCTATCGTCGACTGCAGCCTTCCTACATCCCATTTTATTTGCCCTTAACACTTTTCGGTACTGTTGCAAATGGTCAAATCAAGCCTTTCACACATATCCATGATCATTTCCTGTCGGGTCGGTATAACCATCTATATCTTCTATGTGTGTATTCATTACTCCTAGTATAAGTATCTCGCACTCTCCTCCTAACTCCTGAATGTCCTTTGATATACACTCTAGCATTGCCTGGTTTTGCTCTCTGGCCTTTGCTCTCGTCCACAAGTACACGAAACCAAGGAGTGTCATTTGCCCTGCCACTTTCCCTTTTAGCCATAAATGTTCCTTGCACCCCTGGTTGGCCCTTTTCCAGTCTGCACTTTTATGAATGATTGCACCAATACCACCCCCCATTCTGCTGCCTTCTGTTTTATTACAATATTCCCACGCGTAGTCAGCATTGTTAGGACGTTGTTCCACGTCCCTGAGATGTGCTTCTACAAAACCGTATACCATCGGCCTCTCCTCCCTTAGCTGTTCTTCTATCTCTTCTCACTTCAGCCTGTTCCTACCACCCTGCATGTTAATATACACTATGTCTGAATTGGCTCGGTGCTCGTGGCTACGTCCTTTTCTGCCCTGGGCTCTACTGATCTAAGAAACTGGTGCCACTTTGAAATCGTACCTGTCCCTACCACCTGTCAAAGAGTCTCCCTGGTTGTTTTCTTCTTTACTAGCTATCCTGCACCCCGAACAGCCCACTTGCCCCCCAAAAAAGCTACTACGCGTCCTGCAATCACCAACCCACCTCATAACCTAGCCGACCATTGAAGCGAATTCTGTCTCGTTGAAAACCACCCCACCTATGCACCTCTCTGTTTATTTCCACTACCTCAAAGCCTTTCTCTCGACTCATCCGCCATATCTCTTGGTTTGCGTTGACAACCACTCTTTGCAGGTTGCTATCACGCAAGGGTACCTCAGGTATTGTGCATATTGCTACCTGTACCTGAGGAGAAGTGGCCCGCATGTCATCGATGCCTTTCGCCAGTGTAGTTGCTAGTCCTTCTGTATCTTCATTTAAGACATCGTTTAAACCGCCTGAAATTATCACGAGGTTTCGTTTATCAGCTGTAGTTTTGAGTTTTGTGCTCGTTTGCCTCATGACTGCTTCCAGCTTGCGTCCTGGGAACGCCCCTACTGCAACCCTCTTGTCACCTCTCACCCTCTCTTTTATGGCTTCTGTGCATCAATTTAAATTCGAGTCCCCTGCGATTATCACGTGCTGTGACTTTTCAGCTGGAGCGTCCTACACTTGGGGGTTACTTGCACCTGGGACGCCTGCTGCTTTGTCCCCTCCCAGCCCCACCACAACCTTTCTGAAGCTTGGCCTTGCGACAATTGAACCGGCTGAACCTCTTTTTTTTCCAAACTTGCTAGCTGTTTCTTCACCGCCGTTCTGGTGGCCGGTTCCCTACTGTTCTCTCCGTAGGCCGCTCCTCTGTTCACAATGGCTAGTGCTTCCTCCGCAGACTTCAGCCTTTATCCCATTGCCTTCGTTTTCCCTTGCTCTGTCACCAACGCTGTCTTGAGCTCGGTGATTCTCATCAGCAGGTCACTCTGAGTAACCATCAAATTCTCCATTTTTTCCTCGAGCTCACATTGCCTGCACTTCGCGTCAGCCTCTTCTACTTCCGCTTCTACACTTGTTCAGACTTTCAAACCAACCCAACATCCTGAACAATTCGCAGTCTTTTTACCCATGTCTTTCCGACACAAATTGTCCCTATGACTTGTCTCACTCGATAATTACAAAACTCGAGCCCTGCCCTACCAAAAAGAGGAAGTCTAAGATCTACTACAAAAATTTGCGTGTTCAATGTACGTGCACCTCCCCCACAGGGTGGCAAAAAAGAAAAAAAACAACAACAAAACGAAAATCAAACTCACACTCACGCACAAACTAATAAATACCTGGTGACTGACCCCCGAAAAAGCCATACTCTAAAATAAGCGCAACAGGGGTTTTATCTGCTGCCCTATAATTATAAAGACAAGCTCAAAACATGCGAAACAACTTATCTGCGCAGTCGATGGGGAGCACTAAAAAACACGTCTATCCACCGTGACAGTCCGAACCAGCCTTGACCAGATGGCGCTGGCACACGTGGATGGATGGATGGTTGGATGGATGGATATGGCTGTACCCTTTAGATCGGGCGGTGGCTAGCGCCACCAAGCCGTAATCCCTAATGAACCAAAAACTATATTTTTTTTCCTTAAAAAGTGAGTTTGAGGATTCGTGCTTTGCAGTGAAGAGTTTAATTTTCACTCGTGCCTTGACTTTAGCCACCAATCACATAACCTCCTTCTAGTTAAGCCTACTCGCTTAAAGTCTATTTTGCCCTCTCGGTCTCTAAACCCCAGTGCTTTGAAAAACTCTGCGCCATCATGCTGAACTATAGGGTGAAACCCTTTACAGAACATTATCAAGTGTTCGGCAGTTTCTTCTTCCTCTCCACACGCACTGCATACTGTATCTACCCCTTCGTATTTGGCCCGATATGTCTTGGTTCGCAGTACTCCCGTCCTGGCCTCAAACAGTAGAGAACTACCCCGAGCATTATCATAGATCCTTTCCTTGGCAATTTCCTGCTTAAAAGTTTGATAGATCTCTAGTGCGGACTTCTTAATCATGCCCATTCTCCACATGTCAGTCTCCGTTTCCTTCGCTTTCTTCTTAACCGATAGTTCTTTTTGGTTTGGCCACCTGCTGTTTTCTAAGTATTTACCAGTCAACTTCCTGGTTCGCTTCCTCCATTTTGTATCGACATTCTTCATGTAGAAGTAGCTGGAAACCTTCCTAGCCCAACGCTCTTTCCCCAGTTCTCTCAATCGCTTCTCAAATTTTATCTTGCTGCTAGCTTCCCTGCCCTCAAATGATGTGCATCCCATATCACGTTGTACTCCCTGATTTGGTGTATTCCCGTGAGCTCCTAAAGCAAGCCTACCTATTCCACGTTGCTTAATTCCTAATCTTGCTTGAACTTCTGATCTCATGCACAAGACCGCATTTCCGAACGTCAGCCCAGGAACCATGAAACCTTTCCATATTCCTCTCACAACATCATACCTATTGTTATTCTACAGTGCCCTATATTTCATGACTGCTGCATTCCTGTTACCTTTAGTCGTCACGTATATTTCGTGTTCCTTCAGATACTCGGTCCCATTGCTTATCCATACGCCCAGATATTTGTATTTATCTGTTATCTCTAGCGTGACCTCCTGTATTCTAGGCTCACTACCTTCATTGTCATTGAAAACCATGACTGCTGATTTTTCCTTACTGAATATAAAATCTAACCTATCTCCCTCATTACCGCAGATGTCCATCAATCTCTGCGAATCTTCCTTGTTGTTGGCCATTAGCACTATATCATCTGCGTACTTTATTGCTGGTAGTGCCTGATCGGTAAGTTTTTTTGTTTGACTAAAAAGAGGTTGAAGCCAAGTCCACTTCCCTCTAACTTGGCCTCTAATCCTTGTAGGGACATCATGAATAACAAGGGTGACAGTGGACACCCCTGTCCAAGTCCCCGTTTCACCTCTGTGGGCTTGGATACCTGTTTTTCCCACTTTATAACTACCTTGTTACTTTTATAGATTTCCTTTAAAAGAATAATGACTCCATCTTCCACACCCAGTGTGTCTAGTATTTCCCCAAAGTCCTCTTGAACCACGCTATCGTACGCTCCCTTGATATCCAAAAATGCTAGCCACAGGGGCCTGTGTTCCTTTTCTGCTATTTCGATGCACTGCGTCAGTGAGAACAGATTGTCTTCCAACCTCCTGTGTTTTCGAAACCCATTCTGCAGTTCCCCCAGCACCCCCTCGACCTCTATCCACGCCTGCAGACTTTCCTTTATAATCTGCGTCGCCAGCCTGTAGACCACTGATGTCACTGTTATAGGACGGTAGTTGTTTATGTCAGCTTTGTCCCCCTTTTCCTTATAGATTATGCTCATCCTGCTAAGTTTCCATCCATCGGGAACTTCATCGATTATTATTGTGCTCACTGCCTCTCTCAAAGCCTGCTTAGACTTCGGACCTAATGTCCTTATCAGCCTAATTGAAATGCCATCTGTGTCTGTTGATGTACTACTAGGAACCCTTTTCCCAGCCCTTTCCCATTCTTGTTGTGAAAATGGAGCCATTGCAACACTTGATTCGTCCTTGACTATTGTGGTGCATAAAGTAATTATGTGTTGAAATTTTTCTGTCACCCTTGTTCTTATATATTCAATAGCTTCGTCCCCTTCTAGCCTAGCACCTTGGGCTGTAGTTATAAAACTCTGCTTTAGGCTCGTCTCATTTCTTAGGGAGTTAAGATGGTTCCGAAATTTCGCAGCTGTCTTTTTATCTTTTTTATGTACTTCTGTCAGCCACTGAGCTTCCTTTCTTCTCATTCTTTCATTATTCTGAAGATATGCATCCCGTCTACAGCTTAGAAAGGTTGCCCATTTTCTTTCAACGTCATTTGTCGGTTCACCCCGCTGCTTAGCATGTCTGTGTTCCCTAGAGGCTTCCTGACGTTTTGCTATGGCTCTCTTACCTTCCTCATCCCACCAACTTTTGGGTTTGTGTCTTCTTTCCCGGGGTGACTTGTCACGCGTCTTAGCAAGCACTAGCTCAAAGAGTCTAATTAGATTCGTGGATGTCCACACTGTCTTAATATCCTCCGTGATTACTTTCTCAATTTGTTTAGTGGCTATTTCAATTTGCCTTTCTGGATAAAAATTTTCCTGTAGTTGCTCATCTTGTCTCCTTCCCACTTTCACTGCTCTTCGAAAACCTAGCTTGATACGTTTGTGATCGCCACCCAGACTTCTGGAGCCACCTTCATCTATGTGCATTCCCCTGAGCTTATCATACATCCTATGTGACATCAGTGTCGACTGAAGCCTTCCTACCTCCCATGTTATTTGCCCTTCACACTTCTTGGTACTGTTGCAAATGATCAAATCAACTCTTTCACACTTATCCATGATCATTTTGCCTGTCGGGTCAGTATGCCCATCTATACCTTCTAAGTGCGCATTTATGTCTCCTAGTATAATTATCTCGCACTCTCTTCCTAACCCTGAATGTCCTTTGATATACACTCTACCATTGCCTGGTTTTCCTCTCTGGCCTTTGCTCCCGTCCACAAGTACACGAAACCAAGGAGTGTCATTTGACCTGCCACTTTCCCTTTTAGCCATAAATGTTCCTTGCACTCCTGCTTGACCCTTTGCCAGTATACATTTATGAATGAATGCCTCAATACCACCCCCCTTTCTGCTGCCTTCTATTGCAATATTCCCACGCGAAGTCCAGATTGTTCGGAGGTTGTTCCATGTCCCTGAGATGTGTTTCTACAAAACCGTATACCATCGGCCTCTCTTCCCTTAGCTGTTCTTCTATCTCTTCCCACTTCAGCCTGTTCCTACCACCCTGCATGTTAATATACCCTATGTATGGATTGGCTCGGCGCTCGTGGCTACGTCTATTTATGCCCCGGACTCTACCTATCTTAGATATTGGTGCCACTTTGGAATCGTATCTGTCCATACCACCTGTCGAAGAGTCTCCCTGGTTGTTTTTCTCGTTACAAGCTATCCTGCACCCCGAAAGGCTCGCTTGCCCCCCCCCCCCCCCAAAAAAGCTACTGCGCGTCCTGCAAGTCGCCAACCCACCTCATGACCTAGCCGCCCATCGAAGTGAATTCTGTCTCGTTGAAAGCCCCCCCCCCACCTATGCACCTCTCTGTTTATTTCCACCACCTCAAAGCCTTTTTGTCGACTCATCCCCCATATCTCTTGGTTTGCGTTGACCACCGCTCTTTGCAGGTTGCTATCACGCACCGGTACCTCCGGTATCGTGCGTATCACTACCTGTACCTTGGAGAAGGGGCGCGCATGTCATCGACGCCTTTCGCCAGTGCTGCTGCTAGTCCTGCTGCATCTTCATTTAGGACATTGTTTAAACCGCCTGAAATTATCACGAGGTTTCGTCTATCAGCTGTCGTTTTGAATTTTGCGCTCGCTTGCCTCATGACTGCTTCCAGCTTGCGTCCTGGGAACGCCCCTACTGCAACCGTCTTGTCACGTCTTACACTCTCTTTGATGGCTTCTGTGCATCGATTTAAATTCGAGTCCCCGGCGATTATCACATGCTGTGGCTTTTCAGCTGGAGCATTCTGCACCTGGGGGCTACTTGCACTTTAGACGCCGACTGCTTTGTTCCCTCCCTGCCCCACCACTACCTCGCTGAAGCTGGGCCTTGCGACAGTCAACCGGCTAAACCTGTTTTTTCCAAACTTGCTTGCTTTGCCTTCTCCACCATTCTGGTTGCCGGTTCCCTACTGTTCTCTCGGTAGGTCGCTTCTTTGTTCAGCTTGGGTAGCGCTTCCCCGGAGGACTTCAGTCTTTCTCCCATTGCCCTCGTTTTCTCTTGCTCTGTCGCCAACGCAGTCTCGAGCTCGGCGATTCTCATCAGCAGTCCACTCTGGGCAACCATCATTTTCTCCATTTTTTCTTGACCCTACATTGCCTACACTTCGCGTCAGTCTCTTCTCCATCCGCTTCTACGCTTGGGCCCACTTTCAAACCCACTCCACATCCTGAACACTTTACATACTTTTTAACCATGCCTTTCTGACATCAATTGTCCCTATACTCGATAATTACTAAACTCGAGGCCTGCACTACAAAAAATGAACGTTTAAGCTCTACTACAAAAATTTGCGTGTTCAATGTACGCGCACCTCTCCCACGGGGTGGCAAAAAAAAACAACCAACAAAAATTTCAAACACACACACCCGCACTAATAAATACCTGCTGACTGGCCCCCGAAAAAGCCGTACCATAAAATAAGTGCTACGAAGATTTTAACCGCTGCCTTATAACTATAAAGACAAGCTCAAAACATGCAAAAACACTTATCTGCGCAGTCGATCCGGAGCGCTAAAAAAAAACACGTCCATCCACCTTGACAGCCCTAACTGAATTCTCACCACCAGATGGCGCTGGAACACGTTTGCACGTGCACGTTACACGTGATCACAAACGTATCAAGCTAAGTTTTGCAAGAGCAGTGAAAGTTGGAAGGAGACAAGATGAGCAACTACAGGAAAGTTTTTATCCGGAAAGGCAAATTGAAATAGCCACTAAACAAATTGAGAAAGTAATCACAGAGGATAATAAGACAGTATGGACATACACGAATCTGATTAGACTCTTTGAGCTAGGGTTTGCTAAGACGCGTGACAAGGCACCCCGGAAAGGAAGACACAAACCCAAAAGTTGGTGGGATGAGGAAGTTAAGAGAGTCATAGCAAAACGTCAGGAAGCCTCTCGGGAACACAGACATGCTAAGCAGCGGGGTGAACCGACAGATGATGTTGAAAGAAAATAGGCAACCTTTCTAAGCTCTAGAAGGGATGCATCCCTTCTGATCAATGAAAAGATTAGAAGGAAGGGAGCTCAGTGGCTGGCAGAAGTACATAAAAAAGATAGAAAGGCAGCTGCGAAATTTTGGAACCATCTAAACTCCCTAAGAAATGAGACGAGCCTAGAGCAGAGATTTATAACTACAGCCCAAGGTGCTAGGCTAGAAGGGGACGAAGCTATTGAATATATAAGAACAAAAGTGACAGAAAAAATTCAACAAAGAAGTACTTTATGCACCACAATAGACGAGGACGAATCAAGTGGTGCAATGGCTCCATTTTCACAACAAGAGTGGGTAAGGGCTGAGAAAAGGGTTCCTGGTAGTACATCAACAGGCCCAGATGGCATTCCAATTAGGCTGATAAAGACATTAGGTCCGAAGTCTAAGCAGGCTTTGAGAAAGGCAGTGAGCAAAATAATAATCGATGGTGAAGTTCCCGATGGATGGAAACTTAGCAGGATGAGCATGATCTATAAAGGAGAAGGGGACAAAGCTGACATAAACAACTACCATCCTATAACAGTGACATCAGTGGTCTACAGGCTGGCGATGCAGATTATAAAGGGAAGACTGCAGGCGTGGATAGAGGATGAGGGGGTGCTGGGGGAACTGCAGAATGGGTTTCGGAAACACAGGAGGTTGGAAGACAATCTGTTCTCACTGACGCAGTGCATAGAAATAGCAGAAAAAGAACACAGGCCCCTGTGGCTAGCATTTTTGGATATCAAGGGAGCGTACGATAGTGTGGTTCAAGAGGAATTGTGGAGAATACTGGACACACTAGGCGTGGAAAATGTAGTCACTAATCTTTTAAAGGGTATCTATAAAGGTAACATTGTAGTTATAAAGTGGGAAAAACAGGTATCCAAGCCTGCAGAGGTAAAACGGGGGCTTAGGCAGGGGTGCCCCCTGTCACCCTTATTATTCATGATGTACCTACAAGGATTAGAGGCAAAATTAGAGGGAAGTAGACTGGGCTTCAACCTTTCTTTAGTCAAACAAGGAAAACTTATTGATCAGGCACTACCAGCATTAATGTACGCAGATGATATGGTGCTAATGGCCAACAAGAAGGAAGATTTGCAGAGATTGATGGACATCTGCGGTAATGAGGGAGATAGGTTAGATTTCAGATTCAGTAAGGAAAAATCAGCAGTCATGATTTTCAATGACAACGAAGGTAGTGAGCTTAGAATACAGGAGGTCACGCTAGAGATAACAGATAAATACAAATATCTGTGCGTATGGATAAGCAATGGGACCGAGTATCTGAGGGAACACGAAATATACGTGACGACTAAAGGTAACAGGAATGCAGCAGTCATAAAAAATAGGGCACTGTGGAATTACAATAGGTATGATGTGTTGAGAGGAATATGGAAAGGGGTCATGGTTCCTGGGCTGACGTTCGGCAATGCGGTCTTGTGCATGAGATCAGAAGTTCAAGCAAGATTAGAAATTAAGCAACGTGGAATAGGTAGGCAGCTTTAGGAGCTCACGGGAATACACCAAATCAGGGAGTACAAGGTGATATAGGATAGACATCATTTGAGGGCAGGGAAGCTAGCAGCAAGATAAAATTTGAGAAGCGATTGAGAGAAATGGGGGAAGAGCGTTGGGCTAGGAAGGTTTTCAGCTACTTGTACATGAAGAATGTCGATACAAAATGGAGGAAGCGAACCAGGAAGTCGACTGGTAAATACTTAGAAAACAGCAGGTGGCCAAACCAAAAAGAACTATCGGTTAAGAAGAAAGTGAAGGAAACGGAGACTGACATGTGGAGAATGGGAATGATTAAGAAGTCCGCAATAGAGGTCTATCAAACGTTTCAGCAGAAAATTGCCAAGGAAAGGATCTATGATAATACTCGTGGTAGTTCTTTACTGTTTGAGGCCAGGACGGGAGTACTGCAAACCAAGACATATCGGGCCAAATACGAAGGGGTAGACACAGTATGCAGTGCGTGTGGAGAGGAAGAAGAAACTGCCGAACACTTGATAATGTTCTGTAAAGGGCTTCACCCTATAATTCAGGATGATGGCGCAGAGTTTTTCAAAGCACTGGGGTTTAGGGACCGGGAGGGCAAAATAAACTTTAAGCGGGTAGACTTCACTAGAAGGAGGTTATCTGATTGGTGGCTAAAGTCAAGGCGCGAGTGAAAATTAAACTCTTCACTGCAAAGTACGAATCCTCAAACTCTTTTTTAAGGAAAAAAATAAATATAGTTTTTGGTTCATTAGATATTACGGCTTGGTGGCGCAGCCACCGCCCGATCTAAAGGGTACAGCCATATCCATCCATCCATCCATCCATCCATCCATCCATCCATCCATCCATCCATCCATCCATCCATCCATCCATCCATCCATCCATCCATCCATCCATCCATCCATCCATCCATTCATCCATCCATCCATCCATCTATCCATCCATGTGTTCCAGCGCCATCTCGTGGTGAGTTTGGTTCGGGCTGTCACGGTGGATAAAGGTGTTTTTTGAGCGCTTCCTATCGACTGCGTGGATAAGTTGTTTTGCATGTATTGAGCTTGTCTTTATAATTATAGGGCAGCAGTTAAAATTGCTGTAACACTTATTTTATTGTTCGTCTTTTTCGGGGGTCAGTCACCAAGTATTTATTAGTTTGTGCGTACGTGTGCTTTATTTTTGTTTTTTGTTGTTTTGGCCACCCCGTGGGGAGGTGCACGTGCATTGAACACGCAAATGTTTGTAGTAGAGCTTAGACTTTCTCTTTTTCGTAGGGCAGGGCTCGAGTTTTGTAATTATCGAGTGAGACAAGTCATAGGGACAGTTGGTGTCGGAAAGACATGGTTAAAAAGACTGTAAAGTGTTCAGGATGTGGGGTTGGTTTGAAATTGAAGCCAAGTGTACAAGCGCAAGGGGAAGAGGCTGACGAGGAGTGTAGGCAATTTGAGGTAGAAGAAAAAATGGAGAAAATGATGCTTACCCAGAGTGACCTGCTGATGAGAATCACCGAGCTCGAGACTGCGTTGGTGACTGAGCAAGAGAAAGCGAGGGCTACGGGGGAAAGGCTGAAGTCCGCTGGGGAAGCACTAGGCAAGGTGAACAGAGGAGCGGCCTACGGAGAAAACAGTAGGGAACCGGCAACCAGAACGGTGGAGAAGAAAGAGCTAGCAAGTTTTGAAAAAAAAAACAGGTTCAGCCGGTTCAATTGTCGCAAAACCAAGCTTCAGAAAAGTTGTGGTGGGGCTGGAAGGGGACAAAGCAGCCGGCGTCACAGGTGCAAGTAACCCCCAAGCGTAGGACGCTCCAGCTGAAAAGTCACAGCATGTGATAATCGCAGGGTACTCGAAGTTAAATCGATGCACAGAAGCCATAAACGAGAGGGTGAGAGGTGACAAGAGGGTTGCAGTAGGGGCGTTCCCAGGACGCAAGCTGGAAGCAGTCATGAGGCAAGCGAGCGCAAAACTCAAATCTAAAGCTGATAAAATAAACCTCGTGATAATTTCAGGCGGTTTAAAGGATGTCCTAATTGAAGATACAGAAGGACTTGCAACAACACAGGCGAAAGGCATCGATGACATGCGCGCCACTTCTCCTCAGGTACAGACGATACCGGAGGTACCTGTGCGTGATAGCGATTTGCAAGGAGCGGTTGTCAACGCAAACCAAGAGATATGGCAGATGAGTCGAGAGAAGGTTTGAGGTGGTGGAAATAAACAGAGAGGTGCATAAGTGGGGTGGTTTTCAACGAGACAGAATTCACTACGATGGGCGGCTAGGTCATGAGGTGGGTTGGCGACTTGCAGGACGCGTAGTAGCTTTTTTGGGGGCCAAGTGGGCCCTTCTGGGTGCAGAATTGCTAGTAACGAGGGAAACGACCAGGGAGGCTCTTTGAGAGGTGGTATGGAAAGATAAGATTCCAAAGTGGCACCAGTATCTAAGATAGGTAGATTCCGGGGCAGAAATAGACGAAGCCAAGAACACCGAGCCAATTCAGACATAGTGTTTAATAAATGCAGGTTGGTACGAACAGGCTGAAGTGGAAAGAAATAGAACAACAGCTAAGGGAGGAGAGGCCGATGGTATACGGTTTTGTAGAAACACATCTCAGGGACGCAGAACAACCTCCGAACAATCCGGACTACGCGTGAGAATATTGTAGTAGAACAGAAGGCAGCAGAAATGGGGGTAGTATTTGGGCATTCATTCATAAAAGTACAAACTGGTGAAGAGTCAAGAAGGAGTGCAAGGGACATTTATGGATAAAAGGGAGATTGGCAGGGCAAATGACACTCCTTGGTTTCGTGTACTTGTGGACGGGAGCAAAGGCAAGGGAGGAAAACCAGGCAATGGTAGAGTGTATATCAAAGGACATTTAAGAGTTAGGAGGAGGTGCGAGATTAATATACTAGGAGATATGAATGCGCTCATAAAATATATAGATGGGTATACTGACCCGACAGACAAAATGATCATGAATATGTCTGAAAGGCTTGATTTAATCATTTGCAACAGTACCGAGAAGTGTGAAGGGAAAATAACATGGGAGGTAGGAAGGCTCCAGTCAACGAAAGATTACGCACTGATGTCACATAGGATGTATGATAAGCTCAGGGGAATGCACATAGATGAAGGTGGCTCCAGAAGTCTGGGTAGTGATCACAGACGTATCAAGCTAAGCTTTGGAAGAGCAGTGAAAGTGGGAACGAGACAAGATGAGCACCCACCTAAAATTTTTATTAAGAAAAGAAATTTAATAGCCACTAAACGAATTGAGAAATAATCAGTGAGGATAATAAGACAGTGTGGACATACAAGAATCTAAATAGACTGTTTGAGCAAGAGCTTGCTAAGGCAATGACAAGTCAACCCGGAAAAGAAGACACAAACCCAAAAGTTGGTGGAATGAGGAAGTTAAAAGAGCAATAGCAAAACGTCAGGAAGCCTCTAGGGAACACAGACATGCTAAGCAGCGGAGTGAACCGACATATGATGTTGAAACAAAACGGGAAACCTTTCTAAGCTGTAGACGGGATGCATATCTTCTGATCAATGAAAGAATGAGAAGAAAGGGAGCTCAGTGGGTGGCAGAAGTACATAAAAAGATAAAAAGACAGCTGCGAAATTTCGGAACCATCTAAGCTCCCTAAGAAATGAGACGAGCCTAGAGCAGAGGTATATAACTACAGCTCAAGGTACTAGGCTAGTAGGGGACGAAGTTATGCAATATATAAGAACAAGGGTGACAAAAATTTTCAAAGAACTGCTTTACGCACCACAATAGACAAGGATGAATCAAGAGGCGCAATGGTTCCATTTTCACAACAAGAGTCGGAAAGGGATGAGAAAAGGGTTCCGAGTATTACATCAACAGGCCTAGATGGCACTCCAATTATTCCGATAAAAACATTAGGTCCGAAGTCTAAGCAGGCCTTGAGAGAGGCAGTGAGTAAAATAATAATCGATTGAGAAGCTCCCGATGGATGGAAACTGAGTAGGATGAGCATGATCTATAAAGGAAAGGGGGACAAAGCTGACATAAACAACTACCGTCCTATAACAGTGAAATCAGTGGTCTACAGGCTGGCCACGCAGAATATGAAGGAAAGACTGCAGGCATGAATAGAGGATGAGGGGGTGCTGGGAGTCTGCAGAATGGGCTTCGAAAACACACGAGGTTGGAAGACAATTTATTCTCACTGACCCAGTGCATCGAATTAGGAGAAAAAAAAACACTGGCCCCTGTGGCTAGCATATTTCGATGTCAAGGAAGCGTACGATAGCGTGGTTTAAGAGGAATTGTGGAGAATACTGGACACACTAGGCGTGGAAGATGTAGTCACTAATCTTTTAAAGGATACCTATAAAGGTGACACAGTAATAATAAAGGTAGAAGAACAGTTATCCAAGCCTTCAGAGGTAAAACGGGGGCTTAGGCAGGGGTGTTCTTTGTCACCCTTATTACTCGTGACCTACGAGAAAGATTAGAGGGCAAATTAGAGGGAAGTGGGCTTGGCTTCAACCTCAATTTCGTCAAACAAGGAAACCTCATTAATCATACACTACCAGCATTAATGTACGCAGATGATATAGTGCTATTGGCCGACAATTAGGAAAATTTGCAGAGATTGATGGACATCTGCGGTAATGAGGGAGATTGGTTAGATTTCAGATTCAGTAAGGAAAAATCAGCAGTCATGATTTTTAATGATACTGAAGGCAGTGAGCTTAGGATACAGGAAGTCACGCTAGATATAACAGATGAATACGAATATATGGGCGTATGGACAAGCAATGGGACCGAGTCCTAAGGGAACACGAAATATATGTGACGACTAAAGGTAACAGGAAGGCAGCAGTGATGAAAAATAGGGCACTGTGGAATTACAATAGGTATGATGTTGTGAGAGGAATATGAAAAAGGGTTATGGTTCCTGGGCTGACGTTCGGCAATGCGGGCTTGTGCATGAGATCAGAAGTTCAAGCTAGATTAGAAAAATAAGCAACGTGGAATAGGTAGGCTTGCTTTAGGAGCTCACGGGAATACACTAAATTAGGGAGTAAAATGTGATATGGGATGGAGATCATTTGAGGGCAGGGAAGCTGGCAGCAAGATAAAATTTGAGAAGCGATTGAGAGAAATGGGGGAGGAGCGTTGGGCTAGGAAGGTTTTCAGCTACTTGTACATGAAGAATGTCGACACGAAAGGGAGGAAGTGAACCAGGAATTTGACTGGTAAATACTTAGAAAACAACAGGTGGCCAAACCAAAAAGAATAATTGGTTAACAAGAAGGTGAAGGAAACGGAGACTGACATGTGGAGAATTGGCATGATTAAGAAGTCCGCACTGGGAATCTATCGAACTTTTAGGCAGGAAATTGCCCAGGAAAGGATCTATGATAATACTCAGGGTAGTTCTCTACTGTTTGAGGTCAGGACGGTAGTATTGCGAACCAAGACATATCAGGCCAAATAAGAAGAGGTAGACACGATACGCAGTGCGTGTGGAGAGGAAGAAGAAACTGCTGAACAGTTGATAATGTTCTCTAAAGGGCTTCACCCTATAGTTCAGGATGATGGCGCAGAAATTTTCAAAGCTTTGGGTTTAGGGAATGGGAGGGCAAGATAGACTTTAGCGGGTAGAAATAACTTGAAGGAGGTTATCTGATTGGTGGCTAAAGTCAAGGCACGAGTGAAAATTAAACCCTTCAGTGCAAAGTACGAATCCTTAACCTCACTATTTAAGGAAAAAAATAAATCTAGTTTTTTATTCATTAAGTCCGAGGCTTCGTGGCGCTAGCCACTGCCCGATCTTAAGTGTACAGCCATATCCATCCATCTATCCAACATGTGCCAGCGGGGACTCTAACGTGGCCAGGGTTAGGGATGGCGTCTTCAATACAGGGAAGGAAGATGGGAGAGTCAGGGTGGAAGCCCAGTCAGGGAAGAGCATGGTGGATGCACTGGCCAAAGCCCCGCAGGGGCGCTTGCTCAAGCAGGCGTTTGGTGTGTAGCGACACCACGGACCTGAGCAAACGGGGGGGTTTCGACTCCCTCCCACGCCTAGCCGTGCGTGGCTTTGCCGTGTCCGGGGAAAAGGGGATCCTGGGGAATGAGCCAATGCTGGGTGATTAGACCTTTAAGGACCCCCAGCGGCGCCAACACACCCCTTTGGCCCCGGTTCACGTAGACGGCACCCCTGGGCTGACCCACCCAGGGGAAATCGGCAGTCGCCCTTTCCTGTCTCTCTCCTCCCACATCTTCGTCTTTTAGGGGCGAAGCTCCTTATGGCGTGGCTTGTGCATCCCTCGTAGTACGTAACCACCAGTGGCACATACTCGAAATAGGTATAACATTTGACCGCCAAGGTGGTGCCGGTGAGAGATTTCTTCTGTACGTTGTTTAACAATAAAAAAATAGTGCTCAATGTACATGCCAATGGCTGCTGATGGGGAATGAGAGACAGGAGCATTCGGCTTTTAGTCAACGCGCACGCTGCAATCCCCATTAGCAGCCATTGGCATGTACATTGAGCACTATCGGACAAGAAAGGGTTGCTACATTATACTCGCTGTGTGTAACCTCCTTAGTTTATGAAATGTTTAGCGAGCGTTGAGCCGCAGGGCCATGAATACAATGAACTAGTATATACCATGAATGAATTCGAGGTGGTTAAAGGGGGGAAGCAGATACGAAGCGCAAGCCGTAAGAAATTAAAAGCTGAATCCTCCTGTCTCTCATTTCACATTAGCAGCCACTGGCATGTACATTTGGCACTATCTGACAGGAAAAGGTTGCTACGTTATACTCGCTGGGCGTAACCTCCTTGGTTTTAGAAAGGCTGAGCGAGCATTGGGCCGCAGTGCCATGAATACAGTGAACTAGTATATACCATGAACTCAAGGTGGTTGAAGGTGGGAAGTAGACTCGAAGCGCAAGCCGTAAGAAAGTGTGCGTGTGCAACCTCTCGTTTAGTCCTTGGAATGTCCACTGAATGGCGGTGCTTCTATATGGGGAATATATGATAAAAAGATGCGAGATGGTCGGACTTGGAGTGTTGAATAGATGGACGAATGGACACACAGACAGATGCATGGATGGACGCTAACGGACGCAGGGGCGGATGCATGAACGAACGCAGGGACGGGCGCACGAACAGACGCATGGACGGTCACACAGACGGACGCATGGACGGACGAATGCTTCGCCCTACTCTCCATCATTCACTCCGTGGATATGCTGCCATTTTTTTCTCACACTTTTATCTTTGCTGTCGTCTCCTCACTTCTGTTGACTTCCGATATTCATGGCGGCAAGGGTTAACATTGTGTAGGTATCCCACCTTGGATAATTACATTGGGTTATAGTGATAGCGTACGGCTGGCGTCGGGAGGGCTTGTTTCAACAAGTCCAACCACGTCCCCTTGTTGGGCTCCGTGGTGGGTGGTCGCCGCTGTTACCGAACACATTCATACTTGTATGGCTTTACAAGCATCCAGCGACCTTGATCGGTCTCGTAAGAGAGGCCGCACCGAAGCAAGTTATCACGTCTCGACTGAAACTAATGTTACTTTCGTGAAGTACCACATTATCCACAGTGACAGCACACCTCTAAGAAAATTATCCCCATTTTGGTGGCCAAGTGCCTAGGAGAAAAAATAGGACCCACATACAAAGCATCCAAAATGTCAAGCGGTGACCTCCTTTTGGAGCTAACCGAAAAAGACCAAGTGCCTAAGCTATCCCAACTAACCAGCATTGGAGAAACAGCTGTCACTGTTTCGGTCCATCGCTCTCTAAACACCAGCAGGGAATTAATCTCTGAGGAAGACTTCTTAGGCTTTAGTGTCGAAGAGCTCTTTGAAGGTTTCCTAGACCAAAATGTCAAAGTCCAAAGAATTGTAATCCGTCGCAATAATCAGAAAGTGCCCACCAAACACGTAGTACTAACCTTTGGAACATGTGAAATGCCCACCTCTCTTAAGGCTGGGTACTTAAAAATAAACGTCAGACCCTACATTCCCAACCCCAGACGCTATTTCAAATGTCAAAGATTCGGACACGCCTCGCACTCTTGCAGAGGCAAAGAAACATGCGCAAAATGCAGCGCAAACGACCAGAAATCAGAAAACTGCTCATCCTCACCCCACTGTGTTAACTGTGACGGGGTACACCCAGCGTGTTCCCGGTCATGCCCTTGTTGGAAAAAAAAAGAAGTGATCGCTCTTACCGTCAAAGAAAAAATATCATTCAGCGAAGCGCGAACACGGCTATCATACCTTTTCCACAGAAGTTACGCCGATGTGACGCAGTCGGGGGCAGCGTCACAAAGGCCTCAGGAGTCAACCGCTACCACACCCAGTGGTCCTGTGGTGACTCAAATTGCCCCCGTAAAAGAAGCAGCGCCAGCTGCTCCATGCACATCAAAGGGCCCGCAGACTCCGGTCTCCCTGGGCCCTAAACTCAATAGAATGCTAAGGCCTGAGATCCGTTTCTCAGCGCCTCACTCTCGATCTGCCAGCGCCTCAGACAAGGCAATGGAGATCGACCACAAAACTCTGGTGTCATCGACACCGAAGGACAAGCGCTCTCTCGAGCGTACCAAACAGGACAAGGACAAACTCCCAGTAACCACAATAAGTAAGCGATAGCCGTAATGGTTATCGTATTTCTTTCTATTTCTTAGTATTGTCACCTATCATCTTCTATACCGATCAATCCCCAGAAGTATATTTACTTAACTTTATTCCGCCATGGTTTTTATCGTACATTGGAACTGTAGAGGCTTAATTCATAACTTAGGTGACATAAAGGACATCATTAACAAATTCTCACCAGTAGCCTTTTGCCTCCAAGAGACAAATCTTGGTGCAAAACACAGCCATTTCCTAAAAGGCTTCAAAGTTGCCCGAAAGGACCACGAACATTGCATCCGTCTTTAAGGAGGAGTAGCCATAGTGGTGCAGGGCAGCACTCCAACGCGAGATGTGCAAATAAACACATCTTTCGAGGCCATAGCCGTCACCATCCTATCATACAAAACCACCACCATCTGCTCACTGTATATCCCACTTCACACCCTTTTCACCACAAAAAACCTAAAAAATCTAGTGGAACAGTTGCCAAAACCATTCATCTTAGTTGAGGATTTCAATGCTCATTCAACCCTTTGGGGTAGCGACAAAACTGACGCAAGAGGGCAAGCCGTGGAAGATTTCATTTTATCAAATGACATCTGCCTTCTTAATTCCGGGGCTTTTACCTACTTTTCACCAACCTTACGCATTTTTAGTTGCTTAGATCTCGCCATGTGTTCATCGTGTATTTTTAATGATTTTAAATGGGACGTCTTCAACACGTCTTATGGTAGTGATCGTCAACCCGGCATCAAAAAACTCATACCATCTTACCCAACTTTAACAAGCAGGCCACGCCGGTGGAAACTACAGCTCGCGAACTGGCCAGTTTTCACAGAAAACGCTAAGCTCGATGAAGTTTTCTCATCCGAGCTTTATGTTGAGGAACTAAACGAAAAGTTTGTCAAAGTTTTAATCTTAGCAGCAGAAAAAGCAATATCGCAATCATCCCGCATCGTACGCAAGAAACTCAACTCTTGGTGGACAAACGAGTGTACTGATGCCAAAAAACAACAAAATGAGGCCTGGGGAATTCTACGAAGATACCCCACCTACACCAACCTCAACAACTTCAAACGGGCAAAAGCCAGAGCCCGATTTATTCGAAGACAGGCAGAAAAGGATTCATGGCAAAAATACATATCATCAATTAACAGTTCAGTCACATCTACACACATCTGGGACCAGGTGAGGAAGTTCAATGGAGAGTACTCCTCCTACACAATACCACTGCTTACAAGTCCAGACACACAATCAACACTAGAAGACCAGGCCAACCTATTAGGAGAACACTTTTATAAGGTATCATGCTCAGCAGATTACACCAATACATTCCTGAAATATAAAAAAATATGCAGAAAGACAAAGATTGCCTACTAGCAGTACCTCAAATGAAAGTTATAACCTTCCGCTTACGCTGCACGAATTAAACAGGGTACTTTCTGCCGGTAAAAAAACGGCAACAGGGTCTGACCAGATCCACTACGCAATGTTGGCACACCTATTCCAAGCATCCGCGAAGGCACTTTTCCAATTCTTCAACAAAATATGGGACTCTGAAATAAAGCCTGAAGATTGAAAAAAAGCCATAGTCATACCATTTCTAAAACCTGGTAAATTCCCAACAACCCCAAGTGCCTACAGGCCTATTGCATTAACAAGTTGCCTTGCTAAATCTTACGAAAGCATCATAAATATTAGACTTACCTTCACTCTGGAATCGGAGCACCTAATAGACGCACACCAGTGCAGATACAAAAAGGGCTGTTCTACCACTGATCACATTGTTAGGCTGGAACAAGAAATACGACAAGCAATTCTACAAAAACAGTTCTGTCTCCCGGTCTTCTTTGACTTAGAGAAAGCATATGACACAACTTGGAGATACGGAATTCTCAGAGATCTAGCTAACATAGGGATTCGCGGAAGAATGCTGAACTGCTTACACAATTTTTTATTGAATAGAACTTTTCAAGTACGTTTGGGTACGGTACTATCACGAATATTTGTCCAAGAAATTGGTTTACCACAGGGCTGCGTTTTGAGCACCACCCTGTTTATAGTAAAAATGAACTCCATCAACAGGGCTATACCCCGTACAGTCATGCACTCCATCTATGTTGACGATCTCCAAATTGCATGCCGAGCCTCCAGCCTATCATCCTGCGAAAGGCAACTCCAAACTACAATAAATCGGCTTATGAAATGGGCCGACCAAAATGGTTTCCGCTTTTCAGCCCAAAAAACCACAGCTGTTCTCTTTACGCAAAAAAAGGATTGTTCCCTGAACCCGCGCTCAAACTATACATCAACATGCCGGTAAAACAAGAACACAAATTTCTAGGAACCACATTCGACCGAAAACTAAACTGTCTGCCACACATAAACGCACTGAAAACTAAGGCAAACAAAGCACTCAACGTGCTCAAAGTACTCTCCCATAAACACTGGGGTTCTGATCGACTCTGCCTTATACGTATTTACCGATCTCTTGTACGCAGCATTTTAGACTACAGATGCGTAGTCTACGACTCGGCGCGAAACTCATACATCCGCCGTCTCGACCCTATACACAACCTCGGTCTTCGTCTGTCAAGTGGTGCTTATATAACATCACCTGTGCAAAGTCTATACGTAGAATGCAATGAGCCCCCTCTATGTGATCGAAGAGCACTACTAACCTTGTCTTATGTTTTAAGAATAAGGTCGTCACCTTAACACATCTGCTACGAAATTGCCGCAAAATGTGACTCACGCTCACACTACCTCAACAAACCGAACCTAATACCACTTGTCCTACGTTTCGAGGAATACTGCCGCTTTTATACCATCCCTGATGGATCACTAGATGTCGCTATTAAACCACCAAGACTGCCGCCATGGTTCGACCTGTCACAGCTATGCGAATTTTCACTAAACCGTTTCAACAAAAAAAGCACCCCACCAAAACACATAATCCAAGAATTTTATACACTTCAGCACGAATATAGGGAATAGGAAGAATATTACACAGATGGCTCAAAAACGGAAGACCACGTGGGTATTGGGATTGCGACGACGAAAAGCGCTATTTCTGTGAAAGTACCTCGTAGTTTTTCTATTTTTTCAGCTGAACCTTATGCCTTGAGTGAAGCAGTTCGGAAAATCATCGCTGAAAAATACAAGAAAGCAATCATATACACCGACTCACTAAGCACACTAAAAGCACTACATATAAAATCCGAATGTGAGCCAATAGTGGGCGACATTTTAAACATGGTATACTTAAACAGCCAGGCAACCTGCATTCGTTTCTGCTGGGTCCCAAGTCATGTTGTAACACCCGGAAACGAAAAAGCAGATAAGTATGCTTCCCAAGCAGCCCATAAAACAGTAACAAAAGCAAAAATTTCCATTAAAGATATCCAGAGAACAATTAGCCTGGCCCTACTAGCGAAATGGCAAAAGCAATGGGTCACCCACCCGAACGATAAGCTCCAACTGGTGAAACCCACATTCGGGGAATGGAAGACCTGCCGTCACCAGCAACGGTTTATTGAAGTTGTATTATGCCGACTTCGCATTGGACACACACACTTGACACACAACTTCTTACTCGCAAAGGAAGAACAACCAACGTGTGAAAAATACCAAGAAGCGTTAACACTTATGAACATCCTAATTACATGTCATACCATTGAAACACAGAGACAAAAACATTTCAGCAAGCTATACAAACAACACGTACCTTTACACCCTGCTTTGTTACTAGGAGATGACCCTCTAGTACCTCTGCCTGACTTGCTGACCTTTCTGAAAGATTGTAACCTGTTAAATAAGCTTTAAAATCTCATCTTTTTAGTGTCCATTCCTGAAAGTCTTGTGTCTGGCGCAGCATAGCCTCAGCTGCTTTTGCGCCATAAAAACCAAATTAACCTAACCTAACTGGCCAAAGCTCTGGAGGTTGTAGAGAACCACATGGAAGGTGATAATCTCGTCATTATTCATGCTGGTCTTAATGATGTGTTAAAGGGCAAGGATGAAAACCTTCAGAGACAGTTGGAGGATGGGTTGCGTAAGCTCCGAGAAGCCTCTGGCAGTGTGCATGTGACCTTATGCACAGTCCCAGAGGTCTGGGGACAGTCTCGTGGGATTAAAAGGAGGCTAGTGGAGGCAAATTGCGTGATCAAGGGTATGAGCCAGCAACTCGGGGACAGCATAATGGAGGTGAACCAAGACGTGTACGAGCCCGGCGCTCGCCCCTTTGCACAGGATGGCATTCACTGCAGTGGTGCGACGGGCAGGAGGGTCGGTAATAGAATGGGTTGTCAAGCCACAGCTTTTTTAGGGGGACCCGGAGGCCTGTGGCCAACAGTGTAGCCAAACACGGTTTTAAAGGGCCACAAATATTCAAGCCACATGGAGTCCGTGGGAGAAGAAATTGACGTAAGCACAAGAGCCGAGCTAAGTCAGACGTAGGCTATATTAACATGCAGGATGGCAGGAATAGGTCAAAGTGGGAAGAGATAGAACAGCAGTTGAGGCAGGAGGAGCTGATGGTATATGGGGTTGTGGAGACACATCTTCAGGATATGGAGCAACCACCTTCCAATCCGGACAATGTATTTATTTATTTATTTTTAATATCCTCAGGGTCAACAAGGCATTAAAGAGGGGAGTGAGTAAATACATGAAAAATGCAAATAAAACAGTGCAATAAGTACAAATAAACAATACAATATTTACAAATAAAACAATCCAATAAAAGACAGGTAATATTAACATTTCTGCAGAATGTATAAAAATAGTTATTTCTAAATATACAAAAACAGAAGCAATAAGCATAGGTAACAGATTTTCTTGGTTATACAATGTTAGCTAATGTTCCGTGGAAAAGTTTGAAGTCAGTAATGGTTGCGACATTCGAGGGAAGGCGGTTCCAATCAAGAGATGTGCGGGGAATAAATGACTGAAAGAAAGACCTAGTTTGACATGATGCGATTCCTACCTTATTGCGATGATCAAGACGGTTTGAGATGTACAGAGGCTGGAGTATCAGGCCATTATGAAGTGTAGGCTGATAGAAAATTTTATGAAACAGTGAAAGACGGGCGATTTTTCGTCGGTGAGCCAATGGAATAAGTGATAAATCATTTTTCATTGAAGTCATACTTACAGTGTGGTTGTAGTTAGAGAGGATGAACCTAGCAGAGTTATTTTGTACTTGTTCAAGAGAGGTGATGAGATTAGCATGACTGGGATCCCCTATGGCGGATGCATATTCGAGTTTGGGGCGTATGAGAGACTTATAGAGTACTAGTTTCAAGGAAGAGGGTGCTTTGGAAAAGTTACGTCGTAAGTAGCCGAGCATGCGATTAGCATTGTTAATCACGTACTCTACATGAGTTGCCCAACTTAAGTTAGTTGTGATGTGCACGCCAAGATATTTATAAGACAAGACGGAATCTAAAGGAACGTTGTTTAGGTGGTAGGCGTTATGATTCGAGTTCGTTCTTGATACGTGCATTATCTTACATTTCCTAATATTAAGTTCCATTAACCAGATATTACACCAATTAGCTATATTATTTAGGTCAGTTTGAAGTGTTTTAGTATCATCAACATTGGTGATTTCGCGGTAAATAACACAGTCATCTGCGAACAGATGTATGTTAGAAGTTATTGAAGAAGCTAGATCATTAATATATACAAGAAATAACAAAGGTCCCAACACTGAACCTTGAGGCACACCGGATTGTACTTCAGTGAGTGGTTAATGATGGTCGTTAGCAGTTACGAATTGGAAACGATTAGAGAGAAAATGTTCTATCCATTTAAGAAGGTTAGTGTCGATATTTAGCAAGCTTAGTTTTAAGAGCAGTAATTTATGGTAGGCCTTGTCAAATGCTTTGCTAAAATCCAAAAAATGCTGTCAGCGCAGGATGATCAATCCAGGATTTATTGCAGATTATGAGTAAACGAAGCAAGCTGTGTGTCGCAGGAATACTGTTTTCTAAAACCATGTTGCGCTTTAGCAAAGTATGAGTTAGACTCAGAAAGTTAGCAAGGTTCGAGAATATTACATGTTCTAATAATTTGCAACAATTACTTGTTAGTGATATGGGTCGGTAATAAGAGGCGAGTTTCTGGGGCCAGATTTATAGATTGGAACCACCTTCCCTATTTATTTTCCATTCCTTTGGAAGTTGACAAGAACTCAATGATTGTTCAAATATTTGACTTAGTATCATTGAACTAACTACGTTAGTGCTTTTAAGAAATTTGTTATTAATGCCATCATAGCCAGGAGCAGAGTGGAACGGTAACTTATCTATTAGTTTCAATATTCCAGGTACCTCAATAATTACTGGATCCATGGGCATGTATATATAGCAGTGCGCATAAGGGAGTATTATGTTGGTGGATTCGGAGTACTGGCTTGAAAATGCATCATTAATAGCTCATGCGCACGTGTTATCGGGGATATTATTTCCAGATGAATTTTCTAGTGATATAGTGTTGTTAGTGGTTGGGTTAATCATTTGCCAAATTTTTCTAGGATTATTTTTGAATGTTTCAGGTAGTGTTCTAGTTAGGTAGTTGTTTTTTGCAGTTTTTAGAGCTCTTAAGTAGGCGTTTGCTGCAGATTTGTAAGTTGTTCAGCGCGAAGGTGAAGGCGAGCTTTTAGCTAAACGAAAGAAACGCTTTTTCCGATTAGATAGGCCTTTTAGATGACTGGAATACCACGGTGCTTGAGGATTGGAAATGAGTGTGCGATTAGGAATGTACTTTTCTATCAATTTATGGACTGTGCATGCGAACATATCCCAGTTAGATTGAACTAAACGAGATTCAAAATCTCTAACAAAATTATCGTAAAAGTGAGTTAGCTCATTATTTATTGCTTCGAAGTTAGCTTTCCGGTAGTATCGTATGCGTTTCTGCTGTTTAGCCTTTTTACTAGGGCTAACTAGGGCTAATATTGATGAAAAAGTTTAGCGAGACAAGGTCGCCGATTCCTGGTAAGTTCCTGGTGATTCCTGGTATGGGAATATTGCAATAGAACAGAAGGCGGAAAAAAGGAGGGTGGAATTGGTGCACTCATACATAACAGCATGGGTTGGCAAAGAGTCAAGCAGGAATGGTTAGAACTATTATCTCTAAGAGGGAAAGTAGCTGGGCAGATGACACTCCTTGATTTGGTGTACTTGTGGACGGCAGCAAAGGCCAGCGAGGAAAACAGGGCAATGGTGGAGTGTATATCGAAGGACATTGAGTAATCAGGTGAGAGTGCGAGATAATTATACTTGCAGATAAGAATGCGCACTTAGAGGATATAGATGGGTATACTGACTCAACAGGCAAAATGATCATGAATAAGTGTGAAAGGCTTGATTTGATCATTTGCAACAGTACAGAGAAGTGTGAAGGGCAAATAACATGGGAGATAGGAGGGTGGCAGTCAACAATAGATAACGCACTGATGTCACATAGTATGTATGATAAGCTCAGGGGAATGCACATAGATGAAGGTGGCTCCAGAAGTCTGGGTAGTGATCACAAACGTATCAAGCGAAGTTTTGGAAGAGCAGCGAAAGTGGGAAGGAGACAAGATGAGCAACTACAGAAAAATTTTCGTTCCGAAAGGCAAATAGAATTTGCTACTAAACAAATTGAGGAAGTAATCAATGAGAATAATAAAACAGTGTGAACATACACAAATTTATTTAGTCTGTTTGGGCTAGAGCTTGCTAAGGCACGTGACAAGTCACCTCGGAAAAGAAGACACAAGCCCAAGAGTTGGTGGGATGAGGAAGTTAAGAGAGCCAAAGCAAAACGTCAGGAAGCCTCTAGGGAACACATAGATGCTAAGCAGCGTGGTGAATCGACAGATGATGTTGAAAGAAAATGGGACATCTTTCTAAGCTCTAGAAGGGAAGCATCACTCCTATCAATAAAAAGATTAGAAGAAAGGGTGCTCAGTGGCTGGAAGAAGTGCATAAAAAGGACAGAAAGGCAGCTGCGAAGTTTTGGAACCATCTAAACTCCCAAAGAAATGAAAGAAGCCTAGAGGAGAGGTTTATAACTACAGCTCAAGGTGCTAGGCTAGAAGGGCACGAAGCTATTGAACACATAAGAACAAGGATGACAGAAAACTTTTATCAAAAAGTGCCTTACGTACCACAATAGACAAGGATAGATCAAGTGGCGCAATAGCTCCAATTTCACAACGAGAGTGGGGAAAGGGCTGAGAAGAGGGTTCCAGGTAGTACATCAACAGGCCCAGATGGCATTCCAATTACGCTGATAATGATATTGGGTCCGAAGTTTAAGCAGACTTTGAGAGAGGCAGTGAGCAGAACAATAATCGATGATGAAGTCCCCGATGGATGGAAATTTAGCAGGGTGAGCATGATCTATAAAAGAAAGGGAGACAAAGCTGGCATAAACAACTACCGTCCTATAACAGTGACATCAGTGGTCTACAAGCTGGCGATGCAGCTTTTAAAGGAAAGACTGCAGGCATGGATAGAGGATGAGGGGGTGCTGGAGGAACTACATAATGGGTTACGGAGACACAGAAGATTGGAAGACAATCTGTTCCCACTGCCGCAGTGTATCAAAATAGGAGAAAAGGAACTCAGGCTCTGTGGCTAGCATTTATGGATATCAAGGGAGCGTACGATAGCGTAGTTCTAGAGGACCTGTGGGGAATACTGGACACACTACGTGTGGAAGACGGAGTCACTTTTCTTTTAAAGGAATATTATAAAAGTAATAAGGTATTTATAAAGTGGGAAAAACAGGTATCCAAGCCCACAGAGGTGAAACGGGGGCTTAGACAGGAGTGTCCTCGGTAACCCTTGTTATTCATGACGTACCTACAAGGATTAGAGGGCAAATTAGAGGGAAGTGGACTTGGCTTTAACCTCTCTTTCGTCAAAGAAGGAAGCCTCATTGATCAGGCACTACTAGCATCAATGTACGCAGATGATGTAGTGCTAATGGCCGACAATAAGGCAGATTTGCAGAATATTGATGGACATCTGCGGTAATGAGGGAGATTGGTTAGATTTCAGATTCAGTAAGGAAAACTCAGCAGTCATGATTTTTAATCATGATGAAGGTAGTGAGATTAGGATACAGGAAGTCACACTAGAGTTATGAGAGAAATACGAATATATGGGCGTATGGACAAGCAATGGGTTCGAGTACCTGAGGGAACACGAAATATATGTGACGACTAAAGGTAAGAAGAATGCAGCAGTGATGAAAAATAGGGCACTGTGGAATTACAATAGGTATGATGTTGTGAGAGGAATATGGAAAGGGGTCATGGTTCCTGGGCTGATGTTCGGCAATGCGGTCTTGTGCTTGAGATCAGAAGTTCAAACAATACTAGAAAAATAAGCAACGTGGAATAAGTAGCCTTGCTTTAGGTGCTCACGGGAATACACCAAATCAGGGAGTACAAGGTGATATGGGATGGACATCATTTGAGGGCAGGGAAGCTAGCAGCATAAAATTTGAGCAGTGATTGAGAGAAATGGGGGAGGAGCGTTGAGCTAGGAAGCTTTGCAGCTACTTGTACATGAAGAATGTCGATACGAAATGGAGGAAGTGAACCAGGAAATTGACTGGTAAATACCTAAAAAATAGCAGGTGGCCAAACCAAAAAGAACTATTAGTTAAGAAGAAAGTGAAGGAAACGGAGACTGACATGTGGAGATTCGGCATGATTAAGCAGTCCGCACTAGAGATCTATTGAACGTTTAAGCAGGAGTTTGCCAAGGAAAGGATCTATGATAATGCTCGGGGTAGTTCTCTACTGTTTGAGGCCAGGACGGGAGTATTGCGAACCAAGACATATCGGGCCAAATACGAAGGGGTACACACAGTATGCAGTGCGTGTGGAGAGGAAGAAGAAACTGCCAAACACTTGATAATGTTCTGTAAAGGGCTTTACCCCATTGTTCAGGATGATGACGCAGAGTTTTTCAAAGCACTGGTGTTAAGGAACAGAGAGGGCAAAATAGACTTTAAGCGAGTAGAAATAACTAGAAAAAGTTTATCCGATCGGTGGCTAAAGTCAAGGCACGAGTGAAAATTGAACCCTTCACTGAAATGCACCACTGCTCAACTTCACTATTTAAAGGAAAAAAAGAGATAAAACTAGTAGTTAGTTCACTAAGCAGTAGTAGTTCACTAAGTATCACTGCTAGGTGGTGTTAGCCGCCACCCGATCTAAAGGGTACAGCCACATCCATTCATCCATCCATCCATTGATCCATCCATCTATCCATCCATCCATCCATCCATCCATCCATCCATCCATCCATCCATCCATCCATCCATCCATCCATCCATCCATCCATCCATCCGTCCGTCCGTCCATCCATCCATCCATCCATCCATCCATCCATCCATCCATCCATCCATCCATCCATCCATCCATCCATCCATCCATCCATCCATCCATCCATCCATCTATCCATCAATTCATCCATTCATCCATCCACGTCACCCAAGGTAGCGATGCGCTGCGCAAAGACGGGAATCAACCACGCGCGTGGCCAATGTTAAACATTTAAAATATATTTTTTTCTCGTCCATGACCTCAAATGGCGACCGAGAAAATATGTTTAATGGCTTCTGGAAAATGGGATACCTACGTTAGTGTGCGACTGAACTTAAATATTGTCAGGTCGACAGGATGGCGAAAGTGAGCGCGTGATGGCACTGAAACATTTTTCTATTGATGTGAAGCGGTAGAAGAGTGGAACTATGAACTCAGTTGTGAGCCATTGATTGCAACACTTTCCACGGTAAACCATCATTTCCTTAAGCACTAATCTGTAAACAAAGCCCCATCATTCAACACCTCATAATCAGTAACAAGAATCACGAGCGGTATATATCTGGATGAAAAACCTTTCATTTGCTGCACACAGGTCATAAAACGCATATGCGAGTAGTGACTCACTATGTGTTTACAACAATGCATTATTAATAATTGGTCGGCCATCCTTTTCTTCACCAAGAAAAAAGTTCTATAATTTACAAGGGCCCACCGAGCATTGGGCTGCAAGATTGGTGAGGCGCCTGAACTTCAGGTACTTCCTCATTTCACGGTAAGATGCTCGCTCCTTGTGGAGTACCTTTGTGTAAAAAGGCAAATGGGTGAGCAGAAAAAACTTGGTTACTTGATTGGTGAAACTCGGACCATGTTGTGCGCAGCCCAGTGTGATATTTTTTTACTAAGCAGAAAACAAGCTCTTCCAAGCTGTCACGGTGAAGCTCGTTGTAGCTAATTCACTTTGAAGAAGTGATTTCAATGGCGTCTACAAATGCAAAGAGCTTCTACCCATACGCGTCTGCACGAGGGGGGCAAGGAGGGCGGGCAACCTGGCTGGGGGCCGCTAAATGTTTTCTATACGTGTATACATTGACTAGGCAGCGGTGAACTCTTTTAGTCATCTAAAACGGGGCATAAAACCAGCCTCATACACTGATTTAATATGAAGCGTCCTGCATTACACCTCCCCCCCCCCCCAATGGTAAGCATGCCTATAGGCCTACTCCTTTCAATGCGGACAATTTCGCCATTCACAACGTGCTCGAAGTGCCGGGAGATGTACCTCTCGCTGAAGTGCAGCTCGCACACAGCCGAGTTTTCTTGAAGCAGCTTGCCAGCGCGCGGAATCACTCTTCGCCACGGCGGTAACATAGCTTCGTCCTTTGGAAAGCCGAACAACGCATGCTTCTTTTTAGCTGACTTGTAGCCTGTGATGAACTCCGGTACTAAGCATTGACTTTGTTTTCGCGCCATAAGAGTGCTTCAGAAGCATTGGTGTCAGAGTGCCACCGCAATTGAAAAAAAAACGAGGACGAACGCGCTCAACAAAAGTGTCGGCAACGTGCAAACAACGTTGGATGGATGAATGGATATGGCTGTACCCTTATGATCGGGCGGTGGCTAGCGCCACCAAGCCGTAATACTTAATGAACCAAAAACTAGATTTATTTTTTCCCAATAAATAATCAGGTTGAGGATTCGTACTTTGCAGTGAAGGGTTTAATTTTCACTCGTGGCTTGACTTTAGCCACCAATCAGATAACTTTCTTCTAGTTAATTTTACCCGCTTAAAGTCTATTTTTCCTCCCTGTCCTTAAACCCCAGTGCTTTGAAAAACTCTGCGCCATCATCCTGAACTATAGGGTGAAGCCCTTTACAGAACATTATCAAGTGTTCGGCAGTTTCTTCTTCCTCTCCACACGCACTGCATACTGTCTACCCCTTCGTATTTGGCCCGATATGTCTTGGTTCGCAGTACTCCCGTCCTGGCCTCAAACAGTAGAGAACTACCCCGAGTATTATCATAGATCTTTTCCTTGGCAAATTCCTGCTTAAAAGTTCGATAGACCTCTAGTGCGGACTTCTTAATCATGCCGATTCTCCACAAGTCAGTCTCCATTTCCTTCACTTTCTTCTTAACCGATAGTTCTTTTTGGTTTGGCCACCTGCTGTTTTCTAAGTATTTACGAGTCAATTTCCTGGTTCGCTTCCATCATTTTGTATCGACATTCTTCATGTACAAGTAGCTGAAAACCTTCCTAGCCCAACGCTCCTCCCCCATTTCTCTCAATCGCTTCTCAAACTTTATCTTGCTGCTAGCTTCCATGCCCTCAAATGATGTCCATCCCATATCACCTTGTACTCCCTGATTTGGTGTATTCCCATGAGCTTCTAAAGCAAGCCTACCTATTCCACGTTGCATAACTTCTAATCTTGCTTGAATTTGTGATCTCATGCACAAGACCGCAATGCCGAACGTCAGCCCAGAAATCATGACCCCTTTCCATATCCCTCTCACAACATCATACCTATTGTCACTCATATTGTAACATCATACCTAATTTTCATCACTGCTGCATTCCTGTTACCTTTAGTCGTCACGTATATTTGGTGTTCCCTTAGGTACTCGGTCCCATTGCTTATCCATACGCCCAGATATTTGTATATATCTGTTATCTCTAGCGTGACCTCCTGTAATCTAAGCTCACTACCTTCATTGTCATTAAAAATCATGACTGCTGATTTTTCCTTACTGAATCTGAAATCTAACCTATCTCCCTTATTACCGCAGATGTCCACCAATCTCTGCAGATCTTCCTTGTTGTCGGCCATTAGCCCTTTATAATCTGCGTACAACAATGCTGGTAGTGCCTGTTCAATGACTTTTCCTTGTTTGACGAGAGAGAGGTTGAAGCCCAGTCCACTTCCCTATAATTTGACCTCTAATCCTTGTAGGTACATCATGATTAGTAAGGGTGACAAGGGACACCCCTGCCAAATCCCCCGTTTTACCTCTGCAAGCTTGGATACCTGTTTCTCCCTCTTTATAGTTACCTTGTTACCTGTATAGATATCCTTTAAAAGACTAGTGACTACATCTCCCACGCCTAGTGTGTCCAGTTTTCCCCACAATTTCTCTTGAGCACACGCTGTCGTACGCTCCCTTGATATCCAAAAATGCTAGCCACAGGGGCCTGTGTTCCTTTTCTGCTATTTCGATGCCCTGCGTCGGTGAGAACAGATTGTCTTCCAACCTCCAGTGTTTACGAAACCCATTCCGCAGTTCCCCCAGCAACCCCTCATCCTCTATACATGCCCGCAGTCTTCCCTTTATAATCTGCATCGCCAGCCTGTAGACCACTGATGTCACTGTTGTAGGAGGGTAGTTGTTTATGTCAGCTTTTTCCCTCTTTTCTTTCTAGATCATCCTCATCCTGCTAAGTTTCCATCCATTGGGAACTTCACCATCGATTATTATTTTGCTCGCTGCCTTTCTCAAAGCCTGCTTAGACTTCGGACCTAATGTCTTTATCAGCATAAACGGAATGCCATCTGGACCTAGCTGTTGATGTACTACTAGGAACCCTTTTCTCAGCCTTCCCCACTCTCGTAGTGAAAAGGGAGCCATCGCACCACTTGACTCGTCCTTGTTTATTGTGGTGCACAAAGTACTTCTTTGTTGAAATTTTTCTGTCACACTTGTTTTTATATATTCAATAGCTTCGTCCCTTTCTATCCTAGCACCTTGAGCTGTAGTTATAAACCTCTGCTCTAGGCTTGTCTTATTTCTTAGGGAGTTGGGATGCTTCCGAAATTTCGCAGCTGCCTTTCTATCTTCTTTATGTACTTCTGCCAGCCACTGGGCTCCCTTTCTTCCAATCTTTTCATTGATCAGAACGGATGCATCCCTTCTACAGCTTTGGTGGTTTTGGGACGTTAAACCCCACAAATCAATCAATCAATCCCTCTAGAGCTTAGAAAGATTTCCCATTTATTTTTACCATCATATTTCGGTTCACCCTGCTGCTTAGCATGTCTGTGTTCCCTAGAGGTTTCCAACGTTTTGCTATGGCACTCTTAACTTCCTCATCCTACCAACTTTTCGGTTCGTGTCTTCTTTTCTGGGGTGACTTGTCGTGTGCTTTAGCAAACTCCAGCTCTAACAGTCTAATTAAATTCGTGTATTTCCACAATGTTTTATTATCCTCCGTGATTACTTTCTCAAATTTTTATGTGGCTATTTCAATTTGCCTTTTTGAATGAAAAGTTTCCTGTAGTTGCTCATCTTGTCTTCTTCCCACTTTTACTGCTCTTCCAAAACTTAGCTTGATACGTTTGTGATCACTACCCAGACTTCTGAAGCCACCTTCATCTATGTGGATTCCCCTGAGCTTATCATACATCCTATGTGACATCAGTGCGTAATCTGTCGTCGACTGAAGCCTTCCTACCTCCCACGTTATTTGCCCTTCACACTTCTCGGTACTGTTGCAAATGATCATATCAAGCCTTTCACACATATCCATGATAATTTTGTCTATCGGTTCGGCGTACCCATCTATAACTTCTATGTGCGCGTTCATATCTCCTAGTATAATTATCTCGCACTCTCTTCCTAACTCCGTAATGTCCTTTGATATACACTCTACCATTGCCTGGTTTTCCTCTCTGGCCTTTGCTCCCGTCCACAAGTACACGAAACGAAGGAGTGTGATTTGCTCTGTCACTTTCCCTTTTAGCCATTAGTGTTCCTTTCACTCCTGCTTGATCCTTTGCCAGTCTGTACTTTTATGAATGAATGCCCCAATACCACCCCTCTTTCTGCTGCCTTCTGTTTGATTACAATATTCCCACGCGTAGTCCGCATTGTTAGGAGGTTGTTCCATGTTCCTGAGATGTGTTTCTACAAAACCTTATACCATCGGCCTCTCCTCCATTAGCTGTTCTTCTATCTCTTCCCACTTCAGCCTGTTCCTACCACACTGTATGTTAATATGCCCTATTTCTAAATTGGCTCGGCGCTTGTGGCTTCGTCTATTTCCGCTCCAGACTTTACCGGTCTTAGATACTGGTGCCACTTTGGAATCGTATCTGTCCCTACCACCTATCAAAGAGTCTCCCTGGTTTTTTTCCTCTTTACTAGCTATCCTGCACGCCGAAAGGCTGGCTTGCCGGCCAAAAAAGCTACTGCGCGTCCTGCAAGTCGCCAACAAACCTTATGATCTAGCCGCCCATCGAAGTGAATTCTGTTTCGTTGAAAACCACCCCACCTATGCACCTCTCTGTTTATTTCCACCACCTCAAAGCCTTTTCTCGACTCATCCACCATATCTCTTTGTTTGCGTCTACAACCGCTCTTTGCAGGTTGCTATCACGCACCGGTTCCTCCGGTATCGTGCATATCACTACCTGTACCTTAGGAAAAGTGGCGCACAGGTCATCGACGCCTTTCGCCAGTGTTGTTGCTAGTCCTGCTGTATCTTGATTTAAGACATCGTTTAAACCACCTGAATTTATCACGAGGTTGCGTCTATCAGCTATAGTTTTGAGTTTTGCGCTCGCTTGCCTCATGACTGCTTCAAGATTGCGTCCTGGGAACGCCCCTACTGCAACCCTTTTGTCACCTCTTACCCTCTCTTTGATGGCTTCTGTGCATCGATTTAAATTCGAGTCTCCGGTGATTATCACATGCTGTGACTTTTCAGCTGGAGCGTCCTGGACCTGGGGGCTACTTGCACCTGTGACGCCGGCTGCTTTGTCCACTCCCAGCCCCACCACTACCTCGCTGAAGCTGGGCTTTGGGACAATTGAACCGGCTAAACCTGATTTTTTCCAAACTTGCTTGCTCTTCCTTCTCCACCATTGTTATTGCCGGTTCTCACTGTTCTCTCCATAGGCCACTTCTTTGTTCAGCTTCGTTAGTGCTTCCTCAGCGGACTTCACTCTTTCTCCCATTGCCCTCGTTTCCTCTTGCTCTATCGCCAATGCAGTCTCGAGCTCGGCGATTCTTTTCAGCAGTTCACTATAGGCAACCGTCATTTTCTCCTTTTTTTCCTCTACCTGACATTGCCTACACTTCGCGTCAGCCTCTTCTCCATCCGCTTCTACGCTTAGGTCTACTTTCAAACCCACCCCACATCCTGAACACTTTACAGTCTTTTTAACCATGTCTTTCTGACACGTATTGTCTCTATACTCGTTAATTACTAAACTCGAGCCTGCACTACGAAAAAAAAAGAAAGTGTAAGGCCTTCTACAAAAGTTTACGTGTTCAATGTACGCGCACCTCCCCCAAGGGGTGGCAAAAAAACAAAAAACAAAAAATTTAAACACACACACCCGCACTAACTAATAAATACCTGGTGACTGGCCCCCAAAAAAGCCGTACAATAAAATAAGTGCTACGAAGATTTCAACTGCTGCCTTATAATCATAAAAACAAGCTCAAAGCATGCAAAAACACTTATCTGCGCAGTCGATCTGGAGCGCTCAAAAACACGTCCATCCACCGTGACAGCCCAAACTGAACTGAGAAACGTGGGGGCGCGTGTTGCATGGATTGATGGATGGATATGGCTGTACCCTTTAGATCAGGCGGTGGCTAGCGCCACCAAGCCGTAATACTTAATGAACCAAAAACTATATCTTTTTTTCTTAAAAAGTGAGTTTGAGGATTCGTGCTTTGCAGTGAAGAGTTTAATTTTCACTCGTGCCTTGACTTTAGCCACCAATCACATAACCTCCTTCTAGTTAAGCCTACTCGCTTAAAGTCTATTTTGCCCTCCCGGTCCCTAAACCCCAGTGCTTTGAAAAAGTCTGCGCCATCATCCTAAACTATAGGGTGAAGCCCTTTACAGAACATGATCAAGTGTTCGGCAGTTTCTTCTTCCTCTCCACACGCACTGCATACTGTGTCTACCCCTTCGTATTTGGCCCGATATGTCTTGGTTCCCAGTACTCCCGTCCTGGCCTCAAACAGTAGAGAACTACCCCGAGTATTATCATAGATCCTTTCCTTGGTAATTTCCTGCTTAAAAGCTCGATAGATCTCTAGTGCAGACTTCTTAATCATGCCAACTCTCCACATGTCAGTCTCCGTTTCCTTCAATTTCTTCTTAATCGATAGTTCTTTTTGGTTTGGCTACCTGCTGTTTTCTAAGTATTTACCAGTCAACTTCCTGGTTCGCTTTCTCCAATTTGTGTCGACATTCTTCATGAACAAGTAGCTGAAAACTTTCCTAGCCCATTACTCCTCCCCCATTTCTCTCAATCACTTCTCAAATTTGATCTTGCTGCTAGCTTCCCTGCCCTCAAATGATGTCCATCCCATATCACCTTGTACTCCCTGATTTGGTGTATTCCCCTGAGCTCCTAAAGCAAGCCTACCTATTCCACGTTGCTTAATTTCTAATCTTGCTTGAACTTCTGATCTCATGCACAAGACTTCATTGCCGAACATCAGCCCAGGAACCATGACCGCTTTCCATATTCCTCTCACAACATCATACCTATTGTAATTCCACAGTGGCCTATTTTTCATCACTGCTGCATTCCTGTTACCTTTAGTCGTCACGTATATTTGGTGTTCCCTTAGGTACTCGGTCCCATTGCTTTTCCATTCGTCCAGATATTTGCATTTATCTTTTATCTCCAGCGTGACCTCCTGTATTCTAGGCTCACTACCTTCGTTGTCATTGAAAATATCGACGGCTGAATTTTCCTTACTGAATCTAAAATCTAACTTATCTCCCTCATTACCGCAGATGTCCATCAATCTCTGCAAATCTTCCTTGATGTTGGCCATTAGCACTATATCATCTGCGTACATAATGCTGGTAGTGCCTGATCAATAAGTTTTCCTTGTTTCACTAAAGAGAGGTTGAAGCCCAGTCCACTTCCCTATAATTTTGCCTCTAATCCTTGTAGGTACATCATGAATAATAAGGGTGACAGGGGGCACCCCTGCCTAAGCCCCCGTTTTACCGCTGCAGGCTTGGATACCTGTTTTCCCCACTTTATAACTACCTTGTTACCTTTATAGATACCCTTTAAAAGATTAGTGACTACATGTTCCACGCCTGGTGTGTCCATTATTCCCCACAATTCCTCTTGAACCACGCTATCGTACGCTCCCTTGATATCCAAAAATGCTTGCCACTGGGGCCTGTGTTCCTTTTCTGCATTTTCGATTCACTGCGTCAGTGAGAACAGATTGTCTTCCAACCTCCTGTGTCTCCGAAACCCATTATGTAGTTCCTCCAGCACCCCCTCATCCTCTATCCATGCCTGCAGTCTTTCCTTTAAAAGCTGCATCTCCAGCTTGTAGACTACTGATGTCACTGTTATAGGACGGTAGTTGTTTATGTCAGCTTTGTCCCCCTTTCCTTCATAGATCATGCTCATCCTGCTAAGTTCAATCTATCGGGAACTTCACCATCGATTGTTATTTTGCTCACTGCCTCTCTCAAAGCCTGCTTAGACTTCGGACCTAATGTATTTATCAGCCTGATTGGAAACCATCTGTGCCTGTTGATGTACTACTAGGAACCCTTTTCTCAGCCCTTTCCCACTCTCGTTGTGAAAATGGAGACATTGCACCACTTGATTCGTCCTTGTCTACTGTGGTGCATAAAATACTTCTTTGTTGAAATTTTTCTGTCACCCTTGTTCTTATATATTCAATAGCTTCGTCTCTTCTAGCCTAGCACCTTGGGCTCTAGTTATAAAACTCGTCTCTAAGCTCGTCTTATTTCTTAGGGAGTTGAGATGGTTCCAAAATTTCACAGCTGCCTTTCTATCTTCTTTATGTACTTCTGCCAGCCACTGAGCTTCCTTTTTTCTAATCTTTTCATTGATCAGAAGGGATGCATCCCTTCTACAGCTTAGAAATTTTTCCAATTTTTTCAACATCATCTGTCGGTTCACCCCACTGCTTAGCATGTCTGTGTTCCCTAGAGGCTTCCTGACGTTTTGCTATGGCTCTCTTAACTTCCTCATCCCACCAACGTTTGGGTTTTTGTCTTCTTTTCCGGGGTGACTTGTCACGCGTCTTAGCAAGCTCTAGCTAAAAGAGTCTAATTAGATTCGTGTATGTCCACACTGTCTTATTATCCTCCGTGATTACTTTCTCAATTTGTTTAGTGGCTATTTCAATTTGCCTTTCTGGATAAAAACTTTCCTGTAGTTGCTCATCTTGTCTCTTTCCCACTTTCTTTGTTCTTCCAAAACTTAGCTTGATACGTTTGTGATAACTACCCAGACTTCTGGAGCCACCTTCATCTATGTGTATTCCCCTAAGCTTATCATACATCCTATGTGACATCAGTGCATATTCTATCGTCGACTGCAGCCTTCCTACCTCCCTTGTTATTTGCCCTTCACACTTCTCGGTACTGTTGCAAATGATCAAATCAAGCCTTTCACACATATCCATGATCATTTTGCCTGTCGGTTCGGTATACCCATCTATATCTTCTATGTGCGCATTCATGTCTCCTAGTATAATTATCTCGTACTCTCTTCCTAACTCCTGGTTGTCCTTTGATATACACTCTACCATTGCCTGGTTTTCCTCTCTGGCCTTTGCTCTCGTCCAGAAATACACGAAACCAAGGAGTGTCATTTGACCTGCCACTTTCCCTTTTAGCCATAAATGTTCCTTGCACTCCTGCTTGACCCTTTGCCAGTCTGTACTTTTATGAATGAATGCTCCAATACCACCCCCCCCCTTTCTGCTGCCTTCTGCTCTATTACAATATTCCCACGCGTAGTCCGGATTGTTCGGAGGTTGTTCCATGTCCCTGAGATGTGTTTCTACAAAAGCGTATACCATCGGCCTCTCTTGCCTTAGCGGTTCTTCTATCTCTTCCCACTTCAGCCTGTTCCTACCACCCTACATGTTAATATACCCTATGTCTGAATGTGTGCGGCGATGGCATAGTGGTTAGAGCATCCGCCTCGCATGCAAGAGTTCTGTGGTTCAAGTCCCGGTACCGCGCAATTTCCAACCGGATTAAAAAAATCCGCGTGTTGAGGGAACTGCATTAAGAGGCCTGGGGTGCGGCCTCACCGGCAAACACCGCCCAGAACGCACTCCCTCACCAGAGAAGGATTGGCCACCCTGGTGCACTATCTGGCCGCTACCTCCCACATGCTTACGTCGAATAACTCACGACCCTCAGTCCCCAGCAGCTGCGAAGCAACTGACCACAGCGGCGGTCAGATCTGCAATGCAGCAGATGGTGCTAAAAATCTCTGAATCCGGACAGGCCGCCATTGGAACCTGAACTTGGCAACGTTTAACGCTAGAACCTTATCTAGTGAGGGAAGTCTAGCTGTACTATTCGAGAAGCTAGAGAGTGCTAAATGGGATATAATAGGGCTCAGTGAGGATAGGAGGACAGATGAGGCCTATACGGTGCTACAGAATGGGCACGTCCTTTGATACAGGGGCTTAGCAGGCAGAAGAGAACTGGGAGTGGGGCTCCTAATTCACAGAAACATAGCTGGCAACATAGAGGAATACTATAGCATTAATGAAAGGGTGGTAGGTATCGTAATTAAACTGAACAAAAGATACAAGATGAAGGTAGTACAGCCTTACGCGCCTACATTCAGCCATGATGACGCTTCAGTTGAAAGCTTCTTGAAGACGTGGAATCGGCAATGAGTAAGGTAAAAACACAGTATACTATAGTGATGGGCGACATTATAGCAAAGGTAGGGAAGAAGCAAGCTGGAGACCAGGCAGTAGGGGATTATGACATCGGTACTAGAAACGCCAGAGGAGAGCCACTAGTAGAATTCGCAGAAAGCAATAATTTACGGATTTTGAATACCTTCTACCGAAAACGAGAAAACCGCAAGTGGACATGGAGGAGCCCTAATGGCAAAAATAAGAACGAAATAGACTTTATAATGAGTGCACACCCTGGAATCGTGCAGGATGTGGAAGTGATTGGCATGGTACGATGCAGTGACCATAGAATGGTACGGTCTCAAATTCGCCTAGACTTGAAGAAGGAACGACAGAAACTGATACGCATGAAGCCAATCAATCAGCTAGCACTGAGAGGGAAAGTACAGGAATTCAGAGTGTTGCTGAAGAACAGGTACCCGGCTCTTAGTGAGGAAACCAACCTTAGCGTAGATACAATGAATGATAATCTGACGAGTATCATTACGGAGTGTGCAGTGGAAGTTGGAGGCAGGGTAGTAAGACAGGACACTGGCAAGCTTTCCCAGGAAACGAAAAACCTAATTAAGAAGCGTCAAATCATGAAAATGTCAAGTACAACAGACAAAATTGAACTGGCAGAGTTTTCGAAGTTGATTAATAGACGTAAGGTATGCGATGTAACAAGGTATAACAAGGAGAGAATTGAACACGCTCTGAAAAACGGAGGAAGTGTCAAAGCATTGAAGAGGAAACTTGGGATAGGCAAAAGTCGGATGTATGCACTAAGGGACAAAGAAGGCAAAGTAACTACCAATATGGATAGGATAGTTAAAATAGCGGAGGACTTTTACAGAGATCTGTACAGTAGCCGAGACAACCACGACCTTAATACTATAAGAACTAGCAGTAACCCAGATTACACCCCACCAGTAATGATAGAAGAAGTCAGAAAAGCTTTGGAGAGCATGCAAAGAGGCAAAGCTGCTGGTGAGGATCAGGTAACATCAGATCTGCTGAAAGATGGAGGACAGATTGTGTTAGAAAAACTAGCCACCCTGTTTACGAGGTGTCTCCTGACGGGAAGAGTACGAGAGTCTTTGAAGAACGCTAACATCATCTTAATACATAAGAAAGGAGATGACAAGGACTTGAAGAATTACAGGCCGATCAGCTTGCTCTCTGTAGTATACAAGCTATTTACAAAGGTAATTGCTAACAGAGTAAAGAAAACATTAGAATTCAATCAACCAAAGGAAAAAGCAGGATTTCGAACAGGCTACTCAAAAATTGACCACATTCATACTATCAATCAGGTAATAGAGAAATGCTCAGAGTATAACCAACCACTATACATAGCCTTCATAGATTACGAGAAGGCGTTTGATTCAATAGAAATATCAGCCGTCATGCAAACACTGAGGAATCAGGGCGTAGATGAAGTATATATAAACATTCTGGAAGAAATCTACAGGGTATCAACTGCTACCATAGTGCTTCATAAAGAAAGCAACAGAATACCAATCAAGAAGGGCGTAAGGCAGGGGAACACAATTTCCCCAGTGCTATTTACCGCGTGCTTACAGGAGGTTTTCGGAAGCCTAGAATGGGAACAGTTAGGGATAAGAGTCAATGGAGAATACCTTTGTAACCTGCGCTTCGCCGATGACATTGCATTGCTGAGTAACTCAGGGGACGAATTGCAACTCATGATTACGGAGTTAGACAAGGAGAGCAGAAAGGTGGGTCTTAAAATTAATCTGTAGAAAACGAAAGTAATGTACAACAACCTCGGCAATGAGCAGCGCTTCGAGATAGGTAATAGTGCACTTGAAGTTGTAAAAGACTATGTCTACTTAGGGCAGGTAATAACCGCAGAGCCGAACCACGAGATTGAAGTAACTGGAAGAATAAGAATGCAGTGGAGCACATTCGGCAAGTACTCTCAAATTCTGACAGGTAGATTGCCACTATCCCTCAAGAGTAAGGTATATAACAGCTGTATCTTGCCGGTACTTAGCTACGGAGCAGAAACCTGGAGACTTACAAAGAGGGTTCAGCTTAAATTGAGGACGACGCAGCGAGCAATGTAAAGAAAAATGGTAGGTGTAACCTTAAGAGACAAGAAGAGAGCAGAATGGATTAGGGAACAAACGGGGGTTAAGGATATCATAGCTGAAATCAAGAAGAAGAAATGGACATGGGCCGGGCATGTAGCGCGTAGACAGGATAACCGCTGGTCATTAAGGGTAACTGACTGGATTTCCAGAGAAGGGAAGCGGGTTAGGTGGAGACAGAAGATTAGGTGGGCAGATGAGATTAATAAGTTTGCGGGTATAACATGGCAGCAGCAAGCACAGGACCGGGTTAACTGGCGGAACATGGGAGAGGCCTTTGTCCTGCAGTGGACGTACTCAGGCTGATGATGATGATGATGATGTCTGAATTGGTTCGGCGCTGGTGGCTACGTCTATTTCTGCCCCGGACTCTACCTATCTTAAATATTGGTGCCACTTTGTAATCGTATCTGTCCATATCACCTGTCGAAGAGTCGCCCTGGTTGTTTTCCTCGTTACTAGCTATCCTGCTCCCCGAAAGGCTCACTTGCCCCCCAAAAACGCTACTGCGCGTCCTGCAAGTCGCCAACCCACCTCATGACCTAGTCGCCCATCGAAGTGAATTCTGTTTCGTTGAAAACCACCCCACCTATGCACCTCTCTCTTTATTTCCACCAACTCAAAGCCTTTCTCTCGAATCATCCGCCATATCTCTTGGTTTGCGTTGACAACCACTCTTTGCAGGTTGCTATCACGCACCGGTACCTCCGGTATCGTTCATATCACTACCTGTAACTTAGGAGAAGTGGCGCGCATGTCATCGACGCCTTTCGCCAGTGTGGCTGCTAGTACTGCTGTATCTTCATTTAAGACGTCGTTTAAACCGCCTGAAATTATCACGAGGTTTCGTCTATCAGCTATAGTTTGGAGTTTTGCGCTCAATTGCCTCATGACTGCTTCAAGCTTGCGTCCTGGGAACGCCCCTACTGCAACCGTCTTGTCACCTCTTGCCCTCTCTTTGATGGTTTGTGTGCATCGATTTGAATTCGAGTCCCCGGCGATTATCACATGCTGTGACTTTTCAGCAGGAGCGTCCTGCACCTGGGGGCTACTTGCACCTGTGACGCCGGCTGCTTTGTCCCCTCCCAGCCGCACCACTACCTCGCTGAAGCTGGGCCTTGCGACAGTTGAACCGGCTAAACCTGTGTTTTCCAACCTTGATTGCGCTTCCTTCTCCACCGTTCTGATTGCCGGTTCCATACTGTTCTCTCCGTAGGCCGCTTCTTTGTTCAGCTTCGCTAGTGCTTCCTCGGCGGACTTCAGTCTTTCTCTCATTGCCCTCGTTTTCTCTTGCTCTGTCGACAACTCAGTCTCGAGTTCGGCGATTCTCATCAGCAGTTCACTCTGGGCAACCATCATTTTCTCCATTTTTTCCTCGACCTCACATTGCCTACACTTCGCGTCAGCCTCTTCTCCATCCGCTTCTACTCTTGGGTCCATTTTGAAACCCACTCCACATCCTGAACACTTTACAGTCTTTTTAAGCATGTCTTTCTGACACCAATTGTCCCTATACACGATAATTACTAAACTCGAGCCCTGCACTACGAAAAAAAAGAAAGTCTAAGCTGTGGTACAAAAATTTGCGTGTTCAGTGTACGCACACCTCCCCCACGGGGTGGCAAAAGAAAAAAAAACAACAAAAAAATTTCAAACACACACACCCGCACTAACTAATAAATACCTGGTGACTGGCCCCCGAAAAAGCCGAATCATGAAATGAATGCTATGAAGATTTCAACCGCTGCCTTATAATTATAAATACAAGCTCAAGACATGCAAAAACACTTATCTGCGCAGTTGATCCGGAGCGCTCATAAAACACGTCCATCCACCATGACAGCCCGAATGGAACTTTGCGTAGAAATGACTAAGCACGCCCCCACGCGGCCACTTCTCGGAGGCTTCAGTGCGCTCCGTAGGTGCTGCTTGCCGCTCATCACACTTTTTTATTCTAGCCACTGTACCCCAGGGATGACTGCTTCACCGTCGTTTGTTAATACCTGCATTCGGACCGTGAGTTGCAGCTTTGACATTTCGTTTTGTTTTGAATGCAATACGAACACACCCATTCAGAAAGATTTTCGTGGACGTGTCAGTAAATAAACGCAAGACAATTAGGCCCGAAGAATGCAAGCACATGTCACGAGATCGAATCCCGGCCGCGGCGGCTGCATTTTTGGCGGAGGCGCAAATACTGAGGTGCGTGTACCAAGATTTAGTTGTACGTTAAAGCCCCCCAGGTGATCGAATTTCCGGAGCACTCCTTTACGGCGTCTCTTATAATCATTTGGTGGTTTTGGGACGTTAAACTCCTGCTGTTACTAATGTCAAAGCACAGAAGTGCATAAGGGGCAACGCGTGAGGTGACAGCCCATGCTAAGCTGGCGTCATCTCGAGGTTGTCAATAGAGAGTTTTAGTGTTGGGTACCCAAGCTGTTGGGGCGCTGCGGGCTTGGGGGCGCGCGGCGTTGCGTACCTAACCCATGCTACAGTGGCTGGAATAGTAAAGTGTGATGAGCGGCGAGCGGTCCCTACGGAGCGCACTGAGGCCACCGAGGAGGAGCCGCGTGGAGGCGCGCGCAATTGTTTATACGTCCTTTCCACGTTTCCGACAGCTTCGTCGTACGCGTTGGTCCTCGTTTTTTTTTAATTGTGGTGGCACTCTGACACCAATTCTTCTGTATACACTCCCATGGCGCGAAAACAAAGTCATTGCTTCGTTCCGAGGTTCACTACAGGCTAGAAGTCAGCTAAAAAGAAGCATGCGTTATTCGTCCTTCCGAAGGACGAAGCTCTGTTAGCGCAGTGGCGCAGAGCGATCCCGCGCGCTGACCAGCTGCTTCAAGAAAACTCGACTGTGTGCGAGCTGTACTTCGGCGAGGGGTACATCTCCTGGCACTTCGAGCACACTGTGATTGGCGAAATTGCCCGCATTGAAATTAATACACCCATGGGCGTGCTTGCCGATCGGGGGAAGGAGGTTTTGCAAAGGTTCATTGCAGGGTGCCTCTTTACTATGAAATCAGTGTATGAGGCTGATTTTACGCTCCTCTTCAAGATGACTAATAGAGAGCCGTCTTCGTCTAGTGAATGTATAGAACAGATTTAGCGCTCCTCTCCCAGGCGGCCAGCCCCCTTTGCCCCCCTCGTGCAGACGCCATGGGTAGGCCTTTCGGAGAAGCACTTCACATTTTAGATGCCTTTGAAATCACTTTTTCAAAGTGCTTTAGCATCAGCAAGCCTCAGTGACAGCTTGGAAGAGCTTGTTTTCTGCATGAAAAAACAAAAACAAAACAAAACAAAGATATCACGCTGGGCTGCGTACAACAAGGTCCGAGCCTCACCAATCAAGTTAACAAGTTTTTTCTGCTCACCTATTGGCGTGTGTACACAAAGGTACTCCACAAGGAGCGAGCATTTTTCCGTGAAAAGAGGTACCTGAAGCTCCAGCGCATCACCGAGGCCTGCAGCCCAATGTTCTGTGGGGCGCTTGTGAGCTATAAAACTTTTTTTTCTTGGCATAAAAATAGACCCGCGACGAAATATTAGGAGTGTATTGTTGTAAACAGACAGCCAGTCACTCGAAAATGTGTTGTAGAACCTGTATGCAGATAATAGAAGCTTTTCATTCAGATACTACTCGTTATTCTCGTTTCTGATCATGTGTTTGACGTTACAGGCTTTATTTACAGATTAGTGCTTGAGGAAATGATGGTTCGCCGTGGAAAGTGTTGCAAGCAATGAGTCACAACTGAGTTCATCGTTCCACTCTTCTACCACTTCACATCGACAAAATGTTTCAGTGCCGTCATGCGCTCACTTTGGCATCCTGTCAGCCTGATGATATTTCAGATCCGTCGTGCACCCGCGTAGGCATCCTGTTTTCCAGAAGCTAATTAACATAATTTTTGGTCACCATTTGAGGCTATGCCCGAGCAAAAAATATATTTTGAATAATTCACATTGCTCGTGCGCGTGGTTCATTGCCGTCTTTGCGCAGCGCATCGCCGTCCTGGGTGACGTGCGAACCCTTGGATGGATGTATGGATGAATATGGCTATACCCTTTAGATCGGGCGGTGGCTGGCGCCACCAAGCCGTAATACCTAATGAACCAAAAACTATATTTATTTTTTTCCTTAAAAAGGGAGTTTGAGGATTCGTACTTTGCAGTAAAGAGTTTAATTTTCACTCGTTCCTTGACTTTAGCCACCAATCAGATAACCTCCTTTTAGTTAAGTCTACCTGCTTACTTTTTATTTTGCCCTCCCGGTCCCTAAACCCCAGTGCTTTGAAAAACTCTGCGCCATCATTCTGAACTATAGGGGGAAGCCCTTTATGAAACATTATCAACTGTTCGGCAGTTTCTTCTTCCTCTCCACACGCACTGCATACTGTCTACCCCTTCGTATTTGGCCCGATATGTCTTGGTTCGCAGTACTCCCGTCCTGGCCTCAAACAGTAGAGAACTACCCCGAGTATTATCATAGATCCTTTCCTTGGCAATTTCCTGCTTAAAAGTTCGATAGATCTCTAGTGCGGACTTCTTAATCATGCCCATTCTCCACATGTCAGTCTCCGTTTCCTTCACTTTCTTCTTAACCGATAGTTCTTTTTGGTTTGGCCACCTGCTGTTTTCTAAGTATTTACCAGTCAACTTCCTGGTTCGCTTCCTCCATATTGTATCGACATTCTTCATGTACAAGTAGCTGAAAACCTTCCTAGCCCAACGCTCTTCCCCCATTTTTCTCAATCGCTTCTCAAACTTTATCTTGCTGCTAGCTTCCCTGCCCTCAAATGATGCCCATCCCATATCACCTTGTACTCCCTGATTTGGTGTATTCCCCTGAGCTCCTAAAGCAAGCCTACCTATTCCACGTTGCTTAATTTTTAATCTTGCTTGAACTTCTGATCTCATGCACAAGACTTCATTGCCGAACATCAGCCCAGGAACGATGACCCCTTTCCATAATCCTCTCACAACAACATACCTATTGTAATTCATCAGTGCCCTATTTTTCGTGACTGCTGCATTCCTGTTACCTTTAGTCGTCACGTAAATTTCGTGTTCCCTCAGATACTCAGTCCCATTGCTTATCCATACGCCCAGATATTTGTATTTATCTGTTATCTCTAGCGTGACCTCCTGTATTCTAAGCTCACCACCTTCGTTGTCATTGAAAATGATGACTGCTGATTTTTCCTTACTGAATTTAAAATCTAACCTATCTCCCTCATTACCACAGATGTTCATCAATCTCTGCAAATCTTCCTTGTTCTTGGCCATTAGCACTATATCATCTGCGTACATTAATGCTGGTAGTGCCTGATCAATAAGTTTTCCTTGTTTGACTAAAGAGAGGTTGAAGCCCAGTCCACTTCTCTCTAATTTTGCCTCTCCTTGTAGGTACATCATGAATAATAAGGGTGATAGGGGAACCCCCGTTTTACCTCTGCAGGCTTGTATACCTGTTTTTCCCACTTTATAACTACCTTGTTACCTTTATAGATACCCTTTATAAGATTAGTGACTACATGCTCCACGCCTAGTGTGTCCAGTATTCCCCATAATTCCTCTTGAACCACGCTATCGTACGCTCCCTTGATATCCAAAATGCTAGCCACAGGGGCCTGTGTTCCTTTTCTGCTATTTCGATTCACTGCGTCAGTGAGAACAGATTGTCTTCCAACCTCCTGTGTCTCCTAAACCCATTATGTAGTTCCTCCAGCACCCCCTCATCCTCTATCCATGCCTGCAGTCTTTCCTTTAAAAGCTGCATCTCCAGCTTGTAGACTACTGATGTCACTGTTATAGGACGGTAGTTGTTTATGTCAGCTTTGTCCCCCTTTCCTTCATAGATCATGCTCATCCTGCTAAGTTCCATCTATCGGGAACTTCACCATCGATTGTTATTTTGCTCACTGCCTCTCTCAAAGCCTGCTTAGACTTCGGACCTAATGTCTTTATCAGCCTAATTGGAATGCCATCTGGGCCTGTTGATGTACTACTAGGAACCCTTTTCTCAGCCCTTTCCCCCTCTTGTTGTGAAAATGGAGCCATTGCACCACTTGATTCATCCTTGTATATTGTGGTGCATAAAGTACTTCTTTATTGAAATTTTTCTTTCACCGTTGTTCTTATATATTCAAAAGCTTCATCCCCTTCTAGCTTAGCACCTTGGGCTGTAGTTATAAAACTCTGCTGTAGGCTCGTCTCATTTCTTAGGGAGTTAGGATGGTTTCAAAATTTCGCAGCTGCCTTTCCATCTTTTTAGGGGCGAAGCTCCTTAGGGCGTGAGCTGTGCGTCCCCTGTTTGTAGCCACCTCTAGTTTAGTTCTTGCAGTGTTCACTAGATGGCGGTACCGTCCCCTGTATGTTCGGCATCGGTAAACTGAGCTAGCCATGGTCAAAAAGACCGTAAAGTGTTCCGAGTGCGGAGTAGGGCGGAAGGTGGAAATTAGTGCGGAGGAGAAAGCAGAAGATGACGCCAAGTGTAGACAGTGCGAGTTCGAGGAGAAAATGAAAAATATGATGGCGGTCCAGAGTGGGCTCATGGAGAAAATCGCAGCGCTGGAGAATGCATTAGCGAAGGAGCGAGAGAAAACGTCAGCCATGGAAGAAAGGCTCCGGGCAGCCGAGAAGGGCCTATCGAAGGTCGTGAAAGGGAACGAAGACGCAGGTGACGGCGGAAGCATTATGGCGACGACCCCCCGTGCGGGAGAGATGAAGGAAACAGGCATGACAAAGGCAGATACATTGGCCACAGGGCCCAGCTACCGGGAAGTAGTTTTGAGGGAGGGAGGGAGCAAACCAGCAGCCGTGACTCACGCTAGTCACCTAGTCAGCAGCCAGGTGCAGGTTTCAGAAGGAATGTCTGAAGAGGTCATCATCGCCGGTGACTCAAATTTGGTCCGATGCGCAGCGGCAATCAAAGAAAGGGTGAAAGGCGACAAGAGAGTTGCGATAGGGACGTTCCCAGGACAAACGCTGGGGACAGTAATGAGTCAAGCGGGTGAACAACTCGCAGCTAAGGCTGGCAATCGTAACCTCGTTGTAATTGCGGGAGGGTTAAATGACGTCCTGAAAAAAGAATCGTCAGGACTAGCGACGGCCTTGGCGAGAGGGGTGGATGACATGCGCACCGTGTCCCCTCAGGTGCAAATTGTAGTATGCACAGTACCGGAAGTACCGGTGCGCAACGTCAACCTGCGAAGAGCGGTTGTCGACGCAAACAAGGAGATATGGCGGATTAGTCGAGAGAAGGGTTTCGAGGTAGTGGATTTAAACAGGGAAGTGCACAGGTGGGGTGGATTCCAAAGAGACAGGATTCATTTCGATAAGAGGCTTGGACACGAGGTGGGCTGGCGACTGGCAGGACGCGCAGTAGCTTTTTTGGGGGGCTCACGGGCCCTTCGGAGTCCGGGGTAGCTCGTAACAGGGAAAGCAACCAGGAGGACGCTTTGACAGGTAGAATTGCGAAAAACCAGAAAAAAGGTAAAAGAAAAAGGAAAAAGGCGCGTGTTGCAATTAGTTACATAAACATGCAGGCTGGCAGAAAGAAGGCAAAATGGTTAGAGATTGAGGAGCAGTTAAACAAAGAACAGATAGGCGTGTATGCGGTTACAGAAACACACCTTAGAGACTTGGAAGAGCCACCACATATTAAAAATTATGTTTGGGAAGGGTGTAACAGGACCATATCGGAAAGGAAAGGTGGGGGTGTAGGAATGCTAATTCACCGCGGAGCCAAATGGGTTAGAGTGAAACAGACGTGTTCAGAGCACCTCTGGGTTCGGGGCACAGTAGGTGGAAAGGAAACGTGGCTAGGGGTAGCCTACTTGTGGACGGGGAAAAACTGCAGAGAAAAGAATCAGGAGATAGTGGATTGCATGAGTGCGGATATTAAGGAATTTGGTAATGGGGCCGAAATCATCCTTCTAGGGGACATGAATGCCCACATACATGACCTTGACGGATATTCAGACACCAATGGGAAGTTATTACTAGATCTTTGCGAGCAACATAGTCTGGAGATAGTTAACACGGGGCCTAAATGTGACGGCCAGATCACATGGGAAGTCAGAAACAAGCAATCAAGTATTGATTATTGTCTCATGACTGAAGGAATTTACCACAAACTGACAGAAATGAGGATAGACGAGGAAGGCATTAACAGCTTGGGTAGTGATCATAAACGAATAACATTACAAATGGGATACGAAACTGAAAATATGAGCATGGAATCAAAGTCTGGCAGCTCGTATTTAAATGACAAACAAATAATAAATATAGCCGCAAGAGTCGAGGAAGAAGTAGGCGAAATACCAGGCAAGGACTGGGAGTATAGTGAGCTGTTACATCTAATGACGAAGGAGATAGGGAAAGAGAAGAAAACTGTTTGCTGGAAAGGAAAAAGGAAGCCAAAAAGTTGGTGGAACAAGGAAATCCGGGAGGCGATCGAGAAGCGACGCGAAGCCTCACGGGAGCATAGAAAGGCAAAAAAGGAGAAGCGGCCGCAGGACGAAGTCAAAAAAATATGGGAAATATATTTAGTGAAAAAATCCCTTGTACAGAAATTGGTAGAGGCAAAAATTAAAGGTGAAAGTGAACGCTGGATGACAGAGATACACGAAAAAAAGGAGGCCGCGCCTAGGATTTTTTGGAGCCACATAAAGGCGCTAGGTAGGAAGTCTGTCACAACGCAACAACATATTCTAGATGAAGGAGGAAATCAATTGGAAGGGTACGAAGCGCTAGGTTACATCCAAAAGGTAACAGCCGATTCGATTCAAAAGAGCGTCCAGGGGATCTCCCCGGTGAGTAAAAGTGTGGCGGAGAAAGCAACAGAGGAAGAGCTAGTACTTGATAATTTCAACTGGAAAAAGGCCGAAGGAAAAATTCCAAAGCGCACTGCCGCGGGTTTAGATGGGATTCCCGTTAGCCTCATTAACGAACTAGGACATAACACTAAAGAAGCATTGTTAAAAGCAGTAGAAAAAAGCTTAAAGGACGGACAAATACCGGACAGTTGGCGACAAAGTAGAATGAACTTAATCTATAAAGGCAAGGGAGAAAAGGACAAGATTCGCTCGTATAGACCACTAACCATTACATCGGTACTATACAGGATGGCGATGCAAGCAGTAAAAATGAAAATAGAAACATGGGCCGAACATAACGATATTTTGGGAGAACTTCAGAACGGATTTCGAGTCGACAGGCGGTTAGACGATAACCTGTTTGTTCTCATTCAGTGTATAGAAATATCCAAATTAGAGAATAGGCCCTTGTACGTGGCTTTTCTAGACATCACTGGGGCATACGACAACGTTAATCAGGAAATTTTGTGGGATATATTGAAAGGAATGGGCATGGGCGACGACTGTATACAGCTTTTGAGGGAGATATACCGAGAAAATACAGTTTGCATAGAGTGGGAAGGAATGCGTAGCAAAGAGAACGTTGAGGTTAGCAGGGGTCTGAGACAGGGATGTCCTTTGTCCCCGCTGTTATCCATGCTGTACATGGTGAGTATGGAAAACGCGCTAGAAGGTAGCAACATTGGTTTTAATCTGTCACACAAACAGGGCGGCATGATGATTGAGCAGAAGCTTCCAGGTTTATTTTATGCGGACGATATCGTCTTATTTGCGGACAGTCGAGATGATATACAGCAGCTGGCGAATATATGCGGAAGGGAAGGTGAAGCTCTTGGACTAGGATTCAGTGTAACGAAGTGTGGATTGATGGTATTCAATGATCCCTGTGATCAGACGGTGTCCATACAAGGCCAAGAAATACCGAGGGTAAGTGAATACAAGTACCTTGGAGTATGGGTAAATGAGAGTGATAGATACATGGAGGTACAGGAAAAAGCCTCGGCAGCAAAAGGAAAGAGGAATGCGGCAATAATGAAGCACAGAGCGTTGTGGGGATACAATAGGTATGAGGTGCTTCGAGGTCTGTGAAAGGGTGTAATGGTTCCAGGGCTTACTTTTGGGAACTCAGTGGTGTGCATGAGGGCAGAGGTGCAAGCGGGAATGGATGTAAATCAAAGGACTGTGGGACGCCTCGCGTTGGGTGCTCACGGGAAGACGACAAACGAGGCTGTAAAGGGCGATATGGGGTGGGCAGGTTTTGAGGCGAGGGAAGCGCAGAGCAAAATAAGGTTCGAAGAAAGGCTAAGAAATATGAAGGAGAGTAGATGGGCAGAGAAGGTGTTCCGTTATTTGTATAGGAAGAGCGTGGACACAGAGTGGAGAAAAAGAACTAGAAGACTCACTAGTAAGTATACGGCTGGTATTGTAAGTCATATGTCAACAAAGAGCGTTAAGGGAAAAGTCAGGGAGGCGGAGAGGATTTACTGGATGGCAGCTATGGAGAAAAAACCGGCTTTGAGTAACTACCGAAAGGGCAAAAATGAAATAAGGAGGGAGGCATTTTACGATAATTCAAGGGGAAGCGCTTTACTGTTTGAAGCGAGATCGGGTTGCCTTAGAACGCGTAGTTATAAAGCAAGATTCAGTAAAGAAGAAGAACAATGCACATGCTGCGGGAAAGATAAGGAAACGGCGGAGCATGTTCTGATTGAATGTGGGGATATCCACCCAGTTGTACGTTTGGGCACGAGCCTACAGGAAGCCTTGGGTTTTAGGGACAACAATGGAAAGCTGAACACACCCGCGATTGAAATAAGTAAGAGACGGTTAGAGTATTGGTGGCAGAAAATTAGAGAGAAAGGACAAAAATAAATATTGGAAAAATAAAATATGGACAGTGTGCCGTAAATGGCAGAGAACTTAAGCTGACAATTTACCTTTTTTTCCATTAAGATAGAATTTATCGAAGTAGGGGCATTAGGCCAACATAAAAAGAAAAAAAGGTTTTTTTTTTGTCGAGCCTGGTGGCATACTTGTCACCACCCCGTTATAAAGGGGACGCTCATAGCATCCATCCATCCATGTAGCCACCTCTAGTTTAGTTCTTGCAGTGTTCACTAGATGGCGTTACCGTCTTCTGTATGTAGCCACCTCTCGTTTAGTTCTTGTAGTGTTTACTAGATGGTGGTACTTGTAGCTGATGATGAAAAGATGCAAGATGTTATAAACTAGAAAGCGGTACTTGTAGTTGATGAAAGACGCGAGATCTTATAAAATAGGAATGATGTCACATATGGCGCGTGTCATTGGTTGAAGGCAATCGTTCGATTTAGTGCGGCGACGTACGCTAGGGGCAGCGATGTAATAAAATCGAGTGGGCAAAATGTACAGAGGATTCATGGTTTACCAGGTTTACCTCCGGAGCTTCGCCCACTCATCATCATTCACTTCGTGGATATGGCGGCACTTTTTTTATGTACTTCTGCCAGCCATTGAGCTCCCTTCCTTCTAATCTTTTCATTGATCAGAAGGGATGCATCCCTTCTACAGCTTAGAAAGGTTTCTCATTTTCTTTCAACATCATCTGTCGGTTCACTGCGCTGCTTAGCATGTCTGTGTTCCCTAGAGGCTTCCTGACGTTTTGCTATGGCTCTCTTAACTTCCTCATCCCACCAACTTTTGGGTTTTTGTCTTCTTTTCCGGGGTGACTTGTCACGCGTCTTAGCAAGCTCTAGCTCAAAGAGTCTAATTAGATTCGTGTATGTTCACACTGTCTTATTATCCTCCGTGATTACTTTCTCAATTTGTTTAGTGGCTATTTCAATTTGCCTTTCTGGATAAAAATTTTCCTGTAGTTGCTCATCTTGTCTCCTTCCGACTTTCACTGCTCTTCCAAAACTTAGCTTGATATGTTTGTGATTGCTACCCAGACTTCTGGAGCCACCGTCATCTATGTGCATCCCCCTGAGCTTATCATTCATCCTATGTAACATCAGTGCATAATCTATCGTCGTCTGAAGCCTTCCTACCTCCCATGTTATTTGCCCTTCACAATTCTTGGTACTGTTGCAAATGATCAAATCAAGCCTTTCACACATATCCATGATCATTTTGCCTGTCGGGTCGGTATACCCATCTATATCTTCTATGTGCGCATTCATGTCTCCTAGTATAATTATCTCGCACTCTCTTCCTAACTCCTGAATGTCCTGTGATATACACTCTACCATTGTCTGGTTTTCCTCTCTGGCCTTTGCTCCCGTCCACAAGTACACGAAACCAAGGAGTGTCATTTGACCTGCCACTTTCGCTTTTAGCCATAAATGTTCCTTGCACTCCTGCTTGACCCTTTGCTAGTCTGTACTTTTATGAATGAATGCCCCAATACCACCCCCCTTTCTGCTGCCTTCTGTTCTATTACAATATTCCCACGCGTAGTCCGGATTGTTCGGAGGTTGTTCCATGTCCCTGAGATGTGTTTCTACAAAACCGTATACCTTCGGCCTCTCTTCCCTTAGCTGTTGTTTTATCTCTTCCCACTTCAGCCTGTTTCTACCACCCTGCATGTTATTATACCCTATGTATGGATTGGCTCGGCGCTCGTGGCTACGTCTATTTATGCCCCGGACTCTACCTATCTTAGATATTGGTGCCACTTTGGAATCGTATCTGTCCATACCACCTGTCGAAGAGTCTCCCTGGTTGTTTTCCTCGTTACTCGCTATCCTGCACCCCGAAAGGCTCGCTTGCCCCCCAAAAAAGCTACTGCGCGTCCTGCAAGTCGCCAACCACCTCATGACCTAGCCGCCCATCGAAGTGAATTCTGTCTCGTTGAAATCCTCCCCACCTATGCACCTCTCTGTTTATTTCCACCACCTCAAAGCCTTTCTCTCGACTAGCCCGCCATATCTCTTGGTTTGCGTTGACCACCGCTCTTTGCAGGTTGCTATCACGCATCGGTACCTCCGGTATCGTGCATATCACTACCTGTACCTTAGGAGATGTGGCGCGCATGTCATCGACGCCTTTCGCCAGTGTGGCTGCTAGTACTGCTGTATCTTCATTTAAGACATCGTTTACACCACCTGAAATTATCGCGAGGTTTCGTCTATCAGCTGTAGTTTTGAGTTTTGCACTCGATTTCCTCATGACTGCTTCAAGCTTGCGTCCTGGGAACGCCCCTACTGCAACCCTCTTGTCACCTCTTACCCTCTCTTTGATGGCTTGTGTGCATCGATTTGAATTCGAGTCCCCGGCGATTATCTCATGCTGTTACTTTTAAGCAGGAGCGTCCTGCACCTGGGGGCTACTTGCACCTGTGACGCCGGCTGCTTTGTCCCCTCCCAGCCGCACCACTACCTCGCTGAAGCTGGGCCTTGCGACAGTTGAACCGGCTAAACCTGTGTTTTCCAACCTTGATTGTGCTTCCTATCTCCACCGTTCTGGTTGCCGGTTCCCTACTGTTCTCTCCGTAGGCCGCTTCTTTGTTCAGCTTCGCTAGTGCTTCCTCGGCGGACTTTAGTCTTTCTCCCATTGCCCTCGTTTTCTCTTGCTCTGTCGACAACTCTGTCTCGAGTTCGGCGATTCTCATCAGCAGTTCACTCTGGGCAACCATCATTTTCTCCAATTTTTCCTCGACTTCACATTGCCTACACTTCGCGTCAGCCTCTTCTCCATCCGCTTCTACGCTTGGGTCCACTTTCAAACCCACTCCACATCCTGAACACTTTACAGTCTTTTTAAGCATGTCTTTCTGACACCAATTGTCCCTATACACGATAATTACTAAACTCGAGCCCTGCACTACGAAAAAAAAGAAAGTCCAAGCTGTGGTACAAAAATTTGCGTGTTCAGTGTACGCGCACCTCCCCCACGGGGTGGCAAAAGAAAAAAAAACAACAAAAAATTTCAAACACACACACCCGCACTAACTAATAATTACCTGGTGAATGGCCCCCGAAAAAGCCGTATCATAAAATAAATGCTACGAAGATTTCAACCGCTGCCCTATATTTATAAAGACAAGCTCAAGACATGCAAGAACACTTATCTGCGAAGTTGATCCGGAGCGCTCAAAAAACACGTTCATCCACCTTGACAGCCCGAACTTGAATCCTTGGGAGGAAACCCACGGAGTCAAGTTTCCTTGGGAGGAAACCGCCAGCGCCCTCTGGCGGTTTCCTCCCAAAGCGTTACGCGTTAGCTGGCGCGTTCATCGCACTTCTCTATTCTAGCCACTGTACCCATACCCAACTGGAAAGCCTTATAGAGGTGCGCACGCAAGCCGCACGAAGGTCACACGCGCTTGCAGTGCCACAGGGACTTGTCACGTAAGTATTATCTATTTATTTTTTCGATTTAAAATGTTATATTAAACATACAATTGACATAAGTTAAACTAATCTCAACAAATCGTTTTAAAATAATATGACAGTTATCAACACGAAACAAAAAAAAGCCTTTTCGTATGTGCCAGGCTTGCGACTGAAGCCGGCACCGTCGATGCCAAGCAATCCAGACGGCCGGTCGTAGTCCAACAAGCGCGACGACAGAGCAACAGTGTAACATCTAACTTTTAGCTTGTACGTATACTTCTTCACGTTAACGTGTTACCGGATACCAGTTTGCGTTTACCGTCTTACCGGAACACGCCTCTTCAAACGTTTTGAGCTTTTCATAAGTAAGCATGTATGCCTTTACGTTTTCGCAAATCGTATGTGGTGATGCTTACTGCATTTAACTTAAATAGGAATGAATCACCGTTTCGGCAAAATCACGAGACTTTTTTATCGTGTACAGCATCCTGGTATACGCAAAAAAGTGATAAATACAAGGTTACTGCAATCATAGTGTCGACATCTTGTGACACTTCGTGCAGCCAGTCATGGACATGTTGGCTTACGCGTAATGTTTTTTAGGCGAAAATGAATAAAAAAGGTTACTCATTTGTAATAACGCCGCTGCGCAGTTTTGCTCCAGACGTGCAATGCACAATGTTTCTGCAATAACAATGTTGTGACTGTCTGGTTCACTATGGCCGCGCTAGATGGCGACACCTATTCAGCTGGTCGGGGGCTGGCATAGTTTTGGTTTCCAAGTTCCAGGCTATTCTAGCTTTGATAATCTGACTGAAACAATGTAATCACTATTGGTTATCGCAGTTTGGCTTATTAGTCGATACCGCAAACAGTGCGAATACTGTGAGTTCCTGCGAAGGTGGACCTTACAAGGCGGCCGATCCCTGCTGTCCGAGATTTCGCGCCTTTGTGCCATGGTATTTGTATAGTGGCTAGCTACTATAATATTTGCGCTTAAATCTTAAAAGTCAAAGTGGTGGCTAAGGTCAGCCTCGGCTTTGCTCGCTGTGAAGATAACATGATGCGCCAGCATGTGCGTCAGGGTAGCTTATCTCCGTTAGGAGGCCAGTGGTGGCAGCGTTGTTTATGGCCGCGCGGACGCAGTGCCCCAGTGATTTTGCGACGCATCTGTTTGGGGTTTTGCTCATGCACAATACCACCACCCCAATGTCCTCGGTACGCAAGCCGCTTGGGTACCCAGCACTAAAATTTCCTAATAACAACTGCGGCAGCCACGGCTCCCCCGTGAACACACTACCTCATACTCTAGTGCACTATAGCTGCAAGAAGAACTGAGCTTCAGCTTCGGATCGTCTGTGGCTCAAAACCAAGCCAGTGGCGAAACAAAAATCAGGGCAGTTACATTGCCATGACTATCGAGCAATGGCAGCGTTCATGTTTGTTAAGCTATAGTAGTGTGTACTAGAAGTGTTGAGTGGCGTGACCGCGCCTCACCGCCTGATGCCTTCCGCGCGGCCCGTAGTGGCGGCGCTGCAGTTGAATAGTACTGAAAGAGCCACGTGCGACGCGCAGGAACTGCTATGCGTTCCGGCTTCTCTGGTGCGCTTTTTTGAAGCAGATTTCTTTGTACCTGCTTACTATTCATGTCTAGCACATTATGTCATAATACTTGAACTATGGCACGCCAATATACCGAATTTAAGCTCCATAAAAGTCCTTGTGAGAGATTGAAAACTATTTCGAATGGGCGTGTCTTATGCTGATTTCTTCTCTCAACTCTTTCTTCGTTGAGCAGGCGTCTACATAATTAAGAATAACTGAGTCGATTTATTGGAAGTTAGCTGCGCTCAGAAAGCTGTGGGATGAAAAAAAAATACCGTGTCAAACGCACGCAGAACAAAGAGGCTGTAAGTAGAGGGGTGAGGAAGGGAATCTGAACCTCCTACACCACAAAAGTTTTCGTAATTTAACTTTTCAGGGTATACCAAAATATTTACACGTATTCACAGCGACCACCAATTGCCAAAGTTAGTCGTTCTGCTGCACTCCCCTTCCCCACAAAAAAAAATCCTGGGTAGCCCTGCGCTGAACGCTTATAGTTAACGAAGCTGAATATAGCGTGCCTCTGTACTAATGCGCATCGTAAGTCTTTTTTTGTTTCGACAGTATGAGGTCTCAAAACTAGTTCAGATCTAACGTAGTTCGACAAAAAATGCACGGCGTTAAAATAGCGGCTGTTCTAAGGGGCATTGCATGGATATTGTTAAGGGGGCGGTGACATGTCAATTAAGTGCTTCTTGTACTTGTCAATATATATATATATATATATATAAATATATATATATATATATATATATATATATATATATATATATAAATATATATATATATATATATATATATATATATATATATATATATATATATATATATATATATATATATATATATATATATATATATATATATATATATATATATATATATATATATATATATATATATATACGTTTTGTGTGCGTGTTTACTGTGTACATAATATACAAGTTATATTTCTCAAAACAAAATGCACCAACGCCTGCCTACACTTTTGACACTTAAAAAAAAGAACTACACCTATAATACTAAACATCGTCATAAATTTTCTTGCATGAAACGGAATTACGCCAATATAATAATAGGAAAGCAGTACAATTTAAGCTCTCGATATAAAATGAGAACTGGTTACAGTGAATTTACGCAGAGTAACAGACCGGCTTTGTATACTATACAACTGGTACTCTTTAATATGTTCAATATAACCCCTTTCGCATGGAGTTCTTGACTAGGAGGTACAGGTGTTCTTTCAGCTCGGCTCCTTCGCTCGGCCTCCTAGAGCTTGCATAAAAGAAGCAAATTGAGCGCGATAGCACGCGGTTAAAACAAGGAAGCCTTTCAGAAAGCAATAATTATTGTCTTCCGCAAAACTGGAATAATAAAACTAAGTCGTCATTATTATAAATGTGGTGACAACATTACTTATCATCGGGTTTCTCATGACACAATCGAGGGCGTGTATAATTATATGAGGAAGAGTGCTCTGGATATAGAAACTGCCGACAAAATGAGCGTTGATTTATTCGCGGTTATGATACTTCCCTCTTTGTAGCTCACCAGTAGCCACTTATGATGTAGCACAGCTCGAAGCGCTGCTTGAGTGAAAAGCTAGGCGGATCCGTGCAAATTCTGATTGTACTACATGTTTTTTTTTGTCAGCAGGCTCTTGAAACAGTGAATGTCGCGACATCATTTCTGCGTGACTCCATATTTACTCGTGCACTATTGCACTTAGCAGGTGTGCATAGACTGATAAAGACTCTGAAACGCATTAAACGCGCTAAAAACAAGCAAATACACGCTTCCGCGGGCTACTCACGCGTACTCCCAACGCAGACGCTTTTGAGATCTTCAGTACCATGTGACTTCAGCGCTGCTGCTACACTCTAAGCCAAAACGGAGCAACAGGGGTATAGGGGTTGCTCCTTTCAGGGAGCAATTGCATTGCCACTCCCATTACTCTCCTAAAAGGAGTAACTGCAGAGGGAGGAACCGTTGCTCTCCTTCAGTTCCACCTTCGGGGGATGAACAGTTACTCCCTCCAGTTCCTCCCTGCAGACCAACAGTTACTCCCACCAGTTGCTCCCTGCCGACCAACCATTACTCCCATCAGTTGCTCTTCTAAGAGCAACAGTTACTCTTTACCGTTCCTCCCACGTGTTCGCAGTTACTCTCTGAAAACCAACTGCACATGCTGCCAGTTACTCCTTGAGGAAATGAGTATTTATCTCGAGTATGCTTGTCGCAGGCTTAACACATGGCGAGAGCTCCTTGGAAGAGAACTGCTTGGGTGCTTCTAACACAAAAAGTGGACAATATTGAAAGGAAAATAAATGCTTTATTGTTCTTTTTATGAGACGACGTTTGACCACACGTAAAAGTAGACTTCGCCACACCACAGCCAGCACTAAACAAACACCATAATACATCAAAGGTTTTCTGCGTCATCCGTGGAAAAACAATCTTGAATTTCTAGCATAGGGCAGTCTGTGTCATCATTGGTGAGAGAAGGGCAACTTCTCCAATTCTGAAGAACTCAAGTTTCGCAGCTGGTGTTTCCATCAGGCTAGCGCAGCAGAACGTCACCGCAGGCATATGTGAAGCATCTCATTGCTGCAAGAAAAAAAAATAGAAGTGTGAGGTTAAACATGCCAGAATCAATTCATAACAATGAGTCGCACACACTGCAGCAGCGATTACATTCTAGGATGTCTACTGCAAAACGAAATGTGAAAAAAAGGAAGGTTCGGCCAAACGTTACTTGGCAAGCCACATAAATGCTGATGTGGTAGACGCTCTTCACCTGATGTCTCAGACAGCAATATTCTGGAAGAAAATGTGCAGCACCTCAACAAGGCATATTTGTAGTAGCTAAAGATACCCTTAGGTTCAGTTATCTTGTTTCCATTACACAGCTGAGTGACATTTCTATGAGCCCATTCACCAATAGGCATTCTAAATGAGGTCATGTGTGTGGCAAATAACACGTACTGTCCGCTCATGTTAAAATACTTATTTAGCTCGTGCACACAGTTGCTCTTGATTCTACTGTTCTATCATACGCTGCTGCGTCTTGAATTGTGCAATACCTGTAGGCACAAGCCAAGCATGCAAAGCCTGCTTGAAAGCAACCATTCGCAGAGGCTACATGATAATCTTCAGTATATTTCTTTGTACCTGACGCAAACGGCTGGACAAAACTATAGACAAATAAATGTAGACCGTGCTACCTTCAAAAAATGCTTTAAATTTAGAAAACTAGGGTGCATTTGTTCACTCGGTTGACGAGTCACAGCCACGAGATATGTAAACGAAGCAATATATCTTAAGGCATGCACAGATATTCTGATTCTTTGTTTGACAGTGTCACAGATAGCTTGCCAATACATATATATTTGAGAGCAACAAGATGTGAAGCTTTTATTAGTTCAACGTCTTGTTGGTTCACAGCCAAACAGGTTACTGCTTGTTAGACAAATTGAAATAAGCACACCAAGGTTTCCAAAAAAAAAGCATTATTAGAAGTTAGCTCCCGGTGTGAATGTCTGCCTATTTATTTTGTACTGCCTTCTACATGTGCCACAAAGACATTTGTTGAGGATGTGCTACCAGTCAAGCCAAGATCGCATACTTGGTTAATGTGATGGAAATACAAACATTAGAAACACTGCCACCTCTAGCAAGAGCATAACACTTCAGTATCTTGGACTAGCAAAGAGATGCACAAAAAAATTAAGCCCACTCTTGCGGAACTTTGAACGCGAATATTTCAGAGTGGGGGAGGTCAACATGCTGTGGCACTTTTAAACCCACGAAACATCTGCAGAAAACAGGGTAAAGGCAAGTCAAGAAACACTGTTATGAAGGCCTGTGCATGGACAGCTTTGTGAATCTAGGCCCAAGTGTTATGCTTTGTGCAAGCCAAAATCCATGTAAATAGGGAAAGCATACTTTTAGGAGTACCAGCGTAAAGAAATCTTGGCAGTTGGCTTTTTAGTACAAACAGCAATCCCTGCAATGAAAACATAAACATTTTATCACGGTAACAGTGTGAGCACACACACGGGCCAGCGGAGCCATGTCGAATTGTCAGTGCCAGTGTAACCATGTGACATAATGAACTATTCTCTGGCCAACACATGCACAGTTTGCCCCTAAAAAGCGATGCTTTCATATACGTAGTACAAAAAGTCTGCACTTACGAAAATTCACTTGCTTTCTGTACTTTAGCATCGTTGGGAGCATCTTTATCTGCAGTATAACCAAATTTGTGTCATATCACTGAAAAAAAAGTAAAAGACATGCATGAAATATTGTTTCATTTGGTAGCAGTGAAGTCAGGTTAAGAACAGCCAAGTGGGAATCAGCCTAATTATGTGCATGCGGCAAATCCCAACGGCGTTATTGAGGTTGTCGAAATTTTCGTCGGTTGGTATTAACGTCGATATGTTACTTCAACGGCATGCCAAGTTTTCACAGCGCATAAAGATTTCATGATGCAGAATAATGACAGCGCTAACGAGAACATACAGCATTTATGATTGTCTTTTACAATATTCAGTTTTGCTAAGGTTTTGCATCACTAAAGAAATCTGAAAGATTTGGGTCATTCCTCCTCCAATTGTTCTGTCAATATGTAAACTGCTCGCTTGATGGTGCGCTTATAAAATAGTACGTTCAGCGCAGAGGTGAAGCAAGTGACGCAGTGATGTGGGCATATTTTTTTTTAGGCGTGCGGGGAGGGGGGGGGGGGGTCCGCTTATCTGAATAGGCCGGGTAAGTGAATATGGTCGTCAATTTGGGCTCCCTACGCCCGGCCTAAAAAAATTCTGTGCGCAACCGCCTGGCTATGCCAGTGAAGTGATGCGACAATGATTTGTTCACTTACTGATTTACCTACACTTTACATCTCTAAAAAATGCGGCCCAAGGCCCCAACGCTCAGCCGTTAACATTACATAAAGCCAATGGTAGAAAAGTGCCTGTATGAATGCAGCTACAACCCCGCCCCAATGTTTTTTCAAGAGAGGTAGTGTTGCGGAAATGAACTTTTAACTGCAAAAGTACACTGGCACTGCAGTGGTGACAGGGGAAGCAAGAGGGTATGCAGGCGGTAATAGAGGTAATTTAGTCCGATATGGCTAGCAATGGATACGGTGAATAAGAGCGAATCATTTCTCTTTCAATAGCGCAACCACTCAACAATGTATTGTAAGAGCATTAAATGTTGCTGGAAATGCCACTCACCTGCACGCTGATGCATGCTCAGTCCTTTGTCCGACGAGCGAACAGGCTTGCAGATAGCTGAAGACGTGTTTACGATGTGTTTGTTTCACCCAGCAGCAAAATCCACAACTACTTCGCGCTCCATAAAGATAAATATACACTAACCTTCATCACGAATAAGTAGAAACGCAAATCTGCGACACACACACACGATCAAAACATAGCTCACAAGCCCGCACGTCCATGTGCTCGCCAACCACAGACCATATGAAAATGAGTAAGTAGTGCGAACGCGAACCTAGTTGCGCCGAAAAAAAAAAACGTCGAGCAGTGGCAGCACAGGCGTCAGCGCAATAATTTCAGTGTGTTCTCCTAATACAATTATAAAAATAACTGAGGTACACTAAAACTCATAAATAAATATAAAAAGTTGAGTGTAATTTTAATTTAGTGCTAGTCAACATAAACACTGAATAAAAATTACTTTGTAACTTACATCGTTTGCTACACTAGCGCCACAATTGTCGTGCGGGCGCAGATGGCGCAGATTTGTCATTCTGCCCTGAAAGTACACGGTGAAGCGTGCTACTAAGTGTATAGCTGATGAGAAGCGCGTCTGGGTCCGCTTTTTTTTTTCTTCTCCGATATATCTGGGCGGGGGGGGGGGGGGCTCCTTATGCACGTGTTTCGGTGCTTGATCGACTTTGACGCCCTTACTTCGCGGACGAACGGCGTGTCTAGGCTTTTTTTATCGTTGTTTTGCACGTGTTTCGGCGTTCGGTCCGCTTTGACGTGCCAACTCTCCATCCTGCTGCTGCGTGTGTTAGGTATTTGCCGTACTGTATTCTCAGGCCTTCTGTGTTCAGCCAGCGCTGCTATCTTATTATCTACGGATGCTAAAATAAATCACTGTATTGGTTTGGTGAAGTTTGGCACACAGAACAAACAATAATCTGGCCCATGAATATCAATGTGGGCGGCATGCATGTTTGTGTGCGGTGTCCTGCCGGGGAGTAACCGTTGCGTGACGAGAGCATTTACAGCGGTTCCTCCTTCCCTTGCTCCCTTACAAACTTAAGATGAATACAGTTGCTCCCCCATTCTCGAACAAGTCGGCCATCTTGTTCCGCTTGGTCTTTTCGGAGAGTAACAGTCGGTCTGAAGGAGTAAAAACAGCCGTTGCTCCCATTTTGGCCATTTTTGGCTTAGAGTGTACTGTCACCCGCCGGAGAGTCAGCCGAGATACGGCACGGCCGCCTCGCTCACTCCATTGCCCCTTCTAGTACACTGTAACTATAGTGTACTCGAATATGGAGTAGTGTGTTCAGGCACCCTCTCTCGCCATGCATCGCGTGAAACGTCACTTGTGGACAAAAAACCAGTTCTCAAGGCGGCGCTGCCGTAGCATGGGTTGGCACGATTGTCAGCTCTGCGCCGCTCTGCCTTCTCGGGTGCTGTTCAGTGACCTGTAGCTTGTGTTCGCGCCCGCTTAACGAAAATTTTTCTAGCAATGTTTTTGCTGGCCACACGACAGTGAGGCAATGTCGAGTCATCGGCGGCAACGACACTGCTTTGCACCGAGGTGCGAAACAGGGTATACCATTGGAATAAAGCTAGCCACCATCGCTTTTCGCTGCACCCAAAGACGAAGCACGGAAGAAGGTTTGGGAACGGAATTTACATTGAAAGGATGGGACCTTGAACGAAAGCTGCTCTGTATGTGAGCTACACTTCGAGCCTTCATGTGTTCTCCGAGAACACGTGCTCGTTATAAACGGTGAAGAAGTTCACGTACCACGCAGGAGACCAGAGCTAACGCCGGACGCTGCGCCGATGTTACTGCCTAACGCTCCAAGCTACTTATCGAAGAAAGCGCCGCATCCAAGACCTCCGAGAAAGTGGTAGAATTCGGCGGTCGAATCTACCATCTTCAAGAAAACTGCAGCACCCTCTCTTGACGGTGAGGCCACAGATTGAGGTTCATCGATGGACGTTCCTGCTGGCTACGAACCCGAGGTGGCGAACACTACAGGGACTGCAGCTTCGCTGGAACGCTTACTCAAGCTTTGTTTACCTTAAGTTTATATGAGCTTGATCACACCGCATCTCGTGTCAAAGAGAGCGGTAATTTACGTGCTGTCACGACTTCATTTTTTTGTGAAGGGTATCAACCAGTCTCGAGAGGCAAAACAAAAAAAAAGTTGTACACGAAAATCGGTCGTTGTTCAAAAAGGCGCCACCAGGATGAAGTAATCGTGAATTGATAATTCCACTGAATGGCGTCGAATTTGATCGGTGTTATTACTCACTGCACTATGCGCGCTCGTAAACAAAGCGTCTCTTCTTACAGTTTGACAGTGGTGCCAAGCAATGTTTTCTTTTGACTTTACAGTGCAATATCCCGGCCACAGCAGCAGTATTTGGGCAGGCGCGTAATCTTTTAAAGAACCAAGATTGTCAAAATTATTCCCAAGTCTTCAGCTACGGCGTGCCTCTCAATCAAATGGCAGTTTTGTCACGTTAGCAACATAATGAAAATTTCATGATGCAACTATCGACAAGAACGGTGCCGCGCACGTAACGAAGGAAGTCGAAGCTGTCGCAGTGTGCAGATTTATACCAGGAGGCGCGCTTACCAACCTTGCCTTGTCGACTCCGTATCCTGACGGTTCAGGCTCATCTAAAACTTTATAGCTATTCGGTAAGACGATCAGAATGTGTATTCATCAACGACCCCGACTCATTTTTCTTGCTCGTTGGCCACGTTTTCATACACCAAAAATAATTTTGTTCAGAAACAACTAGACAAAATAAACGTAAAAATTCGAGATGTATATCAGCAGCAAACGTGCCAAATCGAAATCTCATTATAAAATATGATGAGATTTTCCCCTTAAAGCCGAAATTTCTTTCACACAGGGTCCTATATAGCCGCTTGCAACATTACCTTGCACACGTAGAAACAAATAATGTAATAGTCACTGGTGCTTCAGTGCCCAGCACTAAAACTCCCTAATAGTGGGGACGGTGGCAGCGTCAGAATGCCACCTAACAATCCATTTCAATTCTTTATACAGACGCTCCTGATTCTGCTGCATCGAAGAACAGAACTGACGGTACTACCGATCACAGATGCGCAGCAGATATGGCTCCCGGACATCGACGGCACAGCTTGTGAAGTTGCAACCAACTTCTCGGCCTTTGACATCATCGTTTGCAGCGCCCGGACCACCTCAGCCTCTCCCCTGGAAGATATGAGTACGCCACCAGCGTCAACGCTCCTGATTCTGCTGCTTCGAAGAACAGAACTGACGGTACTACCGATTACAGATGCGCAGCAGATATGGCTTCCGGACATCGACGGCGCAGCTTGTGAAGTTGCAACCAACTTCTCGGCCTTTGAAATCGTCGTTGGCAGCGCCCGGACCGCCTCAGCCTTTCTCCTGGAAGATATGACTACGCCACCAGCGTTAGTACGTCTGCTCGGTATAAAGCTGGCGCACCACGAATCGCTCGGCAGTGGGCACGGCGGCAGCGCCAGAAAACCGCCTTACAATCCGTTTCAATTCTTCATGCAGGTGAGAAAACATTTCGGAAAATGCTTCCGCAGTAATAATGTATTTCTTATTTTGCTACCGTGCCCGTGGTCATTGTGCGACCTGCTTTGCAATGTCTGGGCAACTTTGAGGTTCTTGCTGCTTATGGCTGGAGATGTAGGGTCCAATCCTGGTCCCGAATTCGATGAGTTGGTAGAGCAGCTGAAACGAATCACGGGTGATATCAAAGAAACTAATGATAAGCTAAGTGCAATTGATAAAAAGCTTGAGAATATTGCTAGCCTTGAGATCAAAGTAACTGACTGCGTTAACAGAATAGCTGACCTTAAATGCAGTATGGCAGTCATGGCTAAGAAACTCGATGACCTGAAAAATAGAAGTCGGTGCTCTAACTCAATTGTGTACGGTGTCAACGAACAAGAACACGGGTCACCTGAAAAACTTATAACGGCTGTAGTCAAGGAAGTTTTCAATGATGTGCTTGATGTCAAAATATCAGGTGTTGCACGTATTCATCGTCTTGGTAGGGCGAAAAAGGGTGACGAGTTAAAACCTAGGCCTGTCATACTGAAGCTTGTTGACTACCAAGACAGAGCCAACATTTTGAAAAACTGCTCCAAATTGAAAGGCTCCTCAATATCAGTCAGTGAAGACTTCTCCCAGCCTGTCCGTGAAATTCGAAGGAAGCTATTGGCACACACGAAGGCTAATCGAGACCAGGAAGAGAAGGATTACCTAGTTTAAGGTAGGGTTAAAGTAGAGGGCAGACTGTTTTCATGGGACGAAAGTTGCAATAAAATGGTAGCTATCCCAAAAAACAGGGAGACGGTAAAGCAAAAAAAAAGTACCAAGCGAGGCCCGCAGCGAAGCTAGCAATAAAATGGGAGCTATCTCAAAAAACGACAAGGCGACTGCAACGTAAAAACAAGCACCAAGCGAAGCGCGTGCATCGCGAAGCCGCAGCCGGCAACTCTTAGAAACTTGAATTCTCGCAGCATCGTTAATAAAGTTGATCAGCTTGAAGCAATACTCCTCGCACATTACCCTGATATTGTCGCTATCACGGAAACGTGGCTACATTCTGGCATTTCCGATAAGGCAATTGTGCCTCTCGGATATGTGACAGTGCGCAAAAACAGGGAATCACGGGGGGGGGGGGGGCGGTGTTGCGCTTCTTTTCAACGAAGGTATCCATTTCTCAACTATGCCAGACGTTAAAAATGCTGAAGCTTTGTGGTGCAATGTGCACCTACAACACACGATCGCTAAAGTGGGCGTGTGCTACCAGTCCCCCAATGCCGACTGCACATATCTTGAATCTCTTTTTGATTAAATGCATTAAAATTTGCAAGGGGGCTTGATTGTACTGGCCGGGGACTTTAATCTTCCTGACATTGACTGGTGTTCTTTTGTATCTGAATCTAAACCTCAAAGCATTCGGTTGAATCTCATGTTTAGGTTCAATCTCTAGCAGATTGTTTCAGTCCCAACTCGAGTACAGGGAGCGTAATCCTCAATCTTGGACCTTGTTTTTGTAAGTAACAGCCTTCCTACAAACGAATCTCGAGTAGACGTACTTGATGGGTTATGCGATTACAAAATGGTATTATGCACATTGCCCTTTATTAGCCGACCGAAATTACATGGCCAATTAAAAGGAATATCTGCATTTAACAAGGCCAACGATGCGACTATCAAGACGTACCTTGTGCACGAGTACACTGAATTTTAGGGGCGAAACTCCTTAAAGCGGCACCCGCTCGTCCCTCGTAGTACGTAACATGTCTTACGCTTTGACCTCCAAGGGGGTACCGGTGGGAGATATCTCCTGTGCGTTGTTGAACAATAAAAAATTGCAGCGTTTGCGTTAACTAAAAGCCAAATTCTTCTGTTTCTCATTTCCCATTAGCAGCCATTGACATGTACATTAAGCGGTATCTGACAAGAAAAGGATGCTACGTTATACTTGCTGGACGTAACCTCCTTTGTTAGAAAGGTTTAGCGAGCATTGGGCCACAGTGCAATGAATACAGTGAACTAGTGTATACCATGAACTCGAGGTGGTTAAAGGTGGGAAGTATACACGAAGCGCCAGCCGTAAGAAAGTGTGCGTGTGCCACCTCTCGTTTAGTCCTTGGAATGTCTGCTGGATGGTGGTGCTTCTATATGCGGAATATATAATGAAAAGATGCGAGATTGTTGTACTTGGAGTGTTGATTAGATGGACGAAAGGACACACAGACAGATGCATGGACGGACGCACGGATGGCTGCACGAACGAATGGACGCATGGGCGGACGCAGGGTGGATGCATGGACGAGCGCATGGACGGACGCATGGATGGACGTGCGGACGCACGTACAGACGCTCGCACGGACGGACGGATGGAAGCATGGGTGGACGCATGGATGTACGCATGCATGGACGCAAGCAAGAATGAATACACGGACGGATGCTTCGCCCCACTCTCCATCATCCACCCCGTGGATATGCTGCCATTTTTTTTCACCAAGCTGTTACTCTCCGACTGCTACAAACAAACACTTACCCGAGCCCTGCGGCACTGCACACAATGTACCCTGAACGGTTTCCAAGCCCGGACTGCCCCCTGTGTGGTGGTTATGCGGACTTCGAGCATGTACTGTGGGGCTGCGCCTCTGCCGGTCCCCCTTTCACCCAAGAGGAAATGAAGCGACTCATTAAGGCCCAGGACCAGACCTCTCAAATCCTGGCCGTCCAGAGGGCCCGCGCGACGGCCGTCAGGTTTAACCTGATGGTCCCCGAGTGGGCCTAGCCAGGTGACGCTGAGTTTACTCGCGTCTATTGTGGACCGAATAAAGTTGTTTCACTCACTCACTCACTCACCTCTGTTCTGATGATTGCTCTAGCATTGATGCGTTCTGGCTGACATTCAAACTCCATGTCTTGCATTGTATGCGCTACTTCGTCCCAATGGTTTTCAAATCAACTCAAAAACACAATCCGTGTATCACACGTGAAATAATCCATACTAAACGCGAAATCAAGAGGTTGCGTAAAACTAACAAAAGCCGGAATGTTCCAGGCTACCGTTGTATACTAAACTCACTTACTAGATCACTTAAGAACCAGGTGCGTAAGGGGAAACAAAAGTTCTGCGGGTCCACATTAAATGAGTTTATTAAAAACTCTCGCCACAAATTTTGAAAACATATCAACACAAAAATGACTAATCGACCTTCACCAGACGGTCAAGACCAAGCAAGAGCTGACAATTTTAACTGTTATTTTCGTTCGGTTTTTACAGTCGATAATGGCACTGTGAACATGAATGCTTCTTTTTATAATTAGGATGTCCAATTGTTATAGGCATGCCTTCTTTATCAGAGGCTGGCATTATGTCGCTGCTTCTAGGCATCAATGAAAGAAAAAGTAGCAGTCCAGACGGAATCCCAAATGGCTTCCTTAAACGATATGCTGAACCAGTCAGTAAATATCTTTATTTGATATACTCCAAATCACTGGCAGATGGCTGCATACCAGCTGAATGGAAAATTGCCAAAATTACTCCAATATTTAAATCAGGCAATGCCGCTAGTCCTTCTAAATATAGGCCTATTTTGATCATCTGCACTAGTAGCGAAATTCTTGAACATATAGTGTTAAAATTTCTAATTAGCTTTATTGAATCATACAAACTTCTGCATTCCGACCAGCATGGCTTTAGATCAGGACTATCTACAGTTGCACAGCTCGTCAAAACACTTCATGACCTGTCTCTTGGCATAAATGAACGTATTCAAACTGATGTAATTTTTCTCGACTTCTCGAAGGCATTCGTCCGAGTCTCGCACCCTAAACTACTACTTAAACTTAATCACTTGTTAGGCGATGGCCCCATCTTCCAAAGGATAACTAATTCCTTAACTAACCATCACCAATACGTACATCTTAGCATCTACACTTCTGACCTAGCTTCGGTGTTGTCAGGCGTTCCGCAGGGGTCGGTACTAGCTCCAGCTTTATTCCTAATATATATAAATGACATAACTAACTACGCAGACGTTAAACTCATACTCTTTGCAGACGACTGTTTGCTCTACAAAGAAATACGTCATTACGATGATCAGGCGAAGTTAAGTAATTCACTAAACAAAATAGCTCAGTGATGCGCTGATTGGCAAATGACTATAAACATTGGCAAAACTGTATTTATGTCCATAACCAACAAGGCGTCTAAGTTTGATTTTCAATACCATTTTAATATTGTGCCACTACGAAGAGTTAACCAGTACAAATACCTTGGTATCACAATTTCGTCTGATCTTAGTTGGACAGAGCACGTGCGTCAAGTGTCCCAAAAAGCGATGAGCAAATTATTTTTTATTAAACGGCCCCTGCCATTCGCCACACATGAAACGAAGCTTCTTGCTTACGTCACACTTGTCCGCCCGGTCTTAAATTATGCTAATATTGTGTGGTTCCCTCACACTTTGAATAATATCGCATACTAGAAAGGGTTCAGCGGAAAGCAGTGTGCATTATCTTCAACAGATACGGGCGCAACGACTCACCTACTGCTCTATTACACTGTGCTAGTCTAGCCACCCTTGACAGTCGTGCAAAGGTTTTCCCGCTTAAATTTCTTTATCTACTTTTACACAGATCATTCCGCATAAACCCAGACCTTGAACTTTTAAGACACCAGACCGACGAGGTGAAGGCATGCATGGGAACTCGAAGAATACTCATTTAGTAATAATACTTTTTCATATTCGTTCTTCCCGCGCGTTATTCGAGAATGGAACACCCTGAATCAAGTCATTACACAGCAGCCAACATTATATAATCATGATGAAACAAGCGCAAACATACACACTCAGAGAGGGCACTGACAAGCGCTTGTCTGTGCTTGTCCTCTCTGAGTGTGTGTATTTTTGTGCTTGTTTCATCATGAACCTTTACGAACGTGCCCAACTGGCAGTCATCCTAAACATTATAGAACTTTATGAAACTAATTGAAGGTACTAATCTATTCTAACCTAGTTAGCATGTACAGTGATCACCTGTTTTTCTTCAAGCAGTCCTTCCTGTTTTCATTTGTCATACCAAAACACTTGTCTGCATATATTCATTCTTTATTACGGTTCCTTGATAACAATACCCGATCTGTGTTTTCTTCTTTCTGTGCTCCGTTTCTTCTCGACTCCTGTTTCTTTGTCGGTATACCATTGGTGTACTTTGTACTTGGTTATCGTTCAAATAACAATGTATGATTGTTCTATGCCGTACTGCTGCGTTCAGCGATTATGTGTTCTTTGGTATTCTGATTTTTCTTGTTTCAAACGTCGGAAGTTGTGACACTGATCCCTACTGAAACGTTCCGTAAGATGCGGAGACCTCATATACGGAATTATTGGAATATAGAAGACGTATGATGCGGACTCCGCATAAGACATATGATGCGGGCTCCGCATAAGACGTATGATGCGGACTCCGCATCTTATGGGAAGACGTATCATGCGGAAAATACTAAAATGTGTGCATGTTACGTCTGAATCTAGTGCAAAGCAACATAATGTGTAAATTGAATAGACGTCAACATCTTGAGTACATGCAATACTGTGTACAAATCACAATATTTCTTAAATGTGCATGATGAGGGATTGAATCATCGGCATCTTACTAATTGTCGTGTTGCGGAAGCAAAATTACCTTTTAAATAAAATACATTACAAAACTACTAAATTAACATGCTAGCGATCATAAATGGTGGTTACATTGCAACACATTAATGCAGTGTTCTATGCAAGACTTAAAAACTTATAAAGTTATTATTATCAATAGAGAAGCATTAATATACACATCAGCCCTGCTACAATCAATATGTTTTTTTATTTGTCTGTATGCTCTAGCTGTGAATAGTGACATTGCAGTGTTGATCGTACACAAATGAGGTGACTGCACCGCAATTTCACGAGCTCCACCTAAGCCACAGGATGGTGGCACAATGTAACAGCAATTTTAGAACGAAATGTTTAAACATAAATAATAATCATAGCACTGTGAAAGTGTGGCGCTGTGTTTATCTCATGAATGTCTTGTGGAGATCGGCGAAATGCTGCTTGAGGCTCCGGCACCACTGTAAATTTCGAACGTCACTGCGATAGAACTTATCCCTACTGAAACGTTCCGTAAGATGCAGAGACCTCACATACGGAATTATTGGAATATGGAAGACGTATGATGCGGACTCCGCATAAGACATATGATGCGGGCTCCGCATAAGACGTATGATGCGGACTCCGCATCTTATGGAAAGACGTATCATGCGGAAAATACTGAAATGTGTGCATGTTACGTCTGAATCTAGTGCAAAGCAACATAATGTGTAAATTTAATAGACGTCCACATCTTGAGTACATGCAATACTGTGTACAAATCACAATATTTCTTAAATGTGCATGATGAGGGATTGAATCATCGGCATCTTACTAATTGTCGTGTGGCGGAAGCAAAATTACCTTTTAAATAAAATACATTACAAAACTACTAAATTAACATGCTAGCGATCATAAATGGTGGTTACATTGCAACACATTAATGCAGTGTTCTATGCAAGACTTAAAAACTTATAAATTTATTATTATCAATGGAGAAGCATTAATATACACATCAGCCCTGCTACAATCAATATGTTTTTTTATTTGTCTGTATGCTCCAGCTGTGAATAGTGACATTGCAGTGTTGATCGTACACAAATGAAGTGACTGCACCACAATTTCACGAGCTCCACCTAAGCCACAGGATGGTGGCACAATGTAAAAGCAATTTTAGAACGAAATGTTTAAACATAAATAATAATCATAGCACTGTGAAAGTGTGGCGCTGTGTTTATCTCATGAATGTCTTGTGGAGATCGGCGAAATGCTGCTTGAGGCTCCGGCACCACTGTAAATTTCGAACGTCACTGCGATAAAACTTATGTGTCCTTCATAGGCACCTGGAAATGAAAATAATTGGCACAAATAATGTCAGAGACACATGTTAGCACAATAGTTTACATGCACAAGAAATATAACACACAGAATGAAACTGAAAATTTAAGGCACACAATCCTTCATGTTATGCATATGTGAATAATAGAAGGAATCAGTGTATAAATTAGTTCTGCCACATAAAAAAAACAGCATGCTTATCACAGTGAAAATAACTAGGTTGTCACGATTTTCAATGGTAGAGATAATCGATTAATATGTCCTTATGAAATTATGATTTAAACGCTTCCTGCACAGTAAAACTTTAGGAACTGCAAGTGAAAGCTCTCAATGTTCATTTAATAGTGTGTGCATGTACATCTGCTGCCTTTATACTATACAGTTTGTGCACAAAATTGGCATCTTGAACAATTTTGAGAGTTAAACGTATGTAACTTATGAAGGTTAAAATCAACATGAAAGCAAGCAGGACCAGGCAGGTGCCATTAAAAATCTGTGCAAGCCAGATAACTATAACCGAACTGCACACATATAGGGGAGCAAGAGTAACAGAAATTCGGCTGCTGACCCGCATGTCGCGGTATCAAACCCCGGCTCCATTTCCGATGGAGGCAGAAATGCTGTAGGCACGTGTGCTCAGATTTGGGTGTACGTTAAAGAACCCCAAGTGGTCGAAGTTTCCAGTGCCCTCCACTACGGCGTCTCTCGTAATCATATAGTGGTTTTCGGACGTGAAACCCCACATATAAATCAAGAATAACAGAAATAAACTGCCAACAGAAAAGTTGGGTGCATGTGCTATCTGTAAGTGCTTACAACTTACTACATACAGCGTGCTCATTCCATTTTAAATACCGATATTGAAAATAACTGCTCTATTAGGAATGTAAAAGGTAAGGTAGAACTGAACGACTCTACAAAAAGTGACCCTATTATGACATCACGTTTTCTTATAACAAAATTGACTAAGACTCTGAAATATCATTATGCAAGGAAAAGATCTTCAAAAGAACAATAAAGTTTGAAGTCATAATTATTTATATGGCTACTATGACTATAACCAAGAAATCGACCTCAACATGGCTAATGTTAGTTTTTAAGGCCTATGTTCACTAGACAATGAACTTTACCACAAAAAGCACAGCATTCAGGCAAAGCACCACACAAAAAAAGAAAGCAGTGCTTTCTGTTATTACCTACAATGCCTTTAAAATGGTATTTTTACCTCTACTTTCCGCTTTTTATCTAAGTAACTGGTGTGAAACAAGTTAGCTGAAAATGCACTGTGCCTCCAAAACCTGTTGGTTGAATCTGAATTTTTTAAAAATGGTGAAGCTTGCACTAAATTAGGCTCCACAAGCCTTGGAACAGTGAGACTTTGTGACTCTTAGGACTACTTTAGTTACTTGTGTTTTGTTTCTGGGCCTAAGCATAAAGACAAGGGCTTAACTGAATTGCTGCTAACAAACAAATGCTTTCGAAATTGCCCGAGCGTCAAAGGATGCTCAGCCATTTGTTGTTTTTTGCACTGGGCTATTCTACACCAAACGTACAAACCATACTGCCTGGCGACCATCACAGATGTATAGTTTAAAAAATGATGGTAATTTACTCTTCTGAAAATAGTTATTTGCAGAAATGTTTTGAAGAGAAAAGAGTAGTGGTCACGTGGGTACCTTCAGAATTTCGCAGAATGTCGTGCGGGTGTTATTTGTGAGAAAAATTTCAAAGTACTGCTTTTCTTGCTATATCAAATTTGATCTACATATTAAGTAAAGATGCTTCTTAAAGTATTTGAAGTCAAGTAACATTAGTGCAATTTTTCTGCTACATAGGCTTTGAAGAATTCAGCCAAACTGTTCATTTCCATTTCTTGTATGGCAATACTGCATTTTTTATGAATATTTGAGCCACAAATACTCACTGCACAGAAGTTATATTTTACGAAAAAAAAAATGTTAGGTCCAGATTACCAATATCACTATATAATCGTTTTTGTCCACATTGAGATGCAATTTGAGCTGTGTGTTTTTCTAATTGAAAATTACTTTTATATGTAAGTTGAAAGCAAATAAACAGTTCTTGTTACATGGCAAGTGTTATCATTACAATTTTTGTTTAAATGAGGAAAATGATTTTTGAAGTCTCCTATTGAGGGCCATGGGGAACTTCTGAACGGAAGCTGTCGTACATCAAATGCAGAAAACAGCGATCATAAGAAAACTTCAAAAATTCATTTCTACTTTAAGACAAAGTGTAATCATATAACTTCCCATATAAAGAGAACTGCTTCCTTGCTTTTGATGTGGCGAAAAAATTGCACTAATATTACTGAGCTTCATGCACTACACACAATCACCTTTACTTAATACCAAGACCGAATTTGGTGTAGAAGAGGCAGTATTTTTGAAACACTTTACTTTTTACAAACAACACCCAGACGACATCCTGGGAAGTCCAGAAGGCACCAACGTGGCCTAATATTTTGTTCTCTGCGATATACTTTAGCATTTTGCTGTTTTCAGAAAAATACAGTAAACGAGCACAAACGTTTTTTTTTCAAAACACATTTAGGACGGTTGGCAAAATGGCTGGGATGTTTGATGCGTAATTGCCTCACTGCCAGCATTTATTCTTCCGAAGCTCAAGCTATCACCTCTCTGTTACTGTCTCCCTCACATACAATTCCTGCATAGGAAAGAAAAAGAAAGGCAGGTCCGACAAAGTTCACAAGGCAAGATATTTTCATGTCGGATAAATTCATTACCATAAACAGCAGCAAAATAACATTCATTTTGAGTAGTCCAAGACACAAGATATATACCAGCATACTAAGAGCCTAGCACAAACTTTTCCATAGAACATGTGTGGTGATAGACAGGAAGCACTTATTGCAAGACTGATCAGTCTGCAATTAACTAAATGAAGTACAATGCACTGTTCAATCCAACACCACATAGGCATCTTTGCTATAGCAAAGCCATGTGTCATTGATTCATGCACTAGATGGGACAATGCAAATGTAACAAAAAAGGTGAAGAAAACAAGGGAAAAAAAAGAAGAAAAGGGGGGATGCAAAGTAGGAGCAGTGTAGCACTACTTTTACTTTGCATTCCACTTTTCTTTCTTCTTTTCTATCATTTATCTTTTTTTTGCTTCCCTTACCCCCAATCTCCGACAGGAGAACACTTTGTATCAGCGCAACCTAACTTGAAAAGAAGCAAGGGCTGCACTCTTCTGCGTTATAGGTTTTTTTTTTTCAGACAAACATTTCCAACAGGCACACACGCCTATACCAAAAGATGATGTCATTACGGACCCCATTTAAACTAACACGCCAAGGATAACAAGGTGACTGCTAAAAAATAGGTCCTCCTATCGCAACATCGGCCAGCCTGTCTGAAGCACTTCTACTGTTCACCCTGATTACCCCACTAGATGTTTCCATCTGTCGACTCACATCTTCATTTTGGATAACACTAAGACAAGCTTACATTAATGAATACGCACGAAAGTTTAATGATGTATCATGTATCAGATTAAGCCACTCTGTTAAAAAATTATTGATAGCTTGCTTCCAGGCTTTTTATACTGTAGCCTGAAACTTCGTAATGTCTTCTATGCACATGAACCAGATTGACAACGTAATGCACCACATGCTTAAGAATACTGCGAGGAACAAGATAACGACAAAACGACCAGCCACCCAAAGTTTTCGCTGCACATGTTTATAAAATGTTCATGTACCCCAAACGAGGTGCTTATGATACAAGCCGAAAAAACCTACAAGTAGGGCCTTGGAGTCTTCTGGAAGTAGACGTGTTGCATTTTTTCTCTAGAGGGCTTTACACCTATAAGGGAGGAACAAAACTCCTGTATAATGAAGAATGTTGGCAGCTATCAGTTATAGAAAAACCTAATGCAGCTAATCTTCCCCGACAGATCTGTACATTTAGAGAGGTGACGTAGCTTCTGTGATTGTGGCAGTAACTCCAACAGGACTAGTGCGAAAATTGGCACTACTTGGCTAGACAAATGTCCAAACATGCCTGCCCGACTCCCTCTAGCCATCCTGGCTGAATCTGACACATGATTTCTTAACTGCTGGCTGGACAAAAACAAAACCACTGAAGCACTCACAATACACAGCGTGAAGTTCCTCTGGAGTGGTCAACTTCGTCTTCTGCGATGAAAGAGCAGCACAGTGTACTGATAAGGCACTCCTTGCAATGGTTTTCAATGCCACACAGTGACCTTGCTGTTCCTGTCGAAGAGAGCTTCGGGAGCTTGGAGGGTGCTTGCTCTTTTCTGGGGGCTGCTGCCGCTCCTCGTTTTCTGCTCAAGGTCAACCTGCATAAAGTTGTAGACGAGGCTTTAAGAGTTGTATATAATGATATACAAATTTTCGCTGAACACACATTTCCTCGCGGCACACTGAGGAATTTCTTATAAAACTTCAGGCCTCGCATATGCAAACATTTACAATCGATCCGAAGATGCACTCGACTCTAAAGAAGCAAGTTTGTTATGTAGTGTATATAAAGAAAGGTCATTCAGCACAACCACAACTACAGTTGCACACGAAAACGAAATTTTACACGATCCTGTTTATTTACATGGTCCATTTTATTTTATTTACACGGTCCATTTTACACGGTCCTGTTTTACACGATCTGGTCTGCATGAACTCTTGAACCGGGCACCATATAGGTTGAAAGACACACACAGACTTTGAGACAAACCTAGTTTCCCGTGGAGCATCCTCTTGCACTATAACAACACATCTCAATCTAGTTAGTTGGTCAGAACGAGGTGAAAAAAGCTCGCACTTGAAAAGCACGGGCAGAGGGAATGACGCCTGCACCCTGTGTTTTCTGTACATTCTCGTTGAGGGTGCAGTTTTCACCTTATCCTTATGCAATTTCGGATTTATAACATTGTTCGCTGCATAATCTTTGTGGCGTTAAAGTGTGTGATACTTCATGTGTATCCCATGTAATTTATAAAAATAGAATACAAGATAGCTTGATTCAAAAATAACAAAGTGCATCCAGCGCCATGTCCTGTAGCCATTCTTTAGGCAAGTGGCAGAATGATTTATTCTTCAAAACATATCTTACTTGTAACCACTACAAGAGCTAACTCGTACACTGGCACATTCTGTTTGCCTCTTCAGATTATAAGGTACCTTTTTTACACCAGAAAATCTTCAAGAAGAATAGAAGTGTTGTAATTGTGAAGAAAGAAAAGTAGAAGGAAAAAAAGATATTGGTTGATTTGTGGGGTTTAACGTCCCAAAACCACCATATGATTATGAGAGACGCCGTAGTGGAGGGCTCTGGAAATTTTGACCACCTGGGGTTAAAGATCTTTAACGTGCACCCAAATCTGAGTACACGGGCCTACAACATTTCCGCCTCCATCGGAAATGCAGCCGCCACAGCCGGGATTCGAACCCGCGACCTGCGGGTCAGCAGCCGAGTACCTTAGCCACTAGACCACCGTGGCGGGGCAGGAAAAAAAAAAGATAACCTGCCCTGTACAGGGACCGAGCCTGCGAACTTCGAATAACATGTCCGATGCTCTATCAACTGAGCTACCATGGCGGCTATCCCTCTTCCATTTTGTACGGTATATATGTGCATTTATACATGGAAGAGTCAGTCAGCGCTGCCTGTTACCATTATGGCGAGAGTGGGACACCTTTTTTTTGCCTACTGGCAATTACATTACGATTGCAATTACGTTACGATTACTTCCAACATTCCTATACTTCTTTGGCAGCATTATGCATCTGTCCGTTCTCAGAAAATCTGCTAGTCACAGGAGGAGGCAATAGTTCGCCCTCCCACCTAAATGCATGTACTTGAACACATGCACAACTGATCAAAAAAAAAAACAAGTCACACACCGCTAAGATTACTGAGATTCACTGTTTCAGATTCATGAGTAAAGGAAAGAACTATAAATTTAAGGGTTTGTTGTCTTTGTTGAACACAATATAATGAGAACTAGCAGAAAATGATGCCAAACAAACTATAGGGGATGTTATCAAAAGTAAATTTAACAAAATTGTGAAAAGAAAAGTGAACAAAAACGTAACTTGGCAACGTTTTTTGACAATTGAATTGACATTACTTTTTATAACATCCCTTTATTTTACTGGGTAATGTTGTCGGGTAATTCTCATTATTAGAGTGGTGAGTAGGCTGACAAAGAAAGTATATGGCATTGATACTTCTTTTGAACACCTAAAAGTTTGAGGAACTTAAAAGAGTGGAAGCTACTTTGAGTAGACCAGAATATTTAGTTGGAGCGAAAAAAAAAACGTACACACATTTTTACCAGGCTTTTTAACCTATTTTGAGACATAAAAGTGTATGCTGCCAGTAATGTTAAGTACCATTACTTTTGTCACACTATGCACTGTTGCAGGTGTAGTTAGAGTGGTGATAGTGAAGGATTAATCAAGCACGCCACCAACTGCGTTCACTTCAATGGTCGCGTATTTTAAAAATAAACCTGCTGTATAGTACAAAAATTTTAGAGCATTTATGATTTTATCCAAATCAAGTTAAACCGACTGGGTAAGCAAACCGTTTGCATAAAATCAAGGCATAAAGTGATTCATGTATTATAACTATGTGAACAATTTCAGCAATGCAGGGCAAAGTGACAACAGTTCTATTAAAAACCCCTCTCATTATAACATGCATGAAAAGCACCACACCAGAATATTTTATAGTGCATGTAATATCGAGACTACTAGACTGTCTATTGACCTTTTAGAAGAAGGGTATCTCCTTCACATTCAAGGGGCAACCACTTAGCCTTTTCCTGAGCTTTTCTGTGAATATTTCCTGAATTTCAGATATCATTAGGATTGATTTAGAGTAAACAGATTTTGCTTACGCATTGAAACCTAGTTCTGTATGTAACTGCAATTATGGGTGCCAAACCCTCTCCAATTAATTTTTAACATTTAACTTATTTTTTAACTGCAGCAGCACAACTAGCTATGGGTGCCCAAAAAGTAGCTAGAAACAATACCTTTACCTCTTTGAGCCCTTTGGAAGTGTTCAGCTTCTCAGTGCTCACCTTACAACATTTTTTTTAAATACGTGTTTGTATGCCCACTGCTCTTGCTCCTTGCACAGTGAGGAGGAGCACATGGCAAGAAGAGACAAGAAAGAAGCATAGCGAAAAAAAGCGAAATAAGCGAGAACCTCTTTTGTATCGTACAGTGTGTAACATTACTATGGCGACAACATATAGACAAATTATCACGGCTATGTATCCATTGTAGAGTCATACACAGCTGCAACACCACGACTAAATTTCAACCTTGTGTTGGTTTAGGATCCCTTTAGAGTGGCAAGCTAATAATATCTGCATTTGTTTGGCACATACTAAGATGCAGTGAAATGTGATATGGTAATCTCATTTAGAATGAACGTCATGTGGCTTCATTGTATATGTGGCCACAAGTAACTCTGGTTGCAAAGCAATATGGCAGAGCCTAAACAGACGTCACCGACCACTCCAATCTGAACTTGCCTTTGCTACTTGCCCATTATCATCCCAGCAAAAAATGAATAATTGAATCTGCTACAGATAAGTGCTAGCTTATGCTAAGGACCAAGTATGAAGGGTGTTTTGTCATTATTAAGATCAGTTATTTGTTCAAGAACACTTGCTGTCAAACACAAATACATTGCTGTCGAAGCATCAAGACTCAAATAAAAAGCAAAAAGAAGTGTCTCTTTAAAAATTACAGGCCACAAGGCAAGATAAATATTTGATATACTTGGAATGTAAGGCACGCACAAGAGGTGCTGCCATATTATAATTTTCCTTGTGTTGAAACCTGCTTGCTTTACTCACCCAACACATCTGTAAAGATGCCGTGAAAACACCAAGGAGCTGATGCACCAAGGTTGAACACATGTCCAGGGATTTCACCATTCCTAAGCAGCCCTACAGCCTCCACAGTCCTGCAACCATTTGTAAGATAAATATAGCTCTACCCAAAGTTCTTGGTTTACAGACACACATGCAAGACACATAACCACTCTATAGGAAGTTTGCATGATAATGCGCTGGGTAGCAAAACGGATGCCAATATCAAGTATCCCGGCCTGCCGCTTCTTTCTTTCCGTTCTTAATTAATCAATCCATGGTTATTAAAATTTCCCCCAATGTGAAGTGTACTGGCAGTCCGGTGAAGAATTGCAATGTATTTAGAACACAGTCCAATTCATGGCAAGTAAGCATGCAATAGCGTTTTGTCAGCTCTTCGAGAAAAGAGCATGAAGTTTAGCTAAAACCTATGTTTTTTATAAACACCATTCAATTTGATATAAAAGTTGTGAGCATTATGTAAAGGAACACGGATTCATGTTTAATCAATGATTTCTTATAATGTACTGATATGAATGCAACTAACTGAATATGAAACGATAAATTTTGCTCGAGAATTTAGAGTTATGAACACTATTGCACTTGCCTGCTGCATCTTGTCCAAAACAGCGGCAAGATAGGCTAGTTTGTGTAGGTGAGTAGTAATGAGCAGTGCAAAGTAACAACAAGAAACACCAGTAACAACAGTATGGGGCAAGCACAGACTGCCAACTGTATAATTTATTACACAAAAGTTCGCCTGAATATCAGTCAGACAACTTGTGCAAATGAAGGTCCAGTTGGGCATGAACAAGTTACGAAATCAACAATGCCTGCTTTCACTAACAGGACCCTCATTCACATAAAGTATGCAGCGATAGGCCCCTACCGAGGTACGTCACAGCATGATGTCACTGGCACATGTAAAAGGTGTGGCTGGAAAAACACTCCCGCTGGTGGCTCAGCCCGGTACAGTCGTGCGGTGTTTGGGGCAAGTTTTAATTTTTCAATGCTTACACTTCACGTTACAATGTCGCAATTAGCTGCAGTATGTGTCAGCAAACATCCAGCTGTGTGGTAAACTGTGTGGTAAAATATTTTCCACGCTGTCTGTTTATCTTGAAGAAGTGAACACACGTGGTGGCCTGTGCGAGCAACAGTGGCATAGTCTTCAAAAATGTGCACTGTTGATTGCGGCATGTAGTGTGCATTGAAAGGTATTGAGAATATCGGTTCAACTGAGAATACTGAGTGTGGTGTGTGCAGTGTCAATAACAATGTGTCTTGTTTGCGAAGACTAGCACTCATGGCAGGGACCGGTCGATGAAAAAACTTGATTCGACATTTTAGTCAAGGTAAATATGCACTTGACGTGACCATCTGCGAGTGGGTACATCTCAGTGTTTGCGCTGTGTGCAGAAAAAATTGCAAGGTCACCGGGCTGGAAGATACCATTTGCTGAAGCTGCATGTATGAATCGCCCCGACGAGTACGCAAGCTCAATAAAGGTATAACTCGTTTTATCGAAGGCCTCATATTTCTTCATGTAATAAGCAGAGGTTCTTGTTTCACATATACTCAGTACCTTTACCGCTCGATATTCATGAAGTGACAATGCAAACAACAAGTTTGTGTGTTAGGTCCTAAGGGAGCAATGTAAATATGGAAATAAGTTGTAGGTGTCAGATGCAGCAATGTAACTGCACAAAAGATTACGTATATATTAGGCTACAGGTTTAGAATCGCATACATCTCAGTGGTCTATCAGGAACGTCACAAACAACTTCCTTGCCAACCAGCCCTTGCACAGAGGGAGGGAATGGCTGGCACGGTGCTCGAAGTGACGTCACACTATTTGCAAACATAGAGAGGTTTCTTACTTAGGCAACATTTTGTACAATATATTTTTTAGATTCAAGACTGTACTCATCCACATTGATCATACTGATGTCTTTTGTTGTTACTTTGTGCTGTGAGTTACTAGGCATTTAGTCACCATGATCTTGAAAAGCTAATTTCAGTGTTCTCTCTCATATTGCTAACAACTGTGTTGTTGCCCAAATTGGGCAAAAAAGCAACACAGAAAGGCTGTCACAATAAATACACCAACATGGGTATTCTCCTGCAAACAAAAGTCGGCACTGGTCCTGTCATTACCCGTCTTCTTTCTCTCTTTGCCTTGTTTGTGCTGAAACAGCCAAACACCTGATGAGTTAGATGAGAAATATTAACGCATCAAAACTATAAATGCTTGCATCAGCAACTACACAACAGCGTGATAACCGCACCCCTGCCACACAGCAGCGAAACATATTTTGAACATGCTGGCAGTGTATTATTTTATAAAAAGCAACTCTGGCAGATTACAAAATCTCACATTGTGCATGCAAGTTTTCTTCAAAGTCAGGCGTACAATGTAGGTGCTGGCCGGTACATTATTAGTTACAAGCAAAGGCGTCTTGCAGGTACACATGCAGATCGCACGAACACCTCTCTCTCTCTCTACACTAGGCACACACATTATATCTTTCAACAAGCACACGCCACTGTTTAGGGGCATAATAACGCTCTACCGCGAACGTATGCTAATCAACCCACTTAGGCGGTTGGCTAGGTGAATCGAGCCAAGTTACAAATTGTATCGCCCGCGAACGTAAACAAAATGCTGCTTTGCATCAAATGGCACTGCAGGCTTCGTTTAATCAACAACGTAGCAAGCCCCGTGTGCGTCTTCCTCACTACATTGCACATATGAAAAAATCGATCACCATACACATGCATGTTGCCGCAGTTGTCTCGAATTAGCTCCAGTAAGGCCGCGCCGATGCGCCATGGCTCTGCTGGCGTTAGCGTTGTCAAAGCGAATCGGCAACCGCACTCGCAAAGGCGCGTAAGGTTGCCGTTTCACGACGCCTCGTTCGAGTTCAGCAACGCACACTTGCACTGAGTGGCATACTTGGTCTACATAAAAAAGTGTCCCCCTTACCTTTAGTTTCTTTCACACTGTCCTGAGGGAAGCGACCACAGGCGTCAGCCGTCACCTCGGAGTCCTTCGAGCGCCCGCCCAACCCGCCGATTCCTTAGACGACTCGCACTTGATCCGCACTCGGACAACCGCGGGAATAGGGCGCAATCTTAGCACATCACACGAACGAGGAACGGCGCTCCTTGCGTAAATTTAACATTTCGTGCTCTCGTGTGTAGCAGCGCGAATACATGAGACACGCATCGAAACGGCATGCCCACAGAAACAAAGAAGACAAACAACATGTGGCTTTAGCTGTGAATGGATTTGACTTGGATATCTGTGTGAGAAAAATAAAAAAAAAACATCTGTCGCTGCTCTAAACTGAAAAAAAAATGTATGTTATCTGGAAAAATAACTTTAAAAGTGATAAACGGTTATTCAAAAATCAAGTTACAACTTATGAATATTTTCGCAGGTCTTTGTTTTGTTTTTGTTCTAGCAGACGACAGCCTCCTACTGCTTCTATGACAGACGTCGTGCGGTTTCACGTTCGGTGCGTGTCGCCGACGCAAAGCTCTACAGTAGTGATATCAGAGTTATTAATTCTCAATGAATCATAGGATGGCTACAAAGCAGTAACATTTTGACATAGTGCAGTACGCAATCTTTCAAGGTATGACATTTCTTTGCTCTGAAGCAAACCGAAGCAAGCCGGCCGGCGCAATCAGCTGATGTCGCCGCTACGCGAGGCATGGTCGTGCGCAATAGCGTCGCCCCCCCGCGCTCGATTTGTCATCGAGCGATAGAGCTACTAAGTGGAATACAGCTAGATGCAGGGATTAATGGCGTATCACTCTAATTCCCTGTGGTGGCCGACTCAATCGCAAGAGAGCTCCGGGAAACAACCTTCAACTGCTCAAGCTTGTGTGTGGGTGTAAAAATACTTGTTTTCATCCGCGGCGGGGCAGCAATCTATAGTTGAAAGACATGCGAAAAGCATGTGACGTATATACAATCCCAAAACATATGCACACAACAATAGATACGATCGCATATCGTACATAAATATGCCAACACATAGCGTGTAAAAAGCAAATTTATATACATAACTTAAACTGCTTTTTTTTCCTTCAGCGCGAATAGCTTAGCAAGCTAACCCACTCAGTACACGTACGCGAGCACAAATAAGTGGCGCAGGTTCGAGTCCCGCCCAGTTTAATTTTTTTTGTTTTTTTCAACGTTTTTATTGTACTGCTATCTTTTCTAATGCCTTAGGTTCTAAAACAAAATAAAAGCAATATTGCGTTCAAGTACGTATGTGGGACTGTGTTTTTTGCGCAACAGTTATTAGTATTTTTATTTTCATTTTTTATTTATTTCATATTATAACAAAATTAAGAACTAAGCGGAACAATGGGTCTGCTTGATTGTGAAGGGACTCGAGAAGTGAGAAAACTCAAACCAAAAAATTTACTTGAGAAAAAACTGAGCATTTCACAGCCGGACCAGTTTCTTCAAGGGTAGGCCCTAGGTATGCGCGAGACTTGCTATATGACTCATCTCAAGCTGTGGCAGTTGAGGGAAGTCAATATCACCGAGAAGCAGTTCCAAAATATATTTTGGTTGATGTTTTTTGATTCCTCCAAAATAAGGGCTGCACAATTGTGATCGAGCCAAACCAAGAATTGCGGGCACGAAGTCATCAGACAGAAAATGAATAATGTTGATTGTTTGAAAAATTGCCCTTAATAAAAGGAAGTGTTATGGAGTGATACGTAGCTTAACTCGCAGTAGGAATTTTATATATACATATAGATAGTTTAAAATGGACAATGTTGCACACACAGACATTGGTTAAATTTCTTTGCAGCACAGTTGAAGCATCTATGTAGAACGGAAGCATCAAGAGAAGCTCATGCGTCCTCACTTTATTGCGCTTTACATAGCTTGTATGCGTCCATGCAGCCATGATATGATATATTTTAAAGCATTTGTTTAACCTATAATCTTCTTATTCATTAAAGCTGGCCCATAAGTTGTGTCTTATGTAGCACTACAATTGAAGCGTAATCTGCATGGTGGTCTGAAACAATGCTTTTGAAGATCTCAAAACGACCCAGCTCTATACACGACCATCCGTGCATCAGTGATAAGCACCATTATGTGTTTGTACATATCAGTTGTGCTCTCATACTTAATTATTTTTCTGACCACCCCCTCTGCCCCTACCTCGTTTCTGTGGTGAAGCTGTGGCAAGTTGTGTATAGCTGTATTTATATTGTAGGAGCACATACTATCAATAAAAATTATCTTTAGGCTACATGCAATTAGTTTTCATAGATTTTCATTTCTTTTGTCGGTGCTCAGGAGAGCTAAGCTCATGGTCAATATTTTAAAATGACATTTCTCTTTGCCAATGTTAATGAGAACAGTTTCATTAATATTGACAAGTTCATTCACATTGAATTTAGTTCTCATTATTATTGTTTCTACCAAAAAACGAGCCCTTGAAGTTATGCTTTTTTGCTTGATTTGTTTTCGTGTGACAGAATGCAAGTAAAATGACAGTTATTGTCATTCCTTGTGAATGACACATTTTCCGTGTGACAGACTTTAGCACCTGGTCATCTGCAGAAGTTGTATTCATTCTGGAAAAGGGCGAACAGCGGTGACTGACAACACAGACTAGCCTGCGTTATTCTTTTGTACTATATATGTCACTGTGCGTTCATTTATAACTTTATAGAGCTCGGATTTCCTGCTTAAAATGTGACAACAACTGTAGAGTTTCCACATTTTTGCAACAATCCACATGCTTTTCATACACTATTGCACATTTTCGTAAGCACCTTACAAAATCTGTATATTTCCGTAAGACCTTACATTCTGCATTTTCCTTATGAAAGCTTCTGTACACTTCATACACTTTCCTTATCCTTCCATATCTTCCATCATGAACTCTCGGTATGCTCCATAAGTTTCCTTAGCTTTCCTTATCCTTCCATATACTCCATAAAAAGCTTTCCGTATATGCCATACATTTTCCTTATCTTTCCGTATACTCCATAAAAAGCTTTCCATATACGCCATACAATTTCCTTATCCTTCCTTATACTCCATAAGAAGCTTTCCGTAAATGCCATACAACTTCCGTATATTTCCATAAAACTCCATATTTTTTCTGTATGTAGCATAAGGAAATGTTATGGAGTCCATATATTTTCCGTAAGATTTCATACGGAACGTTTCAGTAAGGATGCTCACCCATGTAATAATCCCTATGGAGGATTGACAGTATTCTGTAAATAAAATAAATAAAAATAAATAGATGAGAAGGCAGGAGTACGTATTTACTCTTCTTCACTTGACTGATCGTTTTCAGTAAGACTACCAGACTTTACACCTATTTTTGAAGCTGAACTTTTGGCAATTTTTCTAGCACTACGAAAACTAACTTTGGACACCCACACTGCTATAATAATTACAGACTCTCTGTTCGCATGTACGTTACTTACAGTTTCATCGCAATCAGATGCCTTAAGGACATTACTTACGCTAATTCCTCCACAGAATATGCTTTTAAAATTAGTATGGGCACCTGGACATTGCGGGTTAAAATTAAACGAAATGGCGGACTCATTAGCTTGAATGACATTGAATGGCCCAATACTTTCTGTGCTTGCAGTGCTGTTCAGTACAACGGCGATAAGAAATTGAAAATTTGCACTCAGGGCTGATGCCATAGAATCAGTAGCAACATGCACTGAATTTAGACATTTGAAATATCGATGGAAATTCGGCTGGTGTCATACTAGACAACTGGAAGTCATGCTAACAAGACTGCGATGTCGTGTGCCCCCCTTTGATTCTATATTCACACAGGGCTGGTCTGGGAATATCTCCCTTATGCAGCTTTTGTACAGATCTGGAATCAACAGACCATTATTTTTTGTCATGTCGCTGTTACAGTCTGTTAAGAAAACGTCTCCTTGTCATCCCATTTGCTAACCTTGGGCTGCCCTTCATCATTGAGAATATACCCTCCTTTGGTGGTTCAGTTTTGACCTACAGCCACAGGAGTGCCTTTAATGCTGTTTGCAGTTATCTTCGTGAAACAAAGCGAATGCGCCTCTAAGTTTCAATTTGCATATTTGCTAATATATATTATTAAGCAAATTCTAAACATAAATTTTAAACGCGTTCAAAATTACTGCAATTTCAGTTCGACATATATATTATTTTGTCTGGTCAAAATGGCAAAAAAATATTGCACTCTTTCTGTATTTACGTGTGGTTGTCCTCCTTTTGTTACGATTAGCTATCATTCGAAAGACCTTAAATTTCATATAATCGATTATTGGCATATCTCCCTGAGTGGGCAAGAGCCATAGTGGAGGCATCATCGTCATCATCTGCAGATTATGACTCGATATAGCAGTATTATAACAAGAAACCTTCGGGTTTATAGATGCTCCTTCGATACCTCAATCTTCCTAATTTTTTATTCGTTCACTAACCGAGCTTTAAAAGCTGCAAGCGGTTTACCCAGGGATGACTGCTTCGCTGTCATTTGCTAATTCCTGCATTTGAACCGTGTGTTGCGACTTTGACCTATTGTTTTGTTTTGAATGCAGTACAAACAAAACCATTAGAAAGCTTTTCCCGGACGTGTCATCAATTACGTATGCAAGCGCATATCACGGGATCGAATCCCGGCCGCGGCGCCTGCATTTTCGGAGGAGGCGTAAATACTGATGTGCGTGTACCTAGATTAAAGTGCACGTTAAGGCACTCCAGGTGGACGAATTTCCGGAGCACTCCTCTACGGCGTCTCTCATAATAGTATGGTGGTTTCGGGACGTTGAACTCCTGCTATTACTAATATCAAAGCACAGAAGTGCATAAAAGACAAATTGTGAGGTGACAGGATGGATGGATGGATGGATGTGGCTGTGCCCTTTAAATTGGGCGCCGGCTAACGCCAACTAGCCGTAATACTTAGTGAACTAACCACTGGATTTATCTTATTTTTTTTAAATAGTGAAGTTGAGGACTGGCACTTTGCAGTGAAGGGTTTATTTTCACTCGTGCCTTGACTTTAGCCACCAATCAGATAACCTCCTTCTAGTTAAGCCTACTCGCTTAAAGTCTATTTTGCCCTCCCGGTCCCTAAACCCCAGTGCTTTGAAGAACTCTGCGCCATCATCCTGAACTATAGGGTGAAGCCCTTTACAGAACATTATCAAGTGTTCGGCAGTTTCTTCTTCCTCTCCACACGCACTGCATACTGTGTCTACCCCTTCGTATTTGGCCCGATATGTCTTGGTTCGCAGTACTCCCGTCCTGGCCTCAAACAGTAGAGAACTACCCCGAGTATTATCATAGATCCTTTCCTTGGCAATTTCCTGCTTAAAAGTTCGATAGATCTCTAGTGCGGACTTCTTAATCATGCCAATTCTCCACATGTCAGTCTCCGTTTCCTTCAATTTCTTCCTAATCGATAGTTCTTTTTGGTTTGGCCACCTGCTGTTTTCTAAGTATTTACCAGTCAAATGCCTGGTTCGCTTTCTCCAATTTGTATCGACATTCTTCATGTACAAGTAGCTGAAAACCTTCCTAGCCCAACGCTTCTCCCCCATTCCTCTCAATCGTTTCTCAAATTTTATCTTACTGCTAGCTTCCCTGCCCTCAAAAGATGTCCATCCCATATCACCCTGTACTTCCTGATTTGTTGTATTCCCGTAAGCTCCTAAAGCAAGCCTACCTATTCCACGTTGCTTAATTTATAGTCTAGCTTGAACTTCTGATCTCCTGCACAAAACTGCATTGCCAAACGTCAGCCTAGGAACCATGACACTTTTCATATTCCTCTCACAACATCATACCTATTCTAACTCCACAGTGCCCTATTTTTCATCACTGCTGCATTCTTGTTACCTTTAGTCGTTACGTATATTTCGTGTTCCCTTAGGTACTCGGTCCCATTGCTTATTCATACGCCCAGATATTCGTATTTATCTGTTATCTCTAGCGTGACTTCCTGTATCCTAAGCTCGCAACCTTCATTAAAATTAAAAATTATGACTGCTGGTTTTTCCTTACTGAATCTTAAATCTATCCCATCTCCCTCAATACCGCAGATGTCCATCAATCTCTGCAAATCTGTCTTGTTGTCGGCCATTAGCACTATATCATCTGCATACATTAATGCTGGTAGTGCCTGATCAATGAGTATTCCTTGATTGACGAAAGAGAGGGTGAAGCCAAGTCCACTTTCCCCTCATTTCGCCTCTAATCCTTGTAGGCACGTCTTCAATAACAAGGGTGACAGAGGACACACCTGCCTAAGCCCCCGTTTCCCCTCTGTGGGCTTGGATACCTGTTTTCCCACTTTTTAACTACCTTGTTACTTTTATGGATTTCCCTTAAAAGATTAGTGACTCCATCCTCCACATCTAGCGTGTCCAGTATTCCCCACAACTCCTCTTAACCACACTATCGTACGCTCCCATGATATCCAAAAATGCTAGCCACAGGGGTCTGAGTTCCTTTTCTGCTATTTAGATGCACTGTGTCAGTGAGAACAGATTGTTTTCCAACCTTCTGTGTTTCCGAAACACATTCTGCAGTTCCCCCAGCACCCCCTCATCCTCTATCAATGCCTGCAGTCTTTCCTTTATAATCTGCATCGCCAGCCTGTAGACCACTGATGTCACTTATAGAACGGTAGTTGTTTATGTCAGCTTTGTCCTCCTTCCTTTTATAGGTCGTGCTCATCCCGCTGTTTTCATCTATCGGGGACTTCACCGTCGATAATTGTTCTGCTCACTGCCTCTATTAAAGTCTGTTTAGACTTCGGACCCAAGGTCTTTATCAGCATAATTGGAATGCCATCTGGTCCTGTTGATGTACTACTAGGAACCCTTTTCTCAGCCCTTTCCCACTCTTGTTGTGAAAATGGAGCCATTGCGCAACTTGATTCATCCTTGTCTATTGTGGTGCATAAAGTACTTCTTTGTTGAAATTTTTCTGTCACCCTTGTTCTTATATATTCAATAGCTTCGTCCCTTTCTAGCCTAGCACCTTGAGCTGTAGTTATAAACCTCTGCTCTAGGCTCGTCTCATTTCTTAGGGAATTTAGATGGTTCCAAAATTTCGCAGCTGCCTTTCTATCTTTTTTATGTACTTCTGCCAGCCACTGAGCTCCCTTTCTTTTAACCTTTCATTGATCAGAAGGGGTGCATTGCTTCTACAGCTTAGAAAGATTGGACGCCAGGATTCCGGCTCAAGAGGGGCTAGTTCGTTAAATGTCAACCACGTGCCGCATGAAATTGAACCTTCCCCCCTCGTTCCCTCATTTATCCTCCCACCACGACGCTGACGAGTTCCCTACGGAAATGGCTTCGCTCTTCAACCTGTTCTCGCCCACCCCTCATTGTGGGAACCAAATAATAGTGCCGCGCTGCCACCGCATTCCTACCCGCACCGTTTAAACGCCGGCCGGTGTAGAGTACGCGAACATGCTCCGGACCGGCCTTGAATGGTTGTTTAGACTGAGGACTTCTGTGTTTCTTTGGCTTGGTTGAATTCGAGTCCTCACAGTTTTAATATATAGTCGTAGATAATTTATATACGAAGACGCTACGACCAACAGCATTAAATTCTTTAGTTTGTTTCTCATCGTAGGTGACCTATAATATATATTCATAATATCAGGTTCCATAACTACTTTGTGGGTAAGGCATATTCTTTGCCGGCCCGAACTTTTTCTAGGGCAGAACAACGTTTTTAATCTTCTTTTTTTAGCTAATAGGCTATTGAAAAGCATGCAAAAATTAAGAAAGATGTTAGTACAACGATTTTCACAGGAGAACCATGTCCACTATACTGGACACTGGGATTCATTTGTTGAACATATAGGTACTTACATTCTGCTATTCTCTTTGAAAGTGCGCTGCTTTGGGCCCTGTTAGGTTAACAGCCTTATAAAACACAAGCGAGGTTTGTTTTGACCCAAGCAAAAGTTTCTCATAATTGGCTGTAGTACTTAGCGTTCAGCATCACAAAGGAAACAATATGTAGAAGGGAGCGTGTCTATTTTGTCCACAAATCAACTTCATCAGACGCCCATCCCCCTCGTGCTTCATGCTGTTGATAGATTCCCAGCCCTTCCCAGTTTAATTTTTCTATGACGGGGCTTGAGGAGTGTCACGTCAAGCCACCTCTTGTTTTCTTGCTTCCTTCTACATTGAGCACGATGTGCACCAATTGCATCTTGTATTAAGTGTACTGGACGTAAGTAATTCTCGCACTGCCAGCAAAGTTTCGATTACAAAGGCTACATTTTTTTCTACGATTTATCGGAAAGACACAACAGAGCTCGTAGAATTTAAATGATTTCAATGGTGCAAAGATATCTCCTGAAATACTTTTGTATACTTGAATGCATCGTGCGCACGTATTTTCGCGTAGATTACGAATTACTTCTGGTGGCCAATAAATAGGTTTATATATATGTGGGGTTGAACGTCTCAAAACCAACATATCATTATGTTGTGGAGGGCTCCGTAGTGGAGGGCTCCGGAAATTTCCACCATTTGGGGTTCTTTAAGGTGTACCTAAATCTGAGCACATGGGCCTACAAGATTTTTGCCTTCATCGAAAAATCAGCCGCCGCAGCTGGGATTCAATCCCGCGAGCTGCGGTTCAGCAGCCGAGTACTTTAGCCACTAGACCACTGCGGTGGGGCGACTAATAAATAGGTAGGGCTAAAGGATGAACTACTCTTGAAAACATGTTACTCGACTTTTACATAAGCTACCAAAGTGGTTTCAGTTCCGACTGCAGCTCTGCTTACTTTTCTGCATCATTTTTTTGTCATGTTTTTGTCAATACTAAGTATACGTACCACCCTGCTGAAATCACCAAGTGATGATTGCAGTAACTGAAAATAAATAGTAATAATAAATAATATGTTCAATACACTAGTCATCGAGTATGAAAGGAATATGCTTGGCAACCACATAGTAAACACTCCGATATTGTACTGTCCCGTTACGCCTTGTGGAAGCTCTTTCGCTTTCTTATTTCTTTGTAGCGCTTCTTCTTGGCGTAAATGTACATGAGGAGCTAAGTATAGTTCCATAGGACAAAAAAACACCAGACGCTCGAGACGGACAGGAGAGTTACAGTGTAAGCTAGAGGAGCAGCTCTTGTAGACCTTTTTGTAACTTAGTGTTAGCATCTAATTTACTGGCATCTCACTGCAGGCGTCTTATTTTATATGATACCTAGCATAGTCCCGTAAACTCTCCTTCAAACAATGGCTGCTTCAAGGGACAGCGTGCCCCTGATTGTTTATGCACTACTACCTGACAACATATAATAATGAGGTTCGCAACTTCAGATTATGCAGCATCGCGTGTTTTACAAAAGATTTGCTACACCTAAAGCTATTGTGTATTTATCTATGTTTTTGGCACATTTCAATCACCTTGATATATTAAACATAGTAACGGATAAACTATTTATGTAACACTTCATCTGGTGAGATTTCATTGCGACATGTGAAAATAAATTTCATTCATTGCGCACACTACAAGTGCTTTATGCAATAGATAGTCGAATGTGCAACGATTTTGGCGTTGTTGATATATGTGTCAAAGGCCTGTGCACCAATAAAGCAGCTATCGAATGGGGTTGATGTAAGGGCTAACATGCTTATCTTAAAAGCAAGTTTAAACCCACACTGTTTATTTACGTGTACATTTCAAGTATGTAGTGCGTCCTCTCGCGCCCGAATATTGTTAGAATTCAGAGCTTGATTTTGCGATTGACGAGTGAATGTACCATAATAATTGCCTATATTATATAGGAAATCTTGATGATAATCCACCTTTTTACTGAATGGTCTCGCTGATGTATGGGTAAATATGGCAACGGCAAGAACGCTAATCATGTTGTAGCCAAGAAAAAAAAGTGATGCAGAACATTTCGTATCAGTCTAGAAAGCAGATATTGATTGATAATATTCTATTAGTTTCTAACGTGAGGTCAATACTGGCAGCTATATGCTTTTATTTTTCCTTCCAAGAAAAAGAAAGCTGATGTTCACTTTTTGTGCCATCGTATAGTGTTACACCCATCGAACAGTGTTACAACTACTGGAGCAACAGCTGAGTTTGAGTGCCGGAAAGCAACGCAGTAACACAATATTTACCAACGGCATTTTTTCAATTATGGTAAACGAGAACATAAATCACTCGTAACATTTTTTTCAGTTGACTTACCAGTTTTAATACATTTCAGCAACCAGGTTTTAGATTTATCTACGGGAATGTTGACTTTTTACACTTTTGTGAAGCCCCCTCGAGAGGTAAAGACTGACAAAAATATTACCCAGCGTTGTGTATTTAAATGGCTTTTGTTTTCTTTCCGTGTGTTCCTGCATATTTTATTATTATAAGTGGGCGTCACGACGTGTACTGAGAAAACGACCACTGTACCGTGTAGAGGGCTGACGATAGTTATAGCGCGAGAACAAAACGACGACGCTGAGACAAGAAGGACATAAACGACACGAGCGCTAACTTCCAACTGAGTTTATTGCACAGAGCACGAAAATATATAGAGGAGACGGTAACCATGTGATAAAAACCATATGGCACAAAGAGCAAAACATGAGTAAGAAAAAAACAAAGACAAAAAACAAAAGCACAGAAAAACGGCAAAGAAAAATTTATAAGAAAACAAAACAGAAAAGTAATGATAATATAACTACTTGCGCGCACCGAAACCTTCGAGGAACCTGAGTTCCTTCTCGGACAGAGCCACGGAGGGCTTGCTAATACAAGGCACCTGTTCGCGTGCCATCTGCGCGGCCTCGACAATGACTCGGGTGCGCTCATCTCTGTGCTTGTACAGCGTCGGTGTGTCTTCGAAAAGGGGCGCACAATTGCACTCAGTGCATTGTGGGGGCCTATAGACAACTTCCCGGGAGCAGGCCGCATACCTGTTTCTATGTTGAACTCTGCATTCCGTTGATGACTGTGTTTTCAGGGGGTTTGTAAATTTGGTGAGGCTGATCAATTCGAACGGTGCCGAGAACAGGACACGAACTCCAACACGTTTTCCAATTTTCTTGAGCCTGTGTGATATGTGGTGTTTGTATGGAATCACGGCTATCCTTTAACGCTCTGTATCCGTCTTGCTCGGATTCTGTCTCTGCCTCTGCTCTGCCTTATTAGTCCGCAGGATAGTCTCATCAACGGAAGCGATAAACGCCTCAGAGAAACCCGAAGCCTTAAGCCGGGAAACTTGAGCTTTGAAGCTCGCAGAGATATTGTGGGCACACGACCTATTTAAGGCATTCTCAAGACAGGTTCGTGCTATGCCTCGCTTAACTAACTTGCTGTGAACGGAAGAAAAGGAAGTAGAGGTTTCTGCGCACGTGGTTCATAACACGAACAGATGTGCTGTTAGCTAAAAACCAGTCTTAAATTCAAAAAGCGTAACTTGTCATTCTCGGGCATTTCATGTGTCAACACAAAAGGCTTTAAACAATCTTCAAACACACCTATTGTTTCAGTCGCAAACGATTGGAACATAGAAGAATTACAATTTAGAAGAAGCAAGAAATCATCCACGTATCTGAATACTTTGACGACATATGAGCCTTCTAACTTTTCCTGCAGTTTTTTGCCCATTTTTGCCAATAGAAGATCATTGAGTAGAGGTGCTAAGCATGAGCCTATTGAAATACCCTTTTTCTGCAGATAAATACACTCTTTCTATTGAACGAAAGTAGAGGTAAGGTACAGCAAAACCAGGTCAAGAAAATCTCGCGCAGTGATGCCAGTTTTTAATTAGAAGTTCAATTCCCCGAAAATTTCTATGTTATTTCTTATACATTCTAATACCTAATCGATAGGAAGAGAATAGTATAGGTCCGTTATGTCAATTGAAAAACCGAAAAGATTATATTGATTTGACTGTTTAAAAATTCTATCAGAGTCTGCGAGTTTTTGATCAAAAATGGGTCATCACTCTTTAGACACTTTGAATGGGTCTGAATAAACAAGCCGAGTTGCTTTTGCTACGTACCACTTTCTGTTACAAGGACACGGAAGGGCATGTCAATCTTATGTGTTTTGGTAGAACATAAAACATGCTGAGCCCATTTTTGTCACTTTTGCTGATGTGCTGCGCTAAATATTTGAACTCTAGTTTGTGACACATTTCCTCGGCCTGCGTTTTTACTCTATCTAGACGAATGTCGGTACAACATTTGAAAACAGAGTCGATAGCTGTGACCACCTTTTATACGTGCAAGAAAACCTCTATTTTCTTTTTCTTCCGCTCACAGTAAGTTAGTTAAGCGATTTGATTGATTGATATGTGGGGTTTAACGTCCCAAAACCACCATATGATTATGAGAGACGCCGTAGTGGAGGGCTCCAGAAATTTCGACCACCTGAGGTTCTTTAACGTGCACCCAAATCTGAGTACACGGGCCTACAACATTTCCGCCTCCATCGGAAATGCAGCCGCCGCAGCCGGGATTTGAACCCGCGACCTGCGGGTCAGCAGCCGAGCACCTTAGCCACTAGACCACCGCGGCGGGGCTAGTTAGTTAGTTAAGCGAGGCATAGCACGAACTTGTCTTGAGAATGCCTTAAATAGGTCGTGCGCCCACATTATCTCTGCGACCTTCAAAGCTCAAGTTTCCCGGCTTAAGGCTTTGGGTTTCCCCGAGGCGTTTATCGCTTCCGTTGCTGAGACTATCCTGCGGACTAATAAGGCAGAGCAGAGGCAGCGACAGAATCCGAGCAACACGGATACAACTGAATTCAGGAACAGCGCAACCTACAAGTAGTTACTTCGTAACTACGGAAGCGAAGTAACTACTTGTAGGTTGCGCTGTTCCTGAATTCAGTTATGTCCTACCAACTTGCCCAAGCTTCCACGCTTCATAACACGGATACAGAACGTGAAAGAATATCCGTGATTCCATACAAACACCAGATATCACACAGACTCAAGAAAACCAGAAAACGTGTTGGAGTTCGTCTCCTGTTCTCGGCACCGTTCCAATTTATCAGCCTCCCTCACCAAATCTACAGACCCCCTGAAAACGCAGTCATGAACGGAATGCAGAGTTCAACATAAAAACGGGTATGCGGCCTGCTCCCGGAAATTTGTCTATAGGGCCCCTCTTTCATGCGGGGCTTGTTATGTCGGAACGACCGGAAGGTGTCTGAATGATCGGCTGAGAGAACACGCTAACAATGTTAGAAACGGGAAGGATGGTTTTCTTGCTCAGCACTGCACTGAGTGCAATTGTGCGCCCCTTTTCGAAGACACAGCGACGCTGTACAAGCACAAAGAGGAGCGCACCCGAGTCATTGTCGAGGCCGCGCAGATGGCACGCGAACAGGTGCCTTGCATTAGCAAGCCCTCCGAGGCTCTGTCCGAGAAGGAACTCAGGTTCCTTGAAGGTTTCGGTGCGGGCAGGTAGTTATATTATCATTACTTTTCTGTTTCGTATTCTTATAAATTTTCTTTGCCGTTTTTCTGTGCTTTTGTTTTTTGTCTTTGTTTTTTTCTTACTCATGTTTTGCTCTTTGTGCCATATGGTTTTTATCACATGGTTACTGTCTCCTCTATATATTTTCGTGCTCTGCAGAATAACCTCAGTTGGAAGTTAGCGCTCGTGTCTTTCGTGTCCTTCTTGTCTCTGTGTCATCGTTTTGTTCTCCCGCTATAATTGTCGTCATGCCATACCAACTAGCCCAAGCTGCCACACTTCTAAGTGTAGAGGGACCCGCGAAAGACACACTACCCCACAACCTTCCCTCCCTGATCATCCCACTGGCAAAAAATAATTGAAGCCAGCCAAGCGCATTGTCATCCCATTAGTGCCGGGCGCCAGTGGAGAGCTCTCCGCGATTCTCGGAAAATTAGGGTTAGAGGTGGTTCACAAGCCTGCTTCGAGGCTCACCCGCCTGCTACCACGGCCGAAGGAAAAAGCAACACCAGTGAGTAGTCTGCAAGTTGCCATGTTCAGAGTGTCCAGCCAGCTACGAAGGCAAAAGCGAATGTTTCTGTTGAGAAGGCCCGTGGAGCCGCCGACAGGCTTGGACTGGCGTTCCCGACATGGGAGTCAGCCGCTAAACGCGAACGTGCATCTTTCCGGGCAGCAATATACTTTCGCGCCCACTCGTTAAGATTACGCCAACTAAAGAACGACGTCAGGAAGGCAGAAGTGCAACGCGGCGTTTTTGCAGAGCCTTTGAGCAGCCCGACCATATGATCAATTTCTACAGATTTTTTGTTCTAGAAATAGAGGAGAATTTTGGAAGGAGGCCCTTGCGCGAATCCTGGCACATTTACAACACGCCAACAAACTTGAACCGCTCTCTAGGAACAATCTTCTCAGTATTCGTTGATGGGTTTTGAAACGTGTTGGAAACGGAAAGCCACAGTTTTGGCAAAAGAAGACATGAATGTGCTTTGTGACAAACACAGACAGATCCTAAGGAAGTTACCAAGTTGTTCCTAACACCTCAGGCCCTTTACGAACTTCCCAACTTCTTAAATCTTCTACCGAGCCCAACAGATTTCAGTCAAAATGCTTGCATTTTTGTGTATAGAATTCACACTCCACAAATTAACGACTTCCAAAAGAAAAGCAAGAATAAATAAAAAAGCGTTCTGGGTAGTGACGTTGACCACGATTTTCACAATCGATATATATATATATATATATATATATATATATATATATATATATATATATATATATATATACATATATATATATATATATATATATATATATACATATATATGTGTGTGTGTGTGTGTGTGTGAGTGTGAGTGTGTGTTTTGCTTTACCAATAAGCATCTGAAGTAGCAGATTTAAGCTATGTGTAATTGAATGGCTGCTTTGATCTGCGTTCGTGCCATCATCATTCATAGAGCGTGCTTGTCTAATGAGTTGATACTACGAAAAAATAATTGAAAGCATTCAAGCAATCCCACCTGTGTTTGTGTAAATCGTCTAACTTTGACAACGGTGGTCGATGTGAAGGCGTGGAGATACTTTTGTAAACCGAAAATCTAAAGCATAACAAAAATCTGATGGGGGTCAGAACCCCCTCATCTGCATATAGTTAGCGTCGTGAACGTCACCAAAGTGCACGTTGAAGGCCTTGATGCATCCACTAGAGCACAATGTGCTTAGTAAAACTCTTAGCGCACACAAAAATATCCTAGGTGTGAAGGTGTCATCACTCGACGTAGAAATGCAGTTTATCTACACTAAGTATCCTTCTTTTACCGACATTGTCCAAGTCCCGTCCCTCTGAGGCTATGCTTCTGAATTATGGTGCAGTGTATAATACTCTGCAAACACTTGTACTCGAGCAAATATAGGATTGAGAAAGGCAGTGATGTCGTCATTCGTATATTTTCATAAGTCTTTCTGTCGTCGAAATTTTATAGCTACCACCCCAAACCGAATCACAGGAACCCAACATTTAATGCTGATTGAGTCACGTAATATGTTCCGAAAATATTGAGCCTGTAAAATATTCCGAGAAAAGTGAAATATTTCTGTCATTGAAAGAGTGGTGGCCTAAGCAAGAAGCATACCTGCAGAATACGACATAGTTTATTTGTAATCAAGCCTGCGCTGCAAATGAATATTATGACATATTTTGTAATGTGTTTGAAAATATACACATATTTCGATCCTTATTGTGGGCTATTGAGGAATCAATCAGGCAAAAAGTTTTTTAATAACAGAAACACCTCAGTAGAATTGTGAAATGTATGTGCATGTTCAGACACGAATGTTCAAAATTATGCTGTGCATACCTGCAAACTTTACCTGCAAATGAATGCAGATGTCAAGATCATAACAATGCAAGGCACGTATATGCATGAACAATATAAAGTTATATTCACTGTGGAGATATTCAAAACAAACAACGAAAAAATGAAATAATTACATTGCAAGTACATTTTTTGTCCTTATGCAGCCTCCACAACAACTTTATTGGTGTGAGAAAGATCCTATCCGCGTTTTGGGACCATGGATTAATAAAGCTACATCTTTCAGTTCTCTCAAGCATAGAACCATGGTAGTGCTTTGAACACCTCATTACCTTCATAACTAACTACAGGTGCAAAAGTTGTGCGGACCCCTGGCCAATGCAGTAGTGCGTAGATGCATGTGTTTACGTACGCGCACTCATACAAACTACACGCACGAACATAATGAAGTATGGTTAAACACCTGCTCCCCCTTCCCCGTCTAGAAAAAAAGTTGCGTTCATTGGGCTGCCCCAGACAAATAAAAAAATCAAACTATAAAAAACACGAACAAATACATATAAGTAGACGCTTACGGCAACGACATAGGTGCCAATATCATAAAAAAAGTGTCATCAGCAATACTTATATTCGTAGTAGCCTAGGCTACGTAGCAGTTCATTAGATGCTTCTAAACGATCCCACAACCACTGTATGCTTCAAGAAAAGCAAGAAAATCATGATCGGTAATGCGCTTAGTAAACGTTAGAATATCTTGAATTGCATTACCGGCAGTTTCATAATATTAAAGAACTGATTTATTGATTGATTTGTGGGGTTTCACGACCCAAAACCACCATAAGAATATGAGAGACGCCGTAGCGGAGGGCTCCGAAAATTTCGACCACCTGGGGTTCATTATAGTGCACCCAAATCTGAGCACACGGGCCTATTATTAAAGAACTAGAACGGAAAGAAAATAATGAGGCCTAACGCATAACATCTTTCTTATTTCAGTTTTACGGACAATATCGCGCTTTTTAGTAATGCGAGCGATGATTCACGAAAGAAAATCTGGAGATGTAAAAGAAAGACACATTAAAGTATGAATAAAGAGAGGCCCGAAGAAAACAAAAATATTGTTAGACGGCCCGGCGAAAACGCGTAATTAAGGGCACTAACAGCAAAGCCACCCCTCCCCCTATGTTTCTCGCATTCACCAAGAAAATAAGGTCAAGCTGATTCGAAATTAAACGTTAGTCAGTTGCAACACATGCCCGGCAATCACCTAGCCGATAGGCTTCAAGCAGAAATTCAAAATATTTCAGTAATAACTTACGGGCCTAAAACGCGAATAAACTACTGCACGCGGCCTGAAAAACATCACGAGGCTTGAGTGGTACCACAAGATCCAATAAACTTTACAAATAGAGACGGTGGACACGCCCGCACACACGCATTGCTCATCTCGTGATATTATTGTAATGAAATAAATCATGTAGGAAAACCTCTTCCGTGTGCCCGTTTCATCGGTAAGAACACGAGTGAATAGAACATCCAGGCACACCATAGAAAGAGAATACACAAAATAATCTTCAATAGCAAATGCGCAGTAAAACCAGAACCGAAATATGATGAGACGTAGAGCAGCCAACATAAGGCCTTATATGAAGCGAGCGAGTTCAAAATGGAAGCACTGGGGCACTGGCTGCATGCTGTGCTATCTCTGCAGAAAGCAGTGCCGGAATCCTGCCACCTATCTAACTCGGACACGATTTTGACTCCTTCGCACTTGTCCACACACCGGCACTTCGGCAAGAAAAAACCTGCTCCCGCAGTAATGATTATCCCGGCGTCAAGCCGACTACTGAGAGAGAGAAAAAAAAAAGGGGGGGGGGGGTAGACTTTGCAGACAGAAAAATGTTCATTCTCCTTCGTTGGGAGCTCAGCCGAGCCTCCGACCATGGTTAGCGTCCATCCTACCACCCTTCCCTCAGCGTGTCGTTGGTGTTTGTTGGAATGTGGTTTGAGGAAGGCGTTCGCTGAATTTTCATTGCGCGGACGACTACGCCAGAGGACCATGCTAGGGTGGCTTGCTGCCACCACAGTCCACCTACCTCGAGGCGAACCCTTGCTCGCGTTCAACGAGATAACAAAAAACTTCTGTTTGTGTATAAGGATATTCCTCTCCTACGTCCTGGCTTTAGTAGGGCGCCGGGCAGTCACCATTGGACTTTTACAAGCCCATGCGTATAGTAAGATTGGATGTGATATGGATTTCTAAGTATTGTACGAGGTTACTTGATCTCAAGGGAGAATATTTAAGTAGTATACCTGAGAAGAGTTCGGTGACCTAAGTATATGCTTAACTTTGCATTTGTTAATAATTTGTTCCATTAGCCACAAGCTGCACCAGTTAGATATTATATTTAAATCGGAGTGTAGGTGATAACAATAGTCGTTCAAAGTAATTTCTGTAAAAGTATCGCAATCATTAGCAAAAAGGTGGATATTAGAAGTTACTTGAGAGGGTAGGTCAATAATATATATTAGAAACAACAAAGGACCGAGGACCAACTCTTGGGGCACTCCTGAGGTAACATGGCACATTTATGAATTGTAGCTGTTGGCGGTAACGTACTGTAAGCGATTAGCAAGAAAGCGTCCAACCTAGTTTAATAGGTTAATGTCACAATTTAAGTTCCGTAACTCGTGAATGAGAAGTTTATGACGCACTTTATCCAACGCTTTTGCAAATTCTAAAAGAAATGCTGTCAGCGGATGAAGAACAATCAAGAATTACACCAGTGAAAGGTAGGAGTTGAGTCTCGCAAGATTATGATTTCTTGAACCCATGTTGTAAAGGCGAAAAGGAGGTGTTATTTTCAGAAAAATTGAGGTTACTTCTGATTACGAAATAATATATAGTTGCTTAAACACGTGCTGGTAAGAGAAATGGGGCGATAGTTGGTTGTTAAATTTTTCTAAGCTGATTTGAGAAGTAGAACTACCTCCCCTATCTTCTATCAATAAGGTAAAGTACCTATGTGAAGCGATAGGCTCGACAAAGCTGTAGCCTGTAGTAAAAAATGCACATGCAAACTACAACGCAGCTCGTTTGTTATAAAAATATTATGTTGTAAAACTACATTATAATCTATTTCCACAATGTGTCTAACAAATACAAAAATTGTTAGACATTTATTGTGCACACATTTGAAATGAATGCGCGAAAAACCAAACACGACAGCCACCACAAAATGTGTGCAACCTATATACACATCCCGATACAAATATAAAAAAATCATGGCGCGCCCAAATTTACAATTTATGCCTATAAACAGATGCCAATGTGAAGATCATACATAACTCAAGGCAGGTAGATATGTTCAAGCAAAGTATTCAGTAATAAATGCACATTGTATACATTCAAACAAAAAATAAAAAATAAAGTATTCACAAGTACTTTCATTTCTTGTTTTTATCAAGCCTCAGCAACATTTTTCTATTTATTAGATAGAGCCTATCACCGACCAAACATTACCACTGCAGAAACTTCTTTCAAGCATAAAACCATAGGAGTGCTCAATTTGGGCGTCTTATTGGTGTCAGAACTCACTTCAGCTGCCAAAATCAAACAGACCCCTTGCGTAGGCAGTGCTGCGGTGAGGGGGGTGGGGTGGAAGTGCTTGTGTAGACGTATACATACAAAGAGATGCACCAGTATGCACAAGAAACGGTAAAGCCTCAACTTGAAAGAATTTTCTGGCTACACTGCTCACACAGCCAACAAATTAAAAGAAACCCATAAATAAATATGAACCATTTTGAAATAAATGCTTATGGCAGCAACAATATGATGGAAGCATCATGAACATTACTTGTGTTTTCAAAAGCCTAGGCTATGTTACATAAATTATTTAAAAAAACTTTCAAAAACCTAAGAGAACGATTGGACACAATGTGAAATGAGAATGTACATTTGTCAGGAAACTGGAATTTTTTTTTAAAGAAGACACTCAGCTATGATCAGCCACATGTAGTCACTGGTCAAGTGATTATCACAGGAGACAGCGGCGTTCCTTGTCACTGGTTTGTTCACAAGTTTTGCGCTGCTGTCCAGTTCTTGTGAAGCATCTGGCGCAGTTTTGATAATGATTTGACTTTGGTAGAAGTACTATTTGCCAATAGTTCTGTCCGCCGTACAGCGGCATCCATGTCTTCGATTTCAGTTCGTGATGTAACCTTTCGCTCCATTTTCTGGGCGCAGGGAGGCCTCTTCATGCGACTTTCTTGTATGAGACATTCGTTCCAATACTGCAGATTGAGTTATCTGTAAACACGGCTGGCTTTCTCATGCACAGCAACTTCAAGTCGTTTCGTGCTGTGCAAGTCGTCTTCGTGCTGAAATGACCTCCTGAGGAGCATCGTGCAATATTTCTGCGATCTGAGACCGGTCAGCACTTGCTCCCTCGTGTCACAGAAGTCCAAGTGTGCATTCCTGAAAAGACGCGCCTTGGCATGACAGTGTGAGGCGAGACACTGGCATTTGCTTCTGGCGTGTGACGCTTCACGCTACGACGTCGGTGCACTGCTTTCCCAGATTCACAATCAAGGCAAAGAAGAAGCAATAGCCCAGTGTCGAATGAAACGAAAACGCAAAAAATGATGTTTTTGACCAGAACGAAAACGTAATTGAAGCGTCATTAATTATTTCGTTCCGGAGCAAAAACGGAATATTTTTATTGTTTTTCGTTTCACGGGAAAACTTGGCGATCCGGAACAACTGAGACCATGCAACGTGAGCAATATCCTGCATAACTGAGGGCACAAAATCAGTGCATATCTGTAAGGCAGGCGTCTCTAAGTTAAGGTGTGTCCAAATATTGTGGAAAACGAAAAAAAAGTGTCGACCATAGACCTTTGCATTTATTCAAGTGGGCTTTCGTATGCCTTTCACTCAGGCCGCACAGAAGTTTGCTTGATCAGGGGCCGGATTCACAAAACTCACTTACGAAAACATTTTTGCGCAAGAGAAATTTTGTTGCGTAAGTCGATTCACGAAACGAAAAAAACATCGTAAAAGGCCATCGTTGTCACATCGGCCGCTGCAATAAAGCACGCTGTGACTGCCCGGGAACATGTCAGTGATGGTGATGCAGTTGCTATATTTGCTTACATCACCGAAAAGTGCTCGTAAGTGGATTCACGAAGCAAAATTGTGCATAAAAAAGCGTGGCTAAGAAAAAATCCTAAGAGTGGTCCGGACCACTCTTAGGAACAATGTGGCTACTCAGAACCTGCCACCGCGGCGGTATACTTTGGTGCCATGGCTGGTTTTGAGCTAATTCACGCCCATGAAGGGCTGCCTGATCACTGCTGGTGCGTTTTTATTTCTTTCGGTGCTTTGAGTTTCGTGTGTTGTTTCTCTTGTACGCAGTGGATGGTGTTGACAACCACCGTCGTCCAATAAGTTTGAAGTCGCAGTAATTGAAGAATTCTATTGGGTGTCAATGGCGTAAAATTATGCATGTAAAGATTTGTGGTTGGATGAAAACCAATGTGATACGTGAATGGTCGGTGCATTCGAACGCGTCATGGCATAGGATCAACCTTATTTGTTATGTTGTTGTTTTGCGCCCCATCTCATCCAATTAAAAGTGCGACTCGAGAACCTTGCCTCATTGGTTGAAATCACCATCAAAGAGGTTAATAAGAGCACATTCCTTGCACGCTATTAGAAATAAAAAACGAGAGGAACTTTTTAGTGAGTGGTTCATAAAGCTTGTGATCTAGTGTACTTCCATTGGCTCTAACTGTCCAATGGGTGTGATCTCTGAAATACAGCTGTCAATACACTTTGGGACGATCTGGAACGGCGCGTAACCGAAGCGTATTAGGGGTGTGCGTGATTACGCATAGAACTACAAACAAATCACGCATTTTCACCTTCACTGTTTAGAAACCGATATGGACCGTGATAATATGGCAACCAGTCGGAATAAAATGACCCTAGTAACTTTTTATAACACCGGAAATATGGAAACCCTCACGATTCTGGAACAAACCTTGGCTGAATTCGACAATGACCTGCGACAATGACCAGCCGTTTAACTTGGCGCACGAACATCATTCAAAGGTAGAGCGAGTCACTGACATGTATTTTGTGCGACGCAGCGACGACTTGACCTGAAAATAAGAGCGTTGCGAAGGCGAATCCCCTGTCGCATGCTTTGATCGAAGCAGACGACAAACGCGAGCCGACGACGGCTTGGCCGACAGGCACAGCTTGTGATTTTTTGTGAAGCAATACTCTCTACATCAGCTCACTCCGTGACGTTGCCAAAACACTTCTTTCATCTGGCACGCCTCTCGTGTTCGTCAATCAGCCTCCTCGCACATAAGAGCAAATTTTGTCACGCCGTGAAAATTGCGCAAGTACTTTCTAAGAGCTCTCTTATGTGCCGCGCAGTTGTCCAAAACAACATGGCGTCGTAAACAGCATATCGGTTGGTGCGACTTTCAGCAAACGCTTCTCGCATGAGTTACTTCAGCGTTCGACCGGATGCGTTGTGATTACGGCAGCTCTTTCGGTGCGTGTAAGCAGTGCGGAAAGCGGCGGCAGTGCAATGGTGTACGGTGAAGCGCAGCGAAGCCTGTGCGACAGTGTGGTTATCAAGCGGGGATCGGCGCCGGTGTATCGACGGCAACTTGCACTCGACAAGCCTGCATTGTGTGTTTGTGTGCCGGTAACAGTTCGTTCGCTTGACTTTCCAGTCTCTTTGTTGGGAGCTGTGCGACATTTCGGATTGACAGTGTTTTGGCACGTTACTTAAGTGACCCCAAGTACGTACGGAAACGTATGAACTGCGCGCTGAGTCCGATTCTTGCTTCGCCATTGGTTAGCCCATACGCTTCTATTTTCTTGTGAGCAATCTAGTGTTCGAGAGTGAAATGATGTTCGTTGTGAACAGTGGTGCTGTGTTGACATTCCAAGACTTGTGAAGAAGCTGTGCTCGTGTGACCGAAAATTGAAAGACAGCGTTGATAACTGTTTTGCACTGCGAAGTTGCGGTGGTAGAGCTTGGCGCTTTTGCTTGTTAACTCGTCACTTCTCCTTTTTGTGATAACCATAGTCATAGCGCTGTGATGTGATCAACCAAAGCTGCGAGATGCTACATTCTGTTGTGGATCGTGTTACTTTGGCAGCGCGCCTAGACTGTTCTTCGGTAAAAACTTGAGAGTTCTATGTGGCAGCGAGAGCCCGTGAACGTCAAGCTTCCCTCCGGCCCCCAGAAAGAGCAAATATTTCTCCGGTGCCTAGCTTTAGACGAAGTTGTAGGCCAATACCGCCTAACTACAGTTTTCCGAGTTCATCTGGCCAACATTTTGCACGGCGCTAGAGCCTTGACAACAGCTGGTCATGGCCAGTTCTTACAGGTACACGCCAGGCCAGCCCTTCATTGCTGTCATCGGCAGCTTCCAGTCTGCAGATGCTCTTTGCCTGTTGGCCGTAGAGCACACTTGATTCCTCATGACACAGACGGCTACTAAATGCTGCCATCGGTGAGTTGACCTTGCAGAACTAAATTTCACCGGTACTATAAATCCCGCAGTACTATAACGTGTGCAAGTTTTTAAGCCCATCAGATGTAATGTTTCTCTATGGTAAGTTTAAGCATGAAAAATGTACTACTACTGTTATATGCATACATATATTATCGAGCAAATACATCAGAAGTTTTTTGTGATTTGATACAAGTGAGCTCTTGTTTGATTATGAGGTTGGGCCTGTGGATTTACCACGTTGGATAGTTGGAAAGTTAATGTGAATTTATTTTCCAGGAGCCAGGTTGCACTTAAAAAATTTTTTATTTTGGAAAATTAGTTCCATAGACGATTACCACTGTGGGAGCACTATACTTGACTAGGACATCTATATTCCGGTATGTAAGTTTTACGTAAGGCTTCAGTTTATTCAAAAGTGATTATAGCAGATTTTGGTCACTTAGACGAAGTGATAGCTTCGTCAAATAAGTATTAGAAGTGAGTGCTTTTAATGATTGTTTTTAAGTATCCCGTTTTTGGCTCTTAGATTGCAGAGATTGGTTTGTTAAGGTCCTGTTATGCATCGGTTGCAGACACTAGCACATCAATCCTCATCATGACTTGGAGCACCTGCACAAAAATAGAAAGGACACGCGCTTTCTAACTGTGCAAGTCTATGTCACTGCTGGGACTGTTATTATTCAGCAGATGTGGCCTGGAACCATGCATGGCAGTTTCATCTAGAACGAATGCGATCTGCTTGGGAGCTTCGAGGGCATAAAACTGCCTAAGAGCTGGCTGCAAAGTAAGTTTTTCTTTAATACATATGATTAAGTGAACACCACTTACTGCGCACAAATCGAAAACCCAAGCATGGTTGCTTGCAGTGGATACCTGTATTATTCTCACACATAATTCTTACTCAACATTTATAGAACTAAACTGCAAGATAATTGAAAATGTTGAAATTTGAAAGTCTGAAACTTATGAATGAAACTCCAATCATCTGAAACTCAAAAGCTTGTGCTGTTAAACGAGCACAAATACTTTGGTTCCTTATTGAGCTCTCGAACTTGGGACTCCCTCTGTGGATCAAGTGCTCTGGAAGGAAATAGCAAGTGGGTTAAAATCGCGTGGCTGTTCACAACTTGCAAGAAGAAAGACCTATTGAACAAGCCTCAGACGACATAGGGCAAGCAACTGCATCTTTTACTTCATGTAGCTTGTTCTCTCTCAGTGCTGTGGCTTGTTGTATTTCAGCCCAACGTGTTCACCACGATTGCATAGTGATATATATTTTTCTACAAATTGTACCTGACCTAAGTATGCATTGTTGATCTCTAAAGGTGACGTTCAGTGTGTTTCAAAGCCATGGCTCCTCATGTCTCTGTCTGTGGCTAGCCTACTTCAGCAGCAGTGCGATGCAGCCAGCACACATGCAAGCCAAGTCACGGAGCGCTCCTTTGGTGTTCAGTGCAGGACGCAGCATATCCATCCGGCAAGACACTGGTATAAACAATAATGGCGAGTGTTAGTGGCACCTGTAGGAGCCCGTTGTGTTTGTTCCGTATGATTATTTCCCCTGATGAAGTGCATTTTTGAAAGGTTTTCTTCGTTTGGAATGATAGATGTCAGCAACAAGCACACTCATAATCCTCAAGGGGTTTGTGTCTTCTAGACTGCCCATTTGTTCCTATACGCGGTATGGTGAGCTGGCTATGTTAGACAGCCTTAAAGTTATGAACATTGGCTGTTGTGTTGTAATGCAGTCTAACTAGTGTTTCTTAGTGAACCTATTTGTGGTCTGCTTCTTGCACCTAGTGTAAAGTCGAAATAAAAGAAACTTTATTAGCTTCTTATGCCTGGCAGAGGTTTCATGCCTTCATCTATAACATTGTAGTTTTGCTCTTGTATCATAATAAAATACATTTTCAGTCTTCACTGTTTGTGTGTGTGTGTTGAGGCCTGTCATTGGCTTCTGAAAATACGACATCTGTAAATATGAGCACATATTTAACAACTGTCCACTCTTGCATGTCGCATGGTTGTAACAATGACCTGTATTTTTCCAAGTTTCAGCAGTAACAAGGGATGTACAGTGTATGACAGTCATGCACAGTGTATCAAGAACAAAGCACAGAAGACCAACAAGTATAAAAAGACTGCCAGTGACTGTTCTCCTGCTCAAAGTTTACGACAGCAGAAAGAGCACATTGTGATGTCAGGAGCAGTTTGAATTGTATACGTAGTAACATTCTGCGCAGCTGCAGCTTGACTTCTTAGCAGTGCATTATTCAGCAGTTCCTTTGCTTGCATTCCAAATTATTTAAATTTTGCATGGAAGATACTAAACTATGACACTAATTTAAAGGCTGCTGTAGTGTTAGTGGGCGAATATTTTTGAGCTGAAGTTTTTCACATGCGTGTTAAGTGCCTGCGTGTCTCTGCATTTACCTGTCAGAAATCACAGAATCCACGGTCGGCAATGGTAATTGTGTTTGCATTCTTTGTAGTACAAAAAGTAAACCCATGGATGCGGTAATCATGTACTTAGTCGATGTAATCCTTCAGTGTACACTCATTTGTACCGCACCAATGATGTCATGAGTGTATAAGCTCTGGGAAGTGAATCTGTGTGAATTAAATTATATGGAAGGACGAGGATCATCCCTACTCCTAGTATATCTGAACAGTTGATTTTAGTGTTTGTTTATTGTGATCCCACTGCCTGTCCATTCTTCAACAGTCTACTCTGTTTCTACTGTGTAAGTGAAATTTTTTAATGTATACTTTGCTCAGATATGTTTGTTCATATTGTAATTGTGTACTATGTAAGTGACTTATCATCCATCCAGCTTTACTTAGACTAGAAATAGCAGTATTAATTTTAATTTATATGTAGCTATAGTATGCATTTACTTATCTTTTTCTAGGTGCCTGTACAATTGTTTAGCCCTACAAAGGTACTGGTATACTCTAATATTGAAGCTGGCATCCTAAAATATTTTGTTAGAGAAGTATTGATGTGTTTATAACCATTATTACTATGCTCAGATGAGCTATGAAAACCCTATGGAAATGTATTTACGTTTTTCGAACTGTGTGAAGGTAATTGTTCTTATGTTCTTTCATTGTGGTCTCTGTTTCATGCAAATGACACATAATTACTTCGCAGTGGCATAGTATTAGTTGTTATTTTACACAAATGTGCCGAACAACATCGCAGTCGAGGCGAGCAGCAGGACCTACATGCAGTGCACTGGAGCATCATTTCACATAATTAGTGTACAGTCTTTGCCCACCAGTGAACTGAATATTTTTCAAGCAGACTATTAGACAGCTGTATGGGAACTGTGTTGATGTGCAAACTTTGAAGTCTTCTTGAGCAGTGTTTTTCATCATTTTTGTCCAAGTGAACTAGCTGCCCAAGGCCACAACTGGTGGGAATGTGGTGGTTTCTTCTCTCCAAAACCACTTCTACCAGCTGCCTCAATGTTAGCGTGGGGTAAATTCACGAACTGGAAAACACAATTGGTTTTTGTTTTCTGGGCCGAAAGAGTCACTTCCTCCGTTGAACCACCACAACGCGCCAGAATTGAAACGTTTAGCTAAATGAAGTTGATTCTACTTTTGAGAAGTGTTTTCGGGAAACGAAATGGCGCCTATAGCTGTCAATATAAACACTGTTCGCACCAAGGAGCTTAGTAGCTTATAATAGTTTTATTTAAGTATTGTCAGAATTTCTTTGCACTCTGCCAACTGTCAGCCCAAGCGTCCTAACATGCTTTGTTAGTGTGTTGTGAATGAGCCATGCTATGTAAATAAACAGAGTGATATTGCAGACATGTACAAAATATTGATGCACAGCCCTTTTCTTTAGCATGATACTGTCATGGGCTTTGTTCTTGTGTTTCCTATACAAACTGCTTTTCACTGGGCTGCAGCAGAAACTATGCATCAAGCTTTTGCGAGATGGTTCGAGAAATACCGGGTTCAGATATAACAGTGCTGGTGGATTTCTCTAGTAAGTTACTTTCTGTATGTTCAAAATGAGTGTATTTGAATTCTTGTTTTATAGCCATTCATTTTAATATTTACACCTGAGTGCAGGTATGTTTGTATGTATGTAATTATGTATGTATGTGTGTGTGTTTGTGTGTGTGTGTACATATGTATGTGTGTATGTATGTATGCATGTATGTATTTTTTAAATGAGAATCTGTTTATCATTGGTGAGTAGGTTTGGTAATGATTTGGCTGAACTTGTTTCTAGTTCTTTTTCTTCTGAGCCGTTATACATTTCAATTTGTTTTGTACTGCATAAAAATAAATGATCCCTTACACAAAATATGTGTGTTTCATTTGCCAACCTACAGTCATGGGCGAGAAATCGGGTAAAATGGAACGAACCTGCAAAGATTAGTTTAGAGCATAGCTACTCTACATGGCATATCTTGTACACATTGTGTTGGTCGAACATGTTTATTTCAACATATCAATTTTAATCAGAATAAGCAAGCTATCACCCGTGGTTGTATATTGTCACGGGGTCGTGACGTGGCCGAAGACAGGAGACTTCTTGTTGGGATTTAACTGTTTATTTGGGCGAACCTGTGCCCGGTAAACAGAAAGTCCAATTACAGCAGCAGTCTCGCACAGATAGCAGTCTCAGACTGATAGCGGCGAACGGAGCGTCGGCCTTCGATCAACAACTGACAAGCGGCGAAGCGCGTTGGCATTTATACCCTTGCCGTCGAATGTTCTAGCGTTATCGCTGGCGGTGGCGTAGGTTCCAGAACAATCCGTACCATTCGCAGAGTGGGCGTGACCTTATCGAATCGATCTACTTCAGTCCTGAACCTTCTCGAAACCTGCAGGCGTGGTTTGCGCCGAGAATCGTGTGGTGTTTCGGAACGATAACAAAAACTTGTGAAATGGAACGTGGCAATATGTATGTGATATTTAAGCATATTGTAACACCAGTTGGCAATCACAATTAAGGTCACAAACCTAGTCAAGCTGAATACACGAATTTTATCCATGCACCCTTCTTCTGCACTGGAACTGTTGTTAAGGAAAAATAAACTTCGGTTTAAAAATTTATTCTAGTAACCAAAAGCAGAGTATCTCTGTATGACACAAATCAAATTGCCATTGTTCTGTTCCATTTTGGATAATAGGGGACCCTCTCAGCAAAACTCGATTAACTGCTATAGTTCATTTTAACCATTGACAGCGCCATTACACTGAAGCGCGCAGCATGACAGATAGCGGGAGAGAAGACACAAACTAATCACTCTGTTTGTGTCTGCTCTAACTGTCCGTGCTTTTTGGTCTTGCTGCATGTAATGATGCCCGCCAAATTAGCACGAAAGCGTGTCCCGACAAAGACAGTCAACTTGGCCGCAAGCAGTTAGCTCATTGCATGTGTAGATTTTCTTCAAAACACCGTGACAACTGATCGCTGGTCGAATATCCAAACACGTGAAAAGTAATATACCAAGTATGATATTGGTATTTCAGCACAGGACACTTTTGCGATAAGAGAGGTTGGAGGGGAAAATTATGAACCCTGAATTATGTAATTTATGGAGGAGTACGGTACAGCGCTTTTGGGTCAAAAGGGGAGTAAAAGAAGCAAGTGCGAAAGCCACCTTCTCAAAAAATTAGTACCTTCCACCACGCATAATGTCAGGCCAGGCAACCTCTTGAAAAAGAAAAAGAGAAAGAAGTGCTCGATGACTCTGCGAATCGAACCACGTACCTCCTAGATTGTAGCTGAGCGCTGTAACCGCTCGTCCACTGCAACAGTGCTTGCATTCGCCCTATTGCTGATATATTGTCATTCCCTTGAATGACGCCAAATGCAAGAACGTTTAGTGAAGCTTGGTATAAAATAGAAAAAAATAGTTAGAATGCGTTTGCCCAAGGTTACTACAAGATAGAAACCGCCACGTGTGGCTGTATAACCGTGCACTATTTACCTTGTACATTACTGTCATGACATTGGGATAGCCGGCTCTAACGTAGGCTACCTTCTCATAGTTTGCCAAATATAAATAAAAAAGTAAAAATATATATCGACCTGTGACAACGCTAATCAACTATTATTAATTCACTGTCACTAGTGTCACTTTCACTAGATGAATACTCAATTTGTTTCCATTATCGTTATTTAAGGAAGATTTGGCTCAATAACTCACAACTCTCCTTATTAGCATTTATTCTCAAATCTAAAGACAGTCAAACTTCATCTCACTTTCTGTGTGGCATTCACTCGCATAAAACGCGTTCCACTTTTTTATGCTCTCTCAGCACCCGACACTGCTTTGCGGAAACTTTCCCTGACGTCTGCTGGGCCAGAAAATTGTCTTTATTATCTATCGATTTCAAGTTTTCGCAGAGCCGAAACTAGAGTCTCTCTCCCTATTTTTTCGTCCTTTTCGCACGTGTGATAACGTCTCTCGACTTCAAGAGTCGTATACACGTCCCTTGCTTTGTTTGCTCACTCAAACAATGCTGAACGAAATATTTGCACCCTGTTTTGTGAAAAGCATTAGCACTGAAACACCTCCCGACGAGTCTCCCTCGTTTTACGTAGACACATACCTAAGCGTAAGCGTATGCACGTTCTCGCATTCCGGCTTTATAAAAATGCTGCGGTGCATGGAACAAGCGAAATTCCGCTCACTATTTGATTTGATTACTGCTGTTATCTATTTCCGCACAATTCGTCTGCAGGCACAAAAGTCGCTCCTCTGCCTTGTATTAAGAATATTGTAACAAAGGCTACCATTTACTATAGGTACAAAACACCCTTACGTTCACCACTATACCGTGCTCGATTGCACCGAATTAGTTAAGTAGCAGCGCAGCTTCATTAAAATGTAAGGTAACTAACTGGTCGCGTTAAATAGGGGAAGACATTTGAGGCCCATTATCAAACATTGCATGCATCGATTTATGCGTGGTTTCATTGATGTGGTGCACCTGGACTGTTGTTTACTTGTACTTGGCGAGATAGTGCGTGGATTGCTCGATGGCTTAAGGCCATCGAGCAATTTCTTTTTTAGCTACAGTCATTAGTGAAAGGCGAAAGCTTGGCTTTGCACAGCCCACCAAAACGTCTATTACACCGTACGCTGCATCCCGTAAGCGCTGTAGCAGACGCTCGCATAAGTGAAACTTAGATGCAGCAAATCATTGGCTATCATCGTAAAGTCTCGATGCTAGACGCTTTTCGTGCTACCTCGATATTATCGGGACACACTTCTTTCTTTCCTTGTCGTTTCATCGGCTATGTTATGTTCTCCTTGCCCTCTTAAGTGCCGAATAAGTTAAATTCATACCCGCGCTATAGTAATCCCTCCCGATAAGAGAATTCTTGGCTAAGAAAATTCGTAGCCAAGAGAAAGCTTTGTGAATTCGGCCATGAACAGTAGTCGCACATATGTGAGAATACCCTCGATGGCGGGCTGCTTCTGCGATCATGCTCCCACTATTCACACACGCATACACACACAAAAAAAAACATTGAGCCTGTTCAGAATATTTCTAATTCACTTTTCAGAGAATCAAATATGATAACTTCGAAAAGCACTGGTTTGCGTTATTTGGTTACGATCTGACAGTAAACCTACTTGCGCTTCCCTTAGGAACGTTGTAAATAATTTTAGTCTGGTCGCGGGTTCTTAAAGAAAAAAGTCTTATGTTTTTGTGGTTAATTTAACTTTAATGTTTTGAAGAAGAATAAAACCATTACGAACCGTTAGGGAACGTTTTTTTTCGCTCTGGAACGGAAACAGAACGGAACTTTTTGCGGTGGAACAAAACTAAGACCAAACTGGAAAACCCGGCAGCATTCGCTTCCCACACGCTAACCCCTGTAGAACTAAATTATTCTCAGGTTTATCAGGAAAGACTGACCGTCGTCTATGGAGCCATGCATTTTCATCAGTACATCGCGGGCATACATGTGACTGCTCTGACTGATCACAGGCCACTCCTGAGTATTCTACAACCCCAGAAGCAGATTCCGCAGCCATTTCCACCTCGTATGATCTGATGGTGCATTAAGATGTCAGCATAAGACTACGACGTCATGTACTGTCTAAAACAGACGCACTGAGCCGCTTACCCCTCAGCGAAACCATTGAGGATACACTTTAAGTTGGCTGCGTGCTCATGTTCGAAGCGCTAAATAGCCCCCCCCCCGCCCCCCCCACTAACGGTCGACGAAGTCACAATGGCCACGCAAGATGACCCAACATTGTACAAGCTGTATAACGCCCTGATGGAGGGCAGAGTTCAAAACTTCAAGAATAAGAACTTCAACGCTTTTAACAAGAGAGCAATGAAGTTCAGCTGTCATGGTAGTTGCACCAAATTGGGATCACGAGTTGTCATTCATGGCCCACTTCAACAACGGGCAATGGCTCTCATTCATGCCGGACACCGAGGCGTGATCACAATGAAGTGCGTTCGCAATTACATGTGGTGGTCGGGAATCGGCAAGAGCACTGAGATAGCTGCAGAGTGCACAGCCCGCCACTTAAATCAACGTGCCCCGACGCGAGCTCTAGCACTGGACTGGGGCAGACCGAGCACACCTTGGCACACATTCTCGGTAATTCCGGATGCCTGCAGCAAATGGGTTGAAATTCACCAAGTGAACAAAACAACATCGACAGATGTCATCGATTTCCTGCGCTTGTTCGAAACTTTCGAATTACCCCACTGAAGGTTTCAAACAACAAATCGCATTCGTGTCAGCCAAAATACAGAAACCCTACGAGTGACAACTGCATCACAGTGGTGAAATCTACTCCGAACAACCCAGCCACAAATGTACAGGCCAAACGCTACGTGGTAGAGCCAAAACGTGCTCTTGCAAGTACGGGGTCGTTACAGCGGCGCATTGCACACTGTTTTTTTTTCAAGCAACTTCCAACGGGTCAGGCGGGCCAGACGGGCCAGGTACCCGAGAATATCAAGTTTTATTGCAAGCTGCAAACACACATCTCAGCCATTCTGCCAAAACCGCCTTGAAAGTTCCCACCACATAAAATAGACGCCTCATGTTGCCGGTAACTCCACAAAGGACAACCAGTGGTCGCCCGCCAGTTTCATAGAATGCCCAAATGAACGGCGCCCATCGTAAAAAAAAAAAAAATCGGCTGGAGATTTTGGCTTGTTGAAGCTAAAGTCCCTTCATCGCGTCTTCTACCGAAAAACGCATGGAGGGGCATTCCCGCTTCCAGCCAGCTGAAGGAATGCGCCCTGCCCTCCACCTGACCTCCCAGCCCCCACGATACTTGACGCCACGCGCCCGGGGACTGACTGACTGTTGGGGCAATCAGTGGGCCCGCGCACTGGTTGCCTCTCCTTTGTGCTCCTCATCCCTTTTATGGCCCACAGCGGACTCGAAAGCCAGCGCTCGGACCATTTGGACCATGCTGCACACAAATGCCTTCCTTGAAAGTAATAAACTCAGTTCCCTGTTACGTACACTTGTTATTCGGCTACCATGGACATAACACAGTGCAAATAGGGTTATTTGTTCTTAAAAAATTTAACCTCCCGCCTTTCAGCATTAAATCTGTCTCTTTTACCTTACTTCCGTTAGCATTTTTTAAAAATTTATATCGTTAAAATCGGAGAGTTGCGTAATAAAAAAGAGGAAGTGGATTTATTTATTTATTAATTTGTTACTTATTTTAGAGAAAAACTGCCAGCCAAATGCCGGACTTTGCGCAGGGGTGTGTGGTGCAGTGGACGCAGCAATGTGTAGGAGATACAGCAGTATAGATAGTTTTGAACGAGAGTGCGATAAAAAAGAAACGACATAAAATACGGTCCACAATCTCAAGCGTAAAACAAAGACTATAAAAACAGCGCCCACTATGTTATGTTGTTTGGGTAAAAAGTAAAAAGAACTGAAATACCAACTGTAGAAAAATATTGTCGGCAATATTAAAAAGCGAAACTTAGCAGAATCGAAGCATTGAAGAATCGTGCAGAAGAGAGGCTTTGAACCTCAAGCAATCAGTCTGATCAAGACGGGTATTAAAATGAAGCGCACTGTAATATATATGAAGGAGTAGTTATGAGCCATGTGAAAGAGCTAACACACGAAGAAACTAGTTGAAATCGACACTCTCAAGAATCTTTGGTGGCAAATTGTTGCACTATCTGCTTGTGCGAAAAAAAAAATGTACCTGTATCTCGTGCCTAAATCACGCTTTCAAGATTGCAGGCACGCGTTTAGTGGCGCAAGATTGGTTCGATATATTTAGTTTTTTGTATTGCCTGCTTATTATTATATATGAAATAGAACAGCTTCGTTATTTCGTGATAACGTCTCCATTTCAGGGTTTCCAGTTTAGCACTTTCTAAGAAGAACTGACGGATATGTCTTACTTTTGGGCATTGAAAATGAATTTTACAGCTTTTCGCTGTATTGATTCAATTTTATCTGTGTTAGCTTGCGTGTGCGGGTCCCAGACAGCCAATAAATATTCTAGTATTGGTATTACGTACGTTTCACATGAGGTCATTTAGTTTCACTGCATGCCTCATGGAGTGCCCGTCTTAGGTAGCCTAGTATTTTCAATGCCTTTTTCTCAGTATAAGGCACATGTTCATTCCATCTTAAATCAGATGTGATGACAAGACCAAGCTGCGTCAGAGACAAAAAAAAAAACAAGAATTGATTGCCTAGGTTGTATTAGAAGGTTAACGAACCTTTTTTGCTGGTTATGGTTATCGCCAAAGTTTTTCTCGCGTTAAAGGTAATCTGTCATTTCGTGCACCAATCTTGAATCTTAAAAAGTTATTTAAAAAAACCTGGGCGCTGGAAGCGTTGACCACTTTAAAGCACGCAGGCATCTGCAAAAAGCTTTAGATTTGCTGGAATATCACGGGTAGAATTATTTTTAAATGAAATGAACAGAGTTTATTTCTGGTGAGAATACCGAAAAACGAAGCGAAGCTGAAGGCCATTCGGCCTGACGTGGCTTCGCTACGTGAAAAAAGTTCAGAAAACAAAGCTACATCGAAAAATAATTATCACAGTACAAGGAGCAGCATAATAACAGAAACACAGAAATAGCATAAAAGCAAAAATAGGTGACATATAAGTACTCAAAATAGGCTGAATAGACACACAGAATCAGACATCGGGGCTCTTTTCTTTACATATAAAAAACGCATACATATCGATATATTTATACAATACACTCACATATTATTACATACATCTGCCCATATGTACGTACATGCTACTGCATATACACGCGTTTTGTACCTAAAGTTGAGATTATATGTGGAACTTAGCCAGAACTTTATTGGAAATATGAACATTGACACATAAACCGGAAAGAAAAGAGACCCCAGGACGTATCCTTGAGGTATGCCGGATTTAAGCGGCGCGGACGGCAAGTTGATATCACCGTCCATAATATCGCACCCGGTGAATATCACTCGCAATTTCAAAGCCTGACCAGGGATGAGTTAGAAAATGATGGTTTCCCAGAGTGAACTGCTGATGAGAATCGCCGAGCTGGAGACTGCATTGGCGACAGAGCAAGAGGAAACGAGGGCAATGGGAGAAAGACTGAAGTGCGCCGAGGAAGCACTAACGAAGCTGAACAAAGAAGTGGCCTACAGAGAAAACAGAATGGGAACCGGCAACCAGAATGGTGGAGAAGGAAGAGCAAGCAAATTTGGAAAAAATCAGGTTTAGCCGGTTCAATTGTCCCAAGGCCCAGCTTCAGCGAGGTAGTGGTGAGGCTGGGAGGGGACAAAGCAGCCGGCGTCACAGGTGCAAGTAGCCCCCAGGTGCAGGATGCTCCAGCTAGAATGTCACAGCATGTGATAATGGCCAGGGAATCGAATTTAAATCGATGCACAGAAGCCATCAAAGGGAAGGTAAGAGGTGACAAGAGGGTCGCACTAGGGGCATTCCCAGGACGAAAGCTGGAAGCAGTCATGAGGCAAGCGAGCGCAAAACTCAAAACTACAGCTGATAGAAGAAACCTCGTGATAAATTTAGGCGGTTTAAACGATGTCCTAAATGAAGATACAGCAGGACTAGCAACCGCACTGGCGAAAGGCGTCGATGACATGCACGCAGATTCTCCTCAGGTACAGGTAGTGATATGCACGATACTGGAGGCTTCAGTGCGCGATAGCAATCTGCAAAGAGCGGTTGTCAACGCAAACAAAAAAAATATGGTAGATGAGTCGAGAGAAAGGCTTTGAGGTGGTGGAAATAAACAGAGAGGTGCATAGGTGGGGTGGTTTTCAACGAGACAGAAGTCACTTCGATGGGCGGCTAGGTCATGAGATGGGTTGGCGATTTGCAGGACGCGCAGTAGCTTTTTTGGGGGGCAAGCGGGCCCTTCGGGGTGCAGGATAGCTGGTAACGAGGAAAAAAACCAGGGAGACTCTTTGACAGGTGGTATGGACAGATACGATTCCAAAGTGGCACCAGTATCTAAGATAGGTAGAGTCCGGGGCATAAAGAGACGTAGCCACGAGCACCGAGCCAATTCTGACATAGGGTATAATAACATGCAGGGTGGTAGGAACAGGCTGAAGTGGGAAGAGATAGAAGAACAGCTAAGGGAAGAGAAGCCGATGGTATACGGTTTTGTAGAAACACATCTCAGGGACATGGAACAACCTCCGAAAAATCCGGACTACGCGTGGGAGTATTGTAATAGAACAGAAGGCATCAGAAAAGGGGTGGTATTGGGGCATTCATTCATAAAAAGTACAGACTGGCAAAGGGTCAAACAGGAGTGCAAGGAACATTTATGGCTAAAAGGGAAAGTGGCAGGTCAAATGACACTCCTTGGTTTCGTGTACTTGTGGACGGGAGCAAAGGCCAGAGAGGAAAACCAGGCAATGGTAGAGTGTATATCAAAGGACATTCAGGAGTTAGGAAGAGAGTGCGAGATAATTATACTAGGAGACATGAATGCGCACATAGAAGATATAGATGGGTATACCGACCCGACAGGCAAAATGATCATGGATATGTGTGAAAGGCTTGATTTGATCATTTGCAACAGTACTGAGAAGTGTGAAGGGCAAATAACATGACAGGTGGGAAGGCTGCAGTCGACGATAGATTACGCACTGATGTCACATAGGATGTATGATAAGCTCAGGGGAATGCACATAGATGAAGGTGGCTCGAGAAGTCTGGGTAGTGATCACAAACGTATCAAGCTAAGTTTTGGAAGAGCAGTGAAAGTGGGAAGGAGACAAGATGAGCAACTACAGGGAAAGTTTTATCCAGAAAGGCAAATTGAAAAGGCCACTAAAAACTGAGAAAGTAATCACGTAGGATAATAAAACAGTAAGAACATATACGAATCTAATTAAGCTGTTTGAGCTAGAACTTGCTAAGACGCGTGACAAGTCATCCCGAAAAAGAAGACACAAACCCAAAGGTTGGTGGGATGAGGAAGTTAAGAGAGCCATAGAAAAACGTCAGGAAGCCTCCAGGGAACACAGACATGCTAAGTAGAGGGGTGAACCGACAGATGATGTTGAAATAAAATGGGAAACCTTTCTAAGCTGTAGAAGGGATGCATCCCTTCTGATCAATGAAAAGATTATAAGAAAGGGAGCTCAGTGGCTGGCAGAAGTACAAAAATAGATAGAAAGGCAGCTGCGAAATTTTGGAACCATCTAAACTCCCTAAGAAATGAGACGAGCCTAGAGCAGAGGTTTATAACTACAGCCTAAGGTGCTATGCTAGAAGGGGACAAAGCTATTGAATATATAAGAACAAGGGTGACAGAAAAATTTCAACAAAGAAGTGCTTTATGCACCACAATAGACAAGGATGAATGAAGTGGTGCAATGGCTCCATTTTCACAACGTGAGTGGGAAAGGGCTCAGAAAAGGGTTCCTAGTAGTGCATCAAACAGGCCCAGATGGCATTCCAATTATGCTGATAAAGACATTAGGTCCGAAGTCTAAACAGGCTTCTAGAGAGGCAGTGAGGAAGCTAATAATCGATGTTGAAGTTCCCGATGGATGGAAACTTAGCAGGTTGAGCATGATCTCTAAAGGAAAGGGGGACAAAGCTGACATAAACAACTACCGTCCTATAACAGTGACATCAATGGTCTACAGGCTGGCGATGCAGATTATAAAGGAAAGACTGCAGGCATGGATAGAGGATAAGGGGGTGCTGGGGGAACTGCAGAATGGGTTTAGGAAACATAGGAGGTTGAAGGCAATCTGTTCTCACTGACGCAGTGCATCGAAATAGCAGAAAATGAAGACAGGCCCCTGTGGCTAGCATTATTGGATGTCAAGGGAGCGTACGATAACGTGGTTCAAAAGGACTTTTGGGGAATACTAGACACACTGGGTGTGGATGATAGAGTCACTAATATTTTAAAGGATATCTATAAAGGTAACAAGGTAGTTATAAAGTGGGAAAAACAGGTATTCCAGCCTGCAGAGGTAAAATGGGGGTTCCCCTGTCACCCTTATTATTCATGATGTACCTACAAGGATTAGAGGCCAAATTAGAGGGAACTGGGCTTGGGTTCAGCCTCTCTTTAGTCAAGCAAGGAACGCTCATTGATCAGGCACTACCAGCAATAATGTACGCAGATGATATAATTCTAATGGCCGACAACAAGAAAGATTTACAGAGATTGATGAACATCTGCGGTAATGAGGGAGATAGGTTAGATTTTAGATTCCGTTAGGAAAAATCAGCAGTCATGATTTTCAATGATAACGAAGGTAGTGAGCCTAGAATACATGAGGTCACGCTATAGGTAACAAATAAATACAAATATCTGGGCGTATGTATAAGCAATGGGACCGAGCACCCAAGGAAACACGAAATATACGTGATGACTACAAGTAACAGAATGCAGCAGTGATGAAAATTAGGGCACTGTGGAATTACAATAGGTATGATGTGTTGAGAGGAATATGGAAAGGGGTCATGGTTCCTGGCCCGACGTTCGGCAATGCGGTCTTGTGCATAAGATCAGAAGTTCAAGCAAGATTAGAAATTAAGCAACGTGGAATAGGCAGGCTTGATTTAGGAGCTCACGGGAATACACGAAATCATGAACTACAAGGTGATATGGGATGGACATCATTTGAGGGCATGGAAGCTAGCAGCAAGATAAAGTTTGAGAAGCGATATAGAGAAATGGGGGAGGAGCGTTGGGCTAGGAAGGTTTTCAGCTACTTGTACATGAAGAATGTCGATACAAAATGAAGGAAGTGAACCAGGAAATCGAATGGTAAATACTGTAGAAAACAGCAGGTGGCCAAACCAAAAAGAACTATTGGTTAAGAAGAAAGTGAATGAAAGGGAGACTGACATGTGGAGAATTGGCTTGATTAAGAAGTCCGCACTAGAGATCTATCGAACATTTAAGCAGGAAATTGCCAAGGAAAAGATCTATGATAATACTCGGGGTAGTTCTCTACTGTTTGAGGCCAGGGCGGGAGGTTCGTGAACCAAGACAGATCGGGCGACATACGAAGGAGTAGACACAGTATGCAGTGCGTGTGGAGAGGAAGAAGAAACTGCAGAACCCTTGATAGCGTTCTGTAAAGGGCTTCACCCTATAGTTCAAGATGATGGCACAGAGTTTTTCAAAGCAATGGGGTTTAGAGACAGAGAGGGCAAAATAGACTTTAAGCGGGTACACTTAACTAGAAGGAGGTTATCTGACTGGTGGCTGAAGTCAAGGCACGAGTGAAAATTAAACTCTTCACTGCAAACTACGAATCTTCAACCTCACTGTTTTAAGGGAAAATAAAAGATACATCTAATGGTTAGGTCACTAAGTATTACGGCTAGGTGGCGTTAGCCGCCGCCGGATATAAAGGGTACAGCCACATCCATGCATCCATCCATCCATCCATCCATCCATCCATCCATCCATCCATCCATCCATCCATCCATCCGTCCATCCATCCATCCATCCATCCATCCATCCATCCATCCATCCATCCATCCATCCATCCATCCATCCATCCATCCATCCATCCATCCATCCATCCATCCATCCATCGGTTGTCACACCCTGAACAAAACTTTCCAGGGAACTTTTTTTTACCACGCGATTCAAACACCATCTATACCATCATAATTTAGACATATGCCAGTACGTAAATCCTAGAAAACAGTTGCATATCTTCAAGCACGTCTTGAGAGAGCAATTTAAATCCGGTAAAACAGCCGATATTTCTGAGAGCGCCCATAGGCTCTGTGCATTATTTTACAATAAGCTAGGGAACTCGCACTTTTGCAACTACGATACTGTAAGTCCGGCAGAAGACAGGTTCATGCAGTTGCTACTTGAAACCGTGAAAGCAATGATAAAATCAGAAAGGGAGAGGAGTCATTACTTTTTTCTCTCCGGTCCCATACAGTATCGCGGGGCCCCGCCCGCACCGTGCGGAAAAGCGTGCCTCCTGCTCGTGAGCCGGAATCCTGGGGACGTCCCATTTTCTTTCAACATCGTCTGTCGGTTCACTCCGCTGCTTAGCATGTCTGTGTTCCCTAGAGGCTTCCTGACGTTTTGCTATGGCTCTCTTAACTTCCTCATCCCACCAGCTTTTGGGTTTATGTCTTTTTTTACGGGGTGACTCGTCACGTGCCTTAGCAAGCTCTAGCTCAAACAGCCTAATTAGATTTGTGTATATGCACACTGTTTTATTTTACTCAGTGATTACTTTCTCAATTTGTTTAGTGGCTATTTCAATTTACCTTTCTGAATAAAAATTTTCCTGTAGTTGCTCATCTTGTCTCCTTCCCACTTTCACTTTCACAGCCCATGCTTAAGTGGTGCCATTTCGCGGCTGTCGATACCAACTGCGTCAGCCATGGCTCCTTCCTGAACACACTACCCCATGCTCTAGTACAGTATACTGTAGTTAAACCTCAGTGGTATAACTACAGTGTACTAGAAGGGGGCAGTGGAGTTAACGAGATGGCCGCGCCGCATCTCGGCTAATTCTCCGGCGGGTGACAGTAGCGGCGGCGCTTTAGTCCCATGCTACTGAAGATCTCTGCAGCGTCTGCATTGGGAGCGTGCGCGCCCGAGCCTGCGAAAGCATGTATTTGCTGATTTTCAGCGCGTTTAATGTTTTTTTGAGCCTTTATCAGTGAACGCACCTGCTACGCGCCAGGTTGCACGAGTGAATATGCAGGTACGTCGAAATGGCGTCAATACATTCATTGTTTCAAGAGCCTGCCAATGCAGAAAAAAAATGGCAATTGGAATTAGCACGGATCCGCCTTGCTTCTCATTCAATCAGCACTTTGAGCTGCGTTACATCATAAGTGGCTACTGGTAAACTACAAAAGAGAGGAGAAGTATCAAAACCGTGATTAAATCATACACTCGTTTTGTCGGCAGTCTCTACTATATCCAAAGCACAGTGTTCCTTATACGAGCCTACATGCGCTCGATTGTTTCACGAGAAACCGGAGTATAAGTAACCTTGTCACAACATTAGTCAGTGACAACTCTTTTTTATCATGCCAGTTTTGCGGAAGATAATAATTATATCACTCTGAAAGGCTCATTACATTTTAAACTTATTAAAAATGCACAAGCATAAAAATAGGCTGTCTAATTATCTGCTTGAATTCATTGTAATCAGTTCTCATTTTGTATCGACAGCTTAAATTGTGCTGCTTTCTAAATATTTTATTGGCGTAACGCCATTGCAAGCGAGCAAATCGATGACGTTGTTTTGTATTATAAGCGTAGATATATTATCAAGTGTCAAAATCAAAAATCTTGTTTTGAGAAATTTACCTTCCTTGCATATGTACACACACACACACACACACACACACACACACACACACACACACACACACACACACACACACACACACACACACACATATATATATATATATATATATATATATATATATATATATATATATATATATATATATATATATAGATTGTGATGTACTAGACAGAGAAAAAGAGACAACACCCGATCCTGGGCCAGCTGTTCTTATTCTGACTTCGTTCTTCTCTTCTTTGCTCTAGCTATCCGCGCGCCAAAGCGCCAGCGTCTTTCTTGGTCATGACACTCGGCCAAGACTGCGCGCGTGGAGCTGGCGGCAAAGTTTCTGGTGGGTGGGCTTGGCTGCATCGTGGTGGTCAGCCCGGATTACAATGCAACATGAAGCGACGGTCTGGGAGAAGCGTCTCTGGCGGACGGCACTGGCTGCATCTCGGGGGTCGGCCTTGGCCACGCTGAAACTGGGTGCCAGAGTCTTCCACAAGTCTATCGGGAGGTCGAGACTGGCTGCATTGTTGTGGTCGGTCTCGGCCATGCGAAGACTCTCTGTGGGAAGCAGCTAAACATGCACTTGACAGTGCACTTAGGACGGGCCGCAAAATCAGCTGCAGACGTTGAACTCCGGACGAGGGTAGCCGAAATAGTATACCATAGGACGCGCTGGGTACCTTGGCTTGTGTCGAGAATGGGTATGCAACTCCTGAGATGTGTGGCAGAAAACAGAATTTACGGCCGGTTTTGGCATCTGCGGCAGGACATTTTGTGAAGCTGTCATCGTATTGGCTGCTGTCTGCATCTTGAGCGCCAACGTTCTCCTCATTATCTTGGTCAGTGAGACCTGCAGTGGTTACCTTGGGCTCTACCGGTGCCATGACCGTAGGCGGATCACGCATAGGCGATGCTGGTGTCTCCACTTGCCTCAGTAAAGGTGATATTGGGGCGGGCTTCTCTAACTGAGCTGTATGAGGACTGGTATCAGCCTCTTTCACTGACAAGATGGCGTCGCGTACCGGTGCGGGTACTGAGAGCAGCACTAGCGTGCCGCACCTGCATCTGACGTCATTCGTAGGACAGGCGGAGAAGCTTTCTGCCGCGCGGCTGGAGGGCTCCGAGGAACCTTCGAGGTGTTGCTCCACTTCAGCTCGGTGTGCGAATGGGGGTGCGTCGGGGAAGGGCAATGCAGCACAGTCGAGATGATTCTCTGCGGCTGTTTCGTTGGAGCAACGCCCTTCAAGAGGTGCGACTTCGGTAGCGGTTTCAGGCCACAGTGAACTTGCTTCGGGTATCGACTGTCTCGCTCATCACAATATATATATATATGTATATATATATATATATATATATATATATATATATATATATATATATATATATATATATATATATATATATATATATATATATATATATATTGTGCATCTTGCGGAACAACCATCACACTACCTTGACGACAGACGTGCTTCGCCTCGGAAATCTGATGTTTGGCGCACTCCTGATCGCCGACCTTTGTGCTTCCACTGCGGTGAAGCGGACCATTTGTACCGCCAGTGTCCATACCGGCGCCTCGGGCTGCGCGGATTTTCAGTATATTCAGCGCCTCCTCGGTATGGCCAGCGACACCGGGACATTGAGGACTACCTGGCTCAACAGCGCATGCCACCGCCTTCTGGACGGCAGTCGCGCTCACCGTCGCCGAGGCGCTTTTCATCTTCGCCACAGCGCCATGCTGGCGCACGGTTCTCCAGTCCCCGCCGGGAAAACTAACGCAAGCGACCCTTGGAGGCGAGGTCGCTGGCAGTCGACGTGCTGAAGACCTCCGATCGACGCTAACAGTAAAGGGTGTAGATTCGACTGAGCGATATGTGCGGCTTTCTCTGGATATACCGGTGCTGATAGATGGCTATGCAGTAGGTGCTTTAGTTGATACCGGGGCTGACTATTCGATACTAAGCGGTAAAATGACCAGACAACTAAAGAAGGTAATCACGCCCTGGCATGGCTCCGTGATTCGAACGGCTGGTGGCCACACCGTCTCTCCGCTTGGAACCTGCACGAGTAGAGTTCGGGTCTGCGGTTATACTTTTGTAGGAAGTTTCCTTGTGCTCCGTGAATGTTCACGCGACGTTATTCTTGGTGTTGAATTCCTGCACGAATATGGAGCTGTCATTGATCTTCAAGAGAATCGCATCACCTTCTCAGCCGACCGAGCAATCGACAAGCAGGACGACCAACAACGTACCGACGTTCTTCGTGTTTCTGCTGAAAGTATAACGCTTCCTCCAAGAGCCAGTGTTATTGTCGACGTCACATGCTGTGGATTGCGAAATGGTGAAGCGATTGCAGAAAGTAATTTTGAACACCTGCTGACTCAAGGTGTTTGTGTCGCTAGGAGTATCATACAGCTACGTGATGGCCGATCTCAACTGCTCGTTAGAAATTTCAGCAACGAACACCGACACCTTTTCCGTGGCACTTCTTTAGCGTTTGCAAATGAATTAGGAACCATTCCAATGTGCTTCTCGTCGGAAGCAGTGGAGGCCGCCGATACGTCACTAAACAATATCGATATTAATTCTAACCTCACACCAGAAAACCAGACAGCACTGCGGAAACTCTTGCTTGAATTCAAGTCATGCTTCGCTGCTTCCTCTAAGGTGCGCCAGACTTCGATCACTAGGCACAGAATCATCACTTACGACGACGCCCGCCCAGTACACCAACAACCTTACCGTGTGTCAGCGAAGGAACGAGAAGCCATTCGTGCGCAAGTTCGAGAAATGCTTGACGACGGCATCATCGAGCCTTCCAACAGTGCGTGGTCCTCTCCGGTCGTCCTAGTGAAGAAGAAAGACGGAACGCTACGTTTTTGCGTCGATTACCGGAAGCTGAACAGCGTGACTAAAAAGGACGTGTACCCGCTGCCACGCATCGACGACTCGTTAGACAGATTACGCCACGCCCACTATTTTTCCTCTTTGGATTTGAAAAGCGGGTACTGGCAGATTGAAGTTGACGAGCGAGACCGCGAGAAAACGGCATTTGTGACCCCTGATGGCCTGTATGAATTTCGAGTCCTTCCTTTTGGTTTGTGCTCAGCGCCCGCAACCTTCCAGCTAATGATGGACACTGTGCTTACTGGTCTGAAGTGGCAAACTTGTCTCGTATACCTTGACGATGTTGTCGTTTTTTCTGAAACCTTCCAGCAACACCTTCACCGCCTCAGGAGTGTGCTACAGGCTATTCAATCAGCAGATCTTACACTCAAACCGCAGAAGTGTCACTTTGGTTATGAAGAGCTCAAATTCCTTGGCCATGTAGTCAATGCGAATGGAGTACGACCCGACCCCGACAAACTTGCCGCTGTAGCCGCGTTTCCGCATCCTACAGACAAAAAGACTGTTCGGCGCTTTCTGGGTTTGTGCGCCTACTATCGACGATTTATTAGAGGGTTTTCGAAGATAGCGGAACCCTTGACTCGCCTTACACGCGACGACACACCGTTTGCATGGGCTACCGAACAACAGGCTGCTTTTGCCGAGCTACGACAGCGGATGCAATCAGCCCCTGTTCTTGCGCATTTTGACGAAGATGCTGACACAGAGGTGCACACTGACGCCAGTAACATCGGCCTCGGCGCAGTGCTCATCCAGCATCAACACGGCAAAGAACGAGTCATAGCCTATGCCAGCCGCTCACTGTCCCGTACCGAGGTGAATTACACGACCACAGAGAAAGAGTGTCTCGCAGTAGTGTGGGCGATCACCAAGTTTCGCCCGTACCTCTATGGTCGTCCATTTAAAGTGGTGACGGACCACCACGCCCTCTGCTGGTTGGTAAACATTCGTGATCCCTTTGGACGACTGGCCCGATGGAGCTTGCGTCTACAGGAATTTGATGTTACCATCGTATATAAGTCTGGACGGAAGCATGAAGACGCTGATACGCTGTCACGTGCACCCATACCTTTAGTCAATCAAGAAGAAGAGGACGATGACGGTTTCCTGGGCGCCCTTAGCTCATCTGACTTGAGCAGACGCCAGCGAGAGGATGCAGAGATTCGACCGCTCATCGACTATCTGGAGGGTCATAGCGCCGTTATACCTCGCCATCTATCTCGCGTCGTGACATCTTTCTGCCTCCGAGATAATGTCCTGTACAAAAAAAAAAACGCCCGTCCTACGAGCCGCGCTTACCTCCTCGTCGTTCCGAAGGACATGCGGGATTAAGTCCTCTCTGCGTGTCATCACGAGCCCACATCTGGTCATCTAGGTTACTCGCGAACGCTCGCCAGAGTAAGTGAGGCGTACTACTGGCCCGGACTTTCTGCAAGCGTGAACCAGTACGTTAAAAGCTGTCGTGAATGCCAGCGTCGAAAGTCGCCACCAAGCAAGCCGGCTGCATTACTTCAGCCAATTGATCCACCCCACAAGCCATTTGACCAAGTTGGCATGGACATTCTCGGCCCATTTCCTTTATCGTCTGACGGCAACAAATGGGTCATTGTTGCAACTGACTATTTGACCCGCTATGCTGAGACACAGGCGATACCGCAAGCCACGGCTTCTGAGGTAGCACAGTTCTTCATGTGCCACATTGTTCTGCGCCACGGTGCTCCATCTACAGTGATAACCGACAGAGGAACAGCGTTCACTGCACAACTTATTGATGAAGGTTTTCGACTAAGTAACACTAGGCATCGAACGACGACTGCTTACCATCCGCAGAGCAATGGCTTAACCGAGCGACTAAATAAGACAGTCACAAACATGATCTCCATGTACATCGACGTCCAACACAAAACATGGGATCGCATTTTGCCTTATATGACGTTCGCTTATAACACCGCCGTTCAAGAAACAACCCGATTTACACCGTTTCGCCTTCTCTACGGCCGCGAAGTTCAGACGATGCTGGATGCGATGCTTCCTTGTGTAGGCGCCGATCAATTACCAACTGACGCAGAAGAATTTGCAGAGCGTGCCGAAGAAACTCGCCAGCTCGCCCGGCTACACATTGGTCAGCAGCAACAGGTTGATGCACGACGTTACAATATGCGTCACAATGACGTATCTTACAGACCGGGAGACCAAGTTTGGATTTGGACCCCTGTTCGACGCCGTGGCCTCTCCGAAAAGTTGCTCAGCAGATACTTCGGTCCGTATAAAGTATTACGCCGCGTGAGCGACGTAAACTACGAAGTGGTTCCGGACGCTACGTCGTCACGATGGGTACAACGAAAACAACCGACCTCTGACATAGTTCACGTGGTGCGCATGAAGCCCTATTTTTCGTGTTCCTAAAAGACCACTTTTCCTGTGTTTTTTTTTATTTGTGCTCCGACAATTGCCTCATCATTGGTGAACTTATCGCGTCTAACATTTCATTATTGGTGCCCTTTTTCATTGTTTAAACTACTTTGTTTTGGTTTTTTTTCAATAACTTTGCAGCATCGGGACGATGCTCTTTTTTTGTTGTTGAGGGGGAATATTGCCACCTCTTTCTAGTAGTGGGTCGTATGCCAAGGTGAAGGCCCACACCACAGAAAAGAAAGAAGTGCACGTGGGCCCTCGCTCTGGCAAACAAGCCCAACCGACGCGCTTGGTTAGAGCCCTGTTGCTCAGACGTCAGTAAATCTTGTCGACACCCCCTGGAGTGACGTGACAATATATATATATATATATATATATATATATATATATATATATATATATATATATATGCCGACGTTTCGACAGGAACCCTGTCTTTTTCAAGGCATAATACTATTTACACATGTTCCGTGCCTTTTTATATCCTGTCGAGACAGGAGGGGAGGGGTTAATTGAGAGAGAGAGAGAGAGAGAGGGAGAAAAAAAAGAAAAAAAGAAACAGCGAAACCGGAGGACAAACATTAAATAAAATATAGAAAATCTAGGAGAAGAAGCAAGACCGACACGGCGTAATTAGAAAGGGGCAGTATTTCAACAGAGTAGGGCAGAGGTAGATGAGGAATGTCATCATTGTCAACAATACCTCCCCCGCACCCACACTTCCCCAAGCGGGCAGGGAGCCGCCGTTTTTGTATTTCACCTTTCTGTGTAGTCCGCTGGCCGCTCGTTCCTCTTTGAAGTGTATGACAAGTTAATGGGGAGGGCTTAAGCGCTTTAAGTGCATGCTGGTGGCGTCGGGAGGAGCGAAAAAGCCGGTGAATGAGGCACCGCCATGGATATTCAATCTATGCATTGGCTCCTTGTCAGTGAAGGAACAGAATTTGTGTTAAAAATTAAAGGAAAAAAAAAACAAAAAAAAACAAAAAAAAGGGGGGGGGGAGGGGGGAGACTGTAGGACATCCGAGACAGTCACCACACAGTTGCGGCTCACTGGAAAGACATGCGCGCATGCACGAAAAAGTTAACGAAACCACCTAGTTGTCAGCTCCTTGTCAGTGAAGGAACAGAATGTGCGTTTCAACTTAAAGAAGAGAAAGAAAAAGAAAAAGAAAAAAAGAAGAAGGGGGGGGGGGACAATACGACATCCGGGACCACTTATCTGTGCGTTCCGGCTGTGCTTGATGAGGCAAATCATTTCTATGTTGTCAGATGCATAGGCCAAAAGCTTTGTTAGCGGGTAATATTATTGTCGTAATGAAACCGGACTGATTAGAGAGAAGCGTTCGCGTCTTTTAGTTGTCATAACGCAGACAGAGTGCCTGGGTGTTCATTTATTCCGTATTTTATCGTGTTAAATTTGTAGATAAAATAAGATTCCCATTGTTCCCGTTCTCTGATTGTTCGAAAGTTGTTTTCTAGTAGTGTAACCCTGATGTCATCAAAGCTGTGGTCTTTTAATGTGCAGTGTTTTGAAAGTGGAAGGCCTGGCAGAGATCGTACATGTGCCCGATGGTTGTTGAATCTAATTCTAAACGGAGTGTCTGTCTGGCCCACGTATTGCTTGTTACATACCCCACATTCCAGGAGGTATACGACGTTGTCTGAGTCACAGTCTAGTGCACCTCTTATCCTGTGATTAAAATCCGAGTGGGTGCTTTTCGCCACTGTCGTTGTCTGCATGTGTTTGCATACCCTTCATCTGCTTTTTCCGCAAGGGTGACACCCAATTTGAGGTTTCACACCTATCTTTGAATTTATTAAATGATCCTTTATATTTTTCGGCCTTCTGTGTACAACACAAGGAGGAGAAGTGAAAATTTTGGATAGTCGCACGCTCTGTTCCAATATGTTAAAGTGTTTTCTTAGGACCTTGTTTATGTTCGGTGGGTTGCTCGTGAAAGTTAATAGCAAGTTTTTGTTGCGGTGTTGGTCGGCGTTTCTCTGGTGGTTGAGAAGAATCTGGCGGTCCAGATTTTCAGCTTTTTTGATGGCGTCATCGATGATAGCTGGCGGGTATTCTTGATTAAGGAGTACTTCGCGCATATGTGTGCTGTTTTTGTGGAAGTCCTCGGTGCGGTAGCAGATTCGTCGAAATCTGTGTGCTTGGGAATAGGGAATGCTGGTCTTGCAATATCGCGGATGGCACCTTTTGAAGTGCAGGTATTGTTGCCTGTCTGTAGGTTTTCTGTATACGTTAGTTACCAACGCACCATCGTCAACTCGAATGAGTACGTCAAGAAAGTTTATTTCAGTGTTAGAGTAGGTGTGTGTAAAATAAGTGCTGGGGTGTACCTGGTTGAATGCCTGTATGAATTTGAGGAGCTCGTTTTCCGAATGTGTCAAAATTATGAATATATCATCTAGGTACCGTTTATAGAGTAATGGTTTGATATTACAAGATGAAAGAAAATTGGACTCTATGTGGTGCATGAATATGTTAGCGTAGTTTGGGGCCATTCTTGTACCCATTGCCGTACCGCTGATTTGAAGATAGTTGAAGATAGTTGAAGAAGGCCGAAAAATATAAAGGATCATTTAATAAATTCAAAAATAGGTGTGAAACCTCAAATTGGGTGTCACCCTTGCGGAAAAAGCAGATGCAGGGTATGCAAACACATGCAGACAACGACAGTGGCGAAAAGCACCCACTCGGATTTTAAGCACAGCATAAGAGGTGCACTAGACTGTGACTCAGACAACGTCGTATACCTCCTGGAATGTGGGGTATGTAACAAGCAATACGTGGGCGAGACAGACACTCCGTTTAGAATTAGATTCAACAACCATCGGGCACATGTACGATCTCTGCCAGGCCTTCCACTTTCAAAACACTGCACATTAAAAGACCACAGCTTTGATGACATCAGGGTTACACTACTAGAAAACAACTTTCGAACAATCAGAGAACGGGAACAACGGGAATCTTATTTTATCTACAAATTTAACACGATAAAATACGGAATAAATGAACACCCAGGCACTCTGTCTGCGTTAGGACAACTAAAAGACGCAAACGCTTCTCTCTAATCAGTCCGGTTTCATTACGACAATAATATTACCCGCTAACAAAGCTTTTGGCCTATGCATCTGACAACATGGAAATGATTTGCCTCATCAAGCACAGTCAGAACGCACAGATAAGTGGTCCCGGATGTCGTATTGTCCCCCCTCACCCTTCTTCTTTTTTCTTCTTCTTTTTCTTTCTCTTCTTTAAGTTGAAACGCACATTCTGTTCCTTCACTGACAAGGAGCTGACAACTAGGTGGTTTCGTTAACTTTTTTGTGCATGCGCGCATGTCTTTCCAGTGAGCCGCAACTGTGTGGTGACTGTCTCGGATGTCCTACAGTCTCCCCCCTCCCCCCCCCCCATGGTTTTTTTTGTTTTTTTTTTCTTTAATTTTTAACGCACATTCTGTTCCTTCACTGACAAGGAGCCAATGCATATAATGAATATCGATGGCGGTGCCTCATTCACCGGCTTTTTCGCTCCTCCCGACGCCACCAGCATGCACTTAAAGCGCTTAAGCCCTCCCCATTAACTTGTGATACACTTCAAAGAGGAACGAGCCGCCAGCGGACTACACGGAAAGGTGAAATACAAAAACGGCGGCTCCCTGCCCGCTTGGGGAAGTGTGGGTGCGGGGGAGGTATTGTTGACAATGATGACATTCCTCATCTACCTCTGCCCTACTCTGTTGAAATACTGCCCCTTTCTAATTACGCCGTGTCGGTCTTGCTTCTTCTCCTAGATTTTCTATATTTTATTTAATGTTTGTCCTCCGGTTTCGCTGTTTCTTTTTTTCTTTTTTTTCTCCCTCTCTCTCTCTCTCTCTCTCTCTCTCAATTAACCCCTCCCCTCCTGTCTCGACAGGATATAAAAAGGCACGGAACATGTGTAAATAGTATTATGCTTTGAAAAAGACGGGGTTCCTGTCGAAACGTCGGCACAATTAACAGTTGTTATGTGAAAGCGCATCTACTTTCATATTTATAACCTTGCGGCAACCGAAGTTATTCTTCCGCATATAAGCCTTATATATATATATATATATATATATATATATACATCCACATTCGTGATAGCGGCGGCGAATAATGAACTAATTGCCGCCGCTATCACGAATGTGGATGCAGAACTGTAGGACTGTATTTGAATGCGCACGCACAATAAAAGCATCAACTACTCATCTTATTCATATCGCAATGACTGAGCTGTGTATATGACGTGCAATCTGACTGTAATATCACGTGGTTTTTTGATATTTTTATATCGATGCTTTCATTGTTGCTTCATCATTATCTATCTCCGGTTGTTACAGAGTTATGCTGTGTGCACGAAGAAGTGATTTCTGCTCTTTGGTGTTCTACACCTTTATATATATATATATATATATATATATATATATATATATATATATATATATATATATATATATATATATATATATATATATATATATATATATATATATATATATTTATTTATTTATTTATTTATTTATGTTTTTGCATGACATCTAACTGTACCTTCATGAACACTTCACGCTATGAATTGTCTAATCGCTGATATACGTCGCCGATCTTTATTATCCCATGTGAATCGTATATATAAGCAAGTGCGTTGACATTTACTTGTTACTTTGACAAAGGCTGGTCCACCAGCCGAAACGTCAGTCAGAATATACCATGCAAAACCAACGTGCATCGTGCTCTATTTTTTATTTTTCTTTATATATATATATATATATATATATATATATATATATATATATATATATATATATATATATATGTTTATATATATGTATATATATATATACATCCACATTCGTGATAGCGGCGGCGGGTAATGAACTAATTGCCGCCGCTGTCACGAATGTGGATGCAAGACTGTATGACTGTATTTGAACGCGCACGCGCAATAAAAGCATCAACTACTCATCTTATTCATATCGCAATGACTGAGCTGTGTATATGACGCGCAATCTGACTGTAATATCACGCGGTTTTTTTGATATTTTTATATCGATGCTTTCATTGTTGCTTCATCATTATCTATCTCCGGTTGTTACAGAGTTATGCTGTGTGCACGAAGAAGTGATTTCTGCTCTTTGGTGTTCTACATCTTTATATATATATATATATATATATATATATATATTTATTTATGTTTTTGCATGATATCTAACTGTACCTTCATGAACACTTCACGCCATGAATTGTCTAATCGCTGATATACGTCGCCGATCTTTATTATCCCATGTGAATCGTATATATAAGCAAGTGCGTTGACATTTACTTGTTACTTTGACAAAGGCTGGTCCACCAGCCGAAACGTCGGTCAGAATATACCATGCAAAACCAACGTGCATCGTGCTCTATTTTTCTTTATATATATATATATATATGTATATATATATATATATATATATATATATATATATATATATATATATATATATATATAATGAGTTGTAACAGACAGTAATGGCAAGGAATGTACAGGGGAAGTTATTGGAACCAATGGAATGTAAATAAGAAGAAAGAAGTAAGTAAAGTGGATGAAAAAATAACCATCCGTGAGCAGGAATCGAACCTACGACCTTCGAATAACGCGTTCGATGCTCTAACCACTGAGCTATCACAGCGGCCTTCCCTCCATCCACTTTTTGGGTTTATATGTGAATTTAGAAGTAGGAGTGACTGTCAGCGCCGTCTATAAGCCGAGCGAAGGGTGTGAAAACACTCTTATTCGCATGTTTGGCGTCACGTAGCACGTGAAGTTATTATGAGCGGGCAGCTGAATAATTGTCCCTCTTATACAACCTAAACGCGTTATTTGGAGGTCGTAGGTTCGATTCCTGCTCACGGCTGGTTATATTTTCATCCACTTTTCTTACTTATTTCTTCTTATTTACATTCCATTGGTTCTAATAACTTCCCCTGTACATTCCTTGGCATTACTGTCTGTTACATCTCATTAATATTGTGTTAAAACACGGAAAAACGAGCCCTTAGGTATACACTTCTTTCCCTTATTTCATTGAACGAGGGTCTCGTACTGGCAGACTTGGTGTGTTTAGGTTGTATAAGAGGGACAATTAATCAGCTGCCCGCTCATAATAACTTCACGTGCTACGTGACGCCAAACATGCGAATAAGAGTGTTTTCACACTCGTCGCTCGGCTTATAGATGGCGCTGACTGTCACTCCTACTTCTATATTCCCATATAAACCCAAAAAGTGGATGGAGGGAAGGCCGCTGTGATAGCTCAGTGGTTAGAGCATCGAACGCGTTATTCGAAGGTCGTAGGTTCGATTCCTGCTCATGGCTGGTTATTTTTTCATCCACTTTCCTTACTTTTTTCTTCTTATTTACATTCCATTGGTTCTAATAACTTCCCCTGTACATTCCTTGACATTACTGTCTGTTACATCTCATTATTATTGTGTTAAAACACGGAAAAACGAGCCCTTAGGTATACACTTCTTTCCCTTATATATATATATTTTTTTTTTCAACTGTAAACTATTGGTGCAGGGCTACCCAGGATTTCTTTTTTTAGGGGGTGTGGTGTGCAGCAAAACGCCTTACTTTGGCAATTGGTGGTCGCTTTGAATGCGTGTAACTTTTTTAGTACACCCTGAGAAGTTAAATTATGAAAACATTTTGTGGTGTAGGGGGTTCAGGTTCCCTTCCTCTCCCTTTTTTAATCTCACAGCTTTCTGAGCACAGCTAACTTGCAATAAATCGGTTCAGTTATTCTGAACATAGTAGACGCCTAACCAACTAAGAAAGAAATAGCTTGTGGGGTTGATTCTCGTGAACATTTGTATATCATGTGCAAGATATCAACAGCGAATATCGCTTGGAAGGTATTTTAAACTCGCTTTGAAGTTTGCGTAAGCGACCGACTTCATAGCGCTATGGACACTATCGGAGGGGACCTCGAGGTGATCCCCTACTTCCTTCACGTCACCACGCTACGGTCAACAAAACGAGTTATGATGATGTTGTAGCTGCCATTTTTCTTTTGCAACGTTAGTTCCCGCAGTCTATATTTCTTGGCGGCTCGTGACGAGTGCGTGGCCGTGGCGCACGCTTAGAAGGTTATGTGTTTGGTGACATTCCAGTCCCGTTTCCTATTCGAAAGTAATTCTATATGTAAACCGTGCGGATGTGCGTCACAGTTTTGTGTGCTTACGTGGTCAAGAGCTGCACACGCTAGGTGGCGAAAGTTGCATGAAGCTTCTGTAACTCTCTCAAAACGAAAGTGAATAATAATAAGGGATCTGTAATTAATTATCCGTCACGCGCTGCCGCAAACGATGTGTCGCGTCAAGACTAACAGGCCCCCAGCAACGCATTGCAGCAGAAAAACGCGAGGCCATGGATGGTTATGTGTAAGTACCCCTTTAAGAACGAAGAAATCTGCATACAAAGTGTTCATGTGATGTCACTTTCGCCGTTGTCGCCCTCTCCCGCCATGCCCGGGCACCTCGCTGGGTACCTACGACAGTTCGCGTGCTGCAGTGCGGTTTGTTGGGGGCTCGTCATCTGTTGCTGTGTACGGTGTTGAAAAGGAAGCATTGTGGTTTTTGTTGTCGTACTTTAACAAGCTCATCGGATCAGGAAGGCCTTGTTTGTTCCGTCGATACAAGACCAGAAAATCAAGAGGTGCGACACGTATACCAGCCACCACATACACCAGCTGCTCGCCACGACTTACGAGGGCCCATTATCTCGCTTTTACTACAAAACCTACAAATTGCGTGGCCCAAGAACAAGTGAAAGCCCAAAGTCTCTCGAGGTGCAATTTTAAGAGTGGATGAGTGAAGCGCAGCAGCTCCTATCGAAAACGAGTCGTGCAGAGCTAGGCAAGTTTACAAGAGATGTAATAATATTATGAATATATTGCTGCGGCCCACGCCACCTAAGTGGCAGCCCCCCCCCCTTAAGTGTTTTAAACAGTGCTGATGTTGAGCCTCTTTGAATGAAATTTGTGGAAACAGCCGAGGTAAATATTATGCGAGGCAGATAGAGACTTCGCGTGGTGCATGCCGCGGTAATGTCGGTAGTCACTTTTTTTTCGCCTATGTTTTGACATTGTTTTTCACCTTGTATTTTACTTTTTTGTACGATAATGTACAGTGGAGTCTTTGAAAATGATGGAGACTGTTAGAGAACTAATTGACCACTTTTTTAAAAATCCTGACTCCCCCCCCCCCCCCCCCGCCAATTCGAACAGATCGGCTATACTTCAAAGTGAACTAATATTGTTTCGCATCCATTTTCACAGTTTGTTTCAATGCAATGCCCGAATTCCCACGATTGCCATCAAAATTTTAACCGCCCCCCCCCCCCCCTTGACACGCTGATTGTGCATGCAGTGGTCGCGGACAAGTTTGTATGTTCAGTTTCTTGGTAAGCTATCTCTGTTTGCAGGTAAGTACTTGGCTATGGCACTTACCCGGAATGAAGTTACACCTGAAGACGCAAATATCACCGAGTTTTTTCACGTAGTTTTTTTGTTATCTGCGCCAGCCAAACACGTTGGTACTTGTCGGGAAATCGCAATGTGCGTTCTCAATTTTAGGTAATGACTATTGGCGAAGAAACACAAAGAAGCTCGGCTCCCTCTTTGGGGACTACTAAATCAACTTGCCTCACTAGCAGCCCTCACATTTGCATCATCAGGCAAAACTAAACGGGCGCAAGCACGAGGAGACAATACGGCAGCGGTAGGCGACGGAGTCGGTAGGTACCCAGACATGTCGGTGGCGCATTTCGGAAGTGACGAAGGGGCGTTGCGTAACGCACATGCACACTATGCATAAGACATGCCCTTTCTGTATTATTTTTGATCGGCCGCGTCTGCTGCCGCTGGGTGGCCCGAGCGTTTGGCTTGAAGTGACTTGGCTTGAAGTGTTAAATATGTAGCGGCAGGAGCTCTGGGCTTTTAGGTGGTCGTGGTTACGACTGGCTACCATGGAGTTTCTCACTGACTTGTGCGAAGCTTTATGACCGTAGTTATAACCATAGAGTTTCCTAAAATTAACTTGACAGGACTCAGCCGCTGCGATTGTTCACCGATTATGGGAACGATGGGTAGTACAAAAATTTGCCTAGCTTTCGTACTTGCTGGTGGCAAATCGTACTTTCGGCTTCCTTTATTGCTGATTACGGTTTTGTTTCGAAGGAAAGATCTATCCCTTTTAAACTTTGTGACTTGATTCAAAATGATAAGCCTAAAAGAATAAGGTTGTAAAGCACAAACGCTGAACACTTGCTAATTTATTTTTCGTGAAAAAACGGCTCTAAGCCGCACGAACACACATGGAGCAAGAAGCAGGCCAGGAGTACAAAAATTAGACAAATGTGTGTACTACCCTTCATCCCCATCCTGGCTGAAGCTCTGTGCGTTGCAGCTCCCATAAACACTACCGCCAGAGTTCCTTCTAGTGTATATTAGGGGAAAGGCAAAGACTGCTTTGCCACGTGGTGCACGAGCCATCCCCCACACAGAAAAAAAAAACTGCTGAACCGCACGGAAGTGACGTCATGCAAGTTTCCGGTTAGGCACTTTGTTTGAATAGTCGGAGTGTTTAGCTGTATATAGACGCAGTAAACGTTAGGTTCAAACGTAAAAGTAAAAAAAAATTGCAGCATATCTACGGAGCGAATGATGGAGAGTGGGGCGAAGCATCCGTCCGTCCATTCGTTCTTGCTTCCGTCCGTCCGCGTGCGTCCGTGTGGCCGCCTGTGCGTCCATCCACCCATCCATGCGTGCGTCTGTTCGTGCGTCTGCACGTCCATCTGTGCGTCCGTCCCTGCGTTCGTTCGTGCTGCGTTCGCTCCTGCGTTCGCTCCTGCGCCCGTCCATGCGTCCATCCGTTCGCGCAGCCATCCGTGCGTCCGTCCATGCATCTGTCTGTGTGTCCGTTCGTCCACCTATTCAACACTCTAAGTACCACCATCTCGCATCTTTTCATCATATATTCCTCATATAGAAGCACCGCCATCCAGAGGACATTCCAAGGACTGAACGAGAGGAGGCACACGCACATTTTCTTATGGCTTGCGCTTCGTGTCTACTTCACACCTTTAACCACTTCGAGTTCATTGTATATACTAGTTCACTGTATTCATGGCACCGCGGCCCAACGCTCGCTAAACCTTTCGAAAACCTAGGAGGTTACGCCCAGCGAGTATAACGTAGCAACCATTTCTTGTCAGATAGTGCTCAATGTACATGCCAATGGCTGCTAAGGGGGAATGAGAGACAAGAGAATTCCGCTTTTAGTTAACGCACATGCTGCGATTTTTTTACTGTTCAACAACGCACAGAAGAAATCTCGTACCGGCACCACCTTGGAGGTCAAAATGTAAGACTGGTTACACACTACTACTACTACGACTACGAGGCACGAACGGGTGCCGCTATGAGAAGCTTCGCCCTTAAAAAAAGTTTGTTAGGTCCTGCGTGACAACAATACAAAACCAGGTTGTTAATCGTTCCGACCCGATTGGCAGCTGTGGCGTAGTAGGTTAGAGCGGCACAATAAGAATTGATGAGGCCGGTGGTTCGAGCCTTATTGCAGTCTTTGTCACTTTTTTTGGTCGCACATGCATTGTTTTAACATTTGCGCCTCCTCATTGGCCTCCTGTCAGCCTGACTGCTACTGGTGGTGGTTCTATCCCCAGGCGCTTCAATATTGCATGTTGGATGACTCTCGCAGGAGGAGGAGGAGGAAGGGAAGAAATGAAAGGCAGGGAGGTCAACCAGACGCATGTCCGGTTTGCTACCCTGCACTGGGGGAAGGGGTGAGGGGATTAAAGGAGAAGAGAGAGAGAAGTGAAGGGCAACGTGTGTGTAGATGTGACCTTGTCCATTGCGCGCTTATCGCGTAGTCCGGTCGTCTTCAGAAAACTTAACAATGCCCGCATCGCTTTGCTGGCCAGCGACGCGTAGAGCCACGAGCCAAGTATCTTCTCTTCGGAAAAAGGTCTACTGTCTAGTGTCTCTAACGTTTCGCGTAGCAAGTTGCGTTCGCTCGCAAAACGTTCACATGAACAAAGTAGATGTTCTATTGTCTTGTCAGTGTCGCACGATTCACATCGGGAGCTATCCGCCATTCCTATGCGAAAGGAGTACGCCTTTGTAAAAGCTACTCCTAACCACAGGCGGAACAGTAAAGTTGCATCCTGGCGGGAGAGGTCCGATAGAACTTGAAGCTTTCTCGATGGGTCCAATTTGTGTAGGCGGCGGTTCCTGACACTGGGGTCACTCAGCCAAGTTTCCGACATGGTGTTAGCGAACGAGTGAAGGCCCCTTGCAGCGTCGGTTCTCGACAATGGAATTGGGGTTGTCTGGGCGTCCGCGTGGGCGGATCGGGCAGCATTATCAGCAAGGTCATTACCGACAATACCACAATGTCCCGGTATTTTCGGTACCACTGGAACACCAAGTCATGTCCTTTCGATAAAACTTCGTGAATCACTTCTCTTATTTCATTCACTAGTTGTTGATGCTCCCTCTGTCGTAAAGCTGATTGCAAGCTCTGAAGGGATGCCTTGGAGTCGCAGAACAGAGCCCATTTTTGAGGTCGGGCTTCCGCGATATAAAGTATAGCAGCACGTAAGGCGGCAAGCTCCGCTGCTGTGGATGTTGTCCTATGCGACAGTTTGAGCTTTATAGTGACCTGGTACGCCAGGATGACAACAGCACCTGTGGAGCTGTCAGCCGAGACCGATCCATCGGTGTAAATGGGGGTCCTCTGGCCGTATTTTTCGTTGAGTAGCGACAATGTCACCTGTCGTAGGACCACTGTTGAATGATGACTCTTGTTCTTTATTCCCGGAAAAGTGAGGCACACCTGTGGTTGTTGTAGGCACCCCGGGGCTGACGCTGGTCTTATTGCTGGAGTGAAGCCAAAAGGAAGGCATTCTCTATGGGCAGAATTAATCTTTGAAAACATCGCGTGTGGTCTTTGAAATGGCAACACTGCAACATGGTGCCCAGGAACTCGGCAGAGGTGTCTTATGTGGGCTCTCAAATTGTCAGTGGTGATGCATGTTCGAATTGGATGCTCTGTTGCGATCATAATTGCCCCGTAGGTTGAGGTGCATCGCGGCAATCTTAAGCACACGCGTAGTGCTTGTCCTTGCAGACTTTCGAGAGTGCGGATGTTCGTCTTGCACGTACTTGCCAGTAACGGCAAGCTGTAGCGCAAAAATCACAGAAACAGTGCCTGGTATAGCTGCATCATTGACCTTATCGATGCGCCCCAAGAATTTCCGCAGAGGAACCACATTATATGGACGATGGAAGTTAGCCTTCTTTTCAGGTAATTGCAGTGGGCACTCCACAAAAGGTCCCTGTCAATAATCACACCCAGGAAGCGATGGTTCTTCTGGTATGGAATATTTTGTCCATTGATGGTAACAGGGTATTGTGTCAAGGCTCTGCGAGTTTTGCAACCAATGCACATTTCTCCGTTGAGACGGAAAGACCTTGTTTGCGGAGATATGAGCATGTCAGGGTGGCAGCCTGCTGGACTCTTGCACGTACTTGTAGACGAGTTACAGCCGAAGTCCATAGACAAATATCGTCAGCATATATAGATATGAGGATGGTACTTGGCAAAATTTCACGAAGTCCTACCATCACGAGGTTAAATAAAGTGGGACCTAATACGGTGCCCTGAGGGACGCCACGGGAGGTATAGTAATTGGTGGTAGGTCCATCTGAGGTTTGTACAAAAAAGGACCTTCTCGTCGAATAATCCTGGATCCATTGAAACATCCGACCACCGATTCCAACAACTTCCAACGAGTCTAGGATGGCTTTATGTGTTACGTTATCATAAGCCCCTTTGACGTTGAGGAAGAGTGCCAGTGGTATGCGCTTGAGGCTCTTCTGTTGCTGGATAAATGTTGTGAGATCAATGACGTTGTCAAGAGATGACCTACCTCGCCGAAAACCCGTCATGCAGTTTGGGTATACGTTGTAGCGCTCGAGGCACCATTCTAGGCGTGTAAGTATCATCCTTTCCATGACTTTTCCTACGCAACTTGCGAGGGCAACAGGGCGAAATGATGTCAAATAAAATGGTGACTTCCCTGCTTTGAGTAGTGGCACAAGTCGACTTATCTTCCAATCCTGGGGAACCTTGCCCGCCAGCCATGAGTGGTTGTAATAGCTTAACAACTGTCCCCTTGCCTCCTTTTGAAGGTTGGCTAGAGCGGCGTAGGTGATGCCATCGGGTCCTGGTGAAGATGATCGTCGGGAAGCCGCCAAAGATGCGTCAAGTTCTACTATAGTGAAAAGATTGTCCATTTCGTAGATGCGGGGTTCAGGGATAACAGTCCTAATGGTGCCAACGGACAAGGCGGACACACCAGCGATTCGCGTACAAAACTCATTTGCCACTTCAAGTTGGGTGTGGCCTGAATATAGGGCTGAAGCCATGAAAGGATGCCTCTGTTGGAGAGTCGAGCGCAGGCCACGAATAGTGCTTCAGATGCGTGACAACGGCTTTCGGGGATCCAATGATTCGCAGAATGACTTCCAGCGTTCCTGTTCAAGTTTGTCTAAACGTCATTGGACTTTTTTCTGTATGCCTCATGCCAGCCTCAAGTCGCACAATGTTTTCGTCCGCCTGTATCTTCTTTCCGCCCTTCGGCGAAGCGCGCACAGTTTTTCCAGTTCAACGTCGAAATCTGAACGCTTGCCGGTGAACGGGAGGACACAGGAAGCTTCCCTCATTGCCTCTTTGATGACATCCTCCAAGTTCTGGTCAGGGTCTTCACAGCATGTATTTTCCATGAGTCGCTGAAATTTGTACCAATCAATTCTTCGTATTGTGGTCTTAGGAAAGGAGTTAGTAAGAGCCCTTATTCGCATATAAGTTGGAATGTGGTCACTCCCATTCGTTTCGATGTCTGAAAACCAGTGCACTTGCGACCGGAAGTTTCTGGATACCAGAGTCAAATCGAGGCAACTGCTGTGCGTAGGGCCCCGCAGGTATGTATGACTGCCATCATTTAAGAAACATAGGTCATGCTTGGAAGCGAATGACACGAGGTTTCTTCCTTTAGCGTTGTTCATCGAACTACCCCAGATTAAGTGATGCGCGTTGAAGTCTCCCGTTATAACCCACGCGCCCGTAGTTGTCAGTATGTCTCGTAGTCGGTCTTGTTCAAATCGTCCGGATGGTGATATGTAGACACAAATGAGTGTGAATGACACTTTTTCCTTTTTAACACGTAAGCAGACATATTGATTCTCATCATGCGGTTGAACTGCATGATGCACATATGTGAAATCTGTGCGAATTTAAACAACCACCTTGCTGCGTTCCTCGCACGTAGAAGAAATGAAAGATTCATACCCTGATAGTTTGGAGGTTGTTGCACGTTTGGTTCACATATAACTATCATAGGAATACGATTCATGAATATATATTGACGGAACGAAGAGATGCGGGATCTCAGGCCTCTCGCGTTCCACTGCATTATCGACGCTTGTCAGACTTCGTTGCAGAAGGAGAAAATTGGTTGAGCCATGGTTGCTACTGGAGACTTGCAAATACTGGACTTAGAGCATCCAGTACTTGTAGTGCACTCTGAGCGAGTGGAGACTTCAGGCTGGTGCACAGCTTTCGCATGGTATCCAGCAGTGTTCGGAACATTCTGATAACTTCTGTGTCCTCCTCAGGCAGCTTGTCAGCGGCTGGCTGGAGTGATGTGACTGTCGATGTGCGCTTGGGATTTGCAGGTGGCTGTGATTTCGGCAATGAAGGCCAAACTGATTCATCTGCAACAGTGCTGCTCGTTGGTTTGTTGACCACGCTGGCCGCCTTCGGTCTGGGAGGCAAGGGCGGTGGAAGAGAAGGGTGGTGGAGTGGTGCTTTCGATGCAGCGTCTGCGGCATTCTTTAATGAACTGCGGCGACGATGACGCCTCTTTCGGACGGTCCTGGCAGCCTCTCGATGTGACGAATTGTCTCTGACCATTTGTTTCAATACCGCTATTTCTCTTTGGATTTTGGGGCATTCTTTTGACGAAGCTGCATGTGACCCATGACAATTCAAGCATTTGAGGGTAGTTGCTTCGCAGTCATCCGCAGAATGGGCTTCCACGCAACGAGGACACACCGTCCTATTTTCGCATACGCTTCTCACGTGGCCCATCTTCATGCACTTATAACACTGTAAGGGCTTCGGTATGAAAGGTCGCACTGAATGCCGAAAATAGCCCACCTTTACGTGTGAAGGAAGAGAGTCGCCCTTGAACATGATCTTCAAGCAGCGTGAGTTTCCCAAACGGACAACTTTTGCGATGACGCTGGCTTCATTTGGCGGTTTGACCAGAACATCGAAGTCAAGAGCTGGGAATGGCAGTATCCACATCGTAGATGACTCCAGTGACGACGTTAAAGCTCACAGGAATGTAGGAGCGAACTTTAATTCCCCCCAAACTCGTTGACGTTGCGCAGTACATTAAGTGCCGCAGCATGCAAAACGTCGATGGCCAATACGTTTTTACGAGTGTTCACTCTGATGTCTGTGATCTCGTTTGGCACGAGTCCTTCCAGTATCACCGAAACAGATTGCCTGTTGAGGCGCTTCATGTTCCGTCCGGTACCTCAGGGACAAAAAGGATAGTGTTTGTCACGGGTCTTCTTGGCACTCTGTCGTTCAACGTACTCGATAACGAAGATGTTCTGACGTTCCGCCTCTTCGCTTTACGGCTCAGCACCAGCTTAAAATCGTCGTCGTCAGAAGGCTCTTCGCTGCTCATTGAGTAAACAAGAGTGCCCTCGCTGTCGTAGTCGCTGTAGAGTCCCGTACGCTTCCTGGATGCGGCCACCGCCGACGCCGCCGTAACTGGCGGACGTCCGTGGGGGCCCACGTCCATCACTGACGGACACGGATGTGATATTCGCGAAGTTCACTTAAAGTTAGGTGAAAAAAGAGAGCACCTACTGAAACTGCGATCTGTTAAGCAATCACTTCGTCGTCGTCTCTAGCTATCAAGCAGACTCTCGCAGAATTGGCTATATTTATTATGATGTAGTGTTTTTCAAAATATTGCTCATAATAAGCGAGACACAAAAGGACACGAAATACTCACTAGCTGCATTGGTTTCTTCGGCACACGTGTCAGGAATGTTGATTTTCACAGTTTAGCAAAGATTTTATGACATAAAGGTGCACTGCAACGTAGTCTCAGGAAAAATTTTTGTCACTCAGTGTACCATCACCTGACGAGGCAACTGGCAGGCCGCTTAAAAATACTGACGTGCTACCGCAAGGGTCTAGGAGATCAGCACTTGATAAACGATGCCCAAGAAGAAGTGCTTATGGCGTTGACGGCAACTGTTATGCCTGTGAAGAAGAAAATAAATTTTTCAGAGAAATCTCAAGGTTTCCTTCCAGCCATTATTTGAGATGATATAAATTATGGTACTTCTTCATCGGAGACACTTCTAGACATAATGTTTTCCTTAGGCATTGAGAAAATGATAAAGACACTCCACAAGGGGGAGTGCGATACTTGACCTGCTATTTACCATGGGACTCTTTACCAGAACCACTATCACTGTTGAAACCAGTATTTCTGATCATAGTATAATATAATTTGTTTGGAATAGGTATGTTCAGTGTAAATCAGTGACAACGCCAGTGGAAAGTGTAGTAAAAGATTTCAGTCGAGAGGATGATGTTGCAGTAATTGATTATATAAACACGTCTGTTAGGGATGTTGATAGCACCTGGCAACAGTTCTGTGGTATTGTGGACTTCAGCACAAAATAACGTTGTGCCTCTTAAGAGAATATGCAAGCGTTCTCAACACCCATGCATAATCCATGGGATTATGCAAATTAAGAGAAAAGAAGAATACAAGACCAGTACACAGCATTTTTTCAAACTCAAAGAAAAATTAAAAAAAAATGTTAGTAATGCTAGCCATCAATCTCTTTAACGACACACTACCTGAGTCCATCAAGTCAGATTCAGATCAATTTTGGCTATACCTTAAAAAAGTAATCAAGAAGTTTATAAAATACTAGTTGAGCAGGTCATAATAACATCTGCGGCACTAATTGCTAATCGTTTTAATGAATACTTTCAAAGTGTTTTTTTAAACCACAGTATCACGAACTGTGTGGCCTGATACCTGCAATCCCAGATGATGTCCCAATAACTCATGAAGGTGTTCTACAAATGTATCGTAAGGTTAATTGTCTCGATAGTATTAGTAATTCATTCCTACAATGCTTTGCTGCAGAAATTACTGACTTCCTTTCTGCCCTTATCAATTCATCACTGGAATGTGGTGAGATACTAGTTCGTCGGCAGACAGCTCATGTTGTGCTGATATTTACAAAAGATGTTCGCCATTCCTTTTCAAACTATCATCCGGTTTCTATCACTAGTAGCTGCTGTAAAATGTTAGAGCTTGTTGCTGCCAATTATGTCAACACATTTTATCAGAAGAAATATTTTATCGTCATATCAACATGGTTTCTGAGGAAATATGTCTACTAACTCAGCTAGTAACTCAGCTTGGTGTCTGAAGTGCATGAATTTGCACAGGTTCAAGATATATCTGGGCAGACTGACATATTCCTTTTATTTCGGTAATGTTTTTCACAAGGCACCTGATAAAGAACCCTATAGCTAGCTTGTTTAAGATAAAAATATTGTGCTTTCTTCAGGAATTGTTAGGTGGATTCATACGTATTGAAAAAACATTAAGCCAATTTGTTGAGGCCAGATGTCGTGCTTCTCTGTGTTTCTTCCAGTATGCCACAAGGTAGTGTGTTAGGCCCCTTAATATTCTTAATATTTATTAATGGTTTAGTTGATGCCATACACAATGACATATCTATCAGAATATTCATGGACGATTGTGTCGTTTTCAAAAAGATATGTTGTGTAAATGAACAGATGTTAATTACTTGATAAATCTCTCACATGTATAAACAAATAGTCCCAGAACTGGAGTATGTAACTTGATAGCGAGAAAACATTTCTTATGAAGATAATAAGAAAGCAAGCTCCTAGCTTTTACACTTACTGAATTTGGATTAACCTACTCAAAGATGAAGAAAAATACAAATTTCTAGGATGCGATTTGACAAAAACATTTACGCGGTCAGATTAGAATACAAGCATATGCATGAATCCACTAAGGAAACTGTGGTTTCTTAAGGAAGGCCTAAATCCTCCAAGATGAAGAACAGATTATTGGCATACAAGACCTGTATTTGTAGATCAATACCTATACAGTAAAACGTCCTTAATTCGTAATCATAGGGGCCGCAAAAAGTCTTGGAATTAAGTGGGTTTTCGAATGAACAGAATGTACAAATTAGTTGGATGCAAGAAACTTGGAATTCTTCTAAGTTGGGCAGCTTGTTTGCTCGGCAGGCTAGTTTGCTGCTCCAAGTGTTATATTTACCAGCAATACCTGGCCTGAATTTTGTCGCAAACACGGGAAAACGGTGGGCCTCACGGCTGCCACAAGGAAAAAAAAGGAGGACACTGTTCCGACCAATTCCAATGCGCTTGCGGAAAACAAGGCATCGTCACTGCAACACGGTAGTGACACGCCGGCAGCATGTCACCAGCATCTCGTGGCGTCAGCATGTCATCATGCGACCATTACTTCTATAAAACAAGAAAGTCAATAATGGCCATTGAAGCTTTCAAACTTGGTTTTCGAAGTAGGCATTGCAGGTAAGAACTCCGCCAGCATAGCAAATGCGCAAATTGATAGAGAAACCGGCAATCGAAGGTTGGCAGACATCGCGAAATATGTGAAACGGTACTTTAATAACTTCTTGAGAATCGCAGAAAGAATGAGTAAATCATGACGTGCCGACATTGCGAGAGACATGCAATGTGCGGCCCGCCCGTAATTACTGTGTTGCAGTGAAGCACATTAGGTTTTCCGCAGACACACAATTTAATTGAAAAAGAGACCGGCTTTTTTGCGCTATAAGTAGCGAGGTTAGATTGCCTTAGCTGCCGATTATTAGTATCACAACATTGCATTGCCTTGTGGCTCTTAAGGGCCGTCATTTCCGCGAATTTGAGGAGAAATCGGGATCGAGAACTGGCACATGACACCCAAAGTTTTCGAATTACCGGACTGATGCTGACCGCCGCTTCATATTACCCGCTCAAGCTTACATTTCAAAATACGGGACCACGGAAATATTTTGAATTAAGCAGGATTTGAAATAACCGAATTCGAGTTAAAGAGGTTTTGGTATATATATATTGTCACGGGGTCGTGACGTGGCCGAAGACAGGAGACTTTGTGTTGGAATTTAACTGTATATTTGGGCGAACCTGTGCCCGGTAAACGGAAAGTCCAATTACAGTAGCAGTCTTGTACTGATAGCGGCTAACGGAGCGTCGGCCGTCGATCAACTACTCACAAGCGGCGAAGTGCGTCGGAATTTATACTCTTACCATCGAATGTTCTAGAGTTATCACTGGCGATGGCGTAGGTTCCAGAATAATCTGTACATTCCGCAGAGTGGGAGTGATCTTATCGGAATGATCTACTGAAGTCCGGAAGCTTCTCGAAAACTGCACGCGCATTTTGCGCTGAGAATTGTGTAGTGTTTTGGGGCGATAACAAAACTTGTGAAATGGAACGTGGCGTTGCCCCCCTCTGAAAAAGGCATCATCCTGATGCTTTAACTAATTATGAAGGTACAACAATAATGCAAGAAAGTACAATGAATAAATTACGATACAATAATAATACAAAAAACACTGTTTCAGTTTGTTAACGCGCATGAAACGGCTTGAGGCGCGCGACATAGACGACTTCAGGTCGCGATCGGCGTCGTTGAGGGTTTGTGATGCCGTCGGGGACAACCTCGTAATCAAGAGGGCCGAGACGTTGAACCACCCTGTACGGTCCGAAGTACCGTCGCAGAAGCTTTTCACTTAGTCCACGTCGGCGTATCGGCGTCCATACCCAAACACGTTCACCAGGCTGGTATTCCACGAAGCGTCGTCGAAGATTGTAACGGCGGCTGTTGGTCGTCTGTTAATTCTTGATACGGAGACGCGCGAGTTGTCGGGCTTCTTCGGCCCGTTGAAGGTACTCACTCACATCGAGATTTTCTTCGTCGGTGACGTTGGGTAACATGGCATCGAGCATCGTTGCCGGGCTCCTTCCATAGACCAATTTGTATGGAGATATCTGCGTCGTCTCCTGCACCACCGTGTTGTAGGCGAAGATCACGTATGGAAGAATGGCGTCCCACGTCTTCTGTTAGACATCCATGTACATTGCCAGCATGTCGGCGATCGTCTTGTTTAGCTGCTTGGTGAGGCCATTGGTCTGTGGGTGGTACGCTGTCGTACGGCGGTGGTTTGTGTGGCTGTATGCCAAGATCGCTTGAGTTAAGTCGGCAGTAAACGCAGTTCCTCTGTCGGTGATAAGGACCTCCGGGGCGCCGTGTCGTAGGACGATATTTTCGACGAAGAACTTAGCTACCTCGGATGCACTGCCTTTGGGAAGGGCTTTTGTCTCGGCGTAGCAGGTGAGGTAGTCGGTAGCTACCACGATCTACTTGTTTCCGAAAGACGACGTCGGGGACGGCCCCAGTAGGTACATACCAATCTGCTGGAAAAGTCGGCAAGGTGGTTCAATTGGCTGCAGAAGCCCCGTGTCTTGCGTCGCTGACAGTCCCGGCATGTCCTCATACAACGAGTGACGTCAGTGGTAAGACGTGGCCAGTAGTACCTTTCTTGTATTCTCGCGAGCGTGCGAGAAACACCGAGGTGCCCTGCCATCGGACCGTCGTGCAGGGCCTGCAGCAGTTCTGGTCGCAGAGCTGATGGCACCACAAGAAGGTACTTGGCTCGGAGCGGTGAAAAGTTTTTCTTTCGGAGAAGACCGTTTCGCAGGAAGAACGACGCAAGTGCGTGTTTTAATACCTTCGGGACTTCGGCGGTTCTGCCTTCGAGGTATTCTATTAGGGCCTTAAGTTCCGGGTCGGCGCGCTGTCGTTCAGTGAAGTCGTCGGTAGTTATTGTTCCCAAGAAGTAGTCGTCATCCGGGTCGTCGGGTGGTGGTTGGTCGACAGGCGCACGCGAGAGACAGTCGGCGTCGGAGTGTTTCTCGCCGGACTTGTAAATGGCAGTAATGTCATATTCTTGAAGTCTCAGGCTCCATCGTGCGAGGCGACCTGAAGGGTCCTTCAAGGTGGCTAGCCAACACAAGGCGTGGTGGTGGCTCACAACTTTGAAGGGCCTGCCGTAGAGGTAGGGGCGAAATTTCGACGTAGCCCAGATGATGGCGAGGCACTCCTTTTCTGTTGTGGAATAATTGGCTTCTGCTTTGGATAGCGATCGGCTGGCGTAACTAATAACCCTTTCAAGTCTGTGAGCCCTCTGCACAAGAACGGCGCCAAGACCTACGCTGCTTGCGTCAGTGTGTATTTTTGCCTCGGCGAATTCATCGAAACGGGCAAGTAACGGAGGTGTCTGTAGACAATGTTTAAGCTCCCAGAAAGCGTGTTCCTGCGGCGTTTCCCACTTGAACTTCACGTCGGCCTCGGTAGGGTTAGTGAGAGGATCGGCGATGCGGGCGAACATTTTCACGAACCGCCTATAATAGGCGCACAGGCCCAGAAATCGGCGCACCGCCTTCTTGTCAGTGGGTGGCGGGAAGTCGGCGATGGCGGCTGTTTTCTGTGGATCGGGATGAACTGAAGACTTGCTCATAACGTGACCCATAAACAAGAGCTCCTCGCACTCAAATCTGTACTTTTCTGGCTTCGGTGTGAGTCCGGACGTCTTGATGGCTTGAAGTACAGTTTCAAGGCACCGAAGATGCTCATCGAAACTCGAGGAAAACATGACGACATCGTCCAAGTACACAAGGCAAGTCTGCCACTTCAATCCTACCAGTACTGTATCCATAACGCGTTGAAAAGTTGCAGGCGCTGAGCAAAGACCGAAGGGTATCACCCTAAACTCAAAGAGGCCGTCCAGTGTTATAAATGCCGTCTTCTCTCGGTCTCTTTCGTCGACTTCAATTTGCGAATAGCAAGTCTTGAGGTACATTGACGAAAATTACTTGGCGTTATGGAGCCGATCAAGTACGTCGTCTATTCGTGGGAGAGAATACACGTCCTTTCTTGTGATTTTGTTCAGGCGGCGATAGTCGACGCAGAAACGTAGGCTCCCATCCTTTTTCTTCACTAACACCACGGGGGATGCCCATGGACTCTTGGACGGCTGGATAATGTCATCCCGCAGCATTTCATCAACTTGTATCTTCATGGCTTCACGTTCTCGCGTCGAAACCCTGTACGGACTCTGACGGAGTGGTCTGGCATTTTCTTTGGTTAGGATGCGATGTTTCGTGATTGGTGTCGGCCGAATTTTTATTGACGACGAAAAGCAATCTTCGTATTGCAGGAACAGGGCCTTGAGCTCGTCTTGCTTACGGTTTTTAAGTCTGGGATTGACATCGAAAGCTATGAGAGGGGCTTGGTTCCTCTGAGCTGGTTCCGCAGTATCGGCGAAGGCGAAAGCACTGGTGGCTTCGACAATTTCTTCGATGTATGCGACCGTTGTTCCTTTGCTCACATGTTTGTACTCATTACTGAAATTCGTGAGCATAACCGTTGCGTTGCCTCCCCGAAGCTCTGCGATTTCTCTTGCGACGCAAATATTTCGGGCGACCAACAGATGCTGACTGCCTTCAACGACGCCTTCCAAGTCAGGTGATTTAGGAGCGCTGACTGAAATAATCACGCTTGAGTGAGGCGGAATGGAGACTTGTTCTTCCAGCATATTCAAGGCATGGTTTCCTGACGGCGTTCACGGTGGTAGTGCTTCTTCTGTGGATAACGTTATCGATTTTGTTTTAAGTTGATAACAGCACCATGGAGGCATAAGAAGTCAATGCCAAGGATGACATCTCTCGAGCAACGCTGTAGGACTACGAAGTCTGCAGGATTACGGCCGTTCATGGTTTTTTTAGCTGTGCAGATTCCTGCAGGCGTTACGAGATCAGCTCCGGCTGTGCGGATTTCAGGGCATTCCCAAGCTGTCCTAACTTTCTTTAACTTCGCGGCGAACGACCCACTGATGACGGAGTAGCCGTCTCCAGTATCGATGAGAGCGGTCACGCTGTGGCCGTCGATAAGAACGTCCAGGTCGCTAGTTCGCCGTGTCGCATTACAGTTAGGGCGTGGCGTCGGGTCACGGCTGCGTCGACTTGTTGAACTGCTTCCATGTTGCGTCGTCAGGTCACGATCTGTAAGTGAGGTTTCACCGTCAGGGCATTGCCTGGTTCGCGTTGTGTTCAGACAGCTCCGTCGCGACGTCGTCGTCGGAGGAGGATCTTCGGTAGTTCGTCGCACAGCAACCGCACCTCCGTCGGTTGCTGCCCTTAGTTTCCCGGATACGGGCTAGGAGACCGGCATCGCGTTGAGCCAGAGTACTGCCAAGGGTGCGGTGACATGCGGCGGCTGGGCGACGGCGAACGGGAAGGACGTCGTGGTGTCCATTGAGTTCCTGTCAGGTAGTCGGCGATGTCACGTGGCCGTTCTCCTAGCTGCGGACGCGGTGCGTTGACGGCGAAGCCACGCAGTCCCATCTGTTGGTACTGACAATGGCGGTATGTGTGTCCGGCTTCGCTGAAGTGGTAGCAAAGCGAGTGGTGGTCAGGGTTGCGCCAGACGTCAGTCTTCCTCGGCGCACTGCGCTGGGGCACTGGCGAACGGTAGGACGTCGGTGGGGGTGGCGGCGGCGGGGGCGTCTGGCGACGGAAGTGCGATGGGGCAGTGTTTTGGCGTGCGCGTGTAGGAGGGGCGTGGCGGCGGGCTGCAGCAGCATAGCTCATGGCTTGCAGCTGAGGCTCTTGAGACTGAGAAACGCCCAGTGATTGCTGGATCACCTGGCGTACGACGTCCGCGGTGGATTCCACGTGAGGCTGCGCTGAAGGAAGTAATTTTCGCAGCTCCTCTTGCACGATCGCTCGGATCGTCTCACGCAAGTCAGTGGTTCCGAGCGCTTCAATGTAGGCGTAGCTTGTAGACGAGAAGCTACGGTTATATTGCCACGTGCGCATCTCGAGCGTCTTCTCTATCGTAGATGATTCTGAAATGAATTCGGAGACCGTCTTTGGCGGGTTTCTGATCAGCCCGGCGAAGAGTTCCTGCTTTACTCCTCGCACGAGCAGACGGACCATCTTCTCCTCGGACATGTCGGAGTCAGCGTGGCGGAAAAGTTTTATCATGTCTTCCGTGAATAGCGTCACGTTTTCGTTTGGCATCTGCATGCGCGTTTCGAGAAGAGCTGCGGCCTTCTCCTAGCGCACCTCACTTGCGAAAGTGGTGAGGAACCTGGCACGAAAGACGTCCCACGTTGTAAGGCTTCGCTCTTGATTCTCGAACCAGGTCTTCTAAGGCGAAATACACATGCCGGAGCTTGTCATCGTCTGTGCAGTCATTGAAGGCGGCGACGCGGTCGAACCTTTCGATCCAGCTTTCCGGGTCTTCCATTGGCGAACCATGAAAAGTTGGCGGCTCTTTGGGTTGCCGGAGCAGGAGTGGTGCAGGCTGCACGGGGGTGGTCATGGTTGCAGTAGTTGATGTCAAGATCCGGGTCTGCCTGGCTGCTTAAGGAAGGGGCCCGTACTCTGGTTGTAGTCCCCTCTGCCTGCGGCTTGTTCGCTGTTCAGGTTTAGCGTCCGTGTCTTTTTTGACGCTTTGGCTAGGGTCGCGGATTGAAGGAGGCGTCCAAGACGTGAAAGAAGCAGCACCTCCACCAGATGTCATGGGGTCGTGACGTGGCCGAAGACAGGAGACTTTGTGTTGAAATTCACTAAGGTTAAAGCTTGGGCGAGTTGGTTCAAATACATGATTAAAAACACAGCGCAAACAACGGCAGGAAGAAAGGAAGAGACAGGACAGAGCGCTGACTTACAACTGATCTTTATTAGGAAATGCGAACAAATATATATCATGGCAGGCAAATAACACGTGTCCACCACAATATCAAAAAATTCGCACAAGCGTCACCATCACCATATCGCTACTGTCTCACCGCACACGTGTTCATCCTACAGATAAGAAGTCCATCTCTTTTTGAGAGAGGGTTACAGATGCCCTACTTACACATTGATCTTTCAGACGTGCAATTTCAGCCGCTTCCATTATCTCCCTAGTTTTTCTTTCTTTGTGCCTGGCTAGGATTTTTGTGTCGCGAAACTGCGGTGTGCACCCACAATCCCTACAATGGATGCCAAGGTGGCCGCTAATAGTATTTTTCACGTTGTACTCGTGCTCCTTCAATCTTGTGTTTACGCACCTTCCTGTTTGGCCCACGTATATCCTTCCACAGGACAGCGGGATCGAATAAACTACATTTTCCGCGCAAAGTATGTAGCTAAATTTATGATTTACTGCGCAGAGCTGCGGCACTCTTGCGGGTTTATTCACTTGCGCACATATGGACAACAGCTTTATCGGCGCAGAGAACAGCACTCTGACGTTGGCATGCTTCCCTATCTTTTTCAAATTGTGTGCGATCCCATGCATATACGGCACAACGGTACACTTTTTATTTCTGTTGCACTCCGATAACGATAGCCGGCCCTGGGTATGCTTTAGCTTTTTTAAAATAGATTCTGCGACAGAAATTAACAGATGTGATGGATAAGCTGCTGCCTTAAGGCGTTCAAGTTGTTTACTGAAGCTCTCTGAAATTAAGTGGCGACAAGACTTCTTTAGGGCATTAGTAAAGCACGTAGTGGCAATAGACCTCTTTACCAATTTAGAATGGCAGGAATCAAAAGGTAGCAATGGTTTACTGGCTCGTGGCTCATACTCCCAGCAAATGTGATCTGTTTCAAATTTAAGCTTTAGATCAAGAAACCTAATGACCTGCCCCACTGGTAATTCATGCGTCAAAACAAGTGGCTGGAAATGCTTTCGAAATTCATTTAGCACTTCTAACATTAGTGGTTGTAGGCCTGATTCGTCCGTCTGAAAAATAACTAAGAAATCATCTACGTAGCGGAAGACCTTGGTCAGCCTTAAAACATTCATGTGGTCGTGCACTTGCCTATCTAGATGCGCTAGGAAAAGATCACTTAATATCGGAGCTATGCTAGATCCAATGCAGACCCCATTTGTCTGGATGTAAACCCTGTCATTCCATGTCGTAAAAGTCGAATTAAGGTACATGGTTAAAAGCTCTAAAAAACTGCCAACCGCTAACCCTGTGTCGTTCTGAAAGGCGGTTGCACCATGCTTATCTATACACTCTTCAATACACAGCATAAGTCGACTATGAGGCAAAGAATAGTAAAGGTCCTTTACATCCAATGAGCATGCCATGTAGCTTTTGTCGTTACAGGTATCTAAAAACGCAATCACATCGTCAGATTTTCGCACAATAAAGGGGTCATTTACTTCCAATTTCCTTAACTTTTCTTGCAGAAACGAAGACAAACATTTCTGCCACGTACCATTTTCCGATACTATTACCCTTAATGGCATGTCCACTTTATGGGTTTTTGCAGTGAAAAACATATGCAAGCTCCCACCTTTGCTTTTGTCAATCGATTTCACCAAGCTCTCAAGATTTAGTTTTTTACATAGCTTCTTGGCTTTTGACTTAACCTGCTGAAGGGAAACATTTTCCTTTAAGGTGAAAGCTGAAGATATCGCTACCTCAGCTTTTGATATAAACGTGCCCTCCTTTAAAACTGCAAGTGAATGTGCGCAAGTGAATAAACCCGCAAGAGTGCCGCAGCTCTGCGCAGTAAATCATAAATTTAGCTACATACTTTGCGCGGAAAATGTAGTTTATTCGATCCCGCTGTCCTGTGGAAGGATATACGTGGGCCAAACAGGAAGGTGCGTAAACACAAGATTGAAGGAGCACGAGTACAACGTGAAAAATACTATTAGCGGCCACCTTGGCATCCATTGTAGGGATTGTGGGTGCACACCGCAGTTTCGCGACACAAAAATCCTAGCCAGGCACAAAGAAAGAAAAACTAGGGAGATAATGGAAGCGGCTGAAATTGCACGTCTGAAAGATCAATGTGTAAGTAGGGCATCTGTAACCCTCTCTCAAAAAGAGATGGACTTCTTATCTGTAGGATGAACACGTGTGCGGTGAGACAGTAGCGATATGGTGATGGTGACGCTTGTGCGAATTTTTTGATATTGTGGTGGACACGTGTTATTTGCCTGCCATGATATATATTTGTTCGCATTTCCTAATAAAGATCAGTTGTAAGTCAGCGCTCTGTCCTGTCTCTTCCTTTCTTCCTGCCGTTGTTTGCGCTGTGTTTTTAATCATGTATTTGAACCAACTCGCCCAAGCTTTAACCTTAGCAAGTTTCATTTCTAGTACACAGGGCTCTTTTAACTGTTCCTATGTGGATCCTTACATCCTCATCACCCTCTTCGCCGTCTCTGTCTGCCGAGCACGTACCCTGTCGTTTTATCTAAAGAAGAAGTGGCTGCCGCCAGAAGTTTTGGTGCTTTTTGGTGGCTTCTTTCCATCGCAAGGACATGGAACAAGAATGTGCAAAATTATACGTGCAGAGTGGAATAGGCAGGCAAGGTTTTACAAGGATTGCTTGTTCCTGCGCCTTCATGGCCCAAATATACAACCTCGACCAATTAGAAAATGGAGAGAATTCAGTAGCCTGGCGGATTCAACAGCTGAGTTTATGTGGATGCAAACTTTAGCTGAACTTCGTGCTTCTGAACCTAAGTTTACAAGGGCAAACGTCGACGGTGTCAAGACCCTCGGGGATGTGTCTCTTCCGGACGGCATTCGCAAAGTTCTGAACAAAGGACCGAAGTTCGCCATACAACCTGTAAAGACTGCGCCTGAACTGCTAACCTTGGTGAGACAAGTGTCTGAACTGGCTCCAGAGGCGGACGCTGACAGGTGCGTGTCGGAAGGTGTTGATGTATTGGTGAAGTGCGGTCAGAGGGAGAATGACTTTCGAGTTCGGCAGACGGTGTCCTTCTTGAGAACTAACGCTTTGGCTTTGTTACCGTCCGATAAAGAAGGTGGCTTCTTAGTTTTAAAGGAGGGCACGTTTATATCAAAAGCTGAGGTAGCGATATCTTCAGCTTTCACCTTAAAGGAAAATGTTTCCCTTCAGCAGGTTAAGTCAAAAGCCAAGAAGCTATGTAAAAAACTAAATCTTGAGAGCTTGGTGAAATCGATTGACAAAAGCAAAGGTGGGAGCTTGCATATGTTTTTCACTGCAAAAACCCATAAAGTGGACATGCCATTAAGGGTAATAGTATCGGAAAATGGTACGTGGCAGAAATGTTTGTCTTCGTTTCTGCAAGAAAAGTTAAGGAAATTGGAAGTAAATGACCCCTTTATTGTGCGAAAATCTGACGATGTGATTGCGTTTTTAGATACCTGTAACGACAAAAGCTACATGGCATGCTCATTGGATGTAAAGGACCTTTACTATTCTTTGCCTCATAGTCGACTTATGCTGTGTATTGAAGAGTGTATAGATAAGCATGGTGCAACCGCCTTTCAGAACGACACAGGGTTAGCGGTTGGCAGTTTTTTAGAGCTTTTAACCATGTACCTTAATTCGACTTTTACGACATGGAATGACAGGGTTTACATCCAGACAAATGGGGTCTGCATTGGATCTAGCATAGCTCCGATATTAAGTGATCTTTTCCTAGCGCATCTAGATAGGCAAGTGCACGACCACATGAATGTTTTAAGGCTGACCAAGGTCTTCCGCTACGTAGATGATTTCTTAGTTATTTTTCAGACGGACGAATCAGGCCTACAACCACTAATGTTAGAAGTGCTAAATGAATTTCGAAAGCATTTCCAGCCACTTGTTTTGACGCATGAATTACCAGTGGGGCAGGTCATTAGGTTTCTTGATCTAAAGCTTAAATTTGAAACAGATCACATTTGCTGGGAGTATGAGCCACGAGCCAGTAAACCATTGCTACCTTTTGATTCCTGCCATTCTAAATTGGTAAAGAGGTCTATTGCCACTACGTGCTTTACTAATGCCCTAAAGAAGTCTTGTCGCCACTTAATTTCAGAGAGCTTCAGTAAACAACTTGAACGCCTTAAGGCAGCAGCTTATCCATCACATCTGTTAATTTCTGTCGCAGAATCTATTTTAAAAAAGCTAAAGCATACCCAGGGCCGGCTATCGTTATCGGAGTGCAACAGAAATAAAAAGTGTACCGTTGTGCCGTATATGCATGGGATCGCACACAATTTGAAAAAGATAGGGAAGCATGCCAACGTCAGAGTGCTGTTCTCTGCGCCGATAAAGCTGTTGTCCATATGTGCGCAAGTGAATAAACCCGCAAGAGTGCCGCAGCTCTGCGCAGTAAATCATAAATTTAGCTACATACTTTGCGCGGAAAATGTAGTTTATTCGATCCCGCTGTCCTGTGGAAGGATATACGTGGGCCAAACAGGAAGGTGCGTAAACACAAGATTGAAGGAGCACGAGTACAACGTGAAAAATACTATTAGCGGCCACCTTGGCATCCATTGTAGGGATTGTGGGTGCACACCGCAGTTTCGCGACACAAAAATCCTAGCCAGGCACAAAGAAAGAAAAACTAGGGAGATAATGGAAGCGGCTGAAATTGCACGTCTGAAAGATCAATGTGTAAGTAGGGCATCTGTAACCCTCTCTCAAAAAGAGATGGACTTCTTATCTGTAGGATGAACACGTGTGCGGTGAGACAGTAGCGATATGGTGATGGTGACGCTTGTGCGAATTTTTTGATATTGTGGTGGACACGTGTTATTTGCCTGCCATGATATATATTTGTTCGCATTTCCTAATAAAGATCAGTTGTAAGTCAGCGCTCTGTCCTGTCTCTTCCTTTCTTCCTGCCGTTGTTTGCGCTGTGTTTTTAATCATGTAGTTGAAATTCAGCTGTTTATTTGGGCGAACCTGTGCTCGGTAAACAGAAAGTCCGATTACAGTGGCTGTCTTGAACTAAAAGGGGCGAACGGAGCGTCGGCCTTTGATCAACTACTCACAGGCGGTGAAGTGCGTCGACGTTTATACTCTTGCCATCGAATGTTCTAGCGTTATCGCTGGCGATGGCGTATGTTCCAGAATAATCTGTACATTCCGCAGAGTGGGCGTGATCTTATCGAAATGATCTACTAAAGTCCGGAAGCTTCTTAACAACTGCGCGCGCGTTTTGCGCTGAGAATTGTGTAGTGTTTTGGGGCGATAACAAAACTTGAGAAATGGAACGTGGCAATATATATATATATATATATATATATATATATATATATATATATATATATATATATATATATATATATATATATATATATATGTATATATATATATATATATATATATATATAAATATATATATATATATATATATATATATATATATATATATATTTATATATATATATTTATATATATATATATATATATAGCCTCATGTCGTTAGGCACCTACTGAAGTCTTGCCAACTGACAAGCGAAACGCGCCATGCAACGCTGGCTGCACGTGTCAGGACACCACGCGCTGGAAAAAGAAGGCTGGCGGTTTTTCCAAGGAGTGGCACGTGGCGAGACGCAAAAAGAAGAGGTTTACGAGGGTTTCTCTAGCGAGCTCAGGTCATCCCTTGTGTATTTAGTTGACGGCACAAGTTGGCCATAAATAAATAGCTGTTTTAGCTTCCGGCATTGTATTTGTTCGTTACAAACTGGTGGAGGTGCTGGGTATGATTCCAAGCCCATCTCAGGTTAGAGAACATAGCCCAGAACCCCGAAGATTCGAGCTAGTGCAGTTGACTCCCGTACACCAACGCATGAGTCGGCGCCTACGAGGTAAGCAGCCTGAGTTTGGTTCCCTCTTCGATTCTTCGAGACCAGTGGAGGACGTAAGTTCCGGAGCCCCTGCAATGGCCGCCCAAGCTACTTCATTTCCATCTCACATCGTCATGGACCCACCCCGAATACCAGAGGCGTTCCACGGTGATATTTTCGAGGATTCCGAGGACTGGCTCGACGGTTTCGAACGCGTCGCCAGACTGAACGGTTGGAACGAAGACAGGAAACTTCACTACGTCTACGTGGCACTGCGAGATTCTGCGCGTACGTGGTTCGAAAACCACGAAGCGTCCTTATTGACATGGGACGACTTTCGAAGAGAGTTTCTTGCCACGTACCCAAACATGGACCGCAAAGAAAAGGCAGAGGCTGCTCTTCAAGCGCGAAACCGACGGAACAACGAGAGTGTCGCCATGTACATTGAAGACATGTCCCGACTGTTCCGCCGGGCCGACCCGAACGTGGCTGAGGAAAAGAAGTTGCGGCACCTGATGCGTGAAGTGAAGGAGGAGCTTTTTGCAGGCCTGGTGCGTAATCCACCCCGCTGTCTTGCTGAGTTCAGATCAGAGGCGACAATGATGGAAAAGACCCTGCAGCAGCGCGCGCGCCAATACAACAGGGACGTAAGTGTCTCATCTGTTATCGCGGCGTCGACAACCCTCACGAGTAACATTGACCTCTTGCGTGAAATGGTGAGGGCTGTCGTAAGGGAAAAACTTCAGAGAATACAAATGACTCAAGGTCATCCATCAATGTCCTCACTTGCCGACGTTCTGCGTGAAGAAGTGCTGCAAGCGGTTCTTCATCCACAACCTCAGGTACTACAGCGCGCACAACCGGAGCCTCCGCCTCAGTTGTCGTGCGCGCAAGCTGTACGACAGGATCTCGGACGCATGGATCGGACGGGTACGACTGCTGTGATGCCTCCGACGTTTTCTCCGAGTACGTCGCTACCAATGCCGGAAGCAAGACCACGTAAAAGCGATGTATGGCGCACTGTAGACCGGCGGCTGTTCTGCTACCACTGCGGAGAAGCAGGTCACCTTTACCGGGCGTGCCAGTATCGCCGAGTGGGACTGCGTGGTTTTCCAGTCAATGCACCGTGCCCGCGAATGGTGAACGGCCCTACGAAATCGAAGAGTACTTGTCTTCACGCTATTCACGCCAAGACACGCAACAACGGGAGTCACGTTCGACAGCACCCTTGCGCTATCGGTCACCGAGCCCTCGTCCGTCATCAAATCTCCGAAGACCACGCTCACCTAGCCCGCGTCGGGAAAACTAGAGCCAGCGACCTCTGGAGGTGAGGCCGCTGATATTCTGACAACTGAAGACCCTTTATTGTTAGCCCGACAGGACGGCCGCAGTTACGCAACGACGGACAGGTGCAGTAGTAGTGACGTTACCTCCGAGATATTAGTCACGATCGACGACGTCGAGGCCATTGTGCTAATATACACTGGTGCAGACTATTCTGTTGTCAGTCATGCTCTCGCAAAGGAGCTGAAGAAAGTGATGACTGAATGGACTGGACCTGAGATACGTACCGCTAGAGGGCACTTAGTTAGTCCCGTGGGGCTATGCGCCGCAAGGGTAGGAATAAGAGGATTCGTGTATGTCGGCAGCATTATAGTGCTTCCTGAATGCTCCCGTGAACTGATTATAGGCATGGACTTCTTGCAAACAAACAATGCAGTCATCGACTTGCAAGAGTCCCAGGTTTCGTTTTCTACAGAGAATGCCGTCGCCATCTGTCATGTGGAGAAACCAATCGTTCTTCCTCTCCGCATTGTGGACGAAGACGTAACCATGCCGGCACGTTCCAGTGTGACCGTTCTTGTGAGGAGTGAAGTTCTCCGTGACTCTGATGGATTAGCGGACGGAAACATCGGACTGCTACTAGAAAAAGGACTATGCGTGGCAAGAGGCCTGGTGAGCTTTCGTGGTGGATGTGCATAAGTCCTATTAAATAACTTTGAAAATAAGCTGCAGCATATCGCGAAAGGAACATCCGTAGCATCGCGGCATGAGTATGTGCAAGTCTCAGATGTTTGCACTCTCGATAAAGCTTCAGAGACAGTAGATAACGTACTACAATCAGTAGACATTGATGGAAAGCTCTCGTCATCTCAGAAACAACAGATTACTGACCTCATCAGAGAGTTCGCCGAGTGCTTCTCGACCTCGTCGAAATTCGGACGTACTCCCGTCACAAAACACAGCATCGTGGTCGAAGAACACGTGAGACCTGTGCATCAGCGCCCATACCGAGTAGCGCCAAAAGAAAGGGAAGCCATCAAGAACCAAGTGCAGGAAATGCTCAAAGATGACGTAATCCAGCCATCCACGAGTCCGTGGGCATCGCCGGTAGTGCTAGTCAAAAAGAAGAAGAACACTGCGATTTTGTGTTGACTACAGAAAGCTGAACCGTCACAAAGCGTGATGTTTACCCACTTCCGCGGATTGATGATGCCTTGGATTAGTTACGCAATGCTCACTTCTTTTCTTCATTGGACTTAAAAAGTGGATATTGGTAGATCGAGGTTGATGAACGAGATCGCGAGAAGACGGCGTTTGTGACCCCAGACGAACTATACGAGTTCAAAGTGCTCCCTTTCTGTTTGTGCTCTGCTCCCGCTACCTTCCAGAGGATGATGGACAGTGTGCTCTCTGGACTCAAGTGGCAATCGTGTCTCGTCTACCTCGACGATGTAGTGGTTTTTTCTTCTACCTTCGAGCAGCACATCCACCGACTGAGAATGGTACTGGATGCTATACGCGTGGCAGCACTGACCATCAAACCGGAAAAGTGTCACTTTGGATTTCGTCAGCTTCGATTCCTCGGGCACATAGTTGGTGCGGAAGGCGTCCGGCCGGACCCGAAAAAGATTGCAGCAGTTGAAAATTTTCCGAAACGGCAAGACAAAAAGGCTGTCAGACGATTCCTGGGACTATGTGCCTACTACAGACGCTTTGTTGAAAACTTTGCCAAGGTCGCTGAGCCTTCGACACGGCTAATGAAAGAAAGTGTAGCATTCTCTTGGCGGGAAGAACAAGAAGCAGCTTTCTCAGAGTTGCGACGCCGTTTGCACTCTCCTCCAATACTTGCCCATTTTGATGAAGAGGCCGATACAGACATACATACCGACGCGAGTAACGTTGGTCAGGGTGCCATCCTCGTTCAGTGGCAGAATGGAGAAGAAAAGGTCATCGCTTACGCAAGCCTTACTCTATCGAATGCTGAGTCCAATTACTCAGTGACAGAGAAACAGTGTCTCGCAGCTATATGGGCCATCAGCAAGTTTCGTCCATACCTCTACGGGAGACCATTTCGAGCAATCAGTGATCACATACTTAGAAATTTGGCGCAACCTCGACTCACGCAAACACTCACACAAGCACACACACTTACACCAGAGCAACACACACAGAGCAACACACAACACAGTGATCACCATTCATTGTGTTGGCTGGCAATATCAAGGACCCTTCTTGAAGACTTGCTAGATGGAGCCTGCGTCTGCAGGAACATGACATCACTGTGGTCTACAAGTCCGGTCTCAAGCACAATGACACGGATTGCCTGTCTCGCGCATCTGTTGAGTCTCCGTCATCTGACCAAGAACAAGACATCCCATTTGTCGGAGTTCTGAATGTGTCGGAGATGGCTCGTCATCAGCGAATGGACCCGGAACTACGCCCGCTCATCCAATACTTGGAGGGGGACCAAATTAAGGTACCACGAGTTTTCGCCCGTGGATTAACTTCCTATGTCCTCCGGAACGACGTCCTATACAAGCACAACTTCGGAAACAGCGGTGAGACGTTTCTGTTTTTTTGCACCATCATCACTGCGAGCAGAAATTTTAGAAGCGTGTCATGACGACCCATCGGCTGGCCATATGGGTAGTAGTGGCACTTTGGCCAGAATTCGCCGGAAGTATTATTGGCCAAAATTAAGGGATTCGGTGCACCATTATGTCCAGTCATGCCGGGATTGCCAAAGACGCAAAATACCACCATCAAAACTAGCGGGTCTGTTGCAACCGATAGAGCCATCAAAAGGGCCATTTCAGCAAGTGGGAATGGATTTGCTTGGTCTATTTCCTCTCTCTTCATCGGAAAAGCGCTGGATTGTTGTAGCAACAGACTACATGACTCGATATGCTGAGACATCACCTCTCGCAAAAGGAACGGCAAACGAAGTAGCCCAGTTTTTCGTCACTCAGATTGTACTACGACATGGCGCACCGCAGGTTGTCATTACAGACAAAAGAACAGCATTTACTGCCCGTTTGATGCAGTCTGTTATGAAGCTCACCCACACCGACCATAGAAGGAATACAGCATACCATCCACAAAAAACGGATTAACCGAAAGACTCAACGGAACTCTCGCCGACATGATCTCAATGTATGTAGACGTTGAGCACCAGCCATGGGACAGTATTTTGCCTTATGCTACATTTGCGTACAATACCGCAGTACAAGAAACGACACACTTCACGCCATTTCAACTTGTTTATGGTCGGGCGGTCACAAGGACCTTAGACGCGATGTTACCTGTCTACGATTCGAATGAGAGTGACCCGCACATCGTCGACTTCATAGAAACGGCAGAACAGGCACGGCAAATGGCAAGACATCGTATCATTTTACAACAAAGCTCCGACGCAAGTCGCTATAATCTCAAGCGGAGAGACGTACAGTACAACCCCGGAGACAAAGTGTGGGTGTGGACGCCTGTACGCGCACCTGGCCTATCGGAAAAACTGATGTGGTGCTATTTCGGCCTTTACAAAGTACTTCGCCGGTTAGACACGCTAAACTAGGAGGTAATTCCTGAAGGCCAAGTGTGCTCAACCCGGCGCGGGAATCACCAAGAAGTCGTACATGTAGTACGAATGAAACCGTACTACGAAAGGCACTAAACGAGACAACTAATAAACGTGCTCAAGCATCACATCAATACAGCTGTACAAAACTGTTCGACTTCAGCATACGCATCGGGACGATGCGTTTCGGGAGGGGGACTAATGCCGCATGTTGTTAGGCACCTACTGAAGTCTTGCGCCGCTTCCTGCTCCTATGAATTCTGCCAGACCAACTGACAAGCGAAACGCGCCAAGCAATAAACGCACCATGCAACGCTGGCTGCACGTGTCACGACACCACGCGTTGGAAAAAGAAGGCTGGCAGTTTTTCCAAGGAGTGGCACGCGGCGAGACGCAAAAAGAAGAGGTTGACGAGGATTTCTCTAGCGAGCTCAGGTCATCCCTTGTGTATTTAGTTGACGGCACAAGTTGGCCATAAATAAATAGCTGTTTTAGCTTCCGGCGTTGTATTTGTTCGTTACAATATATATAATTGCAGGGAATAAATTCTTGGACGCCGGTAAATAGTATGAATAAAAAGAAGACACACGTCGAAAAACAGAAAAGTTTCTTTACGTTCCGGTCGGGGAATCGGCCTTCGCCAGAAAATTCTGACGAAGGCCGGTCCCACGGCCGAAACATAAAGCAAACTTTTTGTTTTTGACGTGTGTCTTCTTTTTATTCATATATATATATATATATATATATATATATATAAATATAGAGACGGTGTTCCCGTCGAAACGTCGGCACAACAAACAGTTGTTATGTGAAAGCGCATCTACTTTCATATATATATATATATATATATATATATATATATATATATATATATATATATTTATATATATATCAGAGTTGTTCAATCATACGAGTTGCGAAACTTCCCATAGGCTCCATGTATCAAAACCCAAACAAACCATGGACTGAAATGACGGAAGTGAGTAGATTGTTGCGCCAGCTCCTGACAACAAATCCTACTAGAAAACGCAATATTTTGTGCTTTTGCGTTTAGCAAAATTGTGAGCGCCGCCGCATTCTGCCAAACAGCATGAGTTGGCGCCTAAGGGTAGAGTTGTACACCGAGACGTCGGCGTGCCGCCGCCGACGCCAGCTGATCGGCATGCCACCGCCGAAGCCGCCGATGTGTTTTTTTGAGCGCGTCGATCTGTTTTTTGGGGCACGACGACGAAGTTTTATCGTTCGGTTGTCAGTTTTCTTGGCTGGTGAAATTTTTTCTGTTTTATTTGTGCCGTCGTGCATCTTTGGCACCCAGCACGCCTTGCACTGGTCCTCGAGATTTCTGCTCTTCTTGGGGGACCCTCCATGCAAGTTTCGCATGAAGGAAATGGTGTTGGACCTGCCTAGCGGCAAGCGTAGACCTGTCACTGCAAGGAAGTGGCTCAGCTCTTCAGTGACATCAGAAGCTGCTGATTCTGAGTCTGATGCAACGTCAGATAACTCGGATGCATTTCTGCCTACTAAGCATCCACGGCCAAGACGGAAGTCAGTGGCATCGTCCTCAAGTGAAGAGACCATTATATATAACAGCATCGTGACTACGACAGTTGCTTATGTGCCCGTCGACTTCCCGGTAAGCCTGAACGCTATATCCAAACAAAACCTTCATGACTTTTTCTTCAATCTTGTCCCTGGTCCAATTCAAGAAGTTTGAGTGAATCCCAGAAAAAATATCATAGTCGTAGACACAACACATCAGAAGATGGTGCAAAACCTGCTAGGTCTATCTCAGCTATGCAACGTCAACGTGTGGGCTTTTGTTCCACAGGGCGCTAATGCAACAGCTGGGGTTATATCGGATGTAGACCTAGAACTTTCAAACAACGTCTTGAAAAGTATGGTACTTTGCACGCCACCATGCAGAGTCATCAGCGCTTGAAGGCTTGGCTCTTCAAAGTGTGTGAAGATTTTTTTCAGGTGCGAAAAGCTACCTATTCACATAAAGGCCGGACTAGTGTGGTACCTGGTCCGACTTTCATACCAAAGCCTCTACAATGCCGCAAATGTCTCAAGCTTAGACATGTACAGGGTTTCTGCACAAGCGTTGTGGTCTGTGATAAATGTGGCGCAAATCACTACGTAAAACTTTGCAACAGTGTGACATCTCGCTGCCCTAACTGTAGTGGCGAACACTTGGCAACGGACAAAGAATGTCCCAAGCTAAAGAAAAAGTTGAAGGTCCTGAAAGAGAAACCTAAAAATATACCATCATGAGAAAAGACGCCTAGCCATAGCAACCGTCAAGTAGCTGGCAACGGCACAACTGAAGATGCACCTGTACGTCCGAAAAATAGTTCAGTCAGAGAGAATCGAAGCGTCGAAAAGAGGCAATATTTCAGCATTTCGGCAGCATCGTGGCCGGCGACCATCAAAGCCGTCGATACAACCACAACCTCCTCAAAGGCCACGCCTCATAAAGCTTCGGAACCAGCTTCCATCAAGGCTCTGTCTGCAGTAGAAAATACTGTAAACAAGGCACCAGAAATGGCTCCAGCCAACGATGGTGCCCAACTTCTAACCATGCTTAAGATGCTTCTTAACGTTGTCAGATCTCTCATAGCGGGTCGTCAAACGCCTGCAGCATTAGACGCACAACAGCTCTTGGAGGCTCTCGTTCCAGTTCTCGACAGTCTTCACTAAAAACAACATGAACACCTGTCGCAAGCTGGTCCCTATGTGCTGCATTAGAACTTCACGTCTCTACGACCGCGCCATTCTGATCTCGTTCTTAGGCTCCTTGCAATGAAGAATCCGCCGGATGTTATAGCTCCCCAAGAAAACGATGGGAGAAATGGTGAGCTGAGACTTACGGGTTACGTGGGCGTTCACAGCAACACCCGATGCACGTTATTGGTGTGTGCATCTTTCCAGTGTACAGACACCACGCACCGACGAAATGCTTTGAGGGGGGGGGGAGAGAAGAACAACAAGAAGAAGGCAGGGAGGTTATTCAGGCACATTCGCGGTTTGCTACCCTACGCTGGAGGAATGGGAAGGGGGCATAAAGATGAGAGAGAGAGAGGAAAGAGAAGAGAAATAGAGAAAAAAAAGGATTGTCAACTGAGGTTGCACGGCGGGCTTGTTGGTTATTGTTGAAAGTTAGCGCCGTGTATGTGTTCTGTGTTTTCTTCTCTGTCCCGTCCTGGATGCGCTATACCTCGAACAACAAGGATTGTCAGTCAATGGGTTGACGCGTATGCAGCGGTGGCACTACACAAAACGTAAAGGTCTTCACGTAGGCCTGTAGTCTTCAAAAAAGATCTACGAAAGCGTCATTGTACACACGATCTGATGTTCATTTCGCAGTGATCGACAAAAGTGACCTCTGCGACGCCGACTTTGTATGTGTAGCAGTTGCTATTAATCTCAAGAACACAACTACGACTGTGGCAAGCATATATTTTCGACCAACGCGATATTCGGGCATCACATTGCTTGAGTGCCTGCTATCTTTGCGTGGCTCGTCATTTCTGCTGTGTGGAGATTTATTTCAATGCCCATCATCCTCGTTGGTGTTGTCGACCACAAGAAAATCGTGGAGTGGTAATCAATGAGCTTATTGTTAAACATGATCTGCAGACTCTTAATGACGGCTCATCCACATTTGTCGGTGGAGGAAAGGAACAATCCACCTGTACCTTGCCATATCAACGAGAGATGTGCGTCTTGCTTAGTCAAGCGAGGCTGACCCGTAGATATCAGATCATCTGTTCATTTGGCTAGTTCAAGAGAATTCTCCTAGCAGCTAGAATGCTGCCTACACAGTGACAAATTGGGACAAGTTCCTTCAGCTTATTGCGGGGGCGCCATCACACGATAACCTGTTCAAACTAGTTAGTGAATGTCTGCAACAAGCTAAGTACGATGGCTGCGAAGCATAGACAAGCCAAACCCTGACCTAAAGCTCTTGAAACTACGTGCTTGTCGAGGACGTGCTTACAGGAGGGCACAGCGTTCCAAAAGAAGCTCTGATTGAACACTTTATAACCGCTTATATGCAGCCATTAGGAGGCACACAAAACAAATTCGTCGAAGACACTGGGCCGCATTGTGTAGCTCGTTGCATATGGTGAGTGGTGTTGGGATAGTATGGCGCATTTTGAAAGCTCTCCGAACACCTGAGGTCTGCAAGAACCCAACTACAGCATTGCGCATCACGACTGGACGGTCTCCAAAAATCCTCTTGTACTTTTTAAGGACCACCAGACTTCACGACCGCTTGTGAAAGAACTGTGCGAGACCGTGCTGTGTAGTCTCGAGCTGACAATTTATGCTTCTCTTTTTTACTCCTCTTCTTTTCTATCTCTTTCCGTTCTATTATTCTCCTTTTCCCCCACCCCAAGTGTAGGTTAGCCAACCGAGCCAAGCTTGGTTAACCTCCCTGCCTTTCTTCTCTATTTATCTCTGCCTTTCTTCTCTATTTATCTCCCCCTCTCTCTCTCTCTCTTGCGGAAGATTTTGCCAATGTTTTCGCCTGTCCTATGTTAAAAGACAACGCAAGTCGTCGTTCCGTAACAATTTCATATGGACCTCCATATGAGATGGTTGACGCAGAATTTACCCTAGCCGAGCTGCGTCATGCACTTAGCTTCCGTCACCATCGCCCCGCCCCAGGCGAAGATGTTGTTACGTACCAAGCCTTGCGAAACATTAATGAAGTCTTTCATCAAAGTATCCTTGAAGAATACAACAAAGTGTGGCAAACGAGTCTGATTCCTGCTGAATGGAAATCGTCTGTGGTGAAGCAAATTTTAAAGCCAGGTCACCCTGCACAACTCCTGAAGTCATACTGACCAATATCACTGAGTTGTAGTATTAGGAAGCTGATGGAACGTATGGTGCTGTTTCGTCTGGACGCCAGATTACAGGAGCTCACTTTCTTCCCTGATGTCATGTGCACATTTCGTCGCCACTTTTCAGCTCTCGACAGCATAGCAGATTTTGTATCATCGCTTGAATCTGATCGAGCAAACAGACATTCAACGTATGTTCTATTTCTTGACATACAGCAAGCGTTTGACTCGATGCCACATAAGGCGATTATTTGTGCACTGTTAAATGCAAGAATTATAGGCCGTCTGTTAAACTTTCTCCATGATTTTCTATCTGAGCGCTGAATGAAAGTGCGCTTTGGAGAAGTACAGAGTAAACCTCGCGCTTTTAAATGTGGCGTTCCATAAGGCAGCGTCTTGTCCCCGCTTCTGTTTAACAGCGAACTTGCTGGACTTCCCGGCCGATTACCACAAGAATGTGACTTTTCTATAGGTATGTAGCGATTTATGCTGATGACATCACACTGGGTCAGCGGTCTGTCACACCATGGTCCACGTCTTTGTGGTATATTGCAGCGAGCCCTGAATGCAACTTCAGAATACTTGGTGGAAGTTGGCCTGCAGGTTTCACCTGCGAAGTCAGCTGCCACCGCGTATCATCCAATGCAACGCGCTCGTCGAAGCCTTAGCAGGCTTTACCTCGCAGACACACCAAAAGAGTGGGTACACCGACATCGCTACCTGGGTGTAATCATCGGTAAACGCCTTTCTTGGCGCCCTGCTGTTAAAACTGTGAGGTGAAAAGCGCTGTCCCTGTTCAAGTATGTAGCCGCCCTGATTGCTAGGGGTGAGGGCCTTGATCAGAAGGTGGCACTACAGGTTTACAAATTAGCTGTACTTTTTTGCGTGATGTATGCTTTGCCAGTCTTGAATGTGCCACCTGCTTTAATGTCTCAGCTGGAACGGGATCATCGTGTTGCCTTCTGAGTACTGTTTGACTTGCATCGTGAAGCACAATACATCCCACTACTGACTGAAGCACACCAGTTGCCGAGCTGCAAGTTGACCAGAGAGTGCTACGTCATATTGAGCGTCTGAACAGAGCCCCACATGGTGAGACACTCCTTAACAGGCTGTTACAGCGCCCACTTTCTCGGATGAGTAAAATGGTGGCTTTGTTCAATGACATTACTGGCAATTCCAGCGTAAATATTCAGTTGCCAACATCGACAGAGCATAGGTCATGTGCCTTCCCTACCCATCTGTCAATTCCAGGAATACGCAAAAAGTGTGAGCAACTGGTTTTGGAACTATACCAACTAACTAGTTCATTCACACTTATTTGAAAATTTCGAATACTATGCAAACGTGTTTACGGATGCTTCTGTACGCAGCGATGACCTAAGCGCATCTGCAGCTTTCTTCTGCCCTTCAACCAATATCAGGCGGTTGTATAAAATACCACACCCCACATCGTCTAACACGGCCGAGCTAGCAGCGATTGATGTCGCCCTGAAGTATGTACAAGATAGGTTACCAACATCGAAGGTTGTCATCCTCACCAACTATCGTTGTGCGCTTAGCAGACTCATTAGCAAGGAGACCAACAGCCCTATTCTGAGCAGCATCACGGAATTCATTAACAATATTATGTCACGTGGGGTATGCCTAGCTGCACAATGGGTACTTTCGCACCTGGGTATTGCGGACAGTGAAGAAGTGGATCGCCTTGCTTTGTTATGCAACCATGATGGCTGTGACTGTCCGGGAATCCGATGTACGATGGGCAGCGCTCGTCTGCTAATACACCGACACCTCCTAAAGCAGCACCCAGACCAGCGTGTGGCGACTGGAACCTTCCCTCCCCGTGTTAGTGGCCGTGGCTTGCCTCGTAGTTCCCGAGCGCTGTTGTACAAACTAAGAGAGAGCTCACTGCTGGTGCGTGAACAATCACACCCTCAAGGGCGTGCGTACAGCCCGGTGTGCGCAGCTTGTGGCTCCTGCGAAACACTTGAGCATCTCGTAGTGCACTGTCCCGCCTTTGTTACGCGGCGGTCTTTGCTGGTTAAACAGAAAAATAAATTCCTAGGACTTAAGTGCGCGACTCTAGGCAACTACCTCTTTCCGAGTGGTAGTGCTTCCCGACCCTACTAGGCCCACCGAGCTCTCCTCACATTTATGAACCAAACGGGCCTGTCCACCCGTGTATAGAGGGTCTCTCTCTCTTTTTCTCTTTCTTTTTTTTACCTATACTCGTCGAAGTCTTCGTCATTTTTTTCTCGCTTTCTCATCTTCTTTCCTTTTTTCCCCTCTAATCTTTGTTTCATCTGTTTCTTGCCTGCTTCTGAAAGAGTGAACAGGCGTTGTGCCCCTCCAGGTGGCAGTTGCCAGCTTGCTGTCTCCCTCTTTCCTCTGTCTTCTTGTGTATCTGTGTATGCAAATCAAATATTAATAATAATAATAATTGAATTTTTCAGTAAAGCTGGCTTTATTTGGCAATTTATTCTGTCACCAGTAAATTATCGGTCCTTTCTTGATTCTGCTCTCTGGTAAACGCAACGCAATCAATTTGCCGGCTGGTTACAGTTATATAGCTGGATCAGAAAAAAAAACGTCAGGCCTGCGCAAGGCGCACTACAGTCAGTGCGAGAGCTAGAAGAGCGCCCTTTCAGAGCCTTTTCTAAACACTCATTGCGTAACTGCTGCAAGCACACTTGCTTGATAACCACTGTGGCATTAATAATAAAAATGTTAGGGTAGTAGGCGGGCATGCGTTCTGCTATTTTTCATCATTTTTCTGAGAAGCATGGTATCCGCTCAACACTTGCAAGAAATTTTTTGCCAATTTTTCATGCAGTGACTCACGACGATAAGAAATGCCTGAAGCGAGAAGGCGCCACAGTTAATTGCTGAACAAGAACATTCTTTTGTAATGGGTTGGAGCATCGGACGACCCACACGCTACGCTATTCGCATTGAACGATGACTGGTATTGTTCTTTCGCTGTTTTAAAACGCTTTATAAGTCGTATTAACGCGATTGATTTCCTGACATCAACCTTGCCTAAGGCAAGCTTGCGAACAAGTCCCAAGTACTGGTGTGGCTCAGTGGTAGAATACTGGGCAGACAACCAGAACCCGGGTTCGAGCCCCACTGTCTCAATAATGCGGATAAAACACTAAGTACGTAATTTCTTGTGTTTCCTCCGCTTTGTCATGCACTCGTCGACAATCAAACCTAGTAATCTGCGCCTTACTTCAACCGTGTTCTATCTTCGACTAAATTCGACTAACTAAATCTAGATGCCGATTTTTCTCAATGGTACTGGAAACAGTACGTCACTAACGCAGCTTCTGTGCGATTTACTTCATAATACTCGGAATATCGAGGAATCCAACAAAAGACACGAAGACCACAAAGGAGAACAACCACAGAGAGCAAGCATTGGACGTAAAACACAATCTTTATACCAAAAAGCCCAGTCACACACAACCCAGCAACGCTTGTATAAATTATGCTATTTGAGTGATTGGACAATTGCATGCCTAACCATGCAAAGGTGTTGATGTGTTACAAACAGCACATTTTCATGAAACACTATAGAGTCGACACTACCATGCAATCACTATGTGGCAACGCGAATTCTTTATCTGTAAGAAAAACTGATGGATAATTTACACATGAGGCTTTGCCATATTTTGTTTTATTTTGAAGGCTTTAAATACTTTACGTTCAAGCTTATTTTGTATTACTTTGCGAATGAAACCTATTGATTTGAAATCGGGGACGTAGAGCCATTGCAGTGCAGCGGTGAGTTTCCACCAGTACCTGTAGGGAGTAGAATGCGGTGTTCACGCAGTCTGTCATTGAAGCTGATTGGGTCTTCTGAACTTTGTATACGCGGCCACATGACTAGGAAATTTCGAAACTCACGTACGTCTGCGCTGCAAAGGCTGTAGTGGCACGCCCCTGATTTCAAATCAGGGTGTCATACAGAAGCAATTGAGAAGTAGCATTTAATATGAAAGTTGCGAAGCCTATCAATATAATAAAACAGGCGATATGACATATGCTATGCGACTCATCTGTTTTTAGTCTATGGGCGCACGTGGCGTTGATATTTTGGCTTTGTGGAAATGCGCTGTTTGTGAAACCTTGACATGCTTAATTCTTGGCTGTGTGTTGTTAAATGTGCAACATACTAGGCTCTGATAGTTCATTTTCGCATGCGCTATGGTTCATGCGTGTGGGGGTTTTCCCTAATGAGTATTTAGTTGTTAGTCCAGCACTTATCCTGTCTGGTTCCTTCGCTTTTTTAGTGCTTTTGGATGGTTTCTTATAAAGTATAGTACGCTAAAGATCTTCACATTTATCGTCATTCGAGTGACGTAACAACTTTCCTCACACACTTCCTCTTCTCCTTATAACTTCCTATCAAGCGCATATACGAAAGGACTTTATCAACACACGACGTGATCTGTTTTACCGTTCATCCACAAAGTATACAAACCGATCGACCTCCTTTCAGCATGTTGTACGAAATATGCAGAAAGATAATTTGATTAGTGCGTAGTGTTATACCGTAGATCATCATTATGCTAGCAATCGAAGAATGGTTAAAACCGCGAAATACACAAAGAACCCTCTATATGACAGATTACGAAATGGCATTAAACTCTCAAGAGATATATCAGCGGCTCTAGAAGTGCGGTGTCTGGTCGTTCTGGCACAGGAGATTTGCAAAGATGGGGTCGAGGCAGCTTGAAGATACTAAATTTTCATCAATAAAAGGTAACTTGACATTTATTTAGAATAACTACAAGATAAGCATTTTGCCACATGATGGACCTATCGTGAAACTAGACGAAAACGTCTCCACTGAGCCCACGTCCGCCTGCAGGTCGACGTTTTTTACTAGGCATTGCCACCACAGTTTAACGTGTCCCTTTCTTGATGTGAGAAGAGCTGGGGCATAGGTCTCATGCTCGTGAAATGGAGGAGAAAAAGGACCACCGCTCCCCACGTTCAATTATCAAGGCTGGTTTTCATCCACCGTGACACCGCTCTCCTCAAGCAGGGTGGTGTGGCCTTGAAGCCGGGAACCATTGCAGTTGTTTTCGTCGAACTCCTTGCGTCGTCGGGCTGGATAGCGCCCGACTACCCGTGTCGGCAGCACATATTTGGACGGCCATCAGCAGGTCTACAGCCCTCCGGCGACCTCTTTCTTGTATTAGGAGGAGGCGGAGAAAGAGGAAAGGTTCACCGCTTTCTCCGTGACTCGGCGCCAGACCGACCCAACAACGTGTTTCATGAAAAAGTACATGCGAGCGCTTCTGTAGCTATTCCACTTGAAGAAAAAAAGCTGGAAAATTCCTTCTGACACTAGCATTGTAAATTACTGTTTTGTACCTCCTGCCCCCCCCCCCCGCACCCCCACCATTTTTGTTTGTTTAGAAGGATTATTAGTAGAAAGAATGTGCATTTTTAGGGGGTCACACATACCAACAATTAAGCTGGGAACTAGGCGGCACTTGGACGACAGCCTTTGTTGAAAAGCTGCAGCATTTGCGTCACCCGTTGTAAGGCTGCAAGGTTGAGTCGAAACGAAAAGGAAGTTTTAAAAGACACTGATGGAACTTCAGGTACGCGTGAAAGTGCGTACAGTAGTCGAGTTGTAGTAGACGATTTCTCATAGCGTGAAAAGGACTTGCCGAATTCAAGGCGCCATGCAATGCTTTCGCGATTTTGTGAGATCATCAAATCCGGCAATCAAGGAGCAGGTACAACTGTCCATGTAATATTAACTGAATTACTCACAAACATGAGGAAAGAAGTGTACGTTTAAGGGCTCAATATTTTGGTACATGTCATACGTATCGTATACCGCTGCCTTGTATGAGGAAGAAGAAAGGGACAGGTATTTTAGCCATTCCTTGTTTTGTGGTAGAGTGTGCATAGGCCAGGTGGGACGCTCAAAGAACCTGAAATGTCCGTCACATCATCAGGAGCAGACTCGCCTGCTCGACTGCAGAGAGTGCAGTTGCTCGTCAGTTTTTAATGGTACCCAGCAATAAAATAAATGCGAGAGGGACCTGATGAATGCATATATCAAATACCATGATACGCGATAGGGAACTCAAGTATATAAAGTTCAAAGAGAAAAACATAGTCCTGATCGTGTACCTCCCATAGCGTTATCACGAAAAGACGCTGATCATTATTCAGAGAAATGTAATTTTGAATGTATTGTATCCTGGGTTGAATCTTTATGGGTTTTACGGCGTATGGGCACGTGTTGGTTATTTGTTATGTGATTGTCTCATGCGCAGTCCTTCTATCTGTAGTAGCTGCATCACGTGTAGCACATGTTGGTCTTGGTTTTCTTTTCGAACCGTGTTGGTTTATTGAAAATACTGACGTCCAAGCTTGCGTTTTTAATCTTGTTGTGTGTGCGCGTCCTCCAAGACTGGCTTCGTCATTCTTTCAAATGATATGCCAGCAGGTTACCTCCATAAATCTTGTGAGACATATGCAAAGACAGTACCAAAAAAATAGCATATCCATGGAGTGAAGGATGATTGGTGGGGCGAAGCGTCCATCAGTCCAATCGTGCTTTCGTCCGCTCATTCGTTCTTGCAGCCGTCCGTCCATGCGTCCGCCCATGCACCCGTCCACCCGTGTGACCATCAGTGCATCTGCCCATCCGTGCGTCACTCCATGCATCAGTCTATACGTGCGTCGTTCCGTCTGTTCGTGCAGCCATTCCTCTCTCTGTCTGTCCATCCATCCGTGCGTCCGCCCTTTTGTCTGTCTGTGCGTCCGTCAGTCCGTCCGTCTATCTGTACGTCCGTCCATCGGTCTATTTACCTAACACCCCAAGTGCAGCCATCTCACATCTTTTCATGATGTATTCATCATATAGAAGTGCCGCCATCCAGCGGACATGTTAAGCACCGCTCTTTCGGGTATGTGGAACTGGTGGATACATACACCATCGTAGGATGGACAGACCCACACTCTAAGGAGTTTCGCCTCTAAAAAATGCGACACATTTGTGTAAGAAAGAAACATGCATTACACATGCGTACCGCGGTGGCACGGTGTTCCGATGCGTGTTCGATCCCAGCAGTGGTAATCGCTATTTAACGAACGCTAAACGGGTGGTCAAAACGTCCCTAAAAATTAATAATGTACTGCACACGACTTGAGATAAGTAACCCCCTTCGCCCCACTCACCCCCCCCCCCCCCCCCATTTTTAGTATGCATGCTCAAAAACAAAGCATTTATGAAATGTTTGCCAATTCTCTTCTAGTAATCTCGTATGTCGTAGTTTGCAGTTAGTGCTAAAAGTTCTGAATTTCAGCCAATTAGGCAAAAGAAAAAAAGGACGCAGTAAAGAGCTTTTTGAACTTGTGGTTTCGGTTTCCACGGCGCCGATGCCGCCGCCAATGAAAAGGGGCCGTGCGCCACCACCGATGATTTTACCCGGCGTGCACCGACGCCGCCGCCGCCACCAACTCAATACGAGCCCCACGCCACCGCCGGTCGAAACCGCCTCGGCGCACGCCTATACCAAAGGGTGCTGAACCAGCGCCTCCTCTATTTTTATATGCCTGCTGCGTCGCCCACTCTCCCATTGTCCTTGCTTCACCATGACCACGTCTCGGGTCCACCACAAGACGGCATGAGGTTCTGACACTACTTGTTCAGTAAGGGTACACTTTCGTGGCAGAGTAGAAAGCTCGGAAAGCCCGCACTTGCAAGCTTTATTTTTTAATTGTATCTGGGAGGTCACCTGCATAACTAAAGTTCATTGTCGGCTTGCAAAATGCAGAAAGCGGACGATCCAAGAATGCAACAAACAAAAACATCAGAATGATGGCAGAAAAGAGCCAGTATGATGAATTATTCAATTCATTTTTTTATAAATACTGCAATCTTCTACAAGATCTTAGCAGCGTGGTACTATAAATACACATAAGTGCATAAAACAGAAAAATAACAAGGGAAAACAACGTGCTTGCAGATGAGTTTAAAAGAACAAAACAAACAGGCAAGTGACGTTATTTCAACATTCTTCAAATCAAACAGGCAATGATTGATTGATATGTAGGGTTTCATTTCATCAATGAAGGTGGGCTCGGCAGCTGTTCTAGGAGAGTGACACTAATCCTCTGCACTTCACCATGCAGATTATTCTTCATGCCTTCGCTCTGATGCTCTTTCCTGTGCTGTCTGGATCATCAACGTGCGCATCACTGGTGCTCGCGCTACCGTCCCGTGGACCTGTTCAAATTTCAACATGCGGGACTTGGCTGGACAGTACTCGGGATTCAACGCGGCAAGCCATGCCACTATCTCAGCACTTGGTCCTGGGCACAGCTTGGAAGGCCGCATCGTCAACGACATCAATCATTCCCCAAGGTACGAGCCACCGCCCCCTTCGGTATCGCCTTGTGGGCTCGGCACCTGTTCTGCGAGAGTGACCACTAATCCTCTGCACTTCATCATACAGGTTGGTCCTTCGTACAGCCTATACGCAAAAAAGCCGAGCAATTACTTCTTACTTCAGCTGCCGAGCCCGCAGCGCCTGTTTGCTACTTGTTGTGAGTGTGGAGCTGTCGTGCGTTCCTTGCTGATAGTCGCGGGTGATATCGAGTCGAACCCAGGACCCGATAAAGCGGCGATTTTCGCCGAGCTGCGTAAGCTAACTGCCGGTCAAGCAACTGTCTTTAGGGAAATTAAAGACATTAGGGCACAACTTGTTGTCACAAATAACACTATCGCCGAGCTTGCTAAGAGTGTGGCTCCTGTGGAAGCGAGTTGTGAACACATCAAGCACTTGCGGCTGCAGCTTGGAACCGTACAGACTAACAACACCGAAACTGTGTATCCTGTTTCTCTTTTAGAAAGCCGTTTTGATGATGCCGAAAATCGGTCCCACCGCAACAACCTGATCTTTTATGATATCCCCGATTTCTCATCTGAATCGCGTGCACACCCTGAAGAAGCGATCATTCAACTTTGCTCCGAACAAATGAATTTAACAGTCGACACAAAAGAAATAGAAAGAGCGCATCGCTTGGGTCACCATACTTCTTGCCGTAATCGTCCCATTATTGTCAGATTTTGTGCCTTTAAGACGGAAGAGGGGATCCTTACTAACGTTCGTAAGTTGAAAGGTACCACATACGGCATTGGGGAGAAGTTTTCCCAATGGGCACAAAATGCACGTAAACATTTTGTCGCCTTTGCAAAAAACAAGTCCGTGCCTTACTCACTTCGATATAAAACGCTACACATCAGCCCACGACGCTTCTTCTTTGATGAAGCTTCACAAAGCGTGCAAGAACAACTATAGCATCTCAGCACGCCCGTCAACCGCGCTGCCATCTTACTCGCATCCCCATGCCACCATTTCACTCTCGGTTATCTTCACTAACATTCGCAGCTTCCTTCCAAAAGGTGAAGAAGTGTCGACTCTGATGTCATCATCCGATAGTAATGTAATTGTACTAACCGAAACACGTCTTTCCAGTGAAATAGCTGATGCTTAAATTTTGAACCACTTTCCCAACTTTGACATTTTTCGAAAAGACAGGCACGGTGGCAGAGGGGGTGGGGTATTAATCGCCGTTCATACTGAATTATCCTGTTTCCCTGTCAATATATCAAGTGACCTCGAAATCCTGTGGCTAATCTGCGGTACCGTACCTTCATCTATTATTGTTGGCGTGTGCTACAGGCCCCCTACTCATCATACCAATTTTTCCAGCAAACTTAACAATAGTTTGAGTAATTTAGCCAAGTGGCACCCTAATGCATGCATCATGCTTTTCAATGACTTTAATTACCCCAGTATTGATTGGTTTTCTATGCGATTAGCTACAGGTAAGTCGGACGCTGCTGAATTTCTGGACTTCTGCCTTAACCATAATCTGACCCAACTTAGAAAAGAACCAACTCGTGTCACGGTAGATTGTTCCAACACGCTTGACCTTATTCTGACATCGCATCCTGAATTCATGTCATCAAGTAGTTACTTTAAATAAGCGACCATAAAGTAATTCATGCCACATTTTCCCTCAAACCAGTTTTCACCATTCCCGAGCAAAAAAAAAATTCGCTTCTACAATAAAAGTAAATACTTTGCCATAAACAACAAACTGCATAAATTCTGTCGGTCCTACGAGTCGACATTTCACAATCGCTCTGTGCTACAGAACTGGTCATATTTTCAGGGCAACATGAATGTTTCAGCGGACAAATATATTCCAGTCACCACTAATCCTTCTAATCGTCATAAGCCGTGGTATACTAAAACCCCCAAAACACTTGAAAACAAAAAAAGCGGCTCTTTCGTACTGCGAAGTTCAAACCAAATTCCGACTCGTGGGACAGATACTATCAAGCTGAACGTGCATATCTTGCAGAAGTTCGTCAACGTAAACATTCCTTTTTTCACTCTGACCTTCCCCGCATGATAACCGATAACTACCGTAAATTCTGGCAGATCCTTAACCCTCAGCCCAACCACACTATCCGTATCTATACGAATCAGGTTGATATCCTTTCAGATTCTGAGTGCGCTAATACATTCAACGCTGCTTTTTCATCCGTTTTCACAGCCGAACCAGACACCCCCCTACCTGAGTTCCCTACCCTCATCATGTCAATAATGCCGGCTATAAATTTCTCGGCCGAAGGCGTCGCAGCACTGATTGAAAACCAAAAGGTTTCTTCGTCCGCAGGTGTTGATGACATCTCTTCTAAACTTCTAAAGAAAACTAAGCATATTTCTGCCACATTCTTAACCTTGTTGCTCTCGCGGTCTCTATCATCAGGCACTCTACCGAACGAATGGAAAGTGGGGAAGGTCGTTCCCGTGTACAGGTCAGGTAACAGAGTTTCACTATTAAACTACTGGCCCATCTCCATAACCAGCATACCATGTAAATTCATGAAACATATAATCTACACTAACATCATGAACTTCCTCAATTCCAACAGCCTTTTCCATTCGTCACAGCATGGTTTTCGCTAGGGTCTGTCCTATGAAACACAGCTCGCTCTTTTTATTCATGATCAGCATTTCAACATGAACTCTAATATACAGGTAGACGCAATATTCCTCGACTACGCTAAAGCCTTCGGCAAGGTATCATATCAACGCTTGCTGTTAAAACTTTTCCACTGAGGTTTGCATCCAGATGTCATACAATGGGTTAAAGAATTCCTTACTAATCGGTCTCAGTGTGTGCGCATCAATAGCATAGCCTCTAACCCCGTCCCTGTATTCTCCAGCGTCCCCCAGGGTTCCGTGCTGGGTCCCCTATTGTTTCTGATATATATATCAATGATATGCCATCAGAAGTTACTTGCTCTATTCGTATATCGCAGACGACTGCGTTATTTACCAGCCATTAAGAAATTCCTCCGACCAGGCTGTGCTGTAGAGGAATTTTTCTAAAATCCTGAATTGGTGCGATCGCCGGTTTATAGTCCTGAATCCCAGTAAATGTAAATTAATGTCCGTCACCCACTCGCAAAGCCCTCTCCTCTATCCGTACAAAATTACTAGCACTCCCATTGAATCTGTTAGTACCTTCATATATCTCGGTGTAACTATCTCCAAAGATCTCAATTGGTTTCCGCATGTGTCCAACGTCTTCTTATCCAGTAACAAAACACTAGGCTTTCTCAGACGTCATTTACGCAGCTCTCCTCCTCTCGTTAAACTCATCGCGAACAAATCTTTAATTCGACCAAAACTTGAGTCCGCATTCTGGAATCCTCATCAATATTATCTCATAGACGCATTACAAATGGTGTAGAACCGCGCCACCAGGTTTATCCACTCATCATATTCGTATAACGTTAGTGTATCCTCATTAAAGGCGGCAGCGGCCTGCCCACCCTTTCTTGTCGCCGTCGCACTGCCAGCCTATCCCTGTTTCACAAAATGTATTACAGAACACTCAATCGGCCACCTTACATCTCAGCGCCTGATCGCATATCTCTTCGATCATTTTAAATGTTGCTCCTCCTCAAACCCGTACTCTCACCTTCTCGTCTTCTTTTTTTCCACGCACCATTGCAGACTGGAACGGCCTTCCCTACGCCATCGCTGCCACCACCAACTCAGATGCTTTTATTGATGCTGTAAAAGTGCACCTCTCATCCTGAATGGTCATGTATTGTATTCTTACTGTACACCCACCCCTTATGTCATTCCCCCCCTCGGGGCCTTTAAGGAAATAAAGTGAAAGTGAAAGTTTAATGTCCTAAAACCACCATATGATTATGAGAGACGCCGTAGTGGAGGGTTCCGGAAATTTAGTCCACCTGGGGTTCTTTAACGTGCACCCAAATCTGAGCACACGGGCCTACAACACTTCCGCCTTCATCAGAAATGCAGTAGCCGCAGCCGGGATTTGATCCCGCGACCTGCGGGTCAGCAGCATTAAACAGACAATGACTTAGCATCAATAAAAAAGGAATAAAATAAGAAACGCATGAGAAATATCTTAGCTAGGCAAGAAAATTCTTCCAGCTGAAAGACATGGTCTTGTAGGATACAAAATTAAACTCCATTCATAAAAAAAGTTGAAACAGCAGAAGCACCACTTTCATACATTAAGCACTGAACGTAAAACAAACATATCAGCTTGTAGGAAAGTGACTGTTGATGAAGCACATATGCACGCATAAAAACAAAAACAAAGAGAAACCAGATGCATCACTTCATACAAACGATTCAAAGTTTAAGCACTCTGTGCGACAGTGGCTTTTTTTTCATATAATTTGGCCACTGCTTTTTGGTCAGTGATGTCCAATGCGCGGTTAGAAAGCAATGGTGTCATAATTGTTTTGCATATTAATTCCCCAAAACTTCTCCTGCTGCTTTCATCACGTTGATCACATCGCAACACATGTAAATTTGTGACAATATTGACGCTGTGCTTCATGCACTCCTCAAGAGGATTTCACAACTTGCGGTCAGACAGCATAATGTCTACATACCGCTTAAGAGCATGCAATACTCTGATAAGCTGCTGTGTAGCATAGAACAGACTACCTCTGTCTTGGTGTGCGATCAGCCCATCCATACCAAAGTCCCCTTTCGGCTTCTGGGCTAAAGATATGCAACTGTCACACACAGGTTTTCCGCTCACTACACGAGATATGTATCCAGTCACATGTGCAATGGCAGTCATGTGTGGAGTAGGTAGGAAGCTGCATGTCGACATGCAAAGTTTTTGAGGTGCTTGCTGAGCAAGCTTCACATTTACAGATACCGCGATTGTGCTGCCATCTACTTGAGCGACAGTTACTGCTCGTGAAGAGCAGAATGATGTATAACGGCTCACGTTACTTTTCTGTGATGCTGCAGCAATTCCTGTCTTCAGCATCTTCTTTACACCACAAAGTGCACTTTTGACTGCCAGTTTTTCCTCGATATCACTTTGAGCCATTGTTCCCTTAGCGCTGTCTCCGCAGATATCTCGTGAAACGACACGCCGGGTCGTTTCTTACGTTGGCTCGATGTACAGAAGGGCACGCAGTAATAACGCATGTTTTGTAACCATGTGGCGTGCAGTAAAACACAAAGCAGCCCACCAGAACTTGTACACCAACAGATTCGCCGAGAGAGCAGCAACGCACTTACACAGAACACCTGTACTTTACTAGCACTGGCGCCGGTGCGTTAGCAGCTAGCCGATAGTGTTGGTATAGGGACCTTAGGCAGTGTCAGAAGGCTGCGCTACCTTGCAGGAGGCAAGCGCGTGAAAACGAGAAAACGAGAGAGGCCGTGGCGGGCTCGCCGGCGGCCACTCAGCAGGCATCTAAAAATAGAGGAGGCGCTGGCTGAACATGTTGCTTTGTCGCAGTGGTGCAGACACGAAAAAGGACAGAGAAGCTGCTTCTTCTCTTGATGTTGTGTCCTTTTTTATGTTTTTAGCATTGCGCTAGAAGTAAAGTGGCTATCAGCGGCATGTTCGTGGGGTACACAACTAGCACAGCGTAATGGACGGTGCAGCGAAGTCGGTAGTTTATCAGATTCATGGGGCGAGCCCACGATGTTTACATTTCGGCAAAATAGTGAGCGGCGAGGCGTGAAGCAAGCGGGATGCAGCGTTGATCCGGGTGGATCCAACCTGTGGGTCTGTCGACGGCAGCAGACGACGTTTCCCGAGCAGCAGACGCTGGTGCCATTGGAAAGACTTCATGAAAATAGCACCTGAAGGGAAAGGAACGCTTGCAGTGCTATTTGCAAGTAAATAACAATGTTCAAGTCCCCACTTTCTTGTCATCAGGCTTTCATAATTATATGGTTTCCCAGCCGGTGTCTCATTATTTCACGATTAGTGGAATTCGACTGCTGCTGCAAGACAAAGCGGCCAATTCGCGGTAAGCACTGATCGGTACTGTTGTGCTTTGGTTTGCCCTCTACCCTATATGTGTCTTGTTTGTGCAGCTATGTTAGTGAGACACATTGTGAACCGCAGAGTGGAACAGTTGAAAGGATTCGTCAAATTTCCTATGAGCAATCAATTTCAAGCGCACATTTTCAAACGAGCAAGTGAGGAGTAATAGAAATAATCAGGGCGCAGCGTTAAAACCATGGTAGAACAAAAACGCAAGCACCGTGCGCGTTTGACGAAATAAATCTTGACGCTTTGACCCGGCTTTGATTACGCCTTTTCAGAGCGTAAACAGCTGACACTGGTGGCGGTTGCCGTGCAAGCTAAGGCCATTTATTGAGGCGACAACGCCAGTGTTGCGTGTGGCGTTGAGCTGCATTAAAAAAAGCGTACGCACAAGTGGCGATACAGTGTTTTGTATTGTCGCTCGCAAATGGCGCGACGATTTATATATATATTTATTTATTTATTTATTTATTGTACCCTCAGGGCCCGAGGGCATTAGAGAGGGGAGTGGAGATATACATAACATAAGCAATGTAAAACAGCAAAGAAAATATTCACAGCAAATAAGTAAGTGAAATAAAGTAGGCATAAATTACAGCAATTTATAAGGGAAAACGTATACTAACAATAACCTTATATATACACACATATATACTACATATATACAAACATATTTATATATACACAAACATTTAGAGAAGTATAATAGTTTTACGAAACATATTTTTATCAGTTATATAAGCGATATCATGGGGAAGATCATGCCAACTGACACAAGTTCTGGGTATGAATGAGTCATGAAAACATTTGGTGTGACATGATGGAACTGCAACTTTATTGCGGTGATCAATTCGAGCTGATATGTATGATCGCCTTGTTAATAATTTCTGTTTCAGATAGCTGTTGTAATAAATTTTGTGAAGAAGACATAATGAAGCTACTTACCTGCGATGAGAAAGAGGGAGTGACAAACTTAATTTCACGGTGGTTACGCTTCTTGTTTGGTGATAGTTGGAGAGTATAAAACTGCAGGCACGGTTCTGCACAGCTTCTATATCGGAATTGAGCGATTCAATGCCAGGGCTCCAGACAGATGCAGAATACTCCAATTTTGAGCGAACCAGTGCTTTATAAAGTAATAGTTTTATTGAACTCGATGAATGAGAGAAGTTCCTGCGAATATATTCAAGCATGCGGTCGGCGTTATTTAATATATAATGAATATGAGTTTTCCAAGACAGGTTAGAAGAAATGCGAACACCTAGGTACTCATAAGAGAGTACAGTTTCAAGAAAGACATTGTTAATGTGGTAAGTGGAAGCTGGTCTAGAATTTCTAGAAATGTGCATGTGCTTACACTTATTATTGTTTAGTTTCATGTTCCAAGTGTTGCACCAGTCAATGACCTTGTTAATGTCGGATTGAAGGCAATAGACATGGTTATTGTTGTTAATTTCGTGATAAATAATACAATCGTCTGCAAAAAGATTAATTGAAGAAGAAATATTAGTCGGTAAGTCATTTATATAGATTAGAAACAGAAGGGGTCCGAGAACGGACCCTTGAGGTAAACCAGAACGGACTGGTAAAGGATGTGAGTCAAAGTTGTTTGCTGTTACGAATTGTGAGCGGTTTGAAAGAAAACAGATCAACCATGCAAGTACACTAGGGTCAATGTTAAGATTACGTAGTTTAAGAAATAGAAGTTCATGCGAAACTTTTTCAAAGGCTTTCGAAAAATCCAAATATATGCAGTCTGCCTGAGATCCGTGATCGAGGATGCAATGAAGTTCATGCGTGAAACGTATGAGTTGGGTTTCGCATGAAAATGACTTACGGAATCCGTGCTGGGCAATAGTGAAAAAAAATTCAATTCTAAGAAAGAGACGAGATGACAGTATATGACGTGCTCTATGATTTTACAAGGTATACTAGTGAGAGAAATGGGATGAAAGTTGTCAGGGCAATGTGTATTTCCAGACTTGTGCAGAGGAATCACCTTCCCAACTTTCCAATCATTGGGAATACAACCCGTTTCGAGGGATCGTTCAAACAGTTTATTAAGAATTATGGAACAATACAACTTTGTATTAATAAAAATTTGGAATTTATGTTGTCAATGTCACAAGAAGAAGAAATTTTAAGATTTTCTATCATCTTCTGAATGCCGGATACGTCAAAAATAACAGAGTCTACAGGAGGAACTTCAAAAACAGGGTAGTGAAAATTATCGCAAGAAACATCATTAGAAAAAGCCGCCGCAAAAACATTGTTGAGAACAGAAGCAGATTCGTGTGATGGGACTGCAACACCATCAGTAGATGTAAGTAACTATGTGGTGGTGTATTTCTTGTTTATTACATTCCAAAATTGTTTAGGATTGGTAATAAGCATAGCAGGCAAAGTGTGGTTGTAGAACGTGTCCTTGGCGCTCTTTAATGCAGCTTTGTACTCAGCAGCCACGAAAAAATAAAATAAGATTACCATTGCACCTTTGAATTCATAACCTTTGCAGAGCGAAACAAACGTTTCTTTTTATTGGACAGTCTTTTCATATACTTGGAAAACCAAGGTGATTCCCTCTCACACCTCAAAGATTTGAGCGGCACAAAAGCGTCAATAAGATGCTCAACAATGCCCTTAAGCAATTCCCAATTAGTGTCCACAGAGCGCAGTGAAAACTCCTGCAAGTAATCATCGAGAAAAAGAGCTAGCTCACAATTCATGGCGTTGTAGTCAGCACGTTTATAGTCTCTAATATATTTTTTTCTGAATGATGTGTTTACAGTTAAGAGTTTCAAGATCAAAATGGAGTAACGAATGATCACTGAGACCAGGTAGATACACGAGTGAAGAGATAAGGTGCGGTACGTTAGTTAGAACGAGATCTTAAATGCTGAATGTGGCTGAGGTAGTTCGAGTAGGCTCAGATACAAGTTGTGACAGGTTGAAGTCCAGACAAGTCACCAAAAACTTGTTACACTCAGACGAGAAAGGGCTAGGATTAGGCGATGCATTATTCCACACAATCGAGGGGTAGTTGAAATCCCCAGCCAAGAGAATAAGAGTTTTGGGAAAACGTACAGTGATCATGCTAAGTGCGTCATGCAATTCATCAACCAAAGTGGGACACGAAGACGGGGGACGGTAACATATGTCCAAGATCAACTTCTTAAAACGTACGCAAAGCTCAACCCCGACTAGTTCCAGGTTACTTGGGGAATTAATGGACAACGCAACAAAATTATCTGCAACAGCTATCAAAACACCACCGCCACACCATTGGCCTCTGTCGAAGCGGAATACGTTGAACTTCTTTTTGCAATCAAACAATTTCATACTCGTTACTTTAGAAGAAAGCCTTGCTTAAGTCAACAAAACAACATCAGCGTCACAAATATCGATTATAGTCAAGTTTATCGCGCTTTGGTAATAAACTTCTAATATTTGTAAAGAGAAAAGAGACAGAATTTGCTGTAGTAGGCGCTGAACCACTGCCCCTCACGCAACCCTACAGCGCAGGATGCGGTAGAACAGTGACATCACGGGTTAACTGCTGACTCTGGACCAGCGGACGAGCAGAGCGATCAGTATGCTCAGTACGTGACAAGTCACAGATACTAGAATCGTCGATATCGTGACGCGATGTCTGTCCCCGAAAATTATTTTCCATAAAAACACGATCACGAGCTGCGCTGTAGCTATAGCACTGACCATTAATGTACAGTTTGTTGTACCTCAGTTTGTGATGCGAGCCCCGATTCTTTGCAAATTGAAGCAGCTTTTTCCTTGCTTGGCGCGTTTCTAAAGAAAAATCTCCCTTACAGAGATACCCTTGTCCCTGACTTTCACTGACTGGTATAGAATCAGCTGCTTCGTTTTAAAGGAACGAAATTTCACGATTACCGGACGACACTTTCCCTCCGAGAATGCACCAATTCTATAAGCACGTTCTAGCGCGTCCTTTGTAAGCACAGGAATAAAGCAGCTAGAAGTCATGTTTAACAGCTTTTCTTCTGTGGCCTTCCATGTTTCCGATGAACTGTCATGTACACGGAAGAACAATAAATTGTCTCTTTGTTGCCTGGCTGACTCCCGTTAGGTCGGCTAATGGCGTGTCCGGTTTTCGGAACGCAGTTTCGCAACTAATATACATATGATTGAATAACACACACACACACACACACACACACACACACACACACACACACACACACACACACACACACACACACACACACACACACACACACACACACACACACACACACACACACACACACACACACACACACACACACACACACACACATACGCACACACACACACACACACACACACACGCACACACACACACACACACACACACACACACACACACACACACAAACACACGCACACAGCGTCGCTCGCGAGCCAATCGAGTCTCTTCCTCCTCTTCGTCGAATCTTCGCTAGCGCGTTTCACTTCCCGGTTCGCAGACGATGCCCTCTGGGCGAGTCACTCAGATGGTTGATGGTGGCACGGTTTAGGGCGCGCAACGTGTGTCAGTTGTGTTTTGCTAGAGCGGCGACCATTGCTTGTGACGCTCGAGATTACGTACGTGACGTCGCTGAGGCGGTCAAGAATGACGAATGAACCGGAATAGTGAGCCAAGAACTTTTGGCACAAACCACGCTTGCGGACTGGTGTCCATAACCACACAAGATCGCCCTTACTATAAGATACGGAGCAATGGCAGGCGTCGTAACGTTTCTTAGAACGCTGCTGGGATGCCAAGGTTCGGAGGCGTGCGATGCGACGGGCTTCTTCTGCGCGGCAGAGCGTCTCGGCTGTCGAGGTTTCCACGTCTAGTGTAAAAGGTAGTATAGTGTCGAGACAAAATCGTGGGGAGCGAGCGTACAGCAGGTAAAATGGAGAGTAACCTGTAGTCTCATGCTTCGCGGTATTGTACGCGTACGTGATGTAAGGTAGCACTTCGTCCCAGTTATTGTGCTTAGAATCGACATAAATAGACAGCATGTTCGTGAGAGTCCGGTTCGTGCGCTCTACGAGACCATTGGTCTGCGTGTGATATGGTGTGGCATGGCGGAAATTGCAGGCAGACAGACGCAGGATCTCTTCAACCACGTCGGCAACGAACTGACGTCCGTGGTCGCTAATGACAATGCGTGGAGGACCATGGTGGAGAATTATACAGCGAAGCATAAACTGCGACACGTGCATGGCCGTTGCAGCAGGTATTGCAGCAGTTTCTGCATAGCGCGTTAGGTGGTCAACACAGACGACGACCCATCGATTGTTACTGCTCGATCGTGGAAATGGACCGAGCAGATCGACACCAACAGTCTCGAAGGGAGAGTTAGGAGGTGGAACAGGATGGAGAAGTCCTGGCGGCGCAGCCGTGGGACGTTTGTGTCGTTGGCATTGTTCGCATCCAGCAACGTATTTTTCTGTGTCGTGTCGCATCTTGGGCCAATAGAACCTTTGCTGGATTCGTTGAAGCATTCTGGCGAAGCCCATGTGGCCGCAGGTTGCGTCGTCGTGTAAGGACCGAAAGACGTGAGCCCGTAAAGTGCGTGGAACAACTAGAAGCAGACAGGCGCCTTGTCCGGAATAATTCTTCTTGTAAAGGACGCCGTCATGAACCACAAAAGAGCTTGGGTTTGCGTGTTCATTTGCAGAGGCGAACAGAGAATCTAAGGAGCGGTCCTCTTGTTGGGCTGTCCGGAAAGTCACGAGATCAGGGAACTCAGAGGCAATAGCGCCGATATACTGGTCGAAGTTGTCAGCGTCGCACTCCGTCGTTGGTAGAGGAAGGCGCGATAGGCAGTCGGCGTTTGCGTGCCGGTTACCGCTCTTGTAGCGTACTGTGAAGTCGAACTCCTGTAAGCGCAAAGCCCATCGCGCCAGTCGTCCAGATGGGTCTCGGAGGCCTACCAACCAGCATAGAGAATGATGGTCGGTGATTACCGAGAAGCGACGGCCGTAGATGTATGGCGAAACTTGTGCACGGCGAAAACAACTGCGAGGCACTCCTATTCTGTGACTGTGTAATTTCGTTCTGCCTTGCTCAACGAACGACTCGCGTAAGCGACCATGTGTTCAGCATTGTCATGGCGCTGAACGAGCACTGCACCAAGGCCGATTCCACTGGCATCTGTGTAAATTTCCGTTTCAGCAGAATGATCGAAATGGCGCAGTACCGGTCCTGAAGTCAGTGTGAACCGAAGCTGCTTAAAGGCTGCTTCGCAATCCGGTGTCCAGTGGAAAGGGACATCCTTTTGCAGCAAGTCAGTCAGTGGTTGTGCTTTATCAGCGAAACTCGGAACAAATGGACGAAAGTAAGAACACAGGCCCAGGAAGCTACGCAACTCCCTGGGGGACTGCGGCTGCTTGAAGTTGCTGACAGCGGCGACTTTCTGCGGGTCCGGTTACACGCCATTTTTATCCACCAGGTGTCCCAAAACCAAGGTTTCACGTTCTCCAAAGCGACATTTTTTTGAGTTCAGTGTAAGCGCAGCTTCCTCGAGACAGGTTAGAACGAGGTCAAGGCGATGATTATGTTCTTCAAATGTTCGGCTAAAAATCACCACATCGTCCAGGTAACACAGGCCAATTTCCCATTTGAGGCCCCGTAAAACGGTATCCATATATCTTTCAAATGTGGCGGGGGCAATACACAAGCCGAATAGCATAACATTAAGTTCAAACAGACCGTCGGGTGTAACAAAGGCCGTCTTTTCTTTGTCAGCCGGATCCATGGGAATCTGCCAATACCCGGATCGCAAGTCCACCGATGAAAAATAGGACGCTGATTGCAGGCAGTTGATGACATCATCGATGCGAGAAAGCGGGTACACGTCCTTCTTAGTTATAGAGTTGAGACGTCGGTAGTCAACGCAGAACCTCCAGGACCCATTTTTTTTCTTGACCAAGATAACAGGTGCGGCCCAGGGACTTGACGATTCTTGAATTACGCCAGAGGTTAGCATCTCGCTGACTTGCTCTGAAATTACCTTGCGCTCTGACGCGGAAACTCGATAAGGTTTCTGTCTGAGGGGGTGCGCAGATCCGGTGTCGATCTTGTGACGAGTGCGTGTGCTGGGCGTCTGAGGTCTATGCGACTTCCGTGCAAAATCAAATACTTTAGCGTGCCTGGCCAGCAGTGCAACCAACACTTTGCGCTTATGCGAGGGAATAGACTTGCTAACCATCTTATAAAATTCGTATTCCGTGCCGGATACATCAGCATAGTCCGAATTTGCCGCATTGCCGAGAGCTCCTATGCAGATACTGCACTGCCCTTCAAACATGGCAAGGTGCATTCCCTCTGGTAGTACAACAGACTCGGATGAGCAGTTAACTACCCATAATTTAGTTTTTCCCTCGGTGAGAGACACAACGCAGCGCGGCAGAAAGATGTTTTTCTTCATGCAAGGCAAAGGCAACGGCTCAATCACAATATCAGGAGAACTGAAACTCGAGACGGCATTCGAAGAAGCAACGGGCACGCTGGCAGTAGACCATGCCGGTAGAATAGTGTCTTTAACTACAACGAGTTTGTCGTCTCCGCTACGCTGAGGCTGCTGGACGAGGGCGGACAACAGAACCTCGCCTGCCCCGCAGTCGACAGTCGCACGGCACTCTTGCAAGAAGTCATTTCCAAGGATAACGTCATGCGTGGAATGAGCGAGCACTGCGAATTCTGCCTTGAACTCTTTACGAGCAACACGAACAGACACAGTGCACACACCTACTGCACACAAAGCCGTGCCACTGACTGCTCGAAAAGTAGATTTATCCAAATAAAACATAACCTTGCGGCCAAGTCTCTCCTTGAAAACTAAACTCATTACAGAAACTGTTGCACCGGTGTCTACCAGAGCCATCGTGGGAACATCGTCAATGAATACATGAACCTTGTTGTGAAGCATGTGAACTAATGGAGGCATACTTGTGTGCAAAGCGGTACGTCCAGCGATCTCGCCTCCATCGGCCGCGCCGGCTAGTTTCCCGGTGGCGGAGAGGAAAGCCGTGGCCGGGGACGGGGAGATGGGGACCGTCGCTGGCGCGTGGTAGGTGGCGTCAAGCTCCTCACAGAGGTGGGCGAGTCACTGCGGATGTTGGGCCGGTGCCCGTGCTTCTGGGCAGTTGAATCCGAAGGCCAGTAGGCGTAATCGGGCTGTTGACTTCACCGTGCAAGCATCGCTGGTCGGTCAAAAAACGTCGTGCGTGGGCGACGTCGCAATGGGCAAAACCGGGCGATATGTCCGCGAACACCGCACTGGTAGCACACGGGGCGTTCCCGAGGCACATTGAATGCTGCGGTGTGGAGAGGATGCTCAGGGAACTGTTGCCACACGAACACAAACGGAGGCGGTTGGCTGTCGTAGGTATAACTGCTGTGGGGCGCATAAGACGACTCGACGTAAGTAGCCCGTGGTGGCGGAGCCCTCAGCCGTGGACTGCGGGTGGAGTAACTGCGCTCGTCGAAACTCGCAGCATTGATGCTTGGGGATAGTGTATCACACTGCGGGTCTCCAGCTTGCATGGGAACAAAGACATGGCGACGCAGTTCCTCCCGTACAATCTGACGAATGGTGGAGGAAAGGTCGGCAGTTAGAGAATTCTGGCAGACATCGATGGTGGCAACAGTCGTGACGTTGGCCAGACGTCCGAACTTCGATGTGATGCGACGAGTTTTAAGAGCCTCGAAGGTTCGGCAGTGGTTAATCACGTCGACCACGCATTCCAGGCTCTCCTTGCCAATGAGGAAGTGGTAGACGTCATCGGCGATGCCCTTGAGTATATGGCCCACTTTGTCTTCTTCCGTCATGTGGGCATCCACCGACTTGCACAACTTCAGAATCTCTTCAATGTAGGTTCTGCATGTCTCACCGGTGACATGAGCCCTCTGCGACAACGTCTGCTCCGCACGTTTCTTCTTCGTTGCTGGGTCTCCAAAGCATTTTTTAATTTCCTCCACAAACTGGTCCCAGGTTGTCAATGTGTCTTCATGATTCTCAAACCATACCAGCGCCGTGAAATCGAGGAAGAGCCCCACGTGAGACAGCTGGATAGCCGCATTCCAACCGTTCGAACGGCTCACCCGCTGATAGTGCCTTAGCCATTCGTCCACGTCATCGCCGGGTTTCCCTGTGAAGGTTCGCGGCTCCCTGTAGTGGTAGGGCGACGTCCTTGCGGCTTGTTGCTGGTTGTCTCCGTCCGAGCTCATTTCTTGAGGTAATGGTGCCAAGCCCGCTAGTCGACGGCTGCGGCGAAGCTCGTGTAGCGGTTCCGTCGTTAGGGGACGGTGCCTCTCCGGTATCACTTGGTAGTAGCTGGCTTACCCAGCACCTTCCACCACAATTGTGACGATGGAATGCGATTATTTACAATATGGGTAATGCAGAGGTGTAGCTCAGCCAAGAATCCACAACGTCGCTCGCGAGCCAGTCGAGTCTCTTCCTCCTCTTCGTCGAATCTTCGCTAGCGCGTTTCAATATATATATATATATATATATATATGCTGACACACTGGCGGGCTGGGGCCTGTCTGTTTGCTTGTTTCCCTGGACTCAAGGCTCACACCCACTCAGGAGATTGGCCAAGAAAGCGTAGTGCATTTTTACTGTGACCATTATAACTATGTTCAATGAATTTGTATTATAATGTGAATAATGCACGGGAAATGACAAAAAGAGAGCAAACAAAAAAATGAAAAAGTCGAGTTGGGAAATTTTGAGAGTTCAGGTGTTTTGATTACCACTCAGCTGCGTTTACTTCACCTCACTATTTAGAATTTTTTTGTATTAAATATTGATTCTTTGATTGAAGATCACAAAGGTTTACGTTTGAATGCCGGAATATAATCGCAAATGGTATTGAAAGCATCCCTGCGGCAATGTCCCAAAACTGAGGCACCGAAGCTTAGTGCAGTTTCTGTCGTCAATCTAACTCCTATTTTTAGAAATGAAATAACTGAAAGCGTTTTTATAAGTTGTAGCGGCGAGAGAAGAGAGACTTGAGACGGCGTCGAAGGCGGCCGACGGGGCCGTGCTGATCTAGCCGCTTTATTCCACGCCTGAAGAGCAGCCGCGGTGGCTGTCCACGTCCGACGCGCCAGGTGCGTGAGCTCGTTCTAATTCTCGCGCAGCTCGAGCTAGCATCAGCATCCGCGAGAGGCGCGGCGCGGTGATTGAGAAATGATGATGGTGATGATGGCACTACAGGGCTCCCCCCCTAGCGCTTTGCGCGATTTGAAGGCATATGAAAAATAAAGAGAGCGACAAATGCTATATACATGAACGGCAATCCATAAAGTGTTCATTTGGCAAGTCCAGGTTGTCAACGTTTATGGGCCATCAGTAGGCGGTGTGTCTCCGGTGGGCGACTCTGGGAGAAGCGCAAGGGACGAAGAAGGAAGTGCAGGGTCGCTGTGTTCATAGACACGTCCATCTCACAATTACGCGGCGGGACCATTCGAATGCGCACCCGCTGTTTCGAGTAGACGCGGCTGACAAACGTGCCCACAGCTGGAACTATGGTCAGGCGCTGAAGAGCTTGCGCCGGCAATGTGGGCGAAATAGTGTGAAGGATCGGAACGCACCTATGATGACTGAGCACTGAAGTTTCACAGCCACAGCGGGGTCTCGGACAGCGCACAGGGTGCCGAGCATGCTGTCGACAAGGAGCAGCGTCGCGGTCGTGCTGGTGCGGACGTCTCTGTCGATGAAACACCGGCCTCCGTGTAGCACTGCGACTGGCATGCCGGGGTGTGTGGCTGAGTCGACGGATGCGGAAACGCCGTGCATTGCGGCTATTTATGTGCACGGCAAGTGGTTGGCCCTTGCGTCGGGAAAAAATCGTAGGTGTTTGCGCCGTCTTGAAGGCCAAGGCTGCAACACATGACTGTTTAGCAAGAGGCTTGAAAAAGGGCCTCTCTGTATTATGCCGAACTTGATTTCGTTGGCATACTATCAAGGGCGGCAGGTATGCAGTTGGACCGCACGTCGTCACTGTTGTTACCAACGAGCCTGTGTGGCGGACTGCATCCGGCGCCAAATGCTTTGGGGAATAGTTGTGAAGCTCAGAAGACGTGAGCTTTGATGGAGGATCGGGTGGCACACCTGAAAGACCATCGGTTCTCCGCGCATGAGGGTTGGTGTGCAGGTCTGCGTGATCGATGACAACCTCTACAGCATGTGTGGCATATGTAGTCTGCAGTGCCATAGGCGCGCCAGGTACGTCGTCTTCAGCTGCGTCAGTCATAGTCGCAGCCTCTCGGAAGTTTAGCTGTGGTTGACGGCTTATGACTAACTTCGGCTGCGGGAGACTGCGGGGCTGAAGATGGTCACTGCTGGCAGGACGCAGAGAGAGTCGAGGTGGGTGGGGAGGCGCCTTCGGACATCGTCGACGCTGAATTCTCCGCGACCAAGGGGCGAATAGTGAGCGTGAGGATATCCGTAGTCTTGGCAGACTCCGGGACATGTGGCGATGAAGCCGTCGTGGAGTCTGACATGTCTGAGAAATCGTGGTCTGTGTAGGCCGGAGAAGACATGCGGGTGGCGAGAGTGCCCGAGGGACGATTGGCCGAGGACGTCGAAAAAATGCACCTCTTGGCGACCCGGTCGTTGGCTACAAGAACGTAAGAAGCTCGTCGGATTTCGTGGCTGACTGGTCGCGTGCAGCACGAATGTTCTGAACCTCGTCGGAGGGGCATTCGTACGCGGGACTCGCGTTGATAGCGGCCGGACGAGATGTTGTAGGAGATGTAGTCGGGGAAGTTAGGTCCCAGTCAGTGAAGACTTTCGGGCCGGAGGGTACCGCACGCTGCGACGCAGACGAAACCTGTAAGTCGCGGGTGAACGGCAGCGGTTGGTAGGTGAGGCCATAGCTGGCAAGCACCGCAGAGCAGAGGTCATCGTAAGGCTGCTGGCTGGAGGTTGAAGTGCCAGAGAGATGACGCAACTCTACCGGAAGGGCGTCTTGAAAAATGGCGTGCATCAGCGGCTGGTCCGTGACGCCATTCAACGCCAGAACGGCATCGAGCTGCATGAACCATACTTTGGGGTAGGTCGATTGGAACAGCGGCACTGGCGGGCAGAGTTGCGGGAACATGGCAGCGGGCCGCTCGGCGAAGGGCGTGTTCTCCGGGTCACCAATGTAGCGGCGAGAGAAGAGAGACTCTAGACGGCGTCGAAGGCGGCTGACGGGGCCGTGCTGATCTAGCCGCTTTATTCCACGCTTGAAGAGCAGCCGCGGTGGCTGTCCACGTCCGACGCGCCAGGTGCGTGAGCTCGTTCTAATTCTCGTGCAGCTCGAGCTAGCATCAGCTGCGCGAGAGGCGCGGCGCGGTGATTGAGAAATGATGATGGTGATGATGGCACTACAAAGTATATCGGGTAGGTGGCAATACAAATGTAATAAAAAATAATGTTTTATTGATTTCATTTCTCCGCAGAATGCGCCGAAGGGTGATATTGTCTGACCAGCTCTGTGTAGATATAGGTTTAGGGGGGGAAGGACATGACATCAAAATTTAGTAATTAAAACTTCGAGCTTTCTGGACTCGCTCCAGTGGTGTCGCATTGGAAACATGAGGTGGTTATATTCTGTCCCTGTGGTTACTTTTTCTGTCATATCAGTGCAGATTGCCGATTTTAAATATCTTATTGCTGTAATATATTAAACATCTGGAAGTAAGGATAAAATTGGGCCATCAAGTGTGGCTCATGGTAATGAATCGGCCAGTTCATTTTATCCTAATCCACAGTGTCGCGGAACCCATAGTAACCTCAGGAGTCTCAACTGCGGTGGTACTAACGTTCTGAGTGTCCTTAGAGTTAGAGAGTTATCAGAAGCTGTCAGAGCAGCACAAACTGAAAGAGAATGCGCCATTATGACTGCGTTGTTTTGATTTCACGAAAGTTTTCGAAGAGCTAAAATAATCGCCACGAGCTCCGCTATAAAACTGGAGCGAAATCAGGCAGTCTCACTGTGAAGGACCAGTAAAGTGAATGGGCAGTGCCTACACCCCCATTTTGATTATTTACTGAAGCATCTGTGGCTATCCTCAGGAATAGAAAAGCCACTATACAGCTTGGGGATCTCAAGTCTGAGCCCTACGATCTCGGTTCCTTCGGCACCCCGCAGGGCTCAGTCGTCTCCCCACTGCTTTTTAACATTGCAATGTGCGGCCTTGCTGCAAAGCTCTCAAACCAAGAGGGCATCAAGTTCGCCATCTACGCGGACGACATCACCATATGGAGTGTCGGTGGCTCGGAGGGCTCTGTGGAGAACTCTCTTCAAGAGGCCGTAGACTGTGTTGAAGTCTACATAAATGAAATGGGCCTCAAGCTCTCACCAGCAAAGTCCGAACTTCTCTTATATCGACCCACGAGACGGGGACCCAAACCCAAAAACTGGCAACCACTGGCTGACATCGACATTAGGCTGAACACGGCATCGGGGCAGCATATTCCAAGGGTGGACTTCATACGCGTTCTGGGCATGATTATCGAGGCTAATGGACAGAACGGCCGCACGATCGACCGCCTGACTTCCAAGGCGGAAGGGGTCATCTGACTAATCTCACGCATTTCCAACAGTCGGGGTGGTCTTCGAGAGCACAACCTCCTCAGACTATTCCATGCATTCTTGATGAGCCACATAAGTTATGTCGCATCTATGCACAGGTGGCAACTCCACGAAAGAAATAAATTGAACATCCTCATAAGGAAAAGCATCAAGAAAGTTCTTGGCATTCCTATGCGCACAAACACTGAGAACCTTATGAAACTTGGAGTCCACAACACGCTTGAAGAAGTTATCGAGGCTCAACAAACGGCACAGGTTGCCAGGCTTTCGATCACACCAGCGGGGAGAAAGATTCTGATTGACACTGGAGTTAACCCCCTGACGCTCGAAGAGCAAAATACGCCACTCGATGATTATATACGCTCTCGCATCAAAGTATGCCCCCTTCCACGAAATATGCATCCACAGTACAACGCGGGCAGGCGTGTCGCTCGAGCCTCCTCTCTTTTAGCTCAAACTCACAAACAATCGTCTGTTTCATGCTTTGTTGATGCCGCCCAGTATGGCGTTTCCGCTCGCTTTGCGGTAGTATCCGTAGATACTAAGGGTCAGATTTTATCCTCGGCGTCGGTTCGAACCCCTTCTTCTTACAAAGCAGAACAGATGGCCATTGCACTAGCACTCCTTGATCCACAAAGGACTGATATTTATACGGACTCTAAATCCGCTGCTAGGGCCTTCGCTTCTGGTTCCGTTTGCAAGGAAGTTTTGAGAATTCTCGCTCACAAGGTTATTTGGTTCCCTGCTCACCTTGGCTTAAGGGTTGGAGGCCTTCCCAATGTCAACGAGCTAGCCCACTCCAGGGCGCGAGGCTTCACTTACCGCGCCGGGACTTGTGCTTCTCAGACAGAGGAGTCAGCCAGCAGCCTTCATTTTAGGGACATTTTGACTACCTTCAACGAGATCACGAAGCATTATCAATTAGGCCGTAGGTCATTTTCATTGCCACACGAAAAGTTGTCTAGGCCACAGGCAATCTCTCTTCGCATGCTTCAGACGGGAACATACCCTAGCCTCGTAACCTATAGCCATTACTCCGATATTTCAGAACTTTGTCCAGACTGCCAGAATTGCAGTGATTTTAACCACATGCTCTGGAGGTGCCCCTCTTTACAAAGAAAAAATGAAGAATTTTCTGAGAACTCCTTTCATTTAATGCTCACGAGTCCGGTTCTCATACAACAACTCAAGGCTGTCCAGAAGGCCCACGATGCGGCGGTGAGGCTGGGCCTCCCCGTCCCAACGTGGGAGCGGCCCGCGATTCTACCCCTGTAAAACGGGGGTGGAATCCTTCAGGACCCCAATAAAAGTTTTTCATCCATCCATCCATCTGTGGCTATTAAATTTTTAGTTTCTGCATGCTCCAAGTAATCTAAAATTTTGCTTTTTAAACATTTGAGCGATTGTAACTTGGCGTTTTGGTGGAAATATCATATTCAATTCTAACATGATAATTCGAGTCATTAGTCTCAATTACATTTCTAATGTTCACATTTATACTTTGTAGGCTCTTTTGCACAAACATTATCTGGAGTGTGTGAAACCGTGGCAAATGAGCAAGAAAGAAGGCATCTGGGTTTGCGATAAAAGCATATTGAGATCTTCGTGCTGGTAAGCTATAAAATTTTAAAAATGCTTGTACTGTCAAAATGCGAAATCGACAAAGTAGTGTAGTCAGGCGCGCTTTCTGGTATAGTACGTTGATAGCCATAAACCTAGGGAGTCTCAGACACATTTTCAGTGCTTCTCGCTCCAAGACAACTACAGGTTTTGTTTTACAAGCAGGCCCACCCGAGAAAAGTATGCATCCGAATTCCATGATAGGGCGCATGTACATCTTGTACAACATTATCAAGGTGTGCCTCCGTTACCCATATTTCTGGTTACAAAGCTTCTGGGGAGCGGCCGCGTCAGCAGCACGGGTAGGTGAGTTCTGCACATATCGACCTATAACTTTAGCAATTTTGATTCTATGAGGGTCAGAGTGGTGTCTATTTGTTCGTGAAGATACAAGGAGTTCAATCGCTACAAATACTGCTATTACAAACGAAAATTTCAAATTTTAGGAGCGGAAAACAGTGTGAATCTGTGAAAACAACAACAGTCGGACCACGTGTTTTTTACGCTCGCTTGTAGCTTCGTTAATATTCTACCGGGAAACTTCTTACTTATAAAAATGAAAGTCCTTAGGGTAGATCTGACGCTACCGAAGTTGGATTAGGCTAGGTTTAATAGTTCAAGAGTTATTCCGCAATCGAAATTAAGCCTAATCACTAAAGAGAATAAATTGGTAATATCGCCTCGCAAACGCATTTAAATTTTGTCCGCTTAATATAATAATAAACCGTTTCCCATAGGCTACCAGGAGGCCCAAATCCGTACACTCTAGGCCCTTAATTAGGGTGGTAATCAGCAAAAAGCTCATTTCAATTAAACAAATTTTCAAAAGCAGTTACAAACGTCACCGAAAAATACCTAAAATCTTCTTTTAGAACACAACAGTCCGGTTTTTTCTCCGTATAAAAATAGTTTTGATAGCTTAAGGTAACCGGAAGATACAGAGTTAGAAAGTATATAACGAGAACCACTATTAAACGTGTGGCGCCCGCGTCTTCCCTCGCTCAGAGGAGGAGGGTGGCTCACTGCTCTGGAGAAAGGTACGCCCGTCAGATCAAAGTCTTGAACCACGTGTTTTTTCCCCTTACGATCGCTTTTAACTTTGCTAATAACCTACCGGGAAACTTCTAACTCATACAGTGCAAAACCCTAGTTGTAGACCTGTCGCCGCTCAGGTTTCATCAGGACCGCAGTAAAAGTACCGGAACTATTTCGTGACCAAAATTAAGCCTAATCACTAAAAATATTAATTTGGTAACATCACCTCACAAACGAATTCAAATTTTGTCCGCTTAATATATCAATAAACAGCACCCCATAGGCTAATCAGAGGCCCAACTTCGTACTCCCTAGACCCTTAATTAAAGGGGTAATCAGCATAAATCTCATTTCATTAAAACATTTTTATAAAAATAACCACATACTTGACTGATACACCACTGAAACCTCAATTTAGAACATAACAATCCGGGTGCAGCGATGGCGTAGTGGTTAGAGCATCCGCCTCACATGCAAGAGGTCCGTGGCTCAAATCCCGGTGCCGCGCAGTTCCCAACCAGAAAAAAAAATCCGGGTGTCGATGGAACTGCATTAACAGGCCTGGGGTGCGGCCTCACCGGTCCCCACTGCCGGGAACGCACTCCCTCACCAGAGAAGGATTGGCCACGCTGGTGCAGTATCTGGCCACTACCTCCGACATGCATACGTCAAATAACTCACGGCCCTCAGTCCCCAGCAGCTGCGAAGCAACTGACCATGGTGGCGGTCAGATCTGCAATGCAGCAGAGGGTGATAAGAATCTCTGGACTGCAGGCCGCCATTGAAACCTGAACTTGGCAACGTTTAACGCTAGAACCTTCTCTAGTGAGGGAAGTCTAGCTGTACTATTCGAGGAGCTAGAGGGTGTTAAATGGGATATAATAGGGCTTAGTGAGGTTAGGAGGACGGATGAGGCCTATACTGTGCTACAAAATGGGCACATCCTTTGCTATCGGGGCTTGGCAGACAGAAGAGAATTGGGAGTGGGGTTCCTAATTCACAGAAACATAGCTGGCACATACAGGAATACTATAGCATTAAATGATGTATGGTGTTTTTTGGCGCAAGGGCCATTTGATGGCCAAAGAGCGCCAGTTCAAGGGATAAGGAATGGGGACAATGATTGTGATTAGCGGCTGTATAAGGGCCATAAAATTCCTCGCCGTAAGGCGGGTAAAAACATACAAGTAATAAAATCATGACCATGCCATGAAAAATGTGTGTGGTGCGAATAGATGACAAAAGTTGGTGATAATAAAAACAATGGCGGACATTTATGGCATTAGCACAAGTGCCTCACTCGTTCGTACCCTTGCGTCCAAGGGCCGTGAGGCAAGTGCTTTGATGTGTAGCCACCGCAGCAAAAACCTCTCTGGAGAGGTCGTAGTACGGAATGCCCGGGTACATGATGTGAAAATTATGAATTTTCTTTAAAAACGCTAACAATAATTTATAACTAAAAAGCGGTGGTCTACCAACGAACATTGCAGGGTGTAAAGGTAAATGTTGTCGGTAGGGTAACGGAAAATGCTGTTTTCTTAGAGATTCTAAGTGTTTGCACTGAATTAGCATGTGAAGGACTATTAATTCTTCCCCACATCTGTCACACAATGGTGGATCGCCGCCGGACAAAAGATATGTGTGTGTCTTGTATGTGTGTCCTATCCTGAGTCTCGTTAGTATTACCTCTGTATGACGCGGTTTTGGTACTGGCAGCCAATGACCAAGGTGTGGCTTAATAATGTGTAGTTTGTTTTGTGTGTGTGTATCCCACTTGCTCTGCCAGTATACCCTGAGGTTTCGTTTGAGAGACAGCTTAAGATCAAGGGCCGGGATTGATATGGGTGTAGGGGCAGTGCTTTTGTGGACGGATGCAGCGAGCTGATCCGCCCTCACGTTGCCTTGAATCTCTCGGTGCCCTGGCACCCAGCACACTACAACATGTTGGTTGAGTGTGCACAAAATAGAGTAAAGTGAGACGAGGACCGGGTTTTTTGTTTTTTAAGACTGTGCAGAGCCGTTCCGTTACCACACTGAGGGAGTCTGTATAAATTACTGCTTTTTGTATTTGTAATTGTTTTATGTGTTTAGCTGCCACAAGTATCGCGAAGGCTTCCGCTGTGAAGATACTTGTGCCTGGATGTAGAGGGCCAGCATCCGAAAAGGATGGGCCGACAGCAGCGTAGGACACAGAGGAGTTAGTCTTGGAGGCATCTGTGAAGAACTCAGGACGTGTGTATTTGTGTTGAAGTTCCAGGAAGTATGTCCGGATATGGGCAATAGGCGCATGTTTTGTAACTTCAAGAAAGGACACATCGTAGTCTATAGTCTGCCATTGCCACGGTGGCGGATATGCTAGAGGAGCCATTAAACTGTGTTCAAGTGAGACTCCAGTTTCCTCAGCTAGACTTTTCAGGTGAACTGAGAAGGGCTGCCTCATCGAAGGCCTGTTTTGAAACAGAATGGAGCTCGACAAATCATTATTAGTAGAGTATGAGGGGTGCTTCTTATCTGCTTTCACCTTAAGGAAATAAACAAAGGACATTTAAGTTCTCTGCAGATAAAGCGACCACTCATTTGAGTCAACATAAAGGCTTTCTACGGGGCTGGTGCGAAAAGCACCCGTAGAAAGGCGGATGCCCAGATGGTGCACGGGGTCCAGCATCTTCAAAGCACTTTGAGTTGCAGACTGATAAACAACGGCCCCATAATCTAAGCGGGTGCGAATGAGGCTTCGATACAGATTCATGAGACATTGCCTGTCACTACCCCACTTAGTACGTGACAACACTTTTAAAACATTTATGGCTTTTAAGCATTTTGTTTTTAAATACTTGATGTGCGGTACGAAGGTCAACTTCTTGTCCAATATTAATCCTAAGAATTTATGCTCCGCATTAACAGACAAACGTTGACCGCTCAGTTCAATGTCGGGTTCTAAGTGCATGCCTCTCTTTCGAGAGAACAAGACACACGTGCTTTTTGTGGGTTCAGTCGGAATCCGTTTTCCTATGCCCATTTGGAGACCTTGTTTAAACTTAACTGAACCTGCCGCTCACACATTGCCAGATTGCAAGACCTAAAGCCAAGCTGGACGTGATCGACATATGTAGAATAAAACATATTGCGAGGGATGGTCAAGCGCAAGGAATTCATTTTTATGAGAAAAAGTGTGCAGCTAAGTACACCACCTTGTGGCACGCCTGTTTTCTGAACAAATGTATGGGAAAGAACCGTGCCCACACGGACACGGAATGTCCGGTTTGACAGGTAACTTTCGATTATGTGAAACATTCTTCCGCGCACGCCAAAGTGGGACAGGTCTCTTAGAATTCCGAAACGCCATGTTGTATCATACGCCTTTTCGATATTGAGGAACACAGAGAAAAAGTATTGTTTATGGACGACGGCGTCTCTGATTTGTGCCTCGATACGAACAAGGTGGTCTGTCGTGGATATACTCTCTCGAAACCCGCACCGAAATGGGTCGAGCAAATTGTTTGTTTCAAGAAAGTGTACAAGTCGGCAGTTTATCATTTTTTCGAAGACTTTGCACAAGCAGCTTGTAAGTGCAGTAGGCCTATAACTTGAAGCTAAAGAAGGGTCCTTGCCCTCTTTCAAAATGGGAATAATAATAGCCTCTTTCCAGGAGGTAGGGATAGTTCCAGAAAACCAGATAGCATTGTACAAACAAAGTAAGGTTTTTCGTGTTTCGGCTGGTAGGTTTTTTAACATTTCATACACCACACGGTCAGCACCTGGGGCAGAAGTACTGCAGGAGTTTAGAGACGTTCGGAGCTCAGCTAGACTGAAAGCTTGGTTATATGCCTCGTATCTAGTGGATTTGTGTTCGAGTTCCTGCTTTTCTATTCTTGATCTGTATTTTTAGAAAGTGTCAGTATAGTGGGACGAGCCGGATACCCATTCAAAATGTGCCCCGAAGAAGTTTGCCTGATCTTCCAAGGTATCACCTTGAGTGTTTACGAGTGGAAGTGTGTGTACTTGTTTCCCTGCTATCCTACCGACCATGTTCCAGACTTTAGCCTCCTGTGTGTAAGAATTGATTCCTGACAAAAACATCTGCCAGCTTTCTCTTCTGGCCTGCCGACGCGTTCTCCTAGCCTGAGACTTTATTTTCTTGAAGGTGTCAAGATTTTCGGCTGTCGGTGAGTTCCGAAGCAGCCTCCAAGCTCTGTTTTGCTGTTTGCGCGCGTTTCGGCATTCAGAGTTCCACCATCGCACATGCCGTTTTCCAGGGTGTCGATTTGTTTGTGGGATGCATTTTGTTGCAGCATCAATCAAAAAGGCTGTGAAGTAGTTGACAGCAACATCAATGTTCAAAGTACATATGTCATTCCAACTTAGACGAGCGATGGTATAAAACTGTTCCCAGTCGGCTCTGTTTATGAGCCACATGGGAACACGTGGTGGACACTCAGTTACTGTATTTGTGCTCAAAACTACGGGGAAGTGGTCACTTCCGTACAGATTACTGACGACTTTCCACTGGAGTAGAGACACAAGAGATGGAGATACTATGCTTAGGTCTATGGAGGAGTAGGTGTTATTGGCGAGATTATAATAGGTTGGTTCTTTTCGATTTAGGAGACAGGCGCTCGACGAGAGAAGGAACTGTTCGATCAGTCGACCTCGTGCGTCATATCGAGAGTCACCCCATAGATTGCTATGCGCATTAAAGTCTCGAAGGAGAACATAAGGTTCCGGAAGTTCATCAATTAAAGAGTGTAAAGCACGTTTTTGCAGCTGATAGCTAGGAGGAATGTAAATAGTGCAGATTGTGATCAGTTTATCAAAAAGAACCGCTCGAACAGCCACTGCCTCAAGGGATGTTTGGAGTTGTAAGTGTGTGCATGCAATTCCTTGATTCACTATGATGGCAGCACCTCCGGATGATGTCATGGCATCATCACGGTCCTATCGAAAAATAACGTATTTACGAAGAAAATTTGTGTGTTTTGAATTAAGGTGTGTTTCTTGTACACACAGCACTTTCGTTGAGTGTTCGTGAAAGAGTTCTTGGATGTCGTCAAGGTTTCTGAGAAGGCCCCTGACGTTCCATTGTATAATTTGAGTATTCATGGTGAATGTAAAATAATGCTGTGTGTACGAAAAGCGAGTGGCTGTTTAGACGGGGAGTTTGAGTTCACTTAACGGGGCCGTCACCAGGCCCTGTTATTTGCTTTTTTGTTTTCTTGGCGCGCTCCAAAAAGCCACGCCGCTCCTTCGGCACCAAGGGTGCCGACGTATCCATTGCCTCCTCGGAGGCACTGGATGCCCGCGCGTGCGGGCTTTTAGTTCGAATTTCGGGCCTCGCCTGGTGAGGGGAGGCCTTGAGACCCGAAGACTTTGCAGTCTCCGGTCTCTGTTTGGGAGTAGGCGGTGAAGCCTGGGCTACAGCCGCCTTGGGGGCAGGTGCCACAACCACCGCCTCGGTATGCGCAGGCCGAAGGGGTGGCTTGGGCTGGTGCAGTGTTGCCCCCTGACACGCCGCATCAGCAAATGTTGCGCCGTAAAATGGCGACACTCTTCTTCTTGCTTCTTTGAATGTGATGTTTTCTTTGACTTTAAGAGTGATTATTTCTTTTTCTTTCTTCCAGTTAGGACACGAACGCGAATACGCGGCGTGTTCCCCGTCACAATTCACGCAGTGAGGCGTGGTAACACAGTTATCAGATGGGTGGCCGCGGCTACCACATCTTGCACAAGTTTCCTGACCCCGGCAGTTCTGCGAGCCATGACCAAATCGTTGACATTTATAACACCGTCTTGGATTGGGAATGTAGGGACGGACAGAGAGTTTGATGTGGCCTGTGTCTATAGATGAAGGCAGTGTGCTAGATGCGAAAGTGAGTATTAAATGTTTGGTAGGTATTTCTGTGTTATCGCGTCTGATGACGATTCATTTCACATCTGTGACATTTTGCTCTTTCCACCCTTCAAGCAGTTCCTGTTCAGACATTTCAAGAAGATCTGCTTCTGAAACAACTCCGCGTGAGGTGTTCATTGATCTATGAGGTGAAACAGATACTGGGATATTACCAAATGCTATGAGAGTGCCAAGTTTTTCATAGTGGTGTTTTTCAGGTAGCTCAAGGAGAAGGTCTCCTCTAGCCATCTTTGTAACCTTGTATCCTGGGCCAAAGAGCTCAGTCAGAGATTTAGCAACAAGAAATGGAGATATGGCTCTGGCTTGTTTTGTTGGGTTTTCACTGTGCACTACATGGAATTTCGGAAAGCATTGCGTGGGTTGGCTGAAAATTGATATTTCATCGGTGCGTCCTCTCTTAGGCGGAAGACGGGGAAATGCAGGTGTTCCCATAGTAATGTACTTATTTTTCGGCAGCAATGGTGACCACCCACCATGGAGTCCAACCAGGGGACGCTGAAGCACTTAATAGCATAAGGCTGCAGACGCCAGCCGTACATTGCCACTATAACCAAATATAACTACTTAAGGTTGAGTAATTACACAAGGTTAACCCTAGCCACCAGGAAGTTTGGAACTAAACGGAAGAGAGTAGAAGACAGGACAGATAAATAGTAAAGGATAAAGACTAAGATGTAGGGAGAGAGAGATAGGAGAAGGCGACTGCCGATTTCCTCTGGGTGGGTCAGCCCAGGGGTGCCATCTACGTGAAGCCGGGGCCAAAGGGGTGTGTTGCCTCTGCCGGGGGGCCTTAACGGTGCAATCACCCAGCGTCGGCTCAACCCCCAGGATCCCCTTTTCCCCGGACACGGCAAAGCCACGCACGGCTAGGCGTGGGAGGGAATAGAAACTCCCCCGTTAGCTCGGGTCCGTGGTGTCGCTACACATCAAACGCCTGCTTTCACAGGCGCCCCTGCGGGGAGCATTAATGAAAGGGTGGTAGGTATTGTAAATAAACTGAATAAAAGATACAAGATGAAGGTAGTACAGGCTTACGCGCCTACATCCAGCCATGATGACGCTTCAGTTGAAAGCTTCTATGAAGACGTGGAATCGGCAATGAGTAAGGTAAAAGCACAGTATACTATAGTGATGGGCGACTTTAATGTAAAGGTAGGGAAGAAGCAGGCTGGAGACCAGGCAGTAGGAGATTATGGCATCGGCACTAGAAACGCCCGAGGAGAGCTACTAGTAGAATTCGCTGAACGCAATAATTTGCGGATTTTGAATACCTTCTACTGAAAATGAGAAAACCGCAAGTGGACATGGAGGAGCCCTAATGGCGAAAATAAGAACGAAACAGACTTTATAATGACTGCACACCCAGGAATCGTGCAGGATGTCGAAGTGGTTGGCAAGGTACGATGCAGTGACCATAGAATGGTACGGTCTCGAATTCGCCTAGACTTGAGAAAGGAACGACAGAAACTGATACGCAAGAAGCCAATCAGTGAGCTAGCACTGAGAGTGAAAGTGCAGGAATTCAGAGTGTCGCTGCAGAACAGGTACTCGGCTCTTAGTGAGGAAACCAACCTTAGCGTAGATACAGTGAATGATAATCTGACGAGTATTATTACGGAGTGTGCAGTGGAAGTTGGAGGCAGGGTAGTTAGACAGGATACTGGCAAGCTTTCCCAGGAAACGAAGAACCTAATTAAGAAGCGTCAAATCATGAAAGTGTCAAGTACAACAGACAAAATAGAACTGGCAGAGCTTTCGAAGTTGAATACTAGACGTAAAGTATGCGATGTAAGAAGGTATAACATGGAGAGAATTGAACACGCTCTGAAAAACGGAGGAAGCGTCAAAGCAGTGGAGAGGAAACTTGGGATAGGCAAAAGTAGGATGTATGCACTGAGGGACAAAGAAGGCAAAATAGCTACCTATATGGATAGAATAGTTAAAATAGCGGAGGAGTTTTACAGAGATCTGTACAGTAGCCGAGAGAACCACGACCTTAATACTATAAGAACTAGCAGTAACCCAGATGACACCCCACCAGTAATGATAGAAGTCAGAAAAGCTTTGGAGAGCATGCAAAGAGGCAAAGCTGCTGGTGAGGATCAGGTAACATCAGATCTGCCGAAAGATGGAGGACAGATTGTGTTAGAAAAACTAGGCACCCTGTTTACGAGGTGTCTCCTGACGGTAAGGGTACCAGAGTCTTGGAAGAACGCTAACATTATCTTAATACATAAGAAAGGAGATGACAAGGACTTGAAGAACTACAGGCCGATCAGCTTGCTCTCTGTAGTATACAAGCTATTTACAAAGGTAATTGCTAACAGAGTAATGAAAACATTAGAATTCAATCAGCCAAAGGAACAAGCAGGATTTCGAACAGGCTACTCAACAATTGACCACATTCATACTATCAATCAGGTAATAGAGAAATGCTCAGAGTATAACCAACCACTATACATAGCCTTCAGAGATTGAGAGAAGGCGTTTGATTCAGTAGAAATATCAGCCGTCATGCAGACACTGGGGAATCAGGGTGTAGATGAAGTATATATAAACATTATGGAAGAAATCTACAGGGGATCAACTGCTACCATAGTGCTTCATAAAGAAAGCAACAGAATACCAATCAAGAAGGGTGTAAGGCAGGGGGACACAATCTCCGCAATGCTATTTACCGCGTGCTTACAGGAGGTTTTCAGAAGCCTAGAATGGGAAAAGTTAGGGATAAGAGTTAATGAAGAATACCTTAGTAACCTGCGCTTCGCGGATAACATTGCATTGCTGAGTAACTCAGGGGACGAATTGCAACTCATGATTACGGAGTTAGACGAGGAGAGCAGAAAAGTGGGTCTTAAAATTAATCTGCAGAAAACTAAAGTAATGTACAACAACCTCGGAAAGGAGCAGCGCTTGGATAAAAGTAATAGTGTACTTGAAGTTGTAGAAGACTATGTCTACTTAGGGCAGGTAATAACCGCAGAGCCTAACCACGAGATTGAAATAACTAGACGAATAAGAATGGGATGGAGAACATTCGGCAAGCACTCTCAAATTATGACAGGTAGATTGCCACTATCCCTCAAGAGGAAGGTATATAACAGCTGTATCTTGCCGGTACTTAGCTACGGAGCAGAAACCTGGAGACTTACAAAGAGGGTTCAGCTTAACTTGAGGACGACGCAGCGAGCAATGGAAAGAAAAATGGTAGGTGTAACCTTAAGAGACAAGAAGAGAGCAGAGTGGATTAGGAGACAAACGGGGGTTAAGGATATCATCGTTGAAATAAAGAAGAGGAAATGGACATGGGCCGGGCATGTAGCGCGTAGACAGGATAACCGCTGGTCATTAAGGGTTAAAAACTGGATAAACAGAGGAGGGAAGCGGGTTAGGGGGAGACAGAAGGTTAGGTGGGCAGATGAGATTAAGAAGTTTGCGTGTATAAATTGGCAGCAGCAAGCACAGGACCGGGTTAACTGGTGGAACATGGGAGAGGCCTTTGTCCTGCAGTGGACGTAGTCAAGGTGATGATGATGATTATGTTGATGATGATGAGCTTGTGCAGTAAGTCTGAGGCCCGTTGTGCCTTGGTTGTTATTTACTCTATGTGTGATCTCCAGTTAAGTTTGTCATTATAAATAATTTCCAAATATTTTTATATATTCTACTTTCTGAATGGGTTCCCCTTTATATAGAATTGAAATTGAAATTGGATCTGCAAGCGTAAACACCGAGAGCGCACTTCTGCTGATGTTTAAAGATAATGAAATCGACTGCAACCAAATTTCTAACATGTTAATACATATTTGCCATTGAGGTTGTAGTGAGTAAATATCACAGTCAGCAGCAAAGAATGCGATGTCAACAGCATAAATCTAGACAGTAAGTTCTTGGTCTGTTGGTATTGTGCTCATTAAAACATTAAATAACACTGGAGATAAGACTGCTCCTTGGGGAACTCCGCGCGTTTTTTTAAGTCTAGATGAGGAACATCCATCCTTGATGCAGTAGAATTCTCTTAATTTGAAAAATTCTGCCACCCCCTCAATAAAGTATTGTGGGAAATTCAATTTCTTTAGCGTATTTAACAAAATGAAATGTTCCACACTGTTTTACGCCTTGGCTATGTCAAGCGTTACTAAAGCAGCGTATTGCCTTCTTTTTCGAGCGAGCTGTATTCGGCTCTCTAAATCAGCATGGGCACACCAAATGGAGAAATCACTACGAAAGCCAATTTGGTTCAGTTTTATTACTAAATTGTCTGCCATCAAGGTACTTACTTGGCTATGTAGGATCCTCCCTACTGGTTTGACCATATTAGATGTTACAGAGATGGGTCTGATAATATCGACTGTTAATCCTACACTTGGATTTTCTAGTATAAGAATGACCTTTGCCTTGTATTGTCTTGTCGCCTAGGAGATCTTGGTTCATACGAACAAGGGGGATTGGCCACACTGTACCTTATAATGGACATTTTTCACAATGCTTGCTAAAAAAGGGGAGAAATTAGATAAGAACAATAATAATGTTCCTTTGAAAAAAAACTTGAAAAAGTGCGGAAGAATTCGGTAAACCAGAATATATAAAACAAATTAACAAGAATGAGGAAGGAGAAAAAGAATTCGATATATCTGGCAGTAACACTAGCAGCGTATCCTCCCGGTTGCCTCAATGAATTTATGTAGCACTGACAGAATAGCACTGTGATCCGTACCCGACTGACTGGCTCCAAAGGATAAAAGGGCGTATTAACTGTCGATACGAGCATACCAATGGGTCTCTCAAGAATGAATCGGCGCAGTGAGGCGAAACGGCGTCATGTGAGAAGAAAGTGATCTATTGTTTCAGGTACATTGCAAACTGCACACAGGTAAGGTATAGAAAATCCTGATTTGTGGAGATAAAAATTTAACCGAGGAACTCTACAGCGAAAGCTTGTGAAGGTCACCTCACATTGACGGGAAAGGCAATTTGCGGTGTTCCATGTGAATCGCAAGTGCCGAAATTCTTCAGATTTTAGGAGCGATGTTTCGTTGATTTTTAGGATTACCAGGCGTTTGAATCATTCGGCAGTAATAAAGGGAAACTGTGGAGCTACTAGCACCAGCGGGAAATTTAAGATGCCGAAGTTAGCGAATCACAAATTTTATTTAGTACAATTACAGCATGCCCGGAGACCCAAATAAACCGAGCTTCTGATAGGCTATGCGGTACGAGACACCAAAATATCCTAAGAAGAGGAGGCTGCTTTGCGGACGTTAAATGTGTACATACAGACAAAGCATCCGAAATATTATTAGCTCTTGATTGCTGAGAGTTTAGTTTTCGAAGAGCCAAAGTAATAGCTAGGAATTCTGCGAGATAAATTGGTGTGAAGTCAGACAATAGAAGCGCAAAAGACCAATTAAGCTGATGAGAAAAAATACCTACTCCAGCCTTCCGAAGATTTTGCGTTGCATCCGTCCAAATTACTACGTAATTGGGAAAATTACTGAGATGGTTTTGAAGGAGGCCCTCCAGAACATGCTTTGGAAGTAACTTCGCATTTTGCGGAAAAATGTCATCGAAAATTAAGTCAACTGGCACCGAGCGTAGAGTTTGGAAGTTAATGGCTGGAGGGATATGTGAAGAATTGATTACAGAGACATGACGGAAATGACTTGAGGCCTTTGATAACGACACCACGGGTGCTTAAAGAAAGAAACTAGATATTTGATGAAAACTGTCTGTGAACCGAAGAGGGGCGCATCGTAGAGTTTTAAAAATGTTTGCACAGTAAGCTGTCGAAATCTAGCATCAAGTGTAATGATTCGAGCTTGCAAATGGAGCACGCTATTCGCGACACAACTAGGTAGCCCGAGACACAGCCGCAGAGCTTGCCTTTCAAGCAATATAAGAGGTTTCAATTTGTACTCGGCACTTCCGAAAAACAGAACGCAACCAAACTCCAGAATTGGGCGTACATAAAGTCTGTATATCATAAGTAACGTATCCCCGCGCATCCCTGAATCCTTATTGCAAAACCGGCGTAGCAATCCTAGGGCGCTGTCTGTTTTACGGATTCTTGATTCTATTTGTTGCTGCCAATTTAAATTGTCCACGTAAACAATGCCAAGATATTTTAGTGCTGCTACTTGTGGAATCGAATCATTTCGATAATGCAGTGAAAGAAATACGAGAACGAATAGCGAGAAGACAAGCAGAGCACATTTGCTAACATTAAGTGAAAAAGACAGCCCACCAAGCCATACCTTGAGCTCACATAAATATGACAGTAAGATTTGATACAAAATATTCATATCTCGGGATGACAAGAAAAAAGCAGTATCATCGGCGTCGACGTAAAAAGGATCATTTTTATGAACGGGAATGGATGATAACAAGATAATAAATAAAAGAGGTGACAGAACTCATCCTTGTGAAACACCGTTTGTTTGCTTATATGAGGGAGAAGCAATGCCCTCGTGGCAACAAAAGAACTGTCCCTCAAAGATAAACTCCTCACTCCAAGATATAATGTACTTGGACAACTTACAGTCCACTAATGTTGAAATTAATGTACTGTGTTCCTCACTATCGTAGGCTTTTGCAATATCTAACGTGACTAATGCAGAAAGCTCCCCAAATACTTTTGCAAGGCGAATTAGGCTTTTAAAATCAACATGAGCCGACCATATAAAGCACCCCTGTCTGAATCCTACTTGCCTTAGTGAAAGGATGTCCTTACGAGCGATGAATTCACTGAGCCTTCTATGAAGAAATTTTTACATTATTTTAACTAAGTTTGAAGTAAGCAAAATTGGCCGATTGTAATCCAGGACATATCCGAGGGTTTGATTTTTTTTCGCAGCAATACAACTTTAGCAATTTTCTACGCGCTTGGAATCCGTGTGCGCTGTAAGGAGCAGTTAACAATATTCAAAAGCTCATAGGGATGGGAATTAGGTATCAATTTAATCATAGAGTTAGTAGTCTGATCTGGACCGAGAGATGCTTGATATACAGTTAGTAGGACATCTGCCAGTTCCCCCATAGTGACGTCCCGAAAGTCCGAGGTTGAGCTTTTGAATGTCATAGGTCTCAAGCATGACGAAGCGGAACGCACTTCAAGTCCTTTCGTGATGCCCTCTAACAAATCGGCTGTCTCTTTAGGAGACAGCACTACTGAATGCGAATATGCTGGTACCTGATGATGATGATGATAATGACCTCTGATGGATGGCGCTCACCCACAGAGGGGGATAGGCCAAGAACCGGGCGGCAGAATACTTAAATGAAACTAAAATAAAATTGAAGCCAATCTGAAAAAGTAGTTTAAATATAATGCTCCCAAAAAGCAAAAATGTTTGCTGAGCAAGCGGTCCAACTATCTCTCGTTTTTGACAGACATAGCTATGAATTATAAGCTAAAAATCTGAAAAGGTTAGGGTTCACTAGCACGGTAATCCTTTAGTTGCCTGGATGCAATCAAACACAGTGAAGCATATATCCCTGCGGCAGTAACCAAATGAAGTTCTGCCAAGGGATAAAATTACTGGTAGATTTACTTGTATTTTTAGCTTTTGTATTGGGGCTACTAAAAATCGTTTTTTTCTGATAAGAATAACGATGACAGAATAAAAAGAAATGTTCAATTGTTTTAATTTCGTTGCACCAAATGCATAGCGGTGACGCCTTGAGTCAAGCTTTTTTAATGTAATAATTTAGTTGTGGAACTGCACAGCGCAATCTGGTAAAAGTGACCTTTAACTGGCGAGATACACACCACTGTTTATTCCAGCAATCCCTCAAATGCTAGAAATCTTTGAATTTATCCATATTACGTTTTCCCCATTGCAGACAAGCATTTCGGAACCTTAGCGCTGTCACGTAAGCCGTATCTGGCAAAAGTGGGATGGTGGCCCCACTCAGGGATACTGCTGCTGAAGAGTCCGCTTTTTCGTTCAAATATATTCCGCGGTGGCCCGGTACCCATAGCAAATGCAGTTTTTTTTTTACGTTTTTCGGTACTCGGTACTAAATGCCGAAACGTATTCATCAGCTCTGCATTTACTGCCGCAGAAAGTGCATTACAAACTGATAACGAATCTGTAATGATAACTGCTAATGATTCGCCTGAGGGCAATTTGCGTAGGGCAGGAACGATGGCCAATAACTCTGCAATGAATACAGGGGTGTAATCTGAGAGTCTAATCGAAAAGGACCAGTCCAAAAAAGGAGAGAAGATGCCAACTCCAGCCTTTTCTTTTGACACAGATGCATCAGTCGCAATGGTTATGCTTATTTCTAGGTGAGCTAGATAATCTGCTAACTGGTCATTTAAGTATGTATGTGCCAAATGTTTCGCAATATGAGGAAATATATCATCAAATTGTATGCTAAGCATTGACTTTAGGTTGTGTATTGGACCAATATGTTTAACTTTTGCATGGAGTTGCTGTAGTAGCGCTTGTGAAAATACTATTTGTGGGGTGTGTAGTCGCGACCAATGTGTTTCGAAAAATAAAGCCGGTTCTTGAATGAAAGCGTAAAATGAGAGTCTTTGGTGTGAACTGTATATCTTTAAGAATGCTTGAACAGTGAGAATTTTAAACCTATTTAGCAGAGAAGGTAGGCGAGCTTCCATATCCAACACGTTATTTGCAACAAGTTTTGGTAGAACCAAACACAAACGCAACGCTTCTCTTTCCAGCAGTATTAGGGGTCTAATTTTATAAGCTGCGCTACCAGAAAATAATACACATCCGAATTTCATGATGGGCCGCACATAAAGTTTATGTATCATTATTAGCTCATCTTTTCTTAAACCGGCTTTACGGTTTGCGAGTTTCCGTAGCCACCGCATGGCCCGTGTTGCCTTGGAGTACACATCATCAATGTGACTTCTCCAAATAAATGTGTCATTATATAGCATGCCCAAATATTTAAGAGAATTCGCAGGCGGTATGAGCTCATTACTGTACATTAACGAGATGTTGAGAGGCTGCAGAGAAGAGAATGCAAGAAGCACACTCTTCTTTACGTTCAAGTTCATATGAATATTTTTAAGCCGTCTTTCTATCACTTTGAGATAATTTTGTAGACTCTGGTATAGGGGTTGAAGGTCGGTATTACTTGCAAAGAAAGCAATATCGTTCGCGTACACATATAACTGAATATCCTTAGTTGATGGAATAGAGCTTAAGAAAATGTTAAATAAAACTGGCGACAGGACAGCCCCCTGAGGTACGCCACGTGTCTGCTTATATCTATTACACGAGTACCCATCTTTAAAGCAGTAGTATTCTCTCCCTCTTAAAAACTCCGACACCCACGCAGTGATGTAGTTGGGAAAGTGGTGATATGCCATCTGTTTTAAAAAAATTGAAGGCTAAACACTATCGTACGCTTTGGCCAAATCTAGAGTAACTAATGCACAGTATTGGCGCCGACGCCGAGCCAGTTGCATTCGGCTCTCTAAATCAACACGCTGACTTCATATTGAGCAACCTGATCTAAAACCAATTTGACTGGGGTTTAATATATCGTTATTATTATTATAATTCATTACCAAGGCATTCAAAACTTTTCAATTAGCTTAACCAGAGTTGACGTGAGTGATATCGACCTTACATTGTCCAAGGCGAATCCTTTTTCCTGCTTTTTAAGAAGTGGAATCACTTTAGACAGCTTCCATTCCGCAGATATCTAAGCTTTTGTCAAAGAAAAATTCACCAGATTAAGTACTTCAGTTGGAGAAATCTCGAATATTACTTTTATTGTTGCATTTGTTACCCCGTTCGGTCCAGGTGCTGAAGGAGATAAGTGCCTTATCATCTCTGCCAGCTCATCTAAAGTAACCTCCTCCAAATCCTCGCCCGCCATTGGGTTTACAATGTGCAGTGATATAGTTTACATAAATCGATCTTGGAGCCCTTTCGCAATATTTTCTACTAAAAAAGTGAGTTCTTGGGAAGAAAGAACAGAAGAGTCAATATTTTCAGCGGGTGGTAACATCTTTTGAGATCTTAAAACCTGAAGAGCGCTTTTTTGTTTTAGCCCTAGAAAGATAATCATGTCGTTTCATATTATAACCACCTTTTGCTGTACTTACTGTGCGTCTGAAGTCTGCTGCTGGGAATTTATAATCACACCAATTTTTGGACATTGGTTGACTAGCAGTTGTTTCCATGCAGCTTTCTGTTTTCTATAGCTCCTCATGCACTTCAGTCCACCATGGACTAAAAGAACCTCTTGTGGCCGAGTTTAATTTAAAAGTTGCTTTTTTTACTGATCTTCTTAACATTGCACGCAGATTCATAGCCCTAATGTCACCTTGCAAGTCTTTGCGGCGCTCAAAAGTAGCCCTCAAGTCTTTTTCTAATTTTCTATAGTTGAGGATTGAGCCTGCCTTTTCGGCGACATGTATTCTCGGAATGTGAAAGTACAATACTGATAGGCAAGTGGTTACTGTTAGTAGCACAGTCTAAAGTTTTCCACGAACATCTATTTAGAGATGAGCTTGAAAATGTCAAGTCAATTACAGATTTAGAGAGACCTCGGACAAAAGTAGCGGATTGCAAATTTAGACAAGATCAATTCTTGTCAATAGCCCATTTTCACAAGCGTTTTCCGCCTGATTCTGTTTTAAAACCCCAAGCCACATGATGTGAACTGAAGTCTCCAGGGATTAATATATCCTTTCTGCAGGCAGAGAACATATCGTCTAGACTTCATGTGTCTTGCACCCCGGCTGGGAAATAAGCAATTTACAAACGAGAAGGGAGAACCGTCGGGTAATACTATGTCTACTATCAAAATTTTACAATCTGGAGTCACACAACGATAAGAGACCGTAGCTTTGTGACTAAACTTAGTTGCTATCAAGACAGCAAACTCACCACCTCTGCTATGTTGGTCCAATCGAAATAGCCGATAATTGTTTAGGTACAACTTCTGGTTGGTTGAAAGCCAGGTAGGTTCCTTGCAATGATATATTATCCGGAAAAAGTTGTGAAGAAATGTATGATAGGTCTGTTGCTGCGGAAAATATACCTGCGTCTATTGCTATGCTCCAATGTTTATCCACTTCATAGTCTTCTCTACGAGGCAGGGACTCTCTACCGCTTTATTCCCTAATCCCACTACTGCCTTGTGGCAATATATTAACCCCTTTTTGGCCTATGCCCACTTTAAGTTTGGAGGCGGGTCGGTAAAAGTGAATGCTTTTCAGAGTGGATGAAAAAATTTGGCTTATTGTTGCATAGGTGGCAGAGCATCTTAGTCGAGAATAAATATGAGATAAGGATTCCAGGCAGGGGTTGTGATAGAATGGAATGTGGACTGCTGAAAACATTTTTAACAATCGTTAGTGACACATCCGTTAAAACTTTGGAAGATGAAAAAGTTTCTTGAGCAATGTTTTGTGATGCTTCTTGACATTATAAGACTGTGACATAGCACATTGTCATACCATGCATGTGTCTGACTTCTTGAATATTTGCTGGCAAAGCGACAAATACAGACAGACGGAAGTTAACAGATGTCGTGTGTTTCTCGTCTTATGTACGTATCATTAACAAATATTTTTTTCCAGTTTGTTCCTGCAATTGCTTACTTCGTAATATATCTATGCCAAAACTTGTCTTCGATGGAGGCGGAAATGTTGTAGGCCCGTGTGCTCAGATTTGGGTGCACGTAAAAGAACCCCAGGTGGTCTAAATTTCCGGAGCCCTCCACTACGGCGTCTCTCATAATCATATAGTGGTTTTGGGACGTTAAACCCCACATATCAATCAAAACTTGTCTTCAGCATCGCCTGCAGCCAGACTAGCTACATAAGAAACCTTAATTTGATCAAACTAGAATATGCCTGTACTTTTTATAACAACAATCAAATGAACATAATTAGTATTTCTCTATAATTTTTTCATAACCAATGCCCCTGATTCATTCTTTTAAACATACCGTTTTTAAAATTTTATTTAGAGGTTCTGCAGGTCTATACTTATGTCTACGCTGGAGGGGCAACAACAAGAACAAACAAATGTTGTACAATGTCACAGTACCTAATCAGATAACTTATAGAGCAGTTAAACCGCAGTGTTACAGCACACAAACAATTGAAGAACAAAACACTCATTTGCAACAGAAGTCTACAAATAATTCACCCAGGACGTTAAAGAACCCCAGGTGGTCGAAATTTTCCGGAGCCCTCCACTACGGCGTCTCTCATAATCATATGGTGGTTTTCGGACGTTAAACCCCTAAAATCAATCAATCAATAATTCACCCAGGAACTGGCAACACATCATATTCGTACATATCATTCAAAACTAAACTAAAAAAGTCAAGTTGTTTTTCAGTATCTTGTGACTGAAAAGCGCCTTTTGGTAGGAAGTTCCTGTCAGCAGAAGTCCTGGAGAAAAAGTTTTTGAAAGCAGTAGTATGAGCGAAAACAGGCACCAACGAATATTTAAAGATATGTCTTGCATTTCTAGAAGATAGATGATCCACACAGTCGCGAAGAACTCTACCCAAAAGAATTTAGTGTAAGAACGTTTTCCTGAAAGATTACATTTTCATGTCATTCTTTCATAATAATTGGCTAAATATAAATCTAACAGTGTTCCATTGAACTACTTAATTGATTCAAGACATTTGTTTTTCAAAGAGGGTCCTAAACAACCGAGTCATATATAAGCTTCGATTTAGTACAGGTGTTGTGTGTCTATAATGTAGTCTCCTTTGGGGAAGACTTAAGCTCTCTTTTAAGAATCGACAGTTTCCTAAGGGCAGCAATGCATAAGCTTGTAGTGTGATCTGACCACGTAAGCGTTTATGTCGTGGTGACTCCTAGAAATTTGTATTTTTCTACGTCTCTAAGTGGATTAATGCAGCAGGTGTAAAGGCTGGAAGCTTGCTTTCTTGTTATCCTTATCAGAAACTTTTTGTCACTATTAGGTTCCGTACGCCAGTTCTGGCACCACTTGCCTATACTTGTAAGAGATTGCTAAAGTAACATCTGGTGATTCACACAACATATTTGTTTGAAAACCACACTATTGTCTGGAAGTAATCGAATAGATATGTTCTGATGTACGACATAATGTAAATTATTATTAAAAATTCAGAATAATAAGACGCCTAACACACTATGTTGTGGCTTACTGTAGGAAATACTTAGAAAAGCCCAAACGCTGACCCCAACGACATGGCCTAATGTACTTTTGAAACACCCGAATGCACGTAACAGTACCTGAAGAAAGTGCAATATTTTCGAGCTTAAACAGCCTAGCTATAGAGTTTTCACCAGGCACCTTGTGAAAGACCTTACCAAAATCTAAAAAGGACACATCAGTCTGCCCAGATATATCTAGAACCCGTGTTAATGCATGCACTGTAGATACTAAGCTGAGTATTTGTAGGCATATTTACTCAGAAACAATGTTGTCATATGACAACAAAATATTATTTCATGATAAAATGTGTTGATATAATCGACAACAGCATGCTCTAACATTTTAGAGCAGCTACTAGTAATAGAAACAGGATGGTAGTTTGAGAAGAAATGGCGCTCACGTTTTTAAATATTGGAACAACACGAGCTGTATGCTGGTCAGCTGGTATCTTGCCACATTCGAGTGAAACATAGAAAAGGGCAGTAAAGAAGTCAGTAATTTCTTCAGCATAGAATCATAGAAATGAATTACTAATGCCATCAGGCCCTGACAATTTACCTCAAGTAGCATTTGTAAAACACCTTCACGAGTTATCAAGACATTATCTGGAATTACAGAGATCGAGTCATGCAGTTCATAATACTGTGGTTCAAAAAAGACACCCTAAAAGTGTTTATTAAAATGATTAGTAATTAGTGCTGAGGCTGTTATTCTTACCTCCTCAACTAGTATTTTACAAAAATTCTTTATTACTTTATTTAAGGTAGTGCCAACATTTTTCGGGATTTGTCAAGATAAATTCAGGCAATGTGTCATTAAAAATTGATGGCTAGCACTAAAAACACTCTCAAACATTTTTTAGTTCAAAAAAGTTTTGTGTACTGGTATTGTGTTTTTATATTCCTTCGGTTTGCATAGTTTCACCGTTTATGCATGGTTTATGTGAACTCTCGAATATTTTCATAAGAGGCAGAATGGTTTTTGTGCTTAAGTCCACAATAGCACAGAACCGTTGCTGCCAGGTGCTATCAACATCACTAACAAAGTGGTGAGATGTGTTTTAAATAATCAATTACTGCAACATCAACCTCTTGACTGAAATTTTATACTACACTTTACACTGGCGTTGTCACTGGTTTACATTGAACATAGCTATCCTAAACAAATTATAATATAATATGATCAGAACTGCCGTTTTTTACTGCGATAGTGGTTCTGGTAAGAAGTTCCATTGCAAATAGCAGATCAAATATCAGACTCCCCCTTGTGGGGTGCCTTTACTACTTCCTCAAGGCCAAGGGAAAACATATGTCTTGAAGTGTGTCAATTGAAGAAGTACCATAATTTATAGTATCCAAAATATTGTTTTGAAGAAAAGGTTGAGGTCAACCATTGAAACAATATTTTTTTCTGAGTAGACATAGCAGTTCATCTTTCAAGTTACTCACAAAAGAGTCTCCAGAATTAAGACATCAATATACCACACAAAAAAAAAATGACATCAAAAATGAAAGTTTCAAAAGCAGACTTTACTACCACTTGAAAACGCTCGACAATAGGTATATACCAGTTCCATGCTTGTTAATGAAAGCCACTCTACTACCACGAGACCTGCAATCACATCGACAAAGTTGGTAATTTGATGAAACTAACTCAAGCCTTGACATAACGAACTCGGATATAAGGAAATATTTGCTATAACAAAATGAATACAAATTGTCTTGCAATAGATATGGTGTTATGAATGTACCTTTATAACAAATTTTCGGATATAGTGAACTCATTTGTGTATAACATGCAACTTTGTTTTAATGAGCTTTGAGTGCATGTCTACCGCCAATGGTTAGTTGATTGGTTCCTCAAGAACTTGGAGCAACCCACCTAGGGGATAGGCCATGAATGGGACACTACTTTGCTTTCTTAAATAATTCACTTCTGGAAAGGAAGGGTTGAATTCATTAGGTAATATAGGTATTACTTTAAAGGTGTTCGACTTCTAAACAAACAGAAAAAACCTTAAAAAGGATCACACAATAAACACACAAAAAAATTCTATACATAAAACAACTGAATTTATCTATGTTTAGCATTCCTTTCTTTTAGATTCTCGTAAAAATTTTGTAATAGCGGTAAAAATGCTCCTGTGGCTGAAACAACATGCGATTGCGCCTAATGAGAGAACCACCGGAGGTATCAAGTTTAAGTCCAACTTTTGAAGGGGTTCTTCTAGTAGCTTTTTCTTTGACTCTTGAATTTTCGGTATGACAAAAAGAAGTGCTCCAAATATTCAGTCTCATTACAGTGACGACACAAAAGCGACTGTGCCAGAACCACATCTCAAGGTAAAAGTTCAATGAAGGGACTCGACAACGCAGCCTTGTAATTACTATTCCTTCCTTTCTTGATGAACACCACTTGTTGATGATGTTGAACACCACTTTCTTGATGAACACCAAGGGAAGTTTAGCTGTGGATAGACTGATAAAAACAAAGAAGATTTGTCGAAGTTATTGGCCGTTGTGTGTTTGTCAAAGTGTGCTGCTGTGATATATTAAGAAGTAGGTAAAATAGCTAAAACGGGACAATCATGAGAAGATACAGCTAGTGCATCTGCATGCTCATTGAGAGCTAAATCTCTATGGCATGATACCCAAATTAGTCGAATTAGTCGTACATATCTAGGAATGAGCAAGTAGAAAGTTTCTAAGGTACGCGAAAAAGTTGGCGAGCTTAAGGCAGCACAGACCGAGAGGCAGTCTGTTAGAACAATCACCGCTGATAGATCTTGGGGCACTTTACGCAATTCTAGGACTATTGCCAGTAGCTCAGCTTGGTAAATAGGGGTGAAGTCGGGTAGTCGAATTGAGAAAAATCAATCTAGAGCGAATGATACGATTCCTACATCAGCCTTCTCTTCATAAAGAGAAAACGTCAGTCGCTATGACAACGAATGTTTCTAGATTGGTCAAATATTCTTCCAAAATGCCATTTATATACTGATATAGTAAATATTTTGCATTCTTGGGACATATATCATCAAATTCAATCATAATTGCATCTACATGGTTGAGTACAAGTATTTCCTGAAGGTTAACTTTTAAGGGGTCCAAAAGCTTCTGTGTGTATATTACTTGAGGGCACCGTAATTTAGACAATTGGTTGGTGAAAATGAGGTCTGCTGGTTAATGAACACATACTGTGACCTCCTATGAAGTGATGCATAGATTTTAAGGAATGTTCATACTGTTAGAATATGAAATATTTTGATAAGAGAAGGATGGCGGGATTCTCCATAAAAGATATTGTTCGCAACATATTTAGGTAGCCCTAGACATAAGCGTAATGATTCGCGTTCTAACAAAATCAGTGATCGAACTTTGTAAATCGGAGCGCCAGAAAATAAAACACAGCCGTATTCTAATATCGGTCGAATGTACATGCAATATAGCATGACGAGCACGTCTCTACACAAACCGCGGCACGGTAATTACTGAGCCTGCGCAGCATCTCTACGGCACGTGCTCGTTTAGCAGCCATGTTTTCAATGTGGGGACATTAGTTGAGTGTTTTGATGTAGGTTACCCCCAAGTACCTAACTTGCTCGACCTGAGGTATGGCGTCTTGTCGGTGCATTAGTGAAATTTGCACTGGGGAATTTTGACCGAAAACTATGGTTGTGCTTTTGTTAATATTGAGGCATAGGTTGATATGCTCCAGCCACGTTTCCAGGATATTAATGTATGTCTGAAGAATTAGATAGAGTGTTTGAATGCCCTCAGACGCAACAAAAAATGGGATATCATCGGCATACACCTAGACCTGTCCATCTTGCTGTATGGGAGTGGTATATAGTAGTGCATTAAATATTAAGGGCGGTAGTAATGACCCCTGTGGCAGACCTCTCGTTTGCCTACATATTGAAGAGTTGACACCAGATAGCGAGGAGTAAAGTTGTATATCCCCTAAGAAAGTGGGGATCCAATTGCTCAGACTGTGCTGCAACAAATCAACTTTTTTTTCCACTCATACCTTATTTGTGTCTTCTCTCCATAGCCTCGCACAGCAAATGTACTCAAATATATTTCTGCAGATTTTTTACAGCGAAAGCTGTTATGAAATCACACAAAGGGTCTCGTGGGCAATAGTCTGCTACCGCCAGTGTCCTTAACCGCTATCACGCAAAATAAGAAAAAAGTATAAGTAAATGAAACAAGGACACAATGGGATTCTAACCCGGGTCTTCGGCGTGCCAGCCCAGTATTATACTACTAAGCTACGCCGGTGCTTGAAACTTCATTGCAAAGTGGCCTTAGGCAGGCTTGATGTTGCTAAAAGAATTGCACTAATACGAGCAAAAAAGTGTTTTAAATGTCAAAGCAACAAACAGGTGTCACGCAATGCAAATTGCATAATAAGTGAGTCATTGAATACTCCAACCCATTACAAAATCTTCAGGCATTATTCTTCATCGGCAGCAGCTATTGCATAAAAAAAACTACACGAAATTGCTTACGTGTGTCTAGCCGGTACCACAATTTTCCGAAAAATGACAAAGAATGGCATAGGAATGCCTTCCTACTGCGCAAAAAGTGTGATAAATATTGACATCGTAGGTAGCTTGTGGAAGTTACCCAAACAGTGTTTAAAAAAGCTCTGAAAAGCCGCTCTTCCAGCTTCCACTGTGACTGTGCTGTGTATTCTGCGCAGGCCTCATAGTATTTTTTATTGATTACCCAAGGAAACTAAATCAATAGTCAAGCCACTGTTTTTCTGACCACATGCAGGCATCAAAATGATGTGTATCTGCCATGTCAATGTTTATTCTGTCTGCATAGAGGTAAACAATGTACGTGATGCCCTTAAATGTGGTAATGCCTTAATCTCCAATAAATTTCTCGTTTGAAAGCAACATTTGAAGACCATCTGTAAAGTTTTAAAATCTAACACGACTGGCCATATTCAGTCCGCCCACCCCTTGTTCATTGTCCCACGTTGAAACCTTTAAAGTATCGTTAATAAATAGATGAATAAATAAATCAAAATGCACGTATGCAGTGATCACCTACACCAGTCAAGTACATAATATCTAGCCTATTATCAGGGTGGGATGTCAAAAGAAGGTGATGGTGGAGTGTACACACGCAACATCCATGCACGTGTCGGGTGTATTACTAGCTGTGATAAAAGAAAACTTTGCAGTAGCTTATGATTCAAAAGAGCAAACCAAAAAAGATGATCATTTGAGGTTATAAGATATGAGGTATTTCAGGTTACAAGATTTAGACATAGGATTCAAAACTTAAAACTATGTGGTGCTCCTACTTAAAAATATATGGTGCTCCCAAAAAGAAACTTCTATATTTGCATTTCGCAAAATCCTACCTCATTCATAGCTTGCTGCGAACCCAATAATTATTCACCTATGAGATATGCAATGAAAAACGACCAGCTTATAAAGATATCTGCTAGCCTTTGGGCTAACTTCATCAAATAGAGGCTTTAATAAGCCTTGGCTTTAATAAGTGCTCGCCCCATCAATAAAGTTTGAGCTTTGAAACTTTATAGCCATATTTTTAAGACTTGATGACCACGAATGAAATGCATCTCGGTACCTGATGACAGGCTCTTGCCCAATTACCACCCCATATAACCAACAAGCAACCACTGTAAGATGCTTGAACATGTGCGATCATCTCGGGTTACCATGAGTTTGCTGAAACCATCTTGCTCTTAGATCTTTCTGGCACAGCATGGTTCTCAGACATCAATTTTTTTGCAAAGGTCAACTTATTGTTTAATTGAAAAACTGCACGTATAATTTTCGACCATTCTTCAGTGGGTATTCCCTTTGGTTACTTGAAAGAACTTCATAAAATGAACCACGAGTTACCACTTTTGGAATAATGTTTGTGAAACATAGATTGTCATCTCATATACTTAGCTCGAGTGCATATTTGCTTAAGAATAATAATTTTTTATTTGGAGCATATATGCAATGGCAGCAAGTGTGCAGTACCAATGGAGTCAGCTTAGGCATTTAGCACTTTTTGAGAGATGCCATGCCACAATCTTGAATCAATTTTGCAATAAACTAGAAGTTTATTTCCTTGCTAACTGCTTCTCGCAACATGCTTTTTCCAGGGCGAATTGATATGGGCTCGTTACAAAGGCTAAAGCCATAGCAATGCTGTCCATCGTATCGCCAATAATCAGACAGGAGACAGTACGTGTATATTTCAGCCACATACACGAGCACTAATGACAGATCTACATTTCCATTTTACACATGCGCAAGTGCATGCTTTAACTCAATACACTGCGTGCACTTCGCCCATAGCACAACTGCATTGCGGCAATGTTGACGAATTTTAGAAGAACGAATGGTTATATTGTAACAGGTGCAAGAGAAGCTGAGTCAAAAACTAGTTTATTATGGGCGAACTTGTGCCCTGAAAATTATGTGCGAAAAGATGGAAGAGTCCGCTAGAGCGTTCCAAAACAAAAACGGTTGATCTGCCCGCGCACCTTTTTCTTCTTCACAGCTCCAACCCACACTGGCGCGTGCCTGTGAAGGCATGAATTGAACGGCCACAAGCAAGAGTGCGCACAAGACTGTGGACGCTGATTCTTCATAATGTCGGTTATTGTAAACAGTCTCTGTGGCAATAGTTCCCCTTCGAAATACGCATCGTCCCCATGCGCGACGGAGGGAGGCAAACAGAAAAAGGGAGCGCTTTCATTCCCTCTGATAATAGGGCTTCATACGAACGACGTGTACGACTTCTGCGCTGTTTTGCCGCTTTGAACAGATGTGTCCATCGGTGATGACTTCGTAGTTTAGGTCACTAATTCGTCGAAGAACCTTATAGGGGCCAAAGTATCGACAAAGAAGCTTTTCTGATAGGCCGCGGCGTCGTAGTGGTGTCCATATCCACACTCGCTCGCCTGGGTTGTACTGAACTTTTCTGCGGCGCAGGTTGTAGTGGCTTGCGTCCTTGTTTTACTGTTGATGTATTCGATGTCGTGCCAACTGGCGTGCTTCTTTAGCCCTTTGCAGAAAGTCATCAAGTTCTGATGGCTCGTAATTGTCGTTGTCTACTGGCAACATGGCATCGAGTGTCGTAGTGACAGTGTGACCATAGACCAGCTGAAATGGTGTGACGCGGATAGTCTCCTGCACAGCCGTATTGTAGGCGAAAGTTGCGTATGGCAAGATTTCGTCCCACAGTTCATGCTCAATGTCAACGTACATCGACAGCATGTCAGAGATGGTGCGGTTCAGGCGTTCTCTCAACCCGTTGGTTTGGGGATGGTATGCAGTGGTCTTCCTATGTCTGGTGTTAGTCATTGTCATTAAGGACTGCATCAAATCAGCCGTGAACGCTGCTCCTCGATCGGTAATCACGACGAGTGGGGCTCCATGGCGAAGAACAGTATTCTGAACGAAAAACTTCGTGACTTCCGTTGCCGTTCCTCGCTCAAGGCAGCCGGTTTCAGCGTATCGTGTCAAATAGTCAGTCGCAACTATTATCCACCATTTTCCTGATGCCGACATTGGAAACGGTCCGAGGAGGTCCATTACAATCTGTTGAAATGGAGTCGCCGGTGGCTCTAAAGGCTTGAGAAGGCCGGCCGTCTTGAGGGGTGGTGTTTTTCGCCTTTGACACTCGCGACATGTCTTGACGTAATGCTTCACGGACGCTAGCAACTTGGGTCAGTAGTATTTCTGATGAATTTTGGCGAAAGTTCGACTCGCGCCCAAGTGACCCGCAAACGGTTCATCATGACAGGCTTCTAAGACTTCATGCCTCATGGCTGATGGTACAACGAGTAAGAACTTCTCCTTGTTGTGTTCAAAGTTCCTCTTGTAAAGTGCATTATCTCGCAGGAAGAATGAAGATAACCCTCTCTTAAATACGCGAGGAACTTGTTCGTCGTGCCCTTCGAGATACTTTATTAATGGGAGCAGTTCCATGTCAGCCCGTTGATGTTCAGCGATTTCTGAGGTTTTTATCACACAAAGGAGTGAAAAGTCCTCTTCTTCTGAAAGAGTCGAGTGGACTGGTGAACGTGATACGCAGTCAGCATCAACATGCTTTCTGTCAGACCTATTTACGACCATAATGTCATACTCTTGGAGCCTGATACTCCATCTCGCAAGCCGTCCCGATGGGTCTTTTAAGCTCGCCAGCCAACAAAGTGAGTGGTGGTCGCTGACGGCACAGAACGGCCTGCCGTAGAGGTATGGCCTGAATTCGCTGATTGCCCGTATGACTGCCAAGCACTCTTTTTCGGTTGCAGAGTAGTTTCTTTCCGCTTTTGAGAGGGTGCGGCTAGCATATGCTATCACTTTCTCTTCTCTATTTTGCCATTGCACCAGGACCACACCTAGGCCAAGATTGCTAGCATCTGTATGAGCTTCCGTATCTGCGGTTTCGTCAAAGTGGGCCAGGATAGGTGGGGCTTGCAAACGTTTCTTTAGTTCGTTGAATGCACTGTCTTGTTCGGTGCCCCAAATAAATGGCACGTCCTCTTTTGTGAGTCTTGTTAGCGGTTCGGCAATTTTCGCGAAATTTTTCACAAACCGCCTATAATAGGCACATAAACCCAAAAAATCGGCGTACCTCCTTCTTGTCTTTTGGCTTGGGAAACAGCCCCACTGCCACAGTCTTCTCCGGGTCCGGGCCAAGACCTTGAGCGCTGATTACATGACCGAAGAAACGAAGCTTCTCGAATCTAAACTGGCATTTTTCCGGTTTAATCGTCAAGCCGGCTGACTGGATAGCCTGAAGTACCGAACGTAGTCGCTCTACATGCTGTTCAAACGTTGCTGAAAACACCACAACGTCGTCCAGGTAGACTGAGCACGACTGTCATTTGAGGCCTGAAAGGACGCTGTACATCATGCGCTGGAACGTTGCAGGCACACAACAGAGGCCGAATGGGAGTGCTTTAAACTCATATAGACCGTCCGGGGTTACGAAAGCAGTCTTTTCACGGTCCCTTTCGTCCACTTCAATTTGCCAATAACCGCTTTTTAAATTCAATGAAGAGAAATACTTTGCGTGCCGTAGCCGACCCAACGTATCATCAATGCGCGGCAAAGGGTAGACATCCCGCTTGGTCACGCTGTTCAGCTTTCTGTAATCGACGCAGAATCTCAGCGTGTTGTTCTTTTTCCTCACAAGGACTACGGGCGACGCCCACGGACTGTTGGATGGCTGTATGACATCATCCTCCAGCATCTCTTTCACTTGGCTCTTTATGATCTCACGTTCCTTCGGTGATACTCTGTACGGATTTTGGTGTACCGGCCTTGTAGCTTCATCTGTTATTATTCGTTGTTTAACAACCTGGGTCCGCCGTACTTTTGACGAGGTAGAGAAACATCCGGTGAAGTCTCTTAGGAGGTCTTGAATGATTTTCTTCTCAGCTGGGGCTAGATTTTGGCTGATTGCAACTCTTTCCACGACATCGGGCGTAGGTTCCGAAGTAGCTGGCCCTGACACGAGACCACATAAGTCCGTCACTGTTTTAAAACCGTGCAGGAAGGCGATAGCAGTGTCCTTTGCAACGTGCTGAATTTCGTTTCCAAAATTCGTGAGCAATACATCGGCACATCCACCACGTAATTGAATAATGCCTCGAGCTACGCAAATGCCTTTCTTGAGCAGTAGTTCGATGTTTGCTTCCACTATACCTTCAGAATCAATGAATGCTTCATTTCTTACACCGACTATTACGCTGCATCGTGGCGGCACCATAACATCACAATCTATAACACGTAATGCAGTGTATTCTGGTTTATTTGTTTCTATGGCCAGTTTGGTCGAAAAAGAGACACTAGAATTCTGCAGGTCGATTACAGCTCCCTTCGCTAGAAGAAAACCCATTCCGAGTATTAAATCTCTAGAGCATTCCGGAAGTATGACAAAGTCAGCAACGTAAGTAGCACCTTGAATTCCGATTCTTGCGGTACATCTTCCCACAGGTGTGATGAGATGACCCCCAGCCGTGCGTATCTGGGGTCCACTCCAAGGCGTCAAGACTTTCTTTAAATCCTTTTGCGGCAGCGTAACTGACTACCGAATAATCAGCACCTGTGTCAACTAAAACGGTAAATTCACACCCGTCTACGGTAACGCGTAAGTCTGAAGAAATTTTGTCTTTACCTAATCTAGTTGTAGTGTTCTGCTCGTCGTTGCTGCACTGGGACCTTGACGGAGGATCTTCAGTTGGTCGGACATCAGTGGCCTTGCCTCCATAGGTCGCTGGCTTCAGTTTTCCTGATGGGGACTGCTTGAACGACGTTGTGTTGAGGTCGAAGGTGGAGAAAGTGAACTTAATCGTCGAGGGCTTGGCGATCGATAGCGAGCAGGCGCTGGTACCAGCGATCTAGGCTGATGGTGGAAACCGGCAGTTGGAAACAGATGGCCGGACAAGTATTCTTCAATTTGAACGGGTATTTCGCCTTTTCGGGGACATGGTGGGTTTGGAGAAAACCCACGGAGACCAACTTGTCGATATGGGCACATTCTGTACAGGTGTCCCGCTTCGCCGCAGTGGAAACAGAGAGGCGTCCTGTCGGGTGTGCGCCACACGTCGCTTTTTCGTGGCCTCGAGTTAGCTGGATAGTTTGAGCCACGCGAAGCCGGTCGGTAGCCACTGGGAGCTGCAAACGAAGCAGTATGCACGGCGGGCTGGCGTACGGCATCGGCGTAAGTCGGTACGGGGCGTTCCTGCAATTGCTGTTCAAGTCGAACAGGTTGCGCCTCGGGTTCGGCTTGAAGAATGGCGTGGTGAACTTCATCTCTGATCATGGTAGTCAGATACGAAACTGGCGTTGCGACTTGTCGAGGCAGCAGCTTCTGGAGCTCTTCCTTCACAATGGATCACACCATTTCCCTCAATGCTTCGCTGCTGCTTCCCAGGTTTGCTGAGAGAACATCCGCAGGAACACTACTCGTGTTACGATTGTAGTGACGGGAGCGCTGCTGCAATGCCCACTCTATGGAGGTGGCTTCTTTGCGGAATTCCGCAACTGTACGAGGTGGGTTGCGTACCAAACCGGCAAATAACTCCTGTTTGACACCTCGCATCAAGTGATGCAGCTTTTTCTCTTCGTTCATGTTCGGGTCAGCGCGTTTGAAAAGGCGGGACATGTCCTCAATATACATGCCAACGCTTTCGTTCGTGCGCTGGTTTCTGGACTGTAGAGCGTTCTCCGCCTTCTCCCGACGATCGGTGCTGGCATATGTAGCTACTATTTGTCGTCGGAATTCTTCCCATGTCGGTATGAACGCTTCGTGGTTTTCATACCGCGTCCTTGCTGCATCCTCCAAGGCGAAGTACACGCGATGCTGTTTCCTTGCTTCATCCCAGCCGTTGGTTTTCGCAACCCGCTCGAAGTGTTCTAACCAATCCTCCACACCCTCGAACGTGTCGCCGGGGAAGGGCTCAGGCAAGCATGGTGGGGACAGAATAAGTTCAGATGATGTCACCTGGTAAGCCATCGTTCCGTTGTCTGTGGATGCTGCTTGTGTTGCTGAAGCACTGGGGAGGGGTGCGAATTCAGGCGGCTCTCCTCGGAGGCGGCGGCTTGAACGCTGGAATACCGGGGTCAGTTTGCCAGGTTCCAATCGTTGAGGATCGGGGCTTCGCTCTCTTGCGCCAAGGGGGCTTCCAATCATACCCAGCACCTCCACCAGAATGTAACGAGTGCAAGAGAAGCAAAGTCAAAAACTAGTTTATTATGGGCGAACTTGTGCCCTGAAAATTATGTGCGAAAAGATGGAAGAGTCCGCTAGAGCATTCCAAAACAAAAACGGTTGATCTGCCCGCGCACCTTCTTCTTCTTCACAGCTACAACCCACACTGGCTCGTGCCTGCGAACAAGAGGCATGAATCGAACGGCCCCAAGCAAGAGTGCGCACAAGACTATGGATGCTGATTCTTCATAATGTGGTTATTGTAAACAGTCTCTGTGGCAATATGCACTACGATGCATGCAGCGCCTCGTAGAGAAAGCGGTTGTGGTCGGAAGCCTCCGCCCAAACACGCTGAGGCAGCTTACAAGACACGATGCGCAGGCGGGTATTTAGGGATTTAGACAACGAGGAGGTCGCGATTCATCACGCTGTAACGGGTGCTTAAAGCTACGAAACGACTGCTTGTCTTCGTGTGCCTTCTGTCCTTGTCCCGAGTTCTTAAACGTTGAAAACCGACGAACGGGGCTCGACTTGCTCGCCGGTATAGGCTCGGGCGCCCGAGACGATAACACCGCCGTACGCTCGGAGCAAACTGCAAGAGCAATGTAGCGTTGGTACCGCTAATTACGCTAGCAACGTTAGTGTCGCAAGGTTTATTCGCGTAGCTATCTTAGATTAAAAGAACGATTAACTTACAGCCAGTAATTTACACTACATATTGCTCCATTTATCTTGCTGGTGCGTAACATGACTGTGACCTTCGAATTTCCCAGTAACATTTCCCAGGTTAACAGCCCAGCAAGCCCGCAATAAATTGTCCATCTGTGGAATTACACTTGAGGAAGTGCAAGTCGCGTTAGCGAACTGACGCTTCATTTTCGCCACTGCCGATGAGAGATGCGCGTTGACCATGTCGACTGACTTGCTTGATATTTTGACAAAGTATTTATGGCCGCTTCAAATGAAGAAACACATTTTCAAGAGCTGCAAAAGACTAAAATCTCTCTTACATTTTTATCGTCATAGTTCTACTACGAGCACCAGCATGGGCGCTTGATATCACAGGAAGGCTACGTTTCCAAGAGCGAAGGTCAGAACAAAATGCAGGCTAATGCACGCGCAGTGGCAAGCTATCACATGTGCTGGTAACCCGAAAAACTTTCGTCGTAGTGTACTAGATTGCATTCTTGTACCCGCGCCAACGTAAGATCTCTAGATAATTCTGCTAGGGTACATTACGCCGCTACGTCGGTCTAAGTGGTGGTGGCCGGACGCCTGAAGCCAGTGGCCGGGTTCTCGTAGCCGGCGTCACAACGCCTCGCCGAACAAGCATAGCCACGTTGGTTGATTTGTTCGCGTTTGGGAACACATCAGGCGAAAACTTGGAGCGGGCAGGGCTGAATGCAAAAGTATGCAAGCGTTAAGTTCACTCGGCTGGATGAATGTGCGAACTCGGGAAAAACAGAAACGAAGACGCTCGCTTGCGTAGCTTCAAGCAACAGTTACAGTAGCGAGGTGTTGTTCTCTGGTAGTGTGTGTAAATATCCACGTACGCATCGTCTGCTGTCGGCTGCCTCGACGCGCTTCGGAGAAGGATTCCGACCGCAACCACTTTCTCGACATGGCACTGCATGCATCGTCGTGCATATTGCCACGTTCCATTTCACAAGTTTTTGTTATCGTTCCGAAGCACCGCACGATTCTCGGCGCAAGCCGCGCCTGCAGGTTTCTAGAGGGTTCCGGACTGTAGTAGATTATTTCGATAAGATCACGCCCACTGTGCGAACGGTACAGATTGTTCTGGAACCCACGCCACCGCCAGCGATAACGCTAGAACATTCGACGGCAAGGGTATAAATGCCGACGCGCTTCGCCGCTTGTCAGTTGTTGATCGAAGGCCGACGCTGCGTTCGCCGCTATCAGTCCAAGACTGCTATCTGTGCAAGACTGCTGCTGTAATTAGACTTTCCCTTTACCGGGCACAGGTTCGCCCAAATAAACAGTTAAATCCCAACACTAAGTTTTCTGTCTTTGGCCTCGTCACGACCCCGTGACATCTGGTGGAGGTGCTGCTTCGTTCATGTACCGGACGCCCCCGTCAAGCCGTGAACCAAGCCCCCTTCGCGGAGAAGACACCGACGCCAACCAAGAGCAGCGAACGAGCCGCCGACAGCAAGGTCTCCCACCGGAGTACGGCCTGCTACAAGACAAGCCGCGGAAGACCAAGACCATGACCTCGACGGCAGCGACAATGATAACCGGAGCGTCCCAGCCCGCGATCGTCATTCATCAACCCAGGGAACCACCAACGTTCCATGGCTCATCGTTTGAAGACCCGGAAACCTGGCTAGAAACATACGACCGTGTGGCCGCCCTCAACCACTGGGACAACGAAGAAAAGCTCCGTCGTGTGTACTTCTACCTGGAAGACACCGCAAGGACCTGGATAGAGAATCGGGAGTCCACGCTCCGAACGTGGGATGTCTTCTGCGGCACATTTCTTCAAACGTTCGCAAGCGTCGCTCGCAAAGAGAGGGCCGCTGCTCTACTCGAGACCCGGGTTCAGCTACCAAACGAAAAGGTTGGAATTTTCACAGAGGAGATGACCCGCCTATTCCGTCACGCTGACCCAGACATGCCTGAGGAAAAGAAAGTTCGTTTCCTCATGCGAGGTGTCAAACAGGAGCTCTTCGCGGAACTAATGAGGAACCCACCGAACACCGTCCAAGAATTTGTATCCGAGGCGACCACCATCGAAAAAACGCTGGACATGCGCACCAGACAGTATAATCGTCGCCTGACTCCAGAATGCGCTGCTGCTCAAGCCAGTGACTCCGACGACCTGCGTGAAACGATCCGAGCGATCGTGCGGGAAGAGCTGCGCAAACTGTTGCCTTCGGCGCAGCCTCAAGTGGATTCAATCGCCGACATTGTGCGAGAAGAAGTCCGGCAATCGCTTCGAATTCCCGAAACACCGCCGCCCGAGCCAGAAACTATGAGCTACGCCGCTGCAGTGCGCCACAGCGCTCCTCCCCGTCCACGCCAAAACGCCGCCCCGTCACACTTCCGTCGCCAGACGCCACCGCCGCCACCACCCCAACCGACGTCCTACCGTTCCCCAGCGGGCCAGCGCAGTGCACCGAGAAAAACGGACGTTTGGCGTGCACCTGACAACCGCCCGCTCTGCTACCACTGCGGCGAGGCCGGGCACACATACCGCCGTTGCCAGTACCGACAGATGGGACTGCGTGGCTTCGCCGTCAATGCACCGCGTCCGCAGCCAGGAGATCGGCCACGTGACATCGCCGACTACCTGGCAGGAACTCAATGGACACCACGAAGTCCTTCCCGTTCGCCGTCGCCCAGCCGCCGCATGTCACCACACCCCCGGCAGTACTCTGGCCCAACGCGGGGCCGGTCTCCGAGCCCGTATCCGCGAAACTAAGGGCAGCAACCGATGGAGGTGCGGTTGCTGTGCGACGAACTACCGAAGATCCTCCGACGACGACGCCGACGCGACGGAGCTTTTTGAACACAACTCCAACCAGGAAAAGCCCTGAAGGCAAAAGCTCACTTACCGAAGGTGGCCGGACGACGCAACATGAAAGCAGCGGAACAAGCCGACGCAGCCGTGACCCGACGCCACGCCCTAACTGTAATGCGAGACGGCGAACTAGCGACCTCGACGTTCTTATCGACGGCCACAGTGTGACCGCTCTCGTCGATACTGGAGCCGACTATTCTGTCATCAGTGGGTCGTTCGCCGCGAAGTTAAAGAAAGTTAGGACAGCTTGGAAAGGCCCTGAAATCCGCACAGCCGGAGGTCATCTCGTAACGCCTGCAGGAATCTGCACAGCGAGAGTCACCATTAACGGCCGTATTTATCCTACAGACTTCGTAGTCCTACAGCGTTGCTCGAGAGATGTCATCCTTGGCATGGACTTCTTATGCCTCCATGGTGCTGTCATCAACCTAAAAACAAGGTCGATAACATTATCCACAGAAGAAGCACTACCGCCGCGCACGCCGTCAGGACACCATGCCTTGAATGTGCTGGAAGAACAGGTCACCATTCCGCCTCGCTCAAGCGTCATTATTTCAGTCGGCGCTCCTAAATCACCTGACTTGGAAGGCGTCGTTGAAGGCAGTCAGCATCTGTTGGTCACCCGAAATATTTGCGTCGCAAGAGGAATTGCAGAGCTGCGGGGAGGCAAAGCAACGGTTATGCTCACGAATTTCAGCAATGAGTACAAACATGTGAACAAAGGAACAACGGTCGCATACATCGAAGAAATTGTCGAAGCCACTAGTGCTTTCGCCCTCGCCGATTCTGCGGAACCTGCTCAGAGGAACCAAGCCCCTCCCATAGCTTTCGACGTCAATCCCAGACTTCCGAATGATAAGCAAGAACAGCTCAAGGCCCTGCTCCTGCAATACGAAGATTGCTTTTCGTCGTCATCAAAAATTCGGCAGACCCCAATCACGAAACATCGAATCATAACCGAAGAAAATGCCAGACCACTCCGCCAGAGTCCGTACAGGGTTTCGACGCGAGAACGTGAGGCAATGAAGAGACAAGTTGATGAAATGCTGCGAGATGACATTATCCAGCCGTCCAAGAGTCCGTGGGCATCCCCCGTGGTGTTAGTGAAGAAAAAGGATGGGACCCTACGTTTCTGCGTCGATTATCGCCGCCTGAACAAAATCACAAGAAAGGACGTGTATCCTCTCCCACGAATAGACGACGCCCTTGATCGGCTCCACAACGCCAAGTACTTCTCGTCAATGGACCTCAAGACTGGCTATTGGCAAATCGATGTCGACGAACGAGACCGAGAGAAGACGGCGTTTATAACACCGGACGTCCTCTTCGAGTTTAAGGTGATGCCCTTCGGCCTTTGCTCAGCGCCTGCAACTTTTCAACGCGTTATGGATACAGTGCTGGCAGGATTGAAGTGGCAGACTTGCCTTGTGTACTTGGACGACGTCGTCGTGTTTTCCTCGAGTTTCGACGAGCATCTTCGGCGCCTTGAAGCTGTACTTCAAGCCATCAAGCTGTCCGGACTCACACTGAAGCCAGAGAAGTGCAGATTTGCGTATGAGGAGCTCTTGTTTCTGGGGCACGTTATCAGCAAGTGTGGAGTTCGTCCCGATCCACGGAAAACAGCCGCCATCGCCGATTTCCCGCCGCCCACTGACAAGAAGGCCGTGCGCCGATTTCTCGGCCTGTGCGCCTATTATAGGCGGTTCGTGAAAAACTTCGCCCGCATCGCCGATCCTCTCACTAACCTTACCAAGGCCGACTCGGAGTTCAAGTGGGAAACGCCACAGGAACACGCTTTCCAGGAGCTTAAACATCGCCTCCAGACGCCTCCGTTACTTGCCCATTTCGACGAATTCGCCGAGACAGAAATACATACTGACGCAAGCAGCGTAGGTCTTGGCGCCGTTCTTGTGCAGAAGGCTGACGGACTTGAAAGGGTTATTAGTTACGCCAGCCGATCGCTATCCAAAGCAGAAGCAAATTATTCCACAACAGAAAAGGAGTGCCTCGCCATCATCTGGGCTACGTCGAAATTTCGCCCCTACCTCTACGGCAGGCCCTTCAAAGTTGTGAGCGATCACCACGCCTTGTGTTGGCTAGCCACCTTGAAGGACCCTTCAGGTCGCCTCGCACGATGGAGCCTGAGACTTCAAGAATATGACATTACTGTCATTTACAAGTCCGGCAAAAAACACTCCGACGCTGACTGTCTCTCTCGTGCGCCTGTCGACCAACCGCTACCCGACGACTCGGATGACGACTACTTCTTGGGAACGATAACTACCGACGACTTCGCTGAACGACAGCGGGCCGACCCGGAACTTAAAGCCCTAATAGAATACCTCGAAGGCAGGACCGCCGAATTCCCGAAGGTATTCAAGCGCGCACTTGCGTCGTTCTTTCTACGAAACGGCCTTCTACAAAAGAAAAACTTTTCACCGCTTCGAGCTAAGTACCTCCTTGTGGTGCCTTCAGCTCTGCGACCAGAACTCCTGCAGGCCCTGCACGACGATCCGACGGCAGGGCACCTCGGTGTTTCCCGCACGCTCGCGAGGATACAAGAAAGGTACTACTGGCCACGTCTTACCACCGACGTCACTCGTTATGTGAGGACATGCCGGGACTGTCAGCGACGCAAGACACCGCCGACAAGGCCAGCGGGACTTCTGCAGCCAATTAATCCACCTTGCCGACCTTTCCAGCAGATTGGTATGGACCTACTGGGGCCGTTCCCGACGTCGGCTTTCGGAAACAAGTGGATCGTGGTAGCTACCGACTACCTCACCCGCTACGCCGAGACAAAAGCCCTGCCAAAAGGCAGTGCATCCGAGGTAGCTAAGTTTTTCGTCGAAAATATCGTCCTACGTCACGGCGCCCCGGAGGTCCTTATCACCGACAGAGGAACGGCATTCACAGCCGACTTAACTCAAGCGATCTTGGCATACAGCCAAACAAACCACCGCCGGACGACAGCGTACCACCCACAGACCAACGGCCTCACCGAGCGGCTTAACAAGACGATCGCGGACATGCTGTCAATGTACGTCGATGTCGAACACAAGACGTGGGACACCATTCTTCCGTATGTGACCTTCGCATACAACACGGCGGTGCAGGAGACGACGCAGATATCTCCATACAAATTGGTCTACGGAAGGAGCCCGGCAACGACGCTCGATGCCATGTTACCCAACGTCACCGACGAAGAAAACCTCGATGTGAGCGAGTACCTTCAACGCGCCGAAGAAGCCCGACAACTTGCGCGTCTTCGTATCAAGAATCAACAGACGACCGACAGCCACCGTTACAACCTTCGACGACGCTTCGTGGAATACCAGCCCGGTGAACGTGTTTGGGTGTGGACGCCGATACGCCGACGCGGACTAAGTGAAAAGCTTCTGCGACGGTACTTCGGACCGTACAAGGTGGTTCGACGTCTCGGCCCACTTGATTACGAGGTTGTCCCCGACGGCATCACGAACTCTCAACGACGCCGATCACGACCTGAAGTCGTGCATGTCGCGCGCCTCAAGCCGTTTCATGGACGTTAACAAACTGAAACAGTGTTTTTTGTATTATTGTTGTATTGTAATTTATTCGTTGTACTTTCTTGCATTATTATTGTACCTTCATCTTTAGTTAAAGCATCGGGACGATGCCTTTTTTCAGAGGGGGGCAATGCCACGTTCCATTTCACAAGTTTTTGTTATCGTTCCGAAGCACCGCACGATTCTCGGCGCAAGCCGCGCCTGCAGGTTTCTAGAGGGTTCCGGACTGTGGTAGATTATTTCGATAAGATCACGCCCACTGTGCGAACGGTACAGATTGTTCTGGAACCCACGCCACCGCCAGCGATAACGCTAGAACATTCGACGGCAAGGGTATAAATGCCGACGCGCTTCGCCGCTTGTCAGTTGTTGATCGAAGGCCGACGCTGCGTTCGCCGCTATCAGTCCGAGACTGCTATCTGTGCAAGACTGCTGCTGTAATTAGACTTTCCCTTTACCGGGCACAGGTTCGCCCAAATAAACAGTTAAATCCCAACACTAAGTTTTCTGTCTTTGGCCTCGTCACGACCCCGTGACAATATAACCACTTATGGTACCACCACACTCCGAACACTAAGGCAAAAAGGTGTTAAAAAGTTGTGTGGTTCGTCCTTTTGAGGACTAATTAAGGACTAATGGGGCTGCCAGAACCATTAATCCCTTTATGGACTAACGGCACCTGGTCTAACAGTCAGTCCCCACAGACGAGCTCAAGGGACAAACATTTAGTCCTCATATTTACACCTTCGTGAGTAACCGTTGGTCCCATAATTAACCTCAAAGTACCAACATTTAGTCCTCACATTTGCACTCTATAGGGCAACTTTTAATCCTCACATTTACACCTTGCCAGGCAACCGTTTGTCCTCAAACTTGCACCTTGCCGGACGGACGGTTGATCCACTCAAATACTCCAATCAAATGAACTTTTTGTCCTAAGTTCAAACCTTGTTTTTCGTTTATTTCGCGCCAGGCCTAATACTTTTTTCGCCTGTTTTTCTGCGCAGTGAGCAACAAATTGCGCAGAAAAGAACACGCGAAAAAGTAGTTAGCCCACTATGTGTAACTTTGGCACTCACGGCAGCAACGAAAGACAAAAGTGAGACATCGAAATTTTTTATTTTTCTACAACACATGACGTTTCTCCTTTCTTTAAGCGAATTCATGGTGAAGTGTACAAGTCCAGTCTCGTTGTCAAATCTTGTTCACTCCTTGTGGAGCTCCTCCAACGGAAGCGATAGGTGACAGGCATTGCAGACGCCAGCGCACGCAGCCTTCTGCCTGTTGTGTTCCCACGGCTGCACGTACAATACTATAGTAAAAATTGTTAGACACACGTGACAGAAGATGAAGATGCACGTGTATGACAAGTACGTGCACGATAGTATAGAAACAAGCGTTAAAATATGACACACAGATAACTTTACCTTCACATCTCGCACAGTCCTTCTGAAGCTGCTCTGACGAAAGCGTTGGATGACAGGCATCGCAGGCGCCAGCGAACACAGTCTTCAGCACGGTGTGTGCCCACTGCTGCACAATAAGTATGTAAAATAGTGAGTCTCACGTGACAGAGGATGAATACAAATGCATATGAGAAATACGTGCAAGGGGAGATAAAAGCATACGTGAGATATGACATGCTAATAATTTCACCATGATGTCACACATCGTCACACTCATTTGCATCCCCGTAGCGCAACAGCTTAGGAGCGGCGGACGCAGCCACAATTCCGTGAAACACCGTGCCGCTAACAAGTCGGCAAGTCCTAAGCGAGCGACGTCGTTCAGCTTGATCAAGCGAACGCGAGGCCAAGTAGGGCGCTGCACGCGGAGTGTCTGCCGCCAGCGAACTTCGAACAGGGGAGCGAGCGTACGCTCGGCCCCCGCCACGAACAGCGCCGAGCTGGTTTGGAGGTAGCGCCGAAGAAATAGACGGTAATGCGGCCCTTTTCCAGAAATTCGAGCGAGTGCAGCGCGCAAACGCGAGTCCGCTGCTACGGCCAACGGACTGTGCCGAGCTGCTTGTGACCGACTGACGGGAAAGCCAAGTGTAATGGCGACCAATTTTCAGTGAGTTCCGACGCTAGCAAAAGCCCCGCCAGCCCGTGCTGGTGCACGTACAGAGCGCGACATACTACAACCAAGCTCTTTACGAGCTCAATGAAGTTTATCCAAGCATACACACAAGCACCACTTCGTAAATCTTAGATCGGCAAATACAGGCGGCCGTGGTCGAGCACTCCAAGCGCAACGCTACGCGAACCATCGCCAGCAAAATACAGGGAAAGACTGAGCCAGCAGAGGAAGAGAAGGAAGGTTGACACTTAGGCAACGCTTTTCGCGCTGCCTGCAATCGCCGGGCGGTTCATACATTTGGAGCGGGGTTAGAGACTAAGAGGTTTCGCGCAGCACGCTTCCCTCTGTGGTTCTCCCTCAACGGTCTATCCGTTCCTGGCGCGCGCCTATTGGGGTCTGTTACTCTTTTTTTCGGGTAATTTTGCTTTAGAGTGTAGTACATATAACGGCTGTGTTCCTATTCTTAGAGAGCACGTGGACAGTCTACAAAGACTGCTTAGAAGACAGCATCGAGCCTATGCTGTGCGAAAATTAGAACACATTTAGACGGCTTTCACGCGACAATGCGTCACCTCGCATCGAAAAGAAAAGGCTAAATCAAACAAACGTAACAGTTGTAATTTCTGGCTCATTCCGTGTTAAAATAAAAAACAAATAATAAACGTTACACACACTGAGCGTCTGGGAAAGCGTCTGCTTCAGTGCAGACGGTCATTCCGGCGAGATTTGATTTTTCTGAGCGATTGGCTGAGCCGCCCCCTTGTTTAGACAGCATTGTAGTCTGCATCGTATTTGTCTACGATGCGGTCTTCTCGGAGCTGTCTACGTAGCCGGCTGCGTGAGATTTGGAATGGGACTTAAGATGGCCGCCGTCCATTTAGCTGTCTATTTAGCCGAATACCGTGAGTATTGGAACACAACCAACATCGTTCTTTATAAATTTTCGTGGGTCGGCGATTTAGCTAGACAATGCTGGCAGCAATAAATTTCCGTTTGCTTTTTGTTTTCTTTTGTATACACCTACCTAAGCAGACACTGCTTAGAAAACAGATTGACATCATTGGCGACAACATAACTGTTACTCGGACGATGGCGTCGGGTGGACGCCTGATCATATCCTGTCGCTTTCCGTGTCTACCTCGCACATTTACGCAGGACGAAGCTTCAGTCCAAGTAATTTACCCAAAATGACAGTGCAACTGATACCGATCGACCCTCAGCAACACAAGCAGCACACGTGCACGTTGGACGTACGGCGCAATACTGCAGCTGTGCATGAAACAGGTATTCGCAAATCACATAACACATATGGCCTTTAGTTTACGCTCGTACAGCTCGTTATCATTGCTTATACATTTGGCGGTAAGCACTTAGAGATATTTCGTGTTATCTACTGTGCACCGTGCTGAAGTTCCATTCGCCCATCAGCGCGTGAACAATGCGACTATGCAGGAACTAGCAAAAGCGGCAGCGACTTGCACTTGGATCACTTTCTATAACACTCTCTTACGCAACGCGACTACGTCCCCACGGGGAAAGGCAGTACTCGCTATTGCACACAGCTCATGGTGAAAACCAACACCCGCCACGGAGAAAGAAAAATTGGTAGATACCTCGTACAGTGGAAATCGATGATATGCGAAGCACGAATGAGAAATGTTAATATGTTACTTTATAATCAGCACAGCGTTACGAGGTGGAGGTAAATGATGCCATACATGGCTTCGGTGAAATGATTATCATGTTTGGATGTGTCGTTTACCTTCGTCATTGTTCACGTCACGTTATACTAAATTTAGTATATGTGGAGCTAGCGAAATGACTGGGAGCACGCTATGAGCGTGGTATGTTGTCACGTTCTTACATGACACGCGTGTCAGGATTATCATGTTCGCACCGGTCATATATTTCGTCATCCATTGACGTCACGTAACACCAAATTCGGTATATATGGAGCTAGCAAAACAGCCGCGAGTGCATTATGAAGAACTGACTATATTCATACGTAGCGTTGACGCGCGTCAACGATAGGCACAGCGACGCTACTCGAGCAAAACGCGAGCACTCTATATATTCTGACGCCACGCGACCACCGCGACCAGCGTCCGTCGGTGCGGCCCGACGGCAACCGATGCGAAATGCGGCTTGCTGCAATTCGTGCCGATGCGTTACCCAGAAAACACGACGTCTGCCTCTTTTCGTGACGGAGGGACGCCGGACGCGGCGCATGCGTCAAAACAACGCAGTGCGGCGGGCGCCTGCGAGTATATGGCAGGACCAGTGCGTGGCGTGGCAACGCCTGCGTGACCCGACGAAATGAACGCAGGTGAGCACGTGCACCGCGTCACGTCGAACTGTATTGGTGCTTTGACTGTGGCATGTAGTCATGTTCTGATTGATTGATTGATTGGTGTGTGGTGTTTAACGTCCTAAAACCACCATATGATTATGAGAGACGCCGTAGTGGAGGGCTCCGGAAATTTCGACCACCTGGGGTTCTTTAACATGCACCCAAATCTGAGCACACAGGTCTACAACATTTCCGCCATTATCGGAAATGCAGCCGCCACAGCCGGAATACGAACCCGCGACCTGTGGGTCAGCAGCCGAGTACCTTAGCCACTAGACCACCGCGGCGGAGATATATTCATGTTTTCACATGACGCGCATCTCATGATTATCATGTTTGCACCAGTCACATACCTTAGTCATCCATTGACGTCACGTAATAAAAAATCTGGCATATGTAAAGCTAGTGAAACGGCCGCGAGCGCATCATGAGCGTGGCATGTAGTCACGTTGTTACATGAGACGCATGTCGTAATTATCATGTTTGTAGGCGTCTTTTACCTATGTCGTCCGTTCGCGTCACGTAACACCGAGTTTGGTAATGCGAAGCTAGAGAAACAGCCGCGAGCGCATCATGAGTGTAGCATGTAATCATGTTGTTACATGACACGCATCTCATGTTTAGCTTGTTTGCACCAGTATCATACATTCGTCATCCATTCACGTCCCGTAATACCAAATTTGGTATTTATGAAGTTAGCAAAACGGCGGCCAGCACATTATGAGCGTGGCGTGTAGTCATGTTGGTACTAGACACGCATTTCATGATTGTCATGTTTGCGCTAGTCACGTATCTTCGTTACCCATTTGAGTACCGTAATACGAAATTTGGTATATGTGACGCTAGCGAAATGCCCACGAGCGCATCATGAGCTTAACATGTAGTCATGTTGTTACATGACACGCATTTCATGATTTTCTTGTTAGGGTTTGTCGCTAGTGTTCGCCATGTAATCATGTCATATCATCCCGAATTTGCAACATGCCATGGGAACTAAACCACCGCAAGAGCCGCAGGACCAGGAAATATAAATCTTGACATTCATGACGTCCATGTGATTGTTTTCATGTTATGACTAGTCAAATATGTTCTTCATACAGTCATGTTATGCCATACCAAGTTTGGTATCGATATCACAATCGAAACGGCCAGGAGAGCTGTTGAGAGGGTTTCAATAGACTGCTTTAGGCAGATATTTTGTGCATGCAGCCAGGTTTTATTTGCGAGCAACCGTGGATCTCGAGAAGTTAGTAGCTCTTGGTGAAAAGATGTGTCTTTCTTGCGCCGAACTACGGAAGTGGTTCAGCCAGAAGGAAAAAAAAACAAAATGAGAGAGTCAAAGAAGAAAAGGCAGCTGAGAGCTGCAAAAAGAAAGGTTGGTGGTTGAAAGAGCCAAAGCGGGAAAAGCAGCAGAGCTTGAGAGAGAGAGGTTGACAGCAGAGAGGTTGAAAAAAAAAAGAGATCAGCAACTGAAGTTGCAGCTGGAGAGAGAAAGGCTGGCAGCTTAGAGGGCGAAAAAACAAACAGAAGCGGAGACGGCAGAAAGAGAACGGCAGTGGCAGCACGAGATGGAACTCGAGTGGCTCCGTTTGCAACAGTGAAGTGAAACTCTTGTTCAGGCTAGAGTCAAAAGCGGCGAACGGGAAGATCATGGCTTTCTCTTGAACCTAAGCAAACTGCTCGTAGTGTTTGACGAAAAGACGGACGACCTAGACGCGTACCTTCTTAGGTTTGAGACAATTGCGAGGAGCCAGAATTGGCTGGAACATCAATGGGCAACTGCTTTGAGTACTTGCTTGACTCAACGTGTATGGGACGCTGACGCCAACCGATGCAGCCAACTGTACAAAATGGAAAGCCGCTTTACTAAAGTGATTTAGATTTACTGTCTAAGGTTTCCGGGACACATTTCGGACAGAAAAACCAGCTGATGGGGAGACGGCTACGCAGTATGCTGCCCGACTTAGCCATTATTTCGACAGATGAATCTAACTTTCAGCGACAGCACAGGAGTATGATGAGCTTAGAAAGCTTCTTATTAGAGAGCAATTTATTTCCTGTTGCCACCCAAGCCTGTGGCTGTATTCGAAAGAGAGGAGAGCTTAGTCACTTGAAGACATGCTTGAATTGGCCGACCGATTCTCGGAAGCGCAAGGTGGCACAAATCTGGTCAAGGTTAAGGAGGAATGTCCCAAAGATTCGAAGAAATCGGCGCCCGAACAAAAATCGGAAGCGTGTACTGGAGAGTGTTCCGCGATGTTTTCTGGGTAGCCGAGTGGGTCATCGCGCTACCAGCTGTCGAGCTAACTTTACGAACCCTACAGTTGTAATTTGTTTCAAATTTGGTCAGACCGGGCGCAAAGCAGACGCATGTCGTAACGGAGGGAGTCCAATTCACCAAGTAGCCTGTGTGGTGGCGGCACCAAAAGCCGGTGATGATGATGCCACCGACGGATTCGTAGCATTGAAAAATGAGAATAAACTTTCTATTGTGGGTGCTGTAATGACGAAACGGCCAACCGGTGTTACGAAGGGAATGGCAAAGCTTCCTGGAAATCATAAGAGAAAGAAGGTTACAGCGTTAAGAAACACCGGTAGATCCACTGTTATTGTAAGGAGAAATTCGGTACGGGAAAGTCAGTTAACAGGCAAAACGAAACCGGTTTGTCTAATTCATGCCACTGTTCGGATGCTCCCCGAAACAGAGATTGAGGTTGAAACCCCTTACTTAAGTGGGGAGGTTACTGCCCTGTGTATGACGACCCTCCTGTACGACAGAAACAGCGACGGGGCGCGAGGGCCGAGTGATTGCGAACATTGTGGAAAGACCCAAAGATGGGGCCCTCACTAACACAGGGACCACGAGATACAGTGGAGGAACATCCCGCGACAAATTTCAACCGAGCTCAAGGTGAAGCCCGGCTACACAAGACAGTGAATCGGGAGATGACCGTGTTGAACGAGAGAACGTGCCATGCAGCTGGACTTGCGCCGGAACGACCTCAGCCGACTAACATTGAAAAGGTGACGGATTCAGCCAACCAGGTCCAATGTCGTAACGTGAACAAGCTGTTGAATAACCAGACAAGATCGGTGGAATGTTATGACCTGTCAGCGGTGTCAAAAGTGTCCACGATGGCTGAGACGCTGCCTCAGATACTGCCATTTACTTGGGCTCATCGGAACAGAAACAAAAGAAGTAAGAAAAGATTGAGCGAGCACCGCAAGAAGGGGCGTAAGCGCAGCACTATGTGCATAGGATAGGAGATCGGGTTGGATTTCCATGCGCGTTGCAGTGTTGAGTGCAATATGTTGTGTTACTATTGTTGTTATCCTGTGTCACAAGTGTAAAAGTGTTTTTTGATGTGATGTGATGTCATCGATATGACTGTACAATTGTTGTAAAGACATACATTTGTACGTGTGAGTTCTTGAAAATATGTGATGGAGTGCTGTACTCTAGTACGTGTGGTTATATTTCATGTGTTGTGAAAGTGAATTGCAATGGATATTGTATTGAGTGTTCTGTTGTGATTGTGACGCGCCATGAGCAATAGTCTGTGTTACGCCCTTTTTATTGTGTGCACTGTTCGCGCTCATTTGTGTGGTTCTGAATATTATGTGATAATATTCTTAAAGTGGGGGGCAGTGTCACGAACGAGTGCCCAGAAAAGAGCGCACCACCTAATTCTGGCGACTGTGACGATACCAAGCTCCGAAGAGACGCCTCAAGGTCAACGTTAAAGAAGAGAAACAAGCATCCAAAGACTCCCCGGGGCGCCGTCTCTCCCCCTTGGAAGCGTAGTTTCGCCGACCAACCTCCTCACGTGGGCCGCCGAGCTAGCCCTGGGAGGATCTTGAAAGAAAGGGGCGTGGTGATGCAGATTTGCATCAGGTGTCGCAGACGGCTCTCGAAACGTCTCGCCCTTTCCCCAGCCTTGGCTGTGCATTGCGCCGACAAAACGCATAAAATTTTGTTTAATCTAGCATGAAATGTATTTAAGCGAGCAACGGAGAATGGAAATAAGGAGATGAGAGTTTACGCCATTATGCGTAGGCAGGAGGTGAAGGAAGTTTTGCACAAGTGTGCGTAGGACCATTCTGTCATGTTGACGAAGGCTTTTGTCATCAGCGGCAAGTAGGGCAATGAAGAGGGTTTCAACCTAAGGGTTAAGGCTTGTGCTATAAGCAGAAGAGTGTGTCTACCGCCCGCCAGCGAGAACGCGTTGCAGCAACAGCACGTGGAAAGCCGACGTGTTACCGGCAAAGAAGTTAGGTGCTTGGAGAACAGCTAAATCAACACGTGAGGTTTCCTGGAAGAGAAACATTGGGGGCAGTGGACCTATAACAGCGCTGGGATTTGAGTGAGTAATTCTTGGAAGAGTATCATACAGACTTTGTTCCACGGACTATGGACTGAGTAAGCTTTCCAACTATTTAGTCTTTAAATGTCGTGGTTGTTGATGCACGTGTTTGCATTGCAGCGCGTATTGATGTTTGTGTCTGTTGTTTCGAGTGTAGCTGATTGTATTGAATAGTTCATTGTTTGATTAGTGAAGTTTTGTACTGGACAATCCGAGCGTGCATATTCGTGTATCATTTGATCTGCCATATTTGAGAATATAATTTTGTTTTCTTTGTCCATTCTCGGCTCTGACTCGTTCAAATAGGACCATTTCTAAATTTTCCACACTTTTTTGGTGAAGTTCAGGGGGGCCGATACTTCGGCCCTTGTAATTAGCCCGGCGATGGCTTCCCTAATTAATGGGACCTTGACACCGACAGCGGTACGACCTTCACTCCGGAGTTAACACAGGTGATCTTCGCAAACAGCTAGACAAACAACCGCCAGACGACCGCGTACCACCAACAGGTCACCAGCCTCACCAAGTGGGCAAACAAGACAATCACCGACAAGCTGGCCACTTACGTCGACATCAAACTTTAGACGTGGGACGCCATCCATGCGTACGTGAACTTCAAATACAACACGGTGGTGCAGGAGACGACACAAATATCGCCGAACAAGTTGGTCGATGAAAGGAACCCGTCGACGACGCTTGATAGCTTGCTGCCCAACGTCTGAAAGGTTCACGAAGTGGGCGTTATCCTAACAAAACAATCTACTACAGCTTCGAAACTTCTCTAACACCGTAGGGGTGGTTTGCGCTGAAGATGGTGTCACGGGGCGATAACAAAACTTCAAGAAAGGAACGTGGCATTGCTCTCCTCTGAAAAAGGTATCGTTTCGACGCTTGAAACAACAGATGAAAGTAGAAAATATTGCAAGAAAGTAAAAGCAAAAAATTACGAAATAGCAATACCAACAACAAAAAAATTGCGAGATTCCACGTGCAAAGGGATCGGCGCTATACGAAGCTGGATTGAGGAAGGTTGATACGTCATTTTAAAATCAGTACAACGTTACAAGGCGGACGTAAATGATGCCGTACATGGCTTCCATGTCATAACTATGTTGTTTAGACACATCATTAGCCTTCGTCGCCTATTCATGTCACGTGATATTGAATTTAGTATATGTAGACCTTCCCTACCTTTGCATTAAAGTCTCCCATCACTATTGTATACTGTGTTTTTACTTTACTCATTCCCGATTCCACGTCTTCATAGAAATTTTCAACTGAAGCGTCATCATGGCTGGATGTAGCTGGTACAGCCTACATCCAGCCATGATGACGCTTCAGTTGAAAGCTTCTATGAAGACGTGGAGTCGGCAATGAGTAAGGTAAAAACACAGTATACAATACTGATGGGAGACTTTAATGCAAAGGTAGGGATGAAGCAGACTGGAGACCAGGTTGTAGGAGATTTTAGCATCGGTACTAGAAACGCCAGAGGAGAGCTACTAGCAAAATTCGCTGAACGCAATAATTTAAAGATTTTGAATACCTTCTACCGAAAACGAGGAAACCGCAAGTAGACATGGAGGAGTCCTAATGGCGAAAATAAGAATGAAATAGACTTTGTAATGAGTGCACACCCAGGCATCGTGCAGGATGTCGAAGTGGTTGGCAAGGTACGATGCAGTGACCATAGAATGGTACGGTCTCGAATTCGCCTAGACTTGAGAAAGGAACGACAGAAACTGATACGCAAGAAGCCAATCCATGAGCTAGCACTGAGAGGGAAAGTACAGCAATTCAGAGTCTGGCTTCAGAACAGGTACTCGGGTCTTAGTGAGGAAACCAACCTTAGCATAGATGCAATGAATGATAATCTGACAGTATCATTACGGAGTGTGCGGTGAAAATTGGAGGCAGGGTAGTTAGACAGGACACTGGCAAGCTTTCCCAGGAAACGAAGAATCTCATTAGGAAGCGTCAAATTATGAAAGTCTCAAGTACAACACAGAAAATAGAACTGGCAGAGCTTTCGAAGTTGATTAATAGGCGTAAGGAATCCGACGTAAAAAGGTATAACATGGAGAGAATTGAACATGCTCTAAAAAACGGAGGAAGCGTCAAAGCAGTGAAGAGAAAACTTGGGATAGACAGCAAAAATGGGATGTATGCACTAAGGGACAGAGAGGCAAAATAACTACCAATAAGGATAGGATAGTTAAAATAGCGAAGGAGTTTTACAGAGATCTGTACAGTAGCCGGGACAACCACGGCTTTAATACTATAAGAACTAGCAGTAACCATGATGACACCCCACCAGTAATGATAGAAGAAGTCAGAAAAACTTTGGAGAGCATGCAAAGAAGCAAAGCTGCTGGTGAGGATCAGGTAACATCAGATCTGCTGAAAGATGGAGGACAGATTGTGTTAGAAAAACTAGCCACCCTGTTTACGAGGTGTCTCCTGACGGGAAGAGTACCAGAGTCTTGGAAGAACGCTAACATCATCTTAATACATAAGAAAGGAGATGACAAGGACTTGAAGAATTACAGGCCGATTAGCTTGCTCTCTGTAGTATACAAGCTATTTACAAAAGTAATTGCTAAGAGAGTAAAGAAAACATTAGAATTCAATCAACCAAAGGAACAAGCAGGATTTCGAACAGGCTACTAAACAATCGACCACATTCATACTATCAATCAGGTAATAGAGAAACGCTCAGAATATAACCAACCACTATACATAGCCTTCATAGATTACCAGAAGGCGTTTGATTCAGTAGAAATATCAGCCGTCATGCAGACACTGCGGAATCAGGGCGTCGATGAAGTATATATAAACATCCTGGAAGAAACTACAGGGGATCAACTGCTACCATAGTGCTTCATAAAGAAAGCAACAGAATACCAATCGAGAAGATTGTAAGGCAGGGGGACACAATCTCCCCAATGCTATTTACCGCGTGCTTACAGGAGGTTTTCAGAAACCTAGAATGGGAACAGTTAGGGATAAGAGTTAATGAAGAGTACTTTAGTAACCTGCGCTTCGCCGACGACATTGCATTGCTGAGTAACTCAGGGGACGAATTGCAACTCATGATTACGGAGTTAGACAAGGAGAGCAGAAAGGTAGGTCTTAAAATGAATGTGAAGAAAACGAAAGTAATGTACAACAACCTCGGAAAAGAGCAGCGCTTCGAGATAGGTAATAGTGCACTTCAAGTTGTAAACGACTATGTCTACTTATGGCAGGTAATAACCGCGGAGCCAAACCACGAGATTGAAGTAACTAGAAGAATGAGAATGGGCTGGACTGGAGCACATTTGGCAAGCACTCTCAAATTATGACAGGTAGATTGCCACTATCCCTCAAGAGAAAGTTATATAACAGCTGTATCTTGCCGGTACTTAGCTACGGAGCAGAAACCTGGAGTCTTACAAAGAGGGTTCAGCTTAAATTAAGGACGACGCAGTGAGCAATGGAAATAAAAATGGTAGGTGTAACCTTAAAAGACAAGAAGAGAGCAGAGTGGATTAGGGAACAAACGGGGGTGAAGGATATTATAGCTGAAATCGAGAAGAAGAAATGGACATGGGCCGGGCATGTAGCGCGTAGACAGGATAACCGCTGGTCGTTAAGGGTAACTAACTGGATTCCCAGAGAAGAAAAACGGGTTAGGGGGAGACAGAAGGTTAGGTGGGCAGATGAGATTAAGAAGTTTGCGGGTATACATTGGCACAGAAAGCACAGGACCGGGTTAACTGGCGGAACATGGGAGAGGCCTTTGTCTTGCAGTGGACGTAGTCAGGCTGATGATGATGATGATGATGATGATGATGACCTAGAAAAGTGTCCGCGAGTGCATCAAGAGCATGGTATGTTGCCATGTTGTTACATGACACGCATCTCATGATTCTCACATTTGCACCAGTCACGTACCTTTTTTATTTTCACATGGCCTGTAATGCTACATTTGGTGTATGTGAAACTAGAATAACGGCCGCGAGCACATGATGAGCGTTGCCTGTAGTCAAGCTTTTACAGAACAGCATCTCATGACTATCATGTTTTCACGTCACATGGTTTCGTTATGCATTCACGTGATGTAGTACCAAAGTTGCAATATGTGAAGCTAGCGAAACGGCCACGAGTGCATCATGAACGTAGCAAGTAGTCAAGTTTTTACAAGACACGCATCTCACGATTATCATATTTGAACCAGTCATATACTTTCGTCTTTCATTATCGTCCCGTAATACCAAATTTGTTATATGGGATGCTAGCAAAACGACCGCGAGCGCACCATGAGCGTGGCGTGTAGTCATGAGACATAACTTGCACGACATGCATATCATGATTTCTACGTCAGGTCTGTCGCTTGTGGTCGCCATGTAGTAGGTCACACCATACCAATTTTGCAACATGTCATGTGAACGAAACCACCGCAGGAGCGGCAAGGTCATGACATCTAAATCGAGACATCCATGACATGTATGTCATGATTTTAACGTTATGACTAGTCCCTAATGATTTTCGTACAGTCCTGCTATGCCATAAAGTTTTGGTACGATTCCATCACCGAAACGGCCAGGAGAGCAAAAAGTCAAAAGCGACTAGATAGATAAATAGATTGATACGCTCAAAGTCGTGGATGTTCATTAAAAATGTTTCGCATTTAAAATAGACTTACAGTTCGTCAACACACATGAAACGGCTTGAGGCGCGCGACATGGACGACTTCAGGTCGTGAATAAAATCTTTGAGAGTTGGTGATGTGATCGGGGAAGACCTCGTAATTGAGTGGGCCAAGACGTTGAATCACAATGTATAGACCAAAGTACCACCGCAGAAGTTTTTAACTGAGCCCACGTCGGCGTATCGGCGTCCATGCCCAAACAACGTTCACCAGGCCGGTATTCCACGAAGTGTCGTTGAAGATTGTAACATCGGCTATGCGCCGTCTGTTGGTTCTTCATGCGGAGGCGGGCGAGTTGCCGGTCCTCTTTGGCGTGCTGAAGGTATTCGCTAACATCGAGGTTCTCTTTGCCGATGACGTTGGGTAACATGGCGTCGAGCGTCGTGGCCATGGCTCTTTCGTAAACCAGTTTGTACGGCGTCACCTGCGTCGTTTCTTGAACGGCGGTATTGTATGCGAAGGTCACGTACGGAAGGATGGTGTCCCACGTCTTGCCTTCGACGTCGAAGTACATAACCAGCATATCGGCGGTGGTCTTTTTAAGACGCTCTGTGAAGCCATTGGTGTGTGGATGATAGGCAGTGGTCCGGCGGTGAATTGTCTCACTGTAGCTCAGGATTGCCTGAGTTAGGTCCACCGTAAAGGCCGTACCTCTGTCTGTGTTTAGGACCTCTGGAGCTCTATGACGCAAGACGCTGTTCTCGACGAAGAACTTTGCTACCTCGGTGGCATTGCCGTTTGGCAGAGCTCTTGCCTCGGCGTAGCGGTTGAGGTAGTCAGTAACTACGACGATCCATTTATTTCCGGCAGTCGACGTCGGGAATGGCCCTAGTGTAGCAGGCACAGAGCGTGTAGTAGACGCGGAGGCCGAGAAATTGACGCACGGCCTTTTTGTCGGTGGGTGACGGAAATTGAGTGATAGATGTTGTCTTCGGTGGGTCGGCGACGGTGGTTTGGCAGAGCGGCGTCTTCGTGAGGGCGCGAAGGGGAGACGAAGCGTCAGGCTGCAGTACCGTAGCTTATTGCTTTCGGCTGAGGCTGTGGTGCTTTGAAACTACAAGCGATTGCCGAACTTCTTCGCGGAACATATCAGCAATCGAGTCTACTCAGAGCTGTGACGAAGGAAGCAGCTTCCGTAGCTTCTCCCGCACGCTTATTCGGATCGTTCCACGTATGTTGTTGAAGCTGAGGGCTTGAAGAGCTGTGCTGTCTTGCATTGATCGGTGATCGTGCTTGTGGGTACAAATTTTTAGTCTTCGCAATTGTCGTAGCCTCTGAGACAAACTCTTGAACTGTTCTGGCGGGTTCCACACCCGTCCAACGGGGAGGTATTGCTTCACCCCTGACATGAGCAAACGGACTCTCTTCTCCTCGGTCATGTGGGGGTCGGTGAATCGGAACAAACTAATCATCACTTCTGCAAAACTATGGCGCTTTTGTTCGGGAGCTGCACCCATCGTTCCAGCATAGCAGCGGCCCTTTCTTTTTGGGCGACGCTCGTGAATGTTTCCGAAAATGTGCTGCAGAAGAGATCCCAGGATTTAAGCTACGACTCGCGGTTCTCGAACCAGGTCATCACCGGGTCTTCTAGGTAAAAGTAGACGCGAGGCAGTTTTTCTACTGAGTCTCACTGGTTCAAGGCAGCCACCCGGTCTCCAGCCAGGTCTCCGCTTGGCCGTCACAAGATGATCCGTGGAAGGTCGGTGGCTCTTGCGGCAGCTGCATTTCGACCATGGCGGGTATCGGCACAGGGGCTGTCATAGCGGTCGCTGTAGTGATGGCCGCTTTGAACTTGGGAAAGTTATCATGTAGAGCCATGTACTCTGAGTGTAGTTTTCGCTGTCTGCTGCTAGCTCGCTGATCAAGGTTGACTTCAACGACCTCTCCGCGGTGTGGGCTTGGCTCACAGCTGGAGGAGTGCGTGCTGTACATGAGCCGGGAAGCACTTCCACCAAATGTGACGGGGTCGTGACTTGGACGAAGAAAGCCGACTGCAGGGCGAATAAGTAGTAGTAGTAATAGACTTTTATTCAGCCACTGTTTATTTGGAACCAAACTTGTGGCTACGTGAAAGAAAAGTAAGATTGCAGCAAGACACTGACCCTGAGAGCGGTGGGCAGAGTGTCGGCCGTCGATGAACTCACAAGTAACCAAGCATATCGGCAGTTTTTCACTTGGCATCGAACATTCTAGCGTTATCGCTAGCGGCGGCGTAGGCTCCAGAATAATTTTAAAGGTTCAGGAAGTGGGTGTTATCTTAACGAAACAATATACTACCGCCTCAAAGTTTTTGTAACACCGTAGTCATGGTTGGCACTCAACATAGCGTACCGGGGTGATAACTAAACTTGAGGAAAGGAACGTGGCAGTATTATTTGTTCTTGTATCACTGTTATTGTGCTTTATTGCTTGTAATGACTTAATATTGTACTTTGTTGCAATATTTTCTTTCATTGTTCATGGAGTCCACCCTCCCCCCCCCCACCCGTGTTCTGTTTTAGACATCAGAACGATGTTTTCTTAGAGGAGGCAATGCCACGCCTGTTTCTTGTTTACACTTCTGCTTGATTCAGTTTCTTCCGGCAAATATGGTCATGAATGCTCAGTGCAAACGATGCCACTTTGTTCGAAAAGGTTCGCGATCATTGTAGGTTGTTCTGTTAAAACTGCGCGCAAGACGCGAACGCTAGAGATTATTCCAGAGCTTGCGTGTCGACCAGTGATAAGAGTGGAATATTCGACGACACATGTATAACTGTCGAAGCCCTTCACCACTTGTCAGTTGATCGACGGCTGGCACTCTGTGCTCCGCTATTGGTGCGCGTGTTTTGCTTTAATCTGGCTTTCAGGTTCCTAGTCACAAGTTCAGCCGAATAAGCAGTTTATTCTGTAAACAGAGTCTGCTTCTTTGGTCCACATCACGAAACCATGACAATATACACAGAGATAAAAAGACGTGAAATTAACACAGTGATAAGAGGGAAAACATTTGACCGATATGTGGGGTTTAACGTCCCAAAACCACCATATGATTATGTGACACGCCGTTGGGGAGAGCTCCGGAAATCTTGATCACCTGGGGTTCTTTAACGTGCACAAAAATCTGAGCACACGGGCCTACAACATTTCCGCCTCAAATGCAGCCGCCGCAGCCGGTATTCGATGCCGCGACCTGTGGTTCAGCAGCCGAGTACCCTAGCCACTAGAACACTTTGGTGGCGCGAGAGGGAGATATGAAAAAACAGATCTAGAGGTCGTGGCCAACTTAACGGACCTTCAGGCTTGGCACCCCATTAGGGCGAAACTTCTTGCTTTCCTCTCCGGGGTAGGTCACTCACGTCATTGTTTTGAGCCTATCTGCGCTCATATCAAAACTTGTTTTTCCAGCCGTGCTTTGCCAGACTGTTTCCGTGCATAAGATATTGTTCTGTCTGCCAGATTTCGGCGCATAAAAGGCGATTTTATTGCCTAAAAACTGGGCCTCTAGTGACTAGCGTAGATAATGTAGATGATTGAATGATATTGGCAGAAGGTGAAATGAAGACTGTCTGTCGGAGAACGTTGACAGCTGATGTTAATAACAAATAAAAATGGGGAATGTCGAAAAAGAGGAATGAAAGAGTGGCAAATGTGTCAAGAGTGCAACGCGGGAACGATGAAGTTTTTGAAGTTTAGATGCATCGAAATAGTGGTGGAGGTGCTTGGTGGTGATATCATAGTAGGAGATTTCAAGATACATACAATTCACGGAAGACCGGGTTGATTGTTGGATCATGGGAGATGCCTTTGCCCTGCAGGGCGTAGTCATGCTGATGATAATGAGGAAAATTTTCAAAAGTAGCGCATAGAAACGTCTGCTTGATAGAAGGAACTTGGTATGAAAGTGGTGTTGGGTAGTCGAAACTAATCGATTTCTCGTACAGGACAGAATGGTACGTCTGTTTTTCACGACAAAAAAAAACAACAACAACAAGAGAAGGTTTCAAGGGGAGGACAATATTTCGACTGTTTACTCATCATGTTGTGGGTAAAAATTCATAGACACACACACATGTGCCAAGGACATATTAGTTGCAAACCACCCTGATAAAAACCTGCGAACAAAGAACTTGTTCTGTGCAGTGAGAAGGACGCTGACGTCTCACTGATGTGAGCGCAACATCGTGCTTCGATGCGGGTTGCATCCAACGATTCTCGAGCCGGGTGCGGTTTCGCCGGTAACATGAATCTTAATCATGCATGGCTCACACTTACGACAATTGCAGTGCGCTGACAAATGTGCCTCACCTGTACCTTCTAGTAAAAGCTCATATTCTCGCACACGCTCATTAACGCAACTTCCTGTCTCGCCATTACACGTTTTGCCGCAGGATAGTGGAATGTCATAAACTACAACGTGGTGACACATTTTGCGTACATGCTCACATGATTTTTGCCGCACCCACTACAGTGTCTAGAAATATACTGGCTAGTGTGCTGAGCGCGCACAATTTGTAAGAGAGAGGGTGGCCCCGCATGTGATGACTGCACTCATATGCCGCAAGCGGCGCTGCGTGTTGAGTGGATGAAGTTTTGCAACTGATGTCACATAGAATGTATGATAAGCTCAGGGGAATGCACATAGATGAAGGTGGCTCCAGAAGTATGGGTAGTGATCAAAAACGTATCAAGCTAAGTTTTGGAAGAGCAGTGAAAGTGGGAAGGAGACAAGATGAGCAACTACAGGAAAATTTGTATTCAGAAAGGCAAATTGAAATAGCCACTAAACAAATTGAAAAAGTAATCACGGAGGATAATAAGCAGTGTGGACATACATGAATCTAATTAGACTCTTTGAGCTAGAGCTTGCTAAGACGCGTAACAAGTCACCCCGGAAAAGAAGACACAAACCCAAAAGTTGGTGGGATGAGCAAGTTAAGAGAGCCATAGCAAAACGTCAGGAAGCCTCTAGGGAACACAGACATGCTAAGCAGCAGAGTGAACCGATAGATGATGTTGAAAGAAAATGGGAAACCTTTCTAATCTGTAGAAGGGCTGCATCCCTTCTTATCAATGAAAAGATTAGAAGAAAGGGTGCTCAGTGGCTGGCAGAAGTACATAAAAAAGATAGAAAGGCAGCTGCGAGATTTTGGAACCATCTAAACTCCCTAAGAAATGAGACGAGCCTAGAGCAGAGTTTCATAACTACAGCCCAAGGTGCCAGGCTAGAAGAGGACGAAGCTATTGAATATATAAGAGCAAGGGTGACAGAAAAATTTCAACAAAGAAGTACTTTGTGCACCACAATAGACAAGGACGAATCAAGTGGTGCAATGGCTCCAGTTTCACAACGAAAGTGGGTAAGGGCTAAGAAAAGGGTTCCTAGTAGTACATCAACAGGCCCAGATGGCATTCCAATTAGGCTGATAAAGACATTAGGTCCGAAGTCTAAGCAGGCTTTGAGAGAGGCAGTGAGCAAAATAATAATCGATGGTGAAGTTCCCGATGGATGGAAACTTAGCAGGGGGAGCATGATCTATAAAGCAAAGGGGGACAAAGCTGACATAAACAACTACCGTCCTATATTAGTGACATCAGTGGTCTACAGGCTGGCGATGCAGATTATAAAGGAAAGACTGCAGGCATGGATAGAAGATGAGGGGGTGCTGGGGGAACTGCGGAATGGGTTTCGGAAACACAGGAGGTTGGAAGACAATTGGTTCTCACTGACACAGTGCATCGAAATTGCAGAAAAGGAACACATGCCCCTGTGGCTAGCATTCTTGGATATCAAGGGAGCGTACGATAGGGTGGTTCAAGAGGAAATGTGGGGAATACTGGACACACTAGGCGTGGAACATGTAGTCACTAATCTTTCAAAGGGTATCTATAAAGGTAACGAGGTAGTTATAATGTGGGAAAAACAGGTATCCAAGCCTGCAGAGGTAAAACGGGGGCTTAGGCAGGGGTGCCCCCTGTCACCCTTATTATTCATGATGTACCTACAAGGATTAGAGGCAAAATTAGAGGGAAGTGGGCTGGGCTTCAACCTCTCTTTAGTCAAACAAGGAAAACTTATTGATCAGGCACTACCAGCATTAATGTACGCAGATGATATAGTGCTAATGGCCAACAACAAGGAAGATTTGCAGAGATTGATGGACATCTGCGGTAATGAGGGAGATAGGTTAGATTTTAGATTCAGTAAGAAAAAATCAGCAGTCATGATTTTCAATGACAATGAAGGTAGTGAGCTTAGGATACAGGACGTCACGCTAGAGATAACAGATAAATACAAATATCGGGGCGTATGGATAAGCAAAGGGACCGAGTACTTGAGGGCTCACGAAATATACGGGACGACTAAAGGTAACAGGAATGCAGCAGTGGTGAAAAATAGGGCACTGTGGAATTACAATCGGTATGATGTTGTGAGAGGAATATGGAAAGGGGTCATGGTTCCTGGGCTGACGTTCGGCAATGCGGTCTTGTGCATGAGATCAGAAGTTCAAGGAAGATTAGAAATTAAGCAACGTGGAATAGGTAGGCTTGCTTTAGGAGCTCACGGGAATACACCAAATCAGGGAGTACAAGGTGATCGGGGATGGACATCATTTGAGGGCAGGGAAGCTAGCAGCAAGATAAAATTTGAGAAGCGATTGAAAGAAATGAAGGAGGAGCGTTGGGCTAGGAAGGTTTTCAGCTACTTGTACATGAAGAATGTCGATACAAAATGGAGGAAGCGAACCAGGAAGTTGACTGGTAAATACTTAGAAAACAGCAGGTGGCCAAACCAAAAAGAACTATCGGTTAAGAAGAAAGTGAAGGAAATGGAGACTGACATGTGGAAAATGGGCATGATTAAGAAGTCCGCACTAGAGATCTATCGAACTTTTAGGCAGGAAATTGCCAAGGAAAGGATTTATGATAATACTCGGGGTAGTTCTCTACTGCTTGAGGCAAGGACGGGGGTACTGCGAACCAAGACATATCGGGCCAAATACGAAGGGGTAGACACGGTATGCAGTGCGTGTGGAGAGGAAGAAGAAACTGCCGAACACTTGATAATGTTCTGTAAAGGGCTTCACCCTATAGTTCAGGATGATGGCGCAGAGTTTTTCAAAGTATTGGGGTTTAGGGACGGGGAGGGCAAAATAGACTTTAAGCAAGTAGACTTAACTAGAAGGAGGTTATCTGATTGGTGGCTAAAGTCAAGGCACGAGTTAAAATTAAACTCTTCACTGCAAAGTACGAATCCTCAAACTCACTTTTTAAGAAAAAAATAAATAAATATAGTTTTGAGTTCATTAGGTATTACGGCTTGGTGGCGCTACCCACCGCCCGATCTAAAGGGTACAGCCATAACCTCCATCCATCCATCCATCCATCCATCCATCCATCCATCCATCCATCCATCCATCCATCCATCCATCCATCCATCCATCCATCCATCCATCCGTCCATCCATCCATCCATCCATCCATCCATCCATCCATCCATCCATCCATTCATGCACGAACACGCGAAATACCTCTAGTCTTGTTGCTGTCGAAGCTTGGCCACGTGTAAAATCAGTGGTTGACAGCTATCATCTGTTTTACTGTGAAGTTCGACGACACCATATGGAGGTTGCAACATCCTGAGATGTGTGGCAATGGAAAGAAAGGACGCGTTTTGTGCCGCTGTGTCAAAGAAGCTATTGGTCGAACAAGGAAAAGGTGTCTTGTTCCCCGCGCCAACCGATCCAGCATGGTTCCCTGAATGGAAAAGTACGATCAAGAGGGCAGACAGAAGGCTGTCGCCTTAGGCTGTCGTGTGAGAAAGGCATTTTGAGAGTGACTCCATCCTACTATCTTTTCTTATTAGAGTAAACAGTGTCGGGAACGAAATCGCCGTTTAGGCATGATTTCAAATATCAATATTTATCTAAAAAATTAAAAATTCAGTTTCAAATTTCAGACACACACCAGTTTCCCCATTTCAATGCCGGACTCCTTTTGCAACACAGTATTGAGTATCATATGAGGTGAGTGTCAGATTGTTCATTGGCATGTTATAATTCTTTGTTTTCACTGAAATCCTAGTGGAATGCAGGCTAAGAGCTAAATGTTTTTGGGTCTCCTTTGACAATTCTTATTCTCAAGGACAAAACACATTTTAAAAATAGCTCTGGTGGTTATACTGTCAATGGTCTCTAAAATTAATTTCTTTGCGTACTGCCATCACTTTGAGCATCTATCCATCCGTCTGTCTGTCCATCCATCCGTCCGTCCGTCTGTCCGTCCATCTGTCCGTCCATCTGTCCATCCGTCCGTCTGTCCATCTGTCTGTCCGTCTGTCTGTCCGTCTGTCTGTCTGTCTGTCTGTCCGTCCCATCTGTCTGTCTGTCTGTCTGTCTGTCCGTCCGTGTGTCTGTCCATCTGTCTATATGTCTGTCTGAATGTCTGTCCGTCCATCCGTCCATCAGTCTGTATGTCTGTGTGTCCGTCTGTCCATCCATCCGTCTATCTGTCGGTCTGTCTGTTTGTCCATCCATCCGTCCGTCTGTCTGTCCACCTGTCAACCCGTCCGTCTGTCCGTCCGCCTGTCCGTCCGTCTCTCCGCCTATCTGTCTGTCTGTTTATCTGTCTGTCTGTGCATCCGCCTGCCTGTCCCTCCATCCATCTGTCTGTCTGTCTGTCTGTCTGTCTGTCTGTCTGTCTGTCTGTCTGTCTGTCTGTCCGTCTGTCTGTCTGTCTGTCTGTCCGTCCGTCCGTCCGTCCGTCTGTATGTCTGTCTGTCAAATAGCCTATGCTTGCATGCCCTCATGATCCCCCCCCCCCTTAACTTAGGGTAAACCAAAATTAGTGTGGACGGGTAAGATGGTTTGATGAATACGTTTCGCTGGTCCTGACATGAATTATTTCACAATCCCGTCACGTACGCCATCAAACCCTATACGAAACACCTTTTTGTTAACGTGTGAGCGTTAAAAAAAAGCTGGCGCTCGCAGCGTTGACTCTACGAATGCCAATAAAGGGTTGTGTCCTAGCAGAGAAATCAAAACCAAGCAATTTGCGTGGAAATCAAATGGTTTACTACAGGGCCACACCATATCTCCGAAATACTTTGCAAAAAGGGACTAATGTTTGTGAAATGGCAATTCTGGTTCCAGTGTTGGCTCTCCAACTTTTTGCATATATTTAGCGCCACTTCTCAATGTTTCGCTTAATAAAAAATTACAACAGGGTCACCTTCCATCAGCATGCTTTTAAGCATTGATTCGCAAGTTACGCGAGATCTGCCATTTTGTTTTTTTTTTGTCTTTTTGTCGAGTGGTAGCGGATGGCGAAAAGTATGTCACTAAATGATATCCATTTGGTATTGAAAAGTGCCAGTACTGTGAAATCAATCGAGTGGTTCTTATACACTAAAGCATTTTTTAAAGAACAGTCCAAAAATACAGAAAAATAAATGTAGGCCTCGCGTGGCTCGGCCTCCTGAAAACTTCGCAGCACTTGCAAAGCACAGCCATTGAACGCAAATGTACCCACTCTCACAGCAGCGCAACATGCGGGTGCCACCAGCAGTCATCAGTCGGGGCCATCTCCTCGCCCGCGCTCAGCACACTAGCCAGTATATTTCTAGCCACTGTAGCACCCACCTTTGCTATGATAAGAAAGTATACTTGGGCATAGTTCTCATAACTTTCGAGGCGTAACCTTTTTGAGGTTGCGCACAACCCGGTGCAATAAAGCCAACACTCGTAACAAATAAAGCCAACAAGCGTGACAAATCTGGAAAGTAACGTGCAAATTCAAAACCCACACAGAGCCACAAGCCTGCAACTCGTGCGTCACCACCAGTGACTTCCTGAGTCGGCCAAAAGCCGCTAAAATATTCTTAATAACGGATTGATACGTAATGGTGGTTAGTGCTTTTAACCTAATAAAAATAATTTATAAACCTACAAGCTTTGAAAACGTACCCACCATAAAATTGTTAGACAAGGCACGGTCAAAAAAACATTAGAAGAAATTGCACAAAACAGGAGCGAGAGATGAGCCTATGCAAATGCGCTGTCTTTGAAGATAAACATCTTCATTAAAATAGCTACTAGAAAGATTTGAGCTATGTTTGGTCTGAGGGCAGTGGTTATAACAGCGCTGCTCACCTGTGCAGGGAGAACCACATGAACAGTTGTTGATGCAAGTGATCATCATTATCATCAGCATCATCATCATGAGCCTGACTACGTCCATTTCAGGAGAAATGCCTCTCCCATGTTCCGCCAGCCAACTTGGTCCTGTGCTTGCTGCTGCCACTTTGTACACGTAAATTTACTAATCTCATCTGCCCACCTAACTTCATGTCTCCCCCTAACCCGCTTGCCTTCTCTGGGAATCCACTCTGTTACTCTTAGTGACCAGCGATTATCTTGCCCACGCGCTACGTGTCCGGCCCATGACCATTTCCTCTTCGTGATTTCAACTATGATATCCTTAACGCCGGTTTGTTCCCTAATTCATTCTGCTCTCTTCTTGTCTCTTAAAGTTACACCTATCATTTTCCTTTCCATCGCTCGCTTCGTCACCCTCAATTTAGGATGAACCCTCTTTGTAAGTCTCCAAGTTTCGGCTCCGTAGGCAATTGCGAGCAATATACAGCTGTTATATACCTTCCTCTTGAGGGATAGTGGTGATCTACCAGCCATGATTTGAGAATGCTCTCAAAATGTGCTCGATCCCATTCTTATTCTTCTAGAGGCTTCCATCTCGTTGCTTGACTCCTGGGTTATTACCTGTCCTAAGTAGGCGTAGTCTTTTACTACATCAACTGCACTATTACCTGCATGAAAGCGCTATTTCCTTCTGACGTTGTTGCACATTTGTTTAGTTTTCTGCAGAATAATTATAAAACCTACTTTTCTGCTCTCTTTGCATAATTCAGTAATCATGAGTTGCAATTCATCCCCTGAGTTAGCAGCAATACATTGTGATCCGAGAAGCGCAGGTTACTAAGGTACTTTCCTCTAACTGTTATCCCGAATATCCCGAACCCTTCTCATTCTAGTCCTCTCAAAACCTCCGGTAAGCATGCGGTAAATAGCACTGGTGAGATTGTATCCCCCTTGTCTTACACCTTTCTTGATTGGTAGTCTGTTGCTTTCTTTATGAAACGCTACGGTAGTGCTCGATCATCGGTAGATTTCTTCGAGGATGTTTTTATACGCTTCGTCGACACCCTGATTTCGCTATGTCGGCAATTACTGCTGATATTTCTACTGAATGAAACATTTTCTTGTAATCAATGAAGGCTATGTACTATGGTTGGCTGTATAATGAGCATTTATCTATTACCTGATTGATTGATTACCTGTAGATAGTTGAGTAGCCTGTTAGAAATCCTGCTTGTTTTTTTGGTTGATTGAATTGTATTGTTGTTTCAGTTCTGTAGGCAATTTCTTTTGTAAATAGCTTGTATACGATGGAGAGCAAGCTGATCGGCCTGTAATTATTCCAAGTCTTTGTCATCTCCTTTCTCGACTATAAAGATGATTTTAGCACTCGCCCCATCATGGTGGTCTAGTGGCTAATGTACTCGACTACTGAGCCGCAGGTCATGGGATCGAATCCCGGCTGCAGGGACTGTATTCTGGATGGAGGGGAAAATTCTGTAGGCCCGTGTGCTCAGATCTGGGTGCGCGTTAAAAACCCCAGGTGGTCGAAATTTCCCGAGCCATTCATTACGGCGTTTCTCATAATCATATCGTGGTTTCGGGACATTAAACCTCAGTAATCAATCAATGTTAGCACCCTTCTAAGATTCTGATACTCTTCCCGTCAGGATACATTTCGTAAACAGGGTGGCTACAGTTTTTCTAACATAAGCTCTCTTCTCTCGTTCAGCAAATCTGATGTTAACTGATCCTCACTAGCATCTTTGCCTCTTCGCATTCCCTCAAAGTCTTTTCTGACTTTTTTCATTACTTATGGGATGTCATGTAGGTTGCTGCTAGTTTTTACATTAGGTTCGTGATTGTCACGACTAATGTACAGATTTCTGTAAAACTCCTTCGTCATTTTAGCTATCCATATTGGTAGTTACTATGGCTTCCTCGTCCCTTAGTGCATACATCTGGTTTTCACCTACCCTAAGCTTCCTCTTCACCGCTTTGACGCTTCCTCCGTTCTTTAAACCGTGTTCCATTCTCGCTATGTTCTCTCACTTCGGATACTTTACGCTTTTTAATCAACTTCAAAAACTCTGCCAATTCTATTTTGTTCATTGTATTCGAGGCTTTTAAGCTTTGACGTTTTCTAACGAGGTTTCTCGTCTCCTGGGACAACTCGCCAGTATCCTGTCTAACTACCGCACCTCCATCTTCTACTGCACACTCCTTAATGATACTCGTCAGATTATCAATCATTCAACGCTAAGGCTGATTAGCTCAATAAGAGCCGAGTACCTGCTCTGAAGTGAGACTCTGAACTCCTGTACTTTCCCATTCAGTGCTAGCTTATTTATTTGCTTCTTGTGTATCAGTTTCAGTCGTTGATTCTTCAAGTCTAAGCGAATTTGAGACCGTACCATCTATGGTCACTGCATCGTACCTTGCCGAGCACTTCCACATCCTTCACGATGGCAGGGTGTGCACTCAGTATGAAGTCAGTTTCTTTCTTACTTTCGCCATTTGGGGCTCCTTAGTGTCCTGCTACGGTTCCCTCGTTTTTGGTAAAAGGTATTTGAGATCTGCAAGTTGTTTCGTTCTGTGAATTCTACTGATAACTACCCTTTGGTATTTCTAGCACCGATGCCAGAATCTCCTACTGGCTGCTCTCCAGCCTGCTTTTTCCCTACATCGGCATTGATGTCGCCCTTCATTAGAGTATACCGTTTTTATTTTACTCATTGCCGATTCCACGGCTTCATAGAAGCTTTCAACTAATGTGTCATCATGACTGGACGTAGGCAAGTGAACCTGTACAACCTTCACCTTGTATCTCATTATGAGTTTAATTACGATACCTATCATCCTTTCAATAATGCTGTAGTATCCCTTTATATTAGCAGTTATATCTAAGTGGATAAGGAAACCCCCGCCCAGTTATCTTCTCTCAGCCAAGCCACGATTGCAAAGGACGTGTCCATTATTTAGCACTGTATAGACCTCATCTGTCCTCTTAACCACACTGGGCCCGATTGCTGCCCATCTAACACCCTTTAACTTCTCGAGTAGTACAGCTAGACTTGCTTCACGAGATAAGGTTCTAGTGGTAAACGTTGCCGAGTTCAGGTTCCAAGGGCCGAATGTCCGAACCCAGAGGTTCTAAAACCCTCTGCAGCATTGTAGATGTGACTGCCGACGTGGTTAGTTGCTTCGCAGCCACTGGGGACTGAGGGCCATGAGTTAATTTGACGCATGCATGTTGAAGGCAGTGGCCAGGTACGGTATCAGAGTGGCCAATCCTTCTCTGGTGAGGGAGTGCGTTAACGGCAGTGGTCACCGGTGAGGCCGCACCCCAGGCTTTTTAATACAATTTCATCGCCATGTGGATTTTTTAACCCGGTTGAGAACTGCGTGGCACCAGGATTCGAACCACTGGCTTCTTGCACGCGATACTTAGACTCTAACGTCTACGTTATCACTGTTATATTGTTACGTAGAAGTGATATCGTCACGTAAAATGAGATGAGATGTGACTATTAGCCACTGTATTGACTCCAGTCAAGACGGAGGAAAGCACGCACAGCGGACATGCCAGCCCTCTTCGTCACCTTGTGTCCACGGAATGGTTCACCCTTCATGTGCTAGCTACGTAGCATCACCCCCCGGTTGAAAAATTGCCGTCTCGGTGCGTTTTATGCGTGGTATTGTGAAGGATGGCAGTATGGCTTCAACCTAATTACCTGGACTACCTCACTAGGGGTGTTTGAGGACACGTTAGTCTCGGAGACTGGAACGACCTCTTAGGTAATTTCTGTTGCCCCTCGTATGATACTGTAAGGCCCCTTGTACTGAGATAGCAACTTCTCCTACAATCCAACACGATTTACTGGCACGAGAGAAAAACTAGAGAACCAGGTGAGAAGTGAACATCGACATGCTTACTGCCGTAGAGAGCCTTCTGGGTAGCTGGCGAAGCCGAAATCCTAGAGCGGGCAATATGACGTGTGTGGTTGGCACGAGCGATAGCATCACGTGCGTATTCGCTCGGTGGAGGTCTAGTAGTCGGTAGTAGTGTGTTCAGTGGTAAGGCCGGATTGCGGCCCTAGAGCATATGAAAAGATGAATAACCTCCGGTATCAAAACAACCTGAATTATAGGCGAATGTCACGTGACGTAGCGCTAGATTCTAGTCATGGTGGTCAGACGAGACATACATCGAGAGCATGTTCGTGAGGGTGCGATTTAGGCGTTTAGTAAGGCCATTTGTTTGAGAATGGTTGGCAGTGGTAGCTTGTGTTGCCTTGAGAAAGAGCGCTAGTTTTTCGACTACGCTTGACGAAATGACAAAAATTCGCTGCCATGATCGGTCAGCAATTGGTGAGGAGCGTTGCATCAGGGAGAAAAAAGTTGGCAGTCAGTAGCAGTGCTCGTGTGGAAAGCTCTAGTAATGACCAACCTGGTCGCATGGCCTATAGCAGCGACGACCCACTTGTTTTCAGAGGTCGATTCAGGTAACGGCCCGAGAAGGTCTACACCAACATAGAAGAAAGGTTAGGTGGGGATGGATATCGGCTGAAAGAGTCCAGCAGGGGGCGCGGAAGGTCGCTTTCGACGTTGGCATTTATCGCAAGAGGCCACGTAACGTTGAACGGACCGAGCGAGACCACGCCAAAAGAAGCGGTATCGAACGCGGTCAAGGTTATGGTCAAGGTTTAGGATTTTGTAGGTAGCCGGCGGATCTAGCATTGCATAATTTGCAGGCAATTGCCCCACTCGGTTTCCTCTTTACTAATTGTAGCTGATGTCCTTTGTTCGTTTTTAACTAAGCACGAGTAGGCTTTTAAAATAAAAATTGTGCATAGCGCGACGTAAGCCTGCACAAGACGGTGGCCTCTGTGCTATTCCACATGCACTATTGTGCCGGTACTCTAGCTCGCTGCACTGTAGCTCAAACATAATTGTGACTTATCACCAGTCACATGCGAGATCTGTAGCATTCAAGAATTTCAAGAGAAGTCGCGATACCTGTTTCCTGAAAATCGAGCGGAAACACAATATCAGTCACGCTGTCACATGGCAAGCCTAACCGTTGCAGTTCCTCAAATAAACCTTGCCGTTCCTTCTTAAGTTCACGACGCTTAAGAAAATAGTGCTCATATCACCGTTTTACTTGCACTTCGGGCACAAAGGCGTCACGGAGATTCTGATCTCGGGGCGCCATGCTAGTGTACGCGCTAATCCAGTTCGAATGCAATAAAGCAAGCAGGCCTCTTCCTTGATAGCCCTTTTGTCACACATGGGTGGTGAGGTGTCAGCCATAGCGAGTGGAAATGCTTTTTGACAGCTTCTCGTATGATACGCTAATTGTCTTTGGGAGCCTTCTTCGTTGGTGTAAGCTCCAGAGCACTCTAGGCAAGTCTGTCAGCCGCCTCATTACCCGCTATACCCACATGTGACGGAATCCATTGAAATCTAATGTTTATACCGATGCCATGCAGGTCTTTAAGGATTCGCAGTGATATTCGAGTGAATACATCTAATTTATGTTTTAGCCACTGCAAAGTGGGCTTACTGTTCGAAAACAGCGCGAATTGTTGCTGCCTACAAAACTCCAGTTTCTTCAGGGCTGCCTGAATTGCCACATTGTCACATTCAATCGATGAAACAATGCACGCGAGTCACGCTGCCCAGGACGCCTTTAGAGAGAAGATCACAAATGCAGCAGCACTTGCTTCGAGCATTATGTCAGCTGATTCGTCAGTGAAACATTTAAATGGTCGGCGTACTTTTCTTCAATGTATTCAAGTAGAAAAAAAACGTACTTCTGCTGTGGGTGTGGAACGCCTGCTGTGCATCCGTGGAATCATCGCCTGACAGACAATATTCTCATGTGACCAAGGTGGGTCTTGTCGAAGTTGACTTTGTTTTGGGAAATTGATGCCAAGAAGGCGAAGGGTGTTGAAAGCCACGAAAGCTCGTGATTCCGTGCGTCGCCGAAGGCGACTGAGTAATGCTCGTCCTGGGCTCGATTCACCAAGTCGGCAAAGCTGTGTCAGCAGTCTTTGAGTGGCGAGAAGACGTAACGGGAAAAGACGAGCTTCATGAGGTACCTTTATGCTCGCTGCAAACTTTGGCACACCCAAAGCGACTCTGAGGCCTTTACGATAAAATGTTTCCAGCCCTTCGTACTGTGACTAACGCGGAGAGATCAGAGGCAATTGGAAAAGCACACAATTGACAATTACAGCCGCGTTTAACTTTATCATTGATGTTGGGTGGCTCCCCCAGCTTGTTCCTGCCATCCTTCGAAGAATGTTTACACGGAGTGACAGCACTGACATTGTCTTGTATACTGCCCGTCACCAATTAATCCTGGTGTCTAGTGTGACTCGAAGGAGTCTCATGTACTTAACTTGCTTAATTGATGCATGCGTAACTAATAATTTCATCCTTGTTTTTCGTCTTCGCATACCTAGACGTAGCAACAATTGAGAATTTTCAGCTGATACTGTTAGTTCAATAGATTCAAGAAAGCTTTGTGCAGAGAGTATAACTCTGACCAATCCTTTCAAATCGCTTTTGCTGATATTCAGACAGCCAGATTCATATGTCGTCGTCATAAATTGATATTTGAACTGCCTTGCTCACAGTCTTGAGAGCATTAGGTAAACCAGCCATGGCCACATTGAACAACATTGGAGACAGAACACTGCCCTGTGGCCCTCCTCTGGTGATTTTGCTTGAGCTACTGAGCACTGTCCCTAACTTCACCTGCATCAAGCGATCACTAAGAAACGCCGGAACAAAGCGTAAAAGGTGCCCCATTATTTCAATTGACGCGAGACCTCTAATTATCGCACGCTGCAACACGTAGTCGTACACTTTTGAAACGTCCAGGAATATTGCCAGAGTTGGAAAGCTGTATGCTCGTAGGTGTTCTATGTGACTCACCAAGTCCAAGATGTTGTCCTGTGCACTCAACCGTTGCCGAAATCCAGTCATACGCACTAGAAGGGCCTTGTGATTCTCCATTCACAATGTCTGCCGGGCCAACTTCTCCATCAGCTTCAGTACGCACGAAGTTAGTGGTACTGGTCTATATGATGCCAGTTCTCTTCTGTCTTTACCCGGCATCAGCACTGGCACAACCCAGGCAATTTTTCAGGCTTGAGGAATGTTTGCTTACTCCCAAACACAGTTGAAATGCATCAAAGGCCTGCTTTTCACTTCTGCAGGCAGATTTGAGATCATTTGGTTTGTAATTCCATCAGGTGAAGTTGCACAGCATCGAAGGAGACAACTTATGGCTGACGTGAGTTCCCGCAGCGTGAACGCGGTCGTCCGTGTGAGATACGCCTAAGTGGCCGGCAGTTGGTTCTTCGTGAAGTTCATGCAGGATCACTGAACACAGATGGTTAGGCTTGACGAGAAATAGCTCAGGGCTATCTGGCTGAACGCTGAGATGGTACAGCAGGCCATTTAGGAGGGCGAACATGCGGAGTGATGCATCGTTAGGGTTAGGTTGAAGACAGGCAATGAGTGACAGCAAGAAAGCATCGCGACGCTGTTCTTCACCAACCTAAATAAACCTAGACATGAATATGACAGTGGAGCCTGGTTGTATGATCGATCCATCTGGTTTGTCAACAGGGTAATAGGACATGCAATTGGCTTTCAGATGGAGACGTGCAGACTAGTAGGCAACTGAGCAGGAGTACTTCTGAAGACGCAACGCCCAACGACCAAGTCGTTCAGTAGGGTCCTTCAGTGAAGAAAGGTAACAGAGGGCACAATTATCTGTGACGACAAGGAACGGGCCACGATACAAGTAAAGACGGAATTTCAAAATTGTTCCAGACAGGGGCAAGGTATTCTGGTTCTTTTAGTTACGCTCAGACTTCGAGAGTAGACGACTTGCATTTGCAATTACACGATCAGTGCCCTGCTGAGCTTGGGACAAAACTGCGCCGATGCCGTGACCGCTAGCGTCTGTGCGCACTTCAGTAAGAGCATCTGGGTCGAAATATGCAAGTATCGGTGGCGTCGTTAGAGCAGTAATTACTCAAGAGAAGGCGTTAGTTTGAGGAGGACCCCCACAAAACAGGACGTCGTGTATGAGAAGGTCAATGAGCGGGCGTGTGAGTGCCGCAAAATCTTTCACGGACGAGTGAAAGTAGGAGCACAGACCATCGAAATTGCGAACATCATGAATAGAGGGAGGAACTGGAAAGTTCGTTACTGCACGTACTTTGGCCTCGTCTGGTTGTACACCGGAAGCGTCAACAAGGTGGCCCAGCTCAGTAACTTGACGCAGACCAAAGTGGCGCTTCGTGGAGTTCCGCTGGAGGCCGGCATGTCGGTATGTTGATAGAATGGTCGAAAGGCGTTCAAGGTGTGTGGCAAAGGTGGGTGAGAAAGTTATCACGTCATCGAAAGAACACGAGTGCGTTGCCCATTTAAATCATGGAAGCAGCGTGTCCATCAATCTCTCGAAGGTTGCTGGAACGTTGCAGAGACCAAACGGCCTGACCTTGAATTTGTAAAGACGTAGGTAATGAATGCAGTTTTTTCGCGATTCATTTCATCAACAGCGATTTTCTAGTAGCCAGATTAGAGGTCGCGAGATGAAAAGAAGGTGGCGCAATGAAGACAAACAAGTGCGTCGTGAATACGTGGTAGAGGATATACGCCTTTTTTAGTATTTTGTTGAGGAGCTGATAATCAATGCAGAAACGCCAAGAGTCGTCTTTCTTCTGTACCGAGATAACAGGGGAGACCCAGGCTTGACGATGGTTCGATGATGTTTTTCGCTAGCATTTTGGCTATTTCGTTCTGAATTATGGCTCGTTCTGATGCGGACACGCTGTAAGGTCGATAGTGGAAGGGCGCAAAGTTATCAACGTTAATCGGTGCTTGACAATATTGGTCTGGCCCAAGGGGCGATCACGAATATCAATAATGCCACTGTAGGAGGCCAAACCCCGACAGAAAGCGTTGGCTTGATCAGGTGAAAAGTCTGATCTAATCATACTTCGAAAGATGGCTTCAGCGAAACCGGGTAAAAAGTGTCATCTCCGTCGGTAACTGGAGGAGTCGATGACAAACAGACGCATGTCACAGCTTGAAGCAGCAAGCGAAGTAAAGTGATTTGACCCAAGCAGCTGACGGGCTTTTCACAGACATACGGGAAAAGGGGAAGATTGAGGCTTGATGTGCCAGCAGAACCGTCAATGAAGGCCGAGTGTACTGAAAGGAAATCAAGACCAAGTATGAGGTCATGGAGGCAACGAGCTAGAACGGCAAAAAGGACTAGGGTGTGACGAGCAGCAATGCTGACACGAGCACTGAACGTTCTGACGACTTCGACGGAGCTGCCACCGGCAACACGTATGGCTTGAGTCATAGAGGGCATCATGATCTGTTGCAAACAGCGACGCAGATGAGTGCTCATAGTAGATAGGTGGGCGACGGTCTCAACAAAGGCAGCCACAAAACATTGTCTACTTTAACTTCAATGACAATGTATTGTGTTTATAGAGGATTTCCAGGCATCGTTGGTATTGCAGCTTCATCTCCATGAGCTGCAATATCTAGGTTTCTTCGTGTGATCGTCCAGAGAAGCTCAGCGAGAAAAAGCGCCGAGGTCGCGGAGAGCGGGATTGGCGGCGTAGCGGCGACGGGGAGTGGGAGTAGCGGCGACCGGACAAAGAAGCACGCGCAAGTGCAGTCTAGCCCGGCCGTGGTAGAAGTTGAAGAGTGCAGTGGCTGGATGTGTAGAAGTAGTGGGTTGCATATAAATAGGGTCGCTCTAAAAGTGGTGGGTTGGGCCAATGATGACGGCAATAACGAGAAACATGCCAGGTTGATGACAGGAAAAGCAGATAGGCTGGTTGTGATGGGTTCGACATTCCGGAGCATTCCGGAAGGGCCAGGTTGGAGGAGAATGGCTTGCGTTACCTAAGGAGGTAGGGCGTACTCTAGGGTGAATCAGGGGGCACACTGATGGAACACCGAGATTAGCGAACTCTTGCCTGACCGCAGCTTGAATTAAGGCTACCGATGGCTGTGATGGGTCAGTGGCTTGGGTTGTGAAAACAGGCTGTTGAATGGGAGCTAGACAGGCTGCTTCAAGCTCCCGACGAACAATTCGGGTGACTTGGTCATAAGTCGATGTATGGCGAGTTGCTTCACACGACGATGTTGCGGCTGTGTTGGGCGGTCGTGTGAATCGCTGCGTGATACGGCGGAACTTGGCGTTTTCGAACCGCCAGCACTCTTTGACGATTTCATTAAAGCTGGCTAAGTTAGTGTAGACAAGCAGGTTGAAGGCATTGTCTGCGAATCCTTTCAACACATGTGATACCTTCTCACTCTTAGACTTCTGTTCGTCAACCAGGCGGCATAGGGTGACGACGTCGCAAATATACGTGACGTACGATTCAGTAGATGTCTGTGCCCGAGTAGCCAACTAATTTTGCGCAGCTGTCTGGCGTGCAGCTTAGTTGCCAAAAAGGTCAACAATCTTCTTGGAAGTGTCCCAGCCGGCATTGTCGACTTCGTGCGTCTCGACCCACACCAGCGGAGGACCATCTCGGTAAAAAAGAACGTTAGTGAGCATGAGTGTCGGCTCCCACTTATAGCTGGCGCTGATCAGTTCGTACATGTTACGCCAATTGTCAACGTCAAAGTTATCCTATTCAGAAAATAGGCCAGGATCTCGAGCTGAATGTAGTACAACGTAGGTATGAGTCACAGAAAAGGTGGGTGGTGAATACGGTGTTGGTTCAATGTGTCACATGGCTGGACCCATGATGATACGGCCGTTGTGGAGCTTCGTGATAGGTACAGGGAAAAACCAACAGCTGCACGACAAATATGTTACGCAAAATGAGACGAGGCAGGACTACTTGCGAGTGTATTGACAGAGATCTACATGAAGCACCGCAAGCATAGCGGGAAAGCTAGCCCTATTTGTCGTCTTCTGTTCACAGGATGGTTCACCCTTCATGCGCTAGATACGTAGCACTATTCAAACATTGAAGAAAACACTGGGAGTGTTTGTGACTGGAAAAAACTGCACAAGTGCGCGTTTGGGTGGAAAGGAAGGCGGAATATGTAAGACGCTAGAGATCCAGTGAAAGAGGTAGGTTCTCTTACCACCTCTTTACCATTGACATTATCAGTGGAGCTTCAGCGTTCTGTGAAATTGTTTGTGGATTGAACAGACCAGAAGCTTCCAGCCTGTGAGGTGAGTGAAAGACGCAGCACCGGTCAGCAATCTCGTTTTCTAGAACTCCGATGCCGCGGGACACGTGGACTAGCGAACAGAAATCACAACAAAGGAGAACGGGCGGGGTTGTTGTTTTATTTGGACGATTCTGGTACCAATGACTGTGGTAGATTGAAGACCCATGAAGAGAGAGAGACAGTCAGGGTGCAAGCAAATGCATGCCTTTGGTGCCAGCGTGCTGATGAAGTGGAACGCCTCAGTAAAAGATAAAACTTCCACGTCACACGCATTGGAGACGTTATATAAACGTCGTTTGCGAAAGCCTATGAAACAACAGAAGACGCTTCATTAGCGTCATTTAAGTAGGAAGCCCCTATTTTATTGTGGGTGGCACAATTCATTGACGTATAGGTGGCCTAGAAGGGGTCACACGAGTGTAGGAAAAGGTAAGTCGTAAAGTGGTGTGATGTGTGCAATGGGCAGGACACTAGACATAGAAAAGGCAATGCGAATTTAAACCGTGGTATGCATATTTGCCTGAGGTTGAAAAGGAAGAAATCTGCAATGAGCCGCTGAAGTGTGAGGCTGAGAGGTGCATTGGGTGCGTAGTGTAGAATGCACCTATTGTGAAAATAAAGATGGTACGTTGTGCAGAAATAGCTCATGCCTTTAAAAATTGTCAGGAAAAAGTGAGCCACCATGCAGGGGATCGTAAGTTAGAGAAGGAGAAAGCGCTTGGTTGTAAATGCGGGCATTGACATTGTTATCTAACGTGTGGTTGGAGAGTAGGAATGAAAGCAAGCGTGGGTTTAGTTATTTATTTATTTCGTGAAACCCACCGGGCCAAAGACGTTATGGAGGAGAGTGAACATGATTTTCTTTACTCATACACTGTTAGTTAAATGCGGCAGTGTAGTACGAAGGTACAAGGCGAGCTGGTTTGCTGAGCTAAGCACTGGTAGCTAGTGCAAAATGAAACAACTGATGATCAGTGATGGCAGCCACAGGTTCGGGAAGGTCGCTCCACTCTGACATTGACATTGCACCGGCTTTATTACAACATTCTACCCTAGCCTATACGTTAGAAGAGAAAATGAAAGAGTCACGAAGAGTCGGAATGCGATAATAAATTTTATAGAATAGACACAGGTGGAATAGATCACGACGAGATGAAAGAGAAAGCCGCTCGAGTCAGTTTTTCATGCAATAATACTAGCGCAACAGTTGCAGTTACGTGGAATGAAGACAGCAGATATGTTTTGGATTAGTTCGAGAGCATTTATTAGACTAACTGAACGAGGGTCCTATAATGCAGCGGCATGTTCTAGCTTGCTATGAATTGTTGTCCTGTAAATTAGTAGTTTAATGTAGACGGGCACGGAAGTGAAATTGTTCCAATTGTACCCCAAGCATACGCTTCGCAATATTAATTATGAAACCATTGTGGAATGACTAGCTTAAACAAGAAATGACGTGAACGCCCAGGTAACGACAGTAGGTGACTTGTTCGAGTGAAACCTTATTTTTAGGTAAGAGAATATGATATTCAGAAATTACGGAAAGCCTTAAATATGTTAGGATTTATTTTTTATTTCGATTCACCAAGTCGTGTACGCGGTAAAGATGGAGTTAATTTTTTTTGGAAGGGTACTGACGGTGTTTAGGCTCTTCATTTCGCGGAAAACAACAGAGATATCCACGAACAGCTTTATGTTAGAAGAAACAGGTAGAGGTAAATTATTAACATGAACTAAATACAGAAAGGCACCTAAGACAGAACCTTGTGGTACACCCGAGTGAACGAAGCCAGAGTTAGAATTATACCCATCAGCGGTTACAAACTGTACGTGTTTATATACGAAGAACTCTATCCATTCAGTGTCGTTATAATCAAGGCTTAGTTGTCTGAGATTTATGAGTAATAATTTGATTTACTGTATCAAAGGCTTTCAAAAGGTCGGGAAAAATAGATTGGGTATTTCACCAGTGATCTAATGTGACGTGAGACCGACGAATGAAAGACGCGAGGTGTGTTTCTCAACAAAAATTTTTCAGATATCCTTGTAGCGTGTTTGAAAAGACGGAATGTGTTCGTAAAAATGTGACAATGTACCTAGACTTCGTGTTTAAGGTAGTGGACAGACTCATAGAATGTTAGGCACGAATGAAAGGTAACGCCTAAAAGGCGAATGGTATCCTTCCACTTAAAGGCACACTAAAGGGAAATAGCAATTCTCGACAGAGTGAAAGCTCAATGTATGCTAACGTGTAAACGACAATATTATGAACAGCAGTGCCCTAATTTGCGAAAATTAAGCTAAATGTGTGAGGACATATGCGCTATGCGTAGAACATTCGCTAAGAGACCCATATGATGTCATAGGTACCGCCTGCTTTTATTCACCAGTAATCAAACCAGCTGTACTAAATAAAGAGCTTTTCGTGCATCAAGAGACGTAATAAAATGCTGCTTGCTCGTTTCTGTTCTATTCATGAAAAAAAGAACCATCAGGCGCTACTATGGAGGACGGTGCGAGTGGTTGAAAAGTTTGATTTTTGCCTGGTTAAACTGAAGAGGTCGTTCGATCTAGCAGGGCCAAGTTGGACCAAGCACGTCTGCCGTCTGATGCCTAGTGGTAAAGGAGGTCGCCACCTTACGTGAAAATTTGTTTTGTTGGTAAATTATTTCCTAAATAAAATACTTGTGTGAGATGCGAGTATACAACAACATTATTTTAAACACAGCATGAATTAAATGAAATGATTCAGTCTGTGTGTTCGTGCGTTGGTCATTTCCGAAATCCTGAACCTCGTCTTTAGCCTATGTACTCCAGCTGCAAGTCGTCTTCGGGCAAACGATGGTGTCGCTATGGTCCGGTTCTTTAGCACTAGTGCTGGGAAAGTCAAAAGCGGCATTTGTCCTGTCGACGATGCAGTCAGTCTTACATTTTCTTTGGTTGACAAAGACGATGTAAAAAAAGGGGTGAGTGGCACCTACGCAAATGAGTCTATAAGAATTGCCTGTGTTGTTAAAAAAAGTCCACTTCATCGTGGGCTGCAAGCTTGTCACCTAGTCAAATCTTGCAAAAGCTACTAGTTCGAAGTTGTGTTTTGCACTATAACGGTAAACATGCTCACTTACCACGCCTCTATGCGTTTGTTGTTTGGTCGTGAGCCTTCATTATGACTTTGTAAATCAGTTATTGTGTAGGTTTTGGAAAGTCATTACCATTCAGTTTTCTCAAGATGATGTCAGGTTGTACTTTTCAGATTCCATTTTTCATGGCTGCTCACGCTGAGCAGGAGCCACAACACAGCATGCCACAAGAGTGATTCCTCTAGCCACCGCGCTTTTTGATGTATTCATAATTAAAACCAATAAATGTGGAAACATTTTGCCGCTATCCTTCGTTCATTTAGCACGGCAGTATGCACATCACACATATTTGTTGGCTGTAGTAGTACAAGCATGCAAAAGATAAATGCCTTATCGGCTTTTTTATTTTTTAAAAAAAAATTCATTGGATTCATTGTGATTCACAGTCTATTGTTGTATTTATGTATTATTCTGCAGTAAGCAATGTGCTGTTTAGATGAGCTTGATCGAAATAATTTTAGAACTTAAGGATTATTTTGTCAGTTGCTCGGCAGAACGGTAAGTATTAAGTTACTAAAAAAGAAATACTTCACTATTTTTAGCAGTATTCACGCAAAAGTAAAGCATGGGTGAATAGATTACCTTAAACCCACCTTGGCGGTACAGTGGATAAGACACGCGGGTGCTCACGCCAAGCGGTCACATTTTCGGTGGAGGCCTTTGTGCTGAGATTTAGGTGCTTGTCAAAGAACTCCAAAGGGTCAAAATTTTTGGAGCCCTCCACTACGGCGTGTATCTTATTCCTATGGCGATTCCCGTACATTTAACCCAAAAATAATACTAACAATTGACCAGCCTAAAACAGCCGTGGAGTCACTTGACCTACGTAGAAGCGTCTCCGGCAAGAGTCGCCTGACTCCCTCAAAGTTGGTAGTGCGATCTTTCGCAAAAAAGTCCTTCACTTATTCTAAGATGGTCAGGGAACTCTGCGAGCCCACCAAGAGAGTAACCATGTCTATTTAAAGATGGTCGTACACTTGGCAAGTCAGAACTCTCCAATAAGGGTGACGCATACTGTTTTTTCTTAGTGTGTGGTTGTTTCCAACGAGCTCACCAGAATACATAAAAAAAACTACTGCTACTGGCCTTGCCTTGCCTCCGACGTTGCTCAAGACGTAAAAACTTGCCAAGATTGTCAGCGAGAACATACATTGCCGACTAAGCAAGCTGGGCTTCTACAGTCCATCGAGCCACCTTACCAGCCGTTGCAGCAAATTAAGGTAGACTTACTGGGACCGTTCCCGACCTTGACTTTGGAGAAAAAGTGAATAATTGTAGCTACCGACTACTTCACTCATCACGCCAATGCAAAGGCTCTGCCTGAAGTTGGTGCACCCGAGTTAGCTTAATTGCTCATCGAAAACATCACCCTATAAGTGACGGCGCCCCCCGAGAGCCTCATCACCGACATTGGTACGGCAATCACTCCTGGCTTAACTTACGTGATTTTCGCATACAGTTAGAGAACGCACCGCCGGACGACGGCGTACCGTACATGGACAAATGGCTTCACCGAGGCCCAAACAAGACCCTTACCGACATGCTCGCCATGTATGTCGTGGTCGAACACAAGTCGTGTTGTGTCATTCTTCCGTACGTCACCTTCGCTTTCAAACCATCATGCAAGAAACGACGCGAATGACGCCGTTAGAGCTGTTCTATACAGAAGGAACCCGGCAACGCCTCTCGATGCCACGTTACCCGACCGCTCCGACGAAGAAAACTTTGTCGTCGGAGCGGTTGATCTACCTTGAGCGCACCGAAGAAGCCCGACAACTGCCCGTCTGCACATCCAGAACCAGTAGAACACCGACAGCTGTCGGTATCACCTTTGAGGACACCATGTAGAGCACCAGCCTGCACTCTAAAAATTTTTACACTCATAAGGGTGTATTTGTTTTGTCCTATGGGCAACGCTCTTTTAGGGTCTCTAGGAACACCCTAAATATTAGGTGTTTAGAAACACCCTGAAAACCTAGGGTGTAACGAAACGTTTATGAACACCCCTAAACTATGGGTGTTGGATGACGCTACACCCATGGGAGTGGGGTGTACACTGAAAATCCGCTTGAAACGATGGCAGTTATATGGATGAGCATACTTGATCAAATGGAGCGTGATTAACGGGCAACAAAAGCAGAGACACAGGAGATGACGCTTAGACTTGTGTGTTGAGGAGAGCCGTTCACAGCACTTCATTCTAGCAAATATGCATCACCAACTGCCCCCAAGCCTAAATTGTTCTCAGGGAGAACCATATATGAACCTTCTCTGTGGCTAACACAAGAAGGATCATACTGGTGTCACCCACTGCACTTATACCTGCATGCATGCAGCTGATAAAATAGGGTGCCATGGTCTTGAATGAGATGCATGAGACCAGTGTATATATGTGTACGTAGACTGGGCCGTAAACGACAAAGACGCGGAAGGCACACACACACACACACACACACACACACACACACACACACACACACACACACACACACACACACACACACACACACACACACACACACACACACACACACACACACACACACACACACACACACACACACACACACACACACACACACACACACACACACACACACCCCAGTAGTGCAAGCAGTAACCTGTAGCGTAAGGTCCAACCGAACATAACGCTGAAGCAAAAAGCCCATATGTTGACATCCGCCTTCATTATAGAAAAACTCCAAATCTGACAAACAGGACTCTGATGGCCTTCTGCAAAATTTTGAAATATGTCCCGGGACCAAGTTCCTTTCTCTCTATATTAAAAATTCATTCTTTTCTATACAATTAATTTCCACAACATTCACATTTGCGCAAGTCGGGCAAACGACTGAGACGTACGGCGTTTGATTGAAACCTACACGATAGAAAAAAAATGGCAGCATATCCACGGAGGGAATGATGGAGAGTGGGGTGAAGCATTCGTCCGTCCATGCGTCCGTCTGTGAAACCGTCCATGCGTCTGTTCTTGCGCCCGTCCCTGCGTTCGTCTATGCATATTCCCCTGCATCCGTTCATGCGCCCATCCATGCATGTGTCTGTGTGTCCATTCGTCCATCTATTCAAAACTCCAAGTCCAACCATCTCGCATCTTTTTATCATATATTCCCCATATAGAAGCTCCTCTATTCTGTGGACATTCCAAAGACTAAACGAGAGGTGGCACACGCACACTTTCTCACGGCTTGCGCTTCGGGTCTACTTCCCACCTTCAACCACCTTGAGTTCATGGTATATACTAGTTCACTGTATTCATGGCACTTCGGCCCAACGCTCGCTAAACCTTTCTAAAACCAAGCAGGTTACGCCCAGCGAGTATAACGTAGCAACCTTTTCCTGTCAGGTAGTGCTCAATGTACATGCCAGTGGCTGCTAATGTGAAATGAGAGACGGGAGGATTCAGCTTTTAATTTCTTACAGCTTGCGCTTCGTATCTGCTTCCCCCCTTTAACCACCTCGAATTCATTCATGGTATATACTAGTTCATTGTATTCATGGCCCTGCGGCTCAACGCTCGCTAAACCTTTCTAAAACTAAGGAGTTTACACCCAGCAGGTATAATGTAGCAACCCTTTCTTGTCCGATAGTGCTCAATGTACATGCCAATGGCTGCTAATGGGGATCGCATGGACAGACCGACACACGGAAGCCCGGCACAGACGAACGGACGAAAGCACAAATGTACGGACGAACGATTCGCCCCACGAATCATCATTTTGTCCGTGTATATGCTGTGAAAACCACTAACGCTATCTATTGTGCAACTCGTCAAGTGGCTACATAATACTAGTACGACTACAGAGGAGGGAACGACCCACGGCCTCAAGAGCTTTGCCTCTAAATAATTTTTGAAGTTCCAAGTTTCCCATTCGCCATTTGATCATATACAGAAGCCGACGCCTCAAAGATCCCCAATGCCGTTGATGGAAAAATTAAAAAAATATATTTTATTCCTTGAACTAGAAATTGTAATGATGAAACTTCTCACATACAAATAACTGTTTAATTTCTTTCAATTTAGGTAAAAGGTGATTTTTATTTAGACCACCGCATGGTGCTAATTGCGTCTCAATATGGACAAATGACCATTCTGTGAAATGAGTGATTTTTTCTCGTAGAGGGTAACAGCTTAAGATGTCTAAAAATAATTTTTCATCAAGATATCTTTTTTGTGAAGTAACTAGTCACAGCTCAGATATTCCTACAAAGTGCAGTATAGCAATGAGTAATTGCAAACATAACACACTTTGGCTAAAATCTTGCAGACGTATGTGGCCGAAAATTTGTAAATAATATTGCTGAGTTTCAAACACCTTACATAAGCCCCTTTACCTAACATGTACCAAAGTTGATGTAAAAAAATGTGCGGTATTTGCAAAAATGTTTTTTCACAAACAACACTCAAACAACAGTCAGGAAAGTTTGAAAGGCAACCACGTGACCAAAAACTTTTTTCTCTCCGAAATATTCAAGCAGTTCACTGTTTCAGTGCATTAAACCAGCACGAGTTTTTTTTTTCAAACACATTTGCCATAGCCGCAAAACTGGCTGGGAAGTGTCGAATAAAGTTAATCCTGTTACCTTCACTGAATGATCATTGCATATAGCTAAATTAGGGCCATTTGTTTCAATCATGCTGTCAGGGTGAGAAAGCATAACTCCTTCCCGATGCAGCGTAGGCTGTTCAGTGGTTGTGCGTGTTGTGTTCCCAGATAGATATTCTGCCCAGTCTTACATTTTGGCTGCAACACATGCTTAGATACCGCTCAGTATGTATAACAATAAATTGTTTTTGTGCAACAAAAAACTAATATTACGCTTCACATAGCGAAAATACCTTTAACATCTGAAGTACTTAGCGAAGGTGAATGACAAAGCTAGGCGATAGCAATAAAACTCTGAATAACAAAAATATTTTGAGTGATTGATTGGTATGTGGGGCTTAACGTCCCAAAACCACCATATGATTATGAGAGACGTCGTAGTGGAGGGCTCCGGAAATTTCGACCACCTGGGGTTCTTTAATGTGCACCCAATTCTGAGTACACGGGCCTACAACAATTCCGCCTCCATCGGAAATGCAGCCGCCACAGCCGGTATTTGATCCCGCCACCTGCGGGTCAGCAGGCGAGTACCGTATCCACTAGACCACCGTAGCGGGGATAACAAAAAATATTTTGAAAGTTACACATGATGGAAACAATCTGAATAAAATGTGCTCGAGCGTTAGCAGTTATGTTCAAACAAGCGTTGGCGCTGTTCAAGTAGGCAATTCGACCACTCACACAAACTAAAGGTCTGTTCAAACAAAAGTCCAGCTTCAGTGTTCGATCCGCTACATAGGCACGGCTGTCGGCAGTGTCACGCTACGTTGTGGGTGAACGAAAATACCGGTGCAGGCAAATTTGAAGAACTTGAGTGTATTAGCACGTAGGCAAACTTCACGAGGCGCACCTAACGCGAAGCAATATGCTGTGTTGTCACCCGATGCATCAATCCGAGTTATCACGGCAGCGTTACCGCAAAAAACGAAAAAGAAGCGGAAAGAACGACAAGGACACCACGCCTTTGTTTTTCGTTCTCGGTCTTTTTGCGCAATAGGAGAAAAAAAGAAAGTGAATGAACTACCAACATGCCCAAGCATATGCGTCTTACAAACGATGGATCATCATCATCATCATCATCAGCCTGACCACGTCCACTGCAGGACAAAGGCCTCTCCCGTGTTCCGCCAGTTGACCCGGTCCTGTGCTTGCTGCTGCCAATTTATACCCGCAAACTTCTTAATCTCATCTCCCCACCTAACCTTCTGTCTCCCCCTAACCCGCTTCCCTTCTCTGGGAATCCAGTTAGTTACCCTTAATGACCAGCGGTTATCCTGTCTACGCGCTACATTCCCGGCCCATGTCCATTTCCTCTTCTTTATTTCAACAATGATATCCTTAACCCCCGTTTGTCCCCTAATCCACTCTGCTCTCTTCTTGTCTCTTAAGGTTACAACTACCATTTTTCTTTCCATTGCTCGCTGCGGCGTCCTCAATTTAAGCTGAACCCTCTTCTTAAGTCTCCAGGTTTCTGCTCCGTAGCTAAGTACCGACAAGATACAGCTGTTATATACCTTTCTCTTGAGGGATAGTGGCAATCTACCTGTCATAATTTGAGAGTGCTTGCCGAATGTGCTCCACCCCATTGTTATTCTTCTAGTTACTTCAATCTCGTGGTTAGGCTCTGCGGTTATTACCTGCCCTAAGTAGACTTAGTCCTTTACAACTTCAAGTGCACTATTACCTATCTCGAAGTGCTGCTCCTTTCCGAGGTTGTTGTACATTACTTTCGTTTTCTGCAGATTAATTTTAAGACCCACCTTTCTGCTCTCCTTGTCTAACTCCGTAATCATGAGTTGCAATTCGTCCCCTAAGTTACTCAGCAATGCAATGTCATCGGCGAAGCGCAGGTTACTAAGGTATTCTCCATTAACTCTTTTCCCTAACTGTTCCCATTCTAGGCTTCTGAAAACCTCCTGTAAGCACGCGGTAAATAGCATTGGGGAGATTGTGTCCGCCTGTCTTACACCTTTCTTGATTGGTATTCTGTTGCTTTCTTTATGAAGCACTATGGTAGCAGTTGATCCCCTGTAGATTTATTCCAGAATGTTTATATATACTTCATCTACGCCCTGATTCCGCAGTGTCTGCATGACGGCTGATATTTCTACTGAATCAAACGCCTTCTCGTAATCTATGAAGGCTATGTATAGTGGTTGGTTATACTCTGAGCATTTCTCTATTACCTGATCGATAGTATGAATATGGTGAATTGTTGAATAGCCTGTTCGAAATCCTGCTTGTTCCTTTGGTTGATTGAATTGTAATGTTTTCTTCACTCTGTTAGCAATTACCTTTGTAAATAGCTTGTATACTACAGAGAGCAAGCTGATCGGCCTGTAATTCTTCAAGTCCTTGTCATCTCCTTTCTTATGTATTAGGATGATGTTAGCGTTCTTCCAAGACTCTGATACCCTTCCCGTCAGGAGACACCTCGTAAACAGGGTGGCTAGTTTTTCTAACACAATCTTTCCTCCATCTTTCAGCAGATCTGATGTTACCTGATCCTCACCAGCAGCTTTGCCTCTTTGCATGCTCTCCAAAGCTTTTCTGACTTCTATCATTACTGGTGGGGTGTCATCTGGGTTACTGATAGTTCTTATAATATTAGGGTCGTGGTTGTCTCGGCTACTGTACAGATCTCTGTAAAACTCCTCTGCTATTTTAACTATCCTATCCATATTGGTAGTTATTTTACCTTCTTTGTCCCTTAGTGCATACATCCGACTTTTGCCTATCCCTAGTTTCCTCTTCACTGCTTTGACGCTTCCTCCGTTTTTCAGAGCGTGTTCAATTCTCTCCATGTTATACCTTCTTACATCGCATACTTTACGTCTATTATTCAACTTCGAAAGCTCTGCCAGTTCTATTTTGTCTGTTGTACTTGACACGTTCATGATTTGACGCTTCTTAATGAGATTCTTCGTTTCCTGGGAAAGCTTCCCAGTGTCCTGTCTAACTACCCTGCCTCCAACTTCCACTGCACACTCCGTAATGATACTCGTCAGATTATCATTCATTGTATCTACGCTAAGGTTGGTTTCCTCACTAAGAGCCGAGTACCTGTTCTGCAGCGACACTCTGAATTCCTGTACTTTCCCTCTCAGTGCTAGCTCATTGATTGGCTTCTTGCGTATCAGTTTCTGTCGTTCCTTCTTCAAGTCTAGGCAAATTCGAGACCGTACCATTTTATGGTCACTGCATCGTACCTTGCCAACCACTTCCACATCCTGCACAATTTCTGGGTGTGCAGTCATTATAAAGTCTATTTCGTTCTTATTTTCGCCATTAGGGCTCCTCCAAGTCCACTTGAGGTTTTCTCGTTTTCGGTAGAAGGTATTCAAAATCCGCAAATTATTGCGTTCTGCGAATTCTACTAGTAGCTCTCCTCTGGCGTTTCTAGTGCCGATGCCATAATCTCCTACTGCCTGGTCTCCAGCCTGCTTCTTCCCTACCTTTGAAATAAAGTCGCCCATCACTATAGTATACTGTGTTTTTACCTTACTCATTGCCGATTCCACGTCTTCATAGAAGCTTTCAACTGAAGCGTCATCATGGCTGGATGTAGGTGCGTAAGTCTGTACTACCTTCATCTTGTATCTTTTATTCAGTTTAATTACAATACCTACCACCCTTTCATTAATGCTATAGTATTCCTCTATGTTGCCAGCTATGTTTCTGTGAATTAGGTACCCCACTCCTAGTTCTCTTCTGTCTGCCAAGCCCTGATAGCAAAGGACGTGCCCATTCTGTAGCACAGTATAGGCCTCATCTGTCCTCCTAACCTCACTGAGCCCTATTATATCCCATTTAACACCCTCTAGCTCCTCGAATAGTACAGCTAGACTTCCCTCACTAGATAAGGTTCTAGCGTTAAACGTTGCCAAGTTCAGGTTGCAATGGCGGCCTGTCCGGATCCAGAGATTCTATGCACCCTCTGCTGCGTTGCAGATCTGACCGCCGCCGTGGTCAGTTGCTTCGCAGCTGGTGGGGACTGAGGGCCGTGATTTATTTGACGTATGCATGTGGGAGGTAGTGGCCAGATACAAACGATGGATGCTTATAGCTAACAGGCGCCGTCCCCACACATGTATTAATTAGCAAACTAAATCTGATGTGCAGCACGAGCGGGCCACGTTAAAAATGGCTGCCAACAAGGGCACCGCAAAACACTGTTCAATTCCTTCGGTGAACCTCAGCGGCGCACGCTCACTCTGCTTTGTACTCCAAACAATCTAAACAAACAAACAAAAAAAACTTGTCCACAATCACACTTCGCCATCATTCCCGTGAAACAGTTTGGACAAATATTCTCGCTAAGTAAACAAATGCTGATTTGTCATCAACTAGTTGAAAACGATATTCTTTGAAGGCGTTATTCTCGTGCTCACGCATTTAACAAAGCGCTGAACGGAACAACGTGAGAGCGGTACTCACAATTTCCCTTCGAGTGCTCCACAATATGAATCCACAGGTCCAGTCTTCAGGATGGTGCACCTTCGCCATAATAGGCACTGTTAGAACACACTGGTGGAGCACAGAGCGCAGGCACATTTCAAACTAAACACCGACTAATAAACTCTACCGATCGAGAAGCCCTCGTGCACCCCACGCACACACACGGGAGGGTTTTTTCGCCAGCGCACGCAGTGACATGTAAGACGATGTCGACCCCTTTCCCGCGCTGTGCGCCCCGTGCGCAGCAATACCGGGCAGCCAAGGTTGTCTAAGCGACGAAACTTTGTGGCGCTCTCAGACCGGCTAGATGCGGTTTAACGCTAGCTCCGGCCCTCTGCTGATAGCGCGGGCGCTGCTTTTTTGTTGTTTTTTTGCGGCAGCGATCTGTTGCGTTATACTCGTTCTTTAACAGTGCATCTGAATCGCAGTGAACTTTGTGACGCTGCAGTGCGGCCAGCACGAGCTACTAGTCAGAACGCGCATTTTTAATATTCAGCAGCAATGTTTAGCGCACCTTCACCGACCTAATGTAGTGAATTTCGGTAAAAAATCTAAGCTGATGCTTTTTGATTAGCTCTTTTTACGCCCATTCACACCTCATTTACAACCAATTATAAGGGTGTAAATGGGGTGTTTTAGGGTGTTTTAAGTACGAACGACTCAAATTTAAAAAAAATGGGACGTAAAAAGGGCGTTCATATGGGTGATTTCAATGCGTACACCAGGTTTACACCTTTTAGGGTGTAAAATTTTTTAGAGTGTTGGGACCGTATTTCGGTCGGGATAAGAGTACGCCGACGCAGATTTAGTGACAAGCTTCTTTGACGATACTCGGGCCTTTCAGGGTACTTTGTTGTCTCGGTGCTCTCGACTACGAGGTTATTCCAGACGGCATGACGAACTCTCAGCGGCGCCGGCCATGCGCTGAGTTTTATGCATATGATTCACCTGAAGCTATTTAGGGCGCGATAAGCAACTTTGAACTCCAGTTTTCTCTTGCTCTGGTATTTTCTTCTGTATTGCATACATGTTTTGAATTTCGTGTTCAGGTTGAAGACAACGGGTGATGCTTTTTCAAAGGCGAGCATTAGAGTGTAATAGCTGAGTGGCTCCGCCGGCGAACAGGCCTAGCGAACGCACGGACACGCCAGCTGCGCAGGCACGGGATGCTGAGATGGCGAGCGTTTTCACGGACCGAGTCGCTCGCCCACTTATTTACTCCCCCCAGAGAAGCGTGAGCAACAGACCAGCGTGCGAGAGAGCTCAAGGTTCCTCTGTATGGTGCCTATAAACGTCAGACTCTGCCTAGGTGGCACTGCAAAAAATGCTGCCACCTGGGACCCCACCACCACGCCGGCCATAAATGGGTAGTGCACAGAGAGTCAGCCACAAGCGAACGTGCATAGGCCATCCTTTTGTTTTTTATTGGTCTTTAGGCGTGGTTTTCTGAAAATCAAGGACGTGACAAGCTTCTTCCTTCAATCCAATCTCGCTTCATAAAAGTTGGAAGCTCATCAAAACAAAATGCACGCACATTGCAAAAGATGTCTCGTTTGTTATGGCGTTCTGCAACTGGCAATTTAAATGCAAGCGAGAATCGCATGACATCGAGTTGGAGGACACAACCCCGACGTGCGTTATGTGCACTCTAAACCAGGTTCTGGTTAAATGCTGGCTATATCTAGGAAACAATAGACAAAAAAATGTCCTGTTTGCTTTCTATGTCTAGCTCTTCAAGCTGGACCTGATTAAAAGTGCAACGCTAAAATGTGTTAATCTCGGGCATACGGATGAAGCAAAAGTGATGAAGTGCATGCTCGAGCAATCTATGCGAGCAGTGGTACGAAGCCTACTTTATCCGGCACCAATGGCCCTAGTAATTTTCACTTTACAATTGTGTTCTCTATTGATTTCTCACTTCCTGTGCATTGAAATGTTTTATTACGTATGCTAGAATGCTCTGTTGACAGTTGTATTCTGTATGTATATTCTGCTAATGATTATGCATGCTTATTCACCTTCTGTGTGTACAATGAAAGGCAAGACTGATGCCTCCGAGATAGCTCCGGTAACCACGGAGACGAACACACACACACAGGAAAAAAAACAAAAAAAAAAGAAACGCACCCGATCTTGATCGTGATCATTTTGCGGTTTACCTGAATCACACACGTGTTCGCATTTCTTAGCTAAAGCCGAGACCTATAGAGCCTTCAAAACCCTACGTGCGTACTGCGGTGTTGTGGCGACAACTTCAGATTATGGTGATCGTGGAGTGTGCGCTGTTTATCGCGGGCGGCACCTGTCTACTGTTGCACGTCGCGCACAGTGGTCAGAGGGTCTGTTAAGCTTTATAATCTAAGTTGTCACGGTTCTCCGTCAACGCTACTCAAAACGATAACAGGAGACCTACATTATCACACTTACTCAACCGAACGGCTGTGGAGAACGCTAGTATTACGCTTACCCAACACGTTCGCAACGGCCTGTATCTAGCGCTCTCGCCATTCTGCTTTGCAAAAGCTGAAGAATTCAGTAAAAGTGAAGTCATTTACAACTGTGGAAATTCACAGCGACACAGTACCGCACACTGGAGCCTTTTTTTCGTAGAGCGCGGAGCTTTTGCGTCTGCTGTTGTTATCGCCATCGTTCAGACAAGTGAACCAGCAAGCACTTCACGGTAATACGGTGACGCGTCCGACCAGCGGAGAGAAATACGTAGTTTTTTATGAGTGTTAAATACGGAAATACATCTAATATTTAGCTAAATCGTTGTTTTGTACGCTGCAGTTGCATTCGGTAGCGCAGCCAACTGTGCAAAAAAGTCAGGCTTTGCACAACTCAAAACTGCGTCAGTTCGGGCTGTCAAGGTGGATGGACGTGTTTTTTGAGCGCTCCGGATCGACTGCGCAGATAAGTGTTTTTGCATGTTTTGAGCTTGTCTTTATAATTATAAGGCAGCGGTTGAAATCTTCGTAGCACTTATTTTATGGTACGGCTTTTTCGGGGGCCAGTCACCAGGTATTTATTAGTTAGTGCGGGTGTGTGTGTTTGAATTTTTTGTTGTTTTTTTCTTTTGCCACCCCGTGGGGGAGATGCGCGTACATTGAACACGCAAACTTTTGTAGTAGAGCTTACACTTTCTTTTTTTTTCGTAGTGCAGGGCTCGAGTTTAGTAATTATCGAGTATAGGGACAATTGGTGTCAGAAAGGCATGGTTAAAAAGACTGTAAAGTGTTCAGGATGTGGAGTGGGTTTGAAAGTGGACCCAAGCGTAGAAGCGGATGGAGAAGAGGCTGACGCGAAGTGTAGGCAATGTGAGGTAGAGGAAAAAATGGAGAAAATAATGGTTGCCCAGAGTGAACTGCTGATGAGAATCGCCGAACTCGAGACTGCGTTGGCAACAGAGCAAGAAAAAAACGAGGGCAATGGGAGAAAGACTGAAGCCCGCCGAGGAAGCGCTAGCGAAGCTGAACAAAGAAGCCACCTACCAAAAGAACAGTAGGGAACCGGCAACCAGAACGGTGGAGCAGAAAAAAGCAAGCAAGTTTGGAAAAAACAGGTTTAGCCAGTTCAACTGTCGCAAGGCCCAGCTTCAGCGAGGTAGTGGTGGGGCAGGGAGGGAACAAAGCAGCCGGCGTCACAGGTGCAAGTAGGCCCCAGGTGCAGAACGCTCCAGCTGAAAAGTCACAGCATGTGATAATCGCTGGGGACTCGAATTTAAACTGATGCACAGAAGCCATCAAAGAGAGGGTAAGAGGTGACAAGAGGGTTGCAGTAGGGGCGTTCCCAGGACGCAAGCTGGAAGCAGTCATGAGGCAAGCGAGCGCAAAGCTCAAAATGACAGCTGATAGACGAAACCTCGTGATAATTTTGGGCGGTTTAAACGACGTCCTAAATAAAGATGCAGCAGGACTAGCAGCCACACTGGGGAAAGTGTCAATGACATGCGTGCCACTTCTCCTAAGGTACAGGTAGTGATATGCACGATACCGGAGGTACCGGTACGTGATGGCAACCTGCAAAGAGCGGTGGTCAACGCAAACCAAGAGATATGGCGGATGAGTCGAGAGAAAGGCTTTGAGGTGGTGGAAATAAACAGAGAGGTGAGGGTGGGGGGGTTTTCAACAAGACAGAATTCACTACGATGGGCGGCTAGGTCATGAGGTGGGTTGGCGACTTGCAGGACGCGCAGTAGCTTTTTTGGGGGGCAAGCGAGCCCTTCGGGGTGCAGGATAGCTAGTAACGAGGAAAACAACCAGGGAGACTCTTCGGCAGGTGGTATGGACAGATAAGATTCCGAAATGGCACCACTATCTAAGATAGGTAGAGTCCGGGGCATAAATAGACGGAGCCACGAGCGCCGAGCCAATTCAGATATAGGGTATAATAACATGCAGGGTGGTAGGAACAGGCTGAAGTGGGAAGAGATAGAAGAACAGCTAAGGGAAGAGAGGCCGATAGTATACTGTTTTGTAGAAACACATCTCAGGGACTTGGAACAACCTCCGAACAATCCGGACTACGCGTGGGAAAATTGTAATAGAACAGAAGGCAGCAGAAAGAGGGGTGGTATTGGGGCATTCATTCATAAAAGTACAGACTGGCAAAGGGTCAAGCAGGAGTGCAAGGAACATTTATGGCTAAAAGGGAAAGTGGCAGGTCAAATGACACTCCTTGGTTTCGTGTACTTGTGGACGGGAGCAAAGACCAGAGAGGAAAAACAGACAATGGTAGAGTGTATATCAAAGGACAATCAGGAGTTAAGAAGAGAGTGCGAGATAATTATACTAGGAGACTTGAATGCGCACATAGAAGATATAGATGGGTATACCGACCCAACAGGCAAAATGATCATGGATATGTTTGAAAGGCTTGATTTGATCATTTGCAACAGCACCGAGAAGTGTGAAGGGCAAATAACATGGGAGGTAAGAAGGCTTCAGTCGACGATAAATTATGCACTGATGTCGCGTAGAATGTATGATAAGCTCAAGGGAATGCACATAGATGAAGGTGGCTCCAGAAGTCTGGGTAGCGATCACAAACGTATCAAGCTAAGTTTTGGAAGAGCAGTGAAAGTGGGAAGGAGACAAGATGAGCAACTACAGGAAAATTTTTATCCAGAAAGGCAAATTGAAATAGCCACTAAACAAATTGAGAAAGTAATCACGGAGGATAATAAGACAGTGTGGACATACACGAATCTAATTAGACTCTTTGAGCTAGAGCTTGCTAAGACACGTGACAAGTCACCCCGGAAAAGAAGACACAGACCCAAAAGTTGGTGGGATGAGGAAGTTAAAAGAGCCATAGCAAAACGTCAGGAAGCCTCTAGGGAACACAGACATGCCAAGCAGCGGGGTGAACCGACAGATGATGTTGAAGGAAAATGGGCAACCTTTCTAAGCTGTAGAAGGAATGCATCCCTTCTGATCAATGAAAAGATTAGAAGGAAGGGAGCTCAGTGGCTGGCAGAAGCACATAAAAAAGATAGAAAGGCAGCTGCGAAATTTCGGAGCCATCTACACTCCCTAAAAAATAAGACGAGCCTAGAGCAGAGTTTTATAACTACAGCCCAAGGTGCTAGGCTAGAAGGGGACGAAGCTATTGAATATATAAGAGCAAGGGTGACAGAAAAATTTCAACAAAGAAGTACTTTATGCACCACAATAGACAAGGACGAATCAAGTGGTGCAATGGCTCCCTTTTCACAACAAGTGTGGGAAAGGGCTGAGAAAAGGGTTCCTAGTAGTACATCAACAGGCCCAGATGGCATTCCAACTAGGCTGATTAAGACATTAGGTCCGAAGTCTAAGCAGGCTTTGAGAGAGGCAGTGAGCACAATAATAATCGATGGTGAAGTTCCCTATGGATGGAAACTTAGCAGGATGAGCATGATATATAAAGGAAAGGGGGACAAAGCTGACATAAACAACTACCATCCTATAACAGTGACATCAGTGGTCTACAGGCTGGCGATGCAGATTATAAAGGAAAGACTGCAGGCGTGGATAGAGGATGAGGGGGTGCTGGGGGAAGTGCCGAATGGGTTTCGGAAACACAGGAGGTTGCAAGACAATCTGTTCTCACTGACGCAGTGCATGGAAATAGCAGAAAAGGAACACAGGCCCCTGTGGGTAGCATTTTTGGATATCAAGGAAGCGTACGATAGCGTGGTTCAAGAGGAATTGTGGGGAATACTGGACACACTAGGCGCGGAACATGTAGTCACTAATCTTTCAAAGGGTATCTATAAAGGTAACGAGGTAGTTATAATGTGGGAAAAACAGGTATCCAAGCCTGCAGAGGTAAAACGGGGGCTTAGGCAGGAGTGTCCCCTGTCACCCTTATTATTCATGATGTACCTACAAGGACTAGAGGCAAAATTAGAGGGAAGTGGACTGGGCTTCAACCTTTCTTTAGTCAAACAAGCAAAACTTATTGATCAGGCACTACCAGCTACAATGTACGCAGATGATATAGTGCTAATGACCAACAACAAGGAAGATTCGCAGAGATTGATGGACATCTGCGGTAATGAGGGAGATAGGTTAGATTTTAGATTCAGTAAGGAAAATTCAGCAGTCATGATTTTCAATGACAACGAAGGTAGTGAGCTTAGAATACAGGAGGTCACGCTAGAGATAACAGATAAATACAAATATCTGGGCGTATGAATAAGCAATGGGACCGAGTATCTGAGGGAACACGAAATATACGTGACGACTAAAGGTAACAGGAATGCAGCAGTCATGAAAAATAGGGGACTGTGGAATCACAATAGGTATGATGTTGTGAGAGGAATATGGAAAGGGGTCATGGTTCCTGCGCTGACGTTCGGCAATGCGGTCTTGTGCATGAGATCAGAAGTTCAAGCAAGATTAGAAATTAAGCAACGTGGAATAGGTAGGCTTGCTTTAGGAGCTCACGGGAATACACCAAATCAGGGAGTACAAAGTGATATGGGATGGACATCATTTGAGGGCAGGGAAGCTAGCAGCAAGATAAAATTTGAGAAGCGATTGAGAGAAATGGGGGAAGAGCGTTGGGCTAGGAAGGTTTTCAGCTACTTGTACATGAAGAATGTCGATACAAAATGGAGGAAGCGAACCAGGAAGTTGACTGTTAAATACCTAGAAAACAGCAGGTGGCCAAACCAAAAAGAACTATCGGTTAAGAAGAAAGTGAAGGAAACGGAGACTGACATGTGGAGAACGGGCGTGATTATGAAGTCCGCACTAGAGATCTATCGAACTTTTAAGCAGGAAATTGCCCAGGAAAGTGTCTATGATAATACTCGGGGTAGTTCTCTACTGTTTGAGGCCAGGACGGGAGTACTGCGAACCAAGACATATCGGGCCAAATACGAAGGGGTAGACACAGTATGCAGTGCGTGTGGAGAGGAAGAAGAAACTGCCGAACACTTGATAATGTTCTGTAAAGGGCTTCACCCTATAGTTCGGGATGATGGCGCAGAGTTTTTCAAAGCAGTGGGGTTTCGGGACCGGGAGGGCAAAATAAAGTTTAAGCGGGTAGACTTAACTTGAAGGAGGTTATCTGATTGGTGGCTAAAGTCAAAGCACGAGTGAAAATTAAACTCTTCACTGCAAAGTACGAATCCTCAAACTCACTTTTTAAGAAAAAAAAATAAATATAATTTTTAGTTCATTAGGTATTACGGCTTGGTGGCGCTAGCCACCGCCCGATCTAAAGGGTACAGCCATATTCATCCATCCATCCATCCATCCATCCATCCATCCATCCGTCCGTCCGTCCGTCCGTCCGTCCGTCCGTCCGACCGTCCGTCCGTCCGTCCGTCCGTCCGTCCGTCCATCCATCCATCCATCCATCCATCCATCCATCCATCCATCCATCCATCCATCCATCCATCCATCCATCCAGAGTCTGAATTCTATATGTTTGCCCACCTGCGCTTCCAAGGTGAAGACACGTTTTGCAAGATTCCGCACTGCCTGGCGGCCATAATGGTTCAAAGGTGTAGGTGGCGCGCAGAAGTTTGCGCGGGAACGGCGCTGTACACACGTTGTTCTTGGCGCATATAGATTCGTTCTTTGGCCGCTATGAGAGGCTGCTGCGAGCCACTGTGTACTAGTTCACACGCGAAAGGCCGTGGATGTTTAGCTTCCCTCATGACAGCGAGCAAAAAAAAAAAAAATCGGCAGATCCCACGTGCCTGAGAGTCGACGTGCTGACGAGTGTGCGCGGCAGCTTTCGGCGACGGCCCGTGTGTGCTTTGCCGTAGGCTGAAAGGGCGTCGCATCGATACTCATCGCTTCTTGTGCGGACACCGTACGTAAGAGACAATGTTTCATTCAAGTTAAAGGACCCCTTACAGCGAATGTTTTGTTTCAATGTTTTGTGAAGTAATTTCTAGCTTTGCTTCAGGTAATGTCGGAATTGTATCGTAAATGCTTTAACGCAACGTATATTTAAAGTGAGCGCGTTAATTCAGAATGATTGTGCATCAGTTCGAAACGCCCGCCAAAATAGCGTAAGAAACTAGCGCCCCACAGCGAAGCAGTGCCTGAGACCCTCGTATGGTGAATAATCAAATGGTGCGGGTGCTTTGAGCGTGTCCCCCTCAGAAAAGCGAAAAGGATGCCTGACGGAAGCAGCTTGAAAGCAGCCCGACAACAGAGAGGGAGGGGTGAGGAACAACAGCCCTCGCCGGCTGCCAGTCAGAGTATTTACGCGCCCCGCAAACGTTGACCCTGCAACGTCCCAAGGGGAATCCCTATTCACGTGAAAGCGTAGAAAATGTCGATTGCACCTGAATACTCGGAAGAGCACGCACCCCTCCCTACTTTAAAACATAGTAAATTATCTTCTAGGCTACTCTCGTCAGAGGTGGCCCCGCTTGCAGGACTATCAAACAACACAAGCATCTTGAGTTTCCCCATTTGCTGTCAGGAGTCCTTTAACCGATGGCAAGGCCTATTCTTCTCCACGGCAGTCAGTCATTATTACTCCTCGGCATAGCATACTATTAAACCCAGAAGCACCAATTACCTGTATGACGAATGCAGTCGGAGAGCTAAGCCTACATTCGCTGGGAGGTGTACGGGTTAGTTGGACTGATCTCGGCGCAGGTGGCTCGCGAAGATTGAAGTTGGAGCATTCCGCAAGCCTGTCATTGTTGAATTGAAGTGTAGACGAGGTAAACAAGCTATAAGGACTGCCAGAGATGCGTTTATATTGGGGTTTTGCGGACCAGCATTTTCTTTTTCTGGCGTGGAATCGCAACTCAGATTGAACGCCAGATCATAACGTTCGTAGATTATTTATTGGCCAGCACTGCTGAAAGATCGTCCGAACTGTGTTTGTAAGCACCTAGTTACAACTCTCAGGCTTGAACATAAGAGGCGTTACCGGATTGAGCCAATATGACAGAATGACAGCAGATAAGTGAAATTTAGTAGTGAAAGCGGCGTTGAATGTTATGTACTTCTATAATAAAAGGTCGACGTGCCTACGGAGTACCTAACGATCACCATATACGTACAGAAGCTAGAAGTATATTTGCTCTTCAAAATAAAAAGGCGTAATGAAAATGTTTCGCCACGTGCACAAGTAAGGGGCTAGACATCAAGAGTATAAATACCGGTTCGTGTATGAATTCCGCAGCGCAAGATGTATATCTTCGGTGTTGCTATATACCATGTTGCGTACGTTATAATGTGTATGCCGATGTCCATCTTGTGTAGGTATAACGCAAGCTCGAAGCGGCCTATGCAGTTCACTGTTTTTAGGAAATGCTTGACTTTTTTTTGTGTCGTTAGTCCTAGTGCAGCCGGAGTGTTTCTGCTCTTGGAGGGAGTTGTACTCCAGCCGGACCAGATAGTGAAACTCCGAGAGAGAGTAGCGAAACTCTCGCAGAGAGCGCATGAACTCTATTTCAGAAGCGTGACTGTACTGTGGCGAGGGAGCTCATTCACAGTGATCTCGTTGAACCGGAGTACCGGAACTCTGTTGAGAAAGTGTTCCTACTGTGTTCCCAGCACTTCTGAAAAGAAAGTGAAATATGGCACAAGCCTCTACTCCCGCAAAGAGAGCTGTCAGCACTCTCTTGGGGCTGTGAGTGAGCTTCATCGACGCTTTGATTCTGCAGTGTCTGCATGACGGGTGATTACTGCACGATGCCTTCTGCACGATGCCTTTATTTGAATACGCTTCAGCTATTTGGGACGCACTTCACGCCTTCGTTATCTAGAATATTGAACCATTGCAAAATCATGCTGTGCGCTTTATTTTTTCAGATTACTCACGTCATTGAAGTACTACTGCACTAAGAGATCGTGCCGAACGTCAACCATTATCCCATCATCGCCAACAGCTCACCTTTAATTTTTTTTTCATAAACTCTACCGTCCTTCTATTCGTTCTGACCATTTATTCAGCCCCCTGCAGTCATTTTTCCTCACCGCGGTCACCAACAAAGTCAAACGAGCCACATGTCACACTCATCCTTTCTCTGATTGTTTCATACCTCGCACTATCATCGAATGGAACCGTTTACCATCTTACGTAGCAACCAAAAAAAAAAAACTACGAAATTTCAAGCTCTTATACGCACTGAGCGTATTATCTAAATGTGGTGTACTACGCGTTTTTTTAGCGTATCCCTTTTGTCAGTCTCCGTGTACATCGTTTTAGATTTTGTGTTTCATGTACCCAGTTTGAGAGGGAATCCTGCATTTACAGCTTTTCTACCTCTTGTGTCTAATTACCCCAGTTACTGGTGTCGTTATGTGCTGTTATGTAGTATGTGGCAGTTTGAATTTATTTTTTTGTCGTTGTTCTTTTCTTACCAAATGTATTCCAGCCAATAGTCAGCATTGTACATTTTTGCCATTATTTCACTCCATTATTTTTCCAATTTATTGTTACATGTCTCCCTATGTAATACCCTCGTCGAGAGCCAGGGGCATGAAGAGTTACGTTCGTTGCACCCCAAGACGTGAAAATACAGCTGCTATTGCATGAAAATAGATTACACACAAAAAATGAACGTATAGGTAACAATATGAAAAGACCCACAGAACAGCAAAAGTGCAAATAACGCACACAACTACACAAATAGTGCAAACGCAACACGACGGTAGTTTCCGCAACACTTGACTCCAACATGAACCGAACAAAGAAAAGAAAAATGTTGGTTACGTTTCGTTTGGTGCGCACCTTCACACAAATTTTCTTCTACACGTTACATCACTTTTTCGCAAGAGGAGTCACAAGCAGTTGCCGCGGTAAAAACAAAGCAATTTTAGGTGCCATGCAAGCTGTTAACGAGGCAGGAGTGTTTATTTGGAAGATTGCGTCCTAGCAGACGTTTTTCTAGATTTGCCACTTCTCTTCTATTGAGCTCGTCAGAACTTCAAGCAGTTTGCGTGCGCAGAAGATGACGATGCAAAACATAACTGCAATTTTAACAAAAGTTCACTCATGCACCGAATTCAAATACGTGTATCGGCTCAAAAACCACCTAACAACGCAAGCGGCGACTCACTTTTTTGAGCCAAGAAACGATTTGGCATAAATGTACTGCGCAGCATTCTGTACAGTTTTTTTTTAAGCAATCTACAAAAATATTACGCGAAGAGAAGACCGCAAAAAGATCTCTGCACCAGGAGCACAATACCAGAAACGTTAGCTTAAGCCTTCAATGACAAATGAAATACGCACCGCCCTGCACAAAGTATGGATGCCGTTCGTACCTATCATGCAGCAGCCAATCTGAGGGGCCGACGAAAGAAGTGAAGACCACAACGCACATCGGGTACGTTATCACACATCTTTTATAGCGTCTCCCTGCTGCGCTCCATACTGCTTTGTTGCTTAAATGCTCATGAGCATGAAGTGGTACAACGTCGACGTCGTGTCGACGTCATCCGCACTTCTCTCGCATCCGATTCACGCCTGATTTCAGCGCGACGTTATCGCATTGCAAAATTGCCAATAATAAAGAACGACTCAGGTGACAATCATAGTCGCAAAAACACGTAGACGTGTAATGCACTATGAAAGTTACTCTAGTAAATAACAAGTACCCGTGTTTACTTGAAGCAGTGAGTGATGTGTTGCCATCTTATGGCTAGTGTGAAGATGCGTAGCACCACCGCTTTTGGCCAGAGTGATCACTCTTGTAATTTTTATGTTACTCTATAGGCAGAAGCTAACTATTTCACAACAGACAAATAGTGTCTTGCTATACACTGTACTACGCCAAAGTCTCACCTCTACTTCCAGAGACGGCCCTTCAAAGTTATCAGTGACCTCCACGCCTTGTGCTGTCTAGCGAACTTGAAGGACTCTTCAGGCCACCTCACACGATGGAGTCTATGACTTCCAAAAATCACAGCACAGCCACCTTCACTCCGCATGCTTCGCATCCGGTTGATTCTAAGGTACGTGGGATCTGCCGAATTCTTTTATATACGACTGCTTCATCACGCGTTTTGACTAAATATGCAATTGGTAATGGTCTGGCATCAGCATTCAAACCGAATTTGTCAATGCATGCTAGCCTTCTGTGCTGGCTTAGGGCCCTGCATGACCCTCTTTTTCAGGCGCTTATCTTTTTCTAGCTTCTTCATGTCTCACTCCATTTTGACATTGTTGGCTTCAAAGTGTCTGGAGTGTTAAAGTTTTGCTGATTCAGAGGTGTAGCACTCCTACTCACGTTTTCTGGCATTGACAAGTTGCGCGCTCTTGACTTGCGAAATGATCGGTTACTGCTACGTGATTGTTACGTTGAGTGTATACGTCGCGGGTGATTTGATTGCATGAAAAGTAAACGCGAAAGGTTTCTAATTGCTAAAGAATAAACTGGCACAGGCTTTAACGCGTTTTTGTGTAATAATTAAAACTCCAATAAATATATATAGTAGTAGACAGTGGTCCACAGCCGACAGGCAGATATACGTACTTGTAATTACACCTACGGCTAGCATAATGACGTAAAATAGTGAATGAAAATTTGAGTACAATATAATTATCGTTATGTAGAGCAGTGAAAGGCATAAACTTCATACGAAAGTAATGACGTGTATGCATCACTCACCGGATAGCACCAGCTTAAATTGATAGACCCAGACGACTCTCACCACAGCATATCTATCCGATGATAAGTGAACGCGACACTTTCAGCTGTTGAATGGTTTAGCATTTGTGGAATGTTTTTCTTTAAATTGAAATTTAATGCTTCGATTTCTCTATACGTGTTTACCCTAAACACACTGCCGCTAGGTTCTTCGTCAATCCTCCTGTTTTTGGTGAGGGCCGTAAAATATGGGTTATTATCATCATCATACCCATCTCTAAGCAACTTTGCACCTTTGCTGGATGGCTGTGAAAGCTTTCGGAAAATAAACACCACGTGGTAACTGCAAGCGAAAAAGTATATCTATTTCATTGCTGGTTCCGTGCTCTAAAGAAGCCAATATCTCAGCAGTCTAAGTTTGCATTACCGCAATGATAATCGTATGCTGGGTTCCTCATCAGGTAAGAGAGGGGGATGAAAGTTCATCACAGCCACCCGCCTCCGTACCATGTCAACGTATGGGGCTGCGCTTCTTACGTAACTGGTGGGGCCCGGGTGCAGTTCGATGATTGCAATAAACATAACGATACCCTGCGTGCGACGAACTAAAGCTGTGTTCATCGCAGGAATAAGTCAGGCGGTGGTGAGGAGGTCGTGCAACGCAAGCGGCCGCCGGGGCGGGGCCTTGCCAGCGGGGGGCTGCACGCAGAGCAGGCCACCGTCCCTGCACCGCCGTCAGTCGACGCCGGAGCCGGTTCCGGGCAGGATCACTTTCGCTTTTTCGCTCTGACATGTGCATTCTGTGAGGTTACTTGGGAAGGAGGAGTGCCCCTCGTGACCTTGGCTGCGCCATGCTCAAGGGATGGTTTGATGCCTTCCGTACTGAAGGTGGACCCACGCTCTATGCGTATGCCAACAGAACTGCGGTGACCGAGGACATACGGAATATTCTAATCTACGTGTGTTTTTCGACGCTCTTCATCGCTTTCATCATCGTCTTCCCAGGGATACGCAAAGAGGTAAGCTGCGATGGCCTTCGCACGAAAGCGGTGCTGCTCTGGAGATGATATGACACTATTCCTAAGGAAATGTCCCGCAAATCATCTTTATTTGCAGCTAAGTGTCAGTGTGGCTTTTCCAATTCGTACTGTTTCATTGGATACTTCTGCTGAAGAAGGGGCCGATTTGTGAGCTAAGGAAGGAACTAATAAATGAAATGTTTTTTTTTCGTAGCGTCGAGTAGCAGTTGGGGATTTTTCCACTTGGCAGCATTACCACCTTGGGTAAAAAACCACGCGATAGCATACTTGTCAACAGTGTTGGTATCATAATGCACTTCTTGAAAAAACATACTTGAAAAAAAAAAAACCTTTGACTCCAAACACACTTTCAAAAGTGGTGGCCCACTCAGTGTGTGGATGCCAGCGACGATGCGTTTATAAGAACAAGTGAACTGCTTGGCACCCTCCCTTTTATGATGTTGTTCTGCAGCGGCACTCACCGGCGGAGAAAGTGGCCGTCCGTGCCGGGAGGACCCGGCGTTCTTGAGCAAAACCATGACTTCCTTGACATACTTTCGTCCCAAGAAGTGGCGATGATAGCGTCATCTCGTTATATGTCGGTTCTTACGGCTAGCAAACAGCAGCCGCCTAGTGTCCATAGCGCTCTCTTCAGGTTTCATTCAAACAGACGTCTTCTGCTTTGCGACTGCTCGCACGGTAGCAGATTTAAAAAGCGCATTATTATGAAATGACACTTGCATAACAAACGACATGAACTCTTTGCGTCGCGCTTCTTAGCCATGCACATTTAGTGCAGGGTGTGTCTGTGCTCTGGCAAGAAGCTCTGATACCATTTAAAGGGAGCCACATTCCCTCGCTGAAACTTTCTGATTGCAAAGATTGAAGCGTGTGAAAGTTTGGCAGAAAAATGATTGTCTAAAGTAAAGATCAGTCTTACAGGATGCGCGATCTGAGATCGGGAAAACGATGTGTTGTTTTCACTCAGCGCTCACTTTATTTTTATTTATCCTTTTCTCCCGGGACACTGTGAAGCTTTCCCTCAGGCGTGACGTTTACGAAGCCATTTACGAATGCTTTCCTGGCATATTGTATTTGCTCTGGCTTAAGCTTGAAACGCTTCGTTTGGGAAACGCGAAAGTTGACCGTTGACACCAACATGTGGGACGAAAAAAAAAGACAGATGTTATGTGCAGTGGGAATCGATGATATGCGAAGCACAAATGAGGAAGGTTCATAACTGACTTTCAGATCAGCACAACGTTACGAGGCGAATGTAAATTATGCCGTACATAATTTTTAGGCCACGATTAACCGATGACGAAAGTAAATGACGTGTTATTTACCTTCGTCGTCTATTCACCTCACGTGACATAAATTTGTTATAAGCAGAGCTTGAGGAACGATCGTGAGCATACCATAAGCGCAGCATTTAGTTACAATTTACATGACACACATCTCATGATTATCATGTTTGGACGCGCCTTTACTTCCGTCGTCCATTGACGTGACGTAATACAAAGTTTGGTATACGTGAAGCTAGCGAAATGGCCGAGAGTGCATCATGAGTGTAGAATGTTGTCATGTTATTACATGACACAAATGCCATGATTATGTTTGCACCAGTCACATGCCTTCATCATTAATTCACGGGACGTTCTACCAAATTTGGTATATGTGAAGCAAACGAAACGGCCACGAGTGCATCATGAGCGTTGTATGTTGTCATGTTCTTAGATGACACGCATGTCATGATTATCGAGTTTGCACCAGTCATTTCACTTCGTCGTCAGTTCACGCCACGTAATGCCAAATTTGCTATATGTGAAACTAGCGAAATGACCCCGAACACACCATGAGCGTGGCATGTAGTCATGATTTACATCACATGCAGTTCGTGATTTCCACGTTAGGGTCTTTCACTTTTGTTCGCCATGCACTCATGTCATACCTTATCGGTTTCGCAACATGTTATGTGAACGAAAGGACCGCAAGAGCAGCAAGACCTTGAGATGTAAATCATTACATTCATGACATACATGTGATTTTCATGTTATGATCAGTCACTTATGCTCGCATACGGGCATGTTATGCCATACCACTTTTAGCATCGATACCAGCTTCGAAATAGCATGGAGAGCTGAAAGTCATAGGTGGGTAGATAGATAGATAGATAGATAGATAGATAGATAGATAGATAGATAGATAGATAGATAGATAGATAGATAGATAGATACGCTTGAGGTCACCGATGTTCGCTAACGAATGCTTTGCATTTAAAAGAGTCATCCCGTGAGAACCTTACAGATCGCTGAAATTTTTGACGCGGTCATGCTCACGTCAGACGGATGCCTCAATTTTATCAACCATCTGCTTGAACTGCCTCCGAAAGCAGTGTGTGTGCAAACAGCCTAAAATCACCTGCACTTGAACTCATTCGTAGAGGACAAACACACAGGCGCCCTTATGGATTTACTTAAGACGATTCGAAGTTGAAAGCCACCTCATTTTTCTTCAGTCGATGTAACATTTTGCTCCCACTTCCTTCTGAAAGCTTTCTCGACCTAACATGGTTTGCCGTGCCTCCATGACCGATCAAGCAGGCACTGCAAAACCAGTTGAAGGCTTGCAAGGTTTTCGATCCTGAAGGGCATACTCCGAGAGCGATAGTGTGGTCGAGGTCATCGCCGCGCCACAAACTCAGTGCTCCGCCTGTTCGCGGGACTCACTCTATGCACTGCTCTGGAGCCTACACTCTGCTCATATCCTCGCTGCAGTGGCTGTCGCATGCTCTTTTGTGAATATAACACCTTGTGTTGGCGAGTGAATAAAGGAACCCTTCTACGCCTAATATTTTACTCATGGGTTGCGCAAACTAAAGTATCGACAGGATAACTCAACAAAAACTACAGCGATAGCGGTTTATACTCCTAAGTTGTTAAGTTTAAAAAATTTAGAATACAAAAAAAAACATTCTTAATCCTTCCGTAACAGGAATCTGTTTAACATGAAAGCAAAATGTGCCCATACGGACGTAATTTAACGTTTACTGCAAATGGATACAAAGGAGTTTGCATAACGTACAACGTTAAAGTACCCTCGTTGACGCTTGGCAGTATATTTCCATACTGACAATTAACGTCTAATGTCCGTGATCAGCGATTAAACAAACTATTGCGGTAGCCGTATATTCCAATAGCGAGAGCGTAATTAGACGTAAGGAATGGAGCTAAAAGACCGTCGCTATTTGCACGCGGAACTTAAAATAAGGTCACGATCCCGTGGTATGGTAAAGTGCGACTGAACGCCATAGTCAAACTAGAGGGAAACGCTAAGCGCGTAGAGTCACCGCAGAAGCCCGGCCGCGAATTTTCTCGGCGAGAACGTAAGCGAGGAACGTTGTTTAGCAGCCATTGCAGTGACGCGCACGTCACACTTTGAATGAGAATTGTTTCTTAGTCGCACGATGTCACACTTCAGCGCTGGCCACGGCACCGTCCTTACAACCTAAACGAATAAGCGCGAGGGGAACAGGGACGGAAAATAAAAGACAAACTACAGCGCTGACTCGCAATTAAAGTTTATTCCTAAAGAAACTGGAGTTTCTGACATCTGAAAAAAGCAAAGCAGACCAGAAAACAACCATCGCGCAAGCTCAAAGTGACAAAACTCTATAAATTGCTAAGTGGCTAATGAAACGTGCAAGCTATCTGTGAGGTATAAAACTTCGGCGCCTGATAGTGTTATGGAAGGCTGGCTGATGCAATTATCACCTTCCAGTGTATTATAAAAAGCTCCCATGATTTCTCGGGACTGTTAGTCTCTGTGGCAACGCAAAGTTTTAGTCTTATCAATGTAAGGATTACAACCATTTCTGTGACATTGAATGGCCAAATGAGAACCTGTGCCATTTTTTACATTACGCGCATACCCCTGGACTCTTATATTCACGCATCGACTAGTTTGCCCAATGTTAACCTTGTTGCAAGAAAATGGTATGTTGTATACTGCATTGGTTCGACACCCAATGAATTTACTCCTATGTTTTATTGTGCATTTATTCTTTTTGTCGCACTTTTCTTCGTTTAGTTTCTTTTGCACAGCTGGACAAACTTGCCGCATTTTCCGACCAACACTGAAAACAACATTAACTTTGTATCTACTGCTCACGTTTTTAAGCACATGCGACAACCTATGCACATAAGGAATCACGGCTATAATATATATAGTTGTGAAAATTCTGTTTCCTTCTGTTTCCTTTTGCACACTCTTTACTTTCTTTGCCACTTTTTCTTGTAGGTGATAATTGCATCAGCCAGCCTTCCATAACGTCAACAGGCGCAGAAGTTTCATATCTCACAGATAGCTTGCACGTTTCATTAGCCACATAACGATTTATAGAGTGTTGTCACTTTGAGCTTGCTCGATGGTTCTTTTCTGGTCTTTGCTTTGCTTTTTTCAGATGTCAGAAACTCCGCTTCTCTTAGGAATAAACTTTAGTGTCGAGTCAGTGTTGTAGTGTGTCTTTTCTTTTCCATCCTTGGTTTCTTCGTGCTAATATTCGTTTAAAATGGAAGTGCACCAACTCACCCGATTGTCCCTTCTGATGCGCCGTCCTTACCCCTTATGCTCATGTTTGTGTCTCGTACCGGCCCAGAAAAAAACCACTAAAGTGTCGCTTCCCTCCCCCTCTCTAACCTCGCAGGGATGACGCAAGCAGCGGCTGCTAGTAAAAAAAAAATTACAGCATGTCCACGAAGTGAATGATGACGAGTGGAGTGACGCTCCTCACAGGGAGGTTAATCGCCCCAGTTGATCTTCAAACAAAAGACGTGAGAAAAACACTGTACTGGTATAAAAATTAACTCTTATTTTAGTAGGAAAAGACGGACGGCTTGTGAAGTCCCTTTTATATGACGGACAGACAGACGCAGGAATTAAGGGATGGACGCATGAACGCACGAACGATTCGATGCACTGACGAACTGACGGCCGCTTCGCCCCACTCATCTTCATTCACTCTGTGGATATGATGTGACACCATTCTGATTGACATTCAATGCAATTTATGATCTTTAGAGTTGGCTGCTGACTACCCGGGACGTACGACTCACAACGTTAGGAGCTTCGCTCCTAAAGACGACTGCTCTTGCTGCACAACCATTCACTTGTCACCCAGTATATGAAGGCACTGGATTGCACGTTTGGAAGTCAGTCAATAGCGTCTTTACTTGAGCTTTGCTTGACTTTGAAGGCAACGCTTCTCCTTCATTCAATAAAAAAGAATAATAAAGGCGAAATAACAATTAGGCAAGAAAACCTAGCTGCCGAATCTTTTCCCTCTTTTCCGATTAGTGTCAGTCACTAGCGCCACCTGTTGTGGGCGATCGAACAGCATGACATTTTGGATAGCCTCCAAAATGATCGTGTGCAGTTGCAGATCACGAACAACACCTGACTTACGCTTCTTATGGGTCGCATGTAAAAAACGCTGGGATGAGAGTGTCGGTCAGAAATGACACCGCACGGTGCTTTCTCAAAACTGAAGGCAGGCCGACACGTTCTAGCAGCACGAGCCATTTCTCCGGCAACAACTCCTCTATTTTATCAATGCCAGCCAGATGCGTCCAATATAGCTGTTCAACACCGTCTCCTCTGGCGATTTCCTGCTCTTTCCCATCACCTAGCTTTCGCGTGTTATTTGCGGGCATGGGGTAGAGTAACCCTTCATGCAGTGCCTCATGACCAAAATCATAAGAATTACTTATGTTGACTTCTGTACACATCTGTGCAGTGGCATCTTGCATTCATTGTGTTCATAATATTGGCGGCCTTGCTGGCTCTCTAAAAAATACGGTATTCTGAGATATGTCGCCTTTCGTGGCGCTATAACCAATAGCGAAGCATCGCTGCAACTCTCCTCCATGCACTGCTCTGTGACGCGGAGCCACAAAGAAGCAGCACGAAGGAACAAACCTACAGACGTATGATACCGGAGTGAGAAACGCGTCTATCGAATCTTCGGGGGAAAGCAGTCGGACGCACTTGTGAAGGGAGCAGCGTGACCTCTCATATAGGCGGTTTTCCGCAGCAGCGAACTGGCGCTGCCACGTTTTGACACACTTTTTAATCATATAGTAACCATTTTTGTGTTTTTCTATGGAGTAAGATAGAAAAGACAAGATTGGTCACTCGGGCCAAAAAGTGGCTGAGCTACGCATCTTCGCCCCAGCCGTATAAGATGAGAACACATCAATCACTTCAAAGAAACACGCAAACTAGTTATTAACTACAGTACTTTTAGTGCATTATACATCTACGTGTTTTTGCGTATGTGATAGCAGCCTGAATCCATCTTTATCGTCTGCGATTATGTGATGCGATAACGTTAGGCTGGGATCAGGCTTGAATTGAACGCGAGATAGGGGCACATGGCGCTGCACGGAGGTGTCATAAAAGATGTGCGATGACGTGCCCAGCGTTAGTCGTGGTCTTCGCTTGTTTCGTCCACCTCTCAGCTTGTTTCGTCCACCTCTCAGTGCTGCATGATAGGCACGAATGCAATCAATACTTAGCGAAGTGCGTATTGCATTAGTCATTGAAGGCCTCACGTTTCTGGCATTGTGCTCTCCGGTTCAGAGATCCTTTTTGTGCTCGTGACTTCGCGTACTGATTCCACGTATTACTTCACGCGGAAGAAAACTCTTTGGAATTCTTCACAGCACGTTCACGAGAAAATGTTTTCTTGGCTCAAGAAATTGAGTCGCCGCTCGCGTTGTTAGGTTTTTTTTTTTGTGACAATACATGTATTCGAATTGACTGCATGAGTGACCTTTTGTGAAACGTGCAGCTATATATGCTCAGTATCATTATCTGTGCCGTTCACAAATTTCTTGGAGCTCTAACGAGAGCAATAAAAAAGAAGTGGTGAATCTAGAAAAATGTTTGCTAGCTAAAGCCAAGACGTAATCTTTCAGTAAACTCTCCTGCCTCGTTAAGGGCTTGCACGACGCCTAAAATTGCTTTGTTTTTGCTGCGGCAACTGCTTGTGACTGTTTTTCGGGGAACAGCAATGTAAAGTGCGTAGGAAAAAATTAGTGCGAAGGTGGGAAAGAAAGCGTAGTCAACATTGTTTTTCGGTTGATGCCGAAGTCAAGTGCTGAGGCAACTACTGCTGTCACGTTGTGCATTGTATGTGCAGTTGTGAGCGTTTATTCTAGTTTTACTTTGCTGAGGGTCATCCTATATTATTGACTATATGTTTATTTCATGAGTGTAATTTATAGTCAAGATATGGCTGCTGTAGTATTGTGTCTCACAGTGCAATGAATCTCTATTTTTGCTTGCGTTTATGAAACATTAACAAAGAAGACATGTGCTTACCAAGGATATCCCTAGAAAATATAAGTTATCGCTCCTTCAGTGATTGTCATGTTTTAATTAAAATATGCGCATAGACGCACGTTGGCATCATGTGCTTGCCATCTAGCGGTGAAGCTTACACGAAGCTCATTGATGCATGCAAACGACGCGTTGAAAAAAAAAATAAAGTATGACCTCATAGACCAGCACGTACGTAGATGTGGTCTTGGAGGCTGTATAACAGTTCTAGTCATTACAATATGGTCTTCGAGGCAATGTTTTGTGCGGTCTGCAATCTCTGAGGCTGAAAAGTTTCTCCGCATCCGTTTGGTGCGCTGCGAACCCAAATCAGTCGCATGGGCCTATGGAAGTGTCCTCTCTTAACCTTTTATATTACGGTATGATCTAATGAACTTCTTTCCGCTTCCCCTTCATTGTTTGGGACGGCTGGCTGATTCGCTGCCACCTCTACCGGCTCGAAGGCCACCAAAGTGGGCGCACGGGATTGGGTCACGTGTTCATCACATGGCATACAGAGCGGTGAGCGTCGGTATTTCGCGCACTCTCACACCGTCGCGCAGCAGCGCACTGGGCGCATCAAACTGCTAACAAGACACATTCTCTTGCTACGTTCGCCCGCGCCCGCATAGTCCGCACCGCATGTTTCTCGCCAAAGTTCCACGGCAACGTCCGCCACACGCCAGATCGCGGTCACGCCACCGAGGAGAAGGCCGTGGTGTTGGCGTGGCCGCACGGCCTAGTTTTTCTTTAAAAAACTAGCTGTGGAAAATCGTCTATAGCGCCGCATCACGATCGCCCCCCAAACTAAGGTGGACCAAACGTTTGAACTGGCATCGAAATAAATAAAGAAGGCGTTGCATGGAGCATATTATTAAAGGAGACAATGCCCATAGCAACAGCTGCGGGTGCATGCGCTTATCCTCGGTCCTCTTCTATTTATTTATTTATTTATTTATTTATTATTTATTTATTTATTTATTTATACAACTACCTGAAGTGCCACGAAAGCATTATTGCAGGGGGGTAACACGAGAAAAAATAATCGCATACTAAGATATATGTTTACAAAAATACAAATTTTACAAATGAGCTGATAACAAAGCGGTGTATACAGCAAGGAAATATGGTAACACCTGTTTCAGGCGTAATCTCACGAAGATAATAAAAATAAAAGACAGCAAATCAAGGAGACAGCTAGTTTATGATTCACGGAAAATTTGAGTGTAAAAACGATTGGAATCGGGATAATGTTTTATAATCAGCTATATCCTGAGGACGTGTGTTCTAACGCTCGATGGTGTGCGAAAAAAATGAATATTGAAACACATTAGTGCGACATCGCGTTTCAAGAACTTTACAGTCATGATCACAACTCCTAGAAATGAAATGAGGGGGAATATTGTACATGTTCTTGCCAATACCTGTGGGATAAGAGTAAATTTGGAGAAAAGTTTTAATTTCGTTGCTAAGCGGCGTTGAGCTGGTGGTTTCCAGCCAGGGTTGTCTTAACTAAGTCAATGCTGATTATATAGTAGTATTTATGAGATACTAACTTGGCTGCGTCATTCTGGATACGCTCAAGTTTATTCACATGACAGAGGGTGTCTGGATCCCATGCTGCGCAAGCGTACTCAAGTATTGAACGAACGTTCGTACTTCAAAGTGGTTCTTTAACGCTACTATGGGGCTTTCTGGAAATCGCTTTTAATGAGGTTAAGCAATCGGGAACATTTTAAGGTGACAGGTTCAATGTGTCTTGTCTAGGACAGATTTTTTGAAAAATAAACCCCCAAGTATTTGTAATGCTGTACCCATTCAAGTGAGATATTGTCCAAACGGTATTCCGATCTCACAGGCAAATGTTTGCGGGTAAAATATATAAATTCTCATTCAAAGATATTTACCACGTGATATTCACCATATTCACCAAAGATATTCACCATATTCACCATGTGTCATCCAAAGATCTTCACTATTCAAAGATATACACCATGTGGAACACCAAGTATGAATTGTGTTTAATCAGTTTGTAGGCTAATAACACTGTGTTCGTTTGTTATGTTGCTACTAATAACAGGCAGTCATCTGCATATAATCTGACATTGCATTGAAGACCCTGCACAATATTATTGATATATATGAAACATAACAAAGGACTTAAAACAGATGCTGCCAGCATGCCTTAGGTAATGGTTATTCCAATTAACTTAACACCATTATTAATAACATGCTGTGTTCATTCAGAAAAATAATCTTCAATCCAATCGACTATAGCAGGAAGAATGCAGAGAGATTATAATATAACAATAACAAACCATGAAAAACAGTATTGAAGGCCTTTTTTGAAACCCGAAGAAAATGCAGTCCACTCGAAATCTAGAATTGTAGGAGTAAAAAAAAAAGTATTCCGGCGAAATTCAATCAACTGCGTTGTGCAGGACAAGGCAGACCTGAATTAATGTTGAGCATGTGAAAAAAAACCATTGCTTTGGAGGTGTTTCATCACAGCATTGTGGATGATATGATCTAAAGCTTTAGAACATACAGGAGTTAGCGAAATCTGTATACAGTTCTGAATAAAATGCTTGGGACCACTTTTATGAATAGGAACAACTCCTGCTGTTTTTCATTGTGCTGGTACAGAACTACTGTGTAGAGATTCATTGAACAAGGCAAATAAGAAATTAGTGATTTCCTGAGGGCATGCTTTGATCACCTTGGATGGTATGCCATCCGAACTTCCAATTCAAATATTCTTCAGGTTACTAAGCAGCCTAAAAACACTTTTGTACGTAACAGTAACCATGAACTTATTCTCGTAGGTTAAATCTGGCATTACAGGAAGTTGATTAGTGCACATGTCGGAAAACACAGATTTAAAATAGGAGTTAAAAGAGCAATAGTAATCATAAAACACAACTTCTCCGGGAATAAAAGATTTGGTATCAGGTTCACCTATTTACTGTTCACTTTATTAAATATCCAGGATTTCTTACGTTAGTTTTTGAGAGCCAAATTGAGCGAAAAATTTTATTATTTCTTTTTTACTTTATTGCCATGTTTTATTTTGTAGCCTATGTCATGTGTTTCTTCAGACACACTTTTTATGAGTTACTAAATATGCAGAGCAGAGGCGGTGTTCCCTGCTAAATAAATTTCAATTTTCTTGGTTACCCATGGTTTTTCATCGCGGCGTCGACTTCTTACGAGTTACAAGAAATGTACACTTGAACAAAATTGATCAATGTATCACGAAAGACAGACCACAATTGATCAATGTTGAGTGACTCTGAGACTTCACAAAATTCAGGGTAGAAGCGAGAAAGTTCTCGAGAGAATGACGCATAGTCACCTCCCTCATAGAAATAAACTTTTTGAGGTTGTTTGTGGGCTGATTTTGGTAATGTGCTACTGTAAATGGCAATGACGCAATCGTGGTTACTAATACCTGGGATGACAAGCACATCATCGAGCAAGGACTCAGAGTTAGCGGAAATCAAATCTAGCATGCTGGCAGGAGGGTGACCTCGTCTCGTGCACTCAGATACGAATTGAGTCTGATCGTTTGTCGTGACAAGCTCTGAGAAAGAAGAGGATAATGACGACATGTCGGAGAACACAGGTTCACCGTTATTTCTAGCAACCGGAGGCATAATAAAGTCTCCTCTAAAAATAAAGTCGCAGTTTATGGTATTTGAAAAACGTGATAGCCTATGGAATGATTCTGGGTTAGTCGAGCTAGGAGATCGGTAGAAGGAACCAAGTGCAAAGCATTTTCCACTGTGCAGTCGGACCTTGCACCAAGCTGATTCTGAATAATGAAACGTAACGGATATTTCACCGCTGCGACGAAGTTCATTATTGAAAATAAAAACACCGCCATCTTGTGTGTTCCTATCAAATCGGTATACATCGTAATTAGGAGGAAATAGTTAAAGGTTCTCAGTGGAATCAAGTAACCAAGATTCAGTTCCAATTATTATAGAAGGTTGCGTAGTGGACAACAAAGCAGTAAATCCATTCACTTTATTTTTGAGGTCTTGGCAGTTTACCAGCGGTATAGTTAGAGATAGGTTGCGAGGAAGAAGAGATTTAGAATTCACACTTGCGGCTTTTAGATTAACGAATTGCTTGCCACGTAGCTATGTCTTGAAATTTGTCACCATATCTCCTGCACTGTCATAAACAAATGTTTTATTTCCCATATGAAGTTTGTCTAATCGTAGCTTCAAAGACAGTTTCAAACCTTGAGCATATTCAGTGAACTTGAAATGCACACGCCTGGTTGCAGCAGAAAAATCCTCGCAAATTACAGTGTTTATCCTTTAGCCTCAATCTCGAACACAAATTTGTTTCTTGGCTTTAAATCTATTTAAAAAATGAGATGATAATCAGTCGGTTCCTTCCTTCACAGTACTTACCTAATCTGTGGCCAGGTTCAAAATCTTATGTTGTGACAGTCTCGTCACGATCTTCCTTAAAAAAGGTGATTGCATCTTCCTCGGATTCCCGCCACCTTTCAATTGCCTGGTCGGGAAGCCAAAAAACTATCAAGTTGTTCCAGTGATACCTGTTGATACTATCCTTGGGAGACGTTGCCACTTGAACCTGTCTCCGACGAATTCCAGATAAGCTTTCTTTCACTGTAAGAAAGTCGCTCTGGACAGCAGCAGCTGTACTCTGCAGTTACTGAAGGGAAGCAGCAAAATCAGTCTGCTATTTCTGCTTCTTCTAGCTCAGCGAAAAAAACACGTCTGACCCTGCTCTAGCGTGCGAACAATTCCATAAATGGCCTATCGACAAGAACTTTCGCTTTTACTTATTTTACTCGAACCAGGGCCACGTCTCCGGAGAGCAGTAAGAGCAATACATGAAAAACGCGTCAAGAAAACGCACGCAAACACCTGTATGCACTTAAAACACTGAAATAAGTGCACGACACCACTATTAAACAACAATCTGAGCACTGGTAACAAGATTCGTGGTTTTGGTAATTAACCTGTGTGGAAAGGCGAGGCAAGTTCATGTAGGCAGTCATGTCACGCCGCAGTATATAGCGCTTCGTCGAAACAACCACCTCCGCTGCCGCTGTATCAGATGGCGAAGGTGGTTGTTAGGTCAGGTGCTTGAAAGAACCCAACGTTGGCACTTGCCTTTCGTTTACCTGAGGAAACAACATCACCATAGGATCACACGCACATGTCTGGAACGTAGAATTTCTTGAAGATGGTGTTTCACAGGCTAGAGGTGTCCCTACGCGTGCCATTCTTGGAGAGGCAAAGCAACAAAACAGTACTATATTTGCATTAGACAAAAACATATCACTTTTCTTTGACAAGCTAAGCACCAACTTGAATAATGTTTCAAATAGGTGCAGCGGTAACTTGGTAACTACTAAAGCAATCAATACTAAGTTTGTAGTGTTTTCATCGCATCAAAAATATTCAGCATCTTTTCTTCTTTGACTTTTGGCTCGCACTCAATTTCTCCATGTCTTTGCTCATCTTTTCTTGTAATTTCTCTTGACTAAAGTATAACAGAACCTTCAAGTACAACAGAACCTTCCTTTCAAATATAAGAGAACCAATCCATAAGAATCAATACTAACAGTTTACTTTTATTTGACGGTAAATGCCTACTTCCTCATAAGAACATCTTAACTATTTCAGGGCTCTTCAGTTACAACCTATGTATCATATTTTATAAATACATAACTTAGGCACTGCCTCTAGTTGCTTCTCATCTCCTGACCTGGTTGCGCATAGTAATACTAGATTTGGGTGTAACAATAACGTTCTTTTACCTGAGGTACGAAATAGTTATGGTAAACTGACTACTGAATTTCATCAATATTATTATAGAATACACTACCATTTTCAATCAAAATGCAAGAAACACGCATCGACTTAAAATAGAACTAAACTCACACATTATGCATGCCTATTAATACTGTTTCTTTCCATAGCTTCATTTTGTTTTAATTTCCGCATTTTCTGTATTACAACTTTTTGTATTATTTTTCAGTTATACTGCTTCCATTATTAATCGTTTCATTTTGTTTCACTGTGTATATTCTGTTTTCAACTAGTATATGCATTTTTTATTGTTTTGCTGTAAACGTGATTAGCTTATACTTCCGATCATCGCTTATGTAGCATCTAGCACTTTTTAAACACAATTCGCTCTTAACAGAAGGGTCCCGATACAGTCTTCAATTTTGGGACCTCCTTTTGTGTACGAAACGCATGTAACTCTTTTGTGTTTGTATAATAAACAATTCGAAGAAATTTGTAATCTGAATAAAACATGCGGGAAATGCAGCGAGAATGACCGGCAAACTGATAAGTGCTCCACGTCGCCTCTATTGCTGACTGTTCGGGGTGTCGCCCAGCGTGTTCCGAGTCCTACTAATTCTTAAAACATTTCCACATATATACGAAGTGAATCATGAAGAGTCGGTGAAGCAACGAGATCGTTCTGTGTCACTGCAAATCACCCATGCATGACATTGACCACTCACGCATATAAGAGAGACAAGGCGGAGTGCAGTTACATAAATTGTTTATTGGTTATAGATGTGCTGAGTTTTTCAATTCATTTTACCTTCTTTTTGCATCATCGTTATCGTCATCGCGTAGAATGGGTACCTTGTATGTGCTGTGCCGTGATGGCAGAAATAAAATGTGTGGTCTGTGATCTGCTTGTTCTTCATTAGCATCTTCGTCATCGAAGATTGATGATGGACATGGCTCGAGCCTAAGGAGCTTCATCCCTAAGAAAGCAGTGATCGCTCTTATAATTTAAGAAATTATGTCATTTTATGAAACACTAAAGGTTGCGGTTGGTATACTTACGCGGAAGTGGCGCCAGCGGATGTAGCACCACAGAGGTTCCAGGAGCACACCGTGACCACGCGCAGCGTTACCGTATGACACCAACCAGTCTGGCAACTAATGGTGCCCCGTCGTTTTCAAGGGCCCGCAGACACAAGAGAAAGCCTTCTCTGGAGCACGCCGAGCGTCCCAATAACCATGTTAAGCAAGGGATAAGCATGATGTTTACCGCTCTTGCCTGAAGTTCAGAATAATGTCTAGGATTATCTTTTAAAGTAAACAAACAATCTATCCGTGTATGTTTGCTCCATTTTATTGCATCATAGCTGCCATCATGCATTGGAACTTCAGAGAGGCAACACATAATTCATAGCTTCTGTAAGTGCGAAAGACCTATAACATGGACGAAGAACACGGGACAGACGCTATCTTCAACTGAGATTTTAATGCTAGTAACGCCAAGTGCGTTAGTGTGACCGCCAGAATGAAAGGAAAGGCAGAAAAGCTAGACAATAGAAAAGAAAAACAGTCGCACAAAAAAGGCAGTATAACAGGGCAGCCTGTTTGACAGGGCCGCCTGTTTGAGTGCTTCCTAAGTTAGATGATTCCGGTGACATAAACAAGTTTTCCCCACTAAGTTTTCGTCTTCATGAAACCAATGCAAGGGCAGAATAGCAGTGACTGAAGTCGGCTATTCGAAAACACACAAAGAGAATTCGACGTTCGCGTGTGGCATTACTCTCCGCCGTGAGGTCTGTTATGTGCCGCACTATTTCTCACACGTCGCACATATATCCAAATGGTTTATGGAGTTCGTCTGGATGGTCTGAGTCGCACAGGCGCTTTCTCCAAGTTTCCCCATATTGTCCGTCAATCAGTGAGCCATTACGTGATCGACGCCATCTTGTTGTTGCTGCTGCTGAAATGGTCGGGCACATCACTTAACCTCCTGCCGACGGCGTCTTGTTAGCCGTTCCTTCCTTTGTTCTGGTGTCTCCGCAGCACGTTTAGCCTTCTTCTTCTCGTTTTTCCTACGCTAAATTGCTAAAATCTACGTAATTATTTCAAGATCCGATGATTTAGGCTTCTCTGCGCCGCTGAACAGCAATTGCGCTCACCTTATTAATGGCTAAACCACACTGGCAATCGCCCCGCTATGTAGTGCCGCGACAGACGCGACCATAGAGGAGAGCATGGCTCTAGGTGCACGAGCCACGGGGTACAATTAGAATGCGCCTGCCGCGTCAATTTTCAGGAGTGCGAAGACAAGTGAGGCGTGCGCATTCACTCGTCCTCGGACATGCGCAGCACTGCCCACCATAAGCCACGCGAAACTGCTCAACCTCGGCCAGTGCAGCTCACACCACAAACAATCCATTTCTTAAAGTCTTCCTGTAGTCCGTAAATACTACGAACACTCCAGATGACTATCGGGAGGAAGAATGTTCCACCCGAGATATATAATTGAACGCATCTCTAGAGCCTAGAGTTTCTCACAAACTCACCTAGAGGGAAACGTGGGGAAACTTGGTGCTAGTGAGCTGCTGGATCCAAGGGAATGACGGTATATGTGAGCTTTGAACTTCACTCGAATTGGTATACTTCAACGACGCGTCTGGCTTCACGTTAAAATGATTGATTTCTTACTAAAAAGCCCGTAATAAGCTGTTTCTTTTTGTATTCGCACAGAAACGTGTTTTATTTACCACGAAAAGCTTCTGCGTAGATGTACAGTTTTACGAAGCGTAATAAGTAACCAATAGCCGCTAAACTTCGCAAGCTAACGACAAAGTGAGCGTTCCCTCCACCACTTTTATATCGTATGTTTCGTTTATTTCGCCGTTTGGTTGTGCCGTCAAGGTAAGTGGACTTTTATTTTAGAATGTAATACGCGTAAACGAGATACGCGCATGAACGGTTTGTTTTAGAGAAGCTTTATTTACGCAGCCGTGTTCACTTTTGAGTAGGAGCGTCGCTCAACACCAGCCAACACAAGCCTCGCAGGCACATATACCGCCAATCCCAGCGATCCGACAGGGCTTCTTAAGAAATTCGCATACAAGGTGGCACCACACTTTCCTCTAGGTATTATTGTGGGAAACTCTGTGCTCTGGAGGCCCCTACTTCTCAATATTCCAGCGTGAAAAACCATCTCAATTTGGTGATTGCAGATTCCCTAACTGCCAGAGAAATTGAAAACCTAACATCTAAAGTGCTAAAGCCACTCGTTTTAGTTAACGATTTTACTACACGTGGCAATCAGGAGCATTGAAAAGACGGCTAAAAGTGGATGAATCATATAGGGATTTATTTAGTTCAACAACAATAACACATGTCTCTTAAACGGAGGTGCACCCACTTACTTTTCACCTAACTGATGCAAATATAGTGGCCTCAACTTTGCCATTTGCGCACAACCTCTTTTGCTACTTTGAGTGGTAAGTTTCTAATAGTGCACGTGAAAACGACAATTTTACTGCAATAACCAAACTAACATAAATGTTACTATTGCAAGGGAGTTTAATAGCGATGCCAGGTAGTAGGCAGGCAGCCCGTACGGACAGAGATGCTCGAGCAGTCCAGCGTCTACAGCTCGTGTACACACTCGCGCTTCGCACTCCGAGAGAGATGGTCCCACTAGTCAGTGCCTGGCGAATTCCCTACTGCAATGCCCCAGCGACGAAGACGAGCCATCCTGGCGACTCAAGATGACGAGAGAACAGGAGGGTCGTAGCAGGGCTTGATGCGACTGACGTGGACCGTCTCACGATCAAGGCGGCGCTTGTTCGTGGATGGCTTGAGCGGTTCAACCACATAGGTTACAGAAGAAGGGTGCTGTATGACGTGGTAAGGGCCCGTATACTTCGGTGAAAATTTGGGAGTCAGTCCAGGAGAGTAGAAAGGCAGTCGGAGCCACACGAGAGAACCGACGGGGAAAGTGTCCTGAACAAGATCACAGTCGTGGCGATCTTTTTGGAGGGCTTGATTATCGGCTGTGAAGGACCGTGCAAGCTGACGACACTCTTCGGCATGTTCTGCCATTTCAGAAACTGGGCTGAACTTGGAGGCATCAGGATTGTATGGCAAAATTGTGTCGAGTGTGCTGCATGGGTCACGACCATATAAAAGAAAAAATGAAATGGAGAAAAGCCCGTTGTTGATTGAATTGCCGTATTGTAGGCGTACGTCTCGAAAGGAAGAACAACGTCCCAGTTTGAGTGGTCGGAATCAATATACATAGCGAGCATGTCTCCGAGGGTTCTGTTGAAACGTTCCGTTAGGCCGTTCGTCTGAGGGTGGTAGGCTGTTGATGTGCGGTGTACCGTACGGCATGAATGTAGGAGCTGCTGCAGAACTTCGGACAAAATACGCATCCTCTGTCACTCAGGAGCTCCCGTGGTGCACCATGACGAAGAACAAACCGGTGCAAGATGTAGGTTGCAACGTCATGAGCGCCAGCCGAAAGTAGCGCTGCCGTTTCGGCGTACCTTGTCAGATGGTCGGCAGCCACAATCACCCATCGATTACCACTAACAGAGCACGGTAGCGGGCCGTATAGGTCAATCCCAACACGGTCAAATGGACGTGCAGGACATGGTAAAGGCTGCAGCTGACCGGGTGAATGAGGGAATGTCTTGCGCTGCTGACACTGGGAACATCCGCGAATGTGTTTGCGTACAAACGTGTACATACCCCGCCAGTAGTAACGCTGGCGGATCCGTTCATACGTCTTCAGCGCACCGGCGTATGCGTGTTGCGGCTCAGCATGAAAATATTCGCAGATATCAGAGCGTGTATGGCTGGGTATGACTAGCAGCCATTTACGACCCACCACATGATAGTTGCGACGGTATAACAGGTCATCTCGTATGGCGAAATGCGTTGCTTGGCGGCGAAGAGCACGTGGGTAACCGGAAGTTGATGCGTCAGAAAGCATATTCAAGAGCGAGACAACCCAAGGGTCTTTCCGCTATTCGGATGACATGTCTGTGATGCTGACGGCAGAGAGGGGAAGGTCAAGGACTGATATTTCCGTATCATCAAATTTCACGGGTGATCGTGAAAGCGCATCTGCGTCAGATTGCTTTCGCCCCGATCGGTAGACGACGCGTATGTCGAATTCCTGGAGGCGTAGTGCCCAACGCCCGAGACGACCAGAAGGATCTTTCAGTGAAGCCAACCAACAGAGTGCGTGATGGTCTGTTACCACGTCAAAAGTTTGGCCGTACAAATAGGGGCGAAACTTCTTTAACGCCCACACAATCGCCAGGCACTCTTTTTCTGTAACATAATAGTTGCCTTCTGCCTTAGTGAGGGCGCGGCTGGCATAGGCGACCACATACTCCGTAAAACCTGGTTTGCGTTGCACGAGTACTGCACCAAGACTGGCACCACTTGCATCCGTGTGTACTTCGGTCGGCGCAGTAGGGTCGTAATGACGCAGTACGGGTGGTGAGGTAAGGAGTTGGCGCAGTGTTGTGAAATATTCGTCACAGTCTTCTGTCCAATTCAAAAGATCTGCAGGGCCAGCAAGGAGTTTGGTGACCGGAGCGATGATGGAAGAAAAGTTCCGGACAAACCGACGAAAATAGGAGCACAGGCCCACAAAGCTCCGTAGTTCTTTAACTGTATTCGGCTTAGGAAATTCGGCAACAGCACGAAGCTTGTTAGGGTCGGGAAGGATGCCGGCTTTCGAGACGACATGACCAAGTATGGTGAGTTGTTTAGCCCCGAAGTGACATTTCTTCAGGTTAAGCTGAAGCCTGGTGTTTGTAAGGCACTGTAGAATTTTACGCCGACGAGTGAGATGCGAAGAGAAATCGGATGAAAAGACCACAACGTCATCAGATAGCACAAGCATATGTTCCATTTGAGACCGCGTAAAATGCTGTCCATCATTCGCTCGAATGTGGCGGGCGCATTGCAGAGTCCGAATGGCATTACGGTGAATTCCTAGAGACCATCTGGTGGGCCGAACGCCGTTTTCTGACGATCAGGCCATTGGGACCTGCCAATAACCTAAGCGAAGGTCAAGCGAGGAAAAGAATTCTGCACCTTGGAGACAATCGAGAGCGTCGTCTATGCGGGGAAGAGGGTAAACGTCTTTCCTCGTAATGTTGTTTAGGCGCCTGTAGTCTACGCAGAACCGCATCGAAGCATCCTTTTTTTTGACGAGTACAACTGGTGAAGAGTGGGCACGGCGGACCTTGCGCAGACATGTGGCATAAAGCGCCGTTCTTTTCTTTCGTACCGGCTTTGCTGCTTGGTTTCGCCGGAGCATCTTCACCGCTGGACAGCGCCGTGATTGACACGTGCTGTTCCGAGACGCACTGGTTACTGCCTGGACTCAGCAGCGTTCAGCTCGTCGACGTGCTTCCGGCAGCTCCCCTATCTGGCCACGTCACATCAAGTGAATCACCTATAAAGGATCGACCCAGCAACTTCACCTTCAGTGGACACGGTGGACCTTGCGCAGACATGTGGCATAAAGCGCCGTTCTTCTATGTCGTACAGGCTTTGCTGCTTGGTTTCGCCGGAGCATCTTCATCGCTGGACAGCGCCGTGATTGACACGTGCTGTTCCGAGACGCACTGGTTACTGCCTGGACTCAGCAGCGTTCAGCTCGTCGACGTGCTTCCGGCAGCTCCCCTATCTGGCCACGTGACATCAAGTGAATCACCTATAGAGGATCGACCCAGCAACTTCACCTTCAGTGGGCACGGCGGACCTTGCGCAGACATGTGGCATAAAGCGCCGTTCTTCTATTTCGTACAGGTTGGTGCTTGTTACACTACATGTATAAGTGATTGCCGCGGTGTCGTGGTCCTGCCGTGCCCCCAGCAGTGTCTTTGCATCATGTATGATGTGTACTGTGTGTGCCTGTTGGTATTGTGTGGGGATGTCGAGGTAAATCCGGGCCCTACGGTAGAGGAAATCTTTGAAACACTCCTTTCGGGCCCAAATAACATAACTCGGAAATCGCAGCACTTAGAGCTCAACAAGACGACATGCAAAAGCTTATGAGTGAGTGGGCCTTGCGTTTCGCGGAAATGAAAAAAACGGGTAGCTAGGGTAGATAATTTGGAAAAAAAAAACGCTTCTCTCCAGGCCAAAATAATTGACCTCGAAGATAGAAGCAGACGCGCAAACTTGGTCATTTTTGGAGTGAACGAGGATCCTGCGGAAACCGAGTTCGATTTGAAACTCAAAGTACTCACCGAAATCTTCGACAAAAAGCTTCATGTTCCTTGCAGGTGAGTTTGTAAGATACATAAAATCGGAAAGCCAGGAAACCAAAGACCAGTGATCATATTTTTTCAGGATTTCAATGAAAAAGAACAAGTTTTGATGAACGATAATAAACTGAAGGGTACCGAGGTATCTATCCAAAATGATTACTCGAAAGAAACACTGCGCAAACGCAAGCTACTGTGGGAGAGCGCAAAAAATGAAAAACTGCCGGGAAAGAAAGTAGCCCTTGTACACGACAAACTTCGAGTAGACAAAGAAAAATTCGTATGGGACGATATCACAAACTCTCGAATTAAACTCGGCGCTTCTCCGAACTGGAAATTCAGCGCTTGACCAAGATCCCCTCAGGATAAGCAGCTCCGTCTTTTAAACATAAATACTCGCAGTGTTGCGAATAAATCGGAACAACTTGAAGCTATCATATTGGGCCATAACCCACATGTTGTAGTTATTAGAAAAACTTCGTTACGGGGTGATATCGAGGACGATACTGTTTTTCCCCCTTCTTATCAAGTATTCCGCCGTGATAGATCGTCTAGGGGCGGCGGTGTTGCCGTTCTGGTAAAACATGGAATTAACTGTACTGCTTGCAACAGATAAGTAATCATGAGAGCCTTACTTTAAAAGCATCTTGTTGGGGGCGTTGTTTTCCCATTTTTGCGGTTTATTGTCCACCCGATTCCCCACCGGAGTACTTAAAAGCTTTGTATGACCATATGGCGACATTTCGGCATGACAGAATTTTTCTGGTAGGCGATTTTAACTTGCCTGGCGTTGATTGGGAAAATACTATTCGCAGTACAGGATTGAGCACTCACGCGTCTTACCTTTTTGATATAATGTTAAGCCATGACATGCACCGAATCGTAACACAACTAACACGTGTTTCAGGGTCAAGCAGCTCGATGCTTGATCTAGTTTTTCTGAGCCGTATAATTGAAAATGTTACCTTGAATGTTAGGTATTTCTGACCATTTAATTGTTGCGTTTTCCTGTGTTTTTGAAAATATACGCTACCCCGAGCCTCGGCCCAAATCTGTATTTGTCAAAAATTTTTCAATGGCCCAGGATGAAAGTGTGTTAGACCATCTCGACCTTTCCCTCAGCTGGTTTTGTGGTTCCGATGCCGTCGAATTATGGGATAAATTCAAAAACATTTGCTTATATTGCCTCGACAACTTCATTTCAGACAAAATAAGACATGTACGAAAAACAAATCCACGAATAACGCGTGAAATTTTGCATATCAAAAGTAAAATCAAAAGGCTAAGACGAGAAGCGGCTGACCGTAATACTTTTAGTGCCAACCAAATTGTTCTCAACTCCGCAGTCGCAAACTCAAAGCGTCTGTACTTTGAAAATACTTTGCCAAACTATATCAGAAATGCCCCACAGAAGTTTTGGCGTTTCCTGTCCAGTAAAAAAAGCCTATAAAACAACTTAACCGCGGTGGCATGCTCCTTGTTGAACCTCTCCATATTGCTGAACATTTTAATGCTTATTTCCAAAGTGTTTTTTCTAAATCGAGTGATCCCATGCCTACAATTCATGTGCCTTCAGCCCCCAATGATGACTTTATATCTTTACCTGGTGTTGTTTCATTGCTCCTTAACCTTAAAACAAAAGCTTCCCCAGGCCCGGACAAATTGCCCAATATTTTTCTTCGTCGTTATGCCGAGATTTTGGCTAAACTTCTGGTTATAATTTTTCGCGCATCTCTTTCAACCGCAATTGTACCTCCTGACTGAAAAATAGCCCGCTTGGTACCCGTCTTCAAAAAAGGTGACCCTGCATGCCCTTGTAATTACAGGCCAATTTCAATGACATCATCGTGTTGCAAACTTCTTGAGCATATGCTAGCGAACTACATTCACGAATTTTTACATGACCGTAATTTGCTTTCTTCCGTTCAACATGGTTTTAGAAAAGGTTTCCCTACAGTAACGCAATTAACATCGGTTGTTCACAGTTTTGCTGCCATTTTTGACAAGTCGGGCCAAGTAGATACTATTTTTCTAGATTTCTCAAAAGCTTTTGATGTTGTTTCTCATGTTCACCTTATCAATAAATTACAATCTACTGGTCTTCCTGCATTTATAGGTAACTGGATATCTTCGTACCTGAGTAACCGCAAGCAATTCGTTCGCATTGATAATGACTGTTCACAATCCCTCCCCGTGTCATCTGGTGTCCCGCAAAGAAGTGTCTTAGGTCCTTTGTTGTTTCTCATATATGTTAACAATATTGTGGATGTGATTACTGGCCCTGTTCAAATAAGGCTGTTTGCAGATGATTGTGTATTATTTAATGAAATAACATGCCGAGAAGACCAATCAGTATTGAATTCCAATCTTTGTATTATATATGACTGGTGTACTAAGTGGAATATGAACATAAATGCCGACAAATCAGTTTTTATGAAAATAACCAATGAGAAAAATTCTCTATCCTTCCCTTACAACCTTTTAGGACAACCTTTGAACGAAGTTACAGAATATAAGTACCTGGGTCTTACCATAACAAACACTTTAGGTTGGAACAAGCACATTTCAGACATTTGTGCGTCATCCTTTCGTAAACTGAGCCTTTTAAGACATAAGCTCAAACATGCTCCTGCAAGTGTTAGAATGCTAGCCTATACATCTATTGTAAGACCTAAATTGGAGTATGCATGTATAATCTGGGACCCTTACACAAAAACTAACATTCATGCACTTGAGATGATTCAGCATAAAGCGGTTTGGTTCGTTTACTCTAAATACCGTTCGAGCGATTCCCCAACCCAACTCATGAGAGACCATAACATACCAACCTTAGAACTAAGACGTAAAATCCAAAGATTAAAATTTCTTTATCTTCTCGAGAATAACAAATTTTCAATGAGACCAGAACAATACATCCAACCACTCACCGCTCGCAGAACAAGACACCGGCATGCCGGCTCTCTAACGCCCTTCAATGCTAGAACTAACATTTTCAAATTCTCCTTTTCCCGCGCACTGTAACCGAATGGAATCAATTACCAGCATTATTCATAAATAGCATAGACTCAATTGAACATATTGTATCTTGACTTGTATTGTTAAAGTGTTAAATGTCTTTCTTATTTATTGTTTGAGTTATGTCCTTATTCTTCGTGCTTTTTATGTTCTTGATCTTCTGTTGTCCTTATTACGAGCTTTGTAAATACGTCCCTCCTGCTTGGGCCCTTCACTGGGCCTGCAGTATTATGTAAATAAAAATAAATAAAATAAAATAAAGACCAAGGACTACAAGAAGGCTTGATGACTCCACGCTGTAGCATGCCGTCTGCTTCTTCTGCAATTACGCGACGCTCCGCCGGGGACACACGATAGGGGCGCTGGCGCAAAGGAGTACTCTTTCCTGTGTCAATTGTGTGCACAACGGCGTTCGTCCTTCCTAGAACCGCTTGGGGAAAGTCGACGAACGCTTGAATTTGTGCAACAGGGTAACAAGCTGCTCTCGTTGAGCCGGGGCTAGATGGCAGTCATTAGAACGATGAAATGCATCGGACGACACACTGCTCGAGGCAGAGTGAGGAACCAACGCGTTCAGCTCCATATTCGGCTTGGTATCAAAGAAATCGGCAGGCACAATAGTACCTTCATCGATAAGCTGAATGTGGCCGAGCGTCTCGTTCCGGCGCAAACTGAGGGGGCACGAGTTCGGATTGGAAATAAATATTTCGGTAGTGTCTTGAGAAAGCGCAAGAACGGCGAATGGCAGTGATGTGTGATGGCGGCTACCGAAGATGTCAGATGGCGTGAATAGGACGGTCGCGTCAGAAAGTGAAGTGCAGCAGGCAGGGACAAACTGGGCGCTGAAAGGAGGAAGGTCTATGTCTGTCGCGACGACAAGGTTAGCCATACTAGATACGGCCAGATCAACAGAAGGCGCATTACGAAGCGGTAACAATTCCACTTCGGCCCGAGCGCAGTCCACGACTGCGCGATGACGTGTTAAGAAATCCCATCCTAGGATGACATCGTGGGAACATGAAGCCAACACGTGAAATTCAATGATGTACAACACGTCTCGAATAACCACTTTTGCCGTACATGCCGCGACGGCTCAATTTGTTGGGCGCTCGCAGTGCTAAGAAAAACTACGGGAGAAAGCATCGTCACTTTACGAAGAGAGTGGCAGAGTCTTTGACTAATCACAGATATCGCAGCACCGGTATCGATGAGTGTGAGTGTTCGTACACTTTCGACGATTACATCGATAAGATTGGCGGGAGACAGGCGAGGACTTGAACGATTAGACGACGACATAGCTCGTGCCTCCGGAGCTGCGGCAGTTAGTTTTCCGTCTCAATGGAGGTGGGTCGTCGACGCATAGGCGACACGGAACGACGACTCGGTGAAGGGGAAGGCGAGCGGGAAGTAGAACGCCGAGAAGCGGAGGTTCGGGTGCCGGAAGCAGCTTCCGCATCGCGTTCATGAACTTCAGGTGGCACGTGAGGCGCGTGGTATGGAGGCCGAAACGAGTAGTCAGGGTATCTTGGTGTATTAGCTGCGAAGCGCCGACGACATAGACGAGCAACGTGACCTGGAATCCCGCAAAAGTAACATATCGGCCGGTTGTCAGCAGTGCGCCAAGGATTTCCAGCGTGCTGCCGTGTAGCTGGAAACGACGCTGTGGAAGGTCGCACAGGTTGTGGCGTATACAATGGCAGACAAGGCGGAGGCATTGCCGTGACGGTCGCATAAGTCAGTGGCGCGGCAACAGGTGTTGATGGACAGGCCGGCGTAGGTAATGGCAACGCCTCGGAGACCTGCTCCTGAATAGCCTGTCTGATTGTCGGCGTTAGACGGTTCGTTGTTGCTTCGGTGGTCGGCAGATACGAGAGACACGAAAGCTGTCGTGCGACCTCTACACGTACATATTCTTTTATCTGCTCCAGCAGGGTGCTGTCACCACCGACCGCCAGGGAAGCGAGAGAGTCGTCTGCTGTCGTTGACCTCCGAACTAATGCACATTGCTTGCGAATCTCTTCCAAGTTCTGGCACAATGCCACAAGTTCGGATACGGTACTTGGGCCCTTTTCCAGCAACATTTGAAAGGCATCATCGTCTATTCCTTTCAAGATATGCCTGATCTTGTCTTGTTCGCTCATCTCATGGTTAAAGCGCCGGCATAAATCGATAACATCTTCAATGTAGCTAGTGAAGTTCTCGCCCTGCCTATGCGCTCGTCCGCGTAGGCGCTGTTCAGCACGCAGCTTGCGCACTGCGGGACGATCGAACACAGCTGCAAAGGTGGTCTTGAAAGCGGCCTAAGTGGTAAATTCAGTACGGTGGTTTGTGAACCACAGGCTGGCGACGTCTTTTAGATAAAATGGGACGTACTCCAATTTCGAGGGGTCGTGCCATTTGTTGGCGGCGCTCACCTTTTCAAACAGCTGCAACCAGCCTCCCACATTTTTGTCCTCGGTGCCGCTGAAGAAGGGGGGATCCCGTTGGCGCAGGGTGGTAGGTACGCTGACCAGTTGAGATTGGGCCGTGCTCTGTAGGTGGGTGCCTTGCTCGGTCGTCTGATCAGGCATTGCTGATGCAGTGGGCAACTTCCGGCTTCGAAGTTCCAGGTTTGCGTACCCAGCACACTTCCACCACTTTGCAAGGGAGTTTAATAGCGACGCCAGGGAGTAGGCAGGCAGCCGGTACGTACAGAAATGTTCGAGCAGTCCAGCGTCTACAGCTCGTGCACACACTCGCGCTTCGCACTCCGAGAGAGATGGTCCCACTAGTCAGTGCCTTGCGAATTCCCCACTACACTATCAACAGCAAGTTACTAGGCTGGTTTTTGGGTTGTGCAGAGTGGTCTATGTTAACGGAAAATGTTTATTTGGAAAAAGCTTTTGCTACAAACATTAACATCTAACGTGCAGACTGGCCTGTATCAACGGTAAACACTTTATGGAAAATATTTTTAAACGAAACAAAATTCGGTAGATTTCATGTACCTTGGGGATCGACGTTATGCGAAGCATGTGGAAGGATGATAATAATGTTGTAAGTTTTTTTTACTTTTTACAAAATGACGCTAAATGTACGTACAAATGTGTCACGCACAGACATATATGTTGAACAGTTGCATGTTTTTATGAAACCAGTTCGCACTTCCGCAGCGATTTCTACGCTAACATGAGAATCAGCAACACCAGACGCGATAAGCTCATATGAAGCGCTGGTACTCGTGAAAATGGCAGCCCTGGACACTGCTACAATAATCAACTTCAGCAGGTGGCACCTAACTACAATGATGTAAACCCGACGTGACGGCTGAATCTTATGAGTACGTATGTAAAGTTTATAAATTTAGATAGCCCCATCCCCGCAACCACTATTGACGTTTCACAAACATTAGGGGATATTCGAAAAGAAATTCTGAGACCCGTCTTGGCTCTGTGATAGACACTTGATTGCCACGCATAATGCTTCGATTCCTGCTAGTACCAAACAATTTATTCTTTGCATTCATCAGGTAAACGCTTCCAATGTGAGCTTTTTCTTGACGCTCATAGGTTAAAAATACGCATGTGTGTTCTCGCCGTTCCTAGCTAGATGCTAAGGGTCCATCACCTGTGGCACATACTCGCATACTAGTGGCACATAACGACCCACGGGTATGTGCCACTATCTAGCGGTAAGTGTTTGACGACGTACGCAAATCGATCGTCACATGCATCTTGTCTTGACCAGCGGGTCATATTCGTCAAGGCATCTTACCTTCCACCATACCAATTTTGGTTCACGCCACGTTGAGGGAGTGATCATAAGAGCACCAACACTTAAGCGGCTAAATATATGTATAAATACATAAGCGCTAAAGGTGCTTGCAGTATGCGAATGCTTTGTATTTGTTAATTTCAATGTGCATAAGAGGAAGTTCGCTGCAGTAATAATGGTTGCAGTATAAAAGGCAATACGTGAATCATGCAGCTGTGTAGGACAACCGCTTTAAACGTGGTGGCCTCTGGTATGTACAGAAGCAAAAGAACGGTATTATAGGGCATCCTGAGAAGGTGTCCTAAATGAGCAAACCACTTGAAATTCAAGCAGGTTCAAAACCAAAGCGAGATACACTAGTAGTCAGGCAGAGAAAACGTCGTGGCAGAGTTATACATCAGTTATGAGCTGTTAAGTCGAATAAAATATTTTGCCGCATGATCTAAAAAAAGTAAGGAGAAATGCCTGTTATTTTCTTTTATTTGCAATACAGAGGCTTTCAGCTGAGAGGTGTACCAGGATGGCAATACAAAAAGTCAGTACAATTTGTGAAAAGCTATGAAATATACAACCAATGCAGGAAAAGAGAGGGTGCCGTAAACATATTGTTAGAACAATATAAGTTAGCATGTATACATGCATAGAGATAACATACATTTATAACATCAGACAAGTGAGACTGTGTGAGGTTGAAACACAATTTTTGGAATAAAACAGTTATATCACATCCAGTGGAAAGTATAAAGTCAAAGAGAAACAGAGGGTTTGTTTGTGGTCATTCTGTGCCTAGGGTATGCAGGACAAGTGTTAATGGGGGATGGGAGGTTAAATTATGACATTTCATTGGGACCATATCACTTCTCTGTACTTTCAATTTTATTGGAAAATTACAAGAACGATGTAGCGTTTGCGATGGGTGTAGTTGACACCATTCTCTACTTCGAAGTGGCAGAAAAATGAGTGTTTCGAGGTTTCGTTACAGTACTAATGTTCTGTTAATTTATTGCCAGGTGCTTGTCGTCAAGCTTGATATTCGGAAGACCAAATTTACTGTGACGAATTTATCTTGAAGCTGTTGATAAGGTTCTGAAACGAAAATTTTAGGGGGCTTCTTTCGCTCTTTCAATCATTGTTTTTAGGCTGGATGCGCTTAAAAGGTACGTTAGTTGGCGAGCCTGAGCACCTGTAGCTGTAGTGAGTTAAAGGTATGAATTTCTTCGCATCCTTTTCATGAATGTGAAGTCAGTCTTTGTACATGAAAACAGAACTATATTGACGTATTCTTTAATCAGCCTTGAAAATGGGTTAAAGGTGGGCAGCTTAATTGGCGTATGACCTTATTTAGGGCGGCTTACTGGCAAAACAAACTTTCTTAGTGCGGGTGCGCTGGGTCTATTGAAGGTCTGCAGTAAGCGTTACACCTAAATATTCCTGTTCGGTCGCTGTAGGTATCATGGTGCCCTCGACTTCACAGGTGAAGTTTGAGAGATCTTTTCTAGTAATTATTGTAATCGTCGAGGATTTCTTTTTACGCCTATTGAAACCTGCCACAGCTTACACCATTCAGATATCGAATAGGGCAGCCGTAGAGCAAGGGGGTATGTATGGCAACTAGTTGCCTAGTATATAACGTAGATCTTGGCAAAAAGTTTAATGTTTGAGTCGATGTTGATTGCTATGTCGTTAATATAATTTAATATTGACAAAACTCCAAGAATTGATCCACCTGATGACACAGAAAATGTTTTCGGTGTAGCCTGTTGAAAGAATACAGACTGTTTTAGATTAAGTAAAAATCCTTAACCCAACAGGTAAATGAAGTGTCACCTAAAACTGCTTCTAGTTTTTCTATTTATTTCTCATAACATACACTGTAAGGCACTTTTGAAAAACGCAATTCGACTATATCTTAATGCGTTTATTGAAGCTTCGTGCGAGGCTCCAAGAATTGATGCTTATGGTACACCTGATGACACAGAAAATGTTTTTGATGTAGCGTGTTGAAAGAATACAGACTCTTTTAGATGAAGTAAAAATCCCTTATCCGGCAGGTAAATGAACTGTCACCAAAAACAGCTTCTGGTTTTTACTTGATTTCTCATAACATACACTGTAAAGTACTTTTGAAAAACACAATTCGGCTATAACCTAATGCGTTTACTTAAGCTTTTTGCAAGGTCGCATAAACTTTGCTCGTAACAGCTGATAAACCGTTTCGAAATTCATGCTCGTTCAGAGGAAAAAGTGTGAAAAGAAGTGTACTCTGTCATGGAAAAGTGTGGTGCAATATGCTGTAGTACTTTCTACAATGTACTTGTAAGAGAGATAAATTGATACCATATCTATGTTTTCAAATTTGTGTATCGGCATGATTGTACCTAATTTACTGCCTGGTGATAAATTAACGAGCTGGAAATACTTTGCGAGATATTTTCTACTCAGTTCCACGTACCTTTTGAAAACATGTTCAGAAAATTGTTAGGACCACTAAATTTCTTCGGACAAAATTTATAAGAAGGTTCACTATGCCTACTGATTTAGTGATTATGATTAAGGTACCTATTATCGTGGTAGTTGGTGAACTGACCGAGGGTGTATTTTTTCAGCTCTGAATAAATATACAGTGAAAAAAAATCGTTGAAAGAATCACTCGGGTTTTCCTTCAACACCACGCTCTTCGGCAGTAACAGGCTTGTCCGCCACGAGTTCCCGCCACATGGCACAACCGGCAACGTCAAATTCTATATCGCCCTGCCAAAAAAATGAAGGGTTCAAAGCGTGTGGCGTGACAATATTGGTGGATGACGAACTTAGCCTGAACTACCCACCACGCTGCACCACCTTCGTCGCGACCCCATTCCCGCTCAATTCAAAAGTTCGAAGGATTCCCAAGCCGCAATACAATCCTTATCTGGCTACCCCAGACATCGCTTTGTTACTGCGTTTGAAAACTCCCATAAAAGGACATCACATCGTGGTAGTTACGGAGGATTTTACCGAGGCTCTAAAGGACATTTCGTGAAAGGCTTCCCATGATGCCTTCTTTGCTTAGAATTGTCTCAGAAAGCGGCGAATAGTTGCAGGACGAGCCTATGTTAAATCATTTATTGTGTTCTTCTGATCTGATCGATGCATTTGTTTAATCGACTCACTGATATTACTGTTAGGGCACACTATGTATCTGTAGAACAGGGATGTCATAAGTACAGGCGACTGTAAGAATTATTGAACACATTGCAAACCACATTAAATAGAGGGAGTTAATTCAAGTCGTGTCTTCTTAAACCAAAACAAGACTTCACGATTTGGTGACAAAATATTGCGCAATAGAATACCGCTGTTTTGTTGCGGCGATGTTGTAGGCAAATAATCATGCTACAGCGACTGCGTTGTCTGCGTCAGCTGTGCAGCCGCAAAAGCAGATAGACATGAGCACCTCCGGAAGGCCAGCGGAATTCCACGGCACGCATGGCCACCGGGGCTGCGGCTAGTTGTAATAAGTACGGGGAGGGTGCCAAGGTCGCCGCTTTCTTTCGAACCAGCGTTTATGCAAATTGGAGCGCGGCTACGCCAGGGGGCCTTCGCTCTCGCGAAAGTGAAAGCACACCGATTGCGTCAGGAGGACGCGGCTCGCAAATAGGTCGCAGTGTGAGTAGCTTCCGCCAACCCACTCGTCGTTCACTCACGTGGTGTACCACACCGTCTATCATTGCCTCAGGTGCTTCGAGCACACAAGGAGAGAAAAAAAAGTGACTGTGCCTCTGCTGCCATCATTGAGAAAAGTGCACCCCTGTAGTAACTGAGACTAGTAACAAGCTTATTTATTTATGTTAATTCATTTACAAAATAGTGTAAGGTGATACGACTAAAGAAGTAAGAACAAAGCAGGCTAATAGCAGAAACATCACAGCAATTACAGCAACATAAGCGTGAGTGAAAAGCTAGTGCTATTAGATGTTAGATTATAGTTTGAATAACAGTGGTAGCGCAAGCTCACCGGATACAGGAAGAAAGCGAAGAAAGACAGAGCGCAGCACTTCAAAGTAATGGTTAATTTATATTATTTTGGTACCTCGTGGTTATCGTACACCTTCTCACACACTGGTGTATCTAAGACGTGTGAGAGCACAAACAATTCTCAGTCAGGATTTTTTTATTTTTTTCTTTTTTGAAGCCAATAATCGTGCACATTTAAAAAAATCTTTTATTCCACCTTTCACGTCATATGAGTGTATTTAAACCACTTTCTTGAGAGCGCAATTGACGGACTGCAGACACATGCACTATGCTAGCCCTATCTGTCCACAAAACATGGACAATTAGGTGTGTTGCTTTATATCCACTCCTATCTAAGAAGGCGGAAACTTGAAAGCATGAAAGCAATATACAATTTTTTTTGCAATGCAGAGGTATGAATCCATGTGGCGGTGGTTGTCGACTTTGCTGCTATGCTCACGCAGCCTGCCGGTAATACACTTGCCTGTCTACCCTATGCGACTCTTTCCTCTGGTTAACGCAAAGCGCTGTACAACGCCCGCACAACAATTTTCTAATCTGTTAGCATGCTGTTTTGCAAAATTAGGTTTAGTCCTACCATTCGGCTTCGTTTTACCGCATGGGCTACCTTGTGTGCCTGCTCGGTCTGCCTGCGGCAACGATGCAAGACATCCTTTTTCTCACGTGCTCGAAGACGCAAGCCCTCCGAGCCTTCCACAAGTTCTGTGCTTCTGTGGACCACGCTGACTGAAAGACGAACGCTTTCGCTTTGTGCTACAAAGCGCACTCAGAATACTCTCTCATGCCATGCCTTTTACTTTTATTCTCCTCTTTTTTTTCTATCATGTTTACTTCCCCTTTCTTCATCCTAAAAACTCTGAGCCGTGCCCCCGCTACGGGAGGAAGAAAATAGCGTCCTTTTTATCTATTCCTCTTGCATTAGGCCCCCTCTCTCTTTCTCTTTTTCGGCACCGATTCATATATGCCGCACCAATAAGCCGGCCTTTCAACTTTGCTAGTTAAGTAGGGAGACGTAATTATTCAGCCGAAATGATATGGTGCAGGAGACGGTAACTGCTTGTCATGAAATACCGAAAGTAAGGCACACTTACGGATTACATAAGCACAACATGACATGAACCTTCATTGTAGGCTCGTCCACCTTCCGGACCGAGTTTTTGCCAGGAGTTCTGGCCCACGATGGGATATAGAAGTTCAATCGCCATGTCGTGGGCCCTCTGGATGACCTGTAGTTGAGTGTGAAGAGTGCTGCTCTTTAAGAACGTGCATCCCGTTGCTCCTTCGTGATTGGTGGACAGGCGTTAGAACTGGGCACAGCCAGCCCTCAATGTCATGACAGGCATCACGCAGTAGGCAAATTTCGCAGATTTCCGGCTATTGCTACGATAAAGGTGAATGAGACAACTAAACTTGAAAGGGCCCCTCCTGAGCCTAAAAACATTAAAGAAAAGAGCGCGTGAGTTTTTTCTGTCATTCTTTGTCGGTATGGCGCAATTCGAGACGCAAGAATGGTGATTCCCGTGTGTGATGTTGTGCGCGGTGTTGGTGTTATGCGATGTGCGGTGCGCTGACAAAAATCACGACGGTACTAAGAGAAGGCCGAATGCACTCGTGGAATGAGGTCATGGCTTGGGAAGAAGCTAGAAGTGGGAAAAGATGAGGCGAGCTTTGCGGAACGGAATTGAACGTAACAGTCGCAGGCAGAAGCGCTCGTCGGGTTCCGAATTAAGCCTACCATTTCCAACCGACTGCATGGACCTCACTTCCTTCTATTGGGTGCTTCAGCAACCGGCGCGGGTCCATTGTGCTCGGAGTGGGCGCATTGTAGACCCGGCCGACTGTCTGTCTAGATGTGCCTTCATTTCTTCCTGATGTTTATGTACGCTACAAGAAAACTTACGCAAGATTAGCTACCAACAATACCAAATAGCATCTCTCGTGAGCTACTAGTGGCGGTCTGGGACAAGATGGTCCTACCTTGCCACCCGCTCCACTTCACCGTCACACGATAAACGCTGCGTATAGTGCAGAGGGGGACTACGTAGGGTGTCAGACCATAAGTCATTCAAGAACGTGTGTCGTTCTCATACCGATGGCAGTTATTTGCTGTTCCCATGTACCGCGCTAAACATTATCACGCGTTGAGTCATAAAAACATCATCAGTCAAGTTGCAAATGTCTTCGCCAGTCTCAGGAATGATTTCTCATGTTGCCGTTATTACACAAACCTATCTATATTCATCACACCGTGGCATTTACATACTGTACACACTCTTAATTGTTAATACGTGTGTGCGGAATATCAGACGTGAGCCACGCCGCAGTGGTCTAGTGGCTAAGGTACTCGGCAGCTGACCCGCAGGTCGCGGGTTCGGATCCCGGCTACGGCGGCTGCATTTCCGATGGAGGCGGAAATGTTGTAAGCCTGTGTGCTCAGATTTGGGTGCACGTTAAAGAGCCCCATGCGATCGAAATTTCCGGAGCCCTCCACTACGGTGTCTCTCATAATCATATGGTGGTTTTGGGACGTTAAACCCCACATATCGATCAATATAAGACGCGGGTTGTTTTCTACACTGCTTTGCAATGCAACCACTAACCCGTTATACCTTTGTTTAGCATCAGTAACGTGCGTTTTTTAGCCACGAAGATAATAGGGAGTTTTAGAATAGCGCACCGCGAGCCCTTGTGGTGTGGTCTCAGCCACTGCGCATGCGTCGTAACGCGAGTCGCCGATCGCGTTCGCTGCCCGCCCGCAGAAAATGCAGTGTCACTGCGATTGTGCGTTACGGTTTGCGGGAGGGCAAACGCTCTGCTAAAGCTCATATGGCGCCCGCTATTCCGACAATGCTCGCAGCGCCGGCAAACGTCATTCTAAAACTACTTATTAGGTGTCTTTGCAGGGCATTGACGTCATCACTTTTCTTGTTTACGCGTACGCATTTCGTAATGGCCTGAATCAAAGTTTCAAAGCCCGAAATTCGCACCGTCTCAGTCGCGCCGTAGACATTTATTCGAATGCACTTGTTGCGGACATTCTCAGTAATGGGAGGATACATACACCCAAGCGCACAGATGGACTGCTTCCACCTGGGAATCATTAATCAAGCAGCACAAAGGCCACACATTGTCATTGGCGATTTTAATGCACATCATCCTCTCTGGGGTGGCACTACAACGAATTATCGTGGAAGGGATTTGGCCAATTTTATATGCAACTATGGACTAAGCGTACTCAACGACGGATCACCTACATTTGTTCGTGGCACGTCCTACAGCAGCTATCTCGACCTCTGTTTCGTTTCCCGAAGCCTTCTGTCTTCCGCATCTTGGTGCACAGATTTGGACACTCGCGGCAGTGACCTTTTTCCAACCTATGTTCAGTTCAGGTGGTTTCGCCGCACGCACACACGCTACATCCGCCAAACCGACTGGACACTGTTCAAGGCATCTGTCAAGTCTGGCTGTGAGCACATTACTGATCCATGCGAGGTAGAGAACATCATTGCTTCTTCACTGCGTGACACAACCAAACAGGTTAACCTACCGATGCAGAGATCAGCAGTTGACTCCCGATACGAGGCCCTTCGTGCAATCCGTCGCCGTGCCGAACGCCAATACAGACGAAAGAAGTCGCCTTCAGACCTTCCCGCCTGTCGTCGAGCTCAACGACATGTTCTTCAGCACCTTGACAAGATTGACAAGCAGCGTTGGAGAAAATTCTGTGGATCTCTGCACCTCAGGCAACCTCTACCCAAGATCTGGCGGGTGGTACGAAGTTTGCAGACAACTCCCCAACAACGTCAACCATTTCAAGCTGGGCGGACATCAGGGGCGGACAGAAGTTGAGATAGCCAGTGACTACTGTAGCCTCATCGTGGACACCACTGATGGTCTTGCCACTAATGAGCCTCTTACTGCCATTGCGCCTCCATCGTCTGACGAGCGCCTTGATGTACGTTTTACAATGCAGGAGCTTGACGCTGCGATTTCTGCCTCCCGCCGATCATCGGCACCGGGACCTGACGGAATCACGTATGCTGCACTTAACCATCTGGATACAGAAGCACGACGTATTCTGTTATCTCATTAAAACACCTCATGGGAGTCAGGAGAAGTCCCAGCTAATTGGAAATGCAGTCGCATTATTGCATTGCTTAAGCCGGGGAAGTGCGTATGCACTTTCCTCCTACAGACCAATTGCTTAGCCAGCTGCGTCGGGAAAGTAAAGGAAAGAATGGTACTGTCAAGATTACAGTGGCTTCTAGAGAGCAACAACTCCTTTCCTGCATTTATGAACGGCTTCAGAAGAGGCCGATCTGCCATTGATGGTGTGGTCGACTTCATCACCTGCGTTGAAGAGGAAAGAAGCCGACGCAGACTAGTGGCGGCGGTCTTTCTAGACATTAAGGGTGCCTACAATAATGCGCTGCATTATGCGATCCTTGACGCACTGGAAGATTCGGACATCGGTGGATGACTGTATGCTTGAATTTTTAGCTACCTTAGGGACCGCACCATTTACATGACGAAAAATAACGGAGACACCGATCCATATAAGACTCATCGTGGTGTTCCCCAAGGAGGAGTTCTCAGCCCGATCCCATTCAATTTCACAATGATCAGCCTAGCAGCAGAACTTCCCAGCACGGTGAAGATCAGTGGATATGCTGATGACATATGCATATGGGCATCCAGAACTACTCGTCCGCAATGACGAGCTCGACTACAGCATGCAGTGACGATCACACACAAATATCTACGACGTCAGGGGCTCACTCTTTCAATCGACAAACGCGCAGCGCTTGCGTTGACGCGCAAGCATATGTCGCAATACCCGATATTTATTAATGGGATAGCAATACCTGCTGTAACGCACCACAAGTTCCTTGGGGTTGTCGTACACAGAGATCTATCGTGGACGAGGCATGTCGCAGTACTGAAATCTAAATTGAAGAGCTTTGCTCTCGTTCTTCGCCACGTAGCACGAGCAAGATGGGACCCATAAGAATCATCGCTACTTCAATTGTATAATGTTCTATTTGTGGGATACATTCGATACAGCATGCCGGTGCTCTCCAATATAAGACCTAGTTGTGTGAAGACGCTAGAGAGTGTTCAAGCTCAATGCTTACGAAGATGCTTGGGTCTACCGCGCTGTACTTAAAGAAATGGGACAATCGCAGAGGCTCGAGCTTGTCCCTTCAGTGTATACATGCTCTGCGAGCCACTTAGAGTTCACCTCCAATTGCTGAGCCGACACAGGCAGCCCCCACTGTCAGTACTACCCGCCACTCACCCAGATTGCAGTTTCTCAAGAGTAATATCACGGCATAAGAATATTATACCATCAAGGTTTTCCCCGCCAAAGGCCCCTGCAGTGCCTCCATGGGCCCTGCCTAAACCTCCTGTTTGTTTAACGATACCTGGAATTACGAAGAAGTCGCTAACTTCTTCTGTTGGCCTCAGACAACTGACCTTACATCACATTTATACAACGTACAGTGATTCTCTGTACGTGTACACCGACGGATCCACCACGCTAAACACCTCCGCCGCAGCCTTTGTCCGCCCAGGCACGGATATCACTCGACGATTCAAAGAGCACCATAAAACCACATCAACTGCCGCAGAGCTTGTCGCTATCTGGGAGGCAATAAGATTTATTTCCGGAGAGCGACCTGGAGCCTGGACAATTTTCTTTGATGCCAAACCCGCTTTGCAAACCATTAATTGCATCATGAAGCAAGGTCTGTATTACAGCTTGGCAATAGAAATCACAGAACTTATTCAGGTTACTTCAACAAATGGCCATCTTATCACTTTCCAGTGGATTCGCGCTCATTGCGGCGTGATGGGAAACGAAGAGGCAGACGCTGAAGCTTAAAATGCCTTAAGCAGTGTCCCTGAAGTACGCATTGCGTTTTCACAAGCTGACACGAACGCCCTGCTTCGCTGCGTGATGCGAAGGTACACACTTCAGCACTGGACCAAACCGGAACGGCGACACCAGCGACTTCACAAATGGGACCCGGAAATTAAGTTCCGCATCCCCCCTAAATTGAAACGGCAACTCACAAGTATGATCCACCGTATTCGTCTTGGTGTGGCGTACACAAGACATTATTCTTTATTCTTTATTCGGTGAGTGCCCCGCTTTGCTCAAAAAGGCGTTACAGCAGGGAGGGTTACAGACTGGAATAAAACAATTCTTCGTTTATACAGCACACTTGCTTGTCTTGCAGCCGGTTCCAATCTCTAATGGTCATCACAAAAAAGGAATTATAAAACATGGTCGTTCTTGCACGATACTATTTCACTTTGCGTCGGTGGCCATGTCGACTAGATATGTAACTGGTTTCACTGAAATAGTTATGACGGTCAATCCCAGTCTGCCCATAAAAACAGAAAAGAAAAACTTCAAACGCAGTTTTTTCCTGCGTAAAAAAAGCAATTCCCAACCCAATTCAGCTTTCATAGCACTGCAGCTGTCTCTGCGCTCATATCATCGCACATATCATCACATATCATCGGTCGCAGTGACGCCAGTCCTAATTGTGAACACTGTGATGTGCCAGAAACGCTTGAGCACATATTTTGGGTCTGCTCAGCATACGCACGTGAAGGACAAAGACTGATTTCTTCTGCTTAACTATTTCGCAGTAGGTCATTAACTGATGAGACCGTGTTGGGCCCTTGGCCAGACACCAACTGCGCAACTGCGGTCACAAGAGCAGTTATAACCTTCTTCAAAACAACTTGACTATATGCGCGGCTATAAAATGTGTCTCAGCTAAAAAAAACACTACATACTCACTTCTCTATCTCACCATCGTCATCCATTATTCTGTCTTTTACCCTTTCCTTTCCCCCACTGTAGAGTAGCAGGCTAGAGCAAGCTATCGCTCAGGCCGACCTCTCTGCCTTTCAGCAAATAAACTTATCTTTCTCTCTCACTTGTTGCTATTTAGAATGCGCGGCCCAAGTTTAACATCACCTCCATTTTCACCTCTTCTTGAGAACTGCTGGCAGCCACAAGTGTCTCTGAAGAAGTACCGACCAATGTTCGATTACCATTTTCTCATGCTCACTATGGCAATCTCCGCTACTCACCGGGCGCAAAGAGACAGGATCCCACATTGTTCATCGAAGCTCATACCACTCTGCTTTTCAACAGAGTACATAATGACCGACAAAACCATATCCAACAAGCATAAACGATACATAATGCGTTCTTCATTGAGTCCTTGTTCATTGATTTCTGCGCCCAAAAGAGCAACCCAATGCGTTTTCGTGTGAATTACTCGGCCCTGAACAACGTCACTTTAAACAATGTTTTTCGTACTCCAGATACTGTCAACACAAGGCCGCCGAATAAAATTTTATTGACAATTATAGGCAGATGGGCTGCTCACGAGTGTGTTACATTATTGATATGGCTCACATCTTTCAACTTTACACCATACACCGATCGTACAACAATCACTTCTCGTAAATATCTTCTGACAAGGTAGTAACAAGGAATAAAAAAGACAAAACCACCTAAAACTCACGGATCGACGTTGCACCCAGATAGGCGCATATTTCTTTTTGTATGATAATGCTCACTCTATTATAAATGCAGCCAAGACATCATGACTGGTGGGCTTTCAGCAAGGGGTCAAACTTTCCTTTGGGTGGCACAATTGATTAAGAGAAGAACAGATGGATGGACAGATGGATGGATGGATGGATGGATGGATGGATGGACAGACAGACAGACAGACAGACAGATATGATGATGATATGTGCGGTTTAACGTCCCGAAATCACCATATGATGATGAGAGACGTGGTAGTGGAGGACCCCGGAAAGTTCGACCATCTGGGGTTCTTTAACGTGCACCCAAACCTGAGCACACGGGCCAACAACATTTCTGCCTCCATCGGAAATGCAGCCGCTGCAGCCGGGATTTGATCCCGCGAACTGCGGGTCAGCAGCCGAGTACCTTAGCCACTAGACCACCATGGCGAGGCGGGCGGGCGGGCAGGCAGACGGGCAGGCAGGCGGGCAGGCAGGCAGGCAGGCCAACATTTCTGCATTGAAGTATCCCAAGGACTATCGTTTTTAATATTAAAGCTCCTGTTAGACTGGCGCATATGAAGTGCACTAATCCTACTAAAAGCACGCTTATTTCATTGACATCCCTAAATGAATAACCTGTATATATACCATCAGGGTACCTCGACAAACAATTATGACCGGCAAGTGAATGAAGTGTTCGTCGTTTAGCATGGGTGGTACTTAACATACCGCGGAGCAAATTAAGTGAACGTAGGCCCCTTCTTGTAAGCGCTACATGAACTTGACAACACATTTAGCACAATTTAGAGCTTCAACGAAGACTGGACGAGGCGTCATCATTGACGGGTGCCTCATTAGAACTGTCATATTAGTAATGTCAATGTAAATTGATCACGCGGATTAGGAACTCCAATCACAAATGAAACCAAATCAAACCTTTATTTCTATCATGTACAACCTTAACGATAGAGGACAACGGAAATAAGCTGTCGAGAGGCGGCGTCACTGGACCATAGCCCAACGTAATATTTTCATGATGTGGAAGGGGTCGGGGTGTAATAAAACGTATTTAATAAAGGGCGAACCTGTGCCCACAACTCAAAGAAACTATGGTCGTAGTATGTTACAGCAGAACACCAAAGATGTCTGCCTTCTTATACTTCTTCAAGAGGAGCCCCAAGCGCGTGGCGCACATCAGCCAGGGCCAGCTGGGTTCTCGTGCTATCATCATCGTCTCTGCGCTACACTAGACGGCGCGCATGTATGTCTCTCTGCGCGCGGTGATGGGCGCGTTGTTTGAATGCAGGCAATATGTCGCGGAGTAATCCCCCTCCTCACACGCATCGCCTCGATGCATCAGGCAATGAATAGATTCGTGGTAGGCGTCACTGGTTTTCCGATGATCTTTCATTGTAAGGCTTCATCCGGACTACATGTACAACCTCCTTAGGGTTGAAGCATTTTGAGCTCCCGTGTATAACAGATCTGACTTAATACGTTACATCGCTTACACGATGGAGTTCTTCATAAGACCCGAACTAGCGGCTAAGAAGTTTTTTAAAAAGTCCACGGCGACGCACTGAGGTCCATATCCATACTTTGTCACCTGGTTGAAATTGCGCTTCGGTACGACGCTGATTGTACCGATAAGAGCCGACACGCTGTTGGCGGCGTATTCTGTTTCTCACCATCTGTCGTGCTTCCTCGGCTCTTTACAGGAAGTCGTCTAGGCCAGGTGGATTGCTGCTTTCATCATTCAGTGGTAACATGGCATCCAGTGGAGTGGTGACTGCTCGGCCGAATACAAGTTCAAATGGTGTCACTCGCGTTGTTTCTTGATCGGCTGTATTATATGCGAACGTGATGTAGGGCATGATTTCATCAAACAGTTTATGTTTGACGTCGACGTACATTAAAAGCATATCAGTCAAAGTTTTGTTCAGGCGCTCCGTTAGGCCATTTGTTTGATGATTGTATGCTGTAGTTCTTCGCTGGTCTGTATGGGTCATTCGCATCAGACATTTCATTAGGTCTGCAGTAAAAGCTGGTCCACGATCTTTAATTACGACGCTGGGTGCACCATGTCTGAGGACTATGTTGTTGATGAAGAACTTGGCAACTTCTAGAGCTGTTGCACTGTACAGCGAGTCAGTCTCAGCGTAACGAGTGGGATAGTCCGTGGCTACGACTATCCACTTCTTGCGTGCAGTCGATGTCGGAAACGGGCCTAGGAGATCCATACCGACTTGTTGGAATGGGGCATGCCGCGGTTCTATTGGCTGGAGAAGGCCTGCAGGTTTCACGGATGGAGTTTTGCGTCTTTAACACTCACGGCAAGTTTTCACATAGCGCTAAACTGATGATAACAGTTTTGGACAGTAGTATTTTCGATGAATTCTGGCGAATGTACGGCTGACACCCGTGTGTCCAAATGTTGGCTCATCATGACATGCGTGCAGAATCTCGTTTCGTAAAGATGCAGGTACAACAAGTAAAAACTTGTCACCATGAGGCTTGAAGCTCCTCTTGTAAAGGACCCCTTCTCGAAGACAGAACGAAGGGAGCCCTCTGGATAGAGTGCGCGGAGCTTTGATGTTGAGTCCTTGGAGACGCTGTATAAGCGGCATCAAATCGGGGTCATTTTGTTGTTGTTGAGTGATTTCTGATGCCTGGACGATGCCTGGAAACGGGAAGCCTTCTTCGTCCAGCTCACTCGTCTCCACTGGTGCACGTGACAGGCAGTCAGCATCGCTGTGCTTTTTCCCAGATTTGTATACCACAGTAACATCGTACTCTTGTAGCCTAAGGCTCCATCTTACTAGTCGGCCGGAGGTATCCTTAAGATTCGCCAGCCAACGCAGCCAATGGTGGTCACTGACTGCTCGAAATGGTCTACCGTAGAGGTACGGCCGAAATTTACTTATGGCCCAGATGACCACGAGACACTCTTTTTTGGTTGCGGAGTAATTTGTCTCAGCTTTCGAAAGCTTGCAGCTGGCATACACTAGCACTTTTTCTTGGCCGTTTCGCCACTGGACTAGAATGGCTCGGAGGCCGACGTTACTAGCATCAGTGTGAACTTCAGTTTCGGCAGTCTCATCGAAGTGGGCGAGGATTGGAGAGGCTTGCAGGCGTGTTTTTAACTCATCAAATGCTTCCTGTTGTTCACTTTCCCACATAAAGGGCACCTCGTTTTTTGTTAGATTAGTAAGTGGTTCAGCAGTGTTCGAAAAATTTTCCACAAATCGCCGATAGTACGCGCATAAACCCAGAAAGCGACATACTGACTTCTTGTCCTTGGGTGTTGGGAACTTCGCAATGGTAGCTGTCTTTTCGGGATCTGACCGAAAGCCTTCGGAGCTGACGACGTGTCCGAGCAATCAAAGCTCTTCAAAACCAAAGTGGCATCTTTCTGGCTCGATGGTCAAGTCTGCTGAACGAATGGCTTCAATACTGTGCGGAGGCGCTCTAGATGTTGGTCGAATGTAGCGGAAAATACGACAACGTCATCCAAGTACACCAAGCATGACTGCCATTGCAGTCCCGCGAGGACAGCATCCATCATTCTCTGAAACGTCGCTGGCGCTGTGCACAGGCCGAATGGAAGCGCTTTAAATTCGTAGAGGCCGTCTGGGGTTATGAATGCCGTCTTTTCACGGTCGCGCTCATCCACCTCAATCTGCCAATATCTGCTCTTGAGATCAAGGGAGGAGAAGTATTTAGCACTCTGTAGTCGATCGAGTGTATCATCGATACGCGGCAGAGGGTATACATCTCGTTTCGTTAGGCTGTTCTGTTTCCGATAGTCGACGCAGAATCGAGAATGTTACCTTTCTTTTTAACAAGCACTACGGGAGACGCCCATGGACTGCTGGAAGGATGGATCACGTCATCTGAAAGCATCTCCTCCACTTGTTTCTTGATGACGTCTCTTTCCTTTTGCGATACCCAATATGGGTGTTGGTAAATTGGTCTCGTGGCTTCTTCTGTTATAATCCTGTGTTTTGCAATAGCCGTGCTTCGCATCTTAGAGGACACTGAAAAGCAGTCCGAAAATTCTTTTATAAGGGCGAACAATCGTTTCTTTTGATAATCTGGGAGCCTATGGTTGACGTTAACTGATGTGTCGACGTTGCAGGTCTCTTGGGGAGTGGTTGGCGTTGTCGCTAAACTGCATAATTCAGTCGCCATACAGAACTCGCGGAAATAGGCGATAGCCATACCTTGCGCGATGTGCTGACATTCATTCCCAAAATTCGTAAGGAGGACAACTGAGCGGCCATTCCTTAAGTGAACAACACCCCTCGCCACGCAAATTCCTTTGTTTGAAAACAGCCCTACGTTTCCATCCGCTATTCCTTCGTGGTCACAAAATGCCTTATTTTCAACAAGCGCCATTACACTACAGCGTGGTGGCACTGTGACGTCATCATCAACAACACGCAGAGCAGTAAGACGTCGCTTTTCTGATTCCTCCACCGACATAGCTTGTTCGGTCGAAAACGTTACACTGGATCTGCGCAGATTAATTATGGCTCCATTGGCTTGCAGAAAATTCATTCCTAGTATAAACTCCCTTGAACAGTCCAGCACTACGATTAAGTCAGCAACGTAACTAAAGCCTCTTATTTCGAGCCTCGAGGTGCATCTGCCAAGCAGCGTAATAGTGTTGCCACCTGCCGTGCGTATCTGTGCTCCACTCTATTTCGTCACAACCTTTTTCAGTTTTTTTTGCCAATTCGCAACTCATTACCGAATAATCAGCGACTGTGTCAACTAAAGCATTTAGCTCGTATCCGTCTATTTTCAACCGCAAATCTGAAGTGATCTTCGCACTGCTGCGCTTATCCTCTGTAAGCATAGCTTCGTCATCTTGAAACCGTGATGGAGGATCTTCGCAACTGTAGTTATCAGTGGCCTGACCTCCACAGGTCGCTTGCTTCAGTTTTCCGGGTGTGGGCTTGTAGAACGGTGCCCAGACCGTGCGGAAGAAGCACGTGGGCTGGGTGATCGGTAACGCCTGGGCGACGGCAATCTTGGCTGATGTTGGCGTGTAGTGAGTGGGCTCTGGCGCATGGACAAGTACTCTTCGATCTCCGTCGGCCGTTCACAGTTTCGAGGGCATGGTGCGTACAACGGAAGGCCCCTTAGTCCGGCCTGTCGGTAGGGCAGAACCTATACAGGTGACCTGCTTCCCCGCAATGGAAACACAAAGGTCTGCGCTCATGGTCACGCCAGATGTCACTTTTCCGGGGCCTTTGACACACGTAGCGAGCTACACCACGGGCTCGTGGCAGGTAGGTAGCCGTCGGTTTCAGTGGATGAGGTGCGCTGCGTACCGTCTTTGGGCAAGGAGAGGCCATCGCAACTGCTGCATGGGTGTGCGCCGCGGGTTGTCTGAGTATTTCAGAGTACGTTGGGATGCGTTGGATCGGCTTTGGCGCACGCTACGGCTCACGTATTATCTGCCTCAGTTCATCTCGTACTACGTCGACGACATACAGTGTTGCCGTAGTGAGGTGCTTGCAACTTGCTCTGATCTTCCCTGATCACCAACCTGATGAGTTCTCGCAAGGCGTTCATGTCACTTCGCTGGCCTCCAGAGAAGACATTGGCAGGTGCATAGTTTATGTCTCGATTGTACTGTCGAGCCCGCTGTTCTAGCGTTTTCTCGATGGCTGTCGCTTCTGTATGAAACGCCGCAAGTGTTCGTGGTGGGTTGCGGACGAGAACAGCGAATAGCTCTTGCTTCACCCCACGCTTGAGGTGGCGTAGCTTCTTATCTTCAGTCATATGAAAATCTGCGCGCTTGAACAGGCGGATCATGTCCTCGATATTCATTGCGACACTTTCATTGGTGAGTTGGTTTCTGAATTCGAGCGCAGCCTGTGCCTTTTCTTTGCGATCCGCACTGGCATAAGTCGCCAGAGCTTGTCGCCGAAATTCATCCCAGGTCGTAAAAGAGGTTTCGTGGTTCTCATACCACGTCTTTGCGAAGTCCTTCAAAGCAAAGTATGCGCGGCAAAGCTTCTCTCTCTCTCGTCCCAACTATTCAAACTTGCCACTCTCTCAAAGAGGTTCAGCCAATCTTATACGTCTTCATACGAGTTGCCATGAAATACTGGTGGCTGTGAGGCTGATTTATTTATTTATTTGAATACCCTAAAGGCCTCGAGAGGCATTACATAGGGGGGGGGGTACTGTTAAAAAAAAGGTATACGTCAATTCATATTAAAGGACCGCACACAGCGATCAGACCTAACTAGGTAAAAGGTACATTTTACGACAAGGATGTAATACATGGCTCATTTCACATCTCCAGTACATTTCAATTCCAGGAATCCGCATGGCACTAGTTCATCATCGTTTCGCTGGTACACAAGATATAACAATAGGATAAGATATAGTAGCAGTAGACATATTACACATCAAGAAATGTACGCAGCAAAGATTGGAATGCAGACGGATCATTTATCATCACAATCTCGCTGGGAAGCTCGTTCCACTCGGTTACAGTTAACACAAAAGGGGAATTTTGGTACTTTTTTGTCCTTGCAAATATGGACGACACTTTACGAGCATGGTCAGTGCGATTGGACACATAATGGGCCGGAAAAATATGAGCGCATGAAAAAGGTGTAATACCATGATACAGAAAGTGAAAAAAGGTCAAGCGGAAGAATTTACCACGAGTGCTAAGTTCTGGAAGATTAAGAATCTGTCTTAATGCTGAGACACTTTGGTATGGCGAGTACGAGTGCAAAATGAAGCGGGCAGCCTTGTTTTGAATAGATTCAATACAGTCGGACAGTATAGCTGTGTGAGGGTTCCAAATAATTGAAGCATAATCGAGGGTTGCACGGATGAGTGAAGTGTAAGCGCGAAGTCTAGTTTCATGGTTTGCGAGATATAAACGGCACTTAAGAAAGCCAAGTTTTTTTAGTGTCTTGTTTGTTACGTGTTCAATATGCATGGCCCAGTTTAAATCAGGAGTAAATATCACGCCAAGATACTTGAAAGAAAAGGTTCGTTTAATAGCCAAACTGCATAACATGTATCGATTTAATGGAGTATTTGGATTCGAAGAAAATGACATGACTTTTGTTTTATCTGTATTAATTTCCATTTTCCACGTGTGGCACCATTTAGCCAGGTTATTTAGATCGCTTTGCAAAATAGCTACGTCATCAGTGCATGTGATCTGTCTATATAAATTATACAGTCATCGGCAAACATTCGGATTGTTGAAGTTATATTGTTCGCAATGTCATTTATATATATCAGGAATAATAAAGGCCCTAAAACTGATCCCTGAGGTACTCCTGACCTAACGACACAGGAACTGGAGAGATTATTATTATTTATCACCATTTGGGCCGGTGTTACATGACTTGTCATGGTGGTGGCGTCCATTGACTGAGTTCCCCTTGGCGTGAAGTGGAGTGGACTGAATTCTGGTGAGTCACCTCGAAGACGGCGACTGGTCCTCTGATGCACAGGTGTCAGCTCCCCGTGATCAACTCGCTGGTGGTCGGGGCTACGCTGTCTTGCGTTCGTAGGGCTTTGATTCATTAGCCAGCACGTCCACCAGAACTGTAACAATTTTGAAGGGGTTTGGGTGTAATAAAACGTATTTATTAAAGGGTGAACCTGTGCCCACAACTCAAAGGGACAATAGTCGTAGAATGTTACAGCAGAACACAAAAAATGTCTGCCTTCTTCTACTTCCGCAAGAGGAGTCCCAAGCGCGTGGCGCACATCAGCCGGAGCCAGCTGGGTTCTCGTGCTATCACCATCGTCTCTGCGCAACACTAGACAGCGTGCATGTATGTCCCTGTGTGCGCGGTGTTGAGCGCGTTGTTTGAATGCAGGCAATATGTCGCGGCAATATATATGGCGTATGGGCAGCAGAAAAGGTAAGCAACTAACAAATGACAACATATGATTTTTAAAAAATAAAAGCAGTATACAATAGCTTGCAAAAAAGCGTACTAGTATACAATGCAAGGGTCAATAAAATTATTTTTCTTATAAAACCATAGATCTAAAATGTAGGCTTCTTGTTGTTCGGCCACTAGATGAAGTTTAAATGCTACCTTAAAACAGAGGGAAAATTTCTTAGCAACAAAAACGTTAAACTGTAATAATAATAGGACAAACATAGTTCACCTGGCCAATACACTCATGATTCCGCAGATAATTCTGAGCCATGGTGCATGCCGGCAATTCAACAGACGCGTGCACACTCCTCTGTCACCAACATCTCACGCTGGCGCTTTTGTAGTTGATGCGTGGCAGCGCAGGACATGTCGTTGTTGACTGGCGATACGTACGATTCCTGCAGAGTGTAGCTCAAGAAGAACAAAAGAAACAAAAAAAACGAGATGGTTTGACAATGGTGGTAAAGACTGACACAAACGCTCTATTTCAGTATCCGAACGGTCATAACAATTTTCCAGTAATCTCTATGCCTGGTTTTATAGCAGTGGTCATTTGTTTAAAGTGCCTGAAATAGGTATGTCATGTCCTACTTCATATTTATATCTAATTTTACTTCATATGTGTATCTTTCATTTATATCTAGCCGGTAATAGCATAACTTGTGAGCTGTTATATATTACAAGTTTTATGAATGAAACCTATGGTTGTCGAAATATATCCAGCATTGTAAACATTGCGCAGATATAGTTCCTGCATAAGATAAACTTTTTCTAGATTTCTAGATTTCTAGTCGTTCCCCAGACAAGTTGACAGCAATAAAGATTTCAATATCAAAGAGAAGTAAACTATTATTTTAGGTGTTTGAGAGAGAATGTATATGAGCCAACCGACTATTCTAGTTATTCCAGTGAATTTTGTTACCACTAAGCTCACGTGAGACTTCCCAAGAGATTTGCGCACATGAAGCACCTAGGCACTTCATGTGGTCGACAATACCAACTGTGCGGCAGTTGAAATTGATGTCTGATTGAGTGGCGATTTGCTTATTGTTGGCTCGAAATGTAACAGCGTGTGTCTTATTTTCAATAATCTTCATTCACTTGAATAAACTGCTGCAGTTGAACTTAGGCGTTATTGCCATTTCAAATAAGGTAGTGCATGCTGTTTCCAGTGAAATTCATGTTTGTGTGATTTGCATTTATAATAAACATGGTATGAATAATAATGTTAACAACGTATTTAATGTAAAGGTTCAAGAGCAAAGGTCCTGGAATGCTGCCCTGTGGTACACCACAAAGCAGTGTCTGAATTTGGCATCGCGAGTTATTCGTTTGAAGAACTTGTAGCCGAGCGGACTGGTATGACCACAGTAAGTTTAAAACACAACAGCGAATGCCATAAATGTTTATTTATTTATTTATTTAGGTATTTATTTATATATATATTTATTTATTAATTTATCAGGGTACCCTCAGCGCCAAAAAGCATTACAGAGGAGGGGGGTTACGCCATACCTTATTGATAATAAATGCATATTTACAGGTTTCCTTACACAACAGAAAAAAAGATAACAATGCATGAAGCATTGGACTCCAAACGCAAGAATTAATGATAACAAAATTTAAGTACACATAACAGTAGACGGCAGAGCTAGAGGGGATGGTGACAACGTCATTAGTAAGATGATTCCACTGAAACATTGTGCTGGAAAACCATGTTCCAAACGACTCAGTTCTACAGTTTTATTCTTTTTGTTAGAATAGCGAAGTAGTTTTGAAATTTAATGCAGTTGAATTATGTACTTATCTCTATCTATGCCTGTTTTTGAATGAAATGTGCTATGAAACTTTCCTAATCATAAGTTTTTCCTCTGCATTTATAGAGTTTTCCATCCTAAACCCTTTTTTTGCAAGGGATATGTTAAATTGTCATCTATAATCATTAGGAAGAAACCTTACGGCTAAATTTTGTACACTTTCAAGTGCAGTGATATCTTTTTTCAACCATGGATCCCAAGCTGTGCAAGCATGATCGATTACGGCCCTGACATTCATTTGATACAGTAGTTGTTTTGTTTCTATCGGGAAGTGTCTTGCCTTCCTACGCAGTAAGGCCAACATTTTGCAGGTTTTAGCTGTTACGTTTTGGACATAAAAAGCCCAAGATAAAGTTTCTGTTAAGAATACTTTTAAATACTTAAATTTTCTCGTAGACGAAGTGTGGTTGCCATTTAGGCTCTAGTTAAAACTGTTAGTTATCTGCTCTCTTGTAAATGACGTCTTCACCGTCTTATCCAAAGTTATGCGCGTTTTCCAAACGTCGCACCAATCAAACAACCTGCCCAAGTCGGCTTGCAATGAAGCACAATCACTTGCACCGCAGATTACTCTGTATACTACGGAATCATCTGCGAATAATCGCACAGAAAACGAGAGACCATCACTGATATCATTAAAAATTTAAACACAACAAAGGGCCAGAACAGAATCTTGCACAACTCCAGATATCACTCCAACCTCGCGAGAGCTTGGGTTGTTAACAATAACCCTTTGACAACGTGCACTTAGTGTTTGATCCAATATCTAACTCGGTTAACAATACCTTATGACTGACCAATTTAAAAGCCTTGGAAAAATCAACAAATAAACCAATTGCTATTTTCTTGCTTCCAAATTCCTTTAACCTTTCAGCCCTGGAATTTTTTTTCTTTTGTCAGGCACAATCTTAGATACAATCTATTTTACTAATAGTTACGGTCTCAGAAGACCACAAACGAAAATTTATTCAGCAGTGTAAGTATTTATCGATTTACAGCTATGACAATAAACTTGATTATCATGCCCCTATAGTAATGAAATGACAAAAATTGCTAATTATTGCTGGGCTGCCCTAGAGTTCACAATGTCTGAACAAACGCAGTATTTGAAAGCTTTGTCGAAAGAGTTCAAATATCTTATTTCTGTTGAAGCAACACAAATTCTGTTGACCTGTTTTTGCGGAACCCGAATCGATGTAGTAATATATAGGAGTTTACAAAACATTGGATAGCTTGCAATAAATGAGTCTCTCAAGATGTTTGGAAAAAAACAGGTAATATAGACGCAAGACGACAATTTTCTGATTCATTCCAATTTAACTTTATCAAGATCACTGTCATTTTCGCCATTGACAATTTAGTGGGAAAGCTGATGTAGTTATGCAGGTATTAAATATGTGTACAAGAACTGCCGCTATTATGTCTACAACAAATTTGACTAATTTTACTGTGATTTCATCTATAACTCTACTGATGCTGTTTTTATTTGTTATTGTTAAAATTGCTTCCGGCACCGTAAACAATGGTGGCTTATATAATGTTTTATCATTCATCATGTTAATGTATTGACATGCATCTGTGGGGCTACCCCAGGTACTCATAGTAGTAAAAAAGATCATTGAATACATGAGCGCATTCCACTCCGCGTAACTATCTTGCTTCAATTGTGAGTTTGGGTGCGCTGTTACGATTATTACCACGATGCACTAGCCCGTTTTACTTGTCGAAAAGCAGCTCACTTGACGCATTTTTCACATCCACAAAAGACGAGTGATGACCCCTCTATTCGTTTCACAACCTGTGGTGCCCTTTATTTAGAATTTGCACATATTCGCAGTCCCCAGAGCGTCTACAGTGGCGTTCCTTATAATCGTGGCACGCACACACGCAGTTATGTTAGCGGAATAGAATAAACGAATTAAGTCCTAAAAGAATCATGGTTAATCCCTCCCGCACAGATATCGGTAAAACACAATAGTAAAAAATGCCCTGAGAGAAGTAGTTTAATGTTTACTGTTCAATGATAAAAAGAGCTTGCCCCTGACATTCGTAGCAGCCAGGAAATAGATTTGTTTCCAGCAATTGAAATTAGCTACACTGGTGTTCTTAACCATGTGTTGAATATCGACACTACTAAAGGTGCTGGGCGAGATGACATACCAAACATGTTTTTGAAGCGTTACGCAGAATGGAATGCTCGTTATTTATCAATAATTTTTGTTAAATCATTAGAAACAGGTATTGTGCCGACCGTTTCGAAAATCGCCAATGTAATTCCTGTGTTTAAATCGGGTAATAAGCAACACATTTCTAACAACAGGCCTATTTCATTAACGTGTACCTGTTGCAAGCTTTTAGAGCACATAATTCATAAACATGTACTTCAGCACCTCACTAATAACAACTTATTGTCCCGTAATCAGCATGGTTTACCCTCTGGTTTTCTACAACTACACAGCTCATTGAATTCACTCACGACATCGCTTCGGCTCTTAATACTCGAGGACAGGTTGACGCCATATTCATTGATTATAGCAAAGCATTTGGTGTAGTATGTCACAAAAAACTTCTTACAAGACTCAGAAGTATTATTAACGATGACAAAATAATAGGCTGGATAGCTGATTGGCTACGTTTGAGGTCACAATTTGTTACGTTTGAGCATGCGCAGTCATCGTCGTGTGCAGTCACTTCCGGGGTTTCACAGGGCTCGGTGCTTGGGCCCCTGTTGTTCATTATTTATATTAATGATGTCACACAGGCCATTAAGGACACACCAGTGAAGCTGCGATTGTACGCTGACGACTGCGTTTTATAAACTAGCGTAAATAATGCTCATGGCCAAGATGTTCTGAACAAAGTATTTTCGTCCTTTTGTGGTTGGAGCGCCACGTGGCAAATGAACATTAATTACCAAAAAACTGTTCAAATGACATTTACTAATAAAAAACAGCCGCTAAGGTTTAGTTATAGTTACAATGGGCACTACCTAAACTCTGGTAATACATTCAAATATCTTGGTGTTACCTACACTAAAAACCTAAAGTGGCACCATCACATTGAAACAATTTGCGCTAGAGCACTTCGAAAAGTGGGATACATAAAACGAACACTCATGCACTCTACCAAGGACTACAAATTAACGGCGTATAAATAGCTTGTCCGACCATTGCTAAAGTACGCCTCAGCGGTATGGTCACCCTACACTGCACTTGACATAAATATGCTCGAGGGCATACAGAAAAAAGCAATACGATTTATATTTGGCCGGTATGACCGCAATTTTTCTCCCTCATCTCAAGCATGCTCATTGTCGTTAGAACCCCTTGCTTTCCGACGCACACTTGACCGTATCACTTTGCTACATAAGATTGTACGCAGCCGCAGTTGCATTGACGCACCAATTACTTTTTGTGATTCAGCATGACGAACCACGCACCGATCTCACCCACTCAACATTGTTCCCTTCCAGCCATTTGTAAATTGCTTTAAGCATTCCTTTTTTCCAGCCGTTGCTGAGATTTGGAACAACCTAGAAGGTTCCCTACGCGAAAAACCAATTGAACTGTTTTTGAAAGAACTGCCTAACCATATTTTGTAATATGTTTTAAATGCTTTGTATGTTTCTTTGGTATTGCTTAATGTATGTTAGTTCCTTTTCCTAATGTACCCACTCCTGCTATGTCTCGTGTATCGAGACAGCAGTATCTGTAAATAAATAAATAAATAAATAAATAAATAAATAAATGTATTAGTGTTTGACAGCTGTTTTTCTGCATGCATCCACGTTGCCGCGTAGTCATACGTCTCCATCTCGACGACTAACGTCCAACATCATTGGTTAAACTAACCCTTATGACTATTGATGCTTGTGGTAGATCTAGTAGTTAAGGGGGAAAGCGGAAGCGATGAGAATGATGGGACAGCCTGAAGAGCGTGACTGAATAAATGCAAAACTTGGTCTAAGGTCAGCTACTCGCGGCACGATGGAGTTAAACACTACTGTTCGAAGAGGGAAACGCATCGCACGTCACGTCTTCCCTTTAGTTGGTCGCCGTTGCTCGCGGGGCGAGCGCGGCTGGGGAGCGCAGGGTCAAAGCCAGATGAGGCCGGCGGGCTCGGCATAGCTGTTTAGAATGAACGGACGCTATGACGAAGTGGCGACCAGGCATGGCCTGACAGCCCTCGCCACTTAAGAAACCATCAGCTGTCTTAATGAAGTTGTTTACTACTACTACTTTGAGCGACGCCGAAATGTGAGACAGTTTTATATTGAGGAAACTCTATGGCCTGAGGTAAGGTCGCCGGCTGGGGCTGTATCAAGGAATTTGAAAAAATAAACGTCTTCTCTCAAACGTGCCGAATGGGACGGATGCTTATACTCCGTGACAAGTTTCTGTGGCAGCACAGCCAAAGACCGTGGGCACGGCTTCTCCATATGCGTTACTACGCCAAGTAGTCCGTTTGCCTGCGGTTTAGCTTTCGCAAAGGCATCATACATGTACGCTTTCACGTGAGCCCCAATCAATAAATGTAACACTTTTTTGAAAAGAAATCAATAAAATGTTATTTCCTAAACGAAAACAACAAGAAGGTTTATTGAAGCGTTTGGAATTGGTTCCTAAAAAAGGCACGTCTTAGCAGAAATCAGGCAATTTGAAAAAACGAAGCTAAAGCATGAAAACATTTACTAAATGTCAGTGCATACTTGGCTTGAATCGTTGTTTTCCTTCTTTTGGAGATGCAAAACTTTCTGGAGACACACGCAATGTTTTTTTTATGTGGCGCGAAGACGTCAACGGGTAGCAAGAAATGGCAGCATATCCACGGGGTGAATGATGGATAGTGGGGCGAAGCATCCGTGCATCCATTCGTTCTTGCTTCCGTACGTCCATGCGTCCCCATCCGTGCGTCCATCCACCCGTCCGCGCGTGCGTCTGTTCATGCGTCCGCACGTCCATAGGTGTGTCCGTCCCAGCGTTCGTCCATGCATCTACCCCTGCGTCCATTCATGCGTCTGTCCATCCGTGCAGCCATCCATGCGTCCGTCAACGCATCTGTCTGTGCGTCCGTTCATCCATCTAGGGAGCGCTCCAAGTACGACCATCTCGCATTTTTTCATCATATATGCATCCGTCTGTGTGACCGTTCATGTGTCTGTGCGCCCGTCCGTGCGTGCGTCTGTTCGTGCGTCCGCACGTCCATCCGTGCGTCCGTCCCCGCGTTTGTTCATGCATCCACCCCTGCGTTCGTGCATGCGTCCATCCGTCCGTGTAGCCATCCGTGCGTCCGTCCATGCATGTCTGTGTGTACATTCGTCCATCTAGTCAATACTCCAAGTACCACCATCTCGCATTTTTTCATCATATATGCGTTCATCTGTGTGACCGTTCATGCGCCCATCCACCCGTCCGTGCTTGCGTCTGTTTGTGCATTCGTCCCTGCGTTCGTCCATGCATCCACCCCTGCGTCCGTCCGTCCATGCAGCCATCCATGTGTCCGTCCACGCATCTGTCTGGGCGTCTGTTCATCCTTCTAGTCAACACTCCAAGTACCACCTTTTCCCATTTTTTCATCATATATGCATCCGTCTATGTGACCACTCATGCGTCTATCGGCCCGTCCGTGCGTGCGTCTGTTCGTGCGTCCGTCCCTGCGTTCGTCCATGCATCTGCCCCTGCGTTCGTCCATGCGTCCATCCGTCCGTGCAGCCATCCGTGCGTCGGTCCATGCATCTGTCCGTGTGTCCATTCGTCCATCTAGTCAACACTCCAAGTACCACCATCTCGCATTTTTTAATCATATATGCATCCGTCTGTGTGACCGTTCATGCGTCCATCCGCCCGTCCGTGCGTCCGTCCCTGCATTCATCCATGCATCCGCCCCTGCGTCCGTGCAGCCATTCATGCGTCCGTCCACGCATTTGTCTGGGCTTCCGTTCATCCACCTAGTCAACACTCCAAGTACCACCATCTCGCATTTTTTCATCATATATGTGTCCGTCTGTGTGACCGTTCATGTGTTCATCTGCCCGTCCATGCGTAAGTCTGTTCGTGCGTCCGCACGTCCATCCACACGTCCATCCGTGCGTCCGTCTCTGCGTTTGTCCATGCATTCGCCCCTGCGTTCCTACATGCGTCTATCCGTCCATGCAGCCATCCGTGCGTCCGTCCATGCATTTGTCTGTGTGTCTGTTCGTCCATCTAGTCAACACTCCGAGTACCACCATCTTGCATCTTTTCATCATATATTCCGCATATATAAGCACCTCCATCCAGCGGAGATTCCAAGGACTAAACAAGAGGAGGCACACGCACACTTATTACGGCTTGCGCTTCTTCTCTACTTCCCACCTATAACCACCTCGAGTTCATGGTATATAATAGTTCACTGTAATGATGGCACTATGGCACAACAATCGCTACACCTTTCTAAAACCAAGGAAGTTACACCCAGCGCGTATACCCTAGCAATGATTTGTTTTCAGATAGTGCTCAATGTACATGCCAATGGCTGCTAATGGGGAATGAGATGCAAGAGAATTCGTCTTTTAGTAGACGCGCACGCTGCGAGCTTTTTTGTTTTTTTTAACAACGCAGAGGAGCAATCTCCCACCAGCACCACTTTGCAGATCAAAGCGTAAAACTGGCTAAGCACTACGACTACGACGAGGTACGAACGGGCAACGATTTAAGGAGCGATTGAAGGAGCACGACGGAAGGACGGGCGCCGATTTAGGCGCAGGCGAACGCAAGAAATATGCGACACACCACACACACACACACACACACACAAACGGCAGATTCCACGTACAGTGGGACTCGATGATATGCGAAGCATGAATGAGAAATGTTGATATGTCACTTTAATATCAGCACTTCGTTAGGACGTGAAAGCAAATGATGCCGTACATGACTTTCGTGTCATGATTATCATGGTTGAATGTGTCGTTTACCTTCGTCATCTATTCGCGTCACGTGATACCAAAATTAGTATATGTGGAGCTAGGGAAACAGCCACGACCACGCTATGAGCTTGGTATGTTGTCATATACTTACTTGACATACGTGTCAGGATTATTATGTTTGCACAGTTATAAATTTCGTCAACCAACGACGTGACGCAACAACAAATTTGGTAAACGTGGGGCTAGCAAAATGGCAAAGAGCGCATCATGGAGGGCCCAAAATACTCTAACGTAGCGTTTACGCGCCCGCACGCTGGGCACAGCGACGCTACGTTAGCAAAACTCTATAGTCTGATGCAACGCGCGACCAGCGTCCGTCGGCATGGCACGACGGGAACCGGCGTGAAATCCGACACGCTGCGTTTCACGCCGATGCGTTACCCAGACAACACTGCATGTCCCTCTTTTCATGACGGAGAGACGCTGGACGCGCTGAAACACGCATGCATCAAAGCAACACAGCGTGGCGCGCACCTGGGAGTACATGGCAGGACCGGCGCCTGCCGTGGCAACGCCGTCGTGACGCGACGAAATGAACGCTGGCGAGCACGCGCACCATGTCAATTAGAAACGCATAGGTGCCTTGACTGTGACATGTAGTCATGTTCTCACATGACACGCATCTCAAGATTATCAGGTTTGTGCCAGTCACAAACCGTCGTCATCCATCGGCGTCACGTAATACAAAATTTGTCATATATGAAGCTAGCGAAACGGCCGCGAGTGCATCATCAATGTGGCATGTAGTCATGCTGTTACACGACACGCATGTCGTGATTATCATGTCTGGATGTATCATTTACCTATGTCGTCTGTTCGCGTCACGTGATACCGAGTTTCGAACATGTCAAACTAGCGAAACGACCGAAAACTCATCATGAGCGTAGCATGTAGTCATGTTGTTACATGACACGCATCTCATGTTTATCATGTTTGCACCAGTACCATACGTTTGTCATCCATTCATGTACTGTAATGCCAAATTTGGTATATGTGACGCTCACGAAAGCGCCGTGAGCGCATCATGAGTGTGGCATGTAATCATGTTGTTGCATGACACGCATGTCTTGATTTTCATGTTAGCGTCTGTCGCTTGTGTGCGCCATGCAATCATGCCATATCATACCAATTTTGCAACATGTCCTGTGAGCGAAACGACCGCAGGAGCTGCAGGAACATGAAATGTGAATCATGACACACATGTCATAATTTTCACGTTATGACTTGTCAAATATGTTCTTTATACAGTCATGTTATGCCATTGTTGAAACGACCAGGCGAGCTAAAAGTCGTAGATAGATAGACAGATAGATAGATAGATAGAGAAATAGATAGATAGATAGAAAGTTAGATAGATAGATAGATAGATAGATAGATAGATAGATAGATAGATAGATAGATAGATAGGCTCAAAGACTCCAAAGTTCGTAAGAAATGCCTCGCATTTAAAAGTAGTTGATGGGCTGTGTAAACGATAGGAGCGATTGGCGTTCACGAATCCCACAAACAGCGATTGCGTTTCTAGGGGCCAGTCGACAACGTTGACCAGCATACATAGCGCGCAAAAAATGCTTTAAAATGCATTGCACTAGGCATATGGAGTTTCTTTCGAGCGTTCAGTGCGAACGTACGGGTTTTAGGGGCAAAGCTCCCTATAGCGACACCTGTTCGTCCCTCGTAGGCGTTGTAGTATGCAACAAGTATAACATTTCGACCTCCAATGTGGTGCCGGTGAGAGATTTCTTCTGTACGTTGTTGAACAATAAAAATAGTGCTCATTGTACATGCCAATGGCTGCTAATGGGGAATGAGAGACAGGAGCATTCGAATTTTAGTTAACGCGCACGCTGCGATCCCCATTAGCAGCCATTGGCATGCACATTGAGCACTATCTGACAAGAAAGGGTTGCTACGTTATACTCACTGTGTGTAACCTTGGTTTTGGAAAGGTTTAGCGAGCGTTGGGCCGCAGTTGCATGAATACAATGAACTAGTATATACCATGATCTCGAGGTGGTTAAAGGTGGGAAGTACACCCGAAGCGCAAGCCGTAAGAAAGTGTGCGTGTGCCCCCTCTCGTTTAGTCTTTGGAATGTCCGCTGGATGGCGGTGCTTCTATATGGGGAATGTATGATGAAAAGATGCGAGATGGTGGTACTTGGAGAGTTTAATAGATGGACGATCGGACACATAGACAGATGCATGGTGGACGCATAACGGACGCAGGGGCGAATGCATGAACGAATGCAGGGACGGACGCACGAACAGATGCACGCACGGATGGGCGGATTGACGCATGGACGGTCACACAGATGGACGCAAGGACGAACGGAAGCAAGAACGAATGGACGGATGAATGCTTTGTCCCACTCTCCATCATTCACTCCGTGGATATGCTGCCATTTTTTTTCTGAGGCCTTGCGTCGGCGAGAGACACTGCGGCGTCTCTGTCGTCTTGCTCGAGGAATGACCAGCCGAGCGCAGGCCTCTGATGGCGTCTCAGACTACGCGGCCTTTTTCAGCGTGAGAGATCGTCTTTTGACCTTCCACGATATAACAAATCACTACCGCCTACAGCGCACTATATACCCCCCCCCCCCAACTTACTTCATGGAGCTTCGCGCTACCGTGAAATACTATGGCGCCAGTTACAGACGTGTACGTTTCCTATCCCATCTTTTCGCCATGTTATACACCCTGCAATATACTCCTCCCATTTGTGGAAGAGGGTTATATGAGGATCATGTGGGGTGTACTCGAAACCCACCTCCTAATTCTTTGCACAATAAAAGTAAGGGGCAGTGGCAGGCTGCTATGTACAGCTCGGCGCCCGAGGTTCAGAACCAGATCTTGGATTGGGCCAAGAGGGTAGCGGAGACCTACGCTGGGTAGGCTCCTCTGACACTCCACCACCGCACCTTTCCTTCTTGGGATCAATAAAGTTTTTCTCCTCCTCCTCCTGTCGTCTTCAAATGACTGCTGTCAGAGTATTGCTTCAATCCTCCGAAATTGTACACCCATCGACAGATCTCGTCGAGTGGATTCTACCGAGCGCATTTTTGACCTGGAAGGCCCATTTTTCGCTCTTTTCGAAGACTTTCTTCGGCCGGACCTGCGCCCGTGGTGACGGAACGGCATCACGCCGGAGGTGATGGTGGTGGACGGGGAAGTTGTTTCCCAAGAAGACGCTAACGCGCTTGGGTGGCAGACCTCATTAAGGAAGAATAAGCGTTCTCTCAGACAACAAGCGTCTGCTTCTTCTCAAAGTGAACGAGCGGCTGACAATCGCAAAGCCAGTGCGCATGGTGTCGTTCAGCATCTTGCAGCCACATCGAGACTTCCCCGATTGCCGAGGAGCCATATTCGAGTGATAGTCCTACCGACTATCACTCGATAGTCCTACGATAATCCTAGTGATAGTCCTTTAGTAGATAGTCCTACTAAAGGAGGCCTGATTCGTGTAGCCCAAGCTCTGGAGACGGCAGCAAAACTGTCCCCGGAAGAAACACTGGAGAATATCATCTGCCCGAACATAACTCAGAATATTGTTGTGGACTCTCCCTCAGGGTCCCGCAACGCGGGCGCCTATGCGGCGCTGCGTCTTATCCGCCTTGGCTCGACTGAGTATCCCGTTTCGGTCTGCACAGCCGCTGCTGACGATACCTGCAAAGGTGTCATGCGAGGCGTCGACATAGACTTCGATGAGTGACAGTTGGCGGCGATGATCGTAAACCAGCGCAACCCTCAACCCACGGAGGTGCATCACATCAAGGAAATGACTACCATTGTCGTTCTCTTCACTGGTCTTAAGGTACCCAGTTATGGTATGTGTGGTACGAGCACGCTATGGTGTACTGTACAGGAGACAGACCAACGTTTGTTTTGGATGTGGAGCTCTCGGCCATCGTGCCGATGTCTGTCCGACACCAACGTAGGAAGTGTGCCGCGGGTGTGCTGTCAACGATCCTGCGAACGATCACCTATGCCAGCCATCGTGTGCCTTTTACGAGGGTGGGGCACATCTAACAGCCGACAAGTCCTGCCAGCATCGATTCCGAGTCCCCTACTTGGTAAGGCAACGAATATGTCGTAGAAAGGCTGCCGAGAAACGCAGGCACCACCAAGAGGGTGTGACGTCACGGGATTTGAGCGTGGCACCAATATCGAGAATGCGCTCTCCTTCGACAGCTGTTGAGAAGAGTCGCAGCCGCTCAAGAGGACGCTCTCGCTCCAAGAAGTGCGCCCACTCCAAGGGGCGCTCCCACTCGAACGCTCCCACTCTAGGCTACGCTTCTAAGAGGCTCCCATGACCTGCGTGGATTGTGCCAATCCAAGCATGGTGCAGCAGCCTGCACAAGTAACGCACGTGGCAATACCAGAGCAAAAAGAAGATTCTAAGATTGCATTCTTACTTCAAGAGAATGCTAGCTGAAAAGCGCAGCTTCAGTAGATGAGGGTCAAGTTTCAAGCTCTCAAAAATACAGCACATGCCCCGGCACGGTCTTTGTCACTAGAGTTGCGGTCGGCTAAGAGAAGGACAGGTACGGAAGGAGAGGTAGTGGCGGCTTTTCACTTGGCCATCATGGGAGCAATCACAGGTTCACAAAACGCGGTAGCATGGCAGGCAGAATGTTTTGACCTCGTAGCATGTAAAGTTGCCATGATTGAAAGCAGACTCACTCCAAGCGGGTACTCTTTTGTCCCGGCGACGACTGTTTCACTTGTTCCCTCTTCGCGCCCCGGTAAGCCAATGGATCAGGCTCCCGTCGATATGGACATGCCGTTAAGTCAGCATACTAGTAGCAGCAGCCATGGCTCCCGACGCAACTGAGTTCTTCATGTGGCAATGGAACTGCGCGGGGTTCAGGAAGCGTACGGCCTTCCTCCACCAGTACATTGCCTCATTGGGGGTTCAGCCGCATGCGATTGCTTTACAAGAAACGATTGACGCAGTGGTTGCCTTGCCCGGCTATTGATCTATATCGTTTAGAGGGGAGGGCCAACGTGGTCTGGCTGTCTTGGTTTCGAACAAATGTGCGTTTTTATAGCACACGCTTTTGCTTGGCAATGCTACATTGGGGGCTCAGCTAGTTGAATTTTTTCCAAATACTTGACTTAAGTGCAGCATATTCGTAATCAATGTTTACAGCAGCCCTCTAAATCACAAGCAGGCGTTCTCCTCGGTGGTCGCAAAGATGGCTACCCTTGCAGGCAACTCACCGCTCGTAGCTATCGGTGACTTTCACTTATATAACTCAACCTGCTGTTATTCAAAGGCCACTGTAAAGGGAAAACATTGTTAATGTTATGACGAACTATTCCTGGGACATGTTCACAGACCCTCAGTTCCCAACCCGGCTGGGCAATTTCCTTTCAAGAGACACAGCTCGGGATCTGCCAATCATCAGAAATGCGGGGAGAGTTCAGTGGGTTAACTTGCAGGAAAACCTGAGAAGTGATCACTTCATCCTCGAATTCACGCAGAAAACCCAGGCGGCTCCATCTAAAGAGTGCAGGGCAACGTATTGGGACGAGTTTGGGAAGCACCGGAAAGCTGATGAGACCGAATATGTTACGTTAGAAGAACTCTTTTCTCGACTCGTGGAGGATGAGCTTCTCACAACCAAGACTGCCCAAATTGGCCTACAGGTGGATGCAATGAACTCACGTCTTGCGCATTAATTGGGGGCTGAAAAATCGCTGGTTGAGAGATGGCGCACACAAAATTTAAATAGGAGGCTTCGCAAACGCATATCTCTCCTCAATAAATATATTGAAGATTATTGTCATGAGCTTTCTATGCAGCATAGGAACGAGGTTTGCTCCAAAGTAGATAGGAAGATGCACACCGGAGGTAAATAAAACCTCTTAAAGGTGCTACTCAATCAGAAAAACTACAAAAGTAATCAGAGGTTGGCAATTGACCGCTTAGTTCAAGCACAGCGGAGCAGTTGAGTCACTGACACCACTTTACTCAAGGAATAGGCAGAGCGATACCTTTCGCCTGGCCCCTCCAGAGACTGGGATTACCCGGTCTAGCAGGGAAGGCCGCTCGAGGAAATCGACTCGCCCTTTACAAATTTTGATACCGAAGATGTGCTTCGTGCGCTTAATAGCCTCTCAGCCCCTGGTCTAGACGGCGTCACAAACAGGTTGCTGTGCAATATTGACGGGAAGCCCATTGTTAAGTTAACCGAGGAGGTCAATACCCTCTGGTAAAAGGTCGCGTATTTGAGGCATGGCGAAGCGCCTCGGTAATACTAATTCCCAAGCCGGGCAAGGTACTCGCCATGCAGAACCAACGTCTCATTTCCCTCAGATCTTGCGTGGGGAAGGTGATGAAGCATGCGGTACACGACTGAGTTGCTCGGTATATTGAAGATAAAAAGCTCTTGGCGTGCAACATGGTAGGTTTTCTGCCGGGTTCCTCTCCAGTATGTGATGCTGCTGATTAGGAGGCAAATTATCCACCAACACACCCGACATGTTCGAGTAATATTGACCCTTGATCTCGCCAAGGCCTTTGATACGATTTCACATCAGTTTATACTGGAGGAGGGAGAGCACATGGGATTAGGTCCCAAGTTCCAAGGTTATGTTCGTGCATTCCTAAGGGACCACAAAGCCACCATAATGACTGGTGAATTGAAATTCGAGGCCTTCACCCTGAGTGCGACGCGCGTGTCGCAGGGAGCGGTAATTTCACCCCTTTTATTCAACATAGCCATTAAAGTCCTCTCGGAGCGCCTCTAGACTGCAGCCAATACCAACCCTGCCTTATATGCCGACGACATTACAGTCTGCTGCATCGCCGATTCAGATGCTGAAGCGAAGGAGGTGCTCCAACTACTTTGTCTATCAAATGTTTTCTGCAGAATACAGGGCTTCAACTATCCCTCTCTAAATCAGTGTTGCTTCTATATTGACCAGTTCAATCCGGAAGAAGGAACGAGTCACCGCTTGATCAAGAGCAGATTACTATAACCACACGAAATGGGCAGTCGATTTCTAGAGTTAATTGTATTCGGGTGCTAGGCGTCCTTCTTGAATTCGACGGCCGAAATAACAGGTTTCGGCTCACATCCCCTCCAAAACAGAGAACATACTGAGACTAGTATTAAGGGTTTCAAACCGCAGGGGAAAGCTGAGTTAGAGCAATCTTCTTTTGCTCTTTCACGTATTCTTCATGAGCCACTCTAATTACTTGGCATCATCAATAAATTGGTCTAAATGCGAGGAGGACAAACTCGACAATTTAATGCATAAACGCATCAAAAGGGTACTAGGCGTCCCCATGAGCACCAGCACGGACAGGCTCATGAATCTGAGTATGCACAACACCCTCAGGGAGGTGATAAATGCACAATCACTAGCTCAGTTCAGGCGACTATCCTCCACGACAGCGGGGCAGCGTCTTATACAGTCGCTGGGATATCATCATACGGCAGGGGAGGAACAGAAGATTTTCTTATCACAAGCGATGAAGTGTGAGGTGGCACCCTTCCAGAGTAATGCTCATCCAGAGTACAATGTTGGCCAGTGAAAGGCCCGGGCCAAGTCTTTCCTTGATTTCGTGACTAAGTTCACGGGCAGTTCAGCTTTCGTCAATGTGGCGCAGTATGGCCACTCCGATCGTTTTGCAGCTGTGGTCATTGATCATAGTGGTCGCGTACTTAACTCAGCTTCCGCGAGGAAAGCGTTTGTCTCCGTAGCAGGGCAGGTAGTGATAGCCTGGGCGATGACGGATCCTTCGCGTCCAGAGATATTTACTGACTCCAGGACTGCCACCCGGGCCTTTGCCTCGGGTGTAATCTCTAGGAAGGCTGCTGCTATTTTAAACTGCAGGGGTGTAGTAGGCTACCACACAATCACCTGGTTTCCAGCCCACATGGGCTCAGAGGTGCATCCGACGCTATTTAACGCCAATGAACTTGCCCATAACCGTACGCGAGAAATCATGTGCTACGGCGGTCTGAGCGGGTACGGAGGTGGGCTCACAAATAACTTTAAAGGTCCACTTGGCATCTTTAACGAAGCCATATTCCATTATCACTTGTCTAGGCGGAAGTACCCAGTTCCACATTCTAAGCTCACTCGGCCGCAGTCATCGGTTCTTCGGATGCTACAGACAGGTTCATTCCCATCTCATAGCACATTCAGCCACTTTGCTGATGGCATAACTCTAGGATGCCTTAGTTGTGAGGCACATAACACTCGCTCGCATGCTGTGCCAGTGCCCAGCATTACATGACGCAAAGTTCAGCACACAAGAATACTGGGAGATGGCTCTTAAAAGCTCCGAGCTCTCAGTTCAATACTCGGCAGTCCAGGAGGCCTGTGAAAGGGTGGAGGGCCACGGTCTTCCAGTCCCGGCGTGGACGCGACCAGAAACTGCTGCGGTGCCCTCTTAGGGGGGTGTCTGACCATTTTCCAAGACCAAATAAAGTTTATTTCACTCCACTTCACTAGGCAGATCTTGCCTAGAATAGAGTACTTTCAGTACCTTACCTTCAGCCTATCGAGAGATCTTCTTCAGCAACAGCTGTCAAGTCTAAGTTACGGGAAACTTGTGAAACGATATCCCATTTAGCCGCTGGCCGCTTGACTTGTAAAAGGGAATGCAGCAGTACACCAGTGTATGAATGGTGCTTTACCTGTCGTATCGTAACGCTCCCGAGTCCTCAACAAATATGCTGGCCAGCGGTAACTTTCAAATGGCACAAAAACAAGTCGACACACGCACGCACGCACACACCACGCAAGAAAGCACTTTGGCGACTACAGCGATGAGTGTTAGTTGTGGTGCCACGGCGGGCTGCGGCACTTTCAATAACTAAAAGAAAAACTGAACAAGAAAAACAAACCTAGTGACTTGGAAAGCGGTGTCGTGAGCAGGCCGTAATTTTAAAATAGTAGGTCGTGTCTTGAACACAATGTGTATATATTTTCATTTTATAATTACCTTTGCGCTACGCAGTATTTAAAAGCTAGCGTTCGCGGACTACATGCAGAAGCGTAGTAAAAAAAGAACGTGCTTTGGCTTCGGGCGTGGCTATGCTGCCCCAGAAAGTTGTCGCCGAGTATACAAATGACGCGTTGAAGAAACTAATAGCAGATTATTTTGGATTATTATGCATTACTGCGTTTTAGCAATAACGCTGTCAAAAAGTGGTAGATATAAAAGGCGTATATATTAAAGTATACAAATCATATATTTCGGTAAAACGTTTTTTTTAATGTTCACTTAAGTACACTACTTGCGAAAACATGGCCTTAACAACGAGGTATGTTTACGGTAGCTTTTCTCCCGAAGTAAGCACGAGAGACGAACTGGTAGGTGTTTGAACGATGAATTGTTAAATCATCAGGCTTCATTGAAAGGGACACTTTGTTCTAAGCTTTCTTTACATTGCAAGGAGGGCTACTGCGCAACTTTGCTATCAGAAGCTAAGGTGCCCTGGAGATTATTAGAAAAAGTTGCACGAGAAATTGAGGAAGCGTATTTTATACGACATTGGGCGGGACATGCGTATCGAGGCCTTTATCAAGTTGCATGCCACTGAGATAGATTATTTGGGCACCTGTCACTAATAGAATTTATATTTTGCTAATTTCACTGATGACTTTGTTGACGTGTATATATATGTGTGTGCCTTTCTAATATATCCAGTTGATAGCTTGCGCCTGTCTGTCTCTTGTGTTTATTTCGTACAAAAAGTTACCGTAAGAATGAACTAACTATCCCAACAAGTAACTATACTGAGGTATGCTTGTATTGTGGGGTGTGAACTGTATTTTGTGTAACAAAGCGGAAACTGTGGAGCATGTTTTCATTGACTGTTGGGATGCTGTGTTTTATTGGGATGCCCTGTTAAGAACTTCGATGAAAGAGCAACCAACTGACGCCTACGGGATCCATTGTATGCCTGTTCATGAAAATTGTGTCCCGCATGTCCTTTTCATCCTTCTAGGTCTTTATAGCGTATAGAGAGAGAGAGAGAGAGAGAGAGAGAGAATAAACATTTAATAATAACAAATACACACTCAGCCTTCCTTGGGTGAGGCCTTCAGTCCAGAGCTCCATTGCCTTGCGCGACCCTGCGAGCCCACTGGACCAGCTTCTGCTGTTCCTGCCGGCGTAAGCTGAGCATTGTAGACTCCCAAGAGGAAGCGGTGGGGTTGGGAATGGGAGGAACGCCCTGTGGGGCAGAGCATTCCCACGTGGAGTGGTACACTAACGGTACGAGTCCACAGAAGAAGCAGTAAGTAGGAGGGGTAGAGAGCCGAATGAAATTGATTTACCATATAAAGGCAAGGGAATATAAATTGGTCTGTAGTTGCCGCCAAGCGACAGCAACTGCTCTGTCAAGTGAAGGATGAGGGGGAGGACACGTATAACGGCTCTGTCGGTAGTGCTTCAGCGTAGCGTTGTAGTTTAGTGGTTCTGTCGATGCATCGTCTGGATTGGACAGCTGGAATGGAGCCCGGCTGGTCAGCTCTCGGGCAACCGCATGAACGCGTTCATTACCATAGAGAGAGACGTGTCCAGGAGTCCAGACGATTTGCACAGGACGTAATGCGGATGGTGAGACAGAAGAGATGATATTGTGTGCATGTGCAGCCACAAGTCCTTGAGCGAAAGCATGGCAAGTAGCTTGTGAATCTGTTACAATAGTGACAGGGGAGTCATGTGACAATGTCGTAGCATAAAAAATTCCCAGAGCGAGAGCTCTCCTTTCTGCCAGACCACTGTCTGTAGTGCGAAGTGTGGCAGATGCCACAAGGGTGTCTGTGTCGTCTATTACGGCTAAACACATGGCTGATTTCTCTGGGTAGCGTGCCACATCAGTGTAAAGAACTTGTAAGTCTGTGGTACCATCACCAAAGGCACGTGTCATAGCTTGAACTCGGGCACGTCGACGACCGACGTGGCGGAAGTGATTCATATTGCGTGGAATTGGAGGCACCTTGATGAGTGCTTGGACAGTAGAAGCAACTTTATGTCGCGGTACTTGTGTGTTTTTTTGGGATTCGGGCAGCCAAGACGAGACAAAATGGCGCAGCCCTGACAGGTCTGTCTGAGCCATTGGAGCTGACTGTTGTGCTGAGCCTCGATGAGTTCGGTTACGGTGTTGTGGATTCCTAGTCGAAGGAGGCGCTGTGTAGATGCGTGTGGAGGCAAGCCGAGAGCCGCCTTCACAACTGTCCGTAGAAGGGTGTCCATCTTTGTGATTTGAGCTAGCATGGAATTGTGAAAAGGAAGACAATAGGTGAGCCGACTAACTATGAGTGCTTGTACTAAGCGGAGGGCATCGTTCTCACAGAGGCCTCTCCTGCGATTGATGATGAGTTGGATCATGTGTGGTTTTGAGTTTTCTGCTGAGCCAGAAGGTGTGTAGTGTGCGAGGCCTTGCCGTTGGACTGAAGGTAGAGGCCTAAAATTCAAATTCGTGGTACCAGAGGGATAGGACGGTCATCAAAAAACAGTGAAACGTCAGGAGAATCAGTAGTTTTGTGGTGCCGCTTGTGTGCCAATAACAACTCCGACTTATCCACTGAGCACGTAAGACTGCCGGGAGAAGCATAGTCTTGTACCACAGACACAGCTTCCTGTAGGGCATCCTGAATGGTTTCATCGGATCCTTTGGTTGCCCAAATTATAATGTCATCTGCGTAGATGGCATGCTGCATGTTCGGAACCTGTTGTAACAGGGAAGGGAGTTTAGCCATAACCACGTTGAACAAAGTGGACGAGAGAACCGAGCCCTGTGGTGTTCCTCTGCCTGCGAGACGAGTGACGTCCGACCGGAGGTCTCCAATACCTATAGTGGTCGTGCGGTCAGAAAGAAAGGACCTGACGTAATTGTAGATACGTGAGCCACACTAAGATGAAGCGAGATTGTCAAGAGTAAGGTCGTGAGAGACGTTGTCAAACGCACCCTTCAGATCCAGGGCCAGAATAGCTCAGACCTGGCTTCGAAGGGTGTGTTCTATGACAGCGACATGCTTAGAAATCAATGTAGCTGTGCGATACAGTGTATTGTTCGTTACGTCCGTATATGTGGTGTAACCCGGAAGTGTAGGGTTACATTGTACTTCTTGTAACGCTATGACATCAGGAGTAATCCGCTGCGTCGCAATGAATTGCATTAGAGCTCTGCGTTTCCTACGATACCTCCTGCAATTCCACTGCCATACACGTAGGAGGTGAGGGGTGTCACGCGTTGACCTACGGTTTCTCGCCATGATCATGCAATAGCGGGGCCTCGGTAGTACACGGAGGCATTTAAGACTGTGCTAAATCTTGGCGGAGGGTGGTGGGAAGCGGGACTGCAGCAGCTGGGGTTATTGGGACGGTGTTTCGGGACGGTGATAGAAAAGGGGAAGGGCGTATGTAAGGATGTGGTTGCTGTGCTTCACGTGTCGGAGGCGTGGTGCGTTTTGGTGCAGATGACGCAATACGAAGTTGCCCAAATGCAGCCGATATCTGCATTTTAACATCTGTTACAATCTGCTGGACAGCAGGTTGCAGGGTCTGCTGGATCAATTGTTGGAGTGGAGCTGTTAGTTTAGCCCTAATGCTATCCTTCATTTTCTGCATTTTTACCTGCATCATAGCTGCGAAATCGTTCTTTAAAGAAGTAGCTATTTCGTTCAATGCCTCTCGTGTGCAATATTCGGATCGTGCTGTAGAGGGCGGCATGTTAGGGTGAAGCTGAGTGTCCACTGACATGGGTTGTGGTGTTATTTGCTGCGTTGATGTTTGTGTGAGGGGGTGGGATTGATGTGTAGAGGGAGGGAGGAGGGAACTGCCCTGCCCAGCTTACCGTTTGTGCTTTCTTGTGGGAAACGCTTTGCTGGTCATGATGATGCGTTGTCCCGTCCGTGTGCCAGCCTTAAGACCCCCGCTAACCAGCGAAACCACTCCGCGATGACGAGTTTTCTCGCTTGGGCCCCGACTTATCCCTGGAACGGCTGCTTCGCCTGGCTGCACTCCCGGACGCACTGCTCTGCCGTCCGGGGCTGGGGGATGGTGAATGGGCCTTCCAGGTGGGAGTAGCTGACCGGGTTGATTTGCGTAGGTTTACTAGTGGCAAAAACAGCTTTGGGCAGGGTTTGGCAGGCATCGGATGGTCGCCACCGCAAAGCATGCTAGAAGGGTAGCACTCGTGTTTGTTAGGTGATAGTGAATACCCGCACACTCGACATTTCGGTGTGTCAGGAGGCTGTGGACGCACATCCTCGCGGTGTCCTGTTTGGTTGCGCTCTCTACAGTGGGGGACAGTCAGTTTGTAAAGGTAGCAGCGAAGAGCCTGTCCATACACGGTGACGAAGAAAGGAACCCGCTTGCCTCAAAATCTGAGCACCATTGCTCCGGAGTCGCCGAGGCGTCTGCACGTAAGGACCTGGTAGTCCGGTACTTCAACTTCTGTCAGGAAGTCGTCTGGTGTGATTCCATGGCCTATTTCGTTGACCAAACCTTTGCACGAATTATCACACGCAATACTATAAGAGGTGATGTCGTAGGTTGCAGCGTGCACTGTAATCTCGGAGATTTGTCCAAGTGCAGTGGCGTTGTGTTCATATGAGGTGCTTATCGTACATTTTGATTTTCGTCAACACGAAGCTTGATATCAGGCTTCTCACTGCGTATATTTGCTGCATGAGTTACGGAGAGAAGGAACGTTTCGGGGCTACCCTTGCTCAGATTTAATCCACCATAGGGGCTGATTGCCAGCTTGTAGTCCTCGGCAGGGAGTGGTGGGAGTCTTGGTAGACGCGTCTTAGGCTGGCTCTGGCATAGAGCGGGTTCAGATGGCATGCTGGACAGCTGTTGAGTTGGTACGGTATGGGGTTGCAGCTGTCGGCGTTTGTTCGCTCTCTTGGTAATAGTGATCCATGGATGTACGTTGTGCTCATCGCTAGCCTGCGGATCGGCGTTTTGGCTGGTCTGCGTATCCATCATGTGGTCCGTGGAGCGGGAGGGCAATGAGTGCTTCTCATCAGCTGAGGCGCTAGCAGAGACGCTCGCCATCTGCTGTAGAGCGGGGCGGCGTTCTGTCCAAGCCGCGTCCCCGGCTTGCTAAGGTTTGTGAGGCGGATATTACTTAAGAACTTTCGAAAGCGTTAAGACGCTTTAAAGCGCACTCACAAGTTGAAGTTCAGTATAGGCTTCACAGGGGTGATGCTAGGAACAAGTTCTCGTCATTGCAACAGGTCACCAAGAAGAAATTCTTCTTGAAAATGGACCTCAGCCGGAGCCGTTGTAATTCGCATCCGTCTGCGGCACCGAGCATTTAGGGTTCTGGCGTATAGAGATCTCGGATGTACGAAATACTGAGCCTCAAGCATGATCAGGTAACACCCATTTTGCGGAATAGGTCACAAGCTAAAGAATGGGCTGAAACACCAGTGGGCACCTAATGAAATGCTTGGTATATTAGATATATTGAAAATTTTAAGGTATAAGTAAATACAGCCGGCCTTACGCACGCTGAAGAGTGATGTGTTACATATTCATATATGTATAAAATGTATTATAATTGTAAGGAAGTAAAACATATGACGCGGCACAGTGAATACCGGACCCGGAATCTGGTGTCGTGGACCCAGGGAACATAGACTCGAATCCGATTGAAAACGAAAATGTCATCGTCTCCTGACGATTCATTTTTTACAACACTTATGTGACGAAAACACGCCACTGAAATCATGGTAGACCCCGGCATAAAACTCTTTCGTCTTTAAAACAAAAGAAAACCCATTCAAGCTGCCATTGCAAAGTGATAACGACACAGACTCTATTGTTGTAGTGAAGTTAAAAAAAAGGTTACCTTAGTCAGGAATGCTGATTGATTGATTTGCGGGGTTTAACGTCCCAAAACCACCATTTGATTATGAGAGACGCCGTAGTGGAGCGCTCCAGAAATTTTGACCACCAGGGGTTCTTTACGTGCACCCAAATCTGAGTACACGGGCCTACAACATTTCCGCCTCCATTGGAAATGCTGCCGCCGCAGCCGGGAATCGAACCCGCGACCTGTGGGTCAGCAGTCGAGTACCTTAGCCACTAGACCACCGCGGCGGGGCTTAGTCGGAAATGCTTCATCACGTTTATGTTAATTCTATGTTAGCCACTTTTTCAATTTGATTCACTGAAGTGGCCTTTTCATAGGGTCTGCTAATTCACGTCGCTCAAGAAACTTCTTTCTAGCCTGTAAAAATCGCCTAATCAGTTCTCGATTGTTGGTACCAAACGTAGCCATAACTGTCCGGTATGCTGACGAATACCTCATAGTAATAGATATTGATATCAGTGAGGGTGTCCACGTTACAAGTGTACTGTTCACTCTGTTCTTAATGGACGCCTCAGACACCTTGTTGTAAGCTTTTGAAGCATCTGCTATCAGGAGGTTTTCCTTTGCTAAGCGATTCTTGACGAACAGGTATTTCGACTGTAGGGGTCCGCACCAGCAGCCGACAAGAACAACTCCGAGGTGGCGCAGAGACATCAGAGAAAGGAGCTTTATTGTTCAACGCCTCTGCAAGCACTCACTGCCCGTTCAGTAGCCGCTGAACGCGAACCAGAAAGGCGAGCGTTCACTTATCCTGTTTTTGCACGGTCGACCCACTCGCAGCTGCTGCGCTGGTATTTCGCGCTTTAAATTCCGAGAGTAGGCTAACCACTGTCTTTGGCCGCGGCAGGTTGCAAGCATTGCAAGAAGAGTCGACTCATTTTTGGTTACAGCGCAAAAACGACGAAGACTAAAAACAGAAGGGACACAAGCTATTGAAGAGTGGACCCTTAAGCGAGTTGGTATTCCATTATCAACAAAAAAAGTGCGAAAAACGTGGACGAGTAGAGAAAAGATCGCACATATCAACAACCAAAAATTTTATTAACCTCAGAAAGAATACAAAAAACCGAAAATTCCCAAGACCACACGCGTCTGCTCAAAAACTATAAACTTTCAACATTTGCGCTTCAATAAAACTAATTACTGATAAGTGCAATGCCATGGAGAGCTTCGCGTCGCAACTGTCTTCTGTTTTTAAAGTAAAATAAGCTTCAACAAGCTCTCGAGTCCTGTGTTCTTGCCATGCTATCGCTTTGGTTTTTTGTATATCAGGATGCAGTTGGATTCACTAATAATGCAATGACCGGTCACTTGACAGTTGTCCTTTCATAGCTAATTTTATTCAGAATACTGTCAATCCCGTGATGAGATTATTACAGGAGTGGTGTCACATTGTACATAGTTAAAACAAGCAATACACAAACTAAAAATACATCAGTGATCGTTGATTGTTTCGCTAGGACACAGGCCGTTCTGACCAATATAGTTGTGGCAACAGGAAAGAGAGACAAGGGGTGCCATTCCCTTACCAGAGTTGTATAGGGCGTCCCTGCAACTGTCTTTACACTTCATCTCTTTCTGCGCAGTGCCCTCCATTTTTATTGGAACAGCCCCATATATTCTCTTTCAGTTATTCGTCCCAGGAAATGACACGCGAATATTATATATTCCTTCATCTTAGCTAAACATCGCAAAAAGAGGAGACGGAAAGCAAGAACCACATAGAAAAGAGTGCTGAAACACCAACAAATGTGTTTATTTGTGTTGGAATGAGCAAATACGATTTTACTCATGTCAGAAAGGGGAGGGGGATTGAGAAAACACATGCGTCCTATACCCTTTACATCGCATTTATTTATTGGTGCAGATACCTAATCTCCTTTTCTTTTATTTCAATCGAGGGTGCACTGACACATGTTGACTCCACGTTATGAATTTCGTAGGCCTCGTAGATATACTGACCTCGGGGATCTCGAGAATGGCGGCTGATGACCTTCTGCTAGAGAAAAATATCGCATCAGCACTCTGCGCAATGAAATGTCCAATTGCTGCCAGTCTTCGTTCAAAGAGTGCTGGCATGTTCTCGTAACTGATCATTGACACACCACAGCGCCTGACCGATGTACAAGCCTCCACAAGACGTCACTCCTGTTTGATAAGGGCTGGTTCCTGGCAGGATGGGCAGAAGTTATTCTACGTGAACATAGGTCTCCGTGAAAAGAAACCTCATTGCAAGTTGATAAGACCAAGGTTTCCGTCATCCCATACCCACTCGGCGTCTCCCACCGTGTGAAAAAAGTGGTGGCACGAGAAGAGTAAGATCGGTCTACAATCTCCCCGTAACGGGGTTTATTTGCGGAGCAGAATGCAGAAGGCGAAGCATTCAGCAGCGTCCGGCCAAGCGCGTCATTGATTGAGTGAGGGAACACGCTCTCACAGTAAAAAATAAGGATGGCGCGCGTCTAAGTGCGCATGTTACAGTTTGTGGATGCACACCATATTTCACGCAGATTAGGATCCTGGGAAGAAGTACAAACAAGTTAGCATGGGTATTTTGGAGGCATATTACATAAAGAAACGGGGTAATAATTGTGTTAGTGAGACGTCACTACACCTGTATGAGTCGGAAACATCTTATCTAGAGAGCATGTGTCCGATAGCATGATTAAGTGCCAACGAAGAGTGGGTTTATATTAGCCTGCTTTCACAATAAATGAACAGTTGTAAGTGAGTGCCCCTGGTGTCAATATGTGTTTCTTTCTCTCTGTGGTTGTTCATTCAGCGCGGCATTAATTATTTATTCAAAACATGCACAAACTAGCCCAACAGCGAGTTATATTTGTGTTACCTATTTTCGCTTCGTGGTAACAAAAAGAAAGCTGTTTCTTCCCCACGCTACCCTGGTGCATGGTCATACAGAAAAGCTGAAGCACTTGGTGAAGTTCACATGGAAAATAGTGTTCATGAAATACTATTTACACCAGGGGTGTTTCAGAGAAAAAAAAGTGTGTGTGTGGGGGGGGGGAGAGTTCACACCACCAACATTTTTTTTTTATTTTGCATAGCTATATCAACAGTATTTTTGTTTTAAATTAGTCAAATCCAGAAACCAAAACTAGCTAAGATAAGGTTTCACTGGCACGTATATACTCTCAGAGATGCTAAACGTCCCACCAATGGGGATGTGGACTGTGCTGTAGAAATAAGACTGCATGGCCTGTGGCACCGAAAATTGCCACTACATTCGCGAAAATGACCCAGCGTACCTGTTCGAGGAAAGACGCAGTGCCCGCCGCCACTGAAATGGCGCCAATGAGCCCGGATAACGCCACGAGTCGACGGCGGCGTTGGCAGCCGGCTAACCGTGTCAAGGTGAGCCGTCGTGCATGCGTGATCGTCAATAGCCTCCCTTTCCAAGAGGCGGGCGCTCCGCAGGACGAACGATGAAAGCATTTCCGCAGGCACAACTCTTTGTGCAGGGCTGTGCTACAACTTTCAATAACTTGTGTTTCCTCTTTTTGCATCGTGGTAACAAAAAGAAAGCTGTTTCGTCACCGCACTACCCTGGTGCATGGGCAGACAGAAAAGCCCAACACCCGGTGAAGTTCACACAAAAAATAGGGTTTGTGTAATACTATTTACATCAGGGGCATAGCCAGCGAAAAGAGGGAAGGGTGTTCACACCACCCAAAAAATTTTTTCTTAAACTTTGAGTAAGTATATAAAGAGTATATTTTTTTTTCCAGTTGAGCCAAATCCAGAGACCACAGCTAGCTAAGATAAGGTTGTATTGGCACGTAAACGCCACAGGTTTTTTTTAACTTTCAACTAAAACAGCTATCGGAATAAACTTCGTGAAATACAATCAGATACGGGGACCGACTAATTTCGTTTCGAAACTACACTTAGCCAAATACGTACTCGCTGTGTGTGGATCCAATCGAGCAGAACCCGAAAAAGCCCACAGCACAGCGCTCACTTAAACACGTAATCTGACACGTGTGGTATTCCGTTCGATTTGGAAGGACGTGATGAAACTCTATGAAATTCTGAATCTCAAAACCATGATTTTTTTTTAATCATTGCACTGGGTAACAGGTAGGAAAACATTCAGACGGGTATGGCTTGAAGGCCTACTTTACGGCAGAGATGAAATCGACATCAAGCCGGCCGTTTAGGATCACAGCAACCAAGATCTTCTATGCTCAAAGAAATGCAGCTGCCATACAATAGGAGCATAACTGTGCTACAAATTTTTCGTATCAAATTCCGTGCTAATTCTAAAGAGGGCAAACTACCATGTAGCGGTACAATGCTCACTGTATTATCATCATGTCAGCGAAATTTTGCTGAGAGATGTGACAATCGTCCTCGTAAAGCATTGCGGAAGTTTATGGGCAGAGTATGAAGCACTCGCTTATTTTGTCAATGTACTCAGGAGTGTCATTGAAAATGATATTGATTGAAATGATAAGATTCTGAAGATGGTTGCTTCTGCTGCGAAGAAGACGAACGGCATTTTTGTGCATAGTTGAAGGCGATTATTTTTTGAAGTTTTTGAAAATTATTCACATAAAATAGGTACCTTTTGTTTGCAAACATTGTATGACCCATTCGTCGAAGGCTAGTATTAGGGTCATATACAGACATATATTTACAGAGATACACAATAACAAAATAGGAAATAGCAGATACAACGCATACATGCACACATTTATATATATAAATGCACATCTATCTACACATACATATGTACACAATATATATATTAATGATTGATTGATTTGTGGTGTTTACCGTCCCAAAACCACCATATGATTATGAGAGATGCCGTAGTGAAGTGCTCCGGAAATTTCGACCACCTGGGGTTCCTTAACGTGACCCAAATCTGAGCACATGGGCCTACAATATTTCCGCCTCCATCGGAAATGCAGCCGCTGCAGCCGGGATTCGATCCTGTGACCTGCGGGTCAGTAGCCGAGTACCTTAGCCACTAGACCACCGCGGTGGGCCTATATATATATATATATATATATATATATATATATATATATATATATATATACCAGATTCTTTGAACGTCATTTACGCTGGACCCGACGTATTGTATGCAAGAAAGAGACGACAAAACTTTCACGGAAGCGTCTTTACTTAACGTTTTCAGCTGGTGGACCCGCCTTCGTCAGAGCCACTCTGACAAAGGCTGGTCCACCAGCTGAAAACGTTAAGTAAAGAAGCTTCCGTGAAAGGTTCGTCGTCTCTTTTTTGCACGAACACACACACACACACACACACACACACACACACACACACACACACACACACACACACACACAAACACACACACACACACACAAACACACACACACACACACACACACATATATATATATATATATATATATATATATATATATATATATAGTTCAAAAAAATCAAGCACGTAGGAAAAATTGTTTTGTAAAGGACTGACGTTTCGGCCGCGGGACCGGCCTTCGTCGGAGTGATGTGAACATGCGACGGTAACGCAATATAAAAAGGCCAGTAACGTATCATAGTACTGTTAAAGGCTGACAAGCGGTTGTTAAAAGCACGTGGGAAACAGTGCGCGTGATAAGACAAGAAAAAAATGAGATTACAAGCGTGCGAAGACGAAACGAATAAAAAATCATTAACAATGATTAAAAAATTATGAAGCCACATAACATGTGTATCACTGGCACAAACATCAATACACGTCGTAGGTACAACAGCGAGCAAATTATCGATAAACATAAACGCGGGTATAACATCTTGTCATGATCCGACAACAAAGCTGAAACAGGGAACTAATTTATCTGCGTAAAAGCATAGCGGTAATAATAGAGGTGGTAGTCAAGGGTGTTTAGGAAGCTAAATGGGTAAAAATGAAAGTTTGCCAGCGCTTTCATTCATACCACAAGTGATGGCTTTAAACTTATAGAATAAATACGATTATCGAAGTTCTCTTTCGTGGTGGGAACGGAAACCCGACTGAAGGATTGTAGCTGTAGTACTATCAAATGAGTGGCCCGGAATGTGCACGTGTTTTGATAGCGGAAGGTTAGGAATGGTGGCAGCATGACATTTGTGGTTGTTAAAGCCATATCTGAAGGGTGTTTCGGTTTGTCCAATGTACTGTAATTTGCAGACGGAACATTCGAGCAAATAAATGCAATTGTAAGTGTCACACGTAAAATTTCCTTTAATTTTATAGGAGAAACCAGAAGCAGTGCTTTTAGCAATGTGTGACGTCGTCATATGCGCGCAAACCTTGCATCGTGGTTTATTGCAAGGTCGACAACCAACATTATCAGGAACCCTTGTTTTAGATGAAGTTAGGATGTCATGCAGATTGCGAGACCGTCTGAAGACTACCCGAGGTGGCAATGGAAAGATTACTTTAAGATGAGCACTCTGCGCCAGCATGTTGAAATGTTTTTTGAGAATTGAGGAAACGTTTGGCACCGATGCTGAGTGTGTTAGAACTAGATTACTTTGTGTCTGAACGGATGGTTGCTTTTTAGCGCTGAACAAATCCTTGCGATTCAGCGCATCGGCTCTTTTGACGGCATCCTCAACAATGCGGGGTGGGTATTCCTGCTGGATCAAATATTCGCGGAGTTCTACGCAGTTTGCATAAAAGTCTGACTGCTCAGAGCGAATTCTCTTAAAGCGGAGCGCCTGAATGTACGGTATACTGGTTTTCCAATGTTTAACATGTGAACTTTTGAAGTGAAGATAACGGTGCCTGTCTGTAGGTTTCCTGTAAAGCCTAGTGGTTAGTTTGTTGTCAGAGATGCGAACTGTGACGTCCAGAAAGTTAACGGTAGAACGAGAGTATTCATGCGAAAACGAAATAGATTGGTGAACAGTGTTGAAATCAGCTATAAAAGATAAAAGTTCATTTTCACTATGGGGCCAAATAAAAAAAATGTCATCTATAAATCGCTTATAATAAAGAGGCTTCAACGCGCGGTTTCTCATAAAATCATTTTCCAGAACAGACATGAAAAAGCTAGTGTAATTAGGTCGAATGCGAGTGCCCATTGATGTTCCACTTACTTGAAGGTTGTGGGAACCATCAAATTCAAAATTATTAAGCTGTAAGATTAGTTTCAGTAAGGTAGCTAATGTATCACTTCCAATGGGCTTTTCATCAGATAATTCTTCGTACGCTTGAATTGCTGCCTGGATGCCATCGCTATGGGGTATATTGGTGTACAGTGAAACCACATCTAATGTACCGAGCACGGCATTATCTGGTATCTCGAGTTCATCAATGTCCCACAAAAAAATGATTTGTGTCTTTGAGATAGGACGAGAATTTACATGGAAGGCTACTGATTATTACGTCAACGTTGTGGGAAAGTTGCTCCGTAACAGTGCCAATGCCCGAAACAATGGGGCGTCCAGGACAGTTTTCTTTATGTAGTTTGGGCAGCAAGTAGAACCTGCCAGGGACGGGACTGAGCGGAACGAGGAAGCGTGCTGCCTTGTCGCCTAATTGATTAGCTTTTACGAGATCGTTGACGGTATCTTGGACAACTGCTTTAAACTCTTCAGTGGGATCATATTCCAGGTGCTTATAAAAAACCGGATTGTTAAGCTGTTTATGGGCTTCGCTTATATAATCCGTTTTATTCATTATAACAACGGCACCACCTTTGTCGGCTGGCTTTATCACGATATCACTGCGTTTAGCCAGTGATAAAATAGCTTTCCTTTCCTCAAATGAAATGTTTGATTTAAACGGCTTTTGCTTTTCGTAGGCTTTAAGCACGTCGCGTTGAACGGCTTCAATATACATATCTAGATATTTGTCACGTTGGGCCGGAGGGGTCCAACGGTTGTTGTTAAACACAACTCGCTGCCTGTCACTAGTGGACGGATGGTCATGGAAATATTCTCGTAGGCGCATGTTACGTGAAAAAGTCTCTTAATCCTTAGCCAATTGAAAATCGTCATATCCACCAGTTGCAGGACAAAAGGTGAGGCCCCGTGACTAGATGCGGAGTTCGTCCCTATTTAGACTTACATGCGAAAGGTTCACTACGTTGGTGGATTGCAGCGTGCTATTATCCAGCTCAGGAAACGAGTATGTCGGGACCGCCGTTATTACCTGTTTTGGGAACAACGAGTGGTCCACGCCGTCACGGAGCAACTTTTTACATTTCTTGTCGTAAATCTCACTTAGCTTCTTTACTTTATACCTTTCCAATTCGGCAATTTCATGCATACTGAGGTCAGCACTCGCGTACAGTTGTCGTTCCGTGTTTAGAGAGTCTTTTACAGCATGCTGGTAATGGTTTTAAACAGTGCGGGTAAGATCCAAAGAGGCTTTTGTAAGGATTTCATGCCATTGAGCGATATTTTTAGCGGACATATGACTTGTGGCTTCTTTTATAGAAATACAAAATCCCCTGGGTGCAACACGAGCCGCTAAATATGCACTGAGGGTTGAAACATGCAGTTCGTTTCGGATGCGCTTTTCCACGGTTTTTCTCAACTTTAAGAAAGCATGGGAGGTATTCGCCTTTCTGGCACAAGGCTCACCTAGTCAGTTTGTCGCTTTGTTTTTCGGTCTCCGAGTCTTTCGGGGACTGGTCCGCGTAGTGCTTTGCGTTGCTGGTTGGGGCGGTCTAGGTCGTAGTCTGGTTCCTAGTGGACGCTGATCGGGTAGAGGGCCTGGTTGATTGGTTGGCGGGCTGGTTGGGGACACGGTAGCGGAAACCAGCTGTTGCACAGAAGGGTTCAAGTCCGTTGTACCTTGCACGGGAGCAGGGAGGCTTAGGTGGTGGGTTGGTTGGTTCGATGACAGTCGAGTTCCTGGCGCAAGCGGCGCTGGTGGCGAAAGTTGTGATGCGGTTGCAGTTAGGGCAGGGAATTCACTGAGACTAGGAAAGTTTGATCCATTGAGCGGCTGGCTTGCTGACCGCCGAGAGCGCATTGGCTCTATCGGCAGGCAAGAAGCCGTGTCTTTCCAAAAAGAAGAAAACGCATTTGTACTTCCAAAACACAGTCTCTGGAGATGCGTAGCCATCAACGCGACGCCCTCGAAGCTGGGATGGTTGCCATCAGCAGCGAGAACGCGAGCGGAAGGCAACCATTCAAATCCATGGTCGATGAAGTACACGAAACTGGAACGCCGGCAGAAGTTTTGCAGTAGGCTATTGAAAGCGCAGGCCTCTCAATTGCAGTGACGAACAAGTCCATCATTTCGCTGGCCATAATGACGATTCGTAGCTCTCGGCAAGACCAGGCTGGCGTACACACGAGTGATAGTTGGTCGTTCCTTGGCTATGATGTGAAGCAGGTCACGGTAGTTTTCGGAGGTTACACATCCGGTAGAAGAGGTCAAGTCGTTGGTACCCACATTGAGGATGAGGGTCGTAGTTGACGATGGGACAAAGTCTAAGAGCACACGCGCGTCAGTTATGCAGGCTCCAGACTGCCACACAAAAGCTGGAGTAGCGGTGCGGTTTGGGTCGAAGTGATGGAAAAGGTACTTGGGAGTCGCCCAATACCGTCGTATAAATTGCGGTTGACGGATACCTCCAGTTGATATTTTTCCTCGTGCTGTTACCGGGATCCATAGTAAATGAAAACAATGAAGTGCTAACATAGGACCCGGAAGTAAAAGTTCAAAAAAAATCAAGCACGTAGGAAAAATTGTTTTGTAAAGGACTGACGTTTCGGCCGCGGGACCGGCCTTCGTCGGAGTGATGTGAACATGCCAGGGTAACGCAATATAAAAAGGCCAGTAACGTATCATAGTGCTGTTAATGGCTGAAAAGCGGTTGTTAAAAGCACGTGGGAAACAGTGCGCGTGATAAGACAAGAAAAAAATGAGATTATAAGCGTGCGAAGACGAAACGAATAAAAAATTATTAACAATGAGTAAAAAATTATGAAGCCACATAACGTGTGTATCACTGGCACAAACATCAATACACGTCATAGGTACAACAGCGAGCAAATTATCGATAAACATAAACGCGCGTATAACATCTTGTCATGATCCGACAACAAAGCTGAAACAGGGAACTAATTTATCTGCGTGAAAGCATAGCGGCAATAATAGCGGTGGTAGTCAAGGGTGTTTAGGAAGCTAAAGGGGTAAAAATGAAAGTTTGCCAGCGCTTTCATTCATACCACAAGTGACGGCTTTAAACTTATAGATTAAATACGATTCTCGAAGTTCTCTTTCGTGGTGGGAACGGAAACCCGATTGAAGGATTGTAGCTGTAATACTATCAAACGAGTGGCCCGGAATGTGCACGTGTTTTGATAGCGGAAGGTTAGGAATGGTGGCAGCATGACATTTGTGGTTGTTAAAGCGATATCTAAAGGGCGCAGAGTGCTCATCTTAAAGTAATCTTTCCATTGCCACCTCGGGTAGTCTTCAGACGGTCTCGCAATCTGCATGACATCCTAACTTCATCTAAAACAAGGGTTCCCGATAATGTTGGTTGTCGACCTTGCAATAAACCACGATGCAAGGTTTGTGCGCATATGACGACGTCACACATTGCTAAAAGCACTGCTTCTGATTTCTCCTATAAAATTAAAGGAAATTTTACGTGTGACACTTACAATTGCATCTATTTGCTCGTATGTTCCGTCTGCAAATTACAGTACATTGGACAAACCAAAACGCCCTTCAGATATCGCTTTAACAACCACGAATGTCATGCTGCCACCATTCCTAACCTTCCGCTATCAAAACACGTGCACATTCCGGGCCACTCATTTGATAGTATTACAGCTACAATCCTTCAATCGGGTTTCCGTTCCCTCCACGAAAGAGAACTTCGAGAGTGGTATTTAATCTATAAGTTTAAAGCCGTCACTTGTGGTATGAATGAAAGTGCTGGCAAACTTTCATTTTTACTCATTTAGCTTCCTAAACACCCTTGACTACCACCGCTATTATTGCCGCTATGCTTTCACGCAGATAAATTAGTTCCCTGTTTCAGCTTTGTTGTCGGATCATGACAAGATGTTATACCCGCGTTTATGTTTATTGATAATTTGCTCGCTGTTGTACCTATGACGTGTATTGATGTTTGTGCCAGTGATACACACGTTATGTGGCTTCATAATTTTTTACTCATTGTTAATGATTTTTTATTCGTTTCGTCTTCGCATGCTTGTAATCTCATTTTTTTCTTGTCTTATCACGCGCACTGTTTCCCACGTGCTTTTAACAACCGCTTGTCAACCATTAACAGCACTATGATACGTTACTGGCCTTTTTATATTGCGTTACCGTCGCATGTTCACATCACTCCGACAAAGGCCGGTCCCGCGGCCGAAACGTCAGTCCTTTACAAAACAGTTTTTCCTACGTGGTTGATTTTTTTGAACCTTTACTTCCGGGTCCTATGTTAGCACTTCATTGTTTTCATTTACTATGGATCCCGGTACCAGCACGAGGAAAAATATCCACTGGAGGTATCCATCAACCCCAATTTATACGACGGTATTCGGCGACTCCCAAGTCAAGTACCTTTTCCATCACTTCGACCCTAACCGCACCGCTACTCCAGCTTTTGTGTGGCAGTCTGGAGCCTGCATAACTGACGCGCGTGTGCTCTTACACTTTGTCCCATCGTCAACTACGACCCTCATCCTCAATGTGGGTACCAACAACTTGACCTCTTCTACCGGACGTGTAACCTTCGAAAACTACCATGACCTGCTTCACATCATAGCCAAGGAACGACCAGGTATCACTCGTGTGTACGCCAGCCTGGTCTTGCTGAGAGCTACGAATCGTCATTATGGCCAGCGAAATGATGGACTTGTTCGTCACTGCAATCGCGAGGCCTGCACTTTCAATTGCCTACTGCAAAACTTCTGCCGGCGTTCCAGTTTCGTGTACTTCATCGACCATGAATTTGATTGGTTGCCTTCCGCTCGCGTTCTCGCTGCTGATGGCATCCATCCCAGCTTCGAGGGCGTCGCGTTAATGGCTACGCATCTCCAGAGACTGTGTTTTGGAAGTACAAATGCGTTTTCTTCTTTTTGGAAAGACACGGCTTCTTGCCTGCCGATAGAGCCAATGCGCTCTCGGCAGTCAGCAAGCCAGCCGCTCAATGGCTCAAACTTTCCTAGTCTCAGTGAATTTCCTGCCCTAAATGCAACCGCATCACAACTTTCGCAACCAGCGCCACTTGCGCCAGGAACTCGACTGTCATCGAACCAACCGACCCACACCCTAAGCCTCCCTGCCTCGTGCAAGGTACAACAGACTTGAACCCGTCATGCAACAGCTGGCTTCCGCTACCGTGTCCCCAACCATCCCGCCAACCATTCAACCAGGCCCTCTACCCGATCAGCGTCCACTAGGAACCAGACTACGACCTAGTTCGCCCCAACCAGCAACACAAAGCACTACGCGGACCAGTCCCCGAAAGACTCGGAGACCGAAAAACAAAGCGACAAACTGACTAGGTGAGCCTTGTGCCAGAAAGGCGAATACCTCCCATGCTTTCTTAAAGTTGAGAAAAACCGTGGAAAAGCGCATCCGAAACGAACTGCATGTTTCAACCCTCAGTGCATATTTAGCGGCTCGTGTTGCACCCAGGGGACTTTGTATTTCTATAAAAGCAGCCACAAGTCATATGTCCGCTAAAAATATCGCTCAATGGCATGAAATTCTTACAAAAGCCTTTTTGGATCTTACCCGCACTGTTCAAAACCATTACCAGCATGCTGTAAAAGACTCTCTAAACACGGAACGACAACTGTACGCGAGTGCTGACCTCAGTATGCATGAAATTGCCGAATTGGAAAGGTATAAAGTGAAGAAGCTAAATGAGATTTACGACAAGAAATGTAAAAAGTTGCTCCGTGACGGCGTGGACCGCTCGTTGTTCCCAAAACAGGTAATAACGGCGGTCCCGACATACTCGTTTCCTGAGCTGGATAATAGCACGCCGCAATCCACCAACGTAGTGAACCTTTCGCATGTAAGTCTAAATAGGGACGAACTCCGCATCTTGTCACGGGGCCTCACCTTTTGTCCTGCAACTGGTGGATATGACGATTTTCAATTGGCTAAGGATTTAGAGAATTTTTCACGTAACATGCGCCTACGAGAATATTTCCATGACCATCCGTCCACTAGCGACAGGCAGCCAGTTGTGTTTAACAACAATCTTTGGACCCCTCCGGCCCAACGTGACAAATATCTAGATATGTATATCGAAGCCGTCCAACGCGACGTGCTTAAAGCCTACGAGAAGCAAAAGCCGTTTAAATCAAACATTTTATTTGAGGAAAGGAAAGCTATTTCATCACTGGCTAAACGCAGTGATATCGTGATAAAGCCAGCCTACAAAGGTGGTGCCGTTGTTATAATAAATAAAACGGATTATATAAGCGAAGCCCATAGATAGCTTAACAATCCTGTTTTTTATGAGCACCTTGAATATGATCCCACTGAAGAGTTTAAACCAGTTGTCCAAGATACCGTCAACGATCTCGTAAAAGCGAATCAATTAGGCGACAAGGCAGTACGCTTCCTCGTCCCGCTCAGTCCCGTCCCTGGCAGGTTCTACTTGCTGCCCAAAATACATAAAGAAAACTGGCCTGGACGCCCCATTGTTTCGGGCATTGGCACTGTTACCGAGCAACTTTCCCGCTACGTTGACGTAATAATCAGTAGCCTTCCATGTAAATTCTCGTCCTATCTCAAAGACACAAATCATTTTTTGTTGGACATTGATGAACTGGAGATACGAGATAATTCCGTTCTCGTGACATTAGATGTGGTTTCTCTGTATACCAATATACCCCATAGCGATGGCATCCAGGCAGCAATTCAAGCGTACGAAGAATTATCTGATGAAAAGCCCATTGGAAGTGATACATTAGCTACCTTACTGAAACTAATCTTACAGCCTAATAATTTTGAATTTGATGGTTCGCACTACCTTCAAGTAAGTGGAACATCAATGGGCACTCGCATTGGACCTAATTACGCTAGCCTTTTCATGTCTGTTCTGAAAAATGATTTTATGAGAAACCGCGCGTTAAAGCCTCTTTATTACAAGCGATTTATAGATGACATTTTTTTATTTGGCCCCATAGTGAAAATGAACTTTTATCTTTTATAGCTGATTTCAACACTGTTCACCAATCTGTTGCGTTTTCGCATGAATACTCTCGTTCTACCGTTAACTTTCTGGACGTCACAGTTTGCATCTCTGACAACAAACTAACCACTAGGCTTTACAGGAAACCTACAGACAGGCACCGTTATCTTCACTTCAAAAGTTCACATGTTAAACATTGGAAAACCAGTATACCGCACAGTCAGGTGCTCCGCTTTAAGAGAATTTGCTCTGAGCAGTCAGACTTTTATGCAAACTGCGTAGAACTCCGCGAATCTTTGATCCAGCAGGAACACCCACCCCGCATTGTTGAGGATGCCGTCAAAAGAGCCGATGCGCTGAATCGCAAGGATTTGTTCAGCGCTAAAAAGCAACCATCCGTTCAGGCACAAAGTAATCTAGTTCTAACACACTCAGCATCGGTGCCAAGCGTTTCCTCAATTCTCAAAAAACATTTCAACACGCTGGCGCAGAGTGCTCATCTTAAAGTAATCTTTCCATTGCCACCTCGGGTAGTCTTCAGACGGTCTCGCAATCTGCATGACATCCTAACTTCATCTAAAACAAGGGTTCCCAATAATGTTGGTTGTCGACCTTGCAATAAACCACGATGCAAGGTTTGCGCGCATATGACGACGTCACACATTGCTAAAAGCACTGCTTCTGATTTCTCCTATAAAATTAAAGGAAATTTTACGTGTGACACTTACAATTGCATCTATTTGCTCGAATGTTCCGTCTGCAAATTACAGTACATTGGACAAACCGAAACGCCCTTCAGATATCGCTTTAACAACCACAAATGTCATGCTGCCGCCATTCCTAACCTTCCGCTATCAAAACACGTGCACATTCCGGGCCACTCATTTGATAGTATTACAGCTACAATCCTTCAATCGGGTTTCCGTTCCCACCACAAAAGAGAACTTCGAGAATCGTATTTACTCTATAAGTTTAAAGCCGTCACTTGTGGTATGAATGAAAGCGCTGGAAAACTTTCATTTTTACTCATTTAGCTTCCTAAACACCCTTGACTACCACCGCTATTATTGCCGCTATGCTTTCACGCAGATAAATTAATTCCCCGTTTCAGCTTTGTTGTCGGATCACGACAAGATGTTACACCCGCGTTTATGTTTATCGATAATTTGCTCGCTGTTGTACCTATGACATGTATTGATGTTTGTGCCAGTGATACACACGTTATGTGGCTTCATAATTTTTTACTCATTGTTAATGATTTTTTATTCGTTTCGTCTTCGCACACTTGTAATCTCATTTTTTTCTTGTCTTATCACGCGCACTGTTTCCCACGTGCTTTTAACAACCGCTTGTCAGCCATTAACAGCACTATGATACGTTACTGGCCTTTTTATATTGCGTTACCGTCGCATGTTCACATCACTCCGACAAAGGCCGGTGCCGCGGCCGAAACGTCAGTCCTTTACAAAACAAGTTTTCCTACGTGCTTGATTTTTTGAATTTTTACTTCCGGGTCCTATGTTAGCACTTCATTATTTATATATATATATATATATATATATACATATATATATATATATATATATATATATATATATATATATATATATATATATATATATATATAGGTATGGGATATGGCACAACGGGAGCGTTGTCAACAAGGATAAATATATTTATTTCCCAACAGTTTCGGGAGGGGACCTCCCTTCATCAGGGAATGAGTTATACTCATCCCCTGATGAAGGGAGGTCCCCTCCCGAAACTGTTGGGAAATAAATATATTTATTCTTGTTGACAACGCTCCCGTTGTGCCATATCCCATACCTTCACGAAGACTAACTGGCCCATTGAATTATTACTCCCACTATATATATATATATATATATATATATATATATATATATATATATATATATATATATATATTGATATATATATATATATATATATATATATATATTATATACATAAATACCTGTGCACGCATATGTGCACACACATTTACCAGACAAGAATATATGGTAAAGAATAACGAAACAACATGTCGTGTGTAACTTCAATGAGGTAAGCCTGTCGAAATTGAGAGAGAAGAAAAACAAAACAAGATAATAGATGTGTGTATCTACAGGTTGCGTACGTGACTTGAGTGTCTATACTGATGGCACTTGTTGTTGATTATTCATTTTGTAACCAGTGTGAAGTGTTATTACTCTGCTTTCTTTCAAACGGTACGTAATTTTATATTTTTGCACCAATAAATTCTACTAACGTCTGACAATTTAGGTTTATTGCCAACAGTATATTAAAGTTCCCAATTGTTTGGTTCTTGTTGGACGATTTGGCATTCGGAAAATCGATATGTTAAACAGATAGTTGTCCTTTATTACACTGCTAATGTACCTTGCCATGCTTATTTCAATTTCAGTTTCAGTTTATTCATTCAATCAAAATACGAAATTCGTAGAATGTAGTACGCAGACGAGGGTCCCAAAGTCAAGCGACTGCCGTGCGACCCTCGGTTAACAATAACAATAAAATTATTAATTATAACAGCACGTAAAATACGCAACACAAGTGAAAAGTAAACAGTGAACTTACATAAAATAACATCAAGTAAACACAAAAGGCAGTCAGAATGCGACCCAAGAACAATAGTAATAAGTTATACAAGTAAAACATAATCACGCCATAAAGCAATAACCTAAATTTGCAAAGACTTTCCAATTTCATGCCCGGATACATAAGAATCGTTAAGTAATCATCGTTGTGAACCTAGTTATGCAAGATGAAGTTTTTAAGTTCATGTTTGAGTGCATGAAAAGATGATGATGATTTTAGTGTATAGGGCAGGTTATATCACAATTTAATGACTGCGAAGGCGGACGTCATTTTGCCATAATTGGTGTTACATTTAGGTAAAAGGAAGTTGTGACTGTGGGCGAATCTAGTGCTATTGATGTTAGTGAGTAAACTAGCATCGATTAAATCAAACACAAGCTGTTTGTTAAGCTGTTTATATAACAATATGATTAAGTGAAACTTAAATAAGCCAGACACAGTAAGAATACAGTTAGCCTGAAGAAGTGGGGTAGCATTAGAATAAAATAAACTGTTGGTAATAATGCGAATGGCCTGATTCTGAATGTGCTGTACAGACGAAGTATGAGTGTTATATGTATTTACCCATGATGTAATGCCATAGGTGATGTGACTATGTATGAAGGCAAATTATAAAGACAATAATGCTTCAAGTGAAAAAAAAGGACGAGATTTGATGAGTGATCTTATACCAAATGCTGTTTTTTGTTAGACGTAAAGGATATGATTGGTGAACTTCTAATGAGGTTCTAACTTTACGCCCCGAAAACACACACAGTTAGACGCAGGAATGAAATGATTGTCACTGAACACTTGTGTAATGAAAGGTAGCATTTTTTGTGATGTTTTAAAAACCATGAACTGAGTTTTGAGCAGGTTTAAAATTAAGTTGTTTAAGCGACACCATTCAACGACATTAGTCAGTTCTTTGTTCAACATATTGATCAGAGTAAGTAATGATTTATGCGAGATGGAAATGGTCGTATCATCAGCGTAAAGAATAACTTTAGAAATCAAATGTTATAATTTGTAGTTGAGAAAATAATGGTTTTTTGCTTCATTTCACTGCGAGAAATCAATATTTGGAACAGGTCGTTTCTGTAGACGTCGAACAGGATCTAGGTAGGTATTGAATGTCTAGGCCCATGAATCAATACCGCACGTCAGGTGAGACTGAAAAAAATGAAAAATACAGGGTGTGTAGAATATTTATTGGGAAATGTTTCCGTGCCTAAAACAATGCTAAACAACCTGATGCTAGCTTAAAGCAAAAAGCTTCAATGTGACGCTGCCAATGTACATGCTGATCATGAATAACCCCAAGATAGATGTATGAGTCGGTGCGTTCGAGTGGGCAATAATTCAAACATAGTGAGAAAGAAATATCAGAAATAATTTTCGGATGTGAATGAAAAATCGAATATTTAGTTTTTGTAGCAATAATGCTTAGTTTATTGGCAATGAACCATTCTGAATGTTTAACAAGCTCAATTTGGACTTTTCTCTATAGTTTTTGGATGTTGTCACCTGTAATTATCATAGCGGCGTCACAGCATACATCAATATTGTCACGTCGCTCGAGGGGGTGTCGACAAGGTTTATGGATGTCCGAGCAACAGGGCTCTAACCAAGCGCGTCGGTTGGGCTTGTTTGCCCGAGCGGAGGTCCACGCGCACTTCTTTCTTCTCTGTGGTGTGAGCCTTCACCTTGGCATACGACCCACTACTAGAAGTAGGTGGCAATATTCCTCCTCAACAAAAAAAAAGAAACAGCATCGTCCCGATGCTGTAAAGTTATTGAAAAAAAAAACCAAAACAAAGTAGGTTAAACAATGAAAAAGGGCACCAATAATCAAAAGTTAGACGCGATAAGTTGACCAATGATGAGGCAATTGTCAGAGCACAAATAAAAAAAAACACAGGAAAAGTGGTCTTTTAGGCACGCGCAAAATAGGGCTTCATGCGCACCACGTGAACTATGTCAGAGGTCGGTTCTTTTCGTTGTGCCCATCGTGACGACGTAGCGTCCGGAATCACTTCGTAGTTTACGTCGCTCACGCGGCGTATTACTTTATACGGACCGAAGTATCTGCTGAGCAACTTTTCGGAGAGGCCACGGCGTCGAACAGGGGTCCAAACCCAAACTTGGTCTCTCAGACTGTAAGATACGTCATTGTGACGCATATTGTAACGTCGTGCATCGACCTGTTGCTGCTGACCAATGTGTAGCCGGGCGAGCTTGCGAGTTTCCTCGGCACGCTCTGCAAATTCTTCTGCGTCAGTTGTTAATCGATCAGCGCCTTCTTAAGGAAGCATCGCATCCAGCATCGTCTGAACTTCGCGGCCGTAGAGAAGGCGAAACGGTGTAAATCGGGTTGTTTCTTGAACGGCGGTGTTATAAGCGAACGTCACATAAGGCAAAATACGATCCCATGTTTTGTGTTGGACGTCGATGTACATGGAGATCATGTTTGTGACTGTCTTATTTAGTCGCTCGGTTAAGCCATTGCTCTGCGGATGGTAAGCAGTCGTCGTTCGATGCCTAGTGTTACTTAGCCGAAAAACTTCATCAATAAGCTGTGCAGTGAACGCTGTTCCTCTGTCGGTTATCACTGTAGATGGAGCACCGTGGCGCAAAACAATGTGGCACATGAAGAACTGTGCTACCTCAGAAGCCGTGGCTCGTGGTATCGCCTGTGTCTCAGCATAGTGGGTCAAATAGTCAGTTGCAACAATGACCCGTTTGTTTCCGTCGGACGATAAAGGAAATGGGCCGAGAAGGTCCATGCCGACTTGGTCAAATGGCTTGTGGGGTGGATCAATTGGCTGAAGTAATCCAGCCGGATGGCTCGGTGGCGACTTTCGACGCTGGCATTCACGACAGCTTTTAACGTTCTGCTTCACGCTTGCCGAAAGTCCGGGCCAGTAGTACGCCTCACTTACTCTGGCGAGCGTTCGCGAGTAACCTAGATGGCCAGATGTGGGCTCGTCATGGCACGCGGAGAGGACTCCCGCATGTCCTTCGGAACGACGAGGAGGTAAGCGCGGCTCGTAGAACGGGCGTTTTTTTGTACAGGACATTACCTCGCAGGCAGAAAGACGTCATGACATGAAAGAGATTGCGAGGTATAACAGCGCTATGACCCTCCAAATAGTCGATGAGCAGTCGAATCTCTTCATCCTCTCGCTGGCGTCTGCTCAAGTCAGATGAGCTATGGGCGCCCAGGAAACCGTCATCAACGTCTTCTTGATTGACTAAAGGTATGGGTGCACGCGACAGCGTATCAGCGTCTTTATGCTTCCGTCCAGACTTATATACGATGGTGACATCAAATTCCTGTAGACGCAAGCTCCATCGGGCCAGTCGTCCAGAGGGATCATGAATGTTTACCAAGCAGCAGAGGGCATGGTGGTCCGTCACCACTTTAAATGGATGACCATAGAGGTACGGGCGAAACTTGGTGATCGCCCACACTACTGCGAGACACTCTCTGTGGTCGTGTAATTCACCTCGGTAGGGGACAGTGAGCGGCTGGCATAGGCTATCACTCGTTCTTTGCCGTGTTGATGCTGGACGAGCACTGCGCCGAGGCCGATGTTACTGGCGTCAGTGTGCACCTCTGTGTCAGCATCATCGTCAAAATGCGCAAGAACAGGGGCTGACTGAATCCGTTGTCGTAGCTCGGCAAAAGCAGCCTGTTGTTCGGTAGCCCATACAAACGGTGTGTCGTCGCGTGTAAGGCGAGTCAAGGGTTCCGCTATCTTCGAAAACCCTCTAATAAATCGTCGATAGTAGGCGCACAAGCCCAGAAAGCGCCGAACAGTCTTTTGTCTGTAGGATGCGGAAACGCGGCAACAGCGGCAAGTTTGTCGGGGTCGGGTCGCACTCCTTTCGTGTTGACTACATGGCCAAGGAATTTGAGCTCTTCATAACCAAAGTGACACTGCTGCGGTTGGAGTGTAAGATCTGCTGATTGAATAGCCTGTAGCACACTCCTGAGCCGATGAAGATGTTGCTGGAAGGTTTGAGAAAAAACGACATCATCAAGGTATACGAGACAAGTTTGCCACTTCAGACCAGTAAGTACAGTGTCCATCATTCGCTGGAAGGTTGCGGGCGCTTAGCACAAACCAAAACGAAGGACTCGAAATTCATACAGGTCATCAGGGGTAACAAAGGCCGTTTTCTCGCGATCTCGCCCGTCAACCTCGATGTGCCAGTACCCGCTTTTTAAATGCAAAGAAGAAAAATACTGGGCGCGGCGTAATCTGTCTAACGAGTCATCGATGCGTGGCAGTGGGTACACGTCCTTTTTAGTCACGCTGTTCAACTTCCGGTAATCGACGCAAAAACGTAGCGTTCCGTCTTTCTTCTTGACTAGGACGACCGGAGAGGACCACGCACTGTTGGAAGGCTCTATGATGCCATCGTCAAGGATTTCTCGAACTTGCGTACGAATGGCTTCTCGTTCTTTCGCTGACACACGGTAAGGCTGTTGGTGTACTGGGCGGGCGTCGTCGTAAGTGATGATTCTGTGCCTAGTGATCGAAGTCTGGCGCACCTTAGAGGAAGCAGCGAAGCATGACTTGAATTCAAGCAAGAGTTTTCGCAGTGCTGCCTGGTTTTCTGGTGTGAGGTTAGAATTAATATCGATATTGTTTAGAGACGCATCGGCGGCCTCCACTGCGTCCGTCGAGAAGCAGATGGGAACAGTACCTAATTCATCTGCAAACGCTAACGAAGTGCCGCGGAAAAGGTGTCGGTGTTCGTTGCTGAAATTTGTAACGAGCAGTTGAGATCAGCCATCACGTAGCTGTATGATACTCTTAGCCACACAAACACCTTGAGTCAGCAGGTGTTTAAAATTACTTTCTGCAATCGCTTCACCATTTCGCAATCCACAGCATGTGACGTCGACAACAACACTGGCTCTTGGAGGAAGCGTTATACTTTCAGCAGAAACACGAAGAATGTCGGCACGTTGTTGGTCGTCCTGCTTGTCGATTGCTCGGTCGGCTGAGAAGGTGATGCGATTCTCTAGAAGGTCAATGACAGCTCCATACTCCTGCAGGAAGTCAACACCAAGAATAACGTCGCGTGAACATTCACGGAGCACAAGGAAACTTGCTACAAAAGTATAACCGCAGACCCGAACTCTACTCGTGCAGGTTCCAAGCGGAGAGACGGTGTGGCCACCAGCCGTTCGAATCACAGAGCCATGCCAGGGCGTGATTACCTTCTTTAGTAGTCTCGTCATTTTCCCGCTTAGTATACAATAGTCAGCCCCGGTATCAACTAAAGCACCTACTGCATAGCCATCTATCAGCACCGGTATATCCAGAGAAAGCCGCACATATCGCTCAGTTGAATCCACACTCTTTACTGTTAGCGTCAATCGGAGGTCTTCAGCACGTCGACTACCAGCGACCTCGCCTCCAAGGGTCGCTTGCGTTAGTTTTCCCGGCGGGGACTGGGGGACCGTGCGCCAGCATGGCGCTGTGCCGAAGATGAAAAGCGCCTCGGCGACGGTGAGCGCGGCTGCCGTCCAGAAGGCGGTGGCATGCGCTGTTGAGCCAGGTAAACCTCAATGTCCCGGGGTCACTGGCCATACCGAGGAGGTATGGCCAGCGACAATTGGTGGAGGTGCTGGGTAGCCCCTCACGGATGTTTCAGACCCCTCCTGGAAGCGGCACCACAAGCCCAGTGCGAATCCACACTCCCGTTCATGGGACAAGCCGCAGGATCAGGGGATTGCCACCCGAAGCTGACCCTACAGTTCACACCAGTATGATTAGCATGTCCGTTCAAACCACTTCAACAGGTACGGGAAACCCCCCGGTGACTCGGTACACCCTCGAAAGTCCACAGGTTCCGACACCGTTTCACGGCACCGAGCTCGAAGACGTCGAGGACTGGTTGGTCGACTTCGAACGCGTGGCTGCTTTGAACGACTGGAACGACGCGGCCTAACTACGGCGTGTGTACTTCTATTTGGAGGATGGAGCACGTACCTGGTACATAAATCACGAGGAACAGATGACATCGTGGCCCGAATTCCGCCGCCGGCTCTTGGACACTTACAGAAGTGCTGATCGCCATGAACGAGTGGAGCGAGCAATCCAGGCCCGCATCCAGATGCCCAACGAAACTGTCATGACCTATGTGGAAGATATGACGCGGCTGTTCCGACGGGCTGATCCAAGTATGACAGAAGAAAAGAAGTTGCGTCACCTTATGCGGGGAATTAAGGAGCAGCTTTTCGCTGGCCTTGTACGGAGCCCTCCGAACACGGTCGCCGAGTTTTTGGCTGAAGCCGTCACGATGGAAAAGATTCTTCAGCATCGATCCACCCTGTATGTGCGGCAAGTGAACACGTCTGCTGCCTAAGTTCTCACGACTTTTGGGAGCAACACCGAGTGTCTGCGCGACCTTATCCGCTCTATAGTACGCGAGGAGCTGCAAAAGGCTGCCACACCACCAATACCTACGGTGAGTTCTATTGCAAGTATCGTCAAGGACGAGCTGCATCATGCCCTGCGTGACGCTATAAGTCTGGATAACGCCACACCCGCCCCGGCTGACTACCACCGTGCAACTTATGCGGAAGCCTTGAATCGCCCAGCTTCCTCTTCCCCGCTGTTTGTTCAGGCACCTCCTACAGTTTCACTTCAGTCGGCGCAGCCTCTACGGTACTACGAGAACACACGCACGCCCCCACCCCTCGTTTACGCCAACCCTGTGCATCTTGCGGAACAACCAGCACACTACCTTGACGACAGACGTGCTTCGCCTCGGAAGTCTGCTGTTTGGCGCACTCCTGATCGCCGACCTTTGTGCTTCCACTGCGGTAAAGCGGACCATTTGTACCGCCAGTGTCCATACCGGCACCTCGGGCTGCGCGGCTTTTCAGTATACCCAGCACCTCCACCAAATGTCACGTCGCTCCAGGGGGTGTCGACAAGGTTTATTGATGTGCGAGCAACAGGGCTCTAACCAAGCGCGTCGGTTGGGCTTGTTTGCCCGAGCGGAGGTCCACGCGCACTTCTTTCTTCTCTGTGGTGTGAGCCTTCACCTTGGCATACGACCCACTACTAGAAGTAGGTGGCAATATATTATCTAATTTTGATGTTTGGGGCAAATAATTTACATATACGGTAAAAAACAGGGCACCGCGTACTGAACCTTGTGGTACTCCTGTACTTAGATGCTGAAGGGATGACGTTTTGCCGTTCATATGTACGACTTGTTTTTGATTATCAAAATAAGTGCGGAAAAACTGAAGTGCATTGTTGCGAAACATTTAGGCGCCTAACTTATTGAGTAAAATTCCATTAGAGACGGTGTCAAAAGCCTTTCTATGTATAAAGAACAACTACATCTAGTTGGTTATTATGAAGAGCAGCGTTTATAGCCTGCTTTAATGAAAGTACTGCTGTGTATGTAGAGTGTTTAGGTCGGAAACCATGCTGTCGTAGATAGAGTACATTATATTTTTCAAACAAGGAATGATTGCGCTTAGGAAGAAGTTTTTGAAAGATAGTATTAATAACACTAAGAACAGATGTCAGACCATAGCATGAGGAGTCACAATTGTCTCCTTCTTTGAAGATCAGAGCCACTTCAGCAGTTTCGAACGTCCATGGGTAGATCCCACGTGCAATGAATGATTGAATAGGCGAAGTAAACAGGTACCCAGTATATCAATTTTTTTCCTTATTTACCTCACACTAATACCATCAGATCCTTTTCAATAATAAGTTTGTTCACAGTATTTAGTACCTAATGCAACTCAACGTCACGCGTTACAAAGGAATTAATGATAGGAGTGAAGGAGTGTGCGGGCAAGTGGTGATCGGGAATATCTTTGCAAGATTAGGACCTGTGTTTGTGAAATGTGTATTGAGGTTTTCTACTGTAATTTCCGTTACGCGGTCAGGAAAAATGCGCTGCTTGCTAGACTGAGAAATCTGCTCGTTCACAACTTGCCAGATCTTCTTAGAATTGCCTGCCGCTCAAGTAATCAGTCGGAGTAGTAATCTCTTTTCCTATGACGCAGCACGGAGACTGTTTCGTTTCGAGTTTTTTATAGTAAATTAGGTAATGGCCATTGCCTTTGTTTTGCGTCCATTTATGATATCAGTAGTCTTTCGCTCTAAGTAGGTCAGGTATATGGTTAATCATTCATGCACAAAAAGGCTCATCATAGGAACGTTTCCAAATTTCACCTGCGCTGTAAGCACTGTTTGCGTTTGATTGGTTTTCTGCCAAAACTCATTTATACCACACTTCAAAAGGAATTTAAATTGATTTTAAATGCGAGTCATTTCTTAGCCAACTTCGGCGACTTTGAGCATATCTATCTATCTATCTATCTATCTATCTATCTATCTATCTATCTATCTATCTATCTATCTATCTATCTATCTATCTATCTATCTATCTATCTATCTATCTATCTATCTATCTATCTATCTATTTATCTATCTATCTATCTATCTATCTATCTATCTATCTAGCCGCCGACGACTTTTAGCTCTACGGCCCGTTTTGATAATGGTATCAATAACAAAAATGGTATGGCATAACATCACTGAATTACGAATATAATTGAATAGTTATAGCATGAAAATCGTAACATGTATGTCATGAAAGTCATTATTTACCATTCATGGTCTTCTTGCTCTTGCGGTAATTTCGTTCACATGACATGTTCTAAAGCTGATATGGTATGACACAACTGCATCGCCTACACAAGCGGTAGACCTTGACATAAAAATTATGACATGCATGTCATGTAACAACATGACTACATGCCACGCTCATGGATCGCTCATAGTCGTTTCGATAGCTTAACATATAGTAAATTTGATATTACGTGACGTGAATGGAAGATGAAGGTATATGACTGGTGCAAACATACAATCAGAACATGCGCATCATATACCAACTAGACTACATGTCACGCTCATGACGCGTTTGCTGCCGTTTCGCTAGCTTCACTTGTACCAAATTTGGTATTAAGGCAGGGGAATAGGTGACAAAGGTACGTGAAGGGTGGATAAATGATAATCGTCAGGGGCTTATTATGTAAGATCATCTACGCTCATGACGCGCTCGCGGCCGTTTCACTAGCTTCTATATACCAAATTCGGTATTACGGGAGGTGAATAGGTGACAGAGGTACGTGATTGGTGGAAACATGATAATTATCAGGGGGTTCATGATGTAAGAACATCTACGTTCGTGACGGGCTCGTAGCTGTTTCACTAGCTTCTATATACCAAGTTTGGTATTACGAGAGGTGAATAGGTGACAAATATACGTGACTAGTGGAAACATGATAATCGTCAGGAGTTTATCTTGTAAGAACATCTACGCTTGTGACGCATTCACGGCCGTTTACTAGCTTATATACACTAAGTTTGATATTACGGGAGGTGAATAGGTAACAAAGGTACGTGATGGTGGAGACATGATAATCGTCAGGGGCGTATCATGTAAGCTCATCTACGCTCATGACAAGCTCGCGGCCGTTTCACTAGCTTCTATATACCAACTTTGGTATTACGGGAGGGGAATAGGTTGCAAAGGTACCTGACTGGTGGAAACATGATAATGGTCAGGTGCGTATCATGTAAGAACACCGACGCTCATGACGCGCTCACGGCCGTTTCACCAGCTTCTATATACCAAGTTTGGTATTTCGGGAAGTGAATAGGTGACAAAGATATGTGACTAGTGGAAACATAATAATCATCAGGGGCGTATGATGTAGGAGCATCTACGCTCATGACGTGCTCGCGGCCTTTTCACTAGCTTCTGCATACCAACTTTGGTATTATCGTAGGGGAATAGGTTGCAAAGGTACGTGACTGGTGGAAACATAATAATCGTCAGGGGCGTATCATGTAAGAACATCTACGCTCATGACGCACTCGCGGCCGCTTCACTATCTTCTATATACCAAGTTTGGTATTATTGGAGGTGAATAGGTGGCAAATGTATGTGACTGGTGGAAACATGATAATCATCAGGGGCGTATCTTGTAAGAACATCTACGCTCATGACGCGCTCGCAGCCTTTTCACTAGCTTTTATATACCTAATTTGGTATTACGGGAGGTGAACAGGCAACAAAGGTACGTGACTGGTGGAAACATGATAATCGTCAGGGGCGTATCATGTAAGAACATCTACGCTCATGACGCGCTCGCGGCCTTTTCACTAGCTTCTATATACCAGGTTTGGTATTATCGTAGGGGAATAGGTTGCAAAGGTACGTGACTGGTGGAAACATAATAATTGTCAGGGGCATATCATGTAAGAACATCTACGCTCATGACGCGCTCGCGGCCGCTTCACTATCTTCTATATACCAAGTTTGGTATTATTGGAGGTGAATAGGTGGCAAAGGTGTGTGTGTGACTGGTGGAAACATGATAATCGTCAGAGGCGTATCTTGTAAGAACATCTACGCTCATGACGCGCTCGCAGCCTTTTCACTAGCTTCTATATACCCAGTTTGGTATTACGGGAGGTGAATAGGTGACAAAGGTACGTGACTGGTGGAAACATGATAATCGTCAGGGGCGTATCATGTAAGAACATCTACGCTCATGACGTGCTCGCGGCCTTTTCACTAGCTTCTATATACCAAGTTTGGTACTATTGGAGATGAATAGGTGGCAAAAGTATGTGACTGGTGGAAACATGATAATCATCAGGGGCGTATCTTGTAAGAACATCTACGCTCATGACGCGCTCGCAGCTTTTTAACTAGCTTCTATATACCCAGTTTGGTATTACGGGAGATGAATACGTGACAAAGGTACGTCACTGGTGGAAACATGATAATCGTCAGGGGCGTATCATGTAAGAACGTCTACGCTCATGGCGCGCTCGCGGCCTTTTCACTAGCTTCTATATACCAAGTTCGGTATTACGGGAGGGGAATGGGTTGCAAAGGTACGTGACTGAAGGAAACATGATAATTGTCAGGGGCATATTTTGTAAGAACATCTACGCTCATGATGTGCTCGCGGTCTTTTCACTAGCTTCTACATAACAAGTTTGGTATTACAAGATGTGAATAGGTGACAAAGGTACGTGACTGGTGGCAACATGATAATCATCACGGGCGTATCAAGTAAGATGATCTACGCGCATGACGAGCTCGCAGCCATTTCACTGGCTATTTCTATATACCAAGTTTGGTATTACGAGAGGGGAATAGGTGAAAAATATACGTGACTAGTGGAAACATGATAATCGTCAGGAGTTTATCTTGTAAGAACATCTACGCTTGTGACGCACTCACGGCAGTTTCACTAGCTTTTATACACCAAAATTGGTATTACGGGAGGTGAACAGGTTGCGAAGGTATGCGACTGGTGGAAACATGATAATTGTCAGAGGCGTATCATGTAAGAACATCTACGCTCATGAAGCGCTTGCGGCCGTTTCACTACCTTCTATATACCAAGTATGGTATTACGGAGGTGAATAGGTTGCAATGGTACGGGACTGGTGGAAACATGATAATCACCAGGGGCGTATCATGTAAAAACATCTATGCTCATTACGCGCTCGCGGCCTTTTCACTAGCTTCTATATACCAAGTTTGGTATTACGGGAGGTGAATAGGTGACAAAAGTACGTGACTGGTGGAAACATGTTAATCGTCAGGGGCGTATCATGTAAGAACATCTACGCTCAAGACGTATTCGCAGCCGTTTCCCTAGCTTTTATATACCAAGTTTGGTAATATGTGAGGTGAATGGGTTGCAAAGGTACGTGACTGGGGGAAACATGATAATGGGCAGGGGCGTACCATGTAAGAATATCTACGCTCACGACGGGATCACGGCTTTTTCACTAGCTTTAATACCATGTTTGGTCTTACGGGAGGTGAATGGTGACAGAGGTACGTGACTGGTGGAAACATAATAATCTTCAGGGGCGTATCATGTAAGAACATCTACGCTCATGACGCGCTCGCGGCCTTTTCACTAGCTTTAATGCCAAGTTTGGTCTTACGGGAGGTGAATGGTGACAAAGGTACGTGACTGGGAGAAACATGATAATCGTCAGGGGCATATCATGTAATAACATCTACGCTCATGACGCGCTCGCGGCCTTTTCACTAGCTTCTATACGCCAAGTTTGGCATTACGGGAGCTCAACAGGTGACCAAGGTACGTGACTGGTGGAGACATGCTAATCGTCAGGGGCGTATCATGTAAGAACATCTACGCTCATGATGTATTCGCAGCCGTTTCCCTAGCTTTTATATACCAAGTTTGGTAATATGTGAGGTGAATGGGTTGCAAAGGTACGTGACTGTGGGAAACATGATAATCGTCAGGGGCGTATCATGTAAGAATATCTACGCTCACGGTGGGATCACGGCTTTTTCATTAGCTTTATTACCAAGTTTGGTATTACGAGAGGTGAACAGGTTGCAAAGGTAAGTGACTGGTGGAAACATAATAATCGTCAGGGGCGTATCATGTAAGAACGTCTACGCTCATGACGCACTCGCAGCTTTTTCATTAGATTTAATACCAAGTTTGGTCTTACGGGAGGTGAATGGTGACAAAGGTACGTGACTGGTGGAAACGTAATAATCGTCAGGGGCGTATCATGTAAAAACATCTACGCTCATGACGCGCTCGCGGCCTTTTCACTAGCTCTTATATACCAAGTTTTTTATTATGGGAGGTGAATAGGTAACAAAAGTACGTGACTGGTGGAAACATGATAATCGTCAGGTGCGTATCATGTAAGAACGTCTACGCTCATGACGTGCTCGCGGCCGTTTTACTAGCTTCTATATACCAGGTTTGGTATTACGGGAGGTGAATAGGTGACAAAAGTACGTGACTAGTGGAAACATGATATACGTCCGGTGCGTATCATGTAAGATCGTCTACGCTCATGACGCGCTCGCGGCCTTTTCACTAGCTTCTATATGCCAAGTTTGGCATTACGGGAGGTGAACAGGTGACCAAGGTACGTGACTGGTGGAAACATGCTAATCGTCAGGGGCGTATCATGTAAGAACATCTACGCTCATGACGTACTCGCAGCAGTTTCCCTAGCTTTTATATACCAAGTTTGGTATTATGTGAGGTGAATGGGTTGCAAAGGTACGTGACTGGCGGAAACATGATAATCGGCAGGGGCGTACACTGTAAGAATATCTACGCTCACGGTGGGATCACGGCTTTTTCATTAGCTTTATTACCAAGTTTGGTATTACGAGAGGTGAACAGGTTGCAAAGGTATGTGACTGGTGGAAACATAATAATCGTCAGGGGCGTATCATGTAAGAACGTCTACGCTCGTGACGCACTCGCAGCTTTTTCATTAGATTTAATACCAAGTTTGGTCTTACGGGAGGTGAATGGTGACAAAGGTACGTGACTGGTGGAAACGTAATAATCATCAGGGGCGTATCATGTAAGAACATCTACGCTCATGACGCGCTCGCGGCCTTTTCGCTAGCTTCTATATGCCAAGTTTGGCATTACGGGAGGTGAACAGGTGACCAAGGTACGTGACTGATGGAAACATGCTAATCGTCAGGGGCGTATCATGTAAGAACATCTACGCTCATGACGTACTCGCAACCGTTTTCCTAGCTTTTATATACCAAGTTTGGTAATATGTTAGGTGAATGGGTTGCAAAGGTACGTGACTGGGGGAAACATGATAATCCGCAGGGGCGTACTATGTAAGATTATCTACGCTCATGACAGGATCACGGCTTTCAAACTAGCTTTAATACCAAGTTTGGTATTTCGGGTGGTGAATAGGTGACAAAGGTACGTGACTGGTGGAAATATGATAATCGTCAGTGGCGTATCATGTGAGAACTTCTACGCTCACGACGCGCTCGTGGCCTTTTCACTAGCTTCTATGTACCAAGTTTGATACTACAAGAGGTGAATAGGTGACAAAGGTACGTGACTGGTGGAAACACGATAATCGTCAGGGGCGTATCATGTAAGAACATCTACGCTCATGACGTATTCGCAGCCATTTCCCTAGCTTTTATATACCAAGTTTGGTAATATGTGAGGAGAATGGGTTGCAAAGGTACGTGACTGGGGGAAACATGATAATTGGCAGGGGCGTACCATGTAAGAATATCTACACTCATGACGGGATCACGGCTTTTTCACTATCTTTAATACCAAGTTTGGTCTTACGGGAGGTGAATGGTGACAAAAGTACGTGACTGGTGGAAACATAATAATCGTCAGGGGCGTATTATGTAAGAACATCTACGCTCATGACGCGCTCGCGGCCTTTTCGCTAGCTTCTATATGCCAAGTTTGGCATTACGGGAGGTGAACAGGTGACCAAGGTACGTGACTGGTGGAAACAAGCTAATCGTCAGGGGCGTATCATGTAAGAACATCTACGCTCATGACGTACTCGCAGCCGTTTTCCTAGCTTTTATATACCAAGTTTGGTAATATGTTAGGTGAATGGGTTGCAAAGGTACGTGACTGGGGGAAACATGATAATCCGCAGGGGCGTACTATGTAAGATTATCTACGCTCATGACAGGATCACGGCTTTCAAACTAGCTTTAATACCAAGTTTGGTATTTCGGGTGGTGAATAGGTGACAAAGGTACGTGACTGGTGGAAATATGATAATCGTCAGTGGCGTATCATGTGAGAACTTCTACGCTCACGACGCGCTCGTGGCCTTTTCACTAGCTTCTATGTACCAAGTTTGATACTACAAGAGGTGAATAGGTGACAAAGGTACGTGACTGGTGGAAACACGATAATCGTCAGGGGCGTATCATGTAAGAACATCTACGCTCATGACGTATTCGCAGCCATTTCCCTAGCTTTTATATACCAAGTTTGGTAATATGTGAGGAGAATGGGTTGCAAAGGTACGTGACTGGGGGAAACATGATAATTGGCAGGGGCGTACCATGTAAGAATATCTACACTCATGACGGGATCACGGCTTTTTCACTATCTTTAATACCAAGTTTGGTCTTACGGGAGGTGAATGGTGACAAAAGTACGTGACTGGTGGAAACATAATAATCGTCAGGGGCGTATTATGTAAGAACATCTACGCTCATGACGCGCTCGCGGCCTTTTCACTAGCTTTAATACCAAGTTTGGTCTTGTGGGAGGTGAATGGTGACAAAGGTACGTGACTGGGGGAAACATGATAATCGTCAGGGGCGTATCATGTAAGAACATCTACGCTCATGACGCGCTCGCGGCCTTTTCACTAGCTTCTATATGCCAAGTTTGGCATTACGGGAGGTGAACAGGTGACCAAGGTACGTGACTGGTGGAAACATGCTAATCGTCAGGGGCGTATCATGTAAGAACATCTACGCTCATGACGTATTCGCAGCCGTTTCCCTAGCTTTTATATACCAAGTTTGGTAATATGTGAGGTGAATTGGTTGCAAAGGTACGTGACTGGGGGAAACATGATAATCGGCAGGGGCGTACCATGTAAGAATATTTACGCTCATGAAGAGATCACGGCTTTTTCACTAGCTTTAATACCAAGTTTGGTCTTACGGGAGGTGAATGGTGACAAAGGTACGTGACTGGTGGAAACATAATAATTGTCAGGGGCGTATCATGTAAGAATATCTACGCTCATGACGCGCTCGCGGCCTTTTCAGTAGCTCTTATATACCAAGTTTCTTATTACGGGAGGTGAATAGGTAACCAAAGTACGTGACTGGTGGAAACATGCTAATCGTCAGGGGCGTATCATGTAAGAACATCTACGCTCATGACGTACTCGCAGCAGTTTCCCTAGCTTTTATATACCAAGTTTGGTATTATGTGAGGTGAATGGGTTGCAAAGGTACGTGACTGGCGGAAACATGATAATCGGCAGGGGCGTACACTGTAAGAATATCTACGCTCATGACGCGCTCGCGGCCTTTTCACTAGCTTCTATATACCAAGTTTGGTATCACGAGAGGTGAACAGGTTGCAAAGGTATGTGACTGGTGGAAACATAATAATCGTCAGAGGCGTATCATGTAAGAACGTCTACGCTCATGACGCGCTCTAGGCCTTTTCACTAGCTTCTATATACAAAGTTTGATATTACAAGAGGTGAATAGGAGACAAAGGTACGTGACTGGTGGAAACATGATAATCGTCAGGGGCGTATCATGTAAAAACATCTACGCTCATGACACGCTCGCGGCCTTTTCACTAGCTTCTATATGCCAAGTTCGGCATTACGGGAGGTGAACAGGTGACCAAAGTACGTGACTGGTGGAAACATGCTAATCGTCAGGGGCGTATCATGTAAGAACATCTACGCTCATGACGTACTCGCAGCCGTTTCCTTAGCTTTTATATACAAAGTTTGGTAAAATGCGAGGTGAATGGGTTTCAAGAGTACGTGACTGGGGGAAACATGATAATCGGCAGGGGCGTACCATGTATAAGAATATCGACGCTCATGACGGAATCACGGCTTTTTCACTAGCTTTAATACCAAGTTTGGTCTTACGGGAGGTGAATGGTGACAAAGGTACGGGACTGGTAGAAACATAATAATCGTCAGGGGCGTATCATGTAAGAACATCTACGCTCATGACGCGCTCGCGGCCTTTTCACTAGCTTTAATACCAAGTTTGGTCTTATGGGAGGTGAATGGTGACAAAGGTACGTGACTGGGGGAAACATGATAATCGTCAGGGGCGTATCATGTAAGAACATCTACGCTCATGACGTGCTCGCGGCCTTTTCACTAGCTTCTATATGCCAAGTTTGGCATTACGGGAGGTGAACAGGTGACCAAAGTACGTGACTGGTGGAAACATGCTAATCTTCAGGGGCGTATCATGTAAGAACATCTACGCTCATGACGTATTCGCAGCCGTTTTCCTAGCTTTTATATACCAAGTTTGGTAATATGTGAGGTGAATCGGTTGCAAAGGTACGTGACTGGGGGAAACATGATAATCGGCAGGGGCGTACCATGTAAGAATATCTACGCTCATGAAGAGATCACGGCTTTTTCACTATCTTTAATACCAAGTTTGGTCTTACGGGAGGTGAATGGTGACAAAGGTACGTGACTGGTGGAAACATAATAATTGTCAGGGGCGTATCATGTAAGAATATCTACGCTCATGACGCGCTCGCGGCCTTTTCAATAGCTCTTATATACCAAGTTTTTTATTACGGGAGGTGAATAGGTATTAAAAGTACGTGACTGGTGGAAACATGATAATCGTCAGGTGCGTATCATGTAAGAACGTCTACGCTCATGACGTGCTCGCGGCCGTTTTACTAGCTTCTATATACCAAGTTTGGTATTACGGGAGGTGAATAGGTGACAAAAGTACGTGACTAGTGGAAACATGATATACGTCCGGTGCGTATCATGTAAGATCGTCTACGCTCATGACGCGTTCGCGGCCTTTTCACTAGCTTCTATATGCCAAGTTTGGCATTACGGGAGGTGAACAGGTGACCAAGGTACGTGACTGGTGGAAACATGCTAATCGTCAGGGGCGTATCATAAAAGAACATCTACGCTCATGACGTACTCGCAGCAGTTTCCCTAGCTTTTATATACCAAGTTTGGTAATATGTGAGGTGAATGGGTTGCAAAGGTACGTGATTGGCGGAAATATGATAATCGGCAGGGGCGTACACTGTAAGAATATCTACGCTCACGGTGGGATCACGGCTTTTTCATTAGCTTTATTACCAAGTTTGGTAATATGTGAGGAGAATGGGTTGCAAAGGTACGTGACTGGGGGAAACATGATAATTGGCAGGGGCGTACCATGTAAGAATATCTACACTCATGACGGGATCACGGCTTTTTCACTATCTTTAATACCAAGTTTGGTCTTACGGGAGGTGAATGGTGACAAAAGTACGTGACTGGTGGAAACATAATAATCGTCAGGGGCGTATTATGTAATAACATCTACGCTCATGACGCGCTCGCGGCCTTTTCACTAGCTTTAATACCAAGTTTGGTCTTGTGGGAGGTGAATGGTGACAAAGGTACGTGACTGGGGGAAACATGATAATCGTCAGGGGCGTATCATGTAAGAACATCTACGCTCATGACGCGCTCGCGGCCTTTTCACTAGCTTCTATATGCCAAGTTTGGCATTACGGGAGGTGAACAGGTGACCAAGGTACGTGACTGGTGGAAACATGCTAATCGTCAGGGGCGTATCATGTAAGAACATCTACGCTCATGACGTATTCGCAGCCGTTTCCCTAGCTTTTATATACCAAGTTTGGTAATATGTGAGGTGAATTGGTTGCAAAGGTACGTGACTGGGGGAAACATGATAATCGGCAGGGGCGTACCATGTAAGAATATTTACGCTCCTGAAGAGATCACGGCTTTTTCACTAGCTTTAATACCAAGTTTGGTCTTACGGGAGGTGAATGGTGACAAAGGTACGTGACTGGTGGAAACATAATAATTGTCAGGGGCGTATCATGTAAGAATATCTACGCTCATGACGCGCTCGCGGCCTTTTCAGTAGCTCTTATATACCAAGTTTCTTATTACGGGAGGTGAATAGGTAACCAAAGTACGTGACTGGTGGAAACATGCTAATCGTCAGGGGCGTATCATGTAAGAACATCTACGCTCATGACGTACTCGCAGCAGTTTCCCTAGCTTTTATATACCAAGTTTGGTATTATGTGAGGTGACTGGGTTGCAAAGGTACGTGACTGGCGGAAACATGATAATCGGCAGGGGCGTACACTGTAAGAATATCTACGCTCATGACGCGCTCGCGGCCTTTTCACTAGCTTCTATATACCAAGTTTGGTATCACGAGAGGTGAACAGGTTGCAAAGGTATGTGACTGGTGGAAACATAATAATCGTCAGAGGCGTATCATGTAAGAACGTCTACGCTCATGACGCGCTCTAGGCCTTTTCACTAGCTTCTATATACAAAGTTTGATATTACAAGAGGTGAATAGGAGACAAAGGTACGTGACTGGTGGAAACATGATAATCGTCAGGGGCGTATCATGTAAAAACATCTACGCTCATGACGCGCTCGCGGCCTTTTCACTAGCTTCTATATGCCAAGTTTGGCAATACGGGAGGTGAACAGGTGACCAAAGTACGTGACTGGTGGAAACATGCTAATGGTCAGGGGCGTATCGTGTAAAAAAATCTACGCTCATGACGTACTCGCAGCCGTTTCCTTAGCTTTTATATACAAAGTTTGGTAAAATGCGAGGTGAATGGGTTGCAAGGGTACGTGACTGGGGGAAACATGATAATCGGCAGGGGCGTACCATGTATAAGAATATCGACGCTCATGACGGAATCACGGCTTTTTCACTAGCTTTAATACCAAGTTTGGTCTTACGGGAGGTGAATGGTGACAAAGGTATGGGACTGGTAGAAACATAATAATCGTCAGGGGCGTATCATGTAAGAACATCTACGCTCATGACGCGCTCGCGGCGTTTTCGCTAGCTTTATTACCAAGTTTGGTCTTACGGGAGGTGAATGGTGACAAAGGTACGTGACTGGGGGAAACATGATAATCGTCAGGGGCGTATCATGTAAGAACATCTACGCTCATGACGCGCACGCGGCCTTTTCACTAGCTTTATATACCAAGTTTAGTATTACGGGAGGTGAACAGGTGACCAAGGTACGTGACTGGTGGAAACATGCTAATTTTCAGGGGCGTATCATGTAAGAACATCTACGCTCATGACGTATTCGCAGCCGTTTTCCTAGCTTTTGTATACCAAGTTTGGTAATATGTGAGGTGAATCGGTTGCAAAGGTACGTGACTGGGGGAAACATGATAATCGGCAGGGGCGTACCATGTAAGAATATCTACGCTCATGAAGAGATCACGGCTTTTTCACTAGCTTTAATACCAAGTTTGGTCTTACGGGAGGTGAATGGTGACAAAGGTACGTGACTGGTGGAAACATAATAATTGTCAGGGGCGTATCATGTAAGAATATCTACGCTCATGACGCGCTCGCGGCCTTTTCAATAGCTCTTATATACCAAGTTTTTTATTACGGGAGGTGAATAGGTATTAAATGTACGTGACTGGTGGAAACATGATAATCGTCAGGTGCGTATCATGTAAGAACGTCTACGCTCATGACGTGCTCGCGGCCGTTTTACTAGCTTCTATATACCAAGTTTGGTATTACGGGAGGTGAATAGGTGACAAAAGTACGTGACTAGTGGAAACATGATATACGTCCGGTGCGTATCATGTAAGATCGTCTACGCTCATGACGCGCTCGCGGCCTTTTCACTAGCTTCTATATGCCAAGTTTGGCATTACGGGAGGTGAACAGGTGACCAAGGTACGTGACTGGTGGAAACATGCTAATCGTCAGGGGCGTATCATAAAAGAACATCTACGCTCATGACGTACTCGCAGCAGTTTCCCTAGCTTTTATATACCAAGTTTGGTAATATGTGAGGTGAATGGGTTGCAAAGGTACGTGATTGGCGGAAATATGATAATCGGCAGGGGCGTACACTGTAAGAATATCTACGCTCACGGTGGGATCACGGCTTTTTCATTAGCTTTATTACCAAGTTTGGTAATATGTGAGGAGAATGGGTTGCAAAGGTACGTGACTGGGGGAAACATGATAATTGGCAGGGGCGTACCATGTAAGAATATCTACACTCATGACGGGATCACGGCTTTTTCACTATCTTTAATACCAAGTTCGGTCTTACGGGAGGTGAATGGTGACAAAAGTACGTGACTGGTGGAAACATAATAATCGTCAGGGGCGTATTATGTAAGAACATCTACGCTCATGACGCGCTCGCGGCCTTTTCACTAGCTTTAATACCAAGTTTGGCCTTGTGGGAGGTGAATGGTGACAAAGGTACGTGACTGGGGGAAACATGATAATCGTCAGGGGCGTATCATGTAAGAACATCTACGCTCATGACGCGCTCGCGGCCTTTCCACTAGCTTCTATATGCCAAGTTTGGCATTACGGGAGGTGAACAGGTGACCAAGGTACGTGACTGGTGGAAACATGCTAATCGTCAGGGGCGTATCATGTAAGAACATCTACGCTCATGACGTATTCGCAGCCGTTTCCCTAGCTTTTATATACCAAGTTTGGTAATATGTGAGGTGAATTGGTTGCAAAGGTACGTGACTGGGGGAAACATGATAATCGGCAGGGGCGTACCATGTAAGAATATTTACGCTCCTGAAGAGATCACGGCTTTTTCACTAGCTTTAATACCAAGTTTGGTCTTACGGGAGGTGAATGGTGACAAAGGTACGTGACTGGTGGAAACATAATAATTGTCAGGGGCGTATCATGTAAGAATATCTACGCTCATGACGCGCTCGCGGCCTTTTCAGTAGCTCTTATATACCAAGTTTCTTATTACGGGAGGTGAATAGGTAACCAAAGTACGTGACTGGTGGAAACATGCTAATCGTCAGGGGCGTATCATGTAAGAACATCTACGCTCATGACGTACTCGCAGCAGTTTCCCTAGCTTTTATATACCAAGTTTGGTATTATGTGAGGTGACTGGGTTGCAAAGGTACGTGACTGGCGGAAACATGATAATCGGCAGGGGCGTACACTGTAAGAATATCTACGCTCATGACGCGCTCGCGGCCTTTTCACTAGCTTCTATATACCAAGTTTGGTATCACGAGAGGTGAACAGGTTGCAAAGGTATGTGACTGGTGGAAACATAATAATCGTCAGAGGCGTATCATGTAAGAACGTCTACGCTCATGACGCGCTCTAGGCCTTTTCACTAGCTTCTATATACAAAGTTTGATATTACAAGAGGTGAATAGGAGACAAAGGTACGTGACTGGTGGAAACATGATAATCGTCAGGGGCGTATCATGTAAAAACATCTACGCTCATGACGCGCTCGCGGCCTTTTCACTAGCTTCTATATGCCAAGTTTGGCAATACGGGAGGTGAACAGGTGACCAAAGTACGTGACTGGTGGAAACATGCTAATGGTCAGGGGCGTATCGTGTAAAAAAATCTACGCTCATGACGTACTCGCAGCCGTTTCCTTAGCTTTTATATACAAAGTTTGGTAAAATGCGAGGTGAATGGGTTGCAAGGGTACGTGACTGGGGGAAACATGATAATCGGCAGGGGCGTACCATGTATAAGAATATCGACGCTCATGACGGAATCACGGCTTTTTCACTAGCTTTAATACCAAGTTTGGTCTTACGGGAGGTGAATGGTGACAAAGGTATGGGACTGGTAGAAACATAATAATCGTCAGGGGCGTATCATGTAAGAACATCTACGCTCATGACGCGCTCGCGGCGTTTTCGCTAGCTTTATTACCAAGTTTGGTCTTACGGGAGGTGAATGGTGACAAAGGTACGTGACTGGGGGAAACATGATAATCGTCAGGGGCGTATCATGTAAGAACATCTACGCTCATGACGCGCACGCGGCCTTTTCACTAGCTTTATATACCAAGTTTAGTATTACGGGAGGTGAACAGGTGACCAAGGTACGTGACTGGTGGAAACATGCTAATTTTCAGGGGCGTATCATGTAAGAACATCTACGCTCATGACGTATTCGCAGCCGTTTTCCTAGCTTTTATATACCAAGTTTGGTAATATGTGAGGTGAATCGGTTGCAAAGGTACGTGACTGGGGGAAACATGATAATCGGCAGGGGCGTACCATGTAAGAATATCTACGCTCATGAAGAGATCACGGCTTTTTCACTAGCTTTAATACCAAGTTTGGTCTTACGGGAGGTGAATGGTGACAAAGGTACGTGACTGGTGGAAACATAATAATTGTCAGGGGCGTATCATGTAAGAATATCTACGCTCATGACGCGCTCGCGGCCTTTTCAATAGCTCTTATATACCAAGTTTTTTATTACGGGAGGTGAATAGGTATTAAATGTACGTGACTGGTGGAAACATGATAATCGTCAGGTGCGTATCATGTAAGAACGTCTACGCTCATGACGTGCTCGCGGCCGTTTTACTAGCTTCTATATACCAAGTTTGGTATTACGGGAGGTGAATAGGTGACAAAAGTACGTGACTAGTGGAAACATGATATACGTCCGGTGCGTATCATGTAAGATCGTCTACGCTCATGACGCGCTCGCGGCCTTTTCACTAGCTTCTATATGCCAAGTTTGGCATTACGGGAGGTGAACAGGTGACCAAGGTACGTGACTGGTGGAAACATGCTAATCGTCAGGGGCGTATCATAAAAGAACATCTACGCTCATGACGTACTCGCAGCAGTTTCCCTAGCTTTTATATACCAAGTTTGGTAATATGTGAGGTGAATGGGTTGCAAAGGTACGTGATTGGCGGAAATATGATAATCGGCAGGGGCGTACACTGTAAGAATATCTACGCTCACGGTGGGATCACGGCTTTTTCATTAGCTTTATTACCAAGTTTGGTAATATGTGAGGAGAATGGGTTGCAAAGGTACGTGACTGGGGGAAACATGATAATTGGCAGGGGCGTACCATGTAAGAATATCTACACTCATGACGGGATCACGGCTTTTTCACTATCTTTAATACCAAGTTTGGTCTTACGGGAGGTGAATGGTGACAAAAGTACGTGACTGGTGGAAACATAATAATCGTCAGGGGCGTATTATGTAAGAACATCTACGCTCATGACGCGCTCGCGGCCTTTTCACTAGCTTTAATACCAAGTTTGGCCTTGTGGGAGGTGAATGGTGACAAAGGTACGTGACTGGGGGAAACATGATAATCGTCAGGGGCGTATCATGTAAGAACATCTACGCTCATGACGCGCTCGCGGCCTTTCCACTAGCTTCTATATGCCAAGTTTGGCATTACGGGAGGTGAACAGGTGACCAAGGTACGTGACTGGTGGAAACATGCTAATCGTCAGGGGCGTATCATGTAAGAACATCTACGCTCATGACGTATTCGCAGCCGTTTCCCTAGCTTTTATATACCAAGTTTGGTAATATGTGAGGTGAATTGGTTGCAAAGGTACGTGACTGGGGGAAACATGATAATCGGCAGGGGCGTACCATGTAAGAATATCTACGCTCATGAAGAGATCACGGCTTTTTCACTAGCTTTAATACCAAGTTTGGTCTTACGGGAGGTGAATGGTGACAAAGGTATGGGACTGGTAGAAACATAATAATCGTCAGGGGCGTATCATGTAAGAACATCTACGCTCATGACGCGCTCGCGGCGTTTTCGCTAGCTTTATTACCAAGTTTGGTCTTACGGGAGGTGAATGGTGACAAAGGTACGTGACTGGGGGAAACATGATAATCGTCAGGGGCGTATCATGTAAGAACATCTACGCTCATGACGCGCACGCGGCCTTTTCACTAGCTTTATATACCAAGTTTAGTATTACGGGAGGTGAACAGGTGACCAAGGTACGTGACTGGTGGAAACATGCTAAATTTCAGGGGCGTATCCTGTAAAAACATCTACGCTCATGGTGTACTCGCAGCCGTTTCCCTAGCTTTTATATACCAAGTTTGGTAATATGTGAGGTGAATGGGTTGCAAAGGTACGTGACTGGGGGAAACATGATAATCGGCAGGGGCGTACCATGTAAGAATATCTACGCTCATGACGGGATCACGGCTTTGTCACTAGCTTTATTACCAAGGTTGGTCTTACGGGAGGTGATTGGTGACAAAGGTACGCGACTGGTGGAAACATAATAATCGTCAGGGGCGTATCCTGTAAGAACATCTACGCTCATGACGTGCTCGCGGCCTTTTCACTGGCTTCTATATACCAAGTTTGGTATTACGGGAGGTGAATAGGTGACAAAAGTACGTGACTAGTGAAAACATGATATACGTCCGGTGCGTATCATGTAACAACGTCTACGCTCATGACGCGCTCGCGACCTTTTCACTAGCTTCTATATGCCAAGTTTGGCATTACGGGAGGTGAACAGGTGACCAAGGTACGTGACTGGTGGAAACATGCTAATCGTCAGGGGCGTATCATGTAAGAACATCTAGGCTCATGACGTACTCGCAGCAGTTTCCCTAGCTTTTATATAGCAAGTTTGGTATTATGTGAGGTGAATGGGTTGCAAAGGTACGTGACTGGCGGAAACATGATAATCGGCAGGGGCGTACACTGTAAGAATATCTACGCTCATGACGCGCTCGCGGCCTTTTCACTAGCTTCTATATACCAAGTTTGGTATTACGAGAGGTGAACAGGTTGCAAAGGTATGTGACTGGTGGAAACATAATAATCGTCAGAGGCGTATCATGTAAGAATGTCTACGCTCATGACGCACTCGCGGCTTTTTCATTAGATTTAATACCAAGTTTGGTCTTACGGGAGGTGAATGGTGACAAAGGTACGTGACTGGTGGAAACATAATAATCGTCAGGGGCGTATCATGTAAAAACATCTACGCTCATGACGCGCTCGCGGCCTTTTCACTAGCTTTAATACCAAGTTTGGTTTTACGGGAGGTGAAGGGTGACAAAGGTACGTGACTGGGGGAAACATGATAATCGTCAGGGGCGTATCATGTAAGAACATCTACGCTCATGACGCGCTCGCGGCCTTTTCACTAGCTTCTATATGCCAAGTTTGGCATTACGGGAGGTGAACAGGTGACCAAGGTACGTGACTGGTGGAAACATGCTAATCGTCAGGGGCGTATCATGTAAGAACATCTACGCTCATGACGTACTCGCAGCCGTTTCCCTAGCTTTTATATACCAAGTTTGGTAATATGTTAGGTGAATGGGTTGCAAAGGTACGTGACTGGGGGAAACATGATAATCCGCAGGGGCGTACCATGTAAGATTATCTACGCTCATGACGGGATCACGGCTTTCACACTAGCTTTAATACCAAGTTTGGTATTTCGGGTGGTGAATAGGTGACAAAGGTACGTGACTGGTGGAAATATGATAATCGTCAGTGGCGTATCATGTGAGAACTTCTACGCTCACGACGCGCTCGTGGCCTTTTCACTAGCTTCTATGTACCAAGTTTGATACTACAAGAGGTGAATAGGTGACAAAGGTACGTGACTGGTGGAAACATGATAATCGTCAGGGGCTTATCATGTAACAACGTCTACGCTCATGACGCGCTCGCGGCTTTTTCACAAGCTTCTATGTGCCAAGTTTGGTATTACGGGAGGTGAATAGGTGACAAACATACGTGACTGGTGGAAACATGATAATCGTCAGGGGCGTATTATGTAAGAACATCTACGCTCATGACGTGCTCGCGGCCTTTTCACTAGCTTCTATATACCAAGTTTGGCACTATTTGAGGTGAATAGGTGGCAAAGGTATGTGACTGGTGGAAACATGATAATCGTCAGGGGCGTATCTTGTAAGAACATCAACGCTCATGACGCGCTCGCAGCCTTTTCACTAGCTTCTATATACCTAGTTTGGTATTACGGGAGGTGAATAGGCAACAAAGGTACGTGACTGGTGGAAACATGATAATCGTCAGGGGCGTATCATGTAAGAACATCTACGCTCATGACTTGCTCGCGGCCTTTTCACTAGCTTCAATATACCAAGTTTGGTATAACGGGAGTTGAGTAGGTGACAAAAGTACATGACTGGTGGAAACATGATAATTGTCAGGGGCGTATCATGTAAGAATATCTACGCTCATGACGCGCTCGTGGCCTTTTCACTAGCTTCTATATACCAAGTTTGATATTACAAGAGGTGAATAGGTGACAAAGGTAGGTGACTGGTGGAAACAAGATATACGTCACGTGCATATCATGTAAGAACGTCTACGCTCATGACGCACTTGCGGCCGTTTTTCTAGCTTCTATATGCTAAGTTTGGCATTACGGGAGGTGCACAGGTGACTAAGGTACGTGACTGGTGGAAACATGCTAATCGTCAGGGGTGTATCATGTAAGAACATCTACGCTCATGACGCGCTCACGGCCTTTTCACTAGCTTCTATATGCCAAGTTTGGCATTACGGGAGGTGAACAGGTGACCAAGGTACGTGACTGGTGGAAACATGCTAATCGTCAGGGGCCTATCATGTAAGAACGTCTACGCTCATGCCGTGCTCGCGGCCGTTTTACTAGCTTTTATATACCAAGTTTGGTATTACGGGAAGTGAATAGGTTGCAAAGGTACGACACTGGTGGAAACATAATTGTCAGGGGCGTATCATTTAAGAACTTCTACGCTCATGACGCGCTCGTGGCCTTTTCACTAGCTTCTATATACCAAGTTTGATATTAAGAGGGGTGAATAGGTACAAAGGTACGTGACTGGTGGAAACATAATAATCGTCAGGAGCATAACATGTAAGAACATCTACGCTCATGACGCGCTCACGGCCTTTTCACTAGCTTCTATATGCCAAGTTTGGCATTACGGGAGGTGAACAGGTGACCAAGGTACATGGCTGGTGGAAACATGCTAATCGTCAGGGGCGTATCATGTAAGAACGTCTACGCTCATGCCGTGCTCGCGGCCGTTTTACTAGCTTTTATATACCAAGTTTGGTATTACGGGAAGTGAATAGGTTGCAAAGGTACGGGACTGGTAGAAACATGATAATCGTCAGGGGCGTATCATTTAAGAACTTCTACGCTCATGACGCGCTCGTGGCTTTTTCACTAGCTTCTATATACCAAGTTTGATATTACAAGAGGTGAATAGGTACAAATGTACGTGACTGGTGGAAACATGATAATCGTCAGGGGCGTATCATGTCAGAACATCTACGCTCATGACGCGCTCACGGCCTTTTCACTAGCTTCTATATGCCAAGTTTGGTATTACGGGAGGTGAATAGGTGACAGAGGTACGTGATTGGTGGAAACATGATAATTATCAGGGGGTTCATGATGTAAGAACATCTACGTTCGTGACGTGCTCACAGCTGTTTCACTAGCTTCTATATACCAAGTTTGGTATTACGAGAGGTGAATAGGTGACAAATATACGTGACTAGTGGAAACATGATAATCGTCAGGAGTTTATCTTGTAACACCATCTACGCTTGTGACGCATTCACGGCCGTTTACTAGCTTATATACACTAAGTTTGATATTACGGGAGGTGAATAGGTAACAAAGGTACGTGATGGTGGAGACATGATAATCGTCAGGGGCGTATCATGTAAGCTCATCTACGCTCATGACAAGCTCGCGGCCGTTTCACTAGCTTCTATATACCAACTTTGGTATTACGGGAGGGGAATAGGTTGTAAAGGTACCTGACTGGTGGAAACATGATAATGATCAGGTGCGTATCATGTAAGAACACCGACGCTCATGACGCGCTCGCGGCCTTTTCACTAGCTTCTATATACCAGGTTTGGTATTATCGTAGGGGAATAGGTTGCAAAGGTACGTGACTGGTGGAAACATAATAATTGTCAGGGGCATAACATGTAAGAACATCTACGCTCATGACGCGCTCGCGGCCGCTTCACTATCTTCTATATACCAAGTTTGGTATTATTGGAGGTGAATAGGTGGCAAAGGTGTGTGTGTGACTGGTGGAAACATGATAATCGTCAGAGGCGTATCTTGTAAGAACATCTACGCTCATGACGCGCTCGCAGCCTTTTCACTACCTTCTATATACCAAGTATGGTATTACGGAGGTGAATAGGTTGCAAAGGTACGGGACTGGTGGAAACATGATAATCACCAGGGGCGTATCATGTAAAAACATCTATGCTCATTACGCGCTCGCGGCCTTTTCACTAGCTTCTATATACCAAGTTTGGTATTACGGGAGGTGTATAGGTGACAAAAGTACCTGACTGGTGGAAACATGTTAATCGTCAGGGGCGTATCATGTAAGAACATCTACGCTCAAGACGTATTCGCAGCCGTTTCCCTAGCTTTTATATACCAAGTTTGGTATTATGTGAGGTGAATGGGTTGCAAAGGTACGTGACTGGGGGAAACATGATAATGGGCAGGGGCGTACCATGTAAGAATATCTACGCTCACGACGGGATCACGGCTTTTTCACTAGCTTCTATATGCCAAGTTTGGCATTCCGGCAGGTGAACAGGTGACCAAGGTACGTGAATGGTGGAAACATGCTAATCGTCAGGGGCGTATCATGTAAGAACATCTACGCTCATGACGTATTTGCAGCCATTTCCCTAGCTTTTATATACCAAGTTTGGTAATATGTGAGGTGAATGGGTTGCAAAGGTACGTGACTGGGGGAAACATGATAATTGGCAGGGGCGTACCATGTAAGAATATCTACACTCATGATTGGATCACGGCTTTTTCACTAACTTTAATACCAAGTTTGGTCTTACGGGAGGTGAATGGTGACAAAGGTGCATGACTGGTGGAAACATAATAATCGTCAGGTGCGTATCATGTAAGAACGTCTACGCTCATCACGTGCTCGCGGCCGTTTTACTAGCTTCTATATACCAAGTTTGGTATTACGGGAGGTGAATAGGTGACAAACGTACGTGACTAGTGGAAACATGATATACGTCCGGTGCGTATCATGTAAGATCGTCTACGCTCATGACGCGCTCGCGGCCTTTTCACTAGCTTCTATATGCCAAGTTTGGCATTACGGGAGGTGAACAGGTGACCAAGGTACGTGACTGGTGGAAACATGCTAATCGTCAGGGGCGTATCATGTAAGAACATCTACGCTCATGATGTACTCGCAGCAGTTTCCCTAGCTTTTATATACCAAGTTTTGTATTATGTGAGGTGAATGGGTTGCAAAGGTACGTGACTGGCGGAAACATGATAATCGGCAGGGGCGTACACTGTAAGAATATCTACGCTCACGGTGGGATCACGGCTTTTTCATTAGCTTTATTACCAAGTTTGGTATTACGAGAGGTGAACAGGTTGCAAAGGTATGTGACTGGTGGAAACATAATAATCGTCAGGGGCGTATCATGTAAGAACGTCTACGCTCATGACGCACTCGCAGCTTTTTCATTAGATTTAATACCAAGTTTGGTCTTACGGGAGGTGAATGGTGACAAAGGTACGTGACTGGTGGAAACATAATAATCGTCAGGGGCGTATCATGTAAAAACATCTACGCTCATGACGCGCTCGCGGCCTTTTCACTAGCTTTAATACCAAGTTTGGTCTTACGGGAGGTGAATGGTGACAAAGGTACGTGACTGGTGGAAACATGATAATCATCAGGGGCGTATCATGTAAGAACATCTACGCTCATGACGCGCTCGCGGCCTTTTCGTTAGCTTCTATATGCCAAGTTTGGCATTACGGGAGGTGAACAGGTGACCAAGGTACGTGACTGGTGGAAACATGCTAATCGTCAGGGGCGTATCATGTAAGAACATCTACGCTCATGACGTACTCGCAGCCGTTTCCCTAGCTTTTATATACCAAGTTTGGTAATATGTTAGGTGAGTGGGTTGCAAAGGTACGTGACTGGGGGAAACATGATAATCCGCAGGGGCGTACCATGTAAGATTATCTACGCTCATGACGGGATCACGGCTTTCACACTAGCTTTAATACCAAGTTTGGTATTTCGGGTGGTGAATAGGTGACAAAGGTACGTGACTGGTGGAAATATGATAATCGTCAGTGGCGTATCATGTGAGAACTTCTACGCTCACGACGCGCTCGTGGCCTTTTCACTAGCTTCTATGTACCAAGTTTGATACTACGAGAGGTGAATAGGTGACAAAGGTACGTGACTGGTGGAAACACGATAATCGTCAGGGGCGTATCATGTAAGAACATCTACGCTCATGACGTATTCGCAGCCATTTCCCTAGCTTTTATATACCAAGTTTGGTAATATGTGAGGAGAATGGGTTGCAAAGGTACGTGACTGGGGGAAACATGATAATTGGCAGGGGCGTACCATGTAAGAATATCTACACTCATGACGGGATCACGGCTTTTTCACTATCTTTAATACCAAGTTTGGTTTTACGGGAGGTGAATGGTGACAAAAGTACGTGACTGGTGGAAACATAATAATTGTCAGGGGCGTATCATGTAAGAATATCTACGCTCATGACGCGCTCGCGGCCTTTTCAGTAGCTCTTATATACCAAGTTTCTTATTACGGGAGGTGAATAGGTAACCAAAGTACGTGACTGGGGGAAACATGATAATCGTCAGGGGCGTATCATGTAAGAACATCTACGCTCATGACGTGCTCGCGGCCTTTTCACTAGCTTCTATATGCCAAGTTTGGCATTACGGGAGGTGAACAGGTGACCAAGGTACGTGACTGGTGGAAACACGCTAATCGTCAGGGGCGTATCATGTAAGAACATCTACGCTCATGACGTATTCGCAGCCGTTTTACTAGCTTTTTTATACCAAGTTTGGTATTACGGAAGGTGAATAGGTTGCGAAGGTACGTGACTAGTGGAAACATGATAATCGTCAGGGGCGTATCTTGTAAGAACTTCTACGCTCATGACGCGCTCGTGGCCTTTTCAGTAGCTTTTATATACCAAGTTTGATATTACAAGAAGTGAATAGGTGACAAAGGTACGTGACTGGTGGAAACATGATAATCGTCAGGGGCGTATTATGTAAGAACATCTACGCTCATGACGCGCTCACGGCCTTTTCACTAGCTTTAATACCAAGTTTGGTCTTACGGGAGGTGAATGGTGACAAAGGTACGTGACTGGTGGAAACATAATAATTGTCAGGGGCGTATCATGTAAGAATATCTACGCTCATGACGCGCTCGCCGCCGTTTTACTAGCTTTTATATACCAAGTTTGGTATTATGGGAAGTGAATAGGTTGCAAAGGTGCGGGACTGGTGGAAACATGATAATCGTCAGGGGCGTATCATTTAAGAACTTCTACGCTCATGACGCGCTCTAGGCCTTTTCACTAGCTTCTACATACAAAGTTTGATATTACAAGAGGTGAATAGGAGACAAAGGTACGTGACTGGTGGAAACATAATAATCGTCAGGGGCGTATCATGTAAAAACATCTACGCTCATGACGCCCTCGCGGCCTTTTCACTAGCTTCTATATGCCAAGTTTGGCATTACGGGAGGTGAACAGGTGACCAAAGTACGTGACTGGTGGAAACATGCTAATCGTCAGGGGCGTATCATGTAAGAACATCTACGCTCATGACGTACTCGCAGCCGTTTCCTTAGCTTTTATATACAAAGTTTGGTAAAATGCGAGGTGAATGGGTTGCAAGGGTACGCGACTGGGGGAAACATGATAATCGGCAGGGGCGTACCATGTATAAGAATATCGACGCTCATGACGGAATCACGGCTTTTTCACTAGCTTTAATACCAAGTTTGGTCTTACGGGAGGTGAATGGTGACAAAGGTACGTGACTGGTAGAAACATAATAATCGTCAGGGGCGTATCATGTAAGAACATCTACGCTCATGACGCGCTCGCGGCGTTTTCGCTAGCTTTATTACCAAGTTTGGTCTTACGGGAGGTGAATGGTGACAAAGGTACGTGACTGGGGGAAACATGATAATCGTCAGGGACGTATCATGTAAGAACATCTACGCTCATGACGCGCACGCGGCCTTTTCACTAGCTTTATATACCAAGTTTAGTATTACGGGAGGTGAACAGGTGACCAAGGTACGTGACTGGTGGAAACATGCTAATTTTCATGGGCGTATCCTGTAAAAACATCTACGCTCATGGCGTACTCGCAGCCGTTTCCCTAGCTTTTATATACCAAGTTTGGTAATATGTGAGGTGAATGGGTTGCAAAGGTACGTGACTGGGGGAAACATGATAATCGGCAGGGGCGTGCCATGTAAGAATATCTACGCTCATGACGGGATCACGGCTTTGTCACTAGCTTTATTACCAAGTTTGGTCTTACGGGAGGTGATTGGTGACAAAGGTACGCGACTGGTGGAAACATAATAATCGTCAGGGGCGTATCATGGAGGAACATCTACGCTCATGACGTGCTCGCGGCCTTTTCACTGGCTTCTATATACCAAGTTTGGTATTACGGGAGGTGAATAGGTGACAAAAGTACGTGACTAGTGGAAACATGATATACGTCCGGTGCGTAACATGTAAGAACGTCTACGCTCATGACGCGCTCGCGACCTTTTCACTAGCTTCTATATGCCAAGTTTGGCATTACGGGAGGTGAACAGGTGACCTAGGTACGTGACTGGTGGAAACATGCTAATCGTCAGGGGCGTATCATGTAAGAACATCTACGCTCATGACGGGATCACGGCTTTCACACTAGCTTTAATACCAAGTTTGGTATTTCGGGTGGTGAATAGGTGACAAAGGTACGTGACTGGTGGAAATATGATAATCGTCAGTGGCGTATCATGTGAGAACTTCTACGCTCACGACGCGCTCGTGGCCTTTTCACTAGCTTCTATGTACCAAGTTTGATACTACAAGAGGTGAATAGGTGACAAAGGTACGTGACTGGTGGAAACATGATAATCGTCAGGGGCGTATCATGTAACAACGTCTACGCTCATGACGCGCTCGTGGCTTTTTCACAAGCTTCTATGTGCCAAGTTTGGTATTACGGGAGGTGAATAGGTGACAAACATACGTGACTGGTGGAAACATGATAATCGTCAGGGGCGTATTATGTAAGAACATCTACGCTCATGACGTGCTCGCGGCCTTTTCACTAGCTTCTATATACCAAGTTTGGCACTATTTGAGGTGAATAGGTGGCAAAGGTATGTGACTGGTGGAAACATGATAATCGTCAGGGGCGTATCTTGTAAGAACATCAACGCTCATGACGCGCTCGCAGCCTTTTCACTAGCTTCTCTATACCTAGTTTGGTATTACGGGAGGTGAATAGGCAACAAAGGTACGTGACTGGTGGAAACATGATAATCGTCAGGGGCGTATCATGTAAGAACATCTACGCTCATGACTTGCTCGCGGCCTTTTCACTAGCTTCAATATACCAAGTTTGGTATAACGGGAGTTCAATAGGTGACAAAAGTACATGACTGGTGGAAACATGATAATTGTCAGGGGCGTATCATGTAAGAATATCTACGCTCATGACGCGCTCGTGGCCTTTTCACTAGCTCCTATATACCAAGTTTGATATTACAAGAGGTGAACAGGTGACAAAGGTAGGTGACTGGTGGAAACATGATATACGTCAGGTGCATATCATGTAAGAACGTCTACGCTCATGACGCACTTGCGGCCGTTTTACTAGCTTCTATATGCTAAGTTTGGCATTGCGGGAGGTGCACAGGTGACTAAGGTACGTGACTGGTGGAAACATGCTAATCGTCAGGGGTGTATCATGTAAGAACATCTACGCTCATGACGCGCTCACGGCCTTTTCACTAGCTTCTATATGCCAAGTTTGGCATTACGGGAGGTGAACAGGTGACTAAGGTACGTGACTGGTGGAAACATGCTAATCGTCAGGGGCGTATCATGTAAGAACGTCTATGCTCATGCCGTGCTCGCGGCCGTTTTACTAGCTTTTATATACCAAGTTTGGTATTACGGGAAGTGAATAGGTTGCAAAGGTACGGGACTGGTGGAAACATGATAATCGTCAGGGGCGTATCATGTAAGAACATCTACGCTCATGACGCGCTCGCGGCCTTTTCATTAGCTTCTATATACCAAGTTTTTTTATTACGGGAGGTGAATAGGTAACAAAAGTACGTGACTGGTGGAAACATGATATACGTCACCTGCGTATCACGTAAGAACATCAACGCTCATGACATGCTCGCGGCCGTTTTACTAGCTTTTTTATACCAAGTTTGGTATTACGGGAGGTAATAGGTTGCGAAGGTAGGTGACTGGTGGAAACATAATAATCGTCAGGTGCGTATCATGTAAGAACGTCTACGCTCATGACGCGCTCGCGGCCTTTTCACTAGCTTCTATATACCAAGTTTGGTATTACGGGAGGTTAATAGGTGAAAAAAGTATGTGACTGGTGGAAACATGATATACGTCAGGTGCGTATCATATAAGAACGTCTTCGCTCATGACGTGCTCACGGCCGTTTTACTAGCTTTTTTATACCAAGTTTGGTATTACGGAAGGTGAATAGGTTGCGAAGGTACGTGACTAGTGGAAACATGATAATCGTCAGGGGCGTATCTTGTAAGAACTTCTACGCTCATGACGCGCTCGCGGCCTTTTCACTAGCTTCTATATACCAAGTTTGGTATTACGGGAGGTTAATAGGTGAAAAAAGTATGTGACTGGTGGAAACATGATATACGTCAGGTGCGTATCATATAAGAACGTCTTCGCTCATGACGTGCTCACGGCCGTTTTACTAGCTTTTTTATAACAAGTTTGGTATTACGGAAGGTGAATAGGTTGCGAAGGTACGTGACTAGTGGAAACATGATAATCGTCAGGTGCGTATCATGTAAGAACGTCTACGCTCATGACGCGCTCGCGGCCTTTTCACTAGCTTCTATATACCAAGTTTGGTATTACGGGAGGTTAATAGGTGAAAAAAGTATGTGACTGGTGGAAACATGATATACGTCAGGTGCGTATCATATAAGAACGTCTTCGCTCATGACGTGCTCACGGCCGTTTTACTAGCTTTTTATACCAAGTTTGGTATTACGGAAGGTGAATAGGTTGCGAAGGTACGTGACTAGTGGAAACATGATAATCGTCAGGGGCGTATCTTGTAAGAACTTCTACGCTCATGACGCGCTCGCGGCCTTTTCACTAGCTTCTATAAACCAAGTTTGGTATTACGGGAGGTTAATAGGTGAAAAAAGTATGTGACTGGTGGAAACATGATATACGTCAGGTGCGTATCATATAAGAACGTCTTCGCTCATGACGTGCTCACGGCCGTTTTACTAGCTTTTTTATACCAAGTTTGGTATTACGGAAGGTGAATAGGTTGCGAAGGTACGTGACTAGTGGAAACATGATAATCGTCAGGTGCGTATCATGTAAGAACGTCTACGCTCATGACGCGCTCGCGGCCTTTTCACTAGCTTCTATATACCAAGTTTGGTATTACGGGAGGTTAATAGGTGAAAAAAGTATGTGACTGGTGGAAACATGATATACGTCAGGTGCGTATCATATAAGAACGTCTTCGCTCATAACGCACTCGCGGCCTTTTAACTAGCTTCTATATACCAAGTTTGGTATTACGGAAGGTGAATAGGTTGCGAAGGTACGTGACTAGTGGAAACATGATAATCGTCAGGGGCGTATCTTGTAAGAACTTCTACGCTCATGACGCGCTCGTGGCCTTTTCAGTAGCTTTTATATACCAAGTTTGATATTACAAGAGGTGAATAGGTGACAAAGGTACGTGACTGGTGGAAACATGATAATCGTCAGGGGCGTATCATGTAAGAACATCTACGCTCATGACGGGATTACGGCTTTTTAACTAGCTTTTAAATACCAAGTTCGGTCTTACGGGAGTTGAATAGGTGACAAAAATACATGACTGGTGGAAACATGATAATTGTCAGGGGCGTATCATGTAAGAATATCTACGCTCATAACGCACTCGCGGCCTTTTAACTAGCTTCTATATACCAAGTTTAGTATTACGGGAGGTGAACAGGTGACCAAGGTACGTGACTGGTGGAAACATGCTAATTTTCAGGGGCGTATCCTGTAAAAACATCTACGCTCATGGCGTACTCGCAGCCGTTTCCCTAGCTTTTATATACCAAGTTTGGTAATATGTGAGGTGAATGGGTTGCAAAGGTACGTGACTGGGGGAAACATGATAATCGGCAGGGGCGTACCATGTAAGAATATCTACGCTCATGACGGGATCACGGCTTTGTCACTAGCTTTATTACCAAGTTTGGTCTTACGGGAGGTGATTGGTGACAAAGATACGCGACTGGTGGAAACATAATAATCGTCAGGGGCGTATCATGGAGGAACATCTACGCTCATGACGTGCTCGCGGCCTTTTCACTGGCTTCTATATACCAAGTTTGGTATTACGGGAGGTGAATAGGTGACAAAAGTACGTGACTAGTGGAAACATGATATACGTCCGGTGCGTATCATGTAAGAACGTCTACGCTCATGACGCGCTCGCGACCTTTTCACTAGCTTCTATATGCCAAGTTTGGCATTACGGGAGGTGAACAGGTGACAAAGGTACGTGACTGGTGGAAACATGCTAATCGTCAGGGGCGTATCATGTAAGAACATTTACGCTCATGACGTACTCGCAGCAGTTTCCCTAGCTTTTATATACCAAGTTTGGTATTATGTGAGGTGAATGGGTTGCAAAGGTACGTGACTGATGGAAACATGATATTCACGAGGGGCATATCATGTAAAAACATCTATGCTCATGACGCGCTCGCGGCCTTTTCACTGGCTTCTATATACCAAGTTTGGTATTACGGGAGGTGAATAGGTGACAAAAGTACGTGACTAGTGGAAACATGATATACGTCCGGTGCGTATCATGTAAGAACGTCTACGCTCATGACGCGCTCGCGACCTTTTCACTAGCTTCTATATGCCAAGTTTGGCATTATGGGAGGTGAACAGGTGACCTAGGTACGTGACTGGTGGAAACATGCTAATCGTCAGGGGCGTATCATGTAAGAACATCTACGCTCATGACGTACTCGCAGCAGTTTCCCTAGCTTTTATATACCAAGTTTGGTATTATGTGAGGTGAATGGGTTGCAAAGGTACGTGACTGGCGGAAACATGATAATCGGCAGTGGCGTACACTGTAAGAATATCTACGCTCATGACGCGCTCGTGGCCTTTTTACTAGCTTCTATATACCAAGTTTGGTATTACGAGAGGTGAACAGGTTGCAAAGGTATGTGACTGGTGGAAACATAATAATCGTCAGAGGCGTATCATGTAAGAACGTCTACGCTCATAACGCACTCGCGGCTTTTTCATTAGATTTAATACCAAGTTTGGTCTTACGGGAGGTGAATGGTGACAAAGGTATGTGACTGGTGGAAACATAATAATCGTCAGGGGCGTATCATGTAAAAACATCTACGCTCATGACGCGCTCGCGGCCTTTTCACTAGCTTTAATACCAAGTTTGGTCTTACGGGAGGTGAATGGTGACAAAGCTACGTGACTGGGGGAAACATGATAATCGTCAGGGGCGTATCATGTAAGAACATCTACGCTCATGACGCGCTCGCGGCCTTTTCACTAGCTTCTATATGCCAAGTTTGGCATTACGGGAGGTGAACAGGTGACCAAGGTACGTGACTGGTGGAAACATGCTAATCGTCAGGGGCGTATCATGTAAGAACATCTACGCTCATGACGTACTCGCAGCCGTTTCCCTAGCTTTTATATACCAAGTTTGGTAATATGTTAGGTGAATGGGTTGCAAAGGTACGTGACTGGGGGAAACATGATAATCCGCAGGGGCGTACCATGTAAGATTATCTACGCTCATGACGGGATCACGGCTTTCACACTAGCTTTAATACCAAGTTTGGTATTTCGGGTGGTGAATAGGTGACAAAGGTACGTGACTGGTGGAAATATGATAATCGTCAGTGGCGCATCATGTGAGAACTTCTACGCTCACGACGCGCTCGTGGCCTTTTCACTAGCTTCTATGTACCAAGTTTGATACTACAAGAGGTGAATAGGTGACAAAGGTACGTGACTGGTGGAAACATGATAATCGTCAGGGGCGTATCATGTAACAACGTCTACGCTCATGACGCGCTCGTGGCTTTTTCACAAGCTTCTATGTGCCAAGTTTGGTATTACGGGAGGTGAATAGGTGACAAACATACGTGACTGGTGGAAACATGATAATCGTCAGGGGCGTATTATGTAAGAACATCTACGCTCATGACGTGCTCGCGGCCTTTTCACTAGCTTCTATATACCAAGTTTGGCACTATTTGAGGTGAATAGGTGGTAAATGTATGTGACTGGTGGAAACATGATAATCGTCAGGGGCGTATCTTGTAAGAACATCAACGCTCATGACGCGCTCGCAGCCTTTTCACTAGCTTCTCTATACCTAGTTTGGTATTACGGGAGGTGAATAGGCAACAAAGGTACGTGACTGGTGGAAACATGATAATCGTCAGGGGCGTATCATGTAAGAACATCTACGCTCATGACTTGCTCGCGGCCTTTTCACTAGCTTCAATATACCAAGTTTGGTATTACGGGAAGTGAATAGGTTGCAAAGGTACGGGACTGGTAGAAACATGATAATCGTCAGGGGCGTATCATGTAAGAACGTCTACGCTCATGACGTACTCGCAGCCGTTTCCCTAGCTTTTATATACCAAGTTTGGTCTTACGGGAGGTGAATGGTGACAAAGGTACATGACTGGTGGAAACATGATAATTGTCAGGGGCGTATCATGTAAGAATATCTACGCTCATGACGCGCTCGTGGCCTTTTCACTAGCTCCTATATACCAAGTTTGATATTACAAGAGGTGAACAGGTGACAAAGGTAGGTGACTGGTGGAAACATGATATACGTCAGGTGCATATTTATGTAAGAACGTCTACGCTCATGACGCACTTGCGGCCGTTTTACTAGCTTCTATATGCTAAGTTTGGCATTGCGGGAGGTGCACAGGTGACTAAGGTACGTGACTGGTGGAAACATGCTAATCGTCAGGGGTGTATCATGTAAGAACATCTACGCTCATGACGCGCTCACGGCCTTTTCACTAGCTTCTATATGCCAAGTTTGGCATTACGGGAGGTGAACAGGTGACCAAGGCACGTGACTGGTGGAAACATGCTAATTGTCAGGGGCCTATCTAGTAAGAACGTCTACGCTCATGCCGTGCTCGCGGCCGTTTTACTAGCTTTTATATACCAAGTTTGGTATTACGGGAAGTGAATAGGTTGCAAAGGTACGGGACTGGTGGAAACATGATAATTGTCAGGGGCGTATCATTTAAGAACTTCTACGCTCATGACGCGCTCGTGGCCTTTTCACTAGCTTCTATATACCAAGTTTGATATTAAGAGGGGTGAATAGGTACAAAGGTACGTGACTGGTTGAAACATGCTAATCGTCAGGGGCGTATCTTGTAAGAACATCTACGCTCATGACGCGCTCGCGGCCATTTCACTATCTTCTATATGCCAAGTTTGGCATTACGGGAGGTGAACAGGTGACTAAGGTACGTGACTGGTGGAAACATGCTAATCGTCAGGGGCGTATCATGTAAGAACGTCTACGCTCATGCCGTGCTCGCGGCCGTTTTACTAGCTTTTATATACCAAGTTTGGTATTACGGGAAGTGAATAGGTTGCAAAGGTACGGGACTGGTGGAAACATGATAATCGTCAGGGGCGTATCATGTAAGAACATCTACGCTCATGACGCGCTCGCGGCCTTTTCATTAGCTTCTATATACCAAGTTTTTTTTATTGCGGGAGGTGAATAGGTAACAAAAGTACGTGACTGGTGGAAACATGATATACGTCACCTGCGTATCACGTAAGAACGTCAACGCTCATGACATGCTCGCGGCCGTTTTACTAGCTTTTTTATACCAAGTTTGGTATTACGGGAGGTAATAGGTTGCGAAGGTACGTGACTAGTGGAAACATGATAATCGTCAGGGGCGTATCTTGTAAGAACTTCTACGCTCATGACGCGCTCGCGGCCTTTTCACTAGCTTCTATATACCAAGTTTGGTATTACGGGAGGTTAATAGGTGAAAAAAGTATGTGACTGGTGGAAACATGATATACGTCAGGTGCGTATCATATAAGAACGTCTTCGCTCATGACGTGCTCACGGCCGTTTTACTAGCTTTTTTATACCAAGTTTGGTATTACGGAAGGTGAATAGGTTGCGAAGGTACGTGACTAGTGGAAGCATGATAATCGTCAGGTGCGTATCATGTAAGAACGTCTACGCTCATGACGCGCTCGCGGCCTTTTCACTAGCTTCTATATACCAAGTTTGGTATTACGGGAGGTTAATAGGTGAAAAAAGTATGTGACTGGTGGAAACATGATATACGTCAGGTGCGTATCATATAAGAACGTCTTCGCTCATGACGTGCTCACGGCCGTTTTACTAGCTTTTTATACCAAGTTTGGTATTACGGAAGGTGAATAGGTTGCGAAGGTACGTGACTAGTGGAAACATGATAATCGTCAGGGGCGTATCTTGTAGGAACTTCTACGCTCATGACGCGCTCGCGGCCTTTTCACTAGCTTCTATATACCAAGTTTGGTATTACGGGAGGTTAATAGGTGAAAAAAGTATGTGACTGGTGGAAACATGATATACGTCAGGTGCGTATCATATAAGAACGTCTTCGCTCATGACGTGCTCACGGCCGTTTTACTAGCTTTTTTATACCAAGTTTGGTATTACGGAAGGTGAATAGGTTGCGAAGGTACGTGACTAGTGGAAACATGATAATCGTCAGGTGCGTATCATGTAAGAACGTCTACGCTCATGACGCGCTCGCGGCCTTTTCACTAGCTTCTATATACCAAGTTTGGTATTACGGGAGGTTAATAGGTGAAAAAAGTATGTGACTGGTGGAAACATGATATACGTCAGGTGCGTATCATATAAGAACGTCTTCGCTCATACGTGCTCACGGCCGTTTTACTAGCTTTTTTATACCAAGTTTGGTATTACGGAAGGTGAATAGGTTGCGAAGGTACGTGACTAGTGGAAACATGATAATCGTCAGGGGCGTATCTTGTAAGAACTTCTACGCTCATGACGCGCTCGTGGCCTTTTCAGTAGCTTTTATATACCAAGTTTGATATTACAAGAGGTGAATAGGTGACAAAGGTACGTGACTGGTGGAAACATGATAATCGTCAGGGGCGTATCATGTAAGAACATCTACGCTCATGACGGGATTACGGCTTTTTAACTAGCTTTTAAATACCAAGTTCGGTCTTACGGGAGTTGAATAGGTGACAAAAATACATGACTGGTGGACACATGATAATTGTCAGGGGCGTATCATGTAAGAATATCTACGCTCATAACGCACTCGCGGCCTTTTAACTAGCTTCTATATACCAAGTTTGGTATTACGGGAGGTGAACAGGTTGCAAAGGTATGTGACTAGTGGAAACAAGATAATTGTCAGGGGCGTATCATGAAAGAACATCTACGCTCACGACGCGCTTGTGGCCTTTTCACTAGCTTCTATATGCAAAGTTTGGTATAACGGGAGTTGAATAGGTGACAAAAGTACATGACTGGTGGAAACATGATAATTGTCAGGGGCGTATCATGTAAGAATAATTATGCTCATGACGCGTTTGCGGCCCTTTAAGTAGCTTCTATTTACCAAGCTTGGTATTACGGGAGGTGTATAGGTTGCAAAGTTACGTGACTGGTGGAAACATGATAATTGTCAGGGGCCTATTACAAAAGAACATCTACGCTCATGACGGGATTACGGCTTTTTAACTAGCTTTTAAATACCAACTTCGGTCTTACGGGAGTTGAATAGGTGACAAAAATACATGACTGGTGGAAACATGATAATTGTCAGGGGCGTATCATGTAAGAATATCTACGCTCATAACGCACTCGCGGCCTTTTAACTAGCTTCTATATACCAAGTTTGGTATTACGGAAGGTGAATAGGTTGCGAAGGTACGTGACTAGTGGAAACATGATAATCGTCAGGGGCGTATCTTGTAAGAACTTCTACGCTCATGACGCGCTCGTGGCCTTTTCAGTAGCTTTTATATACCAAGTTTGATATTACAAGAGGTGAATAGGTGACAAAGGTACGTGACTGGTGGAAACATGATAATCGTCAGGGGCGTATCATGTAAGAACATCTACGCTCATGACGGGATTACGGCTTTTTAACTAGCTTTTAAATACCAAGTTCGGTCTTACGGGAGTTGAATAGGTGACAAAAATACATGACTGGTGGAAACATGATAATTGTCAGGGGCGTATCATGTAAGAATATCTACGCTCATAACGCACTCGCGGCCTTTTAACTAGCTTCTATATACCAAGTTTGGTATTACGGGAGGTGAACAGGTTGCAAAGGTATGTGACTAGTGGAAACAAGATAATTGTCAGGGGCGTATCATGAAAGATTATCTACGCTCACGACGCGCTTGTGGCCTTTTCACTAGCTTCTATATGCAAAGTTTGGTATAACGGGAGTTGAATAGGTGACAAAAGTACATGACTGGTGGAAACATGATAATTGTCAGGGGCGTATCATGTAAGAATAATTATGCTCATGACGCCTTTGCGGCCTTTTAACTAGCTTCTATATACCAAGTTTGGTATTACGGAAGTTGAGTAGGTGACAAAAGTACTTGACCTGGGGAAACATGATAATTATCAGGGGCGTATCATGTAAGAATATCTACGCCGATGACGCGCTCGCGGCTTTTTAACTAGCTTCTATATACCAAGTTTGGTATTACGGGAGGTGAACAGGTTGCAAAAGCATGTGACTGGTGGAAACATGATAATTGTCAGGGGCGTATTACGAAAGAACATCTACGCTCATGACGCGCTCGTGGCCTTTTCACTAGCTTCGATTTGCCAAGTTTGGGTATAACGGGAGTTGAATAGGTGACAAAAGTACATGACTGGTGGAAACATGATAATTGTCAGGGGCGTATCATGTAAGAATAATTATGCTCATGACGCGTTTGCGGCCTTTTAACTAGCTTTTATATACCAAGCTTGGTATTACGGGAGGTGTATAGGTTGCAAAGTTACGTGACTGGTGGAAACATGATAATTGTCAGGGGCCTATTACAAAAGAACATCTACGCTCATGACGCGGTCGTGGCCTTTCAGCTAGCTTCTATATGCCAAGTTTGGGTATAACGGGAGTTGAATAGGTGACAAAAGTACATGACTGGTGGAAACATGATAATTGTCAGGGGCGTATCATGTAAAAATATCTATGCTCATGACGTGCTCGCGGCCTTTTAACTAGCTTCTATATACCAAGTTTGGTATTACGGGAGGTGTATAGGTTGCAAAATTACGTGACTGGTGGAAACATGATATTCGTGAGAAGAGTATTTTGGAAGAACCTCTACGCTCATGACGCGCTTGCGGCCGTTTCACTGGCTTCTTTATACCAAGTTTGGCATTACGGTAGGGGAATAGGTTGCAAAGGTACGTGACTGGTGGAAACATAATAATCGTCAGGAGCGTAACATGTAAGAACATCTACGCTCGCGATGCACTCGCGGACGTTTTACTAGCTTCGGTATACCAAGTTTGGTATTACGGGAAGGGAATAGGTGGAAAAGGTACGTGACTGGCGGAAACATGATAATCGTCAGGGGCGTATCATGTAAGAATATCTACGCTCATGACGCGCTCGTGGCCTTTTCACTAGCTTCTATATACCAAGTTTGATATTACAAGAGGTGAATAGGTGACAAAGGTACGTGACTAATGGAAACATGATATACGTCAGGTGCATATCATGTAAGAACATCTAAATCATGACGCGCTCACGGCCTTTTCACTAGCTTCTATATGCCAAGTTTGGCATTACGGGAGGTGAACAGGTGACCAAGGTACATGACTGGTGGAAACATGCTAATCGTCAGGGGCGTATCATGTAAGAACGTCTACGCTCATGCCGTGCTCGCGGCCGTTTTACTAGCTTTCATATACCAAGTTTGGTATTACGGGAAGTGAATAGGTTGCAAAGGTACGGGACTGGTAGAAACATGATAATCGTCAGGGGCGTATCATGTAAGAACGTCTACGCTCATGACGTACTCGCAGCCGTTTCCCTAGCTTTTATATACCAAGTTTGGTCTTACGGGAGGTGAATGGTGACAAAGGTACGTGACTGGTGGAAACATAATAATCGTCAGGGGCGTATCATGTAAGAACATCTACGCTCATGACGCGCTCGCGGCCTTTTCATTAGCTTCTATATACCAAGTTTTTTTATTGCGGGAGGTGAATAGGTAACAAAAGTACGTGACTGGTGGAAACATGATAATCGTCAGGTGCGTATCATGTAAGAAGGTCTACGCTCATGACATGCTCGCGGCCGTTTTACTAGCTTTTTTATACCAAGTTTGGTATTACGGGAGGTAATAGGTTGCGAAGGTACGTGACTGGAGAAAACATAATAATCGTCAGGTGCGTATCATGTAAGAACGTCTACGCTCATGACGCGCTCGCGGCCTTTTCACTAGCTTCTATATACCAAGTTTGGTATTACGGGAGGTGAACAGGTTGCAAAGGTATGTGACTGGTGGAAACATAATAATCGTAAGGGGCGTATCATGTAAGAACATCTACGCTCATGACGCGCTCGCGGCCTTTTCATTAGCTTCTATATACCAAGTTTGGTATTACGGAAGGTGAATAGGTGACAAAAGTATGTGACTGGTGGAATCATGATATACGTCACCTGCGTATCACGTAAGAACGTCTACGCTTATGACATGCTCGCGGCCGTTTTACTAGCTTTTTTATACCAAGTTTGGTATTACGGGAGGTAATAGGTTGCGAAGGTACGTGACTGGAGAAAACATAATAATCGTCAGGTGCGTATCATGTAAGAACGTCTACGCTCATGACGCGCTCGCGGCCTTTTCACTAGCTTCTATATACCAAGTTTGGTATTACGGGAGGTGAACAGGTTGCAAAGGTATGTGACTGGTGGAAACATAATAATCGTCAGGGGCGTATCATGTAAGAACATCTACGCTCATGACGCGCTCGCGGCCTTTTCATTAGCTTCTATATACCAAGTTTGGTATTACGGAAGGTGAATAGGTGACAAAAGTATGTGACTGGTGGAATCATGATATACGTCACCTGCGTATCACGTAAGAACGTCTACGCTTATGACATGCTCGCGGCCGTTTTACTAGCTTTTTTATACCAAGTTTGGTATTACGGGAGGTGAATAGGTAGCGAAGGTACGTGACTGATGGAAACATGATAATCGTCAGGGGCGTATTATGTAAGAACGTCTACGCTCATGCCGTGCTCGCGGCCGTTTTACTAGCTTTCATATACCAAGTTTGGTATTACGGGAAGTGAATAGGTTGCAAAGGTACGGGACTGGTAGAAACATGATAATCGTCAGGGGCGTATCATGTAAGAACGTCTACGCTCATGACGTACTCGCAGCCGTTTCCCTAGCTTTTATATACCAAGTTTGGTCTTACGGGAGGTGAATGGTGACAAAGGTACGTGACTGGTGGAAACATAATAATCGTCAGGGGCGTATCATGTAAGAACATCTACGCTCATGACGCGCTCGCGGCCTTTTCATTAGCTTCTATATACCAAGTTTTTTTATTGCGGGAGGTGAATAGGTAACAAAAGTACGTGACTGGTGGAAACATGATAATCGTCAGGTGCGTATCATGTAAGAAGGTCTACGCTCATGACATGCTCGCGGCCGTTTTACTAGCTTTTTTATACCAAGTTTGGTATTACGGGAGGTAATAGGTTGCGAAGGTACGTGACTGGAGAAAACATAATAATCGTCAGGTGCGTATCATGTAAGAACGTCTACGCTCATGACGCGCTCGCGGCCTTTTCACTAGCTTCTATATACCAAGTTTGGTATTACGGGAGGTGAACAGGTTGCAAAGGTATGTGACTGGTGGAAACATAATAATCGTAAGGGGCGTATCATGTAAGAACATCTACGCTCATGACGCGCTCGCGGCCTTTTCATTAGCTTCTATATACCAAGTTTGGTATTACGGAAGGTGAATAGGTGACAAAAGTATGTGACTGGTGGAATCATGATATACGTCACCTGCGTATCACGTAAGAACGTCTACGCTTATGACATGCTCGCGGCCGTTTTACTAGCTTTTTTATACCAAGTTTGGTATTACGGAAGGTGAATAGGTGACAAAAGTATGTGACTGGTGGAATCATGATATACGTCACCTGCGTATCACGTAAGAACGTCTACGCTTATGACATGCTCGCGGCCGTTTTACTAGCTTTTTTATACCAAGTTTGGTATTACGGGAGGTGAATAGGTAGCGAAGGTACGTGACTGATGGAAACATGATAATCGTCAGGGGCGTATCATGTAAGAACTTCTACGCTCACGACGCGCTCGTGGCCTTTTCACTAGCTTCTATATACCAAGTTTGATATTACAAGAGGTGAATAGGTGACAAAGGTACGTGACTGGTGGAAACATGATAATCGTCAGGGGCGTATCATGTAAGAACATCTACGCTAATGACGGAATTACGGCTTTTTAACTAGCTTTTAAATACCAAGTTCGGTCTTACGGGAGTTGAATAGGTGACAAAAATACATGACTGGTGGAAACATGATAATTGTCAGGGGCGTATCATGTAAGAATATCTACGCTCATAACGCGCTCGCGGCCTTTTAACTAGCTTCTATATACCAAGTTTGGTATTACGGGAAGTGAATAGGTTGCAAAGGTACGGGACTGGTGGAAACATAATAATCGACAGGGGCGTATCATGTAAGAACATCTACGCTCATGACGCGCTCGCGACCTTTTCACTAGCTTCTATATACCAAGTTTGGTAATACGGGAGGTGAATAGGTGAAAAAAGTATGTGACTGGTGGAAACATGATATACGTCAGGTGCGTATCATGTAAGAACGTCTACGCTCATGACGTGCTCGCGGCCGTTTTACTAGCTTTTTTATACCAAGTTTGGTATTACGGGAGGTGAATAGGTAGCGAAGGTACGTGACTGGTGGAAACATGATAATCGTCAGGGGCGTATCATGTAAGAACTTCTACGCTCACGACGCGCTCGTGGCCTTTTCACTAGCTTCTATATACCAAGTTTGATATTACAAGAGGTGAATAGGTGACAAAGGTACGTGACTGGTGGAAACATGATAATCGTCAGGGGCGTATCATGTAGGAACATCTACGCTCATGACGGGATTACGGCTTTTTAACTAGCTTTTAAATTCCAAGTTCGGTCTTACGGGAATTGAATAGGTGACAAAAATACATGACTGGTTGAAACATGATAATTGTCAGGGGCGTATCATGTAAGAATATCTACGCTCATAACGCGCTCGCGGCCTTTTAACTAGCTTCTATATACCAAGTTTGGTATTACGGGAAGTGAATAGGTTGCAAAGGTACGGGACTGGTAGAAACATGATAATCGTCAGGGGCTTATCATTTAAGAACTTCTACGCTCATGACGCGCTCGTGACCTTTTGACTAGCTTCGATATACCAAGTTTGATATTACAAGAGGTGAATAGGTGAAAAAAGTATGTGACTGGTGGAAACATGATATACGTCAGGTGCGTATCATGTAAGAACGTCTACGCTCATGACGTGCTCGCGGCCGTTTTACTAGCTTTTTTATACCAAGTTTGGTATTACGGGAGGTGAATAGGTAGCGAAGGTACGTGACTGGTGGAAACATGATAATCGTCAGGGGCGTATCATGTAAGAACTTCTACGCTCACGACGCGCTCGTGGCCTTTTCACTAGCTTCTATATACCAAGTTTGATATTACAAGAGGTGAATAGGTGACAAAGGTACGTGACTGGTGGAAACATGATAATCGTCAGGGGCGTATCATGTAAGAACATCTACGCTCATGACGGAATTACGGCTTTTTAACTAGCTTTTAAATACCAAGTTCGGTCTTACGGGAGTTGAATAGGTGACAAAAATACATGACTGGTGGAAACATGATAATTGTCAGGGGCGTATCATGTAAGAATATCTACGCTCATAACGCGCTCGCGGCCTTTTAACTAGCTTCTATATACCAAGTTTGGTATTACGGGAAGTGAATAGGTTGCAAAGGTACGGGACTGGTGGAAACATAATAATCGACAGGGGCGTATCATGTAAGAACATCTACGCTCATGACGCGCTCGCGGCCTTTTCACTAGCTTCTATATACCAAGTTTGGTAATACGGGAGGTGAATAGGTGAAAAAAGTATGTGACTGGTGGAAACATGATATACGTCAGGTGCGTATCATGTAAGAACGTCTACGCTCATGACGTGCTCGCGGCCGTTTTACTAGCTTTTTTATACCAAGTTTGGTATTACGGGAGGTGAATAGGTAGCGAAGGTACGTGACTGGTGGAAACATGATAATCGTCAGGGGCGTATCATGTAAGAACTTCTACGCTCACGACGCGCTCGTGGCCTTTTCACTAGCTTCTATATACCAAGTTTGATATTACAAGAGGTGAATAGGTGACAAATGTACGTGACTGGTGGAAACATGATAATCGTCAGGGGCGTATCATGTAGGAACATCTACGCTCATGACGGGATTACGGCTTTTTAACTAGCTTTTAAATTCCAAGTTCGGTCTTACGGGAATTGAATAGGTGACAAAAATACATGACTGGTGGAAACATGATAATGGTCAGGGGCGTATCATGTAAGAATATCTACGCTCATAACGCGCTCGCGGCCTTTTAACTAGCTTCTATATACCAAGTTTGGTATTACGGGAAGTGAATAGGTTGCAAAGGTACGGGACTGGTAGAAACATGATAATCGTCAGGGGCTTATCATTTAAGAACTTCTACGCTCATGACGCGCTCGTGACCTTTTGACTAGCTTCTATATACCAAGTTTGATATTACAAGAGGTGAATAGGTGAAAAAAGTATGTGACTGGTGGAAACATGATATACGTCAGGTGCGTATCATGTAAGAACGTCTACGCTCATGACGTGCTCGCGGCCGTTTTACTAGCTTTTTTATACCAAGTTTGGTATTACGGGAGGTGAATAGGTAGCGAAGGTACGTGACTGGTGGAAACATGATAATCGTCAGGGGCGTATCATGTAAGAACTTCTACGCTCACGACGCGCTCGTGGCCTTTTCACTAGCTTCTATATACCAAGTTTGATATTACAAGAGGTGAATAGGTGACAAAGGTACGTGACTGGTGGAAACATGATAATCGTCAGGGGCGTATCATGTAGGAACATCTACGCTCATGACGGGATTACGGCTTTTTAACTAGCTTTTAAATTCCAAGTTCGGTCTTACGGGAGTTGAATAGGTGACAAAAATACATGACTGGTGGAAACATGATAATTGTCAGGGGCGTATCATGTAAGAATATCTACGCTCATAACGCGCTCGCGGCCTTTTAACTAGCTTCTATATACCAAGTTTGGTATTACGGGAAGTGAATAGGTTGCAAAGGTACGGGACTGGTAGAAACATGATAATCGTCAGGGGCTTATCATTTAAGAACTTCTACGCTCATGACGCGCTCGTGACCTTTTGACTAGCTTCTATATACCAAGTTTGATATTACAAGAGGTGAATAGGTACAAATGTACGTGACTGGTGGAAACATGATAATCGTCAGGGGCGTATCATGTAAGAACATCTACGCTCATGACGCGCTCACGGCCTTTTCACTAGCTTCTATATGCCAAGTTTGGCATTACGGGAGGTGAACAGGTGACCAAGGTACGTGACTGGTGGAAACATGATAATCGTCAGGGGCGTATCATGTAAGAACGTCTACGCTCATGACGTACTCGCAGCCGTTTCCCTAGCTTTTATATACCAAGTTTGGTCTTACGGGAGGTGAATGGTGACAAAGGTACGTGACTGGTGGAAACATAATAATCGTCAGGGGCGTATCATGTAAGAACATCTACGCTCATGACGCGCTCGCGGCCTTTTCATTAGCTTCTATATACCAAGTTTTTTTATTGCGGGAGGTGAATAGGTAACAAAAGTACGTGACTGGTGGAAACATGATAATCGTCAGGTGCGTATCATGTAAGAAGGTCTACGCTCATGACATGCTCGCGGCCGTTTTACTAGCTTTTTTATACCAAGTTTGGTATTACGGGAGGTAATAGGTTGCGAAGGTACGTGACTGGAGAAAACATAATAATCGTCAGGTGCGTATCATGTAAGAACGTCTACGCTCATGACGCGCTCGCGGCCTTTTCACTAGCTTCTATATACCAAGTTTGGTATTACGGGAGGTGAACAGGTTGCAAAGGTATTTGACTGGTGGAAACATAATAATCGTAAGGGGCGTATCATGTAAGAACATCTACGCTCATGACGCGCTCGCGGCCTTTTCATTAGCTTCTATATACCAAGTTTGGTATTACGGAAGGTGAATAGGTGACAAAAGTATGTGACTGGTGGAATCATGATATACGTCACCTGCGTATCACGTAAGAACGTCTACGCTTATGACATGCTCGCGGCCGTTTTACTAGCTTTTTAATACCAAGTTTGGTATTACGGGAGGTAATAGGTTGCGAAGGTACGTGACTGGAGAAAACATAATAATCGTCAGGTGCGTATCATGTAAGAACGTCTACGCTCATGACGCGCTCTTGGCCTTTTCACTAGCTTCTATATACCAAGTTTGATATTACAAGACGTGAATAGGTACAAAGGTACGTGACTGGTGGAAACATGATATACGTCAGGTGCGTATCATGTAAGAACGTCTACGCTCATGACGCGCTCGCGGCCTTTTCACTAGCTTCTATATACCAAGTTTGGTATTACGGGAAGTGAATAGGTTGCAAGGGTACGGGACTGGTAGAAACATGATAATCGTCAGGGGCGTATAATTTAAGAACTTCTACGCTCATGACGCGCTCGTGGCGTTTTCACTAGCTTCTATATACCAAGTTTGATATTACAAGAGGTGAATAGGTACAAATGTACGTGACTGGTGGAAACATGATAATCGTCAGGGGCGTATCATGTAAGAACATCTACGCTCATGACGCGCTCACGGCCTTTTCACTAGCTTCTATTTGCCAAGTTTGGCATTACGGGAGGTGAACAGGTGACCAAGGTACGTGACTGGTGGAAACATGATAATCGTCAGGGGCGTATCATGTAAGAACGTCTACGCTCATGACGTACTCGCAGCCGTTTCCCTAGCTTTTATATACCAAGTTTGGTCTTACGGGAGGTGAATGGTGACAAAGGTACGTGACTGGTGGAAACATAATAATCGTCAGGGGCGTATCATGTAAGAACATCTACGCTCATGACGCGCTCGCGGCCTTTTCATTAGCTTCTATATACCAAGTTTTTTTATTACGGGAGGTGAATAGGTAACAAAAGTACGTGACTGGTGGAAACATGATAATCGTCAGGGGCGTATCATTTAAGAACTTCTACGCTCATGACGCGCTCGTGGCCTTTTCACTAGCTTCTATATACCAAGTTTGATATTACAAGAGGTGAATAGGTACAAATGTACGTGACTGGTGGAAACATGATAATCGTCAGGGGCGTGTCATGTAAGAACATCTACGCTCATGACGCGCTCACGGCCTTTTCACTAGCTTCTATATGCCAAGTTTGGCATTACGGGAGGTGAACAGGTGACCAAGGTACGTGACTGGTGGAAACATGATAATCGTCAGGGGCGTATCATGTAAGAACGTCTACGCTCATGCCGTGCTCGCGGCCGTTTTACTAGCTTTTATATACCAAGTTTGGTATTACGGGAAGTGAATAGGTTGCAAAGGTACGGGACTGGTGGAAACATGATAATCGTCAGGGGCGTATCATTTAAAAACTTCTACGCTCATGACGCGCTTTTGGCCTTTTCACTAGCTTCTATATACCAAGTTTGATATTACAAGATGTGAATAGGTACAAAGGTACGTGACTGGTGGAAACATGATATACGTCAGGTGCGTATCATGTAAGAACGTCTACGCTCATGACGCACTCGCGGCCTTTTCACTAGCTTCTATATGCCAAGTTTGGCATTACGGGAGGAGGATAGGTGACCAAGGTACGTGACTGGTGGAAACATGCTAATCGTCAGGGGCGTATCATGTAAGAACATCTACGCTCATGACGTACTCGCAGCCGTTTCCCTAGCTTTTATATACCAAGTTTGGTCTTACGGGAGGTGAATGGTGACAAAGGTACGTGACTGGTGGAAACATAATAATCGACAGGGGCGTATCATGTAAGAACATCTACGCTCATGACGCGCTCGCGGCCTTTTTACTAGCTTCTATATACCAAGTTTTTTTATTACGGGAGGTGAATAGGTAACAAAAGTACGTGACTGGTGGAAACATGATAATCGTCAGGTGCGTATCATGTAAGAAGGTCTACGCTCATGACGTGCTCGCGGCCGTTTTACTAGCTTTTTTATACCAAGTTTGGTATTACGGGAGGTAATAGGTTGCGAAGGTACGTGACTGGTGGAAACATGATATACGTCAGGTGCGTATCATGTAAAAACGTCTACGCTCATGACGTGCTCGCGGCCGTTTTACTAGCTTTTTATACCAAGTGTGGTATTACGGGAGGTAATAGGTTGCGAAGGTACGTGACAGGAGAAAACATAGTAATCGTCAGGTGCGTATCATGTAAGAACGTCTACGCTCATGACGCGCTCGCGGCCTTTTCACTAGCTTCTATATACCAAGTTTGGTATTACGGGAGGTGAACAGGTTGCAAAGGTATGTGACTGGTGGAAACATAATAATCGTCAGGGGCGTATCATGTAAGAACATCTACGCTCATGACGCGCTCGCGGCCTTTTCATTAGCTTCTATATACCAAGTTTGGTATTACGGAAGGTGAATAGGTGACAAAAGTATGTGACTCGTGGAATCATGATATACGTCACCTGCGTATCACGTAAGAACGTCTACGCTTATGACATGCTCGCGGCCGTTTTACTAGCTTTTTTATACCAAGTTTGGTATTACGGGAGGTAATAGGTTGCGAAGGTACGTGACTGGAGAAAACATAATAATCGTCAGGTGCGTATCATGTAAGAACGTCTACGCTCATGACGCGCTCGCGGCCTTTTCACTAGCTTCTATATACCAAGTTTGGTATTACGGGAGGTGAATAGGTGAAAAAAGTATGTGACTGGTGGAAACATGATATACGTCAGGTGCGTATCATGTAAGAACGTCTACGCTCATGACGTGCTCGCGGCCGTTTTACTAGCTTTTTTATACCAAGTTTGGTATTACGGGAGGTGAATAGGTAGCGAAGGTACGTGACTGATGGAAACATGATAATCGTCAGGGGCGTATCATGTAAGAACTTCTACGCTCACGAGGCGCTCGTGGCCTTTTCACTAGCTTCTATATACCAAGTTTGATATTACAAGAGGTGAATAGGTGACAAAGGTACGTGACTGGTGGAAACATGATAATCGTCAGGGGCGTATCATGTAAGAACATCTACGCTCATGACGGAATTACGGCTTTTTAACTAGCTTTTACATACCAAGTTCGGTCTTACGGGAGTTGAATAGGTGACAAAAATACATGACTGGTGGAAACATGATAATTGTCAGGGGCGTATCATGTAAGAATATCTACGCTCATAACGCGCTCGCGGCCTTTTAACTAGCTTCTATATACCAAGTTTGGTATTACGGGAAGTGAATAGGTTGCAAAGGTACGGGACTGGTGAAAACATAATAATCGACAGGGGCGTATCATGTAAGAACATCTACGCTCATGACGCACTCGCGGCCTTTTCACTAGCTTCTATATACCAAGTTTGGTAATACGGGAGGTGAATAGGTGAAAAAAGTATGTGACTGGTGGAAACATGATATACGTCAGGTGCGTATCATGTAAGAACGTCTACGCTCATGACGTGCTCGCGGCCGTTTTACTAGCTTTTATATACCAAGTTTGGTATTACGGGAGGTGAATAGGTAGCGAAGGTACGTGACTGGTGGAAACATGATAATCGTCAGGGGCGTATCATGTAAGAACTTCTACGCTCACGACGCGCTCGTGGCCTTTTCACTAGCTTCTATATACCAAGTTTGATAATACAAGAGGTGAATAGGTGACAAAGGTACGTGACTGGTGGAAACATGATAATCGTCAGGGGCGTATCATGTAAGAACATCTACGCTCATGACGGGATTACGGCTTTTTAACTAGCTTTTAAATTCCAAGTTCGGTCTTACTGGAGTTGAATAGGTGACAAAAATACATGACTGGTGGAAACATGATAATTGTCAGGGGCGTATCATGTAAGAATATCTACGCTCATAACGCGCTCGCGGCCTTTTAACTAGCTTCTATATACCAAGTTTGGTATTACGGGAAGTGAATAGGTTGCAAAGGTACGGGACTGGTAGAAACATGATAATCGTCAGGGGCTTATCATTTAAGAACTTCTACGCTCATGACGCGCTCGTGACCTTTTGACTAGCTTCTATATACCAAGTTTGATATTACAAGAGGTGAATAGGTACAAATGTACGTGACTGGTGGAAACATGATAATCGTCAGGGGCGTATCATGTAAGAACATCTACGCTCATGACGCGCTCACGGCCTTTTCACTAGTTTCTATATGCCAAGTTTGGCATTACGGGAGGTGAACAGGTGACCAAGGTACGTGACTGGTGGAAACATGATAATCGTCAGGGGCGTATCATGTAAGAACGTCTACGCTCATGACGTACTCGCAGCCGTTTCCCTAGCTTTTATATACCAAGTTTGGTCTTACGGGAGGTGAATGGTGACAAAGGTACGTGACTGGTGGAAACATAATAATCGTCAGGGGCGTATCAAGTAAGAACATCTACGCTCATGACGCGCTCGCGGCCTTTTCATTAGCTTCTATATACCAAGTTTTTTTATTGCGGGAGGTGAATAGGTAACAAAAGTACGTGACTGGTGGAAACATGATAATCGTCAGGTGCGTATCATGTAAGAAGGTCTACGCTCATGACATGCTCGCGGCCGTTTTACTAGCTTTTTTATACCAAGTTTGGTATTACGGGAGGTAATAGGTTGCGAAGGTACGTGACTGGAGAAAACATAATAATCGTCAGGTGCGTATCATGTAAGAACGTCTACGCTCATGACGCGCTCGCGGCCTTTTCACTAGCTTCTATATACCAAGTTTGGTATTACGGGAGGTGAACAGGTTGCAAAGGTATGTGACTGGTGGAAACATAATAATCGTAAGGGGCGTATCATGTAAGAACATCTACGCTCATGACGCGCTCGCGGCCTTTTCATTAGCTTCTATATACCAAGTTTGGTATTACGGAAGGTGAATAGGTGACAAAAGTATGTGACTGGTGGAATCATGATATACGTCACCTGCGTATCACGTAAGAACGTCTACGCTTATGACATGCTCGCGGCCGTTTTACTAGCTTTTTTATACCAAGTTTGGTATTACGGGAGGTAATAGGTTGCGAAGGTACGTGACTGGAGAAAACATAATAATCGTCAGGTGCGTATCATGTAAGAACGTCTACGCTCATGACGCGCTCTTGGCCTTTTCACTAGCTTCTATATACCAAGTTTGATATTACAAGACGTGAATAGGTACAAAGGTACGTGACTGGTGGAAACATGATATACGTCAGGTGCGTATCATGTAAGAACGTCTACGCTCATGACGCGCTCGCGGCCTTTTCACTAGCTTCTATATACCAAGTTTGGTATTACGGGAAGTGAATAGGTTGCAAAGGTACGGGACTGGTAGAAACATGATAATCGTCAGGGGCGTATAATTTAAGAACTTCTACGCTCATGACGCGCTCGTGGCGTTTTCACTAGCTTCTATATACCAAGTTTGATATTACAAGAGGTGAATAGGTACAAATGTACGTGACTGGTGGAAACATGATAATCGTCAGGGGCGTATCATGTAAGAACATCTACGCTCATGACGCGCTCACGGCCTTTTCACTAGCTTCTATATGCCAAGTTTGGCATTACGGGAGGTGAACAGGTGACCAAGGTACGTGACTGGTGAAAACATGATAATCGTCAGGGGCGTATCATGTAAGAACGTCTACGCTCATGACGTACTCGCAGCCGTTTCCCTAGCTTTTATATACCAAGTTTGGTCTTACGGGAGGTGAATGGTGACAAAGGTACGTGACTGGTGGAAACATAATAATCGTCAGGGGCGTATCATGTAAGAACATCTACGCTCATGACGCGCTCGCGGCCTTTTCATTAGCTTCTATATACCAAGTTTTTTTATTACGGGAGGTGAATAGGTAACAAAAGTACGTGACTGGTGGAAACATGATAATCGTCGGGTGCGTATCATGTAAGAAGGTCTACGCTCATGACGTGCTCGCGGCCGTTTTACTAGCTTTTTTATACCAAGTTTGGTATTACGGGAGGTAATAGGTTGCGAAGGTACGTGACTGGAGAAAACATAATAATCGTCAGGTGCGTATCATGTAAGAACGTCTACGCTCATGACGCGCTCGCGGCCTTTTCACTAGCTTCTATATACCAAGTTTGGTATTACGGGAGGTGAACAGGTTGCAAAGGTATGTGACTGGTGGAAACATAATAATCGTCAGGGGCGTATCATGTAAGAACATCTACGCTCATGACGCGCTCGCGGCCTTTTCATTAGCTTCTATATACCAAGTTTGGTATTACGGAAGGTGAATAGGTGACAAAAGTATGTGACTGGTGGAATCATGATATACGTCACCTGCGTATCACGTAAGAACGTCTACGCTTATGACATGCTCGCGGCCGTTTAACTAGCTTTTTTATACCAAGTTTGGTATTACGGGAGGTAATAGGTTGCGAAGGTACGTGACTGGAGAAAACATAATAATCGTCAGGTGCGTATCATGTAAGAACGTCTACGCTCATGACGCTCTCTTGGCCTTTTCACTAGCTTCTATATACCAAGTTTGATATTACAAGACGTGAATAGGTACAAAGGTACGTGACTGGTGGAAACATGATATACGTCAGGTGCGTATCATGTAAGAACGTCTACGCTCATGACGCGCTCGCGGCCTTTTCACTAGCTTCTATATACCAAGTTTGGTATTACGGGAAGTGAATAGGTTGCAAAGGTACGGGACTGGTAGAAACATGATAATCGTCAGGGGCGTATCATTTAAGAACTTCTACGCTCATGACGCGCTCGTGGCCTTTTCACTAGCTTCTATATACCAAGTTTGATATCACAAGAGGTGAATAGGTACAAATGTACGTGACTGGTGGAAACATGATAATCGTCAGGGTCGTATCATGTAGGAACATCTACGCTCATGACGCGCTCACGGCCTTTTCACTAGCTTCTATATGCCAAGTTTGGCATTACGGGAGGTGAACAGGTGACCAAGGTACGTGACTGGTGGAAACATGATAATCGTCAGGGGCGTATCATGTAAAAACGTCTACGCTCATGACGTACTCGAAGCCGTTTCCCTAGCTTTTATATACCAAGTTTAGTCTTACGGGAGGTGAATGGTGACAAAGGTACGTGACTGGTGGAAACATAATAATCGTCAGGGGCGTATCATGTAAGAACATCTACGCTCATGATGCGCTCGCGGCCTTTTCATTAGCTTCTATATACCAAGTTTTTTTATTACGGCAGGTGAATGGGTAACAAAAGTACGTGACTGGTGGAAACATGATAATCGTCAGGTGCGTATCATGTAAGAAGGTCTACGCTCATGACGTGCTCGCGGCCGTTTTACTAGCTTTTTTATACCAAGTTTGGTATTACGGGAGGTAATAGGTTGCGAAGGTACGTGACTGGAGAAAACATAATAATCGTCAGGTGCGTATCATGTAAGAACGTCTATGCTCATGACGCGCTCGCGGCCTTTTCACTAGCTTCTATATACCAAGTTTGGTATTACGGGAGGTGAACAGGTTGCAAAGGTATGTGACTGGTGGAAACATAATAATCGTCAGGGGCGTATCATGTAAGAACATCTACGCTCATGACGCGCTCGCGGCCTTTTCATTAGCTTCTATATACCAAGTTTGGTATTACGGAAGGTGAATAGGTGACAAAAGTATGTGACTGGTGGAATCATGATATACGTCACCTGCGTATCACGTAAGAACGTCTACGCTTATGACATGCTCGCGGCCGTTTTACTAGCTTTTTTATACCAAGTTTGGTATTACGGGAGGTAATAGGTTGCGAAGGTACGTGACTGGAGAAAACATAATAATCGTCAGGTGCGTATCATGTAAGAACGTCTACGCTCATGACGCGCTCGCGGCCTTTTCACTAGCTTCAATATACCAAGTTTGGTATTACGGGAGGTGAATAGGTGAAAAAAGTATGTTACTGGTGGAAACATGATATACGTCAGGTGCGTATCATGTAAGAACGTCTACGCTCATGACGTGCTCGCGGCCGTTTTACTAGCTTTTTTATACCAAGTTTGGTATTACGGGAGGTGAATAGGTAGCGAAGGTACGTGACTGGTGGAAACATGATAATCGTCAGGGGCGTATCATGTAAGAACTTCTACGCTCACGACGCGCTCGTGGCCTTTTCACAAGTTCTATATACCAAGTTTGATATTACAAGAGGTGAATGGGTGACAAAGGTACGTGACTGGTGGAAACATGATAATCGTCAGGGGCGTATCATGTAAGAACATCTACGCTCATGACGGGATTACGGCTTTTTAACTAGCTTTTAAATACCAAGTTCGGTCTTACGGGAGTTGAATAGGTGACAAAAATACATGACTGGTGGAAACATGATAATTGTCAGGGGCGTATCATGTAAGAATATCTACGCTCATAACGCGCTCGCGGCCTTTTAACTAGCTTCTATATACCAAGTTTGGTATTACGGGAGGCGAACAGGTTGCAAAGGTATGTGACTAGTGGAAACATGATAATTGTCAGGGGCGTATCATGAAAGAACATCTACGCTCATGACGCGCTCGTGGCCTTTTCACTAGCTTCTATATGCCAAGTTTGGTATAACGGGAGTTGAGTAGGTGACAAAAGTACATGACCTGGGGAAACATGATAATTATCAGGGGCGTATTATGTAAGAATATCTACGCTGAGGACGCGCTCGCGGCCTTTTAACTAGCTTCTATATACCAAGTTTGGTATTACGGGAGGGGAACAGGTGTCAAAAGTATGTTACTGGTGGAAACATGATAATTGTCAGGGGCGTATTACGAAAGAACATCTACGCTCATGACGCGCTCGTGGCCTTTTCACTAGCTTCTATATGCCAAGTTTGGGTTTAACGGGAGTTTAATAGGTGACAAAAGTACATGACTGGTGGAAACATGATAATTGTCAGGGGCGTATCATGTAAGAATATCTATGCTCATGACGCGCTCGCGGCCTTTTAACTAGCTTCTATATACCAAGCTTGGTATTACGGGAGGTGTATAGGTTGCAAAGGTACGTGACTGGTGGAAACATGATATTCGTGAGAAGCGTATTTTGTAAGAACCTCTACGCTCATGACGCGCTTGCGGCCGTTTCACTGGCTTCTGTGTACCAAGTTTGGCATTACGGTAGGGGAATAGGTTGCAAAGGTACGTGACTGGTGGAAACATAATAATCGTCAGGAGCGTAACATGTAAGAACATCTACGCTCGCGATGCACTCCCGGACGTTTTACTTACTTCTGTATACCAAGTTTGGTATTACGGGAAGTGAATAGGTGGAAAAGGTACGTGACTGGTGGAAACATTCTAATCGTCAGGGGCGTATCATGTAAGAACATCTACGCTCATGACGCGCTCACGGCCTTTTCACTAGCTTCTATATGCCAAGTTTGGCATTACGGGAGGTGAACAGGTGACCAAGGTACGTGACTGGTGGAAACATGCTAATCGTCAGGGGCGTATCATGTAAGAACGTCTACGCTCATGCCGTGCTCGCGGCCGTTTTACTAGCTTATATATACCAAGTTTGGTATTACGGGAAGTGAATAGGTTGCAAAGGTACGGGACTGGTGGAAACATGATAATCGTCAGGGGCGTATCATTTAAGAACTTCTACGCTCATGACGCGCTCGTGCCCTTTTCACTAGCTTCTATATACCAAGTTTGATATTACAAGAGGTGAATAGGTACAAAGGTACGTGACTGGTGGAAACATGATAATCGTCAGGGGCGTATCATGTAAAAACATCTACGCTCATGCCTTGCTCGCGGCCGTTTTACTAGCTTTTATATACCAAGTTTTGGTATTACGGGAAGTGAATAGGTTGCAAAGGTACGGGACTGGTGGAAACTTGATAATCGTCAGGGGCGTATCATTTAAGAACTTCTACACTCATGACGCGCTCGTGGCCTTTTCACTAGCTTCTATATACCAAGTTTGATATTACAAGAGGTGAATAGGTACAAAGGTACGCGACTGGTGGAAACATGATAATCGTCAGGGGCGTATCATGTAAGAACATCAACGCTCATGACACGCTCGCGGCCTTTTCACTAGCTTCTATATGCCAAGTTTAGCATTACGGGAGGTGAACAGGTGACCAAGGTACGTGACTGGTGGAAACGTGCTAATCGTCAGGGGCGTATCATGTAAGAACATCTACGCTCATAACGCGCTCGCGGCCTTTTCACTAGCTTCTATATACCAAGTTTGGTATTACGGGAGGTGAACAGGTGACCAAGGTACGTGACTGGTGGAAACATGCTAATCGTCAGGGGCGTATTATGTAAGAACCGCTACGCTCATGGCGTACTAGCAGCTGTTTCCCTAGCTTTTATATACCAAGTTTGGTAATACGTGAGGTGAATGGGTTGCAAAGGTAAGTGACTGGGGGGAAACATGATACTCGGCAGGGGCGTACCATGTAAGAATATGTAGGCTCATGACGGGATCACGGCTTTTTCACTAGCTTTAATACCAAGTTTGGTCTTACTGGAGGTGAATGGTGACAAAGGTACGTGAATGGTCGAAACATAATAATCGTCAGGGGCGTGTCATGTAAGAACATCTACGCTCATGACGAACTCGCGGCCTTTTCACTAGCTTTAATACCAAGTTTGGTATTACGTGTGGTGAATAGGTTGCAAAGGTACGTGACTGATGGAAACATGATAATCACCAGGGGCGTATCATGTAAAAACATCTATGCTCATGACGCGCTCGCGTCCTTTTCACTAGCTTCTATATACCAAGTTTGGTATTACGGGAGGTGAATAGGTGACAAAAGTACGTGACTAGTGGAAACATGATATACGTCAGGGGCGTATCATGTAAGAACGTCTACGCTCATGACGCGCTCGCGGCCTTTTCACTAGCTTCTATATGCCAAGTTTCGCATTACGGGAGGTGAACAGGTGACCAAGGTACGTGACTGGTGGAAACAAGCTAATCGTCAGGGGCGTATCATGTAAGAACATCTACGCTCATGACGCGCTCGCGGCCTTTTTACTAGCTTCTATATACCAAGATCTGTATTACGGGAGGTGAACAGGTTGCAAAGGTATGTGACTGGTGGAAACATAATAATCGTCAGGGGCGTATCATGTAAGAACATCTACGCTCATGACGCGCTCGCGGCCTTTTCACTAGCTTCTATATACCAAGTTTTTTTATTACGGGAGGTGAATAGGTAATAAAAGTACGTGACTGGTGGAAACATGATAATCGTCAGGGGCGTATCATGTAAGAACGTCTACGCTCATGACGTGCTCGTGGCCGTTTTACTACCTTCTATATACCAAGTTTGGTATTACGGAAGGTGAATAGGTGACAAAAGTATGTGACTGGTGGAATCATGATATACGTCACCTGCGCATCACGTAAGAACGTCTACGCTCATGACGTGCTCGCGGCCGTTTTACTAGCTTTTTTATACCAAGTTTGGTATTACGGGAGGTAATAGGTTGCGAAGGTACGTGACTGGTGGAAACATAATAATCGTCAGGTGCGTATCATTTAAGAACATCTACGCTCATGATGGCATTACGGCTTTTTAACTAGCTTTTAAATACCAAGTTCGGTCTCACGGGAGTTGAATAGGTGACAAAAATACATGACTGGTGGAAACATGATAATTGTCAGGGGCGTATCATGTAAGAATATCTACGCTCATAACGCGCTCGCGGCCTTTTAACTAGCTTCTATATACCAAGTTTGGTATTACAGGAGGTGAACAGGTTGCAAAGGTATATTACTAGTGGAAACATGATAATTGTCAGGGGCGTATCATGAGAGAACATCTACGCTCATGACGCGCTCGTGGCCTTTTCACTAGCTTCTATATGCAAAGTTTGGTATAACGGGAGATGAATAGGTGACAAAAGTACATGACCTGGGAAACATGATAATTATCAGGGGCGTATCATGTAAGAGTATCTACGCTGATGACGCGCTCGTGGCCTTTTAACTAGCTTCATATACCAAGTTTGGTATTACGGGAGGTGAACAGGTTGCAAAAGTATGTGACTGGTTGAAACATGATAATTGTCAGGGGCGTATTACGAAAGAACATCTACGCTCATGACGCGCTCGTGGCCTTTTCACTAGCTTCGATATGCCAAGTTTGGGTATAACGGGAGTTGAATAGGTGACAAAAGTACATGACTGGTGGAAACATGATAATTGTCAGGGGCGTATCATGTAAGAATATTTATGCTCATGACGCGTTTGCGGCCTTTTAACTAGCTTCTATATACCAAGCTTGGTATTACGGGAGGTGTATAGGTTGCAAAGGTACGTGACTGGTGGAAACCTGATAATTGTCAGGGGCGTATTACGAAAGAACATCTACGCTCATGACGCGGTCATGGCCTTTTCACTAGCTTCTATATGCCAAGTTGGGGTATAACGGGAGTTGAATAGGTGACAAAAGTACATGACTGGTGGAAACATGATAATTGCCAGGGTCGTATCATGTAAGAATATCTACGCTCATAACGCGCTCGCGGCCTTTTAACTAGCTTCTATATACCAAGTTTGGTATTACGGGAGGTGAACAGGTTGCAAAGGTATGTGACTAGTGGAAACATGATAATTGTCAGGGGCGTATCATGAAAGAACATCTACGCTCATGACGCGCTCGTGGCCTTTTCACTAGCTTCTATAGGCCAAGTTTGGTATAACGGGAGTTGAGTAGGTGACAAAAGTACATGACCTGGGGAAACATGATAATTATCAGGGGCGTATCATGTAAGAATATCTACGCTGATGACGCGCTCGCGGCCTTTTAACTAGCTTCTATATACCAAGTTTGGTATTACGGGAGGTGAACAGGTTGCAAAAGTATGTGACTGGTGGAAACATGATAATTGTCAGGGGCGTATTACGAAAGAACATCTACGCTCATGACGCGCTCGTGGCCTTTTCACTAGCTTCTATATGCCAAGTTTGGGTATAACGGGAGTTAAATAGGTGACAAAAGTACATGACTGGTGGAAACATGATAATTGTCAGGGGCGTATCATGTAAGAACATCTATGCTCATGACGCGCTCGCGGCCTTTTAACTAGCTTCTATATACCAAGCTTGGTATTACGGGAGGTGTATAGGTTGCAAAGGTACGTGACTGGTGGAAACATGATATTCGTGAGAAGCGTATTTTGTAAGAACCTCTACGCTCATGACGCGCTTGCGGCCGTTTCACTGGCTTCTTTACACCAAGTTTGGCATTACGGTAGTGGAATAGGTTGCAAAGGTACGTGACTGGTGGAAACATAATAATCGTCAGCAGCGTAACATGCAAGAACATCTACGCTCGCGATGCACTCGCGGACGTTTTACTAGCTTCTGTATACCAAGTTTGGTATTACGGGAAGTGAATAGGTGGAAAAGGTACGTGACTGGCGGAAACATGATAATCGTCAGGGGCGTATCATGTAAGAACATCTATGCTCATGACGCGCTCGCGGCCTTTTAACTAGCTTCTATATACCAAGCTTGGTATTACGGGAGGTGTATAGGTTGCAAAGGTACGCGACTGGTAGAAACATGATATTCGTGAGAAGCGTATTTTGTAAGAACCTCTACGCTCATGACGCGCTTGCGGCCGTTTCACTGGCTTCTTTATACCAAGTTTGGCATTACGGTAGGGGAATAGGTTGCAAAGGTACGTGACTGGTGGAAACATAATAATCGTCAGGAGCGTAACATGCAAGAACATCTACGCTCGCGATGCACTCGCGGACGTTTTACTAGCTTCTGTATACCAAGTTTGGTATTACGGGAAGTGAATAGGTGCAAAAGGTACGTGACTGGCGGAAACATGATAATCGTCACGGGCGTATCATGTAAAAACATCTGTGCTCATGACGCGCTCGCGGCCTTTTCACTGGCTTCTATATACCAAGTTTGGTATTACGGGAGGTCATTAGGTGACAAAAGTTGTGACTGGTGGAAACATGATATACGTCAGCTGCGTATCATGTAAGAACGTCTACGCTCATGACGCGCTCGTGGCCTTTTCACTAGCTTCTATATACCAAGTTTATGTTACAAGAAGTCAATAGGTGACAAAGGTACGTGACTGGTGGAAACATGATAATCGTCAGGGGCGTATCATGTAAGAATATCTACGCTCATGACGCGATCGCGGCCTTTTCACTAGCTTCTGTATACCAAGTTCGTTATTACGGATGGTGAATAGGTGACAAAGGCACGTGACTGGTGGAAACATGATAATCGTCAGGGGCGTTTCTTGTAAGAACATCTACGCTCATGACGCGCTCGCGGCCTTTTCACTGGCTTCTATACACCAAGTTTGGTATTACGGGAGTTGAATAGGTTGTAAAGGTATGTGACTGGTGGAAACATGGTAATTGTCAGGCGTGTATCATGTAAAAACATCTACGCTCATGACACGCTCGTGGCCTTTTCACTAGCTTATATATACCAAGTTTGCTTTTACGGGAGGTGAATAGATGAGAAAAGTATGTGACTGGTGGAAACGTAATAATCATCAGGGGCGTATGATGTAAGAACATCTACGTTCGTGACGCACTCTCGGCCGTTTCACTAGCTTCTATACACCAAGTTTGTTATTACATGAGGTGCATAGGTGATAAAAGTACGTGACTAGTGGAAACATCATAATCGTCAGGGGCGTATCATGTAACAATATCTACGCTCATGACGCGCTCGCGGCCTTTTCACTAGCTTCTATATACAAAGTTTTTTTATTACGGGAGGTGAATAGGTAACAAAAGTACGTGACTGGTGGAAACATGATAATCGTCTGGTGCGTATCATGTAAGAACGTCTACGCTCATGACGCGCTCGCGGCCTTTTCACTAGCTTCTATATGCCAAGTTTGTTATTACGGGAGGTGAATAGGTGAAAAAAGTATGTGACTGGTGGAAACATGATATACGTCAGGTGCGTATCATATAAGAACGTCTACGCTCATGACGTGCTCGCGGCCGTTTTACTAGCTTTTTTATACCAAGTTTGATATTACGGGAGGTAAATAGGTTGCGAAGGTACGTGACTGGTGGAAACATGATAATCGTCAGGGGCGTATCTTGTAAGAACTTCTACGCTCATGACGCGCTCGTGGCCTTTTCACTAGCTTCTATATACCAAGTTTGATATTACAAGAGGTGAATAGGTGACAAAAATACATGACTGGTGGAAACATTATAATTGTCAGGGGCGTATCATGTAAGAATATCTACGCTCATAACGCGCTCGCGGCCTTTTAACTAGCTTCTATATACCAAGTTTGGTATTACGGGAGGTGAACAGGTTGCAAAGGTATGTGACTAGTGGAAACATGATAATTGTCAGGGGCGTATCATGAAAGAACATCTACGCTCATGACGCGCTCATGGCCTTTTCACTAGCTTCTATATGCGGAGTTTGGTATAACAGGAGTTGAATAGGTGACAAAAGTACATGACCTGGGGAAACATGATAATTATCAGGGGCGTATCATGTAAGAATATCTACGCTGATGACGCGCTCGCGGCCTTTTAACTAGCTTCTATATACCAAGTTTGGTATTACGGGAGGTGAACAGGTTGCAAAAGTATGTGACTGGTGGAAACATGATAATTGTCAGGGGCGTATTACGAAAGAACATCTAGGCTCATGACGCGCTCGTGGCCTTTACACTAGCTTCGATATGCCAAGTTTGGGTATAACGGGAGTTGAATAGGTGACAAAAGTACATGACTGGTGGAAACATGATAATTGTCAGGGGCGTATCATGTAAGAATATTTATGCTCATGACGCGTTTGCGGCCTTTTAACTAGCTTTTATATACCAAGCTTGGTATTACGGGAGGTGTATAGGTTGCAAAGGTACGTGACTGGTGGAAAAATGATAATTGTCAGGGGCGTATTACGAAAGAACATCTACGCTCATGACGCGGTCGTGGCCTTTTCACTAGCTTCTATATGCCAAGTTGGGGTATAACGGGAGTTGAATAGGTGACAAAAGTACATGACTGGTGGAAACATGATAATTGCCAGGGTCGTATCATGTAAGAATATCTACGCTCATAACGCGCTCGCGGCCTTTTAACTAGCTTCTATATACCAAGTTTGGTATTACGGGAGGTGAACAGGTTGCAAAGGTATGTGACTAGTGGAAACATGATAATTGTCAGGGGCGTATCATGAAAGAACATCTACGCTCATGACGCGCTCGTGGCCTTTTCACTAGCTTCTATAGGCCAAGTTTGGTATAACGGGAGTTGAGTAGGTGACAAAAGTACATGACCTGGGGAAACATGATAATTATCAGGGGCGTATCATGTAAGAATATCTACGCTGATGACGCGCTCGCGGCCTTTTAACTAGCTTCTATATACCAAGTTTGGTATTACGGGAGGTGAACAGGTTGCAAAAGTATGTGACTGGTGGAAACATGATAATTGTCAGGGGCGTATTACGAAAGAACATCTACGCTCATGACGCGCTCGTGGCCTTTTCACTAGCTTCTATATGCCAAGTTTGGGTATAACGGGAGTTAAATAGGTGACAAAAGTACATGACTGGTGGAAACATGATAATTGTCAGGGGCGTATCATGTAAGAACATCTATGCTCATGACGCGCTCGCGGCCTTTTAACTAGCTTCTATATACCAAGCTTGGTATTACGGGAGGTGTATAGGTTGCAAAGGTACGTGACTGGTGGAAACATGATATTCGTGAGAAGCGTATTTTGTAAGAACCTCTACGCTCATGACGCGCTTGCGGCCGTTTCACTGGCTTCTTTACACCAAGTTTGGCATTACGGTAGTGGAATAGGTTGCAAAGGTACGTGACTGGTGGAAACATAATAATCGTCAGCAGCGTAACATGCAAGAACATCTACGCTCGCGATGCACTCGCGGACGTTTTACTAGCTTCTGTATACCAAGTTTGGTATTACGGGAAGTGAATAGGTGGAAAAGGTACGTGACTGGCGGAAACATGATAATCGTCAGGGGCGTATCATGTAAGAACATCTATGCTCATGACGCGCTCGCGGCCTTTTAACTAGCTTCTATATACCAAGCTTGGTATTACGGGAGGTGTATAGGTTGCAAAGGTACGCGACTGGTAGAAACATGATATTCGTGAGAAGCGTATTTTGTAAGAACCTCTACGCTCATGACGCGCTTGCGGCCGTTTCACTGGCTTCTTTATACCAAGTTTGGCATTACGGTAGGGGAATAGGTTGCAAAGGTACGTGACTGGTGGAAACATAATAATCGTCAGGAGCGTAACATGCAAGAACATCTACGCTCGCGATGCACTCGCGGACGTTTTACTAGCTTCTGTATACCAAGTTTGGTATTACGGGAAGTGAATAGGTGCAAAAGGTACGTGACTGGCGGAAACATGATAATCTTCACGGGCGTATCATGTAAAAACATCTGTGCTCATGACGCGCTCGCGGCCTTTTCACTGGCTTCTATATACCAAGTTTGGTATTACGGGAGGTCATTAGGTGACAAAAGTTGTGACTGGTGGAAACATGATATACGTCAGCTGCGTATCATGTAAGAACGTCTACGCTCATGACGCGCTCGTGGCCTTTTCACTAGCTTCTATATACCAAGTTTATGTTACAAGAAGTCAATAGGTGACAAAGGTACGTGACTGGTGGAAACATGATAATCGTCAGGGGCGTATCATGTAAGAATATCTACGCTCATGACGCGATCGCGGCCTTTTCACTAGCTTCTGTATACCAAGTTCGTTATTACGGATGGTGAATAGGTGACAAAGGCACGTGACTGGTGGAAACATGATAATCGTCAGGGGCGTTTCTTGTAAGAACATCTACGCTCATGACGCGCTCGCGGCCTTTTCACTGGCTTCTATACACCAAGTTTGGTATTACGGGAGTTGAATAGGTTGTAAAGGTATGTGACTGGTGGAAACATGGTAATTGTCAGGCGTGTATCATGTAAAAACATCTACGCTCATGACACGCTCGTGGCCTTTTCACTAGCTTATATATACCAAGTTTGCTTTTACGGGAGGTGAATAGATGAGAAAAGTATGTGACTGGTGGAAACGTAATAATCATCAGGGGCGTATGATGTAAGAACATCTACGTTCGTGACGCACTCTCGGCCGTTTCACTAGCTTCTATACACCAAGTTTGTTATTACATGAGGTGCATAGGTGATAAAAGTACGTGACTAGTGGAAACATCATAATCGTCAGGGGCGTATCATGTAACAATATCTACGCTCATGACGCGCTCGCGGCCTTTTCACTAGCTTCTATATACAAAGTTTTTTTATTACGGGAGGTGAATAGGTAACAAAAGTACGTGACTGGTGGAAACATGATAATCGTCTGGTGCGTATCATGTAAGAACGTCTACGCTCATGACGCGCTCGCGGCCTTTTCACTAGCTTCTATATGCCAAGTTTGTTATTACGGGAGGTGAATAGGTGAAAAAAGTATGTGACTGGTGGAAACATGATATACGTCAGGTGCGTATCATATAAGAACGTCTACGCTCATGACGTGCTCGCGGCCGTTTTACTAGCTTTTTTATACCAAGTTTGATATTACGGGAGGTAAATAGGTTGCGAAGGTACGTGACTGGTGGAAACATGATAATCGTCAGGGGCGTATCTTGTAAGAACTTCTACGCTCATGACGCGCTCGTGGCCTTTTCACTAGCTTCTATATACCAAGTTTGATATTACAAGAGGTGAATAGGTGACAAAAATACATGACTGGTGGAAACATTATAATTGTCAGGGGCGTATCATGTAAGAATATCTACGCTCATAACGCGCTCGCGGCCTTTTAACTAGCTTCTATATACCAAGTTTGGTATTACGGGAGGTGAACAGGTTGCAAAGGTATGTGACTAGTGGAAACATGATAATTGTCAGGGGCGTATCATGAAAGAACATCTACGCTCATGACGCGCTCATGGCCTTTTCACTAGCTTCTATATGCGGAGTTTGGTATAACAGGAGTTGAATAGGTGACAAAAGTACATGACCTGGGGAAACATGATAATTATCAGGGGCGTATCATGTAAGAATATCTACGCTGATGACGCGCTCGCGGCCTTTTAACTAGCTTCTATATACCAAGTTTGGTATTACGGGAGGTGAACAGGTTGCAAAAGTATGTGACTGGTGGAAACATGATAATTGTCAGGGGCGTATTACGAAAGAACATCTAGGCTCATGACGCGCTCGTGGCCTTTACACTAGCTTCGATATGCCAAGTTTGGGTATAACGGGAGTTGAATAGGTGACAAAAGTACATGACTGGTGGAAACATGATAATTGTCAGGGGCGTATCATGTAAGAATATTTATGCTCATGACGCGTTTGCGGCCTTTTAACTAGCTTTTATATACCAAGCTTGGTATTACGGGAGGTGTATAGGTTGCAAAGGTACGTGACTGGTGGAAACATGATAATTGTCAGGGGCGTATTACGAAAGAACATCTACGCTCATGACGCGGTCGTGGCCTTTTCACTAGCTTCTATATGCCAAGTTGGGGTATAACGGGAGTTGAATAGGTGACAAAAGTACATGACTGGTGGAAACATGATAATTGTCAGGGGCGTATCATGTAAGAATATCTACGCTCATAACGCGCTCGCGGCCTTTTAACTAGCTTCTATATACCAAGTTTGGTATTACGGGAGGTGAACAGGTTGCAAAGGTATGTGACTAGTGGAAACATCATAATTGTCAGGGGCGTATCATGAAAGAACATCTACGCTCATGACGCGCTCGTGGCCTTTTCACTAACTTCTATATGCCAAGTTTGGTATAACGGGAGTTGAATAGGTGACAAAAGTACATGACATGGGGAAACATGATAATTATGAGGGGCGTATCATGTAAGAATATCTACGCTGATGACGCGCTCGCGGCCTTTTAACTTGCTTCTATATACCAAGTTTGGTATTACGGGAGGTGAACAGGTTCCAAAAGTATGTGACTGGTGAAAACATGATAAATGTCAGGGGCGTATTACGAAAGAACATCTACGCTCATGACGCGCTCGTGGCATTTTCACTAGCTTCTATACGCCAAGTTTGGGTATTACGGGAGTTGAATAGGTGACAAAAGTACATGACTGGTGGAAACATGATAATTGTCAGGGGCGTATCATGTAAGAATATCTATGCTCATGACGCGCTCGCGGCCTTTTAACTAGCTTCTATATACCAAGCTTGGTATTACGGGAGGTGTATAGGTTGCAAAGGTACGCGACTGGTAGAAACATGGTATTCGTGAGAAGCGTATTTTGTAAGAACCTCTACGCTCATGACGCGCTAGCGGCCGTTTCACTGGCTTCTTTATACCAAGTTTGGCATTACGGTAGGGGAATAGGTTGCAAAGGTACGTGACTGCTGGAAACATAATAATCATCAGGAGCGTAACATGTAAGAACATCTACGCTCGCGATGCACTCGCGGACGTTTTACTAGCTTCTGTATACCAAGTTTGGTATTACGGGAAGTGAATAGGTGGAAAAGGTACGTGACTGGCGGAAACATGATAATCGTCAGGGGCGTATCATGTAAAAACATCTGTGCTCATGACGCGCTCGCGGCCTTTTCTCTAGCTTCTATATACCAAGTTTGGTATTACGGGAGGTCATTAGGTGACAAAAGTTGTGACAGGTGGAAACATGATATACGTCAAGTGCGTATCATGTAAGAACGTCTACGCTCATGACGCGCTCGTGGCCTTTTCACTAGCTTCTATATACCAAGTTTATATTACAAGAAGTCAATAGGTGACAAAGGTACGTGACTGGTGGAAACATGATAATTGTCAGGGGCGTATTACGAAAGAACATCTACGCTCATGACGCGGTCGTGGCCTTTTCACTAGCTCCTATATGCCAAGTTGGGGTATAACGGGAGTTGAATAGGTGACAAAAGTACATGACTGGTGGAAACATGATAATTGTCAGGGGCGTATCATGTAAGAATATCTACGCTCATAACGCGCTCGCGGCCTTTTAACTAGCTTCTATATACCAAGTTTGGTATTACGGGAGGTGAACAGGTTGCAAAGGTATGTGACTAGTGGAAACATGATAATTGTCAGGGGCGTATCATGAAAGAACATCTACGCTCATGACGCGCTCGTTGCCTTTTCACTAGCTTCTGTATACCAAGTTCGTTATTACGGATGGTGAATAGGTGACAAAGGCACGTGACTGGTGGAAACATGATAATCGTCAGGGGCGTTTCTTGTAAGAACATCTACGCTCATGACGCGCTCGCGGCCTTTTCACTGGCTTCTATACACCAAGTTTGGTATTACGGGAGTTGAATAGGTTGCAAAGGTATGTGACTGGTGGAAACGTAATAATCATCAGGGGCGTATGATGTAAGAACATCTACGTTCGTGACGCACTCTCGGCCGTTTTACTAGCTTCTATACACCAAGTTTGTTATTACAAGAGGTGCATAGGTGATAAAAGTACGTGACTAGTGGAAACATGATAATCGTCAGGGGCGTATCATGTAACAATATCTACGCTCATGACGCGCTCGCGGCCTTTTCACTAGCTTCTATATACCAAGTTTTTTTATTACGGGAGGTGAATAGGTAACAAAAGTACGTGACTGGTGGAAACATGATAATCGTCTGGTGCGTATCATATAAGAACGTCTACGCTCATGACGTGCTCGCGGCCGTTTTACTAGCTTCTATATACCAAGTTTGGTATTACGGAAGGTGAATAGGTGACAAAAGTATGTGACTGGTGGAATCATGATATACGTCACCTGCGTATCACGTAAGAACGTCTACGCTCATGACGTGCTCGCGGCCGTTTTACTAGCTTTTTTATACCAAGTTTGGTATTACAGGAGGTAATGGGTTGCGAAGGTACGTGACTGGTGGAAACATAATAATCGTCAGGTGCGTATCATGTAAGAACGTCTACGCTCATGACGCGCTCGCGGCCTTTTCACTAGCTTCTATATACCAAGTTTGGTATTACGGGAGGTGAATAGGTGAAAAAAGTATGTGACTGGTGGAAACATGATATACGTCGGGTGCGTATCATGTAAGAACGTCTACGCTCATGACGTGCTCGCGGCCGTTTTACTAGCTTTTTTATACCAAGTTTGGTATTACGGGAGGTGAATAGGTTGCAAAGGTACGTGACTGGTGGAAACATGATAATCGTCAGGGGCGTATCATGTAAGAACATCTACGCTCATGACGGGATTGTGGCTTTTTAACTAGCTTTTAAATACCAAGTTCGGTCTTACGGGAGTTGAATAGGTGACAAAAATAAATGACTGGTGGAAACATGATAATTGTCAGGGGCGTATCATGTAAGAATATCTACGCTCATAACGCGCTCGCGGCCTTTTAACTAGCTTCTATATACCAAGTTTGGTATTACGGTAGGTGAACAGGTTGCAAAGGTATGTGACTAGTGGAAACATGATAATTGTCAGGGGCGTATCATGAAAGAACATCTACGCTCATGACGCGCTCGTGGCCTTTTCACTAGCTTCTATATGCAAAGTTTGGTATAACGGGAGTTGAATAGGTGACAAAAGTTCATGACCTGGGGAAACATGATAATTATCAGGGGCGTATCATGTAAGAATATCTACGCTCATAACACGCTCGTGGCCTTTTCACTAGCTTCTATATACCCAGTTTGATATTACAAAAGGTGAATAGGTGACAAAGGTACGTGACTGGTGGAAACATGATAATCGTCAGGGGCATATCATGTAAGAACATCTACGCTCATGACGGGATTACGGCTTTTTACCTAGCTTTCAAATACCAAGTTCGGTCTTACGGGAGTTGAATAGGTGACAAAAATACATGACTGGTGGAAACATGATAATTGTCAGGGGCGTATCATGTAAGAATATCTACGCTCATAACGCGCTCGCGGCCTTTTAACTAGCTTCTATATACCAAGTTTGGTATTACGGGAGGTGAACAGGTTGCAAAGGCATGTGACTAGTGGAAACATGATAATTGTCAGGGGCGTATCATGAAAGAACATCTACGCTCATGACGCGCTCGTGGCCTTTTCACTAGCTTCTATATGCAAAGTTTGGTATAACGGGAGTTGAATAGGTGACAAAAGTACATGACCTGAGGAAACATGATATTATCAGGGGCGTATCATGTAAGAATATCTACGCTGATGACGCGCTCGCGGCCTTTTAACTAGCTTCTATATACCAAGTTTGGTATCACGGGAGGTGAACAGGTTGCAAAAGTATGTGACTGGTGGAAACATGATAATTGTCAGGGGCGTATTACGAAAGAACATCTACGCTCATGACGCGCTCGTGGCCTTTTCACTAGCTTCGACATGCGAAGTTTGGGTATAACGGGAGTTGAATAGGTGACAAAAGTACATGACTGGTGGAAACATGATAATTGTCAGGGCCGTATCATGTAAGAATATTTATGCTCATGACGCGTTTGCGGCCTTTTAACTAGCTTTTTATACCAAGCTTGTTATTACTGGATGTGTATAGGTGTCAAAGGTACGTGACTGCTGGAAACATGATAATTGTCAGGGGCGTATTACGAAAGAACATCTACGCTCAAGACGCGGTCGTGGCCTTTTCACTAGCTTCTATATGCCAAGTTGGGGTATAACGGGAGTTGAATAGGTGACAAAAGTACATGACTGGTGGAAACATGATAATTGTCAGGGGCGTATCATGTAAGAATATCTACGCTCATAACACGCTCGCGGCCTTTTAACTAGCTTCTATATACCAAGTTTGGTATTACGGGAGGTGAACAGGTTGCAAAGGTATGTGACTAGTGGAAACATGATAATTGTCAGGGGCGTATCATGAAAGAACATCTACGCTCATGACACGCTCGTGGCCTTTTCACTAGCTTCTATATGCCAAGTTTGGTATAACGGGAGTTGAATAGGTGACAAAAGTACATGACCTGGGGAAATATGATAATTATCAGGGGCGTATCATGTAAGAATATCTATGCTGATGACGCGCTCGCGGCCTTTTAACTTGCTTCTATATACCAAGTTTGGTATTACGCGAGGTGAACAGGTTGCAAAAGTATGTGACTGGTGGAAACATGATAATTGTCAGGGGCGTATTACGAAAGAACATCTACGCTCATGACGTGCTCGCGGCCGTTTTACTAGCTTTTTTGTACTAAGTTTGGTATTACGGGAGGTGAATAGGTTGCGAAGGTACGTGACTGGTGGAAACATGATAATCGTCATGGGCGTATCATGTAAGAACTTCTACGCTCATGACGCGCTCGTGGCCTTTTCACTAGCTTTTTTATACTAAGTTTGGTATTACGGGAGGTGAATAGGTTGCGAAGGTGCGTGACTGGTGAAAACATGATAATCGTCAGGGGCGTATCATGTGAGAACATCTACGCTCATGACGGGATTACGGCTTTTTAACTAGCTTTTAAATACTAAGTTCGGTCTTACGATAGTTGAATAGGTGACAAAATACATGACTGGTGGAAACATGATAATTGTCAGGGGCGTATCATGTAAGAATATCTACGCTCATAACGCACTCGCGGCCTTTTAACTAGCTTCTATATACCAAGTTTGGTATTACGGGAGGTGAACAGGTTGCAAAGATATGTGACTAGTGGAAACATGATAATTGTCAGGGGCGTGTCATGAAAGAACATCTACGCTCATGACGCGCTCGTGGCCTTTTCACTAGCTTCTATATGCAAAGTTTGGTATAACGGGAGTTCAATAGGTGACAAAAGTTCATGACCTGGGGAAACATGATAATTATCAGGGGCGTATCATGTAAGAATATCTACGCTCATAACACGCTCGCGGCCTTTTAACTAGCTTCTATATACCAAGTTTGGTATTACGGGAGGTGAACAGGTTGCAAAGATATGTGACTAAAGGAAACATGATATTTGTCAGGGGCGTATCATGAAAGAACATCTACGCTCATGACGCGCTCGTGGCCTTTTCACTAGCTTCTATATGCCAAGTTTGGTATAACGGGAGTTGAATAGGTGACAAAAGTACATGACCTGGGGAAACATGATAATTAACAGGGGCGTATCATGTAAGAATATCTACGCTGATGACGCGCTCGCGGCCTTTTAACTTGCTTCTATATACCAAGTTTGGTATTACGCGAGATGAACAGGTTGCAAAGGTATGTGACTAGTGGAAACATGATAATTGTCAGGGGCGTATCATGAAAGAACATCTACGCTCATGACGCGCTCATGGCCTTTTCACTAGCTTCTATATGCGGAGTTTGGTATAACAGGAGTTGAATAGGTGACAAAAGTACATGACCTGGGGAAACATGATAATTATCAGGGGCGTATCATGTAAGAATTTAGCTTCTATTAGCGCGGCACATATGAAAAGGAAAGAGGAAAGAATACAGAGACGTCAAGACAGGTAGGCGCTAAACTTCCAACTGTTTATTTCATGCACTTGACACCCATCTTATACATGCGTAGAAACACGACTCATCTTGCACGTGGTGACATCCCAAGAAACGTCATTTCCTTATCTGTCAAAGCAATCGAAGGTGAACTCACACACAAGTTCCCCATTTTTTCTATTGCCTCGGCTTCTTTGATCTCACGTGTCAGCTGATTGCGAGACCGGCTGATAACGGTGCAGCTATACAGATCAGGGGAGCACCCACACCCCTTGCAGTGCGCCGCCAAGAACCCTCCCGCTGAAAGTTTATTTCTCGCGTTGTAAGCATGTTCCCGCAGTCTATCATTAAGACACCGCTTAGTCTGTCCTATGTAATATCTTCCACACGATAACAAGAACACGTACACAACGCAACACACACAATCTACATATCTAACCTGATGTTTCTTATCACATACTAAGCGAATAGAACTAATTGGGCAGGTCAACTTGCAAAGCTCCCCTAGTTTTTTGGGGGCTGAAAACACCACACGTACGTGAGCCCGCTGGGCTACCTTCTTCAAGTTATGAGAGACAGTATGCATATATGGGATTACGCCTATTCTGCTACCCGAACACTCCAACACTTGTTGCCTATCTTTCTGTGAAGCTTTGAGGATACGCTCAGCTACAGAGACCTGCAGCAGAACAGGGTACCCTGCTTCGGTGAGACGCTTACTCTGAGTCATGAAACTGTGTGCCATTTTGTGATGACACGATTTTGCTAGGGCGTTTTTAAAACACAAGTTTGCGATTCCTCTCTTTATAAGCTTAGAGTGCGCCGAGACAAAAGAAAGCAGAGGCTTATTTGCCCGTGGCTCATACGACCAGCAAGTGTGATTTCCTAGAAAAAACAACCGGATATCCAAAAACCGCAGAGAGGCACCTTGGGGGAGCTCGCAAGTAATTTCAAGGGGTGCGAGACATTCCTTAATCGCTGGTAATACTTCTTCAACCTTCGCTTCTAGGTCAACTGGTGTACAGTCCATCAAAAACAGGAAATCATCGACAAAACGAAAAGATTTGCACACTGGAGTGTCGTCTAACGTTGAGGACAAGGAAGTGCTAAGGCTGGATAAAAACAGATCACTAAGAATGGGTGCTATGCACGAGCCGATGCATACACCGTTTTTTTGCAAATACAACGCGTTGTCCCATGAGATAAAAGTAGAGGAAAGGTAAAAAGATAAAAGTTCTAAAAAGTGACTCAACGATAATGAAGCTTCATTTTGAAAGCGCGTGACACCGTAATCATCTATGGCATGTTCAATAGCAGACAACAGAGCACCATGAGGTATCGAGTAATACAAGTCTTTTATGTCCACCGAGAAGGCTTGGTAACTGTCATGTGTGTGGTTATTCAAGAATTCAATTACCTGATCGGAGTTCCTAATCAAGAAAGGATCATTAACGGGTAAACAAGCAAGCTTGGCTTGAAGAAACAAAGCGACTGACTTTTGCCATGTGTCATTTTCTGAAATAATTACCCTCAACGGGACGTCTGGTTTGTGGGTCTTAGCGCTGAAGAGAACTTCAAGGTGACCTCGTCTGCTGTCATTGACACTTTTCTTTAGCTTATCAAGATTCAGCCTACTACACAGTTTCTTGGCCTGCGCCTTAACTTTTGTCGGAACGACCTGATCATGCACTTTGAAAACACTGGAGATGGCTTCCTTCGCCTTAGCACAAAACGTGGCTACAGGCAAAACAGCAAAACCACCTTCCTTGTCGGCAGGCAACACACACAAGGAATTGCTTGTCAGATGCTCCGAAACACGTTTTACAGAGTGTTTTGGACGCGGCATACGATTACGTGAAATAACATCTACACCTTCAGATACAACGCGGGACGCTTCCTCCTCAGGGACGAGTTTAGCAAGCTGTCTCACCATGGACAACAGTTCTTCCGGTGGCCTCCTCTTTTCGACCGCGAACTTCGGACCCAGTGAGAGCGCATCGTGGACGAACCCTGGAAGGTTCAGCTGCGAAGCCCCATGAACAGGGCTTCTCTGAGTCGGTCTCTTTCCCGGTAGACGGCTCCGGAGCTGCTTCAGATGACGCTGCCACAGCCACTCCGTTCTCTGGTCGACAAACCGTGAGAACGCACGAATCCTTCCAAGTGCACCCACAGGATCACTGGTGCAACGCAAGCTCGTGGTCAGAGCCTGTCGGTAGAGCCGCACTTGGCGGTACAGCTCCGAACGTAGGATCTTGCAGATCCTAGACGATATATGCATACTGTCTCTCATAACTTGAAGAAGGTAGCCCAGCGGGCTCACGTACGTGTGGTGTTTTCAGCCCCCAAAAAACTAGGGGAGCTTTGCAAGTTGACCTGCCCAATTAGTTCTATTCGCTTAGTATGTGATAAGAAACATCAGGTTAGATATGTAGATTGTGTGTGTTGCGTTGTGTACGTGTTCTTGTTATCGTGTGGAAGATATTACATAGGACAGACTAAGCGGTGTCTTAATGATAGACTGCGGGAACATGCTTACAACGCGAGAAATAAACTTTCAGCGGGAGGGTTCTTGGCGGCGCACTGCAAGGGGTGTGGGTGCTCCCCTGATCTGTATAGCTGCACCGTTATCAGCCGGTCTCGCAATCAGCTGACACGTGAGATCAAAGAAGCCGAGGCAATAGAAAAAATGGGGAACTTGTGTGTGAGTTCACCTTCGATTGCTTTGACAGATAAGGAAATGACGTTTCTTGGGATGTCACCACGTGCAAGATGAGTCGTGTTTCTACGCATGTATAAGATGGGTGTCAAGTGCATGAAATAAACAGTTGGAAGTTTAGCGCCTACCTGTCTTGACGTCTCTGTATTCTTTCCTCTTTCCTTTTCATATGTGCCGCGCTAATAGAAGCTAAGTTCATGGATAACCAACTCGCCCGAGCCACAACACTTTTGAACTTTATTTCTTGTTCAACGGGCCCGTTCTTCTACGCACTTCGTGACCCTCATGCAATCGTTTCGCTAATAGCAGAAACGGTGTGTAAAGCACGCTCTCTTGCGTTCTGCACTCGTCGCAAAATAATACCGCAAGAAATAGTTCACCTCTCAGGAGGCTTCGTTCCGTCACCAGGACACTCGTCTAGGATCTGCAAGATCCTACGTTCGGAGCTGTACCGCCAAGTGCGGCTCTACCGACAGGCTCTGACCACGAGCTTGCGTTGCACCAGTGATCCTGTGGGTGCACTTGGAAGGATTCGTGCGTTCTCACGGTTTGTCGACCAGAGAACGGAGTGGCTGTGGCAGCGTCATCTGAAGCAGCTCCGGAGCCGTCTACCGGGAAAGAGACCGACTCAGAGAAGCCCTGTTCATGGGGCTTCGCAGCTGAACCTTCCAGGGTTCGTCCACGATGCGCTCTCACTGGGTCCGAAGTTCGCGGTCGAAAAGAGGAGGCCACCGGAAGAACTGTTGTCCATGGTGAGACAGCTTGCTAAACTCGTCCCTGAGGAGGAAGCGTCCCGCGTTGTATCTGAAGGTGTAGATGTTATTTCACGTAATCGTATGCCGCGTCCAAAACACTCTGTAAAACGTGTTTCGGAGCATCTGACAAGCATTTCCTTGTGTGTGTTGCCTGCCGACAAGGAAGGTGGTTTTGCTGTTTTGCCTGTAGCCACGTTTTGTGCTAAGGCGAAGGAAGCCATCTCCAGTGTTTTCAAAGTGCATGATCAGGTCGTTCCGACAAAAGTTAAGGCGCAGGCCAAGAAACTGTGTAGTAGGCTGAATCTTGATAAGCTAAAGAAAAGTGTCAATGACAGCAGACGAGGTCACCTTGAAGTTCTCTTCAGCGCTAAGACCCACAAACCAGACGTCCCGTTGAGGGTAATTATTTCAGAAAATGACACATGGCAAAAGTCAGTCGCTTTGTTTCTTCAAGCCAAGCTTGCTTGTTTACCCGTTAATGATCCTTTCTTGATTAGGAACTCCGATCAGGTAATTGAATTCTTGAATAACCACACACATGACAGTTACCAAGCCTTCTCGGTGGACATAAAAGACTTGTATTACTCGATACCTCATGGTGCTCTGTTGTCTGCTATTGAACATGCCATAGATGATTACGGTGTCACGCGCTTTCAAAATGAAGCTTCATTATCGTTGAGTCACTTTTTAGAACTTTTATCTTTTTACCTTTCCTCTACTTTTATCTCATGGGACAACGCGTTGTATTTGCAAAAAAACGGTGTATGCATCGGCTCGTGCATAGCACCCATTCTTAGTGATCTGTTTTTATCCAGCCTTAGCACTTCCTTGTCCTCAACGTTAGACGACACTCCAGTGTGCAAATCTTTTCGTTTTGTCGATGATTTCCTGTTTTTGATGGACTGTACACCAGTTGACCTAGAAGCGAAGGTTGAAGAAGTATTACCAGCGATTAAGGAATGTCTCGCACCCCTTGAAATTACTTGCGAGCTCCCCCAAGGTGCCTCTCTGCGGTTTTTGGATATCCGGTTGTTTTTTCTAGGAAATCACACTTGCTGGTCGTATGAGCCACGGGCAAATAAGCCTCTGCTTTCTTTTGTCTCGGCGCACTCTAAGCTTATAAAGAGAGGAATCGCAAACTTGTGTTTTAAAAACGCCCTAGCAAAATCGTGTCATCACAAAATGGCACACAGTTTCATGACTCAGAGTAAGCGTCTCACCGAAGCAGGGTACCCTGTTCTGCTGCAGGTCTCTGTAGCTGAGCGTATCCTCAAAGCTTCACAGAAAGATAGGCAACAAGTGTTGGAGTGTTCGGGTAGCAGAATAGGCGTAATCCCATATATGCATACTGTCTCTCATAACTTGAAGAAGGTAGCCCAGCGGGCTCACGTACGTGTGGTGTTTTCAGCCCCCAAAAAACTAGGGGAGCTTTGCAAGTTGACCTGCCCAATTAGTTCTATTCGCTTAGTATGTGATAAGAAACATCAGGTTAGATATGTAGATTGTGTGTGTTGCGTTGTGTACGTGTTCTTGTTATCGTGTGGAAGATATTACATAGGACAGACTAAGCGGTGTCTTAATGATAGACTGCGGGAACATGCTTACAACGCGAGAAATAAACTTTCAGCGGGAGGGTTCTTGGCGGCGCACTGCAAGGGGTGTGGGTGCTCCCCTGATCTGTATAGCTGCACCGTTATCAGCCGGTCTCGCAATCAGCTGACACGTGAGATCAAAGAAGCCGAGGCAATAGAAAAAATGGGGAACTTGTGTGTGAGTTCACCTTCGATTGCTTTGACAGATAAGGAAATGACGTTTCTTGGGATGTCACCACGTGCAAGATGAGTCGTGTTTCTACGCATGTATAAGATGGGTGTCAAGTGCATGAAATAAACAGTTGGAAGTTTAGCGCCTACCTGTCTTGACGTCTCTGTATTCTTTCCTCTTTCCTTTTCATATGTGCCGCGCTAATAGAAGCTAAGTTCATGGATAACCAACTCGCCCGAGCCACAACACTCATGTAAGAATATCTACGCTGATGACGCGCTCGTGGCCTTTTAACTAGCTTCTATATACCAAGCTTGGTATTACGGTAGGTGTATAGGTTGCAAAGGTACGTGACTGGTGAACACATGATATTCGTGAGAAGCGTATTTTGTAAGAACCTATACGCTCATGACGCGCTTGCGGCCGTTTCACTGGCTTCTTTATATCAAGTTTGGCATTACGGTAGGGGAATGGGTTGCAAAGGTACGTGACTGGTGGAAACATAATAATCGTCAGGAGCGTAACATGTAAGAACATCTACGCTCGCGATGCACTCGCGGACGTTTTACTAGCTTCTGTATACCAAGTTTGGTATTACGGGAAGTGAATAGGTGGAAAAGGTACGTGACTGGCGGAAACATGATAATCGTCAGGGGCGTATCATGTAAAAACATGTGTGCTCATGACGCGCTCGCGGCCTTTTCACTAGCTTCTATATACCAAGTTTGGTATTACGGGAGGTCATTAGGTGACAAAAGTACGTGACTGGTGGAAACATGATATACGTCAAGTGCGTATCATGTAAGAACGTCTACGCTCATGACGCGCTCGTGGCCTTTTCACTGGCTTCTATATACCAAGTTTATATTACAAGAAGTCAATAGGTGACAAAGGTACGTGACTGGTGGAAACATGATAATCGTCAGGGGCGTATCATGTAAGAACATCTACGCTTCTGACGCGATCGCGGCCTTTTCACTAGCTTCTGTATACCAAGTTCGTTATTACGGATGGTGAATAGGTGACAAAGGCACGTGATTGGTGGAAACATGATAATCGTCTGGGGCGTTTCTTGTAAGAACATCTACGCTCATGACGCGCTCGCGGCCTTTTCACTGGCTTCTATACACCAAGTTTGGTATTACGAGAGTTGAATAGGTTGCAAAGGTATGTGACTGGTAGAAACATGATAATTGTCAGGCGCGTATCATGTAAGAACATCTACGCTCATGACACGCTCGTGGCCTTTTCACTAGCTTCTATATACCAAGTTTGGTTTTACGGGAGGTGAATAGATGAGAAAAGTATGTGACTGGTGGAAACGTAATAATCATCAGGGGCGTATGATGTAAGAACATCTACGTTCGTGACGCACTCTCGGCCGTTTCACTAGCTTCTATACACCAAGTTTGTTATTACAAGAGGTGCATAGGTGATAAAAGTACGTGACTCGTGGAAACATGATAATCGTCAGGGGCGTATCATGTAACAATATCTGCGCTCATGACGCGCTCGCGGCCTTTTCACTAGCTTTTATATACCAAGTTTTTTTATTACGCGAGGTGAATAGGTAACAAAAGTACGTGACTGGTGGAAACATGATAATCGTCAGGTGCGTATCATGTAAGAACGTCTACGCTCATGACGTGCTCGCGGCCGTTTTACTAGCTTCTATATACCAATTTTGGTATTACGGAAGGTGAATAGGTGAGAAAAGTATGTGACTGGTGGAATCATGATATACGTCACCTGCGTATCACGTAAGAACGACGACGCTCATGACGTGCTCGCGGCCGTTTTACTAGCTTTTTTATACCAAGTTTGGTATTACGGGAGGTGAATAGGTTGCGAAGGTACGTGACTGGTGGAAACATGATAATCGTCAGGGGCGTATCGTGTAAGAACTTCTACGCTCATGGCGCGCTCGTGGCCGTTTTACTAGCTTTTTTATACCAAGTTTGGTATTACGGGAGGCAATAGGTTGCGAAGGTACGTGACTGGTGGAAACATAATAATCGTCAGGTGCGTATCATGAAAGAACGTCTACGCTCATGACGCGCTCGCGGCCGTTTCACTAGCTTCTATATACCAAGTTTGGTATTACGGGAGGTGAATAGGTGACAAAAATACATGACTGATGGAAACATGATAATTGTCAGGGGCGTATCATGTAAGAATATCTACGCTCATAACGCGCTCGCGGCCTTTTAACTAGCTTCTATATACAAAGTTTGGTATTACGGGAGGTGAAGAAGTTGCAAAGGTATGTGACTAGTTGAAAAATGATAATTGTCAGGGGCGTATCATGAAAGAACATCTACGCTCATGACGCGCTCGTGGCCTTTTCACTAGCTTCTATATGCAAAGTTTGGTATAACGGGAGTTGAATAGGTGACAAAAGTACATGACCTGGGGAAACATGATAATTATCAGGGGCGTATCATGTAAGAATATCTACGCTGATGACGCGCTCGCGGCCTTTTAACTAGCTTCTATATACCAAGTTTGGTATTACGGGAGGTGAACAGGTTGCAAAAGTATGTGACTGGTGGAAACATGATAATTGTCAGGGGCGTATTATGAAAGAACATCTACGCTCATGACGCGGTCGTGGCCTTTTCACTAGCTTCTATATGCCAAGTTGGGGTATAACGGGAGTTGAATAGGTGACAAAAGTACATGACTGGTGGAAACATCATAATTGTCAGGGGCGTATCATGTAAGAATATCTACGCTCATAACGCGCTCGCGGCCTTTTAACTAGCTTCTATATACCAAGTTTGGTATTACGGGAGGTGAATAGGTTGCGAAGGTACGTGACTGGTGGAAACATGATAATCGTCAGGGGCGTATCATGTAAGAACTTCTACGCTCATGACGCGCTCATGGCCTTTTCACTAGCTTCTATATACCATGTTTGATATTACAAGAGGTGAATAGGTGAGAAAGGTACGTGACTGGTGGAAACAGGATAATCGTCAGGGGCGTATCATGTAGGAACATCTACGCTCGCGACGCACTCGCGGACGTTTTACTTGCTTCTGTATACCAAGTTTGGTATTACGGGAAGTGAATAGGTGGAAAAGGTACGTGACTGGCGGAAACATGATAATCGTCAGGGGCGTATCATGTAAAAACATCTGTGCTCATGACGCGCTCGCGGCCTTTTCACTAGCTTCTATATACCAAGTTTGGTGTTACGGGAGGTCATTAGGTGACAAAAGTACGTGACTGGTGGAAACATGATATACGTCAAGTGCGTATCATGTAAGAACGTCTACGCTCATGACGCGCTCGTGGCATTTTCACTAGCTTCTATATACCAAGTTTATATTACAAGAAGTCAATAGGTGACAAAGGTACGTGACTGGTGGAAACATTATAATCGTCAGGGGCGTATCATGTAAGAACATCTACGCTCATGACGCGATCGCGGCCTTTTCACTAGCTTCTGTATACCAAGTTCGTTATTACGGATGGTGAATAGGTGACAAAGGCACGTGACTGGTGGAAACATGATAATCGTGAGGGGCGTTTCTTGTAAGAACATCTACGCTCATGACGCGCTCGCGGCGTTTTCACTGGCTTCTATACACCAAGTTTTGTATTACGGGAGTTGAATAGGTTGCAAAGGTATGTGACTGGTGGAAACATGATAATTGTCAGGCGCGTATCATGTAAGAACATCTACGCTCATGACACGCTCGTGGCCTTTTCACTAGCTTCTATATACCAAGTTTTGTTTTATGGGAGGTGAATAGATGAGAAAAGTATGTGACTGGTGGAAACGAAATAATCATCAGGGGCGTATGATGTAAGAACATCTACGTTCGTGACGCACTTTCGGCCGTTTCACTAGCTTCTATACACCAAGTTTGTTATTACAAGAGGTGCATAGGTGATAAAAGTACGTGACTAGTGGAAACATGATAATCGTCAGGGGCCTATCATGTAACAATATCTACGCTCATGACGAGCTCGCGGCCATTTCAATAGCTTCTATATACCAAGTTTGGTTTTATGGGAGGTGAATAGATGAGAAACGTATGTGACTGGTGGAAACGTAATAATCATCAGGGGCGTATGATGTAAGAACATCTACGTTCGTGACGCACTTTCGGCCGTTTCACTAGCTTCTATACACCAAGTTTTGTATTACGGGAGTTGAATAGGTTGCAAAGGTATGTGACTGGTGGAAACATGATAATTGTCAGGCGCGTATCATGTAAGAACATCTACGCTCATGACACGCTCGTGGCCTTTTCACTAGCTTCAATATACCAAGTTTGGTTTTATGGGAGGTGAATAGATGAGAAAAGTATGTGACTGGTGGAAACGTAATAATCATCAGGGGCGTATGATGTAAGAACATCTACGTTCGTGACGCACTTTCGGCCATTTCACTAGCTTCTATACACCAAGTTTGTTATTACAAGAGGTGCATAGGTGATAAAAGTACGTGACTAGTGGAAACATGATAATCGTCAGGGGCGTATCATGTAACAATATCTACGCTCATGACGAGCTCGCGGCCATTTCAATAGCTTCTATATACCAAGTTTGGTTTTACGGGAGGTGAATATAGGTGACAAAGTTACGTGACTGGTGGAAACATGATAAACGTCAGCGGCGTATCATGTTCCAGGTGCTAACACATCGCCTCCAGACGCCTCCGTTACTTGCCCATTTCGACAAATTCGCCGAAACAGAAGTACACACTGACGCAAGCAGCGTAGGTCTTGGCGCCGTTCTTGTGCAGAGGGCTGACGGACTTGAAAGGTTTATTAGTTACGCCAGCCGATCGCTAACCAATGCAGAAGCCAATTATTCCACAACAGAAAAGGAGTGTCTCGCCATCATCTTGGCTATGTCGAAATTTCGCCCCTAACTCTACGGCAGGCCCTTCAAAGTTGTGAGCGACCACCACGCCTTGTGTTGGCAAGCCACCTTGAAAGGCCTTTCAGGTCGCCTCGCACGATGGAGCCTGAGACTTCAAGAATATGACATTACCGTCGTTTACAAGTCCGGCAAGAAACACTCTGACGCCGACTGTCTCCCTCGTGCACCTGTCGACCAACTACCACCCGACGACCCGGATGACGACTACTTCTTGGGAACAATAACTACCGACGACTTCGCTGAACGACAGCGGGCCGACCCGGAACTTAAGGCAATAATAGAATACCTCGAAGGCAGGATCACCGAAGTTCCGAAGGTATTCAAGCGCGCACTTGCGTCGTTCTTCTTGCGAAACGGTCGTCTCCAAAAAAAAACTTTTCACCGCTTCGAGCTAAGTACCTCCTTGTGGTGCCTTCAGCTCTGCGACCAGAACTCCTGCAGACCCTGCACGACGATCCAACAGCAGGGCACCTCGGTGTTTCTCGCACGCTCGTGAGGATACAAGAAAGGTACTATTGGCCACGTCCTACCACCGACGTCACTCGTTAAGTGAGGACATGCCGGGACCGGCAGCGACGCAAGACACCACCGACAAGGCCAGCGGGGCTTTTGCAGGCAGTTGAACCACCTCGCCGACCTTTCCAGCAGATTGGTAAGGACCTACTGAGGCCGTTCCTGACGTCAGCTTTCGGAAACAAATGGGACGTGGTAGCTACCGACTACCTCACCCGCTACGCCGAGACAAAAGCCCTGCCAAAAGGCAGTGCATCCGAGGTAGCTAAGTTCTTCTTCGAATATATTGTCCTACGTCACGGCGCCCCTGAGGTCCTTATCACCGACAGAGAAACGGCTTTTACTTCTGACTTAGCTCAAGCGATCTTGGCATACAGCCACACAAACCATTGCTGGACGACAGCGTACCACCCACAGACCAACGGCCTCACCGAGCGGCTAAACAAGACGATCGCCGACATGCTGGCAATGTACGTCGATGTTGAACACAAGACGTGGGACGCCATTCTTCCGTACGTGACCTTCGCATACAGCACGGCGACGCAGGAGGTGACGCAGATATATCCATACAAAATGGTGTACGGAAGGAGCCCGGTAACGACGTTCGATGCCATGTTACCCAACGTCAGCGACGAAGAAAACCTCGATGTGAGTGAGTACCTTCAACGCGCCGAAGAAGCCCGATAACTCGCGCGCCTCGGCATCAAGAATCAACAGACGAACGACAGCCGCCGTTACAATCTTCGACGACGCTTCGTGGAATACCAGCCAGGTGAACGTGTTTGGGTGTGGACGCCAATACGCCGACGTGGACTAAGTGAAAAGCTTCTGCGATGGTACTTCGTACCGTACAGGGTGGTTCGACGACTCTGCTCTCTTGATTACGAGGTTGTCCCCGACGGCATCACGAACTCTCAACGACGCCGATCGCGACCTGAAGTCGTCCATGTCGCGCACCTCAAGCCGTTTCATGCGCGTTAACAAACTGAAACAGTGTTTTTTGTACTATTATTGTATCGTAAATAATTCATTGTACTTTGTTGCATTATTGTTGTACCTTCATCTTAGTTAAACCATCGGAATGATGCCTTTTTCAGAGGGGGGCAATGCCGTGTTCTATTTCTCAAGTTTTGTTGTCACCCCAAAGCACTACAGAATTCTCAGCGCAAACCGTGCCTGCTGTCTTCGAGAAGCTTCCGGACTTTAGTAGATCATTTCGATAGGATCATGCCCACTCTGCGAACTGTACAGATTATTCTGGAACTTACGCCACCGCCAGCGATAACGCTAGAACATTCGATGGCAAGAGTATAAATGACGACGCACTTCGCTGCTTGTGAGTAGTTGATCGACGGCGGACGCTCCGTTCGCCGCTATCAGTTCAAGACTGCTACTGTAATCGGACTTTCCGTTTACCGGGCACAGGTGCGCCCAAATAAACAGTTGAATTCCAACACGAATTCTCCTGTCTTCGGCCACGTCACGACCCCGTGACAATATACAGGTCAACAAAGTTTGAAGTCACTTTTTTAAATAACGTTAATTCATAGTTTGCGCTTGTGTTAGAGCTCTCGTATTTCTTTGCGCAATGAGCTACGTAAACTTGAAGAGCGTTTGCGCCGAATGAGCGATGAAATGGTTTTTGAACCATACAGTGACGCATCGTTCCGTGATCTTGCGCTTCGTGCCGAGGATGACGGCAGCGACCCGCCGCCACCTGACTTACCGGACTTCTATGACAATGCCGACGATCACGGGTAAGTGTTAATGATTTAAGTAGCCTTTTTTGTTCGATATTGCTCATCCTCGCGTAGCTTCCGCGTTTGCTTTGTTACGCGTGTAACTTGTACGTTGTGCTGCATAATCAAAAGCGTACAAACATTTTTGTCACGACATTGTTTTCCACTATGGGGTGTTTGTGCGGTGTCCACGATGTCAATAACTTGGGCTGATTATTGCGAATTCAGGTGTGACTGTGGGCTTTGTGGAGCATTGCCAATGGCCCTTGAACAAGTCTGCTCTCGCGACATACCGGAAGTATTTCGCGGAATTCCAGACTGCTGCATAAATTGGCACGAAGAGTTCCGAAACGTGTGCCTGAGCTCTGCGGTGCTGCATGCCTGCTATTGTGAGCGACAGGAGAACGACGTCGCGGTTGAAGGAGAAGTGCACTAGTAATAATGTATAAAAAACAATATTTTGAAGTTGCAGTTACAGCGACGGCAACTTAATACTTCTTCCAGGAAATAGGGCTTTTTGGCGAACCTCTTCTTCACGCGATAGATTTGGCAGAGCGTAGGCGACGCAACACAGTTGTATTACCTGCGTGCGTAGTCACCACCATCAGGAAACAGTTCCCGTTAGCCGACTATGTGGGCTCCTGATATCCACCTCTGCGGGCACAGGAAGTTTTTTATACAATAGTTTGAAGTGAACCTGCATCCAGCCCGGGCTTTCAACTACGCATCAATGATATCCGCGAATAAATGATTTCTGTATTCATTTCCTTTTACGTTGACCTGTTTTGCACAGTTTTTTTTCAATAAACTGGTTATGCAAGCTTTCGCTTCAAAATAGTTGTGCTCCGTGCATAATTTTTTTTAACAGAATAATATTGACGGCTTGCTCACCGCATCACTTATGATGATAATCGCAGACTATTTCATTAGTCAAAAGTTTAAGAGTAAAACTTTGAAACTTTATTCATTTTGTAAAGGGGGTTTATTGAAGGACTGAGCAAGCGGGTGGTAGCTCTAAAGGAACGCAGGCGAACCCAGATGACGGTGCTTGATCGCCGATCTCGTGCCTTCTTCTTGTGCTGATGATAGCTGACCTGATGGTATCAACGTCTTTCTTATTCACTACAATTACCCCCGGCGAAAAAGTTGAAGCCATCCTGGTGATCTAACACGTGGGGACAAGTGGGTCAAAGTACGGCTTCAGACGGTTTACGTGAACGATATCACGTCCACGCCGATGACGGTCGCTCGGTGGCGTGAGGGGTTCAATGGCGTAGTTCACGGGTGAAGTACGCTCGACCACGCGGTAGGGACCATGATAATTGGAGAGTAGCTTGGGTGATACACCAGGGGCGCAGGGCGGTACATGAAGCCATACAAGTGCTCCAGGAACGAACGTTGGTGCAGAACGATGGTCGTCGTCACGGATCTCCTTCTTGCGCTGTTGGTCGGATGTAGTAAGCCGCTTGGCTAGCTTGCGGCACTCTTCTGCGTAACGAGCGGCTTCCGAGACAGGCTTGTATTCGGAGGGATCTGGCGAATATGGGAGTAAAGTGTCGATGGTGTGTGATGGTTCGCGACCGTACAGGAAAAAAAATGGGGAAAACCCTGTAGTGACTTGCGTAGCAGTGTTATACGCGTATGTCACAAATGGGAGAACGAGGTCCCAGTTTGTTTGATCAGAAGCGACATGCGTAGCGAGCATGTCCCCCAGAGTACGATTAAACCGCTCAGTCAAGCCGTTCGTCTGTGGGTGGTAGGCTGTACTCTTCCGGTGAACCATATGGCACTGTTGAAGAAGTGTTTGTATTACATCGGAGAGGAAAACACGCCCTCGGTCACTGAGGAGTTCTCGAGGAGGACCATGACGAAGCACAAAACGATTGAGTATGAAAGTTGCGGCGTCTTGTGCTGCAGCTGTGGGGAGAGCAGCAGTTTCAGCGTACCGTGTTAGATGATCCACTGCCACGATAGCCCATTGGTTGCCTGCTGTTGTTAATGGTAGTGGTCCGTAGAGGTCAATTCCTACACGGTCGAATGGGTGGTCTGGGCATGGAAGTGGCTGCAATGAACCTGTTGCAGGATGTGGCGGGCTTTTCCGCCGCTGACATTCGTGGCAGCCGCGAATGAATTGGCGGACGAAGGTAAACATTCCGCGCCAGTAATACCTTTTTCGTAGGCGCTCGTAGGTCTTGAAAACACCGGCGTGAGCACATTGCGGGTCGGAATGAAACGACGCGCAGATGGTAGAGCGCAGCGTTCGGGGAATGACTAGTAGCCATTTCCTACCATCTGCTGAATAGTTGCGCCGGTACAAAAGGCCATCCCGAATACTGAAGTGCGGAGCCTGGCGGCGCAGGGTTCGAGTGGTTGGAAGTGTCGGTGCCTCGGATAATGCGTCAAGAAGCGAAGCGATCCATGGGTCATTGCGTTGTGCAGAAGAGATGGTGTCCTCGTCAAGCGCTGACAACGTGTTGTCCGAGGAAACAGATGCGATGTCCGGGGATAGGGGAGATCGTGACAGTGCATCAGCATCGACATGATTGTGGCCGGAACGATATACCACGCGAATGTCATATTCTTGAAGCCGAAGAGCCCAACGGGCAAGACGACCTGATGGGTCCTTAAGCGACGATAACCAGCATAATGCGTGGTGGTCCGTTACTACATCAAAAACACGGCCATAAAGGTATGGGCGGAACTTGACAAGCGCCCAAACAATCCCCAAGCATTCCTTCTCGGTGGCGCTGTAGTTTGATTCAGCCTTGGTAAGAGTTATGCTGGCGTAGGCGACGACATACTCGGCGAATCCAGGCTTGCGTTGCGCGAGAAGCGCACCGAGGCCGACACCACTGGCGTCGGTGTGGACCTCATTTGCTGCCATAGGATCGTAGTGACGCAGTATTGGTGGCGAAGTGAGGAGACGACGAAGGGTACAAAAGGCTTGGTCCCAATCAGAAGACCACGCCGAAATATCAGTGGTGCTGCCTATAAGTTCGGCCAAAGGCGCAATGATAGAGGCGAGGTTGCGCACGAACCGGCGAAAGTAGGAGCATAACCCCACGAAGCTCCGTAACTGCTTCATAGTCGTTGGTTTGGGGAAGTCGGCGACGGCACGTAACTTAGCCGGGTCTGGAAGTATACCGTCCTTTGATACGACGTGCCCGAGAATCGTAGGTTGGCGAGCAGCGAAGTGACACTTCTTGAGGTTGAGTTGGAGCTGAGCATTCTTCAGGCACGTGAGGACGTGTTTGAGGCGCTCGAGATGTGTTCCAAAGTCTGGCGCAAAGACGACTATATCGTCGAGATAGCAGAGACAGATTTGCCATTTCAAACCCCGAAAAACCGAGTCCATCATGCGCTCGAAGGTGGCAGGCGCATTGAAGAGGCCGAAGGGCATTACATTAAACATACAGACCGTCCGGTGTCACGAAGGCTGTTTTTGGTCGATCGGCATCGGCAAGGGGGACCTGCCAGTACCCTGAGCGCAAATCTAATGGTGAAAAAAACTCGGCACCTTGTAAAGTATCAAGGGCATCGTCAATCCTGGGCAAAGGATACACGTCTCTTCGAGTGATCTTATTTAGGCGCCGGTAATCCACGCAGAAGCGAACGGAACCATCCTTTTTTTTAACGAGCACTACAGGTGAGGCCCATGGACTTTGTGAAGGTTGAATGACGCCACGTTGCAGCATATCGTTCACCTGTTCGGTAATAACTTGGCATTCCGTCACAGAAGCACGATATGGTCGCTGTCGTAGTGGCGCATGGGAGCCGGTATCGATGTAATGTAGAGTGGTAGAAGTGCGGCCAAGTGAAGGTTGAACAACATCGAAAGATTCGCGGTACTGGTACAGCAGTTGGAGGAGTTCAGATCGTTCAGATGGTGACAGTCCGTCTGCGATCGCCGAATCGAACACTTTTGAAGCCTGTAGATGAGAGTGGTTAAGAGCACTGACGGCGGCGAGGTCACTTTGGGATGATTCTTGCGGCACGGTAAAAATTTGTTCGTTATCAATGGGCTGTACACATCCAAGAGACTCGCCTTTAAACAGTTTGATGGTATGCGGAAAGGGATTGGTAAGGCAGAGAGCACTGACTCCATTAGAAATCGAAAGGGCTGAATAAGCGAGCAGAAGTAGTTTCCGACTTAGAAAGAGGCGTGATGGCTCGAAAAATGCTACTTCATCACGCATGCCGTCGGAGACCACAGGGAGCAAAACAGCTGTTGTCGGTGGAATGTCAGTGTCTTCTTTGACAACTAGCTTGTGCGCGGCTTGAGTAGTGTGGTCGTAGGGCTGCTCGAATAACGGAAGCAGTTCAAGTTCGGAACGGGCACAATCTATAACGGCACGATTACGGGATAGGAAATCCCAGCCAAGTATGATGTCATGAGAGCACGAGGAAAGGACGATAAACTCAACAATGTAGTGGTCCTCCGCAATTTCGAGTCGGGCAGTGCAGGCGGCTATAGGTCGAACAGGTTCTCCATTTGCTGCACGTAAGAACATATCAAGCGGCGTGGTCACCTTTCGGAGCTTGCGGCAAAGTTTGGCGTCTATAACAGACACAGCGGCACCGGTATCCACAAGAGCGTATGCATGGGCGCCGTCTACAAAAACTTCGACGATATTTGACGGCAAGGTGCGAGGACTTGAACATTTCGATAGCGCAGTTCTCGCCCCTTGAACTGCGAGGGCTAGTTTCCCTCATTTTGAGGGGCTGGTCGTGGACGCATGGGTGACAAGGAGCGTCGATTGGGTGAAGGTGAGCGACGAGACGAAGTTGCCGGATAGTCACGGGAAGACGTGTTTGACTTACGATCCGAACTTTCATAACCAAAAGATGGTCGGTCCATGTAATTGCTTCGTGGTCGGACGTCTGTGTAGGCGGGCACGCGACGACGGCCGTATCGGGAGATATGGCCAGGTCCGCCGCACGCAAAACAAATCGGCCGGTTATCGCGCGTTCGCCAGGCATTTGCAGCAAGGGGCGCCGCCCACGCGGCATACGGCTGAGTCGAGGCTGTGGTAGCGAGGGGAGGAGCCCATGCGACGGAAGACTGAGTAGGAGCGGTGACATGCGGCAGTCCATTCAACGGCGAGGGCTGGTGTGGCTGCTGCCTCTTTACTGCGTCAGCATAAGTAAGAGGCGCGGCGACAACTTGCTGCTGAAAGGGCACTGGCATAGCCTCGGTAATCTGGTCCTGAAGTGCATGTCGGAGCATGGGAGCTAACGGTGTCGGTGGTTGCTCTTGCTGCTGCTGCGGGAGCTCTTGGCGCTGACAAAACGGCAGGAGGGAAAGCTGACGTGCGACCTCCTCACGCACAAAGTCTTTCATTTGTGCTAGAAGGCGGGAGTGGTCAGGTACGACGTCCAGGGCAGCGAGTGGTTGGTTAGGCTGAAATGGACGACGGGTGAGAGCTCGTTGCCGTCGCAATTCGTCGTAGTTCTGGCACAGAGTTACCACTTCAGACACCGTGCCAGGAGACTTCGCCAGGAGCATTTGAAAGACGTCGTCATCAACACCTTTCATAATGTGCCGGATCTTGGCACTTTCGCTCATTGCGGCATCGACGCGCTTGCAGAGATCGAGTATATCTTCGATATAGGCGGTAAACGTTTCGCCAGGTTCTTGTGCCCGTGAGCGCAGGCGTTGTTCGGCGCGCAACTTCCGCACGGCAGGGCGACTGAAAACCGAGGATATTGCCTGCTTGAAAGTGGCCCTGTTCTCGAACTCGGATTCGTGGTTTGTATACCACAGTTTCGCCACATTAGCCAAGTAAAAGTTGACGGTGAAAAACTTAGCAGCGTCATCCCACCTGTTTGGTCCACTGACTTTTTCGTAGGACGACAGCCAGTCCTCGACGTCCTGGTCTTCGGCGCCCGAAAAGATCGGGGGGTCTCGCTGGTGAACCGGGCCGGGGCAAGTAGGAGCCGCGAGAGGTGCTGTCTGTTGGGCAGCGTCAGCTTGCATGGTCGACGGCAGCGTGTGGGATCGGAGTTCCAGAGTGTAGGTGACGCAGTTACCCAGCACGATCCACCAAATGTAAAGGGGGTTTATTGAAGGACTGAGCAAGCGGGTGGTAGCTCTAAAGGAACGCAGGCGAACCCAGATGACGGTGCTTGATCGCCGATCTCGTGCCTTCTTCTTGTGCTGAAGATAGCTGACCTGATAATATCAACGTCTTTCTTATTCACTACAATTTCAACATTCCATCATTTAGGATGCTGAGGGCCGGGGCCAAATAGCCTCTTCATGAGCTGTACTAGGGTCATGACCCTGTACAAAGTGGCAGGAGTAGGCAAGTGTACAGGTCAATACAGTAGTGTATCAGATCAATATAACAGATCAATGTAACAAATCAATGTAACAGTTCAATGTAATGCAGAACACTGCCACTGGCATAACGTGAGTGGAAAATGATAGTATAAAATAAATCAGACAACACTATGTCGCTTCATTAGAACTCCAACCAATACTGTAAAGAAATGCATAAATATTTACGTATGCACATATATAGGTAGATAATGCAAGTGAAAACAGAGCGAAAAATATACCTTTAAAACAATGTTCCAACTTCAATTTCAATAATCACCTAAAGGATTATTGAGTCCGCACAAAAATGAAATAGTATTATACATGAAAAACAAAAAGTATTATTAAAATTATTTTCACAATGCCAGTTGATTCAGATGAAATGGCAAGAGAAATCGCAGCCTCTTCTTGCCGTAGTTGGTGCGTCCCTACTGAAAATTTTCGTATGGGCGGCTCCGCACATACGCCATAATTGGACTACGGAAAGCCATAGTATACGGAAAGTTCCGCAGATAAGGAAAGCCCAGGATGCGGAAAGGTCCACAGATAAGGAAAGCCGCATGATGCGGATAGCTCCGCAGATAAAGAAAGGCGTATTATTATGCGCAAATGTAATGACCGTCCGAATCTAGTGCAAAGCAATATAACGTGTAAATTGAATAGACGTCCACATCTTGAGTACATGCAATACTGTGTAGAAATGACAATATATCTTAAAGATGCATGATGAGGGATTAAATCATCGGCATCTTTCCAATTGTCTTGATGCGGAAGCAAAATTAGTTTTTAAATAGAGTACGTTACAAAGTTACTAAATTAACATGCTAGGGATCATAAATGGTGGTTATATTGCAACACTATAATACAGTGTTCTATGCAAGACTTAAAGGACTTATAAAGCTAATATTTGCAATAGAGAAGCATTAGTGTACACATCGGCCCTGCTACAATCAATATATTTTTTAATTGTCTGTATGCTACAGCTGTGAATAGCGACATTGCAGTGTTGATGGTACGCAAATGAGGTGACTGCAGCGTAATTTTGCGAGCTCCACCTAAGCCATAGGAGGGTGGCACAAAACACAATGTAACAGAAATTTTGGAACGAAATCTTTAAACATAAATAATAATCATAGCACTGTGAAAGTGTGGCGCTGTGTTTATCTCATGAACGCCTTGTGGAGATAGGCGAAACGCTGCTTGAGGCCCCGGCACCACTGTAGATTAGGGAGGTCACTGCCATAGAAATTATGTGTCCTTCATAGGCACCTGAAAATGTAAATAATTGGCACAAATAAAGTCAGAGACACATGTTAGCACCATAGTTCACATGCACAAGAAATATAACGCACAGAATGAAACTGAAAATGTAAGGCGCACAATCCTTCATGTTATGCATATGTGAATAATAGAAGAAAGAAATGTATAAATTAGTTCAGCGACATGAAAGAAAACAGCATGCTCATCACAGTGAAAATAAATAGGTTCTTGTCACGATTATCAATGGTAGAGATAATCTATTGATAAGTGCTTATAAAATTATGATTTAAATACTTCCTGCACACTAAAACTTTAGGAACTGCCAGTGAAAGCTCTCAATGTACATTTATTAGTGCATACATGTACATTTTCTTCCTTTACACTATACAGTTTGTGCACGAAATTGGCATCTTGAACAATGTTGAGATGTAAAACTATGCAACTTATGAAGGTGAAAATCACCGTGAAAGCAAGCAGGATCAGGCACGTGCCATTAAACATCTGTGCAAGCCAGACTACTATAACCGAACTGCACAGAAAAAAGGGAGCAAGAGTAACAAAAATTCGGCTGCTGACCCGCACGTCGTGGTATCAAATCCCGGCTGCAGCGGCTGCATTTCCGATGGAGGCAGAAATGCTGTAGGCACGTGTGCTCAGATTTTGGTGCACGTTAAAGAACCCCAAGTGATCAAAATTTCAGGAGCCCTCCGCTACGGTGTCTCTCATAATCATATAGTGGTTTTAGGACGTGAAACCCTAGATATCAATTAAGAATAGCAGAAATAAACTGCCAACAGAAAAGTTGGGTGCATGCGCTATCTGTAAGTACTTACACCTTTATTTATTTATTTAAAAATACCTTACAGGCCCTTGTTGCAGGGCATTGTGTAAGGGGGTTACAAAGGGTGAGTGTCACGACAAAACTGTAAGGAAACATCAAACTTTGAAAGAAATCAACAAAAAATAACGCGTTATATGTCACTAAAGAGTGAATGTACAAAAAGTCATCTGAAGTTACACATCGGAACATTGCTGGTGGGAGGAGAACAAATATCTGCAATACACTTACTAAAAAACACCTAGCACACACGTAGCCAAAAATATTTTAGAGCAGCGCGCAGAAAGCAATTTGTTCTTGTTTAAGAATTACAGAATAATAAAGGGCAATAAGAGAGTTTTTCTCGTGTGTATAAGAACATTATAAAGTAGGAAAATGCAGGCGGTCACAAAGTGTGAAGCGATAAGAAAAAAAAAAAGAATAAAGAAAGAAGAGCGCGTGCTCTTTACTGAACGAACACAAGGCCCTAAGCTGTAAGCGGGAGGAAATAGAAAAAAACGAATGAATATAATTACACTGGAACGATACAGGAGGTGCAACAAATACTTGTAAAAAGGAACCAATCGAAGTGTCTATGACTGAAAGAAAGAGTGAAGAAGTTGTCTGAATTTTTCGGGGTCTGATTGATATGCAATGTCAATCGAGAGATCATTCCACAAGCGGATGACGCGAGGAATGATCTTTACTACATACAGCATGCTCATTCCATTTTAAATACCGATATTGAAAATAACTGCTCTATTAGGAATGTAAAAGGTGAAGTAGAACTGAACGACTCTACAAAAAGTGACCCTATTATGACATCAAGTTTTCTGATAACAAATTCGACTAAGACTCTGAAATATCATTTTGCAAGAAAAAATTTTCAAAAGAACAATCAAGTTTGAAGTCATAATTTTTAATATGGCTACTATGACTATAACTAAGAAATCGAGCTCAACAAGGCTAATGTTAGTCTTTAAGGCCTATGTTCACTAGACAATGAACTATACCACAAAAAGCACAGCGTTCAGGCAAAGCACCAAACAAAAAAAGCAGACCTTTTTGTTACTACCTACAATGCCTTTAAGATGGTATTTTTACCTCTACTTGCCGCTTTTTATCTAAGTAATTGGTGTGAAACAATTTAGCTGAAGATGCACTGTGCCTCAAAAACCTCTTGGCTGAATCAGAATTTTTTAAGTATGGTGAAGCTTGCACTAAATTAGGCTCCTGAAGCCTTGGAACAGCGAGACTGCATGACTCTTAGGACTACTTTGGTTACTTGTGTTTTGTTTCTAGGCCTAGGCATGAAGACAAGGCCTTCATTGAATTGCTGCTAACAAAAATATGCTTTCGAAATTGCCCGAGCGTCAACGGATGCTCAGACATTTGTTGTTTTTCCCACTGGGCCATTCTACACCAAACATCCGAATCATACTGCCTGGCGAGCATCACAGATATATAGTTTAAAAAATGGTGGTAATTTACTCTTTTGAAAACAGTTATTTGTTGAAATATTTTGAAGAAAAAAAGTTGTGGTCACGTGGGTACCTTCAGAATTTCGCAGAATGTTGTGGGGGTGTTTTTTGTGAGAAAACTTTCACAGTACCGCTTTTTCTTGCCATATCAAATTTGATCTACATATTAGGTAAAGGTGCTTTTAAAGTATTTGAAGCCGAGTAACCTTTGTGCAATTTTTCCACAACATAGGCTTTGAAGAATTCAGCCAAACTATTGATCGTTTGTGTTTCTTGTATGACAATACTGCAATTTGTATGAATATTTGAGCCATAAATACTCGCTCCACAGAAGGTATATTTCACGAACAAAAAACTAAAGTTAGGTCCAGATTAGAAATATCACTATATAATCGTGTTTGTCCACACTGAGATGCAATTTGCACTGTGTGTTTGTATAATTGATAACTAATTTTATGTGTAAGTAGAAAGCAAATAAACAGTTCTTGTTATATGGCAAGTGTTATCATGACAATATTTGTTTCAATGAAGAAAATAATTTTTGAAGTCTCCTATTGAGGGCCATGGGGAACTTTGGAACGGAAGCTGTCGTATATCAAATGCGAAAACAGCCATCATTGGGAAACTTAAAAAATTATTTTCTTCTTTAAAACAAAAAGTGTAATCACATAACTTGCCATATAAGGAGAACTCCTTTCTTGCTTTTGATGTGGCAAAGAAAATTTCACTAATATTACTGAGCTACACACAATGACCTTTAGTTGCACTACACTACACACACTCACTACACACACTCACGCACTACACTACACACAATCACCTTTACTTAATACCTACACCAAATGGGGTGTAGAAGAGGCAGTATTTCTGAAAAACTTTTTTTTACAAACAACACCCAGACGACATCCTGGGAAGTCCAGAAGGCACCATGGTGGCTTAATATTTTGTTCTCTGCGATATATTTTAGCCTTTTGCTGTTTTCCATAGAGTAAACGAGCACACGATATTTTTTTTTTTCAAAACACATTTAGGATCGTTGGCAAAATGGCTGGAATGTTTGATGTGGAATTGCCTCACTGCCAGTATTTATTCTTCCGAAGCTCAAGCTATCACCTCTCTGTTACTTCCATCCTTAAACACAATGCCTGCATAGAAAAAACAAAACAAAGGCAGGTCTGACAAAGTTCAGAAGGCAAGATATTTACATGGATAAATTCATTACCATAAACAGCAGCAAAATAACATTCATTTTGAGTAGTCCAATACACCAGCTATATACCAGTATACTAAGAGCCTAGCGCAAACTATTCATTTGATCATGTGTGGTGATAGACAGGAAGCACTTATTGCAAGACTGATCTGCCTGTAATCAAACTGAATGAAGTACAATGCAATGTTTCATCCAACACCACATAGGCATCTTCGCTATAGCAAAGCCATGTGTCATTGATTGATGCACTAGATGGGACAATGCAAATAAAAGAAAAGGTGAAAAAAGAAAAGAAGGAAAATAAGAAGAAAAGGGGGGATGAAAAGTAGTAGCAGTGTAGCACACTACTTTTACTTTGCATACCCCTTTTCTTTCTTCTTTTTTCTTTCTTTTACCTTTTTTTTTTGCTTCCGTTTCTCCCAACCTCCAACAGGAAAACACTTTGTATCATCGCAACCTGACTTGAAAGGAAGCGAGGGCTGCACTCTTCTGCGTTATAAGTTTTTTTTTCAGACAAACATTTCCAACAGGCACACACGCCTACACCATAAGACAATGTCATTACTAACCCCACTTAAACTAACACACCAAGCATGACAAAGCGACTTCTAAAAAATAGGTCCTCCTATCGCAACGTTGGCCAGCCTGTCTGAGGCACTTCCACTGTTCACCCTGATAACCCAACTAGATGCTTCCATCTGTCGACTCGCATCTTCATTTTGGATAACACTAAGACGAGCTTACATTGATGAATACGCACGAAAGTTTGGTGATGTATCATGCATAAGATTAAGCAACAGTGTTAAAAAATTATTGATAGGTTGCTTCCAGGATTTTTATACTACAATACGTTGCTTTAAGTAGCCTGAAACTGCGTAATGTTTTCTATGCCCTTGAACCAGATTGACAACGTAATGCACAACATGCTTAAGAATAATGCGAGAAACATGATAACGACAAAACGACCAGCCACCCAAATTTTTCGCTGCCCATGCTTAAATTGTTCATGTTAACCAAAACAAGGTGCTTATAATTACAAGCCAAAAAAAAACAAGTAGGGCCTTGGGGTCTTCTGTAAGTAGACGTGTAGCATTTTTCTGTGGAGGGCTTTACACCCATAAGTGAGGAACAAAACTCCTGTACAATGAAAAATGTTGGCAGCTATCAGTTATAGAAAAAACTAATGCAGCTAATCTTCACGGACACATTTCTACATTTACAGAGGTGACGAAGCTTCTGTCATTTGTGGCAGTAACTCCAAAAAGACCCGTGCGAAAATTGGCACTACTTGGCTAGACAATTGTCCAAACATGCCTGCCCGACTCCCTCTAGCCATCCCGAATCTGACACATGATTTCTTGACTGCTGGCTGGACAAGACCAAAACCACTGAAGCACTCACAATACACAGCGTGAAGTTCCTCATGAGTGGTAAACTTCGTCTTCCGCGATGAAAGAGCAGCACAGTGTACTGATAAGGCACTCCTTGCAATGGTTTTCAATGTCACGCAGAGACTTTTCTGTTCCTGTCGAAGAGAGCTTGGGGAGCTTGGAAGATGCTTGCTCTTTTCTGGGGGCTGCTGCCGCTCCTCGTTTTCTGCTCAAGGTCAACCTGCACAAAGTTGTAGACGAGGCTTCAAGAGTTGTATATAACGATATACAAATTTTTGCAGAACACACATTTCCTCGTGGCATACAGAGGAATTTCTTATAGAACTCAAGGCCTCGCTCATGCAAACATTTAAATCGATCCTAAGATGCTGTTGACTCTAAAGGAGCAAGTTTGTTATGTAGTGTATATAAAGAAAGGTCATTCAGCACAACCACAACTACAGTTGCACACGGAAACAACATTAGCTGGACGCTGTGGGCCGCTTTCATGGCATAGCTTAAGCTGACACTGATCGTGCAACGATACTAAAAATATGCAAATATTTTCTGATCGATTTCAGGCAGTACTGAAGGGTAGGGCACGAATCTATTATTCTACTCATGAGCAGTGCACAAAATTCAAGATCAGTACCAACCCATCCAGCTAAAAATTTTGATTTGGATTTCTTCATTAAAGAGACTGACAAGTCGCCAGGATGTGTGATTAGAGGTGGAAATAAAATCCGTGAATTGAACTGCATTTTTTACAAATGGAGTGGCATTTCCTTTTAAAATTGCACTTAAAATCCTAAAAATCAGTATGTCATGCAGCCTGCATGTTCATCGCAAATAGTTTGATGCTTTAACATGCAAAAAGATTAGTGGTCAAAGTTACAGCCTATATCCATATTACCTGTGCCAACATTATTCTTTGGTGCCTACGCAGAGGAGTCAACCCTTAAAAAGCAGCACTGCCATCGTGGCAAACAGTGCGAATTATGTGCATTTCACACGCACGTGAAATGCATGCTTTCGCAGCAAACTGTAATGCACAAACATATAAAGCTCTTATGATGACCTCCCACTGTTTGCAGCCTGTGATGTGTGACACTTCATAGCAGTCAGAGACCCGAAAATTCCTAAGTTGTTTTCAGTACTTCTTGTGTTACCAATAAATCTACTCATGAAAGCCATGTCAAACAAAAAGAAACAAGTCCCGAAAATTCTATTCTTTCACTGCATGGTTATACGCTCAGGCCAGTAAGCTTTCCATTGAAGAAAAAAACAACTACTATAAAAATTGATATTCGGTCCCATTAACTGCTTTATGCTTTAAGCCATGTTATTATGTTAAATGAGTGTCCTGTTTTACACAATCTGGTCTGTATGAACTCTTGAACCGGGCTCCGTATAGGTTGAAAGACACACACAAAGTTTGAGAAAAACCTAGTTTATTGTGGAGCATCCCTATGCACTATAACAAGACATCTCAATCTAGTTAGTTGATCAGAGCGAGGTGAAAACAGCTAGCACTTGAAAAGGACGGGCAGAAAGAATGACGCCTGCACCCTGTGCTCCCTGTACATTCTCGTTGAGGGTGCAGTTTTCACCTTATCCTTATGCAGTTTCGCATTTATAACATTGCTCGCTGCATATTCTTTGTGGCTTTAAAGTGTGTGATACCGTCATGTGTAGCCCATGTAATTTATAAAAATAGAATTCAAGATGGCTCGATTCAAAAGTAACAAAGTGGATCCAGCACCGTGTCCTGTAGCCATTCTTTAGGCAAGTGGCAGAATGATTTATTCTTCAAAACATATCTTACTTGTAATCATTACAAGAGCTAACTCGTACGCTGGCACATTCTGTTTGCCTCTTCAGATTATAATGTACTTTTTTAGCAAACACCAGAAAATCTGCAAGAAGGATAGAAATGTTGTAATTGTGAAGAAGGAAAAGTAGAAGGAAAAAAAAAATTGCCCGCAGCTTCCCTCGGGGGAACACTGAGGAGGATGCGGAGCATATAATTGGTTAACGGGGTGTTAAAGTGCGACTTACTTGGGTCGATGGCTAAATTGGTTAACGTGGTTGTGAAATGGGGTGTTAAATTGCGACTTACTTGGGTCGCTGGCTAAATTGGTTAACGTGGTTGTAGGAGGGGTGTTAAATGAGTCAACACGTACGACACGTATCCCGTTTTCGAAAGTCCGGGTCCTCTTGTCGACGCTTACGTTTCAAAGCGGCCGAATGCGGTGCTGCTGCTCGACGCTGACGTCTCTCAGCGGCTTCACGTTCTCTAAGTTGAGCATCTTCCGCTCGACGCCAACGTTTACGTTCGGCGTCGCGAGCTCTTCTCCGCGCTGCCTTGTCTTCGGACGACGACTTGGTTGCGGTTCCGCCAACACTTTGGCCGGCGCCTGTTGAAGGGACGTCGGTCATTGCGACCTCGGACGTCGACGCGCCGTACAAACCAACCGACGAGCGGCAACTGAGCGAGCGAGCACCGACCTTGAGTATATATACAGCGCGACGGCGCATGCACTGTCAGCTGTCGAATGTTCGAGAAGGGGGAAAAGCGCAACGGCGCATGCGCGCGCGTCAGCTGCCGATGTTCTCGAAGCGTGACGGCGCATGCGCGGGCGTCAGCTGCCGATGTTCTCGAAGTGTGACGGCGCATGCGCGCTACATTATACAGCTAGCGAATGTTCGTGAAGAGGAGAAGCGCACGCGGTGTGTAGAGGAGGAAGGGTGCACAGATGGTGGAGGAGTGAAGCGCGCGTGGTGTGTAGAGGAGGAAGGGATGCACAGATGGTGGAAGAAGGAGGAGGAAGCTTGCGGACGGCACCGCACTACAAGCCTCGAGTATTAGATGCTCCGCATCTAAAAGATAACTTGCCCTGGACAGGGACCGAGCCTGCGACCTTCGAATATTGTGTCCGATGCTCTATCAACTGAGCTACCATGGCGGCTATCCCCCTTCCACTTTGTACGGTATATATGTGCATTTAATCATGGAAGAGTCAGTCAGCGCTGCCTGTTACCATTAGGACGAGTGTTTGACACCTTTTTTTTTAGCCTAATGGCGGCACGTAGCACGCGCTATTATTACATGAGCTAACAGCTGACCGATTATCCCTCATATACAACCTCATGGCACCAAGACTGCCATAACAAGTTCCTCACTACGAATGAAAGAAAGAAGGGCCCGTTTTCCATTGTTAGAAACGATATTATAGAGAAGTGACAATGCTGCTAGAAAAAGTACTAGGGATAATAATGGAAGTATTTGTAATGTAATTGAGAAGAAAGTAACGTGGAAGAAAAGGCAACTTGTCGTGCGCAATAACCGAATCTGGAAACCTTTGAATAATGCATCTGATGCCCTACTACTAACTCTGACAGTTATCTACCCGTCAACTTACGGGATATTTATGTGCATTAAGCACAGGAGCGTTAGTCAGGCTGCCAGCTTGTAGTACCATCACATGCTACGTGATGCCAATAGAAAAAAAAAGTGTCCCAAACTAGCCATGATGGCAACAAGTGGGGCTGACTGTCTCTCCGACGATTAGGTACACATATATACCTTGCCAAGCGGAAGGGCCAATAGCTGCTGTGGTACGTAGCACAGTTGGTAGAGCACCGCACGCTTTATTCGTAGGTGGCAGGTTCAGTCTCTCGCCATGGCAAGTTATCTTTTCCTCCACTTTCCTTTCTTGACAATTACATTACGATTACTTCCAATATCCCTATACTTCTTTGGCAGCAATACGCATCTGTTAGTTCTCAGAAAATCTGTTAGTCACGGGAGGTGGCAATGGTTCGCCCTCCCACCTAAATGCACGTACACAAACACACGCACAACTGATCAAAAAAACAAGTCACACACTGCTAAGATTACTGAGATTCACTGTGTCAGATTCATGAGTAAAGGAAAGAACTATAAATTTAAGGGTTCGTTGTCTTTGCTGAACACATTATATTGAGAACTAACAGACATTGATGCCAAACAAACTATCGGGGATGTTATCAAAAATAACTAACAAAATTGTGAAAAGAAAAGTGAACGAAAACGTAACTTGGTGACAAGTTACTAATAGGTTCACGTTTTTTCACAATTGAATTAACATTACTTTTTATAACATTCCTATATTTTCCTGGGTAATGTTGTCGGTAATTCTCATTCATAGTGTGGTGAGTAGGCCAACAAAGGAAGGATATGACATTGATACTTCTTTGGACACCAAATAGTTTGAGGACCTTAAAAGAGCGGAAGCTGCTTTGAGTAGACCAGAAAATTTAGTTGGAGCGAAAAAAAAGTACACACATTTTTACCAGGCTTTCTAACACATTTTGAGACATAAAAGTGTATGCTGCCATTAATGTTAAGTACCATTATTTTTGTCACACTATGAACTGTAGCAGGTGTAGTTAGAGTGGTGATAGTGAAGCATTAATCAAGCACACCACCAACTGCGTTCACATCTATGGTCGCGTATTTTAAAAATAAACATGCTCTATAGTAAAAATAATTTTAGAGCATTTATGATTTTATCCAAATCAAGTTATACCGACTGGGTAAGCAAACCATTTGCATAAAATCAAAAGGCATAAAGTGATTCAAGTATTATAACTATGTGAACAACTTCAGCAACATAGGGCAAAGTGACAACAGTTCTAATAAAACCCATCTCATTATAACATGCATGAAAAGCACCACACCAGAATATTTTATAGTGCATGTATCATCGAGACTACTAGATTTTCTATTTACCTTTTAGAAGAAGAGAGTCTCCTTCACTTTCAAGGGGCAACCACTTAGCCTTTTCTTGAGCTTTTCCGTGAATATTTTCTGAATTTCAGATATCACTAGGATTGATTTAGACTGAAGAGATTTTGCTTACACATTGAAACCTAGTTCTGTATGTAACTACAATACAGGGTGCCAAACCACCTCTAGTTATTTCTTAACGTTTAAATGTGTGCAACAACTTCAAAATAGTGTCCTGATCAACAATGACAACTGCAGCAGCACAACAGGCTATGGGTGCCCAAAAAGTAGCTAGAAACAATACCTTTTTCTCTTAGAGCCTTTTTGAAGTGTTCAGCCTCTCAGTGCTCACCTTACAACAACACTTTTTTTAAATACGTGTTTGTGTGCCCACTGCTCTTGCTCCTTGCACAGTGAGGAGGAGCACATAGCAAGAAGAGACAAGAAAGAAGCATAGCGAAAAAAAAGCGAAATGAGCGAGGAACTCTTTTGTATCATCCAATGAGTGTAACATTACTATTGCGACAACATATAGAAAAATTATCACGGCTATGCATCCATTGTAGAGTCATACACAGCTGCAACACCACGACTAATTTTCAACCTTGTGTTGGTTTAGGATCCCTTTATAGTGGCAAGCTAAGGATATCTGCATTTGTTCAACCCATATTAAGATGCAGTGAAAGGAGATATGGTAATCTCATTTAGAATGCACGTCATATGGCTTTATTGTATATGTGGCCACAAGTAACTCTGGTTGCGAAGCAATAAGGAACAGCATAAACAGACGTCACCGACCTCTCCAGTCTGAACTTGCCTTTGCTACTTGCTCATCATCATCACAGCAAAAAATGAACAATTGAATCTGCTATAGATATGTGCAAGCTTTTGCTAAGGACCAAGTATGAAGGGTGTTTTGTCAATATTGAGATCAGTTATTTGTTCAAGAACACTTGCTGTCAAACACAAATACATTGCTGTCGAAGCATCAAGACTCGAATATAAAGCAAAAAGAAATGTCTCTTTAAAAATAACAGGCCACAAGGTGCAAGATAAATATTTGATATACTTTGGATGTAAGGCACGCACAAGAGGTGCTGCCATTATATATTTTTTCCTGTGTTGAAACCTGCTTGCTTTACTCACCCAACACATCTGTAAAGATGCCGTGAAAACACCAAGCAGCTGATGCATCATGGTTAAATACATGTCCAAGGATTCCACCATTCATATTGGCTAAGCAGCCCTACAGCCTCCACAGTCCTGCAACCATTTGTAAGACAAATATAGTTCTACCCAAAGTTCTTGGTTTACAGACACACATGCAAGACGCATAACCACTCGATAGGAAGTCAGCATGATAATGCGCTGGGTAGCAAAATGAATGCCAATATCAAGTAAGTACCCGACCTGCCACTTCTTTCTTTCCGTTCTTAAAAATTAATCAATCCGTGCTTAATAAACGTTCCCCCATTGTGAAGTGTTACTGGCAGTCCGGTGAAAAATTGCAATGTATTTCAAACACAATCGAATTCATGGACAGTAAGCATGCAATAGCGTTTTGTCAGCTGTTCAAGAAAACAACATGAAGTTTATCTAAAACCCATGTTTTCTATAAACACCATTCAATTTGATATTTAAAGTTGAGAGCATTATGTAAAAGAACACGGATTCATGTTTAATCAATGATTACTTATAATGTACTGATATGAATGCAACTAACTGAATATGAAACGATAATTTTTGCTAGAGCATTTAGCATCATGAACACTATCGCACTTGCCAGCTGCATCTTGTCCAAAACAGCGGCAAACTAGGCTAGTTTCTGTAGATGAGCAGCAATGAACAGTGCAAAGTAACAACAAAAAACACTAATAACAACAGTATGGGGCAGGCATAGACGGCCAACTGTGTAACTTATTGCACAAAAGTTTGCCTGAATATCAGTCAGACAACTCGTGTAAATGAAGGTCCAGCTGGAAATGAACAAGGGACGAAATCAGCAATGCCTGCTTTCTTTAACAGGACCCTCATTCACATAAAGTGTGCAGCGATAGGCCCCTACCGAGGTACGTCACAGCGTGATGTCACTGGCACACGTAAAAGGTGTGGCTGGAAAAACACTCCCGCTGGTGGCTCGGCCCGGTACAGTCGTGCGGTGTTTGGGGCAAGTTTTAATTTTTCAAAGCTTACACTTCGCATTACAATGTCGACATTAACTGTAGTATGTGTCAGCAAACATCTAGCTGTGTGGTGAACTGTGTGGTAAAATATTTGCCACGCTGTCTGTTTATCTTGAAAAAGTGAACACACGTGGTGGCCCGTGCGAGGAACACCGGCATAGTCTTCAAAAATGTGCACTGTTGATTGGGGCATGTAGTGTGCGTTGAAAGGTATTGAGAATGTCGGTTCAACTGAGAATATTGTGTGTGGTGTGTGCAGTGTGAATAACAATGTGTCTTGTTTGCGAAGACGTTAGCACTTGTGGCAGCGACCAGTTGCTGAAAAAACTAGATTCGACATTTTAGTCAAGGTAAATATGCACTTGACGCGATCATCTGCGAGTGGGTACATCTCGGTGTTTGCGCTGTGTGCAGAAAAAAAAATTGCAGTGTCACCGGGCTGGAAGATACCATTTGCTGAAGCTGCATGTATGCATCGCCCCGACGAGTACGCAAGCCCAATAAAGGTATAACTCGTTTTATCGAAGGCCTCATATGTCTTCATGTAATAAGCAGAGATTTTTGTTTCACATATACTCAGTACCTTTAACGCTCGATATTCATGAAGTGACAATGCACACTACAAGTTTGTGTGTTAGGTCCTAAGGGAGCAGTGTAAATATGCAAATAAGTTGTAGGTGTCAGATGCAGTGATGGAAATGCACAAAAGATTACGTATATATTAGGCTACAGGTTTAATTGATTGATGTAGGGGGTTTAACGTCCCAAAAGCACTATATGATTATGAGAGACGCCGTAGTGGAGGGCTCCGGAAATTTAGACCACCTGTGGTTCTTTAACGTGCACCCAAATCTGAGCACACGGGCCTACAACATTTCCGCCTACATCGAAAATGCAGCCGCTGCAGCCGGGATTTGAACCCGCCCCTTGCGGGTCAGCAGCCGAGTACCTTAGCCACTAGACCACTGCGGCGGGGCTAGGCTACAGGTTTAGAATCGCATACATCTCAGTGGGCTATCAGGAACGTCACCAACAACTTCCTTTCCAACCCGCCCTTGCACCGAGGAAGGGAATGGCTGGCACGGTGCTTGAAGTGACGTCACACTGTTTGCAAACATAGAGTGGTTTCTTACTTAGGCAACATTTTGCACAATCCATTTTTTTAGATGACAAACTGTACTCGTCCCACATTGATCATACTGATGTCTTTTGTTCTTACTTTGTGCTATGAATTACTAGACATTTAGTCAACATGATCTTTAAAAGCTAATTTCAGTATTCTCTCTCGTATTGCTGACAACTGTGTTGCATAAATTGGGCAAAAAAGCAACACAGAAAGGCTGTCACAATAAGTACACCAACATGGGTATTCTCCTGCAAACAAAATTCGGCACTGGTCCTGTTATTACCCGCATTCCTTCTCTCTTTGCATTGTTTGTGCTGACACAGCCAAACGCCTGATGAGTTAGATTAGAAATATTATTGCATCAAAACTATAAGTGCTTGCATCAGCAACTACACAACAGCGTGATAACCGCACCCTTGCCACACAGCAGCGAAACATAGTTTGAACATGCTGGCAGTGTATTACTTTATAAGAAGCAACTCTGGCAGATTACAAAATCTCACATTGTGCATGCAAGTTTTCTTCAAAGTCAGGCGTACAATGTAGGTACTGGCCGGTACATTATTAGTTACAAGCAAAGGCGTCTTGGAGGTACGCATACAGATTCATAATGGAATAATTAGAAACAAAAACCAACGCGACACAAGAGAAGAGATAAACAAGCGCAGTCTGAAACTCAGTTTATTCAGAGAAGAAGTTATGTACCAGAAATATGAGAAAGGAATACAACTGGGGAGAATGTTCCACCTTGATGAGGTGTCGTCCAGAAACGATATTTCACAATCTAACAGTGATATAGACGGTGAACTAACACAACTATCAATATTCTTTTTAAGAAAAAAGGCTTCCGCAATCTCTCTAGTTTCCGTGTCATGATGGCTGTATAGGATAGATGTGCGCGAAAAATCAGGTACGCAGCCACACTTTTTGCAAATGGCGGAGAAATGTAAACCCGGGGCTAATTTCAGAGCATTGTAGTGTTCTCGAAGGCGAATATTCAAGCAGCGCCCAGTCTGCCCAATGTATAACCTGCCGCTAGACAGTGGGATACAATAAACGACATTAGGTCGACATTTGGTGAAGGAATTGACATGCTTCACACCAGAACCTTTCTTCACAAGACCTGCTTTCATTCTGCTTTGTAATTCAATTCTGGTACACATTTGCTGCAGTTTTCCACGCGCGGAAAACACAACGTCGAGGTTCAATTTTTTGCACATTTTTTATCTTATGCGAAAATTCGTGCACATATGGGACTACCGCAAACCTACGTCGTTTATCTGCCTCCTTTAAGGGGCATCCCTCCCTTTCTTCATGCGCCGTACCTTCTGAGCGGTGAAAATGAGGACATTGGACGGAAAGCCTGCCTCTCGCAACCCAGTTATTTGAATAGAAAAAACACGCGCAATTTTTTGTGGAAACATGATTTTGTTACAGCAGAATTGAGAAGGTTATTTGCAATACCCGATTTTACTACTTTAGAATGCGAAGAAGAGTAGTCCAAGATTGGTTTCTTTGAATGGGGAGAGTAGTGACCAGCATAGATGATCTGCGCGAAAATATGTCGGTTGAGAGCTTCATGGAACTACTCTTTTTTTATGTGAATTCTACTCTTTGTATCACGGGGCGATAAGTATTAAATGCAAAAGTCTGGCATTTGTACCGGCTCTCGTAAAGCACCAGTGTTCGCATCAGATTTCGTGTAGCACCAATTTTTGCATAAGATAAAAAAATGTGCAAAAAATTGAACCTCGACGTTGTGTTTTCCGCACGTGGAAAACTGTAGCAAATGTGTTCTAGAATTGAATTACAAAGCAGAATGAAAGCAGGTCTTGAGAAGAAAGGTTGTGGTGTCAAGCATGTCAATTCCTTCACCAAATGCCGATCTAATGTCGTTTATTGTATCCCACTGTCTTGTGGCAGGTTATACATTGGGCAGACCAGGCGCTGCTTGAATATTCGCATGCGAGAACACTACAACGCGCTAAAATCAGCCCCGGGTTTACATTTTATTTATTTATTTATTTATTCAGGTTACCCCTAAAGGCCCTCTTGAAGAGGGTATTACATAGGGGTATTACATTTGTCCACCCATTGCAAAAAGTGTGGCTGCGCACCTGATTTTTCGCGCACATCTATCTTATACAGCCATCATGACACGAAAACTAGAGAGATTGCGGAAGCCTTTTTTATTAAAAAGAATATTGATAGTTGTGTTAGTTCACTGTCTATATCACTGTTAGATTGTGAAATATCGTTTCTGGACGACACCTCATCAAGGTGGAACCTTCTCCCCAGTTGTATTCCTTTCTCATATTTCTGGTATATAACTTCTTTTCTGAATAAACTGAGTTTCAGACTGCGCTTGTTTATCTCTTCTCTTGTGTCCCGTTGGTTTTTGCTTCCAATTATTCCATTATGAATTTGTACCAACTAGCCCGCCTGTCAACCCTACTCCAACGTATACAGATTGCGCAAACACCTCTCTCTCTCTACACTGGGCACACACATTATATCTTTTAACAAGCATACGCCACTGTTTAGGGGCATAATAATGCTCTACCGCGAACGTATGCTTATCAACACACTTAGCCGGTTGCCTAGGTGAATCGAGCCAAGTTACAAATTGTTTCACCCCCGAAAGTGAAGAAAATGCTGCTTTGCATCAAATGGCACCGCAGGCTTCGTTTAATCAACAACATAGCAAGCTCCGTGTGCGTCCTCCTCACTACATTGCACTTATGAAAAAATCGATCACCATACACATGCATGTTGCCGCAGTTGTCGCGAGTTAGCTCCAGTAAGGCCGCGCCGATGCGCCATGGCTCTGCTGACGTTAGCGTTGTCAAAGCGAATTGGCAACCGCACTGGCAAAGGCGCGTAAGGCTGCCGTTTCACGACACCTCATTCGAGTGCGGCAACACACAATTGCACTGAATGGCATACTTAGTCTACATAAAAAAATGTACCCCTTACCTTTAGTTTGTTTCACACTGTCCTGAGGGAAGCGACCACAGGCGTCAGCCGTCACCTCGGAGTCCTTCGAGCGCCCGCACAACCCGCCGATTCCTTGGACGACTCGCACTTGATCCGCTCTCGAACAACCGCAGGAATAGGGCGCAATCTCCGCACATCGCACGAACGAGGAACGGCGCTTCCTTGCGTAAATTTAACATTTCGTGCTCTCGTGTGTAGCAGCGCGAACACATGAGAGACGCACCGCAACGGCATGCCCACGGAAACAAAGAAGACAAACAATATGTGGCTTTAGCTGTGGATGGATTTGACTTGGATATCTGTGTGAAGAAAATAAAAAAAAACATCTGTCGCTGCAATAAACTGAAAAAAATGTATGTTATCTGGCAAAATAACTTTAAAAGTGAGAAACGATTATTCAAAAAAAGAAGTTACAAATTATGAATATTTTCGCAGGTCTTTGTTTTGTTTTTTGTTCTAGCAGACGACCGCCTCCTGCTGCTTCTACGACAGACGTAGTGCGGTTTTACGTTCGGTGCGTGTCGCCGACGCAAAGCTGTATAGCAGTCGTATCAGAGTTATCCATTCTCAATGAATATTAGGATGACTACAAAGCAGTAACATTTTGACATAGTGCAGTACGCAATCTTTCAAGGCATGACATTTCTTTGCTCGTAAGCAAATCGAAGCAAGCCGGCCGGCGCAATCAGCTGATGTTGCCGCTACGCGAGGCATGGTCGCGCGTATTAGAGTCGCGCCCCGCGCTAGATTTGTCATCGAGCGAGAAAGCTACTAAGTGGAATACAGCTAGATGCAGGGATTAATGACGTATCACCCTAATTTCCTGTGGTGGCCGACTCAATCGCAAGAGAGCCCCGGGAAACAACTTTCAACTGCTCAAGCTTGTGTGTGGGCGTAAAAATACTTGTTTTCATTCGCGTGGGGGCGGCAATCTATAGTTGAAAGACATGCGAAAAGCATGTGACGTATATACAATCAGAAAACATATGCACACAATAATAGATACGATCGCATATCGTACATGAATATGCCAACACATAGCGTGTAAACAGCCAATTCGTATATAAATCTTATATACAAATTGTCAAATGATGCATATGGATGCATCATGTGGCAGCGGTGACAGCGGCGGAGCAGCAGACGTAATTCTTGAACGTTGCACATTACAGCTTAGCAAAATTTTCAAATATTTCTGAAAGTCTATTAGGACATTATCACTGTCACCGCTGCCACAAAGAGTGACACTGTCTGTTCGTTTTTGTGACCATTAGAAATGACAAAGGATGTTTCAAAACAGGTTGAACAGTTCAAAGATGAACTCTGGAATGAATTTGAGAACTTGAAAGAATCTCTCGAAAGAAGCATGCGGGCAGATGAGAGAAAACTCCGTACTGAGATCGACGACATGAAGCGCAGCATGGATTTCATTAGTAAAGATCTTGATGATGCTAACTTGCGGCTTGATCCTACTTTGACGGAGAACAGCTCTCTTAAAAAAGAAAATGAAGCGCTCCAGCATAAAGTTCGCTCATTAGAGGGGGAGGTGATAGAATTTCAAACCAGTCTTGTCAAAACTGAGCAGTACTCGCGCAACGAAAACCTTGAGATCAAAGGTGTTACGGAAACACCGAATGAGTGTTTGGGAGATGTTCTTGCTCAAATTAGAACGGCCATCAGTGAACCTATCTGCGCGAACGATATAGACGTAATTCACAGAGTGGCAACGAAATACAAGACAAAGAAGAACATTATTGTTCAGTTCGTGAAGCGCGAAAAGAGAGACAAGGTTCTAGAGAAGGCTGAGAAAACAAAACTTACGCGCGGAAGCCTGGGTCTATCACTGGAAGCTTCTAGAAGTGAGGCAAATCATCCTATCTTTGTAAATGAACACCTTTGTCAGTATCTAAAGAGACTACTTGGTATGGCAATAGCGCGCAAGCGCGAACATGGCTGGAAGTTTGTCTGGATAAAAAACGGTGCCATTTTTTGCCCGTCGCGATGAGACTTCATCCATTGTGGCAATAAAACGCGGGAGCGATTTGGACAAGATTACCGCCAGAGGATAAGGATGCGCGCCCCCTGCGCGAACACTTCGATTGTCCAGATTGTAGAAACATGGATGCTAACTTCGTGCTACCTGAGGACATGCGTGGTATCATATCCGACAACCCAGAGAAGCTTTTTAAGGTTTTCTATCTAAATGTTAGCTCAATGCAATGTAAATTTGATGAAATCCACGCCCTTTTTGAACCCTGCAATATTAGTTTCGATGCACTTATGTTCACTGAGACTTGGTACAATGAAAATTCGGATCACTTTGTTTTACCCTCTTACAATCATTTATTTCTAAACAGAAAAACTGTAGAGATGGTGGAGTTTCTATTCAGGTTGCTATACCAGGTTTTGAAATTTTACCAGAGTTTAGCACTGTTACTTGTGATATCGAAGCCATTTGTATTAAGAAAAATAGCAATGTGTTCGCTGTTCTGTACAGAGCACCAAGTGGCAACATCTCGGCGTTCTTGAAGTTTCTCGATTCTTTGCTTTCATGTGCCAGTGAAAATAGATGGTTACTAACAATAGGCGGTGATATGAACATTGACATTGCAAAAGGCTTGAGTGCGGCGAATGATTTTTTGCTTGTATTACAAAGCAACGGTTTTGAAAATCTTATATCAACACCTACACTTGTTACTCTTTCATCAGCATCTGTGCTAGATTTGTTCATTACTAACCGAAACACTGATGGCATTCTTTCGGGCGTTATCAACAGTGACGTCAGTGATCACCTACCTACATTTTGCATGCTTAACCTTAACAGTTCATTGCAACAAAGGGATTGGCCTCAGCTCGTGTACAGGGATATATCGTCTCAAGTGCTAGAGGTGTTTCGGGATAAGATTTCTAAAACAGATTGGAGGGAAGTATTTCTTCTTGAAGACAGCAATAAGTGTTATGACTTATTTATAAAAATTTTCAAAAAACATTATTTAGTGTCTTTCCCATCACGGACATACCGTAAACAAAAAAGGGTGCGCAAACCGTGGATAACACATCAATACATCAAGCTTATTAAACATAAGAATAAGCTTTTTGCCAACTTTCTTGAGTCTCGTAAAACGGCAGATATAAAAGAGTTTAAGAAATTTCAAAATAGGTTGAATAAAGACATTCAAAAATAAAAAAACGAATATTATAAGCGTGTATTTGACAACGATTGCTTACGTAGTGGTAACAAAGTGTGGAAAAAAATAAACGAGGTACTAAACCAGAATACCAAGGATTATACGATCGACAACCTCGTCATAAATGACAAAACGATTGGCGGGACTGAACTCGCTAACCTTTTCAACAATTTATTTGTTGAAATTGGAAGTAGCACCTACTGTCACAAAGCTGCTAATTGTATCCCGAGACTATCCCACAAAATGTACTTGCAGCCAACATTTGTCCCTGAAGTGACAATGCTGTATGAGAAGCTTAAGAACAGTCGTATCCGCGATGTGAATGATTTAGAAATAAAACCAATCAAAAACGTTATAGACTTAATTGCACCAGTGCTTACACACATATATAACGTCGCTATCCCTACTGGGCTTTTTCCAGACAGCATGCAGGTGGCTAGAGTTTCAGTGATTTACAAGAATGGAGACAAAAATAGCTTAAGCAACTATCGTCCTGTGTCAATATTGCCTATCTTTTCAAAGGGACTTGAGAAAGTAATAAATTGTCATATTGAGAAATTTATTACAAAATACAACCTATAAACAGATCACCAATTTGGCTTCAGAAAGGAACGTTGCACTGAGACAGCACTTCTTGTTCAAAAAGAGGAAACATTACACAACTTTGAAAATAAGGTCACGACACTGGGTATATTTCTAGATTTTAGTAAAGCTTCCAATCGGATAAACCACTCAATTTTGAATGAAAAGTTAGAACATTATGGGTTACGTGGGTCAGTGTTACAAGTTATTAAGTCTGATTCGAAAATGCGCTACCAATACGTTGAACTAAATAAATGTAAATCACACCTTGGACCTATTAAATATGGGATTCCTCGGGGTAGCATACTGCGACCGATTCTCTTCCTTTTCTATATTAGTGATATTGTAAGAATCTATGAGGATTGTAAGTATATTATATATGCCGACGATTGCTCGGTACTTCTTGAGGGAAGAGACTTGGAGACCGTAACACGAAAGGGTGATACATTCTGTGATAACTTACAGATCTGGTGCAAGTTCAATAGGTTTACTTTAAACAAATCGAAAACTAAATGTGTGTTGTTCCGTGCACCGGGTATTTTAAGAAGCATCGACGATTATACAACTCTTGGGCCATTTCAAATCAAAATCGAGAAACATATTAAGATTCTTGGTTTAATTTTTTCAGAAAATATGTCCTGGAATGAACATGTGAGCACCTCATTGCCAAAATTAAGCAGAGCAGCCAGTATATTAAGCCGAAACCGTCACACTTTTCCTGTTAGCATTAAAAGAATGTTATATTTCGCGCTCTTCATTTCCCACTTATAATATTGCACGCTAATATGGGGAAACACAACATTATCAAACTTACAGCAAATATTCTTGGTCCAGAAAAAAGCACTTCGTTCAATAGAAAACGTCTCGTTTCTAGAACACACAGAACCTTTATTCCACAAACATAAAATTATGAAGGTTCGCAACATATACAAGCATAAACTACTGAGAACATACAAAAATGCCACATTAGGAAGAACACAGCTATTCGAAGAAATTGCACATCTTCGAGCTAATACAATTTCCTATCCTTTCAGGTATCACCCACCATACCACGTTCCTTTCTCGCGTACCCATTATGGGAAAGAAAAACTTGATTATGTACTCGCAACCACACTAAATGAACTGGAACAAAGAAATGTTGACGTTCTTAACTTTACTAACAAAACCTTACTATATCTGTTTGTGTAAATGTATTAGAACTACTCATGTTTGTATATTTACAGTAGCTGGTTTTACTAAAGTGATTGTAACTTAAAACATACATTGATGTTTTTTTTCATGAGAACACCGTAGTCTACATAACTACTTTTGGTAATCGCATTGTATATACTGTGGCTATATAGACTTGTTAGATGTTTTGCCCTGTCACTACTGCTGTACGGGTGACCAGAGCTTAATCAAGCTGCGCAAGCGCAGCTTTTTTCTCTGGTCCCCTATTTTCGCAGTGACAATGCGCTGTATTTTCTGAAGCGAAAACAAAATTTGATTTGACTGGTTGATTGATTGATTGATTGAAACTAGTTTGCACCGTTCGGCGCGTATGGCCTAGCTCATTCTGCTTCTGGACGCCGGTTGGTGCCGACGCAGGATGGAAAGCTCGTCCCGAACAGCGACAGCGGCCGACGCCGGCCACGGTACAGCGCCTCTCCTCGTTCCAAAGGACTACAGGATTATTCTGCTTTCGTTGCCATCAGGTGAAGCGATGCGTCGAGCAGTAGCTCTACACTGCGACGTTAGCGGCCGACCGTACCGCATCGACGACTTATGGAAACCTCCCAAAGGTGTAGGCGTCATACAGCAAGTAAGTGGCATCGGAGCATATCAGATGACGCACGTGTGGCTATTGAACATGAAGACCGTGGAAGCGAAGAAAGCGCTGACAGACGCAGGCGTTCTCAAAGTTAAAGACCGGGTATGTCTCGTCATTGACCCGACGCGGCAAGAGGTTAAGATGAAATTGCACTGGCTAGCGTTCGATGTTACAAAAGACGCTATTCGACGTGCCTTCTATGAATACGGCGACGTCAAGGAGGTGACCGATGACCGATGAAGAGTCGAGGATTTTGAAGGAGTTGAATCGACCACTCGTGTAATACGCATGCAACTACGAGGCGGCGTTTCTGTGGATCAACTGCCCCATCAGGTACGTATTGGCAGCAGTGCGGCACTGGTCGTGGTGCCGGGAAGACCGCCTTTGTGCTTGCGGTGCCGAAGCACGGGGCATATGCGACGCGATTGTAAGGTCCCAAGGTGCAGCGAATGCCACTCTTTTGGTCATGAGCAGGACGAGTGCAACTCTTCATACGCACGAGCTGCAGGGCGACGACCAGACACTCAACAGAGTGAACTTCTCATGGATGAGGAGGAATCTGAACAAGCGTCTTTGCATACGACACCACCAAAGCAGACGACATCGGACGACACGCCGGTGCTGAACAAAAGCAAGCAAGTTTCTTCAGCCCTGGACATGAACGCCGGGCGGAAGATGGGAAGTCCAGCGGTCCCAACGACTAGCGAACATACGCGTCCTGCACCTGCGATGCACGCTACGTCGCAGCTGCAAGCAACGCGCCCTGAAACGCCGGCGTCCCAGGCCAATGCTGCTTCGACTCCTCTAAACTCGGCTTCACAGCATTTCTCATTTTCCTGTGTTTCGTTTCGCAAAGCAAACGAAACACACCAAAATTAGGATTTGCCTGGTGACCTGGATACCTTAAGGATGGAATTAGAATCGGCGTCTGCAAAACGCCATCGCGACTCAGACGACGGCGCTCAAGTAGACGAAACGCAAGTAAAATCGGAAGTGCAGTGGAAGGTGGTCAGTGGAGGCAAGAAACGAAACGCTACCCGACAACGGTCTTCGTCACTCAAACGCGACGATGGCTGCTCAAACTAAAGGTGAACAACATGGATCCACCCTGGACGACGAGAGCTCAATAAGTGAACATGCAGGGCTCTCAGCTTAGACCCACTCACCGATCACGTCGCTGAGCGGGTTCGTGAAACCAGCGACGCTCAATGTACGAGGACTGGCTTCCATAAAGACACAGACTCAGCTATACAGACTAGCCATGGACCAAGACCTGGACATTATTGCAGTTCAGGAAACCAAAGTAGAGAGCGTGGACGCCACCGAGAGCCTACTGCAACGTTTCACCGGACGTTACACCGCCAGCGTCAGTCATGCAGTTGGTAGGTCGGCAGGGTGTGTGATCTTTGTGCGGAATAGTTTAGGTGCCAGTGTTCAAAATGTCACGTCTGACTCATCCGGAAAGTTTGTTGTGTGTGATTTGGCCTTCTTTTCTCTTAATTAGCGAGTGACGTGTTTATATGCACCTTTTAAAGTTGATGAACGGTGTGTAACATTCGATGAAATTCGTACTTATTGTGAATGCGATCGCATAGTCATCCTTATAGAAGATTTTAATTGTGTGATTAGTGCCGATGATAAAACAGGTACATCCAATTTCAACGACTCAAGCACAGTTGCGTTAACGAATCTACTTTCTGACTTAGACCTTGAGAATGTTGCAGAGTGTATTGGTAAAGGACCAACACTGTATACGCATTTCAAAGGCTCCAGTCATGCGCGCCTAGATAGGGCCCACGTGTCACCGGACTTAGTTCCGATTATCAGTGAGTACAATGTCCTCCCTATTTCAGTTAGGGATCATTGCTTAGTATCATTTGTAATAGGTAAAAGATATAGACGAAGACCAGTATTTAACTGGGACACGTGGAAGCTAAATTCTAATCTCTTGGAAGATGAAATATTTATGAAGAGGTTTCGAGAGGCGTTGGTAATTATAGACAGTGGAGACCGAAAATTCGGAGTGAAGTGGGAACAATTTAAACAGAATATAAAGCTGAAAGCTATAGAACCTCATGTGTAATAAAACACGGAAAGAGTGAAGAAGAAAGAATCCTACCCTTAAATCTGAAAGAACTGCTAGCAGAGGAAAGCGAAGCGCCAGGCTTTTTCACAAATAATATAAGGTCAGTAAAGACCAAATTGGAACAAATTGACGAGGAGAAGTATCATGGCGCGCAAATAAGGGCAAGGACAGAGAAAATGGCCGCAGGAGAGAAACCGACCAAAAGAGTGCTTGGTTTCGAAAAAGGAAATGCTCAGCGGAATGTTATATATCAGACTGAATACATGGGTAACATTACAAGTGAACAAAGATATATAGAGGATGCTTTCAACGAGTACTACTCCTCTTCATTTGATAAATATAAACTAAATGTAGATGAATTCAAAAATGAATTTTTAAAATTAATGCCAAAGGTTGAGGACTGCAGGAAAGACAGCTTAGAATGTCCTATTTCTGAAACGGAAGTGACAAAAGTAATCGTTGCCCTCCATTTGGGAAAGTCTCCAGGACCTGATGGGTTAAAAGCCGCATTTTATAAGGAATTCAAACACGAACTAGCACCGATCCTGGCAGCGGTTTTTAACGAAGCCTTAGACATAAAGATTCTGCCACCTTTTTTTCTGCTATCTCATAGTATATTAATTCCAAAAACTGAGGACGCAGTTAAATTACGGGAAGTGAAATCGTACAGGCCAATCAGTCTATCAAATATCGACTACAAGATTTTGATGAAAGTGTTAGCAAGGAGACTGCAGACAGTAATCATTAACATTGTAGGCGACCACCAGACATGTGGGATTAAAAGGCGCACTATATTTATAAACATTCACAAGGCACGAAGTGCATTGGAGTGCTGCGATGCCACAAACGATCACATCGCCATGATCCAGATAGATTTAGAAAAAGCATTTGACCGAGTACCACACAAAATTCTTTTTTTTTGTTAGACCATGTCAATGTTGGCAAAGTAATTCGAGATACAGTTCAAATGGCAGATACTAGATGTAAAACTGGACTAATCATCAACAAAGTTCTTGGGAAACAAATTAATGTCAGACATTCTGTACGACAAGGCTGCCCTTGGTCTTTTCTCCTATTTTCAATTTATATACAGTCATTTTGCCAAAAAGTTCATAAAAGCAGTAACATAGTGGGGTACAAACTACAAGAAGCTGAAGTACGGGTACTAACATATGCAGATGATATAGCTGTGTTTTGTAAAGATTATCATAGTATCGCTGAAACCATAAAAATTGTGAACTTTTATTGTAATTCAAGTGGTAGTTTGGTAAGCTGGAGCAAGTGCCTGGGTTACTGGCACGGCGAATGGCCTGTTACTCCACAATTTGTGGCTGGTATTTCATGGACTACTACTCCGGTACGATACCTAGGTGTGCCATTAGAATATTATTGAGACAGTGAACCGTACTGGCGGCGTCAGGCCGCGGTGCTACGAGAAAAGGCTGAACAACTCAATGGTTTCTAGCTATCAATTTTCACCAGAGCAACCTTTTGTAACGTATTTTAGTCAGTAAGCTATGGTATGTCCTTAAGGTATTGCATTGTTCACGTGTGAATCTACAGAAGCTTCATCGAATATTTGCCGTTTTTTTGTGGGGTTCTTCTTGGGAGCGAACAAGTAGAACTAACTTATCCAGACGGGTTCGCTCTGGAGGACTTGGTCTGCGTTATTTGTACCTTCGTCAGTTAGTTAATCGGTTTATCTTTTTCCGAAATAATCGAGAACCATTCATACTTACTGTTATACAGCTTAGGCTTGGAAGACGGTTGCCAAAATTTGTTGTAGCATCTTTTCACATGAAAGCAAGCATAAGAGGTTTCGTAAAAAATTGTTGATTCATGTCTCTTTCTAAAAGCGCGTTATTCATTGGAATACCTCAGTACGTTTTCGCGTAAAAAGTTATACAAAAATTTAGTAGAAACAGTTCTTCCTGTTCCCCTATATAGAACTATATACCGTGTAGGCCCAGGCCAAAATGTCTTAAGCCGTGTAAAAAAAATGGAGGTATCACTTGGAGCGAAATCCTTTTTCTTTAGGTTGCACACTGGGACCTTGCCCGTGAAAACCTGGATGCAAGAAAAAGGCTTATTCGTTCCTTCGTGTGTTGATTGCCTTCTCTGCAAGAAGCCGGAAACAATCAAACATGTTTTCCTAGACTGCTGGGATGCAGTCTTTTTCTGGGATGTTCTTCAAAGGACTTTGAAAAAGGATCTGCCTCTCGATGCCTATGGCATCAGATTGCTACCAGTATCAAAAGAAGAAGAAATACCTTTCGACCTAGTTATGTTACTGAGTCTGCATGGTATATGGCAATCTAGAATGGCGGTGCGCCATGCTGACGTTTATGCACGTCCGGTTAGGCAATACTTCTTTCAATCTGTCTGTTCGTTCGTGGGATCACAAAAAGTTCAACAAGAGGTGCCCGAGTGGCTTCATCAAGTAGGAAGCCTTCTACAGACGAAGGAATTTTAAAAAGCCTGATAAATATGATGCTTTTTACCTCTTTTTTTTGTTTCATGTTTCTACTTTGTTTGATGTATACATGTTTTCGAATGTTGTATTTACACATGCAATAAAGAAAAAAAAACAAAGGCGCATATGGCCTAGCAAGCTAACGCACCAATTTCACCTACGCGAGCACGCCTCAGCGGCACAGATTCGAATCCCACTACGTCTCACTTAATTTTTTATTGTTTTTTATGTACTGCTATATTTTCTAATGCGTTAGGTACTAAAACATGGCCGCTCAGCCCCTGGCCCCGATGGCATCACCAACAAGCTCCTACGAAACCTGGACGATTCCTCCGTCGCTTACCTCATCGACACTGTGAACGAAATATGAAAAAAGGGTGAGATACCCGATGCTTGGCAACTAGATCACACGGTTCTGATACCCAAACCGAGAAAGCCGCCGAGCCTAGATAACCTACGCCCCATATCTCTCACGTCGTGCGTGGGCACATTGGCTGAGCACGTCGTCCTCAACAGGGTTGGCCGATACCTCGAAGATAACGACTGCATCCCGCACCACAAGATTGGCTTCCGACCAGGGTTATCCACTCAAGACGCCATTTTACTCCTAAAGCATCAAATTCTAGATGGCGGAAACACTCGGGACACTCGTGCAATACTCGGTCTCGATTTAGAAAAGGCCTTCGATACAATAACGCACTCGTCAATCTTGAAAGCGATCGCAGCCCTCGGCCTAGGTCATCGATTTTACTACTTTATCCGCTCTTTTCTCACTTGACGCAGAGCCGTCCTCCGTGTAGGAGACCTAGTGTCGGAAGAAGTGGAGCTCGGACAGCGGGGCACTCCTCAGGGATCCGTCCTCTCGCCCACGCTCTTCAACCTCGTGAAGATCGGGCTTTCCAAACGACTTTCGAAAATCGACGGGCTAAATCACACTATCTATGCGGATGACGTAACCATATGGTGCTCCACAGATTCGGATGGCTTCATTAAGTCCGCCCTGCAAGAGGCTATCGACACCGCCGAGTCTTACCTCGACCACACCAGTCTCAGGTGCTCACCCGCGAAGTCGGAGCTGTTGATATATTTCCCCAAACGCCGGGGTGCCAAGCCCAAAGGGTGGAAGCCTCCGGCGGAACGCAATATCACCCTTCACACCAGAGATGGACGTGCTGTACCCAGGGTAGACACAATCAAGGTCCTCGGCATGATCATTGAGTCCCGCGGAACCAACACCCAAACAGTACACAAGCTCAGGGCTAAGACTGAGAATGCCATACGATTCGTACGTAGAGTAGCCAACAGGCACCATGGTCTCAAAGCAGACAACCTGCTGCGTCTCGTACACGCGTTTGTTTTGTGCCATTTTACCTACGTTGCCGCTATACACAAATGGCTACGTGCTGAGCACGATCAACTCACTGCGCTTATTCGCAAGGTGGTCAAACGAGCCCTTGGCTTCCCTATCACCACTCCAACGTACAAACACCTCGAGCTTGGTTTAAGTACCACGCTAGAAGAGATCGCCGAAGCTCAGGAACGCGTGCAATTGACCCGACTCACTACCATTAAGGCGGGCCGGCATACTCTGCGCGAGCTCGGCTTCTTCTTCTCGAGGGCCAGGGACCCCCCAGAGTGGGCTCTAATTCCCCGTAAAATCCACGACCTTATCACGATCGCTCCCATACCACGAAATGTACACCCCGAATAAAACAGAGGCAGGTGCCTTGCGCGGGCGACCGCCATTCTCAAGCGCATAGACATGGAAGCGGACAACGTCTCGTTCGTGGACGCCGCTGCCTATCGCAACAACCGAGCCTTCGCTGCAGTCGCGGTGTCATCCGCGCAGCAGACTCTTAACTCTGCCACAATCATCACCCAAAACCACGAAGTAGCGGAGCAAGTAGCTATAGCTACAGCTATACTCGACAGCAAATGGGAATTCATCTACAGCGACTCCAGGCCAGCCATCAAAGCCTTCGAACGCGGAGTCATCTCCGACCAGGCGTTACGTATCCTGCGCAATGCGGACCCGAGTGCCCTGAAGCACCGCACTGTCATCTGGTTCCCCGCCCATCTCGGCCAGGTGCCGGGTGCCCTATCCAACCTCAACGAGATCGCCCATGATGCAGCGTGCGCACTTACCGACCGCACTGCCACAGTGCAACCTCATCTTGCTGGGTTAGATACCAATCGGGATGCACCAATTACGTCCAATGAAATTACAAAACACTTTTACCTAGAATGCCGCATTTTTGCACCCCCACATCCGAAACTTAACCGACCGCAGGCATTAACCCTACGCCTATTACAGACACACACGTACCTAAACCTTGCCACGCTTCACGTTTATTATCCCGATGCATACCCCAGCGACACATGCCCATCATGTGGACACACAGTGACACTCGCACACATGCTCTGGGAGTGTAGAACAACTCCTCCCGACTATACCTCAAGCAAGTGGGAGAGGTCCCTCAGGAGTTCACTTCTCGCCGACCAGCAATGGGCCGTCCAGCAGGCCCACGAAGCGGCCGCCAGGTACTCCCTGTCGTTCCCTACGTGGGAGACGCCCGCTACGCGCTAAGCGCATCCTGCAGGACCTAAATAAAGTTTTTTCATTCCATTGCATTAGGTACTAAAACAAAATAAAAGCAATATTGCGTTCAAGTACATATGTGGGACTCTGTTTTTTTGCACAACAGTTATTAGTATTTTTTGTTTCATAATTGCATTTTTTTATTTATTTCATAATATAACAAATTTAAAGACTAAGAGGAAAATTGGGTTTGCTTGATTCTGAAGGGACTCGAGCAGTGAGAAAACTCAAACAAAAATTTATTTGAGAAAAAACTGAGCATTTCACAACCGGACCAGCTTCTTCTTCAAGGATAGGCCCTAGGTATGCGTGAGATTTGCTATGACTCACCGCAAGCTGTGGCAGTTGAGGGAAGGCAATATTAACCGAGAAGCAGTTCTAAAATATATTTTGGTTGACGTTTTTTGATATCTCCAAAATAAGGGCTACACAATTGTGATCGAGCCAAACCAAGAATTGAGGGTACGAAGTCAAGAGACAGAAAATGAATAATGTCCATTGTTTGAAAAATTGCCCTTTATAAAAGGAAGAGTTATGGAGCGCTACGTAGCTTCACTCGCAGTAGGCATTCTAGGTATACGTATAGATAGTTTGAAATAGACAATGTTGCACACAGAGACATTGGTTAAATTTCTTTGCAGCCCAGCTGAAGCATCCATGTAGAGCTGAAGCGTCAAGAGAAGCTCATGCGTCCTCACTTTATTGCGCTTTACATTGCTTGTATGCGTCCGTGCAGCCATGATATATATTAAAGCATTTGTTTCAGCTATAATCTTATTCATTAAAGCTGGCCCACAAGTTCTGTCTTATATAGCACTACAATTGAAGCGTAATCTGCATGGTGGTCTGAAACAATGCTTTTGAAAATCTCAAAACGACCCAGCTCTATACACGACCATCCGAGCATCAATGATAAGCATCAATATGTGTCCGTACATATCAGTTGTGCTATCATAATTATTTTTCTGACCACTCCCTCTACCCCTACCTACGCTGTAGGGCAGCAAATCAACCTGGTTGAGCTACCTGCCTTTTTTTGTCTTGTTCCTCTCTTTTTTTGTGTTCCATTTCATTTTTCTGTGTATTTCACAGAGGCATGATTCATGTGCATGAAGATTCACTGCCTATCGTGAACTAAAGCAGAGAGGCAATTTTGCTTCATGCATCTGTATTTTAAATTTGCTCTCTTGATAACTTGCATGAAAGCTAATAACCAAGAAACTCGATATGTGTGCGGTCGCACCAGAAGATACCAGGTGTTCATCTGTTACTTCGCGTTTTAGAAAATCTGAATAGACCTGAGACGTTCATTTTGCCGTTTAGTTTTTTTGTCATGCCGCGCACGCCGTCTTGCTTGTGGTTATTTTATCGGCTGTATGTATACTGGTTAAGCGGGTCGTCTTGGCTCATGGTGACCATTTATTCTGCGATATAAAATTTCTATGCGTATTTATATTTAGCAAATTAGCATGTTCTGTAAAAGGAATGACTCAAGGAATAAACTGTGCAAGTGAGTGCTCGTCCTGCAGTTTTTTTTTTCGTTTATGTGCTTGTCAATTTTGCACGGGACTAATTATTTCTGTATATCTTCACTTTTTTATCACTACATTTTTTTTCTTTATATTTTGCGGCCATTTTTTTCTGAATTGTGGACATTGACATCACATACAATCACAATGACATTACTTTTTCTGGCTGCGGTGTAGCAACTCCACGGATCGAATGGTATTCGTAGCTCAGACTGCCATTTGAATCTAGTGACATTAACATCTCCAGTCTTATTAGTCTGCTCGCACTCCTTATTCTTCCATATTTCCGTAAGAAAGTTTCCGTATGCTCCGTATAACTTCCTTAAGAATATTTCTGTATACTCCTTAAAGCGTTCCATATTTTCACAAATTTCCATATTTCCCGCAAATAATCTTCCGTATATACCAGATGACTTCCGTACCTTTTCATATCTTCCATAAGAAACTTTACGTATGTTCCATATAATTTCCGTATCTATCCATATTTTCCTTAAAGATTTTCCGTATGTGCCATACAACTTCAGTATGTTTCTATAAAAATCCATATCTTTTCCGTATAGTTCAAAAGGAAATCGTACAGAGTCCATATCTTTTCCTTAGGATTTCATACAGAATTTTTCAGTAGGGGTGGAAGAAAACACGTGTTAACATGACGAGCGTTGGGAAAAAGGGTCCGCTGGTTCATACGAGAAAGTGTGCTAAAAAATTTATCACTTTTAGTCCTGTGTAAAAGCGTTTCATAAGAATTATTTTATAGTAATCTGGCAGGGTTAATAGCTCCATCTTCTCAAAAAGCGGTCAAGTATGACTTCCATATGGAACATATGCAATGGCGCGAACTGCCCTTTTCTGTATTGCATGCAATTTGTGAATGTTCGTTATAGTTGTCGGGCCCCAATTTAGATGACAATAATTTACGTGCAATAAGAACAACGATTTGCAATTAAGAATTTTCACTCTTTTAGGAAGCAAAAAACGCACCCTAGACAAAATTATGGTAATCCTGGATACACTCTAAAACAGCTTTTCAATTCGAGAACTCCATGACACATGTTCATCAAAAATTACAACCAGACATTTACCACTTGGTACTAGCTGAAGTTCCGAGGTGCCGAGTAATAATGGGGCATGCAAAGGCGAACGTTTATTTCTAGGCCTAATGTAAACAGCTTTCATTTTCAAAGCGTTTAATTTTAAGAAATTATTGCATGTAGAGGACGCTAGCTTTAATAATACCTGAATGATTAGATCTTCATAGTGTTGAGCAGGGAGAAGTAAGATTGTGTCATCTGCGTATATAACATACTTTACAGATGCGTCAATGTGTACAGTATCATTATTATATAGGCGGGATAATAGGTGTCCCAGGATATTGCCTTGGGGCACACCTGCTGAGATTGCTTGTAAATTGGAAGTGTGATTCTTGATGACTACCATCTGCTGACAATATTTTGAGCAAGATTACATTGATTTCAGAAAGATATCACGAAAGCTGTAGTGATTTCATTTCTGTAAAGTGTGACATGAGTTAGAGTATCTAACGGCTTTGATTGATCTATAAAGATACCTAGTGTATGTAGTTCCCGTTCAAAAGTATCTAATATGAATGCTTTCCGTGCTAAGAGAGCATGCTCAATTTTGCGGCCTTTCATGAATCCGAATGATGGTGAAGTGGCGATGTGGTGTTCATCTAAAAAGGTAATCATACGTTTGTTTTGCGTCACTCGCGTTCATCTAAAAAATCTTACGTTTGTGACTAAGTTTTTCTAAACTTTTTCATATTACTGGTAGTATAGACATAAGCTGGTAAGAATGTTCTTATCCCCTGCCTTGTTTATTATGATTACTTTCACCACATGCAGTTTCTGTGGAAAGATTTTAGTTGAAAGTACCAGGTTGAAGATATGTTCTAATAAATCACAATTACCAAACACAAGAATTGTACAAAGGCAATAAATTTGATTGAGCATTTCTTTTTAAGACATACCCAAAACAATAAACGAGCGGTATTTTACAAATACTCGCATATCGTCATTCGTGAAACTTGTGATGCCATCTAAAATAGGTCGAACTCTTTTGGGCTGCCTCCCGTAGCTCACAGATGCGAACATTAGATGTAGCTTTCGCGCTCAATTCACGCAGAGGCTCTCTGTGTGCTACTAGCCGTAGCACACATGTAAAAATAACATTTCACGGCACGTCAAAAAAAAGCAATAATGGCTGCATCGTTGCCCAAATGCCAGGAAGGCTACTTGTTCAGTCAAATGTGCCTCTCTCGGTCCATTCACCCAGTTGTCTGTGTGTGCTGCCAGCCGTATAGCACAAACGTTAAATAAACTTGGTAGCACTTTCCACAAATCATTCATGATTGTATGGTTGCCCAAGTGCCAAGAAGGTTTGTTGCATCGCACTTGTGTCAAAAGACTTCAGCTGTGTCGTCACTACGGTTGCATTCTCTCTGCTTAACCAGCCTTTTGACGTTGCCCATTGACCAATGTCAGAAGCCTTCAGCTGTGTCGTCTCTGCGGTTCCATTCTCTTTGTTTCACTAAGTTTTTGACGTTGCTTCAATCTTGTGTATCTCTCTCATTCGATTCACACAGTGGCTGCCTGTGTGCTGCAAACCAGAGCACACATACGTGAAAATAGATTTGATGCCAGTTTGATGGTGAGCTTTTGAGGCTGTGCTAAGTATTGGTGACTAGCCACCACGATGGTACTGAACAGTTTTGATACTGAAATGATAACCCGAAGGACGCTGGATCAAATCTAGGGCTTGGCGACTGCATTTTCAGTGAAGGCGAAAACGGTTTAGGCCCTGTACTTAGATTTAGGAGCATGTTGGAGAGCACCACGTAACCTACAATTTGTGACCCTTCACTATACCGTACCTCATTATTATTGCATCACAGAGTTGGGGTATTGAACCCAAACCGACATCATCAGAATGAATACATATCACGGATTCGAGGTCGACAGTGTTAGAAACCGTGTGCGCCTCTGAGCAATGAGCTCCTCCTTAGATGGCCGGTCATACGTGAGGGATATATGCCATGGCTTTTCTGCCTTATTGCTTGTGAAGCTCGCCTTATATGATGATAGTTTATGAAGGTCCCTGGCATGTTCCAACAGCTCTTCAAAATATTCTGCATGGTGAAGAATAACAAAGTCGCTATTATGCCAGGACATAACAAAAGATAAAAGTAATTACCGTTTTTACTTGATGGTAGGTAAACCTACCTTATGAAATATATAAATCAATATTTTTGGGGAGGTTGTGTGACAATAATACATTTATCTAGTGCTACTGGTGAGGGCCGCTAATATGAGAAGCATGCATGCCGTGGCATGGGTAAAACAATATATTTTCCTTCGGACTGTGCTTTTAGCTTATATTTATTGCGCGCTTGTGCAGAATTTTTTTTAACCATTTCCTCGCCGTTGCTTGTCATCTGAAGTGCCGCAGTTTGTTAGAAGCGAGCCTCTTCAATTAAAAGCCAAGGCTCCCTACGAGAAGCGCACCCCTTTCTGAACTGTCATTACTAGCTGCTTCAGCTTAAAGCTCCTCTGCAGGGGTGACATTACAGAAAGTACGGGTCACCTTCAAGCCTCCTTATATGAAATTATTGACAACTAGCTGATACAGAAGCCAAGAAAGGTATAGAGGATGTTAATTGTGCTCTTTTATTAGTACTGTAGTAATAATTGTGACATAAGTGTGAAAAAAAAACAAAGACGAAAACGTAGTTTGTCAATATGGTTGATTGGGCAAATAGGGGATAGATGACTGTTTTGAAATAAAAGCGCACTACTTAGACGCGAACAGAAAGACAGGGACAAGCGCTTGTCCCCTTCTTTCTGTCCGCGTTTAAGTAGTGCGCTCTCTTTCAAAATAAAGACGAAAATACAACTTTCTACCTGCAGTAACCAAACCTAAAACCCTCAGATTGCTTGCCCGATAATGCAACTCATTTTACGCTACACTGCCACGTATTGAATTTTTATATATAATACAAGGATTTGCTTTTAATGTGATAGCATAACAGAGCTCAGTTGAGAGGTATTTATTTTGGTGTAAGCTCAGCTTGTTATAGTGAACTGTAAAGTAGAATTTTTTTTTAGCAATGTCTCCACTTACAGTATTTGGGGATGCGCTTGCTTGTAATCTCCAAACATGTTTGTAAAGCCAAAGCGGGGATAGGGGCTTGTTGGTTTTGTGTCAATTGTGTTCATATTCGTAGAAAAAAAAATTGGCAGAATCTATGTACAGTGGGAATCGAATGTTATGCGAAGCACGAATGAGAAAGGTTTACATGTCACTTTAAAGTAAGTAGGGCGTTACGAGGTGGAGGTAAATGATGCCGTACATGACTTCCGTGTCATGATTATCATGTTTGTATGTGTCGATTACCTTCGTCATATATTCACGTCATGACATACCAAATTTAGTATATGTGGAGCTAGCGAAACGGCCACGATCACGCTATGAGCGTTGTATGTGCTCATGTTCTTACATTACATGCATGTCGGTATTATCATGTTTGTACCAGTCATATATATTCGTCACCATTGACGTCACGTAACACCAAAGTTGGTAAATGTGGAGCTAGCAAAACGGCCGCGAGTGCATCATGAAGGGTTCAATGTACTCTAATGGGGCGTTGACGTGCGCACACACTGGGCGCAGTGACGTTACGTTTGCACAACGCGAGCATTCTATGTTCTAACGCCAGGCGCGATCGGGACGACCAGCGTCCGTCGGCGCTTTTCGTGACGGAGGGACGCCGGACGCGCTAAAATGTACATGGATCAAGAACGCGCAGTTCGGCGCACGCCTGCGAGTATGTGGCAGTACCGATGCCTGGCGTGGCAACGCCGGCGTGACGCTATGAAATGAACGCCGGTGAGCACGCGCACCACGTCACGTCGAAAAGTATTGGCGCCTGGACTTTGGCATGTAGTCATGTTCTAATATGACACGCATCTCATTATAATCATATTTGCACCCGTCATACCTTCGTCATCCATTGACGTCACGTAATACCAAATTTGGCATATGTGAAGCTAGCAAAACGGCCACAAGCGCATCATGAGTGTGGCATGTAGTCATGTTGTTACATGGCACGCATGTCGTAATTATCATGTTTGAATGTGTCATTTACTTATGTCGTCCGTTTGCGTCGCGTAATAGCGAGTTTGGTACATGTGAAGCAAGCAAAACGGCCGCGAGCGCATGATGAGCGTAGAATGTAGTCATTTTGTTACATGACACGCATCTCATGCTTATCATGTTTGCACCTGTATCGTACCTTCATCATCTATTCATGTCCCGTAATACCACATTTGGTATAAGTGAAGCTGGCGAAATGGCCGCCAGCGCATCATGAGCATCACATGCAGTGATGTTGTTGCATGACAAGCATCTCATGATTATCATGTTTGGTTGTACGTATAAGTGTGCCTTTGCATATCTGTGCCTGAGTTTTCTATTTTCCATGCACTGCTTTGTATGTTTTGCTTCAAGATACGTGTTCAAGTTTCAATTAACGGCTAAGGAGTAGCCGGCGCCATAATGGTGCGCCAACATCTCCTTATATATCATATCAATAAAAAAATCATGTTTGGACTAGTCACATATCTTCGTCATTAATTCACATACCATATTTCCAAATTTGGTATAAGTGATGCTAGCGATATGGCCGCGAGCGCATCATGAACGTCACATGTAGTCATGTTGTTACATGGCACGCATGTCATGATTTTTACGTTAAGGTCTGTTGCTTGTATCCGCCATGCAATCATGTCATACAATATGAGAGTTGCAACATGCCATGTGAGCGACACCACCGCAAGAGCTGCAGGACCATGAAATGTAAATCAGGATATTCATGACATGCAGGTTATATTTTTCATGTTATGACTAGTCAAATATGTTCTTCATACAGTCATGTCATGCCATACCAAGTTTCGCATCGATTCCATCATCGAAACGGCCAGGTGAGCTAAAAGTCCAAGGTGGCTGGATAGATAGATGGATAGATAGATAGATAGATAGATAGATAGATAGATAGATAGATAGATAGGTATATAGATAGATAGATAGATAGATAGATAGATAGATAGATAGATAGATAGATAGATAGATAGATAGATAGATAGATAGATAGATAGATACGCTCAATGTCACCGAACTTCACTAAGAAATGCTTCGCTTTTAAAAAGCAGATGGAGACATAAGGAACACATACGTAGGACCAGTCCTCGTATTGTGTTGAGTTTCTTAATTGTGTCTGCGCCTGTATTTTTTCGCTACAAATATGAATGCAACACAAATGTTTCAGCAAATGTTCAGTAAACGTTTCTCAAACAATACATTACTCCTTGGATTTCTTATAAGCTAGTATGTCATTGCTGGTTGTCTTCAATTTTGTAATCAGATACATGCAAGAGGAAACTTGCTGATTTGCAAGTTGCATGTGCGTCTATTATGATTACGAGTTAAGAACCCTGCTTTTGAGATGTTACTTATGGGCAAATATCAGCCTTCTTACGTACATCATAATTGGCTGAGTCACTGTACATGCGCCTACTAACTTTATAAACAGTGCACATGCTTACCTTTACCAACGTGCCAAACATCATACCTGTGTGGCTTGTTTGGCTTGTGCTTGCGGCAGTATATCAGGACACCAGAATGTCGATCTCGGAAAAATTGAATAATGCCTAGTAAGTCCCTCCGATCTGCTGTCATGGGCACACGCAGTGATTTCTACAAGAGTGATAAAACTCTCTCCTCCCTTGCATCCATCAATACTTCTTGAAACAGTAATTTCTTAACAATTTCACATAAAGATATAATTTATTACCTTTATGTTTTTTAGATTCAATTGCGAATTTCGCAGAAACATATGGTACCTGTTGTCAACGAGCGTATGTATACGTTTAGATTCTCCACAGCAGTCAAGCCCTTAGCAAGCCCTTGCTTTTCCATGGAGACACTGTAGAAGACTTTGGGTGACTGTGAACGAAATTGTAGCAAGAGGTCTCTTGTTAGAATATGAACGGTATCCTAGTAGCCCTGCAACTTTATCTTTCCGGCTTGTACCAGCTCAGTATGTAAAATGCAGTCATTCTGCATAGAAAGCACACTGTACGTGAGATACTTAGAGCGGTAGCCAGGAGAGTCCCATCGCTCATCACCTGCCAGGTCAATTAGCAAGTCACTAAAAGCCTCCACCATGGCTGCTCGTTTTTTGAGAAAGAGCTGAAAAGTGAGGTGGAACAATGCAATGGTTGTTTTAGTATTCAACAGAATAATCAGGGGGTGGAAACTCCCTGCATCTCCCATGTGTTCGCTCTTGGCAGTGGTAGCGCTGCTTTTACCACTGGCGCTTGCTGGCATCCAACTAGAAATAAATCAGGAACAAAAAATTTCTTTCATGATGTCACTGGCGAGGTCCCCGAATAGAGGGAAAAGACGAAAAATTCAGAGGAGGAGGCTTCTCGCGGAAGCCTTCCTTTCCCACTTCGAATGCAAGCGGAATGCGATTGTGTCTTCTTGCAGGTCCGCTGGCCACGTGGGCAATGCGGCCATAAAATTTTCGTAATCTGTCTTTAAACTTTGTTCAAGTCCCGAGGATTCCGCCTCACAAACAGGAGGCGCGCTTTCCCACACGGTGGGGCGGGGTTCCGCGTCACTCATTGGGACGGGAGAAGAAAACAATAACACCCTTCTCACTTTCTGATTTTCTCATTGCTCTCACGGTTTCAAGTAGCTACTGTATGAAACTTTCTTTTGCCTAAGTTACAGTATCTTGCTTGTAACAGTGCGAGTTCCCTAGCTTATTAAATCCTAATGCACAGCGCCTAAGGGTGCTCTCGAAAATATCGGCTGTTCTACCGCATTTAAATCACTACCGTGAAGACGTGCTTGAAGATATCTGATTGCTTTCTGGTATTTAGGTACTGGCATATGTCTAGTTCATGGTGGTATAGAGCGTGTTTGAATCACGTGGTAAAACAAGTTCCCTGGCCAGTTTTGTTCAAGGTGCGACAACCGATGGACGGGTTGATTGATATAGCTGTACCCTTTAGATCGGGCGGTGGCTCACGCCACCAAGACGTGAAGCTTAGTGAACCAAAAAATACATTTATTTTTTTCCTTTAAATAGTGAGGTTGACGACTCGCACTTTGCTGTGAAGGGTTTAACTTTCACTCGTGCCTTGACTTTAGCCACCAATCAGATAACCTCCTTCTTATTAATTCTACCCGCTCAAAGTCTATTTTGCTCTCCCTGTCCTTAAAACCTCAGTGCTTTGAAAAACTCTGCGCCATCATCCTGAACTATGGGGTGAAGCCCTTTACAGAGCATTATAAATTGTTCGGCAGTTTCCCCTTCCTCTCCACACGCACTGCATACCGTGTCTACCCCTTCGTATTTGGCCCATATGTCTTGGTTCCCAATACTCCCGTCCTGGCCCCAAAAAGTAGAGAACTACCCCGAGTATTATCATAGATACTCTCCTTGGCAGTTTCCTGTATAAAAGTTCGAGATATCTCAAGTACCGACTTCCTAATCATGCCGATTCTCCACATATTGTTGTTAGCTTCCTTCGCCTTCTTCTTAACCGATAATTTTTTTTTCGTTTGGCCCCCTGCTATTTTCTAAGTATTTACCAGTCAATTTTCTGGTTCACTTCCTCTGTTTTGTGTCGGCATTCTTCGTCTACAAGTAGCTGAACACCTCCCTAGCCCAATGCTCCTCCCCCATTTCTCGCAATCACTTCTCAAATTTTATCTCGCTACTAGCTTCCCTGCCCTCAAATGATTTCTGTTCCATATCACCCTGTACTCCCTAATTTGGTGTATTCCCGTGAGCTCCTAAGGCAAGCCTACCTATTCCACGTTGCTTAATTTCTAATTTTACTTGAACTTCTGATCTCATGCACAAGACCGCATTTCCGAACGTCAGACCAGAAACCATGACCCCTTTCAATATTCCTCTCAATGCGTCATACCTATTGTAATTCCACAGTGCCCTGTTTTTCATCACCACTGCATTCCTGTTACCTTTAGTCGTCACGTATATTTCGTGTTCGCTTAGGTACTCGGTCCCATTGCTTATCTATACGCCCGGATATTTGTATTTATCTATTATATCTAGGGTGATTACCTGTATTCCAACCTCACTGCCTTCGTTATCATTGAAAATCATGACTGCTGATTTTTCCTTACTGAATCTAAAACTTAACCTATCTCTCTCATTACCGCAGATGTCCATCAATCTCTGCAAATCTTCCTTGTTGTCGGCCATTAGCACTATATCATCTGCGTACAATAATGCTGGTAGTGCCTGATCAATGAGTTTTCCTTGCTTGACTAAAGAGATGTTGAAGCTCAGTCCACTTCCCTCTAATTTGGCCTCTAATCCTTGTAGGTACATCATGAATTATAAGGGTGCCCTGCCTAAGCCCCCGTTTTACTTCTGCAGGCTTGGATACTTGCTATTCCCACTTTATAACTGCCTTGTTACCTTTATGAATACCCTTTAAAAGACTAGTGACTACATTTTCCACGCCTAATGTGTCCAGTATTCTCCAATATTCCTCTTGAACCACGCTATTTTAGGCTCCCTTGATATCCAAAAATGCTAGCCAGAGGGGCCTGTGTTCCTTTTCTGCTATTTCGATGCACTGCGTCAGTGAGAAAAGATTATCTTCCAACCTCCTGTGTTTTTGAAACGCATTCTGCAGTTCCCCCAGCATCCCCCCATCCTCTATCCACGCCTGCAGTCTTTCTTTTATAATCTGCATCGCCAGCCTGTAGACCACTGATGTCACTGTTATAGGACGGTAGTTGTTTATGTCAGCTTTGTCCCCCTTTCCTTTATAGATAATGCTCATCCTGCTAAGTTTCCATCCATCGGGAACTTCACCATCGAAAATTAGTTTGCTCACTGCCTCTCTCAAAGCGTCCTTAGACTTCGGACGTAATGCCTTTATCAGCATAATTGGAATGCCATCTGGGCCTGTTGATGTACTACTAGGAACCCTTTTTTCAGCCCTTTCCCACTCTCGTTGTGAAAATGGAGCCATTGCAACACTTGAGTCATCCTTGTCTATTGTAGTGCATAAAGCACTTCTTTGTTGAAATTTTTCTGTCACCCTTGTTCTTATATATTAAATAGCTTCGTCCCCTTCTAGCCTAGCACCTTGGGCTGTAGTTATAAACCTCTGCTCTAGGCTCGTCTCATTTCTTTGGGAGTTTAGATGGTTCCAAAATTTCGCAGCTGCCTTTCTATCTTTTTATGTACGTCTGCCAGCCACTGAGCTCTCTTTCTTCGAATCTTTTCATTGATCAGAAGGGATGCATCCCTTCTACAGTTAAGAAAGGTTTCCCATTTTCTTTCAACATCATCTGTCGGTTCACCCCGCTGCTTAACATGTCTGTGTTTCCTAAAGGCTTCGTGACGTTTTGCTATGGCTCTCTTAACTTCCTCATCTCACCAACTTTTGGGTTTGTGTCTTCTTTTCCGGGGTGACTTCTCACGCGTCTTAGCAAGTTCTAGCTCAGTCTAATTAGATTTGTGTATGTCCACACTGTTTTATTATCCTCTGTGATTGCTTTCTGAATTTGTTTAGTGGATATTTCAATTTGCCTTTATGGATAAAAATTTTCCAGTAGTTGCTGATCTTGTCTCCTTTTCACTTTCACTGCTCTTCCAAAACTTAGCTTGATACGTTTGCGATCACTACCCAGACATCTGGAGCCACCTTCATCTATGTGCATTCCCCTAGGCTTATCATACATCCTATGTGACATCAGTACATAATCTATCGTCGACTGCAGCTCCATCTAGCGTTGGGATGGGGTAATATATGGTGCCACGTGAAAATTGAAATAGGGTGCGCGTGAAAGGAGAGGATTCCTGTGGAAGGCACTTATGACCCCGCGAAACAATATTCAGGGTTCGATGAGGTAAGTATTTAGAGTATAGCACATCAATAGGGTACAATAGGGTATTGTTAAAAAGAACGAAATGCGTATTTCTGAACATCCAGTGTATGTACGACATAGACCCCTCAATTAACAGCACGTTCTAGAGTTTTACAGGTTGCATAGCAGCTTTAGTTATTCAATAATTAGTTAATTAGTGCTAAATAACTAATGCATATCAGGTTAGGCTTTGAAATTGCGAGTAATATTCACCGGGTTTGGTATTACGAATGGTGGTTTTAACTCGTCGTTTGCGCCGCTGAAATATGGCAGAACTCAGGAATCCGTCCTCGGGCCGCTTTTCGGTTGATATTGATAATGCCATCCGTGATATTTCAGCAGATCTAAAGCTTTTCGCAAATGTCTGCACGCTTTAAAGTAGTTAACGCATCCAGCGACTAGGTTCTTTTAAATAACACTTTTAAGCTTCAAGATTACTGCAGAAAAAGACAGATGACCTTGAACCTGAGAAAAACTGTGGGGATGGCCACAACCTACAAAAAAGATCCATTAAGTTCCAATACAACCTAGGCAATCAATTATTGTTATTTGTCTCACAGTATATTCACCTTGGTCTTGCCATCACAAATAAGTTAAGACTAAAACATGTGTGTTATACTGAGAGAAGGCTTTGAAAATACAACACTACCTCGCTAAGGGCACTCGATAAGGCATCCGGCAAACCTAAATGTCTGCATGTGTAACGTACGTAATACCAATACTAGAATATTATTCGGCGGTCAGGGACCCGCACAGACAAGCTAACACAGATAAACTTGAATCAATAGAGCGAAAAGCTGTAAAATTCATGTTCAATACCTAAATGTAACACATCTCCGTCAGTTCTTTTGGAAGGTGCTAAACTAGAAACCCTGGAACGAAGACGTTATCGTGAAATAAAGAAGCTGTTCTATCTCATATATCATATTAAGCTGGCAATAAAAAAAAAAGAAATATATCGAAACAATTTTGTGCCACGAAACGCGTGCCTCCATTCTTGAAAGAATGACTGAGCCCCTATATACAGGTACCTATTTTTTTCGCGAACAAGCAGAGAGTGGAACGATTCGCCACCAGAGATTTTTAAAAGAGTCAATCTCAACTATTTTCTTCGTGGGTTAGCTGTTTCACACGGCTCATAACTACACCTTCATATATATTACAGTGCGCTTCATTTTAATACCCATCTTGATCAGAGTGATTGCTTGAGGTCCAATGTTTCGCTTCTGCATGATTCTTCAATGCTTCGATTCTGCAATGTCTCGCTTCTTAATATTGCCACGATCCATTTCCCAAGTCTTGTTATCGTCCCAAGTGCTACAGAATTCTCAGCGCAAACCGCGCCTGCAGTTTTCGAGAAGCTTCCGGACTGTAGTAGATCATTTCGATAAGATCACGCCTACTCTGTGAACTGTACAGATTATTCTGGAACCTACGCCACCGCCAGCGATAACGCTAGAACATTCGACGGCAAGACTATAAATGCCGACGTGCTTCGCCACTTGTTGGTAGTTGATCGACGGCCGACGCTTCGTTCACTGCTTTCTGTGCAAGACTGCTACTGTAATAGAACTTCCCGTTTACCGGGCACAGGTTCGCCCAAATAAACAAATAAATCCCAACATAAAGTCTCCTGTCTTCGGCCACGTCACGAACCCGTGACAACTTGTGGAGGTGCTGCTTCGTTCATGTACCGGACGCTCCCGTCAAGCCGTGAACCCAGCCCACGTCGCGGAGAAAACACCGACGCCAACCAGGAGCAGCGAACAAGCCGCCCACAGTAATCGCTACCACCGGAGTACAGGCTTCTACAAGACAAGGCGCGGAAGACCAAGACCATGGCCGCGACTGCAGCGACAATGACAACCGCAGCGCCCCAGCCCACGATGCTCATGCATCAACCCAGGAAACCACCAATTTTCCATGGGTCATCGTTCGAAGACACAGAGACCTGGCTAGAAACATATGACCGTGTGGCCGCCCTCAACCACTGGGACCATGACGAAAAGCTCCGTCGTGTGTTCTTCTATTTGGAAGACACCGCAAGGACCTGGCTCGAAAATCGAGAGTCGGCGCTCCGAACGTGAGATGTTTTCTGCGGCGCATTCCTGCAAACGTTCCTGAGCGTCACTCGCAAAGAGAGGGCCGCTGCTTTATTGAAGACCCGGGTTCATCTACCAAATGAAAATGTCGCCAATTTCACAGAAGAAATGACCCGCCTATTCCATCTCGCTGTCCCAGACGTGCCGGAGGAGAAAAAAGTTCGTTTCATCATGCGAGGGGTCAAACAGGAGCTCTTCGCGGGACTGATGAGAAATCCACCGAACACCATCCAAGAATTTGTAGCCGAAGCGACCACTATCGAAAAGACCCTGGACATGCGCACCCGACAGTATAATCGTCGCCTGACTCCAGAATGCGCTGCTGCTCAAGCCAGTAACTCCGAAGACCTGCGTGAAACGATCCGAGCGATCGTGCGGGAAGACCTCAGCGCAGCCTCAAGTGGATTCGATCACCGACATTGTGCGAAAAGAAGTCCGGCAATCGCTTCGAATTTCCCAAGCACCACTACCCGAGCCGGAAGCTATGAGCTACGCCGCTGCAGTGCGCCACAACGCTCCTCCTCGTCCACGCCGAAACGCTGCCCCATCGCACTTCCTTCGACAGACGCCACCGCCGCCACCACACCCACCGACGTCATACCGTTCGCCAGCGGCCCAGCGCAGTGCACCGAGGAATACTGACGTCTGGCGCACCCCTGACCACCACCCGCTCTGCTACCACTGCGGCGAGGCTGGACACACATACCGCCGTTGCCAGTACTGACAGATGGGACTGCGTGGCTTCGCCGTCAATGCACCACGTCCACAGCCAGGAGAACGGCCACGTGACATCGCCGACTACCTGACAGGAACTCAGTGGACACCACAAAGCCCTTCGCGTTCGCCGTCGCCCAGCCGCCGCACGTCACCGCACCACCGGCAGTACTCTAGCCCAACGCGGGGCCGTTCTCCTAGCCCGTACCCGGGAAACTAAGGGCAGCAGCCGATTGCTGTGCGGTTACTGTGCGACGAACTACCGAAGATCCTCCGACGACGACGCCGCCGCGACGGAGCTTTCCGAACACAACGCCAACGAGGCAAAGCCCTGACGGCGAAACCTCACTTACCGAAGGTGACCTGATGACGCAACATGGAAGCAGCGGAACAAGCCGACGCAGCCGTGACCCGACGCCACGCCCCAACTGTAATGCGAGATGGCGAACTAGCGACATCGACGTTCTTATCAACGGCCACAGTGTGGCCGCTCTCGTCGATACTGGAACCAACTACTCCGTCATGAGAGGGTCGTTCGCCGCGAAGTTAAAAAAAATTAGGACAGCTTGGGAAGGCCCTGAAATCCGCACAGCCGGAGATCATCTCGTAACACCTGCAGGAATCTGCACAGCGAGAAAAACCATTAACGGCCGTATTTATCCTACAGACTTCGTAGTCGTACAGCGTTGCTCGAGAGATGTCATCCTTGGCATGGACTTCTTATGCCTCCATGGTGATGTCATCAACTTAAAAACAAAATCGATAACGTTATCCACAGAAGAAGCACTACCGCCGCGCACGCCATCAGGAAACCACGTCTTGATTGTGCTGGAAGAACAAGTCACCATTCCGCCTCGCTCAAGCGTGATTATTTCAGTCGGCGCTCCTAAATCACCTGATTTGGAAGGCGTTGTTGCAGGCAGTCAGCATCTGTTGCTCACCCGAAATATTTGCGTCGCAAGAAGAATCGCAGAGCTGCGGGGAGGCAAAGCAACGGTTATGCTCACGAATTTCAGCAATGAGTACAAACATGTGAACAAAAGAACAACGGTCGCATACATCGAAGAAATTGTCGAAGCCACCAGTGCTTTCACCCTCGCCGATTCTAGGAACCTGCTCAGAGGAACCAAGCCCCTCCAATAGCTTTCGACGTCAATCCCAGACTTCCGAACGATAAGCAATAACAGCTCAAGGCCCTGCTCCTGCAATACGAAGATTACTTTTTGTCGTCATCGAAAATTCGGCAGACCCCAATCACGAAACATCGCATCATGACCGAAAAAAATGCCAGACCACTCCGTCAGAGTCCGTACAGGGTTTCGACGCGAGAACGTGAGGCCATGAAGAGAAAAGTATGAAATGCTGCGGGATGACATTATCCAGCCGTCCAATAGTCCATGGGCATCCCCAGTGGTGTTAGTGAATAAAAAGTATGGGACCCTACGTTTCTGCGTCGATTATCAACGCCTGAACAAAATCACAAAAAGGACGTGTATCCTCTCCGACGAATAGGCAACGCACTTGATCGGCTCCATAACGCCTAGTACTTTTCGTCAGTGGACCTCAAGACTGGCTATTGGCAAATCGAAGTCGACGAAAGAGACCGAGAGAAGACGGCGTTCATAACACCGGACGACCTGTTCGAGTTTAAGGGGATGCCCTTCGGTCTTTGCTCAGCGCCTGCAACTTTTCAACGCGTTATTTATACAGTACTGGCAGGATTGAAGGGGTAGTCTTGCCTTGTGTACTCGAACGACGTCATCGTGTTTTCGCCGAGTTTCGACGAGCATCTTCGGCGCCTTGAAGCTGTACTTCAAGGCGCCGGACTGTACTTCAAGACGTCCGGACTCACACTGAAGCCAGAAAAGTGCAGATTTGCGTACGAGGAGCTCTTGTTTATGGGGCACCTTATTAGTAAGTCTGGAGTTCGTCCCGGTCCACGGAAAACAGCCACCATCACCGAGTTCCCACCGCCCACTGAAAAGAAGGTGGTGCACCAATTTCTGGGCCTGTGCGCCTATTAGAGGTGGTTCGTGAAAAACTTTGCCCGGATCGCCAATCCTCTCACTAACCTTACCGAGGCCGACGTGGAGTTCAAGTGGGAAACGCCGCAGGAACACGCTTTCCAGGAGCTTAGACATCGCCTCCAGACACCTCCGTTACTTGTCCATTTCGACGAATTCGCCGAGACAGAAATACACACTGACGCAAGCAGCGTACGCCTTGGCGCCGTTCTTGTGCAGAGGGCTGATGGACTTGAAAGGGTTATTAGTTACGCCAGCCCATCGCTACCCAAAGCAGAAGCCAATTATTCCACAACAGAAAAGGAGTGCCTAGCCATCATCTAAGCTACGTCCAAGTTTCGCCCCTACCTCTACGGCAGGCCCTTCAAAGTTGTGAGCGACCAGCACGCCTTGTGTGAGCAAGCCACCTTGAAGGACCCATCAGGTCGCCTCGCACGATGGAGCCTGAGACTTCAAGAATATGACATTACTGTCATTTACAATTCCGGCATGAAACACTCCGACGCTGACTGTCTCTCTCGTGCGCCTGTCGACCAACCACCACCCGACGACCCGGATGACGACTACTTCTTGGGAACGATAACTACCGACGACTTCGCTGAACGACAGCGGGCCGTCCCGGAACTTAATGTTCTAATAGAGTACCTCAAAGGCAGGACCGCCGAAGTCCCGAAGGTATTCAAGCGCGCACTTGCGTCGTTCTTCCTGCGAAACGGTCTTCTACAAAACAAAAACTTTTCACCGCTTCGAGCTAAGTACCTCCTTGTGGTGCCTTCAGCTTTGCGACCAGAACTCCTGCAGACCCTGCACGACGATTCGACGGCAGGGCACCTCGGTGTTTCTCGCACGGTCACGAGGATACAAGAAAGGTACTACTGGCCACGTCTTACCACTGACGTCACTCGTTTTGTGAGGGCATGCCGGGACTGTCAGTGACGCAAGGCACCACCAACAAGTCCAGCAGGAATTCTGCAGCCAATTGAACAACCTTGCCGACCTTTCCAGCAGATTGGTATGGACCTACTGGCGCCATTCCCGACGTCGGCTTTCGGAAACAAGTGGATCGTGGTAGCTACTGACTACCTCACCCGCTACGCCGAAACAAAAGCCCTTTCAAAAGGCAGTGCATCCGAGGTAGCTGAGTTCTTCGTTGAAAATATCGTCCTACTTCACGGCGCCCCGGAGGTTCTTATCACCGACAGAGGAACGGCATTTACTGCCGACCTAACTCAAGCGATCTTGGCATACAGCCAGACAAACCATCGCCGGACGACAGCGTACCACCCACCGACCAACGGCCTCACCGAGAGGCTTAACAAGACGATCGGCGACAGGCTGGAAATGTACGTCGATGTCGAACACAAGACCTGGGACGCCATTTTTCCGTACGTGACCTTCACACACAACACGGCGGTGCAGGAGACGACGCAGATATATCCATACAAATGGGTCTACGGAAGGAGCCCGGCAACGACGCTCGATGCTATGTTAGCCAACGTCACTGACGAAGAAAACCTCAATGTGAGTGAGTAACTTCAACGCGCCGAACAAGCCCGACAACTCGCGCGTTTCCGTATCAAGAATCAACAGACGACCGACAGCCGCCGTTACAATCTTCGACGACACTTCGTGGAATACCAGCCCAATGAACGTGTTTTGGTGTGGACGCCGATACGCGGACGTGGACTAAGTGAAAAGCTTCTGTGACGGTACTTAGGACCGTACAGGGTGGTTCAACGTCTCGGCCCACTTGATTACGAGGTTGTCCCTGACGGCATCACGAACTCTCAACGACGCCGATCGTGACCTTAAGTCGTCCATGTCACGTGCCTCAAGCCGTTTCATGCGCGTTGACAAACTGAAACAGTGTTTTTTGCATTATTATTGTATAGTACTTTATTCATTGTACTTTCTTGCATTATTGTTGTACCTTCATTTTTAGTTAAAGCATCGGGACGATGCCTTTTTCAGAGAGGGGCAATGCAACGTACCATTTCCCAAGTTTTGTTATCGTCCCAAAATACTACACAATTCTCAGCGCAAACCGCGCCTGCAGTTTTCGAGAAGCTTTCGGACTGTATTAGATCATGTCGATAAGATCACGCCTACACTGCGAACTGTACAGATTATTATGGTACCTACGCCGCCGCCAGCGATAACGCTAGAACGTTCGACAGCAAGAGTGTAAATGCCGACGTGCTTCGCCGCTTGTCAGTAGTTGATCGACGGCTAACGCTCCGTTCGCCGCTTAACTGGTGCCGGGATTCCCGCGACCAGGCACGCTGCCAGTCGTCGACCCCATCTCATCGAGCTCAAGCGAACTTCTGGACAACCCCCCGGCTCTTTCCAGGCCTTCATCGTGAGCCAACGCCCGGGCACCACAGCGCAAGCCGTGGGAGCCAGGGCCAGGACGGAAGTGTGATGGCTTTCGCAGCGCCACCGCCGAAAGCTCATTGCTTTAACTTCAGCACTCCAGAGGGGAGCACCATCGACGACATCATAGATGCCCTCGCAGCAGTAACCGGCCCAACCGATATCAAGTCTCTCCAGCATATGGGAGGTGCAAAGTGGGGCGCCGCAGCCGTAAACGTCCATGCAGCCGCCAAGCTGAAAAGCCTGGGCGCCATTCTCTTTACCGGCGAATCAGTTCTACTAGTCAGCCTAGGTCCTGAAATATTCCACGTCACAGTCTTCCGGGTACCGCTGTTGGAGGCGACGCAGCCCTAGCGACTACTCTCTCCGCCTACGGCAACGTGCAACATATCCAGGACCCAGTGTTCAAGGGACGCCCTGGGGTTGGCACAGGTGTCCGTGTGGGGCGAGTGGAAATGAAAGGCCAAATACCGAACTTTCTGACAGTTCAAGGCTACAATGTATTGTGTGACTACCGGGGTGTCAAGAAAGTGTGCTCTAACTGCAGGAACGCTGGCCACATCGATAAAGATTGTGCCACGCCCCATTGCACGCGCTGCAACGTGTTTGGACATGCCACAGAGGGATGCGCAGAACCGTGCCGCAAGTGCTCAGGCAGCCATGCGACAGCTGACCGCGTACGTCCAAAGTCCTTTGCAGCGGCTGCTGCAGCGGCAACCAAAGAACAAGCGTGCACCGACCTCACGCCCGCATTTCAAGATGATTATCCGGCACTCGAGCCTGCGAGCGGCACTGACACTAGAGACACTGACGCTCATGCTGAACCACAAAACGCAGGAGACCTGCCTCTCCTGTCTGAGAAAGCGTCGTCAACCCTTCACGCCCCGTCCGAGACCAGCGACTTCTCACCGGACGCCTATGAAGAACAAAGCTCATTCAAGGCCAAAGCCCGAGTGCCCGTACTTAGCAGAGACCACGAGAGCTACAGCTCTGACACAGTTGGCACCACCAGTAGCTCCGAGGCGCCGAGAGCTTCGATGGGACGTGGCACACGAACAACGGGACGTGCAGACGCTCCGGTCATCGGCCCAAACAAGACAACGGTGATTAGGTCACTGACAACGACGAGCGCCGGCGCGAGCAAGTACTCGGCTCAGACCCACAAACTAAGCCTGTCAAACTCTATTTACCAGATTACAGGTGCGGCCGTCGGTGCGAGTGTCAGTGCCAGCGCCATGGAAATTGACCATCCAGCCACCAAACGAGCCCACCCGCCGACCACGGACTCTGAGGGCTCTACGGACAGTAGTAAGCCCCAAAAATTTGCTAATGCTCTGACGACGTCAGAGAATTTCTCTCTTTAGTCATGTTCACTCGTTCGGCGCTACCTCCACACTGTGCAAGGGGTGTTTCTGAAGTTTGCGCGCACTCTCCCTTCTTCAAATGGCTATGGTGCATTTTCTCTCCTTAAACGTAAGGGGTTTCAGACGCCATAATAAGCAGAGAGAAAACATGCGCTTCGCAAGGTCACGTCATGTCGACATCCTCTTCTTACAGGAATGTAATTTTAGAACCCCTTTTGATGTGCAATCCTTTTGTCCACATGTTGGAGTCGAAGCCTTTTTTTCGCTGAATGATTCAAAGATGTGCGGAGTCGGAGTTGTTTTGTTGACACCAGCGTTACGCCGAAGAGCACACTGCGTTTATGGTATTGACGGCCGCACACTAGCAGTAGACTTTGACCTCCACGGCAGACGAGTAAGGGCACTCGTAATATATGCTCCAGCCCAACGTGGGGGCACGGTCAATTTTTTCAATTCACTCGACTCATTTATGTTTGACAGCTACCCTACCTTCTTAGTAGCGGATTTTAACTGTGTTGAGGACACCAACAGAGATGCGCGCGAATGCAGAGAAAGCAGAAAATATTAGCGCATTGCGACAACTCATCCGCGATTTCAAGCTCAGGGATGCGTGGGTCGACACTCACGGAAATGACTTCGTTGCAACATGGCAACGGGGTCCCAACATGACCCGGCTAGACCGCTTCTATTTTCCAGAAGTGCTAGCCACACATGTTCTTGGTTGCGAGGTCCTACATTTACCACCGGACGTTCCATGCGTTACAGACCACTTTCCAGTGTCTGTAAAACTTTTCTTTGAACAATTCACTACATTTAGAAACCATTGGAAAATGGACACCAAACTCGTGCACGACCCGGAAATCGTAGCATTACTGCGCAATGCACTAGAGCAAGCATGCAAAAGGCCGCCTGAACCCTGTAGCTGGGACGCATTGAAACACAGTTGGCGCGCCGAGCTTATCAAAGCGGGGCGCGAAACGAAAGCGCGCCTGACGACAGAGATAAACGACACGCTACGAAAAGCGCGCGTTGTACGCAGGGTGAGACGCTGACGTTCGCAATGCACGACTATCTCGATCAGTTAAAGGCGTGGTACGAACTTTTGCTACGTCTTAGTTCGCGCGTGGCTGCGCACTCTTTTATCAACGGACGACCGGTTTCAGATCAAGCTGTTCGTCGAAGCGTTCGCAACGGCTCCTTGGGTGAACAAATGCATGTCCTTTTCGTTCAGTTGCCGAACATCGAACAGTCTACACGAGCAGAAGACATATGGAGGGTCTTTGAAACACATTTTTCGAATCTTTTCAGGGCGGAGAACGCAAATGACGTGAACTATACCACCATAGTTAATGAGTTTTGCGATGAAATTTCCCGCGTACCGGAGGAGCTCCGCGATGGTCTGTGCAGCCCAGCGACGCTGGATAAATTACGCATCATGCTTCAGCGCATGAACACAACCACCGCAGGCGGCCCTGACGGGATACCTTTGAGTTTCTACAAAACCTTTCTTGAAACAATACAAGGCCACCTTTTGACAATGCTAAATAGGCTTCTTGCTGACGGGATCAAACCGAATACGTTTCGTGAAAGCAGAGTTATACTCTTGCTTAAAAGTGAGGGAGATCCATCCAATCCAAGGGCGTGGAGGCCCGTTTTCCTACTTAACTAGGAATATAAGATATGGATAGCCATCCTTGCAAACCGCATAACAACCATTCTACCGGAAATAGTAAGCGACATACAAACATGCTGTGTCCCAGGTCGTACGATCTATTCCTCGCATGCGCTGACTCGAGATTTATTCACGTACGCTACAAGAACACAAATATCTGGCATTTTTGTTTTCTAGGATCAGGAAAAGGCTTTTGATTGCGTAGAATGGAACTATCTCTTCGCTGTGCTTGAGTGTTATGGCTTCCCAGCACATTTAACCGACACCCTCTGCTTGCTCTACACATACTTAGAAACGTCATTAGTATAGATTGGCTGTACATCTGAACCGAATTCAGTAAGTAGGGGCATTCGACAAGGCTACCCCATCTCCGCAATTCTCTTTGTATTATGCATAGATCCATTATTGAAACAAATCCAGAAATGCACTTCGATACGCGGTTTCCCTCTTCCAGGCTTGGGCGAAGTGAAAGTAGCGGCATACGCCGATGACATCTTGTTGTTTACTCGGAACATAGATAGCTACAGAGCCTTTCTGCGAATATTCCACACGTATAGTTACCTGTCGGGAGCACGTTATAATCCCGGAAAAAGCAAGGCATTGTGCTTTGGGATGCACAGTGAAGAGTTCCCTGATGGCGTCCAAATCGTCCAAGGCGCTAAAGTCTTAGGTGTAACTTTCCTTTCGACTGGTGAGGTAGCCCGCATCACAAGGTAAGAAATCCAACACAAAGTGCACAGACGCATTGAAGTCGCTAGAACGTTTCAACTACCTTTTACTGCAAGAGCTTATCTAATTAAATCCAGCATAACAGCACCGCTCCTTTATGTAGCCAGAATTGCCCGACCACCTCGATGGGTTTCGCTGAGAGTGGCTACATCGTGCGGCTCCTTTTTTTGAGATGGCCACGCCGAAGCTGTTTCCAGAGCCTTGGTCCGCCTACCAGTAAAATGGGGAGGGCTCAGTGTACCCAACCTTGAGGTAATGTGCCGCATGTTGGCTCTCAAAACCACCTGAGCACTCTTAGAGAAATCATCGTATCGAGGCAGGCAACTTGTAGTGTATCTGCTAGGAACCTCTAGAAGACTTTTTGGTTTAGCAAACGACACGGGACCAGCCGCTGAGCAGCCACCAGCGTATTACACACATGTTATAAAATCTTTGCAACAATGGCGAAACAATTTTCCATTTCAAGAACTTGTGAAAATGTCCCCCACCGACATGAGCGAATTAATAGCATTCAAAAGCCTATGTGAAGAACAACGCCGGAAATGCCGGGTGAAAAGACGCTGAACTCTTACAAACACGTCTCTCCCCTCCGAGGTCCGGGACCTAAACTGGCTCAGGGAATGGGGGGCTTTACCGACGGCCGACCGCCTTGCGGTGTGGGGCGTGGCGCCCTCCGCCACATGCCCGCAATTCGGTCGCGTCGAAACACTGAATCATGTCTTCCATGAATGTATAGTAGCGCACAACTTTTGGCGCATGGTTACTAGGATGTTACAAACAGGTATGCGGTGAAAGTCTAGCCACAGGGATAACTTTGTCGTACTCTTGATGGCTATCGGAGCCTTCGTCTTATGGAAACGAAGGGGACTGGCCTGCTTGAGGGGACGAGACGTCCCCACTACGCCACCGTTCGCCAAAGAGAAGGAAGCCCCTCAACCCGCTTTTTATCCGGTTTTCTCTTGGCTACGTGTCTCAGTTGCTTTGCACATACAGGGATTCGTGCTGGGACCGGGAAGTAAGAGACGTCCCGATCTTTTCTTAATCATGGACGCATTTAATTGAATGACGAGTGCAAATGGCATACACACATATTGCCCGTGAACGACATCTCTGTTACACAAAAGGGTAACGCATCAGCAAATACTCGCGGCACGCAAAACAGGATACATAAGCGAGTAGCGGTGGCAATACAACGGTGCCTCAATACAGAGTAAACATACAACGACACAAATGATAAAGTAATAAATTAATAAAACCGTGCAATGTCTCAATACGCCGCATTTCTTCCGGCAAAACTCGTTCAAGTAAAGGAGGTGAAGTTCGTCTCACAGAATGTTCATGTAGTCGGAGCCTCGGAGTTGGCTGCTCGAGTGGGGGACGAAGGTTGGTTCTTCACGTCGCGGTCTGATCTCTCCCCTTCCGTCGCCGTCTACTTCTTTTTCTCTCCTGGAAAAGACTCTCCTCGCATCTCCCCTTTCTCGACACGTGGCCGCTTTTCTAGGGTTCCCACTCTGCCCTACCGGGGTACCAAACCAATCGCCGCTATCCACGCGGGGTATTTTCTTCTCAGTCGGAGTGTATCATCTTCGGCGCCCGCCCCTGTGGCCTACACAAGTAGAAACTCTCAACCAAACAAAGCCGAGCAAGTAACAATGTACAAACTCAAGCCTCAGGGAGAGTGATGGGCGAGCCGTCTGAAGACTAATTACGGGCGAACAATAGTCCCGATGCTTCCGGTACTTGGTGAGCCAATGTCCAGACCAAGTCTCAACGTTCCCATGCAGCACGGTGTCTCCCGCGAAATTCTCCGTAGCCGCCGCGTCTTCGTCGTTCACCGCTGCGGGCGGCCATCCGCGCAAAACGCAGTAATGAGCCCTGGAGCCACAGAGGCTGACGGAAAGGCATACTGGACCCGGCACAGGCACTTGCCGCAAAGGTCGCATTCCCCGAACCAACAAAAGGTGCTCTGCTGCTCCCCCATGCCACAGATCTGAAGGGTGCGCGCCGATTATCTCCACCGTACACTGTCACACGGTCTGTAGACGACAAGGCGCCGCCCGGTCCTCGTGTTTGCGTGGGAGAGCCCGTGAGAATAGTAGAAATAATCCTTCTGGTACTTCACTCCGGAATGCCCATTCGTTACACTGAAGGTTTTCTTTTCCTTTTCCTATGCGTGGGTTTGAGAAACGAGCGTACACATCTTGAAAGGAGCGGGGTTCAGTCCGTGTTTGCGGGGACGTCACAATCCCTTCATCTTGCAGAAGAATTTTCCCAGCGGGGAAATTCAAACAGGAGAAATGCGGGCGCATAACGACTTTGGGTTGCGCAGCGAAATTGAGACATTGCGGCAGTCTTAGGAATACGATATGCGAACATAGTACACTTGTGATTCAGCCGTGGCGGTGGCGCGTCGTCTGAGAGGAACCAATCTGTGATTGTCACTGAATCATCAGCCACCACGAAGCAGTTTGATTCCGTATTTCTACCTCGCACAACACACTTGAAACCTTCAGAATTACTGCATAAATTCGTGGATGACGCGTGGACAAAACGCACACTGGTCACAGCTGCTCGTCAGATGGTTTGGCACGCAGCGTTAAGTCATGAATGCGGAAGGTTCACTACAATGCGAGCACATCACACACTTCGCCTGCACTGTCCACTCTCGGCACAACCGAACAGAGGATACACACATTTCAATACACTTTCGTTCCACACCACACATGCACAAAATCTTTAGACCTCGAACATTTCAAACCAGACGAAAAGCGGGAAGGCGGGAGAACATAGGTCACACAGGCAGTATGACCTATGTTCCGAATCTGAATATGCACTAAATATGAAATCTGAATAGGCACTGAATTACCTTCGCATACCATCTCCTGCCCGGCCTCTGCTGCACGCACCTACTGGTGAGGGAAAGGGACCTTCAACGCGATTTGCGTGTTCGGAACAGCTGAGAACGTAGCGTATATGCTGTCCTATGCAACTGTGACATTGGGCGTTGTACATCAATACCGATCACGACGCCCCCTTGCCTCCTAACGAGGCGCAACACTTCCGTGCGGGGAGACACCGGGAAACCATTCAAATCTGAACTTTCACCTTGCCTCGTCGATACCGGGGCTGCTTCATCTCTTCCCACAAGCCAGCCCTCCCCGCCTCTTATGAAGGCACGACACTATCGTGTAGAGAAAACGCCGTACCTTGTCTGTTATCTTGTCTGATCTCATCTCCTGTTGTGCAGCGCCTATTTAGGTATCTCGACCAACCACCTCGCATAATCTGCCTAGTTTGGGCCACAGATGCCAGTCACATATCTTGTCTATCTAAACCACACCCTTCCCAGACCAGTCTCCCTCGCACCCTCTCTCCGACACGCGGCGAGGTCTAGGTAATGTAACATTCACTAACTCTATGTTCCTCCTCTATGCCATAGGTGCAATCGGTTCCAGGCGCATCATTCGCTCAGAGGCCAACATCAGATATTACGAGTAACACAAAGCCATACTAATCAAATGAACCACATGCCCTCTTCGAAATCCAATCTTTGAAACGAAACAGGTCTATAAGCAAAAAAAAATATCCCCAAAGGGCAAAAAACTTTGGCACAGTGCTCACGCAAAAGTAATGAAAGTAGGATATGGGTGAAAACATGGGGATCAAAATAGCAATCACCATGTACATTTATGACCCCGACATAGCAGGTGGCCCAAGATCCCGGCTCGCCTCTTGTCTACTTGTTCGTCCGCTGTATGGGTGGGCCATAGCGTTGTCTTCTAACCTAAGGTAGATAGGGGACGGGACCGTGGCTTCTAAGGGCGTATCTAGGACCCGTGGCGCCTGCTGGACATACGGGTCGCTGCGGCTGCTCTTGTAGTACTAACTCCAGCAGCAGTTTTGGGGGTATGTTAGGCATGTTCGCGTTACCTGCCCCGACGGCTGGACTGCCGGATGACTGTGTCGAGGACTCTGGCCGGCTGCTTTGCTCAAGTTCGGCGCGTCCCGAGGGATCCGCTCGTCGCAGCCTGTTTACGTGGAGGACCTTGCTTTCGCCCGTTTTGATGTTACGCACGCGTATGGTGACGGACGAAAGACGCTCAATGATGCGATACGGTCCAACACATTTGGCGGCTAACTTCCTGGCCAGTCCCCGCACGACCGCGCCGACCCTGATATAAACTCTCTCTCTCCAACTTTAAATTTCGGGTCCGTGCGGGAAGGTCCAAGCCTCTTTTTACGCAACCCAGCCGCAGAACGGAGCGTGGACGAAGCCATGTGGTGAGCTCGCTGAAGCCTTTGTGTTAGCTCCGCGCGGTAGTCATCGAGTGTGCCGTAGTGCCCCTTTGGTTCACAGAAAGCCACCCCGGGCACGACGGGGTCTCTGCCAAACAGGAGGTAGTAAGAGCTGTCTTTTGTGCCTTCGTGGACGGCGGTATTATAGGCGAAAGTCGCGAACGGGGGCCACTTATCCCAATCCCGCTGGTCCTCGCTCACGTAGTGGGACATGATCCCAACGAGTGTTTGGTTTAGGCGTTCGACAGCTCCATTACACTGCGGGTGGTAGGCGGTCGTTCGTAGCCTCTTCACAGCAAGCACGTCGCATACCTCTCTCATGAGATTACCAGTGAAGTTGGTGCCCTGGTCTGTGAGGAGTTGCAACGGGGCGCCATAACGCAACACTACGCCCTCGACGAATGCCTGAGCGATCGTGTCCGCCTTCTGGTCTGGCAGCGTGAATGTTTCCGCGAATCGAGTCAGGTGATCAACAAAGGCCAAGATGTGCCTATTTCCGAATGTCGTACATGGCAGTGGTCCCACAATATCCATCGCAGTTCTCTGAAACGGCTCGTGTACATCAGAGAATATTTGAAGTGGAGCCTGTTTTCGACCTTTCGGCATCTTCCGGAGAATACACGACTCGCATCTGCTGCAGTATTTGACCACGTCCGCTTTCATTCCTAACCAGAAAAATACCTTCTTCAATCGCAACAGGGTTTTCCTTATTCCCAGTAGTCCGGCACAAGGTGAATCATGGTGTACTCTCGTCAGTTTGCCGACCATCGATCTCGGTACAACGATTTTCCCGACGTCTGCGGCACTTCCCTCTTTTAGTCTCAATAGTCTGGCGCTGTCAAGCCGATACCTCCCACAGGTGTTGTCTGTGGAGTTTTTGCATTGCTGGATCACCTGTTGAAGTGCCTGATCCCTACCCTGTTCCTCACGGAAATGAGCTTCATCAGACGACGGCGTGAAATCGACCACACCCGCCACACCCACACGGAGGCCACGGAGGCTGACAGAAAGGCATACTGGACCCGGCAAAGCCGCTTGCCGCAAAGGTCGCATTCCCCAAACCAACAAAAGGTGCTCTGCTGCTCCCCCATGCCACAGATCTGAAGGGTGCGCGCCGATTATCTCCACCGTACACTGTTACACGGTCTGTAGACGACAAGGCGCCGCCCAGTCCTCGTGTTTGCGCGGGGGAGCCCGTGAGAATAGTAGAAATAATCCTTCTGGTGCTTCACTTCGGAATGCCCATCCGTTACACCGGATGGGCATTCGGTGTAACGGATGCCCATCCGATAGTCAATCGCTTTGTCCGATAAGGAGCTAGCGTTTTTAAACATTAGCAGATGCCGTAGAAGTTAACTAATCAATGTAAAGCACAGTAAGCGATGGTAAGGTAGGGCTGACGCACTAAGATATTCTATCGGTGTTGCCATTTTTGGTCTGTGCTTTGGTGTTATCGTATGTGCCTTGACACTGTATCATCTTTTAGTATATATTTCATATTTTTTCCGAATAAACTTTCAGTTGGTAGTTAGCGCTTGTCCCTGTCTTTCCGTCTGCTTCTACGTTGTGCGCTTCCATTTCATAATTAAGTTACACCGAAGGTTTTCTTTTGCTTTTTTTATGTGCGGGTTTGAGAAACAAGCGTACACATGTTGAAAGGAGCAAAAAAATTAAACTTGATTGTATCTTGTGGTACCACTGAAGCCTCGTGATGTTTTTGAGGCCGTGTGCAGTAGTTTATTTGTGTGTTAGGCCCGTAAGGTATTACGGAAATATTTTGAATATCCGCTTGAAGCTTATCGGCAATGTGATTGTCGTGCACGTGTTACAAATGACTAACGTTAACTGCGAATCAACCTAACCTTATTTTTTTCGTAAATGAGAGAAACATAGGGGCAGGGGTGGCTTTACTATAAGTACCCTTCCGCGTTTTCGCCGGGCCGCCTAACATTATTTTTGTTTCTTTCGGGCCTCTCTTTTGTCATACTTTAACGTGCATTTCTTTAACATCTCCAGATTTGTTTTTTTCGTGAATCATCGCCGGCATTACTAAAAAGCCGATGTTGTCCACAGAACTGAAATAAAAAATATATTACACGTTAAGCCTTATTATTAATCTGTTTTCGTTCTATTTCTATATTATTATGAAAGTGCCAAGAATCCAATTCATGAGAATCTAACTCTTACTGAGCGCATTACCGATCATGATTTTCTTGCTTTTCTTGAGGCATATTGTGGTTGTGGGGTCGTTTATAAGCACGTAATAAACTGTTACGTAGCCTAGGCTGCTACGAATATGAGTATTGCTGATGAGCCCCGCCACGGTGGCCTAGTGGCTAAGGTACTCAGCTGCTGACCTGCAGGTCGCGGGATCGAATCCTGGCTGCGGCGGCTGCATTTACGATGGAGGCGGAAATGTTATAGACCCGTGTGCTCAAATTTGAGAGCACGGTAAAGAACCCCAGGTAGTCGAAATTTCCGAAGTCCTCCACTACGGCGTCTCCCATGATCATACGTTGGTTTTGGGACGTTAAACCGCACAAATCAATCAAGTATTGCTGATGACCCTTTCTTTTGTCATATTGGTACTTACGTTGTTGCCGTAAGCGTCTGCTTAGAGGTAAATATTCGTTTCTTTAATGGTTGATTTTTTTTTCAATTCGTCTGGGGCAGCACAATGTATGGAACTTTTTTCTAGAAGGGGAGGTGGGGCAGGTGTTTAACCATACTTCATTATGTTTATGCGTGTAGTTGGTATGTGTGCGCGTACATAAACACGTAAATCCACACACTCCTGCCTCGGCCAGGGATCCACACAATTTTCACAGCTGTAGTTAGTTGTGATAGTAATGAGGTGTTCATAGCACTGCCATGGTTCTATGCTTGAGAGAACTGAAAGATGTAGCTTTAGCATTCTATGGTCCCGAAACGGTGATAGGACCTTTCTCACACGAAGAAAATTGCTGTTGAAGCTTGATAAGGACAAAAAACAAAAGTACTTGCAATGTAATTATTTTATTTTTAATTCTTTGTCTTGAATATCTCCACAGTGAATATAACTTTATACTGTGCATGCATATATGTGACTTGTATTGTTATGACATTGACATCCGCATTCGTTTGCAGGTAAAGTTTGCAGATTCTCACACTATCATTTTGTACATTTTAATCGGGACATGCACATACGTTTCACTCATTATATTGAGATGTTTGTGTTAATAAACAAACTTACTTCTTAATGATTCCTTAAGAGCAAACAATAAGTATCGAAAGATGTTTATAATTTCAGACACATTACAAACTATATCATAATATTGATTTGGAGCGCATGTTTGATTACAAATGAACTGCGTCGTATTTTGCAGGTATACTTTTTGCTATAGGCCACCAATATATTATTGACAGATATATTTTACTTTTCTCGGAATATTTACAGGCTCAATATTTTTGGAGTATTTTCCATGACTCAATTCTTCAAATTGACTACAAATTGAGTGCAGATTCAGTTACTACAAATTGGCTCCAAGTTTGGTTGCTGTGATGCGGTTTGTGGTGGCAGCTATAAAACTGCGACGACAGAAAGACACATGAAAACATACGATTGACGACATCACTGCCGTCTATTCCTATATTTGCTCGAGTACAAGTGTTTGCTCATTATTATACACTGCACCATGATTCAGAAGCATAGGCTTATAAGGACGGGATTGGACAATGTCAGTAAAAGAAGGACACATAGTTTAGATAAACTACATTCCCACGCTGAGTGATGACACCTTCACACCTAGGATATTTTGTGTGCGCCACGAGTTTTATAAGCACACAGTGCTCTAGTAGATGCCTCAAGAACGTCAACGTGCACTTTGGCGATATTCAGGATGGTAACTATATGTGGATGAGGGGGTTCTGACCCCCAGCAGATTTTTTGTAATGCTCTAACTTTTCGGGTGATCCAAAAGTATCTCCACGCCATCACATCGACCACCGTTGCCAAAGTTAGCCGATTTACACAAGCCCAGGCGGTATGCTTGAATTCGTTCAATTATTTCTTCGTAGTATTAACTCCCACGACAAGTACGCTCCATGAATGACGATGGCACGAACGCAGATCAAAGCAGCAATTCAAATTACACAAAGTAGAAATCTGCTACTTCAGGTGCTTATTAGCAAAAGAAAACACACACACACATACACGTATATATATATATATATATATATATATATATATATATATATATATATATATATATATATATATATATATATATATATATATACATTGACGCGTGTGTACTGGTGGACCAAAACGACGATAAGCGGATTTGGCGGACACCAAGTAGTGGAGCTCTGGCGGATTGAAGATAAAGAAGGCGATCTTGCTGTTTGGCTGCTGAGAGTCCCTGTGTCAACATTTATCTGCCTTTGGTTCACGCTGTACCGTGACACTGGTGGAAGTGCTGGGACGCAACCCTACCTAATGCTCCATACTCCCACTGGGAGCCGTTCATCTAGCTCGGACGCATTGTCACCCATTGCAACTCCCGTGCACCGGTTCAGTCGGCGGCTGATAGGCCTCGCTCCAGAGTTCACGCCTTTCACGGAACCTCGCAAGTGCCGATTACCTCTCCAAATGGCCAACGCCAGTCCGCAACCGGCGCCCCAAGGTCCCCTGCCAACACAGCCTTCACAGGTAACCATCTTTCAACCGCTGGTTCCCTATCACTTTAGTGGCGGCGCCCATGAAGACGTGGATGACTGGCTTGAGCACTATGAGCGTGTCGCCAAGATTAATCTGTGGCCTGAACAAGAAAAGCTCTCACGCGCCTATTTCTACCTTGACGGCGGTGCGAAAATTTGGTATGAGAACAGAGAAGCCAGTCTGTTAACTTGGGGCGACTTCCGACAACAGCTTGTCGATACGTTCACCAATGTCGATCGACGCGACCGTGCGCAGCAGCTGTTGGAGCTATGGGTTCAAAAACCCAATGAAAGCGTTACTATGTTTGCTGAAGATATGACTCGTCTTTTTCGTCGAGCTGACCCGAACATGAGTGAAGATAGGAAGTGGACCTACCTCATGCGCGGCGTTAAGGAGCAACTTTTCGCCGGGCTACTGCGCCACCCTCCAAGTACCGTAGTTGACTTCATCAAGGAGGCCACGGCTATCGAGCGGGCGCTCCATCAACGATGCAGGCAGTATCATCGAATGTCTAGCAGCGCCCCAATCAATGCTGCCGCCATACCTGAGGATCAAAGCTCCCTGCGAGACCTCATTAGGGAGATAGTTCGCGAAGAACTGCAAAAGTTCCGAAATCCAGTTGCTCAAACCCCTGTTGCGTCCGTCGCTGAACTGGTACGCGACGAAATCCGCCACGCATTTTCTACCGCTGGTCCTGGTGACGAGCACCGTCCTATGAGCTATGCCGATGCTCTGCGACGTTCACCATCTGGTACATCGCCGCCATATCACCCAGTGCCGACGGCCCATACGTCACCACGGCAAGAGCAGACCCTGAGCCGACCGCCAAGCCAACCGACGTACCACCAGGCGTCCACAGCAGCACCATGGACATCGTCGCAAGAAGGGAGGTTCAGACGTCCACCCCTCCGAAGAACAGACGCATGTCGCACAATCGATCGACGTCCACTATGCTTCAACTGCGGAGGTGCAGGTCATATTGCCCGTCATTGCTGGCACCGCAGTGATCCGTTCCGCCCTCTTCGAACATGGTCTGACGATCGACGTGCGAACGAAGAATACATACCACGCCGGGAGAACGCCTCTTTCCATGGAGTCCGTCCTCACTTTTACGAATACCGTACTTCTGACGAGGAGGCAATACCTACCCGCCAGCCAGGTTTGGGACGTCGATCCGGCTCTCCTTCTCCTGCTCATTCGCCTTCGTCACACCGACGTACCTCCGCGGACCTTAACGCAAGAAGGTCACCCAGCCCGCGACGGGGAAACTGAGGGCGGCGACCTCCGGGGGTAAGGTTGCAGGCCATGAAGATGACGACGAAAAGCCCCCATTACACGACGCTGTAAATCCGACAAGGCGTGAGAGCGACGACATTGTGACCGCTGACCTGAGTGTTTTTCTTGACGGCCAGGAAGTGACAGCCTTGGTCGACACCGGTGCCGACTTTTCTATCATCAGTCAGGGCCTCGCCATCCGCCTCAAGAAAGTGAAGACACCGTGGACAGGCCCTCAAATAAGGACGGCAGGTGGACAGTTATTGATGCCCTCTGGAAGATGTACAGCGAGAATTGACATAGGAGGTTCTTCTTTCATTGCGTCGTTCGTCGTTCTCGCCGCATGCTGCAAGGATCTAATTATTGGTATGGACTTCTTACGAGAGTACGCAGCCATCATCAATATCCCAGACAGTTTGATTACATTCCGCAATAGTTCGGGCGCACCTGATTGTACACAGGCACGACCAAACCAATTGCCTCTAACTGATGACGATGTGGTTCTCCCTCCTCGGTCATGCACGCTTGTTTCTGTGGCAGCCGCTGTCCAGTTTGACGGCGAAGGAGTAGCAGACCGAATAACCTCACTCCTTTTCACACACAGCATTTCCGTCGCAAGAGGTATCATCAGTGTCGCCGCTGGACGCACGGACTTGCTTCTGACAAATTTTAGTGATGAGCGCCGGCACCTTCCAAAAGGCATGGCCGTCGCTTCGACGATATCACAGACGCAGAAGGCTGCTTGGCAGTAGTCGACGAGGCGCCAGAACTTGATTCGACACCAGTCCTTGACGTTATCACTGCTTTGCCTAAGAACGAGCGAAAGAGGCTTCTTGAGCTACTGGCCGAATTCAAGGACTGCTTTTCGACAACATCAAGAGTTGGCCGCACGCCTCTCACCAAGAATCGAATAATTACCGAGGACATGGCGAGACCAATTCACCAAAATCCCTATCGCGTGGCTGCAAAGGAACGCGAAGTGATACAAGAGCAAGTCGACAAAATGCTAGAAGATGACGTCATTCAGCCCTCAAAAAGCCCCTGGGCGTCACCTGTAGTCCTCGTTAAAAAAAAGATGGCAGCCTGCGCTTCTGTGTAGATTACCGAAAACTCAATCAGGTGACAAAGAGAGATGTGCATCCACTTTATTTACAGGTTCATTTACAGGTTCTGCAGGCCTATACTTAGGCCCAAGCAGGAGGGGCAAAAACAACAAAAAAGTACAATGTCACAGCACTTAATTAGACAACTTATAGTGCACTTGCACAACAGAGTTACGGCACATAAACAGTGATCAGAACACTCATGCGCAGCAGAAGTCAACTAACTACATTACTCGGGCACTGCGAATACACACCATATGGATACATCATTCAGAACTAAACAAAAAAAGTTTCAAGCTGTTTTTCAATATCTTCGGACTGAAAAGCACTTATTGGTAAAGAGTTCCAGTCAGCAATAGTCCTAGGGAAAAAACTATTTTTAAAAGCAGTGGTACGGGCAAAAACTGGCGCCAATGAATATTTATGCTTATGTCTTGTTTTTCTAGAAGATAGAGGTTTCACACAGTTGGGCAGACTTGTTGTAACTTTACCGGAAAGAATTTTGTGTAGGAACGTTAACCGATTAATTTTCCTGCGAGTTTCCAGTGTTTGGATATCATTTAGTTGCATAAGTTGTGTTGGCGAATCATATCTTTTATATTTGCTAAATATAAATCTGACAGCCTTCCGTTGAACTTTTTCAATCAAGGCAATATCTTTTTTACATTGAGGGTCCCAAACAACCGAGGCATATTCGAGTTTTGATCGGATGCAGGTGTTATATGCCAATAATCTAGTCTCCTTCGTTGAGGATTTAAGTTTCCTCTTAAGAAACCACAGTTTCCTAAGTGCAGCCGTGCATATGCTTGTAATGTGGTCTGACCACGTAAGTGACTTTGTCAAAGTGACTCCTAGATATTTGTATTTTTCTACGTCTTTGAGTGGGTTATTGCGGAGAAAATAAGTATAAAGGCTGGGAGTTCGTTTTCTTGTTATTCTCAAGAGAACTGTTTTGTCACTATTAAGTTCCATGCCCCAGTTTTGACACCACTCATCTATACTTGTAAGAGACTGTTGAAGTAATATGTGGTCATTTACACAACATATTTCTTTAAAAACAACACAATCATCCGCGAATAATCTGACGGATATGTCCTTATGTACGACATCAACTAAATCATTAATAAAAATTAAGAATAACAAGGGGCCTAACACACTACCTTGTGGCACACCAGAAGAAACATTTAGCGAAGAAGAAAAACAACCCCTGACCTCAACAAATTGAGTTCTGTTATTTAAGTACATATGAATCCATTTAACGATGCCCGAAGGTAGCCCAATATTTTCGAGTTTAAACAAAAGTTTTCCATGAGGCACCTTATCAAACGCTTTGCTAAAATCTAAAAAGAACACATCAGTCTGCCCAGATATATCTAGAACCCGTGCGAATTCATGCACTGTAGACACAAGCTGTGTTACCGTAGACATATTTTTTCGGAAACCATGTTGATTAGGCGACAAAATATTATTTTCTGATAAAAATGTGTTAATGTAATTTGCAACAACATGCTCTAACATTTTACAGCAGCTACTAGTGATAGAAACAGGACGGTAGTTTGTCAAGGAATAGCGGTTACCCTTTTTAAAGATCGGCACAACACGAGCTTTACGCCAATCGGCTGGTATCTGACCATATTTGAATGATACATTGAAAAGGGCAGTAAGGAAGTCAGTGATTTGTTCAGCATAGCGTCGTAGGAATGAATTACCAATGCCGTCAGGGCCTGACGATTTCTTAGGATTAACCTTAAGTAACATTTGTAAAACACCTTCACGAGTTATCAGAACATCATCCGTGATTATGGGCATCGGGTCTCGCAGTTCATAATACTGTGGTTCGGAAAAGACGCTCTGAAAGTATTTATTAAAATGATCAGCAATTAGTGCCGGATCTGTTATCGTGACCTCATCAACTTGTATTTCAGAAACGCCTTCTTTAGTTTGCTTAATATAGCGCCAAAATTTATCAGGATCTGTCCTGATGAATTCAGGTAGTGTGTCGTTAAAAAATTGATGCCTAGCCTTGCTAACACTCTCTAATAATTTTTCTTTAAGATCGGAAAAATGTTGCGTACTAGTCTTGTGTTTTTTTCGTAACCTTTTTATCTTTCTCTTGATCTTTATAATCTCACGGTTTATCCATGGGTTATGTGAACGCCTGCGTATTCTCCTAAGCGGGACAAAGTTCTTTGTACAGAAGTCCACAATACCACGGAAGCGTTGCCAGGCTCTATCAACATCACTAACAGATGTGGGGAGATGTGTTTCTAAATAATCAATTACTGCAACATCATCCGCTCGATTGAAATCTCTTACAACACTTTCCACTGGCGTTTTCACTGATTTACAACGTGCATGCCTGTCCCAAACAAATGATATTAATCTATGGTCAGAAATACCGGTTTCAACTGTGATAGTCGCTTCGGTAAAGAGTTCCGTTGTAAATAGCAGATCAAGTATCGAACTCCCCCTTGTGGGGTGTCCTACCATTTGCTCAAGGCCTAGAGAAAACATTATGTCTAAGAGTGTGTCAGCCGAGGAAGAAGTACCATAATTTATATCATCCCAATTAATGGCTGGCAGATTGAAGTCACCCGTTAAAATAAGATTTTTGCTTCGTAGACGTAGTAGTTCATCGTACAAACCGCTCATAAAAGAATCATCAGCATTAGGACATCGATAAACCGCACAGAGAAAAAATGACATATCAGCAAATGAAAGTTTTAAAAGCAGACTCTCTCTCACTGGAAAACGCTCAGCAATAGTTACATCAATGCCATACTTGATAATGACAGCCACTCCACCGCCCCGATGACCACGATCACATCGAAAAAGTTGGTAGTTCGGCGGAACTATCTCGCTATCGCCAATGGCTTCATGTAACCAAGACTCTGTTATCACACAGACATGAGGATCGTGCGTGAGCAAAATATTTTCCAACTTTTCAATTTTATTTGTTATACTCCGTGCATTGAAGCAAAGCAAACGAAGTTGGTGCTCCCCTAATTGCTAGCTGGGATTCCCTACGGCACTCTCATGTGACACTTTCCTACGCGCATTAAGCGAGTCGTCCCAACAGAAAAAGGTGTGATCAATACGAAGCTTATCGTGAACAAGAGCAACCTTGCTACCGCTTTCTCTGTCTGCTTTTGCAGTTGCCCATAGCAGTTTTCTTTTGCGGAGTGTGTCAGGACAGTAGTCGTTTTGAAGATAAATTTTGGTTCCCTTCAGCTTATGTGCTTGACGCAACACAGCTTGCTTTTCCGTATAATCTTGGAAAAAAAGTATAACAGGACGTCTGCTTGATACCGGCTTGCCTAATCTATGAATCCGCGCAATTGTCGTGCATTTCACCCCTAATCGATCATGAAATATGCCCTTCACTACCTTTTCACGTAGCTCTGCTTCAGATTCACTACCAGCAGCGCTGATACCAAATACAAGAAGATTATTCCGGCGACTGCGATTCTCAAGGTCAGCCAGCTTGGACTGATGAATATCAATTAACTGCTGAATGGAATCTACAGACTCCTGTATCGATTCGCTCACGCCCTTCTGAGTTTGTAGTTGCTTAACATTTGCTTCTAAGTTATTCAGACGCACTCCAAAGGTGCTTATTAATGATTCTGTTGAGTCTAAACGTGCTCTAAGGCTTACAAGTTCTGCTCGGATATCAGATTGTCCCTTCAAGAGCTCGTGAAACATTTCATCAACAGTTGGCCCAGGGTTTTGCTCGACATCTCCACACAGCAATAACTTGCAAACAAAATAACATTCATATGCAATAATAAAACATGTCTGTGGGCACGGCACAATAAGAAGTACAATTTCGTCTCCAGACCTATGATTTGAAAGAGAAAAACTAACCTGTACAACGAAAAAGAAGCGTTTCGTTAGCGGCATCTTTCCAGCCGCTTCGCCGTGCCCACTGAAGGCCCAACTGTGTGGCCTGTCTTTAAAAGGGCGATCCAACGATGACGTCACGGGCATGCAATGTTCCAGAGGGGGCGTATCCAGTATGTCCAAATTCGATGAAGGCACTGGACAGTAGTTAGCAGAGACAGATGTAATCGCCGCAACTTCATTCCCGGTAGTGCAAGGTTCCGATGGCCCGGCGAGCATGAAAAACACGGCCTGTACAACGAAAAAGAAGCGTTTCGTTAGCGGCATCTTTCCAGCCGCTTCGCCGTGCCCACTGAAGGCCCAACTGTGTGGCCTGTCTTTAAAAGGGCGATCCAACGATGACGTCACGGGCATGCAATGTTCCAGAGGGGGCGTATCCAGTATGTCCAAATTCGATGAAGGCACTGGACAGTAGTTAGCAGAGACAGATGTAATCGCCGCAACTTCATTCCCGGTAGTGCAAGGTTCCGATGGCCCGGCGAGCATGAAAAACACGGCCTGTACAACGAAAAAGAAGCGTTTCGTTAGCGGCATCTTTCCAGCCGCTTCGCCGTGCCCACTCCTATGCCTATGCTACACTTCCTCGTATAGATGACTCTCTCGACAGACTTCGACATGCTCGTTACTTTTCATCGATGGACCTAAGGAGTGGGTATTGGCAAATCGAGGTAGACCCAAGAGACCGCGAGAAGACTGCTTTTGTGACACCAGATAGCTTATATGAATTTAAAGTCTTGCCCTTTGGTTTATGTTCAGCGCCTGCTACCTTTCAAAGACTTATGGATACTGTACTTTTTGGGTTGAAGTGGAAAACCTGTTTGGTCTACCTTGATGATGTCGTAGTTTTTGCCGCAACGTTTGACCAGCACCTTAAAAGACTTGAGGCAGTTTTACAAGCCATACGGTCTGCGTGCTTGACGTTGAAGCCTGAAAAGTGCCACTTTTGCTATGAAGAGCTGCAATTTCTTGGCCACGTTGTCAGTCACGCAGGCGTTCGTCCTGATCCTGAAAAGATCGCAGCTGTTGCACAGTTCCCGGTGCTGACTGATAAGAAGGCTGTCCGACAATTCCTCGGACAATGTGCTATTATAGGTGATTCAGCGCAGACTTTGCACGCATCTCATCACCGTTGACCCGCCTCACGAGAGAAGACGGTGCTTTCCAATGGAGCAACGAAGAGGAAGCTGCTTTTAAGAACCTCCGCCAGCGACTACAGACGCCTCCAGTGCTTGCCCACTTTGATGAGAAAGCCCCAACGATGCTACACACTGATGCCAGCAATATTGGTTTGGGAGCTGTGCTTGTGCAGCTGCAAGAGGGCACAGAAAGAGTAATCGCCTATGCAAGCCGAACACTAACACGCGCCGAGACCAATTATTCCACGACTGAGAAGGAATGCCTCGCCGTGGTATGGGCGGTCACAAAGTTTCGTCCGTATTTATACGGCCGCCCTTTCAAAGTCATCAGCGACCACCACTCACTGTGTTGGTTGACTAATCTTAAAGATCCTACCGGGAGATTAGCGCGTTGGAGTCTCAGGCTGCAGGAGTACGACATGACTGTCATACACAAGTAAGGAAAGCGCCACATGGACGCCGACTATCTATCCCGCTCACCCATTGAATCGGCAACTCTATCCGATGAGGAGGAAACAGCATTTCTCGGCGTGCTTGACTCAACCGCTATTGCACAGCAACAACGTGGCGACCCTGAGTTACTTGCCCTAATTAATTACCTGGAGGGAAGATCTCAGAAGGCACCAACTGTTTTCGTAAGAGCGCTGTCATCATTTTGCTTACGGAGCGGAGTACTGTACAAAAGAAACTTCTTTTCGACAGGATCTGCGTATTTGCTGGTCATCCCAGCAGCCCTTCGCTCCGAAGTACTCGAAGCATGTCACAACGAGGTGACTTCAGGCCACTTAGGTTACACAAGAACGTTGGCCAGAGTACGGCAGCGCTACTTCTGGCCAAGACGGACCATAGCCGTAAAACACCATGTTCGTACTTGCCTCGACTGCCAGCGACGGAAGTCACCGCCGACTAAACCAGCTGGCCTCCTGCAGCCCGTGCAGGTCCCAAGAACACCCTTCGACCAGATTGGCATGGATATTTTGGGCCCACTTCCTACTTCTACTGCTGGGAACCGCTGGGTTATTGTCGCGACTGATTACCTTACCCGTTATGCTGAAACAAAAGCTATCCAGAGAGGTACAGCAGCGGAGGTGGCACAATTTTTCATCGAGAACGTTGTCCTGCGGCATGGTGCACCAAGCGTCGTAATCACAGACAGAGGAACCGCATTTACGGCAGCTCTTTTGGAACAAGTCCTCATGCTGAGTGGCACAACCCATCGTAAGACCACCGCCTACCACTCGCAAACGAACGGGCTTACAGAGCGTCTGAACAAAACAATTGAAGACATGCTTTCTATGTACGTAGACGTCGAACACAAAAATTGGGACGAAATCTTGCCATTTATCACATTTGCATACAACACTGCCAAGCAAGAAACAACCCAGATGACCCCGTTCAGCCTAATTCACGGAAGGGAAGTATGAACCATGTTAGATGCGATGCTAGCGCACGAATGCGACGACATCGAACCGGACGCCAAGATGTTTACAGAACGAGCGGAAGAAGCAAGACAACTAGCACGCCTGCGAATCCAGCAACAACAAGAGTACGACGCGAGCCGCTACAATTTTTGCCGCAGAACAGTCGTTTACCAGACAGGCGACAGAGTTTGGGTTTTGACACCCATACGGAAACGAGGACACTCTGAAAAGCTACTAAGGAGATACTTTGGGCCATATCTAGTACTGCGACGACTGAGTGATGTTACCTACGAGGTCGTCCCCGACAGTTCACATAGTACGAGGCTTCGCCAGCACCGTCCTGAACTAGTTCACGTTGTGCGCATGAAGCCTTATGAAAGGTAGTGACTGCGCAAGACACTTCTTAAAGAACAGAAAAAAAACTGCACTACTGGTTTAGCATCGGGGCGATGCTCATTAAGAGGGGGGGGGGGGGGGGGGCAAATGACGCGTGTGTACTGGTGGACCAAAACGACAATAAGGGGATTTGGCGGACACCAGGTAGTGGAGCTCTGGCTGATTGAAGATAAAGAAGGCGATCTTGCTGTTTGGCTGCTGAGAGTCCCTGTGTCAACATTTATCTGCCTTTCGTTCACGCTGTACCGTGACAATATATATATATATATATATATATATATATATATATATATATATATATATTAGTTATAAACTTTGAGAATAGTGTAGTATAGGAAACAAAACAATAAAATATTTATTTAATCCTAAGAGTTTCGGCTGCTGGACCAGCCTTCTTCGGAGGTTCTAAGTGAAATGGTACAAGTTCCCCTAGCAGAGGGTCACCCCCACAGTTTGAAGACCCTCAAAAAAAAAAAAAAAACAGAGACAACCGGGCCAACGAGGTAGCAACAGACAACAAGAAGATGAAGAAGGAGGGGAACTAGAAAGGAGCGACGGCGAGCCGCGGGAAACGAGCGGGTAATTCTGGCATTGTTACTGCGTATAGTTAAGATGCGCTGCCAGCGGAGGCGACCAAGAAAAACGGAAAAATGTGGA